>NC_068941.1:35757294-40557294 GCF_026419915.1 Harpia harpyja
GTGCATTTTTATGAGTGAAAAATGGCTCTGTGATATACAATGTGTATTTACATGTGTTCCACAATAATATATGGTTCTCGGCAGGAAACACAAAAGCTGCTGTTGTACACTTAGAAGTGTGATGATGATGCTTAATTTGTCATTTTATTTTTGGAACATTCAGCAAATCGAGCTTTATTGTCCTACTGATGTGGCCAACAGAGACTTCGTATTGATAGTCTTTCCTCATTAGCGTTGACACTGTCAGTTGTGCTAGCTTTCATCTTTCCCCATAGCTGTTGCTTTGGGTTTTTTGCTACAAGGGCTCTCAGGCATTTAAATGAGCACAACTTGCTGTTGGCCCTTGCTGCAGTGGGATTGTCATTTCTGTCCCTCTTGCTGTCTCACATGCATACATTTCCTGAGGAAAAAATTAATTCTATGAAGTATCTTGCATAATTGTCTTTGCCTTTGTGATGTATATAATGATATGTAACATTATTTTGGAAAGGCTAAAGTAATGATCAAAAGTTGAATCCTTGCTGCATGTCTGCTTCATGTTTTATCATCACAGTTGGCAGGCGGTGGTCACGCTCACTTCCGCAATGAGGTACATCACTCTCTAAACAAAAGGACGGCTTTTGCAGAACTTATCTCCTACCAGGTGCCGAGAAATAATTGAGGCTTTTTGCACAAATAGCAGTGTTGTGTAGTACAAGAATATCAGCACCAGTGTGGAAGTATGACTGAGAAGTGCTGGGCAGATGATGTGGCAATGACAGAATTTGTACTGAAAATGTCATATACAAAGAAGTGCTTTAATTTCCCCAGTACTTTTCACCTTCTCTGTATGCTTTAAACTTATCTCTACTACTTAAATTAGTTATTAATGTTTTTTTTCCCAGGAAAACTGAAATGTAATCTGAATGATTTTGGAAGTACCGGACTCTGCATACAGTACTCAGTAGGCCTTTGTGATGATGAGAGTAGGCTTACTTAAAATGGAAGTCAAGGTCCATTGCCAAAAAGCTGAGCTTCACCATTTCATGCATTTTACATATGAATGAATGATTCGTGTATGCCCAGAAAAAGCTTGTGCTATAAAGAGTCATTCTTAAATGTCAGTATTATAAAGCTTGCTTGTGGTTTACCAGTCATTTCCAATTTTGATAGCCATCCTCAAAGTCCCAACACCATTTATTTTTTTTTAAGTCAGCTCACAAGTCATGCTCAGAACAACACCAAAACTCTTCAAAGCACATTTTGCCTCCAGATGAATATGGTCCACTTGTGAGAAATGCTTGTGAACATAAATCTATCTGCTTATCATTATTTATTTTTAATAACCAAGTAATCAAGATTGATTTACTCGTTTTCTTGGTCTGAAATGATGTTAAAAACGCTTTCTTCCAAAATGAGTGTTTTGGAATTCTGCTTCTCATTCAAGATTTCAAGGCAGGTGTTCTCACTGTTATCACTCTTTCCAATGCCTTAAGTCTCCAGACCATTCTGTATTCTGCTTATAAGTACAGCAAGACAAACCCATCTCTGTCAGTAGCCCTACTTGGAGCAGAGCCTTCCTCTTCCAGAACATGTATTAATGAGTATTGTGACATCTGTTAAAGAGATGCAGTGATCATCTTTTCTTTGCAGGGAGTGTCCACATTGCTGGGACACAGCAGCATGATCTGTTATGCAGAGGTTTAACGGACCTCCATTACAAACAAAATGTTTACCCATTTTTATGGGTAAATCATGATTAGAACAACCCTGGAATTTACTGATACGCTGATCAGAGGTGTCTGTGCTGATAATGTCGTAGCTGAGTTAAGGGAGCAGCAAAAATAACTTGTCAGTCAAAAATTCAAAAATAGTAGTACTTTGATTAAACATGATATGCCACGTACGTGTTGTGTTAACATGCATGGCTCCTATTTCAATAGGAATAATTATGCCAAGACTGATGAATGGCATTTTGTGAAAATCTGTCAGCACCAGAAATACTGGGTATCTGTCATTCAGGGACTCTCCTAGTGCCACTTAAACATTTGAACAGGTATGATATAGAAGTAAATTTTTAAAGACATAAAATTTCTTCTTATGTTACAAGTTCTAGTAAATGAGGGAACTTCTGAATGGCTTAGCCTTCCACTGACTTGTCTGGGCTCTAGACTGGTAATCAGATTGCTCGCTTACTCTCTTCTTGAAACAAACTTTGGGTTTAGAGAGACTAAAAGTAAACTCAGAAACATTACTAAGAGCAGAGCCCTGTTTTGACTTCCTATCCAGATTAATTATGACAAACTTCAAACACAGTATTTCATAGAATCATAGAATAGTTTGGGTTGGAAGGGACCTTTAAAGGTCATCTAGTCCAACCCCACTGCAATAAGCAGGGACATTTTCAACTAGATCAGGTTGCTCAGAGCCCCATCCAGCCTGACCTTGAATGTTTCAGGGATGGGGCATCTACCACCTCCCTGGGCAACCTGTTCCAGTGTTTCATCACTGCCATAGTGAAAAATGTCTTCCTTATATCTAGTCTAAATCCATGCTCTTTTACTTTAAAACCATTACCGCTTGTCCTATCACTACAGACCTGTCATGGTTTAACCCGAGCCAGCAACTAAACACCACACAGCTGCTCACTCACTCCCCCCCACAGTGGGATGGTCAGAAGACTAAAAGTGAGAAAACTCGTGGGCTGAGATAAAGACAGTTTAATAGGTAAAGCAAAAGCCACGCACGCAAGCAAAGCAAAACAAGGAATTCATTCACCACTTCCCATCGGCAGGCACATCTTCAGCCATCTCCAGGAAAGCAGGGCTCCATCACACCTAACGGTTACTTGGGAAGACAAACACTGTCACTCTGAACGTGTCCCCCCCTTCCTTCTTCTTCCCCCAGCTTTATCTGCTGAGCACAATGTCATATGGTCTGGGATATCCCTTGGGTCAGTTGGGGTCAGCTGTCCCAGCTGTGTCCCCTCCCAACTTCTTGTGCCCCCCCAGCCTCCTCGCTGGTGGGGTGGGGTGAGAAGCAGAAAAGGCCTTGGCTCTGTGTAAGGACTGCTCAGCAATAAGGAAAACATCACTGTGTTATCAACACTGTTTTCAGCACAAATCCAAAACATAGCCCCATACAAACTACCGCGAAAAAATTAGCTCTATCCCAGCCCAAACCAGCACAAGGCCCTACTAAAAAGTCTGTCCCCATCTTTCTTATAAGCCCCCTGTAAGTACTGAAAGGCTGCTATAAGGTCTCCCCAGAGCCTTCTCTTCTCCAGGCTGAACAATCCCAACTCTCTCAGCCTTTCCTTATAGAAGAGGTGTTCCAGCCCTCTGATCATTTTTGTGGCCCTCGTCTGGACCCGCTCCAACAGGTCCGTGTCTTTCCTGTGCTGAAGACCCCAGAGCTGAATGCAGTACTTCAGGTGGGGTCTCACCAGTGTGGAGTAGAGGGGCAGAATCACCTCCCTCGACCTGGTGGCGACACTTCTTTTTATGCAGCCCAGGGTACGGTTGGCTTTCTGGGCTGCAAGTGCACATTGGCGGCTCATGTCCAGCTTTTCATCCACCAATACCCCCAAGTCCTTCTCAGTAGGGCTGCTCTCAATCCCTTCATGCCCCAGCCTGTATTGATACCGGGGGTTGCCCCAGCCCAGGTGCAGGACCTTGCACTTGGGCTTGTTGAACCTCATGATGTTTACATGGGTCCATTTCTTGAGCTTGTCCAGGTCCCTCTGGATGGCATCCCTTCCCTCAGGCATGTCAACCACACCACTTAGCTTGGTGTCGTCTGCAATCTTGCTGAGGGTGCACTCGATCCCACTGTCTGTGTCATTGATGAAGATATTAAACAGTACTGGTCCCAGTACAGACCCCTGAGGTTCACCACTCATTTCATGGGACTTCATTTCTGAGTATGTATCAGCTTTGGATAATCCTCTCATTCTTCCCCAATAAATTCCTTTACCTAGTCAAACTGACACAGAGCTGCAGCTATTAGTAACAGCATTATCATGTAATTCTCTTGATCATATCTTAAAGTTCAATAGAATGTATTATTGCTGTTGTCATGGCAAGAAGATGGGGTGCCTTTCTAGTCCTTCAAAGTCCTTAATTGTTTCAGTTGATGTGATTTCATTTGTATAGCATATTTTTCCATAACAGTAGCCACTGTAACTCCCTCAAAGAAAAAATTGAAGGGGGCTTAGTATAATGCATGTAGATAAATTTTTCTCCTTACAGGATCCAAAAATTCTCAAAAAAATTACCAGATTCTCGGGCTCATAGTCTACTGATTACTTGCAAAGATATATAAAGGATAAATTAGAGGTCACTCTGATTGGATTCGCTCAGAAAAATGTTTTGAATTAAAATGACAGTAAAAGGTTATAGTATGTGCAGCCTCGTCCATGGTGAAACCTCTCTGAAAATGTTTCTGATCCACATGCTTGTAAGTCACAGTCCTGCACTGTACAGTAACAAAATTATCCAGAATTACAGAGGAAACCTTTATTTATCACCATAATACTGCAGACAAATGATTGTGCAGATGGGAAAATAATTGCCTATGGATATTAAGTATGTATCTACATGTTCATAATGGACTCTTTATCTTACTGTCTGAAAACCAAGTCCTAACTAGGCAAAGACATAACAAAAAGGTTTTGTTAATGCAAATAATAAATAAAAACAGTTAAAATAGGAATTCTATAGAACCCAGTACCTTTAGGAATTACCCACATTATTTGTGTTACTGTTTCACATTAAGTGCCAGCTATGAGGTGGTTATTATACAAGTAAGAAAAAAACCCATTTATTTTAGTCCAGTAAAAAGTTGGAAAAAATCTTGTGATCTTCATGAGGATTTTGGTGAGATTTCTGACTTTAGTATCAGAGAAGGGGAGACCTTCATGTGTAGTTAATCCTGCCAGTTCTCTGCAGCTCTTCATAGTACTTACGCCTTCTAAATGAGACCCAAAGAGTTCTTGGATGTTAACATAGAAGGGATTCTCACACCAAATGCCTTAAGGCTCCTGCCCACCTTGTCCTCCCTTCACCATTACCCTTTCCTAAGAAAAAGTATCATGCAATGCCAGTTCAAGAGTTCTTTCTAAAGCTAAACTGATGTTTGTAATGTGTGGAGTCAGTATCACCCTACAGATAGCTTTTCACTGTAATATTTCAGACCCTAAGCCTAATTATTTTAAATACAACAAATTAACACCAGTACATTACACTCATAGATAACACTCAGAAACAGTGTTAAGGCTGACATGATGATGGTACTCCTGGACTTGATGCAACTCAGCCAAAGTGGGCGTCAGAGCAGTTGAAAGCCAACCGATGCCTGCTGCACCAAGGTACAGGAGGGCTCAGAGGTGCTGGCAGCACAGAACATTTTGTGTTTCTCTCCTACAGAAAACAGGATCTTATGTCCCTTTGATTTTTAAACCAGTCTGCTCCATCTGGCTCAGTCTATGCTTCCAAATAAGGTTCAGCTGTCTCTTGCCTGCATGAGGAAGAATGGAAGAAGGACCCTTAGAAGGAACTTGAAACTGAGGTTCCTGTACAAGATGACTAATTTTCCCTGTCATAATTTTGCCTTAAATGTGGTGCCTGCATTTAGGGAAACATAGAAATTCTATCATCCAACTATGTCTAAACATTATTGTTTTCACAGATTAGTGTGAATATTTGCCAGGGAATACACACTTCAGATTGTTCTAGGAAAAGGGTAATGGTGTCATGGGGAGGAAAAAAAGAAGGATTTTCATTAAGCTAATAACTTACATAATTTTTAGCATGATAGAAGTAACATAACAGATCAAAGCCACAGATCTAGATAAGTTAGCAAATGAAATATTGCAGTGGGAGACACTGAGAATAACCAGCATGCAGCAGAAGATCATATCTGCTAAAAACAAATTTGGATTGGATTATACCAAAACCCAAACAATTATGCTCTTTGTTTTCCCACTGTAAAGTGTCCTCATTGTCCCCAGGGTCTGAACACTCTTGTTAGTCTTGAAGATCTTCATATTCATATGAGGTTGTAAAATCTTGCTGCTGAGCTTTTTAAAATCTATGTTGCACTCAAGTGGGTATTGTAATTGCAGAATGAGCAAGGATAACTAGGTGTATCATGATTTTTGTTAGCCATGC
This sequence comes from Harpia harpyja, assembly GCF_026419915.1. Lineage (NCBI taxonomy): Eukaryota > Metazoa > Chordata > Aves > Accipitriformes > Accipitridae > Harpia > Harpia harpyja. Next base: position 35,763,444 of record NC_068941.1, read on the forward strand.
TATTCATTATTCGTATACTTCTATCATGTTGCTTCTTCTCAGTCTGCTCCTTGGACTGATTAGTTCTGTTCTGTACATTCATCTTCACTTGGAAGTTGTTCATTCTCCTACAAACTTCTACTACCTGTGTTTGGATTTCTTGTATGCCTGCGTTTCCCTCTCTAAAGGGATGGGGAGAGAAAATATTATTGTCGATGAAAGCATATAATTGATTTTAATGACATATTTTCAATTATTTGCTATCCCAGTCTTTCTGTTTACCTTGTAGTTAGCTACTGATGAAAATGGAGTAGGTATTTTTAGCGGTGTCCCAAATGAATTCAAAGTCATTCTTTCCTCACTTACGGGAGATTTACAATCACTAATTATCTATTCAGTATACACAATGCTTTTGTCATAGAATGACAGGAGTCACTGTGTTTTATCTCTCCTTTTGACATTCTCTCAGTCTTTATTTAGGCTTGAGCAACCTAAATATTCTGCTGTCTGCAAATGCTGCCACTTACATTCTGTTATTAGTGAATGCACAGATTCTTCTGTGACACCTTCAAACGAGGCATCTACTTTTCAAAACAGACATAGAATAACACTTCTTTCCAGATTATTGCGTTACTATACTTCTTTACATGGGCAAGAAATGCCCCCCAACAAATGACAAATGATCTAATAGTAATGATCTGTGTCAGTGCTTGAAAAGAGTACATGATTTTTGACGATCAGAGGGCAAATGGATATTTTTGGAAGTTCTAGTTATAAAGCAGTTCTCACAGGAAAAAAAAGGGGCGGGGGGGAACATGGTCAGTCTTTGGCACTGAGCTAATGTGCCAGAAATCTTAACAAGAACCTATTTAGTGACTTTCTGAAACAAGACACTGTAGATTGAATAAATGATTTAATAAATGCATGAAAACTATGAAACTGACTTTCAAAAATTTTATGAACTCCATCCTAGAGCTGATTAAAATACATTCTTCCTAATCCTCTCCCCATTCTGCGTCATCCCTAAGAGAATGCGAAGATCTGGCCTAGTGTCTCAGGAGAATCATAACTCATGTCTTTTCCTCACTAAACCTTACAGGTTAGGCACCTTGGTTGGATTTCATTTTCCAGATTGATATTCCTGTTTGAAAAGCAGAGGGCGTATATTCTGGGGAACTTACCCTGAGAAGTGGGAGTCTGTGACAGTGCAGGAGGCATTTAGCAAATTAAACATATTCGTTTCTAGATGGTTTTGGATCGTGACTTTTGGTAATACCAATATATTTGAGGTATACCAATTTTGTGTTGACAGTCAGCTCTACGTGGAATGTCATGTCTACGATACATCAGATCCATTGTACCTGGTGTGCAGAATTTTCCTGTTCCGTGTGCCAGGCTGCCAAATTGCCACAGTCTGTTAGATAATGGAAGAAAGCAGTTCAGCTGGCAAGTGTTGAAACTGGAGTGGCTATCCCGAACTTCAGACACAGTGTGAAATTTAGTTTTAGATTGAAATCTAAATTTGGTACGAAGTCTTTCGTATAATTTTAGTAAATGTAAAATGTGTAGCAAACTTACACGTAATAAACTAAATCAGTTAGCCCTGTTATACCTCAATCAAACTTTTAAAGTTTACTCTTTGAAGAAGGTATGCCAACCAGTTGTAGTGTTTTGATAAATATTTCAGCTATGCATCACACTAGCCAGTAGCTAACAGCCTTTTTCCTACACCAGTACTCTTGTTCATTTTCAAAGCAAAATCATCAACAAGGTACTAATAAACCTCTGATTTAGTCATGCAGCTTGCAGTGAAAGCCTCAAGCTGAAGGCTGTGTGTGTTTGTAATTTCTTAACTGCTGCTCTGAGCTGCAAGCTTTTTCTGTCAAGGTAAAATGCATTAAACTAGCTCATAATTCTTCAGTCTGCTTTGTGTTGCTTGAGAGGCTTTAAAGAGCTATAATCAATTTGCCAAATGAATAAAGAACAGCCATGACCCCTCATCATGCACAACGAAGAATTCACTAGTGAAATTATTGTGCATATGTGTAACTCCTCACCTGTTACACAACTGCAGAAGCATCAGGGTCCTTGAAATGATATTGTATGCTGAATAAAGGAGAAAGATAAAAGAAAACAATGGATATTGTACTTTTCTGAAGTGAAATCACCTATCTAATCTGGAATTGAGTATGATAGCAAACGAAACTTGCTGGTAAAAATCCATTCTGATTCACAGGTGCTGTGTCTTTCTCCCTGCTCCTAATTTAAGTAAAAAATTGCAAGGTCATATACTGTGGTATTATTTCACATGCAAAATGCTTTATTCAGCCAGTTTGCAACTGGGAATTAAGGTTGTAGGTGTGTTTGGGTGAGAAGAAGAGAGAACTACTAATCCATGTGTTTGGCCACAATTTCTAAAAATGCATATGTTGGAAAGTCATTGTTGATAAAAACAGCTCAATGAAATTAAGACTAATTTGGACTGATGTATTTATTTATTTATTTATGAAGTCATGATCAACCTACCAAAAATGCTGGCAGAGAAGAGTGAATAACTCAAGCTGTTGCTTATTCCACGTGACATATCATAAAATAAAGAAAAGCTCAAACCAGCTACACTAAAAACTGTATTTCTAGAGAAGAGCTGTCCTACATGTGTACACTTTTATCCTATCTCAATTACTATCCTTTGTGATGGCCATCAAAGGCTGATTCTACAGCGAGAAACTCTTTCTCTACACTTATATCATGTAATACAGCCATGATATAATGACCAGGAATTAGGTGGCAAAACCATCTCTGTGTCACAGTGAAATTCTCCTATTTTAGGGAAATGCCATTGCATTGTGCTGCCAGAGAAATAGCTGATAAAGAGGCCTAGGATGTGACAGATTATTAATCACCTTTTCTTAGAGTTCCAAGTGTAATAATCTTTTTTTAATTTATTATTACTTTCTCTCTCTTTTGTCTGTCATGTAAAACTGATAAAATACAGCGGGGTTTGGGTTAGCCTCAAAGTGAAATTCACTGAACACGTAATCACCATATGTCGTAGTTTAACCCCAGCCAGCAACTAGGCACCACGCAGCTGCTTGCTCACTTCCCTGCCACCTAGCGGGATGGGGGAGAGAATCGGGAAAAAAAGTAAAACTCGTGGGTTGAAATAAAGACAGTTTAATAGGACAGAAAGGAAGGAAATAATAATGATAATAATGATAATGATAATGATAATGATAACAATAATAATAATAATAATAAGTCCTGGGCTTGGCTGGGATAGAATTAATTGTTAATTGTTGAGTTAATTCCAATCCTTTTATTATTATTATTGTCATTTTATTATTGTTATTATTATCATTATTAGTTTATTCTTTTCTGTTCTATTAAACTGTTCTTATCTCAACCCACAAGTTTTACTTTTTTTTTTCTGATTCTCTCCCCCATCCCACTGGGGGGGGAGGGGGGAGTGAGTGAGCAGCTGCATGGTGCTTAGTTGCCGGCTGGGGTTAAACCACGACATAATAATAAAGTGACACTAATAATAATAAAAGAATTGGAATATACAAAACAAGTGATGCACAGTGCAATTGCTCACCACTCGCTGACCAATGCCCAGTCAGTTCCCAAGCAGTGATCTGCCCCCGCTGGCCAACTCCCCCCAGTTTATATACTGGGCATGACGTCACATGGTATGGAATATCCTTTGGCCAGTTTGGGTCAGCTGCCCTGGCTGTGTCCCCTCCCAACTTCTTGTGCCCCTCCAGCCTTCTCACTGGCTGGGCATGAGAAGCTGGAAAATCCTTGACTTTTAGTCTAAACACTACTTGGCAACAACTGAAAACATCAGTGTGTTATCAACGTTCTTCTCATACTGAATCCAAGACATAACACTATACCAGCTACTAGAAAGAAAATTAACTCTATCCCAGCCAAAAGCACGACACCAGATAACCCAAATAGGCCTGAATTTTTCCATATATAAAGACTTCTCAGAAATGTCGGTGCCACAAAGAAGAAAAAAAGAAATTAAATGATGGAGATGCCCACTGCTCTGAGGCTGACCTCAGAGGTTCAGTATCACCATTTCCCCTCACTTTTTTTCACCTTTCAGATTGCTTATAAAACAGCAATCTGTAAACCTCCTTTGTAAATTTTTTTTTCTATTTTCTTTAAGATACACTAGTTTTTAAAAATTATTATTTGAGAACGTCCGATGATTGGCGATCAGGTTCATTGGTGGTAGTGCAGCCAGGAAGGTGCACGTTTCCCTATTAATAATATTCAGCAATGATTTTCTGACATCACAAATTAAAACAATTGGAGCTTGGCTATTGGTCAAGTGAAGCAATTTGTTTGTCTTGCAAAGCTCCATGGCCTACATATTAGCCCACAATGTTGTTTCCTCCAGCCAGATACCTAGCTGTAAAGCAGTCAGTTCAACTTTATGCATTTACCATGTAACTAGCATAGCTGTGATTGACAGTTTAAAAAAAATGTTGAGGGAAACACCAGTTTTGTGACCTTGCCTTTTAAGGGGTAATAAATTTTTAAAATTATAAGCCTAGGACCTACTGGGGCTTTTCCTTGGGTTTATTCTTTCTGGGCAATTACATCAGTGAATAATATACTTCAGTACCTTCACTTGCTACCATCATAACGGCAAGTAAGGGTGTTAACCGAGAGACTCAGCAAGTTTTCAGAATTTTGTCAGTATTTTTGAAAAGCTAGTCATGAAAATGGAGATATTCAGAGCAGGGATTATGAAGAGACAAAGGATGGCATTCTTGCAACCTTTCATAGACCTTAAATAATCTCTTTTTAATGACTGGTATGATTTGGTCTGAAACTTGAAAACCAATTAACCCTGTGGAACTGTAGCCCCTTCAGTTTGTGAGCTTATTTCTCCCATAAAACCACAAAAGACCTGTGTGACTGATCCCTTGCATGCTGCTTGTACCATACAGGCTCATAAATACGGCCAAAAGCGCTAAAAAACTAGTCTGGTTTTCAGAGTTCAAGATGAAAACAGTGTAATCCTTTGAAGCTGGAATCAATTGACAAACCAGGAGCCAGCTCCTTGAATTGGAGTACATGGGAACGGTGCCACCCATTTGAAAAGGAGCAACACTAGACCCTGAGTAAGCAGAAAAGGAAGCTTGCTCAGTTTTCAACGAGGAGCATAATGCAGGTCATGAGAGTGTGGTCTGGAGTTACAAATTTTCTTCCAACACTGAACAAGACCCTTTTCTGCTTTATGGCAGAACTCCTACCTAGTAAGCTCCTCTGTAGTCCTGATGGAAGGCTGATGAAAATACACAGTATTCTCATTTTCATAGTCTGTTTCATTGGTGCTATATGATTGCCACGTATTCTGGTATTTTGAATGTCCTAAAGACAGGGTAACAGTATGCAACATTTTCTAAAACTTCAAATGCTATTGCAGTCTTTATCAGGGAGCAGTTAGCTCTGGAACAAGGGCCCTGCTTCAGCTGCAGGCCATAAAAAACAGAGCTTAGACTAATCAGAAGTGGGTTCATTGTGATCTACAAATTAAAGGGTACACTTGAAATTTAAAAAAAATGTGGAGCACTATGATTGGAAGTTTCTCATTGGTGATCAGTTAGGTAGGAAATAATTTTTTTTTATGTTTGTTTGGGTTTTTTCGTGCCATGTATTTGTCTTTGAACGTTCTTCAGATCCGCTTTCACTTTTCTGGTGTTCTTTTCTTAGTAAGCCTGATAAAATGCCATGACACAGCCTTCAGCTATCTTTCAATACTTACATTAACTGCAGAAGTTCTCGGAGGCAATGGCCCATCTTGTTCGGGTACTGTCAAACCATGACTCTGCTAGTTGTTACAAGATGCTACCTTTCCTGTCTCATCACCACCCCTGTGCAGACACATGCATGTAGCCTTTTCTCCACACCAGTTGGCAAGTCAAGTGCAGCAAAGAAGTGACTCATGGAAGAAACTGGCAAGGAACCGTGCTTAGGGCTGCAGGAGCCAAGTGGAGAACAGCTGTGACCTGGCCACAGCAGCTGGGGTCACGCTTACAATGAAGTTGCAGGAAGAAGCAGAGATGGGAGGGATGTGGTGCCAGCACAGCAGGTGAGGTCCATTCATCCTGACTGCCAGCTCCTCTCCGCCTAACAGAGATTAGATGTGAGAAAGGATGTTCACAGCAGTAGTTTTCAGAGTGTGAGCAACCGGCTTTGGAAAAGTACATTCTGCCCGGCAACTGCGGTGCTTGGTCTTGGTTGATAACTGCCTGATGGTGTGGGACACAGGAATAGTCACTTCCTTGTTCTTTGCAAATCTGTCTTTTCCCCTGGAACTTGTACTTATACATAAATATGCATGCATATGTGTGTATATATGTGTGTGTATATGTATACTTCCACAACTCTTTCTTCTCCATCGGTAGTAAAGAATGGTACCCTGAAAAGTCCTAACCTTGTTCTACCAAAGGACTGCATAGGAGCAGAATTTTATGTTACAGTTAATCTTTTTAACACTCTTGATTTGAATCCCTCCCCTTCTGACAGTCCTTTGCTAGCCGAGTAATTGAGTGGCTATGGAAATGAACTACCAAGGCATGAGCAAAGTATCTTTAGTGCCATCACTTCATGGCCCTGCAGTGAACTCTACTCATGCTTTCTGTACCTTGGAAGTGTTTTGTGACCCAGCAGTGGTGGCTGCAGTAAATTCAGCACACAGTGTCCCTGCCCTAGGGACCATAAAAATGAGTAAGGAGCAGGGAAAGTTTAGACGTAAAGGTACTGTAACTTTTGAGGGCACTCAAAGACTGGTGGTGTGAGTTTGCTGATGTTTCATTGTAGGGTCTTAACTATCAAACTCCCTTCCTTGCAATTTGTTTTGATAAGATGATGTTAATGTTCCCTCTGCATTCGCAGCTAGTGAATGTCATCCCCTAGGGAGAGGAGTCCTGATTATCTGTTTTTCACTAGTACACTCAGTACTTCCCATACAGAGAGCCAAAGAGCTTCTGGAAGAGCTAGGTTGACGAGAGTGAATTGTAGCTCTTGTAGCAGATGTAATTGCCAAGGAGCCTTTTGAGGAGACCAGTCTGATTGCTGGTGAAATTAAAGCTTGCCTAACTGTGAAAGGCTGAGAAGTATAATGGGGATGGTAAAGATTAAAACATTAACATTTGAGGAGAGTCAGAAGGGTTCTCCAGGAAGATCAGATAGCTCCTGTCTGCAGCAAGCTCTCCTCAACTAATGCCAGTCCAGCAGGAGAGACCCTCAGCCTGTAAACTCTCTAGGGAAAACTCTACAGGAGGAGAAATCTCCAGAAAGGATCTGTGTGTCAAATCCTAACTTAACAAATCCCTTCCTTCCTATGTGGGAGTTCTGTTTGCCTAATTCAAAAAGATAATATGGGGGTGGGTGGGTGTGTATCTTAACAATTTTACAGGGAAAGTTTCAGGAGACTTTCCAGCTGTTCAGCTGCAAAACTTCAATACTAGACTTTCTTGCTTTCCTTTTCTCTTTCTTTGGCAAGGGATTTTTTTTTTCCTTAAGAGTTCATTTACCTATTTACTTAATGCTTTCTCTGACAAGTTGGAATGTTTGAAGAAAAAGTATACCTTAGGTTTCATAACATTTTTAGTATTGCATCTTTTTGTCCAAACTTTTAACCATATTTTTTACCCTGAGCTGCTACTCTCCCTGTTTTGGTAAGGCCTTACTGCCCATCTAATAAGTTCTTAGTGCTCAGTGTCTGTTTTCATGACCTGGTTAATATGGTTTTCATAAATATTTTGCACTGTAACAAGTTTTTCCAAGTGACCACAGTTTTCATTCAAACTGTAAAGAAAACATTCTCAGGAAAACTACACAGTTTTAAATCTCATGTTAGGTTTATCCTGTTGACAGGTACCCACAAAATTAAAATTCTTTGTTCAAATACCTGTGTTCAGAGTGTGTGGAAGAACAAGACCATTAAAAGCTGTGTTTATTTGCCACTCCTCAGTATTTACTGGTAATTCATGAGTACAATTTTAGGCAATAAAACTTTTAACTGTAATTGTATGGGCAGCATGAATAATCAGTTGTGTGTTTTCAAAATGGGTGGTTCCCAAATAAGGAAGACTAAAACTGTTTGAATAAATTCTTAAGGAAAAATTAGGCCTAGGTCTGTTTTCAACTGACCTATTAGTGACACAGTAATAGAAGATTGTGTATTTATTCCGAAGTGGTTATTTGTAATCAGTATTGTACTAATTTTGTTGCTTGCAGATTGTCTACCTGCTGCAGTATTATGTCTGTTCAACCATGTTTCATTTTACATGTTTGGATTTAACTGTGATACATCCTGAATTCGTCAGTATTTCCTACGGAGAATTAGTTTTTGTATACCCTATTTTAGCATCCACTCATTCAAGCTGTGGCTGTAGTTCAGGTGGAAGAACATCCTCTAGTAAGCAACATAGGCAAGAAATTTCAGTACCAACTTCAATTGTCATTCACCCCAGATGCTTAATAGAAGTATCCAGCAGAGCTCTCTTCACATATTTACTAAAAAAGACCAAGTTAATCTCCTATTTTAGGATTTGTTTGCAGCATTTGTTATCAATGAACATCAGTTTCTGCAGCAGAGATTAACTATCTCTTCTGGATTATCTAGCATTGCATGAATCATATTTCTTTCAGGGGAGCCAGCTTGTTGCAGTTAAGCCTCTTTATCTTTAATGCAACATTCATTAATGCTGGGGTTCTACAGGATCCCATTTTGGGACCCATACTGTTTTGTAATTATGTATTTCCCTTAGGCAGTATCAGATTGGTCTCCTTGTTTCCAGTATCTCATACAGATGATCTTCACATTTGCCTTTTTCTATTCCATCCTAAACTGAATGCTGACAGGACAGAGTAGTTACTAATTGGTCCATCTCTAGGTCTTTGCGCTCCTCACTCATTGCTTCTATAAATAGATGTTCCATTTTCCCTGTTGCCAAGGCTTGTAGCCTTGGTGATACAAGAAGAAAGGGGAAAAAATTGGGTCCCTGAAAAACAGTAAAGATCTCCTCCTTCTAGGCAAGGGCAAGCAGTTCTCAAGCTTCTGTTTCACTGGAGTCCTTACAATGGCACAGATAGGAATTATATAAATACAAAGAATAGATAACCATGACTAAAGGGAGTCAAAGTGCAATGGAAAAGATGGGCTAACTACAGATACTATATACCATCCTAAGAATCATTATGGGCAATGGGATTTTTTTGCAACTAGACAGAGGATACCAGTTTAAAGAAGCGTTGCTTAGCCCATCATGACAAATCTGCTGTCTCAAACGCCTCCAAGCAACAAATGGAAACATAAACGTGACAGGGGAGGTGGCAGTGAAGTCCTACATAGTGCAGGATGATAGCAGCTTGACTGTGATGTGGAGCTTTTGACAATGTAAGCTAGAGAGCCTTGGAATTGATAGTCACACTTTAGGAAAGATGCAGACCCACTGGAGAGAGTCCCATGCAGAGCAACAAGATCGTAGGAACAAAAAGATAGCTATAGTGCATCGAACAGTCCATCTAGTTCAGTATCTTGTCCCTAACACTAAGAAGCAGTGAGTGTTTAGGGAAAGAGTCTAAAAACTAGGCATAGAACAAAATGCTTCTTGATGTATTTCCTAGATTTTATTAAGCTGGAATTTAGGGAATTCCTGAATTCAAAGGTGTGTGTCAGCATCGTGCTTTTTAGTTGCCATTTTGGATTAAATATTGAATGTAGCTTAATTACTTCTTAAGCCATTTATAATATTTTATCTACCACATCTTTCAGTGAAGAGTCCCACAGAAAAGCTTTCTATCAGTAACGAGGCAATGAAGCACTGAAATAGATTGGAGCTTATGCTGATCTGTCAGTGTATGTCTTTAAGAACAGGTTAGACAACTGTCTGTCTGGAATAATACAGGTATAATGTGAGTTGGGCAAATGGGTGGACTGTTTCATCTTTCCATGTTGGTTTTGGCCATACTTTTCTACAACTCTGTGAAAGTGATATCATCCCAGGAAAGAAATCCCTGCTCCCTAAATCCTTACTCACATAACAGCCTTTGAAGTCAGTTTATTTGCTGTCTCTTCCCCTGCTATATCTTGCACTGATGCCACAGCAGTTTGGATGACAAGTCACATCCTAAACCTTGTTGTACAGATGTAACACTAAACAGGTATGATTTGCAGAGAGGACATCTTCACTTGATTGGACACTGCCAGAATTGTATAATTTTGATATTTTCTTCATTGCCAGTTAACTCGGGTTGTGAAGAAGAGAACAACAGGCCTGCAGATTTAACTGCCGTGTTGGGAAAGATATCTAGAATTATTCATAAAGGATGAATTTGTTAGCTTGTTAGATAAAAGTCTGTTAAGCAGTAGCCAAGAGCCATGGGTTTATAGAAGTAGATCTTGTCAGAAGCATGTGATAGAATTAATCAAGAAGCAAGTGGGACAAAGAAATTAGAGACTGGGGATGCTATAGATCTGATTGACTCAGATCTGAGTAAGGCTTTGATAAAGTTTCACAGAAGAAGTTGATATGCAAATTCAAGGATATTAGAGTCAATGAGAGGATAATGAAATGGATAAAAAACCGACTGAAGAATACTGAATAAATGGGCACTAACTGACTTACTTAGAGAATAGAAACAACTAAAGGCCACTGGATTCATTCATTTGCCACTTTAAAAAGTTCTCCGGGCTTTTTTCAGATGCTTACTTACACCTACCATATGTCCTCTGTTGCAGAAAAATAGCTAGGGAGATGCAATGATGGAATATACTTCTACATCTGAGGAAATTTCCTCCTTCCCCCTAAGAAAGAGAGAGAAAAGGAACTTACAGAATGCAATTTCTCTCATTCCAAGGCACAAATACTAAACAGACAAATTCATTTTTAGAAGTTTTTTTTTTCTCTGTGATGAATTATGGGTGACTGGCTCATAGACACAAACATTGTGGACATCTAAAGTGCAAGGAAGATGAAATTATTCTGGTGCTTCCTTTTCCCCTCATTTATGCTCATTGTACATGAGTATAATTGCGTTGACTTGCATTACTACCTTAATTCTCCCTTTTGTAGGATTTCCCCCTTATACCACCTTTAAAATGCCCACTTTCTCAGGAAGTGTTCTGTCTTCAATCTCGTCTTGCATTCTTTCAGTTTTTAAAGACTGAAGTGTCTTTCAGTTTTTAAAGACTGAAGTGTAAGGACAGTATATGACCTTACGAAGGTCCATTGCTCTTTAAAAATTCTCTAGTTCTGGAAAAACTCCTCTCTCCCTTTATAGGGAGTAGGTCTCAGAGCCAAACTATAGAAGCATCATCTGGTACATAGAGGTTTGGGCTGGGATTCAGTCCTGGGTCAACTATAATTTGCCCTCTGAACAATCAATTTATGCTTTGCCTCAGTGCTTCATGTGTAAAAATGAGAATGATACAGAGTTATTTTGTAGATGTAATCAGGTAATGAGGCATTTAGCATTCTGCCATGAGGCAGGAATGCGTGTTAAAAAACAGAATCTGTATAAACAAACTCAGGTCTTGGAAGAATCATGCCGTACATGCTTTTACTGGTTTGGGAAAGGGAGGGAGGGGGAATGTATACGTATACATACATAAGTGCCTAAATCCTCTCTGATTTATATTGGTGAATGAAATCACAGTGGGACACATTGTAACAGAGCTAGTATGTATAAAACTAATATACATTCATCCATAGAAGCGGCTACATGATACGATATATTCAGAGACTTTTTATCCAACCTGTTGTTGTTCATTGGGCCTCTCTGAACTGGTTCATCAAAAACTTATGTATATGGTGAAGAAGCATTGCTCTGCACTCTGGAAGCTGTTAAACATCATGCTCTTTATCAGAACAGTATGCTAGAGAAGCTGCACGAGAAGTATCATGATTCCTAGGGACAAGGGATATAGTCTGTCCTCAGTCAATGGCAAAGAAACATATGTTAAGATCTGTTTTGGGGTTTTTTTTGCTAAGAGTTCCCGTTCTTCAGTATAACCCCATTATCAACATCAACTGTACAGTATAGACTCAGACAGAATATAAATAGCAGTACTTTAAAAACAGATCTTCCCTGAGGAAGTGTGGATGCCCCATGAATCCAAAATTGGAACTGGGAATAACATTGGAGGAACTCTCTGGGAAAGCAAACCAAGCGCAGGCAGGCAGAAAGGAGGCAGTGTGGCACTCTTGCATCTTGTATGCCCTTAATTCTACACAAAAAGCCTGCAGTTCCCATCTTCTAAAGTACCTAAAAATACTCTGTTCCATTGCAATATGCCATCACAGTGCTCTGTCTCCCAGTACAGTCCCACATACATAGGTTTTCATTCAGCATGACTTTATTTTCCTTTCCCTGCCCCCCCCAAGATCAAGAGAAACAAAGTGTCTTTAAACATCTAGGAAGCTTGTAACAGTCAATCTGAATTCTGCATGGCAGCTGGGTTAACAGAAGTGTTACAAATACAGCAGTCCCATGTTGCTTATGTCCTGCTGTCTTGAATTGGATAGCAGAGTGTCTGAAAATACTTTTTTGATGCTCTGGGGGTGTCCTGACATGCCTGAACCATCTCATGGTCATTTCCAATTTTTTTTTAAATAAATAGCTTGAAAAATAGAAAGCACAAGAAAATAGTACATCTTTATTTTTGAAAAGTTTTTGAATGCAAAATTGAATGATTTCTTCTACTTCTAGATGAGCTGATGATTTGATTTTATTAGATGGTCAATCTTTTTGCTTTTATTGAGTTGTTTGAGTAATATAACAAGTGGAATATAGAAATTCTAAGTTAAGAAAATGGTTAATGTTGATAAAGAAATGAGTACTTATTCTGCTAGATACTTCTACTTAGAAGACTTGTTCATGCTGAGTCTGTGATCGTAAGGTCAACACTCTATTCCAACAATATGCTAATCAATGCCTTTCCAAACAACAAACAGTTATTTTTCTCCCGTGGGGAAAGTGGAAAATCCTATAAAGCTTTTATTGACTTCAAGCTCTGGGTTTGGAAGCAACTTGGTGAGTCCTGAGCAATGTATTGGCTGAGTTCAGTACCAAGGGGCTGGTGAGTGAAGAGTTTTGTCCTTTCTGGTAGATGTCACCACAAGCCAATAAGAGCTACCACAGGGGATTTTTGAGGGACATAAACCAGATTTGACCAGTCAAAAAAAGTCATTAGGCAGCTAGTCTTGTAAATAGCCCAAGTGATTCTTTGTAAAAAAGATTGCATGGTAGTAGCTCTAGCTATGTATTTCCTGCTTTCTTGCAAATATATAATCTGTCAGAAATAAAACAACATTGTCTATTTTGAGAAAAAGGAGGTGTTCATTTGAAAACTGTCATGAAGCTTTTTCTTTCTTTTCTTTTTTTTTTTAATCTTGTCGTTCAAAAGGGGAAAGACAAGGTGTCCAGCATAGGCCAGGATGCCTTCACTTATAGAGCTTTGTTCTATGTACAGCCTTCTTTATTCACATTTGCAAAAGTCCCAAACCTTATGGTTTTTACTTCACACTGCTTAACATGTGTATGCTCAAAGTACTAAGGAAAAAATTCAAGGGCTTAAAGATAAACTTTTAGTGCCATTTTTATGTCAGTTTCTGGCTGCCACTCAAAAAGATTTTGGTCCTTCAGCATACATATCAGGTCATATAACATTTAAAATGGTGCTAGATGTCTGTGTTTAACCCCTGGACCCAACCTCCCAAACAGGCTACTGGCCTTAATTTAATCATTAAATTAAATGTGGTTATTTTCATTTTGTTCCATTTTGTTCAAGGGACTATTTTTATTCAAAATATGTATGTGGGTGTGCAGTTACCTTGTGAATTCTGGTGTTGGTTCAGCAACAGTCTCAGAGACTCTCTCTTCATTGCCTTTCTTTTCCTGATTGTTTTCAACTGGTTTGCTCCTGAGGAGTTCTCTGAGTTTCCTAAGGAAATACCTGAGAAGTCTGTCATCGCTGTTAAACTGAAATGAAAGAATATTTCAAAAATTCATGCAGAATAAAAGATGCCTTACAAAGAGGAAAAAAACAAGAGAAATTTCCATTCCTGGTGCTTTGTTTCACAAAGTACTATCACAAGCTGTGTCATAGATTGTTTTCTTTGTCCCCTAATCAATCAGTCATATCATATGGAGCTTTTCATATCAAAGCCCTAACGTGAAGGAGTTTCTAAAGGTAAGACTTTAAAGCTACTATACGTTGTGACCGAAGGCCCTTGATCAGTGTTTGCCTATGAATGATTATTGTAAATATAAATCCTAATCACCTGGCCTTAGGGAAACTGGTATCTTCCTCCCGCTTTGGGAAGGCAGAGGAAGTTGAGGGAGATGGATCAGTTTTTCCATAGAAGAGGTGCTTCTACAAGCCAGGAGACTATGCTGAAGTCCCACAATTGAGACATGATCACTTGTTCAGTGGATTTGAGTCCGGTTGTTTGGAAAAAGCCTGGTGCCTTGAAAAAAAGTCTCTCTGGTTCACTTCTTGGTCCTGTTAGCATTTCCCCAAGACAGTGGTTTGAATGGAAGCCCTTTGCTATCCCATTTTTTCCTTGAGTTCCCTTGACTTGTGCCCATTTCAGTGCTCAGTTCTATACTCTATTTCTGTGTTACGGGGATCAAAATAATTGCCAGTGCTTTGCGCTACTACCTGAGTCATTAACTTTCCTAAAGGATATGTAAAGGGTGAGGGACACTAATGAATAGGGATTTTCTCCTGAGTAAACCACAGAACTAAACAGATCTGGCCAATGCTGTCTCATGCAGAGATGGACCACATGCATTGGACTGCAAGCCCTAGCATTTCAGTGTATGAGGATTTACATATAACTTGGGCAAGCTGTTAGCAAATCAAAATCTGTCTAAAAAGACCACAAAATGGATGTTATCTTGCCTGTGCTACAATGCATGTTGCTAAGTAATTTGGTTGGACAGGATTTAATTAATAACAATCACAGCTTGATAAAGGCAAAGATATTGAAGAGCTTTAAAAGCCACTTGATCTATCCCAAGACAGAAGTACACTTGTAATTAAATATTAGTAATTTACTTAATAATAATTGATAATTTCACCTTCATAATGGTGGTGGTGTTCTCACTTTGCATATGACGAAACAGCAGCAAAAGCAGGGAAAGCTTTTCAGTCAACTAACCATTCATGTAGCTATCAAATAACACTGTCGTAGGGTTTTTCTCCCCCAGGCTTGCCCATTTTTGATAATTCTGAACCAAGATAACAATACTGAAGTGTGACTCAAAAGCTGGTTTTAATTTATCCTTCTAAAATTCAGTTATGAAATCTCAGTTGTTAACACTAAAGAATATGGTATAGTATTATGTAAAGAGATATGTTTAAAAAAAAATTGAATACCTATGCATAACATGGGTTTTTCTGACTTTATTGGTGATTGGTTTATGACAGCAGCCTACATGGGCTGAAATGACAATGAGGCTTTGCATTTTCATTCCTCTCTCAAGGACTTTTTTAAAAATGGGATGTATCATCCCAGAATTTCTAATGGTAAGTGAAATGCTAATAAACAGATAAATCTGAATACCTTTTAAATCATGCTTTTGTATTTAGAAGAATTTGGAGAGGAACTGGATAACTCCAGTGAGTTGGCAGTAAATGTCCACTGCTTTAAGCTGTAGGTCACCTGTACAAAATCTAGCTCAGATCAATAGATCCTATGTTCTACCTGCCTGGTGGCTGACTGGCATCTCATCTGATACAAACTGGTGACCTTGATGTACCTGATGGACAGGTGTCTACTAATGTCAGAATAGTTTTAAAGATTTTAACAGAAAACTGATAATTTATGAGTAAGAACTACATTGCCAATATGGAAGATTAAAGAAAGTATAGAAAACAGAACAATCATATAGCATTTAGATTGATGGAGTAAAAGTGTAGTCCATTTCCATAAGAACAACTTGGTTACACTGATAGAGGAGATGTTATAGGCTTGAATCAAAAACTTTTGTTTAAGCTGTAGACTCTCAGAAGAGGTGTCACAGAAACAAAGTGTGTGTTTGCCATCAACTTCCCACTGAGTTGCCTATATTAACCAAGAAGTCAAGGAATGAAGTGGCCCAGAGATTAGAAATGTCTGAATGATTTGTCAGAAAGGGCAGACAAATACTGATGAGAAAGCACATAAAAGCTACTGCTGCGTGGCATGTGATGTAGTCATACCTTTTTCTCCTCCAAAGGCATCAAGTTTATTTTCTTTCACAATGTTAAACTTCTACAGAAAGCCTACACTTCTACAGAAATTTGGCCATAAGATGAAATGTTTGGGGGCTATCTTAAATGTTATCCACTGTAAACCATTCTGCTGCATAAGTGAAACTACTCCCATTGGGTGCATTTAAGAGTCTAAAGGATTTTTTGCAAGATTGGAAACTTGGACAACATTTTCTGCTCAAAAGAGTTCTGTTTGGTCCTTTTCTCATTTTATATCTGCTCGTTATTACTGTCTGTAATTTAAATGTCACATAAGCTACATCTCAAAAAATAATCTTGATTTATAATTAAATAACAGGTGTTATTAATAACTGCTATGCATTTAATGGAGGCCTATGACTAAAGGCCTTTTTTCATCTAATAATGTCAAAGCAAATGCATATCTTTAAGTTATATTCCAACATGTCATAAAAATTTTTCAAAAGCTTCTTTTCTGATATTTAACAGTTTTAACTACTCACACATTAAAATGGAAGCAGGAACACAGAAAGCTATGCCAGTGATGGTTTAAGAATTTGACCTATACTGAGGCATGGGGTATAATAGTTTTGTGTTGTTTTTTTTTAAAACCAAAACCTTCCTCAAATTCACTTAGGACTGTATGAGACAGTTAAGTACAGACATTGATTTATAGAATTATGTCTTTGTGATGTGCAATAGGATTGTTAATAATAACAGTGTCTCTTCTTTGTTGCATTTATTCTTTGGAAACAACTAGATCCACTGAGTAGCTCGTTCTGAGCTTATTGCTCATTAGGTTTTGGCACCCAGTCATGCATGGCCATGAGTTTTCTTCTTTTGGAGCTAATACCAGAATAAATGCTACTAGGCAACTAGTTTTTATAAGTGAATGTTGTCTGAGTTCGGATACCTAATGGATGTTTTGTTACATCTACTACATAAACCACAAAAATTGTTCTGTAGAATTTGGTCTTTAATATACCAAGGGGCCTCTCTATCTCATTTGATCCTTTTTTATCATTTTTCAGAGACAGTGTAGCTATGCTATGGGTTTTCTCTATGTCATTCTTGAAGGATTTTTAATAAAACAGACCATGTACAGCCATCAGCAGTAATTATGAAAGCAAAGATTGATCACTACCGATACTAATTAGTCAAGCTGATAATTAATGGCTGTAGTACTCCTACCACGGTTTAAAATGGCAATTCTTTTACCAGAGACTAGCACCTCAGCTATGTTATCTCTCAAGTTACAACTGTGCATGACAATAAGATGTTAAGAATAAAACACCTTGTGGCTATGGAAAGAACTGAAACAAGCCGTCTTTATGGAGATTATGTTTTTTTCCCAGGCATAAAGTATAAATTACATCTTATTAGAAAAATAATCCAGTGGCATTGTAACTTGTGTAAAAGGCCAAATTCTGCCACCATTTACTAACTGCTATCCTAGTTATTTCTAATTATTTACGGTTGGCTTTACTTCTTTGTTGGAACTTGCAAAGTTACCTGTTTTCTGCTAATACCAATAAATCCATTTACAAACATGCTTATTGAAGATGCTTGTATTTGAGTTTTCACATTTGACTGGTAAGGACAGCAGCTCTCTTTCTGAAGTGCCAAGTATCTGTGGTTACATTTACTTGGATCCAAATTGTACCTTTTGCCACCCCACATCGATACCTAAATGTCTCCTCTTCACTTAAAATTGGAGTGCAGTGTTTCATCTTTGCCACGTCCACTCTCCTTGAAGATGCTGGGCCAGCATTCAAGATCAGGGTCTATGTAGTCCCATCTGGACATAAAAACTAGCCAAGCATACTTTGTTTTCCTGAAAGTCGATATCACAAGTAATCACAACTCTTCTGTTTCTCAAAGGCAGTAGATTTGCAAATGTTTGCAAGCAGCACAGCTTGTCTCCTCCCCAGTGCCATTGCCCATCCTGGGAATCACACTAGCCAAGCTATACTGTTTGCAAACACAAGCGCTCAATAAAGGGACTGTTGTTTTAATATATAGATACACATTTGGAGTCTTTCACCTTGAAAATAAGCATTTGTGGTGGAGGAAATAGGAAAAAAATTGCAATTTATCCTGCTACCTTAGTCCATACAAGCTTAGTGTAAAATAGCTTGGGCACGAATCCAGGGGATTCTAACTGAGGGCTGGAGCTCCATTGCTTAAAAGCAAGTCCTTGTACCTGGAACTTCTAAACATGGAACAGGAGTTAAAACTACAAGTTACAGGAGTTTACATTTAACTGGGGCATACAGGTGCTTAACACTTTTGAAATAGTACGAGAATTTGGACCCCATCCCTTTGAGCCACACATGACCTGTTTTCTCTCCATTTTTTATGCATGCTTCTCTGTTGCTATTTCTTTAAAAGGTTAATATATTAAATTCTTGGGAGTTTTTTTAAATCTTGTTGTGGTTTGATAGGACTCATTTTATCACATCCTCAGCATGGACAGTGGTAGAAAGAAAAGTATCTGTTAAGACTGAGATTTGAGATACAAACTGAAAGAGGGGGAAAGATTTATTCTACAAGTCAATAGGAATAGGAATGCCTTGGAAAATGATAGCTACATGTAGATAGAATGTTGCAAATTATTCAAGTGCACAGGGAAGTGAAGGGTAGGAAAAGGAGTTACGATGAGGAAACCGGAATATGTATTTATAATCATAAAAAATCAGCAAGAATAAACATTGTTGGAATTGTAGAAAGAAAAGGATATAGGAGTTTCAGCTGTTGCCTTAGCTGTGCAGATGTGATACGGGCTTATAGAGCTTTTTTCAAAAAATGAATGGTATTTTCATCATGAATAAGAGTTTAGAGGTTTAAATTGGGATTTTTTAAATTAAATAAATGGTCTAGTCCCACAACACCAAAATAAGAACTTTGCAAAGGGAGGTCCCAGCTGTATACAGGGGAAAATACAACCCATTACAGCCCTCTGAATATGGCAGCATATTGCAGCCTTCACAAATATGTAGGACTACTGGTATAGCTGGGGAATAGAGGCAGTACCCTGCTTTGCCGCACTGTACCTCTTTTGCTGGCTCTTCTTCTCCTTGCACTTTCCAGAAGGCAGGATGAGTCTCAGAGCACTGCTTGTTTTCCTTTGAGCCCATAGGATTGGTTCAAGGTGGTTTTACATGGTTTCACAAAGAGAAGGAAAGTGGAATGATTATTTCTTTATAATGTAGCTGCAATAAGCACCACAGTAAAATCAGTAGAAAAACAGGTAAGGAATGAAATAATGATAGCAGAAGTACATAGCTAGGGGTGTTATTTTTGCCATTCAGGTGAACTACTTCGGCTCTTTTGTTGTTCATGCTTGCTGACCAATACTCTTACGGAAGCAAGACAAGGATCTCCCTGCTGGCCTTTGCTCTTTCTGCCTTATCAAACTCCTAGCAAGCATTCCTGTCAGAGGGGTCTCTCAAGCATAAAAGTCTGCTTGGCCCTCTACCAAATCCTGGGGGACTGGCTGGAGAGAAGGGGACATCAGGACGCTGCTGCAGCTTGCTTCCGCTGAGAAGCAGATCCTTGAAGACAATTGGAACCAAAATAAATTTGAACAGCCTCTAAGGACTAGGCCCACATTACTTCCAGTACAGAGTGTTTTAAAACTGCTTTTTCCTCCCACTCTCTGATTCCTGCGACAAGTACAGCTCAGCTGAACAAAGGATCCCACTCAGTGGGCTGGCCAGAAGGAGGGAAAATAAGAATACATGTAACTATACACAGTTTGGGACCCTACAGTGGTAAGGAGCTGGACTTGATGTCCCTTAAGAATCAACCAAATTCTTGCATACAGTAATAATAACAATAATAGCAGTTGGATTATTTTACATAGTAAAACTTGGATACTATTTAAACAATTTTTTGAAAAAAAAACCAAACAAAACCCTGCAAGTTTTACTGCAAAAATGAAGTAAAATATACTGAACTTGGATGCTATTCACATAAAGAAAAATAGAGTAAACAGAAAACTACACATTCCAGAGAATTAATTCTTAATGGGCCTTAAAACTGCTACTGGATATTTTAGAAATAAAAAGACAGCTAAATCCAAACATAAATTGCCTAGAGTAGAACATAAGTGAAGTTTAGGTGCCAAGGTTCAAAACTGTTATCATGAAAACTGCAGTTTAAGTGCATGCTCCTTACACCCAGAGGTGTTTAAATTCCAGTGGCATGGTACTTCTTGGACAAGTTCCCTACAGCTTTGTCTATATGTTCCTAGAAATGCAAGAGGTTTGACAGGATGCCTAGCTGATACGAACGTTTACCCAGTCCTGAGGAGAAGCCAGAAGCAACTTCTTTCCAAACACCTTGAGAGGCTTGATCCAGGAAGCAATCTCAGAATATTTGTAATCTCCACCCAGGTTCCCAAATCCAATGATGACTGCTAGTACTCTTGATGTGAACACTGTTTATTTGATTACCAAGTACTTAGAGAATTTATCTATGAAGTGGGAGACTTAAAGTTCAGTTCTGCTGTGTGTCTGATCATGTACAAAACTACTTTTCTTCTTCCAAGGTGGAAGATGGGTCTTTAGTCACCAGCCGTAGGTAACGCTGAACATGGACGTATTTCTCTGTTCTTGTTGAAGTTCTGTTGCAGTACAAAAGCATTTATTAGGTCAGGATGAAAGAGTAAACTTGAGGATGAATCCATAGCCTGGAACACTTGCCTGGAAAAGGGAAACCCAGATCTTGGCCAAAAGACTGTTGGCTCAATTTTGTTTTCTAGGGTCTTCCAAGTAAAATAGCCTTGTGGTTAGAACAGTCTTTGTGCAAGTAAGAGTTGCTGGTTTGAATCAACTCTAATAGCAAATCTGAGAAGTCTGACATCTGATTGATTTAAAAAAAAAAAAAGTTGTAGCCCTCTGTCCCCAGAAAACCACACTCAGCTTTGGAGCCACATACATCGGAGTGAACACAGGCACATCTCTGCACTGTAAACAAAGAGGCCACCTTTGAAAGACACAGATTGCTCTCAGCAGCATTGCCTATTGCCTGTCTTCACGGTGATGATGTAGGATGCGTCTGGCCCTGTGCTTAGCACACTGGTTGTCTTGGATCCTGTTCTGAAAGCTCCCGGTGTTGCTCCTTGGCACCTAACCTAGTCCTGGATTTCACTAGAACTTTGCATGTTAGTTTCATTTAAAATGTGGTTTACTGCATGTAAGTTTTTAAAGCTATTGTTGAAAGCATTTTCAAGACAATGATGTCCTTAATCTGATAGAGGGAGGCAATACAGTGAACCAGCTTAATGATAGGTGAGATAAATCATCTACATATCAATCATGTTATAAGAGATTGTAGCAGCTTTCAAAAGGGGAAGAAGAAAAAAAAATCCATTTAGGCATTTAACAAATCTTATTGATATTTCACATGTCAAAATTATTTTCGTCATGACCTGTGACCTAATCCTTGAATGTACAACTGTTTGGAGAGGAAGGTCTATTTGTGAGACTTGTGTCTTAAGAGTTGAATTCATGCTTCTCAAGGAAAACCATTCCAACAATCTGTTTTTGCTGCAGTGTTTGCATTTGCTTATGCTTTTCTCCCCACTTCAAGCCTCAAATTGCATATTTAAATGCAGCTTCCCCACCGTAGTGCTCAAATACTCACTCTCTGTGCTACATAAAATGATATTGAAGAAAAATGAAGATTTTGCTTGAGCAAAATCTAAAGAAGGCTAGATTGCTCTTAAGATAAGAGGAAGAAGAAAAAATAGGACCGAATTAAGGGCAAGATCGGATATTAGATTTTTAAAGACAAAGGTCTCTTCTGTTGATGTTAATTGACTTTGGCCACTCTTAATCTGGTAAATGAGAGTAGTGCCTCAGACAGAAAGAACTGCATCAGCAGTAGCTGGTAGCAAGATGTTGAGCAGTTTGACAATATCCCAGATGAACCAATCCGAGATGGTTTGGTCTAGAAATCAGAGGAATTTGGACTCTAGAATTTCTACAGTGAAACCAGTAGAAGGAATTTCAGCAAGACTTAACATGCCTTTATTTTTCATTTATCAGGAGATAAACCTAAGGAACAGAGGTCACTTTTGTTTCACCAGACTCAGTAGAAAATCCAACCTGGGTATTTTTTTCTTTCTTCATTTTGGTATTCCAAATATTCCTGTGCACTGTCTCACAATGAATATCCTTTTGAAAGACTGCTGCAGCAAGGTCTTTTGTCTCCAAGGAGCAAATAACCCTCTGAATTGGTGGGACAAGTAGTCTAATTCATTTTGCCTCAGTTGATTGCCTTGATCCTCTTGTTTGTTTTTTCCTGGGTTAACTTCTTTTGATACTTTATGCTGTTCATCACTATGGGATTTTAATTAAATTGATATATTAACTGTTTGGTAATTACAGTTGAAGTATCTGTTGTAAATGTCACACT
The DNA here is from genome assembly GCF_026419915.1 of Harpia harpyja. Lineage (NCBI taxonomy): Eukaryota > Metazoa > Chordata > Aves > Accipitriformes > Accipitridae > Harpia > Harpia harpyja. Next base: position 35,786,092 of record NC_068941.1, read on the forward strand.
GCTGTGCTCTCACCCCAGGTCAGCAAGGAAAATGAGATGTTGTGCTTCAATATATTTACTCAAGGAAATTAAAATATAAGATAATTTATGATTTATCATTATCATTAGAGTCATTTATTAAAATTATTTATTACCATGCATCATGCAATGTTTCATAAATGCATAATGTTTTGTGTCTAAGTAGAGAATAAAATAAAAATCGAATGGGCAGATTCAACTTTGGTATCAGTGGTAGCCTTTCTGAGTGGCCACCTGCTTAATCTTGCCTTGCCTGCTGGAAGTTAGGCCAAAGAAGGTAAGAGGTAACACTAAAAAACAAGTAGAAAGTTTTAACTTTAGGTCATGCCTTAGACTGTCACTATCCTAAAGTGGAATTGTTAACGTGTGTTTGCTTCATAGAGCTACTACAATGAGCAAAGACAAGCTTTTGGATAATTTAACAGTAGCATCATAGAAAAGACTGTGAGGCTGCTCGTTCTGTATTCAGCAGAGGATGAAAGTGAGTCAGCTGTACAAGGTGTACATTGACTAGTGAAGAGGAAATTCATAGCCAGTTAAGCAAGTAGTTTCAGCTAAATGATGGAAGAATTCTCTAGAAAATACATAAGTAAATACATTATGAAAGAAAATATTGTAGTGCAAAATGTGCAGGCAGTCCTAATCCCGGTAGTTCCTATCTATTGAAAGCTTTACTTTGCTGGATTAACATTTCAGTGTATAATATATGCATATATTCGACTACATGTTTCACTTAAGAATTACTTTCAAATAGGATTTCTAGCTCTATTTCAGAGATTAAATAGACATGTCACTAGTGCGTGTAATATGGTGGTGCAAGATGTGCTAGTTAGCATCATTTCTGAGCAAGATCCCACCTGAGACTGAAACCACATTATGCAAGACACTGCTTATATGTATAATTCTGCAGAGTTTAAAATGTAAAAAATTAAAAAGATGAAGGGTGAAGAAGCTGAGTACTATTATTGTCCTTTTATAGCTAAGGAATTTAGCAGATCTTACTTACAGAATTAATAGACTTACTCTGGAAGGCATGTAGGAACTTATGAACTAACTCAACCCAGCTGTTGAACAAAGACTCTGTCTGTGTCTGCCCTATGGGACAGGAAAGGTCCTCATTCCTAGTGAACAGCTTGTCTGTGTCCTCATTTCACACCACAGTTGGGGGCCTGTCAGTGCAGCATTGCCCATGTGCCCTGCTTTCCTATAGAGAACCCTCAGCACACTCCAGGAGAGGCCTCTGTCTAGACGATTAAAGGATAAAGGCTGCAAGACACACCATAAAGCACACCTGCCACAAAATGGGTATACAGCTAGTAGGAACCTCCCTCCTTTCTTGTTCTGTTAAACACTTACTTGGGGTTCAAAGTCTGCAGTTCTAAGATGGTTAGTCCCATTGCTTTCCATTGACACAGCTGTTTTGATGTTATGTTCACTGAGGTTGTTAATGATCTTGTCCATGTCAAATAATCAATATAAATAAAAGAGGGAAGCTCTGAAAGCAATAACCAGCACTACATCAAAATAATTCACTACATAGATTCCTAAATGTAGAGACTTGTTCTACAGATCATTGTAGTTTCTTGACATTGCTCTGCTGCCAGTATAAATACTTCTTATGTTATGGTGTACTATAGATAGAGCAGTGTGTTCAAGTCACTTAAATTCATTAAGTGGGGCAGCTTTTTCAAAATGTCAATTTCTGGCCAAAATGCTGACGTTTTGTGAAAGCTGCCTCATTTAATAAATGTGTGTATATCCTGAATGGACTGTTCTGCCTGGAGTGCGCTATAACTGGAAAGAGTATTCTTCATGTAGGGTTCAAAACAACTGAAGGACATATGTAGACTGTTAGGTTTGAAATGAACATTTAAAATTTCATTTTTATGTAATTTTATGATCTTATGTATTCAAGGCTTCAGAAATATTTGAAAAGTGTGAGGAAAATGCAGATTAAAACCTCACCCCAGCAAATGCCAAACAGCTGAAGGTGTTAGTGTGATCCTGGCCTCATTTCCACTGACTACCATGGCACAACGATTTCTTGCTTTGCCCATGAACTGACCTTTAACTTTGATTCCTTGCGTGTCCTTGGACAAGTCGTTTAGTTTCCCAGTATCTTGATTTCTTCTTCTGTAAAATTGAAAGATTCATACTTAGTTAATTTTCATGGGCATAACGATGCTTAATTAATATTTATATAATTTATGAGACCCTCAGAAAACAGATTCTTAAGGAAGTTATTAATAATCGGAACAAATTGTTTTATTAATTGATGGAGTGATGCACATGACAACATTGCTAGGCAAAGGAGAGACACAACATCCTGGTTAACAGGACTTTAGATGAATCAAATAATTCTTGTAAGATTTTTAACTTGGCTTAGCTATTGTTTCTCCCAGTCAAATTGCATCAAACCTGCAAGAAAAAGTCATATTCTCTTTCAGCATTGATACATAATGAAAGCCAATGAAAATATTAGACACCTAGAAAATTCAGACTTAGGTTTACTGGGGAAATTGTCTTGAAAATCTTGATGAAAATAGTAGTCACAATCTGAAAACATGGTTGGCAGAGTTATGAAACCACAACACGATCAAATTGATTAAAGCTGCACAGTGCTGTTATTTGGATGTTACAGTTTAGGAGAATTGACTTTGAATTTTGAAGAATACTTTCATATTATCCCCAAACTTATGTTACTTTAACATCAGGCTTTTGGGGATATAAAATAGAGTGAAATCAGGACTGGCGAAATCTTTGTTCACTACACAGCACCTTTTATGGATCCAAAACATGTAGAACAAAAACAGCTAAGTGTGAATATCCACCAAATTAATAGCTGTAAGTAGCACAAGAAACCATTTTCTTCCAAAAGTTCTGTATTTTTCTCAACACAAAATTTAGCAACAGCTAGTCATTAGAGCGCATTGGGCACTCTATACAACTGTAGAGGAAAAAGCAGCAAAGTCCAGGAAACAAGCCACCTCCTCTAGATTTAACATAAACAGTTATTTGAAACAGTTTAATCCTTTGTGATTTTCTCCTTATAGGTACTTGGATCATAACTGTGAGACATTCCTTAGAAGCAGGTCCCTGTGCTCCACCCTTCCATCACTTGTCTGGAATAAAGAGTCTGGGTTTTTTTTGTTTGGCCTTCTGAAATACAGCAAACTTGGATCTTTTCAGAGTAGTGGACTATTCTATCCCCAATCCCATGATTGAACAACTTAAATTTTAATGGCTGACTTCTTGTGCTGCTCCCCATCAGCAGCCAGAATTGTTCACTATTGAAGCTTGTTCTCTTTCACTGGACGGACATGTCAGACATCTGTAGCGCATAGTACTTTGGTGTGTTCCATCAAAAGAGATCTTCATAGTTGTCTCTACAGCAGAGTTGGGCAAGAATGGAACTCTAAGTATGTTTATATGGATAATATTCTTGCTCATGTGTAGGTGTATGAGCGCCATCATTATTGAATGGAAGAATTCGATATTTACTAAAATGATTTTCTTGTTCTGAGTGAATCTGAGTTTTAACACTCTGAGTGTAGTGCTGCTGCACTTTTTTCTGGTTTTGAGTGAGTTTTCTTTGTAAATACACATTTTCATTGTTTAAATTAAACAGTACTGCTTACTTCCTTCACAATACGATTGCATATTTATGAGCAGTTTAACAGCCAGACTGCTCTCACAATGTGTTCAATGAAGGATAGAAATCAAGAGGTTGAAGCTTTAAGACGTTAAATAATAAAGTAGGAAAATAGTGCAAATAATATTCTTTCCCTTAGTGACATAGCATCCTTTATTAAAAAACAGAGGTAGTATTCATCTGAGAGTTACTCTTTATTTCTGTGTCCCCCACTGGCATTCCAGAGGCAAGGGAAGAGTTTCTTCATAGACTTTACATACACTTCAGAGCTTTTGCAGAAAGCTTCTTGTAAAAGTAATAAAGAATGTAAACTTGGTGAAGCTGAAGCTGAAGAATATAAACAAACCTGATTTAACCCAACTTTTAAGGACATCTTTTACATTAGTCTCGCCGTTTGATCACTATCACATCAGTTATTCACAGGCTGGTCTACTGGGAATATTCAGGTGGAGAAAATGCTGCTGGGCTCAAAGCAAGCACTAGAAAACCTATTTGTCCTGTCCAGAGAGAAAGAAAGAAGGAAAGACAAAGCTGACTGAACCTATTCCTCCATGAAACTGTGGGAAAATACAGTAATATAAAGTAGATGAGACTAATGAAAGAATATCAATTTAGAAATTAGTATTCAAGGAGTTATAAAGAAAGATCAAAGAGAAGATTCCCAGAAAGATGTAGAAATGGATAAAAAACTGATGTGGCTTGGAATCTTTCACAGAGAAATGGAAGAATACCAAGAATGAAATATGTCGCAGTAGAGACGGACACGACAAACATCAGATTGTGCCAAAAATGGCTGCTTTATTGTTCTAACAAGCCTTTTTTATAACCTTCTTCAGGGTATGTGTTCATATATGATTGGTTTAGTTAGTAACTAACAATTCATGATTGGGTAATGGTTTTTCTGCGGATTCGCCAAGACGGTTCTTCTTATCACTTTCTTGTTTGGGACTTTCCAGACTCTCAAGGATACACTACAAGCTGCTCAAGGTCACGCTGCTCATGCACTGTCAGGCATTCAGCAGATTTGCTGCATTCCCCGACAGAAATACAAGTTTTAATTGACATGGAAAAGTACCTGCAGAACTGTATAACATTTCTGGTCTCTTTTAAGTACTTCCTTGAGTAAAATCCAAAGATGATCCCAGTGCAACCACTCAAAACAGGCACCAAGCCTCCACAGGAAAACAGGCTCCCTACTTGTTGCAGTAATTCTGTCATCGGGTCCATTATTTTTTTTTCACTGCACAATTGAGAAAGGACATTCAGACAGACATGATGTTAGTAATTACTAAAAGTTTTCTCCTATGTGGAAATCATAGTAGTAAGTTCATAATCTCTGTGTTGTTTATTTTGAGTAGAAATGTATCTGAGCAACTGACTGGATCTAACTGAAGGTCTTTGAGTTGATCCAGATGCAGGTCTCTCAGTTGGTTTCTCTTCTGGAGTGCAATACCGTGGATCACTTGACTTTGAAGGAAGTATGCTGATTTCCATCAGCTGGAGTCTGAAAGGCTGTAATAAATGTTTATTTTCTCTGGATATTCACCTGAACCAGAAGTAGAAGATTTTGGCTTCTCATAGAAACTGAAGAAGTTTATAGAAGAAAGCAGAAATTTTCCAAAAGTACCTGGAAATACCTGTGCTCGTGAGATACCTATTTACTCTGCAGACACTTAAGTTTTAACTGTTGTGAATAAATGGTATATGATTGTCAATAGTTTTGATGTACTCATATATAAAACAAACCTCTTATTTTATGAAAACTTTTCATGCTTCAAATAGAGTTAATCAATTTTGCAGAATTAAGAATGAAATAAATTATGTGCCATCACCTATTAAAGAAAAATGGTCTTCACACATGAAACTCATTCACGAGTTGCTAACACAGTTAACTCTCTGTAAGGCGTTGCCTTAGGCATGAAGATGTGATCAGCACAGAGCGGGGCTCTGGAAAGAAAAGATTCTTCTCTTGAAAAGCAAATTGATCATTTCCATCTTGAAGAGCCAGTAGTTCATCACTGGTTATTTCAGCCATTGTTTTATCTTGAAATCTCTCTGTTTAGGCTGTATGGTTATGCCATAAATATCACTGTGGGTATCTAAAACCACTTGGCACATGGTTGTTGCTGTTGCTGAGTCTAAGGAACATCTCTTTCTCCTCTCATTCCTGTGACATAATGAAGTTTTGTGTAGGCTCATTACAGTGTGTAATGTGAGCTGTGCCACTCTCATTTCTCTTTCTGTCAAATGGTCTTTTATTTTGGATGATGATATATTATTCACTCTACATTCTGCTTTCATTTGGGATTCTGTCATTGCTTTCCTTGCGAGTATCACCATAGCTTTGCTGCTCAAAAGGCAGAAACTAAATACAGTATAACACCGGCAGAATTCAACTGAATAATTTACAATGTCAATTAGTCAGAGGAACACACTTTAACAATGTGTTACATGATATCTGGAAAATAATTTTCCACTTTGTAAGGCCATATGACTACAGAAAATCAGAACTAAATTTGCTTCCTCTACAAACCTTGGTAGTACTAAGAGTATGTTTTGTAAATGACCTCATTTTTTTTCTTGTTTAATTTGAGGAACAAAATGCTGAAGGTCTAAACAACTTGAAAACAACTGTTAGAATTTTCTTTATGGTTAACTACAGTTGCTGTAAAGACACATGCTAGGGCACGCATGTGCCTGAAGTCCTAAATTCTGAAGAAATGGTCAGAAATAGTCAGTCGTGCTCAGCTGAGAAAGGTGGTACTACTGCTTACGCAGTTCTGGCTGTTCGACTTCACCTACTGCTTTCCGCAGCAGTGCAAGCCCATTTACAGCCGTGAAAGGGCTCAACCTGATAGAGAAAAGCAAAGCTGGGATTCTGCTGGACGCAGCCAACCTGCAGGCTGACATCTGTGAATTATGCAAACAGAGGAGCAGAACACAAGCTTATAAACAGGTTGTGTTTTCAGTGGAAGAGGGAATGGAGAAGCACTTTTGCCTAATAATTATTGAAGTTGGGAGGGAACGTATTCCCATGGTGCTTCTCAGGGAGGAATAGTTTGTTTTGGCTTGTCTCTTCAAGTGGAAACATAACTGTGAATTAAAAAATGGCATGCTGAGTTTTAGGAGTGGCTTTTTTGCTGCTTGCCAGTGAAAAGCGGTGGGTAGAGGGCAAGTTGTCACTGATTTTTGAAGCTTGAGTGCGCTTTTCATACCCTGATGCTGAATGGTGAGCAGTGTAATGCTGCTTATGATAGAAAGTTTATGAATAATGCTAATAAATGGAGTGTTCACACTGCTGTTCTCCTTCCCTGACATAACATAGCCACCTGCTCCCTACTTTTGGAAGAAGGTGGTAGAAGATAAATTCCACCTTATTTAGGAATATGAGAAGCTAATTTATTCACAATAAGAATGTAATTCCATAAGCATTAGGCTTCTTTTCTTTGTTTAAGCTTCATTCTAGTTCTGTTTGACAATTTATAATGAATATATTAAGTTATTTATTAAGTTTAGTTATTTCAGTAATATTCTTCTGTATGTTATGTTGTACAGTAGTAATAATAATGAAAATGCTATCACTACTGCTTTAGCACCAGTGTGAATGTAGATCTGGATGTTGCTACGTGGAGTCAAACAACAGGTCATTATAGTTATTTTTAGTATTGATTTCTTGAAGAAGAAGAAAAAAACTATTACCAGCATAAAACATAAACTGATTTTTGTAGACCTTAACCACTGAGTCATTTCATAAATTTCCAGACCAGATACAGATGATGATGATTTTATTAATGTGTAAAACATTTGAGAAGCTGTAAAGAGTGTAAATAGCAATACATATGTAACACCAAACCATTACAGAATTTGAATAACTTTTATGTGGTGCTCCCCATCAAAAAGCTGGGCTCATTCCATCAAATGTGATTTCATAAGGATCACCAATATTAAATCACATGCATAATATACACATGCACAAGTAGCACTTTTGGGCAGGATTGTTGTCATTCTGGAGCCAATATAAACTCATGGTCTAACTGGTCAAACATAATATACATAGCTCATTTCTACTCTTGATTTTTTCTCTTTAATAAGATCTTATTACGAAGAAAGAGAATGAAAAAGCAAACAAGAACTAGAGTTCATGCATGTTTTCACCTCAATGTCTCCTTCCTTATTTCATGGAAAACTTTGCTTACGCACTTAGATATTTCAGCTATAGCTGGATGGTAGATTTCACTGAGAAGAGGTGTAATTTACTGCCTATGTTACTATAACATAATTTTGCAAGAAACCATGAAGGATCCAGTGTCATGTCACAGAAAAAGAGTTTGCTTTGTATTCTTCCTTTTGAAACAAACATGACATTAGGCTTTCTCTGCTAACAATTGGGAGTTACTCTGTAGTTGAATTACATTTTCTAGAACAATGCCTGAGTCAGCATAATAAGTAGAAATTATATATTCCCATTTGTGCATGGAAAAGAGTTTAAACAGGGAACTTTTAAGCAGTAAAACTCTTCTTGCCTTTTTTTCCTCTGTGAATGAAATTCAACATTGTGCAGACTGTACGCAAGACCTAAATATCATGTACATTCTATTTTGAGAGCTAATGGGGACTTATGTAGTTCATAGGTTTTGTTTGGACATGGAATTTTACCTGTGTGCTGCAAGGCACCTTCGGAAGTCCATAAATGGATTCAATAAATGTTGCTTAGATTAGGCTGAGTCTTGGAATGATTTTCTCACTTTCATTATTTTACTTTCCTTTTTGAATGATACTTAATAGCCTCCGCCAGGTGTGTGACTTATTGCTCTTGGACTCACAAACATAATGTTGAACAGCAAATTATTTTCTGTAAACAGATTTAATTCAATGGCATTTTTTGTCAAAGGCAAATGATACTCCCATAGGAAGACATCCTCAGATTCCCATAAAAGTCTTCATCTCTCTCTCTACTTTCATGTCATAAATAATATGCTACTTTTGATATTGTATAAGCTTTGCTTCCTATCTTTGCCTGGTTTGTGGAGGGGAAACAGAAATACAACAAATGTTCTCTTAATAGGTAACGTTGCTTAGTGCCATTGCTTAGGAAGACAAGTGCCTGTGCGTTGCAGATTGTAGCCCCCACAAAAAATATGGACACTAGAACAAGTATCATTCCTTTAGCTACCATTAATCATGTAATGTAGCTGAAAAGTTTGTTTCTTTCCATTGCCAACTTAAAACTGCCAATACCCACAGACCCCAGAAAAAAAAGTATGTAAAAATGATAGTGTACAGTAAGTGAACTGTCTTTGATATATTTCATGAGTTACAGATGCTCTTGTGAGGAAGGGCAGAAAGAAGATCGTATTTCTTACACGTAAACCAACATTGTGCATTATATAAGAGGATGAATGAACCTCAAAGGCTTAGAATTAAAGAGCTGTTTGGAAAAAGGGTATACAAGTTCACATAAGCATCCAACCGTACCGATGCAGCAAAATATGACTAAAAATGTTGGTAAGAAGGTTTCCTATGAAAGTATTTGCCATAATTTTTTTCCAGCCTGAAGGTCCTTTAGTAAGGGCCATAGTATTAGCTGATGTTGCAATTAAGGTGAAAACTACACTTCAGAAGAGTCATGTTCCATGTGGTTCTGAGATGGTTGCATTGCTGTGGTTTCCCTGTTTGTGTACCTGGTTGTCTTGAAGTTTCAGTGGAGAAAATTTTGGGAATAAATATGTTTTTTTGAGATTATGTTAAAGAAATCATAGTTAAACTTTGCTTTAAGCAACATAATTTGGGTTTTCATCAGAAAACCTAATTCCTTGAAAGAAATTAGAGGCTATTTATTTCTTTTCTTCAGTGAAGCACATGCACAGGTGAGGTCAGTTTTCTGCATCATTACCAATTAACTTACAGGTAAAATAGATATTCCTGACAATTGTCTGGATGGCCTCCTATTTTTCCATGCCCAGTCACCTGTGACTGCCTGTCTCCTAACAGCTCACCATGGTATTTGCTTTGGTTGGAAGCCTTACATTATCTCCTTGAAGGGTGGCACTTTTCTCATATATGAAGCCTAAAGCAAAGTACGTTTGAGGTAAGTGAAGATACACGTGAATAAAACTAGCTACATCTAGAACAATGTATGAAAAGACTCTTTCTCTAGAGAGTCTACTGCCAGGCTTTTCAGATCACACATGATATTCCCTCTCACTTCTTTTCAAAATGATACTGTAGATGAGTAGGATTTAATTGGAAATACAGTAATGTGGTAAATACTGTCACTCATAAGCATAAATATTGCATGCAGTTATCAGATATACTGACAAGGATCTCAGAAATGTGTGTTGTAAGACAGTTTTATTGCGTGCTAAGCATAAAAACTGTTCTTCATGGATGTCCCCAAATGTTACAGTGCTCAAAAAAAGAGGGAGAATTCTATTCATCAAGGGAGACGCTGTTGTTTTGCTACCACTACTGGTATTATAGCTTCAGTGGAAGTTATTCTGGGCTCTGCTGGAACTGCCAGTCTGCAAGCCTCTAATGGAAGCAAATGATAGACTTCCTAAAGCGACAGTATCATTTCACTAAAGTGCAACTAAAAGTATTCAGGTGAAATCTAATAGCTTCTACTTTCCAGAAACATTGTTAAAATAATTGTTCCCTCTTTTTGCAAAGCAATATTTCGTGTAGCAGTTTGTCTGAAAGGAAGGTAACCTAAACTATAACAGGAGAATGTAAATTGCCCAGACAATACTTTAATAATTCTTGAGTGGTGTAACCAGAAGGTTTCAGCATACCAAGACACTGTGAGCTGAACAGAACCTGCCTGGGGATAATTGGTCTCTTTCCCATTGCCCAAAAGGTCATGGGACTCTGCCCATGTTGCTTATTTTACTAAATTATTTGGTCTGTGCATTTATTTATCTATCATTAAGGCAGCAGTGTGACAGCTTCATTGTAGTCTGATGTCATCTAATTTTATTTCCATTTTCACACTCTCAAATTTGTGTGTGTGTGTGTATTTATACACATGAATACTTGGGTAGCATGGGTATGAATATATGTATACATATATATGAATCAATGAAGAGAGAGAATACATGAATAAAATATTAGTGATGTGCAATTAAAATATGATTAAAAGCAAAAGTAACATTTGGAAAACACTATATATCTGAGCACATTGCCTTTCTTGGCATAAGGTGTATTTCACAGTATTGTTTACCATATTTTAATTTTTTTTCATTTAACAAGCGAAGAGGAATAGGGAATATATATGAAACAACACCATAACGTGAGCGTTTGGTGTTATAAGCTTCTGTGTACGCTGCTGATCAAATGGGCAACAGGTGGTTTTCTTTTTTATTTTTCTGAGTCTTCCTGACTCAGACATGCTTTTGTTTTTATTATTAAAAGACTAAAACCACATTTCATTACCGCTATGAATTAAGCACAATCTCATGCTGTGTTTTTGATACCTCATTGCCCTCAAGCATGGTAACTGGCACACTTGGTCTCTTTGCTGCTGCCTCAGGAAAGTGATATAACAGAGGCTCAGAGTTTTCCTGCTAGACCTGAGTCTATTCAATTCCCACTCACAGCTGAAACAGGTAGCCAGGAAACTTAGAGAAAAACGAATGAGGTGCGGGATGTGGAAGGGCTGTGCTCTGTTCACGCCGTTGTGCTGGAGGGCAGCAGTGCCTTCAGAAACTGCTGCCAACTCCCTGCAGCTGCGGTGCACCGCGCACTCTTGTGATTCCTCTGCACCGTGCTGTGGGCATCAGCTGCCAGCCTGAATATGTAGCGCAGTCTGGTTGTACTTCAAAAAGGAGACTGTCTGCTGCAGCTGAGCTGCTGTTATTTCCCCCAGAAGCAAGAAGTTACCTTTGCAGGCTGAACCCTCTGTTGGTTTCCATGTTCTTCAGATTGTCTCCTGCTAGTGACCATTGCATGGAGAAGAGCACTGCGGGAGGGCATCTCGCCACATCAAAGTGAGGGCCAGGAAAGGGAGAATAACTTTAAGCTTCTATAAAGTGAGGGGATCTCCCATTCCTTTCTGATCGTATGGCTGTGGGCCTTACAATCGCTGTGTGATTACAGCCTTGCATTAAGCTGAGAGTGCAGCTCACTGCCTGAACCTTGAAATTTAACACTCTGCAAGTATTTAACCTCCCTGAAATGCTGACAGCAACATTTGGTTTTAAGGTATATAAGGCCAAATTCTTCCCTCCCATAATGTCATTGGCTGTAGTGAAATCATACCACAGAGAAATTCGTCACGGAAAATCCTAAAATAGCCAACCTTTATGTGCTTAAATCACTAATAACCTGTAGACGCATAGTGCTGCATGAAATAAATAAATCCCCTTTTCAACCTTCAAAGTGTGTGTCTAATAAGAAAAGTGAGAACCTATAATGTGGCACCATTATACTCAACTGATCTGCTTCCTTTCAGGAGCCAGAATCGCATTAGCTGGCTTCAGTGCCTGCATAGGACCCTTCCTGCTTGGCAGTGTTAGTAGCCCTGCAACACCAGCGACCTAAGTAGAGAAGAGTTGCATTTTATTCTAACTAATTTTGCTCTGAAATGATAGCTTAAATATATATTAGTATAGTATGTGTGTGTGTATACATTGTTTTAATTCTGTAATTCATTATTATGAAATTTTATAATTGTATTGCTATATAATGAAACCTCTATAATCTTTATCTGTCTAAATCTCAACTACCTCTATGCAATCTCATTGAGAGCACTAGGACAACCCAGATGATTCTAATTATATAATTAGAAGACAGTGGTGCTCATTGTCTCGTCAGTCCAGCTGAGCAATTGCTGGGGAAAGTGCACCAGAAATAATCCCATTTAAAGCGAGACTCATTACTCCCCTGTGACACCATGGTAGAGAAGGCTTAAGCTACTCTGAAGACAGTTTGAGTTTAAAGTTACTGCGATGTAAACATCCAGCCCAACGATACGCATTTCCCCCAGGTCACATTTCAGAGAAGGAGCGTTCTTTAGAACTAATTGGCCCCCATGTGGACATGCTGTAAAGTCCATATATTAAAATAAGTGTTTCTCTGGACTCGGCAAGGCATAAACATGCACTTCATTGGAGCATGTGCTTGGAGTGTCAGCTGGGCTTGGGAAACAGGAGCAGATCCAGATTTAAGTGATGGGCAAACCTAGGTGGTGGAAAATGAGAACACTTATGTACTGACCACACAGAAAAGACATTTTTCAAATATTTTTAATTCTACCAGCAAACTGGGCTTTTACTCTTTTCTTTTTTGAGATCACATGGCTACTTGTCACCCAGAAATAATTTCTTGATAAGTCTTTAGCAGCACAGTTCATCTGTCTTTCAATTCTTTGTGGGCAGAACAAGTGGAGTCAGGTGTCCAACCTTTGTTCTTTTCCTTGGGTTTTTGCTTTCGTCGTTGTTTACAAAACCTGGGGGGCGGAATTCTTTTATGTTGTTTTATGTCCATCAGTGAATGTGACCTAGAGGATGGAACATGGGGTCTGCAATGTATGGAGTTTGAGTCCCCTGCAACAGTATCAATACTGAATTATTTCTTTCAAAAAAGAATTATTTTTCTGTTCACATTTGTATAAATTTCTTGCTTTCTTTTCTGTGACTTCTTTTGCATTGGGTGTAGCATGGATGTGTGTTTTTGAGACGAGAGGAAGAGAGAGGTTTGAATCTTTAGAAATAAAACCTTGTTACTGGATCATTCTCCACATAATCAACAGAATTGGGACTTTCGTTTTCGCCTCACAGCTGTAATCATGCCTGAATTTATCTTTTCCATTAAGTTTCAGACTGTTTTTATTTGTTTCTTTTTCTCATTTTTCTGCCTATGTGCATGTGTGCACACACACACGTGCGTACTTTTGTCTTGTCCTCATATGCATATGTACACACACCCACACACTACTGCAGGTAAGGTACAATTTAATTTCCCAGTGTACACAGCGTGGCCTAAATTGTATATATGCAGTGAATCCGCAGTGTATTAAGCTGCTGGGGAGATGTGCCTGAGCTCCACAGGCAGAGTGACGTTGGCATTATCTTCTCCTGTACTGAATTGGACCTGTGGTTTTGTTCCCCATAGTGTAAACCCCACAGAAGCCTGAAGCGATATTCTTTTTATGTTAAACGGTACATTGCAGTGTGTTCAAATGATTTTGTGTACAGTCGGTAACAGGACTCTGGATAAAGAGAAGAAAAGAGGCAGCATTTTGATGCATGATTTTCCTTATTCTCCCAATGGTTCCCCTTTACATTTGAGAAGCAGCAGCAGGTGTTTGGTTTATTTAACACCTCACTGGATGGGTCCACAGGGCGAATTGAGCAAAGTGTGTTCCTGCAGTACACCAAAGGTGCTCGGCAGTGGCCTTTTACATGTGCGTGTGTGTGTGATGTTGAAGGGCACAGCTTGTTAGAGATGATAGCCCATTTAAAACTGGCTCGCCAGGGCAGTGTAGTGGGTTTCAACTCTAGTTTGGGATGCTGGCACAAGAGGCTCTCACACTACGTTGTTTGCTGCCCTGTTAGATAGTGCTGCTGTCACTGCTGTCCTTCCCTCATTCCTGCAGGTATCAGGGATCTCCAGGGAGCACTATCTTTGTGCGAATGAGGACTATGACACTGCAGGATACAACTAGAGCGTTAATGGGTCAGTGAGTGACAGCTGAGCCTTCTCTCTGAGGTATTGAGCTGGCTATCACTGCCAGGTGCACTAGGTCTATACAGTGAAGTGTGCCAATTTAATTTTGTCACATGTGGCCTGGGTTGTACAGATAGGTCTGTTTCTAGAACTCTTTGACAATGCTAAAACTGATTCAGGCCACAATGCAACATTTAAGGATGCTAATTAGAAAATAATTGTGCTGGGTTGTCCAGACTTTACCATCGTAATATATCTTAAAGGCCCCTATAGAATGGGAAAGAAGGTATTTTAATGCACTTTACATGCAAAATGAGGCACTAGATTTTGTGATTTGTAACAAAGTGCAGTACAACTGCCATCATCCAGTAAATCAGAAAGCAAAAATAGTTCTTAAGCAGTTAGTATTCTGCTTTATTTGCTAATTAAAATGGGGTTTGGAACTGCTCTTCAAAATGATTGCTCTAATTAATTCGTTGTTCTTTTGCAGTTCTACCTTCTCCACCATTTGAATACAAGGCAATTCCTTGTGCGTCTCAAAAGCATGACAGCCAACAGGGCATCCTTCCCTTGCTCAGAACAGGCTTTATTGCTTGTCATTGTTTAATAAAATGTCTATTCTATACCAGGGCTAAAAAGTCATCCATATACACACTGTCACAAATCTATTTGCAATAAAATACAAGTATAAAGCCACATTTTAATTACATCAAGTATTTGTTTAATTTATGCAGAATTAAAAACAGATGATGACTTTTATAAGGCCAGTGACAGATTTTAGCTTTAATTATTTTTTAAAGCTTAATAAAAGATAGTGATTATTGTAATTGCTATTCCTGTCACTGTGATATAATCTTTCATTTTGTGGTTGATGGATGATATTTAAGGTAGTTCCTACAGTTGCCTTTAAAACATTGCCTGCATTACTGGCATAACTATGCAGAGTAAAAGACATCATGTATGAAAAGGGAATGAAGGGAGTGAAGTATGGAAAAAGATGCACTCATTTTGCATTTCTCAGAGTGCTTGAAAGTTTGAATATGATTCACGTCAGTCAGGACAGAGATTTAAGGAGATGTAACTGAAATATTGGCTATGAATATACTATCTGATAGAGGTAGCCTTGTATTTTCTCAAACTGATCCTCCTATCTGTGCATATATGTATATTATTCACAGGTTTCACTGAAGAATTTAATACCACAAAGACTGCTTGCAAACTGTTGTTTTTAGCGACTTCTTCAACACAAGAAGATGTGTGTTCTATTGCTTGTTCTACTTATTAGAAATTTTGAATGAAAGGAAAAAATGACAAATGGGTCTGGAAGCTCTAGAGATTCTAGATGGTTTCAAAATCTGTTTCATCAAATCTGTAATACTTACAAGTAGTAGTATGATCCCACAAGTATCACTGAGTGACCTCTCAGCTTTATTCAGAATAGAGGCATGAATCTATCACGTCTTGCATCATTTCACCAGTTGCACTTACAGTAGCTGACAAAGTTTTAAACTCTTCAGATTTTCATTGCCAGCACATTTGGAACTAACCTCTGTGTCATGGTTTAACCCCAACCAGCAACTAAGCACCACGCAGCTGCTCACTTACTCCCCCCTGCCCCCAGTGGGATGGGGGAGAGAATCGGAAAAAGAAGTAAAACTCATGGGTTGAGAAAAGAACAGTTTAATAGAACAGAAAAGAAGAAAGTAATAATTATAATGATAACACCAATAAAATGACAATAGTAGTAATAAAAGGATTGGAATATACAAGTGATGCACAATGCAATTGCTCACCACCTGCCAACCAACGCCCAGTTAGTCCCCGAGCGGCAATCCCCCCCACTTCCCCCAGTTTCTATACTGGGCATGATGTCACATGGTATGGAATACCCCTTTGGCCACTTTGGGTTAGCTGCCCTGGCTGTGTCCCCTCCCAACTTCTTGTGCCCCTCCAGCCTTCTCGCTGGCTGGGCATGAGAAGCTGCAAAATCCTTGACTTAGTCTAAACACTATTTGGCAACAACTGAAAACATCAGTTAGCAACATTCTTCTCATACTAAACCCAAAACATAGCACTGTACCAGCTACTAGGAAGACAATTAACTCTATCCCAGCTGAAACCAGGATACTCTGTTTTCTTCAGTAGTGTATAAATGACCATGATTACAGCCTGTCGTATTTTAAAGAATTTAAGATATTAAAGATGAATGGTCCTAAATTTAGTTTTGTGGGCTTTTTTATGGCCTCAAGCTAGAGCTAGGTCAGCATAGAGGTTTTTGTATTCTGCTTTGTGCAATATCTGGATACAAGGTGTTATGAGTACTGTATCAAATATTGGATAACTCTAACAAAAATCCATTTTTCAGAAAAACATCTCTGTCAACCCAAACCTCCAAGCTATTTGAAGTTGGCCGCTCCATATCTATTTGGTTTGTCATTAAAAAAAAAAGTGAATATGGAAATGCCCTCACAGCGTCTAGCTACTTTCTGGTTAAGCAATTTCCAGTACGACAATATTTGTTAGCAAATTATAAATCATGGGAAAGAACTGGCACCTATTTACCTTTCTCTTGCCCATCTGTCTTTTCAACAGCAGTTCAAGATCAAATAGTCGCTTTTAAATTTTTCTTCCTTAAAAACGAGCAAGCAGACTAAGTGGTACCTATGGGTCCTATAAGACAAAATCTTCTCTGGGAACAGAGGCAATGCACAGCCTGTCTTCTTGGTGCAGGGTGCCTCTGGCCTCCTTGGAGAGGGCCTTCTCTCTGCCAGGCACACGCTGATCTTCTGGGACAAGGTCCTTCCCACCCTTAGGAACTATGCTCCATCCACTTCTGCTTATCTCCCACCCTCATCTTGCTCACCTCCATGAGATCCTCATTTCAACCTGGCACTAAATGGTTTATGTTTCTTGATCCATTTTTTTCCCCTTAATGATTTATTAAATTAATGACCCACATTTTCATAGCAATGAACCTTGCTGAGTGTTTGCATTTCTCAAATGGCTGCAAGTACTTAGCCTTCAGCCTCATGCTTCACAACATCATGACTTTTTGCTGTAATAGTTATCTCCCATACATCTGGAATATGAGCTTGCATACTCAAGTCTTCATGCTCCTATACATTTATATGGGCAATTCCTTTGCATTTCCACTCCCACCACCCAGCAGTTTTGTAGCTAGGCATTTGCAAAATATTACAACAACAACAAAATCTTTTTTCAGTGAAGTCTATGTTTTAAAATAGCAAAAGAAAGACTCCTCATGGTAGCAGTAAGACAAAAATTACCACATGATTTTCTTCCTATTTTCACTAGATTATTGTCATTCCTAAGTACCTGTCATCTACTCCTGCCTGTCAAAATCTGCTGATTTTCTCTGTTGTCCTTCAACACCTTATTTTAATGGAGAAAGGTTTTTGGAGGTGCTTCCTGATAGAGAAAGTAGCTAACACCAGTTTGTTCTTCTGCATGAGCAGCATCTGCTGATGCTTCTACCTGTTAGAACAAATATGTCTGTGGAAAAAGGCAAAAGTGTGTATAAGGTAAAACACAAAGTCTTACCAGTTTGAGTACTGATGAGATGTCTGCTGGGAAATGTGTGAGATGGAGAGGGATTGAATGGGAGAGGCTGGTGGTATGGAGAGATAGCTGAAACAAGCAGATGGCTTAAAGGAAGCTGAGAAAGGCTGTTAGCACATAAAGCAGCAGACACTTGATGATGAATTGCCATTTTGAGTTGCTAGCTTTTTCTTCCTTATTTAGCTAACTACTGTTCTGATAACGACTTACATAATAGCTTCTCTGTGAAGACTTTAAGTCTCCTTTAGATTGAAGGTATCTTTTTTATAGAATGAAAGCGCTGACTTAATCATTAAGGTCTAATGCAAGGAGAGGAAAAAACTGGAATGAGAGAAAGGTAACCATGCAATTTGCTTCCTTTTCCCTTAATCAAATGAAAGTCATTCATTGCCCTATCAATGCAAAATAAGACCTAGGAATCCACAGAAGGCAGTCCAAAATGGCCAAGCTGCTCAGGTTGTATCATCTACACCCACATTTGAGATAGCTTATCCCAGTCCAGCTTTTATGTCCTGGACACAGGCTCTGTATGACCCCTAAACTCTTCCTATCTTGCTGTTTAAGATGTCTCATTATAGCAGTAGACCTATCTGTTGCTTCTCGTCTGACTTTGGACAGGTGCCTTAGTTTACTTTTAGCCTTAGTTTCCCTTCCTGCAAAATCTGGCTTACAACACTGGCTGATCTCAGGGTGGTATGTTTGGGAGATGGAAGCTCATCACAATATATCAGGTAATAGAGTAAATATCAAGAACACTTAAGGAGGAAACATCTGTTCAAAGCAGGACACAAACGTTGCATTTTGCCACGCCAGTAGAGTGCCAGGCAGACCCCTCCATCAGGATAGTCCTGCACAATCAGCTGGTCACAGAAGAGAGGCTCTTTTCAGTTCTTGTCTTTGACATTATGGGTGAAATATGGCAGGTATATGCATGTGTTGTGGTTTGACCCCAGCCAGCAACTAAGCACCACACAGCCACTCATTCACTCCCCGCCGCCCCCAGTGGGATGGGGGAGAGAATCGGAAAAAGAAGTAAAACTCATGGGTTGAGAAAAGAACAGTTTAATAGAACAGAAAAGAAGAAAGTAATAATTATAATGATAACACCAATAAAATGACAATAGTAGTAATAAAAGGATTGGAATATACAAGTGATGCACAATGCAATTGCTCACCATCCACTGACCAATGCCCAGTTAGTCCCCAAGTGGTGATTCCCCCCACCCCCACTCCCCCCAGTTTCTATACTAGATGTGACGTCACATGGTATGGAATACCCCTTTGGCCACTTTGGGTCAGCTGTCCTGGCTGTGTCCCCTCCCAACTTCTTGTGCCCCTCCAGCCTTCTTGTTGGCTGGGCATGAGAAGCTGAAAAATCCTTGTCTTTAGACTAAACATTACTTAGCAACAACTGAAAACATCAGTGTGTTATCAACATTCTTCTCATACCTAACTCAAAAACATAGCACTGTACCAGCTACTAGGAAGACAATTAACTCTGTCCCAGCTGAAACCAGGACAGAGCGACAGTCATTGCTTATTTGGACAAGGGTATACTAAGGCATATTTCAGAAAGGTATGAAACATAGGCATTCATGTGACCAGGCCTGTGCTGAGTCTTCAGGCAGCTCTGTCTCTTGAGTTGTGAAAGACACTCTGGATTAGACCTGAAAAGTGTCCTTCATCATTGTTACCTAACAATGGAGTAGTTCTAGTTTTTAGGAGAATAGCGTATTGATGTGTTTCAAGGCAAAAATGCATGCAGCCCTTGGGATCAAGACAGTACATGCGTTGGTTTCATTTTCCTAAATACATTCCTTCAATGTTATTCTATAACACCTATTCATTACTGCTAATGAGCGTAGAAATGAAGATGAAGATATATCTCCAATTTCCTACTGTACCTGTAAAATATTAGTAATTTAAATGAGGCCATGCAAACTATAAAATTACAGCATCATGCACTTTCATTGCAATATGATTGGATTGCCTCTGTAAATGGTTCATCATCAATCCCAATAAAGAGAAAGCTTGGGTCTAACTGTTGTCTTGCATCCAATAGCTTAGTTTTATTGCCTCAGTAGCAGCTGTTTAAGTGCCCCTTCCTCTGCCACTCAGTGATGTGATACCCCTTTTCCATAAAGCAAGTCCATCAAACTTGCCAGGATTCTGCTCCAGACCACCACAAGGGATCATCTCAGGTGTAGAACTGCACAAGTATACTTAGAGGGACATAAATGAGTAACGAAGGCGTGAGTGCCCCTTATTTTCCCTTAACTGAATTAAAATTTGAAAGAAAAAAAAAGGTATATTCATCAACAGTTCTCAAAATCTCTGGCCATCCATAGGCCATTACTTCCATGAAGGAAAGACACAGCAGGATAAGAAACATCCTGAAATATAAGAACTCTTTGGAAGTCTCCTAAAAATATTTAAGTACTAATGAACTCTGGGTGAAGAATTTCCTGTTCTAGATGGTCATTAAATGCCAGGAAATTCAAGGACTGGACATCATTACTGATAAATTCTGAAAATATTTGAGAAAGAAATCAATTAGGCATTTAACTTAAAGTTTAAACTAAAAGACAAAAATATAAATGTAAATATGTGTTACCAGGGCCTGGAGTTCTATTCAGTTATTAATACTTTCTTAACCGGTGAAGTTTAACAGTAGGCAGGAGCTGATTCTCTGTGATACCCTGGGTGTATAAATGTCATAACTTCTAATTATTGTAATTCTTGTTCCAATTTCAGTACATTATTTGAAGTAAGAAACAGTGCTGATGTCTTAAATGGGGAAAAAAACCCACATATGCAAATTGAAGCTGATCAAAATGAGGGTAATGTGCAAATTATTTTGCGATTTCCTAATTCAGTTTTTTAAATAGTGTTTATATAATCCATACTCAGGCAAAATTGCTTTTTTTCTCACTTTAAATATATTTTTTTTAGTGGAAAATTCACATTTACTTTGATTTAAAATCTACTTCACTATGGTGGCTGGGGATCTGTAAGCATGCATACTATGGAAACGTTTCTTTGTAATTTCTGGGGCTCTCCCATCCCTGAGTTGATGCAGAATGAAAAATTGCTTCCTCTGTCTTTCATATCAGTTGCAATGAAAGAGGTACTGCTCAGTCTGAACACATGGCAGGCACTCTAGAAAGAGGGAAAGTGTAAGGAAGTTATCATATATTGCATTGGATGCCTAGGCCTTCTCTGGCCATCTACCTGGGAATACAGTTCTGTCCCTATAGTTCAGAATTTCAAGTTTTAAATGTCCTACTGTCCTATTTAAGATGAATTTTAGATATATCTTGGTGCATGCTAGAAATGTTTTAAACAAGGAAAACATCATTTAAATGGAAAAGGATAGCATTCGTGTATCCTCCTGGACAGTGCAGCTTTAACTGTGCACTTTTTGATTGTGTGCAATAATAGAAGATCTTTATAGTCTTATTCTTATGTATTATTTCCCAGATAACCTAATTTATGAGCAGGTTGCTAATTTACTGTTCGAATGCATATGAAATACAGGTAATACACTGCCAGGGTGATTCTCACAAGATATATTTCTGCTTTGTTTTCTAAAATCAAGATTATTAATATTCAGTGAGAATAAAATGTAATGTTATTATTTTGTTTTCAGGAGATTTTCACAAACATTTTATGCCACAAGGAGAATAAATATACACATCTCCACTACAGCTACTGTACATATTTTATTATAATCTTCTATTGGTTTGCATTTTTCAGCCTGGAGTTTTGCAACCTTGATGACAATGGTTATGCTGATGAGTTGTTAAGCTAATTAGTATATAATAAAGTAATAGCTAAGTTTATCTCTGTATTTCCACACTGCTGCCCTGTAACAAGGGTTGTTTATAAAAATAAGCATTCATGCTGAAAAAAATAAGTCTGTGAACACAAGTCATTTCAGGCAGAAAATAAACTAATGCAGCAAGATTGATGAAAAACAAACCTACCAAAGATTTTGGTGTGAATTTAAACTTTCATCCTGACAGGTTTTATCATTGTCCTTTAGACAAGTGTAAAACGGCACCTGGTGAAAATCCACAAAAACAACAGTTTAAAGAAACTTCTATAAACACTTTTCCCCTGCTTCAGAGAATGGCTTCATTCAGGGACCAATGAATTCATACGTGCAATTGAGACAAATTCTCATAAATTGAATTTTGAGGTCTCCAGTGGTTACCACAGTATTCCACACATCCATCCTATTCAGCAGACTGCTTAAGTGCATGCTTTAGGACAATGCTTAGGAAATATCAACATTGCTGGCATGAAAACAATTGATACTTACAATAATTTGCTAAATAAGTGTCCTGCTGAACTGGGACATTTCCCATATGCTAATATAAATATTTTGAGCCTTTTCTAGGCAAAAGTCTAAGCACAGGACTTCCACCTTGAAATTTAGTTACTTGAAGAAAATATCTTACTCTATTTATTAGTCATTTTATGGGGGAGGGGATGTTACTTTTTCATAATCATGACATGATTTTGTGAAGTGTATATTTTCCAGTACTATTTATCAAATAAGTTCTCCGAATAATTTTGAAAATTTATCAAAATATATCAAAAATATCAGAAGATATTTCACTATAAATGAAACTATAAACTTTACCAAGTTCACGTTTTCTTATTTTCTGGTGTGACTGGAGTCTTTGGTGACATATTACATTTTTTTCTGTTCCCTTGTTAGCTGACTTACAAAAAATGGGGTTTCTGAGTCTAAGCACTTGGGTTTCAAAATTCCTTTCTTTCAAATACTTTTGGAAATTTTAAAAGAAAGTATAGTTTCTGTGAATATACTTCCCAGGAGTTTAACATTCTGGAGAAGAAAACTGTCAAAAGTAAGGAGTGAGGTTTGGGTTTGTTTTATCAAATCAATAACATATTAATTATTTTTTAAAAAAAGTTTGCCTAGATTCTAGTGGAATTGTAGCATCCTCACTAAATGGACCTAAAACACTTTCAGGCTTGATTATAAGTGGGGTTTCATTGTGTTCACTTGCATCATGTCTGATTTTTATTGTACAGTCTACAAAATCTGTAATCCTGTTTCCATTATTGTACAACACAGGGACAACCATGTCTTTATTTCTACAAACCCACTAATTATTAAAAGCCTCATCTTGTTTCAAAGATGGATTTAAGATTAAACTATTTTATGAAAGGCTACATGGGCAATTCTATATCACAGATATAAATCTGTGCTTTAAAAAGTGCATTTCAAATGTGCTGTTCCTGTGATTCTTTTTTAACATCTACTAAATAAGTTATTTTTCTAACAGCTATGCCTTCTGCCCAGGGTTATTTTATTTATGGATTATTTGGGGTTCTTTATTCATAGACATGTCCTAGATCACAGCAAAAGTAAATCTTGGAGGGACTGTAGGAAAATAATTGAAAACATCTCTGTATTGATTTTCCACATTTTTGTCCACTTGATAAAGGAAGTACATAAAACCTTCAGGAAGCAAAGAGGTGACTACGTGTAGTACAATGATCAGAATAGTTGAAATCACAAGAACTAAAGCAATTCCCTGAGTCAAGGGAGTATTTTATTAGAATAACACAATAAATTCTAGCAGTTGTCTTTAATAAGTTTCTAAATAAGCTTTAATATCCTCTTTAATACAATATAGGTTGATTTGAAAGCCAGATTCATGGCACCATTTGGATTAGCAACTAGCCATTTCCCCTAAATTAGGAGCAGTTAGGAAATGAGTTATTAACAGACTGTGTGGGGTAGAAAAAGTATTTTTGTGAACTTTTTTGCATTTTTATTTGTTTTGCAACTAACAGTAAATTGTCCCATCAAGCTATTGTGTCCCCCGCATTGTGATTGTCCGTTCTGAACAAAATTTGTAAATGTGCAAGTGAGCCTGATTCGGGTTTGTGTGGTGGGGTTTTGGTAGCGGGGGAGGGGCTGCAGGGGTGGCTCCTGTGAGAAGCTGCTAGAAGCTTCCCCGGCTCCAAGTCGGACCCGCCTCTGGCCCAGGCCAAGCCCATCAGTGACGGTGGTAGGAGAACAGATTTAAGGGGAACCTGCAGCGGAGAGGGATTGGAAGGAATGTGAGAGGAACAGCTATGGAGATACTGAGGTCAGTGAGGAAGGAGGGGAGTAGGTGCGCCGGAGGAGGGGATGCCCCTGCAGCCCGTGGTGAGATGGCAGGCTGTCCCCCCCAGCCCGTGGAGGGGAGCGGAGGCCCATGAAGATGGCCGTGACTCCATGGGAAAGCCCGCACTGGAGCAGTCTGTGACTGAAGATCTGTGGCCCACGGAAAGGACCCATGCTGGAGCAGTTCATGAAGGACTGCAGCCCACGGGAAGGACTCACATTGGAGAAGTTCGTGGAGGACTGTCTCCTGTGGGAGGGACCCCACGGTGGAGTAGGGGAGGAGTGAGGAGTCCTCCCCCTGAGGAGGAAGGAGCGGCAGAGACAACGTGTGGGGGCAGGAGGTAGAGACAACTGGGAGTGGAGTTGAGCCGGGAAGAAGGGAGGGGTTATCCTTGTTTTGATTTGATTGGTAGTAAATGAAATTGATTTTGGTTTTTTCCCCCAAGTCCAGTCTGTCTTTTGCCCGTGGCCATAAGAGGTGAGTGATCCCTCCCTATCCTTGTCTTGACCCACGAGATTTTCTTTATATTGTCTGCTTCTCATCCCATCGTGGCAAGGGCAGGGAGGAGTGAGTCAGCGGCTTCATGGTGCTTTGTTACCACCTGGGCTTAAACCATGATAAAGCCCCATCCTAGTTTTGTATGAGGAGCAGATGTAAACTATGTTTGAGATAGTTTAAAATACTTCTTTTGTTTCTAAAAGAAAATACTTAGTATTTCTAGCAGATCTACATCTTCTACCATTCCTGTTAGTGGAGTCCAATGTCTGTACAAAAAAACTCCAGAGAAACTACTTGCCAGCCATTGAAATGCAAATGGGTGAAAGAAAAAGTGGATTGTAAAACCTCAAAGTAACCAAGTGAGTTTGGCCCAGTTTTTAAAGCATATTTATGTGACTTTAACCCACAAGTGCCAGTTTTCAATGTGGAAAACTAAATGTAGACTCTTTAACCAGTCATTTTTAAAAAATATTCTCCCCACAGCATTCTACTACTAAAAACGTGTTGCATTTTATTGCCTATCAGGTTCCAAGTTTGAGAACAGCTCTGATTCTGGGAGCCAGGGAGGTGGCCTGTTCAGGATGGACACGCTTACCTGGTCTTTGACTATCCTTACCCTGGGGATTTTAGATCAGTATTTTCCTCTGGGATCCTCCCTGGCTGAACTAAGACTGGCTAGTTCTGAGAAGTGTCTTCAGAAAAGGAAATACATCATAAATAATAGTGAACCAACCTCCCCCACCAAAATTTTTGTCATTTTCTGAAGGCAGAATTCAGTGTGTCCATGTTTGACTGGAAGTGCTTATCATAAAGGTTATGCTGAAAGTTTTCACCCCAAATGCCATTTCACTGTTTTTTTCACCTCCCTTCAATATTCTTTCACACCCATAACTTTGTGCTTTCCCACTGGGCCATATCTGATGTCCACTATTTATGCATTTGTTCAGAGCCCTTGAAACTGGGACAGTACAGCTGCTGTCTCCCACTGGGGTTTTTTAGGTTTGTTCCCATTAACATTTCATTGTAATACAATGTTATCAGAAGAAAATCAAGGATGATCTTGTTAATTAAAATGGCATTTTGGATAACCTTAAGGTGATGACAAATGGATAAAAGCCAGGACATGTAGCATAAAGGCTGACGTGCTTTACTAGGCTTGTCACGTTGGACTCAAGCTTGATGATAGAATATGCAAGCTAACTATGGTACTGTCTCAGTTTTAAGTTCACAATGTCTTACCAGAAAATCTGTTGTGTCCTATAATTAAAAATAAGATTTTGTAGCCACAGGGTTTCCCTGGAAAACTATACTTCTTTTTTGCATATTGCACCTTGAAATATAAGAGCTCCTTCATCTCTGCTGTTGAGGCAGCAAGTGTTCAGTCTCTTAACTCTAGAGCAGAAGAAAGCAGAAAGAGCTCCTCATTCAGGATTTCGGTTTTGCTCTTCATTTTTCATTGTCATTTAAATGTGTCATCCAGACTGAAACTGAATGCTTAGCCCTTCATTTCACTACGGTTATGCCATGCTCTCTGAGGTTTAAACTAGCTTGTGCACCAAGAACAACCTGGCAACCCAGCCCATTTGTAAATTTTGCAACCGATGCTGAATGCCAGGCTGTAATTATACCTCAGTGGCAGAACTTAAATGGTTTCTTTGTAGTAAGTGGGACTCTTTGGATGAACAGCAGTCAGAACTTTAGCTGTAGTGTAGACATAGGCTACCCTCTTTCACTTCCTGTTTATTTTTACAGATTGTAAAATGATTTTTCAGTACTATTATAATTACAACCTGAAAAACTGTTCTAAACAAGAAATTTTCTTTTCATATGTTGTAATAAATCCTTTGAGTTACTGCTCAGTTGAAGGTAATGGAGCCCTTTGAAAAGCATATTAATATATATCACGATACCTTTGCTCAGTGCACAAGGGAGCTACAGAAACCTGTTCAGTGAGCTACTGCAATCAGTTTGTAGTAAAGGGTCTGTATACTTTATGTCTAAGACAAAATGTCTGGCTCTGAGTGAAGTTCAAAAGCATTATGGGCAAATTAATTTCGGATAGGATGCAGCTAGTGCCACCAGGTCATAGTCTTAATTCAGTGCTGCTGGATGCCTAACGTAGTTTCACCTCCCGTGGTGGAATTGCTCTTGTTTTGGTTTAGGACACCAAAACAACCTTGGGTTTAGGTTTTGGTCAGGAGCTGGTCCACTGATTGCACATCCACTAATTGGCCAGTGATGTCTTTCTGGTGATGATAGAGCCCTTCATAAACTCCCAGCCCTGCACATCTGTGGTCCCTGTGCCAGGAACTGCAATGAGAGGGGGGAAAAGTAGAGGATGTAAACACTTGTATTCTTTATCTGTGTTTTCAATTGTTTTTTACTTTAAAAGTTTAAATTAAAAAATTAAAAATCTTATTTTAAAATAAAAATCTTGGCTTTCAATATCATCAAATTTAGTCTGTAGAAAGAAGGGCAATGCCAGCCTGTGAAATTCTTGCTTACTGTTTCTGTGCTTCATCTTTCTTCAGAATTTCCTTTCTTAGGAAGAGTTGGGAGCCTTCAGTGCCTGTCAGCTGAGATCTCTAAACAGGCTCAGTTTGATCCAGATAGATAGCCTGATTTTCACCAGCCCCTGAAAAATAACTAGGTGGCTTCTTAGTGAAGCCAAGAAAGGGATAGCCTATACTCCCTTGCTGGGCAGTTCTGAAGGTGGAGACCGCTAGAGGTCTTTCTACAGCATGTTGAAGTTAAAACACCCTGATCACGATGGCTTTCCAGGGCAATTGTGAGGTTAGTGGAAGCCCTTACAAATGAGTTTGGGGAATCTGATGTATTCTGTGTGAGGTTTCTAGGGGTTTTCAGCTTTTTATCATGTTTTAAAATGAGAGAAAAAAGAAAAGATGGATTTTCTTTATGTTTTAGAAAGAGATTGTATTTTACCCTTGTTCTCTGATTATGGATGAATGGGTGTAGCAGTACTTACAGCTCATTGACTTTATGTTCAGGTGAAGACCTGAATATATTGTTCCAAGAGGTAAATATTGGCTTATGCCAACAGTAGTCAATAACACCATTTTGCATGCTCAGTATTGCACTTCAACAAAAAAAAGTGGTAACAAGGACTGCACAACTGCATGCATTCCTGACCCAGGTCTTCATTCAGCTGCTCATAATTACCTAGAGACTTAAATCACTCTTGCAACCTTTGAGACATTAACAGTGTAAGGGAATATGTTTTATCCTCCTTTCCCACTTTTGATTTGTATTGTGTGGGTTGGTTTGCCATTTCCTGATCCTTCCTTGGCACTTAAATCCTGGAAGAATAGTACTTTATAGTCTCTACTTACATTTTAAAAGATAGATAAGAATTGGGGGGTTTTATTCATATTTGGATGTTGAATCCATATGTATGGTTGTTTCCAGCTCTAGACATGCAATATTCAAGAATTCAGCAAGATTATTGTTTTTAAAAGGAGAGTGCTTTTTTAAAACTCCCAATGAATAATTAATTCTTGGATTGATACTTCATATATCCATCACATTTCATTATCATGCAACAACTTTGCATGCCCTGGCAATAGAAGAGCTTTCATTACAGTGGCACTATTATACAGTGTTAGTATTCCAAGAAATGAAATATTAGAAAAATGTACATTCGCAGAGTGTATTACAAAAAATCTGTTAACACCCATGAAAATGAGGAAATTCAAAGTTAAGACCAAATATGGGGATTTCTGAAACAAGCATAACTACAGTGAAACCACTGCATTGTTTAGGTAGTTCCAGCTGTTCCAAGTCTTTCTTATGATATACTCTATTTCTAATCTTGACTGTTTAACTATGCCCGTTTCCCTTTTTTTAGAAGTAACAGTCTGTCCAAAATAACTCCTGAAAACAAATTTTTACTTTGATCAACTAGTATATGAGGCCAAATGCACATTTCCACTCTCCTCATCTAAAGTTTTCCAGGGTAAGTGTTGGAAAAGTATTCCTTTATAAGGCAGGCTGCTCTTTCACTTGAGGATCCATGTGCACACGTTTAAACTAAGCTTTTTAATACAAAGCAGGTGAAAGTAAAACATAAAATAAACTATGCCATGAAAATGACAAACCTACAAGGCCCTCTGAGAGTCTTAACATAAAAATAAGCTTAAAATATCGTTATTTATTTCTGTTCAATAATTGGGTACCTCTATAGGTGTGTATAACACAGGTATTTTCAGTTACATTGTGGACCTGACCCCGATTCCATTCTGTATTTCAAGCTCCCTTTGGAGTAAATTGCATATACAAAACACAGAGCGCAAAAAAACTTCAGTCCACAAAAATTTGTGGCATTAAATAATAACAGTCAGAAACCTGCTTCGCTACATTTGATATTTTATCTTCCATACCTGATCGACTTGTTAATCACTGGTCAGCTACCAATTCCACCTTTTATTTCACTAGAAATACTTCTTATTTTCTGAAAGATTGTACTAGAGATATACTTTGCAAAAGTACTGCTCTTAAGTAAATGCATATCTATTTACCCAGCTTTGTGACACTGACTTTGAAGAAGAACTGACGTGAATGAAAGGAAGTGTTTTCTTACGACTGTCACTATTATCCTCTTATGGTACCTCAGCCTTATGAATTTAAATCAGTTGTTAGAAAACAAAACAACAGTAAAATCTAGCTTGGTCTTCCTTCCAACTTTAATTTTGCTTTATGCATTGGCCATGTGCCGGCTAAATCACCTTGCATTTATTTAAATGCTTTACAGGTTTTCTCAGTCCTAGATTTTATTCTTTTTTTAATACCACAAGTTACAAGAAGAGTCACATCTCTAATGTTTGACCTCTGTTAGCTGCAATAATATATACCACAGGCTCATCAAAAGTGTCTATATGACTAAAATTCCCTCATTAGCTGGTACAAGGAAGGTTATTCCTTGTTCTTTAACTTTTTAGCACTAATTTTCTGTTTGCCTGACTGTTTCTCAACAACTAAGAAAAGTTTGCGGTTATAGTAATTGGAAAGAAGGAGAAATCTCCTGCTTCTTTATTGATATAGTCCATTAATATATATATATATATATTGCCATGCAAAACATATTTATTTTTCATAACATCTAAAAGTAAATACATTTTAAGGGGCAAAAGAACAGCAGAGCCTTAGGCAGTGGGCAAAGTAAACATCAGGTGAAAGACAAAAGCCTGGAAGAATTCATTATGCCACTTGGCTGCTCTCCTGAGGAAGATAAAAGAAGCCAGGACATGCTCTGCTACTCCCTGCATGTAGAAGTCAGGCTTGGAAACAATACTCTGACATCTCTGCCATGCAGATAACTCCAGCAGGCAAGTCTGCTGATTTAACTATTCACATTTTGTATTTTTTGTGCCCACTGATTGACAGCTACAGAACACATTCTACCAGCTTGATCTTTGTGTACTGGCTTTAATGAAAAAGAAAGAATTAGGATAGAAAAGGGATGAAATTGAAAAGATAAAGTGATTAAATAAAAGATTAGGATTCCTGAAGACTGGGTATTCTGCCAAGATAATGCAAGGAGAACTTGAGCCAAAGTGTCGGGCTGTATGCACACAGCTGAGGACACTGGAGACTGTACGAATTTCTGCTGTTCAAAGCCTGCCGGAAAATGTAACTGCAAAAGAATAGCACTTTACAGATGCTCAGGCTTTGAATGGCTGGGTTACAGGCTGGGTTACAAACATGGTGTTACCTATTGTGCTGTAATACCTCCAAGCCAATATGCCAAAGGACAGCATAACTACTTACATTCAGTTCCCATTAAATATAATGTCAGTTAAAACTCACCTCACTTGGTACCGTGCTGGATCAAACTGGAGGTACCATGTAATGTTTTGCTGATACAAAAATCTAAAACATAGTCATTATCTGGGAAAGGAAGAACCTGAACTCTGTGAGATACGCATCCGCCCTCCAACAAGTGTAAAGGAAGGAGCTGCTTTGCACCAGGAGGTGCTGGTCCAAAACGATCCCAGTAAGAAAGACACCCAGTCCCTGTAAGCTATCATTTAAAATGCCATTTATTACAGCTAACACTATAAGAAGAGAATAGAATAGGTAATTTTAATATCCTTTTATATGCTGGGAACTCTAGGTGATGTTGCGTCAAAATGACCTCTGATCCACATGCCAAGAAGACCCTGTCCATGGAAGAAGTTCTCCCATTTTGGTCATTCCAGCTATTATAAGATTTTCTTCCAAGAAAATAACTCTATTCATCATTTCTGCTGTCAAACAGAAAGGATGTTCACATGAGAACTTACTGCTGCAATTGTAGATAAAGGCAAGGCCACGCATGTGGTGTAATCACCAAGTGGGAGCTGCCTGCAGGCTCCTCTCTTGCGACGAGCTGGCTGAATTTATCCTGAGACCAAGGGATTTATGCAGCACAACACAGCCTGAAGGTCACGCTGGGCGTGCAGTGCAGGGCAGGCCTGCATCTGCTTACGCTAACTGCTAGGTGTACAGTGGTTGCCTGGTCAGGACCGCTGCAGGAGCTGATTTGGTTTTGTCTTAATCTGAACTTTGACACTACCATAGTTCAGAAACTAATGATTCTTGAGATGAATATGAAACATCAAGTTGCACTGAGCAACAAGAAATTGGAATGGCTGTTTATTCTGAGGCAAAATAAAAGAAAAGGGCAGAGACATTATGGATAAGAAGTCTTCCCCAAATTGTGTCACTGTAGCTTCTCCCTGCTTTCTCTGGGAGCCAGGCTGTCCAATGGCAGAATTAGGATCTGTGTATGAAGAATCTGAAGAAAAATAAAAGCCAATAACAACATACAAGAGCTTTGAGATAAAGCCTGAGGCCTTGAGATCTCATGTTCTCAAGGTATGATGATCTATCTTTTGCTCTTAGCCTAGCCTTTCCCTTTTCCAGATTCATGAGATACAATTGTCGAGACTTCCTACAGATGATAGCATGATCATTTCTAGGCACTGAAAGGCAAATCTATGGAGTACCCTTTACAGAGATCATTCTGCCTACATGCCATGGCAGCACTGTTCCCAATGACTTCTGTCACTGTGGTCCTCCTCACCCTAGGTGGGCTCTCCAGATCCTCCTGGGTGGAGCAGGAGTCTGTGCACCATTAGGTTTTTATACGTAAAGGAACCTCACTTAGAGAATGAGTTCAAGATTAAGCTGTTCCAAAGTCCTCCAGTTCTCTACTCTGCCACCTGAGAAGAGGAAAATAACAATATCATATTATTTCAATATATTTCATGTCACCAGTTTTCTTAAGAAAAGGAGGAATTTTACAGTTCTGTCATTCTCTCTTCTGAATACACTTGAGAGGTACACCCTACTTCGGCAAAAATAGCATGTTACATCTGCAAGGTATTCAGGCACATGCAGCAAAACATAAATGTGCACAAACTCAATTTCTTGCATTCAAAATGGAGTTTCAATTATGTTAAGGTAAATCCAGTGCTATAAGAAGAAACAGAAAAGCTTATAAAATAGAAGTTATGTTCTGTGCACAGGTAAGGATGTTACAATGTACAGTGAGTTCAAAACAAACTCATGAAAAATTGCACTGAGGGGGAAAGATCATATCAGCTACGCTACCTATTAAAGATGTTAGTGGATGCAGAAGATGAAAAGTATGAAATGGCCATTATATAGAATAATTGCTGAGAGCCAAATGATAGGAAAGAAATGGGAAATGAAGAGGAGACTCAAAAAATAATAGAGAAAGGGAAAAAATCTAAGATGGCTGCAATTGTGGGATTAGAA
Source organism: Harpia harpyja (assembly GCF_026419915.1). NCBI lineage: Eukaryota > Metazoa > Chordata > Aves > Accipitriformes > Accipitridae > Harpia > Harpia harpyja. The sequence goes on from NC_068941.1 coordinate 35,818,432, forward strand.
GAGAGAAGTGTATTAGTAATAAAAATAGTGTATTTTAATCCAGACATAACTTACAAAGAATGAATTTGAATCTGTGGTTCTGAACTCAACATGACACCGACAGAAGTAGCCTCGCTGCTACCTTGTAGATACTTGTAATGTGAAATCTGACAACCGAAAGACATAAAAAACCAGCACACTGCCTAGCTGGGAACAGTGGCTATGGGCACTGGAGCATGCTCCTCTGCTTAAGAGAAGTATCACTGGTCTTTGATATGTGTTCCTACAGGGATGGACTGTAATGTTAAACTTTTCCTCCAAAGACTCACTCCGTGTTAGGAACATATTAAAGATAAAGGGTGCTGTAGGAAGGTGATTGGTGACCTTGCATTGAATTTAATCTATTAGAGCAGAATTATTTTAGCTGGCATTCATCTTACTGAGAGAATTATTTCTTGGCACTCACTACTGTAGCAACCGAACACATAATGAACATTAATAGATTGTTTTCATCATCATAAGCTTTATGTGAACTGAGTAAGAATTAGCCTCATTTTGCAGGTGGTGAACTAAGCCCAATCCTTCAACATGATGAACATGTCCTACATAGTGTTGTATGCCCTCAACTCCCATTGGAATTGCAGAGCACTGAATACCTTAAAGAAAGCTTTCAGACATCCAAGCATTTTGTTTAAGTGATATGCTAAAAGTTCTACATGTGTGGCATTCCTTATTCTCAATTACACTAAAACCATATTACATTAACTGGGCAGGAAGCCAGGGAACGCAATCTGAACCCTACAATACTAACCCAGTGTCTTGACCACAGGATCATTCTTTTCCCTTAAAACAGGCACCAAAAATTCCAGGATTTTCAGCAAAAATGCATGTTGGGATAATGGAATCAGTGCACTTCCCTGGCACAAATGACAGTCTGTCAATAAGAGCAAATGGATAAAAGAAGGAAGTGGGGCGAGGGGGGAGGAGGGTGTAAGGAAGCAGTAGAAGAAAGGAGCGGCAAGACTGAGAGGGTGTGGAGAAGGTCAGTAATAGCAGAAAGTCAGGAGAGACAATATGTTTGGTAGTAGTAGTTCATGCAAAGGAAGCCATTATGGGAGTGAGAACACACAGAGCAAATGGTAAGACATGAGTAAATGTATTGCAGATGTTTTAAATGAACAAATCTAACAAATCTTCAGTACTTGGTGTGTTATTTGTATCCAGACACAGGTAAATCTCTGGAAAAAGAAGCCACATGTACCTTAGAATACCACAGCAGCAATAAATATTAATATAATGCAATTTCTACCAAATGGTGATTTGGATTCAATGTTTATTGTTACTTGTCCTTTATGACTCGTGTATTATTTCCTTATCATGTTACAGTGTTTATATTGATTTAAGTAATTATTAAATGTTGAGATATACTTCTTTATGCTGATCCACCACTACAGTAACAATTGTGCTTTGGGGTTGGCTTTTTATTTCATTTGTTGTTATCTTTCATGGAATTTCCCTTCAGGTTCTCCTAAGTCCTACCCAACAGCTTCTAAACAACTTCTTGAGGGAATACTTGTTAAAAGGATTTCAAAGACTTGGGAATTAACACTGTAAAATCAAAGGACATTAGACAGGGGCTTTGATTTTGCAGCTTTGTGTTCTACCACCTTCTCCCACTCCTTTTGATACCCTTCATGTTTGTTGAAGCTAACTACTGCCCCACAAGCAAACCACAAGTTGTCTAAGAAGGAACATGTGTTCTCCTCCCTTAAACCAGTTTATTCTGCAGTGTCCCTTGTATATTCCTTTATATTAGATGCTGTTTTGGAGAATTCCTTCCAGCTGCCAGGTCCCACCCCTTCAATGTTATATTCCTCTGTAGGAAGAGAGGAGGAACTATATAGACAAAGGCATAGTCACATGCCTATTGAGGAAAGAAAGGCAAGTTTTCCTGAGAAAGGTAATACGTTTTATCAGAAAAACTCTATACTGCTACTCTCAGGCCCACAAGCCCTTCATCAAGTGTGTAAAGTTCTTCTAAATAATTTTTGAAAAATATTGCTACAATATTGCTAAAATTATAAAGTACAGTGGAAGAAGGCATGAGAATGTGCTGACCCAATTACTCCTGTAAAATTTCACAAGTTAAAATTATCTGTTGTATCTCTGGTTGAAGATGCCACTGGTGGCTCATGCTTTTACCTGGCCTGTCATACACAGTGATCAGAGACTTCCACAGTACAGCATCCTCTCTTCGAAGATAGAGCTTTTAAAATGATCCTCACAGATTTGCTGTATCATATTTTCTGGCAAAAGGACCTTCAGTGGGATTTGTGGGCTGTTCAAGCAAATGTCAAGAGCTGTTACTCACCTTGGGCTTACATTCCCCTCTCTAAAGGGAGAACCAGCTACCTAAACTTCTCTGGGTTAACCACAGGAAAAGTGATAAAGAGCCAACAGCCTAACAGTGGGGGAGAAAAAAGTTGAGCTGATAGACATAGATAACACACTGGGCTGAATAGCAGCCGACCTGTCATCCAGCCTATTAATACTGCAGTCACTCACCATAACTTTTACCCTACATTGGTCATTGGTTACTTATTTTCAATGAGAGAAATACAGTTTGTCAAAATACCAGCTTTTCCTGTTAAAAATACCTGTCAGATATTTTGCATGTCACCTCTGGAGGCACTGATCGCTTTCTGAGATCATGTTGGAAATGCCCCTCCAATGTGATATGTCTTGTGTAATAGCTGCAACCTCTTTATTATTTTTGTACAGCTGAAAAACAGTAAAACATCTTTTAAATAATCCCACTTAAGGTTTAAGCTCAGTGCTGCACAAAGCTGTCATGGTGATTTTGATTTCAGAGGCTGAGAGAAAGGGAAAATGATGAAAATTGCTCTGACCTTTATTCCCGGTATAATGGGAGTGGATCATTTCTGTGGTTACTGTATAGGCAGCTTTGATGTTTTAGGATGAAACCATACGATATTATTCACTGTTCACTTTTGAGAAACCACACACACAGCATAAATGTAACTTGAATTTAAAGAAAAATGTATGCACACACACACATACATGCACACACATCAGCTCAGGTACTACAGAGAATACCCATGTGCAGTAATTTGGAAGAATTTGATCTCTCACCAGTACAACTTCCCCTGTGTGTTCCATTTAATTCCTCGTGTCCTTCAAGTTGTCTGTTGTTTTAACACAGTGCCAGGTATCAGAATACTATAAAAATATTGCAATGCCTCACCCAAAGGAGAGCACAAGGGCACACAAATGATGGATATAAATCTGAACACACTCAAGACTGAGTGTTGCAAGAACAGTAAGGATTCTGGCAAGTTGGTTTGACTCCCACGAAATAATTTTTACTGGAAAATATGACTAGGATGCTTTTTAGGCACTGTATTAGCCAAGACTGCAATGCAATGGCAAGAAGACAAAGCTGTGGAGGAGGGTCTATGTGACCAGCTATAGGAATTAGAAGTGAGATTGGCAAGGCAATCATATCATGCATATGAAAATCTATGAGCACATTACTGAATACCAGAAAGCAAGGAGCAAAAATGCAGAGCAGTGATTCAGTTTCTAGAAGAAATTATATCCATTACTTTTAAAACCTATACAATAGGTCAGGTGCAAAAACAAGGAATGAAACAGTATGATTAAGGCCACCTACAGCCTACAGACCTTCTTACATCCATATAGTAAATTATTTGCTATGACATTTATTTGTTATTAAGAGTGTGCTGTACTGCTGATGTCATCAGATTATTGAGCACTTCCCAGCTAAAATTGGTTAAATATGAGGAAATCCTTAGAAAACCTAATGAAATCCATAGTTCTCCCCCATACAACATTATTTCAATTGGATTTGTTTATTAGCCGGTGTTAATTGGCATAAGGTCAAATATTCAACCCACTTCTGTTATCATTTTAATCTTTAAGAGCCTAAGGACATTACTAGTCATTACTTAGTTGGAATTTCCCTTCAAGTACATTTAATGAAATACCAGGCATGAGAAAATAACAACTTGCAATAAATTTGTGGTATGCCATGCATCCTCTTTGTATTTGGGTGTGAATGTTTTGTTAATAATAATTTTTTTTTTATTGTCACTGTGTCACACTTCCAAGGACCAGAATTTTAATGTTAAAACATTCTGTAGTCTTCCTCCACTCATTTTAAGAACGAGTCATGAGAAAACTCCGAAATTCTTAAAACATAAAATAAGATTAGGCAAAAATGACTACAAAAGTTCCAAACATAATACTCCCAGCAGCTCACATGCAAAATAGGTTGATTCTCTTCTCTTATCCCATGCTATCAAGAATGACTGGATCGTCTACTTACCATATGAAACAAGAAACAGGTAGGATGTTACGAATCAAAAGGAAATACATAGAAAAAAAAGACAGGAATGAAGATAAAGTGTATTTCTCATCTTCCCCATGTCACAATCTCTGACATGTTTCTTAACAGCATTATGAATTGATCTTGAAATTTATTATTTCCAATATTTTTTTACTCAGTGATCAGAGAGAAGTAGCTTTTTCCACTAAAAACAGATGACTCTCTCAGTGGCTGAATTAACATTTCTGAATACAAAACACTGCATATTACTTGAGCCAGTGAAGTATATTTGACTTAATATTATTCAACAGACTAATTATGGAGAAGGTATCCAACCAAATAAACTAAATTAATGGCAAATCTTAAAACTAAGGAGAAATGTTTTCCTTGCATATTTAATCCTGTACTGGATTTGATTTTGGACAGTAAGAGAAGCAAATCCTCTAGCTGATCAGCTTCACAGGAAAACAACCCAACCTGAAAACAGGGGTCCAAACACAAAGGACTTGCAAGCTTTGCTATTGTTACTGGACTTTATAAGTTCAGTTAGTTAAACAGATAAATGAAGGAAGTCACAGCATCTGCTGAGAAGGTTTGAAGAGTTTAAATAAGCACTATGTGAAAAGTTGCTCTACCTTACATGGTTTTCCTAACCATTATGTAAGGAAAATATCTCCAATCCTAGCTTTATTATCAAGCCCCAAGATGAAAACAGCCCTGGAAATTCAACTGTTTCTTTCTCTAGCAAGGATAACGCCTCCACCGCTGCTGAAGGCAGGCTCTGTAGTTGTACCAACTCACATTCTTTACTTCTTGATAAATGTACTACAGTGTATTTTTAAAATATGGTGGTTGGCACAAGAACAATGTGTGGATCCATCTTTTTGTCTCTCTCCAGTGGTACTCTTTGTACTAATACAAAGGAGGAGTGTAAATCATGTTTAGTCGGGAAGCCTGGCTACAGATATGATTACTGGAGTGCAGGGCTTCGTGATTCACCACTATTTTTTGCTGAGATTGATCACTAGAATGTTTCATTTTGTTGTGTACACCAGATTACCTGAGGACAGGTCTTACACTATTGTCTAAGAAGTATCAGGACTTAAAAAAATATTTTTGAAATAAGAAGAGCCAAATTGTTGACCCCACAGGCCTATTTGGTACTATGTCTTGGCTATACTGTTAGTGCTCCCAGCCTGACTTTTGTCTTCTTGCACTTGTTCTTCCCTTTCACCTTTCTTGAAGGGTTCCAGTCCCTTCACTTACACTAGCAGAACAGCTACTTCAACACAACTTTTCCTTTTTTATTATTTTTTAATGGTTTCTTTTATGTATCTATCTGGTTAATGGTGCAGACACATAAATGGTCGAATCAGTAGGACTGGGGGAGTGGCAATGTGTGACAGCAAGGGCAAGAATAAGGCGCACAGAGCATAGCAGACGCAAGGATCTCTTAAACTGGTTCCCGGTTGGCCTCCTCTGGTTCCCAGTTCTCATTTTCTCTTTGGAGAAGCAAGCATAATCTATGGCAAAATATGACTGTTCCTCACCCAAACTCAGTCATAAGGAGGAACAAAAATCAGAATGATGGCTTGGGGATTCAGGCTCCTGAGGTTACAACTCTCTGCATCCTGGTCTTAAATACTCATCATTCATCCCTTAGACCTGTATGTAAGTTAAAGAATACACTTAAATATTTAGTTATTAGCTCATGCATTTAACACACATCAGAACTGCACAATCACTATGGGCAGATAGCAAGGAAAGGAGAGGTACAGCTGAACCACCAATAACCGCACCTCTCCCTGACTGATGGCTGCTATACACTAGGAGTGAAGAGATTTTACTGTTCCACTTTGTGCTGGCAAATAATTTTGTCTAATAATGTAACTATGAAATTATGGAGTACAATGTGTCCTGAAAGGCCATGTCTCAGCTTGGCCGAAATCAACCTCTGAGTAATGCTGTGCAAAAAATTAAAAGAAGATGGGAGAGAAGGGCTCTTTTTTCACCCTCTTTGTTCTGCATTTGTATGAGGATGAAGTAGTCTTCACTGTAGAACAGTAGTTTTGTCACAGAAGATATCTTAGCTGATAAAAAGAAATAACCTTGTCACCTTCTGTATCCTTTGCTGAAGTTAACATTATGTCATTATGCGTCTGGTATTTTACAGTGAGACACTGAGTCAAAATAGCATTTCTTTTGTCTTTTTATTTTTTGTCCTCATCCTCAGAGCCTTGAATTAAACATCTGCTCTTTCTGGATTTTAGATATTTGCACCTTTACTAGGGACTTCAGCGTGGGAGTGTAACCCTGTTCTTGCTAACACTGGTATAAAGTCGGGATCATTACAATGCAGTCAGTGAAATTACTCTGGTAGAAAATGGGGGTAAATGGGGCTCTGGATTGTCCACAGACTTTCAGACAATTGGAAAAGATGTTGCAGTATGTCCTCCAATTACTATTAACAAAAGTGCCCTTCCCCACATAGCCATTTTTCTCAAAGTGCCAATTTCTTTTGAGCTCTGCTTCCCATTAAGACTTTTCCTGAATGAGGGCAAATGAGAGTGATGCTCACTTTCATCAGCCAAGCAGTATTGGAGGACTGGCCTTGCTATTACTATGCACTCACAAGCAGCTCAGAAGCAATCGCAACACACTTGGTTGTCTAATTTGAAACACTGAAAAAGGAAAGAAAAGGTTTTTTAAGGCTCAGTTCAGTAAGTGAATAGCCTGTGTAGCAGCATTTAAAACTTTCAAGTGCTTTTTAGAACCAAATTCTTGAGAAGAATTTTTTCCTCTCTCCTCTTTTCCAGCATCCATCATCTGGTGTGTTTCTCCTGTGAGAATTCATGACAGCAACAGATATCTTAGAGTTAAGGTAAGAATTGCAAGAAAATGGTTTGCATTGATCGTTATTATCATGCCCAGATTTTACAGTAAAAAGCAGAACTGGTCTTGGTAGGTGGGTGAAGGAGAATGTTCAGATATATAGAAATTAGACTGCACTGTAAAACAAGCTGTGAGCTTTGAACAGCAATCCCAGTCTGGCTGACAAATTAAATAATAAAGAAGTTCTGCACTGAGGCCTCCCAGTGAAGTAATGGGTGAAATCCATTGGCTCCTGTTCTTCCTGAGTCTGGGAGAAGTCTTGCTCAAGGCCCGTGAGCCCAGATCTGACATGGGCACCCAGAGCTAACCCAGTGGTCAGGGTCCTGGCAGTCTATTTAAGCTAAAACAATTTTCATCTCTGTGATATCAAATTTATATCATTTAGACTCCCTTATATATGGTTAGATTAAGAGTGACAGAATCTAATTTAGGCAGTTTTATTAATCACTTCTGAATCAAACTCTGTATCTGTTTTCTAAGGGAAATTCAATAAAAAAGATGTCCTGTTCATATTTATGAGGGATTTTCCTCTACCTCAGAAACATATCCTCTGGCTTATTGTTCCTAAACAGCTTCTCAGAAGAATGTGGGCCAAGAAACTGTTTACACTAGGATGCACACAGCTCGCTCTACTTACTTACATTTATTTTTTGTGTCAGCATATAAGCAGCTGCCAGCTGAGGAGTACCCAGTGCCAGCCCTCTTGGACTGAAGTGAAGTGGTTGCATGCTCTGTACCTCACCCAGCAAAGTCATGTCCAATAGGGAAAGAATATGCATGTAATGGAAAAACTTACAGTTTATTGCAAAGTCTGTGCTTTATCAAATTAATATGAAGATGTGCTACTAAAACAAAAAAGTTACTATAAATTTTTAGGAAATTTTCAATAGAGAAGAGTTGAGTCAAAATGACTAAGACTGAAGCAGTGTGATTTCTAAGTGGCTTTTGTTTACTTTAGCAATCATGCTGAACTTACTGTTATGGCTTAGGTAAATAAAAATCATTTGTTTGAGAAAAATTTACTATTTTGCATCCTTGTGGCTTAAATTCTCTTTGGTAAAAATCTGATGGAAATCTGGAGTAACTTTCAGTGCCTACAGAGATTAAATCTTTTTCATCAGGAAATCTCAAAATGCTACACAAAACCCACAAGTAACAGTTTTGTTTTTAAGGGAAAAACTGATAGAGAGTTTGCTCGGGCCATACAGTTGCAGATGGGTAGAAGTGAAATCTTCATCTGAAGCTCTATCCACTTGGTATTTCTTCCTCTTTCTCTCTTAAGTTCAGTATAGGTGTTGTACATATATATGGCATGCATTGTATATGTGCTTTTGGGGTTCCTGACAAGTTTAATCAGTATGAGTAGAGTATGTCTCTGTACTATTACAAAGATGATGATCTACCTTCCATGCAAAAAAATTCCACCAAAAAACGTCAAAAATCTGTCTGGGCCTGTTTGGAAAACCACTGCCTTCACTGGTACCATTTGAACTTGATCATTTTTCCCCTTCTCCTCGTCTTTTCTTATTAACTTAAATCTGAAGGAAGTTCCAGTATTTTGATTATAGCCACTGTGGAAATTCAGTTAAAGGAATTCTGATTACAGTGAGCTACAGGAAAATGTTTTACAGAATCTTACCCTAAAGTTGTGTATGTCAGAGCCTCAGCACTTGTTCAGAGTTTTTTATACATTCTCAGTCAATGTTGCAGTTTGTCTCCATCAGTGATGGGAGCTAGTGCTAGTAGGGACAAAAGGGAGGTGTGTGCACTCTCAGAGTGCTGCATGGAGCTCCCTTGCCATTGAGAGGGGGCACATGGATGTAGGATTCTTTTCAAATTAATAGGGTCCAAATGGCTGAGCAAAAGATGATGAAATCAAAAGTTTCAAAGCTGCTTTCACATGAATTCTCTTTTAAAATAGATGTAATTTGTGGGAGGAGAGCATTTCAGGTGTTGATTTTTTAACCCCAAAGTTCACATAAATACTCAATTATATTGCTTGGTATTTCTGTCTGATGGGCAGAGTGGCACCTATATGCCTACTTGACATCTTCAAATTATGACATTGCTTAGTCATTTTCTTTAAAGTATTTCTAAACATTATTTTTTGTTGTAATTGTGTCTAGTGGTTAAGATGTAGGCTTGCAGCAGAACCTTCCATCAGGGAAATTAACATTTTAGTCTTAAATGTTAAGCACTTTTCATGTTACCGTTTTAAAGAGACAGGTTTATCAAACCTGTTTTAAGAAAGCAATGTTCACTGCCTGAAGGAATCTGATCTGGTTCTGTTTACTACTCTTCAAAGTGTAGAAATGCAGAGATAACCTGGAATAAGATAGACACAGACAACATTGCTGGAGTGGTTTTTCAGCATTGCTTAAGTGGATGTGCCTCATCTTGGAGGCCACCTTAACCTTGGTTGGTGGCCTCCATAGCACTGCAGAGCATGTCTTTGATTCTCTAGCTTGTCTACTTGATTCTATTAATTGTCTCTCCTCACAACACCCTGCCTAACTAACCTTGAGAAAATTAATTATACACTCACTATTGATTAGTAAGGGTACATATTTAATTATGTGCAACGGGTTGCACTCTTAAAATTTTAGTTCTTTGTTCATCAACACGTCATGTCAGATTGCAGTTTACTTTCAGCCATTGCAGTAATGATCTTCACAGGAAAATGAGGTTTCCCACCTTTCTTAAATTGCTTAAGGTAGAGACTTATTTCCTACTTCTCTAGCTGCATGCAAGCTATCATCCATCCTTTGGTACAGAAGCATGACCAGTCATTCCTCATTGAAGGATTTTTTTTATTATTTTATTTTTTCCGAAGAAAACAGTTTTACTGAGGCAGTGCTTTGAGATCTTTGCACTGAATCTGTACTGTGGTCTCTGGGCATCATGTCAGTTAAATTTGGACCTATTGTCATAGCAGTTTCTTTATTTTTAGTTCACAAAAACTGTTAAAAACTAGTGGTATGAGATCATGTACTTGAACAAACCTAAAGTCTTCCCTAACTAGTTCCTATTTACTGCAAAAATAAACTTTTCCAGTAGAGCAGGAACATATAATTAAAAACTCCTGAACTCTAGCTTTAGCTTTCTACAAACTATCCGACATTGCAGATAGTCTCCCTAGAAGTAATATGTGGTGATTTTCTTCCTGTTGAAAAAGGAAACGAGCATGAAATAAACCTGACTTTACAATATTTCTCTCAAACAGGAGCCTAATCAAATCTTCCTTCCAAGGCAAATCTGATCTATGATCCTTAGAGATGCAGATTGCAATTCTTGCTTCTGAATCTGGATGCCCCGTGGGTTTTTTTTGTTAGTTCGGTGAAAAAGAATTAAAACCAAAGGACCTTTAGACTCTAGATATGCTCTAAATTGGAAGAAAGGCCAGCAACTCACATCACTGTAGTATTCCCACAAGCTAGACCTTCCACCAGACTGCACTTCAGCACTGGAGTTCTTGCCTAGACCTTTTGCAGTCTCAAATATGGGCTGATTGTTACTGATAACTCAGGGTCAAATTCAGAAGCATCAAACTGGGTGCTAACTAAGGGAATTAACTTGGGATGAAAGAAAATTAAAAAGTCTCTCCCCAGAGATCACCTCTTTTTTTCTTGCTGAAATAGCTTCTATAGACTTTACATAGCATGATGATATTTGTTAGAAGCATCCTTGCTTCCATGGGCCTGGCCTGTCTTTATATGATAACTTCATAGGAATCAGGGTTCTGCATTGTGCAGAAGCTGTGCGGCCATGTCATATTCCTCATTATCTGGGGAGTTTTGGTTGCTACCAAGGCAGAGCATGGGAGAGTAAAAGGAGAATGAATGTGTCCTCAGAAGACACCATTACTAAAATACTTCCCTATGCAGAAACTGTGACATGAAAATGTACTGATGAGTTCATTGCTTAGTGGGGCTATTTCTGGGATGTTTACATTCACCTCTTGCTCAGAGCTATGCCATGTGTAAGCAACTAGTTTTGAAGGTTTGCTTAAGATAGTGCAGTGTTAAGCAGCGGAAGCATTTTCCTTCGAATATGGCTATACTCCAAAAGAAAGTAGTTCTGAGTAGCTCGTTTGTGCAATAAAGCTAGTTGGTAATATTCTTTGGGAGCTGTTTGGATCCAAGGTGTTATAAGTGGAGGAACATTATCACTGGAAAGTGCTTTTAATGGCAAATGGTCTGCATGAATTAACAAAAAGAAAGAGGTTGTAAGGGAAGTGTAAAGATCAAGTTCAGAAGCATATCAGAGTAACTCATAAGGTTATAGCAAAGATTTACATACAGTAGTGTCAGGGGGTTCTGTTTGTGTTGTGAGCATCCCTGGTAAGCTATAGGACTACAAAGCATGACATTGCCATGACTGAACTGAGAATGAGATACTCATAGTTGATAAAGGAGGTATAATAATATCTCATGATAAAAATAATTTACAAAATACAGGATGAATTACATTTTTCCTTTACACTGAACAAGAACAGAATGGGAAAAACAGTAGTAATCCTAAGGCTTGTTCATTCTCTGAGCAAGAACTAGGTCTCCCAATCTTCCTGGCTGTCTAGATCAACAGAAAAAAATCAGACTGTGAAAACTTCTTTTAAAAATCACTTCTAAATACAGTAAATAGCCAGTGGATTTTAAATAGGTCTGGAAACAAAAGGCAAAAGAAATGTGTAATATTCATATATCAGAATATGGGTTGCTTTAATTAAATGAAATCACTTGTATGCTAAGAAACAGAGACTAGAAAGACATTGTTTTATTTTCAGGATATGTGTTGCTGGTACTGTAAAAGTATATTCTCCAGCTGGTAAAACCTTCTGATTGAAATCCTCCATTTTCTAGTACTATTGATTAGCTCTGGTGCATCCTGCAGACTGTTTCTGCTCCTATTTTATGTCTGATAACACCACCACGATGAATTGTGTTGTGTAGTTCTAAAAATAACAACAACCCTCAAACAAACATTATCATTTGAGGAACTAGAGAAAGGTGTGCACGATGGTGATGGCAAGACTGACAGGAGAAGAATTTCATTCTGAGAAGTTCACTGTGAGGATTTACAAAACAGTTTGTATGAGCTGAAACAGCAAATATGATGAGATGAGATTTTATCTGAAAATTACATCCAAGCTACTTTTTTAGAATTATTTTTTAATGAAAGCTTATTGGCCTATCCTTTTAAATTTTTTGCATTTGGGAAGGAGGAGAAAATGGACAAGAAATTACCTAACTAAAGTAGTCCTATACAAGTTACATTCCTGCTAAACGATTAACAGATCATGCAGTAACCAGTGTCTACATCAGGTAGAGAACTCTGGTAGTTGATTTAAAAATTGCTTATGGTAAGTACTGTTTCCAATCTATTACTTGGAGCCATGGCATTTTAAAATTTATCTAGATCCTCTCTTTAGGAGCAATATGATCAGTATTTACACTTGACTTCTGAACCTCAAAATACAAATTGCACTACACAGACAATATGACATCCATCCCTGCCTTCTCTTAGCTTTTGCAGAACCAGTGTTATAGGGCAGGCAGTCAAATAGTCAGTCCTGTATGGGTAGGTAGGTCTGTTGGATGCAAACTGAATCTTGACATGTAAGTAAGAAGTCAGTGTGTAAAAGTGATGGCACAGTGTGTTCCACATCTCTTGAGGACAGTGTCACTAGTTTCATGAGTTATTTGGAGTAAAGCTTGTTTACTCTCAACACATGTGTCTGTGTAAGCTAAACTGAATAGATATTCACTGCAAACACCCAACTGAACGTGTTTTCTACTTCATAATGAGCAGGGAAGAAGACAGTCACATACTTACATTTATTTTGTTATGTATATTATTTATATGTTTGAAATTACTATGTGTCCAAGTTTTTGAAAAATCTAATAAGCATAGATCCTGCATAGAAATATTTTAATATCCTAAATGTCAAACACCCTCCCCCACAATAAAAAACCCTGACATTTGAGACCTAATTTTTTTCTTCAAGCTATATGCATACATATACAAATAAGCAGTGGATTATATTAATACTCCATCTGACTCCAGTATCACATGCATGTAGCTGCATCTTAAATTTCCAGTTTACAGGCCATTGTAGCTATTTTGCAGGTGATTCTTAGCCACCACTTGTATACAAATCTTGCATATAAAACTACTGTACAAATCTTGCATACTCATTTACTGTGTTGCTTGTATTTTCAACTAGAAAGTAGTAACCCCTGCCTAAATGGTAATGTCAGCCATTCAGATGATGCTTAGGTACACTGTAAAGTTATGCTTCATGAAGTATGCACTTAGCATGAATATAGACAAAACCTTATTTTTTTTTAATTAAATGTTCTTGAATCAAATAATGTGACAAATCAAATGCCTGAAATAAGGAATTTTGAAAGACAGAGGGGATAAAAAATAAGTAGAGGGCAGTGCATCTGGATTTGGACTCATCTATCATATCTGGGTTGACAGTTACAAATGTGAGATTATGTCTTTGTTTTAAGAAAACTTCTCCTCCTTGATCAGTCTATCAAAGCTCTGAGATTCATGATTGTTCTGAAACAGGGAAAATAACTTCTGGCAGCAACACCTGGGAAAGCAAAAGTTTCAGATTTCATGGGATTTTAAAACATTCATCTGACTTTTAGTAGATCCACAAAAACGTTAAGTACTAGAGGAAATCACAGTGAGTCTCCTCACTGATATTTGTCTTTGGCTGCTCTGCTACAGCTGCCTGTTAGGTTAATGCATACAAAAGCACTGCTAACAAGGCCCAGCTAAGACCCCCATTTTTTCATGTTAATACAAGAAGGAGGAGTGTCAGAATATGACAGTCATCTGCTGTAAACTTGCTTGATAAATACGTGTACTAGATGGGAAAACTGCAGTCAAATTGTGTTATTTTCTAACTAGCTCTGCCAGTTAACCAAGGCACAGTTATGTCTTCTAGTGACAATTCATGGTATGTATTATATCCTGTCATTTACATGGCCTCAGAAAGTCTTTAGACAAGTCATGTCTGACACGGTAGAATCTGAAAAGATTGGGTAGAGGAATCAGCTCTCCTGTGCTCAGTCCCTAATGGGGAACCTCAGAGCTGAAAAAACCATCTCAAATGGATCCCTTCTGATTACAAGAAGTAGCAGCTACTTCACAGGGATCATCACCTGGTCCCTGTTTTCAGCAGCAGTGATGCCTGGGAACCCTGATGGTCCTTGATATGGGAGACAACTTTTATGTTGTTGAAGTAGCATTTCCCCATGAAAACATCGTGAGAAAACAGGGCAGGCATATGGGGAAACAGGGTAGGGAAAACCTCAAATGGCGCAAGGAAGAAAGATCTCTTCAGGAGGTTGTTTGCTCTTGTGTAGTGTTGAGAAGAAAAAGAGAATAAAAGAATAGGAGAAGGATGTGTAGAAGAAGCACTTGTTATCCAAGGCACTAAAGAAAAAAGTGAAAGAACTCTGGTCCCTTTAAGAGTTCAAAGAAGAAGGTTAAAGTCCCACTCTGCATTCCTGGACCATATCTCATTACACTTAAATGAAGGATGCTGTTTACTTTGATAAGAAATACTTGTATCAAAAATTACATTGGACTCGGACTGTGGAAAGAAAATAATGTGCATAGCCTAGTCAGCACCTTATGTGAGTGGACCAGAAGCCCTCACATAAATATGAAAGCATGAAGAAGACAAAACAGGGTTCTCTGGATAAAAAGTTGCAAGGACTGATGTGATATTTAATTTTTTAAAGTCTGCTAAGCTGAAATAATGGAAGGATATAAGTCTGAAAATTTTGTGGCACAATTGAGTAGAAAAGCATGAGTTTTGTCAAGTATAATATGCCTGGGAGCTTTCATATTATTCAGATGATGTCAAATGCAGAGTAAACAGCGTAAATGCTGAGCTGTGAGAAACTCTGTGTGAATAAGTATGTGCCTATCACACTTTAGACATAAAATATTCATGTATTTCAATGCTAATTCTTCCCTAACTGGACTGCTTCCTGAAAAAAAAAGGATGTTTTTACAGAAAAGTCACTGGCTACAAGTTATACTTAATATTATTGGTACAAACAGTGGCTAGAAACACTAACTAGCCCTTCTTTAAACTCCATTTAATTGTGAACCTTCACTTTACAGCATAATTACAGAAGCAAACTTAACATGGGAACAAACAGCATTTTTCCTGCATCATTGCCTAATAGTGTGGAGGTGGTTGGGATTCAAGTCCAGACCCTGAATTCGCTGGTGTCTCAGAAGCAGCTACGGATTAGTGTTTAATAAAGGATAGGTCAGCTATGACCAGCTTTAATTGAAAAGGGACAGCCAGACATAATTTCAAATGTAACACCATGGTTTCTTGCCTGTTTGAAGGAAAGAAGAGCTCTCACTTCCTTAAGAGCCCTTAGTGCTAACGGGAAAAGCCCAGCATTTTCAATCTGTCTGATCAGGCCTGGGGGCAATACTAAACAAAAATTATGTATATATACTATTTTTATTGGATATTTTGGTCATTTGCAGCACTGTGGACTGAGAGAGACAGCTCACCTGTTTGTATGGCAAGTCTGAAGACAAGAAGCAATTTTAATTAATGCACAAGCATTGCTCAGCTCCTCTGTCATGCTCCAAGTAAGCACAAATGCAATGCAACGATCTGATTCTGTGCCTCCATTCCTAGATCTGTACATTTGGAATGATAATCTCTAGGGATAAATAATGATCTTTAAACTTGTGGGGTACTGTGATAATGGAGTGATACTTCAAAGATATCTGTAAAGAGATAGGTGCTCCAAAGCAATCTCTTCCTGGGGAAAACAGCATGTACCCTACTGACATTGTAATTACCCAGCACTGCCCAAGCCTGTCTTTGCTTGCTTTTATGCCTGCTGGATTCCTCTGCCATGTTATTGGTATACACCTACCTTGGCTAGTTCAGTTCTCTCTTTGGTGGCATTCCCAAGCAGTGGGTTCCTTGTGCTTTACCCAAGGCATTGCCTGTCTTGTGAGCTCCCTATTTATTTCTCACTTGGACTTCGTATTCCTTGAACTCTACACAAACCTTGCCCCAGGATATTTTATTGGGTGTTTTCTTTCTCAGTCACCCTCCTTATTTTTCATACTCATCTTACAGCTGAATTTTCATTGTCTCTGTACAACTCACCACTTGTGGTTCGTGATGCATTTTTTACTGCAGTTCCTGACATATGAAACTGATTCCCTATGGTTCTTTGCCACATAAACTGTCCATCTTCTTCCAAATCTCAGCTGAGGATGTACCTTTTAGCACTTGCATATATCTCTTAATTTTCTCTTTGCAGTTTTTATTATATAACCCATCAATTTTGTTGCTAAACTGCATAAAGTATTTAGGAATACGTGGTATACTAAAAAAAATTATATAAAGTATGGCTGAATTGTCTTGGCCAGATTCTTCTCATTCACATTAGTTGGAAGAGAACTCCATAATTTTCCAGGGAATTACACAGATACACTCTGGAGTCAGTGAAAGAGACTAGGACACAGTGTATTTTATGAGAAGACTTGACAGCAACCCTAGCTGCTATGCAATGTGCCAGAGGCTGCTCACCTGTGAGGGGGGCTGCTCTAGATTGAGTAATAAGCTGGTCCAGGATCGGGAAATTGGCATGGCAGCAAAAAGCCATGTTATAATAAAAAACAAACCAAGTGAAGGCTTCTGTGAAACAAATCTGGTGCATAAATTCATCATTTTGCTTACTGTCTCCAGTGAAAAAATCTTCTTTTAGCCCTTGATACTTTATTCTCTGCAGCTTCCTTATTGATACAAAGCATTAGGGTTCAAATCTCATATGCACAGAAGCAGCAGTAGTCGTGCTCATCTTGAATCCTTGATCACCTTAGGTCCATATACAACCTCCAAAGCCACAGGGCCAGCAGCGCTGAAGTAAGGCTTTAAAATCACTTTCAGGTACTTACATCAAATGAGTTTTCCATGCCCCTGCTCTGAGGCTGAGTAATTCAGAAAACAGAGAGTACATATGCTGCCCCCAGAGGTTGTGTCACTGGCAAAGAAGTGAGGCATTGCTAATTACTGAAGTGCTTTACTGTGTCCTTTGGCTTAAGTAACTAAGGGACTGATCCAAAGAGACCACAGGAATCAGTGGGAATTTTCTTCCATTTACTTCAGCAGGCTTGGGGTCAGGCCTTTGTTACAGTGTTCCAAAACCTGCTTAAGTACACCTCAAGTTTCTGCTGGTCTCGTAAACTCTATCAATTGTTCCCAGATGCACTGTGCAGAAAATAATTTTCCTTTTCTGTGAGATTTCAAATACAAAGAGCAAGCAATATGAGAAGTCTGTGGGCAGCTGGTTTGACTTTTGTCCTAGAAACTCCAGACTGGCCATGCATAACCTTTCTTGAAGAGAAAAAATAACAATCATTCAAATTGATTTGGATGTGAGTGCAGTCAAAAGGATTGAAACTAGCTGAAAAGACCCTGGCTTGGAAGGAACTTCAAACACCACTGAGGAGAGAAATAAGAAGAACAGAGAATGGAACTGTAAGCAGGAAATTATAAAATTAAATTCAAACCAGAAAAGAAAAGTTAATAAATCTTCATCCAAATTCTGTCTTCATTTGCACCTTATGTGTTCATTTCCTTTGCTCCTGATCTCTTCCTCTCTTGCAGGTTTTAGATAGGCCTGATAAGGCCATTGGCTTCAGTAAGGGTGTTGCTGTTTTGCCTCAGTGCCATTGCGAAGTGTATCAGCCTCAAAGACTGTGAGATGACTGCATGTAGTCTGTAATAACATGCCTGAGTTTCTCAGAATCTTCAGAAAAAACAAGTATGAATGATATTTACATGGCCGTTCTTATATTATCCTTTTTCTCAGGATGTGCTGGGGAGGGGACCATTAAGATTATACAGTCAAATGGGGATCTGGCATTTCCTAGCTCAGTGGAGGGATGTGTCCTAATGAACTTCCAAATAGCCTCGAAATACTGATCCTGAACACTGAAGAGAGAAAGTAGGCAAATTTGTTAGTGTGACACTGGATGGAAAAGAAATTAAATTTATTATTACGAGAATTCAAACTAAGTTTCACTTCCTGTCAGAAGGGAAGTGTTTCCCTTGAAATGTGCTAAAACACCTATTTCTTGAGATGCCTGAGAAGCAGTGGAAGATAAGTACACTGTAAGAGGCAGTCTTGCCTTGGCAGGAGGAAGAACCAGGTAACCTTAAGGTCATATGTGTCTAAAACGGATCCTGCAATGATTTTAATGGAATGGGTCTAATATGTTAGCAGCTGAGTTCATCACTTCACTGGAGGATCAGTACATATTTGAAAGTGTTCACACAGTGATATATATTTAGAAACCAACAACAGCCTAGTTTCAGCTGCTTGTCACACATGTAGGATAGGTGCTAGATAAAAGTGACATGGATTAAAAAAAAAAGAAGAGGAGATTTTAAGTATGAGCCACAGAGGCACTGTGTTCCGCTGTTCCAAGGAAAGGTCCAGGAGCCAGAAGAATTAGCTGAGATCTTGTCAAAGTCATTTATTTCAGGGGTTTAATGAAGGCTGGCTACCAAACTTAATTCAGGAAAAAGAAAAAAAAAAAGGAGCTAAGGAGCTAGCCTGCAATTTGCAGTTATAAATTTGAGATGCTATATCTAGGACATGTGGTTAAACAAAATGTATCTGCTTCTATATCTAGTTCATCTTAGATAAAACAATCTATAGCCATAATTGATTTATGGAACTAAATGAAGCAATTATGATCAGGCCAGAAAATATCTATATGCATGAAAATCCAGTGTGTAAAAAAGTAATTAGATAAGCCACCAATCCAATACAGTTAGGCATACTGTACAAATAAGTGACCTGATTGTTCTGTTGTGCTGGTGTTAAGCAGATGTAAAATAGGTTAAATTCAGATCTAATGGCTGCTATGTGTTTTTTATTCAGACCGGGTTTGCTCTGACTTCATTTGATTACAGTGGTATACACCTGGTGTCATGGGGAGCAGCAACAATTTACTAATATTTGTTTGCTAGTTTAAACATTTGTTGGTTTGTGAGGATGGACATAAACATAGAAAGAAAGAGGAAGGAAGGACTGAGGGACTATTTATTTGGGGAAGAAAATGCAGATATACAAACTAAAGGACAAATAGGTAAACACTTCATCCAAGTTGATTTTCACATCCATATACCCATCACAGTTGTGCCTGGTAAAATCAATACAGTTTACTTTCTCTTTTGCTAGAAACAGCTGCCTGTTTCTTTTTAAGCTATCACTCTGAAACTGCTTTCTCTCCTGTGTGCTTTCCCCCCCTCCCCGGTTTGCGTTTGGGATTGATAATCTTAATTGTTGAGTAGCATGGACTCAGATGCTGTTCTTCTCAGTCTTAAAAAGCTTGTGTATCCCATTCTTCCCCGGAAAACAAAAATTCTAGGGGTTTTTCAATGTTTTTAAGGTTATGAAGATTGCAAAGTAAAGGAAGCAATTACACTAGCCATTTAAAACCATTGATAGACTCTAACTGGCAGGTCTAATGTGATTTTAGTGACAATTGAAGAGGCAGGAAGGCTCAGCAGACCAACCCCACAGTGGAGATGTACACCAAGGAGAGTGTAGGAGACTGAGAGGGACAGACAGTGCCTGGATAAAATCAGATACCTTGGTAAAATACAATGGGAAATGCAGGGTTGTTGCAGATATGAATAGCAAGTCTTGTTGCTTTTGTTATTGCAGATGCTGCTCTTGCTGGGGTTTACATATTCTTCTTCACTCTTTATGCTTTTTTTTTTCCTGAGAAAAACAGATATATATCACATCCACATCTTGAAATGTGCTGCATTCATAAGCCTCTGAATGACAAAACACATGAAGAAATCTAACGCAAAAGATGAATCGTAAAAACATAGAATGATGCACAAAAACAGAAAACAGAAGAGTGTAGATTAAAATCCAAGAGGTGTTTATAGAACTGAGTCAACAAATCAGCTTGAACACATTCATACATTTACTTTAGGCCTATCTATAATTCAGTTTCTAGATTGTTTGCTTGAGTACATAGGGACTGATTGCCCTCTTGCTTGTTTGTTTAAATCAGGAACATCTTCTGTGCATTTACTAATATAACAGTGACATAATGGAGAGATGAGTCAGTCACAGAAAAAAGTTATATAATGGCATTTTAAAAAGATGTGCCATAGTTTTCTGTAAGGAAAAAATAATTTTTATAAGCTCTTAGCAAAGAGGTGAACAAGTCAGACTATATACTGGGGACCAGTTCCTCAGAGGCTCAGTCTTGATCTATGCTGATGAAAGACCTGCTTGGGGATGTCAGTCACTGAAATGAGCACAAGGCAGCAGTGTCTCCCAGTGACACTACTGACTTGAATTCATGCTGGCCCTGTGCATGCCAGCCCATGGTCATTCACGCAAGATGTGAGAGCCAGAGCCATCCTGTTCTTCTGATTCCTGGACTCACATGCAAGGCATCTACGGAACCCCCTTTTTGCAGCTTTCACATCCAACATAGCTTTCACTCGGTCAAGAAACAGAAGCGAAGCCACACGGTAGATTTGACGTCCTACAATTATTTGCCAATCTTTTTGGAGCAAGAGAGATCAAATACAGAGAATGGTTCATATTCAGTCCACATGGTTAAACAAAATTAACTTTGGATAATGAATACATTTGAGGAAATCGTGACTTGCGTGTGGATAGTCCCACAAACAGGAAATGAGACTAAATCAATTTGATAAATTACTCCTTGCAAATGAGTCATTCAGACATCCTTTTGCAAGCACTGCATTGAGAGCTATCCAGAGTGATTGGTGAGGAGAGGAATAGAGGGACTGTTTCCTGGCCGAAGTGTAAGCAAGCTGTCCATCTTACCCTGTCCAGGAACAGTCTAATGGCAGTTCCCAGGCAACTCCCTCTATCTCTCACCTACCACGGTGCTGATGTCTTTTTGCTTGAAAAGGTTTCCACAGTGACCAGGGGACATCACTGTGAGAGCTGTAGTTTACACTGATGCTCAGGTCACCTTGCAGAGAGCTGTCAGAAAACAAGGCCCCAGTTCTTTCCTGGTGAGCCGTTCGGTCTGTGAATTTTGAACACTGTCATTGTGGAGGTCCTCAGCCCTTTATGTACGTACTTCATAGGATTGAACCATACATGTCAGTGGGGAATTTCAGCCTCCTTAGCAACTATGTTACATCAAATTAAACTCCCTGTGAACTCACTAGATCTAGCTCTACTCCTAATGTTGTATTTATTTTGTTTTATGTTGTATTTATCTAGGCACAGCTACACTGGGTAAAACAAAGATTCTGGATAGTTAGCTGGGTACATGAAAGTAAGCTGGCTATTTTCATGTAGGATACAGCTATGAAATAACATGCAGAGGATAAACTAGATTCCTTAGTGTTGATCTTAGACCTACCTGTGTCTCCTTTATCCATGTATAAAAGAGCCTTGTATTTCACAAGAGGCATAAGGACAAGGCAACCATGTACGGTGTTAGGCTGCCATGTACACATATGCATGCTCTGCTGGTTTCCCTGTGGGTAAGTGCTATGACCACAGCTACTTTTTTGGGAGGCAGGAATATACTGGCTCAAAGAGAATTTGATGCAAAATGATTTAACACCCTTCCTTAGCTTTCCACTGAATGTGGATACAAAGGTTGGTAGATGAAATTATTGAGTCATTGGTGCTACTAGATGGAGCAATTCTGTCTTTATTTTTCTATATTTCTGGGGACCCAATCCCTCTTTCTGTCAGATAAGACTGAGAAGATGGACTTTGTATTCCCACATATTAAATGGCAGGGATATTCTGTCTGGAAAGTAACAAATCTGTTACTAATAAAGCAAGAAGGAATAGGAGAAACTTGTGGGGAGGACTTAAATGGGAGTATACTGATAAGTGTAAGTGCTTTTTGTTCAGCAGGGGTAGGTATTGTGTGTGCATATTTGTGGGTGAGAGAGAAATGCTTTCAAAAACACACACATTTTTCAGTGCAGGTAGAATAACAGTTTTTACTCCTGAGAATACTCAGGTGACAGACAAAGTAGTGCTTAAAGAAACTGTGAGCTGAAGTGTTATTTCTACAGCCATTATCAGCTGCACTCCCATGACTAAAATGCGTTCCTCTAGAGAGAGAGGAAGGCTAACAGGGCTTCTAGCCAATTCGCAGGAAATCTGTTTTTTCTTCTTCAGAAAGGAGCAGAGGGAGTACTAGGTGAAAAAATTAACTTGGTTGAGACTGGATTTTCAGCACGCAAGCAGACACCAAATGGACGATTATATAAGAAGTTAAAGCCCCAGTCACACAATGGGAATCCCAAGGCCTCTTGTTTTTAATGGTGTGGTGACATTTGGGAACAGATAAGCACTCGCTCTTTCAGACTAGAGCACACGCAGTGAGGTAGTAAAAGTTTTCAGTTGCCAAAACTGTAAATAACTTTAAGGAGTTCTAGTTTTTTAATCTTCTGTGCTTAAAATGGTACTACTTTATGTACATATTTCTGTTACATGTTCTGTATAAGGATAGCATAGATTCACAACAGATGGAGCCACACCATTTTTATACCAGTTGATGGTATGACTGAGATATAAGAAGTTTTTACCATCTCTCAGAAAAACAGACATTATCAAACCCATTTTGCAGATGGAAAAACAAAGACTCTTACATATATTCTGTAGCAGCATTTGAAAAACTGTTAATTTGCAGAGCCCATTCTATCTCTGCCATGTCAGGTCTGTAGGTACTCCTCCTCCTCCTCACTAAATACTATCACTGAGGCCAAAGGGCACAAGGTGCAATCGGTAGATGAAACAAACACACAAGGAGGTAGCCCACAGCTGCAAATCTCTTCGGGAGACCCCATTGTGCAGTCTTTGTAGTTTCTTTCCTCTGTCCTATCAGCTGTGTAGATTTAGAAATATGTTTCCCAGTTATTTCTGTTTCCTTTTCAGTACAGCATTATAATGTATCATGGAACTCTGTCAGCACAGATCTTTTCCAGCAACATGCCACAGAGAGACATTTTGAAATATAGGATAAGTAAGGGTTAAAAATTGATCAGTGGAACAAGCTAGTGTCTCCAAATTGCATTTGGTAATTTTAGGTTGTCCTAAAATACCCAGTGAGACACATTTCATGAAATGTTTTTAAAAAATAATGTTTGTCTGGATTAGAGGATTTTTATCTCATTTATGTCATGTGCAGAAAAAGGCTGACAGTATGAAGCAGTGAGAGAAAACAGTCTGTTTTTCAAAGGACAATATGTATTAGCAAGTATCCTATGTGGCAGGTAACTGAATTCATTGCATTGCTTGTACGGCCATTAACCTGGTGTTCCGGACTGTCAGGGCAGAGGAAGAGAAACACAAACCCGTAACTCCTCTGCACTTCAGAAAGCAGGAAAAAAGTCAGGAGTACATTTTCAGAAATACAGAGGATGGTGGGAAGTATTTCTAGTCATGTCAGTGTCTCAAAACAAGCATTCCCTCCCAAATCAGACAGATATGGAAGATCCATTTGAAAACGTGGTCTAAGCATTATGGATGTCTATGTCTGCACTGAATATATCGTCACTATTAGATATGAAATAGAAGACGCCAGGGATCATGAGAGAAACAGCCAGCCAAAGGAGATGATGGGAAGCAGTAAGATTTTGAAACTGACTGTGATTAGTCTTGGTATTGAAGGAAAGAGTTAATGTCCGGAATACTTATGTATAGCATATCTAATTCACTGAGATGAACAAATTATCTAGGGTTGAGCTAAAAGGAGCCCTGGTTTTAGACTACAAGAGAAAGACCACTGCTTTGAACTACAAGAAGTCAAAAAGTCCTGCTTTGAACTACAAAAAGAGGTACCAGTAAGAAGAACCTTGCTTTAGTTGAGCAGTGAAAGAATTCTGCTTTGAAATACAAGTAGGGGGAAAAAAATCCTATCATATTCTGAGGTGAAATGAAGTAAGAAATGCGCTTCCAAAATAAAGACAAAACCTGGGTTTGGACATTTGAAAGAGAACAAAGAGAAACAGCTGTAAATACATCAGCAGAGTTGTGTTATCTAATGGTCAACACCTAAGATTGGAAAGAGCTTCTGAATCATGGTTGCTGCTAATTTTGTCTCTCCTTAGCTGTGTTACTTACCTAACTGCTTCACTTGCTCTCTCTGTAAAACGTAGCTGACTCTGCTTACCTACCTCGCAGAAGTGGGGCTATTTTTCACAGTGCTTTGAAGATGTTAAGCCTCATGTACATGCTAAGTATTGTTATTATACTTTGCTATGGATGATTACAATGCAAAGAAGAGAATAAAAGCCTGCTTTAATATAGAAAAGATAAATGAACATTCTAGCTGTAAACAAGAGTAGGTAACGTAGAAAAAAAAATCAAAAGACTGAATAACAGAAAAGAAAAAGATGAGGAGGAAAGAAGTAAGCAAGAAAGCTCTTCCAAGCACATCCGTCATCCATGAAACGGAAATGACTTGGAAATGACTTGCAACAGGGTCAATTTCCACATGGAAATGACTTGCAACAGGGTAAGTGCCGTTTGCTTCCCTCCTACCAGATGAAGTAGGCCTCTTGCTGTTGCATTGCCATCTGGTGGGGAAAAGCGACAGGCTTTCACAGCTTGTGCTCTCCAAGGAAGGTTATGCAGGTAGAGCTGAGGCAGTAGCCGCCAGGTATCGATACCAGAAATGCCACTGCCTGCAAAGACTGTTGCTTGATTGATCTCTCTGAGTGCTCCACCGTACCGAGGAGACCGACTGTGCTAATCTGAGAGCAAATGCAATAGGTAATGGTGCTTCCGCTAATGGGTAGACAGAAGCAAGCTCTTCAGAATCATGCTGAAGAGTATGTGCTGAGTACCTCAAAAAATAATATATAATTAGGGAGACATATGGGTAAATGAATTCCAAAGACTGGATCCTTCATCCACTCATCTGTACGCTGTAGCTAGCTCTTTTCTTTAATATTTCCAGTGAAAATGGAGTAGTAATAAGACAGAGCATATGTACTTGTACTTCTGTATGCATTAAACAAAGAGTTTGCTTTGGATGGCCTGATAATTATGTCCAGCATAACGAAGATATAGGAGGAAAACACAAAATTAACTTTGTCTTGCAAAAAAATCAAAATGTGCTGAATTCAGGGGCTTTTTTGTTTCTCAAGCACACACAACAGAGGAAAGTGAGAATGAAGCTGGCAGGAACAGAAATGTCCACATTCTGCAGAATGTTTTGCCATTTCAGAAGTGAATACTAATTGTGGTATAAATTTGTTGCATCTCCAAACAAAGTCAGCTATTTAAGTCAAACCTTTCCAAAGAAAATGCTGATGTTTGTGGGCTAAAGCATATTTCCACTATGTGACAAGACAAATCAGTTGAAACAGGAGCGCCCTGGATAAAACTAGATTCCCTGTAGTTACTTTATCTTCATGAATGAAACGATTAAAGTCAGTCTTGTTCAGGGAGGCCAGATTCTCAGTTCATTTTCACCCGTGTTTGTCAGGTCACATCTGCTGACTCCATTCATCAGCCTTGCAGCAGTAAGGTTTCTGTGGCATCATTCAAAGGCATCAAAACAGAAAGTCCTTCAGATATTGATTCTGCCACTAAATACTAGGCACACTGTTACATTTGATTTTTATGGATTGTTACCTTCCTCATGGACCTTTCTATTCCTGGTTCCCCTGAGATCGATGAACATGCATGCTAAATAGAACCTATCAAACATTATTCTTCACTCATTTTAAACCATACATTTCAAAAAGCAGGATGGAATTCAACATGCCACAAAAGGCTACTAGGGAACTGCAATTCAGCTTCCTGTCAGACCGAGAGCAGTAAGGACTTCTGTGCTGCCAAAGGACATCCTGGCCAGGGAACAACTGTGCCCTTCTAAGCTGCATGTTTCAATCACAAGACACCGGCGTCAACCTTCTCCAGCTTCCTAAACATTTTGCAAAAATGGAGTACGGACCCATTTTCCTCCTGCAGCTTGTGATGACCCTTCTCTCAACACCATGATGTGGCCTGGAAAGCAAGAGCCTAGGCGGTCTTCTGGCCAGTAATGAGATGGTATAACATCAAACTCTACCCGTGTTGTTGTACCAGCACCGGAACAAACCCTTGGGCTTTCCACAGTTTATATGACTCATTTTAGGGTTTGGTCCTCTGGCTTAAGGGAGCTTAGTGACATTGGGCAGTTTTTTCCTACACTTTTTCAGCTCTGTGGCATGTAATGTGTTGACTTTCTGAAGCAAAAGAACTGCCACGTTTCTGAAAGTGAAGAATGGACGCCTATAACTTTATCTCAGAACAGGGAAAAGTCAGGAGCACCAGCAACTAGGTGCAAGAGAAATGGAGAGACCATAAGGTGGGAAGCATCTGAGTGTTTGTACTAGCAAAGGTCCTTCTGCAAGGATCTCTGTGGTGCTTGGAGCATCTTCCTCTGACTTCTGCTCTTTAGCTAGGCTGAGCATCAATTCTCCCAGCAGTAGATAGAAAAGGGTGAGGACACAACAAGAGAAGACTGCATTTAGGTTTTATCAGAGTGGTGGAATGGTCCCATGGAAAGTGAAGCATAGTCCACAGCAGTCTTTCTCCCTCCTCAGTTTGGATCAATGTGTACAGGCTGCCCAGGTCTACGAGCATGTGGCTTTTCCCTTTGTCGTACCCCAAAGAATCCCTTCTTTCCTTGAATTCTGTTGTGGTGCCTCTTTAGATGGGGGGTTTGGATGGATATGATTTTTCAAGTTTTCTTTACCTCAAAGGAATTATCTTTTAGCCTAAAAATCTAAAAATTACTTTAGCTAAAAGTGTATATTGAAATATGAAAGATTGCCAAAATTAGACGATTACTGGAAAAGAACTTATTCTGCTCTAGACCACTGTCCTGGAGGGTAGTTAAGTCTCTGCACATAATAAAAACTTAAATTCCATAATATGAAGCTTTGATAATCCCTTCAGTGTGAGGAGATACTTTCCCCCTCCTTTCTGCATGACTTTTATTACATAACCCTGAATTCTGGTTAAATATGTCTCTCAATTCACGTGGGCCGTATGAAATTTAAATAGTCTGAAAAACAGGTGCCATTCAGCATGGTGTTTTTAGGAATATGGGGCTTGATCCTCCCTTGCAGCATCCACAGGTTGACTGTTTCCACCAATGCAAGATGAAAGCAAGGTGGGTGGGAAGCATTATCGAGTCTGAATATTAAATACCCACTGAAGGCATATGACAGCAGTATAAGAAAAAAACTAGTGACGAATGAACTCTACAGAGTATACTATAACTACTGCTTCCCAGGATTGTTATATAAAATGCAAAGTCATAGATATAGATATAGATATAGATATAGATATAGATACAGACAAAATGCAAAATACTTTTCTCAAATCTTCTTCAGTGTTTCTGGAACACAGCTAGGGGAAAAGTGTTATACACTTTTTTTTCTTCTTTTTTATTTGTTAAGTGCCTATCAATTTAGAAATGTAAAATGTCTCACAGAAATTATACTGATATTTGTCTGTGGGCATATTTCACCCCTGCAGGAGTTTAACAAGTACAGTTAAGGGACGAACACGCTAAAACAGTGAACTCCAAGTCCATGATTTGGCATTACAGGCATTACTGCAGTATAACAATTGGTGGAGGCTCAAACATGAAATCATTCATACCCAGTTCATTTGGGTTTCAGGTAGTACAGTGAAGAAGCATTTGTTGATCAAGCAAAAATAAATGCCACTGTGACAAGATTGATTATTTAAGTTATAGCAAGATACATTCATCAGCAGTTATAGCTGAAGTACAAGGCAGAATGCACAAATGATAATGCACTTGCCATTTTCACACTCTTTAGCAATTCCAACTTCTACCTTGCAAACTCTTTATTTCACTTAGTATCTTGCAGGACAGAGCTGTTTATATGACTATTTAATTAAAACCAATTATCACAAAGTGATCCCATTTTCTGCATTGCAGTCCCTTTGCTTTACTTAGGAGTGCTCTGAATTTACATCAACTTGACAATTAAAGCTCCAAACCAGTTGTGAAAGCCTTTTATGTCTGGTTTTCATTAGTTCATATTAAACGATTCATTGGCTTGATTTTCATTTCAGTGAGCCTTCTCATAAAATCTGCTTAGACATAATGGTGATATCACATAGGAAGTGAAATGAATTAATACATCAGCAGAAACACTAACTAGAAGGCTATTTTTTTTTCTCACATTTTATTATTTTGCAGATATACTTGTCAGTCATGTGCAAGATATACTGAGACCAAGAGAGTGGGAAAGAAGCACTAAGTCAAAAGGATGCTTTGACACTGTATTCTGTGTTCATTTGCTGAAGCAGGTGTGTAGTCAGCAAATCTCTGCTAAAGGGAATTATTCTTTAGACGGTCTCTTCTTAGTATTATACTGGTGCCACTAAAGCTGCAGTAATTAAGGATCTCTCAGCATTTCATTACAAAACCATATTTTCAAGTGGATATATAAATTGCATATAGAGAAATTTTGCTTCTTGTTCAAATGTCTTCCTAAAATTAGCATTCTGAGTGGGTTCTTAAAAAAACACACATATGAATTTGTTGATAAGAATGACTTAATGAGTATTTAGCTCAAAAACCGTGGGGGAACAGCTGTAACCCAATAAGAAGAAATGGTTTACCACCTTCCAGATCTGTGCAAATATTGCATAAAATGTAATGTACAAAATGTGCCTGTACACAGGAGCAAACATTGATCATCAGAAATATATCTGTTTAGCAGGCAGGGAACATCCTTGCATTTATAGGTTTTTGATGTTTGGCAGAAGGCCTGTACAGGCTAACTGAAAATACAAATCTGCAAAATCTCATGTATTATTAACCTTATTAAAAGGTTGGAAAAAGAGATTTACAGTGTAGCTTGCCTAAGATGGCAACGAGGAGAAAAGTGCTTCTGCCATCCAGTTGCGTACACCGTCCAATAAACTCTGTTTTGCCCAAATTATCTTCCATAATTTCTTGTGTACACTTCAACAGAAGGTGATCATCAGCTATAGGAGCAACATGCTGGAAATGTATCTATCATCTACTGCATAGCTTGTGCATACCAAGTATGGCAAGTTAGGCTGGCATAAGTGAGGGGCATTCTTTGCTGGCTGAGATGCTTTAGCCTGTAGCTATGTAGGCAGACAGCTCGATAGCATGGCCAGGCACTCTGGCTTGCAAATGTAGTTTGCCTTTGTGGCAGTCAGCAAAAGCAGAGTGTGACTCAGACAGGGAAGATCCCAAACTCATCTTCCCTGAACAGCTAGAGCAAGCCAAGGTTTTCTTTCTCCAATTATTATCGGTCTGTTTTCACTCTTTTCCCTTCCACAAGCCTCCTAGTAACAAGACCAGATTGGGACCCTGGTTTTAGCATGTGAAACAGTGTGTGTTCTTGAGGGGCTGTCCATGGATAAACATGGCAATGGTGATAATGTTATTCTTTGTCAGGCTTCATTCTGTTATTTTGGTGTTTCCCTTCTTATGCAAAGCCTGTGTTCACCATTTAGGTGTTAGGCAGAGAAGGATCAGCTGTGTACTTCTGACTTTGAATACCAAATGCTTTCCACAGCACTGTCACAGGCAGTTCTGGGGTCTGAGTTCTGTCTTACAGGTGTAAAAGACCACCAAACAGCATGTGGGTTTTTTCCTTCATTTATAAAGGATTCAACAAAAATTTTTAAAAAGCACCATTTAAATGTCTTTGCTGCACTACAGAAGTGTTTATTTAATTTTACTTTAAAAATACCTAAACATTTTTATTTCAGATTTATTCAGTATTTACCCAAAAGACTGAAGCAGCTCTTTTCAGAACATATAGTGATATGATCTACAAATAACAAAGAGGATTAATTAGGTATTTATCCAACAGATGGTCAGTGAATTAAATAATACAGGTTTTAGAAAACTTCATAATTATGTATTTTTGCCTGAGAGCCCAGCTGAATCTATACAGATCTCTAAACATGCAAATCCAAAGGATGACATTAAAAGGCAAATGTAAATAACAAGAGCACTGAAGTTCCCTTTCCAGGACTTGTGCAGTTCAACAGCAAATGTCTTCTCCTCCAGTCTTGTTTTGTTGGAGTTACTTCTGATTCATGCCAGTGTAACTAGGAGCAGACCCAAGGATGAACTTTTGTTCTCTATAAATGATGCTGTTCTGCCTTTTTTTTTTTTTTTTTTTACTTAAGTAGTTCTAGCTTACCTGTCAGTTTGTCAGATCGTTGACACTAAACTGTATTAAGCCATAGTTCCTGTTGGAGTTACCCACTGCATACCTAATACTTGCATAACTGAATCATTCAAGTTATGTGAAACAAGGCCTGTATGTGGTGGAATATATTAACCTTTTGCAAAGCCCCATTTTTAAGCAACAAATGAATTTGCACTACAATTATGTTCCCTTTACCTGCCCATCTATGTAATCTGACATCTTGAATAGGTGACATCTGAGCCAGGTGCTGTGGAAAAGCCAGTCTGTCCCACCTACTGAATGATGGTCATTTCCCTACTTAAAATTATTTTTTTTCTTGATAAACAGCCCATACAAAATGAACAAAATGAAATGCAATTGTGTCACAATTTTAAAATCTCACTGCTTTTAAATTAAGCACATGGTATGATTTGATTGAAAACTGATTTCGGCATTGGCAGAAGGGTTCCTCTGTGTCCTCACTGGACATGGGTGGGTGTCAGGAAGATCCCCCTCCTGGGACCCGTCCCAAGGCTAAGACTGTAAAGATTAGGCTGCCGTTAGGAAGCATGATGATCCAGTCTGTCTCTGGTGCCCTCCCACTATCACGATCACTTGCCTCCAAGTAGATGAGAAGAGATATATCTGCTAAAAATATATGTCTCTCAATAGCTGAAAAGCGAGCAGGAACAATGCTGTAATGCCCTCTAGAAACTAAAAGGTGGGAAAAGGGCAGAAGGGGGAGGAAACATGGAAAAAAATGAGAAGATCTGTACAGAAAAGTCAAAGGGGAAGGAAGGCAGGTGACCTACAAACCAGCTACTACTCTTTGGGAAAGTGGCTTTGTCTTGGAAGTCAGAAAAGAAAGCATGACCAGTAGTAGATATGGAGTATGCAGTAAATGTGAGCCACCCCTGTTGAGCAGAACCTATAAAGCAAGCGTTTTTTTAGTTAAAAAATTGGATTAAATTTCTGTTTAGCTTGATACCACTCACAAATTTTTCTAGGACCAGAGCTAAAGGGTCATCAGAACTGGTTTTAATTTATTTTTCATTACTTAATTTTGGCAGATTTTTCTTTCTTCTATCAACTTTTTTTCTCTTTCAGCAACAAAATGGGATGAGGGAAATGTTTTGTAAGATTTGAATCCACCTTTGTTTAACTTTGAGGAAATACTGGAAGATTTTGAATAAATATATTTTCCTGAAAATACTTGTAGGGCTTTGCAAAGTCCTGCTGGAGGTAGGATAAATAAATAAATAAATCTGGAACTAAAAAGTCAGGCTATACCCTGCCTGACCTTCTACCACAGTATCTAAAGCAAGGGTGCCACAGTTAATACTGAAAAGTGGAAGGAACCATGGACACCACAGCACTTTCTAAACTTCATCTGGTCTTACGATTTTTCTGTAGAATTATGATAACTTTTTAATTTAACTGAGGGTCTGAACCTGCAAGAACGGAGTCGTGGTCTGAAGGGAAGCAATGCGAGCAGTAGTAGGCAGGTAAGAACCCCCTGCAAGTGCCAAATGCCAGGTGAGCTGGGACCACTGCCTCTCTTCACACATGTCATCATGCAGATGTGATCTGATAACAATTTACTTAACACTGTAGAAAGAGGAGTTTTTTCATCTTAATTCCACCAGCTCTGAAGCAGCACCATGGATTTAATTGAAATTATTGCATAATTAAAGTGGCGACTAATGTAAAGGAGAGTATAATCAAGATTCATATTTTATTACTTATAAAGACCACAAACTGTGGCCTGGGGTCCTGGTTTGTGGAAGTGAAGGAGGAAAATGTGGATATACAATTGGGACCCCACAGCAGAAGGACAGTATAGGACAAGGGGAAGGAATTGGGGACTATGGCATTGGTGTTCTGCTTTGGGAGGTGGGACAAATTGCGATATACTCCATTATAATGTGGACTATAATATGGAAGATGGAGTAGTCTGAGGATCCGCAGATAAATATAAGCCTATATATTACATTTCTCCCTAGAAACTTGTGGTTAGTGGCCAAGGAACAGCAATTCACAGCTGGTAAGTGGTGAACAGCAGACGAAGCGAATGAATGAAGTCGTAGCTGCTACTTAGGGGCAGTGATGGCAGAGACAGGAAACATTAGAGATATGCTAATAGCTATAGAGCAATTCAGTGCTGCAGCTGGAACTAAGGCTCAAATAGCCCACACCTAAATTTCTGAAGTTTAAATGCCAAATCAGCCCAAAGAGCAAGAGAACTGACCACTCAATGACCCAAAATTTACAAAACTGAAACCATGAATAGTTGGTAAAACAGCTTGGGATAAATGAAAACCAACTCCAGTCTTTCAGCTCATGCCTTAAAAAACAATCAAGTCGCCCTTCTCTGCCATCAGAAATAGTACTTGGGGGAAAAAAAGGAACCATGGAGTATTTAGGAGAAGTATTGGCTGACTGATTTAGGGGGTTTTTGATTGTATATAATCATAGGAGATGGTCTAGCAGAGAGCTAAAGAGATCATCTAATCCTTTCCACATCCACAGAAACATCTCCGTTCCAGAAAATATCTATTATCTTTGATTTCCAGCTTTCTCAGAACCACTTACTATTAAGAAACTTCAGGGAATCTTTTCTTCATGAATTTCAAGCTGGGGCACAGAGAGACAGAAAATCAAGCAATTGCATTACCTTTTGTAACAGATATTACTTCTTTCAAATAGGGCAGAAATCTGCTCTGGCAGAGCAAGTCAGGCACTGGACCTTGAACTGTCTCTTCAGTTTGCTCATTTAATGGATTAAGGGCACACCAAGGTTCATGCCTATCACGTGGTTTCTTTCATTGCTAAGAACTGCTCTTAACAAGAAGATACTAACATTTACTTAGCACCAGTAATACAAATAGAAAACATTCTCTGTTCACAGCCCATGACTGGTTACATGGCTGTCGTCTCACACGGCCAGCTGAGTGACAGCTTCCAGGATAGGGATGAATGTGCTGCAGGACAGAGGCAGAGGAGGGATCTTCTTACATGCTGCAGAGAAGCCTGAAGGGGAATGGGATTTGCTTCTTAAAGTCCAAAACAGGAAAAGAAAAAAAAAAAAAGAAAGAAAAAAGCCTGATTATATATAGATTCTTCGTTGTCCAAATAGCTAACAATTTGGTAATATGCCTGCATATTTTTTGGCTGAATTGAATACTACTTGGTGTTATCCCTAGGGGAATTTTATCAGTAAAAACATTCTTTCCTGTGTGAGAATTGAGACATCTCTAGGACAGTGATTACTGAATAGAAGAAAACCAATAGAAACCCACTGACAGCCAAATATAGCATTAATTTGTGCCTCCTGAGAGGTAACAAAACATATGTTTTGGTAGCATCAAGTGGTGAGCAGTGGGAGGAAATCTTAAGATCTCCCTTGATTATCTGACATCTTTCTCCTGTATTAAAACATAACCTTTCTTTTGCCCACTGAGAAATCCTTTTGGCATTTCACAACACCTCTGAGTATCTTGCCCCAAGGCTTTGTAAAACTCCTCCTCCCAACTAGCTTTGAAATTGTGAAAATTCTGCACAATATCTTGGGGAATGGAAATAATTTGTTTGTCCATTTGCACTTACTGCAGATCAGACAAAGCTCCGGCTCTGGGCAGAGTTTTCCTATGCAAATTCCAGCAAAGTGCACATCTTTTGTGCTAAATATTCCCGCACAGTACACGTTATTCCCCTGTCAAAAACAGTTTGTGCTGAAGTGCCTAGTTGTTTTAAACAGGGAACAAGGACAATGACTTCAGGGGAAGGCACACACACACACAAACACACACACACACACACACACACACACACACACACACACACACACGTAGCTCTGCAAGCAGCTCTGATTGAAGCCGCAGGCAAACCAGCAGTTTAAATCTGTCTTTGGAGACTGTAGGCCAAAGCGACCTAAACAGCACAGGAAACTTAAGACATTATCTAACAGATGTGGTTTAATTTTGCTACATCTGTTGGTAGATACACAGAACATGAGAATATAGGATAACTGATAATAGCAGCCTGGGAGGGGCAAAGCCACAGGCACTGAAAGCTGAATGTCAGGAACGTGATGCCCAAGGCAGGTGTCTCTGGGCATAAAGTGAACTCTTTCTGTTCAGTCTGCCAGCTTGATAACATTTGTTTCCATAGATGGAAAAGGTATTTCCTCTAGAGATGCTGCACTCATCTAGCAGGGTACATCCAGCAGGTACAGTGAGCTGGGAAGTAAAAAATTACTTTGGCAAATTAGCAGAGGGTTAAAAAGTTAAAGTCAGCATTTTCAGGATTGCACACAGATTTAGGAGGGCTCAGTTTCTGCATGCTCAGCCTAAGACAAATAATGGCTCAGATGCTAAAGGGCTAAACCCCACCCCCACCTCAGTAAGTTCCAGTTTTTCAGGGTTTTCAGCCCTCATAGAAACAAGACATTAGCTCTTTTGTGTAGTGAACACTTACAGATTAAGCGCCACTGTCACTACCAACTTCTGGAAAATGTTGCTTCCTGTTTCCACCTTTATGCTTTATGTCTGGCACCTCCATCCAGCTAACCAGATGTGCTAGTGCAAGTGAGAACTGTGATCTCAAAGTCACTTCTACTCTCATTCAGCTGTTGGGGTTTTGTCGGTTTTTTTTTTCAAATTAACAGTAAGCCCTTATATTTAGGACTGTATTCAAATAGGATTTTCAAAAAGAAAGTGACAATAATGGATTTTTCATTTTTGAAGTGTCATATGCATTGACTTTTTAATAAGGTCTTCCTGAGCATCTCCTTGTTAGTCTGTTGCTAACTTGTTCCTAATTTATTCCTAGTTTATGTGCATAATAATTTAAAAAAGAAGCTGTACAAAGACCTTTCACCTTCGCCTTGCTCTGGCAGTGAGAAAGCAGCCTTGCATCTGCAGTTTTTTCACCACACCTCTTCACAGTGCCTGACATCTTCTCAGTTAGATACTTCCTCAGGAGAAGCGTAGGCATTTGGTATTACCTGCTGCTTCTGCCATTTACAGACAAGAGGAAAGGCTCCTGCTCATGCTCATTTTGCACTAGCAACCACTTCAGTAAACTGAGGACTGTTTGGAAGGCACAACCATGGGCTGGTGGATACCCAGCTTAGCTCTGGCCAACCCAGTTCAGTCCCAGAGAGATATGGCCATGCTAACACAGTAAATTCGGTTAGACTAATATAGTTGCCATCTGTATAAATGCCTGTGCTTGCTGTGAATGAGCCGTAGGCTCTGTAGGTCCTTGATACCCTATAGTTATGTCAACATGCCACTCTGCCTGGTGTAAATACCCTACATCTGCTTCTGGTGTGGGGCTAGCTCATCCAGTAAAGGCTCACATTCTTCATGCCTTTACCATCAACTCAACTTTCTTCCTTCTCCCCAAAAGGATATTTAATTTAAAACTAAGCATAAATTCATTGTATTAACATAATTATTTTTATTAAATTATGTCCTGGTACTTTATTTAAATGCGGCTTGAGTATTTTCTACATCATATTGGCAGATACCTACAAGATTTCCCCCTGTCTTTGAACATGAGTGTATGATTGTCCTTGCAGAAGCAGAGAAAATTTTTTTATGTAGTTCTTCCTTCTTCATCCTGTTCTTCCATAGCTTCCTATATCTGTGAAATACGGATAGTGTTGTGTATAGGCTTTCTTAGTGCCAAGGAGAGATAGGGAATGGAAGAAAATGAATTAACTGGAGCTCAGTCAAAACAAGACTAAAATAATATCGTTTAAATATTCAGTTTATTTCAGAGGCAGAGAACAGCAACTATCATTGTAGTAAGGCAAGATAAATGGAGAGAAATACAGAAAGTATCACTGGTCTTTGCCCAGCTGTCGTGGTTTAACCCCAGCCAGCAACTAAGCACCACACAGCCGCTCACTCACTTCCCCCCCACCCCATGGGATGGGGGAGAAAACCAGGAAAAAGAAGTAAAACTTGTGTGTTAAGAACGGTTTAATAGAACAGAAAAGAAGAAACTAATAATGATAATGATAACACTAATAAAATTACAATAATAATAAAAGGATTGGAATATACAAAACAAGAGATGCAAAATGCAATTGCTCACCACCCGCCAATCGATGCCTATTTAATCCCCGAGTGGCGATCCCCCCGCCCCCACTCCCCCAGTTTATATCCTAGATGTGACATCGCATGTTATGGAATACCCCGTTGGCCAGTTTGGGTTAGCTGCCCTGGCTGTGTCCCCTCCCAACTTCTTGTGCCCCTCCAGCCTTCTGGCTGGCTAGGCATGAAAAGCTGAAAAATCCGTGACTTTAGACTAAACATTACTTAGCAACAACTGAAAACATCAGTGTGTTATCAACATTCTTCTCATACCTAACTCAAAAACACAGCACTATACCAGCTACTAGGAAGACAATTAATTCTACCCCAGCTGAAACCAGGACACCAGCATAAATGGTTCTTGCTTGTAAGCTATAAAAATCTACACGATATAATCATAGAAATAACTATAAGTTTACCTTCTAAGGGACACTAAAATTAATCAGATCATTTTCTTCAATTTCCCTGTCTTGAAGCTGACACCGAAACTCGTGTTGCATTGTTCATTCAGTCAAATTTCCCAGTGAATTTGGGGGTTTAAAGGACAAAGGAATACATGACTGGCTCTTCAGGACACAGCAATTTTGATGTGAACTGAGAAAAAGACTCCTGCTGTGAATATAACCATTAACCTCATGCTTTGATACTGACAGGTAGCATTTAGCCACTAGGCAGAGAATGGAGCAGCCACAGCTCTGGGAAGCTGGAGAAGGTAACGAGACTTAGCAGGGAGCAGCTCACTATGCTCAGGTACTGCTGCACCCCAGGCCCCCCTTCACTGTGCCCACTGTGCATGGCCTGATCCCTGCTTGCACCTCGTAGGGCAGCGTGGGCAGCTCCTGGTGTTTGTGGTCTGCAGTTGTAATGGACCTATGTCCCAAAGGGTACTTTTGAGTGAACTTAAAATGGAAAACCAGAAAGCAAGTAGCCACTGAGATGAGGAAGAGGTGCTCAGGAAGCCAGACCCAGGGTCTACTGGCAGCCAGCATCAATGGGAATCAGTCCCATAACCTGAAAACAACTGTTCTGGCTCAAATTCAACTAAGGGCTTTGCAGGGAGCTGGGGCGGACTGCTCAGGGCTTGTATGGGGATATGTGGTGGTTGTGTTTCCCATCACTTGGAAAATCCATGATGTTGTGCTCTTCTACAAGCACCTATGGGCTCCGATGAAATTATGAGAAGGAATGAAAGTAAATTTGGAAGGATTCAGAAATTAAAAACAACACAAAGGAGCTCCAGGAATTTGCAAGCAGGAGTGAAACAGAATTGTGTTTGCAGTGCCTGTAGTGGAAATGTGTTCCTTTTACACTGGGCTGGTATGAGCTGCTCTCACATAGTCTGTGGCAATCTGGGAGGCCCACTGATGAAGCCAGTGCACTTACAAAAGTGTAAATCCAGTGAGAGAGAAAAATTAGGAGCTATTATTATGACATACATTAGGAAAGTATATTTACAGTGAATATAAACAGAGATAACTGTTGAATATAGTTGTTCTTGGAAAAGTTTTGCCTGTGCACTGTTTGCCCGAGCAATATCCTGCTTATCATAGGCTGAGTGCTTATTTAATGAAATCAGTTCCTGTTTATCTTCAGTTTCTGATCTGTCTGTCTTTCTATCTGTATTGTAATGGCCTGGGTTTGCATTTTCAGGCTAGTACTATGCAAGTTTTTCATCTAAGCCCACTCTTTTTTTGTCATTCCTGGGCCTGTTCAGAGGTCCCTCCCAGCTCCAACCTGCCAAGGCTTCCTTGTAGGACTCCTTGTGCAGCAGGAAGGGTCGTCAGTATTTCTTACTGAAATAATCTTTTTCTCCTAAGGTTCTGTCAAGCTAGACACTTTAAAAGCTACATTAAACTGACAGAGTTCTTTGGGTTTTGCTCTTCATTTAATTCCTGTGTTTGACTGATTCATTTCTCTTGTCTGCTCTGTCAGCTTACTGTTTATCCTCCCCTTACTTGCTTTAGACCTGCTGTTTGCTCCCTTGGCATTTTTCAGCTCTCTGCTTTCTTTTTGTGGGCAGCTGTATCATCTAGAGGTGGGATCACAGCACATGCTTCCTCTCCTATCACCCACTTCTTTCTGAATAGTTGACGTTAATTTTCTCAAAATTATAAAAAAAAAAAAAAAAGATATGGGAGAGTTTTCCCCTCTCCCCAGTTTCCAGCTAATGCTGCACTGCGTAACTTGCAATGTGGTAACTGGCCTTAGTCCCCTTCTCTCTGTCCCCTTCACAAATGTACTATTGAGTTTAACAGTCCTTGAGGTAGAACAGCGGGGCCTTTACTATCCCTGTAGAGCACTGCATTTCAGAGTATAAAGAACAACACCAACAAGAAAATTATAATCATAGAATCATAGAATGGTTTGGGTTGGAAGGGACCTTAAAGATCATCTAGTTCCAACCCCCCCCCCCCCCCCGCCCCCGCCATGGGCAGGGACACCTTCCACTAGACCAGGTTGCTCAAAGCCCCATCCAACCTGGCCTTGAACACTTCCAGGGATGGGGCATCCACAACTTCTCTGGGCAACCTGTTCCAGTGCCCCACCACCCTCACAGTAAAGAAATTCTTCCTTACATCTAATCTAAATCTACCCTCTTTTAGTTTAAAGCCATTACCCCTCATCCTATCACTACAAGCCCTTGTAAAAAGTCCCCCTCCAGCTTTCCTGTAGGCCCCCTTTAGGTACTAGGAGGTCTCCAGTACCTATAAGGTCTATAATGCTATAAGGTCTCCCCAGAGCCTTCCCTTCTCCAGGCTGAACAACCTCAACTCTCTCAACCTGTCTTCATAAGAGAGGTGCTCCAGCCCTCTGATCATGGACTTGCTGCAA
Organism: Harpia harpyja; assembly: GCF_026419915.1. Lineage (NCBI taxonomy): Eukaryota > Metazoa > Chordata > Aves > Accipitriformes > Accipitridae > Harpia > Harpia harpyja. The sequence continues at coordinate 35,857,874 of NC_068941.1, forward strand.
CAGGTCCAGGTCCTCCTTACGCTGGGGGCCCCAGTGCTGAATGTAGTACTCCAGGTGAAGTCTCACAAGAGTGGAGTAGAGGGGAAGAATCACCTCCCTCAACCTGCTGGTCACGCTTCTTTTGATGCAGCAAACACACATTGTTGGGTTATGTTGAGCTTCTCATCAACCAACACCCCCAAGTCCTTCTCTGCAGGGCTGCTCTCAATCCATTCTCTGCCCAGCCTGTATTTGTGCTTGGGATTGCCCCGACCCATCTGCAGGACCTTGCACTTGGCCTTGTTGAACTTCATGTGGTTCACACGGGCCCACCTCTCAGGCCTGTCGGGGTCATCTCTGGATGACATCCCTTCCCTCCAGCTTGTTGACTACACCACACAGCTTGGTGTCATTGGCAAACTTGCTGATGGTGCACTTGATCCCACTGTCCGTGTCGCCAACAAAGATGTTAAACAGCACTGGTCCCAATACCAACCCCTGAGGAACACCACTGATCACTGGTCTCCACTTGGACATCAAGATGTTGACAACAACTCTTGGAGTGTGACCATCCAGCCAATTCCTTATCCAGCGAGTGGTCCATCCTTCAAATCCATGTCTCTCCAATTTAGAGACAAGGATGTTGTGCAGAACCATGGCAAATGCTTTGCACAAATCCAGGTAGATGATGATTGTTGCTCTTCCCTTATCCACCAACGCTGTAACCCCATCGTAGAAGGCCACCAAATTTGTCAGACACAATTTGCCCTTAGTGAAGCCATGTTGGCTGTCACCAATCACCTCCTTATTTTCCATGTGCCTTAGCACAGTTTCCAGGAGGATCCGCTCCATGATCTTGCCAGGCACAGAGATGAGACTGACTGGCCTGTTTTTCCCTGGGTCTTCCATTTTCCCTTTTGAAAAATGGGGGGTTATGTTTCCCCTTTTCCAGTCCGTGGGAACTTCCCCAGACTGCCATGACTTCTCAAATACGATGGATAGTGGCTTAGCCACTTCAGCCACCAGTTCCCTCACGACCTGTGGATGCATGTCATCAGGTCCCATGGACTTGTGCACCTTCAGGTTCCTTAGAACCTCGAACCTGATCTTCTTCTATGGTGAGCAGGTCTTCATTCTCCCACTCCCTGCCTTTGCCTTCTGCAACTTGGGTGGTGTGGCTGGAGCACTTGCCAGTGAAGATTGAGGCAAAAAAGTCAATGAGTACCTCAGCCTTCTCCATGTCCTGGGTAACCAGGTCTCCCATTTCATTCTGGAGGGGGCCCACATTTTCCCTAGTCTTCCTTTTATCACTGACGTACCTATAGAAGCTTTTCTTGTTGCCCTTGATGTCTCTGACCAGACTTAATCCTATCAGGGCTTTAGCTTTCCTAGCCTGATCCCTGGCTGTTCAGACAATTTCTCTGTATTCCTCCCATGCTACCCGTCCTTGCTTCCACCTTCTATAGTCTTCCTTTTTGTGTTTAAGTTTGTCCAGGAGCTCCTTAATACTAATAATACAATATTGTAACTGAAATAGGATTGCTATCAGGGTTCAAATGGGCGATCTCCAGATACAACTCAGCTATCACAGGGAAGGATGTTATTGAATACAAAGGTTTTATTTTTCCCAACTCATCACATATAGCCAATGTTTCAGCAGGATGACAAGAGATGCTGTACTGAGGGGCTTCTTTCACTTAACTGTAAAACCAAGTTTATGACTGCTTATGGTCACTAATGTGTCCTGGCATGCTTCCAAGTGTTGGATCATTAACCTTGCTGTCAGAGCTAAAATCCGCTTACATAATTAGGTTATCGTCATCTCAAATTTCCACTTGCAGTTTCACTTGGAAAAAAACCAACCCTGTTCTTCCTTCCCATTCCTTCAGAAAAGAAAACATCTGTGTGGAGCTGCTGTCACATAAAGGTGATGTTTTGTATCGGGTTTGTGTGGCGGGGTTTTGGGTGGCGGGGGAGGGGCTGCAGGGGTGGCTCCTGTGAGAAGCTGCTAGAAGCTTCCCCGGCTTCAAGTTGGACCCGCTTCTGGCCAAGGCCAACCCGATCAGCGATGGTGGTCACGCCTCTGGGAGAACACATTTAAGAAGGGGAACCTGCAGTGAGTAGAGGGATTGGAATGTGAGAGGAACACCGATGGAGTTACGGAGGTCAGTGAAGAAGGCAGGGGAGGAGGTGCACCAGAGGAGGGGATGCCCCTGCAGCCCATGGTGAGACGGCAGGCTGTCCCCCCCCAGCCCATGGAGGGGAGAGGGGGAGCAGATGCCCACCTGCAGCCCGGGGAGGACCCCACGCCAGAGCAGGTGGATGCACCCGGAGATGGCCATGTCTCCATGGGAGAGCCCGTGCTGGAGCAGTTTGTGACTGACGGACTGCGGCCCACAGAAAGGACCCATGCCAGAGCAGTTTGTGAAGAACTGCAGCCCACGGGAAGGACTCATGTGGGAGAAGTTTGCGGAGAACTGTCTCCCGTGGGAGGGACCCCACGGTGGAGCAGGGGACGAGTGAGGAGTCCTCCCCCTGAGGAGGAAGGAGCAGCAGAGACAAGGTGTGGTGAACTGACCTCAACCCCCATTCCCCGTCCCCCTGTGCCGCTGAGGGGAGGAGGTAGAGAATTCAAGAGTGGAGTTGAGCCTGGGGAGGAGGGAGAGGTGGGGGGAAGGTGTTTTAAGATTTGGTTTTACTTCTCAGTATCCTTGTTTTGATTTGATTGGTAGTAAATTAAATTGATTTTGTTTTTTTCCCAAGTTGAGTCTGGTTTTTGCCCGTGACCATAATCGTTGAGTCACCTCTCCCTGTCCTTGTGTTGACCCATGAGCCTTTCCTTACATTTTCTCCTCCCCATCCTAGCAGGGGGGAGGAGTGAGCGACCAGCCTCGTGGTGCTTTGCTGCCAGCTGGGCTTAAACCATGACACTTGGCTCTTCTTTTGCCTTTTCCACTTGTTTTTTAAACACAGTAATAGATCTAATCCTTCATCTCCTTGCTTTACTCTCTTTGATTCTGTATCTAAATCACAGAATTCCGTTTAATACTTTTTATGTCCTTATTCTGCACCCATGACTATTCCAGAGAGGTGTTAGGCCAGGTGAGTGGCAGCTTTCATGTTTTTTGCTTTCCCTTAGCTGACTTCTGACCAGACAAAAAGTTATGGAGAGAGGGAAATGTTGTGGTTTTCTGTGAGGTGCTCTGGGGTTTACCTTTGAAGACAAGGTCAAAGCACCTTTTAGTCTTTGGAAAGGATAATGACAGGGTTTGAGGCAGTTCTTATTGTGTGAGAATTTTTATGTGATATTTTTGGTGCTGTTTTTATTCACATTTTTCCTCTATGTAGCGCATTCCTCAGTAATTTAGTACTTTCTGTCATCTGTATAATCCTGTACTAGGATTTAATGTGATACTCATACACAGAGAGTGCACCCCACTAGGGAAACAAAAAGCTCTGAAGTGCAGGCAGACAGCAGAAGGCACCTCACATGCAATCAGCAGTGTGCATGCTTCCAGGTTTAAAGTGCAATTATGATTCGAAACTTCTACCTGTGAAAGCAATGTTGTGAGAGTTTGGAGTATCTGCTCACAATGGTCAGAGGCAAAGTGCACTAGGAATTTCCTAATGGCCAGCGCTTTCAGCCACTGCCACTGTTAGCATCTGAAAATGCATCTTTATTCTGTATGGCGGAGATAACTTCACCTGTAACAAAAATTCTAGCAGGCAAAATCTTTCCTAATTTACATTTGCAACTTCACTGCCATCAGATGCCTCAGTTCCCATCACAGTTTTTTCCCCCTCTATATTCCTGAAGGGATATAGACAGTGGAACTGCACAGGGGCCATGGAGGCACATCTGGTCTGGCAGCTGCAGCTGCGTCAACAGGTTTGTTGTGAATGAGAGTAGAATCGAGCTCAGGCACGCTCTGTGCCAGATCTGCATGACTAGCAAAAGTAAGATAGCAGCTAAGACACATTCTTTGCACTAATTCCCATCAGCTTGTCTTGAAATGCATCCTTTCCCACAATTTGATGGAGGCATACACTTCGGTTACCTGCTCCACTGATGGGAATTTGGACATCGGTTTTAATGAGGTAGAGTTTTCTGTTTCCTTTTTGCCAGAGCAGAGAAAATGTTTTTAACCACTCACAAAGCTTTTGTGCTGTTTGTTCAGTGTGGTGGTGTTCATGTAAACAGAAGAGGCGATGGCCACATGGGTTTGCATCTATTTTGGTGTAACTATTTGTGTTTGTCTCCCCACTACAACCCATCCCTTTCAGCTGTGCTGAGTACTAAGAAGCTGTTCTTGGCAAAGACTATGGGCATAAAAGAAAGCAAAAAACCCCAAAATGTTTTTCTCATGAACCATAAATGAGACTGCCAGCTTTATACCAAACCTTTCATAGCTAAAGGGAAGGATATTTTAAGTAATATAATGTTGATGAGGAAGTTTTATTAGTGATAGCATTGGCTTGCTTTTCTCCTTTTAAGCTATTATGGAAACTATTCTGTATTTAGGACTACAGTCCATCTCAATTATATTTAAGACAAAAACCTGTATAAAGTAATATCAGTAATTGGATAAGAAAGAACTTAATCTCTTTAGATATATAGGGAGCAGAGTATAACCAACAGGAAAATACAGATTGCTTTCATGAATTGCCATGCTCTTTTAGCAAGCAGTAAGGTGTACTTTGGTGGTGAGAAATGACATATGAAAGATTAACCCCATCATATGTTATGCTTCACAAACTGTCTCCATGGAAATGCAAAGTTCACTTTCTTCTTCGCTCAAAACCTGTTTTGGGTAGAGATCACTATTGATTTGAAATGTAAATCAAAATTTCCTCATGAATCAGAGGACTTCATTAGTCATGCATGGCACCATTCTTTCCAATGTGACCTCTGTTTGCAAAATGATGTCTCACTCCCATTCTCAGGCTGATAGAGTCAGCAATGAGGGAAGAAGGTTGGGCAGCTTTGAAAAAGGTAACTATTTGTCTTGAGTGCTTATTTCAATATTTTCTGATGTGAAAGCAAAACCACATAGGAACCAATTTCCTTACCTTCTGTCAGTCTGCCTCTCTTCTTTCACAAGGCGCAAGTTGTGGGAATTCACTGAACAGAAGTGCTACTGCTCATCCTGTCCTAAGCAGAGCTCTTACTTCCATTTTAATGTGCTTGCCATGTGAGAGTGTTGCATGGAGTGGAACATCATTTAACATATACCGTATGATATTCTAGTCCCTGATGCCAATGGTGCATGGCTGAATACTAAAATCAACAGAGAACTTGGTGTACTAAAACTTTTTTTTCACAACACTTCTTCCATGTAGTGAAGTTCATTGATGTCTTTGATTAGCTCAATTTTAGCATAGAGGACGGTGCAGTTTCTTCTCCTTCTTGTCTGGAAATAGTAAAAAATGCAAAGTCTGATATTTCTAGTTGGTATTTGTTGACCAAAGGTACTGCTCATTCCCTCAACCCCAAAATACACTGAAAGATTTATGTAGTGCAAGGTGAATGCATTCAATAGTAGAAGTAAAATCCATTCTCTCTTCTAAGGAATATGCATGAGCATATACGTAGATGAGCAAATACTTTTATTTTCATTCTGAGAAACTTACAAATCTAGCATCAGGATCTAACAGTCTGATTAATGACATTTTAATTAATTTTAATTATATATGTACTAAATAGGCTTCAGTTACATGTTTTTATTAAATGGAGCTTTTAAAAATTCAAATATTTCATATTAGTTTAAATTAAAATGGCAATGAGCATTTTCTAGCAGTAAAATATAAGTTGAAAAACTTTTAATTAAAAGACAGAACTGTAAAAACTCTAAAAAAAAATCTGCTCGAGTGATTTCATTATTTGTACTAATAGAAAGTCTCAATGAAGTTTTCAAAGATCTCCATAATGAAAAAAAAATCTAAATATAATAGCTTTTCTTTTCTCCTGTTTTTAAATTTAAGTCATATAAATAAAAATAAAATGTAAAGCATTTTGTGAAAAGGGGGTATGCAATCACATTTTATGGCTTACATTTCAATTGGTTTAAAAATAGAGACATCAATGTGACAAGGTTTCTATGAAGTTTTATCATTAACTTTAATGTTCCCATAAAAGTGAATGAGAAGTGACAGTGTTTTGGTCATCTCAGTAGTTAAACTAATAAAAATACATACTTTTTCAACGATGTATACAAGTAGTCCCAAATGATTAAAACAGTTGCTTCTTCCCCCCGCCCCAGTTTTCATTTTCTTATTTATTCTCTGAAAATTTCCCTTCTAACTATCCTAAATTCACCTGAGCATCAAACGGTAAGGCTCAGAAAGACCTCTCTTTTCAGGGAAGCAAATAAATCACAGTAAGGACAAAATAATATGTATTCAAATTTTTTTTGTTCAGAGCCATGTCAATTTTTAGCTGAAGCAATTCTTTTGGAGAAAAATGTAAATTGGAGGGGATGTATATTCCATTAAACTTTACTGAATTGTTCCATTAAAAGAACAAAGGTAAAAGAAAAAATGTGAATATTTTACTTGTAACTTTTAGAATGATTTTTTAAAAATGAAAATGCTTTAGTTTTTCATTCAAAGTATTTACATTTTGAAATTTCCCTCCTTATTTCAGATTTTTTTTAAAATGGTGAAATCAAAATGGTGCTCTTCCACTGTCCTGATTCGTTCTCATTGAACTGTTTCATTTGATCCTCCATTCTTGATGTTCCCCCTGTAAAAGACCTCAAATCAACAATAATGCAGAAAGAAATAAAACTCTTCTAGTTTCAATTTGGAAAACCCAAAGCAAACTAACAGAAAATCCCACCTTGCAGGTCACTTGAAAGCAGTGGAAAATGTGTCTTCTGAAGCTAAACTGAACTAAACCAGGAACTGTTCTCATCATTCTAGTTGTATTGGTTTAGATAGGAAGGAGCATGGGGAACGTCCAACCATACATCAGGTGTGCATGGAGAAAACCACAGGCATGGAGAGACTGTAGAGATAAATGAGGCTGTTTGCTAAAGGTACATAGACTCTTGAGGTAAATATCCTCCTTCCAAGTCCAAGCTAGTGTCTCTGAAAGGCATTGCACCACATGCATGTGCTCACTGGTGTTGAGGCTGCCTCTACACTGTGGTACATCGCTTGTTTGCACTAGGTAGAAATCACCACAAATGTACCTAAATTATTTTATTAGCCAAATGAAACTCCCCCAGAATTCAGGTGGCTGTGGATTAGCAATGACCTTGTACAACAACATTTCTAAATCAAAAGAGAAACAAAAGGTGCGTACCAGTCACTCTCAGTTATCTTCTGTCACTCGTTTCCTTTGTGGTGGGTCTGTTCAGCTCCAGCTGGTGTTCCTCTCTCTTCCTCATTACTGCCCATTATCTGAGGCATAAAAGAAAGAGATTGGGTATCCATCCACACTACAGTAGTAGCAGTGACTGCTGCTTGGTGTTGAGATACCCGTGTTGACTTTTAAGCAGCTGTGCTCGGGCATAGGAAGCAGTCCCGTTACCCTGGCATGTCAGCACATTAATTCCTGTGGCACATCAATTCCACATCGTTCCTGTGGCTGCGACTGACGCGTGGACAAATGCTGTGTCTCTCAGCAGTGGAAACAAATCACAATCCTTTCACTCTTAACCTTGATTCTGCCTGTCGAAATAGACTTGAAAGCTAATGAAAAAGAGATTATTATTTGTTCCATACTTCATTTCACCAGTAAGTCAGGACCTTTAAATATTCAGTGTTAAACAAGGAGTATTTGGAAAACAAGGTGCCAGAAGGTGGTTGTGGATCTCTGCTCGTAGGTAGGAGCCCTGTTAGCTGATTGATATAAAGCAAATGAAAGTTAGATTTTTAAAACAAGAGTAAGCCCAACTTCTGACTCTAAAGAGAGATGTCAGCTGTTGAATTTGCTCATAGTCCAGCTACTCGTTTCAAGGACTAGTCATTCAAACATGCTTTCCCATAAATATTCTATCTGTCCTTTGTAATAAGAGTGAGAAACAGAAATCATTATGTTAATATAAATACAAGTGCAACAGAATGATCATTATGAGGTAAGAGGGAAAAAGTAGAAAATTTGGAAACTAGGTCATTCAGCATATGTTAACATGGCCTTTTACCAGAGAGAGTAACAGAGAATTTTGTACAACAGCCACCCCTTCCAGAAATATAAAGATGATATGTTGAAAGCAAAATCTTTCCAATGTTAATGTTTAATTCCACAAAAAATAATTTTGCACATAGCTACTATTTTTTTAAGCCATGGATTTATGAATATTATGTACATGAATACTATGTATATTAATGCACAATATTTTCTATGAGAAAAGAAATCGTCTAATCTACGCAGTATCCACCTATTCTTACAAAAACTAGACGTTCACATAGCAATGCACTGAGCTTCATCAGATAGACAACTTTTAAGATTTGTCTTTTAATATATGACCCTGACAAAAAATTAATAATATTGTTTTCTTATATGTGCCAAGCACATGGAAAAAGTATGCACTCACAGCCTGTTAAAAGTAATAGAAACTTCACTCTAGAAATTTCAGTGCTTTGTGGTTTGCTGTTTTACTAATAAGAAATGAAAGAAAAAGGACTCCTTGCTAAGCTACTTCTCGGTGTTTCTCTCAAAGTTACACATCTGTTCAATCCCAGTGGAAATAATTTCTTAACTTTATTTTAGTTACTAAGCAAAATTTTACAGCTGACCTACCAAAGGAAATGTAGTCTTACTTCCCCAGGTCCATTTAAAAAGAGCCGCAAGAAAAGAGTACTCTGACCTCAGCAGTGCACAGTGGAATTGGCACAGCAGAATTTCCTAATCTTGCATTAGCATTAGCGATATCCATTTTTAAACTGTTTCACACTTTGTAGAGCAGAATGCAAAATTTTTACAATTTTAACAATTACTGCTGAGAATATGGACCTGATGAGTTGTGACATCCAATAAATTAAAAGATCTATTAGCAGGAAAAGACTATGTCTAATCCAAGCTGCAAACTCCTGTTCATCCGGGTGGACATTCCTATGAAAATCATGGAAAAGGTGTGATCCTAAGCTGTTAAATGAAGGTAATGTTTGAAAGTGGGACTTAAAACCCTGAGTCACTTAGGTCCGTGTAGAGTCAGACCAAAATATCTTCCAGACATCCATCTCTTAATCTTGCTGTCCCAGATCCTGAAAGCTATTCAGGTTCTTAATTCCTATTGAATCAAACACCTTTGAAGCTCTGTGCATTCTGGCTCCAGCTAGGTCTGGAGGAAATTGCTGTCACACACCGGTGCTGGCTCATAACATTCCTTCCATAGGTTTTCATAAAATTCTGTCTGTACCGCAGAGATAGTACCACTTCCTGAGCTTTTTATAAGGCTGTGAATAGAAATGAAGACCTGAGAGAAACTGGTAGTATTGTAAAAGAAGTTTTGTCAGTACAGTAAGTGGTATCTAATGCTTTTTCTGAGGTTGGGCTACTGCAGGTGCTCTTGTTGTCTTCTGTGTGGCTTGGGATGGTACCAGGTACTATTTTCAATCAGTGTTGGAAATGATGTGTGACCTTAAATGAAGAGTGATGGATAAGTACACTGAGAGACTCTCCAAGGCAGGTAACTGTTGAAGGAGAATTGTAGTTTCTGCCAAATAAAGAAAGAAAGGATAGAGGGACAACGGGCTAGACAGAATCAGAAGAAAGAAGACAATTAGGGATAATTTTCCTACACAAAATTGTGCATCTTGCCCATGGGTTCCTTGCAACTAAGCAGAAAAAAATTTGGATAAACAGGAAAATTATACAGAGGTTCTTTTTGGTTATTAAGAACTCCCCTTCCTTCTGTAGATATTTTGTGCTGAGTTTATGTACATGTTTGTCATGGCCGGTGTCTGTGAAACATTGCTGTGGAGTAACTGTCCCTTTCTTTAGTAATTTGCCTACAAGGCCTACAAGGTCTGTTCCTGCTTGCTTTTACTGCACTGCTCTTTTGCTCACACAAATCATTCGTCCCTGATTTAAACAGAGAAAATAAGTGAGATTTGTTCTTTGTGATCATGACAGAAACCTTTAAAGATTAAATGCCTTTAGCTAGTTTGGGATCTAGAGTCTCTGGGCCAGAAAGGGTAAATATGATGGCGACAACTGAGCAATACTTCAGTCTTGACATGACCGCCTCTTCTAGCAATTACAGTAAAGAAACAGTACGTTCTTTCCCTTCTAAGCAAACAGTTATTCATTACTTGCACGAGATGCCGGTTAATAACACTGTGCCTGAAGTAGCCAGAGATTTCTTTCTTTTATTTTGTTTTGGGGTTTTTTTGTTGTGTTTTATTTTATTTTATTGGTGTCTTGGTGGCTTTTTCTCTTTATCCCAAGGCATTAGGTGGATATTTTCATCATGTAGACTGGCTCATTTGTCTCTGTAGCTCTTCCATTCAATGCATGCTCCCGCTGCCTGGCGTATAGCCCTTCAGCTAGCAGAACCAATTAACCTCCCTCTTTTTCTTTAAAAGTGAAAAAACCCCTCCTCCCTTCTCTGTGCTTACAATAGGGTTAGCCAAAGTACATATTCACAGCTATAAATATATCTCTTGGAAAACTGTAAGCATGTGCCATGAATTGGATTTATTTTGTCTTGGGAAATCACACTTAATATAAAACTACAGTTTCTGACCTTTTCTTTGTTTTTCATTGTATTACTTATTAGCATAAACTAACATTTATACTATCACTAATATCCAAAGAGGTGTTGATATGCTTGTGGATACATAAGCTTGCCAGATAAATGACAAGCCAAAAGGACATGTCTTACCTATGCAGTCGCTGCAGTGCATTGCAGAAAAGCAAAATATCCTGCAGGTCAAGGAGGTGTTGCACAATGAACACCATCACCTTGACTGAATACAATCGATCTGCTTGAAAGCACCAACATCAGCTCAGGAAAAGGTAGCTGCTCTATCAAGACAGGATTGGTAAACATTATTTGAGCCACCTGGGGCTCTTCCAGTTGCAATACCTATGACAGGGGTAGGTGGATATACTTTAGTAACCACTGGGCAAAAATTATTCCTTGTTCCTGCCTAAACCCTAGATGAAACACATGGTTTATTTTGATTTTTATAAAGGGAAAGTCTTGATTAAATTGTTTCTGTTTCCCCAGAGTGTTTGTCAGCTGTAGGCTGGAATCCTTATTAATAAACTGAATTAATTAGAATCCCTTTTAAGGGATTTATGTGAAATATTTGTATGGTTTTGTCTTTATTATTTTATATACCATTTATAATATTTCATGTGTTCTTATTATTTTATTAATTTATGAACTTCCTTGAATGAAGGTGTGATATGTATGGGCTAGCACCTGCTACAACCATGGTCAAGGCTTCTGCTGACTATTAGGGCCATTCTTCAATTCACTGAGCTCCTTTTATTGCTAGCCTGAAAAGGACTGAAGCTTTGTAAGCAGAGGTAGCACGTGACACACAGCTGTGATGGGAAAAAATGAATTGTGAATAAGAGTCAGAGTGGAAATAAGATTATGGTATTTGGCTGGGTATCTAGTCCTCCCTACTTGAAATACCTATGATCTTTCCTAGGAAGGAAAATACAAAAATCAGATTAAGTAGGAAAATGTGACTAATTTTGACACATTCAGTCCCTGGTAAATGCATATTTGTCACTCATAATGTGAAATTTGTGACTTGACTGCAGTAATGTTCACTTTGTTCCCTGTATATCAGTCTTCCAGTCGCAGATGCCTGGAGCATCTCCATGAACTTCCCCATTCTGAAAGTCACAAGACAATACTTCATAACTGCATCAAGCCCATTTATATAAAATCCTTGCTGTCCATTTGATATCACATCAGTACAACAGTTTCACACAAACTCATGCATAGTGATCTGTTTAACCAATGTCTCTGGCTTTGGCAAAATTGGGAGCATTGCCTTTTGGATCAGTGAAGGACAAGAGGATTTTGTGACAGCATACGTTGTCCGTGAGTGCTCTCCCTAAACCCTCATCAGTCCCCCTATGTTATGCTGAGTATGGCAATATGCTAATGGGGACTCACTCCCTCTGCTACAAGGTAAGGTTCCTGGTAGCTGGCAGTTTCCTCAGTGACTAGCTCTTCCAGGACTTTGCTGAGGAGCACAAGCTGCAGTGTTGCAGTTTCCAAGGCAAACTCCTGAACAAAGCTGTAAGAAGCATCCATACATATTCCAGTTAAAGGTATGGCCATGCTAACCCTTGTAGTATCATAGGACTGTGGCTTCTGCTTATCTGTAAGGGGCTTCTACCCTTGCAGCTTTAGCTGCCTGTACCGCTGGAGGCAAAAATGAAGAAGGTGCAGCCCACAGGGCTGTGAGCAGCTGTGTTGTGTTTGCACATTGTTCTGCACCAACAAAAGCAAGCTGAGAGGAATCATTGCACCCTTGTTCCTAGGTCTCCCCTCTCCTCATTCTGCCTGTTCTTTCTCTGAACGTAAGAAATTCTTTATTCAGAGCTTTCTCTGCCCTGAAATCTGTTGCTTCCCAGAGAGCTTATTTTGTTTCCAGAGGTCTCCTACAACATGCAGGCTGGCAATCAAGGGCTAAACTAACATCTACAGTAGCCAACAGAGCTTTAAGGTAGGTGAGTAATGTGGTCCACAGTAATTGTACCCTGCTGTATTTTGGTACCTGCAGTGAATTTAATGTGGAGGTAGGTAATTGAGTACACTTCATTTGGTCATAGTGTAGAGGGGATAGTTCTGCAGAGAGGCATCTTCACCCAGCTGTGCAGGCGTAGTATGCAATCTGTGTGTGAGGCTGGTGCAGGCAGAACTGAAGTATCTCCAGCATGTTTTGTCCTGCCTAAAGAAATTTAGCAGAGATCACCCTTTCCAGACTCCAAATGCTTGAAATGTCGGAACTGTGATTAGCTGCATGACAGCAAAGTTGCCTGACTGTTCTTGCTACTCTAAGACCTGGTTTTAAGGCTATTTTCTCTCTCTGTGAATCCAATAGAGCTTTTGGAGCAGTTTTAAACTAGCTAATTGTGTGATGGAGGGGTTTTGTTACAGATGCATTCAAAAATAGGTCATTACCTTCTCACAGTGTGGGAAAAGGGTGGAAGAGGAGACAAACTATTAAACAGCTTCAGGGTTAAAAATGAAATCGGTTGCTTTTGATCTGGCATAAAACCAAATGCAGGTAACAGATTTCCTGGGAGGAGAGGTGAGGAAATCAAGGAGCACTGATTATTTGCAGTGCCTACTGAATCAGAAGCAATTGTAACACAGGAATCAAGCCCTGTTGCACAGGTGTGAAATCGAGAAAGTCACACATGTCCAAAAATACATTGAATGCATCAGATGCTGCTGTGATTGACCTTATTTTGTGTACATTATGTTTGTAACCTTGGACAGTAAGTAACGTGTTACAGGCAGTACATAGTCCTGATATCCAATGTGCAGTCCATTTGTTCTTTGCCTCAACAGATTGACTCAATGATTTGCCAGCACCAGTGGTCCAAAAGTGGCTGTTTTTTCTGTCCAAGTCCCAAAGACCCGTGCCCAATTCTGCTTCTGTGTGTTCCTTGCAATGTTATTTCAGATCAGAAGTTTCCCTCTTCCCAGATAAAGAATGAAGTGGCAATTAATTCTGCTGTGAAGTCAAACAAAGAAAAAAAGATGCAGGGGAAATATGTTTCCCTTTTGTATTGGGTTTGCACGACAAGGTTTTGGTAGCAGGGGGGCTACAGGGGTGGCTTCTGTGAGAAGCTGCTAGAAGCTTCTCCTACGTCTGACAGAGCCAATGCCAGCCGGCTCCAGGACGGACCTGCCTCTGGCCAAGGCTGAGCCCATCAGCGATGGTGGTAGTGCCTCTGGGAGAACAGATTTAAGAAGGGAAAAAAGGTTGCGGGGACACAGAAACTGCAGCCAGAGAGAGGATTGAGAACATGTGAAAGAAACAACCCTGCAGACACCAAGGTCAGTGAAGAAGGAGGGGAAGGAGGTGCTCCAGGCACTGGAGTGGAGATTCCCCTGCAGCCCGTGGGGAAGACCATGGTGAGGCAGGCTGTCCCCCTGCAGCCTGTGGAGGACCCCACGCTGGAGGAGGTGGATGCCCGAAGGAGGCTGTGACACTCTGGGAAGCCCACGCTGGAGCAGGCTCCTGGCAGAACCTGTGGCCCCATAGAGCGAGGAGCCCACGCTGGAGCAGGTTTTCTGGCAGGACTTGTGACCCCATGGGGGACCCACGCTGGAGCAGTCTGTGCCTGAAGGACTGCGGCCTGTGGAAGGGACCCATGCTGGAGCATTTTGTGAAGAACTGCAGCCCGTAGGAAGGACTCACGTTGGAGAAGTTCATGTGAAGGACTGTCTCCTGTGGGATGGACCCCACACTGGAGCAGGGGAAGAGTGAGGAGTCGTGCCCCTGAGGAGGAAGGAGCAGCAGAGACAAGGTGTGGTGAACTGACCCCAACCCCCATTCCCCATCCCCCTGTGCTGCTGGGGGGAGGAGGTAGAGAGAACTGGGAGTGGAGTTGAGCCTGGGGAGGAGGGAGGAATGGGGGGAAGGTGTTTTAAGATTTGGTTTTATTTCTTATTCCCCTACTCTGATTTGATTGGTAATAAATTAAGTTAATTTTCCCCAAGTCGAGTCTGTTTTGCCTGTGATGGTAATTGGTGAGTGATCTCTTTGACCTTATCTCGACCCACGAGCCTTTTGTTGTTATATTTTCTCTCCCCTGTCCAGCTGAGGAGGGGGAGTGATAGAGCAGCTTTGGTGGGCACCTGGCATCCAGCCAGGGTCAACCCACCACACCTTTTTATCTTATCATATTTTTAAATAAAAATGTTGATCCTTTCCAACCAATTTTGTCAGTAATCAGAAAGGAAAAAACCAACTATTTAAAATATGGCTATTTCCCTCTCATCTCTTTTTATCCATTATTTCTTAAATAATGTTAACAACTTTTGCAATTCAATAGACACTGAGTGGTGATGCAGAGGAATTTCCAGCTCTGCTTAGTGGGTCAGTTCTGAGATCCAGCTGATCACAGACAGGCTTTCCATCAGCCCAGCTTCAATTAATGCAGCCAGGCATGTCCTGCAGGATCAGGCAATTGTTTAGACTGAGTGGAGCTCAGCCCCACTGCTGCCTTCTTCAAAACTCCCGCTGTCTTTGATACAGCCTGAATTTCCAGCTTTGCATAACACCAGGTAACCATTGCCCCAGTGAAGTAGATGAACTTGCCTTTACATAGTCATGTTAAAAATGACCATGACTTCTGCCACCTACCCCAGGAAAATGGATGTAAACCACTGGAAATTAAAATTAATTGGCAAGATGTTCAGAAAAAGCAGGAGCATTCCTGTGAGAAGTGCGGGAATAGCAGCAGCAGAATCACCACCTCCATGTTGTGTCTTCTAACCTGAATCAATTCCATTAGTTGTCCCACTTCTTGCATAGCAAGAATTTGTCAGCAAAGGAGTGGAGGCAAAAGCTCTGTCTTATTATGAAAATCTAGCATTTATCATAGCTTTTCCTATAGCACACTTAGCTACTGCTTGCTCAGTAATTAAAAACTCCTTCAAGGGAAACAAAAACCAGTTAGGTTTTACACTTCCTATTGATACTGCATGTTAAGGGTGCCCTATTAATTAATAGGTATATGTGAAAGCTCTCTTCTTTTTAGAGTAGAAAAAAAGCCATTCCAAGTTGCTGGTTTGTGTCTACCTACAGCACAGTTTCCATCCTGTCCCACTGCTACTTTTACTGTTGTCTGCATATTGCATACCTTTCTCCCTCTAACCTCATCACTCTCTACTCTGCTATCGAAGCAGAAATACATTAAAGTGCTTCTTTATAACCACCGAATGCTTCAGTTGCTTTTCCTTCCACCTTTCTCAGTTCCTTGCACTGGCAATGCTCCTAACAGTTCTTTGATGGATCATACATCGTGGTGTATACAGTAGAGCGTGGTAAGGCTGTATCTCCCTTGCGGCACGCATTGTCGCACTTACACTCCCAGGGAGTGGGTGCAGAGTTCTGCCTCTCTCTCAGGTACTGTTCTGTCGTTGCTTAGTATAGGTATAAACGGCTGCACTGAGCTCAAAGCAGAGGTGGGCCCTGCGTGTGTAATTGCTAATACCTATTCTTACTTTTGAATCAACAGCGTAGAAAGCTTGTGCAAAAATCTGATCCTGGAGGGGGGCAGGGAAGAAAAAGCCTTCCTAGGCTTGTCTCTGCCTGCCTCTCCATACAATTGGCAGGATAGATATTGCCCTGTTTGAACAGAATCTGCTTCAATTCACAGAAAATATTGGTGGGTAAATTATTTTACTATCCATAACTTCACCGCTTCTGTTTGCTGAGCATATGTCATGGTAGTGCATCACCTGCTTGTGAAGGCTGAGCCTCACAAGGTGGAATAAAACCTCCCAGGTCAGAAGAGCAAGGCACTGTGGAGAGCCCTGCAACTCAGCATGGTGACTGAAAGAGGTGGGAAGACACGCTCCCCAGATTTGTCCTTTGGGAAGGGAAAAAAGCAATAAATTCTCTTTGTTTCTACATCTGTGGGAGCAGACAAGAGGAGGGGAAATTAAATGTGGGTAAGGGGCAAGGGATGAAGAACTACAGGGCTGCTCTGCAGATTTTTTTTTTTTTTAAGAATATAGAAGTGGGAAATATAAATAGACTAAGACATCAGACCCCATAGGCCATGCAAGGAGAGGCCCTGCTGTATACTCTGTAAAGTGTAAGAAGACAAGCTTCACAGTATGATTCAGACTGTTGTTGAAGAAAAGCAGTACCACAGAAATTAAGACAAATTGGAAGCTTACTACAAGTTCGTTCCCAAAACATCATCATGCTCCCGCTTAACATTGGATTTAAATGTCTAGCAGTCTCCTTTCATCCCAGCAGCTCACAGCAGGCAAGGTTTCATCTTGCAAATGCCATCATCACAACTGGCAGCCTTGCTGACCACCTTAGCAGAGAGGCCAAGGACTCATCGATGTTGTGTTAATTTAAATGGAATAAATTGGCCTAAAGAGTCAAAGGCATTAGCACGACCCTGTCGCTGTATGCTTAAACAAGGCTCAGAGTTTTGAGCACAGACTTCAGCTGAGTCCCATGGCAAAAAGCACCATTAAAAAATCTTTTAACTTTCACTAAAGATTCAGAAAAATTAAGAAAAACATTGAAGTCACTGAAATGTAGAGTATTAAGGCTTTCAGTCAGCCTTCCTTTAACCCTTTAGTTGCAGATCTTGCTTTATTTAGAGGAACAGAAAGAAAATATTTAGTCTTAAGTAGGATGAAACTGTGGTTTTGGGGAAAAAATACAAGTTTGTTGAGATGATATAGACTGTTGCCATTAAGGTCCAGCCTCAGCTTCCCGAAAACAAACATTCACAGTCACACAGCAAATGGAGTTTTTGCCACTAATGGTGACTCTTCCTTGCACTTCTCCAGTCCCCTGATGGGTGAGGACAGGGACAACCTGAAGCCCACCATAACCCAGTAAGCCTGCAACTCTTTTCTGTGCTGTTTAGTATATGGCTGTTAATGTCTTCACTGGCTACAGAGCCTTAACGGTACTGCAAAGGATTCACTTGACCAGGTAATCAAAACTGAAGGCAAAGGGGAAATGGAAAGAAATTGAGATTAAAAGAGGAGAAGACACACACTTGGAACACCAGTTCCAGGGGGTCTAGCAATGCTCCTCTTCATGGCATATCCTGCTCAGGAGGCTTTCAGGGCTGGGAAAGCTGAGGTCCAGCAGGGGCTCAGAGCATATGTGGAGTAGCTCTGATGGCAGAAATGGTGTCCTTCAGGGTAATATTTCTTCCTGGCAGAGTTGCTCATTGGGAGAACCGCTGACTAAAGAGATCAGCCCATGTAGGATTTTGTTCACCAGTTACACAGAGAAACAATTTTTCCTTCTGTTTGCCTGTGTTCCTTGGGTAGGACCTCATGCCATACAAGAGTTTTGTCAGTGCTCTTGGCTGGACCAGTTCTGTGTCTCTTTAAATTTTCCTAGCTTCACTACGTGTACATATGTAACAGTCTGATCTGGACCTTGTGTACCTTAAATAGTTTAATGTGAAGAAGTGAAGACACAGGCTGGGCAATTGTGTGCCTTATGGATCTGACTGAGGCAAAGTCATAAAGCAGTGTGGAACAAGCATGCTGTACTATTTCAGAGATTAACAGAACTTAATTCACCATGCCATCTATTATGATGATGCCTCAAACAGCCAAGCCTGAGCCCTGGTTGCGGTAGGTGTCATACAGGTATAGATGACAAGTCCAGCTTGCAGATATTTGATAATGCAGTGATGATAATAACTTAAAGTTTCCAGTGGCAAGCCTGCTCCTCTTTCCATTTGGTTACTTTAAAAAAAAAAAAAAGGTAAAAGTCCTGTGGCGTGGTGGCCGTGTGCCCTTTGAAGCACCACCACCAAAAGTTCAGTTGATACATAGAGGGTTTAGTTTAGTTAGCTGACAATAAAAAGGAGTATTTATAAGAAAGGAAATGCAGCTGCCCATGAATGGCTTCCAAAAACACTCAATGGCATATTCCCTTACAGTGTACCAGGCAACTCTTGCATGCTGTCAGCCACAGGTAGATATCAATATGGGACCAAAACAAGGGAATCTGTAGAGCTGCTTGAATAGAAAGATCATGCTCTGGAGTGAATGAAGCATGGAAGGCAAAGGACAGAAATAGAAAATAAAACCTTCTCGCACCTGTAAGGGCAGACATAAAATGTCCTGCATAGGTCTGTATACGTACCTTTCTAGTCACCCAGCTTGCCTGACCCACCTCCAATTATTGTGCCATTCTCGGCTGCTACAGGGACTCAACAGTAGCAAAGGGGGGAAAAGAGGAAGTTTCTCCAGATCTGCAAGAGTTAAGGCCTTTAAAACTCAAGGAGTGTTTTCCTGCTATGCTGGGTTCACAGGGGCAGGACCTATTGTAAAAGTAAAGTTAATTCCACATTACCAAATAAATTAAAGAAGTTTACTTGAACTTGGAAAGGGGGGAATATAACCTGAGTCTATCTCCACATGTAATCAGCACTCTTTCCCATGCAAAGGCAGCAGGAGCTCTCCCGAGTGCATTAATAAGCATTTCCCTGCAAGGCATTGTTCTGGAAGGTGGGGAGGGGAAGGCTGTTCTCGAAGTAGGAATGGTAGAAATGCAGAAATGCAAACAAATTCTGGTAAGTAAACAAAGTAGGTACTTGAGCTTTGTAGGGGATTTAAATTATAAAATTGCAAGATAACAGTGTGCATGCTTTGTGGGCCTTCACCCGCCACCTGGTGGATCTCAGGAGAGGGCAGTGAAGCATCTCCTGGAGATCTGGGACAGTGCCAGACTTCAAGATGCTGGAGCTAGTTCTCTGTATCTGCTGTTCTTGTGTCCTTTCAGAGATGGCACAAGGTCAGAAGAGCAGAGCCAGGGTTCAGTTACCAAGCAGAACATTCAGAGGAGCCCAAGTGCCTCAGACATGATGGCAGCACTTGCTGAATGCATTCACTCCCTGAATCCAACCTGCAGTTGTTCAGTGGCAGGATCAGAGCAGCACTGCACAGCTGAGACAGAAAAATGAGGCCTAATTATTTGGAGACCCTTACAACCCAGATGCACCGTTCCACTAAGCAGAAATTGGTGCCGCTCTGTTCATTATACAGAAGCATTCTGCCCATGTAGAATTTCGTTTATAGGTAGAACTTGATACCTTTTTATTATTATTATTAATCATTCTCTGCTGCTGTGTAATACTACACTGAGCTGTCGGGAGCTACTTTATTGCCCCTGAGTTGTTACTTTCCTGTAGTGGATGAGCTGACTTCTGTGTTAGAAAACAGCTTTCCTCTTCCCAAACTGTGTAGTGTAAACAAGACTTTTTTTTGCAAGTATGTAATGTTGTTTAATTGAGGTAAAGTACTGTCTAATTGCACAGATCATGCACAAGAAATAAAAGTAGCAAAATTGCAGGATGGAATTTTTAAGGGTTTGTTTTGTTTTGTTTTGTTTTTTTTACTTTTGCTGGGAACAAAACATATTTTTACCCTGATGAGTTTTTAATTAGACACAGCTCCCATTAGCTAAGATTAGGAGCTGGATTACATCTCCTGCATTTTTGAAACGCTATATGATGATGAAAAGGATAAGTGAAAAGGAAGAATTAACACAAAAAGTTTCATTGCATCTAGGGATATGCTAAACAACATCTGAGAGAAGATAACTGCCTTCCCTCCACCCCTGCTGATGCGTCTGCATTTATCAGCAGGAAATGAGAGTGTTTATGTATTGGGAGATATTTGTTTTAAATATTTATAGGGTGCAAACTCCTTAGGCATTTACAAGAGGCTTTGTGAATTCATCACGAAGTTTTTTACACAGACATATTTTGGTGAATCTTTTTGGCATAATGCAAAAAGATTCTGTGCCCAGCCTCTGCATTAACCTTACTGCGCTGTTTGGATTAAGAGGAGTAGGAGAGGCAATGGCACAGTTAGAGATAAATGGGCAGTATGTGGAACACTGGAAAATCTCAGTATGAAGCAACGAGGGTGGAATTACAACACTGGCATTTCTAACAATTCATTCTTCCCTTTACTTCACCCGCGCTTGCACAAACAAGTATACACAAATATGATCTAGAGTGTTTGCTCTGACCCTGAGTGTAGCAAAGAGGAACTTCTTAGTAGCTAGTGACTATAAGACTGATGATAGGGCACTGAGAGCAATCAATCTCCTGTGAATAATCATAAAAATATAGGTGTTTCCTTGCCTTGCTTTCCTCCATCTTTTGCCCTCAGATATGTTTCCCTCATTTAGCCTAATAAAGCTGCACAGGACAGGGAGTTATAGATGTTTAAAGACAGGCGTAAGTCAGAACTTTAGGATGCAAGGTAGGTATTCTGGATCATGTCCTTTAGGTTAAGGGCAGCCCATTGGTGCTTTGGTTAGTTTTTTTGGAGAGGTATGAATGTGAGGCCACATGGCTTGCTTTCCCCTCAATCTAAGCAACTGTATGTGATGAAGCACAACCCGTGAATTTTCTTTTCCTTTTTGTTTCTAAGGAGAAACAAGAGGGTAAGGTAGAGAGCGTATTCTTTGTTGCCATAGGTCATGGTGAGGTATGTGCTCCCAGATCCTCTGCTAGCTCTTCACTGGCAAAGCAACAGATGAGCTAAAAATTGTTTCTCTCTTTGTGGAATGCCCTTCTGCAGAAATATATGCTGAGAAGCACTTTAATGAGAGACAAATACTCTCTCCCACTTGGCAGTTCAACATCAGTGATATTTGGGAATCAGAGCTCTAAAATATTCACAGATCTCCTTGTACAACACCTTTGCCATAGGCATGCTAACTGAAGATGCAAAATCTGGCTGGACAGGCTATGCTTTGTGCCCACAGTTGATGAACAGAATGGATATTTCAGCTGCCAGCTCTCCAATCCCATCTGTTAGGATGCTGCTTATGTGGGTTAGATGTTGGTCAGACCCGTGCCGCTACTCTAGAAATGCTGTGTACGGAAAAGTTGACAGGTCAGTTTGATTCCAGACTTGCAATTATTACTTGCAGAAAGCAGCAAGATGTATATGAGTTGGGATGACTTATGACTGACACAGAATGTAAGACTTGATTAATTAGAAGCTGTATTAATTAGAAAACTTTTTTTAAAGTCACGGGGTTCTGTATGCACGTTATTTTTAACTTTGTTAACTGGAAAAAAATTTAAGCAAGAAGATTATAATTAGTCGTGTTTCTGTACTACATGCCTTCATACACTCTGCCACACCTGTTGACATTTAAGTTCCAGAAAACCTTTTCTAAACAAGACAATAGCCAAATAGCAGATGATGGGAAGGCATGCAGATCATAAGGCTCGTAGATGCCAAAAAGACAGATTGTATGCAGCAAGCACCCTGAAAAAATATTTGGAAAGTCACTTGGTCTCTCTAAGTTTGTCACAGTGAAGAACTGCTTACAGGCAGCCCCACTGCATCCACTGACACCTGGAGATAAACTATAAAAGAGGTTAATCAGATGAGAACATACTTTGGAGCCTGCCAGTCAAAAAGGAATAATCCCAACTGGCCAACCTCAGGGTGCCTAATGCCCTTGTAAAAAGACAAAGGACATCACAAAATATGACTTCCCTGTTAAGTTTATTGGAATATCACCTACAGGTCCCACCTGCGACCAGGACTTTGTTGTATTATAGGATGTACAAATGCAGCCTCTGCAATCAAAAAGCAGAGAGTCTACATGAATGAGGTTGTTGGTGCCCAGCCACAAAAGACTGGCCTGATTTGGGTACGTAATATCTAACCTCATTCTCTAGCAGAGAGCAGGGAGTTAAACATGATACCAAGCACAAGGCTGGCTGCTTGGTTCATTGCATCCTGCCTCCTCTTGGTTTGTATGGCAGCTTTTCTTTGTACTGTATGTACTCATAAGTAAAAGCCTCTCTTAGTGTTCTGGGATCTGAATGGGGGTGACCGTACAAATGTCAACGCTGGCTGCAGATCATGTGTCATACAAGCAGAAGACAGCAGACAGCATGTGTTAGGCAAGGGAGAGAGATACTTTAATAGCTCTGAAAGGAGTTCAGTAATTGTTAATTTGAGGTCTGACCCATTCCGTTTACCTTTAGCTATAATGGTACACTGAGGAAGTGGGATTTATCATAATTACATTTTCACCCTAAGGAGAGAATTACCTGGAGGTAATTCTGAACTTCAGTGCTATCTGCTGGCTTTCACAGAAGGTTTGGGATTAAATAAGAAAGATGAGGTTTGCACCCCTTTGCCACCAGGCTTTGCTGCTACAATGTCAATTTGAGCAAAGTTCCCTCACACAAAGATTGCTGGGAGTCATCATGAACCTCTCTAATGATGGAATGGTTACAGGTGCCTTTTGTTTGAGAAAGCAACTGTGCTCCTTTCTGCGACCAGATAGTAAAAACAATTGGGGGAAATACATAACTCTCATCTGTGAGAACCCCCTGGACTTCTGCTGAGAAATTGTTCCAAAAAAACCCCAAAGCACTATTAAAAAAATGGGAGGATGTTTGAAGGCTTAAGTCACCATTTATTGTTTTTATTTTCTCTCCCTGTCTCCCAGTCTTTTTCTTCTCTAACCAAATATCATTCACCACACGATATATCTTATCTTAGCTCATGGATGTAAACAGTTTTCCTCTTGAACAGAAGCCTTTTGAGTACAAACAACATAGAGCATGGCAGGAAACACAGCAACTGGTGGTCTCAGTGCCATGGGAAAAAAAAGCAGCTTTTGTCATTTCTGACTTATAGGGCAATTACAAAATTACTTCCAGACATCAGCTGAGATTATCCTCTTCAGCCCATTGTAACTTTGATTCACTTACGTTGTAAAATAAATAAATAAATAAAAAATAAGCAAACAAGCAGTAACAGAGTGCACACCCCCATAATCTGTTGCTTCATTAATACAAGATGTAAATGCTTCTCTTAATCTTTCTGAGCCTAGGAGTACAGGATGGTGTATCACGATGACAAAGCAGGGTTACTGAAGGGACACTCTGTACACCCTTTTTAGCTCAAATGTATTCAGTGCCATAGAACAAAAAGCTTTAATTTATCTCATATGCAAAGCTCTGAATGCTTTGCTTGTTTAATCACATTGATGCGGACAGTGCAATTACTGAGAGCTGGAACTTCTTTCACTAATGGCTCAACTGCAGGTCGCATTTAGAAGCAAAAGACAGAGGTTGATTCCAAAATGTTGTGTGGTATGAGGCTCATATTGATAGCGGGGCTGGCCACAGAACTGGGAGACTCAAAGTGCCCTGAGTTCCCACTGAAGTTGTTGGGAATGAAAGCAGCGAGGTGCTCACGCTCCCCGAGGCCACTGACTTGAGGTCCTTGTTGATGCCCCTTGTTAGTGCACTGGGTAGGCACTCGGCCACATCTGCAGTGCAGCTCTGCTGATGGACGTAGGTACTTCCCAGGTAGATGCTGGCAGAAAGGACTCAGCTCAGCATCTTTGGACATCAGGCATTTTAGCTGGATAGTTGGGAAGGTCATTACAGATGTGGATAACGGGTGAAACCACATTGAACATTTTGCCTCCAGATGCACATATAAATTGCAGTGGACTTAATGTAGCTTCATAAGCACACAGCAGAGCAGGATATTTATAATGCCTGTCTCTGTGGTATATAAGCACTTATCTAACTTATTTTAAGTGCTGACCAATCCAGCTGCAAGCCCTCCAAGGAAGCAGGATTAGCAGGCAGCTTGTCACTGCACCCTCAATGGGAAGCACTTGCTACTGTGAATTCTTGCTACTAAAGGAAGGCAATGGTTGATTTCTGTGCAAAAGTCATATCCAGATCTGGCAGCAGGATATGTATCCTGGGCAGGATACATTTGGCTATAAATTTTAAATATCTCAGAACTTGGTTGTATTTTTATTTAGCTCATGCAGCTCTTGTATTTCAGCTATTGCACTGCTTTGGTGATCTGAAAGAAAAAAAAGTAATTATGCAATGCAGAATACAGGTTGTGCATACATGACCTGTTGCATCCCATAGAAAATAATTTTATTAGAACAGATTTTTGTCCTGCCTCTTTCCCCCTGGCGAATCCAGTCTATTTCCCAATCAAGTATGTCAATCATTATAACAATCATTTCTAGATCATTTGAGACACTGCTATGTCCGTGCCGTGGGAAAAGGAGGAAAATCTTAGAGGATGTTTTCACAGTTGCTACAGAGCTTTTCCCCAGTTTTCTGCGTTCTAGGCCCATGAAGGAGTATGTATGGGACAGTCCTGAATTTGAGTTCAGCCCCATTAATCTTAATGTTGCTCTGCATGGATATAGGACCTAATCACAAATTTCCACTTGTGCATATGTACTTACAAACACACTCTATCTTCACAAGCAGCACAACTCCAGTGCAAACCTCTGCAGCTCTTCTTCACACAATACAATGGGCCATAAGAGGTCTGAGCTGCTAGACAGTGTAGCAAGGCATCCATTTTTGCTGAAAGAAATTCAAGCCCAGTTCATGTGCCATTGAATTTCAAACAAACAATTTTACTCTCCTTGTGTAACCTAGAAGGAGTTTAGCATCATAGGATGTTTACACAGAGTCAGTGCTCTTCTGAAGTTGCTCCAATGTTTTGAGATGCTCTTTAACTTGCATTTTTAAGTTAGATATTTATATGGCCACCTTCTGTAATAGCCATCTTTCATTAACTGTGTGAGTGAGAGATCAAGTCCTTCACTTTGCACTATTCAAATTTAAGCTTCAATTTTATATATGTCACTACCTTTAAATTCAGTTAAGGAATAAGAGCTGAGATGATTATTACTGGCAACATGTTACTCTTTGAGGTACGGACATCTGATCCTGAAATGCAGTCAGTGTCTTGGGACTCCTTTGATAAGGTCTGAAAACAAAGGTAACTTCTCCATGTACTTCCCAAATATACAGCTTGCTTGCATCCTGGTTAAACTGATAGGCTAATGCAGCGTGACTTGCAGAGGTGCAGCACTGATGCAATAATTTGAATTAATTTGAACTACCCAATATAATTTCCAGGCATCATGTGTTCAAAAGCTGCATTTCCAGGAACGATTTAAAAAGGTGACACTGCCAGCAAGTTGAAAGGCAATACCAATTGACATCTACCGTGTCTGCAACTCAGCATCCATCACGTTAGTGTATGCGGACCTCATTCTACAGCTTTGGTGCAGTTTTGGTTGAGTTGAATTAAGTTTTAATTAGCTCAGAAATAGGGATTGTAGTGTTTTGGAAGTGAAAGCATATCTTGTTAATGTTATAACTTCAGTGTATGCAAATTTACTTACACCACTTTGGGGAAGCAGAATTTAAGTAAGTGCCAAGATAAAGATCTTGAAGCGCTAGACTCAAACTTTCAGTTGTAGTTGAAGCTGTTCAAGGCGGGATAAAGGAGAGGCCATGAATATTAACTTTGGCTCTACAGTTTGACATGTGCAAAAAAGAGGACAATTTTGTCCCTTATTTGCCAGAAGTTTTATTGCTGTATGGAAGTAC
The DNA here is from genome assembly GCF_026419915.1 of Harpia harpyja. Taxonomy (NCBI): domain Eukaryota; kingdom Metazoa; phylum Chordata; class Aves; order Accipitriformes; family Accipitridae; genus Harpia; species Harpia harpyja. Next base: position 35,883,948 of record NC_068941.1, read on the forward strand.
AAGCAAGAAGGTATCCAAACATCTTTGGGCTAAATTGTTTCCTTTTCCTTTGTGATACATTAAGTTGCCTTCATGAAGTCATAAAATACATATTTTTGTGAAAGCCTGGGGCTCTATTATAAGACTTGCACATAAATGGTAATCAAGCAGAGTTTAAAGGGCTATTTAAAAATGTGTACAGAATGGGATTAATGAAACTAACTGGATTTGTATTTAGCCCAGTTTTGCTGTCAAGTTTTCAAGTTTCTGGTTTTGAAGATGGAGAGAAAAGCTCTGTTTTATGCTTAACAACTGGCAGGTAGCACTTCACACATTACGCAGTAGTAAAAAGATCTACTTTCACTATGGAGCAATGGATTATATTTCTTTATTTCTAAAATAGTTTTATTGTTACTATTTCCACTTAACTGCTTCCAGGAAAGGCATCACTTAGGTTTTTCCTCTTTTTCCATTCTTTCTTCATCTTTTTTTTTCCTTTTCTTTCCTTTGCTTCTAGACTTTGACTTCAGATTCTTTTTATAGAGCGAGCAAAGCTGAGCAGGTTTGGCATTCTATTTCGAGTACCATTAAAATGCATATAAAAGTAATACTCAACAAAATGTGATATTAATGGTAGTCCAGATTCACAAGTGTTGCTGTTTTACACTGCAGTCCCAGCTCCCTTGCAGTTAAAAAGCACAATAGATAATGTTGGGTGACATACTCTAAATATTTCCATGTGTTTCTGTTTCTTATAATTCTAACTCAGTTCCTCTCCCTTATAACAGTTAGGTTAGGGATTATTACAGTTGTTAGTGTACTTTCCAGAGGTATTATGCCAAACTGTATCTCAAACTAAATTCTGTTTAATGTAGGCCATAATCTCAAAGATATTTAGATGCTGAACTTTGAGGATCTTGGCCCTAGGCACATCGCAGGATGTACACACATGAATAGTAACAGCACTAGTCCTATTTCAGAAGTTACTGCATGGTGGGATGTATGCATGACCAGGAGCTAGTGCTACTGAAATTAATGAAAGTATGCATTAGGACCGTGGTCATAAAATGAGAAGAGCAAATGCAGTGCCCTATAATTGCCTTATTTGGAACACGGCTTGCAGATCTCCTGAAATTTTCAACAATAATGGTTAAACAAAAGACAATTTACCTTTAATACTTAGAATTCCTGGGTCCTCCCTTCTTTTGGCTCTCCAGACCACGTGGCCGGCAGTAATGAGTCCGAGTTTCTCCTGATTTACCACCTCAGAGCAGGTAAAGAATATGTAACAGAGCTGCAAACTTTCCAACTTCTCAGCCCTAATTAACCAGAAATCGAACCAGATATTAACTAAAGCCTAAAGACGCTGCCCTGGCCTCAGCATCAGCCTTAATGTCTGCTCTCACAATAATTTATCTTGCAAAAGAAATCTCAAGTGTGTTTTTTGTGTATTTACAAGCCAGAGCATTTGCTGTTGCAGAGGTGATTAACTTGCACATTGTCTACTACTTGCCTGCTTCTGCAGCTACGAATCTGCATAACAAATCTGCACATCATTGTTTATTTAGAGTAGCATCCAGTGTTGCTAATTAGAATTAGATTTTAATTGTCATTCCTAACAGTGTGCTTGAGACAGAGGCTAATTTACCCCTCCTTCAGGCACTGAGATCAACCTCCAACCTTTCTATGATTTCTAAGGGATAAATGAGTTCCATTTAATGTCTAGTTAAGATGTACCCAGACCAAGCATGACCTGAAGAGTCTGGAAGCACAAAACCTTGTGGCCTTAGACTAAAAATGTTCATCCTCAAGTTCCCAAACTCTTGACATTGTAATCCTCTTTGCGCCGTGCCTATTGGCACTTTACCACTAATGACAAGTACTTCTGTCCCTTGTCTTTCTCTGGAGGGAGCTCACAAAGTTTTGGTAGAAACTGTGGCAAGCATTTCTGTGTGGGCTCTTCTCTAGTGGAAATAGGACTTGCCCCAGAGATATTTCATACAGGTTTATCAGATCTTACTCTGTAATCTATACAGAAATAAATTGCCAGGACTTTTCATGTGTGCTGGGATTTGCAGAACTGGGTAGTTTCGTTTGCCATCAGTTTGTACTGGTTTCTGCAGAGGGGTTGAATGGCCTACTGGCAGTCCGCTAAGTCAGTGTTTCTTAGTCTGTTGCAGCTCCCAAAGAGTCTGTGAAAAGGCTGGAAGGGAGTTGTGAGGAGTTAGGAAAAAGCAGTATTGTTAAGCAACACATTTCCTTCACACTGCAAGAGTGAGACATGGTTGTGGTTATTGACTGCGAGTGCTCACACTGGCCAAGGAGCTCCCAGCTGCCTGCCTTCCTGGAGGCAGCCAAGTTACTGAAGGGCAAGAGAGTGAATGTCTCCGCAAGTAACCAAGAATGACAACTGGTTCCCATCCCACCTTCCCGAAAAAAACTCTCTGAGATTATGCTGAGGACTGTGTATGTCAGGGGGACAGACAAAGAAATATAAGACATGTGGAGTGCATATCTTTAGAAATGTCTGAGGAAAGATTGTAAGCCATCTACATATGTTTTGGGTACTTACACTAAACTTTTCTGTTGTTGGACTGGATTACAAACATTTAAGCAAGGTTTCTAGAAACCCCACCATCCAGGCTGAACCACACTTGATAAATATTGTTGTATTAAGTTTGGGGTTTGTTTTGTTGGTTTTTTTTTTTTTCCTCCCAATGTCTATACAAGGGTAATGGCTCGTTTTTCAATTCCCTTGAATGTATGCTCTGTGTGCAGAATCCATCAGCCAAAACAGTCCTTGTTCCAGCAGCAGCCTCAGAGTGCACAACTAACAGAATTACCATCAATAAAATGCATATGGAATTCCTTAAGCTTGTGAACACTTATTTTCCCGCCAGAGGTATACGGTAGTTCATAAGAGTACTAGCAGGAGATTCCAGTTATAAAGAATATTTGTGTCAGTAGCGGATGTAATTAAAGGAATCGTTCTTTGGTTTAATGTTCACCTTTGGCACTAATTCTATTGGGGTTTAAATGTGGAAGGACATAAATATTGTACGTGGGGAAAACAGCATCTCTATTTGCAGACCAGCTGAATTAAAAACCGCAAGCAGTTAGGTGGTCCAGATGAAAACTATTATAGTGAGAGGTGAAAACCATACTGAGTATTGTGGCCTTGAGTTTCAAGAAACGCACACACCTACAGTGATTTGCAGCAATGGCTATGTAGTTGCATGGCCAACCTGCTAATGCACAGGCAACCTTGACTAGCTATAGAAGGAGTTAGTTCACTAAGTGGTATCTGCTGAATTTCTCAGGAAACCAGTAACAGACAAAGCATGGAAGACTTGTTTCATGTTTTCATGGAATTTATGTGACTTTAGACAAATATTAGTTCTCTTCTTTGTTATTTTCTCTTCCAGTTGCTTTCAGTTTATGCCTCTCAATACCAATCACCTTCACCTTGTATTAATACTTAATAGGAAACAGGAAAAAAAGGGCAGTTCAGCTTCTAGTTCCACCACCAGCTGTGTCTATTTATCAGTGCTTCCAAATGAATCAACTAGATACATAGATGCAGTGATCTAAAAATGTCTTTTTCCTCCTATCGTAAATCCCCAGACTGGCACAGGTTTCTTAATTATGCCACTCATCAGCAGTGAATAAGCATGACAGCAGTCTGATACCCAAGCAAACTCCATTAGCTTTGGCCTTGCAGCTTTCTACAGCACGTAAAATGTTAGGGGTCTTCCCAGCTTATAATTTTTTTCTATAATTTGGGTACAAAGTACCACATAAATGATCTGCTGTTGTCAAAATTGTTGATATGGTTACACTTGGATGTCTCTAATAATCTTTTCTCCAAAATTACTGCTTGAAAGCAAGGGACCTGACTAAACAGGTCTATCAAGACTTTCTATAATCAGCTGAATGGAAAACTGAAAAAATCCTTTATTTGGAGGCAGAGAGCTGTATTGCAGTGTAATGTCCCCGTGCAAAACTGTACTGTTAAGTCCAGACTAGGTCTGACCCTGATCCTGCTCCAAGACACTACACATTGTTTAGTACTTTTCCACAGCACAGAGTTTTACTGGTGGTTTGGAGAAGGACAAATGATTAATGCTGGAGCTGTGGTAAGGAATAAACAGATCTTACTCATACATTATGGGATTGTTGATGTGTGTACTAATTCTGGGAAAAACAGCTAGGAGGATAAACACGGTATCGAATGTAGACTTGCCTCTTGATCCTAAGACCACTATCACTGGACATCTTAATTCTCTTGTAAACATTAAGGACACATGGTACTCCTAAGGCAGAAGAATGTCCTTAAAAGGGCAAGAAAAGGTCTGGACCCATGCCAAAATGGGGTAGGACTGCACAGGGGTTCCTTTGCACTCCCTGCACTCTTTTCTGGAGCTCCACCAGGCACAAAGATCTGGCTAGATGGATAAAGTCACAGAGCTACCTTCTACCGCATACTCAAAGGCAGTCCAGCTCACAGCACATACTGCTGTGCCAACCACTGCTGTCCTGACATCACTGTGGAAAGGACAACGAGTAAGTGACTGCTGAGGCCATTCACCAAAGGCTGTGCTGTTAAGACATGTCTGAACACCCCTTAGAGCTGAGACCTCTAAGGTTTTGTGGATTCTCTGCCTGCCATGACAATGACCCTGGCTGCTACGCTCAGCTGATGGCCTTCCCTTTGGGGATGATAAAGCAGAACAGGGCCATAGTGCAAGCTGCGTCACTATGAGAATGATTTTCCTTGCAGAAAAAGATGGAAAGCATGTGCGGAGTAAAAGTAAATTTAAGTGGAAAATAAATTCTTCCTGTGGGGAAAAAAAAAAAAAGAAAAAAAGAAGGAAAAAAAAAGAAGGAAAAAAAGAAGAAAAAAAAAAGAAAAAAAAAGATAAAAAAGGGAAACTGGCTAAAGATGGGGTGAGCTACTTTGTTCTGTGCTCCTGGAGGGATTTTGACAATCCCTGAAACGTTAGAGGTGTGGGGAGGAACAAGAATCATGAAATCTTTTCTTGGCTTGTAACTGTGATTCTTGTCCTAGTTTTGATCATATTGTTTATCTGATTCTAAGAAAGAGGATCTTGCTTCTTATATATAATGTCCTGCTACTTTTACTGTGTTCCATCCTCTGCAGTCCTCCCACATGCTCATCCTTGTAAACTGTGATCAGTTCCTCATTTTTCTTCTAAATTAAGCAAATCTTCCTTATCAATTAAAAATTCAAAGGATAAAAAGTCAACCAGCAGCCTCCAAAACACTACTCTTGCTCAGTTCCAATTTATGCCTTCCTCTTCCAGGACATGTTTGGGAGCATGCACAGCAGGCAGAAAGCATCAGAGGTCTCCAATCGTTAACAAACTTACCGCCATTCCCTGTGAATTTTGAGACCATCCAATAATGTGCTGTCTCGCCCCCCTCCCACGTCTACTCTCTTCCATCCTATGCCTTCTATCTTTGTCACTTGATCATTAAAAGTTGCTTTTCAAGGGGATCATTAAGTGAGATGGCATTGTTTCTACTTGGAACAATTTAATTAAGAGAAATTGATGAGTGCCCAGGCAGGTCTGTTATGGTCTAACCTTGTTGTCAAAATCGTATTCTTCCCTTTTTCACCTCCTGTGGTCTGGAAAAGGAGGAGCTTTTAGGGACGTTATTCTTGCTGATAACAATCACTAGTACTGCTTTGTTGGGTCCAAGAAACTGGACTTTACCATATCCAGTTTTTCAGTGGTAAGTTCTTGTTCCACATTTCAGAACTGTTTTTAAGAACCTAGAGACTAAATAGTGAACGATATTTTAGTTATGAAGATAAGGTATCCCTTCTCATCTTGAAGTTCATGTTACTCAGAGAGGAAGCAAAAGTCTTGGCCATTATCAAGCCGGTATTGTAATCTGTATCTCTCTTGAAGAGAGTCTGTGAATAGTTCCAGTTCAGAAAAAGAAAAAAGAGAAAAAAACCTGCAACATTTTATAGAAGATAATGTAGAATATTAAGTTTTTATTAATAGATTACCATCAACTAATTTATGAATGCACATGGAATGAAATGAACTAAGAAACTCAGTGCAAGATACTTTAATCATCCTCGAACACAGATCAACTGAGGCATCTAATAACAGAAAGCATTGTGTGAGGCCACAGCCAAGGGTCCGTTTATTCGATACTACCTTTTAAAACATTACTCAAAAGAGAAACAATGAATAAAAATGTACGTCTTGAATGAAAGCAATAATAAACTAGGCAGCTGCAGATAACCTGCAATGCTCCCCACTCAAAATAAGTCTCTCTATTATCTTTGCAGTAGAGTCCTATAGGTGAAAGGGCACAAAGTTTTTCACATAGAGGACTTATTCCCAAAGGGCCTCAGCTGGTTTCTGTGAACTTCTATGGAACTTTGTCTGAAATAAGAGCAGACCTGGAATATCTACATCTACTCAGGACAAAACTTAAACCTTTTTTTTTCAGTGTGTTACGAGAAACACACGTGGTCATGGTTAGACTTCAGAAGTATGGGGAGTCTTCTCGTTATTTTTCAAGTTTTGCTTGGTATTGTCCGTGTTGCACATGAGGAAGTGCACAGCTGAATTCCTAATAACATCTTCAGACAAAGAAATCTTAAGGCTGTCAATTTAAATTACTGTAGTAACGCAAACCACATAAGTTACTTTCTAGTATTGAATAACATGTGCTTGAAGGAGCAAAGGTCATACTTAGAACAAGATGACATGTTGTCATTATGGGCAATCTTTATTTTCATAAACTTTTCATCTTCAGCTGTGGGGCTGAACGTTTTTCTTACTCCATCATTTTTCAGCTTCTGTACAGATAGACAAAACCGAGTATTTCTATGAAAACAAACTAATTATTGCTAAACAGTCAACAATGTTGTTAATTATGTGACTTAAATCACGCCGTTTGTGAAACATTAAGGTTCTATTATAAGATGATAATGATAACTACGAGGATTATAACTGCCTTTATGAAAAGACTGTTAGGATAAATGTTCTGGAAATGATACACTTTCTCTTCTATGGTTTTACACAGAACTTTTCAACTCCACCTCTGAGTTCATAAGCATTAAATACAGACACAGCTTGGAGCACTTCACAAAACAGAATAAATATATCTCCTCATTTGAATCAATAAAGCTACTTCAGTTAACAAAGACTTCATTCTTGTTGGAGCAATCAAAATTTATATAATGTTTGCTTTGATTACTGTACTGGGATATCTTTTCCCTGTACGTTTGAGCTCTAATTGCCCTGCCACCAAGAGGCCAGCAGAAAAAAGACTGAAAACACACAGCCAGGCTTCCTGTTACAGGCAACTACAACAGATTTCCTCCTACTGTCACACACTGCTCAGAAATTTGAAGGTTTGCCTATGACAGCTTCTTTCTGCTAGGTAAAAAAGATAATCCAGCTACATGTTGGCAGGAGTAAATGAATTCTAGAAAGGTGCAGTAGAGCAGCTAGTAGGGAGAGTTGCATTTCGAACGCAGCGTACAACAGAGTAGTTTGTCAAGTTTCAAAATGAAAAAGGAAAAAAAAAAACCAAACAGAGTGAGGCTGTTTGTTCTTGTTGTAGCTGGTTTTTCTCACAAAGTAGATATAAATGGGAAAGCTGGGGCCATTGCCATATACTCAGACTCCCATAGTTTGCTTAATGTGATCCATTTTCACAAAATAGCTTATGCACGAAACTGCAAATATATTGAACTATAAAGAAAATCCGTAACAATTAAGAACGTGCCATTTTTGGTTTAGAAGACAAATGAATGTTTTACAGGTCTGTGTGTAAGTTAGCTCTTATTGTAGAGCATCAAAATACTGTGTTAGCAATCAAGTTTCTCGGAAAATGTGTTTCTTCACAGGACCTGCATCTTCCTAAAAACGTCTTTTGCCAGAAAGTTTCCTCATTCTTCCTCCGCATTTCTTTCTGCGTGCTATCAGTTTCCTCCTTTAAGAAGTGGTTTAATAAATACTGCAATTATAATTCTTTCTGATGTCGCTTTACGCAAAGCGGATCAGGCAAGAGAATCCATAAAATAACGAATGGAGTAAGAGCAACCCAGCACACACCCCTATAGGGAGAATTTGAAACAAAGTTCCCCAAAGCGGTTGTGCCTTTATCTCCCGGTGCCTAAGGCAGGGAGGAAACACGAAGGCAGAGGTGGGCAGCGTGGTAGTACTGGGACATCGGAGAGAGGGTGCTTGTGACACCAGTAAAGAAACGTGCTCCGTTCCCGGACCGCTCCCGACTCCTCCTCTGCCGGCGGGAGCGCGGGCGGCGGCGGAGCCGGGGCGGGAGCCGTGTCACACCGCCCCCTGCTGGCCGCCGCCGCCGCCACCGCTCGGCGGCCACCGCCACCGGCCGGCCCGGCTGCCCGCCGGCGGGGCCGGGGGAACGCTCCCCGCCCGCCCCGGCGAACACACACACACGCACACGCACACACACACACACAGAGAGACCCACAGCAGGCCTCACCTTCCGTCCTTCTGCGGTGAATCGGCAGGCAGGGGCCAATTTCTTTGTAGGCGGGGAAATGTTTCGGTATCGTGTCACGCAACGGGAATAAGGCAAATAGTCTGAATGTTGAGCTTCAAACGCTCGTGTTGAATTGTGCCTGAATGAGCCGCAGCTCGGGAGCTGTTCAGAGAAAACATTCACCAAACAAACGTGAAAGGCGAATAAATAAATAAGAAATCTGTGATCTGTTTACTGATAATTCACATGAGTCCCCAGCTCCAGCAGCATCCTCTTGCACAAGTCACGACAGGATGTTATGCACGGTAAGATACAAGAGGGTGTTATGCACAGTGTCCAGCATGAATACAGGGACAGAATTTGGCCCTACCTTTAGTATAATTACTTGAAATGGTTCTTTAGTTCAAGAATGTCCTTCTTCTTCAGGTATTATGAAGAGCCAAACTGTTAGAAAGAACAGTGAAGACAACAAAGTTGTTCATTGCCGTAAATTCGTTAAACAAACGGGAGCTGTGCACCTGAAGAGGCATCAGGTGCAGGACATCATATGGCCTCCCAGGTGATTCAGCACAGTTCCGGGGTGATGGCTGTTATGAGGTGAAACACTGTTTAAACTGTTTCTGTGGGTAGTAACATATATGCTGACCCATGGTCTTGCTAATGTAATGTGGAGACTGAAAATTTAGCACACTAGTATAATGCATGGGTATGGATGGACTCGGGAGGATTTGACTCCACAAATAAGCTAACAAAGTAGTGATTTTGGAAGCTGAAACACAATCAGCTGTTTTATTAGATTTCGCTAGATATGAAAGAAATTTTCCTCGGACCACAATTCTACCACAAACAGTCATTCTCAGCGTGAAAAAAAAAACGCTCAGAAGTTTTTACTGGGAATGAGGTTGAGTTGCTCTTGAAATGTAAGATATCAGAAGGGTAGTTTCATTTGCTGATCCACAGTATCACACAAGGCAACTGCAGAGGAAGTAATTGCCTATCTAAACTGCAAGAGAAAACTGCAGTACTTGATAGCTTGCGGTATGTATGTCAGTGAAGTGAGAGGCTTGTCACACACCTGCTTTTTGGATTGCATTGTGCTGGGCTCTGCCATAAAATAAAAGCAGCATGGCAGAGCCTGGGGGAATGGCACAGCCAAAAGCAGGTATGTGATATACCTTTCATGGCACGCACGCCACGTGCTACCCAGCGTTGCAAACAGGCAGCAGAGAAGCTTGCAAAATATAGCCCTTGTTCAAATACCCCACACTGCTTTAGGTGTATCTCAGTAGCTGAGAGCATCTTGACTATCAAACATAATCACCTGATGTGGAGCCTGAATTTGCATCCCTTATTAATGTTTGTGGAGCAAATGAGTCCTCAGGCCAGTTGCCCAGAGGTGACAGTATCCGCCTAGGAATGCAATGCTCAGTGCAGGGACGGGTTTCCGAATCTTACTCATAATTATCAATGCACAGGAGGGATTCCTCTCCTTGTTCAAACCACCATTGCTCAAGTCCTGCGTAACACAGGGGACCTTAGTACCTCTGCTCCAAAATCATTAATCAAATTTTGCAACTCTTTGCAATGGGGATCAGGGCTCTTTGTTTTAATACAGTGCCTGCTGCAATGTGGTCCTGAGCTGTGCCACTGTAACAAAAGAAAATATAAATTTCCCTTGAGTTCTGTAATTAGATTAAGGTTTGTATAAATCGTTACAAATGTAGAGGATCCTGAGAAGACATCTAGAGCAAAACCTGGTACATCTACTACCATTCACAATATTAATTATGAAAGGTGATAGGACTTTTCAAATCCAATATGCCTTCTAATTGATTGGTTTGCAACTCCAGGTGCTTGGGCAATAAAATACAACAAGTCAAATTCACCAGCTCTGTGCTTTCAAAAACTGCTTGTCAAGAGCTTGAAATTCCTGAGTTGACAGCAGGGGTGAAAAACTTCAAGTATTGATTTAGAACCTAACTCTTGTTTAAAACGCTCTTTTGGAAAAACAAACAAACAAACCAACCCTTAAGTACACAAGTTACACAGACAGCTTTAAAATGTTACCCTAGATTTTATAGTCACTCACTGTGGGTATCTAATTTGGAGTTGCAATTTCTTGAACTTACCTGAAAAACTAGCTAAGGCAACACCTGTTAGGCTGCTAAATCCACTTTCCAATGCAAACTCTTTGACAACCGATATTCTTGTCTAAGTATGAAAATTGGAGATTAATATTTGCTTCAGTTGCATTTATGAAGGTTATGCAGTGATTTTTAAGAACATTAAAGGTGCCAGAAAGATAAACTTACACTACATGTACTTTTACGTCACTAACTTCATACAGCTGGGAGAAAAACCTCCCCAGACAGGTTCTATCAGGGAAAAAAAACACTTTTGGAATAAATCCAGGCAATTTGCACTTTCTAATCCCAAATCCCTGAATTATCTCAGTCCTTTAACTCCTGTGTCAAATCTGAAATTTATTAAGCTGGGCTAATAATTCTGCTTATCTCATAGGGAGAAAGGTAAAGAGCCCTTGGGACAGTCTGGCTCCTGAATAGGCAAAATCCAGTGCAGTGGCATTAGGGATGGCCCAGGCACAAGTGCTGTTTGTCAGTGCGTGGAGGGCCTCTGAGGAAGCTCCGTGATGCAGGCACATGGAGCATCCTTGGATGCCCTTTGTTGAGCATAATGCAGCACAGAAGGATTTGAAAGCATGTTTTCTGGAGCAGACCCCTATTTAGCTATTCGTTGCTGTTGCTTGAACCATCTTCTCCAGGTCGAGGTGTATCTACTTCCAGTAGAAAAGTGATTACTGAACACCTCAGGCTGCAGTACCCTTGTTCCTCTGTTGGCCGCCACACCTTGGGTACTGGGAAAAGACTTGCTTTCTCCCCAAGCCGAGAGCTGGTGGTCCCCGTGCCATCACTTCTGTAACAGCTGTGAAGCAGCAATGCTCCCCCATGCACCTACTCTGGGGCAGAGAGGCTGACAGGTTGGCAGCCACCAGGGATCCCTGGGCAGGGCTGCAGGGACATCGTCTTGAAATTGGGATGGACCTATTTAATGAGGTCACTGAGCTACTAACTAGAAACTAAGCCTGGAACTATAGGTATTACTCCTGGGAAGGCCCAAAACATCAAAAATAAATTAACTCCATTTAATGGAGAAGCAAGCCCTCCCTCCCCTGTCCCTCGTGGCTGTAGATGTGCCCGTCAGCTGGTGCTGCAACGAATACATCTTCCACATGTGACATCCTTCAGGGGTCTGTTTTCTTGCCCCTGCAAAGTTTCCCCTAACACAGGGGAAACAGTAAATACCCAACAAATGAGAGATGCTCCCAACTTACAGAGTTACGGCAAAACTGGCAAACAAACATCACACGTGGGGATCTGCTCTGTTGACTACCAACCTGAGACATAAGGCTAGGGAGCATGAGGTCAGGGATCGGTGTGGGGAGCATGTGCAATCAAAAAAGCTCTTGTTCAGGAGCCACATTCTCCTTTGAATGTGGCTACAAGTTCAGAGTTTCCTTTCCACCACTTACACAACCTCGCGGGTTATGGTGGAGTCTTAATGTTTTCTGAACTATGCCATCATGTTTGAAGCAGATGGGACTCGCCCCCTTAAAAGATGTAGTACAGCCAGGAGATGGAGAGCTGGAGTGCTCTAGTTGTTGGAGAGGACTGCTTAGTGTTACTGGGTAAATTAGCCTGTTGGGCTTGAAACGTGCCCTTGCCGGGGCATCTTCCAGGCGTACCCAGGTGCGCTGCCCAGAACAAAATCTGCCCCTTTTTCTTGCTCTGTGCCTGTACAAAAAAAGGAACGTTGCTTTCCTGTCGCACTGCAGCTTTGTGTCAGCTGCTGTGGAGGAGAAAAAAAAAAACCTGTCCCCCCCAAACCCAGAGATGGGAACAGTCTGTGTAATTCCCTGGGAAAGGCATTAAAGTCAGGGGGCAGGTGGGACGGAGACTGGGGGCAGGCAGCTCCTGTGGCCCCTGGGAAATCCTCCTGCAGCATCAGCAAGGCTCCTACTGTTTTCCTGCCAGGGGCAGAAGGCAAAGCCAGCGTGTCTGGGAAGATCCCGGCTGCACCTCGGAGGAAAATAGTGCTCCTTGCCTCGCACACAGCCCTGCTTGGGGGAGATTCTGGGCTGGAGAAGGCGATGCTCCCTGGAGTACCATGGTGTGGGGAGAGCTGTGGGGCCGCAGTCCCCTGGCATTGGCAAACCTGGTATGTGAGTAGCTGAGTCTGGTCATGGCTGGGGACAGCCTGCCTGGGATCTGCAAAGGGAAAGGCAAGTTAAAAAAAAAAAAGAAAAGAAAAACCCCAAAACAAACCAAAACAAGCCGTAGAAAGCAACAGTAAAACCCAAGCGAGCCCTGGTTGAGCAGCGAACCTGAGATGTGGGCACTGCCATCCCACCGGGTGAGATTTGGTGGGTGTGTGGTGAAGGCAGAGGCCGGGGAGAGCTTTTTGGGGGTGTAAGAAGGGTGGGAGGGTAAGGTCTGGCAGGGAGCAACCCCAGCCTTAAGAAAGAGACCCTGGGGGGCAAATGGGGAGCTATTCCCCAGGGACGAGGGGCTCCTCAACATCCCTCCTGGTGCCGCCGCTCCCCCTGCCCCCCACCCTGCTGCTTGTGGGAGCAGAGGGGTGCGCCCTGGCCGGCATGGGGCTTCTCCGCCCCCGCATTTGGGGGCTCCCTAAGGACGGCCCCGGCCCCCCCGAGCCCTGCAGCTGTGGGGAGTGTCAGGTCCCCGGGGACGGCGTGGGCACGGGAGAGCCACGGGCTTAGTGGGGTCCGGCCAGCGCAGCCCCGGCTCCCGGGGCTTCTCCCGGCTGCACGGCCCGGGTGGGCTGGGGAGGGGGGTGGTGCGAGCGCGCGCGTGTGTGTGTGTGTTTGTGCGTGTGCATGCGTGCACACGTGTGCACTAGCATCTGCGTGCGAGTGTGCCCGCGGGTGTGCGCGCAGGGGGCGCGGGCGGGGGAGGCGAAAGGGGGCCGGTTCTGCAGCGGGTGGCTCCCAGCCTCCCCCGCCCCCTTCCCTCTGGGTCTGCTCTTCGCTCCGGCTCGCATTTTATCGCAGGCGGCCGGCGCAGCCCCCTCTCCCCAGCCCCGGCCCCGGCCCCCGGCCCCCGCCCACCCCCGGGGTGGAGGCAGCCGCGCCGAGCCGCCCGCGGGAAGAAGGCAGCGCTCCGCCGGGCTCCGCGCCGCTCCGCGCCCCTCCGCGGGGCCATGCAGCGCCCCTGCCCCCCCGCTACGAGCGGTGCCCCCAGCCCCGCCGCCCCCCGCGCAGCCTGAGCGCCTCGCGGGGGCTCCGCGCCGCTCCGCGCCCCTCCGCGTCCCTCCGCGCCCGGCGGCGGGACGGGGCCGGCGGAGGCAGAGGCGGCACAGAAAAGCTCCGCGGCTTTGCGCGACTCCCCCCGCCCCCCTGCCCCGGCCATGGGGAAGGGGCTGGAGGGGACGGCGGCCCGCTGCGGGCTGGGACTGGGATACCTGCTGCAGACCGTGGTGCTCCCCGCCCTGGCCGTCCTGGGGGCCAGCCGCCCCGGCTCCGCGGCGCAAGGTAAGGCGGGGGATGCATGGATGGATGGATGGATGGAGAGGGGCCGGGGCATCCTCCGGGTGCGGGCTGAGAAGGCGAATTGATGCCGTGATTTTTTTTTTTTTTTTCTCTTTTTCCCCTGTGCGTGTATGTGCAAGCAGCGCATTCCCCCGCATGCACGGCCCCCGCCGGGGTCGGGCGGGTGGGGGTCCGGTCGCCCCCGCCGGGTCGGGTCTGTCGTCGCTGAGCCCGGCCGGGACAGGCGTTTCCCCGCGCTCCGTCCTCAAGCGCGGGGGCACCGAGGCCGGAGGGGGGGCTCTGGGCTGAAGGAGCCCCTCCGGCAGCGCTCGGGGGGCGGGGGAGCGGCGGCGGTGCGCCCCGGAGGGCTGGCAAGGTGCGTGGGAAAGGCAGGTGCGCGGCGGGCGTCCCTCTGCCGCGGCACAGCCGTGCCCCGGGGCTCTGCCGGCGACGGTCATTCGTGAGCCCCCCATCGCAACCCCTCGCCACCCTCCTTCGCCGTGCCTAAACCACGATATACCCGAAGGGAGTTACCGCGTTTCTGTGTTCCTGCTTTTTTTTGTTTTGTTTTCTTCCCTCTCTTGTCGGGGGTTTTGGAGTACATCTAGATCTGATTTCCCCGTCGCCCGTGTGTAAATTCCCCTTTCCAAGTGAAAATGTCTTGCTTCTCAGTGCGTGTTTAGCGATGTCTTGAGAGCATCACAAAGAGCCCTGGCTCACTGTGTCACCCACCCGGCAGACAGCCACAGCAGGAGGCTTTTTCTCCTGCGAGCTGATGCTGGATAAACTTTCTCGGTGCTTTTCTTCTCTCTTCCCAGGAGTTAGACCTAAAGTGGAAATGCGTGACTTTTGCTGGGAAATACTTTTCTACAACCTCCTCAGCACTGGAGAGAGAGGGGTTGCTGCTGCATGTGGGCAGAGCTGCGCATAGCAAGGATGTGCGGTTCATTAAAGCACTTGGAAATCCTGGTTATATGGTTAACAAGAGAAAAGGAATTTTAGAAGCCGTTTCATTTGGGGGTTTGTTTTTGGGTTTTTTTTTCATGTATGCCACCAAGAAATAGTAATACACACCAAAGCTTTGATTCAGAGTTGTTAGCATAATGCAAGTGGAAGAATGCTTGGTTTTTCCCCCCATCATCTCTGTGGAGGGGCACTTGAGACTACTGCACAGATCTGACCCCATGCTCTCACCCAGCCATTACAAAGTGCACTCTTCTACGGCCTCTAGGAGAGCAGTGCTGGTTGCTCTGACTCCCGGTGCCCCAGGCAGGCTTTTGGGAGCCGTAGGCTTGCTGCCGGTGGGCTGGATGCACTGTACGTCATGTCTGTACATGTAACGGTGCTAATCCGTTTCCAGCTGATACTTACTCCATCCTCAGAGTCACGTTCCCTTGCCCATACCGGGCATTTATCTCACAGGAAGATCAGAAATCTGGTCATGAAAAGGGGGTAGCAGAGAACGAGAGTACAAAAATGCCTTATGCATCGTGTTGCATTTCTTCGGTGTCTTACGTGTCGTTTCCTTTCACTGGTTGGTTTCATGTTCGAGATAAGACAGGTTTGCTGTTATGTATTTGAAGGTTTTAATAGTATCATGTCCACGTAGACCTAGATGTCAGTGGGTATATATCAGTCTGTGTAGATGGGGGCGTGTTGAAGAGGAAAGATGCTCTCAGATAGTTGGACCTGGAGCAGAAAGGAGCCTGCCTGCTCTGCTGGCAGGACACGGCTAATTCGCATGACAGATGGCCTGAGTGGGGAAGAGAGGACCCCCTGCGTTCGGCTGTTTCAGAGCGGCTGTTTCAGAGCGCGCATCTCAGTGCCACAGGGCATACCTCACGCTTTTAGATGGTCGCTCCTTTCCACGCGTACCCTCTGTAACGCAACGCTGTGCGACAGAAATGCCACGAGGGGAGAGGAGCTAGGGCCCCTGAGCCTACGCTGTGAAGGGCGGCACGTGTGTGGGACCTCTCACAGGACGCAGGTGTGCTCACATACCCAGAAGGGGTCGGAGAGCTCTTCAGCGATGCTCCCCATCGTGCGGTGTGTGATAAACTTTCACAACAGAGTGGAAAATCCAGGGAATGTGGCTGGGATATAGTCATTCGTCTTGGATTTGTTTTTCCATGTATGCTTTTATTTTTATTTCCCGTTTGCTAGGACCAGGCACAGAATTCGGGTGCAGACCTGGTTTTGGCATCTTTCCCAGAGCTGAGGGATTTTCTGATTGGTGTTTGTCCTGGGGATCTTCATGTGTGTGTATGTGGTGCTTCAGTGAGGCAATGAATCAACAGTTTAACTATGCCCTCTTCAGGAAGTTTTCTCATCATATAGCACCGGGCAAAGTTTTCCCTCTGTTTTATTAATACGTTTCCAAAAATGCGTGAACACTGAAATGATTTTTACCCAACCTCCTTTTCCAAAGTCACCCTCCATTCAGTCTGTCTCCTTTGAAATGGAAACACCCCTCTAGTCTTTTCGGCTGCATTCCTTTGAGAGCAATAGAAATAGGACACATGGGAGTTACACTCCAAACTGGTCTCAGTCTTTGATTTTCAGTGGGTCTGGAGCCAGATGACTTGGTTTTAATTGTGCAAAAAAATTCAATCTTCTTTTGTGATACCTTGAAAAGGAGAAAAAAAATTGATGTGGTGTCTTCATACAGCAAACACTTAGTTACGACTGAGAAAGGGGAAGAGGGGAAGGGAAAGAGGGCGTGTACATTTTTTCCAGTACTTGCTGCTAGTATTATTTCTTGTTTTGCTTTTCTTCCCCATTCCCCAACCATCTTTATCTTTTGAAGCAGGCTAAGGAGGCCGTGAGCATTGCTGGGGCTTCTGCTTTCATGCCTTCCTTTTCCATTGCCTCGTGGAAAATAAATTTATTAACTGAGTAGTTGTCAGACCAACCCCCACACTCCCTGGCAGAGAGATTCATATCACTGCATCTCAGCATCCTCCTGTGAGCTTCTCAGCAGAGCTAAATACACTTTTTGTTTTATTAGCATTTCTTATCTTCTTATCTGAAGCTGTCTAAGTATTTTTCCGCTGTTATCAGGAGAGAACAGGAAATGGCCACAATGATGGAGACAGCCCGTAATTCTCAAAGTGGGGTGAATGGGGCCAGAGCGATTATCAAGCCAGAATCAACTCTGATCTGGCATTCGCTGCATTCATTATACCTCTGGAATAAGCTACATCAGAATGAGAATTCAAATGTCCCAAACTGTGAAAGAAAGAGCAACCACCCCTGGACCCAAGCACCTACCCCTGCCTGGCATTTCACTGCCATCTCCCATAAGAGCAAGTTTTCCTTCAGCTCTTCAATCAGCAGAGATTGGGTTTCAGCTGTTGCACTTCCCTACTTCCCACCCCACCCCATATTTGGGCATTAAAAGTATTTGAAGAACTTAGGCCGTGGACCCCACCTTTTTGGGGTGTAGGTGGGACGAAAGGGATGGTCAAGCTATCGATCTGTAGCGACAAGCATGGTTCAGACAGCTTTATGTGCTAATAACGATGGCATAAGAGGTGGATAGAAAAGCTAAAGGGACTACTATTAATGAGTTTTTGGCTCAGTTGTTCCTTTACAACAACAGAGTGCTTTTTTTTTTTTATGCTTAACCCCTCAAACCTAATTAAATCAAAGTGATAATTTAAAAAGAAAACTGTAAAAGAGCCATATGCACAGATATTTGTCTTGCCCCAGCATAGTCCATAGTAGCAACAACAGCAGTTTGAAAATGCTTGGTGCGGAAAAAGTGAAATATAACATGTGAATGTACTAACCTTTTGGGGATGCACTTCTTAATTAAATACCTAAACAAATCTTGTTGAAAAAAGGGGGGAAAAGGACTTAATTATCTTGATGCATCAGTGGACCATGTGGGTGTAATAGTATTTGTATTAGTAAAGTGAAGGCCAAGCAGTATTCCGTTGTGAAAGGATAAGCCCCTTTGGAACATTAAAATGTTTTAAAGCGATGTGCTCTGCGAATTTCAATGATGTTGATGAGTTTGGGCTGGATGTGGTAGCCCGTACTGGCCCTGAGTAGCATTTTAGTACTGCAGTAGGCTTCACTGAAAGCAAAGCAGCCACTGGGTTTCCTTTGCTGACTGAGGTGCAATTTAAGCAGGATTAAAATGAAGTGGACGGATCTGTCTGTGGAAGAGGGATTCCTCCCTGGGAACATGGGAGCCAGAATCTGGGCTCCTCTTCCTCTGGCTCCAGTCTCTAGCAGCTGGTTGCAACAGTTATGAAAAAAAGTATATACATCAAATACAGCCCCCTTCTGATGGTTTTTCAGTATTACTGTCAGTGTCATTTATTCCTCTGTACAGTAAGAATGCCTGAGTGTATCTAAACTTTTCCACAATTGTTGTGCATACTTATGCTTAATCATTTTACATGGATCATTCACCACACAACTTTTTTTTTTTTTTCTTTTTTTCTTTAGTAATGGTCTCCAACCCTGATTATTCACTATATTTTGGGACTAGCTTTGTGTGTGACATCCAAAGTCAGAAACAGGAAACAGCATTAACCATATTAAAAAGATTTTCCTAATTTAATTTTCCAAATACAGTATGTCTGAAAACAGGAATACAGCTCTGTGCCAAGGCCAGGCAAATCAGTTCCATAGCTGGTCTGCACAGCAAGAGAGGAGAAAATGTGGATTATATTTATTAGACATTTTCAAGTAAATACCTTGATTTTTGTGCAAGTTGAAGAGTGGTGTTTTGAGGCACAGTCTGTCCAGTTCAGTTGAATAGGATGCAAAGCAACATCAGTTCTCATGGAAGGTGAGAAGAGCCCAGACTGACTAGGACAGCAACTGAGTATTTCCGTACAGTAAATGACCGAGTTTTGTGTATATGTAAAATACTAAGGAGCGCTGTACTTTGAAAAGTGAAGCTACATTTATTTCATGCTACCAGCTAAGTAATCTTGTTTGGAGTGACCCGTTCTATCGTGTGTGGCTATGTTTGTTGCTTTCTGGTGTCTTTCTGGATTTTAAATTATTGGACTTCTGAGGAATCAGTTCTGGCTACTTTTTCTGGAGAAAGGCAGAAAAGTTGCTTTTGCTGCTTGTCAGAAAAATATGTTTCAATTGCTATTGCAAAGGGGAATTCCTAAGTAAATTTGCATTGCTCATAGTGAACAGTTCGCTGTTATTTAGTCAAAGAGGATTTGACTCAATGTGAGTCTCAAACATTAAGATCATTGGTTTGTCATTGAAAACACGTCACTGGAGGCTATCTTTGAAATAAAAGTTAATTTAATCGTGGGTGTTCTGCCTATGCAATATGTTTCATATAACTATCTATATGTCACTATAGGAAAAAATGGCATTCCTTTTCCCGTTCCCTCTTTCCTCCCTTTTGAGTGGGGAGAGAGTTGTGCTAGTTTGTGAAGTGCACATCTTGTTAGCCACCCAGTGGAGGTATTCAAGTTTAGCAGGCAGCGATCTTGGCATTGGTGCCAATAAAGCAGTAATTACATCGCCTGTCATTTTCATTAGCCATCTTTGCTTTCACGTTCAACTTGGAGGTATAAAACAGCACGAGCTTTTAGAGCGCAAGTGAAGGATTAAAAGCGAGGAGTACAAGACGAGCAGCGGTTTTCCAGCTGGCTACAACCTCCGTCAACACAGCGGCAGAATAATGTTGTGCAGAGGCACAGTTCAGTGCTAACTGCTTCCAAGGACTGAAGGGATGGTGGTGTTTTAAGTGATTTATTGCGTGTGCTCGATAGAGTCCAGTCTTGGGAGCAGGCGCCCCTGGAGCTTTCCATCATAACATTATCCAAGAGGTGATCTGAAGGAAATGGTATTAAGTCTTCTGGGAGGCAAACTGTATCCAAAGAAAGACTTAATTTGCATCATTTGTAAGCAAGCATTTGAAATTATGCGAAAAGAGAAATGGTTATAAAGAAGCTTACGTCGGAACAAATAGGAACAACAAAATTCCCTTTAATTTTGCATGTACTTTGTTTCCATGTGTTTAATGTAATGGGGTCATCTGCAGATACTCTGACCCCAAACTCCAGCGTTGTGATGGGGTGAGAATTTGTTTAGTATTGTCATTGGTTTTGTGATAGGTCTGCTTAAACATTTTGCAGAGCATCGGCTGTGGTTTTTGTAGATTTGTCTTTCTCAGGTAAAGATGTAGCATAAAATCTCAGGTAGCATAAAGCTGACTGTAAGCTGTGGGCA
This sequence comes from Harpia harpyja, assembly GCF_026419915.1. Taxonomy (NCBI): domain Eukaryota; kingdom Metazoa; phylum Chordata; class Aves; order Accipitriformes; family Accipitridae; genus Harpia; species Harpia harpyja. The sequence goes on from NC_068941.1 coordinate 35,904,223, forward strand.
TGCATGCTAGCCGGAGAAGGTAAAAGAAAGTGTCCTGGTTTTGGCTGGGGTAGGGTTAATTTTCTTTCTAGCAGCTGGTACAGTGTTATGTTTTGGGTTCAGTATGAGAAGAATGTTGATAACACACTGATGTTTTCAGTTGTTGCTAAGTAATGTTTAGTCTAAAGTCAAGGATTTTTCAGCTTCTCATGCCCAGCCAGCAAGAAGGCTGGAGGGGCACAAGAAGCTGGGAGGGGTCACAGCCAGGACAGCTGACCCCAACTGACCAAAGGGGTATTCCATACCATGTGACGTCACATCTAGTATAGAAACTGGGGGGAGTTAGCCTAGGGGGATCGCTGCTGGGGAGCTAACTGGGCATCAGTCAGCGAGTGGTGAGCAATTGCATTGTGCATCACTTGTTTTGTATATTCCAGTTCTTTTATTATTATTATTATTGTTGTTGTTGTTGTTGTTGTCATTTTATTATTGTTATCTCTATCATTACTAGTTTCTTCCTTTCTGTTCTATTAAACTGTTCTTATTTCAACCCACGAGTTTTACCTTTTTCCTTCCGATTCTCTCCCTCATCTCACTGGGGGGGGTGGGGAGGGAGTGAGTGGCTGTGTGGTGCTTAGTTGCTGGCTGGGGTTAAACCACAACGGAAAGCCCCAAACTGTAGTTGTGTTCCAGTCGCTTTCCTCGAGGCTGGCTCTGCTCGTACAAACAACACACACAAGTAAGGCACAGCGAGTCAGAGTAGCAGGCAAGAGCTGTCGGAGGTTTTCCCAGCTTTCAGTAACCTCAGAGATGCTTGTATACAGCTTTTCCCCTAGGTAGTCATCACTAGAACAGCTTCCTGTTTGCTTTTATAACTCTATCCCAAATCACACGTACGTTAAGCAGGAAACGTGGGATTTCCTCCTAATTCATCAAACTCTGGGATTTGGGGAGTCCCTTTATAGCCTGGCACATTATTATCTAAAAGTTTGGGCTGAGGAAGAAAAGCTTCATGCAAAAGTAGTTTCACTTAAAAGTATCCTTTTTATCAACATGGAAAATTTTGGGGGAAACAAAACAAAACAAGAGTCCTTTTTGTTTATTTGCTGGGGGAGGTTGAAAAAAACCAAGAAGCCTTAATCAAAACCAGAAAAGATTGAGTTATTTTAGTGAAAAGGTCAATAAAGCCCCAAATATTTACCTCACTGGCCAAACTCTTTCTACTTATGGTCTCTGAAAATCTGTTAAGTGTTCAGAGAAAATGAAATAGTTAAAAGTTGTAAGGTCTTCTGACAATAACAGTTTCATTTCCATTTACATTTTTCCATATATTTCAACCAGCCTAGTGAAAAACCTCACTGTTAAACTTGACTTACAGTCCTGGTTAAGCAGTGGTTAAGGCATATATTTACAGCATTTTCTAGGTCTCGCTCTCTTCTTTATCTTTTAAATCACACTGATTTTACTGTGGTGCAGATTGAGATAGAGACCCAGATTCTCAGTGGTGCCAGACATGCCCTTAATGCCACCAGGGAAGGGCAGGCAATGCCGGATTTAGGTGAGTACCTTTGCTATTCCCCACATTTAAGCAGTGCTGCTCTAGCTTGCATGACTGTGCAATAATCCCATCTAGGCAGGGACGTCCCCTGTGTCCATATACAACGCTGCAGTGCATCAGCACCTCCTCAAATTCTCACTTTCCTTTGTTATGAGTCCTACACAGGCAGGACAGCAAGAGGCAGCCAAAAAGCTGTGCATGCTCATCTCGGTGATACCTCCCATGGGGGACATCTGCAGTTGCATCTTTAGGATAGCTTTGCTACATGTTTGCATTGTTAGAGACAATGGGAGGTTCTTATTTGTCACATTGCATTAGCTATTTAATCTTTAATCCATCTTGCTGGATTGGAAAGACAGCTATATTTCTCTCTGTTTGGTGGAGAGATATAAGGGGAATTGCCTAAGGGTGCAGAGCAAACGTGTACGGAAGCCAAAATGCAAACTCAAGGCTTCTGAGCGCCCAAGACTCTGGTGCTCCAGTCCATCCTCCTTCCTGTCTGACAATCCCAAAGATAGATGCTACAGAGGGAATGATAGGTTGAAGGCTCTTGGGTGCCTTCCCAATGTCAAATTTGTTGGGTCTCAGCAACGGTTTCTTTGTATCTGCTGGTATCTAGAAATACGTGTAAAAGACAAAGGGCAAACCCAAATGCTGTTGCTCAGAAACAGGGATGCTTCCTGGAAGCTCTGACTTTACAGTGGCAGGCGGTTTGGGAGGATTTGCTTCGCCCAGTGAAATCCACAGCGTTATCCCAAATTTGGAAGGAGCAAGAGCAGATCCAGCGGGTGACTGTAGCACTGTTGTAAATGGAATAAGGATCACTGCCTTGGGTTGTTTTGTTTCGTTTGGGTTTAATCTGCAATTCAAGACTATCTTATTCAACTGTACTTCATTCATCTGAATGAACGACTTACGTTCCAAAAGACCCCATTGCCTTACAAGTCAGAAAAGCTATGAGGTTGCCTAGGCAATTAAATCAGTATCTTTTTTTCTCTTGTTGAGGTAACGTTATCAACAATAATGCTAAGGACCTCGGATGGGTTTTACTGGCCTGGCAACAGCTGAGCATTTTCTTGTTAGGTAGCTCCTGCCAATCCTTTTTTAGTTATTTTCAAGAAGGAAAGTAGCTTTATTTCTTAGTCTCATATTGAGTGAGAGGTTGAAATGTTAAGCTCTGTGGATTAACGGTGTATCCTTTGAGCAAAAGGAAAGCTTGCGTTCTTTTTGGTCCCCTGAGTGCTGGATGTAATTGTTTGAGAAATCTTGAATTTCATCAGCTAGATACAAGGAAACGTGCAAGTAAGCCTTGAATGATCTGTCAAAAGAGGTTGACTCTATTGCAGCTGTTTTGGAAACTTGTTTGAACTGATAGTTGTTCCTCAGGCATTTCTTTGCTTGAACTTAGTGCGTTTCAAGTCAGGCAATGAAAAGTGATCACCACAGGATTATTAGTAATTCAGAGCTTCTTGAAGAGCTATATACCAACCATAAATTTGCTAAAATAATGGCTGGAACGTGAATTGCTGCACTCATATGATATGGTGTATTTATTTATTGTTTAAATACATCGCTTGTCTTATCCTGTCCCAACATATGTGTTTATACTGGAAAGTTTACGTAGTGAGAGAAATTAATAATATGGTCTCACTGAATTAAGCTAATTGCAGTTTGGTCATACCAAAATCGAAGAACAAGAAAAGGGACAGAATAGCAAGCAAGATTAATTCTTTTCTCACGTGCTTTGGATTTACCTATAGTGACTGTAGCGCAGGTAATTACCGTGAGTAATTCAAAGTACAGACATGCACACTGCCTTACTCTGAATTAATTTTCTCCTTCATTAATGTACCTTCTAGATTTGCCAGTTGCTCATGGAGTTAGCACAGATGTATTCCTCTGACCTTTCCCTACAACATCAACAACTTCATGTGTCCGCCTGGTTACTCTGCAGCTCTACACGTACAAAAGATGAGTGGCCATGACTAGCAGTGAATAGCTGGGGCTAGCAGGGTAACAGTGAGGTGTCCAGACTGAAATTTCAGGTTGTCTGCAGTCAGATGAGGCTATAGAGAAACCTCTGCTGCTCGAGCCTTTATTTTGGGATTAGGACAAAACTCAGTGGTGCTTTCAACTAGGAGGAGATAAAGTTTCCCCTGTTAAACTCAGTCACTTCAGATCTGAAAATCAGAGTTGATCGTGGAAACTAGAAGCCTGTTTGGTTAAGGAACAGGGATGTAATTAAACGGTGAAGAATGTGCCCTTGTACTGGTGTTGTTCACTGAAAATCTCGCTGAATTGTCTCATGAAGTACTAGTATTCCTTGCTCTAAGCTTTTTGGCCCCAAAGCTGCACTAGTTTTTTTGGCAAGTCATCATCCCCATTACAAATTCCTTTCATGCAGACGTTGCAAACGTAGCTTTAGGGACTTCCTTTCTGCTTCCTCACCAGTTTCTGAAGGTGAGGGTAACTTTTTGGGTCTCTTGCTTAAATAAAATGCAGCAATCTTCTTATGCAGCAGATCTCTGCTGGCAAGAATGTGAGTGTTGGTTTTCCTTCTATTCCTCATATAAAATAGTGGTGCTGTAGCAAATAGGAAGTTCCTAATTCCTTAGTTCCTAAGTAACTGGAAAGTTTGTAGCTAGAAAGTTCAGTACTGGGACATGTCAGTTTGTTGTCAGTTTCCTTTTGTTTTTTTAAATCCCTAGTGCTTATGCCAAGGATAGACTTACACTCTACAAGGCCAGGTTATGACCACCAACAAATGTAACTCCATTAATTTCAAAGCCAGCACACGTCAGAAGCTGATCTGGTTCTGCGTTAAAAATATGTTGACACAGTGGAGTGAGACTCTAGGATGGACGGACCTTGATCTCATCTTTTTTGCTGGCAAGTTTTTTTGTGGTGTTTTTTTTTTTTTTCTTTTTTCAAGCTCAGTAATTTTAATAACTTTCAGGCTTTCCATTTCCCTTACATGTAGCAATGTGGCTCTTTGCTGTGGAGAGACTAACACAGTGCCTCACTTGAAAACATGTTGGCGAGATTCTTCCAGGTGGATGTTTTTTCTCTTGGGTTTTCTCATATTATTTCAGATAAGAACACTGACAGCCAAATGTCACCGACTGTAGACAGATATCCACATAAATATCTCTTACACACAAATGCATGGCAATTTCCTGCCTCAGCAATCAGTTGTTTTTGAACTGAAGACCTCTACTACTAAAAGCATGGGCTTCGAAGGCTTGAGTTAGAAATGCAACCTGGTAGCTGGTAACAAAAGCGGTTATTATCCTAGTTTAGGCAGTAGAATGAGAAGTGCCATATGCCTTTCACAAGCACTGGAAAAGGCAAAATTGTTCAGCTCCTGCTAGCTTTTGCCCTTTGCTTGTCCTACACTATTTCTGTATGGAACTTCTTCTTCCCCCCCCCCCCCCCCCCAAATGTTATATATTAATTCTTTGTAGTAAACATAACTATTAGACAAAACCTTCCAAATCTTAAAAAAAAAGTCCTAATTTACTTATTTGCTTTATAAACATTTCTATTGTTTTGTAGTCTCAAGAGGAAAGTCTTAAATTTGCATTTATAAGAAACATTTGCAAAGAAAACTGAATTAAAATGACAAAATGACATTGCGTGGACTATTTATCTGCTATGTTTTACTGATAAGTTTATTTTATGAGTACTTGGTTTCATTCCAAAGATCCTTTCTCTTAGGGCAATCAATTGGTGGCAGTACCTTGATCAAATTTTGCTTTCTGTCCGATTAGTTTCACTGGATTGCTTGGGATTTACTCACTGGAGCAAGACAAGGAAAATTCAGTCTTTTGTCTTTAAAGTTTTATATCCACTAGTACCAATGCAGAACACATATTTCGCTTGTGGAGGCCGGGCTGAGGTTAAGTTGGTTTTAAAGATAACAGTAGATTCCAGCGTCCTTGCATTTGTTTTGTATTTGGTGACAGTCACTAAATCAGAGGAAGGAATGTTCAAACAACACACTTGAGGAAAAGTGATTTTTATAGAAAGGGCCCATTCTTGCTAATAGCCAGTAACTGCACATAACCCCACTGACATTAAAAGTCCATTAGCTAAGCCCAGTTTAAACAGCAGCTGATGCTATGTCAGCTAAATGTACATTGGAATTTTTCATGTAACACAGCGATAGCACTTCTGTAGTTTTTCTAAAACTGTGTACATTAAGGAAAGCAAATGTCATCTGATAGTAGTAAGATGAAGAGTTCACATTAAAGTGGGGAGAATTGTAATCAAACTGAAGTTACCATCTGGTTGCATTAACAAGAAACAAAAACGGTTACAAGAAAAGCAGAGTGTGTCAGGTTTCTGAATTAAAGCTAGATTAACAAATCTAGTGTACAAGCTTCTGTAACACAGGATAAGCACAGAGCTGCTCATCTGCTTGATTCTTTATCGTTAAATATATTATGACCTTGTTCGAGAAAAGTTTCTACTGAAGTCAGTAAGATGCTTTGTCACATGGAGCACTGTGTTGCCATGGAAAAAAAAGGTTATTTGCTAGCTATTTAGGAAATATGTCTCATTAGAGCAGTGTGAAGACATTGAAACTTGTCACGATAGTGTTTGTATGCTTATGGCCTTAAATTCGAGTTAACCATTGGCACAGCAAATAGCACCTATGCATCTCAGCGTATCAAAAAGAGGGTTGAGAAGTATGGTGGAAAAAGTGGTGACTGCTTGGTAAAGAGAAGCATGACAGGTGACGTACTTGTTACTCATCTTCAAAAGCAACCAGCAGGCTGAGGTCCTAGTACTGTGATCTTAGGACCCACTGAAGCACAGTTTAGCACCCGGTTTGGCAATCAGTCTAATTCTGAGAAGTCACTTGGAAGTCTGTTTTGAAAATAGATCTTGTGCTATAAAGCCATTGTGGAGACAGGCAAAGGGTCGCTTAGTAAGTTAATGTGAGAGCTGGAAACAGAGGGGTAATTAGTCGCTTACTGACATGCTCCCAAATACAGTGAAGTATTACTGTAACCTCCTCCGCCTCCTTTTTGCTATTATCCGTCCATTAGTGAAACCTTGTACAAGTACTGACAGGAGTAGAGAGCTTAAATGCATGATGCAAGTAGACATACCCACTGCAAAAATCCTGTGAATGCATCTGGAGGACTCAAACTCTTAACAAAGTGTGTTAGTCGTGCAAAACTCTCAAATGTGTCATGAGGCTGAACTTAAATTTTTTGTCTTACCAAGCTGAAGAAGTTGACATCAGTAGCATGCCCAGGGCAGATCATGTGTTTGTGAACTACAGGGTTTAAAGAGAGTAATTCAATTGCATTTTTTTCCTCTTCTGGAACATAACATGTAAACATATTGCTGAACTAAAGCCTGGTTTTAATTACAAGCAGTAACTTTTTCATGTTGACAGATTTTCACATGGAAACCTTTATTGAAAATGAGAGAAGACCTTTTTGCCGTCATTAGTTCTTGCTGCTTAGTGCTTTTATCCAGTACAGTAAAATACTGTTTGTAATTAATTCCAAGCTTATATGGACATGTTTAATATAATTACCAAACAAAATCCTGTTTACTGACATATTGCTTGTGAAACCAGTCTGAATAATCTGGTCTCTGGCACACATAAATCAGGCAGTAATAACAGCTGTAAATATTTCACAATATACTTAGAGTGCTTTCATTTTAATACTGAATCCACTTTCGGGTTTTAAGGATAAAACGTAGGTCAAAAGTGACTTTTCCCATATGTTCTTTCCTAATCTCTTTCACTACTTTGCCTGAAAGTTATTAAAAAAATCATTATTGTAGTTGATTATAAAAAAGTAAATATATACACGTTCATGAGCTGGGAGAATTATGTAATGGAATTACGCTGGAGCTAACAAAATGACGCTGCTCACATTAGTGCGGGACAATTCCTCTAATAGAGCTGTGAATATTTTTCATTGGAAAAGGCATCGCAGTGCCAATACTCTTTGTCTTTCTCGAAGCTTTACTATTTTTATCTGTCTGGATGTCTGTATATTGTATACTAAGCCTAAAACACGTGCATAAAACTGTTAGAAGCAGCTGGTTATGCAGCTAATTCAGGCGCCCGAAGGGCTGTGGAACTGAAGGTGACCAGGAGCCAGGTTTGTGGTGGTGTGCTGGGGGACTGACGAGACTGTGTTATGTGCTGGGCCCCCTCTTTCAAGGAAGGCTTTGAGCCTGTATTTAAATAGGAAGAGGAAAAGGAGACTGGTAGTCTGTCTACCGCAGAATATTTGGGGTTGCATAAGGCTACTAACCCATCTTTGTGAGTTAGGACTGTGCGTGTAGTTTGTCCAGTTCAGCAGGCAGCCTTGAAATTTCGAGAAAAGATTTATAATCATCCCTCAAGTCATTTTCCCCAGCCCCAAACACAGACCTGAAAAATCAGTTGTGCAAAACAAAACATTTTGCAATTTTTCCTTGCTTGGGAATGTTCTTTAACCTCTAAAATAAAATAAAAAATAAAGTAACCAGAGTACTATTTTGAAAGACAAATTTGAAAAATGTTCACATTGGGGATTTTTTTTTACCCTTGTTCTGCAGTTGGATTCCCTCACTAAATTTAACATAAATTTTCAAATGTTTTGGCCATTGCGCGCTCTGAAGAAATTATTAGTCTGCAAAACTGTGCCAGGCTCCTTCATGAATGCTGTCTCCTCTGAGCCATGAGCCTCTCAAGCTTAGCACCCTACCTCCCAAAATAAAAAGCACAACTAAAAAATGGTGTCAGGTAGGCGATAACATTGGGAAATGTTGCAGGAGAAGATTTTTTTTTTTTTTTTCCCCCCCCTACCTCCTTGAGGGGATAAACAAAGCCTGTGGATGTGTTCAGCTCCCCGAGATGCATGTCCGTGCAAAGGGAGCCCCGGGGCACAGGACGCAAGGAAACTGCAGGGTGTCTCGGCTGCTACCCTGAACTGGGCGCTGGTGCCCAGTGCATTGGCAGTGGGGGTCTGCAGGGGTGGCCCCTGAGAGGAGCAGGAGGAGGATGAGGAGGTGCTCCAGGTGCTGGAGCTGGGATCCCCCTGCAGCCTCTGGAGAACCCAGGCTGGAGCAGGCTTATCCTGAGGGACTGCAGCCCGTGGGAAGGACCCACGCCGGAGCAGGGGAAAAACAGTTTAAGTGGCTCAGCAGAGGGGGTTTTTTGTAGGAGGCAGATGAAGATCTGTGGCATAACTGGCACACTAAGCTGCCATTAATATTTTCTGCAGTTAGTTAAGGACAATAAGTGATTGCATGCGGTCGCTTATGGAAGCAAAAGCCTGTATCAAGCAAAACTTTGGAGATGTTCTGATTGTGTCAGCTCTTGGTGATATGTCTGACTTCAACATGATTTTCCCAAGGTTTCTGCTGTTATGGTATCTAGGCATTTTGGAATTTGGTGGTCTTATACAAATGCATTTTCTAACTTCCAAGTTATGAAAAGGGCTCTTATTTGACTAAAAAGATGTAAGGACTTTCTACTGAATTTGCTTCTTTTTCTGTTTCTTCCCTATGTACCGCAAAAGAAAGAAAGTCTGGTTGCTCTTGTCGAAGTTCCTTGTTTTGAGCTGTGGACTTTAGCACTTCCATGGAAGTACATTAGTGGGGAATTGTATTTGCCACATGATCTGTAAGGTCAAAATTAATCTTAAAACACTATTGATTACTTTTTGTCAGCTACTGAAGTTTTGTTTGTTTGAGCAAAGTAACCCGTACCCACAGTGCAAGGTAAAAACTGTTCTGTTGCTTGTTTTCTGAAATGGCATCTGAAAAAAGAAATGCAAATACTGGCCTATTTATTATCACTTGTGCATATTAGAAAATAAATATACCAGGGAAGGTTTTGCTTAAGGCAGTCCTTAAAAAAAAAAAAAAACAAACCAAACCATACTCTTTAATGATCAGATTTCATCTAACTTTGCTTTGCTTTTAGATGGTCAGTATTTTAAGATAGATCAATATGTTTTGATCAGTATAATAACACATGTTGTCACTTGATAGTTGTGATCAGTATCAAGTGTCCCTATCGATATCCTATGGGCACTTAGAGATACATAGCTATGATTTGCAAAGGTGTTACTATAAAATATGTAGCAGGTCATCTCTAGAGAGATCACAGGGGTTCCTGAATGCAGTACTTTGATTTTGGAAAGCTGAAGTCCCAATTCTTAGTTTTCTGTAGTGTGAGAACTTGCATTGAAGTGTGAGTCGTTGCTTGAGAACATTGCAGTGCATGAACAATATTAAATTGCTTTGTTATGTGTATGTGCAGGCTGCATCCAGACACTGTCATTGGGAAGTTATTAGTATATATAATTACCTAACCACAAGGAATTTCTGGACTGAAATAGCTTATGTAATCCTACGTGTTTCCTTCCCACAAACCCAGCTTAAAGGCTCATCCAAGTCTCTTGCCAAGGAAAAGTCTTACTGACCATGAAATCTTACTTGGGAAGACACACTTACCTGCAAGAGTAAAGAGCTTACCTGACAATAGCCCTACCTTCAAAAGTCAGTTCTTCTGACTTGTGCTCTGGGTTGTTTATCAAATGCTGGGTTGTTTTGTATTAGGTGATGTGCCCTTTAGATTTCAGCTGCTGCCATTATCTAATCAGCAGCATGAGTCTTCCTACAGGAGCCAAAATTACTAATGAGAGTTTGTGCCACACCAAGTTTTCATGACTTGAGGGCCACCAGATATGACTTGTGTGTATAAAAACCAAGTAGTTGTAACAGTGTAGGTCTGGAATTTGAGAAGGCCAAAGGTGTTTTGATTAGCGAGGAAATGGATACCAGCTGGTTTATTTATGCTTATAAATATATTTATAACTGTATTTAGGTGCACAGGTAAATTGTGTATACCACTTAGCCCCATCTGTTCCTAATAAATTTCAGCCCACAGGCTCTAGGTTTTGAAATTTCCGATTATGCTCAGATAGGTGAACTTTCTAAGTGGAAGAGCCGGCCTTCACAAAATGTGTATGCAGCTGAGGCTTTCATTTTGTGTAAACCAACACGGCTTCCCCAAGTTCAGTGGGTGCCTCAGTTCTGCACCAGCTGAGGGTTGTTAACAGGATTTCTGTAAGACTGTATCCTTGGTGGAAAGATTTCTATCTTGTCTGGTTGGACAGAAAAAAATTACATGACTCTAAGAACACTTTTTAAAAAATGGAAAAAAAGGAGCAGACACTGCAAGGTACATCAGAGAGCAATCCCGGTGTTAACAAAGACATTCTTTGCCTCTAAAATAAGGAGGAAAATGTATGTATCTTTACGAGATCTTGTCCCATTTAAGACAGCCTAAAGAAAAGATAGGCATCTAGAATGGCAATTATTGGCTAAAATGCTGTTTTATGACTACTGGTTGTTTGGGGCTTTTTATTTTTTAAAAATAGAATTTTCCTTGGGAGTTTTCGCAGCCACCCAGCATCCCACCGATGCAAAGTCTCTGCAAAGACTTAGTAATTAAAATGAAAAGACTGTATCTTCACATTGCCCCTGCTCTCTGCAGTTGTTTGTTCTCAGAACATCACCTGACTTCTGATCAAAACCTGAGATGAACTTTTCTCAGCAAGTCTCAGTAGCATCGAAGCTGACTTCCTAGCTACGGCAATGGCTGGTCACTTTTGATCATCTTAGAGGATATTTACAAAAATAAAAATAAAACTTGATTTTCCTTATTGTCTTCTCTCAAAGTAGGCAATGGAAACTTTAAACATACAAAAATCAACCTGTTAGGATTAGCAGTTTCAAATGTTAATTAGTAATAATGGAAAAAACACATTTCTTTGGAGAATTAAGAGTTTTGAATACACTACAGTATTTATTTTTATTTTCCTGGGTGGTAAGACAAATACTACACTGTATAAAGAAGTTAAAGCATCCTCTTTCCCCCAAAACACATGTTTATAAACACAAGGTATAGACTAAACATTCTTTTCTCTTGCATGAAAACTTGGGATGGGAACAAATTTATCTGTGGGATTCGAGGCTGGAGAAAGGCGGTGTTTTGATCCTCGAGCTAAATAAAAAGTATGTTTGGGGGAGTATTTACTAGCCACTTCAAAACCACGAGACAGACACAAATGCGTGCAGGCTGTCTGTTTAAAGGTTACCAAAGCATGTTATGCATGATGTTACCTGAGGCAAGAAAGGGAAGATGGTGATTGATAAAGAAACTGCTCTGGATTGTTAGGACACCAGCACGCACAAAGCAGACTGGTCCTGCCTAATGACGGTGAGGGGCCGGCCACACAGTCCTCTCTCACCAGTGGTTGTTTGCAATCAAGTGGACTGAATGTGGCCCTGACATAAAATAGGGGAAGCGGTTAGGAGACAGGCTGGGAATTACCAGCAGCAGGTGCCCATAAAGAAATGCTGGAGAAATGTTTGAAGAGTCAAATGCTTCTTTGGGAAAGACCTCGGGATCCTCTGGTAAGGCTAGAAGATGATTCAGTATGAGCTGAGGCGAGCAGAGAGGGAGAACTTGAAAACCAAAAGAAAATCACATGAATTTAAGTTTTGGGCTGGTTTGGGTTTTTTTAAATAAATGTGTCATTATCTGTATGAACTATCTATGATATTTTGGCTATGAGGCATATTAAATAACAGGTACTTTAAAAACAAGACAAAAAATTAATATTGCCACCAGGTTATGTCTTGATGTTGTGGTTTGGTTTGGTTTGGTTTGGGGTTTTTTTTATGTGAGGCTGTTCCTTGTCCACCTGAGAAATCTTGCAGAAATGGGAGGGGAGGACTTAGAACAATTTTCTGAATTGCTGCATCTAGCCACTAAAAAAGGTATCAGAGAGTCATTGTTATCTTTGAATGCAAGAGGAAACTGTAAAACCCAAAGACAACATAAAGTGGGATCCCACAAGCTGTCTGAGTGAGGAATTTGGAGCAGAACAGATGGAAAGTCTCAGTGAAGAGGCCATGGATCAGGCGCTTGGTTTTGAGTGCCATCGCTGCTGCCAGGGCAGCGCCATTTGTTATCAGTGACTCTCCTGTTGGGATGCTGAGATAGGTGTCATTTTGGTGTGCTTGCTGGGTGCGCTAAGCTGTAAGTTACATAAAAGGAACCGATAAAGTAAATTTAAGCATTGTGGGGTTTCATACCCGTGAGAAAATGTCAAAGGAAAACTTAAAGCATAAATGGGAGTAAAGGCACAGTGCTGTAAAAATCCTTTCTCCCATGAGCAGGCCTATTAACCTTTGAAGTGTGACGACACTTCTGTGAGCATCTGTGTTTCAGTGCATGAGTAATCCCACACCTCTAATACGCAGCTTTGCAAGGTTGTGGCCTAAAATGAGTAGTCCCACCAAAGTTCCCCAGTAGGATCAGGAACAGTCCCTTAGGAAGGAGTTCAGAGCAGGAACATAACTTCTCCAAAGAATTCTTAATCTAAACTCCCTGTTGCAGGAGCTCTCATCAGAGAAGTTTTGGTGATGCCTATTGATTACGTTTCTTTTTTTCGTATCTTAAAGAGTAAATCGAAAGGTCATTTTTTATATTGGCGTGCAAGGAGTTTTATTGATTCTCTTTTATGAGGCATTAATGAAATCTATAGAAGCCTAACAAGATTGTATAGTTAACCTTGGCAAGATTGCCTGCTCTTTTTACATGCGCAGAAAAGGGAAAAAGACAATGTTCCATTTTGGCGGTTTAAATTATGTGGGAGTGAGTGAATTTCACAGAATCAAATACCTCTTAGCACAGAAAGAGAGCATAATGTATCTATACTAACCCATTAACTCCAAAATGTGCTTAGCAGAGATTTTTTGGGAATACTTTGTTTTCCTGCCTAATGGTACCACATATTTATCACTATGAAAACAAGCAGGGAAGTCAATCACTCATTACGCGTGCCAGAAACGCCTTCCACAGTCACAATGGTGGTATGTCAAGAGTCTACCCCACTTAAAAAGAACAGGCAGGATTTATTCTGGAAATGTACCAAAATGGACCAATCTTTCTTAAAAATATGAAGCTGGGATCAATTTTGCAAAGTTAAATAAACAGTAGTCACACTTGACCCAGTATATTATGCTAACAGAGGAAGAAATGTAAAGAGCTGGGGGTATCCATGGATTTGGCTTGGTAGAACATTAAACATGATACATTGGATTAAAAAATTATCCCCTAACTTAAAAAGTATTCATAATAAAATTTGGGAAAAATTTTCAGTGTATTGTTTCATTTCACATTATTTTCTTAAACATATTTTCTTTTTATACCACTTAAATTAATGAAGGCCATCTTGGCTATGAAGTACAAAGCTAATGCCCCCTGAGAAAGGATGCCTTTGCATAGTGAAAGCTCAGATCACGCTCATCAGAAGCTCAGAAGCCTTTGAGTGAATGTCATGCATTTTTATTTGCAGTAGGAAAAACATATTGGAGGGAGGCAAGTATAATTATCTCCATTTTTAGATGGAAACCAGAGGAGCGGGAGGCAGGACTGGAGAGTGAGCAGACACAGGAATTCCCCTCTGGTGGGCTCACAGAAAACATGGAAGTAATTTGTGGTATGAAAATGGCTGGTGTTGCTTGTTTCTATCAAAAGGCCATGGAGAATGTAGGAAGCGGGCGCTAGGTTTTTACACCGCAGTCTGATTTGTGACCAGCCTAACTGCTGCTGGCCTATATCGTCTTTGCCACTCAACCTCATCGGGTGGTCAGCAAGCTGCTGGTACAGACAAAATTAGGAGTGGGGCTCCTAATGCCAATTTTTGGCTCCACAGACCTGCGGTGAGAACAGCGGCTGGCTGCAAAAGCCCCGCTGGAGGAGCCCTGTCCCACAGAGCCATTGGTCCTGCTTTGCCGGTGCCTCTGAGGACCAGCCCTCCCCAGTTTGCTCCATACCATGTGGTTTTCTCCAGCCTCCTTGCCTAAGTGCGTGAGTTTGTGTGACTCTCATGAGACCCCTCACGTGGCTTTTCTATTACTCACTGCCCTCGTAAAAGCCTCCTTTTCTCCCTGCCGGATGGACAGTCTTCCCAGAGCATTTCCAAGACTGTTTTAGCAGTGAAGGTGAGGGGACACAGCCCTACCACTGCCCCCGTGCCCCATGGGGCCTGCGCTCGGGTGGGCGGCTGTGCCGGGTTTCACATGAAGGAGCCGCACTGCAGTGCTGCATCCTTCAAATCTGCAGAGCTGGAAGTCCCTCAAGGTCTTGGTGCAGTTACTCAAGGGAAGTGCCCTCACCTCGCCCCTGTGTCAGGCACCCATTTTATTTGAAGAGGGCGGAATGGGCTAGAGATGCTGGTCTGGAGTTGCTGGAGGGGGATCACATAGCGAGTCAAGACTTTGCCTGTGCCCAGAGGGTGAATGGCTTTGCTTCCCGGTCTGGAGCTCCCGTCTCCTTCAGAGCACTACAAAATCAGGCTGTAAAGAAATACATCCCAAAACACAGAAGCGGTCTTTAGCTCTCGGCTCTCGCACTTTTATTAGCTGTCATGAAACTGAGGGCTAGATGTTGCTGCTTTTCTCAGCTCATGAAACAGGTATAAGTCAATTCTTTTTGTATTTTTAAAGTCGCATTATGTGTTCTATTACTGCTTTGGATTTTGAGTAATGAGCATTCAGGCTCTGGTGTTTATGAAATGATGTCTGCACTGGAGGAGAGAGATCTGCAGTACTTTAGGCTCGCTTTATTTCCTCCTTTGGAAGATGTATCTAGAAAATCCATTGCTTGGGTCTCTCTGGGTGGGAGCACGCCCAGAAACCAGCTGGAGTAACCTTCTGAGATACTGTAAGAAAACTTCAGGATTACCTGAACAATATGTCTAAAATGCATTGCAGGATGTAAGTGAATCAGAGGGACAGGCACGCGAGTTACCTTTTGTTTTCATGTATAAATAACACAAAGAATAAGGGTTTGGTTATTTTCCTTTTAATGGAACATTTTGATTAAACTTCCTTGTAGTTTTGAGATGTCAATACCTCAGTAGATTAAGATATTTGAAAGTTAAAGACATTTTGATGGCTGCTAATATTTAGTTTCTACTTCAGCTAAGCTGCTGAATTCTTTTATTTATTGATCAAATGAGCATTTAGGGTTAAAGGATGCCAAGAAGTATTTGGACCCTGGAACTCCAGTAATAATATAAGGAGTAAGCACAATTGTATACACTATCTCCAGGTACGTTTCCAGGCAGTACATTTCCAAGGCGGCAGACGCTCCCAGTTTTGTAACAGAAAACACTGAAAAAAAGACTGAGAGAGATAACTGGATAGATGCAGAGACAAAGACATGAATAGGTGGATGCAAAGATGAAGAGAGATAACGGGGATTAATCAATCCTTTGCAAACATAGCACATGCTCCAGAAATGGCTACTTTTTCTTCTGGGGAGCGTGCCTGAGAGAGGGTGACTGTGCAGTAAGCAAATGGTGGCCAGGCTGGAGGGCAGGAGAGGGGGTGCTGAGCTGTCTAAAAATGTTCCTGCACAATCCAGCTGACAACAGAAATGAATGCAAACAAAGCTGGTTTTAGCTGTCAGTGCCTCGCAGCACCAGGCAAAGGTAGGAGCACGTAGCCGTCGGAGGAGGCATTTGGCCGCCAGGGAGCAATGGCCACGTCTGCAGTCCTGGTGACTCAGCTTTCTCTGTCCCTGAACTGTGCACGCCAGCCTCTGCGTGCTTGCAGGTGAGTGCACCTGCCAAACGCCTGTGCCGAGCGCTGATGATGTGTCTATCTGTGAAACAAAAGCTGCTATGAGGCCTTTGCCACAGACGTTGCTGCCTAGCCCTCTGTCTGTCTTCTGCAGATTGCCAAAGTGACTTGATTTATGATGTGGAAAGGGGGTAATGTGATTCAAAGGGAAAAAAACAGCTACTGACTTAAGGGTGCTCCTCTTAAAGCAGTTTCTGGGGCTTCTCCAGCAGGCATTGTTCTTCAGCCATCCCATGGTCATTACTCATTTCCAAAAGCCTTGGCCCAGCTCTCTGGATGGGCTGCACCTTACCCCTGGCTCCACTGGCTCCTCCCACCCAGCACTTCCCATCAGTCTGAGAATCCATTAACATTCAGAAACTCTTGCCTGTATACTGGCATTTATTGCTTTATGGAAGTTAAGAAGCGATGACCCATGTTACAAGGCTGTCTGTTTTTATCTGTCCTTTGATGCAGAGGGCTTCCCTGGACAGGGTGGAGCTGGTGTCTTCTCCAGGCTAAATGAGGTGTCTGCCTGCTGTTGAATTTGAGACTATCTTTGTTACTAGTTTGGTATATATACCTCTGGGTCCAAATAGGTGTTTGAATCCCAGAAATGGCCATTTCCTGCACAGAAGTACCACCGGGGTACAGTGGTACTGGTACCAAATATGCTTTAAGAGGCAAACCACCTTTCCCACAAGTTTGGAAGCAGGGGTTAAAGCCTGGATAGATACGTCCTAGGCACTTGCACTCATTTAACTGGGCTCAGAAGGAAAATGGACTCCCACAACTACAGCCAAGAAGGCAACATATTTTGGACAAGTGGCCAAAAAACCCCCTGCTTTTTGGAAGTGTGGAACAAGAGTTCAAGCTGCATCCAAATCATTATTGGCCACAAAATGGGACTCTCTTGCAGTAGCCTTTAAAGTACCCCTGGCTTTCTGGCTGTGATTAACCCTCCCAGTGTTTCACTCGAAAGCATCCCTGGCCACGCACGAACTCCATCATCCCCCCCTTCCTCTCCTTTCCTCTGTGTGGTATTTTGCAGGCTTCATATCACAACTCATGTGTTACACACAGCCTCCAGGACACCCGGATGAGCAAATCCTGTAGGAGCTGCCCCAGGTACTGGTGACTGCTACTGCTGTAGCAGGTAATGCTTTGTGCCTTTACTGTAAGAAGCTGCATGACGTTCCTGTGGGAGGCCAGCTGAGCCCCACACCTTCTACAGAAGGTCATGCAAAACAAAAATCCCTGCTCTGCAGCAAAGGCAGGACTCAGTGGGTGCGGTGCACAACTTAGCTTTGCTCTTCAGACAGGGAGGGTTAGTTCTTGGTGGTGATGTAAAGTGAATTATGTTCTTGTGATTTGGCAGGGGTTTCTCACTGAAATTCATCCTCTGGTCTTCACTGAACACAGAGTTAAAAAATTAGTGAAACAAAGTATCTCTAAACAACTTTCATGTCTTTTTTTGGTGGTTACTTTTTTGGCATTGGTTTTACCTGGCACAGGAAGTTTTGTATTCTTTCCTTCTTCCCCCCCCTCCCCCTTTCTTCCAAATCAGGAAGCTATATAACCTATGGATATTAGATTATTTCTCCCAAATGCTGTAGTAAGTACTGCACAAAATGAAAGGAAGAGAAGAATGATAGAGTTGCACTCACCTTGGGCTGTCCACCATCTGGCTGCCCTTCAGGGAGCCTGACTAGGACTTCTACACAGAGAGACACTCTCACTCTGTCCCTGTGCAAAACATTGTTAGGGTTAAAATGGTTGGGACTGCCTTTTACTTGTCTGTTACATTCAAGGTCAGATTAATGAAGAATTTAAACTGCTGATAAAAATAGGGGGAAATGGAGTTGCAATTTTTTATATTGTCCTAAGGACATTCCATTCTCTTTGGTGTAACATTGTAGTTTTTAATGGGTGAAGAGTGACTTACACACCACTTATGTCTTGCTTAAAACATTCTAGTAGAAATTCAGTGTCAATGAGATTTAGTATGGGTCCTTTGCAGAGGTACAAATTAAATTCAGAAATGTCATTCATTTGCACAGGGTAGGAAAAAGACTTTAAGATTTTGTTCTGTTCTTAAATGTATTTTATTATACAGTTTACCACTCTAAACCTTGCTTTGATATTGGGATCATTATACATACTTCTATTGTCTTAAAAGGTTGTTTTCAAATCTGTCTGTCTGTCTAGCACATAATAAATCTGCTTCAGTCAATTAATATATGGTGCAGTACTTTATACTGCAAATAAATCTACTTTGCTTAATTTATACATGGTAGAACAAATGCTTGAGCTGGGGGACTGGAATCATGTATCTAATACAACTACCCACTTTTGATGACATGGAGATACTGTGCTTTCCATAACAATCTTTGTCTTTCTGTGGAATATTTTGAAGCATTATGTCAGTTAGTCAATTGCATATTAATAACATATTGAAGCTCAAGTATAGGTACAGCAACAGCTTTCTGGAGTGAAAACTGAATGATGCTTTCCAGCTTTTCTCACACTGTAAAGCCATGTCTCAGTGGCAAAATGGTGGGTTTATGTTCTCTGGAATATATTAACACCATTTAAATGGGTATTACGAGAAGTAAAGGAAAGGTAGATGTACTCTGGAGAAGAACTGTAGACTGAAGTTTCATAAATACATGCCATGACATAGACACATGATGTAGCGAGCAGCAATGTTACCTCATTGCTGTCCATTGGATATGATGTGCAGGAAGCACCGGTTTCCTATTGATCCTTATTCACAAGGCTTCCACTGGGGGATAAAGATACGGGAGTTACGTGTGCCTTGCAGTCCTAGAAACTCCTATTTTTTTCTTTTTAAGCCTACAAGAGTGCTGCATCTTGATGGATAAGGCCAAAAATATTTAAAAATGTTCCTAACAAGTGCAGCTTTGTTGTTTCAAGGGAAGGTAAGGAAAAGATGTAGCAGAACAGTCAGGGTGTCCGTTGTGGGGAACAACGGACCATACCTGGTACTGGTTTGCAGTGTGAAATACTAAACGATGCCTTCAGACAACCTGAGTCTCCAGAACATACTCCAGAACATACCAAGAGGGTGGTCAAACACTGGAACAGGCTTCCTAGAGAGGTGGTTGATGCCCTAAGCCTGTCAGTGTTTAAGAGGCATTTGGACAATGCCCCTAATAATCTGCTTTAACTTTTGGTCAGCCCTGAAGTGTTCAGGCAGTCGGACAAGATGATTGTTGTAGGTCTCTTCCAGCCTGTTCTGTTCTAACCTTTCCTGTTGGGAGGGGAACTTTTGGGAGAATGAGTAGAGAAGCATCCATTCCCAGTTATATGCCAGCAAGTTTGGCTGCCTTAATCTCTTGCAGCCATTATGTTAGTTACGTTTGTATATGTACTTCAATTAATCAAATACTTGCCAGTTTTCTTGGCATCAACCCCAATGCAAGAAAAAAAAAAAAGCTACTTTTAAAAAGTTCAGGAAATTCTTCATGTGTGCATGCTATACTCAAGGCTTTGTTGGCAAGTTTGGGTCAGTGAAGGGTGCGATGGAAACTGGATACGGAAGGCAGAGTTCTCTGGTCATTTTGAGTTTCCCAGCCAAAATAGTTATGCTGTTGGCTTGCTCTCTGACTACAGAAATATGTGCAGGCAACGTTGGGGTGTTCTGTAAACTATTTTGTACGTAGACTTGACCAATGAAAACATGTAACTGAGAATGGGCATTTTTTCTTCCTTTTTTAAAAGACATGCCGCTAGGATTTGCTCTCTGCTTCATATTTAAATAACATCCATTGTAGCTGTCTGTTCTCCCTATTCCCTGAGCATAAACCAAATGAAAGCAGAAATATGTTAAAGCATGTTAAATTCTCTCTAGCGTAGCCTCAGCCTTTCCTTCCAATTTCTTCTTCCTATGATTATGTGAAACAATTCTCAGAAGTTAAGGTCTGCCTCATTCCCCAGCTCCTCCCTCACTTCTTCCAAATATTCTGGATTTAAATTTGAATCTTTAAGAAGTTTCTAAAACCTTCAGTTAATTTGCATGCTTTTCACTGTCATAGTTTGTTTCTGCACATCATTTTGAAGGGTGGTCCTGACGGAGCAGCAGGTTTGCCTCTGGCAGTGGTCCTGCAGGACAGGAGACTAGCCTATTTCCCCCCAAAAACCATCCCCAGCAACCTTTTTTTAAAAGTTTCTGGCTGAATTCTACAGGCTATTTTCAGAAGCTGTCCCAACAGCTATCCAAATATTTTATTGCTTTTCTGGACGTTGTTGATAAGGTTGATGCTGTCATTAGTTGTAATGCTTTTTATCTCCCAGAGCAAACAGAAGTGTTAATGCAGATTAGCATATTTGTCAGTATGTAACTAGTTTTAATTTCTATGACTCTTTTGGTCATCCTCACCACTATTTTTCAGCATCGGGATAAGGTAGTATTGAAATTATTTGTGAATCCTTAAAGTCCACTGAGTTGTGGTGTGATTGATCATTTGTCTGAAAATTCATATTAGAAATGTATTGCGTATCAGAGGGGTGTCAGCAGCATACTTAGAATTTACTACTTTCTAGCACTAGGAAGCACGAATGGCTTTTAATATCTTGTATGCTTTGCCAGGTGAAATGGTATATTGCCAACACAAAGAGTTTGGGAGTAAAGTGTACATAAAAATTTTCCATGAAAATAATTCCATGAACACTGGCAAACAGCAAACATAGCTGAATAATATTCAGATTGAATTGTAAATAAAACTAAGAAAGAAATAAGGCGGTATATAACTTGTAAAGAAGAACATGATAATTCATTTTTTGCCACTACTTTATCTTCTTGCTGCCATTTTTCAGCGCCAATCAGAATTACTGTGGTTATTTCGAAATGCACGTTTGAATTACTGGGTTTTGGGACACATAAATCTAAACAGCTCTGTTATCACCTTTGACTTACACCGCACAAAAAAAGGCAGATTTTTCTTAGGAAGCAAGTTAAAGGGAACATCAGTAGCCTGGCACAGGTAGAGTTGAAGTTTTGTGAAGTGGGGCTGGTACCTGAAGCTGGGGTGATGGTGTGAAGGGGAGGAAGGACTCAGCAGGGGTCAAACCCTGCCTCCACAGCAGCCAGTGGAAAGACCTTTGTTAACGCTGGCAGGGCCAGGACTTCATCCAGTGTATTCGGGGAACACCAACGTGAAGCTACAAGTGAACCAGCCTTGTACAGGGCTTTTTCACGATGCACTTTAAAAAAAAAAAAAATGCAAGCAAAACATCCATTTCAATGGCAGAGCACAGTTTGCCTTTCAGAACAGGACAGGAGTGCCGATTTTCAGCTTGCTTGAATTTGTAGCCCTGAGGGCACAGCAGAAAATCGGAGGAGAGACAAAAGCAACTGAAACACTTCAGTGTGTTCTCCTACTCCAGTTGTAATGATTTCTTCCATTGCATTTTGCCTCTACCATCATGCTAGGCATTTTACCTGAATGTGCATTATTCTTTTATAATTGCAAATATTTGTTTAGAGAAAAATGTCTAAGCATTTAAAAATCTCCCTAAGGGAGAAAAAAAAGTTAAGCCAGTAAAATATGTGGGACTTCACATAAACCTTTTCTTTTTGAAGGGGGCGGGGGGGGGCACAGGATGGAGAAAGAGGGTAAGTCAGAAGGATAGAGCGGTTCCTCCCTCCTCAAAGTATCTGCCGCAGGCGTGATAAGCGGCGGAAGGCTGTGCAGTGCTTGACGTATTGGGATTGAACACACGCCGTGTTTCTTGAGTGACTGTCAGTGGTGACAGACCCAGCAGAAAGGAGCTTAGGCTGTCTGTCTCCCCTTTGGAGAACTAGCACAGCCAGAGCCTCCCTCTGGTATTTTATCAGTGCTTGCATGAGGACTGCCAACTTACGCTGAGTAACAACACATCCTCTATCTTGCTTGACTTTTTCTTTCCCCTTTAAGTCAAGAAGAATCAGCTCTCAGAGTGTAGATAGCATGCTCTGTGATTACAGCCAATGCAGTCGCTAACATCTTCCAGATGTTTTATAGTCCCTTGCATCAGTTTCACAATGAAACTCCTCTCTTTGTTGCCCATAATTTCTCTTATTTTCAGTTAAATCTATACTCTAATGGATACCTCCTTTACAAGAGGTAAATCACTCCGTTTTAGCAGTCTGTAAGAAACATTTACTGCCTGACAGCTCTACGTGAAGTTAGTGGGCTTTTTATAAACTGGCTTCAATAGAAACAAGATTGAATATGTGGTAAACACTTACCTACAGAAGCCTACTGTCAAACAAGGAGTCAGGGAAATAAGTAATTCTTATATGAGATTATATAAAACAGGATATTCCTGTACATAAAGAATAGGGATTTAATTCTTGCAGTCCTGCCTGGCTGCTGAAGTTGGGCAATGAAAGGGAGCTGGGGATTCAGCTGTGAGTGCATGGTAAATGCTTTCGTCTTCAGCTGGAGTCAGTCATTTTCAAGCCATTCAGTAGGCATCAAGTCTCAAAGCTTGGAAGTGGATCTGCATGATTCAGTTGAATAAATGTGTTTGACATTGAAGACAAATATTGTACTCAGTAGAGCAATTTTGAAGTCTAATACTCTCCTCTCCCAACTAATTCTAAAGCTTAATTACTGAATACCAATATTGTATAATTCACAAATAATTCCCTGTCTGCCTTTTGTTCACTTGTGCCTTTAGTACCGTATTATCAAATACCAAAAAGATTATCAGATAGCATGATTGGTTTGCAGATGCTCTGCACTGCCAAAAAATATCAAAATACAATGATTTGCCAATTCGCAAAGTGGTGTTTCACTGGCTCCGTAGGAGTATTATTCCACTCTTTGGTTTTCCAAGCTTGATTTACATGTAGTAATAAAACCTTCCCTTCATAATACTATTTATCTCCCAAATTTCAGAGGCAGACAGGCTGAGTTTCCTTTGTCTTAATTCGAGAAAATATATGCTTTGCCTGTATAGCTTACCAATTATTTATCTGCCATCATATAACTGTAGCCCTAGGAAATAGGAGGAGACCAAGCCTTTCTGCGTGAACAGCTTCTGCCCGAGTATAAACAACTGCAGCTCTACTGACTTTATGTTGCAGCCTTTACCAGGAGGGGTCCATTTGGTCCACTTTTAACAGCTTGAGAAAATACTTTTTTTTTTTTTATATTAGTTTCTTGAAAAGCTGAGCTGTTCACATGAGAACTTTTGAGTGTCAGTTTTCAGTTAGTTGAAGCACTGTACACAAAAGGACATAACAGCAATATATCTAGCAATGGAAATTGCTAGAATTGATTTTTGTACCATAAATTGATCTTATTTTTAGCAAAAATCATATTACATTATTACATCTAGAGATTTGATAGATGTGTGCAGTTTCTTCTCCCTTTAATGAAAAGGTGTCAGTCAGAAACTTTTAGCATTTCTATGCTCAATGTAAAAATAACAGTGGGAAGGACTGGGATTTTCACTGTGAATATATATCCCATCATCAGACAGAGCAATTCAAATATTTCGCCTGACAAAGGAAAAGGTGTGAAAACTGAATTGCTGCAAAGCCCTTGGAAAGCAGCAGAATGGTTCAGACTTTGCTGGGCACTTATGGTCTCACCTGGTAATTGCCCACCCTCAGGAGAGGAGCTTTCCACCCTTATGATCCTTTAATCTTGGAGAGGTGCAGAAGGCTCCATGGAAGGTCTTTGCTCTTGTTTGTTAAGGTATAAATGAGAATTTTGAGTTGAAGCTCAGTTTAGTCATGGGTCTCAAATTCCTCAGGCCAAGCAGTGAGTTCAGAATAGTCTTCATTGTTTTCTGTGTTTCTGGCCTAGATCTCTTACTGAAGTGGAGTGTCTTTAATCCCCCTGAAATATCACATATGGCAGCCGCAAGAAGAGTAACAGTGCTGCCAGCCTGCCCAACAAAGATGGAGTGACACGGAACTTTCTTTGCATAGACTTTTTTCTACTGCTTGGCTTTTTGTACTGAAGGAGGTGGCAGCAGCTCAAAGTGTTACCCCAAGCATCAGTGATCAGTGAGAGCAGCAGCTTGAGTCCTTCCCCGGGTGAGCTGCTGCCACATTTGGTGCTAGCAGGGCTGCAAATTCTCTGTCACCAAATGCAAAGCTGCATACTCTTTGGCGATAATTCAAGGTTGTCGGGCTCTAGTCATGGCTGTGGCTTGCAGCACGGTGACTTGCGCAAGGGACTGGGGGAGATGAGGAGGTTAGAGAGTGGTAGGGCTGAAGATAAAGCTGTTCAAAGCAGTTAACAAGATAAATTACACTGTTTGTACTATGACACTGGGTTGGCAGCCACGGCTTTGCATAAGGGTTCAGTTTCATTTCCCCTAGCGTGTGTTTATAGAGGATGCAGGCTGCCATGTAAGGAGGAGGATGCTTCCAGTGCCTTCTGCCATGTGCCCAGGCAGATGGCTATGCCCTCCCACGGTTTTCTAGGAAACAACAGCAGAGCAGCAGAGCTTATTGCAGCATGAAGAGCAGTGGAACAGGGCTTCAAAATCCCAGACACGCTCCTGCGCATGCAGAGCAAAAGTGAGGCGACATGGGCTCAGGAAAAGCACGTAGGCACTGGGGGCTGTGCTAAGCCCAGTGCTCAAATGTGGGGAGCAAGAGCTGAGTTAACCCTCTGAGAAAGATACGCTTTTAATGGTGCTGCTACAGTGTAGAGTGAAAGTGCATCAGTAGGATGTCTCAGAGAAGCTTTGTACTGCTCCTGACTATGTGAAATCTATCCGTACATGAACAAAGGCTGTTGGTTTCTAGGGCTACCTATCCATTACCTCAGAGGAATGAATGCAAGGGCTGGAGGAGAAGGATGTTTCAGCAGCAATTACGTGAGGTTGTATTAAGGAGCCACAGCTGGCCACTTAGCTTGTCGTTAGCAACCATCGCTAGGTTTGAGTCAGGAAACCCCAGAAATCTGCCGAGGAAGCCTGAATTAGCAAAATTGTGAGGACAGTTTTGAGATCAGATGTTCAAAGGATTAATTAACTTTTGGAAAAACCACCTGCTGATGGATCCATACTGAGCCTTTGAGACTTCAGGGTTTGGACCACCACAGAGCGGGATGTGGTCCCAGGGCTGTGGTGTGACAGAAGCCATAGCCATGTAACCACCCCTCTGCCCTGACAGAGCCTGTGGCAGAAGCCGGGCTGCAAATTCAGTGTTAGAAGTGCTTGAGAAAAATATAGGGTCTGAGCTGGAGTTTGCAGAGATAACGAGGTATAATTTTTGAATGACGAAGGGCGTGCATCAATAGCAAAGCTGAAACAGTGTGTTGAATCCTGCTCGCTTGTCCGTTCATTTGTTATTTTGTACTTGAACCCTCTAATGGCTTCATGCCTGCACTTTAACATGAAGATCCGTTTTAACTTGCTGACCTCCAGAAGCTACCGTGAAGCCGAGTTCATTAAGCTTTGAAGTTTTCAGCCTCAGCAGAGGCTGAAGAACTACCTGCATATAAAGCACTGTAGAAGGAGCACAGTGGTATTTTGTTAAAGCAACACATCACACAGGCTGATGATACTCTTGTAGCACCAGTCCCTAGAAATACATAAATAACCAGAGTTTGTGATTTTATTTTTTTTTTAGGGGATTTTGCCCCTTATTTGAGAGAAGCACTTAAGAATGGGTACTAAGAGAGTACTTTGGTAGCAGAAGACTTCTTCAGCCACTTTCCCTCTGATTCAGTATTATGGCACTGTGTGGGACTCTTACAGCTGTTACTGCCATATAATGCAATGAGTGACAAACACTACTTAGCATACTGAATGGGGGCACTGTCCCTAGCTTAATCTACCTAATGCCCCCACTGCAAGATATAAATAGATTAAGAGAGAAAATCCAATAATTTCTCCATTCTCCCACCAGAGCAATACACATTACATGTTCCTTGCCATCTAATTGCATTACATGGCAGGGATGCAATAAACATTTAATGGCAGTCACAGTCATCTGTCACTTCCCCTTAGATTGGTAATGTTCAGCATGATTTACATGCTTAACGCTGTACATTTTCGGGGGGAGGGAGGGAGGAGGATATCAGTAACCCACATCAAAGAAGTTGTGCTTTTAGCTAAAAGATTTTCTTTAATTAGAGTTAAGAAAAAGGAAGAGATTGAGTACCCAGTGTTCCTGAGATACCTTAATTAATCCCTCATGAAACCAGGATGGGACTTTAAAAGTCTTGGGCCTGATTTACCTCCAATGGTACTTTAGTTTTGCACAAGTATAATGCCACTGAAATGCAACTGGAGTCACACCAGTGAGTTAAGTGCAAATAATTAGAAGTGTTTAGGAAAAATGTTTTGAGTCCCACGTCTTCACAAATTAATGTGTTTCAGAGGGAGGTGCGGTGGGTGCTGGGAAGCAACGTGGTCAGATATATGTGTATATTTCAGGACATAGTGAATGTAATTGATCTAAACAGCAAATCTTCCATTAGCGTCAAGGAGAACAGGGCAGTTCCATCACAAAAGTCTGTTAAAAACACGGAGACCATGAAATATATTGTTCATGTTGAACACTTTAATGGAAAAGCTGCAAATCCCTGTGGACAAGTTAATATCAAATTATAATTCTCCTCCCCCCGCCTCCCAGGGCAGGGTGCGGGGAAGATCGCAGCCACACTTCTCATAAAGCTGCTCTGCTTTGCCTTGTGTAGAGTTTTACCATGTGGTGGGTAACACGTTACACATCCATTGGTAAAACCCAGCTGTTTCTAAACAGGGAGAACAAAAGCTTTCACATACTTGTTCTTGTAGTAGCATCGAGAGCTGTGCTTTTGAATACAATATATACAATATATTGGCTTTACTGAGCAAAGTTAAATGACACTGCTTCAAAAAGTGTCCTCTCCACATCACTGTCTTTTGAATTTACTAGATAGGCATGAAATACTAAAAAAAAAAAAAATCCCAGTGTGGGTAGGAAGAAAGCATAAACCAGACATGACGACAAAGTTAGTGTGAATTAAAAGAGCAAATTTTTAAGGCAGATAGGAAGGCACCGGCTTATGCCAGACAGACCACCAGCAAGTCGTCATCTGGTGAAAACTTTCAGCCAGTGTGAATTTGAGCCAAACAGTAGCCTGCAGGTGACAGTCTCTGTAGCCCATTAACAGTCTCTCGAGACCTGTAATCCTGCAGCTGAGCCCATTTCTTACTCTTCCTGAGAGCTCGGTTCATGTTTGCATTTGCTTTGCTGTGCTTGTGGCTTGCAAGCAAATTGGGGAGCAACTGTGCGCTGCTTGGCATTGTGGTTCCCCAGCAGTTAGGCAGTTTCCCTTCTCCGGCTCCTCCTGTTGATCCCGAGAAAGATTGCTCTAAGGTTTTCTCTACAAACACAGAGTACAAAAGCAAAACTAAGAGACAAAAAGAAAGGGAGCAGGATTTAGTTTTCTTGTCTGTTAGAAAGTCAGAGTTGGACTTCCTGGGATCTTTCACCAAGGGATGGGATGAGCAGAACAGAAATCCAGCGCTGAACTACTCTGTCCTAAAAAGAGCTCCTCGAAACTGTGCTCAGCAAGGATGAAACACAGAGAGTGTGTGTGTGTGCGCGCGCCTGCAGAGATTCACTTATTGATAAACTCACCCCTGTAATCTGCCAGCGAGTTACCTGCTGTATGGTGCTCTGGGCTTTTGCTAATTTGACAAGGTCACTTCACATGGCACTGTCTGCAATGCAAACAATTACCAAAGGCGGCAAGGCAGCTTTTCTTGTATGAATCACTGAATCATTAACTTCTGTGTCACTGAAAAAGTATCCTAGCTCCTGTTTGTGTCCTTCTCAATCAATATCCCCAGACAGAGTATCCATGTCCTTTATCCCCCCCAGGAATGACTAAACCTTTCCAGCAGCTCCGAATCACTCGGCTAATGGGCACGGGAGCAGAGACCTTAATTGTCCCTGACACCAACACAACCGCTTTTCTTCTTTGCATATCAATACTATACATCTCTGTCAGAGCAGGGGCAAATTGAGTTATGAAAGCGCTAAGGCCGGTCTCAGAGTACATTACATCAAGTTCGGGGCGTATTGACTTGATTCTGCTAACATAGCTGGGATTTTAACGCCCACCGGAAAGCAGTTACTTGTCACGCCTCATTGAGGTTGTCTACCTTACGCTGCTACAGAGTTGCGCCACACAACTCCAGCAAAATCCTCCCGGTTTCAAACTTGACCTATGAAATCACTGCCGGACCAACCGCGTTTTCAGGCGGGGATGGGGGGGAAGAGAAAACAGAAGGCACAAACCGACGGCAGTACCCACGCAAATTAAAATAAAAAAATAAATAAAATTTTAAAAAGGGCCGTAGTTAGGGATTTCTTTCCCGTAAGGGGCCGGGAGCGGGAGCGGGAGCGGGAGCGGGGCGGGGGGGAGGGGGCCGGCGCGGCGTCGCGCGCCGCCGGCCGCCAGTCTGCGGTGAGGGCGCCCTCTAGCGGCCGGCGCGGGGCAGCGAGCGAGCGAGCGAGCGAGCGCGCGCGGGGTCTCGTGCTGGCGCCGGGGGGCTGCGGCCCGGGCGGGCTCGGAGCGGGACGTGCCGTGTCACACCCGCCCCCCCCCCGTTGCTTTGAAGGCCACGCAGCTGTGTTGCTGGCCTTCTAATGAAGCCTTAGGATGGGGAGACGTTTTAAGCATTTAAAGCCTTTTAATGCTTCCGCTAAAGCGCGGTGAAACTACTTCCACAGCAATTAAAAATGAAGATTACAGCTACTGCTATCAATCCTTTGCGTTCAGTGACTCGGAGATTTTAAACGCCTCGAAAAGATAGCAATGACTGAAGTTTTGATCGTGTTATTTTTGCACGTACGCTTTGGATTCATCCGTGCGGATGTTTTAATTGGGATTTCTGCTCCTCTTTAACAGTACAAAAACAACTCGGAGAGTTATTCCTTTTATATTTCACGTTCTGCGGTATATCTTGTAACTTTCTAAAAGAAGTTGAGGTACTAACGTAGCCAGAACAACTGCAAAACCCCAGGTCCTTTCTTTATGATTTGAGAAATGCAGTGATTTGTGGGGCTAGCAACACCTGCGAGCATGGATGCGACTGCTCGACTGACACACTGAATTTGGGGATGGCAGAGCAGGAATGAGTTCTACACCATCCCTTGCTGTCCACTTAAGCATAAGTACATGCTTTGATTTAATTTTCTACTAATGAGGTAAAATTTTACTTAACTGAAAAGGTTGCAAGGATTACTGCCTGTCTGTGCAATTGGGATTTTGTGGGCTGAGATGTTGGGAGCTTTGTTTTTCCAGGTGACAGGTCTCTTCCCATACAACTAATATCAGAATGGTATTTTGAAGCTATACCTGTATAGATAGTGTGAATACGTATGTCTTTTTCATCCTGTCCCATATTTAGCATAGAACGATGCATGATTTCACCCAAGGCAGCCGCCCCAGTGCCAACCCCTCCTACCCCTACTGCAGCCAGTGCTGGACCACGAGAAGGCTGCTGCAGTGGGAGGGTATGGTGCTCCCAAAACACACAGTACTCTCTATGGTCCCCCCAAATCTGCCCTTTCTCCCCACCCACCTGGCTGTGCTTTCTCTGGAAGCGCCTGCATTTGTGATTGTGTGGGAAGATGTCTGCTTTTACACACTGGCTTGAATATTCAGCTTCGTTGCCAGTTTATTATTGTGCTTCAGGCCTCGTTAGAAGTTTTGATAGAAGCATGTGCATATAAATATAGTCATTAACACATTTATTATTTGCAGATTTACACTTAAGTTTGGCTATTAAATAAACAAATGGGAACAGCCTGTACCAGTATTACTAAACTGCCTGAAATATTCATTTCAGTCAGGTCTTGCAGTGGTGAAAACTGCTGTAACCGCATTCAAATCAATGTTACCGTGCAATTTAGAGCAATTTGAAAATCTGGCCACAGTATATATTATTTGTTAATAATTTGGGGAGGGAGTTTTATTTATTCCTTTGAGGACGAACTCAGAGAAGCCTATATTTAAAAACAAAGTGAAACAACCTATCATTAATTTTATGTACAATACACATCTCAGCAGCATATACCATAAACCAGTATAAAAAACTAGCCCCTAGAAATCTTCTTTTTCTTTAACAAAAATATGTATTTGTATAGCATACAAAGTGTGACTCCATCAAAAATAATAAAGTTTTTGTAAGCTGTTTTCATACTGTGAGAAGGCGTAAAGGACCATGTTGAAGAAGAACAGCGTAGAGAAGCAGTGGGTAGAGGTTACTTAGTATCCCTGTTGACTGGCTAGCCCAGAAAGGGAGACCCAAAAGCGGAAGAGAGTGCTTAGGGTGGCTCCTGATGGGACTCTCGTAGGGGTGATATGTCAGTCCCTGGTCAGCATGTAGAGAAAGACACTCATCTCTTCTGCTCATTTCAGATGTTCTTGGAGATTTTCATATATATATGTATATATTTTATATATACATGTTTATATATAAAATATATTTTTATATATATATAATATATTTTTATATATATATGTATATATTTTATATATACATGTTTATATATAAAATATATTTTTATATATATATAATATATTTTTATATGTAGACACACACACGTATACAATAACAAGGAATGCACAAATTTAGAAAGTAATTTCCATCCTACTGCAGTGAAAATAGAGTTTTGTTACTGGCACCATGTTGGTAGTATGCTTTGAATGCAATATTAGCAACTGCTCAAGGCTTTGCATCCTTAAAGGAAGCAGTTGATTCTTCCCTTTCCACCGCAAGGCAGGGGAAGTGTCACTGTCCCTCTGTTACGGCAGGAGACCCCAGCTTGCACTCATGTTAAATGTCACATGAAACACTCAAAGTAGGGCAAGACTCAGTGTTCAGGAGCTTTAGGGACATGTGCGTGGACCGCCATCCCGTCCCAGGAGGAAACCCCAGCGCTCAGCAAGGCAGGGGTGAAACGCTTCGACCACCACAGAAGCTAGTGTCAAACCCCAGAAGTTCCCCGGGAGTTTCGTGGCTGTTCAATGCAGGCAGGATCCTAGTTTTACGGGTCTTATCTGTAATGATTTGGGGGTGGGGAGACTGCTGGCTTTTCCAGACCTGCTCTGCCTGGCAGCAAGTGTGCTCTTGCTATGCTGCACTATCTATCATTACCTATCCATCAGAAGCCGTGAGAGTCAGCTGCTCGGTCCTCTGAGTGTTCTGCCTTCCTTTAATGTATTCCTAAATTGCTTAAAAGTTTATTTGTAGCTGTAATAGCCTGTACTATCCTAATTTCTGTCTGCATGTTTGTAAAATCATATGTCAGCAGCCATCAAAATCATTGAAATCATTGCAACATATTTCAATTATATCCCTTTGATGCTGGTAAAGACTGTTTAAGAATAAAATAACAACCCTGCACTTAATGCAATCAAAGTTTCCTCAAAACTAGTTTATACCATCATCACTCATTCAGTATGGTTGAAAACATTTTGTATAATGCTATTACAGTGACTTGCCAGTGAACAATACAAGTTAATACTGATTTTAACATACACAAATGATTCCTTAAATCCCCAAATGCTTTATGAATATTTCAGTGTAGTCTTACAAAAGAATGCGTGGATGTGAGCTGGATAGCATGCAAAGAACAGTAGATTCTTCCATTCCAGAATACAACCTGATATATGGCATATTTGTTTATCTTACCGACCCTCCAGGTAAACAGATTCATGGCTCTATAAATAGTTTCTTTTTTTTTTTTTTCCTTTTTTTCTTTTTCTTTCTTTTTTTTCCAAAGAAGATCACAGAAGTGTGTCTTTAAGGCTCTATCTGCACTGGGAAAATTCATAAAGTAATTCCCAGGGTTAGCAGTGATAGGAGTCTTGGTACTTACAATGCTTCGTACTCAGACCTATTTTTAGCACTACTTCACTTCACCGTAATGAAAACTAGCTGCGTTGAGTAGCAATGGGGGTTTCTCCACCTGACCTCATCCTCTAACCTCGTTTCAACTGTTTTAATTTCTGAGCTCCTATATGAACTGTGTTCCCAACAATCTAAGGGGGGAGACATGGAGAAGAGAGATCTGTAGTTCATGGTGAGGGGAAGTGCTAACAGGGTTGGTTGTTTAGTTGTTTGTTCTTTTTTTAAATCAGACCTGAAAGTGTACTTGCACTGTAAAAGTAGAAAGCCAAAGAAGAGGATTAGGTAGATAAAAAAATAAAGAAAGAGGGCTCAGGAGGGAGATCAGAAGAAGAGGTATGCGAGGGTCATGCAAGGAGAATGGAGATCCCACCTTCCAGTCCAGATCTGCACAGATCAGCTGGGTCAACTGGGAAGGGAGAGCCTCTTCACTCCATTGATCCTCGCCCTCCTTGCTGCAGCTGGTGATTTTACAAGGTCTATATAAGCTGGAGACTAGTATATGCAAAGAACTCATCTGAGATCGAAAAATCATTTTACTCGTAAGCCACCAAGCAACAATAGACATTAGTACATCTGAGTCACTAGTAAAGTAGGTTAGATTTGCATTAGTGACCTGTGGTGAAAAATTCCATATGTGACCGATGCTCCCTGGAGAGATGCCTTGCCTTTTCCCTTGTGTGGTTATTAAGCAAAAGTTACGTTTTTATCCCTCCAGCTTATGCATCAAGCGCTAAGGGAAGGAAGATATAGAAGGTATACAGAAGAAATACCTTGCTCTAAAACTGTACAAACTTGCTAATATTTGTGCAGCTTTACATTTTCTCGATTTTTCCCTAATTTTTTTGAAGTTAGAGTTTGCTGTGCAAGAAAGACTTGGCACCCAGGTTGCAATGTGAAATTGCGACCAAAAAGGAGTTCTTGTTGCTGCCTGCTGTTTTTTTCCAGCCTGAGAGATACAAAAGCATCAAGGGGCATACTGATGTTTTAACTACAGATGTCCAGCAAGCACTGCATCTGAGCTTTGGGCAGGCAAGGAAGTGTGAGTGCAGGAACTGCCCATCTTCTCTCGGGTCTGCTCTCACCTTCCTTTCCCTTCTGAAACCCCCATTAGCTGGTCCATCGCCGCTTCCTTTTGCACCGATTCATGCACGGAGTTTCCCCTGCCCAGAGGAAGGGGGAACGTGGCCCTAATGGCTTCATCCCATTGCATTCAGTAGAGTAGATGGCTTTGCGTCCCCTGCTGCGTTTAGTTCACCCATTGCCACCCTTTCTTCTCCCTGGGGTGCCAAGGGGGGATTGTGTGCTGAGTCAGCACACAACATACCTCCTCCGTGCAGAGCACTCGTGTGGGCACAGCCAGGCACACTCAAGTGCCACTGCAGCGTGTGCCTCAAAGCGCAAACAATTCCACTTTGAAAATTGCTTTGAGATTGTAAATTGCTTTTTTGATCCTTTGGGATGAAAAGTTCTATATCCGTGTGTTATTATTAATGACAGTAAATTATTCTGGAGGTGGTGGGTCTGCTTTGGTTCCTACGGAGCAAAATGAGTAAGCGCTTTCCCGTGAGTACACCCAAAATGCGAAATACCGGCGGGTGAGCCTAGTGACCGGGCAGCCTGATCCTTCACTGCCGTGCGTGCGTTTTGCTCGCTGAAAACGCTGCGAAAGAAGATGTCCCAAAGAGCAGGCGCACCATACTGCTGGGGGCACGCTGCCAGGCGGCAGGGCTAGTGCTAGCCCTGCGGCTCCCCGGTAGCCTTTGCTGGGAGCTGGCTGTACCAACGCCCTCTTTGAGAGGCTCACTGAAGTCCCAGCTCAGTGGCTGAAGCCATCGTTTGTTTTTCTGGGATCCCTTCCAGTTCCTCTGAATCAGCCTCTTGTTTGCCCGCCTTCCCCCCGGCGTGTGCACGGGCCTGCGGCACTCCCCGGGCCTCCTCGGGCTTGCTCGGCTCGCACAGGGGGTTGTTTGGGGCCAAGGAATGATTCAGAGTCAAATTTCGGTAATGGACAAAGCGTCCGTTAACTCCATCACCAACTTTTGGCAACAACCTTGTCTCCTGTTTTTTCTAAAACACCGAAGTTCATTACTGCAAGTTAAAGAAAGAAGAAATAAGCCCCTACACTGTAATCAGTGGTGATGGAGAAGCTTGT
Organism: Harpia harpyja; assembly: GCF_026419915.1. Classification (NCBI taxonomy): domain Eukaryota; kingdom Metazoa; phylum Chordata; class Aves; order Accipitriformes; family Accipitridae; genus Harpia; species Harpia harpyja. The sequence continues at coordinate 35,938,470 of NC_068941.1, forward strand.
TTTTTCTTACTCTGCTGCTGACTTTTAAATACTCAGGATTTATTGTTTTGAAAGATGCCCTGTGCAAAGGCATATTTCAAAAGGCAGAGGGGCTGACGGTGCTTAACGTGTGTTCTGGCGCTTTGGGAGCACTGTTAACAAAGTGAGCTTCACAAAGATGCAGTTCAACTAGGAACAATAGAAATGTTTAGCATGATGGATCTGTGGCCAGGCACGAGCGGGAACAGCTTTGCGCAGGCTTGGGAATGGGAGAAGTGGAGGGATGACAAGTCCTGTAACGGCAGATTTACGCAGCAGTTCTTTTCCTTCTGTTTTTATAGTAAGTGAGAGGCTATGGCAAACCGTTTTGTGCCAGGGAGCCTGTTTTCTGAAAGAAGTCCAGACGCTGTGGAGAAAAAAAGCAAAAAACAGTTGTGAACCCCTCAGCCACTTCATACCAAGTTTTCAAGGCTGAACTAAAGCCAAATCATAAAAAGGGTTCTCATTAATTACTGTCATTTCATGCAAAATGTGTTTATTTACTAATCTGAGAACAAACAAGGTGAGAGGGCCAAAAAACCCCCCACAAAACAAAAAAAACCAACAACTTTTTTTTTTTCTACAAAACCTAAAGGGAATGAGGTAGCTGATGCTTTGGCAAGAGCAGGATGGAAAGGGGCCAGGCGGGTAGTGGTGGATTTATCCAGGTCTAGCACAGGGTGGTCCTACCTCATGGCACGCACTCCTAGGTGGTCTTGCAATACAGCTGCTGATAATAACTAGCCCAAGAAGTGGATGCCCACTGGTCAGCGAGGCCGTAGCCCTGTGGCACAAGGTCTCTGGCAGCAGCGCCGTCCGAAGGGGGACTCACAGCCCCCCACTCCTGCCTCGAGCTGCATGCGTCACCCCTGCGGCTCTGCCAGCTGGGTTCAAAACCACTCGTGAAGCTGGTATTGATGCCAAGGCCACTGTACTCTGCAAACTTGGCTTTGGTATGTAAAGCCCGTAGTTGCTTGCTCATGTTTTTGTAGGTAATAAAGTACTTCTTGGCCCTGTGTGTGCACGTGTCCCATTTTCACACTTGCATGCGTGCCTCTTCCAGGAGTGCAGAGGTGGCTAGATTTTTAATGGTAAGCTGACAATAAGCTGATAAGATTGTCCTTCTGGATATACTTTTCTACCAGTCTGAAAGGAAGAAAGTGCAGTCAGTCCTCTGGAGATCAGGAAAATATTCTGAACAACAGAAAACTCTTCTTCCCTTCTTTAAAAGAAAACGGTGAAGAATACAGCAACTGCAGGCTTTGGTTGCTGGGGGTCTGCTGGGGGAGATTTGGTAGGAAATTCTTTTGGAGGGTTTGGTGGAGAGTATTACAGCTGAAAAATGTCATTTCTCTAAAGAAGGCTAGAAGAATGATAAAAGGAAATTCCTTTTTACCCAAGCCACTGGGAGGCAGCACTGAGAAGAAGAAAAGAGGGGTTATGTTTTTATGTGCCTTTTTTCTTCTTTTGCGTAAGTGTTTGTATGAATTTTCAAATGCATAAACACAGGGTTTTGATCCAGCAGATGCTGGGCTAGGTACTACCCACTCCATGCCTCTGTGTTGGCAAGAAACAGGAAGGGAATAATGAGAAGGTATAGAAGCATTTTCTTTTCCATAAAGCTGAGAGCCCTTGTCTGAAGAGAGCTCTGCGAGTTCAGCATCTGGGCAGCTTTCCCATCTTCTAGGAGTGGGACCGTAGGTAAGATAACCAGGGAAGCGGTTATGAGCTCTCCTGGATGTGTTCTGAATTGCACAGATGGGAGATTGTGATCCCAGGCTCAGATGTAGCACTGGGTGTGCGTGTGCCTTTGAAAGATGCTAATTCGGAAACCTGGTGTGGTTAGTTTTAAGAGATGTTCTTGCAGACAGATGTAAACGATGGGGATAGTAGGGTTCACTGTAGCTGTTGTTGGGATTACCAGTGTAATCAAATATAAATATATCAAATATAAAATTCTGTCTAATTGATGGGATTTTGGTCTTAGAGGCCAGATCCTCCATGGAATTGCTCCGTCTTAACCACAGCTTTCTAGGACAAGAGGTAAATGGATAGGAAATGCAGCTTACTGCAAGATGCAATATCATCACAGAAAAGGTGGATATAATAAAAAGACTAAACCACACTAACTAGACCACATCTTGACTGTGGTGTTTTTCATTCAGTATTGAACGCCCATTGCAGCAAAACATCCTTAAAAATGTTAGGCTAGCATACAGGTATTTACAGGCTTCATCAGTAAAATGGAAGAATATAGGTCCAAAGAACTGGTGGTATTATTGAAGGCTCTAAACTAGACCTCAGGGACAATAAAGGGTTCAAATTTGGATGGATGATTTTTTTAATTCTTTTTTTTTCTTGAGAACTGCCTGCACTGGTCCTCCACTCAAGGACGGGAGGAGTGGATGGCCAGGGACCTATGCTCTTTTTGTCTCTGCTTTCTTGATTTAATCTTTCTTAATGAGACAAAAATGAAGGAACCATTTGCCTCTTTTTGTAGAGAACAATTTAATATGACCTAACAAGAGCATTAACAGAATAGAGGCTGAAAATTATAACGATAAAGTAGACCACTAGTAATCTATTCACATGGCATTGTGTGTTGTTTTTTTTTAAAAAAAAGAGTGAGCCATGCAGTTGGTCTAATTATTAGGAAATTAAGAGTGAAAGGGAAGTCAGGCAGAACTGTTCTACTCAGATAGAAGCAAACATATGGAATAAGTTGTGGAGCAAAGCTATTAAAACTAGTATGTGAGTTACAGAGAGACAAAGAGGGTGATGTGTTTATTGTGAACGTGGAGGGGGTTCTGAAAACACAGAAACAGATGCAAGGGAGGGTGGTGAAATAAATTTAAAGGGGATAGACTGGATTCTGTGGGCATAGTGTCCTTTTCTTGTGTGATGAGTTTGTACACACCAATAAGGTAAGGGAGAAACTTATTTTTACATTGAAGTTCGAAGTTAACTGGGTGCTTTTAAAAAATAAAGGAGTATGGAGATGGAAGCGTTAATTTTTCTTGCAGCTGCTGTTTCAAGAGTTTCATTTCACATCCACCAGACCTTTGTTGGACTCTGGTGACACTGGTTTCAGTGGACCTGGGTATTTTATACTGGCCAGTAGGTCCTTGTGCAGGTCTGCCCTCCCCTCTGAAGTCAATGGCTGTCCTATTGCAAAAAAAGATCTGCTGATGCTGTGATTCTGGTGCTTCGGCAAGATACACAGCAGAAGCAGAAACCATATGATGAGGGTGTCATCTTCACAGTGCTCTGCAGGTAGAGGGTTCAGCCCTGCCCCGAGAGATCGGCTCTGCTGGCCTCGGTGAGACTGCTCAGGCAAGGGGTGGGCAGCCTGCACAATTTAGAAATTCAGCATCCTTGTGACACAGGGAATTAATTGGGAATGGGCCCTGCCTTTCCAAGAACTGGTCAGGATGCTTGCTTTTTTCCTCCCAGTTTCAGGAAAAGTGTGGGGTTTCTTTAAACGGGAATTTTAGTGATCTGAGCACTGCCAGGGAGTCCAGCTTCCAGTCTTTCCTCTCCCTGCGAAATCGACCTCTTCCAGGAGACAGCTCTGATCACAAAGATAAGGCTGTTTTGTGAGAAAGCATCCCCTGCCTCCTGGGGTCTCCTTTGTGAAGTGTGCTGAAATGAAGAGCAGGAGGACAGATTCTTTGGTCCAAAGTGATAGCGAGAAAAAAAGGAAGCATGACCTGAGTTCCCCTAATTATGGCTCTGAGCACAGAGATCCAACGCCCGGGGTCTGGTCTTTGCCCCCATGCCTTTTTTTCCCTTGATGTGAAACAATCCCATAAGTGTGATAGCTGGTTTGTGGGTATCCTAGCAATGATACTTGCAGCTGGGAAAGACTGTCTGCTGCTTTGCATCAGAGGCCTCCTTATTTTGTGATTAAAACATCACAACATAACATCAATCTTTGCATCCTCTCTTAGGTCTCAGAAATTCCTGGCTTCTTGACCAAAAAGTCAAGCTAATATGTAAGGTCTCTGATAGATTGTTCACTAATACAATTAAAAAGTGCATAGTGGATAACATAGTGTAGGAAATTTTTCACTTTTAAGATTGTCTTTTTTACAAACTGATAGCAAATACCATATTTGAAAAGTTGTAGCAAGCCTTAGGCTGGGAAAAGCCAGTCCCAGTTGTGAGCTGGGCCCAGCCACAGTAGAATTTAGTCTCTCATTGTCTTTAAAAAATTTGTCTGTTTCCCAAGAAAAAAAAATTCATCAATCCTCTGTTTATTTCTGCATCTGCTGGAACCATTTTCTATTGGATGATGTGTGAGCGATGATTAATTAGTTGCTTTTGTTTCGGCTTTAAGGTTTGTGCAAGCAACAGTGGGAAGAGGGGGTTTGTGAGCTGGTCTTCTGCCAGGGGTTGTCATTCACGTGGTTGACAACTCCATCTCTCTAGAAGGCCATATAATAATGTATTTCAAAATAAAAAGTCGGTTAAGAGGACATTCATCACTTTGAGAGCATGTTCAAAGCGAGTGTCAGGCATGTAATTCAAGAGCGCTTCAAAGTAGGGCTCCTGAGAGAAGAATTAACAGGAGAGAAGCACAGCCAGTACCCAGTACTCCCCATGTGCTTCCCTACCTAACTTTTCCTAATGGGAGAGACGTGGCTTTTCGTCTCCGTCTCAAAGACTCCAGGTTCAGCATTACCAGCCGTGCCTGAGCACCACTGCCTGTTAGCATCAGCACGGGTTCAGCCGGCCGGCGGTACCCTTCCTTCTGTGCCACCTTTCCTTGGACAGAAAGGGACAGCACTGATCTCACTCGCAGTATTTTCACACTTGAAATGGCTCCATTAATATGACATCAGTGTGAGGCAAGCACTGGGTCACATACTGTGTGTCAATGTTTCTGGGCAGAAGACTTCAATGATTGCTGTATGCTATCCCCAAACCAAAAATGTCTGACAACTGCAGGCAAGAGGATCAAGGTGCTATCAGTGAAACCACAGGTTGTTTTCACCTTTAGATAGCTGGTAAATGAAAATTGCTCTCCAATTTCTCAGAGGGATGTGTTAGAAACTATTAGCTAAAAGCTTCCAGCCTGACAGCGTTAATTTCCTATTCATTTCATTAAAGGGACATTTTTTGAGAGACTTGTAAATTGCAGCATGCTCCTAGCAGAATAATAGCTTCAGGAAAAACATGTAATAGCTCTCCTTAATCAAAATAAGGGCAAGTTGTTGTTTATCCAGCTGAAGAGCTGGGGATCACTAAAGCTTGATTTCTGTTTTTCACATTAAACAATCGTACATTTTTTGAACTATGTTTTAAGAGAAACATGGGTATATTTCAGTAAAGTACATGTGTATTTGGTTATTTGTTTGTCCTGAACATGTTTCTGCTTCTGTTTCCTTTTTTATTCCTATACCGGTCTGCCTGTCCATGACCTTCCTTGAGTGTGACATGTCAGCCAAAAAGAAGCAACCTTGAACTGTTGGACAAAACAGAATTCTGCCCCTGTGGGATAATATAGCAGATATTATCATTGTTTAGATAAAAGCTGCTGATAAAACCTCTTGCCAGAGCTGAATGATTCTTGTCTTAGTCATGTAATGGATCAGGTGGGAGTTTCTGCTGGCGCTTGCGCTGTGATGCTCAAGATCTAACTCTACACATGTAAATAATGAACACAAGATGGAAGGAGATCCAGAATGAGGCCACTGGTTCTAGTGGGGCTTTTCAGAGAAAGGTGGATGCAAGCTGGCTGGAGATAGCTAGGACTGTGATCTTCAAAGACATTTTTGATACCAAGTCTAGGTCCCCATGTGTATTTAGAAAACAGAGTTCATTTAAAATTAATGTGCCAAAAAAATGATTTTTTTTTTTTTTCTGGGGTACCATTTTCCTGCTTAGCTTGGCCAATGTCTGCTTTTAATTGGATTTTAGACAGTTTGTACTGTGGAGTTGTGATTCCTCTTGCATTATCTTCTCTGTGCTTTGCAATCAAGAACAGTTTCATTCTGTGTTCCTGCAGGCTGTAGGTTTAATTAAACCTCAGAACCTCAGTTTACCGCAAAGAGTTTTATTTTCATTATAAATAAATAAAGCAAAAAGAATTTAAATAAAATAGAATAAATACATTTCTGAAATAACACAGCAATTTAGTAGCTGTAATCCCTTGCTTATTGCTTGTGTTCTTATGAGGACTGGCAGCATATTACAGCGTATCTTCGTACCTCCCAAAACCTGGGTGCTTGTGCTCTTTCCTAAAAGACTAAGACACAGTAAAGCTCGGGACTATTTTTTGAAAGTTAAATACATGAAGATCATTTTTTGGAGTATGTACTGTGTTGGATTTTCAGAAATGCAGGTGATTTCCATTGGTAAATTTGTAGTGTGATGGTTGGGTGGAGGCAGGAAGGGTTATATGGAGATGGGGCAGGACCGTAGTGTTACTGGTTGCAAACTATCATGAGCACTGGCTTTTCCCTAAAGGAGTCTGTCAGCATTTCTAGCCTGTCTGTGTAGACTCCCCTGGAAAACGGGAAAGTAACAGCCCTCTCTCTGCATATTCAGATTGATGTGTACCTTTCAGTTGGCCTCCTTGCTCTGGTCCAAGAAATGTATGTACAGATCGCAGGGTGGCAGGGAGTCGGAGCGAAGAGCTGAGGCCTCTCCATGTCGTGGTAGAGGGCAGGAAACTTGTGATTAGCACTGCAACAAAATCATACTTTTCAGCGCTAATGGCTGACTTTACTAATAGTGGTGTCAATGCACATGGGGAGGAGCAGAACGAAGAAATAATTGAGTAAACCATGAACAGCAGTAACGTTCCCCAGAAATAGCTTTTTTTTCGTAGATATATGAAGCGTGGCGTGCGGTGCTCTTGCCTATATTGCATTCTCCATCTGGCTGGTTACTGAAAGCTCAGATTCTCCTGGGCTTTTCTGAGTTATTTACTTTAATATTCTGCCTTTTATAGAAAAGATTATCTTACAAACTGGATTCTCCATAGTGGATAGATTTTTATGGTTTAATCCTGTTTTTGATATCTAATTCTATTTTTTCCCCTTGAATTTAATATCAATTCCCCTGACACACATGCATAAACATGCACAGGATTTCATGTCTTTTTTTTTTTTTGTGGTAGTGTCTCATGCAGAGATTCTTTTCTTACCACACTTGATTGAGAAATAGCTCCTATGGGATTCAGAGAATTGTTCTATACCTCCAGCTTAGGGACCGAGAAATCGCTGTGCGCCTTGTTCCCTTTAAATGGGGACTACAGCCAAAGCCCAATTAATACAGAGGGAATCCTTCCATTGATTTCAGTTATCTCTTGGTCAGTCTGTCTGTCTTTTATGCTTCATTATCGTTATCACTGAGCATGTCATAATACATGTATTTATCCTACTACATGCCTGTGAGGTAAGGAAGCAATAGTCTTTCCACTTTATTGATGGGGATCTGAAGTACAGCGAGATGAAGTGCTTGATCTGGCAAGAGACTGAATTCAGTTATTGAAGCCCTGGTTTAGATAAATTCCAACCTATTGCCACCAAAAGGCCCTGCCAAGTGGCTGTAGGTGCTGGTGAAATGTATGTATCCTTTATGCAGATGCTGCAGTTCATGCGAAGTAGTGTGGAAACAGTTCTGGGAGCACAGCTTGGGATTCAGGACTAGCCCTCCTTCTGGGATGATGGCCTTAAGTGAGAACAGCAAGTCTGCTTTGTCTCTCTCTCTCCCTGCTCTTTTTCTCCTGGGTACACAGCTCAGCATTATGCTCAGTGGCATATATGCAACGAGAGTAAAATCCACCCTGCACAGAATATTGCTCGGTGGCTGTAGGACTCTGGACCTGAGTTATCTGGAACTGAGCCTGGGTAGTGAATGACCAGTGACGTATTGTTCTGCTTTGTTCCTGTGAGATTTCCTGCAAGACGCTGGCTCTTCAGAAGAGCATTCAGGGTTGGAAAGCCCTAAACTGGCAATTGTGGGTTTGGGGTTTTTTTGGTTTCTTTTAGTTGGAAGGTAATTAATTGGTCTCCAGAATGGCTGGTGACAGGATGCTTTGGGTTGCACTGGAGGACGTGCTTAGGATGGGAGGAAGAACATCTTCCAAAGTGTAGCCAAAGCACAACAGCTGGAGTTTTGGCGGCCCTGGGATCTTCCTCTACCCCACTCATCACACTCACTGGTACAGCACTGGATTATGCAGTGAAAGATGGATCTCTTCTGGTTTAGGTATTTAATTTTATGCAGGAAAATAATATTTTTTTTTCTTTTCTCTACTTTTTAAGACATCCGTGTAAAGGTCCTGCAGTGCCTTAGGCAAATCACTGTGAGATTTAAAGCAGAAAGCTTAGGACTGTGTTTAGTCTTCCCATTAGGCTGAAAGGGGTTTAGATTTCCACTGATTGACCACCAAACCCTCCCTTCCTCCCTCCCCCCACCAGCTCCACTTCTCTGGCCCAGATCAATGTCAGTAGTTAAATGGATCGGTTATTTGAAAGCTGTCTGTTGACCTTTCCTTCATGATTGATTGCATGAAAAGTGCACAGGAGTGTGGCTTCCAGCTAGGCGAGCAGTCACTGCTGACGGCTCTCTTTCACCACTCCCCATAGCCCACTAAGATTTCCCACAGAGGAATAGGCTGCCTGCGAAGATGCCAGACCAGAGAGTGCTCTCAAGTAACCATAATGAAGCTGAAAGCCAGCTCTAGTCTTCCTCAATGGCCGAGAGGAATTATTTATGAAGAGGAGACCAGGGCTGAGTGGTTTACTGGCCTTCAAAAGACTTCCTGACCGGAGGTCTGGAATTGGAGAGCCACAAGAGCCCTGGGTAGCAGTTGCCTACGGGCGTTGGCAGGTGTCCTACCAAAAACGAAGAAAGAGGACAAAACCAGGGCCATCTCAGTCTCTCTGGTGCACACATCAGCATGCACTTGCCATCTCATGCGCTCACCACCTCGCACACGTGCTGTCCTAGCCCAGAGAAATAATTAACTTTTCTATCTTTCGATATGCTTTTGAAATACAAAAACAGCCTGCAGTAGCAGATGCATAGAATTAGTCTTTGTGCAACTCTTCTTTCTTATGCTTTCCCAGTCTAAAACTAATGTTGTCAGAGCTTTAATTTGCTTTAAATCTCCTGTAACCAATTCCATGGTAACAGGTTTTGATTTCTGGCATATGGAACATTTTAGTTACTCCCGATTGTTAGCATTATGAATAATAAACCCACCTTTTAACTCTTAAAATAAAGTTTGACAGTGCAGTAAGTGACGTTCTGTTTGCACAGAAGCAGAGAATACAAATTACCCTAAATCAGGTAATGGGAAGCTGATGTATGATGATTATGTTGTTTCATCACCCAGTTTTTAGTAGGTTGTGCAGGATCAGTAATTCACTGCATGATCTCCCTTTTAAATCACTTTCTTAATAAACATGTAACAACACTAGCCTGATGTAGGGCACAGCATGACTCTATGCTTAATCTATATTTTACAAACCAGCAATACACCACAAATAATGAAAAGGTTCATAATGTCAACGCTTGATTCTGATTATCAGGGAATTGCTCTCTGTAGAGCGTGGGGTGACATGGAGAGCTGGAGAGGAGGGTGGAGCAGGCTTAGAATTGGGCTTTCTGCTGATAAATACCATGTACCAAAGCCTAGGCTGGTACGTGAAATGACTATTGTAACCTAGGTTAGTGGTGGATGTCGGGCAATTTGGCAATTGGAACAAAAGTTGGGTCTTTTTGACGGCAACGACTTGCCATCAACTGGCTTCCCTGTTGCCCATCAGTGCTCTTCAGCTCTGCCACTGCAAGGTGATCGTGCCGAAGGGTTAGCCTTCACCATTCACAAACAGTGGAGAAAATAGCTTGTGGAGGAGCTCTGAAAGGCATGAGCTGGGAGTGAGGAATGAGTGAGTCTGCTGGAGGCTGAAGAGGTCTTGGGAGCCTTAGAGAGGTCAAGAGTGTGATCTTGCTCCCCAGGGAGGGAAATACTTGCAGCCTGCTGTATTAATCCTTGGGGCATGGTGTGGTAGAAGGAAGGGCAAACAGAGCTGAAAATGTGAGACCTACCTCCTGCGAACTGCTAGCTGTGTAATAGCCACCCTAAGTTTCAGCTGCTGTAACTCAACACCAGCAGATGAAGGCAATATAAGCCAGGTTTAAGTCTAGGTAAGGCTGCTAGAGGTAGTTTCACTACATTACATGTACAACAACTTTGGATGAAAAAGCCACTGATTTGAATGTGATTCCCACGTTCGAACGTGGGAATGCAGAGGGCTTGGGAATAGTGCTTTGTAGTATTTACGACTGACTAACTTTGCCCTCCTGGCTGCTGGAGTCTGACTCAGGGTTACCACAGCTGGCATCGTGCTGTGCAGGTCCCAGCGATGGGGCTGAGCTGGTGGGGCTGAGCTGGAGAAGCACACAAGCGCCCAGCTCTGCAGCCATCCCCAACTGCTGGGACAAGGTGGGCAGAGCCAGGCCAGAGCTCTCAGCTCTGAGAAGATCTTCCTGGGCCATTCAGGCTTTAAGGGGCCTCCATGTGGCTGAGCACCCAAAAGTGAAATTCTAATAGGGAAAACCCCACAGATCCACCTGAAGTATACTTGTACTAGACTGTGGTTAATGGCATCTCCATGTTCTCTCCATTTGGCTCCACTCCTCTTTCAGTTTTTATAAAAGTTGTATATGGCTTCTCTTCACCCAGCTAAGACATGTAGCTAATGAATTGACTCCTCCTCTTCTCACATGCTCCTCCACACAACATGGGGTTTATTATGGCAAAACTCTCAATTTGCCATGAACGCCCTAGTAATTAATAAATGCCATCAGCATGCCCCCAGTTACCACTGTTGGAAAGTCCTGGTGGAGAGGGTTCACCGTCACTTTTACATCGTCCTCTAAATGGCCTAATAAAAGACCAGGGAGAGCTGTTTCAGAGTTAATAAAAGAAATTGAAGCTCTTGTAATTAATAGTAGCTCTTACTCTTCTATCCAGTCAACTAGTACCTTCTTTTTCATAAGAGGTGAAGGATCAAATGGTGACTTACCAAATCATAGGGAAGTGAAATTATTTCAGACTCTAAAAAGAGTGTAAGCAGGAATAGACAATTTATTTCTTCTCTTGGTGCAAGATAGTTTAGTTATTCCTTATACTGGAGGGGGGAGGGAAGGAAGGAAGGAGACAGAAGATGAACAAAATAAATTAAAAAAAAAAAAAGGTGGCAGCTAGCCAGCTTGCTTGCAAACCCAGTTTGAACCTAGTGCATGCTCAGTCTGCACAGCTGCATGTTTCCTTGCCCAGCTGACTCATCTGGAGGAACTCCACGTATGACACTTATTTTACTTAGGGTGGCTTGGTTGGGTGAGAGGCTGTTAGGCAAAGCAAATCCATGATATTTAAGAAATATTTCTGTAGTTAGAATTAGCAAGAGAGTTGGTGTGTGTTAGAAAGGAGGCTGGCACTTACTCGACCCACTTAGTCTGATAAAGATGGAATGGTAACAAAAACCTTCCAGGCGGAAAGCTGTTATATTAAGGCCTTGAGGAACTGGACAACACACTGGATGCTATGAACACCAAGAGGCTTGGACTCAGACAAGACTGTCACAGAAATGGCTCTGCTTTCCTGCTCAGCTCTTTTTCCAAAGTGGTGTGGAGAATCTAGAGAGAACATCTTTAAGTCAGTTTAATGTCCACTGGGAGAGTGCCTTCCGCTTTCCAACAAACCTTCAGGTTTTGTTCCAGTAATTCCCTTTCTTATATTGTTTTTAAAACAGATACTTTTTTCTGGAATTAAAAAAGAAACCTATAGGGACATTCTTCTGTTGCAAAGATGGGATGAGGGCCTTTAATAGGGCTAGAACCTACAGACCTATCAAAGAAGACATTTAGAATTACAAAGCTGTTCGTGGGAGAATTAATTGCTTGGGAGTAGCCAGCACCCATTGGTTTGGGTGGTTGGGTTTTACATGGTCAAGTCTCCATTCTGACTCGGACAAGGGACTTGAATTTCAGTTTCTACTGAAAAACACCCACTGAGTGTCCTGACTATTGGCTGTGTGGGTTCATTTCTGAATCAGAACTTGTATCTTTGATCTGAAGAAAGGACTGGCAAAGGCTTCAGAGAAATAAACTTATTTCATCAAGTTGTTTTCATTATGGATACTTCGCCAATTTTCCTTCGGGAGGGAGTGAAAGAAAGAAGTCTAAAAATTTCCAACCAACCTAATAAAGAATGAAACAAAATACAGAGGTCATATTGGTACTCACTTTCCCTCCCTTCCCCAAGGATCCTTTCATTGCCAAAGCTGAGATACAATGATGACTCTGCAACAAGCACTGGGGCAAATCCTTATCCCAACCCTGGTCTCTTTGCATGGTCGTTCAGACCCAGTGCTAAAGGGAGTCCTGGTGTCTCCTACTGATCTTGCCAGTTAGAGCCCATGGACAACTTCTGAGCACAGGTTTACAGCTCAGGGAAGCAATTACCCAGGGTCACTGCAGCACCTTGTTGGTGAGGAGTTATTCCTGAGCAGAGTACTAGATTCCTACACGGGATCTTGCAGTGTGCCCAAGATAATAGCACCTTACCTTCGAATAAAACTAGGGTTGATGAAGAATTGCTTTGGTAGCTGAACAGAAATGAAGAGGATGCAAAGCTTTGCCCCTTCCTCTCTTCTTCTCACGTAGCACAGCTGTCCTTAGCTCTCCTTCCCACCCAGCCCTGGGTACCCAACTGTTCCCAGTGTCGCGGTGCTCTGCACCCACGTTTCCACAGGGAGTGCAGCTGTCATTTCCACAGCATCCCCCCCTCCAGCTACCTGACATCTGATAGACTGGAGAGTGAATATGCTTTCCTGTCCGCTGCCAGTGCAAGGATGACACCAGATTTTGCAAACGACCCTTTCATCCCTCATGGAAAGCTCTGGGTCTGGGCTTCAGGTTTCGGCAGTTTTATTTCCCAAACGGGTTTTTCCCCATAAGTAGGCAGACAGCAGTAGGTTGATGGAGGACACACAAGAGCTATTTAACTCCCTGCCATCTTAGTATAATGGTCTGCACCAGTGTGCTGTCTTGAAGAAAAGGGGAAAAATATCAGGCAATATCTGATTTGTTTTCATTTAGAGGGAGAAATGGAGACATTTTGAGCGATTAAGTGATATGCCTATGGCTGGGCAGGGGGTCTGACCGGAGCTCAGACCTGAATTTACTGTTGCCCGGTCATGTAACTCGAGCTCAAGACTTTTTCTAACCTTTGAATAAAACGTGTTTAAAGCCAAACAGTTACAGTTCTTTCTGGCATAGCTTCTTTCACATCATCCTAGTCAATCCAAGGATATTAGAAAGTTTAAGAATAAACCCAGGTCACAATATCCTGCATTTTCCTGAAGTCTCCTAGTGAATTTTGAGAACATAATTTCTATTTTATCATGGTGAAAAGTAGCACCTGCAGTGGGTTTATTTCTTTGCAAATGCCAAATCTAATGTTTCAAAGAAAGCTCAAGATGAAATGAAAATGAGAGCAGAAGGGTACATAGCTGTCGTTAGCCTTAAGATCTGTTTATGAAAACCCGAGATGACCTACAGCTTTAAATGACATTGATTGGCGTACTTTAACTTTGTGCTAATGGACTAATGACTTGCAAAGCTCTGAACATTCAAAGGAAAAAAAAAAGAAGACTGGCATATGTGAAAGATGTTGATTGCAATCTGTGGTATTCAGCTGACTTTTCCAATAAGTGTTAAATATGCAGGACACTGCATAGAATTGTAATTGTTGCTATTTAAAAAAAAAAAATCATTCCTCAAATAACAAAGTCTTTTGTCTTTAGTGCCAGGAATACAAGAAGTTGAAATGAATATTTTCAACTGTAGCCTCTGGACACTAGAGGCAAATCTTGCTACAATTAAGCAGCACGTAGTGTCTGAACAGTCCTAAATCTTCAGTCTAAAGGAAAGAGTACTGAGGGAATAAAGCTAAAAAATTATGAGAAAATCCCTTCTTCCTCCTGCTGCAGAACACATACCAACTACCTTTGATTCTTGTTTTCCCCCTTAACTTAGTTGGATGTTTGGGATAAAAGGGAGGGTAGGATTTGCCTTAAATTTCCAGTGTAGTGGTGACTGTTTCTCTTTCTCCTTTTATTACCACGAGTAAAATGTGCCACTACAAGAATCCTTTTGAGATGTGAAATACTGCTGAAAGGTCACTGTTTAGAGCACAGCCAATATAGCACGAGACACTGCTAATCTATCGGTTCTATGATGAATATGTTGACAAGCAGCTGAATTTTAATAATTAATCATGATAAAACTAAGGCGAGTTAATAATTTAGAGTCTGATAATGGAGAGTGGCGTGACTCCTTGAGTAGGCAGTTTCTGTTAAGTTTCACCTCTGTTAATTTTAACCAAAAGGAGCACTGTCACTTTTAATTATCAATGAGAAGCTCTTGGAGCTGAACGGGTGGCACAGAGGAGGTCAGCTCCAGTAAATGTTAACAGCTCAGAGAGAAAATTCAGGGAGCACATATAAAGTCAGTCTAAAGCTAATCAATGCGGCTGGTTCGTCAAGATGTACATTTGCTTTAGCATAGTAGTGCGTTACTGGAGAACAAGTAAGCAAAATGGTAAAAAGGTGAATAGATAGAAATTAGATGTTTGTCATCCGAAATATGTCAATCATGAAAAGTCAGTGTGAAGCCCTAACCTTACCAGTAGTGGTGGCAGAATTGTCACCATCTCTAATGGTACCAGAGTTTACCCATTTATATGCATGTTTTCACCAAAATGTTCTCATGACCTCCTCTGCAATATCCTCCTCTGAAAATATTTCGGACTCCTAAAGATGTGAGATGTAGGTACTCACGCTTTTGTCAAGCAGGTTGCCCCTCCAAAACCTGTATTTTTTAATTTAAATACCCCATTTCAACAGAAAGAGGTAAGAGACCACATGAGATATTTCTCCAAGCTCTGCGAAAATCAGTAGCAGGATATGAGAGGACCTAAATGATGTTCTCGTGGAGGGAAGGATGCGTGTGTGGAGGGAAGGGTACGCACACCCTGCTGCTGCAGCACTACTCTGCTGCCCAGCAGCCGCAATGGGAAGACTGCAGTGCTGCCGGTGGTGAGAGCCCACTGGGCCCAGGGAAGGAGGTCTAGGGGATGTAAAGTAGGAATTTAAAGGAAAAGAGGCTTCAGCAATTCTGCTGCTGATTGCTTTTATATCCCAACTGATAAATGCATCATGCTTTCTCAGGGCTGAATATGCCGGTGTAGGGCACTGCAGCATGCGCTCTGTATAAGATTGCCAGCGTGGCATTAGATGCTGCAGTGCCTGAGCATTGACTTGTGTTTCCCGCTACTTACGGTAGGAAATTCCTGGAATACTGGGACTACTGAGGTACCTATTCAGTTATCAGAAGCATTTGGCAAGTTCTAAGGGTGGCCACTGTAGCTGAAATGTTATTTTAGTAATTTTACAAAGCTCTTTGATAAACAGAGGTTGACATTTCTAAGGAACCCTGTTCTCTTCACCCTTGTGGCGGTCAGAGTTGGCCAGTGGAGAGGAAACACCTCACATGGTGTGGCTCAGGTTACACAAATCAGATGATTTAACAGACTTTTCAATGTTCACTGTTTAAATAGCTGCTTTTGTTCCAGGCTTGGCCAAGTTTTCAGAGGGCTGCCATTCTCCCCTTAACTGTCTTGTTTTCAAAAGTTGGCCATTCGTGTTAAAGACGCATTGGCATGGTTTTAAAAGAAGAAATAATATGCAGGGCAGTGAGTAGTTAAAGTATATGGTGTGTAATATTCAGAGTTACTTTACTTGGCCTCAGCACTGTATCAATGGCAAAAAAATTAACACCAGAAAAATGCATGCAAAGAATGGCTGCTTTTGAGAAGCGCTCTGAGCAGTACCCGCTTGCCACTCTTACATCTCCAAGTGTGTGATCTTGTCTCTGTTAGTTGTTTGTTTTGGCCTGACTCCAAGGGATTCGTACTACAGGCTGTTTTGTCACTGCAGTTGACATAATTCACAGTTTTTCTCTTTGGTTTTTCACTAGAGATAATTGTATTTGTTGTACTGCACAGAATAACTTAATCTCGCGGTTTGTAGTTTCATGTCATGTTGTGTTGATGTGTGATGAAGGCATGTCCTGTCATGATTTTATGTCATTATATGACAAGACACCTTCCTCATAAATTAACATAATTTGATTAAGTTGCAGTATTGGGTCAAGTTATTCTATTGCAAAGTTTCAGGAGTCCCAGAGACCCAAACTATTTCAGAACAATAACAAAGCTTTAGGCTAAGCTTGAGCGATGTGAGATACTCCCCATAAAATCAGGATTGTCCCATGAACTTCTTTGTAGACAACCTTTGCATCATATCCCAGCCTAAGGCTGTTATTAAAAATGTTCCTGAATTGGCTAGCAAGCACGGGTGGTGAAATACATGTGTTTTAGGCATCCGTTCCTCTAAAGACAAAATTCGCATATATCTGTACCTGCCAGTTTCCAGTCAACCTGCATGAAAGGAGTCCCCAAATGTCTGTCCTTCTTACTCCCTAAATCCATTATGCAGCAGTAGGATGTACTGTAGCAGATGTATGGATGTTTGAAAGAACGACAGCATCCAGTGCACCATCTATCCATGGGGATCCATGATCCATAAATCATTACAACTCCATGTAGCAACCTGCTGCACAAAGTATGGCACTTAAGGTATGAACAGAGAATGTTACCTGGCAGGGAAAATAGAGCTATGCCTATTTTAGAGTAAATCATAATTAATTGGCCATGTCCTCAATAAAATGGCCAATCTCTGAAGTCATATGTGAACCGCATGCAATTATGGACAAATGTCTGCATGAAAGGGTTGCATATGTTTCACATGCCCTGAGAAGCCCAGTTACTTAGCACCAGACTTAAGAGCTAAGTCTGTATCTCAGGGGTCACCAAATTCAACCCCCTTATGTTAATGCTATCACCTACTGACCTGATTTATTTGTTAAGGTAATTGCATATGCTATTACTCAATTACTGTAGAATTTTTATTATAATTCACTCATCTGTAAATTCCAGGCCAAATTAGACTGCATATCAGATAATCTTTGTATTTGTTACATCTACAGAAAGAAATAGTTGAATCACATTTTTATGTATGACTATTTGTATCAGCAGTCATCTGCTTCCTTTCTGCAGGCTGGAGAAAGAGTAATATTGCATTCTTTCTTAAAAATACATGCCTTTAGTTAGATTCCATATATATGTGTAGAAGACTTTTGAGAATCTTGTAACTTTTTCAAGTGTTGAGTATTTTTTGTAGGTGACAGAAATGAGCTGAAAGTATAACATTACCAACCCCCCTTCCTTCAAGTTTTTCTTCTTTCCAGTCATTCATCACATTACAGCATATAAAACTCTGGAGCTTTTTTTTATCCAGCTTTGTACTTACTACATAACATCAATAACTACTTATATCTTCAATACAATCTATGGACAAGAAGACAAATCAAGTCTAGCTTGTTCATGATTTATTGTAAAAGGGTTAGCTATTAGGTTTTGATTTCAGGCCAGCAGAAAGCCCTTGCACTTTAACTATCCCTATCTAGTAAATAATTTTTTTCAAATCATTCAACCAGTAGATGTAAAAAGTGAGCTCTCTCCTACAAACTCACATAGCTGTTGAATGGTTAAAATTGCCTCTTACATTTTGGCTTTTACTACATTTTAAACAACGGGCATCACATTTATTCCTTCCCTAAACAAATGGTGCAATGAAGTAACCTATTCTACATGACTTAAAAAAAAGTAATGACAAGAGAGTTTAGTGTTTGGGAGCTGACAAGCTCACTTTAGGATTGAGATGAATCACAGCCACTGGGTGTATATGATAATGTTAGTTCTTCTCTCTGCTGCACTGATCTGCAGCTCAGAGATGATGCGTGGGGATGCACTGCGACCTCATTCCTTGGGTGTCCTGTGACACATTCACATCTTCCTCTATCTAAGGTGAAAACCCACCTTCATCTGCCTGTCAAAGGAATGACGAGAGAAAAAGAGAAAGGGCCCGATCCTGCAAAGCGCCAAGCATACCCCAAAGTCTTGCATTCCCTCAGCTCCCCAATGATTAAGATGCTCGGGTTTGTCCATTCTGCATTAGGCATGGCAGCATGGGGAATTTCAAGCGCTCATTTCTGTTTTGCTTGTTTCTGTCCACTAGGAGATCCCTAGTGTTTTGTTTGGCTGTTCTGTGGTAGCTGCAAGGCTGGTGCACTGTAGCAGTAAAAAGTAAAACCTGTTACATAAATCAGATAAAGAAAATATCAGTCAATTCCTTATGGGGAGTTTTATCTGGTTTAAATTACTTTCATATGACTGAAGTTGTTGCTGAGCTAAGAAGAAAAGAAAGCAAGCTGACAGTACCTCTGGCCATTTTGAGATCTCTTGTGGAGAGTTTAATGCTCCTTTTGGAATCGTTTGGAGTCATCTACTTGGGCTGATCATAAGAGAACAGTGAAGTAAAGACCATGAAACGAGCAGGGAAAGAAAGTCAGGATTTTCCTCCTGTGGGCTCAGACCTATCGTGGTGTAACTGCCTGTCGTGGTTTAACCCCAGCCAGCAACTAAGCACCACGCAGCCGCTCACTCGCTACCCCCCCACCCAGTGGGATGGGGAAGAAAAATCAGGAAAAGAAGTAAAAGTCATGGGTTGAGATAAGAACAGTTTAATAGAACAGAAAAGAAGAAACTAATAATGATAATGATAACACTAATAAAATGACAACAGCAATAATGAAAGGATTGGAATGTACAAATGATGCACAGTGCAATTGCTCACCACCTGCCAATCGACACCCAGTTAGTCCCTGAGCGGCGATCTCCCCCGCCCCCACTCCCCCCAGTTCCTATACTAGATGGGACGTCACATGGTATGGAATACCCCTTTGGCCAGTTTGGGTCAGCTGCCCTGGCTTTGTCCTATGCCAACTTCTTGTGCCCCTCCGTCCTTCTTGCTGGCTGGGCATGAGAAGCTGCAGAATCCTTGACTTTAGACTAAACATTACTTAGCAACAACTGAAAACATCAGTGTGTTATCAACATTCTTCTCATACCTAACTCAAAAACACAGCACTATACCAGCTGCTAGGAAGACAATTAACTCTATCCCAGCTGAAACCAGGACACTGGCCTTAGCTCACTGGTGATCACAGGTTGCTCCTGAAATAAACTGCACTTTATGTAGGCTAAAGGTGTACTCCCACCATACTGGTTTTAAGAGAGATAAATATGCTTGGGGTTTTGTTTGCTTTATTTTGCAAAGGTTTTTTAGTTTTGTTTTTTTAAGTAAGTGGCAGGGTGGCAAGCGTTTCCATATGCTGCATTATGGAAAATTTGAAATGTAGAACTTGATACTGGTGAATTACTGTCATTTGCTTTTTATACTAGAATACCCAACATGCTATAGGATCTACCCAGAGATGCCAGGAAGGCATGATTCCTCCACTGCAGAGCTCCTCAAATCAGTATAGGCACGGAGAAGAAGGCACAAACCAGCACAGACAGAGTGTGTTAAAATGGAAGTCAACTCTGCTCACTGTAATATGGCACAATTGTTTCTTAAGGGTATTTCATGGGTAATGAAGCTAAACAGCTTAGTTTCATTATCCAAGCTGAGATAAATGCATGGGGAATACATTTCAATACATCATCTAAGCCTCCATGTGATTTAAGACTCCAGTCAATTCATGGTCTGTTCAACACAACACTATGTTTATAGGAGTTGGACTTTAAACACAATTAAAACTTCAGTTCCCAAAAGTACATGAAGTTGAAATTTTTGTAAAGGATTGAGTGATTGCACAAATAAAGATGTTTCCCTGACTAATTAGTTTGGGATCACTGCAGACTATCGTATCTTTGGCATGTCCCGTCTTGCAGATTGTACAGAGCTTGGGCACTCTCGCTGTGCTCAGGGCTCGAACAAGAGAGGAAGAAGCAAACTGGAGGGTTGCTGGAGTCACTGGCTTGGCAATACCGGGCAGTTGGCTTCTGGATGCTTGACCTTGGTAGAAGGGTGAAACCAAGAATATTTTCTGGCCTGTTGTATGGAGAAAGGCCCTGTCCCTCTGTGGGTGTCCTGAAAACAGAACAGGATATGGGGGGCAGAGCTGGGAAATCAAGTAGCTCGTGTGGATGTAGGGCTGCAGATATACATATACACGACCAGTCTGACGTGTTCCTGAACTCAGGCACATGCACTGAGTTATGCCTTTGAGAGGGAGATTGATACTGAATACATGTCTTAAGGAATTTTGACTTAACAGCATATCTTATGGAGTGTAAACTGCATGGCTTTAAAATTTCTTCTAGCTACAATGATCTTAGAGCAATTGAAAAAAAACAGGTAGGAAGCGTAAGATGACACGAAGCTGGCAGAGCCCTTGGCTGGCCTCTGCCTGCCTCTTTCCAGCAGGACTCTGGTCGGGCGTTTGGCCTGTGGTGTTTATCTTAGTAATGTCCCTTTACATGTCTTATGCTCTTCAACCCCAGAAACTCACTCCATAGCATCATTTCTGTTTCCTCCTGTGCGGTGCATGCACAGAGTGAACAGGAAAGCTTCAGTGAACCAAATCTGTTCCCACCAGAATTCAGTGGAGAAACACTCCCTGATACCCATGGAAGTGAGATCTGGCTTCACTTGCTTGATAGATTACATTATCCAGAAGGTAAAACTTTCCATTTTGAGTTCTTTGATGACCCTGTACTAATTACTGCTCATTGATAAGCATTGTGCTGTTCTTCAAGCGGTGAGTAGAAAGCAGAAGATGCCGTCAGTGTGTAAGATCAAGAGATGCGGGAGACATCATAAGGCGCTCTGTCTGGCTCATTTGCTTGCGTGCCCTCCTGTGATCTCAAAAATCTGCTGCGACTCTGCGGTCTGTGGAAAAGCCGTAATATGCAAAACAAACATGATACTGGCGATGCAACATTAAGCGACTGATGATGTTAAGAAATGTACTAATACTCACGTTTGAGACCGTCTGGTCTGGTTTAGCCCTCCTGAGCCTCTTTAATAGATGAATACTGTGTATTACACAATGAAGTGCTTTAGGATAAAAGTCTTCATGTTATCGTTGCTACATTATCTGCAATTAATATTTTCTGTTTTATATTTCCCTTGCCTCTCTCTTCTTCATGTGTATGCGTGTATGTATGCAGTGTATATACATTTTGAAAGAGAATTTTGTATTTCATCTCTCTTGGGAAAATTCGTTTCCCTGAAAATGCCTGGTTTTCCCTAATGTGGGCTAGTGGCAGTGATTTAATGAATTTTTGCTTCTTTCCACAAGAACTTTCACCAGAAACACTTCAGTAACAGGATCGTACTGAATGTAAGTGGAATATAAATTTTACGCAGTTGAAATGCCTGCTTTGATGGAAGGGGGCAGAATTACGAATGTCAGGTATTCCAAAGCATTTTGAGACGACTGGATTCATTTGAAATACAGCTTTGGTGCAGAGAAACAGCCTGGGGGTGGATTGATCTTGTTTACCTACTGACACATTCCTTCCGTAGTTGGTTGTCTGTGCAGAAATTTGCCTGGGCAGAACTGTATGCATTGAGGAGGCAGGTTCATTTTAGACCTTTTGACTGATTTTCTTTAGAGTATCTGGTTTGTGAACAAGGAAAAAAAAAAAAAAAAAGAAGTGTTGCACTGTTCCTTAAGCTTGAAAAAGGAAGCTCAGCATTCATTTAAGCCTTTAAAATATTTCAAAGTCTCAGTCTTCTTGCAGTGTCCCAGTGCAATGTTGCATCACCCGAAAGAAATACTTGATATTTTTCATTCTGATATTGTAGAGTTAGTCAAGGGACCCAGTGTAAGAGGTAACATCCATACTGGCATGCTGTGGTGCTGTTTCTCTGTTGGATTTGTTGTTTCCCACATTCTGCTGAAAGCATGTCAAAATGGTGCTGCTGCACAGGTTCCTAAATCAAAGAGCTCTTTCCTCTCTCTTACCTCCCACCCTCACCCACACACCCTGCTGGGGGCCTTGGGGTAAAAGGGAAGAGAATGTGAGTTTCCCTGTGACAGCATTGTTTATAATGATTTATTATTTCTATTACTGTGGTCCTTAGAGGCCACATGTAAAGATCAGGGCTTAATTGCACTAGGTGTATTGCAAACGTGGTAGAAAAAAGCAGGCATCATCCTGAAGACACTTGTTAATAAAACACCCTTGCTGACCGCAAAGTCAAACAGGTGTGTGGGGTGGATACAGGGGAGAGAAGGTACAAGATAAAACAGAGGATGAGGTTTGCCATACAGTAAATGTATGCAGAAACTATAGGAAAGTGTACTTTATTCAGGTGTCAGGCACTAAAAGAAATCATACCAGCCTCTGAAGAAGAGTCAAGACTGAGCGGAGTGGCTGGACCTGGTGCTTACCAGGAGAGTTAACAAGCCTGGCAATAAAACCCTGGGTAATGATATGATGGCTCTGAAGAGTTACATTTGCTTTGGAATTTACTTTTATAAAAGCATGAAATTTTATGTATAAACAAGATCTATAACCACCTATATAAAAGTGAGGGGGTTTAGTACCTCTGAGAATGATGGACCATATTCTGTATGCTACCGCAGGACAGATCTTGTATTAGGAATGTAGGAGCAGAGCTCAGTGAGTAATTCAATATTGGTTATTTCATAAGCTTTGTCTTTGGTGAGCATAAAATATGATTTTCTTGAATCAATTTATTATATGACTTTTTTTTTTTCTGCCAATCTGCTCCTGCCAGACTTACTCTTGGCATTTCTTGGGTCGCTAAGCAGTGACCCAGATGCCAAACCAGAGGTGCCCTAGCCGGGGGTGTGGGAGCCCACTCCGCCTGGGGTAGGGAGGGACCAGCCCTCTCTACTGCCTCCTGCGAGCATGCCCTTACCACCCTGCCTGGCCTTTCTGCTGTGCGAGGACACGCAGCCTCAAGACCATCCTTCTTCTGCAGCTGGCAACCTTGCAGCAGCTCGCGGTCTCCCTGCAGCCAGCCTCTGGGCTCCAGCTGTGGCAGGAGCTGGGAGATAGAGGGACAAAAAAGGAAAGAAGAGTTAGGGAAGGGCAAAAGATTTTTTCTGAAGTCTGTCTTTGGTCTCTTCCTTCTGGAAACGCTGGGGCATGAGTGGTGTTTAACGGTAGCGCAGATACAGTGTTGCCTTCGGCAAGAACACGCTGAAAAGCAAACTTGCTGGAATTACAGTTTTGCTTATTGCTCCCATGAAGCAGCAGCTTTGTGAACCTGGTGATAAATCACGGTCCAAAGCCCACAGCGATGATGAGGGGAAGTGCAGAAAAACCCTGCAAAGGAGAAAGCGAAGACCATGGAGGAGGCATTGATTTGATTCTGATAGCTGCTAAACAAAGTGGGCTGACAAAAAACATTAATGCCCCTTTCAGCCGGCTCCACAGGAGGTCACCTGCCAAACAAGAGAGGAAAAGGCAGGCGTGAGTTATGTGCCAGCTATAAGACCGACAACTTCTTGTGCTTGATGGAGCCAGAGTTGCTTGCTAGTGGATGTCCTGGTGTACCAGAGGGAGGCCTGGGTGTTTGCTTTCTGACAGGGGATCCTGAAGGAGAGGCAATGAAAGAGCGTTGCTTGCATCGGGCTGGCAACAGTTGGCTGTGGGAAGTGCCTGAGCTCTGCTGCTGCCCTGGGAGGCACACTGGGATGGCCTGAAAACGCCCTGTTCTTGCGCAGGGCACAGCAGCAGGGCACTGCCAGCCCCGACGTGCCGCAGGGTGCACTGAAGGTAGTTTTGGCACAAGTCCTTAGCGTAACGATGTCTCCTTCCTGGACTTTTTATGGTGATGTTTAGTGTTTGCGGTTTTGTTGCATGATCAGCTTTCGTTTTCCTATGCAATGAAATTCAGAGATAATCAAGGTACTGCTGCTTGTGTTAAATAGCCCCAAGAAGCGTAGCGTTGTGGGAAGCAGGGGAACAGGGTGCAGTGGTAGGGCAGGGTGGGGGAATCCTTCCCAGGTAGTAGTGCTTGCAGTGGGTTTATTTGTTAATCATCTTCCCCCTTTTGGTTTTCCTCCACTCCTGCCCACTCTTCCTCCAGGATCAAAATATTCCTGTTTGAGTCTATGTGCATTTACAAACTTGCTTTAAGACCATATCTAAGCTTATCCTTTCTCAAAATAGTTTCCATGTTGGCCATGATTAGAGACGCCATTTGTGTCACTATGAATCTGTAAAAATTTTTGCTGAATCAATAAGATACTGCTTTGAGATTGCGGGGCCACTCTGCACAAACTCAAGTTGTTTCAATAATGGAGAAAGAAAGAGCAGCCACAAATTGAACATTTTATTATTGATAATGGCCAGCCAAGATGACTAAAACAGGATGCTGGCTACAGTGCTGGTTCTTTCTTCTGTTTTAACATTTCTGTGGCTGACAACTTGAAAAACACAACTAAATTTTGCAGTAATCAAGAGACATGAAGTTTAATTACAATGCAATAAGATAGCTTGCTTAGTGTTAAAGTGGTGCTCAGCTGATGGGTTAAAGGGATTCTGAAAGAACAGTTTTCCTGTTCATTTTAACATCGCATTCTTTCACTGGATGTTTTCACATTATGCATCATGGAAAACTGTCTGTTCTGTGTGAGTGACAGAGTGTCTTAAAATACTGTAGATTTTGACAGCAAGTCAGAGTTGGCTTGTTTACTCAAGTGGTGGCCAGTGGGCCAGAGACCCAGTAGCCCTAACGGAAATGTTGTCGGTAAAACTCTGCTCTACTTTTAAATGCTCAATTTGTTTCCATTTCATGTGAAAAAAGATAACTTACTCAAGACTACCTGGACAAATTTTCTTTGACTGTAGATGTCTGATGTAGAAGTCTGTAAATTACTAATAGAGGCAAATTAAGTGAGATTGCTGACTGTTTTCCTAGATACGTTACCAAATAACCTAACTAATGGCTTGTGCCTGACTAATGTGCCCTTCCTTGGCAGCAAAGTTAAATCACAGGGTTTCTCTGTGCTCCCCATCCTCCCTTTGCTCACTACTACCCACTTCATCAGATTCTTCTCTCTTGCCTGTGCCCACACTAGTGTTTGTTGGGCAGCACTGTAACCTTATTGACATGATCTGAGTTGAGAAAGAAAGCCTTAGAAGAGATTAAGAGTTGATTTTTTTTACCCATATTGCTTCTCCAATGCAGTTTGTAATAAAACCTTGAAAATTATCAGCGTAACTGGGCAAAGAGTGAGCTGTTTTCCCCATCCCCAGGTGATGGAGACAACACTTTCTTAAGCTGCAAATACTAGTGGTGCCTACTCTAATCTCTCTCCTTTTGATAATTACCTTTATCCTACCACTTGCTGTGTTACTCTCTTTTCAGTTTCCATCACCTTCCTTAAGCGTCTGATAAGCAAGTAGCTTCTGCATGTGTACAGAATTGCTGGCTTCCAGGACTTTTATTTCCATTACTTGCATCAGGACAACGCTAATGAGGTATGAAATCATGCTGGCCATGAGACATTTTCTAAGCAAACTCTCCTCCAAAATAAGCAGGCATCTGGGCCTGATGGAGCAGTGGAAGTTGCATGGCACAAGGAGGGCCTTGGAGAGCCATATGTTTGAAGGCTGGTGGTGACATTTCTGCTTTTCTTCCTTATATGGTTCATTACTACAGTTTGTTTGTTTTCTTAATTGCTCTCTGTTGCTGAGCCTCTGTGGACTGTAATGTATGTAAAACAATGTGTATGATTCAAGGAAAAGCAAGGGTTTGACTGTCTTGCTATACATACCAATATGTAGAATATTGTGAACTACAAATTTAAGGGACCCACTGTCCATTGAACTAAATCCTAAACCAGTTATAAGTTAAATCCTTTGTTCTAACTATAATTTAATATTCTGTAGTGGCAGATTCGCTATATAGCAGTACAGTGCCTAAGGCACTCGCACAAGATCAGGGCTTACTTGGCTGGACTGCTGCACACGCCATAGCCGTTCCAGCAGAAAGGAGTTTGCTTTGTCTGAGCAGGCAAAAAGTCTGGAGAGAAGGGAGTATTTTCATCCTTATTCCACAGAAGAGGTGGACTGAAAAATTAACAGGCTTGCCTGTAATCTCCCAGGGTCTTCACAGATGTGCTGGCAATTGAACCTCCTGAGTCCCGGTACATCGTCTTCATCACAAATTCTGAACTAATCGATAACATGTTTATTTGCCATCCCATAATTGCAGCAGTATTTTGTTGTTAAATACCCTGCAGTGTCATTAAAACCAAGGTTATTTAAGAATTGTAACCAACGCAGGCACTTGAGGCATTTTTAAAGGAAATAGTGTTTGAGCCGTTCAATAGAACTAACAATAAAGCAAAACACCCAGTGATGCAAACCTGAAATCCTTCCTGAAGTAATCTGGAGAAAGCCTGACAGTGTCATACCACCATGGCACATCCTCTTTACTACTCTGTATAGCACTGTAAAATGGATACAAAATGAAACACAAGATTTAAAACAAAAAAATAGACCTGGGCTACCTTGATCTGAGGCCAAGAGCGAAAACATGCCCCCTCTGACACCCTGAAACAAAGCAGCACGGCACAGAAGGGGAAATCCAGAACGGCAAATTACAGCTTTGAGATTCCAAATTCAGCATTAAAGAAAATTGAAACGTGGCCCAGCAGGCTGGTGGTCCACTGGAGTGATCACCTGCAGCCACGTTTTCAAACAAAAGCTCTGAAGAAAGCCACAGGGTGACCAACAAAGGGGGAGAAAGCTAATTTTCCACCTACCTTTTGTTATAAACGGTGGTAAACCGTGACTCCTGGTTCTAGAGGGAGAACACTGCAAGGGGGTGATTCTGTGGCTAGAAATGATGTGTTAAGACACTTTAGGCAAAACCAAAAAAGTTCCCCCCCCCCCCGCAGTCTTTACATGGGAAAAATCTGATTAAAACACTGCTATTGTATCAAGATTGGAAGAACTGAAGCTAACAAGCTAGGCAAAGGAAGATGGTTAAGATTTAGGCAACAAAGGAAATGTCTATAGATAGTTTTCCAAATCCCAACTGTTAAAAAAACCTCCAAATTGAACTGACATATGGATAACGCAGCATTGTTTCTGCTTTCTGGATGGGAACAGTGCTTTTAATTGGGTTTTCAGTACATGTACTTGCTGTTAGAATTGGGTTTGGATAAACCTGCTGAGAAGTTTGCTTTTAATGTATTGTTTTAGCAACATTCTTGTTTTCTAACATTCTGGTGAGATCGATATTTAAAGGCTGTGAAAGCACTTAAGTAATTTTATTTACAATTTTGAATGAACGTTTTGGGGATCTGTTCTTCTTTTTTAGTTGCCTTTTTTCGCATTTGGTTATCAATATGCTGGAGATAAGAAGACAAATCCTGTTCATCTCCTATTGATTCTGGACTAAGTGAGCAATCAGACCCTGTAACTCTACTCCTCTGCATGCTCAAATAACATCTGTAAAAGCAGAGATGCAGTAACAGATGTGAAGACCAGATATAGATACACCGCTTCTGTAAGGGAAGCATTTCATAGAAATAGGAAAAATGAAGTGAGTACAGTGAGTAGTTTGGGAAGGCTACCTGAATTATTTGCACTCTTGAAAGTGGTAGTAACTGAAAACATAATTTCTCTCTAAATCAGTGGGGGAATTCCTCTACATCAAAAACTTGACTGGAGTATATGAAGCAATTAGTGCAAATATACTACAACATTACAGAGCACGAGCATATTTTTTTTTTAATTTTGCAACAATAGAAGAGGCCAAATACCATTATATATTACATTAATGAGATAGATTGCTACTTTTAATGGAGCCTCTCTGCTCTGCACTGCACTGTGTGCAGATTTGCTAGTTAATAAGCCCGAACGGTGTTTCTGTTCATGGAAAATGAATCTGAAACGTTTGTCAGATTATCTGTTTGGCATGCCTGACTGGTGTCTGGAGTGGCACTTTGCTAATGTGCTATTACTCGGTGTCATTAACCCACAGAAGTGATTGAAAGGTGAATTTATATTTGCATCATGCTGCTCAGAACAGGCGGTGCTCTGGATTAATCTGGTGCTCTGTGAAATGGTGCTGCACAGGATAAAACGAACCCTGCATCTCAGAAAGCGCATATCCCTAACTCTTGGTAGCTTTTTTTGTTAGAGGAGTGTCCCGTTGTGATTATGGTAAAATGTGGTCATGAAGTTGCTTGTGTGAATGTTTGTTTGTTAGCTGTCTGTTCAACATAATTAGAAATCCAAAGTTTTTATAATTCCTGTGAAAAGCTTCCAATTGCTTTACTCATCAGCATTAAAACCACATCAAATATTTTGGCAGCTGCATTATGTATGCATAGCTTTGAAATACTGCATTAAAAAAAAGGGGGGGATTGGTCTGAGAACTGCAGAGCTGATGGTTTTTTTCTTATTGATCAAGAAAGTGTATCTGTTTGCATGCCAGTAGATTACTTTCATCCTACAACATATTTTCTTCTCCATTGAAAGTGAATAAGTCTTATTTTCTTTCCATAAGCGGAACCATCATTGTTAGTTTGTTTTGGGTTAAATAAGTGTTTGGAGGCTGCTTAATGCTTTTTATCTTACGATATTTTTACAAACAATATTCTTTGCAAACAGTTTTTAAGGGAGGTTTGCCAAGTAAAAGCCACAGCTTTTTCATTTATGTGGATTTTGGAGCTGAAATGGGGTGTCCTGTGACCTGTTCAGGCATGCAAGGAGATACAAACCCACAAAACAAAACAGTTTCTTGCTTACTGAAAATATAGAAAGATGGGGGGAGAGGAGACTGGGGTTATTCTGCATCTCTCCTGATTTGAGTTCTTTCTGTTTGGTTTTACATCAAAGTTTGAGGCTTGAAGTAATTAGTCTTCTGGATTTTTTTTAATGGTTTTTCTTTCAGTAGTTTTGAAATATTGGCATATTTGTCCATTTAAAAAGGTGAGAAAACCCCTTAGCTCTTTTGCACTGTGCTTCACAGAAGGCAGAGGAGTGTGACATACCATGATAATCTCCCTTCGACATACCCCAGAGTTGGAAATGTTTTCAAAAACCCAGTGAATGGGGATTTTATTTCCTACATTAGGGGCTCAGGGCTCCCACTCGGTCTGCAGCCAAAATGCCCACCGCTCCAGCAAGAGTTTTATCCACGTAACTGCACAGTGAGAGCCTGCGCCCAAACAGAACTGAGAAAAATAAATTAAAAAAAAGGTGTAAGTGAAGACTGTGACGTTAACAAATCATTGCGAAAATGAGCACAGAGCTGATCTTAAAAGAGAGGTGTCATGGTAATAAATGACTTCTGAAAATCGTGGTGACAGGCTAGCGTGTGTGGGAGCGGGGTGTGTAGAGACGCCCGCCGGTGCTGTGTTACGCGCTGCGCTAGGACATTGCTTGTCCCACATCTCTTTAGAAAGATGCCCGTTCTCATCCATTTTCCTTGTAGTAAGGATTCGTGCTGTCTCCATTTATGAAGTTTAGCCCATTTATGAAGTTTAGCCCTTTTTCAGGGACTTGAAAATAATGGACTTGCTGTTCTTCTCAATTAGTGCTTTATTTTGTTTAATCAGATAGAGATCAGTTTTCTGTCGTCATTCCTTAATAATAAAAAATGCACTGATGAGCCTAATTGTTATAGTAATTAGACCTCAAACCCAGGAGCAGTCACCCCTAAGTTTTGTTGTTCAAAAAAGGATAAATGCAGAGCAACCTTGAATGTCTTTCCAGATGTTGATTAGCTGTATAGCCTAAGTACTGGGATTCTTCTGTGTGTTATTTTTACTGTTATTGGATGGTAAAACAAAGAAAAGAAATCCCGAGGAGTTCATCTACATTGACATGATAGATTACAAGAGCTTCTCCAGGGCATTTGTTCATCACATATAGATAAATTCAATCTCTCTCCTTTTTCTGTAATGGAAAGATTGCTACAATGTGGGAGTTAATTAGCAGAGCTGTTTATGAAAGGCGCGGGGGGTGGTTTATAGGCATGGATAGATGGGTGGATGGATTGATGGATGAATAGATAGATGCTGGGATGATTTTAAGTTTAAAAAAAAAATCCAAGTTTACAGGGGATCGCAAAATTTGCAGTTTGCCAATATTTATATAAACAAAATTACTGCTTGCTGTCAGCCCTGGAAAAGCATTTTACCACAGAGATATTTTTTATTTTTGTGTGTGCACATGTGTTTTTGTTAACTGAAAAGCACTGTCTGGACATTGTGTAATTCCACTAACAGGTTAAGTCCCTTCATGTCAACCAATGGAAGCAGGACGGGCAGCATGGAAAAATAAAGGAAAAATAATTATGAAGTTTAAGAAATTGTTAAGGAGAGCCTGGAGTGGTGGTGTAGTCTGTTAGTTGAATTCTTACGTTGATGAAGAAAATACACACGGTAATAGCATTTGTAAAGAGAAGGCAACGCTATTAATTTTGCTTTTTTTTTAAAGACAAAACTGGGTCATATTTGGGGGGTATTTCTTTATTACTTTCTATATTACTCAATTTGGAAAAAAGTTACAAACTGCAACTAATACATTTAGTTTTCTGCATTTCACTCCAACGGGGGTAAGGCAGTGACCTTCTCCTCTTTCCTCTTTAATGGCTAATACTGATATAAATCTGAACAGATTCAGGCCTTTTCTGTTTCTGATGAGTTTCTATTTCTGGTTTGCATTCACTAAGGAAACATCCTTGTGGACCAGCACAGCACTCTGCTACTTGGATTTCCATTCTTCTGTTCTGATGTTTATTTCATTTCATTTGGTTTTTAAATAAAGCCATTGTTCCAATTTAATTATAAAAAAAATTGAGTAGCTCTTGAAGTTAAGGAGAGAGCTCATGAAATAATTAATTCCCATTTTAACTTCATTTAAGTAAATATATATTTTTAAGAGATGGTTGAAGCCTTTTCATTAGAATATATACATATATTTCTAGGTTTAGCTGAATAATGTGTCTTTGACTCAGAATAGTTTTTCATTACAAATATAAATGTTAAAAAAACTATATAGAAGTCTTAAAAGCACTACAAATATTTGCAAAGTCCATTAGCAGGATGTATATAGATAGCATTTCTTTGGGCTTTAAGAGGGAAAACGGAAGGTTCAAACTCAAAACGCAGCCAAAATTCATTGCTAATGAGCCCATATACAGTGAAATATGTAAACATGTCAGACAAAACACATTTTGGGATTGCACAGAACTACTTTGAAATTCACTGTGAGATGAATTATATTTCATAGTTGCCTTATTATCTGTTGATCTGGAAGAGACTGTCTTACTGAATATGAGACCAGTGTGTCCCCCAGCCTCACAATTATTTCATTCTGTGATTTAATGCAGAAAATAGTATGGCTGTGTTCACGTGAAAGTAGGTAGAAGTACTGCTTAGGAAGGGTCTTCAAGAGGAATGAGGACATTAGTCCCAGAATAAGAACCCGTTTGTGCCGTTTGCTCCTCCATTGCCCCAAATTTGGTCTTGGACTTTTGGAGCAATTCATGCCCTGGGCTGAAGCACACCTCACCCAGAAGCATCATCTCTCCCCCGAGCATGCCTTCAATTGAAATGAACATCCCCCCTGTGGCTAGCCACTGCTTCCCCTGTCCTTGCTTCTCACATCAAAGTCTGTCTTCAGGGAGGCTGCGAGATGTCCAGCTGCACATGGTCTCCTCACCAAAATGTCTCCCTGAGGTATCCCATGAAGTTTTCCATTTCCTAAAGCTGCCTGCAAGAACACAGTTCAGTCACAAACATACAGCATGGCTATATACTGACCATCGTCAACAAATTGTGCCAAATCCTCCACGTGCTTTCTATACACAATAGTAGTAGAGAAAGTGAGAGTCCTTTCACTGGGATCTCACCACCGATAGGTGTTAGTCAGGTTCATAGTGAGCACTTATATGTAGGCCATGTTTTCAAACATTACCAACTGAGATCCTTCTCACTAACAAAAGGGAAGATCATGAACCAGTTTTCAAGGCAATAAGCTGGTAAAACACACTTAGGCCAAATGTCTCGCTATTGCTTGGAAAAAGAAAAATGAGGTGGGGACTCGTTCCTTTGTCCACGTGAGAAAGCACCCATTGCTCGCTCTCGAGTGCTCGGGGGGCTCTGCGATTGTTAGATTTTAAATTTTTTATTGTTTTGTTAGCTTAACCTGCAGTTGACCCATACAGATTTCATTCAGAGTGATGCCACTTAGTAGTAATGCATTTTCTGACACCCTGTAGAAATTATGCTGCCGGCATCGCGGTCTGGACCATCAGCCCAGGTGGAGCTTCTGGCGGGCTCATCCCCTACTGGGGAGCCTTGTACAAGGCTGCTCTTTTATTATTTAGCACCTTGCTTATGGCATCGCACTTGAACTCTGGAACTTTTCAAGTCCACTTCCCAGGGGTTCCAAGGGCAATTATTAACCCCTGCAATGCCAAAAATCTCCAAGAAGACGAAACCCTATAGGTGTGTTCGTGCCTGGCTGGTGTGTATGGGGCATTCACTTACCGCTTGACAACTTTAAATGAATTTAGACACCATCTTCTGTAACTCCCTCAAAGACATCTGTGGGAGTCCCAGCATGGGGCCAGACCCCACAGGGTCAGCTGTCACCACCCCAAATGTCCCTTTGCATGCTCCTAGGCATGGGCATAGTCCCCTAAAGGCAAAGCTTCCTTTAGCCTTGACATGGCCAGGATTTCAATCCCGACGTCTAATGCCATCATGTATTGAGAGTCCTATGTCGCCTGCAGAAAGAGGTGTTTAGTCCAGTTATTTTCTGTACTTGCCAATATATGGTACTGGTTTCTTCAAGTGGAGCTTGTAACAATGTCTAAGTAAAATATGTCTGTTATAATGTAATGAAGGCTAACAAAACAGGCTCATTACCACACTGATTGCTGCTGATATTCACTGCTCAACGCCTTCTTGCAAACGTGATCCTTTAGGAAATCAATTTTAATTAAAAAAAAAAAAAACACGACATTAAAATTAATGTTTCTGCTGTGCGTCAGCCCTTGGAACAACCAAAGGAAGGCAGAATTCAGGTTTTATTCTAGAATGTGTGAGAAATGAGAATATTTTATCTCATGAAGTAGAAGTTATGAAGAACAACCAAATTCATTAAGGTTTTATTTCTAACTTGAAGCTGCAGCTCAGGAAAGCATCAGGCAAGAGAGTAACGCTAAGAAAAGCTCGGCGACGAACAAGCAGGGTTCTTGTGCTGGCACGTGCTTCCCTGCGGCTGTGTGCAAGTCTGTGGGGAAGGGGAAGCCGGTGGGTGAGCGCTTGTGTTTCGGAAGGACTTTGGGAAGCCATCCTGACCCTCCTACTTCCTTCTCCCATTCTCCTTCTGAGCAGTGAGACAGCTCTCATGGGAATTGCATTGCAAAGAATGGGGAAGGAAAAACCAGCACCTGTAAGTACTATTAAAGGCTCCCTGGAAGTGCTGGCACGAGCCCCGTGTTTTGGAAGAAGACATCCTTAGGGTCCCCCCAGACAGATTGTCTAGGTGGACTTTGTCTGTTATTAAGGCAAGGGGTTGCTGGTGGTAGCACAGCGAGGGTCCTGTAAGGTGGAATGGAGAGTCAGGGGCTGTGCATGGTGCATCACCTTCACGAGGGCTCTGCTCAGGCACAAGGGCTCTCTTTATAGGCCATTACCTAAAGAAAGAGGCTTAGATATTTTAAAATGGAGCCGAGTGACTGTGTCAAAAACAAACATGGGCAAAAATGCCTGAATAAAAAGCCAACCCTACACCTGTTTCCCTTGTATCTTTTGGCCCCATCTGTGCAATGGAGAAACGTTTCTTTTGTACTCGAACGAGCTGGATGCAGATGGCAGCTACCTATAGTCCCGGTGCAGCCGTACTTTGAGATCTTTGCATTTTGCTCGTTTTTCACACCACGGCTTAAACTCTCTCCTAGGGTAGGAGCTACCTGCCAGGTGGTTGCAGCAAACCACTCTTCCAAGCACATGGGGCTGATCCAGCCTTCCTCTCTGCAGCTGCTCTGTCTGCCCTTCTCAACGCAATGGGAAGATAAAGATGTAAATGGTATGGCACTGGCATGAATTTTGTCCTAAATAGAGCTGTACCTCCCTTAGCTTCGTAACTGTGGACTGTGAGTCAAAATAAAATGTGGCAAATCATTATGCAAATGAGGAAGGGAAAAAGTGTTATTTCTTAAGTGCTAGATCTTGCAAATGGATGTCTGCAGGCTGGCAGAGCCCTGCCCTCATGTAGAGCTCTGAAGAGCTCTGCAAAAGGAGGAGAGGGCATCTCTGTGCATTGGCTTGCAGGATTAGGACTGGTAAATTAAAGTGAGGAAAAAATGTAGAGCCATCATTTGTCTTACAGAAAGTTAGAGTTTGGAAAGGTTTTTCTATAGATAGGTTATCACTGCTTCAGAACTAAGTACCCACGTGAAGACACAAAATGATTGCAGTTCCTCTGTTAAAGGGATATTAACTTTTAGTGGATGTGAATTTAATCTAACCTATCTATTCGCATTAGACAGATCATGCATTATCACTGATGATTATTGGAATTCTGCTTAAGCATTTGAAATTCAGACAGGATGCTATGAAAGTAAAATTGAGTAGGAAATGACCACAGACAAGTGTGAAGCTGACTATCCTGTCTTCATCAAGAAGGGGAAAAAAAACATTTTAAGCCTTGAAAAACAAGCTAGGTGGTCAGAAAATCTTTCTGGTGTTGATAATCTTCACATGTGTCTACTGTTTATACGAACTCTAAAATCCAGCATTTTTAACCTTATGAATGTATCCTTCATTCATTTGATAGCATGTTTATTTTTCAGCTATAGAGTCTGTATCATAAAATTCATTGGCCAATTGATGGGGAATTGGCTGCGAAAGTAAAAATTAACGAAACCCCCAGAATCAGATGTTACCCACCTCTGAGTATTTTTTGTTGTTGGTTTACAAGGTAGCATTTGCACTTTGGTGGCTAAAATCCCTCTGATCAGATCTGCTGTGCCATCCTGTGGCATTTCACAGGGTCAGCTGGCAGGATAGCTTTGCACTGCAGTTTTATTAATGCAGTAGACCCAGCTTAGGCTGAGTTTTGAATTAAGAGGGACCTTGAGGGAGAGGAAGACTTTTGAGATTGATCATCAGATCCTTATATTGCCTCTTTTTGCTTATTTTACACTGCAAAAAGAGGTTATTTTCTACCTTTCAAAATGGGAAAATGAGTCTGGAGTGTCTACTAGACTGCCCAAACTTTGGATGGTGAGACACATCTCTTTAGTTCCATCTTGCTCATGGTTTGCCATAAAAAAGCACACCTCTCCCAATCAACCAGAATTTTGCATAAAATACTTAAATTTTAATTCTTTAGCTCACAGGACTGTTTTGGGAATATAATTATTAATATTTATTCATTTAATTTTCTTTCATTAAAACTAACAGCTAACGTTTTAATTTTTAATACTGCTCCTGGTATACCTGGTCCTAGAGGGAAAATAAGGATGCTCCTGGGAATCTTGTTAAATTTATAGCTGACCTATCCAGTATGAATCATCAGTCTTCAGAGAAATTAGAGGTCCATTTTGGTATTCCTTTGTCTAGGGTTTTGCATCGGCAGCAGGGAGATAGGGGATGTTTAAACACTTACCAGCTCAGTAACTATCTGCAGACGATAACTGAAAAGCTCAGTTATAAGTGATGGCCAGGCAGTGGTGAATTTGGTCCCATATGTTGAAGGAGAGAAAGGTATATAGTCCAGTCAGGTGGGCTGGACTGTTGGTAGGTGACTGGAGAAAAAAACCATGTATGGATGAAAAGAGTCAACAGGTAGTTTTTGCTCCAACCTGCCTTTCTGAGGAGGAGCGAGCTCAAAAAAAGAGATATAACTGAATATTTAAATTGAAATCCAAAGTCCTCTTTGGTTATTAGAGTTCATTAAGCACTTCCTTATCTGAACTGCTTTCGCTAAGTGTTCTTGTGACTTTCTGACACCTCTAGAAGTCCCCCAGAGTCCCTAATGATCAGAGGAGGTCGTGCCGTCAGGAATAATGTGTGAAGCACAGACCAGACCCAGCCGTGAACTTGATCTTCCTGCAGTCGATTGCTGTGGCCTGAAGCATCTTGCAGTGGCCCAGGTTCAAGGACGGGTGTTCAGAAAAGGGCTGTGCCTTTGGCTTAGAGCTTTCCAGCTGTGAGTCCCTTTGAAGCCACAAGTCCTGCGCCTATCTCTGAAGGTAGTATGGCATCCCTCTGTTGAGTATTTCCCACCTGACTTGAGGCAAGGAGGGGTTTCAATGCAGTCAATGAGAGAAGCTGTATGCCTAGTTAATCTTTGGCATGTCTGTTGTGATGGGTTAACCCTGGCTGGACGCCAGGTGCCCACCAGAGCCGTTCTATCACTCCCCCTCCTTCTCAGCTGGACAGGGGAGAGAAAATATAACAAAGAGCTTGTGGGTCGAGATAAGGATAGGAGAGATCACTCACCAATTACCGTCATGGGCAAAACAGACTCAGTTTGGGGAAAATTAACTTGATTTATTACAAATCAACCGGAGTAGGGTAATGAGAAATAAAACCAAATCTCAGAACACCTCCCCTCCACCCCTCCCTTCTTCCTGGGCACAACTTCACTCCCGGATTCTCTACCAACCCCCCAGCGGCACAGGGGGACGGGGATGGGGTTTACGGTCAGTTCATCACACGTTATTTTCTGCCGCTTCATCCTCCTCAGGGGGAGGACTCATCACACTCTTCCCCTGCTCCAGCGTGGGGTCCCACCCACGGGAGACAGTCCTCCACGAACTTCTCCAACGTGGGTCCTTCCCACGGGCTGCAGTTCTTCACGAACTGCTCCAGCATGGGTCCTTTCCACGGTGTGCAGTCCTTCAGGCACAGACTGCTCCAGCGTGGGCCCCCCACGGGGTCACAAGTCCTGCCAGAAAACCTGCTCCGTGGGCTCCTCTCTCCACAGATCCGCAGGTCCTGCCAGGAACCTGCTCCAGCGCGGGGTTCCCACGGGGTCACAGCCTCCTTCGGGAACCCACCTGCTCCGGCGTGGGGTCCTCCACGGGCTGCAGGTGGATATCTGCTCCACCGTGGACCTCCATGGGCTGCAGGGGGACAGCCTGCCTCACCACGGTCTTCACCACGGGCTGCAGGGGAATCTCTGCTCCGGCGCCTGGAGCATCTCCTCCCCCTCCTTCTTCACTGACCTGGGGGTCTGCAGGGTTGTTTCTCTTACATGTTCTCACTCCTCTCTCCGGCTGCCGAATACCGTCTGTCCCAACTTTTTTTCCTTCTTAAAAATGTTATCACAGAGGCGTTACCATTACCACTGATTGGCTCGGCCTTGGCCGGCGGCGGGTCCGTCTTAGAGCCGGCTGGTATGGGCTCTCTCGAACACAGGGGAAGCTTCCAGCAGCTTCTTACAGAAGCCACCCCTGTAACCCCCCCCGCTACCAAAACCTTGCCACACAAAACCAATACATCTGTGAAAAACACGCTTCTGAGATTGGCTTTTTCTGTTGATTATGTCTTCAAAATACGTCAAAGGTGGCAGGAACCTTTCAGGGTTTTTTTTGCTTAACTTCTAGTTTTTAAGAATAAAATAAGGTTGTTGGTTTTTGGGTTTTGGTTTGTTTTTTCCCTAGATACATAACATTAACATTGATAGAAAGGGATCAAGTCTCACAAGTGAATGACTTCTATTTGCGAAATCTCTAGGGAAATCTGAGGGCTTAAAACTTACCTCTCTAAAAGATGGAAAGCAAAGTTACAGTGTGTATATATACATCTGAGGATCAGTTTCTATATACTTAAGAGTATACATTCCAGTTGCATGAATGAACATGTGTGGATACAACTCACACTTTTGTTGACAGCTTTCTTCAGTGTGTCGGCTGCAATGTGGCAAAGCTTAACAGAAATGGACACTGAATTGTTTCCTCACCTTAGTGTCCTGTAGGAATAAGGGCCTGGTCCTGCACCAAGCAGGGACAGCTGCAGTGATGCGTTATCTCTATGAACATTAACCTTCATTCAGATTTGAGGATCAAGCCCATATTCCAGCTGTTCCTACAGTGTACTTGATGGTGCATTTTCATGTTTTCAGATCATCCCGTAGATGGTCTGCAGGTGCTCTCCCGCGAGTGCTCAGGGTCACGCAGGTAGAGGTGAGGTGTCCCATCTGCTGCCCTTCGTGACCCTCACGGATTACACTGTCCCTGTGCCTCAGGCGATGTCCGGGAGCTCCCACCTCTAGCTGCTTCTCAGGGTTGGTACTGCACCGGAGATGTGGCACTGCTGGTCTCACACCTGCAGCGAGCATGCAGAGGATGGGGAGGTTCTTGTCAGGTGGTGGGTTTACACACCAGGTACAGGGCAGTTTGTGTAGCCCACCCTCCTTGCTATCATGGATTTTGCCGGAGAAGAGAGAATCCAGCAGTGATGGTGAGCGCACAGCTCCCTTTGCGAAATGTTGCCTGTCTTAGACAGATGGCAAGGTCAGGTCCTGTACAAAGCAATATTTAAATTACAGGCCATGGAAATGACTATTCTGACCTTTTTGTAAACTTTCTGCTACTCACTCTTTTCGCTTTTATTCTTCGTTCATCAGTGTTTAAAAAAAAAAAAAAATCCAGCAGAAGGTCTGAGACTGACATTTCCGAGTGAAACAGAGAGTGCAAAATTTCAGTTTGACCCTGGCACTGCAGCTGCTGAAATATTAACGGCATTAAATGCAGGTGAATCGGAAATGTGTGTGCAGGCCAAAGATTCCTCCAGGCGGTTTTCTTCGAGCTCGCCCGCTCCCTGCATTGCTGCTGCCGGTGGGGAGTCTCCTCTGCTCACCCAAATGAAGAGTGACAGGGGTGATGAGGACGGCAGTTATTGCAACAGCCTTTCTTTGATAGCAAAAGCTGTCTGTCTCATAAGATTTAACAGGCAGCACGGGTTGTTCAGGCAGTGCATAACCACTGCCAGAAAGCGCATAAGCCAGCTAAGGAAAAACCATGCATTCTTGCACAGCGCCGGCTGCCACTGCCAAGCCCACGACCGTGGAGGCTGGGGGACACGGGTGACTTTGTTGAGGTAAATCGAGACCTCAGGCTGGGCTGTATTACCTCCCCCGTACCAAGCTTTGCCGGCGATGTTCCTACATTTATTTTGTACATGTATGCTGTAACATGGGCTACCCCAGCATGCGCTGCAGTAGCGAGGTAGGGGAGTCCTGCAGAAACTCTTCCTGGGAATTGCTTGCTTGGATAAACAATTGCAGCTTGAAGCCTAGAAAAGGAAATATTTGATGAATAGAAAAAAACCACTCTGAGCTGTCTGTCCCAAAGAGCGGAGAGGGTGGTGGTGCTACACGGCTGTCAGGCACTAAGCTCCCGTAGCAGCAAGATTTTGGTGGTGTTAGGAGGTGAAATATTTGGAAGCAGGCACTCTTGTGGCTGCCAGAACCATTTGAATTGTTAATTTCCATCAATGTCATGCCAGCTTTTTCACAGAACTAGTTAATGAGTTAAAGCAGTCATTTCGATATTGCCACGTTTAGGTTACTGGAAAATCTTCCCTGACATAAATAGACTTTAAAAAAAAGCCAAAATAAAATGAAATGTCTTTAACTATTCCCCCCCCCCCTTTATTTGAACAAAATAAAATGCTAAGAAGGGGATTTAAATGACTATATATGTGCCCAAGGCATGAGTTGCACTCCTTTCTCCTTTTAGGACATGAAAGAAGACCACAAGTTTGTTTTCAAAGTTAGTTCTCCATCAAGTTTGTTGCCTGATTTTTCTTTAACTAACTTTCTGCTCTTTTACCCCGTCATTCTTCCCTCCCCCAACTGCCACCACACACCATCCTTGCTTGCTTTCTTGCAAAGCTGCCAAGAAACTGTGAGCAAATTTAATGTCTGAATAACTGCTCGGTCTCTCAGTGACCTTGAAAAAATTACTTTGCATCATTAAAAATTCATAGAAATGAAATTTTTGTGAGGAGACTGGCACATGCAAAATTAGTACTTGTTGAAATGCAGCTGGAGTAATCCAACCTCATGAACTTTCGAAATTGTAATTCTTATGAGAGCTAATTGCGGCCACCTTACAACTTGGATCAAGTGTTGCTGTTTGACTTCCTAGAATAATATCATCCTATGCATGATATACCTGTAAGCACGTGCAGTAAGTGCAGGTAAAATTGATACACAGCTTCACAGAGAGAAAAATGTTTAAAGATTGTTAAGTGCTGATACAATGATACGTGCTGTCACAGGATGCAATGACTGAGTGGGATATTTGGGAAGTTAAGTAAATTATAATGCTTTGCCACTCTTAATGGGCTGCACAGAGCTCTAGGCTGCACATCCACTCCATGCCGTTAATTAGTTGTGGTGCTGTGAAGTTCAAGCCCATGTCGGATGTGACTTCCTGAACTCTGAGAATTTATCAGTCCAGATTTTTTCCCCTTGTGTTGGTAATCTAAGCTGTAAAGTGTGGTTGTGCATTTGCGGGGGGTGGGGGGAGGATGTTTGGGTGCTAACTATGTTCCGTGTTGTCTCACTTTCCTGTTATATGTGAAGAATGTTTCGCCGGGGAAAAAACATAATTAAATAATAACCACTGAAGTATAGCATGTAGTAGCAAAGTGCACTTTCCCTTCTTCAGCTGTGTGGCAGGATGGAGGCTTTAACAGATGTCGCTTGTTCAGTTTTCAGTTCAGGGAAATAAAATGCAATGTTCATGGGGCCTGAGCAGGAGGGATGCTGTCCCAACCCAAGCACACCAGGTTGTTCAGCCCTGATGGAGGTAACCACTTAGGGTTTCCCAGTACTGACCAACATCCTCATGGTCTGGCTCTCAATTTTTGCAGTTCATCCCTTGAAGGCTGCGTGTTAATACAGGAAAGCCCCGCAGTGTATTGGGCATGATCCCAATTTCATTAATACCAATTGGAGACTTTCCTTCTACTTGCCGGACTTGAGATTTGGGTTCATTGCATCCATGGGAAAAAGAAGGAGATACCTTTTATGCTTATGATCCACAGAGGTTGTTTTATGCTGTCATAATGTAAAAATCACCAACTTTGGGGGTGATTTCCTGTGGACTTCAGTGCGTGTCACTAAAAGTGTGATGTCCTGGGCTCTCAAGCAGAGCCGGGACCACGCGAAGGCTGCAGCCGGCAGCGGCAGTATTTCATTGTAAGTAGCTTTTGTTTGCCCGGCTCCAAAACATGCCTGTGAGCTCAGTGGACATGCTGAATACCAGTTGCAGCTCCGTCACCACCCACGCTGTGGTCCATTTTGCTGTCACATCATAATTAAAAAATCATTGCTCTCAGTAACGTTTGGCACTGTGGCTGAACCGAAGCAGTAAGCGGCTCAGCTAGGATGTGTCTGAATGAAAAACTTTGACTGCCCAGCCAGCGTATTTTCAGCCAAAGTCTGTGAGGATAGCAATACACGCGCAACTTTGGGGAGCAAGCTCACTCCTTTTTGATGTGGCTTTGTTCCTGGGCATTTTCCTGCCTTTGTTATTCAGTACCTTGGTTTTTTTGAACACATCCTGTTGTCTCCCCTAGCGCCTTGTTGCTGGTTGCCATTAGCATATATCTGGGCCGCCCCTTGTGCGGAGTTGTCCCCAGGTGAAAGCCCTTGTGGTCTGGGATGGAAAGAGGCTGCAATTTACTGAGTCCATTATCACCTCCGGACGTGTAGAATGATAATGGAAGTGACAGAGGTGCAGCTGAAAATTGGCTCTTAATATTTTATGTGTTAAAGCTGAGGATTGGAAATCTCACACTGCTCTTCAGGGAAAATGAAGTGTGTGTGTCTTCCCCCCCCCCCCCCCTCCCCCTCCCATCAAATTCAACCGTTGGGCAAAACAGCTCTCTTTTTACACCTATGTATGATGGAAACATTGTGCCTCAGTAGTGATATTTTAAAAGACAATGGCATGAAATAGTATGAAGAATGACGAGTTATCCTGGATGGTAATATGGTGCTATCAGGATCACTGCTGTGGTGAAACTTTGGAGGACATAAATGCAAGGCTATTTCTTCCTTTCTCCCTTCAAGTTAGGGACGAAACAAAATGTCTGCCCTGAAGCAGCATCTTCAGATTGCTTTCCTTCCCATCTTGTAGTCTGTAACTTGGGTAGTTTCATCCCTCTGCTCTAATACTTGCAAATTATGCTCTTTTATCAAGGCAGCTCCCTTCCCCCTCCTCTGCACATAGAG
Source organism: Harpia harpyja (assembly GCF_026419915.1). Taxonomy (NCBI): domain Eukaryota; kingdom Metazoa; phylum Chordata; class Aves; order Accipitriformes; family Accipitridae; genus Harpia; species Harpia harpyja. The sequence continues at coordinate 35,980,765 of NC_068941.1, forward strand.
ACCGAACTATTATTCAGGATTCCTGTTCATCTGTTCACGTGTAATGTGTCATAGATACATAATTTTAAATAGTTTCTTCTTCTAAATGACTTATGCAAATGGCAAATTAGCTTCCTGGCCTTTCACCAAACTCTGCCTGCAGACTTTCTGCATCTTCTTGGTAGTGATTACAAGCAATATTAGATGAAATTGGTTCTTGCAGCTTGGCTTTATTAATTTCTCGTGTTCTTACATCAGTTAAAACACTTAGGACTGGGTGCTTCTGTGATTCCCATTGACCCAGAGATTTCTTGAGTGCTTTGGAGGACTCCTTCCCTTCTGCTTAGCTTCTTCTGTGCAAATGCTAAGACTGGGAGTAAGAGCACTCTGCTGAGGTGTATTTTCATGCATACAAAAGGGATTCTGGCTTTCCTTGTGTGCTCTGCATTTTTGAATGAGATATTCAGCAAAGTCTTCATATGTATTGCATCATTTCCCTTGCAGGCAAGTCTCGCAGCAAGCGGACTTAGGGGCCACATGTTGTAAGACACTGGTGCAGTTTAATGCCTCCCGTTAGCCTGTATTATAACAACCCCTAAATATAGTCGCATTCAACTTCGTATCATGGGCTGCCTTACTCTGTGCTGTGCATTGTTTCTGCTGTCCTACCCACAACCAGAAGTGTTTAAATATTAATGCGAACCACCATTTTGTAGTTGTCATTACCATAATGGGCTGCGAGTTGTGTAGATAATAGATTAAGCTCAGATTTGGGGAGCCTAGGTGCTAGCCGTGGATCTGCAGAGACTTCTGTCGGTCCAGGCGCATGATTTCTCCATGACTCGGTTCTTCATTTTTTAATGAGAAGTAAACACACTTTCTCAGTAGAGTTGTTGTGACATAACTGTTACTAATTTGGAGGTTGCTCAACTATGATGCCATTATGACAAGAGGAAAGCTTAGGAAAAGTCAATATTACTCATCACTTTACAAATTGGTAAAATAAAGCCTTGAAAGAACTGCAGCATAAACAAGGCTGAGACATCATAGCTAATCACGTTTTTATAGTGTGCTGAACTAATTTCGCAGAACGGAGAAGCGCTACCCACCCCCACGCTGTTCCTGCTTCTCTTTTCCGCAGAGACGTGCTGGGATGCAGGGAACACCATTAGCTGTAGCTGGTTGCAACTGGGGTGCAAGAGATAGACGTGCCAGTTTGATGAGTGGGGAAAATTGCCAGGGTAATAAACATCTTTTCTTTAGCAGTTCCCGCTTGACTGTTGTGAAAGTTATGGAGGTTTTTTTAATTAAAAATCGTTATTATTGAAATGAGCAACCCTGCATGCCATATGGGTGCAAATAAAATATGAAGTCCAACCTTTCCATACTATTTGTATTCTCTCTTTTTGCTTGTTCTGTTTTAAATAAAGAACCAGGGAATCACCCTATTAAGATTTAATTGACTTAACACACACAAAAAATCCTAGCTAAGAATGAGGAGCAAATGTTTCCTGTAATTCCAACAACATTTTATCTGAAATAGAAAAAAACTACCCATATTCAGAGTTTGTTATTTAATCACCATGTTTGTTCCCAATTTCTATGTTTCATGCCAAGCCTACTGCAAATAGGCAATGAGTTTTTCTAATGGAAAGCCCTTGTGCAGATGGTCAGAAGGAGCAGTATATTTGCAGGACGTTATGGAAGTCATAAAAAGTGAAAGAAGATGCTCCAATAGCCTGAGCAAGGTGAGCAGAGAAGAATGGGATGGGAGTCGAAGTGAAACTGGGCAGCTAGAGTCTTGAATCCTTTTTGAGGGTGTTGGAAGGTGTTGGCAAGGGGAGGAAGAAAAAATCGAGGAAGATTTTTCTCCGTATCAGATGGTTAAGATGAGCAAATAATGAACTGCGATGTTAAAATGTGGCTCCAGCTCCTCAAAATTCAGGCTGTTTGGTTCTTCTGGGTTTTGGATTTGTATTAAGTCCTGCTGAAAATAGAACCATTCAGATGTTTGGCCTTTTGCAAAATACAAATTTGGGGAAGGAGGTAACTTTTTTTTTTTTTTTTTTACATTTACATCGGCTTTCCAACAATGGTTATTTAAATGTATCTACTGTTTTAGGGTTTTAAAATGTAGGAAGTAATTTCTTGGCTACCACAATAAACATATTCCAGAATGAGGAAGAAATCAAATTATAAAGTATCCTCATGAACAATTGTAGAAAGTTGAGATTCAATGTGATCTGGTGCACATGGGTTTGATTAGCTTAAGATACGAGTGCTTGAAATAATGACAAGTAATATTCAACCATTTCAGCAGCCTGACCTTTTTGAGGATGCTGCTAGGTTGCTTGTAGGTGAGGAGCTTGGCGTAAAGGCACATTCAGTTCTCATGTCCCATCAAATATTGGCTCCTGGCTGGAAGCTCTTGCCCAATGCTGTACGAACAAGCAGGCTCCTGTGACAGGGCTGTGTCTCTCTTGCTTCAGAAAGGTGGAAGCGGGTTAGACTGAGCTCTTTTTATTTCTGGGTTTTCTGCTGGCTCATGTTGTTCTCGACACTTCACAACTTAGGAACATCTGCCTGTGCTGTGGCCGCCTTTGTTACCCAGATGTGGTGACTGAGGCAGGGAGAACAGAAGCGGTCAGTTTAAGCAGGACGCCGTGGCAGGAGGAAATAAACTCCAGATCACTGATACAATCATTCTCTGCCTCCTCTCGCAGACCACAGCAGCGCTGAGACATCTTATTTCAATTCCATGTACTCAGTACTCGCATCAAGTATAAATAGGGCTATTCATGCTTCACTATCTGGTTGGTATTTTCCCTCTTTTCTTTTTCCAGTTGCTTTAAGAGCAACAAATGAAAAGATCGTATTTTGGTTAGGTCTTTATTACAGCTGCACAAAGTGCAGAAGGACTGACCTGGGCAACTTTGCAAGTTAGAAGTTTCTGAATAAGCATAAAACCATTTCATTTATTTTTTTCTTTTTTAATTTTGCACTTTGACATTGGGTTAATTGCCTAATGTTTGAGAGAGAGAGACAGAAGTAAAACAAAAGCACTGATAAAGGTGGTGGGCACTTCTGTGTGCTGCAAGACCTAGCATGGGAAGACTGAAGTTACTCAGATTGGAATGACCTCAGGGAACTAATGTGTTCCCAAGGCAGGCACAGCGTATGAATTTTAGCACTGACAGCGCGTTGCTTTCTACCTGCAATTAGTTATTCCTTAATTTTTATTATTCTTTTTTTATAAAAATAACTCAGTCAGTGAATTAGCAAAGAAAAAAACAATCCTATATGATTAAAATGACTGGTTCTTCTAGGTTATTTTGCAATTACTTCTAAGTAACATATATCCCCAAATTCAAGATCCAGACACAGACTGTTTTCATTTGAAGAAGGGAAGCAAGCAGGGTTACATGTGAAATCCATTTTCATAACAAATAATTTTGACAATATTTTGACATGATTTTGCACAAATTAATCATATATTTTTAAAAGTGACTACTCCTTAATAAATACTAGTGTGCTTTTATAATTTGAAGAAAGAGATACCATTGCCTGGTGGGAATTAGCTAACACTCCTTTTCTTCTCACAGCCCATTGGGGGAAGAGATCCTAAGGATTTACAAATAAAGAAGGAGTTGAAAAAATAAAATACTCGGTATAAATACTTTGTGTAAAGAGACCTATTGATTTAAGGAGAAAATGAGAGAGGGAGAAGAATTCCGTTGTAGCAGTTGGCTTTTCAGACACTTCTAGAGCAGATGGTCTAATGGTCTAAGCATCTGGTTTGAAATATCTGCTTTCCCTAGGGCCATCAGCTCAAATTTAGGCAAGCTTCATTTATACCTTTATTTTCAAGACAGATCATTTGGTCTGACTCTGGTTCGTTACAGGAGGGTTTTTTGCCCTAGTAACACCACTGATACTGGCTCAAAGGGGTTTGTGCCATTCACAGGGTACATTTTTCAAACTTGACCTTAAAAATGGAAGTTCAATTGGCTATGTGTCATTCTTTCAGAGGATCCTTGTGCCTCGGAGGGATTTGTCATGGTGTCATTGTTCAGAATTTCCCCCATGTCCCTACTGCTATGTAACATGTCTTGGATGGATGATGTATTGTTCTTGCTTCTCTTCCGTGCTTTGAGTATTTAATTGAAAACCTTGAAGATCATATCTGAATTTGGATGGAAAGCTTTTGGGTAAGAGCAGGTAACTGTTCAGAGTGAAAAAAATCACTCTTATATGGCAAGTAATACAGGAGTGTTGCATCCTCGGTGCTAGTTGCATGAGGTTTTACAAGGTAAGGCTTGTTATATGCCTTGAGTCACACTTATGTCTTGCTTTGCTCTCTGCTATCTATCACACAGAGCATTCCCTCAGACATGTTCTAATAAAACCGAGAGGTATATTTTCTTGTAATAAAGAGGCAAATCTGAAACAACAGTAGGAGAATAGGAGGGCAATGGAAGGGCAGGTTCATTTTGTGATCATTGTGTGAAATTGTTTATGCTATCATGTATTCCTCATTGCTGAAATCGTCCTAACAGATTTCCTGCAAATTTCGTATTATGCTGCGCTACAGCTGGTGACCTATATGCTGTCATCTGCATGGGTTTTTATAGTAAGAATTTGAGTTTGAATTAGTTTTCTTCCCTATTATTTATTGATAGCATGTTTTTAGAAAACCGAGGAGAAAAAAAAATGAATAACAGGGAGATTTATAAGCCAAATGATGAGAACAGAATTTAGCCTGCTGTATAGTAACTGAGTGGCAAAAACAATTCCCCTTGTTGAAGAGAGATTAATCAAAAGATTAACCAAAACCACTTGCTAACGGCAGTTCTTAGAACAGTCTGGAATATGTACTAGGCAAAATTAATCCTTCCAAATTGCTAGGAAACTCAGGGACTTCAAGATTTAACCCAGAGTGCTGCAGTTAGTTAGTAAACCATTTCCAATTAGTATGTCAGGTTTGTAATTCTTTTTTTATTTTGTTTTGCTTTGGAAATATAAATCTCAGCCATGTTTGTGCCAGGGGTCAAACCCTTGCCTGGACTGTGGCATGCTCGTGTCCCTCAGTTCCTGCGCAGATTGTACAAGGCTGGGGCCCTGGAGACTGCTCCGAGTTGTGCTGGCTATCTGTTCAATAGAAAATTGGGTGGCCACCATTGATTTGTGGAGACTTCCTTTAGCTTGCGTCCCATCGACATCTTTGCCCACCTCTAGAACGGATCCCAGTGCAGTTGATGGAGGCACTATGCTGACGACTTTTAGCCACTTTAAAGTCTAGCTACATAAGCAAAGGGATCCTTCATTAGTCAGCTGTATTGATTTTCTGTTGGCTTTGTATAATTGCTGCCCTACTGCAAAAGAGGTCTTACTCCACAGTATTGGATGTCACAGAGCTTTGATGGGGCATTGTGGATCTCTAGGGATGATCAAGGGCTATAATGAAGAGCATGTGTTATTAAGGGGTGTCTGTGTATGTTAACTTAATAGGTGACCTGAGCCATTCTATAGAAATATTTAGTACAAATAATGTCTGCTGTGATTAGAATTTAAAATAATCTGCTTCTCAGATCTGGTTCCCGATGGGTTTATTGTGATCAAGGAAAAATTAAGAAAGAAATGAAAGATAAAAAATACTGAAAAGATAAATGGGAATACTGCACCATTCATTTAGTAAACAGTTTTTTCCTCAAGTGCCTTTCAGAGTGCAAGGGAGAAAGAAGCAGCAGAAAGACAAAAGACTTCTGGAAATTTCACTGCAATGTTCTGTTTTCTTCAGGCTCTTTCCTCTGCCAAAGCACGACAAAAATCACAGCAAACTGGGAATGAGGCAGCAGCTTTGTCTTTTTTTGGTTTGTTTTTTCTCTTTGTCTTCATGACTGACATACTCAGTGCTTCACTTTCCAAACTGTCACCTTCCCTCCTCAAACTGCTTTCAAATCCCATGGAGCTCCTGCAAGGGAGCAACCCTGTCAGGTGTACCCATCTGCTTCTGAAACATCGATGAACACAAGGACCTGGAAGAGGAGTTAATCCCTCCCGCTCTTGCCCCACTTTTCTTCTGCTCAGATTTTCCCAGTCCAAATTTTCCTGGAAGTTGGGGGTTTTTAAGTAAGCAGGGAGCCAAGCAAGAAACCTGAGCTCCATGAACCTTCCGGCCCTCGTGGCTTTGCTCCTGTACCTGGAGTTCAGTCTTGCAACTATCCTGCCACATTTTTGGTAATGACCTGCTGACAGGTACTCCTGCTGCTCCAGGCCCTTCCCACACCGGACCCGGCATCTCAGGGGATACATCTGCCGCCTTCATGGAGAGCTCTGCCGAAGGTTGGCCGGAGACCACAGCAGTCAGAAGGGGCAAAGAGAGTCTCGAAAACCTCTCCCGAGCTAGAGCAGGCAAGGCTAGGAGGTACCGCCAGACACGGGGGTACAAATAAGGTTTCCTTTGCTGTGATAACCAGGATGTTTCTTAACTGTCAAGTGTTGGGCTCCAGAAAGCTGTGGTTCTCCATAGGGCTGTGAAATGCAGCATAACTTTTTCCTTGCCTTTAAGAAGTGCTCTGGAGGGTGAGGTAAGCCAGCAAGTATCCCGAGTTTACCATTCCCTTCCCTCTTGCTGAATTTTTTTGTTCCACTGTATTGAATTTCTCTGAGCACATAGAAAATTAGCGTCTAAGTATGGGGGGGGTGGGGGGGTGGGGAATGTGTGTGTGTGTTATTAAAACCAGGCAGCAGAACAGTAGGATCCCATTGACTTTCTGAGGGGTTTTCTTCAGAGGATAATCTAGTAACTCAGTATTTTGCTGTTGCTTACTTTTTTGCCACTTTAGAGACCTTTAAAAATGTACTTGTTTGCTGCAAAAATGGATTAATTCTTGTTGAGTAGCCAGTTTTCTTTCTAGGTGATGGCCAAATATAAAATACTTAAGCAAAACTACCACCATTGATTCTTTATCAGATACTCTGACTCGTTATCACATATTCTGTGTGGGGTTAAATGAGTTCCCATGTTATGTATTTTTGCTACAGAAAATGATCAGCGTTTTTTTCATCGCTGGTCCCCTCAGTATTTTGAGGGGGGCAAAAAAGGAAACCCAAACCAAAGCAGTATTTCTTGAGTAGTTAAAGGCTAAAACTGCAGCAGACACAGCCCCATTGCTTTGCCTGGCAGGGCACTCGAACACCACCGGAGTTTCGGGATTCGTACTGTTGCAATTTCTGTGCAGTTTCCTTTTGACATACTGCAGTTTTGAGCTCCTGAGGTCCCCTGAGGCTTTATGTGGATTGAGAGAGCCTTAGTTAAGCTTGATTTGATGCAGCACTCCTGGAGCCAAGACAAAGCAAAGCTTTTGTATTTCCTAAAGAGCATGTTATCCTCAGAGCACTTAATTTGTACCCTCTACTTTTGCTAGTAAAAGAGGCAGTGCTGCTCTGCCCTCCATGGGGTAGTAGCAGGGTTTTACTCCCTTTTGCCTCCCCTACACATCTGTGTTAACTATAGTTATTTACCTGTCTTTGCCTGCAGATCTTGACGAGGATTCTTGTATAAATAAGGTAATAAAAATGCAGCACAGGAGGATATTTTGCTTTGAGCCTAGTGCACATCTGGAGGCCTTTTTTGTCCCGCTGTGCCTGTGCGAAAGGGTATCTCAGAAAGCAAGGGAGAGAAAATATGCATTAGTAAACATGTGATAATGCCTCACAAATAAGAGAAGTGGGAGAAGAGCAAGAAAAATGTTATCCACCAATATTGTGATACGGGTAGAAAGTCTTGTAGCTGAGCTGGCAATGTACAGAAAACCTAATCCCCTGGATATTTTCCCAGGCCTAATCTGATGGCCTCTTTTCACTGCCGATTGTTGTCCTACTTATTCTTACCCTTGGCCACAACTCATGCAGCAGATACAAGTATGGGGTGGCATAATACTCCTGAGGTTCTTGGTCCGCATATCAGCTCATAAATACCCCTCTCTGATGCATGTGGCAGAGCCTTAGCAGTCGCTAAGCAGAAACTCCTTGCCAGCCCTGCCGGGGAAGTGGAAGCGTAGCTGCCCTGATCACACGCGGGGCAATGTGCTTGTAGAGCATCTCATGCTCCAGTGTTTGACCAAACAGAATACGGTCACGAGTACTTTAGGTGGCAGCAAGCACCCCCTGCCCAGCACACGCAAATGCTGGAGACTCGCTGGAGACTTGCCTTTGCTGTGCAGGCGTGAACCTGGCACAGTTCCACCAGGGTCAGTGGGCAGCCTGCTGGTGGGCAGCAAAACCTGTGAGATGAGAAGCTGCTCCATGATGTCAGGTGTTACGCAGCTCTGTACTTATTTATGCCTACATGGACCATGGTCCGGGATAAAAGAAATAAGAAGGATGAGATCCAGCATCCAAGAATGCCACAGGGTGGGACTAAGGATACAGAGATGAGACAGAAGCTTAGGAGTGCTTTTTCTGCACCCAGCTGGGCTTTGCTGTGTGGATGTAGAGTAGAGGTATTAGAGCTTTGAAATGCACCTCCTTTTATTCTTATTTTGCATCCTCAGCTTGTTAGGGATCAGTAGTAACCTGATTTCTGTAAATGCTTGCAGTTTTGCCTGGAAAGTCAAGGACCAGTGCGATCTGCAGCACGCAGAAGATGGAAGAGATCTTTGATTACCTGTTGTGTGCAGGGATCAGGAGATAAAGGTTAGGTTCTGAGAGCTATCTTGTGAAGCTGGTGACATGCATCTGATCGTCCTGAGATTTCCATGAAAAGCTGTGGCACGTGTTAGTGTGGGGCCATAGATATTGCACAATAGAAGTATATAGGAGGTAGGTAAGAATCATAAGTTATAGGTGCTCCTTCATGCCTAGAAATCCAGGAGAGCAAAGCCACATGCTTAGGCAAGGAGATGGGAGAGTAATGAAGCATGCAAGCCTTGTATCAATTCTTGCTAGCCAGCTCTTGCACACTCCCTTGCTGCATCTATGTGCAATACCCAGAACGAGGGGAGCTCCATTTTGACTGTCTTATCTAGGCACTGAGTAATGCAAGCTATCAGTAGGAAAAATTAAAAGCCATTCTGGGATCTTTTTATGTAATCTGTGTAAATCTATCTAGGTAGTGTGTGTTTGCTATGCCTGTTACACTCTCATATTTTCTGTGCTACATTTCTGTTGCTTTACATGTCCGAGATAATCCTTTTCTAAAACTGGAGGGAAAAGTGGCACTGGCTAGCAAGATAAATCTGATTTACCTGCAGTGCTAACAAAAAATGTTGAAGAGGGGTTCTCTGGGAAGAAGAAGGCAAAAGCATTAAATGCATTTTCCATACAGCAGAGCTCCTTTATTGGTTTCTTTTTTTGGTTTGGTTTGGTTTCAGTGAGTGAATAAGACCTGCACGCATTATTAATAGTCAGGAGCAGGAGTGAGCTGGCTTTTACCCGCAGCCCTGCTGTTATCTCTAACGCACAAATAAACTACAGCTAAATTGCAGAATTAATCACATTAAATTTTTGGTCCCTGATAAGGAAAATGCCACTCTGTTTTTATTTATTTTGAGCCTAGGAAACAATTTAGCTGAGTTCCTCTGGATGTGCAGTTTGCTTCCATTTCGGCATCCCACAGCATTACATTAGATCTTATCATCACTGCTGCATTAGTGTGTCTAAGCAGCATTCCAGTGATTATATCTACCTTCTTCAACTCCACTGCTAAATGAACTGGGACAGAAAAGCTAATTACACCTTTGCTATGGAGGAAGGTTTCCTATTATCCAGTCTACCCACTGCAAAAGAAATGCACTCCGAGATCTACAAGCCTTGGCAGGTTTGTTTTTCCCTGTAGACTTGGGGGGCTCCCTGAAATGTATGGTTTTGGGAGGTTTAGCGATCAGACGTCTCTGAGATCTGGACCTGTGGACAGAGGCAGCGGCAGCTGTTTGCCAAAAGGTCCAGAATCCTTTTATTATATAACATGCTGAAAATTTGGAAGGGCCTAGACTGGAGATCTGATTTATAATATTGCTTGGTCTGCCAACTGCCTTACCCAGGCCTGAAAGGATTGCTAAATCACGGACCACCAATACCTGTACTTCAGGAAAGACTGGAGGCGTGTGTGTGAACAGAGGAAACTCAACTGCTTTTAGCAGAAGGAGGTGAACAAAAGTGTGTGGGAGCTGGGATGAGGAAATTTTGGAGGCAGGAAGGAATGCAGCCTAAGAAATGATGCAAGTAGGGGTAGGCTCCAAACCTGAAGCCACATCCTTTATAGGGCATTGGTAGGTTTGCTGTATGTGCAGACCCACTCGTCACTATAAATGTTACAAACCATAGTCATAAAAAATAACAAGTATGTCTGAGGAAACCATGACCTGATTATAAAAAAGCATTCCAGTTTCACTGAATGAACTATTTCCTGAAAGTGATTAACTCAGATGGAGTAATAAATGAAGTAATAAATCTCTGCATTTGATCCTCTGGGTTTAATCCATGAGACAAGATTTATGACTGGACCCATTAACTCTTGTACTGGGAAAACGGTCTTCATCTCTCATCCGCATGATATTAATTTGAAAGATTTGCATTCAGACAGGTACATCTTAGCTTTCAGTTGAAGTAGGGAAAACTTTTGAGAATATTTCACACTAAAATTATGCAAGATAAGTTTCCAAAGCAATGCTCTTCTGATGTGTGCAGCATTTTGCTGGTTATTCTGGAATTAAGCTATGGTCTGACTGAAACCTAAAAATGAGGAAAATCCATTTAAAGCTTCAGTCTGTTCTGAATTCATGCTGCTGTTGCCAAATGTGTTGGCTAGTCATGGATCTATTTCTGCACGAGAGAAGACCATATGAACTGCAATGTATTGTCCTAACAGGAAGTGTTAAGAGCAGAATGGGGCACTTAACTCTGCATTTCACTGTCTGTCTGGATTTAAGCCGGTCTACTACAGGCATGTTCAGGCAATTTGAAGGTCCAGTATATATATTTGTGCATTTTAATAGTCTAAACAATTAGAAAGACACTAAAGCATATAGATGCATTATGTAGGAGATTCAGCCAAGCCAAAAGACTAGATCTCAACAGATCTGGGCTTTTGGGTAGTTCAGCACCAAGAGTAAAAATGACCTCCTATTTAGGCACTTGTAAGTGCCTACGCAACAGCATGACTTGGAATCCTTGCAAGAAATCTAGGAACCTCATTTATAAATACTGTTAGCTCCAGATCTTGTGTCTGTACCATTCCGTAGCAAAAAATAAAGCCTGTCAGCAGAGATTGCTATACCGAAGCATTCAGCTGCTATTGTATGTTGAAACCTTAGGAGCCGCAGTCTTAAGAGTTTGGCTCTTATGGTACACAGTACCTTTCTTAGAAACTGTATTTCAAGACACTTTCCATAGTTACAAAATAGCTGCAGAATGATGTGCAATATTGGCTGATAGTGACGGCATCATAGCTAATAAGCTCAAGTGAGATCTCTTTGTTTCTTCCTTAAGTTGTTTGAAAACAGATTTTTAGCTTATAGGGTAAAAAAACCCCTGCTAAATAAAAGTTTCACAGGTAAGTGAGAAGCAATATCCCGTTTTAGGGTTCTTTTAATTGAATTAGTGCAGAAGAACCCTTCTGTCTGTGTATCTCATAATCCAGTGGTCAAAAGTAAGTGTGTGTATGTATGCATACATACATATATATATATAGTAAAAACTACCCATTGCTTTGAGTGAGTTTAAGTGCCTATTTTCAGATTGTTACTTCTGACACTAATGGGGAAATAAGTTCCTTTACAGTGTGCTTTCAAGCACTAATATAATGTGGTGTTACTATCCACAGCATTCAAGGTCCTTTAACATCAGTGAAAGCTTAATTATAAAACGTTACCCCATAATAAGGACATGCAGTGTTCTGGAAGTGTAAACATTAAGGCTGCTCCAATTGCAGGTTTCCCTGTTTCTTCTTTGGAAAGACACATACCCCTCTGCCTGCTTTCAACAAGCAGAGAAAGGTGTAATCCGTGTTATGGGCTGATCCTGTGCATGTTCAGCTGCACTGGCTGAATAGTCCATTGACATCAAAGAAAGTTTTTGGAAGATAAAATCTTGGCATCCTATGGCCAGCTAGGATTTCACCTAGGTTCCCTAATTAAGGCGGGTATGTACATTTTTTGCAGATTTTGGGCCTTAAAACCAAACACTACCCTGAGGTAGGGCTCTTTTAAAGTCATTAAGACTGCAAAACAGAGCTGTGCCACTAAATGTCTGGAGAAGAAAGATTTATTTCTTTTTTTACTTTTTTTTAAAGCTGGTGAGGTGGCAAACTGCGAAGGATTGGTTTGGGATGAGTATCTGGAAAGTGATTTAAATTAGTAAGCTGCACAGAAATTTCCACACTTCTTATTTGATCGTTTCTGACATTAAGTGTTAAGTCAAAATGTTCAAAGGATGTCTGCAGCCAGGCACTCTCTCTCTCTGGTTCAGCACCTGCATTCGCATGGCTTGTGTGCAATAATGCTGCCTGCAACCCGTGCCCGACCAGCCCCGTGTGCTTTGCTGTGGCTGGAACTGACTGAGGTCACCTGGGTTCGATAGCGTTGATGCAAATGACTTTTAAGCTAATGATGGGACATGCTGAATTTCAGGAACTTCTCGGGGCTGCCCATGGGAGACAACAATATGGTTAAAATTCAGTTTTCCTCTGGACTAATACAAATTTGGTGCTAAAGCAAGGCACGATGCTCTGCAGACCAATTCAGCTCAGACTTGTCAGAGGAGGAGGAGGGCCACGATGGTGAGATGGGTAGCACCCAAATCACAGCCATCCACAACCTGATGACGGACGTAGCTGGGAGATAGGACCTCCTGTTCTCGGGAATGCTTTTTGAAATGAAGCTTCTGCTGTGCCACTCGAAATACCCGTGTGCCAAAATTTCCGACACACTTTTAACGCTGCTCTGTGTGTTGTGATGCCATCCTCTGCGCCTGTGCAGCGTTGGGTGGGTGAGCTGCCCTTCTCTTTGCATGTGGAGCCCTCACCGACATTGGGGATGTGTCAGCCAGGGTGGCTGTACTTGTGTGAGCTGGAAGGCCCATGGTTCCCGTTTTGTGCCCAGACGTCCTCATGGGTACCTTAGCATGCTCTGCTTTTGCTCTTGGTCGGCTGTCAACTTTATACAATAAAATAAACACTCAAACACTCCTCCATGGTAGCTCTGGAAGCAGTTAATTAGCTGAGTACAGCCAAAGCTGAAATGAAATATAGATTCCCCTCCTCTTTGGTGGTATTCCTGGAGAGCCAGAGGTCTGTCATCTGCTGCAGTATCCAAATGCCTGCCTTCAAATACTGAACAAACACAGGGTGGGTGGTGGTCATGCAGAGTGCCGGACACAGGGCGGGTGAGATGTCTGGGCTCTCCCGACTGTTACAGCAGCAGAAACGCAGAATAACTCATTCTGCATCACTGCAGTTTTCTGGCGGTGTAACTTTGCAGAGTTTGACCCCTGGCCCGGCTCATGGGAGCTCCTCCGATCATCCCACTCCCTTCCCTGTCCAGGAGTGGGAGAGTGCAGTCACCCGTGCTCATGGAGCGGGGAAAACATAGAGGACTCTCGGCAGTGGGTCTGGCCCATGACATCCCCTGGCTGTGCACTTGAGCGACCCATTTCTTACCCTTTGGTTTATTCTTTCCAGCCCTTGCACAAGGGAATAATCTGTTTTCATTTTATTCTTCCGATTCAAATCAACATGACTGCTTGCATCATCTACGTTTACAAGATCAGGCTCCCTGGTTTGTAAGGCTGCATGTAGTTCATCTCTGTTGGTGAACTTCTTTCCTTACTTGCAAATCTACCCAAGAGGAAATGGTCAGAAAATGTGTTACTGGCTTGGAGACTCACTAACCTGCCATTTAACGATGGTTGAAAGGGTTTCTCTATTTTTATGTAGAGTGCAGATCGATAAATCTTTAATAAACATGTATTATTTTAGATAATGCATCTTTTGAGCTATGGGAATGCTAAATTACCTACAAATATGAGTTTCAGTACAGAAGAAGAAAAAGAAAAGCTCACATATAAAATTTCAGCCCTGGGAATTTTATGTTTTAATAAGTTTGCTTAATAAAATACCATAAAGCTATTGCACTTATCAGCAAGATACTTTTCAGGAATCTGACACTTACAGCTGTCTCATTTATTAATGTGAATCACAAAAATAAATGGCAAATACAAAGCATTCAGCCGAAGTTCTGTTAACTCCCAAGATGGCTTGCTTATTCTGTTGCCTCACTAGCTTAAGTTTATAATGACAGCACTGCAGATCTGATGTCTTTGTACTGAATTTTTAAATAATCCTTAGAAGAAAGAAAAATCAGGCGTCTAACCAATTAAGGCTAGGGGTTTGGATTCAGACTTACAGACACTTCAAAGAAAGCTAAGTTTGCCCAAAAAGACGTTTTCCCATGTCACTTTTGGTTCAGATGTGAACTGTGAGATGTATTTGGTAAAAACAAATGCTGCTTGTTTCACATTTAAAAGCCATCTAAACAAGCTTGTGGTTGTAACAATGACCGTCATGTTTTAAAAGTAGTTGTATATATTATAACATAATAAGATAATAAATAATACATGTCTGTCTATATCTATCTATCCATCCATCCATCCATCTAGCCATCCATCCATGTAAATCCGTTCCTTTTAACTGTGAAATTACGAATAGCAAAAAATGCTCTTTCTCCCTGATATGCTGTGTTTTGTCCTAGGAATGATTCTGAACCTAAACCTCAGATTTAAAGGAACTCTTATTTTGATCAGGCCTGCTTACAAATCTAAATTTTCTTTGTGACACCAGAAATGTCAGTGTGACCAAAATGCAGAGCTCCCCTTGTATTCAGCAGCGACTTTTTGTGCTTGGCCTTTCCTTCCAGGCAGGAGAGGTCCGGTGATAAACCATTATTGGCATTTACAATTTGTTACACTTTGCTTGCGTGCAGTCTGCATCAAATGGTGTGGGAGCAAGTCAGGCTTCACTAGAGTCCAGGCAATATTTGGGATTATCTAGAAGGGGACCAGAGCCATCCTCTTATGCAGAAAACATGTAGAGACGCAGCCTTGCTCAAGCGGTTGGTCTCTGCGTGAATCTGAGGACCGGGACCTCTTGGGTCCAACTCCCAGCAGTGTCTCTGTGGGCTACAGTCAGCTAAATGGTGTTTTCTGTTATCTGCTGATGGCAGATAAAAGTCCCCACCGACCTTGGCAGGGCTCTAGGAGACTCAGCGAGCTGGTTGGGGTTTGGGAGGCAGGCAGGGGAGCACGCCTCCCTCATGAGGAGCATCGCTGCTTTGCATCAAGGCGGCTGCTACCAGCCGCGGGCTCCAGGGATGCCAGTTTTAATAATTGAAAGCTTTGCTCCCCTACACAATTCAGAGCTTTATACCCTCCTCCTACGAAAACTTCCCGATTCCTTTTGCTGCCGGTAAAACGCCCGTGCCTCCAGGCAGGTGCCAGCTGCCTGCCGACGCTGGCAGCTGGAAATGGGCATTTCACCGCAGGGCACGGTGAGCGCTGGGGTGGCGTGGGGACCACGAAGGCTCATCCCTGTGCTGCTCGGCAAGTGGGCCAGTCTGCAGGGATGCACTGGGACAGCCTGGCACAGGCAGCCCCCAGGCCCCGGGAACGGGCACCGCATGCAAAACCCCAACACCGGGCTTTTGTACTGCGGGCTTTTATCATTCATGTGAGGTGCAGATGGTTAAATAACCTCTCTAAGCTGAAACTTCATCATCGCAGTGGGGCACCCCTGAGGGAGAGCAGTGAGGGGGCAAGTGCAGTGAGGCGGTGGGGCTGCTCTCAGCATGCCTGCCTTCGCCAACGTGGGGCTGGAAACTGCTGCATGGGGGTCACGGCAGTATCTGGCATATGGCAGGGATGCTTCCCACAAGAGGAGGGGAGGGACAAGGCAGGGGCAAGGTTGGGGTGGTGGGGAGACAGCGAGAGAAATACTTGGCACAGTGTGATGCTGGTGAGACCAGTGCTGCAGAGCAGTGGTGTTCACACAAGTAACCGTAACTCTTTTTGGCTGCCTTTGCATCCTCGCTATGAATTATTTTAATTTCTTCTGTGGATTTCTTAAGCCCCTCTTGTCCTGGTGGCTCAGCACTTATTTACCAAGTTAAACCAAGCAGTAAATTACCTGTGCTTGCCTGGCCACAATGGACAACGCGACAGAACTGCCGTTGCTGTGTTAGGAAATTAAAAGCAGGCCAGAAATAAAGAAAATGAGAAGGCTTTTACTATATTTCCTGCCTTTGCCTTCTGCTAGATCTCCCTGGAGAGAGGAATCCGTGCTGGAAGTCCTTCTGGAGAAGACCTCTGCTGTCCCCAGGGCCTTAAAACTAAGGAGCCTCCCAGCTGATGGATAAGCACTGATTTTCTTCCTGCTGGAGTCTATGTACACGGTTCCTTTTTGCCACAGCTCCTAATATTGACATCAAAATGCACCTTCTCCCCAGCAAAGACTGATCCAGCCTGAGAACTTGCTCCATCCATTTATTCTGGCTCCATTTGTCTTCTGCAATGGAGTTGCAGTGGGGCTACGTTTCCCCCAGTGATTCGCAGATAGGTCAGGTATTAGCCAGGCACGCAGGAGTTTTGCGGCTGGTTCCACAGTTGGCCCTCCTCCATGGAGCCCATTAAAGCTTTTATGCTACAATTTAGGCTAAGGAATTCTATTTTATCAATTTTATTGTCCTCAAGGTGTCATGGTGAATGTCAGATTGGATTATACAAATGAAGACAGTTTTACTGAGAGCCTGTTAAAGGCTCTGTGCTAATTTTATAACTTAGTTTATAAAGTACTTCTGCTAACATTGAATTGATTGTGAGCAAAGAGGCAGAGGCTGTTTGGTCTTTTGATACATTGCTTCTCGGTAGAAGCAACACCACTGTGGAGTTTAGTCAAGAGCATCAGATAATCGTAGTGGGTTCCCAGCATTTGGTCGTTTACAATCCCCATACGTTTTCTGAGCAAACATTTTCCCTTTTCTTATGCTTGTTTTTGCTGACCCTCTCTAGTCAGGAGACAGGGTTCCCTTATTAATCTGTAAATCAGAGACATTTAATTGCTTCTGCAATTTCAGTATGGGTTTGGTCATGTTCCAGTGGAAAAAATGTTGCTTTGACCAACCGCTGTGATGTCTGTTTTTCTAAGCAGGAGACAGAAGAGAGAGCAGAGGTAAGATACAGTCAAACAGAGAATGTCTTTTCTAATTACAAATGGCCGATTCTGATCTGCTGTGGGCAAAAGGCCAAATGTAATATATTACAGAATATAACAATATAACCGTATATATGTGTGCTTAATATTAGGGGAAAAAACCACATGTGAACTTAGAGTGTCTTCAGCAGAAGGAAGCTGCATGTTTCTTTGGAATAAACTAGCAGTTTGTAAAAGGGAGAATTTTCTTCTATCTTTCTGGCTAGCTGCAGGCTCAGGGTGCAGTTACAATGCTGTTTACATTCACAACCATACTCAGATCAATTCATAATGAAGGCAGGCTCCCCTAATGACTGGAAAGAGTCCAGAGTATGTCAGGAATTTCTGAGACTCTTTTGAGGATGCACTGCAGCTAATTAAATCCAAGGAAAAATAAAAATAATAATAATTAAAAAAGTAGAGGAAGTGCAAATACAGATTGCAGAACTAACCTCAAGGGTCTTCGCCATTTCTAAGCTGTCTTCACTTGAATCTAATTTTTTGGAGGGGATAACTGCATTTATTTACATTTGTATGTACATCTCCTTTCTCACAGTGCTGCCTCCAGCTTTGTGTGACGAGCATCCTCAGTGCGGGGCCCAGAGGCTTGTGCACAGATAAGAAAGAGCCAAGCAATCCCAGTAGGATGGGCAGTGCCTTCCTCCTTTCCTTCCAGCTCTTGGAGCGCCTCCGTGTTGGTTAGGCTTTGTGTACCCCATCGGTACCCGAAAATGTTTCTTTTCACTTCCACGTGTGAGCATCTCTGCGAGTGTCTCGTTTACTCCTCTCCATTTGAAGCTGTCTGAGAGTCCAGGCACACCACAGAGAGTCTGCATACGGGTTAGGCTTTAAGCATGGGAAGACTTACTCTCTTCCTGAGGTTGGCAGCCTGCACTGGAAATCAGCAGGCTCTTGCTGGACTCAAATAAAATGCAGAGGAAGGCTTAGGGGGAGTGGAGCGTCCGTGTGCAGGGGTGCAGGGCAAGATAAGGCTGGGCTGCTCAGCGGAGGACGTGCTGTCCCCGGGGTGCCTTGAAAGCCTGGTTTGGGTGAGCAGGTGGGGTGCAGTGCCCCATGGACCGCGGGAGCTGGGTGATTGCTGTCACGGTCTCCATCACCAGGGAAAAGCTCGCTCATCCCCCCAGCTACTGCTGCTTAAATCACACTGCCTTAAATAAACAGAGCGAGGAGGGTTGAAGCTTTTAGCTGTCTTTTCAGAAGGCATTACAAGGAGCTGATAGGGCGGCCGGTGAAAGAGAGAGCTGGTTTGGAGCTAAAGATCCAGGTGATGCCTCGACGTGTAAGAGATGGCTTCATGGGAGAGGGATACTGGAGCAGCCTTATCGCAGGGGGAGAATTGCTGGGCTTTCCCACTTGACCTCTGGTGGGAGTAGGTGGGCCTCAGGGGCTCGCAAAGAGCTTTGCAGAGAAGCTGTCTGCTCTGCCGACGCTCGCAGATCTGTGCTGAGGCTCAGAGGCCAGCGGCTGCTGTCTCTTCTGGGCCCCTCTGTTTATTTGCCTTCAGAGAGTCTTTGAAATCCTGCTATATGAAGTCTGGTGTAAACATATTTTTTAAAGCCCCCACAGTTTAATGGGAATAAAAAGAAACTTCTGTGTTCCTGCATTTGCTGAGTTTGTTTCCCACTGAGGAATAAGAAATTGTTTTAAACAACTAGTAAAGTGGCTGCAAAACTTGAGGAAGAACTACAGGAGGGATGCAGACTTTGAATTTGTAAATCCTTAGGTGTGGTCCTGTAGACTGGCTACAGAAATCTGCTTTGGGGTATTTATTTGAGGTGTGCATGCAGGCTGCAGGCCTAGGCTCTGTTGTGCTTAAAAATGCCAAAGATTTTCTACATGAACAGATAAATGCAGATAACAAATACTGTGGCAGTAACAAAACTCAAAAGGACCCCAGAAACCCCAGTGCAAAGCTGCAGAGCACCTTTTTGCTCATTTATGCTGGTGCAAGGCTTTGTTTCGAGATCAGACCTTGGTACTGCAATGCCATTCCATGGAGCTGAAAACCTAAGAAAGAGCTGTACGAACCATCGGATGAGTGACATGGCTGAATGGTGACTTCATTCAGTGTTCTCAGTTCAAAAGTGGGGGTTTTTTCAATCTACTAATTTTGTTTGTTCTCTGCCAGTCAGTCACCATTAAGTTCCCAAATATCTTCTGCCCTTACATGTGTATGTGCAACTATACGTTTGTGTAGGCTTACAATAAAGCTCGAAAGCAGAGTAGACTTATTTCATGATTTTTCTCTTTAAGAGCCATTTTGGGTTTATTTCTTAGTGAAAACATAGATGCTGGGAACATGCCAGGTTGTCATGTCACACTAACAACTAGAGGAGCTGCCCTCTAAAACGTCACTCTTCATCTTGAAGGATAAGTTCCCTATTTTTCTTTGCTGGAGAAAAAGTGGAAAAACTAGCAGATGTGGGGCATATCTGAATGATAGCCATTGTGGGCTTTATTCTCCTCCTATTCCCTAACCATCTTGTAAATGGAGGGACTTCCCATGCTGCTACCATTGGGACAGAAGCATCTCTGAGCTACCCGCGGCCGTCAGCCCTTGCCTGCAACAAACTTGCTCTTGGGTAGCCATGGAATGGGAGGGCAGTTCCCAGTGTCTGGGAAGGGAATGTGGTTTGTGGGGTAAAAGAGAGGCCTGGAGTGTGGCTGGCCTTCACAGGGCACTCGCAGGTTTTGCAGCATTTGGGGTCCTGTGGGAACCACAGATGCTGGACTGCAGTTGGTATTTGTGATTTCTAACCTCCATCGCTGTAGGCAGAAGCCTGACTCTGTGACCTTAGGCATGCCAGGACCATCCCAGAAAAACTGCAAAGGACCTTGAACAGATCCTTTTCTTTAGTTTTCCTTTTCCTTTTCCTTTTCCTTTTCCTTTTCCTTTTCCTTTTCCTTTTCCTTTTCCATCTTTCACTCTTCTAAGAGATCAGAGTGGGAAGGTTCAATTGATTTTGTTTCTCTTGGCACCATTGTGTCTGGTACAGGTACAAGAAAAACGTAGTTGAGCAGTAAGTCAGAAGGAGAGGGGGAGTGCACTCTGCATCCCCCAGGGCTGTACTCCTCACCTTGGGGGACTTGCCAGAAAGGAGGTAGGATGACACTTTGAAGGAAGAGTATTCCAGAGCATCCTTCAGAGAGGCCGGGCTTTTTGCAGGTTTTTTTTTTTCATTTTCCTGTCCCATCCTGCTCCCACATATGTCCCTGTTGATTTCAGGAGCCTCTCCCTCAGCGAGAGTGATGTGCCGGTGCCTTTAGCTGTTGAATCCTGCTAATATAGGAGAGATTTTCCCTGAATGCCTTAACTAGATGGTGCCAAGCTGAACCTTACAGTCTGCAAAGCATAGTTCTTCCAATGCTCCCTGTCTTTTAATGAAAACAAGGCCCTTCCTCTGACATTATGTGATGCTTTTGTTTTATACAGATTATGCTGAAAGTCTCACTTACGAGGTTATTACAGTTTATAATCCCCTGAAACTCCATTATGTATCCTCTTGTAGTAACAAGTACCTGACTGTCATGTATGCAAATGGCTTATCTCATGAGAGCAGCCGGGCACAGAGGGTACCCTTTGTTGAACACTTCAAGGTATGTGCTGAGATTGCTCGTTTCTTTTTGTGCGAGTTTATCCCAAAAGGAACCTGCCCTCCAAGAAATCAATAATGCTTCTATATTTGTCCAGGGTTTTTTGTTGGTTTGCTTAGCTGCGCCAATACAAATCCCAACCAGAAAAGTTACTGAAGCAGGGAGATAAATTTTAACCGGCTGCTACCAGAAATACCTCGTTACTTAAAATTTGTAGGGTATCATGCTGTATGTGCGATCTGCCTCATCCGTGATGATCAGCAGCAGTGTGTACTTTCCAGTAGCCGATTTTGCATGTTTAAAACAAAAATAAAAATTACAATTTTTTGTAGTCTCCTGAAGTACGTTTAGGTCCTTGGAAATGTGCAGTGAGCAGACAGGGCTTTGCTTTGCTGCCTCCCAGCTGAGGGGATCTTCTCGTCTTACCAGCAGTGACTTAAGGATCTGAATTTCTTACAAATTGTCCAGACTAATCTTAGCACTTGATTTGTCTCTAACATCTTCCTGCCTACACTTCTCTTCAGCTAATGATAGGGGTAGTTCATCTTTCTGCAACACTGGGGAAAAACTACAAACTCGGAAAACTACCGCTTGTCCTTGCTATAAAAGTAATTAAGAAACTTGCTGCATTAACATGCGCAAAGTGAAGCAAGATTGCATCCTCTCCTGAGACCCTGGGGAGAGAGAGATACTAGGGCTTTATCACAGGAACACTGGGTCTTCGTCTGGGCTAATTGAACTGTCATAAGCAGTGCATCAGTTAAGACGGCCGGATACATCTCCATTGCGAAATCCACAACTGACAACGTGGCTTTCTCTGGAGAAAATCCTGGCCTCGCTGCAAGGCCTTTGGCTTCGGAGATGGGGGCAGGGAGCAGAGAAGGTTAAAAAGAAGAAAAGGGAAAAAGCAGGGCAGAAAAAAAATGCTAGGGCCTAATTGAAGTTAGAAGTGATCTTATTTTAGAGAATGCTTTTTTAACAGAGTGCTGCAACTCTCTGCCTCAGTGTTTTGGATTAAATTACTGTTGGTAGAGATAAGCTCCATTAGGGCTGTCATTTCCAAAGGAGGCTTTTCCATGGCTGTTACTCTCCCTTCCTCCCCCAAACCTCAGGTACAACGATAAAAACATTAATGGGAGCCAGAGCAGGCCATGACGATGAACTTTTTATTACTATGCAAATGCAGGCAATCTAGGAAATTAGTATTTCATGTGTGCCTCTCTTCACAAGGCGTGTTTCTATTATAGGCTCCTGGTCCCTCAGCCGGGTGGCTGGCTGCGAGGGCTGTTGTTGTAAGCAGGGTCTTGAACTTATTTTTGTTTCTTGCCAGCTGTTACTGATGACCAGTCAGGGGACTAGCTGTGTTGTGTTGGGTGGGCTGCCCTGGGGGCTGTCTTAGCATTGCCACGAGAGGAGTGGAGCATCTGGGTGTGCGCAGCACTACGAGTGCCGCTTCCCAAGCCCATAACGCTATGTTGCACATCCTTCCCGGGAAGTCAGCTTACAGAAGCAGTTGAAATAGTTTTCTCTGCACTTCCCTAGCAGGTAGCTAGGCAATGCTACAGACGGATGTACGGCCAAGATGTGAGTAGGACAAGCTGCCGCCCGGCGTGATAACCTCGCTGTGTGTTTGTACAGCACCAAGTAACGCAGGCAGGGCCACAGTGCTGGGGTGCTCCTAGGAGTGGTTTGAGCAAGGAGCAGGTCTGCTTGGCGCAGGTGAAGTTGCAGATTTCCTCAGACTCCCCCAAGGGCACTGGCAATCCTTGCACCTGGCTTTGAGAGAAACGGCATGTGGGGTCCCCCAGCACCTGCTGATGGGCAAAATGCTACCTGCATCTGCAGCGCCATTTGCTGTGGTCCCTTAGGCTGGGGCTGGCAGTAGGCACGCTGCCCAAAAAGCCTCATGTGCTTGCGAATACCGAGTTATGGCTGGGTCCTGCCCCTCTTCTCTCTTCCTCAGCCACTTTGCAAGGAGCAGCTGCAGCTTCACCTTCATTAAGCCTTGCAGGGTGCCTGCAAGGTGAGTAAATGCTGCTGTACCATTTGTTCAGCAGGCAGGCAGTTGTTAAATGGCCCAGCCAAAGTGACGTAGGGCTCAGTATTGAAGTTCAGGATGGGTGTCAGGATTCAAGTGCTCACTTGCTCTTTATCGTGATTTTAATGAACACTTATCACAATATATATGCAAGGCAAAAAGCGTAAGTCAATACATACCACAACCTGAGACCACGCAGGGAGAATTCTGCTTCAGATGCACTCACCCAGAAGGAGTAAGAGCCTCTTAATGTGTTCAGAGCATTAATAAACTTAACGTGGATTTGAAGAAAAGGTAAGAGAATTGTGAATTAAATATTGATCCTGGTATTTCATTGTTGAATTGCAGACATTCAATTGCCCGTGGATTATTTTGCCATTGAATCATAGCAGCTAGAGATGGAAAAGCCGTACAATTATCCCATTCATCTCCTTGCCAATGGAAGAGTGTTCCCCACAGTACATTCTCGTAGTGGTTGAAGTTGATTACTTAATTCCAATTACTGACAGTCTACTAATTGCTTAGGCTGTATTCCAATTTTTGTCAGTCCTCCCATCACATTAACTCCTTATCTAGAGGTCTGCCCTGCCTTCTGGAGGGGGATCACATGAGTGGTTTTGAATAGGAACTTTTAAAATAAGCCAAAGTTTCCCCCTATATTTTTTTTTGTTCACCTTCATTTCTGACTGCATGTGCTCTTGATCCACCTGCACTTTATAAAATAAAGAGGCAAAGTAAAATGCCTCCAAATGAGTCATATAAGGAGAGCAGACGTGTGTCAGCATTCCCCAGCAATGATTATTTTCCTTTCAATGTGCCCTGGTCACTAGCCTCCAGCGGATGGCTTTCTGATTTTATATTCTTCTAAATAAATTAAGGCAAAATATCTCTGCCAAAATCTGTAGCATCAGATTCACATCATTTTTTTCCCTGCCATTAGAGAATTATCCTCTAGCAATCCTTAGTTCCAGATATTAGTCTTGATGAAAAGGAAATACTAACTTTCTCTGTTACTCACTGGTAAAGTCACACCTCAGCCCTGCACCATCTTTTCTCTCCTTAAAACTGCCCTGTTTTACCCCAGGCCATTTTGCTGTCAGGGAAAAATTAGCTGCACGCTAGCAAACATCAGAGGGCAATGGGCAGTTTTCTGACTGCTCACATTCCTTTAAATCATTTATTTATTCACTCATACATTTTTTTGGCCAGGAAATGTGTGTGAGCAAGAGTTTCTTGATGGGACTGGGCAGCCAGAAAGGTACCAGATGGAAAGGTTGGCAGAGACAGGGGTCACTGGAGAGCGAGGACGAGTCTGTGAAGTTTATTTAGAAAAGAAAGTGCTAGTGATGGAGCCGAGGGGTAAAGGCTGGTGTGGGTCTGGGGAGAAGATGAAATGCTTGAAGGTGGATAAAAGGACTTTTCTTCTGTGTGTGTGTGTGTGTGTGTGTGTGCACTGCAGAAGCAAGTAGCGAAAGGCAGCTGGGGCGATAGCAGCAGACTGGAAGAATGCTCAGCATCCCTGAGCGGTGCTGGGCTGTGCCCGGCACCATGGGGGGACAGCAGGCACTGAGGGGCTGGCGGGCTGCCTGTGCCCACAGATCTCAACCGTCCCTGGAGGTGATGTCAGTGTGAAAGGAAAGCCTTGCGGCTCACAGCAGCATCGGGAAGTCTCCGAAGGGACCGTGGTAAGGAGGCTTAGTTTTGACAGGTGAGGGCACGGCACTCCCAGATGAAGTGATGTCAGATAAATGACTGTCATTTTCAACCACATCTCTGACGCGGAGTTTTGTGAAGGAAGATTTCCAGGCACAAAGGGAGGAATTTGACTGTTGCTGGGGATGGCAGCCAGAAAGAAGTAAGTCAGTAAAAGAAAGTCCACTTTTTAAGAAGTTTACAGAAGACAGACAACCATGTGGAAGCAAATCTATTAGACCTCCAGGCACGTGAAATTAAAGAATTCTGCTCAGTCACGAGATGACACAGAGATATGTCTAGCTTTCGGCCTGAGAGCTTATAAAATGGCTTAAAGTCTTGGCTTTGCTTTTACTTTGAACATCCCAATTGAGTGCTGAACGAAAGAATAGCTGGGGAGCAAGCACGCTGAAAATGAGCCTGTGCAGCAGAGCTGCTACTTTGAAGGTGCATGGCCTTTCACCGCCACACAGCTTTACCATCTGAGGCTCGCCAAGTTTTTAACCTGATAAAATGAACTAGGCAAAGGGAAAGGAAAATGTGCAAAGGGAAAATGTTACATCTGTCTGCAGTTTAAGCTGAGCCTCGAGTTCAGGTTACAGAGCAAAGTAAGGTTCACAGGAGTTATTTTAATATTTCAGTAACTGTGGTCAAGACCATGGTTGCGTTTATGACTGGCAGTGTAGAATAACCTACAGGAAACATTATCTGTCCTGAAGAATACACAGTCTGAGACAACGATGCTCTATGTTAGCTCAGAGTGTAATATTAAAAGGAGCTACTATCTCCCGTGATAGTTGCTTACGAAAGAAATGTATTGCCAGTTACTGTAGTTACGCTATGTAACCTCCAAAACAATTGCAACTGTCACCTCCAAACAATAGTTTGTGGATTTTTAATCTTCTATTTGATGGTTCACATGGCTGTTCTCTCAAAATGTGAATTGTGTCTCCATTAGAGATGGCTAGCTAAAGCAAGAAATCATCCTGCTTCTTTCTGCTTACCTTATGTTGGTGTGTAGCTTATGGCACGTGCATGTAACTGCTCTCAAACCTCAGTATATCCTGTATATTTCTGTCCCTTGCAATATGAGTCTGAACCGAAAAGATGATAAGATGATGCGGGTGATATGGGCCCCATGGGTCTCACACCTTAGGCAGTTATCTTTAGACATAAACTTTTTTATTTGAATAGCACATAATTTTATACTTACAACTATGGCATTCCATAATTAGGGACTGCTTATACTTAGGAGATTTTAAAAATTTACTTACCTTCCTTAATTTCCATGCCAATTCTGATGGTAAGATATTTGTGTTTAAACAGACGAAAAAAATTACTACAAAGAAGGGATCGGACACCTTTCTGTGTTCTCACAGGGCAAAACTGAGTGGGCTGAGATTACAGGAAAGGAGATTTGGGTAGGTCTCCTGAAAATCTTTCAAAGGAGAAGAATAATTAGGCACCAGGATAGTTGCCTGGAAAAGTGGTCAGGTCTGCACTGAAGGTGATTAAAAACTCATTGGTAGTGTGTCATAAGTGTGACCTAATTTGAGTGGATCTTGCCTGCGGACTGAAGGGTGACGTCTGTTTTCAGTGATTCCCAAGAGTCAGAGAAGAAAGACAGCGGGTGTTACACCAGCTACTACTGTTCTGCCTGGATTTAACACTCCTTGTCCAGGCTGGGTTGTAGGATTAAAGGTCTGTAAGCCCCCAAAACAGTGCTGTAATTGCAAAGAAAGGTCAATGACCTTATTCAGAGTTAAGTGAAAAGATCTATGGTCCAACCGGGAGTAAGCTTTTGGCAAACAAAAATAGCCAAATTTAGCAAAGCAAAAGAAAATAAATTAGTGGGCAAATGCCATTCTGTTATTGTTTACACTGTAATGCTCTTCTCTTTCAAGGCTGCTCTCCAGTTGAACCTTAAGCAGTTGTGAACAGAAATTTTAGGATCTCCTTCCCGAATAAATAACAGCTCTGGAAAGCAGGTGCAGATTTACAGGGTGGTGATGAATGACTGCAGAGACCTTGGCACTCCATTAACACTGGCCTGTATAGAGTGTCCTCCCAGATCATACAGTGTGGTTCACAACTCTTCCATCCACTCTCCATGAAGTTTCTTTAAAAAGCAATCACCCTCCATCCTGGATGGCATGTTGTAATGGGCAAGTGGAGGGGATTACAGAGCTCTAGTGTTGCAGCTCTTCTCCCAGTAGATGTTGCCATCAAGGCAGCTCTGGAAAGAGAAAGAGAGAAGGAGGCAATCTCTAGTTCTTTTGCCTTGCTGTGATTAGCTATTTCACTGAGAAATATTGAAGAAGGGATTCGGGTGCTTTTGCTAAGAACGCTTTGTGACAAATGCTGATAATCACACATGGCCCATCTGGCTGGTGGAAAGACTTTCCAGCAGCTCAAATGCAGCAGTACCATCCTCCAAGCATGGACCTTTGAACTGCTCTGAGCAATTACTTGTTGGCTTTCAGTTGTGCTACAGAACTGCTAAGCGCTCTACATTGCATATGAAATTAATATGTGTGGGTAAGAATGGAAAACCAAGCAAGCAAAAGTATGTTTCCAAATGCTTTATGTTTTTTTCCTCCAGCTTTGCACCTGAAGGAAAGCTTCCTGGAGCTTCAGGGTTGGACTGTCAACTGAGGAAACTGAGGAAGCATGCCCATGCGTGTGTTTATTTTCAAAACAGCCATCCTTGTTTTGGGTGTTGTTTCCCAGGTGAAACAAGAGAAGTGTTCCCTCCCCTGCTGCACACAGCTCTGACAGATTGACATAGTATGCCCAGGAAGAAAAGAAATGCTTGTCCAAAAATTATTTCCTATATCTTTGAGAGGAACAAGCCATATTATTTTTTCCCTTGGTTCTTAGCGCTGAAAGCTCTGCCTTTACTCTTTAATAGATGACTGTGTGTGATGAAGGTTTTTGAACTGCCTAAATGGTCAGGTGTCAGAGATCTATAGGCAGCTGGTGTTTGTTTAGTAAATGATGTCCCTGTTATTGTAGTAAAAGACAGGTCTCGGTGGGCTATAAATACACTCTGTTCCCATGCATCATACCTCTGTCCAAAGGTACATTTCAGACCTTTGGTTGTTTGCTCTCCAGTTTCTTTCTTTTTCATTACATTTCTCCCTCCCTCTCTCCCACCAGGTTATTACACTGAAACAAGACCAAACCAAGTAATTCATGTAATAACCCTTTCAGAAGGAAGCAGAATTTTCTGTATACAACAGTTGTCATTGTGATCTTTATCATTGTCGTTTGTGAACCATTGATGCTCCTGTGTTACTTGAATAATGTGACAAAGACAACAATGAACATGTATTTAGTGGATACTACTACTGCAAAATGCTCCTATCTATCTGCATGAGAAATTGTGAAATAGAAATGGTGGACTTTAATCTATTTTCTGAAGTTGATTGCACGTCAGGGTTGTGGAGGGTTAGAAAGGGAACTCTGCTGGTTAGAGAGTCCATGGGGGTTTGTGATCGGATGGGTGGCCAGAAGAGAACTTAAACAGCAGGACTATTACTTGTACGATGGTTGGTCTTGTAGAGGAATTTTAGGTAATCTACAGGGTCAGTAGAGCCCCACCAAGATCCCAAAGGTCACCAGATGTTCATTTGAATATCTAAAGCTGTAAGGTCAGAGGAAAAAGTGGCTTTGGGGAACCATTTTTGTAGAACTATATTTCCTATATAAAAGTTCATGTTCTTCTTGGTTTCACAAAGACTGATATAATTGTAAAAATAGCTTGTCTTGTGGTGTCTTGACCATTTATTTACTGGTTATGTTTGGGACTCTAGTATGTAAAAGTGGGAGTTTGGTGCAAGGCTTGGAAAATACACGAATGGGACTTGTGCAGTAAACGGGAGCTGACCTTTCCTTGTCTTGGATACCGTATGGTCATTATTATCTCATGTCTACTGGGTTGTCTGCTCTCTTTTTTCTTGCCTGTAACCCAAAGCTGCTGGTCTGCTCAGCTGGAAGTGCCAGTGCAGTGTAATTGAGAATAGAAAGTGCTCTGAACCCATTTGCCATACAGGTGGCGCTGGGTCATACCTCGGAGTCAAATCCATCCCGAATTTGAAAACATCTGAATCCAGGAGGAGAGTGTATTTGAAAGAGGAAAGGAAAATGCAAACACTTGGAACCTTAGAGAGATTAATAGACTCGTCAAACTCTGAGCCCGAGCTTTCCAAATAAGAGCAATCTCCACCCTTAACTCTTTATGCAGTAAAACTGAACATCTGATATTTCACTTCTGGTGAACAACTGGCAGAAAGCCCAGGAACACAGAGCCTTGAACTGTCCTCCAGTTAACATCTCAAAATCTCCGAATCTGTGAGTGGGAATTAAGTGTCCCGTAGGATCTGGGCACACCCTGTGGCTAGGGTTGCATTTGACCGTGATTTAACAAAGGCACTTATGATTTAAAAATTGCCTTCAGGTTCAGAATCAGATCAAGTTGCTGGAGGAAGTCCTCCCCGGTAGACAGAGTTAAATTTACGGTCCTCACCAAAAGGTCACAAGGACAAGAAAGGGTGACATTGCAGGATTTCTAATACTTTTCTGAAAGAACACAGTCATTTGTTCAGTATTGAGGAGAAGCACGACCTCCTTTTAATATTATTTTTTCTCTTCAAGCATATCTGGCGGAATTAGAATTGCAATAAAACTGTCCTGATAATGATGCAAATGTGTGAAATTGCAGATCTCCTTCAACAACCTTTTGCTCTTTGTTTCTTTTTGGCTGTCAAGCTGCTGATTTTAAGCCTCCCCTTCCCCTGAAACAATATTTTATTGGAAAAAAAAAGATGTTTTCTCACTTTTTCCTGGCTTAACTTTCCATTCTCCTCATTGATACTCCAAAGACGAATCTTTGAGGGAACCGAATAATTGGAATCTTCAGGGTATGAATTGTTCATTTTCCACTAAATATGAAACCCATCAGCTGAACTGTGAGTACAGCAGGATACACTTAGCAGGTATATGAAAATGAAAATAAAAAGACATTGATTGAAAGGAGAGGGAAAAAAAAATCATGAAAGTGATATTTCCTCAACTCATCCAAACTATACCAAACTATTTTAACTGCTTTTATAACAGATACCATGCAAAGAGACCCAATTAATTTTATCTTCATGCTGCTATACAATCTGTATCATTCTTTTGGTCACCAAAATGTCTGAGGTACATTATATTATTCATACAGACTTCACTCCTTGGAAAAAGAAATCACATCTAACCTCTTCTTCTCTTTATCTACGGATTGATCTGTCTGTGAACAGCTCTAAATCTTAGCAGGAAAAAAAGTCTGAGTAATAACAACCTGAAAAATTCTGGAAGAAACCTTAAAGAGAAAGCATGTTCGCATCAGACAGAGATTGACGTTTAAATAGAGGAGCACATACTGCGTGAATGTAATTGTGTTTAAAGGTATAATGTCTTCTAACTTGGTATATTGAAGAGATGAAGTGCTTTTGCAAGAGGTCACAGTAGCTTTACAATTCGCATAAGGGTAATGGAGGGAATGCTAACAATAGCAAATGAAGCCCTAATTCCTTGTGTAGTTATGGGGAGCCAAATCCATTTCTACAATTCCTTGAGCCAGACTCAGTTTTGGTTTCCACTGCTGGAAACCAGTAACAGTTTTGTGTATCAGCAAAGAAGGGGATTTTTCCAAGACCCCTGAAGGAAAGTGCTGGTTCAGTTGAGCAGCAGGCAGTGCCAGAAATTTTATGAAACTTTTGTGCAGGAATGCAGGATGGGAAGGTCAAGTTGCCCTCTGGTTGTAGGAGTGGGTACCTTGTTTCCTTTGCAAGACTAGAGCCAGGTAAGTCCTTACATTTGCATTGTTGATCTTCGCTTCAGCCTGTAGTGAACATTACAGGCTGCTCACTATGCCTGAGCCTAATGTATTGATCTACAAGGATGCTGGAGAGGGAAAATGACACAATCTGCTGGAATTTGGTTATAGCCTGGCTAGCTCAGTCAGGAGAACATGAGACTCTTAATCTCAGGCTCGTGGGTTCAGGCCCCATGTTGGGCACCAGGACAAGATGTTAAAAACGTGCTCTATACCGCAGCTAGGGAGAATGGCCCTACCTGGAGCCTCTGGCAGAAAGCACCTGGGGAGGCCCGAGGCTGAGTATAACTGACAGGTTAACAAGTGGGTACTCGGTGGTTTTTTCTCCAGAAACATCAAAGAGGGAGGGTGGATGGATAGATTGATTTCATAATTAGATGTGAAACTGCCTCATTTTCTGGTTTCATTGTCAGCTCAGAAGCCAGCCCCCATTTCACCAGTTTACAAGGCTTTCAGAAAGCTTTGGTGCAGTTTCAGGTAATCTTGGCCTGAATTCAGCTCGAGACAGGGGTCTGGGTAAATCTGGGTTAGTGTATGATTTCATGCATCTAGTACAGAGAAATCAGCAAATTGCATACAGTTCTTTTTCTGCCTATGGGCTAACGCAGAGAAGAGCCGCAGCCAAATAACAGCCAAATTTGCAGGGGACTCCAAATGCCAACTTTGATATGTGGGCCTATGTTATTTTTTAATCCCCAAAGACCCAACATTTGATGCTTTATGTTTGTTGTCTCATCTGAATATAAATCACAGTGTAAAACTTGTTTATCTCCTGCAAAGTAAAAGCATGAAAACTAGTCTTGTGATATTCACTGAATAGAGCCTGCTGAATCTAGAGACCAAACTGCGATCAGCTCACCACTGGGAGAAGTCCGTAGGGTACCTGTGGCCATTTGGCATGTGGTATGTAGGAGAACCATCTGGATCTGCGTTTGAAGGTGGAAAAAGTAAATGGCCATAGAAGAGGGGAAAACACCACAACTTTCACTGGCTACAGATTTCAATGGCTCCTTTATATGCAGATGAGAACCAAGAAGGACCTGAGACCTGATCTGGAGTGCTGCTTGCTCTCCAGTTTGCTGCCCAGGTAGCCCTGCTGCTCCCTGCCCCTTTCTCCCAGCAGATCACAACTACAGGCCTGCCTTGCGGGCTTGTTTTTGAAGATAGCAGTATCTTCTCCAGTCTGGCCTGATGTCAACCACACAGTAAGTGTGTATTTTTTACAACATGGGTGGGAAGCCTGTTGGAATATAGGACAGAGGGCCTGCCCTGTATTACAGGAGGTTTTTTTCAATTAACAAACACTCACTTATCAAGCTACTGAAACCCAGCTATTTATGCCTGTGTGCCTGCTAGGATTTAAAAAACACCTTTAAATGTATAAACAGACTTGAAATCCCAAGGGATTTAAAGACAGACATGAAGCATATGCAAGTTTTCAGAAGGATAAGTAGTTAGCTCCATCCTTATTGTGTTTTTACTGATTCTAGGAAACATCTTAAAGCAGGGATTTAAAAATGCTTCCTGTATTCCTCTCTATGCATTCATCTTTGCATGGTCTGCACATTTCAAGGGGGCTTATTTTGAATACTGGAAATGGATAGCACTTCTCCTTTTCCTTCTTTTAAGTCATCTTCTTGGCAGTGATTGTACTTTACATTAATGCCTAAACTAATAGGCAGAATGGATGTCATTGGCCCTCATTCTCTTGTCTTTACCAGTCAAAGGGTAACTGAAGTCAAAGTAATTATGTTGGTCTGAAGTTGGCATCAGAGGCTTATGCCTGCTAGAAATTATCTTTTGTGTGTTTCTTTTAATATATACAATGTTTTTAGGTTTTTGCTTATAATACACATACGCACAACTACTTGAAGAATCAGACCTACTCTTTGTGTCCTCTAGTGACCTTATTTATGATATAACTGTAAAAGAAAAAGCTAGGTTGGTTCCTTTTTGAGGCTATGACTTTGATCATAGGACATTGAATTGTACCTTTACTTTATTTTAGAGATTCTAATGAGAACAAAAGTCAGGAAAATTGAGAACAGCAGGGAGGGCATTTCTATTCAGAGGTAGATTACTTTTATCTTTAATCGTCTTCCCTTCCTTGCGTCTGATGCAATATGCACATACACACATCCATGTGTACACAACTACTTGTACAGTTTAAGTTTCTTTTGCCCTCCCTCAGAGCCAGAAGCATAAATCTTGTTCTTCTAATAAAGGCATTTAAAGCATAAAGTTATGAAAATATTCTCTATATTTCTGTGTTGGGTATGTCACTGGCAGTAGGAAGCATTTATCTTGCCTGTCACTTAGTTTCCTTGCTGAAGTCCCTAGGGACAGCAACATTTGGTTTTCTTGAAATTTTCAATAAAGGACAGGCAAATAATGTCTTTCTCTACTAGGCTACCCCAGCTTAGCTCTACTGAGGGTGTCTTCCAGGGACAATTACACCGCACCATTGCCTGAGTTTCGGTGGACATTGTTATTGCAGCATTTGTCCCCTTCCTGACAAATCACATTATTCCTGTAGCCATGGACCATTAGTGGGCCCAGGGGAGCTAGGAGGGGATCGCGACTGCCTGCTTGCCCCCAGGCAGAGGCAGCCCCAAGAGGGGACGATCAGAAGGTGGCCAAAAAGGAGCCCATTTGGGTGCTCTCCTGTACCTCTGAGCTGCCAGCTACTTAGTGCTCAGTGTACCTGATGCCCCTTCCCTGCGTGGGGCTTGCTTCTCTCTTAGCTCTGCAGTGCTGCACCCACTGCCCTCCCTACATGTCCTCCCACCAAGGAGGGGACCTTTTCCATGTGCTTCTGTCTCTGCCCAAGCATTTGGCAATAGGTGGTCGCTTAAAGATCAGCAACGCCTGGAAACCATGCCGTTTCACCAAAATATCCCTTTTTTCTTTGCCTTTTGAGTGGGGTTTTTTTGCTTGCTACCTGATTTAGTTTCAGGCTTTGCCTTCTCTGGCACACAGCCAGGAAGGATAGAAGAAGTCATGGTCTAGCTGAGGTTTTGAGGTCTGCACAGCAAAAAAAGGCTAGAGCTTTTCAGCCTCACATCGGGCACTACACAGGCAGCAGTCAGGCACTGTCTCTGTGGGGCATCGCTGAGGCCGTGGGAGCAAATACAACCTTGATACTGCTCATTACATTAAATGGAGCTATGCTAGGTGGCAGTTTTCTCTTTGAGACACTAACGTAAGGGGGACAGGAAAGTATTAAGAGATCAATAATTAGAGTCTTACCTTGACTTGAGATTCTTCCCGTTCAGTTCCTGATCCCAAACACTCAGCTGCAAAATCCCCAAAGACGCCAGTTTGTAATTCTCACCTAGTCTTTATGTAACCAGCTGTGTTTTCCGCTTCCCAGGAGTGATGTGGGTCTCGAGGTCTCTTGCTTAAGCCTTATTAATTCATGGGTTTTTTTCTAATATGGATGTTCCCAATTCACTTTTTGACATATAGACAGAAGTGATGATGCATTATATATTTCCTACTATATAGGTATTTCTGTTAACCTAGATAGCCTGCTTGGGGACGGATGGAAGGGAATGGTTGTGCTTTGAGAGGTAAACATAAAAGAGTCTCTGGTCTTCTGTCAGTTTGCTTGCTTTGCCCAGAAATTTTCACCCCAGAAACAGCATGTACATGGTACTCCCTTCATGTGTGTCACCTTCATATGGCACTACACCTTGGTGAAAATACACTTTTGGTGTGTTAGATAGGCTGGTTTAACTTACTCGGCACTTCAGTTTTGCATCTAGAATTGTAAGCACAGCCATATTGGTAATTGTTACCATTGGAAAACAGATGCTTCGCTCTCTCAGTGAGGCAGGTAATTTGTTTGATGTTCTTGCTCACTAGGAATTTTTAGATTTTGTTGGTATTTGTAGTATTTCCATTTGCTGTGGACAAAATGCATATGCTAACACACCAATCTTGTGCACATTTCTGCTGTTAGAATTTATACAGAGTCTAGGTGGAAGCACGTGAATCAAAGTGGTTAAAGAGTTAACACATAGCAAGATTTGTTCCTTCAGTTCTCTTTCTACCTTTGCTTCAGGCAATGCGTTATTTAGTACAGGTGCTTCGCTGGGAATCTCAGTGCCTTGCAGTAATGATCACTGCAGATAATCAGCCTCTGTCTACAACAGAAAAATTACTGCAATTGGATAAAGTAGTTTATCTCCGCTGGGACCCCGGATGAGGTGCGTTAGCATAACTGCACAGCCAGCCGACACAACACTTTTAAGTACCATCTTGAACCGTGAGATCAGCAAGATGCTGCGGTGCTTGGTAGGGCAATTGTTGCCAGCCATCTGCCGAGGCTACAGTCCCTACTGCTATTAACAGTGCGGGCACTGAATTCCTAAAATATTCCTTCCAGGGACCAGAGCCATGGCTAGCAGTCCTGCATTCCTGATTGTCTTTATTCACCTGTGAAGCTCTTCCGCTTGCAGAAGGAGAAGCGCTGGCTTTGGTGGCATTGCTCAGCTCTCCTGCACTCTTTTGCTAAACATAGCAGGGTGCTTTGTCTTAGCATGCCTAAAAATAAATGCTGTGTTTTAAAGATAATTTCTTGAGGAAGTGCACCATTTAAAGTTACTGCTCTTATAAAGAAGCCACGTTACACTCCAATGACTACGCGGGCCTTTAATTTGCTTTGGTGGTTACTTGTCGTGGTTTAACCCCAGCTGGCAACTAAGCCCCACACAGCCACTCACTCACTCCCCCCACAGTGGGATGGGGGAGAGAATCAGAAGAATAGAAGTGAGAAAACTCATGGGCTGAGATCAAGACAGTTTAATAGGTAAAGAAAAAGCTGTGCACGCAAGCAAAGCAAAACAAGGAATTCATTCACCACTTCCCATCGGCAGGCAGGTGTTCAGCCATCTCCAGGAAAGCAGGGCTCCATCACGCGGAACGGTTACTTGGGAAGACAAACGCCATCGCTCCGAACGTCCCCCCTTCCTTCTTCTTCCCCCAGCTTTATCTGCTGAGCATGATGGCATATGGTCTGGGATATCCCTTGGGCCAGTTGGGGTCAGCTGTCCCAGCTGTGTCCCCTCCCAGCTTCTTGTGCCCCCGCAGCCTCCTCGCTGGTGGGGTGGGGTGAGAAGCAGGAAAGGCCTTGATGCAGTACAAGCACTGCTCAGCAATAGCTAAAACATCTCTGTATTATCAACGTGTGTTTCCAGCACAAATCCAAAACATAGCCCCATACTAGCTACTATGAAGAAAATTAACTCTATCCCAGCCAAACCCAGCACATTACTAGGTAGGTTTAGTTGGATGCAGCTAAGCTTTAGAAGCACTGATCAGGTCTGAGATTTGGGAGTGCACCTTGACAGCATCCCAAATCTTCATTAGAGTAAGACCTGAGTGCATGGAAGCACAGCCCCCAGGCATGCTGCAAGAGCTGTAAGCCAGCAGCAAATACTAGGTCCTCATGGAAGCTCCTGCACACACAGAGATGAAGCAGCCCTGAGCTGCCAGTGCACAGGAGCCCCCTGACAGGAGAGTGTAAAAGGGGTAAGATGATGCCAAATTATGAGACAAGATAGGTCCATGTTTTTCACAGGGTGTTCTTTTTGAGGGTTTTGTTTTTAATTTTGGGGTTTTTGCATTTGAGAAAACACCAAGGCTTATGCTTCTGAGAGCTGGGTTTGCAGTGCTTTATGCTACATAGATGTTCATAGCACCTGTGAGTTAAGATCTTGATCCTAATAGGAACCATAAGTGGTATATAATGTTCCTCATTTCACTGGCTCAGCTGAATAAAACAAAATAATAGAAACAGCAGCTATGATAAAGAGTGAACTTTTAAAATTCTTTTTGTTTTGTATAAGGTTAATTTGTCTCATGAACCTCAATGGGACTGTTGTGGGAATAAATGGGCTAGTTTTTAAACCCCTCAGGTTTTCCTAATAACATCATTATGTCATTAAAGCATGAGCAGCATTTATCTTGATGACTTCTTGTTACTTGACATCAAAATCAGGTAAAAGTTGAAAATTAATTCAACCTAGCAATCGCATTAAGAAGTCGTCTACAATAAGAGTTTCACTACAGAGTCATTCTGAAGGTTTCATTTTGGTCCTTCACTGAAGTCTTTCCTTCCAGAAATCCACTTCTTGGCTTGGGGCACTAATTACCATCTTTATCAAGAGCCCTGTCCTGAAAATGCCTGCGCACAGTCTGTGTCTCCTGGTGTCACTAGCATCACCAAATGGGAAATGAATCAAATTACAAAGACCTGAAGATTTGACGAATTCTAGCCTTGAGTAAGAAATAATACCTACCTACTTCAAGGTGAATTGTGAGGGTTTGATAGGGACATAAAAAATCCCTATTAGTGCTAAAGTATTATTGGAATTAGGTCACGATCCAGTGTCTTTTTCCTAAGGATAGGGGTGTGATATTTATATCAGAAAGACATGTGAATCTCTGTAAGCCTGAAGCTGTACTAGCTTCAGAGTTGCTTTTAAAATATTATTCTTCCCTCCTCGCTTTCTGAAGGGTCTCATGAGTCTGTCTGGAGCTAGTACCTCAATGAAGACCATTTTCATTGTCTAATTCAGATTTACTATAACATATGGCGCTGGTGGCAGGAGCATCACATTTTGTGAATTAAATTCCAGAGACAGAAACAATTCAGCTTTTTTTGAGCTTAGAAATTTCCTCCAATGAGTCCTATTTATTACACACATTGGTAACAGAGGAAAAAAACCAACAAAAACCTAACATTCTGCTTTGGTCTGTTGAATACATCCAGAAAGTTTCCTTTCTAATCATCTCCCTTTTAATGGCTAAATCTTGCTGCTTGAAAAAAGGTATTCAAAATACTATGTAGAACAGAACCGGAGTATTTTCCCCTAAGTTTTTAACTCTTGCCCACCCAGTGGATGCATGATTTGTAAGACAGCGCATCTCAAACTACATTAGGTGTCTACATTTAGGCAACTGATTTAAGCCCTTTGTATGGTGATGGCAGTATAATTAATTCATACTATGTAGTAAAATATGCATAAGTAATTCATACTGTAATGAAAAGTGACATTCTTGTTGTCTAGTGTTAGTAGAAAGACCTGGTACGGAAAAAGACTTTAAGATTTCCTTGTAGGTGTTCACACATATGCAGGATATATAAAAATATATTTAACTTCTTATTGCATTGGGCATATCATCTAACGCAAAAGAAGCAAAATTGCATTACAAAATACATAACTGACCTCAGCCTTGAAAGTAGTGTTCAAGATGGAAATTCATCTTAAGCTCTGTTTGTAAACTCATGGTACAAAGTAAAATTTATTGGCAGGTAAGTTTTAGATGGGCGCTCATCAGGGGCTATGAGAATTGGGAAGATCTGTATGGGCAAAGGGAAATAACAAGCTAATGCTGAAGCGTATCAGGAGCAGGAAGCCACAGAAACCAGCAGGTCCATCAAGATATTAAGCAGTAATCAGAGAAGATAAGAATGTTGCAGATGCTTTTCAAGATATTCTTTTCCTTGGTCTTTACTACTGAGGATGATGAATAAATTTGGAGTGGGGGAATTCCAGAGAGTAAAGGTGCAGTGCCCCCTTTGACAGATGGTTCAAAAAATTTCTCTCTCTCTCTATATATATTTGTGTGTGTGTGTGAAATGGAAGAACTCAGGAAATTAAATGTCAATAAATCATTGGGACCAGATGGCATTCATCTGAGATTTCCAAAAAACACAGTAGCAGAGTTACTATAAAAATATGTATAGATTATCACTGGAAACAATCTCATCTATTAAATGAGAACAGTTGTCAATTGAAAAGACTTTTTGAAGGACAAGAATAGTGGCAGGAATGATATTGTGGCCAACGAATTTAATCTCCATAGTAGGAAAATAGATGTATGATGTTTTAATAAATTAACATACTATTACTTTTGATGTCCTACAGTCTTTGATTGGCTTAACAAAATATTTAAAACAATGCAGAAAAAAACCCTGGGTTATTAGAACATAGATATAACTAATATTTTTTTTTTCAGATGTCTTCTTATAAAGTTCTTTTTACAAAGTTTGTTAATGAAACTTGTTAACTAGAGGGTCAGGGTAAAGTTAGATCTGTTCAGAGATTAAGAGAGGGAATTAGATTACCTAGATTACAGATAGGAAAAAAGAATTCAAGGACTGATATCTGTGCCTCAGCACGGAAGGTTATTAATACATAGCCACAGGGTTTAAACCTAGAGTGGGTGTTGTTAAACACGTTTAGAGTAGAAGGGGGAGGAAAGAGGTGACTGCTGGCACAACAGGAACTGCAGTTTGTGCAGCCACACAATGCACTGAAAATTCCTAAGAAAGCTAGAAACTTGGGCAATGTAATTCAAGATAAGCAGGTGCAAGGAAATGCATACTGGAAAGAACAACTTGGCAAGCACCCAGACAGGTTTTGGATTAACCCAAGCCACCCCTAGAGGAGATAAAGGGATGGGAGGTAAAAACCTGTCCCTTCTAGAACAGAGCACACCTGAGTCCTACAAAAAATTGAGCCCCATGGCTGGAGGGAAGGGAGACAAGCATCACGTGTCATGGGGGTGTCTGAGGTGGGTACAGGTCCCAGCAGCATCAGATGAGCACTGCCTGCCTTTTCTTTGCCCCTCTAGTAACGGTACCCATGACTGTGTCTCCTAGAGTGTTTATGCAACACATCAGTTAGCTTTGTGCAGGCATCCGGGCAGCTTCCCTTACCCATCCCAACACAAATGTGTAACAAGCATAATTAACCTTACAGAGCTAAGCGGCACTGAAGATAGACAGCTAAAGATATCTGTGTGGCAGAGAAAGATGATGAGTGGAATACTGAAATGTTGCAGTTTGTTAAGGAGGAGATAAAGTTGTCTATTATACCTTTTCACCTTTATTAAGAGATTCACTTTTGCTCGTTTTATTCTGACAAAAAAAGTAAAAGATAACAAAGAAAAGAGTGAGGGAAGGCTCGCCAAAGATGAGAGGAATGGTAGATAGAAGTGAGAAAAGAGATTTGGCAATGAAGACTTGAAGCAGTGCGAGGAAATCAATTTGTCTCCCTTCCTATGCGCAGGCTGTAACTAATGATTTGGAGAACGTTTCTGAAGGAGTCACTTGCTATAAACCCCAAACTAACTGATCCATTTCACTTCAAAGTATGTGATAGGGGAAAAGTCTACTTTATCTTCTCTACTCGGGGTAGCAATAAAGTCCTACTCATACTACTTTCACTTCCAGCAAGAAGTCTGCATTACCGGCATTCTCAAGCCCAGCTTTGCAAAGAAAACATGTAGAGACTGTTTTTTAAAAGCAGGCTGAGATCTGGTTTCCTCCCTGGGATCAAAAGGCTGGACTTTTCACAAAAGATTTATGGGCATCTCTTCCAAATTCTCAGCATTCAGCTGAATAGGAAGTCTGCCTGTTTAAGGGTTGGATTGATAATGCGGTGCAGTGGGGATAAAGTATAAGCTTCTGATGTTTGCCAAGAATTTTGTATCAGAGCATCCTAAAGGAGTGGGAAGGAAAGCTTCCGTGTCTGACATTACAAAGCTCATCTCTAAAACCAAATATCTCACAGTTGTGAGTTTCAAAAGAGGACTCATTTTATTCTGCAGTGTTTGGAGAATTTGAGAGGTCAGGAGAATGGAACTTTCTTCCACTGTGATTTTTTTTTCTAATTAGACAAAAGCCAACTTTTCCTCAGAAGGAAAGCCTGCCTTCCCCAGCTCCCTCATTTCCTCGCAGAGCGTGCTGTTGGCAGAACAAGGACTTGCTTCTGAAATCATTGCTACCAATTAGACAGTAAAGATAATTCCGCTGAGAAAGTGTAGACCAAACTTTATCTCATTAAGACAAAGTCCAGATGCTCCGTTTATGTGTGTTTTAAAACCAGCGCAGTAAAGTCTTCCAGATACATGTAATTGGCAAGAGAAAGCAGAGTACAAAAGGGTAATAGTTCCGCTCTTTTGTTTTAAATTAACAACTGCGGTGTATCGTCTTGTCTCCAAATAGAGATCTGAACAAGGACATGGATTGTATGGCATGCCAAAAAGACTTTGCGGGCGTAAGTTGCAGGAACAAAAGGAAAGGACTCTCTGATGGATAGGAGATGCTACAAAGCATCTAAGAGAGAGTAATGTTGGAAAGAAATCAAGATGCCAGAAATGTGAGAAATAATGTCAAATTGTTGGCTTCATTATTTTCAGGGTAGGAGGGGAAATAAATGTTCTTTTGGGTCTTTGGCAGGGGAGTGTTTCTGTCCATGAGCAGGGGTGGGTAGGACCCTCTCCCAATTAGTCAGGCTGTCTGAAAGCCAGGGTGGGAGAGGTTGATTATGGCTATAGATGCCTTTGTCTCAATTTACAGATACTCAGTAGTACAAATTCCTCTCCTGCCCCCGGGAGCTCGCTTGCAGGTAATCGAGAGTAGCATTTTACACAGGAAGAGGAAAAAACCCTGCATTTAGAAATTCTCATTGGAAAATTGTAGCCCAAGGCTGTAATAAAGATGCCAGTTTCATGAAACTGAAACAGGCTTGGACATGCTGAATTATGGAGTAAGGGGAGCCCAGACAATTAATAGTAAAATTGCTCTTAAATATAAATGAGAGTTTAGGATAATGTTTTTGATAATAATCTCTTTGTAATAGCACAATAAAGTGATCCACACTCCTCGCCGTGCACAGAAGAGCTTATTTAAATGTCCTCTATTCCCTCAAGACCAGGCTTAGATATTCGATGTACACCGTAATGTCAGTCATTATTTCCTGAGCACATCGACAAAGTTTGACTCCATTTATCCTAAGTGCTGAATTTAGCTGGGGGCTCTGCAGGCTCCATATTGCACCAGCATGACCGCAGCTGTAATGCAGAATGATATGTGAGATGGAAATGGCATTGCCGCTGAAGTTTCTGCCTTCCTTGGCAGGACATGGTGGAGGAGCCTGGTGCTGTGCACTGGTGGGATGCACGCCGCGGCTCAGCGCACCCACTGCGGGGCAGGCAATGCTCTTGACAGGAACAGGAGGAAAAAGCTTCTTATGAGGAGTCTGTCTGTAAGGCGAACACCGACAGACTTTTTTCAGTCTCTTGTTTTGAGTAATCCAGTAAGGTTTTTAAATGCATCTCTTGGAAATTATACACTGGAAGATTGCACGTAGCCGCAGCGCAGGAGACGGCGCGGAATTGCTCCCTTATCTGTTGATGTTGGCTTCACAAAAGAGCCCGGCAGAAACTACGGCCCCAATCTGTCTCCCGGCAGAGGGCCGCTAGCAACCCAATCTTATGTCTGCGCTGCTTTATAGGGCATTGATTGTCTCTCTTAGGAGTGGATAAAGCTCTCACTAAATCAAGGACAAAATCCCTATTGATACCAGTGGAAGTAGAATCTGGCTTTTGTGATTTAAGTGGTGTGTATAAGGAGGGGTCTCTGTCCCAAAGAAGAAAGCCTCTAACTTTTTTAAGCTTGGTTGCATTCATCTTACAAGCGATCTGAAAAAGGTATTATAAGCATCCCAGTTCCCTTAAGTGCTTTCCGGGGGAAACGCCAAGTGCACCAAAGCTTCGTGTTATTTCTCTTGCCTCTTGACTGAAAGGGCTGACTCTGATATTTGCGGATGCAGCAAAGAAGCAGCTCTCTTTCACGCTTGGGGGAGCCTGGTTGTTGCCCAAAATGCTATGGTTTCCTTCCAGCTGGGGCAGTGCCCTCCACAGGCTGGAAATCCAGGCACAACTTAACGCTCTTGCCCCTGATCTGGCTGTGTCATTGCTGGTGGTGAAGGAAAAGTGACGCATCTTCGTTATACCATCAGGATGTGCTGTTCTAGGGATAGGGTTAATTGGCTTTTTAGGCCGGTGGGAGGGAAAGGAGGGAAAGTGTGACAGCTGTTTCATTAGACGGGATGTCGAATAAAACAGTTAAGAGGCTGCACCCCTCAGAGTTAACCTTTCCTGCCTGCATTTCAAAGCTCAGTCGTGAGGTTAGGTTTGAAAAGGCTGATGGGGTGGGGAAGGGGAGGTTAATGTATTTTATTAGAGTCAGCTAAGGAAAAAAAAAAAGCTTTTCTTTTGTGATGACCTGAATTATTCTTTCCTACTATAAATGAAATGACAGCTCACCTGGGAGAAGAGAGAGGGGATTTAAAACCAAATAACGATTCATAAAATCCATTGCCGCAAGATAGGTAAGTTTTGAAGAACATCTAGTGCTAGGCCAGCTTTGCTGAGTGCAAAAGCCTTATAGCTGAAAGCCATTAAGTCAATTAATACCGTACAATACATCAGAGCTAGTTCGTGCCGACAGAAGGTCAGCTCAAGGGAACGATGCCCTGGTCCAGCTGATGTACTTAGCTAAGATGTCACGTCCCAGGGCCCTGTCCCAGCAGCACAGGGCAGGACGTGGGTCCCGGCTGAGCAGTCCAGGTTTTTGTGGTTTATAGCTGGCTACTGCATAGGCTTTTTTGTCCGACTTCTATCTCCTGGCATTTACTTTCTGCACATTTTCTGGCTTCTAGACCAGCATAAACATCTCTTTGGCAGAAATTTGCATGACCGGTGCACTATCGGAAGATGTCCTTGGGGCTTGTCTTCTGAGCAGGGGAGCCATGCTGCTCTGTGTTTTGTGTTCCCAGGTACCACCAGGCTCTGCTGTGTTTCACGCTGGTGTAAATCCAGAGGAAATCCATGGCCTATCAGTTTACACTGAGGAGAGAGAGACCCAGTGCAGCAAGTGCATTGTACAAAATTAAGTAATAAGTCAGTCCGGGTCTCCACTTGGCCTTGTCAAAGGGCAGGCAGAGAGACATGCAGCAGGGAGGTGAGGTGAGGTGGGGGGGTGGCAGGCTCAGTTTGAATGTTTGCCCTTTGAATTAATTCTGGTTGACCTACTTCAGCAATGATTGAAGAATTTTTTATTCAGTTTGCCCTGATCTATCCCCTAGTGAGAGTATGCTTGTTATTTTTTAATGAAACCATTTTCACAGCCTGTTGTTTTAGGTGTTGCGAATGGAGGAGAGTGAGGTTATTTTTTGGTTGGTATTCTATTTTTTGTTTCTTCAGGGTTCCCAGTGCCGCGCGGTTGCTTTTAACTGTGTGAGCACAGTGCACTCCCCGTTCCTCACTCTCGGCTCAGCAGGATTGTTTTCACAGCAGATAAAAATAGTGTAAAGATATAATCAATGATTAAAGTAAGATCTCTCTTACGGAGTCATAACCGAGTATTTTTGTCTTTCTCTGTGAGTCATGTGCAAGTAGACTTGAGGAGCATCTTGCTCTGGCTTTAAACTTCTCTGGAGCATTGGCATTTGAGCCTTTAGACACAGAATACGCGTAGGATGGGATGCACTGAAGTAACTGTGAAAAATAGCTGTTAATTTACACTCTGCGCTTAGGTCAGACACAAAGGACTTGCCATACTGGGTGACATCACTGTTCCATCTTGTTTTCTATCCTGAGGAAAGTGCAGCATCTCTCCTCTCCCGTCACAGCACGTACATGCACATCCTCCCACTAAGGCTGTTTCACTGCAAATGCAGTACCAAATGGTGAGGTCTCTGCATATTTGGGAGCTTAACTCCACAAGAATTGCACTCACTCTCCACCACTCTGAAGCTTTTGTTGTACAATGAAAAAGGCTTCAGGGATGACTAATGGCTTAGTGACTGTGCAGATCCAGGGCTGATTGCCTTTTGAAGGTATTGCTTTGGCTCTGAAGTAGCAGGTGTATGGTAAACAACGACTTTTGGGTTTTGTTAGCAGTCAACAGCCGCTGCATTTTTATCGCATTAAAAGACAACAGGTTTGGTTTTGTTAAGCGACACAAAGGAGGTTTACTTGTGGCAGTCTCAGAGAGACACTTGTGTAATGTGCCATTCCCTGCCTGTTTGCTGACAGTCTCAGCTTTCATTTTGCAGGGCAAGGGTAAGCAGCAGTGAGCATGGAGGTTAAAAACATTATC
Organism: Harpia harpyja; assembly: GCF_026419915.1. Taxonomy (NCBI): domain Eukaryota; kingdom Metazoa; phylum Chordata; class Aves; order Accipitriformes; family Accipitridae; genus Harpia; species Harpia harpyja. The sequence continues at coordinate 36,025,169 of NC_068941.1, forward strand.
TTGGTTCTTTTTGTGGTTTGGATTTTTTTTTTCTGTCTTAAAGTAATTTCCAGGTTTCTGGCTATGAAAGAAACATGAAAAATGTTAGTTCTGAACAACTGAAAGTTAAATAAAAAGGCCTTCAGTTTGTTAAGTGAATGCTTCTTAGGCAACTGGCATTGATCACAGTTTCAAATATTGATTACTGGCTTAAAAGAAAAATTGACCAAATGCCAGTAACCTTTCTTCAACAAAGAAATAAATAATGCTTCTAGAGAGGAATAACATAGTGTTGTTACTTGTTGTATCATATCACTGTCATCAGCTACATGAATTAAGGGACATATAAGTTGAAAGGCAAAAAAAAAAAAAAAAAAAAAAAGAAGCCTTTCTCTTAAACAAAGACATACAGCTTTATTCCTCCTTCTCAATATAACTTGCCAGGAACAGGTTTCGTAATGGGACACTATTATCATAACTTTAATCTTGTTTAAATTCAAAATTCTTCCTGCAAGCCTCAAGGCCTAGAGGAAAGACCTTTAGTAAGTTATCTTAAGAAAGCAGATTGCCTGTGAATCACTTCTTACAGTCTATAAAATCCTTTGTAATTTACAGAACAGCTGTCTATAATAAAACATCAGAAAAGCTCTACTTTGAGTCCTTAAACTGAAATAAACACGAGGTAGAAAAATACAATTATATGGAACACATTTAGAAAGGTGCAGGTGCCAGCTATAAGCTTTTCACCTCCTTACTGCTAAAAAGTCTTAAGGTAACAGATTAGAAAAGGATGCCCGATTAAATAATAGCCAATAAAAATCCATGGAGGAGCATCAAAATGCTCAAAGATCATCCACCGGGGCTTCTAGAAAAAAAATGTGACCTCTAATGAATTTGAGAGGGAGAAAATGTTTCTAAATGCAGGTTTTGTTAAGTAAGTCATTGACCTTCAGATTTTTAAGTTATTCTTCTTTTTGCTATTCTTATAAACAAGTTCCAGGATCTTTTCAAGGTTAAGAGAAGAGTTGCTGTAACATTTCAACGTAATAGGTGTTCACTTAGCATATGTTGGCCATGAAGAGGACAAATGGAGCCTTTTCATCCCATGGCTGTTTAGAAAAATAGCATTCATGATACTGATCCCACGTAAATGTCTTCATAACTTACAGATACGCTTTTTTGAAATGAAATTTCCCATAAAGTCAGGTGCCAGTTAAAACAATATTGATGCCTGTTTCTCTACCACCTTTGTTCCTTGAAGACCTTAAACTTACTTTGGCATCACAGACCCATCCATAATTTACTGACAGAGTCTAGGACATTGTAGGATGGGAAATAAAATAACGGACCTGAAGAGAGATTTCTTTAGAGAAGAGCTCTTACCTCCATTGGGAACAAAATTGCTCGCTCTTTCTGGGATTCTCCAGAGTGGACTTCTGTTTTCAATAATTTTCCTAGGTTTTTCTAAGGAAACCAGCTCAAATTTATTGTGGAGGCCTTTTTTTTTTTTTTTTTTTTTTTTTTTTTTAAAAAGAACTGCTGCAACTGGGATGGCATTTATGGTAAGCCTGCCCACCGTGGAAAAAATCCCTTCTTGAAAAGCAAACCATCAGCATTCAAGCAAAGAAATGTGGGCTTAGCAGAAACCCTGTATCATGGTACTTGGGAATGAAAAATTAGGCAACTAGATTCTGGTGGCAAAACTCTTCCAGCCCTCTTTTCATTTTTATACCATCTGAAGTCTTGTACTTCTTTTCTGACATAGTGACTGGTTGTATACTAACTTCACAGTGGTTAGATTGCAGTAGGTTTGGACACCTGATGATAAGATGTGTATAATTTGCAACATGTGATGGCCTTTATATGAAGCACAAGATTACTTAAACTATGTTGTCTTGCTTCTGTCTAATCAAATGAGAATGATGAGAGAAAATGGTTGTTACATCCTTACATAAGGACTTCATGTTATATATTAACAGAGGAGTAGGTTTGTTTCTTCTGCCCAGTGTTAATAAATAGATGAGACAGGAAGACATAGTGGATTTTTTAGGGATCCTTTAGTTTGCTCAGCATGCATTGAAGATTGTTCCAATGAAAAGGCATAGCTTTCTGGAGGGTAGGAGGTGTGTGTGCTTAACTAGTTGAAAAAATATGTTCAATCGTATTGCAGAACTACAGCAACTCCTTCATTCAAAAAGCAACAAGAAGATCTGTTGACGACAGATTTCAAACCAGCTTTTTACATGTTTTCTCTTCAAAACCCAGTAGCACCATTATCCAAATGGTGGCACTGGGAATCCAGTTGTGGTCTGACCGGAGGAACTACGGTAAGAGCAAAGACTGAATTCAGCGGAACTGTGGAGTAGAAAGATTTTCGTTCTAAGTAAAAAAAAAAAAACCAAACTTGGCACACCATATACACCAACTCCCTATGACCACTTCCATAGTCCAAGGTTCTGGGATATGTCACATACCAGTGAGCAGACTGGGAGTGGGAGTAAGGAGGAAAATCACAAGCCACAGGAGTTAAGATAAAAAAAAAGAAAGGGAATGTGAACAAAAGATAGCCTGTGTAACAAACACCCCACATGCTTATGCTTAACCAACTAAATAACTTCAATAAGTAATTCTTTCAATTGCTTCCACCTTCTGTTAGTATTTCTCATTATTATTTTCCCAGTACCACCTGATCTCAAATCTTCACCATTATAGTAATCACAGCTTAAGCTGTCACTTTCTTGGAAGAGTAATAGATTATATTGGATAGGGGAAGGAAACTAACGGGAAAAAAAATGGGTGATAGGGGGGAAAAAAAAGAGGTTGGGAAAGGATGCATAGAGTCTGGCCAGAGCTACAGACAACATTTTGTGTCCTCATGTGTGAAAGGATATCCCTAAAGATGGTTCTGCCAGGAAAGATTAAGTCATGCTTGGGAAGAGGGGCTCAACAGTGGGTTTGGCTATTGAGTAAGTGCAGCAACTCTCTTTGGCTTTCAGGATGTTTTTAGCTATCTATTCTTGATAAACACAGGCAGAAAGAGAAGGTTGAAAAGGATATAGCTTCCAGTTGCGATTAGTCCCCCATACTGATAAAGGATTCAGGACTGTCAGTTTGGGATTTTAAGAGTTTCATTACCGTTTTCTAAAAAACATCTTGGTTGCTGATTTTTTCTATTCTAAACTGGGCAGATTTCGGTGAATGCTGCCCCTGCACCTGTTCTCCAGCATTATCCTGACAGCGAGCTGATGCTGTGCTCATGGTTGCAGTTCTCCCTGTGGCATATAAGAGGTAGTGTTAAGCATTTCCTTTTTCTAGATCAGTAATATTCACAGTAGCTTGTTTTTGTTTTGCTAAATTCAAGCAATTAGTATATCCATCTGATATTTTTCTGACTTTCAAATTGGATATTTCAGATATGTACCTCCTTTTTGTCATCTTAGCAGCTCCAGCAGTTAAGCTGAATTTGCCAAAAGCTCCACTTATATAATAACATTGGTGGCAAAAGTTAGCAAAAGCTTTGATGCAGAGGCCCTCAGAGCAGAGAGTCTTCAAGGGGGAAGGGCAACGTAGCTTAAGGTAGGCAATGTCTCTTTTGTGCTGTGTACCTGAGCAAAGTCTGCACAGCTTAAATTTGGCTAGGGCCTGTTGAGTAGGTGGCATACTGGAGCAACACAAGCTGGAGAACCTGAGATGGCCACAAAAGGCTATCCATAAACACCCACAGGTGTCTAGAGATGGTAAAAGCAAAGGAGATGAATGATGGGAATGATAGCTCTCCCCCACACCACCCCAGCTGCAATGTTGTGCAACACAGGATACGGCCCAGCGTTCCAGGGTGTGATTTACACTCCCCTGGCCCAGCAAGGGCTGACAGTGTCAAGATACCACATACTTATTGCTCCCACGCACCCTAAAACTCTGCAGTCTCAGCTGTCAGTTTGTCTTTGCTCAATGGAAAGACAGCAACCTTCCTCCCTTATCAGGCCATGCAACATCTGTTTCAATTTATTAGCTAATTTCCTACAAAATTGGGAGGCTTTAGTTTGCTGAAAATGAAGTTTCTGCTATCAACAGCTGCCAGTGGAATGTGCGTTTGTGGAGCATCTCGTGCCTTTGCACAGGGCTTGCTCAGCTGCTTAATTAAACCTCTCTGGTCTGGAGAGTGCACAGAAGGTGTAGAACAGGAGCGGAGCTCATGTCAAAGACATCATTCACAATTATTTCATATCCAAACTCTGATTTTCCCATTATAGGCCTGGTGAAATTTTATTTTCCTTCTTTTGTTGGCTCCTGCCGCCAGCTCAACCACATATTGTGGTTTCCTTCATCTTAACAACCTGCTTTTCCAAAGCCACTGCTCAAGCAAGGCAAAGACTTGCTAATAGGGTTGTTTTAGTAGCTGATGCACTAGCTGTGAGGGAACTACCTTCTTGGGGTGATTTTTAGTGACTCTTGCTGGGATTGGTGATGGACCACTTAAAAGAAGTAAAGCTGCTGTGCTGCCCAGGAAGTAAGATGGAACTATCAGCTCCAGCAAAGAATTCTTCTGGGGTAGTAGCATATCTGCCTTGTATTTCTATTTGTATATATTTCGATGTGGTAAAGTGTCCTCCAACTCAGCAGCTTGAGGAGTGCAGCATTAAATTTCCCTGTTGCCGTTATTTTGAAATTTATCAACTCCTGCATTGATGCATCCTAAAGTGACAGGTTTAAAAGGCAGTGTTGTTTTCATGTCCTTCTTTCTCAGATGCAAAATATCACTCTCTTTTTGAACTCCCGTAAACGCATGTACAGAGTAAAATACTGAGCTCTCCTCACCCTCCCATGTGCAGATTGCTCCCCATATGTTACATTTTAAGAGGTAATTTAATAACTAAAGGGAATTAATACATTAAAAAATTGGGCATGAATTTTTAGTGCTTGTAGAAGGTGCCAGATGGACAAGCAGTGGAGAGGGAAGACCTTTCTTTGTCACCAGAGACCCTAAAACAAGAGTAGCAGCAGTACAAAGCTCCTCACCTTGCCTGTTAACGTGCCTTAATCTCCCTTCTTAACTGATCACTGAGCTTTTTCTCAGGCTTTGCTCCAGACCCAGACCAGACTGAATTTTTTGGCTCTTCGGATGTCTGTAGGTCCATCACCCTGCCCCGAGCAGGGGGATCAGCTTAACACCAGGAGGAGAGGAAAGCAGCGCATTTGGGCAGGATGGTGAAGCGTCCGCTACTCTTGGGCTGGGAATTGGTTTGTGGACTTGCTGGAAAGGACGAAGGCAGAAGCCAGCAATTACTGAAGCCCTTCTTGGGTGGCTGGTGCTTTTTGCAAGGATACAAAAGCAGCTGCAGATAAACAGAACTAGCACTTTAAGCACGTCTAGTCTTCATTGATGTAGTCTGTGGTTTGCTGAGATTGCCAGAGTATTATACAGCAGAAGTCTGTTTGAAACCTGGATTTATGTAACTAATCCACTAAAATACTATAATGAATAGTGCATTGAGCTTTTAATCAAGAAGTGGTCTTTATAGCTACAAAATCATTGCACAATAGTATTATGTAATACAATTGCACATTTTAAAAAAACCCCAGTGGTTCAGTACTGATGGCTTTTGCTATCTTATTATTTTCCTCCTCCTAAATCTGCTATTCACCAGGTTGCTTGTTTCTCAGAGCGTGCTTTTAGGTAACATCACAGGTAAGACTTGCCACGTTTATTTAAAAATAGGTCACCAACAGTATTCCATCTTCATTGAAAAGTATCTGCAATTGCTTACTGAATATTGAGTATGGGCACCCATAGTACAGTGAAGTAGGACTCTAGAGAGTTTTTTTCAGCTGTTGAACTGCCTCATAATCATTGTGAGATTTCATGTATTTTTGATAGAAGTCAAACCATTGATCGTAGAAAGCCTGACGTTTTACAAGAGATTTACCTACTCCAGCTGTTAAAATAATGAAAACACAAACGAACAAGATACAATAGATAAAAACGTGTTTTGAGGGCATGCTAGAAAAGCCAACCCCCTTTATCACCCCGATGCTACTGCAGCTCATTCTGAGCCGCAGAACACTGCCAGCCAGAAGCTGTGACTGCAAGCGTATGTGCTTCATATATAGGGTAAGGTTTGGAGCTAGGTCAGCTATAGATGAAGCCATTATGTCAGTGGCACACCCCGGGTTATTATTTTTAAAACTTCTTTGATGGAGCTTTTTACACCTACATGACATGGTGAGAATTTTTGTAGCTTTCTCACCAAGCTGTGCAAAGGTAGCTGTGCAAAAAGAGGCAGAACAAATGTATGCAATTGGAGAGGGATTTTTTTTTCTATTTTAATTTAATATTTGTTGTGGTTAAAAGTAATCAAAATTCAAGTTGGTAATAAAGAGCTTATAGCAGCATTTTATGTAATATATGAAGGTAATGAATGAAAGAACAGTTAATGGAATAATTTTAAATGGATGTGATAAACATAATTGTATAGATAATAAATGTTCACATTTTTTATATATAAGAAAATCTAACTTTTCCCTCCAGGAAGATAAATACATGCTTGTAGGTACCTGGATCAGTTACTGCCTGATGATGGCTACCAAGTGACAGTATTCTTGCCGTGGTGCCCAAGCACCTGTCTTGGATGGCCACAGAAAAACACCACATCTTGTCGAGGAGCGTGTAGAGGCATGTCAGCTTGAGGTAGTTATCCAAATTTAAAAAAAGGGAAGTAAGTGTTCAGGTGGGTAATGCGTACGTTTACCCACTTTGCAGTACGTGAGGCGTAAGGAACGGAGGTGCTTTAGGCACAGTTAAGTGCAGAGACTATGTCAGAGGTGTCAGGCACCACTCTGCAACCCTGGAGATGGATAAGCCGTTTGAGAGTGGGGTTGCCTGCTACCATCAGTAGGAGGCATATCTGGCCAAAGCCAGGCACTTCTGAAAGTCCCGCTTTAGAATGATTTACCTGGAGTTACAGGGTATGGCCCAGTCCCGCAGGCGGGTGTAGGGTACCCCAGAGGCACCGAGTTTCCATGTAGCCTGCCCCACTTCTGGGTGCCTGTCCTGCCCAGCTGTGACACGTGGGTCCCTTGTCCCCTGGTACGGCCTGTGCCAGCTCAGAAAGTGGGACAGCCTCCTTATCCTGTAAAAATTGCCTGCTGGCTCCGAGGGTGCCTCATGGGGGTCTCTGAATGCTGGCCAAGACTGCAGCTTGCTGCTGCTAAGCTCATCATCCCCCCCAATATTGCCCCTAGACGTCGGGTCCGTAGCCTGGGGTCCGGCGTATGTTTTTGGCCAGTCTGTACACTGCTTTGGTTGCTGCCTGTGATAAATATGTTTAACAGGTGAAAGGTGCTCCTTTTCTAACTCATGGTGCTGCATCTGCACCCTTTATCTCAAAAGGAAGCACCAGACAAAGTAGTAGGGTTTTTAAGTTAAGTTTCTTTTTATTGTCTAATTGTCAAACTACCTGCAGCCCAGCTTTGATGCTACACTGTGTTTTAGAGCAGTTCTTTCGTGCACGCTACGCTCAGTGTTTATCTCCCATTATCATACCCTGCTGACAAGATAGTGAATAGAAATCGCGGCGAATATGTGACAGGTGATTCCAGGAAGCATTTGGATGCCCCTAGTAAGTTAATCACTTTTTGATACCTGCAAACTAACTGTACTAGGGGCTAGAAGACTGATGGCATGACGCCGCAGTAAATTGTGTCTTCTTCGTGGGAAGTGTGTGGCAGCAGCGTAATTTGGATGATGGAGCATTTGACAGCTAAACCGTCACGGGCAGCGCACCCCACGGGAGCTGCTCACCCTTGCTTTTGCATGCAGCCAAGCACTGATGAAGCAGGGGCTAAGTAGGAGAATCAACTTCCCAATCGAACAGCAGCATGGCTATTTATCCCATTGCTGAAAGGGTCTCTGTCAAACCCCGCTGCCTAGAGGACATTTGCTTGGCATGTTTATTCAAGTGAGCCCTGTGCTTGGCTGGTTATGCTTTATGCATCAGGTGCTGTAGCCTTTTTCTTTTTTTAAAAAAAAAAAAAAAGACTGAGGAGATAGGGAAAATGGTAAAAGTCTTTGCTGATGTATGGTCTCATCACATTCATTAATGCAAGGTGGCAGGATGACAGATATTGGGAAAACTGTGCAGGGTCGGTGCAGCCATGCAAAGAGGATCTTGCCAATATTTAATAAAAGAAAGAGTGATGAGACAAAGAATGTATGTACATGGGCTGACCTGGTTAATTGGTGCTTGGCTTGTCCAGATGTTGGAGTATTCGAGTAGCTTAAAGAGTGACCTGTAAGCAGAGTAAACAGTGTTATGCATGTGCTGTTGAGGCATTAATCTGAACTTCCTGAGGGATTTAAAATCCAAAGTAGAACTATGATTTTACAAGTGACGGGGATTGGGATTATCTAGGTCTTAATATATCTATTTCTTTTTCATAAAGCACGTGATCTTTACTCAGTGGAGAAGCACTTATCTTCTAAAACTACTGGGAAAATCCTACAAGCAAAGATGAACTGAAGCAGTATTATCTGAAAGGGGGGGGGGGGGGGGGCGGAAATGCAGTTTTCATACAATAAAATTCCCTGAATTATTTTACATGTCTTTGCATGAATTAGACAGTCTTTTCCTCTACCTTAAATTTATTATTCTACCACTGCAATACTATGTTTTTTAGCTGTTGGGTTTTTTTAAGCATTTCTTAAAAAATAAAGATAATACATAGTTTGAAAAGTGGTAGTTTAGGAGCTTACAGAAGTCAGAGATCAATTCATCTTCCCCCAGTGTTCATCGGCAACTTTTTGCAGATGTTTTTGACTTTTCTTTAAGTCCTAAAGTACTGCAGACAGCTACTTGCTTTCTTGCCTAATCCTGTATTTTCTTCACCAAGCACAAATCTTTTGGTTTAATTGTGTTAAAAAAATCTTTAATTTGCAGTGATAGAAATTCAGTCTATTTCTGCTGAAATTGATATGTTGGTTTTAGACTTATACCCAGACAAATTGAAAGATTTTAGCTCATTGTGCCTGTACATATGCACACACTTATTTTTAAAATCTTTCATTATGAAGTTATGTGTTAGATGTCCTGACCACTCAGATTTGCTGATCCAATAACTTTTGGGAATACTCTACCTCCTTTGGTTGCCTAGCTTTTCTCCGGGGCGTTGTCTCCTTACGCTTTAACACAGCTCTTGTTCAGTTGTGTCTCTCTTGGATCACTGCAGCCAAAGCTGTAACCTTTAGGAAGGTGGCCAGGTTCAGGTATGCAAAGTGTTTTTACTTCAGTTCTTAACCCAAATGTGGGTCATTGTCCGTATGCAGAATCAGTGCATGTCCTAAAATTCCATCTTAATTTCTGCCCATTCCCAATTGGATGCATATATCAGTATATCAGTAGGTCAGTAAAAATTACGAGGGGTCTTTTCAAGTAAAATTTGGAAATCTATGTCATTTTCACTGAGTTATTTCTTGAATCAACTCATGCATCTCAAAGATTGAATACTTTGGCATCACGATGCTTGGTCCAATATCACTCAGAGCTCAGGTTTTACTATAACTGTATGTTACCAAAGATCATATGTGATCACATCACATGCAGTGTATGTTCATCAGACCTCTTGGGGCCCTGTGAGATCCTTGATTTTGGTGCTTAAAATTTCAGTTCAAAGTCTGTAAAGACACCGGAAATCATCTGTCCCTCTAAACTTAGCTTCAAAAATGTAAACCCTAAAACCTGTCCTAGTTCCTGTCTTCCCCCACACTCCTTAAAATATGCCTACATGTTAACACATGCACCTGCTTCCTTTGCAGAGACGACCCATTTTGAAGTTATATATAAGTGTATGTTTCACTAGGTTTGGTTCTGTGTTTTCTACAAGCGAGACCTAAAGATTGTGTTTGGGTTATGCTACAGATGTAAGACCACAGACCTCTTAACTTTGCTTAGCCCTGTGCTGGGGAAAGAAAGCATGGGTTTGATCTGTTGGTTTTGAATGCCCACTCACAAGTCAGTAAATTTGGACACTGTATGGCTCATAGCATCAGGATGTGGAGGTTGGTGCTCCATGACTTTGCACTGACAGTGTCTGTCCCCTCACTATTGCTCTGTTCAAGGTCAGGAGCCAAGAAATTTGGAGGTGGGATGGGAGTAGAGAGCCAGGAGAGACAGACCTCCAGGTCCAAACCTATGTGGGTGGAAGAGAAGAGGGGGGAAGGATCAGGGGAAATGACACAACAGCATTATGCTGACTGGTTGTGATTTTAGCAGCAGGTTTGCCAGAAAAACACCAGACCACCTCCTGCCTGCCGTTGAAGTGTCCCCTCACTAAGTAATCCTCTGCACAAATGACACAAAGTGCATACCATTAGAGACTCACAACCAGAACATTTGGTCCTAAGCTATCCCTAATACATCCCAGTATTTTCTGTAAGAAGTTAATTTTCTTAAATTTGCTCTGTACCAGAAGATAGAAAATTAAGTTCAGTGATTAAATAGCGTCAACCTTTTCTCAATAGGGCTGCGTAAACCATAGTCATGTAACATAGCAGAGGTTCATAGTACGTTGTACACTGTATGGGCCTTTGAGTTTCTGCATGTGTTAATGACATGTACTTACCAGAGCCAAATAAAAGACCCCTGGGAGAATTCTCTTCTGATAACACACTTCTCTGTTAGAGTGATGTTACGTAGCATAATGATATGTTACCATATTGCACGTAGCTCCTTTTAGAATGAAAAAAACTAAAAAAGGAGTAGGTCAGCTGCATCAAAATACCTAGTTGTACACCTTTCTAGTCAGTTAAAGAGCAGCAGTTTATGGACCAGCAGTTCCAAATGGATGTGGTGGGAGTTACGTCTCGCTGCCTTTGACTTTGTAGCTCAAATAAAACAGGACTTGTTTAAATTAGAGTCAGCTGGCAGCCACCTTGGGAGGTTTTCAGAATGAGATCCAAATTTGCAGCCCTAAATCTTTAGGAAAGTGTCTTCCCTGCTTTATTCCCTTAACTGCATAGCCTATGGCAATTCTTGGTTATGCTGAAGAAGCATGTGATAAAGACCTGAAGGAAGAAAGTTAAATAGGAATGAAGCAACACTGCCTGTTTCCCATCTTTGCCACTCTCTCTCAAGGGCTCTTGAAGACTTCTTGTTTGGGGATAGGTATGGAGGAAGAAATGGAGTTACAGTATCTCTTGAGCTGCTTTGTGAGTTCATTTCTCCATCATTTAAGAAACTAGATAGTCATTTCCATAGAAGCCAAGAATCTAAGGGATATAAACATATTGCTTTAAAACTAATGGTGCACTGTTGACTCATAGGATTGTTTGAGCTGGGAACATAGCAAGAGTGCCTTGAGATACACAATGCAAATGTCTTGTTTTGTACAAAACAATATCGTAATTTTAAAATGTAGAACTACATGGTGATTTTTACAGTCAATCAATCAAAACACATGTTTTCTGGCAACAGTGATTCACATGGGTTCTGTAGCAACCTCTAAATGAAATACCAACATTAAAAAGGGCCTGCACATGCTTCTAGAAGCATTTATATTTTTCAGACAATGTGACACTTGTGGGGTTTTTTTGCGAGGGGGTGGGGGTTTTTAAAGACACAGAAAGGTTTATCTAAACCACAGCTGCATGCTATTTGCTGTGTGTCATAACCTTATCTTCTTAGCAGATTTTCCAATACTGCACAGTGTGCATCTGTGACTGAGACAAAATCAATGCTTATAGATTTAGCTGTGTAATCCTATCGCTTGTCCTCCTAGATATGATTTGAAATGTAAAGTTCGTTAATGTTTAAATGAACTTGAAGGCCTAGGGTCTCTAGAGGAGTTTTCAGTTTCTTAGGCAGTAATCCATTTCTTATCTTTTTTTCCCTGCTTGTCACTGTCTGTCCTTTTGTCTCCTTAATCATTTAAGACTCTGGAACACTCAATCATGCCCAAAGTATATATCGAAAGAAAAAAGCATGAACGTTGCTAATCATGTTACCAATAGCTGCTTAAGCATCAGGAATGCTTGAATTCCTCTGTACAAATCAGGGTTAGAGAAAGTGAAACAGAAAGTGAGTAATTGGCTTTTACTGCTTTTGTCATAAAATCAGTTAAAATTCAATTCCCCCACACCATAGGCAACTGCTCTTACCTCTTTCAAAAAAAAAAAAAAAAAAAGGACTTTTCTACAATGCTCTATGTTACCTGTTTTGGCAATAAATATTTTAATGAAGATGTAGAAAAAAAAATATTTTATTTTTCTCATTCTCAGTTTTACTGGAGTATATGTACCAATGTCAGGGGAAAAAAAAAATTATTGGGCGGGTACTTTGAGGCAAAAATTCCTATATGAATTTGTAGAAGAGGGAGGCAAAATAATTTTGGGACTTGTTGCAAATTTTGCTAATCCTGCATTTATAACCATCTGTTACTTATTTAGATTGCACTGGTGAGAAGCCAGGCTTGTTTGCCTAAGTAAGCAAGTAGACTACTTGGGAGGAGGTATTTGGGTACTCTAAGAGCTCACCTGGCATGACTGCTTGGATGCTGAGAGTAGTGATTAATTACTTTCAGTCTCTTAAAGACCAGCCTAACTCTGAGACAAAATGGTGTTTCAGTGGGCTGATGTTCTGCACTTTAATGGATTAAACTGCTGGATGGGGCCCTGATTCCTAATGTTTTTCCTGCATATTCAGTGTCTTCCTACATTTTGTCTCGTGCTTGCCTCCAGGCTGAGCATTATTTTTGAACGAGAGCTGCTCTGAAGTTTGGAGATGGGGTTCATGTAGCAGAGCTGCGTTCACCGCCGTCAGCGTAGGCTGCCAAGCCAAACTGCCTCGAATGCATCAAACTCAGCCTACTGTTTGTGTTCTTCATGTTTATGGCCTTTGGTGGTTCTGGGGGAAAACTTGGCTCTGGATTTAGTTTATTCCCATCCCAACTATCCTTCCGTCATTTCCCACCAAGTGAAATTCCCTCTGCGGGGGCACCTCTGAAAGTGCCTGGGGCATGTTGGGAGGGATGCCTGCGCGCCTGCCTGCTTGCGGTCAGGGGACAGCAGCTATGTGTGGAAGAATTTCTCTCAGGTTTCTTCAGCTTGAATCCTCAAACAAACCAGCAAAGAATCAATAAGCTTTTTTCTTTTTTTTTTTTTTTTTTTTTTGAAACCATGCTCAGGATTAATTTCCTAAAACCCTTACGAAGTGAATCCTCAAAAGTGTGTTTGTGTGTGCATGCACAGGCAGGAGAAATGGTCAAATCACGCTTTTCCCACAAGCCTCAGTATAAGCAGGGCCTTTCAAGGACTCTCAGGCCAAATACAAGGAAGAATCTGAGAAGGATTTTTAAAATGCCATTGTAGGTTAGGGGAAGGGGGAAGACCATCAAAGTTTCTTGCCTTAACTCAAGACTAATGCCAAGGCAGTTTGTTACTTCTATTATTTATTTATTTAGCGGGAAGGTAGGTTTAACAAGGATTTTGGGATGTGAAGTTTGCATTTGGTGATCCCACAGCAGTAACCTGTTCAAGTTTCTGTATATGCAAGTCCGATACTTCCAGCTTGGTTGTTTTCATCACCAAAGTAGAGCAGGGTAGGCGCAGCAGAGATAAGCGTGTTTGATCCAAGCAAAGTGTCTCAGATCATTTATATAACATCCCTGTGCGGGTCCCAGGTGGGACCAAAACTGCAGTATGATTACTAAAAATGTGGGGTTTGCCTTTCAAGAAAGAGTGTCCTGATAACAGAAGAATCTCGCTTTGAAAATCATTATCCGTGTGGGCTGATGCCTGCTTACATATACACAGCCTGTGGGCTCAGCTTTGATGTGAGGTTTTACACGTTGGCAGGAATACTCCCCCAGGCTAACCTTCAGCCCTGGTTGGGCAGCTGAAGCTCAGGGCTGGTGGGTTGGCTGCTCCCACGGAGCAAGGGCTCGTCCTCTCCCAGGGCAGGCAGAGGGGCTGCTGCTGCAGGAGGGAAAAGCAGCAAGATTTTTTGGTGGCTGCTGCATTATTATTGGGTGTAAACTCAAACTGATGGTGATCCTGGAGCACTGAAGCCCAAGAATGGACAGTTCTTATCTGCCAGGTGGGTTCTTCACAGTTTGCAGTGTGCACCCACTGGGAAACGTTGGGGTTGGAGTCAAATGGTCAGATTCAAAGCATTTTGTTGTGACCAAATGAACTGTACTCTAATGACAAAAAGCAAGGCAAAGAGTGCTTAACTTGGTTTTTAACTTACCCTGTCAGTGTGCTGATAAGGAGAGAAGGACTTGGAGGACTTTGCAGATGGGGAAATTAAGGAACGTAGGTGTTACAGTTACTTTGGCCTTGCCAATTGGCAGAGGCAAAGTCCAAGGAGGTGAAACAGACCAAGGGGGTAGCGTTAATGGAAACTAGGGGCTATTGAGTGGCTTGGGGGAGTATAAATTGCACCCAAGGCTCTCTCAGATCAAGCAGGTGTCTGCATGCAGTGCTGTTTACGAATGTGAAAATAATCTATGTTAATAATTGATTGTTCAATTAGTAAAACAAATGTTACAAAGTTAGACAGCTTTGTGTGCCAGTGATGACAAGAATATATTTGACTGCAGCCCATTATCAGTCCAAGGCTGAGAAACATTATTCCAAGAAAATCCTGTTTGTTATTCCTCTTGCTTACTCTTTTCTTCCTTCACCACTTACAATGGAATAATAAAGGCAGTAAGTACATGCAGTGAATAGCATTAGATGAAGATGTAGCTATGCTTATTGTATCGCTGGTAATAACGCTAGACAGCATAAAAGGCCCAAACCTGTCTAGGCAAGGTGACATCAGAGCCCCAACTTCTTCTGCAGATTTTGAGGAGGAAAAGCAAGCTGGCAGGAATTCTTGCAGAGGGGCGCAGAAACAACATCTGCTGCTGTTTTATCTCATTTGCCCTTGTAATGTCGTTATGTCCAGAGTGGCGGTGTGTTTTGCAGAAGAATGCAGAGACTCTGGTGTAAGCAAATGTAACTTTTTGACAAGCCTTGGAAATGCATGAATGCAGGGACAGATTATTCCCTTTACAGTGCGAGGCTTTTCTTAAAGATGTTTGAAAAAGTGAAAATAAATCCTTTTCTTGGTGGCTTATCGTACAAAACAGTGCATGTGGAGTACACTGTGAAGGTTTTCTAAATCAGTTGCCAGAAGCTTGCAAATCCCTTATCAGATGTTATACAAGAGCTGGACCTCTTCTGGTTACTTTATTCAAATCTATACAGTTTTTGTACAAATCTGTATTAGAAGTAACACAACAGTAATCGTTCTTCTGATTACCCCTAGTAATACATGGAGTAGCTTTCCTAGAAGGTTCTCAAAGAAACACGTAACCATTAATTGCTTAATCCTCACTGCACTCCTGCCAGGTCAGTCTGGTGGGTGTAAAAATGTATTATGACTGTTTTTCAAGGGAAGGTTGCGAGTGAAAGGAGGCAGCTTAATAAATGAATGCAACAAACTTAAATGGCTGTGCCCTATGTTGGGCTCTCTCCTTTCATAAAGCATGATCCAATCCTGCGGCCCCACTAGCTCAGTCAGCACTTTTCAGGCTGCTGCCTGTCCATTTGGGAATTTGAATTTCACACATTTTTGCCCCTTTGAGTTTTGGGAAAGCAATTAGCAAGTTAGTCTGCTTATTGCTTATTTCCGCAATGCTGAAGCTACGTGGAGGTGCCGCGTGTGAGCATAGGGATGCACACCTCCACTGGCAAGGCCCCATGGCCCGCGGTGTGAGAAGCGTCTTGGCACAACGGGCTGTAGTCGGGGACATTTGGGGATAGGTCCAAACCTGCAGCGGTGGGTGTCTTTATTGACATCAGGAGTGAGGAGGCAGAGCTAAGTGCATTTATGTAATGAATGTTGAGAAGAGAGTTGTGATTAATAAAGATCATTATGAAGCTGAATGGGTACAGAGGTCACTAATGCTCATTTTAATAATCCCAGAAGGCTTTGTGCCTTTAAATAACGGCAGTGACAATAAAGGGTAAAAAATAATGATATGAGACTGAAAGGCAGTGGTTTATTCTATTGTAAGAAGTGTTGTACTTCAACTTTCAAAGATTTCATGCCGAAGGAAATGGCACGACAGTTTGGAAGGAAGAGGCAGCGATCAGAAGCGGGTCTGCTTTTTTCATTGTTTTGTTCTGGTTTTCTCCCATCTTCCTTTGTGTTTTTCTAGACCCTATGCTTGCCAGTGCAGGAAGATTTAATAGGTGTTTGTACAGCATGTTTGGGCCTCATTCTAATTGTAGTATTTGAACACTACCAGAACAGCACTAATAAACAATAATTATATCAATAATAGAGCCACAGTGACACATGTATGAAAGTTTGGAATGCTGAAATAAATCTCAATGAGATTAATTTGTGGGTAAGGTATATAATCAGGCTTATAGTAAATTGCAATGGTTTTCTGATATGTGCCTCTGCTGATCCCATGAAAATCCCTGTCACAAGTCTGGCATATAAAATAGCTTTGCTGTACACATTTTTCTATACATATTCTTACATCAGTGCAGCATGAAAGCGGACTGTTTTGTGTTACAGATTGCCATAACTTTGACAAAACAGTTTCACAATTCCAAATGAATGAATAAAAAACAATGGTGACTGTTTGCAACTCTTCATGTGTTTTGTAATATTAGAAGTCTTAGGGGGATGGATGTGGTAGGAGACAGACTGCAAGGAAGTTTGTCAGAGGTGTGATAAGTTCTCATATGCCTCTCAGATTTTATGGCACAACTTTCTACTCCACACATAGCGTTCTCCTACTGCTCTGCACTTATACATTTGTTTAAAATGTGAATAAATTAACTTAAAAGAGCAGCTGAGGGAAGTGGGTCAGCATCTTGGAGTGAGCGTTCTTGGCTTCTCCTTGGGCTTATGTTGAAGGAGATAGATCAGCGAGGAGAAAGCAGGTAAATGGTCAAAATTATGAAAAATAAATTTGTGACACAGATCTGAAAGTTACATTTGGGTTTGGTTATGAGGTGTTAGCAGATGTCATGTGCCATTGGCATTTATTAGTGAATTTGATGTTTCATCATTCAGCTTGGCCTGAGGGGAGTTTGTAGAGCTGTACAGGTTATTGATGGCAGGGATGCAAACGAACATAGTGGTTTTTATGGCAATGTTGCTAGGTCCTGACTTTCTGAAGTGGTATACATTACATTAGCCAAAATGGAGCCTGAACTATGACATAAAGTCCATAATTGTCACTTTCCGTCAGTGCCTTTCAGGGAAGGGCTGCAGTTGGAGTGGTTTCCCAGCCAGTGGCACAGGTAGCCCCTGACCGATAACATATAGGGCCTGGGCAGGGCTTTTCCTTACATGTTTGACTCACGGCACACATGCCGAGTGGCTCTGTGCACAAACAGGACAAGGTCACGTGCAAAGAGAGATTTGGCTGGATTCATTCACTCACTGTGCCAAAATTGTTCTGCATTGGTGAGATGTATTAGCCTGGGACATGACAGTAACTGCATCAACCTTGGGTCCAACTTTCAAAATTTTAGGGCACACTGGATCTCTGTACTTTGGTGGTTTTCTATGTGATTGCTAGCAAGTGGCAAATATGAGTACAACTAAGTTGTTACACTTCTCTTTGCTATACAGTTCACGAGTATGTAAAATGTATATTGAAAAAGCTGTTACTAAAGGAAGATTAAAATGGGAAGGCTGTGACAGTCTTCTGTGCTGTATTAGAGAAATGCATTGAAAATTACTGCTTCGCTGAATCTAAATTCTGCCTCTTAAATTTAGGTACAGCATATCTCATCTCCTGGAAGTCTATGGTGCTAGCAGTGATGTTCTATTGTTTAGCTTAATTTAGGCCTTGAAAACATGGAAGCCAAACACTTAGAAAGCAGCTGTTCATCTGAATGTATTAAGCAATTTACTTTAGGTAATGTAGCCTATAAAATTTTAATTTTGGATTAAATAAACCGTATCCTTCAGCATGACTCTCCTACCTTGATGTTCAGAGAATGAAATATGGGCACATTTAGTGAATTTCTTCTCCAGGATGCTCCAGTGGATAAGGGTCAATAGTTTCCTAATGAAAGCAGTCAATAGCAATTTCTCTTAGTAAGCACAAAGAAATTAGCATTAAACAACAGGCATCAGTGGCAAAAGTTTTATGTGATTATGTGGTTGGACTGCTACAGGCTTTAGGAAATAGCTGTAGCAGGTAGCATACTATTCAATAGATAGGAAGCAGCTTAATTATATCCCTGTTGACAGAAGATGCATCATCAAAAAAGTGTCTAAACAAGTTGGCAACAAATGTACAAATATTTTTGTCTGTGTGTGCAAAGGTAGGCATGTTTTCGACAGTGTTTATGTTACGCATTTTATGTCTTAAGATGTGGAACTAAGCAGATGTTTTGCTACAGAAGAAAGGCTGAAATGATTTCTTGTCACAGTTCCTTCACAAATACCGTTCTTACCCTAAAAACATGTAATTTCTTGCCTCAGTTAACTGTGGCAAGATTGCATGTGTTTTACGGGCACTCCTCTAGGGACGAGACCTTCAGCTGGTACCGAGAAGTTTTGCTTTCCTGACAGTGATTGAAATGTCACTTGGAGCTGCTGAAGATCTAGCCCTTCTTTCCTTAGTCTTGGAATAGCACAGCATTGAAATGATGTAACCTAAAGCATTAACTGAGGCTGTTTTCCTATATGAAGTGAATATTATATTGCAAGTTTGAATCAAAATCCCCCAGATACAGTAGAGTCTCTCTATTGACTGGAGTCACTGGGATCTAACTGTGAGAGCGTGCAGGCAGGGATCTTGGTGCGGGTACAAATAGCAACAGAGGCTATGATGGAAAATAGTCAACTATCTCAAACACATCTTGGTTTTAATTTAAAAAATCTAAGCTAAAGCATATGTAGCAATTTTCTGAGGAGACAAAGGTTGACCTGTATCTAGAACAGTTTCATAAACATATGTAAAAATAACCAGCCCTGAGAATCAGTGAACACCTCTAGCCTTTGCTTACTCCTGCTTATTCTTGATATCAAGTTAGCTTTTGACTTGTGACTCAGTCTCACATGTAGGCTCTGAGATGTGAGAGATAGGAATTCAACAGATTTCATTAATCTATGTAGGAAATGTTAATAGCCTGGGAGGCTTGGTTAAGTGTTGTTTGTCATCTGTTTAACTCCTTGTTTTTAATGTGGTCCTTCTAAAGCTCTTCTGAATTTTTCACAGTAAAATAGAAGTCTCACACGGTCGATACCTAAGTTTGTACAATCTATATCATAGTATTGATTTGGGACAGATGAGGAACTCAGCTATTGGCAGACTGAGGAATGAAGGAGCATTTTTAATATGGCTCAGATGAGGTTGTGCCAAGGGCCCTTTATTCATCCCAATTCCAAAGCAATACCTCATTGCATCTAAATAACAGCAAGAGAGGCAGAGAGGCTGAGTAAAAACAGGGGAGAATAGCAAGATCTTAGAAACAAGTCTCTTCCAATGTTGCCCAAGGCTGTAGGCTGTGAGGGACTGTGAGGGTAACGCCTGTTTAATGTGTTGCTTTTAAAAAGTAATGTTTCATCTCTTCACATCTTGAGAAAATCTAACTCTTAGAATAAAATTAATATAATAAGCAAAAATACTTTTTGAATGGCAGGAGGAAAAAATCAGGGGTTTTTGTATGGTGGCGCAGCCAGCAGTCACTTTTTTATTAATTTTGAAGACCCATGCTTTCATGTAATTGTTTCTTTGATGAGAAAAGTAGCTTAGCGCTTGTATTATGTACTTTCAGAGCCGTTGTTTGATAGAAAAATTTAAGGCATGGATAGTTTATTGAAGTCTTGGTTTTATTCTTGATAGACTACTGATTCGCCCAGCAAAGGAAATTGTTAGGATAAATTTTTCTTCTGCCTGATTCATTCTACAGTTCCCTTTCCAGAGAGCACAACTTTATTATATATTCAATCTCATTCTCTGCTGTTACACAAAGACTATGCCACAGAGATACGCACTGTCTGTCAGAAAAAGCTTTGCCCTTGGTCAGTCATGACTTCATGAATAACCAGGCAGAGAATTACTCATGTCATTTATCCAGGCGGCGTTGCGGTAGCAGCCTGATTTGGAGGCAGCTCAGGCAGAACTGAACCGGTGCTCTGGGCTGCCTGTGCCACAGGCATAGGGCAAAAAGCGGTGTTTTGACTTCCAGGCTTCACACATCTACACAACTCCATGGTCATCATCTTCATTGCAAGCAGTGTCCAGTTGCTGTTTAATCTAGAGCACAGAGACACCTAGAGCAGAGAGACAAATAATCATTTATTTCTTCATAAGCCCAGGCTCCTTCAACAACAGGATTTGCAAGACCAGTATTATTTATTATTGTTTAAATGACAGTTTTACTAGAAATCCCAATCACTTGTACCAGATCTACGTTAACGTGTGGCACAGGCAAAGCACACGAAGGCCACTTGCTACTGGGAAGGCTAACTGTGTGCCCGAATAAGTACAGAACAGGGGTAAATGCTCCCATTTGTATGTACATTCAGTGTGTTAGCCCAAATCCTTCAGTCGCAGTTGACTGAGGGGACATATTATTCTGACACACTGGAATAGCTCGTCAGTTGGTACAAGGCAGTTACTTACAGTAGCCAAGACTTGTGTAAGAATTCATCTGACTCTGCACAAAAGCCCATTTCTGCTGGAGGAATAGGAGATAAGCTATTTGAGAACACCAAAGCAAGTCAGTAAAGATGCTCTATATTGTGTTACTGTATTTTGGAATAGGACTGGTATTATTTTTCATGGAATACCACTAGCAGGAGAAAAAGCCTGTGTTAAAATGGAGCAATGGCATAATGTAGATGTCTATAATTTGGATCGAAACACAGTACAATTATTCCCAATCAAGGGTTATAAATGCAGGATATTTGGACTCCAGTTCAGAGGTCCATGCTTGTCAAGGTAGGGAGGTGCTCCCTACGAAAACAAGCTTAACACTTGCCACTCCCAGTTAGCAACCCTATTATTACGAGCGAAGCATTTAACCTTTCTGGTCCTGGATTAGGTTAAGCTCATCTTGAAGGGCAGTTCTTCTAGGTATTTCTCTTCTGTGGCTGTGAGATTAGGTTGCGTTCCCGTGCCTCTAGCCTTCCCTTGGACACACACATTCCCACGTGCACCTACGCTCCCTCTCTCTGCAGTATCCCCTTCTTCTGCCAGGGCCTCCCACCCCACAGCTGTAAATGCCTGCTCTCCTTTTTTCAAGACTGCTGCCATGTCCCCTTGGTATTAAAAGACTGGTAACAGAGCTGTGCTACGGTGCCCTCTCTACATGACCGTTTCCTTCATTATTTTCAAAAAAAGTGAAGTTGTCTTTTTCAGGAACTAGCTGTAGTCTCAGTTCCCTTGTGAATAATGGGGGATAAATGTTCTCAAAATAGCCACCTAACAGTGGGTAAATTACAACCTTTGTCCCTTTCAGAGCAATAGGAAATGATGGCCATTTGGAAAGATGGCAATTTTACATTAAACTCTCTATGGTACAATCATGTGCTCATGCTGGAAAAAATAAAAGTGCTCAAAGTTAAAAAGAATCGCTAGAAAAATACTAAAAGGTTCCCTCCCTTCCCACATGCCCAGCTTCTGCGTGCTATTTCAGTGAGTCCCTGGCTATTTCTGACTGCAGAGTATCTAGACATACCGCAGCTTGCATTTATCTTAAGCACCACTGGTACAAATACACTTGAAGATCCAGCACTGCAGATTGCGATGGAAGCTAAATATCCAGGGTCCCAGGTGGACTGGCACACAGTGTACTGAAGACAAACCTGTCACTTATTCATTGCTTTTATTATCCAAGCCACAAAGATTAAAGTGGCTCAGTGCCTGCAAATACAATTCAAATTGTGATGTAGACCCAGATTTAACTCAAAGAGAAGCATAATGCATCCATCTTATTCAATAATGAGACGGAAATGGTCTGACACCCACAGGCCAAATTTCTTGAAGGGCTCATTTTAAAATAAACTCCTACATTAATCGGTTTATTTGCATTGTCTCAGAGAGAAATGGTTCTTTGATCAAAGTTGTAAGCTCATTATCGGTGGAAGGTCAAGTGTCTTCCTGCTAGAAGCGTAAACACTTTGTTGCATCTGCACCTAAATTCTGTAATTTTGGGAAGGCTATTGTAGACATGTAGCCATAACTTTAACTTCAAGGCTTAGCTTGCTCTGTTCTAGATGCAGCATGAATACAGTGAAAGGTCATCTTTGTCCCTACAAGACTAAAGTATTAAGGGGTAAAATAAGGGTGGAAGGAATAATGATTACTGCTATGATCCTATGGACTGAATGGCTTGCCCGTGGTTACTCAAGTTGTCTGTGACAGAGCTGGGATTGACCTTGTAAGCCCTGTGTACACATCTGTCACGTAGCTCATCTTCCTTCCCCTCAGGACTTTGCCACCCGGTTTATGTTATATTGGACTGGACTTGTTTCCTGCGTGAGATTTTAAATCTTCCTTTCCATGCCTGGCAGGAGCATGCTTCACGTTGTCCTTGCTTAGGATGTTGAGAGCACGTGGAAAGCCAATAAGAGACATGCATCAGGCACAAAGACTTGCTCCCACCTGACTGGCACATCCTTGCACAGAGAATTGAGATATCATTGCAGCATGGGACACAGCTGTTGGTAGCTGTAATACAGTGTGCTTGCAAATTTCCTGGCAAAATTGATACAGTCAGCACACCGTATGCTTTACAGCAATGATAATCAAATGTTCCATAATGATGTATGATTGAAAAATAGTGCTGGCATTCCTGGCCCCACTCTCACAGGTTCTTCATATTGATGGACAGCTCTGCCAATTTTCCCTCTCCACCCTGGGCAGGGTGGGAAGGAATTCATCCAGGCAGCTGGGTTGCGTTTAGTTTGGCAAACCTCAGGGCATACTCAGCTTGCTCTGGAGTGACAGGACCAGCAGTGCCGTATGTTTGCAGGAATATTCCTCAATCATTTCTGAAGTGCACCAGGTACTGGCTGGGGCTATAATGGGGGTTGCTGAGAACTTAGTGCAAGTCACGGTGGGTGCCTGCTTGTAAGGATATGTGAAATAGCAGCGGCTGTGGCTAGCATGTGATTCGGGGAGCACATGAAGACCATCCTCCATCTCCCCCGCTTCTGTCAAAATTCTGCAGGAACTGTTCTCAGCACAGCCGCTGGAAAGAAAAATAATAGGCAGCTCACAGGCTGTGTTGTTATTATTCGGCTGGTATTGACTGGCAGTACCAGGACACTGCAGAGCTGCCTTTCTCTAGCTGTCAGCTGATCAGCTGTGACAGCCCTAATAATGGTTATGTCAGGAGGCAAGTAAAGAGATGCCACAAATGGATTGCACGTGTATAATTGCTTCAAAAACAAATCTGTTAATAAAAGGAGATGAGAAAATTGACAGGAAGAAATGGCTTATTGCATGCTAATTTTCTCCAGCTTTTATATTCTCTCTCTCTTTTTTTTTTTTTCTTAAATTCAATTGGGTCACTTCTGGGTGAGAATCGTGGTCAGAAAATTGAATATGGGGAGGAATTCTATACAATAAATAATTACAATGATGTGTTTTTCCCAATAAGGATCAAGTTCAGGCAGATGGATTTGGCGGAAGAGCTGTTACCTATCTGAGGGCTCTTTCAGATTACATTTATCCTGTAACAGTCCTTTGAGTTTATAGGCGAAGAAGATGAATGGAATGGCCCAGAGAGCATAAAATCTCTTGGCCCACATGCCTTCAAAGGTCCCATGATGTTGTCGCACCTGTGTTATCCCTCTAGAGGAAACAGAAGATGCTGCAAGTTCTTGTTCATAGAAATGGCAACATCCACAACAGATGAAAAGGATTTTATTTTCCCAGCCCACAGCCTATCAAGATCCATATGGGTGTTCCTGAATTAAAATGCTTTGCCTTCTGCACCATCTCAGTAAGGTTGCTAGTGTACATAAACAGGGGTATTTACAGAGTGTATAAGACTGACTGATATGTATATCTAAGCAGTTGAAACCTGGGTCATCCCAGAAATAAGATAAGGAAGCCCTGAAGCAGGGGAACAAGGGAAATGAATGGATATAGCTGATGAGACAATAAGGCTAGAAGTAAATAATTTGAGAAAATTGTACCAAATAATGGGATCAATGCTACTCTTGATGAAGGCAATAGTTTTCATATGACATTAGTGAAAGCAGCTGCAAGACCAATAAATACAAGCTCAAGAATGCCCATTTTGGTGGAAGTTGTTCTTTTTCAGAAGAAAACATTTAGCTATTCTTTCTAAAGAAAAGCATCTCTTTATCTATATATAGCTAAATATATCTATACTCCCCAAATATATTTAGATCCTGCCAAGTCTCCAAACCATCAGCTGTAATGTGAGTTGTCCTGACTGCAGGAACACCTGGAACGCCTCCTGAGCTGGGGCCCTATCATGATGCTGATATACAAATCAAAGTCATGTGTACCCTGCTGCAGTTTAGTGGTAGAAAAGGTCAGTGTATATGCACTGGGATCTAGATATTTGGGTAGTTTTATGAACTTTGTTGACAAACATTTGTTTAGTTCAGAGTTACAGGCTGAGGTGCATTCTGACTTGCAGAGCGTAGGTGAAAACAACCAACTGGAAAGGATCTGTTTGGAAGAGGTGGGGACAGCAGTATGGTTTATTTTTTGGTTTATTTCTGGTCCGAGGTTGCTGAAGGTGAAAGTTCTTATTGTAGAAGTCGAATCATACCTGAGAATTGTGAAGTTAATTTGCACTCTTGCCGGCTTTATAATGAATGCTTTTCTATTGCATGAATCTCGGCATCTAGATTGGTCACAATTTGCAGCCTCAGCAGAGAGCCCAGGAGTTAGATTGCTTCAGAGGTAAGGTTTACCCTTTTAAAGCAGTCTAGTAAAGCTAGACAAACTGCTTTAAAGGAAGAATTGAGTCTAAACTCCCTTAGGCTCTGACAAAAATCTCAACTCAAAGTGACAACCCTACCCCTGGAAAAGTTTGTCTAAGTGATGACTAGGGATGATCTAGAAGAGTGAAGACTAGACTGAGATTTCAGAAGAGTGGGTTTGACTCCCGATTCAGCCATTTCTAGTCTGACAGAGTCCCTGTGTTGTAAACAAAAAAGGAAAAGAAAAGAAAATCTTTGTCTCCAAGATGCATGAGACCACTGCTGACAGGGAAATGGACAGGTTCTCTGGCAGGGGGGCAGGGTTACTGTGCACTTGCAGAACCTCCTTGATGTGTCCTTTTTTGGGTGTTGGAGCAACCAGCCTAGCATTTTTTCTAGTACTTTATTCATGCTACAAATACAAATTTCAAAAAATGTATCTGGGGAACAGTTATTTTCAGATTTGTAAGGAGAGACTAGAAATGGCAAATGACAAGAGCAGTAATACAACCAGGGAAAGTGGGACAAATATGAAGAGAGATTTGAACGATATTCTTTGATGTTATTCATTTAACAAAGATAGAGAAGACTTGGTTCATAGCTGACTGCTGTGATCTGTGCTAAGATAGTTTATGGCTGCATCAGTTTTTACACTTTTCCTCAAGTTGTTTGGGGATGTAGCATTTACAGTACATTATTTAAACACAATGCGTGCTTCGTATTCATGCTTTCCTTAATTAAACATTCTGCGCTGTGGCTTGGGGTTCAGAAGAGCAGTCACTGCATGAGCTCTCTCCGCTTGAGCAATGAAGAGCAAGTTGCTGTACATGACAGCATTTCATCTCTGTATGGCTGGGGACAGTAATGCATGAGCAGCAGGTGAAGGCATTAATCTCCTTAGCTATCCAGAAATGAACTGTCATGTACAGCACCTTGTTCGCTGCTGCTGCTTCTGCTACCTAGTCCCCTCTCCTTCTGTGTCCAAGATTACCTTTGCATACATTAAGCATATTCTTGAAGTAATGACATTTTTCCACCTGGGATTAGCAGACTGGGGGAATATGAAGCCAGGAGGTGCTGCAGTCCATGGAGCCAGGCAGTAGTGGTGGTTGTGGCAAGTACAGAGGTGGTGGGATGCTGCAGGACATCCCCTTTCCAAGCCTACAGGTCACAGGGTTTGAGGGGTGCTATGGAGGAGATCCTCAGGACTTGAAAGAAGCTGCCGTGTGTGGGGCGGTGGAGAAACAGGCTGGTAATTTGTTACCTCTGAAGCGTGTGCGATACATCGGAGTGTGTCCGCAGTACCCTGGGCCATTTGCTGCCTGGCTTATGTGTAAAATAGTCCTTTCCCAGTCAAATTCCAAACCCTTTGGGTTTCTGCTCACGTGGCCAGAGCATAGACTGTCCTACATGGGAAGGAGGATCCTGGAAGAGAATAAGTCACTTAAAAACCAGCTCCAGCTGTAAGTGAGTAAATCATGCAGAGCGATCTAACTTCAGCATATTGGCAGAGGTTAACACCATAGTGGTTTTTTTTTTTGTGGGGGGAGGCAAATTCAGCTTAATTTACAGTGGTGGGAAGTGCTGTGCCCTGTTTAGTGTTGATAGGGTGACAGTGTACTACGCGTTACCAAACAGCAGAGGTGGACCTGGGAAAGAAGTAACTCAGCTAACAGAGATTTTGTTCTTTAACAGGAAGCTCCAGCCCAGACTCTGGAGGCAAAATGCTGACTGTCTTGCTTGTACAATACCTGTTTTCAGCTGTGCTATAATGCGTTTTGGCATCAGCGCTGAGTACAGTGGGAATCCAACCAAAATACACCCCTTGCTTTAAGTATTAGCAACAAGCTTCTGAGGTTTCTTGCATACAATTACTACCCAAATGCACAGCTGCTGTTTTAATTTAGATATTAATTTGATTGTGTGCTGTGATTTTGCCACTTAAAAGGAAATGTGGCTCAGAGAGTGAAATAGAACCATTACAAATGACCTCTTTGGTGTAAAACCTTCACATACTATGGCTAATAATTAAAGTTATACGTTTTCTACCCTTTCTGCCCCAAGCCTTGTACGATCACAGAATGTGACCTTCTCCCATATATTTACAGATGTTTGATTTAATACTACTGTGCTCTGCTGGTCACAAATTAGAAACCTGCTGAATGAGGCTACCTAATGTCAAAATGAACTTGTGCTATTCAAGCCAAATTTGCCAAATGAAGAGCAGAAAAAATTGTTTTCACTAACTGGAGAACCACTTTAAACTGTAGTCTCTGGTTAGACACTAGAATAAAGTGGGATTGCCTCTTGCCTTATTTAAATATTAGAATATTATTACTATTGCATGAATGGATGGATTTTGCATGAATGTGGGTAAAGTAGATCTGTAGTTAATTATTCTGAAAGTTATAAAAGTAGGTACGACTACTTAGGTTTGATGTTGGCTTTTGCAAGATTTCTGTCCTCAATCATTCTCTGTCTCCACTTCTTGGCTATTAATCTTTATCCATTTGTAACAAAATGGGGAGATTGCTGACCAGTCAGGTTTGCTGAACTTGAGGAAAAAAGGATGGGAGGGATGTGGAATTAAAAAAAAAAGGTATAGAGATCCTAGAGGCAAGAAAGAAGAGGATAAAAATGGTGAATAAAAGATAGGACAGAAAACCCAAGAAAAGGGATGAAGAAGGTCAGAGATGAGAAAACAGAAAGTGGGATTGAAATACATGTGTTTTATGCTCAAATCAGTCAGATAGCTTAGGTCTGTGTTTCTCTAGTGGTGGCGTTTATGATCAGGACTCAACAGATTCAGCTGGGACTGGATATCAGTTTCCTCAGAAAGGCTAGGGATGATGGAGAGGGAGATTAGAGCACTGATTCATTGCTCCCCAGCTTCGAGCTGACCTGCTGAGGAGTGCTGAATAAATAAATATGATACAGCAATACAAAACATGTCCAGCAAAGCCTGCAAATTAATTGCATTTCCATTATTCCTCTACAATGTTTCTTTTTCTTTATGTTTTGGATTCATTCATTAACATTGCTATGCTGTCTTTTTGAGTGCAGGTCCATATTTTAAAAATCAAAACCAAAGGAATCTATTTGCTTCTGGTTAGTGCCAAAGCTCTGGCACAAATAGCAAAGTTACTTGTGCAGGGAGTTGAGACCTCAAAGATTTACAGTTTTGGACTAGACTGAGATACAGACAAATGCAATTTCTTGGAATAATCTGGGCTATTATTGAATGATACCGCTTTCTTTAGACACAAGGGAGTTAATGGCAGGTATAAATGACCACGTGTCCCAATACAGGCAATGCACATTTAAGGGCAGTTTAACCCTGGCTAAACAGTATTGTGCTGAGTGCTACGCAGTGTGTTAGCCCCTG
The DNA here is from genome assembly GCF_026419915.1 of Harpia harpyja. NCBI lineage: Eukaryota > Metazoa > Chordata > Aves > Accipitriformes > Accipitridae > Harpia > Harpia harpyja. The sequence goes on from NC_068941.1 coordinate 36,053,465, forward strand.
CAGCATCTACAAGGCAGAGGTAGATCTCTCTCAGCATTTCTTATCCCTGCTGCTAGAGGCAGTTAAGCTAGAAACACTTCAAGCAGCCTTTTTGCTCTGTTCCCGCTTGTGTGCTTTCAGCTACTGAAATACAATATTGTTATTATCTGACCTATAGTTTCAGTTTCAGAGTGCTTCTGATTTAGTCCAAACCAATTCACAGCACTGATGAGAAACAGCAATGTAACTTGGTAGCAAGGCTTTTGCTTCTCAGGATCTGAAGCCCCACTTCAGTGGCATTTTCTGTTGGCATATTAAGAGATACCAGTCCCTGTAGGAACCTTACATTAAAAATGGATGTGGCAGACAAGAAACTATTCACAGATAAGGAAGGGAAGCAAGTCAATGTGTGATAGATCCAGGAGTTAAACTTCAGCTGCTGGTCTCTGAACATCGGCACTGTCTGTCTTTCCACAAAACATCAGTGCTGGATTTGTTCTCAGCACTTGCTGGGGATTTCTCTGCTTTAACTACCATTGCCAGTCGTAACTATGATTACTGAGTATTCAGCAGGTTTCCTTTCCTTTTTTTTCCCTTGTTTGTTCTTCCTGTTAGTGGCCATGGAGTGAACTTGAAAAGATTTGGAGGCAAAGGGTAGGGTGGTGGCTATGAGGGGTGACCATGCACTTTACTGGTACTGGAGTTTTACATGCTGGGATCCAGAAGATGTCTGATGGCACATCTCAGAGCTTCCCATAGGCACAGCACATTTGCTATCTGGTCTCAACAACTTCTCTTTGAGCTATCTTGAGTGCTCCTGATGATGGAAAGGGCGATACTTCACAAGCACTTGGGCCAAACGTTGAGTTGGAGCTAAAGCAAGGTCAGGAGCCTGCTGTCTCAGGTTGCTCTTTGAATTTTGACATTTTTTTTGTTTTAATTGTTAGAGAGTTTGAGAGTAAGAAATCAGCAAGACTTAGGAAATGACTGTGAATGAAATTAATCACTGCAGGGGGAAATTTCCCATCTGTAACCACATACTTCAGACCTTTCATGGACTCCTGAAATAACTGTGTGGATGCAGACTGTTTCTGTAACTTGTATGAGAGGGACTGTACTGCAGTTTCCCTCTGTGGGTCCTGGGATCCATCCATCGTAGCTTCCAGCTTTAGAAAACGATAGGGTGGGTGTTAGTGTCCATGAACTAGCTGCATTCTCCTTCCATGATCCTTCATTTGCTGAGTCTACTGGTGGCGGGGGTAGAGTGGCAAGAGGAGAGGATGTGCTCTCCTTTAAATAAATGTGTGCTCAAAGAGTACATAGTCCATGCATCTCCTCAAATAAGCAGGCTCTGCATGGAGGATGATAGCTGATTAAATCATCCTGTATGTTTCCAAAGTAAATAAGCCATTCTTGCTTTCATTTTCCCTTAGAGGGAGGAATACATTTGATTGTTTTGTATTAAGATTTCATCGAACACCTTATTATTAGCTTTATTAATATATATAGTACACACAATCTGTTGTTATTTTCATGAATGCAACCATGATATTCAAGGAAATCAGTGCTTTTCATCTGCTTACAAAGTCTCACGTATTTACAAAACTGATAGCTACTCAAAATAAATAAATAAATGCTGGAGTCATATTTCTGATCCTAGGCAATAATCTGTGTTCTTCCATCTGGCTCCCTAAATACCTGGGTGCTTAATTCAATAAGAAGATATTTATCTTTTCTATTCCTTTTCTACTTCTTTTAAGGATTTTTTTTCCCCTTTTCCACAACTGGTGCTCAGATTCCCAAGTTCTGCCCTTCCCTTTCCCCTTCTCCCTAGAAGCTCCTGCTTAGAATTTCACTAATGGATTTATAATTCAATTTGGACTTCTGCTGGGATAAATCAGCCTCACACAAAATAATTTATGGTTCTTGAAAAATTGGCTGTGGATGAAATTAGGTAACTAGCACCAGGCAAATAATAATCTCATTAAGATCCATGGAAGAAAATAGTGAGTAGATAGATATTCATGAGGACTAATGTTCGCCTCAGGACAGCAGTCTCACCAGGATGTCCCTAGCCCTTCAGAGCACCCAAGGTCAGGCTTCTGCTCCAAATCCTGCTCCTCAACTGCTCCACTGATACAGAGGGAGACCAGTGACAAAACTTGCATCAGCTCCAAGATAGCCAGACTTTGTTCCCTAATTGTTTCATAAACATAGATTTGTTTGTTGTCCTTTGTGTAACTGTTGTTGGCTGTTTAGTAAATGATGCTGACGGGTATTTTGGAGAAATTTTGAAGGAAAAATCAGAGTACTGAGTTGTCTACTCTGTTCAAAGGTAGTGAATTAGAGTGCTACCTATTAGGCTGCTACATCCATTTTGCAGATGGGACCCTGAACCTGACAGAGTAGATTTCCCCAAGGTTGCACAAGAATATCTATCCCCTGGGTCTCAGCTCGATGCCTTAACCAGGTGGCCATATGACTGAGCTGTTATTTTAGGTACAGGCAAGTGTCCTGTGTTTTTCTGAGATGGAGTGATCCCACTAACTAGATTAACTATACACTTCAGATGATAGCTCATGGAGTCAGGATCCATGACATCCCACTAGATCTCAGTTTTACCAGTCATGAGATGTTGGATCATCACTCTTTGCTGAGAAAAATGCTTGCATTGAAAGTGTTAGAAATCTGGGAGCAGAGCTCTGCAGCAGTTTTAATAATGGGAAAAGTAAGGATAAAAATAGCCATTCTTGCTGGAACCAAAGGATTGACATTTTAACCCTAACATACTGACGCAAGAAGCAAGCTTAATTATTAATATGAAACAACATAAAAAGCTAAGAAAGTATTTGCAAAGTACCACATTCAGTTACAGATCCTCCCTCAAGCTCCTTTCATTGCGCCCTAGCCATCAACAATACGTTACACACAGATTTATCTATATTAAACCAACTTGTGCTGTGTAATATGATTTACCACTGGCCCTAAAATCCATCTGCCTATGGCTGATGACTCTCTAGCCTGAGCTCTGTTGTTGTTTCTAGTACATGATAGAGCCTTAAGAAATAGTCGCATGAGAAAAGGTAGGATCAATTCTTCATTTGTTCATCATATTCAGGACACCACATTTGGACTGTTGACATGGCAGTCAGATGAAGGACCTGAGTCTGAACTTGTAATTCTAAAAATACATAGAGTTAATTATCCTCAGATTTTTCCTGAATTGTATGCTTTGGACTATACCCAGGAAACTTGTTTCCAGTATGCGTTGAGAATATATTTTATGTGCTATAAAATGCATCCTACTGTCTAACCACAAAGGTTAAGTTAGGTCTTGTAAAAAGAGATTTTTCATATTGTAACAGGCACCTACTTTCATGTTCATGTAAATATGGCAGGCTCTGTCTTGTGTGACAAAGAGTGCCTGAAGGGGACTTGAGAATGAAGAGGTTTAACAAAAAGTATTTTAGCCTAAGCCTTGTCCATCTTTAATTAGTTATCAGGGTTAAAGGAGGGGTCAAAAGCCTGGAGCTGCTTCAGGACTAATGTGTCAAAGGAAAGTGAAGCCTAACACTGAAGAGGAAATGATGCTCCTCAGAGGTTTAATAATTTTTTGACCTGTGTCAACCATTATGACTACTAATGGCAGCTGGGGCAGAAATGTTTCAAATTAAACTTTGCTTTGCAGGTGATTAGGAGGGGATCCCATGCCATCGTGCAGTCCCATCACATGCTAGAAGCCAAAAGGAAAAATGCATTTTAGTTTTACAGGCAAGACAGAAAATCTCGTGGTCTGACACCAAAGTTCCTCTTCTGTTCATACGTTGCATTCGTATCAGAGAAAACAGAACTAGCAATAATATGCAGCCAAACTGCTTGAACTTGACCAGCGCAACCATGTCTAACAGGAGTCGTGTTAATTTTCTAATTAGATTAAATGCCCAGAGCTCACACTTATGGAATACAGTGTGTGTGCTCGGCAAAGTAATACTTGCATGTTATTCTCTGTGGTTTTGTTACATGATGGAGTAAGGGAGATAAAGTTTCGGAGACAGTCTGCAACCCACTTTTTTTTTAGGCATGAATATTTTATTAGTTTTAAACAAATGGAAAGAGAGAGCAACAGGACAAAGGAGAACAATCTTCCACAGGGTAATAATTACCAAGAAATGTCACTGGTATCATCTGCTGTTTGTACAAGCACTTTTGTTTTATTTTCAGATGCTGTACTTTTGATAGTCATGGCACAGCAACTTAGCCAATCTTGGCCAGTAGCTCTGCACAAGCACAAAAAAAGTTTCCATCAGAATTAATGAAAGTGTTGCAAAGAGGGATGTGACTGCTGGTACACAGGACAGGGTGGCAAAGCAGCAGCGCCTTTGCCTCTTGACATTTCACACTGGTGGTGCTCATAAGTCAGCCTCACCCCCTGGTGATTTGCCTCCATCCTGTTTTATCTATTTGTATGGTTAGGCAGGCTCATAATAAACAGCGCTTGCAGATTACTGCATTAGATTTCTTGACAACGATTATCATAAACCTCGTTGCCCGAAGAACAGCTTGGTGCTCTTCATATGTGACAGAAAGTATTTTCATTGCCTTGTGTGAAATCATACCATGTTCCAGCACTTTCCTACACCGAGTCCAGTGCTAACAAGTACCTGTACCATCTCTTGCACGTTTAGGCAGCAGCTGGTAGTCTGATGGAGTTTGTCTCAAGGCAATGGTAAAATTCTGGATACAGAACCTTAAATGTCCTGTCTGTGTATATACCTGCAATTTTTGTCTTGGATTAGCAAAGGGATGTATAAAGAAATTCCTCTCCCGTACAGAGGGTTGAGGGAGTTGTTTTGAGGACACGTGTTTTGTCTTTAGTTTGCCTCTGATCTGATTGATGATAAAATTGCCATTAGCCTCAAGAGAAGCAGAAACTTTAATTATAATTATGAATTAAACAAACTGGGGGAAGATGCCTTTTTCCCAGACAGTAATATATAACTTGCAACCTGCTTTATAAAGCTGGTACAGTCAATGTTTTCCTCATCTAGACCTGATTCTCCTTTTCCTTACTCTGATGCAAATCAGATCTGACTCCACTCGAATTAATTGTTGATTACCAGCAGCACAGTTTACCAGGGTAAACCAGGCAAAATATATTCCAAGCATTGACCTGAGAGAAGGAGATGGTGCTATCAAAGCAGGGGAGGTGAAGCATGAGATGACTGCCATAGGTAACATGGTTGAAGTGTCCAGATTGGCCATGACCGCATGGTAACCGTTTACACTTTCGTCTTCCTCTGCCGTTGGCTTTGTGTCGGACCGTGCCGCATTTGCGTGAAATCGGAGCACGCAGAGAAGCGCACAAGAGGAGAGGCCTCTGCTCAGGGCGGTGCTGCCAGCGGGGAGCACCAGCAGCCGCTCGCTTGGCTTCCTCGACTGTGAAGTGTCCCTGCTTTTGAACCACAGCCCCCAGTCTTAGCAGGCACCCTCTCTAATGCCAAGCTGTGCACTGCCATTGCAAGGGAAAGCATGGCGCTTTCTTGTCCCTTTCAGCTCTTCCCAGCTTTCTGAGAAAGGCTAGTCGACATAAGATGGGCATAACGAGCACGATGACTGTATTAGGCCTTCGGTAGCCTACTTATTTATTTGGGGTGTTCAATGTAGTAGGCCTGTCATTGAATAATGGAAACCTCCTTCCTGGACTCTTTAGTCGAGCCAAAAATCCACTATTTGAGATGTCCTAGATGCCCATCATCTGGGTTTTGGAAAGGGCTCCCGGTTGGCGCCTGTGGCTGACAGTGGATCGCATATTGATTCCCGTGCCTCTGTGGAAGTTGCTTTTTCGGTAAGGGGTACAGGAGGGCAGGAAAGGATGTGTTTGAGTTTTGTTTGATATGTGTGTGTTTGCGGGGGAGACTTTTGCCCAGCAGCCTTCTGATCTATACGTAGCCACTCAGTGGATATGTTCCTCGTTCTCTAAGTGCATGCAAAGCTTGGGTTTAACCTCCTGGGGATGTGTTGTTAGCTAAGATGTGCTAGGAGGGTCTTCACCAAGCCATTGCAGGTGCAGGGGAAGTTCATTCCTCTTTGTGGTCTTTATTTATTCTGTTTCTGGACTGAAGTCACCCAAAAAAGATGAACACTGCGTGCCCTATTGATTTCTCTATTACTTTTCCCAGACCATGCCTGCAGTCTGCTTTCCCTGCCAAAAAGAGCATTTAATTTTGTGGGTGCTCAGTAAATCTGAGTGTGAAATTCCCTTGACCTTGCTCCCGTGAGAGTTCAGCAAGGTTCAGCAAGCATCTGGTTTGTGGGCTGCCGCAAAACCAAGCATCGTCTTTAGGCACGTAAAGGCCTGCAGTGAATTCAGCTACAAGCAAGCAGATGCCAGCCTCCCAAGCTGTCCAAATATTATACTGTTATAAAATTGCAATCTTCCTGGACTATTTGGTGAAATCTTCCATTTTTGAGATGCTGAAGAATAATGTGTGATTGCCTTATTGCGTGCCCACCTTGCAATCAGCTGGAGGTAGGGCTGACAGAGGATAAGTGCTGAGAAAGCCACCCTCCTCCTCCTCTTCCCCAGGGCTGGGCAGGAAAATGTGCTTTCTCTTTCAGGGCACAGGCTACACTTTGCTGTGCCCATTCTCTGTCCCTGTGTGGTCTCCAAGGCTGAGGCGGGGTCAAGAGGGCCCTCTGACATGGAAACCACTCACTAGTAATTTTTAGGAAAAGTCCCGTTTTCTCCCATTTCTCATTCAACTTGGCCTAATTTTGGATTCATAATTCTGTTGGTGTTACGGGGCTCTAAGGTGGAGGCAGGCTATATGGCATACAGATTTTTTGCTTCCTTGCTTCCCATTTGGTGGCACCGTGATACGGCATGCCCTTCCTAGGAGGACAGAAAACCCGGTGACCAAAGGACTTCCAGCTGAGCAATTTTTGTTTCCTGAAAATGTGTGCACTGTAATCCAAACCCTTGCTTCCACCCTGATAAGCTGTCTTACCGAGCTAGCACCTGCTGTTAATTTCACAGTAAACAGTACTTGTTGTTCTAGAAAGCTTTTTAATCATAACATTAAAAAACTGAACAGAAATCCCATCCATACAGTTAACTCCAGCTGCCTTTCCTGCAACGCATGGGGAATGATCTTGCCGAGTGATGGGCATCCAAATGCAAATGAAATTAGCTTTGCAGCCATTCATTTTAAATTGCTCTTGAATCATTCTGAAGTAAATTCCATTTGAGAAGAATTTGCTTCAGGTCTCGCACAAAGAGATAATGGTCCAATATATTATGATCTAAGCAATAATAGTTTAAGTCTCGCAGTTCAGAAATACAGTGAGTTATATGCTGGGTTGATGAGAATTAAAGCTTGATATATAGTAATAAAACTAGTGATCTAGAGATGAATAGATTGGTGTACGGAGCACAATATTTTCCTGCCACAGATTACAGCAGGGATACTAGTCCATAAAAAGGGAAGTATACCATAAAATCTCCTTTTTCACTTGTTATGCATGAAGAGCTATAATATGTACAGTTTTACAAACAAATGCATGAAAAGTATAAAGACCTTTCCTAACATCAAAAGGTTCCTGACTTAGGCAAAGATTTGTTTTACCTTAAAAGAAAATTGAACTAAAATTAAACTGACATTCCTATGTGTGACAGCGCATGCCAGGTTCTATCAATGCTGATTTCAGTGGCACTTCACCTGTTCCTATAGATTTTGGATTTGACTTGCCTTTAAAAAAATATATATTGTTGTCAAATACTACAGAAGGGAAATAAAAGAGCGTATTTGTATTTGGGCCAGAAACTAAAATAAAAATTCCAAATTAAGTTGGTAGATTAAAATGGCTTTTTAAAATTTATTTTCTTAATATGAATGAATTGCATGAGTGAAACCAGTTTAGCGGTGCCATTAATCAGGTCTTTTGTCTTGCTAATATAAATCAGTCAATAACAACAGATGGGCTGTACACTTTATTATGTGAAAATAAAGATGAATGTGACATACTGCAGAAGTAAACTTGCAGCTCAAAGTTACTGAGCACAGAAGGGGATTTGTTACAACAGGAGGGTGTGTGCCTCGTATTTGCATTTGATCAAGGTTGTAAGGGGAACTTGCTGCACGTGACATTGACATAATGATTGGAAATCAAGTATGTAAATTTTTAGTTTTCGTTTGTATCTACACTCTCAGATCACTCCTAAATAGTTTAATTAGCTTTTTTTCCTCCAGACAGAAGAAAAAATGTCTAACTACTTAGAGGAGTTAAATAAGAGAGTTATAAAGTTTGCTGCTTTGTTGCACCATTGGGAGATGAACATTTTAAATAACCAGTGATAACCATCAGGAAGATTCAGATCAAAGTCTCAGGCAAGATTTATCCCCTCGTATAGCGATGGAGCACACAACGAGAGGCAACACCCATCCAAATTATAGAAACAGGCCCAGCAGGCCACATGGTTAGAACAAAGTCATCCCTGAAAAACCTAAGTCAGAGTTTGGTCTTTGTACAGACAGAGGAATGACCTGTGTTTAACTGGAGCTGGTCAGGAGAAACTTTGATGGAAGTGTTTATTAGGTTGTTAGAAACCGTGGCCTCATGAAAACACAGATTCACGAGATTGCTTCAGTGTTACCAAAAGTTTGCTTTGTAGAGAGTTGCAAAAAATCTCAACACGGTCAAATGTCCTATATTGGCATTTTCAGAGGTAAATATCTGTGTTGGATTTTTAAGAATATTTTGTTATATAATTACACTGCCATTATAATTATGCTTGCATGTTGCTGCAAGCATTACAATGAAAGCATAACAGCATATCAGTCTAATTAAAAAAAATGAAATGCAAGACTTGGATGCGAGGTGTGTGTGTCCTGATTTTGGCTGGAATAAAGTTAATTTTCTTCCTAGTAGCCGGTATAGTGCTGTGTTTTGGATTTAGGATGAGAATAATGTTGATAACACACTGATGTTTTAGTTGTTGCTAAGCAGTGTTTATACTAAGTCAAGGACTTCTCAGCTTCTCGTACCGCCCTGCCAGCAGAAGCTGGGAGTTCACAAGAAGTTGGGAGGGGACACAGCCAGGACAACTGACCCAAACGAGCCAAAGGGGTATTCCATACCATGTGACGTCATGCCCAGTATATAAACTGGGGGGAGTTGGCTGGGGAACACTGCAGCTCAGGGATTGGCTGGGCACTGGTCAGCAGGTGGTGAGCCATTGTATTGTGCATACTTGTTTTGTATATTCTTCCCTCCCCGTCCCCCTTCCTTTTCAGTCCTATTAAACTGTCTTTATCTCAAGCCACGAGTTTTACTTTTTTTTTTCTGATTCTGTACCCCATCCCCCAGTGGGATGGGGGAGTGAGCAAGCGGCTGTGTGGTACTTAATTGCCGGCTGGGGTTAAACCACGACAGTGTGTTAAGGTTGATGTTTCAAAACCCTGTCCCAAATCAGCAGCCGAATTAGCCGACTGTCCTAAGCTGGGCCACAGCTGGGCCTGTTGCGATGGGCAAGCCATCACGAGCAGATTTAAGGTTCTTCCTCCTCAACGCATCCTCATGCCGAGAGGCGAGTACCACAGCCCGGCACAGGGGAACCATGGCTGCACACCCTGTCTACCTGTAAACCACCGTCCTGCGACTTCAGCCGGTGGCAGCTGGCATGCCTGGGTGGGGGGGGAGCGGTGGTTTGCCTCCCCACAGCAGCCAATCCCATCTCCTTGGGGAATGCAGGGAACACCAAGTGACTTCCCGCTGCGATTCACACAGGCTGATAAAGGTGCCTGTTACCTTTCAGCAGTGAATAGCAGGAGCGAGGAGCCCTGAATGCTAATGGACTAGCTTTGCAGTGTGATTGGGTTTTTTTCTGCCAAACACAGGAAAACCCAGTCGTGGTCATATTTTGGATGCTCCTCTTAAGAATCTGCTCTATAAAAAACCTCCAATGTTGCTACTAATAGCAACAGTACGAGGGCAGGGATTGAATGAACATTCTCTAGCTTAAAAAGCTCAAAAAATCTGTCTTAGCTACTATCTTAAGTTTATTCTAAAATTGCAGGTTTTTAAATGCCAGTTTCCAGGGACAAGGCAGTGCTCTGTTTTTGTGACAGTTTGTGAATGGTTTCCATCTATAACATTTAAGAGTGGTTCAGATGCCTCTCGATAGCAATGAGAAAGAGTGTGGAAAAATAAACCTAGGCTTTATTATTGCTTAAGAAGAGTAAGGTGGAATTATAGCAAGAAGCCAATAAGAAAACTGGCTTGTACCTGATTGTGGGATACCAGGCTGGTGGAGAGAAACAGCTATCTCCACAATCAAAACATGAGAGTAGGTTATCGCGTACTGGGCAGTACTGTGAATCCACTTTAACATAAAAATAATATTTAAACTTTAGAATCAGTTACCTTCAGGGGGGAAAGCCAAAGCCCACACACATTCTCCAGGCTGATTAAAGCAATAATTTTAAACCCCACCTTTTTCTTTTCTGCAGCTTCCTGATCCCTCCTTTTAGACTTTCTAGTTACATCTTTGACAAGATGCAGTTAATTGGTCAGGCAGCATAAGTATTGTCTTTGATAATGTGCAGAAATCTATTGGTGAAAATAAATACATTTGTTCTTCCAGTCACCAGAAATTAGTGAAGCAATACTTGTTTAATTATAAAACATATGTGTGCTTTGTTAGTTTCCATCTGTCTGCTCGCTGATTTGCAATTAAATGACCAGAAGAAAAAGATACGTCCTGTGGCAATTCAGGGGAAATGATTCATCTCTAATGTTTCTGTGTTGTGGATGTCTATGGATCAGCCTGTGTGAGAGGGAGGGAGTGGGGAAGAGGGGGAGGTAGGGATAGAAGGGAATGAGGAATGCTGAAAAGCCTCTTGCTTCAGTTCAAACATGTTTTGTTGCCATGAAACCAAATGTGGACTCTCATTAACTTATTGTAACTCATCTTTCTCTTTGGGAAAAACTGGGGAGCAAAATGGAACAAGGAAGAAATACCTAACGAGGAAAGAAAATGGGATTGCAGAAAAAGGAGGCTGGTGTGGTCAGAGTGAAAAGGACACCACAGAAAAAAGGAAGGATGGGAAAGTGATAAAAATTAAATTTAATTTGTGTATTTGGAGGTGGAAATTGAATTGTTATAGTATGTCACAGATTTTCCCTTTGCTAGAAAAATGCCAGGCCTTATTTAGTGTTCCTTTCTTTCATCATTGAACCAGTTCATTTCTATTAGCTCTCAGGGATTGCTGCAGTGGTGAGTCAGGCCTGTTACTCTTTTGAAAATGAGACATCCAGAAAGGCAAGAGTATTTTTAAATTAATATGAAGAGAAAAAAAAAAAATTGGTGAACATATGGTCTCTTCATAAATAGTTCAAGAGATTCACAAAATCTTTTGCTGTGTAAGGTATTCCCATCACTGATAAAGACGTACAGTCTACCTCCATATAGCTATGTGGACGGGTATCATATTAGCTTCTCCCCGTCTCCTTCATGTGTTACTATTCTTCCTTCTCTTTCTGCAAAGCAGTGGCTGGAAGGAGAGCCTTTCATGCCCCTTGTAATTCTGGACACAGCCTGCACAGGCACGTCTTTGGTACCAGAAGGTAGCTGTCTGACATTTCATCTTCGTGAAGACTGGCAGGGAGAAGATAGCCAGCCTTCCCCAGTATTTTTAGTTTGATGTTCTGTGGTGTTTTATTGATCATCAGCAATGTCCATCACTGTGTATAACGATAACTGCTTCAGAGGCAGAAAGGGGGAGAATGAATAAGGCCTTCAGGACTGTCAGCTTGCTGCTGGTGGATCTGTCAGTCATTGGTGCCCCCCCACCCCTTTGCCACTGGGAGCTGCTTGGATGTTCTTCCACACTGATGGCAGGTGGGGAGGTGGGTGGGAAGAGGGTTATTCTCCGCTGAATTGGTGCTTTCTGATGTGGAAGACTTCCTCTGCACAAAGGGGCAGAGGGGTTTTAAAGGGAGATTTGTGAAGAGGGAGGGAGAGACAGAGGGAAGTCTGTGTGTTAGGTGTTTTCAGTGTTGCCTCTTGTGCGTTGGATTCTTGTCCTCCTTCTCTGGACTTCTTGCATCGACTTTCTTCATTACCAGCAGCACCAGAGAGGGGCAGAGGTTCCTTATGTTAATAGCGCGAGTCTGTGTTGGCCCAAAATGTCACCATCTCACAGCTGCTGAGCCCCATGTCCCAGCTCCGGGTTCCTCTCTGTAGTAAGGACTGCACAGACCAGTGTACTAAAGATGAAGTAAATAAAGCACAGCTTGGCGCCTTCATTATCAGCCTTAGCAAGAGAGTCAGAGTATGTACAAAGCAGCATAGACTGGACTTGCATTTAGTCTTTTGCCCTTAGAGCAGATTTCAAATTGCTCATCTGAAACGAAAGGCGCTATTTCCTATTTGTACCAGCCTCAGCCAATATGTGCATGCACTTGATTAAACAGTGCGATAAGTCACTATTGAAAAGTGTGACCTTGAAGCCTCCAAAAGTTTCTATTATTTCTTTTTACGGTTTTGCAGGCAACTCTCCCAAGCGCTAACATAATGCTTTATTGCTAATATTGCTGGTGATGATAACAAAGGACCGTTCCCAGTCATGTGAATGTGCACATCCCTGTTGCATCACATAGAGGGAAGAGAGCTCAGGATGTAAAGAATACTTTCTTCTGGTCTGACAAAAGCAGTAAATTTAAGACTCAGTCTAGGAATGCTCCTAAGATAACATTTTATTTGAAAAGTACGCTCCTTTTGAAATTTTCAAAAAGTGCTTGTAAATCTTTGCCAGATGAATTTTGGTTGTTTCATTTGTCCTTTTCGTCTCTTCTCTACAGATGATGATTTTTTTCACGAGCTTCCAGAAACTTTTCCATCTGATCCTCCAGAGCCATTGCCCCACTTCCTTATCGAACCCGAAGAGGCTTACATTGTGAAGAACAAGCCTGTGAATCTGTACTGCAAAGCAAGCCCAGCCACGCAGATCTATTTTAAGTGCAACAGTGAATGGGTTCATCAGAAGGACCATGTGGTGGACGAGAGAGTAGATGAAACCTCTGGTGAGTTTGCATTATGTCATGGAAGGATGAGAATTAAAATGCATTAATATCAAGCCCACTGTTGTAATCTACCAGCTATGTCATATGGCAGCTGCTTTATTCTTGATATAGCTGTGAATTCTGTATCTGGCATTACTGAATATTAGCTGTCATAGTACAGAGGTGGTGTCTGTATCCAGATCAGTTAGTAAAGCATGCTTGTAGAGCACCATGCCCGAGTTTGAAAAAAAACCCAAACAGGAGAACCATGCACAAACAAAAGGGAATTGCTTTCTCAGCCAGGTCTACCCTCCATTCACTTCCCCAGTGTCACAAATTCCCAGTGGCTGCACTGTATCGTAGTCACAGACCAAGAGTCTTGTTCTCGCCAAAGTGCCAAAGACCATTTGGGTTGTTCCTAGAATGATGTTTTCTTTGGGAGATTTGTGAAAAAAAGGAGAAATTTACTCAGCTTCCAGCAAGAAAGAAGGAGAAAACACACCTGGGCATAGTTTAGAGCAGTGTATTGATCCAGAGCAAGCACCTGGCTGTTATTCCATTACACTTTTCTGCCTGCTTCATAGAGCCTGTATGAAGGAGAACTACAGTAGGTTAGCAAGGAAAAGAAATAAAAAAAAAAAAATGGAAGCCAAGAGCCTCATCCTTCCTCAGTCAATACCAGAAATCCCACTGACATTCATGGAAAAATAATAGGACCTTTACAGTCCTCCCCCCCCCCCCCAAAAAAAAAGGTTTAAAAACTTGAGTAATAAACGAACGTAAATCAAAGATATGATTGTTCCTGTTTGGGAAGACTGGTAATCAATAGAGTTTGAGTCACATGCAAGGAGAAGCAGGACTTACTGTTGTTTTGATGGCTCTGAGAAATAACTGGATACCTAGCAAGAAGGTACCTTTCATCTGGGAATTACACCACCACTTGGTCTAATTACTTAGAAAAATAACTCCACCAGATGTCTTGGAAGTCTCTTGTGAACTGGGTTTTATTTGTTTCAGCTCATTTATTTGCACAGAGATCAAAAGCATAAGCTTTTAAAGGTGCTGTGGTGCTCTCAGCTTGAGAAAGAGAAGGTGGGTGTAGGAAGAAAGGCTGTAGAAAAAAAAATCTGTATTAAACTTTGGTCCAGTATATTTGTTTGTAAGAATTGGCTTTTCCAACAAGTTGACTGCAGCAGAAAAACTAAAAAAAGAAATTCTTGTTACTTAATACATCTTCAATTTTTTTCATCCATGGGAGTCCACTGGAATGAAGAAGGACAAGCAGGAGGGGAGCTATCACTGTGTTAATTTTTTAAGCTTTTATTAACATCAGCATTCAGAAATGTGGAAATGCTGATGCGGTGTCTGCAGTTTTCACTACAGGTGAAAAACTCATTCTTTTTTCTTAAAAATCTAATTGTAGAGGAACTTCATGATACTGTAAAGCAAATTGCATTCGACAAATGTAGAAGGCCAGTCTTGAAAAGAGATGCATCTGAATATATTGGAGGACAAATGGTTTGCATAATAAACGGCAGCAATTCTATGCAAACGAAACCCATATCCACTTAGAGATTAACATTATCTACTGGACTTTGGTGGGGAGGAGAGTGTCAAAAGCTACGCACATCAGATTATTACCACAAGAGTCACAAACCCAGCCACACTAATAGCTTGTTGAAATGAAACTGTCATCAGAACCTAAATTTGTCAGTCAACCGGGTTGTTGCCGAAAGGTTGGATAACGCATGTCACAGTTGGAGTGTTTGTGCACCTTCCTGTAAGTAGACTGAGAACCTAGGGCTCACAGCACATAGTATGGAAAAGGATAAACAATGTATTTCAGGTAGTGGTAAAATAATATCTTTTTCAAAGCCCTGGAAGCTTGGGAAAATATATCCACTGCAGATGGAGCTGGAGAAAAAGTTGCAGGAGATGGTGACTGTGAGGATTCATTCTCACAGTCTGAAGAAGGAGGTATGAGATCATCGGCTTGGCAGCTTGCACCAGTCAGGCTGGCAAAGCCCTTTGACTCTACCACTTTTGAGGCCATTTGGGTTTCTTTTCTTATTTTTGGCTAGCTAGTGCGGTAGTTGTAACCTAGGGCGCAGCAGTAGTGACCGAGCTGCTCAGAGGGTGGTATCAGGATGGCAGCCCGAGCCTATGCTGCTGCTGGCTTCAGGCTTGCGCTTAGAGGCTGGAGAAATTGTCCACAAACCAGGCTAGGTCTAGCCTTTATGTGGGCTCAAAGGGATCTTGGTTACACAGTGTTTCTGCTGGGTCAGTCGTGTAATCCCAGCAACTAAAACTGGGTGCATTCTTCTTTCCTTATATTTTACTGTTCTTAAGGTCTGTTCTGCCTAAATACTAAGAAGAGCACCATGCTGAGGCCGTCTTCTGCTGCCATTTTTGAACCAGGCTTTCTCTTTCAGTTCCTTAGGTAGAAAAGCAAAGCAAAGAAAATCAAGACAAACAGACAATAAAATATATGAGAGGAAAAAAGTAAAGGTCACCTGTGCTTTCTTTTCTAAAGGATGGGTAATCAGGAAGAAAGAGGACTAAAATACAGGTGTGATGCTAGCAGTACATCATCTTGGGATTGTAAATGATGCATGAAAGAGAGAAATAGGTTTTGATTTGCAAAAGATTATGTGTTCATGGACTTTGAGCCTGTGCCCAGGAATGAATTCTATGTAGAGATGATTAACTCTTCTTACAAGGCAAATTTGTTTCTGTCATTGATAAAACCAGAGACAACAGCACAGCAATAGCAATGGCACAAGAGATGGAATGAGAGTTCAGTCCAGCTCTCATTGAAGAGAGCTGCTAGATAGGAATGCTGAATATATTACGAAGGTTAATTTTATAGAAAGGAAAATAAATATTTATATGTTTTTCCTCAGTGGATATATATTTTTTCTTTGTAACAGAGAGAAGGTACAAAATAAGAGTTATATGCACTTTGCACTGTGCGATATTTTTAAACAGTAGGTAAAGCATTGCTGTAAAAAACATGCATAGAGACTCTGTGGGAGTTGTTGCCTTCTGGTTGGAGAGGATGAGAACAGTAATACTGACAGGGTGTTCTAGTACCGCTTTATTTAATTAAATTAGCCTGAAGACAGAGCCTTGCAAAAAAAAATTCCAATGATCGAGTCTGAGAAGCCAGAAGCTTTACATAGAAGATCATTACATTCTGGTTTTTAATCCTTAGACTCACTGGAATTTTTCTTCTTTATGGAAAAAGCTAAGCATTTTCATAAAGAAGTCAAATGGGTGCTTTGAAAATCTTTAGTGTACATCTTTGACTCTTTCATTTCCCATGTACATGAAATACAAGGCAGGGCATGGTCTTTTTTATGTTTTTACTGGAATATTTCCCCATTAATGTGGAAAAATAGATGTAGAGAATAAGAACATGGGTTTTAAAAAACAAAGATGAAAGTTGTTTTGAGGGAACACATTTGATTTTATGGCTGACTGTCATAAAAGATAACAGCAATGAAAGTAAAAGGAACCCTGCAGAACTGATGCTTTTGGGGGCAAGAAAATTCCATTGTCACAGGGCAGGAAGCTCAATAGCATCAATAATTGTTAGAGCAATTTGTGCACCTTTTCCAAATTACTGTACCTCTGAAAATGACTATGGCAAAAGATTTTATTTTGCATGTGTGTTT
The DNA here is from genome assembly GCF_026419915.1 of Harpia harpyja. Taxonomy (NCBI): domain Eukaryota; kingdom Metazoa; phylum Chordata; class Aves; order Accipitriformes; family Accipitridae; genus Harpia; species Harpia harpyja. Next base: position 36,070,183 of record NC_068941.1, read on the forward strand.
TTTATGGAGAAATATTTTCAGACACACACACACACCCCGGTTCTGCAGTGGTGGGAGAGTTGCGGATGTATAGAAAATCAGTGTCCTGCACCCCTTTAATTTGTCCAGAGGGATTAAATGCTGATAAATCAAACCCCACATCCCAGTGATGTACAACAGAGAAAATTCAGGACTACAGGGACCTTGTTTTTGTCTTTTCAATTTGGATATGCATTGTAATAGTTTCTCCATGACTATTAAGGTGAAATGATCTATAAAACCCCTCTTGCCCTCTGCAATGCCAGTGACATGTTCTTTTCTCTCCTTCAGGCAAGGAGAAAACAACATTTGGGACTCTTCTAAGTGCTAATTAAATAGACATATTGGGCAATTCAGCCAGCATTATTGTTTGCCTACACTTTCTGTCTTTCTTTTGCTGGGATGCATAGGGAGAGGAGGGCTCAGGGAGTTTGCTGATGACCTCCTCCATGTTCCCAAATAGCAGCAAGACGGAATAAGGACTCTTGAGCCTGGCCCGAGGCCCCCACTAATGCAAAATGAACAGGCTTATCCGTGCAATCTCAGAGGAAAAGCATGCTGAGGGAGGCTCTGTCAAGAAGCAGGTGAAGTCGCCAATCCTTTTCCCCTGTCCTGCCTTCAGAAGCAGGCTCTCAGAAGACCTAATGTCCCCCAGGAGCATCCCTGGTGCCACCCAGCCTGCAGCAAGGAGGATAGGTGGCTCTGAGGACTTTCCCTTCAGCTGCCCCTTCAACTCTCTGCTTCCTCACAAATCAACGAAAATTATAGTTAGAATCTGGCTCAGAATAAGGTTTTTGTCTGATTAAGAGGGTTTATTGAACTGCACTGAGGTGGATGAATATGCTCTTCTTTTCAGACAGAAATCTTAGACTTCTTTGTTTCAGTTTCTTTACAGAGCTGCTGCTGTGATTCCCGTGCTTACCACCCACCATCACCTTTTCCCATTAATAAAGTATTTTTGGATGACTTGCAGATTTGATGAAAGGAGACTGAGCTTTTGACGTAAGGTCAGCATTGATCTGGCAAACAGGAGGTTGTTACCTTAAGCAATGGGTTTGGCTGCCTGTTGAGGGAGTAGGTACCCAGCTAGCTAAATCTTTAATAGATCACCCGCTCAACAGAAAGATCAAAGATTGACGTCTGCCCTTTTGCCTTTAAAACAGCTTTTACAAGATGCTGCAGCCAAGACAGCAGTGGGGCAACCTCCATAGTGACTGTCCCTGCTCTTCTGGCACCATGTATAGAGGCAGGAAAATCACTTCCAGCACACAATGCTCTGTCACTTTATCTTCCTCTTTGTGTGTACATCTCATGAAAGCTGTGTATTTTGGTGTTTGTGACACCACATTTTAGAAGGTTGCATTGCCCTAACAGCAAAAGTCACATCAACTTGTTTGGATGTTTAAGCTGGGACTTTTGATTGTATATCAAAGATCATCATACATCCTCTCATTTTGAGAAGTTGTGCTCATTTGTCTTAGTATTTTTTATAAATAAGAAAAGCTATTGTATCTAAGTATAGCACTTCTTTGAATACCAGTGTTGAGAACTTAATTTGGGAGCCTAAATACAAAATTCATGTGCCCCCTACCCCCATGTAAGCACAGCTCAGGGAGAGGAATGTCGAAGGGCAATGTTTTCCTCGTTTTCTCTGACCCACAGATCTTCCTTTCCTTACTGCTGTTTTCCCTCTCTGCACGTCTTCCTTCCTTAATCCCTTTTTGCTTCTTGACCTGCTGCAGCCTCCTAATTCTCTGTATTATTTTTCAAGAGTCCAAAAGATAAGGAAAAAAGCTATTTTTCTGAACAAATGTGGCCAGTATCCCTATTAACTTCACTAAGGAGATGACAAGTGATGCTAAATGCTCCAGTTATACTTAGCCTGCAATATTTTGACTCTCTGGGGTAGAATACCTTGGGGTTATGTTAGTAAGGGTAGCCACATATCATAAATAAGGATTGTTTTCATTCCACTGTTGTCACAAGTCGTTTTATTTTCCATTTATCATTGGATCAAATCCATTACAAACTTCAAGCACCCCAATTCAAAATAATTATTTCTCAGCAACATATTGACAATTTTTAGCTCTGTTCCTTCAATACTCTGCCCTAATCCAACTCATTTCAAGGAAATTTAAAAATGTGTCTGTGTGTCTCTTCCCAAATGCTTCTATTAATAGTTTTGAGGTGTGGGTTAGAATTGATAGATACTACAGTCCATTTTCTTTAATAATTCGAAGTCTGTCTTCTCTTTGGAAGGATGCTGTAAGTGAAATGTTTATATGTATGGTCTGAAAGCCTGCAGCTGGTGCAGAAAGGAGCAGACAACTCTATTTCTCCAAAGAACTGGAATTCTCTGGGGGAATACAGGCTGTTTACTTATATAAAAGTATATGAACAAGCCCACACTTTTTTCCTATTTGACATTTAGGTTGCAGCCATTTTTGATGTCACTCGGGCCATCTTCTTTCTGCCTATCACTGCCTGTGGCCTAGTGGGCAGCTCTCTTGGAGAAGAGGAGCCTCGTGCCCATCACCATTGCAAGAGAAGTTCTGTCTTCTCACAGTTTGTGTCTTCAAAATCAGCTGCTGGGAACGTGGTCCCCAGCACGCCCAGATCAAGGGAATACCCGACAACAAAGCTGCCACAGATTTTTTTTGCAAGCAGGCAGTTTCCACTTTTATCTTAAGTAATTAGTATATTTTGATAGAAAAAAAAAGACATTTTGGAAGCTTCAGAAGAAACACACTCACAGAGAGGCAGAGAATCACCATTTTCTAGGATATAAATTCAAAACGGTGGTTATTTTTGTTGAAGTGAGGGGAGAAATCACTAAGGTCAGTCCTGACCTAAAGAAGGGAAATAATCTTTTTATATACAGAGTAAGAACATGGGGCCAGATATTTGCTTCTGGAGGGAAATCTGCTTATAGGCAATACAAAACTACTCCCCAAACCCAGGGAGATTATCTTTTTGTATAGAAGCCTGCAAAAGACTTTGGGAGTTTTGAGTTTAGACTCTACTGAGTACAGTATTCACTTACAATACATGTATTAACATGTCATTGATTTCTTATCTAATCAAACTGTTGTATGTGGGGGGTTTGTCCCTGTAAGTCCTTGTGGAAGGCTGCTTCTAGCTCTTAGACCTAGACGTGGTCACAGCCATTGACACTCTTTTGCTAATGCTTTCCTTCCCGGCAGCTCTTTGCCCTGCGGGGGTGCGTGCCCACCCACCTTTACAGACAGCAGCCGTGGACCTCGTGAACCCCCTGCCTTCATGCTGCTAAGCTGACTGAGGAGGGCTCTTCCAGCCTCGGCACTTGTTCTATCCTTCAGGGTATTCAGGGATGCTAACAGTGGGGCCCAGAGGGAGCTACTCTTCCTGCAAGTTAATCCTGCTCATGCTCTTCCTCCAAATAATGATGGGCCCATGGGAAGGGTCATTTGCCTTTTCCAAATTTTCCGTGGATTCACCACGTATCTCTGTGCAAATCACTCAACATCTCTGTTATTTACCTCTGCAAAGTGCTTTGGGACCAAAAGATAAAAGCTTTAGGCTATTTGTTCATTTCTTATTGCAGCATTAACTTCCTATCTGCAGCTGTTCACCTAATTGTCCTGAAGGTTTCCTGTGGGCTTCTAGAAAAACAAATCTGAGACAGGAAATAAAGTTATTTAAAATAATAAGAAGAGGATGCTTAGTGCATTCATCTGAAGCATTTGAGGATACCCCTCTGAATATTTCCAGCCTACACCTTATCTTCCTCCAAGTTTTTCCTTCATTAAACCCTTTGTTACACACTCGTAATCCCATTAATGCCCCAAAAGACATCTTCAGACATCAGTCCACCCACCACAGCTTCAGACTAGCCATGGCTTTGCACAGCAACGCTTCCTTTTTCCATCCGTGTCCCCTGGCTCCTTTGAAGCTGAATGCCCTTTGAGTGGCATCTGGAGCCCCCGTGGTGAGGGTGGTCTGGTGCCTGAAAGGCTAATAAATGTCAGCTTGGTTTGGAAGCGAGTCCCAAAGGTTAGTCTCTGTCCTGCGTCCGCTGGCCTAAATGGATAACAACTGTTTTTTGGATACAGGAATGGCACAAAAGAAGAGCAGAGCCAAGGACTTGTGTGCTGTCAAACAAAAGTGCTGCAGTCAGTAGCACCCTGGCAGTGCAAGGGCAGGGATATTTGCATCCTATAAATGTAGTTTTTTCAGTTCATTAAATATGAGAATGAGTAGGACTAATAGGTCTGTAGTTTGTTTACAAAAATCCCTGAAAATATTCAGGGAAATGGAAGGTCAAAATTATACTTTATGAAGTATATATGTCAATGAAAACAAGTTATAGTCTGATGCAGTCACTGGAAATGTGGTCTAACGCTGTTTAGAGACATTCGGGTCTTGATGACTGTGCAAGACATTTAAGTGGTGTTGTCTGGAGTCCCTTGATGTCTGTATAAGCTTGTATCTCAGTTACCTGGGTAGTATCTTCTACTTTTTCCTCTATTAGCTCATTAGACAGTGAAATCATTCTCTGCAGAAGAATTCCTATTGCTTAAAACTACATTGGAGAAATCCTTTTTAAAAAAAAAAAAAAAGCCATTTGTATGGAACAACCATTGCACATAGATCAGATTTAGTGAGGCTTTTTTCACTATGAGGGTAGGGTATCAAATCATTGCTAATATGTAAGGGAAAGAGAGGTGGCTGTCACATGCAGATCTGACCCATACAGGATCTAATTTTGTGCTGCCATTGCAAGTTCACCGCCTGTATTCATTTTGTCATTCCCATGCATTCCTGATTCGTACATAAATGAGCAGCATGATGTGGTAGGTACCAGCAGGACTGCCATTCACCTGCAAGGTTATGTACAGCTCTTTCTCATCAGGTTTTGATGGGATGCCTTTCACAATTCCTCATAACTTCTCATCCCTCTTCATATTTTGATTGTGAGAGCAGAAAGGGAGTCTTTTGTCAGCCTCTTCTGTGTCTCTTCTTCGCCCTGAATACTGATCTTTAGGCCCTCACAGCCTCTTCTATTATTTGCTCCCAGATTTTGATTTTAGAGAGAATCTCGGTTGGTTGATTGCTGCTTTTGGCTTCCCAGTGACTTGTATAATGATGTGCTGATGCTGCACCTGGGTCGGTTGCCATGCCCTCCTCTGAAGAGGAGTAAGGATTGCCAGGCCTGAAGAATAACGATGCCTAGAAGTGGATCAGGCTTGCTTTGGGGTTTAGTTTTAATCCTTTTATTCTTCAACTAAGGTGGAAACCAGTATTGGATTCAGTCAGAGTGGGTACCCTGAAAAAAAAAAAAAACAAGAGGCAGCCAGAATTATAGGGATACTATTGACGGCATTTACTTACATAATGAAAAAGGTCTTTTTTCATGTCAAAGTCTCATGGATCTGCAGAGCAACTTGCTCACATCCCTGGTGCCTCACTGTAGCTGACGGGGATCATGAGCTGTGCTGTATCCAGAAACACGTACACACCAAATGACTTCTGTGACCACCAGGCTGCCTTTTCGCACGCCTTCTTGTGATGATTCTTTTATTTGCTACAAACTAAGAAAAATCTCCTGGCATTCAGGAGCTGGTGTTTTGACTGCTGCCCTGGCACAACCCTGAAAACACGCTGGATGGGAGAGCAGACAGTAAATTCCCAGAGCTTCATCTCTGTCTGGAGAAAGTCACTTCACTTGACAGCGCACTGGACAAAGCTGTTTTGAAAGCAGCTGCTTGCCTTTCTCTTTTTTTCTTTTTAATATTTTTTCAAGATACCCAAGTCGGCTGTGAAATGCCATCCCTAGCATGCAGAACAACAACGGCAAAATACGGTGGGGCTTTTTTTACACTTCTCCCCCAACCTGCTGTTCCTGCACATCGCGGACTAAAAAATAGGAAAACAACTGCTGAGGAAGGCTCCCGAGTGACCCCTTGTGTCACGTTGCGACTGTCCTTGTTCCCACAATAGCTGCACCAGCCACTGAACTGTGTCGTCACGTCAAGTTCACAGAAATAAGGCATTTTCACATTGTCTCTGCTTCTCAAAACCATGCAGAGTGGGTGTGGTACATAAGTACGTGTGCAGATACATATTTTATATTTATACATGCACATGTATATGTCACTATGTCAATAACATAAACAACTTGGTGTATATTTTTATATAAAAATTTACACACAAACCCATTTACTGTTCACTTCTCTGCCCCCCCTCACTATGCAAAGGGAATGTAAACACACTGTTCAAAATTCAGATGCTCTCAGTTGGCTTCCCAGATGTTTGAAGTTCAATAGATTTTTTTTTTTTCATAATTTCCTTGGCTTCTTCTAGTGAAGTGCTAAACAACCATTATTGCTTTTTGCCTGCACATTGAGATTCATCTGTAGGCTCTGAACAGCCTCAAAAGTGCTTCAATTTTGCATGAGCACTAAGCTGGGGACTGGGAAGCATTACCCACTGCTGAAGGCCCAGATCATTAGAAAGAGCATGTAAATCCTCTGAACCAGAAATAAAAAGTGCACAGATTTTCTTTGTGAAGTCTCAACTGCAGCTTTAAGTAAAACATGAACCATTGGCACGTTTTTTTCCTGGCCCTTGAAAAAAAAACCAGCATCTTTTCTCAGCTGCACGTGCGTCGACCAAAAGAAGGGAAGATTGGGCTTTGACCCAAAAGCTGGAGCTGTTAAGAGCTCATACTTATGCTTTCCTATGTGGACGACCTCTCTTCTTCCTGCTCCCTGTAAGTAGCACCAGCCTGGCAGGGAATTGCTTGGGTACTGCCACTCAGGCAGGGTTGCTTAGTGTCGGGATGGCTTGGGTCAAGATGCTTTGACTCGCATGTTTCTGTTCCTAGACCTCAGCCTATGTGAATTCAGAAATGATGATGCCCATGGTTGAATGTAAATATATGCTTGTAGTGAGGTTTTCTTTGGAGTCCTGCTACACCGGAGCATGATTATTACTTTTGTACGAGGAAAAAGGAAAAAAGAAAGTGGCAACAATAGGCACATGTTGTTATATGTTGAAGAGAACAACACATTTTGGAGCAATTTGTGCATATTCGCAAAAAAGTGCCGTCAACCAGAAAATAGCCTCCATTAAAAAAAAAAGCAGGAGGTGTTTTTCCTTTGTCTCTGAACTGTTTATAGGCTGAGAACAAGCAATCCATTGCTGTTCTAAGGTATTAAACGGCAATAGTTCAAGGGTGATGTAAAGCAGTCAGCTGCTGAGGTTGGCTGGGGGAGAAGATAGTGGGGCTATTTTACCTTCCCCAAGGGGACAAGCCCACAGGGCCATACTTCCCACCTCCACCACGCTGGCAGGGACCAGGGCACAGGGTTTGTTTTCCACCGGCATTTGAGAACTCAGTTTTGAAATCTTCCCTGCATCTTACACAACTTGGTCCTTCAGATGTTAATGGGAAAAGAACAAAAAGGCCTTGTTTTCACTAAAAGAAAATAAAACCCGAACAGAATGTGTGTTCTTTAATTCCAGTTCAAAGTAAAATCCTTCTGAAGACAACCCTTTGTAATTTTTGTATGAGTCAGTTAAAAAATAGTAGGGGAGCTGGGATTTTCAGTTAACTCTCTACCATTAGCTGGTAATTAGATACCATAGCTAACTGATGCAAACCAGTGCAAACTTGACATCTGTTTTAAGGCAAACTTGACTTTATTAGGCTGTTGCCTTTATCTGTATTAATTTGAGTTAAGAATGTATCTGTTTCCTAAAGAGAAAGTTATGAAGAGAGCAAAAATAGCTGGAAGCCTTTAATTTAAATATTTAAGCTAATATTTGTAGAAAATAGTTTGTGATCTTCAATGCAGTCATTTCATTTCATGTCACCAGCCAGCCACAATTTACAGAAAAGCAGTATTGAGGCAAAACCAGGTGCATGCAATCACAGCGTGAAGGATTACTGGATGTTAAAGCTGTTTGCTCTGTTAAACTATCTCTAGATATCTATCTGTCTATCTATCTTTTGTTAAGATTACAGATACTCTATATAGAAAATAAGCTATAGGCAAAGTGTGCCATTATGCAATCATCTCTGTCCCATTAGGATGCACGGAGTACATTTTTCTCAGCAAGAACTTTAATATTTGAAGCCATTCTTCTTGTGCATAGCCTATTTATTCATTTTTTAAACACCAAATTCCATAGCTTAAGTACTCTGATATATTTGAGCAGAATAACTCTGACTGCGAGGGATCCATCTCTGCAAGAGGGTAAATAAATTTCAATTTTGACATAGCACTGATTTTATTTTTACCTTTATAAAAAGGTTATTTCACCAAGTAAAGTGATCAGTGTCCTACTACAGAGACAGGTTGTTTATAGCACCTGTGATGAGCGATTAAATAAATCAGACAGGCCATTCTGGACTGTTGGTAAGTGAAAAGATCATCATTCTTGGCTTTGGTCATTTAAGCTTTACCATCAGAGAACAACCTAATAACTAAGGACTGTATAATAAGAAAGCAATCTGTTTACCTTTTATTAAGTCTGTTTATAGTCCTACCACTTTGGTGTATGGTCTTGGTCACTTTCATGAACCAAAAATTATGATGCTAGTTTAAGGATTTTTGGATGAAGCTTTGTATGAAATGTAAGACAGGTGGGGAGTATGAGAACTGAAAATGCTTTCATCCTTTTTGCCAAATACTGTGGAGATAATCCAGCCCCTCCTGAAATTATTGCAAAACTCCAATGTTCTTTTTTGGTATCAGGATTCTCCTTCCACCCTCATCTTGCATGAAAAAGCATGTATACTTACGTTATTCAAATCTGTCCTGACTGAGCAACATTCATAAAGTATTTCTTCACATCCCTCTCCTACTCCTAATAGCTAGAAAAAGGAGCTGTGAGTCAGAAACCATGGACTGTTTCAGACTGGCACTGATTTATTTTAAGACTGAGCAAGTCACCGCATTTTTCTGTGTCTAGGTTGAGGCTCTGAATGGGGATGCACCGTGGTTTTCTAAGTTGCATGTCGTATAATTTGATTCTATAGCAGTACGTGTTGCATGGACATGCAGAGGAATACCCCTACCCCAGAGCTGTTTTGCTGCTAACTCCCCAAAGCCTTTTCTGCATCATCAAGAAACACCACACGTGCCTTCTGTGTCCCCACTGCACAGCAGGAAGGGAGATTTGGGGGTGCATGCAGTTGGGGTGCGGGGAGGGAGCCAACAGCACTGAGCGTCACGTTTGGGAGGGTGCTCTGAGTACTGATTTCAAGAAATTGAACTTGTAAAGGGCTGCAAGTTACCTGCATGAAAATGGGCTATATTTCCATACTTACTTACGGCGGCTGCGATACACCTGCAATCTATATGCATGTATTACAGTAATGTCTTTTTCCAGACCAGTAGGTCATAAAGTTCAGTCTCCTTGAGAAATGTGTTCTATGGCGTATGTGATTACTAATTAATGAAATACCTTTCAGGCAAATGAAAGCACAAAAGCACAGAAATTGTTTGAACTTCTACTTACAGAGAAAATAAACAAATTATCCATGCAGTTTTTTAGAGTTTGTAAGTGCAGTCTAGTCTTGCACCTAAATAGCTCCTGTTCAGTGTTGTGCCAGAGGGTCAAACACATGCCAATATAATACCTCCACAAAAATTACTCTATCAAAGTCCTGAGGAATATTTTCACACATGCAGGTTTTAATATCAAGTGCTGAACATTTATGGCAGCCAAAATACACCAAAATAATTTCTTGGCAGAATGATGCCCACTGAGGTGTAAATACTCTGTGACCTAGACTCACTCCAGGCTGGATAATTACATTTGATTAATTGATAATAATCTTCTGTTTTCAGATGTTTACGGTGATCACTTATTGTCTTGCGCAGTCCTATACAGTTGCAGAATCTTCTAAGACATTTTTGTTTCCCATTAGAAAGGAATGAATCTGATCGGCAAATCTGTTCCTATTAAAATCATTGGGAAATTTGCCAGTTACTTCGGCAGTGCAATATGGAACCCACAATTTATTATTGCAGTTACTAATAATCTACCATAATCTCATACAATTACATTACATTTGCATACATTAAAAAAGATAACATTTCTGCCTCTGAAGACCAGATAATCTACCTCACAGTTTGTATAGCCAGCTAAGTTCAGCACTCGGGGACCGCGTGAATGAAGTGTGTCTTTGCTTGATTGTGTTTCTAGGATACAGCTTATAATAAAAGACCATGTATATAAGGCACAATTCCCTCTTTGCTCTTCCTTTTGCTCCAGGAGGGGTAGTAATTTTATTTTGATATATACCATCAGCGAGTGCCTCTCCCCTGTGCTCATTCAGCTGCACACATTAGCAGTAGGCAGACTGAGCAAGGCTTCCTCCGCCCTCTGCCTCTCTCCACCCATTAATCCTTCCTTAATGTGCAAATACAGAAATAAGTAAAGTTCTGGTTCCTTCCTACTCCTTTTCAGAGCCCAAGTGGTATTAGTCCCAGAGATACATTTATTTTATTGAAATGAATAATTGTATATGCTGTGTTACTAGATATGCAAAAATTGTCATTTATGGAGAACCTATTCAATTCATGGGACTGGGACATAACTGCAGACTGATTATGCCAAATGCCGTAAGCTATCCTCCATCCTGAACTGGACAGAAAACTTAGGGGCAAAAGGATATCTTAGACCAGTTTATTTAGTCTCCTGACGGCTACAGGGTTTTGAACCTCTCTTTAGGGAAATTCCACCAATGTAGTATCTTTTTGTGGTGCCAGGTTTAGGTAAGTGTATTAAATCTGACTGATCTGTGTGTATAAATAGCCTCAGCCTTGAGCAGCCTCTGTGACATCTTTTATAACCCAGCAGATCCAGATCTATATACGCAGGACCCAGAGAGGACAGCAAATATTTTTGCTTTTGTTTTTTTCCTGAGATATTTTACTTCTTCATACTCAAGTTGTAAAAGTTCTTACATTGCTTCTCTCTTGGGAATGCTGCAGTTATTCACTGAGATCAGAAAAGAAACACTTGTGCAGAAAGAGCCCAGCAACCCGGGGATGCATTTTTAAGGATCTGTGGGTTTTTTCAGTGAACAATCTTAAGATACAATTACTGTTTATTTTGGAGAATTGCTTTCAATTACTTTGATTTTCTGCATTTTCATTTTAAAGCTCTTCTCTTCACAATCTTCTTGTTGCCAGAAATAGGGTGGTGATAATTAGACCCCAAATCTTCACATATCTGTCTTCATACCCAAGATCCAGATGGGCAACAAGAGGCTACAGAAACAGTTCTCACTTTGTTGAATGCAAATCAAGTTTGGACAGTGCAAGCAAATGCTTTTCCCTGTCTCATGCTAGCTATTCATCACAGGGAGAGTACGAGTTAGAAATACTATATAGATGCTCTTTATGAATTTATATGCGTTAGAAGGGACATGTCAAGCATTCTAGCTGCCCACATTTCTGTTATCTCCCTTCAGCTCTGTTTGTTACTGCATTGCTTTAAAATAGGAAGATCCTGACTTCTTGTGGATTGTGCCGCCATCTACGTGATTGTATTAATTCTGGAAATGTGCAGCTTACTCAAGTGTTGTAAGAAAACATTTATGCTGCATATCTTTGCCTGCTGTATAGTTTAGCCATATGAGGAACTAGATTGAAAAATTCAATATATTCCTAATACAGAAGGTAAGGTAGAGGAGATATTCTCTGTGAGAGGGTGACATTTTGTTACTTAGCACTGCGGCAAAGTAGAATTGGCCAATATCAGGTAGATTATATGCTGCATAAATTGCTACTAATCTCTTAATCTGTTTTGTCCTAATTATATTTAGGCAAAATATAAGGACTCATTTTATAAATTGACTTCTAAATTTGCACTCAGAGGTTGTGCACTGACCTATAACCAAACAATTCGATAAACAGTTGCCTGAACTACAGGCACAGCGTGTCACATTGTCTGGAAATATTGAGACATGGGTTGTTCAGCTTCTTTCTTCTTTTTCTTTTTTTTTTTATGACTCCAGCTACTGTTCTTTGATGTAGAAGCAGAAGCAGCTTTGACAGGGATAAGATGAAGATCTCTGTTTGAAGTCATCATACCAGGGTTGTCCTGCACTTGGTGCCCATGTGAGGTGGATAAGCAATACACTCCTGAATGAAAGCAGACAGACTGTACCAGCTCCTCTGTGAAATCTGATGTACAGCAGTATGTCAGCTGATAACAAGGCAGTTGCTATCTGAGGTATCTCAGCAAATAGCGTTTTTTGTAATCTAGCCTAGAAAGGGATTTTCTGTTAGGGGTTACATTGCAGTGTGTTAGCAGAAGGAATAGGATTGCAAGTTGGCACAACAAAGGAAACGCATCCCTTTGTGCTTGCCCCAGAGTTTGAGGCTGCGTGCATTTCAGCTGGTGAGATGTTTCTCCTGTATCGATGTGGCTGTGCAGTGAGGTGCCGATGGGCGATGCTGGGAAGGAGTGGTTGAATCAACTTCGAGTTCTGGCCATGGATCCTTACAGCTCAGATGATCTCATGGCATCACCAACTGGTTTGGCACATTTTGAGCTCTAGGAAAAATAGTTTACCTTAAAGACAAAGACACAGTGATATTTTTTGCCTGTAAGCAGAAAAAGGCGGCATCTATTTGGTATGTAAAGAAGGTGTGCATCTCCTTGGTCATGGCACAACAGTTGGTATTACTCAAAGATCAAAGGCCAAATTACTTTGAATAACCTGAAACCTATCAGTACTTCATGGCTGTTCCAAAAGACATTACCTGGAGTAGCTTGTTATTTTGAATTAGAAAGCATCTCAGGAAGTCAGAGATAAAAAGTTCTGCTGGTGTGTTCACTGGGAGCTATTTATCGTATGGGTTTGTATCTTCAACAGACTATCAGAAAATGGTATTTATGTCCTGAATGTTAAGACTATTTCATAATCATTATTAACCAGTACTGTCATTATGAGCCTGCTTGCTTTAGCCCTCGGGTAACAAAGTTCACTGCTCCATCAAGCTCTGTCATAATCAGCCTTATTATAAAAACATAATATTGTAACCTTCAAAGGCTCCCTGGGCTAGTGCTATGAAAACTGGGAATGAACTGAAGTAATCTTTAGGCTAGCAGCAGTTGCACTGGGAAAATACAACCATTTCTATGCATGTAATGTACATGCTTCCACCCCACCCTCTTCATGCTCTTCTCAACAGGACAAAAGCTATCCCTCAGACCCCTTTTGGAGCCAAATTAGCTCATCAAAGCAGAAAAAGTTTATAACACAGTGTTCACGGCATATCAAATGCCCTTGCACCACTTTGATTTCCATTCTTTGGAGTGCAGTTGCCATATTTTGAGTATTTCATTTCAAGGAGGAAAGCTATTAAGTGTTTCCCCCAAAGTAGCTGATTATTCAATGGCTAAAGATGTCAAGGATAATGAAATAAAAAGGGAACTAGGCTGTGATAGTCTCTAGCAGGAAAATGCATCTCATTAGAAGGCATTCCCACCAGAGAAGTCTATGGTATTACATGCATGAATTCCTTTCTGCTGTTAAGTTGTTAACCAAGTTTTGGATGCAAACAGCATGCAGCCTCAATGACAGTGCACAACTGTGTACAAACAGTAATTAATCGTTGGCTCCCTGAATGGAGCCTCTGTGAGGCTGCAGGCAAATCAGCCTGGAGGGGCACAAGAAGTTGGCACAGGACATAGCCAGGGCACCTGACCCAAACTGGACAATGGGGTATTCCATACCATGTGACGTCCCATCCAGTATAGGAACGGGGAAGTGGGGGGCAGGGATTCGCCGCTCGGGGACTGGCTGGGTGTCGGTCGGCAGGTGGTGAGCAATTGCACTGCGCATCATTTGTACATTCCAATCCTTTCATTATTGCTGTTGTCATTTTATTAGTGTTATCATTATCATTATTAGTTTCTTCTTTTCTGTTCTATTAAACCGTTCTTATCTCAACCCACGGGTTTTGCTTCTTTTCCCGATTTTCTCCCCCATCCCACTGGGTGGGGGGGAGTGAGTGAGCGGCTGCGTGGTGTTTAGTTGCTGGCTGGGGTTAAACCACGACAAAGGGCTGGCCTGGTTTCCAGTGCTTGAGGAACGTGCCATGCTGTGCAATTGGGAACATTCAAGTTATGAATATTACCTTGTAAGCTGTGTGGCAGGAGGCTGAGGGTAGCTGGCCTCCACAGGCTCAAGTCTGTGCTCAGCAGAAGGACCTGCCCTTTGGTGTTTGGTGATGAGGACAAACTGTGCATGCTGTGATCCAAGGATCTTTCAGTTGAGTTTCCTGGCAATTCTGGAAGGAAAAAGAAAATCAGTCCCACTACACAAAATACTTTTATGTGAATTTATATATTCAAGGCTGTTTGCAAGAGTGCATTTTTGAAATGGCGATGGTGTTTTCTACAGGCAGACACACATTAGAAGCTTATTGATACTTTGGCATTGGCAACAAAGACCAAATATGCTGACAAGAGGTGTAAGCGCTCTATCCCACCCCGGCCCAGTATCTTGGCTGGAATTAAGAGTGTTTTGAGCAGGCAGTGCATTTTGAGGCAGAGAAAGGGGTTGTGTCTATATGAAGCACAGTGGTTGTAGTTAGAGGATCAACACATTACCAACGCTCCTTGCAGTGGTGTCTGAGACACCGCAATATTTCCTTGCACTTAGAAGAAGCCAAACGGCTTCCCGACAGAGAGTACTGTGTGGGAAATGTGGGCAAATATCATTCTGCTTGGAAGGATAACGAATGGGTCACTGTCATCGTTGGTGCAACTGTGGGTTTGGAGGGGGTTGCGCTGAGATGTGTTATGAAGGGCAGGGCCAGGGAGACCGTCAGGCACTGAAGTGTATTGCACTGTATTATAAAATCACCTAAAAAATATCGCCGTATCTGCGGTATATATGACAGTAATAGTCCCCAAACTGCAGCTTGCAATAACCATACTGCAGCACATGTGCCCATCATTACAGAAAATATTGGGACATTTTCTGCAATGGTAAAATCCATTTTCCTGGGCAGTTCAGTGTCAGAGTGAACAGGACTTCTCCCTCTGCTGTATCTGTCTAGCAAAAGGAAATGAAATACAGGAGGGCTAAGGGAGTCATATAAATTGAATAACTCTGTGGTCTTATGATATTCATATGAAAAAAAACTGGGCTGGATCATCACTTGATGTAAATCGTCCTATGACATGGTACAATTTATGTCAGCTGAGGTGCTGTTCCTCTTACTTGTCTAACATATATGTGGTATGTGATCAAAGTCAAAACCACAGTGATTAGTTTTTCATTCACCCACTTCTCTTATGCAGATAAAGTGGTGGTTTTTTTTCCTTCACATCCTTATGACAGCATGTGTTGCTGAGAAGATATTGGTAGAGCTGTAAGGTCTCACAACAACTTTGCAAGCAGAATTCTGTACCTACACTTTTTTCTTTCTATCTGTAAGCCTAATATTAACCACCATTACTTGTACCCTGACAGGTCTGATTGTCCGAGAGGTAAGCATTGAGATTTCCCGACAGCAAGTTGAGGAGCTCTTTGGGCCTGAAGATTACTGGTGCCAGTGCGTTGCCTGGAGCTCTGCAGGCACCACCAAGAGCCGGAAAGCCTACGTCCGCATTGCATGTGAGTGTCTTTGCTCTGCGTGTTGATGGTGTTTGAGTGAGGAAAAGTGGAGTCTCCACTGTTTGGGAGAGAAATTTTGTTTCTGACCAGTTAGGCTTTGTATTTTCTGCAGTCGTTGACGCATACTAAAATTAAGGCCTTCAGAAGCATTTGTAAGAACTTCAGCTTAACCTGTTCTTAAGAACAAAATCTCCTTCTTCTCCTTTGTGTGGGGGGAAAGCATCAAAAACAATATTTCTTGAGTACAGCAGTTATATGTCTCAAGAAAAGTGTCTGAATTTAATTGTCGTGGTTTAACCCCAGCCAGCAACTAGGTACCACGCAGCCGCTCGCTCACTTCCCCCCCCAGCAGGATGGGGGAGAGAATCAGGAAAAAAAGGTTAAATTCTTGTGTTGAGGTAAGAAGAGTTCAATAGGACAGAAAGGAAGAAAATAATAACAATAACAATAATAAAATGACAATAATAATAAAAGAATTGGAATATACAAAACAAGCGATGCACAATGCAATTGCTCACCACTTGCCGACTGATGCCCAGTTAGTTCCTGAGCAGTGACCCGCACCTCACCCCAGCCAAATCCCCCCAGTTTATATACTGAACATGACATCACATGGTATGGAATACCCCTTTGGCCACTTTGGGTCAGCTGCCCTGGCTGTGTCCCCTCCCAATTTCTTGTGCCCCTCCAGCCTTCTTGCTGGCTGGGCACGAGAAGCTGAAAAATCCTTGACGTTGTATAAATGCTACTTAGCAACAACTGAAAACATCAGTGTGTTATCAACATTATTCTCATACTGAACCCAAAACATAACACTGTACCAGCTACTAGGAAGAAAATTAACTCTATCCCAGCCAAAACCAGGACACTAATGAGTAGGAATATTACCAAAGCAAGCTATGAAATGACATGACAGCTGTTCCTTTCACAGAATCACAGCATGGTTGAGGCTGGAGGGGACCTCTGGAGGTCATCTGGTCCAAACTCCTGCTGGGGCAGGGCCATCTAGAGCTAGTTGCCCAGGACCATGTCCAGATGGCTTTTTAATATCTCCAAGGAGGGAGACCCCACCACCTCTCTGGGCAACCTGTGCCAGTGCTCGTTCACCCACACAGTGAAAAAGTGTTCCCTGATGTTCAGAGGGAACCTCCTGTGTTTCAGTTTGTGCCCATTGCCTCTATTCCTGTCACTGGGCACCACTGAAAAGAGCCTGGCTCCATCCTCTTTGCACCCTCCCCTCAGGCATTTGTATACATGGATGAGATCCCCCTGAGCCTTCTCTTCTCCAGGCTGAACAGTCCCAACTCTTTCAGCCTTTTCTTGTAGGAGAGATGCTAGTCATCTTTGTGGCCCTTTGCTGGACTCTTTCCAGTATGTCCATGTCCCTCTTGTACTGAGGAGCCCAGAACTGGACCCAGCACTCCAGGTGTGTCCTCACCAGTGCTGAGCAGAGGGGAAGGGTCACCTCCCTCGACCGGCTGGCAATACTTTTTCGCTAATGCAGCCCAGGATACCATTAGCCACATCTGCCACAAGGGCACATTGCTGACTCATGGTCAACTTGGTGTCCACTAGGACCCCCAGGTCCTTTTCTGCAAAGCTGAAAGTATATGTCTCTGCAATCATATAATAAAGCTGCTGTTCTTTAATGAATAAAAAACTGTGTGTTTAGCATATCACATAATCAGATTGGTAATATGAGTTTGAAAGTGGTCATCTCAACCCTAATATATCATCATTGTTATTCATGGCTACGAACCTCAGTATTTATTTTGAACCATTCCCAGCTTAGAGCCCAAGAACACAGGGAAACTAGCTCCCTGAAAAGAGATCTTCATTTGACTGTACAAATATTTAATGTTCATTAATTTTCAAAGAGGTGCTTTTCTTTGTAATAGAGTAGTCACACTGGGGACTCCCATTTCTCTTTCACATGATGAAATCCTGTTTTGTATAATGGGAACAAAATATATCATCCGGAATTGTATCTATCTCTTCCGCTGTTTTCACCTCAACAAAAACACATTTTGTGAGAGAAGGTCATTAGAAACTGGGTTTGCAGCATACTTATGTTTCCTGCACTGTGCCTAACAATTTATAATGAGAGAAAAGAATTCTTCCAGCCAAATAAAGCTTTTCACAGACACGTTAGAGGAAAGACTCTCTGTCATTTAAAACTCCCCATTTAGAGCTTGAGTATCCTTTTGTTCTTGAGAAAATATTGCATGGTTAAATCCTCAAAGACGAGTTACTTTCTGTGTAAACATCCAGATACAAATCTCGGACATTCAATTTAAATACCCATTTTTTAATGCTTTTAGTCCAAGTAACTGACTTGGAAATAGAGGACCTGTACATAGTCCTCTGTACCTGTACCTAGAGAAATAGAGGACCTGTACCTTTGAGTACAGGACTAACCTCAGAGAAGAATTTCCCCGCAGTTAAGGGGAGTTAAAATTATTGTACAGACAGTCTTCCTGCAAAATTAGAAATGGCAGTACATATGTACATAGTGCTTTCCCATGGCAGGCAACTTTTCAAGACTTTGAGGATTTTCTTTTTCTGTACTGAAACAAAAGAGAGGGATTTCAATTTTCTTTCTTCTAAGCAGTCAGCACTTCAGAGAGGCTTAGCAATGTTTGAACGGGTTTTTTAGATTATGACTCCTAAATTAACTCATTAAGCAGATTTTCATGTCCTGCCAGTTAGCCCTTGACAGATGACCATTAAATTAACACAGTTTAGAAGTCTGAGTGTATTTCACTTGATGGCTAAGTAACTTTTGTGTACTGCCATACCTATGTACTTAATTTCTGTATAACACATATAATCATTGTATATGTATGGAGGTTATTTTATATCACTTGACATATCTTCCCAGGCATCCAAATTTTTATTGAAGGCACTCATAATACAGAGTTTGCTTCTTTTTCGTACCATATTTTGGAGAGAGGAACAGTCAGTTCAGTGATTTTTCTAGAGTCTTGGTGGGGTTTTTTTAGAACAGTCTAATTAAATAAATTCCAGGAAGTTTTATGTGCCTGTAACTCAAATGTGGCTTTGTATGTTACTGAAGTTTTTTTAACCTCTTGTTCCTGAATTTGGGTTTCTTGGGCAGCTGTGATTCAGGCAAATCAATTTTAGACTCCTTGGGATTAAGGATTGAGGTGTTAGGCCTTCAAACTGCAGATTTTCAAACAGCAGCAAAAGCACATTCTCTGCAAAATTGTCCGTTTCCAATTTCACAGGTTTCTATAAATGTCTCAGGTAACTCAGGACTATTTTTTTAGGAACTCAGACATATGATGTGGGGTATGTGCCTTACTTTGTGATATCATTTGGTCTACAAGATCGCTATATTAAACTATGGACTCAGATATACCGAAACTCGTCTGTATTCACAGCCTTGACTTCAGAGCACTGAATCTGTCCTGGCAATATAATAGTTGTTTCTTAATAAACTTTAAACACAGCTGGTAAGTCTTCTGATGGTTACACAGTGTGCTCTGAGACTGGGATGCAAGGTAGGGTCCATGCAGTATTTATTAATCCAGAAAATCAAGGATGTCCAAAACTTAAGAGGGACAGAAGAGTCCATCTCTCCAGCTCTGTCTCCAGCTATAGTTGCATGTTTGTCACCAATGCAGTCTTCACTTTTAATTGGTACAGAAAGTGAGCACTGACACCTTTGGGAAAGGTGAGGGGTAAATGGAGCATGTAAAGTGCTCAGCTTAAGTTATATTATTATTTATCTTAATTCCTGAGCCTGGTGATTTCATCTCAACAGCTACAACTGTAGCATAACTAGGCATACCTAGCACATTAAGAAAAGCTTCTCTCCTTCTCCCTCTCCCTCTTCCTCTCTTCCTCCTCATCCTCTTTCTCCTTCTGCTCTTTCTCCTCTTTCTCTCTTTTCTCTCTTATGCCCACTGGTCTTATTCTAGAATTATTGTGTCCTCTCAAGGGCTGGAGCTGTACTCCATTAAAACAAACAACAAAAAAAAAAGCATGCAACATCTCTGTTCACTGAGCGTGTAATAGAATTAACTGAAAAGTAATTTGAAAGTGTGAAAAATGTGCATCCTGGAAAACCGGCTTGTATTTGTTTAATGCAGGGTCAGGCATGTGTCAGAAGGTACGTAACAACCTAGTCAATGAAAGTTCTCTGTGAAAATCAATTGCAACATCACTCTGGCCAAGAGCTTCAGTTATTCAGGAAGGGAGTAATCTATAAATATGGAGTGAAGATGCTGCTGGTTTTCAAAGGCTGCCTGTGCTAGCAATATAAACAGAAAAAGAGTCTGAGACTAAAGCCAACATCCTGGCTTCTCTAACTGTTCAGGGTATTTAACGGTGTCTCGCCTTTTCACTCCTGGACCATGAGTACGCTATGAAATCACTCCCTTCTGCGCAGGCTGTTTCTGAAAAGGAGCTTTTTTCCTATTTCATGGAACTCATCTTCCTGCAGCTTTGGCCTCCCCATGAGAACAGAGCTGAGCATTTCATCCTCTTAAATTAGCAGATTTGTTGGGATTAATTTTCACTTTTCCATTCTAGATACCTCAGTAACCAACAAAGTAGAGACACCTAATGTATATCTTGGTGGAGCTGGAAAGATACAATAAATTTTCTGAGATATGGGCCTATGAAAGTGCTAAAATGCATTTCCTATTTATTCACACATTTCTTATTTATTCTAGGCACATCCTATCAGGAGCACTAGCAGTCACTAATATGCTTTAATACAGTTTTTCTGCTCAATTAAAAATACGTTACTTTTGTGGAGGGAGGGAGGAAGGAGGGGGGTTGGGTAGCTTTACCTTTAGCTGAAAAAACCCAAGCCCAATATAAAGTTTTAATGTGAATTTTATGTAACAAGACTGATGTCATTGAACGGATAAAACCTAACAGGGCAAAATTCCTGTTAAAAGGATGAATGAGGTCTGAGCCTGTGTAACTGAGAGTAGAGTTAAACCCACTGGAAAATACATCTGATAAAGACTAAACAATAGCTGCAGGATTTGACCTAATTTTTAGATCAGATAATAAAGGGGTAGCTAAGACAAATTGCTTTGAGCCCATGTGCATAGAGCAACCTCACTTTTCATTTGCTCCAGTGTGGTGTTGCTGTAGCCTCACTGACTTCATGATGTTAACCCATGCTGTCCTTGAGAAAATATAGTAAGAATATAAAACCTAAATCTGCTGCCAGGTTTTGAATTTGTTGAAAACCTATAAGAAGATAGCAGCTTTCTCTGTAATTTCTGTTACCCGATCTTTTTTGGTGTAATGAATGTGGATAGTCTCTTCTTTTCCTTAATTCATTATCTTAAAATCAGAATTTAAAAAAAAAATTCATTTTAAAAAGCCTTGATGTAGTAAGGGTCTGCACTTGTTAATCTTTTGTATAATTTGATACTAGTTTCCTATGTACTTATCTAAAAGCCTTTTTTCCCCCAGACATTTTTTCAAAGGAATGTAGCTAATATATGCACGTCAGATATACTGTATACTGATAAGATAAATGCAATATAGAAGAGTAGACCAGTTCACCTGATGGTTTATCTCCACTTACAAGGGGTATGCAGTCATACAAAGAAACAGATATGAAAAATAATCACAGATTCTTTACTGACACTTGGTTATCTCACCTTTTAGTACTGGGGCCCATGCTCCACGTTACATTGCTGCAGTGCCTTTCTTCCCTCTCTTCACACACCTAATCCAAGCAATGCTGTGAGAACATGTTCCTGTACCCACAAAAGCATTGCAGCACATTGGAATAGATACAAAGTTGGGTGGATGTTGAGATCAGGAGAGGGAGCTGGGAAGACTTACCTTGAAAATTTTAATAGGAAGGTACGTCTAGGATATGCAGTATTAAAAAATAATCCAAAAATGTGTTTTGTGCACTTTGATAAGTGTGTATGAGAGTTAGCAGAGATAGGACCTCAAGTCCTTCCTTGTGTACCATTTAAGTTACTACTAATTGATGTCTGCTGCTTGTCGTTAAAAAAGGGATAATTAAAACACGTGCTCTTGAGCTGAGATTACTGAAGAGAGAACGGCAGATCACAGAAAGGGCAGCAGAGAAGTTAACTGAGCATTTAACATATTTGATACTACCACTTTGCTTTTGCTCCTGACAGGCATTTTTCTGTACCGCTTCCCCAGTTAACAGGCATGACTGACTCCCAAACTTAAGGATGCAGTTGCAACAGTAATGAATACAAATCACATCATTGCTTTGTAATAAAGAGCTAAGACTTTATAAATTAAGATGGACTTGACTTGACTGTTAGCGTTGCTTAAAAAAACAAAAGGAAACCCCTTTACTGAATTTATATGAGTTGAATCCCTCAGTAGGAGCCTTGAGAATATCCTACCTACACTGTCATGCCTAAGAAATTATCATCTTTCAGTAGAGTCTGCTTAGTGCCTGATGGTGAAACATAGATGCAGCCAGGAAGTTAACAAAATTTTGTGTATATTTTGGTAATGACCAGACAGCTGTGTGAGTCAGATTAGTGTATCAGAAGAGCAACTACAACAAAATATCACATCTATACAAATTATTGTCTTTTAGTGTTTCAGTGTGTTGTAAATTCAATTCTACATATGAATTGCAATGTACACCTGATGTTTCTAATGTCTATATTTAGTACCTTTAGTATATCGGTCATCTAAAAAGGCACCTGTTGAAGTTAGGTCATTTGAACTTTACATTTAGATTTATTTGAAAAGGAAGAACTTTGGAATCCATCTTCAGTCACCAAATAACATAATGAATAGAATTAAGTTTATAAGTTACCTTGCAGGTTAAGCTTACAAAGAAAACCAAGAAATATCGAGCTATAAGGTAAAAATATAAGAGGAGGAGAACAGTGCAATCAATGTACACCTGGGAACCCATCTACTCAGTGAATTCTTGATAAAGTTATCTTGCTTATATTTTTTACGGTTGTATCAATACCAACTGTGTTGAGTGGGTCGTTCTTCATTATAAGCATAACCCACATGGAAGCTGTGTTGCAAAGGAGTGTTTTGTCTTACCAGCGTCTGGCTGAACTAGCTTAAAGCTGAAGAGAGGAGGGGAAAAAATGTTTTTTTCTGCAGACATGCAGGCGGTGAGTCTCTGAGGAGTCATCAGGCTGCAGTGTTATCCCCAACTGGCTGAAGATGCCATCGGCAGAATGAGGGGCTGGCAGGTGTGCACCTCCCATTTGCTCAGACTGTAAATACGTAGGGAATAAAACAGGAGAGAAGGTCCTGGGCTCAGGCAAAATGTCTTGCAGATTGTAGCCTGGCAAGCAAAGGATGCTCCTCACCTCATTCCGTGCCTTAGGTCAGCAGATGTAGCAGCCTGCATCTCCAAAACATGTTGTGCACTTCCAAGAACTCTGCTTCAGTCCCCATCAGCTGCTCAGCTGTGAAAGCTGGTGCTACTTCTTGGCTGCATGGCATAACAGCATGAGGCCTCGCTCCCTGGGCTGCCACAGGGCTGCGGACAAGCTCAGCCCAAGCCATGGGCTGCCAGGCATCTTTGGAAAGGGGGAAGCGGCACCGTCCCTGATGTTCCTCTCCAGGCTCAGAAGGTGGCTGAGTCAGCCTCGTGGTGCGGCGGCACTTGGCTTTAGGGCTGGCCAGGTGTGAAACAGCCCCTCCAGAGAAGGAAAGGGTGGCACAGAGTTGTGTATTGAGCATAAAGACAGGGTTTCGAGGTGTCAACTTATTTCCTCTGTCCTCAGCTCCAGCTGCTAATGCTTGGGCCGGCTGAGAGCACAGCCCTGTCCAGCCGTGATCTCATCCCGTGAGCAGCAGCGCACTGAAGGAGGGCAGGAGGCTTTGATCAACACCCGGCACGCAGCTGATACAGCAGGGGACTCAGCAGGATGAGGCACCACTCTTACAAAAGCAATTGATAGAGGTTTCAGAGGGAACCCCTGGGTTACAGACTGATGACACTCCTGTGACTGTCTCAGTGGAAATCTGGTTTGATCTAATTAACAACAGAGAGCTGGAACCACACAAGGACAAAATAAAAAAAAAAGAGGTTTTTTTTGTACCTAACCTTTCCATTACTTACCCACCGGTGTGATTGATCCTTGCGCAAAGGTCGTAGACTCAGCTGTGAACAGAAAAGAGAGGCCAAAGTATGCCTGATAGCACATGGTTTCTCACATTTAGAATTGCAGTTCAGTCTCTAATGCCTTTTTTTGCAGAAAAGGCTTCTCTTAACTCCACCTGCATCGTGGAAAGTGATGGAAGAGGAACAAGCCAGTTTTACAATGTTAGTCATGTTTCTCTAACTCAGCATCAGTCATCCAAGTTTGCGAATAAATGCAGTGAGATATGTTTTAACAAGCACGTGGATCCTCTTTCATTTTGTAGAATGTCAGTGGCATTTTCCCACTGTTTTTCCACAATTATTTTTCTGTTTGGGTATTTCTTATTTGGTAAAATTAAAACAGCATTGAACCTTGCCTCTTGAGAACCCTCAATGGCAGGAGGTAGACTTGAAGTGAAGAGCTTGGCTTCCTATTGATCCTATTGATACCTGCTGAATAATGGTTAAAATAATACCAAGCCATATTCCCTTTTTTTTCCAGTGTTTTAATTACATTTTTTGCTTATGACATGTTTGGTTGTCTATGGATGCCTGTACATACTTACCCATACAAAGCAAGCTATCTTCTATATGGAAATATGTACTTCTCGTGAAGGTCTTTTCACATTCCTAAAACCTTATTCCTCTGAAAGCACACCCCAAATGTACTTCTCTCAATGGGCATAGTTAATATGAAAGTTGGATAGAAGATAATGTGGGTTTTCTTTTTCCACTCTTAAAGCTTGCTCATTTTTTGAATTGTTTGTTATAGAAGGAAAGTTGATGTTGGAGTTACTGGAAGGAGCACAGAGTCTTTAAGGTCTACCAAGGGCAGAAATCCATCTTTCCCTGACAGTAATGCTGCATTGTTCTGTTCATTTCTGGTTTACATCTAATTCCTGGCTGACAAGTGTCCGTTTTTCATGCTCATTCATTAGTCACCCTTGCATTAGCACTGCCTTGAAGGTGTCTGGTCTGCCTCTTATCACATTTCTCAGAAATGATAAAAGATATCCTTAAAGTTTTACCCACCCACTCATCACAGTAAAACCCAGAATAGCAGAGAGATAAAATACATTTGTTTACAAAAAAAGAATAGGGTCATTCTTTGCTCTTTCTTAGAAGTTGACAGGTAGAAAAGGAAGTGGGGAAATGCCATGAGTTCCTGTAGAAACTGTTACCTTTAGCAGATGAAAATTCAACTTCTTAGTGGTTTGTAAGCTAAAAATGGATTAAACGTAAAAGGAGGTCATTTAACAGTGCATCAAAATTAAGATCTAATGCCCCTCTCCCCCAAAAGTACAGCGATTCAGGAATAAAGCTAACAATATGGTTTACACTGAGATTCTGATTTCCCATTATACTATTTCAGTTTTATGCTTGTGGAAATTCTCTCATTTCAATGCAGTTCTGAATGCAGCCATCTGTCCTTACCAAACAGGGTTGTGCAGGAGTATTTCAGGAGTCTTGGAAGGAAGTCTCGTCTTAAGTATGCTGTAAATGTGCTACGATATATGCCACAAGAGCCCCCTCTGAATTTACTAAGACTATGCGTTAGTAAAGAAAATAGAGTCTGGCTCAGAGTGGCAGAGCAGAATTTTAATTCTTCTCCTTGGTTTCTTTTTACGAAGACAGCCTTGAAGGGAAGTTAGAGGCAGGGGAAAACACCTGATGGGGGTGCAGGCTGTCCCCTGAGCCTAGTGGTGACATCCCCACCTGCAACTGGGTGAAATATGTGAGAGTGCTGGTGAGAAAAACAAGAGGGACCCTTCAGCATCGCTGTCCACCAGGGCTCACTCCACTCCAGGAGAGATGAGCTGTGGCAGCAACATCACCTGTGTAAGGGGAAGAAGAGTATTGCTAACACAGACAATCAGGGATTATTCTACATTGCCAAAATAATAATGGAAAGAAAGTGCAACTGCCTTTCTCTTGCGTCTCTCCCTATTGAAGGTGAGGGTAGAGAAGGCTCTCTCTCAGCGTCACATTAGCAGGGCTGCTGCTGACCCGAGGCTTTAATAATTCACACTGCCTCTTCACAGACAAAGAGGTGCTGACCCAGAATGGATCAAATGTTTTATTGTTTTGCTTTTTCAGGCATATTTTCTGAAGATTGTTAAAACTTTTTTTTTTTAAATGGGATGTATTTTATTCATCTTTTACCATTCTCTGGGAAAATGTATCCCTTCTGTCCTTGCTTGCAAGTAATAGTAACTTATATGACACTTTGAAAAAGTGAAAAATGTTCTTGAAAATACTCTGCTTGGAAAAGATCCAAGGTCTCTCAGTAGATTAGCAAGCTCACCCACACCCCTTCAACAGTGTGAAGCTGCCATGATGACTATAATTGTTAAAAGGCAAAGGAAGCTGAAGATTGAAGAATTAGAAGGATGTTGTTGTTATGCACAGAAATCATAGCAAGGGCCATAGAACAAAAGCAGTCACTTCAAAACCCAGTGCTGTCCCAGCAGGGTGTTTCGTGATAGTTAGAGCAAGCAACAAAATTGTTTGTCCGGGCCCTCCGCTTCTTCCTCACTTAAAAAAACCACCTTGTTAGCTTGTTTGTCTGTTACAACCAGGTAAAACCTGTCTGTTTGTTAGGTTAAACCTGCCCTGCACAGCCACCATCTGTAGCTATTTGTAGGTGGCATGGCTGTAGCAGGAGGTGGTGGGTAGTTCTGGTGGCATAAAGCTGTGAACACGTGGGAGGGAGCCAACAGAATAGAGTATAAGAGCTCCCAATCTTGTAAGTACACAATTATGTACTTTCTTTCCCCCCCACAAATTAGTATCATTGACTCAATAGTATCTAATGGCTCCTTTGAGAACATTACTATTATGTCAAGGCCCCTACTTAGTGTATTTTTAGTTTGTGGATCACTGACCCACTCGAATCCAACGGCGCCGTTAAAGCGTCCACACGCAGCAAGGCTCCGTGGGCGGGGGGCAGCCAGGGAGGCCGGGGTCCCACAGGGTTTGCCTCACCTGTGGCAGCCCCACTGCAACGGTTCCCAGGGAAAAGGGGCTGTTCATACCCAGCAATTCCAACTGTGGATAATAAAGAGGTTCAAGTGGGATTTTTTACTGTTATTGCACATTTCTGGACTAATGCTATTTAGTTTTGTATGCACTAAAATTTGGGGGTCTTTTTAAAGGCAAGTGCTTTATAAGAGAGGTGATTATTGTGTACGTGAGGCTATGGAGAACTTCAGAGCTCTATTAATGTTTCAGGAAGGTAGGCAGGACAGTAAATCAACGTGTCAATGAAAAAACTCAGATTATTATCTATCTAATCTGCCTCTACTGTCTTCATCCCTCCATATCTGAACACCTGAAAGCTATTATTAATATACTATTTATTACTGTGCTTATATGCTTCTATTACCAGCACGGTAACTTTCTCATTTATGCTCAGCCATGATATTAGAGCGCAATACATTTGTTATAATTGTCTGCACCATGCACGTATGTGTACCTGCTAGATGCACTAAGGTGTACCTGTTGTGGAGGTAATTCTTTTTCTTTGGAAATACCTATGGAACTAGCAATCATACGATCATATGAGTACTGATAGCAATATAACCCCAGTTACTTGCTAATTTAAAGCAAACTGCATTAACCTGGCATTATGTGTGCCCAGAATACCTATCAAACCCACAGGATGTGTGAGGAACCTGGGCCAAAGGAAGAATGTCACATCCCGAGAAACCTACCAGCTCCTGAAAGAGCAGCTCATCTCTATGTTTAACATGCAGAAGTACATCAAGCCAGAACTCAGCATTTTGTCCTTGGAATGACTCCCACCCACAGGGCACCTGGAGGTTTTTGGTTTTACTCAAATTGAGCCGTACAACCCAAATGTCCCCTGGTTAACCTGTCAGAGAGGGTGGGATGAAGCTGGTGTGCTGGTGATGCTGGAGCTGGCAACGTGGTGGGAGCTACGTACAGGCGCTGGAGACCGACCTAATCTGGCCAGTTGTCTTGCTGTGGTCGCTCTCACGTGAACAAGCCTCGCTGGCCTGGAATAACTCCAGTGTTACAAGGATGCTGACAGGCACAGTCTGGTGAAGCTTGACATGTGATCCTAAGAAATGATCACTTCCAGATGTTTGCTTCTCCTCTTTGCCATAAGTTATCTGGTGTTGTAGGTTAAAGCCCTGTTCATCAACAATTGAGGTTAAAATGGTGGATTTTGTAGTGAGGTAGCTGTGACATTGGCACGTGCTTCCTTTTGACAGAGGGTAAGCCCCAAACAAGCAGACGGCTGGAGGCGATAATTTCTTATATTGCCACAGTAAGACCTGCCAAAGCTTATCTTTCTGTGCCCTGAACTGTGGCCGCAAATCCCATCCCATCAGAGGGGCTCTCAGCATCCCTGCCCTGTGTGCTGCAGGGAGCAGGAATGCCAGTGATGGGGAGGGAGTGGGCTTTGGGGTCGCTCCTTTCATGCCTGTGGTGCAGGAGAAGAACAGAGATGCCTCAGTTTCACTAGGGAAATGCATGGGTTTAAGGACATTAGAAGTTTACCAGGTTATCAGCTTAAGTTAAAATCAGCATCTCCAGCTATGACAGAGCTTTTCCATGGTACAATTAGGTTGACATTTAATTCCAGGTAGTTGAACAACCACATTTTCTTGATATAGGCTAAGAGACAGACGTCTCGTGCTATCCAAAGGTGAGTTTCAGAGAAGCTGATTTTGGTGGCAGACACCCCACCTCCTTTTCCATCTGTGCATTCACCTGCCCCAGGTTTTGCCTTTTGGTAGTGCTGATGCAGGTCCTTGTGGGGTCAACTGTAAATCAGATCTTGGAGGTAATCTAGATGAAAAATAACGTTTTGGATGGTTTATTTGTAAACTGGTTCAATTCAGTGATCGGTTTTCCGGCACAGCTGCAGGTTATGGCTTCAAAAAATGAAATATTTGGCTTTTAAGTTGTTCCCATATAACTTGTTTCCAATATGACACAAGTATTTGTGCAACCTCACCGTGAGCTGGCATAGGGAACTGGTCTGACTTCAGAACAAAAAGTAAAATAAAAATAACTTTTTTGCAAGGTATTTTTCAAGTCAGGTCAGCTCTCTGATGTGACTTTGAACATGGCCCCATGTCCATTTGCAGCAGGAACCAGCAGCAGGGAGAAATATCCCCAGTCACTACTGGGGCTGAATGCTCAGTTCTCCAAAACCCCATCCTCCCTGGCACAGCAGAGAAGGTCCCAGCCTGTGGCAGAAATATGGAGCCTGTGGTAAGGAGGGGACTTCTCAAGTCCATTTACCACGAATACAAAGATATTACAGAAGCATACAAAAAAGCCAGAGTGCACAGCTGTCCAGTGTGGTGAACTGGTCTGATGTTTGGAGGCGCATTCGGTGCCCTCTCTGCCTGGCACATTTCTGTGGTGCTGTACAGGGATCCAAGCATTTTTCAGCTCCAAATTACGATTCATATTATTATTATCTATTTAGTGCTACAGGGATAATGATAAGGTGAAGACAAATTAGCTAAAGCTGTAAAGTTAATGCTTATAAACTAAAAGTACATTAAATTGCAGCACGAGCACTTTCATCCATGAGTTTAAGGCAACTCAGCTTACGTGCTGTAGTTTTACGGATTTATTTAATTTTCCATAACTTTCTTTAGTACTTCACTGGCATAGTTTACCAAACGTAAATTATCTGAAGAAGGGACTTGTTTCACTTTTTGTTCTGTGTCTGGACATGATCTTCCACAGTGGATCATCTTGGATCCTCGCTGGGTTCACATGCTCTACCACAATATAAATAATAAATCCACTATGAAACCTTTGACCACTTTATGTTGGAATGAAGTGAAAACATGTCCCAATCTTTTTTTTAAGTGCTTCACTTTCCAGGGAGCAGAAATGTTATTTTCTCTGTTTAGAAAGACCTTTCGCATTAATGCAGTATGGCAATCAAATGTAATTTAAACGACCAGCTATTAATACTATTCATTTTTTTGCTTCTCCTTCTCCCTCCCCAGATCTCCGGAAAACTTTTGAGCAGGAACCCTTGGGGAAAGAAGTGTCCCTGGAGCAAGAGGTCCTGCTCCAGTGCCGTCCTCCAGAAGGCATCCCAGTAGCCGAGGTGAGTAGCAACGGCAGTGTCCTGGCACTTGAACACCCTAACTAAGGCGTGATCGGTGCCTAATGGTGCAGTGAGTAAGGGCATGGCATGATGAATGGGTGGTAATGGAGAGCTGATTGACTGCTGCTCGTAGACAAGATTGATCAGGAACTGATTCTTAGTTTTGGATTATGGTGCCTTGCTGGGCAGAGTTGCAGGTGGTTTAGTTTCAGTTTTTTCTTCCCTTTCAAAAATCACAGCTATAGCTGGCATCCATAGGACCCATAGCTGGTAAAGCATATTAATACCAGCCTACTATCTTTCCTTTTCCTTTTAAAACAAACAAACAAAAAAATTCACTTATTCTGAGAGGCACCTTTCAAGCATAGTGTAAAGGCATTTTAATTTTTAGTTTGCCAGATTATATTTCCCTCACATGTTTGTCCATGTGCTTGTGTGTGCACCAGCCGGCCAGCTCAGCACAAGAGGATGTGACATGGTCCAGTACAGGCTCCCAGGAGAAGCAGCATGAGGTGGGGGCAAGTAGGGGATGTGTCTGCCTAATAACCATCTTCAGGGGCTTATCTGCTTTTCTTACTGTCATTTAAGTAAACCTGGAGTGGGTAGCCTGCCCTCTACCTGGCAGGATAGAGCCTACCCTTCAGCAAAATCTGTGCCCACCAACAGCAGTGGGTGTCCCTGTGAATGGGAGCTTCCCTAATTGCAGTGGTAGCTCCAGCTTCAGACTCATTGCTCATGGGAGGGGGGGTCTCTGAGTCACAGGGGAGCCTCTGAAATCCTAAATCCGCTGTGGCTGTTAAGAGAAAAATTGATTGTTAATGATGGTAATTCCCCTATCTGAATTCTCCTTGGTTTTCTTCTGCCATGCACAGAAGAAACTGTTGCCAATTTACATTAGCATAAGTTAGACTGTCATGGCTAAGTAGCAAAGTGGTTGTCACTCAGTGCTGATGACTGATTTCTCAGGAGATGAAGCTTAAATTGTTACCTCCCCATCTAACCCAAGTTTAGACTTAATCAGAATTGCAGAAATGTGTCCACAAACATCAGAAGGAATAATTAACATAGAAGATTTTTCCCATTTTCTTTTTCTGCAGGCTGTTTTCTTTCCCTGTTAAGATCCCCAAAACTGTAAAGAGCATTTAGGCCTGCCAAGCAACTGTAATATTAATCAGTTGGCTTTCCTCAGGAACTTAGCAGCAATTTTTTATTTTCCTTTCTGATGCTTCTTTGCATCAAATCTACTTGCCGTTTTGCCATGACAGGAGTGTTTGCAATGGGATAAGTTGTTCAGGTGGTGCAGGGTAGTACTGGGGAACTTCATTAACTTTGCTAGAAACAGAGATTGATGATGACGGGTAGTTTGTTTGAATGCAGTGTTACAAGGGCCTCTGAAATTTCAGCAGCCAGTCCAGTTATTCCCTCGGAAAGGTCTGTAATGCCTGGTCGGGCGGCTGGGATCCAAACAGCATGATGTAACATGATGCGTGGAAGTGATGTCTGAAAAGATCTTCTGTGAGCTGCTCTTATAATAATTGCACTTTTTCCTGCCTTCTAGTATCCTGGCTGACTCTGTCAGTAGCCGAGATTCATGACTGTACATTAACTGGCTCTGAATCTTATTTGTACTGTGGTCGGGGCAGACACCAATTAACACTTGGCAGGCTCAGAAATCGTACACTCCCTGTCTGACATTCAAAAGAACCATTCTCAATGTTGTTTTTTTTCCTCTTCTGGCTTTTGAAGTCAGAAGGAGATCAAACACCCAGATTGGACAGCCGCCTAATACAGCCTCTTTGTAGATTCTTTCCAACACTATTAAAAGAACAAAGACCTGAACACTAATGAATATGAATACCTTAATGTGACACTTTATTACAGCCACTTGCTGAAGCTGGTAAGATAAATTTAAAAAAATGGAAAGATGAAAGGTAACTTGGTGGGTTGAAGGATTACATGATTATTTTAATTTAGAGATGAATAAGTTCTTTGTTTAAGAATTCGTTTATTTGTTCGGAGAAGTTTCTGATATGATGGTACAGGTAACTAAGTAAAAAAGGACTTGAGAGAAGGCAGGCAGCAGGCTGAGGCTATTTTCCATCTTGTTGAAAGACTGCTTTGATTCCACATAGCATAGGGTAATGCATATGCTGCAGCTGTGAGCAGCATTTCCAAATGCTTTGGTGAGCATGTACCTGAGACTCTTCCCACTCTGGGCACTGTGTTTTGTTTGGGGTTTTTTCCACTTACTGGCTTCTGAAGTAATCACTGGATTTAACACCAAAACAGAGGAAGAAAAGCTTACGCTATGAAACTGTACAAAATACACATTCAGTGTAATGTAATGCTGGAGTCCAGAGTCCCAGCATTTTCCCCTTGCTTTTTCTCTTTCATTTTATTCTCTCCCTTCATTTTGGTTTTTTCCTGGTATTTCAAAGTGGTGGGAACAACCACGCTCAGAGATACATTCTGTCCTCTTTTCAGCAGCTGGGGAATTTAGTCTTATCATTCCCAGCATATTTAATTGCAGTTAACTGTGTGAAGCTCTTATGGATCAATGCTAGAGCAGATCTTACTATTACTGAAAAGCTGAACCACACAGCAGCATAAAGCTGCTCCAAAGGGCAAGAAGGACAGAGATGGGCAAGCAAAGCTTTTAAGGCAGCACTTACCAGTCCCTCAGATCCACTAGGACATGATGAGCATTAGAGTAGGCTCAGGTTATGGCCACTAGAAAAAAAAAGCCTAAGATCCAAATAGAAGAAGGTGTGTTAAAATACACCAGCCTCCTGGCCTGAGGTCAAATCAAAGTACGTCTTGCTTGGTCACTTGGGACAAAGTAAGGAACTGAGGGTTTGCTTGGTCTCTGGGAAAACCAGATCAGCTTCTCTGTGGCCATATACCCCTGCCCACAAGCCCCGGCCAGCGTCAGTGCCAGCTGCACCATGGCATGCCTCCCCACTCCCAGCTCTGTAGCCAATATCAAGCTGAACCTACCTACAGGTTCTGAAACACCCAGGTAAATGTTCCGTCTTTTCCAGTTCATGGTCCAGGCAAGCAGCAGAAGGACCAGCACAAGCACTGTTACATTGGGGTTTCCACACATAGCTGAGGGGTGAAGGGGCAAACTCACATATTGCTGCCGTGAAAAAAAAAAAAAAGAACAGATGTAAAAGCAAACAACACCCTGCCCTAGCTCCATGCTTCCCTGCCTTCTGCTTTTCCTCAGTGGGGAGGAATTAGATAAGGTGGTAGGATAAGCAGTTTGACCTGTCAGACTCGGCAGGAGCTGCTGGTGCTCAGTGGAAATCAGACAGTTGCAGCTTGCTGGTGTCAACAGAAACATCCATTTCAATTCCACTCTCTTCTGTGCGTGCATTTTTTCAAACCTAACCTGAGAAGACAGGAAGGATCCCATTCCGCGACGCTCCAACAGTAATGGCAGAGTTATTAGCAATTAACCCCTTAGCTCATTTAATTTGTTCTTTGAAAGATGCCAGCACTGTATTGCACGTGATAAAATATAGTTAGAGACACCGAGTCACATCAAATTAGCTCATTGCGATAGGTTATAGATCAAAATATCAATGAGATGTAAGATTGGTTAATATGCCATAAGCTGCCAGACGAACTTTTGCATCGAAATGTATGATTTACGGTGCCTTTAACAGGGGGATAATTGCTTCTTTAATTATAATTGAGGTGTTTCACAGAGTAGTTTAATTGCAGAACAGGGTGTAATGTACAGTTTGGTGACCCAATTGGGTTTAAAACTGGATGTGATATTTATCCACATTCATGGCTTTAATTAGTAACTAGAGCAAGGGGAAAAGCATCCCTGAGTCAAGAGGCAGAGCAGGGTGTTTTGCCGAGTCAAGATGACTGTGACACAGAATTTATTCAGCTGCTTTTGCATGGGCAAAAGCTGGTGGAAGCTGGGGACTTCTCCAAATAGGCAGCATCAGGTGGCTGCTCCATCTAATTGATTATTAATATGACTGCTGTTTGCTTTGTTTCATGAGAGCCACTTATGTTTTGCAGCAGTTATCCCTTAATTGGGAGTTCATGTGTATGCATTTCCATGCAGGTGTGTGTCGCCGAGGCAGTGTTTTATATTCCCAGCAGGAAAGTGAGTTCTAAGAGAGGCGAGTAGAGGAGTTTGTGGCCACAAATATTAATTAGCTGGGAAGTGACACTGTCTTTTGCAGTTGCCTTGCAATATACAGCAGAACTGCCTTTGGGTGTCAATGGGAGGAAGAGCAGGGAGGGGGAGGCGGGTTTGTGTGCAGAAGGAGCACAGCCCAAACTGAACGAGGACTGCTCATTCATTTTGCCCTGGAGAGCCATTGGTAAGGTCTGGCAATGCAGGCCTGTCCTTCTCCAAAAGTACAGGATAACGCTCCCTGTAATTGTCAGTGTCTGGTCCCACGCATTTCTGTTCTTTTTTACATTCTTTTTGCACCCCAATCTGCTGGTGGGCGGTCAGGTCCCTCTTTTGAGAAGCATGAGAGATAGGTTACACCCCCTGCTTGAGGCTAGGCTTGCATTTGGGTCTTGTGCTTTCCTGGGCAATACGCTGACTACTAGCTTCTGAGTTTTTTTGAGACCTGAATTTTCTATGGTATCCACCCCTATACTTTTCCTTTCTAGTGCAGTTCCATTGATGCTGATGTAAGTGAGGGCAGAGCATGCTCCTAAGTGAATCAAGTTGCTGTATGATCAGAACTGACAACAGGCAAGGATGATCTGTGGGACTGGAGAAGGGTCAGGTTTCCATTTCCTCCATAAAATATTACAATGGGAGGTTTTCTACAAGAGCATCGACATGAACCCTGCTAGCTTATCCTCTCTACAACTTGATTTTTGCAGTGAAGATGGCCCTGGGATGCTGGTTTTAGCTAACACGAACTACGTCTCCTCTTCAGGCCATACTCAGAAAGAGGAGCATTTTACCTTATGCATATTTTTGGAAGATACGGAATGTGGAGGACAGCTTTTAGCTGCATTTTTTTATGAGGTAGATGAACATACCTCCCAACTTTCCCCTTAGAGAAGATAGCTCTTCATCCTGGAGATACTATTCTGTACGCCTACAAGATTAGTCCGTCAGGTCCTACTTTGACACTGATTGATTCTTTCTCCCTATAGCCAACAGGCCTCGTAGTGCCTGAAGTGTGAGAGTTACCTCCAGCAGGGCTTTGCAGAGCCCCCAGTTCTTCACTCGAGTTGTTTGATCAGGTTTTGCTCAGGAATTTCCATGTGCTTCTAGAGCTGATGCTTTTCTTTCACTGAAAAGTGTAACCTGGACAAAATCCTGTATGCCTTTTAAAACTGGTAGGAGGAGTTGTCTGTATGACAACATGCACTATGCAGCTTTCAGGGAGAATGAGAAAGGGGCTGTCCTCAGGGACCGCAGCCACCCCCAACATCCTGTTCCCTTATTGAATTTAATGGTCCTGAAAAGCATATAGCTCTGTGCTGTGAAGAATGAGAACCATCTACCCATCCAACCAAAGAACCACAGATGTCACATTGGTAACTCGTTTAAAGCTGTCTCCAGACAGACCCCTCCCCGTTGCTTCAGGGACTGGGGAGTCCACATGCCCCTGTGGTGCCAAAAGTGCCAACCAACACACGTGAGCTATGGGACCTCCAGCTCAAGCCCCTCTTTCAGGTGGGAAGGGAAGCCCAGCAACTCCTGGTGGCCACATGGCAGCCACTGTGGTTTTCGGTTAATAATGCCATGATCTGTATTTGAAATTGAGGCTTTATGAAACAAAGTACTCCACCTGCTGCTACCAGTCCACCTCAGCCTTTGAAGTTTCTTTTGTGAGACTTCACTTCCCCATTGTGCATAAAGCGAAGCTGTAATAGGGCAGAGACACCCAGCAGCTGTATGTACACCCTGTGTAGATTTTAGTACTCAAGCAGAAAGCTGGATATATGTGCAATTAAGGAAGTGTTTCCACAGCCAGAACACAACTTCCCCTTATTGGCAGCAGAAGCACGGTACCAACAACTGAACAAAATGTCATGGTGGTTTGCATTTGCTGTCTCATTCTCAATATGTGTTTTGCAGTCTCTCATAGCTGTAATTTCAGCCTCTTTGGAGACCACCCTATTTTAATTTTCTTTTTTTTTAACCTTAAATGGGTACAAAATCTATTTCCAGCGGGTAGTACATGGAGGACAGCATCCTCTTCAGCGGGCAGTTGCTGGGATTAAAGCGTACATTTGAAACCAAATCCAAAAATCAAATAACATTCTTCAAAGAGGCACTCAAGTCTCAAGGTACTTGAAATAGCTGCTGGCTCAATAGTGTCGTGGTTTAACCCCAGCCAGCAACTAAACACCACGCAGCCGCTCACTCACTCCCCCCCACCCAGTAGGATGGGGGAGAAAATCAGGAAAAGAAGCAAAACCCGTGGGTTCAGATAAGAACGGTTTAATAGAACAGAAAAAGAAGAAACTAATAATGATAATGATAACACTAATAAAATGACAACAGCAATAATGAAAGGATTGGAATGTACAAATGATGCGCAGTGCAATTGCTCACCACCTGCCGACCGACACCCCGCCAGTCCCCGAGCGGCAAATCCCTGCCCCCACTTCCCCGTTCCTATACTGGATGGGACGTCACATGGTATGGAATACACCGTTGTCCAGTTTGGGTCAGGTGCCCTGGCTGTGTCCTGTGCCAACTTCTTGTGCCCCTCCAGCTTTCTCACTGGCTGAGCATGAGAAGCTGAAAAATCCTTGACATTAGTCTAAACACTACTGAGCAACAACTGAAAACATCAGTGTTATCAACATTCTTCACATACTGAACTCAAAACACAGCACTGTACCAGCTACTAGGAAGACAGTTAACTCTATCCCAGCTGAAACCAGGACAAATAGCCCGTATGAAAACTGCTGAAGTTTTCTCAGTCTCACTAGGGCGTCTTGTACTGTGTCCAAATCAGTAGTTAGCTTCACAAATGTTTTATTCTTACTGGCGTGTGTGTGTGTGCCTTTACTATCAATATGGTATGGGATGTGTGTCTGTTGTTACAATTCAGGTGAAGCAGGGGAGCTGTGATTTCCCTGTGGCTGTTGGAGACAATGTGAGCTCAGCAGGGACTGCGGCAAGGCAAGTGGTGCCACCATGACTGGTCGGCACGGCTGCGGAGAACACCAGCCGCAATGCCGGCACGGTTGGGGGACCAGATGGAAAGCGATCCTGCCATGTCAGCCAGGC
Organism: Harpia harpyja; assembly: GCF_026419915.1. Taxonomy (NCBI): domain Eukaryota; kingdom Metazoa; phylum Chordata; class Aves; order Accipitriformes; family Accipitridae; genus Harpia; species Harpia harpyja. The sequence goes on from NC_068941.1 coordinate 36,107,291, forward strand.
ATGGGGAAGGCAGGGGTGCAATGGTCTCACCTCCCAGAATGCTGAATTGCCTTTTATCGAGGGAAATCTCTTGCTGCTCCCAGCTGTTTGCATCTTGTTTCTTCTGGAGAATTGCACCGGAGGGCTTTGCCTGTGTCGAGAAGGTAGAAGGTTTGCTGTTTTCGGCAGGTGCTCCCCACTCTGAAGATGACTCTAGGGCAGGTTGGTGCAGAGGAGGCAATGAGAGACCGGGATTCAGGACTCACACCCTGCTGGCTTCCTCTTGAGATTGTGAGAGGTGTAAGGAACGACTCATATGATCAGGAGGGGAGGACCTGGATGAGCTCTTATCCTGTTTCCATTCTTGGTTTTCTTTTGGAGCAGATGTGCTTCCGCTCTACCAGTTTCTAAACCAGTCATGCATATGCAAGTGTGCCAAGAGTTTTAAGTGTCTAGTAATGCTAGTAACTTGTATGGCTAAATTTGTGTCAGCAATTAGCTTCCGTAATGGGTTTTCCTGCGTATGTAATCGCTTCTGTGATTTATGTTCTCTGTGTTCATTTAGTCTGCACAGAAGCCTGGCCCGGCTTTGCAAGTCTTAGTCTCTGTGTGTGCTGCCTTATTTCAGGCTGCTGCTGGAAATACCCTGCAGCAGCACAGATCTGGCTGCAGCTCCAAGGTATAGCCAGGGTGGTGATTGCAGATTTTCTGTTATTGCCGATGGTCTCGCTTTTCATGTTGGGTGGCATGTGGCAGGTTCCCTCTGTTAATTAGAACAAATGTGCCAATTATGTTAATGTATCTCCCGATACCAATCAGTGAATAATTAGAGACAACACATCTGTCTCTCACCGGGGAGTGGGATGACAGAAAAGACGCTACAAGGTATGTTGCTCTAAATTACAGCCGCCTTGGATCGTGTCGTTCCTCAGCTGATTACGGGGAGGGCTCAGACTCATGACAGGCTTGCCAGCGTGTTAGCAGCACTGGACGTGCAGATCCAGCACAGCTGGTCGGAGCCGTGTGCCTCACTGCTCCCCAAATTGCATCCTGAGCACTAAGGAGCTCTGACCAAAAGGTAGCTGACTTCAGGTTTGCTCCAGCTTCTCAGCATCCACAGTTGCTGTGGGTCAGGATTTCATTCACTGTACTCACACCTTTACAGAGGGGCCTTTTCTGGCTAGTCAGTTTGCAAACATATAACAAAAATGCCTTGAGTGGAAAACCAAAAAAAAGAAATGGGGATTTCATGCCTGCTTTGTTCCACGGGGCTGGTATGTAAGAAAAAACAGTTGCACTTTGTTGTAATTTTCCATCATTGTCATCTCCACAAGGGAACACTTACCCACACTTCATAGCAGTTTTGTTGCCAATTAAATTATTTCTGTTATGATAAGGAAAAACTGATGCCCAGGCTTTTTCTACATATATGCACAACCATCCATACATTTATTAATAACAGTTGGAGGGATGTGCCTGATTTAATTGAATAAATAGAGCTAGGTACCTGTTCAAGAATCATTGTGACTATAGCCAGTAAATATACATCCTCAATATTTAGGCAACAGCAAACATCTACTCTAGAAATGTCTCCTCCAGAGAGTTGAAAAATGGAGCCATGAGGGCGTGGTTTGGTATGACCCTGAAGACAGGCATCTTGTGCACTTCGAAATGCCCATGGGTATCCTGCTGCCCCTCTGTCCGCTCGCCTAGAAGGGTGCAGGTCTCTGGCGCATAAATGTCCAGTGTTCCATCTGCCAGCCTTGTTGCGAGCATGGCGGTTTTCCCCGGGCACCAGTCACTATTATTCAGGCAGCGGAATTAAATTCAGGATAAGTTTCTTCATTGACTGGATTAACAGCCTACTTCAGCGAGGGGGCTGCACCTTGGGGAATGACATGGCATCAAAAGAGATCGTTGCTTTTAACTTCTGTAATAACAGTTTGCATACCTGTCATTCATAAATCACACTGTCTCATTCTGCTTTGTTCTCTTCTCTTTTGTATTTGACACCTGATCTCTTCCTACTTACATGACAGAACAGCCCTGCTCCAATCCCACCTATTCTGGTTACCTCAAAAATATAAATCTAAGGTTTGGTGGTGCAGAGCACTGCAGTCACCTGCACCAGAAAAATGAAGCCATTAGTAACTGAAAATAAGTACCGACAAAAGTCTCATTTACATTTTGTAGTGTGTTTAATTAGTTATCATTTCTACAAGGACTGAGGGAGAAAACACTTCTGCTGGAGGGGTGTGCTCTTCATGTTGCTCTACTGATGGCTAAAATGTATATGAAAGGAGACTCCTGTCTTTTGTCAAATCATACATCAGTTTCCCCCTTCAGGTTTGGTGACGTTATCATTTGCTACATGAACAGACTCATGACATCATAAAAAACAGGATGCCAGAAGAAGACTGAATTAGACATGTTAAAGATGCATCTTATAAAAGAGATGGAGTTTAGACATGCACTGGCAGTACCAATGTCCTGGCAAAACAGTTTTTTCAGAAAAAAAGACAACCTGCAAACTTAATGTTTTATCGTTAGCAAATTCTGTGAGCCTTTAGGTGAAAAGGATCTTTTTCCTAAGAGATTTGGTGAAGAGCCAGAGGCTGTATACTGAATTATACAGAGTATCTTTTTTTTGTGATATTGGCAACTCCTGTTTTCATATCATCTTTAGTGTTTTTGCAGGGATGAAAGGGAATTTAATGCTCATAGCTTTAATTTTGTCTAATCAGCTGAGGCTCAGACTGAATATGCGTATGTGTGTTTTTGTGGAGAGAGAAAGTGTTGCAGAGTACTGGAAAAAGAGAATCACATGCTTGAGCATGGAGCCTTGCTTAGTGCCGAGGACAGCTAGTGTATGTGCTTGGATGGGCATACCAGAAACATTTTGGGATGAGCCTTAGACCACTGGATGACTGTTGTCCTGTCCTCACTGACGTCCTGATGTCCTCAATGCGTAGAGCACAGGAAAAGTGCAGGTGTATTTGAAGGTGGTACACAGCTGTGGCAGCATGTGTAGCATCTTTTAGAGTCCTGACACAAGTCTGTGGTCCATCCCAGAAATAAATAATGATATTAAAACCCAAGAAAGACATTTTGTTTGTGTGAGAGGCAGGGCTTAAGTGGCAGCCTACCACTGGAAGAGAGGTAAGGTCCTGACTTGTTTTACAGTCTGGGATGCATGCAGACTTGACCTGTGGGTGAGGAAGGAGCTGAATATTGTCATTGACTGAATAGGAATCTGTCTGTCTTGATTATACCTGGTACCCATTAGGATTCAAGAAAGGAGGAAGAACAATTTTAGTCATTGACTAAGAGCTTGTATCTTCCGTGGTAAAACATGAATGTTGTAGTGACAGAAACACAGCCTCCAAAGTTTTATGTCTTTTTTCTTCCTGCCCTGGTCCTCGCAGACACACGTATCCATTTCCACAGCTCTTTTTGCACCATTAATTTTAAGCTATACAGTATTGATAGTTGTGAGGCTACCACATACTGCAGCGATCTGCTGTGGGAGAGGAGGGTTTAAATCAAGCTTTCCCCGGGGCAGTGCCTTTACATTCACTAAGGTGTATGTCTTTGGAAGCAGCTCACATCTGATGCACACCCACCCAAACTGGGGTAGGGGAGCTGGAGCTGCTTAAAGTAAGGGTAAAGATGGGGAGTGGGCAGTGGGCAGCTTGAATCTAAGCCCACATCCGCCAGCGCTGGTCTTGCAGCATTGGACCGGCTTTGCCTGGGAATGAATTGAGCCCTCTGTGTTTAAGACCGGGAGAGGCCATTGGGTTTCTCCTCACAGCTTGGGGCAGTCTGTACGGCTGTCTCAGCAGGGAACAGGTTCTCTGTTGGTTTTGGGGTATGTTGACGCTCAGGCAGTTCCTCTAATGTCTTTGGAAAAGTGGGGTTTGTGAGAGCAGGTCTTGTCAGTTAGCACCTCGCAGGTCCGGCGGGTCGATTGTGTTTATGTTTTTCTTCCTTTAATTAAATCCTGGGCACGAGCTGAAGTGATCCAGTGACATCAAGGCCCAGCTTTGATCCATCCAGGGCCCCAGTCCGGTCCTTCAGAGCACACTTGGTTCAAATGAAAACAAGCTACCAGATTTGCAGCCAAATTATATTAGAGTGGCTCGCAGCATTCAGCTGGGATATAATACAGTGTTTCTTTAGGAAGGCAATAAAGAGAACATTGTCTAGATTAAGAATCACATATGAAAATATTTTCTGTGTAACCAAGGAAATTACGCTTTATTAAAATAAAATATAGCTTACATAAAGAAAAGGGAAAAATAAGCACTGATGTAGTCTTTGTGATTCCCTATTTCCGTGGTAACTGTCTCTATTTTGTTTAATCCTGATTGCAGCAAAATGATAACATGCATGTACATGTGAGTGCATGTGTGCTTAAAAACATTGGCATGTTTGTAATTTGTTAGTGTGACCTACTCTGGTGTAGGGCCTCATTGTGTTAGACCCAGGTCAGGTACGTACAAGGTCACTGCATTATTAGCTGCCTAATTAGACAAGATGTACAAAAGAATGGGTGAGATCTCTGCTGGTTTAGGGTTTTTGATGTTGTAAGGGAATTTTCTGTTTGTAGATATGGTCCCAAGGTATCACCCCTTCCTTATCCCTTGCCTCAGACTCTGAAAGCATAGAACAGCTATTTGTCTCTGTGCAGTTGCTGGCAGTCTTTGAAAATGCATTGATATTTTCAAGGCAAGGCAAGACAGCTGTTGTGTGGAAGGGTGGGAGGGAAGGGGACCTGAAGGAAAGGGTAGGCGTGAAGGGTGTTCTCCCACATTTCTGCCATCGTGTTTTATTTCGTTTGGCAGTGTGCCTCAGGTGAGTCCTTCATGATGTGCCTTGACTCGTAGCACTTTCTGGGATGAGCAATGTAATCACAGATACTGTGACCGTTGTGGTGTGACCTGGTGCTGACTCACTGCCTCCCCTTTGCCCCTTTGAAACCCCAAGGTTGAGTGGCTGAAGAACGAAGAGGTGATTGATCCCGTGGAAGACCGAAATTTTTACATCACCATCGATCACAACCTGATCATCAAGCAAGCCCGGCTTTCTGACACGGCCAATTACACTTGTGTCGCCAAAAACATTGTGGCCAAAAGGAAAAGCACCACAGCGACTGTGATTGTCTATGGTAAGTGATGCCTTGTCCCACTGCATGTGGCTGGATGCGCACTCAAAGCGAGAAGTGGGGCAGGAGGGGGATGCAAAATGCCTGTATGCAACTCTTAGTGCGGGCAGTGTCCAGGCTGGGCCGCCTGTGCTGCCTGTTGACTTGCAGCCATATGCAGGGACTGCAGTAAGGGTTCATTACCGAAAACACTCAGAAGTACAGGCCTGATGGCTTGGCTTATTGGTGACAGACAGTGGCATTAAAGGAGGAACAGGCACCTACACAACCAGCCAGCTGCCTCACTGAAGAGAAGGCAGTTGCTCTCCTTTCCATTACACATGCCAGCTGGATGCAGCAAGGAGCCATTAGGGCACTTGCTCCAGCAGGAGTGTCCAAGACACTGCTTTCTACCAACGCATTTCACATTCTTAGTGATGCTTTTCAGAAATAAGAGTAAAACCGAAAGGAAGTTTGTGCTTCCAGATACTGGTAAGAGTGTCAGAGTCCAGCAGAATCTTCCATCTTCTTATGTCTCTTTTAATAAACTTATTTTTGGTGTATACTACCAAAACATACTCTGATGTCAGGGGCAAAGTAGCAAAGCACTCTGGGAATGCAGTTCATAGGCACACAACCTAGCTTAAAAATAAACATCAAGGGAATACAAAGCATGGGATAACATTACTCTGTGTCTGCATCCACAGTCCTGATATAATATTGAGGCTGGCCGTGCTTTGGCTGGGGAGGGGTCAGATGAGATGCCCTCCTGAAGTCTCTTCCAGCCTGCGTTGCACTGCAGCTCTGCCCCACCAGTCCAAGCCTTTGCCCCTGCAAAGTTACTGCCCCGATGCGTCCCAGGCAGGGGTATCCACCAGAACAAAACCTGCTCTGACGACATGCCAGCTGACTGTCCTGGTGTTCCTTACAATCAGCTTAATTATAGGATAGACAAGTAGGAAAAAATCCCTATGATTATCCCTAATATTCATTTCATATTCAGGGTAGCAGTTAGATTTAATTGTAAGCAGTTGCTTCCCTGAAGTTACAATGAGGGCCTTTTAGTTCAGTTTTTATAGAAAACCGACTGAATTGAGTTGATTAGCAGTGTTTGTGATATTGAGGGACGGACCATGCAAGAGCACTGTGTTTTGTAACTGTGATGAATGCAGAAACATAAAGATGCAGACATACTGCAACTCTTCCTCATACATATACAGCATTTTTTTCAACAGTGCAGTCAAGAGACATATGTAGGAGAACAGCCATTTTTATGGGGTTTGCTGCCAGAGCTGCTTAAGGGTTGTGTCATATCACAAACATTTGGGTTTAGGGAATCCGAGCAGTTAGTATGTTATCCATATCCTGGTGATGACATTATTACATAACCACCACAGCTATTTCTTCATCCATCCATCTATCCCAGAAACTGAGGTGGGTGACAAAGAGAGTCAGCATAAATATCTTCCCAGAGATAAATATCTTCCCAAAGTTCAATAGTAAAAATGCATTCAGTGTGAGTTGACTCTGAACAGCTTAAGTATATGTTATGGAAGTGCTGGGACATTCATATGCACCAGCCTATGTCCACAGAGGGGTGAGTGAAGTTGTCCTGACATCCTGAAATCACCTTCTGGAAAGAAAGGGAAAGAAAATTATCAATTTGTAATCAAAGCACAGGGGTCTCTCAGCATGTATAGATGATGGTTACATCCGAGAATGAGCTGGAGTGCAGGGTACCTCCCTTTGGAAAATGGTGCAGCTATCAGAGCGCAGGCTTCTGGCTGGCGGAGCTGTGGGTGCTTTCTGAACCCACAGGGATTTTGGCCGTACACACGCCTTAGTCCTGGGTCAGGTCAGTTGTCAGGAGAAGGCAGGTCACCTGCCAGCCCTAATAGTCATCAAATGGTATTTGTCATTCAGCGTCAGCATTTCTTCGACTTGTACAATGACTTCTGGCATGCTGTACATTCAGTACGTTGGAGACATGGGTTTGTGTCTGTTCGGTGTTGCTTCTCATGCTCTTCCCAGCCATCACTTGTGACTGCTGTTGGAGGCAGCATGACACAGAGCCAGATGTGCCTTTGGGACGACCAGGGTGGCTTGCTTATACTATCATACACTTTCTCTCTTGCTTTTCAGTGAATGGAGGCTGGTCTACCTGGACTGAGTGGTCAGTGTGTAACAGCCGATGCGGGAGAGGCTTTCAGAAGCGTACGAGGACCTGCACCAATCCTGCCCCACTCAACGGTGGTGCCTTCTGCGAGGGCCAGAGCGTTCAGAAAATAGCTTGCACCACTCTGTGTCCAGGTTCAGTATGAACAGTACATAGCCCTAGATAAACGGTTTGTCTGTCACCAGTCATTTCAGGAGAACTCTATTAGTTACAAAAGCCTCCTTCTCTTTATTAATAAATCCAACATTTCAGTGAATGAATATGAAATTGTATTGCGTAAGTAGATAAAATCATCATTTACATCATATCAAGCAACAAGGGATTCAGCCTTACTTTTGCACACAGCTTGCACCGGTGTCTCAGCCCTTGTAATTCAGGGGATTTGGGGAACATTCAGAGCTTCAATTGTGGGAGATAAAGGTTGAAGGCTCTGGAAAAGGACTGGAATTTGAATATAGAAAGCAACTGTGATGTAAATATATTTGCAGCATCTCTTCAAGTGAAGTGAAGCGTCTGGGGTGTGGATGTTAAAATTGAGGCACGTGTTTACTTGATTTCAAATACAAAGATGTTTATACTGGAAAGAGATGTGTATCCATACCTTTAAAAGGTATTTAAATCTAAACTTCTGAAAAATACAAAATTGCCTCATGCAAGGTAGTTGGTGGCTTTTTTGTGACAAAAGTTCTGCCATCTGTCCTATTGTCCAATGCTTTCCTACCTCTGCAGTCCCACTCAAATCGATGGCAGTAAGGTCATTTTCATCTTGTGAAGCTTGGCCATCCAGCTCTGGGTCTTAGTGGTGGGTGGAACTTGATGAGCTGAAATTTAATCTCTGGTCACTATTCCAAGTGATTGACTCCTGGCTCAGGCTGTGTCACTAGAACAATTTCATAGTTTGTTCTTTGGCTGTTCAATTTAGTGCTTTTGAAAATAATTTGTGGGATTTTGAAAGGTGCTAAACACATTCCCAATTCTGCTCACGTGAAATAGTTCGGTGCCTCTAGATATATCTTTTAATAGAAAATATTTAACATCAAATATCTTCCTACTAAAGAAGAATTTCTGGCCAAGCTTAACTTCCTTAACTTTAACCTCTTTTTTAAAAAATGCCAAAAAAACCCCCAAAACCACAGATTCCTGACTTGTTGCTCTTTTTCTTGTACACATTGAGCACAGATAAACTGCTGACAAGTTTATAGAAAGGGGAGGAAAGAGCAGAAATGGGGCCAGGGCAGAAATAGAACTTTAAGAAGAGCAGACTGACTCTTTTTAAGAAGATCAGACTGACGATCTCTCTGCCTTGCCAGGAATGGCCAGGAGTTGCAGGCTAGCTTGTGCCGAGACATGCATCGCTCCAGCTTGGTCTCACTTTTATGTACCCCATAACAAGTCGTGTCCTTTCTTTGTCTCAGTGGATGGCAAGTGGACGTCCTGGAGCAAGTGGTCCACCTGTGGCACGGAGTGCACCCACTGGCGCCGGAGGGAGTGCACTGCCCCGGCGCCGAAGAACGGGGGAAAGGACTGCGAGGGGCTGGTACTGCAGTCCAAGAACTGCACCGATGGGCTCTGCATGCAGGGTAAGTGCCACTGTGATGCCTCCGGGGTCTGGGATATATGTGGCCGCAGGAAAACCTGCAATAGCTGCAGATCAGCATCAACGACCTAAAGTCACAGAATCACTTGTAGGATGGAGAAATGAGTTAATCTAGTTCTCACCAGTCTGGACACTTCACTCTTCTTCCCTGAAGATGAATGTAATGCCGTCTGAGGTTTATGAAGTTGAGCAGTGAAGAATTAGAAAGTCTCATAACAGAGCCCTCTCCTCCCTGCCCTCTCCTCTAAACAGCCCTTCGCTCTAATACCGGCTCAGCATCTGTCCGGGAAAGCCTGGCAGTGACTCTTATGGCAATGCAAATGAAAAGCAGAGGGTTTAGGGCAAAGCCAGCATTTCCAAAAGAGTAAACTTGGCAAAGCAGATCAGCTTATGGCTTCTTACTGTCAGGAATGGTGGATGCATGTGTTTCTACATATAATAGTTATGCCCCTTTTTCAATTTGGGGTGCCCTGTAGTAGAAAGAGGTACCCTGTATCTATTTAGTGCCTGTGCAAACTTCCTATATAGTTATCAGCATGCTGCAGCCTCATGAAGATCAGGTCTATCACTGAAGTCTATTCTGCCTGTGCCTATTCATGCCATGATCCTGCCTTTGTGACTAATAAGAGCGAGAAGTAAAAATAAGTAGGCTTTTAGTGTGATTCTGACATATGCTGATGAACAATTAGTCTTCTCTGCACCCCATCCGCTCTCAAAAATGAGGTCTTCTCTGTTTTGCTGGTGCATTGAAACTTCCTTTCACATTTTGTTAGCGCAATAACCTGAGCCAAAATCCTCACATACACCTCCTGTTCTTTCATCCTGTCTCTCTGCAGTATTTCTCTGTCAAGCCTCAGCTCTCCATTGCCCAAAGCCTTGTGGTTGTAACTATCTGGTATCTATGTGTCCAGATCATAAAATGCTTTTGAGTTCTCTCGTGAAAAAGGAGTCAGGAATTTTTATTCTCTGAGGCAGGTTACCTTTGACTGAAATAGTCACAATGACAGAAAAGTTACACTACTAGCTAACAAATAGGTCTACTTCTTGAAAAAGTGCCATATAGGTGGCTACTGTGCTGGCAGCGATCTCTGAGCTACTCTATGGCACAGCATGGCTATTTGCTCTGAAGTTTCCCAGATTTAGAAAAAAGGCTGCTTCAGTGTGGCTTGCACAAACACTTTCATCATGTTAAAAACTATTACTCAATGTCAGCAGCCTATAAAGCTGTAATTCCTCACAACGTTTGTTTTTATGGGGAAGACAGAAAGTGAGATTCAGAGCTCCTCTCTTTTTTTTTTCTAAAGGTAGAAAAAAAATAAAAATCCAGCCACGTCTTACTGTATAACACCTTGGTGACTTTTATAGTGGGGAAGCTAACGTACCCCTAGCTCCAGCAGTGTGAATAAGTCATTATGGGAAATTAGGAAGAAAAGATACATTTCCCTATATAGAAGAGCTCTTCACTATCAGATTATATTTAGACAGGTGTATGTCATCTCTGTGTATGTGCATAAAGAGAGCCATTTAAGCAGAAATCTTGTGGAAAAGTAGATATAATGGTACGGCAGAATAAAAGCCCTGTAGGGATCTCATTTATCTGTTGATGGTATATTGCATTTTATTTGTGAAAGCGGCTGCTGATTATAAAGCAGAGGTCTTCAGCGGGAGAGAGGGTGAGGCTGTTGTGAATCCTATTCTGCTTCATATATATGTGTATAAAAAATGGTAATGAAAAATATACAGTCACATATTGACCTGCTTGGCTCCAGGGGCTGTGATAATCCCTCAGTGTTGGAATTTAATGGCAGTGTTTTAATGGTGTCTTTATACTCGCGGGGATTCATATACCTGTAAAACTTGCAGTCCTGCTCCCTGATCCATCACTGCTGAGAAGATTGATTTGCCGTACTTGGTGGCAGTGTGCCTGCTGCTCTCTCTCCCCCTCTCTCTTTTTCTTTATTTCTCCTTCTCAGTTTATGCAAAACCAATCTGAACACTTACATTTTTACCAGCGTGGATCTAGATTCATAGCAAATCTGCCTGCTGAGCTAGGAGGAAACACAGGACTCCTTTCATTCCTAAAATGCCATACCTCTTTCCACATTATTTGAGGCTGGTGGGGACTGGCCTGGAACTGACATTTCTCCTAGCCTGGAGACCTGTGGATCCACAGCAGACTTCTCCAACGCCTTCATGCCAGTGGGTCTGGCATGGCATGGGTGGCATGGAGGGAGCCACAGCCGCCTTTCCTCTGTGGCTGTAGCCCTCTGGGAAATGTGTTGGCCGGCTGCTTACTTGCACCATAGCCAAATCCTGCTCCTAGGTGCCCTGGTGCTTCCCCCTTAGTGTACATCTTTAGTGAGAGCTTGAAGGTTGACTTTAGCACCATGGGTGTAGTTGAGGTCAAAGAATTAGTAGACGGACCTTCTTACCAGGAGTCATTAGGATGCTGCTTTGAAAAAAACTCACTTGTAAATATATATCTCTTTATAGCTGTACATAACAGATATCCTGGAAAATGTTGGATTGAGTGAGTCTAATTTACAAGCCCTTTCTCTTCCAGTCTATTATTCACTTCAGTAGCATCAGCTGGATAAATCAATAAGCTCTTTCATCAGACTGCCCGTGCTCCAGCAAAGAGCAGCAGTCTGCACCACTATTGATTTCTGTGGGGATAAAAACTGTGGAGCTTTCTCCATCCCTTGTAATTACAGTATTTCACACCCAAAGCTCTAGTTTGTGCTTACCACTAACTGTGGCATTTCTCGTGCAACTCTGCTGTCACATTTATTCAGACTAATGATCTTGCTAGTACACACATACGCTCCCTTATCCAGTAGTTAGTATTTTTCTGTTAACATGAAAGGATGAACAGTCATTAAACTAGAGAGCCTGCAGAGAGACAGCAGGCTGAATTGAAGAAGAAAAGCAGCTGTAGTGAAAATTCAGGACGGTCATTGCTATTTTAAGTTTCCAGATACACAATATTGCCTAGCAGGTCCCTTTATAACAATTTCATAATTCCCATAATAGCATTAATATGATCTTCCGGAACAAAATATGCTGTAGGTGTGAGAAGAATTGGCTGGTTACCTCCCACGCTAGTTGCATTATTGCCTCCAAAGTTGCATTATTTCCCATTTGAAGTATGAGTACTGTGGTAAATACTTCAGTGCAAGGAACAACACTTTTAAAGGCACGCACTGCATCTCACAGGGGATCTCTATAAACTGAAACACTGCAATTAGCCCTCCACTCATCCCACCTAATGACTTTGGTGGGTGTTCTGTGTGGGAACCAAGAAAGCGAAGCACTCCACTGCTGGCTCAACTTCAGCACAAGTAGTTCCCTTCACTAGATCACAAATATGTTTAAAGCAATGTACAGGGGGAAGTGCTTTGCTGGGCCCAGTCTGGAATGACTGCAAGATCATGTGTGTGGTACCAAACAGATGCTAAAAGTCCCTGGCGGGCCAAATTCTGCTTTGCGTTATGTGTAAAATGCTGCTGGTAATCAGGAAGAGGTAGGCAACCTATGAAGAGAGTTAGCCATGTTGCACGGTTATGTTAAAAGCTTATTACACGAGTCGTGACGTGCAGCTGTCATGCTCACAGCATGTCACCTGTGTCCTTTCTGTTGAGGAACTGAAGCGACAGTGTTCAGATCTGTATTGTCCCTGTGCTGAATAAATAAGTACAGAAAGTCCATAGGCGTGAGGTTGGTGCCTGTGCATGCTGGCAAAGCTGTTGGTCTTTTCTGAAATCATGCCTGTGATACGCGGGGTTGGCACTAGCACGGTCAGAGGAAGACAACCAGTGCCTCTTCTTCAGCTCACTCTTGGCTTTAGTAGACCACTGTGGCTTTCCATAAAAGGCTGGCTAAGTTGTGCTTTCATTTTTTTCCAAAATACAGGGCTAGCTATCTTACAGCAGCAAGGTAATACTGAAGCACATGTTGTCACTTGAGGACTATGGATTATATAGTTACATAAATAGTACTGTTGCTCTGTGTAGTAAAAACTGTTTGCTTTATACAGTCTAATAATTTGGAATACAAATCCATCATTGAATAGGGCCAAAAGGAAATTTCCACTTGTGAATCATTGCCAAGTGTCATCAGATCCAGTGTGGACTTTTCCTTTGTTGCTTGGATTTAAATAAATGCGCATGAAAAGACTGAAACGTGCTACTATTGCTAAAGAATAGAAGAAAAGATTCAAAAGATCTTCATCCGTCATCTGGACTAACTCTCGGGTCACTTTGGTTCTTTCCCTGCATGTAGCTTAACTACTTGTAAATTCAAATAGCGGTACACCACTTGAGAAAAAGGCACCTATACCATGGTGAAGATGTTATTATCAGACTAGTAATTCCATTCCTTGTTAAAAAAAGGTTGCCTTCTAGTCGAGAGTGAATTGATGTGAAATGATGTCGGCAAATCTGTATTTGCTGAGCACTTTGAAATCCTCGTCTGAAAGGCAGTATGAAGTTCATAAGGTTCCCTCTTACAAAGATAGTGCCTAAGCGAGTGAGAAGATGCAGTTTGTCATGCTTGTGCACAAAATGGTTAACTGCTGCCCTTTTCCAGTCTCATGCCTGTTTGTACACAGATCTTGAGTAGAAAGCGAGGTTAACCTGATACTAACATCTCTTTCTCCCCAAAACATATATATTCTGCACATGCCCGGCTTGTTTAACATAACATGCCAGAACCTCTGATGGAATAAGCATTCGTTTCCCTTTTTGGCTTGTTTTGAAAGCAGGCATTCAGGGAAGAATTACAGGGCAGAGCAGTTTGATGAGGACCTCTGGTCCTCCAGAGCAGATTAGTGTGCAAAGAGCAGGGGAATGTTTTCCAGACTCCAGAAGGTAAGCAAAGCTCTCTCAAGGGAGACTGCAACAGAAGCCTGTGTGTGCAGAGGAATGAAATAAACCCTTTTATTAAGAGCATGTGGGTCAAGAGAGAACTTCTAATATGTTCAGTCTGTCAGCCTAATGATATAGCCACCTGGCCTGTTTCGCTGAGCCCTTGCAGGGCGGGTTTCATTCATTTGAAGAATGCATCTCGTCTGTTCCTAGAGGAAGTTTTCTGTAATATTGTTATTTGATATGAGTAAAGAGATGTGTCATTCTGTTCTCAACCCCCCTACTATGTAATGGTGTAGCAGCCAAGGGAGTTTATGCACACATCTCAGAATTACGACTCATCTTTATTTTTATTGTAGTGACATGAGAAATCCCCAGCTGAGAAGCGTCCACGGTCTGGTGGGCCCTCTGCAACTGAGAGCTCTTGCCTAGAAAACCTACTGCTTGAAGCAGACAAAAGCATTGAGAAAATAGAAGTGCAGAGCCACGAGCAGAACCCAGGACACTGAAATCACTGTGTCTTACCCCTGTCAGTTCAGAAAGAGCTACCTCCACATTAATTTTAATGAAAGGCAAGTGCTCTAAGATCTCTAGGCTGTTCTCAAAAATCTGAACTAATTAAAAAATGTTATGGGCATGCAGAGAGGAGAAAAACCCCAACCTTGTCCATCTGTAATTTTCATTCTTCTTAATTCCCTTGTTTTTTTCTTTTATTCTTCCCTCATTCCTCTGCACATTAAAAAAAAAACAAACCCAAAAGTTACTCAGACAGATGAAAGAAAAAGGCAAAGCTTACAATAAAGTCTAACTGACACATTAACTTCATTGTAGAAAAAACCCAACCCATACAGTGACAATAATGAGTGTTTATATTTTCCTTACCTTGTACAAAGGTGGGTATATTTCATGACTTTTGCTTTCCTGGCAGGGTGTCAGGCAGAGCAAGGTTACATGAGCAGCCCAAGGCTCATTAGGGAGTCAGTGACAGAATCAGGACTAAAACTCAAGTGTTCTCTATTTCTAAACCTGTGTTCTACAAACAGGACGAAAACATTGGCAGCATCCTTAAATGAAAACGCATGTTGGGGAAGGAAGTTTCTGTAGTTTGGGAAACAAACATTGAGCTGATCAGCTGATTCTGGAGTCTCTGAGATTTCTGAGGTTATAAGCCAGGGAATACAAGTTACCTTGCCTGTAAGCTTACAGACCTGCCAAAGGTTTTGGTACGTGTCACTGAACAATCATGTGGATAATTCGTGCTTTCTATGAGCCTTTTTCCCCAGCATTCCTAACAGTTTCAATCCCCTCTTCTAGATCCTCTTCCAGCTGTCACTTCCTTCACCTAGCTATTTGCCATGTGTCCTCTCTTCAGTGCTGCCCTATGTCCTTATTTCAGCCCTCCCTGTAACCTGTTTGCTCTTGTCCCACTACAACTGCAAAACAAAGCAAACCCCAGGAGGTCTATTTAACATTCAGTCATTGCAAACGTGGAATTTGCAAATACATGATCTAGCAAATTGCAATGTTAGACATGTGTTTACTTTTGCTGTCAAACATGCATAACAAACCCAATGTTAAGGTTCTGTGCTTCTAAGATACTAAAGACTGACATAAGATTTAGCCAAAAGGTCAAAGTCCTTAACTGTAAAAGACTGCAAAAAAAGATTTGTCAAAATTGCCTATTCTAATCCACATCAAATTTTAGCAACAAGTTATCCTACTCTTCCATCTTCCCCCACTCCCATATAGATGGCATGCATGTTTAAACTCCAGCAAGACCTTTCTAACAATGTTAACAAAATGTCAGGAATCTAATTTAAAATGAAAACATAGTTGCAATCTTAATTATAGAATATTATAAACTCCTGTTCAAGGACAGAACAAGAGAGGCTCCCCATTTAACCTACCCACTCAGGAAAGATCTGAGATAATACCCAAGTAAATAATCAGTCACAAAACCTCAAGCTCCCTGTTTATTAGCCCACCCTGAACATGCCAATAATTAGTCCGTTAGAAGGAAAATAAATTACTGTGCATTATCTCTGGGATGCCTGATATCATATCTGACCTTCAGCATCATTACTGGAGACATGAAGGTCTTTCTTTAGAATAGCAAATACAGGAAGAAGCTGGGCACATTCTGTCTGAGAGTTTTTTGCAGCTCCAGGGACTTTGTTTGTTTTGGGTTTGGGTTTTTTTTTTTTAATTTTTAACCACCACAAATAAGGTATAAGACATCACATCTTCTTGTTTATGTGCTGGAGCTCCTGGGAAATAGCAGGGGAGAGAAACAATTAACAGCAATTACAATTCAAAGATTATTGTTAATATTTCTCCTGTGGTAAATTTGCATTAGCAACATGTGAAGTGACCATGAAACCTTAACACTAAACAGTCAGAACTTGGGGTTTTCTCCAAGGTTCCTCTTGTACCATTAACTCTGCCCAATTGTAGAAAAGGAAGTACTGGAAGCTTGTGCAGTCGCAGTCTCTGGACAGTGGGACCTGCACAGAACAATTTAAAACTCCTGAATGTCAAATTAAGTCTTCTAAATTCCTTCTCCTAACATGAGAATATGTGACTGCTTGTCCATCATAGGGACTAGACAGAAACGTATAGCATTGCAATGCATCTGAATTAACATGTTGAAAGCCCTTGAAGGTCTTTTTTGAAAGTGTCTTTTGAAAGCTTTGAGCCTTTGCACGTTGTATTGATCATCTAGAATTTCCTTCAAAAATAATAAAGAAACTCAGTAAGCTGATGCTAGCTGTAGGATTGCTGAGAGGTAATGGTGAGCTAGGTAAGGCAAAAGGAGGCATAAGATGGAAACAGGACTAGTAATAGAAGGTCACTACTACAGTCACGGCACTGCAAACACTGCAGGGGCACGTGCCTTTTTTCTTCTTTGTCTCAAAAATGTCTTTTTATAACAGAATTCAGAATTGCTGGATGTGTCTTCCCAGGAGTGCAGAGTTTTACAAAATCTGAAATTGGACTGACTTTGAATTGAGAATGGCATTTTACAGGAAAAGGGAGAGAAGCTGAATTTCTAGAACCTGGAATTTGGAAAGAGCAATATATACTTTTTTTTTAACCCATTGAGGTCCATTGAACTCAAAAATCAACAAAACAAAACCAAATAAAAAAAATTATTAGGGTTCTTAACCCAATTTTATTCAAACTTTTCAGGATAATTTCCAAGACTGAGACCGATTATAGAAAATTTCAGCAAAAGCCAAAGATTTTAAATAAAATTCTGAGCTGGGGAAAAGAGGAAGATAACTGAATTAATGCCTAAAGAAGCCCTCATCATGGGAATTAAGAACAGAAGCAACTGGGTGTATGTTGCTTGGGACTGGTATGGAAAAAATGACCAGCTTGCTGGCTTTGAGTTATTAAATACTGGAACTCATCTGACGTGTGTGTATCACAGAGAAACAAAGGGTTGTTTCAGGAAACTCTCGTGTCACAATGTATGCACCACATACCTACTTTACATCCTCTAAGAACCGCTTCCTTCAAATTTTAGGCATCTGCATGTGAGAATTAGTCTCTGTTCATCTGTCCATCATAGCTCTGTGGTTCAGAGCCTGCTGCCAGCAAGAGCTTAGTCCTACTTCAGTGTCACTACACTGGATAGAGCCATCAAAGTAGAGAAAGAAAGGCAGCAGTTGAATGCGTGCCTTCTTCTTTTCTTAGACGCAATTTAAGGGCATTGACTTTGGAGCCAGAAGGGGGGTAAGTGCTGTTACAATATGTTATGCTCAATCTGTTGAGTTCATTGCAACAGGATGTTATTGAGACACGTCATGTGGCTAGGCTTTCAAAAGGGCCACGTAATTATGTGACCTTAGCTCCTTTTGAAACTGCTACATAGAGGGTAAAGAACATTTATAGATTAGAAGCAAGTGGTGCCGGATTAAAATATGATGCATTAAAGGAACAAGCAGTTATGGTGTGCTTTATGCAATCTTCACTTTATTAAGTGAAAGTGCATGTCTCCAACTCTCACTGACCTTGATACAGTCTCAAAATATGTATCATTAACTGTGACCTCAGCAGCTGATCGTATAAAGCAATTTCTTAGCAGGAAAATTGTAAATATTTTTGTAAATATGACCCAAACTCTATAAGCCCTAGTAAATAAGTGCCCAGAAAGATCACCTTCAGTTACTCCACCATCTTACCCAGTTACTTGCTGGGAAGAGGGAAAGTAGCTGGGGAAAATACAAATGGAAAACTGTGAATTTTTCTGTCTGTGAATATTTTATTTTCTGCAAGCAACAGAGTAAAATATTTTCATAATCCGATCAATTCACTCTAAAATTGATATCCATTAATACAAATTCAGCATGACTAGAAAACTAGCAAAATCTATTAAGGACCAAAAAGGGGAGCCACTTACAAAATTCCCTCTGCGTGAAGTCGTGACTTAGTGTTTTATACCACAGAGATAAAAGTTGTCTTTAAAACATGCCAGTTCGCAGACCAAGGCAGTGTATTCCCAGGGCTTTGTAGGTAAAATCAAACACAGGATTTCAGGATGCCCATTGTCATGATACTGAGTTCCCACTCTGAGCACCATGTATGTGTATATATGCCCATGAATATGCTGAAGGGTATATTCTTCCCCAGCGGAAGAAAGAGAGCTTAGAAAAGTTATTTTGGTGACTGTTTGGTGACACTCTATTTCAGTTTCAGTCTCAAGGGAGTCAGTGCCATAATCTCTGTACAGTTATCTTTCATAGGTCTGAGATTCTCCATTCCCAAATGCTTCATTTTTCCCGAACTTGGCAGAAGGTTTATCTGCTCCTCCCAAGGAAAACTGCAGCAGATGAATTCATGCTGTAAAAAGGGTCAGCCTGCGTATTTGTCAAAGCTAACCCCCTAAGGCAGATGATCCCACACATGCAGATACGCTGAAGGCCATTCATCCACAGAGACTTGCAGTTGTGTCTCCTGTGGCCTCTGGCACAAATGTGTTTCCAGAAGGTCAGAGCAAGACGTGGGACCAGAATGCTCAGGCTAGACTTCCAATGTTGGGGATCATCTGCCTTCCCAAACTGCACCAAACTAATTAAATGAGCTTCAAAATCTATTTAGTTAAATGGTCACAATTTCCCAAATCAGTGCAAGTGTGACTGATGCTGAAATTGAGTTAAACTAAATTGATAAAAAGCCTGCTGAAGTCTTTTCTATATACCAACGTCAGATTGGTTTATCTTTCCAGTACAACCTGACATATTCACCCTTCTCCACTTTTCCCAGTGTGTTACATCATTAAGTGCTTAAATTGCTCTTCACATGCTTTATAGAAAAAGAGTAGGCAATGCCTACGTAATGCACCTTTATAATGATACATCTGCATTTGTACAAAGGATTTGTGCCAGTATAATTACTTTAGTTAAAAAAGCCCACCTTTAGCACTTAATACAAGCACTTCCACAGGGACAAAAAATGTATTTACAAGCCTAAAGTGGAATATAAAGTAGAATGCATGGAGAAACATCAACTTAATTAAAGGCTTTTTAATGAATGCATTTACCATGCAATTACAGTGGTGCAATTTCTGTGCGTTAACCTAAGTCTCCAACTGATTCTCCAGGTACGACATAGGGTGAGGTACTTGTAAAATCAGGGAAACAAATACCAACTTTTGGTAAGCCTGTGAGAGCCTCAGATAGGAGGCACTATGCAAGTGTAAAGTATGATTATTACTATTTTACTCATACAACAGTAAGTTACACAACAAAACATCAAAAGCCCCTTTGAAAATGTACATTTCCCAACAAGCTGGAGGAAGAAGCTTAAATTACTTTTCTCAAAGCAAGTAGCTCACTGTGAAACCAGCTGCTCCGAGTGTGTCAGCAGCCCCAGCAGCCATCCCAGAGTCAAACCCACCAGCACCTTTCTAAATTCACCCTCATTAAAAAATTTGATGATCCTGCTAGAAGTCCCTCAGGTATTTGCCAAGCAGCGCTGTTGATACAAGGAGGAAAAAAAAAAAAAAACCACCAACCACACAAGAAAAAGATCTCTTTTCACTGCTGTTACTTTGAAGAGAGGAGGGAAGTCATTCTTCATTATTTCAGTTACTAATCCCAGCAGGTTTGCATCATTATCTGATGAAAATGTCCTTTCTCATTGTTTGAAGGTGTAGTCAGAGGGACCAGCGTGAAAGCCAACTTTCTAAAGCAATACCTGTGCTCTTGTGCTGGGAGCATAGCAATAATCCTACCTGCTGCCCAGTCACCACCACCAGAGCATGGCTGCAAGCCTTCCCCTTACCGCTGCCACTGCAACGTCCACTTTCTTTTGGAAGAGCACTTTCATGACAAAGGGGTGTTTAAAAGTAGTTTTATTCTAAAAAGTCCTGCCCGAATGGCAGAAGGCATCTGTAGTTGCCATTGTTTGAGTGATCTCTGACAAATGTGTTTAATTTGCAAGTGCAAATGGAGCTGGTGTTTGACCAGCGGATGGCTAGGGTTGCCAGCTTGGCTGGGATGCTGAAAGTCAACCCAAGGTAAGGTCTCTGCTAGCTTCAGCCAGGGAAGCCTGCCTACATACTGTGAGAAAACAGGGTTGTATGACCACCACAGCATATCTTGTGTAGTGCTATAACCTCAGCAAGGACTTTACACCCAGCATGAGTGGCCATCTATTCATCCACAGCCAGGTTGGTCAGCTGTGACTCTTGGCCCTCAGCAAAAAGTTGGCATGCCATGACTCAAATGCATCTCACTCAGCAGCCCTTACTCTTTCTACCTTGTCCATGCCTTCCTTCTATGTAAAAACCACGTTTTTCAGGCTGAAAATGCGTCCTTGCAGACACTTGTGCAAGCTGGGCTATGTTTGCATGGAAACAGTTGGCTGGAGTTGGATGCTTGGTTCAGTTTGCAGCACATACAGGAGAACAAAATCAAGCTCACTTTAGTAAGCATGTTGGTTTGCGAGGCTAATGGAAGCAGCAAACAATATCCTCGCCTCATTCTCCTGTTTTAACAGATGTGCCTTTGAATACATACACAAAACATTTCTGTTGAAGAAACTGGTGTCACTCTTACGTAGCTGCAAGGATGCTCTCTGTAGTTGTCAGTAAAAGAATCTATGCAAACTTGTAAGACGCAAATAAGTATTTGTGACAGAGTCTATGAAGAGGTTGCAATGAGGTAAATTTCTTTTAGAGTATTTGAGGAGCACACTTGTTTACTTTGCTGAAAAGACTTGAATTTGGATTTCCATTTTCCTGGGAGGAGAGAATGCTTTCAATAATATCACAGCTAATCCAGTCCTTTGTGCCCATTGAGTGGCAGTTGCTAGATCACTTCAGATGTGGCAGGAATGAGGCACAACTTGGAATGCAAAACTCAGCAGCTGAAATGCAATGTAAGGAGAGAGGAATAGCCTTTGCAACTGCACGGGTGAGTTCGAGCTCCGTGGGAGATGCATACTGCCCCATGCCAGCTGGCTCCGCTGAGAACATGCTGGGGCACATGAAGTGCAGAGAGACATCCTCAGCTTTCCCAGTGGATTTGAGTATGAGGCAAAAAGGTGTTTGGAGATGCAGCCAGCTTAAATTCCACCTTGCCCTTGTGCCTTGTATTTCCTGCTGGCTGCCTCTCAGTCTCCAGAGAGTTCTTGCCAAAGGAAAAATTGGCCATAAGGCTATAGCTGAAATGGAGGTTGACTAAATATGGGCCTCAGCATTCACCTGGGGAGTAAGTGGGGAGTAACTAGGGTACTGTAAATTCGTGCCCACACTTGCTAAGCACTCACTCAAGCCCTCAGAAGTTGCTTACCTGACTTTTTATGGCCAATACTTGGAGTACACTGGTAGAAGTAGGAAGCAGTTATTACGAAAGATTGAGTATGTGTGCTGAGAGTACACATAGGTGAACTTGCCTCAAAGAACCAAATAAATGAATGTAAGAACATAATATTTCTAAAAGCAATTATAAGGCTAGAATCATTGCTGTGAAATAAAGTTTTAAATAGATATTACAGGCAATATAGTCTGTCCCATGATGCCTCAAAAAACCCATCACCATCAAAAAGCAGCTCTTCTTGCTCTGGTGTGGTAGGTTGACCTTGGCTGCATGCCAGGCGCCCACCAAAGCCGCTCCATCACTCCCCGTCCTTAGCTGGACAGTGGAAAGAAAATATAACAAAAAGCTCATGGGTTGAGGTAAGGACAGGGCGAGATCACTCTGCAATTACCATCACAGGCAAAACAGACTCGACTTGGGAAAAATTAATTTAATTTATTGCGAATCATATCAGAGAAGGGTAATGAGAAATAAACCCAAATCTTAAACCACCTTACCCCCACCTCTTCTTTCCAGGCTTAACTTTACTCCCAATTTTCTCTACCTCCTTCCCCCAGTGGTGCAGGGGGACGGGGAATGGGGGTTGGGGTCAGTTCATCACACGTTGTCTCTGCCGCTCCTTCCTCCTCAAGTGGAGGACTCCTCACTCTTCCCCTGCTCCAGCGTGGGGTCCCTGCCACGGGAGACAGTCCTCCATGAACTTCTCCAACGTGAGTCCTTCCCATGGGCTGCTGTCCTTCACAAACTGCTCAAGCATGTGTCCCTTCCACGGGTGCAGGACTTCAGGCACAGACTGCTCCAGCGTGGGTCCCCCGTGGGGTC
Organism: Harpia harpyja; assembly: GCF_026419915.1. Taxonomy (NCBI): domain Eukaryota; kingdom Metazoa; phylum Chordata; class Aves; order Accipitriformes; family Accipitridae; genus Harpia; species Harpia harpyja. The sequence continues at coordinate 36,129,699 of NC_068941.1, forward strand.
ACAAGTCCTGTCAGAAAACCTGCTCCAGCGTGGGCTCCTCTCTCCACAGGTCCTGCCAAGAGCCTGCTCCAGTGTGGGCTTCCCACAGGGTCACAGCCTCCTTTGGGCATCCACCTTCTCTGGCGTGGGGTCCTTCCCAGGCTGCAGGTGGATATTTGCTCCACCGTGGACCTCCACGGGCTGCAGGGGGACAGCCTGCCTCACCATGGTCTTCACCGCGGGCTGCAGGGGAATCTGCTCTGGCGCCTGGAGCACCTCTTCCCCCTCCTTCTTCACTGACCTTGGGGTCTGCAGGGTTGTTTCTCTCACATATTCTCACTCCTCTCCTCCTGCTGCAATTGTGCAGGGTTGGTTTTTTTTTTCCCCTTCTTAAGTCTGTTATCCCAGAGGCGCTACCACTATCGCTGATGGGCTCGGCCTTGGCCAACAGCGGGTCCATCTTGGAGCCAGCTGGCATTGACTCCGTTGGACATAGGGGAAGCTTCTAGCAGCTTCTCACAGAAGCCACCCCTGTAACCTCCCTGCTACCAAAACCTTGCCACGCAAACCCAATACATCTGGTATTTCAGTTAAGGTAGCCTTTATGCAATGGTTAATGTCTGGAAACTTTGGGCGGAGGTGTGTCTATACCTGTGATTGGGATAGACTATATCTTCATTAGCAAGCAGTGCAGCAAAGCAGGGAGAGCTATGTGAAGCACAACAGATGCCAAGCACCCAAACTCAGCATTTCTGGGAGTTGGGGATTATTACTCTGGTCTGCCTGTAATGTGGTCCTATGCATTAGGCACGCACCAGGAATGCATTTTCCAGTTTCATTTCACCTGCAGGGAGTCCCCAGCTGTGCAAGCTCCTTGCAGTGCAATCCAAGGAGAGGGGGTGAAATTCCCTTCAAAAGCACTGAAGGGAAGGTGATGGAGGAAAGGTACCTTCTGTCTTACACCAACTCGAATCCCGTCCCTGACAGCGACTCCCCCACTTACTCTGGATTTGTCACTTACCTTTCTAGCAGGATGGGACTTCAGCATTTCACTCATTTCCCGTATGGACGTAAAGCAGCTGGGAGGTGCTTCGCGAGTTCATAGGACTCGTGCAAACTAAGCAGCTCCAGCGTGCTGTGCTGTAGGAGCTGCAGAAAGAAAAGACAAAGGAAACGATCTCTCTTATTTATCCATTCCGAAATACAGCTGTAAATTGTGTTATGATTTTGTCGATATATGGTGCTTGCAAAGATTTCAAATAAATAATGTTATGACCCCAGGGGCCTTATTGATTTTGTAATAATTTTGAAGAGAAGCCACTCAGTTTCTTGTTTGCTGACAAATTCTCTGCTCCCTGAGGAATTCCTAATGAACATGTATTAAAGACAGGATAAAATAATTCCAGGGAAATACAGAGAGAGGGCTTTGTGCATGGACTCTGCTTGGCGAATGGGTATTTAACCTCTGACCAGTGACGACAGGTCTCCTTTAGCTCTATTGGATCAACAGCAAGCTACTATAATTAAATAAAAAAACTGTTTAGAGCCTCACTGAACATGTCCTGGGAATTAAAGCATATGGCAGGGATAGGGAAAAAAGACTTTCCATATGCTAATGACCCTTGATGTCTGAAATAAATTAGATCCATTAGAGTTTATGCTCAATAAAAGAAAGACTTTAAGCACTCCAAAGTTAGTGACTCGAGACCGATTTTGGCTTAGAAATTCAATCTGCCTGCTTATTAATTCTTAGTAAGGCTCTGGAGGAGACAGGGGATGCAAAATCATAATTCTATGCTGTATCAGAATTTTAAAGTGCCATCAGTTTCTTTTCCTCCTTTTTTTTAATTAAACCATTTTTCATGCTTCCCTTTTTTGTTCTTCTCATTAATTTGATTTTGTTCCCATTTTTGTTTAATTTCTTTCTTTTTAAGGTTTCATTTATCCTATTTCAACTGAACAGAGAACGCAGAATGAATATGGATTTTCTTGTAAGTTTAATGTTTGATTTTACGTTCCTGGGTGCTAATTTGATGCTGTTCCTTGGGTCAAGCTTTAGTGTTACACCAGCTCTGTGTGACTAGGCAAAGAGGAACCTATTCGGCAGAGTAAGTGGCATGCTGCTTGCTTGACAGCAGTCGCAGTGTTTCTCTGTCAGCAGGTTGCCACAGAATGATAACAGCCCTTATGCATGAGGAAAATGGGAGAAGATGCTGCCTCGGAGAAAGAAACTGGAGAGAATGAACCCTCTTCTCATGAAAATGTCCTTAGCAAATGGAAAAAATGTGGTGGAGGGATAACTTTTCTTTGCGCTGAAACTCAGGGATCTGCTTCCTGAACTGCTGGGGAAAAAAAATGTGATGTTTTGAGGCTGGTACATTGAAGGTATGATAGCTAGGAGCTTACAGCAATTCATCAGTCACTTTCAACATCTGCTAGCTCTCACCTCTACAGCTGCAGGGCAGCCTGGCTTAAATGGCTAGAAGGTGGGGGGCAAAAAAATAAAATAAAAATTATTTCACATGTTTCAAACTAACAAAAATGGGGTACTAAAAAAGTCTGATTTGGTTTTTCACTTTCTTTTTTCATTACACTATCTCTAGAACTGGGATTCTTCATTGTATAGAAACACATCAAATTTTGATCATGTAGTTGGACCTTTTGGAAAAAAAAGTCTAGTGGATAATGATGCTAGAGATTAGCCTGGAATTAGTGCTGAAGATATGGTATAAGCAGCTAGTAGAAATATCATAGCCATTTTCTCACAAGACAGCTCTAATAAATCTGGGTTCCTTTCAGTAAATTACCACATTATTTCTTGTGCTTGCTTTGGCTTTTATCCAAATATGTATGTGTTAATGCCAGTGATGAGAATTCAGTGTTTGATTCTCTGCTTCACTAGTTTATTTTTTTTAAATGGAAATGGATGGAAGGTAAAAATGTCTTGACACATTATAGCTCAAAAAAAAAGGCAAACTCAAAGATACATCCTGGTATTCCAGGCATTCCATTAGAAAATGGACTTTTTGGTTTTTCTGACTTTTTATTTGATTAAAAAATTAGGCTTCTGAAGTTTAAAAACCCACAGCATGGTTTTTGTTATTAGATGAACCACTAAATACCAATATTATGACACCGTGTCACTAAGACATACTATTTTATTTCATAGAGTGAATTTGCTTCATGAGACTAAGTCTATAACGTTTGTTATACTTAGTAGTTCACAGCCTGGGTACTAGATAGATGAACGAGTAGATAGAGAAAGAGTTAGAACACAAGTTAGAGAGAAATCAAAGATCATTTTCCATCAAAAGGGCATAGACCTGTTATATAGCTTTGGAAATGGATTTTAAATTAACCTATAAAAAAGGTAGTAAATATCTGCAGGAAACGAGAATAATAAGAATGTGTTTTCTTGAAAGTCCTTGTGAGGAGCTCATTTCTTCAAGGTTCCTGGCCTCTCTCCCTCTAGCTGCTCCTGACTCGGATGATGTTGCTCTCTACGTCGGGATCGTCATAGCTGTGATCGTGTGCCTGGCTATTTCCGTGGTTGTGGCCCTGTTTGTCTATCGCAAGAACCACCGTGACTTTGAGTCAGATATTATTGACTCCTCAGCGCTAAATGGGGGATTTCAGCCTGTTAACATCAAGGCTGCAAGGCAAGGTTAGTTGTCATTTCACTCCATGGTGACCAGTTCAGGAAGATGCTATAAGGTTATGGTTTCTTGGGCTACATGAATGATACTCGCTGGATGCTTGTTGGCACTTGACAAAAGGGAGAAAGATCATACCCATTTGTTTCTGACAGTCAAGTGCTCAAAACTCACATGGGCTTTTTTCAGATGTGCTCAAAAGCATAAAGCAGAGGAATTTAACTTCTGAAGAGAGAGCGTGAATGTGAGAGTGAAACACAAAGACTTTTATGAAAATAGAAGTCCAGCTCAAATTGAAATCAAAGGCAAAGCTCTGACAGAAACAACAGAGGCAGGAGTGATACCACAGTGCAGTAATTCTATCACATCTTTCTCCCCTTTGTTTCACTAATAGCTTTTTTTATTGTGCCCTGTCTCCACAGGCATAAATAGTAGTTTAAGAAGTACTGTACTTTCAATAGACAATGTAGAAGAAGAAGTTGCAGTAGAACATCATTTAATAATAAGCATTTTTATCACTGGTGTGTAACATCTCGATTATTTCTACACTTCACTGGCCAGAAAAAAAACACTCTAAAGTTAGTGCTGGCTTTTTCAAGACCCATATTTAGGCTGTAGACTTCCTCTTTTTTCGCAGTATGTGTGCAAAAAGGATAAATCAAAGTAAGAGTTAAGGTGACAAGAGAGTTGTCATGTGGAAGATTAGCAGAAAAGTAATTTTCTTTGTTGGGGATACTTTTAAAACAAATCTCCAAAATGTGTGATGCAGGTACTAATCCCCCACTGTGGGGAGTCATGGGCATGATGACTTCATAGATTTGTTCTGTCTTTTATTTCAGGAATGCTATCATTAGGCCAATTAGATAAATTGGTTAATGATTCTCACTTAGCATTTAGGGAGGGGGTATTAGTTAATAAAACTATATCTACTGAGTATGGAAAACATCTTGCCCTGAAGCTAAGCATGTCATACTGGAAATCTGAGTGCAGCCTGGAAAAATAATCCCAGTGAAAAAATCCTTAGAGCAGAAACGTGCTGTAATTTTGTATGGCAATTAGATTCCGTAGCAGCTGGGGCAGTACAAGCCCTGGGAGTTTGCTGGAGAGATGCATGGAAAAGGAGACTAAGGTCAGTCTGCAAGGACTTTGCGTATCTTAACCTTTGGTAGGAAGTGCAAAATACAAAATACAGAATGCAAACCCGAACCATTACCCGAAAGAAATTCATCAGAATAGAGAAGTAATATGGTTCTTCTTTCTCATCTCCAATGCAGACCTCCTGGCAGTGCCACCAGACCTCACTTCAGCTGCAGCCATGTACAGGGGTCCTGTTTATGCCTTGCATGATGTCTCTGATAAAATCCCAATGACCAATTCTCCGATCCTGGACCCACTGCCCAACCTGAAAATCAAGGTTTATAACACCTCTGGCGCAGTCACCCCCCAGGATGACCTCTCTGACTTCTCCTCCAAGCTGTCCCCGCAGATTACACAGTCTCTGCTGGAGAATGAGACCCTGAACATGAAAAACCAGAGCCTTGCTCGGCAAACAGACCCATCGTGCACTGCATTTGGGACCTTCAACTCTTTAGGAGGTCACCTAGTAATTCCGAATTCAGGTAAGTGCTAGCTATGTTGGCTTTAAGGCTCAGTTGTTTTGTATTTTTAAAAGTGGAGTTAGCTTGCTTTTATGCAGGAAAGAGCAGGGTCTCTCCTGGGACTCTGCCTTTTTCTTTGTTCAGAACAAACAGATGGGTTTTTTCCCCCCATTCACGTCTACCAAGGTACTTCAAGTATTCTTTTCCCAAAGTCCTGGCCACCTTTTTAACAGAATATTGCAGGGCTCTTAGCCACTTTCTGAGACAGGAGAGCCTTCAGAGCTTCCCTGTGTGAAGTGAGATTCACCATCCTTGACCTTTTCCTTTCATGCAGCTCTAGAAAAGGGACTGTGAGCCAGAAAGCCTCAATCTTGTCATCACACATAAAAAGGACAAATTAATTAAAAAACAAATCGGTTGTTCCACTTCCAATTCATTGCAGACTGTGTGGCATTGAAGTAGGACAGCAGAATATTAATTTTTGGAAGGCTTTTTTCCTGCACACATTACATACCCAAGGAAAATAAGGCCCAAGAGTGTCTTTTCTGTATTCGTCTCCTTGTTATACATATTGTTGACTTGTTTTACAATTAGGAAAGAGGGGGACTGAGCAACGAGTGCCTTTTCATGTAATTGCAAAGTGCTGCTCAGTCTTTCTTATACTGTAGGAGGCCAGGCTGCCAGGCCCCCTTCAAGCTGCCCAGGCACCAGGAGGCAGTTTCAGAGCATCCAGGGAGCTCCTGGGCAGCCTTGGGAGAGCTCAGCTCTTGCAGCTGGATTTTTTAGGGAAGCCATACTACTGTTTGGTTCCTAAATGAAGTGTGGATGTTCAAAGGAAGTGCAGCACCTAGATGTTCCCGTGGGTTTGGCATGCTAATGAAGAGCAACATTAACATCTAAAGTGGGGTTGAATCAAATGCATAAAACACTGGAAGTGGGGGATAAGCAGGCTACACAGTGGTCAGGAGTCCCCCATGCCTGGTTTCTCTGGAGCTCTGAGTCCAGGTAGGACCACAGTACATGTGAGACCACAGCTCACAGCTACCTGACATGATAGCTCAAGGTTTCACAGCATTTCTGCCTTCCTCCTTTACATCTTCTGGTCAGCTCTTGGCCATTTTACAGCACGGTACCCTGACCGAGGAGATATGCCTACCCTTGCCTCCTGCTCCATTGCTGGATCTTTTCTTGTTGTTGTCTGTTGATGTTATGGAGAGAACAAAATGCCTAGGTGGCCAGGGACCTAGGTGGTTTGGTCCTTCCAGGATGCAGCCTGACACTGCCCAGGAAGCAGCCAAAAATCATCAATGAGCAGTAGCCCTCCTTTCTGAGCTACTGTGGAACAGGGGGCAAAAATAACCATTAAATTTAAGTGAAAGCTGAGCTACTTAAAGAAATCTGGGGCTGACTGCTGAGCAATGTTGAAAATTCATGCTATACAATCCTGGATTTCACATTTCTCTAAGTAGCAGCTGAAGGTGGATATTAATACTTGGGTTTCTTATGCCATGGTGGTGTACGTTGTCAGCAAAGTCTATTAGTCACATTTAATTCACATATATTAATATCAATTTATAAAGAAAAAAAAGGTTATTTATTGCTGTAATCCCTTCAAAATGATTAAAATAAGTTTTGTAAAATATATCAATCTGTCTACCGCTACCGTGCATGCCTCCGTGCTGCTTCTAGATGTATGTATATCCTCCTACTGATACAATCAAAGCCCTTCATTTACACTACGCCTGCCCCCTTGCAGTGGAGAACATGCACAGGTGAGGTTGTAACAACAGGCCTGTAAAGAAACAAGTTTCAGAAGGCTTTCACGGAAAATGCCTTCCTAGCTAATCCCTCCCCTTCAAAGCCAGGTATGGGACTACGCCCCTGTACACCAACACAGGGGAGGTCTCCAGCATAACCAACTCACATATGCTAAAGAAAAGAGACAGGGCCATGCAAGGTTTCTATAAAGCCTCTCTTGTGCATATGCATATACGCAAATAATCTGCCTGTAGGTTTGTAGTAATAACCGTATTAAAATCCTTGCACTGATTCCCAGCTAATCCACATCTGCAAAGACAGCTGGCTTAGACGTGTCCAGCAGAGTGAAATAGTTGGTTCGTGTGCCGTGTTTGTCACGTAACGACAGGACATTTCTGAAATGGCAGTAATGTAAGAACAGTGTTTTGTAATCAAGTGTGCAGCTAATCACCACTGAAAAGGGCACCGAGCATATTTGCCCAGATTTTTTTCATGGTTGGATACCTGACTTTGAGCCACTTTACAGGACTAGGCATATTCAAAATACCAAGAATCCCAATTTTGTCTCCCTGGTAGTCTAATTAGAAGCTGAGTGCATTAAAAGACGGGGTGCCAATCACAGAAGCCATCTTTCAGGAAACAACTTGTTCTTGTTGCTTCCTGGGACAGTGCTCCACTGCCTTTCTTGCCTGATTTTAATTAAGTAAGAATTGCCTAGGGAGAAATGTCCCGTTACAGCTGTTGGAAATTGTAGTCAGAGTTGTTTGTTTTTCCATCATTTTACAAGGTAAGCAGCAACGTAACCATCTGTCTGCTCTTTAAATAAAATAAAAGGGAAGAAAATCCTCTTCTCCACTCCTTTATTTCAGTGTCAGTGCACAAGAGGAATAAGAACAGGCCAGTTGACCACCAGAGATGCCAGGGTTGCAGTAAATGCTTTTTCTCACAAGTTGCTGAGGTCATTTAGAGTCTTCTGGCAAGGTTGGATGAAAAATCTGGCATTGCAGGCTTCATCTTCTGCCTCTCCTGTCACTCCACAGACCCACTTGCCTTTTTTTCTCCACTGTATCTTTTGTGTCTCTTCTGTTCTGCAGGAGTAAGCTTGCTGATCCCAGCGGGGGCCGTTCCACAAGGGAGAGTCTATGAAATGTATGTGACAGTTCACAGGAAGGAGAACATGAGGTAACAGACTGCCTTTGTTTGCTTGTGCATTAACAGAGGGGAAAAATGTACTAACTAAAGACCTGTGGTAATATGCTTATGCAAAGCCTCCTGCGTTGAAACTATTTGCTGACTTGGAGGTAAATGCGAGCAAAGCTGAGGATAAACTTTGCCACAAAACCAGCTCAGACTTTTGCTTTTCTAACCAAGAGTTGCACTCTGCAGCAAGCCCTCAGGCTGGGGGGATGCTGAATCGTAGCCAGAAGCAAGGAAAATGTGCCAGCATGACTTTGGTGCAGCAGAGAAAGTGTGAGGTAACCTCTTAATAAAGACCCGTGCTGCAAAGGACAAGGGAGCGGAGGAGCAAGGTGACAAATAGGCTCAGCAGAGGGACAGGTGCCTGAGCACCTGGCTTGGAGAATCTCCTCTTCTGTTATAATGAATGTGAATTTTTATTTTACCCTTCATGGGCTTGGCTAGTCCGTGCAGTGAAGAGGATGAAGCCAAAGCTTTTGGCGTCCTCCACCCCTCCTTGCTCCAAGGTAGAAGTAAGCGAGTAGTTGTCCTGCTTAGGCCCAGGCGCTCCACACCAAGGGCCACCCAGAGCCAATGTTGGGATGACCCCCGTTGTTCTCACCTGTTATCTGCATGTGTGGCCAATTCATATTCTAGATCTTAATGTCTACTGTGTGATCTGGCAGCCTTAGCATAAACAAAGAGTTTCTGAAAAGGCCAAGATACTGTTTGAAGCAGTTTAGGAAAATCTAATGAAGAGAAAGGTGAGATCTTAGTATGAAGAATGGACTCATGTGCACAAAGGCTGAATGGCAAATGTGAATCTAAGCAATCATTACACAGTACTTTGCCTCTTTCCCCTCCTCATAGCTAGATACATTTTTTTGGCTCAGCCCCTTAATGGCTTTTATTATGTGCTAAGCCACAGCTGTTTATACACTGTGTGATATTGAACACCATTCTTTAGCTTGGTAGTCTTTCACCCATGCTAAAATAATCTGCTTGAAGAAAAAATAAGTAACCCCTCCACCCACCCTTTTGCATACATTATTCATTGCCTGCTCTTTGAAAATAGCTAATTGCAGCTACAAAAAACGTGTCTCTGTTCATATCTAGTATTGATTGTATTCCTATTACTTTTGGCTGTGTTTTAAAGACACTTATAAACAGTATTGAAAAAGAACTCTTTCCTGCAGAAGGAAAAAAAAACCCTAAAATCAGAGGGCATCCCCTGTTATTCAGCTTGCTTCCAAATCTCCCTTTTTAAAATATCTAATTATTCAAAAAAAATTTTATTTCATTCCTAGGAGGAGCTATTCATGCAATTATTTTCTTTCCAGCCAGTTACGGAGGGAATCCCTGCCTCCTTATTCATGCGGCTGTGGACAACCAATGTCACATGCTAGTCTGATTTATTTTCTTCAAGGGTCATAAAACCCGCTCTGCATGCTTTGTGATAGCTGTTACTCAGCAGGTCACACAGGGGATAGAAGGATAGGTTATCCTGTATTGGGAAAAGCATGCTTGGAGCTGTGCTCTGCCAAACTGAGCAAGTGTAGTGAAGTACACCTGCAGAAGTGAACGGAGAGGTATGAATCCTCACTTGCAGTGAAGACTTTGAGAAGTGATTTCTTTCCCTAGAAGAGGAGAGCAGGGAGCGGGCTGCCTTGGCCATGGGGCAGCAGGGCTCATCCCATCGTGGTGGTAATAGCTTCCTGGGTGCACAGACCCCAGCTGCTTATTTGATTTATGGCAGCTTTTCAGCACCCCTCCAGCATGCCAGGCTTGTCATGCTCGTGGAAACCAACCACTTCTAGGATATTTAAAATGGAGCTCGTCAGGTGTTGTCTAGATCATTCGGAACTGAATAGTCACCGAAAAGGGCTTAAATGTCCTCCCGTGTTACCTGCTCCCTTTCCCCAGGTGCCCAGGAGCAGAAGGGGCTGTAATGGTCTCCTGCTGCAGGACTGTGTTACCAGACACTTCACTTGCTGTAGCAGAGCTGCAGCTCGGTCAAAGCCTCTTTTTCTGACTGCGTGGGCCACAGATGTTGCTTCATATAATTGGAGTCATATGGGTACCACAAGTTAGTGTGCAGCATAATTATTTTTTAAATCCGCTGCTGCACTCTTACAGCACTCCAGCAGAGAGTGATAGTCCACAGTAAGGACTATCTGCAGACATTTGCTTTTGTAGCCAAGCAGTAACTGGAGTGTGTTCAATAAACCCTGTGAGTCCCTATATTTATTTTCATGAGCACTGTGTAAATGTGTATGGGTTGAAAAGTCTTGTCATGTGTTGATGTAGTTTGGAGGGGGACATATAGGAAGCTATAAAATGGGTGTTATAATCAGAAATGAAGGCAGGCTCTTTTTCTTGATATACAACCACCACTGAGGTAAGAATGTGGTCCCCATAGCGCTACCCTAAATAGAACCAGTGCAGCAGCAGAGAGGCATACCATCACAGCTCACGTATCTCCAGCAACTTAAGATTTAGCTCACACTTTGTTTGTAGAAATATGAAACGACTTCTGAACAGTCAAGCTGAAACAGGAAATCTGTTATCCCTCAGAGTCCTGCAAATTCCCCTTTTCTTTTCCTTCCTTTGTTTTCCTAATACATTTCCCCAGTTAGTCTCTGAAACCTGTAGTACAGACATTTGAGACACTTCATAACCCAGTAATATCACTCTTTGTGTTGCCTTGCAGATTGGTTAGGAGAGCTTTTCGAGAAACTCTATTTATTCCATTTCGTAACCATCAAAGCATGTGAGAGCAGGAGGGTCATCCTAAAAGCATTATCCTTCTGCAGTGAATTGGGTTTCTGATGGCTTGCACTTGGAGGCAGTTGTTTTCTCTAAGTGTGTTAGCGTGCCTGTGGCACAGTGGGTTTTCTCTTTTCCTAGACTAATACTCCAGCAGGCTGTTTTTCCTGCTCCTGCACTGCGAGCTCATCCCTATTCTGCCTGTCATTCCGGGCAGGATGGATGGCAAGCAGCTACTGGACTCTGATCCCTGGCTGGTGTGTTGATCTCATGGAAAGGTCCATGTGCTTTATGAAGTGGCTACAGTGGGAAAAGGATGTCTATGTATGTGTGTGTGTTTGTACACGTATATGTGTATGTGTGTATACATATATATAAAACTGAAAAAATGACAAGCCTATGAAACTATTCTATTATAACACAGCTATCGGACAGGTTTCTGTTGAAGTTCATTGGCTTTTTCAATGGTGATCAGATGCTCTCTCCCTTAGTGTAGTGAAGTATCACCGACTTTGAGATTTGTAAGAAGGGGTCCCTTCTTGAGTTGTGGTTTCACCTATAAACTAAACACATTGCTGTGACCAGTACTTGGCAAGAGCCTGTTGCCAGGAGCATCTGTGAGAGCCTAGGTCTTACACGATTTAAGGATTAAATAGCATGAGTATAAACCTCCAACCTTCAGGATTTTCTTGACTGCCTCGGGTTAAAAAACAAATTTAGCTGTGAGCTAAATTAGTGGAGCTGTGTGCTTCCTTCAGAAACATCTGGCACTGGTCCGTGCTAGACAGGGTCTGGGTCTTGATGGACCACTGGTTTGATCTCATATGGCAGTTCCCATGTTCCTGCGTGAACCCCTGCCGAGCTTGCACAGCTTTAGGTGGAGCTACTCTTGCATACTCTAATCAGAGGCAAGAACTGTGCTAAATACGGCACAGTGAAGGACTCTCCTGTATAATCCATCACACAGGAGATGATGCAAATGAGAGTGGATGTCGCCATGCTTGTGAAATGTGACAACCCTGAAGAACAAGGCAAGCAGCGCTCCTGAAGATCTTGATGGAAGACACACATAAATTGTGCAACTTCCAAATTAGCTACCTTAAAAGAGGGAAGGGTTGGGTGAGCCTTGTCAGGGTTTGGATAAGTGGCTTCATAGTGTATGTATAGACTTTATATTAAAGTCACACAGCTGATCAATGAGTTTGATCCAAGGAGCAATGTTGCCTTTTTCACCAGTAAACTCTAAGCTTAGTGATGTGAAATAAAAGAAATTGAAGTCTTCTGCATTTCATTTCTCCACCTTCCTTCTGTATCTCAGTTGCATAAACAAAATTACTTTGCAACTCCAGAAGACAATTTCATGAAGTGCCAGTCACTATAATTGAAAAATTCAACATAAAAAAGACCAAAGCATGAGCAAAAGGGGAGGAAAACTTTTCAGATCATTTGCCTTCTAAAGATAGACTGGTAGAAGAACCAGGGTCAGTCAAGAATATTAAGTTTGAAACTTAAGAAGCAGCACATATTAAAAGTAAAGCCCCAGCAATGAAAGGAGAAATAAAATATCTTCCCTCTGGCTTTTGGCTAAGCTGTGTAGAAGGGTTGCCATGAGTTAGCCATTCCTCTCTCCCTGCTCTGTCCTGTGCTTCCTGAGCTGTTGTGATTGCCTGTAACATCTACACATGGTGCCAGGGAGCACAATGTAGGCCCACTGAGGAGCAGAGATTTCTCTAGTTGTGCTCACATCTGCTGTGTGACAGCTACCTTAATGAATACGGTCTGGCTTATTACAGGGCGATGGTTTTGAATGAGTAATCCCATTAAAACCACAAATTTGATTGTGAAGGGACCAGATATAGTGAATAAAAGTTTGTTTGCTTTTAAATAAAAGTTGACTGTTCTTGATAAGCGGTGCAGGATGGGACAACATCTAAAAATATCTGAAGACCTTTCAGTTACTGTTAGTGCCTTTTAATAGCAGTGCCATTAACGGATTGAATTTTAGTCTCAGTCACATCTTTGTAAAACAAAAACGTCTCTTTTGCCTGCAGTGAAGTGACTTTGGAGTCATACAGCTGAATGCCCAGTCTCATCTAATAAGTTGTCCCTAGGCTGCTGCAAGCCTAAAGCGAAGCACATGTGGATGTGGTTTTGGGGGGGTTTGGGGTTGTTTTTTGGATAACAGCCTAAAAGTAGGTTCTGGCCCACAGTTTTGAAGGTATCTGCTCATATATCTTTCTGCTTTAGAGGAGATAACTCCCTTGCTCTATATGCTCCCCTGTGTCCGTGTTTGTGCTGGGTCTCCTACGATCTGCAACACAGAAACTGCAATACTTGATCACAGCAGGAGCTCATCTAGGCCACGATCCTGGCTTTGCTAGTCCTGCATCACCGGCTCTGGGAGAAGGAATCATAGAATCGTAGAATAGTTTGGGTTGGAAGGGACCTTAAAGATTTTCTAGTTCCAACCTCCCCCTCCATGGGCAGGGACACCTTCTGCTAGACCAGGTTGCTCAAAGCCCCATCCAGCCTGGCCTGGAACACTTCCAGGGAGGGGGCATCCACAACTTCTCTGGGCAACCTGTTCCGGTGCCTCTCCACCCTCACAGTAGAGAACTTCTTCCTTACACCTAATCTAAATCTACCTCTTTCAGTTTAAAGCCATTAACCCCTTGTCCTATCACTACATGCCCTTGTAAAAAGTCCCTCTCTGGCTTTCCTGTAGGCCCCTGTTAAGTACTGAAAGGCTGCTATAAGGTCTCCCCAGAGCCTTCTCTTCTCGAGGCTCAACAACCCCAACCCTCTCAGCCTGTCTTCGTAGGAGAGGTGCTCCAGCCCGCTGATCATCTTTGTGGCCCTCCTCTGGACTTGCTCCAACAGGTCCATGTCCTTCATATGTTGGGGGCCCCAGATCTGAACACAGTACACCAGGTGGGGTCTCATGAGAGCAGAGTAGAGGGGGAGAATCACCTCCCTTGAACTTCTGGTCACGCTTCTTTTGATGCAGCCCAGGATATGGTTGGCTTTCTGGGCTGCAAGTGCACATTGCCGTGTCATGTTGAACTTCTTGTCAACCAACACCCCCAAGTCCTTCTCTGCAGGGCTGCTCTCAATCCATTCTCCTCCCAGCCTGTATCTGTGCTTGGGATTGCCCCGACCCATCTGCAGGACCTTGCACTTGGCCTTGTTGAACTTCATAAGATTTGCACAGGCCCAATCTCAAGCCTGTCAAAGCCCCTCCGGCTGGCATCCCTTCCCTCCAGCGTGTTGACTGCACCACACAGCTTGGTGTCATCGGCAAACTTGCTGAGGGTGCACTCAATCCCACTGTCCATGTCATTGACAAAGATGTTAAACAGCGCCGGTCCCAATACCGACCCCTGAGGAACGCCACTCATCACTGGTCTCCACTTGGACATCAAGTCATTGACAGCAACTCTTTGAGTGTGACCATCCAGCCAATTCCTTATCCACTGAGTGGTCCATCCATCAAATCCATGTCTCTCCAATTTAGAGACAAGGATGTCGTGCTGGACAATGTCCAGTGCTTTGCACAAGTCCAGGTAGATGACATGCGTTGCTCTTCCCTTATCCACTAACGCTGTAACCCCATCGTAAAAGGCCACCAAATTTGTCAGGCACGATTTGCCCTTAGTGAAGCCATGTTGGCTGTCACCAATCACCTCCTTATTTTCCATGTGCCTTAGCACACTTTTCAGGAGGATCCGCTCCATGATCTTGCCGTGCACAGAGGTGACTGACTGGAAGAAAATTGCTCGTAATGAATGACTACACAATAACTTGTCTTCAGGGAAATTTGTTGTTTACTAATTCCATCAATTAGTGTTGGGCTTATGCCTTGAAGCAGAAAGATTAATATCTCTTGTATAATATATCTTGTCTACTGCATCTGTTTCTGTTCTCATTAGCTATAGTAAGGCATAATCCTTTTGTTTTAAAATGGAAATTGGAAACAGTAAGAAATAAGAAAAGATCTGTCAAGAGATTTTTGTTCCTTTTTCCTGTCAGTTGTCATAGGGTACCTCTCTGCTCTATGTGCCATTACATGGTTTAGCCTGACTCCTCTGGGTTTCAGGTGTTTATTTTTGAGATCTCACTGCAGTCCCTAAACACACTGCTACCTGCAGTCACATTAGAGCTGGATAGGAAAGGGAATATCACCTCAGCGTGCTTTGACATGTCTTGTCCCATACAGCCCCAGAAATCAGATTTGCTTTTTGCCGCTGTGCCACATTACAAGTTGATGCCTGCTGCGTTGCAGTAAGCTCACCCGAGATCTTTTTCACTTTCATTGCTTTCTTTGCTACTAAGTAACTATGTTTGGAACTTGCTTTGTTGCAGCAGCGTGAGCTGCTCTACAATTAATAGAATTTTATTTCCTACCCATATTTTTACCATCTCTGGACCTTTTGCATTATTTTCTGGCTTGCATTGTTACTTGCAATAATTCCTTATTAACTGTTATCAGTAAATTTAATGATTGAGTTGCTATTTACATTGTCTTCCACATCGAGAGTAGAAATCCTGGCCTCACAGTAGTCAGAGAGAGGTTTAGCATGGACTTCATCAGAGCTGGGATTTCACCTATTCAGTGACACTGACCCCTGTTTCACACCACTCAAGAACTTCTCTGCAATTCATTGGATCTCAGTTTTTAAAGGTTTGTCTGCATGAGGTGGATGGTGGAGAGTCACCAGGACTGGCAACGTTCAATAACTTTGGGGTGCTGGACTCAGATGCATGTCTGGTTGGCAATTTGGGACTGCAAAGTCAAGCACCCCCGCAACTGGCCCATTTTTCTGCTCTTCACTCATCAGAGTGTCCTGTATCATAAATACCCAGGTCAGGAGCACACATATCTCATCCACTTGGCAATAAATGTAGTAAGTCTGGTGACAAAGATGCTGTTTACCAACTTGGGGAAAAAATACTAAGCCTTGCTATTTTTTGCATGTCCTTTGTAGGCTTGTGTCTGCTTCCCATCTCACTTGCTGACTGTGCAGTCTGGAGCGCCTCCCAACTTTGTGTTCTGCATCATTTTTTATACTTGTGCTAATCGGATATAAAATGTGGCAGCGCAGAATCATGCCCTCCATCAGAGTCCTAAAATTTAACACCTAACAAAATTTTGTCACGGAGCAGTGACTAAACTTAATTTTACTTTGAGACAACTTTAGGCTGTATGATTTATCAATACCATATTATTTTAATGACCTTTTGGCTTTTTTTAACTGCATGCATCGGTGCTCAGATTCTTGTCGATTTTAACTCATTTTTCACCTAAAAGGCACTGTATGAGGTTTTTTATGGCAATCATGATATATTCCCTGCTATATTCTTTTTGACTGCTGGTTTTGTAATTCAGTCCAAAAATCTATGATAACTTGTAATTTTTTTCCTTCCTTTTTCATGGGTCAGTAGTCTTTTAGATGAAGTTAGGTTAACCAGATGATTAAGTCTATAGCTTGTCATATCTGTAGCTTTCCAGACAAACATTGTAATTTTGAAAGATCTTTCTCATAAGACATTACGTTTTTTGAAATTTCCTGAATTAGATTGTAGGAGAGTGTAAAAATATCCATTAATGCACAAGGTAGATAACCATTAAAAACCACTGCCACACTGTGAGTATTTTTTTAAGCTTCTTGTTGCTTCTTATGAAAAAAAACCCTGAAGTAAATGAGTCTGAAAAAGAAGCAACATTTTAGTCAAAAACTGCCCAATGATTTATTCAGTTCAGTCTTGCAAGAGAGTGATCCCTGATCTTCTTAATCTGAATCCAGAGATCTGTACAGCATGCAAGAGGAGCTGGACTAGGTACTCCATCTGCTAGTGTTTCATTTCTTTTGTGTACTGTTTGTTAAGCTAAAATATCTGGCATAACACGATAGCTGTCCAGATTGTTATACTTTACATCTTTTTTGAAAGGCAGCTATATTGCAGCTGTTTGTTTCCAGTCCACAGCTTTTCAGAAACAATTGTTAAGTCATTTAGTAAACTCATCAGTTAATTTCCACAGATGCATATCATCTGGATTCACTGATTTGCATAGATTTAAATTTTTCCATGCTGGACCTTTTTTTTTTCTCAAATGTTATAAAAACCTCCCACAACCTTTGTAGCAATGAGATGCTTTTCAAAAGTGCCTTTGTCCCACTTTGAAAAAGATTTCTCAAAAGTTTTTCATTTTCTGTGAGATTATGGAATATTCAGGGAGAATTAAGGTGGACAAAATTAGGTTAGGCCTGTGGACATATCTTTGCAATAGCCAGAATAGCTGCAATAAATTGGATATCGGAACAACTTCTGTCCTGATTTAGCCTCCTTGAAAATGTTATCTAAGATTACAGCTACTTTTTTTGCTCTTTCTTTTGGTAGAGGCAAAGACTTACAGAAATAAACAGTATTTAATGTTGTCTCAACTAATTCCACTAAGACCAATACAGATGTAAATACAAGTATTTGTAAATGCAACAAGGGATTGAACCCTTAGCTGGAGCAGAGGATGGGATGTCCTGTGGGCAGATCTGGAGTTTAAGCGCAGATCACATTGAACACTTTTAATCTCCCGCTTGCTGTTTTCTGGATCATGAATTTGTCCTCTATATTATTTAGAGAAGGCAGCTGATGAGGCACATTCAGCTGTATTTGTCATACACCAGATGTCGTGATAGTTAAAGTCACTCACGCTTCCTCTGTTTTTAAGCTCCTCAGCAGTTGGTCTGGGATAGTTTACACATGCACAGGCATACACACACACACACACACACACACGCTTTATCATTTACAAACTACAGTGTATGCTGTGTATGCTATGTATCCTAAATATTTATACAATTTCCCATAACACCCATTCCTAGTGACTGACAGCAAGCGCACTGGATAATACCCGTGTTTTTAACTGAACAGCTCTGGGTTATCAAGAGAAATCTCAGGCTTTGCAAGTGTGTTTTGCTCTCTGCACTATTCCTTACCATCCCTTGGCCCTCTCTCCCCTGCCACAGGTGACACCTGCTCCCTGCAGGTGTATTTGCAATAGCCATTTTAGTAGATCTGAATGCCTTCTAAGTAAAATAGAGTATCAGTGGGTTTGGTGATGACTGAACTCAAACTGCACATCTCAGATGTGCTGTATACCACTTACTAGGTTTCACACGTGCTTGTTAGTTCATTCTCTTCCTCTGTTCTTCAATTTTGTCTGTCCAGACAGTAAATAATTCTCACACATGGTGCTTACAAGAGCCACTGTTCATTTTTATATGCTGCGAAACAACTGCCAAAAGCAGCAGTGACCACATTTCAGCAGTGGGTGAAATGAAGCTTCTGCATACAGTCGGCAAGGATCCTTCAGAGTGGAGGGTGCTCAGCAAGTGAGGTCTATAATATGCTGCCACCTAAACTTGCATTTTGACAAATGAGTGATATCTGGGAAAAAAAAAAGGGGGGGGGGGGATTTGGAAAAAAAAACACCAGGCCCAAACCATGCCCACCCATTCTTTGCTTGCACAATCTTTTTATTTTAAGAGAAGGATTTTTTTATTTTTACATACCTGAATGTACCTTTTTGCCTTTTTCAACTTACTTAACGTATCCATCTTTCTGTCTCCTCATCAGGCCGCCTGTAGAAGACAGCCAAACCCTGCTGACACCGGTGGTGAGCTGCGGCCCACCAGGAGCCCTGCTAACCCGGCCTGTCATTTTAACCATGCACCACTGCGCAGAACCGAACACGGAGGACTGGCAGATCCAGCTGAAGCACCAGGCTGCCCAGGGGCCATGGGAGGTGAGGCTCCAGAGCTCCAGCCTGTGTGCTGACCGTGCGGAGGGCTCTCTGCTAGTACCTTCACCTGCCTTTCTGAACAAGGATGCCTGTATTTTGGGTTTTCCATGTGAGATGCATGGCTGCTACGGGCAGGCAGGAGTGCCCTTCAATACCAGGTGTCTAAGCTGCCCAGTGGTCATGCAGAGATGCTGTCTTGGGGCAGTTTGGTGCCTCCTAGTTCTAGCTATTTTCCATGAAATAGCCTTCATCACAGGATTTCAGCACTTGAGCTTTTGGTTGTAGCAGGATATTGTGCCAAAGTTATGGGGACAGAAGGAAGAGAAAAGGCAAAATAAAAAACAGTGGCTGAAAATAATTTCTGACTTGATTTTAGAAAGAAGAACATGTTTTTTACAGAATAGTTTTCAAGAAAGTTAAATAGTGTTGCAGATGATCTCCTGCTTCAGCACCAACACTTCATCCAGCTTAATAAAATGTATAGGTGTTTCTTTTGTTTTTCCGAAGATGTTGGTGGAGCATCACTTTGCTTCAGTTCCCGCAGCCAGGATCCAACTCTGCACCCTGTCAACTCAGGGGAGCTGCACAAGGATTGCTGGGCAGTGCAGGCTTGGTGGGAGCCTGGGGTGGTTCCTTGCCAGTAGTGCAGCAGGAGGATGTCCCGGGGCAGGGTGGCAGAAGGATCTTCTACTGTAACTGGAGCATAAAGTGATGCTTTTGGCAAGATTGGGCCATCCTGGCAGAGCCTTCTTCTCCAGCCCTGCGCTCCTAGGTACTTGCTGCCACCAGTTTGGTCTCACATAATTAATTTGGCAAGGCTACTTTCTCCTACCGGTAGATTTAATAAGGTCAGGGTGGCTTCTGAAGGCAGTTGGGCTGACAGCAGCAAGAGCCCCATGTCCAGCATTGCCTTCGAACGGCTCTTGCATTTGTCCCCCTGCCTGCGGCACTGGCTCTTCCTCACGCTGGGAAGGAGCATGCAGCGAACACGGGTCTGTCTCGCCAACTAATCTGCACCCCACCGGCCTGACTCTTGGCACCACACATATGTTCCTTATTTGTGCCTGTGTGTTACTGGCACCTCTTCATTTTCTCCCTCATCATCCTCCTGCCCTTGACAGAGTGGTTGCTCCGCCGGCTGTGCACAAGGTCTGGTGCCAGCGCAGCCTCCGCAGCACCCGCAGTGTCCCTGGCCATCACTCGGTGATCTTCCTCTGCTCAGTTCTGGAGCAGCTCCTCCAAGCTGAGCTCCACACGTGCACGCACACGCATGCGCGTGTGCATGCATGCTTGCACACCCCTGCAGCATTGCTCAGGGCCAGGGGCTCCTGCCAGAGCCAGTTGCTGGTGTGGCCGTAGGGGCGTGCAATCAGTGCTGCAGCAACTTACCCTCCAGAAGGATTGTGCCACCCCTGCAAATATGGCACGTTTGCCGTTCCTGAAACTAGGGGGCCTGAGCTTAATGCCAAATTTCAGTTGAGCCCACGCTGCTCAGCTGCCAGATGTGTACATTGTGCTGCAGACCTGCAGGCAGTGGGGGTGAAACAGATGAGTTTTGCCGAGCATCATGTGGCACATGGTGGCTTTGCAAGAGGTGGCCATCATCAGCTGCTGCTTTTTTCGCTTCTGCTCTCTCTTAAAGCCATTCAAATCACCTTGTGTTGCGTGCAGGATATTACAC
Organism: Harpia harpyja; assembly: GCF_026419915.1. NCBI lineage: Eukaryota > Metazoa > Chordata > Aves > Accipitriformes > Accipitridae > Harpia > Harpia harpyja. The sequence goes on from NC_068941.1 coordinate 36,150,111, forward strand.
GCAGGGTTGAATGGAGAAATTAGCAAGGGAGCTGTTTTCCTTTACACACAGGGTGGGGAGGCTGTCTGCATTTAGGCTGTATGTATTTTTTTTCTCATCCTGCAGTCTCGTCACGGAGGATTATTCTGATGAAGCAGCAGGTGATATTTCATGTAGATGTGGCATTCGGCCATCGTAGAGGTTACTTCCCTTCCTTGAGTTTTTATAACTCCTTATTGTCATGCTTAGGAAGTGAAGGGTGGTTATTTATTCAACATGCTTGTGACTACTGATGTTAAATCACGGTCACCAAATGATTAGTTCTGCAATATCTTTTTCAATAAAGTTTTGGTGATATTTTCATTATTTGCCTAACTCTGCCCAGGGCTTGAAAAGCTGCTGCAGGGTCCAGAGGAAAGAGTTACAAGTCTTAGGGGAGTGTTGTACGGGAGGAGGTTTCTACCACCATCATCACCTCAGAGAAATCATGCCCTCCCCACGCCTACGCAGGAGAAAAGCCAGAAGCAGGAATTTTAAATCTTGATTAATCTACAGTGCAAACAGCAAGGACTTTGTGCATCATCCAGGCTTGAAAGGGGCATTGCTGTCTCAAAGGAGAGCAGCTCTGAGGGGTCAGGAGCTCTAACTTGGCCTCTTTCTCCCTTAGGATGTGGTTGTGGTCGGGGAGGAAAACTTCACCACTCCGTGCTACATCCAGCTGGACCCAGAGGCCTGCCATATCCTGACAGAAACCCTCAGCACGTATGCCTTGGTGGGACAGTCAATCACCAAAGCAGCAGCCAAACGTCTCAAACTGGCCATCTTTGGACCACTGTCCTGCTCTTCGCTGGAGTACAGCATCCGGGTCTACTGCCTCGATGACACGCAGGATGCCCTTAAGGTGGTTATTGCTTTCTTGCTCACTTTCCCTCTCCCTCTCCAGCTCTCACAGGACTGCAGTCATAGTGGTGACTAGACCCTCTGCTCCGTGTATTCCTGCTCCCTGGGTTATTTTTCTGATTAGAAGAGCTTGACAACAAGCTGCTGTTTTACAGTTTAACCCGCACACACTGTAAATTGTCCTTTGTATAGGGATCTCACACTATTTTCCGCCCACCAGTCTTTTTTCCTTTGTTTACCTGTATCATATCCTGAATCCTAAGATTTTTGCATTATTAAAAGGCCATAAGGTACGCGGGGCTTCATTCGTTATTCATGTATTTTTAATGCTAAGTGCCAGCTCCCCAGAGATGGGGAAACATATAAATGCTTCTTTGTAAATAGTTGATAATGATAAAAGAAGCTTCTGGGCTGTTAATCACTGCCTGCTTTCATACTGCTTTATTACACCTCTTCGCGTGCCGCTTTTTGTGTTGGGAATTCGCAACTGAAATAAACCGAGGCTGTTGCTATCTCTAACTATATAATCTTACTCTCACTGCGTAATTCTGGCATGCACACAGACATACACTCACTACATACAGAAGAGCAGATACATAACCATACTTTCTATTTCTCTTTATAAATACCTGTATTTATACAGGTGGTATCTATAATAGATGCACTCATGAAACATGTAGCTCCAACTGCACATGTAAGATTGGAGTTTATTAAAAGGTGGGGGTTTTTTTCTTCAATTGTAGCCAGTGCAACTTCCCAATGCCTCTTTGCAGCAAAATGAGTTCAAAGCCTGACTCTAAGCAGAGTCATCCTGGTGCTGTGTATGCTTTTGTTTCCTCAGCTGCACATGGGAATTATTGGGATTTAAACCCACATATACTGGCTGGGAGATGTTTGTGTTTTTCAGAGCAGTGACTTCCATCACTGTGAATGGCACACTCTGTTTTCTTCCCCAGTACTATCTGATATCAAGGCCTGCCTGCCTAGGCTTTGCTGGGGGGATACTCTTTCACTAAATGTAGGAAAGGCAGTAAAGTATAAGGGTTGAAGCAGGCATATCATGACTTCAGCCTGGTTTTGTCTGTACAGGGCCTGGGAGCTTGGCCTCTGTCAATGCATTGGTGTTATCAGGCTTTTAGAAACAATTATTTTCTCCGGTCTGATTTCCCTTTTGTTTTTCCTCTTTAAAAAAAAGTGAAAAGGATCTTTCATAGCGATCAAGCTTCAAAAGTCCTGACGGTTTTATGCCTGTGCAGCGTAATACAATTTTCCACGGGTTCGTCAAGGCCTGAGGTAATAATAAGTGAGTCGGAGGGGCCTTGGACAGACAGCTAATGCAGTCAGAGCTGGAGGAATCCAATTAGGTGTTACTCAAGAGCTGTTGGTTTGTTTCTAATAGACTGTGGGGAGAGTTGTGAGGTAAAGTTAATCCTATTTGGTGTGATAGCAGAAGGGATCAGGAGAGGCGCTGAGCAACATGGAGGGACCATCTTTCTCCTGAGAAGCTGCACCCAGTGTTTGGGAGGGGAGCAGGCCAGTCCTTGGGCTGCTGCTGCAGGTAGACCCCAAAGCGAGCTTGTAATTTGGTGAGGAAAGATGAGCAAAGTCAGGCGGCCACCATCCCACTCGTACCTACTGCTTTTTTACAGCAAAGTATGTGCATTTTAATTTTCATCTTTTTTGGCACATCCACGCGAAGACTGGAAGGCCACGCACAGGGTTCAAGACCCAGCTCGCTGGTGGTTTACAGGAGGACAAGCACATGTACTTGCTGGCCACAAACTCTTATGATTGTATCAATTGCAATTCCCTGAAAATGAAAGGTCTGGGGAAGGAGAAGGTTTAAAAAAAATGAACCTAGTAAACTAGCTGTAGATGAAAGGGTTGAGCATGGACCGGTGTGTACGACCCAGTATGTACACACCAGCCCTGTGCAACAGTGTTGTGCAGACTATGACTATTCGGAAAGAAAAAAAAGGTTGGGGTGTTTGCTGCGTGCTTTCACAACAGCTGGCACCACAGCAGCCCCAGCGTGCTGGGAGGAGGTCCTCGGCACTGCCATATTGCTAAAGGGAAGGCATTAACGGGGCAATTACCGCTGGCTGTGCAGGTCAAGGCGTACAGACGGGGCTGGACCAGTGGGTCCTGAGGTTAAAAGTAATTTGGAGAGGGTGGGAAAGTTGTAGGCAGCAGGCGAGGCACCAGCTGCAACGTTTCGGTGTCTTGGGGCTGGCTGCTCCGGGCAAGGCACGGCAAGGGAAGGGAAGAGCAGCGTGAGATGTTCCTACGTTGGGATGTCTGAGGTTTGGAAGAGCCTTTGTAGGGGATTATGTGTTTATTTTAATAGGCAACTGAATGCATTCTGTTATTATTTACAACTAGGAATGAGTGTGCCATATGCTGAATGTGTCCTAACAGCCACCAAAGGAAGACAAGCAGTTGCGGTATAAAACACAGTGCAGTATTTATCCAGCAGGCTTTTCCCTCTCATCATGCAGAGTAAGCGCTTGCTGCTGAACTGCCGGCGCCTGCAGTACAGTAGGGAAGTGTAATGACTTGTCATCAATAAGGGCTCAGTTATTTTGGTAGTGGCTTGGCAGGGTTCCTGGGGGCTGTGGAGCAGCAGAGTGGGCTCAGAGCTGATCAAGCATGCAGCATCCCCTGTCCCACAGGATCCCAAGCCGCCTGGATGGGATGCTCACCAAAATGCTTTTTGGGGAAGGGTGAGGGTAGCTGTGACCTCGAGCACTGGCCTCTTTTTTTAAGGCTGATTTTTCCACTTTGAGGGGGATACCCAAGCTAGTCTGCTGTGAAAAAAAAAAAAAGTAATAATACGATAACTGTAAAGCAATCCAGCTGCTTTATTCTGTTTATTCACGTATGGCTTTGAGATTGATGTCTGTGAGCTGTGTGTGGCAGCATGGTGGGGGCTGAGCAGCCGGGCACGCGGAAAAGGCTGCCTCTCACACTGAAGGCAAGTGAATGATTTCAGGCTGTAACAGGGTGGCATCCCCCAACCCTCCTCATGCTGCACAGTAACTGTCCCCCCAAAAAAACAACAAAACAGGCACAACAGGCGTGTGATCTTCTCTCAGTTACTTAATGTGTATCTTTTCCTCCAATGAAGAAAGGCAACAGCTTAAACTGAATGCTGTTGTGTGCTTGTGACCCATTAATGAGGAAGCCCTTTCCAAATACAGGTTGTGGCTGTCCTGGTGACGCTGACAGTGGAGTGATGCCTTACACAGCTCCCTCTCCTCGGAAAGGCATAAGGGCATGAAGTCGTGGCTCACAGGCATGATGAGAGGCGATGGGGAGGGTGGCTGGAACCACCTCAGCATGGGGCAAGCAACGTGCAGCTCGGGTTTCAGCTCAGGAGAGCATAGAAGCACCAGCCAGCAGGATAAGTACTGCTCTAAATAAAATGCCGTATGGCTAAAGCCAGCCTGCAAGTTTGAAGGGCTGTGCAAATCATGGCTCCAAATTAATTCTGAATTAATTAACTGAGCGGCATGGGAGAAGCATGGGCTGCTCGGCGTCCTCCAGTTGGAGCCCGTAGAGGGGCTAGAATGATCAAGGGTGGTTACCAAAAGTGGGATATTGAAACAAGACATCCAGATCTCGTGGGTGGGATGGTGCAGCATCACGCTGCAATGTTTTTTCCCACAGTAGTGCAGCTCCCAGAACTGGTGCTGCACTGTCAGGAGCGGTCGTTCGGCCCCGGCGCCCCACGTGCCTGAGAGGTGGTGTCTGCTATTAGCTCACGCAGTGCTGTGAGTCATCTTCTGGCCCTTCCAGGGAGGTAATTTGGACATAATGAAGATCTATAGTAATCAGATAATTAATATCGATTGCTCTTTAGACATCTTGACGAGGTAATTAGGGGGCACTGGAAAGAAGCTGGAACTGATTCATTGGCATAACCTTAATTTAAAAGGTTTCCTGATTTTGTTTCTTTTCCTCTAATGGCTGATAAACAAACATCATTTTAGCTTCAGTATTTGCCAGGTGCTGGGCTCGCCAGGGACAGGTGCTTTTCTTGTATGCTAACTAGATCGTGAACATGATCAAGAGTAGCTTGTTTTGTGCTTATCTAAAACAGAGGCTCCTTTAGTTGGCCTGGGGTAGCATCCTGGTTTTGTGTGCCCACGTACTCCTCAAGTGTGCTCACTCTGTGCATGATTGGCTTTGGCCATGTGAGACTGGTTGGTTGGTTGGCTCTTGTAATTAAATATGACTGAGTTCAGCTGTGTTGGTTTCTAACGGGCCTCCATGTGGACTACAATTAGGCTGTTTGTAGGCAACGGTTCACTGTGGTCTCATTAGCTACAGGCACATATTTATTTTTAGCTGCAGAAAATGACCAGACTCTTGTCTTACTAGCTTTTAATTACAAGATCAATATTTCAGTAACCCTGAACCTATGTATTCATATGGACAAAATGCTCTGTCACAGTGTCTTGCATTGTTTTGATACCATCCCGCTTGACGGTTAGTCTCAGCATAGGCATCAGTTACCTCCTGTACCGCTCTGCCACAGAGCAGTTTGCCAGGAGGCCACAAGCTGAAGGACCAGTGGTATGCACAGGTCCCATATCAGCAGGACCTACACAAATAAGAGCTTCCAAAAACAAAATAGTAAATCTATCATTAGATGTCCAGTTTGATAAGCAATGGAGAAGACTGACATAGTTCTGTATTCAAACAGGGCCTGTATACAAAGTCTTTGCATTCAATTTCATAGCATGCAATTAAGTTTTCTGCTTATAGGACAGGACACTGTGTCTCCCAAATGAGACATGGGTGCCTGCATCCCTGCTGGACTGCTGCTGTATGAAGGGGGCGAGGGGGTTATAGTCAGATCCACTAATGCAATTCCGGTTCACAGGAAAACACAACTCTGCGCTTTTTTTCCCCTGTATTACACAAGTTACAGCAATTACAGCAGTCAATCTTGAGGAATCAGAAGCCCAGTGTGCTGTCTTGATGAAACCTGACCACTTTCTTCTTTTTATTGCAATACTGCAGGAGGTCCTCCAGCTCGAGCGGCAGATGGGTGGGCAGCTTTTGGAGGAGCCCAAAGCTTTGCATTTCAAGGGAAGCACCCACAACCTCCGCCTGTCCATTCACGACATTGCCCACTCTCTCTGGAAGAGCAAACTGCTGGCTAAATACCAGGTGAGCATCACAAACCATTCACATTGGATCCTAGCAGTGACGCTTAAAGAAATACAGTGACACACAGGGGTGTTTGTTTAAAAAACACCCAGTGCCAGGTTGCAGTACTGTGAACATTTTTTTCCCTGGACCATTTGCAGTAACAGTGGTATGGAGCCCATGGTCTCTGGTCATATAGCATCTGCACCCTGGTCCCACGTCCTTCCCTTGCTATACTTTTTTTTTGCTTTCCTCTTGCAGGAAATTCCATTTTACCACATCTGGAGTGGATGCCAGAGGAGCCTGCACTGCACCTTCACGCTGGAAAGGTTCAGCCTGAATACCCTGGAGCTGGTATGCAAACTCTGCGTGCGGCAGGTTGAAGGAGAAGGGCAGATCTTCCAGCTCAACTGCTCTGTCTCAGAGGTAAATGACATTGGTGCACTTCTCTATCCAACTACAGGAACATGGGAGGGTTAAGGAGGTATATCCTTTCCCATTGCTACCTGTTTAGTGCTTCCCATTTTCCTCCTGACTGCTGGGATGGACATAAGGGATGGATTAAGTTGTTGCTTTGTATCTCCTGTTGCATTTTCCTTCAGTTTCTCTCATCTGGAAGGGAGTGTCCCCCCTTCAAGGGAGGGAGGAGGGCAGCTATGGTCTCCCTGCTAGTGCCGCCTTTCTGAGCCTTATGTGGAGGACTTCTTTTCCCGCCACTCCCTAATGCATCTTGCAAAGCACTGCATGGTCCTTTTTCCTGGCAGTCCACAAGACCATCACCCCCAACATTTCCCTGGAGAGGGAGGAAGGAGAATAGGAAAATGTCATCGCCATATGTTTGCATGAGCCACTCCACTCTGATCCCACATAATAACTGCTGTGCAAGAGGGAATATCAGATAGTCTAGTTGCAATAGACTTCTCAGATTTTGCTACTGCTACAAATCCTGACTATTATCTTCAACAATTTTTCTTTTGACGGCTGACATTTTCCAATAGAAAAATGATCATAAGTTTTGGAACAGTTTTGCTGACGCCATGTAGCACCTGGAGAATTTTCACTCCTTGGGGCAGTCAAGCTTAGGGCTGAGACCAAACTACACGTTCAGGTGTGAAGTGGCGTTGCCTTCAGTGAATGTGCTGGTGGCTTTTGTGCCTGGTAACCTTGGTGGCTATGAAGAGCAGGCTCTTGGGCAGCAATCACTGCTGGCTGACTTGAGGAAGGGCTGGGAGACCACAGACAAAACTTACTTGTGCTGTAGGGCCCTGACAGTGTCTGCCATTACCCATAACATCTGCTTGGTTATTGGGTGTAAAGTTACATATTCAGCTGGGGACTACACAGCATTAAAGACAGATGGTAAAACAAGTATCATAAACAATTATTGTAATAAGTGCTGCATTGAGGTAATCTCTAATTTAACCTCGCAGAGAAAAGAAAGAACTGAGAGTAACTTTAATGAAATGCAAGTATACACTATAATCATCTTCAGCTGCTTGTGCGTAATAGGGCCTGGTAATGGATTCAGAGGGAACAGGATAATATTCTTGTCTTGTGCTGTGATCCCATCCATCAGGGATGAATAGAGGGAGGGAATAATACCGCTGCTATCAAGGCTGCCTACTGCAAAATTGCTCCTCCTGGTTGACATGGAGTGATGTTCCTGAGCCCAAGTGAGGGGCAGGAGGACCTTGGGCTGCTAAGGGCTGGCATACAGGGTTGTGTCAACTTTGTTACTACAAAAAAACCTAAAACTCAGCTGGTTTGATGACAGAAGTTACCTGGAAATGTAATAACAGCAACCTGGAAACCAATGTGTATGCCTCTAGAGGCATAAGAGGAAGGGGTTGTTGTGATAAAGACACCAGACCAGGCATCAGGAAACCTTAGCTGTGGTTCCTCACACTTTCCTCTGATGACTAACTAGGCCATGTAAGGGTGTGGTTTTGTCCCTGCTTTGAGACAGTGTCTGGTTTGGTTTGCTCCTGGTGATTTCAAATTGCGTACATTATTCTCTTCTTGTGGGGGAGGCAGGCAGCTAGTGGTTAGGCATTGCAGGACCATGCTGGTGCCTTTCTTCTGCCTCTCTGCCTCTGTCAACCTGTGGTAAAAATACAGTAAGACAGTTTCCTGCATCCTCCCTTTATGGGCTTTCTTTTTTCTCCCCTGTAAAAGATGTAAAACTTCTGCAGATTAAACTGTCTTATTCTGGCTTTATACAGTGTCTTCCACTGGGATTTCAAAAATACAAATGCAATGAGTGCCAAAACATGCAAATTCGTGAGGCAAGAGGAAGAATGAGATAAAGGTCTCCCACTGTTTGTTTTTGAAGCCCCCTTTTTATCTTGTCCTGTCAGTACTCACCCGAAAGAGCCCCAGGGCACCGCGGCAGATACCTGGGCTCCCTCTGCACCCATCCCGGTGCACCTGGGGCAGCAGGTCACCTCGAGAGCCAGGGCAGCACTGGTTCAATGTGTCGCTTATGTCCCTTGGCCCAGACTAAAAAGGGAAGGTTGTGTGTCTGTGATGCCACCAGTCACCACTCTACAGCTGCTGCCAGGCAGTTTGAGGACAGTAGCTCGTTGCCTGAAGTGGTGGGGTTGGGGTGGACGGTCTGTGATGCAGGGCCTTGGTGCCCAGGTAGGGATGCCGCATTTGGCACTGCTTTGGGCATGTTCACTGAGGACATTACCGTGTGGCGTAAACCTTCCTTGGTTAGAAATTTCACTGATTGCCTAAAATGCCATTTCTTAAAAAAAAAAAAAAAAATGCAAATAAAGGCATATTTATAGAGTGGAAGAGAATTAGTTGTTGTGGATAAATGAGTGGAGTCAAAAGAGGCTTAATTCTGTTCATTGCTCACAGATACTGGCTCTCCCCTTTCCATCTCTGCATACATTTTGGGGGGGGGAACCACAGACTGCGCTGTCGTGGTTTAACCCAGCTGGTAACTAAGCACCATGCAGACACTTGCTCACTCCCCTCCCACCCGGTGGGATGGGGGAGAGAATCAGGGAAAAAAAAGGCAAAATTTGTGGGTTGAGTTAAGAACAGTTTAGTGGAACAGAAAGGAAAAAACTAACAATGATAATAACAACAATAATAAAATGACAATAATAATAATAAAAGAATTGGAATATACAAAACAAGCGATGCACAATGCAATTGCACACCACCCACCAACCAGTGCCCAGTTAGTTCCCGAGCCACCCCCCCAGCCCCACTCCCCCAGTTTATATACTGGGCATGATATCACATGGTATGGAATACCCCTTTGGCCACTTTGGGTCAGCTGCCCTGGCTGTGTCCCCTCCCAATTTCTTGTGCCCCTCCAGCCTTCTTGCATGAGAAGCTGGAAAATCCCTGACTTGGTCTAAACATTACTTAGCAACAACTGAAAACGTCAGTGTGTTATCAACATTCTTCTCATACTGAACCCAAAACATAGCACTGTACCAGCTACTAGGAAGACAATTAACTCTATCCCAGCCGAAACCAGGACATGCGCGTAACTGAGCATCACCAGCGAGCTCCCTGGGGGATTTGCGATGGCAGCTTAAGCCAGGCACTACCTGGTTTTGAGACAGTTTCAGGTTTTACAGGGCCTTCCCAGCAGCCAGCTTGATACAAAGGAACAAGACAGCTCACAGAGGAGAAAACAAACTGACATTTAACAAGGAGTCTTTTACACGGGTATTTCTGGCTGCCCAGGGCTGTGACCTGGGCAGAGGTGGAGATGAAGCAGCTCCCCTGTTTCTGCCAGCCCGGCCTCAGGCCTGTCATGCTGCAAAGGAGAGCAATTGAGAGGGCGGGTGAGAGGTGTGAAAGGAGACCCAGCCCTGCTTGACACTTTTTCCATCGCATGCTTTGCTAGCTGGAGGTGACAAGTGCTGCGCCTGGGAGGAGCGTCCCCACTGCATGCTCAGGCAGCCAGTCGGCATCGATGGGGTTTGGTGGGGCTTTCAGCTGCCCTGCAGCACCTCGTTGTTCCTAAGCAAACCCAACCATACAAATTGACCATACCCTTGTCCTACCAGCTACTGAGCCCCTCTTTCTACCTATCTGTGGATGCCAAATCCTTCCAGGCCAAGAAAGAGATCAAATCCTTGCCCAGAAGAGCCAATCTCTTGTTATTCCCAGCAGGGCCACATTACAGCTGTGTCACGGGGAGCCTCCCAGCTGGGAGACCACATCAGAGAGCATCAACCCTGTACCCACAGGGGACAGGCTGGCTTTGGAGGTGACTTTCCCCTTGAAACACTGCTGCCACTGCCTTTGAGTGCAGTGCTGGTCATGGGCAGGAGGGCGACGGCCACCCACTGAGCACACGCACTCCATGTATCTCCAGCACAGACTTAAAGCCGCATGAAAATGAGGGATCAGCTTGTGGGCTGGGGCGGTATTAACCAACCTTCCGTGGTCCGCCCAGCATCGGAGGCTTCAGAGAGTATGGGTGCTGCCAAAGGGATGTCAGCAGCGTGAGCCCAGTGCTGGCTGCATGTGGGGTGGGGAGCTTGGGGGGCTTCTGGGAAGGGGCTCCTGCTAGCCAAGCTGGAAAAGCCCTGTTCTGCCCTAGTAGTAGCAATTTGCTCTGAAATGTGTCAAAAAGTGCCTGGTCTTTCATTATTTCCAGTAGGTAAGTGATTAATTAAGCTGGGCTCAATTTTGTCCAGCCATAGTAATCTTCACCCTTAAAGAAAAAAAAAAAAAAGAAAAAGAAAAACAAAAATCTGCTGTCTACCCAAAATCAGTTATAAATATTTCTTTTTCAGCTGATTAACATAAACGCTTGATTAGCAGAGGGCTGCTCTCCCTCTAATGCAAGTAAAAGCACTGAGTCTCAGAGGATACACTTCTACAATCAGCTCTGCACTCAGTAACAAAACTGCTGTATTTTTTTTTTTTTTTTCCTTGCTTTCTTTCCAACCTCAGGAACCTACTGGCATTGATTATCCTCCTATGGACTCAGCAGGCACCATCACCACCATAGTAGGGCCCAGCGCTTTCAGCATCCCCCTCCCAATAAGGCAGAAGCTGTGCAGCAGCCTGGATGCACCCCAGACCAGGGGCCATGACTGGCGGATGCTGGCCCACAAGCTCAAACTGGACAGGTAAGCGAGGCTGCCTATGCGTTGTCGGGCGGCAAAGCCCCCCCCCGGGAGGTATGTGCAAAAGGGTCCTGGTGAAGATGAGTGACAGCAGATGTGTCTACGGACTGGTCAGACTGACTGCACAGGAGATGAGCATCTTGCCGGCACCAGCAATGGGGATGGGCTGAAATCATACAAATTCAGGTAGCCTTCATGCAGCTCAAAAAAATGAGTTTCCATTTGGCTTGTTGCAGGTACCTAAATTATTTTGCTACGAAATCAAGTCCCACCGGGGTGATCCTGGATCTCTGGGAAGCCCAGAATTTCCCTGATGGCAACCTGAGCATGCTGGCGGCGGTTCTTGAAGAAATGGGAAGACACGAAACCATTGTTTCTTTGGCAGCAGAAGGAAATTACTGATGCAGCCTTGGCGTGAACAGGAAGGACAGACGCAGGGAGCGGTAATGCCCTGTTATTACAAACGAGAATTGAAACGAAAACCCAGACCAATGAGTTAGTTACACAAGAGACATTTCAGAGAAGAAAGCAAGCAAACAAACAACAACAACAAAAAAACCAGCCCTGACCTTCACACGTGCTCTCCTTGTACATTATCACAGGATCTAAAAGAAATCATGCAAACTTGTACCTTGAAAATATAAATCAACCTAATGTTCCTCTCGGCTTGGCTGTACACTGCTTGGTACAGGATTTTACAGTTTCCTAGGAAACGCTTTTTATTGCTATCCAGATATATGGATAAACTTTCTTAACAATCCCAGTTTCTATGGATGTTGTTTACATCAAATTCTGGACAGGGGTAAGGAGACTGTCCATGGCTCTTTATATTTTTTGTTTAAAGCCATTCTAGACAAAGCTATGGACAGTTGGTTGTGGCTATTTCAGCTTATTGGTTTCTGGTGAATTCAGATTTTGGCTACAATTCTGCACATCGATTGTCTCACAATGATCCTCCTGTCATTGTTCTGTTTCCTAGACCTACTTGTTAAAAAAAAAAAAAAAAGCAAGAAAATCAGAGCTTAAGAGGTGTGCATCTGGAAAGCAGGTACTCTGGGTGCTAAGCAGGAACACACGTAACGTCCCCTTCCTTCCCCAATCAAGTCCCACTGAGCCTGTGTGGAGAATAGCTGTAGGACAGTAGGGAATGTAGGATTGGAGTTAATTTTCAATTCACAATGTAACAACACCCTTTCTACCCCTTTGCAATACGAGGGGGCCAGATACGCAATTCAGAGTGGTTTGGGGAAGAAAAAGAAACCCAGAAAAAAATAAAAAAGAGAAGTTGCTATGATAATTATTTACTAATTAGTATCTAGTGCAAGGACTATATTGATTATTATTATTATTATTATTATTATTATTATTATTACCATTATTACTTCATTTCTAATTTTGTCAGCAGCAGAATTATTCCTGGTTTTATGGAACCTGTTGTCCCCTTCCTGAAGGTCTTCTAGGACATGTCCCTTGATATGCTGTCTGTCCTTCCCTTCTCCAGCCATCGTGCTCCTCCTCCAAAGTCCTCTGCTAGCCCACACAGGTTGCTCACCTCATGTTAGCATTGCTGTGCTTTGTGCCCGATGCAAAGGTGGTATAAACTGGTGACGCTCCGCTGAAGTAACTGATCTGCACCTGCAAAGGTTGCAACCCAGCACCCCTCCCTAGGATGTTTTGCACCACCTTGGTGCCTCCAGGTTGCTCCAAGAAGTAATCCTGTGCCAAGTGACAGTGGCTATGAACCACTGACGCCTCCCAGTCCAAATACACGTAGACCACTGGTTCAGGAGCACGGGTGTAAGCATGTGGAGGCACTGACATCGACCACCTGATGTGTACATCCAAGGTGGGCCTCCGTATGTCTTGTGTTGCTTTGAAGTGGTCTGAGAGCCAGCAGCTCCAGTTAGCTTCCCGCAGAGCTGCAGGTACTTGCTCTTACTGAAACCCACTGCTTCCCATAACGTTTGTGGTGGTCAGGGCTACTGGGAGTCCTCTGCTGGGACATTTCTGGGTGAGATGCACTCGGTGGCTCTCCACAGGTATTCCCAGGCTTGCTGCAGCCAGGGAAGCCTCTGCTGCGTAGGCCAGTGTAGGGCAACGGGGTGAAGTCGAAATCCCGTGTACTGCGGTTTGCTGCCTTCTCAGCACTCCCTCTGCCGCCGGCACCTGGGCAGGGCGGTGCAGGTCCTTGCTGGCTGACCAGGGGGACCTTTGTCCCTCTCAGCCATGTCCCTCTTGGCCACCACAAACAGGTGAAGTGGGAACTTGGCAAAAGGAGCGAACTCTTGCTTTTTTGGTTGTCACTGCAAATGTTATTTTATTTTCTGCTCAGTGAAAAGACTGACTCTTTGGTACATGACAGCACATAGGACCGCAGTAGTTTTACTGCCAGGTTTGTCTGTTCTCTACTTCTGGTGCAAAAAAGGCTTTCTTCCCCAGCCTGGCCGCTCCAGGTTTCCAGCCAGGCCCTGGTTATTGCTGTCGTGCACACATGCATGTCCCTGCCCACGCACGTATTCCCACTCCGTGTGCTTCCCAAGACCGGAGTTGGTTTGTTTTCTTTTGTGTTTTTTGGTTTTGTTTTCCCCCAAGGCTTTCCAGATTGCACCTTTAAAGGTAACTTTGAAAATGTCATTGGTCAAAATGAAAGGAAAATTTCATCTGACCTTTTTCCCATTTGACATTTTCATAGGCTTGGGACTTTTTGTTTTTAATTTCTCAGCTCCCTGACACCAGCAGGGTTTTGACTGACCACTGGACAGCAATCACAAAGCGCTCCCTTCCTCGTAAGAGGTAACCCGGCAGTTTGCAAACCAGCATTTCAGTCAAAACCAGAGACCAGAGGACATACATTTTAACTTTCAACATCTGTCTTCATTTTGCCACATAAACCCCACCTTCTCTTACTATGGAGATGCCAAGGGCATCCTTTCAACAACAAACCATCTTCTTTTTCACCTTGGGCATCTGATGCAGCCCATTGCAATGCTAATGGAAATCTTGCTTTGAGCTTCAGGAGGCTTTGACTGGGGCAACCAGCTCTGCCCTTTCCCTATGTTTTTTACTCACCTTGGAGCTCTAAAATGGCTCTTAAAAGATAGGGCTCAGCTTTTCTCCCTCCTGTGCCATCTTCAGGTGTAACCAGTTGTATTTAGTTCATGCTTCTTCACCCTTCCTGTGTGACTCCTCTTCCAAGGCAGGTGCATGAGCTGAACTGTCCTTTGGCCCCTTCCCCTTTTCAGCTCAGTCTTTGTTAGCCGATGCCCAGGCTCACTGGGACTCCCAGCTCTCAGCTTTTGCTTTTTTGGACAGCGCGTGCACCCTTCTCACCGCGGCCTTGCCAGAAAGTGTATCATAGTTATCTGTATCACTATGAGTTGACGCTCCTTTTGCCAGCTCTCTGACCTAGCCCCCGATGCCTCCCTCAAGAAAAACAGATGAGCATCTTTCTTAAAGTATTCTGGGTCATTTTCCTTTTACAGTGTCAGTGTAAAGGGGATTTATTGAGAGGAAAGGGCATGCTCTGATTAAGAGGAGCATCCACAGAGGTGGATGGAGGTCAAGAACTTCACTGCCAGCTAGGGCAGCGGCATCACCATTGCTGGGAGGTGGAGCTGCTCTTCTTCCACCCCAACTGCTCAGAAACCCCTCGCTTGCTCCAAGCACGGGCTAGACAATTTCTCCAGACCCTGCTCCACCAGCCTTTGCAGGGTCCCAGTGCTGCACCATGCCAGCTGCCTCCGCCCTGACAGGGCAGGGAGAAGCAGGGACTGCCGGGCACGGGGAAGTTTCCTCCACAGAGCTACACCTCATCCCAGCAGCTCCGCACTCGTGCTTTGCCACCGCTACTAATGACAGCTCCCACCTCACATGACACTCCCCCTGCATTAATTTTGCTCAGTGTTTTTTTCTTTTTTCCAAGGGGTACAGCAGTGGCAGGGTGCGTGGCTGGGGAGAGGGCTCTGGCACAGGCTGGTGGTACGGATTCCCTCGGCATCCCCCATCCTGCTGCCCCAAGGAGGGAGGGTGGGAAGCAAGGGTGGCCAGATCTGCTCGGGAATATCATTTTTGGTGGGAGAAAAACCAGCAGCAGTCCCTCCACCTGGCTTGCGTGGACACAGTGCCATCTCGTGGGGCTGAGCCCTTGCTCCAACATGCTGCCGCCGCTACAGCGAGAAACATCACTCGGGAAAAGGCTTTCCCGTGGGGCAGCTCTTGAAAGTGGCAAATAAGTTTGGCAGACAGAACCGACCCTTAAAAGTTGTTGTAACATTTTATGTCAGGTGAGCACATCTGCTTTTAAAAAAAAAAATGGCTGCAGGCTTCTTATCCTCCAGTTATTACTACTTTTTGAAATGCTTATCCTTTTAGTTGTCCACCTTCGGCTATGTGCTGCAGCAGTTTTGCTGCTCTTCACACCATCTCTTCATTACATGTTGATTGCTAGCGCTATAAATAATATATATATTATATAAATATATATGAAATATCTACTGACTTCAAGGAAAACCTCTCATTTCCGAGTAAGAAACACTATCAGAGGCAGTCCTTTTCACCTGAGTTTTTCTTCAGTTCTTCTTGTGTTGTGTTCTTGTAAAGGTGGCTGTCAGTGTATAGGGTAAGTTTGGGGTTTGGTTGGGTTTTTTCTGAATTTTCTGATCACAGCTGATCCATTGTATCTCCCTAAACAGTGCAAGACCTAAGTGCTGTTTTACTGAATCACGAAAGTTTTGAGGCAGTGAGGGTCTCTTCAGTCAAGAATTGCTTCCATGGGAGACCGAGATTCTTTTTTTTCCACATCACTGGCAGAAATGCAGACACTCATGAGACATGTTGGAGTCTGGGATGCCCACAGAGCAAAACATGTCTGTTCCTTGGGTTTCTTGCTATTTCTGTTGATTACATATAGAATAAATGTATTTACATGCTGTAAGTCCGTCATTGTGGACAGTGTCCTAATGTCTTGTATTGCTACCTACAATAGTTTCTTTTTGGTTCTCCTTTTCTTCTTGTTTTGGGGGGTGGGGGTATGGGGAAGGGAGGGGTGGGGGGGCCTTTAGACCATTGTATGCTCTAGCCAAGTAGTTACCACATCTCTGAGGTTAATTTTAAACAAGATGATACTGTTGAGGTTGGGGTTTTTTTTAATCTCATGTCCAGGGCACTTTGCAAACTATCTTACTAAGTGTTCAGAAGTCTTTTCAGGTATTACTCTGGCTCTCATCTGGCCACAAAGTAACTAATTGTTTGCAGGCTGGCTTACTTAATATCAGGCGGTGCAAAGATGCCAGTGGTTTGTGAATGGAAACCAAACCTTTGGCCCTTTTCCCACAAGGACTCCAATGAGGTATTGACTTTGGGGTCACCACCGCAGTCCGTTCCCAGCTTGTGTGTGAAACCTTGAGTTCATAAAATGAACTGCACTGCAGATTTTTAAATGCTGAAGCATGTATCTCGGACACCCTTTGAAGTGGGAATTTAACAGAAATGCAAAGTGTATGTGTGTATGTACATACAGACAGACAGGAGAAAATAAAGGACAACTGCTGCTGGAGGCCTTTAGCTCTGATGTTAGTTGTGAGCATCCTCTTATGACCAACTTTTGCTTGGGAAGGTGAAGGTCAAAATTCAGTGCTGCATCATCACTGCAAGGTCAAATAGGCAGTACATCGAGAGCCAACAGAGTAAAAACTGGCAAGGAATTAGAGTTGGACTTGAACCAAAGCCACAGAAATGAGCCCTCAAGTTTGGTAGGTCAAGATCCTTGCTTGAAATAGGAGCATTTAGTTTACTTACTTGTCCTTAAAGCTTGACACCTGCTCCCTGAAATCTGAAAATCCCTTTATCTGAAAGTCCTTTGATAAGCTCTGCCTGTACAAAAAAGCAGTGATAATCCAGAGTTCCCACAAACCTCCATCACTGAATAGGTATTTCACATTTTCTGTGATGCTGGTTAAATGTATTTAATAGTGGTTCAGTCTCCTTGACTGCTTACAGAGATGAATTGCTATATGTGTGCTGTACCCCGGGCCTGCCCTTTTCTCCAAAACCAACCCATGCCATGGCATGCGCGTAATTTCTGGATGCCTGTGAAGAAGTGGGATGTAATCGGGCAGAGCCCTCCCGCAGCGGTAAGGTGGCTCTCCGAGTACTGGCACTCCGGTCTCCAGCTGCCGGCTTGCAGCTGGTGGGACAATAGCCCCTAGATGAGAAAAGCTTGCGTGGCCCCAAGAGCTTCTTTGGCTGCTGCCAGCTGGCTCTTGCTACAGCTTGCCAGTAAATTTGGGAGCTTAAACAATACAAATAAAAAGCAAAATCAGTCTGGAAAGTAAAGAAAATTAGGAAGAAGGAGAAGCAAAACACTCTTCTCCCATAGATCTTGCAAGGCGCCTTGCAAAAACACCCCCCCAGCCATGAGCCAATAACCTACTTTGAAGCAGGGTGAGTAACACAACTGAGAGAGAGAAGTTTTGGCATTACCGTTTTGGCACATCTGTGTGGTAGACTTTTTTGCTAACACATGTTCCGTCTGTTAATGTTGAAGAGTGAAAAAAAAAAAAAGTTAAGATGGTACCTTTGGTACCTTTCCAAAGCAAAGAAGGAGGGCCCGCAGGAAATGAAACGTCTGCGCGACTTGGGCCGAGAGGGTGTATCACGTTTCTCCCTCCTCTTCCCATGTCTCAGCTGTGCCAGGGTTCATGGGATTTGTTTTCTTTACTATTCAGATCTGGATAAATATTTTGGTTTTGACTTCCCTATTGCTGTATCTTCTATGCAATTCCTTTTCTAAAGACTTACTACCAGAGAAGTGCTAGCCATTGCATTATTTGTATTGCTGTACAGTGGAGGTGTGGTTTACTAGTTCTGAGTGTGCCTCTTATCCCCCTCCCTTTTTCTCCTTCCCTCTGTTTGTAAATGCCTGCATTTATTCTGTCAGCCTGACATGTACAAAGTGTAAGAAAGAATTTTTAAACAGGTAATAAATTATATTTATAAGCAACTGGAAAAAAAAAAAATACACCACTACCTTGTGTTCAATTGTTTAGTTCCTGGAAGTTTGGAAGGAAAGAGGAGCCTTTTATTTAGTTTCTTTTTCAAAAAAAAATTACCTGCTCAGAAGGAAGGTTTCTGCACACAAGAACTCCTTGTGATGTAGTCTGCCTCATAAGATACCATTCATTCATGACACGCACATGCCCATGCAGGCTGTTTCATTGCACTTCGTAAATCCTCGTGCATCCCCATGGGGTTTTACCTCAGCAGCTACAGGAGGATTCACCCCAGACAGTTTTCCTCAGGTTTGCATTTCGTGGCCGCAGTCAAAGGTGGAGAAAAGCAACAGGCAAGAAAACGTGTCCTCAGCTGCTGAGTTCAGCTCCCCTCCCTGCATCCAGCCTTTTTGTTAGAGAGGGGAGCAGCCCACTGGTCTCGTCACAAATGCCTGGGAGGCAAACTAAATGCCACTTGGGCAAGGTGATTTTGTCCAGCAATACCTGCTTATGTCCGATTTAGCCAGGTGCATACAATGCCTGAACACTGAAGTTCACCCTTCTTGCACCCGCTCCCCACTGTCAGAGATGGTGGTTGCTTCTCACCTTAGCCCTGTTGTGCTCAGTATTAAATTTCTTGGGGTGCAAGAGGCAATTCCCCAGCACAGCCGTGCAGCTGCTTCTCCCAGCTGAGGTGTGGGGTGGCAGTGGGGAAACAGTCGTCTCTTACAGCCAGCTCCTTGTCAGCAGGTCAGGCCCAGGCTGAGGAGCTCATCCTGCCCGGGATGGAGGCGATACGGGGGCCTGTGCGCTGCCAAGGGCAGCACCATCCCATCCCAGCAGCACCATCCCGTCCTGTGCCATCCCAATCCCATGCCCTGGGGGTGCAGGGCTGCCTGTCGGCCCTCGGGCTCTCCGGCTGTGCCATGCCGAGGAACGCTCAGCCCTTGCCGTCTCATACGCCAGACCCGCAGCCTGCCAGCACGGCCACGCAACGTGCTCGCTCAGCGGCTCTCCCTGCAAGAGGCAAGTCAAGGTTAAGTCAAAGCCGAAGCATTCCGATAGTGTACGAAGCCAAAGAGCACACAGCCCAAAAGCCGAGAATGTGGCAACAAGTGCATTTGCCAGGTTTGCGAGTCCCTGCAGTCCAGCTGGAAAAGGGCAGACCTTTAAAAACCCATCCCCTTGGATTACAGCAAGCTTTTCTCAAGGTGTAAGGTAGCTTTATTTTATTTCCCCCCATTGCAATTTTTAATGCGAGCTACACGGTGGGCAGAAGACAACTGCTCAGGCTGTTCTCCCTGAGCACGGGACACCGCTGGCTTCTTTAACGCTCCGCAATGAAGTGTGTCAGTAACACAAGGCTCCTCCGTTTCCCTGGCTTCTCTGCTAAAACTGGGATGTAGGCAATATATGCCCACCGGCTCCTGTAATTTATTTGCACTTAACGGGCAGCAATTCTTTGCCGGAGGACGGGCACGGGCAGCCCCGCAGTACCAGCCCAGGCAGCTGTCCCTTGCAGCTACTGGGGATGGAGCTGGGGACTGGCAGGACTGGCAGGTTACTGAGCCAAGACCTGATGCCCCGAGTCCGGATGAAATACTGGGCATTGCTCAAGTACATCGAGCATGGCCCAGAGCTGCAGCCAAGCGCCAGTGACAGGTTTACTCCATCCAAAAGCCACTGGACCTTTGGCAACACGGAGGGAGAACTATTCTTTTTTTATTATTATTATTTCATTATTATCTTCCCCATAATAGGAAGAGGTAGATTATATATGAAGAGGACTTGGAGCTATGACGTGAAGGGAGGATCTGTATCCCAAGGGACACGAGGCATAACTTCTTCAATGGTAACTTTGGCCACCACGTGGTCCCACAGCTAAAGAGAGCTGAGCTGCGGGCAGGGCTGATTTCTGCAAAACTAAGATGCCCACTTTGGACACAGTGACTGCATTTAGATTTCCTGGTGTCTGTCTGCCTTTCCCTTTGCATACTTAGCTTTCACAGGAGACAAGCTCTTTTCTGTCCATACCACTATTCCCACCCTGTCTACATGTATTGCCGAACTCAAGTTTCCTTTGGTTTCCGACACCCCCATGGGTTGGGTCTGCCATAGCCTGCAGTCTTTGCATTGGCCAAGCAGTTCCCTCCTTATCTTCAGGGACTTTTCCTTCAGGTACCTCACCTTTAGCTGTTCTTCCTGAGACTCCTGGAAGTGTCTGCTCCAGTGCTTTTGTGTTTGAAGGTGGGACTGCAACTCTCCTTCCCAGGTCGTGAAAGGCATGGTTTGGCATGTTTCAGGAAGAAGCAGAGCTCTGGTTTTGGCAGGGGACAGTAGCACGACTCTGCCAACCTCAAATGGAAGCGAAACAGTGCCAGTGCTGCCTGCAGCTGCAGAAGATAGGGGTAGCCAAACCCAAGGCTAAATAGTAGCCATGCACGTAGCAAGGTGGAGAGGAAAGAAAATGAGAACAGAGTCTAGGACTGCCCAAAAAAAAGCCATACCTGGAAAGTTAGGGGAAAAAGCAAGCAGGATGGGGGGAACAGAGGGCAGCTGCAGAAACACCTATCTCAGCAGCATGCTGGAGAAGGTGCAGCTGAGACAGGCTGTGCTGAAGCACCGAATCGCCTTCAGCACCGTGCAGCCAAGGGGGGCAGAAACAGCCCCAAAACTATGGGATACAGTGACATGCCAGGGACAACGTGCAGCAAGCATGGGGCTTTCCCACCTAGACATGGCCTGGCCAAGGGATTGTGGAAATGCTGCTGGAGACTAACTGCAACGCTCCGCCATTGATCACAGATGGCCTGGGGCAAAGCAGGAGGGCTGCAGGGTCTGTGTTAGTCAGCGGTAAGATGCAGCTCAAGGAAAAAATGCTGTTTACACACTTCTCTGAAAATAACCGGCAAGGTAATTACATGTTAGGAAATGCTGAGCTGAATGCTGCGTGCTGCAACACAGCACTGCAGAACGAGAGGAGAGCTCAGGCCGTAAATACAAATACATACAAATCTCTCTATATATGTAGAGATACATACGCTCCAATGTCTCTCAGCATTAAGCAACGCCGCATTTCAGCTGATGCGGTGTATGTAGGCTGCAACTTTTTTTCTCCTGAAGCATGGGGCTGGAAAACCTAGCTTCAGTCTGTGCACAGATTACCTCCTGTGCCTTATGTGCTATTAAAAATAGTAGTCACAATTCATAAATATTTGGGGGAAATAAGGGAAGGGGGGGGGGGGGCTTACAAAAATTTTATGCGAATGCCAAATTTCTAAAGATTCACATAATCAGCCACAAAATGCGAGTGACTGCTCTATTAGTGATAACACTATTTTAATTACCATTTCTCTCTTCACCGAGTTGTGAAAGGGGTGATGCTTTTTTATGCCAGTGGAAACATATGCAACATCTTGCTGTTTACTTGTTTGCTCAGGAAAAATCTTATAAAAAAATAAATAAATACAGTGAGGCATGGTCAAAATAATCTAGCCAGTGAAATGAAACCCAAAGGTGGTGCTTTTCAAGCACATGAAAAATAAATAGAAGTAAAAGCAATCTCTTTCATGGGGAGATGGAAACAATTTTATTTGGGGGGAATGTTAAAACAACCATATACAATTTGAACAAATACAACGTAACACAGTTTGTTCCCCAGGTTTTCTAATTACAGTATTTACAGGTTTAATAAGGCACTGGTTCTCAAAAAAGAACACAAATTCGTTTCTTAGTCTTTACATTGTCAACCTTTTCTTTAACAGAAATAACTTTGTGCTAGAGAAAGGATAGCAGTTGCCAGATGGCATCTCTCCTCTTTTTGTTTTGGGTTTTTCCCCCCCCCTTCTTCTCCCACTTACCTATGCCATCTTACCTATGCCAATAAGTCACTAAACTAAGCTTCCTTTAGTGATTTACATTTGAAAATTGGATTTTCAGACCTGCGGGCACTGAAGCCACGATTATCTTCATCACCTACTTCCAAGCCCTCATTGATGTGCACTGTGAAACTACCAAAACCTGGAAGTGACATTAAAAGGCCACATCTGGCAAAATAAATGTACTAACCTGCAGTCACTGCACATGCCGAAACCATAATAATTACATGTTGAATGTTGCAGAAAGTCAGCCGTGCAAGTGGTAACTCGAATGTCACAGTGCTAGAACAAACGACTTCCACGCTTGCCTTAGGCTGTTTTCTGACTTTAGGAATATCCCCTTACAATAGCATCGATTACAGTGGGTAGGAGAATTGAGGGCAATATCTGGCCTTTTGAGTCTTCAGAGAAAATGGGCAGGCACTAGTTATACAACTGCAGACCCTTTGCTTTCTCAGAGTGTGTCTCCATATATATATATATATTTATTTTCCTATATAGCACCGTTGCAGTGATTTGTCATTTATGCATTTTCACAAATAAATATTATGTTTTATTTAGTGCTTTATCATCCATAATAGTTTACTCTTAATCCACATACTGGAGTTATTCCAGACTCTCAACTGAATATATATATATATATTTATATATATATATATAAAACACATAAACTTGAACATTTAACATACACACTTTATGTAACCTATCAATCAGTATCTTAGATCCCTTTCTTTTGGACCAAAAACTTAAGACTTGTTCAGAAAACCAGCAACTGGCCCTTTCTCTTGTAACACACTGACAGCAAGTGCCAGGGGCATTGTGTGCATCACGTCCACCAGCCAGCAAAGCACCCTCCAAAACATTTCTGGGGAGAGCCGTGATAATATTGAAAAAAAAAAAAAAATTAAAAAAACCCTCTATTTGAGGAAAGCAGATGTGAAAAAACACCTAAACATGGCAGGGAAGAGGCACCCCTGCTGCACGACCGCTTACCCGGGACCCACAGGGACCGGGCTCGGAGATGGGATTGACCGAGCCTGCCCTGACCGCTGCCAAAGTCAACGGTCCCATCCGTTTCGTCGGAGCCAAGAAACCCCTGTTCCTCGGGGCTGTGCTGGTTTTTATGAAAGGGCATGAAGGCAAAAGGAGTTAGAGTAGAAACCCTGTGGCTCCGTTCACCAAGACAAAAAGGTGAAGAGAGGCTGGGCTGTCCTCCTCATTTTGGGCCACAGATCTTCAAACCAAGGCAGCCAGAGAGAGGAGCAAACTCCGCTCTCAGCCATGCAAGCACGCTGTTTATTAAGGACAGAGGAAACCAGCATCGCCTCTCTTGGGGCCAGGGTTCAGTGTACTATAACCTCTCAGAGATTTTCTTTTTGTATTGCTCGGTATTTTTGGGTACAGGCAAGGAAACTGCACTGTGGAAAAAGCACTCTAATTAATGAAAATCCTCTGATTAGACTTTTTAACACCTACAATCATGGAGGTCTTGCTGGTTCTCTTGAACCTGTGCATTTTTCTCTGTTAGCTTGAAAGTATAAAATGGTAATTTTTCCAACTAGAAACACCTTCAGGGAGCTGTGAAGTTAAACCCCAATTATATACCTACCTACCACAAATAAATCAGTTTTGTCCAAAAAGGGAAAAAAGAAGCATTACAGAAATGCTGAGGCTAAATCCAGCATGGCAATTATTTCAGTTCTGAAATAGGCTTAGCATAATCAAAGCAGCATTTGTAAGGACTTATTTCAAAATTAAACTGAACACCACCTAGTGAAACAGGATATAGGCAGGCAAAAATTTTTAAAAAATAAAAGAAGGGTAAAAAAGGGCAAACCGGTAACTCCCATACAGCTCAGCTTTGATAACCTGATGAAGAACAGAGACCTTTCCAAAGAAAATACTTCACAGGGAATATTTCACCTCTCATTTCCCCTTCTGTAGTTTTAACATTGCAGCAACTGCTGCGGCCCCAGGAAGGAGGAATGGGGAAAGATGGTAAATATGTTTCCCATTTCTCTTCTCCCCTAAAAGCTCCTTTTGCTGGAAACCACGATGCTACGGAGCCCCAGCTTGGCGGCAGAGCCTGTCACTACCGTGCAGTGGCTCCCAGAGGCATGAAGGCTGCTGGAAGGACACTCCAAAGAGTAAGGCAAACGAAGCTTGAGCCAAATTGTTTGGTTTGGGGTGCCTCTCGCTACAGCAGGAGAAGGGCTGGAGGCACCTGCCCACTGCCGGCCCCCGTGCCCAGCTCTCACCGCCCACCCAAGTCCCACGCTCCTTCCCTGTTGGCTTCCTACTGTGGCCAGGAGGCACCAGGTCTCCTTACGCTTAAAGAAAAATGATTGCCACCCCACAAACGGGGATTCTTTGAGGTTTTTCACTTTCCCTAAAAAAAGGGAACACAGATTTTTTTTTTTTTTTCCTGTGGTTGTAGATGGATACCTCACTTTTACACAGATCGAAGAGCAAGTGAATAATTTTTTTCTCACAAGGAAATTCCTCTTACTCAGTGGTTGTGTATGTAGGTCACAGCAGTTTCAAATTCACCAGCGAATCCAAATGTGTACTTCACTTCCACTCACACACAAAATACTTCATTTTGCAGTAGGGGGAAAGAAAGGAAAAAAAAAAAAAGCCGAGAAAAGGGGCACTTGTTTATCATCCTGGTACCATACCCCATCAGATTTCCTGGAAACATGAAGAGCTTCTTCAAACAAGTCATGCCGAACCATACTCATACAGCTCCCGATTATCTTAAGCAAAGCACGACCTCCCCTGGGACAAGTCACCCACAGGAACCCAGCCAGCTGTGCTAACGATGGCAGGGATGTAACTGGGCTCCATCTCTATACTATGAGAACCGCTTGCACGTGCAGGCAAGTCATCTCCGCAGGTAGACGGCTTTCAAGACGGTTTCCATTACAGCTCCTCTGAGCTGCACAGACCCACTGACCTTTTTTTAAATGCTGGAGTGCAATAGTCTCTTTATAAATGAAAAAGTCGCTTTGCTTTCACTTTCAGCACAGTTTCCTCCAATTATTTTTTTTCAATGTAACAATATACATCTTTTTTACTTCTAACCAAAAGTTTTATTTTCATAAAATTTAAAGCAGTATCTTTTTAAACAGTCAAAATAATAATAATAACAATAATAATAATAAAATAATAAGTGGCTTTCACAGAAAGCAACATGCATAATCTTAAACCAGTTACTAAAACTGTATTTCCCCGTGTAAACAAGGGCAGACAAGCCTCTTCCAATCTTGTATGTCAAAATTCAGCCGATTTTTGCAAAGGGTAGTCTCCTCAAAAGCTGTCAAACGAACCTACAGCTGCTCTTAAGCATGACTGCATTCAAGATACTTATTAGCGAAGACTTTTGATACCTCTTCAGGACTTCTGCCTGCACGAGAGAGTCCGTTTTAATGGGCCTTCACAAGAACTGCCTCTGGCCGAGTCAGAGTTTAATGTCCTGCGACTCTGACATTTTGGCAAGTGTTTTCTTGACCCGCAGGGCTGTGAGCCGGGAGGCGGGGTTGTGAGCCCAGCACTCCATCATCAGCTTCCCCATCTGCCGTAAGCACTGCGAAGAGAAATGCGAGAGAAAGTCCCACCTGGGTCAGTGAAAGAGGAGACTGCAGTTGGTGGCAATGCCAAAAAACTGAAGGGAAAAGGTCTTTTCTAAGGGCAGCCAAAAAAAAGACAACGTGCTGGCTGGTATCACTTTTCAAGAGCTTTTGTTTTCTGTATATTAAGGAGAGTTCTTCAAACATGGCAATTACTCTTATAATTTATGACAAGTTATAGTCTAGACTTGGCTGTACGCTCAACAAAAGCGCTTTTCTTCTTTCCCCTTCCCCAAATCCACACAGCCTGACCTGTACAAGCGTGACTCTGTACAGCGAGCCCTTTGCTCTACAAATTCAGTGGAATTCGTTTTCCTCAGCCAGCGACTGGCCCCCGGGGTACAGCCCAGGGTCAGCACGCACCCACAGCTCCTGCCCAGCCGCCCTCCCTGGAAAGCCACCTGTGAGCACCCGGCTCAGCTCTGCCCTGTCCCGCTCCATCCCCTGCTCGCTTCCAAAACATAGTCAGACCCTCCTCCAGCTCCCAGCAACAACTCTCTTGCTGCCAGCGTCTCAGCATTGCCTTTGACATCCTGGAAAAGAAGCATACATCCTGGCCTATGTCTACCACCTTCTTCCAAACATGAAGCACCACGTAAGCCATCACAGCCGGGTGATGACCCTGTCAGCCTACGGATTTACGCTGGCTGAAGATTTGCTTGCCACAATAGGAAAAGAGAAGTTTACCATCTCACCCAACTTGCTTTCCATTTTCATGAGGCTCCTGGCCCAGAAGCAGTGCAGACTCTCAAAGGCATTAAGCATAAACAACACCAGCAGTTAGCTGCGAGGTTAGACCAGCCTAATGCATTTCAGATTAATGCCAATTTTTATAAACGAGTTTTGGTGATACGCATGGTTTTATTCACTAACAAGTTTGCCTCTCATTGCTAGAATGCCTGAAGTGGGATTACTGATGATGCTAACCAGTTAATCAAGAACAGTTATTTCAACAAGCCCCCCCTGATCCTTGATACGTGTGGTAGCAGACCAAACACACACCGCGTGCCACCACACAAAAGCCCTTCCCAGGATCAATACTAACAGTGCTTCCTCCAGTATTTCCACTCCCGGTCTGAAGTCTCAGAGGGATTTGGCTAGGGAGGGGATGAGGCAGGTAAGTCTCAGTTAGATCTTCGCACACTGGCTGTTGCACAAGTCCTCGAGCTTCCCAGGGAGGTTGTTTTATTATTCCCTCACATTCCCAAATTGCCTACATCTCATGCCACCTAAATCTTTCATCTACCTGCAGAATATTCATCTACACACTGCTATTCCCAAATGGCAGCTGTCTTCTGCGATGGTAGAAAACTTTACAGCATTAAACTGTACCAATTAACGTGATTAATGACCCTTCCTCCATAGCATCTCGAGAGCAGTTAGCAGGTTTGCCTGCGGTACCTCAACTGCTTGACTCTGATCCCATGAACACAACTTTGCTTCGTTACAGATGCTCAGCAGAGAGAGTTCAGATTCTCCCCCAGCCCTCTCACCTCCTCGTTTTATTCTGGAAAGCATTTTCTGGATCCTGCGTCTCCTCTGAAAAGCCATACCTGTAGCTCTGTTTGCTAAAATGCAGAGAGGTACATGAGCACTGTTTTCTGTAAGATGTAAAGGGGCGAACGATCGGTGCTCCTCGGTGCAGCCCAGCTGCTGTGGTCAGTACTATTGCATATCAATACCATAAGTGTGCAACTTAGTATCTTGTGCTCATATTAGCGTAAAATCATGGTAAAGTCGTGTTTCCAAGCCTGCACACCCATGATCACAAAAAAGCTGTATGCTTATTTCATTTCAAAGAGATAGGAGATACTTCCTTCTTTAAAAAAAAAAAAAGAAAAGGTTGGAATTACAGCCCACACATGACGCTGAAGCAGCTGCCAGTACACCAAGTATGCTGCCGCTGCACTATACACTACAAAATAATCTCTCTTTCAAAATTTTTGGCTAGCCACTGATTTAATGCTATTAATGCTGGGAGTGGAAAGCAAAATGAGTGCAAGAGGAAAACAGAGAGACTAAGAAGGTCTGAGCACAGCCTGCTATCGCTGTGGGACCTGGTAGACAGCACACAAGGAATCCACTTGCAAATATCGTAGGCTATGGCCTCTGGGGTTCTGAAACCTTCAGTGGGGATATCCAAGAAGGTCGTGCTCCTTCCCAAGCCCTGTTACGCTGTGACTGGTGCGAGTGCCAGTGGTAAAGCTCCTCCTCGCTCAAAATGATTCAGAACTGGGTCAATCTCACTCACTCACTCTGATTAAAAACACAGGCTGCATTTTAAGAGGGATGATACCTCATCACTGCTCCATCTGTTGGGAAATGAAGGGCGTAGTCTCTTGATGCACACAATCTCCCGCATGTCCTCATACGAGGGGTCGCTGGGTACAAGGTCATGGTACGGAAGCTGGTATTCTTCAACTATTCCTGAAAGAAGCAATTAGTTGTCCATCACTGGCAGAAGACACCTTCCACTACCCTCTTCCCCTCTCATTTTATAACAGATTGACCATACTGTTCAACAATTATATGTACTTCTCCTTAAAAGGACATTCCTGCCCTAGAAGTTTATTCCACAGTCAAGTTCCAATGCAACCATTGCTGTGTAAAGACTGGTTGGGTATCTTAATCCGAAAGCATAGCTACTTGCCTGGTGAGACAATTTCTACCACTGCTGTCCAGTCCAGCAATCTCCAGTAAGTTATCACAGAAAGAACTATTAGCATAGGGCCTGTATCAGAGTAATTTGGCAGAGAATTAACCTTGAATTAGGTGTCCTTCTTATCAGTGGACCTGGTATATATTAAAGAGCATTTCTGTGCCTTTTCAGAACATGGCAAGGTACCGTTCTTTGAGCACAGCAACAATGACAGCAATATTACAAATTTTACATCACATCATTGCAATACACTTTACCAATTTGTAAACACAGGCATCACGTTTCTCATCAGTGAAATTCAGCTCCTCTAGGGTAAGCATGGAGCGAGCATTCAGCACAATACTGCAGGCTTTAAAGACCCATAAAGTCTGGTGAAGGTAGCATAGACCCGAGAGAGACATGCTGTACTCTTACTTGCCACCAATCTGGCACGTAATGGCTGCCAAGTCATTTCTCTGCATTTAACTTTCCTCAGTGGCAAAATAGAGGTAATAACACCCATCATTTTTTGCACTGCACTGAGCTCTACATGCAGAAAGCACACATAGCCTACGTGTATGAGGATGGATCTATGCCCCGAGTCTGCAGCTGGCTGCATTGCTTTACCTTTGCTGTCCTCACGCTTGAATGCCTGATATCAGAAGGAAATGAAGCACATCACTGGTATGACAACGATGTAATAAGTGCCACTTGCCTCTGTTTTTTTTCTACTTGTCTTGTAAACAGATTATTTCTTTTAAATAGTGGCACAGCATACCCCCAAATTGTTTGTCCTCCTCCTCCTAACTCTAACAAAATGAAGAAATCACTATTGTCTTTCTGCTAAAATAGCTGAATACCCCCAGTCCAGCAAAAATGTGTTGCCATTGGAAAAGGCCCCCAAATGAGTTCTGTATTCCTTCTTCAGTGCAGGCATCTGCTGCCTTCAAACGAGCCGTTAAAATACAGTCTAAATCTTTGCTGTTGAAATAGCACTGGCTGATGCTTTAAAATAAGTTTCAAGAAGAGAACAGATATTAAGAGAGTTACCTGTATGGTTTATCCACATTTGTTTATTACAGTAAAAACAATTACCCAGAGAAAAGGATGTAATGGAAGATTTGGGTTATAAATGGGATTCACTGACACAATTAAAAGCAATCTCCCAGGTTTTACCTCCTGAAACACATCTCCTTGCTATCTCCCAAAGGATGAGTCCAAAACTGTACATATCAGCCATGATGTACGACTGAAAGTGATTTCTATTCAAGCTTTCATCCAGCACCTCAGGAGGCATATAGCGTTTTGTTCCTACACGGGTATTTGGAGGTATGTCTACCTCATTTGTATCACTAAAAGAAAAAGAAGGGGAAGAAAAAAAGGCATCAAACATGCAATAAAGTGGCTGGAAAAGAAAAGCAATTTAAATGGGAGAAGTACTAAATTCACACCACATCCATTCTCAAACAAGGTCAAAAGTAATGCATAATCTTAATGGAACAATTCTTACAAGGAAAGCCTCTTAGTGTGAAGGCAACCCTCCTTAAAAGACTGACCCGCCTGAGGCTATGTTAAGCATTCAAATGCAGAACCACAATGGAGATAAGTCTCAACAGGGATGCTGTAACATTTGCGAGATTTCATTAGCATTAGCCTGAGCTCTAATGCTGGCGATAACAATCAAATCTTCATTAAATGCTGTTTTCTTAACATACTCCACTACCTAATGCTTTAGTCTTAGCAATTAATGGAGGACACTAAATAGCTGGGGCAGTATCACTTAGCTGTATCAAATCAGATCTGCAAGGAAGATGAGTATACCTATTTTTTGTGCATGCATTATGTTTGTCCAACCTTTACACATCAAGATGTGTAAACATACAGATGTAAATGTGCAAAAAAATCTAAACAAATGTGTCACACCTCACACATTGACCAGAAGAGACAACGTATATCTAACAGGAAGCAAATTCCTATTAATTACGTGACTGGATTTATTTTTTTTTTCTTATTAACTCAAATTCAGCTGTATCAGTTTCAATGTTTTTAAAAGTTTAATATATGGCATATATTGTGGTTTGTTTAGAAAGGTCTGTTTCCCTTTCCCCACCTTCAAAATGTAAACATTTTAAATGTGATGGATGCAACAAAATCTCACAGAATAATTATACAACTTCTGTAATTTTTTTCACCTACAGCAATTTTCTTCACCTACAGTTACGAAAATGACAAAAAAAGCCAAGCCTGAGGTACAACCAGTCACCTACACAGTCATTAAATCATACATATGCCAGTAGCATTTCTGTATGCCTCCAAGAATGTAACATAAATCTAGTGACCTGCACTGTCTTCCAATATTTCAAATAAAATGAGAAATGCAGAGAACTTTACTAAACTCATTAGCTTCAGCAGAGCACACCCCTTTCAACTGCTTTTTTCTGTTCCTGGTCATTGCCTGAGAAATGCTGTCTAAGGAAGGATTCAGTATGAACACAAGCTGAGTATGTAACGTAAATTCCATTTGGACTGTGACGAATACATATTTCACCTTCTTTTATAGCGACACTTGGTAGTTCCTAGTTCCTCTCAGTTCATTCCTAAGCAGTGTGCTCCTCTGTACTTGACAGGCAAGGTATATCTGCAAAGGGTGAATTTCTTCCCCAAAACTTCTACAGCAAATAGTGTATTTCCAAGTTGTTGTTTTCTAGGCCGCTGTTCCTCAAAGTAAAAATATTCCTTCTCATCTCCTAAACAAAGGTCAGGTTCATAAAGGAAAAGCCTCACCAAGAAACCTGGTAGATAAGTGAATGGCAAGAAGAGCACATAAAAACTGCCTTTCCTTACACTCTGAATAATTTCAGTTCAAGATTTGTACAGAATTCTTAAAATCTTTTTTGATACTTCAGGGATTGCATGGTTTCAAAGCTGACCTCTGAAAAGGAAACCTTCAGTCTATGGCCAGATTTCTGTGTGCAGAAAAATCAGAGACTTCCTAACTCATGTCTCCACCAGCAGGACCAGTGCCGAGAGCTCAAGCTCCTTTTGAATGGAGCTGTCAGACAGCGATGACTCCTTTACAAATCCCAGGAGTGAGTAAGTCCTACTCGTCTGCTCTAAGTTGTTTAAACACACAACCATTTTTTTTTAAATCAAATTTAAAAGCCATTTCAAAAATCAAATCTGTACTTTGGCAATTTGATTTGTAGGAAATGAAACAGAAGGCAGCCCAAATGGGGTGCTTTTCAATAAATACCAATTAGAAACTTGTGCAAATGATTAGAATTATTCTATATAAGTTGTGAGTGAATTATCTTGCGATCAGACAACCTGAAAGCTTCAGCGACAAGTTTACTGACATGACTCCAACCTGTCAGTGCTATGTCCTTTTAGCATGTGGCAGCAATACTCAGATTGCTATTGAGGGGGAGAAGTGATGCAAACCGAACGTTTATGCAAATGCTACTAATGTGCTCAGTAATAAAATAGTGACTATTTATACACCTGCATTATGTGTTTACGTGACATTCTCACCCACACAGGCAGTCCCACCTCACGTACAGATAAGGGTAGCCTGAAAGGTATGCACATACACTGCTGGCGCTGACTCACACGTGCATGCTCGCTCAGTCAACAACTAAACCAGCGTTTGCATCTGATTTACCAACTTTTCCTCACCCTCCTCACTTCTACTCACCTGATAAACTTAACAGCCAAGCCCAAATCTGCTATACAGCAGGTGCCGTTCTTTTTCACCAGGATATTCTTACTTTTTAGGTCACGGTGGGCAATAGCGGGTTTGCCCTGAGTACTGAAGATCTCAGTGTGCAGGTGGCACAAGCCACTAACGGAGGAGTAAGCCAGTTTTAACATGGCTTTTGTGTCCAAGGTAGTAGATTTTAGATAATCATAAAGTGAGCCGTTCTCATGGTAGTCAGTGATGAGATACAGCTGGGTCCAAGATCCTGTACCTTTAATGTCTGCAGCAATGAACCCTGCAAAGAAAAAGAAGATTTTCAAATTAATACTTCTCGGGCTTTTTTTGACTGCTCAGAACGCTGGACTGTCAGCCACTTCAGTTTTATTTTAATAACGTATTTAATTTCTTTAATCTTACTTTCATGGAACTATGCCTCACCTCTAGCCTTTAACATATTTTCAGAAAGCCCAGATATGGAAATCCAGGTGGCAGAAACAGACGTGTGGTGTTTGCAGTAACAGCCCCCAAACCCCACTATTTTTTAACCTTTATTTATATTTCAGTAATCCTTGAAACATCTTTCTTTTGAAAAGTGCCAGGTGGCTAATTGCAGAGCACAGCAGGTAACAAAGCACATAGGAAAGGGCATCAGACAACAGCGAATACAAAATTACTAAACTTAAGAAACATGTACACTATTAAATAATTCTCTTTAATGTCACTCACCAAGAATATTTTCATGCCTCATCAGGACAGTCTGGTAGATTTCTGTTTCTCTGAACCAGCTGGCCTCCTCCGTGGTAAAAAACACTTTCACGGCTACCTTTTCGCCACGCCACTTTCCCATCCAGACTTCTCCATAGCGACCTTTTCCAATCTGCTTTACCATCTGAATCTGTTTTGCGATGGTCCTTTGAACCTGTGAAATGCCAAGATGGGGGGTTACAACTTGCTCCGCAGATACCTTCTGCATTCGCCTCCCTCCTTCTGTGTCTCCTTCCCATGCAGCAAGCCTGGTGGAAAGGGGAATACACAACCATTGCAACGTGGATTTCGGCAAAGCTCCACAATGCGGATGCTCCCTGTTTCCCCCAGGACGCAGTGTGAGTGAGGCCATTCCTGCCACTGTGAAGATGCCTTTCCATACATTCCCAAAATGCACCGTGGCCTCTCAAGAAAGTGAATCAGTCTGTGTGAAGGAAACATTTGACTACTAACTTTGAAATTTTTATTTTCCTGTGGGAGGTTGCCATTTTGTGGAAATTTTTTTGTTATTTTTGGAAAACCTTTGACAGAAAACACTGCTGGCCACCCCAACGCAAACCAAATTCCAAAAGGGTAGGTAACACAGTTTTAATTAAAACGGGGATGTTCATTACATACTCAACACCGTTGAGACTCGAGGTTAGGGCTCACAAGAGCCAAAAGCATATCATCGCCCTAAAACTAGCAGAATTACGGAGAGCAGCTTCCTATCACCTTCCTTGAAAATCCCATGCCTAATAATTTCAAAATACAAATTTGGTGTTAGAAAGTTCCTACATTAATTTTGATAATCATCATCATATAGCAATAAAAAGTAAGATTTTTTTTCCAAAGATATGGAAGCACAGCTTTAAATCTGCCTTTTCTAGTGTCCGTACCAGCTTCGCCAGTGGCTACAATGCGAACTGATGCTAAAGTCAAACCATTTGTGCAGCTGTAGCAGAAGTTCAATGTACTCAGCAGCATTGCAGAGATACCCTTCATAAGGATGGCAGACCCCATGTAGCAGATGGACTGATTCTACATTTAACAAGCTTTTATGACTACAAAAAATCTTGGACAAATGGAGACTAATATATTCTCATAGGATTTGAGCATTTCCGCAGATCGTGTATTTTTAAAAGTTCACAAATAAAAACTCAAGTAGATGCTGCAACACAATCCACTGGTGTTCATGGTCGACTCAGCCTCACCCTAGTATAACAGGAGATTAAAATGTCACCCTTTTGTGCTTCAGTATTGCCAGTTCAATCCGCAGCTAATGATTTTTTGTTTGGTAGGATTTTACAAGACTTTGAAAGAAAATAACTTTATAGCCTCCAATGCAAGGGGTTTTTCACCTGGCCCAAGGAACTGGCAAAACCCGGACAAGTGCTAACTCGAGGTGTCTCGGTTTTGCCACCACCCATATACAAATTTCAAGCAGTTTATTGCAGTGCACTGCCTGAATACCTATGAAATCATATGCATTTCATGTAGTCCCAAATACAATCTGTCTTGGCTGACAGAAATTATTAAAACTTGAAATCATTTGCTTCCTTTGTTCTCCCTGGGAGGTCCAGTGTAAACTACCAGTTTGGTAATGCAGAGCAGGACTGCCACAATCCTGCTGCAGCATGAACGTATGTCCAAAGACAAACTCAAAATCTATTAGGTAAGGTCTATTACCATTTATTTTGTAAGCAAATTACTGGGTTTCATATTAAACAATTTAAAGAAGAAAAACATACAGTGGCATTTATGCAAAGCTATTTCAAAAGTCCCAGCTTTCTTCTTCTGTCATTTAAACAGAATTCCATTTTTTCAGCCCTGCAATGTATTATTAGACTTCCAAGATGGTGGCTTCAGTGCTGTTATTTTTTAACATCAGTGAAAGCCAAGAACAGAGATTAGCCTTGATTTTTAAAATTGATTTATTTTCTTTTATAGTCTCATGTAGTGATTGAACAATAGTTATATTACATTGGTATTTTGCTGTAACATTTTGTAATGTCATTTTAGCATTGTTTCTTTCTATTTTGCCCATTTTAAAAATGCATCCTGAACAATAATGCAGTTATATCAAATAATTTAATTTGTGTAAATATATGTAATGGCATCATAAAGTACATGGAATTACAATACTTAATGATGAAAAGTTCCTTATTAAATTACATTAAGAAAATGAAAAACACATTTCTGTTATGGGTTTTCAGGCGGCAGAATACTATGTGAAGGGCCTTAACCTGGTTTCCTCTTGCTAGAACTGGTCAAACGATTTCCTATGAACAATTTATTTTATTTTAAGGAATTTAGCCCTTTCTTGAATCATAAACTGATTACAATTTCCAAAACAAATCAGTTAATCAAAATTGTTGGATGAACTGATTTCATAAGCATGCTGAATGATGTGTTCATGTGAATTATTTACACTGTGTGGGGTTGGGTTTTTTTTATTTCTTTTCAAACCTGTATATTTTGCTGCTTGAGCTCTGTGAGCAGCCAGGTAAGGTTACATGGCCCTTTCTTTCCTCTTCTTGACTGGAATCAATCCAGTTACCAACCGTTTCTACTTTCTGCATTCTATTTTTCTGATGTTCAGCTAAATGTGTTCAGCTACTGCAGATTAAAATTCAGACAAACCAACCTTTTGTAACTTCAATATTTTGAACAGAGAACTCCACACTTATGGCTGGGATGCAGTCCCTTGAAAAGCGAAATTCATTGGAAGAGGAATTAGGAAAAAAATACGTGAAAAGGTAGAGACCAAACTGTAATTCAGCAAACTCTTCATACAGACCACTGAAATAAACGTTCCCAGCATCCAATCTCCTTCCCCGATTTTGTATGTGGATTCACAGGGCCAACAGCTTTGCCTACACTTCTTGCTTTGTCAAGGCCAATGGGGTTCCCCTTGCTTGCACAGACTTGACTGTGCACCCCAGTTTGTTGGCTCAAAGCTTTTATTTACGACTCACTTTATTTTTTATTTGGTTTAAAATTTGATTGGCAGCATTTGACCTGCAGCAAACTTTTCTGTCAGAGGTACGAACAGGTCAGGAGAAAGAACGCTTGCTGAATGTCAAAGTATCGATAAAATCTTGGTTAATGCTTGGTTTTGGTATAATATTTGTACCCATTAAAATAAATGTTCTGCACAGAAGGAAAACATTACTGTTTAGCATAAAGTGACATTTTGTAATAAATTTGCAGCTTACTTTCCTGAAATAATAACTCTGGATATTTCAGTCTTTGCATAAGAAATAATACAGTTAAAAACAAACTCTTCCGCAATAAAGTCTAGCGCATTATTGCCAGGCGCTTTCTATATACTTGTCTCAGGCATGGGCCCAGAGGTATTAATCTGTGCATTTCTAGTGAGCCTGTAGCGGTTGTAGCTGTCTGGGTAATGCAGCAAACATCTATTACCAAGTGCAAGATTCATTATAGCTCTCGTTTTTCTTCTCTTCCACAGAAAATCACTACTTAAAGGGAAAGTCTGGGAGAAAAAACGTATGCATTTTGGTAGGCAAAGAGAGAGGGGAAAGAGTGCCTTCAGGAAGAACACTTGGTCCAGTGGCTGCAAAGTCTCCAGGCTTGAGAGAGGAGGACTGGCAGAAGACAGGATGGTTTCTGCTTCACGGAGCACTGGCACAGCTCTGGGAGTTACTGAGCAACAACCCAGTTGGGATGCCACCTCGGCCATTACAGCAGTTAATTAGCAGAAGTTAGTTTTTCTGTCCACTGCAAGAGTAGACCTGGGGACACCAGTAAGACCACAGATCCCATCTTCAACCAGCTCACTGGGACAGAGGAAGGCATAAAGCACAAGTGGTCACAACCAGTGTTCCTCCAGCTTTTTTGTCTCAAGGGCATCCTGGAATGAAGTATTGAGCCATGCACTGCTACGAGATGCCCCAGGGCACCTGCTACCCATGTGGGCTGCTGGAAACACATCCTCTCAGAGAACAACCACCAAGTTCCTTGTGATTGCTTTAAATTATTATTTCTGTCACTGTAACAGGTAGGAGCACCAAGCACAGACCAAGACCCTGATGTGGCAGGTGTTATGCAAAAAAATAAAGCAAAAAAAGCAAGAACCCCTCACAACTAAATCAAGTGAAAGCACTCATTAGGAATGGTCCTAAATTGTAAGCATGGTCCCTCCCCTTTCATGTCTTCTAGAGGGACACTGGTATGGGGTATGACAGAGCTTTCTTAAAGCCTAGACTTAAATGATGGAGTTTCTCTCAATAGAGAAAAATAACCATGGGTTTTCCATGCTCAGTACTAGTCACAGCACCCACTTGGCAGCTTGGCTTTTTTTCTCAATAGCTTTGTTAATTGTCAGAACACTGGATTTTTTAAAAAGTCAGCTCTTCGTTTAAATGGGACTCTAAGCATTTACTCCTGTGAGAACAAACTGAGTTTAGCCAGATTTTTACCAACCACTCAGCCTGTTGCTTCATTTTAAGAAATTATAAAATTTCCCATTTTATTTCTTCTTTAGGGTGTAGAAAAAAGATGTGTGAGCAAAAACCAGATAGATAGTACGTAGTACTTGGAAACTGGACAACATCTACAGTAATAGGATCACTACAGACAAATAGGTTTGGGAGACAGGAGGGACATATCATCTCTGAAAAATGAAAATGAAATCGAATTCATTTTGTCAGAGGCAGTGTTTTAAATAAGTAGCCTGGCTTTTTTTTTTTTCAGTGCTAAAAAGCAACGATGACCCCTAGAAACAAAAATCCCTGGTGAACAGAACTGTTTTGCCACAGAAGGTAAAACTTCTGCCTTTTCAGCAGGTGAGCTCAGGGGGCTCAGTCATCCTGGAGTCAGTTCAGAAATAATCACGAGCTCCATCTCTGTGCCTTTAGCCTTTGAGATTGCCACACTACAAGGAAAAATAATTCGCTCTTGACTTCTGAATGCAAAGTGAAGTCTACACATAAAAAGGTTCCAGGTTTGATGAATTACACTTCCCTTTACATAAAGACGATGTGTCAGTGTTTGAAATGCTATTGTGTATTGCACATAAAAAGCAATAAAATAAGATCAGCGGGCCAGATGCTGTCCTGTACACTGGGGTAAATCCTGATGAACTTCTGTGAGCTCTATTAGCCTGTACTTACCCTATGGTACCTAAACTAAGAAAAGAGCTGAGGTAAAAAAACCCCTAGGCTTTTTTCACTTAGTCTCCATGAAAAAAAGTCTCCTGCTTCTAAAGCAGTTGTTCTCCAGCTTAATCCTTGTCATTTCTGGGAGAGGAAAAAAACCTAAAACAACAACTGAGGACACAGAAATGTAATTTCTTGTGCCTCATTTAGTCTTCTCCCTCTACTCATTTTTGCCTTTTAAACTTGCATTAAAATAATATCGCTTCCTTACCAGGAGAGGGAGCCCGGAGCCGCTCCCTGAGCTCTGGGACTGCTCGATCAAATCCTTCAGGGACTCTCCAGGGGGAATGTAGGTCTCATCCTGCTCCAGCCCGATGCTGTAGCGGGGCCTCGTTTCTTGGCGTTTGTATCTGCCGTTTTACATGAAAGTGAAATTAGCTTTGAATACGATGAACACATGTGCAATGAATAACGCACATTGTCCTTCACATTTGCTTCCTTTATAGACTCACAGCTTCCTCTGCTTCCCTGAGGAATATGCTGGACTGGCTGCCCAAAATTTTCTATTTTATTTTTAGCAACTGTTTTCAGCACAAAGACCGCGCAATCTGGCGTAAGTTTGCAAAGCAACTGAATGTTTTTCTTTCAGAAACTTAAATATGTTTAAAACACAGACCAAGTAAATACACAGTTTTATTTTACTGACTGCAGTGGTTCTTTTAGGAGCCAGAGGAGGGAAGGTCATGGGACCTGGGACTATTTAAAAAATGTGACAAATTATTTAAATGTAATGTATGTAGATTATGATAACATTCTAGGCACATTTACTTACATTCCTGTATCCCTCTCTTTTTTATGATCAGTTCTTCACCACATAAACGCATTCAGAAGCCTTAGGTTTATTTACCCAATATAAAATTTGTCCTGTGGCTTTCTTAGTCTCAGTAAAGCATAATCTGTGTTTCTACCTGAATGGCTTTTTAGCATGTTGGGCAAAAGATGCCATATGAAATACATCACACAGTTATACCTGCGACTAGCATGAATAAAATACACATTTTTCCTCATCATAAAATTACAGTTTCTCATTTCTTCTCCGCAAGGTCCCCTTCAATTTTTTTCAAATTCCTAAGTCTATAAAAAGATAAATGTTGGGAGGAATATTAACAAGCTGGTAACATATTCCTTATTTACCTGAAGTAGCAGAATATGATGATAAGCACCAGAAGTATGCTGCAAACAGTCACTGAGATCAGCAGGGCCTTATGGTGAATGTTTCCTTCAGCAAAGTCTGGGGTTAAAAACAAGGAAGGTGGAAAATTTGGAACGGGAGGTACAAAGTCAGTATCAACAGACACACACGCCTTAAAAAGTGCCGCGAGCACAAGTTCGTGTCCTTTCTTTTCTACTGAAGTCCTGTGCAAGATACCCCTGGATTCCCCAGGCATTTTGTGCACTTCCTCTTTGACCCTCACTGACCAGGGCAGAACCGGCACCTCCAAAAGCTCACTTGAGTTTTCAGCCCTCACTCAGGCGAAACATTGCCTTGATTTGCAATCCCCTGTTTGGCTCTGAATGAAAAATCAATTAAGACCCGTAGCTCTGTGTCTTAACCTAAGTGATCAGCCAGGACATAGAAAAAATACTGCCTCTATCTTAAATCACTCTTATTAAGTAGCATCCTATCGAGCAGTTAATATAAAATAATGAAGTACTGCATTTATCCTAGGCGGGAAGACACAGCGGACCATCCAACCCCCAGGAAGGCGGGCCCATAAAGGCCTTGAAGGTGTATTTCTATCACTGCAGAATAATCAGTCTCTCGGATCCTGTTTTAAACACCTGAGCAGGAATTCTCTCCTCCATTCTCTCTATAGCAGCCCTGTGTGCCAGCAAGTCCTTCCTATGATGGTGGGCAACACTATCCTTCCAGCAGCTGTTCTGTAAAACACTTTGAAAATGAATTGTGTCAAATAACTTGTAGAAACCATTAAAATGTTTCAGTCAATCTTTGCATGGGAGACTCATATTCTCCTTCAAAGCGTACCATTAATCTCCATATGTGTATTCTCAACTCAGGCAAGTGAGTCCAGCCTTCATGCATGCTCCTCTGCTGAAAACAAAGAAACCAAGCACTATTTTTCTTTAACCTCCCCTAACCCCCAAAGTCTCAAAATTATGGTATTTCAGCATGCAGACACACACACCACCCTCTCAAAGTCGCTATCTGGTATAATGCAAATGAGCACTATGTTTTCTGAAGCTCTCCCTGCCTGGCTGTCTTGCATCTTTCACGCTAATGCCAAACACATCGTAAAATGCAAGAAATCTATCCGTATCGACTCATCCTGGAACGGCGCTATTACGTTTCAGATTTACAAGGGTAATGAGACAAGGAGATTCCTAAGGGACTCTTGGTTTACTGTCAGGCTCTTTTAGTTTAAAGATCCAGTTTCCCCTTCTGTTTTTGCCCCCAAACTATTTCTTTCCTTCCCCTTTCCACTACAAACAGAGATTACCAACCAACGCACCTTTTGATCACACCGGTCATGTTTTAACCTGCCATTACCTGCTCCAGGAGCATTAACAATGTAAACAGTCAAGACACGGCCAATGCCTTTGAAAGGGGACACTGACACGATGTCTATCAGGAAAACACTGGAGCCCATCATTCTCCCTGCCACAGCAGATTTCTACCTGGCCTGCCACTCCAAGTGGGCTGTGAGCCGAAACCGAGAGCCCACCGGGGAATCCAGACCTCTCTCGCGAAAGCGACGGCTGCTCAGCAGGGCTAAGAGCTCTAGTTCATGCTTTGTAAGCAGCCTGTGTCGGCCAGCCATTTCCCTCTCAAATGCATGGTATGTAACAGTTTAAGATGTTGCAGCCCATCAACTGAGGAGAGGATAAATAGGGCACACAGACCATATAGTGGGATTTTTTATACTTGGGAGAAACCTGAATATCTGTCCACAGCAAGGGTTTTCCCACTTCACAGAATAAGCCACAATGGAAGTTGGGCTTTTCTGCTTAGCAGTAATGAATGTTGATGTCAGATGCAGAGGGAGCAATTCAGACCCTGCTCATACTCGTATATGTCAGAGAGCAAAGCCATGGAAGTCTGCGTATTTACACAGGCACCAAGTGTTGCACTACCAGAACTTGTAAAGCGTCCACTGCTCATGCTGTCTGTGCATCGCATTTGGGAGAG
Organism: Harpia harpyja; assembly: GCF_026419915.1. Lineage (NCBI taxonomy): Eukaryota > Metazoa > Chordata > Aves > Accipitriformes > Accipitridae > Harpia > Harpia harpyja. Next base: position 36,191,161 of record NC_068941.1, read on the forward strand.
GGGTGACAAAGATGCTGAAATCTTAATCAAATTCCAATAATTTTAAATGATCCAGGCCCCGTGCTCAGTGTTTCTAACGGGCTTCTCCCATTCAGAAAAGTAAATAAATGCAGTTTGATTTTCCCAGAGGCCAGAAGGCATTTTGGAAGTGCTGTGTAGCTCTCAAACAAACTTCAGACTCCAACACTGCAAAAATTTTTGGTACCCCAATGCAATTATGTGAAGCAAGTGCAAGGAAAGCATGCAAGACATAAAGGAACGTGTCTTGATCTCGGTGCTGGGAGCAGCTGATGCAGACTGCAGCAGCAGCAATGCTTACGCTCTTGCAGTAGGTGATGTCCCCCATGCTGGCAGCGTCAGCTAACATAGCTTAAGTAGTGGTTCACTATGCACAGCACAGGCATGCAACTGGCTCTCACAGGAGAAGAGAATAACTTCCATATGTCTTTATATTTAGTTGGCTACGTATGACGAGAGGCAATACTGACGATAAGTGAGCTATTGTCTCACCTTTCAAATACTTCCTGTATTTTCAAAGCATTTTGGCACAATTTCATTTGCTTGCTCATTTGAGGACTTCATAAACCTGCTGGCTCGTGGACAACACAAGATTAAAAGCATGTCCCCATTCTTATACCAGCAATGTCCGTTTGTTCTGCTGAGCCAGGCTGGTGCTGGAGACCAAGTCTTTTCTCCTCCTACAGCCCAGGCTGTTCCCCACAGCGCAGCAGGACAAACCTCCCTTTCCCTGCTCCATTTTTGGCACCTCCTTGACCAGGCAAGGGATGGGGCAGCTCAGCTGAGAGTCCACTTAACCACTGGCTCGTGGGCTCCATGGCGAAGACTGTGGTGGGTACCAGTCGGTGCCAGTTTGCGTGATGGAGATACTCTGTCCTTTAAGAAGTCCAGTCCCGTGCTTTTTAGTGTTATGTTACTTGGCAACTGCAACATGCCAAGCAGTGGGGTTATGAGAATAAGCAGTAGCTTCTGCGGAGGCAGCAATGAGCGATTACCAGGAACATGGTGTGGGGAGCGCAAAACAAACATGCGGGAGGTTTGGGAAGCTTCTTCACATACCTCGGCTGGTTGATAATAGCGAAACCCAGCAAACAGCACGTTAACAGTTTTGTTGTATGAAAACAGTGGTGCTGCTGGTGTCAGTGGTGAGCAGCACAAAGGGAGAGATGGCAACAAAAGGAGGGTCTTTGGTGATACTAAGCTGCCTCTCAGTTATTTTCCTGCGATTCCCCCCCTCCTCCACCACTCGTTCCCCTCACTCTGCCATCCGCAGGACCGTGCTGAGGAGTGCATTGAAAATGCCACCCAGCAGGTTCAAGGGACAAGTCAGCATATCAAAGGGAGAGGAGGTTCTCCTCCCTCCTCAGGTCCCTTCAGTTCACAGTGTTACGGTTATCCAAGTAAAAACTGCAGTGAAATCTGAGGCGTGGAGACTGTGTGCACACATCAAACCCCATCATTCCTCCAATCATTCCCTTGCCCATTCATCACTAGCTCTACAGGCAGGGAGCCAGACACGGTGGCACCACCACTTCTGCTTATATAGGCTCTAAATCAGTAAAGACATATTTCTCCTTTTGACTGGTCTCAGCCTGCTCTTTCGCTGGGATTTCCAGGAATATCTTTTATTGTTTAAAGCAGAGGTGTTGTATCAGATCCAATCATGACTCTCATTTCCTTAATAAGACAGATGTACAGCTGGGACGAGGACTTCGTGGTTTCTCTAGGGTATTTTATCCTGCTAGTTCTGTACTGAGATCAGCTCAAAACCTAGGCTTAGCTGTTGTTTCTTCCATCTTGCTTAACAAGCCTTGCTTTGACCAGTGTTACTTCTTCCAGCTTCCACTTTCATGTATGTGGCCCTCCTTTCTTTTTTGGGGGGAGTGGGGGGGATAAAACCCACTTTCCAGCACATGCCAGGAACTGAAAAGCACTTTGAGAACACAAGTCGCTTGCCTTCATAGATGTTACCTTGGTGCACGGGTTAATTTGCAGTTCAACAACCTCTGACCTGCAGCTGGACACTCTCTCTAGACTCTGTTTCCCATGAGATATGGCCTCGGACGTAAGTTCATCAGAAGCCAAATTTCTATTTGTTTTCTAAATGCTGAGGAACATACATATTTTTCATGGAATCCTAGAGGTCAGAAGGTTGTTCCTAGAAGGTTGTTTTTAAGTTCATTTTCTCTGTCTTTGTACTTACAGTTTATGTTAAATTTGATATACAATTCTACCAGTACTCAGTCAATCACAGCCTAATCTAAATGTTTCCAATAGAAAAAATGATCACAGCCATAGTACTGGGCACTGGCAGTAGCGTGTATTTGTATACAGTATTTGTACCTGGTTGCAGTGAGGATCTACAGTTCAAATTACGGCTTTTCTCTGAGCTTTCATACTAGGATACAGCAACAACAAATTAAAACAGGCCTGGCACTAAGAATCATGTATTTACTTAAGGCTTCCACAAAGGTGCTGACTTCAGCCCTGTCCAGCCACATTTAATGAAGCAGCTCCTGAAATTTATTTCCACAAGATACTATCAGGATACCGGTAGTGCGAGAGCTTATTTCAAACAAAAGTCTTCAGAATATGTCGAGTGAATACATCACCTTTTGTTTGTCACGCCAAAATAGATAACTTTGCAACACAGAGCAGCTAGAATCCTGTTCCAGCTCTATGAAATTTTTCCTTTCAACAAATATTCTCTCTGCTATTTAATGGGTCTGCCACCATGGTGTCCAAGTGATGTTTTGTTTACCCCATATACACACAGAGCAAAACCAATATCAATCCAAACAACTTCTGCCACTACCAAAAGCTTGTTTTATTGCTTTCTGTATAAGCAGCAGATAGTATCCCCAAATAACAAAAATCTTAATAAGGTGGATGTCTAGTGTTAGGCATTGGTTCAGTATTTTTAAGTAGTTTTAATGTAGAATAAACTCAGTCAGCATCAAGAAGAAATCATGGCAGGTTTTCCAAACTGAAGTGATATTTATTGATACACTAAGTCAGCATGAACAAATATTGACTTCCTTTTGGAGCTTCTCTCTCAGTCCAAAGAACTTTTTAAAATGAAAAAAACAACAAAGTAGTACATAACTACTTATGTTGGAAGTCAGAATTTTATGAGGTTTCGCTGACTTAATGGCTTGCTAGTAAACAGCGAAATATTTACATATTACTCTCCATAGGCCTGATTCTGCAGCACATCTGTGCAGAATTTCATAGGCGTGAAGGGAACAGCTTACACGAGTGAAGGCTTTCTCTGAGCATGCATTTGTGTAAGTATCTGCTGTTTGCGTAATTAAAGAGTGCTTCTGCACAGTGACCTGGATTTTCAACTCAGAACGCCATGATTACAAATTCTCCTGTAACCTTGAGCTGACTCTCGCAGACCAAACTCCATGCTGATCACCACAAATCTTGGCCATTGCTGCCAATGCCAAGAGTTTATCATAAACAAATTTACACTTTCCTAGGAATACATTCCTATAAAATGTATTCTGCAACATCCAGCCAAAATAGCTCTACCAAGTTTCAGAAAGTGATGTTTAAAGAAACAAACAAACAAACAAACCAAAACCTAAAACCTTGCCCCAGAATCTACTAAGTTAATACATGTCCATTTATTCTCAAATAACAAATAAAAAAAAGAAATCAGTGCATGAGTTCTTACTCTACATTCTATTTTCAGCTACATTTTTCAAGTAGAAAATCCGCTTTAGTGACTAGTTATTGTCCTAGTGCTGGATGATCAGGTCTTTTAAATAAAAAAAGCTTAATGGACTTCAGACAACTTGAACTGACTGATTAACCACTGCAGACCTGGTCCCAGATGTGTGCAGAGTTATGAACAATAGTAATGCAGGTTGCAGGGACTAGAAAGAGGATTCAATTTTATTATCAGGCTAAAAACATACACAGCAAGAGGCATCCTCTGCCATGACTAACCTAAGTCTTTAGGATGACCACTGATAGCCAGCAGGTCTGTGCTAGGACAATATCGTGCAACTTTAATGCATCTGGTGCTCACGGCATGTATGCAATAGGAATAATAGCAAGTATCAGCGACCATGGGTCAAGGCACCGCTTCCCACATGATCATAATCTATAGGAATTCAGTGATACTGTTTAATGCATTTTATCTCTCTAATCACACACAGCTCGAGGGAGGTGCTTTGGCTTTGGCTTTGGCTTTGTTTCTTCCTAAGGCGCAAAGAGCAACAGCAGGAAAAGATCAGTTTGGGACTGGATTTACTTCCCCTTACCTCTATTTTTCAGTGGTGGCAGCGTAGGGTGAAGGTGTTTGTTACAGTAATCTTGGCCTGTGCAACATTCAATAGATCTTCTTTGGTGTGGAATAGGAGTGTCCTGCAACAAACAGTTTGATAGAAAGCAAATGAAATATCTGTGTTGTAAATATACACTGTCATTCTGGCACTTGAGAGAAAGATGTGCTTGTTAGCTGGACTACAGTCTGTTACAGACTTCTAGGATGTGTGGAGTAAGGATTTCTGCTACTGACCATATCCAGCAACATTTCATCCAGATAATTAAGAGATGAAATCACCCCTAACGTATTTCTATTGGTGCCCTAGTGCTGCAGAAAGGACTGATTGACTCTAATGGTGCAAGACAGAACTGCGCAAATCACATACATCCACCAGTTAGACTTACACTACAAAAATAAGTGGGTATTCAAAACCGTTTAGCCAGAATAAGACAGGAGTTGCTGTGCAGACTAATTTAGCTGCTGCTTCCACTCTCCTGGGAAGCTGGGTAAAATACCTTCCATGGACCTCGATGGTCAGACTGTTCGTGTACTCATGTAAAATCATTTAAGGTTAACACTGGGAAAGGCAAACACTTTACAGCCACCTTGCTCCATTGCCCATACCCCTTCCATTCCTGCAGTGAGATTTGCTCTCCATCAGGAGATCACTGTACTACCTGAAGCGAATTTCTGGCACCAGAAATCCAAAACCAAAGTGCAACTGCATGTAAGACATAAAGGTTGCTGCGATCCATCAAGTAACATCCTAACTAACTTTAGCTACTGTGAAGACTTCAGGAATTAGACTGCATTTCTCTAAATTCAAAATTCCTCCGAGCAGGAGTGTTACTACTAACAGCCCTGCCAAAACCAAAAACTTAAGTTATTGTTAGGAGAAGCTATAATATCATCATTCGGGGATATAAATGCACTCCCATCAGCAATCAAGGCGAAGCAACTATCTGCCAAATGAACAGAAGTGAAAAACATGGACATACCAATGTCTGTTGACTGCACTTCAATTGAAAGCTATCAAAAAGCCAAGCGACACTATGGCAGCAAATGCTTTCTTACCCGACACTGGAAGTCCGAGCCCTCTAATCCAAGACATCCCTTGGTGACTAAATGTCCACCGGACTCATCTTCTTCTATTATGGTGAAGCAGTAGCCATCAGTGCTGAGGATTGGAAAGAATGAATCAGGAAAAGGCTTTGAAGTGAAAACTGTGCTGCTAAATACAGTCTTAAACTTTGTTCCTTGCAAGACAAATCTGCCATTAACAAACTGATGTACTAAGGCAGGCTGGAAGATTCAGGAACCCAAGGCAACCTCTCGCAACACAGTCCAACAGCCGACAGTGCTGCGGACCAGCTCTTGCACACACAAAGGAGGCTCTGCCTTGCAGCTGACACACTTACCTTTCCAACATATCACAGCTATAAACCCCACTAACAAACATCTCAACATTCTCTGCCTATGATCATTAGTGTGCTAAGACTTTGGAGACCTATATAAATGCAAGCGTCAATGCTACAGCAGGTCTGCCTTGTGTGTGGGAACAAGGCATGGATATTTGCACCACAGTGGAGACCTAAAGAAAGAAACATTTTTGAGATACTAAACGTGAAATATTATTAAGAGTGATTTGTGATTCCTGTTTTAACCATATTACAAACTGCAACACTCTTGTGTATGAGTCCTTGAGTTATCATCAACACCCTTCATAACTGTTTACTTGGGTTATAAGCCTAAAGTGATCCATAATGCTTCCGTTTACAAGAACGTGCACCAGGGAGGACAAGTATACTAACAGATGGCTAGATGGTGCTGGTGATAAACGTCCTTCCTCGATGAAGGTCAAATGCCTGAATGCTATGGAAAGAGGGGGAGGAGGGCATGAAAAGGGTGGCTGCATTTTACTGAGACTGCTGTACATTAATTTCTCAGGACTCTGAGGGAGATACATAGCGTGTGTAAGAAACACAAATTGACTGATTTGCAGGAAGAGGATCCAAAAAAAAAGAAAAAATGTCTTAGATGAAAGAGCTTAAGTCACATAGAAATAAAATATTTTGTTATTTCCCCAGGAAAATAACACTGGTTATTATGTGCAATGAGTATTTTTCAGAAGAGAAGAAACAAACTCAGTTAAAACAAGGAAATAAAAAGGAAAAATTATTACAAAATTTAAACACAGCAAAATTTCAGATTATTTGCTCCTTACTTGAATCAAAGGAGAGTCTAACAGAGCAACAACAGCAAAGGCAATGAAGACATAGGAAACGAGAGGCACAGTTACACATGTAAGAGAGAAACACAATTTGTAAGTATTAGCTACACGACGGAGAGATGCTGGATAGGATCATGTCAAACATTTGCTGTGGCATATTTTTATATTAGTGGTGCAGGGTCTAGCCACAGTAAGCTTATTACTTCCAATAATAATCTATCACGGGTTATTGACTTCTGGATTTGAAAAGTAACCAGTTGCACATTACAAATTACTTTCTCGGAGAAGCAAGCAATGACTTCTACCCTTCTTTGACATTGTGCATACGAGTAAGGCAAAGGAGACAGCAACCCTTTTGGGCAACAACCACCCTGATTTCATTGCTTAAGCTTAAAAGATAGGAACAATAGGATTGCCAAGAAGAGAGACTGTAAGGAATCCATTAGAGTAGAATATTATATTAGGTTAGATTTTATTTGTTTGCATGGTGCCTTTGATTCAAAGCAATGAGTAAGTTTAACCCAGGGGACAGAGCAACAAAACAATAAATTGCAATCAAGTGAAACACAAAAATGAACTCCACAGCTAACAGTCCCCAGCAAAATCCAAAACACTCAGTTCACCAAAGGAAAGCAGGGGAAGGAAAAGTCAAGTTGTTTGCAAAAGGGAAAAAGGAAGGAAGAAAGTCAGCAGTTTTATTTCTTTTTTTTCTGACTTGCCATGGGACTCTGATTCTTAGCTCATTTCTGAAAATTAAATTCAGGCTCCTCAAGCACTTCAGTCCCTCTGAAAATTTTAATACATATTTAAAAAGACAAACAAAATTAGATTGGATAGAGCAAAATGGAAAAGTTATAAAGCTCCAACAATAAGGATAAATCATGTTCTTTACAGACAACGGTACAGTAATGAAGGAAAAGTGCGAGAGAATTAAAAGTAGCAATGCTGAGCAGAATAAACATTGGTACTGCTTGTTTCCACCTCTAAGAAAAGTAAAACGAAAAGTTTTCATGCAATGTAAGAACTCATTATCTTATTGAAAATTTCTCAGGTGTTTGGGCAAGAGGTAAAAGCGACTTCTGAAAAGAATGCAGTATGTCTTACCTGCTTCCCCCCTCCCGCCCCCAGCCTCTTCTCCTGGTTCACAGGATGTCAGATGGACCACACACTGCAAGTAAAGGGCAGGGCATACCCCTGCTCTTTGATTGACTACCCTACCTCATACCTGCCTATGGTAGAAATGAAACTGTTCTTACTATTATAACGAGTCAGAAACAAGTCAGATAAGTCTGCAACGTCTCCAATTTTATGTTTATTTTGGTGACTGCACAAATAGAAACATATGTACGTCGCTGATACATGCAAAGCAATATGAAAAACCTATTCTCCGCTTCCTAGCAAAAATTTGTGGTATAGGACTATTATTTTCTTAAACTCTGTAATTTGAATTCTGTGTAATTTGATTCTGCAAATGCTGTGTAAAGAAGGAACAACCTGATATTACTGAATACATCCAGGTACACATCCACTAACCTCCTCCACTAAAGCATCCTCTTATTAGAGTATGGTGCAGGAGAGCAATTAAATACGTTTTGGATGTGATCACTAATAAGCACAGATTTGGTATGTCATATATTTGCCAAGAGCGAATTTTTACAGCCAAGTCAAATGCCAGGAAATAGAGGGAGTTAATAGCGGAAACACTGACAGACACTGATGTAGAAGGTGCTGCTACAATTACAGATTACCAGAAAGAAAGAGGTGATCTTAACTGAGACCTTTACTAAATGTCAGAAGAGAGGAACAGAGGCCAACAGCTTTGCAGCTGCTCACACAGATGTCCTCACTGGCCAACAGCCATTTCTCACAGAAGATGCGATACCTCAGCTACCAAAACTTGACTGCCGAAGATTTCCTGTCCTGCTCTCTGTGTGTGTGATGCAGCTGGGGATGGCAATAAGTTAACTTGGAAATGCAACGTCTTTCCCCCATTCAGTGCCTATCACAAACAGATGGGTTAAATAACTTGATGAAAAGATTCCTTATCTTTAATTTTATTTGCAGTTGAGTCCATACGAGTATTATTATTTTTGTCCACTCCTCCTCTTTCTACTCCTGGTTTTGATATCAGAGAGAGGTACCGCATCTTTTCACTTCCATTGAAAGCAACATGACAAGTTTCTGCACTGTTTTTAAAAATGATCAAAAATTGTTACATTATGTACAGAAACTGGGAAGTTCATATCCTTCTGTACAGACTGGCTGAAATAATCTAATTAAAAAATTGGCTGACTCCCAAATCGCATCTAATTCACGTATTTTGTCGCGTTCTTAAGGAAGATGACGAAGGCCAAATTTAGCAAAACACTGCCTTTCGACACTATCCATTAAACAAAGAGTCACTGTAAATGTGTTCAACACAGGCTAATTTTTCAGAAAAAATAATACAGTTAGTGGCTGTGCATCAGGGAAGTAACATGAAACCAAGTGAAGAGCATTACACAGTTGTTGAGCCAGATGCACCTTCAGATGTTTGCAGAGCTACTCTGAAGGCAAGGAGAGACATACAGGTGTAACAAAGCAAAGAAGCTGGCTCACAGCGGGCCACGGTTTGTGGCCACACTAGTCTCCAAGATGGTGATGCTGGTCCTACCACATACGCTCTGCTGTATATGCTACCTTTTGGCTCTCTGGGTGCTCAACAATGACCCTACACGCGGAGAGAAAGGAGGGTACCCAACACATCCTAGCAGAGCATCTTTTCATATATCACATGTAGGTCTATCCATCAGTATTTTCTCTATACTACCTGCCTGTACTATTGTCCCAGGACTGAGAAATGACCCAGCCCACCAAATGTGTCTTGCATTGTTCTACTAAATCACAAATCAGATCAACTAGTTCTCCCTGACACGTGGAGTCACAACACAGAAAACAAGCCAGTATGCCAATCTGTGAGGGAGAGCCCTAGAAACCGTCCAGGCTTCATGCTGAGTATATGAGATCTGACAGGTCTATAGACCTGATACCCCAACTTGGGGTATGGCAATAGCACCAAGCATGGGTACTTCTTCATTTTCACCAGGGCTCTCTAGCACCTTTCACTTATGTGCAAAATCTGTCTCAGTAGATGCAAGAACTATCAAGAAGCAAATAGTCAAAATAAAGCTACTCATCTTCCTCTTTTCATTTTCCCTTTTTCTTTTATTCCTTTCTTTTGTCTCCAAAATTTAAACACAGACCAAATATTTTCTTTTACTTGACCTTAAGATTACACTGCAGTTGAATTTCTATGATGTAGCTTCTTCTTTAATGCTAGGACACACTTAACATGGATATTTGCTGGTTTGGAATTTTTTTTGGTATAAGTAAATTCAATATGCAAGGGAAGTCTTAGGTATCCCAGCACTTTCTGCACAATAACACCAAAGTACTCCCACACGCTAAAAAACTATCTGAGACTAATGCAACAGGTCTCAATACAGGGAGACTGGACTTGCATTACTATATAGTTTAAGGTTTATATTAAGTATCTAATGGGCAAGCCCTGAAACTAAGAAACAAGGAATTTCTGGGGCACAGTTGAAAAGCGTGGGAGGAGGACTTTGCATTTTAGTTTAAACACTTGGGGTGAAGTCACCTGCTGATCCACGTATGAGACATTCAGCCCTGGCAGAGGGGGCAAGCAAAGACTGGAGCTTGCAAGAATTTGTCACTGTTGACCTCTTTTTTGTTTTAATCATCAAAGGGGACTTAACTGCCTCCGGTACAGCCCTGTATAAAGAATTACATTAAAAAATAAAAATAAACATTAAAAAAAATCGAAAGGCTAACTTGTAAGATCTCACCATAGCTCCTTTATCAGAAAATGTTCAACCTTACCCTAAAAACTAAAGTTGCTTACAAGAAAAGTTGCCTAAACTCAGTGCTTTGGCCCACTGTTGAAGTCTTCTTCCTCCTACATACCAAATTACAAAGAAAATTCAATCCTATCATCTGGAAAACGGGAGAATAAAAATAACATCACTCAAGTGAATTATTACCTCTGGTAACACTGAAAAAGCAACTTAATTATTTTATTGCTTTAGATAACCAAAGCTACCTCAAGACACAGTTGGGCAGAAACACAATCAAGACCAGTAGGCAACACGTAAGAAATTAAACTCTATCAGCCTGATCTTTAAAACTGTCAGCATTTATTTATGAATGGAAAATAGAGCACAACAATGCACCCAATCAGCCTCTGCCTTTACTGCAATCCCATTACAGTCAAAGCTAATTAAATCTAACACTAGTTTTTAAAATATGCAATTAATTATGATTAGACACAACTGCCCGTGCATTCACTTTGTACACAGAAAACTTGAAATGGAACAGTAAAACAAGGTCCCGGTTGTGTTCAAAGCAGCTCTGAGCTTCTTTACTGAAAGCCTTTTATGAATCCCGCAGATGTTCAGAAAGAAGAATAAAGTTTCAACACGTTGCTGGTTAACACACGCTTTACAAGCAGAGGATTGCAAACCTTCTGCAAAGATCTTAATTGCCAGGGCCCTGAACATGCTAATGAGCTTCAATTGCCCAGAGTGGCCCCACCTGGGACCCCCCCACCCATACATACCCCCCCCCCCCCCCCCCCCCCCCCCCCCCGCTCCATTTAAGCTCAGGTCTGAATATTAAACCCCTCCCTAAGTGATAGTAGAGGAGTGCCTGCCTCCAGCCTCATCTCCTGCCTGGATCGAGATCACTACTAGCCATGTGAAGGGCCATCAAGGGAGCTACCTCAGCCTGTTGTGTTTGGGTACCCTTGGAGAAATGGGGTCCTGGTGGGTAAGATATGGCTGGCCCTACCATCACCCTCAGCTTCTGGCTTGGCCCCCTTTCACTGCTCCCTGACACTAACCCTCTCTTGATGAGATGACCCTTTAATGGGTCTTCTAAAACTTGTTGTGCTCATGGATTGCCCCATTTTTTTAGAGCGCACTCTAACTAGAGCTACTGCTTTTCTGTTGATGTAGAAAGCAATCTGCATTTTAAGCTGCAGTGTTATCCTTAGCTCCCTAAAGTATTACTGGACTTAAGCTGCAGAAGTATAAAGAAAGGGAAATTCTGTATAGGAACACAGCAGGCTGTTAGAGGATTTGATACAGATGTGGTTAAAGAACATTGACTTTTAAATTTCTAAAAATACAATTATGGAGAGGATTTTAAATGGCCACCAGATGTCCTCCTTTTTATATAAACATTCAGACTACTGGTACTACAGGCAAGATCTATACTTTAATAGATAAATACCTGTGGTAGCAGACCAAAATCTTCAGGTGGGATAGCGGACTGCTTTTTATGAGACATTTTTAATGGTGATTGCAATAGGACTAGCTATTCTATTCTGAGAGTTTTAATCTAAACACAGCTGGAAATGCTTTCGCACTGAACTTTCAGCCCTCCTTCCTCCTGGGCACACACAAAGCTTCCCTGCTTTGGTGAGAGCCCTGGCAGGGACAGTGCCTGACGCTCTTCAGAGCCCAAGCCCTGGCTATAGGTGTGCTCAGTGAACTTCCCAGGTGTCGGGGCTTTGCCAGGCCCTTGGGTGCCCCAGCACATGCTGGCTCATCCCTGCAGGGCTGGCAGAGCCAAGCTCTGCAGGTCCAAGCACAGCCCAAAGCTTAACAGACTGATAGAGCTGATTAGAGGTTTGATTTTTTTTTTTTTTTAATATAAAATGTAAAAGGCTTTCAGCAGCTACATCTGAGGGAAGCAGATAATTAATCCAATAACGTTTAATCTTGAGCGGTTCATTTATTTTTCAGACAAACACAGTGCGATCGATACTGCTTGAACTTCAATAGGGGGAAACTTCCTTTATAGTGAGGTTCAGTGAGAATTCCTGTGTGCTTTAAAACTGTGCCAACGCTCCTTCGAGCTAGGATGAAATATGAAAGTTACTGCCTGCCTAGGAGGATTATCCCAAAACACAGGGGGAATGAATAATGCCTGCTAACCTGGTTGGTCTTGGTCAAATCTTTTGAAACCTGGTCTCAACCCAGCCAGCTAACCTGAGACCTAACAACTCCTCTTTCCCAACAGCAGATTTAGGACCCTCTTCTCTATGTAACACCCCATTTCACTTTTCATCTGTAATTCCAGCTATGTAGTAGGGAATTTAAGAAGCAAACGATTACAGACTTACACCTAAGATGTAGGGAAAACAAGGGGTGTTGTGTCCTTTGTACCTCACCGCAGTGCTCTCACCAAGGTAAGGGGAGCCACAGGAATGATCACCATCTGAAAAGGATTCTTGCTGACAAGCCATGAAGGCAGGGTATTTAATTTTTTTTGTTTTATATTACTCCAAACTCTTCAGCAATTTCTCACTTACGCTATTGCTCACTGGGCAAGTGGCAAGGTGGATACTGCTGAGGTGACAGCACAGGACAGGAAAGAGGAGTAGCTCTAATGCAAGTCTTTTGACTGTTTCCATTTTCCTGGACAGAAAAGTGATTAACATTTGATGGGTAAATTCCAGTTTCAATTATTATTTTAATGTCTAAATTGGAAAAAGTAATTTTGTCACTCAAGTAGAACATTCAAGCCCAAAATGTGCAAAGATATGAAGACAAAAGGGGTTATAATTATGTGTTTTATTACCACTTAACTGCCTGTCCTTGGGCATTAACACCTAAAACCAAGTTTGGTATTTGACACTATAAAGGGGACTCTGACGAGAGTTTCTCTAAAGTATCACAGTGAGGGAAAACGCACAAATCCATTTTAATAGGACATTCACTCATAGTTTCTGGTAACATGAAAAATACTCAATGTCAATGATGCCTACAAAGCAATGTGCAACAGCAGGCCTACCCAGCTGGCGTATAAACCTTGTTCAATGGGCTCCTTAACATGGATCCCTTTGTGCTCCCTAATTCACGGATTTAAAAGTCATCTGCAACTTCCCTGTTACTGCGTGTGTGAGACAGCACGTGTGAAAGCAGTGGCTCTTGCTGGGCAGGAACAGGAAACAGCTGATTCACGCTGCAGGGGATCTGCAAATTGATATCAGAGTGGGTTTTTACAGCTTTTTGAACTGCCTGCCATGTGAGAGCAGTTAGGTCTAACTCCTGGCTAGAGCATGGGTTTGAAGGAGGAGGATAGAAAGGGGAAATGGGATTTACAGCTGTCATCAAAACTTTGATACACTTCAGTGTCAAACTGCAGGCTGAGCAGAATTAAGTCAGGCTACAAAACAACACCCAAAAATCCAACACAGCAATCAACATCTTCAGCAACCTTAGGCCCTCCCCGCCTATCTTTTTAATGTGCTGCCTTGAAGACCTGACACAATGTTAGACTGTCTCACCTCAAACAGCACTGCATACCCAGCTGGCACGTTCCGCTGGGCTCACATCTGTGCCCTGCTTCGATACTTCTCCCATTCCCACAACTCCACTAGGCTATAGCTGATGGTGAATATTTCCAGTATCCTACCTGCTCTAAATAAGCAGAAAAGTTTGAATTCCTCATGTGGAACATGAAGAGCTCGGCCCTACTTTGCTGCAGCTAAAGCAAACTGTACGTGCACCTCAAGGCAAGGGTGTTTGACCACTACCCTCATTCAAAAGCAATAGTATGTGTCCAGCAAGAGCTGCTTTTGAGTGGAGGAACAGGAGCCTGGTCCCACCACAGGTACCCTCAGTCACCTCTGCTGCTTCAGGCAGTGGCAGTGCAACAGAGACCAAGGCTGAGCCTTCAAGGGGACTGTGCACAGCTGGACATGCCTCTCCCCCAGGGAGGCAGAAGGATCTGAGGAAGCAGGATCCAGCCCGAATGAGAAATTTGTAGTACTCTAAACACAAAACCAAACAGAAGACTATAACTAGAATAAGAAAATACTCAACACTTCACCTCAAGAAAAAGATGACTTTCCTTTTAGCATGGAAGCAGCAAAAAACCCAATGCCTTGAGGACCTACAAAAGATAGCTCAGCTATTGCAAAGACACACACCAAGAAGAGGGTTCTTATCAATTCTGTAGAGAGCGATTATAAATGTATAAGCATTTACTGACATTTTAATATATCTCCATTAAGTCTCCTCCCATTAACTGCATGCACCTTTAAAAGCAAACTTCTACCTTCAGAATATTTCATGTGCAATGAATTAATGCAAGTATTATCAAAAACTGTAAAGAAGTAAACACCCTACCATAAAAATCTAAATACGTAGCTGGTATCTAGGTAAAAATTACCTCCGATTTTTAGACACAATGTATAAACAACTCATTTACATATTACTCCTTAAACAAAAAACTGCGACACCCAGCTTGGGACTGCTGAGCTACCACATACACGTCTTCCCATGTTTCACCGCCAAATATATATATCCCACAAACCTGCAGGTGCTGTTGACTGAGTCCTCAGGACAGTGATGGTGGCACTGACAAGACAGCTTCTTCTGCGGAGGGGCAGGTGCTGTGCTCTCTCCATCTTCTTTTCTGGTCTCCATGTTCAACTTGCCAGAACTTCGCAAGGGCATGTTGTCTAGAAAATTGGCTACAAATGTAAGGGAGAGGAAAAAAGAAAAAGTTCTAGGCTGGATTGCAAGGCTTGGAATGAAAGCTTTAAAGTATTTCTACTCATCAAAATTTGAGAAAGTTATTTGAGCCGAGTGTTCACTACAGAGCGGTTTTCTGTAGAAGCCTCCGAAGTGGTCACTGTGTTTGAGGCTTATTGAGCCTCAGTGGTATTAGATCAAAGGTGCTGATGTTCAAGTTCTGCTGCTGCCAAAGAGATATGTTGTGCTTTTCAGATTGCAGAGTACAGCTTTCCTCCTATTGCATTACACAGGTCAAATCCTTGGTTACACCTGTGTGCTTTCTTTGTCTCTATACTTGGCATGTATCTACATCCACTGAACCCCATAAAAATGAGTGGGATTTATGGTACTCCAGGCAGAGCAGGACACAGGCATACAATTTAACGAAGATTTAACAGAAAGTGATGTTCTTTCAAGTTCAACAGCACTTTCTGTCACTGAATTGCAGAAATACTACTTGGAAAACAAGGAAAAACAGTTCATTTCTATAAAAAAAAAATCTATAAACAAAGTAAAAGGCAAGAATGTGTTTTAGAATGCACAATGCTGAAATATATGGAGGCGATTACTTCTAAAAATATCGGAGTACTGAATCTCCATGGAGCTGGTGGAGTACAGCTAGAGATGTTGGTGATGGGCTAGGAACTGTTTAAGTGACACCCCCGCCCCCCCCTCCCCCAGCTCCACTCATAAATATCAGCTTTCGGTGCTTGTGAATATTTTAAGCCTCAAAGACAAAAATGAGATCAGCATGAAAAGCTTCAACTGGCAGTTTCTCACTTTCCTTTTGCTGCCCTGTAAGAAATCTTACTAAAGGGTCATTTATGAACAGCTCGCTCCAACAGAGTAGTTGAAGAGCAGGCTTGAAATTCTTGATTTACTGTTAAGTCTTTAGAAACAATTGGCATTATTATTATTATTATTTTGATTGGCTCCTGAACTGCTGCTTTGACTCTAATTAAAATCTTCCTCAAACCTTCATCATCAGGACTGATATACTGTGGAGCTGACAGAAAACTGTATCCTTTTCAGCTCCCTACAGAGAGATGGAGGGGGCAAACAGGCAGAGGTGATGGGAACAAGCAGCTACACTTCAGGGCTTGGATGGCAAACAACCACCAAGGCGAGAACAGGCTGAAAGGTCCCGAAGCACCAAAAGGCTGGAGGAAGAGCAGGGCCGTTCAATCAGCCCATGCCCTTCGGAGGACTAACGAAGTCCAGTCTGTGCTCCTGGGTGCCCGGGACCAGGCAGTGCCCTGAGCACAAGCGCGCATGTCATGCCTCCCAGCTGCACACCCCTCCTCTCCTGTGCCAGCTCTGGTAGGAAAGCGCTGCAAATGGGCACGCACCGGCAACAACTGGCAGACAGGCTTTGGTTTTCTGCTGTGTAACAAGAGACATGCAAGCTTGTCCCTAGCAAACTAGGAAAAAGCTGAAACTCGTTAGCTCTGGGAAAAGCGGGGCTTTACACAAAAGAACAGCTCATTTAGAGAAGTGTTAGCTTTTTGAGCGTTATAGCCCTTCCACTCCTTGCGTATTCCTTGCATAAGATGTATATTAATAATACTAAGGTGATATACGTGAAAGACAATAAGACAATCATTCACCATATCAGACTATAACACCTATGAAATGCAAAACTCACGTGGCTTGATCTCTGCTTAGTACCTATGTATTCCACTGAAACCGACTGGATTTTTTTATTAGGTCACCTCTTCCTAAAGTCAAACCAGAAAACTAGTTACAAAACATACACAAACTATGGGCTTGTAACCCTTCTGCCCAGCATCAGGATACTAATTGGATTCATGTCACAACTGGATGTTGAAGTCCCATACTGTTTTGACTAACATTTGGTAAAATTAGAACTAAATGGATTAGTTCACTCGAGATGCACTGTGTATCTGTGTACTCATAGGTATACCTTAAGATGCAGTAGGTTCTTCAGTTAAGGAAAAAATGCACTGTTTGTTTCTCATAATATAATTATGAAACTCTAAAATGCAGCCTGTGTACAACAAATTAGTATCAACAGATGCTTGCTGCCTGGGTCACCGGATTAGAGATTAAGTAAATTCTCTTTCAGTCAGCAATTTTTGTCTGTATTACTTTGTTACCATTGAATGGGGAATATTCAACTATTAATATTCCTGTCAAGGATTTTTAGACTTCAAGATCATGAGGCAACAAAGTGAACTTCTAGCTCATGAGGCAACTGAGTGAAATAGTTTGCTCTGTGTATCATTTCCATGGCTCTTTCTACAACCTATCTACAGATTTAGCAGGGATCTTTCCTCAGCAAGGAGTGCAAAACCAAAAGCATTTTACACCTAGCATAAAAAAAAAAGAAAGGTTTAATTACACATTTGAAAGTGCCTGAAGATGTTAAATTTAGACAACTAAATACCTTCCTCATAATACAGACAACTGTAGGTCATTCCTTTTTTCAACAAATGTATAAGGCAGTCATACTCTAATGCAATCTGTGCCCATCATTTATCAGGGATGTGATCATGAACAGCTTCTGCAGAACTTGCCATAAACAACAACAGCTTACATCCCTAGACCCGGTTGTAGTCTTAAAATAAGACAGGTGGGAGCTGCTGAATTAGAATCAGAAGTCTGAAGTATCATCAAAGCATCACAGGTGGCTATTTACAGATGTAGTTTGGTTTTTAGAAAACTTAGGACAAATAGGCTGGCATTCAGATTTACACTTCCAAGAGTTTGAAGTAGGGATGTAGCCTAGGATTTTGCTTTCAGCTAATGCCTAGGGTAAAAAGCAGTGTAAAATCATTGCAGTTTAGTGCTGAATACATTAAATCAAATAAAATTAAAGGAGATAGGAATAAGATACTTTCAAACAGGCCCTTTTCTATCTTCTAAAAAGAAAAACTCTTTTCATTCCATACTCTTGTTCCTTTTATGCCTTAAATTCCCGGCTGCTAGCTAAAAAGATAGGCAGATCTTTTGCCTCTGAAATTCAGATGTCTCACCCAGCAGATGACCATGGAACATGTAAGAACTCTTCTTCTCCCACTCAGAGTTGAGTTTCAACAAGATCTTTTGACTTCTACGTCTGCTTGACTTCAGAGCAGAAAGATTTTCAGCAGTCCTTTCCCCAAAATGTAACGCATAGGAAGAAACTCACAAGAGCTGTTCAGTGTGGCAACAAGTTCCTCCTGATACCAGGTATGAAATGCACAGTGTAGGATGGTGAACAGACAGTCCTCTTGCATTTGCTCCTGTGCTGTAACAAGCACATGTTGGTCATGAAGCCCTGGCTCTGTCTAGGGATTAGAAGCCCTTTGGGTTTTGAAAGCTCTCCTAAGGAGCCATGTCCAAGTGCCCTGAAAGCAAGGGATTTCAGGCTATTTAAATTTGGCTGCTTCTCTGCTGTAGCCTATTCTGTTGCAGTCTGCTTATGGCCAGCTTCCCATCCCTGATGAACTGAGTGCAGCTTGGGACAACTGCAGAAAAACCGTATGAGAAATAAGGTTATTGTAGTCTGCTGAGAAACTTACTGACTGCATCAGGGAATTAATCAAAACAGTTGAGAGCCTGAAGGTCACCCTTGGACTGGTATACCTTCATCAAATTTAGTTGATTTTCTCAGCTTATCCCTCTTTTCCACTAAAATTCACCAGCATGTACAAAGCACCTTCCACCACAAAGACAGGCAGGTGGCCACCAGGACTTTTATGTCTCCTTGGAGTACTGCTCCTGCGAAATATTTTCCTCTAAGGCCTGAGACCACTCCAAATTGCAATGCGATGGCCTCTGTTACAAATCTCCACCTGAGAACAGGGACTGTGTGCTCAGAAGCAGCATGCTACTGTTGTTTTTTTTCCAAATGTGTTAGTGTGTCTCTCCATGCTTTGCTTCACCTGAGCTCCTTTACTGAAAGGCACGTCTACAAAGATCCTGAAGCCAGGAGAAGGAAAATGAGGAAAATAAAAGTGCTGTAAAATGAAAGCATTACCCTGTATGACCATGAGAATGACTAATGTCTAGTCTAAACCCCTGCTAACCTCCATGCCAACAACTAATCCTTCTTAGAGATATTCTTCCATTTTGCTTCCCATCCCTCCTAGACTTCATGGTAATCTATAAGCACTAAGCTTTTGCATCTAAATACTAACTTTCTTGTGTGGCAAACCATTTCATGGTTTCGCAGTTTGTTTTGCTACCATTTTTTTAAATGACAGAGAAGTGATCACAGATCCCTGCTCCACAATCACGGTGAAGTAACCATCAGGATGAATTACATCCTGGTTTTAAATAATGCTGTTTCATGTTGGCTTGAGAGGTCTGTAGACAGTGTACCTCATACACAGAGGGAAAATCGCCGATTTAAGCTTTGCACTGACTCATGGTGGTGCAAAAAAAATTTGATCTAGAGAGCCCATCTCTTAGTGTACATTCAGTCCTCAAGCTCTCTGCTGTAGCTGCCAATAAGTAGTCCAGTCCCTGCCAACTGTAGCCATAGTTATGTGATTTGGACAGGAATTTCTCCACTAGAAGCTGGATAAAGCCCAATAACTCATTTCACACCAGCCCACAGCCATCAGATGGTAATGACTTTTGGGCACTGCTCTGATTCAACAAGTCCGGTAATGTAGGAGGTGAAAAGCTCTGTATTCTGTTATTCTGTAGTCCAAATCTTAAGCCATCCTGTTCCCAGAGGATGAATAATTAGCAATAGTTATCTTAACAGATTGATTTCTGTGCCACAGCTGCACAATTTATGTGCTGTCTATGCAGTGAAAAAGCAGATCTTCCATGAGCTTGCATGGGTTTGTCACAAGTAAAAGCCAGACTTGCTCCTTCCCAAAACATGCTAAGGGCCACAAACAAGTCTGTTCAGAAAAAAACCATCAGAGTGCTGTGCTCTCTTCTCTTTCTACATAGGGTCTTTGAAGGCTCTGATTAATGCAGTACCATCCATTCGCATTTTCCCAGGCCAATAACAACAACATTTGGCTAGCGATAGCACCCACTGACAGGCAGCAATGCTTACTGCTTCAGAGCAGGTACACACCTCAGAAGCTTTGCACATCATAGAATGGCTGTTTCAACCGCTGCTTTGGACTGGAAATTAAGTACACTCATACAAAAGTGTCTGAACAGTAATTAAAAAAACAAAAACAAAAAACACCCAAACCTCAAAAGAAAATCAGTCAACTTGATAAAACTGTTGGACAGAACTTTTAAACCACAAGGTTACTTCATCTATGCTCTGCACTAGCCTATACAGTTAGTGTGCTTTTCCTCAAATCATACTTTTATTAAAATATGGAACTATCATGCAACACCCTGCTAGAGTTTCCTATGCTATATCATAAACTACAGCCTGATGACTTCCCACCAGGCCAGGGTTATACCATCAACATGATTGTTTTAAGAGAAAGGGAAATAACTAACTGCTAACTCACTGTACTTTACAGTCATCAGATAAAAGAATTTCCATGGGATATTTTTTGGCAAATAGTCAGCAATGAAAACACAGTGCAGTTAAAGAAGTTGAAATAAATTACACCTCTTAACTCAGCCTGATCTACTGTGTAAAATAGTCAAGAGGTAACAGTAAAACACTTTTTATTGGTGACAACCATATAACAGAGAAGGAAAAATGGATCATGACAATTTCCCTTTGCTGGATATTCAAGGCTACCATAAAACCCAAGGAAAGGTCAGATGCCAAGACCTGCATATTTCTGATCCAAACCCACTTTAAACAAAGTCTGGCATAAAAACCACCAGAAAAATGAAAACAACATGTTTTCCTTTTCACTGTGTGACTGTATTGCACTAGTGAGCCCAAACTGAGGTTGGTATCAAATGGTGTTTGAAAATAGCTGTACCCTGACATACATCCACTGTAATAAACTGGCATACTAGACAAATTGTAGCGTTGTTGGGCTTATCAAGTATGATTTGCTTCATTTCCCACCTATGCTGGATTTCCTGTACACCAAAGTACGTAGAACCTACACATTGCTCCTCATCTATGTATTTCAAAATTTGGGGTGGTTTTGCTTCTATTCATGATGTAAATAAATAAGGTTTACAATCTGATGTAATTTTAAACAATCTGTCAAGGTAGTTTTCTTAAAAACTGTTTCTGTCCATATTCATAGAATTGCCACCAAGTGCCAATATAGCTACATGTATACGGCACTATTTCAAAAATTGCTTTTGCATTTGGTTTGAAAAGGATAAGCACCCTTCTCCAAAAAGTCTGTTTAAACCATCTTAATCACACATGACATTATTAGCTAAATTAGTTAAGTTCAGCATGGAATGTAACAAGCTGTGACAAAGCCACTGAGACAAGACCCTTCAAATGAATACTCATACCATACTACTCACAATTTAAAAACACAAAGGCTTCTTTGGTGTCATAGCCCATGGAAAATGCACATGTAATTTGCTGTCCACCATTACATCACAGTTTGATTGAGTGTTACTTTTTAATGGTTTCCTCTCATTTCTGCTATCCACAGTTAATCTGTGACATATTTTTCATTTGGAAAAAAAAGAGAATTGGTTGGCACATTTTTCATAGCATGAGATAGTGTACCAACAGAATAGAAAAAAAGCACAAAAGAAAGGCTTCTTTAAAATTTCCAAAGGAAAGTACATGCAAAGTGTTCTAGCCTGCCAGCTTGGACTCAGTAAAGTCTACCCCTACCCACTGTAATTTCCCATTAATAAAGAATTTCTCCAACTCTGTCGAATCTCTCGCTTAATTCTACCTTCTACAATCCTTTGGTTCCATCTATAAATGTTCCATGGCAAAGAAAAGCTTTTAAAACGTAAGTAAGTTTTTAATATTTGCAAAGATGAATGAAAAGGTATTTCACATAATTCTCATTAAGATATCAACATATTTTCTTTATTTCTAATCTCTTTTCAAGAGCCACATTTTACACAGCACAGGTAAAATGTGTTGGAGCTACCACTATTCTTTTCTGAATTGTGTGTTCTTGTACAATTCAAAATGAACAATCTTTTTGCAAACATTTGTGTAAAAGCAGTACTGTTTGATGCATGTATGAGGCTAACAGGTAATAAAACTTGAACAGTGAGACACTAATATTTCAGGAATACTAAGGTGAGATCCAAGGTCCAATATGAGAATGACTGACTCTTCTGACTTCATCCCCAGAAGGATTTTGAGTCATAACAGAGCATCACATGAAAAAAAACCAGAGGAGATGCAGCTAGATCAGACCTCTTCTGATCTCCCCAAAGCATTAGTATTTAAGGTACCACAAAATAATAAGAAAGGGGTATTTATTTCAAAGGCACACTAGCCTAGCTTTGTGAGACAACATGCAGAAATCTAAGTTTTCCATGGTGGCATTACTTTATAAATTGCTTCGTTTATCAGTTTGGTTCATATTGACTGCCTACATTTACTTTACAGGATAGCTTCAGGTAGAAAATAAGCTACTGAATACGTACATTGTACAAAGGCACATTAAAGGATAGTCTCATGTCTTCATCGAACTTACAATATTCTTTACCGCAGAAAACAAAATCAACTATTTCAGTGAAATTGCTGAAGCAGTTTCTTTGAAAGAGGTTGCTTTTATGTCCATCACTTTTATGTACCTGAGCTTTTTCATCCCTTCCTCAACAGCATCTTGGGAAAATGTCTAGCTAAATGTAATCAAAACTCATGAAACTATGCTGGCTGCAAAACCCCATCTCCTAGCTATGAGCACCACCTGATCAAAACAGGGAATGGAAGCTCAGATAGAAAGATGTGAAACAAGCAGTCTGGATATTAAGCTAAAAACAGCGGAGTCTGTGCCACACTCTTCATTTAGAAACCTTTTATGTAAAGAAAGATAGGAAGATTGCTGTTAACATCCAAAGCTAGTTATTTCTGCTTTTAAGCTGCAAATCCCCACATACACTTGCAGTTCCAAGCAGCAAACTCCCAATGCCACTATCAGGAGAGTATGCAAACATCACTACAAGCAATCTTGAAAACTCCTGAACACTAGCGGGGGGGGGGGGGGGGGGGGGGGGGGAGAAAAATACATACAGGAAGCAATGTAATGTGATACCGTTACTACTAAACTATGCTTTGCTATCTGATCTGTAGGGAAGCATCAAAGATTGCAATGGGCAAGCTGTAGATTTTTACTTATTATCATTTCAGATGATATTTAGATTGATGCATTCAGACAATGGCATTTAAAAGAAACAGCAACAGACAGCTTTGACCCTGTGGCTCTCTTAGATATGTTTAATAAATCATTGTCACTCCTGTTCCCTTTTCCAATGAAAAGAAACCTAAGAGCACCGTGCCAGTAGTCAAGACAAAAATAGTGCCTGGAAGATAAAAATATCAGCTAGCCGTTCTCACCCCAGCATCAAAGACTGCACCTGTATATTAAAATATAATTAGCATGTGCAAATGCCATGCTTGCAGAAGACAGTGCCAACAGTATTCAGAGGAGCCAGTGCCCTTCTAACTGACTGGGTTTAGCTGTTCGTGAGTAGATGTGACATATCCCCAGCTCAGCCTAAAGAGCAATCTACTTCATAAATCACTAACTCCTTTCTCAATCCTACTACATTGAAGTTGTTCCCTCTCACTTCTCATAAGAATAAATTAAACAATGTAGACATTCACAAAAACAAAACTGCCATACAGCTATCTTATGGCATAAGCATGCTATATTTTTAATGGCTTTTTTAAAATTTTATGGCCATACATATACAACTTTCTTTAAATTTGGTTTATTGATTAACTTATCACAAATGCTTCCCAAATCATGGGGATGATGATGCTTCCTACCAACTCCCCTCCCCACTTTTCCTCAAGTGCCTATCTCCCACAAGGACAGATTATTTAGTGTCTGAAAAAAATCACTAGTATATTTTGATAATTTTGCATGGGCAGATGCCATCGGCATCCCTAAATCCCACGTGTTTATGACACACTCAGCAGCTAACTGTTGCTGAATGAAGCGCTGAAGGATCTGTAAGAATTTTTCTTCCTGGAGGCAAATGCCACCCTGCCAGGTCACCAGGCCAAGCAGTGTTTTAAGTAATTGAACAAGTGACAGTATAAATTCTTGCCCTGTTCGGCTGCCAAGGCAGGGACTGAATTGAACTGACTGCTGCTACTGTCGGCCTCACCCCACACGCTGAGCAGGGATTTGAACCGCATGTGTAGAAATCGTAAGCAACGAAGAAGACCTTTGTGTTCGTGCAGGAGGGCCGAGACACAAATCTTATCTTCTGCAAACACGGCTGAGTGCAACAGAAAATGTCATTGACTTACTCACTTTGACAGAAAACAAATAAATCCATTTAAAGAGGGAGGAAAGCATCTCTATTGCAAACCAAAATTAATTGCATGCATGGAACAACAATAATCAATTCTGACCGCAGACATAAGCGCTATGGTTTTCCTGAAGTGTTCGAGCAGCCTAAAAGCATTTCCCTGTCTGAACGCTTCAGAGCATCTGCTAAGCTTGTGTCTGGGCAGGAAGGAGGCACATGTACCCCGCGCCCTACGACACTGCGGACGAACCATCAACCGGTCCCCGCTGGCAGGCTGCCATGCTCACCCACCCGCTCCATTCTCTGGAAGAGAAGGAACCAGCCGCCAGCCCCACTGGGTTTGCTTCCTTCAGTTTTTTCCACTGTCATATGGCTACATCTTCATCAATGCTCTTCATAAAGCACCTCAAAGTCTAAGAAAGAAAAGTGAATTGCAGACACCCTTAAAACTTGTATCCCACATGCTCTTCTTGATGAGTTTTCACGAGCTGTGTGACCGCCTTTCTCTCCTTAGATTTTCCCTAGAGAGTACGAAGCAAGAAACAATTCTGGTCAAATGTAAAACTTCTTTTTTTCAGCACCCAGCCCTATATAAACAGTGATGAAAAGTTTTAGGAAAGAAAGTACATTTGTTTTTATTATTTGGCTATTTTTCCAATTAACTAGTATTTAACATGTATGGAACAGATGCAGCGTTTTAATAAGCATTATTGACATACACATGCATTATATATTGCCAAAGTACCTTTACAATTAGACAAGAAAGGTGTCTATTGCTAAAGCTTAAACCAGTCCCAGCTTTGTAATTCATCCTCAAAATGCAAACCTGGCATCAAAGTTGGTCTATTATTGCCAAACCATTTATTTTTAAAATAAATTTTTAAAAAACCCAAAGATTAATATAAAAGCACATTTCAGGAGAAAAAGAGAAACATCCTTTTAATTCACTGTCAGGCTGAATGCCAATTACCAGGTCTTCTACAAATCGTTTTTTTTTCTCATTCTTCACCAAAAAAGAGAATAGGAAATCTTTTGGTTTACCTGCAGTATTTTCTCCATAAATCTACCACCTCTCTCCTTAAAACTAAACTAACCGAAGTGCACCTGAATGTTTGCAGCAGACCCCTGACACCGTACAAACTCTGACCCACAGTCCAAGCGAATGAAAAGGAAATCTCCACTATGTTCCCCCTGCTCCCTGCAAGAACTGAAGCTCCAAACATGAGACGGCGTGCGTCACGAGCAGCTGGCTCCCCGCTGCCCTGCGGGGCAGCCCCGCATCTCGCCAGCATGCCAACGATGCTGCTTTTTTTTCAGTCACACATTTCCTTCTTTGACCTTTCTGCAAAATCCAATGAACTTCATTGGTTTGGGGTTTTTTTCAGTCTCTTCAGCGTTCTGCTCAAACCAGGCTTTAAAAAAAATTAAAAAGAAAATAAAAGAAAGAAAAAAGTAAAAAAAAGAAAAAGTAATAAAAAAGAAAAATTAAAAAAGAAGAAAAAGGGAAAAAAGAGGCGGGGGGGAAGCACAAGCGCTTTGTGAGCTGAAAAGCTAAGCCTTCTACTTACACTGGGTTTCTGTGGGCTTGCTACATCGCTGCCAGATTCCCCAAAGATGAGAGTCATGTGAGGAGGCAGAGGGCGGCTCGGGGGGCTCTGCTAAGCAAACACAGCACCGTCCGCTGGGCTAATCCTGCACCTGTGGCATGTTATTCGGCAGTAAAGAAATGTAGTCCAGACTGCCTCTGCCTAATACGGCTCAGCTGTTTTTCTCTGTACTCCCTTTGATTGTAAGCTGGCAAACAATATTATTTCAGCCAGGCACAAAGCAATATTCAGGCTACATAGGATATGACAGTAGAAAGGTGGAAGAAAAAAGAAAATCCTGGAATTACAAATAAAATAAAGATTCTGAGCAATACAGAATTTGTAACTATTTCCAGATGGTTGACAGCGGCTTCCAAGGTCAGTATGTGAAACGCACACTAGAGCTGGAGCCTTCTGCTCCCCACCTCCCTTTAAAGTGGGTCTACCTGCGATAAGGAATACATCACAGCGGCCTGGCTCTCATTTAACCAACTCAATACATGTTTTCCGATGAGTGCAATCACGAGAAGGTTTCAATGGTTTTTAGGCTTCCTCTTCTTTATAGGCAAAAAAAAGAATTCTGATAGAGAACAGACTATTAAAAGAGAAGGCATGCAACCAGGAATTTGTGGTTTTTTTTTTTTCAGAGAAAGGGCCACCAAAGAGGTCATGAAACTGCTACCAGGATACATAGGTTTTATCATAGTATGTCACAAAAAAAGATAGGAAACTTGACAAAAACTATATACAAAGAGTAGCAAAATTTGGTCCCGTAATCTAAAGACAGCAAGAATTTCACTCCAAGGTAGAGACATAACAGTTGAGAGTAATTAATTATCCTGATATTTGTCTTACAGGTTGACTAACCACTGTTAAAAATTCCCTGTAATTGTGATCCACACAGATATATAACAAAAGAATATTATTTAAAAAAAAAACCCACCAAGCACAGATGATTATTTCACAACCTTGAAATAATTTAGTTAGCTTGTAACTTTAATGCAAGGAAAAGTAATCTGGTAATTGACATTTATTCCAGATAACATGGTCATTTAATATATCACACCCCCTTCATGTAACACATAACATCTATCATTTTCATGCTAGTATGTTAGGTATGACCTATAGCTACTGTTACTAATCAGCTTTTTCTCTTTCTGATATTAAGCTGTAAATATCAGATGTTGCAGTCAGAACATGCTCACAGTGTTTTGTACTTAAGTGCTTTTCTCAACAAGATGATACTTCGGTTTCTGCTCCATCATTACCTAATCTAATTCCATGTATTGGAAACTGGTAATGAAAATAAGAGATATCTGCACATTCAAAACTATGTATCCAATTTCTTGTTGGAAGGCTTATTGCTGCTGTACTTTACCAATGGGGTTGTTTCCAAATAAATAAGAGCTATATTCCTATGAGAAAATGCTCAAAACTAACTATATGAACTTTCAACTGATTTCGTACAGAAGGGCTGACTCTTCACGATGCTGACTGAAACCAGTATGATTCCTAGTGCAATAACCAAAGACAGGTATCTGGATATTTGACTTGATTTACAGAGGAAAAGGTAAGAAACAAGACTTTATACAACCTCAACATCAAAATAAAAAAGTTGCCTCCAATTTCCTCTTTCAAAAAATTTGCATATATTGTCTTTGCTAATACTTACTTCCTTTTTTGGAGCCTTACGCATGCTTTTTAAAAGCTGTTTGATATTAGCAGAGGCGACAGTTGAATTTTTCCACCTCCATACTGTTTGGTCTGTTCCTGCTGCATCCCTACTTTAGAGAGCTACTGGTACACGCTAACAAGACCATGCATACCCTGTGAAGAAGATACATGGCATGCAATCTTCTGTCAACGCAATGTAACGTGGTCCGGCTAGAAACTGCTTGAACTGCACGGCGGTGCTCCTGGCAGCCATCACGTTCCTCCTCTTCAACTCTCCAAGGGCATCCTGCTTGTTCTACCTTGGATCTCTCGTAGGCAATTCATGGGAACATCCAATAAAAACATCTTCAGAGCTCTAAGTACTGTTTTGAATTTGTTTTCTTTGTATAGTGTGGCCTTTGCACCGGATGTGGTGTTACCCAAACCGTGCTCTGTACCAGCCTGCTGTTCTCCAGCCACTACAAAGCTCAAAACCTACTTTTAAGGTAATGTGAAATCTCAGAAAAACAATAAAAAACATGGAAGCTGAAGCGTAAACAAGACTGATATAAGTTTCTTTAAGTAAGAACAGCTTTCATGTACAGTTCCTTTTACAACCGGTCACCCACCTAAATGTTTACATTTAATTAGCTTTTCAAAACAGTGGACTAGATGGCTGTGGAGACATAGGAATTAGGTACGGAGACTGCTTTGTATACCACTAGCAAAAATTCACCTAAAGCCAGCAAAAACTGGCTGCTGGATTGCCTATTTGAAACCAGAATGTTGTCCTGGCTGAAATTCTTCAAGGGCAATATCCATCTAACACCACCTATATTTGCAATTTCCAATAAATACTCTTCCTGCAAGTTAAATCATCTCAGGTAAAAGATCGTATTGACAAGCTGACAGAAGTAGAGAAGACTATTAATACTTAACGCCATGAGGCATTGTTGCTCCCCATGTTATTTAAATTTCATGGATAAACAAGCAACTTTTGTTTCCAAGGTAATAATAATATAGCATTTCTCATGGGTGGTAAATCTACTGCTTTTTTCTTTCTTTCTCCTCTCTCTTCCTGAAGCATGCACTTAACCCTATTACAAAGGAAAGCCTACCACTCACCATTCAGGAACCAAGCCAAAGGACTTGTCAGGAAAATATAAAGAAGGCATCTTACTTTCATTAATACATTAAAATGTCATAAAAAAAGCCCTAGGACAAAATACAGTAATTGCCAGCTGCCTAATTATTTTCTCATCCTCTTTCAGCCCTCAACACAATGCCTCCGTTAGGCTGCCTGCCAGTGATGTTTGGAACATTAAAAATATCCCCAATTTCTGCAGAGATTTCATGTTGCAAAATGTGCTCTGACGGGCAAAACTGAAGCAAATATAAGAGTGAACTGCTATTATTTCCTTTAAATGATGAGGGAAGCGAGACTACTGTGTGCTGTCACCTCAGCCTCGGGTTTGTATCCATATTCGTAGAAGAACAGTTCAGTGATAGGAGGTTAGAGGTGGCCGAGGACAAATTTTGGTTCCCAATTAACACTACTGAGCCATGAAAGCCTTGTCTACTAGGCGCCACCACATCCAAACTATCCTCCCACTGCACAGGGTCCTTGCTCTCTGCAGAGTTCAGTGTCTCCTGACTTGCTCAACAGTGTAAGCAGAGGGATCATTAGTTATGACTGGTAGAGTCTAGGAGATAATGTTGACTCTTATTTCAGGAACTATTAAGCTATAAACACTGCTCTGAAAGCCATTTATCTGCATTTTAAGATAAACAGAGAAGCTACTCAATTAAGTAGATTGCAAGAAATAAGCTACAGATGCCAAAGTGAGTGACTTTTAAATTCCAAAAAGGAAAATCTGTGCATTTAATAAGCACAATTTTATACCACGAAATTACTGACATGGAAGTTCATAAGCAGCATAGCTTAACCACTCTGCGATGTCTGATAAAGAAATACAAATCAAAGTATAATTACAAAACAGTTAATTCCAAGCGATGTAAATTACATACACTTAAAATTTGCAAGTTACTACCACTGATACCAGTTACGAAGTACAACGTTATGAAGTGGCAATCCTTGTACAGCAGTATTTACATTTTATCTCCACATCACTACAATTTGAAAATGAGATGCTATCCCAGACCTCTGTGAATGAGATAAATGCCAAAGCTGTCATGCCTGAATCTGCACTTGCCAGGGGAGAACATTCTTACTGAGATAAGCCACAGAGTATGAAATTATTTTCTCCAGTGTTGCCAACTAACCACATTTTTTAACTGAATACTATTCATCTATTTGGACATATCTCTATGAGATCTTTAAGATACTGGTTTAATAAAATTAAGAGCAAAAAAACCAACCCCAAACCACTAAAAAGCATACCCACAAAATAGTTTCCACTATCCTTTAGAAAGATGTAAAATACAAGGCATTCTAAGCATGAAGAAAAAGATGGATTTTTTTTTTTTTTTTTGGTCACAAAAATTAAAAACCTGATCTTTCCTTGCACTTCCAGATGCCAGAGCTTTTCAAGCCAGCTCTGAGGTCAGACAGGGGAACATGCAGGTGCACCGCACGTCAGCAGCTGAAAGCTTGCAAGGTTGCGCCGGAATCTGATCTAACCCCCCCTCCACTGCCCACATTCCTGCAGGCATTATAAACGCTCCCTGAAGGAATATTACCCTAATACGGGCTAATTTTCCGCAAACAGCCCCAGCCTCATTAAACCTCTTCTTTATCAGCATTGTTCAAAGCAGTTTTTCTGGTAATATTGAACTCCCTTACGCCCATCTAAAAAGAAAAGAAATTCCTTTTATGTTCTCTCCAGTATCATTTCTCCTATTCAGGTCCACTGGCACTACACAATAGATTCAATAAAAATATTCAGTTTCATCATACAGTAGTAATGTCCTAAAGACTATGACATGGATTAAGAGAGAGAGGTTCTGTTCCCATAAACAAATACAGAGTAAAGAGACCACTCTCCAAACAGGATTTGATAGATTTATATGGGTGACTCTTCTCAGCAAGCAGGCAAGCCCAAGTGAATGAACAGGACAGTATTCCTAAAGCAGGTGTTTTCCTGGACCTGCAATTCTTCATGCTCCTGAAATGGCCTTGCACCCTTCCCTAGACAAATCCTTTTGCCTTCAGTGGGATCACACAGACTCTGTTCTCTTATCATGAATAGCCATTGCCATTAAAATTATTAAAAAATTTGAACATGCTTTCACCTAGCTTTATTGTGGAGCCAAAAAAAGAGCTAGTCTGCATTCAAGCACCCTGCAAAGCAGCATAACATAAAAGTGAGGTTATGACATGCAGAAACCAAAAGTGAATCCTCTTCCCAAAGTGATGACTACCTATATGACCTTACCCGAGATGCTCCATGATGCACCTTGCCCATCTGCAAATCACTGACGCGAACAGTAATGTGCTTTTAAAAGCATTTCTGGTTTGCAGATGAAGAAAATCATTATTGCAGGACAGGCACAAGAATACCATCTGCAGGCATTCCTTCTTCCCCCGCTCCATCCAGATTGTCCTGAATGGACTGAAACTCCAAATACAGCAGAGGATAACAAAATACAGAAAGGAGATGCAGCCAGAGGACATCTGCTTTTCCTAACCACACACTCTAATAACAATCCTGAAATGATAAAACCAGTTGTACCGTACGTTGCTTGTTCTGAGGAAAACAGCAGACCAAACAGTGCTGTATTTTCCAGTGATTCTTTTGCCTGCTGTTCAACATACAAACGCCCAAAAGGGATTGCTAGGAATATGGACACTGGGAAAAGGAAATGCAGGCAAAAGCACTGGGAGAAGGCAAGCCATGCATCCACAGTCTTTGGCCAGTCCAATTC
The DNA here is from genome assembly GCF_026419915.1 of Harpia harpyja. Taxonomy (NCBI): domain Eukaryota; kingdom Metazoa; phylum Chordata; class Aves; order Accipitriformes; family Accipitridae; genus Harpia; species Harpia harpyja. The sequence continues at coordinate 36,222,709 of NC_068941.1, forward strand.
CAGCTGGTAGGGATTTTTTGAAAGAAATATAAATAAATAAATATTTATGTGATTTAAATATTACATATATAAAATACATATTCTATCTAAACAAACAAACAAATAAATAAATAACCCATGAGGGCTCCAAATTGGGGGAAAAAAGAGTTAGTTACACTGAACAAAACACTGTGAAAATAAATTTATTTGAAAACTGAAAATACTGCTACTACTCAATACAATAATGTCAATATAAGTAATGCGAGTATGAAAGCTATGGTCCTCATAGCCACTCTTCACACATGCACAATGAACACAAGACTGTGGTATAACATTTCAATCACATGCATCTCGCTATAAAATAAGGGACTTCTTAAACGACAATTGCTGGTAATGAACAGACTTACAAAACAAGCCAAAGCAATAGCCCTACACAAGAAAGCAGCCGCTCCCCGCTCTGGACAGCGCAGTTACAAACCCTACTGCAGAGAGACACACCGTGCAATACTGTGTAGTGCATGTGCTCTGATGACTGCTTATGCCCTCCTTACCATGCTGAAAAGAAAATTCGAAGTATCATATTTTACAGCGTTTATAAACACAAATAAAACAGTGTTTCCTATAATTTATTCTTCTGTTCTTCAAATCACTTCTCTCTTCTTTCCTGTTTTCCCTCAACCTACTTTCCTCCTTAATGTTTTAAGCATTTACTTTCTTTTTCTCAGTCCTTTTTTTATATTTGTTTCCTTCTTTATGGAGTTTTCGTTTATATAAATGAAGTAAGTTTCTTTCCAAGAATTCATTTTCCCCCCACTTACATTCCCCTGGACCTCCTCTTTCAGTTGCCTTTCTTCTATTCTCTTCTATAACCTGATCCCTCTTCCAGCCCCTCACTCCACCCACTTTCCAATGATGCTTTGACAAGCTCACTGGTATTTTTCCCCTTTCTCTCTCACTTACGTTCTCCCCGCTTCCTGAATGATTTATGTCAAAACCATCTGACCCTGACTCCTTCCTCAGCCTTTATGCATCTGCCCCACTTTCACATACCTTTAAAAGCATGTGCAATATGGACTCCCAATCCCAAACCAGGCACTGCTTGCTCCCAGCTGGTATGTTCCTGTACACCCAGCATGCATGCAATGCAACACGCTCAGTCCTCTACAGGAGGGCAACCTCCACATGTCCTTCCCACTGGTCCTCATGCTCCCCTGGGAAGGGAAGCCCTTCTCCCTTCCCAGGTTTCCCCCGGGAAGCACCCCAAAATGACTGCTGTGGACCAGAGCAAGGGCAAGAGGAGCACCCCTACCCCTGAGGAGAAGGAAAGGCAAACTGGAGACAGGCAACAGCCCTCTGACGTGACTGTTGCTTGCCAAGTTGCTAGCTGACATGACAAGCTTCCTTCTCTCAAACAAGTTTTTGGGGTTTGTTTTTTGGGGGTTGGTACGCTTTTTAGAGAAGACCCAGATAAGAGAACAGAGGCTGCTGTCTACTTATTTCAACCGAGACCCTATCTGAAGTTCAGCAAGCTTCCATTAGCCCATTAAAATTGAATTAGAAACCTTGACTTCAGGAAAAGTCAATGAGAAGTTACAACTAATGCCAACAAAAGACAACAGTGTGGGTCTTCTAGACACCTCCCATGAAATTGCAAGGAAGTGGCTATGCTCACCGATATGAATTAAAAAAATCAAAATTAGATTTTTCTCCCCCTTTTCTTCTTTTTAGCTATTTTAAAGAGATAGAAATTGTCATCTAGCTGAAGTTTCATTGCTTTCAGCTCCAGTCAATCTCTAAAAATACTCCAAGTCATAAGAACAAGGGGCCTACAGCAAATATGTGTTTCAAGCTGAGATTCTGTGTGATTTCAGAGAGAAAGAAAAATATTTTCCCAAGCTTTCAACTTTTCATTTGTATAAAATAGTTTATTTTATAGCTAGGTAAAGACGTAAAATTAAACTTCTTCATTAGTGTCATGTACTGCAACTCGCTATAAATACTGTTAACATAACTAAATACATGAATTGTGCAACATTTTCCATCAGAATATGTAAGGGAGTAGATGCCAAATATAGGGTAAAAAAATATAAGAAGTCAGCTTTCTTCTATAAAATAGCAGAATTCTTAAAGAATGTGTTGGTGGTCAAGTCTCTAACAAATAAGAGGTTGTTTCCGTGCTACACAGCCTGACTATTGGTCTGATTAACCTTAACTAAGGAATAAGAAAAAGTATTTGGATATTCTGTAAATAAGCACAGGGAGTATTATTTTCCTATAAAGTCATCTGAAATTACTCCCTCCCAACTTGTATTTCTTATTGCTGTTCTTTTAATGCACCACTGCTAAAATAATTCCCTACTCAACTCTGCAAAAGGGGAATGATTTTCTAAAGCCCTTTCCTGGGTGGGGACCGTACCTGATAAAACAACCAGTATCACTGAGTTGCAGCCAGATGGAGAAGGAAAAGGGTAAAACCAGTTTTTAAGCATGGATGTGATAACTGTAGACATTCACACACTTTCCTACATGTAATAATTTATATTTCTACACTGCTTTCCTTTCTGAAGTAGCTTCCCCTTGGACTGAAGGTGGTGGACAGAAGTACCATGTTCTGTGAGCTGAAGAACAGGGCTGATCTCCATGCCCAAGCTGTGGAAAAATCCTTCAAAACAGGCCAGTTGGTTTGCCCCAACACAGAGTTCACATTTTTTTCTCCTAGGTTACCAACATCCCCAAGGAAATGCAATTAAAAGATTTAGTAATACGTTCAGCAGAAAATCAATGTAAACGCTTAAATATGTGTGACATCAGAAAAGGTGTCAGTTTGAATAATTTTCTTCTGTAAAATATACCGTAGTTAGGTTATAAGTAATTAACTAATCTTACTCAAAAACTATTTAGAATGCTGCACTTGCAGGTCCGCATATCTGCAATGCCTACTTTGTTCACCAACAAAAATGACACGTTAACACATGGCACAAACCCAAGAAGGCCAATCGGAAATTCAGCTGCAACTATGACTAATGTTTGCCAAATTGATAGTGAGCTACGATTGCAGGCTCCTCTTCAGGAGCTGCGTTTCAAGGCATGCATTCCAGCTGCTGGGTTGTATCAAGAAAAGTAAGAGGGAGTATTACTGGGGGGGAAACATCATGGGTACTCTCTGTTAGCTTTACCTTGGAAGTTGGCCTAAAACTGAAATTTAAAACCCTGACTCCTAACATGAGAAAAACGTGAAGCTCACCATCAAGCCTAGAGATTGTGGAAGTGTTGGTAGGCTATACACATTACTTCTGTACTAAATGTTACCCACGTAACCTCAAAACACGCAAGAACAAACCTTTTAATCAGTACTTGAAAGAATGAGGTTAATAAATTTATGTTCAGAAAAGTCCAGAATATACTCTGAGAGAAAAAAATATTTTCTCGTGCAATCAACTATATATTTTTGTTATTCAGCAACAGAATTCCTTATATGAAAATAACTGTCATAAATCAACAGACCTGGGAAGCTACACTTAAAGAAGTGCGTCGGATATCCATGAAAAAGTATCCAAAAGAGGAAAAGTTAAATACAAAAATAACTGAATTAGCACTTTATAATTTATTCTACATCCTGCCGGCTGCAGTTTCAGTAGGATGTGATACACTCAGGATAAAAACAACCATACTTCTTCAGTTTTACCCTCAACAGCACTGTTGACATGTTATTAAATTGAGCGGATTCAATTCCAAAGCTGGCTATGTTTCAGGAGAGAATCACTGATTTCTGCAAACTGTTTGTACATCTCTAATACAGGACATGATCCCAAATCTTCACCCCTTTAAAAATCCTGAAGCTAGAGAACAAAATCCTGGCTTCACTGCAAGTGTTGTTAGTTTTGCCATCACCTCCAATGGGTTTAGGATTTCAAGGCAAGATCTCATATGTGCAGAATTCCTCTTGCTTTCTCTCTGTCACTTAGAGAAAGTCAATTAAAAAATTTATGTACTGAAGTAATTCCCCTGTTTCTCACCTAGACCTTAGTTCCCACTGAAAATAAACCAAGTTGTGATGTTAAAAAGGAACGTGAAACCAAGCCCAGCATGCACTGTAATAGATTTACAGGGTCCCTTTTGGATTTCACATTCATTGTTCTGCAGCCCATGAAATACTAGGGAGCCTTGGGAAGAAGTCAAAACCCTCCACTTTAAAACCTCACACCCATTCAGAAAGAGATTATTAGGAACAACAGTATTCTAGCATCATATTTCTGGTTCCCTTCACTAGTATAAAATGTTTTCAGATTCAGCAATAATATTAATCAAGTGTTTTAAGACCACCTTTTCCTTTCCCCACAAAATTGCTCCTTCTTAGCACTCTCAGGAGTTTTTGTTTCTGCCAAAGGCAAATTCAGTTTCTGCCCATAACAATGGTGGCAAAATGGGGCTCAGCACACTTCTAGTGAGGACCAGATGTACTTTATATAGATGATTGTATTAGAAAAGCTCAAACCAAAATACTGCCAAACTAAAAGTGGAAAAAAACGCTTTTCAGACGCGCTTACAAGAAACCAGCATAATCAAATTACTCCGTCTGTATGTTGCATTTCTTACACAAGTCCAAAAAAGTCCAGTAAAACAGATTCTTTCTCCTTTTTTTTGTACACTTTTTTAGAGACCACAAGTCATCCATCTTAGAGATGTGGGGAGAAATGGGGAGAGTTATTTATAGAACAGATGCACTAGAAAATTTTCCTTAGAAACATCTTCTCCCCATCCCCCAAGGAATTTGCCCCTCCTAATTTTTCTGTGTGTCAATACGCTATATCCATTGTTTAATTTGCCCTACAGCAAACACAGATCATCGCACCAGTGTCTCCTTTCCAGCTGTGCCACCCTTTCCGGGAGGAAGTCAGCTCAATACTCTTTCCAACTTGCCTGAGCAGAGGGTCACCAAAATCCCCCAAATGACATCACAGGACTGTCTGACAGGTGAGGGCCAACCTTTCCTCAATAAAGCCAGCCACGAGATTTTAAGAGGCTGACACTCAGCTTCATCTCAATAGAAGGTTTCCAGGGGTTCATTCAAGGAGAAGAGACGGAGGACAATGGGCTCGAGCAATTAGCCCTGCTTATGAACTCCCCCCACGCCACCCCCCCACTCCCGGCAATTAGGATATGGACAAAGGACTTCACTTCCACAGTGACCCAAACTAGGGAGCTCTTCTTGCCAAAAGAAACACCCTTTTCAAAATTCCTCAGCCAGCAGGGATGTGCAGGTGTTTCCCCCCTCCTAATTTTCTAGGCCATTGGTTGAGGGACCTCTTCATCTTCCAGTCCCAAACCACATGTGCTGGGACTTCCCTAAACTGTAGAGATTATTGTTAAAGAAAAACAAACGATGGAAATCTAAACCTAAATAACCCCCAATAAGATGTAAACAAGGAAAAACTGGAGGTTGGCGGATTTAGGGTAGGTCTCCTCTCATTTTAGCCGTCAAAACCTAGTCATCGAAGTTTTCTCCCACATAACTCAGACATATTTCAGATATAAAGAATCATTTTCTGGACCCATCTTTCCAAAATATCTAAATATTTCTAAAGCGTCTTTTGCTCTCCTTTATCTATGGACACTGGGCAGACAGCTAACATTTAGGCAGTAAAGGAGAGATGACATATTGTACTCCCACAGTTTGGATACGCTCTTCACTTTTTGCACTTTGTGGTTGATAAACACATGAATTAGAAGCAAATGACTCCTCTCCTGCCTGCGCTTTGCAAAGAAAAATAGGACACAATATCTGAAACACTCAGACCCTGCGTACTGTTTTGATGCCTATTGCCACTGCCAGATGCAGTGATGCTCTTTGGCCAGTTGTGGACCACAGGACATGGGTAGAAATCTTTTTTCACCACAAAAAGCTGTCTAAAGCAAAACCTCTCCATCCTCCCGTTCCAGAGTCGCATGTTTCGGGCCACAGCAGATTTGCTCGTTTCAACTAGCAGCTCCGTGACACAACCCAGAGGCCGAAGGAGATGTAAACTATTTACCCTGTCTCCACGTACGTTATTTTTGCAAGACGGCAGGCCAGCCTCCCTAGGCCATGTTTGTTTATAAGGCAAGTGTTCCCTGCTCCCGCGGGGCGCTCATCGAAGGAGATGCCTGGGAGTTTCTGTCTGAGGAAAGCCACTAAGTGTTCTGCATTTCTGGTATGGGAGATGCTTTGTTTAACTTGAAAATAGCTCTGAAAACCAGTACAGCAAGTGCATTTTCCCTGAAGAACTCAGTGTCACCAATGATGCTGCCATACGAGTAAGAGGAGAAGACACTCACAGAGGAGTTCGTATGGAAATATTAAGGCATCTTGAAAAGCAGTCAGTTAAAATGTCCATGGTCTGGTTTCACATGTATGCTGTGTGCTCTATCTATCTATCTATCTATCTTTCTTTCTTTCTTTCTTTCTTTCACTCCCACCTCTGTAATTCTTCTCCCTGGATGGTCTGTCTTTCCGTCTGTTGTCGTTGATTTTGGGGGTTTTGTTTGTTTGGTTGGTTGGGTTTTTTTAAATAAGACAGGGGTGCCCAAGCTTGAGGATGAACACATAAGGAATTTTCAAATTTGGTGACTGAACAAAAAATAAAAATTGGAAAGAAGCTTAAATAAGCTATGGAAGCTTCCTCCAATAATGTCCCAGCCAACCTGCAAATGTCACTTTGAATGCATATTGTTCAGCCCAAAGGATTTAGTTTCTTTCCTAGATCATTTACTGCTTCTTGAAATCATTGTCTTTTTTATTTTGTTGCTTAGAGCTAGGTCAATGTTTACATGGAGATGTTATTTTGAAATAAAAATATTTACATTTTACTGAGGAGGTGGTGTACTAATTTTCAAAAATGCTGCTTTTATTTAGTTGAAACTATTAGTCAAGCGTAACTCAAATTTATGAATACTTTAGGCCTAAACTGAAACATTTTTCTGCCGATCTGTACTTTCTTATGCTTTTTAATTGTTTTAACCTTTTGAATCATCTCTATCAACAATATCACTTTCCAGTCTTCAAGGAGACAAATTAAGGACAATGCTGAAAAAGTTAATTAGGGATTTCTTATTGTATCTATAAATTTTAATAGGATGTTAAGGTCACATATTAGACTGAACAGAAACACCAGATAAAGCCAAATAGAAGTGCCTTTTATTTTTTCCAAAAGTAGAAATGCTGGGGAAATAGCACTTAGAAAATTCACAGGAAGTCACTGTAGACACTTGTTGCCATAATAAGGAGAGAGTCACTTAAGTATCTACAGAATTATGATAAAAATCTAAAAAAGCTCCATTTAGATGTGAAAATAAAATGACATAATGGGTCCTACCTAAAACAAGTCATCATTCCACCGTCCTCGCGGTATTCAAGGTTTTGTCACAGTAGGCAGTGTACCATTGGGAAACACCCCCGTTTCACAAGTTCACCTCAAAAGTTTGGTCTCACAAAGATGCCAATGATTCATTTAGAAGTAATCCTGGGTTTTAATAAGGCTTAATGCAAACCACACTCTTTTTTCTTTTTTAATACATAAGGAGGTCGCAGCTCCACATCAATGGTTAAATCCCAGGGGTGAAACAAGGGTTTCAACCACAGCTGGGGCCAGCCCTGCTGGATAAAAAGTATCACTGAGGACACACCAAATATTTCCCATGGAATCACAGAAAAGTGGCATTTTGAGAGAGGGAAGTATTCTCTTGTAGCTCTCCTTCAGTGGCAAACCCTGCAGTCAATCACACAAGTCTTTTCAAAACATCCTACTGCATGGCTTTGCTTCTTTCCATTTACTTACTAAGAGACAGCAAGGAGGAAAGAAAGAACTCACATAAAATGCAGGTGGGCTGAAAAAATAAGGCTAGCTAAGAATCTTGTCTCCTCTCCCACTGATGTGTTGCAGTGTGCACCATTTCACGCAGCATGCAAACTTCTTAGGGCAGTTGATTTTTGTTTCCACTGCAGCTTCAATTCTATTAGCACAGGCTTAAGTTTAGTATTGAAGGAGAAGGTTCAAAGATGCCTTTCAAACTCTGCGTCGCTCTCTGTGCAACATGGCTACAAACTAATAACGTCTGCATTTGCTAGTAAAACAACTATAAGCTTTAGCTTCAAATATTAGACAAATTCAGCACTAATTAAATGGCAGTCCTGATGCATGAAGTCTCTACTAGACTACAGGGCAGCCGTTAAGAAAAGCTCTCCAGTTCTGGCAGCATGCCTCGTCCCCGATTTGGACTTTCAAGGGTAACTTCAGCATGCTTCACATAGCACACTACTGTTAACAACTGCTCGTCACTCCTTTTCCATCTCCTCTGCTTTCAGCCCACCTGGCAGCATCGTTATTTAAGCCAACAGAAATAAATTTTTCATTAACATTTTCAGAGTATTAAATACCTTTTCAAGATTAAAATGTATTAGATGTCCAGCATTTGTTTCTATTTTTCAACATATAGTGTTCAAAATGTCAGTCTTGCGCTACTTTCTGTGGGATACTTAGCTGTTAATATGGAAAAAATATTTAGATAGAGTACATGTAAAGTCTATAGAGCAAATCTTAAATAATTGCTACTGACTGCAGTGACTAGTGCTGCAAGGAAACCTAAGGGAATTTATAGGTTTACTTTGAACGGTTTAATATATTATTTTTCATAAACGCTTGCCCCTGAAAATGGGACCAAATTATGCAAGGGTCTTTACTCTCTGAAGAGATCTGTACTTTGCATTACTGTGTCCTGCTAGGGTAAGACTGTATGAATGTTGTTCCCCACAGAATAATATGAGAAGACTGAAGCAAATCTTAGCAGAATGAGTTAAACAGTGCCAAAAACCACCTACAAAGAACACCTCTTCATTCACCAGCTCAGACATTAACCTTCATTTATATAACTTTAAATGAAGGTTATAACCTGAAAACAGGGGTTTGTAAGTATAATGCTCATTATAATAGCATTATAAATGAAACTTGCTCACCCTGGAAGTGTTTCTGCTTTTGAAAAATAATTCTGTCTGTACTTCAACTTCTTGTTGCCAACTGTCTGAAAAACAGCAGTGAAGGAGCAGAAAAGAATGGCTCCAATTTTTTATTTTGGGGGTTAGTTTCAAGTGTTTGGCAGTGGGATTTACTTTCATGCTCTACAGATCAGAGGCAAAACAGCTATTTGAATTCATTCTCCGTTACCACCTTTCTCTCACCCAGAAGTTCACCTTTATTCATTAACAGAAGGAAGAGATGGACTATGGAGAGCTGAAACCCGCTCAGTCAAAACCCTGCCTTTTGTTTCTCACAATACACTGGGATTACTTGTGTGAGGACAGAATGCTACCCTTTGCTGGGATTTTGTACAATAAATACAATCTTTTATTTTATGATTTTTAAAAAAGTTCAAACAATTGATAATTTGGAGTGAGAAACTTCTGAGTCTAACCAGTTGAGCTTTAAATTGTCGTGCATGTCTCTACTGTATCTTTTAAAACGAGACTCCGGTTCTCATCTCAATCTCCTATGTGCTGACAGAAGTGCAGCCTTCAAGTCAGAAGTCCAGTGCCAGTTCTCATACGCTGAATGGATGCTGATGGATACATTTGCAAACAGACGTTAAGTGTATAGAAACAGAGACATGTTATGGGAGGTGCTGAAAATGAAACTCAAAGCTCTGGCATTTCCTTCAGAAGGGATAAAACAACACAGCGATCTTAGCAAGCATTATTGTGGTGAAAGAACCCAATAGTACGGCTGTGTGAAAAACCCTAGACAAATAATCCTTGTTCAGTTAAAATTAGCTACACTGCCAAGGCCCCTTTACACTGCTTTGGTGAGAAGACCATTCTCCAGCTCCTGAACAGACTGAAGAGACCTTAGTGCTTAATAAGTGTGTTTAGAAGAGTCTTCAAATTATTTAACAGATCATCAAGATATTAGGAGGTTTTCTCCGACTTCCCAAAGCAATTAATGTGCATATATTGAGACCCAGATCTTCCAATGGAGCATGAATGTCTTTGCCTGGGCAGAGATGGGAGATGACATATCATTCTCTTCTGCATGCTACATGAATGTGCGTACTGCAGATTTGAGTGAAAGACAAGTTTCTGCATTGCTTAGAAAAGTGGCTGGATTGAACTGTGTGTCAATTTACCCTGCAGTGTTTTGCTCCATCTCCTGAATGGTAAGCAGCCACCTCCATCATCCTTCCAAGCAAAACCAACAAAGGAGCTAATCCTGATTTGGTCTAACATTGTCTGAATCACATTTAAGTTCAGCCTGGAGAAAGAGGTCACAGAAGTTAATCCAGCATGTAAAACCATCTAGAACCAGAAAACCTATTAGCCAAAGGACAAGTCGTATGCCCAGTTACCTGACACAAGCCACACACCCAGTTTTAGGAAGAATTTAACCATTGGCAACCTCTTCAACATCCTTCCTTTCCTCTCTCCCCTTTCCTAAATTGCTCAACAACAACAAAGAGCTAGCAATACATAAAGGAAGGTGCATTGCATCCTTATTTCTGAATTGAGTTATTTAAAAAATGAATTTTGCTTAAGAGTCTTAATATAAAGGTCTAAAAGAGGGGCAAGACTCTGTAGGGAGAAGCTTCTGTTAACAGAGTCTTTCTGTGGAAGGTGAACAGGGAAAATGAATCAGGAAAAGCCTTCCAGGAGAGCAGTTTATAAAAGCGAGAGGTTCTCTGTAACAGCAATCAGGGCATCCTAAAATTGATCCAAGGGAGACTAGGTTTTATTCCCCTTCAGGCTTGACCAGACATGATACTTCACTGCCCACAAACCGGCTGGACAAGGAAATCATGTGCTGACAGTTTGGGTATCACCAAAATTAAGGTGTCAGTCTTACTCTGAGATCACTCAACTGAAGAATTACCTTAGCTCATCCAGAAGTGTTTCACTGCTAATGGCCAGCAAGCAAAGTTGCTGGCTTGCTCATTTCCTTCTATGCATATGTGCCAGCACACCTGAATTTTACAGCAGAAATAAAGGAAAATCCAGAACCCTGCTGCTAAACATACTGCTTACATTAAAATCACTGCAAGATGTCTCTTTGCGGACCTTTTTTGGGCCATTTTCCAGGATGAAGCAACAGCTGTCTTTGCCAATCTCCTCACAGGCAAAGAAAATTTTCAAGATGAATTGCTCTGATAGAAAGCAGGAGTTTGGGTTTTTTTTCCTTCGCTTTGCCAGTGTTGCTTCTCCTGGAGTCAAGTTTCTGATCCTGGAGGCACTTCCAGCTGCGAATTAATTACAGGTTTGATAAACTGTGTACCTGTTGTTCATAGAGATCAGGAGTGGTAAACTTAAAAAAACCTTTTCTTTCCTAGAAGTCTGTAAAATTAATTTCCTACTTCTCCAAGTAGGCTAATATGAGGCAATCGCTGATGTCTTCCTATGGTTTGAAGTGTAGCAAAAGGGTTTCCTTTTGCTGCAAATTGGGCTTTGGCAGAGGACAAGGACCTGGAAACACAGCAACCCTTGCATGGGAAGAGCTTCCAACTAATTGATGAACCAAAGTAGCAGAGCCCGTAGTCCAGACTGGTGAGTGCCGTTGCTGAAACCCATGCTGCTCAGGATGTCGTCCTTTTTAATTAGGACATTTAACAGATGAATATGGCCAAGAACCAGAATTGCCTGTTCTTGTTTAAGAATAAGCTCTCCACCCAAACAAAGTATTAATGTGTCACTCTGTATAATAAATACATGACTTGCTATACAAAGAAGTATAGTCGAAAGGCTTTGGCCTTGTCTCGAACTAATTTATTTTAAGTCTATATATAACAAGTTCCTCTGACAATGAATTGTGTAACGTCTACAAGACAAAAAACGGCACACTTTGTTAGCTACAGAAAGACAGGTGGACCGACAGAAACTTCCACTTAGTGCTTTATTGGCTGCCTGCCACGGTTTGAATGGGGGCAATTATGAAAAAATTGAACACATGACTTTAATAAGCTTCAATACGGATCGCTGTCTGGTGGAAACAGAGCTTTACAATAAGTTACTCTGAGTCTAGTCTTTGCTGCTAGGAACAAATGTGTTGTTTCAGACGTCAATCACATATTCTTGGTATTATTTGAAAAGGTTAGCGAGAATACTGACATGTGAAATTGCAGATGACAGGAAGCAGCCACGGCACTGATTTCCCTCCACATCCTGTGAGAGAGCAGCCTCCCTCCGTGCCGGCCGGGGAGTACCTCCCTGAGCGCAAGGGGGATGCGGCAGCAGCACCCGACTCCAGGAATGCACAGCGAAGAGCAGCTACCGTTGCTGCGGGAGTTCGGCAGCAGCCCCTGCGAGCGGACTCCTCCACTGCGGAGGCAGTTGCTAATACAGTGTTCTCTCCCCACAGCTGAGCACTGAATGCTTTCCAGATAAATGAACACCAGCCTTATCAAATATTTAAGATGGACATGTCTTGATGCAAAGATGTCCTTCACAGGCTTTACACTTCAAGCTGCCACCTCCAGCATTTGAGTTAGCTACGAGTAAGACAGCATCACTTCACACTACCCACGAGGTCGGGGAGGCATCGCTGCAGCAGTTCATACTCGTTCCACGTTTTGAGCAGTTTCAATGAAAGCTGAGGTTTGGATGAACCACCAAGTCTCCTTCCCAACCAATTCTCTTCCCTCCCCAGCCGAGCACACCCTGCCTTTTAGAAAAAAGTCACTCACGCATCCCCCCAGGCGGACTGCTGTCTCAGCAATAAAGGTCTGCAGGGAACTTCTTCAGGACTGAAGCAGCACGTTGATGGGGGAAGCAGCGGGGCATCAGCCCCGTTGCCTGCCTGGCCTACGTGCGAGCCACAGAAAGCCAGGCTTGCTGGAGCTGCTCACATGGGAATGGGGGCAGAGAGCCCACCCAGAGCAAGAGCAGCAGTGGTCCCAGCCCCCCCGTACAAACTCTTCCCATCCCCCAGCAGCACAAGCGACAGGACGGTTTCTCCCCAGTCTCCCGTCCCCACACCCACCCACCAGCTCCAGCTCCCTCCCCTACCAGCACTAAGGGTGCACCAGTCCATCGGGCCTATATTGCTAATACATCTTTGGTCATCTCTGCACTACTTCACACATGGTTTTTTACTTTGTGTGTATAGATACATTCATTCAAAATACAACACCCAGCATAACTATTTCATAACAAAGATGCGCTCAAATGGCCATATGTAGTAGTACATCCCAGGACTGAAGGCTCATGTTTCCAGTCCTATATCACCTGTGACAAGACTGCTAAAGCAATTCCAGATTTTTTTATCCCCTTTCAAAAATAAAAAACCAAACAAAAAAGGAAAACAGAAAATGCTGTTCCATTCAGTGAGAAATTCCAGAGAGCTGCATCACCTTGGGAGTGGAAAATAAGAGGAATATGATTAATTGTCAATGGCTTCGTCCTTGAGTAGGACCATGCCACCAGAAACATTTTAATAGCTTAGGATGCTCAGCTACGACATTATCAGAACCGCTCCTCTCCCTGCAAGTTTCTATTTTTCTGAATGCCCGTTGCTTCTGCCTATGCTGCTCTTGCCTACTTTGGTCATCCTCCTTTGCACATGTTTGAGAGGAGCTGTGCATGGACACCGCATCCTTTTGTATCTCCAGGCTGCTTGTTCTTAACCGTATGAGTGCATGACTTATAATAATCATACACAATGTAAAGTAACTATCACTATCACTTGGTTACCACTAATGGTAATGGCAATTTTTACTTTCACAGGTTTAACGTGTTTTCAAGTGTTGCCACAGAAATTATTATATTCTGTTATTTCAACCTGACCCCAAAACACTTCATCTGTAAAAACAGTAACAATTATTAACAACAGGAACAATGTGCACTGATGACAAATCCATATGAGACGTTTCTGACACACCGTAAATTCAGTAAGCGCAAGTCCAAATAATGAACAGTCAGAATTTGCTACACAAATACAACATGGAGAACAACTGGCTAGTCAATAATCTGCAGCATCAGACAATGGGTCACTGACTTAATGTGAGTCATCGGTGTAATAATTTATGAGAAAGCAGTTACCATATCAGGAGATATCCACAGACTGTTCTGTGTAAGAAAGGAGAAACAAGCCTCTTGCTCAGAGCTGGGAAGCTGCTTCAAAAGCAGCATCATGCTTTGGGCAGCATTGCTCCCAGAGGACAAGAACTTGTGAAAAAAAGTCCAGAAAGGTGCAACAATCACCCTCACAAATTTGAAAACAATGAATTACGAGGAAAGATTAAAATGACGAGGTTGGTTTGGTCTAGAGACAAGGGCCACATGGTAACAGCTCTGCAATAAGTAAAAGGTCTCTGCAAAGAGAGGCGAGATGTACTCTTGCTCTATGTGCGCTTGCACAGGATGGGAAATAAAGGCTGAAATTTTAACACTGAGATCTCAGACATTCAGAAAATCAAGTTTTCTTTGAAAGCCTAAGAATGGGAACAGATCATCTACAGAAGTACAAGAATAAAGCTCTCTTCCCAAAGGTTTAAAAAACGATTAGACAAAGAGGTGTCAGAAATGGCTTATGTACAGTTATATATGCCTTCAGGTGGAGGGATAGCCTAGACAACTCAAACCTCCTTCCAGACTTACTTTCTGTCACTCTTTACAAATTTACCCCAAAATGCAAATTCGGCTTATTCAAAAATTGAATCCAAACCTTCTAAATTTTAAAACATCAAAACTGTTTTAATGTACTTTCACTTTTTTATTTCATAACATTGAAAATGTAACTTGGCCTAATGAACAAAAGATAAAATAATCTAAACCCAAAATGTTTCAACATAATGCTCATAAAACATGTATTATGGTGACCCTCTGTATTACTGTTTGTTGCCCACCAAGCCAAAAGATCCATCCTCCACAGAGCTCTTAGCAAGATAATCAAGATAATTCCATTACCAGAATTCCAAGATTCCAACAATATTGTTCCATATTGTTTCCATTGTTGTGGTCACATCAGAATATGAATAGAGGTTGGATCAGTTATAGTATCAGTCTTGGTGGCAATCTGAAAACCAGACTGTTATCTACCAGAGAGAAGAAAAAGATTAAAAAAAAAGGAAAGCAGCAGCTGAAAAAATGCTCAGGAACTCAGGAGAAAATTGTTTTGAAGAGACATGAAACTTTGGAAATAATGAGATTACAGTATTTTGCTCTTTCTTAACTCTAGAGACTCAGAATTTGCAGCAAGCCCTAGGCTAGATTAAAACATTCTTACTACATACTGAGCCTGACTCTGCAGTATGTTTCTTTGGTCGTGATAGCTTAATTTCAGAGGAACAAGGCAACATTAAAAACTGCTCTGTGACTCTATCCGTGTTTCCTAATCTCCTCTGAGATTATTTTAAATGAAGGCAAGAAAACATCTTTTTCAACTAAAATAATCCATCTCACATTTGTCTCCAGACCTTTAATTGTTTAATGCAATTTCCCTCGGAAGATGTTCAGTTTCACCTATACAATCTTTCTTTCCCAAAAGACTAATCAGTATTTTGAAATATAAAGTTACTTAGTTTATAAATTGCCTTGACTTTTCAAACGAGTCAAACTGAAGTTCTAAGAAACAATACTATTTACCGTGTTTTCCCCCATTCAACGTATGCGAACTCTCGCAAATGGTAGCTTCTGCCAGTTGGGATTCTGGTTGTCAGAGCAGTAAAATTTTGCTTTCCAAAGCTCATTCTTTACACGCTGCTGCAGAATCTTGCATTTAGCACAGAATTGCCACGTATGCATATGCAACCGAATTGTTCATTTATAGGGGAAGGTGGAAAGCATATTTTCAGTGTAGAGTGAAAGAAGATAATAGTTAAACCAACAATGGCCATGCACGAGAAAGGAGATGGAGAGCATGATAAAACAAGTCAATTCTGCTGGACTGAAGCTGCCAGGCAATACCATTTCTTTACTAACAACAGTAATGCTCTACGTATAGCCTAGATCCCTAACAGGCAAAAGAATGTTTTAAAAAAGGGAGGAGGAATGCTACTGCAAAGAGTTCCTTCATGTCTCTCTTCAGGGGGTTTAAGGAAACAGATACCAAGTGCTCGCAACATTGCAGAAATGTCTTGAATTTCTTTACGGTCTGTGTCCGCTGAGTTTCAGAGGAAATTTCCAAAGAGGCAGCCCCAGACACACTGCTGGAGCGCAATACACTGCAAGGATGCCACATTTAGCTTCGTCCTTTGGGAAGAACACGCAGGTGTTTCGAAGGAATGCTTCGCCTGAAACCTGCCTTTTGATTATTACGGCTTTGGAGACCTTCTGAAAAGAGAGACCTGACAAGGGCGCTGAGCTTTGTTTAGAGAACTTAATCCTCATTCTCCCAGCTGCTGACAGGAAAAGGCCATGTTTTGCTTAAGTAAAAAATTCCTTTCTTAGAATCAAGGGATGAAAGTGGTAGAGAAGAGCAAACACCCTCCCTGAACAGCAGAGCTAAACCACCCAACAGCTGACTGTTAACAGCAGCAGAAACAGCTTTTTCTACTCTATGATATATATCAGGGTAAAAAAATCTCTGCCAGGTGGCATTAGGCATTATACGGATACGAAAACCATCCAAATAATAACCTGATCCTGTGAGATACCAAGTTCCTCCCTCCTGTCGAAATGAATGGTGCAGAGGGTGCTATGGATGTAACCCGAGCAGTGAATCACACTCCAAAGCCTACAAAGCACAAGCCATTCCAGTGCTATACTGAGCGTTATTTGAAACATTTCCAAAAAGAGAAAACCCCACTGTTCATTTAAACTAAAATTCAGATCTTGGATGCACGTGTTGCCATGAGCTTTGATTTCCATTACTCCTACAACACTGATAGCATGAGTCCAAGGAAAAAAAACCATTCAAAGTGTTCATAGACTTGATTTTTTCCCTTAAAGACCTATATTCTTGCCAGTGGCACACAGACCTACAGACTTCCAAACATATTTCAATATGTTCAATATTACAGGCTTGTAGTAAATATAATTTGAAGCATTACAGTCCATTCCATGAAGCAGTTCTATTAACTTTCTCTTAAAAAAAATCTTTATCCATTAGTAGAAGAGTTTGTACTAGCTGTGCGTTTGTTGCTGTTCCTTCAAAAATCGGACCTAGCTTGACCAAGTAATAAACCAGTAAACCCCCCAGGCTGTACTAATTCAGACCCTAGGGACCTGAAGAGTTGGATTTCCTGACAACGTCACTTCCAAAGGGAATATGCCAACTCAGCAGGACTTTTCCAGCAGCCTTGGTTCCTGCCTGCCCGAGGCTATAGCAGGCTGTGCAACAGCACACTGGACGATGCACTGTTGTTCATCCCAGTACTTGGAAACACAGGCAGATCTGATGAGGAGTCAGAATGAGTGGAGAAAACAGACAGAGCTGGACTGAAAACCTGAGAAAAAGCACTGGAGGTAAAACCAATAAGCCTGACAAGCAGCAGAAGTGAGCTGAGAAACCAGGGCAGTGGGAACTATATAAACTCACTCAAGGAGGGGAATGGGCTGGGGACAACCGAGTCGAGTAGGAACGAGAGTCACTGGATGCTTCTCTATAGCTTAGCATGGCACTTTGGTTTGCTGAATCGCATCACTCCTCTGTGGAAAAATCTTTCTGCAAGGCCCTGGCAAAATGTCCTGTCCCTTCCAAGTGCTAGACACATGGAGATTTGTAACCTATTATTTGTGCCACTTACTCTGTTCACTCAAGGAAAAAGTTTTGTGCAGTGGATATGCATGGTCATCATGCTGCATCATGCTTTGGCACAATGGGCGTGCGTGCTACGCGACGGGACTTCTGTTTTCCATTTGCTTTTTTCAAGTCTAAGCAATCACCTATAAAACCACAATATGTTAAAAGCACGCATAAAAAAATCACCAACTTACCCACCTACTTAGGAGATGGTCGAATTAGTGTTACCGCTGCAGGATTTTTTAATAAAGGATACTTATTGTTGCCTGTAGAATCCTTTTTCGATTTTTGACAGAAACTTAAAAGGTAGGTAAGGTAAACAACCATGAGTAGAAAAAATTATTAAAAAAAGAAAAAGAAAAGGAATGATCTCCGAGTAATGCAGCTACATGCTTTCCCGTGACCTATTTCTCCCAGCACTACCTGTGTGTGAAGCCAGCAGGAACATCTAAGCCACTCTTTTCTCAGGCGATGCCTGGTTCTTTGCTCCACTTTTCTATGTGCTCAACCTGAAAACCTAGGACCTAACTGGCAAGCACACTGAGCACACACAAGTGCCACTGACATCAGGAAGACCATGCTTTACCTTGAGTAAGTGCGTGCCAAGGGATCGAGCCCAAAGCGCCTCAAACCAAGCATGTGGTAGAACAACGGCATGATTTCACAAGCGGATCCATTGAAAGAGTCAGTCCAACCAAAAATTGGTTTTCCTTCTGTTTTGGTGGGGTTATTTTGCAGTCACATCAGTGATCTGCTCCACCATGCAGCTGCCTAAGTACCAGAGACAAGCAGAAAGAGGGATCAACAGCAAGGAGGTATATACTGCTGCTCGCATGCTAAGTTAGGCTGGTTTTACCCAAATGTGAAACCACAACCTGGGTGTCATCTTCTAGCCTGAACTGTCCCCTGCCTTGATGCTCAGTCTTCAAAATGGGGGGACAGATATCTCTTTGTCTAACTGTGGAGATTTGTGAATCTAAGCTGAAGTTAATGAACATTCAGATACTATAATGATGGGTGTCTCAGGAAAAAAAACACGAGGAAATGAATAATTATGGCCTCAGCAGGGTTTGAATAGCATGCGGCAAATAAGGCGATGGTCACACATTGAACAATGCAACTAAAAAAAAATACTGAATAGGGACTCATTAAGCAAGTGCTGCCTATCCTTTGGACTGAAGAAAGCAGGGGTCCAATGGAAAAGCTATCTGTTATCGTGCAATTAAAGACTGCATAGTAATGCATATGCACAGAGGTCAAACAAAGGTTGCGTGTGCAACATAAATGCAGACATTTTGAATGCAACGCTAGCAAGGGTATTTTCATCCGAGTTTGTGCTTGTGTAGCGTGACTTCCTGTGACTACAAAACTTACCAGGCAGTGTTTACAGACTTGCCATCATTTTAGATCTATAAATTGCCTTTCTAAATGTCATGTTACTCTCCTTAAAACATACTAGCTTGGGTGCATTAAGCACTTGGTTGAATTCTTTGGTCCAGATCAGGCAGGAGGCCAGATTAACAGATTCAGTTTGGAGTACTGATGTTGGGACACACACCTTTCCTCCACCACATCCCTCCTACAGTTCTTACGATGAGGCCAAAACACGGTTCCCCTCACTCCACGAGTGAAGATCCTGTCTGTGAGACAGGCAAATGAATGAATGACAAAACTCTCTTTGCCATTCTGCAAGGAAAATTTATTCTATATTGTTTTAGATTAAGCTGCCCTGAGAAAAACGATGGGCACGTAACACGAAACTAGCTCGTAGCCTAAGTGGGCTGCCATAGGACCACTCAGATTCTGAAAGCCATTTGGTCCAGCATATGGAATAGCAACAGTCTGTTGCTGTTTATATATATCTATCTACAAATATTTCTATGGCCTTTGTCACCAGTGGCGACAGCTGCTTCCAATTAATGTCTCTCGTAAACAGCTCTCTGGAGTCAGACTGCATTATTATTTCCATTTTGCAGGAGAGAAGGTGAAACAGGAGAGCAGACCAGATTCACAAAGGTATCTTTGTGCCTAACACCCACTGAAATCAGCTGAACTTGGTTCAACCACAGAACTTTTGTGGATCTGGATC
The DNA here is from genome assembly GCF_026419915.1 of Harpia harpyja. Taxonomy (NCBI): domain Eukaryota; kingdom Metazoa; phylum Chordata; class Aves; order Accipitriformes; family Accipitridae; genus Harpia; species Harpia harpyja. Next base: position 36,242,470 of record NC_068941.1, read on the forward strand.
CACAAATCAGATGCGCATCTAGGTCAGATTATACTACAAAGCTGCAAAATCAACTTAAGACTTTTAACTCTCACTCGGGTTTTCTATCTTTAAAAGGTCATTAGTGGACTGAACACAAAATTGCCTATTCAGAAAATTGAGGTGTATTATTTCCTTTAGAAATGTCCTCTTTTCTGTTACTACCAAGACACTATTAAACAGACAAGAGAAATTTGGAGGGTAAGGGAGGTGATTTTTTTATACCAAATGGTTGCAATGGTGGGTTTAATGGCTCTTTTTCATGCTGTTTATGACTTATTTTTCCCCTAATATTGTCCAAACACTATTAGAAATAGTACGCCAATAAACACTGAAAATATAAAAATCATTAATGCTGTCACAGTAAGAAAAATCTTGCCATTTTAGCTAACAGTTTTGGAAGCACAAACTTCTATATATCCTGTAGATCTATACAACAATATAATAAAGATTTACACCACCACCTTTAGTTACCTCTGAAAAGTCCTTCTTATGTCAGATGTAAGCGTTAAACCTAACCACAGGACGAAAGCTCTCCTCTAGCTCTGCAAGTCCGAGTATGGAAGGTGTTTGCCCACCAGCAGAAACGTATCGTTTGGAGAGAAGTGAGAGCAGTACACCATCACGGGCATTTTTTCATCAATTCTCATTTCCTCTATTTGCTGACTGCTTGCCATCACATCCATGGCAGGGCTGCAGCCCTTCCCTGATGTAACACCCATCTAACAGCACCCACCGAAAGCATGAAGGTGCTTCCCAGAAGCAGCAATGTCATCTTGGCACCAGGACGTGAAAACATACAGGTGGAAGCATTTGTTCTTAGCGCGTGTTGGTGCCCACGGTTGTAAAGCTACAGATTACATTCTCTCCTTGCTCTCTAAACACGCAGAGGACCCTGCAAACACATCGCTTACAGAGCTTGCAGAAAAATCAGATCTTCTTCACCTATTAGAAACAATGTGTTTTAGAGACTGAATTTATTTTCCCTTTGTTTTACATCACCTATGCCTTATTTCTCTCTGTTATCTAAAATAAACATAAACTATTTGTTACAGAAGGAAGGATATACCATTAAGCTGATTTTACCACATTTTTGGGTGGTGGGATGCTAGCTCAGTGCACAAACATGTTTCAAGGGAAATGTGTTCAGCAGCCCCTTCCCGGGGCTGAAAGAAACTTGGTTAAAAAGGTTAGATTTTTACATAAACAACTGCCCAGGCACTTTACGTGCTTCCATAACTTAGCGGCATTCCATTTTATTTGTTTATGAGATTTAGTTTGCTCTTCTTTTGTGGCACTATTTTGTTATTAAATAAAACACGTACATGACAGAAGTGCGTGTCCACAGAGCTAGAAAGAGTCTAGGGCTTTTTTTCCCCCCAAAGAAGAATTTCTGAGCGATTTATGAAACAGTTACAATATTGTATTTAAAAAACAAAATACCAAAGTACAATGACAGATATTCCAGACCGAATCCTCCTCAGGTTATATACAGCATAGCATCTCCCTCCATCCCAGAGAAAAGTCAGCTTAAGTCAAGTATTAAAAAAACCCTCAAAAACCAAACCACCACACAGTACTGTTAATAACCATCCACAATGAGAGTGTCGGCTATCACTGACTGCTACTAAAAGATACTGGATCAATCCCAAACATTTTGGAGAACACCATTTTAAAGGGAACTGACCAGTAAAACTATCAGAATATAACTATACTTCCATATCTAGGTTTGCACGGAGACAGGAATCTAAGAGAAAGAAGAATTTATGTACATTTAATACAGCCACTACCAAGGAGGAACCATTACACATACCAGCATCTCTGAAATACCAGCATTTCATACAGAGCAGCAATTCCATGCCCAAATTTTCCCATGTGAACAAGCCTCTCCCTAGAGAGTTTAATCCTTACTGTCCAGCTAAAACGCCTACTGCAACTGTGCTATCCCTATTTGCAGCAAGAAACATCTCTAAATTTCCTTTATTGCAGCTATAGCTGGAATTTTTCCTGTCTCCTTTCTTTTTTTAAAGGGAAGAAATGTTAATAACAATTGATTTGGACAGAATCCGATATTAAACTTTACAAAAGCCATCATTACTGCAGACAATTTTTTACCTTCCTTCTTTTTACTGATGCCTTCTGGTTTATCTTTATTTATTTTCCAATTTATAAGGCAACAAAAATAAAAAATAAAGTACATCTTCAGGCAGTTAATAACAACTGAACTGCTAAGAGAACATAGAGAAAACTACATTTAACAGATAATAGAGTTTATGAGGTGTTCCAGCTCTTTGAAAACTGATCTGAAAGAATGCTCCTGAAGCCTAAATTTATTAACCAAACTGAAGTCAGTAATGACAGATTCAGAAGGTGGCGACGTTATTTCTTCACCTGTAGGTGTATTTTCAGCTGGTGACTTCCCACAGGCAGCTATCTTTCATTCAACAAAATCTACTTGGTGGCCCTTACTCAAATAGAAGATATTTAACAGCTTAATACTGAGCTTTCATTTGTTACTCAGTCACGATAGAAAAGAGGTTAGTATAATGTCATAATGATCTAATCAATATGCATTCAGATTTAAGAAGAAAAACGTAGTTTGGTTCAGCTTCCAACAGCTAATTTGCACTGAAAGAATAAATCAGAGCAAGTCTCAAGAGACCACCGGATCGCCCTGTGATGGAGGGACCCAGCTAATCCACCAAGCACAACAGCGTATCTCAGGAGGGCGCCTTTTCGTCAACCCGATGTCAGAAACTTCTACCCTGTATGAAGATGCTGCATAACTTATGCTGAGGCATCTTAGTCAGTAAGAGCTTCGAATATTAACACAGTAAGCAGCATCTATTCGGGCAGAAGGAACCAAGACAAGCTCAGTTAAAGCCAACACTGAGGAGAAAGACCACGCGATGCTTGTACTTGCCTTATATTTCTAATAGAACCGAGTTGCCAAAAGGAGATAAAACTGATTTACATACTCTGTCACAGTATGTTCTGTTCTGAGAAGTGTGGGAAATGCTTTTATCTTCATTCCTTACACAGTGTATTGAATTAATAATTAATTTATTTAATACATATGTTGCTTGATCACTACATATGTAATTGTGGAATTGGATTGTTAATCACTACATTTCAGTATATGATTTTTCTGCATTTTTTCATTAAAGGAAAATCTAGCTGGCTGCTGTAAAGCTTCACTCTGTATAGAAGTTGCCACAGTTAGTAAAAATCATGGCAACTTCTGCACGGAGTGAACCTGAACAATAGCAAATTGGGTATTTTTAAGTTGTTCATTTCTGATTCAAGGCTGACTTGCAAGGATTTCCCAGTTTGATTTTTAGTCACTTAATTTTCTTAAGTAAACATTGTGAAGAAAAAAAAAAAATCTTTTTTTTAAAAAAAGAGGAATCTGTGCTACTCCTGCTTTTTTACCTTAAAAAAAAAAAAGGAGGCGGAGAGGGAGGGAACATTCTCTTATTGCTTAGGCTGACCAGACAGACACAAGACAGAGCCGTCCATCAAAAGCCTTAGACAGTACCTAACCCAGGTAAAGGAAGAAACTAAGCCCATTTGTTTCTGAAGCTGTGTCACTTATGCTGAATTTCCCAGGGCTACTGCAGAGTCACCAAGACATTCTGTGGTTGGCAAGAAAGAGAAATTTGCTAGAAACCTCCTGCAAATGAAACCCAGCTGCTTAAGCACAATCCCAGATGTCTCCTGCACCGTGTGGCTTTGATAGATTAAATTGAGCATAAGAAAGAGATGAAATATTTATGAAAATTAAATTTGCAGGATGCATGTCAGTAAGCCTGAAAAACACTTTTTCAAACGAAGACAGGAAACCACATTTTTCACCCAACCGGGTTAGGTTAGGTTATAGCGGTGGTATTCATGGAGCTCCTGAGATGCTTATGTTTCCTGCAGACTGCTTAGCTTTTATTCAAACCACTCATTCCAGAAACAGCAACCACAAATACTGTCTCTGACACCAGTGTATCAAACATTTATAAACAACACACTCAAATGAAATATTATGTTTTACTCCTTATCCACCAAAAGTTTATAGTATTTTGAAGGCTAGGAAAAAGCTCAAATCACATACAGTACTCTGTGTTAATGATACCGTGCCCTAGACACCGAATACTGCTGCAACGAACAAACACCCCCTGGTTCCACATTTAAGGGGATGTTATTGGATATTTAAGCAAATGAATATATTCTGAGACATCTTCAGACTATTTGTTCATCAAAACTTCATAGTCATATTGGCTTCCTCAGAAGAGCAGTGAAAGGAAGAGTCAAAGTGGTAAAAGAGCAACAGAAAGCATAAATTAATTAAGACAGTATTTACAATTAAATGAAGCCATGAAATCACTAAATACCTCCATTTTTCCAATTCTAAGTGTCTTGCATAAAACCCCCAAACACAGCTAGCATCTCTCTCTCTCCACGGCCCAGGTCTTGCCTGTCTCCGCAGATCTGTTACCGCTGTGGTAAGTGCTACTGCAGAACACGATCGGGTTTTCCTTCCCTAGCTGTTCCTACCTTCCATCCTTCTGCAGACAACTGTCTTGGAAAGGGCGGCACTCTTTCAAGGCGCTTTTCTCTCTCTCTTTTGGGGCAATTGAGAAACCCAGAAGAATTTTTTAGGGAGTTAATCTTTGTGATCATTTAGCACTCAATTACTTCAAAATCCTGCCTGATACAAGTATCCATTCAAATACAGAACTATGGCTTCACACAGATATGGTCCTCTCAGCAAAGCAAAACTAATACACAGGATCAATATTTATTCTGTGGATTCATAATAAAGGGGCTGCAGCTCTCTGAGCGGCTCACTGAATACTTTTGAAACAGAAATCAAAAGGCCATTAACTTCAGCAAAGCAGGAACAGAGACAAGTCTCACGCTTGCTGTTGCCCTTGTGCTCCTCGAACACCTCCCGAGCGCGTTACAGGGCCACTGGATGAGCCAGGACAGCAGAGCTGTCCCAGAGGAGATCAGGGGTTTATTTGAAGAAGCCCAGCAAGTGACATTTCCCAAACTCTCTTTCAAAAAAGGAGCAACGAATATCCCATTTCCTTTTCACGGGATGTTTATATGCTAAGACTCAAGTACCTTTTACACTGCTAAGCTAATGCAAAGCCAGATTTCAGCAGAGGAAGAACAATACACTTTCTTAGTGCACGTTTTGAGTTGTATTTATATGAACACACTGTGTCTGAAGCAACAGTCCAAAAATTTGCTGATAGATGATCAGTACCATTGCAACATCACAGTAACTCCGCAGACAAACAGATGTCATAAAAATCAGTGGCATTAGAAAATATCTCCCCTACAGTCAGTTTGCAGCATAAGATACTAAAAAATAGTAGAGCTGCAAATAGAAGTTAGTAAACAGATATGACTATCCTTGGTCTGGATAACCAAACGGACACACGAGTCCTGTTATTTTTTTAAAGGAGTTAAGCCTCCACTTCTGCAAAGTACTCAAGGAAGAGAGCTGTCCTGTCAGTCTCAAAAGGACCATTTAAGTTTAAAATCATATAGGTGTTTGAAGTAACCTGCTGAGTAAATGCTTCATGGTTACTTTGGCTAACACATAGCACATTTAGTTTCAGTCAACTTAAATATTCTGCTTTCTAGCAATGAATCTGGAACAAAAGGCATTCAAAAATCACACAAGTGAAATGTTCGTTAAACTGCATAACAAGTCAGGCCTTCAAACCCACTATCTTTGTCAAGGCCAGACAGCTGAGGACCTGACACTTGGTGCATGATAAACTTCAGTTCAGAACAAGTGGGTGCAAAGTATGCTTCATGTGTCCTGGGTTGAACCGTATCTCCTAGAAAAATGAGGAGGGAGGGAATAAAGGAAGGAAGATCCTAGTATTGCTATCTTCCCTCCAGGTATGATGCTGAAGAGATCAGATTTCAAGCATCTGTGATGCTCACCACAAGCTGCTTTTATTGCTGATTAATAGCGAGAGATTAATAGCTGGGGATGCCACATAATAGCTGCAGTATAAAACTCTTGAACACACAGTCATGGTTATGCATTTAACAGCTGGGTTCATACTTTCAGTGGATTTTGCCATATGGTAACCAGGATCAGTTTACACTCACAAGATTACTACTTTAAACATGTGCTGTACAACTACACTGCACAGCTACCTCTAAAGTAACGCAGCCCAAAGGTTACCTATCCTCATGTTTTCCAAATCATCCTTCAGCTTTCAACAGGCCAAACAATGTCAGGTCCTATCTCCTAATTCCCAGAATTTTTAGCTTTAAGCCTCTGAGTGTTACAATGCATTGAGGAGCAGCAAATATCAGAGGCGGGAGGTGGAGGCCTGGCACTTTGCCAGACAACAACTAGACCAGCAGGTGAATGTGAATTTTTTTGGATTAAACCAAAGTACAGTACTGCCTGCTAAATCCCTTGAGCAGTGAACTGTATGACAAGTAATTATACCAAAGAATTTTGTTACATCAGGTTTATGTATTCACCAGATTGCAACGATAATTAACAATTGCGTCTACTCAAAGTCCCTGCGGCTTTGGATCTGTCAATTGTAAAGGCTGATATGTCGCTCCACGGCATGAGGCTGAAGTATACCAACAGAGAGCACCATAGGCATAAGCATAACACTCCTCCTCAAAGATACAACTGGCTCCTGCCCAGTCTTCACATACTTTCTCCCCTGTATTTTTCCCGAATGCTACGCTCTTTCGTTCAGAGAGACTTCTCTGTGATTTCCACATACCGGTTTAGGACAAGGCTACGACATGGTCGGTGCCTATTAGAAAGATGCTCATTTGTGGCTCCGCTTCAGATGCCACCAATGGTAGTACGGGAAGATGGAAAAATCTACCAAATCAATATCCTGCCTCTATCCCACATGGGTAAGATGGGCAGGAAATCTCCATTTTTACAGTAAGTTAAGGCTTACACTTCATTCCACATACAGGACTGATACAGCTGTGCAGTGCCAGATGCAAGGGATTTGGACCAAAACTACAATTTTGCCCCAAAACTCAGCCTCTTGTGCAACATTTCTTTCTTTTTTTTGAGCTGAACTTTGCTCAGATTATGGGATAGAAGGGAGTTTTCCAAAAAAAGAAGTAGTGTTTTGGCAAGAAGAGCTTTTGTCACCCATTTCCTTTACAGTACAACCATCTATTTTGCATCATCGAGCTCAATCAAGCATTTTTTCTAAATGTCCACTTAAATTAGGTTTTGGCCTAGTTTAGAGAAGAGAAGATTAAATTCAGCCAAAAATACCCAACCAACAGATAGAGATCAGCAATGGCCAACATAGGTTTGTCAAGAACAAACCATGTCAAAAGTATTTCAATTCCTTCTAGGACAAGGTATAGGCCTTGTGGACGTAAGCATGACTGCACGTGAACTGCAGGACAGGGCTAGTATTCAAAAATGTTCTCAAGAAGTTGTAGAAATGATCGGGAGAAGCTGGAGTGCATGCACACAAGCAATTGCACAAATAAACAAACACTCTGGTCTGAGTTCTGCATTTTGAGGACTGTATGGAGAGACCGAAAAATGCACAGCAGAGGTCAGCAAGAGTAATTGGAGACACTCAAGACCAGACAAATAGAACTGGACTTGAACTGGAGCAAAGAAGACCAGAGTATCCCTAAGACTAATTTTTCTAGCGGTGAGAATAGGGAGGCACTGGAACCCATTGCCTGGAAACCTGTGGTCCCCTCATCACTGAAGGAAAGTCAAATACTGGTAACAAACATCGTATACACGTCAGAGGGACTGACTAAACTCTTGGCGTTGCCTTCCTGCCCTATATCCAGTACAAATCTGCCATTACATCAATGATATAACTATGTTTCTTATTAGTAACCATGTGGAACCATCAGGATCTCCCCAGGCATATGTACAGGCAAAAGGCAGACTCCACAGGCTAATAATTCATGTCCCCACTGTGATTAGCCTGCAAGGAAACAGAAGCTTTGGAGGGAAAGAATAGAAGCATCCACTAAGCAAATTTAAGCTAGAATTAATACAGCTTTAGAAAACCTTGCTATTGGCCTGAGGCACAGACTGAATTACTTAAAAGACTTCTTAATTTGATTTTAAGCTCTCTTTTCATAACAACTTCTGGCCTTGAAACTGCCTAGAGCAATAGGACTCTGACCCATAACCCAAAGGGTAGGAGGAAGCAAAGTGTTACAGTCAGGTAACTTAAAAAGAAGTAAATATATAAAGAATATCATTACACAACGCACAGCTTTACAAGGGTTTTTTTTCAGGGATTTAGCTCCTAAAATTATCCTAAAGCACTCAGCTTCAATTGCTATCACTTTGTCTTTCTTTAATTGCTGAAAGATTTTGGGCCAGATTCCATCTCATGTTCAGTATTTCGGATGATATGGAGCTGGTGAGAGCATCCACGGGAACCTGCATGGGTGCTCCCTGGCAAAGATTCCCCAGCACAAGCCTCTCACCCTCTAAACGGTGCTGGCAAACGAGAAACATACAGTCCTCGGAAGGGAAACAATTCTGTGCTGAACGAGCCACTAGTTACACTTCCTCAAAAGTTTGTACAAGTGCTCAAAAGTCAAGAAAAGCTTTCGCTCCCAACTGCCGGGAAGTTGGGAACACATTTCAAATGCAAACTGTGAACTCATGAGCAGCTGGGTTTCAATTTATGCTACTGGGAATCTCCTACTGACATTTGTAGTTACACTGTTGATAAGACACAATATATGAGGATCTTATCTTTTGGCATAACTTTTGCATGCTCGTGTCTGTGCCTGGAATTCTGCAGAGAGGGAAACCTCTTAGTCTCTTCGGGACAAGAGAGGTTTTCTGTGCACATCTTCCAGCAACCTACTGCATTTCTTCTACAGATCTGCCTAATGCCCTTGCAGATGCTCCGAAGTCAGAATACACATGATTTCCTTGAAGGTCATCGCACCAAGATTCTCGGTATCTTTAGGAGCACATTCTTTTGGCACGGATAACTCTGAGGATAATCTAAGAACCCCCTTGTTTCTCAAGGGATTGCACAAAAAGAAGTGTCAAAGCATTTACCCATCAAAATTTTAAAAGGGAACAGAGAGAAACGAATAAGACTCAGAAACATTTATGACTCCTGGTTTCGGGGGAGTTGAGGCAGCCCCAGCTGCACTCCCTACTTCGGCAGCAGAGGGTGCTGGCAGAATACCGAGGGTCCCTGCAAAAATATCCACGGCTGGTCTGTCAGGTGTGACTGCAATTTGTCCAGAGCGTGCACTTCACACAAGTATCACTTAGGAAGAATAGTACCAGCGAATGGTTTTAAACTAGGTTTTCAGTATCACTCAAAGACTGTAAGATCTGCTCATCCCATGCAAAATTGTGCAGCGTGCTCACTCCTATGCCTCAGATACAGCTTCTGCAGTCGAGTCTGAAAACGAGGTCAAACATTAAATACAAAACATCAGTCCAGCCATTCCTGTGATTCAAGGAGAAAATGACCGACCAAGGATCGCAAGCTTGAAACTGAACTGCGTACACCATTACACTTGGTACGGACTCCTGCAGCCCAACTGCTGCTCTGAATCCCGCTGCGCAGCTGCCGCGCTCTCCCCAAGCCCAGCAGCTCCTGCGGACACCATGTCCACTTCCCACCACATGAAAGCTTTCAGGACAAATGGACTACAGGAGTGGTGCTGCTGCTTCTGCTCCTTAGTTTTATTGTGTCTTACTAGGAAGCCAGAGCAAAATCATCTCAAGTGTCAGAAAAACTCATGGTTAATGCTGAAGGGCTGTAGGTGAGGTCACAGAAAGTTTATCTGTTTAGTTAACGGAACTGACTAATTTATGGGGAGAAAGAAAAACCTTCCTTGCTGTGCCAATTTTTTTCCTCTTTTCAGTTGTGATACTCAGCTTGCTAGCTGACTGCTTCATGACAAAAACATCCAAGCCAAAACACCAAGAATGTTTCATTAAATTATTTACCACTTTTTAAGACACTAAGCTTAACAGAAAAATGTCTCTTCAACGACAGCGATTTTACAGTTCTTCCAAAGAACATCAATACGTGAATGAAGCGCGCTACTGTAAGCGCATTTCTAAACTCCCAAAAACACGCCATCTCTTTTACTGCATCCTGAACTTGTTTTCGAAGGCAATTGTTGTAAGAACGCTTCAAACCCATTAACACAGGTTCCTTATTTTCAGCCTCCGTGATGAATAAAGCTACTATGATTCCGCTGTCAGTCAAAATTCTGCCTTATTACAGTCTCTGTTTCCTGCTAATTAGGGCCCCCTTTTCTTATTAGCCGTGTCAAATTTTTGCTTCTTGATGGGTAAATGCGGCATTTTCCCTTATAATTAGCATGACGCTTTCCTGTGAAAACTGAAGCACGAACAAGCTCGGTCTTCCTCCGAAAGCAGCGCAACGTGTCTTAGTCTACAGTTACTATCAAAACCCCGCTCGCTGTTAAAAGGGGTGGAAGAGACAGAAGTTACAAAACAAAGCGTAAGCCTAAACCGCTCCAGATTCCTAAAGGCGGATTTAATTTAAGGCAGTCGCTTTGAAAGTTCTTCTGTCGAGCGGGGCGAGCAGTCTCAAGTTGCGCTCCCCAAGAGCAAGCAGCGCCGGGAGCTGCTGTTCGTGCCTCCCCCGGCACGCCGCCCGCTCCCGCCAGCCCTGCGCCCCGCGGCAGCATCGCCCGCCCCGTCACTCCGAGCAGCCCGGCAGCACCGAAACGCCAGCCCTGAGCCCAAAACCTCCCCCCCCGCCCTCACCCCTCGCCCCGCCGGCGGACACCTTCCCGAAGCCCGCCGCCCCCCCCCGCCCCGGCTCACCTCGGGCGTGCAGCCAGAGCAGCGCCAGCAGGGCCAGGCGCCGCGGCCAGCGCCGCTCCTCCCGCCGGCCCATGGCAGCGGCCGCCGGCCCCGGCCGCCTCCTCGCCGCGCCCCCTTCCCCGCCGGCTCCTGCCCCCGGCCGGCTCCGTCAGGCGGCGGGGCAGGGCTGGCGGCGCGCCCGGCGGGAGGGAGCCGGGCGAGCGGCGACCCGCCGGGCTGCCACCCCCGCGGCTCGGCCACAGAGGGGCGGCCGGGACGGGGGCGGCGGCGGCGGCGGCGCGGGGGAGCGGGCAGCCGCCGCCGGGCGAGGGACCCCTCGGCTCCCCCCGCCCCGGCAGACCCCCGGCCCCGCGAGGAAGCCAGAGCCCTCCCGTCCAACTGCTTCGGGCTTTCGCACATCAAACGGTTTCCGTCGCCGGTAGGGAGACCGCACCGGCGCGCTCGGGAGCTGCGACCCTTTGACGGGTCGGGAGCGGCAGCGGGCAGCAGCCAGCAACGAGGGGAAGCCCAGGGAGCGACGCTCCTGCGCGGCGTTCCTTAAGACAAGGCACCCTCCCCGCAGCTTTTCACTGGACAACTGTTATAAACACTTTCTAAGCTGGTGTCATTCTTCAAGTACTAAATGAGCCGCTTCGACATATGCGCGGCGCATGATTTCCCTATAAGCCTGTTAGCGCATCAGGCGTGCATACGGATTTACCGTCACCCCTGATGGTCACACAGGCACAGCGGTTGTGTCACTTCTCCGCTGGGTGCACGAAAACAAAGCCACCTCGTCTCCTGCTAGGGTTATCAGGCTTCGACGTTAATCGGTTCTTGATATTTGCTCAGCAAAATATTGTTTTCAGCTGATGCGCCCATTCCGATCACTTGCCCAGAGAAAGGCTGCTCAGGTAGCACCAATGGATTCAAACCCGCAAGATAACCCGTCTACACGTCTGCCCCTTAGGACAGGAACAAGTGCTTTGAACAACTGTTGTGGCATCAAACGGCAGGAGTATCTGGTTCTACGTTCTTGAACAAAACACAGGTGATATCCCTAAAACACTGAATATGGCAATGTAAAAGGAAAATTACAAACCCACGATAAAAAGAAACTCCCAGCTACCATTGAGAAAACAACCCAAGAGCAGGGGTAAACTAGGTATTTACAAATAAACTCCATATCAATACTAATTGTCATTACTAATGACAGCACTATTATTTTTATCTATAAGAAAAGTGGGTTTTGTCATTCGTTAGCTCGTGTTTGACAAAGTGTGTTCAGTCTGGCGCTGATACTGGACTGCTCTAGGTAATGGAAGCCTGGCACCTGTCCTGGTTTTGGCTGGGATAGAGTTAATTTTCTTCTTAGTAACTGGTACAGTGTGTTTTGGATTTAGTGTGAGAATAATGTTGATAACACACTTATGTTTTAGTTGTTGCTAAGTAGCACTTATCCTAAATTAAGGATTTTTCAGTTTCCCATGCTCTGCCAGCAAGCAGGTGCACAAGAAGCTGGGAGGGAGCATGGCCAGGACAGCTGACCCGAACTAGCCAAAGGGATATTCCATACCATAGAACATAATGCTCAGTATATAAACTGAGGGGAGTTGGCTGGGGGGGCAGATCGCTGCTCAGGCATCGGTCAGCGGGTGGTAAGCAACTGCATCGCACATTGCTTGTCTTTTCTTCGTTTTTTTTTTCTTTTTTTTTTTAATATTCCTTTTCATTACTACTATTATTATTATATTTTATTATTATTGTTAGTATATTTTATTTTACTTTAGTTATTACATTATTCTTATCTCAACCCACGAGTTTTACTTTTTTTTTCAATTCTCCTCCCCATCCCACTGGGAGCAGGGAGGACTGAGAGAGCAGCTGTATGCTGCTTAGTTGCTGGCTCAGGTTAAACCACGACAGCATCTCAGTGGGCAAATTCCACTACAACACTTCGAATGGTATTTTGCTCCAAACAAGCGATCTCCCAGAAGCTTTCTGGGGAAGATCCACGTCTTTGATGATGCTTAGCAAAATGGCAATCTTTGAAGTGGCCGCCTAGCAGCTGTCATACAATGATTAGTAGTAACAGAATAAAATTCAGCTTAATGTGACTGAGAGTAATCTGGCCAAAGTGTTCATAAACCAGACCTTGACCAGCTGTCATAAATGTGATGAGCATTACTCTTGTCTTCGCAGTGATGTGTGGAATTTATTTTTCTCTCCTCATCGTTTTGTTTAAAACTCTATTACCTGTTTGATTACTACACCATTTTACAATGCAACACAGACATACATTTCTATGGACACGATCGGAATACATCATTTACGTGAATATAATTTTTCAGTCTTTCTCATGTGTTTTCATTGGAATATATAGCAAGAAAGTAACATGGTAGCATCTAAACTATTTATTTTCTAATATGAGTCCTAATTACAGATTTGCTCCCCACCTATCAGTTTTCATGGGAAAAATTATCTTAGCTCTAAAATTCATATTTAACCTATATGCTGTCTTCAAAAAGCATGCTTGATGTTTCCTTCCCAAGCTCCCATATAAGCACAAATAAAAACCCTTAGAGCAATGCTTTATCATCTGCTGACACCATTTTAAATGTTTCTATTACAAAAACAAAAAAATCCCAAACCACCACATATTGTACATCTTTCATCAAACGCTACAAAGCAGACCATTCTTCCTACGTCAAACATAGGATGGCACTCCTATGACCTTTTTGACTGCAAGATGCAAGAGTATCATTATTTTGGACACTTGGGACAGACTCCACAAGCCCCAGTTGTGTGACCATAAAGGACTGGATGAATTCAGAGCTGCAAACGTCTGAATCTGAAGGACTGCCATTAAAAGTATGGGGAATCTAACTGGGATGCTTTTAGGATGCCAGCAGAATCAATGCATCAAAAAATGAGTTCCTTGTGCAGACTGAAGCAAACATAAGCATTTAAAATCTGTCTTTAATTCATGTTTGTATCTGTCCACAAACGTAACTAACAGAGTGCAGTAGCGAGATTGAAACTCGCAGTGGGAAGAACCTCAAACACAACGGAAAGCTGCACCATGACTGGGCAATTTAGGTCAACACATGCTGGGATGGCCACGGTTACCTAGTCTGGCTCACTGAAGGAAATGAGGTCTGCAAGTAGGCATACACAAGTCAGCTGTGGTAGAGCACCTCCTGAAAGTTACTGGCTTTCATCAGTTCTTTTTCAGTATTAATCATCGGTGCCATCATTTGTTGGGGTGTGGATGGCAGGAGGACTCTTTTGGACAGAAAGGCAATGATGTGTCTCTTTAAATTAGGTTTCCTTGCAAATCGATACAGGATATATGGATATCAGGACAGATTGTTCTTTGGGACAGTGGCCAAAAAGAAAGCATAAATTACTCTAACACATATCTTGATCACTTTTTGGAAGAAAAAAGGGGGGGGGGGGGAGCGGAGTGCAACATGGTTGCTTGAGACACCATTGTCATGGATTTGATGACACAAGAGGTTTCCTCTCCTGTCCCATATTCCAGTGTTTCTGACCGTAACATGAATAATACCGTCCCATTCAGCAGAGCCAAGAGGTGACAGCTCAGTGATGGGATGCAAAGGGAAGAGAGAGGGTGGTTGTGGATACATGTTCTGCTCATCTTTCTCTGAGGTCTTCAGAGTTCAAGGTGTGAGCTGCAACTAAGGAATCTTTTTTTATTGTGCATCTTCAACGAGGAATAGGACACTCCTGTTGTTATTAGAGCACAAAGCAAAATAAATAAGTGAAGGAAGCAATAATGTGCTATAATTACAGGGTCTGTAGGCAGGCTGTCAGCACGGATGGATCTTCCCTTCAGTCCTGGGGAATACATCAGTATTACACACTTATTCATACAGAGTACGTAAGCAAACAAAAGTACTGCAGATTATTGCCCTGATAGGGACATTGTATTTCTGAAAATGGCAAGAAAATTTTCAAGTCATCATAAATGTGGAAAAAATATTTTCGCATCGTAGAGGATGACATCATTGTTTCCATAGTTGTTAATGTCATCAGTGACATAACCATATCTTTGATTTCTTCCTGTTAATTATGCTATTTTCCTATACACTTTGTGTCCTGTAAAAGCTCTTCACCCATTAAAATCCTTTGTTAAGCAGAAGCACAAATCAAAAAAGTCTAAATTAACAACATTTCGTTGCTCCTCTTTTTTTTTTCCTAGTTAAAAAAACAATCCAGTACTTATACTACAATAAGTAATACCCACAAACGGGAGGCTCTTCCTTCAGACAAAACCTGCTTACCGCTGCATTCTCCACAAAAGCTGGCAGAAATGAATTCTTTAAGGCACTATTCTCTAATATTTTTACTGGCTTTGTGGTGAAACACAGCATCCCAATTCGTGGAGCACAAACTCAAAAAGAATAAAAAGATGCTTTCACTCCACTTTGAAAAATTGAGGCATTCAAACCCAGGGACAGGCAGACAACAAAAGCTGTGACATGCTTAGAAATCTCTGAAAAGACTCTTAAGAGGCACTGGAGAAGCAAGCTGAACCTCTTTTGCCCAAGTTTCTTCCCTCCCACCCCGCTCCACCCATGGGGTGCTCCATCGGCAGCCCCAAGAGCAGCAGCACAGCCCAACCCCTGCGCGGGGACTGCCACCGCCTTGCAAACAGCCCCCATCCCCCTGCGGCCCAGCTGAAGGGGCCGTCTAGTATTCCAGGCACGTATTCCCCTGGGTTTTGCCTTTTTTTTTTTTTTTTTTTTTTTTTCCTCCAGAGATCTGCCAAAGTTCCCCCTCCCCTCTGCCACCTCCCCCCCATTTGGAAAGGGTAAAACGGGAGCAAGAAGGGAAAAAATCCCGTAACTTGTCCAGAGCATGCAAGGATGATTTGTGTTCTCACTTATGGGGTATGACTGTCACTGTTGATCTGCTTTCAGGCCTAGATTACATCTGATAAGGGCTGACCTTATTTGAGTATTCACACATTATGCACTCATGGAGAGCACGCTGGACACAAAAGTCCCTCAGATGTTCTGGGCATCAATCACGCTCACAGCATGGAGGCTGCCAAACTTTTCTTCCCTTTAACTCGGGAGAGGAGAGGGTAGTCCAAGACAGACTTAATAAAGTTTAAAGCTGTGCCACAGTATATTTGGGGCCCATTGTCTTCTAAAAGTGTGCTTTTCAACAAATTCTCTGCAGTTACCATGGGCAACAATTCGTCTTTAACAAATTGGGGCGGGGGAGGCAGACTGTAGGGAGGAGGGAAGGCGAACAAAGGGCTTGAGAGGTCCTTTAAAAAAAAAAAGCCAAACAACCAAAACCCTTCTCTCTCTTATTCGCCGCGTATTTACAAAAAAAAAAAAAATTCTCAAAATCATTGCTAAAACCGGAGTAATTTCAAAACATGTCTTAAAGGAAATCACATTCTTAAGAACTACCGTTCACCACGCGCAAATACTTACACTCATTACCTCAAATAACGCGTGCAAAGAATATATTATAAACATCACTAACCACTAAAACTTTTCATCTGTTGCAATGACCGACACCTCTATTTAAACTTTCCTGATTTCACAAGAATTACAACTAGTTTTATAAACCTTCTGTTTCAGTCTGCACCTTTCTTTTAAATTATGAGAGTCAGGAGGAAATAAGAGCACACAGCAGGTGATGCACATGCTGCTTGGAAATATATTTACCAGCAGGGCCCAGCTTAATTTGTAAAGTCTAAATTCTCATACAGTATCATCCTTACAGACAAAACAGACTCTATGGATGGCAAACTTTCATGGAAACAAACACATGGCCCAAACAAACCATCATACCTAGCTCTCAGACATCTTTTATTCCCCATATCTGTAGACAACATGAAATGACTCTCAGAACAAGGTATGATTTGCTTCACTAGAACGTGCTTGTTAACTCTGAAACCTACTAAGGCCATGTAAACTTACTTTCTTCCACAGCTGGCCACTCCAGCAGTAACAGTGAGCTAAGACATTTTTTCACAGGACTGGAAATATATAAGTACGAAATGCAAACACTCATCAACCAAAGCCTTGGACAGGATGCTCTGAACAGTTCAGTGTGTTCTCTCTTTTTCAGTTCTAGATGGTCTCAGTGATGGAGGGTTTGTTGCTGCAGTTCGGGAGATCAGTTCACAGTATGACACATCTCAATCATGGGGAAGTTCTGCTGCTTTTCCAGAGCTGGTTGGTTGGGGTTTTTTCCTTCCAATTTAAAACCATATATTTCTCAGTTAGCTGTCAAAAGTGACTGATCCTTGAGAAAAGGAGCAGTACACTGCCAAACAAGGTGAAAAGACCTTTGGATTAAATCACAGGCAAAGTATATTGAGAAGGAGGTCCTTTTCAGGCACAGGAAGATCTAGTGGCTTCCAATAAAAGGGACAATATCCAAAATGATAGCACAGGGAAACTCACTATCAGTTTCTCTAATTTTTCATTTAAGCCATTCCTAGCAGTAGTTCAGACACTCGCTGCCTTCAGGAGGTACATTTCTTAGTGAGGACCTGCTGTGGCTGTGCATCAAGTGTTGCAACACATTCTTTTTAAAATACAAACAGCAAACCATCCATCTTATCACACGTGGGGATCAGGATATGGTATGCCAACTAAAGACTGAGATTTAAGTCCATGTGTCCTGTCTATAAAGCTGTGTTCAGTTTTAACTGAAGTGTTCATTAGAAAGTTTTTGGCTACACAGCATTTGGATCACAAAGTTTCAAAAAAATCATCATCCTAGTAATAAGTCCTACCTTGCCTAATAAGACTGGGTCTGCAGGTTTTTCTCTTGGTTAAAAACTAGCCTATAAACATAAGTTAAAACTTGCAATATTTTGATGAAAATAAATTAATTTCTTTTACCAGTATAAGCATACACACAAACATACACATATAGATGCTCACTCCATTAAAAGTTCATTTATTGGTTTCAAATGCATTACCATATGATAGAATAAAAGCACATTTCTCCAACAAGCTGGATCAAAATCTAAATATGCAAAGGAAGAATGCGTCTTTACCTTTACTAAAGTTCCTTGCTAGGCTGACTATATTTCAGTAAGGAGCCAGCATTGTAAAAGGTGTCTAGGAAAGTTAAAGGAGCTTGGACATGCATTTGTCTTGATAAACCAGAAACAATTATTTATAGTGTTTTGTCATGTTCTGCCTGATTTTGCAATGAGAACCTGCACAGACCTTTATGTGATACTCCAACCAGAAGTTACGCCCACAAACTGGGAGCCATGCAGCTACCATCAGCTCAAACAACTGAGCGCCCCACAGCAATAGATCTGCCATGACTACCACTACCACAGCGACTGTATCTACCCAGCTGTTGAGCCTGAGCAGGCTTGTGTCCAGATGTCTCGGACTGTGGCAAAAAAAACCCCTCACCTAGCTACAAAGGCTAAAGACATCCCCAAAAGGTCACATAACATAGCGATCTCTGCATTGACACACCACATCAGACCAACAGCTCAGCTTGTCCATATCCCTGTCTCCAATAAAAGGTATTTGCTTTTTATTAATTTTTAAATGCATTGCTTTTTAATTTCATTGGGATGTCTCCTGTCTTTTATTATGTAGAAGGTTAAATGGAAGAATCCAATTTGCCTCCTCTTTTTATATGTATTATTTTATTTTCCTTCTTCTGTCTCCTCTTATTGAAGTCCTCTCTAACCATCCCCCAAATTTTAAATTCCTCACCCCTCTAGGAGATAGTTCATCTCATATTTTAGTCACCCACCTATTTCTGCTGCACCTTTTCATTGGCTGAGGTGGCCAGATATGAATGCAGTCCTCCCGGAGGGATGTGGCACTGTCACTTTCAGAAATCAGCTCTATCTGTTTGGAGTCAAATGTTTTATTCGCTTTTCTCACTGTGCAAAGCAGAAGATTCCATTAACTTGTTCAAGAGGACAAGAAGGATACTTTTTGTGCTCAGAGTTAATTCAACATTCCAGAAATATACCAGGATTTCATATTTGACAATGTGCATTTGCCAAAAATACTTTAACCTGCCTACTCATATCACTTTAGCAAATCTCTCGCAGTTTTGCTTGATTCTTTCTGATCTAACTTAATTTAGATAATTACTTTTTCCTTCTCTGAAGTCACTCTTTCCTCCAAAGCCTAACATATCCAAAACCAGTTCCAGAAGTAGCTTTTTACTGCCTTCCCGGTTAACATGGCAGAAGCAGTGTGCCTCGCAAATCTCTGTTTCTCCTTTCCCTCTCAACATGCCAAAGAATGAGGCTGCAAAACGACAGAAGAGGAAAACCAACAGAGATAGATGGTTCAGTGTGAGGATTAGGTACAGAGGGAAGGAGAGCAAGAAGAGGGCTGTAACTACCCTCAAAAAACTCTTAATCATTCACACTATTTTTTCAGGGCTTTCCTCTCTCATCCGTAAATGAGATCTGCAGCCAGCCACCCACCGGGGAGCTGAAACCCCCTGTCCCCGGGAGCCTGCCCACACGCCTGCTGCGGGCAGAGCTGGCAGCTGCTCTTCAGCCCCTTTCACCACCTGGAAACCTAAATTTAGCCCTCTGGCCTGGCCAGAAGAAAGGGTTGAAGGGTCGAGGGCAGACGGGCTCAGTCCTATTCTCGGCATGCCGTTAGGGAGCTTAAGCAAGGCGCGTGCATCTCTGCACACATCGACTCCTGCCTGGTACGTCGTTAGGCAAACCAACCATCTCCTGCTGGGCGAGAGCTTCCAAGGTGGTTGTAACGCCAGCTAACATGCAAATTTGAATGCGTGAAATGTCAAAGTTACACCTACAGCAGTAAGCCACTCTATCGTAAATTTTATCTTCTTTTATGACTGAGAAACATTATGCTAGCGGGTTTTAAGCATGCATAAAAATAATAGGTAATGCTTTTATAACATAAAGTGTTCTCACCGAATAAGTTATGGCAGAGTCTCTTGGTACAATATCTTATCAGTACATAATTTCGTATTTCAGAAGCTCCTCTCACCACAGTTTGCGTTTCAACCTCCAAACTATTCTCCCAAGCAATAAATGGACAAAGACATAGATGTGTCGTGTCCCCCCCCCCCCGCCCCCAGATGCGTGTCCAATGGATTTGGAAAGTGTCCTACAAATTCAAGATAGGCATCTGCCAAAATAAATCTGACACTAAATGCTTGCAGAGGACTTTTTTTTCTCCCATACCTCTTACTTACTGGTTAACAACTTCCAGTTGAAATCACTTTTTTTACTGAGCAAAACAACGTGTTCCTCTGTTTGCAATCACATTGCTCTATAGGTTGGACTTCATAGCAGATCACCCTGAAGAACCACAGTGGCACACTGGTTTTGGGTACCCAGGCCTCCAGGGAGGTTAACGCCATAATATTCACCCAGTATTTATAACTTTCCTATAATGACAGGTGCACAAAGACCACAGAAGTAACCAAACGCACAGAAAGTAAATGCATTTCATGACTTCAGTGTCGCAAAGAGCACAAGCAGTACTTGGCATCAAAATAAATCTCAGGTGTATTTACAGGTTTACCACAAGCATATGTTAGAAAAAAGAAAAAAAAACCACAGCAACAAAAAACCTACCAACCAAATTTCACTCCATTGCTACTAAGTTCTTTGTATTACAACAGAAGACACGTCAAAACCTCAAAGCAATCCCTAATGTGACGTGGACACAATACGACCTCTGTGAGTCACTTCTAACCGGTATGATGAACTTGAAGGCAAGTAGGAGTTTGCAGAGTCCACTGGGCTACTGAATTTTCAAGTACTAATTTCAGTATCACTTACTTCTGCAATATTATTAAAAATAAATCTACATTTGAAGATATTAGACTTCAACAGTATCCCTTCTTGTGGTAGAAGGTTTTGTTTGCTTGTTTGTGTTTTCTTAGCTAACATGCATATTAAACATCAAAAAAAATTCCTTGGCTCTGCCTCTTTAAATAAGTAGACAGCTTCTTTAGTCCTTCACATTCCTTCACCTGTCCCCAGTTACACAGCACAGCTGCTTGCGGGTTTAAGATTTTTTTGTGAAGTAACAGTTCATGATAATCTCATTAAATCCTTTCTAACACTTTCCAGTTCATACAGGATTTCCTTCACCGGGGTGAGTGGAGCGAGGACTGGCTGTTTAAGCAATCTCTGTGCAAAAAAAAAAAGTCACCCAAAGCCCTCCTCGCAGAGCAACCCTCAGCAGCCGGAGGGTGCAAGGGAACCAAAGCTTGGCCCCAAGCAAGGTGCTGGAACAAATCCGGAGATGCCTCTCTCTACAGCTGAAAAACAGCATTAAAAGTGTAATCCCCAATATCTTTTGCTTGTAAAACAAATCAAGCGCTAAGCAAGCTCCCTTACCTGTAAATCGTTCTGTTTAAATGTAGACAAGTCCCTCTCTCTGCTAGCCTGGGAATTACTCGTCTCAAAGGAGCCGGGGAGTTGTGCTTTCTGGGGGAGGCTCCACAACCAGGTTGGCTGCTTAGACATCTCCGCCATTCCCAAGAACAGGAGACAAGCCTCCCCAGGGGGGACACAGATTGGGAAACATAAGCGAGACAAAATGAGGCCCAATTATTTTATAGATACGCCTTCTCTATCAGATCCTACAAGCCATGCTGTGGGTGTCCTGGAAGCATTTTCAAGGAGAGGAACCTCCCCAGAGAAGCCTTGGTGATGAGGAGATGTAAGCGAGACATTGGGAGTGACAGCAAGAAAAGCTGGGATGTCTTAAACTGCTCTATGAGGAAACGGGAACAATTTTTAGGCTCCATTAAAAAAACTTCTGTAGTATCAACTATTTCTATCAAAACAGTCAGTTTTGATTTCACTGTACGTGGTCTCATCAACTGCAGTTTAATGAGGTTTTTCCCTATTTACATGCACTTAAATGGCAAATGTACATTTCCTGCTCCAACTGCCAAAACCTACTTTGTCAACTTGCCTGCCTAAACCCATCCAAAACGAGCAATGCAAAATGTGTGAGACCATTTAAAGTCTGTAGAAAGGGCTGGCCAGCTCAGGTATCTGGATAACAAATATTTTTACAGGCCTTTCACTGGCTTAAATCCAGAACAGCTCTGCACTGATTTATTTGTCTCCAACAGCTCTAGGGTGGCCTATGTAAAATTAGCTGGTAATCACAAACCAGGTCCCTAGTGGGCACGTTCCACACCCAAAGCAGCAGCGACTGCTGCTCTCTTGCTGAGGATCGCAGTAGAAAGACCGAGGACTGAGTGGGGAATGCAGGATATCTCATGCCATCAGAAGGAACGAGGCTCAGTGGCAGAGCTAGGATTTTGCAGGAGCAAAGCACAGTTTACCTTATTTAAGCCATAAATATAGGTGTCACTTTCTATGCTTGCCCTGCTAGCACTTTGAATAAGCATTAAACACAGTTTTTAAGCGTTATGCAGAATCTGTCTTTCAAAAACATATTCCCTTAAGAGCACACAGTGCAGGTTGTCTGCAGTCTGAGTTGCTACTGCAGTTCACTTTTTTTTATCTGGCAAGGTGAAAATTGTCCCTACATCTCAGTGTGGAAGGGAGCAAATATTAACGGCACAACCTGTGTGTTCACTATTGAGGACAGTTCTGATGTCTGAGACTTCACTGATGAAGACTCTTTGCATAATTGTAACACCTTATTTAAGACAGAATTGGTTGCAAATCTCCATGCACTGGAAGTCTGCAAGTCTTGCCACCACCTCCTCTGCTGCAAGGCACCATCAGTACACTGCCCCAGCCTGCAGGCTCCAGCTTCATCCACAGAACAAATACGCTTCTCAAAACCCACATGAAATGTAATTAGTGGTATAAGCCTCATTGGATGGTGCAGCAACGTACTTTTAAATTCTTGTACACTCTTAAAGAGAAGACTGCCAATCAATGAGCTCCCGGCCACTCATTGCAACAAAAGTGCTTGCTCTCATCAGGAATAACTAGCCCAACAATTATCGCACAAGTCTTATGATGCTGAACTCGCCTCAGTCAGTCATCACTGAAAGGGCTGCTCAAGTAATCCATAATAATTGTTTGGCCCTTAGCAGCTCTGGTACCACAAAAGGAATTTTGCCCAATCTCCAAAAAGCAGCATGTGCATACACCAAAACCATACCGACACATTTATTCCATGAAATCACACCAGGCCAGCACGGGCCACTCCGTGATGTATTAGAGGAGGCTCTTGGGAACTCATTAAACTTCTACCACTGAACTCCCCAAGTCTAACTGACGTTGCAATTATTTTTTTTTCCTGCCTCCAATGCAATTCCATCCACCTCTGCCAAAACATCCAAACAAGACGGAGGCTGAAGTGTAGCGCTTATGAGTTTTGTTTGGCTGAGATGATTCAGCAACATCTGCATGGTCAGTTCATGTGCTGATGCAAGTCTGGTATCTTCACTGTCTCTCAATGACCTTAAACTATCATTAGGCTGTGGTAATTCTTACACTCTCAGATGAAAGCTAGAAGCTGATAGGAGACTCCCAAACCTAACGCGACCAAAACAAACACAGAAATACAACTTCTTTTCTCAAATGATTCCCCACTATCTTTAAGAGATGTGATTCAGACAGACATTACAATTTTATGCTCTCCATTCCTATTACATTCACTCAGGTCTAACATAATAACTACCTCGTGTCTAGATTCAGTTTTGCCACATTTTTAATTAATTTTGGCTGATCTATTTTTGATATATTCTCTGTATGTACCTTCTTTCAAATGTGCCAATTTAGTTCTCTGGCTGTAGATAATACATTAATCTCAGCACTTGCAAACATTCAGATGGAAAATAAGAACTAGACACTAGAAGTCACATGCTTATTTAAAACATGTAGCTGGACAGTATCAATATGACACAGGGTTAGTAGATTAAAATTAACCTACAATTCTGTAATATCATCAAATAAATCAACCTGCTAATAAAAGGAAACACATTTCCATAAGAATACGAGTGGTATCCAAGTAACAATTCCACAATGATACATTTTCAATTAAAGAATTACAATAGACTACTCTCTTATTTTTTTCTCTTTAATGTTAGATTGTAATTCATTATTGTACAGACAGCTGAATATTAACTTACAGCTTCTGTTCTTTGTCTTTGTAGTAACTAGGAAACGTTTTCAAGGTCAAATCCTGATTTTATTACAAAGATACCTACCCACCAAATTTTTTAAGTTGTCTTGTTATCCTCTATCTCTTTGCTTGTTCTCATCTTTTTTATCAAGGTACAGAAATATTAACAAAATCTATGAGAAACTGACTGCCAGACTGACAAGAGTGCAGCGGGGTGGGTAACACAACAAAAGCAGAAGTAGTTCTATTTACTGCTATTCTGTAACCAAAATAGGCTAATTTCCTATAAGGCCACAAGACTTTGAAAGAAAATACATGGCTATAAGAAAGCAAAGCCATTTACCGGGTCAATGTTTGCAGGGGGCAGCCAATTTATTATTTAACTATCCATTTACGGTGACAACCTTTTAAGTGCAAGAGGGTGAAAATTAGATAAAACATGATCTTTAATTTTCTTCTTATATGGTCACTTCATATTGTATTCTATCACAACATATCACTCACTGATGTTGCTGTATGATACTACAAAATGAACACATTTAATCAAATTACAAGCAAAATGCATTACGTTCTAAAAATGATTTTTCATATGCAGCTACGTTTCTGTCAATAATTACATTCCTGAGTTTTGGTCAGATTGCACTGGTGCCTGACAGGAAGGAAACAGTACCCTGTATTGTCAAATTCTCTACTAAGGCTTAGTTTCAGTAATTCAACATTTATTCCAAATGCTTAAATTCAGGAGTAACTGAATTTAGTAGTAACTGAATTTAAAGCTTACCACCCCCCCCCCTTCCCAACCTCAGAATCTGAGAAAAGTGGTTTTCCTCAAATTTGACGGGAAAATCAAAAAAGAGGGATGGAGAAAGAGAGAATCAAGACATTGTTCCCATTACACAGTATCTGTGGAAGGATTATTTCAAGTTAGAAAGCTACCAAGAAATGGAAAAAAAAAAAAAAAATCTTATATGCTGAACGGTAGTTCCTGCTTCCCATGAAAGCCATCTGTTCTGTGTATGTACATGGTTTGAAAGACATTCCCAGGATTGTGTCAAGCCAAAGGAATCCCCACTAGAGTTACAGAAATATAAACTCCCTTTACACTGGCAGGAGAGCTCTCAAATGCAACTCTGAAGACACGTATACCACCACCAGGCTCAGAACCATAACAGTTCTGCTGACATACCAGACGTTACGCAGGATTTTCTCATCTGATATTATATTATGAGAACTGAAACTTTAGCAGGGATAGCATTGCAATACTTTGAATTAGAAATTCTTCAGATGAGTATAAGGCAAGATCTCCACTCCTCTCTATTGCAAAATGGCATCATCACCCTTTCTCCCATTTGCAGCTGACATGAAAAATGCCTGGAAAATATTTTTGAAATATTAATTCCATAACGCAATTTTTGCCATTACTGATTTTAATGTGAGTGGGACATGGTGCAGTTTGAATTATATACTTGTTCCACATTCATTTCCAAACTCTCGAAACAGGACACTAAAACCAGAAGTCTAATAATTAATACTTGTATAAGAAGGACAATCCTTCCTGTAAGCCTGGCATTTTTGCAATCCCTTGTCTACTATATGACTGAGTTCAAATTGCAATTATTTTTCCTAGGGAGCAATTAAATACTGCTACCAATGTTAAGCATAAACACAACTCTAACTACAAGCAACGCTCAGATGACCAGCTCAGGTTCAAGGGTTCACTGCACATGAATATCCGTAAATACCACTGACAGCCTTAGCAGTATAATGAACTTTGCAGCAACTCATGCAGGCAGCCTACACAATACATGAACATAATGCCCCTAACCTTAAAGCAAGAAACCTCCAGAAGCAATTCTGAGCTACTTTTATGGCTGAGACAGTGTATTTAAGAACTATTTAAGAAATAATCCAACCTTGGTTTTTAAATGTTCATGTGTTTATTATTTTTGAAATCATCCTGTGCAACCAGGCAGTAGAACTGAACGAAACACGAGCTGTACGTAAAGATGGTCAGTTCCACTGAATTGTCACGCCAATTAGCAGTATATTCTTACCTCCATTAATTTAAGCTTGCAACATTACAAATTAAAGACCCTTTGCTTTTTAAGGAAGCACGTAATATTTTATCTTTAAGATATTTACATTTTTTTCTTGCAAACACTGGCCACAGTACCACACAGCCTCCCCTAAGTAGATATTTGTGGCATCTCTTGAAATGTACGCCCTGCTCCCAGCTCCAACGGTTCTGTATTAAAGAAACTCTCTCTATTTGAAATCTAGGGAATATGTTTGAAGCATTTGTTTTGTTTCTTTAACTCCACTACTTATTTTCCTAATTGCAAAGATGCTGCTTCTCTACTTCTGTGTGGAGCTGCAGCACAAATAATAGAGGAAGCTACTGTACAAATCTGTATGCTTCCTAAATGCTGCTAACAAAAATGAGCAAATTGAAAATACAGTATATTTTCAATTGACTCCAAGCTTTAGGAATCCTAAGGGTTGATTAAGATGACATTAAAGAGTTATAAACTAGGAAGATGTATGGTTATTAAGTCAATGGTGGTTTTGTAGGTACATACAATGTAACAGCCGTGTCCCTTCCTATCTTCTTGATCTAGATCACGGCGGAGATATTCTTACAGGGTGTTTTTTTGCTATTTTTCTAAGTCACACAGAAAGTTATCACATCCGTTTCTGTCCATGCTGAAATGTTATCGCTCCTTACAAAACACTAATTCAGCTGAACCATGCGAGACCCCCATCTATTTTGCAGACAAGTCAGCTCGGCTTAGTTTAAACAGCCTTCAACATCAGCTTAAAGCAAGATATCCGAGCTTATACCAAAGCAGATGAGAAGCACTCAGTGGTCTTGCCACCTCTCTTCAGAAGAAAGGCAGTAATCATCAGCAGATAAGCAGTGATGTATTAAGACCAGCACATCTGTTCCAGCAGCAAACATCTGTCTGCATCCTACTTTGTCAATGTACTGACCTGGAGTTCAGCACTGTAAGGGAGCTCAGTGTTATTATTTACGATGCCTATCACGCAGACTAAAAATTTCCAGCATAGGTTAGGGTGCTACAGGGCCCAAATATAAACTAGAGATAATGTCAATTATTTTATAACTAATTTGCTTTCTGATAGTTAACATTAGATGAGCAGCCTACTGAAGTTAATAGAGCCTTCTGGTTTTGAGCTCAGGTTATACATTGATAGCTGATGATCACCAAATCTCCATGGGCATTTGCTATGGTCTGATCAGCTTTACTAACCTATACAGCAGGAGCTCATACATAAATACTATGGCCTGTAATGAAAACCTCCTTATTTCCCGTGTGATCCTGGGTTGGGGAAAGTGTTTGCGAGACTGATTGTGCTGAAAGACAGCTTTTTAAATGTCAGCTTTTTTTTCCACTGCTCATCAGTTGAGACATGCTTCTGCGCAGCTTCAGAAGGCTGCTGCACCCACCAACCAACCTGAGCCAGAGATGCTAATGGTTTTCTGGCCACAGCAGGCCTCACCTTTGTGCAGAGACACCCAAAAAGCATGTTATTCTTGCAACTGATTCCTCTGCACCATGGTGGGGGGAATTCTGTCTTTAGCGAGGGGACACATACATGCTTCGCTGAGAGCCCCCAAAAGAGAAGGTGGCAGGAAAGGGAGCGCAGTGCAGCAGTGCAGTACATCTGGCCTGCTCACACCCCTGCAGTCCTTGAGAGAGGGAAAAGTGGGGTCCAGATCATGAACTGGGTGACCCAGACCCTGCCGATCACTGATTTTAAGTGAAGAATGGGTTCGTAATTCCAGGAAAAACAAATCAATATGGTAGCTGTGCCGTCTGCATTTTCTGTCTCCAGTGTTTGCCTCTCTAGTGCTTCAAATTTCTGTGGGTGGTTTTGGTAGTCCTTTTAACATATCACCTTACGGCTGATTATGATCTCTTTAAAACCTTTGCAAGGGATTTTCCCCAGATAGATGGGGCAGTAATCACAAGCCTTTTCAGTGGCTGAAGTAACGTGACGTGAACGGGTTAGTTCCATCTTTTCTCTCTTGCTCTCAAGAGCTATTCAACCATACTCACAAATAGCTTTGTAAAGGGGGATCTGAATGAGGTATTTATCATTCATCTTGGGTTGAAAAGCCCTCTAACCCTGCTAGGACACAGGCTAATATTTAGAAAGTAGTACTACTTGCTTCCTTCACACCTATAAGCTTGCTCAAGTTTATAACCCAAGCCTGAAAACTGACATAATGAAATGTAGCTATTTGAATATCCTAACTGCAAATTTATAGGGGATTATTGCAATTCTGTGATAATTCTTAAAACACTACAAGTGTTGCCCTAATCTCTCTCAGTGACATGCAAATACAGCTTGAAAGCATTTACTATAGTCCTTCTCTGATAACTAAAAGGCCATTATTCCAATGACAGTATTTTGCTTTAGGGTTGATATGCTACAATGATTAAAATATATAGACTGAGAAGGTACTTTATGCATGTACCTAGGATGCAAATCTGGTGTCAAAGCTAGAGGCAAATAGCAAGCTACCTCAAAGGCAATAGAAAGAGCTGGCTACAGAAGAGCAACGCACCCTTCTGAAGAGCATGAGAAAGGCCATAAGAGGCCATGCAGTGGTGCGTGAGTGCGAAAGGCAAGCCATCCGCTGGCCAAGTGTGGTCACTTTAGCTGCCAGAGCGGCTGTGACCTCGAATCCCGGCCAAACATTGAATAGGCAATAATCCTACAATAACAGTAGTATACACAATAGGCTCCCAGAACTAATACTGCTTTAAAATAAATAAATAAATAAATTGTTTATTTATTCAACTTCTTAAATTCAGGCACGCTGAAGAAGTGTGATTTCTCAGAACTATTACCAAATCAAGATGTTATTTCCATGTTTCTTTAGAGGCAACTGTTTTCCTTTTAAAAAGCAGTATTTAAAAATACAGTCAAAGTATAAAAGCACCAGTCACCATCACGTTTAAAAATTTTACTACAACAAATGATATTTAATTTCCAGGTTACATCCTGGTGCTGACAGCTTGGCTGTAGCAGGGAAAAAAAAAAAAAAAAAAAAAGAGCATGCTAAATAGCTCCTAGGATAAAACAGATACACACTGAGAATTTGGATTTAAAACCTTGACAGTTTAGGAGACTCTCCCTCCTCCATGAGCCAAACAAATCCAAAATGTGTAGTACTTGTTCAAAAACTCATATGTTGCGTGATTCAGCATCTTGATCGCTTTAGTAACTTGTTAGTCTTGATCTTAATTCTTGATAAATGGACCTATAAGGCTGCTATCTTGAAGACTCAGGTTTGTTTTTTTTTTTCCCCCAAAACCCACTACTGAAGCAACTAATGATAAATTTAAGGGAACCATCCTACAAGACCTTGAATAGTTTCAATCTCTACTAAGACTTTAGGGCACTCAGACCTTAAAAAAGACAACAAATAGAAGTCAATAGCCAGCAGTATTAGAGATTCAACTCAGTATATTTATAGAGCAACAAAAAAGGCACGAGATTTCACATCTAAGACCTATAATGAATCAACTCTAGGCAAAAATCAACATGAAATATTGTCCTTGGCTGAACACATAACTCACAGAAGTCAGCATTGGACACTGCGTTTAAGGGAACGTTAGCATTCAAATGAGAGATGATCTTGCAAGAACGAAGAGTGGAGTTTCTACAGTATGAGCCTCTGTAACAGTTGCCCAAATGGATTCATCACAATATCACTTAGGAAGATTGTTTCTTGCCAACGGGACAGTATCTGCAATGCCACTGTATTTGCCAGCTCCAAATACATTTTTTGACAAGTCACAATTCCACTACCTGTGAAGTGGAGAAGAAATGATCTAAATTAATAATCTGCAATGTGATTTGTCACATTTACTGGCTGCCTAATGTCCATCAGTTGGGGTCAGTGGGGTCAGTAAATAGAGAAATTACTGTTTTTATTGTTCTAAAGTGATTTGTAGAAATTTTCATGTAGCTTCTTCTGTGCCTTCCCCATGTATGAGTCCTTCCTACTGCTCAGTCTTTTTTACCCTGCCAATTACTTGTTCAAGTACCCATCTTCTATATAATATCTAGCTGATACAATTTTTCCTCTGAACTGCTGAATTTATGGGGCAAGGGAGAACAGAATTTCCTTAATACCCACATTCTAGACTGCGAGAGGGAAACTTCTCCCAATAAAAGTTTCGGATGACTCTCACCATCCCCTTGTACATCCTGAGCCTCAGCTTAAAAACAATTATTCACGATCTACATGGGAGACATAAGTAGTGCAATTAAATGGGTCCATTTGACAGCATTAACTCCTCACTCTCATATGAGCAAAGCCAGATTCTCTGTAACAAGTACAAATAAACCACAGAAACGGACTTACCATTTCAAGGCATCTGAGCAAGATCAGAATCACATTTCAGATACAGAATTCCTTGCTCCCAGAAGGCATTTAATCCTCTGTGGAATGAGTAATTTTTACTCCATTTCTAGCATTCATGCAATTCTTTCAAAAGACTGCAAGATAGTCTTTGCAAATGAATGGCTATTCTGCTATTGCTAACATTTAGCAGAAGAGAAGTGTTACTTTGGGAGGTACTCCGGTCTTGCCATATTAAAACTTGGACAGAAATTACCATATATGATGATTCATGTTCAAAGCTGGATTTTCACAAATTAAATGCTGCGTTTTAGTAGTTTCCACCTCTATTCTACAGAGGAATAGGGAGCAAACATGTTCATACTTGCCTGTGGCAGTCTAGAAGTAACTAAGTCTGGAACCAAAAGGACCCTAACTAAACCATGAAACCTGAAACTCTCAAAACACGAGGAATGGAGGTACCTGAAATGCCGCATCAGTCGTCCATATTATTGTTATTCTATTTTGTGTATATTACATATACCTCTCAGAAACCCAACATCATAACTTGATTATGAGTCTATTAATTAACACTGCATATACACAATAGTCACAATGAGGAGAGAGTTGTAAAGAAACCATGAAATTGCCTGGGAATCTGTCACCTAAAGCCAGAGGAACAGGAATTCAATTAACTCCCCAAATAAGAGAGCTCTTCACATGCCTCAGAAGTTCTTTCAACTCCCCCAATGTTTTCATTGGGGCTCACAAACAAACAGAGCTCAGCAAAACTGCGAAGGCTATCAGTATTACGTGAAATGTACTAAAAAGGCAGAAGAGTGCGGGCCCAGAGACACCTTGAAGACACACCTTCACACAGTAGCATCTTAATTACTCTTAATTAACAGGGAAAGGAAACACACTGTAGTCACACTTGCAGTAGACACCATCTGTAAGGGCTAGATGCTGCTGAGTTGATCCCTAGTTGTTACACTCAATGACAATTTGGAGAAAAGATTAGTTTGGACCTTTTGAGTTTTTCAAGATTTCAGCTTTTTTTTTTTTTTCTGCCACTGTACATTGACATATTTTTCTGTTTTAAACATCTGCACAGTCCTGTACCTTAACGGTACAATTTTACAACAGAAAAATCTAACACTTTCTGTGATGCAGGCAAATCTGTGGATGCATCTCCAGCTCCAGAAAAGTTTGGGGATTGCTTTTTGCTGTGTTGAGAAAGTTGTCTCGAGTATGAAGCTCATCAAATGCCAAGAAATAGAACTGAAATTTCCTCTCCCTTGCCAAGTAGGCATTGCGCACTAATGCCTATACATGTGGAAAAGTGCCTACAGCTTTGTAGGTTGGGATTTTCAGGAGAGGTAGAAGCACCCTGCAATTTTATGTTTTCATTCCCATTTAATAGTAAAAGCCCATTTGTAGCTTTGGATGCTCTCTTAAAAACACAGATGATTTGAACACAAGAATTTCTTGATTTTTTTTTTTTCATGCTAGTCTTCAAGATTTTGGAAATCACATTTTCAAACTTCTCGCTGACTTGATGAGAGCTAGAAACTTTGTTTTGTTTTCTTGCATGAAAGCAGAAATTTTCATTCGATCACTTGAGTGTGGACACTAGGGATATCAGACAAAAAGCAATTATTGGAGGCTAATGATGAGGTTACAAATGCTGGCAGCTTTGTGCTTCCATTCAGAGCACTGCAGGGGGATGCTGACAAGTTTGCCTGCTCATCATTCAATTTCCCATTAAAAATGCTAATTCACTGCCATCTATAAAAAAACCCAACAACAATCTTTCAAATAGGACTTTCTAAAGCATTCTTCATTGTAACTTTAGGACCTCGTCTCTTGCATGTGAGCTGACTTCCCGGGTGTGATGATTGCTGACAGACGACTGGAGCATTGTTTGACCTTAACTGCTCACACTGAGCCACCAGCTGCTTTTTCAATAAGAGGGAGGAAGGACCTCAGGGAGACAGCCCAGGAAAGGAACGGGTAGGAAAGGCAGCATGAAGCACACCCTGCATCGCCAGGCTGGCTAGCATCATGCAGTTCCCAAGATCTGTAGGTATACAACAGCAATATTCCCACCTATCTGTGTCACTAGTAAACACAATGCAGGAAAATGAGCTGAATGTGTGGCTTCACCACAAAATGCAAATGAACATGTCAAATGTAAGAGGAAGAAATACCTGCAACAGGAGAGTCATAGGGATGTGAGGAAATGATGAGGCAGATGCCACTGAAGAAGTGATCTTTTGTGCCACCCTTTTCAAATAAACATAAAGTAGTAATAAGTGCCACTATCAATCCCTGATCTGCCCCACCTTGAACACAGGGGGGATGGTAATGTACTTAAACTACTACATAACACCTTTTTATTTTTTTAGATTCTAGGCAAGTGCATGCATTCACATTACTACAAGAGTTTGACAGACTGCTTCAGCAACCTATTAGCAGTTAAACTTTGGCCAAAATTGGGATTCTTATTCCTGCTAGGCTTCAGCATGCCTCCCGTACAGGCACAGGAAAAAAAAAGGAAAGAATATAGTTTTTCCCTTGAACAGCAGCCAGCAGAAGTGAGCTGTCAGGCCACTGGAGGAGATGAGCACACGATGTGAAACGTCCTCTATGGCACAGGAAGCCTTCAGCATCTATCCTTCACCTTCTTATCCCTTTAAAGTGTTTGTAAAACAAATCCCCTATTTTGTTCCAACTCCTGCAACTTTCTGTCCTCTGCTCTGGAATGTGAAGACAAGCTAGACAAAACACTGGGGAGGGCCTTGGAGAAGGAGGGGACCTTCAGACGCACAGAACCTCCTCAAGGATGAAGTTTACAATCCACTTCTGTATTTGCAGTTAGCATGAGCAAGTTTCAATAATCATAATAAAACACACACTGGAACTGTGTATGTCTTAGCAGGAATTTAAACTTTCAGCTCTCCATTCTGAAATCTGTCCTCAGTGAGTGAATGTTAAAAATAGTTGACCCTTGCTCATGTTGCCTGAACTGACTCGAGTTAAGATAGGCAATGCTTTTAGCATTGGGTTTTGTATGCTTGCTTTAAGTTTTTCAGGGCCATGGAGATACATGAGCAATGAATTCATAAAACATTACAGTAATGTGTTTCAATGGTTAAATATTTTGTTTTTAACTAAAGTCATTTTAATGCTCAATGCATCTTCTGAAATGTTTTTAACTTAAAGTAGGAAGAAATTTTGAAATCTCTTTACAGATATGTTGTTTAAAGAAAAAAAAGGAAAGCATTTCAAAATAAATGGCTTATGGCTTGAGGACTGTTAATGAGGTAAGACATTTCCAAAGAGACCAGAGAGTGACAATAGCACACAAACTGTGGCAGTGCCACAACTGCAGAACTGCCCCCCAGCAGTGAACGCCTACTGAAGCGAAGCAAAGCTGGGGGGGGAGGCTGGGGGAGTGGAGAGAGAGAGAGAAGAGGTGGGAATAAAAGAAAAAAAAAAACCTGTTGCAAGTTCATGCACCCCTATTACAAATTCATTTTAATTAAACAAGGAGATTATACAGACATTGCTGACAGGGATTATCAAAATAGAATGGCGCCACCTGCCCCTTGCAACCCAATTAATTAGTAGAGAATCTGAGGTGCCAATTATCACGAAGGAATAAGAAAGGATCAGTAAACACAGCACACGGTGAACTTGAAAATTAACTCTTTCAGCTCACAGCTGAAGCCCCACAGCCTCACACACAACCCTGATGCTTCTGCTACAGCCCTCCAGAAGCCCCACACTGAAAACACACAACAGACTTCTGCAGATCCGTGTTTCCTGTGGTCTTGTGAAGGATGACCACTTCTGCTCATCCTAAAGTCACCAGTGTAGTTTTAAAATTTATGTTAGTAAATTTAAAATAGCAGATAAAATCATTTAAGTTTGAAAGGGTTCTCAAAGAAAAAGATGGTCTTCTCACTGTGCTTGAGGTATGTCAAGAAAATGTAGATCATTTTCCACACCATACCAGAGAGTTTTTAAGACAGCGAGTCCCTGAGCAGACTTCCAGTTATTGACGGAAATCAGCTAAAAATTTTAGTTTTCTAGGAAGTAGGTCTGGCTCATACATACTTGCCCCTCTTCTCTCCCTCCCTATATAAGAGGAAGAATAACCTCTTCTCTTTCAAGCTCTTGGGTAGGATGCCTCCAGGAGTAAAAGGCTTACTGAGAAAGGAAATAGGAAGGCTCAGCAGCAGAAACTAACTGCAAGTCTGTTTTCTTGGCGAATCCAGAGTCTACCAGAGCATTCCAGATACTTCTGGATTTGGATCTATGCAGTGTGAGCCATCACCAAAGGCACTACAATGTCCATAGGGGGAGTCTGCCTTAGTACTTGCACAACAGGCTGATGGTGGCCCTGGAAAGGGAAGGGCTACTGCCATTCACCCTTTCCTGGTATAAATCCCATATCACTTTTAGTAGAACTTCCTCCTCCTTCTAGGAGATTCAAGATTGTGACTTAGTCTATGGGCTTGAAGCTGTGTCATAAAAAGGAATTAGTACTTCACACGTGGGGCTTCTGTACTTTTTCCAACCATTGGAGGAAAGACACTGAGTAATGACATTTTCAACTCTATTTCACCAGAAGAGTGTTCCGCTGCCTTTTGGGGGAGGCAGTGCTAGCACATTTTATGCAAACTTGTAATCACAGCTTAACCCTACT
This sequence comes from Harpia harpyja, assembly GCF_026419915.1. Taxonomy (NCBI): domain Eukaryota; kingdom Metazoa; phylum Chordata; class Aves; order Accipitriformes; family Accipitridae; genus Harpia; species Harpia harpyja. The sequence continues at coordinate 36,277,491 of NC_068941.1, forward strand.
TCAAGGTTTCCTGAAGGTCATAAAAACCAAATGAACAATCAGATGCAAAACCATAGAACCAAAAAAGGCAACTGCTTTCTTTTTTTCATTTATTTCCCTGAAATATGTTTTCTTTTAGGGAATGTTTACCTCTCCACTACATATATGCTCATTTTATGGTTACATTGACAGCTACTAGAAGTGTGATATAGAATGATAAACTTGGCTTGTAGAGCTATAAATGCTCAATACAAAAAGGCTGGGTGAACCGTCAGTTAGCCCAGTGTAAATTCAGTGATATTCTGTGCCACAGCTGGAATTCAACATTGCTCCCTGATTTTAGGCTATTTCTTCTTTATTATATGTGAAATAGAAAAAAAAGTGTTGTACATGACAAAGCGTGTCATTAAGTAGCAGCTAGGTGAAACCATTATTGATTCAAATGGGGAAAAAATTCATTTCAAAAGTTTGTTTTCACTGTCAACATTGTTCAACACTCCTGTAAATAAAACTGAGAACATGGATGTTACAAGCTTGGATAGAAGCACCGAGTAGTGAAACTGGATTTAAATTAATCGCACAACTGATGTTGCGTGATACATAATTACGTTTCCGTATCTATCTTAAGAACTGCAAAACAAAGGCCAAATACTTCAACAATAGCAAACTGTGAAATATGACAGGTTTTAAAAGCAAATTTGATTGCAATTCCAAACTCCTTTTGTAAGTGCCTGCTGGATCTTTACTCAATGGCTTTATTGTTTTGGGATCAGAAAGTGAGGGTTTCAGCTCTACAATGCACAGTTTGTCACCCTTTGGATGAAGGAGTTGCCAACCAGAGGAGCAGGACATACTTACATTTAACACGGCATGCTCTGAAGAGCAGAGCACATGCTGGCAGGACTTGAAAGCCCTGAAATACCAACCAGTTGCACCAGTTAACTTGGTGAGACCTCTGCATACCTGTGGGGTGTGAAAAGGCCCTGGTGCTCATCATTCCGCATCAGGATTGAGTTCATCTTATCAAATGGACCTTTGAGCGTATTGTGAAGTAATTTACCAACTGAAAAAATCATAACGATTTTCCACTTCATTTACTTCAACAGTAGCTACGTAATGTCAATAGTTTTAAACATTTAATTAGACACACCACGTGTTTTATGCTCTACTAATTATATAAAATCGTGCTCAATAATTTTCTTCCCATTGAAACAAACCTTAAGCAGCTGTTAAAACACTAATTGGGCGAATGCTTCCACGCCGCGCATTTGACTCGGCGCCAAGCGCGTTCCTCCCAATGGTGAGCGGGGTTTTTCCAATGTCCATGATGGAACCGTAAACGCACGTCAATCTTGACCGTGCCACAGCGCCAAGACCGAACTCCAAACATTTACTTTGGCCCTCACCTTTAAAAACTAACATAATATATAAAATGCAACAGTTCAGAAAGATGTTTAATTATACTGGGGTCTTAATTTTCTCTGCTTCCATTTTTACCTCCAAAGAGCAGCTAAATTTGACACAGAGCTTGTCATTTACAATCTCCTATGAAATCAGCACTTTTTTTTACAACGGAGCTGCTTCACAAACGTTATCTTGCAGTATGGTCAAATGGAAATGCTCACTGAAACGTGTTGCTGAGCCTGGTATGGATGAGGCCGTTAGTACTGGGAAATTTTAGGGATATTTTGTTTCATTATAGAAACAAACGAAAACGTTATAGTTTAAAACAAGTATGTGAACCACAGTTATCTGTGCATACGGTAGCAAGGGATGGGAAAACTTTTTTTTTCAGCTTTACAGGAAAATAGAATTCAGGGAGCTTTTATTTGTTTTAGATATCCTTATGAAAGGGCACGTAAGTCTTACCATTGACAAGTTTGTGGTGATCCCAATGGCAACCTGGATTGAGTCAATACCTCTGAATCTCTCAATTGGCTTCATATGGAGTTTTAACCCTGGATGTAACTCCATTAAAATCAGGTTCTTTTAATTAGTGAATAAATCTGTACAGCTGCAGGCCTAATCCTGGCACTCCTATGAGGATGGAGGCCTAGCAGAGGGGACCGGACTGCCAGTAACAGGAACTGTCAGACACGATTCCTACCTCAGCAGTCCCCCAAGCCGGCCTACACCACTCTGACCTGGGATGTTGGTCCTGACCACATCCTGATGATTCCAGACTCCGCTTCAGGATTTGTGGGCAGGGTTCCCAGAAGAAGCAACTGCCTACACTGGCCACCTTCAGACACACACATTTACACTTTTCTCTACATCTGTTCTTTGAAAGGAGACCCTACTGGAGTGTACGTAAGTGGTCTAAGATTCGAAAGAAAACAGATTTTTCTCTTTGACATGCTTTGACAAATTTCTAAGCATTATCACCTGTGCATGATTGCTGCCTCTATGGCAACAAAAGCATGCCTGGCATATTACAAAAAATATATGTCTTATATTTTTAGTTAATATCAAGTCTTCCTAAATTCTGTTAACTATACTTTTTTTTTGTTTTTAATCATTTCCAGCAATTGGTGATACAACTGACAATAGGTCTTCTAAAATACATTGCACCTGTGGACTTTCTTCTTTTATATATTCCATGTAGAACAATTCATTAACTACTGTACACAAAATAATTATTTCATTTGAAATAATCATAATTTTACCTTAAAGGCTGTTTATAAACCAACACCGTAGCATTAACTGAAACAAATCCTCAGTTTACAATCCCTTGTTTGTATAAAGTATTTACTCTGAAAGGAAAATGAATCACATGGCTTTCCACTAAGATATGAAGCCTGCCAACACTTGTGGGACTCTTTCCAAAACACTTCTGGAAAACGAAGAGGGACACGTACTGGCTTCCTTTTCTAGTACCATTATCATCTACATCAGATGTACTGTTGAATGTTTTTATTTTTTAACTTGCATGTTCTGAATTTAGGTAGATCACTAAAAAGGGCACGATTTTAATCCACATACCACATCACTGAAAACTGTAAGAGTAGGTCTGCTTAAAAAAAAAAAAACCCAAACATGAAAGATATTGAATTCCCATAGTTCACTTTGGCCTCATGTACCTGTACAAAGGGAACAAACATTTTCTTAAAAAAAAAAAAAAAAAAAAAAAGAAAAGAACTAAACATATTTAGTGCCTGGATATAAATTCAGACAGATTTCCTTTTTTTCCCCTGTTACATTATGTTGGAAAAACCCTGCTAATACAACAACAAAAGCCATACACAACTCAGAAATATTTCCTGGATAAAGAAGAGTGTTTTGCCTGGTTTCTGGAAGTTCCTAGTTTAGCCCTTTTTTAGTCCATTTTCAGAGCAGTAATATATGCCTGTACAAAGTAGGCAAAGAAAGGTGTAGCTGAGGCAGCGTTAATATGAGCCAAACAATTTTCCTTCTTTCAGACAGTCCCTTCAACTAAGACACAGAGCGTAAATCCCTATCAATAAATGATACCGAGATGTAATACAAGAACAAATGGAAGCAGTATTAAATGTATCTGTGGATATAATTTCAAGTGCTCTTCCTACACAAACAGGCCTATAACATTTTTCCTAGTAATTAAGATGTCATTGAGTCTCACTGTTAAACTCTTGAGTCCCAACACAGAGTTCCCTTTCTGACTTCATTTTACAAATCAAAATAGCAAATCTATATTTATTTTCCCACCTTGCAGGATAAAATATCTCCATCCACAGGCTAACTCTAGCAGGCTGATCTAGGAAAGTGTCATCTGAACAAGCTGACTAGTGCCCAAGCAGGACAGACAGTTAATGGTAGACCTTTTTTGTGTTGTTCCAGATGGCAATTTAAGTCTTCTTTTCATAAATAAGTCAGGCAGTCTCATACCGGTGGAAGGGAGGAATTCATCTGCATTGCATTTCCGATAAATACTTAAATGAGATGGGCATGGGCACTTGCCATGGATTTGGAAATTTAAATTAGTACACAATAGCCACTGTGTTTTCTTCTGCTTTTGTGTGGACTTGTTTAATGTACTGTAGGGATGTTACACAGGGATGCTGTGTAAGTCTGTAAGTTTAACATCAAGAGTTTAAAAACAAAACAACAACAAAAAAATATTAGATATGACATCTTCTATATTCACCACTACAGAAAAGTTACATATCCACAGCAGAACACATCAGCCAAGCTAGCACAAAGATTTTCTAATCTTCGCATGCATAAAAAGTGAGCGAATCTTCACAGCGTAAGTGTTCTTCCAGAAAATGATAGTAGAAATTATACTAGTGTGGAACAATTACATCGTACACATGGTGCTCTTTTTTGTAGCCAGTCCCTACACAAGCTGACAGACTGTAACACACAGCCAGACTCTAGTACATCTTTCCAACATTCTCATCGCACACCATCTGAAGATGTGTTTTAGATGGGATTAGATGACTTCCCAAGGTCCCTTCCAACCTGAACAATTCTGTGATGCTGGCAGAACATTAATAATTACATCAGGTGGCTGTAACCTCAGTATCTTTCACACGCAAGTAATTTCCTAATTCTTCCTTTTTACTGCAGGAGACTGCTGCACCCACCCACCTCAGCCTGAATATCTCAATGATTTCCTTTTTATGCACAATGCACAGCAGAATATGGGGGCTACATAGTAATTTTCCCTTTCCAGCTTCCATATTTACTTCACAAAAACTTCCTTTATCGGCCACATTCATGTTCCTTTCAATAAAAATGACTTACTATTTTATGGAAGTTTAAGGCCAATGACCCAAATCCTATAAATCATTAAAAATATTTTTTCTTATAGAATCCTATGTTGCTTTTTTTCTCAGTAGCAGAGAAAGCATCTTACTATAAACAATTACATTTTTGCCCACACTAAAAATTCTGTATTAAAAATATACTAAATGAGGGACAGATGTTTAAAACAGTGGACCTACAATGAAGTATTAAATATTGCTGGCACAGTGAGTCTTTTGGTACAGTTTAGTCTCTTTTCGCAATAGGCATGTTTTTACAGCTGTAAAAGCACCAGAAATTACTGTCTTTGCTCCAATATTAATATAGGAATCAATGAAAAAATACACCAGACTGCTGAACAGATTAGACTATTGTTCATACATTCTATTATTAAAATAATTTGCTTTCATAAATTAATATTAAACTCAAATGTTTTGAAGTTGTTCAAGAGGAATATGTCATGACAAGAGAAATCTCACTTCGAAGAGTACAGGGATTATCTACGTAGAACCAAACAATTCCACTTTTGTCAAAAGAAAATTGCAAGCCTCATTAAGAAATCTAACCTGATACTTAATTTTATGCTTAATGACAAAGTCTGACCCACAGCAGCACAGAGAAGATGGACCATCTTGTGTGATATCACTCCAAACTTGCACTGAGTATGCAGTGCTAGGATTAAAGCCCTTTTACAGGCAGATGTCTTAGAGCTACAGGAGCAAGAAGTGAGACAGGGCACAGAAGAGCAGATTCTGTGGTGCAGTAGATTTTGATGTTAATACATGCTAAACATAAACGTGAAGGGCAAAGAGATAACACATAGAACAGAACGATAATACTAAAATCTGCAGACCTTGATCTAGTAACTGCGGGGATGAACTCGGCAAATTTATAACCACGGTAGGACCTGCTCACCACTATATATTAATCTGGTGCTCCCACGGGAGGAATGGAAGAGCACACGCCATGAGCACTTCATTATGGATTTCCTGCTATATCAAAGGTTTAATTTCTGTATCCCAGACTGGTGGCTCAGAGCTCCAAAAATCAAACATCACAAGTTCACACTGCTGACCAAATTTTGTCTCAGCCTGTGCTCCATTTACTTGAGCACTAAGCAAGCTGTGACCATTGTAATCCTGATGAAGTGATGCCTACCTAAGTTTGCAACCCATCTGGAATAATAATAGGTATGAGATGTCAGTAGCTTAATTTGTTTTAGTGGGTCCTACTTCAAAAATCAATTAGAAACATTAATTCTTGTGACATGAAACTCTTTCACTACTCAAAGCAATAAGGAGAGGAAATGTTACAAAAATCTGCATCTATTGTTACATGAAGCGTGGAAGACTAGCTTGGGCCCTTGAGAAAACTGGGAAAAAATGAATCAATTGAATGTGTAGGCATCTAATAATCTTTGTTCATGTTCCTGATGGAAAAGGGACGGGCTGCTGAGGAGAGACAAAGCTTGATTAAAACCTCCAAAGTCCAGAAACACTGGGGGGTTTTAAAAGCTGGGCGGGGGGAGAACCCCCAAAAACCTAAAAGAAAGAGCAGAATAAGACATAATACAGGCAAGGACTCAGCATGTTGGCCAGCCTGATCAACGGGCAGGATGCTAGCATATACAGTAATAGAAACAAAACCGCACAAGGCTTACAGCCCAACAGCACAGCTCTGACTCCGTAAACAAATTCCTTGGACTGGAGACATTTTTTTTGAAGGAATTTGTATGGCACAAATATTTCTACTCTCTCCTTGAAGCCCGCAAAAACCAAAACCAAAAAAACCACACACATACACGAAAAACAAACTGAAGATGTCGACAGCCCAAGTGAAACATGATTCTCATCCTTTAGAAAGTTCCTTGTTAACCGTCTTGAGTAGGTCTTTGTTGAGTAGGTCCTACCCAACTGTGAACCCAGAGAATGAAGCTCAAACCTGTGACATAACTAAGTAATTCTTGCCTTCAAGGGATGCCCACTGTAGTACTGGGATTCACTCAGCACAGAGAGGACTGCTTGCAGTGGCAAAGCCAGTGTTTGCAGGCACTGGCTCTCACAGCCAGATCCACATCTCTGTAAGCATTGCTGCCGTGGTGGGAATGTCCCACACAGACCCCCACCAACTTCACCAGACTTCCCCCAAGCATGGAGTCCCAGCTGTGCATGCCTTGGGACACAGAGGCATGAAACAGCAACGCTGCCACGGTGGCCAGCACAGCCCAGCTCAAAAGGAAACAAAGAGAGCCCTCACCATTCTGGTTAGATAAAAAAAGCCAGGGGCTATAAAACATGGGGAAGAAGGGGGAAGGGGGGGGGGAACAATCTCTGAGTAGAAAAACAGGATAAATTCATTGAATAAATTATTTACTGGAATTATTCACTTAGCTTCAATTACAATCTATCCATTCTATCCACCATCTACATTAAATTATAATAAATTCTTCTATTATAACTTGGCTTCATGCCTGCTGATTTACAATAGCTTGTTTATTCAGAAAACAAAAGTCTGATGCTGTGCAACCTTCCACAGGACTTAGATGTGCACACCTGGACATCCCCAAAAGAGAGTTTCTTTTTGAGAAACTCATTCCTTTTCTAAATTAGAGAGAGAAGAGAGTGAGCATATTATATTTAAATTGCTACCAGATATTTTGAACAACATAAAAAAGGCCCAAGATATCAAAATAATCTTAAAACAAAAATATCCTGCTGCTTTCCTGAAGAGTTTTGCACATGTCCTGTACTGAATACCCAAACACAGTTCTGAGAATATATACGTTCTCTTCATCCTTCAGCCATCAGGTCTCTTTACTGAGCAGATGTTTTAGGATTCTTCCTAATGAAAAATATCTTGTTCTACTTTACCAGATCATCTTTGACATTCGCAAAGGGCTGTACTTGAAAATTAATTACACTGGGATGCAGAAAAAGGAAAAAAACACAAAGGTTGCTTTTTTATGTAATATACGTAAGTAAGTTCTGTTTCCACAGCAACACAGAATGATTATTTGTTAGGAATCCCAATCTGCACTGGGATAAAATGAGCACAGGTTCAAACTAAAAGGACTAGTTACGTTGAGAGAACAGCAGGGGAAGCGTGCAATTAAGTCAAGGGTTTGTAAACATGAGAACACTGCTCACCTTCCTCTCCTCATTCCTGCACTCCTGCAGCAGTTATGCCTATAAACTGAACTGATCAGACTGACACTGTATTTTTAATTCTATATACAATGTAATTTTTACATCTTCCATAACTTAAGCACAGCATGTATCATATTATGGAGGAAAAGCAGAAATAAATAAGGAAAAAGGCGAGCAAAATTGACTTTTATAAATTTTATCAGTACTCTATGAACCAACACTACAAAGCAAGAGACAACCACAGCCTTACGGGTCTGTTTTACCAGGGGCAGCTACTGAAGCAGCAGGACGTGGGCCAACTTCCACCCATGTGGGCAATTCCAAAGGCACAAGTTAAACCAGCTGGGTGGGAGGGTGGTCATACTCTGAATGGGATAGATTTGTTCTGTCCCTGGCAAAAGATCAAGGACAACATAGAAAATATCAATGCAGAAAAACTCCACCATAAATTCATATACACATTTCAAGAACCTGAGAGGACCTTGGATGCAGCCACTTCAGATCCTTAATGACACAAGAATCCACGTTTTCAAATCTGTGTCTTAGAAAACCACTAGACATCATACCAATAAGAGGAAACTAATGTGTACTTTCACCCTCACTCCTTATAGGAGTAGCACGGGGTTTTATTTTGCTAAGATCTTCATGTTCTTCAATGCTAGAAGTGCTTTTGTAATCCTGAAAACACACTAGCACTACTTCCATGTAGTTTCACTGCTGATTACTACTACTGTTAAAGGGTAAGCATATACTTCAAAACTATAATTCACTTAGCTAGTTACCAGAGCCAGTATTATGTGAATAAGCTTGATATATCTCTGTTCCTAACCTATGAGAAAACAATTTATGGAATCTAATAAGTTAAAAATGAATTGTCTCCAGCAACCATATATTTCACAATAAATGTATGCTCTTTGATCACAACTGACTGTGCTATGTTCTAATTAATTTTTATACAGAACTCTGCTATTGCCCCTTAAACAGATTTTATACACAAGACTAATCAGCTAGCATTTTCAGCTGTGCCTTTGTCTTTTCACCTTCCAACCAAGTTAAAAATTCACAGAATTCTAGTATTTATGGCATAGCTTTCTACATATGTGCCATTTCAGTTTATGGAAGCAAAGACCCATATTTCTCCTTTGCTTTCTTGACCCCAACAGGCATATAATAGAGATAAATACATCCAGATAGCTTAAGGACTTGCTCTAGACTAGACAACCATGGAAACGAATCCTTCTCTAGCTCTCAATTACTTTCTTACCCAGTGAAAAGTACTAGAATTACTCAGTCACTGTGTATCCCCTCCATGATCTTCTAAGACAGGAATACAGCCATTTGATATTGCTGTTTGAAATGGCAGGGTAGCCAGCATGGTGTAGCATTTTGGCCCTATTTCTGCTGCGGTGCTGTAACTTTCCATACATGAGTATATCTTCCTGTATCAGTGACAAGGAACCTGGAAAAAAGACCTACGAGCACAATACAAAATCTCTAATTCAGACTGGATGGTCTATGCACATGTTATTTTATGCATCTGATGTGTAGATTCTGGCACCAGATTTAGGGAAAGAAAATAATGGTAAGGGTGGGCTAGAAGGCATTAGTCTGGGGAGAAAAGTAGAGGAGGAGGGAGAAGGTTCGCCGTTGACACTATTTACCTCCTGCTTTGCCATGGGAGCAAGATTCACTTGCAGGACTAATATGTAATTAAAGATTCTAATTTATTAGAAAGAAAAAGAACTCTACTGTCTTGATGAAATCTTCCTCTGTCTTTACACATTCATGTAGAAAGGTCTAAGGCTCTTTGCATGTTTTTGGATAGCACTATCATTGTCCTTGCTTACAAGTAACAAACTATTCCTGTCTACCTACCATTAATCTCTGAAGTGCAGTACAATGCAAACACTTAAGCTATGAAAGATGCATACACATATATGTATGTTTTGAAAAGAAAAAAAAAAATTCTTGAGGAAATGAATAAAGCATCCCATAAATTCCAACGAATTCCCTGTGAGAAACAGAACAGCAAATTTAGCCTCAGCATCAGGCATTGCTGCACAACACAAAATTCTTGTTGCATACCATGTGGTCTAGAGACACCAGTAAAGTTGACAGAATATCCATTTAAGAAAAGGTCAGAAAAGTGTCTCTTCTAGAGTGGCTTAAGTATATAAAGCTCCTGCCTTGGGCTACAGCCGTAGGTCAGCTTGGAGGTATCTTTCAGCATTTTTCTATGACTCTGTAAGAACTAGGGTTATGAGGAATTTAAAAACTGGTATTTTAAAAACATTCATTGCTCTGTGGAGGAGCTCTGACAAGAGGCATTCTTACACTTTGATACCATCTTCCTATGGACCAATATTACAATGAGTAAGTAGGAATATGCAGAAATTAAATGAACCTTTTGGATTATGGTGTGGGGATTTTTTTGCACGTACAGACCATACAAGACCTTTTACGTTAAATGCTCAAAAATTAAAATAAATTCTGTAATACATACAGGAAGTTAGTGCAATGGGAACCAAATGGGAGTAATGGGACCCAGGTGGTTGGAATGGGTACAAAAAAACACATAGATGGCCATGTACGGCACAAATTGGAGCCTGGAGATGATTATACTGAAACCTTCCAAAAGAAAGAATGGCTCTAAACTGTAAACTGTGTCAGTGCAAATGGCTTGGTATCTTACCACTGAGGAACAGGTTGGGAGAGGGAAGTATATAATTTACTTAGCTAATACAACCTGATGTGTTCATGCTGAAACTATACCATATTAAGGTATATATTGGTATAGGGCATCATATGTGTATAATTTTAACTCTTGATTAGGACGAGACCTGAGCATAACAGAAGTGGTTCTTTCCCCAAGTTGAGATGGATTTTACTTTGAGTCAAGGAATAGACATACTGCTTCAAGAGTCACAGGACAAAATTGTCAGATTAGTATAATTAACAATAATAAGCAGAAGCAGAGGAAGTCCATTATTCAGTACATAAGCTGGTAGGGCAAATACATTTAAGCTTTAGTAATATAATATAGTTTGGGTCACTGAAATACCTTCATTTACTTATCTACCTCTCTATTTATTCCAAGGCAGAGTACTAACATCCTGGTACAAATAAGGTCATGTACAAAGCACATCTAACTGATGAACAAAGCCCTCTCGGATGAAAAATAAATACCTTTAAGAAGTTTTTCATTAAGAGAAAGAGTAGCCACAATATGGTACAAAATGGCAACAACTAGCCTAAGAGAAAGTGACAAAAAATGATTTCTGGCATTGGTTATATAAGGTTAATACCCTGAAAGAACATAGGGAGACTTTGTGAGCCCTGAGTAGCCCCACTGACAGCAGAAGATACACTGACAGGGAACTAAGAGCCCATGCCCAGGACTTGAGAGATTTGCATTTTATGAAGGTGTCCAGCAAAACCTGCAACACAAGGACAGTGTAGTGGTTTTGGTAGTCTTCCACCGCTACAGAAAGATTGTGAAAGGGCACGCCATTTTTCTTGCTGCATTTAATAAAGCAGTAGGTCTTGCTTGGCCCCTCTGGCATTCCGTGATAGCTGAAGTCTGCTTTTGAGCACATTTTTTTAGGAGGAGAGCGTAATTTTTTGGCTGAGAAGAGGAGAGAGGGAAGACGTTGCTGCTATTTATCATGGTCCAATCTGAAATCTTTAGAAACCCTTTATATGTATATGTCCATGTTGTACACTGATGAAATACCATTTTGGCATCAGCAGACTAGTGTAGCTACCCTACCAAAGAACAATGAACCAAAAATTGAGCCCATAAAGTCCCAAGTAATGTGGAATTTTTAACTTACTCAAATCTGTACTGTGAAAAGAATTAGATATTATTTTCTCCTACTTAGATGACACATCACCCCAAGAACAAAAAGATTCAAATTACATATTATTAACAATGTATAGTTTTGGGCCATTCATTTGGGTATATTTCATTCTTTGCTAATCTTTTATCTTTTTTTTTTTTTTAATGAGAACCAAAGCCTTTGTGGCGTACAGCATAAAAATAAATAAAAAGCCAGAAAGGAACAGTGAGGAAGCAATCAGAAATTTGTAAAAACATACAGAATATAAACAAGCAAAGAACCAAACGCTCTGGATGTTAAAATCAAATGGAAGCAAAAGTCACTGTTTCAGGATGGTAACAGAGTAAGACCAAAAACCAGAGCCAACAGCATCAGGTTGACCTATAATCTAAAGGCAGACAATGTAGAGGACTATTTTTTTTCTTTTCTTTTCTTTTCTGTAATTAGAAGGTTAAAAATATGAAACATCAAACTTCTGTAAAGCAGAAGAACAGAGAAGATGAAGTGAGTTCATAAAACACAAAATACATCAACGTTATGGATAAATAACATCCATATAAGTTTCGTGCCAGTAACTCAGTCGATATGTTTTCTGATGGTAAACAGCCTGAAAGAGGTGGCTGGCCTTTACTGGAGTAAGAGAATAGATCTAAGTAAATCCCATGTGAAAAAGAAATGAAAAACATCTGCTAAGGACAGAAATGGTTTGTTGGCTGACGTCAGCCACGGGAAAGCTTCCAGTATATCAGCCCTGGGCTTGCTAGCAGGTGTTGCTGCAATTATTCAGAACAATTAGAGGTGATATTTCCAAAAGCACGGAGATGACAGGGCCAATAAATAAGGCAAGCATGATACTGTCAACAACTGAAATGTAAGTATTTCTCATAAAACCTTTGAGGACCTGTGCAGCAAAGTATTTTAAAGCCAGCCACCAGAGCCTCAAATTTTACCAGTCATACCCATGTGAAATAATATCCCCCTCCATGACCAATGCCACTGAAATCCCTTGAAATGACCTGATTTCTAAGACGCCTCCTTTGCTATGGAGTAGAATCTCACCTTGACAAAGAGAAATATAACCTAGAGACAATATGCCAGATAATATTTTCAGATAGCATGTATTTCTGTGTGTGTATTTTCAACAAACGTGAACTTTCACTAATGTTGAAATTCATTATTATTTAGATTGACAAACTTGATTAGTCTCATTACACATTTTCCTTTCTCTTTTCCTTTGCAGAAGATTTCCAGTATTTATATTCTTTCACTGTGGCTATGCTCCAGCTTACAAGAAAGCATAAAACTCAGCTCTAATGGTTAGTTCACAGGTTTCTTTGAGTATGACTATACGTACAATATTCTCCAGCTGGGCATACAGGCTAGCATTACTTTGTAGATCAACACCAAACACAGCATAAATTTACCTAATTCTAAAGTCTCCCCTTTCTGCCCATTAATGAACTGCATCACGTGCACCCAACATCATCAGGAGTTTTTAGGGAATCTTCTCAAAATTACGTCCACTTCATGATATGCTCTCCAGCCTGACTCAAATTGCATTCTTAATTCATTCATCATTTTAAAAGAAATCAGAACTTGTTTCAATTTTTTTTAAACCATTCATCTTTCTAACTACCTTGGACTCTAGATAAGAAAAAGTCTATTAAAAAACTCAAAGTGGACATGGTATGACTTGCATCAATTTGAACCATTAAATTACTGCTCACAGAAAGCAACCAAGAAGTCTAGTGGCTTCTTCACACTGAACTGCATCATGACCCTGGATCCCTTTATTTGCCGTCTTGCAGCGGACTCTACGTCAAAAGCAAAACCCTCTGTCATTTACATCATGCCCTGTATTTTGTGGAAAACCTGAACTGAAAAGAGATAGCAATTTTTACTTCATTAGAGTTAGAGAGCTAGGCTGATGCCCCAAGGTAAATATGCCTGCTTATTTCAATGTTATATTATGGAGATGTCATCTAGATGCCTGGCCTCACGGGCAAGAGTCAGCCCCTCCTCCCAGGCACATTTTACAAAGCACTGACTGACGCAGTACAGGTGGAGTAACCTTACTGCAGTACTTTTTTATAATTAATTTCCAATCATTCATATGTTTAGAGCTGAAAGTTAATTACAAGCTCAAGTCACTTACTCTCAGATTAAACGGCACTAATTCCTTGTGTGCCCAGAATAAGTTACTTGATGCTCTCAGCTTTCATCTTGAAAACATGCATGTTGCTGTTTCCCTACAGGAAAGCAGCATTAATGCAGACTTTCAAAATCTTCTCAGGATGCAAACTGCTGTTTAAGTGGTAGATATTACTTTATTCTAAAGAGCTCTGAGGGTGGAAAAAGTTAAGATGCTGCTAACTGTCAGAAATACTAAAAAAACCTCCATGAAAGAAATAAGATCTGGTAGAGCAAGTGTAGGATGAAAAGCAGTTTGGCAGAAGTGACACAATGAAATTCAATATTTGTCTTACAATGACTCCAAAGTACATTTTCTTAATCTACAGGTTTGAAGCAAACCAACCAAAAAAAAAAAAGAAAACAAGTTGTTCTTCTAACAGCCCACTTTAAAAACACACCTGGAGCCTGACCTGAAGTCACGCTGCATGCTCTCTGGCTCATGTTAGAAAGCAATTAACAATTTTGTTGACAATCAACAAACCAGAATAGAATCCAACTCATTTTCTCATACCACTATAGAGCCAATAAAAGTAAAAAGTCATCAGCATTTATTTTTGAACTAAGGAAAGCAGACATATCTTGGAAGAGAGACAGATTTTGGATCTCTGGAGAAGGATGATAGCATTTGTACACAGTCATTTTCTGACCATATATGCACTTTGCAAACAATTCCCCTATCCCACAGCATCTTAGCTGGACTTGTTCAAAACTGGGAAAGTGACTGCATTTTAAATAGCATCCCTCTGCAGCCACATCCAGCGGGTATGCCATTTCCTTCCCTCAAACTATTGAAAAGGGCTGCAGAAAAACTTTGCCTAGTGACAGATGCAGAACTGCTCTCGGTGGCTTAGGAAACGGAGTTAGTACCTGCCTTGCGATGCCTGTGCTATTTTCATGAAATAAGAAACCTCTTCATTCTAACTAGGTATAAAATAAAGCAAAAATCTTGGACCATACATGCATTTCTTCATCTTTTCAGGAAGTAAAGCAGGATGGTTTGAGGGAGAGCAAGAGCCTGCTAGCCCTCACTGTTGCCTCTGCTCACACGACACTGCTTTTGGAGGCACAGGCTGTGAAGCCAAAGCAGCAGAGCTGGGGGGCTGGGGACACGCGGGAGAAGTGCTCTGACAGCACCCTCTGACATGGAGGAGAGGGACACCAGGTTTGAACCTGACTTAGGGACTGGCTGAGACAAGGCAGCCCTGAGCAACCGCAAGCGTAATCCTTTCAAATTCATACCATTATCATGCTGAGAAAACATGAGATAAAAGCTACTCTGAAACCCACGGTGACGCTGTGCACTACATGTGGAGGAGACAAGCAGTGTGAAGAAGGAATAGAGATGAACATCAGCTGGCGCCTACCTGGCCCCGCTTTTACTGGCACAAGATAGCTAAAGGCCACACGTCTACTAAAGCAACCAGAACTACGATGCTACACATCAAACTTATTAGACATGCACTTTTCAGCACAAGGAGAAAGGAATTATTCCAAGTGAAAAACATCCCAAGTGAAGGGCATGGCATAGCATCTCACCTCTCGCACTCACCGCCGCAAGCACCAGGACCCCCGGGCAGCTGCTGCCTAACCCTCAGGGCTGCCCACCAATTGCACCTACCACGGGCCAGTCCCCAAATTCGCTGGCCATAAGAGGGTGCCGGCAGAAATGGTTTCCTCCAAGCCAAGGTGACTGCGGGGCTCTGGGCAAAGGCTGGGCAACCCACCTCTGGGACAGCCTGGGCCAGGTTTCAGTGTGCTTGCCTCTGTTAAAGGCTCTCACAGCATCAGGAGGAAGAGTATTTTAGCACACACACAAAAAAATTAATTAGCAAGTGAAAGGGTTACAGACTCCATAATTCACAGGTCCCACATTAATGATTAGCTAACCGAACTAGCTGCCCAGTTGGTAATTTGATTCGTTGGAAAGGAAAAGGCACTCTAAGGACCTTGAAAGTTGTAGCAGAACTGTGTGTCCCAGGTCACCCTGCTTCCCCCTGCCTTCACCATCTCATTGTCAAGCTCAATTTGCCAGCAAGGTCCTGACAATAAACACAAAGATACATTTCAAGGTTAGCAGGCAAAACTCTTGCTGGATGTCATGATGAGCCACTGTAGTGATGAAATAAAGGAGATGCAGGGATGGAAACGGTTGTGGTTTTTGTTTTGTTTAGCAAAAGGCATAGCCTTATTCAATTACCACCCTTCATTTATTTTACCTTGGTCATTAATACTTCGTATGTACCTATGACTGCTAAAAGTAAGCAGAAGAACATTCCTGGGAAGTTGAAGGATATTATTTATGGCTTAGAGGGAGAAACGAATGGTCTGCTAAACTGTCTAGATACTGATATGTAATTTTCCAAGTCAAAGCACTGGGACAATGTGCTTGTTAATTAAAAATCACACTTTACACTTATGCTTTCTGAGGTGGGATGAAATACAGTAAATAACTACAATTCACTGGCTTATTTTAATTTTTACAGAAACCATGGTCCCACTTCAGTGCCCTGGCACATAGTGCAAAGTCTAAGTAAAGGGTATGCTGACCTTAAGAGAGATATTTCAAACATAAGGCCTATGGGCCAAGTAACAATGTGGGCCACAAAGGATTAAGAAAAAGCAGAATATTTTGTCTTCTGCTGCGAGGAATGCATTCTTGAGTGCCAGTTTGACATAGGAAGCAACAGGCTGAAGACTTTCAATTTGCATTTTAGAACATAGAGTAATTGCTTGGTTCTTCCTCTGCATGGTCATTGTTTGAAGCACTGTTATTTTGTTGGGGCCATCCATGTTAAAGTCTGTCCATATTAGCCAATATAAAAGACAGCATCTAAACTAAAAAGCACATTAAAAGCTCCAGCTCTTTTCCAAACCCCTTCTTTCTGTATAGTCAAGGAGGTTTTTTGCATTTGTAACTCCTGAAGTACAAGAAGGTCAACCTAGATCAGATTTTAAGATGTGTCTGGAGCTACCAGTACTTAGTAGTTTAACTCTGAACCACAGAGAAGTGTTAGCAATGACAATATTTTTTTTTTTTACAGAAATATTAAACACTACAAAGAAATTAGAAGCAGCAGTAGACAAAAAAAAAATCACTTTTTTTTTTTTTAAACAGCATGAAAACTTGAGTCTTCTTCATGGTGTAAGTACTTCTGTATCATGTCATAGACTAAGATAAACTTGAAAGGACCGTTCACACTGCAAATGCTATTTCTAAACCAACATTAACGAGTGACCATGTGTAATTCTCTGCATTCTTGGTCTGCCTAAATGAGCATTGGTTAAGCGAATAAGTCTTGCTCAAATAAGACTGGACTTCCTGTGTGCAGGGAAAAAGATAAAGGTCAGTGATCAAGGGACTCAGTGCCCACAAATACAGCCTTCTGTAAACATACATGTTGTTGAATGTGCACCTGCTCTCAGGCTAAGCAGTGTTTCCCTCGGACATTAAATACTCTCATGGTATCTATACATAACGTTGTTGATGTAACCACTTTAACTAAATTTTTCTCACCCATAGGGGAAATTCAATGATAAGAAGCACTTCGTAATGATTTGCAAATACGAATCAAACTGCAAAATCCAATACTTACTACTTATTCAAGGAGTAAATTCCAATGCCAGTTCAGTTTTTAAATAGCCATGGCATCATGCCAATAACATCACTGTACAGGACACCTGCAGGCAAGGTTCAAAAGTTCTGATTAGGAAGGTTTTCCGGCTAGGAAAAGAATATCTCCAGCCATAAATTCAAAGGTGGAAGGAATAAAAAGGGCAAAATTGCTTCTGGGAGAGATGAGAGCCGAACAGGAGCTCGCTTGAATATAGAAAGAGCACTGGCTCTCAAAAC
Source organism: Harpia harpyja (assembly GCF_026419915.1). Taxonomy (NCBI): domain Eukaryota; kingdom Metazoa; phylum Chordata; class Aves; order Accipitriformes; family Accipitridae; genus Harpia; species Harpia harpyja. The sequence continues at coordinate 36,295,223 of NC_068941.1, forward strand.
ATAAACAGTTTTCTTCGGTCGCATAAGCGCTTTTTTGCTTTTATTTGCTCTCAAGTTTGTTACAAAACCTGAAGAGCTCCCAAAGTCATCATCAGCAAGCTATGGCAATGAAAAGAGGCAGGTGCCACTCTTCTGACACTAAAATGTATCACAACTGAGGCGACACTGGCATAAGAAGTAAATTTATGCCCATTTTCCCATCTCTGCATGGGAACATAAATTTTTTAAAAAAATCAAAACAATGCAGAGGAAAACACCCTGAAGATGATAATGAATACTGCAATGTATATTACTAGGAAACAGTTTGCCCCAAGATGAAGTCTGACTGGGGGATGTCTTAACAGAGATAGCCAAGAAATCCAATGGAAAGGAGAATTTTTATTTTTTTTTTTAAATTGAGAGATTTTACTCTGCAACCACTTGAAAACAAGATCTTTGAAAAAGATTTCCTCAAAAATCACAGAGGGAGAGAATATTATTGCAGAAACCTAATAGCCTGCTCTGAATTATAAAATCTGCACACAAAAATTAGTATTTCTTAAGACAGATCACAAGACACAGAATGACTCAATAGCCCAGACGTTAGAAGAGTCACTTACAATATGGGAGGACCAGGTCTGAGTCCCCAGTCCACTAAGCATCTCAGCAATACGTACAAACAGAAATAGCCTCAGGTGGAGAGGCTTGAGAAGGTCTCAGTATTTCATAGGCTGGTGTGGGAAGTGCTCAGCTACAGTGTGGGAAATGAGGGCCCACATCCCTGACCTGAATCAGGTAAACCCATGAGATCAAACCTGAATCCTTCACAACTCACATACATGCTTTCTCCATCAGGTATCGGCTATTTAACATAATGGTCTTTGTAGTTCTGGTCCTGACTAGAAACACATTCCCAGATCTGAGACAGCTTTCCCAATTAAAATTTCTTCAGAATTGATGTGTTATAAGATAACGTCCCACAGTGGCATACCACCATTAGAAATATCATCAGAAATCATGCTCAGCCCTCTCCCCACTCTGAAAAATCACTGAAACTCCAAGGGACTACCTATGTTATTTGTGCAGCATACCTTGCGCAAAGACTACCTTCAACCAAGGCATACACCTATTTCTATGAAGTTACCTTTACACGTACACATGAATACTTTTTTTTTTTTTAAGTCTATTCCTGCCTTCCTTTTTTCACACGTACTTTTTTTGGCCACGCCATAATCTCATTTCACCCATGAATGCAGAGCATGGATGATGCTATTATGTCAACCTGATTTACCTAGTTCTGATGGGGACTCCTCATATGGAACATGAGAACAAGCTAAATAGCAAGCAAACACAACACGAAAGCAAACATCCCAATTTACACCATCCCTGGAAACGCAACTGCGAAAGCTGAAGTTATACAATGGGTTTCAAGCTCCAGAATGACTAAGAAAAGGGGAAGGATGGCTTTTGACATTCAAAAAACCCAAAGATAACCCACATCCAACCCCAAACACAACATGGTCGTGAAGAGACAGAGAGATGCCTACTAATATATTTCTATGTCTTTGCTCCTGCTCCAATTATTAATGGGGGGAGGGGGGCATAATAAAAAAAGTTATCCCTACTGTCCTTTCCTGTGAAGCCTTCCTAGCCATCAGTTCTGTAAAACCTCTGGAAGACAACTTCAGCCTCGCTCAGCCTGAGAGTTCATCCCATCCTAGCAGGTAACCACATGACAGCCCTCCCAGGCATGTTAACAATAGTCAAAAAGCCCCAACATTAACCCCTGAAACACCCAATGCTGTTGCAATTCCTACAGTCACAAGTGCTAAAGAGGCAGCGTGTGACTTTTCTCACCCCAGCCCCAGCAGGTAATCGGAGTTTCCATGGATAATCCCAGCAATCAGAGAGAAAATCTCTGCCTCTAAGGTGACCCATTAGCACAGAGTTCACTGATCAGTAGGTTAACATGCCATTAAAGCATCTCTCTGTAGGGCTTAGGAGGGGTCAAGAAAACTCCATCACAAAGAACAAGGTTATACCAAGATCTTCATGAACAGGTCAAATTCAGCTCAGAGGGTATTCTCTTCCCTGAGGCGAGACCAGCAATATCTGCAATCCTGACATTATTCTCCACAACTTCCCTTGAGTGTCACTTAAATACACAAAATAGAAAATATTTTACTAAATTATATGGGAAAGCAAACAACCAACCTCATTGTAAGGTTGGATGGATACTATTCTGCATCAGCTGCTCCACAACACTGTACACACTTGCAGTTTACGGTCCCTGGTTATAAATGAGACACCTTTTTTTACCCATTACCAGCAGGTAAGCCACATTAACTCAAGGTAATGATATACACACACAGGCAATTACTGAAGAACAGTTTATGCTCTTTAAGGACCATGCAGGTTTGCCAATGCCAAATCACTTGTATGCCTATAGTACTAAAAGGCACAGTAATAGCAAAACACAGTAATAGTAAAAACTGTCAAGGCTGTGATCATCTAGGGATGTACACACACACTGAAACTCTGAGGATGTGGACTAATTCTTAGTAATCTACTGTGTCCAAATACACCATGCTAAGTCCCTTTTCAACAACTACACTTTCTCTCACTTCTTATTAGTTGCCTTTTGGCCAAGATACTAGACAAAAGAACATCCATATCACCTTCAAACAGAAGCATAGATAAATTTAGGTAAGGAAGCAGGAAAAAATAGGAGGTTTCAGCTTGCATTTATCATTTATTTATAAACCTCAAAGAGATGTGACAGTGCTGTCCTCTATAAAATTCACTGGTGGTAAGGCAGCTATTTTTTTTTTTTTTTTTCAATGCCCATGTACTGGAATAGCTCCCTAATGAGAGATTTTCCCAGCAGATTAGTTTTATTAGTGTTAATAGTCCATATAACATACATTTCTGTCTCACCTGTTGCACTTCCCAAAGTAGTTTCATAATGTTTCTAGTGTTTGTGATAACCAGTGTTCTAACCAAAACATGAAATATATGATACACATAGGAAATAATGATCATCATGATCTTTAAATATATACATTTTTTTTCCACAGGTTCTCATACAGACTGCCCTTCTGATCTGGAAACCACCACTGTTCTTCTTTACTTGGTAAGTCTTAAACCAGTGGATAGTGGCTTACGTTACATGCTCTGTCCATGCAAAACATTAGTGTTAACAAGTAAAGTTAAGGATCTAACATGAGCCCTATCTTGCATTTCCTTTTATTTGTTAGTTTGAGTCTCAAACTTAAAGTTATTTTAACACACTTTTGTTTTCAACACATATTCAGTATGTGTCTAACACCCTCTGGAGTTGCAAGCCACCCTCCCACTCACCCCCAAAAATCTTCAACCAGTGCCAAAGTCTATATTTTCTTAACTTAAAGAAGTAATTCCAGGGCTGTCAACTGATAAATTTCATTCAGGGAAACGCTGTGTTCTTTAAGCAACACATTAATCTTCTCTGAGCTAACCATAGTAAACATCAATGTTGAATAGTACAGATTTCACATGTTGCTGCCAGGAGAGAGTTTTAGAAGAATTATCCCCTTTTTAGGTAACCTGGCTTTTAAAATTACACCCTAGAATATGCAAACAAAGAAGACTAATGAACTCAGCAGCCTGTATGCATTGAGGAGGCTGTTGAAAAAGATACTGTGAGTAATGGAAAAAAGTTCATTTTTCAAAAGCTGTAGGGAGCTGCCTGTGTGAAGGTAGGCAAGGGAGAATCTCTCTTTCACCTTGGTTATAACAGTTTGCTGTAAACAGTCATTTCCCTTCTGTTATCAGGGAATATCCTGCAGGGGTGTGTGTTCTATGTCACCCTGAACAATCCACGAAGAAGGGGTAATGTTTCTCTCCTAATAACCCACTCACGTCCCCAACTCCTTTTTTTTTTTAATTTATTTTTTAAACTAATGTATGTAAGAACATCCATTAACTACTGTCCTGCTCCTCATAGAAAACCAGTATTGACCCTGATTGCTAATACAACAGCGGCAGAAGTTTAAGCTGAACTTTTTTTTCTTGTTTTCTTCTATTAAAAGAAGTGCATATAGGACAGCAGGCTTGCCATGCAAGTACAACCATCTGTGTATCAAGAAATGGATGCTTTAAGCCACAACCTAGACGTTACTAAGAGACAGTATTTTAAACGAGCCGCAGTACTTTCAGTTGTGGAAGTAGACTGTGTGTATTCCTTCTCTGATGCTAACTGACCTTTTCAGAATGTTGCTAAATGAAGAAACCACCTGATATTCTTCTGTAACTGTATACAAAATCCCCCCGCGCAGAACATCCTTACACAGCAGGCAGCACTACACCTCAGTCACAACACACACCGAGCTCTTGATGCAGTACCCTCGAAGGGCAGCGAGCTGGCTGGGACGCTGGAGGTAAAAGTGACACTAAATCAATTACTTACCCTCAAATGTCTTATTTTAAATCTGTTGCTTCCACCTGGTCATAACGCGAAGCAGGACTGCTATGATTCACCAAGAGAAGATTAAACTTGACAAGGGGGATTTATTTAATGTTGCTTAAATAACAGAAATCTGAAATAAAATTGCCCTCAGTTCAGCCAAGATTTCTCTCACGCTCCCTCTCCGTCTCTCTTTCCAGGACTGCTATGTAGTGGTCTATAAATATTGGCCCCAACACTTGCTCAGTGCTTTCCTTGCTGATGGCACAGGTCGGTGTTACTGTACACCGCGGCACGGCTCAGATGAAGTTCTCAGCTGCTCAGACAAAGCCATGGACTGGCTCCCCACCCTGCCTGCCTGGAAATACCGTGCTGCTGCCAGCTTTACAGATGCTGCGGGCCTTTCCTGCAGGCCCAGATCAGGCACAGAAGGATAATTATGAGGCTCGTCTGAAAAAAAACCCAAAAAACCAAACCACCAAAAACCCCAGCTTTTTGCAAGCAGGTGGAAAAATGGGGGAGGGAGAAAGAAGAGGAAGCACTTTTGTTTCAGCCCCCTTTCCAGTGCACATCTACATACCAGCTAGCTATGACTATACAATTCAATTCCAAACTAAAATGGATGTCAAAAAATTCTGCAAAAACATTTTCTATAAAACAAGCTCTCAAAATTGAAGAAAGTATGTGTTTCTCATAGAATTCATGCAAGAGCATTAAGACTATATGCATATTCACAGTGTGATGAAAAATACGCATTAATGTCGCCCCTCAAAATTTCTGTCAGTATTCAGGTATTTGGTGCCCAGATTCATATTTAATAATCATGCACAGCATGACAGTAAGCATGAGACATCACTGGGGGCAGGAATCCACAATCCTGCCATGCAATAAATATCAGTTTCAAAGTTCAGAAATCCTTCCAAAAGACAGAATCACCATCTCTGTGAACCCCCAGAGAAACTGGGCTGTTAAGAGATGGGTGCCTTGAAGTGGAAAACTAAGGGAAATTGAAAAGAAGATGGCAAGACCAGCACAAAGTCTGTATTTCATGCACGCCCTCAGTGTACACTGTGGAATAGGCACCACAAATGCAGATAAATGTCCTGCCTTTAATCAAAACATTAGATGGCATATCTGGGAGTTTTTGCCCAAGTAAAACATAAAGCACATCATAACTGCATTAACACTATGAGCTACAGGAGTTTGTTTTATCTTAAAATTGGTGTCTTTTAAATTTTCCTTGCCCTCCACACTTTCCCCAGGACATTATCTATACATAAATCAAGTCTGTTCCAAGGCTTACAGGACCATCAAGCTTGTGTGATTAAGACAACGCAGTCTCTGCAGCCACTGGCACAGCCTGGCATAATCCAGTGGCTAGCATCCCTGCACACCTTTGAGGTTACCAGCAAGGTCATGGCCAGTGCTTATCCACCCATTTGCAGCTCAGTCAAGTGGAGAAGTTTTAATAGTAAGTTTGGAACAAAACAGGAATTTCATCTCCTGCATCTACTGAAAGATATGTTAACTCTTACTGCTTTACTTTCACTGCTTACATCAACAACAGCTTTTAGAAGTGCTCCTAGTACCTTGTTCACAGAGTTAAGGCTCTCCTTTCATATGATTTATTTATTTTTACTGTACAGCTTGAAAAACTAAGTTTATCATTAGTAATACACCAGTACTGAAGTTGACTTTGTTTAAATGGGCACTGTTTATAAAACCTTGGTTTAGAAGCTTGTCATTGATGCCACAGAAACCTTTTGTCTTTAAATGAAAATACATTTTGATGGCATGGGTAATTGCTAAGCTTTGGTGAACTGCCAGGTGCAAAGCCTTCCAACTAATTTGCTCATTACAAGTTTCTCAGTCAAAAAATTCCTGCACATAGCTCTCATCCCCAATGATGTACATGACAGTTTCATAATATCATTCCATCAAACTTTTAAGCTGCCACAAATAAATCCCTGAACAACCAGAAACCAAACAGAGTGGTTTAATAATACTGGGCAAGCAACTGAAGTATTTATCATAGCTTTATGTGTAGTATAATGTCAAAACATATTCTTGGACATCTACATCTGTAAAATAGAGAATTATCTTAGATTTTTGGAAATGATACAGAAGCCCATAATTTTAATGAAACATGCACATCCCTCTACTTCTGGAAACAAATACACAGCATCACTTTACCATACTACATCACTACCATGCCACCACACAAAAGCAAAAGGAGACACGTAAACAACAGTGAGAGGAGGATACCACAAATACTTCAGTTAGTGAAGGCTTGTTTTTTAACAATATGTTTATTTGGCATTGCACATGCAGAGGTGTTACAGCGCAGGTGATGAAGGACACAAAACCAGCTTCACTGACATCAAATGATGCAAGGGCAGTGTGCTGACAAAAAATGAGAGCATAGCATGCTGGAAAAGTCTGACAGCACTGAGAGGATGAGTGCTGGAGGAGGGCAAAGGAGGAACAGCAGTGTTAGCCAAACATTCAAGAAAAAAACCCTAATTTTTTAACAAAATGTCAGTAGAACCTCTTAAAATTCACAGGCAGCATAAAATACCTTGTTAGGGCTCATCGGTTGGGGAAAAGACAAGGAGTTAGTTTTTTACTCCAAGCAGTGTTCATTCAATTCACCAGGACAAGAGGTTTTCCCAAATACAAGGTCCATTCTCTACCGCCACAAAAGCTACAAGGTTTGTCTTGAGTTTGAGAAACACTTGCACCCAATCTCACATTCTTTTTTTTTTACATTGAGACTGCTTATCACCCTTCTCAACAGAAAATTTAGCCCATTCGTCACTTGGTGAATGTCAGGACTGTCCCCATTCATTTCATTAGTCAGGCTAAAAAAAAAATTAACAAAAAAACCTAAAAAGTCTCCTGTGTCCCACTGTTAGAAATGACAACTTACATTAAAATCTCACAGTTAAAGTGTGCATAATACAGAAGAATTGGACACTAATTTGGGTCACCCTAATATTTTCCAGAGTTTCTGAAAGCCTCCAACAAAATTTTTAGTAACAGGAGAGCTTTGGAGGAAATGCCTACTAGTTTCCTAGTAGGTCCTTTCCTACTGTGATCACAGAAGTCAATGGCACAAACTATGATATGCAAAATTAAACATATGCGAGGTTTAGCTGAATCACAACCTGCAGTTTGTGGAAGAAGAATGATAGCTCAAGAAACACGTGAATGTATTACTACTGCTTTTTTGCTTGCATTTTGCATACCCAGCAAGTCTGCAATTTAATAATGAGACAGTTGTTACTACATTGCTTAAGCTCAAAGTCTTAAAATGCAATCTGGTTAGCCCTAAATCTAGGGCTACCACTCATATTAATCAGAGATAATAGGCTTACTTGAAATATGCTAACAGTATCATAAATTTTAAAAGGCTGTTGTAGTTAGATAAGATAATCCCTATGGGACACAGAACTGTATATGAACAATATGGACTGGTAAAGTTCCAAAATCCCCTTTTAGCGAGATTAATAATACCAAAGTTTCATAATCACCTAGTATGACAAACAAAAAAAAAAGGAAAAACCTGCTGAATGAAGTAAGCTGAAAAAAGAAAACCAGTACTGTGAAAGATTCAAGTTATTTGGGAAGGAAAAAAGGAATGTGTCCACCACTAAGAAAAGTATTATAAGGAAAATTTATTTCCAGTAATGCTATAAAACTGAAAGATTGTAGCAGACACTAAAATCCAAATTGTGCCCAGAAGCCTGGATTTTTGCAACTATAAACCAGTTTAAATAATGAAAAATATTCCAAATATTCTGTGTATTTTTAAAAGCATCTCATTCTGTTTTCTTTTATTACATCGGTTATGATACAGTAAATCATGCCAAAAGTTCTGAAACCACAAAATAGCTTTAAAGGTCTGCAAGATTATTTTTAAATCTTTTGAAAACTACCTTAACATATTGTTCCTCTACAAACATTCAAACACCTTATATAAAATTTCATGACCATATGAGAACCTCCACCTGTGTCTTCATGGTACATTGTGGTTTTATTCCATATAATGAATGAGTGAATTTTATCCTCATTTAAACAAAGGTTCTTCCTTGGCTATTCCTGCCAAATAGGGGAACAAGCCTACGCTAAAAGCCAAACACAGATTATGGCTTGATCCTGTAGGTTCAAAAAGCTCTATGCCTGTGAGGCTTGCAGACTTAAACCTGTCCCAAGCTCTACCAACAGTAGACTTGTTTTTCTACCTTTCTACTGACCATTATCACATAGGATACCTCCTGTATCAGTCACAAATAGCTTAAAAGTTACTTTTCAGATGTTACACAAACTAGTTGCATGTTTACTTGTTTCTGTTTGTGTAATGGTCACGTTTTTGTGCTTAGAAAGACTCATGCACTACCAGCTAGTGCTTCTATTCCTACTTTGGGAAAGTCCGTTCTCACTGCTTGGCAGATATATGTCATTGTATGAAGGTGGTCACTACAAGGAAAACTGTGTAATATGGAATTCTGATTTTTCATTCCATACTTAGAGATCCTGAACTTTAGCACCTTCAGAGAACTTCATTCTGATTACAGATATCAGTTGAGAAACTTGGTAAGTTCACAGTAATTCCTAATGATCTCAAAAGCACGACTGCACAGCCCATCTGTTTTCCCATAAATCTGTAGTCTTAAAAATAAGACGAAACATTGTTTGAACAGGCTGAAATACAAGCATCTAATTTCACACTGCCCTGTGTCTTATCTCGCCACTGCTATGTCAGGAAAGTCACAAAAAATATCAAAGCTAATGTCAGCATTCTTTACAAAGGAAGAAATTACTATATTAAAGAAAACAAAGCCCCAACTCTCTTGTATGGTCATCAAATATAGAAGAACTAAAAAGAGGCATTGCTTCATCTGACTTCAGTGTAGATTTAGAAAGTTTTAGGCTGTCTCAGAATTCAGTTTCTCCAGCAAGGGAGTGTAAACTACAATACTAATACACTTGACCATGACCATCATCATCCATTTTCTCCAGTGGTCAATACTCATCTGAAGGCTTCTGTTGCATTATAGAAATATATTGCTAGAATCCAACATCTCAGTACTGTATGCAAATTAATCAGTAAAAGATAGATAATTTGAATTATTTTCAGTCTCTTTCTACTTCCCGACTCTGAAACTATTTTTTTTTCCTCCAAAACTCTGAATTTCCACAAAAATTAGAAATTTAAGGCATCCTATAAAACCATCACAGAAATAAGTTTTATCTGTATAAGCAGTAGTTGCATTTCCTAGTTTAAAGAAGGACGTTAGCTGAAGATATATATATTGGAATTAGCTATTGCATGTCACACACTGTAAAAGATGGCTTATGTTCCCCTTTAACTGGAAAGGCGAGACAGAAATCGTCCAGAAATTTTTCTGCTGTTTTCTCTGATTAATAAATGCTTTAGAAACTCTGAGTGTGCTCTCTGAGCAGATGACTGAAGCAGTAAGACCAAATTCTATGGCATTCTGTAGTGTTACCTTTCAACCAGCCAAGAAAAATAAGAAAATAAGCACCCCTGAGGGTTTTCATAATGTAGCAAAAACTTAGACAAACCTATATTAACCATACAAGGATAGTAACATCTGTCATCTACACTGGCGTATTTTCAAATGCAACGCATGTGAAATTGCAGTCATTCTGAGTTTGAGTCCTCAGTCTTCATCAGAGCCTACTCTTGTGTACACTGCACAGTGGGAAAGTCTATCAGCTGTGCAGACACTAACGAACATGGCTTCAGTTTGCTTTTATGAAATCCAGAGAATTTAAAGATATTGCTGGAGGCATTCAGTTCTTCCACAGGTTTTGTAACTCAGTGCAAAGAGTCATTCAATGCTACAAAATGCATACCATCTACAAAATTACGTTAATTATCCTCAATTGTGGAACTAAGTTTGAGTCTGAAAGTTAATTTCAAATAATGTTTCTTCCCATCAGGAGGTTTCTAACCACCTATACATTTACAAAAAATAAGATATCTCGTGAAAGCCACTATCAGGGTGCTTGACAACTAGGGACCAAATTCTGTAATGCTTACTCAATGAACACACGCTTTGACTCAGTGCTGTTGTGAGATCCACCAAATAAAGGACCCAGCCTCTCATGGTAGGGCCACTGTCAATTTCTGCAGGGGCAACCTGCTCTCAGGTGACCTGCGCTCTGTTTCTTCAGTGACCAAGAGCCTATTAAGCCTCCAGAGTGGCCCCTATAGCCAACTGGTAGTTGGTCCCAGCCCAGCTGAGGACAACTGGACTAGCTGCTGATGACAGCTGTGCCATTTGGCTGTAGCTATACACTTCTGTCTTCACACCTGTACTTTATTTCTGCTCACTGTTGTCCCGTCTCTAGTTCATGCTCCTGATTTCTTACAGGCTTGCTCAATCCTCAAATCTATCTTCTAGAATAGGTTCTGATGGTCTCTGGCTCTCTGCTCCGGTCTGCCTTCTTTTCTTTCATCTACTCATATCTTTGGCTTTTCAAGTTTCCTGACAATGTTTTCTGGTTCCAAACTTGTTCCACCTTGACTTAAAGAAGCTGGCTCAACTGCCTGTGGATTCCCCAAGGGGTCAAGGTTCCCCCAGGGTTTTGAACAATTGCCTTCTCTCTCTAGCTTCCCCTATCACAGGATTTCATCCAGAGTTGTAACCAAAAATGTACCGGAGGAACAGAATTTCTCAAAAATCAGCCAAGCGCTTACCCCAAGCTATTCCTAACTACCATCGTTTACCTTACCAGTATCCCTTTCTGGAAAGTCTTCCTTAAAATCACATTTCAACCAGTGCAGCATGCTAGGCTCATTTTAGCTGGTAACAGTAAAATCTTCCTCCTCATTCCTTAGAAAGGTACAATCTGTAGGCATTCAAGGCCAAAGAAAAGCCATTTTACTCTGAGGTACTGACTTACCAATACCAAGAAACTCTGATGTACTGACTTAGGAATACCAAGAAAACATATATATAATGTATGTTCATGCATACATCATAGCCACCTCTCTTTCATATGATGCGTTCTCATCAAGATCTTCAAGAATCTTAGCACAGAAATTTTAGCAAGAACATAAATAATTCATGGAAGACATCTACACTTAGAAATAATTAAAGTAAATGATGTTACAAATTTTTAAAGGCAAGGTCTTAGACTTGGTAAGCCAGAAGGAATCAGCTGGCCTCTGGTGATGCTGTTTCTTCATTTCAAAGACCACTAAAATTTGTGGAAATTATAGCAGCGATTTTGTCAAACAATAATATAGAACTGTCCAGAAATTGTGAAAATTCATTTCTGCTTCATGGATGCATTCCCTCATAGGAAAGCTAAAATTAATTTGAACTTGGTGATCTCACACTGAAATAAATGATAACTGTTCACCCCTTGCCTCCTTTCTCTTTGATGCCCAGACAGATCACATCTGTTTAATCGAAGAGGAAATGGACATGACAGTAATGAACCAATTGGTCAGTGAAGCATACCTTGGGAAGACACCATTAAACAGTAGTTGGGAAGAGAAGCTGTTAAGAATAACTCAATCAACCACACGTTGTGCTCATTTTGAAGACAATTAGCAGAGGATACATCACAAGAATAACACTGTTTCCATCCAAAAAAATAATTTCAAAAAGGAACACATTTTTTCTATCACATGCATATTAAAGTTACACTGAAAAGATTAATTTTTTCAGAGTAGTCACCAATAAGTTCTATCAGCTTCAGTGAAATTTCATGGAGTCTCTATCACTGACTTTGAGAAGAAAAGTAATTGACCCCAAATATTTATTTTCTTGATTTACAATAAATATCTTTACATTTCTACAGGCTTCAAACTAAATATTGCCTTAGTCTAAGTTATAATGAACCAAACACTTCTGTCAAAACCTTGACAATGTTGAATTAAAAAAAAAAAAAAAAGCAAAGCAAAACCACCCCCAAAAACTCAAACTAGAGAGCCTAAACTTGCCAAGCGACCACTATGTTCAAACTTTGGATTACAACACAACACTTCTGACTTCCCTGTGAATGGACACTTAAATGCCATAGCTAAGGCCATGAAACTACACTCACGTCTGCAGTACCCCTAGTCAGTCTGATCTCTGGGCACATGCAATGAAGATTGCCAGGAGGGAAGCTTGTAGGAGTCAGTTGTTCAAAAACTGGATTCTAACACCAGCTCCCAAAGTCTATACATCTAATCTGGCACTTCAACCACTTTTAAAAGTGCATGCATGCCAGCAGGTTCCAACCAAATCAACTCCATTTGATAAATTCTGTCTGTTATTTGTCAGAATTCAATCATGTATCAACTTTCCTGGCACTGCATGGCCATGTGCTACCTTAAGGGTGCCACAGAGAAGGAGAAGTAGGGCTTCAAACTGTGTTTACCCTCCCAGCTGCATATATCTGAAATAATACCTTAAAGGTATTGCAGAAAAATATGGGAGAAGTCAAACTGCTGTCTGATAACACAATATAAATAGATCCTCTGCTTAAAGTTCTTCCTGTAGCGCGGTAACTCTCTGCCAAACAGAAATGCACAACATGGGAACACAAGAGCCTCCCGAGGAGATGCCGCTACTCACAAGTAACAGGTAACTTACTGTTACTACTTTTAACCTGCACTAACTTATTGGCCTCACAAAAAGGAAAAAAAAAAACAACACACCAAAACACCAAGCAATAAAAAAAATCAATAATCAATTAAGCATTCTGGAGCTGGACTTCTCCACCTCCACTCAGTAGCCGCTGTATCACCTGGTGGCAGTAGCCTGCCACCCCAACCACAGATGTCCATCATGAATGACTGGTTCCTGCACCAGCCACCTCCCTGCCATAGCAGATGTTTCCCAGTGAGCCACACAGGCAGAGGAAAGATTTGGTTCATGCCATGCCTTATGCTTAACTTTCATTCAGCGTGCAAATTCTAGCATTGGATGTTATGCTTCACTGGTGAACAGATAAAGAAACCACAGTTAAGACAACGCATGGGTCACTTCCAAAATCTTGGAAGGCTGAAGTTGGAGAAGAAAGATTCTCAGTAAACTTAATGGGTTGTCTGTGTATCTAGTTGAAAACATTTTTGGTGAACTGTGGGAAAAGAAGTCAGTGCATACCTGAGCTTTTATGGCCTGAGGTCAAGCATAAAGAATAGTTAACACACCTCATTACAGCAGGGTAGCTCTTTACACTTTACAAAAATTACCTCCTCATCTCTTAAAACTGATGAACAGCAGGTCAATGCCTTAGTGATAGTTCAGTATAATAATGCTTTCTCATCTGCTCGCTCAGCTGACACTCATTTGAGACACTAATCTTTAAAAACAAAGTTAGTCGAAATATGTAGTACTAATTTTTTTTAACCTAAAACTAATTTAGCTGTTTAATCAGAAAGTGAATCAAGAGTAATCTTTCAGCTACATCACTGTGCTTCCCCACTCAGAAATGCCATAAGCAACAGAAGACACAGCTATAGCAAAAGACAACTACAGCAAAAGAGACACACCTATAGATGACTTGTTTGGAATGCCATCTTGTTGAATTATTTCCTATAAAAGGTCAGTAAACAACTTTAACCACATAGTCTAAGCATCAGGTTGACATTTATTGTATAGTCAAAAATCTGTTACCAATAACTTGCTGCTTTGATAAATCCCTACATCACTTCATCTCTGATTTATCTGGTAAAATTAGGAGATGTATTATCACAAAGAGCTAGTTTCACACCGTAATGGAAAGACTGGCAAGTTCTTAAAGTGAAAACAGATCAAGTGGCATTTCTTTCCCACTGAACAAATCTAGTCCCGAATGCCAGAATGTATAGGAGTAAATGACTCGCATCCATTTATTTACAGAAAGCGGCTACAGAGTTCATGTTACACAGTCTGCTCTTTACTAATAAGTTCTTCCAGTAAAACATGTTTTGGGTGCCACATGACTGAGCAGTGAAGGCGAACTGATCCTGTAAATAATTTTGTTTGAATTTATCAGAGATGTCACTGTTTTCTAATGTTTCATGCGAGTTTAAAAGCCTGTCCATATGAAAGAGCACCTGGGAAAAAGTTGAAAGTGGGGGAGAAAGGCAGAAGGGCAGAGTGAGTTGTCACAGACCTCCGGTAGGAAAGCAAATATGCAAAATAACATAATTAGCAGAGATAATTTTCAACACTCTAAATTTACACTACATATTCCTTCATGTATGCTTTCCTTTAGGAATGTATGCTGACAGAAGAAAAGGAGATGCTGCCATGGAAGAGTACTCTGGGGCAGGTCCTTGGTTTTGCACATCGTCCCCTAATCCAGCAATAGAAACCAGATATCTCCTACCCTTCTGGGGGTTATAAAAACTTATAATTGTTTAGATATATACATACACACATCTGTGGAATCATCTATATACCTAATACAAATCAGGATAAGAAATTTTGTTAGAATAGAGATAAAATTCTATACAGGCAAACTCCTTTCTAGCAATTCAGTGCGGCGTATATGAAAGTTTTAATTCCACCTGTATGACAAACGCTAATAAAAGGATAATCTTCCTTAAAAAAAAGTTTCCTTAAATTTTCCTCCCAAGCTCAAGAGCATGAGTTTAGTCATAACTAAAATATCACCAGTTACTTTCAAAGTTTAAACCACCCTTAACAAGCACCTCAGATATTCATTAAACACAGTACGAACAGAATACCACAGAAGTGAAGAAAAGGGCTTGCAAAATGGAGAGAAAATAATAAAACCACAGAAGGTCCCTACACTTATGGAAAAGACCACAGGAGTCTCCAATTCCTTCAAGTAAAAAAAACTTTATGATTCTAACAAAATAATTTGGGGGAAAAAAGCCACAGACAGTAAGCTGCACATGGTTGCACACATTGTTCTGTTTCTGGAAGATGAAAACCTAAGTCAAGTTTTGTGAAATCTGAACTTCAGGTTCCTGTGATTCTGAGTTTCTAGTTTCTTTTCCCTCACAACCTTAATGATTAGTCTGTTTTTCATTATACAACTTGATCTCTTCAGGTAACAAACCATCTCCTCTCTCTCAGGTCTGACAAGCATGATGTACATTTTTAACAGCAGCACTGATTTGAGTTTCACTTAGGTGTGTTGTTTGCAGTGTGTGTTCAACTGAACCACAAAAAGGGAACTCTAAATGGAAGATAATCTCACTGTGTTGTCAGCGCTGACTGTGAAATTGTTTTAATTAAACACACCTCAAAGAGTAAGTATTTCAAATGCCAGGAGAAGGAATACGTAAAAAAAACCCAACCCACAAACCAACCAATTTTATTTCTTCTCCTTGAGGATGCCTATTTGAAACTCTGAACAAGTGCCAAACATCACAATGAGACTTTATCATATTTCATTCATCCTCACATTATGAGCCATTCTAATAATCTTCACTCATCAGAGTGAATTCTATTCAGCTTTAAAAGATTTATCTGTAGGCAGCTCAAAGTAAAACAAAATTTGGATTTTTCAGGTTTGCTGGAGCTCAGTGAATCCTGCACTGTAAGAGTTGTTAGCTTTTGCTCATAAAGTTAATGGAAAACAGACCAATTTAATTCCTAATTTATGTTATTTTCTTAAATACACCCATCCATGATACAGATTTGTCACATCTGAAGAACTACAACGTGGAAAAAGGACACTCACTCAAAGATTCTTGCTCTACTACATGGGTGGGCCATGCTGTCACAAGGGCTTTATGTATTTGAGAACAGTTTTCATCCAAACACCGTTTAAGGGTCCAACCTCACAGAACATTGAATCTACTCAGAGTAATCAACAATACACTTGAAAGAGGGATCTGCAGAACCAAATGCTATGTATTTGGCTAAAACAAACATGCAAGAGCATTGCATTCCTTGTAAACTAATGAATGCATGTAAAATATATGATGATGCATGAACTCACTCTTTATGAGCGTGGCCACAGGGAACTGCCTCTTAGCTGAAATAGCTTAGAGGGGATGGGGTGGGAAGAGAAGAGTGAACGTACAGTGGGCCCTGCTAGAGGTCCATTATTAACTGCTCTCCACCGTATTCCCATTTACGGGCATGCTCTTGCTCTTTCAGCACACCGTTGCTTACCTTTGACTCTAAGGGTCTTTGTTTCCAAGTAATAAATACTTTGGACTCCAGGGAGCAGACAGGAAGATCATACATGACTCCAAAAAAACCTTTACTGTTGATAGATTATTGTAAGTGCTTATTCATTATTAGCTGAAATGCTATTGACTGCACACTTAATAAATAGCCTATTTGTTCTTTTCAACTGAAGCAATACTGTAACGGGACTTCTGAAGAGAAGACCATTAAAAATATAAAGACATCACGCAGCAGGTAATTTGGGGAATGTGGTTTCAGTTTTCTGTTCATCGCAGCACAATCAACAAATGCTGCATCCATTAAAATTTCTGCTGCTTGAATAAAAACTTAGTGCAGGGCAGGCTACTCATACACCCTAAAAATGATCTAGAAGTTTTCAAGAAATGAGGCATTGAGATAAACTGTAACTACATTAATGTAGCTTTATAACATCACAGTGTAATCAGCTTTCCTCTTCTCTGGACAAAAATGGCAGCCTTGGCTCTGCCAGGGAATAAATGCTACTCTGAAGCACAAGACAACAAACAAGGTGAAAAGCCCACTTTTCTGCAAACCACCAGCAAGTTGTCAGCACGAAAGCCATACAGCTGAATGTTCCGCCCCCTCGCCTTATTTTGTTTTTAAAAGGAGCCTAATTTCATTTAGAAGAAGAAAATATTCCCATTTTAAAATTCTTTTGCTCTAAGTCAGTCTATTTAAATATTTTCAGCTACTCACTAAATCACTGTTAATCAATGCACTGCTTTTAAGACCACACTTAATAAACTATGTGCTAGATAACTGTCACAATGACTACAAGAAGGAAAACAATCATATTTTAAATGGCTTAAAAGGATTCCACACAATTAAGTAGACTAGAAGCATATTGTACAGGAGGAAGAGATTAACCAGGAAGGAAGAGACAGAAAGAGAAATATTCAAAACATATGATTGTAGAGTTAAATAAAAAAAAGCACCAACATGCACAGCAGTTAACAATAGTTAATTTGCAGGATTGCCAATAAGAAAAAAGCAATACATAGAGCTAATACTTAAGTGATCCATTCCTATGATAAAAGCAACTATATCACATATAAGTAATCTATTAATGTATAAAAAAAATCCTGGTACAATAGGATATCCAAAAATTTCTAAGATGCTTCTGAAAAAATCTTATGCAGAACTTGTACTCAAGCACAGTAAAACAATACCTGTAGGAACTAATGAAGTGAAAACATCTATAATAGCACATGTTGAGGAATATCTGTTTCTTTATGGCTTTGTATGGTAACGTCACTGTAGCACGAATGAGCACAAATTAACTGAACATTACAATGTGTTTACTTAGGTTCTGCAGTCCATTATGTCTTCATTTTCTAACTTAGTTAAAAAAACATAATGAACACTAAAAAAGGTAGAAAAACATACATTATTTTACATATGCAATTATTTTTTAACTTCACAATTAGGCACCTTACTAGCTCAAACATGCTGATGGTTTGTTTTCAATGGTAAAGGATCAATGTAGTCTTGTGAGAGTAAATGATGCTACTTATCCACAAACGCATCTCTCATAGGTGCTTCATTTTACTTCTGATTTTGGACTTCCCCAAACAGCTGCATGCCTGCAGTCACAGCTGGATGCAAGCTGCTGGACAGCTACACAACTCATGGTAGAAGGAAAACAGAGGTAATGATATGCAGTGAATCGGGCTTGTTTGAATCAGACTAAATATTTGGATTAGAGTCAAATTCCTTCTAAAATACATATTGCAGGCATATGTATGACAGTCAGAAGGTGAGTTCATCAGAGGAGAAATACAAAATAAAAAAATAAGTAAGACTCCAGTGCATGGGAAAGGTAAACTAACTTCCTAAGTGTTTCTCAGACAAATGCAATTGATTTATTTCTTGCAATCCTGTAAGAATTAGTTTTCTAGTAGAGTTCGTTATTGCAGTCTGGCATCTCTCAAGCATGTGTGGAAGCTTTGACGATTTGATCATCATGATTTGGTGACCTTATTTCTTCAGCTATACTTTACTCGTGCATCTTCCTTTTCTTCACACAATGAATGCAATAATCTAAACATCATCACAAGATATTCTAATGTAACAGTCTCCTGATTTAAGATTTAGTGCTACTGGGACAGATGTTATCCTTAGTTATACCAGCAGAAATCCCACACTGACTCTGCTACTGATGACAGCTATAGAACTGCACAGAGTTTACACTAGACTAACAGCAACTTTTTCTATTACCTTGTGATAAGTCATGTCAACAGCACCAAGACTTCACGGCAAGTTTTGATCCTTCCACGCTGTCAAGCTTCCTTCCTCTGAAAAGCCAAGATACCAAACGCAGGAGGAACATGGGGCACGCTGGGTCTATCCTTCACATGAAATCTGAACGGGGTCTGAGACATGCAGCCTCATCTGGGACTCCTTGACCCACTTTACAGGTAGCCATTGACGCACTTACAGAGATCACGTAAAAATTAGAGATTAAGTACTACCACAATTTTGAAATAGGCTTCAGATCGGCTTTTTATTACAATACTGCTCCTTGCTTTGGATTCTCAGACCCTCCCACCCAGAAGAATTATTTCTAACCAAAAGATGACTACCATTTAAACAGTGATTCAAATCAAACTGATTCAAAAAGTTACACAACATGAGGAAGTAACTGATGAAACATTCCAAAAGTTGCATTGGCAACAACAAAAATAACTTTGGTGCCATCTCAATTACTTTTTTAAGTAATCACATTATATTTAACTAGGAGTGCACAAACAGCATACTAATTAATGAAAGGCTGCTCTTACTTTTTAAACTACGTTTCCATGCTTTGCATCATTGTGGTTCAAGTCTGAAAATGGTCATATATTTCCTTATTATGGAAAAGGATAACTACATATAATACCTTCAGATTAGCCCACCAAATTGTGTGGTTACTTCTGGTAAGAAATAAGGTATCTATCTTTTAGATAAAACACCCAGCTCCAAATTGAATTTATTATTTCATATAATTACACAGTGGTTGAGGTTGGAAGGCACCTTGGAAAGAGTCTAATGCACCCCCCCTGCTCAGAACAGGGTCACCTGGAGCAGGTTTCTGAGGGCCTTGGCTAGTTGAGTCTTGAATGCCTCTGGGGATGGAGACTCCACACCTTCTCTGGGCAACTTGTGCCAGACTTTGGACACCCTCATCATTAAAACACTTCCCTCCTCGCCCCTTACGTTTAAAGAGAATTTCTTGTGTTTCAGTTTGTGCCCATTGCCTCTTGTCCCATCACTGGGGACCACTGGAAAGAGCCTGGCTCCATCCTCTATGCACCCTCCCTTCAGGTGTTTATAAACACTGATGAGATCCCCCTGAGCCTTCTCTTCTCCAGGCTGAACAGTCCCCTCTCTCAACCTTCCTCATAGGAGAGTCTCAACCTTCCTCATAGGAGAGATGCTCCAGTCCCCTAAACATCTTCATGATGCCTTCACTGGACTGGATCCAGTATGTCTATGTCTCTTTTGTACTGGGGAGCCCAGCACTGGCCCCAGAACTCCAGATGTGTCTCACCAGTGCTGAGCAGAGGTGAAGGATCCCCTCCCTCAACCTGCTGGCAGCACACTGTCCAGTGCAGCCCAGGAGTCTGGTTGCTTTCCTTGTCACCAGGGCACATTGCTGGCTCATATTTAAGTTGTTTCCTGAATCTTTTCTATTCTCTGAGTTACTGTTATATGAGCGTTGCTTAATCTTCAGCACTGACTATATGAATTTTATGAATTTGAGAGTTATCTCATACCAGTGAAAATTCCTTTCATTAGTCAAACATTCACATAATCATTTAGTTTGGCCATCCAAAGAAGCTTTTAAACGTTTTTTTTTCAGTTGCCTGGCAAAAGCTAGGTGTTTTTGTAAAAAAAAAAAAAGCTACAGAAAAGGGCAGATGGATTGATGACTAATAAATCTTCCAAAATAAGCTATATAAAGACATTGAAAATACATCTGATCTAAACAGTGGGTTAGAGGAAAAGGCAGAAAGAAGAAATATCTTAAGAAATGAATGGAAAAATTCTCTCTGTGTACCACAACTTTTTGGTTGACCATGGATCATAATTTATCCAGTCAGGTATGGATGTTTCCACAATTATTCACAGTCTTGGACTCATTCCCCATCACTCTTTTCAACATGTTTTTGGAAAGTGCTAAAATGTAAGAACACGAAACCATGTATCAAACTGCTAAATTATTAAAAATGAGACTTCAAGGCGTGAGAAACCATTGGCTATTTCCTTTAAAAAACAATTTTTTGTTTAAAACTTCCCTGCTTTATGCCTATATTGCTTCCAAAACCTTTATCCACTGGCTACTAGCTGAAAAGAAAACAAAACAAAACAAAAAAAAGAAAAATAAAAAGAGGAAAGGCTGTTCTGAACCCTGTTCCATGCAGTTGCTAACTGATTTTATGACTCCACAGCAAGGGTGTGCAACTTGTGGCAAGAAAGCCAATCATGGCCCATGGGATTATAAAATGCAGCCATCAACCATCTCTCCCTGTAACCACGTAACTGATTTAAAGCTGATTAACTGTATGTATTTGCTTGTTAATACAAACAAGCAAATTTTGTTCAGCTATCCAGGAAACTGGCAGCCTAGGAAGGTATGGTTGTGTGGCTTTCTTGTAGCTTAAAGAAAACCAAAAATAGTAAAATGCAAAGGGAATTCTGAGTTTTAATTCAGAGTTTTGTTATAGCTTATATATATAATTCAGGGCGGACATTACTTTGACTGACTCTCTTTTTCACATAATTTCTAGCTTTCTTGCAGAAAGTCTGGGTCTTTTTACTTCCAGCCATCACACGAGTTAGGTTGAAATTGGTCAATGGGGCTTGAACATTAATACACAGACTTACAGATAGACAGTGTGGCCACAAAATCCTGGCAGGAAACCGGTCTCAGGGGAACTTTGCATTAGTATCTCACACGTAGCATTTGGGAAACGTTCAAGCTGCAGGAGTCAAAAGAAATTGGGCACTCAAAGTGGGGGCCCATAAAATAACTAATTTCGTCATCTGTTGTGCCATATATCAGCTTCATAGAATCTCTTGACAAAAACCTGGATGTCTTATCACTCCTGCAGCAAACACACACGCTCAGCCAGATGTGCAGTTTGCAGCTTAGGTCCAAGTGGACAAGAGGGTTGTCGGCAGAAAAACATTCACCTGGGAGGAAGAGAGGTGGCATTTTCTCACAGATAAGAAATAGAGAAATAAAAATAAAATCTTTCAAGTGTATGAAATATTTTGTCTTTGTACTCTTTATTCTAACAATGAAAGAAATACTTTGCTTAGCAGTGATGAGTGTTTTGAAAGCATTAACATAAGATAGTTAATGAAGCCTGACACTCAGCTGCTATGTTATCTACTGCAAAACATGAGAATAGAGAATGAAGAACCCAGCACCTGCCTGACTTTAGCTTCTGGATGCCCATGATAAATTGTTAGTTTATTCGCCAAATGTAAACTATTTTTCTTCATTCTTCATTAAGCTAAAAATAAAGCAGCTCAAAGAAAAGCTACAAATAAGCAAAATTCTGAATGAAAAGATCCTGGAAATTATGTATAGTTCAACTATATTGTCTGGAAAAATATCATCTCAGGGTTTTTTGCTAAGACATAAATGCAGTACATAAGGAGTCATGCATTTTTAAAAAAAGCTATCTTATTTTTTTTAACTTACATTTACATTTTTACGCAACCAGGAGCTGAGACAGAAAAAAATAATTTTAGTCATAATAGCTTGTGATAGAAAGGTGTTTGAGGTTACGATGTCCCCTTCCAATGAAGGAAAGATATGGAGCCCAATGGAAAAAATATCAGATACTTAACACAGTCAGAGCCAGAAGGTTGCAAACCTCCAGAAAATGTCACTGATTAGATAACATGCACCTAACTGAACTGACATTAGACAAAAGCACTTCTATCTCCTCTAAAATAAACAGAGATGGGAAAAGAACAGAGAGGAGGCAACTGCTGGATTATCACCAGAAAAAGAAGGGAAAGGTTTAGTTACCCCTGATGGAAGAGAAGCAAACTGCCCAGAAGAGGAAGCTCTAAGATTCTTCAGAGGCAGCTGAAGAACTGGAAATTAATGGATTTACAAAGGAAAAACAGAAAGACCAATCTACCTAGCCAGGAATAACTTGGGAGAAGAGAGATTTAAAAGCATTTAACTCCCAACCAAGAGGAGGAAAACATGCACAAGGAATGGGTACATCTCTCGCGGCACAAGGAAACAGCAGAAGAAAACTGTCACCCTGTGGAAAAGTGGTGAGAACAGAGAGGCTCCTGCGTGCATGAGTACAAACTGATGTGAGGATGCATAATGAAAAATCCTCTAAGGACATGAAGAGGAAACATTCCAAAAGTTTTCTGAAGAGAAAAAAAAAATTCATTCAGGTGTTTGCAAAGTGCAAATATTAAAAAATGTGATTAATGTACATGTGCTAAAATTCGCTTGCTTTACAGCAACTAGAGGTAAGTCCCACCTACTAATTTATGTGAAGAAGAAAAAAGAAAGGAATTTTGCTCAAGTGGAGAAATGAAACTAACTATTAGCACCTAGAAAATAAACATTTGTCAAGAGGATGGTTACTATGGATAAGGACATGAACAAGAAGTCTGTGTTGCAAAACTCTTCTTGGAAAAGTTAAAATAATATAAGCTATATTTACCTTTCATTTATTGAAGAGAACAAATCCAGTGAATTTTATTTCTGTCATCGCAACTTTCAAAGTAGTTACACGAAACTGGTGTGTAATAAAAAGTTATTATATACCAAACAGATTCCACGTCAATCTCACTGCTTCCTGAATTTTTCATGCTGGTATTTTATCATTACAAAGCTATTCAGGTTCAACAGGCTGGCTTCCAAGCTTATTACATCAGCAAAAATATTAAATATTATTTATTATTATTATTATCCTATATTTGGCAAAAGTCAACAAGACTGCACTACAAGATACATACATTAAAAATTAGAGTACGAGAGTATCTTTGAATTACTACCACATGTGCCTCAAATTATATTCAGGGAGGCATCAGTTCCAGCCTTCAGAGTCTCTGTACACATTGCACTGAAGTGTAATTTACAGCAGACCTTACACATTAAGCTTTCATGGTGGTAGCTATGTGTCTCATTATTTTTTAAAGATAGATTTGGATGACAGTGATTTGTCCCACATACACAGACCTTACACATAACAGACTGTGTTAACATCCGCGGTCTGCCTATTCAGGTCTTGTTTTTCTGTCTCTCTCCTTGACTTTTCTTGGCCATATGTGTAATTTATTTGCTTATACCAGACCTGCACCTTATATTTTAGTGTGTCACTGTATATATCTGTATTTCAGCTCCTAAACAATACTTCACACTACATTTGCATTATTTTGCTTCTCCATCCTTGTGCCCCTATAAATGTGCTTTAATCAAGGCTGGAAAACAATCTATCCACCCACTCAGCTAGACAAATGCCAAAATGCCTCCAGATTTTAAGCTTTCTTTTGGCTGCAAAATGATCTTCTAAACATGAATGTGCAGTAAACATCACAGCTGGCTTCTCATGTTTGCAAGTAAACAATTTTTTGATACCTTTTCAACTGCAGAGGTGCATGCCAAGCTGCAGCAGATCACGATTGCTCATAAGAACCACACAAGAAACAATGAGGGCATCAAGAAATGAGTGCCTGTGAGGATGGCGCACAACACGGCAGGCGAGCAGCAATGAAAACACCACAGAACTCAAAGCAGAAAGGACATCTTCCACCTCCTTTGCTACAGGGTACTAAGGTTTGGGCTCTTTTCAGGCCAATTTGTCACATCCTACCTGGAGGCTGATACCAAGAAGGATCCCACCCTTACACTCATTGTAGTCCTGTGACAGCACAGCCAAAGAAATCCTAGTACTTCAGGGGGAGGAAGGGAGAAATTCAGCGCATATTAACTTATGAAGTTGAGAAGGACTCATCAAATCAGTGTCTGTTGGAAGGACAGAGCTGAAAGGAGTTGAGGCTAAAGGCTTCAAAGATACTTAGGAATCTACAAGAGGAAGCAGACTGGCTCACAGTGACTGAGACCAAACAAGGAATACATTTTTCTTCTGGAGGCAGAAGAGTAAGGGACACAGCACACTGCATGAAAGCAGTGTCTGACAAAACACACTTCTACCTTTTCCTTCTTCACACCTTTCTTTCCTCACTCATTTTTAGTCTACATGTAGGTTTAACACAGAGACATTTTTTTTTTTCATGTTCAAATCCAAGTCCTCCTCAGTCACTGTCTACGAACACAACAGGGAGAATGGCAGTCCAACTATTTTTCGCCCTGGCACTTAGGCACAGGCTACATTTTTCAGGCCCTGGCTTCAGCCTAGCTCTCTGGTCCAGCTCCTTGAGACGACACGACAGCTCACTCGCACCTCATTCTGCAATATGCAGAGAGAACTATTTGTTCTCTTGCTGCAACAGCATAAAAGCCAAAATGTCTTGGGACTCCACAGCAGCCCTAGGCTCACCCTGCAGCTACAGTCTTCAGCAACAGCTGGCACTAGTATAGCATTATAAAAGCAGCAATGACACCAAAGACAATTAAACAGCACTGGTGAGCTTGCTACTGAACTTTGCTGCTTTAATAACATTTGTTGCTCGAGAAGAGAGAATTCCCACCAAGAAGGGTACAAGCACTACAGTTATCATGCATGGTCCAGCCGCTGCAGAGAGAAGGGACTGCTCTTCATGTGTTAGTGCCCACCACACCAAGCAAACGCCGAGCAAAACACAACTACAGAATGTCAGCTAAATACCAAGCCCAAGTAAACAGGTTTTATATGAAGCGTCTTGGGAAGGCAGAAGTGGAAAGGCAACAACTCCACAAATGCCGTTTTCACAGTGACCCTGTGGGAGGACTTGGCAGTACCTTCAGCCTGGTAATCCACATGCCCACGGGCATCCACATATCCTCCTGACATTGCAAACCAACTCCTCACAGCAAATTTAGGACCCTCAATGAGTCTGAAAACAGCATTCATCCTTGCACACTGCACAAGGAAGCTGAGTACTTTTTACAGATTCCCTGCTCCCTCCCCATAGTAGAGAGGGGTTTTCTTTGTCCGCTCTATTTGATAGTCCACTGGTACAAAATCTATTGAATGACGAAAGTCACTCAATAAGCTGTTTTCCTTCAGTCTGTAGTAATAAAACTATACAACACTATAAACATTTTCCGCACTGGACTCCAAGATGTTTGGTGCTCTAGCTAGAAACACTGCTCCTTTTGTTTTTACATTACAGCAGACCCCTTTCGACCCACTTTCCATCAAGACACGAAATATTTTTGTCTTCTCTTTTCTGTGAGGACAGCCCTTTCTAAATCTAGACAAGAGACTTATGAGCAGCTATTGGGTGAGTGTCATCGCTCCAGACCTAAGCATATCACAAATCAGACTCATCAGAAAAGCAGAGCAATGCCCAGGGAACAATATTGCCTTCTGTAATGGTACCAATGCACAGGCTGCCATGCAGGGAAGATTATCATTAATGGGAGATATGGACCTACGTCTCTCAAGAGAGGAGAAACAAACAAACACCACAGAAGGCAACATTCCCTTTTCATAAAAAATTTAAGTTAAAGCTAAGGAAAGAAATAAACAAACTCTTCAGTGAGCATTCTCAGTCTGTGTCTAAGGACTCATCTTTGTAATTGAACATATTGTCCCTTTCTGCCCCACATCTGAGAAGTGCAGGGCAGGTAAAGCACAAGCAGAGGTATGGTGTATGAAATTTGGCAAAACACTGTGCCCATGCTGCTGCTGGCTTTTCTGTTAAAGCTGCTGACAGGAATGCTAATGTGTCAGGCAAAGTTTGCAGGGAGAGGTAATATCTTTTATTAGACCAACTGATACAGTTGGAAAAAACAGACAAGCTTTTGGGCACAGAAAGCCTTTCCTGCACAGACCTGAAGAAGGGCTTGTTTGTCTGAAAGTGTCTGTGTTTTTCCAACTGTATTTGTTCATCTAATAAAAGATATTACCTCTCCCTGCAAACCCTGTCCCACTTAACAGTCTTTGAACATCATGGCTACACCAGCGATACTACTACATTTTGGTTGTGCTGATGATTTGCAGCATAGACTTCTGCGTTTGGTTTAACAGGCAACAACTTCTCTGCATTTCACAGAGAACAGGTTACTGTTTTTAAAGGCAACAACTTATTATAAATTATACTTATTGTCAACATGGGACAGCGTAAAGCTGATGGTGATGAAGGCAAAAAAACCTCT
Organism: Harpia harpyja; assembly: GCF_026419915.1. Taxonomy (NCBI): domain Eukaryota; kingdom Metazoa; phylum Chordata; class Aves; order Accipitriformes; family Accipitridae; genus Harpia; species Harpia harpyja. The sequence goes on from NC_068941.1 coordinate 36,322,080, forward strand.
TACCCCCCTCCCCCCAAATAACCCCAAGCCCTCTTATTACCATTCACATCAACCATCAGAATAGTCTCCAAGTATGACATGTACCACAATATTAGGAAATGCCTGAAGAGCACAAATTCTCAAGTATCTACTGAAGGAGTAGTAAAACAATCCCCATATGGGATTTTTAAATAGGACTAATGAGATAAAGTTATTTTCAAGACACAGCCACAAACTTTCTCCTACACTGTGACAACACTGCCACACTTACTAGGGCTGGTCTTGGCAAGTGATATTCCAACACGTGAACTGCACTCTAAAGGGTTTATCATGAGGATACACATTTACATAACAGAGAGAAAAACACAAAGAAGTAAGTAAAGACTTTCAAATACTGTGGGCCTCAGGAAGGTCTTTGTGTCTTTCATATTTCGATGTTCTGAGTAGTTCTGGTAGAACAGATGAAGTAGCTGACTGACCTGCTTCACAGGGAGGAACTGATGCTAGGAGATGCAATAAATATCTGAAAGCTCATGTTAAGCTAATTAAGATATACTTTTCTTCCCATAGTCTGCCATTAACTTTAGCACAAATCTAATTGAAAAGCATCTGTACGGCGAATGAGAAAAATCAATTCTCGCCCTCAACATACAAGTTACTGTTATTTATTTATAAAACAGACTGTATTTAAACACTCTTTATTGTCCTCTCCTCCCAATCAAACGTTCATGTTTTCACTATAATAACGGTTTCAGGTTTATCACTGTAAGAAGGGTCTCAATAGGAAAGCCACAGTTAAGTAATTTTTTCAGTGAATTACATTTTTTGGATATATTCTGTTGCCAAGACATATTTCGAGTTTTATGTCAGAGGTCTACGAAGCAAAATGTGAAACATTTTTCATGACATGTCTGAAGAATGGTAGAACTTATTTTCCAGATCTCTCTGTATTCAAATTACAAATGCATGATCCATATTTTTATTTGACTCAGTGCTGTAACTCCAGATTAATTACATTAATTTCAGTGGAATTTCTCCATAGTTTTGCTTTGCCATACAGATCAGAACAGACGTGGTCATTATCATTAAATTACTTGATATTGTGTGTATTGTAGAGTATATGTATCAGTGACTGCAAAATTATTTTCCATAATAAAGTGTTTCGTGTCTACAGGATGCTTGATGTTTTGCATTTCTTAAATAAAAATAGCAGCTACAAAATAGATGTATTTTGTAGGTAAAATTTTTATAAGCTGAGCTGGCAAATATTTATCTCTGACATCTATTTAAAACCTATTAATATATATTTATGCAAATATGAATTACTCTCTGGAACCTTCTTCTGGGGGGGGGGTAGGAAATGGAAAAAGAATTTTCTAAAGAAGTTTATTTACTGAAATGAACTAATAAAACAATCCACAGCCTGTTTGTACACCTGAAATAGGCCAGACTGACTAGAAATGTAATACCAGAGAGCTATAATTTCTAAAATGATATGGGGGTTGAGGGAAGGGGAAGGAAAAAATTAATTTCTGCATGCTTTAAAAACGAAAAACAGTAAGCTAAAATCAGTACAAGTAAGTCCCTACAGCTTTCCCCATACTGGGGAATTTTAGGGTAATGAGAAAGACACTTTCCTCAGAGCATAAGTGGTATGATAAGACATAACATGCTGTTTCTTCACTTTGCTTTCTAATTACCTGTAAAAACTAAGTGAAAATGATACATAGATTTTGTTCCACTGAACATCACACTTTTTACACTCATTTCAATGTAAACAAGAAGAAGATGACAAAAAAATGAGTTTCAGAAATTATTTAACGTTGGAATGAAATTGGATTTTTGTTAGCAGTACCACCCTAGTGCGAGCATGGCATCAGTCACATTATATACTCACATGTTGGTTTAGGCCGCCCATGGTTATAAAACAGAGGGTAAATTTCATACGTTCTGCCACATCTGGGCTAATAATAATCTGCATTAATATTATTTATATATTACGTGCTTTGAAGTCTGCTTTAGGACATGAACAGAGAACAGGTCAAGCAGTCTCTTGTAAAGTTCCTAATAGATGAAGGCGGCCTTGTAACTGATAATGCCCAGAAGGCATTAGTTATTTCTTTCATGAAATTATTTCTCTATAAGGAGCCACAAAATGGGCACCATTTGATGAACACCACAAACAGGGACAATGTAGCCCTGTCCTTATCTAGCTTCTCATTGCAAGGTTAGTATCGATTTTGCTTTAGTATTTTTCAATCAGCTCACAGTCACCTACCTGGGGCATAAACCATCTCCCTGCCTCACAAAGAAGAGAAGTACTTAGTTGCTGCATTTTTTCCCCACACAGGAGACAATACACAGGTGTCTTATTTTCAAATGAAGGGAGAAAGCACCCCAAAAGACACAGGACTGAGATAACAGCATTCATTGATGATGAGTCATTTTGTGGCCATATTACATCGTAACGCTTGGCTGGTCTTTAAGTCAGCCAAGCTCCAGCATGCCCTCCCCGGGGTCAGAGTGGCCACGCTTCCCACACAAGTTGGTGCAGGGCTGGAGCCTGCTGGGCACTCCGGGACACCAAACACCCCAAATTGGCACCCGAGCTCTCGTACTGCAGCTGGGACCCACTTCCTACAGCGATTCATACTCAGCACACCTCTGCACCACACATCCCTCAGTACAGCTGAGCACCACAGCCAGGATCTATCACAGTGTTTTGGGTTTGTGTGGTGGGGTTTTGGTAGCGGGGGAGAGGCTGCAGGGGTGGCTCCTGTGAGAAGCTGCTAGAGGCTTCCCCAGCTCCAAGTCGGACCTGCCTCTGGCCCAGCCCGAGCCCGTCAGCGACGGTGGTCGTGCCTCTGGGAGAACAGATTTAAGAAGGGGAACCTGCAGTGGGCGAGGAGATCAGAATGTGAGAGGAACACCGATGGAGACACAGACAGAGGTCAGTGAGGAAGGAGGGGAGGAGGTGCACCGGAGGAGGGGATGCCCCTGCAGCCCATGGTGAGACGGCAGGCTGTCCCCCCCCAGCCCATGGAGGGGAGCGGGGGAGCAGATGCCCACCTGCAGCCTGGGGAGGAGCCCACGCCGCAGCAGTCGGACACCCCCAAAGATGGCCGTGACTCCATGGGAAAGCCCATGCTGGAGCAGTCTGTGACTGAAGGACTGCGGCCCACAGAAAGGACCCATGCTGGAGCAGTTCATGAAGGACTGCAGCCCATGGGAAGGACTCACATTGGAGAAGTTTGTGGAGGACTGTCTCCCGTGGGAGGGACCCCACCGTGGAGCAGGGGACAAGTGAGGAGTCCTCCTTGCCCTGAGGAGGAAGGAGCGGCAGAGACAAGGTGTGATGAACTGACCTCAACCCCCATTCCCTGTCCCCCTGTGCCACTGGGGGGGGAGGAGGTAGAGAATTCAGGAGTGGAGTTGAGCTGGGAAGGAGGGAGGGGTGAGGGGAAGGTGTTTTAAAATTTGGTTTTATTTCTCATTATCCTGCTCTGATTTGATTGATAACAAATTAAATTGATTTGGGGTTTTTTTTCCCCAAGTCGAGTCCGCTTTTTGCCATGACCATAACTGGTGAGCGATCCCTCTCTGTCCTTGTCTGGACCCATGAGCCTTTTGTTATATCTTCTCCTCCCCATCCCACCAGGGTGGCAAGGAGTGAGTGAGCAACCTGGTGGTGCTTTGTTGCTGGCTGGGCTTAAACCACGACACGTGGAATGAGACAACCCTGGGGGCAGCACAGTTCATGCATTACTGGAACCATATACTGAATTACACAGGTTGGGCATTTCCCCAGTAGCCCAGTCTGATTTTTGGATCCTCTAGACAGGTGCCAAGCCTGAAGAGAATTGTAGAGGAACACAGAAAAGAAAAAGATTGGCTGAAGTTGAGCTCTGGTTGCAGAACCGTTAAGCAAAACCCACCCCAGCTAACAAGAAGCTGGACTTTACAGGGGATTGTGAAGATTTTTCTAAGCAGCAGTTGGTTCCATCAACAATCAGTGTGGTCTCCTTAGTCCAGCTGGAGCACCCAGGTGAGACCAGAGTTCGCTGTTAACTCCTGGCTTGCTGGGTGGCAGGAGTGACCTACAAGCACCTCGCTATCCTGCACAGCTCTGCACATTTCTATCTGGAGCCATGTAAAGGATAGATTTTGTTTATACCTGCTATTTTTGTTAAATCCAATGCAGTTATTGCTGAATGAAACATCCAGACTTCAGCATTGGTTTGTACAAGTCACCTAAAAGATACTAAAACTCCGGTGGAGGTATTCCAGACAAATCGCAATATAATGATCTAAAGGCCTACATCATTCTTTGACACCTTTCGGCTATTTACAGATGGAGCCAGATAGAAAATTAGGTGTACCAACAAGACTGATGAATTCCTAGTTTTATTTAATGCTCTAGGCTCCATGTAAAGTGGCCTCTAAACCAACGCTGAATGCCAGGATGTACAGAGAAACAATGAAGCAAGTCTCCTTGATCTGAACTGTAAGAACTGAAAAGAACTTTAAAACCTCTATGCACAGTCTGCCTAAGAATGATATTAGGAAAAAAAAAATACAGTAAAATTCTTCATGCAAATTGCCATCTGGGCCAGGAAGCTGAGTACAGTACTGTTTTCATCATCTTTAATGATGCACAGTTTAGTTCAGGGGGAAGGGGGAAAGGAAATGGGACCAACCTTTGACCAGTATGACAGCAGCATAAGTAATCCCTTATTGCATTATGAAACAATTCATACATGGGGACCTGTTACATTACTGGCCTGTTAACAGTATTGCAGCTCCTTACTTTTACTTTTTTTCATTTTGTTTTACATCAGACGAGCCTATTGCTGTCATTTGTAGAGAACGAAAAAGCTGCTACAGTTTTAATATAAAACACAGGAAAAAAATACACAGCAGCTGTTCATATTTTCTAGGAAGTCTGTTACAATAATGATGTCATGGAAAAAGGCTGGAATCTATTAAAATGGATCAGACAGGCAAGCCATTCAAAGCCTTCAAACAATATGTGTATACAAGCTGCACCATGTACCTTACATTAAAATAAAAACAGGCAAAGAGTGGAGTTCCTTAAAAATATTGAGAACAGGCAATTAAGGTAATTTCATAGTTTTACTTCAATAAATTCAGTTTACTACTGGAACTACCCAATAAAGCAAAATACAAAAGCCACAACCAGCTCACTGTCAATTAATGTCATTTTCACCTATAAAAGCATTTCAATCTGTTTTGAAATCACTGGCTCAAGCTACGTAGGAACAAAGCAGCTCTCCCAGCAAAAGATTCTGCATTGACAAGTGAGACATTTAAACACCAGGTATAAAATTCAGCTCATTAGGAAGGGTGTTTTGTTGGGGTTTTCCCCCCACCTCCAATTTGGGGATTAAAGCATGCAGCTAAGGGGAGTCCCGTCCAGGCACTCCATTTGACCTGTAATTAGCAATCAAACATTCTTCATTTATATGATGCTGCTCCTGGGCCCTAGCAAGTTTGCACCTCTTGCTTCAGCTTGCTTGCATATCACTCCAAACTGCACAACCCAAGGCTTGCTCAAACATTATGCTTCTCTCCCCTGGGGTACATTGAAAAGAGAAGGGTTTGTGGTAGAAAACAGGTAAGTTTTGTTGTTATCTGGATGTCTCAAAAATTATCTTTATGTTCTCCCATTTCTGACAAGCTATGCCTTCCTCCCTAAGGCTTTCATTAGAAAGGTTTTTCTGACGGTGGCCTAAATATGTCTTCCTAACACATGTAGAAGTACTTAGCACAATATGCATATACTTCTGCTAATGTGAGATCATATTTTGACCCCACATTCTTTAAACATTCAAGCTGACTTTTTGCATATTCAGGAGCTGGAAAAGTAAAGCAAGACTGATCATGTTTAATATTTTTAAGTCTCGATAAAAATACAGAGACAAAAACAAACTGGACACAAATACCACAGGCAAAGTTTTAATTTGTATACTGGGTGGGCAGAAGGAGCAAGAATTATATTCTTCAAAACAAGAGGGGAGACCCTCAACTCAATAGCAGCCATGAATAGTTTGGAAAGTAATGAAAATTCAAATGAAAGTTAATATGACATTCTTAAATTTCTTTCTTTTCAAACTATCAAATAATTTTTTTACTTGTTAATTGTAAAATACCAGCTACAGACAAACAAAATCAATGAAAATACCTTGAGACTCAAAAGAGTAATGAAACTACAACTTGGTTTAAAGTGATAATTCCATCAAGCCATCTGAAAAGATCTGCTTGATTACAGCCCTGGTCAGTTATGCATATGTAAGTTAAATTGCTTTCATTATACTCCATATTAAACTACATTCAACACTACTGCTACAACTATCTCTACAAAAAAGAATTACTAGCAGAACTCCAAACCAAAATTCAAATTGCTAAGCAAACTAAAAACACCCAGAAACAATGACCCTAACTTCACAGACACATCCATGCTGAGGCCATTTAACACTTCTTCCTGCAAATGGGTATGCACAAACAAATTTCTGAGTTCACACAAGTCTAGATGCCAAATCAGATTTTTACTGTCTTGCTCATGTTTCCAGTCCCAGTAAAAGCAAAGCATGCACTAAAAGCATGGTTAGGCATACAAGTAGTTCTGTGCACTTAACTAAAGGCTCTAAAGATTTGAGCCAGAGTACAATAAAATGAGTCTGAATGCCTTATCTTCGGCACCCCACAGTATTCATAAATTTTGACTTTAAGCTGTTATTGGATATAATAAAATAGCATTAACATTTCAGATGAACATTCAGGGCCAGCTTATAAACTATTCAGTGATTAATGCCCTTGTCTCATGTTTTCAATTTTCATAGCTACTGGAGGTCATATGTTATGATGTCAGCTTGAATCTGGATTTCCATTTTGAGCAAATCTAATTTAAAATTATGATACTAAGGCATATGGTAAAAACTGCTTAAAAGTTCTATACCGCGTAAATTTATTCACTCTTTTACTAGGGTAGATTTCACATTCTAAGGCAAACATAGTTTGGGTGTATCTTCCCATACAGTAAACATGCCATAGGTTGAATGTGCAGGAACAGAACTCATCTATACCGAGATGCAGCAGCACACTTGCCAACCTTGAGTGCAAGAGGTTTGCAGGACTGGGCCAATAATAGGAAATTAATCACATCCCCAGAGTGTGACGTAAATTGAATCTGCCAAAAGGATTCAGGAGGAGGAAGAACAGGAGTCTTAAAAGAGCTCTGAGCTGGAGGGAGTCTCAGGGAGTATTTTTCTTGGGAGCTAGTGGGATGAAGATGTTTCATGGGGTCTGATACTAGTAAGACACTCGCCCCTTTATTCTGCCCTGCCCAGCAGACTGGAGGATTCCTCACTGACTTGCAAAGAGCAGTTTTATGAGACAGTTGAGCATAGACAACAGTAGGTTGCCACTGAAGGGACTACTCTGCTCTCCTCTCCCAGTCCCACCCTCACCCTCCTTCTATTTCCCTTGGACTGCCACTACTTTTCTCATGACACCGTCTGTGACACCAGTTTATGAAGCTAAACCACATGAGACCTACCTCTGTCTTCTTCGTCCCTGGTCCCCCCTACCCAAAAGAAATAGGTTTCAGGTGGTTGTCCTCCCTGAGACCACTCACTATGAGCCTAATAAGAGTCAGTTCAAGAATCAGTGTAGTTTCAAGCCCAGGCCATGGAGCAACAGTTTTCTGAATATTTCAATATCCGTATCTCAGCTGCATTGGTTCCATGTGAAATATTAGCAGAAAATGCTTTCAGCTGAAGTTATTAGGTTTGATGTTATTATTTCTTATTATTATTATATTATTATTTCTTCTTTCCACAGAAGAAATATCTGTGGAATAACCACAATTAAGTTAAAGTCCTTCTCAAAACAAAACCAAGCTCAAATGGTTTTTTCAGGTGCACAATGCATGAAGCACCAGACTTATTATTACTTCTTCTTATCATTGATTTTTCCAGTAATAAATGGTAGTGCAGATATACAAATAAAATATTTACATACAGCCTTTGAAGTACAACAGTTCCCTGTACTGGTAGAGCAGTGGCAGACACAACCAGTACAACCCACTGGAGCTACTTCAACCATCACATAGGGGAGGGCATTAAAAAATTAAGTAGTCACTAAAACTTCAAAGATTGATTTGAATTATAAATGGTCAAGTGTTAAAAAGCTACTACTAAAAGAGTGGACAGTCTTCTATAGCATTTTACAGGCAGAATCCTATAATGTAGCATATGCCAGCTCAAAATTTTTGTATTATGCAAGTATAATTCTAAAAACAAGGAATAGTGCAGGAATTACATAGAAAAAGCATGGACCTATTTATGGCTCTTTCTGTGTTTAATTTACCAGTGCATTTTCCTCCTAAAATGATTGAACTGTCTAGGCACATAATATAAGATGTCTAAGGTACCCCCTTCTTCCAGGGAGACATTTTAAGCAGGGAGTAATCCAATGACCTTCAGAAGGTCTTCAGTGTGAAGCAGTAAAGCCATTTACATCTATGCAGATGTACAACCAAATGCAGTGTGTACATCCATGCAATTAAATTGGTACTATTATCATCTTTGTACTCATTTCTACTCAGATTCAAGCAGATAAACAATAAACTAGGATATTGGAGAAGCAGGACCAGCATTTGCTTTCATGTAGTTACATATGGTAAATAGATTACTAATCTTAAAAAGATTCAAAACCAACAGCCAACAAAAAAAAAACCCCCAAAAACCAACAAAAAAGAGTTTCTTGTAAAAGGAAATATTTCTAAACTCAGTTTAAAACCTGCTTAACATCTAGCAAGAAAAATAATCATTTTCTACAGGCATGGCAAGACAAAGATTTGGAACAGAACAGAGAAAATTAATAGCATTTTAACAGTCTTAAAAATTCTTATATACCATGTTCCTATATAAATAAAGATTAACATAGAAAAGATTATGCTTAATTCATTTGTTTAGGTTATAAGCTTTGGAAGATAACAGATAGCTTTTTATTTCCTTAATACCTCCGTGCAACTTACTGGCACTTCAATGATAACATGTCCAGTTTTATAAGAAAAGGCTACAATTTTATTTTAAACTTAACAGGCATTCATTCTTTTTCTTTTCAAAACCTAGGCATAAGTAACAAAGCACCAGAGTCTTATAAATTTTCTAACACCAAATGCAAATTAAGTCGTGAAATTGCTCTAGGAAAAGTTCCAAGAATACGAACCCAAAGGAATTTCAACACAATTTCTCAATTTCAGGCTCTTTATGATACTCAGGCAAGGTAACAGAATACGGTGCAGTCAGGAAGAGCTATCTCTGTATGGAAAAATTAATTATCCATTTCAACAACTTCCTGTATTTTGTTTATAAGCTCTAAGATAAAATAGATGTGTATAAATGGAAGAAACTGAAAGGATGGCAAGGGCCCTGTAGGTTGAACAGCTCACAATTTTCATTACCTTAGAAAAGTAGGTTGACAGTTCATAACTTAAAGGGTATCTTCATATGTTATGTAAACATCTACCAAATTAACATATTTCTCTCTCCTTTACTTGCAGTCGAGTGAACTGCTTACCTGCATTGTACCAATCTGCATTAGAAGTAAAATAAGCACAACCCCCACCCCATTATGTGACAAGGTAAAACTTCTCACATTTTATTTTTATGTCAGCTGTGACTATATGGCTTTACAGCACCATCTCCAGCAAACTGGGGCTTTTCCCATAATGAGCAGAGTAATTATTTAATCTTTCAACAATCCTCCTGAAAAGCCTCAAATCCTTTTTCTTAAGCACAAGGCAGGAGTTTTAACAGATTGTTTAAACAAAGAGCTGCTGATTTTTTGCTCTGGAGAACTACGGCTTGTTTATCCCAGGGGAGACATCAGTCAAAGAACGACAACTCAGCTTGCTGGGCATGCTATTATTTAGCAATAACCCCAAGGGGACTAGGGACATTTCCTGAACATGAAGTTTAGGTCTACAAATGCTTCTTTGAAAATATGAGATGGACAATGACAAGTTGCCTGCACCCGAGTCAAGCTGCTAAAACCTGGTGTCAGTGCTGCCCATTACCTCCAGCCACTTTCTCATCTGGCTCCCATTTTTCTGTCAGAAGACAATTCTTTACCAATCCCTTCTTGAAAAACATCCTAGGTACCAAGCATTCAAAACAGTAAGATCATCCAAACGTGCATACATGTGTCTTTCTCAAGTAGCCTGTTTACTACAGCCTGTATCGCCATGAACATCTCAAGTGATTTTTCTTCAGCTTTTCAAAGTGTAGTTCACAAACAGCAACTGTCCTCTGCATTTACTTCACGCTGGTGCTTATTAACAGCAATGGTCTTTATAGAAAGAAAATGACTTAAATCAGTCCTTACCTGCAGAACTCTTAACTTTCAAGAAATATTAGTCTCGCAGTTTAAGTAAAATGGTGTAATCTGCAACAGAGCAGAAAAATATCAGTTACATTTGATATTGTGCATTTAACATGAGCATTATAATTCAATCACACTTGAGTGAATTGACAGATAAAATTTTAACTATTATCATGGTGTGCCACATCTTTTATGGAGACACATGTCAAGCAGTAATTGTATAATATTACATATACACACTAATAAGAGTGTGTATATATACCTTTTTCCTTTTCCAGTGTTTCTGCGCAGACATGGAGATCTAAGAGTTTTGATCTACCTCTATGCATTACTCACAATGCTTATGTTGTGGTTAGATAGATTAAAAAATTAAGGTCCTGCTGACATTGTATTTCTTGTCACTAAACAACACAATCAATTGAATTAGGTGCTTCAGGAAGAGGTGCATGATTGGGCCCAGATGCACTCAACTTCCATCAACATCTAATAAGCTCTTCAGTAAAAACAAGCAAACAAAAAACCATACTCGCTTAAAATACAGATCTGATTACATCCTAGTGAACACTCTGTGAAGCGTAATTATTAATTAGCATCCTGAAATGCAGCTAAACAAAACACTATGAGCCTGAGTTTCTACTGACCAAAAAAGGCTCCCAATCCAAAAAGCAGCAATCACACTTCAAAGACATTCAAGTCAAGACAGCACACATTCATATGCGCCATCGCCCACTGAGGGCAGAAGCTATGAGTTTAATCTTTTATATGTCTTGCTGAAAACACCATTAGGTTTCACATCTACTGCTCTTTAATCTGCATGTGCTGCCACACTTGCGTAAAGTTTTTCATTTATTGTTCACTGAGGACTGTTTGCTGACTTGATTTTAGAGAGACTGACTTACAGTCAGACCAAGAAGCTTTGTTGTAAGAGACAGTCTATATGAACATCTGCAAAGCTCAAATCTTCCTTTTTTTTTTTTTTTTTTTTTCTTCTTCTTCAAGTTACCTACATAGGGACAGCACAAGCTGCCTCTGTTCTAGGAGAATTTGCTGGCATAACCATAATGACAAATTTACACCTGGCCTACCTAAACAGTGAAGCACTGAGCCAAATGCCAGCAGAAAAGAACAGCGGTAAAGTAACAGCATTTTGCTGCTCAAATATCTGAAGGAACCGGTGTTGAGCCTTTGTTCTCCGTGCTGGTTCTTCAAGCTGGATAGGCAACCACAAGCCTCAAATTACACTTCATTGATTCAGGGAAACTGAGCTGGTGTTCAATTTCGGTTCTGCAACCTGCATGTTGACCTGCATGTTTGTTGGCCTAAACAAGGAGACTTCAGGAAACGAAGAATTTGCACTTTGTCTGAGTCTCGTTTTTGGAGAGGGGGATCTCTGCCTCGAAGGTCTAGGTTGGTGTGGGGAAACTGGGAGGAAAGCCAATCATCCAGATCCAGGCTTTTGCACTACATTCCTTCACTGCGTTAATTTCTGCTCTGAATTCAATACAATCAAAATCACACACAGACGTAGAAATGGGAGGTGGTCTGAAAAAGTTCTAGTTCCTTTAGCATAACTTTTGTTACCTCTGGTAAAATTGGAGGAAGACAGGGACATTACAAAATAGTTCATTCAGTAATATTTTGAAAACGTATATTTACACATTTGGAAGATTTTATACAGTCAGTCAATACAAAACCAAAACCCAACTGTTTGCAATAAAAACACATAGTTTACATGGAAGTTTCAAAAACTCATGTAAGATTACATTAATAAGATCCACTGTAATGGAGTGTCACAGTCTAAATGTAGAAATAACCTGAGGAAAACAAACAAACAAAATTGTTTCTTCAGTATTCTCTATAAAATAACTAAAATATTCCTTGATAACTTTTCATTAAGCTACATTACAGATCAAAGTTGCCCAAATGTACAATGCAAGAATTTTAATTTGGGACTCAAGAGAAGATCTTTGTTTCCATAGTGCCATGAAAACGTTTCCACAAAGATGCTTATAAGGCGACATAACTTAATCCCCCACCCACCGCCCAAAAAACCCATACAATATGAATAAACCACAGAGAAGAATTTTTTAAGAAACAATGTTCACTTCTCTAATGAAAGTAAGAAACACTATCTCATTGTATTCATGTATGGGAAATAGAAGCCTAGAGTTTCAGTTATTTGCTTGAAACCATACAAGAAATATAATCCAGTGCCTAACTCAATTCTAAAATCAGCTGCAGTACTTTTGTATTATTTTATCTTCATTTTAAAGCCTGTGTAATTTTAAAGTCCTGTTGGATTGCAACCTTGCCTTATGCCTCCAAGCAACATTTTATTATTTATTCTGGCTAACTGATTTGCCTGATTCCTCATCCACGTTCAGAAGGCACATCCTGTTTGGAAAGAAAATCTAGTACTTCTGGACTTTAGGTCAAGGATACTCATCACATCGGAGCAAAGGCTAAGACCCTTGTTTCTTTTAGGGCATTATTTCCTATATTAAGATCTTCACAAGCCTAACATTCACAACACACTTGGTCTCCTTTTCTTTTTTTAAACAAAGACCTTGGAGGTCTTTCCCTTGGTTTTGCTTTAATTTAACCTTAAATAAAATGACTTGTGAAATTCACGTTTATACCCCAGAAGCCAGTTCTTGGCAATTTGCAGCTTTTTACCCAGCAATATCTGAAAAAGGTGTATGTGACACAAGTTTATGCAAGTGTTCCATTACAATAAACCAGTACCCTGAAAAAGTCAAAAGGGCCAAAAATTCATCACATTAGTATACTTATTGTCCATCCTGAACACAGAGGAGAACTCTCCATAACAACAAACACTGTCTCCAGTGACGATGACCATGCTCAGTTCAGAAATGCCTTTTTGCCTGCTCAGAGAGGACATGAGGCACCACGTGGTACATTTATTGCAGAGACACAGTTGTATGCCCCACTAGTAGTAGATGGGCTGTTCAGAGTAGTTTCCTTTTCTAAAGTACCAGATAGCCTTTTATTTTATGCTAATGTCTTAGCTTAGTTTTTCCTTGTACTTCACAGCACAAGAAAAAGAGATAGTAGAAAACTGAGGACAAGTAGAAACCTAGCTGAGACATGGTTTCTTTTACAGTTCCTTCAAAACTAGCAACATGAAATATTAAAGTTTCACCTTCTTATCTAGAATATGTAAATTTTTCAGATTCTGATCTCGGGCTGACTTCCACCAACAAGAGCGTCATGGCTGCATGGGGAGATGCTGCTGTCCATCTGCTTTACACTGATACAAGATCGCAATCAGATCTGGGTCATCTCACCTTTGAGTTTGCCACACACATAAATTAATACATCACACACAATAGTGCTTGTGCTAACTGAAATCCAACTTACAGGTATAAAAATATTTTTAGCCTTTTCCCTTCCACCCACTGATGTGAAACTTATCTATGTAAATAAAAGAGGAATTTCTTTATATTTGCTCTTTCCTTTACGAAACAGAGGAACACCACGCTGTATGTTTACCCGTATGTCTATGGAAAATAGACCAAATATACCTCTAGTATATAAAATACTAGAGTATTTTAATAGCTAAGAAGCTATTAAAATACAGGGAATATATTTTCCATTATTCAAATATTACAAATATGTGCACCTAACACTATATTCAACATAATTACAAGCATTATAGTAGTCACATGAATATGCACTGCCTAATAATTACTTTGGTGGGTTTATACATGTCACTATTCCTGAGATGTCTCTGCACATCCTCCTGGATAACGTAAGGATTTCAAAATCCAACCACTAGAAAATGCATGAATTGCATAACATGCCAAGTTGTCCTTTGCCAGTAGCCACTGCACTATTCCCTTATGCTTGTAACCACAAGTCACTGGTACACTGGGCATCACTGGGAGGTGGCTGCACTCTGTTCGTTCAAATCAAGCAAGTCCTAACAGGAAGAACAATCCAGTAATGCCAGCAACTTAATATGGAATGCTGAGTTTGAATAAATTTTAGCAAGATGTTCATGGCTGAAAAATGACAGCAGGGGATCCCTGAAGGTTTCAGACTAATAAGCAGATGCCTTTCAATGGCAGAAAAAAATGGAAGTGCAAAAACTGACCCTTGTTGTTCTGAATACATACACGCTGCATTATTGAACTCCAAACTGGCACCTCAACCAAAACATGTGTCAAACATAGTTTTAATACAAAAAGCATAAAAAAAGACAGCACTGCTAGACTCAAGCTTGAACAGCATATGCCAGCTTATGTCCACAACTCCAAGTCACTGCAAACATTAACTCATCCACATGTACACAACTCGGGTACATTTCCTATGTCCTCTACCACTGTTTTCTTATTCACAATAAACACAAAAGAAATATAATATTACATGTGGAACCAAAATTTTCCATTCAGTTTATAGAATGAGTATTCTCTCTCGCCTCTTTTTGTAATTCACTTATGGTTTAGATTTACAGTATAGAGAGTATGTGACAACAGACAATACATGACAAGTCAGCAGGAGCAAAAGGTACCTCCTATGTCGGTCCCTGTTTTAAAGGACATATAACTGAGGGGCTCAGGTCTACAGGATAGATTTATTGTATTTGACTCCTGCAGGTGAGTAGTTCTTAAGTAGACAGCAGTCATCTAGTTGGACCAGTAGGATATCCTTACTTTTCAGTGTTTGTCTTTCTCAATGTCTTACAGGAGGTTTGACTATGAGCGAACACTACCCTTTCCAAAGTTGATGTGTTTATTAGCCACAGAACTAAATGGAGGATGATTAGAATGCTCTGTGTTAAATGCCAGCTGAGACAATGAAAGCCACCACTCAAAGACCAGCGTGAACAGTAAGCTACACTTCTGCTCTGACAGATGCACTCGACAAAATTCTGCAGTTCTGGGCCACCTGGTGTGATCTCTGCTTTACATTCAATAATGGGAACCATCAGGGTTTTGGAGCACATCACTCATGGGGACAAAAATGCAGTAGCCTTCAGTCCACGGCGAGATTTCCCAAACTTGGGGATTTACTTTTCTTGCCCTGAGCACAGCCAAGGCATAAGCTTCCTAGGAGGGGCAGGAGGCTTTCAGGCTCTTCCAGCTGTGATAGTACAGATGTACCTAAAGGGGCGAAGAGCTGACTTGGTTCCAGGTGTATTTCCTGCATTGAACTTGCATGGAGGAACAAACTCAACAGGGAAGTCACAGGCAGCAGGGAAATCAACAGTTTGTTCCTCCCTGCAAAAGAGAGGCAGATTTTTCAGATGGGGTGCTGGATGCAAAGCCAAGTTTCATATGACAGGTGAGGAAACTACTTCCTGTTGTTTGATCTTCCCACTTTAGGAAAAGAGCACTTGCTAAATATGGCATCAAAGACATTCTTATTGTCGTCATTACTTCCACCTGCCCACTGAAACACAACTCCATATACCGGCTAAAACCTCACACCCTGGGTGGCAACTGGTGTGTGCTCTTGGTTTGATGCTACGACAAGGGCAGTCTCGGTCACACCTTGAGGACTATTTTGCAGGAGGTGCTGCTCTGACATAGAAGTAAAAGGTTTGCATCCTGTCTCCTAAGTAAAATATTTGCTGTCTGCCGTATAAAGACCAGCATAGGACAGTAAGCACGCTGGCTAAGAGCCTGTATTATGCACAGTTTGCTTTTAAATTATGAGAAAAGGATTCATTTCAAAGAAAATCAAAGTGCCTAAACACACAACTGTTTTAGGTTTCCTCTGAAGATATCAGGGCCCCTATCAAATCAACACCTCCTCTGCCTCCCTGCAAAAGCACCCTATACATATACATATATTCCTGTGATTTTTTTCAGCTGTTCAAACTTTCTATTCAGATAGGAATTTTTAGAAGAGGTTGGGGGGGGGGGTAAGGTTTTGTTTTTAACAGAGTAACATAAGATCTTTATTGGAAATGAATGTCTATAATCATTGCTGCTCCTACTGAATAAAATCAGTTCAATAAATGAACAGCCAAGCAAACAAAAGAATGCAGTAACAGTGAAACTAATGACTGGGAAATCACAAGAGAGTCATATCATCATAAAACTTTTATCAACTGTTCAAATAACTTCTGTGATTTTTTTTTCTCTAAAAGTTAAACAGAAGTACACTAAAGTATCTAATTGCATAAATTTTTGCTTCCATAAATCTCCATCTCCAGTAAAGTCCATAAATTACCTGCATCATGAAAACTCAGCAAATCTGGCAGTGAACATAAAATTTGAATTCCTTCACATCAAAAATCATCACAAAAAACCTCAAAACCATCTGAACTAATCTATATAAACTTTTCCAAATAAACCTGGTAACTTGAAAATAAGCAGGATCACACTTACTTGAAAATGCCTGGATCCTTATATTCTGGCTAAACCCAGAACACACGCCTATTTCGCAAGCCTGGCAGCCAAGTGACCCACAGGGCAGCCCAGAAAGAGTGGTGGAGCTGCTTTGCTTGCAGTGATTTTTCAGCGGGAACAAACTGTGTCTGAACTGCCAGCTAAACTCTGAGTGGGCAAGCACATCACGTAGTACAGGGAAGGCAACTAATTGGTAGAGGACATGAGAGCCTTTCAAGGAGAGGAAAAATTCATGGCCAGATGAACATCTCGTATTCTTTTGCTCCCCTACTCTGCTCTCCTCTTCCCATTCACATTAATAGAAAATATCAAACTAAGAAGGCAGTGCAACATATCACAATGCAGTTGTGTCACAGGACATACATTTCCCTGTCAAGGCCACATTTTGTTTCAGTGATACATGACAGCAATAACAGATTAGTCAACATACAAAATCCTAACAATAATAATGCAAAAACAACACAAGCCACATGTTGGCTGATGTTCCCTGTAGTCTTTGTGTAAAAAAGATGTTGGAAAACATGCAGACATGACAGAGCTATAAGATGTCAGGCTCCAGCCATACTCATACACAGACTTCATGAGAATGTGGAGCCAACACTTTTGCAATCAAACTGCAGGGTAGCCTTTTACATCCTCCTCTTTGGGCTCTCGCCTGAACATAACGATCCTGAAAAACATGGCTACTGACACCCTGCTTTGTGACTCACTGAAGTATTTTGAGCCTTTGAATCACCCTGGGAAATCACATCTGGAAGTGCACTACGACATGCTATTGGGATCCAGAGGACAAGCACTAACCAAAAGCAGAGACCATTATCAAATGGTTTGCTATGGGCATGCTATTCAAAACACGGTATTGGGTCTAACTCAAACCTCTGAATCCTGCCTGGCTTTTCCCACACATTGAAAGGATACACATGTGTTCCAGCCCTATCCTTAAAGTTCACCCCTTCCCCGTCCAATGCTGTCTTTTATTTTCTGTATTTTCCTCCCTCCAAATATCAACTGCAGCAACGTAAAGTAGAAAATTCTTATAAAATAGAAATACAACACTGGCAGATGGCGAGAATGAAACAACAGAACACTTTCTTCCTCTTTACTAATTACACTGAAAAGAATTTACCTTGGCAGTGTCTTTTCAAAACTGTACTACCAATTCCAAAATTTTCTTTGGTGATGCAGCCTGGTTAGATCTAGAGTTGCTTGTACTCGAACTCTCCTGTCTCCTCCCTGAGGCTTTTCATCTTCAGACCTAAGTTAAACAGAGCACCAAACTTCTGTTTTACGAAGTTTCATATGTTTCCTACCTGTATATAATCTTTAGAGTGTTTTTCTTCCTTTAAAAGAAGCCAGACTATGTTGTTATTGTATTAGAAGCTTATCTAGTGTTTGTTTCTTCAGTGCTCTAATGTTTAAATGGGGTTTATTAAGCAGCTAAATTTTAACTCTGTGTTCATTGAGGGAAAAAAATGCTGTGTTTTTATATAACATTCAGCTTTAGTCCCCTCATATTTTAACATTTAGCCTCCAGAACAAAAATACTTATTATTCAGCCCCTCTCACTGCTAAAAAGCCAAGCTGTGCTGTGCTTTAAGTGCCTGATTCATCACTTGCTGGTACATCCTTTCATCACTTTTAAAATTAGTATGTGATAAGATGCTCAGGTTTTACACACTCGTTCTCCCCGTGCACACTGAAGTAACTACAGAGGCAGCAGAAAACCAGGCCAAGCTGCATTATCTGTCCATACACGCCTCGTAACGCAACACTGCTGCTCACAAGAAACCTTTTTACGTTTGAGCGGGACACCCTTTCCCTTACATCTACCCTAAATAGAGCTGGATTCATCCTAAGGCTGCCCGAGGTCACTCTGCACTTCAACAGCATGCTGTGAGTGCCAGGACACAGCTTGCCCCCACGGGCAGGCAGCACCCACAGACGGGTAAGGTGTTGTTAAGGCTGCTGCCCACTGCTGCCCGCCAGCACCCTGCCTCTGAGCCGCCATCAGCTGCTATAGGCTGCGGTGTCTACCTGGCTCTCAAAAATAATGGCAAAAATGTTCTGAGCATGTTATTTCACATCTAATGATCCAGGAGCACTGATGAGTTTAGGAGTCCCATGCAGGAGTGCTCATATATAAATCAATGCATATGCAATGAGTGCCAGATTTCCCCACAGAATATCTGGATTTGTGGCTTTTACCAACTCCGCAAAACAGCAAGCAAGAAAAAATAATTTTATGCCAGAGATCCTGAAAGAAATAGAAGCCACCTTGATGATGAAGCTTTTGTTTTCATTTTTAGGGCCTAAGTGAAAAAGCTTTATGCAGGCACTGATGATGCAGTACAGAGAGGTATTACGCGTTGGAGTTCCATTACAACTGGTTTTTTCTTCGAAAATGAGATGGCACTTCTGGAAGAGCTTGAGGCACTTTGCAATGCTCCCTGCTTTATTCAGCATGGAAGCCATATTTAATTAAACTAGACAAAACAGATATTTCATCATTTTAGCTGGAAATGCCGGTGCAGGGGCTCCACTAGCACAGGGATAGCCAACTGGGGCTTCCCAGCTCGCCAGCAGCCCATAAAGCTGCTACTGGGGGGCCCTGGCATTGTATTCAAAGCCACTTTTAATAGCCAATATGGTAAGCTGTGCAAGATATGATGTGTAGGGAGCCCCATAAAATCCTTTAATGGAAACAGCGGGCCTGTGTTGGAAAAAGTTTCAGGAGCTGCGTACACCAGTATAAAGAGTTCAGCTCCCGTAAGGCACCACAGCCAGTGCGAGTGTACAGGCTCCCATAACCCCAAAGCTCACCCCGAGCTTCTGGGACGCCGTTTTCTGTAAAGAAGTTTGCGATGTCAAGTCACAGTTCATACAGCAGGAAACATTAATATAACAATAACAGATCACTTTTTTCTCCTTTTTTTGTGTGTTAGACCATCAGAGGCAAGGTGAGTAGGTTAGCCAGCTAGAAGCCCATCAGTAAGACAGAATGGCAGACCAATCATCCTTGTTTACATGCTCTGGGAAGGCACCACAGATCTAACAGGGATACGTGGCTGCCACTGGGACAGTACCATTGAAGGTCCCCTTAGTGAGTTATTCTTAGGTAAAGGACTATCAGTTATAACTCCCTCTAGGTGGAAGGCAGTCCGAGGCTGTCTCAAGGATGGATATGTGCAACACTGAGGGTCTTTCTGCCTCTTCTTTCTTCTATTACATACAAATGTCACGACCCTTCTTTTTAAGCAAAAGCTCTGCAGGTTTCTGCTACCGTCACCTGCAGCGCCAAGTATTACTCACTTCTAGACAGAAGGGAAGGCAGGACCCCCGCTCTGAAAAGTATTACAGAAGTAAGTATGGGGATGAAGCCAGCAGCCCAGCCCACGGTTATGGAGCAGCTCTGACTCCTGCTTTGCTCCTGCTCCCGGACCCCAGTGGCACAGGGTGCAGCTTCTCCACTGTACAGGGACCTGCCGGTCAGCTACACTGAATACTCAGGATCCCAGCCTGGAAAAAAGGCTGCAGGACTGCAGGGAGCATCGAGGCACTTCTGCTTCAAGGACCCTCATTAGGAAACAGATTCCCTGGATATATAGGCCTGTGCTTATGAGTCCCTACCACGTCATCTAAAATCCCCTTACGTAATTCACCAGCACATAAGGGGCAGAATGTGACTATCACTGTGTAATTGACTGGCACCCAGAATATACTTCTTGCCTGTTTACTTAAGTTCTCCACAGCCTCCCCTAGCTACTCAGAGCAGCCACCACCTGACCAGCCTGAGGAAAAAACAGCAGCGGCTCTAAGCAGGCCAAGAGAAGCCCACCACCAGTGAGGAGCCCTTACACACTGGACCTGGAAAAAAGCTGATCTCTCATATCTAAATATGAATGATACTGTAAATATTCAAAGGTATAACCATAAAAAAGCACAAGCATCAACAGTCAGAATATGGAACACCTGCTGCTACAGGTTAGATCTTCATTTCTAAAATTGATATGAAACCCGGAACATTAAAACCTCTGCTTGAACTGAAGTCTGTTTGGTACTCATGTACAGTAATTACACTTTCACTCCTGCTTTGAAAGATTAAAAGCACTAACATGGTCATTAGGGAATCTCATCTGTTTAAAGCCAGAAACAATCAGAATCCACAGAGGAAGGAAGGAAGGAAGGAAAGAATTAATACAATCACCTTTTCTTGATGCTTGTTTTGTGTGTAAGGACTAACACATTGCCCAGTTTTCCACTTGAACTACCATTTCACATTGGCAAAAAAAAAAAAAAACAACCAGTCTTTGGAAAACAGTGAATGACTTTTTCATGACTGAGTATCTGGTTTATATTTGAACATACAGGAAATAGATTCTCCTAATCAGCCCTTTTTACCTACTGCCAAAAATATGAGAGTTCAGCTTTACAGCCAAAGCAAGCTGTTATCCACTGCTTTTATAATTCACTCCAAACCCCTACATTAATGCAATATTGCAAATGAGTGCTTATATGCAGCAGAACCAGGAAAAGCAAAATACAGAGTCCCTCTGACATGTGCACAAATACTACAGACTTCCTATTCTGGACCATTCTTATGCTGATCTTTCCCAGCACAATTTAATTTTATTAAAACCCAAAAGTAAATCCTATAAAAACCCATGCATACAAAACATAGGAAAAGTCATTTGTCCCTAGTAAACTCTCTAAGAAAATATACCTTTAAAATGTCTGTTTGCATACAGTATCATTCTGTTCATACTCTTTCTACTTACAAAAAAATGAAGTTATTGCACATTCTGGCTAGTTTAAATGTGTTCTCATTTTCCAAAATACTTTTTTTTTTTTTTCTTCCAACAGAAAATACACTTTTGGCCATTTGTCCTAGAGAACGGCTCTTGCACCTTACTTAATGCACAATCGCTGCACAGGTGGCTTATGTACATGCAATTAATCCAAAAAAATTCTACATATCAGATTTATTGTATGTGTGCCAAACAACTGCACAATTCATCAACATACAGTAAATTCATAGTATTTAGAGCATTTCAGATTCACTGTCCAGGTACAGGCCATATGGCCAGCCCTACAAAAACGTAACTTATTAGATACCAGCTACCAAACGTGGATGCTTGTCATGCAGCTGGAACAAGCATTTTATCAGAATCAGTAAGAGATAAAGCTCACAGCATCTTTAACACCATTAAGTGACAGACGATTGATCCGTTTTCATTTCCTCTACCAGTCAGGGAGGACTTCCCCAAGGGAGGGAAACATTCATATGCACATGAGGAACACTTTCATTCTGACTTAAAGCCAGCAAGATCAAAAGAACATTCAAGATCTATAATTTGGGGGAACAGAAATTAGAAATAATAAGCCCAGGTTTGAAAAATATGACAAGTGTTTTAACAAAAATATGGCACAATAGCTAATGTATTGTGACAAGGCAGAAAACACTCGCTTCCTAAGACAGGGCACCTGAATAAACACTTATTACCCTGACCCAAGCGCAACCAAAGAGTTCCAGAGTTTATATGCTAATGTACCTTACTTCAAAGATTTCCTTAAGCTACATCAGAAGGCAAAATCTCTAACATCAAGAATTTTAGCACTGAAGGGGGCTGACAATCTGTCATGCTGGCAAAAGGACAAGACACTGAGAAGTGTTCAAAGATACAAAACCTTTATATTTCTTGAAATGGACTATCTCTGTTTCCTGCGATTGCAAAACCTGTACCTAGGTGAGCTTTGTTCCCACACAGGACAAAACAAAACCTGGTAAATATTTCCTTTTCCTAAGATACTCCCCCAACAGCCACTGCTACCCTTCTAATTTTTAAATTACTTTGTGTTACTGGGTGCTTGCAAATCAGGAATTTGATCTTCTGGCACCTGGGCAAGAGAGCGATGCAGCCAAAGCATTACAAAGAAAGGTCCTGTGGCAACACAGTTTACTGGCAGAAGGCTCAGGTCAGCTGCTGGGACTGTTTAGAGGGCTGCTTGAAAGAGTATTTTAAAAGTAAGTAAGATAAAAGGAGACAAATCAACTTCACTAACTCAGGATAAATCCTAATAAGGTAAGGAGAGACCTGCTCAGGACAAACAGTGATGGACCCCAACAGGGACTACCAAAAGAAAGAACAAAGAGTTAAGCAAAAAAGTCACTGAATTTGGGGTATTCTCTCTTTTTAAAGTGATCCACATTTCTCATGCTACTAAAGTAAGAGTGTAAGCCTTGTAAAAGGGTCTGTTTCTCTGCATACATTTACCTGTATCCTGAAGGATTTAAATCAGAAGTCTGACACATTCAGCAGTAAGTTTAGGATGAAACAGCTGGGATAAATGGAGCATTAGGAGTCAGACATGGGTCCACAGAAACCAGTGGCTGGCCTTCGGTTCCAGCTCCGAGTAAGCTCTGCTCAACACCAAGTTTATCCTTTAAAAGCCTGTCCCAAGATGGCAAGCACAGATAACGTCTGTATTCCTCAGGATCCAGAGGCTCACAGCACATGGTGCTTAGGACACCACTAGATTTGGTCTGTAACATTAAAACCAGATCATGTTCTGGAAAATTACCTGGTTTCAGTTATCAGTATTCATGGCTGGTGCTCACTGTGTGGAGAAATGCCAGTTTAAAAGAAAAAAAAAAGTAGCCATCTATTCTAGTTAGAAAACCCCTTTTGTAACCAATTACTCCTATGCCCCTAAAGTTTACTTATTGCTACTGAAACCTGCTGGGATGATTTGCATGACAGTCACGTGGAAAGTTATAATGTTTGGGAAAACAGAGTGGGCAAAGGGGAGAGTGGGTTAGTTGGCTTTGGATGGGAGGGAGGGTATTTCGTGTTACAGGTACAGCTTCCTCCTCCTCAGACTGATGACCGAGAAGCAGAAGACCAGAAGCACTCACAGGTTGGGATGTGGGGGCCTGGTTTGTTCCCTGTGTAGCAAGCACGTGGGCAAGGGTTCCAGATCCAGGGCTGGGACACCAACCCCTCCTGAATTCTAGGTGGGGCTTAGACGAATTACAGTAAGTCAAAATAGTGAAGCTAAAAATGAAAAAAAAGATCATGCTTAGTAATGCTAAGGATAGTAAGGTCTTTTTAAAGGGTACTGGGCACAATGATTATTTACAAGATGGACATGATCTAACAACAATGCAGAAAACACATTAAGTTTCTAACACATAGATTACATAAAGAAAGAAGGCACCATTCTAATCATGTAGTGATAGTCCTTCATTGTACACTGTACCAGAACAGCAAGATAGTACAGGGCTACCACAGTAGATGAGGTACCACTTGTTCATTTCTCACTGCAAATAAACAGACCCTGACAGCATGTGGCATAAATCCTAACAGGCTTGGTTGGATAAAATGATCTCTGCTCCATTAGTAGCTTTTAATAAGGTCTATGATACCAATGACATTCAAAAAACCTGGAGGATAGTTAATATTGTGTCAACATTCAAAGAAGGACAACCCAAGTAACTTACAGGCCATTTATAATCTGACATCAATCCAGACAAGGAAAGGAAATATTTTCGGGGGATTCATTTGATACAGAACCAATGAACAGTTATTAAATTAGTGCCAGACGTCATGGATTTGTGGAAAATAGATCTAGTGAAACAAAGTAGGTTTCATCCTCTGATGAGTATACCAAATTTATCTGATTAAATAAGGGCTTACAAATGACGCACATCAATATTTGAGGCATTTCACTTTGTACTATCCAAAATTCTGATTAAAAATTCTGACGCTAAAAATAACCAATAAGCACATGTTCAAAAAACTGGCTGATCTCGGAGTCATCACCAACGTAGAACTGGACCCTACTTGCAACACCTGTAACGAGGCTCTGCAAGAACATGTATTAGCCCAGTAGTATTTAACACCAAGTTGAACTGTTTCTCCATGCAGAATTGCTAATATCAAGATCAGCTTAAAATTTTGTGGCCCACCTTTAAATGACATTTTTAAACTGGAGAGAACACAAAAAAAGATTTGTAGTAAGCAACTAAAAGTTCAACTTGTTTAACTTACAGAGGAGCTCTGAGAACAGACTTTACTGCAGTTTCCAAGTACCTCCATTGGAAA
Organism: Harpia harpyja; assembly: GCF_026419915.1. Lineage (NCBI taxonomy): Eukaryota > Metazoa > Chordata > Aves > Accipitriformes > Accipitridae > Harpia > Harpia harpyja. The sequence goes on from NC_068941.1 coordinate 36,346,948, forward strand.
AAACCATGAACCTTACTTCATCTAAGGAAAGCATAAAAAAAACCCCGAAACTCAGCTGTAGACCAAAGTTCTGGAAAGGGTGATTAATCAATGATCTAAATTACCAAAGCCAGTCATGTTGGATTCTTCAGCTCTTGATACCAAGAGATTAAGAATCAGAAACATTTCCAGAATATATACAACGGCAAAGTACAAATTTGTGTTAGTCATGTAAAATTTACTGTCTTAATACAGGGTAAGTACACGAAGTACAATGGCTAGTGATATATAGGAGGATCAGACAACTTTTTCAACACACCCTTCTGGTCTTACTTTCTTTAACTGTACAAATGATACAAAAAAAAAAAGGCAATTGAAGATAAAAGCTAAGAACCTTTAGGTAACAGCTGTATTTTTAATCTCTACAAAAGAAAGTTAACATTAACATTGCATCAACAGTGAAGAAGTTTTATTTATACAAATAAAGAAGAAAAAGGCACACCATTCTTCTCTTTCATTTACTGTACTGTCTTTAATACTTACAGACTGCTTGACTTGCTGTTGCTGACAGGAGGAGAATGAAGTAGAATGTGTCCAGTACAGTACAACATGAAACTGATAACATTATCCTACTTGAATGTCAAGTTTGCTTTGGTAGCGCATGAGTGATATGAAGCCAGAGAGAAAAAAAAAAAAAAAAAATCAGCAACAACAAAAATCCCCAAGACACTTAGGGGAAAAAACCCAGCTAAAATGAGCAATTGATCTCAGGGAAATACAGCTTGGAAAGGGGCACTATTGATAAGAAAAAAAACACAGCAGGAGAAGACCTCAAAAACAGATGGGAAGATAGGTGGCAGCATAAAGATCAGAAATAAAATACTGCATGGCTTGAGAAATTTAGCTGTAGGAACAAACTGTACAACCAGATTAAGGAGGAGGGTCAGAGTTGCTAGAGCACTTCACTACTTTCTCTTCTATCAAAACCACACAGGGTTTGTCAAAGTTTGCACAATGCCTGCTGGATCACATACAGGATAAACAGCTTGCCAGGCTGTGCTTCTGTTTGTTCAATGCTACTGCCTGCATCAGGAGCTGGAAACATTCAGAAATTCCAGCAAAATTTCATCTTCTAGGACAAGAGTAACATCCCTGTCGCCAACTGATGGAATTAATAACACCAAACTACTGCCAAAAAAAATACAGAAAAGCTGCAGTGTCAATGAAGCGACACTTACACATGGAACCTTTGCCCTGCACGAAGTAAAACGCCAAATCCCTTTAAGCCGGTGTGACACAGACATAATCTACTACTAGCTCCAATACAGTTAATAATGAAGAAGGTCTGTGAGGAATGAATACATGAGGAATGAGAAAATTCTTTATGGAAAACAAAAAGACTCAGATGAGCTTGATACCACCTGGTATCCCAATGATGGAGGAAAAAGTTGCCTGTCCAGGTGTCTTGAAAATTGGTTGTGGTTTACTAAGCAAGCAATATGTAGCCATTTCTTCATGGTCCACATTTACCACTGTATGTGACAGTTTACTACAGATGAGGAGCTTGACTAATTACTGTTATCACCTAACCAGTTTCACTGATGAGCAGTTACTGCTCTTGCGTAAATACCATCTCTATATATACACTAGCCCTTTTAGCAGATGGAATATTCCTTTTCACTTCCTGAATTCAGTGACAACCTGCTTTTTTTTTTTTTATGCAGACTACTTTGCAACCTTGAAGGTTCACAAACAAACGTGAAATTGGCACTGAAGCTCTCATGTAACAGTTCTGATTTTTGGTTACACTCCTACAAATAACATCTCAATTAGCTATAGGATGGCCCAAGGATTACAACCCAAATTACTGAAAAGACAGCAGTCCTTGTCCTGTATCACCATCTCATAAAAAAAAGCTCCAACCCAGAAAACCATTCACTGCCTTTCTCAGTGCACTTTGTGTCCAGTTGACATTTGTTCATTCACCATCACTGCAGTTCACAAAAATTGAGCCTTACAAAAGCCACCTCGTCCAATCTGTCAGTATTTCTCCACCACATGAGCACACAGGGGAACTTTCAGCATATCTTCTCTACAGAATTTCTCTGGTCCAAAACATCAAGTAGTGGTTTCACACTTTGACATAAATCATGAGAAACAATACACATTCAAAACTGAAATCTCTCATGAGGAATCCTTAAAGATAAAGAGGGTACTGTATGAATGCTTTACAAAAAGCATATTATTGAATTCATGGTACTGCCAAAACTCTGGATAATTTCATTCCTTGACTGTGCTCTCAAGTTTCAGCAACGTACAAAGAATTCATTTTCACCTTTTAATCTCATGGATTAAATACATTTGAAAAAAAATTTGGAGCAGAAAAGAGACGTCCCAGTTTATAATTCACATATTAAAGAGGACGTCCTGCTAAGAGCAACTATTTTCTAAATATTGATTTAAGAAAATTCATCACTTCAAATGCATGGATTATGATGTTTGCACCAAAATAAATGGTTCCCAGTGCAAAACCTGCCATACTTGATGAAATATGAAGGCAAGTGTTTTTATAGGAAAACAAAATATTATGGAACTCTTAAAACAATGAGAAAATTTCAGACATCACAAACAAAACCCAAGAAGGCTGCAAAGTCTGCTTCTGTGGAAGAGTCTTCCTGCCATTACTAAATATTTTGCTTTTTAATTCTGTAAAGACTGAATAATCCAGAAACATCCGAAGAAAATACAATTCACTGTTGATTTCTGGGAGGAAAAAGAAAAAAAAAAAAAGTCAGATTTACTTTTTTCTTTATTTTTACAATTAGCCTCAAGTGGAAGGCACTATGAAAAAAAGAAGCCAAATTTTCTGCTTTCCTGTGAATAATTAAACCTCAACAACCTTTCTACATATATTCTTAACATATTCTTCTGGCATGCTGTTAAGCAAAGAGTTAACTGATTTAATTGTTATAGATGTCAAGGGATTTGAGGGCACTGAGTTGCTCACAAAATGTGCTCAACTTTTGGCAGAACTGGACTTTTCTAATACCTCTGAATTTATTTATTGAATCTTTCCATCCTGATTCAGTAGCTAGCAGAAATTGTCCAATTTTAGGGAACACAATCCATTTGATTTCTGGTATAAAGGCGAAAACCTGGCTACCTTTTAAATAAGAGACGGGCAGGTGAAAGGCATGGTGCAAGAATTATCTTGCCTTAAACAAATATACTGAATGAAAGGCAGTGAAGTCCAGGGAAATGAACGCACACAGTAGTAACAACACATAAGTGACAAAACAGTCCTTAAAATAAAAAAAGTATGAGCACTAGTAGACCTAATAATACACAAAATATGACTGGCTTTCCTTTTATATTTAATTTTACTGCAGCCAAAGTGTTCAGTACGCTCTCCAAAGATGACTATTGCTCACAAAAACAGGAAAAAGGAATTAGATGCTTCACTGTTCACAGGCCACTTCTGACTTAACACACTTAACAAGACACATGAGTAAAAGACAGATTCAGACAAAAATCAATTTATTCCAACAAGCTCTCCAAGTGGAAAAAATGTCTGACCTTGCTCGTGGGTTTAGCCTCTTAATTAATACTACCTCTAGGGAGACAATAATGCTCGCAAGTCCTGCAACATTAATTTTTTTTTATTGGAACAGATTATCTTTTTGAATTGTATAACATCTGCCCATTGATGCAGCCATCCGTGAAATTATTCCTTCATTAAATGCCTACCCTTCTCAAACAAGACAGGCCACAATATTGAAGAAGTCTTGCTCCTATTACAACATCTGCTAAAACCTGGCCCTCCTTGAAAATAAGAAAACCTCTTTGGAACAGGGGGGTCTCAGAGCCACCGCAGTTAGCATCTGCCACCTCACATGAAGCACTCCTACAAGCACCACACTTCCTAATAAAATAATTGCTAAGAAAAAGATTCGAAGTCATCTCTATGCCTGCAAGTAACCCATTAAATAGTGTTAAAAGAGAGGGGGGCACTCAGAGGTTAAATTCTAACATAAATTCCTTTATTAATCAAAATTTGGGTGCGGGGGAGAGTAGATGTGGTTGGTACAAATGCTAGAACCATATTGGAACTGTCCTAAATTAGAAGCAGCTCCCTCCTGCTCAAGCCCCATTTAAGGAAAGCTGGCATACTGCCAGCTACGCTAATTAAAACACTTCCAAATACTGTCCCTACGCACCTTCATCACAGATCTTTCCAGATGACAAGTCGCATGCCTGATTTATATCAATATGATCAGACAACGTACCGAGATATAAAGGAAAGTGCCTACAGCAAGCGTTTGAAGTCATGCATTTGCTACAGTGCAAGTCAGTAACTCAAGACACCGGAAAATGAGAGCATGAGACTTGGGAGATTTTGAGCTGCTGTTCTCTGGTGGTGCCAAATTTCAGAAAGAACCTTACCTCACTTGAGAAATGCTGCATTTTCCAATTTAGAAGAATTCTTACCTCTTAAACTAAAAATACACTAAAAGGTTTTCAGACATGGCTGGGAGCAATCCACGTTGATGACACTTTAGATAGGTCTAGGTTTGCAGGGAGAACATGGGGCTGAGGAGCATCCCGCCCTGTCCCAGCTCCAGCCCATCACCCAGCCCTTGGCTCCATGTCACCAGCTGTGCTGCCTCCATTACAGGAGCAGCTCAGTAGTAAGAATGAGCACCCACAACTGGAGGAAAGGAGGCAGAAAATAATTTTTGCCACTGAAGAGAGTATCTGTGGACCTGTACCCAAGAGTGGTATCCTCAGTATCTAAACTGCTGCTGGGAACATACCCTATACTCCTAATGGTGTAAAGATACTTTTCACACTGCTACAAGTTTATTACCTAAAAGTAAAAAGGATTCTCTATGGAGTACAGTATGACTTATATTAAGAAAGAAGGTTAAAAAGGTTTCTATATTGCAAGACTGAGAAAAAGAAAAAGCAAACAGATTCCTCTAATTGAAGACATACTAGTTTCCAATCCAGTTCAACTTTTTCAGTTGCTCATAGTTTTATCAAACATTTCTTTTCACTCATTCTCATTGTCCAACCAGAAAATGTTGCTAAATTCAGCTAACATGCATGTATGTGTTACTGAGTCAAAGGCGAATGAGCCACACAAATGTTCTCCAAGTACACCACATGAGAAATCTTGCGATTAGGGAAGATTTCAGGCAAGTATTATTAACTTGGCTTGGTTTTACGTAGACTTCCTCTGGATTTAAAAATTAACTCTATATCTAAGAAAATAAGTTCAGATGAGTCTTGTATATTTTAATTTAGTGCCATGGTCCTCTGAAAGGTTTAGCAGATTATCTTTTTCATTCTTCTAATTCTTTAAGACTCTCCAACTTCACGATGAATGCCTGTATACTCAGCTATTTCAATAGTTAATGCCTCAGGGGGAAAAAGTATTTTTTAAATGCAAATTTCATTCACAATTTTTAATTTTTCAAATGTAAAATCTAAATTAGCACTAAAAGATCATAACTTACTTTAATTATTGTGTGGGTTTTTTACTGTGTTTGTTGGTATTCTTATACCCAGGGCCCTTCTGAATCAGAGTAGCTTTGGCAGTTCTGGGTTTTCAGTCAAAAAAAGAAAGTTAGGGAAGAGGCAGGCAAGTCCAAGCTAGGAGCTCCTCAGTTGTTGATGAGTTTCAGTTCTGAGCTCAAGAGATAAAACACTGAGATAAAGCTATTCAGAAAGCACAGATATGGACATCAGTTTGTTCTGTAGAGTTTTCCTTTCTCCTATAAGCATTTTACTTCTGGGAGCTTACCTATTTTAGAAACTGTACAAAAATAAAGCACCTATTTCATATTAGGTCAATTGAAACAGAACTACCTACATAAGTGAAAACATCCCAAGTGATTTTTGTCCTTGCTTATCTATCCAGGATCACAGACTTGGAGTTCTCTGAGAAGGCAACAAAAGCAGAAAAATGAGGCTCACAGTAGCTTATACAACAATTTTCTACTCAACTTCATTTTCAAATTCTTATGCACTAGAAAATTGTGCAATGCCGAAAAACAAACACTTCAGGTTGATTGAAGAACAAAATCATACCTCCAAAAAATCTAGCTTAAAATTGACAAGCAGGATAAAAGACACTAATGAAAAGGAAGTTGTAAATCTTATAGCCACAGGAACGTCTCAGCAAGTAACATCTAAAATAAGTCAACTGAAAACCCATATGTATGTGTTTACTGTATTTCTTAGCCCTTGTATGCCAGCAGTATGTTATTTGCCTTTTCTCAGCACATTCAGCATCTCAGAACACTTGATATCAGATACAAATTATATGTACCACCTGAACAACAGTCAAGAGACAGAAGGATGGGAACTGAAAACGTGTTTAAAATGTATGGCCAACTGGCAGCTTTTAAATTACTTTGCTGCTACTTTTACTGTAAAAATAATCAAAACCTGCATCAAAACTACAGCAGGAGTGTGCTGAAATACATGGTAGGACCCTGATCCCCTGAGCATCCAGGCCTACACATCCCTCTCCCTGGACCTGGGGTTGGCAGCTGGTCCAGCCTATCATGACCTCAAGCCTAGGAGGGATTCCAGTAGTTCTAAAAAAGCAAACTAACAACATTCATATTAAAATGCACATACACCTCTCATACTAAAACTATGCCCAGCTACAATACCATTAGCCTTCAGCTCAATAGTTCAAATATGTTCAAATTTCGACAACACAACATCTTTGATGTACGCTTCCTGAAGCTGCTCTTAAATTGCACTTCCATACTTGCCGCTCATATAGCTATGATTGTAGCATTCTTTCTGATATTAGTGTTAAACTTCATATCTGAGAAGAAAAAATAAACTTTTGGGTGGTAACTACAAATCACACTTGCACTGGGACAAAGTTTTCTTCCCGGACAGAGATGGAAGGAGAGAAGAGCAGCGGACTAGAGCTCTCCTATCCTATAAAGCAAACAGAAGCACATTTGCTAAGTCGGGAGCAGGTTCCACGAGTGCTATGTATGAACAAACTCATCTGGGAAGGCGAGGGCACTTCTACAGGCGCATGCACCTAAAGCAGAAAATACCTAGGCATATCTGATGGTGCACAAGCTGAACTTGAGCGAACCTTCAAATGCCTGCTGAGTACAGGACATATTTTTAGCTTTCTTTACAAACTGAAAAGAGTAGTTCCCAAAGCTTGAAAATGGATTATTTAATTTCATTTTATTTTTCCTGGCATTTTATTGCAAACACTCTTAAGACTGTTTTCAGGTTAAGAAAAACAAGCGAAGGGAAAATGCACAGGTTAGAGTTCGCTCTTCTTGAAATTTAGCCCAGAATTGCTAAGTGCTAATCTCTGGAGGAAAAGCAAACTAATTCTGTAAGAGCAGCCCTGATTTTAGGCCATACGACCTGTTTCTCACATCTCTCTCAGATTTCATATAGTTCTTGACAATCTACCATTTGCACAAAATCCCAGGAAGATTTTATTCATTAAATCTAATGATTGTAGCAAATTCTCTTCTCTCTTAATAAGCTTTCAAGAGCACATGCCAATAGCAGCATTCCTGAACTACTAACTACCAACTTAATGTGGCTGTGGCAGCTGAAATTTTGCTTTCCTCAAACATGAGCAAAAACAATACATTAATATCTGCTTAGAAAATAAAACAGTAACCGAAAATAGGGCTTTTCATACTAACAACTAGTCAATGTCTCTTAAAACTCAGTAAAATTGTTCATGTATATAACGATGTCACCAGTGGCATTTCATGAACCTGTACATTTTGAAATACAGTCTGTACCTCACATCTCATTTTCCGAGTAATTTGTATACATGATTAGCAAGTCATGATTCTGTGTGATAGTCTCCATTTAGCATTTATACACTAAATGGAACACAGTTCGTTTCTAATTGACTCTCATTATTATTTGCTTAAATTTGTTGGGGGGGGGAAACAAAAGAAAGGTTTTGTTCTTTCTTCACTAACCTGTTTAACCTTCTGCAAAACATACTAAAGCTTGTTATGTTTGTTGCAACATTAGAACAGGTATTAGAGTGGATGCTTCAGGAAGTTACACTAATAATTCAGCTATATACACAAGGACAAAAGCAAGGGACTTCAGTCACTGCAGGGAGAAACATTTTCTGCAGGGCACCCCTAACTCCACAGTTCAGGCTCTCTACTAAGATGTGCCTTTCAGCTTCTCCTGCATGGAGCCCACTGTGGTTCTCGCTCCCTACCTATCCTTAGCCCATACAAATATAGCGCTTAAGCCGAAGGCCCCTCACCCTTTTGATTTTTTTTTCCCTTTAAAAACATATTTCTCTACTTTGAAGGCTGCTTTTGTTCCCAGCTACCCAGTGGGGGTAAGCCCTTCAGTGCTTCTTGGCTGAGCAGCAGATGTAACGTGCCATGTGCCCCTTGGGTTGCAACACTGATGAAGGAACTGGCCAAAGCCCTCCACGGTTAAATGTACTTGGACTTCCTCTCTCTGTGGGACAAAAGCAAATGAATAGCATCCATCCCTCACCCCACTATCTGTGAAAGGACTCAGATTCCCAGGCAGCTGGAACCTCTGCTTTTTCCTCTGTCTACCTCCACCCTGGTGCAAAATAAAAGGAGGAAAAAAAAAAAGGAGAAAAAAAAAGAAGAAAAAAGAACAAAAAGAAAAAGAAGAAAAAAAGAAGAAAACAGAAGGGGAAAAAAAGAAAAAGAAAAAAAGAAGAAAAAAAAAAAGCAAAGACAATGAAACAGTATTTGAAATGAGGACTGATCTGTAAGTTGATCCTTGTGTGTAGACCTCTAACCTGCACTGAGTCTTTTCAGGCCAGTGGAGCACACAGATAAGGAGTTATATCTATCTAAAACAATATCAGGATCACTGTAAGATGCATGGACATGAATGTCTTATGAAGCTCTGTACCGGGGCTACCAGCAAACTCCCCCAAGTCAAAGCAGAATAGATGAAGGGATCGAGACTATCTCTCTCTCAATTGTCATGGCTCTTAAACAACACAGCACAACAAGCAGTAAAAGGGTTACATAGTCCGATCCTGCACCATGCTAGGAACTCACATCTTGTACAGCAAAGTGCAGGGGCTTCTGCCTTTCTGAGCAAGGTTTCCTGAAAATAAGTGTGTGCTGGCACTATATGGCACTTCTGCAATAAGCCTCATACATCTGGCACAAATTTATGGAGGTGCTGACCCATGAAGATGAAATGAACATTCTCCAAGCCCCACAGACTAATCTTTGCCCCTTCTGTTCCAAATCCAAAGCACATTTGTTGACTTTGCTTTCTCAAACAAAAAAGCATATAGCCACATTTATACTCAATGTAAGAAATGCATAAATAAAAGAACTTTAAATTTGTCAAAATAACATGCCACTATATAGTTTTCTAGCAAGATACCTATATATACAGCCAAAATTCCGCTCAATGGGGAGATGAGTAAAGTAGGAGTCTTACTGAAACAAAGGCAGGCTATTAATATTAAACTGCTTCTTTTCAGATTAAGAAGTAAGGAAGGTTCTATTTTAACAGAGTTTTTTTAAAAGCCCAAAAGCATAGAAGACCTTGAGTATATTTTTTTATTATTACTTTCTATTATACCCAAGGCCCTATCATTCAAATTAAAGATAAATATTGTCATTCCAGTTCAGTGCTATTATACCAGGTATTTTCCCCTCCCCTACGATCACTACCCTTTCTTCCTTCTTTTTTTCCCCATTCTTTATGGCTGCAGTGCAAAAATACAACTGACGCAGAAGGTCGGCGCCGTACACAAAGCCAGCACTGAATCGGACTCGTGGGCCCGATCTCCTGCACTGTGGTGCCTTTCTGAAAGGGAGCGTGCAGCTCAGCCTACAATGTTGTGCTTGGACGCCATACAGATCTCTGCAGAAAAAAAAAAAAAAAAAAAAAAAAAAAAGAACCACCTTGTTTTCATTCCAGCCGTGTTTACATAAAGGCTCTAAAGATCCCCACCGGCAGGTTATTTCTAACCCCCGGCCTCCTTCCCACCCGCCGTGCGCTGCTCCAGCCAGCCCCTGTGGTAACAACCTGCCATTCTCCGTAGTGGTGAGGGTTAAATATCTGGCCATAAAGTGCGGGTGCTGCACGCTTCGAGCCATAACTATTTATCCTAGCTGGAGAAGGAAGGCAGGAATGGTTAATTGCATCTAAGCTCATCTCTACTGGCTTGGCAATTTTTGTTACAGCATCATCACTTGGCATCTAGGCAAAACCAGCCAACAAATCCACTTTTAGCTGAAGCAATGTTTGCAGTGAATTAGCCGGTATTTATCTGACTGACTCTAATATGGGTCATTGAACTTCACCCAGCTTTTCCTCACAAAAGACAGGGAAGTACAACCTAGCAGTATGCAGTTACTTGTATACTTGTACATCATTCGCAGCCCTGCAGACAGAGCAAAGTACGTTTCCTACGAGATCTTCGGGGCAGGGACCGCAATTTCACCTTGTAGAGTATGCCAAACAGTGCAGAGGTCCTTGGGCAGCAGGTGTAGGCAGTACATCAGCACAAATGATAAATAATAAAAGCAAAACAATCCCTGCTTTCACGTGCCCTGCCATGATTCTGCTTACTCAGCCAGGATAGCTGGAAGTGCAGATTCAGTCAGCAGAAAAAGACTTACACCAGCTGACAAGGTCTGCTGTGGCTTCTGCTCATCACTTGGCACACGCGACACAGAGCAAGGGAGCTGTTTCAAGTAACACTTGCAAAGATGTACTTTACATTTGTAAACAAGCATGGACAGCACACTAAATAAGAAGCTGCATACTTCTGATGTTTTAAGGACTGCTTGCATGCCCCACGGAAGCCCAGGGGAATTTCACCACACATCTTAAGGCCACTGCATCTGGCCCTTGTCCTCTCAGGTGACAAGTGTACCGCACCTCCTCACCTGGGAGAGGCACAGGCAAACACCACGTTCCACGTGCCTTGACTTTTGTATCTTGGTTTTGTCTATTTTGTGCATTATTAAAGTGGCAGAAATCATTAGGAGAACGCACTTGAAAGAAATTTAAACTCATGAAAATAAATACCTGACTTTCTACCCCAAACTTCAGAAGACAAAAGCACTTCCCTCATGTCCTAGCAGAGCACACATTCGGGGTTTAGGATTGTGGTTTTTGGTTTGTTCGCTTATTTTTTTAAAAGTTTTTTCCCCCTCCACATATTTGAATAAGATGGAATCTGCATGGCTGTATTTATTTAACTTTCTTCAGCAGCTCTCACCAAGCTGACAGCCTCTCATCCCTGAGCGGCTAGCGTCAAACTTGCTGGAAGCCTGTAATTCTAAAGCACAGGTATAGAGTATCGCTCACAAGCACCACATTTTATTGGTAGCCGTTACAGACCTACGCAATTCCTGATCACTATCTAAGCCCAGCCTATGTGCCCACTCTAACTATGGTCCCATGTACACCTATTCCTGAATATATTAAATATTCACACATATGACATTGGTAATTTGATCTTACATTAAAACATGGCTTTCAGGAGGTATTTGTAACAGAAATCACCTTTTCAGGGCTTTTAACTTCACAGGAGGTTTATTTTTATGCTTCTAGTCCATTAATACAGTGCCAAGGAACAATCTTGTGTTGCTTATATTAAAAGCTGTTAACTTTTCATCTGAAATCCATGTTTAAGATTCTTAAGCTATGAAGCAATAATAGGTATATTTGCAAAAATCCACAGTTCTCGCAGGCAAAACTGCCCCGCTGAGTCACCTATACTTCCCTTCTAACGTATCCTTTGTAAATATTTTGGGCCAGAGGCAGTATATCTGATTTTGGTGCAAACTATTATATACATAATTGGTATTAGTAACATCTCAGAAAGGGATATACAGGTTTCAACCTTCAGTGCTCGTTAGTAAGGGAACAAAACTAGTGCTAGGACATAAAACATCCCCTGATTTTGCATCATGCACAAACCTAACAGCCATCTACTTCACACACCTATTCCACCTTTACTAAAGTCTTTATCTTCACCTTTACACATTCTTGATAAGCATTAATTTGTCACAGGACATTGTTGGAAGGTTGTTGGATGAAATGTAAAGAGAATCTCTCAAATTTTATGCTGTCTGTAAGTAATAAACTTATTACTGCTCTTCTGATAGAGTTAGTCCATGACAACATTTTTGCTCAGTATTATTTTTGGCTTGGGTCACAGCATTACTTGTGTGCTGCTTTTTGTTTTTTATGTGCTTATTAGGATCATGAACTGAGAAGGAAAATAATTTCCTCAGCGGAAGCCTCCAAAATTGGAGAATGTCCTCAGAGTGAAAACTGCAGCTTTTATGAATCCTTCTTAAATTTAAGTCTTATGTTGGGTAAAGGAAAACAGAGGGATGAACTTGGCCACCACTTAGTTAAAAAATTAGTTCACAGATGTCAGTTCACCTCCCACCAGAAATCCCATTTCATCTGTTCATGTAGGGAAAGCAGGTGAATGACTGCAAGCTATAGCAACCCCTCATGCCTATTCTGAACAATGGCTAGAAAGGTAGCAAGAAGGCACGCTTTAGAGATCAGAAAAACTTACAGTCTGATGTGCAACCATTATGCCTGTGCAAATGCAAATGATTTATGGTAGCATTTGTTTTTCTTCCTTCAGCACCATCCCTCACTTACAGCAAAGTTCAGCTCTGCTGGAATGGAGCACAGATTTCCTGCTAGCTTCAACAGAAGGACCATCAGGCTATTAATGGTCTGGACAGAGGTTGTAATGGATACAGAAACTACTGTAACTTGCATAGGTGGAAGTATGATCGTCAGTAGCGACCAACAATTTCTGCCCCAGAAGATGGAGTGTTCTAGAAATCTTGAGAGAGTCTCTGATTCTGTGGTCCTTTCCCTTCCTTTTATTTTGCCCAATGTCCTTCAGATACAACTCTGCATGTGTTCAGATCTAACTGACAGCATCTTTACAAAACTTACGTTGCCATTTTGATATCAAAACTATCTATTTCTGGCTTTCTACAAAAATCTTGAATATTTATCGGGGAAAGTGAAGGTAAAATAGAACCTGTATATGTTCTATGCCAAAGAAAACAAGTCTTATGTGGGCTTCATAGATTTAGGAAATGGTTCAAGAACAGCTTATCTGAATGAAAATGGGATCTCTGTAATGCTGCTAAAGCCAGCAAGAATAGTTCTTGGGAGGAACCCTGTAACTTTGTCAGATTTATACCTACTGCATTTTAATTTTTAAATAATAACAAGCTTTGGTAGGTATTATAACCATCCCATACTCAGGAAAAACTCTACACTGGGACAATTTTATAACATTTTATTCTGCATACTATATCAGGCCTGTATCAGTATTTACACAGTAAGTTACTATGGGCTGATGCATTCATTGAACCAAGTGCCTTAGACTACATACTCCGTAAAAAAGCTTTTGTGCGCAGCACGCTTATTTTCTGTTTTCTTGGGCTTTCTTTTCCTTCATTTGTACATCTCCTGTCCTGACTATCAACGTGACAGGAAACCATGGCAGGAGGTACTATCAGTGCTACTAGTACTTACAGTAGTTCACGGGAAAATCTGGAATACTCAGAGAAATACAGAAACTACTCTTTTCTGTGTTTAACATGCTATGATTCAGAATAGTAAGCTGCTATATTGACACAAATTGTCCCAAGGATTATGAATGTTTGATTGTGGAACTAGCAAAGATGCTGCTGCTGCACTACCTAATGTGCAAGCATTACCAAAGCCCAAATACCTCTAGGTGTTTCTAGTGCACTAAATATCCTCCCCAACCTGGGACTCTTGAAAATGGAAGCAGAGAATTGTTAAAATTGCATGACTAGTTTCTGTTATAATCATTTTTCATTAAAGTCAGTTTTTGAAAAAGTAGGTTGTGGGTTGTGGGGTTTTTTTAATGAAACTTCGCTTAATCTCACAAAAAGCAGAATTTAAAAAGATTGCAAAACTCAGAAATATCTTATAATGAACAAATTTCTTCATGACTGAAAATACCAGCTGGATCATGCATGTTAGTAAATAAATTGTGAGTTTCTGGACAGGGGCCGTGGGTACACCAATCCATAACTGAAATACAAAACAAAAGCTAAATAAAAGTATAAGAAAAATCAGAACTGTTTCCAACTGTTACTCTTGTAATGCAGGTGCTCCTTTGCTTTCAATTTCTTCTCATCATTCTGCATATACTTTTTTGTTGTTCTGCAGTTAGGAAGGTATCACATTCACCATGGGAGGAATTTATTTTAGATTACTTGGTTCTCTGTTAACAGTCATTTTTAAATATCACAGCTCAGTCCTCGTGAAGTGAAGGGAATACCTCTCTAAATGCATATGTAATATGATTTAAAGTCTGTAGCAATTAAGAATTTATACTATCAACCCCCCCTATTTTCTACAGTACAACTGCCTCATTTTTATTGTTTAGTTGGGATGGATCAAGGAGATTCTGATGGTAAAGGGGTAATGACTTATTTTCAGGAGTGCAGGACCTGCTCCTTTTGTGCATCAGTGGACACAAGCACTGAGAGAATACAAAGACTGAAGCAGCATCAAGACCAAAAGGCAATGTTTGTCATGCAGTTCAGGCCAGCTTTCACCAAGCACTTGCCTTCCCCCTCCCAACCAGGACAATGCAACCTCTGTCAATGCTGACATTGAAGAATTTGGCTCCAAGTGAAAAGCTCTCTCACTTTTTTTTATGAAATAAAGGGTTTTGACACCTTTGCAGGATTGTAGAGGCTAAGGAACTCTGACTTTGCTGGGTTCTCATTGCTGCTTCTCCCATGCCGCTGGCAGGAATGTAATACAATAAAGACTACTGTGGATAGAAAGGAGCCAAGATAAACCCGACAGGACTGACCTGCCCCGGACTTGCAAGGTTCAGAGCTGTTCCACAAGCCAACAAAACACGAGTCATTACTGTCTCAAAACTGATGTAAGTCATTAGGCACAACTAAACTGACATGAAGGCAATGCTATGCAGGAAGCTTCTACTTTGAATGTCTGTCTCTCCCTGATACCACTGTAGAGCAAACATTGCACCACCAGGAAGAGGATTAAAATCTTGTAGTGTTTGTTTTTATTTCTTACAACACATTTCACTATTGCCTAGCTTCTACGTCCATTAACATTTAAGTCAATTAAGTCCTATATCGATCCCATGTTTTATTTTTGGTTGGTTGTGAGTTTTTTTCCAGTTTTTTGTTTTCGTACCCTTCCTTGAAGGACCTCTTATTTTTAACAGTACTTATTTGGACAGTTCAATGGCTTTCAAAGACAGCAGCAGCATTGTCTGTCTCCGCATGGCCACAGACAAAGCTTAACTATGTCTGACATTAAAAACCAATACAAGATTTAAAAACGCAGCTATGAATATTGTGAAGAACAGGAAGAAGCGCTAAAAGGAAGCAAGAAGCATTCCACTGGATTAAATGTCACTGTGGTATAGCTCTATGGTGTATAATATGATGATGAACATTAGGCATTCAAGGATGCAGATCCAGTAGGTCTAGTAAACTTTAAAACTTGAAGAAACACCAGTCTTGCTATACAAATTTGTCACTCAACCACTGAGGATACTGAACAGAATATTCTCTCCAAGGCCAACAGTTCATTTTTGCTGTCTCTGGAACCTTTATATTCAAGTTTCAAACCTCAACTTCAGTATTTTGTTAATATCCAGCTTCATAACTTTCTATTCTTTTCTCTTTGGATGTGTGCACCAGATACTTTGAAGACAGCACCCACACACTTGCTTTGAGAACTTCAGCTATTACAGCCATACAGGATCTACTGTTTCTTTGTTGGCTGTGAAATAAATAACCAGAACAAGAAATCTACATCTATCTTAACCAAGCTAATAACCAGAAAACATGCAGCTATGTTTGGGAGCTCATTAGCAAAAAGCACAGACACACAGACATTCCCTTACACAAAACCTCTTTCACCAGCATCAGATACAGAATACTTTCTGCATTTGTCACCTTTCAGGTCTGAGTTTCCAGCACACTCCTTGTTATAGGCAATTAGCCCCATGCCAAGGTTTGGTATATTTCGTAATAAATCCCTGACCACATTTGCTTCGGGCTTGGCAGCTCTGGAAAGGCTCTATTCATCAGGGCAGCAGCAAGCCACAGGACTCACCACACTGCACAACTCACTCGCAGAATTCCAGCACGCTACAGATTTCAACAAGCCATCCCCTCCTTCCTCCTCTCAAACAGCCTGACATATGACTGTGATTAAGTAGGGTATGAAAAAGCTCCAATCAATTTTTCTCTTTTTCTATCCCTCACCTCCCTCTTTCCACCTCTTTTCCCTTCAGACACCCCCGCAAGAAAACCCTCCCTTCTCTCCCAGCATTCCATGTTAGGTAGGAATCCATAATTTTTTTTTTTTGCCTGTATTTAAAACAGTAACCATCTGTTACTTGCAGGAAGGCTGTCTCTCCTTCTCAGGTTTCTTCAGCTTTGGAGCACTACCCTCATAGCAGAGCATAAGGCTAGCTCTAGGCTGGGAAAGCTCTCTGTGAGGCACCTGAGAACAACAGCAAAACCAACAGCAGCAGGAGCAACCACTGGCCACCAAGCCATCTGTTCACAGACAATGCAAACAGAAAAAAACTTACATATTTCCAGCATTCAGACAGCTAAAATGACAGAGAGAGCTGGGAAAGGCACCACGCAAGCACGCGAGCCACAGAGAGTATGAGTGGGAGAAGAGTTATCTCCATAGTACGCATACTGGATTTCTCTTCACACTGCACCGTGGGTCACGCTTGCTGGCAACACTGGGATAACCCATTTCTGGCATCCAAAAACCCATTCAGATGGGAGTGGAGCCCTGGGTAAAGAGGGCTTATCATGCTTATATCCTGGTTTCAGCTGGGATAGAGTTAACTGTCTTCCTAGTAGCTGGTACAGTGCTATGTTTTGAGTTCAGTATGAGAAGAATGTTGATAACACTGATGTTTTCAGTTGTTGCTAAGTAGTGTTTAGACTAAAGTCAAGGATTTTTCAGCTTCTCATGCCTAGCCAGCGAGAAAGCTGGAGGGGCACAAGAAGTTGGCACAGGACACAGCCAGGGCACCTGACCCAAAGTGGCCAACGGTGCATTCCATACCATGTGACGTCCCATTTAGTATAGGAACTGGGAAGGGGGGGCTGGGGTGGAATCGCCGCTCGGGGACTAGCTGGGTGTCGGTCAGTGGGTGGTGAGCAATTGCACTGCGCATCATTTGTACATTCCAATCCTTTCATTATCGCTGTTGTCATTTTATTAGTGTTATCATTATCGTTATTAGTTTCTTCTTCTCTGTTCTATTAAACCGTTCTTATCTCAACCCACGGGTTTTGCTTCTTTTCCCGATTTTGTCCCCCATCCCACTGGGTGGGGGGGAGTAAGTGAGCAGCTGCGTGGTGCTTAGTTGCTGGCTGGGGTTAAACCACGACAGCTTAGTAGCAACATTGCAACTAGGCCTCAAATGAGCTTTTCTTTTAACTAAGAAAGGGTGAAAAACCTCCGGTAACTCAGTATTATCTCATCTTTCATAGAAGGGAACCCCAACTGTTACACTAGTACATAGTTCAACTCAGGTTACCCGTACAACACCTTCTTGCAGTGCCAAAGCACCTTTGTATGTGCTTCAATCCTCCTTTCAGCTACAGGCACACATTCCCTTCATCTTCTTTCTCAGCAAGTCTTGCCCTTCCATTTAAGGAACTGACACAGAAATAACGGGGACACTGCAAAGCTGCAACACTTCCATTGTCCACTCTTGTCAGGCAAAAGATGGACAAAATGACATTTAGAGGGCAGAAGCTAAGCTCCAAAGAAGAGCTCTAGCTCAAGGCTACAGTCAAGAATCAAGAGACAGCATGCAAAAGGTCATGGTGTATTAGCAGGCCAGGTTTTCTGCAGGTATGATTTCTCCTGGAGTCCCTCCTTCCAGGATCCATCCTTGCCAGAGAACCTTCCCTCTGCCAGAAGGCTGTTCATGCCAAAGCCTGCATCCAAATTACAATCTCCCCTTTCAACATGATAAAGCGTAAAATCATGCTGCAGCTGACTACACCCAAAGGCAAAACCTAATGAGAAACTAAAAGAGAAATTAAACCAGGAGTTTATCTAATTACTTTCTTTGCCTTGTTAACCTACCCCTTACCTTGCCAAAACACTAACCTAAATACGCATCCTAATTTTATGTCATCACCTTGCTTGCCTGGAGCCACTGAATACCAGAATCCACAGTGAGATTTTGTCACCTTTTTTTTTTTTTCTTAATCCATTTTTTACTGAATCCAAGACTTTAAAAATAGCAGAACAACTGCCTGTGGCACAGTGAAGTCAAACAATACTCCTCATCAAACCATAGCAGCCACAGCATATATTTGATTCATCTAAAGACAAGTCAAACTTGCTTGAGACTTTTAAAGCTATGTAGCTTGTGCCTCATCTCCTTTCAAAAAGCTGAGTTCACCGACTGCTCAAGTACTGCCTGTTCGTGCATCCCAGCTGAGTTTCCTCCAATGAGGACACAGTTTCATTCACAACTTTTGGAGAACTCGATTACACAGCATCACATTGTGTTTCCAAGGTTTCTATTTACCTCAACACAAAGCACCTCTGTAATGGGATCAAAAGCTGGAAAAGCTGAAAGATTATTTAATAAAACAACAATGCTAAATTTACACATTACCTTGAAAGATCCTTCAGGAGTTCTTACACAGCGCTCTCCCGATCACTCCATGACTGTGTACACACAGCCCTGGTACAGAACAGCACTTAAGCATCCCCAAAAGCCCTTTGTGAGTACAGAGGTGGATATATGAAGTTCTACCCAGTTACTGAAGATATCCAGCACACACGGGCTGTTCCTTTGTTAATAAAAGCGAGAAAAACTGGAATTGGAGTTTCTGCAACTTGCTCTTCCCACCGACCATTAGTCTTGCTTCTAAATTTACTAAACCTTTCACAGACAGCAGAGCAGTGTAGATGTTTTACATGAGTATGAATGGTACCAGCCCTACTCAGAGGCAAAAAGCTTGACTCTCCCTGAATGTCCAATCCATCTGTTTTTACAAATACGTACACTTAACTTTAATCTAAGCACTATTTACAAAAATACATACAGACATAAAAGAGCATAATAAATTAATAGCTCACAAGAGGCAACAATGACTAATGACAGATCTTACTCTCCTTTCCAAAGCACTGGCCCAAGGGAACACAGCAGATAAAATTACCTAACTTGACTTTCTGTGTTTCTGCGTGATGTTTCCCAGCTGGAAGACATAAGCTTTCCTAAACAATTCAGGACTTTAACGTGACCTTACAGCCATCATCTTCTTTCATACAGCTAGAGGGATATGCTTGTTAGTTTATATAGGGTTTATCTTATCCATCAAATTCTCCTGCCTGAACGCTGATGTTGCCTACTTGTGGCTATACTGTCAATACAGCCTGCAAAAACCTCTCCAGTAATCTGACTCCTGGTCATGGGCAACAGTCAGTAATTACTAACTGTAAAAAGCACTTGTGAAAAACCCTTCACGGGTAATTACTGCATGAGTGAAATGGTTCAACCCAGATAAATATGTTCTATAAATTGTTTTAAATCCACACACTTGTCCTGTATTTCTTTTCTTTGATGACAATTGTCACCAGTGATTATTTGATGCGGCCAAATTTGTACAAATAAGTGATGACTCTTATGTGAGTCAGAGCTGCAAGTTCAGAGGTAAAACAAGACAATACTCCGAAATTCTTGATACTCCTGCGGCTGCATGTAAATGTCAACTCTTGAGAGCTTATTTTCAGTGTATTTATTTATGTAAACATAGTGGGTAGTGTTATAAAATTGAGAAGTGAAAGTGCTGTTTCTTCTCTAACCCAGATAAAACTGACTGGCATTCACCAGAGCTTTTCACCTCCCACATCTCGTGTTGCAGGGATCACTTACTGAAATCTGCATAGGCTTTTCTATTCACTTTATCCTGGACTGTAATGTGATTATACATGGAAGAACAGCATGTGTGCGTATGTACTTGCGATTGAAACATAACAATTATTTTCTCCTCTCACAATTTTCTCTTTTTTTGCCTCCCTAAATTACCTTTTCCAACACATTTCCCAGGTGATCACCTCTTCTCTTGGAGCTGAACTGTTTATTTTCATTATCCTGCATTTCTCTTCGACAAACTTTTACCAACCCCATGTCTACTAAAAGCCCACAAGTTGACTGAACTTTGAAAATATTAACAAATACCTAAAATGAAATTAAAACAAATGACACAACTTTTACCCCTTTGTTGATAAGATTTCCTCATGTGAGGTATTACTGCACCATCATCTGCTCTGAGGGTGCAATTCCACAAACATTTACTCCAATAAGTCCAGTAGTCCCTGTCTGCTAACAGATTTTATGACATTTCTGTCATTCACTATGCTCAGCTACCTGTTCCTGAGTGAGGTTCACCATGGCACCGGTTATGCTGAGAAAACAGAGAAGGATCGTGCCTGATAAATTCCCGTTTAAAAAATAGTATCATTCTATCTTATAGTATGACTCCTGTTTACGTTACATCATGGCAAGGAAGAGCACAAGTTTTGTGTGGGAGGAGAGGATGTGGGAAGGGAGAGGAGAAAGCAGCCTGTCGTGGAAAATCCTCTTTGCAACAAGAGGAAAAAAAAAAATCTCCTCAAATTATACCCTAACAACTACTAGCTTTCAGGTAACAGCGCAATTTACTTCAATATAGCTCAAATATTTAATAATATTAAATCATTCATATATTAATATTTAGGATGTAGCAATAATAATTGTAAGCTGCGGTTCACTGAGATGATAACTGTGGTTTCCGGGTGCTCAGTACCTAAAAAAGCAGCAAAAGCTCATGACAAAAAAACCAAAAAAAAAAAACAACAAAAAAAGCTGAACTGGTACCAAGCCATTCTGCTGATACAAATACATTTTAAAATTTTTTTTGAAAGTAATTTTATCTTGGTAGATTTTATGCCAGATCAGGTATCATCCTTCTTCCTGCAGCTGGTACGAGGCAACTATAAATACCTCATTGTGTGCTCCTGCCAGGCTGACAAAAACAAGAGCAAGTTCTCACATCTGACCTGGTTCAAATCCACATGGCTTGGCCACTCTGCAGCACACAGATGTAGTGACAAATATTGATGATCACAGCCTCACAGGGTAACAGGCACTGTTTGACTCTTCAAAACACCCAGGACTCAGGCACCAATATCTGGGATCAACACAATGACTTCCACAATATATTACAATGGGATTTACAGCTGCATTATTAATTTATTCTTATTTAAACATATGTAAATGAATAAAGTAATGTTTCTAATAATTACAGAAAATTTAAAAAAAAAAGTCTTATCACACACAATCAAAATCTTTTGGCAAATTTTAAAGTCTTAGATCTGATGGGAAACTTCCAATTTACTTCAGTGGGATATGGATTGGGCCTTTAATCTCCTGTCTGTAGCTGATTCAGCTCCAACTTAGACTTGACAAAATTCTGCCAACTTTACCATATCACTTCATAATAAACTGTGCTTTTCAACTGAAGCTAACTGAATGTTGGAGCTTTTGATGAGTACTTGCAATTACATTTTCATTTCCCTTCATCGACTACACACACAAGTGCTGTAAATCTCTATCATTTTAAATGAGGTCTTCAAGGATAATTTTGGCAGCCAAACAGGAGCATGCATCATGTTTGAAGTACTGTAGGATCCTTTTTTCTTTTCCTTTTTTTTTTTTTTTTTTTTTAAATCTTTTGGACTCTGATCTGAAAGTCTCAAACAAACTCACCTATCTCAGATGTCATTTTAATTGCAGCTTTTAACTACACATAGGTTAATGAAGGAAAACTGAGTAGAAAGTTCTTTGAGTATACATTCAGATGGAGAAGCTTTACTGAGAGAATTTATTTTGCGCAGCTGAACTTTGTATTAATGTGATACCTATAAATATTGTTAAATGCAACTGGGGAAAAAAGCCTTTAAAATAAACTGCATGGATTTCGGGGTGGGAGCTTGAAATTTTATTTGCTGCATATAAACATTTAAAATCCACATGTAATTTCATAATTCATGGTTTTACGGAAACAACTTCCCAAATCTCCATATCTGCCACCTCTTATTGTTTAAGGGGTTTCTAATTCTGTCAAAAATTCCCACAGTATGTGTGCATATATATATATATTTTCACAGAGCTAGAAATTCTCATAGGACTACCAGGTGATTTTATTTATTTATTTATTTATTTTGCTTTCAGCTATCAACAAATTTATTCTCTCCCAGTCAATATTGTGACCCTCAAAAAGGTGTTCTCCAGGTGGTCTTTATATGCAAAGCCTCACTGACAATATTTACATTTGTGAAAATGTTTTAAAAGCACAGAAGGATGGGCATGCAAAAAGGGAAGTGGAATTCCCATACTTCACAGCTATATGAAACAAAAAGGAACATCTACTCACCACCCTCAGGCTCTCTCCCACATGGTACCACATTTGCTAAGGTCCCTCCTTTTCCTTTGTAGCACTAGTGTTTAGTGCAATTCTTCATATGTCTATAAACATTAGAGATATACGTGGAATAACAGTATTCACAGGTTTCATGGTGTTTGTTGGTGTTTTAGGTACGTATACTTTATTTTGAGAAAATTTACATCACTGAAGAAATCTTAAGACTAAACCCAGTTTCTTTCAGCTTTGACAAAATAAGTGACACTTTCTGTTGTTGCGGCTTTGCAATATTCATCACATTTAGGTTTTTCTTCTTGTGAATGATATTTATAACAAACATACCTAGCCAAATGCAACTGGAAAGCGTTAAAGTAAAAAAAGTATGAGTCATCTATTACATCTGCTTTTCATAACAAAGAGCTGCAAAGACTATATTGAACATTCATTCCCATTTATCTAAGCCGATATTCCCAGAAGGGAAGCCCAACATCTAACCTCAAAAACTGCAAGGTGTCTTAGAGGCATAAAAAAGGAGATCAAAATGAAATAAGAAAACACATGCTACAGATAATGTACAGAAAATTAAATATGTAAATGAAATATTTCAGCATTAAAACTTACAGGAAGCAATTACATAAGTATTCAAGTATTTGATAACTATTTAAAATAAAATACCAATTTGAAGCTGAAGACATTTGAGGATTTTGATGTCTGATTATCAAGAAAGTTCTTTGTTAGAAGAAAGTGGTGAAACAGTGCATCTACATTAAAAACTCCACAAAAGACCTACGTGTCATACATATTGCTGCAAAAACTGAAAGGCAGAACTTTTTAATAACTGCAACTGCAAAATTATGTTTCTAGCATACAACCATGTAAACTAACAGAAAAAACATACAGTAACATATTAGAGGGGAACACTACCAGTGGTGCTCAGCCACCCACTGCCATCAATGGGTGCCTTTCTGCTGACCTTGGTGAGACATGGATGAGGACGTACCACGAGTAACCGCTTGCTGCACAAAGTTCTCCAACTTTGGAGGCAATCTTGAAACCTGCACTCAACAATTTAAAACACACATTTTCTGATGGGAAATGTAAATATGAAGGCATGCCGATTAGAGCAGAGAGCAATGAGAGCAGTGACTTGCACATCTGACCAAAGACAAAGGCTTGGAACTACAGTTTTAGACTGTGCTGGAAACTTGATGACCAGTATTAAAACATTGCAGAAGACCAGCAAAATAAGTTCATGCAGCAGTCTGACTTGAATACTCATAATAATTCCTCTCCTCAAGCCACTAAAATCTGTTCTCATCAGGGCTATATTTCTTCACTCAAGTTAAAAATCTAATTTTTCACTGAAGCTATGAATCTGGTATATTTTACAAAAACAATGACCATACAATGTTAAAAAAGTTATCTAGAATTCAGTGAAAAGATCTAAATACATTTTAAGATATTCCATAAAACCTCAAAACTCCTTAAATCAGTGTGAGTTCTCCAGACTGAAAGACTAAAATATATATTCTAACTTAGAAAGCAATTGATTCATTCACAAAATACTCATGTCTACTTTATACTAGAAATTTTATGGAAATTGCCAGAAAGGTCTGGTATCTGAAAGAACCATTTACTACAATTTTTTATAATTCATGTCATCTTGACTTCCCAATCATACTATTCTACTTTGAGCAGGGCATGAAATTTTAAAAGCTTACATGAAGTTATAGTCCTAAATACTATTACCTTTATTGAAAAATTGGTGCTTGATTTTTGTAGACCTTTTGAAAAATCCAGAAATAGATATTTATATATTAACTCCAACAGCATTAGGCTTCAGATGCAGCTAAATAACTTACACCAGAAGGAAGACACTTGAATCTAAAACATGATACATTGCCTGATTAAGAATTAGTTATTTGATCCTAAAAACTTACATGGGAAATGTAAAAAGTCTGGTTGCTACTTAGCTGTATTTAAAAATCTTACAAAAAGTTTAAAAAAAGCTTTATACCTGCACTATAAAAAATAAATGTAAACACAGACATTATAAACAGAACAACCACACAAAAACCACTACGAGTCTCCCTTTTTTCCTCCCCTCAAAGTCGATACTTGTCTCAAAAACAGAAAACAAAGTACTGCTTACAAAAAGGCAAATACAGATTTATTTAAACAACACCTTAAAGAAGTAGGCTATAACTCACCTTTGACAGCACATTACAGCCGTGCTAAAGTTGTTTGTTTAATCTTTCCTAGTAAAAGAAGCAAAGACTAACTAACTAGCCAATAAAGCTCACTGCTCCCAGAAAGCGCAGTGTTTTTGAGAGCTGTTTGCCACCTGTAAATTGTATTGTTATTAGTCACCTATTTTTCAAAAAAATTGTAGCATCATACCACGCATTGTAGAAGACCAAAAAGCTGTGGGGCACTTAACTGCTGTCATTGTCAAATATTTATTTCCTCTTGGGTCATGCCAAAATAACTATCAGAGAACTGGTGAGAGTCATGACATATGTGAACTTCACCATTTCTACCCATCTTTTTATAGACTTGTATACAGGCTAATATTACAATCTTGATTTTAACATATTTGTATATGGTGCCCTTTACAACAGCATATTTGTATCCTGTCAGCAGTCGCCTCCTCAAGCTATTGAGCCAGGAAAAAAACCATATTAAAGCGGTATCCCTGTCTCTTCAGCATGAACAATCCATCAAGTCTCAGGATTAAAAACAAACAAACAAAAAAATCCCGTTCTCTATTCAGTCTCAGGATCAGTCTCTACTCCAGCAGTGTCTTAAACAAGCATGATTTTGTTCTTCATTCCTCAAGTCTGAACAACTGAGTTTTTTCCTGGAATTTAAACTAAATTAATAACTAACACCACCACCAATAAACCAACCCTCCCACCCTCCAGTTCCTTGGTATTACTCTTAAGGACAGTCATAAAGCCGCAAAGAAAGAGACAGAACACTCAGTGGCTTTTAAACAAATGCTACCACATTTTAAACATGTGCATGTTTGCAAAAGCTCTAAGCCTCTATTGCTCAAACCACTTGTGGTTTCTCAGCACTTCTTTTTTGAATGATTGTGTCTTTATAAAATAAACATGTTTGAGACTAAATTACTTGCGCGTCTGTTGGGAATAATTATAAAATTAGCTCGTTCTAATTTACACTTGCGGGTTTTAAAAACATAACCAAATAGCATAGCGAGTCTCCTGGTGAAACCAAAGCCTGGTATGTCAAACATGGTTTAGATCATGCACATGGACTTTGATTTTCTCAGTGCAGCAGTCTGATCTCTACAGAAGCCTTAGTCCTTTGGTTTTGTCTCCTAATTCTCCAAATAAGTATTCCCATTTGTAGGTCTCCAGAGACATTCTTATTCATTCAACACACCAATAGGTTGTGCAATATATTATACAAATAATTCAATTCCAGACACAGAGCTGCGATTATCAAAATGTGGTATCTTCACGCATAGTTTCAGTAGTTTGCAATATGTTGTTCAGCCATAACACACAGAGTTTTGGCCGCTGAATATCTCAGTGTCCCAAATATGATGGAGGGATGTGCTACAGTTCCAATTACATTACCCAGAAACATATTTAAGGTCCAGCCAGCCCTATTCAGGAGAGCAACACATGTTTTATTTTAACTGTGTCCTTCAGTCCCACGGATTTTGGTGATCTAAATTATGGTTTTCCAGGAAGAGAAATTATCGCATTATCATAATGTTTCTATTGTACTACCCTGGCACAGCACATTACATTCTCGTGCATTAGGTAGTCATGACTGCAGATAATAATTTCCAGGGAACTGCAGTGATCAGCTTATTTCCAAAGTGTTTTCTGCTATTCTAATAGACAACACTGGTTGACGTAGTCAGTATTTTAATACTAATATGCCTGGATTCAGTTAAAATAGTCTCAGTCAGCAATAGGCAACTCTGGCAGATCAAAATCTTACTCAGCATCCTCCTCATTTGCTCTGGACATGTCACCTAACGCCTTTCCAGCAGTGAACTTGCAACTCCATGGATCCACAAGATCCGTGCATTTGTAATGAAAATTATTCATTTCATATGACAAAATAGGTTTGTTTCTACTCCCAGTGGCTAGAACAACTTCTGTTAGGCATCCTACAGCTTGTCTTTTTATCCAAGGCCAGGGGAGATGCAAATCGGACTTTCTGTACCAAGATAAGGTGGATTTAGTTTCTGTGTTTACATCCTGCTTTTGATCCCTCAAGGCTGCAAAGGTTACATTACCCTGCCGTCACCACCACAACTTGTATTACCTTATTTTCATCTTTTCATAAATACCTGAACAAGTTTTTTTCTTTTAATCACATTGAAGCTAACACTTCAGTCAGCAACTTCTCCGTGCACAGTCTGTGGTTTCAGACTTGTTCCACGTTTCTCAAGCACTGTAAATTCTTCTTCCTCTATCTTGCATTTTTAAATAGTTCTTCTTCTCCCCCTACAATATAAACATATATCTCAACAGAATCTCATTCCCAATCTGCCCCAAACTTCAGTCCTGCCAGGTCTAGTAATAAATCATACCATCAACCCCTTCTCTCCCTTTTCCTCCCCTACTGGGGCGGGGGGGGGGTGGGGGGGGTGGGGGGGAAGGCACTTAGTACACCACCACCACCCAATTGCCTACACCACCCAATTGCTTACGAGCTTTTTGTACTCCCTCACTGACTCCTGTCACCGCCTCCTCACAAGGTCAAATTAAACATTACTCTTCATATGAGTAGTGGTGATGAGAGAGTATTTGTGGATGGATAGGAAGGGAAAACCCTGGATTCAGTCTTCCTGGGCCATCTCCTGCCTTCCAGAATACTTCCTGCATCCCCACTTTGAGAATCTCTGTACTTGTTCTTGTTATGCATACACATACCTATATATGCATATATATGTGTGCATGTATATGTATATGTATATATATGAGTATACGTATATTCTATATACAGAAAATTTATACATGTGTATGTAGAACATATACACATATATGTATATTCTATATGTACATATAACATAGACACACCACACATTTAAGCGATGGTGCAGGGTGCAAAGCACCACAGCGTACACTGCCACTTCTTCACATCCTCCACGGCATATTTTTCCAGTGCATTCTTGGGAGTTGATTCATTCTCTAATCCAATATAAAAGTCAATAGTAAACATTGTTTTTAAAAGCCTGAACTACACGTGGGGTTTTTTTACCAGTGTGGTTTTCCAAGTGCACTTGAGTTTACCTTCTGGCTATTCTAAAGAATGAGTAACCTGTTCCACTCCATTCAGCAACATCCACTCGTCCCCCCACCTCCCTCTTCTGTCCTAATCGCCTTTTAGACACAAAAGAAAATCAGCCCCAATGTGAGAAAGGGGTGTATTTTAACCAAATACATTCCCCAGCATCTATATTTTATAGTAGTCACCTTTCCAAGCTGAAAATTGCTTACCAGTAATCTGAAATGGACTATTTTGTTAGAATATGAAACAGGAGAGATAACAAGATGTTCCCTTGCATAATTTTCTACACAAATCAGCCTTGCTCTGTTGATATTTGTTCTGCGTTATAACATGCAACTAAGTCATGCGTTGATAAACTGAAAGTCATGAGAGCAGTTACTGAAGGATAGTTCCGTCACAGAACATCGTACACTTCCCTGACTCAGTGACTCCACTGCCAGCTATACACAGTGCTAGAAACGTAAATGGCACTCCGTTCTCCTCCTTCAGTGGAAGGATCACAATAAATCTTTCCAACTGCAGTTACTGTCTGTTTCAGAGGCCTGGCTTTATATTTTGGCAATTAGATTACAATCAATTAGTGGAAATATCCAAAATAAATAAGTCAAGACAACGTCCAACTTCCTGGAAAGTTAACCTCCCCCAGCAAACCAAACATTTCAGCTGTATTAAAGCTCTGTTCATATTTAAGGAAAACAGCAACCTTATTTTCCTTGCTTCGTTTGTGATACAATGCTTATTCTTGCATTTTGTTTCCAAAAACATCATAAAGCAGGTCAAGCTCCTTTGAGGCAAATATTATTATTGGGGACAGCATTTACTTTCTGACACAGCTCTCTGTTCGGGGAGAAGACCGAGCAGAACACGTACATGCTCTGTCGTAAACCAGACAAGTATGAAGAATGCTGCTGCCCCAAGGGGTTCTTGATTTTAAAAAAGGGTCAAGGAATAAAGAATTAAGACACGCATGGGGAGGATTGTTGGGTTTGGACTTGAACTATGTTGTGATGAAAAAAAAATTACACCATTCATCATAACTGGGAGGGAAGACGTAGGAAAGCTGAAGGACGGTTTCTGGCCTTCCCCTCCCGAGGACCTGAGTTTTCCCAGCCTACGATGTTAACTCGGACCACCCCTGGGAGAAAGCAGAGCTGAACTGGCAGCCTGCTGGCATCCCCAGTTTTCAAAGCATTCGTCCTACACTCACACAGAATGTACAGACTAAAAATTTCAGTGTATAATACAGAAGCATATAATGTTGAAAATAAGGCTAAATTAATACTTAAGGGCAGTCTTTTCGGAGCAGGCTGTGGGTAGGAGACAGGGAACAGTTAACGTTTTTCTTCAAGAAGGCTGCAGCCATTGCAAGAGTATTTAAGCTGAAAAAGTAGTTATG
Source organism: Harpia harpyja (assembly GCF_026419915.1). Classification (NCBI taxonomy): domain Eukaryota; kingdom Metazoa; phylum Chordata; class Aves; order Accipitriformes; family Accipitridae; genus Harpia; species Harpia harpyja. Next base: position 36,376,126 of record NC_068941.1, read on the forward strand.
ATATGGGGAAGCATCAGAGCTCACAAATTATAATTTTCTTTTAGTGATACTGTTAACTGAGCCTGCCTGTATAGCTCAAGTTCCTCTCACAGCTACACATGAGCACCGATTCAACACAGCCAGAAACTGCATCTGCCACTGATTACATTTGGGAATTTCTGTCATTAAGTGCAATTCCTAAACCCTGCTGGGCACTGATAAACTTAAGTATGAACTCTGAGCTCTTCCACTCCCACAAAGAGCAAGCGAAGTAACAAAGAGCAAGCGAAGTGCTGCTGCTCTGTCTGTGCACCTGTGGGGAACCACACACCCACGAGACTTCAGACATACTGATTTTTTCTAAACAGAGAAAGAGTACAGCGAGTCAGATCTAGCCTATTACATACATCACTGAGCAAGGCTTACAGGATGCACAAGAAGCATGGAGCAATCTCTAAGGAGAAATAACTTCTGCCCAACGTTCAGAAAAAGCAAGAGCACACAATTTCACCAGAGGACCATGCTTTATACAGGCAACTGAGTCTTACAAGGATAGGAAGAAAATTATTTGCCTCTAACCAGCAAATTAACACAGTAGGTACAGTACTATTAAATATTTAAGGCTATTAGTTTAAATGAGTTCTCCAGTGCAGGGAAGAAGGGGAAAAAAGAAAGGGGAAAAAAAAAAAAAAATCAGACTCAATTAGATCCTAACCCAGTAAATTCTCATTTCCTTCAACATGGGTTTTGGCAGAATGAGATTAAGCTCAGGCCATATTAATTTATCTGTAAATTATTATTAATACATTTTCATGTATGTTAGCATAGCAGTTTTTCCCCCTGCATCTTTAGCAATCTAACACTGGGACACATTCCTTCACTAAGAGTCCGCGAGTCCTCCAACAGATGTACCATTTCAGCAGGAAAATTTTTCTCCTTTCATGATTGATTGAGAATTCATCCAACAGCGATTTAACCTTTGAGATTATACATGCTGAGTAAATTTAAAAAACAAAACAAAACAACAAAATGTGAACATTTGAAATGATGGCAATGGTGGGGCAGGGGGGTGGCGGGTAGAAGGACAGGAGCACCAGGTTACATTAGAAGGATTTTACTGAGCTCAAGGGAATTTTTTGTATTTATCAGTGGATAAGAGATCAAAGCTGAAGCCTAAATTCAGAAACCAGTCAAAGAATTTGAAAGAACATTTTTATACCAAAAATATTTTAAGTTGTATGTTTTGCAAAGCAAGAAGTCAATGTAACTCTTAATGTCTACCTACCTATACAATCATAAGGTTAGGAAGGCGATTATAGCTCTTTCTCATTCCCTGAAGTAGTAGGCTATAGTACAGTAAGCATCTGTAAATTGATAAAAACTGCATCCATACACAGTGGCATGATTATGCTGCTTTAAACTACTGCTCAAAAAAGTTGTATAATGCTTACAAATAAAACCTCAAAATCAGCTACATCTGCAGAAACACACAAATCTGACTTTTGGTGAATCTTCCAATTTCTCTTCAGGTTTGTTAGAATTTTGAGACTTTTTTTCTTTTACAAACTATTTAACTTTCAAGAAGTAGACTTATGCCTTGCTGTTCTTGATAATCTAAACTTTAACATACTAGCGGCACCTTCATACTACCATGCAGTTAAACACAATGCTGAGCAAGTCAAAAGTGGATCTGCAGATACAGTCACACAATAGGTAGTGATCAGCTTGTGTTCATTAAAACACATTACCACCCTCAGCTAGAGACTGCAGCCTCTGTCAGATGAGAAATGATAAATGACCATGTATGAATTCCAGTCCCTTTGAACAGAAATTGAAACAGGCTGGCGCTCCCTACCCGCATTGCACCGCACGAAGGACATACAGTCAATCTGCTGTGCGCGTGGTAACTGTTAAACCAGACCAACCCCATTCTTTGCAGTTGTCACATCAAACCTACCTACAAACACTTTTCAAAATTTGCCAAATGGAAGTAAGGAAAGACAGTGCTATGTTGATTTCTGCATCAAAAATTGCAATTAAGAGTTCAACACGAAGTTGCACACTATACCTTTAAGTGTTTCTTGCAGGTTTGAATTTAACACTCTGTAAAATTTATAAAACATCAGACACATTTTTAGCACAACATGAGGCAAAAGTCATTGGGGAAAACGTGCCTCTGAGAAGACTTCCAGAGTTTTATCCCCTTCTCCGTCTCCTACTTCTGCTTGTCAGAAGTAGGATAGGCATTTGCTGCTTAATTTTGAAGGTGTATCTCAATTAAAATAGGTCTCAAGACCCTTCTCTCCTCACATCAAACCTCTGCACTCTCATGTGACAATACAGAGCAATAAAGACAGCACCAAGCAAGTCTACACATTTTCTTTGAGAAGTGGCAAGGACAGAACTTTTTTAAGAGCTCTCACCAAGTGTGTGCAAGCGTGATGGAGTGAACTTGCACAGGCCAGTTCAGTGGCATATGAAGTATGTCACAAGTTCCAGTAGTGTAGAACAAATTGCTATCTACTTTGTCATGCCAATCTACAGGCACTTGCTTATCTTCAGAGCCTTTACTGATACCTGTGGCAGAATTCCACATTCCATTCCCAATACAAGTTATGTTATCTCATATTGAACTTACTACAAAGCACAGAACTTGGGGGGGGGGGGGGAACCCCAACCACAAAATAAACAAACCCTCCATTGACAAACTTTCTATGAGCTCATAATAATGAACAGTGTCTTATCTTTATCAACAGATGCTGTCTTACCTTTATCAAGAAAAGCTGAAATGTCCCTTTCTCCTATTCAGCTCCCAAGAACAAAAGAAATGAACTCCACCCTGTGGGCAAAGAACATTTTTTTAAATGATTAGTGATATTCTGAAGGAAGGTTTAAAGCATTGCAAAATAATACCGACCTTCAATTTTGGTATGATAGTCAGGTAAAAATATAATGATATCTGGAAAAAAGCCCACTGATAGCATATAGCTAGTTATATATTTACTGCATTATTTCAACAAGTAACACGGTAAATGTTCCTATGAACTGCAGCCCATTGATAGCGAAATATTCAACAATACTATTTTAGAAGGAAAATTACACCTTTACTTATTAGGTCAGCTTCCAAGAGAAAATGGCAATATTGCAACCCATTGTGCAATCTTCGACCACAAAGGTTTCCTTTACATCTTAATAGAGGCCCCAGAAGAATGAGATAATATGATATGCATTACTAAAAATAATTCTAGATGCCCTAATAATTCACATATCTTACAAACCAAGGATCATCTCTCCTCTCTGATGTAACAAACACAAGAACCCAAACACTTCCATGGGAATAGGATTGGATTTGTATGGCAACAGATGTTGTAAGTCTTAGGGTGAGATCAACAGTCTCATAAGCAGCAGAGAGATCGAGATTCATTTATTCTGCAATGTAGCCATAAAAGGTTTACTGAAGTCCTCAGCAAGAGCAGTTTCAGTCAGCTGCAGAGGACTGAAGGCAAGGCTGGAAAATTAATCATAGAGGCTAAAAGCAAGAGAAAAAAAAGAAGGCGCAACAGCTACAGTAGGATGATGATGATGTTGGCGGTGGCTGCTGGAGAATGAACACGTTACATGCTTGTATTGTAAGGAAAAGCCATTTCATGGGTTGAGCAAGAGGCACAAGAGCACAGACACAAGGAGAAACACGAAGACCAGAGCTTTTGCTTCTTTGCTCTTTAATTAACTACTCCATTATCACACTAGAATGTGAAGCAGAAATTATTCATTTAGACAGCTTCCCTAAAATCTTTAAAATGTCACTCCTTATCTTATCTGAAGCAGTTTTACACATATCAACACCAATTCAAGAGTTGAAGAATGGCTCAATTTCATTCCTGTCCCAAACAGTGGCCAAATATTTATCATTTCCTTCACAATACTGGAACAGCTAGAAATTTTGCAAGGGCATAAATCCAACTGACTTGCTGATAATGGCCCGATTCAAGTAGTTGCCCTTGTTCCTACAGCAGGTTTCATACTCTACAGTTGTTATAATCTGTTGTTTGAAAGGAAAAAATAATGTTGTTTGTTATTAAAGAAAATACCTAGGTATAAGTGACACCAATCAGATACTATGCATTTTAAATATGCAACTAGCTTGTAATGGTATAGTTAATTTACAGTGTACATTAGTTTCCCTTTTTCTGGGATAAAAGAAAAACTCCATGCATTTTGTTCATACTAGTTCTGTGAAGATTCATGTGTAGAACAAACTACTGAAGTGAGTTGTGATCATTTGGTTTCGATTCTAATTAACAGAGACTAGATGCTAATGGTGAGTACATCTTCCCCAAAACACCTGTAACATTGACATCTTGGGAGCTCTCATGCATCCGTAATATATATTTCAACTTAGATTAAAAGTCAGAAAAATTACTGCCTTCAATCCCTAAGATTCACTGGAGGGATTTTGAAACTTTCCTTTTTCATTGCTGAACTTCTTCAAAAGGGCCTAAATATTGGGGATTCTGCCCTTTCACATACATCAAGTTGTGCATCTAAGGTCATATCCATTCTGAAATACTAAGTTAAATTGTGTTTAAACATCCTAGAAGTTTGTCTGGTGTTTACACAAAGCTACACGTAGAAAAGGTTTGGTTTAACAACTTACTTTCAATCCACTCTATATCACTGTGTCATCACCAAATTATTAACAGCACACGTTTAACACAGCAACTTTCACCAACGGCAAAATCTTTCTCAAGTTAGTAAACCTTCATCAGCAAACTCTCATGGCCTCTTCCAAACATTCACACAGCTCTGCTTCTCTCTCTCTTCCCCCAGCTCCTATTTGGAGAAGAAGGAGATGCGCAACTCTTGCAACATCACTTTGTGACCAAGCAAATCTGGCCATCGGTAAACCAAGGCTTCACAGGATGACTTGCCTGGCAGCCGCCCAGGCTATGCTGAAGGGTTCCCCACAGTGAGAATCCCACCCAGTAAGGGACATAAGCCTCTGAGTTCAAAGTAATAAGGATCATAATCAAGCACAGCAATTTCAGGATTGAAAACCAAAGTATTATTTATACTTTAATACTAATTTTAATCTAGACTTCAGAGTAGAGTTTAAGTAAACCTTCCCTCCAGAGCAAAGGTTTTAAGTTTATAAGAGAATGGCTTGAGGGATAAAAAGTGATTTCCAGTAACCTATAATGACTTCTGCTTCTATCTGAAGGGTGATCATTTTCCAGTAAACCTAGCTCAATCCTTCGCTCCCAGAAAGCACCATTTGTACCTTCTCACAGGATGTGTGGAGAAGAGGAACAGTAGTACCATCCACAGTCACATGCAACTCAATTCAGATTTCAGCTGCATTCACATCTGAGACAGCAGTGGAAAGCAGACAGAAAATGCCAACTTCATGCCTATGTATGGACAGAGAAAAAAAAATTCTGATCCTGAATAGAAAAGGCAAAGGTCTTAGATAAGCACACCATACAGTTGTTTGAACTTCCCAATTTCTCCTATCAGATACTTCTATAAGGAGTCATAGAATATCTCAAGTTGGAAGGGACCCATGAGGATCATAGACTCCAATTCCCTGCTCCTCGCAGGACTACCTAAAACTAAACCCTATGTCTAAGAGCGTCATCCAGACGCTTCTTGAACTCAGACAGGCTTGGTGCTGTGACTACTTCCCTGGGGAGTCTGTTCCAGTGACTGACCACCCTCGCAGCAAAGAACCTTTTCCTAATGTCCAATCTGAAGTCATTCATAACTGTTTGGCTGTGCCTCTTACACAGTTAAAAGAGGGATGAGGAACTGATTGGGAGGTTACAATTTATGTAAGCAGTTAAATTTTCATGATCTTGTTCTGGAGGAGTTTAAACAGGATGGTTGGTAGCGAAGAATGACAGCTCCTTCCCTTCAGCTCTCACAAAGGAAACTCTCCACTTTGCTGTGCTCAGCAACAGGCAGAAACATAAGGACATTTTCACATGATCTTCCTGTTTTCTAGTATCTCTGGAAGCCATTTTGCTAGTCTTTTTTACTCTTTTTCTCAACTCCATCCTGCAGAGATCAGGGATTGATTTCAAGCAGGTACACCCTACAAGAGAACTTCCCCCATAATCACAGCGCAGCCTCCCCAGCTCAAAATAATAATTTCTACTTACAAACAGCCTTCAAGTATGTGATTTCACTACCTTATTTTTAAAGGATTCTCGAAGAAGAATTTTCCCATGCTAAGCTAGTGTTACATACACAAATGGTGATACATTTCACTACAGACAAGGCAGATCTCCCTTCCTGCTTTAGCCATGGAACTGCATGCAAGCTTCCAGCTTCTAAAAAGCATGTTGTATTATTTGAGAATGCTTTCCACTCTTCTCCTTAATCTATTTTTTTTTTTATTTGTGATCTAGAGGAGGTGCCTAACAAACAAATGTTTCAGCTGGTGTTTGACCATATGTTACCTGTATGGGCTGGGTTAAAATGTAAAGATTTTTCTTAATTTTATTCTCAGAAAGACAGAAAAGCTTAGAATTAGCAAGCAAAACAATGCATAAAAAATAAGCAGTACAATTTATGCTATGCTTTAGCAGACCAATATAGCTGCAATTTGACATCCATGTGTCTGACCTCAGATTGGTACATAACCAATACAGGAGCCAAAGACGTCAACGTCCATAAAACTGTGAAGATGATTCAGTTAGCATTCACTCCAATTTGCATACAAAACACTCATAATCCCGAGCTAATTTATCATTCCTCTTAAACCCTGCAAGAATAGAGACAGAAAGTTGAACTTAACACTGGCTGATACAATCCAGGGTTTCATGAGTAAGCTGATACTATGGCAATAAAAAGCTGGGAAACACTACAGTAACCATAAAAACGTCCTGTTTCATAAAATAAGGAAGCTTTTTGCCACAGCTGATATTTGTTTTGACTTCTTAAATGAAGCTAAATAACACTTTCATCGTCTTCTCACAGCTCTTTCAGGAGTCCACCCGCTCTGACAGCCCATGGCACGAAGCAGACAGAGGACCAAAGGCTCCCCAGCCACTAACAGGAAGGTGCCCTTTCCCCCTCCTGCCATTTGTCAGCCTTGCAGGCAAAAGCTGAGAGAGAAGCACAGATTGCAATAATTACACAGATAGTTTGGGGCTAATTAAACAAATTACTCGGAATCAATAGTATTTAAAATCTCTGAGGAAAACGAATAGATACCATCAGAAAGTTTCTAAGGGACACACATTATAGAAAAAGTCCTACAGCATGAGGAATATGAGATTTCGCTTGATGCAGCCTCCATGAGGCAAAAAAACTGAATGGAAAAGCCTATAAGAAATTTTTTCGTAATGTGTAAACATAACATATATAAATATGTAGTTTGATTGTAGAAATCCAGATAATTCTTCTGGACATCAGTGCCTTCAGTTCTCAAATTATACAACATTATGATAGAATGAAATCAATTTAATGCATTTGCATTTGTCTGTACCTACAGATTTTATCAGGGAAAAATATAACTGCAATACAGACAAGAAACTGAGTAGGCACATGATTCTAATTACAAATAGACAAAAAAATTCATCTGAAACGGAATCAATTCCTCCTGTCCTATTAGACTACATGATTTCATAATAAGACAGAATCACTTAAGATATCACTTTTGTTAAGATCAGGGCAATTTTAAGTTTGCAATTTTAGAGTGACATGTCAGTGAGACAAGCAGAAGGCTCTAAATAAAAAAATAAATCAGAACAGAAGATTCAGCAAAACAGCTGAATTGACATGAACCTTCAGCTGAGGAGAATTGAATCTTTGGAAAGACATGATTCTAGCAGGAAGGTGGCCATCAGTGTCTTCAACTGTGAACTCTTCTACCCCCCCCCCCCCCCGCCCCAGTCAAACACTAGGGGAAATTACAGCACATAGCAGGTAGGATACTGATAATTCACCACCTTAACCATAATTGGCAGATGTGGCTAAATTTTCTCTATAGGTTTCCTAGGTTCCCTATGGCTGCCAGCATTTAGGTTATCAGGAAAAAAACAAGACCCTTTCTTATGACATTCTTAAATTATTACAGAAATAAAACTACTGCTGCTTTGCCATGCACTGAAGGCTCATCTATTTCAATGCACTTCTGTAAGGCCTTATTACTTCCTATTTTCTGTACTTATTGTGCTGCAAATTAGTGCTGTCTGAAAGATTCTCCAAGGTGCTGGCACTAAAAAAACGCAGGTGATCTCCTATGCAATGAACTCCTTGTCTTGGTCATGCTTCCCACATCCACCCATAATACGCTTTCCCTGCCTATGGCTCCGTGCCATTTAGGCATTCACACACTGAGCCTTCTTTGCTCACTATTAGAATGACAAGCACCTATCTAAACAGCCAGTATGAAACCTGATCCACCTGTTTTCAACTGAAATACACCAAAAAAAAAAAAAAATTCAGACTGTCTTTTGGAATAATACATTCAAATACTTTCTCAGTATGAAAAGACTAAACTCCGCCCTTCCAGTCTGAAAAGTCTCTGCAAAGAAAAACAGCAGAATTACATTCCCAGCATTGCAAGGAACACGGGGAATTTAGCTTCGGTATTTGCAGCAACTGTTTCCGTAGCACACAAGTACCACAACTTAGATGCTCAAGGAGTAAAGTTTAATTCATAACTCATGAGACTAGGTCAGGTTTATTCCAGGATTAACGGGATACAACACAATCATAAACAACCGAGATGACAAGGGCTGTCATTGCTTGGCATTGTTAATGGATTCTGGTTTTGGGTTTTTTGAGGTTTTGGGGAAGGTTGTCAGTTTGGGGTCTTTTTTGCTTTATTTTGGTTTTAAAGCAAATTATAGATTTTTCAGATGCATAATTCTTTGATCTTTAAAAGTCTGATAAACAGCTTCAATATATAATTAATAATCCACTTGGCTTCAAGAGATTGTAATGCCTCCCTATCAGCAGAAATGCAGTAACATTGTAGTCGTTCCCACTTACTTCATGGAAAAGATACCAGGAAACTAAACAGATGTAATTACTTAAAACAAATTCAACTTTTAAAGATTTTCTACAAAGTTCGAGTACAAACAAAATGAGACAGTATAAATATCCCTTAAGTTTACATGGCTCTATTGAGACTAATCAGAGTTGTCAATATTAGAATACTGTATTCTAGCCAGTCATGAAATTAATATTTGAGAAATTCTAGTGTTGTTTTTAACTCCGAAGTAAAGGAGAAAAGGCACTACGAAAATCATGTGTGTTGACATTATGAGTCATCTATTTACATTTTTTTAAAGTAACTACCACGATTAGTTTGAGGCACATAAGTTTAAGGGAAGAGTCAGAAAATACATTTCAAAGGACTAAAATCAAGAATTTAACTGTGGCTTCCACCTACACTTAGCAACTGGAAATTCACTTCCAGTCTCAAGCACAGACTGGGCCCCAAAGACCTATTTTGTTCTCTACACACAAACTGGCTGGCATTATTGGTAGAAACGCTGGGCCCGTGTAGCTACATTTTCCATGTGGAGCTGATGGAGGCTGTTATTAGAGATGTTAAAAAGAGCACTAGGCTACAGACCCGTAAAGGAGAGCGCTATGTGCTCCATGAAAATGATGTCAATACCTACACCAAGGCATGTTTGAGAATACAGAACTCAAAACTATAGGATGCCAATGACAAAAGCACGTATGTATATTTGAAGAGCGTTTGACGTATTTGATGCCAGCTCAATAACGTCCCCATAGGGGACTAAGAAAGCTGAAGTACACAAAATCAGATCTGACGAAGTACATGCCGAGAAGCAACAGGTCACTGTCAGTCAGCTTCGCTTTTCTGCGACAGGTGCGTATGTGAGAGTGTCCTTCAGTGCATGTACCTGGCTGATGACATGCAGCATCCAGATGGTCCTCCCAGAGACACCAAGGGCCATGTGTACCCCACCTCCTACAGCTGGCATGCAGCGTGCAAGCAGGATCCCCAGGACAGTGGTCCAAAGAGGAACCGTAAGCCCAACTCCCTTCTCCTTTCTGTATGCACACTCTACATCATAGAATCATAGAATCGTTTAGGTTGGAAAAGACCTTTAAGATCATCGAGTCCGACCATCAACCATGCCTACTAAACCATCTCCATGTCATAATGTGACATGCACCTGAAATAGATAGATAGTCTCCTAACAGACCCATCTTCTCAGCTTAATCTGTAACTCACTGTTCATACGGCACACGCCACAACCATGGAACGCCTACTAAAACAGAAAAATATTTATCCAATTCAGCATCCAATTTGGGGTGTGCCTCTGTAAATTCAAAAATTTTCCATTGAAACAATAGGATTATGACAATCGTGAAATATGTTAAAATTATCTACCCATCCATATGATAGCTCCAATGTGAAAGAAATAGCTATAATGGGACGAGGTTACAAAAAAAAAAAAAGTTACAAAACTTCAACTTTTATTCTCTTTTTTAAAATAAGACTTAAAATATAAATAGATAGTGAGAAACACCCACAGGAGATAGAATTACAGGTCATTTCAGGCTGATGCAGTGAAAAACAAGGAAGCTAAAGTGTTGAGCATAAAAATCAGAGTAATTTCTAAATCCTTCCTTATTTACAACATGATGTGCTATTACCATTTTAAACAAGGAACAAGATCTTTTCTCTCCTATTTTCAGACTTCATACACAAGCGCTCTGCATTTCACATTAAAAAGACCATTCACTGCATACTGTAAATAAAATATGGTGAACTGCCGGCAGGGGGAACATGATGGACAGAGACACAGAACTCCTTTCTGAAAGGACACAACCACATTGCTGTGTTAAGCTACAAGAGAAGTGACAGCCAGATCTTCTCCATTTATGAATAGATTTCATTGCCTTGAAGGAGGGAGAAAAAAAGGGTGGCTTTCCATCGCAACTGGGAACATGGCATATCACGCAATTTCAAACTAGATGGCCAAAAGCAAACGAATACACACGCGAAAACTGGTAACTCAACAAACACTGCTCACTTGATGAAATCTCACAACAGTAGTAAACCATTGGAGTACAAAGTCATTTGTAAACCAAATGGTTCAAATGGAAAAAATGCACCTCACTACAGCACAAAGCAAGTTACTGATTCACTGCAGTAGAAAGTAATTTCTGAATTGAATCTCAGAGCATGTTTCCTTTTGCTTTTGTTTACTTTGGAGTTGAATGTTCTTAAACTACATGGGCTGCATACTAAATATCACAGGGTTTGTGTGTGTATATATTGTGTATGTGTAAATATATATTTGGAAATCATATGAAGATTAGGAATGATTAGAAGCCTTATGCCATGGAAATATTGCATAGGCATGAAGAGTGTATAACATTACTCTTGAATTATTAAGGGTCAGAAGGTCAGCCCACGCAGGCAGACCTTTCCTCAAAACAAGGTTACTGCAGTGACCTCTTCAGAACTGCCTGCCTCCTGGTGTATTTTTTGCCCATCTCTGCTCCAGGTTTTCTGCGTAGTTAGAATTCCACAGATGGTCCCCATCGCCCCCAAAGAAATGCTCTTTCCAGATGAATTCCCCAGAACAGGACTTCATTTCTTAGACAGCAGAGGGATATTTTCCAGATACTCGTGATTCCCAAGAGCACAACAACTGGCTAATACTTAATCATTCTATAATCTTAGAAAATCTGGTAGAAGTTTAAAAACATTTTCACAAGGCACTGATGTTCCAATAAATGCTGGAAGCATTCTGACCAGCATTTGATAACTGTACATTAAAGGACTTGTGTGTCCCCTCTCATCGTTTCAATACACATAGCATATTCTTAATACAGCCTATGCTAATGTAATTCTTTTGAAGTTTTAGTCAACTATTTTAAACGTGGTATTCTAATGTCCTTTAATAAACACACAGAACAGTCAATAGCTCAATACTCTAGACTTCCCTTTCTCTTACTATTTTATTGTATTTGTTGATGTTAATGATTTGCTAAGTTTATTTCCCTCCAACCAAAGCCTGTGTTTCTCAAAGTTCCTTAAAAGTTACTTAAGTAACAACAGACATTATGACACAAAGATAAAAGGAAAGATATTTTAGTATATAAATTCCCAGCTGAAGTGTCACACCTCAACACACACAGCTGTGCCCATAAACCCTCTTCATGCCATCATAGTACTACAACGATGCATACACATACACCCTTTGGCAAAAATTATCCACGTTTATCACACAACATTTGCCTTCAGAATCAACGTTTAGCAATCCTTTTCCAGGATTTCTGCTTGCATCTCTGGTTAAATGCTGTAATTCCAGCATTGTATAGTCATTCTACACAAGGGGCAAAATAGAAATTTCTTTCTTAAAAGAAATTTGGTATAATTAATAACACAATAATTATTATAAAGAAATAAGTTGTATCCTCTCTGTACACAGACAACTCTCATACATGCTAAGTGGACTTACTGAGCATGTCTATCAGGAAAGATATGAGAAATCCTGTAACTCAGATGATACAGAAATGTATACAAGGAAAATCTTTAATTTCCTACATTAGTATAATACCTTAAGGGGAAGTCATCAAAGAGAGGCAAACATTAATAGAATGAGAATAAAGGAAATCTTGATTTAATAATTGATTTTTAATCTCCTTTGCATTTATACTTCACTGACCTTAAAAAAAATAAAATCTCATTTTCACTAGCTGCTGTAACCACTGAAACAAACATTAACTCTAAACCAAATTAAAACAAGATTTTCAAGTAGTGAAATAGCTCACTAATGATACCTTATGTGAGTGGTAAAATGGGTTTACCCAAATGCTCTTTGATTCAAAATGAAGTTTTTGAATAAAGAATTTTCTACGAGACAGGTTTATTCTAATCGTGGATCAGATTTTTAAAGGTTTCAGTTCACTGCCCCAAAGCCTTTCCAGGATCTTCACAGAGGATGAGCATCATCATCTTCACCTTAAAATAGCATTCCATTGAAAAACCAAAAAACCAATAATGAATATATTAAGCCAGCACCTGCTGAGATTTTTAAATGAGCCAGGGTGAGCTATTGCTCCTTGGTAACACCATTGCACATTCCTCCTCACCTGGGTGCAGCCCCCAAATGCTACAGCTAGTAGAGGCTGCAGGAGGAGGGCTGCGAAGCGCTTACTGAAAGTAACCCAACAGAAAGTACTTGAACACCAGTGAAGCCTAGTAAAAACCTGCCTAGTCACTCCCACAGTATCATCTAATAAGATCAGCTGATTTCAAGCTTTCCTCTAATTCTAAATTTAAGTTTTCTGTTAAAGAGCCAGTTTCTGAAAATTAGGATGGTAACTGTTCAACACTTTCTTCAAAGATCAAAATTCAAGTTGCCTCAAAGCTAATGCATTACTCTCTTTTTAAAGAAGAACACCAAATCAATTTTTAAAAGGCAGATCACTTAATTGGATGTTTTACTGAAAAAAATTTTACTAGAATTACCACCAATCTTGAATCTTTAAATAAGATTAAATGCTCTACTTCTACTATACTGCTCCTCATATTTATAAACTTTTTATATTTACCTTTTCAAACAATTTTGGCAATGCAGACAGACAAGTGATTTTTCTTAAGTTTCCCCCACTCCCATTGTAGCTGAATCGGGATTCATCTCAAATGTCTGCAAAATATATTTAGTGTCTGGACTACTAATCCACAGAGGTTTCTTTTTCAACTTGTTTCCTTGGAAGGTGATGGAATCAATTCTATTACTGTTATTTTCAGAAAAATTGATAGAAGTTCAAAGACCACTGTTTTGTTTTAAATAGAGCCAGCCTTTGAAATTCAACTACCTGCCAGTGGTCTAAAATACCTTTTTAAGCAGTTCACATAGCATAGCAAGTAATAAACATAAGGCAAAACTTTAGCAAGTATGAAAAGATAGGAAAACACCCACATGCTCTTACAGCCTGTTTCGACCTACACATACAATATAAATCAAGCATAAGGTAACAGTAGCTTAACTAATTCTATTAATCTCTGTGAGTAAGCGTTTCATTTGGCTATTTTCACATCCTGTAATTATTCCAGAGGAAACACAGGTTAAAGGTTCAACTAGCACTTAAAATGTCTCCTAAAGCATAATTGTATCTACAAGACTTAGCCTGTGGGTAAAATTGGGAAACCTACAACACAAAGCATTTATTTTTCTCAAATACACTGTGGAGTCCAATTATACCAAAGAATTTCTTTTTTATTATTAATACTCAGTTCTATGCAAAGTGTATCTCAAAAGGAAAAGATATCTGCAGCCTGCACAATTTGGGCCATGAAACATTATTACTCAGCTATAATAAATGGTTAATACAGAATCATGAGCTCCCTCTTCAAGTTCATTCAAAGGAAGAATCATAAAAGCATAGTCACAGCTGTCGATTGCTCCATGTTCAGGAGGGGATCAAAACAGGGGATCGCTGCAACAGCACAGGCCTCAAGCGCAGCTCTCTTTGTTAAATGGAAAAATACAGTTTCACACAAATACAAACCACCTATTTGCTTTCTCGTGGCTTGTTTTTGGAACAGAAACTCATTTTCGAAGATGGGAAGAAAGCCCACAAACTGTGCATGCCATGATGTACCTGTTTAGATAAATTACGCTCTCAGGAAAAAAACAAAACAAAACAACTCCATAAATTGAAATTGCCTGGCATACAGTGGGAAAAGGCTGAGAAGAGGTGAGCATTCAAAACAGGCAGGAATTCAAGTCAGGTAGATAATATGCTACAGCAAGAGAATCTTGCAATTCTTATCTAGAGAGTCCTCTGTTCTCCTTCTTCCCATTAAATATGCACGAGTGCTATGTGCAGTATACATTAATTTGAAACAAAAAGATATTCAATTGTATTAATTTGCCATTGGCAACTTATAAGACACATAAATAAAAGGCTATTTGTTTGCCATTATTAACAAGGCTCTGATTTGCCTCAGCTACGGTCTTTCTTTGATTTTTGATTTGAAAGCATTAATGGGAGGTGTTCATAATAAAGTTTGCAGGCACCAATTCAAAGTTTGGGTCCTGAAAAACAACTACTTCACTACTTATTGCAAGTGGTGAAATTGATGGAATCTGGCAAGCAAGTTCCAAGGTTTTAGTTAAAAAAAACCATGCAACTTGAAAAACTCATGAAAGGGACATTAATGTTAAAAAAACCAAGCTCTCAAATTAGTAAATACTAGAATTAAGGCTGTTCATGAAGCATGAATTCAGACCTCTTATATGTATTCAGTGTAATGACTTTGCTCAATATTACAGAGCAAGCCATCTATGCAGCCAAGGAAAGAAAAAAAAAAAACCAAAAAAAACCCCAAAACCCACACAAAACAACAACAAAAAAACCACCTCCAAAACAAACACCAATGGTCCCCATGACCAGGACAATGTTCTAAGCTAAAATTGTTCTTCTCTTCTAAACCTTTATTTTAGTCACAGTTTATCTTGTTTTAGATGATACAAAAGTCTAAGAAATCACTGTACCACCACATATAAAAAGACTGTATAAAAATGTGGAAAGGGAAGTTTCATAAGACACTACATAGCTACTATAGTGTCAAGCCAAAACTTAAATCCAAACTAAAATGATCATAGGTCAAGAATTTTGGTTTACAAAAATTTTTCCATTATTTATTTTAAAAAACATTCCACAGTTTTACTAAAAAGCCCCAAAACCACCCTAACTGGTTTTGACATATTTTTAGAGTTCTCCCAATGTTTTCCTTTCCTTGGCAATTTTTCTTCAGAGTTGCATTAACATCTTGCTCGCCAGCACAGACGGCTAATGGATCTGTATAGGTGTCTGCCAAAGGTGGCAAGCACTAAAAATGCAGGCAACAGAACAAAGCCCAAGATGTTTTATGTTTCGGACACTCTTCCTAACTGTTTTGATCTTCCAGCATCCAGAGCTACCATTAGATCAGAGAGCATCTTAAAAGGATTCCCCAGGTATCTTCTACAAGATAAAACATAAAACTCTATTCAAGAAGATATCTCTTTGCCACTAAGAATAGTTTTCTGATTGTTTCTCACTTAATCCAGTTTATATTGATGACATCTAGGGGATGGAGAGGGAATGGAAATAGCAAAATGTTGTTTTGCCAATTCCAGTGTGAGGAAATGTTCATCACTTTATGAAGCAGCAGATAACTCCAGGGTCTCCCTGACCTTTCAGCACTATGGGGCAATCTTTACACGAGGACTAACTGTTCTCACACAGTTCCTGCACTGTACAAGGTACTAATCTTTTTGTTAACACTTGGCATTCAGGTCTTCTTGTTCTACTTCTGTTTTCCCAAGGAAACTATTCATCACAAACGTAATCCCGGCACAGTGATACAGCACGGGATCCTGTCCCAAACGTAGGTCTGGCTTTTCAGTTCCTTCTTCTTCCTTCTTCAGTATCTTAGTGTCCCCCTAGACTGGAAATCCTTTCATTTTGATGGTAAAATTGGTCATCTTTTATGAGTGACACGTGAAAGGGCCAGGCTTTAGACACTTTGCTTGCTGGCAAGAGTCAAGTTCTGCTGGTTTACAGCAGGAACACCAGAAGCAGGTTGGCTTTAATCATCAGATTTGCCTATGGTAGGCTCAAGATTTCCCTTCCTCTTTCTATTCTAGTACTAGTGATTTGCTACACACTACATAGAGCCACGTTACTGTTGCTGAACACTGGCGAGTCCACTGCAAGCATTCAGTGCTTGGTTTTCCCTCCCGGCCAATGCAAGAGGAACTCCTGGGTCATACTGCAAGTTTGCAAGGGATGAGCTGAAGTCAATGCAGATGATGTGAATTATTCAAGCATTCCAAACATGTCTCTTCTCAACTATCAGTCACTCAATGCATCCAAAGTTAAGTTGTATTTTTGAAGAGAGACGCACATGGTAAAAAGAAAAAGAAGTTTATATGGAATCAGGGTGCATTCAGACACCTCTAGCAATGGACCTTATTCAGCATGCAAAGAATTATAAATTGAATGCTGTTTTTCTTAAAGCATAAGGCATCTGCAAAACTCGCGTAAGAAAAATAGTGTTCAACTGATATATGTAAATATCACAAGCATGCTGATATCCAAAATTCAGGAAACTACAATCAATTAGAAACAAACACTAATCTAAATCAAGGTGCACAATACTGGCGAGACACTTATTAAAACAATATGAAAATGTATGCATAGTCAAATATGAATTTTGCTTTTTGTTGAAGGAAAGTATGACAGCATGCACCTGTTGTTTACAACCACTGCTAATGAAAAGGTGCCAATGCAAACCAACTTGTGAACTCTCCATGCTGCTCAGTAGAAAGAAACTAAGGCCCTGATTCAGCAAGCACCTACTTTTGCTGGAACATGTTACCCACCTTGAAAGTTCAAAGGAACGTCTCACCCGAAATAACCTGTCAGCCTACAGTAACATTTCAACACTTGAGGCTAAATCGGGTACCTGAAAAAATCCACACCAACACTATATACTTTGTGAAGAAGTGTGATGCGTACTTTCAGATGGGGACAGAAGTTCCTTGTTATTTTTGTCACATATGGCCTGTCATAGCTCAGTAACTGCCCACTAGAGTAGCTGTTGCCCAAATTTCTATAGCTGCAATTGGCAGGCAGAGTTTAAACCGATGGCCCATTGCTTTATAAAAGATGCCTGGCGCTGCTGGGCATGGCGTTCTCTGTAAGTAACAAGTTACTTCAGCTTTCGGTTTGAAGGTCCTGCCTAGCAGGACAAGTGTAAACCAGCACCAACTTATAAGCCCTTATCCAGTCTGTCCTATAATTAACTTCCACAAGACCAGCACTCTGTCAAAGGATAGTGCTCAACTTATTTGTGCAATAGGAAACAAAGAAAATAACCACCTGGGAATTAGCTATACAGCTTTCATTCTAATTCCAATTATTGCCAGGAAGGAAAGGGCGGGGTGAGGAAATTAAACACTTATATGTAGTTATCAGTGCTTTGGAAACATGAATTTATCTGGAAGCATCAAATCTCAAATCCCAATCAATGGTCTTCGCCAAAACACGCAGAATTCCAACAAAGCAAGAAAATCGCCAGCTTTTCTCACTACAACCCCATCTGGGACCTAGCGGTGGGTGCAAAGCAACCCTGGCCATCTGCAGCCAGCCTCCATGCGACCTGGTGCTCTGCCCTCATCCCCAACCCACCTTTGCAGCTGCAACACCATGCTTCCCTGCAGCGCCCGTAGTTGCTGTAGCTGCTCCTGATGTAAACCCAAGAATACCTTTGAGCTCTAGAGATTAGTTAAGTATTAGCGTTTTCAAAATGCATCTGGCCGAGAAGGGAAAAGAGAAACCTGCTAGACCTGTTCACCTCTGCTTATCTTAAATCCCCCGATCACTGGTAATTTATTTAGCGTCTTAAAACATATGTGTGTTTTTCAGACTTCTTCTGTACAATCTGCAATTATAAAACCAGATTTCATAAGGTAATTTTATGGATCCAATAAAAGCAAGCATCTGGTATCTTCTTAGATTTCATTTTTCAGAAGAGACCTGCTCATCTGTGAGAGTATTTCCCATAATATTGTTCTTTGCAGAATACTTAACTGTATATGGTTTGATTTACAGAGTACCTTCCAGTTACAATGTTACCTCATCATATGGAGATGCAAGCCCCATGCATCTAAGCCTACAGTCTCTTATTACACTGGTGAAACTCCACTACAAAACAAAACAAAAAAAAAAATCAGGCCAGATATTGCTACATGGACACACAGCAGCAGAGTTACAGCAAGCACACTTCACTGACAAGGTTTTTCTAAGAAACAGAAATGACAAAGGCAGTCATGTTAGACAGCAATTAGTGGTATTAAGCAGGAAATTCAGGACTGAAGTAGGTGGCTTACGACAGGCAAAAATGCCTTTCTCTACAGCTGGTAGCGAACATCTTTGAACTCCGAGTCTCACAGCCTCATCTGGCAATAAAAACGGCCTAGGCAAGCTTGGGGGCAAGAGGCTGGGATGTATCTCTAACCCCCATAGCCCAACAGTGGTGGGTGCTGGGAGGGTCAATGGGGAATGGTCACTGATGGGGCCAGGCTTGTTTGTCCTCCCTGTGGCGCATCCTCCACAGCTGCCATCAGGGACAGGTTCCTGAGCGAGACCCACTGCTGTCCTGACTGTTCTTAGCAGCCACTATTATTGTTATTAGTTAATCAAATAAAAGCAAAACATGATTGTCAGGCTGAAGTGTTCAATGTTTGAGAACAATTTGTTTGGTTTTGGCCACTTCTCAATACGTACATACAGAAAATTTCAGTCCCACAAACACAAAATCACTGTATTCCGTTTTTGATAGTTCCTCATGCTTTAAAATTGATTTTTCATTTTGTTTCCTTCATATTGTGTAAATGCACACACAAACTGTCACACATGCATATAAATGATACAGAATTGTGAAACAAAGACAAATAAGTACTTAACTTTTAAAAATCTTGATCTTGCCTTGCCTGCATCTATAAATGTTGCAAAGTGAAAAAAGACTCAGTATTTGTCTACATCAGCTAAAACATTCAACATATATTCTAGAACATATCATGGCATTAAGCACACCATATATCAAACAAATAAATCAAAGGCATAATATTTTATTTAACTACATCAGTTAGTATTTCTGGATAAGAATGTGTCTTCTATGGTGGGTGAAGGGATAATTTAGCTGTTGCTGTTAGCTCACCTTCTGGTAACTTCCAGATACCACATCATATGACTTAAAATGATCCTCAATAGGTTATCATCAATTTGACATTTACACTGGTACCATCAGTGTTAATTCTCAGTTCTCATTCTGATGGACAAGGATTTTAACCTAATAATTACAAGAGTAAATAGGCTACTAGTACTAATTATTAAAGTAATTATTATTTTAATTAATATTAATTTTATATTAAATGTAATTATTATAAGAGTGATTATTAGTACTACTAGTACAACTGGTCTTTGCAACTCTAGAGGCTAGACCTGATTTTGTATTATGTAAATGATATGTTTTCTGTGTATTTCTCACCTTTATAACAGGTTTGTTTTTTTCTAAAGACTGGCGGTTCAATAGCTGAATTTGAAACATGTGTCCCCGTTGTTTTTACTCAGCTGGGTGAATAAATCCTGGCTCCACAGAGAACAGAAGAATTCTATTTCTTCATTAGAAACTTCCTCTGCGATACAGAAAGTCCTTTTTAAAATACTGCCAGGTACTAAAAACAGATTTAGCATTTTCTTAAAACAGGAAGACTTGTAGTAGGAGATGAGCTCCCCATTATCCATCTGTTTCCAGTTGGTTTTATTTATATTACCAAACTTTCCAGATGTCATGCTCTTCATCTTTTGTCCCTGTGGAATGATAAACTATGTTCCTCTTACAAGCTCTTTATATCTACCCTTATATTTAAACATTAAAAGTAATTTTTAAATGAGAGGTGTTAAATTCTGATTTTCTGTAGAGATTTCCAAGACCAACATTCACCAATTCCCTCTTGCAAACTACCTAGCAGAGAAAGAAAAGGATGGAGTGCACTTCTGGGTGCGGGGATGTGGGTGTTGGGGGGCAGCAGCATGGGGTTAAGTTAGCTGGAAATAAAACTAGAGGTAGTCTTGCCTCCAGTGAGCCATTTATATATATTGAAAGGAGAGGAAGCAAAGAACAAAACAAATGCCAGACCTGCAGGTGTGCTAACAAATTAAAACTGGAGCAGGAAAAGAAAAAAATCTGCTATATACTTTCAACCTCTGCCTCACCTCAGCAATCGCTATGATGTAACCTTTATTCTAAGGAGAATTGCATGCAGTCAGTCTTACCCATAAACATGCAGCAGATGTCTGCACAGGTTGGCATGACTCTGCTGCTGCCCCTAACCAGTGCCAGCTGGCGCTGATTACAGGAGCCCTGAAACTGTCCTAAGCTATTAAAAGGTGGAGAAAGGAAAAGAACTGGCTCTTTGCTTGACCACAAACACTAACTCAAAAATAGGCATCACCTGCAACTACAAAGTATTTTAGTTGTAAAAAGAAGTTTTCAACAGTATGTGGTACTGTCTTCTGGCTTCTCAGGAAAGCACTGAAGAGAGGGTTATTCAAATAAATAATTTATGTTTCTCTGCCTATGTGATTTCTCTCAGTATGAGTTACTCTACTGCAAGGGAAAAGAGAGGACTTGTGAGGTTGTTGTGTGGTCTGCATCAAAAAAAGTCAGAATCATAAAATGTGTTCTTAAATCTCCAAATGGTATTTTATCTCTTTACATGTTCCACTTGGAATTTTCCATATCTAGTAAAAATGCTGTTCTTTCCTCTATGAACAACTGAAATTTTTATGTTATGTTACCAAGTTCCTTAAAGCTAAGAGAAGGAAGAAAATGAGTCATGTAGGTCAGGTGTTAATATTTTAAACACACTATATAAAGCTTTCTACAGAAATTACATAGTAAACCTTTAAATAAAAAATTTGATTTTTTAATATATATAATACATAAGCCATGATGTAGCTATGAAAAGCTTCATGTTACATGCTTTTTAGGATTAAAAAAAAAAAAAAATCAAGCTTCTGTGCTTTGTGTCCACAAAATGTAACAGTGTACTTTTATGACTGCAATCAATTTGTTTCCCTGAGAAAAAGACGAAACAGAATGGAAAGATCATCACATCCAAGGCTCATACTCATCACGGGTATATACTCTGAAGTAGAGCAGGGCAATGTCACAGACACTAAGCAGTCAGGCAACACCACACATTCATAGCAGGGAAATATGAAGGGTCCTGAAACATGCTTTAAGCATTGAAAGTCAATACATCGCTCAAACATAGAAACTCAAAAACTCAGGAAGATCTTGTGAAACACAGGACTCCACAGAAGTGCCCTGGCAGAATAGGTCTTTGGTTTAGAATTTACTCTAGCTCACAAACGCTTCTTCATAACCCAAAAAGACACCTCTAGAAAAAGGTTGATGTTAAGTATACTCTGCAGACAGATTTTATTGCCTTAATGCTTCTAATTTGTGATTAAGCCTCCAATACTATAGCAAGAATTTAACCCTTTTGCTTTTAGTAAAAGAAAGCTGCTAGTTCTTCTTTTAAAAATTGCTTGGTAACTGAAGTCCTGCTGAGCAAGCAGGAAGCACTTTGCCTAAGGCAGTAAATCTAAAACCTGTCATGGCAAACCAATGCTGGCAATCCACAGCAGGCTTGGGATCTGAGAGTTTGGGCCATGATTCCTACACAGCTTCAAAAGGTAGTTTGTAGGTTGGTATTATCAACTCACAAAATTAGAAGAAATATACCCGAGTGGGATGACTACTCAAAAGACCCTGCCATCCTACACAGGTTTTGCCTCCCTGTATAAGTCTAGTTTCTTCAGATAGTTCCCCAGCAGCCACCTACCCTGCTAGAAAGAAAAAGTAGCCTTTTATAATCCAATCAAAACACTCTCGGTTTTGGCAGCTCCTGAGCTTTTGTCCTGTGGACAAAACTCCCACGGCTAGCTCTGCAAGGGCTCAAGCCAGATTTCTTGTAGTTAAAGAGTTGTCCTGCAACAACCCTGCACTGGAATGGCTTATCTTGAGCCATTTTTCCTCCTTGCATATTTTTTCCCCCCGCTTTCTTATTAAACTACACATTCGGCATACACATACACGATCATTCACATACACATACACGATCATTCACATACACATACACGATCATTCACATACACACAGCATGCTATGTATACTTACAGGATACATATATGTAAAGCATACATACAGTAAATATGTTATTGGCCACGTTGGCAAGCAGACTCCATGAGTGGCTCCAGCAGAGTTTGGCCCTGTCCCTGGTGCAGCAATACCAGGTCAAATGACGAACTGTCCATTTACAGGAGGTAAAGATCCAGTTCTTGGTCTTAGATACAACTCATACAGTGAGTTCTTCCCCTATCAGCAGCTAGAGCTCTCTAAACCAATGCATGCCTGCTTTGGGGGGCAAGATGATCAGAAAACCACTGTTAATACAAAGGACACTCCTGCAGTCAGTTTAGACTGTTGTAACTCCATTCCACACTTGCTAAACCTTTTCACTGAACCTTATTAGAAACAGAGCTCCCCCAGCACAGGAGGGAATTAGGGGGTTTCTGCAGTGCATTCACACCATGACGAGTTGTACTAGAGCAGCTATGTGCTGGAGTGTTTTCCACAGCCTTTATATTAAAGCAACTCACTTTACAGGTCAACGCTCTGGCAAGCTTGCTCCTTGGCGAGACCTGCAGCTTCCACAGTGGCAGAGTGAAGTAGCCACAGCTGTACCAGCTGTACATTTAATGCCGAGCACAGGTTCCCAGCAGCTTAAATAGTATGAGTTCAGTGTAACAGTCAAGATTACACATTAAGCAACCATGAGCAAAACAGGAGCAATTAGAGAACAGCTAGGGAGTGCTCAAATGTGTAACCAGATACTCTCACAGCCAATACATATCAATACAGCGTATAAAAACATGGTCAAGCATCACAACTCTCTCCCTCAGAGTGTTATAGTTGGGTGGTCTTGCAATGAAAAGTATGTGTTAAATCACATCTTGTCCACCCATAAAGAGAGCCAGCCGTAAACCAGCTCCTGACACTTAGAAACAGAAAGTGCTCCAATCAACGCTGCAAGTAACTTGAGTAACCCCGAAGAGGACATTTCTGGACAAGGTGATGGCTGACCACAGCTCTTTATAGGAAAGCAGCAATGGAAGGGACCTCCTGAATGACAAGCCTAATGCACAATTTCCTCCTTTCACTCCAAAAGGGAAAACAAGGCTCTCTCCATACATAATTGTGGAATGCTCTATACCTACACATCCATACCTTGACAGCTGCTTTGCTAATAACATCGCACATTTTCTGCTACTCATGATACCATTAGGTAATATGAAGCACTACTAGCAACTGAACTACTGCAATAAGGACTCCAAATCAAGTAATAAAAAAAAAATCGCACCAATTCACAGGTCCTAAAGGAAAAGATGAGAATAAATATATTCAGGTATAGTCAAAGTTTCTAAGTAATGAAGAACAAACACTAACAGAATGAGCAAGTACTATGTAGAATTAATCTTTTTTTTTTTTTTTTAATTACATCTGCCAGAGTACCTGTGGAAACGATAGATTTTTCAGAAAAAAAACTTGAAAACCACAGATGGTTGAATATGCAAAGCAACTGCTTCCTAAAATACTGAGGAATAGCACAAAAAAGGCAGCATGGGGAAGTCAGGCAAGGATTGGAAGACTGTGCAGGAAGCTGGAAAGACTATAAAGAAGATGACAGCAAAACACAGATAGAAGCACAGAGATGAAATACGTGTAGGGGAGAAAGGAAACGGGAAGGACAGCAACATTTTTGATGAGCTGGAACATCAGACACATAAAAGGAAAAACTCCACATGCAAGATTTCAAAGCATCCATTTTCTTCCTCCTATACTAAAGGAATGTCAAGAGGCAACAGATTGAACAAAACTAAAAACTTAGTTGAAAGCCACAGAGGGAAATGGTCATTCTTCTGCCAAATGGCTCTTCACCCCACAATTTTAAATTTCTGGGAAATGTACATTACTTTTACTGTCAATTGGCTTCTGCTTTTTATGGCTTCTTGGGTAATATTCATAGGCCAGTGAATTATACAAGCAGTTTTAAAGAATGTTTACCAGGCTGTTTCCAAGATTTTTGGAGAATGTGCATTACCAAATATGTGTTTTTAATTTAGGAACTTATAAAGAAAAAAGTTATATTTTCTTCTTTGAGATTAGTTAGTGGACGTGAAAATAAACACAGCCAATGTGACAGCAAAATTCAATAGAATTTAATAAACTCAAGTTAGGACTAGATAATTTACATCCCAGAGCTCTGGAAACACTGGCACATGAAGCAGGAGGTGTTAAAGAAAATATTTTAATAGGTCTCCAATGTTGAGGGTGGTGCCATCTGATTGGAAAATAGCAAATATAATACCCATAACTTGAGAAAGCAAAAATGGAATCTGGGCAAAGAAAGTCCAGTTATTCTGATCCCAGCAGAATACAAGGCTTTAGGACAATTACTTAGAGGGGAAAAAAAAAATGTTGAAGAGATGAAAGTAAACAAAGGAATATACTTCTAGCTGCATTTCCAAAAAAATAAGCAATGTCAGACTACCTTGTGTTTTGTTTTATTTTTAAATGTGAGCATCTCTAGTAGACATCATTTATTTGGCCTTCAATAAAGCCTATGATAGCGTGACATACAAAGAATTCTTTAGTGAACTCAGGAACAGAGGGGAAACTTGAAGTAGATATTAGCAGTATGAACAAACTGACTAGCTTATGGAGTTTTATAAAGGGAAAGCATGCACCATGTGGAGATTATTAGTGTACTTCCACAAACATTTGTTCAGAAAGTCATTTTATTTAATACTTTTACCAATTAACTTGGCAAGGAAAAAAAAAAAAAACACCAGCAGTACCTTATTAAAAACAGCTTTTAACACAAAGTTAGGATACACGACCAACACATAGAAGGACCATATAGAATATCACACAGAATTTAATGGGTAACTTTGAGATACCTGAGCATGACATCCTATAGCATAAAATGGAAGGCTATGTGCATGGAAGCACCAGAAAATGAAGCTATTTATCAACCGGAGAAGTTCAAGGAGGGAGAATACCTTGTTGACAATACTCATTGACAACACATTGACTGTGACCTGCCAACACAATGCAGACACCTCAAAGGCAAATATGATCTGAAAATGTATGAGAAGTCATGTGTCCAACAGAGATAGGAAAGTATTAGTGCCGGTGTGCTTCAGCAACAGCACATGAAATCTGGCCATTTACACTCCAGAACACTGAATACAAACCAGTGGCAGAGGAGGACTTCCAGAATGTTGCAGGAGTGGAGAACCTCTCTCAAAGAAGGAGACAAAAAAAAAAAAATATTGACCAAAACTAGCCCAGCAAAAAACAAATGGTTGGAGAATGACTTCTCTTTATAAGTGTTGAAAGACAAAAGACACCAGAAAAACTTGGCTTGCTGCACATGAACTTCCACAACTGGTTGCTCAGACTAGGAACCTGACTGTTGATACAAGTTTCCCGTTTGCTGAATTGGGTATTTTAACTATACCATTCCTACCTGATTAGATGCAAATCTGCAAAGAGCTTACATTCCACCTTACAGTGAAGTTTAATCCCACTGAAATGAACAAAGTATGAAAGCCAGAATCTAAATCCCAGACACCCAAATATTAAGAATTCCAAAGGAATTCATACATACAATTCTTAAAATCTTTTGACTGGAATCCAATATTCAGTTCTGTTAGGTCCCATTGAATAACCAAGCTGAACTAAACAAACAAGAATAAAAGCCTTCCTACCCCTCTTTCTGTACAAAAGACGACTCAAATTTGTCTGCCTGTGGTGCAAACTGAATGACTTCTCTATCAGACAGGAAGATACAACCAGACTATTTGGTCTCAAGAAACCCTTTAATTAAAAAACAAAAAAAAACCCCAAAAATACCAAAACAAAACAAAAAACCACCAAACCCAAACACACACATAAAACCAAGTTGGATTGTTCTAACTGGGTCTCTGAAGTGAAATTTGGGCACTTCTGAAGAAGACAGGCCAACCTCCACAAGCGCTGAACAATCCCTCTGCAGTCAATTTTGGCTTATGTCAACGTGGGGTTGAGGTTACACATGAGAACAAACCCTTGGTCTCATTTTGATGCTCTCCTGGCACTCCTCACTTGGCCCAGCTGATGGGCTGGGACAGCTGTGGTCCATAAGTCAGGGCAAGGGCGCATTTACACTCCACAAGGAGGGTCCATAACACCCACCTGTACCACAAGACCGAGACCACATCCCTTGAATAAGCAGATAGTGAAAAGCCTTCTTACTGACTTCAACATATTCACTAGTCCAACACATCTCAACCTGTTTTAATTAAGACAATTCTGGCTGGTTTTACCCTGCTGTTAATTTTTGGAAGTTACCTAAACATTTCTTTCTCTTCAAAACCATAGCAGACTACTAATCCAATGTGTCCCTGTTTTCTTCTCCTAAACACTCCCCATTTACAGTCCTCAAAAACACTGGCATAGCTTTAAGCACAGCCTTGAGCTGCACTAGGGCTACTTTTAGTAACACTGAAGTTTTATAAAGCTAGGATATGTAGAACATTCCTTTACATAAATATGCAAGATGTAAATAATTTTTTATATTTACACCGACAATTTTCCTTTCAATAGAAAATTTCTTGGGCTCCTATTTGGACTGAACAGAACTGAAAGCAGACTTGGCAGAGCGACTAACTGTTCTTCATAACAAATGGAAAGTAAGAAAATACTTGTAATTCTTTTACTTCCTTCCAGGTCTTGTTCGAAACCAGCTTATTAAGTACTTTTGCAGTTGCCCCCAAAGGAAAAGTAATTTAAACAATAGATTTCGAAAGCCTCTTTCAATATATAGTTCTCATAAATGTTGTCTCTTTGATCTGTTTTATTGGACTTTTTTTTTTTTTTAAACTCTCTAAGGTCTACTGTTATAAAACAAAAACCCCTTCTGAGATTATATATAAATGCTCGAAGCGGGAGAAAGTGCTTCCATATTTGAAGTTGCTAATAGCTTTATATCCATCTAACAAACATCAGGAGAGAAATGAGACAGCACTGAGAATAATCTGCTTTAGGAAGGACACATGGTCAGTGGATGAACAAGATAAAGGCAAAAGAAAATACAGAACATGAGAGTCAAAACAAAGGAGAAGGGGGGGAGGGGGGAACCATAAGATTTAGTTTTCAAAAGGAAGCATTCAAGAAAACCCAAAATGTGAAAAGAGAGAATATAAAAACCAGAAAAGTTACAACTTCAAAGATTGCCAAGTTCTGTCCTGTCATGGATGCGTGCAAGATCCCTATTCCACTCATTTAACTGACTTCAGCTGAAAAGTCCTTAAGCATCATATTGTAGGCACTACAAATGTATCTGACAACAGTCAATGGTTCAGCAGAGAGGGGTTACTGGAGAGCTATGACACTGGTAAATTGGTGCCTGATGCTCAATGCTAACATCAATACAACAACTTGCCTGAACAGAGTTGGGCTGGGCTCTTAGGTTATGGCATGCAGCTAAATACTGTACACTGAGGGGAAAATACATGTCCAGGAGTGGAAAATTTAAGGCTAATTCTCAACCAGGGCTGAAGCAGATGTGGTGGAATGCACCCTTTCCTGAACATGAAACATGAAGGAAATCAATGTGAAAAAGCAAAAAAGTGTTCTTTCTTCCCTTCTGCTTTGGAAGAATGAGGTCTTCAAATGGTTTCTTGTTAACTTTCCCAGTCTGTGTTTGCTTTTTCCATGAAGACTCAGGAAAAAGGGAAGTATGTGGTGGTAACTGACCTGTGAATTTATATACTACTTGAGGGGAATTCCACCCATTCCTGTACCCTAGGTATTTCCATAGGTACCAAACAGACCAGTTTGAACACTCTTATTTCATGTCTCCTTATCCCTCCTCTTGGACACAGGTCCTTTTTCTCAAGAGGTCTGTTGCCAAGACCTCCACCACCTCACCATTATCAGAAGTAAGGTCCAACACAATGAGTCAAGTGCACTGTGGATGCAAATACAGTGAAAGGCTCATGTGAAACATGATCTTCCCCTGGACAATGCTACAGGTCTACCAAAAAGAGGTGCTTATGCTCTTGTGCTTGCACAAGGCTTCTTTCAGTGCAACACTACGCAGATGATGCCCGAAGAACTGTGTTTTATAGCTCCCTTCCTAACAAGTGCACACCTCCCCTTTTTCTCTCCTAAGCACACTGACATAAACATGCACCATATAATACAATTCCCCCAAAATGTCATCAAACATCAAGCAATTCAACAAAACAGAAACTAAAATGTACAAATTAAACATGCTAGAGACTGATTTCCCCTTCTTTGTCACTGCAAAGTTAAAAGCTCTGATCCTATAAATCTTTTAGCCCTTGGACTTATGAGCCTGATTAAAAACCAAAGACAAATCATAACAAATGGTAGGCAAAATCTGCTTTTTATTTGTCTAAGAAAATGCTGTCAAAAACACTGCAAAAAATTCACATAGCACTCCCCCTGTACTTACTGCCTCTCTAATTTGACTGAAAACAAAAATTATACTCCATACATGAAAATGCTTATTATGTATTTTAGTCAGCCACATTACTGTGTGGATCTACCACAAATTTAGACCTCAGTGGTTTTAGAAGGCTCAAAAGCATTTCTGCTGCTTTGCCTAAGACAGGGAAATGAGCATAAACTGATGGCAAAAGTAATAGTTGTGAAGTAATGTTCACTTTTTAAAAAACTATTTGTTCTTCCTCTGAAGTCTGTACCATTAGAAATCAGCAGGCCAGTTCTGTCCTTGAAACATTTGCAGTCTCACCAATTTTGGAGTCACTCACAAATGCTGACCTAGAAGCAAATGCCACAGAAAGGTAGGAAGCACCTATGCAGGCTGCAGGGAGTATTTTTAACCTTAATGTTAATTCCCAAAGCAACTGGAAAAAGCTGTAGGGGTCCTGCCTAGTACCACAGCCTGGAGGAAGAACTGGTACTTAAACTGACAAATACTCACCAATAAGACTGGATTCACTTTGTCAGGCACTCCAGTGGTTTGTCAGTCATAACCATTCTGTTATTGACTGAGTAAATAAATAGCAGTAGGACCAAACCACAGATTATTCATGGTCAGGAAGAACTAAGTAGTTCATGTTTAGGCTTTATTGCTCATACAATCTTGCCTAAACAATTCCTCCACTGTTCACACTCTGCCTTACACACTCATGTTTCAATGAATTGCACTACATAAATAAAACATTATTTAAAAATCAAAGGAAGTCAAATGCAAAAGGTTTTCCAACAATTGAGTGGTTTATATTCAAAGAGTCACCTTACCTATGTAATAACCCAGCCACTAGCCTTCATGTAGATGGATTTCTCAATCTTGTTACAATAATCCAAAAAGTTTATCCTAATTGGGTTTACAGATGTAGTTTTGCTTCAGAAGGTGATGCTATGCACAAGGGAGGAAAGGGATGAGTGACGCAGTGAACAAGCTGTATACTTGTGGCAAGCCTGCAAGCAAGCTAACCATTACTGTATGTGGAACTGATGGGGCTTGGCAGAGCTATGAATGAAGAAAGAGAATCAAGAGACCAACACAGCTTGAGAACAAAGTAAAAACCAGATTCTAAAAATTTAGCTCATCATTTAGCAAAACAGGTTAACAATTTGCAGCAAGACAGCTGAACATGACAAGACAACAATCAAGACAGCAGGTCACCCTTTTCCAAATGGGAAATATAAATGCAGTACAGAAAAATCATAAGCTGATAAAATAATTCTCATGATAACACTGTAATTTATGAACAGATGTTTTACAGGAATAAGATAGAAAGTTATAACAGGTTGTTTGGGGGTTTTTTTAAATAAGAATTATTATGACATTATTCTTCAGTAAGGCTCATACCACTTTACCTCCATTCCTAAGAACCATAAACATTTCTAGTTAGGAACAGATAGAGCCTTGGCAACTTTTCCACTCGCTTTGGCATAATACTAGAATTTAGCTTCATAAAAATTAATACTTGAGTCTTGCATAAAGTGTTTTGTTTAACTTATATACACTCAAATAATGGAGTGCAAGATTTTGTATACTTTAAGGTATACAAAAATGTGTAGTTTAGCTCACAGTAAAATAAATAATCTTATATTCTCTTGAAGAAAAAAGTTACCATAAAGGCTTCTTTATGAAATTCGAAGGGGCATATTTTCAGTAACACTGTGAAAATGAATTCTTCTTGAGCAAGGTGGTATCAAAATTTTTGCACAAAATGGCAGAACTGATGATACATAAATTAGCATCTGCTTGATCAGTTACACACTTCCAACATGCATATACCAGTTACATTCAGGAACAGTTATTAATATCTTAGTAAATCTTTTAGTCATTTGCTGATGACTTTTTTCAGGGCAATCTAAAACTTGTCCTTCAGCTTTAATTCCACTGGATCAATGCAAAATGCATCCAGAATACAATTTAGTTGCTTCACTCTATAACTGCACAGCTAACTTAAGATTTGCTAGCCCTCAGATTCTCACTTAAAGCAAAGTTAATAATTACAACAAATTGTACCTTACATATAGCTAAAATGTACTATGTCCAAATTTTTTTTAAGCTAATACCACCCTTAACTTTAAAAAAATGGAAATCTGAGATATAACTGCAACTGTTCATACATGAAGAAACGTGTCAAGAATCCAGTTCCATCGTAGGTATCCAGATAATTTAAATATATGCCTATCCATACACATTTCACTAAATTTTATATCACAATTAGTATGCTGTACTTAGGACTTTTTTAGACTTATCTTCAAAGTAGGGGTCATGCTCCCTATATGTGGCGTACCCTATCTGGCTCCTTCTGGGAGCTACTAGAAGCAAATAGGAACAACTTGATGATGGGTTATTCACACACACACACACACACTCTGATTTTGGAACAAAAGCAGTATGAGACTGAGCACTTTTCAACCCAAAGACATAGGACCCATCATTGTCAGCCCAGGAGGAAGAGTTAACCACCATGGAGTCACTCTCCTTAAGGAAACAGCAAAGGAGTTTGGAGCATGGTAGGCAGGGTAAGAACAGTACCACAATCCCAGAAAAAGAAATGTTCCTACTACTCGTGCATATTCAGAAGAGAACAATGTAAAAATCGAAACAAGGTTTCTGACTCCTCCCTGTAACTACAAAAACATATTTTCTGGTGGAAAAAAAAAAGTAGAGTCTGCTTTTTGCTGTTTCTAAGGGCATCTTTGAAAAACTTTGGCTTTGATATGGGGACTGGCTGGTGGTAACCAAACTCCATACTGGTCTGAACTGGAAAGGGAGAGCAACCTACCCTGGTGCCAGGAGCCCTGCATCCCAGCCAAGCTGATCTGATGCATAGATGATGCCTGGTGAGAGCTTCAGGTAGCTGTTGACCCCTCCAGTTTGGAAACCCTTCTTCTGCAGCTGAAAGTCACCGGGACATAGCACATACTCCTAACGTTTTATTCAGCGTATCTCCCAAGCTGCATCACCTCTCTCCAGAGTTTTCCACTGAACTGCTCCTCAGAGGGTCATTTCTACCTTGCTTGAGGCTCTTTTATGCCACAACAGCACAAGCAGACCTGCAGAACAAGTACAGGACAGGACCTGGCCTCATCCACAACAGCTGTCTGAAGTATCAAGAGGGAAACGGGGGCTCTCCAGTCAGCATTAGCACCCGCAAAAGCCACTGAACACCAAGGAGAGTCAGGCCTAGGAGAACGCCAAGGGTGACACACCATTTCCAGCCAAGGAGGGATGCGGATTTGCAATGCTTGAAGAGCACAGTTAGCCAGCAAAACAAAGGTTCAGTTTAAAAGCATTTGCATGTTTGTGGAAGCCGATGAGTCGTTTTGATGGTCACAGAGATTTCTGTGGACCAAGACCTGTCAAAACAATTCTGGCCTTTGTATAAACTCCCAGGAAAACCAATAAATTTGGATTAGGTTTAAATCACATTCATCACTCTTGCTATGGCAAATCATCAAAAGCAACTAATTCTCCATTCCCAGATTCTAGCATAGGCACTACACAGGGAGAAAAAACAATCAGTGATACTTGAAAGTATTTTACTTCATCTGATATCAGTTTCTCAAACAATCCTTTATAAAATAAGCCCCATAATAAACACTTACTAAACCAAACAAAATACCTGGCAATCAACAAAATGTTTGGGGTTCTTCTTTTAATTAACAATTTACAATGGAAAAGAAATAGAGAATACATAAGATTTTCTTAAACCCTATTAAGTGTATTCATGAACGTAGCATATATAGCACGTTCATCATACTCTCGGGGAAAACAAAAAAAATCAAAAAAAGACAAATGAGAAACCCTCTTCACCACCAGGAGAGGAGCTACACCACATTGTGGGGGAAAGTGTTATTGTACAGTAGCTCATATGCACGTAATAATTTTGAAATGCGCTGACACGTCGCACGCTACGCTAGACAAGTGGCTTGGCTATTGCCGCTTGCACCGAATGCTAGATTTGCTGAATATAAACATACATATCAGTGGTTCTATACCTTGAGATTGCAGAAAGTTGATGTTCAGAGTCCCAACTGACTGGATTAATTTTGTCCGTGGCCAAGCATAACACCGCTTTAGAGCCTCACACTCTATCAAGGGAGAAATTCTAATTGGATCTAACAAAGGGCTCACTGCTTAGGCACATGTGTTAGAAAATAGTTTCCACATCACATAAACTGTACTACTAAGGAGAATTATAAAAGGACATTTTCAGACCTCTGGAATAATGACACATTATATTACATACACTGCTTTCAAGTATACCGCTTTCAGGAAAGTATCATGTAAGTTATGAATAATGCATTTACTTGGGTAACAGCAGGTATGGTGAATCAAGGCTCGATTCAGACACTGTTACTGGCATTCATTTGTGCTACACTTCACTACAGGGAAGTGGGGTGGAAGATGCTTCACAATGGAAGTATCAGAATCTTAATATTTAATTTTCAAAATTACACACTAGAAAGGAAAAAGTGATAAAAGGTGGTGAGAAACAATCTAAGGAGCTATAAGAGGGGAAAAAGCAAACATTTAAATTGTGGGAACATAAAAAATACACCTCAGCTTCCCACTAAAGCCATCTTTTGTGTCCCTCTTCAACCTCCCACTTCCCTGTGACAGGCGTCTCAGTCTTCCTGACTAAATGTGCACAATACCAGAATTACTAGTTGAGACTACCACTGAGTAGTTGAGAGTTACTACTAAACACACAATACTAATCCCATCAACCTTTGTTCACTAATCCATGCCTCTCTCTGCTCACACATCTCTCCCATCTACTCTTCAAGTGGAATAAGCCTACCTGGGCATCCCCTCTGCTTCAGCAACACAGGAAGGTTGACAAAGCAGAGCATGGGAGAATCCCCCACCATCATTGCCCAAAATGTCCAATGTTATCACAGTAGTCCATAAGATCTTAATACTTTTTTTGGTAAGATAACCAGGAAGGATTCAGAGTTTATCAATTACAATTTGACACCATGATATCATTTAGTTTCGTTCTGATTAGTCTATCTTTTCCCGACAGTCACTTTAGTTATGCTCGGAGGTTGGGCACAGTGGAGAACCTGGGCCCGTGCACTTTGCAAGCTAGACCCTACAGTTGAGAATTGCAATGGGAAGCAAACGTATGGTGTGACGAGTCAGGTATCTAGAAGCCTGAAACTTCTGAGAAAACAAATGGATTGTCTAGCTGCAAGCACCTTAAAACAAATTAATAGGAGAAAGTTTTTACATTATTTAGAGTTGCCACCATAGGTTTGTTCTCAGTAACATCTAGCATAGGAGCTCCCCTTTATCTCAGCAAAAGCAAAGTTGTTCCTGACCCCAAGACATGTTCTTGATTATGACGGGAGGCGGAGAATACTGAATCAGGCTGACCAGGGGGAAAACAAGCAGGTGCTGTAAAACCAGGACATGCTCTGCTGGGAAGCCTCACTATAGCCCCATGGACAGGGGTCACTGCCGCACCACGAAACGCTAGTCCCGTGCTGTTACCACTGGAATTTCAACAATGTGGACACACATCGAGACAGACCAATTAACCTTGAGGGGGGGAGGAAAGGCAAAAAAAAGAAAGCACGTAACACCAGAAATCTTCTGATTTGGCTCTGGACTGAGGACACCGGCCATTGAAAATAGATCAAATCTTCATTTTGCATTTCCTTGCCCTTGTCCACACTAGCCCACCAGCCGTCCAACTTGCATTCCCTACTCTACTGATGATGAAACATGTACTGGTTTTGGCTAGGATAGAGTTAATTTCTTCACAGCGGCTAGTATGGTGCTGTGTTTTGGATTTGTGATGAAAACACTGTTGATAACACAGAGATGTTTTAGCTATTGCTGAGCAGTGCTTACACAGCTTCAAGGTCTTTTCTGCTTCTCACAATGCCCTGCCAGTGAGGAGGCTGGGGGGGCACAAGAGGTTGGGAGGGGACACAGCCGGGACAGCTGACCGCAACTGACCCAAGGGATATTCCAGACCATATGACGTTATGCTCAGCAATAAAAGCTGAGGGAAGAAGAAGGAAGGGCAGACGTTCGCAGTTATGGTGCTGGTCTTCCCAAGTATCTGTTAGGTATGATGGAGCCCTGCTTCCATGGAGGTGGCTGAACACCTGCCTGCCGGTGGGAAGTAGTGAATGAATTCCTTGCTTGCTTGTGCAGCTTTTGCTTTACCTGTTAAACCATCATTACCTCAACCCATGTTTTCTCACTTTTGCCCTTCCGTTCTCTCCCCCACTCTGCTGCGGGGCTGTGAGTGAGTGGCTGCGTGGGGCTGAGCTGCCCACCGGGGTTTGCCCACAACAAAATGTCACTACAAACCTTCCCACTTGGTGCCTTGCTGCAGCTACATCTGCCGGGAAGCAAATAAGTAAAAACACATGTGAAGAATGACACTAGCTTTGCCTGCCCTGGCTAACATACCTTAGCAAAACAAAGGCTGAGAGGGCATGTGATGGCTGTCTACCAGCATATCAAGGGAAGAGCAAGAAGGCACAAAGAGCAGAGAGGAAAAAGCAGCATATATGCTAAGGGCAATGTCAAGCATTGTGTATGAACCAGTTGTGATGATGTTCAGGTTGGAAATGAAAACAAAGGTGCTCACAGCTCCACAGCTCAGCATCAGAAAACACCCTCCATACAGGAGAAAGGGAAAGCAGAGATTCAGCCTTTAAAAGAAGAAATTTGCTACTTCTACAAAAGGAATTGTGTAATAGATGAAAAGGCAGAGAACTGCAAAGTGGCCCAGGAAGTCTCGCTGGTCAGCTGCCAGGAAAGACTGAACAAGAAGCCCAGAGCATGGGGAGCTCCTCTAGGTAGCTTCTGGTGGAGCTGTCAGCTTCTAATTAGGATTCCTCAAGAGAGGAAGGAATTCATCTCAAAAGCTTTGTCATGGCTTAACCCTAGTCAGTAACTAAGCACCGCACAGCCGCTCACTCAATCCCTGCCCCCACAGTGGGATGGGGAGAGAATCGGGGAAAAAAAAAGGTAAAACTCATGGGTTGAGATAAGAACAGTTTAGTAGAACAGAAAGAAAGAAACTAATAATGATAATAACAACAATAATAAAATGACAATAATAATAAAAGGATTGGAATACACAAAACAAGTGATGCACAATGCAATTGCTCACCACCCGCCGACTGGTGCCCAGTTAGCTCCTGAGTAGCGATCCCCCCCTGGCCAACTCCCCCCACTTTATATACTGGGCATGATGTCACATGGTATGGAATACCCCTTTGGCCAGTTTGGGTCAGCTGTCCTGGCTGTGTCCCCTCCCAAATTCTAGTGTCCCTCCAGCCTTCTTGCTGGCTGGGCATGACAAGCTGAAAAATCCTTGACCTAGTCTAAACACCACTTACAGACAACGGGAAACATCAGTGTGTTATCAACATTCTTCTCATTCTAAGTCCAAAGCATAACACTGTATCAGCTACTAGAAAGAAAATTAACTCTATCCCAGTTGAAACCAGGACAAGCTTATTTTGATGTTGGGGGCCCTAAACCCTAGTAGAAGGCATAGTTTAACCTCTGCATCTCAAACAATAATAAAAAATTTAATAAAAAGGAGTGACACTCTTACAGAGATCAAACAAGTATTTCATTAAAAAGGGTGTAATTTCTCTCACATGTATTCAGCTACAAGCCCTAGCATTATTTTGATACCTCAAGGAAAAGGACCCTGAATTTACAAATATTCATCACTGTCTTAAAACACCTTAATGTTAGGATAGGACAAACTGAACTGTCTTCAGGAGGCCTCATCTCCCACCACTGACTACAGAGAAATGCTAGACAATTACAGTTAAGCGAGATGAACCCCAGTTACCAATGCAATGAGATAGAAAGAAGAAAATCAAATGGACAGACGCAGACACAGTTTTCCCTGTCAGAATGGGCCATTAGAAAACCTAGTAAGGTAGATAATAAGGACTTCACTGGCTGTTAAGGTGTGGGAGTGTAAGCTCCTAGCTTAACTATTATACTAACTAACCTGGCTTCAAGTGAATTACAAACTCGCTTTACTTCTTTAAACATCAGAGGAGTACTAATTCCCAAATTCATGGGTGAACCACATTACCTAACAGCTCATAAATCATCATAATGATTTTCAAAGTTTCTCTCTTCTGTAGCCCTTGAGCAAGACAACTTCATTTTGATTTTATCCAAATATTCTTCATCAGTGTTCTCAAGCCACCCTGGAATAGAGCTGTGACTCACCCGTGCCCCAAGCTTGTGGCTGCGTTCACCTGGCTGCTCTGGTGTTGGGGGGTTTGCAACGCTGAGTGAGCCAAGGACTCCCCAGAAACGTTACACACACAGTGCTAAGCCTTTCCTACCAACCTAGCGAGCGGGAGTTGAATTATTTTGTCTAGGGGTTTCTTGGTCTGCTTTGAAACATAACATTCAGACAAAGACTTTCTTGGGCTTTGCAAACAGAGACAGAGGTAAAGGGGTGGTAAGACAAGGTTTTGGCTTGCCAAATGAAATTATGGTCCTATTAAAAAACAAGCAAGCAACTAATGAGAGCCCAATGACATAATATAAACATCTTAGTTTCCTTCAGTAGATTAAAGGCAGTTCATAAATGAACTCTGAAAAATAGCAAAAAAATCAAGATACACTTCCACTTCATGCACATTTAAAATCTAATTTTAAGCTTTTCCACTGCTGATTTTTTTTTTTTAAATAGGCAAAAATCCTTTAGAAAGGATCATAAAGAAAGGTAATATAAATATCAGTGCATGTTCTAAAGAAATAAGTGAGCTGTGTTCAGGGCAACGTGGAAGCACTCAAACCAGCACCAACATTTATCGAGTACTCTGCTCATTTCTCCCTTTGATACTCGAGCGTTATTTTTCCTATAAGTTGATGTAAACTTTGAAGTTTCACACAAGATCTTGAAAGAAATATAGTGTGTAACCAGCTGCTAAGTATGATTCTCTAGCTAGTGGTTTCCATGTATATTATATAGAAAGCATAAAAGAGAATAGGTCGAGCAATGTAAACCGCCAGTGAAACTCTTTGAAAATTTATACTAGATAAAAGCATCTGTAGTCTCAACACTTGTACCCTGTAGTCCAGCACAATGATGAAAAACAGCGTCCAGTAGAACAGCTGGAGTCCACTGAAAGAGAGCAAAGCCAGCATTTGAATACGATTTGCTCTGGATATGCTCAAGTTGCGAGACACACTTTCACATCCACAATAAACCTCTTATAACAGCTAGTCCATTAGATGATCCATCATTTTTTGAAACTTTAGAAAATCAGAGGCAAGAGAACTGCATAAAAAGGGTGTTATCAAGGAGAAGGTAAACCTGCGAGACAACATATCTGAAATTATGCAACAACAAAAGTGCTTTTCATATATGGGATGTGCTTGCCATACAGCCATAACTAAAGGTTGTACCTTTTATCTCTTGTCCATAGACCCTCCCAGGGAATTCATAAACGCACAAAACGTACAGTACCCACAGGCAGCCTGTCCACTCATACCACCACTTGGGCTGAGCGAGCATCCCTGTCCGCACCCATCCTGAGCCACAGCAGGTTCTTTTGGCAAAATACTGCTTGCTTTCCAGAAACAGTCAGTGACATGAATACAAGCACCTGATGCTAAATTAAATGCAACTTCTGCTCTGTGAAATGGAGTAAAATCATGACATCTGTGCCAAGCTCAAAGTCATGTATTTAGCAGGCGTTAAACTACACCCAGAAAGGGACCACCAGAATCTGCTCCTTGCAAAAACACCTTGCCCATGGAAAAATTGCAGGGACACGAGACAGCAGATGAACTCTTTCATGCATGCAGCGGCATTCACTTAAAGCAACCAGTCACAACTGCAACATGGAAATACAGAGAGGGTGGGTCTATAAACACGCCGCAATAAAAAAAGGGGTTGAATAGGTTACTGTGTTCAAGGTAAATGTTTGATGAACGCAGTGGAAAAGCAATTTATCAAAATGAAAAAATTGTTAGTGTAATTGCTCTGGTTTACCTATCTAACTTATTTCCTTGCTCTTCAGACTGTTTTTAAGCACTCATCCTGACCCATCTCCTAAGGGAGAAAAGAGAGGAATTCAGTCAATATTGTACTTAAAGTCATGCATGAAAATTAATAGGATTAAGGTCCAAAGTAAATGTTATTTTCACAGCTAACAAACTACAAAGTTGCAATATAACCAGTGAAAATGAAAATTATTTTAAAACTGATGAGCGGAAATTGTGCTTTTACTAACTATATTCCACAAACTGTGAGGGTTTTGCAGCTAAGGAAAGAAAAGTCAGTAGATTTCAGTACAGCCAAACTGAATTCTGTGGAGAGGAAGTAAATGTCCTCCTAGGTGAGCTCTATCTGTACATAGCCTACACCGTTAAATACTGGAACAGAGTCAGAAAGTCTGACAACCACTGAGCAGCACCAGCCTAGCACCCAACGCTACAGAAGCACAAAAAACTTGGAAAATTCAGAGAGTAAGAACAAAAAGATGCTTAAGGGCTGAAGAAGTGGATTTATAAGGGAAGATTAATAGCTGACTACATACCAGATTGAATAAAAGATGACATTAAAGTGTCAAAGCAATGTCTTCCAGCAATCAAAAACACCTCTCAAAAATAATTTGAGCATGCAAAACCAGTAAACACTACAGGGAACAGAGAAAGGGTCTGAAGGCAACTGATGTTCTTTAAAAACACAGGCTTGTCCCCCACAGTTGCTTCTCATATTCTCAGTGAGGGCAGAAAAAGACAGAGGAGGGAGAGCTTCCCATACCCCAGTACTAGGTGATGCTTCTTTGGAGTGGGTGAGTTCTGGTGTCTCCACCTCTATCTCAGAAGTGGATTTAGGACATAGCAGGAAAAAGCAGAAGAGGGACCTAATTTTCTGAAAACAAAAGCAGGCATCTGTGGAATAATAAAATGAAGGCTCCTTTCCACCTGTGGAAAAGTGTTAGAAGGCAAGAGGATGCACTCCAAGAATTTCTGGGCCACAAACAGGAAGGGTCTCTAGCATTATTCAGACTCTAAGTTTTGGTGTGTTTTAAAATGGGAAACCACAGAGTACTTACTTTACCCATAGCTACAGTAATTTGCACATCCTAACAAAAAAAAATAAACCCAAAACAAAAAAAAACCCACAAAACCAAAACACCAAACTTCTTACATTGCTGCTTCTATTGTGATTCATTTCCACAGCTGATGATAGAAGAACTGTAACTGGGAAAAGCTGATTCAGGGAAAATAAACAAGGCAAATGACACTGCACCCTCTCACAGTGTGTAAAAATAACCAAGTGAGCTTGTGTAATTTCTGTATTTTCAGACTTTTTGGTCAAGTGAAATAGGACACTGGAAAATACACCATATGCACATACCTGACAGTAACAGAGTGAGGAATTTGATTATATCCATTAAGATGAAGTTAGACCTCCTTCCCATCAGCAGTTTTGAAGATTTCTGAATAGCAAAAGATGCTTGCTTCCCATGAGTTTAAAGTGGTTTATTCATCATCATTCAAGTTTCTCAGTGTATTTTTTGGATAAAAACATATTTTATAAGTCTGTTAAGAAAAAATTACCTTCCAGTTTGTGATGTCATTTGCCTCTTTTGGCAGGGTCATTTTGAACTGAACAAAATCAGCTGTTGCTTTCATTTCAGACCTTTCATATCATCTATTGCCATTCTTTCCATGTAACTCATGAGCATAATGTCTGCAGCTCCCACACTGCAGAGTGTGTACACATCAAAGTACCCCTTCCTCCTCCTGCTGAACACAAGGGCAACCTTCTAACTGATTGCTGTAGTGTCAGGTTTAAGGACTAGACCTTAAATCTGGATAAAAAAGTTTAGCCGAAGATCAACTAAACTGCGAGTTCTGTTAAATTTTCAATGTGAAAAGTCTGTTTGTCAGTCTCTCCCAGTGCTCGTGACCTTCAGGTTCACCTTCTCTGAGTACCAGTAAGATGGCAGCAAACCACAAACTTAGCTGTAAGAACTCCAAAAGTCAAAATGAAATTCTGACAAGACAAAGAGACATTCCCATGTTTACACAGACACATCTGATAGGTAAGGTAAAAAGTTGTTTGGTAAATCTCTCTCTAGGTATTCTTTAAGCAAACTGTGTACACACACTCCCTATTATAGCCTGCCTTCCTAAAAATATAAGGCTTACAATCCTCATCTTTGTCATTTACCACCTCTTTGGTTCTTCCCTCTAGTAAGTGTTGAACCATACAGCCCACGTAAACTAAATCTAACAGAAGGGAATACCCCAAAGACATAACTACTATGAAATTCAGCGTAGAGAGAAAACCTAAGTTCTTCCCTCCTGAATGCAGGACTGCATCATGAGTTCCACAGTCATGTCTTCTGCTCTGTGCTTATCAGCCTGCTAAAAAGGCTTTAGGGAGCAGTCCATTGTAACACCAGAAGAGGCAGAATTTTTGCCAGATAGATTTATCCAAGTAATTTAGCTGAATCTTTCTCAAGATGGTCACAGAACTAAAATTGACTGTGAAGTACCGTTATTTTCATGTATACAATTATGGCAATTTTGATTGAAGTTTTTTTGTGAAATCTTAGGCACGTATACTATTTCAAAGAGACGCTTCGCATATTAGCAGTCTCCTGACAATAGCCACCAAGTACATTTTAGTGTAGCCCCTTGCTTTATTTTCACGAACAAAGGACTCACTGGAAATGTACATCAGTTACCTTATGGTGGTTATGGAAACCTAATCCCATTTTGGATTTCCCATGTCAAGTGACACTGTAAGCATCATGTTGGAGTTAGTACAAGTGTGGAAGGACAGAGATGCTACACTTGAATTCCACATGCGGCATGATTCCCTAGACTTATCT
This sequence comes from Harpia harpyja, assembly GCF_026419915.1. NCBI lineage: Eukaryota > Metazoa > Chordata > Aves > Accipitriformes > Accipitridae > Harpia > Harpia harpyja. Next base: position 36,418,178 of record NC_068941.1, read on the forward strand.
AAAAGACCAGCTGAACTGCACGTGGTAGTTTTGCCACTCACACCCTGTGACTATGAATTCTCAGTTCAGATGGGATCCCTCAACTTCCCGGGGAGGATCATAAAACCATCAAGACAGAGGACAAACAGAGATTGCAACAAACATCAGCTAGTCATTCGAACTGGGATCACTTTGGGAATCTCCTGAGCACTGACGACTCTGGCCACAAAAATCAAGTAACCCCCCCAAAAAAGTTAAGCTGACTTATGCAGATCTGCAGTTATCTAGGCTTCAAAAAGACCAGGCAATACCAAGCTTTATTTGAAAAACCTGACAGAAAAATGGACATATCCAATAAGTAATAAACATATTAACCCTGTTAGTCAGTCAGTCAGTCAGTCAGCTGGCCCCAGGAGATGTTGACGACCACCTACAGAAAACACACAATGGTTTCAAAAAGTACTACTTTGAGAGCAAACCTTCCTCAAAGAAGTGCTATGACCAGATGTTTAAAAGAAATTTTAAATCTCTTCAGACATGAAGAAAGAGTTTGAAAAAAATCTCAATACTCAAGGCAGACAGGAATTTATTGAGAAACTCTCAAAGCAAGGAGCTCAACATGATTTGTATTCTCACTAGTGTGAGGCCCTATTTCCTGGACAATTATAGTATCAGATGGATAGACCCCTATGAAAAACAAACACTGCAACTTTAAAGATAAGGCAGAGAATAAGACCCATGGAAACCATCTCCAGGACGGTTTATATATATTATAGTAACATTACTAATGGAATGCTATGGCTCAAAGAACAAAGAAAGTTTACGTGGGCACAGTTCACAGGCTTTGCAAATGCCAGCCCATCAGCAAAATGTAGTAGTCACAGAATCTGCATTTATTGGAAATAACTCAGTAAAAAGTGCACAGAGATGCAACTGAGGATCCAGCCCAAGCATCACTTTCAAAAGCAGATCAAAAGGAAGTGCAGGTGCCTCAAAATCTTGATTAGAAAAGGGAAAAGACTGAGATAAAGCCCACATGACTGTTCTTTGTGCCACAGGGGATTGTGTCCATTTCAAACTACCTGAAGACTGCTACAAATAAATGAGGCTACTCTACACTTCTCGTAAAGAAGCAGAACGTGTTATTTTGCATATAATATTTTTGGCCTGAAACAACGGGCACAAGTGAATGCCATTGTTAGTCCTACCACGTCAAAAGAGAGAAAATAGATTCCAGCTGACTCCTACTAAGCAAAGAGTGGTTTTGAGCATGCACTGAATGAAACTGTCAAGCAGGAATTTGGAGGCATTCCCCACAATGATAACGTATTAAGTCAGGACCAGCAAGGACAACTGATACCAATGGAAGTTTCACCACAGAGGTTACATATGCAATCTGGTCACATCCTCACACTATACTGCCAACGAGACCACTGTGGGCAGTAGTCTTGGGCAAAGACGCCTTGCACGTGAGCTGCCACATACTCTGGCCAGCTCCTTGATCTAGAAGCTGATACATCCAGAACTCTGGAGAATAAAGCAGAGTGGACCCATCACCCTTGAAGGATGGATAGATGCAGCACTAATGCCAAAAGGTTTCTTCGAACTTCTAAAATCCATGTCAGTAAGCATCAATGCATGCACAGACTCAAGTGCACAGAAATAAGCAAGCCACAAAACTACAAAAAAAAAAAAAAGAGTGTACAAGATCATTTCAATAAGAGTATGTGGAAGAAGAATATTCTGTTGTTTGACTACACTCCTAGTATCTTTTATGCACCTTACAGTATATCTATCATGCGTTCACTGATGAACAGGATTGTATTATTTGTATATGGTACATTTAAGCAAGAATTAAAGTTATATTTATCACTGTGTCAAGAACCTTTCCTGATTAATGAATGTGTAGAAGAGCTGCTATAAACAAGCATTTATCATCTGATTGGAGAGTATTATCATTAAATCCCATGATTACTGCCACTAAGCTAACACTCAACAAAAGTTTTCATACTGCACAAAGGAACATCTTTTAAACAATAAAAGCAGCTGCAGATTTTGACACTGGCTTATTTGACAACAATCACAGCAGTTGGCTGCTTTTGTTCAGGGAGGAATACTGTCGAGAGAGAGAGGGAATTGGGCAGGGGGAAAAAAGAGGTTAGTGGCTGGAAGAGAACTGAAGTAGTACAGGAAGAAGGGGAGGTAAAGTCACTTAAATGGAAATAACATTTCCATTTGTTACAGAAGTAACAGAAGAGCCTTCATCAATTCATTATTTCATTCATTAAATAGGCAGCCCATTTATTTTATTTTTCACTAGTGAATTAAAGAGTTATCATTTGCAACACCTTTTAGAAGATATTCTAATTATACTTAAATGAAATAATTTTAAAAGGTATTTTGCAAGACTTATATTTGGGGTTTGTTATTTCTTTCCATTTAAATAACATAATTTCACTCTTGAAGTGCTAAAGTAACAAAACAGTAAAATATTTAACCCAGATATACAAACATCTCAAAAAAAGCCGTCTCATTTGAAGATATATTTTCCCTTTAAGAGTTTTATGGAAGAGACATCACAAAGAATTTATTGTATTTAAATGTGGACACCTCCATTTTAAAAGCGCACTCAACAGCTGATATTGTAGCACACAACTACTCTTCGCAAAAGAAAACTATGCTTGCATCCCCCAAATTATACATGTTTATAGCAATAAAAAAACCTTTGATTTTATCCTGTCAGCTGTGTTGTATTTTTCTGACATTCCAGAATTCAGATAACTAGAGAAGGAACAGTCTTTTAAAGGACATTAGTACCAGTTTTAACTGCAAAAGCAGCTGTTTATCTCATTACAAATCTAAATTTTGGCCTGCATAGATTAACAAAAGGTAAAGGGTTCTCAAGAGCATAAACTGATCCTTGTTTTGCAGTTGAACAAATATTTAGCAGCTCTTCTGTTTCTATAGCTAACCTGTTTTCCTGCTTTTGAAAAAGAAGGGAAGGGGGGAGGTGGCCAAACCTGCGCTAATTATCCTCCTTGTCCAGCCATATATTCTGTCAGAGCCATACTTTTATCCATGTCTAAGGACAATAAAGAAAATAAAAGGAAGGGCAAAGACATCCTAAATTTACAGTCACGTACACGGTTCCTTTGAAACTGGCTCATGGAATTTAAGAATATGTGCGAAAGGTTTGACTACATCAGCGCACTCAGAAAGTCTCCAACATCATCCTCGCCTTCCTGTGCAATAGGCCATCTGCTGGAAAATGCCGTACCCATAGCCAAAAGCTGTGTGTGGGCTGTAGGAAAAAAAAAAAAAAAAAAAAATGCAGCAAATCCCCGAGATTAATGACTTCACACATGCATCCCTTGTGCTGTGGCCCAGAGCTGTTTCCCCCCCCCCCTCCCCAAACCACACAGTTCTGCCACCACCGCCACCATCATAAGGTTTCCTTCCTCATTCAACAAAGATTAGCACAGAGATCTGTCCATGCGATACGCTTGGCAGTACCTCATGGTGGGATAAAAATCACCCTATTGCCCTCTCTCAGATACATGCCCTTTCAAGAATACAGCCCCTGGTCCGACGCTTCACCTTATATACCTTAGGGAAAATACAGAAGGGACAACGAGACTAAGAAAAATGGTTCTGTGCAGAAAGTTTCTCAACTTCTGACATTCATTTATTATTCATTCCCCACCACCTCTCCTTATTTGATGATATGGCTTACAGACTGCAGGCAGTTTAAGATGTAGTTTAAAGTCACTATCAACTATTCGGTGATAATTTCCAGTCCTCGCAAAAAGAAAAGCCACTGCTTAGTCCATTCTAGCATCTCGAAAGAACAGGTAACTGGATCAACATCTGTTAGAAAGTGAAAAATCACCTGTAATTTAGCATGTGTTTTCTCTGAAAAGACAGATCGTCACCCGGGATAGTTCAAAGGCCTTACAAATCCGAATTAAAACTTGCACTACACAAGCAAAATAAGAAAGGTAATTATTTAATTTTTAAAGGTGCTGAACACTTATACTGCTCAAAGAGGTTAACAAGCACCAGAGATGAACATGCATGCTTTGAAATCAAGCCAACAAACCACCAAAACAGTGACGATCAGTCAGTGGTCACCCAGAAAGGATTATCTGGGTTTGCAACTGCTCCCTGGGACAGTATAATGCTATTTAGAGGACAGATTCCCCCCCCCCCCCCCCCCCACTGGACCAATATGCAAATTTAAGCACGATTTTGCTATTTCAGCCTATACTGGTTTAAGTGAAATAACCTATGCAGATAAAAAAAGATCCACACTGCTCATTACGTGATGTCCACGTTATAGGTGTGACATGTACCCTTTAAAGTGCAGACTAAAGGAAAGGGTCAACACCAGAGCCTGGAATGAAAACAGGAATTGCTGTGCGCATCCTTCAAGGATTTTATTATAATCCTTTCCAATGTTCGCTATGATCTCTAACCATTAATAGAACATATAGACAGCTGCTGCCTGAAGTAACCTGTCCCTTCTGTCCTCAGCCGATGTGGGAAGCAGAAGCAGTAAGAGTCCTGACTGTCCCCTGCAACCTTTCCTGTGCTTTCTCTCCCCAGGGTTAGGCTGACAGCATTCTCCTTCGGCCTTACCTTCAGACAACTCCCAGGACTTGTTTCAGGGTGCTGAAGCTACATTGGTTCACTCCAGTCCAGCTGAGATCTGAGCACCTAGCACCAGTGTACCTACTCGTAACATGTTAAGCTGTGCATGTTACACCATTACCATCAGTTAGCCTACTCACAAGCCCAAAACCAAATGTAGTAACTTTGCAGGACCTCTGTCGGTATTACTGTGTTTGGATCTTCTCTAGCCTACGTCATGGGTACCACCTTCCACTATTTTCAATGAAAAAAACCCCATCTATTCTTTAGGGTATTAGTTGCACACACACAAAAAAAAAAAAAAAAAATCAAAAACTCTCCATCTCTAGCATTTGACATTTGTCAAGTGCCATTTGAGAGCATTGCTTATTCTGCAGTCACAGGGAAAAGAAATTCATTTCCGAGAAAGATAGCCTCTTCAACTGTTCATTTCTGCGCTAGCCAGCTAAGCCGAGCCACACTTCCCAGGAGGATTGCGTCACTTTGCTTGAGGACAGTGAGGGAGGTTATCTCACGTCACAGCTGGGGAAAAGACAAAACAAGGCAGGTGTCTTTGCACTGATGCAGACCAGGCACATTCCCACCGCCTGCTGAGAGTGCTGAGGACCCTATCTTCCAGCAAGAAGGATAAAAAGAAGAGCTAGGCACAGAAGCTCTCCTCAAATGCCCCAACAATTCCCAAAGCAACTGCCCATTTAGGTCCTTAATTTTGTGGCAAAGCACTTCCAAAAGCTTAACTCAGCCTTCAAATCATTAATTTATCCTTAGCAGCACTGCTTCTGGTCAATCAGACTATCTACAGTTTATTTTTCACCTTGAGCCAAGTCCAGTATTTAGGTATGACTAGCATAAAAGACATTTCAAAAGGCATTTCAATACATGTAAGACAACTCCTGCCTGTATGCAAAGGCCCCACCAACTTCTAAAAAGATTTAGCATCAATGATTAAACCTGTAAGAATATAGCCATTTACAGAAGTAGAGTCACACAGTTTTAGTTTATATTAATTTGCATTAAGAGAAAAGAAATGCCAAGAATGGTTTATAGAAACAGCTGAAATGCTACTAAGGAAAGAAATTACATCGGGATTAATAATTTCAAATATATGTGCAGCATTTGAGAGCAGAAGGGCAGTATAAAAATAGATCAAACCCTTTTGACAGGATCTCATTTCTTCACACCATTCCAAGTCACAGTGCCTGAACTGGCAAGGTGAATCAGAAAAATTTTAGTTCTGCACAAAGTATGAAATCTACTCTTTTGCAGAAAGCTAGCAAAACATTTATGCACAAATTAAGCTCCAAGTTAAGTAAATCAGATGGTATTATGCACATGCAAAAAAAGTCAAACAACTCAAGATTCAAGCCTCAAAAAATAAGAATAAAGTTTACAACCAAGAGGATTAGAAACTATTTTTTGTGTTGCTTTCGGTTTGGTTTGTTGGTTTTTTTTTAAATTAAAATGCTAATTCTCAAATAACCAATAACTTCCACAAAACCTTAAAAAAAGCAAGTCATAAGAAAATTCCACACGTTCAAAACAGAGCGCGTCGTTCACATCACGTCAGTTCTTGTCAGGAGAGCAAATTTCATTCAAAATGAAACAGTCCTCAGAAATTCCATAATTCAGTTACAGAGAAGCTCGATTACTCCCTGTCAATGGATTTCCAAGTAAAAAAGTTATAAAGGTTATCTTTATTTTCTTTCATTTTTAAGTGGACTTAACTGTTGATTTCAGTGGGTCCTCAATCAGCAGCATCCCTATTACACCAAACAGCCCAACAATGCTTCATAATCCCCATTGTAAGCAATTATTTGGAGGTTTGGGGTTTGGTGTTTTTTTTGTGGTTCTGACTTACTTGTGGAAGAAGCACAAAGGAAACAGACAAGCCTAAACTGTTGCAATATGCAGTTATCAGAGAAAAATTAATTAGCTTCAAGTTAAAAATGTACTCCTCCTCCTCTTCAAAAGCCCAATATGGATCTGCCTGCTGCTCCAACAGCTGTCAGGACAAAAAAACCCCCCTGTTCCTTCCATAAAATACAAATATGCATCTATGTGATGCCAGTGCTGCTCACGTACCACTGGCAAGCATAACTCACATGCCCTGTGTAAATAGAGTTAACCCCTAGATAAACCCCCAAAGTCTACCATCCATTTCCAATTAATGCCAATATCCTAGAGGAGAAGGGTTTTGCTCTTTAGCTCTAGTAAGGTGACTATATCTGTGCCAAGGCAAACTTGAAAAAGGAGATTAATACCTGTGGGAAGAATTTTTCCTGCCATAAGAAGCTCACTTCACGTGACAGTGAAAACCACCAAGCTAGGCAGACTGTAGTTTGAACACAGAAATCACACCAGCAATCTTAAGACAAAGCACTTCTTACCATCTCCCAAACAGAAATTATACTAGTATTTTAAACCCTAAACACAACACAGATTCAAAGTTTCACGTTCATAATAGCTGCAATGTGCTGAACATAGCAGCCCTGAATGCCTGCTAGGAACGCTTGTGAGTAAAGGAAAAAGGCAATATACGTTAATATTTTTAAAGATGAAAGCATAAAACAGTCTTCTGAGAAACTGAAGTCTCATTCTGTCCATCAACAGCAGCAGCTTGGACTCAACCTCATTCTTCACCCAGGGTTTCAAAACACTTTATAAGGGGTACTTGTGTCTGCAACCCACAGGACAGAAACCGAGATACAGAGACATTGTAGACCAATCCTGCGGCATCTCCTTGAAGCAACAGGACCCTGCTCAGCTCAAAGGGTTTCTCCACTTCGATTCTCTGGTAGGACAAGACCCTACAAGACTTACCTATGAACAAAAGAAGTCTATGATGCTTGCACACACTTAATTATATTTCTGCAGGCTACAAAAGTCTTGCTGTATTCATTTTAACAAACTCTACCAGATAAGTTATGCCTGAAGAGAAATTCTCTGTTAGGAAAAAAAAAAACAAAACTGTTCATCCGACTTCAGTAGCAAATGCAAATAGCTAATTAACCTTATCTCCATTACACTGTCCTGACTTTGCAATACATCTGGCACAGAAGCAAGAATGTTTTTGCCATGTCCAAATCTTCTCACATAAGTACAGAGCCAACAATCAACAGGCTCTGAAGCAAACCTGACTAGGAAAGATTTAGCCTGTACGTATGCCTATACTCTCTGCACTGTATGCATGCTTGTGGATGTCATTTCATCATCACTTCTAACGGGGAAGACAGAAATTGGCAGACACATGAAGAAAATTGTATTTAGCTATCTGGTTACAAATAAAGCTGTATTTGTGTACTTAAGAGATAAAAACAAACTAGCCAAACCCTTTTCATATACACATTATGAATCTAAGGTGAATAAATCTGTATTTCACCCACCATGGGGTTTTTTTTCCCCTAAAATAAACGTGTGCCCAAAACACATGCTTCAGCATTTCACCTTTTCACAGTCTGTTTTAAACACAACTCTTTTTTCTTGGCCAAAATTAGTAAGGATAAAGGAAAGCAAGCTGGGCAAAAGGTCAGATTATACTGAAATTGAAATATTTATCAGAACAACTATTTCTGCCAAGGAAGATAATCACAAAGGTAATGTCTCATTTGATCCTTAATTGACCTGTATGTTTTTAATTAGGAAGCAGGGGGGAATTAACCTAGAGCTAATTACGGTCTTGATTCTACAAACCTGCAAGTGCATAATTTCATTCATGTAAGTATTCCTCAGTGAAGTTATGCATGAGCAAATACATTTGTAGCTTCAGGGAATAAGTCTTGAATAACTTAACCTTTTAAAAACTTTTAAGTGGCTGCTTTATAAATATGTCTTATATACAACCCATTTTGTATTTTAGGCTTTACATGTGAAATTTTTCTGAACCCCAAACAATATTTGCTTTTGTTTCAGAAAAACAGCAACGGTTATGTTTGTGTTAGGAAATAAGGGGTAGTTTTAAAGAATGAACATTTCAAACACGTGCCTTTATTCATCCTGGTATGTGAAACTACAGTCTGGCTTAATGATGTCAAAGCGTAGAGGTTTGTAGCAATGTATTTTGACTTTAGCACTGAATTAATTTTCAAGGTGTAACACAATCAGTTTCAAGGGAAGAAGCTTCCCAAGACCTGTGTACATGCAGATCCCTACATACTACAGTTCACTCACTGCTGGAAAAACTTTCTGGAACATGTAAAGGGGGAAACCTACGCTCACTGATGCTCTCGCCACACCCACATCGCTCCCCCAGTCTCTTCATTACATTCAGTGTTTTGTGCCCATTTCCTCAAAGTCTGAAAACTCTGTGGACCTGTATTTGCAGTCCTACAAGCCACCACAGCTGACTCCAAATACCAATTATTTAGGGCTCAAAATTGTAATCACGACTTCCATGCAAACGCCCTCCCAGCTGGCCATTGCACCACCAGATGAGGACTTGCTTTACATCCAGACTCAAACAGAAAACAACTCCTTCAGCCTGCTTTCCCAAGGAAATGCTTATATGTGCTTATCTGCAGATAAACACATCTGCCAGACCCTCTCTAATAAGTTTTGAGCCTATTGGCCAATTATAACCAAATTTGACATAGGTTTGGAGGCCTAAAAGATATTCACTCTGACAAGTGGCAGAAAAGCAGGCAGCTGGGCTGAGAATACAGCCCCCATTAGTGACCCTGTGAAGAGAAAGGCTGGAGCAGGGACTCCAGCCTTGAGACACAATGCCTAAGAAAAGAGGTTCCTTTGAGTTTTGCTTCTTATCAAAATCCTGGACATAGTCTGAGTACGAGAGCAATTAAAACGTATTGCCTGTATACCAGAGACACACAGATACACGCACCTCTGTGTAAGCACTCACACCTGGGTGCGTGCCCACAGCATGGCGTGAACTGATCATAAAGAATAATTGATCACATAGGAATTTCTTTACAGCTTGATGAGGTGTTGACGTTTTAAGCAGAGAAAAGTAAACTCAGTAATATAATGCATGAAAAACCTGGTATAATGTAATCAAACACTACTTTATAAAGTATTTTAGTTACCTCAAAATCATTTCCTTACTACAAAAAAGTCCAGCCCTTATAGAAGCTGTAATAGATAAATCTTTCCTCCTTTCATGCACTCAAAAGAACAAGGTTGTTGATGTAAAGCATGATACGATTCATAGATATCATCAGAATGTTACACTTTGTAGACTTTTTGAAAACCTTATCATATAACCCTTGTTACATTTTTGCTACCTTAACCAGACACAAAACAGCAAGAGGAAAGTGCTTATCAGAAGAGCCTGGTCTGAAACGTGTGCTAGTGAAGAAACCAGTTTGACATGTGAATTTTAGACCAAAGTAGTGTTTGCTAACCAGCTTCCTCCAAATTTTGCCTATCAGTGGCAACATTTTCAGTTTGTTCGAGAATTTAAAAATAGGCGCTCACATCTTCTGAAAAGGAACAAAAATTCGAATGGTAATAAGTCTAAGATATATTTTATAGTTTTACAGGGTAGCACCAATAGATCTAATTAATTTGTTTCTGTTCAATATTTGCGGTATTTACAGCATAATGTTCTAGATCATTTTGGCACATCTGAGTCACATACTGATACATCTGCGAATCATCACCAACTTAAGTACATTAATGACAACCGAGGTAACCATGTTGCTTTATATGCTATTCTATCCTTGCAACTACGGTGAGGTCAGTAGAAAATACCTGTCACAAGTTTTTAGAGACTTTTCTGGCTTATCCCATATTCTGTCTGAAGCCTGTAAACTACGTGCAATGGCTGTTGTTAGCAGCAGCATTTAGGCTGGACCCAGAGACACCCCTTCACTCCCCCCAGCACACTGCATATCGGGTATTGCGTTCACAAGATAAATCAAAGCAGTCCCTTCCCCACAGGATTTACAGTCCAGGTAAGTGCTTTGTAGTCAATGGCATGTGATCAGTGGTGGTTAAGAAACAGAGCAGCTCATAAACATTCATCTAAAAAAAAAAAAAAAAAAAGTTAATCTTACTTCTTGGGAGTAGTAACACATCATTTCCCACCTGAGCATCAGACTTCCTCTCATTGTTTCCTTGCACCTGGCAACAGATACTATGTCTTACGTATTGAAACTCTTGTTTTCTAGGAAACAATACACAGAGAAGAATGACAGAAACAGGCAAGAAAGACAAGATGCTGGGAACAGCCTTTGTGAATCTGTCAGTTTACATCATTACCAACCAAAGCTCTTTAAAAGAGAGTTTCAAGACCTGAGGGCTTGATTCTGCAAAGCAATGAGTGCTCTGGCCTCACTGCAGCAAAGACTCCAGCACATACATCACTTTAATTACACAAGTGCACCAATTAAAATGGACCCGCTTGTATCCTTAAATTAAGCATGTACTTAAGTGCTAACTTGAAGCCAGAGCATTCAGTATACTGAGCTACAGGAAGGACTGCTAGGCCAGGGATGCACACACACACACACAAATATAGATGGGTACAGATACAACTACTCCAAAGGTCTGAGGTTTTTTTTTTTTCCTGATTGCACAAGTGTCAATCAAGAGCAGCTCAGCTGAAGCCAAGCAGGGTAGTAGGCTGTGGGAAGACAGTCAAGGCCCTTAGGTTGTATTTACTGTGATGGATTCCTTATTTTGAAATAACTGCAAAGCTGTTTCATAACAATGCAAAATTTCAACACACGAACCAGAGAATCTACTTATAAGCAGATTATGAATTCGTCATATCACTTTAATAGTAAAACGCTGCTTTGTTTTTTTGATTGCTTTTAAAAACCTCTGAAAGAAATCCACTCCCTTTGCCAGGAAAAGAAAGCCAGAGTAAGTTGTGCCGTAAGCTTCTCGCTAGTTGTCAGACAGAGGCGATTTTGTCCTCTGTAGGCAATCACGTGGTAGCCACTCTGTCAAATTAATGTACACTGCCTCCGTGAGTTATTCCCAGAGACTGTAGCTTTTAACATCCTGACTTTAACATGCCTGTCATTCAAAATGATCCATTCTCAGAAAATAACGATGCCTGTACTCATTTCCCTTCTCTTAAGGTAAACTTAAACGAAGCAGAAGAGAGCATTTCAGCCTGAAAAGGAGACAACAGAGGAAACACTGGAAGTTTATAAAAGAACAAATGGGACAGAGAGGGATAGGGACCAGTTCTGCACTATCTCTATGAAAGACATAGGTGCCATCAAACGAAGGTTCAAAATAAAAGGGTGGGGTGTTTGACACAGTGTACGGTTAAAGCTAAGAAATTGCTTGCCACAGCACATTGCAGATGCTAAAAGTTTACACAGGGTCAAGGGGCAATCAGAGCAGTTCATGGAAGGGGAAAAGCAATGAGGGCTATAAAGACATCAGCTCTCCCTTAGGAAGCATCCAAGCTGCAAATGATTGCATGCTGAGAGCGCCTTCTGGAGAATTATCCTTACACGTCTGCCTTATTTTTACCCCCCTCCCCTCCCGGGCACCGCTTTTTGCACTGTCAGACCCAGGACGCTAGGCAGACCTCTGGTTTTATCTACAAGAGCCTCCTGAAGAATGACGCTTTCTGTAATTTACAGTCACCAGGTTCTTAAATCAAGTAGCCAAACACTATGTTTCTGAACAGCATCACCAAAACAATCGAGTGCTATGATCTGACTGGTAAATCAGAGTTCATGTCAGTCCATCACAAGCGACAAAGCCCCTCAGTTAACAATACCGTACCACCGTGCGAGATCACCGCTTCCCAAAGATTCGGAGTCCTCCATCATCCTCAGCTACAAAACAGGACGTACCTCGACAAACTGGCGTTTTGGCTTAAAAGCGCATTTGGGGAGCACAGAAGATTAATCAGTGCAAGATTAATCAGCTTCTGGCGCGCAAGTAACGAGATCGCATCAACACACAGCGTGTGACCGAGGAGAGAAGAAGGTCCAACGACTTCCAAGAAGCCTCCCAGCTGGGGCAAGTAACCTACTCCGCCGCAGCTGCTTGTGCTACGAGAAGTTAGGAAGAGCCTAACGCAAAGGCTCGACACCACGCGTGGGACGGGACGGGACGGGACGGGACGGGACGGGAGCCAGCCCGCTGCCGGGCTCGCCGAGCACCCCAGCCAGGGTAAGCGGAGCCCCAGGTCGGCGCCGGAAGGCGCCGGTGAGCTTTCGGGGCGCTCCCCTCGCTGAGGCGGGCACGAAGCCGGGACCACCCCGGGCTGCCCCGGGGCACGGCAACTCCCCGGCACCCCGCTCCGCTCCGGGCAGCCCCGGCCGCGCAGGTGTCGGGCCGCCAGCCGCCGCCGCCGCAGCAGCAGCATCCCCGCTCCGCAAGCCCCGCTCCCCGCCCGGCCCCGGCGTCCTTACCGGCTGCGGAGGCTGGCGGGCTCCGCGGGGCTGCCCTCGCCGGGGCTGCCTCTCCCGCCGCGCTCGCACCCCGCCTGCCGCCCGCACACACCCCCTTCCCGCCCGGCTCGCAGCCTCTGCACTTGGGTTTGGGGTGGTTTGGGTGTTGCGGGGGGTTCCCCCCCCCCCCTCCCTCCCTCCTCTCCAGCTCCCACTAGTGATCGCACACCCGGCCAGCCAGAGGAGGATTAGCCGCCGCCGCCTCCTCCTCCCGCCCCCCTGCGGGCGGCCGGCGCGGAGCTGCCGCCTCCCCGGCCCCCGCCGCCACCGGAGGGGACCCTCGGTCACCCAGCGGGAACCGCCGAGCTCCAGGGACGGGGCTAAACGGGCCGGTTACCCACAGCCAGGAGTCACCAGCCAAGTAACCGGCCGCCGCGTCCTCCCCCGCAGCCGGCCGAGCCCCCCCGCGCTCGGCTGGCGAGGCGGGGAGAGTGACGAGAAGCGGGGCAATTCACTGCCGGGGTTAAATTAACGACCTCTCGAGATAAAACGGACAGCGTGGGAACGGCCCACGGAAAAACGGATCACCAATATGTCGTATAGCGTTTATAGAGTCAGCAATAATTCATTGCAAAGCGTAGGCTGCACCACGGCCCCAGCGTAGATAACTCCTGCTGTAACCTGTACTGCATCTCACAGGCAGCCCCATACCATCCTGTGCTACCTTACAGGCACAACAGAAAACTCAGCCCAGGGTTTCCAATCTCAGTATTATTTTATTACTGCTTCCCTGTTATACGACTGGCTAAAGAAAATAACGTCAGCAGTTCAGGTTATCACATTAGAAGTCTGTGGCCACAATTTAGTCCGTTATAACACATGTTAAAATTTGTGACTTCTGAGAAAGAAAGGGATTTAAAATGGGAATATTTGAGGTATGACTACATTAGCATTTTAATGTGCATCGGGAGCGCACTTTGAAGCAGTTGTGGCCTCAGTGCACAGACCACAAGCAGTAAGCCAGAAAATGCATGCCAGGAGCGCACCTAATGCGCTTCGGGGCCAACAGGCACTCCGGGCACAAGGCGAGGCCGCAGCCAGTTCAAACACATTGGCCTGAGCACCAGGGCCTCAGCACCAGCTGTTTCAGGCCGCAAATCTACTGGGCCACGCTCGCCGGTGGTGCAGGCACACATTACCCCAACCTCATATCATTTCAGTTTCTCGCACTCAAGAGGAGTTAATACTCTCCATCGCTTTCTGAGGGGGTTGATCTATCATTCACACACACAGAAGCCAGTCTATCCCCCTTTAACTCAGAACATTCAATTTGCAGAATATTGCATCGGTATTTTAGGGCAGCTACACGGAGGAGAGGGCAAACTAGCCCCAAAGGAGGAGAGCTTCTTCCACTGCATCTCACTCTGTTCTTAGGCCCAAACCTATACTCTCTCCACCAATGTAGGTGTGGGGTTTTTTTTTTTCACTTTACACATGCCTCAGTCAATATTAGAGGCAGAAGCAAAGATAAGACCTTGTTACTAGCTGAGGCAAATTTCGAAATGCTGAAAAAAACTAGTAGAAAGCTTGTTCCAGCAAGATTTCTGGACTGCTATTTTGTGAAATCTGTGTATGCAAGTTGTCCTTGTGCACTTCATGCTCCGCACTTTTTTTGGCCTGTATCCTAGCCACAGCTCATTATAACACAGGTATGCTGTGTATTGTGAGCCTAAGGTTTCCCTCTCAGCAGAGATACTTCACTTTTTAATTGTTTTCCCTCTTCTGTTTGCCTCCTGCAGACAAACAAGGGAAGACCGAGACAAAAAGAAGTCCTGGCTCTTCTAGAAAACAGCTGAATAACTACCGCATGCTGCACTGGCAAGAGAAACCTAGAAAACAGAGAACTCGAAGAGAAAAAAAAAAAAAAAAGCACCCTCAGGAAGTAATAAAGAAAGGGATGAAAAGGAAGAGAAGACATAAAAATAAATAGAAAGGGAACAAAAGGAAGGTGTAACAGAATTAAAAAGTGCCATAAAGTAAAACAGTTGGCAATGAGAAAAGAGGCATTATGAACACCTTTGCTTCACACTTCTGAACTGAAAGATTGAAAAGCATGGTTGCCTTTGAAGCACAAAAATATCTGCTGAGTATGTGAGAATCAAGGATTTGTGCTATAATGCTCCAATGCCAGAATGCAGCCCAAACAGGGTGAGTTGTTTACCAATTTCCTTGAAAACATATGGCAAATCTTCAAAAATGCATGCCCTTCCGAGCTGCAATGAATCAGCAGCCACAAAAACTATGCAGTTCTGGACTGAGGTCTAATGAAGGCATGACAGTTTCCCTCTTCTCTCCACAACCTCCAGCTAATCTCTTCTAACTGGATCACTTCAGCCAACATTCTTTAACTCCTAATTATATCAGACCTGATTATAACGACACTTGAATGAAAGTGCTCAAAATATTGAGCTCCCAGTGATGATACCAAAAAGGAGATGTAGTATTTCTGAACAAGACACTTTGAGGTTGTTGGGTAATTGTCTAAATCTTCTATCACTGCTAAGGTAAACAGATGAAACCACAAAAATGTTTGAGCCTCCCGGCAAAGTTTTCAGCGTGCTTTCACCTTCCTGACCTCAAAGTGTTGAGCACTGCACTACTCCTCTGCAATTCCTTCAGATACTACGTGTTGTCGGTGGAGGAGAATTCCCCCCTAAACACATGCAAATAAACCATCCGGTGGAAAAACAAATATTGTGCGATCTCTTCACCTTTTGTCTGTGTTTAGAGAAGACAACATAATCCTTTCTATTCTAGAAGCAAATGCTCTATCTCTTTCCAAAACAGTAGTATTCTCTTCCTGTCTTGTGAAGAGCTCTGTGGCTCTACACTTTATGCATTGCTTTTCCTTGGTAAACAACTTCACCAAGTCTGTTTGTCATTTGGTGGCCCTATGTATTTCACAGAGGAAAAACAAACACATGCAACCAATTTATTCCCATTTTCCTAACTGTTGATCAGACATTATGATTTTCCTACCGTACTAAAGTTGCAGGTTTCAGTAATGCAGCAAGAAATGGGGTTATCATGCCAGATTAAATAGCATTTGTTCTTTACTGTACAGGCAGGATGATACAATATTTCATGGCTTTCTTACAGTTCTATAACACAATTACATCTCATCTACAAAACTCAATACCAAACTTCATTTGTCTGTGTTGACTCACGGATTACAGCTGATGGTTCTCTACCATCTGTTTGCTGGAGTATAGTGTCTGTAGTGCAGTGCTGGGATTTTCAAATCAGCCCTTAAACTGTAATAAACAGAATATCAAAAGGCTTTTTCAGCCAGCTAGAAAAGGACTTAGGAAAGAGATAATCGCCACATACACTTTGTCAAAAATGCTTTTGTTTATCAGGTATGCTGATCACCTACCCAATGTCTCATGTAGTATGCTTAAAGAAAAAAACCAAACAAGTAAAACGCATTTTAATGGCCAAGAGTTGATCCAAACAGTATCCACAGACTCAAGTTATGCTTATTTATATGCAGCACAGTCTTATTTTGGTTTTGTTGTGCAAACTTTAGAAGCTTAGGATCAAACGTACTTCATGTTACCTCACTCCGCCATAGGATGCATATGTACATATACGTGTTTGAGTGTGTGTTACAATGAGGGTAAAACACTGACAGGCCATCTCGATAAAAGGAGAGGAACAAGAAGAAAGGGTACATGCTTCCCATGTGAAATGGTAATTGCGAGAGGGACCGAGAATTGGAAAGAACATAAAAGGCACTATATTTGAACAAAATTATTTAAGACAGCCGTTCCCAAACTGAGATCCAGGGACTAACTCCCTCCTGGGGAGAGCAGCTGGCTGCCTGCCTCAGCATCTTTCACCAGCAAGAGGAGCCAGCAGTCAGCCATAACATCCTCCACGAGTTTCAATGTGCCGGAGTCCTCTCCTTATGAATTTCTGGCATTCTCAATCCTTATTGATTTAAGTGGGCCTCGAAAGCCATCAGAACTGAACACTAGACATCTTTACCAAATAAGAAAGATTACAGTGCAGAAGTCTTCAGAGGAAATTTAAAAGAATAAAAACAAATGACTGTCTCCAGGACAATAGCAGCAGGGAAGAATGCCCTCCGATTAAAAATAAATCTGTTGCCTGTAATGTTTTAACTTCAGTTAAACTACTCAGTCTTAAACTGCAGAAAAAGTATCCTGGATTTAGGGTACATCCTAAAGCACCCACATACACCTTGCTGACAGCAGCAGTGCACCCGAGTCCAGTGAATGGACTCGCACAAAGAGCTCTTCACTTGCCTAAGGCTTCCACGGACTGGGACTTCAGGCTCCACTTTTTTGTGGATTTTGTTATTGTTTTTCCAACTTTCAGCAGTATTTTATAGCTTCTGCCCTCTGAAACACTAACTATTTTTACAATATGGATTAATCCCTTTTCCAGTTTAAAGAAGCAGCTGAGATAGCAAACTTTAACAATTTCATATTCTGAACTCTAATTAGTTTAATGTAGTGTTATTTGTTCAGGAGTGTTGGTCCTTTAGTCAAGTTTCAGTATAATCCCAACATAATCCCTGATTTTTTTTTTTTCCCTTTTACATCTCATACTTCTCTGAAACATTTTTAAATGTTTTGATCTACTAAACACTTACTGTGTGCCTTGTTTTGTGCTCAGTATTTTCCTTGATCCCTTCTTTGAAACTTAATCCAACAGGTGTTATTTTAATTAAAAAGCAAGTCTGTCATCCTTCTTTTATAATATTAACTTCATTTCACTGTTATGGAGTATACTTTATGTGTTTTCTTCCTCTTGCTACTCCTTAATTTAGGTCTCATAATAAGCATGACTTTTATATTTACTGTTTGTTATTTCTATATAGGGTGTATATATATAGAAATATTCTTATTCTTCCTATACTGTAATGCTATTTGATATTAGTGGGATTTCCTCTTGGGTTTAAACCCTTGAAAAGGGATGGGCTTTCTGGAGAGCATACACTGACCAATTTAATGCAATAACAACAGCAGCTCTCCCTGAATGCAGCTGTGTTCTCATAGGGGATAAAATGCGACCTTTTGCACAATGACAGCAAAAGATCTAGATATTCCTTAAGACATCAAAACAAGGATAGAGGCTCGATCTTGAAGCAGCCATTGAAAGTTCTTGGAACAAAACTGTTTAAGGTATTTTACTTTTACCCAGCAAGCTATACGACTACCACAGGGAAAGGAGACCCTGGTGGAAGCCTGATGAAGTCAGCAGAACCTGCATGGGAAAAGGTACATTTCTTTATTGAGATCTTCCTTTGGACATGTTTTGCCTTTTCTAAGTGCATCAGGCTTGATCTGGAAAATGGGAGTAAGAAAACAGCTGATTTCTACATCAGTGACCCACCCACCACAAAGAAGTCCCATGCTGAGAGGCTGTTTCATTCTCCCAGTGGAAAGGAACAGGGTCTCACTTTGTTTTAAATTAGGTGTCCTTTTATTTGCGGGTACCCATTTCACCAACCACAGGCCCAACCATACAGTGCATTTCTCCTATACCCAAAGTGGAATAAGTAAAAATACAAAAGGCATTCAGTAACTCATAAAAGGATCCTTTTCATTTGCTCACTGTTGTATGGTGTGGAAAGCAAAGAGAAACAAGGCATGGAAAACAAAAGAAAGCTGACACGTAGAACATTGCATGTCAGGGATAAAACCACTAAGAGCCAGGGAATTGTCATCACACTGGAGTTACATCAGACTATAACCATCTCCAGCACTATTTCACTAGCTCTCCCCATACACATCACTGTTGCATGGTGATCTGTCAGTCAACTCTAAAAATAACAGCCAAATACCCTTGCAGTTATGGCACTCCTTCCTTCCTTGATGTGATATGCTTTCAAGATCTGCCATGTCACATAATCCATTGGACTGCTACTCTCTTTTGCAATGCAGAGATGATTTCCAGTGGTTTAGCATCCTGGCTTTCTCCTGATGAGGCTCCAAGGAGTCAGCCTTTTGATGAGTTAATGACAGAGCACTGCATCAGGTGAAACCCAATGGGTACAACATCCAGAAAATAAGAAAGTTTCTTTGTCTTCAGTTTGTTTTAAAAAATAGAAATTTCTTGGCAAGAAAGCATTTAAAACAATTTATGCATCCAGGAATCACCCACCACATCCCCTTCCCCACCCTCAGTTTTGCCATGCCTTCACACTACTCGGATTGAAAATATTCATCTTTGTATATTCCCCCCTGCACACCCTGGCTATGGGACTAGCTGTATATTGAAACTTTGGAAAGCTAGTCTTT
This sequence comes from Harpia harpyja, assembly GCF_026419915.1. Taxonomy (NCBI): domain Eukaryota; kingdom Metazoa; phylum Chordata; class Aves; order Accipitriformes; family Accipitridae; genus Harpia; species Harpia harpyja. The sequence continues at coordinate 36,437,457 of NC_068941.1, forward strand.
TGGGCCAAACCCTACCCTGCTATTACAGAGTCTCTTCTAAAATAAAGAGAAATATAATAATAAAAGAACTTTAATCTTCATAATGCTATTAGGAGGAAAGAGAAAACTTTAAAAACGATTTTCAGTCATAAAAAATGGTAACCAAACAACCCAGAGGTAAATACTATTAAAGAAGCAAGCAAAAAAATAATCACCACTTACATGCAATTTCTAATATCCAATTACAGTAAGATACACAAACAAAAAAAGAATCATTTGGGAAAGGACCTTTTGCTCTCCCACTGAAGCCCTCAACCAGAGGTTGGAGAGCCTGTCTTTCCTTCCCTGGCCCAGTCAATCCAGCTACTCCATATGTAACTACGGAACAATTTCAAGAGGAGCCAGGGAAAATTTCCCTCTCCTACTCCAAGACTTCTCATGAGAGAGATCCTGAGCTTCTCACTAGTGCCTTTTATCCCAACCACTCTCCTGGAACATATTGCAGCTCAGATGCAGAGATCCCCATATCATTATGTCCTTTTTAAAGGCTACTGGAGATGGGACCATGTGTCCCAGCCATATTGTTAGGGCACTCCTTGGGTTTAAGGGGTTTTATTGACAGACGTAAGCAGGGAAACTGAAATAGCTTGCAATTACCAAAAGCCATGCAAAGAAACTTCTTCAAATCCAGGACCATAGAGTAGTAATTGGATATGACAAGCTACGTCATAGTTGTTGGTGTAGATAAGAACTGGGAGAGGAACCAGTGAAATTATCCAAACTCTGTAAGAAGCAAGAAGACAGTACACAGAAACTGGATTACAGTTATTTTCCTGCTGTGTTCTGAGACCCAGGCCAAAAAAAAGCAGAACATTTGTCTGGTGGAAAATAAAGTAGGATTTCTTAAATTCCCAGTGTAGTGCTTAGCTATAAAGCCACCTATAATAGATGGCTCTTATTTCATAATAAGAATATGATGAAACTGAAAATGGTCTCTTGCTGCTGCCAAGATGTCAAGAGTAAAACTCCCCCAGAGCCCTAAATATGTCTTAGCAGATAAAAGTTGCAGATTGGCATACACTTGCTGCACATAAACGTTGGCAGTCCCTATTAATAAATGCTTGCACTAATATGTTTTTCAGCAGATCAGCAGGGCACAGGCATCTCTAAAACCATGCATGAGGGACACAGCTAATTGTATCATTACATATCATGATACTGCCCTGGAAGCAGAGCAGAGCAAGAGGGGAGGAGCTGTCACTCTAGGAACTATTTTTCCAGCAACAGATTATTTCCTTGCATGCTGGTAGGTCTATTTGCCTTCATCTTCCTCTCTCCTTCATTCTGACTATTTCACTTTGAACAGCTTTCTCCAGGCCCTAATGACCACATACTCTTGTGCAGTAAATGATGATCTAGTACCTTCCCTGTGGATTTTGGGTAAAACAAGACATATCAGGGAAACATGTTTCTCTTCCCCTGCTACCAATATGGTGCCCATTGCCTAAATCTGATGTTTATTCTATTTTGTTTAGGCAGATGAAAAGTTTATGAAGACATGGTTATCAACACTGATAAACACCCGCAGGCTACCTGTAAGCATTTAGGCAGTATCCTGCATTCACAAGAACATAATACAGAGAAGGAACTGCTGCTAGTGAAATACAACCATTCTTGCATTAGAATTATAGAAATCCCCTTTAAACCTTTTCCTATTACTGTTATTGTAATAATAATAAAAAGCAGCAGCACACGAGGCACAGTCCCTTTTATCGCCATCCATCACAAAGATTAAAATATATGAGATCTCTATATTTTACTTCCAGTTCCCAAGGTGAAAAAGCAATTATACTGTAGAACATCAGCTCCTGCCAGTTCTGGAAAATGTTTTACAATATAGAAACACAGCCTACAGATCCCTTCCTGCTCAGCCCTTTTTGGCCCATAGGCTCTTGTGCTGGAATGGCCCTAGTACAGTCTAGGTAATGGATGGGAAGTTGAGGGCAGCGTCTGAGCCCCACTGAAACCCTCTTTGGGGGATTCAAGGGGAAGGGAAGTGGTGCAAAGGGCTGGCATGAGTATGCCTCAGTGGACACATTTATACTGAGCGCAGAAAGCACTGATCACAAGAGGTGAAGCTCAAAGGATGCAAATATTGAAACAAGAAAAGATTGCCCTGTTGACTTCGTTGTGTCCTTCACTGCCTCCCACAGACTTTCATTTTACTGCTGAAAACAGATATACTTGTGGGAGAAGAGTAAGATTTAGGAAGGTGCACTAGAGAAAAAAAAAAAAAAATCTTCCTTCTACCCTGCAACCACAGGATCCAGTTTTCTTCTATACAAAAACCCCACACCTTTTTTCACAGATCTTTCTGGGAAGAAGTTTTATATCTATTTGTTCAGTGTTAACCCTTCAAATTTTTAGAGAATGCAGATACATGTGGTTGTAAATCCAGAGATAGCACATGCACAGTATGGATTCATTTTGGTTTTTGAACAAGGGAGAGAAAACTCAAACCATTATTGGAAAGAACAAAACCTCACAACCAAAACAGTTACTGGCGTGGAAGTTGAAGAACTCTCCTATTATTAAAGCACAAACATTCCTCCTCCCATAATTATAACTGTCATGACATAGAAACACTACTGCTCCTTTGAGGTGCTGTTTAAACATAGTGGCACATTACAGAGAAAGCATTTAAAAATATGGCCTTATTTATCCAAAGCACATTTGGCTTTGGCTTTTTTCTCTCCAGACTGGGGAAAGCTACAAGCATTTTGGAATTTGATATTATTATTTTTGTGAACACTGTTAAAGAAAAAAAAAAATCCATTAATATCTTAGCCATAAAATGTAAAGTGGTTGCTGTTGCATCTCAGCTCCCCTCTGGATGCAGTCAGCAATGGGTAAATGCTGGACCCCTATAACTCTTTGATTACAGCCCCTTACATTCTTTCTGGGTGAGGTGCTACACCATTGGAGTAGCTGTTTTTTTTCCTCTCTCTTTGCAATTGTTATTTTCTGAGCACAGGTTTTCATTGAGCATTTGACTTTAGACATATTATTTAACCAAGTGTTTATCAAACACCTGGAAAATCACTCTCCTTTAAAAATTTTATGATGGAAAAGCAATTACCCTTTAAGCCATGTTTCAAAGTCACTTCCCAAGAATCCTCTGGAAGCAAACCTCAGCTTTCTCTCCTGCTTAACACCCAATGTCCCCCAACAAGCATGTAAACTATCACCGATTCTATTCTTTTAAGATCTAGTAACAAAATACAGATAATGAGGGTTTTTTGCAATCCATGGCTATTAGTAACTGAAATCCTTAAATACACCGGGATGGGGTTAGTTTCAAATATTTCTGTTCCTTACCGGTGTTTAAATTTATACCACTCTTAGAGCCAAGTATGTCTTAAGCTTTTTCCATACACCAAAAGCAAAGAGCAAATATGAATCAAAGGCCTTGAGATTCCAGATGAAAGAAAATGTAAATTAAAAAGTCTCTGTAAAAAAAAAAACCAAAACCAACTTCATGGCAAAGAAATGAAAAAAAAAAAAAAAACCAAAACACCAACAAGCAAGAAGTGAGCCAACAATACACATCTAACAATCTATACTCATCTAAATACAGAAAGATCCGCAGCCATTAGGATTTTGAACATGCATTAGGCAGTAATCAAAGAAGCAAGAATTGCACAGAAGATTGCACAAGGGGGATGCTCTGGTGTGGTTAACTTCATTTTTACTCAGTGAAGAAACATGCAAAGGCTCTACATCCATAATGCAAAACACTGTCTTTGGGACATTTTGAAACAAGGATCAAAGTTCAGTTTGAGCAAAAAAAAAGACAGGAACAGGCAGTCAAATCCCATTCTAGATTCATAACCCGACCTCCCAATTCACCTCTTCAAAAATTTTGAAGCCTGGCTAGTTTGTGCTAACTCATTATGCCATCATGTTTGGGACAAGAAGCCACACTAATCAGCATTTACCCACTTGGCTGATCTCAGCACAGTCAAAAGCCTAGCCACTCCCTCACTCCATGACCAAGGCTGGAGGTGGTGAGCTCCCCAGCTAGCCCTTTCCTCCCTCTTCTTTCACCCCAAATTAACGAATACTGAGGCAGCAAACAGAAGCAAAGGGAACCACACTTCAGAATTACCTTTTACAATTTTTGCACACCATACACGACACATAAAACAAACACAACTTTTATACAAACTCTTAAGTGTAAAATTGTCCGCATTACCTACGGAAAGCCCATGTGAAGCGTCAGTACGCTGGGCCACATCCACACACATGCTCACTGGGTGGGAAAACAGCCTCTCTAGAGCACAAATTGTTTGTAGTTACTCTTCAATTACGGTCTATCTCATCCATGTCCCACCATGATGAAGGACTCTGAGCTGCAAGGCTATCCTGCCAGGGAACAACAAGAAGGGCTGCTCAGGGCAGGAGGGAGCTGAGGACAACCCCAGCACAAGCCATGCCCTCACCCACAAGAAGCCCGTCCCCCCACAGCACCTGAACACAACAGGTAGAGCCAGGTCCTTCGATGGACCTGGACATGGCAAGGGGTGAGCCAGATCTGGGGGGCCAAGCAGGAGTAGCAGAAGACAAGACTGGAAACAAGGAATGGAGAACAGTATGCTCAGAGAGAAGGAGTAGGTCTTCAGACCTGACCTTAAATGGAACCCTGTCACCTGGGTAGGATGTGTGGGTGGAGGTCCCAGGTGAGGCCTCTCTGGGCAATTAAGGCTCATTAGCATGCTCAGGTCAAAACAGAGAGCAGTCAGATTGGTAATAGGTGGGAAACTCTCAAGATTACTGCAAGACTGGAGCTCATTCCCCAGTTTATTATTTTGCACAGGAAAACTACATGCTATAAATGCAACCAACAAAAGTTGAGACTCTCTCAAGGTCCCAGGAACAAGCCCTGGCTGGGGAAAGCTGGGGACACTTAGTCCACAGGCAGCTTCTCCAACTATAACTGGAGTATAAATAAGTTAATACGAGACACTGTTGACTTCTCTTTTTCTTTTCAAGAAAATGTATTCTGAAATCACTGAATTTAAAAGCAACAGACATTTTATACTGGAGCAGTGAAGGGAACAACTGTGCTGGGTAGACTGGCATAAATACACTTGAGCGTCTCACAGAAGATACAAGACAAATTCCAAATAGTACCAAACAGTAAGTTATAGCAGGTGCAAAACTCATAGACAGTTTCTGTGGTGTATCAAATCTCCTCAGGGAACAAAAAATAAAATTAAACTAAAAACTGTGATTTGGTCAAGGTCAAGTACCTTTGAATGCATTTTACCACTGTTTAGGATTCTAACTCCTTGTTAAATCATGAGAAAACAATGAGGTTACCCTTAAGATCAGTTCGCTAAGCAAAAGACTGTCACGTTTGCCAATTAGCACATATATAAAGGCACCTAACCATGAAACATTACCGTTCATAATAATGGATACTAATGCCTTCAGATTCCCTGATGAAATTCTCTTTTTGCAGACATGAGCCTCATCAGAGTTATACTGATCCCTTCAAAGACAAAGCCATTCCATAAATATACACTCCATTTACCAACACTGCAACATTTACCAGAAAAAAAGTACTGCTGAGGTCTACTAAAGTGGACTCTTATTTCACAGTTCCCAGTAGTGATAATGTAATGGTTTAGATTTGTTCTTTGGACCAGGTGCTTACCATTTATAAGATGTTACTATTGTCTCCTGGATTATAACAATCTTTTTTACAAATTGTAATGATGTTTTTTCTGTGCTATTACAGTGTCCATGTAAGCTATTCTGAAGCATCTCCCACAGTCTCCAAAGTGAGACAACAGCAGCATGAGATGGGTACATGCAGTGGAGTTCAATGAAGTTTTAAAATCTGGCCAAAGCAGGGAACAGACTGTTGTCAGACATAGCTTAGCTAATAAATTATGTTATTTTAAATAAATGCACTTTCTGAGCCAGGGTCATTCTATATGGAAAATGTACATGTCAGAGGAGGACATAAACAAGTCATGTGCTCTTAAGAAATGTATCACTCATCTCCCTGGTGAAATGTAACATATAGATGCATCCACAGCTTACTTCCATCCCTCTTTGCAAGAGATACTTCAGAATATAAAAAGTCCTCATGTTCTTCCAAGTAGCATAGATGGGACAAGGAGCATGAGCTGACGCTGTGGATGGGGAGACAAGAAATCCTAATAAACAGAATCCCAGATGATTCCGATGGGCACAGTTGGGAAGCAGGATAGACAGGAAAACAGGTAGCAGCCATTTGGTCAGGTAAATCGTCATCTACTTCCCATTTACCTCTGTGGGTGAAGCCCACACACAGAGCAGGTTTGGAGCAGAACAGCTGTTACAGAAATCCACCTACAACCAAAATGGTGATGAAACACTCATAAAATAGCTTCTCCAGGTAACTTAGTAGTTATATAGTGGCAGAAGTTTTCTGGGGGTGCTGCTCAATCATTATAAAGATGGGCATTTTGGAAAAGTCTAGATTAGATGGATTTTAAACTCTTAAATTATACGCTGCTTTGGGAATCAAGAAAAGGGTGTCATTTGTCCTCTGGGCACATACATTAAGAAGCAACATACCAGCCAGAACGTGAACATAGGAATGGCTGTGGGGACAAAGGAAAATGCCGAATTCAAGCAGCTGAAAGCGAAATGGCTGGGCTGTGAAAAGAAAGCAACATTACACTGTGAAATCATGAGGAGATTGTATGGCATGTACAGATTAAAATTCCTCCATGCTGGAAGGCCGTACAAAATCTTCTTGCATAGACTTCTTCCTCCGTATGCACAAGGTGCTCTGCTTTGTGAGAGGTGTGATGTTGGATTTTCTGAGCTTGAGTATCACAAAATCTCGCCTGTTTTGTCGGAGTACCATGCAAAAACAGAGCCCAGGAATACTACAGTCCTTCCAAAATGCTCCTATTTAGGGGAGAGTCCCTCATGCTGGATTAAGTTTTAGACTATTTTGGAAAGCTCTCACTCCTTTGAGGTGGTATTTGGGTGTGTATTTCAATATGAATTACTTAAAGAAAAAAACCTACATATATTTCCCTCAAGAAATCAGGGGGGTGCATAAAACTCACACATCCTGGCCTAAGGAAATGACTTGAGCTTTTCTGATGGAAGGAAAAAAGGACTGCAGCACAAAAGACAGAGACAATGATTACAGCCATAGTATTAGGACCAGTGTCATCTGCTGCCTTCCTATCTGATGGGGATTTTCATGCTCATCAATGTAAAGCCTGAACTTTGTCCAGTAGGAAATATACACACATGTGCATGTACCTACATTTGCTCTCAAACACACACTGCCTTGTGCTGTATACTCTACACAGCATATTGCCAGCATATTAAGATGCTTCACTTCTGGAGCCTTTCAAGTTGTACTGTCTTCATTTGTTAGGATTTGCACATTTCAGCAAATGACTTGTCACCTCATCAATGGACCCTGCCATGCTAGATTGTGCTTATAGGATTTAGAAAATTTAAATCTTCTGAGTAAAATTTTGCTTGTCCCAAAGCATCAGCAAGTTTTATTGCATAAGATTATTCCTGCAGCCCTTAAAAACAATTTTTTTCTGAAGCCTTAAAACAAAAGCACCTGAGTAATCCTGAAAATCATTAAGTATGAATCCATCCAAAATATTTCCCATCATAACCACTTTTCAGCCAGAAGCCAAAGACCGCATATTTGTTCACCCATGCCCGAGGCAGCTGACAGGGCGGCTCGCCTGTTTCCCCCAGCCCAGGAAGCACTTTCCACCACACCCAGGGTTTCTTAAAGGTCAAAGCTTTTTCTTTCAATTACGAACCTTGGGCAAAATGTCAAACAAAACAGTTCTTCGCTTAGTTTGGGCTACCACCCGCCTCTGAAGCTCCTTCCTTTCAGTTCCTCTGCTCCAGCGACTATTACAGGACATTGCCTGAAACTTTGATAGGGAGCACCTGGACATGTTGCAGACAGGTTTTATAACTGTACAGGGCTGACTGGCCAGAGGTCTTTCCAGCCTGTACGAAGACCTACCTTTTGTGGTGAGAAAACTCTCTGGTGCAGAATACTCATCTTTCTGTAGACGGGACTCTTCATGGCTTTCAGGCTTCAGAGCTTTGTCTGGTTGCATGCAAAACTGGGGAAGAAATGTCCTCCACACATGTATAGATGTCCTGATGACCCTCAAACCCTCACAGTTCTCCCAGAGACATCAAACCTGGCACTGTACAAGTGGACTAATGACAGAGCCAAAAGCTGTTCCTGTGTGCCCATCTGTGGAATCTTATATGGCAGATTTTTTGACAGATCTGGGAGCAAGAACAGGGTGTGGATCATCTGCCCGGATCAGCTACCCGTATTTTCCTTTCTTCCCATTTTGTAGGCCAACACTGTTTGTGAAATGTTCCCATTTTATTCTCTGCTTGTAGCGAACATCAATAATTTCAGTGTGCCAAAGTGCTTTGTTTGACTTACTGGGCTTTTCTTAGGGAGCAATGGGTAAGAAGACATTGATGAATAATACATAAAAGGTCAGACCATGAAGTTTGTATTTTGCCATAAAATCTAGTAGAATAGATTTAAAAAAAAAAAAAATCTAGCACTGACAACATTTTATTTTGTCCTTTTCTGGAAAAAAAAGAACTGTATTAATGTTTGGTCCCCCTGGAGCCCTTTGGCTTTCTCCCTCATCCTAGCTACCATCACCTGCTACCAGAACTGTCCACGAAAACAAGAAACATCAGAAAGGCTTTCTAATCCTCTTCTGCAGCCACATCACTGAACTTCCTGGCTACATAAAATAAAAATCTCCAGATAAGGAAATCAACCTAAATATATACTTGGCTTAAGTTAAAGGTGATATCTTCAGGGAAGGCCAGCAGCTTTGATTTTCCAGTCAGGCAAATTGGATGCTGTGGCCACTTCTAGCCGTGGCTGCTGCATAGCTTGGCCCAAGCACTTCCATTACTGTGCCCCCATTTCCCCTCCCACCCATCTGTCTTCTCTGTTCAGGGTATAAACTCGTTGAGTAAGGGACTCTCTGCATGTGTTAGCACAGGACCCGGACAAAAAGAGCTCTGGTCTTTCACACAGAAACATGCTAACAAATAAGAACTATATGGCAGGAATCTTACTTTAATTCACTATCAGTCGGAAGTTTGTCTTACCAAAACCTCAGCATCAGATGCATTGCTCTTATTTTCTTTGTATCTGTCAAAAATGAACATGAAACCATCAAGGGACAGATTGCTGTACTAACTCTGTAATATAGCAAGGCATTACAAACACCCCCTCCCACCAAAATACTGCAGTATTTTAGGTACATGAAATAATTTTTCATAAGATAAAAGCTGATTTTTCTTGGGCTGTGAGACAGGATAATACCAGGATTGTCAGCATCTGGCTCACACGTGACAAATGTACAGTTTCTGAATGGATTTTTTTTGGGGGGGGGGGGAGCGGAGAGCATAAATTAACCTTCTGAATTAGATTTTTATGAACCATGAATATGAGCATTGACAAAAAGAACCTTCATAGCTCTGCACTTTCCCTGACTTTGCTCTTTATTCCCAAAGCTGCTTGTGGCAGCTTATTCATTCCCTGAGATTGTTTATTCCTGGTAAAAAGAGCACACCCAACCCAGTGCAGCAATACATGCAGATAAGTAGTTTTCAACCCAGAAGGGTAGAGAATTACTTCTAGAGGACCACAAAGGGACAACACAAAAAGCAATTTCATACGCACTGCTCTGAAACATGCATAATTTCTGAAAAGATCCTCAGTGTGACTGGAAAAAACTAGGGGCTCAACAATGTTAAAAACATTGAAAAATTCTGACATAGACGAAACAGTATTTGTGATATATACAAAACAGATCTTTGATAAGAACTTCAGCTATATCTGGTAAATGGAAAATCTGGGGATGCTAATATGCTTAACAATGTTTCTCGAAGCCAAGGCCTTCAGATAAATATACTATATGAAAATCTGGCCACATGGCGACTTAGCAGCTTCCTTTTGTACTGTTATGGTGTGGAGTTTACAAAGTCACTGGTGTCCTTACAGTTTGACAACTGCTGAGGCAAGGAGTTTGGCCCAGCAAATTGCAGAGAAAAACCCTCCTTGATTTCAAATCAGCCAGATGATGACATAAGACCAGACACACCAAGTGAAGAATGTCAGTCTAGTATGCCTGATCCACCAAGCTAGTATTCTCACCAGAAAATAAGAAGTGCTATTGTTGAAGCTTGAGTTGCCATCTGTACATCATTCTTCCCCTCCTCCTGTGCTAGAAGCTGTCCATAGTATATAAAAAACCTTGTTCCTTCATTTGCTTATGGTCGTATAGGTGAGGAGTCCTGGAAAATCTCCCAATCTCCCATCAAGTCAGCAAGTTGCCAGGAAGTGAACAGTCATTTGCCAGCTTTGGAAATTCAGTGGGGATTGTGTCAGGAGACCTCAGTACATGCTGACAAGGTCTTGTGCTGCTATCTAGCCTTTAGTAGTTGAATCCCTTGTTTCATCTTCCACAGTGCAATAAGGGGGGGAGGGGGGGGGGCGGGTGGTGGTGTCACACAGTCCCTTGTAAATAACTACAGTGCAGATTCACGATCTGAATCAAAGGCACACAATTATACTTTGGCTAAAACAAAACCCTCTAAGAATGTTTGGGCAACAGCAACAAAATGTCCTCACCCTTGAGCGTGCAGGCTTACTCTATGCCAAAAATTAGTCTCAGTGTATGCCGACACTGGTGCACATTGCACAGGGTGACCTGCTTGCTGTCTTTTGCATATGATAGAGAACACAAGCCAGGCTATGGAAGTGTTGTGGCATATTGCTTTTTCTTCTCCACTTCATGACTCAACTGTTACCTGGAAATGAGATTGAAAAGATTCAATTATTAATGAGTAATCTTAGCATACGGCCTTCAAAACAATTCAAAGCACCCTTTACAACATGCCCTCTGTCTTGAGGCAAGAAGTGACCCACCCCTAGCACAGAATTCAACATCCAAATATCTCCTCCTGCTTTTCCATTTGTGATGAATTAGCTGGCTGAGGTTTATATAATTTATAATATTTATTCCCCAATTTGTCCCTCATGTCTCTCAACCCAGTTTTTTTCAAGTTGCTCTTGACACTCTTGATAATTGGAGTTATCTGAAACAAAAACTCTGAGCACCCCTAATAACCAGAATTGGAATCACCAGCTGAGACCTATAAAATCCTCTGGTAGTTGCTACATGCATATCCAACCATCTAACACAATATGTAACAGTATCACATTTAGATCCCTTAATACTGGTTTTCCATCAGAAAAATCATGACCAATACATTGGGATCTTTTATACAGTGACAACTATTACTAAATTTAATTACTTCATCTAATGGCCAAAGCAGCCTTGTCTTTCAAGTGGTTTCCTTGTGGTCATCAGGTTATTAACCTCTTCAACTATGAAAGAAATTCAAAAGCACTGTTCACTTACAAAGGCTCTCATTTCACATCTGTGGAATGTGAAGAATTTCTGAAAGGTGGAAAAGTATTAAGCACAGATGTTCTTCCATTTATTATCAAGACAATGCATATAATATATTAGTCAGGTTTGGAAAACTTCTTGCCAACCGTTAATCTACAAGAGAAACCTGCAAGTAATTTAGTGAGGATTGGTTATAGGACTGTCTATAGTCAAATCTGTAACACACATCTGCTTGAAGAACTGTTGATAAACACTGGTATACAAAGCTAAGGGTTAATTTATGCCTGCCTCTGCAAAATGTAATGATGGACTAAGAAGAAAGACCCTTTCTTCTCACCATGGTTACACCCATAGGGCATAAGGATATCTATCCCAGGATACAATTCAGGGACAGACCTCTACTAGCTGAGCTAGATAACTAGGGACACAGTGAAGGACTTTGGTCTGTAAAGCCCCATGGGACAATGAGCCCTGTATCAAGTACTCTAGTACCAGTACCTCAAGCATGGAGTGAGAGAGTTTGGGGTGTCAGAGCTGGACTGCAAGCAGCTGAGACACAAAAGAGGGAGGAAGCTCAGAGGATGGAGTGATCTCATCCCACTTACAATTCTTTACTTAAAAGGTAGTCATCTTAAGTAGAACTCCTTTCATCCAACAATCAAAGATGCATTGGAGAGGAAAGGAAGAACATCTAGGCCCATCTACACAATGAACAACGCACCTGTGCAACTTGTCCAAGGACTGGTTGCTGTGAAATACACAAATGATCTAGGATAATGAGATGAGAACCCAAGACTCTACACATGTTGAAGCTCTGCTCCATAGGCTATAAAGTCACTCTCATCTGGGCCAAAGAATCTTTAATTATTATTTTTATTTTGCTTAGAGGCAAATTAAACCAAAATAAAACATAAAGACCTATAGCATGGGCTCTAGGATGCTTTTCAGAGACGGGACATTCTGACCTTGGATTCCCTTCAGTATAGGAAGAAACAAAGACATCCTCTCACTTGGTGAATAATCTGACTAGGATGCTACTATGGAAATGAAGGCCTTTTTCTCTTCCTCCAGCTATGTTTTAAAAGGCAGTGGCAGTTGTGACTTCATTTCGTGAGGAACCTAATCCTTTCAGTATGTATCAGGCATTTTCTGAGAATGCCTACAACTGGGTAAAACCACCAGTGAGGCTTTTTATTGTTTGGGTTTTGGGGTTTTTTTTTGAGGGAATCACCATTTATGGGAGTAGATAACACCACTGACAGCAAAACCTGCCAGCTCCATTCAGACTTGTACACCCCTTTGGACTGGTTTGCACAGAAAACTGCTATGCTCCATTTTGGGGACCCCTATGCTACAAGATCAACTATTCCTGAGGACATCAGGGGAAAAATCTTGATGTGTTTCACTTCCGTGCTAACAGGTGCGTTGCTCAGTCCTGTGAAGATTAGGGTGAACCTGGAGAACTTAACACCAAGCAGGAAAGCTCCTAGAGAGGTCAGGTACCTCCAGAGTCTAGTAACAGCTTAGCCAGCTTTTTCAGAGCACTTTTGAATGGAGGTTCGTAAGCTGTTTAAAGGCCTCTGCCACTGCACTGCTTGCTGGTAGCAGTAGCAGACAGCTGTCTTTTGTAGATTATTATAAAAAAAAGAAAAGATGGAAAATACGTCATGCCAGTTTTCTCAGAAGTTCTTTCCAAATTTCTGAAGTGCACAGCAGTTGGCACCCCCATGAGCATTACTACCTGTAACTTCTTTTTGATTATGCCAACAGTGGGAATGAAAACCCAGACTACAGTCTCAAAGCCCCTAAAATGAAAGGACCTCATCCATTAGCTTGGGTCAGTGGTCATCCTTGGTAGATTAGCCACAAGAGAAGCTGCGTAACATGCTTTAGTGGTACGTCAGCCAGACAGCCTGCTCACAGCACAGCAGCGTGCAAATGGAGAAGCTAGACTAATACTGACAATAGCTATGACTATCCTCAGGTAGGATAGTCCTGAGTTGTGCTTAGGCAGGAAAGGATTACCATGACAGTGTGGTTGTGCCAGGACAAATGCTTTCCCCATCATTCTTAAGGTGTGGGAGGCCAGTTCTCTGTCACACCCCTTCAGAGTCCCTTCCATCTGGTTTCAGTTTTATCAAATTCATGATGCCTTTGTGGCCACCACTCTGGTCATATAGTGGTGGCTATCAAGTCACCAATGCATGGCTGTAGCAAGGAATTCTGTATCTCAGGGGATGCATCTGCTCCTCATTCCTAGGCAGTCATCTGATGCTGCTAGATTATATAATGAATTTAAATCTGCAAGAATGAACAAGAATCCTATAACAAAAGTAGAAACCTGTTTCACATACTAGATCAAAACAGGCACGAATGATGGAAAGAAACTGTTTCTAAACTGAACTTCACACATTCCAGTTGCGAAGCTTGGCAGACTGTCAAGAGACTGAGTGGAGACTCTGGTCTGGGAAAAGGGAGTACCCTGTCACAGCAAACTCCACAGCATCACAGCTGGTAGCCAATGGCACAGACCCTTAATTGAAATAAGGCTTTCAGTCATGCATTAAAAATGATGATTTCTGAGACAGCAGATTCTAAATGTCAGCAGGAACCTGATGGCTTCTTTCACTTGCCCGAGCTCAGACTGGCTCTTCATCAACACCACATGACTTTGGGGACCAGCAGTTAAACAATCAGCAGAAGTTGATATGCCGTGATTTATGAACCATTATATTCCACACTGCAGATCCGAAGCATGCAAGGATGGGCAAGGATTATAGCTGTTCCTGAGGCAGGGAAACCAGTGACAAACAGGAGGAGCTTCTGACCTGCTTCTTGGCTGTGCACTGCCTCCCAGCTTTATGGGAAAGCTAATTCTTTTGTGGGACAAGGCTTCATGCCACTCCAGAGGGGATGATGTTTGACCAAAGATGTGAAGAGTAAATCCTTAGCAGGGAAAAAATTAGTTGGTGCTGTACTTACTCATCTCCCATCAGTTTAGGATATCATGTAGTATGAGTAACTGACTGCAATCTACCTATCTTCCATCAGCTTCTCCTAGAACAGATGCACAAGTAAGGCTTCATTCTGCAAACTAAGATGTGCTACATAGTGGCCTCCTACACATTTTACCTCCACTCCTAACTTCTTGGAGATATATATATATGTGTATGTATTTATCTGTACATCTATGCGCATGTTCATAAATTTTGCATATGCTGCATGTATGTTAACAACATGCAGTGACAATTGTGGAATGATTTTTTTTTTTTGTGCCACCAGAAGGCATCTAAAATGTAATGGATATACCTTGACCATTTTGTTCCAACAGAGAGGAGCCATCTTCAGTAAGACCGGAACAGTAGCAAACACATCTTTGATGCTGGTCTCTTTCTAAGCACTGGACCTTTTTAATAAGTTATTCCATATTTGGGAACAGCGCTGAACTTGAAATCACTGGTGGGCCTTGTCTGGAGCAAGTGAAAATAAAACTGGCTTTTGACTCTGCCTTGAACTCTTGGAAACCTTTGGACCATTTGGATGCTGGTACCCAGATACTGGCCCTGATTGTTGATGATGCTCTGGGCTCTGTAATATAGTTGCTGTATTTATCATTTTGGTGTAGCATTGGACTTGACCGCTGATCTCACTAGCATCTGTTTGAACCTCTGTGTTCTGCATATGATAAGAGAGGGGGTGAAAGAGTCTAGGGTCAAACCGCAGATCTGCTGGTTTTCTCCATCTGCAGAGCCCCAGCTTCTCAGCACCATTTGGGAAGAGGACTTGCAGCCTACAGGATAACAGTGTTGCTGGCCTCTTGCTATGTTGTCTTTGCCAAAAAAAAAAAAACCAACAAAAAAACCAAACCAAACTTTGCAAAATACACATAGCAGTGAGAAAGGGATTCCAAATGCTGAGGAGCTTGTTGGTGTAGCTGCCCCCTTGCCTATTGAAAGGTAAAGCTCAGCAGAGTCAGAAACGAAATCTGACTCTGAGTTGTTTTAACCATGAACCGTTTCTTTCTATGGAGCTGTGCAACAGACTGGAACTCAGGCAGTAAAAAAGCTCCTGCATTGCCACCCACCAGATGTCTAGAAGGTGGTCTACTATGCTCACATTCACTGAATTAATAAGACGTCTATACTTACAAAACTCAGATAATGATGTCTGACTTCTGCATACAAGCAACCAACACTTCAGTGCAGTTCCTTCTTATGTATCTTGTAACCAAGTCCTAATTACTGATCAATCCTCTTCAAAATTCTACATTGAATCAAGTACAAATCAGAATATTTAATTGGCAGAATACCCACACATAAAAATGAAGGCCTAATCAGTGGTGCAAACAGAAACGCAGACAATGCATAAGATTTTAGTGACTAATATGCTGCTGTTAATTTAAACTCAAAAGACCAAAAGTGTACTATTTTCCCTATTTGTAGTATATGAGAAAATCCAGATACTATGCACTTCAATTTTAATCTGTTTCATATGAAACAACTAATCCTTTGTATTTAGTGTCCAGTCCACTTGCATTTCTCACATAATGGTAAAAGTAAGGCTAAGCTATTCAGTAACTGCATGTCACTTCTGGAGACTGAACCTTCAGTCTCGTCTCAAACTATGTCCCATTACAACTAAGATAATTAAGTGTCTGAGAAGTGGTGGATCAATCCCTTAACTGTTCAGATAAAAACTATTTTTTTTTCTATTGAACTTGTGAAAAAAAAAAAAAATCTTAAAACAGATTTTGTGCTATTTAAAAGTTGCCAAACCAATTTCTTTTAAACTTAATTAAAGAAAATCATGATTTGCATCTTACTGGGGCATTTGTATTGGGATGCCCACTGGGAATGAAATTCCATGTCCAGAATATAAGCCCCTAAAAATATGGGCACATAATGGAAGGATTGATACATCTTTAATGATGACAGTGCCAAGGTAATAAAACCTAACACCACAATGTTACCTCTTTATACCAAAAATATACAGAAATAAACAAATAGAACATGTTGAGAAATTATACAGAAACTCTGTTAAACATTTTAAAGGGTAATAAAAATGCCTTTGGCCCATTAAATGTACTCTACTGACTATATGAACCAGTGCCAAAAAGTATCAAAGCTTTTACAAAGAAAAAGAAATAAAAGAAAAAGGTCCAAGAACTTGGTAGTATATGTCCTCACTGAATAATTAAATGAATGCGCTGGGCATAACCCAGGAAAAAGTATATAGGCCGTTTCGTCTTACAGAAAGCCATGTGCACACATATATACATGTACATACTATGTATATATATTTATACCCACAAGCACACTTGATATGGGAGTTAGAATCCATGTGAAAATTTGGCAGGGATATGATACAACCAATTAGCATTCTGCCCGCATCTATTCAGTAATGTAATTCTTTCTACCTCCTCTAAAATTTAAAACTTAAGACTACATTCTAATGTTACTTTAAGAAACCTGAATCACCTATAAAAAAAAAAATCCCCTTCGTTTTCTCCATTATTTTCACCTGTAGCACTTGAGCAAGTTTCTGTCCACAGGCAGATGCACAGAGTCCCAAAAGCGGTTTCTTCTGAGCACTGAAAAGTCCTGAGACATGGATTTTTTTTCAGTTCTGCCAATGACAGAGATCAAACTTAGAAATAAGTATTTCTTACTTTATCTCAGAACTGATTCATAGCTAAAAAGAGAGACACGTATTACTCCATCTGTATTAACATGTATTTCTCCATCTCTTGTGCAGTGAATTCGTAAGGCAAAATCCTAATCCCAGAATCAACCATTAAAATGACACCTATTGCAAATTCTTTCTGAAAAGTAAACTTTATATCTAGTGCCACCACCAAGTCCATGCGCTGTTCTGTACCTAAACCTAGGTCTACCTCTTTCTAAATCATAACACTTTCATTTTTAAAACTCTACATAAGTCTAGTTGCAGTAATGCACACTTCAAATCTTTTGAATGTATTTGCTCTACTATCTCTTTATGTGGCCAGAAGAGACAGGACAGGCCCTGAACATTAAATAATTATAGGAAAACAGTAAGAATCCAAGTTATTCTTTCCTTCAAGCTTCCATCTTCTCTGCTTCACCCCTTCCTTGTAAAGATTGTTAATCTTTTATCAAAATTTCACATGCTCTACTAAATGCCAACAACAGCGCACAATATGCCAACCTCTCTGCCACGTTTGAATTGCAGTCCATTAGATTTAACCTCTTGGAGGATGACAAGGGACTCTTCTGTCATGTTATTCTCAAGTCAGCTGGCTTTTTAAGGACCCAAAAGACATAAAGTATCTCCCAGAGTCACTCTGACTTTACCTTAGTTTGGATCCTTTCAGTATCAGTATTATAAAATAAATCAGCATCATGAAATAAGAGGATTTGGGTAGCTCTGTGCAGGTGAAGGGGAAACTGATGACTTGCTTGGAAAAATCCAAAGGCAACAGAAATGCAGATGAAGATTCTCACTTTTCTATTTGAAACAACAATAAAAGTTTGAGAAGTCAGTAGACTGGGATTACACCAGCGACTGTATACACTCCTCTCTTTGTACAAGAACAGTAATTTAATCTGTTTATAGTGACTTCTACCATGACCTCTGGAAGGCGTCACAATAAACTCAGAATGGATCTATGAAAAACATGTTTGAAAAATTCATAGCTAACCAGACAACTAAAAGGTTGGCTTTCTGTTTGAACCAGATGGAAGAGATTTCACATAAAGCCCATGTAGTTTCATTTTCTTGTGTTCAAACCCAAAACAGCTGAGGTCTAAGTGACTTTGAATCACTAGATACTTGGCTGATTTTTCCCTGTACCTAATTTCATTTTTCTCTTGCTGTTGAATTTACTCATCTTTCAGCTGCTAAGCTAGTATGTGGCATGTTACCTTTGTGGAGTTTTCCGTGAACATTACTATGTAGGGCTGCAGTCAGGTTAAAACAAGATGTATACACACATGGAGACAAGGCTATAGAGCCTCTTCCCTATGCTTATTCTAACAGCTTTGGCCAATCGAAACAATATTTTACTGAAGAGTTTGAAATATTATGAACAGCACAAGCATAAGATTTCAGATTCAGTCTCTTATACATCCATGTTTCTTCAGATATATTATTGGAAACATGTATAAGCAATAAGAACAGACAGTAATTGACAGAAAAAATGCTATAATAATGATTAGCAGCACAGATATTGTCTTATCAGCCAAACCAAGAACAAAAATAAATAAAGGCATGAGTAGGAATTTCATAGAAAACATTTAGCAGCTGGCATAAATCACAGGTGGGATGAATGAGGTGGTCCCGGAATTATTCCAGATCGGCTCTTCTGCTTAAGCAATAACTGCAGAGCCCATAATGTTGATCCTGCATAGAGTATTATCAACAATACACATAGCTCAACCTACTAAGCCAATATAGTTCACACTATCCTGTTACTTCATTTGCCAACCTACTCAGTCATTAACTGCTCTCATGTTTCGTCATTTATTTAACTTCCACATTTTGTAATATTTTCATTCACACCTAAAATCATAGAAAGCTATTAATGAAATGGAAGGTGGATAGATATGATATTTTCAGCAACATTTCCTGGAAAGTGTGTAAAATTACGTATGAATCCAGTTAAGTCCTTGCTTTCCATCAAGAAAAGCATTTCTCGCACACAAAAGCACAAAATTTTGCCTAAAAGCATGACATAAAAATCATCCTTCTTTGTCTGCTTGATAGGATCACAGTATAATTCAGTTTAGAAGGGATCTGGGGAGGTATCTAGCCTAACCTCCTGCTCCAAGTGGGGTCACACCAAGTTGCTCAGGGCTTTACTCGGGTCTCAAAAACCTTCAAGAATGGAAACTACACAACCTCTCTGGGCAACCCAATATCCCAATAAGATAGAAATTCTTTAAATACAATGCAATAAATCTTGTGGGCAAACCCACAAGTTGCACTCTTTTTAAGATGTACATCGTCTCACTACATTTCCTCAAAAGCCAGAGAATTAAAAAGAACTGAAAAACATTCCCATCTCAGGTCTTCTATTTCCATTTTTCACCCACTTAATTTTTCATTAGTTGAACTCTATAAAAATCATCAGTGTGAGGCTTTTCTTATTTATGATCCAAAATACGCATGCTCGAAAATGAGTAGGTTTTTTTTTTTCAAATCCAAGATTTTTCTCTCATCAGTTGGATGTGAACTTACCTGAAACCCCTGGGATTCCATACACTGGCTCCAGACGTAACTCTATTTGTCCACAGTGTGTGTAATAGCAATAATAATAGCACCAGCCTGGTGTCTGTGCCAAGACTGCTGCCCTTCCTATGGCAAACTGTAAATGAATACAAATGCTCAGCTGAAGTTTCCAGTGTTCTCACAAGCAAAGCTCAGCTAGATCATTTGGTCAACCATAACTGTTCTGATGTTACAAAAAAGATCAAATATTAATTTCAACTCTTTCTATTATAGCAGACTTAGTCATCTATAGCAGTTTTATACAGCGCTTTTATTTCTTCTGTGTGCCTGTGATAGTTTTTTAAGTTTCTCCCCAATGATGGTAGAAAAGGACCTGATTAGGGCCATGAAACTTCTGCTGGGTTGCAGAAGAGTTTGTAGGAAAGGTCCTGCTAGTTGGCTATTTTTATTTTCTGGCATCATTAGATATCTGGAAAAATGCCCTGAAAAATTGAGTCCAGGCACATTGACTTCAGAAATTGTTATATATTAACCAGAAATTTCCTCTTTCCCCACCTACTTTTAAAATTTTTAACAGTGGAATATATTGAAACATGCAGAGAACTGTAAAACAGCCAAGTGGACTTACATAAAACTCACTGAAATGATCCACTTCTGCAGTGGAATAAATCAGAGGAAATATCAGCTAGGAAAGAGGATATCCAAAGAAAGCGACTGCAAACCGCTACTTAAAATTGAAGTGTGATATCCCTTTCAATTCCCATTTCTCTATTCTTGAATAGCCAACGACATTTTCTAAAGAACTTTTTCTCTGTTAATTCGTTTGCTTTCAGAAAAACTCACGTCAAATCCATTTACCTTCCATTCTCTCTAGAGAAGAAAAAAAAAAAAAAAGTCATCTTTTGCCTTGGACCAGCATGGGATGTTTGCAGGCTGATCACTTTAAGGACATGTTTGTCCTTTGGTGTTGCATGCAAATACAGTCACTTCAAGCTGGCTAATGAGCAGCTCCTGGGACATGTGACAAATGTTGAAACGCATATGACAAACTGATTTTTCTGCCAGATCGCTGCCCCCTGCATTTTATAGCCCAACATCTTTTGTCTGTGGGGTGGAAGGAAGCGGAGTGCCTCAAAGATGAGGGCAAGGTTGGAAACTGCGATCAGAGCCCAAATGCGCTGGCATCTGTTACAAGTACAGGGAGTTGAAATGATATTTCTGAGAACTCCCATTACCATTTATAACTACATATTCCAAGAAAACTCCCAATATAGTAGCCATCGTGAATGAAGACTGCAGGCTATAAGCAACAGATGAGCTAACCTTTCTGCCTTTTGGGGCCTATTTTCTTTGGCCCGGAGCTGCAGGCAGGGACAGCCGCCCTGGTGCAAGGTGCGGGAGGCACCGGAGGGTGCAGGGGGTGCAGCCCGGGACGCAGCTGAGAGAACAGGACTGCAATGTTCATCGATGTAATGCCAGTCGTAACCCGGCTTCTCCCATCCGCCCCGCTTCCGCACCTTGTAATGCTCAGTGACGGTGAGAACACACTGGCAATACGACGCGTGAGGTTTTGGCTTCAGCCTCCACTGCCCAGGCAGGCTGTGGTAAGGAGCGGACGTGCTCCTTTTCTGCCAAGGACAGGCAGACAGGGAACCCTGGGAGCTGCTGCGCACATCCCAACCACCTCTCTCAGTCCAGCTCCTCAGTTTTAGTGTTTCAGAAAAAAAACAACCCTCAAACCAGTCCTGGCTCTGCTGACAATCCCGGCACCTGGCAAGCAAGCAGTGCAGCGATCACTTTAACTGCTTCCCACGAAACACCCTCAGAGCTTGAGTTTTGGCTTCACTGGCATTTCACTAATCATATCAAAGTCCCTACCTACGCTTTTGTTCCTATTTTTGTTTCCCCCTGTAATATTAGCTTCAGATTTCACTGTTTTGTTTACTTTTTAATTAAAGACTTTGACATTTTGAAGCCATTTTATATTTCCTATCCTGGCAATATTCAAAGGAGGACTACACAGATGGGCAAATAATCATATCAAGATCTGAGGTAACGCTTCCCTTCATCTCAGTCCACTTGGGTAAACTCACACCACATGCCAGCGTGAACTATTCTTGTAACAAGGGCTGTAAAGCCCTGCTGAAACTTATTTAGGAAGGGTAATTTTGGCTATGCATAAGTGCCCTACATTACATACATTACAGGTGAAATCTGTGGGGAAGGGCTCTGACATTTATAAGTTATACAGACGGTATATATTACAGAGGCTTCAAATTCTGAGCAAATGTAATAGAATATAATTTTATACCTGCAGTCTTCAAAAAGAAAGAAACACGAATGCCCTTTCAATTCTACAGTTTGGGTTTTTTTTTTAAAAAAAAAAGTCTCCGGCCTTTACAATTAAATAATTTCACTTCAATTCTTCCTAGGTATTCCCTGTGCAAAGGCACTGTAATGCTATCTCATTTCTGAAGAGGAGTTTGGAAGGCTTGGACAGCATCTGTAATGCGAGCTGTGTAAGGAAGCAAACTTTTACTGTCTCCTCTCCCTTTTACAGGGCGCCGTGTGCATCTTCCTTGTGCTTTCCCCAGGGAGGGGGAAAGCCAGGAGCCCCCCAAAACAGTAAAGGCAGCCTGAACCACCCCTGAAATGCAAGCATGAGATAAATGTGACAGGGCTGATCTTACTTTGGGTAGACATGAACTGGGAACCACGGCTACAAAACCTAGCTTCTTTGCAGATATCTGTGTCCTTCTTTGCCTTATTGCGAATATTTTATGCCAAAGTTGGTAGGTTATCCCAGCAAGCTCTGGAATATCTGTTTTGTTAGAGTTATTTGCCACTGAATTAAATTCCTCTCTAACCTTTTATTTCTTATTGTGCTCTGGTGTATTGGGGGCACCTGAGACTCACTTGTAAAACTGCAGGTGACACGTTTCTTGTACACAGTGTAATTCTCATACAGACTTTTAAAAGTTAAAGCCAACTCTCCCCATGAAGGTGGTCCATCAGCTGTAATTCCCAACAGGTAAATGGCTGCTTGGCACTATCTGCATACAACCTATTTTGACATTTTGTTGGACTCATTGCCACAGCACTGCTTTTGGCTCCTCCATGGCACTGCAGAAGGGAAACCACTCCTGCCATGGGCAGGCTGATGAACAAAGCCAAGCACGTGACACACCCTCTCCAACACGAGTGGGGAAACTCTGACAAAACATAAGGTGCTTTAAAAAATCCCCTAGAAAAATGGCAGCTGCTTTCTCGTAAGAAGGTGCAGCGGTTACTGGTTGCAGCCATCTAGGCCAACTCCAGTGGTGATTGCCGCTGAGCCCTGCAAAGCCCCGCACCACCAGGCACGGTTCCCCTCTCAGCTGCTGTATCTCCATCAGATGCCAACCTGACCAGCTTCAGATGGCCTCTTTTCTCCTCACAGCATCTATAAATATCTATTTTCTCCTCTAGTTCCAGCATAAATCTTCTCTCTTAGCTTGCATCTGCCCAATTCTGGATCAGTGACATGTTTTAGGTTTGACATATTAGACCTCCATGCAACAAGAACTGAGAGGTCAATGCTGTTGACTTGAGGATAGCTTTGTGTCGTGGTTTAAGCCCAGCTGGTAACAAAGCACCACAAAGCCACTGGCTCACTCCTCCCCCCTGGTCCTGGTGGGATAAGGAGAAAATGTCTCGTGGGTCGAGACAAGGACAGGGAAGGATCACTCACCACTTATGGTCACGGGCAAAAGACAGGCTCAACTTGGGGAAGAAACAAAATCAATTTAATTTACTACCAATCAAATCAAAACAAGGATAATGAGAAGTAAAACCAAATCTTAAATCACCTTCCCCCCACCCCTCCCTTCTTTCCAGGCTCAACTCCGCTCCCGGTTCTCTCTACCTCCTCCCCTCAGTGGTGCAGGGGGATGGGGAATGGGGGTTGGGGTCAGTTCATCACACCTTGTCTCTGCCGCTCCTTCCTTCTCAGGGGCAGGACTCCTCACTCGTCCCCTGCTCCACAGTGGGGTACCTCCCACAGCAGACAGTCCTCCATGAACTTCTCTGGCATGAGTCCTTCCCACGGGCTGCAGTTCTTCACAAACTGCTCCAGTGTTCCAGGGTCTTTTCCATGGGCTGCAGTTCTTCAGGCACAGGCTGCTCCAGCATGGGCTCTCCCATGGAGTCACAGCCATCTTGGGGGTCATCCACCTGCTCTCGCATGGGGTCCTCCCCGGGCTGCAGGTGGGCATCTGCTCCCCCGCTCCCCTCCATGGGCAGGGGGGGGACAGCCTGCCATCTCACCACGGGCTGCAGGGGCATCCCCTCCTCCAGCGCACCTCGTCCCCTCCTTCTTCACTGACCTCCGTGTCTGCAGAGGGGTTCCTCTCACATTCCAATCTCCTCCCCCACTGCAGGTTCCCCTTCTTAAATCTGTTCTCCCAGAGGCACGACCACTGTCGCTGATGGGCTCGGCCTGGGCCAGCAGCGGGTCTGACTTGGAGCTGGGGAAGCTTCTAGCAGCTTCTCACAGGAGCCACCCCTGGAGCACCTCTGCTACCAAAACCCCACCACACAAACCCAAAACACTGTTGCACCACAGGGTCCGCAGCATGTACATATGGATCAGGAAGCAGCAGTCCCAATGACTGCAGCTATTTTTAGCTATGCAAACATATAACATGTCAACTACTAAATACATCACTGGTCCAGAATTAAAAATTGCCACTGCTGTCTCTTAAGCAGCCGTAATTTTCGGGAGAAGATTCATGCTGGAACTAGAGTCACGTAAGTAATTGCACTGATTGAAGATCACTTAAACTTGTTACCTTCCACAAATTCAGCCATGCAGAGTAATGATAATATTGTTGTGAATCATTGTGATAAAACCCACCCTCTACATAAAGAGACAAATGTGAGGAGCTTAGAAAGTGTTCATATTGTCTGGGTCTGCAAGGAAGAGAAGTAGCCTGCTCAATTTCAAAGCAATAATAATTAAAAAAAAAAGGTTAGGAATATAAACATTGATAAACCTGCCTTACAAATATTATTTTAAAGATGTCTGCAACAGAATGCTTGAAATCAAAGCCTAATAAAGCAGTTATCTTCAAGGGGACTTCTTACATGTTTAAGAGGAAGCACGTGCATCAGGGCTTTGCTGGGTTCCAGGCACTGAATACTGTGTTCACAACCTGCAGTCTCTCCCTTATTCCAGTGGGCATTTCCCTGGGTCCAGATCCCAGGTCAAAAGGCTGTAAAGAGTGCTGTAATGGAGCTCCTCTGTCCAGAGCCAATGACCAAGAATGAGAGAAGGGCTGCAGGTTACGTTTTATGTTCAACATCTTTATGAGTCAGAGTGTAAGGTTTTCTATTCTTTGTATACATCTGCATAGTATTATCCATATGACAACTATAACAAAAGAAAGATAATTAAAACCAGACTGATTGGAATTAATACAAAATAAACAGTTTGCTTAATATCTCTGGCCAATTTATCCTATGAGAAAAATGAAGCAAATGCTTCCGTCTAAGCTGTGGGGGGAAAAAATTAGAAAAAAAAGCAAAATATTTAGCTTACCTCACCTGAAAGCAATCTCCTCTTTGATCCTGTTTTGCTTGAACTGCTAGCACCCCTTCTCCTCCGGTATCATCAATTCCTTCTCTGTCTCTATTTGCTCTCTTCCACGTGGCTCCTCTGGCCAACTGTTAAGAGTCTAATAATGTATCAGGATGATTTTCATTAAATTAACCAGAAAAGTCCTCACTTAGAATTTCCATTTGCAAGAAAGGCTGTATAATTAGCTTCCGCTTCAGCTGTACAAGTTTTGCTCTAGCTTTTTGTGTCCATGCCTAGTGTATCAAGTCTTTAACTTACACATGATTATTTGAATTGAGTTTGCCCAAAATCTCTGGTAGAATTTAAAGCAACTTCATTTCTGCTCATTAAAGGAGCTTGACATGCCCTTTTACTAATCTCTTCCTACCTAGAGCAAATAGACACCTGAAGCCCTCTTCCCTCATGTGCCGTTTGCTGCATAGTATGATCTATTTCTTGGGGGGGGGGAAAGGAATTAAGAGGCTGCTCGGTGTATCTTTCACTACAGAGGCCTTTGTTTCTGTAACTGCATGAACACACACACACACACACACACACAAGCCATATAGATATTGCACTAGTCAGGTCATATCATTGACTGCTGTGCCTGGCCTTTGTCTGCTAATAAATCTTCCCTTGGATTTATTTTTACACTCCAAACCTCTGAACAGTTTGAGCTTTGAAGCAGACTAGAGCATTGATATAAACACCACACCAGCGTGTGCCTTTGCTATACAGATTATATTCCATTAAAAAAACATCCATAAGGTTGAAAACTCAAGGACTCCAAAGTGAGGAAGCAGAAAGTGCCAATTCAGTCTTCTTCAGATACGACCTTTGATTACCTGACTGTATGCTCCGGTTTCCATAGGAATCTGCTCTCATTCAGTACAGTTCAATGCAATTAAATGAAAGCATCCCCGCTCCCCTCATGGCATGTTTTGGCCGAGATGCAGATCCTAATTTTCAATGATACTGGGACTCACATGAACAACCCCCCAAAAAGCTGATGAATCAAAAGCAAAGTTTATTTCCATTATCTTTTTTTTAAGTTATGATTTGCAAACATCGAACTATGTATAATAAGAAAGAGAAAACAGCCTTTACCATGGGGCGTGTTGGGCTCATCTAACTCAATCACATTACCAAGTCCATTTGTGAATAACAGAGAACACACTGATAGCTAAACACTTGGGTTTGGGGTTGGTTTGTTTTTTTTTTTTCCATTTCCTCTATGATTAAATACACTTCTCTGGGCTAAGCTATGTCTTTCACCCCCAAACACTGAATGCGCCTTAAAACGTGCTGCAGGTTCATCCCCTGTGCTCTTCAGGGCACCATCCCTACCCTGCCTCATAAGAGCCAACTGGGGCTGGACATGCCCCAGGAGAAACAAACCTGGACAAGGACAGAAAAGCAAAAGCTCCTGGAGGCTTCCTCCATCCGTGATCCGGGGCACCGGCCCGGCCGAGGCAGGGGATGCCCAGGACTGCGAGAGGCGAGGCGTTTCCCTCCTCCAGCATCCTCATCGACCAGCCACGGCTAGGTCAAATCGTAGCTCATACCCAGCCGCCTGCAGCCATTTCAAACAGCAGTTGGGGCAGGTAACCAGCAGCACCGCCGCCGGCCACAGCACAAGCTGCATCCCGGCAGAGGGACCACCGTTGTTCTGGGTCCCCCATCCCTGCCCACCCAGCTACAAATTCTGCCGGAGCTGGTAGCAGGCAGGAGGGGAAGGGCCAGGGAGCTCTTCTAGATGGACAGGAACTCTAAACAAGGCAGCAGTGACAAAAATGACAAAGCAGGGTATCAGAATGCAGATTAGCTCTGTGGATCCTCATGAAGTTATTCATTTCTGGCTGACATGAAGGAGGATATGAAATCTATGCACTGGGGTAGTGCTGGACAAGGTACATAATCCACAGACTGGAAGAAGCGATGGATTTGTTTAACCAGGGGCTACAGCAAAGAGCTTCCAGAAATTTGTCAGCTCCCAGAGCAGCTGGATGCCCCTCGCACTGGGGCACAGGTTAGCTCAGACACTCAGTGCTCCCTTGCGCAGCATGTTAAACAGCATGTGGAGAACAGGAGCTCCAACTTTGCCCACAGCAATAGGTAAAAAGCCTAATTTTAACAATTGGATGAGATTTTCCAGTCCATTTCATCCCCTGCGAGTTACGGTACTGCACAAGGGCAGCAGCAGCTCGAGGTGTGTTTCCCACTCACAGACTCATGGAGCTGCTCTGTAAAATCTCCACGTGGACTTTAGCAGAGGTGGCCATGCCAGGAGCTGGAAGAAGCTCAGAGAAACAAAGCCCTGGGGGAATTTGAGATAGGGCTGCTGCCTACAGACAGCACAGGATGGGACAGTGTAATTTGAAGCAGCAGCCGGCACTGGTAATGTTAAAAAACACTCGCTTCAGCCTCTTGGTAGCCCAGGATAAGCCGATGACAAAAAAGGATTTATTTGTGCCCCCAAGTACATCATGAACATGAAAAAGCTATTCGACCTCCAAGAAAAAAGCCGGCAGAAGAAAAATGAGCACAATTTGGTGATGAATATAAATGTAGAATAGGGAGGGGAGAAAAGTCCGCTGCCACACGCTGTAAGCTCTGCCTTTAGGAGCACCCTCAGCTCCTGCCTGCTGTTTTACCTTGCCCGCCCCCAATCATTCCCCTTCTTCAGACCATGCTCGCATGAACCTCTGACAAGAAACAACTGACAAAATGGCATGACTCCCACAAGCTCTTGCCCTTTTTCTAAACCCCAAACTGTTTCCTACTGTCACCTCCCCTTTCCTCCTATCACTGTGCCCCATCTCCTGGCCCCCCTGCACCTTGCTTTTCCCTTCTATCTCTACAGTGACTGAAAGCACAACTAAAAATCACTGCCCAGCACGCCTTTTCTTCCTTCCAAGAGCAAGACAGAACCTTACCGTATATCATGGGAAAACATGAAGGCCAGAATAGCAAACACTGTTACTGTTCAAAGGAACTAATTTGGAGTGCCAATTTCCATCCTGGTCAATTTTGCAAACCCCTGCCATGAAGAAGGTAGTCCTTGTCTCAACATGCTCCCTGAAAAACAAATAATTTATTATGTTAACTCATACACATATTGATAGACTCATGCTCACACTCAACAGTGATTAGCCCTGAACTTAATTTAAAAATCTGACCTATACATAAGCCTCCAAAGATGTATTTTTGGCTCTCTGGATGTACGAGAGCAAAGGCTCAGTGTCACCGGGGTGCTGCTGGGCAGAGGGATGGGAGATGAACAACAGAGACAGCAAGTAGGGGCGTTTGTTGGGACGAACTGGCCTGGCTGGCTGCTTCTGCCAAGATCTCTGCAGCAGAAGGACCTATCCAAGGAAAGGAGCTGGAGCCTGGATGCAGGTGGTAATCCACAGCTCCCATATATTGATTTTCATTTAACTGTTTGCACCCTTTGTGTAGCGGCACTATGATTACCACATCTATCCCATCAAGTTCCAAATTACGACTCTTGGTTTCATGGTAGTACCATAACATTGTCTAACTAGCGATCCAATGCTCCCACAATACACCACAATCCTTGAATGCTAATTGCCATTGAGCAGAAAAATACAAGATTCTCCTACTACCATCATGTAACTGCCTAGAATATGAATATGGTATGAGGAAACCTATGCCAAAGCTCTAGAGACCTTGTAAAAGACAAACTTTAAGCAAGAAAATATGCTATTGCTATTTTTGGGGGGAGTTACCACAGACTTCATCAGAGCATCCTCAGAAACTGATCTCCACCAAGACACGACAGACATCCACTTGGAATAAATGAAAAAGGAAAGCATCAAAAAATAACATCTCTCCAAATTTTGCAGAGGGACCTTCTAGCCAACTATGAGATGCATTCTATTAAAAGTGGGGAAAAAACACTTGATTAGCCACATACTTGAGAAAATATATAAATAAATAAGGAAGAATATGCCAGATTTATTTGCAGCTTTATTGTAGTGTTATTTTACTTCCATTGATATACTCCGAATTATTTCAGAGAAAACCCAACCTATCTGCTTCTCCAGATATTGGTCAGATACTGGTCAGAATTTCCCAGTAATCCTCTACTGATTGTCAGTGGGTACCACATGGGGAAAAAAAAAGTCACCATAGCAGATTAACTTCACTGGGGTTGTTTAAAGCCAAGTATAAGTCCAAGATGGGACCCTAGGTGCTGTAAATATTAAGTTGCTCTATTTTATACCCTACCTGCCTCCAGCAGGCACAGGCTGAGAACATACAAGGAAAAACACACTGTATAGTAAAAAAAAAAAAGTCCTGTCCTATAAAATGTAATTTATTCTTTGCACACAGCAGGAGAGGGTAAGTGATTGCTTTATGTGTCATGATCAACAATTTCAATAATGGAAGTGAATTTAAAAAAATATATACTCCAGTAATTTTTGAGAGATCTGAATAATTTTCAATCCACCCTTAAAGGACACTTTGAAATGTTTACATAGTTTGGAGAAATGCTGCTAAGACAACATAAATGGCAAGAAAAGCTGAAGAACGCTCATATGGGTAAAACCTACAAAGAGTACCTCAACTTAGTGCAAATGCTAATAGTTCATCTTTCATGCGGAGCCAAATCATTTATTAATTTACCATCCTTTTTATTCTCAGAGAATATTGATCCAAGCACAGGATGAGTACAAAAATTTTATGTTCTATTTCAGTGGAAGTGTATAACAATTCAATTAAATTTCATTAAATCAGCAAGGTGCCAGTGTAGGCAGATTAGTATCAGGGAAAGATTTTCACTTTCTTACCGCACCTGTTATGGTTCGTCCAGAGACACTCAACATCCGAGATTTGAGAAATGAAATACACCATTAGGAAGCAGTGTTATTTCTTGTAGTGATGTTCCTGTCTCTGGGTAGCGTGGTACTCAACTGTTTTGTCATCTACCAGATGAGAGCCTTCCTTCAATTAGATTTGTGACACTTAATGGAAATCCTGCTAAAACCAAGGACCCGGATCCTTTAGTTTAATTCTGATCTCACTCACTGGGCAAATGTAAGCATAAAATTAAGATAGCTTTGATACCAGTCATTTTTAATTTGGAGGGGAATAAGTTGAAATCAGTGAGGCGGTATCCGCTTAGGTTTTCAATGATTTTGGCCCTACACTTGTTTTCATGTGTTTCCCTTCTGCTTGATGGATTTCAAGGGAAAGAAAGAGTTTATGTAGGATAGAATTACCGCTTTGGTCTAGTATCTTGAGCTATTTTTCCAGCGGAAACTTCTGGGTGGGAAAACTTGACACTTCAGAAGTGTGCCAAAATTTAGTGCAAGTTTATATTTACCAAAGGAACATTTGACATTTCATTGATGCATCACAAAGAGAAATAAGGGACACATGTGACAGGATTATCTTGTACTGAAATACTTTAAAACAAACAACGGCACTGCCCAACAGTAAGAAAAATGGGAAGCGAAGCCATGAGTACATGAGTACTGAAAAGGAAGTAACTGTCATCCTAGGGAAAGTGTGAATATTAGTCAGAGCACAATGACACAACCCTTAGTTTCACAGTATAGGAGAAACCTTTTAAAACATACCCCAAACACTAGATATTTTTAAAGAGTTTAAGGTATTTCCAGTGTAAATACAAAAGCCTTTTATTACAACTTGCATACCTTACCATCTTAAATATTTTTCAGAAAAAATCTTATGGAAAATATTTTTCCAAATCAGCAATATTTAAATTTTAGCATGGTGATTTAAAATTTCTTTAGAGACATTTTTGCTTGCACTCCATCTTATTATAACATGCCATTCTGACACAAATAAAACTTTCATAAGACCCCTAACAACAGACAGTGGTTTTCTGTCCCCAAACTGCCATACACGCACTAGATTTGGGCTTATCAGAGATGTGAATACTTTGCCCTATTTTTCAGTCATCAACACAAGTTTCCTATCTATGCCAACCTCAACTTTCATGGCAAATGATAATGAAAAAGATCTTTAGGCAAAGCAATAAAAAGCAATATAAAAGCTCATTATAAGCCCAATTCATAAAATTACAAGCAGTAGTGTACAGTATGTGCAAGTAAAACTGAAAACCAAGTTCAAGCATACCAAGTGAGATTATAAACTAGCTGTTGTTTTTCTGTCTGGGAAAAGCAATTCTTTAATGAGCTTGGAAACACAGCTAAATATTTTCTTTCATAAATTCAAGAAAAAGCTGTACCACTTTTGAGACTTCTGCTGGGCAGCTTTTTCTCCTCTCTCTTTTCCTCTTTTAAATTTTAAATACTGCACAGGAACCATTTGCTCTGTGAGGTTCCCATAGTTAGGACCAAACCCTTCTCAGAGGAATTTTGGCACCTTATTAATTAGTTGGTTATGAGAAGGAGCTGCACTCTTTCAGTGACTCCTATTTTGCCATCAGTAAAGTGTGATCCCATAATAAATTTCCATCAAGCAAACTATTTCTGGTAATTCCCCCTAATTAACACCAGACTGCTAATAATAAATTAGGGCCCTATGTGTTTCTGATATAACCAAGATCTTGTCTGAGCACAAGATATTAACCAATGTCCTGAGAAAGTAAAACTCAAACCTAAATTAAGCCTTTGCTGGTAAAAGGATTTATATGCAATTTTGTGAAAAACTCTTTGAAGATCTCATACAGGGCATTTTGACCAGCAAACTTTTTGAGTGACAGAGAGATTTGTTCTGTGCTGAGCAGTGAAAGTAGATTTATTGTGAAAACACACCGTTGAGTTTTAAGCCTATAAATCTTACACTGGATTACAGTGTCTTAATGAATGAATGACAGATCTCTTTTTTTTGTCGGCGCATTTTAATGTTACATGACGTTGTGATTGATAGAAACCAAACCTTTGCCATTAAAACGTCAAATGCAGACTTGATGCTTTTAAAAGTTTGGCTTCTGGAGTTTAATATACTGTTTGCAAATAGACTTGCGTTTGTCTCATCCATAGCCTAAACACTGGAGGGAAGGCAAGTTTTCTGTAAAGTTGCCTCTAAATTTTATAGAGCTGTGTGCAGTGTTTTCCTTTGCTTGTGTAAATAAAGGTAGAAAACAGCAGTGCATTTGCCTAGTTAAGAGATGCTCAGCTAAGGAGAGTCTTACCAGGCTGGTGTTATCATGAAGTAATTGGCCATGTTATAGTAGACAGTTAAGTATCCCATGCTGAAAGTGGAGACTGCTGTGTGCCAAGGCTAAGTACAGTACCAGATAATGCTTGCCAGAGCAGGCAATATTTCCTTGAACAGTCTCAACTTGGGAAAAATATTAAATACTTCTAAACAAGCATTGCAAAGTATTCTAGATGGGCAGTAGAGTGAAGTAAAGATAGCAAATAAATAGGAATTGGCCAATATTGAGTTTTCCATTGTTACATGTTTTACAGTGTTCAATACCATATTTTCATCTTTCATTCCATCTTGAGAAAAGATGGAGAATCAGAGACTCACCGAGGTTGGAAGTGACCTTTGGAAATTAAGGGACCTTGTCTAGTCCAAAGGCCGTGTCCAGTTGGGCTGTGAGTATCTCCAAGGGCAGAGACTCTGCAATCTCTCTGGGCAACTTGTGCCAGTGTTTGACCATCCTCACGGTTGTCCTGTCACTATGCACCACTGAGCCAAGTCTGTCTCCATCTTCTTTACTCCCCCTTCGAGATATTTGTACACATGGATGAGGTCCCCCCTGAGCCTGCTCTTCTCCAGGCTGAACAGTACCAGCTCTCTCAGCCTCTCCTTGTATGACAAATGCTCCAGGCGCTTAATCATCTTCCTAGCTCTTCACTCCAGTACGTCCATGTCTCTCTTGTACTGGCGAGACCAGCGCTGGACCCAGCACTCCAGATGTGTCTCACCAAGGCTGAGCAGAGAAGAAGGATCACCTCCCTCAATCTGCTGGCAATGCTCCACCTAATGGACCCCAGGAGGCTGGTGGTCTTCCTTGTCACAAAGGAGACATCACTGGCTCATGGTCAACTTGGTGTCCAGCAGGACCCCCAGGTCCTTTTCTGTAAAGCAAACCTCCATCCAACCAAAAAAACCTGAAGAACAAGCAACTCAAATGATATCTATTCATGTGTACAATCACAACTTTCTTTTACTGACTATGATTCAGAAGAAGAAAACATCCAACAACCACAAAACAACTGAGGACAGATAGAGTTGGGGGTTTTGTGTTGGGTTTATTTGCTTGGTTTGTTTTTTTAATTATAATTAAATTTGCAAACATGAACAGCCAAAATTTGATGCTGAGGACTATTAGCCACAAGCAAGGAAATCACCAGGACTTAACAGCTGGTGGTTTAGCATAAAACAATGAAAAAAAAAAAAAAAAAAAAAAGGAATTTCAAACAAGTAATCTGTGAATTGGTGTAGTTCCCCTTTTTACTCTTGTTTGCAAAGCCACTCATACGGCTACATGATGTGAGTAGCTCCATGAACGAACAGGTACACAACTGAACAGACCAACACACACTGAACCACAACTCAACTTTTGCTTTTAAGTTTATTGCATTGTTATATTAAGCATTTATATTTACACATAATTCTGAATTATTTAGTTACAATATACTGAAACTTTCATCATGATTCAATTATTCACTTACAAAGACCTTCTACCTTCAAACAGAGTTAAACCCGATTCGCTTACAGGCAGTTTTGGAAGAAAAATAATTACTGACTGAAAATGCATGCAAAAAACTACAGTAGTTAGGTTACTAACATGTCTCTCCTGACTTTCTAACGTTCCCTCAAAACATGAATGCTATACGTGTTGTATGAAAATTAGTTGGAAGTATCACAAAATCCCCAAATGATGATGGAACGGTGCCGATTTTTCACTACATCAAGTCTGCAGTCAAATATACGTATGTATATGTGCATATATACCTATGTCTCTCAATGTACATGCATATGTGTGCATGTGTAGAGAAGTACATATAAATACATGCACATACACACACTTACACACCAAAGATTCTAGAGGTAAATATGCAGGCTTACAAATAAAACAAAATACAAAGATACCAGTATGAAATAGTCCTAAACAAAAAAAGGTAATAAATATTCAGTGAGATATATGGCATTATTATAAAGTGCTCTACTAAAATCTCACTTATTAAAATAACGATAAAAATTATGTTCCTTTTAGTTGATCTATATCATTTGGTAGAGCCATTAAATATTCATTATGTATCAGTGACTCTATGCTTCCTTTTAAATTTTAAACAAATAGATAAAAGCAGAAATTAAAAGGCAAAGCAGCTAAATGAAGCAGTACTATCAGAGCCTTTCAGGCTTTTGTCCTCAAATTCATTAACAACTGCAAAATTTCAATCCCTAGAGCATATGGACTAAGAAATATAATTCCAATTAAAATTATGAAAATAAACAAAATTCAATTTGATTTTAAGAACAATGAAAAACTGTAAAGTTTCTATCTTACTTTAAATGAGCGAGGTTTGAATTGCAGAAATTACTGAATGCCTCATCCTGTGCATTCCCATCCTCTTTCCTCATGCATGTGCAATATAGCTCCACTGAAACCTAGTCTCTAGGTCTCATTTCTCCACGTTCAACCTAATTTCAAAAGCAACCTGGCTCATATATTACCATATCTTGTCCAGTCTGCTTCCACCCTTCTGATTTTCAGCCAAACTCACAAAAGGGTACATCTACAAGAGTGTAAACATTTTAAACAGCTTTATGCCATTTCTTCTGTACCACCATAAGTTAAAAAAAGAAACGTGGTAGTATTGAAGAAAAACAACTTTGGGAAGTAAAGTCAAAGAGCCCCACAACGTGAACCTGTCTTGCCGAATTAATAAGAAAGCCGAATATCTTTTCATATTTCAGCACAGCAATTTTGGTTTTCTTTCCCCCTCTTTTGTTGACGTTCCTTGTTACAATTGCTTTACTCAACCATGGCAATTTTTTGTGATTTTCCCCATGGTTTTATGGATGAACCTGTCCTTTGTATCATTAAAAAAACCCAACAACAACAAAAAAAACCAACAAAACCCTCACAACAACAAAACCAGTAAATGGTTATTTTTAATGTCTACTGGAAAGAGCACTAAAGACTAACAATTCAGCCCTGACATCCCAGTTGAATTAGATAGCATGGAAATTCAGTTTCCTTCAGGAATCTGATCTGGCCCTGAGAGGGCCCCCTTCTCTGTTGTGCAACTCTGCTGGAGCGAAATTCACCCTATGCAAACGGTTACCAACTCTTCCCTATCTGCCTAAAATTGCTCCATATCATTTAAGGCTTAATTTGAAGTTAAGTGGGACTTAGCTGGTGCACAGGTCTTGCGCTGACTCTCTGTGGGGAGGACAAATTCATATCCAGCCACAGAATTGGCTATGTCTCCTGGCTCGCAGTAAATGCATAATGACAGCATTGTCTCTCTGCTCCCTTGCAAGAACTGAGAGTTACTGAGCTGCCTAACAATATTATATTATTCAACAAGATATTCCCTACATCTGGAGGAAAAAGAGAGAAATAAAACCTAAACTAATAAAAATCATAACAGCTGAGCAAGAAAGTAAGTTTTCGGTACACTACCTGGCACACCACCAATATACATATTCATGAGCTACATAGTAAAGAATGTACTGAGAGAAAAAACAATGTCCTCAGTTGCACTTCAGTTTCCCTCATTCAACACCAATCTCACATACTTGATATAAACCACTGTTACCTGCAGAGTCAGTGCAATTTCCCCTAAGGCACTTAAAACTACCTAAAACCTGAACTGCAAACATAAGAGTGTAACTCCTTGCTCCCTTATTTTTAAGATCTGCTCTGACATTTCCATCCTGTCAAACACACCTTCACTAGCAGGTATTTTTGGCTAGTGTTCTGGTATTACATGAGTTAAGGAAGAGTATCCCATTTACGTTTTTGAAGTGGCATCTTCTAAACTATTCTTGTTCACCAGCATAGCCACCGCCCCACTTAACTGCTTTGTAAAAAATCTCTGTCCTTTGCAGACCCATCAGAGATTTAACTGCAAAAGCACAGGTACATGTAATTGTGCAGGAGGCTTCATGTATATGAGTATCAGATAAAAATATCAGTTGTTGAACTATATATTCTGTGTAATCTTATCTTTGCTTTGAGTTCCTTTTAATGGAGCTGAGCTGCAATACTTCTAGACACACTTTAAAAAAACATCAGCGCAATAAAGTGATGTGGATCGCTGAAGCTGATCTCCTTTTATTTGTTGAATAGCAGCAAAACCAAGACTTCTAATATCAGGTATTTTTTTTTTATGGACGTTTCGCTTATACTGAAGCAGATATAAATGTGGTCATAAAATCATGAAACCAATAATAATGTGCCAAGTGTAGAGGTAAAGGCACAGTAATCATTTGGCTTGGGTGCAATTCCCAATTCCTATCTTTTTATGAAGCAAAACCCTAACTGATAAATGCTCCAAAAATTAGTGTACAACCCCCTCCACAAGTTTTCATGTCTCTCTTCCATTCTAGAAAATCATAGATAAATATTTTTAACCAATTATTGAACATGGACATTTTAACCTTTCTTTCTGCTAAGTACATTTGTTACATAAGATGAGCTCCAAGCATCAGATGTTGATAGAGTGAGCATGTTTCTTGCATAGTGGCTTGTCCTTCTTGGAGAAGAAAGTCTGACCCTCCAGACTGTCACTACATACCTGAAATGG
The DNA here is from genome assembly GCF_026419915.1 of Harpia harpyja. Classification (NCBI taxonomy): domain Eukaryota; kingdom Metazoa; phylum Chordata; class Aves; order Accipitriformes; family Accipitridae; genus Harpia; species Harpia harpyja. Next base: position 36,474,491 of record NC_068941.1, read on the forward strand.
GATAAAAAAGAAAAGATCACTCAATTCAGATGGATGTATGACACCATACATTATTCAGAATGCCAAATCGTGGCATTGTTCTATGCGCAAATATATTCAAACAGTAAGAGTTATTACCTTTTTGTTAGAGATACTCTTTTTGATGTAATACTAATGGTTGATGTAAGCATAACCTTCCTTTCTTTAAGTAAACAGGTTCTTGACTGGGAGCAGAGTTAGGCTCAGCATTTAAAAAAAACCAAAACCATCCAATCATTAGGATTGGAGGGGGTTTTTTTTGTCATGCAATATTAGCAGGTGATACTTTGGCTACAGTGCCTTTATGTCAAAAGTACTCTTGCTACTTTAGGAACGCTGCCCATTCCTGTATGGCCTTCAACGCTTGCTCCGAGGAAGTAAACGTCAAGGGTTAAATGCTAGGACACATGGCTGAAATCCAGGCCAACTCCTCTGGACCAGTGCCAAAGGCTCACAATAGCGACACACCTTCCAAATAACTAGGAAAGTGCTTTTTGTTTGGGCTCAGAGGATTGAAAGAGGCTATAGCTGTGAACTCCCATATGGGTCAGGTTAGCACAAGCACTGCTGCCATGGGTTTGTTTAAAATGTAGACTAGCTTCACTTACTGAGCATACAAAGCAAGTGTCATGCCAAGTGTGGCCCAGAGCTTCAAGAAACCTGTCGCCAGCTTCAATGGGGAATTCACAGCCATGGCACATAGTACCGAAGAGGGCATAGTAATCTGCAAATAAATACAAACAGATTTTAAAGATGAAGCATATGCAGAAAAGCAAGACTGACCCTTTGAAACCTTTGTGCTTTTGCTTTCAATGGCAGTGGGTTTGCGCTTGTCGAGTTTTATAATACTGGGCACACTGAATAAAGAGCTCCTAGATCAAAAGACCGGGATGCCCTCCTTTCCTCACTAATTAAGTTCTCAGCCCCTTCCTTATCCTTTCAAGTGAGCAATGCTTCCATCTTCCTGGTGTTTCATTTCCTTGAGATCAATAGTGTGCTCGGGAGGGGAAATGCACTCCTTGCAGAGCACCCATGCGGGCTCTACATGCTCCTTATGTTCTCTCCAGCTCTGCCTTGAAAGCATACCCTGGCTGTCCACATGACACACCTCCTCAGCGAGTAACAAACTCCTGCCTACATTCTAGCACAATATTTACCCCAGACTGCACTACACAAAATCATGTAACCATTAGGCTTCTGTCCTAAACAGACTCCAGCAATTTGGATCAGGTCAGAATAGTTTTCTAATCACTGGAGTTTATTACATGGCTTAAAGAAAAAAAAAAATCAAAACACAAAAACCCCCAAAACCCCACAAAAAACCCAAATTGAAACCAAACCAGAGGCTTTAGGCAATACATTTATTGCATTTAACAAAAAGTTTCAGTAGGGTGTCAGGATGGTTATTGGTGACTGGAATCACTGAAGGGTGTTTGCACCATTCATTTTTAGGCACAGAATTGACCTGGTGCCACTGGAGGCTCCCCTGGAGTCAGCAGAGAAAAGCTCCTTCAGCAGTCTCAGAGAGCAGGGACAAAATGAAGGGCATCAAAACCGTTCCTATTCCCCACCAACTGCAAAGCTCAAAAAGAGAGAGCAGGGCAGACTAGCAGGATAAAATATATGTATAAAGTTGGGTGGCAGGCACTGACACCCACCCCCATCCCCATGGTCTCAGTGTGTGACACCCTCCTCTCTGTGCATAGAGCCATCTCAAGGGCTACAATTCATCACAGCCCTTCGCTGCCCACCTGTGCAGATCTAAATTTCACCCCAAGTTGTCTCATCTTTTCCACTTATTTCAACTCTCAAACACCCCATTCTAAGAAGGAAATGTTTTTTTCCTGCACAGAAGACAACAGCATTAGTGCTATAACACAAGAGAATTTGGGATCAGCACACTACCATGGCAAATACGTAATATCATGCAACTCTACGTCTTCATATGATGAACTACAGACAGTGTGACAACCATAATGAAGCTTTGGACTCCATCCTTAATAGTAACATACTCTGCCTCTGACAGGGAAATTAGTTGCCAGGGGTTGTTTTCAAGGAGACTTATAAGGAGTGGCAAGTGGGGTACAAGGAGATTTTGTTTCTCTACTACATTATACAGATCTGCTGAAGCTCTAGTGCTTACTGCAGCAGAGCCAATGGAGGCTTGTCACGTGTCAAGCCCAAGAGAAAAGTCCTGTTTTGGTTTAGATAGTGTTTTGTATGATGACCTCAAAAAGCATAATCATAGGAGGCATCTCAGCTGGACAGGGAACACAAGTGCTCTGGAAAAGCAAAACCCTTGATGGCTGCCAGTGGCAAGAGCGAGCTTCACCAATTGCCTTCATTTATCCATGCTACGGGGATGAATTTGCAAGTGTTTAAGCAGAAAAAAGACAATTAAAATGTCAAATAGTTGAACATATCTGTGCAAAACCCCTGAAGGACACCGTCTCATGACCATACTGTTTCAGCTCTTTGCACTCATGTTCATACAGAATCTTTCACTGATATTTTCCTGGTGCCAGTAGTTAAAGCCTTTTGTAAGTTGGCCTGTGGTTTGTGTTGATAAGTTTATTGGCTTTTCTTCTAAAGAAAGGGCAATAGATAAGGCAGAATGAAGGGCATCAGCTTTCTTTTGCATGCTTGAATTGCGATACCACAGAAGCCTTCCAAGGCAGACTTCTGGTACAGTCACATATCAATGCTTCCTGCACACAGCATTTTCAAAACCAGGTTACTAACTCTGCACTTAAAAAAAAGTTCAAAGTTGTAGATATCTACACTTTTCATTTAATTTTTAGCAACAACGTCCAAAACCAGAATGTTTTGCATATTAAACCCTCTTAATACTAATAGCTGATGCTGTTATAATTTCAAATGCAGATTTAAAATTAGAACCCTCCTTTGCACTAGGAAGAAGGAAAGTTGGCAGTGACATTTACTCCTCATTTCTTTAAAATTAGTCATAGACTCTTAACTCCAGCTGGACTGAAAGTCTTTGAGGAATGAATATATCTCAAATTAACATCTAGTTAGAGAGCCAGAGCCATTACAATGTATCACTGCCAATAACACCTCACAGAATGTGTCTACGTTAACTTGTGCTAGCAACTTTCTATCTCAGAAATAAACTTTGCGAGAAGAGTAGTATTCTTGACATTTTATCCCAGTGTTTCCTGCTCACAGTACAGAAAAGTGTGCATTTGTGCACGGGAGTTCTAACAGTAGCACAAATCAATGCACCGCACAACATACGGGTCATTTGGTGACAGGAACAAGAATTCAACATTAGCAAAACAAACCCCGTCACAAGCTTTCCACCCAAAGGGGAGTTATCGATTCCTCCAGTACTATTTTTGAATCATCAAATAGTTCCAAGATTAGGGGCTTCAGATTGCTTCAGGATGAAATTTCACCGTGCTGTCACACTGGAGGATGCTGCTCGTATATCTGTTTCCCCTGCTGCTCCACAAACTCAATAGGAGCAACACATTACCCTACTTGTGTCACTGAGTTAGCAATAACCTACTGCATCCTTTCCTATCAGCTAACACCTCATTAAAGCTGCTCTGACAGAGAAATTTTGGATAAATTTTGCCTGCTTTCCTCATCCTTTCAGTACCTAGCACTCTCCATGGCACTCGCTGCGAACAACTGTGGAATCAACCCAGAAGGAAATCTTAGCTCCAAACAAGTCACTAGGATTTTGGGCTAAATCTCTTCCTGGTCAATCCACTTCCACCTCTAGTTAAACTACAATGCTCCTTACCGTAGAAAGAAAAACACAGAAAAGGTCTGACAGACAGTTCTAACGCTGATGTAAACAGCATGCAGTGTGAAAATAGACAATTTTGATACAATTTTGTTTCTTTTCCCTTTTGCGGGAATTGTGTTACACATACTATTTCTTTCCTAGGCCAAAAGGGTACATGGAAAGTTTTAAGCAAACTGGGAAACCAACATAAACAAAACCTGTTCATATTAATAAAAAAAAGATACAATTAGCTGGAAGTGCTAAAAACCAAACCAGAATCCCTCTGAACTTCTAAGCTGCATCTTTCACATAATACTGCTCATCAGGCTTTTAATCGTGTCACTGTATTTTTCCCAACAGCCTGATTTTTTTATCCCAAGCTTATGTTCAACAGATGTTATCTCTGATCCTGCAAAAAACTTCCTGGGCAGACTGCTTACTCTTCGAAGTCCCTCCCAGCTGTGAATAAGGTTATTCAGAGTAAAACACATTACTCCACTAGCATTTGCTTGGTTAGTAAATAAGCAGATTTACATAAACTCCAGATTATTTTAAAGCCAGCCAGAAAGTCACCCTAAAATTAACACTTTGCTATATCCCTGATACCTACAGCTGAGGGCTTAACAGGAACAACAAGTAAAACCAGTGACAAGAAGCCTGGTCCTGCCAAAGCCAATGAAGAAATTCTCACCAAATCCTCCTGCTGCAAACTCAGAGTGTCTGCAGCACTTGTTGCTGCTTTGAATTGACATATCAAAGTTACATGAATTTGCTGGGACACTTCTTCTCAAGTGAAGCTTGAGAAAAAGGAATTACTATTTTTTTTCCAACCTTATTGAGCTCTGCTTCCCCGCGCAGCCACAGTAAACTTTGGTTGTGTTGCTTCTTACCCGTCTCACAGTAGGGATCGCCATCTTCTAAGTGGAAGACATTATTGCGGATGGGGTTATGACAGGCCACACATACGAAGCAGGAAACGTGCCAAGTTTGTTTCAAAGCATTTATTACTTCCTGTGGGGATTAGAAAAAGTGATACTAACACATTATTTTGATGTGATGACTAGACTGTGGTGACCATGCCTCCACACTTGATTCATTTCAAGAATACTTTGTTTCCTACTGCTACTTTGAAAATGGGTTGTGCACGCAATTTCTGATGTTAATCTTAATGAGGTGCTTTATTTATGGCACATCTCCTTATTTGTCATAAGCAACCTTTCATTTTTTGGAAGGTTCAACGTAGAGTTGGACAGATTTAACAACTCATTTGTTCACCTTTTCCATCTTAATTAGGATCTCACCCACAACGGTGCCCTGAAATAAGAAAAGCAGCATCTCTGATGTCTCCTCAAGTCTGTAAAGAGTTAATCAGAAGGCATCGCATAGAAAATTATGACTGCTCTGTGTTGTTTTGGAAGACAATATAATGCCAAATATGACTTGAAAACTGCGCTGCCAGAGCCCTGCGTGACCCCAGTTACACAAGAGTCCAGACACATTGCTGTCTGCAGTAAAGCAGCGGACGATCAGCTGGCAGGCTCAAATTAGCAATATTAATGCCGAGTAGGATAATGCATCTTTCTATCTATGCTGCCACTGGGAATATTTCAGTACTTCACATCTAGCTAACCAGCGTGTTCCTCAGTGCTCAGCCCAGCTAAGGACAATTATTTATTCCCACCCCCCTTCTGTAAAAAGCTGCCAGCTAAAAGCATTTTGCTCAAGAAAATCTAGTAATCACAACAGCTACAGAACAGCTTCATGAAAACAGGAGCTGAACTTGGAAGAGCCAAGGAGACTACAGCAACTTTTCTCAAAGCGACTGAAAAGGCTCAATAGAAGAGCCAAAAAAATATCCTGTGTGTGACGGGAGCTGAAAAGGTATGTCAGAGTATGTCTGGAAGAATGCAAACTGGGCCAGATAAAAGGGGATTTCATTACAGAGAAGCACTGAACACTGTGGCTACTGTTCCCACTGAAAAACAGGCCACTTGCTGGTCACTTACCCCAAGAATCTTCCTCTGGCACTTTGAACACTCAGGTGCGAAGAACTTCTCATAGCAGACCTCACAATACAGCGCCCCTTTCTCTTCCACAAACCCAATGTAAGCCATGGAGGTTTTGCAATGAGCACAGTTAAACTCCTCTGGATGCCACGACTTCCCCAAAGCCACCAAGAAGGGTCCTCTGATTAGAAAGAAGAGATTTTGTCAGCAAATGCCCTGGCTTGGCTCCTGCAAAAGCTGTTAATAGGCTGAACCTACGATACCTCTGTGCCATTACTACACTGTTCACAAACATACTGCTCCATCCCTCTTTCCTCTGACAGGCTCTAAGAAAGCATCAAGCGTTGACTGTATCTATTCCCATTGAACTATCTCCCAGAAACACCTGACCACAATGAATACTAATTCCTTTCGCTTCACTGCATTTCAGAAATCTTATTTTAGAACTACATTAAATACAGTGCTGAAGTGGCTGCTAGGGAAGAGGAGAAGAAGGATGTTCCCAGTTATTTCCATCTATTGCAGAGAGGTATTTGACTCAGTGATAGGATCAGCTGTCTTTCAGCGTGCATTTGTATCAAGGCCACAAATGTTCAAATAGACTTAACTCCATTAAGAGCCAATATCATCAGTTTCTTGTGAGACAAATTCAATCACTGTCCTTATCTGACATGTTTGTTACAGGATAACCCATCCCAGTTGTTGGGGGATTTTGGGGCGGCTGGGGGTGTGTGTGTGGGTTTTTTTTCTTCTTTTCCTTCAGAAGCTAGTTAAAATAGGACCATTTTCTCCAAATACAGAGCCTCCTCTATTATTTGCAAACACAAAACAATGATGCTTTTAATAACATCTGTGTGGCTAACGCAACAAGGTTAAGAGACAAGATAAAACTGTCCATTTCTCAGTCAACAAAAAATTCTCAGTTTGTAACTCGTAAATCCCAGGCATATACCATTGTATCTGTATTCATTTGAAAACATATTCAGCATGCTAATTTCTTTAATGAACATATTTATTTTAATGAGGTGCCTCCAAGGTCCCAACAACACTTAACCTTCCAGAATTTAGGTTTCTGGTGAACTTTGTGGTTCAAGTTCACCTCCCTCACCAGATTTCCCGTTTTTGCAACACCAGTAAAGATGCCATTCTTTCAGTAATGCATCACTTTTTTTCTGATCTAATACTTCACTGCAAAAAAAAAGTGTAAGGTACTAATATCAGCACCCTGTTGCTAAACACTTTTTTGGAAACAGAGTAAGCTACAAGAACATTTTTGTGTAAGATAAGATTTTCATACGAACAAAGCAACAGCAATAGAGAAGAAAAAAAAACACCTTAAAATTTGCTTCCAGGGTTATACTGACTCTAAGATGGGAATATAAGCAGGCAGAGGACAGAGGACAACTTCATTGAGAGTAGAGGGTAATTATTTATTTCTCTTTTACATTTTCTCTGGAGATGCTATGTATTTTCAACAGGATGAAAAGTCAAAGCTAAGGGAGTCAAACAGATTTAGGACAACTCACGCACCTTCTGAGATGATGAACACATTTAATCTGAAACAGTTTCTTCTATTCACCTCTGATTATTGGAGAGAAATCAGTGAAAAATGGCTCCTGGAGAGCAGCTCGTAGCCCTTTAAGGAGGGAGCTGGGGTCGAGCGCAGCTCTCTGGACCCCGCTCCCAGCGGATGCCTGAGCAGTGCAAACACTGACCTAACCCGATACCCTTTCGTCGCTCTACAAGCACCTTTTTACATCAATGCCCTTTCAGTTATGTACTGATCAAACAATACAAGCCCTTATGTACAACAAAGTGCTCTCAGTGCGCTGTGTCAGCACAGGCTAATTTAACAGATTCATTAACACGGGGCTGACACCGAAGAGACTCTCCCAGCTCCAGGTAGGATTGAGTTTCTGGCCATCTGCACCGAAACGATAGGCTCAGTTAGCTCTGCAATGGAAAGCAAGTTCGCTAGTGACGGGAGGGGAAGGAATTTTTACAACATCTGCTGCATTTAGCTCTCCAGAGTTTACAGCTCTGACATGTTGAGGTTAGCCATTCAGGACAGCGCACAGGAACCCAGATGGATGGGGAACAGCCTGAGAGTGCATCTACAGAGTTTCTTTCCCAAAGTCCCCAGACAGCTGTGGCCGTGCCCTGCACAATGTCTCCGAGGTGTTCCATTAGCAGGCTGGCTCCCTGCGCACACGTGTCCAGAAGAACGCTTTCTAAACACAATTTTACTTTTAATCAGGCCGTAGTTTAAACATGTCAAGCTGACGCTGCAGCTTAATGATACTAGTGACTTAAAAGCTGCCCCAAAGCACGTGGAAGAAAGAAAAAAAAAATAAACACCTGCCACGTAAAATACACTAAAACATGATATTCAGAACTTGGAGGTGTTCCTGGTCTCTGCGTATTTTTGTGATCGAAATGATAGCTTCCAGTAATGAAAGGTATTTATTTGCTGCATTAATTTGAAAAGGAGTTTAAAGCCCTGATTTGAGTAAGGGGAGCGCATGCCTACACTTGTGCAACCTGATGGGAAGTAGCTAAGGCATGAAATGCTAGGAAGATGGCTGCAGATGGTTTCATCCTTCTTTCCCCATTTAAAAACAAAAAAAAACAGTAAAAAAAATCCCACATGCCTCTGTCAACTAGAACATATTTTTAAAGGTGGTGCTAAAAAACCACGTTCCTTCCACCCAAAGATATGGGATGATCCGAGTGGCAACAGTTGGCTATGAACGTGCCTCTATCCCAGGCTACCTCGACATGCTTAAGCATTTCTGAACAGATTTTCTGGTGTCACCATCTAGACCATGTGAACCAAACTCACAGATGGAGGCAAATAGTAGTAATTTACTTTTACTTTTTTTTACAAGGGATTCTGATGTATTTACAACAGTATTTACAGAATCTTATGCCCCAAAGGATCACCAGATACATAAATTTGTTAGCCACCTAAAACATCTGGGTTCTGCATGTAGCAATGATATAGGGGCAAATTGGAAGGAGAAGTAAGTAATGTACAGGGAATATAATTGCAATTTCACTATCTTTACACTCGTAGCAAAATATAACTTCATCAGTATGGTCATGATGTATTAGTATGCCAATAATCTAGCTTCTGATGTGGTTTTTATTATGATAGCAAGCCAGAACTGAAATTTGGGGTTAGAGAGATCAAAAGGATTTCCACATCTGCTAAGTAGGTCAATCACTTTACAGTTAACCATACAACAGTCTACACTCTGGAAAGTTTCTTTTTCTCCTCACTTGAAAATGCCATGATATATAATTTCTGTATAGGAGATGCTGAAGGGAAGCACCATTCGTACTTTTTCCCTTTTGCCTTTAAAAGCAATTAAGCTGTATGAAAAGGTGACAAAACCAAATCATCATTCACAAGCAGACATGCCAAAGAATACGTTTTCAATGAAGATCCAGGGAAAACACATTTGGACTTCAAAGGAAGAGCCAACTCTGCACTACACCACTCAGTACGATTGCCTGGGAACCAGAAATCTTCATCAGGAAATGTCAGAAATTTGTCAGACCATCTCAGCAAGTAGATGATGGGAAATTTAGTTTGCCTCCAGCTTTGATTCTTTTAGACATGGAAAGAAAAGCTTACTTAATGAAGCTTTGGAAAAAAATGGAATCTTCAGACAATCACTGTATGAATAATTAAAGATATATTAAAAAGTTATAACATGTCTCTAAGAAATGGTTTTGCCTCAACCACCCGTGGTTATTCTATGCCTGAGTGTAAAGTAACCAACTCCACAATGCATTTTGGCTTCAAAACAGATGTACAATGCAATGTCACTTGATCCTCCTCCTACCTTTTCATAGGTAATGCTACCACTAAGGCCATGAACTGTAATTATGCTAAAACTTGAATTCAAAATGCCATTGCAATCTTTCAAATCCACTGTATGCTGTAATCACAAGGCATATTTGGCATTGATTAATGCACGTCAGCTCATCCTCAAATGAAACAATGCTTGCTTTTAATAATTGAGGTGGCATTTAATGTATGAAGAAATATAAGGATTTAAACACCACCAGCAAATTACAAAGAAGTTAGATGTGGGTATCAGTTACTATTCATGAAGAGGTGTCATTTACAATAGGTGACAATGGCTTAAGTACTGTCAAGTAGGGCTCTGCGGTTTCTCCTCATGCATCCACTAAGGAGCAAAGGTTGCTCCATGGACCAATACACTCCCCTACTTACAGGACGGCAGCTCATCTTCTTTTTAATGGTGATCGAAGTGGGAAGGTAGGGAGTAGCAGCAAGTGATTTAAGGGCTGAGAGGAGAGGTTGGCTGCTCAGGAGTGATCTGTGGACTGTGCTGCAAGACCCCACAGCACAGAGCATCAGCGAACCCTGCTAAACCACAGGTGCTGTAAAAGGCACTGAAGTTTCTTGCATAAAAGATGCAGCATATAGTGGATTTGCTATGTTCAGTTTTAATTTTAAACTGAAATGGTAGTAACAAAAAGGAAAGTGCATGGTTGCTTGCATATTAGTTACTAGACACAAATCCAAAGCCCAGGAAACAAATAGGTCAGAATACTGAAGACAGACAGAATGATTATACAGGTCAAACTGTTCAACGAATCAGATTAATCTCATCCAAAAGTGTGTAGCCTTTTTGATATTAATCATCCATTTTGCGGTAAAGCAAAAAATCTGGATTAGAAAAGATGCGCACCTGTGTTGGAAATTTGTGTAAGTTTTTCTGTCGCTTCAAGGGGATTCAGATAATGTATTTTTATCACCTTGACATATACAGTGAAAGTAGGAAAAACGTCTCTAAAACATCACAGATCAGTTAGCAAAGAGTCCTCTAAAATTAACCCAATGTTAATTGAACTGGTAGTGAACTATCAGAACAGAAATCTAATGAAAGTAAACAAGCTGGACTCAACTGACCCCTAGAGATCAAGTGATTGAGTTAGCTACATCTTCTGATGCAGAATCCAAGCCAGGGCTCAAGAGGCTGCAAAAAGCCATGGTAGAAAGGCTGATTTTCTATTATACTGAATGAAGTTTATACAGCTCACAGAGCTCCTCATTTTTCAGAACTCATTTTCTAATCAAACAAGTCACTTTCTTTAACTGTGGTGAAACATAGTGCAGGCTCTCCTATTTTGTTCACTGAAAACATGGGACATGGATGAATAAAAACTGAAGTGCTACAATGCATTACTTTGCCCTTATAGTTCAACACCACAGATGACTGAACAAGCAAGAAGAAAACATTTTAAAAGAATACATTTCTTCCAATAATCCCAGGAAATCTCTATTTTAGGGAAGAAATAAAATGCAAGGTAGATGAAAATCAGGACGATTTGCACATTGACATGAAAATTTATTACAGTTCCCTGGATGAGACAATCATGACTAATAGTCAGAAATCACTGACTGAACAATGCAACCCAGATTCAATTCTTCCTCCATATGAAATTCTGGCTAACGATAGCATATCTTAGGGGATCATCAGAATTTATTTAACTTAATCTCATTTGGAAAACTCATGTTTGTATCGCTTAATCTTTTCTACTCGTGCCATACAAGTCAAGGACACTAGCTACCATAATACCCAAAGGCCAGAGAGCCCACCAAAGAAATCTACCACTGCAGGAAATTACTATTAATCCAGTCCTAGCAATGTTAAACCTCTATTCTTTGCTTTTCTTATATGGATGGAGCCTGCTATTTCTCTTCTTGTCAATTAGAAATTCTTGTTTATAAATCAACATTTGTGACAACTTAGTCTTTATAAGACTATACTCTCTGATTGGTTCCCAATTAGCTAATCTCAATTTTATTGGAATGGGTGTATAAGTGAAAACTAGCTTGCTTGCTTTTCTTTGGTTTTATTTTTGCTCTATTCCACCCAGCTTTCTGGTTCTCTGTAAAATGTGTTGTAAGGCTGTGACTGTTAGCAGTTCACAATGTTTTTCCTCCATCAGTACTCTCACTCTCAGTTTTGTTAGATAAACCATGCATGAAAACAGTGTTCTGCATTATTGAAATGAAGCCTTAAAACACTTGTGACTAAGGAATCAAAAACCACAAAAGCAAAACAAAGCCCTGCTGTCAGAGAGCCTGCAGGATGAATAGAATCATAAAACCGTTTAGGTTGGAAAAGACCTTTAAGATCACGAAGTCCAACCATTAACTTAGCACTGCCAAGTCCACCACTAAACCATGTCCCTAAGCACCACATCTACACGTCTTTTAAATACCTCCAGGGATGGTGACTCCACCACTTCCCTGGGCAGCCTGTTCCAATGTCTGACAACCCTTTCAGTGAAGAAATTTTTCCTAATGTCCAATGTAAACCTCCCCTGGTGCAACTTGAGGCCATTTCCTCTCATCCTATCACTTGTTACTTGGGAGAAGAGATTGACACCCACCTTGCTACAACCTCCTTTCGGGTGGTTGTAGAGAGAGATAAGGGCTCCCCTCAGCCTCCTTTTCTCCAGGCTAAACAACCCCAGTTCCCCCAGCCACTCCTTATAGGACTTGTTCTCTAGACCCTTCACCAGCTTTGTTGCCCTTCTCTGGACACGCTCCAGCAACTCAATGTCTTTCTTGTAGTGAGGGGCCCAAAACTGAATGCAGTATTCGAGGTATGGCCTCACCAGTATCAAGTACAGGGGGACGACTCCTTCCCTAGTCCTGCTGGCCACACTATTTCTGATATAAGCCAGGATGCTATTGGCCTTCTGGGCCACCTGGGCACACTGCCGGCTCGTATTGTCAACCAACACCCCCAGGTCCTTTCCTGCTGGGCAGCTTTCCAGCCACTCTTGCGTGGGGTTGGACCCAGCACTGAGCCTTGTTGAACCTCATACAACTGGCCTCGGCCCATCGATCCAGCCTGTCCAGATCCCTCTGGAGAGCCTTTCTGCCCTCCAGCAGATCACCACTCCCACCCAACTTGGTGTTGTCTGCAACCTTACTGAGGGTGCAGTACTCGATCCCCTCGTTCAGATCATTGATGAAGATATTAAACAGAACTGGCCCCAATACTGAGCCCTGGGGAACACCACTTGTGACCGGCCACCAACTGGATTTAACTCCATTCACCACCACTCTTGGGGCCTCGCCATGCAGACAGTTTTTTACCCAGCAAAGAGTATACCCAGCGAATAGATACAAACCTAATGACTTGATTACAGTGCGCACACATGGGAGTACGCTTTCCTGCTGGAATATGCTCTGCCCTCTGAACCAACGTGTCTTGCTCATTTAGCTGAGGTGCTGTCGCAAATTTTTCACTCGGGGCAGTTGTTCCAGGTGGTTTAATACTGTTTGATGTCCATCCGCTGGCAGGAGCTGGGGAAAGAGTGCCAAAAGCATTTAGAAGACCATCTTTCCGTACCAAGTAAACTATCCTGAAATACAAGCAACCAGCAACATTCACCTAACATCTTTGTACAGTGTATGCCAGCCTACTTAAAGGAACAAATTAGAAAGCACTTATTTTCCCCTCCTCCCCCATCAAGTCAGTCCTACCTACTTTATGAAATGTCTGTGAAATAACACAGAATGGTTTTGGCTAACTTGTAGAAGTAGTGGACAAATTTTAACATACTAAAGAAGTTGGGCGAAAGAATATACAACCTGTGAAGGCATTATTTTGCTTTAGATACAAAAGCTGAAGCCAAGAATATCAGTGTATGAACAGACAGGAGAATATGACATACCTACTCAAAACATTTTACAGTGAGTGCAATAGATCATATGTTATTACTAACAGATTAAACAAGAGCACACATTCAATACAACATGTACAGGAACTTAAAATATAGTACTGCATAAGGAAAACATATTTCTAAATCGAATTTAAACACTAGCCTAGATCACTAGATACTGCCAATCTGAAGCACTCCAAAGTCCACATTCGCATCCTCTTTATAAAAGTTATGACACAAATAAAAACCTGATGTTTTCAGAAATGTATCCATCCACACACCATTTGTGCTCAGGTTTTTAGAGTTGTAGAATAGACATAAGCTTTTACGGTGTACGAAAAATGCATTTACAAAAACGAAAGGCACAGATGATACTGTTACCAAGGGTAATGAAGAAACAAACAGTCCTCTGCTTTTCTTTCTCCTCTATTGATATATGCACCTTGGTAACGTACAAGCTACAGCAACATGAGTTTATGGGAGCAGTTATTCCTGTCAAGTGGAGAATTCTTTTTCTTTTTCAAGTACGCTAAAAAACCCCCACGTTTCCATAGCCTTTTGTTTGTAACCACGGGCAAGAGAAACCATGAGTGTTTACTCAGTGTCCTTGCCTTAGTGCAGCCATACTAAATCTTGTAAATCAGAAAGCGAAATTAAGATCTGAGTGAAAACTCAGAGAGAAACAACCAAGTAATGACAGACATCGGACAGCGCAGGATGATGCTTCTGTTGCAATGATGCAGCTCTCCAACACAAGGTCAGGGCATCAGTACGTAGCTTTGCAAAAAGACTAGTTTGTGGAACTATTAATCTTTGTGCTAGTCTTCCTCTCTCATCTTTCATATCATCTTCCAGGGAAAAGATGAAAAATTGTTTATCATTATCTGCCTTAATGTAATGCTGATCAGCCTCGGCCCTACAGAAAAGCTGCAAATACCTTTCAGGTAAAACATTGCATTCCCTGCTCAAATGGAAGTAGCATACTAATTCACAGAGAAGATAAATTTAAACAACAATGAATACACAGAAAATTCAACAGAAATGCCAATCCCTTGCTATTTACAGAAGTAAGATAGCCACACACTACACAATTTAATCAAAACAATCCAGTGAACTTTAGTTAACAAAACCCCCCACTACTTGTGTATTTGTAGGCTAAGGAAACACAGCTGGAAGAGAAATCCTTTTTAACACCAATACTTTTGTACTATAATTATGACTGGTATTAAATCCACTGATATGGGCTCAATACCTACTTTTGCTTACTCTTTCTCTGTATGAAGAAGCAATATAGTCATACACCTTTTTTTTGTCTAACTGGTTTTCTCAAATCAAATTCTCTCAAATCAGGTTATTTCAAGACTGACATATTTTTGGATCCTTTTCAGTATCTGGAGTAGCAAAAAGTATACCAGTTCACCGGGGGGGGTTGTTGTGATTTTGTTGTGGTTGGTTTTTTTAAATACAAGACTATTGATTATATTGAATGTATAATTAATTAATTTGCAATATCTTGAAAAAATGACATCTTGATTCTAGAAACATTCAGCATTCCTGAGTAGAAAGTATTTAGGAGTAGAAGCACTTGATCTTGAACAAGTCACTCGGCCACTGTAGTTCATTTTAGGTTATAAATGCTTGCTAAACTGAAAACATAGGAACAGATAAAAATGGAAAAAGGGGCAGTAAGTCTTTGAAGACATGAACAAAAGTGGTTTTGATTAATAGCACTTTCCTCCTCTGTCACCACACATGGCTGTCTAATTTTCAGGTCCCATTTCATGAGAAGACAAAAATACACACTAAAACCAAATCTGTTTGAAGACCGCTTTTGCCATAAATCAAATTGCAGTGCAGCTTCTAGTATATCGCTAATTTCTGTTTGAGTTCTCTGCTGAATCCCAAAGCCCATTCAGACACATCAGCTAGCTCTTGTTTGCACTGCAGAGTTTTAAAAAGTCCTGCTTGATTAAAAGGGAAAAAAAAAATTACAAACATCACAATTATTTCCTTTTCTTTGGTCTCATTACAGCTTTCATTAATACTGTTCTTATGAATGATGCTTTTCTGAACACTACCCAACTCTAAAGTTACTACTGGTGAGGAGTAGAATTTGTCTACATAAACTTTCTCTACAGAGTTGATATACAGATCAGTCACTTCCGAGTTATTCAAATCACTAAAAAAGAAGAGAAGGAGATAGTCCATCCGTTTGGGAAATAACTTCAGTCTGCTAATGGCCCTATGTTAAAACAAAAACTCTCTTTTAAGCAAACCGTAATATAAACCACACAAACTAGTACTGTGTCAAGCAAGAGCTGTGGCCTAAACAAAAACAAGCTGGGCATTTAGCATTGAGGACCAGTGAAGGCAAATGGACCCACTCCACTTCCACTGAAATCGGTGAACTCAAGTTCAACGCCCAGACCTTCAGCAGACGCAGGACTCCCATGGGATCACAGCCACAATGCAAACAGAATAATGGGAATAACAAATAAGCCCTAAGCCTTCAGATACTTCTATATTTGCCAGAACATTTTTGGATACTGCACAAAAACTAAGTTCTAAAAGGCTTTTCGACTGTCATTTGTAAATTTATGTCACTATTTGGTCTACTATGATGGGAACAATATCTAATTGATCACTGCAGATGCCATAAGCAGCTAAGAACTGAGACAGAAAAGGTTGCCTTGTGCTCAAAAATCCTTCAAAAGCAAGACCTTAAAGCATTTTATTAAATGCTCTCTTCTTCCATCTCTTGAGGCCACTGTAAAGCCAGGAAGCTCCCTGCCCATGCTTACAGTTTGTCCCCACAGCATTCTCTCAAGGGGTATTTTTCTCTTTGCTGGTATTCACTTTAAGACTTTGTTAGTCTTGCACAGCATTATTCCCCTCTATTCCTGTTCTGAAGTGGACTCAAGTTACTTTCAGTTCAGATTTTTCATCCTAAAAAAAAAAGGAGTCAGTCTGCTTCTACTGCCTTTAGATCCATACTCTTGTTAAAGAAAATACACCAGTAAAGTATAGTAATAGCCATTTCACCACATTTATTATACTGATTTCCTTGTAAACCTTCTGCAGTTGTTCTGCTAGATTTTTTTTCCACCATAGATCATTCTCCCTTTCTTACCGCTTGATTTGCCTCAGTCTTATCTTCCTCATTCCCATCTGAACACCAGCGGGAGGACAGCTTTTATTGCCCACTTGTGTCTTTCCATAGGCCACAAACATGCCTTTAACACTCCAGTAATTTTACCAAAGGTTCATTACGTCCACTGCAACCCACAGAGCATTTTTTTTGGTGGTGGTGGCATTTTTGTTTCTTTGGTTCAGTTTTTTATTTAAACAAACAAACAAACAAACAAACAAACAAAACCACAAAAAAAAAACCCAAACCAAACACTGTTAGTTCCCTACTTAAAATCTGTATGAATTCTCGGTATTTTTTTCCAACAATATTCCACCTCTTGTAGCTACAGAATTTCAAATATTAGGTCTGTTTTCTTGTTTAGAATGAACATTGATGTTTCCCAACTGTCCCTTCTACTTAAACAGCAAGTTTAACACTCCTGTACTGGACAAGACGTTTTTAGATGTTTTTTCTGCAAGCAGAGAGGAAGGGGACACTCTCAGAGTTCACGCATTCTCCTCTTCTCCTTTCTCTTCCCTGTTCAATTGGAAACCCTTCAGACTGAAACACAACCACATGATTTAAAGAAAAACATCAGGCCTGGAAAACTTATGCAGGTGTTTTTTCTTGCAATGAGAAGCTTTCACCAGGGCACACCAGTAATAACAAGGTGGGTACAAATTATTACACTCAATCTAAGCAAAGGCATCTCAACTCTTGGCAATCATTCTGAGCGCTCCTGTGGTTTGTGCTTTATACTTTGCTTTTTACATTTTACATATATGATTTTGGATCCCATCAGCAGCTCTGTTCTCCAAGAGTGCTGGGGAGGTGCATGCACATTTTTAATTGCAAACGACGACCGTGTGGGGATGGGAAAGGAAACGTCTCCAGCTTCCTCACGACACAATCTCACCACATATTTTCTGGGCGCCACCTTTGTTGCTTGAAATGGGACAGAGTGAAGCAACTTTTGTGGATGCTTTGAAGAATTATAAATTATAATAAGTAAATACAATAAATAAATAAAAGAAATAATTTATAAGAATTACACACCCCATCAGGAGCTATTTTACCCTGAGTACCAGAGAGGTTTGGGTTCTCCACAAGTCATGAAAAGGTCTCAGTGGCCAAATTTTGGAGTTTTGCAGGCTTCACTTCACCTTCGCTCTCTTTAATTAAACCCTCTAAAGCGCTGTTGATTTGCACTTGTGTATTGTCATAGCTGGCTTTGCTAAACCAGAAAACACTCTGTACCTGACTATTAACTTTCTACTTTATTAGGTTTACCCTCAGTGTTTGCTTTCACTAAACTCCTTGGTATGGCTAGTTTAATATTTAACAAAGTTTTAGGCAAGGTAAAGAACTGGCTTTTTTTCTTTTTCAAAAATCCCAGTGTGACTTTGCCCTTGTTAGTCTAACAATAGGCTGTTCCATCACTGAGCACATGGATAACTGCAAACACTAGCGAAAGGTTTGGAAGACAAAGGGAGAAAGGCGGATACTCGGCGGTGCCAAAGTCACTTTGACAGAGGTTCTCCGGTGCGTAGCAACAATACAACAGCCTGAACTGTTTAACGCTCACTTAAACATAACATCAGACTTCATGTAATATCTATAAATAACAATGCTACTTTAAGCAGTGGGAGTGCCAGAACTTCATTTTAAAGTGTTCTAGCTCAGTGATTTATACGCTGCTATCAAACTACTGTATTATAAATGGAAAATATAAAGCTGCATACGTCCAATTTTTCTGACTTTTCTTAATATATCTGTACAATAAGAAATCTTCCTGTTCCTTCCCTCCAAACCAAACAGATGGCCGGATGAAGCAACGTGCCTGAAAAGCTCGGCTGTCAGCTCGTTACATTAGCCGTATATAACACCCCATCCACTCCCAGGCCCGCGTGAAATCACACAAGTTCAATGAAGAAAGCTACAGGACAAGCAAAAGGGGAGGAAAAAAAACGAAAAACCACAAAAAAAAACCCCCCACAACAACAAACAAACAACCCACCAAACCCCTGTGTTCAGCAGTTCTCCTTTTGTTTCCTATGGAGTCTTGGAAGTGCAGTCAGAGCTAAACCCCCACCACTGATTAAAGGCGGAACAGGAAGGATTAAACCATTATCATGTCTTTAAATGCCGGCAAAGGCTGGTATGCGCCCTGTGGAAAATCACAACAGGTGCCACCCCAGCCCAATTTCAACAACCCCTGCAACTCGAGGGGCTAGTTCCTGCGCTAGCCACCAGCCTTTCAACCGGAAAGGCTCTGGCTAAATTAGCTGTAAAGCATCTTAATTAAAATGAGTATGGTGGTTTTGGCTTACTTAGCCTGTCTCCTTGTGATTTGTTACATCACACACCATCACAAATTTGGCACAACTGGCGTCGCTTTTAACGAAAACATGCCTGGAGGAGAAAGTGAAAATGAAGACCTGGATGATAGTGTTTCATTTCTCTAGAGTGACAGTTTAGAAACCCATTCGGTAGCTTTCTACAGATAACATTTGCCTCCCTTGCTTTTAGCTCCTGTTCTGACCTCGACAGCTTGACTATGCCTGTGGAGAGCATGACTGCCCAGTCTCACTCACACGCAGATTATCTGCCAGTTTTATGGAGCTGATGTTTAATGTTCAATAGCGATAAGAATGCATTTACCAGAGAAACATTGACTTTTCATTTGTTGAACAAATATTAGGCATAATTCTTGGATGTCCTACACCTGTACATCTGAACAGGACACATCACTGCTCTGAGTCGGTGCTAGCAAATGAAGGGGAACTGATCTGGTCAGTCAGTCTGTGACAACAGGCTAGTTGCTTTTTAACAAAACAAAGACAAGGAGCATCTAATTTTGAAAGTCAGTGAATATTCCCACTCAATGGGTGTGAAATAATCACAGAGACAAATAATCTCTTCACCTCTGTTTAAATGACTAGAGAAAGAAGCATGCATCTATCTGATTTACATATGCAATTAGTTTAAGCACACAGCTTGGTGCAATAGCACATGAATTTAGCAATACCAAAGCACAGGAAAATTGTCAAAGGTCGTATTTGTAACAGAAAGTTGAGTTTCTGTTCAGCAGATCCTGTAGTGAGGTACAGCAGGTCATTCTGCCTCCAACAAGTAGGTGGTACATTTCTGCATCATTACTATGATCTGCCCCTTCTTAAATAAAAACATTCAAGTTTTAGAAACTTATTCATTTTTTTCACCATGTCCGCCGGAGTTACAATTTCATACTACCATCAAATTAAGGTTGACATTTATAAATTACTCTTGTTTCACAATGGGGTTTGCTTGGCTAAGTGACTTCACATTACTTAACTTGTAAGAATAAATTCTTGTGGTTTGCTGTCACATGACAATATAATAATTTAGATTAGATGAAAAATTAATAAGAATAACAGTCCATACACCAGGATCAGGAAGCTTTTGTGTTTTGACCTGTCAATCATATCACTTTTATGGACAAGGCTTTCTGTTTTTATGAATGGTGACTGCATCGTGGAGGAGCAATCTTTAACAACCCTTTTTAGTGAAAAATACTGGAACTGTTTATGTTTTGGGACTGTTTCTAGTAGAGGCCTTACCAACAATATAAGGATTTGCCTTAACAACTTGTAGCGTTACTCCAGTTTCTTCCCAAAGTTCAGATCATGGCCCTCAATGGGCACGTAGGTCCTTGAACTCCTAAAATACCCCTGCCTTTAACTTCCTGTTCTACAAAGGAAACAAATTGGGATGAGATGGCCCTAAAAACAACATTGCAGAACTTTATGAACAAGGTGATGCTGACACAATAGATTGGTTGCCTTTTCCATGCAAAAATATTCCCAAAGCCAATGGGGCATCAACTTAACTTACCCAGTAAGCGTGGCCTGTAAGGTCAACAGAACTGAGATGGGGGCTGGGGTGATTACAAATGAAATACAGAAAAACAACAGGACAAGGACAGAAAGTGCCACAGTCCACCCCTTTGTGGATCTGGAGCAAAGCCTTACTTTTTCATTTTGCATTTTGCAACAGCACAATAAGTCTTGGTGTCTCCCTCCCTCTCCCCAGCTTCATACTGTTTGACCTCGTGGCCAAACTCCCCAGTCTGATATGGTCTGGATTTTTACCCCATATTTCTTAGCAAACCTCTACAGAATAAGTCACAAAGAAGGAGACAAAGACCCAAACTGTCAGTATGTGCAGGACAGGATGTCAAATCACACCTAGGAGCAGGCTTGTATTTTCTTCTGCTTTTAAAGTTCTAATATTATCGAGGGAATAGGAAATAGGAAAAAAAAAGCACAAGACAGCACACTAAGGATAACTCCAGAGATGGTAAATGCAAGCCTACCAAACACATGAAAACTGTAAGGAAATAGCAGAATTTTTCAAACAAAGTTGCCTGGGGAGCAATTTTCTATGCTTACAGTTCTCTTCCAAGTGCGTTCCCTCTGCTGAAGGGAGCATGTGCTTAACACATGTGCTGGCTCGGGATTAGGCAACTGACAGTTGTGGGTATTGCAGAATATGCTGACATTCCCAAGCAGCTCTACTGGAAGGGGATTATGTATCCCAGTGGTATCAGGCTGAGAGAGACCCTGGGAATAAGGAAATTGGCACATGTAGGTAACTGGTCACTTAAAACTGCAAGCTTTGGACACTCCTATCGCAAACCTACCCCATCCTGTCCTTGTACTCAGCTGACAAGCCCAGGAGGAACGAAGGTCATCGATTGCAACGAAACCCTCCTCTCTAAGCAGCAAACCAGCTTTTCTGGCTGCCAGCTGTACCAGCCTACCACGGGACCCCTGCGAGACCCCCATGAGTGAAGCAGGATGCTGCCTGCCCAGCTCCTGCACGGGAAGGCAGGACACGGTGCTGGCAGCACCGTGCCTGGCACTAAGCCTCTCCGGTCCCCACTGCACTAGCAGCTTGCCCTCCAACAGCAGTGTTTTGAAGATGCTGGGAAAAAGGAGGCAATTTTGCGTGAGAAACGTAACGTTGGAAGTCCTGACTGCTTGTGACCATCACAGATCTGCTGCGCTTTCCACGAGAACAGTTCGTCTCCTGGCCAAACTCCAGTTTGTGTAACTGCATTTACTGGGTAATTATACTTTCTTAAATTGTCCCAGCAGTTTCAATTTGCCACGGTGCTATTCGCTTCCTTTCAAGGTGCCGTGGAGTGTTACAGTGTGCTGACAAGCAGCTGTTACGTTTCACCCAAGAAGTGACTGCATGGTGGTGGTGGGTGAAAGCTATTCCTGTGCGTGCATCGTGTGCTTCCACACAGTACTGGGCCTGGAAAATGCTTTGGGGTTCCTTGGGGGTGAGCGATGCTACGTAAGAATAGGGTAACAGTTAGCTATCAAATAGTAGAATAACTCACTGAGATGTAGCTAGGATGTTCTGAGTAATTTTTTTTGAAATTGAATATAATCTTGCAAAAAGCTTTTCCCTCTGGTGGGTGAACAGAACATCATAGCTCAACAGAAATTAAGTGAGAACTATTATAAATTCTAGCCTGTACACTTAACACACAGTAACAGCCACAATTTGGCTTATTTCAACAATTGAAAAAAATCAACAAAACAGGCAAGAGAGGCTGATAGCAAATGCATAATTTGGAAACCACTGTCCAGGCAGATGCTACGGCTGTACTGTGTGCATGCCCCACCTGCCCTCCATCTTCAACTCCTTGTGCACCCATGTCCCAAAGATCAGACTTCTTTTATTTGTTTGACAAGCCAGGCTTTTATCCTGCTTATCCAGCTTCTTACCCATGCCTTAAAAGAAAGCATGAGGCAGCCATCCTTCATTTCCTCTACCAAACCACTGAGGAATCCTTCAATATCGGGATTTTATTCCAAAGGGGAATAAAACCTCTGTTACCTTCACAGTGGGTGACTAGCCTAGTAGCACTTGTGGGCACCCCATGAGTGCCCCCCAACAGCACATGGGCATAGTTCAGCTCCAAGAGTGCTATGACTGTGAGATCACTTGGAACACGATTGACTGCTGTGCAGAGAAACCCAGTGCCTGAAGCATCTCCAGGTTCGCTATCCCCGCCATTCATTTTAGACTATCTTTTTCCTTCACACCTTTTTCTTGCCAGGTCATGAAATAGAGATCAATAGAGTTCATAACTCAGTTCCAACAAAAACCTTCTGACACCTTTAGGCATCTCTGCACAATGTCAAAAGAAAAAAAAAAGGGAAAAAAAAAAAAGGAAAAGAAAAAAACCCGAACCCTAAACTGAAACCAAAAAAAGAAACCATGTAACTTTTAATAAAAAAAAAAAAAATAAGGGTATTCCCTGGTGGCCTATCCAAGAAAGAGATTCCAGCTAATAAACAAAAAGATGCTGCCTGACCAAATGACTGATCTGTGTAGTCAGACATCTTAATAAATAAAATCACTGGTAATATCCATGCCACACCATCAAACAGCAGATTACAGCTGCCCCAGACTCAAACAAAATCCTGCGACATGCCTGCTTTGCTATGGAAACAACTTAGTATTATATACAATGTTTATTAGAAGGGTGAGTGCTATTAGAGCTACAAAACTATACTCCAAATAAGTTTCTGCTATTAATAGCATACTGATATACACATTTACATAAGATTATGTCTTCCTTCTAATTATTTCCTAAGCTAGACTTCAACTATGAAATCAAGGGGGGTTTGTTTGTTTAAAATTCTGTCAGGCCTACGACCCACGAAGCCAAATTTTGTTTGGCCTGTGAAGCACTGGCAATTTTACTTTAAAGAAAACTTTATGCTCACAGACTGCAAACAAACAGCACAATTAACGACTGAACTCCAAACATGCACTGAAACAGTTACAGTCTTTCTTCTTCTTCAGCATGTGGCTAATTTTATCAAAAGACTCAAGTATTGAAACAGTTTTACCTGTCAGACTGCTGGTTTCAGCCTTACTGAGTAAGCTCAGGTACAGCAAAACCTTGGATATTTTTATTTGTGTAGAATATAGGCCTGAGAAAAAAAATGCTGATCCTGTTTCTCCTGTAACCATGCTTAGGTCTCTCCCATCTGCTAGTTTTGCATTACCAACTTGAATGACATGGGCAATGCATGGCACATAAAACCAGAGGAGAGCCTAGGGCAGGTTTACAGGGCAGACCTGCAGTGAAACCTGTCAGATAACCTCTGGACAGTCCTCCGGCACCTTGGCAACTGTTGGAATTTCAACTAAATCACGAAACACTTCCTTTCAACTCAGAAATTGGGCTAGCAGTTGTGCTAGGTACGTTACTTCTTCACTCATTTGCAGACTCTGCTGTAAGATGAAGACGCCTTCAGACTGATGAAGTCAGATAATGTAGAAGATGAACAAAACCCAAGAGCATTCTGACATCTCCAAATAGTCCATTTTTCCTCACCATTTCAGCAAGCATCTCCATGTAGTGGGGACAAGTGCAGACCAGCTTCCCATGGCAGCGCATGACTCCTCAGATGCAAATGCTAACCAAAGCTCCTCCAGCACCTGGGACATCATACCTTCTCCTGCCCTTGTTAATTCCCAGGCAGCTGCCATTTACACTGCGGTGTTTTCCTCCCTGCACTTTCCCATTTTAGGAAACTTCGAGTTTTCAACGCCTCTTTCCCCTACAGTTTTTATTTCTGCCCTGCCGCCACCCCCCCCACCCCCTCCCCACCCCCAGTATTTTTGGAGGAGGTAATGACTTTGCTTCTTTGGAAGTTAAGCAGTGCATCTCAGGACCCTACAGCAAGGCAGCACAGAGCTGGAATCCTCATGACCACTGCCTTCCACCAGCTTCTTTATCACTATGAATTTCATAACATTTTGTTAAGCTATTCTGGAATATAACAACCAAAAATTCTCTGGCTGGCTTTCCCCCTCACCTACCTACTTGGTACCTCTAATGTGGAAAAAAAAAAAAAAAGGGGGGGGAGATTTTCACATTATTCAAGAGAATGGGCACAGATTTTCAGAGAAGTATGGAACTGTAATTTAATTCATCCCTCTAAATCTTTCTCCTTCATGTGTCCATCATTTAAAAAAAAAAAAAAAAGTCCATTTCAAACATCAGACTTGTATTAATACTAAAGCATGCTAGTAGGATTTAGCAGTGAAACACCTACAAACATACTGAAAATGGGTGTGGTACTATCAAAACCCCAAGCTGACAGGTGGTTTCTGGGCAAGTGAAATAAATTTATCACTTGGTGAGACAGAAAGAGAGTTACGTCAAACATGGAGCACAATCAGTCACTTACAAAAATGCAGTATTATGATATTCCCACAAACATTTGCCTGCAGTACACATGCTACCAAAAATGTAACTTTAAAAAGAGTTGGGGTTTTTTTCCCCCTCTAATGATAGCTAACTCAAAGAAGTAAAACAATGCTAGAATTAAACTGATCTAAATTTAAGTAAGTCTTTACCTTATTCCTTAAGAATATACTCAATATTTGACAGGGAAGTGTAGAAATGACTGTGTATTGCCATCTTGAGGTTTGCTAGCAGAACTGCACATCCCAAACAAAAATATACTTATTACCAGGCACAACAGTAATTTAGCCAGATGTGCCAAAGCCATTATAAAACACACAGCATTAACACCAAATGTTTTATCTTTATTTTTACGCCAGGGCCTTTTCTGGACTGGATATACATTTAAAGAGGGAAAACCCTTAACAGTAGAACTAAAAAAAAAAAAAAAAAAGCTACTTAGCATCTTGGATCCTGTCAGAAAGAGAATCAAAAATATTCATCTCATTCTTACAAGAAAAATCTTCAGTTAAAGCTTAATTAGTAATACAGATTTCCCAGGTCCTTTGAAATTACTACTCAAGTTTAGTTCAGCACCAAAGACTGATTCAGTTTAAGAAACAAGTTACATTAAAAGATTACCCCAAATTACTGCATGTAATATTATGAAAATATAGGTACACAGTTACACATGTTGCATGTCTTAATACAGATATCGTTGTAGCATAGGAGCATTCATAAAGGTAATGGCATGCTTTCCAGACATAAGACATTTTGGTGCAGGTTTAAAGGGTAAGAGAATCACTAAGCTACTACCTTTGAATGTAGGTATGTAAATTGTCCTTGCAAGAACCCACCTTTAAACAAATCTCCATATCACAAACCTATGCAATACTCTGGCACCCTGCTCCAATAAAACCTATAAATGTCAAATACATAACCACTCTAATGTTTTAGCCTTTTTTTTTTTTTCTTTTAAATTAACACCTACTTCAGAAAAGATCACTTGGAAAACACGTCTGTTAATATTCCCACCCCTTTGTTGAATTTACAGTCACATGGGAACCACCAAGTTGAAACTGTGAGGTGCATTTATACATTTGATTGGTATATATGCTTTTAATAGAGGTCAGAGACACCTAATTTTGCTTGTTTGTGAAACCAATTACATCTGTGAGGCTATTTACAAAGGGCTACTGGTTTACTAAAACTGCTAGATATGTTTTTCTTCTCCTCTTTTCTAAACACGCTGGCCTGTACTCAAAACACACAAATAGCCATTTGAAGGCTGCTGTTTTTACACTCACGTTGAAGTATGTATTCCTGAGCTACCCAAAGGTCTTTAAGCGACCAAGAAAAAGCCTCACTGAAAGTTACCTGCTTGGTTTGCAGGCTGCCAGCCCGAGTACTTGGCAGCACCCAGGGGTCCCGTTGGCTTGAGGGCTGCAGCAGATGTGGTGCTGGCGGGAGCAGGTCTCGCATCCACGTCTTCTTGGCGGGTGGGCACGCTCCTCGCCAAGGTGGCCGTAAAAGCAGCAGGCTGGGTAGCCTCCAGGGAATCACTGTTCAGAAATGAGGGAGGAAAAAATAAAATGCATTTCTTGCTAGAACAAGAGAATTTGTGAAATGGAGATGTGGAGTGACATTCCTGCACCTTGGTGCAACAGAGCGGCACCCACTATTCTATCATCACCGATGCTGCAGTGATCACTCCAGGGCAAGGCTGTGAAAGTTATATTTTCAAGCGGTTTTTTTAAGAACTGGACACTTGAGTAATTTCTGCCAAAAGTCAATACAGACAACTAAATCACTTCACAATTTCCACCTAAAATAATTAAGTGTTGGCATGATACAGACTAAAGCAGAACCCTTACAGTAAATTTGGTAACCTCCCAGACTTTTTCAATACTTTTTTTTTTTTCCTTGGAGAGTAGGCAAATACTCATATAGTCAGATTATACTTGTAGATCTTAATAAAAGTCATCAATCTAAAAGTGACTGAATTAAATGCAATTTTCTTCTATGGGCCATGGCTGCCCCAAATGATTAAGTATTTTAAAAGAGCTATAAGTTTCTTTATTCATTAACAACATGTGCAATATTTTATATTGCCTCTTCAGACCAGTTTACAGCTGCTTCTATATTTTAAGGGTTAGCAGAACTCTTTTAGCTATTTAAAAACACACGTGATGAAAACTGCACTTAATCACAATTCATGTAGAGTGTAAGTAGTCAGTAATTACATTGCCAGCAAGAAAATTTTTCATTTCTCATTTCTCATTTCCAGAGGCTGTTCGAAAATAAGAAAGTTAACATAACAAATTTTTTATGCAGTGTAACGGTATTCATATAATGGATATTTGCCTTTGGGAAACTGAAAACAAATATTTTCATTAATAACCTTCAAAGTAGAGGAGTAATTGCTAATGAAGGTCATTTGCAAACTAAGAGGATCACAAAAACAGGAAATGAACTCAACAACGTTGCGAAATACAGCCAAAACAATTCCAAATACATATTTTGTGCAGTCTGGAAACCCATCAGTTAACACGTTAGAAGCCTTGTATTCTTTCCTCTATTGAAGAAAAACAAATTTACAGCACATGTGCATCGTGCATATTTCACCGGGGTCATTCACAGAATTATAAATTGTGCCAAGTTCGTAAAGTAAAAATCCTTGAGCTATTTTTACTTTACAAGTATTGCACATGCACAAGCTTGCCTTGCCCATGCGACATGCAAGAACTTGAACATACCATGAGGCTAAAACGCAAGTTCATAACCTTGATTTTTTTGTCTCTAGATTTACACGGTTAATAATTGATGTATTTAGAATCTTTTCCTGGGTAAGGGATAAAAAATGATTCCCAGTTTAGAGAATATATCTGAATGTTCAGTTTAATGAGTAACAGCTATTGCATTTGTAGGCTTTTGATAACAGCAGTAGCTGTGCCGAACTGACACTCTGATGGATTTGCTATACGCAGCAGGCACAAGCCCAGTGAAGCACAGAGTGAGACCTTGCATTCTGTTACGTTCAAATGTTAAAAGATATTTAAAGACATTTGTATAGCACAAATGGAGGCATTTAAGGTACACATTAGACTTAGGATACAAGTCTCTTTAACAACAGATTTTGAGGCAGTGGACATATATTGCATAAAAGCACTGCTGCAGACTGAAAGAAAAAGGATAGGAAGACATCTTTTGACATGAAATAGCAGCTCAGTGGTTGAAGATGACAAGGTAGTTTAGGATTGGCTTCCACTATGAAAAAAGTGCATGACTGCAACTTCAGTGTCACAGAAACATCCTTCTGTACTGTTGAGTACATTTGACATGTAGCCCATCAAATCCGCTCGAGGCCAGAGCACCATTACAACTTTAAGAATTCCTCAAAACACTGTTGGTCCTGAACCCAGAAAGTTTCCTCCTCCTCCATCCAAAAGACTCATCACCATTTGTCAAATCACTCTTCATGTCTAGAACCTCTTTACTGCCTTTGTCTGGAACATATAAATCATAAATAAGAAAATCCTACTGAGTCAGCAACTGTCTTTACACAGAAGAGGCTACTTAACAAGCAAAAATGGATGCAAGACAAGCAAAAAGGGTATCCTTCAGGCAGAAGAAGGATAGAAAAATGTAGAAATGGCTGAGGTGTGCTGCTGACAAACTGCAGCCTTATTGTAGATATAGGCAAGGAAGTAGACACTGATGCATGCCCACAAGGCTAGTTGTAATGCTGATTGGTACCTCCACCATTGACATTTTCATGGTTTAATTCTGAGACTTGTGAATATCATGGCACGCTAGTTCCTGAAGCAACAGATTATTGGAGACACTTAGGCTTTCATTTAGAAATCCAGTGAATCCTAATGACCCCAAACTAAAAGACAATGATAAGCCCAGCTATAAAACCACCTGTGATTTCTTTTTTTATCACCTCTTGTGGTTTATATGCCAGGAGCCTATCCTGGAGAGAAGCTTCCCAAGGGAAAAGCTTGAAGCCATCACTGACAGAGGGGATCGTGTTGGCCTCAGGGCAAAACTTCTGAGAGATCTTGGACACCCTTTGTACTTTGTGCCTGGTTCTTTCAAGCCAGAGTTGAATAAACTCAAGCCAGCACTACAGCCTGTTAATTTAACAGGCAGGCTACTACTGCAGCTCGGCAAGTCTCTCCAGTGTGATATTGCCCACCTATGGTGGGCTGCAGGAAATAGTGCACACACCGGTTTTCCTGAATTACAGCCTCTAATCACACAGTTGCCTGGGAGTGCGTGTGTAGCATTCTCTGTAGAAAGACAGATCCATCTTTGTCTCACTTTCAAAGAAGTGCTGCACCCTGGAGACATTCAACCTTTTAAATGCTAAACTTCTTCAAATTCATGCTTCAAAATTAATTCCTCAACATTTTACTTTATGGTCTTCTACACTGAGAAACCTCAAACTCCTATTATTTTTAACCATCTTTATAAATATAGCTATGTATCTTTTCAGAAGCACACTTAACTTCTACAAAGTGGCTGTACAATACCCACAATTAGTCCTACTAGTATTTTGTAACTCACTAGGATATTGTACAATGACAATGCAAGATTCATTACCTAGAAAATACACAGTTTGAAGAGACAAAAGTATATACAGAAATTCAAGAAAATGCATCGGTTATGGAAGAGAGCTCCCATCTACTTTTCAGTGTCATCACTAGAAAACTAAAGGAGGAATGACAAACCTTACGTATTTACCAAGTTCCATATAAGTAGCTTTCTCAGGCTTCCCAGATGACACTTGTAGGTCAGGTTCAGGTCAAGCACATTTTGATGTCAAAACACTTGTACTGTTATTAATGACAAGCCTCCTTCTAACTCGAGCTTTAACCTTTTAACTCTGTTTCATAACTCTTAAATCATTCCTCCTCCACCTGATGAGTACTTACAGCAAAAAAGAAAGTTTACCATGATGAAAACTAATGCAAACAAGAGTCACATCCATTTTAAGAAAGATGATGTTGCTTGCAAGATGTGAATGCTCTGCTGTCAAGCTTTGGGCAAGGGGTTTCAACACTGCGAGAATGAAAGAACAGTGGAACGTCAGCCTGACTGACTCCAAGTCTCGTGTCCTGAAAACCCATAATGTGTTTAATTAATAAGTTATGGGAAGATTAATCAAAATAATCTTGGAAGTGTGTTGCAAGGGAAACAGATTGCAAAAACAGTCCAAGAAAAACATCCAGTAAAGAAGAAAGCCGAAGACACCTCTCTATCTTTGACATATGCTAGCTCGTATATGACATACTCTCCTGAATTTCCACGGAGAACAACTCCGGCACAGCGGAGCCCTATTCTATCAGAGTAAGGACATGTATGGAAAAGAAAGAACTTTCTGGGGGGCCAGTCTGAGACCTGGGGACACACATACAGGGCTCCAGTGCCAGTGCAAACTTTATCCAGAGCTCACAACAGGCTCCTCAGACTTACCCCCTCCTGATCCACAAAAGCACGGTGGAAACAGGCAAAACAGACTAAAAAGCAAGTAATAATTCCTCTGCTATTCCTCCTCATCTTCCTCCCCAAATACCAAACGCTGTATTACATTCTGGTTTTTGGTGGGAGGACAGGGAGAAAAAGACTTTTGCCAGATGACTGTCCCACCGCTGAACACGGTACTGAGAGCTTCTTGGATGCTACAGAGGGGCAGTGGGCAAGGAACCTGGTGGGGAGGAAGCGAGTCCAGGTTACACGTGAAATGAGCACCAGTTTTTCAGAGGCCACTCCAGGATATTTGCATCTGGTACCACACCCACTTCCTTCCCAAAATCAGGTGCACTAAGACAAGGCTGAACACATTTCAGAGGCATTTTAAGAAATTTGCACTGGAAAATCCTTCTGAATGTATTTGGAGGTTTTGACACCCCCCGCCAAAATCCAAGAGAAGAAAAACACATGGCCTGGGACTATAGATGCCTAAACCTCCCTCCATCCTTCCATGGAAACTCCTATATAATGCTGCCTAGAATTTCTTCACACACACTTGAGACAAGATAACTATGTATCATGTTGTTATTAGCCAAAGGAGAAGCTAAGATCCTAACTGAAAATGAAATACAGCTTGTCATCGTGTAATTTCTAACACCACTAAAATGGTAACAAAGGCCAAGTCTCTCAGACTTTCCTGAGCAGGTTCAAGAGGTCTGGTGGACTTTTTCCTCGTGCGAGCCCAAGATACCAGGTTATCCATCTGTAAACATCATCACTTGAGCCCCAAGCTCAGTCTGGTACATCAGTATTTTCCTAATAGTTCTCTGGATTATAAATGATATTTTAACTCCCACTTGTTGTCCAGAATGACTGCATGTCAGGAGCAAATCCCCTGTGGTCTGAGGAAGCTTGCTGACAGGAGAGGTCATGTAGTATCTAAGACACAGTCTGTAAATGCTTTCTTCAGATGGCCAGGAATTTTGTGAGGTTATTTTCCCTTAAGAACACTAAATCTTTAAAGACAAAAACGGGGGGGGGAAGAAAACATGTGAGCAAATCACTCTTCTTGGTTTCTGGCACAGCCAAGTGGAATATGATAGCCTTGATTCTGCTTCATGGCTTCTAAAACCAAAACAGTTTAACAAAAAAGTAAGACTTCCCTTGCATTACACATTGCTGCCTGTTGGTTGTCTGTTAACCCCAAGCAGGCATCCAGCACACTGCAGAAACCTGAATAAATGGCTTCTAAAATATACATGCAGTGCTTGATATAGCACTGAAGGGAAAAAAAAAAAAAAACAACAAATTTTTGATATGAACTTGTTGAAACATTTCTACTAAAGAAACTTTGCAACTTCAAAGTAAGAAAAGAACGATTTGTCTGCCTTAAGACCAAGTAAACTCTTACACAGATGCTTCTCCAAAGCTTTACAGCAAGGTATTAGCACAGCTGAGAGAAAACTTGAATCTCAGTTTCTTGTTTTAAGCTATGTTGTTTAAGTTGTAGACATCACAGGATGTATTTTTTCCAGTATCAAAATACACGTTAGCTGAAGACATATATAGGAGGCCAGAAAAAGCCAGGTATGAGAATGACGACAAAACCCCATGAACAGGGGAAATACACACGCCTTTTTGCAAGGGCTTTCTGATGTAACAATAGAGAAACAGCAGACAAGAAATACTGAGTGCTGACTTTGTTCCTACCCCTACTGCAAACCCATGGTCTCAGTCAGCTTTCTGAAACAGTATTTACATTTTGTGTTAACCTAGCAGTGTTCCAATAACTTGCAAGAAAGAAGAAAATGCAAAATAAAATAATAAAAAGAAAGAGCAGAGGTATGTGTGGGTGGAGGTATTTCCATATCAAGTTACAATGACGAAGTATGTAACCCTTCCGTAAGCAGTGCTCTACACAAAAGCAATTCAAAGCATCTTTCAGAGTAAGTATTCTCTCAGAGTCAACACTGTTTATCTCACAAGGCCAGACTATCCTCTTTTCAAGTAATTGTACATGGCATAGTGTCAGGTAGATAAAGCGAAAGCCATGCCAATGCCCATTCTTGCTAGCATCCCCCAAAGTTTCACAGCGTTTTTGCAATGCAATGTAATTTTAGGGCAGAGCTGCAATTCTCAGAAATGCAAGATATTAAATACATCATTTCCTTTGCTGCTTATATGTCATCTGTTAAAAAACACAAACCCCAACAAACTTAAGGTTATCTCCGTTGCCATCAGGATGAACACAGCTTAGTGAAAGAATTCTTGGCTGTTATACAAAAAAAAAAGTCCATTTCTGAGGAGTCTGGTAGGGGAAGAAAATGTGTAGTGTTCAGCACCACTTCAGGCCAGTTAATAACAGATATTAAGTCAGGAAAAGGCCAAGTTCTCTGGCAGCTACCCAGTACTGAGCAGTTTAAGACAGCCAGCTTTTTGGAACAGAGACAGTGAAGTGAGAGGAAGAGAAGGGAAATATTTTTGGAGCAACCCTACCGCAGAACAAAATCAAAACCCTGCTTTTGCTATAGCTACAACCTTCTTGAGTTTTTCCCCAGAGATAATGCCAAAAAGCCTAAGCTACCTTGGTAAAATAGATTCACTACCTTTTCATGAAAGTTATACAAGATAGAGCCAGAAAACACAAACCCCAAAGTTGTTTAAGCTTATTTACTTGGCTTTCTTGGTTGACCCAGTTGTTTTTTAGTTATGGGACGTAAGATTTCAGATCTCCTTCCTTATCAACTCTTGTGTTGTGGCATGAAGTGAGCTGCCATTTAAAATACTTTTTCAGCATTACATTCGCGTACATATTACAATATGTCATTAGACAGATAGTAATGCAAAGACATTTTAACATCTAGTTTCTGACACTCATTGGGGTCATTTCTCTCAAGTCTGTTACGTTTTTCTTTTGTTCTGACATAATTAATTTTGCTTGATCTTTGTTGAACTTAAATGAGAATACGTACTTACTGACAGTAAATTGTAAGCATAATTTATCTTCTTTTATCTCCTTTTCCTGCATGTTTCTCAAGCCATACAGTAAGGCTATGCTCCTTTATTCACTAGGATGAGGCAGCACTAAGCTTCATTTCTACAGCTCCATCTACTGGCAACCCCCTCCTCCTTACCAGCGCTGGCAGCTCAAGGTGATAGTAAGGAAAACAGAAATCATTACCCTGGTATGTTGTATGGTATCTTCAGATTGACACCAGTTATTTTGGGAAAAATCCTTAAAAAATGCCGTTTATGCATAATGTTCTCAGACTAATGGTAGTTACATCACATTTCCCAAATTTTAGGTCATACCCTATTTGGGATGTCCCTAACAGCCTGAAAATCATATGTTTCCCGTATAGCCTTATGCCACAACCCATATGCAGCAACCTGAACCAGGATAACCTGGCTATTACAATGGTTTAAGAGAAAATTTATTTTTCACAAGTTTAGAAATAACATTAGAAACCCCCTAATAATCTCTGGATGTATATTTCAAGCTGTTCAACCTGGATCTTGATATATCCAATACTGATAAGGTCTTTTGGGCAGGGTTATATGGTCTCTGTACTCCCAGTATACTTTCTGGCCCCAGCACATCTCTCTCCAGCTCTGCCCGCTGGAAGAGCAAAACAGAGAAAAACCTCCAAACCTGCACTTTAACTATGGCAGGACAAAAGAAGTTCTCCATTGCTTCCTTGCCTTTCCCAACAGACCCATGTACTCATAAGGGACAGCAACTGAACGGAGCCAGTTTGGGAATCTCAACTTTCTAGCAGAAATAAGTGTTTGCGTCTCCAAAAATAAACCTTCAAAACCAGGAGAGCTTCTCCCCGTGTAGTGAGCAAACAACGGATAAACATAAAGCCAGTTTCAGAGTCAGGAAGGGAATGTTTCTGTTCTTGTAACAATCTATCTTCATTTGCAGCTTATGCCATAACAATGCACATTAGTGAGTGAAGTAAAAAACAAAAGGGAAGTCAGGGAATTCACTTTTACCACCATTATTGGCTCTACTAAAGTATCAGCAAAAAACCACCACAGCTAAAGAATAAAGTCTTGCTGGCAGCATGTCCTGGACTTCACCCGTAGTGCACAGGTATCAGATCCCCTGGAGAGGTTTTCCCTTTGGATACATACATAAAAAGATTTCCTAGGAAGTGTCATTCAGTGGCAAAAAGAAAATTAGTATTTAAGGGTGTGTTATATCACTATAATTCTGTTAATATTTTTTTTCTTTTTAAAGTGGATATGCCACAAAGTTAGAAATTTTGATACAACTTCAGATTGTCTGTATCTAATAACTACCATTTCCCCTCCACAAGGTTAGGGCTACTTTAACCTTTTCTAGTGACTGAGGTCACGTTGGAAGCCATGAAACAGGAGGGAAAGAACTAATACTTCTTACTCAACAGAAGTTTCTACATCGAGTGGATCTTAGCTCTACTTATAATTGGGCCTTATCTCTAGAAGGGTTTTACTCTTCTGAAAATGCAAATAAGTACATGAAAACCCACAAATTATTTCTTCCTTAGTACAACTTAATACATACTGTCCTGTAAAATAACCAAATAGATTTCCGCCTTTGAGGCTGAAGTCAATTACATAAAAGCATCTTTCCACAGAAGCGAGCATTAACATAGCTGTGGTCAGGAAACGAGAAGAAAAAGTCCTGTGCACTGAACAGAATCAGCACTGGAACAAAGGGCCTAGACAGCAAATAATTTTTAAAATAGTTATTTGCACCGCATGCCAATTATTTGATTTTATACATTAAAAGTGAGCTTTGAAAAACAGCAGCTCTTTGATCCCAGAGCACCCTCACAGCCTAACATGCCAGTTACTTGCTCAAGGAATTGTTGCAAATAATTCACCTGGATAGAGGTTTCAAGCCAGAGCGTCTTGTTTCTTCTCCAGTTGGCTATCGAGAGTGACGGTGCCTCCCTCGGAGGTTCGCAACGCAACACAAACAGCACCGTGTTTCTCAGAAGGGCACCTGATGCCAGTGAGGAAACCTTTGCTTAGTACGGTGGACTTGCAGAAACACCATTGGCAGGGCCAGGGTGCAGATTAGTTCTGCAAAGACGTGAAACCAGTAGGATTTGGGGTTGGTGACCTCGTGCCAAAGACCACAACAGGCAGGCTGCTTCAAGCGTGCAGACAACAGAAACAGGCTTTGAAGGAGAAGCCAGCTTCTTGCGAGTCCTAAGGGCCAGCCGTGCACCACACTCGGACAATACCTCTTGCTCTTTTGCAACTCCAGAGCACTTGTGGACTTCCTGGAGGGCCCGATGGCCTGCAGAGGAGGCTTAGTGACAGGCGTGATGAGCAGGGCATCCAAGAGCGAGCGGTAGACACTAGGTTCGGAGAGTCTAGCAAGCGTTCAAAAAGACCACGTAAACAAACTAGGTGACCAAAGATCAAGTTGGCTGGGACCACTGAAAACCCAAAAACCCTTTATGAAAAGCCTGTAAGTTCTGTAGCAGTATGGAGAAACTGAACCTAGGATAACTGATGTAGAAATTATGTCTAACTAAGCAGTCCCCAAAGTGGAGGTCACACACCACAAGGGGTGCACAAGACAACCTATTAGGGTGTGAGAAGAATTTTTTTTATTTTACTTTATTTTTATCACTAATAAAGTAAAATAGAAAATACTTTGAAAATACTGTTTATTTCATCTTTTTTCTCATCCTTTTTTAATTTCTGCTCTTGGGTATGTTTTATAATGTACATAATGTATTAGTACATTAGGACTTTTATATAATTTAGAAATACATAAATATACATATATTGCATGCTCAAAAATTTTTTACTGATATGAATACATCATCAAAATAACTGAGACCACTGGTCTAAGTAAGCCTTTATAAAAAGCAATGCAGTAAAGATTTAGATGGAACTCAGAGAGTTATTGTCTTCAAGCATGTAAAAGTTACTCCAAAATGCAGATTATTCTTTGTCACCTATGTAACACAATTGTTATTTACAGTTAGTTTACGGACTGAACCATAAAACAGATATCATGAGGATAAGAAACATAGAATTACTCACCAAGGTTCAGAGCAGCAGTCTGCAGCTAAGCTAAAAATAGGGCAAGGGAGCCTTGGACACGTTCTAACAATTTGCCTACCACGCTATTGTGAGAGAGATGATTTTGCAACCCTGCCAGGGACTGATTATTCTTGTATGAGCTTGAACTTTCTTAAACCAAGCTATAAAATGTTGCTTTTAAAGTTGGTATCTACCTGGCCCGGACAGCAACGGCAGCAGACACGGCAGCAGCAGCCATGCTCTTAATTTTTGATCTCTGCTTGAAAGGAGAAAGAACGGGAAGAGGAGCAGGTCCAAACTTGGGCAGACGTCCCAAAGG
The DNA here is from genome assembly GCF_026419915.1 of Harpia harpyja. Taxonomy (NCBI): domain Eukaryota; kingdom Metazoa; phylum Chordata; class Aves; order Accipitriformes; family Accipitridae; genus Harpia; species Harpia harpyja. The sequence goes on from NC_068941.1 coordinate 36,511,232, forward strand.
ATTTTCCAGCAGTACTTTTCTAGCACAAAAGCTTTGAGCCAACAGAGGAGAAAACAGAGAAAGCAGGAAAGATTGACAGAGACACAGCACAATACCGGACCACACTAACTGCTGGAAAGTTATGCAATTGTAGGTTCCCAGCTCACAGAGACATCAGGCAATGTATTAGCTACTTGAATACTCATCTAGAAAACAGTAGTTTTGATTTCATCCACAAATAAAACTTTCCCCTCATCAAGTCAGCATTCAGCATCTACCAGCTTTCACATTCCCCATCCCAGACTCTGTCGCGCACCGCTGGGTCATTCCCACTGAATGAGGGCCCAGGACACTCCCTGCGGATTCACTTAAGTCCCCACGGTCCTGACAGAAGAAGCCCTGAAGATCATTTAGCTTCTCTTCTTTTTCATAATAAATAATAAACATAGAAAACTTTGGAATATTTGCTGATATAACTTCAGCAGGTCTATTCTTAGCCACCTTTACCAAATTCAGTCTGCTCTTCACCCCTTTTCATTTCCCCTACTTATTTATCTGGGTTGGGAAGAATGTGAATGGGGGGGGGAAGTGAAAAACCAGACTGGCTCCAAAATAGTTTCTACAGTGGTGAATCTGTAACTCAGGCTCTTATTTTAAAATTTCAAGTTTATCCCCAGAATTGCTGTGTATTTTTTTAAATAATTTCAGAAATCAACACTCCAAACACTTACACAACTATACTTTATACCACTTCTCAGATTTAAATGCAAAAACGCTGCCTGAAAACCTTGCTTACACCTAGCAGTCTGCTGTAGATATACCTTAAAAGATTTACCTTGTATGACTTACTGATGATTTAGACTGCCAGCTTGAGATTTTATTGAAAGAATTTGTTTCGCGAGTAGGCAGAGATGCATCATGCCTGCCCAAAAGCAGCAAGAGAAGAAAAGTCATTAATCAAACACTTATTCACCTCTGGCAATGCTAACTAAAGCTCAGGAGGAGTTCATTTAAGGATTTTTAAAAGCCCTCCTTACCCATAAAAAAACAAACAAACAAACAAAAAACAAACCCAGAAGAAACAGAAGAGGTATGGTTTAATATCCCACAGAGTTAATTACTGAGGGGAGCTCACTCTTTCCCTATTGGTAAACACTGTATTCTGGATGTCCTGTCGCTACACAAGTTAATGCTTTTATTCTCCTCCAAAAACTTCAGGCTACTGGACAATTCAAAAATACACATTTTATGACAAGGGTGACTAACCTTTGAAAGCCAGGTGAATAAAATGTGGAATATCAAAGCATCATACATTGTGCTCACTCTACTGTGCCTTCCCCCCAAAACCTTCTTCCACACTTTTACACTGTATGTTCACCCCACGTCACCAACTTCTGACAACAAAGTCACCTTCCAGCTGAATCACCTACCCATGACTGGTTTCTCCGCCTCCATCTAAGGGCCGCTTTACTTTTTGAATTATTTTTCTAACTTTTGCCTAAAAGCTACTCAAATTTCTAACTGCTATGCAAATTTCCAGAGCAGCGTGACGGTCAGCAGATACCTGTAAGCTGCTCCATCTTGACAGCATCATCATTAAAAAAATAAATTATAAAATTATAAAGTTGTAAAAAATAAATTATAAAATTATTTTTAAAAATTATAAAATTATAGTTTCTGATCATGCCTTTTTAAAAACAGCTGGCTTGGATGTACCTGGCAGGAGTAGGAGGCAGCCCAAGGGCTGTTTCCACAGGTGGGGTTGCAGAAGGCGGCCGCACGGCCGTGACGGTGGGCAGGGGGAGCTCAGGGGTCTGCGTGGCCACAGCACACTTTGCTTTATCAGCTGTCAAAAAGCTTGCTGCATCTGGAGCAGGCAACTCCGCAGTTATTTTCCTAGTTGATGTTAATTCACAAGCAATTATAATGAGACAACATATGGAGAAGAAATCTCTCATTTGATTAAAAATACTGAACAGTAATGGACACCTCTTTCCAGCTGGCGTTCTTCAATCTTTTGTTAAGAACAAGAAATAGCACGTGAGGGCTTTTTTTTCTTCCCTATGAACCAAATATTCATCCCCTAGGAATCAGACCATGCTGAAACTGGTTCTTTGGAGCATTTTTACAGCTGAAGCTTGAGAGCTTAGAACCAGGCTTGTTTAACCACAAAAACCAACCATTTGGGTAGTTGAAAGTCGTTAAAAAATAGACAACAAACTTGAAAGAGAGCACAATCAGTATATTAGAAACTCTACCTAGTGTAAGTAGATGACACTTTAGACACTGTGGCTACTTGGCTGCTGGTATTTAAAACCTGAACAATTGCAGGGTGATGAGGTGCGCACTCGGGTAAGGCTTCCAAAGGGTTCTCAAACAAAAGTTCTCAGAAGTAAAAGAAAGCAGAAGGACAAGTAGCATTCACCACAGGAAAGCAATATTTTTTCCCCCGTATTTTACATCCTCTTGCTTGTCACCAAACCAAGACAACCATGAAAGCTGACAGTTTTAGTTCGGTCAGTCTGAGACCTCCTCTTCTCCCCAGCCTGATGCTCATTTGCCAATTAAATGAGCAACTCCTGTCTTTGCAATTTCCCTTTTGCATGATCACTACGACCGAGGGAAGGTGTTTAGGAAAATTGATGTAGAAATGTCAAACCTGCCAAAAACAAGGTCTGGCTGAGTTGAGGAGAGTACAGCAACAGTTACAACAATTCATGACAGAACAGGGGTATGCACAGATTATACCCTTTCCTGGAGTTGCCCTCAAGTTCTCCAGAACTTCACACAGCATCTCTGTGAAGCTTTGTAAGTCATAAAAAGGGCCTTGAAGAAGGTGAGGAGAAAGGGAGTAAATCACACACTGGGTATACGCTCCAAAGGGAGAGCAAGCTGACTCCAAATCTGATTCATACATACACAAATACATACTCATTGTATTTCCATTTTTCACTTGCTTTGGCAGTAGCTAGAAAAAGATGAAGAAATTACTCCTGGAGATTACAATTTCTGCAGAGAATATTCTTGGCTGTCCACTAATCAGAAGGTGCTCGACAAAAATCAGGATTAATACCTACTATTTAATACTAAGTCTTTGTATTTATGACTATCAGGAATAATTCCACTGAAAGAAAAGATAAAAGTAGGTCTGTATTACCGTTGAAAGCACTTATATAAAAGAGCAATCTAAAGACTTGCTGGCACTGGATCTGCTTTATATTAGTTATATATTTCTCAGGAAGTGCCAGATTCTGTGGTTTACATGGTCTAAAGTTGCCAGGATGACTTTTTAAGATGACTTTCTGCAGCTTTCTGGAAAGGCTGTAATTGCTCTTAAATATTTTGTTAAACTCATAAGAGGACATTGCATGTATGAAATTGAGTAATAATACACTATAAATTACAGTAGTTGGCTGTATCACCATATGACTAGTTTAGGCTTTCAGTAAAGAACTAAAATTACAATAAAAAAGCATTATGCTTTATATTATGAAGTCTGCCTAATAAGCAGCAAACCTAACTTTAATCCAGTAATCAAATCCAGATCCTTCATACATTTCACAGCAAGCTCTTTCTCCTTCTTGGTGGTTCAGTAGTGGGTGGTACAAATCAGAGAGCTCCAGCCAAGACAAGATGGAGCCCACTAGGAAAATAAAGACCTATGCCAGTCACCAACAACAAATGCAGGGCTTTAGTGGCAAAAGTCTACTGACCTGCGGATGGCCCAATTCTGCTTTACTAAAAGTCTGACATGGGACACACCAATTGCTCCATATGGATTTCTGATAGCTGCCATTTTACAAAAAAGGGGGGTTGGAGATCAGCTTTTGGTGTTATTTCCCACTCAAAAGGGTGTTATAAAAAAGCAGCAACATCAGCTCAGTAACAAAACATAAACCCCAAACACAGTTGCTACACTGATTTCAGGAGAGAATCAAGACTACATAGCTTTGTTAAATAATTTATGTTCTCCTCCCCACATTCAATGCTAATCCTTCCTTCTACAGCTCTGCAGAAGCTGCTCAGACTTCTGCCCTTCTTGAGTAGGAAATACTCATCATCTACTTTTTTGACTTTTTGTATAAACACTTTGGCTCTCATCCTGAACCACCATGAACGTAGCTGTCCTTTCTGATTTCCTGTGGCTAGTTTTAAAGCTGCTCTCTTGCTAGGTTAATTTTGCCAAATAATAAACTTAGAGCCATAGGTCTTGAGTGAGAGAAGATTTAAATTTTGTTTCCCTGGACACAGATCCAAAGCTAGAATTTAGAAAGAACTCCTTGGTACTCAGAACACAGTAGTTGTAGTAGTATCTGCAAGGCATCTGCAGCTCAGCAGGTGTAATCATACTAGAGTTTCATTGGTAGATATGAAAATCCATTACTGAAGCAGTACTTTTCCCCCTGCCTTTTTCATCCCAGGTTTTCTGCTCAGCTGCTCCCCCCGCCCCCCCCAAAAAACCCCAAACCCCCAAACCCACACAAAACAAACCACACCATGAATATTGCCATACACCTTTTCTGTGTATTCTTCATCTTTGCTGAGTCATAACTACTCACCCCATCTGCTTTGTGGGATTTAAGAGAATGTGCTGCTGAAACCACCTCAACCAAATCTTCTTTTCTGTATTGGCTCAAACCAAAGCTTACCATGAAGGTACTGGCCTGCTGTCCAAGCAAACCTCTGTCATCACCCACCATCCCTTCCTGACTAATCTCACATTAGCTCATGAAGGTACCCTCTTCTCCCAGACATCAAAAAAGCCTTCAAAGGCCACTGCAACAAAACAGACTTGACATGTTTTGTTGTGAGGTTTCACCTCATCTCTGTCAGCTGGTTGAGACTATTGTTTTAAAGGGGAAACTGTCAATCCCAAATCTTAGTATTAGATTTCTAGTTGCAGAAAGCCCACACAGGTATGGGCAACAGTATATTCCTGTATGTTTTTCACAAGGACAAGTCCGTCTAGGGGCCTGGCAAGACCAGGCACTGTTCATTCAATTCTCATTTTTAAAGGAGCAGCTTTGTTTTGTGTTGTAACTTTCTGCTTCTGCATGTGTAATGAACACTACCTACCCGGAATTAAAAACCACTCCTGCACTATGAAACACAAGCCATCAGAAAATGTTATTGACCTTCAATAATAGCATCATAACCCTCCAAATTACTGTCACTTATATTCAAAATTACTGTCGCTGTTTAGTACCCATAGGTGACTTCCAAAACATCACCAATCTGCCAAGATAAGTGCCAGTGAAGCTATCCAAGGCCAATGACAGGAAATTTGCCACATAATCATCTAGTTTTCTTTGATTGCATCATAGCACCACATAGTGCTATGAATGAAATAATCCACTTATTTAAAAATTATTTATAGATTTTTAAAGGCACTTTTCTGTGTGTTGAAGAAACCTGAATTCACTTTGGTGTTGTTGAGACCACTGAAAAGTTACTCCATCCAGGTGATAGGGTGGATACCCACTGACAACATACCAACACACACTAAATATTGTGTCTTATTTTAACTGGTATCCACGAGACTTCATGAATCAGCTCAGCTTTATTTCATTTCTCTTCTCCTTCTCCCTCCTACCATTTCCAAGAAAATCCCTAGTCATGGCAGATTAATAAATTTTAAGTGAATGACAGACAACCCCCTCTCTCCCAAGACAGACAAATCTAAACTAGAACAACATATAGATAGATTGTTAACTGAAGCAAAACCCCCTCCAAACGATTTACCTCCCAGGATCTGCTGCAGCAACGTGTTCAGAAAGTCTGGGAGAGGGGACACTGCCAGGGGAGGACTCTGCTATCAGCAAAAGAGCAGCTGCACGTTCTGGTCTAGCACCGTTTTCACTCCATTCACAGTAACAAAAGCAAATGGAGACACACGGAGAAAGAGGTTTTTAATGCACATTGAAATAGTATGCTGAACAGGAGACACTATGCATGAAAGTGTTAGTAGATTGGAAAAAAAAAAAAAAAACAAACCATGGAGCTTATAGCAAAACACAAATAGGGCGATCAAATGATGCACAATACACTTAGGAAGTGTCACACTTTTAGTGAAGGTTGAGAAGTGTCCTGCTGCTTATGAACTCAGAAAGCCAAGTAGTATTTTAAATTTACAAAGATGGAACACATACATTTAGTATTACATTATGCAATGGAAAACTTTTAGGAAATACTGGAAAAGAAACAGACAAGTACTAGGGGGATTCACTCCCAAAGTTTTATACACTTTTTGCTGCAACTTTTTTAGGGCATTAGTTTTGTGAAGGTTAGACTATATATTTCTCAATATTTTTTCATATCCTTTCTTTTTTTCAGTTGTGATAGGAAAAAAAAATAAATCTAGAAATTGTTGTCTTAAAGCCCTCTACTTGAAGAAAAGCACCTGTGAGACATCTCACTGTAATACACAAATACAAAAGTAAACTATGAGGTAGAAAGCAATCACAACCACAAGTTTTGAGCAGACTAAATTAGCCACAGTAGTAGGCAATGCTGCCTTTTTTTTTTTTTTTATAATATTAGCATGCAGAATTAAGTATCTTAATAAAGTAGGGAGCCTTAAGTGCTGAAAATTATTGAACAGACTTAGGAATGATGAGGGAGCAGACCTCATAGGTGGTAAAGATGCAGATGGAAATTCTGGTACAGGTGGCATCTCGAAAGTCTGCATAGCTACAGAGTTTTTATTCAGATTAATACAGGTATCCTGGGCTCCTGCTCCATTAGGTAGATCTGCAGGTATGCTTTACAGATATTTATGACATAGGGGGGAAAAAAAAAAAAAAACATTATTTATGACAGGTTGTTTCAGGACTGACCAAGAATGGGACAAATATTTTCCAGTGGCTATGGATTAGCTAAACTACAAATCTGGAAAATCCAGACATATCTCTCACCCAGGACAATGAACTGACTCTATAATTTAAGGCCAAAATGAAATCTGTACCTGGTTGCTCAAAAGGAGATGGTTAAAAGTGAACATCTAAAACATACTTGGAGATAGGGTGCCGCAGAATTAGAACTAATTAGTTACTAAAACACATAAGTAAACTTTACATAAAGGCTAGACTTTGCCTTTCTAAGCTTTAAATAACTGGTTTAAGAGTTGCAATTTACACATTTCAGAGAGGGCTTTCCACTTCTATTTCCTGTCCTTCCAGCTGCTGATGTTTTATCCACACAAAAAATCCCTAGTGGGTTACAGTTTAGGGATAAACAATAATAAAAAAAATCCACAGGGCATTTGTCTTAGATAATGCCTGCCTGAAAAGTTGGATATTATTAAATTGGGATGTTTATCTGTAGATTACGGATGGAAGAGAGGTTTCTATTTCATTCTTTGTCATATTCATCCTTCCAGGTGATCTCTTAAATGTAAGCTTATTCATTTATATCAAAAACCACTCAGAATACTTTTTCAAAGATCAGATGTATGCTGGGAATCAGACATGAGCCAGGGCATGTTATCCACATGCAAATGGAAAAGCATTCCATTGGTTTGGAAACAATAACAAAGTCCAAAATTTAACGTCAACAAGTGTTGTGCAATGGGGATATTGGGCAAAGAGATGGCATCTTTAAAACAGTAAATGAAATTCATTTCACACATTCATAAAACGTTTTTGGAACTAGTGATTTGTTACTATGAATTTATAGGAAACCAATAATTTTGGTAGCCTTTCTCAGACTATTCTCATATCCTCATAAGACTATCTATGTTTAATTTTAATCAAAACAGAGGCGTCTACGCTTTGTATTATTTAGAGAGGCTTTTTCTTCCATTTCTTGCTAAAGCAACTCACCCTTCAAAGGGATAAGAGCTGGTAAGATAGATAAACATAATGGTAAGTTAAATACCAACATGAAGATATTCTTATTACCTAGGGACATCTCCAAAACATAAAAATACTTGAAGGTCAAACCATTCTGCCCTTATGAAGAAAACTTTACAGAGAGTCTAAGTGATATCCTTTCACAGTTTTCATTGCATTGATGCCCTCTGAAACTCCCATCTTCCTTTCCATTCACTAAAAATTCTTTAAACCCAGCAAAACATTTTTAACACTACTTCACATTCTTACTTTAATAAGCAGTATTCTATCAAATGATTATATTGTGGTGTATGTGCACTCAGTAACACGCTTAGGTTTAGTAACACAGTACTCACTACTGAGTTACACAATGGCGGGGGTGGGGGATTAAACTAATTGGCACTTCTCATCAAAACAATCTTTAGTGAAGTTATTGAAGTGAACATTTTCCCCTACTATCCCTAAGGAGTTAACCCAAAAGGTATGTAAGATGTGATATGCCTTGGTCCATCATTACCAGTGCAAATCTAATTGTACTTTATGCTGTGCATTGTTAGGCATCCACATCGGTGACTGTTAGTGTTAGATAACTTGGCTATTACCTGAAGTCTCCATTTTCTGTTTGGCTTTTCCTAAAGATAAAATGACAAATAGCATAAGCTACTGCTGTACTGTATAGCAGTATAAACCATCTGAAAAGGAAACACAAGCTTAAAATGCTTCCAAAGGTCTCCACTCCTTTCAATTTTCCAAGTTGTGGAATAAAAAAAAACCCCACACACCACCTCCCCCCCACCCCCAAGTCTGCAGAAGCATTTGCAGTGGACGTCGATCTGTTCACAGGACCAATTCCATCAGAAAAGCGTGTAGGTCAGCTGCACAAACTACAAACCAATTGCAATGGTTCTCATTAAGCAATTATGAAAGATTGGGCTTTTATATGTGCTTTACAATTCACCTTTGAGGTTTGAAACTTCTCTGATTCAATAAGCATTGCAAAAGCCAAGAGCAAGTTTTACATAGCAGAATTCTTACTTCTGTGGCCCCCCGCTAAAGGTCAATCATTTTACTGATTTCTGCAAATCTCATGTCAAACACAAACTCATACCCCATTTTTAACATGATGAGGACCTCTACTACTGTGGTAATTTTATACAATTCGGATTGTTTCTACAACGCAGCAGGGATTTAATTATTTCTCTTACTATAATCTGTGAAAGTGCAATGAAATTACAGCTCCATGCATGAGAAGACTATTCAAGGAGTCAGAGAGACTCGAAAGAAAAACAGACAGAGCTAAGATAAAAGCAACTTTTATTAAAATACTCTTCAAGCTTCAGAAAGCATAAATTAATGAATGTGTAGCTACTATAATACATTATTTTACAGGAGAACCACAGGGCCATGAAGCTTTTATAAACACAAGAAAGCCTATGAGCTTCACTCTGTAATAAATAAATACTACTGTCTTGTCTTGTTCTTGTTAGAGGATGTGTCGAAGCTCTTACAGGTACACAGCAACATTCTGCTCATTTTTTTTCTAAGTTTTCCACAATATGAACATATTACTAGTTTAAGCAGCAGAAGCTTTATATTGAGCTTGCACTTCGATTCACAACATTGGAATTATTTTTTTTTTTATTTATTTTTGATTTGCTTAAAAGCAGTCTGTCTTCTTGCTCTACTTTGTAAAACATTTACAACCACTCTAAAATTGACCTGCTGAAAATCTAGTGAAATCCAAGATAATTATCCTGGTAAGTACAATAGCTTGAAACAAGTGCATACAGTCCCTCTTCATCTTCTTCCCCCAGCCCCAAAATCAAAGTAATACAATTTCTTATTCATTTGTTCATCATTTTCTGCTTTCTAACAACCTACAGTAACTCAAACTCAGCAACGCAAATGACTTCTTTAAGGCAAAAAAAGAACTGCAACAGCCATCTCTCCTCCCCCATGTTGGGAGATTCAGTCACCCAAGTTGTTCTGTTTTCAGTACGTATTTTCTGTCAACTAGTGATTAGCACAAAAACATTTTCATCTCATTTTTTATACATCAGTAGGAAAGTGTTAGAAAAGTATAGAAAAGGCTAGAATTTCTCTCGCAGTAAGGCTAGCGAAATAAGTTTTCTTTTCTCTTTTTTTTTTTTTTTTTTTCAAAGCAGATGGAAAAGAAGAAAGGAAGGAAGTGTTTGTATTTTGCTTTTGCAACTTGGGTAAAATCACTGGACATTAAGAACACGTGCTGAGACTTCATGGTGCCAGTCACGTAATTTTGTATATTTGGGGCTAAAGACGTGGATGGGAACCTTTTCCCTGTGGAAAGAAGTGACAGAAGAAAAATAAGAAAGAAAGAAAGAAAGAAAGAAAGAGAGAAAGAAAGAAAGAAAGAAAGAAAGTAAGTTTGTCTTAAGCAGTTTCACAAGCAAGCATGCAATCTCCATGCACTATTTCTATCTGCACATTGCCTTTCTCTCTGTCTAAAACTTGGATCTAGTGTTAGGCAAAGTCAGTAGAAAAACTCCCACTGACTGCAAGAACCATTAGATTTAGCCATGGGTTGGTCCTCATTTTGAACAACTTATCCCAAAGGAATGAGACAGCTGACCCTCGTTCACAGTCCAGAACAGTAATACTTTCCAGCTATGCCTTGCAAGCTGATCCACACACAAATCAAAAATGCCTGGTTAGATTTAGGAAGAGGAAAACACGTCAACAAGCTGACCTTGTACAGAAAACCAAATCAGTCCAAGTTTACGGAAAGTCTCAAACTCCTGCACAAGCATTAATACTGGACTGCAGCAACAAATTTTAAAAGGTTGGTCTATGCAGAAAAAGATCTTGATTTTTACATGCTGAAGTAGAAGGCAAAAAAAGAAGCAACATTTTTAAAACACCCAGATGTCACACAAATGCACCAAACACTATCAGTTAAGAATTAAGACATGCAAAGTATTAAAAGTAATAAAAATGGAAAACATCAACTCACTTAGTCTTCTTTGCAGCTTCACGTTCTGGTTCTTTCACTGCAAGAAAACAGAAAATTTTTATTTTCAAAGGCACGGTACCACCATACAGTGAGATTCTGCCCTGTGCCAATGCATTTACCAGAGCAGGAGATTACAACAAGGCTCGTTAGGACTCCTCGATTCTAAATACACCCCAGTGGAAATGAGGTATGTCTATAAACTTCAAGAGCCCCTTTGCCAGCAGGATTGCTGAAAGGTGGCTCTGCTGCTCTCTGCCCTTTCCCTTGGCCCACTCTCCACGTTGGCATTGAGAAAGGTGAGTTGAGAAGGGGAAGATGAATGGAAGCTGGGAGGTATTTCTTTTGGACGAACAGCCAGGGGTTTGTATCAGGTGATAATCCAAGAGTCTGTCTGCAGCCAGGCTGTGAACCGTCAAGGTGCTAGAGGACTGCACACGGGATAATGTAAATTCCCAGCCCTGATTTTAAATTTGACAAACCTAGTTGCAGTCACTTTCTTATAGTATTTGTCAACATGATTAATTCATCAGTACTCGATGACATGTTATTTGATGTTCAGGTCTTGCATTCTGCCCTTACAAGGATTAATGATGAGAATCCAAAGATAGACAATGATCCATTAACAGACTAGCGCAACGCAGGACCACAAAACAATCAAGGAACTGTCCAAGTTCAGAAGATTTATCACGCAGGGACAATAATCCTTATTTGGGGAGATGTTACCATTGGCTTCTAGAGTATTTCCACCAGAAAATCAATAGTTGATTTAATCAAATCTGCCCCCGGGAAGGGGGTCTGATTTCCTCACTGCCTTCTTTATTGTAGCACTAGCTGTGAAAAGCAGAAGAATGAAATAATCACCTCTGCATTAACTGCCTCAGTCTGAACATGACTGAGCTCAAACCTCCTGATGGCACTTCTGATGGCTTTTACACAACATTACAGATCTCACCCAATGAATTATAACTGACAGCATAATATGAAGTTTTACCATAAAATTATATGACTGGGAATGACCTTCTCTGCACCATCTGTTCCAGTTCACAGTACATGTAATCACACCATAGCATGAGCAGAGAATGGAAACATGATGTGGGAATAAACTGAGGAACTATGGATTTATGCTTCTGATTGGTTAAATCATTGCAGATCACATACTTTTGTATGACTGTCAAAGATTTTCTACATGCCTGAAAACACCTTAATTTTTCTGGAGCATTAAATTTGAACAGGAACATTACCATTTTGGTCATAGAGGAGGGGAAAGAAACAACAAATACATATCTGCCCACATCTTTGGGAGTAGAAATGGAAATTTTAAGATTTATCTAGAATATATTAATATTCAACTCAATCAGGAATAATGTCCAGTAATGAATATGGCCTGAACTATTTAGCAGTTGCTGCAGTTTTACAAAAATATTTTCCTACTATAGTCTTCTCAAACTTTTTTCTTTTAAAGAGCTCACCAAAATTCTGCCTACTGGATTTATTATCCAAGTGGGAAAAATGCAAGAGATGTGACTAAATCATGTTATTATCTCCCCCCGCCCCCAACTTTTAAAAACACCTATCTGTCCAAGGCCATTACTTTTATTTCGTTTACACCGAACTACTCACTATGATCAGTGCCAGTGATTTGGGCAAGGATGCGGAAAGAGCGGGACTGGGTGGTGCCTGTCCGGGGATGCCAGTCTTCGGTGTCTTCAATCAGTCGCTTCTTGCTGGCATCGCTGTGGGTGGGTGTGTGGTAAAACTCTGTATAGGTATCCACAATGTGCTTCCGCGGGGGGCTGTGTTAAGGAGGAGAAAGCAGTGAGTGAAAAGCTTCAGAGACCGCCTGGGTTGGGGTAGCTACAAAGACAAGGGCAGAACTGTGACTTTTCACAGCATTTAAAGGCAACTTCTGCGTTTGAATGCAGATGTGCAGCAGTGAGCTCTACAGGCACACCTGAACACAGATTCAGTTCTCTGAACCAAACACAGCTTTATAATTACTCTAACCCAACTGAAATATTTTTCCTTGTTTCACTGCTGAAACATTTGAAACAGTAAAAGACAATATTATCAAGACATTTACATGTTTAAGCCTTTACCGTTTGGGTGGGGTTTTCCTTGGAGATGACAGAGTAAGACAGCAAGAGAAAGTTTTCCCAGCACGAACAGGAAAAAGAAAAAAGAAAACAAGAAATAAAGTCAGAAAGTTGAAACAGAAGTGCAGCTAATTATTCTATTGAATTAGTTTTGTGCGAAAGGGCACTAAAATCCAATTAATAGTGATATTCTCATTCTACCACCAAAACCACAGCACAGAACTCCCATACTTAGATTAAACTCACAGCGATTTCCTTACAGGGATGAGAGGGGAATTTGTTTTGGTAAAGCAGGGCAGTCTACTTAGTTTGGATCAGGTGCCCCTCGACAAGTTATCCCCCTGGTTCACAAGAGGCAAAGCACTAGCTGTGTGCAAGGGCCACCTAGTAGATGCCAAGTCTTTTGCGCTTGGCAAAGCCTGGATCAGAACCGGGCCATCTGAAAGTGTATGTAGCGATGTTCTGGAGCGTAACATGGAGATACTGATGCTCAATACCCTCTCCGAAAGTCAAAAAAGTGGGGTAATCTTTCATCTGGAAATTTTCCCCACAGTAACCTACATGCTACTACCAATCCCTGCACTAGCAGATTTGCAAGAATACAGGGTTTTAAAACTTTGCTTTCAGTAACTGATGTAAAGAACATGTAATGGCACTGATCACTTTAGGAAAAGGGAACAGAAGATTCAAACTATATATATTACTCCTAAATTCTACAGTTGTTATCCCGAAGCATTAATCTTTAAGACCCTTTAAAATGTACATTTATTTTTACATAATCTACATAAGATCAACTGGCCAAAACTAGCTCTTAAGACATAACAATTCTAATTAAAAAAACCAAACCAAAACAAAACAACCCAACAAAACTTTAAAAGTCACTTTTATTTTTGCCACTACTTCCCCACTGTACTTTTAATGTCCAAAGTATTTCTGGTGAAGAAAGGTGGAAAATATGAATGAGAATGATGTAAATTATTAATTGTCAACAGGTAAGAATTAGGCCCATTCAATGGAATGCATTAGTAAATACTTAAGCTTAAAAGAATACTTAATACTTGAAAGAAAGAACGATGTGTAAGGTATCATACAAAATTATATAAAAGATTGAATTTTTTGACACACAGTATTAGTGAAGTACATGTATCTCATATCAAAGTTACTAAAAGGGGGAGAGGTATAGAAACAAAGACAGTGGTATTTCCAGGATGGATGAAGTACAGAGAAAAATGAAGTAAAGCATCAAAACAGTTAATAGCAAAAATAACATCTGAAAATTAAAGCAGTAATTAAAGGTGTGGAACTACATGGAAATGTAATTATTTACATGCAGTTGACTGCATTCTAGCAACTACCACAGTGAAATAAGTAGTCTTTCACATTTGTTGAAAGTGGTATTATAAACAAAATATGCTGCTGACTTCTCTTGTGGATCCTACTGGTCCCTTTTTTAAGGCTTAAGAGTCTACTAGTAATGACTCATTGAGGCAACAAGGTGGTGCCAGAGACAAAGGAAAATTCAATGAGATGGGCTCTCCCTTAACTCAGCCTTGAGGCAAGGGGAGAAAAGACAAGCCAGTAAAACCTCAATCATATTGATCATCCTTAATATGTACAAATCACAGTATATGGATGTTACTCTTATTTTTGTTATACGAATTCAGTATCCGGCCCTTCATTCCATAGTCCTCAAACCATTTTTGCTTTTATACTCTATTTCACCATTTACTAGTTGTATTACCAACACCAATCAGCCATAGGTTCACCAAGAATTTATCAATACACACAAACACCACACAAACTTTTTGTGGAATAAAAAAAGCTGCAAAATGTAACACAGTGGAAAGCAAGATCACATCATGTCCAATGCAGACAAAACCATTTACTATACTAAGAAGTTACTAAGAAAAGCTGAAGCTGTTTTGCAAAATTTAAATATAAAGCTCTGTAAGAGCTATAATTTTGCAAAACAAGAATACATGCTGGTTATTCCAACAGGAAAAACGACCATAATTCAACTCCAGTGCTGTTGATACTAACTTTGTCACTGTTGTTATCTGCAAGGGAAAAAAAGTATTTGATGTGTTAATACATTCTTTGCTTTTTAAAATATTACAGGAGTTTCAAAATCCAAGCTCTCGTAAAGCCATACGTCACGTAAGTCAAACTTAAAATTATCAAGAGAACCTACAAGGGAAAAATTTAGCCCAGCTGAGCTTAAAATGAGTGAAGTATGTGGACATCTTACCTGTTTTAAGCAGCAGGCACGTTTTCATGCAAGAGGTGGCAAGAAGGTCATAATAGAAACATAACTGCATGCAGCCTAATGAAGGCAAATTGCTTTCTTTCTAAGCCAGGACTCAACAAGGGAAACAAAACTTCCTTCCCCATCCTGAAGTGAAGGCAAATAGTTTACATCCTGAATGTGGTTTGAGGGGAGCCAGGAGGGTGGGAGGAAATTCCAAGTATGACAAGGTGCATGTCTGAAGAACTGCATTTGCTCAGCAGTGCTATCTATGACAAGATATGTTGCCTTTTTTTTTTTTCTTTGAGAAAATGAATAATATGAAACACAGAAGCAAAATGGAATTTATTGCAGACTGATCAATTATTCTAAACTTCAATGTTTCTGATATTTCATGAATGTCATTGATTCCATTTTAAATGGGGAGATAGTCAAGCATCATTGTAGACATGTAATTTTTCTAAGTAAAAATAAGTAAGTAGTGTAGCGGCAGGCCAATATAATAACTTTAGGGGGTTTTGTTTGCTTGTTTTTGTTTTCTGCCTTAGGACTGCAAGAGAGTTAGATAGTGCAAACACACTATTGTAAGAAAGATGGCAAAATAAAGTAGCTTTTTACAGCTCTAAACATTTTCAAGCTTTCCCAAATTAGATCTGCAAGACTGGCAGGGAGACAGGGATTTCTTCACCTGTCAGCTGATACTCTTCAGTTGGTATTATTCATCCCCTAACTGTAAGGTAGGGCACGTTACAGCGCTCACCCAGTCATCCCATCTTGATTGTCAAGCGCTTACTCTACGCCTGCAGCACTTCCTTCCAGAAGACTTAATTTTGTTGCTATTGTTCCTTTTTTTTCAGTACTAATTGCTGCTTTTGATTACTCCTTACAGAGTTATTTGGTAAAACAGCATTCCTGGAAAGATAAGGGATGGTTTGGCAAAGTGTATTCAATAAGTCTACCAGCATCAAGCAAGTCCTTGGGATCTCCGAATTTCATCCCACTTCTATGCAGTGTGGACCCCTGCCATCAGCTGTTTAAGAAAGGGCTGGAAGTTACCATGACAGCGGTGTGATTATAAAATGCATACAGACTGCTTTATATGAGTCCACATATGGAAAATATTCATACTGCAATATAAAGGGAATAAGTACCTAAAAAATTTTTTTCCCCCATGAGAAGCTCAACTGAAACTGCAATTTATTCTGTATTTTAGTTGGTGTGGATGTTTACCTTTCTGTAGTGTTCTTCATATACTTTACATACTGAGAGAATATCAGAGGAGATAGGTACTAGGCCTATTCCTCTAGCCCCTTTCCTTTGAGGGATGGGAAATAGTAACCACAGCTTTTAGGTTTTAAGCGCAGGCTTTACGTTAAGATCGAAGAGAAACCTACAGTTGCTATCCTGCCCTTTTTATTACTTAATTCAATCTGCCAGACACTGCTGCTGGGCACAGAGGCCAACTGGCATGGGACCACTCGCACCCAGCCGCCTCCTCTCCCGGCTGGGAATCAGTCCCTGGGACGCTGCAGCCCCCGAGCGCTGCCCAGGAACTTCTGGGAGAGCCCAAGGCTGCCCTGGCCAAAAGCGTGCTGCTGAAACAGGGCAGCAGTGCAGGTCTGAGTGCCCAGGATTGCTGCTGGGCTCGGTTTAATTTACTAATCTATTGTTTACTGTCTAGATGCTACACCAGATACAGTATAAGCCTTTTATGTAGCCTTACAGTCCCTTAAATGTTAGGTCTCCAATATACACTTTAACATAAACAATTATCTGAATACAAAAATTACTCATGTTTTAAATCTGTGTTGCTTTTTTAAGGTAAAGGTAACATTTAAAGTTCAGGTATTTACACATAATGCTGCAAGAAGTCTGCTCAACACCGCCAGCTTCCCTGAATGCATCTTAAAGTTTCTCGTGCGTTATGCAGAGAAGTAATGCGACATCTGTCCCTTTGCCTCCCTTCTCGGACCTTCCTCCACCACTCCTGCTGGGACCACGGATGGTCTTTCAGAGCATCTCATTCCCTGCCATCGCAGCACCCACTGACCCTTCTTGACAGACCGCTCTGCATTTTTGAGTGCCTGCTGCTTTCAAGCCACCGTATCAGAAGTCAAAATACACAGTGAGACACGGACACCGAAATTAATACCGGGCTTGTTGTAAGGTCCAGAACACATTGTGATACAACCGATCGTGTAAAGCATTTTGTGGTCCTGATCCAATTTAGCTGTGACACTCTATAAGCCGGTATGTCACCCCTGAGAAAAATCACTACCGAAAGCCTGGCTCAGCCTTTTGAAGCATCGCTTTTAAGATGCGAGTCCTTCCTCAGGGCTTCGCTTCTGAGGATTAAACGACTCCTCCAAGCTGTGTTTTACTTAGCCCTTAAACAAGCCCAGCTTTTTTCCTGCGAGGAAAGACCCTCACAGCAAAAAAAAATCCCACCTACCCATTTTGCTGTTTACTCTCCCCCTGGTTTTCTCTGAATCCTCGTCGTGGCCCCTCGGCTACGTCCTGGGCGCCGTCGCCGGCCGAGGCGCTCGGGGCGGCATTGTGCGTGGTGGCGGGCTGCCGTGGGACATTAACTGCAGGTTTAGCAGCGCTCGGTGCAGGCGGCCGCTGCTCAGCGTTAGGCTTGGCATTAACATGCAGTCCGGGCGCAGCAAAGGGGGCCGGGGCGGCAGCCGTCGGGGACGGAGCCGCCACCTGGGCCGGGGTGAAGGCGGAGGACGGTGATGGGATGGAGGTGACTTTGGAGGAGGTTACGGCTCCAAACGGCCTCGGTGTCTTATTGTAAGCCACACTCGCCGTGGCAGTGACTTTGGGCGCAACAGCAGAGGCAATGGGCACAGGCTTAACTACTTCTGTAGGTTCTCCCTATGCGAGATGAAAAACAAAAAAGAAACACACAAAACCACGCCAGACGCATGCACGTTCCTCAGCAGGGATTTTCGCTGCTCTCAGGGGAGATAACCCACCTAGCGTGGAATGAAGCAGCATAGAACAGAAGCAAGCTTTACCGAGTCTGCAGCCATGAAACGTATGGAAAAAAACGAGCCATGCGTTTTAGGAAAGGGAACGATCCAAGCATGCACAATCAATATGAAATCCCACGATGCTAACTCCTCTCATCATATCCAAAACAGACACCCCACAAATCAAATTCAAGAGAAACTGAAGAGCCACTCTATTGCAAAACCCACCAGGTAACTCATGTGGAAAAAATTAGTGTTTTTTATAAAAATCCACATTCCACCTCTCAAACCCAATTCAAGATATGCACATTCCCCATACACAAACAGCATGTGCATGTGTACACACACACACACTGTATATAAGGGCTGTATCAACAGATCAGTAAGAGTGGAACCAGAGCCCTGGAGCTCATTTATTAGAGGCTAGTGCTTTGGGACTCAGTGAGCTTTTCCAGTTGCACTCTATCAATGTACCCCAACGTCTTCACAAAAAATACAATTTTTTTTTTTTTTTTTTTTTTTTTTCCCTGGGAGCTATGTTTTAACATGGTGGTTCCCAAACTGTGGCCTTTCAAATCACGGTCAGCAGAACACTAACATACTATACGTTATTTATGTCCATTGGAGAGGAATTTCAAATACAGGCCATCTGTAAGTATTTTCAGGTTTGCAAACAGCCTTCTTATCAAAAAGGAGGGTTTGAAACTATTGCTTGAGAACAAAACATTAGAAGAACTCAAGAACAAGTAATTCCCCAATGCTCTAAGGAAAGTGAGGGGAATTGTTCTCTGAAACTCGAATATTTAGATAAGCTTCTTCCAAATACAAAGGGAGATTTCAGTGCCCAGTAAAAAAAGACAAAACAAGTAAAAAACAAACAAAAAAACAAAAAAGGAAAAAAAAACCCCACCACTGAAAAGCCCGACTAGTGTTTCTCTCTTAGGGATAGAGGAAAAACTTCAGCAATATCTTTCTAAAAAAATGTTCTAAGAGTTGGCAGATAACATTTATTCACCTTTTTTTTTTTTTTTGATAATAAATTGCCAGGTGTCTCAGTTCTTTTGGCGGGGGGGACGGGACAGGGAGAGTAAAAGTTACTCAAAGATACAAACGCTGCAATGTTCTTAATGTAACACATGGAAATCAAGCATGTTATATTGAAAGGAAAGTGAATGACAGTGCTTATCCACAACAGGGTTTGACAGATGGGTAACAGTTAGTGTCACATGCTACATTTCTTGGTTGCGATGATGAACATACCTTTGGTACATTAATAAGATCAGGTTTTTGTACAGAAGCCACTCTGGAAGAGGAAAAACATACACATAATCATAAATAACAACGTAAATAACAAGTTCTTTAATGTTTAAGCATTTCCCTCTTTCAACTCACCACATCCACCCACAGATATATCAAGTATTTCATTTTGTTTCCTCTAAAGGAAACAAGAAGTATTCAAGTTAAACCTACAACATTGTTGTTAATACAATGAAAAGGCAAAACCAAACCAGATTAATTTCTCTGGATAAAATGTCAGGAACTCTAGCATCTATCATCAAGTACTATTTGATTTATAAATTCATAATACCATATCACCAGTTAGGAGACTTCAGCTCCAATTTGCTTATTGTTTTCCATCATTTCATAAGAAACTGTCATGTAACTGAAAAGCTCTGATCAGATGAATTGCATTTTAAATAGCACATAACCTTTATTCAGGCTTAAAACAGAAAGATTCCTTTTAGAACAACAAGAAGAATCCTTCTGAAGGACTTAGCAAGATAAATTATACAGAAACTTTTTGCACAGTCTTTGGTCTTCAAAGATAAGGTTAATGTCACTTGAACTCCACAGTAGATGGCAAAAAAATTTCTTCCAAACAATGGCTACATTGAAACTACTATGGGGTAGTGGGAAGGAAAGGAAGTACCGCAATGGAAAGGATTAAGAAGATGAAGAATTGACAGATTTTGTTATACCTAATGTGAACTAGCAACATGTTACAGGTAAAGGCATCTCACTTGACTGGTTTTTTCAGATTTGTATATAGTTATATGCAAAAATACACACACAAAAAATTAAAAAAAAAAAAACAGCAAAAAAATCTGGCACACTAACATTTTGTCTGCAAATATTGCTGCTGATATACTTGACTCTTTTCATGCTGTTTCAGTAGGAAAGTGGCTCCTTGCCACATTTCAAAACACTTCTGGCCATATTTGGTAGCTGCTCAGAAAAGCTGACACCCTTAATGATCCAAGAACCAGCAATCATATCCTGCCTGAAATCACACAACCCCGATTTCCGATGAATCTTCTAAATAGGGTTTTGAAGAACTGAAGCTGGATTCTCATTTCCAAAGATAATTTGCCGGGGAGGCAAAAAGGTTTGTTTAACTGGAGATCAGCTAACAGAGGCTACAATTTAAAACACTTCTATTGTATAAACCAGCTTTTCTATTTCTACCAGGAAAATGTGGAGAACTAGATTTGAATTAGGTACACATGGTCCATTTAACAACTCCTTTTATTTTCTCCTTTTTATCCTCCTTTTTTTTCTTTTTACTAATTATGTTCAAAACGTTTACTCCTTCCCTCAAAGCCATTTGGCCCTCAGGGCTCATCAGGTTCAAGCAACAGCAATCCTGCTGCAGGTTCAGTAGCTAACTTACAAAAAGGAAGATACATATAATCCACACGCTATGTTGGCAGGAAAAAAAACAAAACAAAACAAACTAAAAAAAAACCCACGACAAAAAAAACGAAACAAAAAACCCAAACACCATCACATGAGAAGATCATCTTCTGCACTTCCCCTTCACCATTTGTGCATCACTGCTGACACAGATTATGTCCACATCAACAGTAATTCTCAACAGAGAGAGGGTTTTGTACGCTCTGAGGAACAGGTTCGTTCTCCCCTTTCCCACAGAGCATGCAGCCTATGAGAAGGCTGACCTCCGGCCCTCCAAAGCACTGGGGTGCATCATTAATCACTCCTAATTACAGAGTTGTCAATTTGCAGCAACAAAAGCAACAAGAAGGGGAAAAAAAAAAAATGCCAATACATATGGAAACTCTTCTTTCTTTTTTAAGACTGGAGTTAGAAGGAAACATGCATCTCACTCCATATCCTAGGTATACATTTTTTAATAAAGTAGCTTGGAATGTTTTGTGTATTTATTAAGCTGACCTAACAGTAAGAAGTAGAAAGACATTCATTATTCAAGTCAACTACCATATTTCATGCTTGAGAAAAAAACCCTTCTCTTTGCTAATGCTGGACCTTGACATTTCAGTCTCATAAAAGGCAGATACTTAATTTTGGGGGGTTTTAGAATATAATCAAATTTGAGTTTGCAATGGATGAGATTGCTCTACGTTCATCAATACAGCACTGAGCAAAAATTATTTCAAAGCACTATTTCCAGATGATCTGAAGACATACTCTTCAAAATTCATCTTCAAAAATATCACACAAAAAGAAGAAAAAGAAAAAGAGGGTGAAAAAGAGGCTTGATAACTGAAATGTTCGCAATGTTCTTTTAACATTGGAGTCAGACAGCATAACATTACTTTATTTTCCCCAAACACACTTGAAACAAGGACATAAATTTGCATGTCCCAGACATACTTCAAACAGTTTAACTTGGCCTTGTTGACTTCAGACCATAATCAGACTAAAATCTGTGATTTACCCCATATTGTATAAAGAAAATGCTCACCCAGCAAATTGAGCCACCAGGATCTGAATGTGAAAAATGCATGGTGGTTAGACAAGACAGTACAAAAGGAAATGCCCTAAGTTGAAAAGCGAAACGTGTCCAATGTACATTTAAGAAAATATTTCCTGCAGGGCTATTTCCCTTAAGATTTTGATAGATACTACCAAACTGCATAGCAAAAAAAATAATTAAACTGCAGAATCTTGTACATTTTCTTAGCTGTTAGCACTTTGCTTCCCACCTAGCAATTAAACATATTAGGATTTCATGCTGGTTTTATCATGTTGAATGTATGAATAACTGATGATAAAGGCTTTCAAAATGAGATGACACACTTGCTGTGTTACTACTTATTAGAAAAGCAGGATGGCTTGAAGCAGGTTATTTTCTGAATGATTTAAAACTAGCAGTTCAGTATATTAGTTTATGCAATATTTTCAATAACATACAAACAAAGCAAAGACATAAAATGCTTATTATAAACAACTCACACAAAAGACCTTGGCAAACAGCTACGGTTTTCAGCTTCGTACAAATTATTATAAACAACAAAAACAGAAGCAGCAGCCATCACTTACTGAGAGCCTAATACTGAAAATGAAAGTGCACAAAGTTTTTGCACAGGCTTCTACATCTAAGTCGTTTATTCTTTCAGGAAAAAAAAGCTATATTTAGCCTGTGTAAACAGTTCATTTTGACCAAACATGATCAAATTTGCTCTCTAAACATACCACAAGCCGTTCCTCTCGGATGAATACTTTCATGACATTTAATGCAATTCAAAACTTTCCAACTTCCAGCACAGCCTTATTAGGAAAATGAATTAGTCTGCTCTTCGCTGCAAGCAATATGCCCAGCAAAAACTATTCATTCTTTAAATTCTCCTTTTATTCATTCCCTTTCCAAGTATTTCACCCGTTAAAAAAAAAAAAAAGACACAAGCCATTCAACAATCCCTTCTATAATTACCAATAACTGGAAAAAACCATTATTAAAGCTAAAGCTACAGTATTTCATGCTTCTACAATGAGTACAATTTGATACATCACCTCCAAAGACCGATCATCAACAAAAACGCTGTAATCTCAATAATTAGCACTATGGAAGTAAATTCAATGCAAAGCAGGATTTTTTTTGGACAAGTCTCAGCTGTCCTGTGTGCATAACCACACCACAGAGGCCCAAACCCTCAGCCAATAAATCCCTAAAGCTTCATTGAACCTAAAATCCAAATGACATTTCAGAGTCACATCTCCTCTGAACTCCATTTAAGTCCCACCGTCCCCAGTCCTTCTGCCCCTTAGTAAAGGGACTATATTATATTCATAACTTAAAAAGCAGATGCCGAACTCAGTGGAAAATTCACAAGAAGGTAACGGTGCTTATGAACCCCTGTATAAACAAGGGGAGCACACAATACCAGTATTAACATAGGTAGTGCATTTGGGGTTTTCATATCTCCGTAACTTACAGGATTGCTCATAAACTCTGGTGTGAGATACAACAACAAGAAGCTGCAAGACCTTCATAGAATCATAGAATCATTTAGGTTGGAACAGATCATTAAGACCATTGAGTCCAACTGTAAACTTAGGACTGCCAAGTCCACCAAACAAAGTCAAGGCTGGAAGATTTTCCACAAAATTGTATTTGTTGTTCTGAACTGAACCTTTCTAATAGAAGGAAGGAAGAAAGGAAGGATTTTTTTTTTCACCCCCTCTCATTTTCAAAACTACCTCCTTTTCCCTAGCTGATCAACCAGGATACAGGTTTTGGCAGCAGATACCACATCCCTGAGAAGCCACTGGTCAGATCTTCCTTCCGAAAACCTGATCTTTTAGCCGTTTTGCCATTGTAGTCTGTAGTTCTGTTGGTTTGCTTCATTTTATTTCTAGACAGCAGTCAGCTGACAGGGCAGGAAGCTAAATGCATTTGCTTTTCGTAAATTAGCGAACTCGTGAAAAAAGATGACAAGCAGAAAACATTTAACATATATAATAAGCCATGACTTTCACTAGGGGTTATCTGAACAAAAACAAATGCAGATGTAATTTAAAACACAGAAAAAAGAACAATCCAAATATATTTCTTTTTGCCTTAGACCCAAGCCCCTTCTCTATTACAGACATAATTCATTTCTTACCAACCTTGCTCTGGCTCACAACAGAAAAAGCAAAAACATTCATAAGCTTGCTTCTTGTCACAATTTACACACCATCAGAAATGGTTGCCTTACATACACTAATATAATATATGACTATGTTTCCCACAGTTTTGCAGAAACACACACACTGGCCCAGGCAACATCAGTGGGTGAATCAGTGCTTCAGCAATCTTGCCAGGACAAGCACCTGTGGCCTTGAGACTGCAAACCTCTGCACATCCCAATGCATGGCAAAGCACAGGTAGCAAAATTGTCACTAAGTACTGCTCAATAAGAACTGGAATCTGTTGCAGTCATTGCAAAAAGGAGATGACTTTTTCCACCTTAAGAAACACGGTAATGTTTTCAAATCTATACTCTGGTCATCATTCTTGCTAACATAACAACAGATGGCTGTCAACAACATTTTATTTCTTAAGTCATTCTCTTCATTCTAGTTTATTATGTCAGTTTCCATTTAGTTGAACATACCAAATTATGACAAACATGGATGTTAATTACAATCAAACAATGCAGACTTCAGCACTGACTGCCTGCTTAAAGGACCAAATGGCAACTTCAAACCAGTGACATAGCAGAGAGAAGAGGGGATGCATAATGGCATTTCAGATACCATACATCTCCAAGAGTCTTGGTACGAACACCTCATTCTGACAACTAATTCTTACAATAAAAACACATTCTTTCTCTTCTTGCCCTTCAAAATACAGGCTGTAAATGCATGATAATTCAAACATTAAAATGCAAACAGTGTGAGACACAGGTGTTTCAGCATTAACAAAATATTGAAAAAAGCTCCTGTGGATGCTCCCTTTATATGTGAAATCTCACAAAAGGATCTCTTCAGTCAGATGAACCACTTTAAACAGCTTATAACTTCCTGCCCTTTGATGAGGTATATTTA
Organism: Harpia harpyja; assembly: GCF_026419915.1. Classification (NCBI taxonomy): domain Eukaryota; kingdom Metazoa; phylum Chordata; class Aves; order Accipitriformes; family Accipitridae; genus Harpia; species Harpia harpyja. The sequence continues at coordinate 36,536,137 of NC_068941.1, forward strand.
ATGGCGTATGCTGAGAATATCAGTATTCATTTCTTGACAGAACAGTACCTCAAGATAATACTTAACACCTTACTTCATTATATTTAGCCTAGGAATATTAGCTAGTGAGTCATTCTCAACAGATTCTACATTTTCAGTAAGTTTAAAGGGGGAGAATTAATATAATGTGCATGTCAGCATTTTACATTTGGTATACACTATATAATACCTTTACATCCTCACACCACGCACTCCACCAGCACACCAGATTACGATGAAGCACTAAGTCAGGTAAAAGCAAGAAAAATTATGTTCTTGCTTTACTGGCTATTTGATAGTTAGCCAAATCAAACGTAGGTCCCCCCTCTTAAATTTAAATAACGTTTGGGATTTCATCATTATGTGTTAGAATAAACAGTACTGACATTCTAGGAGAGAAACAAGCTGCCCTCGGCTTTGGTATTCCTACCCACAAAGGATTAGTTGTTTTCAAGACCTCCCAAAGGCAACCACTGCTCATAGTCTCATTCCTGTGGTCTGCGGCAACCCTACTGAATGCATTTGTAAAGAGAGTTTAAGTGCAGGCAGCTAATATTTTATTCTATTAAAGCAAAACCAAAAACCAAACAAAAAGCTAAGGAAAAAATACCGTGGAATTTATCTCACTTACCTTCTAACTGTCAGAGACTTTTAAAAACATGCTTCTCACTCCCAGGAAGGCAGAAGGTTTAGGAACCTTGAGAGCCCATGCATACGGCCAGCACTGGAATAGGGGGGCACATCTGTCCGTACCTGCCCATGACCTCCCTGATCAAAGCCCAAACAGGTGAAGTATCCCCAGTACCAAGTATGACCAGTGCCTTACAATTCTGTACGGCAGATCACTGCCATTTGTCCTAGAAAAGTTATAAAGCAGCCTATAAACAAGTGGTAGCTCAGCAGGTCTAAATGAGTTTGGTAGGCAGGAATCCCATCTTGCTGCTGCTTTGCTACTCACAAGCTATAGGAAAACTAACAGCTTGTATATAAGACCTTATATACATTACCTTCAGTGATGGTGGTAATTTCTATCAGTTATGCCTTGTTATACACTGATTTTTTTCTTTAAGCATTCCTAAAGCTGTCTTGCCAAGTAACAGTATCCCCATAACAGTTCAGTGCAAATAACAAAACAAAACAACTATACTCAGGCTTTTAATAAAGCGGAATTTATACATTTTATTTTCTTTAGAAGTGCTTATTAGATACTAATTCTAACACAGCAAGCTACCTTTTAAAAACAGCCAGCTTAATGAAAAGCATAGGTCTAAATGACTTGCAGACCTAGGCAGTCCTCCAAAGCCCTCAAAAAAAAAAAAAAAAAAAAGAAAGCTCAACTTCATGTTGACTTCAGTCTGTCATCAAATCTAGGTTATAATTTAGGAGATTCAAACCTAAACACTAAATTATTTTTTCCAGTGCTTTCCACAATATAGTGACTAATGTTTAAATTACCTCTTTTGTCTAAAACACAGTCCAAATAAGCTTGAAAGTGCAGTTGTATCTATTTTAACTGGAAATTCATGACAAACAGCTCCACAATCCCCAACATATCCTTATTTGGGATTTTAATTTTTTTTCCTCTTAAGTGCATGCTTGGGAATGAGCATTTATATCAATATTTTTTCTCTCAAATGAAGAATCTGGCAATTTGGAAAGCCATTAGATTATTATATTTTACTTCTTATGGGAGCTAAGTACATCTCTCCTCTATAAAGCAGCTCACCCATCCATGGCTTCAAGAAAAACTGAGAGATGTAGCGGAAGCATAGTTAACCAAAGGAGACGAAAACTGTTTCCGAGGTGTCGGGCAGCAATAACAAAGAAGAGCCGAGTCCTTCTCTAGGTCACCAGCATGGGAAACAGTGTCACCCACCCAGACCCCAGAAGGCGTCTTTGGCCAAATCCCAGCTGCTTCCTTACACCTCCTGCTTCTTAACGACTTGCGATGATACAGGAACAATGCGAGCAACCTAATACTACAACTTCTGAATTTCCATCTGCGGTGTTTGGAGCCGTACATCGTCTCAACCACGTGGACGTGCAGAGAGCCTGCCGCAACTGCATGGCTGTCAGGAAAATTGCTGGGCCTGGTCCAGAAAAGCCAGGGACATGGCAGAAGTCACCGATAAAGAAACATGATGCTAAATATATTAAAAAGGATGAACTCTGTTGGTTTTAATAGGATATGCGTTCGTTTTAATTCTTTCCATTTAACGTCAGGATTACCATTAAGCATTTGTCTGACTCCTGAGCGTGACCCACCACCAAACGAGCACATTTTCTTTCCCATCCAGCCCCTCAGACACCTCTTTCCTCCCTCCTATGCCACCTGAGCAGAGAGGGATGACCATCTACCCTCGAGGTGCACGAGCCCAGCGCCTGGCTGGCAAACTGCCACAAGGACGACCATGGGCCCTTCCACCGTGGGGACGCCGCAGCCTTCCTTGCAGCAGGTGTGTTTTGAGGGACTCCCCCAGGCTGTCCCCAAAGGGGACACCACCACAGGTGGTGGTGGCTGTGGACAGCAGAGCTGAAGCACTATAAACCACCTTACACAATTATTACAGGATCAATTTAATGAACACACGCTTGCCAGAAGTTAACTTTTCCACTACAGGTCCTCGCTTTTGTTGCCCTTTATCGTTTCCGTGTATTGTTTACATGTTTATATATTTAAGGTCACTGGCTTAGCGGCATGCATTGCAGGTCTAACATTCTGAGAAAAGCCATTTATGTCTCGCCGTGGCTGCCTACTATAGTTTTAGATATCTAACAACTTCAATTTGAAAGAAGTCTTATAAGGAAACCTTCAACTATTACACCTAGAAGACCTCAAGTTAGCCTGGCCAACAGGTCTCACCACACCTTTAAGGGAAAGGGAAGTCAAAGAGCAACTGTCAGAGTACAAGCTGTAGGTGGAAATTATTTTGTTTACTGCAAAAGCTAAGCAAGAAAGAACAAAAAGCAGCAGTGATCTCAAATAGTTAATTCCTGTAGTCAATAAACTGACCAAGGAACCAATTATACCAGAAACTCTAGCACTGATTAAAGGTGCAGAAAGAGTGCTGGAATTCTTCTGTTGTTTGCAACAACTGTGAAAGAGGAGAAAAATTAATAATCCCATCTCACTCCAACTGATCCAGCTAACTGGATCATTCTAGCTTTAGAAAAAGTAGCTTTTATCCTTCTCAGCTCAAAATACTTAGGGGATAACATTCACAGCACACTCACAGCATATGAAGCAATTAACTGCTTTTGTGGGCAACTAATCACTGATGCAAAACAGATGTAAAACATCTGATGGTCACAAAACCTGTTGAGATTTTTCACAATGCTGCAAACATTACTTCGCTATAAGGCAAGACGAAAGTAAGTGAGCAATGTTTGACAGGCACAATATGTGTTTTTATTACCTCATGGGGTTTTGTGGTTCTGTGCCACAGACATGACTTTCTGCTGACAATACCCTAGAATTTTTCAAAGGCAGTAATTTTTCAAAAACTGGGCAAAAGGAAAAAGGCCCCAAAACTGTGCAGCTGTGCAATTTGGTTATTAATAGATGTTCGACTTTGCAGCTATAACTAACCTTTCTATTAGGTGGTGTAACACACACATATCTAGTTAAACTTGCAGTGGTGGCTCTCAACTTGTATTTAGCTTTGTTTCAGACCTCTAGAAAAATCCTGTGTACCAGAAAACCTGCCTGCTTTTCCCAGCCTGCTTTTCCCTGCATTACCAAAAATCCCATCTATCTTACGCTGTTACATTTTCATGATACTACCACTATCTTTCAGGAAGACATTTATTTTCCAAACAGACAATCATTAATTTATTCTCGTTCCATTCTTTACTGGAGAAAGGTAGGGAAAGCCCTATTGATGAGTCAGGACACTAAAATTTTGATTCTCAACAGCTGAGAGATGATCTTGCATGGCAGAGGACAGGTTTTATTTAAACAGTGTCTCATTTTCTCCTGTGGGCTGATGCTTAGGAACAGTTTATCTAACAACACTGGTCAGTTCAACATGTGAATACATATTTACCTTAGGTTTTTTTCTGTTCTTTACATCCCACATTCACAGAGATGCAAAATTAACTGCCTGAAATCCAGAAAATAAAGTTACCTGCATAGGTACTAAATACACTATTTAGCCAGTTCAAGCTAACGAACTATTTTCAGCATATGAAAGGCACAGCCCATATTTAAACTGTGTAAGCTTCTTTTAATCCATTTAGAGACAACTGTCCCTTGACAGATCATCACATATCCTTTTATAATTAAAGAATGCCTGCAAGTTAGCATCATAAACCCTGCATGTCAGAGAAATGTGTTTTCCAAAGGAAAGCAACAGGTGTGGGGCATATTCTGTATTTGAAAAACAAAAGTGTAAATAGAGACAAGTAACATCACTTGTGGCACCCAAACAATGAGATGAGTGTTTATGAAGGAAAAAATGACACACATTACACAGTGGACCAACATAGGATGGACTTGGGCATCATTGGGTCAGGTAAGCTGCCTGTATATTACCAGATTTTGAGCTACAGGGAACCCATAGTAGAGAGAACAGTGAAAATTACCCATTTTTCCCATTCTTAACATTGGGATAACAGGAGCAAGATTAAGTCAATTTTCAAAAGAAGACTTTAAATAAATGCCATTAAGCATGTCACACATTCCAGATAATATATCAAATACAAAGCCCCACATTTTCTGAAAAAGGGGACAAAAGTTTCACTCTCAAATATATACACACACTATTCAAATCCACAGGTAAGAAGAGTCATATTCTAAGAAATGTTTCAACTTTCCAAAATGCAAGCTTTTCTACTTATCTAGACTTGGCCAGGAGCGCAGGAAGCACCACTGCTCACGCATGACTGCTGAGCGACTGCCAAATCCCAAGGCTACTTCAGATTCTGGGAAGTAAACCAACAGGGCTTTAGAAACTTTTTGATCAGAAAACTTTTGGACCTGGGTCAGACGGCTATTCTTCAAGCTCGCTGTCTTCCTGGCAGTCTCATTAAACTATTGAATTCAATGGACATTTGACTTAACACTAGCATTGGAGACTCAACAGCAGCAGCAAGAAAGTTTTGCCTAACGTTTGCAGAGTCATCATTTTCTTGACATTCTGATATCTTTCTACTAACACTTTTCTTTACATAACTAGTACAGGGAAGGAAAAACAAAAACAAAAAACCAACAAAACATTGATCAGTGTCCCAAAGCACTACAAACACGGTCATAACACCCTCAAGAAGTTTTTAATCAGGCTGTTCGTAAATTGGTGACGCAGTCAAAATCAGGTCTGTGCAGCTGTATTCCTTAGGAAATTACAGCGGACACGACGCACATCAGACTTCCAAAGTGAAGCTCCTCACGCAGAAGCGTAGGCTTTCCCTGCATTTCCTAGTTTGAGACCTTGACAGCTTTGCTCTTGGTGTCCTTTATATGACATAACTTTCTGCAGTTGAATTGGAGGCTGCTGAAGGCTTCCTCTAATAAAAACCCCAAGGGGAAAGCAAGACACAGACAGCATGATGACAACCGTGATGACAAGACTGGTTTCCGTCACAGTGAAAGAATTTCTTCAACTTTATGTTCCAGTCCTCAAACACTCACTGGCATGAAACACATCTCAGCAACAGGCACAGAATAACATTAGCTGTTACTACCAATAATTTTAATAGCTACACACTGGCATGCTAGAAGAGGCTAGAGCACCCCCAAGATTCTTGTCTCCATTTTGCTACTGGTTTGTTATGGCATAATGATTAAGTCACCTTTGATTTTCTCATATTTATCTTTAATTAATCATCCTACTTTTAATGCTTTTAAATTAAAGTAACAAGTACAAAACAAATACCTCTGGCTATACAAAGAAATATAAAATGAAGCAATTTGTAGGAAAACAAACACACTAAGAAAGTGATTAATTAATCCACCTCTGTTGTCTCAGTCATATGACAAATTTGGTGTCCTTTACATATCCAGTAACATTATGTATTTCTTAACAAAAACATACCATCCCAAGACACTAAAAAGATTTTGTCAATTCAGAGCTGACACGTCTCAACCTTGGGTTCAATCACTTGGGGAGGAGATCTCTGAGTATTTCATACCCTCATACCACATAAAATCCTGTCCAGTTGCTGGATTAAGTTGCTGGTACATACAATTTAAAGGGTCTCATTTTTTCAGTCAGCCTAATGTGGCAACTCTTTCAGACTGCCCATACAGGCTAGCTTGCTCTAACTCAATGACTGTAGCTGGCATAGAAACAGAGTGAGCAAAATTTGAGAAGTAATTTATTACCTGCCAAGAGAGGAGCAATTCTTCTAAGAAAAAAATAATAATTCTTCCATATCTAAACTTATTACCTGTTTTAACAAATGCCTTGCAGAGCCTAGATTACTGACTCCATGGAAATGGCCAGGGAGTTGTCCTAAGATATGGAGACAGACAGCTTATGTTGACACATCCAAGTGTCCTGCCCTTTAATACTCTCACCTACTCCTTTGTAAACTGGCTCAATATTTGGCCAGGCATTTTTTCCCCTTTGGAGTAATGAGCAGCCAAACACAGTATACAAAGAACAGTAATCAAGCTGAAATAGAGCATTAGGTATTTCTATAGCAGCACTGTGTTTTTCACAGATACGGCTAAAGCTTGCGAGGAGGTAGCACTGCAACATATTAGGCACCATACACACAAACGCCACACAACTTTGTTACAGTGATGTTTGTTTTCAGACACCAAAGCAAAGATCCTCAGGGCAAGATACATATCTATGAGTCTGCTTATACCTTCCACTCCCTTGACAGAATATAATCAAGGACTGATTTCCTCAAATGAATGCATCCCAAATAATTCTCTGTATCCTCAAAAAAAGTATACAGATATACCCATGAGTAATATTTGGACCAGATGAATACATGTATTCTGGGGCATAGAGGAGTTTTAACAGCTGTATTGTTCTAATGCAGCTGTTCAGTTACTGGCATGCATTGTGAGGCACTTTTGATTACTGCATGTTTAATCTATATATAAATGCATTATTTTGCCACTCAAAAGTTTGGCATTTAGATGGTATCTGCAAGGCTTCAAAACTGAAGTCTGCCTGTGATGCCCCAGCTGGCTATTTCAAAGTGTGCCAACAGAATTAAAATGTCACTAAAGATCATGCCACTCTGAGGTATCTGTGTTATTTTAAGAAGTGAAGATAAACTGTGGCCAACTTCACATTGTTTCCTTAAATCTTTCACTTAACTACAGACAGAGCTTAAAATAAAAGTGCAAGGTCAACGGCACCACAATTTACATGCTAGCTAATGAGCCCCTGAACTTTCAAAAAGGTATTGGGTAGGTGGCACAGGTCAAACCAGAAATGGGTAGAAAAGTTTCACCTGAGATTGTGAATGGCAAATCACCACCAGCCATACAGGAGAACCTACACACTCTTTCAAAGGTATCAGCAAGAAAATCTGTTATTATGGAACAGAGTTGGGGGGAACATTTAAATTATTTACCTGAAATACAAGAACTCTAAAAGCATTGGCTCACTGACTGCAGAAAATATTCATTATGAACAGTTGTACACTAATTCAATCCAGCAAATTATTGTTATATGGATGCTGTTTTACTAAAAGATGCTGTCCTGTTAAGTCATGGCGAGGAGTGCAACTCCATAGTCTACTACTTGAAGGCATTTTTTCAGGGGAAAAGAAGTCATGGGTCTCAGCTGCTTCCTACAACAGTTTTTAGGCATGCATTTGACTTGGAGGTAGGAAATACATGATGTGAAACACTGGTCTCCACACTGTAAATTGCACTTCTTGGGTGATCTCTTTGGACAAAGATGAAAAACTCAACTGTCCAGATATCTTTTCTTAGTAACGCATTCATGTTAAGTGGACTGGGGACCAGTATTATTTTTCTTGGGGCAACTGCTATCTCCAAGAAGAAACATCCACAAACAAGGAGAAAAATATGTCACTGACCTCAAGACCACCTAAGGAACCTGAAGGTGCACAAGTCCATGGGACCTGATGAGATGCATCTGCGGGTCTTGAGGCAAATGGCGGATGAAGTGACTAAGCCACTACCCATCATATTTGAGAAGCTGTGGCAGTCCAGGGAAGTTCCTGCTGACTGGAAAAGGGGAAATGTAACCCCCATTTTTAAAATGGGAAAAAAAGACCAGGGGAACTGCAGGCCAGTCTCACCTGTGCCTGGCAAGATCATGGAGCCGATCCTCCTGGGAACTGTGCTAAGGCACATGGAAAATATGGAGGTGATTGGTGACGGCCAACATGCCTTTGACTAAGGGCAAATTGCACCTGACAAATTTGGTGGCCTTCTACGACAGGGTTACAGCGTTGGTGGATAAGGAAAGAGCAATGGACATCATCTACCTGGACTCGTGCAAAGCATTTGACGCCATCACGTGTTACATCCTTGTCTCTAAATCGGAGAGACATGGATTTGACGGATGGACCACTCAGTGGATAAGGAACTGGCTGGATGGTCGCACTCAAAGAGTTGCTGTCAATGGCTCGATGTCCGAGTGGAGACCAGTGATGAGTGGCATTCCTCAGGGGTAGGTATTGGGACCAGCTCTGTTTAACATCTTTGTCGATGACATGGACAGTGGGATCGAGTGCACCCTCAGCAAGTTTGCTGACGACACTAAGCTGTGTGGTGCAGTTGACATGCTGGAGGGAAGGGATGCCATCCAGAGGGATCTTGGCAGGCTTGAGAGGTGGGCCTGTGTGAACCTCATGAAGTTCAACAAGGCCAAGTGCAAGGTCCTGCACATGGGTCGGGGCAATCCCAAGCACAAATACAGGCTGAGCCATGAGTGGATTGACAGCAGCCCTGCGGAGAAGGACTTGGGGGTACCAGTGGACAAAAAACTGAATATGACCCAGCAATGCGCACTTGCAGCCCAGAAAGCCAATCGCATTCTGGGCTGTATCAAAAGAAGTGTGGCTAACAGGTCCAGAGAGGTGATTCTGCCCCTCTACTCTGCTCTGGTAAGACCCCACCTGAAGTACTGCATTCAGCTCTGGGGCCCCCAACATAAGAAGGACATGGACCTGTTGGAGCGAGTCCAGAGGAGGGCCACAAAGATGACCGGGGGGGCTGGAGCACCTCCCCTATGAGGACAGGCTGAGAGAATTGGGGTTGTTCAGCCTGGAGAAGAGAAGCCTCTGTGGAGACCTTATAGGGGCCTTCTAATTCTTAAAGGGGGCCTACAGGAAAGCTGGGGAGGGGCTCTTTTACAGGGAGTATAGTGATATAGTGATAGGCTGACGGGTAACAGTTTTAAACTGAAAGAGGGTAGATTTAGATTAGATATTAGGAAAAAATTCTTTACAGTGAGGGTGGTAAGACACTGGAACAGGTTGCCCAGAGAAGTTGTGGATGCCCCATCCCTGGAAGTGTTCAAGGCCAGGTTGGATGGGGCTTTGAGCAACCTGGCGTAGTGGAAGGGGGTTGGAACTAGATGATTGTTAAGGTCCCTTTCAACTCAAACCATTCTATGAGTCTATGACCTGTAGAAGGCTTAAGATTTCTGCAGTCTCATGCAAAAATGAGAAAGCATTTCTTCACAGTCCTGAAAAAATATTCTGTGTAGTTACACAAAGCTTGGGTTGGGTACCATGGTTTGGAAACTAATAGAGTAGTGCTGGCCACCTTCTAGTCCCCATACGTGATATCCCATTGTCTTCACTCCAGCAGCCACATGCACAAAGACTGATTTTTAGAGAGGTCTCACCAGGCTGGTCCTTGCCTACCCAAGCCTTTCCTACACGCTTGACCAGCCCTAGAGGTGCAGAGAGTTTGAAATGATTGTGACTACTACAAGTGCTCCCTAATCCCAAAGACTTCCACATCTACCATCACAGAAATCCAATCATCTTCTGGGTTTTGCCCATTTCTGCCAGTTTCTGCCCATTTCTACTAGTTTTCCCTTTTCCCTCCCTGCCTGACCATTAGCAATCTACAGTGACCTAAAGCAGGGAATTGTATTAGACCATTAATGGCATATACTATATCTTCATTTCCACATTTTTACCTAAAAGGCTAGCAGTGAAGTCTAACATCCTCTTTAGGAAGAGCAATTTAAAACCAAAACCAAAACTAACAAACAAACAAATAAAAAAACCAACCAACAGCCAAACAAAAAAAACCCACTCAAATGGACAGACAGACAAAAAAAGAAAAATGCTGAAAATGTCAAGAGGTAACTTAACAATTTGGTGACTCATCATGAGACAAGTCTTCCATGGTGTTTAAAAAAACCCACAAAACCAAACAGCAGGAACATGGTGCATCATGAGAAGGATCAGATGAATTCTTAGCATTTTTTAAGAACAAAATCACTTGAGCGAATTATACAATGAATAGGGTAGTGAAGAGTAAATATCTACTGTTTGCAATTACTCCAGCTCACCCTCATACTTTCTTTTGGCCTCACCCACAGCGTGCACCTATTCATGATACCTCATCTTAACAAGGAGACATTCTCTGGTGCTAACGTATTAAGGGAAAAAAAGGAAAAAACCCACCTCAGCCAAGAAAAATATCCATGATCAAAATTAAAGGTGTAGCTTTAAAGTAAAAAATTTGCCATAAAAATTACATCCTCGGACAAAGCCACATAGCAAGCTACAACCTTCTCCGTTTCTCTTGCAAAGAAAGAAAAGGAAAACAAAAGGAACAGCTTTACAGTGTCCCTTATTCAGTTCTTGATCAAAGATGTTCTGTCTGCTAATTACTGGCTTATGGCAGAAACAGTTCAGGTCCAGCCCTGCAAGGTATTATGTTTCTCCAGGAAGGCTCCTAAATGCCTCAGGCTCCATTATCTTTAACAGCAGATGAAGTCCTCATTAAACAAAGAACCCTTTTTTCTCCACATCAAGAGAAAATCAAAACTTTGTAACTGTATTTTAGTCCAAAATGAATTTGTTATTTCTGGTATACAAATAAACAAACACATATAAGTTAGGAAACCATCCTCCCTACCAAGATAAATCTACCAGATTATACCACTTTATGATCCCATGAAATGTAGTTCTGATTTCTCCAACCTTTTTTTTTTTCCCCTTTGAAATGATCAAACATTGAACTGATACATTATTAATTTTAGCACTGGCATGCTACCTCCACTCACCTCTATGCATTCTGCATGACAGAATCTGTAAGCAGTATTTGTTCTTTACTGTTTGTAACAACTACATTCTGTGTCACTACAATACTTAACAGCTAATGTAAGTAAGGATCATTTGGGTTTGTTTAAAAAAAAAAAAAGTGACCCATCAATCTTATTCATTAGTTTAAGATATTAGTTCTGAAATTTATCTGGATCCTAAAAAAACCCAACTCTAGCAGCTTTTCACAAAAGTGAAAAGGAACTGCAGGAAGCAATTTTCACTTACATAAGACATCTAATTCTCTTCTCCCCAGTCCCATTTCCTGCCAAAATACCTTCTATATGATAACTGAGATTAAATATTGATTTTTTTCTGATTTTTTTTTTAATGACAGTGCTATTTACCTGAGTTGCGCTGAAACTTGATTTTGTCCCAACTTCCATGTAAGCCCAAAATATCCGTGTTCACACCACTGTGCCACCTTAGTCTAGCAGCCCTGCCACGAGGTTAACTTCAGTCTGTCCTTGTTCCAACTCACTCAAATTGCAGTAGGCGCATTCTGCTCCAGGAAACCTCCCTTCAGCCAAGTTAAGAGATAAAAAATTCCCACAACCATATTCTCTTCATAATTAAGTTATTCAACATTGCTCCTTTGTAGGCAGCTCCAAGAGATGAAACACACAAATATCAGTCCCAGCACTTACTTAATCATCACATTAATGGGGTGGTCTCTTATGAGTTAACAAGACTTTGTGGAAAATGACTGACTTGTCAAGCCATCACCTTCATTCCAAAACTTGGAAAGGAGATAACTGGCAACTCTTTTGGCCAAGGGACTCCAAGACCACTATTGACAGCAGGCGCACTTATAAATTTCAGCACTTGAGAGGCCTTGAATGGAAAATATTACACATTTTTGTACTTGCAATAACTGTTATACATTATACTAAGCCCAGTATGTGTATTTTAGTGACTCCATGTGTCACTGAAACTTATAGTCTGCTCACGTGGAGTGGCTTTGTATGTAAAGGAAAAATAATCTGTTAGGAATCGAGAAGCATTAGTTATCTCTGAAGTCACTGTGCTCATTAAAACTTTGGCTTCCTAAACTCTGTAATACATTTTAAGAATGTATTCTACATTCCATTTTTCACATAGAAGCTTAGTAGTTAGAAAGGATACTATATCGTCAACAGACTTAACTACCCTGGGTTTGGTCATTTTCCCTCCAAAAGACATTAAACAAGTGTTAAAAGTCCCCTCTGCCGAAGCTCACGTTATTTCCATAATTCATTCCCTTCTGACAAGTTGTTCTCTCTTGTACAGTAGTGATCAGTCACAGCTTAAATGCAAACAACAGACTAGGCCAAAAAAGCAAGTCCCCCAGAACAATTGCCACTCAGAAAACCCATTTAATTGCCTGCTGAAGACTTTATTCCAAACACAAAGCAACATGAAACACCAGCTTTACAACAGTCTCACCTGCTGACATAAATTCTCTATGAAGTTTGTGTGTGTCTCAGACAATGGCTTATAACCTCTCAAATTTGACTTATTTTTTTATTATTTTGGAAGATTTTGTGCTCAGCCACACCCGCATAAAATAACCTATCAGACCTTCATGGGGGGGTTTTTGTTTGGTTTGGGTTTTTTAAGTAGTATTTTAATTGTATCTTGTTAAGAATTAGAAATGTTAGGAGATTAAAGCTTGCCAAAACTGTGGGGGAAAATACTCAACAGACATTGTAAGCTTAAAAGTTATAAGGCACTAAGAGGAACAATGAAGATCCCAAAATATGAAAGCATGTAAGTTTGTTGTGAATTTAAATGTAAGAGAGATTGAACTCATTTGCAAATTTCATTTTAACAGACAGACTCCACTCAGCTTACACAGTCCACAAGAATGCTGGAAAAAAGCTAAAGCCTAAACTTGTGCCAATATTTTATGCACCAAACACTTTGTTAGCATCAAGTGCAATTAAGCCTAAACTGAGAAAATAAGCAATAATAAGAATCATTTACTCAGTTTATAAAGAGAAGTAGATGTCATTAAGTAAAAATAAATAAATTACTAAATAAATCCAGGTTCAGTTCTGGTTCAAGTGGGCGCAGCTCCCCCCCACTGTAGCTACATGAGTTCTGTTTTAAGCATCTAACACATGTAAGCAAACTTGCCCGAATTTTTTAAGTCGGCAAATTACTACCCAAAGTGTTCTTGAGATATTGGCAATAACTTTTTTTTTCCCATTTCATCCCTATACATATATTGCTACCGGTTTTGTTTTTAAACTCTCGTAGATCAGAAGCAAAGGCAAGCCTTAGTCATCTTACACTTCTGCAGAAGAGACGGTCATTCAGCGACATGAGCCAACACTAACATCTCTGTGCTGACGATGTGCCACATCATTTTCACTGTTTTTTCCCCCCGGTGTTTGCTTTTTTCTTTTCCTTCTTCTGCTAAAAGTTACACTATCTTTCCTTAAAACCTGCCTTATTCTTTGAGACATAACATTCTTTCTGACAATTGTTTCCCTCCTTCTCTGCCCCCCTCTGCTGTTGTCTTTATAATCTATATATAGATTCCCACTTCTCATAGCTCCCCAAAATTGGCAGCACCAAACACTTCCCTTGTATTGATTAGCTGCCTCGGGGTTGGGGAGAGCAAGGATCTGACATCTCCAGCAGCAGCCTGTGGCATCAGGTCATGTGCAAGACAGAGGAGGATTGTGGAGCAAACACTAAACAAATGCAGAAGGTTAAAAGGGCAGTTCAAAACCTTTATAAAGTTGAGGTAGGGTCTTTCAAACTTCCTTACTCATCACAGGAAGGAAGGGAAATTTTTCTTTCCAAGCACTTTTTGGGCAGAGGCTCAAACACAGAAGGGCTCCACCAGAAGCACCATGAGGTCAGGAGGAAGCATGTCCTCTAGGGCTCTGCCCCAGCTGGGAACTAAAGTCCTTTCAAGACTAGAAATTGCTGCATCTCTGTGAATGAAAGAATGTGCACATCAGCAACTGCAAAGACAAAGTGGTTTGGTTTTTTTTTCTGGTAGGAATAAGGATTCAGCTGTGACTAAACCGAAGCGTCAGATGAATCCTCGAGACTTCCTATCTCAAGTCTTGAACCACAAAGTTGACAAAGCCTCAGATCCAGTGCAGATCCTGCCAAAAGCAGAAAAGATGCGTAGAAGTGGGTGAAGAAATTTGACAATTTCTTTCTAAACAACTCACCATGCATTAGGTGAAAGTGGGGATACACTGTGCGCAAAGCTGGAGGAAAGTGCCGTTAAAAAAAAAAAAAAAAATCAATGTGAGAAAATACTTTCCATCTGCACACAGCACAAACACTTTGATGTTGTTAGCCTGTCTGGGATGAGAATCATGCTGATAGATATATCAAACAACGCCCATAAGACCCCAATTTAATTATTAGTTACAAGTGTTTATGATAATCAAACCCACATCTCTTGTGTAAGCACCCCGGTTTTCACCATGCAGGGCTTACAAAGGCATAATTTACTTCTCACCCCCCTTCCTCTGCTGAATCATCAGATACCAGCCACAACGGGTCTAGATACCAGACTAACAGGTTCACTGATCTAATTCACTCCTCTAAGACAAAAGCTGTCCCTACAGTTTTTCAATTCTCTTATTTTTCAGGCTTAGTGTTCAGACCAGAACACGTCCACTGAAACACATCCTATTCAGTGTCAGGCCAAAACACGTCCCATTGGAACATGTGAGGCAGTGGTGGGGATGTAAAAATCAATATATACACAGCTCTTTGTTATACAACCACCAGGAAAAGCTGGATTTTACTTCTAATATTGAACTAACAGCAGCATTAAAAGATGAAACTCTCAGGTCTATTTTACAGGGCAATGAAGTTCTACAGAGTGTTTTGCACCAGAGCATCCAAGAATACATCTTTCTTACCGTTTTATTTTGTTGTGGGAAACTTCTCATTGGGAAGTGAAACATGTATGCACTCCAAAACCTAAATATTATTTAACAGTTTGAAGCAGATTTACATCATCATCAAAATGTAAAAATAAGTGCAACGATCAATATTTGCCTACAGGGCTCTTAACAAGAGAATATTTGGGGGGAGGACACAGACACTTTAGTTCACAAGGAACTACACAAAAGTGATGGGAATAGTCATCACTGATTTAATGGTCATCATACTTTGTTTTTCTTAGTATCTTCTACTGAAGTCCTCAGAGGCTCAGCAGCTATCAAGTAAGATCAGATTTGACTGTGTGAAAGGTAGATAAAGGTTATCTGCATAAGAAAAAGAGGAAACTTCTAGTTCTGGGAAATAAAACATTAAAGCCAAACCAAGTCTGCTGCAATCCAGAAATGGAATTAGAAATCATGAATTTAAAACCTACGTTTAACCATTAAATCAGTTCTGACAAATAAAATAACACCTAAAATATCAAGATCACTAATGGAAAACATTTTGCAAGTAATATAGCATCTTAAAAAAAGCTGTAATTAGCTGCTGCACACAGCAGGTAATATAACTAGAGAAACAAAAAAATGTTTTGCTACATTATGCTACAGTGCTTATGGAGTATCAGTGACTGTCACTGTGAACACCACGGAAGTCCATTAGAAAATAAGGAAATGAAAGCCAGAATTGCATCAAAGGCCTCCTGGAGAATAGTACTCCATGGAGATCACGTCAAATGAAACAAAATATAACAAAATCCTAAGAATATCACTTTTCTGATGGCTTGCTGTAACTCATTAAAGAAAAAACCCCTACACTCCCCTCTGAGGATTATTTATAAATGGAAGGAAAACAGGAGCTTCCTGAAACACAGCTATGAACCTTTTCCTCAGAATAACTAAAAAGCAGGACTTAACCGGGAAATCACACTAAGAGCAAACAACATTGGAACTAAGAGCAAACGGCTTGCCTATCAGCCATCAAATTCTGAACTACTGAATGGCTCAATTTCTGCCTTTTTCTGAAACAATCCAAACCAAACCCAAAAAAGAATTCACTCCCCCCCGAAAAATAAAAGAAACCACAACACACCTTTTAGCATCATCTGTGTGAGGAGAAGAGATAAGGAAAAAACAAAAATCGCATGGAGTGAACTTCTACTGCCACTACAGGTCTTGAAAATGGTAGTGTAGCCCAAAGCACGTGGGACATGATGACTACAGAAAGGCTGATTTGGTATTGCACCGTTAGCTGAGAGTAAATGCTTTCCCCTCATGTAGGAAGCTGGCACTTCTACCTATTAAAAAGAATCATAGAATCATAGAATCATTTCGGTTGGAAAAGACCTTCAAGATCATCGAGTCCAACCATTAACCATGCCCCCTAAACCATGCCCTGGAGTACCCTGTCCACTCGCTTTTTGAATACCTCCAGGGATGGTGACTCAACCACTTCCCTGGGCAGCCCATTCCAATGTTTGACAACCCTCTCAGTAAAAATATTTTTCCTAATATCTAACCTAAATCTCCCTTGCCTCAACTTGAGGCCATTTCCTCTTGTCCTATCTCCAGCCACCTGACAGAAGAGACCAACACCCACCTCACTACAACCCCCTTTCAGGTAGTTGTAGAGAGCAATAAGGTCTCCCCTCAGCCTCCTCTTTTCTAGACTGAACAACCCCAGATCCCTCAGCCGCTCCTCATAAGACTTGTGCTCAAGGCCCCTCACCAACTTGGTTGCCCTTCTCTGGACACACTCTAGCAGCTCAATGTCTTTCCTGTAGTGAGGGGCCCAAAGAAGCTTTGTTGCACATCATGTAGATATCAATAGTCAGCAAAATTAACTCCTGTGGTTTTCAAGAGATTTTTTTTTTAGTTTTCTATAATGAAGATTAGCTTAGTTTTGTTCCTGTATTCCTAAAATACCTATATTTAATGTTTTGGAAATAAATCTACTACTTAGAAGCATCTATGCTATTAAAGGTCACTTAGGAAGAGTTGCACCTCTTCAAAGTGGGGATGTTTGTACATGTGTCGCATGTTCTGCTTCTACCCTTCAATAGCAATGAAAAAGCTTTTCAACACTGGGAATGTAAATCAACTTAAAAGACAATCAAACCTAACTTGAGGAGTTTGCAACCTGCAGATTACTGTTAGACAATGGTCAGACTCCTAGTTACACTAGTTACCACCGCAATCAACGTAACATATTTTCTGTATTAAATTTCAGCTTGCAAATGTTAGTCCTTGCTTACAGTAAAAGCACGTAAATCAAACCATGTGGAGTACATTAGATGATTCCCTGATGCCCACAAAGGTACTCCCTCAACTCAGCTTTTTTGAATTCTGAAGGAGAAAGCTATTGGTACTGCAGAAAGTTATTTTAAATCACAAGCAGCAGTTTATCATTAACTTGTCTTTTACCCACTAGGCAGAGCACTGCCAACTGGTCCTCACCTCACATACTGAGGCATACTGGCCATCCAGCACATGCCAAGATCAAGATGACCTAATTAACAGATGTTTCCTACCAAGTACACTGTTTCAGGTAAAATATATTTGCATAAATCATCACCGTTTGTTCCTGTCTTCGCAGACAGATATCAATTGTGTCTGATCTCAGCTAGAATACAGATTAGTTTTAGTTTAGTTTTAAATAGAACGAAAATAGGCTTCTAAACTACTGTACATCTAAACATCAAGCCAAAACTATTATCCTCCTAATGATCTGCTTGTGTAAAACCACATTTGAAACTCATATAATCTTTTGCACTGTATATTTTTTGTTTTAGCAATTGAATCTTTGTTTTAAAAAAGTCTCACATCATTGTACATCAGAGTGGTTTAATCCCTAGAGTGGAACTATAACAGAAGGCAATTATTTTCATATCTACCTTAAACGTAGGAATTAAAGACTATAGTCCATATAATAACAACAGGTGATAAACATTTATTC
Organism: Harpia harpyja; assembly: GCF_026419915.1. Lineage (NCBI taxonomy): Eukaryota > Metazoa > Chordata > Aves > Accipitriformes > Accipitridae > Harpia > Harpia harpyja. The sequence goes on from NC_068941.1 coordinate 36,554,233, forward strand.
TTTGGCTAGTCCCAACATATCTGAAAGATATGCATGGTTTCAGACCTTACAGCAAACATCTATAGGGTCAGCAAAATCACATTCATCACTTCTTAAAGAAAAAAAAAATTAAAAAAAAAAATCTTTACTTCCCTGTCTGAAAACAAGCAATATTTAAAAAAAAAAAAAAAACCAACAATTTAGGAGACAAAGTTCAGAATTAGATTTTGCTTTATTTGTCAGATGTCTGTGCTATGCAACAACTTGTACAAAGCAAAGGCACAGACATTTCTCACTGGTTAAAGGAAAAAAAGCAAGATGACCAGTTAAGGCCCTTTAGTTACCACTTGATCCATTGCAAACAGGTGGGAACTTCTGGGATCCAACACCTTCTCCCTCCATTTTCAGTGTGGGACTCTCAGATTACACAAGATTTGCAAACCTCCTCCCACAAGCACTCGCTACCCTTCAAATAGTGATGCCCCAACTCATTTCCCACCCAGCTACTTATAAGGCTCTGCTGTTTATAACATCTGAGCTATCCTCCCAAGCAGCCTCTCAATTGACCAACCCTTATTCCGTCAAGGACTTGGACTGTGAGAGTAGGAATCCTGAAAATTTATCCCACACTGAAATTACAGGCTCCCAGCTTGTGAGAGGCAGTTACTTGATGGTGGCTTCCTTTATTTTCATACAAATGAAGGTGGAGTTCTGAAATACCCTCCTAATCTGACTGCCCTCAGGTTCAGCCCACCATGATACAGTATGTAGACAAAACCCCAAAAGCATAATGGTAAATTTGTTTCAATTGCTGCAACTCAGAGGTGATATTTTGCATTCCCTGGGGCAAACAAACTAAAAATAAAAAAAAAAAAAAGAAACAACCACCCATTACATGTTTCTTTTTCAACCCTGACTGAATCAAATGTTTAATTCCAGGGCTGCTCCTTTGCTTGATTTTGTTTGCCTTTTTTTTCCTATGGTGGTATTAATGATAGGGGCACAGGGGAGGGGAATGTAACTGAAATTAAAGTAAAAAAATGTCTTTAAACTTAAAGTTGAAGGAAACATTTTGACATTCAGTAAATAATGATCTACCTTTGGCACCTGCCATTGTCCCCTATCTATATTTACTACTGTATTTATGTTCCTATGCTACATACTGTATCAACCTCAAGAAACTGAACAGCCTTTACAGATTCTGATCTTTTGCAGCAATAAAGATCCCCAGGAAGGCTCTAAAGGTATGCAATGTGAGGAAGGCTGCTACTGCTTAACTAGTCCTCACTCCCACCCATTTTCCTGGCAGATGAATAGGTATGATCCTGCAAAAGTCACTGAACTCCGTTTTTACCCTGCAACCTTCCATTTTCACCCCAGCAATTCTCCTTTGAACTTCCAGGCAAGTCTTTAGTTTGTCAGGTTCACTTAGCTGCAGCATGTTTTGTGGTTCACCTAATTGCTAGCTGATGTGCAGCAAAGTGCTTTGCACAACAAAAGATTTTGAATTCCAGCTAGGAGCAAAAGCTGTACCCCTCTATTTATTTAGTTTGTGGGCAGGCTTTCCAAAGGCATGGCTTAGCTAGCAAAAACCTGTTCAGCAGCTAAATTAGGAGCAAAAGCTTTCTACATTGCCGCCAATAAAAAAAAGTGCATATACATATACACCAAGACACCTTTGTATGCAAAGAAGAACCCAGCATCATTCATTAGCCATGAATTCTTTGGACAACATTTTACCCAACGCCACTTAATTTCAAAACCAGAAAAAGCAGGAAGACTTAAGATGACTCAGGTGCTTGCACTGCAACGTACAGCATAAAAAGCCACACGCAAACCCCTTTCAGCTTTAGAAAAGCTCCTGTTAAGATGCAAGGGTATGAGCCTGGAAGGCTTCAGGGCAGCTGTCACCCTGTGCCTGAGGCACACACCAGCAGCTGCAGCCTCAGATGTGGTCTGGGAAGGCACCAGCCCACACTCTGGGGAGAGAAGGAAGTCTTCGATAAGACACCACCACCAGACCCAAGAGAAAGGAGAAAACCGCCAGGCTCTAGACCAGCAACGCCTCACCTCCAAGTCCTGAAGCTGGCGTTTACAGAGCCCACAAGAATCTGAAGAGCCTGCACAGAGTTCACGGGGTTTACTTCAAAGAAACACCAGCTCAGAAACAGATTCTGCAAATTTGCAGATTAAAAGCAGCTTTCTCAGCAGCACCCGGTTACTGTACATTGCACGGCAGCATTGGTCCTGCAGGTCAGGTTACTTCCAGGCCCAAAGGTCAGGCTGACAAAAGCACTTGGCCATTTTCACGCTGCGAGGCACACAACCTCGGATCACCTCCTCCTCAATGAGCTATATACTGAACATCTCTGTGGGCCGCCACCGAGCGCAGCCGGCCGGGCAAGCCCCAGCTCCACATGGAGCTACTCAGCCTCGTTCAGCAGCCACGTGCCAAGGGGCAAACCCCAAAGTAGGCGTTAATCATCCAACACTCAGTTCTGACATCCCTGAAAGAAGAATTATGCAAGAATTAATGTTACAGAAAAAAGGATTCCAGCAAAAAATTGTTTTCAGGTTTAGAAAAAATTACTCAGAAGTTGTAATGCTTTGAACCAATTCATTGCCTCTGTTCAACTGGCACAGGACAATCAACCTCCTTCTACATGCTAAAAAAGCAAATCACTGAAGAAAAAAACTAAAGTCAAAATGCCTATGTAAGGGAAATGATGATGACTAGTAAACCAAAGTTGGAGAAAAATAAGACTTCCGAATGCATTCTTAACATAGCTTTCTTAAAGCACAGCCTTATATGGTTTATGGAAACAAAATATCCACCCCAAGGAACCCATGACTCATGAGTTTTAACCATCACCTAAAGTGAAGCCTGTACTGTTAAGTTTGAAATCCTTTCTATACTTGTATTCTTCTGCTTGCTCCTCTTCTTTTATTATCATAGCCTCACCTGCCATTTGATTTAGCAGTTATACTATTTTCTCAACTTTCTGTGGAGCCAATTTTAACTTTTAAACTTTAGGACTTCAGATCCCCCTGTAACAGCGACTAAGGCTGGCTCTTGGGAACCCTGGTGTCATTCCCCGCACTGCTGCTTTTTATTTTTGAGAAATTAAATAGATTACAGCTAACCTACACTAGGGGAGTATTTCAACACCTGAGGAGCAAAGGACTCGAGTCTCTTAAAACCTGGTCTACATCAAGGTGCCTCATTTCTCCATCTTCAAAATGGGAACAAGAGCATCCATTTTGTCCATATAGTTTGTCAGAACACACATTCCTTACAGAGCAAAATGCTCTTCCTCCTGTGCATTTCCAAAGCAGAGCAGGACTCTCAACACAATAAATGGTAATATCATCATATTGTTTTCTAATAAAACCAAGACTGGGAACAATAAAAATAGCAAGTAAAACGCATACTGAGCTATTCTTACAGCAGAAAACCCTTTCTGAATTGGATAACTTGAAAAATGACCTTAGAAAATAGAAATCAAATGATCCATAACATTTTTTCCCTATTACCCCACCTCAAATCATGAGAATTTCAGCTGTTCTTAAGCTAGAAGTCTAGACTTCATGTTTCCTGAAAGAAAAACCAAAGAGATGAGGGAGAACGGAATGATAAAGATTCATACTCATGCAGGCAGATAAAATAAGTGTCACTGTTTTTAACACTTGAGTTCCACAACTGCAGAACCCAGCCTTAAGGCTCATCTGAATTTTGGCTCTGAGTCCTGTCAACATGGACATCAAACACACCCAGCAGGCCCTAGCCTCACCTGTGACACTTGGGTAACCCTGTGCTTTTAAAAGGTTTGGGGGGGGGGGGGGGGGGAACGCAAAACAAAAAAACAAAAAACAAACCCCAAAAAACAAACACAGAAACCACAGCTGTCACTGAAATTCATCTATTGCTTCGTAACACCCATGTTCATTTGTGAAAATCCATTAAGTCATCCACTGAAGAGCTGGAAGGAGAACTGTAGTAACTGCTCACTGCCGACCTACTGTACCCAAAAAGATTTCTGAAGCACTGCAATATAGCGATAGAGGCAAACAACCTTGAAAATCCTTCTTTCACTCCCAAGCCGAGCAATCCCAATGCCTTTTGTCCTAAATGTCTAAATTCATAGTGAGAGGTGAAAGAAATTCCTTTACAAAGCACACTATAGCTGTGCAGATCTGGTTTACAAAATATAGAGGTAAAGAAGTTTTACATCATAAAAACCAAAAAAAACCCCAAAACAACAACAACAAAAACCCCACACAACTTTCCAGGCTTTTCTGTATTATTTTTATCCCTGTATTGCTCACTGACACTTTTTTCCAGAATTTTCATGAGTATCATGATCTCACGCAACAGTAGAAATAACACAATTCTTCATCTTTCTCACTTCCAAAGAATCATTAAGGCAGAAGTCTGGAGAAACAGTCCCCAAAAATAATATTTAAAAAATAGGTGGTGGCTCTTAGCTGTTCAGCAGCTTACAGATTTATTTATGGAAATCCATGCTAAGTTACTGAACTTGAAAATATATCCAAAAAGCAAGCATCTGGTTTCCATCTGTCCTCATGGGAACCAGGAAAGGGCTTTAACTGAAAATAAAATATTGGGGTGCAAAAGAGCAAGATCTCAGGGAGGGAGGGACACATGTAAAGAAAGAGTCCCTATGGAAAAAAACAACCAAACAACCAACAACCACCACCCAAACTATCAAGAAGCTAAAACTGCAGGTTACAAAATGAAAAAGAAAAAACACACCCCATATTTTTGAGCCATAGCTAATACAAAAAATGAGCAAATAACATACGAAAATCAGAATTTTATTTCACAATTTAAAAAAATATAACCTTCATACTAAACAGCAAGACTTGTTTACAGAACTAATTCATTTTAAAGACATATACCTGAATAGGCACCTACTAGTGTACATGGCTGGCAAGCACAATTTTATCCATCTGTATTTAAGGAATCTCCAAGCAAAGTGGACTTGCAATTGTGACAGCTGCAATTCCAGTTTCTTTCAGGGGCAGTGAACAATTCCATATTTAAAAAACCAAGCTGCGATATGGCCTTACACAGGAAAAAAGGGAGCTTTTATTTTCCCCTTCAAATATTTTGCCAACATTCATTTACAAGTCACAAAACATCTAAATTGGTTTTCCACAAGAGGTACGTGCACATCTGCCTCCATAAATATACTGCTTTAAACCTGTAAGTAAAGTTTTTGAAGACATTGCTTTAAATATCCCTTCCAACCTCCCAGGCAAGCTACTTCTTGCCCCTTATTTTGTTTCTCTTAATTTTATTTTTTCCACTTTGCACATAAAGAATAGAGGAAGTCAAGTGAAAACCTGATCAGCAGTACAAAAGCATATCAAGTTAGAATATTTATAATAAGGAAGCTGGTCTTAAAGAATTTCATCTCTCGCCTTTGTCACATAGACTCACGAAGTTTCCTTTGCAGCTTTTAAAGGGCAAGCTGTCACCGTGCCCTGGCCACCATGCAAAGTGGGATGCTGGAGCCCATCCACCTCAGGTGGTACCCACTCAGGTTCACTGGCCTACTAATCCCTAGAGTGTACCACTGCTTTTCTACCAACTATCATTTTGATCCTCACAACACACACAAAAAAAGCCCCTAAAAAGCCAGAGCAAGACCCTGTTTCTTTTTCAAATAACTACTGATTATTTTGGTTAGTCCCTCCTTAGCAAACAACACAGCCAGCCCCGACTCTGACATGCCGTGAGGCTGGTGGTATGTATACCCAGCAATTTTTCCCCATATTGCCATTATCTTTACATTACACTTAAGGCTGCACCACTATACTAATTTTCACATATGCCACATGAATCTGTGTCAAATTATAACTGATCAAGAGTAACGCAGGCATCTACAGATGAGTGCACAGTACTTCTTACAATTTATCGTGAATAAAGGTAACTAAGTGCTACCACCAAAACCGTACCAAATTGAACTCACAAAATATATTCTGGTTCCTACAACTAATTTGATGAAACTGAGTTCTTTCACATCTTTCATAAAACATCACATGGACATGCTCAGTGCAAAAGCCATTAGCTCAAGCCATAATGCTTTTCCAATCCTCTTGGACCTCAAAGTAACACCACTAACCAACTTCTCATTCTGTTCCTTTAAAGCAGCAGCAAACTAGGGCAGTATCTAAGAATTTATACACTCTTTCAAGACTAACCTCAACATTCTTGCATTGTAGTTCAAACTATCAGTAGCCTATGGGGATGCTGATAAAAGCTCAGAAGTGTAAAACCCCCTCAAGATAAAAGCAGTAAGAGCAAAATAAGATATGTCTTAGATTTTCCTACCTATGGCGCCAACTCATATTTTGAAGGCCAACATTGTTTCACATTGACAGCATCTCTTTAATTTTGCATGTGAACAATAACAGCTCAAAATATTTTATTTAGTTTGGTTTTGTTTTGGGAGAAGAGGCAGGAACAGAAGAATATAATTATGGAGATCCCTCAATATTAAAATGGCTTATCATGCCACTCAGTTTATGCTCTCAAGCTGTCCTTCCCATGGGCAGCCAGCATCTGCAGTTAGCATGAGCCAGTCAGACTCCAAGAAGCACTCTCATGTAGGCTATAAAGAACGAATAAACAACTGAAGCAAATCTCCTGCTAAACAGCAATCAGAGCAAGGAGGTTTTCACAGACAGAGCAGCCGGGAGAGCACCGTCCACGGCTTTGGTTTCATGGGATCTGGGCAGAATGCGAAACAGCTGAGACCCTGGGACTGCTGACCGGCAGAGCAACAAGAGAGGACATCTGTCCCACTCCCAGATGCTGGGACAGAGGCTATTCCTTTGATCTCTGCTAGTCTGATCCTAACTTAGCCTTCAGCTGTCAGGTAGCCGACGCTGGTGAGTCAGATGCTACACTGGGTAGGAAGGGTGAGAACAGGAGGGGACCGGGCTAACTCATGATTAATTCAATTTTCAAACCACTCATCCTCGCACTCAACCAGAAGCAGCCTCGGACAAGTTATTGCCTGACCGAGACACATCTGCTATTCCTTTCCTATATCTGATATTAACCCTGCCCATCAATTTATGGTGACGGGAGAAAGTGGGCCAAAGCCCCACACTCCCAGCTGCCTGCTGCAGTGACTCAGTGGGCTCCTGGAAAGTGCATTTCCAAACAACCTGCCTGCCTCGTTGGGAGACAGAAAAGCAAGCCACACACTAGGTATACCAGCTCATCAGAAGAATCACACATTGTAATACCTCTGATTCATCAAGAAACTTCTAATGCCACAAGTTTCACTCGAGAAGATGCCCTAGGCATGAACCACGCCACAAGATACTCCTTTCCTCAGAGACTCAACAAAGGGAATCCCTTATTAAGGGTATCTAAGAACCAAAGTACAGAAGGACAACAGGAAGAACAAGAAACAAGAAGGGCTGAACTGTAGCCTCTTAGAAAAGACAGCACTCACACAACCATTCAACTACACATCACTTAAGGCCAGGAACAAGCACCACCACCCTGGAGAGCTAGACGTTTGTCAGACCTACAACCACATCATCTCTTTTATTCTTATACTGATGAACTCTGAGAAGTGGTCCTTTCGTTAAGGGCAGGATAATTTGCCAGAAAAGGTAGTAACTGGTGAAGAGATACTGTTACGGGCCTCAACCAACACTCATTGAGGAACTTTGCACTGCTGAAGGCAGGCACGAACAGAAATCACAGGGTGCAACTGCTGTTGTTTTCTTTGATAACAAGAAAAGATGGTTCTCATTATGTGATGACTTCAGAGGCCAATCCTCCTCCAGGATGCTCACTCACTTCATTAAATAAAAATAGCAGTCTTCTAATAAAAGCCAGTATTTAACCCTGGGAGACTTTTCAGAGCTTGAAGGAATTTCTTGCTTGTGCTGCTGCTCTTCCTGCTTCAGTTCCAATAACCTGCACATGACCATCCTGCTCTCTTCTTCCAACCCCTCCCAAAACATAGTCCCAGGCTAACAGAGGTGTGCTGACATTCAATAAACTGCATGTTCTGAGAATGAGACTGGACCAAGCTCTAAGTTCTATAGTAGACACTGCAATTAGCAAAGGGAGGCTGCTACTTTGTGAAACAGTAGTATCGTTTCAGGAAACATCTCTCCATGACCCTGAGCTGCAGTATTTTCATCCAGGTAACTCGGGGGTTAACTGTTTAAATCCATCATTCTGTTTGTCAATAAAAATAATGATGTAGAACTTGACCCAAAAAAGAAGTGCCCCTAGTCAGTTAGGGAAGGAAAAAAGAGCCTGGGTAAGACCTGTTTTTAATTAAACAAGTGTTAACAAAACTGAAGCTCAAAAGGAAAAGGAACTAGACTTCATTCAATGTAGAGCAGGTGACGGAAGGTTGGAAAAGGTCTTTGTCAGCTCACATAATTAACATCTAATAAGTTTTCTAAAATGCTATAAATCAAAACACATTTCAGGCTACAGCAGTGTATCTTTCAATCATGGCCACTTAACTTTACACACTTTGCCAAACCACTTACATGTTTTTATCCTCCCAAAACTATCATGATTAATTCTCTTTTAAAAAAAAAAAGAAAAACGTATCTTACCTTTGCAGAGTCATGTTCAAATTGCCTGTACATGCCTTGATCTTGTTTTGTGCTTCTAGATGAGTCATCCCGTCCGTGCTTATCCCATCAATGGTGAGAACCACATCACCTATCCCCACATGTGCTTGAGCTGCCTTGCCACCGTCGTTAAGCTGAAATATCACAAGAATGGTAAATGAGAAACTTGGATGGTTTATGTTTATATTCTCTGAACACAGGACCACAATATCTTATTCACAGTGCTGTTTCATAGAAAGAAAAAAAAAATTATCTTTTCTTCTTTGTGAGTATGTGCCTGTGAAAGTTGCTGCACTATCTTTCCGATGAAACAGTATTTATAGGTTCTTGTTCTTATTTCACTTGAATGACAGGAAAAGTATTGCACAGTATTGCCTATTTTTCAAAATCAAACTCCACTTCTACTTTGCTGGCTGGAAGCTGTGCACATTCACCAAGAGACACAAGAAGGGGTAGGCACACACAGTTTCCTGGATGCCAAGTTTCAGCCTCTTCTCTCTTCATATATGAAACTTTTCTCACGAGAGGAGAGAGGAAACCAGCTTTTTCCATTCCAGATTTTCCATCTAAACAATCTCTTCAAAGTTTCTGTGTTTGACAATGACTGGTCACATGCGTGGAAGACTTCATTAATAGCTAAGCTGACTTTTCCCCAGCTGCAACTAATAGAAAGTCAAAAGTTCAATGCCACAGACAGACCAGTTGCAGGACTTTGTTTTGCCTTTCTCTCAGTAGGTTTATAGCCCCCAGTGACCCGCAATATATTCAGACTAGAATAAGAAAGGCCTCTTCAGCTGCCTCTTTGATCAAGGTCACTGCTGAAGTTCAGCTCAACTGCCTTTGGTCCACTTGAATGAAACAGTCTTGCGACAGAAACCGTTGTAAAGTTCACATTATTGACCCCATTTGAACAATAAATTAATCTTTTCATCTGATGCCACTGAATTTCAGCTAGCTTCATTCCCAAGAACAGAAATAGAAATAAAGCAACACATGGTAAGATCTACACACTGATTTATATCCCTGGTCCTCAATCTGCTAATCATTTTATAGCTGGCTGCAAAGAACAGTCCTGGGTGGTGCAAATTCCCTCTTTGTTTCCAGATGTATTTCCTGTCTTACAGGAGAAAAGCTGTAGCTGCTTGTGCTGTGCATACAAAACCTCACAGCTCTTTCCTCTGTCTGCAAGCCTGTCTGTTCCTTGAAGAAATTGCTACGTTTTTAGGGAGGTGCTGCAAACGAAGCATTACAGTGCTGCTGTAATGAAGAATTACTTCATTTTTATTTCCAAAAGTAGAGTTCACCTTGGGCCACAATTGTGCTCTAGCAAGTGACTTCTCAAAGGGAGACGGAAGGAAGGCTTTCACCTCTGTTGGGTTTTGACTGCCTCTGGTATAGTTCATTCAGTAGAGACCAAGAAGTTTTGGTTCCTTGTGGTTCCTTCTGACAATGACCAACCACAAAGTACAGTCACCAGTCTCAACACCATTCATTTCTCCAACAGGAGAAGTGAGGCTGCATCTTGACAACTGCCTATGGCAAAGGGGTAGTACTACATGAAATACTAAGGACTTGGTCTTTGCATTTGTGTATGAACAGTCACTTGTTGGTAAACCTGTGGAAAGCGTCCCATCAGCCTACCTAATATGGTTAAGGCTTTCCTAAAACTTCAGAGACTATAATACATGACAGCTGCGACACATGTATTGGATGGCATCTGAAGACAAATACTTTAACTGAGGAAAAAGTATGGCCTAATGCTGCAAGACAAATGCAAATGCAATACTCCAAAAATGTATCGTTTGACAACATATAGACAAAAAGCAGGAAATGTCACATTCAGTGGATCACAGCTGGCATTTTTCAACAGCAGTCTACATCCCACAGACATCTGCAGTAGCAATCTTCAGCAACTAAAAACAATAGCCAAAGATTCAAACAAAACCAGAAAAACCCTTCCATTTCGTGTTAATCCTATGCTAACAAATACATTATTCTGGTGAAAGGGGAGGCCCGAGATGTAGGAAGGCTCATCATTTCTTCGGATTCAAAATAGTGGGCAGTCCCTCAGCACTATGGGTCAACATAGCAATTTTACCCAGAGTTGAAACCGAGGCATGCTAACAAGGGAAAGTTAGCAGAGCAAGTCCCATGCAAGGAAGAAAAGTAGAAGACAAAGGAAAAAGGAGATGCACTGATTTCAGAAAAACTTTTTGACTTGCTAAATTCATAAGAATTACAACTTGTATACTGCATCCTTTTACAAAAGCCTTCAACAACAAAGCCAAAGTTCCTCCAAAATTTGGTGTTCATACACAAATTCTGAGCTAAGAGACCCAGTTACTATAAAACACAGATCAGGGAACCCCACAAGCATATAGAAAGCTATGACCAACATAGCTATTTATAGGGAAGCTCCTAAAACCTTTGGGTGAGGGGTGGAACCTGCCATAAACAGATCCCTAAACCGATACGTTACAGCATGCTGACATTCGTCAGCAAGGTCTGGAAAAGGGAAAGGAACGTAAGGGCGCTAAAAGCTAAAGGTCAAATGGATCGCTGTGCTTTGTTATTGGACTCTCCAAGTGAATAAAATCTAGCTTTCTCTGAACGTATGCAAATGCACGTGATGCTCATACATTGTAATCTGTGATAAAAAAAGCAACCCACACACATTCAGCAGTAAGACTTCAAAAGCAGGCTTCAGGCTAACTATTCTCATGGAGGGGTGGGGGGCCTTACCATCCATGGAAGTGTAAAATAAAATACATTAATAAATTTTAAAAAAACCAACCAAACAAACAACAACTTTTTTGTTTGATTCTGGTGGCCAACACGCAACAACCCACAACTAATCACCTGACTTCCAAGAGGTCACTCTTAAACTGTTGCCTCTGGGCATGAAACTCTTTGCAAGTACACATGGGAGATAGCTGTAAAATCATTTCAGCAAAACCCCAGGCTGAAAATCCCTTAAAAATATGGCTGGAAAGCACACCCTGGAGAGGAGGAAAAAAGCAGACTGGTCCCAAGAAGCATGACGAGCTCCTGGCTATGACCAAGAGACCTGCCGTGCAGGCAGGGGACTGAATCTGCCTTGTAGGTGAGGCTGGCGCAGACAAACAAATTACTGGACAAGGATGTGAAGAACTGCACATGCAGAGGGATGCCAGAGCAGTAATCTCCTTATCTAGATACAGTGGATAAGACTCCCAAGTGACACCTACTGATTTGAGATAAGAGATCTGACTAACCAGGAGAGGTGAGGTTGATACTTCTAGGAAACCTCAACCAGAGCACAAGTCTTCCCTGAGAGTACCAGCCAGCATCCTTGGCTTGTGAAGCGCCTATAATGAAGTGGGACCGAAGCTACAAGGGCAGAGTTTTACCACAGATGCAAGAGGAATATAATCACAAGAACAGGTATATAAAAAGAAACAAACATCTACACTGAACACAGCAGGAGCAATTAGAACATTTGAAATGATTAAGGATCTTTTCCAGACTGCAGACCTATTTATATAGGTGTTCAGTTTTGGGCCCCTCACTACAGGAAAGACATTGAGCTGCTAGAGCGTGTCCAGAGGAGAGCAACCAAGTTGGTGAGGGGCCTTGAGCACAAGTCTTATGAGGAGCGGCTGAGGGATCTGGGGTTGTTCAGTCTAGAAAAGAGGAGGCTGAGGGGAGACCTTATCGCTCTCTACAACTACCTGAAGGGGGGTTGTAGTGAGGTGGGTGTTGGTCTCTTCTGTCAGGTGGCTGGAGATAGGACAAGAGGAAATGGCCTCAAGTTGAGGCAAGGGAGATTTAGGTTAGATATTAGGAAAAATTTTTTTACTGAGAGGGTTGTCAAACATTGGAATAGGCTGCCCAGGGAAGTGGTTGATTCACCATCCCTGGAGGTATTCAAAAAGCGAGTGGACAGGGTACTCCAGGGCATGGTTTAGGGGGCATGGTTAATGGTTGGACTTGATGATCTTGAAGGTCTTTTCCAACTGAAATGATTCTATGATTCTATATCCCAGGAGCCTCAGTTTTGACACTTCTTAAGACTCTGTAACTGTGCATTACCATTATAAACAATATATTCATATACATACTGGAGATTACATATGCAAAACTGTGTACATATTCAAACCAAAACTAAAAGAAAGGTTCCTCATGTTCCTTGTCACAATGGAAACTAACTCCATTTTTTTTATTTTTTCACCTAGATTTTGAAAAATCCAACAGATGCAGCAGATATAAAATGATGTAGGTGCTAATACATAGGAAATTTTGAAAGCATTACTACTTTTGTACAGCTTTTTTTTTTTTTTCCTCTATGAGTGATTTTGTTCTTAAACTGAAAATTTAACCTTAGCTTAGTAAAAATATCTGGCATCAGTCAAGGGTAAGCTATAGTATTACCTATGCTTAAATACCAAAAGACTAGTAAACTGGGCAAAAGCAAAACAACACCTAATGCTTAATTCCTAGTAGGAAAAAAGCATATCCTTAAAAGGTACTTTTATTTAACGTACACGTGCAAACAAATTGAATCAATGCAACAAGACAGGTGCGCAGAAGAGTATAGCATTAAAATTATAAAACTGGCTACCTATGAATCAAACTAACTTCTAAGCACCATAAATATTCTTCAAATCCTTGATGAATCTGTTTTAATTCGGTATTTACAGTATGAGGCAAGTTTCTAAAATCAAGCATGAATTAGAGCTACAAAAAAAGAGGGATTTTCTTTTTGATGTTACACAGCAGACTTAAAGCTACAAAACTGCCAAACCAGCAATGTTTCCTCCTACTTAGTTCTATGTTTCTATACTCTGGGAAGCTCCTTTGGAGAAAGAGGGGGAGGCAAGGAGGAGAGACATTTCATGATCAGGCACCTGCTGAGGCCAATCACTCCCACAGCCCCCCCCCCAGCAGCAAACCTCTTTTCCGCCCCTCAGCAGCAATCAGCTTCATGGCTGAAAGCCAAAAGCCAGCCTATGCCATCCAGAGATGTTCAGGACGCTTTCTAATAAACATAAATAAAATCACCCATCTAATACCAGATTTTAGTTTTGTTTGACAAAAAAAAAAAAAAAAATTCTTTTTTGTTGTTCTTGTTTTAAACATCAGAATTCCAAAACTGCAAATATTGTCCTAAAATACATTCCAAATTGAGATAAAACAAAAGTAAAGCAGTTCTTGATCCAGGATGAACTTCAAAAGCAACAGTGTAAGAAGTAATCTCAGCATAGTTCCATGCCTCAGGTTTTTAAAAGCAAACAGCCCAAAACACAGTGGAATACAACTGTTTTCTTGAGCTAAATTTTAGCCAGCCTATTATTTTGTTTTGCAGTAACCAACATTAAAAAAAAAAAAAAAGGTGAGAAAAATAGCTTTTTTACTTTTACTCTCAAGCTTTAATGAGGTATTTTGAAAGATCCTTTCCAGGAAAATTGCATGTGTGCACACACATGCGCATCTATCTCTCACCTATCAATGTTAACTAAGTTCTAATTAACAAATAACCACCTATTTTTTCCTCACATGACTAAGAAGAAAACTGGACAAGCATGTCTTCTTTGAACCGTCATTATTTAATTTTTATGCAGTAATAAATGAAATACATAAACTGCAGCTACTCATAAGACAAAGGTCTATTTGGCTAAAGGTGGAAGCTGCCTTTTATCTTTTCCATACTGCCTGCCTTGAATCAATCCTAGCTGCAGCCAGCCCATGTGACGGTGCATCACAACCACTTTCCCGAAGAAACTATTTCATAGTCTGCCAGTAAATAATGTTCCCCCCATCACACAAGCATCCTTCAATGTCATCTGCAACTTTCTCTCAGAATGTAATTATTCATTGCTCCCAATTTAAAAATCCCTGGGCTATGTGACATCCCTCCAGCTTGATTTTTTACCCTTTGAGCATTTCTGATACATGGATGGCTATAGCAATCCAGTTTAAAGACATGCATAATCAAAGCAGAAGTCAACCAGACAATGATCTTTGTATCATTACCACCCTTGCTTCTCTTTCAGTCTACATCCTTCCCTATAATGAAGTATTTTAAATAAGTAAAAAACCAGAACAACACACCCACATACAGAAAGAACATTACAAGAGAACTTTGCAGAATCACACAATAAGCAATCGGGCAACCTCTCTTATATCAAATAACGCTCTGCCTTTTCACACAGACATTCAAACCACGGGGGCTTTATCTTCCTGCTATAATACACTTTATGCTAATACTTACACTCATTACCTGTTATTACCTTGTTTATCCCTAGCCTCATTTCACCTGACCAAAGTACCACCTCACACCAATGCCTAGTATTTTAACAGCATGCTCTCAAATGCACGTAGAGCTCAAAGTGTTATAGAAAGCACCCCTTCGGTGAATTGCTGCAAGAGAAGCCACCCTCACCGTATTTTTGGAGAACGCAAGCTTGCCCCAAAACACAAGAGGGGGCACACTTATGGGCTGTAGCTGCACTGGCTCCCTCACGCAAATTCAGCTGACCTGACTCCTGACGGGTGGTCCCAGCACCACGCAACCCACAGGGGCGGCAGCAGCATCGCGTGCTCGCGTCTGACACCTGAACACCACGAGCACAAACAGGGTATCGCTGTGCTCCAGCGTGTCCTACCTAACGGGGCAGCTTGCCAAAGCCCTTCCTCACCTCCTTCGTGGCAGGGAAGGAAACAAAAACCAAACTTACGCTCCAGGGTCCCAACAGGTTTGGGACACCTAGGGTCCAGCTTACCACTTCTGCATGAAAAAAAAGAGCCAGGGGAGCACCTGCTCTTTGTGGCAAATAAGCTTCCTCTGCACTCGCTGGAAACTGAGAGCTGTATCATATTCCTCACAGCCTTTACTACAGCAATATTTTTCACATAGCCAACAGATTAGCCAGCCAGCCTCGATATTTGCTTCCAAATCAAGAACGTACAAGCCAATTTTAAAGTCCAGATCAAATTTATACAGCTGAGTTATAAGAACCCTAATGCAGGGTTTGCAGTGGAAACCACTGACACAACCGGCTATAAAAGGAGTTAAGAGGCAGTTCTGCAAATAAGCAAAGGTTTTCCCCAACCCAAGCAGGGATCAAAATTAGCTTAGGTCAAAAACCCCTTTTGATTAGCAGAGTATTTTGCTACCTACCACTGACAGGAAACCCTGCCTTCACCTTGCTCCACGAGGCTGTACTCCTGCTTGCTCCTGTACGTTTTCATTGCCCTCCTTTTCCTCCTCACAACTTTAAAGGTGCTTCCAGACCGATTTATAAAGCTGTAACCTAAAGCGTGCATAGCATGCCAATAATCATTAAAGATAATATGTAAGGAAAAAAGTATAAGGCAAAGTACCAACCATACTTCTTGGTCTGGCTGTGGACCCCAACAGTAGATACCACCCCTGTCCTGGCAAGAAGGCTACCACCCATGTCTCCTGGCCTGTCCTCCCAGGTCCTCCAGCTTTGCTTCATCCCTTTCCCTCCACGCGCAGCAGCTCCCTCGCTGTGGTGTGGCAGTGGCTTGGCTGAAGCAGACCCAAACCAGCCCTTCGACTCATCATAGCCCATGGGAAAAGGATGGGGAGAGCCCACAGGCATTCAGCCATTTTGCCAGCAAAGAACCCACAAAACCACCTCTTGCATTTCATTCTCAGTTCTGCTACTTCTCCTCAGCAATAACCCTGGGCAACAACATATATTTTAATGTGATTGAGCTATGTATCCCTGTGGTCCCACATTCAGAGATTATGTCAAACAAAAACTAACACAAAGTTTGAGCTTTCCCTCTACACAAACATGGCTGAGCATGCCTGTGGGTTCACGTTTTAGGAAAAAGACAAATGGCTTCAACCCTCTCTCTTTTCTTCTTAAAATTTTTCTCTTACTGTATTTCAACCTCTAATATTTATCTAATGCCCTCTACAAAAAAAAAAAAAAATTAACTTGCTTTTGCACTTCAAATGAACCGTTGCATACACCACCCCCCCTCACTATCCATCCTTGTATGCACCAAACGTGGAGCTACACACCTACAGGGGAGAATGAGAGGACATTAGCTGCTAAAAACAGAAGAGGGACTATGTAGTGTAAATTACTCTTATGCACAATTGGGTTGATGTAGAAAAGGATCCAAAAATATAAATTAGGTTTACAAAATAGGGTAACTGCAAAATGCATAGGCCTTTTGGATACGTGCCCTTTTATTTTTCAATCAACTAACACTAAACAGATCAACTTGAATGCCAGGGGAGCGAAGCAGAAACAGCAGCCCTCAGCTTCCCTCCCTTGCCGCAGAACAGGTTGTTAATAAGTAGGAACAGTTTCCACATGACAATGCCAGAAGGGTTATTAGCTGGTGCCATCTCTCACTTGTCATGGCTTGACTGATCATGGTTTCCTTGCAGCTCTGCTCTTCCACGAGCAGGTTTTACCTTTACTACCTCTTCCCCTTCCCTTACGACAGCCCAACTGCTGCAGGGTGTAAGGAAGCAGAAACAACTTCACAAAAGGTGCCTTCAGTTTTAATTTTTGACATAACACCACTGCCTCATCATTACTGCAAGTTCAGTAGCAGTTATTAGAAAGGATGATTCCTGCTTTTGAACTTGCCAGTGTGAAAGGGAAGCAGTTAACTATACACACAGCAATAAATTCTGATACAATTCATGTATTTTACATGTAGCTTAAACATTTTATTCAGGTACTGGCATACAAGTTAAAATGTGGTAATACCCACCGGAATTCAAAGGATTACTAAAATGAGTCAAACTTCACACTCACCTTGCACAAGGAATAAAGAAACTACTCTCTGCAAGTGTAGCTCTATTGGCATCTAACAAGACTAGGCATCTGGTCTTGCTTTCCCAAGCCCCTTGAAGCACTGAAGAGAACAAAGAGGTGAAAAGATTGCCACTGAGATGGGATGGGTGATACTTTCTGAATAACAGGAGACAACTAATGTTCCGATTTGGAGAAGAAATAATGTCACAATGTCAGAAAACAAGTTGTCAAAAGGACTAAGGCAAAATAATTCAGACATTGTGGCTAAACCCACATTTGCAAGAACAACATGGGCAATTCCAAAAAATATATGCTTTCCAAACACTGAAGTGATGGAAAATGATTTACAGTCAAGTGCCAGAATGTCTGCAGATATTTAAGACCCTAAATTAGTAGCTTTCACTAAGCCTTCTCTCGAGGAGCTCAGCCGTGTTCCCATGCTGCCGGCATACCTTAGAGCCCTATTTATTTTAACTGGCTGTCTTCTCTCTGAAGATTATTCTTCTGTTCAGAGAGTTTACAGAACTAATCCAGGTTTCTCCCCAGGAGACTATATGCCAGTGGGTAAAAATTACTGCCTACTTAATTTCTCGGAGAGACAGAAAGAGGAAATGGAATGAAAATGTAGCTAGAAACACAACATAAACTTTGTACGGCTGCTTTAGCTTTTGGGAGCTGCAAGTCTGTAGAGTCTCTACTCTGTAGTTATGGGGTTGGGTTTTTTTGGATGGCCAACACAAATTAACTCCACAACCAAAGCACATAATTACTTGGGACTGCTGACTAGGCATCACCTTAGGAGCTGCATGATTTGCATCAGAACAGAAGTTTCAAGTGCCTGTCTCATTTGGAATAAACAGTTTAGAAAGTTAGCAGGTTTTATTGCTGGGGCCTCCTGAACAAACCCAAAACAAAGCAGAGTTAGTTTTCTCTAATGGAGCTTAAGTGTGAAGTGGCAAAAGGGGCTGAGCTCAGCTTCTTCCAAAGAAATTCATTTCCATACTGTAAAAGCCATACATATAAAGATGTCTGCAGAGCATATAATGGTGTGCTTCCTCCCTTCCCAAACAGGATTATTTTTATTCATTTACAGGTGATAAAATTAGTTTGACTAACTGAACATCCATGTCCTTAATAACCTTAGTAGCCCAATATGTGTCATCTTGTTTTCGTAAGGTTTTCATGGTCTATGATTTAGTCCCTCTTAATGGCATATACATGTCCTGCATCAAATGTGATGCAATCACCCCATGCTTTCCAGAACATCCAACTGAGGAATACGAATCCAATAATATGTCATACTGTGCAATTTAAAGGTATTCTAATTTTTTTGCCTTGGAGTCCCTCTCACAGGAAAAAGAAGAGCCTCGTACATGGCAGCAGTTAGAAGCAAATGCAACTAATGAAGCAAATCCCACATGTGAAAGCAAAGCAGAGAGCGCGCTAAGTGGGGAAGCATGAACCAAAAACTCATCTGACAAAAACTAACAGCCAGTAGCAAGAAAATGCTACTACAAATTGAATCCCTCATGATATACCAGCCGTTGTTCCACTTTCTCCTATCCAAAAACAAACCAGGCATGCAGAAACACGTAGGAAACAACCGCCTTGCTTCAAAGAACTGAGATAATGATAAGCTGCACCACATAAGTAAAGAGGAAAATGGAGGCAAGTTCAGACATTGCAAGTATTGCTTATTGGCACAAATCATCTGTCCAGGGAGCGCAGCTGACCGGAATGCCATACCAAACCGGCATTCTGCAAAATCTGCAGAAGTCCACTTTCAAGGTGAAACCCAAGTGCAGCAGTAAGAGCCACCAGACCCACTCCCCACAGAAAGTTTTGCCACATTTAGAAGTCATATATTAAAAAAAAAAAAAAAAAAAAAATAGTGAGCAAATTCTGTTAGCATTAGAACTGGCAGCCAAAAAGGCTGGGGACCCAGAGCTACACTTCTGCCAGCTCTCCTTTGAGCATGCAGCTCAGCACCCAAGGAGAAAGTGCAGAAGAAATCCATCAAGGTGCAGAAGCTTCTCCAACTCAACCATGCTACATCAATAGAGGGTTCACATTTTTACTATAAAGGCACTAATGCTTATGGCACGTTCTTTTGGTAATGTGGAAGAAAAAGGCAACCTTAAACATGTGAAAGATGACAATGCTTTTCAGATAAATAAGCATGCTCTGAAGTGCACGGAAAGTAACAATTAAATGAATTATGGCTAATACACTGATGGTGCTGAGACCTACTCCAGATCAGCGAAAGCACAGTCCTATATGTATGTGCCTTTATTTAACACAATGGAGAGAGAACTCCTCAGCATTAGTCCAACGCAAACTTCTAGCACAAAGAAGTAAAACGGAAACAGGAGACATTAGTAAATCCTAGTGAATATCTTGCCTTTTATACGTCATGGGAATATTATAGCAGACATTTATTTTAAGCCAGACACTTACTGGCTAAAACCCCAAAGTATAAAATACTGCAGAAAAAAGTCCAATAAAAAACCCTCAGCAAACAAGAAACACATTTTAAAGGAGTTGCACATTGTTTAATAAATTCATACCAGCTGTATATAGCTAAGACACAAAAATCTTTATCACGAGCTAATAAAGCTCATGAGAACATATAACAATTTCAAATTTAATTTTCTATTTTGAAATTACATATATATATACACACACACACAACACTGTTTTAGTTTACTTGACTTTAAACATCACTTTTACATGATTTTTTTTTTTTACAGTTCCAGGTGTGGGGGGTTTATATATAAATTTATTTATATATGTATGTAAAACACTGGCTATATTACTATCGATGGTGTTATACACATATATTCTTTAAGTAAATATTTATGTATAAATATTTTATACACATACACCTATATAACTAAAAAGGCATTTATCTTCTCTGCTGGGGACCTGTGCAAGAAGACCACGTGAAGATTATCAGCATTTTTTTTTAGGCAGCACATGACAAAAAGCAGTTGTCCAAAGAAAATAGGAAGCTATTCAGGACAAATACTATGACTGCAAAATGAAGACCCTCATTTTAAGTAAATTCTCCTTACCATTCGATTGCCAAATGCATTGCAGACATTTAAGACTTAATATAAACCCATGCAAAACTTCCTTACTAGAACTCCAAGACAAAAACGCTAGTGTACTTGTTGCCACTGTGAACTTCATTTAAATTTCTTGCTGCTCTAAGTCTTCCGAGTTTTGCTGCTGAGAGTTGCACGGCAACTGCTAATTGTAATAACCTAAAGTCTGAGTTACACCACAACATGTTTTTTCTTACTTGGACATCTGGAGATCCGAAAGTTACACGCACAACTAAACAATGAATAAGGTTGGTTATCAAATAGCTCTGAAAAACCAATGAAGAAAAAACTCAACCCTTCAAATTTACTCCCTGCAACAGTCTATCACTTGCTCTCAGCCTATCGCTGTGCAGTGGAAAGTGTCCAGCTATTCAAAGCCTAGACTTGCAGAGGAATCCTGTAAAATAGAGCCTGGTAGTCACATTAGCTCTCTGGTGAGTTTTTCTTTTTTTTATTTTTGCTTTTTTGCCCCCCCCCCCCCCATTTGTATGTCAAGATCTCTCAGCTCTATACTACCAAAACTAAAATCACGACATTTCAAAATTAAGATGCAGAAAAAGAAATCCACCCTAAATATTCATTGTAAATTCTACTTCATTATCACATCTAAGGAAATAAAAATTTAAATAATTTACAGTCTTAAATTTTACAACTAAAACCAAGACTGCTCTAGCATTCTAAAAAAAAAAAAAAAAAAATCAAATATGCACTGCTGGTCACAGACAAAGCTAGGAAACTATTCCAGGTTTAACAATGCAACACCAAAACCCAATATCCATTCATTTCTCCAACTTGATCCAAGACAGATGGTATGGAAAGCCTGCAGGGTTTGTTTGTTTATGTTATTGCTGATAACAGTACAAAATATTGATGACTCACATAGGAGTCACTGGCCTCCATGTGACTTACACTCTCCTCATAACCTCTACAACCTACATACAGCCTCTTGAATGCCTCCAAACCTATTTAAGAATAAAAGCCCGACTGTCACACAAGCAGCAGGCTTTTGATAAACATGATGATAGAGCCTACCTTTATGCCTGCTAAATCTGGGCAATTTCTTTTTAGGCATGTCACTTCAAGGGTTTTTTTAATGAATACCCAACAACAACAACAACAACAAAATGTTACTGTAGGAAGACTCATGCTAGATTTCAAATAATTTCTAGAAGTAAATGTATTACTCCTAGAACTGCTGGAAATAACACCTTGGAAGAGTTTTATAAATAAGTAAGCAAATAAAAATCAGTACTTAAATTGTTTTTTCAGCTTGCTTTTGCTTGAATTCTGCATCAACTATACCAAACGAAGAGCAAAGTTTCTGGCCCTTATTATAATGTCCTTTTTGACCACTATTTTGGTGACAGCCATGATGACTTGTTCTTTCTGTCTTGCCGTACTACTCTGGAAGTTACTGAGTTTTGTATACATCAAGTTTGTGTAGGCCACTCACGAGCAAGGCTCTGGTGAAAGCTGGGAGTGTGAGTGATTACGTACCCTTTGGCAGAAGACAGACAGGAAAAATATTTTCAGATCAAAAAGGTATTCAGAATAAATCGTCACGAATGTTCACTGCTAAAGCTTATCCTCAAAAGAGATTCTCCACATCAGCCGGAATCCAACAAAAATTACGCAACTAACACAGCCTCTCGAAAGCAATAAAAATCTCTTACACATACCTACAAAAAAAAAGGAAGCGAGAATATCCAAGAAACATCTTGGAAAGTGGGGCAGGAGAACTGTCCTGGCAGGGTTACTCTGCCTTCATGCTTCTTCCCGCTTGGAGGCTTACCACAGCTGGGACTGCTGGCAAGGTCAGTACCGCCGCACAGGAGATGGCAGTGCCTATTGCCCAAGGTGGGGAGGATGGCAGAGCAAGCCTTCACTGCAAGCCTCTGCTCCTTCCCCACAGCTAACGGCATGATGCGTCCATCAGCTGTGACTAACATCCAAATATTCAAAACCATAATTTAACAAGACACATAAGCATATAACTCACTTCAGTGGGATATAAGACTCACTGAGCAGCGGTGCATTGAATGCAAACCGAGCTCTTCAAGACAATAGAAACCAACATTTGGCTGCAAAACGGGATGGGGGGAGGAACTCAACCAAGCAAAACCACCCCCATATACTGAGGTGAGACAGGGATTGCAAACAATTTCCAAAACTGCTGAGGCTCCACCTTTGGTTTATGGGAACATAAAAAAGAGGTAAAAATATTTCAGTCCTGTCTGTTCCCCCCCTCCCCAAACATCACCAGGCAGGGTAAGATGCATTATTCAAAGGCCACCACAAAATCAGGCTGGCCACCAGAACCAGAAGGGTCCGATGGCTTCCCACCCAAGACCACCATTCAAGGTGCACTTCATCAATCACCAAAGAGCAATAGCATCCCCAGCCCTGCTTCTGCAGGTGGAAGGCAGGAATATCCACATGCACACATGGAAATGGAAAGTGAGACTTAACGTGCAGCCAGTGACCTTTGGCAAGCAATGTCCTCATGTCATATGAGCTGGTGACATCAAGGGTTCATGTCGCTCTGATACTAAAATGCATCATTTGCGTATTTACTGTCTGTTCAACAAACCAATTTTAGAGGAAAGCTTTTTCCACATAAATTCATAATTTTTATTCAGCCAGTTTCTAAGAGCCAAATGGGTTCAGTGGGAAAATGAAAAAGCTACAGAAGGATCTGAGCTCTTCACACAGCCATCCATCATGCCTCTCTTGAAATTAACAGCTTCATACATTCATTCTTCTCCGGCCACCTCTTAGAAGGCATCAGATATCTTAACATTACGCAACCTACTAAAGGGAGGCCCTAGATTTACAGCATATGTCCCTGACTGGCTCTTCCAGAGCCTGAGCAGTCTGGAAGCATTTCATACCTCTCACTAGTGTTCAGTTACAGCCCATACCTCTAATCTACTAAAAGGTTTGCTTTTCCAGAGAGCACAGGGGTGTTTTCTCTGTCTTCTAAGCTGCTAGATTTAAATGGCAACTTAGCACAATTATAGCATCCAAAGTATGTTTAGGTATGCTGAGGATACAGAGTTTTCATACATTAATATGAACAAGAGCTCATTGTGTTAAGAATTTTGAAGAAAAGCATTAGCACAGACATGGCTACAAAAAAATATTAAGATCTATTCTTACTTGAATTTGATACTGAAATTATTTTAAATGTGCATAAATTCTCACTCTGAAGTTTTATTTCACTCACATAAAATAATTGAAGCTAACCTGGAACAATCACATGCAAGCTAAACTCCTATTAATATCAGCAGGAGTCTTGCAATTGGTTATAGCAAGAAACAAATCCTGAACAAGAACAGCCTGCAATATAGCTGGAAATGCTTTTTCTTTTTCCTCCACCTTTCCATTAAGATTGTCCTTAAACCTATTTGGGCACTAACTGGAGGAGGATGAAATGCCTTTCTGTGCCCCATAGTATTCTGATCTCTGTGCACTGTGCTACAAGTCACCAACTCAAACAGCCGCCACACGGGCAGGAGAACTGAAGGAGGAGATGAACATCTTCCACAATCTCTTCTTGAACAAAAAGGAAGAATGCACTAACAAAGTTACTATTTAGTAGTTCAACAGGGCCAATATTTCACCTTAGATAAAATACAGCTTCGCTCAGAAAACACTTGTTATCCGTGTCATCCTGCAGATTACAAAAGTACCTTTTGCACCGCTTTTTGAGCGTGGAGATGAAGAACGAAAGCAAACCATACAAGTAAGAGGGGACAAGCATGACCAAAGCAGGAAAACGAATAAAGCTAAAAACCTTAGAACTAAAACATCTTCTCAGAAACATACCTTCATTCCTACTTACAAACAAGGTGAGGGGAATACTAGGTTAGCATGGCTTTACAGGTTTTTCTCTTTTCCCATTCACATAAGGACATCTGTGACCTGGCGAGGCGATTAGGTCAAATGAAGACACTGAAGTTCCTTCTTACAACATGTGTATGACTTGGAGCGTGAACTGACGTAGCATTCACATTTTTAACCTGGAGTTCAGTTCCTTACCACAAGAAAAACTCATGCAACTGGCAGTCTCTATTCCAAGGGAAGGATCTGGAGCAGTAAGTCATTACAGAAATACATATTGCACAGGTCTGAGCACCCTCCATGAGACCGTGATGCCAAATTGCAGAGTTCTGCAGAGAACTCGATGTTATACAAAGTTTGGGCCAGAAATTAGTAAGATGCGTGGGTGACAACACACCCTTACCGATCTGATATCAACCAATTAATTTTATACTTAACCCTCCCCCCCTCAGTGCAAGACCCCCCCCCAAATCCCTTCTACCTCACACCATAGTCTAGAGACATGACTGCATTAATGACTGCACTTCTAAAGAGTTCGATACAAAAGGCTCAGTGTTCACACCAGTAAAGCAGAAGGCAACATGGTCTCCTCCAGGGCCACACACCGAGTGCAGCATGTTGCTGCACACATTCCTAAAGACTGGGAAATAGCAGCATCCAAACCAGGACTTGTGGGGAAGGGAAGGGGAGAAATCGGAGTCTTGCAAATGTTTCCAAATAAATGCATGAATACAGTAAGCAGACATGGGAGATGACAGATATGGGTACTTCAGCACTCTCACTAGGATGCTCACTGACTGGAGCAGCAGCAACAGGGTCAGCCCTACCCTCCCTTGTCTATATGTGCATGTGTGTGAGCTTCCACTATTACTGCTAGTGTAAGAAGTCACTTATCCAGCAACGAATGGACACTTGTTAGCTTGACCAAGAGTTACTGGCCAAATGCAACCCTGTGTCAGAGTCACAAAAATAATTCCCATCTCGCATTAGGACCAGTCACCTGGTAACTTCAAAGTCTCCATCCCAGGTGTTTGTCTGGCTAGCTCCCACATGTGGATGGCATCCCCAGGAGAGCAGCCTTCCCATGGGGACAGGCCCTCATTCATACATGGGAGCTCACCGGCAGTACTATATTTTGTAGTAATGACTCATAGTGAACAGCATGATACCACTAAGTCAACTGCTGAAGAAGTTAAATTTCAAGGCCTTCAGATGCATAAGCAAACTGAGTTCACTCCTTCAACCCACAGTGCTTAACTGGACTGAGGAAGCTCAAGCCTTTGAGAACTGAAAGCATATAAAATTCAAATAAAAATGACAGCAGCACAAGATGTGTACCAGGGGAGAAAGAGTTTCTTCCACATTCCTATTAAATTGGTGTCCTAGTTTCAGCTGGGATAGAGTTAACTGTCTTCCTAGTAGCTGGTACAGTGCTATGTTTTGAGGTCAGTATGAGAAGAATGTTGATAACACTGATGTTTTCAGTTGTTGCTCAGTAGTGTTTAGACTAAAGTCAAGGATTTTTCAGCTTCTCATGCCCGACCAGCGAGAAAGCTGGAGGGGCACAAGAAGTTGGCACAGGACACAGCCAGGGCACCTGACCCAAACTGGACAACGGGGTATTCCATACCATGTGACATCCCATCTAGTATAGAAACTGGGAAGGGGGGGCAGGGAATAGCCGCTCGGGGACTAGCTGGGTGTCGGTTGGTGGGTGGTGAGCAATTGCACTGCGCATCATTTGTACATTCCAATCCTTTTATCGTTACTGTTGTCATTTTATTAGTGTTATCATTATTAGTTTCTTCTTTTCTGTTCTATTAAACCGTTCTTATCTCAATCCACGAGTTTTACTTCTTTTCCCGATTTTCTCCCCCATCCCACTGGGTGGGGTGGAGTGAGTGAGCGGCTGCGTGGTTTTTAGTTGCTGGCTGGGGTTAAACCACGACAATTGGGAAGCAGACCTATGAAAATCCCAGTGCAACTGAAAGTTTGCATTCAAATGTCAACATGTATAGTGATTAACCTGCCTGAGGTTACAGCAGACCTCCCTGCTTCTCCGTTACTGTCACATGCACTTCCTAAACACTAACCACAGTGCTCACTGAACATAAAATAGCTGTCATTCCTCCCCTGTTACAGAAAAGACAGAGGCAGGCTGGTTTTCATCATCCTGAGGAGTACAAGACTGACGTAGCAACTCAACAGCAGAAGGGGCAGGTTGGAACAGCGATCAAGTACAATCTGCTGGAAAACAAAATAACTTGTCACATTCATCAGAGTCTGCTAATTACAGCTCGGAGAAGAGAGGACAACCCAGATCACTGCATATAAAAGGGTGCAGAAGATAAAAAGAAGGTATCAGAGGAAGTAAATCTTTGTTAAGTGAAGTGTTACCAGTCAGATATGCTGCGTAGCATCTCCCTTTAGATCACTGAATCTAACACAGGTCAGTAACAAGTGAAAGTTAATTTCCCAGCACAGGCGGGGAAACTCTTACATCCCTGGGGTGGGATTAGGCAAACCTCACCAAAACCAACCAAGAATGCACTCTAACCTCCAGTTTATATGATTAAACATGACACTTTAACACCACAATGCCCTGCAGTTACAGGTAGTTCTCCTGGAAACCACATTTTTAGGATACACATATCCCTAATTGAAAAGCTGATGGTAGTACCCAGCAAAAATGAAAACAAAGTACATTTTTCTGCTCTTTTAGCACACTATGTGAACAGATGAGCAGTGGCGGTAGTATAGGGGCTGGGGGTGTACATGGTGTTAGGGGAATGGCAGGATTGAGGCAATACTGACTTAAGTCAGTGCTTAAGACTGTGCCTTCCTACCTAAGGTTATTGGTGATGGGGCTGAGCAGCTCTCTGAACCATAAAGGCAAAACTTGCAATGCCGGAGGAAACACCCCAAGATTGGAAAAGAATTTTGAGTAATGTGAACCACATAAATACACTTCATTACAAAGGCAACCCCAGGCAAGCACCTCTAGGACACATTGCATGAAGAAATTAATACTAGTCACACACCTCACCAACACTATCCCCCAATGAAAAACGTTTTTTTTTTACTTTTCCAACTAATCTGATATTTTTTTGGTTGATGGAACAATAACTTTACTGGCATAAAAGTCTTCTGGTTTAGTTCTGCATAATTAAATACCTTTAAATACTGTTTCCAAATTTTAAATATCATCCAGCTAAGACATTTTAGTATGGTTGCCCCAAAATCTAATTTTGGTCAAACGCTGTTTCCCCTATAGGAAACATCTGGAAGTAAAAATAAAATCACTCTAGCCTAATTTAGTGCTACCAAAGACAGTAGGGTGGTAAGGAACAGGAATGAAAAGGCTCACAGTCATATATCTACAGACAGATATGGCGTAGGAAATGAGAGCTTTGTCTCCAGAGTTGTCACTTCAATTTGGTATTAAAAAAAAAAAAAACAACCCACCACAAGTCTGATTAAAAAAAAGAAATGGAAGAGCAAGTGATGGGGAAAGCCTCCAAAAAGGACACAGGCACCCCAGAGCCTACGTGTTGAACCGTGAGCTCCAACTGTGGTGTGGACTGCTCAGGGAGGGTCTAAACTTTCATCTAGTACTCAGGGGGGGATGAATGCAAGTTATTTAAAACCATGGCACACTGAGCTGGCACGTCACTTTAATACGCTGCCTATAGATTATGTTACAGTTCTGCTTTATAATGAACCCTTAGCTTCATCTCCAGCTCTCTGCTGAAACAGAGCAGACAGAGGGCCACAGCTTTAGGGTTATAATTACTTAGGATTTAGTTAATGCTTCTGCCAAATCCGGATGTGCATAAGTATCCCACGGCAGTGAAAAATGCCATAGGTTCTTGGCAAAGGGTCTCAGATTGAACACAGGTAAATTTACAGTGAATAAGTGAAACAAACTGAGCTTGCAACTGAATTTAACTATGATTTACAGACTCCCCATCTGATTTACAGCTTCAGTCTTCACTGCTTTTTAAGCGTGAGCAAAAGCCTCATTTTAAGGCAGAAATAAGAAAAGCATCCAGGTATCCACCTGAAGCACACTTAGCAAAAAACAAGGGACTTCCCAGGGGCAGTCTCAGCCAGTGATACAAGCAAATGCAAGAGGGCAGAAGAGGGAGGGCAGGGAGAGCGCACCAGCGGCATGCCGCACAGAAACCCGGGTCAGGCAGGACGAGGGACAGGCTGTCCTATAGCAGTGGCATTACCTACACACAAACTTCATGTTAAAGGGCAACATGAAAACCGAACAAAGCACTGAAACATTGCAAACCACTGCTGCTTCACATAGTAGATAAGAAATGCTGTGCTTCCATCAGGCACGTAGAACATAACAACCAAAGGGAGCGAAGAAAAAGACAACCTTTGCCACTCATTTTTAAGTGGTATTTAATTTGACAGTGAAACTCATCACTCCTTGTTTGAGACCCCAGTGAGGGAAGGGGCTTGAAAACACACAAATCAGGTTGGTTTTCACAGTAAATTCAAGAACAATTTAGCAATCAGCATTTTTTGTGATGCTGCCAGGTAGAAGAAGGGTCAGGCCATAGTGAACCACTGCAAGAATGAAGCTGCCCTACAGGACATGGCCTGAGCTACACCTTCCCCGGGAAGGTGTCAGCACAGATACTGCTTTTCTTGGGAGCAGGTTTTTGATCCTGGACCAAGCATTGCAGTGGGTGCTCGCAGAGACCAAATCTGCCCCAGACTGAACAGCAATGCTCAGCTGTATGTATATAAATACATACTGCTCCTGAAGATTTTGGTAATAGTACCATGATGAAAATTTTTTAAAGGCATGACTCCTGCAGATATTTGTTACCACCTCTGTTTCAGAGCTGATATGCATCAATAAAAAGCTGTACTAAGGAAACCACCTCTGATTTCTCCTTCAGCAAGGCTTTGCATGACAGCTTTCCAGTGCCTGCTGGCAGCAGGTCAGCTTGTACTTTGAACAGAAAACTTAGTGTTGCAACATCTCTCTCCTCATCCTTCTGCAGCACTAAGATAAAACATGCAGACACACATGCACATACACATTTTTGATGTCTACATTAAAACCTAATAAATATAAAAGCCTACGTATGTCAACATGAGTCTGTTTAATACTTGCAATAACTTACAGATCGCTTTTAAAGAACTTCAAGACATTCTTGACAATAGAAAATGGTGTCATAAATAAAGTTTCAAAGTCCATTAATAAACTCAAAACATTTTCTAAGGAGAACCAAAGTAAATTTTTCAGTGAACTGCTGATGAGGAAGAGCTTGTTGAAAGACATCTCATCCTCCCCTCAAGGGTGTGACTGTGTTTTGGTCCTTGCCCCCTTTTTTTTTTTTTTTTTTTTTTTGTAGCCTGGCTCAAATAATCCAAGACTTTCTTTCTTTCCAAGTGTGAAAATATTTGAGGTCTGCCGAGAGCTCCAAGTCTTAGAAGAACTGGAGGAGAGGAGACAAGAAGAGGAACAAATTACAGTTGCAGCAGCATTCAAAATCAGCAGTGAAATGGAAGGGCAAGGCATATTCACAAGGATAAAACCACCTTTTTATTTCAGCTTTGCTGTAAAGGAAAAAAGAAAAAAAATAGGTAGCTTTTCAAGCAACAAGAGAGAGTAAAAAAAAAAAAACAAAAAAAAAAAAACAAAAAAACAAAAGTGTGGTTTTAGTAGAGAAACATCTACTGAGTAATAAACAGCAAAGTATTGAAGTTCTGGGCTCACCGCTGCATTTTTTAATAAATAAACTATTACAGCAGGTTAGCCAAGTAAAACTTTTAGACAAGACTCTCCAACTGCTGTCAGAAAAGACAGTTTGCATGCTTTTCCTCCAGGCACTGTCATCACTACAGTGTCCATCCACGCGCGAAGGTGGGACCCCCGAGCAGTATTTCAGCACCTCTCACTGCTCTGTCTCCAGAAAAGCCCTTTGTATTGCAGCAAGTCTGCATACTGGCACGCTGAGGAAGCTGTAACTGTAATCTGTTGAGCTGAACTATTTATGTTTGCAGAGTTAGTATTAAGTGCCCAGGTGGAGGGGAAAAGGAGTAGAAGGTAAAATGATTATGGTGATTGCTTACAGTAGGTGACTGCTCCAAACTGTGTGCATACATCCCAATACCTGCATGTTTCAGAGCTCAAAATTCAGCACCTGCTTAGATACTAAAGCACAATGGGCAGAGTTGACTAGAATCAGGCATTTGCCCACAAACACAAAATTCCTCATGCAGCCTGAAGAAACACAAAATATTCACTCAACAGCCAAATCAGCTCTTCATTTGTGTGTAGATTTCTGAAGCCAAAACACATTAATAAAAGCAATTCTCTTGAAAATTCTCTTGAAAACAAAGGTTCTATTCATCACTCATTAAAATACTCATTTGCTAGCACCAAATACATTTTAACATGCAGAAATAACAAGATTGTCTAAACTTTTCTTTTCTAAGCAGTAACTCTTTGTAGGCAGACTTCTCTTTGACCAGGAAATTCATGAAACTCTGCTAAGAAATATAGGAAACATCAACAGCATTGCAACAAATACACAAAGTGAAGCATTTTTCCAAGCTTTGCTTCAGATTTTGTTTCGGATTCAGGATAAATCCCCTTCCATGAGTTTGCACTGTCCCAATTAACTGCAGCATGCAAGTCAGGGGTGTCCTAGGAAATGCCCCAAGAAGCTTGGGGATGAGGCAGCACTCCAGTGGAGCTCTGCAACACTGCAGAGACGGAAAGCACGAGCTCCGTACCCAGAGACAACATACAGGAAATGCTCAAGTAAATTACTGTCCGGGTGAGCCAAAGGAGGAAAGTTCAGGGAGTATTAACATTTTTCTAGCTGACGAAAAACAGACTACAAAAGGTACGAGAAACAGATTTGTCACTCTATAGCTTTCCACACGTATCCAGCTGCCAGAAATGCTAAACGGCACAATTCGAAAAGGAGGCGTCATGCCAGCTGTCATATTCCTGTATATAGAGAGTGAACCAAAGGAAGAAAGGAAAAGATATTAAGTTTAGAGTTTCATTTAAGGGGAATGTATTAATGCCATTTCTTCCCCACAATGTGTTAGTTAAAAATCCAAAAGCTAGTTTAACTTGCGATGTAAAGCCCATTCTTACACTGAAATTCAGTTTTCAAAGTAAATGCATTAGATATGCAGATGGCCTGCGAAATTACATCCCAGTGATAACTCTGGAGTACGACGCTTACACATTTGTTATGTTCTGCTCTCAGTTACCTCATTTTAAACAATAGCATATGAAGACATAAGGTACATATCGTAAACATCATTCTTTCTCCTCTGCAGAAAGAGAAATCGTTAATTTACCTATATTACAATCCTGTACAGTTTACGATGCCTGGGCCCAGCCCAGATATTTACACAACATGATATATAACTTTTCCATACCTTCTTCCAGCATCTTTACATTTTCGTGCTTTTTAAAAGTATTACAAATTTATAAATCAAGCAATATATTTCCTACATATCTTCAAGAGAGGTTCAGGTTACTATTATCCGCATATCTACTTATTCTAACATTTCCTCGGGATCTTGCCTGCCGTGCTCCATCCCCTACTTCCAAGGATTTCCCACACATGACACATACTTGTTAAAACAGCAGCAAACACAACAAGCAAAGAAGATTTCCGGACTAATACACATTTTTCACTGGCTAAAGACTTGTGTCCCCCAGATCAGAAGAAAGCAGTGAAGCTGGTCCAGGAATTCTTGAAGGACAAAGGAAGCCCAAAGCTTTATTCATTAAAGGGCTTATTCCACATAGCACAACAGTTTAGATTCAGCACACTCATGATGGACAAATTACAGAAAAAAGTGTATGTATTCATCCTCCATCTTTTTTATCTGGATGTATTGCAGGCAGAAGAGACCCACTACCCACCGCTTTCCATCTGCAGAGCTCAACCTCATTATTTCACCACTGCACAGAACAGCGTACTGAGCAGCTTGTTCACACCCACACGTCTGGTAATCGGAGAAAGCAAATTAGCAGTTCAGTTCTCATTTTAAAGCACGGAGGGACCTCATTCAGCATTTCTGGCAAGTCACGTCCAAGAAATTCACGAGGCCAGCGCTCCCAGCTGCCTGCTCCTCCCCACGCCGCCGGAGGTGACACCGCAGCACGGTGGATGACATGCCAGCTCCTCACCCGCAGCACCCCGCATCCGATAAAGTCCCGAGCAAGACATTCATGCACAGCTCCGCCGAAAGCCCCCTCTGCCCTTTAACGCTCTGGGCTCACGGCAACTTGCAATGCCTCGTGAAAACTAATAGAAAAATACTTCCCCTAGAGTGCAATCTGTCAGAGGAGAATTCATTTACGATTTGGCTGAATGAGTTTCAGGATACCAAGGGTTTCCTGACAGGCAGGAAGAATTATTCAAATCCCACTTGATTCCCCCCCCCACCCCCGCCTTTCTTTTGCTTTGCCTATGCTGCCACCAGAAGCTGGAGCCACCGTTAATAACCAGCCATTTTGCCCTACTTGTTTTCCTAACAGGGTCAAATTCTACTACACATGCCACGTACTGTTTATTTCTGAAGGTCTCTAGCAAGCCAGCTGCTCTGCAATTCACTTTCCTCTACCACACGTACGTGAAACTACATAAACTATGTCCCAATAAAACAGCTTTTAGACAGTCAGCAACACTTTGGTCACTATGTAATCGATTTAAATACTTGGATTTGACACATCATTTTCAAAAATTTGGAGATTTAATATGTTGTCTGTTTAATTACACACACAACCCAGGTTATAAGAGATCTGCAAAAATTTGTTTCGGGAATTAGGAAAAGAACCCAAACACAAGAAAAATATTTGGCACAGCTCTATGCCCTGAAGTCCTGAAATATTTATAATGCTACTTGACCATAGCAGCTAGCGCTGCCACCCTCATGCATTCAAAAACCATGAGTCAGGCCCTAGAAATAAGGAGTGTTTTTTAATCTCACGATTTTAATGCCAAGATACACTCTGAAGTTTCGCTGAGTTTTTCAACTTACTTTTCTTGAACCTTCAATGTGACACTGAGGGATTATTTCGATGATTTAAATTGAACCCAGATTTTGATACAAGTGCATCAATGCAAAGGACTGGGAGCTTAGCAGCAGCCCCCCCACCACTCCCCTCCCAAAAGTTCACGGTTACTGTGACACTCAAGAACAGCACTGGCAAGAGTAACTCTGGGTTCCTCCATAATGTTGACCGTAGCAATCTTCCCATGGAGCCCCCCCTTGGAAGGCTGCTTTAGAAATATCACTCCAGCATGCAGGAAGACAGCAAAAGAGGTCAGACAGCAAAAGAGGTCAAAGACAGCTACGGGTGGTCCTGAGTAACATCCAGCTGGGATTGCTGGTGAGGATCTCAAAGCACTTCCTCCTCCTTATGGGACAACTGGCAAAACAAACTCGGCTCTGTTGCACTGCAGTGTGGCCCCTCTGATGACTTAGATTTTGGCTCCATTTTAGTTCAAGCCTTTCAACAACTCCTCAACCTTTACTCTTCCTCCCAGTGTGAAGAAAAGGGATGGGGATGGCCAAAGTGGTATCTTTGGAGTGATTTTTAACCAACACTTTGCTTTTAGACTGTGTTTATTGCTGAACAGAGATCAACACGAGGAAGTTGCTACTTTCTTTACAAAGCAGTTTAGCCCTATGGCATTGTAACAGCCTCGTGGGGAAGTGAAACTTAACCACTCCACGCTCTCCTGAATCAGAACAGCCTGAAGTGGCTGAGGGAGGAGAGCTGCTACCATTGCCATGAAGCTGGGAGAGCAGCAGGGATCTTGTGGCAGGCTCCGAAAGATAGCCCCATGCACAGGGCTGCCAGAAACTGAAATACATAGTTGAGTCTACAAGCCCAGGGTGGTCGCACGTCTGTCAGGAGACTGAAAGCCAGAAGCCACCTCTAGACCCATGTCACCACCTCCCATGTAACACCAGCTACAGAATTTTCCCTGAAGAAGCCAGCAGGCTTTTTGGTCTGGCAACCCAAAGCGTGTGTGTGCTGCTGATGGCGTCTATGCTTGTTCAGGAATCCAGTGGTACCCAAGTGCTCTCTGCTGCATAAAAGAGTGGCTTGTTTCTTGATGCTGAGGCATTTCCTGTAACTG
This sequence comes from Harpia harpyja, assembly GCF_026419915.1. Taxonomy (NCBI): domain Eukaryota; kingdom Metazoa; phylum Chordata; class Aves; order Accipitriformes; family Accipitridae; genus Harpia; species Harpia harpyja. The sequence continues at coordinate 36,588,748 of NC_068941.1, forward strand.
TACCAATAAAGCAAAAGCTGCCATGTGGCCTTGCTTTTCTGATTAAACAGAAACCCAGTGCTGGGCACAGTAAAGCCAGGACATACTACAGTCTGGTAAGGAGTGGCACAGTAAGTAAAAATAGGAAGGAAAAGGATGGTTACAGACTTACAATACAGTACTTCGGCAATTCAAAACAGAGGCAAGATATCCCTATAAATACTTATACCATCCGGTATATAGAGTCCAAAGCTTTCATTTGTCATTTGGACCTTTCTGAAAAATATCCTATATATTTGTTTTTAATAGTTTTGTGGGGTTTCGTAGTTTGGGTGGGGTTTGGGGGTGGGGGTTTTTTTTTTGATACCTAGCTTGTATTATGCCCTTCATTCCTGTCCCATCATACATTTTTCTGAACCCTAAACCCTGTTAGTGCCACAAATAATAATGGCTTCTGAAGAGCATTTCTCTCAAATGATAGCTAACAGCAAAAACACCTGGTAGACTTATTTCAGCAGTAAGACATGTCCTCAGGCTAAGGAAAGCAAGGGGAAAAAAAAAAAATGAAGGCAGTACAAATTGTGTTCTTGCAAAACTATCTTCCTCTTTATGCTAAAAGAAAAACAGGTGGCAAATTGAAGGACTCAAACCTATTTGGCAGGAACTCAAAAAATGGCACTAGAAAACCAACTCTGATTCGATTTGAATGGTTAGCAATCTTAAATGCCTAAGTGAGGTATTTCCTAATTCATAATGTCCATTGTTATGCATTATGTTTCCCAGAATTGATACTAATATTACATAAATGTCATTGCACCTAAGTCTAAACTATTTGCATGCCACCCCTCTCAAGTGTATGCTTCCCCTGAAGCACAGCAGTTACACATTCCACAAAGCTCATCTTTATCCCCTTATTCTGGATAATATTTTTCTTCATGAGGGATCCCCTCTTGTGAGGTCTCACCTTTCATCCATATTCAGCACCCCGCCCAAGTCATAGGGCAGTTTCTTTCAAGGGAATGAGTCCATGCTGTCAGATAAAGGCTGACTTGTACTAGGTAATCATCATCAGGGCAAAGCAGGACAGGAGAATCTCTACAAAACCTCATTTGGTACCCTGCGGATATGTTCTTTGCTAAAGAGAGCAACAGAAGTCAGAGAGCGGGAATGAAGTTATTGCTGAGCTAACTGAACAGGCATAGATTAGGATATGCAATAAAACCAAATACAGAGTTGTGCACACGGTGAGCGAGTGACAGAGGAGGCATTCAGAGTTACCAGAAGCACTCAAAGCACTCCATCCTGTTGATGAGGTCAGGAACCAGTTGACGTCAATAGCTACAGCGTCCAAAATCGTGTACTTACACCCATCTGTCTCCATCACCATGCTAAAATCTTGCCTTATATTTGCAAGGAGGAAGCATGGGGGAAAACCCCCAGCACTTCAGCCTTCTCCAACAGCAGGAGGTTGTGAACTAAATCGTCAGCATCGACTGGTTTTCCCTAAATCCTTACTTTGACTGCTGTAATCAGGGTTTCCTGTGAGCAATTTCCAGTTAATCCCACACCATCCAGGACAAAATTATAAACTGATCTGGGCTGTCAACTGCAACAGCAGCAGTTTTCATCAGGTCAGACATCAAAACAAATTAATGTCATTTGAAGTTTTAATAATCAGCAGTTTCTATGTTTTAAAGTTCAAGTGTAGATGTGTCAATGGAAGAAAATACTCTCACAGAGGAGTTACTCAACTGGCCAGAGAGTATCATGTTCCCTCTGACATAAGAGGGATGGTGATACTTTCATCCAGAGAGATATCGCAAGAATTCAGGTCTCCAAGATTTAAGTGCAAACCTCAAGGAAACCATCTTTAAGTTTTCACACCGAAAGTGAATTGCATTTCTAGACATATACACAAAATTTGGTCTTTCAGTCAATAAAACTACTCATCTGTATTTTGTTCATAAGCTCAATTATTTTAGTCAATAGTTCAGAATAGACAGTTTTACAAAACTACCCAAAAAAGGACCTGCTCTGAGGTACTGCTCTGTAGCTTAAGAGTTCAGTAATTGCATATTGCAAAGAGAGATAAGTGGATAGAGCATCTCTACAGCTTTTCCAGAGCAAGGGGTAGTAAAACACCACCACCACATACCTAATACGCAAAGACTCCTGATCCCCAGGTGCTACTATACGACTTGATTTAGCCCTATAGTTTTAGGTATGGACATTGACTGGCTGGTCAAAGGTCTGTTTCTAATCTAGCTCTCAGGTTGTCATACGAACACCTCTGCTAGCCAGTTCTCTTATGGCTAACAATCACTGGCTAATGCGTCTTTGAGAGAAAGTAGAAAGTTGGCTGGGAAAGGTCAATTGTCTCCTCCAAGCAAGTCAATGTTTCTTCCCTTCTGGTAACAACAGTCTGAAGACTCAACACTGCAAGGTGCTGAGCAGCAACGCACATCAACATAGGCTGAGCCTTAAGCAAGAGTCATCTTATGGAGACAACTTATATGCCCAAAATTACATTTTTGCTCAAGTGTTTTTGCAGTGCCAAGGCTTGCATTCTTAGCTTTTACAGGATTATGCTCGATCTGCACAATAGCAAAATAATTTAGTTTACAAATTGAATCTCTCAAAGGAGATTCACGTAAGCTCCTGCTACAATGACTTTTGCTTATAGCCAGTTGCCAAAATATGACAGCTGGAAAGTGAAGAGAATAGACTGCATCCATAGCTGACAAAAGCTGTAATTTAATAAGCATTCAGTGGCAGTTTTCACAGCTTAGTACACTGACAGACATGTCCTAGCAAGTCTGGCTTCAGCTCTTCTAGACTGTGCTGTCCCCAGGTATCTGCCCCCACCGTTGTGCCAGCAGCCCCAGCTCCCGTGGCCAAGCCTGCTGGGCTGAGTGACCCTCTGCTCCACCAGTCCCACCTACTATCCCTGCTTAGGGCACTGATGGAGGAAGAGTGTCATACATGGGGTTGGCTTTGAGCTCTGACATGGAGATGCAACCACAGGTTTTCTTCTGCCAACCTTCTTCAACCAGTGATTACCACTGATGGGGGGGGGGGGGGGGCAGTTCATGTGCAAGAAAAGTGTTAGGTATTACATAAGTTTATTCCCATTTTAGGGAACTGCCAATGTTTTGGGTTCCCACACACACACATCTCTGTGCGTTAAGAAAAGTTTTAAAGAAGACAGGAACTCAGGCTGCCAGATAAGATGCAATGCTGCTGCCTGCTCTCCAACTGCTACTGCTTCCTTTGTGGGGTTGATTGGGTCCCCTGATCACTAGCTACATTACATTTGATCAAGCCATGAATCCAGACAATCAGTCCCTCACAAAGAACTAGTACATTGTCCCCTGAAGGTTGAGTATACACTGCTTGTCAGAATACATATTTTGGGGGATGCCTTTTCATTCCTGAATAATTGCTAACAAGCCACCTTAGACACTAGGCAGAGAACACTCTCATTTGGTCTGGACTCAAAATACTGTGATTTGATGAGGAGCTGCAAAAAGCCAAGAGGAAACCAGAGAAGTTACTCTACCAAGATGTCTTTGACATTTAAAGCTTTACAAGCCTTCCATTTCCCTATCAGTCTAATAAAAGCAAGCCCAACCAAGCTTGCACAAGCTCTCTGGCTTGTACATCTCCACATTTTTTTTGCTTGCTTTTCTTTTTGGTTTTTTCCTCCCTTTAAATGCATTCAGTAAAAGAAAAACAGAACAGAACAGAAGGAATTGCTTAGATACATGAGCAAGTTGGAGAAAAGCAATCCCATTAGTCTACCTCTCCACGTCTCTCACAACACCAACCTAAGTCTAGAACCACAAAGAGTAGAGGTAGAAATTACTGGTAAGGGAGCCTCACTCTCCCCCCCAAAAAACCCCAACAATTTTGGCCTCTTACTTCACAGGAAAGAAAGAAAAGTTTCACTTACCAGCTGCGTTGGACTTGGAACTGTCTGGCTTGTCATGTATAAGATGTACATTAGAAAGAAAAAGCTTTAATAGCAGATGTACTGTAAACTTTGAGATTAAGCTGCTCTGTCTGGCAGAGGGAGCATTTCCACAGCAAAGGTGCTTTTTTTAAGCATTCTGAACAAAAATGTTCTATAGCTAGAGTTTCCACCAAGGTGGTACAATCTTTTTAAATTACAAAAACACATCTTTGTGTCTGCATTTTTCACATTTACAGCATTTTGCTTTCACTCTACAGAATTCCTTTTTTACAGTCTCAAATGCTATTACTACCAAGAGAACATCATATTTAACGGAGACACTGTGATCATTTTCTCCACAGGTTTAATAAATTTTGGGTATAAGAATATCTAAAGATGATCCAATTACATTCAAAACCACAAATGCTTAATAAACAGGGATACGCTTTCCCTTAATCCAGGCTTCGCATCTAAATCACTATTCAAGCCTTCAAAAGAACTATGAAATAATTAACACAAAATAAATGTTTCTGTTGCCTTCCCGTGGTAAGTACTTCACATTGTTCAATCACTTGTTAGGGGAAGAACTAGATACCACATTAGGTCATCCCTTAATATAGACCAGGGTAAGCCAAACTTCTTTCATATCCAGTTAACATGCAAACCATTTGACCTTTCCAACAGGACTACTAAAGACCTGGCAAGATCCACTTTTTAGCCTATGGGACTTCACACAAGGCATTACATTTTACTTCAGGGCTTTGTTACAGGCACAGCTGACAGCAATTGTGAGAGTTCATACTTTCAACAACCAGATGCCATTTTCTCTTGCTTTTACTTTTACTAAGCTTAGCTGTTTAAGATGAAGTTTCTAATGCAAGACTAACTCAGAAAGAGATAGATCTATAATAGTAATAATCCATAATAGAAAAATATTATGGACTGTTCTACTTGAAATTTTCTGGCCTATGTTAAAAGAAAAAACACCAATCTTGTAAAGAATGCATAGCATCTTCCTGTTCTGAGTGGGGACTCAACACTTGGTACATCTTGGAGCTTGATAGTATATAGGCAGAACAGTCACCCAAGTGTCACAGAGTTATTAATTTCACTTCAAGTTTTTTTGGATTGTAAACCACTGAAAACTACTGTTTTCCCTGTTAAGTAAAAATAAGGGACTGACAGCAGAAGTCTCTGTGCTCTGTGGCCCCTAACTATACTTTACACCAAAACTACTGAGTATATTCCATTGGTGCAGCACTTACTCGTCTGCTTTGAGAGTGTGCATCATGATACGGTCTTCAATTTATAACATGTTATTTTGTCCCCCTATTACCTCTCTACTTGGGTCAGCATACACAAGAGATTATGTGGCAGGAACTGCACTGGTGTCTCAAAGTGACAAAAGATGAAAAGCTACTGTGTGTGGCATACCATCCCATTAACTGACAGTGTTGAAAGGCGAGTGATGAATGAAGCAGAGAAATGTAAAAAGAGGGTGGGAATACGCCTGTGCAGTGCTACACAAGTCATTTAAATCAGACTTTTTACAGCCCGTCCAGCAAGGGTGGCTTTCATTCCCCAACTTGAAACCTTAGGTCTGTTCTGCAGGAGTGTTTAGTGGCCAGGGGCACAGGCAGACAGCTGGTACTTGAGTAGCGGTCAATCACAGAGTAGTACCTGCACCTCCTCACTGCTCTATCAAACCTAACAGCATCCACGTTTTGTTTCTCTGCCTCTGTTGCCTCTTCCTACTTGCCCCAGATCTTCATTTCCTAATGTAGCTAGTTCCAAGTAAGTCATTAGAGAGGCTGCTCTTACAGCCCAAACATAGCACAAGCTCCTAATGCTTTCTTTCTTTTTGTTCCTCTTAAGAAGATGAGACTGAATTGCTACGACATAGCATTACCAGCATGACCATGCTCCTGAAGAAAACTCTTTCAACAGTTCCTGGAAGCAAACATCATTACAAACCTGATCTACCAGCAAACTTGTCTGACAAGACCATGATAGCCCTAATCTAGACCTGTATAGCCCACAATCACCTACTGACATATTTACAGCAGTAGCTTCTCTGCATTTAAACCAGGCTAGTGGAGTTAGTGACACTCAACATCTTACCCATCAGCTCTGTCTTCAGCATCACACATCAGAGCAGCAGGACAGTATAAACTCCTTAACACAAGTAAGGCTTTAATTCAACATGGTAACTGAAGCTACTTGCACCTCAAAGGACTCTGTGCCAAAAGTTCATAGCCTTTTTCTTCCCCTCATGTCAATTCTTCTAAGGAAAGATAGTACCTCTCTCTGCAAATTCAGCTTGAGGACCTCATATAGCAAGGGAACCTGAACAGACACTTTTGTCATATTTTTCCCTACTTTTACTGCCCTGAAGACTGGAGTCATTCAAAGACTCATGTAATACCAGCCTTAGCAGTGGCCTCCTTTCCTTCTGTCTATTCTTCTAACAGCTACCTATGGAAGTAAACATACTTCTAGTTCTTATATTGGTTCAAGCAAACCTCAGCCTCAATTTTTTTTCTTTTTGACCACTGGCAGGAGGAATATCACCTTTCCCATATTTCCACTGCTTTAGGCACATGAGAGACAGTTTTCTCTCACACTTTCCCTTACATTGATAACATATGAAATCTATTCCTAAAAAGTCAAAACAAATGGGGCGGGGGGGGGGGGGGGGCAACAATGTTATCTCCTGGCTCCATACCAAAGCCAAACAAACAAACCTTTCAACACCATGTCTCTTCTCACAATGCCTTCTGATAGCCATCGGCCAATGAATAATGAGAAAAACAGTTACACTAAAAATAGCATCTCCAAATGGTGGGGAAGTTGACAGAAGTTGTCAGGCTTCCAGGGCCAGATACTCGTAAAGAAAACATGCCTAATTTTTTTTCAGTTACTATTCAATAAATGGTCCTGCTTTTTCGCCTCTGGAAGGACTGCCAATTTTGCATCTGCTCTGAACATCTAATCAGAGTTTATTTTTTCACTATATCTGTCTTTGAGAAGTGGACACTGCAAACAAATACTTTAGTTTTTCCATCATGAAATATTTAGCTTGTACTCCTCATGCTGTAACTGTCACTTATAAGGGGAAAAAGAGTTACCAGCATTTTTAAATGTAAAAAGAATATGTTCACACATCATATCAGATATCCCTCAGCTACAAGCTATTTGGTTGCTTTTTCCCCCCAGTACAGCCAGCTTCACTTTTGGGGGAATGACATCAGTAGAGGAACTATTTTAAAAAAAGTTAGCTTCCTACTTGGTCTGAGAAGGTTGTCTGACAAATAAGGTCATGAACAGATGAGATGCAGACACTTCTCTTCTGCCTCTTCTCCCCTATGCCCTCCCTTCTTTCCAACCCCACTCCAATGATGGTCTGTCTTGCTTTAAACTGCATAGCAGAACAGGCAAGGGAAGGAAAACAAATGGTCAGGGGAAACATAGCCCACTTCCCAATTTTCAGCACAAAAAGGTTAACCAGCGGTGGGAAAAGAGGCAATTAGGAAATTACATCTGTACCAACTGATCTCTCTTTCCATCTTCAAGTTAAACTGAGGAGCTCTCTAAAGGAGGTTGTTGCTTGCAGGCAACTACCCAAACTCTGACACACTAACCAGCACTCTTAGGACTTTCAGAAAACTCACTCATATTAAACCACTTGTGCAGCTGGGAGCTTTATAATTGACCATATTCTACTCAGTTCCCAAAGAAAAACCTCTGCTCTTTCAGGACTCAGAGCAGAGAGGATACAGACTTTAGCACTAGTAGCTCATTTGTCATTCTCAGTATTTTTTTTTTTTTTTTTTCAATAAACCACATCTTGTAAACAGAATTAAACAGAACAGAATAGCACTTCTTGCTTTGTGTCTTGGCTAATCCCATCCATTTCATAAGCACTGATAGCTTCTGTAAAACACAGCATTTATTGCCCTAGGAGCAGGATGAGCAGGTAAGCGCTGTGACCTCTGCCGGTATCTCTGACCCTGTGCCAGGAAGTTGCAGTAGTGGAATACATCTTCAGCTGTATTTTGTGCAAACCATCACAACTCCGTAGCAAATCAAACCAGCACAGCAATGCCAGCAGCTGCCAGTTAGGGCTTAGTTAGTAGCTCTCAGTAGCTTCCAGGATGCAGCATAAAGTTACCGACACAATTATCACTGGCTAGGCCAGCAGTTGTTCTAGTGTTTCTCTCCTATTTCACATGCTTGCTTGAAAGACCACTTCCTCAGTCTCCCACTGCAGTAACTTATTTCATACTTACACAAAACTTGATTTTACTGGAAATGACACATATGGCTTAATAAAATAATTCACGCAAACACAAGGGCAAGAGGCTTAGCCAGACTCCAGTCAACCAAAGCTGACATGCTCTAGGTCCATTCAAAGCATCATTTTCCTTTATTCTCTTCTCATTAACGTTATTTTCACAGATGTTAAAGACTTTAAAATAGCTTGCTTCCAAATATTAACAAGGCCAGACGCCAGCCCCCTGAATAAGCAAACACTATGCAAAACCAACCATACATGCTCCATCCATGCGGACAACTTGCTGGGTAACCATGTATGTACCTGAGCAGGAAGGAAAGAAAACGGGAGAGCAGAGGAGACGACTCCTCCGATAGTGAGCTCCCGATACCAGCACAAAGGATGTCAGTGTGCTCACGTGGGATGAACAGTGAGCAGCTGATGTGCTGCACATGCATTCCTCACTTCATCCCAAGGTGGGCTGCTCTTCCACCTACTCCCTGGGTGTACTGCTTGCTGACAGATTCATTATCGTCAGTCTTCCATCAACTATAAGCTTGCAACAATAACACAGAAAAACATACTTGAAACAGATGAAATAATGAAAACTGAAAAACTGCAAAGAGAAGGGGCTATTTATAAGAGGTGCTATTTAAAAGGGGTTGGGGTTTTTTTTTCTTTGTTTGGTTTGGGGTTTTTTTGAAGAGGCAAAGTGACCAGTGAAGCAGGAAGAAGCGGGGGGGGCGGGGGGGGGTGGAGAAACACACTGAAAGAAGTTGCAGTAGAAAAACAGAGCTGTCAGTCAGGTCAACTATTTCAGGAAGACTGTATTCCATTTCATTCTTACAGTAGGAGAAAGACAAACAGCGAAACATTTTCTGAAGGAAGATGGCTAGAGTTCCCACCAGGATGGAACAAAAAAGTAACTTTTAAATACAAGAAAATTTCCTGTTGTATTTGCATTAGGTGGGAGGGTATATATTGCACACAGGCTACATTACTGTTCAAACTACAGTTTCATTTCAGTATTTCCTTGTTCCTAGTGGTAAATACTGCAGTAAAACAGAGACAAGCACTGTTTAGAGACTGCGCCACAAAAATTTTATAGGCTACAAACATTTCAAGCATACATTTAGAACAAATATCTAAACCTCTCACAGGTCATCACAACATAATGAATACACCATCAATACCAAACACTATTTATTTCAATCTGCAGAGGAGGACAGCAGTTTTGACAATTCTAATGCTACAGTCGTGCTTACTGAGTTTATTCTTATTATGCTAATTAAGCATTGGGAACTAACCAACTCCCCCAAAAGTAAAGCAAATGTAAAGTTAGTTCCAGTTCTAAAGAAGTGTGTATTATTTTAAAAGCTACTGTGTTCCATGTAAACAACATAGACCATGTTGTAGATATCATTAACCCCAAATTCTGTAAATGTAATACTTAGCATGCCCAAAAGCCACTCCAGAAATCCCACCTAGCCGTGTGTTTGCATTACTTTATCTCCAAAACTGCATTTCTTTATTCTAATTCAGCAGAGGAAACAAACTCTTGCACAAACGAATCTAGAATGCAAAGATCTATTGAGCGTAGACCAATGTTATTCCCAAACTGGACCTATCCTTAGCATCAGTAAGATTTATCCAAGACCACATATCTACATGGATATCAGCAATAGCAGATCACTTATTATTGGCAATCATGATTAAAAACAAAATAATTCAGCTGCAACTATTTTGGTCTGATAGTCTTTTTTGACCCAGCTGGTGTTTAACAGAACATCGTGCAACTTGGAAATGAGGTTTTTTGGAAATAATTGAGAAACAAGGAGGATCCATGATATAATTCTTGCGGTGTAGCCAACACTCAAAGTGTTGGGACAATGCCTCCCACATCTACCAGGTACAGACGGAGATGCCTATTAAGTAGCTGACTTTTCAGTGGTCTGTGTTGATTCAGAAGCAACCAATTAATTCACATGAAGAAAATCGCATTATGGCAAACATCGTTTCACATGGCTACATATATTACAGATAGATGGATAGATATTAAGCTTTTTCTTCCGTAAGGAAAAAGTCTGAATCTTGGTCATTTCCTACAATAGCTACTTTACAGCTACTAGAACATAATTAACCTTGCATCTCAGTAATTTGTTCTTATCTGCTCTAGGTTTCCATTTTTTCAGTTTTGCATTAAAACAGAGGTCTTGAATGAACAAGGAAAACAGCTGTTTCATTAATTAATGTAAAATGCCATGAGGAAAAAGTAAGAACAGCAACTCAGAATAATCTAAGTTTGCATACCTCGGCCCCAGTAATTTCGGCCTTCTTCACTGCAGGCTAACCAATCTCTCGCTACACAAGTACCACTACAGAATAAACTACCTGGCAGCCCTACAGTACAGTTACATGTGGTGGCCTGAGCCACTTTAACACTTGGCTGTCAATAGAAGGTGGAGATCTACCACCTCAGCCCACCCTTTATTCCCAGCTGAAGGGTAAAGATCAAATTGTTTTACTTGCAGAGCAGCTTTCTTCCCACTGACCCCCCTTTCACGAGAGCCATACCCCCCACACACACTCAAATCACCCCTCCCATGCCGCAGCAGCTTCCCGATGTTGGATTCCTGACCTGTGTAATGGCACGCTGCAGGGCTCAGACAGGTGCCTTTGCAAGGTAAGGAGGAGGACTCTGAAAAGCCACCCCGCTGAAGTCCAGCCAGATACAAGCATACATAACAAGTACTGCACGCATTTTTGTTGTACTGATTTATGCCACTAACTATAAGGCTATATCCCCAACATCACATATATTACTTACCATGGCATGTGTACAGCTGTATAAGTATACCTAGCAACTTTAAAGCACCAAGAGCCATTTTAAGTGACAGCCATAACCCTGCAATAACTGTTGCAATTCGTTTTGATGTTGCAACTAGGTTACAATATACTAGTTTACAAAAAATCAAATGTTGCTGCTACACCTAGCATTAATGTTATCCTGCTAGCCTTAGCTGACTTTAAGAATTTCAACTGAAGAACACGTAACAGGCTCATTTTACCTTACAGAGGCAACAAGGAATATTCCCATTTAAACCGCAATCTGTACAAAGCCAAATGACTTACTAAAAAACTTTCTTCCAAGGAACCATACGAGATCTTAATTTGTTTAAATCATTAGTAAAAAGAGATTAACTTTTCAGATAAACAGCTTTTGAAGCCAGTGTATTTTCTGTGCTTCATAAACTGTACTTTATTTGAATTTAATTTAAGGAGTTTAAACTACAGCAGGAAATTAGCCCTCAGCAACACAGCCAGATTCATCCTCAGCATCTAGAGGACAAATTAAAAACAAAACAAAACCAAACCAAAAAAGCCCTCCTTGCCAAAGAACATAATTCTGCTGTCTCATTACTGTTTTGCTAAAATAATTTAATTAGCAGTCCTCAGATACAGGAAGGCATTTATACTTCATCAGGAAAAAAAAGGGCTGGGGAGGGGAGTGAATGGTACGCGCTGTTCTAGCATACCAGGAACACGGCGTTGAATTCTTCCAGCTATCGGGCCAAAGCTGGATTGGCATACCAGAACTAAGCACTTTTTTTGATCCAAAGAAGGGGGGGGGGGGGAATGGCACCAGGCAGTCTAATATTTGCATACTCTTAACTGCAAATAAGAAAAAACAGTTCAGTTGAGGAGCAGTGCTGAGGTATAATAGGTGAATTGGATATTGTGCTTCCCCCTCCCGTACACAAAGTCCTAAAACCACCCCAGTCCCCATCTTTCCTTATGTTCTGCTCTTGTGGGCACTGACACCTGTCATTAGGGAATCCCGTAACTGAGGCTTTTATACATAGCTATTTAGGCCAATTCCTCTAGGCTACTCCATGCGACAGCATATTTGATTCCTGCAATAAAGTAGTACTCTAGGCTAATTTCAACATATGTTTCCTCTTTAGAAACTTTTAGATAGGAAGCTTGCTTACAGCAGGACTGCACAGGACTGCACTCTAGATCTCCAGGACAGCAGAGGCCCCTACAAAAAAGTACTACCCTTTCCTAAAACTAGTTGTATACTATGGTTTACTGCCTACAGCGCTTAATTGCTCATCAGTACCTTGCACAACTACCCTACGCAGGGAAGAGCCTATGCTTTTGCAGATCCGTGTCATGAGAGCACTTTTACCATCAAATCAGAAGAGTGCTATCTGCATCCCTAGTTCAAATTTCTCATTAGTGGAGGAGTAACCAGCTACTGAACAAGAAACTGAATTAGAGTTTAGCTGGAAAATCCCCAGAATTTGGGAATAAACTGCTTCCCAACCCCTTTTCAGCTCAGATATCAGCTGTATTCCTCTGCACGCAGGCATATCTACAGCTCTCCAGTCCATTTTAGCCACATAAAAATAATTTTGCAGAGCTAAACTATATTTTAACTTCACCAGCATAATCCACAGGTGGATAGGATAAGCCAAGTCTAAATGAACTTGCAGAGTTTGAATCGCTAGTTGAGATTAGCTAAAAATATTGCCATGATGCATAAACCCAAATAGAAACCTGCTCCACCTCCCAGGGCAGTATCAATTCTGCAGTCCCAACAGGTGTAAAAAATAATTCATCTTTGTCACTAAACTATATGAATATGCAGGAGGGGGAGGAGACCTGTCGACAGAGAAGGGGCCATTTGTACATAAATGCTTCCATGCTGCAAACCAAATAAATTTAAAGGTGCCAGGGTATAGAGCCATCAGAAGCCAGTTTCTTCACCCAGAGATTTCCAGTGATCCTATAAATTCAATACTGCAAAGTTTGCCCCTACATTTTATGTGTGAAGTGCTTCAGCCATCTGAGGAAGGCTTGGAAACTCAGCCCACGCTGAAAGACAAGCCTTCCCTGAAAACATGGTTTTAAAGTAGGAAACTAGTTAGATAGTGCCTGGGTACAAAGATCACATTTGTTTTGACTTAGTTCCTCAAATCCTTTGAATACCAATTCAGAGCACATACTCTATAAAACGCTCATGAGAAACTGGTACGTTCACTCAGGCACATATTGATGAACTGCTATTTACAACTACTGTCATTTAAGTGCCTTTTTGTTGTAAATAGTGGGATTTGCAAGAACAGACACCAGAAGATCCTCAAGCTGCTGAATAAACAAGGGTAACATGAGTGATTTTTCCCCACTGCCTCCCGTTTGAACTGGGCTCAGTCCCGCACAGAAAATTGCCTGTTTCCTGCCAGCCTCCAACCTCTGCATCTCTGTTTTCTGGGTGGGAGCAGGGAGAAGAATTCAAGGGTGGTTTCTTTTGTTTGTTGCATAAATAAATGCAGATAAAACAACCATTTCAAATGAACACGTCCTTCCTAGGACAATTTAGTTGGAGCTTTCAGACGATAAAGAAGATTTATTTTCCCAGGTCCCCCCCCGCCCCCAACAGCCCTCCATGCTACAGGGCAAGTTGAGCCCCAGCTTCTGTAATTAATGGCTTTGCATACTTATGTCAAAGCCTGAAGGTTGCAGGTGAGCCACAGCATAACAGATACCCACATGCAGGAAGAGAGGCAAATGCGCTTACCCGAGAGATAGACAGAGGCACGTTGAAATCCTTGCCCCCTTGAAGTCTGAAACCCCAAGGAGCCGGGCCGACCAAAGACACGCTGTAGTTGCTCATGATTTTTAGTATTCAAGGATCAAATCCAAAGAACTGATGCCTGTGGAAGAGGATTAGGGTATTAATTTAAAGATGATAAAAACAAAAGGCACTGTCTACCATTTTGAAAGCCTTCCTTCTTTGTCTGTGTTCCCCTCCATAGCATAAAAACAGCCAAAAAACCCAAACCAGGTCTGTTGTTAGTTGTGCTTTTATTCTGCACGTTGTTTTCCTCCATAGCTCAGGAGGAAACATAACTAGGGAACCGGTAACATGAACTTGGGACTTTGAGAACTTCTGATGCCGAGATGTTTGACAACTACGTCTTACTAACAAAACACTGTGTGGGGGGAAAAAAAAACACCCAACATTAAAGCTCATCTTAAAAAAAGTCAATGTTGAGACAAGCGTGAATTGACGGTATCCCTTAAATCCAAGTATGGAAGAAATTAGCACTACTGGCACATTCATTTCTAACAAAATGAATTTCATATGCTGCCATGTCATCAGCTCAAAGCTTGTTTCTAAACACATTATGTCTTGGCAGTTTCAAAACTATGTCAAAACATCACAACTTTGAAGTTAATCAGAAGAAAATAAAACCCCTGCAACTTTTTTATTTTTCTAGCATAGCTTCATATTGGTAGAACAATGCTACAGACAAAACAGATATTAAAACCAACCCTCAAATGAAAGCTGTGAACTAAAGCGAAATAGCCCCAGCCACAACTCGGTGCTGAAGAAGCAAAAGCCAAGCATCTCCCTCCCCACAAATGTGGGCGACAAATTACCTTTAAAAGGCAACCGAGGCACTTAATTGCCGTTCAGCGTCAAAGGTAAGGGCTTCAGTTTCACCTCGGGTAAGTAACATTACAATGACATCTTAGGTAGTCGATGCCGTCTATTTTTGTATGGTTGAAGCCAGGCAGGAGCACACCAGGGCGGGCTGGTGTAAGACTACACCAGGACACAGCCAGATTCCATACTCGTATAGGGACATTTAAGGTGGACCTTCAGCGGAGCAGAAGCAAGCGGGCTGCAAACTCCACCGAACTCCGCAAAGCTGAGGTTTTAGCCGTTCATACACTGCAGGGGGGTGCTGTGCTTTTTTTTTTTTTTTTTTTTTTTTTTTAAGGTGGTGGATTTTTGCAAACGCAGCCCACCCTCCCAGACCATCAGAGCGGGGCTGTCACATAGCCCCCGCGGTGCAGGGGTGGCCATTTTAACACACATTTCGGGGTTCCCTTCCGTTTCGGGGTTCCCCTCCCAGAGCCGCAGCGATCCGCTGCTCAGACTTGTTTCCAAACCAAACGGCAAACTTTATCCACACGGACGGCCGCCCAGGGAACCAGAACAGAGCTGCTCGTGCTGGGCAGGACAAGATGCATATTGGGAAGCAGAATTCGGAGCTGGTAAGAGAGGTGCCTGGGTATCTGGGCAGCTCCTGACATGCCCCTGCACGTTGGCATCCAGCGAAGAGGCAGCTCTGACCCCAGGTGCTGACTCAACCCCCCCCCTTGAAAGTCTCAACGAGCACCGATGTACAGAGCGGGAAAGACATGCCGCTGAGTTTTCATGTGGCTGAAGAGGAAGAAGAGAAACAAAAAGCCTCTGCCAAGTTTGAGCTAGGACTCTCAGGGGGCTCGCTCACCACTAAAGCGAGAACTCCAAGTCGTTTAATTGCTCTGCACACTGAATTCCTTACAAAAAGAGGATTTTAATTAGTCACAGATTCCTTTCCATGTAAAAATACGAATTCTTTTCATTCCCTCTAAATGAAATCCACTGCAGTGACAGGTCACTATAAATTAGAGACTGCAGAAAAGTAAACCGCATCTAGTGACCAGCACACATACAGTTCATCAGCACAGGCAGAAAGCGTTACCTGTCAGTTGAAACTGAAGCACTTGTGTAGCACTTTTTTTTTTTTTAACTGAGTAAAAGCTAGTTACAATAACAGACCTAGGAAAAGATTAAGTTACACTAGAAAAGGATACTGTTCTTTTTCATTTGTAGCAACTACAAATGGAAGGGAAGAGACTGCATGCTGAAATGCCACGCATCACACTCAGCATCACTCATCTTTCCTTTCTCATCCCCTCGATTCTGCCATGTCTGCATCTCTCGGCTTACAGATACACCAGGCAGGAATGGCAGACAAAGGAGATCCATTCAAAGTTTAATTTAACAAATTTCTTCAAATATGCTAGAGCAACATCCAAGAGAAAGCATTGCAACCCACTAACCCCGCTTCATGTGGGGAGCATTACACAAACCAACCAGCTAAGGGTGAGATTGTGCAGCTTCCATTTAGATGATCAAACGCTTGGGGGATCTACTTCTGGAGGGGGGAATTTCAAAACCCAGGCAGAAACGCTTGCCTTCACCACTGCCTGCCGGGGCACAGACCCGCAGGGACCCAGGAGTGGCCACCGGGCCTCCTGCCCCCCTCCCCGGGTGGAGTGGCTGTGCCTGGGGGGGGGGGGGGGGGGGTGGCACCGCCAGCACAAGCCCCTGTACCCCCCAGCACCCCCACCAAAACCCTCCAAGCGCCCCGGAACGAGGAGCCCCACGGCTACCGCGGGCTGGGGGAGCAGACAGCCCCACGGAGCGCTGGGTCTCGGTCCAAGGCGTCCCCGCAGCCCTAAGAGCACCCCGGCGTGCCGCCCCACGGGTGCCACAAAGCCCCGTCCCAGCACGCCCAGCCGCGGGGCAAGGAGCCCCACAGGTGCCCCACGGCCGCGGGACAAGGCACCCCACGGGGCGCTCCGAGGCGCTGGCCCCGGGGCCGGGCGCTGCCCGCCGCGCTCCCCGCCCCCGCCCGCGACACCGGGTCACCACCGACAGCCCCGGGCCAGCGCCCCCCCGCCCACCACAAACCGCACGCCCCGCTTGAAAAGAAATTAAATTAAAACTAAATAAAAAATAAGCACCGTGAAGTTGAAAAACCCCGTCCAACCTGCTGACTTTTCGCTTCACCCCCCCCCCTTTTTTTTATTCTTTTTTTTTGTGTGTCTCTCCTCCCCCGCCGCGGCCGGGCCGCCACTCACTCACTCACTCACTCACCCACCCAGCCCGGCCCGGCGGTGCGGTGCAGGTCGCGGAGAGTCTCGGACACCCGCGGCGCGTCTGGGAGGCGGCGGGCCCGTCCCCCCGCTCTTGTTTTCACTTCCGTCTCCCGCCGCTCCTCCCCCAGCCCGGCCCGGCCCGGCCCGGCCCGGCCCAGCCCGGCAGCGACGGGACGGGACGGGACGGCGGTGGGGAGCGGAGCAGGGGCTGGAAAGGCTCATAAGCACCGTTCCCGGGCCGTCCCGATTTTTTTTTTCTTTTGGTGGTTTTTTTCGTGTGTTGTTTTGTTTTGTTTTTTTAATAGGGAAAGGCACACTTTTTTTTCCCCTTTGCTTTACACACAAATAACTCAAGGCGCACCTGTGAAACGCAAGGGCGAGCGGGGAGGGGGTGCCGGCTCTCCGTGTGCTGAAGGAAGGGGCTGCTGTGCTGGGCGGGGGGTAAGCAAAGGGGCTGGGCCCCCAAAGTGCCCCCCAGGCAGCCCCCACTGTATCAAATGTACAGACTCTTCAGTACAGCCCCACATATGCTGCCACAGCTGCAGGGGCAGCCTGCAGCAGACCTTGCAAACAGAGGGAGTTTGGTTTATTTAATGTGGAGTAACATGAGGACTGAGAGGGATGTACACTCGCCTCCTGAAGTACATCAAAGTGGGGAACAGCAGCGAGGCAGAAGAGCTGCTCAAGCTAAAAGACAAGGCTGGCACAAGAACAAATGGGTGTAAAGTGGCCATGAATAAATTCAGCTCAGAAATTAGAAGGGGTCCGCCAGCAAGGAGGAAAGGGAGGTTTCTGGCACAGCCTCTCCATAGAAGTGGGTGCAAGAAATCAAACTGGTTCTACGGTGATGCTTGGTCAGATTACATTATACGATCTGCTTGCCTGCGAGCAGAATAAGTATTGAACAGGGAGGCTCTCAGTTTGACAATCCACAAGCTCGCTGGGTCTGGAGCAGGACAGAGTCGCCGGGAGAGCGGGCTGCTGCGCTCAACGGGAGGAATGGGCCGAAGATGAAGCGATAGCACTTCAGTTTCGTCTTTAGCTGTGCCTCACAGCTAGGTGAGGCTTGAGGCTCCTGTCATATTTCACACGCATTAAAAGTTATTACGAGTAAAAGTGGCTGCGAAAGAAAGGTGCATCTACTTAACAGTACCATTAGCACTGTAATTCAAAGGATTTCAATCCGTTCTTCAAGCATGGATATACTGTGGAGAAAGAGTCCAGAAGAAAGCTTTAAACTCTTATTTATCACCAGCCAACACAACACGCAGTCCTTATCATGGATGGCCCTGCCTCGCCCTTCTGTCCCCATTTAGGAAGGTGGCACTGTCCCTTGCTTTGGTTGTCACCTGCGTAGCTGGGGCTTGAGTTTGGCCCTGCTGTGCCCATGTCCACACAGGCTACCCCGAGTGGGAGCCCCCAGGCTGGAGGTGATGCTGGGGTAGGAGACCCCAACCCCAGACACATGGGTGTGCGTGAAAGTAGGGCCTGTCCAGTCCTCCGAGCCCTAGTTACGTGAACCTTAACAGGGATATTTTATCTTTGTCCCTCTGAGCTGTGTGTCTTCTCAGTTGCTGTGGCTAGGACAAATGCATCTCAAACCGCATCTCAAAAATAAAAGCCACACTAATGTAGCCGAACCACTCTTCCGGAAATCTATCTTCTTTACTGTCCTCTTTTCCTATTAAGTATCTCTAATCAGGCAAAACTGAAAATCCCCATTACGCACACAGACTCTCTCACATGATTTTAATTCATGGAGGTAAAAATTCCCCAGCACAGGGATTTTTCATTGTGTCACAACGGCCTTAGGTCACTCCCATGCTGTTTCATTATAGTAGAAAAAGCTCCAGGACCCCACTCCCCGATGTGACTCACATGACATCTCCAAGGTCAGCGTGTCCCTATGCTGACTGCTTGGGTAGCAATCTGCTCTCAGCTCACCAGAGCGCACAGCCTGTGGTCCTGCTCGATTTTGCACTTAGCCTGGAATACCGGCTAGACACATTAGTAAAAAACATCCTTTTCCACTTCAGTTCTCCAAAACCCTTCAGCTTTTCTTGCTGGAGGAGCAGCTTGCCCGAGCTATCTGCGCATGCAGCATCTCAAGACCACGTTACATTAATTCATCAGGACTGAAGGAGAACTTGCAGAGACACTTTTGCTGGTAGATGTTGCAGCAAGTTTCACCCCTGGCGAGCGCGCGTGCACTCTGCACCATACCCACCCATAGCACCCAGGCCAGTGCCGCTCCCAGCTCAAAGCTGGCAGTCTCCTCTTTAAGTCCATCATCGCTTCTCTGCAGCGTGATCAGTTTGTGACAAATTAATCTGTTTTCCTTTGCCTCCAGAGACAGGGCACAGACATTAGAGGCAACTCGTTAGTTCGAGATCTCTCCATTCTTGGTCACTTTTCAAGTATTCTCCTCTTTGAGAAAAAGCTTTTCATTAGAGCTGAATAGTGAAATAAGAGATAGCGAGTTGAGCAAGAAACCTCAGCAGCAGCCAGAACTGTGGCCTGCCTGTTCTTCCTACCACCACCGGATTTTAGACAGAGCTTGCATTTTTCCCTCTGAACAAGGAAGGAAGGAGTCTGGAAATTAATTAAATGCAGTAGTCAGCTAGCCCAGCAGATACAGCCTATCTCAAAATTACTCAGGCACTGAAGTCTTGTTTAAATGCTAATGACATGCCTCAGGTGCCAGATAATGGGCACTACAAAACTCTGACAGAGAATATCACCTGCGGTTGCGAAGTACAAAAAGGCACTCGTAAATGGAAAAAGCAGCCCATAAATTATGAACAGAGTAACAATGCACAGTAAAATGATTCCCAATTAAGCAGCAGTTAATCTAACATTAGCTTTCTGTGTGCTAAGGCTCTGAACTATGAGCTGTGCTTTTCCTGCACTGCTACTTTCGCTTTTGCTTTTCTTCCAAAGGTAAAGCTAATGCAAATATTTACAGTCAGTGTATAGCTGGAGTTCAGTATAAGGTAACCCTCTCTCTGAAGAGGTTAATGTGAATATTGTCTATAGCCTAGCAGCTTATTTCCACTTCCAAGATAGCTCTCTGGCCAAACAATGAAATAAATTAGGTATGTTCTAAGTGTTTCTGAGAAGCAGGGGCTCCAGTCAGCTTTTGACAGGGCAAGCTGTTATGCTTCGGTCAAGGTGAAGCCCAAACTGCCTCGAACTGGTATCACAGAAACACTTTTATTTGTCTGTTTGTTTGGTGTTTTGTGGTTTTGTTTTGTTGTTTGTTTTTTATTTCTTTTTCCTGTCCCTGGTTTGGAAAGATACCCAGTGCTGAATTACATCCTCTCTCATACATCCTGTCCACCACAGTAACTCCAGTTAGCCGAAAGATCAGCTTTGTCAGCCAAAAAACCGCACGGTCAAGTTTAGTTTACTTGTCACCTCTTTTTTTCTCCTTTTAGAGCCCTGTTCTTCCTCTGGCTATGCCGACCGTCTTCACTTTCCATCAGCCCGTTTTTCCACCAGGCGTGTTTTCTCGCATTACTGGTTCTGTAGCTGTCGTCCTCGCTGCCTGCAGTTCACTCTCCATGTCGGGGGTCAGGCCAGTTTTTAAGCCCGTGGCTTTCATCAGATCGAAACGTTAACAGCGTTGATCTTCCCATTTTAGATAGTTAGCCATTAAGGCTCTTAATGTTATAAACGGATTTATGGTCCTTTTTGTAACCTGATTTCTTCTCTATTTTAGCTTATCAAGCCTTCTTTAATTTTTCTTTATTGGTGCTTTTCTTTTTAAAGAAAAAGTAATATTTACTAATAAAATACTCCTTACTTATAATGTCTCCCAGAATCTCAGTAAATTGTGTAAACAAAGGAAATAAGTTTATGCTATTACTGGCCTCCTTTGTAGTGACTGAGCGGATGCATCCGGAGCCTGGTCATTCATGGAGCAGCTGTAAGCTAGGCAAATCTGTTTTATTCCCTCCTTGTTGGGCAAAAGAAGGACCACCTGTGCAGAGGCCACGGCCCGTGCTACAGGTTAAACATTTCCTCACCGCGAGTCCAAATCAATGAAACAGCAACTAAATCTTTTGATTCTGGGGAACACGAGAAGCCTTTTAAGGAACTCCAGGTTACACACTTACCACGTTAAACACGGCCCATTTTAGGAACTGAAACCAATCTGAAGCTTCTCAGTACATCACAGCCTGGACAGCTTCATTCTCAGCCCCGCTGTGAAGCATTAGCCTCATTTTACAGATGGTGACCAGAGGCAATAAACATTTATACATGCGAGGAATCAACTGTCAGATAAAGAATTGAAACCAGTTCTTCCAAATTCCTGCACAGCTCCTAACTACCGGATTACCCTACCCCGGGCTGACATAGCCCTTTCTGCTTCTTCAACCACAGCGATGCATGGGAAGAAAAAAATTTTAAAAAAAAAAAAAAAAATCAGACTTCATGTTTACCATTCTTGACAGAGCCAAGAATGTTACAGGAGTAAGGCCTTCAATCACCTCTTACCTCTTGAAGCGAGCCGCCTGCTTAAATTTCCTTTTCCTTAACAGCAGTGAATGGTTAATGCAGAAATCTGTGGCTTGGTGTGGTTTAATTACAGTCCATCAGCTGCGCAGTAAGGGCTTGCCGAGTGATGACTTTGAGCTACATTTGACATACACCACGAACGCTAATTAAGTAGGGTTTGGCAGGTAAACAGCCAAACTTTCAGAGTGATCCTTGCAGTTATTTATATTAATTAATGTCATGGGAGAAGAGGTGCAGCTTCAGCTATAATCTTTTATGTAATATATTGCCTTAGCGAGGGAGGGAGCGGGTGCAAGCTGTGGCACGAATTGCGCTTTGCCTGGCAGGTCAGGAGCAGCCCAGCACACAGGTTTGGACAGACGTCGCAGGAGGGGAGCAGGCAGCTCCCCTGCCTTATTCCTACCAGCACCACTAATTCACACGGCCTTCTCACAAGGCAGGTCTGTTCTGCAGTTCAGGCACAGGCGCTTGGTAGATGCCGTTTGGGGCACGGCCACCACCACCCCAAGTCACCTTCACCAAGTCAAATCACTTCAGCCAGTTCACTTAACTGAACCGGTACAAAAATGAACATAGCCCAAACTAGTGAAATCCCAGTGCATCAACAGGTCTAACAATACATTTACAAGCGTATGGAAATAAACTAAGGAAAAAAAAAATCAACATAGCTTTCCTGTTGTGTTGACTTAACTGACCTGGATTTTATAACTATTTAAGTAAATCCATACAAAAACCTCTGTGTGCAGAGAAACCTCTCTAGGCCTTTTTAACCACCTCTAGAGTTACATTTCTCTGGAAAAAAAAAAAAAAAAATGAAACCAACCATGAGAGCAGTAAGATCTGAGAACACGTCAAGGAGATCTTATTTTAGCTGCTGCCCACAAAAAATACTAAAGCAGCTAATAGCTATTCCCACAGTAAATAAAATACGTCTAACCTTTACTGACAGACGAGAATGGGGAGGGAACAAAAAAAGCCAAAACACCAGAGTAGCTTATATTTATACATTTTAAGAATTTGGACCAAATTTGCACACACCGGCGGCATATTTATGTGTGAATTACATTACAATGATTTATTTGTGAAAACACTGGTTCCTTGTTGGCTTTGCAAGGTTGGCTGCTCCAGAGATCTGGGTGTCACCAGCAGAAGAATGAAACCCGCATTGTGCCAGTATTTTTGGCTGAAACGCCGTACGTGAATCAAGATGAGCAGGAGGGGCGGAAGGGACCATAGGCACCTAAGAGCATCCTGCATCCCTAGCTGGCAGTCAGAAACTGTCACCTCTCTATACACTCCCTGGGTGGGTCCAGGAGTCACACAAACATAAAGTGTCACTGAGCCCGAGCCTTTCCCTCCTGAGGTGCTATAGCATGTCTTCCCAATCGAATCTACATCTTAAAAGCGCTTGTGCTTTTCTAGTCCCAGCTGTTCCCATCGGAAGGCTGTCCTCGCCTCTGTTTGTTTTAATGGCCATCAACATGCATCTTATTTCCATACTAAGTTTAGTCACAGCCAAGTTTAAATAGTTCTTCTCCCTCACCGCTGTTTTGCTCCCGGGTATTTTTAGATGGAAACCATATCCCCTGTCAACCTTCATTTTCCTGGGCTGAACAAGTTAAGCTTGCCTTGCCTCCATTTGTAAGGAAAGATCATGGCACTCCTGGTGATCTCAGTAGCCTTTCTTTACACCTGTTCAGATTTGTATTTTCCTTGGACATGAGACATCAAAATCATATACAGCATCCTGAGGATGCCTTACCGATGTCTTCTATAATGGATTTAGTGTTTCCACTGGAAACATCTCATTTAACATGTCCCAGAATGACATTTCCTTCTCCTCCAAAGAAAACTGTATCGGTGCTCCAGAGGTACCAGAGAGTTGCCCAGCTGATTCATTTTTTCCTACTTTTCTTCCATTCTCAGCTTACTGATAAGTAATCTCCATCTGTGTGCTTTTGTCATATATGCTTCTGAATTAACTTCATTGCATTTTTGTTCTTCCCTAACATTTTTCAGATCTTCCTCCCT
Organism: Harpia harpyja; assembly: GCF_026419915.1. NCBI lineage: Eukaryota > Metazoa > Chordata > Aves > Accipitriformes > Accipitridae > Harpia > Harpia harpyja. The sequence goes on from NC_068941.1 coordinate 36,612,231, forward strand.
CCTGATAGTGTCTCTCACCTTTTTGTCATCCACAAATGTCACCAGCAAACTTGTAGTCTTTGTGCCTAGTTTACTGATGAAAACATTAAGCAGGAATGGTTCCAAGACCTTTCAATTTTATCACCATGTATTTATATAATTATATATATGTATGTATACGAACTCCGTTAACTAGCTTTCTGCCTGGTACTTTTTGTTGCAGTATTAGCTGCTGCAGTCTTCCTGCTCACTTTGCATAAAATCAAGGGCTTTCAGCAGCATAAGGATTGGAGCAGGACACCAGATGCTGTCCTAAAGCCCAGACAAATGGGATCTGACACATTCCTTTTGTTTATAATCGCAGTGACAAAGAAAGCTGTGAGGTTAGTCCGACACGAGCTGCCCTTGGCAAGCCCAAGAAGCTGTCCTGGGAGCAAAGTGCAGAAGTGCTGCAAGCACTGTCTGTAGACATGTTCAGACCAGACCCAGCCAGAGTCAAAGGCCACTGAGAGGTCTGAGTGAAGAAGGGAACAGAGAGAGCCAGTATTAAAATATAGAGAAGTTTCACTATGTCTTAGACACAAAACATTGTCATGCCAATGTTGGCAAGGCAGCAGAAGCAGAGAACTTAGCAGGGTCATAAAATCATAGAATAGTTTGGGTTGCAAGGGACCTTTAAAGGTCATCTAGTCCAACCTCGCTGCAATGAGCAGGGACATCTTCAACTAGATCAGGTTGCTCAGAGCCCTGTTTGTTTCAAAACAGGACAGGGAATAAAAAAAAAAGATGGGGAAAACAGTATTTTAGTGTTGGTTTTAGGCTGTTAAAGCAAGGATAAAAAACTCTCTTACACAGATTAAGGAAAGAGGAAAAGAAAGAAAAAGCTGTTGTTGAGAGGTAAATATCTCTCATCCACGCTTCCTGTCAGCAAGGTGGTTGCCTAACATGGATAAATCAAAACTGTGGATAGATGGGTTAGTCTCTAAGAGCTCATTTGCTATACCCTCCTATGGAAAAACCTATCAGGCAGTTCCTGTAGAGGATGGACAATAGATAAACAAGTGCAAGTGAAGCAGGACCTAATGCAATTGGCTTTACGTGCCACCTTGTGCAGTCTGCAGCATCTGTGCAGCTACAGGTGGGGCATGTAGTCAGATTAATCAATCCAGGGATAAAGAGGAGCTGACAGTACTTTGGAGGAGCGTGAATTGCCTGCAATGTATTAGCCAGGCACAGGCCTGCACTTTCCTTCTCTTTGGATGAGGACAACCCTCCAAAGCACAGCGATACAATCCCCTCATTCTCTAAGCTTTCATGTTAAAGAAAATATGACAGTGACAGAAGGGTGGTATCAATCACCTTTGGCACGGCATACACGTTGAATGCGTGACCCAGGTTGCACAGCAGTAGCTGTGGTGTCTGTGCTACATGATAGGAACATATATTAGAGACTAATTAAAGCAACAGCTAGAAAGCTGGTTGAAGGAAAAAAAAAAAGTGAAAATGAGAGGGGGAAGAGTGAAAAGTTTTAGCCACCGCCCATTGCCTCTAAACTCTTATTATTTCTAAAAATACAAAAGCAGAAAGTTGGTAGGAAATGTTGATGCTGGTAGAAAACTTTCAGCAAATAAAGGGCCATGCCGGTGCCCAGTGTAAAACTGAGCCTCCTGAGCACCGGGATTGAATCAGCTGCTGCTACTGCTCAGCTCCACCATCAGCTTGACTGAAACTTCAAAGTCCATCAAAATCAAGTAGAAACTTTCTGTGGCTCCAGCTCCTAAGTTTAAAATTGGCACTGGGCTTTGTCTCGCATTTCGCCTCTTCTCCAGCGCTGTAGCTCGATACCCCTCGTTAGCCCGCCTGGGATGGTTTCTGTCAGTCTCTCTGGAGAACATTTGTCACCCAGGACCGCTGCGGCCCCTGCTTATTTTGCAGAGGAGGAATTTTGGCAGCAATTAGCTGAAGTGAGTTTCTGGACCTTCAGTCTGTTTGTTTGACCTCTGGAAGTAGGTGGCTAATTCAAGGACAATGGAAGCTGTCCTGTTACCTGTTTCCAACATGAAATCAATCAGGGGAGGGCAGGAGTGAAGTCAGCCTTTCTGTTTTGATAAGAGGGTGGCCAAAGATCTCTGGAATGAGAGGCACTCCAGCAGCCACCCGGGCGCAGGGACGCCTGCTATTTATACACCCGGGGGGCAGGGCTGGGGAACAAAGTGGTTCTTCTGCTCCCATTTTATTTTTATTTGCCTGAAACTGAAGGGGAAGGGCACAGCTTTTATCATCCAGAAGCATGCATGGGCAATGGTGGGTTTTTGTTTCCTTTTTGGTTAAAAAAAAAAGTTATCGGTATAGCATTATGTTATATACATATTATTATTATATGTCTAAATATCATTTCAACTTTCAAAACCAGAATTGCTCTAAAGACAACTTTTAAAAAAAAAAATTAATCCTGTATCCCCTGCGTAATGATGATGTACCTGCTCTGTGCTCTGCACGTTAGCAAACAGAAGACTGCTTCACTCGGGAACCGGTTCCCTGAATGAAACAGAAGGACAGGGATAGCAAAGCAAAACAGCTGAGGGGCACCCACCAGTTCAGATTTTATATGACAAAAGTCAAATTAACAGTGTTTTGTAGAGTTTAATTTGTGTGCAGAACTATGTTTAAAACTCAATTATACACATATTTATGCTAAGCCTCATTGGAACCTGATCCAAGTCATCCCAAAGGTTGGGATTTATCAAAGCAATGCGAGATATAACTTACACTCATTGCAGTGGTTTTTGCCTTTGAAGAAGGGAGCAGTAGCACTTATTTCATTCGAAGTGCCCTCTTCTTGTTGACAGAGATAAGCCCCAAGAGAGTCGCATCCAATTCTCCTGTGTTAAATATGACAGAAAAGAGTCTTTGGGAAAAGAAGCCCAGCACAAAACCCTAGGGAACACTAATTGTAAGCTTATTTTAAGCATCTTGCATGGTCTGAATAGTTTACAAGGCTGTTCCAGTTGCTGAGAAGTCAGAAGTCTTGGTAAGACTCTTGGGAAACCGATCCATCAGTTTTACAAGTTTACAGTGCTGCTGGAAAACGGCCAGCAAGCTGGTCCCTGGAAATGAATGAAATATTTCTGTATTACCTCACATAGCTTGCAACACCATCATAGCTGAGTAACTTGCAAGCATTACCGCATTCATCGTTGCAGTGTCTGAATGATACAGGGAAGTGCAAACACAAGTGGCTTTTGTGGGCAGGGTTTCCACCACTCCTAGCCTAGCAGGGAAAAATCTCCTCGAAAACCTTCCCTCTGTGGGGCATGACCCAGACCCTAAGCATGGAGCCTGGCCCTCCCCAGGGCAGGTTGCTCTCCCATTCCCACCCCAGCCTGCTCTAGCAAAGCAGCAATGCTCACCTAACCTCAATTCCTGTTTCTCAGTGGACTAGCCAGTGGATTAATGACAATTTTCTGGGGAGACAGAGGCACATACAAGAATTACCAGATTAGCCTCTATGGGCTGGTTTCCCTCATCCCACAAACCGTGTGGACTGAGACAACATGAGCCAAACATGTTGCAAAGGGCACTTGGGAGCCATAGGAACTTTTAATTAATAGTTACATGACCTATAACTTAGGCCAGGATCTTCTCATAGATTATCACCATTATGTTATTTTTAACACTAGCAGTCACTTGGTATATATCTGTGTTTTCAAACAAAAGCATGGCTCCAGCCCAGAGGCTTTTTGCGAAACAATTTGTGGCTCCTTCTCCCTCCACCTCCTCTTTTCCTTCCCTCTCCACCCATGATATTTACATCCAGATTCAGTTATCTCTGTTTAGCTGACAGGAAGGGCATAAGAAAAAAAAATTGATGATAGATTTAAGAAAATAACACATCATGTATGCAGTACATACATATTGTAAAATACTTTAAAATGCCATAAGCCAAAATATGTGTTACGAGCAGGCTAATCAGACTTATTTCAAAATAGCTGCTCTTAGAAGAAAAAGATGAGAGGAGCCGACTGCAAACAGAGAGAACAGAGCAGATTTTCCATGTCTCACCAAAACTTTTTCAAAAAAAATGCTTCTCACCAGCTCTATTTACAAGAGGGAAAATGGCATGAGAAACGACTTTTTTCCTTCTTGCGCAAATCAGAACTTGACTGCTGAGAACAATACGCCCCGTCCCACAGCGTTAACCTTACAGCCTCAGGCGCTCTGCTTGAAATGCCTCATAAAGCAAACAAACTCTTCTGGAGTGAACCACCTCCTTATCTAGTCAGCGAGAAAGGAAGAGGTAAAGGATGAGCGATGGCAGGAAACTAGCATTTCATTCCAGTGACGAATTTTGACCAGCCTTTCATTCCTGTCACTGGAGGTGGAAGCTCTTAAGAGGACCACAAAGACAGGGATGAATGTACACAGCTCCTTGTAAGGAGGAGAGAAGCTCTCTTTCTGGCAAATAAACGTGTTTCCACTGCCGTTCAGTCATCAGGATCACCAGGCGGAGGGTGTGGGCTTATGTTTTTCTTTTTTTGGGTCTGTCTAGCCAGACTTTTGCATAACTTCCCCCACCCTGCCTTGTTGATGTCTCCTCAAGGATTTGGGCAGTCCATCTGCACAACTTTCATGTTCTGGCTAACCTGAGGAGTGATTTCCTAGGAAATCAGCTGTGTCAGGAATGCCTTAATCCCTGCATGTGTGCACTACTGATCCAGGGGCTGAGGCAGGTCCCTACATCGCTGGGGCCAGCTCTCATCACCAGAGCCAGCTACTGGGGCTGAAGCAGCCTTGGGCAAGGTGGGCAGGCCAAACCATGACTACCAAAATTGTGGGCATCTCTAGCAGGCAGGGATTGTAATCCATCACCTGAGATGGTGTTAGCAAGGTCTGGCTCAAGAGCAAATGTGTGGGGAAAAAGGCAAGCTTAACAGCCATATATAATTATTGCAAGCCCAGAAATATGCAGGACTATAAAGAAGCTTTTCATATGATGGAGGTAGATACAGATGTAAGTGAAAGATGGGACAGAAGGAAGCATATTGGCTAAAAACAGGTGCTGTAGGACTCACTCCATAGCTGTCCTGGATAGAAGAGTCCCTTTGCTAGACTACAGAAATAAAGTAGATTTTATCTCCCTGTACTTCAGGAAAGCATCAGATCTAGGACTGTTTGGGAAGCTATTAAACAAACTGCAAGAAATGGGGATATCTACAAAAAAAATTGGAAAGCTGGTAAGAAACTCCGAAATGGGAAATTTCAAAGAAATGCATGAGTCTTTGTAACAGCGTTGAGAAGGGACATATGGGGCTTTGCAGGAGGGCTTCATGCAGAGTTACTCAGGCTAAGTTTTGAAACGGAAAGTATTACATATCCCATTGGCTGTGCTAATGCAAAAAATCTGTTTTCTTCTTTTTGATGATAAATAACTAGGGGGGGTATTCTTAAACCAGAGAGAGGGTGGAATAAATTAATGCTGGACATTGGCAGCCTTGCAGCCATCAGAGGACTGAAATCCTGGAGCAAACTTCAGAGCAGCTGGGACAAGACAACCTCACTGATTTTTCTGGATGGCATTTGGTCTATTTGCAAAAGACTGTATGGTATGAGCAGAATAGGAAAGCGGTGAACAAGGCTGTGTAACACAAGTTGGCTTGCTGTAGGAGAAACCAAATTTAAAGAAAATGCATTGCAAGTTCTCCATCTGCTTGAATACAGGTAGATCCCCTTCTCACCCCCAGACAAAATTCCTGACTTAAGTGTAGTTTCTGAAACATCTTCAGTTTTCTCCAAATCAGAGCAGCCTGGTCCATCAAACTTACTGCTACCTCCTTATTCTTTATCAGAAAGAAAAACTACTGAACCTGGAAAACAGTTTCGGCTGTTTGTTTCAGCCTGCGACTTTGGTGGTTGCTGGCCAACCTCTTCATGGCTAGACGTGGCTTGTGAACCGTGACTTGTTCCCTTCGGCCTTAGGGAGCGTTTCGCTCTCTTAAACATCTCCCTTCATGTGTTGAGACTGACAAAGGCTTGGTGTCTACTGCCAGTTGTGATGTGGGTTTGCTCTTCAGGAGCAAAACCAGGAGCGCCTCTTTTCACACAGCCTTGCAACTTCCCAGCGGAAAGCTGCAATTACTCATCGGTGAATTGGGATTGTTAATGCCAAGACAATAAGTCTGACAAATACCTTGTGAGGTGCTTTGATATCATTCAAACTGCAGGCATTGATAAAACTAGAACCTATTGTATCCGTTATCAGGACTAATAATACACACATGACCTTTATATGCATTAATCGGTTTTGGTGGACATATATTTTCAGAGGGAGGTGGCCTTGAATAATTTTACATTTTCACTTTGTCTTAAAAATTTGTGATATTGAACATAATCTTTAATTTGTGAAACACTTAAAATAATCAGGAATAAATTATTAGTTTATGGCTTTTCCCTCTTCCCCATATCTTTGGGAAGTATCGAATTCTCTAGCTAAGGACAAGATATGGGATGTATCATTCCAGTAGTGGTCCTTCTTTCAACTTTATTCCAGTGGCTAGAAACCTGGCTTGACCCTAGCTAAATTAAAAGGAGGAACTAAAACAAGCAGGAGTTTTAATAAAAGTAACATTGCATCAGGTGCACAAACTTCCTGGAACAGCTAAAGTTTGCAAACAGAGTCATGGATTTTGGCAAAGCACTGGCATGCTTTGATGAGGTCACCAAAGGTGTAAAGTGACCGCAAGATGTTGTATTTCATTATCTCTTAGATTTATGGAGGATTTGCTTGCCTGGAAAGAATTTTTAGAATGATTGGCATACACAATTTGTGTAAGCTAACAGTGTTGGGATTTTATATACAATTCTATTTATATACAAACTGGGAGTAGTTTTGCTTCTTGATCTAAGCTCATGCGCAGGCAGGGGGTGTGAGTCTCCATTTGCTGCTTGCACGTTCATTTGGACACATCCCCACAGTGAATGCCAAATGACCCCACAGCAGAAGGGCAGCATTTTACTCCCACTTCAGTCTGCCAGAGACCTAGCCAACAACCACCAGGGCAATAATGAAATTGCTCTACTGAGAAATGGCATTGGGCAGCAAGGAATCGAACAAGATTTATTGGCGGCCTTTATGTAATGGACGCAGAAGACTTTGTGTACCTTTATTCTAATAATAGCCTATCCAAGTGATGAAGGGGATTTAATGGAAAGATAGTTGTAGACCCTTGCTGCTTTAAAAAACATCCCCTAGGCTCTGAATGTTGACTCTATCTCTTTGCTCGCCCTCATCTTTCAATTCCACTCAAGTGTATGTTTAGGCTGTGTATGTATATGTCCATAAATTCCCTGAGGCTTACAGTAAAAGCAAGGAAAAAAGTATTTAAGACATGAAGGGGACTGGGTAGAGTTACTCTGCTGATATTAAGTTATGAGCCCTCTTCCAAAGGACAATGGTCTCTTCCCAAGGTCTCACCACCAGTCTCAGGGTCTGGTGAAAAAAGGATTGAACAAAGTCCTCCCTTTTCCCATGGGTGTTCCTCAGAAATGGATCTTGAGCACCTTTAAAGGTAGCTAACTACTTTCTTCCCTCTGCAAATGAGTATAGCTACACCTAAAGGAACAAACCCAGCCTATCTCAGCAGGAGCAGAGGAACAACAGCAAAGGATTGAACACAAACACTTCCTACTTTAGAAGTAGGGATTGCTTACTAGAAAAACAGCGAGAAAGGAGGAGGATCATGCCATAGGGCTTTTAGCTTTTTTCTTTTTTGCTTTTAAATGCTAGGGGAAGCAGTTTCATAAGGATGGAAGCAACATGGGAGGGGAAAGGGAAACAGGCTGAAGATGGGGGAGCAGATGAGAATCAGAGAAACAAAGCCTCTTACTTGTGTGCTGAATGTGGGGGTGGAGGAGAAGACATCACGGGGTTTGTAGGTGAATTTGTTGGATTCGCTCCACTGTCTATTGCTCTCCAGCTGGGGCACCTAAGTGAGAGGCAACTCTGTCATCCCTGTACATAGAGAGTTCAGAGCAATAGAAATAAAAAAAGTTTATTCCAGCTAAATTTAAAGGAGGAAAAAGCAGCTGAGAAAAAGCTGAGTTAATGCATCCCATAGGCCACAATAGTTTTTGTGCATCTCTTGTTTTAAAAGTGATTTGTAAGGCACATTGTTAGTTAAGGACTATTTTGAGAGGCAGAGATATGGGCAAAGAACTGAAAAAAATGGCCAGCTCTACAACAGAGGACAAAGGGTAAACAGCAAAGCATGATTTTTTCCAATCCCTCCTTCTCCAGAAGCACTGACCTTCTCCCAAAATTTACTCGGTGTTTAGTTGCAGTCATCTGAAGAACCAGATTACCCACCTTCCCTCTGGCTTTGTGAAGCACAGCCAGTGCTCAGCAGCACGCATGGCTGAAAATTACCACCTAGGGTCATTCAGGCTGGGGAAGTGAAGCAGACTATGGAGAAAAATCTATTTCTTCATCAGATGGGGAGGAAAACCTGCTGTTTAGAAGCCATTTTAGTTAAGAAGTAGCTACAGAAACTGGATGCTAATTGCAGAGCATGACACAGGATCACATCAGCTAGCACTCTTCTACATGGCGGTCCTTTTCCTAACAGGGTCAACTCAAAACCTGCGTCTCTGCTTAACCATAATACAAACCTATTTTATCATTTGCAACTCTCCAAGCTTTATTTTGCCAATTTCTATTTACAGCAGCATTCTCTTCCACAGATGCTGCCATCTCCTCTGCTTACAGCTAATTCCTCATGCGCTGCAATTTCCTGAATGGCTTCTTGTTTTTTCATGACTTAAGTGTATTCTTACTGTCTAATCCAATATTTGCACCAGTCAGCTAAGGGGAATTGGACTAGGCCATACGTTTACTTTTCAGACTCTGTGAAGAGAGTCTGCTTTAGTTTCATAGATGCTAGATTAGATTTTAGCTTCCACTCTGACCAGTGGAGTTGGAGCAGAGGCAAAAGGAGGGGTTTTTTTCCTGCCTGAGGAGTTTTAACCTCTTTGAAAGTTTTTTGGGCAGCTTCAGCTCCTTGCATTTGCCTCTGTTCTCCTTGTAATTTTTATGGTTTGTTTGGTTGATTTTTTTAAATCAGTTTTTTAGTGAGTTCCCTAGCCTCTTTGGGGACAGAAAATTCTTCTCAGACCAGGAGGCTGACCTGTGCAGATACACTGCTGTTCACTTCTCAACTACAGAAAGTAGCCTCTCTGAACAACAAGCTAATTCCCATTTTATTTTAGGGACACAGTACTGCAACAGGGAGAGATTTGTGCAGAGATGAGAAAGAGCAACAGGGAGAAAAGGAAAAAAAAATCCTCAATAAGATCTAACTGATAACTAAAAAACAAATAAAGGAAAAATTCTATTTCACTTGGTATTTTAATAATGTTTTCATTCTTCATAAAAGTAGGCTTTAAAAAATAGCCTTCTATGCACTTGAAAAACAAACCTAATCCTGACATGGTTTTTACTGGACAACTCGAACTCTTGGCTAGATTTGTCTGGAACAGGGATTTCAGAGAATCTTCCCGGCTTTCCTATAAAAACGCATCAAGATCCTGGGCAACTATTCTACTAACGGCATTGCTGTGGGTTGTCAAATGCAGGTGTTACTGCTGGATAAAGAAACCTCACTGATGACACCTAGTGTTTTCCCAAATCACAGTCGAGCAGACTTCTTTAACGGGTACCGAGAGGCCTCTCCTCCCACGGGTGGCCCTGGAGAGAGAGCGCCGGTGGGCGAAGCTGCAGTTTATGCCCAAGGGCTCGTTTTTCCACAGCTACGTCCATGAAGAATAGCTGTGCAAACCACTTCGCTGCCATCAGGTCAGCGGGGAAGGAGATGGAACCTCCAGGAATTCACATCTGGTGACAAAGCACCAAACCCCACCGATTACAGGCTTTGCCACTTCCCAGCAACCCGGTAACCAATTCTTCTAGAGGATGTTTGTGCAAGGAGGTTTACTTGCATAAAAATCAAATCACAGCCTTAGATACAGTAACATGCAACTTCCAAGTTGACTATGTTTGCTGTAAACCCATAACAGCATCTGATAATAAAAACCACTGGAGGTGCAAGAAGTAGTTTCTACTGATCTTCAGTAGAAGAAGTGGACTTCTGACTGTGGGTGTATAATGAGCCTAAGAATAGAAACTTCTCTTTTTACTAGTTTGAAGCAGCAGCTATAATGAATTTAACAGTGACCACTTTTAGCAGCAGGTATACAACTGTGTTTCCTATTTAGCAGCAAGTATACAACTCTGTTTCCTATTTAGCAGCAGGTATACTATGGAGAAGATATACTATGAGAAGAGGTATACTCTGGAGAAGACGTTTCCTATTTAGCAGCAGGTATACAACTGTATTTCCTACAGCTGCCAAATAAAAGAGCCCATTTAGCAGCTGTACAATAGCACAGTAGAAAAATATTTGAAGTCAAGAATTTTCAGCTGATGTGAAGCACTCAACATCAATATTACAATAAGAAGTTCAAAAGCACAGCTAAGAAAAAGCCAGATAGGGTGCAAGCCCATCATACAGGAGCCCCGCTGGTTCCTGCCAAGCAACTAGTGGAAGGTTTTGCCGGCTTTGAGGAGGACAGTGTAAAGAGTCGCACATCTTTGTTTCCATCTCCCCGCTTTGGGCAGGCAGAAAACCAGCCAAAGCAACTGAAAGGGTCACAAAAGAATGAAAGAGCAAATGAGTTTTTCCCAAATCTCTTAATCCTCAGACACCAGCCCAAACAAACAGGACCAGTCACATGCATCGCAAAAGGCCATATCCAGACTAATTCCTGCAGAGTTACAGACAGTGGATAAAGCTTTACAAACTTTGAAAAAACAAAAACAAAAACCAAAACCAAAAAAACCCAAAAAACCCCAAACCACAACCCCCAAAACCAACATGTTTTTAAAGCATAAGAGAATTGCTCTGAGACTAGCTGAAAAGGGGAGAGAGCAAATTTGTCTTTGCCTTGCACCATTGCACACAGCATCCTGTAAAATTCAGGCTAGGTCTATAGATCTTAAAAGCAAACAAAGAAAAGATAGAGAATTCATATGTGGGAATGCAGATGCTGAGAATAAATCAGCAGAGACATTTCAATAGAGGTACAAAGCTGGCAGAGCAATGCATTGGCACAGCCTCTATTTAACAAACGAATCCTCGAGGCAGCGCATTTCTGGGAAAGCTTTTGGTCATTCCTTTCTCACCACTCCCCTGCACCCCAAGTGAAGCGATGAGTGAGTATTTACAGCCTGGCCGTGTCAGGGGGTTGACAGTCCTCCTGATTTAAAGCATGGTTCTACTAGGAAAAGCAACTCTGTGAATGGTAACCTCATGGCTTTCTATTTATTGCATCTCACTTATTTCCAGATCAAGTGAACTGGAGAAAAAAAAAAAAATTACAAATAACTCAGCCAGATTGTGTTCTTTCTTGTTTACCCATCAATGGCAATTAACAACCCATGAGTCAAGCTCTGTCTTTTTTCATAGCTGAGCAAATCAAAACTGAAAGGTTCAGTGTAGCTTTTCTTCTTTTGCCGTTTAAATGAAAGAAATGCCTCCCTCCAGAGCTCCCTTCCCTGCAATGTACAGCTCCTCCTTGGCAGCCAGGTGCCCTGGAGCCCTTCTCCAAAGAGGAAAGGCTCCAGGGTCTCCCCTCCCAGACAGCAGAGGAGGGAGAAGAGGATGCTGTACCTGCTCATTTCTTTCTTATTGTAGAGAAAAGCGAACTTTAGGCACAATCTTAGTTAATGCATTCCCCTCTACTATTTTTTTAAGCTCTCCTCCCAGCCCCAAACCATCCTATTCACTTGAAATGCCTGTTGTTCTTTTACCTTAGTCCTACTCTGCTAGCTATATATGTTGCATGGCAACATAAATCATTAATAACTCCATCAAAGTAGGTGGAACCAAGCCAGTAGAAGAAAAAGAAAAAACAGTCCAATTTTTTCCCTGTTAATCTGGCCCATGTGTTCTCCATTTTCTTTTCCATTAGGCAAATAGCCATTGAGTATTGAATGCTGTATTTAATATATTGCAAAAATGTAACCAGGCAGCTTAGTTCAGCTGCTCGAATCATGCAAGGCCATCAGCATTTTAAGATTGCCTCTCAATTTGCTCTTCCTTGATCAACCCTAAGGGGGCTGAGATTTCATGGACCAGGACCAGAGCTGGCCACAGAATTTATTTTTCTGTTTTTCTTTTATTCCAATTTTGCACAAAAAAAAAATTGAATGCAGGAAACTCTATTCTGAAGAGATTTTTCAGCTGTTTGTTTTCCATCAAAGCAGAAAAGGCTGGATTTTCTGTTGCGTTCTTTCCTGCAGCTCGCCCCCTTCACTCTGCTACATGGCCCAGAGATCCTTTTCCATCACTTTGCTTTGTTATGCTGCAGCTTTTCAAAATTTGGCTATGTTTAGGAAAATGTTGGAAAACAGCAAAAGGAAAAATGAAAAAAGGGAGAACTGCCAAGCCGTAGATGCAATTGACTTTGTTACCTTTGGTGAGGAAGCATGGAAACCAAGGAAGAATGCTTTTAAGACGTAAATACTTCCTTTAGAAGTATTTCATGAGAACTGGGAGACAAACAATCCATATAAAGCAAAGGTTTAACATGTTTAAGGAATCTCGGCTCTGCTTTCTCACAGGAAGCTGAACTCAAACTTTGACCTTCAGTTTCTCCATCTCTCAGCTTTAGGTAACAGATGGGATCCTGAGACACTCTTGGAGCGATGTTTCCATTTTTACTAGTTAAAAATGGAAAAGAAGGGGGGTCTGGTAATCCCCAAGGAAACATTGCTTCTCTTTGGGCAGTGCGCTTGAATAACAACTTATATATGTATAAAAAAAGGATTATCCTGAAGGAGCACAGCACAGAACCAGCAATTTGATTTCAACTTTTTCTTGCTTGCGGTCACTTTGTATTTAGGGTGCACAACTACTATCGGTTCTCCTGCAGGTCAGAGCACATGAAACTAGAAATAGAGTGACAAGCACCACTTCAAAAATATCTGGGTTTAGAAGACTGATTGCTCTTCAATTAGCACATAGCTCTTCTCTTGATAAACTCCATTGTATCTCTGAACACAACTAATGGTGAGCTGCAGTCTCTCCCAGAAAAGACGCTGAAAGCAATTAGTGGAAAAATGAGTAACTATTATTAATAGTTACATTTTCTACACCTGCTGCTTTAATGGCAACTCCTGCTGCTATCTCATCCATTATCTTCCAGCACTATGATGGGTGGCCGCGAATATTGATGAGACTGGAATTTTTTTACTGCACTGAAGAATCGGCTCTTGATAGCAGACAAATAGAGTGGCAGAGTATCCTTTCTGTCTTTTTATAAATTTTGTCTCTCTATGACCTTCATCTGCCCTTTGTCTCTTCCTCATTATTGCCAGCATGCTTCCCATTGGTATGATTGCAACCACATATTAACACCAGCAATAATATGGTCATGGCACTGTAAGTGGCAAGACAGCCTTGGCAAAGTACATCAATTCCTGGGATGCAGAGGGCGGCAACCGAGAAGCATCTTGATTAAAAGCTTAATTTGCCTGTACATCTCACAGTTACTGACCTATTAGTGGCTTCCTATGTTACTATTAGTATTTCAAAGGCAAGCTTTCAAAGCCACAGCAGAAAAAAAGGTATTTTTCTTTGTTTATAGGATTTAATAATTTTCATGATAATTTTCTCCCAAGCTGCTTTGTAGCAACAAAGTTGTTAGAAGCCAGTTCTGTACTTCTTGCTGGCTGCAGCAAAAGTTATCATCAGCTGTGATTTTGCAGAAGAAATTCAACTCACCTGCAGCTCCAGTAATTGACGGTATCTTATTTTCAGCTGGTAGCAAACACCAAGCATTTTTCAATCCTGATGTAAATAAATAATGTCCAGGGGTAACAAAGTGCCAAGGGCTGCAGGACAGACAGGGAAACAGTGCTAGGGACTTTTTCCAGGCATCATAGTTGTGGCTTATGAGCATCTGAGATTGAAAAAAGTACTACGCCTCTGCAGTATCTCCTACACTCATAAAAGCCGCTGAGAAACCCCATAGATACCTCTTGTACAACAGAAAAGGGCCTCAACTACAGATGTGTACCAAAGATTTTCTCCTGGGAAAATAGCCCTGCAACCTCTTAGTACCATTTTTGCTGGGCCTCAGGGAGATAAATCTATGGTGGGAGAAGGAAGGCATGAGGCACAGCACAAACCAGAGCCTGTGTAAGCGGGCAAACAGCAGAGGCTCCCGTGCCCCTAAGCTCCCCTTGCTGCCTGCATTGGGCCGTCACAGAGGGGAAGCCAGGGCCAGCAGGGCTGTGACAACCACCAGTCTGTGGTAAAATGACCCACAGCATGCTGCTCAGCCAGGTAGAGCACCAGGGAGAAATCAGTCCCTCCAACAAATTCTCCCTCATTGCATCACTTGAGCATATATATATATGCACAGCATTCAAAGGCCACCCTGGCAGGCACATCCTTATAGCCCTGCCTGCTGAAGGGATGTTGTCTGCAATCACATTATCTGTCCCCTCAAATTTGCCTGTTCTTTTGAATCTTTCTTTGCAGCATATTTGAAGGTTTTCTCACTTGTCACATCTTATTTTGTTCACACTGAAATATTCCATTATTTATTTCTTGTAGGAACTCTGAGAAATAAAAAGAAGTGTTACCTGACTCAGAGATGTTTCTTCCAACCCTTTCTTTGCAGGAGTCATTTCCCCCCAGCCCCAATTTGTAAGGGGGAGCAAAATCACTCTGGTGTTGCCTGACATTAACTTGAGACACCTGCCACGGTGACAGAGCTGTAGCAGAAGAGCATCTGAAAGAAAGGCTCAAGAGCTGAAACCCACTGTGAATTATTTTCCAAGTTACCCTGCTGTGCCACTTTTAGGCAGTTTTCATCCTGCCTCCATTTATTCTGCACTTCCTTCTTCACTACCATATTCCCACTCGCTGCTCTCTTCTGTGCAACTTCTTCCAAGTTTCAGCTCACACCAGCTCACTTCTTGGTCCATGCGTTTCATGCTTTAAAATGCCAACACCTCTGTCTCTCCCCGCAAAACAGTGTGCCTCCACTATACAATAGCTTTTAGCTATACCATAGCTTTCAGTTCTGTTGCATACTCATCTTAAAAATTAAATTTTAGAAGGCAATGATCCCTGCTGCTTTTCCTCTGGACTGGGCTTTGCCATATCTTGTTATGTCATTCAGATTCAATTTCACTTTCCTTCAGACTAAATATTGCCACAGATACCTAACACTTCCACTCTGCTATATAAAAATAGAGAGACCTTTCGTCTGCTTTTTTTAAAATCTATTGCGGTTCATGTGCAATACAACAGAAACCTTTGCAGCGAGCGTTTCTGGTTTCTCCCCAAACTACCAACCAATTGCTTGCATTTAGATGGCTGGAGTCTAGCCCTTCGTTATTAATGCGGTGAGAAGTGTTTCCATTCACCCCGGTGCCCAGGAGCTGGATATAGCCTCTGCGTCACCTGAAATCCAAGAGCACCCCTGTGGCATGTGGCACAGAACATTCCCAGGAGCTGCAGGCCACTGGCTCGTTTTTAATGTGCCTGTTTCCTCTGAGTGCTTTAGAGCAGCATGGGAATAAAAGGTTATAATTTTAAAAGATATCGCTGCTTCAAATTGTGGTAACGTGGCTTTTCCCTGGATAATCCCACTAAAGGGCCTTACAGCTTCCCCTGTCCTTTTTCTATAAAACAGCCTTCTTGCTTTCACTGCTCCCCTCTTTTGCTGCTAGTGGAACTGGGAAAAGGTGTTTTTACCGGCAAAAAACCCCCATGAAGTAGGTGTGGAGACACCCATGATGAACTTTGTGTAGAGATGGACTCAGTGGGACATAGCCAGGGGTTCAGGCATTACACAAAATCCCTAAATCAATCATAAGGAATTTTAAAAATACCTGAAATACCGTTGTTGTGGAAGGGAAGAGACTAAGCCCAAGGTCCTGCCTGCCTGCCCCAGGCAGCCTTTGCAGACAGTCAGGTGATGCATAGGTGGGTGAGTTTTGGGTCACAGCAGCATGAAAGCACTCAGGATGTATTGGCTACAGAAGCTGAAGTTATTGATGGAAAGGTTTTTTTCATAGAATCATCACAGAATCATAGAATGTTTTGGGTTGAAAGGGACCTTTAAAGATCTCTAGCTCTACCCCCCCTGCCATGGGCAGGGACACCTTCCACCAGACCAGGTTGGTCAAAGCCCCATCCAACCTGGCCTGGAACACTTCCAGGGATGGGGCATCCACAGCCTCTCCAGGCAACCTGTTCCGGTGCCTCACCACCCTCGTAGTGAAGAATGTCTTCCTTACAACTAATCTAAATCTACCCTCTTTCAGTTTAAAACTGTTACCCCTCCTCCTATCACTACATGTCCTTGTAAAAAGTCCCTCCCTGGCTTTCTTGTAGGCCCCCTTTAGGTACTGGAAGGTCTCTCTGGAGCCTTCTCTTCTCCAGGCTGAACAACCCCAATTCTCTCAGCCTGTCCTCATAGGGAAGGTGCTCCAGCCCTCTGATCGTCTTCGTGGCCCTCCTCTGGACTCGCTCCAACAGGTCCATGTCCTTCATATGTTGGGGGCTCCAGAGCTGATCGCAGTACTCCAGGTGGGGTCTCACCACAGCAGAGTAGAGGGGCAGAATCACCTCTCTGGACCTGCTGGTCACGTTTCTTTTGATACAGCCCAAGACACAGTTGGCTTTCTGGGCTGCAAACATGCATTGCCAGGTCATGCTGTGCTTCTTGTCAACCAACATCCCCAAGTCCTTCTCCTCAGGGCTGCTCTTAATCCATTCTCGACCCAGCCTGTATTTGTGCTTGGGATTGCCCCGACCCAGGTGCATTTTCTGTGTAAAGCACTTTCCCTCAATAGAGGTGGCAGCAGCGGGGTGGAGGCAATAACCACAATATTTGACAGTCAGCTCAAAGGCAAGACCTCTTCCCCAGTGGTTAAATGACCTTTTTTTGTTGACCCCATGGTTTTGCTTGTGGGGCTACCGCAGATCTGGTGATACCAATATAGCCACTGCAGCAGCACCCAGCTGTAAGCATTAGCCAGGAAGAACAGCGCATGGAGAAGAGCGGCTCATTAAATAAGATATTACTTCATGTAATGAGTTCCAGGAAACCTTGTTATATTTTGATTACGGGCATTCAGAGGGAACTGCTAGTACAGCACTTGAGATAAGGAAGAGGCCAGATAGACTTAAATAGCAAATCTTAGTATGACTTCTTATGTAATTATCTGGCCCCCATCACCATGAGGTCTGCATGTCTTAGGCAGCTAAAAATAGAGCAGCCTCCCCCCGCTTTTCTCTCCATCCAGCCTGTGGGCAGAAAGACTTGACTCACTCACTTATGTTTGGGTGAGACCTGCGAGCCGCATCAGGAAAGGGAAACAAGGGTCACGCATGCTGAAGCTATACTGGTCTCTCCCTAAGCTGCAGCGGAGAGAGAGAGAAAATATATTCACCCAAATTATTAGTTGACCTGAATGGACCAGAAGCTATCCCTGGAAAGTGTCGCTCCTCTGTGCCCCTGGCTCTGGGGAGACGAATACCTCCTGCTGAGGCACCCCATGCTCCCAGTCACTCTGGGCTGCAGAAAAACAGCCAGGGCTTATAGTCACTTACCTTTTGGTTTTGGGGGGTTTGCTGCACCAAAAATAGACCGAGGCTTTTCTTTGTCCACCTGTCCGTGAGCCTAAGGGAGGTGCCGCCTGCCTGCAGCGGTAGCTCTGGCAGGGCACGCTGCGCTGGCGGAGGCAGGATGGGCGCTGGGGATGACAGTGTTCCTCGTGCTTCACCAGGACAGTACGAGGACATTTAGTGCATGCTCATACTTATGCCACCCTCGGCTGTTTCCTTTTGAAGACAATATAAGCATAATATTGATGTTCTAACAGGACATCGCATACAGTACACTCACAAGATGCTTCAACTTGCACTGTCATTGCCAATGTTTTATAGCATTGAGACTAGAAAGTTCAGTTACTACACAAAAAAGAAAACATCCTATAGGCTGGAATAGAAGCATGGGCAACACTTTTTCCAAACTGCTTTTTTAAAAAAGTTACTTTCTTTGAGAGAGAAGGCTTGGAAACCCTGCCCTTAGAAACACCATTTTTATAGTACTTTCTGGTTACTGCCATGAGGCATGCCAGATTAATGAGTGAGGATAATTTTAATCCAGTGCCTGCTATTTAGTCATGTGTCCTAGAGTAGGTCCCAGGTGTATGTTTTGGTGACAATTCCAGCTCTGTGTTTGAGTCCGTCATTGAAATTCACTGTATTATACAGGTAGGAATATTAAGTGGCAAAATTTGGATCCCAGTTGAGATCCAACATCGCGGTTGTCGCATTGTTTGGATCTAGGGGTTTGTTTTGTATTTTTTATATAATACCTACACCTGAAACCCAGGTATTTTAGTGATTTTGACCACATGCTGCAGTCAGGGAGGCTGAAGGGTCTGGCGTCTGGGCTTGGGCTGCGCAAAGGAGGAGCCTGCCACAACGCTGCTACGGTCTGGGCACACGCTCACGCTTTGTCCCAGCCTCTGCTAATGTTAAATGAGGATAATTACATTTTCCTCCCTCCTAGAAGAGCTGGGAGACAGCCTGTTGATAACTTATTCCCCAAAGTGCTTGCCAACTGCTTAAATAGTCTGTAAATATTTTGCAGATACTCTTTAACTGCAAGCACATCACATTTCCGCTCCAATTTTTTCAGGCTTTTTCCCAACTTCCCAGCGATGCGGTTGGAAGAGCGGGCAGAGGGCAGGGGCACACCAGGGTGGGAGAGGAGGGGGCAAGGGTCCAAACCAGAGTGTCCAGGGGCAAGGACAAGGCCAAATGACCCAGGACCTCCTCCTGGGATGAGCAACCACAGCAGCTTTGCAGTCTGCCTGTGGTATCCAGTGACTTCACTGCGCTGCTGTGCCAATGGGATGGAGCTCCTGGGTTCAGGTGGACAGAGCGGGACACCTCAGCTGGGAGAGGAGACCATCAGTGGAGATGATGCCACCTCAGTGGGGCTCCAGGGAAGATACCCATCAGACAGCAATCATCCACTCTCTCACACCCTACAAAAACTGGAGGGCAGCAAATGCAATTACCAGGCAAAGGGAGGTTCTGCTTTGTGTAAATCACAATTAAACCGCAGAGCCCACAGGGTGTTTTGGTAGTTAGGCTTTCACATGAGTACCAGAAGCGATTCCACAAATCCATGGAAGAAAAAAGGTCTGTGAAAGCTGATTAAATACAATTTCTGGCGTAGAACTGCAGAAGGCTGGGAGAGCATAGCAGGAAAGTATTGGTACCTGTTCTGCTTCTCTTCCTAGACTCTTGTTGCTGGTCACTGTTGGAGACAGGATATTAAGTCAACTGGACCCTTGGTCTGAGTTTGTATGATTTTTTTTTTTTTCATTTTTCTGTGAAAAAAATCATGTTTCTGTCTATTCAGGCTGGAGAGCAAAGCCTAAAAAGAAGGTCAAGGCTCATGAAAATTCATGGTGGTAGTCCTCTGCTTTATACCCAGTTTCATTATTATTTTAGAGTCTGGCTTGTTTGAGTGTTTGCAGTCACCCGCCCTAACCCTCACTGTGTCCGCCAGAGTCCAGGCCTGGACTTCAGGAGCACAGTGGGGCAGCCTTCTTTACTACTTGCCCTTTACCTTGACATGTCCATTGATTCCCATCTAAAGACTGATTTTCTCCCTTTTTTTCTTGGAGTTATTGAAACCGCTGATTTCTTTGTAGCCTGTGGTGTCAGAGTTTTCAGTATTTTAACACCAATGACGTTCCAGCAGTGCACAACAGCCTTTTCTGAAACAGAGGCATGTGAAGAAAAGAGATTCAAACCAGCAGGCTTTGTGGGGTGGTTAAAACCAGCCTCCACAATTTCCATTTTCAGCCCTTCTCTTACACAAGTTTGGAAACAGCACCTCAGTCAGAACGGAAACATGCTGTGGGAGTTTCTCCTCTGGAAATCTTAGTTGCTAATTCTTGCTGGACAGGAAGAGCTTCACCCAAAAGCAAACGTCTTGGTGCATCAGCAGCACCAGAGTGTGGCAGGACAACCCAACCGTGAAGGACTGTCTGCCAGGCACCTTCAGCAGTGCTCAGAAGCTGTTCCAGGAAAAATCATCACGCTGGGAAAATAAATCCAGACCAGCACAAAAACAAAGGCTTTCTGAGGAAGCATCCTATGCCAGCAGGAATGCATGCCAAGGCATCCACGAGAAAGAAAGAAGAAAGAAAAAAAGAACCAGTCACTCCCAAAATAGGCAAGATAGTGAAACCGTGGAAAACCACAGAAGACTTCCTTTCACTTGCCCATTTCCCTTGGCCCTACAGACCGGCACATCTGGTAGACTAAAGGCTGGGAGGATAAGGCATGTAGCGGAGAGCCCCAGGGGCCTGTCAGGGGGTTCAGCACTTGCTGCTGGACTGTCTGATGCTGCAAAATAAGGTCTTAAGCTACACTGCGATTGTAAACACAATTTGGGGCCAGGAGAAGAAGGCCAAACCAGCTGAAGTCCCAGCCCCAGAAAAGTGAGTGGCTTTAGGCAGCATGACGGCAGGGAGGGAAATATAACAAAACGCTAGCTTGGCATTTGCCTTCCAGGCAGCCGAAGCTCAAGTTATTTCCATATGGCAAAATACCTTAGGGGACAGGCAATTTTTCCACTAAAGTTTGCAAAAAGGATGACAGAGATCCTATTGGTTGCTTGGCAATTTTTTCCCTCAGCAAATCGGAACTACTTATTTGCTCGATGGCTGTACATCATCAGGAAATTTGCTGCATTTCTCTAGTGAGACTCCTGCCTTGTGCACTCTCCTGACAGTCCCATGTGCACTGAGACTTAAAACAACAAAACAACCTCAGCCTATTTAAAACCGTCAGCAAATTAGTAATCTCAAGACATTTTTAATACCAGGATTTGTTTCTGTGGGTATTTACACTTTAAAAAAATTTATTGTTATTCTACTGAAGCAATCAGTGTCTGACACTGGCCACTGATGGCTGTCACTGGGGCTACAGCTGGCTGGATGTTTGTATGAGCCTTAAGCTCCGTATAAAACACATTTGTTTCTTTTGTATCCTCACGACAGACATGCCCCAGGCTCAAAAAGAACCCCCAACACTTAAAACCTCATGTAATTTTCAGAATACATTAATTCACAGACAGTTTATGCTAACTTATTCCTGTGCCAAAATTGACACTTCACTTGAACAGACTGTTCTCCTCCCCAGACACATGTAAAGATAGCAGTCATATCCCCCTCAGTCTTTTTCTGCTGGGTTTAACAAGGCGAATGAAGTTTGCTCTTGTAAGAGAAACTTTTCTTCCCCCTTTTCTCCACATGCTGGTGCCCAGACGGTCGAGTCTGGTGACAGTGACCTCAACATGACAAAGCTGCTGGTGGCTCCGAGGTCATTTCCGTTGAGTTGTCCATAGATGGAGTTAGATGAAAAGACCTGGAGGTATTAATTAGTTGGATACAGCTTTTTGCATCTTTTATGAAGATGGAGTTGGCCATTTTGCTGCACTCCTGGTGGCTCAACAATTTCCACTGTAAGCTGCTGTTTTCATTTGTTTTACATTTACCGAACTCAAATGTATTCAGCCTCACATTTTCCACACTTGTAGTCTGCTATGGGCTGGATTTTTTTTTCTCCATCTCAGGAAATAGGGATCATTTGTTTCCAAGAGCATGCCCGTGGAAAATTAGTTGTTAACGTTAAATACATCCATCTGTTCTTTTGAAGAGCTTTACCACCTGCTTACAGTGGAAAGGAACCTGAAATTTGGCAAGGAGAAACTCTAGGGAGACATCTTCTGCTGTCCCCATGAAAATCTACCCACACTTAGTTTCCTATAAATTTCTGGAAAATGCCACTTTCACATGCACCCACTAGTGCATGTGTCTGACTGTTCCATGGGGCTCAGACCTGCTCCTCGGCACGGAGGAAAAGGGCCAGGGTGCATCACCCTAAGGACCATGCGCCACTGGTAACAGCAGCAGCCCATCTCCTCACGTGTTATTGCCTGTGTCTTTGGCTCGTTCAGTCCAGCACAAGGTCCTGAAGATGGCAAAGGTCTTCTGAAGCTTTGCTTTAAGGCGAAGAACACATCTGACTTTTTAAATAAAAATGCCTGCATGATACATAACCACAAATAAAGAGTAAAAATGTTTCAGAATACAAATGTCAATATCTTGTGTAAGACTATCCCCTACAGAAATTTTCTCTCAGGAAATTTTACCATGAAGTATTTGCACCAGGACTGCTGGTACGCATATCCCCATGCTGGCACAGGGGAGAATTAGTAAGGCTGGATTTACACCTGGCTTTGACATTTTGCAGTTAGCTTTTCATGTCCTCATACCACCTGTAGCACTAACAAGTGCAATCAGAGTGCAGACATGAGTGCAACCCAGACACATCATAAAGCAAGTAAAATATACCGACAGACATCTGAATGCTTAGTAAGACATAGTGTATGCTAATACACAGGTAAATGTGACAGGCACAACAAAGGCATCCCAGCACCAAACTCTCCACTTAAATACTTGTCCATTCAAGCTGTGCAGACAGAACATTGATGTACAGACTGAGGCTATGGATGAGCTGTAAAACAAGAAATAATCATCAGCTTGTGTTGAGGTGACCCAGGAGGGACAGCTGCATATCAGCTGCTTCCACCTTTTCTGACTTCATCCTGCAGTTACCCGGTACAGGCACTTGCTGAACCGAAGCACTACGGTCAATTTTTACCTACTCCTATGCGAGAAAGGAGTCCACGCTTAAAACACTGCATAATACACGCCTAAGTTTCCAGCTCCCCACTAGCTTGCATGGCTTTCACGTTTGTGAAAGTACCAGACAAAAAATATCAAGGACAACCTACACAAGGAATCAGTAAAAAGCGGCTGTAAAAAAGAGGGAGAGGAGAGTAAGGAAATTAAAAAAGCGGGTATTTGTCTCCCAGTATTTTCCAATTTTGCCCATCACAATGTAAACATTTTTCAGACAGCAGAGTGGAAGGGTTTTCTTGTTCAGGGATGTCTCTGGAAAGGAGAGAAATGGATGGATGTCTGGGAACTGAATGAGCTTTCTGGAAGAAAGTGGTATTAGGTCCTGCTTCATACCAACCCAAAGCAGCAAGATTCATTAAGATTCAAGTAAGTAATTTTTTTCTTCTTTTTTGAAACCTTTACCTAACCATTGATTTAGCTATAAAAAATAAATTCATTGTCCATGGTAAAAGAAAATGTTTACACTTGTGATCTGAATTTTCTTACACTCATGAAAACTGGAACATATCCTATAACTGTGCTATACAAAAATTTAGCAGAAACAAACGATTGCTGGTTAACTGTCGTTTGGATTTAGGACAAAGATCACAGACTGCTGTCACAGCTCTAATGTATTGACTTTGGTTAATTTTTTTCAATTTTGTTCGCCTGATTCCTGACTTCCCAGTTGAAGTCGTCATATTTCAAAAGTTGCTGAGCAACTTCAGGTTTTACCGAGTCAGTGAACTCTAATTTTAGATGCTTTGCACTCAAGTAGGCAAGTGCTTGGTTGCACATGAGCAGTCTAAATGACTTGAAAGGAGCTGCTTATGTAAATAAAGTTATATGTGTACCTTTACTATTCACTGGATCGGAGCACTGGTTTCAAAAGCTTTGCCTCAACTTTTTTGTTCCTCCCCCTGGCTCCTGAAATCAATGATTAAATAGGAAAAACAAACAATGGATAGTTTAGTTTAACTCCTAAGAATTTTTTATTCCATTTGAGTGAACCAATACATTTCTTTGTGAAATGGGAAGCAACAGTTAAAATTGTACATTTTTACGTGCCATCTATTCTAATGTGGCAACAGAGAAGTTTGCAAAATTTTTCTGCATTGTGGCAGTCAATTTAAGACTCATTTACTCTGTGACTGATGTTTCTGCAAAAATCTTACAGTGATTGTAATAAGTCTATCTGATATTTCATACAACTTTAGGTTTTATCTCTCTACTGTTATATCATTTGGCATTCTAGCCTACATCAGTTGAAATAAACAGTAACCTTGACATTAGCTTCAGAAGCAATGGTACTAATAATATATGAGATTAACAGTATAAAAATGAAACACTTCTTTGCACATACCTCAAGCCCACTAGTTTTCTGAGACACTTCATTAGTACCAGCACATATGCAAGAGACCACTGGAAAGTCATCTAGTAGGCTAACTGCAAAAATTTGTCTGGATACGGAGGAGTTTGTTGACTGTTACTTTAGGTCTTACTTTCTTCATCCTGTCGGAAACTATGGCAATATCCTGCCTACAGTCTTACCAGTACAAGTCTGTCAACATCTGAGAGCAAAATCTGCTCCAGGGCATGTTTTTATATCTTGGAACACGAAATACATTTTCTTATTATTATTTAGAGTAATTAAAACAGTAAAAATCAGGTGTAAGACTTGGAAGCTTTATAAGAACACTTGCTTCCCAACATCTGGCTCAAGAAGAAAGGAGATATAGCAGCTAAGGATATTAAATGCAAGAAGAAATAAGGTCACTGACTGCACATTTGACGTAGGAAAAAACCCAAATCAGAGAGGACAAGTTCAGCAAAAAAATGAAAAGAATCAGAGATGGCAGGACAGCATGTTTAGCCTAGGATTAAGTCTCCCCCATTTTCCATGAACGTTGTATTTAATTAACATTTGATTACTCATTGTGGCCAAAACCATGCACTGGATGAAAGCCAGGCCCTGAGGAGGTGCAGACGAGCATGTCCCCACCCCAGCCCCCAGCAGCTGCCCCACGCTGCCTGCTCACTGCGCCAGTCCTCGCATAGAGGAATTGCCTTTGGAAATGCTGAGCTGATTGCAGACGACCTTGGCATGATTCCTGGACCCGGTAGGCCAGTGCCAGTGGGCACAGCCTTCATCAGCCCTGCTGCAGGTACTGCAGCGTGGTGCTGCCCCGGCTGAGCCCTGGCCCCTTGCACCACGAACCAGGGCTGCACGCAGGCAACTGCACGCATGATGGGGCTCCGCCACCCTTGTCCCCTCTTCCCTACAAGGTAAGGAGGTGTGTTGGCCTCATTTCTGATGAGGTTCTCTAGACAGCAGAGTACCTCAGATAACAGCAGCATTAAGAGTGTTAACATTGCAACAGGCAGCCTGTCTCAGCAATGACCTCTGTAACCCACCAGTGGGGTTTTTTTTTTTCCTAAAAAGAGCACAGCCTATACCAAAAGCAAGTGTCTCGGTCCTCTCAAAGGTCTGCTGTGCTGACACCCTGCAAAGCCTCAGGTCTGTGAGTTTAGAGGCATTCCTCTCTCTCCTGCCCTGCTTTGGGTTTTAGTTTGTTCTTTAGTGGTGTTCCTGTCTAGCTAGTTGCAAACAAGATTTGTGTTATCTTCTTTTGTAATAAAAAAATAATTTAAAAAAATAATTCTATGCTTTCCACCTTTCCATCTGTTTTTTGCATCAGGAGAACAGGAAAAGAGAAATTATGTCTCAAGACCAGCCAGTGCATACACAAAACTTGGAAACGTTCTCAGTGGTCTCTGCACAATCTAGGATACAGTCAAGGGACTAACCCGAGACTATGAGCATAAACTCTCACTCTCTTGTTGGATGTCTGAATGCTACTAGACTCACTGGACCAAATATTTGCACTATTATATTCAGAGAAATGCCTGCTTTCTACTAAGGTATACTGATATTATGTGGAGAACCATATAGTTCAACTTGTCTACATTTGAAAGTCAGAGACTGAATGGGAGGATGTGGAGAACATGTTATAGAAAAGGAAAATGAGTAACAAAAGGAAGAATGCAGTTAGAAATAAAATACTAGGGGGGTCTTGTGAGCCTGAGCCATAATGTGAAGCACAGACAAAATAAGTACAATCAGTAACCACAGATAACGATGTGACTGCAGATCCTGTAGCAAACAGCACAGTACTGTGGAGTTTTCTCCCCGAGATGATGTTTTAACCACCCTGAAGGCCTCTGGTAAGTGACCTATAGGAGAATACATCCGCTGAGTCATTTTAGAGGAGGAGAGGAGAAGAATCTCCTCTGAAAAGACGTGTGACATATAGCAGCCAAGGCTTTATTTTTATCAATGACTTATCAAGCCAGCTATGAACATTCACCCTTTTAATCACAGACTTATTAGGATCCATACATATTTAATCAAGACTGTGACTCTGAAGGTGCTCTAAATGCTTCTATAGGTAGTAGTGTATGTTTTAGCATATAGCACCTTGCATTTCAACATTCAGGTGATCGTGCTAATGCTGAGGTAAAATCCAGACTTCTAGCACTAAATTGTAAGAGCAAGCAGTCACTTCCCAGTCACACCATCAGTTTGTTTATTTACATTTAGCAAGCTGCCTATTGAAAAAACAAAATAAAACAAAACCAATGCTGCAAATAATTTGATTAAAAGATAGATCAGATCATCTAGCCATCTGCATTACCACTGGGGCTGGTGGAAGCTGTGGTCTCATGGTGCTTCCCCTCACTGTCCAGAAGAGAGCTGCCAAAAGAGGAATGCTGTTTCATGCACAGGTAGCAGAAACATTCAGCAGCTGCCCCTGCTCTCGCTCAGTCATTTTTCTTTCTGCTGGCACCTCTATCTGTGGTTACAAATCAGGGCCCCACGAAGCAGGCGGCCGACTTGACCGATGCTACTCGATCATGCTGCCAGATCTTCCACTGCTCGTTTCCTGCAGCACAATCTGAAAGAAAGCCTGTTTCCACGGCTGAGCTGGTCTGGACAAAGATAAATCTGAAGGCTGCCTAGTGACTACTGTATAAACATACAAAAAGTCTGATGACCTAACCTACAAGGCTTTGGTTATTTGGTATAATTAAGTGGACAAGATGCCAAGAAAATAATTACCAGAAAGTTTTCTTTTGACAAACTTATGATAGAAATTTCTCAACAGCTTCAAGGAACTCCATGGATGAGCTAAGCCCTTCCAAGTCCAGCAGATTGCCCCTTTTGTCATGAAAGTGGAATAATTCAGTCTCCTCCTCTTCCAGCTCCTCTCGAAATAGGTTGGTCTCTGAGGTAGGAATGATGATGATGCGAGGGACTGTATTGCTAATGGCAGAGCCCAGGACTCCATTAACTTGACTTTCTTGAGTTGCCATCTGTGAAGTACCTGAGTCTCCTCCTCCGCTGACACTGCTGCTATTCAAACCGACAGGCAGAGAAGCTGCTCTTAGGGAGCTGGTCACGAGTGTTGCAGGGGGACTGTGTAGGACTGGCTGCCCAAGCACCTTCTCCAAACAGCTGGAGGAGAGTGAAACCTGGAGCGGAGACATAAGCTTTAGTGTTGTCATACAGCATATGACTGTGGAAACCAGTATTTGAAATATTCATTACCACTAGTCGCTATTTGAGTCACCAGTCATATTTTCTAAACACTTGAATCATTGGCTAGAAAGAGGGAAAATCATGATGTGTTAACATCTACAGCTTGGAAAGCAGGATGTTAAATGAAGCAAAAGAAGACATGCTCAAATATCAGCAGAAACCAAAAAGAAAAAAAGAAGAAAAGCCCATTCCTATATCTGACTTATGTTTTAAAAAAATGTTTCTCCATTTTTTATACATCTCAAGGTACTGGATAATTGTACTTCTCTCTCTCTCATGGAAGAGAGCTCAGATAAGACTCAAGCACAGTGTATTCTTTATTTGCCTAAAGTTTCATCATAATTGTGACAACCTCTATCATGGTGTCCCCAAATAGCTCCTGGTACTGCCTCAGGACAGTTAGTGGCTTTGCATTCATACATTGGACTGTACTTCCACCAACAAAGAAGGGAAAAACAGTGACTGTGATTTTGCTTTGCTAATCATTTCTCATCTGCCTATTTTGAGAGGACTCTAATTTCTAACTTGGCCCTGATGGCAACTCCCCTGTGACCTTTCCGTAACTCTTCGTGCACAGTATGCAAATCCAGAGTAAACTAAGTAAGCTTTGAAAGTGCTAGTTAATATTTAAATACACTGGTAACAGAAGGCATAAGTGATCAGTTTTGGCTTGCTTTAGAAAATGACAGTTAAGGTTACAAAATTACTGTGCCAGGTATAGAGAGAAGTTAGAAGTCCTCCTTCCTGGAGAAAATCAACATTGAAAGTAAAATGCAGTTTTTACTTCATTAGTATGTGAATTCCCATGAAGCCTAATGGAATTCAGAGTACGACTAAGCTTTACTCAGATTGCTATAAAGTCTCTTTCAGAGTTATAGTTCTATTTATTTCTTTTAATACTGTTGTAAAGCATATTAATTAACTATACTAAGTCTCTTCATAACTTGAGCTTCCCATAGTAGTTTTGTAAATTTTTTCCTCTATTGCAGGTATTCCTGTTCTAGTCATAAACCTCATTAATTCAACTTTAGTCTTCTTCAAGCATTCAGGCATGTAATTCCCATGAATTTATAGGGTTTTGGTGCTGAAACATCTTTTAAAAATGTTAGATCAGTTTCTAGTATGATTACAGCCCAGCAGGGGCTGTAATCTTGGTCCTGTTTGTCTCCACCTAGTCCGTGGCCTGTGATGCAGCCTTTACAATGACAAACTAAATGGTTCCTTAAATCAAAAAGGGAAGGCTTTTGTTTTGTTTTGTTTGTTTTTATTTCTTAAGATTTAGGGATCATCATCTCAGTCTTAGCAAGTAGTTTGGTGGATATGTTACTGCATAGCATAGGTCTAGTCTGATTTTACAGACAGAAAACCAAATGAATGCATTTGTTTTTCACACAAATTTTGTTGGTTTTTTTTTAAAAACCCAACACAACAGCATCTTTAGTCCCTCTCTCTCCCCCTCTGTCTCTCTGTCAGTTTGGGTTTAAAATTAGATACTGATATATACTGAAGCATTGTGTAATTCTACTCCAGAAGCAGGAATCATTCAGCAATGCCTGTCGATAACAATTTCTCCAGCTGCTGTACCTACCCAAGTGGAGGGAAGCACAATGTGCTAAAAAAAAGTGGTTTAAATCAACCCAACAGAGAAGAAAAGGCCATTCTTCCAAATCAAAGATAACAATAGAATGAAAAAAACCAAACCCAAACCCACTCCTTCCTGCTTCAAGTGCTGTTTTCACTGCAGCAGAAGGATGGGTTTCTTCTTGATATGGCTTAGTGAGCAGGATACCACTTACAAGTTTTTTTTAATAGTTTTCATGCCAAGTAATTCCCTTGACACAAAACCTGGATGCACAGACCACACTTGGCAACTCTCCTTTGAAATCAAGTATCCAAACCTATCTTGTCCTTATAATACATGACTGCTTTTTTTAATGCTTCCAAAACGGCCTCTTCACTGCCATACCAGGTTTCCAGGTGTCAGTCTACATCAAGTCTGTTACCATCCTAACTAACTGCAATAAGTCATGGGGATGGATCATATCTTTGTGGCAGCACAGAAAACAGTCCCGTGTGCTCTTATGCTCTGGAAAGCACTAAGCCCAGGACACTGACTGGTTTTTTTACTTTCTCTTGAGGGATGCCTTTTCTTTTTTGACAACCCATCTGCAGCTGGACATTAAGAAGTCTTGATCTCAGTCAGTGAAAAGAACTCAGAGGTACATAAATTTTTTAGATGTTGCTGAGATGGTCTTCTTAAAGAAAACAAAGGAAGTGTAAGATTCTTTTCCTAAAAAAAAAATATTATATTTTGTTAAATCAAAATGTTAGGTGACCCTTCACCAAATTCACACTTGTATTTCCATAATTGAGCATTTTTGGAAGTGCTATAATTGGAATTCAGTCATAGACAATCCAGTAATGCTATTAAAACCTTAAAATAAATGTCTAAAAATGCAGCAGGCTTTCTTTAGGGTTCTTGGGGTTTTTTAAGGGTAAATGGGTGGCCTCCTAGTGAAACACTCTAACTGACCTTGGCAAATAAATATTTATTCTGATAGAATGAATATTAATGTATTGTGTTTAGCTAAGACACAAAGAACCTTCACACCACACAGGAATCTTTGCTGAAATTATTAAGAAAAGCAAATGAGGCTTTGAACATTCAATGTAAATAAACTCCACACATCTCAGTGAACACCACTGAAAGCCTCAGCATGAAGGTACTCTGTTTAAAGGTCATTTATCAAAATAGTCCAACAGATGCCTTTCAAAGACAAAGTATAGCACCTGAGCCTTCTTGTGGGCTATGCAGTTGCTAGATTCCAGAATACAGGAATATTTATTTAATTACTGAACACTTTTATGCAGACCACCTCATATTTATGTTCCTTCTCGTTCCTTGTGAGACTGGAGTGGTTCTCTAGAACCTGGAGAAAATCTCTTGTCTTTGCCACTTGCCTACAACCTTGGACACACTGGGCTACTGATGGAGAGCAGTGGAGGTGGGCAGTAGATTTGAGCCCATGTTGCCTGCCACCACATTTGAAGCCATTGTCTTTCCATCAATGCTATTCACAACAGTTACAGGAAAAGAGTTTCTTTTCAGGGTTTCTCAGGACTTGATCTTAAAAAGACACCTGAAGGAAGAAAGGGCAGATGCATGCAGGAACCGGGTCATGGGATGGCTGGAAATTTCCAGAACAGCTCCTGCTTTAAACTACGCTGTCTCTAGACAATTAGCCTCAGAGCTGGAAGGGAGTACAGGGGACAGAAGCAGATGCTGTAGCTGCCTACGGTGCGGGTGTTTGGTTACAAATGCTAGAGCAACCCCATGAAAGGGTGCCTCCATCAAAAAGGGGGTGCTACTCAGCCCAGCCACAGACAGGGGATTTTAAGCCTATGTCTGTCTTTTCTGGAAAATGGAGCACTGATATATGCTTGATGTTGTGCCACCCATACAAATACTTGTTTTGAAACTGGTGTTATGGTTCTGGCAGAAGCTGAATCATGGGTGACCTACTGCTCCCATCCTCAGCAGTTCCTCAGGGAACAGGGTGCTCCTCAACAGCATGACACCAAACCTCGGTGGTTTGGGCAACAAGTGTGATGCATCCACAGAAGAAGCTCTGATTACTCACCGTCTCCTCTTTCAGTGAGGGAAGGGTGGCAGCTGCCAGACTCTCCCACCCTTAGGGAGAAATGGGAGTTTCTTTCTTGTCTTCCCCCTCAACAAAAATAAAACATTTTAATGTACACTGAAAAGAAGAAAAAGAGTGGCTTCTATCACGTCAAAGTCTGTTTCGCAGCCCTGACTTTGTAATAAATGGCTGCCACAACGTGGACACAAGGCTCAAGATGGGAGAAACCAGAGCTAGGGTAGATAAACAGGCAAAGCAGCAAAGAAGTCAGCTTCTTATATTTGATGCTACTGACTGTGCTTTAATGCAGCTTTAGAGCCATGAGCTGATGCTGGCTTTCCAAAAGCAGACAACGTCAGTGAAAAAAAGTTAAGAAGGCATTATTGGCATTCTCATTAGTCACAAAAAAAGAAATAATATTAAGGATGAAGAGGACATCAGAATCAGTATAAATAAAGCCTACAGATGAAACAGATGGGTGTAAAGGCTGAATTATTATTCCAGAGATTAAGTACTGTAGCAAGATTAACATTAAAATGGAGAGTCCCCAGGAGAGACTTTTTTCCTTACCTTTTCTGCAGTTGCTGCATCACAACTGCAGGTCTTTGGAAGCAGGTCTCTCTTCTCCTGTCTCAGACTTGTTGAGAAAGAATGACTTCGGTGAGGCTGCAGTTTCTTATGAGGTGGCTGTACAGGGTCAAGCTCTACATCTCTCCAGGTCTAATCACAAATGATGAAGGATTTTAGACAGTTACATCCTTCCTCAAATTCTAAAAGGTCTCAAACTCTGGCAGAAACTATGCACGCTTACAGAAAACTAAAGCTGTTCTAACACAGCTCTCACACTCAAAACTCCCCTGGGGAGAGGCTTGATTTTTAATCTTGTCTTTACCCTGGACTTCTTTCCTGAACCAAAAAAAAAAAATCTTTGAAATAATGAAAAATTATTTAATCTCTTTTCACCAGGATGTTTTTCACCCTTTTTTATCTCATTGCTCATGCTATGCTTATAGCTACATAGCACCTGAATTCTAAAGATGGGTGCAAGTACAACCGATCTGTTTAATATAGCTTATGGCATTCTGCGTGACCATCAGCTGGTACAGAACTATGGACATGGACAGGTCCAAAACAACATTTGTATACATCCCAAGTGGATAGCCAGAACACCCAGGTCTTCTCAAGCCCCATGAACTTGCTGCTTCTCTGAACCATCATTAGCAGATGGGAGGCAACGGGTGGGCTTTGCGCCAATGATCTAAGAGCATGCCAGTAATGTAGTACAATCATGACATTGCAGCCATGCTGTTCCATTTACAGGCTTGGGCAGAGGCCATCCATCATCCCTAACTTTGTGGTGACTTTTTGATTGAGTATCAATGATGAGATCATTCCACTATTTTCCACACCAGCTTTAAGATACAGATAGGTAGGTAGGTAGGTAGGTAGGTAGATAGGGCGCCACACAAGTGGGAAGCTAGTGCATAATTCCACTGCATCACCTTGCTCATACATCTATGTATCAACACCTGTTCATTTCTCCTCCCTTGCAGAATCAAACTGTAAATACAACTTTATATGACTCATGAATATGTTGGCTCCCTACACTAACATGTACACAACACACAGAGGAAAGTATTGGTGGCAGCAGCTGCGTCTTTTACAGTGTTGCTGGTGTCATTCCTGTCCGTCAATACTTTATTGGAGCATTCCAAAATTTCACTCAGTCCTGCTGTCATGCAAAAGTCGTTGGGC
Organism: Harpia harpyja; assembly: GCF_026419915.1. Taxonomy (NCBI): domain Eukaryota; kingdom Metazoa; phylum Chordata; class Aves; order Accipitriformes; family Accipitridae; genus Harpia; species Harpia harpyja. Next base: position 36,645,055 of record NC_068941.1, read on the forward strand.
TTAGCTTTTATTTCAGCAGCTGCTGTTTCAGCTAAAATCTGTACAGCTGCACTGAGCTGTCAGTTGCCCCAAGGGCAATCACCTTTGGCTGCATCAACTCAGCACAACACAGTGCTGTGCATCGCTAACAGCAGGTGTTTTATTTGAGACTCCTAAGCCAAAGTTGTGCCAAAGGCTGAAGCCTCTTACCCACATTATCCCATCCCTTTAAACAGCAACCCCAGCCAAACCTGCTAACCCCAATGAACCAAAACCAAGTAGTGAACAACAGTGAAGAACAGAAAACTTCTTGGATCAAGGTGGGCAATCCGGCTGAAATTACCTCATTTGACATCAAACAAAGGGTTAATGGGGAGAGAATTTAGGAACAAACTTTAAGGCAAGGAAAATTAAAACGTAAAAGGGGAAAAAAATGCTGGAAATAAGTAAATGAGGAGCCTTCCTGTTTTAAACTACGTCAACACATTTCCATGTTGCTACACGTGCTATCTACAACCAGTGAATGCAGCACAAGTGTAAGCAGACAAGTAGTCCTCATGATCTCAAAAGAGATACAGATACGTGTGGGTGCTCTGTTTACTCAAGCTGTTAAGCAATCCCAAACAAAATATACTCTTTTTTTTTTATGATAGGATATTGGCATGTTGCATATACTAACCTCATATTGCAAAGATAATCTGGGTATTTTAGAGTTTATGAAATCATCACAGTTGATACTCTCTTGCATCATTGTGTAATCAGTGGTCTGTGAATGGAATTAAATCAGCAAGATAGATGATCTCATTTTCATTTACATTGCAACAGAAATATTTATGCATTTATTTATATCTTCAAGAGCCAAGACAAATGCTAAATTTCATAGCACATAAAAAGTGAGTCATTCTTTTTTTCTATCTATCTCATTAAGGTCTTTTGCCCTAATATAGCAGCAACCAGATAAAAATGAAAGTGTTCTCCATGCCCTGAAGACTATGAGACTCTAGGCAAGCAAATTTGGGGATCCTCGTGCTATGCAGTGTGGTACAGTAGTGTCACACTCCAGAAGAGTCCCATCACACTTCAAACTCACTTGGGCTCAAATCTGAACAACAGTACACAAAACCCCATTTTTGCCCAGGCTAATAGAGGCCTTTCACTCTTCTATTTATTGTTTCAATTTAAAAGAAATTTTGTGGTAGACACATGAAACACTATAGAAAAATCTTGTCACTTCTAGACCAGGTCTCTCCTGAGAAGTAGCTTGTCCATTGCATGGTATTCAAACACCTTCTAACTTTGAATGACAAAATGTGCCCCATTTAAGAGATTTCATGATCTTTAATTATCATCATTACTACCTGTCTGCAATACAGTAACCTGTAGGCTGTTTAGTGATAGCTGGGAATGCTGCTGGGGTATGTGACATACAGTCACAAAGTAGAAGAGGTTCCTTGTCCCCAAACAGTTCACAACTTCACAAGCTGTACAACTGAGGCTACCCAGTAAAGCGCAATTAGTCCTTTTAACTGGAAGCTTACCTGAGGCAGCTGCATGGTCAATGTGCAAGAGAGGCAGCAGCATGGACTGCAAAGTAACCTATCTTTTGTAATGGGATAGATTTTGTTTCATTAGGGCTCAGGCAGTGAGCCTTCCCCTCAGGCACTTAAAGTGGTTTTTTTGTTCTGATTTTTGATTTCACAGCCAGAAGGCCTGAATTTCTTGTCAGTACCCTGGGCACAGTGCTAGCATTGGCTGGGTCTCCTTTGTTTCCCAGCAAACGGTGTATTTTTTGCTCAGGTGCGTTTGCTTTACTGTCTGTCTGCCATGAAAGAGTTCAGAAATCTCCCTGGTGCTGTTACCCAAAAGGAACACCTTCCATTCTCCAGCAGAAAATTCAGTGCAAAGTGATCTTGTTTGAGAATGGCACGCTGTTCGTGCTGGTTTTCCTGCTGGTCCCAGGTCCATTCCCAAATCAAGGACCTCAGTCTTCCCCAAAATACTCAACATAGTTACAATCTCACTGAAATGCATCTCCACGGCCTGACTCTCCGTGACAGCACCCAGAAAGCAGCAGCCTGTAGGCCACAGCACGCAAACGACCGGGCCCCATCCTTGCTCAGACCGCTGCCACCTGGCTCAAGGGGAGAGCCAAGAGTTTGCCACTCAGCCTGTCACGGTGATTTATACCTTTGTGAAAGGTTACTGACCGCAGCCATTGCTCTGGGAGGCAGGTCCCCAGGAGGGCCAGCCCCAGCCTGGCCCCTGCCCCTGCCACGGCTGCCATCCCTCTCTGGGAGCCACATTCCCAGCACCTCTGCGGGCAAGGCTGGCTTCTTGTGACTTAGAGAGGCAGGCAAGGTCATGCCAAGAGGGGCTGTGAAGAATCCCAAGGGATCTTTTTATTTTTAACTCCCTCAGTCACCAGCCTTACTGAGACTTGGGGTATGCTGCTTACAAAACACCCCACCCTTGCTCCAGGTGCAGGAGTCTTCCACTCCTTATGGTTAAAATCCAGGGAAACAAATAAAAAAGTCTCCTGTCCTACAGAAAATGGACATCCTTTAAAATAATAAGACAGCTTTTGGATAGGTTAGAAAATTTTGGATGGGAGACTGTTTTCCTGTCCTCCAGCCCCCTCAGACACTGAATTATAGGAAGTGGTTGGTGATGTGGGGATTGCCTGACAATGGCTCTTTTTAATTCACATTAAAGACTTTTAACCTGCACATCCATAGTCCTAGTAAGTATGCTGACCTGGATGCTTTTTCTGATCAGAAATCATCACACATGAACTCCCAGAAAGGCTTTGCAGAAATGACCTCCCATGACCCAAAAAATTTAGCTACCCCACCCCCTTTTTCTATTCTCTAATTTTGAATATGTATTTATAGAGTCACTTATCTGGGGAGTCAGAGAAACATTATACTCACTTTCCTTCATGGAAACAAGGAAAGACTTACAGCTTCTCCAGTGGAAACTGATGAAACGCAAGTGCTCTTCGTCCTGCCAGCAAGAGTCTGATGGCTGGAGAGAGAGGTCCTGAATGATGACTCATTTATGGAGCCTCTCAGGAGGTCGTTCTTCGATATTCGTATTAGGAACCTCAAGCAGGGAACAGCATTGTGGATGGTTTTTCTGAAGGAAAATGGGAGAAGAAAAAAAACAAATGGCACATTGATGACACGGCTTTGAAAATCATTTGGGGAAAGTACCATCTCTTTCCAAAACCTCAGCACGGCTTCTGTTTTGGTTGAGGAGGTCTTTAAGACTACATGGAAACAGCATGGTATATCTAGTGGAAACTGCTCAAGAGGCTGAAAGGAAAATAGCAGGTGGCTTTGGGGCCTTGTGTCAAAACATGTATGGAAGAGCTGCATGATAAGTAATAAAAATTGAAAATATCTTGAAGAGCATGATTGCTTCTAATTTACTTAAAAGGTTAATGCAGAAATCTTTCAGGTTAGCTGGTATGAAGATCTTCACTGTGCAAAGGCACAGAATGAGAGGAAAAAAGGAAGGAGGAGAGGACCAGGAGAATCAGATATTGTTATTTATTTGTATCATGGCAGCTCCTGTAAACTCCTATCAGGAATTAACACTCCATACAAGCACGGAGGAGAAGGATGATCTAGGCCCCAAAGAACTTAAAACCTGCCTTATTCATTAAATAATAATCTCAGTCATGGTCGTATGAGTCTCTTCCTCCTGGCCAAAGCCCTGACCCTGCATAGAGCAGAAAAGCCCGAGAGCCTCCCCTGCTCAATGCCAGCTGGCCTTGCTCCTTGCTGTTGCCTAGGACTGGCAGGGCGATGCTAGCCAGAGCACTGCATTTGGTATAACACCTCCCCAGTGCCTCCCAACCCATTATTTCAGCCCAACAGATGAAGCTAATACTGGCACAAAACTAAATGAACAAGTCAAGAAGCGAGGCAGCAACAAGGCACATGGAAAACAACTGATGCATAGGACTTACGGATCAGTGGAGGATGTTAGTATATTGACTTTACACTGAGATGTAAGTCAAGTGGGTGTATATTGTAAAATCTTTGCTTCTATAGTTACCAGGCTTGTTGAATAACTAGTACATTTTAAATCATCATTTCTACTCTCAGAAAAGATCATGCATGTTAAAGTCTCAGAGATCTGATTCTGGGATCACAAGATGAGATCACTAGTTTGTCAATCCAAAAAAAGAGGAAGCTTTCTGCCCACACCATCATTCCTGATTCTGCTGAGATGCCTGTTGGTGAGCTGGCAGAGCCCCACTGAGGTGCTTGGGGGTGCAGGAGGCTGCTTACATGCTCCTGGATAAAAAGAAAGAGCTAATGTTGTGTAGAAAATAAAAAATTTTGAGAATCAGCAAGGGTTTACAGGAGACAAGAAAATGCCAAGCCCCCGTAAGTTCATTTTCATGTTGAAGATGTCAGGCTAGCGCTGAAAAAGCAGCTACCAGCTTTTTTCCCCAGCTGAGAAGCTGAACCACTTCCCTCAGACATAGCTGTAGCTTTTGATGTCTGCCACAGCCTACCTGGGGCTGTAAACTATTCAATAACTTCAAGTTGGTGTCAAATGTACCATCCTGTTTATTAAGTGGGATTTCATACAGACACCTCCTCACACCGGACGTTCAGGAAATGTATGTCTGATGGTGAATTTTCACGGACAACATAAGAACATTTTGATGTCTTGAGGGACCAGAGTTTCAATTTTACTAATATTTGGGAGGGCTGTTGAGGGATATTTTGTGGGCTGGGATGAAAGTACAGATTTTGAAGGGAGTTTTAATACTGTATGTGTGAAACACAAAATAGGTATAAACTGAGGTGCTTATTTAATGATGTTTTTATAATTCTCTGAAATAAGACAGTCACCCAAAGTCAAATATGTAGTAATTGCAAACAAATTTTTGAGAAAATACTGCAAATCAAAATTATTCATGATTATTCAGTTATTTGTGATGGAGCAGTTCTGAATGAATGATTTTGTATAATTGTGCTTCACTTGGGAGCAAATTGGAAACACGGAGATGTAGAATTTCCCTGTTTGCTATGAACAAATGATTACAAAACCTAAAACTTCCAAAATCTAAGGAAGTTTCTGCAATAACTTTAACACAGCCAAGTGACATTCTCTCACATACAGGTTGTTAAGGGAGTGAAAACTTTCTTCCCCCACAAAACAGCATTTCATGAATTAAAACTTTGCATACATTTCCTTACTTACATTTGTTACTTCCAGTGATACCTACCAGGGAGAGAAGTGTTCTCCTTTATAGTGGTGGGGAGTGGGTGGGCAGGGGTGTATATAACAATTAATCTCTCAGACCAGTTCTTAAAAGCCAAGTGCTAGCACAAAGGTCACTCTTACATTTTCAGTTACCTTCATTGTAATGTACTTTCATGTGTAATGTACTTTCATTGCTTAAGGTAAGGAAACCCCACAAAAAGACTTGTTTGATTTGTTGCGTTGTTACGATGCAGTGACAGCAATTCTCTGTGAAAAAAAGCATCTTGTTTTGGTAGTGGTACATCACGGGTTTGAGCCATATCTGAACTCTTTGGATCCTGATTTCTAGATGCCTCTTTCTAGAAAGATTTGGAAAATAACTTAGATTTATCTCAGTTCAGTAGTTCCAATACAAAATGGCTACTCATCCCCTGCCCAAACCCTTAAGTCTTGGGCGTGAACAGACAGGCCCATTTATCCATCATTGGATAAATTACTTTCAAGGCATAATGTGAATTATTAGAAGATTTGGAAATTATCCAGAAACCCCGATCTTTACATACGTATTCATTATTCACTGTTCAAGCAAAATTGGTTCTGCCAATATATTTTCACCAGCTGACTTGCTGGTGTACTGTAGCTGCTTTTTCAGTTTTAAAACTGCATGTTTGATTCATCACGAGGGACCCAACATTACTTCTTTTCCTGGCTGGATGACTCCCAGGTCTATGAAATGTCTTCACAACAACTCCATAAACACTTCTCTTGTTGATACGTCTAGAAATACAAATTAGGAAGCAGGGAAAAAAATAAAACAAAACACTTCTTAAGACAGTGTCCGAAATCCTGGTGTGGACTCTAGCATTTTTCTTAATACAGTCTTAGAAAAGCCGATGCTGGTAGGAAAAAGACTAATTGAAGCAGTACACTATATAGTATCTGCTTTGAAAACACTCACTTAACCTTGCAAAAATAATATAAGGAATCACTGAACACAATAGCTTTGGATCAGAAAAAAATACCAGGTTCATAATATGTCAGCCAGCCATGCTAAACTTCTCATTCAACTTCTGCAAGCCATCAGAGACTAGACATTCTCCTATTCTAAACTAAAATGCTCTGCAACCTTCAAAAAATAAGACAGACTCAGGTTTTCAGAAGACGCAAAATGATATTAGTTACGATAGCAGACATTTTCAAACAAAATATATGGTTTCACCATTTCTGGGTGTATTTCCACCAGCCTTCTGAGAAACTTTAACTGTTCTTACAACCACACTGTCATTCATCAGACATTCAAAATAATGAACTCTATTTCAGCTCCAAAATCCTAGTTTTCAGTCAATATAACTTAGCAACTTTTCCACTTCTTGTGTGAGACAAACCTCATGCCAACAACTAACCCTGCCATCTAGTGGCATTTGTACATTTATCATGTTTATCAACATGGCATCCCTGCGTTTCATCAGAACTTTTGACGCAGCATCCCTTTGTGGTAGATACACTTTGAAAGATTTGCAGAAACACCTAGAGATATGCTGAATAGCAGTTCTGTTACAAGCATTTTTCCGTTTATATTATAAGTATTTTTCACTTCCAGTGTTTCAAAAACACTTCACATACATCTACAGGAGGAATCACAAGCTCTGAGCTATATCTTCTGTGTGAGGTATAGCTTCTTCTGAGTACACTGCTGTAAGTCATAAAGGTGAAAAAAAATATTTAGAAGCCCACCTAATGCTGGAGATAGGGCTGAGAACACAATGGAATTGTATCCCTTTCCTTATGATATACAAACTAAAAACTCAAGAAACAAACACCCCAAAACTAATTTTGCTGGATTTTTGGAAACCAAGTATTTTAGAAGTTTTAACAGAAGTGACTTACTTTGCCAATACTTGAACACGTTTCTCAGCTGAAGCTGAAAGGACATTTCTAAATAAAATGTTGACTTCAAAAAAGAAGTTTCAGCTTGCATATTGTCTGGGAAATGCAGGGTAAGTTTATCCTTGTCTGAAACCATTCAGCAGAACACCATGCCAGCTTATTCCCTTGCTAAAGTACTTCATAACTCCTTTTATGACCACACAACTGAAGATACAATCATTTTTGTTGTGTCCATACTATGCACGCCTCCAGGTCGTAGCTAGCTCAAAGAGCAGGTGACCTTTCTGAAATGCAAGGTGGTTCCTTCTCATGCTTTTCCTAAATGTTGGGGAAGGTTGAGCTGGTCTCTGGAGACCAACTGGGATGCTCTAGAGAAGTTATTAGAGGAGATTATAATGGACCTTCTTCTGCAAAGGCAAAGGTTTCTGATTCTTTGGAGGAGTGTCTTTTATGGTATATTAAATTATCATTCACCTAATCTTGTAGGTTTCAGAGCGACGGCATGGAAATCTTTTTACAATGCATTGTTACCTTTCTAATCATCTACTCTGTGAGAACAAGTTATCTTTATACTATCTATCCCTTACCTTACTGCAGTCAGAGGGCCTAGATAAAAACCGGAATTCATACCTTTCAGCTCAGAAATTTATTCACTGGCTGTGAGAGGCTTGAGAAGGAAACAAAAAGGCAAGAAAAGTTGGCTAACCGTGCAGGTTATTGAGATTGAATAGTGTTTTGAGTATTTGTCAGTGAAATTGTGCTGGGTTGGCACAGTGTTCTGTTTTAAAATATACAGTAATTGATATCTGTAATAATAAGTAGAATTATAGTATAATTTGCTTATGAAGGCATAGGTTCAGAAATATTTCATATCTGCAAAAAAACCCTGAATTGTTTCACAGAAGTTATCAACATTACATTTTGTCCATTGAACCCCATTAGTGTAGTGTAAAACTCTTTTTTTTAAGTCACAGCTAATATTTTTGAAAAAGGTGAAGAATAGAACGCCTTTTCCCTAAAACAACTAAATGAAACAAATATGAAGACAGCCTTCAGAAGAGATTTCCTTCCACAAAGCAGAGTATTTCGGAAATGTCTGCTCTATTTTTTCAAGGTAAAAACTTGTTAATCAAAGCTAGCAGCCTGCATATTTTCAGTATTTTCAGCATATTTGGAAAATTTTCTTATTTGCAGGGAGCTCTGCCTGGATTACCAGCTTCCTACAGCTCTCACCTTACACAGAACTTCTATGAAAATGCTGTTTTCTTCTTACAGAGGTTCTCCCAAAGACCAGCAACTTCTTTACGTTAGTACTGAAGTTGGTGTACAGAGAATAACTTAAGTACTTCGGAAAACTAAACCTCAAACATATGCATATATAGCTTCTTATATTGGTGATGATGTGATTTTTGAGCCCTGCTGATTGGGACCCGTTATCCGGAGAGTGCTCTTTAGCAGCTGGCTCTGGTATGGCAAAAGATGACCCTGAGCATCACCGCCTCCTCCTGTGAGTCACGGTGCTGTGCAGCTCCTCAGGACAGAGCAGGGTTGTGAGGGGGAACAAAGGTGGAGGAAGGAACTGTTCTCCTCTGTTGGCCACATCTGGAGGCCACATCTGGAGCTCCATGTGCAGTCTGGCTGCCCTGTACCAGGTGGATGTGGTGCAGGGTCTGACCACGCGGATCCCATCATGGGGTGGGCAGGGCGGGACCACGCACCCGATGGGGTGAGGCTGAGGGAATGAGGGTAGATCGTTCATTGTAAAAAACACTTTTGCATGTACAGTTATACACATACCTATATGTCTACTGTACCTGTATCTTGGGTGAATTATTGCATATATGATGGGGTTGTAGATTGCAGAAGCTTTGGCAATAACTGCTGGCACAGATTTGGAATATGGTGTCAGGGTGTTGCCTCGACTAAAACAAAGCAAAAACATTACATGCAGTTATGTCATGGATTAATACTAAATTTCTAAAACGTATTACTCTTTTTGACTGTTTTTGTACTGTGATCTCTTTATAAGAAATACCCCTGAAATGTTAATTCATTCAAATGCATTCTTTGCTCAGATGAAAGGCTTGCATTTGACAGTGTGTACGTGGTTTCATTCATTTGGAAAGGATGAAAGACATGCAAATAATTAGTTATCTATTTGAGGATGACCAGGAACACAAAGAATCACCTTCCCTGTTTCTACACTAGGCAAAAAAAAACAAACCCAAACCCACCAAAACAGCCCCTATTGTGACCATCTGGGAAAAGGGAATGGTGATAAAGAAAACAGAATCAAACCTAAAAATCTTTCAGCAGCAACACCTGAAGAGAACTGGAAGTGGTTTGAAACCAATATTCTCCTCTTGACTTTAAGCTCCCACAGTCAGGCACATGTGATCAATGTCAGCGCAGGATAATCACAATTAATAGCATAGAATCACAGAATGGTTTGGGTCGGAAGGGACCTTCAAAGATCATCTAGTCCAACCTCTCTGCCATGGGCAGGGACATCTTTCACTAGATAAGGTTGCTCAAAGCCCCGTCCAACCTGACCTTGAAAGCAAGAACATGCACTGACAAGACAACAGGTCCCTTTGGAGTGGAGAGCAGTTGGAGGAAGACAGGAGCTCAGGGGTGAATATCAGGGAATATAACCTCTTTTCTGCCCTCTGTGAGAGGCAGCAGTGTATGGAGGAAGCTTCTTGAGAGAACAGGTATTAGGAGAGAAAAGAGGTAACTGCTCCAATTCATACAAAGAAAGTATCATGGGGGAGAGGAAACAATATGTACCAAAAAATGCAGGTAAAAAGTCATAATAGTTTTAAAACACATAGAAAAATAATCCCTTTTTTGGCTTTATCCACAAGGATCTAGTGAAGAATGCAGTATCACCTCTTTTAAACCCTTTCAAAAAGGAGATCTGCTTCTTGTGGGTGACAGTACTAATCATACTTCTATTTCAGACTAACCTATGCTCTTTGGATTATGTTTCCACTTACCCTGCCCAGGCAATCAAGGTGACACAAGCATACGGAGACCAGGACAAGACAAACACAATGATGACCACAAAAGCAATTTTTGCTAGTTTCCATTCATTCTTCATGGACTGAGAGAGGTAGGATTTCCGGCTGCAGGACCCCAGCTTTTGAACATCTCTATGAGGGGAAAAAAATACAGATATGTCAGCAGGAGAGTGAAAAAGCGAGGTGCAACATCTCTAATACGTTCTCAGCAATATGCAAAATGAAGCAGATTTCATCTTTGCCTGCTCTAACTCTTCTGTCCTCTGATATTTAAAAACTCTAGAAGGTAATTAATATAGTAAAATGGTCCCAGGCATTCTGTCTGATCTTTGCTTGCCTGTGGGACTGAGCCAGAAGAAGCCCTGAGACTACAGCATGGGACTGCTCTGTCCTTATTCTAACACAAGGAGGGTTTCAGGTTGGGAGGGTGAAGAAATTGGTACCTTGCCCTTACAGAGACATTTTTACTTCCTTGCAGATTTATTCACTGGAGAAGAGTATTTTCAGGGGGGACTACAACAGGCAGTCCTAATATTTTTGCCAAAAAATGTCCCATCAAATTATCTTCTCACATCATACAAACACCCCACACTTTATTAAAAAAATGGTTTTATATGGTTTAGCATTTTATATAGTTTAGCATAGAAATAACAATTTTTACGTATCAATGTTGTTAAATGAAGATATTTTTCAGGCTGAAGACAGTAATTACCAGCCAGCAGGGTAACAAACTACTTCCTGGTGCACTGTGAACATACCCATAAAGAGAGTTTACTGTATTAGCGAGCAAAAGGCATAGAAAAATCATGTGGCCACTGTGCTTCACGGGTGTACAAGACAAGATTGTTTTAAGTATGCATTCTTTGCTCCTTCGCTTGGTATCAAATATGCATACACAAAGCATGGTAAAAACCAAGACCAAGGCCAAAAAATAGAGTTCAGTAAGAACTTCAATTTAGGCATACAGTTAAACATGCTTGCAAAAATTTAGCCTTGCGAAGCCAAATGACTTCAACAAGTGCCTGCAGATAGGCACAGAGAAAAGCCATCAGAGCTGATGACAGTGCAAGCAGTGGGAAGGACTCACAACTCCAGCTGGTATTGGATCAGACCAAAGATAAATCATGTGCTCATTAGGAGAAAAATAACTGGCCAAATGAAATTACTTTACAGATTTAACACTCTGCTGGGTTTTTTATTTTAAATATAGACCAAGAATTTGGGGAGGGGGGGGAAGAAGTGTCCTAACAAGCATAGCCAGATATTATGCATGCAGTTGTGATGCTTGAGTGAACCACTAGGTTTTCTGGGATGCCTGCCTTAAATAAAACTGTCAAAAAAATATGAGGACTGTTATGTTTACAGAGCAGCTCAAAGACAGATGATGCCCCCATTGTAACATGCTATTCATCATCCCTTGGGGCTGAAAACTGTGCTGGAATGCACAAGGACCGTGTTCCTTGTATTGCAAGTCTGAAATACAACTAATCCAAACTATCAAATTATCTGATGTACTATTAATTATCACACTTTGGGATAAGATTAGAACAACCAGAGACTTCTTTCCTTAATCCAAAATACATACATCCATTCCAGTTTTGACATTGGCAAAAATATTTCTCCAGTTACAGCTGTTAATAATCTACCACTATTTCCAATTTCAATTCAGATTAATTTTTTATTCAGATTTTTCTGCAGCTAAAGAAATTGAGAAAATCTTCTCAATACAAGAAAAGGGAGATTTACTTATTTCAGCTATATTGCTTACCTGCCAGTACGTCTTATGGCCAGGAACATAAATAAATAACAATGGAATATTATTATCAGGGGAATAAAAAACACGCAGCAACATAAAATCATGGTGTAACTTCTGTTTGCAGGGGAGTAGGTTACATAGTCCCATGTACAGGATATCATCAAGCCCTCAGGCACATAGGAACCTATGAAATACATGGAATACGTTATTCACACATACACCCAAAGCTTGCGCAGTTGCTGATCTAACAACTGAGCACTTAAAATAAACCCTGTACTATATACATAGTCTTCAAGAGCTATGTTGGCTGTATTATATGTGTGGTCTGAGAATGCGAGTGCACATGTGGAGAGGAGGTCCTGACTGCCAGACCCTCAGATACACCTAGTACTGCATCTGCAATTTGTTGTGCTTGAATAGAACGTGGGGGTCAGGGGGAGGACGGTATCTGCAGTGCAATAGGTGCAGATACACAGTACAACAACAAACAATCACATGGCAGCTAGGCATCCACCCAATAATTTATCCAAAACCTCATTTTTTTATACCCTGAGCAAGGCTAAAACAGACCACATAGGGAACAGTAGAAGAGATAGCAGACAACATACTCCACCCGAAGAGTGGAGCCACGCTCCATCCCAGCGAGTACAGCCACACGACGGCGATGATCTGCATGGTGCGTTTCTTTGAAGACCACTGTATGGACCGTAGGGGCTTAGTAATCACAAGGTAGCGGTCAACAGAAATAGCTAATAAAGTCATCATTGAGGTTATTCCAAAGAGTGCCCCACAGAAAGCGTACAAGTCACAGCCTGAAGCAGAAAATGGCAATGTCAGGGATTTTCTTAAAACAGATGCATGTTTTCTCTCAGAGCCTGACATGATAAACCTCCCATTTTTTTCCTGGCTCAGGACTTCTCTCCCATTAGAAGAATTTTCTTAGCCTTACAATTTCATAGTTACTAAATGTTTATTAGAAAAAGCCACAAATATTAATAAAATACAAACCTACATATTTAACAAGTCCTACTCTCCACTGCAGGCTGCAACTGGGAACTTTTTGTCAATGGAAAACTGCCTCAAAGAAAATCCAATCTAATTAAAGTTACATTTTCCTGGACTGTTGCCCAACATATTGATCTTAACGGGCTGCAGCAGACATCTGTCTGCTAATGACAGATGGATGTTTCAAAAAATGGCTTTGGTTTATGTGGCTTAAAAATGTAGAAGTGGTTGAAATTTGATGGCTAAAAGACCAGCTGTAAAACATAGCTCCAGCTCCTATATTGAATAGCAGCACTTTTTGAAAAAACTGGCAGTTTTTACATGAAACCATTTTTTTTCCCCCCTCTTTGCATTCAGGCATTGCACTAGCAGATGAAAACTTGTAGAGCTATACTATCCCTAATTTGATTCAGAAACCTGTGTTGAATGATCGTTCATTTTTTGAGACCTTGAGTCACCCCGTGTGGTTAGAGACAATAGTCCACCAGGAATGGCAGACAGTTGAAATACCAGATGCAACCTTAAAGCAGACTTCTTCTAAAGTCTTTGTGAGTAACCTGCAATTAAGGACCAAATGCCACTCAACCCAAATCAATTGCTTCATTTATGGCAGCATGATCATATACTCTGATTTTATCTAAGGGGATGAGCAAGACTAAAAACATCCTCAAACTAAAGAAGCGCCCCTTCTGTGCTGCTAAATAATACATGGCCTCTGGGCTTGCTCCACCAATACACAACCACTACTTGGTGCAAATTTTCACCCAATGACATGACGAGCAGTACCAAGCAGAGCATCAAGACTTCTGAGGAATGTGCTATGCTCACATTTCAGCTACAGTGTGAGCATGCATCACCTTTTCTTTCTTGCAGTTGGAAAGAAAGGAGCTTGAATTTGCAGAGCCCTCAACTGATGACCGTTATTTAAATCTCTTAATTAAATGTGATATTCCTAGAAGAGTGCTAATGGATATCAACATACATTTCTAAATAAATATATTAACTCCCTCTTAAACTAATGTAGACAGAAATATTTATGACTTAATAAAACTTTTCTACCCATCTTCAGCCATAGCATCTGTCCTTATAAGCTAAAAGGTAACATGATTACATGTTGATGTTGACTCCTTTCTTTCCAAAGTAAGGTGAAAGGATCAAACCTAGAACACAAAACATGTGCCATCATGCTGACTGCTGATGTCAAGACCCTGGGTTGTCACTCAAGAGCCTTGTGCTGCTGTCTCCACAGCACAAGCCAAGATTGTTATAGCTAAAATAGGCTGCAGACAGTGTAGAGCTGGTGAGGCATGAATTAGTGTTGAAAAGTACCTATATCTCCAAATATCCACTTTCTGTGCAAGCTGTTGACAAAGCACATGGGTGCCTGAGAAGCTGACATCAGGAAGTCGCTCACAGCCAAATTCATTATAAAGTAGTTTTGGGGTGTCCTCAGCTTCTTGTTGCTTAAAAACATGAGAAATACGTGATTTTAAATAAATAAAGCGAACAGTTAACTTTATAACTTTGCTTACTAGCATAAACAACTATCGAGGTTGCAATTGGTGGTTACTTACAAATCAATCAATTGTTAATCATCAGTCAATTACTGCAGCTACAGATGTAGTCATTTCAAAATGATGACTGACAATAGCAAGGAGGATAAAATGGATTGTTTCCTCTTCAAACTGAGGAGAATTCCAGCTGTCTTGAGTTATGGATTTGTTCAGGAGAAGAGGAGTTCTGTATAAGCACAGTAACACCGAGCGTGTCCTGCACTGCTCAAGAACAGGATCTGAAGAAGGTTACAGAGCCAAAGGACGTACTTTTGGTGAATTTTTAAAAGCTGCTGGCCTGAAGACTCACTAACTAAATGACCCTTTGCAAAATGCTACGGCACAAGCAGAGCATGCACAGAGATTTGAAAAAAATACTTTTGTTCATATACATCTCATATGAGAGAACAAAAGCTCTCAGCTGCAGATGAACAGGTAACATAAAACACCACAAGGAGTGTGAAAGCAGCAGCCAGTCTGCAAGCAAAGTTTATCCAAAGAAAACAAACATCACTTCCAGTTTTTTTCCCCATGTCTCACCACCTCACATAGTCTCACTTCTTAGGGATATCTGGATTTACAACCTCCTTGGAAATTTCAGCTGGTATTCAAGATTACCCTTGGCTCTAGCTAAGAGGAGTAAAGATACTGGTAACATGATAAAGAACATCTCACTTCTACTTGGGGTTATTAGGCTGAATATGCCCTTATTGCTCTGATCAAATATTATGTACCACTAGCAAAGTTAAATTAATTTGTGAGTTCATCTCACCCAAATCTACCTTAAAACTGGCACTTTTGAGGGATATACTGAGAAGGTGTAACACTGAACTAGTAGTCCTTCAATGTGAACCACTGTATTGGTTGCATGTTGAAGTAAAGAGCTTTGACAACTAGAGTTTGAATTCAGGACTTTTCACAGTGTTAGGTAGATGTAATACAAAAAGAGGTGACTTGGCACACTCTGTGAGACATAGGGAGGAAGCAAGATTTTATAAATAGCTTTGTTCTTGTAACCTGCATGCAGTAGTTCTCAATAGTTTGAAATAATTGTTTCTTTTCCCCCAAACGCCTCCTTCAGTGTAGAAAGTTGAACAACTGAGGCCTTTCTGATGTGCTTTAAAATATCAATATTTGCAGCTAACATGAATTTCTTTCCTCATGCTGACAAAGACATACTGAAAAAGAAATTGAGAAAGCCATCTCAAAGCTGCTGCAATTCTAACAGTCTTGGCTCACATAACTGCCTGCAACAACTGGGTAAGAGAGGGTGCAGAGTTCACACCTTCGCAGGTGTTCATCTGCCTATGGAGATTTTCCTACTTTGACAATTTAATGCTTTTATTACAACAGCTAAAACAAACACATTTCAAGAAAAATGGAGAGCTTGCACTGCATTTCAAAAATTATGAAGGTATCTACAGTTGCAGGGAATTCCATTTCTCCTCTATCTCATATAAATATGAAACTAACACTTTGTTCATTAACCCACCGGTGTATGCAGCATTGTAAGCCTCCTCTGCATCAACACGCATGATGACAGCAAAGAGTGAGCAAGGAGGATTTTGAAATCCAGCATCACAGTGTGGGACAGAAGAAGGCTATTTTTTCCATGAGATTTTTGCATACTCTAGCTGCAGTAGCTTTGGCTGTCTATTACACTGGCAGATGCCAAGCGAGCACACAAACTGACAGAAATCCTATGATCTGCCTGAAGCAGGGAATACACTGATGTCATGAGCTCATTTCGTGTTGTGCACTGCTTTCTTGGTCCTTCCAGGACATCTGGGCTGCTGGGAAGAGCGTCAGTTTTTGTCAAGTATTTCTGCAAATTCTACAGGGTGAGTGAAGAAGGCTGCAACAGGGAGACTGTGGTTTCTATCATTAAAAGTATTAAACTCTTCTTTAAACTTTCAACTGGAATTGTTTATAGAACAAGGTATTTATTTTCTCTGATTCCTTAAAACATGAGGAATTTACACTGAGGTTATCAGTGATGTGTGTAGATGGGGGCGAGGGGGAGCTTTCCCCCACCCCATTTGTTGCCATCAGCCTTTGCTCGGAGATTTGATCCAAGAGGTAACCAATGCAGAGCATCTGCACACAGGAACACGTGAATCTCAGGGCCAGTCAGATTAACCATAAAAGGAATTTCTGTACCTGTAAAATGCATAGAGAACTAGGAGGTTTCCAATGATGCCAATGGAGCCAATAATGAGCACGCATGTTCCTACGGTGTAAAGAACATGGTCGGGGATCTCTGCCTTGGTCACGGAGTGTGGCTGGGTGCCCATGTTCAAACCCTGAATGGAAAACAGAGGAAAAGGAAAGCTTAGCCCATTCAGGACACTTATTCCAGGGGACACGTGCTCAGCCTGTCAAAGCAAGGCAGAGCATTTGCTTTCACAGTTCATGCAAATCAAATACACACCTCTGAGCTCTTTTCACATCCCCTGTAATCAAGTTTCCCTCAAGTAGCCTTCATTACTTTAACAGTACATATTTATATTAAAAGAAAAAAAGAAAAAACCCCAGGGAAAACAGACTGAAAAACAATACTAAGGAAGTTACAATGATGATGTGAAAAAGGCAAAGATGTGCTAGCATAAAACTCACTCTGGGTAACTGCTGCACTTTGGGGCGCAGAGCTAGCTGACAATACAAACTCCAGTTCAACAAGGAATAGCCTGTCATACTGTGGTTTTATTAGGAGCAAAGCCCACACTTAAAAACATGAAATCCCCTGGGTCTCCCCAACCTCCTTATCCACTAACTTACAGTGCTGTAAAACATGGGAATTCCCCATGGAAAAGGTAGGAGATCAGAGGTAAAACAGCAGCAGTAGCATCGCCTGTGTAAGCACAAATACATTAAATAGTCTTGACACCTCTTTCACTGCCCTTTATCTCCGGCACATGAATAAATCCCCACCAACTCTCTCCATGGTTGTTTTTATTTTAAAACAAATTCAGATTTATCACCAGCTAAATTCAGCAGCAGGGCAGCCTACAGCTACTCCACTCAGCTCTCATTATCATTATCAACAAGAAGAGTCCGAATTGCCTGATGGAGATTCTTATTTACCAAGTCAAAAGCAGCTAAGCCAGGCAGAGCGCTCACACACGCGGTCAGAGCTGGACAGCTTAGTCAAAGGTATGGCACCTCGTCACAGCCAAGGACCTGCTTTGCATCGCCACGTTTCGCTGCTGTGCAGCTCAGTGATGTGCAGAGTATGGGACAAGGCTAATTTTGCCTTGCGGGAGAGGAGCTGGGTGACAGAACAGGTTGAAGATGATAACTATCGCCCCACTGGTAGTATTTAAGTGGCCATTCAAAAATGGTGAGAACAGCCTTTTTTTTTTTTGCCCTGTTGCTAGCTCCTAATCTCCCATACTGCTGCTTCTCCTTTCTGACTTCTATTATTGCTCACTCACTGATGAAGTACACACACTACAGCTCCCTCCTTGTACAACCGTTCTAGCTGTGGGCATTATCCCCTTAACTGCACGATCCCATTGGGGGTACTCCCCAAGGGCAGGCTGCATTCGGCAATGGAGCACCCAGTGAGATGCATAGCCCACCCTGAGCATCCGCACAACAGAAGGTGTGGAGCAGAAATGCTGATGGCAAAGCTCCTGGGACTAAAGTGATGTAGTAAATGGTACAAAAACTATGGCTTCAAAGCAGAAGGCTGCTTTCAAGCCTTCTCAGTGGTCTGACAGACTCTACCCATAACAGGATGGCTACTGCCAACGTAACACCTCACCAAAGATAACGTCGCTGTAAAAGTAGAAAGAAACTAAAAGAAGCATCTGCTGGTGCTATTCCCAGTGATTAGGCAGCAAGAAAAAACATCACCCTATGCAGCATTTACCCTTGAAGAAGGTGTGAGAGGTAGTGTAAGAGTGGGCAGCACGTGGGGAGGTGGGCCAGTGAGGAAACGCAGCCGTGGCTGTTCAGTGGCACCAGGCACAGGCGGCACCGTGCTTTTAGAGCGGGGCTGCCTGGGCACACAAATTAACCATGTTAAACTCCTTTCCTCTTCCCTCAAACCTAATCTTCTTAGCAGCATGCGTGCACTAAATCAGAACCCTGCCTCATTTCTGGCAATGCATACCAAAGAGGCTAAACTGGGGAGGAAGGAAAAGGATCCTTTTTTTATTTCCTTTCTAGCTTATCTGTTAGGCATGCTCAGGATTTACCCCTATGTAGAAGGTTATTATATAGACGAGTATTATATAGATGTTGTAATTCAGGGCAAGTACTACTTGCCTGTCGTATGCATTATGCTTTACTTCACCACATGGGAACTCGCCATTGCAGAAACTCATTTGAGAAATGGACTATGAATTTCACACCCAAAGGTGTCTCACCTTATCTCTCTACTGAAGAGAAGCTGACTTGGACATTTTGGCCTCATTTATTCAGTTATGGGTGGTGAGCTGTGTCAAAAGCTGAAAAATGTGTCATGTGACACATTTGTAAACTCAGATTACAGTTTGCTGGCAATACTGGATGGAATATAAACATATATATTTAAAAATATATAAACATATATATTGATGCTTACAGAGTGGAATTTGGAAAGCAATAAATAAATTACACAGAGCCTGCAATCTCAGCGAGAAGCTAAAGTGAGGGATGTTTAGATTACACAGGCACTGGAGAAGTGATCTTGCCTTCAGGGAAGTCCATAAAATACCACGGCCACTTTTGCTGCAATGTTAATAGCAGTAAGAACAACTTTAAGATCCGAATGAAAAGACAGCTACTTATTCACTCTGTCGGTGTTACCCTGAGACAGCAGGATGTGGCAGGCATCCAGCTGTATCAAATGTGGCAAGCTGATAAAGACAGAAAACCATTTATAACACTGTAATTTGGATCTAAGAAGATAAATGTGCCTATCTATGTATGTGTGTATATATATATTTCAGCAGAAAACCTCAACTTTGATAAAAAATAATTTCATTAAACTAGTGGAAATTTTCTAAATAAAACAGGCTGAACAAGTACAAATAGCTGCAAGCTAATCCAAGAGAATTTATACCTCATTTTACTCACATAATTTATTTCAGTAATTTGGCATAATTTCACAACAGAAAATTTTAAGAATAAAGGTTTAAATACTCTTAAGGTTGAGAATTTAAAATCTACTTTGTTGAATAAATGCTGCTTTTCTAATACAGACCTGTTCTTCGTACAGAATAACACCCAACCGGAGACAAATCATCAATATCATCAAGGCTTTAAGATATTCACAAACTCTAAGCCTTTCCTCTTCTCCTACAGTATCACCTCTGAGAAGCTGGCCTTTTTGGTAATTTTGATTAACAAGCTAAATACTTGCTAAAGTAAATATTTTACTCTGTGAAGATGAGGACTAGAAATACGAAAAAAATTTCTAAGCTTGGTGATAAGCTCTAATGAGAAGCTGGTTTTTGCTGATATTCTCAAAAGCTGTTACCACTCTATGCATTTTTTTGGTACTTTAATTTCTCCCCAGTAATGAGAATAAATTTAAACTATAGGAGAATATTCCAAGTTGCTGTGACTCTTTCCAACCCAAGAAAACCCAAATAACTATTACAAATCTTTCCAGATGACTTGGTAAGCAGGACAGCAGCTAAGTACAGCAGGTTGCATTTGATATAGTCACTGTTGTGTCTTACCAGTTTGTATCTATATTAGCCTCTCTTAGCACCAAAATGCTGTATGGTGTCCTGGTTTCAGCTGGGATACAGTTAATCAGTTGATGCTAGTGGAAGGGTCCTGTCTTTTAGACTTAGCAAAGCATGGATTTTGGATCCATCTCATGCCACCACTCTCAAACTGCTAAAGTACACTGTGCAAGTTATACTTGAGGCTATTCATTTTCATTTTATTAACAGTGAATTTAGACCCCTTGAGAATGCAATCAGAAAACTTACAAAGTTAAAAGACATGCTGTGAGATGCTCCCCCAGCTACAGCTGTTACACACTGCAATGGTAATGCACGGCTGCCCTGGATTCAGCACATCTATCTCAATAAATTGTGTTTATGGGTGTTCAGTATCATCGCAGCCACGTAATGTAGAATGGAAAGCCTGTTCTGTATAAGCCACAGTCTTGCTCCTTCTCTTTAATGATGTGATCTAACATAAAGATAATGAAGGTAGGCATTACATTTTATTCAACCAATATATTGAATCTTTAATGGGTGACGCGAGTTTTCAAGTGCTTATGTGAGATGTGTTTACCTGTCCCTTTTTCCCCCAGGTTGGCTTTGCCTCTCTCCATTTGTAGTCTGGGACAGAATCCCAAGCACTCTGCTGAAGACACGTCCATTTCCTAAGTGAAGATTTTAAAGACAACATCCAGAACAACCTGGCTGTTTCACTCAAAAATACAAATGTAAACAAGCAGCCCATGAAGATGCCAGTAATTGCAACAGGGCCAGCTTCTGGCATACTTGTCTATCTTGTACTCGCTTTGCTTGGCTCCTTCTAAATTAATGCTCCAATCACTTGTGTTTTGACTCTGAGATGTTGAACCTGACAACTCACATAAATCATGATGTGGCCTTACCCTTATATGCAATGTGACTACAACATCAAAACGCTGTCACCTATGTGGCTGCTTGGAGGGTTTTTCCTGGCAGGATAACTAACAGATCTGCAGGCAAATGGAGGATAAACAATTAACAGCTGTCCCTCAACTAGCTGGCAAAGGAAGCAGGCACCAGATATAAAAATAAACTTGGTCTATTCCTCCCAAAATAAAGATGGAAAACTTAACAGATGAGGAAAGTTATTCCATGAAAGCTTCTGTAATTTGATTTTTAGTGATAAAACGATGTCCAAATAATTAGAGCCATCTGTTTCTGCTTTCCAGCTGGTAAGATTAATAAAGATTGCAATGCAGAAGACAAAAAATTGTGGTGAAAAAAGGAGGGCAAGGGCAAGTCCCCTTCAATGGGTAGGGGTAGAAAATAATGGATCGAATTCAGAAATGGTGGTATGATTGGCATTAGGTGGATATAAAAGTATCTAAAGCTTTATTTATGCTCTGCTTTTGGTCATGGATGCAAGCTCATCTCGTGGAAATGATTTACACTGAAATGAGCTTAAGTAAGGGCTTGCTTACATGGGGGATTAATGTGCACTAACAAGGGAGTGAATTAACAGCCTAGCAGCTTCCCTGCACTGACCTGCTATGTGGATTTGCAACATAGAAGTTTGATTTTACTGTACAAAAAACCTTAAGTCTACACAGTTACGCTTGGAAATTTTCAAGAAAAGTAGTAAACAATACTTAGGTATGATGAGATAGGAGCAACCCCTGTGTGCCAGCTACCAGGTAATACTTGCCAAGTTCCTTGAAATTTCACTGATTGTCAATGTAAGAGGTAATTTCAGTATGAAGCACCATCTGATTTGAAATGATGACAAAATTTGGGGCTTAATGAATATCTTATACATAGGAACTCTTGAATCAGCAAACAGAAGACTGTTGCTATGAGGTGACTATAGTAGAGCTAGTGATAGTAAGATTTTTTTCAAAATATGATTTATTTAAAATGAACACTTGTGGAAAATATTGTTAATACCTTTGGGTATTAAAACAAACAAACAAAAAACCAAAAACCAAAAAACAACAACTTTGCTTATTCTGGTTAACAGTACTGCATTACAACACCACACAGTAAGTACAGATTTATTTGGTCCTCAGAAAGTCAAATTAAACCGTGATCATCCACATGTGGAAAAGTTACTTTTCTTATCAGTCTCCGGGCGACACTTTTCTTCCATAGCTCATTCCAATCAGTTCACATGCCAAAGCCAGGAGCACTCAGACACATTTTTGTAGTGTGCATTTAATCAAGACGACAATTGGTTTAGCAAATGGAACTGTGAATTTGATGCAGTTCATGCAAAAGTGACAAACAAAACCACGAACTGCCAGTGCTGTGTACAACAGGACAAATAGCAAAGGCAGCCAGGGACAAAAGTCAGGCATCTGCTCCAGACCTAGAAGTATATTTATCCAGACTGAGGTCGTTAGTTTGTGGAAAAAAACTGAGAATTTTTTTCTATAATAAAATATGTATCTAGTTAATTCCATTCTAGCAAGTGCTTCTGGGCTGTTACTGAAATGAACAGCCAGTTGAAAAAAAGCATTTAATATTTGACTTCAAGACTCATTTGGGGTATGTATCCTTAAGATCTCATGTTTAGCACAGCCCCTGGTTTGACGAGATGCTTTCTTTCAGGCCCTGAATATCTGTGCTTAAACGTCTTATAGTTACAAGAAATCTAATGGCACATGGCTGGTGGGGTAGAAAAATCTCAAAAAACCCCAAAGAGAAAACCATCAAAACCTGATCAAGTTCTCAGTATCATGAGAATAAACCAGTTAGATACTCAACTAGGTAGGCAAACTCAGATGTCCACATATCCAGCCTTATGAGTCAATGTAAGCAAGGGGTATTAATAATTCATATGTTTTATAATTAAGACATGATATAAAAATGATTCACATGAGAATAATACAACAATCAGAAGTAAACAATAAAAGTGAAAATAAGTAAAGTTTTAATATCTGTCTGCTTGTTACAAAGCTATCTAAGGGCATATTTTCATCTCTCTGGAGACTGACTAAAAGAACCTTAAAATGTAAAGTCTATTCTGGAAAGCCCATGGACATTGCTTTCTATGTACATCCCCAGCCACACCACTGAAATCAGGGATAAAAGACACATTTGCTTCTCTGAGTAAAAAAAAAAAAAAAAAAAAATAGAAAAAAGAAAAAAAAATAGAAAAAAAGAAAAAAAAAAAGAACAACAGAAAAATCAGCCCAGCTGAAAAACAAGCTGGCTTGTGTTCCAGCTTGAGCACTCTCTGCACCACTTGGGCAGGGGTTAGCAAACATGATGGCTTACTCGAAGTTTTACAAGTTATTCTATTCAGTGTGCCTGCACAACCTGGCCTTGGGAGGAACGCTGTGTTACTCACTCCCTTGTTTTTGTGGGGAAGCACTGTCAAGTAACTAGCATACTTTTTCCCCTGCCTTAATCCGAGTTACTATAATCAAACCTTGAGGCAATAGATTTTTATTCCAAGACCTGAAAGTTTTAAAGCAAGTTACCAAAGGCATGTTTTCTGAGGGCATTTCTGTTCCAATACTGGTGTACTTGTATAATCAAGAAGGTAACATTAACCAGGTCTTCACAACATTTTCCTCTACAGAAATTTTATGTTCTATTTAAACACATCCAAATCTAACCTGAGAGCGCAAAACCTAAAAAAAACAAATTCAACCATGACTTAAGTGTTTTTGAAAAACAAGCAAATAAATGCCCACTACCAGAACCTGTTAATACTCAATCGAGTTGAGGGCTCAGTCCATCTTCCCCTTCTCATCTCTCACAGGCTTGCACACCAGCACAGCCAATCTTTAACGTGACCCCCAAGACACTCACCATATTGTCCCCTTGCCCGTAAATGCCTTCGAAATTATCTGATGCTATGTCCAAATGCACCTCAAATTACAATACAAGCTATGCGTGCTTAGGCAGGCAGCACGCTGAACAATCTAATCAATGCTAACACTGCATCAAAACTAGCTGGACTATTACAGTTCAGTGCATATTTGTTTGGCCAAGAGGGACTGGATAACTGTTAGGACGGTGCAACAATAAAGCAGTAGGCAGAAATCTCAGGATATATTTTTTAGAGCATTAGAGTATGTTAAAGAAAAGTATGTGTGGTCAAAACATGATATCGGAGTTATTTATTTCCTTCAATATAAGAAATTTTGCAGTCTTCAGGGAGAAATCATTTATACGCTACAGCAAATACTTAAGTTTTTATCTTATTACGCATCATACTGTCATAGGTTATTTTTGTCCTTCTGAGCATCTTACTGCTAACTGCAGCTCTTTGATAATCACACGAAGTTCACCTAAAAAAAGAAATCCCTTTATTCTACGTTTGCCACTTGGTGGCAAGAGTGCTCTGAACCACTGGCATTGTAACCCTTTGGCATAACACGGGCTCTTCACCTGAGCTGCTCTCCCCTCTCCACCTCCTTTGAGCTCCTGTAGCTCGTCATGGTCCATTTTACTCATCCCAGGCTGCCAGACGACTGCCGCTCCCATTCCACCAGCCATGGATGCCTCTGACCAGGATGCCCCCACTCCAGCCTGCCCACCACACATCAAAAGCAATTTCATGGGCTGCCACTGTTCACTGATAGCAATGCAGTGCAGCAGTACCCATTGCCTGCCTGCACCAAGCCCTCTCCTGCTCCTCCAGCCCCAGGCTTCAGGCCGAGCAGCAGCGAGCACGACTGCCGGGTGATGCTCACGTTACTGGTTTTAACAAGAGCACATGAAGAAATGTCTTTGTCTGTCCACAAATGTTGGCACCGCATTTTGAAATTCTGATCTGTGCCAGTGGATATAACATCCTGCCCTGAGGTTTCAAAGAGCTTGAACATATACTCTGGCTTCTGGACCGCTAGACTTTTATATTTTATTTAAAAAAAAGAGAATATTTTCTTCCTTACTGTTGATAACTGAGAGTGAATCCTTCACCAGCCACCTCTGGCTTCATGCATCTCATCTAGACGTTAATAGTTTTTTCATTGCACTGTTCTGCTGCCTGGGGAGACCCACTCAGCTGCTGCCAGAAGATCTGTGTGCGGAAACTGCTCTGAGAAGTGGGCCTTGCATTTTAAACAGATCCCATGAAAACGTGCTTATTTTTCAGGACTGTGAAAAAAAAAAAAAAATCATCAGCTGACATCAGCTTTTCAAAGGGTGATTACAAAATGAAAACACAGTCTAATAAACCAGTTAAGGCAAGATGTTAATAACTTATACTAATCCTATATAGTCTTTCTGATGCTACTTTTAAAAATGCATATAGCTAATATTTTTCATCAGTGTGGTCACTTGGTTCCTGCTGGATTCTCTCCTCTGTATTTTTTCTATTCTGTCACCTATGATGAAATGTGGTGAACGATGAAGAAAGCACAATGATAATAGTAGAAATACCCTCCCTCTGTTAACTACATTTCAGTGAAGTTTTATGTACAATTTTTACTAGCTGAGCGTAAAGAACTGCACTTTTACCAAAGAATCCATCTCACTGTCTACATTTCCCTATTTATAAACAAACTGATTTTTCTTCTGCAGGAAATATTCTTAACTGAAGGCCTGAAACCAGAGACATTCTTTGCCAACGAGGGTAATTTCCATATTTCAACAAGAAATTTTAGTCATGGGTGGTAGGGTGGGGGTGGAGGGCACTTTAAATCAACCCCCCCCCCCCCCAGCTTCTTGATGCCATTTGCATCATTCCGTCATGTACATTTAGGAACATGGAAACTGCTAAAAGTAGTCAGATCAGAGGCCCACCAACTCCCATATCTTACACCTGATGGTGTCTGGCAACAGATGCTTTTAGGGGAAGAACATGGGGAATATAGCAAGTGCACATTCTCAATCTGCTAACTTCAAGCACAATTGTAATATTAGTATGAACACTGTAGCATTCAGTTTCTGTTTAGATCAAAGAAACGTCTAATCACTCTAAGCTGAGGATTATTTCCATGTAATATCTGTTTGCTTCTGTTTAATATTCCTCTATGCATGGAAGGGGGGTATGCAGAAAGCAGAGCCATACTCTTCCCAGAGGTGCACAGTGAACGGACAAGAGGCAACAGACACAAGTCACAGCAGGCAAAGTTTTCAGTGAGATTGGTGAAGCACAGAAACAGGGGCCCAGAAAGGCTGCACAATCTTCATCCATAGAGAATCTAAAAATGTTGAAGTTAGCCCTGCTTGGAGCAGGAGGTGGGACTTGACGACCACCCTGGCAACCTAAAATACTCCATGATGCCAGGAATAAAACCCTTGAAGGCATACAGTTAAAAAATATGGGTTTAAGCCATAAGTAAAATGAAATATTATTTCAGTTACTTGAGGACGGGTATGCTGTCTCAGTAAATTGAAAGTCTTCCTACCTACCTTCTTTTACTTTCACAGGAACTGGGGACAGACAACAAAAGCCAAATGAACCTTTATGCATCTTTTGCACCCAGACGCTGTAGACTAACTTCTATAGATAATCTGTACAGGGACCGTATTTTTGAGGTAGGAAGGGTGCAGTAATTGCTCCACTTCATTTGTAACAATTTTTTCTCCTGTGGCTTTAAGTCCAGCACGAAAAGACAGATTTCCAGAGGTTTTTAAGCACTTCACACCTATTGATTGCACTGGTGGCAATACACCACTTTTCCTGTGTTGTTGAAAATACTCTTTGGTGTTTATCTGCACTGTTAGATGCCCAAGTATCATGAAAATCTAGCTTTGGAATATTTTACGATTAATTTTAGAGAATGTAACAGGATCACTGATACATTGTTTAGTCCAATGGCCTATGCATTTTAGTCTGACAGATTCCCACTAGGTACTCTAAGTACTCTGTTTAGAATAAAGCACCTAGCCACCACAGGTAATGGAGATAATGGAGATGACTGGGAAGAGAAAGAAATTATCAGGTGAGATATATTCAAGATGACCCATCTCTGCATTGAAAGGCAAATCTTTATTGCCAGATGAAAGCATCTGGCAGTAGCGCAACCTCCCTTAACGCTCCAAAACAAGAGTAAAACAAACTCTCATCCAGGAGGGAGGTCATTGCTTTTCTAGTCGCCTGCAGGGTGAAGCACTTATGAATTCCTTGTGGATTTAGCCTTGCTAAAGGAACAACGTCCAATGAGCAAGTGAAACTGGCAACTCCATTTATGATTAGCAAGCTACTGCAGTACTGAAGACTTATTTCAGAGGAAGATTAAAGCAGCATCAGCAAGCTAATAAGGAACTGCAATATGGGCATAACTGGAGAGAAATTACAGCAATCGAAAGACTCCTGGATTTATAAAATACTAAAATAACAGAGCATGTTTTGACACATTTGGTGGGAGTAAGTATGTATATTAAAAGCAACTTCTGTATCTCTCAGCGAACTTAATTGTCTCATGGCAGTGCTCATCTCAGAGGAAGAAACAATATCTCACGCAAAAGCAAGTGCCTTTACTTTGATCTGGAGAAACATCAAGACAACTTTGATATAGCAGTGAAGGAGCTTCATCCTTTCCCTCTCCACTGCCATGTGTAGCACACTGAAAATAGGGACGATGTAGTTGTTTTAATGCAGTCTCTTGTTTTAATTCTGCAGACCACTTTTCAAGACTCTACAAAGGGTAACAAAAGTTTTAGCACATCTATATTAGGAAACATCATCTTCCTCTCACCTTCACAATAATCTCCAGATATGGGGTGCATTTGAAGCAACCCCTGCATTGCCTTTGCAGCATCAGCTTGGAACCATGATGAACTACCAGAAAAGAAAAATCTCAGCACAAGGCAGCTTTCTTTTCTGAGTTAAGGAGAAAGTGCCATTTTACAAAAAGAGAAGCCCATAAGCCGGTTAGGTTCAAACCTGTTTTTACTGCGCCAAGTCAGAAAGCCTCAGGGAGTCTCCACAAGTTTTTTCTGCAGAGCCCTACCTCTCATCTCAGAAAAAACTAGCTCCTTCTGAACCTTTATTTTTAAAAAGCATATAAGCAAGCCAGCAAAGTAATATGCACCAGAGAATCTCACAAAACAAACAAAAGTAAGTCTAAAAAAGTATTTTGTGTGTCTCTAGTCATGTTCATACTAGATTTAAGCCCACACTGGCCCTTTCTCTGTCCACCCAACTCCAGAAAAGCATTGCCCTAAAGAACATCTCCCCATGGAAAAAGGGGTGAAGGGACAGTCTGCACACAACAGCTGTGGGGGTAAGCGAGATACTCATTTAAGATTTCTCCACATTGAAAACAAATAGTTACTGTTAATTGCAAACTTGTATTGAACTTTAACAGTAGTTTATTGCTGTTAGTTTTGTTGTGATCAAACCGTAAACACTGAGCTAATAACAGAGTTGAAAAGCAATTTCACAGCACTTGTAAAGTCATTACAGCTGAATACAAAATAATTCTATTGCAAATGGATTATCTAAGGGTCCTGAAGCATCATCCAGGATACCATCAGACTGCTACCTCCTGCACTGTTGAGGAGGGACTGCAAATACTGCAGATCTTGCAGCCCTCCAGCATTTGAGACAACCTGTCTTTCCTCATCAGCTGCTTTAGGAGTTACAGACTGGCACTTACCTGCAGCAGCACCACTAGAGTTTTCCAAAGCACCAGCATTAATCCAGGGGCTCCCTGGCGCTCTTGCTGTCACCGCTAACCTTCATTTGCTAATGTTCATCTTCTGTGCAATGGTTTACTGCAATGCCATGGAGGGAGGGGCCTTTTATGTCAGCGAGGGCATGGTGAGGCCAGCACTGCATGTTTCTAAACCATGTTCACTCTTTCTCTATCACAGTGAAGGTTTAGTCAGCTACATTATTTGAATATTAGCACAAGTTTCAGTATAGAAATCATAGAAACTATGCATATTTTTTCTTTCTAAAAAAAAGGGCAAGTAATTTATTCATCACTAGAGTTATCCTTTGCAGAAAGTTCAATGGAAGTACTCTGTCTTTTTTTTTTACAGTTAAACAAATAAACTTCCTTCTCACTTGAGAACAAGTTGTTTTCCAGGCATTGCTAACTTAAGAGGGCACAAAGAAAGCAGGCTCCTTTCTGTTGCTCTATTAGCCCTAGACTAGCTGTAGCTGTTTAAACGTTGTTCCTGTCATCATCCCATCAGGTTGGACTTGGTTTCATCTAGCCAGTCATTTTGTTAGCAGCACAGCTGTG
This sequence comes from Harpia harpyja, assembly GCF_026419915.1. Classification (NCBI taxonomy): domain Eukaryota; kingdom Metazoa; phylum Chordata; class Aves; order Accipitriformes; family Accipitridae; genus Harpia; species Harpia harpyja. The sequence goes on from NC_068941.1 coordinate 36,674,284, forward strand.
CTGATGGCAGTCAATAAATTTCTATAGGCATCAGGCACATACCCCCACCTGACATGGAAGTCTTCCAGTCTGCATCCTCCATTAAACTCAGCAGCCTCTTGCAGTGCTCTGTCCGTTTGCACGGCAAACATCAGAAGGGTCCATCTCCCTATTTCTTGGGCTTTCTACTAGGGTATGTTTCAACTTTGCAAATGCTGTCAAACAAAGCAGCTGATACCATTCCCTGGGTCTGCTGTCAGCAGGAGAGCCGGTGACTCCAGGCTCAGACCTCACTACAGCAGGCTGCCCCAGAGGCGTACATAGTGATCCAGCTGCACAGCAGCTCAAGTCCGCATACTCGAACCATGCCATGCATTCTGCACGTGTCACCTCACATGTTGAACTACTGACTACCATCCAGTAGCTATCTACTTGCTAAGCATGCTCTCAAGTCCCAGTATCTACCAAAGCTGCACGTGAAGTTTGAACAACATCTTTTTATTTCAATATTTCCCAGGGTGACTGTCCTCATCACAGTATTTATAAAAGGTGTCTAGTGGCCATATTCTTGAGTGCTTTAGTAGAGTGCAACCAGTTTGTGCAAGTCAGCCTGACTGTTGCCTCTCAGCTGCATTATGAGTAACTCCTTCAATTCACTTGCACCAGTATACTAAGATTTCCTACTTTTCAGGGCCCAGAGAGCTTGGCTTGTATTGCAGCTGCAACGTCTTGCAATTCCATGTTTCTTGTTATGTTTGCATATCTTTGAGAAACTCTTGGGTACATTGATACCAAGGGCTGGATCACCTCATCTATTAACATTGCTTTGTCATGCTCTGGTGGTTCGGGAATGTTATCAGCCTCATTTAATCACCTGCAATGATATGCAGACACACATTTCTATTCTGGGCCCAGTCTGGCATGTGCAATGAATTCTGCTTCAAACTCTGCTTGGCCAAGGACTGCCAGATTAAGCACAACGTCTTCAGCAGTCACACTCTCTCAGCAGGCTAGCACCCCAGCACATCAGCACGTTGAAAGTACAGGACATCCTGGGGGGGATAATTTGCAACCTCTGAAGGCAGTCAAACAATGTCAAAAAAATTTCAACTTTAAATCCCTTGATCAACTTATTGAGTTATATTTGCACATACACATGTTTTTGAACAGCTAAGTTTATGGCAAGAGAGAGTAATACAGAATGCGAAGTAGTTAAAAATTTGGTGAGTATGTAATGACAGGGAACAGATCTTGGACTTCCTAGGAAACTTTAGAGAAAGCTTAACAGCAAAAATAACCCACAAAACCACTATGATAAAGATGTGATTTAAAAGAGAAAATCAATTAAAAGTGAAGACCTTCAGCAGTGCCAGAATACGCTCAGTGCATTTAAATAATTTGGAGTTACATGCTCAAACTCCTGTTTACTTGCCACTTATTTATTACTTAAGAGGACTCTATAAAAAGCTTGCCCAACTTTTTTCTTTCTGATTTATTCCAGGACAATGACCTGTTGCAATGAGATGACATCCACAGCTTCCCTCCCAAGCTGGAGTTTCTCCCATATCATTCCCATAACCCTTTCTCTTCCATTCTTAAGACTAGAAGAAGAAACAAATATTCTTGGTAGACTTCTTTAAATGCCAGGGCTGGGCTGGCTAATGAAATTAAGCCCAGGCAAGTTATCAAAGATTTAGGAGAAAATCTTCTATCTATAGATCTTCTATCTATACAAAGTATTGTAATGGTATAAGGTCAGGGGTATACAGGGGTGGGGGGCTATGACGACAGGGCTACACAAATTCTTCATATTTAGTTTGCTGACCTATCTCAGTCTTCTGCCCCAAATCATCATAACTAATTTGCAATGCACAAGAAAATCCTCTTTTCTTTATGAATGTTTTCAAATAATCCTAGCTAAACATATAAACAATAAACAGCACTTCATTTAGGTCACTTTACATTACATTAATCGGCTCCACAAAAGGATAATAACTCTGAAATCTGCTTTAGGACTTCATTTATATTTCCTTTTTCATTGAAGTTTTCCTGCTGTTAATGACCAGATCACAATAAGGTTTAATCAAGTAGATCTTGATGACGCAACAAGTACCATAGTAAGCAATCACCTGCTACATCCTCCACTGCATAGCCAGTTTTCCCATCAACCAAACTCCAAATGCATCCTAAAAATCTAAACAAAACAGCAGAAAGAAAATACATTTCTCTTTGGGGAGACCTGGGTAAGCTGCACAAAAAAATAAATCAAAATTAATTACATCAAAACAACTTCAATGAGAGTTGTTTTTTTTTTTCTTTTAAAGGAGAAGCAATTAATTTAAACCATTCCTTAGAAAACAAAGCAGAAAAGAAATGCTCCCTTCCCTTCTCCCTGCCCAGCTCCCACTTTCTGAAGCCTTCCTCCTGGCACGTACTTTTTGGGTTCAGCTGAAAGCATCTCCCTTCCCTCTGCACAACCGCCCTGTGCAGGACTGCCGAGCTGCGACTCATCCCGAGGAGCCTTTGAAATCCCAGGGTTTAAAAAGCCACTCGCGAGCAAGCCCTCCTCCGCTCCCAGCCTGACAGCTCCGGGAGTATATTGAACCGCAGCGCTAGCCCCCCACAAACCACCGATCCCGTTGTTCAGCCTGACTGGCCCCACCACAACTGTTTCAAGTGCAAAAAGATGACTTAAAAAAAAAAAAACAACAAACAAATACCCCACAATTTTTAAAAATATTTTTTCTTTTTCTTTTTCTTTTTTTTTTTTGTTTTGTTTTTGTTTTTAAAGGATGGACACCCAGAGGAGCTAGTCTCCGGGGTATCCCAGCCAGCTACCTCTGCCCAGCCCAGCCCAGCCCGGGAGCATCCCGAGCCCCCAAGGGTACCACCCCCGAGGCTGGGCATCCTTGGGCAGCCAGTGCCCAGGGCTCTGCCTGCTCTGTACCTGCTCCCCGCGGTCCCGGGCGGGCAGTGTGGGCAGCCAGGGATGGAGGGCGGCGTCTGCGATTTCCCTCGCAGCGACTCGCACCCGTGGCCTCTTACGCTTTTGCTGCCAGGAGCCTGGCTCTGCCTTCCCTATAACCCCCCCTTAGGTGGCTGAAAACAGCAGCCGGGCACCCCCGCTCCCCCCCCCCTCGCCTCTCCTGGCTGGTCAAACCCGGCTCTGGCTTTCTCCTTGCGTGTCCTGCGCTCCATCCCCATGGCCCATGAACCCCCACAGCTAGGTTAGGGTGGCTTTACCCTGCTGCACATGTGAGCAGCCACGCACCTAAACACACAGCGGGGTTTCTTGCAGGGCTGTCAAGGAGCAGGGACTGGGCATAAAACATAGCCGCTTCCCAGCAACTCACCCTGGAGTTACTGAAATTTCATCTGCAGCTTATGCCTCAACATTTAAGCATCGCCTGTCCCGGAGGCACTTGAATAACCACAGAAAATAAAGTGAACGGCACCAAATGGGGCACAGGAATTTCTTACCTCACAGCATCTTGTTGGTGTCATGTTTGTAAAGCTGAGCTCTTCAGAGGCACTGAAAGGTGATGAAAAGAGCAGGGATCTGATGGCAGGCATGCTCTTCGAGAGCCTCTTTCTCTTACACTCTGGCCAGAAAGACATCACAAAAATAGTTACATTTCTATCCCTATATTTTTTTTCTTCAATGCATTGACAATATCTTCAACATAATTGGTTTCAGCGCTCCCCTTTTAAAAGACATGAATGAAGAGGATTTGTGAGATTGAGCTTTGTCTGGAGAAAAAAGGCTCAAAGTAGTACAGAGAGCAGTAGAAATAACAATTTAAACATGTTATTCAAGGGACTTATGTGCCCCCTCCATCTGGGGCATGACAGTGGTCACAGCTTTGCAGGAGAACCTTAAAATTTTTTCTGCCCACAGATTAGCTTTTTTAACTGATGATTTTAAAGATGATAGAAATTCAACTACAAACATAAAACTTACAAGTATGGCGAACATATACCATACATAATCTGTAAATGCTGGGGAATACATCAGAACTTTCTAAATTGGAGACCTAGATTTCAAAACAAAGTTTGCTTTGGCATTTAATATCCCAAAGACATGATGGATATGTTACAATAAAATGAACAATGTGCCAGAACAGAAAAAAAAAACCCCAAACATGCTTCAGTGGAAACACAATATGCTCTTATGCACTGTATTGTAAAAGCCAAAATTATGGTATCATTGTCATACATAAATGTTTAGATATTGGTATTTTATGTTGGTCATTATTAATTCATCCTTGGTTTTCATTCCTTATTGAACCACCTTATTTCTATTCAATTATTTGACTTGAGAGGTTTTACTTTCCTCCTCCAAAGATGCCCAGTAAAATAAAAGATCAGTATTAGCTGCTGTCTCTTACAGTCAGTTGTACCTTGGCATCTTGACATTTTATTTTTCAGGTCCACCTGTTGACTTGATCTCTGTGATCTGCTGGTTGCAGATAGCTTTGGCAGCAAACTACAGTTTTTTCCATTGCTTTATATGCTCCAAGCTCAAATCCACCAAATGACACATACTTTAGACATCGTAACAGTTACATAGTTATTTTTTTCTTTGTTCATTGCATCTCTCTATTATCTAAATGATGTGATCCATTAGGTTACCTTTGTCACCTTTAAAAATATTATGTTGATGTTCTAGATGTATCATGAGGCATAAAGTTTTTGCTTACATTACAACTTTTTCCATAAACATTGGCTTTCAGGGGAAAATTTATACACGATTTCAGAAGTACTATAACTATCTTTGCAGATTCAGAACCTGTAGATTCATAATTTGTTGGCTGATAGCATATTTTATCACTAATGTATTTTAAATATTTTTTAAGACAACAGAGGCCGCATGAGAAATGATCAGCCCTCTAACACCCACTTTTTTTCTTTACTTACAGAAATGTGGAAATGGTGCTCTCTGAAACAATGAGACACCTGACAAACTCTTCAGATGTCCTTTCATAGGAACTGCTTGCTTTGCTTATGTTGTTGTTCACTCGTACATCTGCAAGTTGGAGCTGAAACTTCTCTGAGGTCAGGCCACTACACACAATACCTCACAGAGCTAGACTCAAAATGAACCCTATTTTGTGTAAGATACTCTAAAGCTAAGAATTGGATGCCAAGGGGAAGTTAAATGCCAACTAAAGCAAACTTTTTCAAGCTTCAGACTTGTTTAGACTGACAGGGTTTTGATTGATAGTTTGAGTTGGCTCCATGAATGACAGCATTTAGGTGCAACTAAGCCTCCAGCTAGAGGCTTACTGGACTGCTGTCTCACACAGCTCTTTTCCCTGTACTCACACCAAGATTAGTTCTTTGTCAGGCCTTTCTTTTTCAGCTGTTTGTAATTAATCCTGGGACATGGGAAAATACAGTAAATCAATCAAGTGAGTACAACCAGACAGAGTATTTGGACTCACTGAGCATTAGGAACTGCATTTTCATGCTTAAACTCATGATGTATTTGAGTAAAATGCACTGAAAATCAGTGCCTTAAAATTAGCCACAGAAAACAGATTGCTAAAGTAACTAGGGAAGTAGGTAAGGTAAATGACTGCCTAACAAAGGTCAGAAAAATGTTCTTTCTGAGGGTAGTTGAGATCCTAGGCTAAGGAACTAATGGTAGTAGTTCCATGTGGAGACTCAGAGAAACCAACCAAACATTGAACAAAATGCAGGAAAGAAGTATACATCTTTGGGGGTTTTTTTTTTAGAAAATGGAGCAGAGTCATTTAGGATGAGTAATAGCACTTTAAATTTCTATGACACTTTCCATCCCAGAGGCTCCCAAAGCAATTGGCAAATTTAACAAATTGAAGGACATTATCTACCTTACACTGAAATAATTTTATCTGTCACTAAAGGCATCCCTGCGGGAGCAAAAAGCAGTATCTGTTTAACAGGTTAGATCTGTTGTGACAAACACCGCATCTAAGCAAAGCTACAGGGAGAGTATAATTGTCAACAGCTGGAACTGGTGCTGAATCCTGGATTGAGCAGTAGTTGGGAAAAGTCTGCTAGTATTTCTCCAGTTACCACTGGTAATGAAGACTTTATCACAGATCTTGCAGACCTGCCATGCCCAGGGCAGGCATTCTCACGAGCCAGCTCCTTGGGGCACCCGCCTCCACGCAAGGTGCTTTCACAGCCCATAGCCCCGCTCCTTGCAACGCTTGAGTGTTATATTCATCAGACAGGGAGAGAGCAGAGATTGACTGTAAATATCCAGGCACAAAGACAGACCCAGTGGTCAATCAAGAGGCACTGGACACTGCAACAGTCAATTTTGATCTGAGCCTTCACCAAGGTCATCTTTCTTTCACTGCAGGCTGAACATAGGCACGCCAGAAAAAAACATTATTTCTGGCAACACAGCGAGGTTCAAAGGTGTTTCACATCCAACAGACAATTCACATGTGCTGCTTCCTGGGGCACATGGGTCTGACAACAGCCTGCCTGACCAGCTCCTCCGAAATCTGTGAACACTAGCAATACAGGGTAGCAAAGCAGGTTAAATTCAGTGTACATTAAGGACTATTATCTAGAATGGCAGAGGAAGCAGAGTTGCACCAAAAAGCTCCTCCAGGCTACAGATTCAGTGGGATGGGAGAGAGTTCCACACTCCCCCTCTCTTACAGTCATGTCAGAGATCTCAGTCCTTTTAAGGAATTATGGCCATACTTGTGGCCACCACTGCTATGATCACTGAAGAGTACAAAATAGGACGAGCATGATTATTTTTTAAAAAAAAAAAAACAACAAAAAAAACCCACCAAAAAAATCCCAACAAAAAACTGGCAGAAAGAAGAGAGTGTAATGAAAGAGAAATACGCGGCCACTGAACTGGTATAGTCTAGCTTTAAAAGGAAAAGAAATAGCATCCAAAGCCCTTTCCAGGCTGTCAAAGATTGATGGATAATCTACAGTCACACGTTCAATTTGGGATGGCACAGAAGCATGTTTGGAAATGTGTTTTGAGCTGTAGAATAAGGAAGAGTGAAATAAAAAGTGGAAACAGAATCATATGCCAATGAGCAAAATGGATTAATTTAGCAGTGCATATCTTCCACTGGTTTAAAATAGCTACAAGGTTGATCTGGGAATTAATCTCAGGATTGTTATAAACTGCAGTGCAAACACTCAGTGTCATCCTACTGAGCTTCTGACACCTCTGAAAAGTCTTACATATTTCACATGGCAGCTGAAACATTTTAATTGCAAAGGAAAACAAAGAGTTAGCACGGGCCAGGCCAGCTTGTCTTGTGAATGATAGAACTGTAGAAACTTAAGGGCTTGGAAAAGCTCTCAAGAAATTGCCTAGTCAAGTGCTTCTCAGGTAGGGTTAGTCACCATGGAAACCCAACAATTTTTCAATTTCTGAATATCTAAAGTATGATCTAAGATTTGGATATGAATGAAGCCGGTTAACATCAAGGCATGGGTTAGACTCAATCACAGGACTAGAATGCATGTCTCACAGTTTGCTCACAAGGGACAAAAAAGAAGACATGGCACTGCTTATCCAGGATACGTCTTATCTACAGGTCATCTCACTAGCAAAAGTGTAAAGCTATAAAAGTTTGACTCTTTTCTTCTCCTCCCCCACTAATAGAGGGCATATGTTAATGCCAATGGTACAATTTAATTATGCATTTGTCTTTTCTTTCTACTTTGACTATGCCAAGCCTACAGAAACCCTTGCTTGCTGTGACTCCGAGAGGGAGAAGCTAGAGGTACCCAAGGCAGTGGCCTCTGCTGGAACAGGGGCTTCAGCATAATTCCTCTCTCCTTCTCCCAGCCTCCTTCCCCTTACCCCATAGGGGTTGATATCCCTCCTATCCCCTTATTCCACCAGCAGGAGTAAGTTACCAGGACTCAGCCATGATTTTTCATCTCAGGTTCATCCTTTCCTACAGTCCTTTCTGTGGAAAGAACAACCCAGTCAAGATCCACTCCCAATCTTGTTCCTTAGGTGAAAACATTCGTTTTCTCAGGTATAGCAGAGGATTTTTAGCCATGTCTTACAGTCTTCATGGCCTTTGAAGCTCCTGCCTCCCAGAAGAGGGGCCTCAGCACCAAGCCACAGCCAAAGAGCATTATGTCTGTTGGAGACAGACAACGGCAGAGGAAGAAATGCAAGTGTCAAAGGGCCAGAAGGCAAGGGAAGAGGAATTCAACTTCATAGTCCTCTGGGGAGACACTCACCTGGGGGACAGGAATCCTGGCTCTTAGTTGCTGCTTCTAGCACTGTTACGTACCCTCTAGAAAGACTGTTTGAGCTGGGGTGGAAATGGATCTTTCCTGGAACAGGGTCCTCAGATCAACAGCTTTGCTGCGCCACCAGTCCTGTAAACCAACCCCAAATTATCATTGTTTGACAAAATTTTAGTCAACAAAATAAAATACAGTATTTTTTACTTTTAACACTCATTTTGGCTGAAAAACACATTTTGTGATACCAGAATTTTCCACAGGAAAGATTCTGATTTTTTACTAACTCACAAGTTTTCCTCTAGCCTCATTCAATCACAAAGTTTTCTCCAACAACTTATGGAAAAACCCTAAAAGTCACAACTTTTGCTGTCAAAGTCATGGCAGTGACAGCCACACAGACATTTTTTTGTTGTACTGTTATCTTCTATACTGAAGTTTTCTATTTCTGGTCAAAGGTGACTTATTTCTATAAATGGAAACATTTTCACACTTTAAATGCTTAAAACAAAATCCTTTTGCGTAAAAAGCCGTCCTGGAGAGTTTCATCCTGGAAGCTGAATGCATCAGAGTCCTATCAACGCTTACAAGGGCTCTTGGTAATATGGTCAAAAAAAAAAGAAACCCAAACTTGGTATTGGTTCCCTAATTCAACCACTGTTTTAAAAAGAGACATGCAGAAACAAGGAAGCCCTTATAAGTCTTCAGTTTCTATATGCTAAAGGAGGAAAGATTATACCTGGATGTGAAGTAACTATGACTGCCACGTCCTTGAAGAGCCAGAGGGACAACTGTTAAAATCCAGAAGGAATACATGTTAGGCAACTGCTGTGCTACTGCCCCGACCTCCCAGCCCCAAACACTTAGCAGAAAATGCTCTGCCCTGTTAAGTGTCGGCTCCAGGGGATCCACCATGGCACCTAACACAGCTCTGACAGTCCCTGGTGATACGGTGACATCGGCTCTGCGTGCGCTAGGCAGTATGCTCGCAGGTAATGGTCTGCTGTGTTCTGACTATGGCACTTTGCAGAGTGCGGCAATGGAAGCACGTGTGATGTGACCTTCTTGAGCTTTGCCCTGACAGATAGTGCCTCAGTCATCAGACACCAGTTCCAGCTCTGCAGGCCCCTTCGTTGTGATCTATTCCTACCAGTCAACTCTCAAACCAGGGGAACTAAAATCCAGTTGCCGTTAAAATTAAGGGTATGAGATAGTAATAAATTTCAGAAGCTCTCAAGATGTACTGTGATGCGAAGACCAATACATAACAATTTCTTCATCTATTTTAGGCCCAATATTGTCCTAAAACAAAGGCTGACCCAGAATAAAATGAAATTTAAACTACAAGCTCCTTTAAAATGTTGTTTAGAATCTTGTCTAAATATCTCCAAGAAATGGCAAATACAAAACCCACTGTTGATTCTTACCTCAGAAAACAAAAGCAATAAAGTGAAGTAACTGAATTAGATACTTCAGGATAAATGTAGTATTATGCGAGAAGAAACCTGAATTTCATCTCTGCTCTGAAAATAAGCCATCAGTAATACCTTCTGGATAACAATTTGACATGTGAATCTGAGACTGGTTTTCAAATGCGGGTGCTAAAATTAAAGAAAAACAAACTCGAATTATCTAACCTTTCTTTCAGGCCATATCCTCTGTGATTTTTATTTTCACAAACTTCAATTCTGCTCCAGAAAAAAAGAAGCACAATTTAGAAGAAACACCTTAGAAAGAGATTTAACACTTAAATTCACATTTTTTTCCAGAAGAAACAACAAAAAAAAGGCTACCCAAAACCCTGTTCTTCCCTTCACCATACCATCTCTGGTCTATAATCTCTTCTCTGTCACGGACTGAGCCCATTTCTGGGCTTTTCTTGGTCTGATGCCACATGGGTTTCTGTAATCCCTATCCCATCTGGTACAGAAGTCATCAGGGTGCACTTACCTTCTTCAGCAAAATAGCTATTACTGCAAAACCAGCACTTCACTAAGATCAAACATTTAAGACCAAACCCCTTTCCTAAGAGCAGAGCATAGAAATGAAGAGACCTGATGAATAAATACCATGAAGGAAGGTGGTACAGGACTCAGGTGTCTGGGCTTCTGTGACCAGCTGGTGTCCTCCTTTCCTTTGCAACAGGCATGAGCAAGAACAGCTACTTCCAGAGCTGCTTTCCCGCATTTCTTACAGAAACCAAACCACAAAGGTACATGTTGCCGGAGAAGGAGACGAAGCTTTGCTTCCTCTAGAAATATTTCATGAAGAAAGCTTTGAAATGAGCTAAACTTTTTTTCCCCAAACACACAGTGAACGAGGGATAGTCAGAATGTAAAAGCAGCTGTGAGCTCTAGGTGGTTTCAGGGATAGATACTCTTCCCCAAAGCTCAAAACTGCAGAGCAGAGAGAGGAGCAGATGGAATAAGATATTAGAACAACAGGCTAAAAGGAGATTTTTGTCAGGAGATGTGGTGAATTACATAGGGCTACTCTGAGGACCATTTCAGGTATATCTGAAACAGGCTTCGTATTTCTTTTAAACATTTTAAATAGAGTGGGCTTTTTTAAACCACAATTTTATGCATAGATGTTACAGAAAATTTTGGATTAGAGCTATAAACAGGTCAGATTATACACCCTAAACTGCTGGGAGTGCCTGCATGCATGTGCATGCATATGCACACTTTGATAAAAATTCATTTCAATTAAAAAAACATTTCCTAATATAGTGAATAATTCATTGCTGAAGTTAAGCGTGCCTTTACTGATCATTTCTTCTGGCAACTGCAATTTTGAACTCTCACTAGAAGGCTGGCCTACAGAAGAAAACATCTTTTGCTCTTTCAGAAACATAATGGAATGTTAGACTGTAAATTACACTTTGCTACAGTTAAATTCAAGAAATATAGCTGCATGCATAGCATAACAGGGAAACAGTATTAAATAAATTCTTCAGTTCTTTTACTCTTTTCAAGCTTCTCCCAATGCTCCCAAGTATTCTCCCCATCTTTTCCCCAAATGATACAAAGAAAAGGAATTAAATGTTTCTCTGTCAGAGGTACACCCTGGCAGCAAGGCACGTGTCTCTGAGGTTTAAACACCTTAGCAACATATACTTCTATTCAAACTAATTTCCAGATCAAAAGAAAGGAGCAGAACAGTGAGAAACCAAAAATTCAGAGATGGAAAAAATCCAGCTAGATCATCCAATTCTCTCTTGCCCACTCCATCAGTCAGAACAGTGTATTGCTATCATTCAAGGAATGACTGGAACCATTCAGTTTTATAACTGGAATACAAGAAGAATTTACCAAATTTGCTTCAGAGGAAGCAAAGCAGCCAGTGCCTAATGCAGATTCTGTCAGGCAGACACCATAGCTTTGTGAGCTCTCAGGTATGTTTTATGTTGTAGTATTTGTCCAGCTACACCATTAAGTTCAGTGTTGCAGCTCTGTCAGAAACCAACAGCTGATGCTGAGGAAACAGACAAAGACACCTCATGCAACATCACAGCAATGGTGTAGCTTCATAAGCCAAGGAGGGAAGAAGTCCTGTGCTCAACTGGCAAGATTTGCCATGGGGTTTTGTTATTAATAAAATAAAAATTAAATTAAAAAGTCAGTCCTTCCATCTCAATCTAGTAAAGTCAAATGATGGCAAATTTGGCTTCGGTATGATACAGAGGAGAAATACTAAGCTGCTTTTCAGTGAAACCTGTTCAAATTCAGTTGTTATGCCTCCTGTCAGTTTCTGCTTTAGCCATTGGGACCCGAGTAACAAATCACTTTCCTTAAATCATGGAACCAAATTCTACTGTTATATCACAAGCTTCATTTGGGCTTATATATTTGTGTTAGGGTAGTGAGAACAGAAGTTGGTCTACAGCATTGATCTTCACACATTCATTAAAAACACAGCCTTATTCTATTTTCATGTTGTTGATGAGAGCTATTTCTGGGCACAAATCACTAACTGTTAGCCTTTCCTTTGAGAGTATTGGCCTTTCTTTTTCTAACTTCTTCACTCTGCTCACTTTTTCCTCCACCTAATTTCCAAATTTAAAAGTCTGCCCAACACAGAACTGTTCTCATCAAGCCCTTGCTGGGGCTTTCAGGTGATGCAGTAGCTAATGGTCCTGACAGAAAATGAGAATCTACCACCAATTTTGGAGGAGACAAATTTTCCAGGAAGCAACAGACCATGAGCAGATATTGCGATGCTTGCAAAAGTGGCAATTTAGGCTAACAGTTAACTGCCAAAAGGAATTAAAAGTTATTGCAGAGTAATGTGCTGTGCTAGGAACTAAAAATGTGATTACTCGCTCTGGGCTTCTGAATTTCAACACAAAGGTTAGATAAACCTAAGTCAGTGCTGCCTGCCAACAGAGCCCAGGATCCCTCGGGATATCTAGTATGCTGCCCTAAATCTATATTCAGTGACTGGAAAACAGTACTTTGTTCCATCACCAGTGAGATCTGCTCAGGTCAGGTTTCATACAGAAAGCGCACGGCAACAACCAGCGTCCTGAGAGAGAAGGGCTTGGGCAACTTGGCAGTGCAGAAGAAAAGTAATACATTAGGCTACAAGAAACTGGCAGTGGAACAACAAGAAAAAAATTGCTACAGCTGATGTTTCGTGGCACTGCCTTGCAGGTTTTAGAAGTGAGACAAAAACCTGCAAGTGTCATGTAGCCCTCCCTCTCTGGGCAACTTTTACAAAGAAAGTCAGCAAGCAGCCCACACACAACTTCAAAGTACAAAATGGTTACATACTGGCTAATACAGTCAGTAGCTAGCTAGGACTGAAGAGCTACTAGAGTAAGGATTAATATGCTTTCCCCTTTCGGTTAGATGTCTGCTGACCCTTTGCTGCCAGATCTGCTGGGCAGGTGGGGAAGGGCCAGCCTCCATCACACCTTGGGCAGGCTGATCCTTGATGTCGCTGACCTACCAACTTCAAGCACCTCGTCTTCTCCTTCGGTTTTATACCTCTTCGTATCACTGTGGTTTTTTTTCTTGAACCCCTCAGCTTCTAATCTTGCCTCTGCCTGCAGTTTTACCTTTCTTATCTTGCAAGGCTCTCATCTCTGTACTTTCTCACAATTAAGCAATTTTCTCAGAAGTCCAAGCCAAGGTTTTGCAGCTGTGCTGTATCACAGCAAGGTCTTAGGCCACAGAGAGCTGAATCCTTCAGAAGAGGGTCATGGCTTTATGGTCAGGGCTATAAAAGGTAACTGGAAGGAACCGAAGTACCAGAAAAAATGGCCAGCAGACTAAGCCTTCGAAAAGCTAGCTAGAAAAAGGCTACCAGGTAGGTAAAGGGGGAGGAAAAAGTGAACAGAGGAGATAAATTACCAGTTGGCTGGGCTGGTAGACTGGATACAGAAGTGAAAGTCATTACACAAAGAAATTGTAAGGAAAAAAAGCAGAGCACAAGGCAACCTCTGTCTGACTATGACAAAGAAACAGAGATGAGCAGCAGACTGGAGAAGAATCTAAGGGGTCGGAGAGAATATGGTCAAACACAGAAACAGACGAAGACTATTCAAATATGTGATGTAACATCTTTGTATGTCTTCTACTGCTGCTCTTCAGAAAGCAGCCATCTCAGACATGAATTTGCCAAAACGGTCTTATTTATATAGGGCTTATAATGGAATGGCAGAAAAACCTCTGCTTTCCATCTCCTTTGTAGCTGTGGATAACTACATAGAGATTTGGAATAGTCCCATATATGTTTGTAAGATCCAGTTTTTCCCTTGGCCAAATACCACATAATGATCACAGAGAAGATAGCTGAGGATGTAGTTTGGTGCAACCAAACTGTTTGTATCCAAAATGATTTGAGAGTTTTAACAGCAAAACCAAGAGTTGATAAAAGGAGATTTGACCAGAATATTCCAGGCTTTCTGATCCCACTGACATTGGATGGTGAAGAAAGGTATTCTTGCGCAGGCAGCTGGATGTCTATGACTTACTGATCCCGAAGGACCATCTGGCCATGGAATGCCTGTCAGGATACAGAGAAGCAATAGCACCTGACAGCATTACCACAGCCTTGTGAGTTCCTGACTCAGCTGAGCAACAGGAGCTGCTCACGCCTTTGCTCCTGGTCCATCACATATCCAGATCTCCTTTTTAATGCATGAGCACACATGGTGATTTGCAGCTGAAATAGGCTAGAAGCATACATGTAGCTGCTCAGTTAATTATAACATAGTAGATTGCGGTAACCAGGTGAGCTGTAGTTGTCCCTGTTCGGGCCGGGACATGATACAGGCCCTTGGGAATCTGTTTCCACCATCCGCTCTTCGGTGCAGCTTGAGGTTCCTCCCCTCTACCTGAGGAAGCTCTTTGTACTAGCTAAGCATGGCCAGAAAGGGCTGCTCAAGTGGCTGATGTAGGAGCTCCCAACAGTCCTTGCCCAGGCAGGCTTCAGCCTCCCAACAACTGGAAAACTTCTTCCAGCGTCTGACTGCCCAGTCTCCTGTTGGGAATTGTTTCACATTGTGTGTAAATAATACCAGTGAGCCTCAAAGCAGCTTTCCTAACAGTAACTGGTATGGGAAACACATGCCCTGGGGCTTGGGAAAGTAACCCATGAGTCACCTACTTGACTTTAAATGCTGGAGAAAAAAAATAAAAGGAAAAGCACCAAGTTTATTCAACAGAGTCAAGGTTTAAATTTTGGATTACGAGCATGAAACAAAGCTAGAAAAGAAAAACACAGACATGACAACACTCACAACAAATCTAACCTTGGTCTGTCCTTCTAGCTTGACCAGGGATTTCTCTGAGGCATATCTTGGCCTGGGAAACCAGGCTGGTGACTCAGCAAGCCACCTCCACTGTCTTGTCCCGCTTGCCAAAGCTGACTTGTGGCCTTGTTCACCCACAGAGCCAAAACAGCATCCCCCAGACCCACCTTCCTCCTGGGCACTGTCTTTCAGAGCCGACTTTTCAGTGTAACAGGCACCTCTGCCCCAGCTGCCTCCAGGCAACATTGCCTGAGATGCAGCTGAGGCTGTATCTTCTCCCTGCTTCTTGTCTCTTTCAGCACCTCTCACTTCAGACCTCCCTGATCCGGTTTTGGTCTCACAGGAACACAGCACAGTGCACAGTACAGCACTGTGCAAAATTGTACAACCTCAATTTTGCCCATGAGCCAACTTGCGTTTATTTCATTTAAGTGGCCTCATTGACGGCATGACATTTCCATTACCACTGTAGCACTTTATAAACCATACATCAACCGAAGGATTAACTACATAAACATCTTGTTAAATTCGCTGTCACTATTTCACTATGATCTGATGATAATCGCATAACTTATGCTAATACTAATTATCAGTCTTGACAGATTTGGCATGTATAAAGATTTCTACAGTCCCTTCCCGGCATAAGCATTTCCCCACCTCCTGATCACCACTGCTTTTGTGTCACCCAGAGAGCCTCCTGCTTTCTCCACAGGATTTCTCAACTCTTTCAGCTGATTCTACAGCTGCTCTACATCCACCTAACTGAAGTGGTCCCATCTGGAAAGGAAACGTAAGCATGAGTTGATACCATATGATTGCTTCTGGACATGGTATTTCCTAGTGATGTCACACATCTCATGAAAAGTCTGCAGGCAAAATGCATCTTAGCCAGAACTGAAAAGAAGAATTAAAGTCAAAGACGAGGAGTTGATGAAGGCATGGGTTTTTTTTCCTTTGTGGCAGGAAAATTACAGCCACTGACCTGGTTTAATAGTTGACTCATTAAAAGATGTACTACAGCCAAAACTGAAAATATAGAAGCTGGTTTTGGTTTATAAAATTTACGTAAATTATTATGAAGTATTTTTTGTTTAAAAGTGGTAACTCAGCACACTTAATAACTAGGGTGCCAGCAAACTGATAATTTTATCTTTACAAATGCTGGTACAAAAATGTCTTCCAAAAAACTTTTGGCTTCCAGATATGAGAACTAGGTACCTAGCAAACTTATCCTGGGGTTTAGATTTAGTTTCCAAAACTATGTTTTTTCCAGGTGCTTATACTGACAAACAAATTTCGTGGTTAAGAGAGGTACTGCTAAACCTTCACCAGTTTGGAGAAAAGGATATTTGGTAGATTTTGGAGAGAAGTATAAAAGCAGAATTTCTGAATGCAAGCATGCTAGCTAGTGCACGTCCTTCACATTTTTCAGAAAGCAAAGGATTCCCCCAAAGAGACCAATCATTTCCAACTATGAGTTTACTGCATAGATTTATCTTGTACCTTTTTGAGAATGAAATTAATTTTGTTTCAGAGCAAAAAAGTATCCCTATATATACTTCTAATGTTAACTATACAAAAAAATTGTTAGACCTTTAGAGTGTTAATACTGTAGTAAAAGCCACATTTCTTAAAACCTGCTAGTATATATTAGCTAACAGATTTGCACAACACTTTAAAACCTCAGGATTCTTGCTTAAGATAAAGAACAGGGAAAGTCTGTTAACAAAGCTAGTGCTGTTCTGTTTGTAAGGTCTAGCATAAAATGGCTTTACATTCATAAAATGGTATTACATTCACCTATTGCTTTACACTCACCCATAGCTCAAAATGTGAATACAGAGCAGTAGGACTTAGCTAAATATAATGGATCTGTGATGATTCTACCTGGTTATAAAGAACTGTTGAAATTGGATTAACCTGTGAAAAGTGAAGAGACAACGAGTTATGGAGATAGCACTTGCTTCTCCCATAGTAAAGTGTCTGCTACATTATGCTGTTAAAATAGTGCTACTATTTGGGGGGGCCTTTTCACAAAAGAATTGATATCTTACACACCACATGGTCTGCCCTTCAAAAACCATAGCTAGATGACAGATATCCTACCTTAGCAAATGGACTGCTGCAGCAGTTCACATCCCAGCGCTAATGGCACATTCTTGTCCATCAGTGGCAAAATCCCATACAGCCTAGCTTTAAAAGCCTGTGTGTAAATGGAGGATAGAATCACTATAAGTTTATCACATCTAAAAATGTATTAACATGCTAGAAATTATTTAAATGGATTAATTTTTGCAGCCATATTTGATTGTATAAGTACTTTTTCCCTTTGACTTGCCTGCTTAAGAACTCTCTTAAGCTGTCTTCCAAAACATATCTGCAGACATTTTTTATACTTGATCTGTTGCTGGTTTTTCAATTTCCTACCCTAGCTAAGATAGCAGAGGTGTATTAATATTACTCAACATTCAAAATAGTGCTAAAAACAAGAACTCAGCAAAGGACTAAATATATCTTCAATGTTTTACATAGAACTAACCAAGAGATCTTTATTGGGGTTATTTCAAACAGAAATACATTTTCAGTTAACTTTTTCCAGGGAAGCACAGATTATATGGGAAATTTTCTGTATTAATCTAGAATATTAAAAAAAAAACCAACAGCCTTTCATTGCAGGTTGGCTCATACAGAAATTAGTGTATATTTCATTTTGCTGAGCCAACTGACATGATTTACTTTCTGGCACTTAAAAAACCAGGAAACTACCTCTCCCTTTGCCCCAGAGGAAATATATTGAGTCCCATTCTCATCCAGGGATGACATTACAAGTTTCTCTCTGGCTGAACTGCTTGGTGTGAGGGAGTCCCACAAAAGTAGGTGATTCACAGGAAAATTATTTTTGTAAGGGAAGCATATCTATAAAAGATTTTTTTTTTTTTAGAAAAGGACACTTGATCACCCCTCCAAGGCACTCAAAATGGGAAAATCTGGATAAGTACTGAAGTTACAAAGTGCCTTAGGATATTTCAGTAATTCAAGTCATGTGCAATTTACAAACTTTAAAGTAGTAAAATACCTTGTTGAGGTTGAAAATATTTCTACATTTGTAAATTCTTGATTTTTAAGGACTTGATTCCCAGGAAAAAAACCTTGAAACATGAGCATTTCATATCAGCAAAGCTTTGCATGTAAATACCAGAATTCCTTGTGCGGGGCAATTCCAAGCCCTGCTTAGTTCTCATAATAGTCCCCTTCACTCTGAGAGCTTTCTGTAGCATGCATCGGGTGAGTGTAATTATTACTCTCCTATAAATTCTTCTATTAACACTTTCTGCTTATACTTCAAGGTAAAGAACATTTCCTCACCCAGACTACTACTCAATGATATAACTGCAACTTCCTGGAGCTGAGATTTGTGTGTATCGCTCTATAAAGCCAAGAAATCTTTTAAAGACATTTCTCAGCTACATCCTGACTGTGCAAACACAAGTCCATGGGGTACCAGGTGGATACAAAACTTCTCCCAGGTAGAGAAGCCTTGTCCTCTCAAAATCATCTTTCCAAGGTTGCCGTTTGTGTGGAAAGCACCATGGAGAAAACAAAACAAAACCACACCCCAGAGCAAAAGCAGTTGAATGTCTTGAATTTCTTTGGACCTGTTGCCCAACGAAATGATTTAAAAACAAAGAAATTTGGTAGTCTACTGATGTCTAATGTTTCTAAAAAGTACTCTTATGTGTTTACCCATAAGGACACAATGGATTCCCCATTCCAGCTCAGCAAAGAACTTATTCTGCAATCAAAAGGTAAAGCACCCACTGAAGTTTTTTGCAGTCCCATTTTTCTCCCCATGATATAAATCTGGCCACACCAAAACAACCACATCACTATTGCACTGGTGACCCCTAAGACTGAGCTTTCACTCACATATCACTAAGTAAAACCTGTCAAACTGTTCTATGACCGCTAAACTAAGACTAATGACTTCTTCATCAGCAGCCCCTAGGCTCTAGCGAGCAGAAAATGACATTGATCTTAATCAGATCAGACACCAGCTTCTCTCAACTCTATCTCAAAGTCTATTTGATTTTATGCTTCATTATAAAATCAATTAATTGTTTCATTGCCTAGTCATTTAATATGTTATTTATAAAACATATTGTGTTGATAATCAAACGATAGCAGGCAGTCAGGGTATTTTGTACTAGCCCCAAACAGCATGCATGGAAAGTGGCGTTATTTTTAAAAGATGCAGCACATATAAACCAATGCCATGAATGAGTTCACCTGATCATCCAAAGTGGCGTGATCAATTGTACCAGCCAGGGGGCATTTTCTGCACGCCTAAAAACCCTGCTTTCACAGGGCCTTCACAGCCTTTGACAAGGAGAGAAGTGCCGTTCACAAATCCAACCTCAGCATCACCTTTTGCCAGTGCAATCGCACCTCCCAGCAGAAGAGCTCAACCTCCTTAGAGCTGAGAGCTGAAACATCTTCAGTACAGTGAGGTATTTTAGAAGCTGAAGCTAAGCATGGAACACCAAGTTAATTAGTACAGACATTACAACATGCACTGGACATGTGGAAAATTGAAGCCACCATGAGGCTCTTTTGTTGTTTTGCAATAATTATTTCATTTTCCAAGTGACTTGGAAATTTGAGTGGATGTTTATGGAAAATGGGATCATTCACTCGAGCATGAGTTTCCAAATGAAGTTTATTTTTAAGGAAGTTATTTATAGTTTACTCTATCAAGTTTTTCGTTTACATCTAGTTTCAGTAAAGCACCCAGCCATGACGCATTTGAGTTCAAGATGCACTTCTGAGGATATATATCTAGAAACATTCATTTCAGACAAACAGGATTCTAACATTAGCAATAAGAGAAAGAATTTGCTAAGCTTGCACATATTCTAAAGAGCACTTTGCCTTAGCTTTCCTGAATAAGTGCTCCTATAAAAAACTATTTTTTTACCTTGGATTTAAATTATACAGTGTAGTTCTATCCACTATTCCTTTAGTTTATTTGTTGATAATCTGTCACGTTCTCTTCTTCTGTGACTTACAAATAGTCTTTGGAAGTGGCACAATGACATTACTTTAACCCTGCCCCACTTTTGAGGTATCAATAATTTATATAACCCTGTACTGCAGCTCTTCTGAAACCATTCCTTATTCATGTTGAAGCTGTACAAGTCACAGTCAGAGCTGAGTTTCATCCAGCAGAGTATCTCACTTTTGACACTGACCACCACTCATTATTTCAAAGGACATGCACCAGGATTTAAAAAAGTAGATACGGAATAGCTTGCTGCCTATAGAACAATTTTTTGCCCTATTAATTAGAAGTTGATTTAGGTCTCCTCCCACATTTTTATTTCATTTAATCAATATCATGACAGCTTTTGATAGTTGAATTATCTATAAAAGCATATACCCTTTTTTTGAGTCCTAAAGCTCTGGGTGTGTAACAGGACACATCTGACCACCCTGGGACACTGGCAAAGGCAGTCCACCACCTTTCTCAGGCAGGACATCTCCTGTCAGTCAATATGATCAACCCCACAGACCTGACTTCAGTTTGGCAAGTACCCTACTGGCAATGCAGGGGAATGACTGGAATTACAAGTGACTGGATGGCTTTCAATAAGCTAAGTTATATTCACCCAGAACACAAGTATTCAAGGGAGAAATACTAATCTCAAACCAGCTTAAAAGTATCTTACGTTTTAGGTGTTCCTCTGTCTTTTACACAGAGGCAGCTAAAGTCCACAGTGTTTCACATCCTCCTTGCTAGGTCCATGTCTGCTGGTCAGGGTCTCATTTCTATCCATTCCTGAAAAGTGATCTGTACACAAAGGCTATACTTCTTCAAGCTTCTTCACTACTACTCTGACCTCCTTTCAGCACAAAGCCCTAACAGCTGCATTTACCTGCATTGCTTAACTGCTGAGAAATTGCCTTAATCAAATTTGTCCAACTAATGAAAACCCCAAGTGCGTAAGTTGAGGTCACATGAGGAGGACCACATCTTGTGACAGATATGCCCCTGTGAATGGAATGAGCACACTGCAATGCTTTATTGCTGCTAGGGAACCTGCCTTCAAGGGGCCCGGCATATTTGGCCTGTTGAGTAGACCCCTATCTACCCCATGGGCTCCCAGAGTGGTAGGGCAGCAAAACTTCCATGCTACAAGTGTAGTAAATGCCAGCTGGAAAGCATTGGAAAATAGGGTCTGAAGGAACGACTCTCACTCTGAACACCCGAGGTTAAAAAAGCCTATCTGACAAGTCCTTAGCTTTTGGAAGATGAAAACTATTACTCTTCTGGAGTGAGGATGTGCATATTACAAGTAAACACTTGGCCTCACCAAATTGCTGATAGTTTCCATTGACTTGGTGAGGGATTTAATAATTTTTTCATTTAAACTATGTGCTACTAGGACACATTTTTATTTAAATATCAATTTCCAGTATTTCTCTGAGGCATAGAGGTCTAATACAGCTGGATTACTTATTCAGCAGTCTTTGTTCTCTTTGCTTGAAAGATACCCATCTCTAAGAATTAGGTAAAATAATTCTTCTGGCAAATCTACTTACAACAGCACTTTCATAAACTTCCATAAGTTAGGATGATTGTATACAATACTTATAAGCTGAGAATTACATTTCCTCATGTGTATCATCCATAAGAACAAGAAGCTTTGCTTCCAGGCTTCTGCCTTCACTATTTCAGAATCAAAGAGTGATTAAGGACTTGCTAAATAACCCTCCCATCTTGTAACTAGGAAGATAGTTACTGATTTCAAATTCAGAGGAGAGTCACTTTCAGGACTGTGCCCCAATAGGGAAGAGAAGAAAAACAGCTGTAGATCATAACGTCAGTGGTTTTGACCTCCATGATCTGTCTTCTCTACGCAGTTTATTAAAAATTAATGTCACCATTTGGCCACTGCAAGGATGCCACTTAGGAATAAGTGGGTTTAAGTCTAACTTAATCATGAACAGGCCAGGTTGTTTTCACGTTTCTGTTGTGTAGGATTCAAAAGTCTTGCTCAGTGCCAAGAGCTCCCATCAAGTGCTACAGAAATTGAGATTGCACAACACCTTCCTGGAATAAGTTCTAAATTTACATAATTCACTTAGGCAGCAAAACTTTTCCCAGAGGATAGCACAAGTCCACAAACAGGTTTAGGTTCTCACTTCTGGTGGGTGTACCTTCACCAGCTTGAGTCACAGTTCTGGGCACGCCAGTAAAAGAAAGATATGGACTTGCTGGAGTGAGGCCACAAAGGTGACTAAGGGACTGGAGTGCCTTTCATATATGGAGAGGCTGAGAGAACTGGGGTTGTTCAGCCTGGAGAAGAGAAGGCTCAAGGGATCTTATCAATGTATATAAATACCTGAGGGGAGGGGGGTGAAGATAAGGGAGCCAAACTCTGCTCAGCAGTGCCCATGGACAGGACAAGAGGAAATGGATAGATATTAAAGCACATGAAACTCCATCTGAACACAAGAATACACTTTTTTACTGTGAAGGTGGTCAAACACAGCAACAGGTTGCCCAGAGATGTTGTGAAGATATTAAAAACCCAACTGGACATGGTCCTGAGCAACTGGCTCTAGCTGCCCCTGCTTGAGGAAGGGGGCTGGGCTAGAAGATTTCAAGAGGTGCCCTCCAGTCTAAAAGACTCTAACATTAACACCATAATCTGCAACAGCAACACTAAAAAAATTCTATTACTGCTATGTTCTTGCACATATAATATCAATTTTTGCATCATCTGTGGTTTTCATTGGGCTACAAGTAACTGCAAATAGTTTCTATTGATTAGCCTCTAGTTGGTGGATAATGTAGGGAAATGAGGTCAAAGATAGCTTCAGCAATGGAACAAACACGGCATCTGCAGCATTAGTGGTCAGCTAAAGTGTTTGCAACCAAAGTCAGACAAAGGGCAAATCCTCTTTCCAGCAACTCATTGTGCTAAAAGAGATAATCCTCGCATTGCCTGTGATTGCTTTTGGTTCAGTTCTCTGCTTAGGAGAACGACCTATGTAAAATAAACCTTGTGAGAAAGTGTAAACTATGCTAAACTTAGAGGATGGGTGCCAACATTTTTGCCTTTTTACTTTCCACCTGAAGAATGCAAACACATTCCTGAACCACTGAGTAACTAAATCAACAAATGTACTTCTGCAGGTGGCAAAATTCTCCCTTGCTTTTAAACACTAACATGCACATATAGGTACTCCCAAATAATCTCTTACTGTACTTTCATTCCAAAGCACTGCGCTGTGTCTCATGCAGTGTCCTCAAAGCCCTTACCCCTTCTGAATTCTATCAGAAGGTAACTGATCTATCTCAGGTCATAAAGAGAAATGTCACTCTTCAGCGTCTACTGGGTATAGAAATCTCCACAGGCAACTCAGAAAAGAGGGCTCCTTACCTAGCTAGCTGGATTTTATCATCTGTGGACTCTTCTCATTTCCTTTCTGGCCAGAATTACACTCACTCATGGCAAGAGCTCAGCAGTACAAGGTGTAGGCAGATAACACTGTTCATATTTTTTTTTTTTTATATCAGCTTCCTTAAATGTATGTACAACTTTAATTTCAGTTACTTTAACTCAACAGCTTTAAAAAGTTTGCAAAATATTATATTAACTATCAAGAACACAAAGCTACTTTCATTTCTTTCAGTACTGTGGTAAAAAAGTCAGAAGAACACTGCAATGATTTTGCTGTTTCTTTAGAGGAAAAAACAGAAGTGTATTACTGAAAGCCTGTATAATAGAAGAGTTTGGCTAAAAGAAAAATTAAAAGGAACTTAGTAAGTTTACTGACATCTTATCAGAAGTGGAAATTTCAAAGGAGAAAGTACTCAGTAGGGAGCATTTTAGTATGGAAGAAGAGCCGTATGCAGCTTGGTGAACATATTCTGCAATGTTTTTCTATTGTCTGAAGACAGGAAAACCATTTATTAGGATTATGTATTCTGCAGTGAGAAGCAGATAGTGTTCACCACTTAAGGAGACTCTATGCTTTTCACACGCAGCGCAGAGGGAAATGATACAGTATCATCTCGTGTCGGGGAACGCAGAAATTGGGAAAAGAGAATAAGGCGAAATTGACATCTGAAAAGAGACAGCGGTACCCAAGCAAGTGCTCTCTGTGTCTCTCAGGCATACACCAAGACTGCAAGCCTGCTTGCACACAGGCGAGGATCTGTACAAGACATAGCACTCAGCCTGTGAGCTGCCAAACGTCTTCGCTCTCACTTGGCCGTGACTGTAGACTGCATCTCTCCAGCTCCGACTGCCACCCTTTGAGGAGGGATCTCATGTCCTGTCTGAGCAACTGGCATTTGCTGCTTGATGGGGAAGAAGCAGCCCTTGCTATATGTAGATCAGCAGGGAGTCTGAGGTGGAAATGAGACAAGGATGGCTTGGGTGACTTCTAACAAACTCAGGAGACTACCTGGATAAGCAAAAACTCCCTAATCACTCATTCAGACAGGTTAGGAGATCTGTAAAGAACTGAGAAAGCTGCCTGCAGGTAAGCTGTCGGACTGACAGCGTAACGTTTAGGGTTGGACAAATACCTCTGCTTTATCTTTCGGCATGCAACCGGCCTGGTGCGACCGTACATCTGATATTCAACCCCACCCTAACAGCACAGTCAGCTCCTCCAAGCCCCATGTTGCAACCTGCTTTCCTCTCTTCCTGCCACTGTCTGAATCAGTGGAAACAAAAGGGCACATTGTCTGAACGGGTGAGTGGTTTCATCACGACTTCCAGAAGAGCTGAGCACTGAAGAAGAAAACAGGCAGATATGTTACCTTGTTTCAGTTTCAGTCCCCTGAAGAAGTGCAGCGATTATTTAACATCCAGAGGGCTTGGGGGAGCCTCTATTGCTTGTGGGCTTGTTGTGGTTTAAGCCCAGCCAGTAACAAAGCACCACAAAGCTGCTCACTCACTCCTCCCCCCTGGTCCTGGTGGGATGAGGAGAAAAATATAAAGAAATGCTCGTGTGTCGAGACAAGGACAGGGAGGGATCACGCACCACTTATGGTCACGGGCAAAAGACAGGCTCAACTTGGGGAAGAAATGAAATCAATTTAATTTACTGCTAATCAAATCAAAACAAGGATAATGGGAAGTAAACCCAAACCCTAGAACACCTTCCCCCCACCACTCCCTCCTTCCCCGTTCAAATCCACTCCTGGTTCTCTCCACCTCCTGGCGCAGGGGAACAGGGGATGGGGGTTGGGGTCAGTTCGTCACACCTCGTCTCTGCCGCTCCTTCCTCCTCAGGGGCAGGAGGACTCCTCACTCCTCCCCTGCTCCACCATGGGGTCCCTCCCACAGGAGACAGTCCTCCATGAACTT
Source organism: Harpia harpyja (assembly GCF_026419915.1). NCBI lineage: Eukaryota > Metazoa > Chordata > Aves > Accipitriformes > Accipitridae > Harpia > Harpia harpyja. The sequence continues at coordinate 36,699,646 of NC_068941.1, forward strand.
CCCTGGCATGGGTCCTTTCCACAGGCAGCAGTCATTCAGTCACAGGCTGCTCCAGCGCGGGCTTTCCTATGGAGTCACGGCCATCTTCGGGGGCCTCCGCTCCCCTCCATGGGCTGGGGGGGGACAGCCTGCCATCTCACCATGGGCTGCAGGGGCATCCCCTCCTCCGGCGCACCTCCTCCCCTCCTTCTTCACTGACGTCAGTATCTCCATTGGTGTTCCTCTCACATCCCACTTCCCTCTCCGCTGCAGGTTCCCCTTCTTAAATCTGTTCTCCCAGAGGCGCGACCACCGTCGCTGACAGGCTCGGGCTGGGTCAGAGGCGGGTCCGACTCGGAGCCGGGGAAGCTTCTAGCAGCTTCTCACAGGAGCCACCCCTGCGGCCCCTCCCCCGCTCCCCAAACCCCGCCACGCAAACCCAAAACAGGGCTGCTGTATATTCACAACTTTGATGCGTAGTATAAAATAGCGCTGTATGTCAAACCATGTGCCATGCGGTAAGACATTGCTAAATCGGTCAGAACTTCACAGGAAATTGCAGGTAAAATATCATCTTAGTTATCAAAACAGTAAAAAAAAAAAAAAAAACAAAACCCACACACCATGGAGACAAGGACAACTTACACAGGTACTTAACACTCTTGGAAAAATCTATTTTCACTAAGAAAAACAGACTTACAGATAAAGATGATGTTGCAAAAGCCTTAAGATTACAGCAAATATTTTGGAGAAGACATCAAAATAGTTGTAGTTCAAGCAATTTAAGTTTTCCTACGATTTTATGAGGGTAGTAAGTAAATCAAATGTTTTACATCAGCGTCCAAGTATTTTTCCTTCCCACAGCAGACAATGACAAAAATATCGATGTCTACAACACTGCAGAACTCGGTCTTTTCACATGGTGCACTTTTAACTTTTTCATTGTTGTTGTTCCTTTCTGTTAACAAAGACCTCTCAAACACCAGTTGCACCCAAACCCAGAAACATTTCTGGTGAAGTGCCAATTGTACTTGTCTAACCCTCTAAGTAGTGCAATAGCAACACTCCCAGTACCTGCAGCAAACACAAAGAGCGAGCTGCTGTGCAAATACCACTGCAGTTTGCCACCAAGATTTTCTGTATTTCAAAATCAACAACAAAAAAAAGTGCTATAAATTTAACAGCAAAATATATGTAGCCCCTTTACAGTCCTCACAGTCAGTATTTGCTGGATGCGTGAAGTCAGTTTTATGGCAGCATCTGTCAAAAGCAGGAGGCTCTCGTTTTCATTCCTTAGAAGCCTGCAGTTTATGGAAAAAAGGAGAGGAACAAATAACTGAAGGACAGTGGCCTTTTGAAAGTCTTAATATTTCTCAGAGACTTTTATGCTATCTGCATCTCCTGGAAAGAAAATTGGAAGGAGGAGGGAAGGCAGAAATAAACATTTTCATGATATCATGATTGATGGAGGACCAAGCATTTAAAACCAGAAACCTCTTGGGAACAACTCGCCAGACAGGAATCTTGATCATTTCAGATTTCTGCAAGGGAAGCAGGTGGAAGGTGGAATGTATTCTGACTTTGGTGAGGCAATAGAAGTACTGATACTGACCTTGAAAGGCTTGTCTCTGCAAAGTTGGAGGCATTTCACATTATTTTCTGTTATGCTGAAGAGAAAAGAAAACAAATCCAGGAATCCTGAAAGGGCAAGCTCTGGTCTTCATATGAATTAAAGCTCAAATCACTGAAGTTGATGAATAATTTTGCACTGACAGAAAGCAGTAGTCAAATTGGTTTTATATAAGATCCTTTTACCCAAAAGTGACTTCCTCCAGCTACGTCACTTTGCTCAGTGTCATCTATGTCACTTGGGAAACTGTACCATTATAAGCAAATATCTCTGGCTGGTTGCTGATGATGGACACATCTTGTCTACCCAAATGGATCTAAGGCACTTAATACCCCCAAATATCTCCCCAAAGCTAAAATGAGCACGCTACCAGAAAAGATAGGATTTCTTCCATTTTGCCTCTACAGAAGCAGTGTAAAGAGAGAGTGTTTGCAGTTTTGCTCTGCACTTTCATAATTACCACTATGTGTGGTTATCAGAGCAAGAACATAGGGCATAACTGCTGTTGGAAAGTGCATTTTGACCCAGATCATCCTTCCATGTACCACGCTGGCAGGACTATTTTATGTTCTCTGGCACCTGAGAAAAAGGAAAAGGGCAGACATCCCTCTGTTCTCAGGAGCTGCGAGAGGAGATTCTGAAGCCAAAGGCAACTCCTGATGCTCTCCCTGCAGAGCTTTTCCCAAATGATTCTCATTCGAATCATGACTGCTATTTGTTAATTTTTAATTAGTTTTGAAGTTTACACCTGTCTAACGTCAAACAAATACTAGCTCCCTTCCCCTTCTGCTTCGCTTTCAGCCACTAAATGAAAGACACTGCCTTAATGTATTTAACCTTTGGGCCTCAACAACTGCAGACAAGCACAAGACAGAGAAAAAGCAGTAAAATATTTATGGCTAGATTTAGAATTGGCCTCCAGGTCTACGTACCTAGCTTTGTGCTTCTTTGCTTTCTGTGGGCAAATCAGGAATGCAGCTGCCTACCGCACACGGTTACCTGTGGTTTTGCACCGCGAGCTTCAAGCAGCTGGAAGCAAGTACCCTTAAAGACGTGCCCACAGGTCTGAACACAGCATCAACCGAAAAGAGGACGCGAAGGAAAGGCTGGGAGGCCAAGCGATTGCGCCACGGGGCAGGGCGGCACACGTCAGCTGAAGTCCCCATAAGCCTCAGCCAGCCAGAAGCACCACCACGTGCTGCGCGTGGCTCATGCGCAGCACATCCAGCTCATCCGGGAACACACATGCTGCGTGATCAGGCTGTGCTTGGGCAAGAGCTAACTGTCTGCAGCTTCAGAAATCATCAGACAGATGAATGGGGCAAAGAATAGAGGAGGCTAAAACCCTTTTACCTACCTACTTTGCTTTTTCCATACCCACTATAAATTCAGACAAAGAACACCTGAGTAATTTCTCTTTAAGCACTTCAGGCTATTGCTTAATTCAGGGAGGAAGGAGAACAACTAGTAATCCAAATATGAGATTATTTTTATTTTGCCATGGTCTTTGAGAAGCAGAAAATGCAGAGTCCCTTTCTCCTTAAGCACAAAAGAGTAAATGCATGATTTCCTTGCTTATAAATCCAAGAAGATTTTCTATTGACTTCTGTTACTTTTCTATTGACTTCCACACTCAAAGCTTCCCTGGTTTTTGAGTTCACATTTGTTTCTGGTGCACAGAGACAGAGATTCACCGTTTCTTCCTCCTGTCTCTGCAATCAGTTCCAAGAACTGCCCCAGTCCCTTGATGTTAATTCTTCCTCAAGGTTAACCATTAATCATAGAATGGTTTGGGTTGCAGGAGACCTTTAAGATCATCTAGTTCCAACCCTCCTGGATGGGCAGGGACACCTTCCACTAGACCAGGTTGCTCAAAGCCCCATCCAACCTGGCCTGGAACACTTCCAGGGATGGGGCATCCACAACTTCTCCAGGCAACCTGTTCCAGTGCCTCACCACCCTCATAGTGAGGAACTTCTTCCTTACATCTAATCTAAATCTACCCTCTTTCAGTTTAAAGCCATTACACCTTGTCCTATCAAAGACATCCAGCATTTCAGCTGAACAAGTTCATTCCTCACCTAACGTTTTCAGTAGGGTTTTCTTACATATATTACATGTATACTTCCTCTAACCTCCTTCAACATACCAATATGCTGGGGACACAGTGAGCTTTAGATGTAGGCTAGCTACGGACCTGGGCAAGTTCTGTCATTTGGAAACAAATGCAAGTATTCCCCTAGTGCATTTATATTGCATTTACCGGTACTGGTTTCTACTGTGATTAGAGCAGTTGCTGCTGGGAAGTCACTACTGGAGCCATGGGAGACATCTTGCTCCTTTAAAAGTAGAATTCTGGTTTTCAGGCAGGATGAAATATTTCACTTACGTGCTTCACAAGGCACCTATTGTGTAGTAGCAAAACTAAGGCTTAGACATTGTCTCACCCTCTTTTGCCTCGCTCTCTTTTGCCTCACTTTCTTTGCCAGATCGCCCCCACATACTTCCAGGAACAGAAAACTTCTCCTACAGCAATAATCTGGAAAAAAAGAAACTCCAACCACCCCAAAAAAAGAAAACAGCAGCAACAACAACAACAACAAAAACCCACAAAGTTTTTAAACCCTGTTCTTAGTCCACTTTAGTTTCCTTGAAAGTGATTGTGATATTGAATGATTCATTTTGTTGAGTCACAAAGGATGGCGTAGAGAAATTATTTTGGGTGGGAACGCTCACATTTCAAAAGGTTGAAGTGAAGAATTTCTCCTCCTTCAGCCTTTCAGTGCCTATCTGTAAACAGGGAGTGTGCCCTCCCTGCTGAGGTCCTCTGCGTGCTCAGGACTCCCCAGAGGGTTCCTAGTGAGACCATCCAGTACTCGTTCACGGGATGAAGCAGCTTAATGTTTTTAAGAAGGCTTCTCTTTAAAAGCTTTTGATATTTGCTTGTTAAGTAACACATTTGTGTAATGTTATCCCTGCTGAAACTGATGTGGAGGAATTGGGCAGACAGCACATGTTACATTACATTACGAGGCTTAACATTTCACTAATTGCTTTGACCTACTTCTGTGAATCACAGATTATTCTCCTACTCATAAAGCACATCTGATTCCTTTACATAGTCATTCATGCAATGCAATAGAGGTGCAAGAGTCCATAAGGGGACAAAACCTTGTGATTTAACTATCCAAACATAAACAGACAGCATCTCCAATTTTCATCAGTACTTTGACCACATGCAGGAAATGAGGAACAAAGCTCTCTTATCTTCTGCAACTTCTACACAGATATTTATTTCTTAACTCTTACTTCCCTTTTACAGAGGGATAACAAAACATTAATTGAAATAAGAAAAGCAGCTGACTGGCCTTGACTATGTGGTTTTTTCCAGTTCCATGAGGGAATTTCTGCAGGATGCAATGGGAAACAAAGCAACAGTAGAGAGACCACAAACGGGCATGGGTCAGCTGTCAGCTGATGTACCAAGGGCCTCCATTCTGTGTCTCTATGCTGAACTGCAGCTTCTGAAGAGATGGATCCTCTGGCTATTCATCAAGAATTTGTGCTTAAATGTCATGTATACATGTAACTCCCTATGAGTTGGGAAGAGCATCATTGCTCCTCTGCTAAGCTGGAGAAGCTATTACGATAAATGTATTCTATAGGGTAACTGGGTTTTCATTACCATGACCAGTTTCTCATAAATAGGAGTGCTAAGATAGAGAAAGTAAACAGTCTGCCAGGTAACTGAGGACTCGGCGTTACTTACATGAAATGTTGAAGCAAATGCACTAGAAAAAGTAATTCCAAACACTTCCAAACTAAGCAAAACCTTACGGTCCTGCGCAAATTCTCAAGTGCAAAACTAGCACCTGAGACAAGAGCCCGCTGAAGTTAGCACATGTCCTTAAACCAGCTTCACCGGGCTTTGGATCAGGGTCTTTCATATACAACCACCTACACCCGTGAACTTTCCTACTTCTTATGAATAAAGCCAAGAGCAATTTGAAGATGAATCTCTCAGCTGATGCTTTTCATTCTTCTATGCACGAAAGCTCCCTGCTGCCAGGAGCAGAGGAAAAAAAGTTATCAGCTAAACCCAAAACCCCCAAATTGCAGGCTTCTCTGTAGTTGATTACTTCTCTAAGCTGCTCTGCTTCAAAAGCAAATCTCATTATTGCTCATGTAATGATCTCATTGATCATTAAACATTGCCTTTTACTAGAGCTACAGTAACACTGCAAGGATGTTTGAATAAGAACGGATAATTTCCTTCAAATGCACTCATGACCCTTCTGTATACTTTCTACAAAATATCATAAACAAAGCAATGCAATTTGCATGAGCAAAGCAAGCTGCAAATGTTAAAAAGTGCTTATATTCACACAGATGGTGTTTTTAAAGTACACTCACCTTTTTATTTTATGATTATATTTCAAATTAGTAAAAAGCAACAACATAAATTCACAATAAAAAGTTTAAACATGTCAATTTTTCAAAAAATAAATACCTGGTATTTTCAATCCCCCTACAGCACTTCTTTGAGCAAAACTTTGTAAACTTAAGTTGCATTTGCCAAACATTAGGTCTGTCTGAAGCTGTATTTCTTTGGCTGAATTTACTGCTTCCTAAAAGAGAACGCGAATTGCTGAGCTCTATTACATAGAAACATAAAAGTCGAAGCGCCTTTGCTGCATTTGCAGGTTTCTAAATACAGGCCTAATATCCCTCATTAAGGGGCTTAAAAATTGTGAAAGGTATCATTACTCACTTCCTATACCTTATACTAAATGTTCATTTGCTCAAGTCTGTAATGGCAGCATAACACTGTAATTTAAAAAAAAAAAAAAGGCAGGGATGAGGCGAGGGAATTGCTAAGGAAGTGAACACGATGGCTATATCTAAATTTATAGTGAAACTTCACACTTGAGTGGGTTTATTCTCCTGGACACACAAGTAGCTGCACTAACTGCAGGTTACCAGTCTCGATAAGATGGTCATGTCTTGCGCAGTGCAAAAGTTGGCTCACCATAAAAGCCCGGTTGGGATTTCCCTTCCAGCAGGGAAAAGCCTGCAGCGTGGTCAGGTACTTAGTCCCAGTCCAGTTCAGGGAGAGCTGGACCCTTACTGTTCCCAAAGCGAGCCATCAGGAAACGCTTCTGCTGCAGATGTTCCTACTGACACGCACAGTAAGCAAGCTATCTCATCGTAGAGACTTACAACAAAACATGGGCAAAAGCGTGAGATTCTGTGTCTTGTTTCAAATTTTCTGCTTAACTATTAACTCTGGGGTGGAAGGTGGAGCAGCAACTGAGAAAGAAGAGGTGGTGAAGGGCTGGCCGTGGGTGGTTATATTGTGGGGGATTGAAAATACCAGGTATTTCTTTTTGGAAAAGCTGACATATTGCTTTTTTTCTAATTTGAAATATAACCATAATAGCCAGAATGATCCTGCAACGCTTAGGGAATCACGGGGCAAGAGATCTGCCCTGTAGTGTACTGATCCCGTAATAGCCTGTGAACGCTCTGAAAGGGACATCTGCCGAACTAAATCTTGGATTTAATTTTAATCCATGTGACTTCCTCTGCATTTATCTAGGGCTTTCAAACTGAGAGGAGTGCCTCTGTGCTGACCAAGAAAGAAAATGTGTCATTTAGTTAATGTCTTCACGTCCCTGTGTAAAACACACAGAAAACATCCTTTCGCCGACTTGGTGACTGCACGCAATTGCCAGACACACGCCCGCAAAGATGTCCACGGGGCTCAGCCGACTGCAAGAAAACTAGATGTTGCTCCATGACCAAAGGACAAATTGCCAAAATGCAAACCACTGAGTTGTGGGGCGTTTCACTGCAGATCCTCCCATGAAAATGCCTCTGCCACAGTCCAAGGGGAAGGTGTCTGACCTCAACAGATGCCTCTCTACCCAGGTTATATACACACTTCGTTTAATAAATCATGATCTTGGCTGGTTTGTTCTCCCAGCCCTAAAGCTTCCAGAAGTTGGACAGAAGTGAAAGACACTTTAGGCGAAATGCCTCGTGCAACAAACTGATACACAGTCCCAGCTTTACTGCATACAACTGGCAGTTCAGCAAATTTTTCATGCCATCAACAGCTGTTGCAGGCCGAAAGGACAACAGAAATGGAGAGCTTAATCTGTAAGAAATCATCAACAGAGGGAGCTAAGGTTAAATCAGTTCAGCGCATTACTAACTTCATTATTTTAAACTTGCAGACACAAATCACTTCCCATTTTAGGAAGCGCAGGAATTTATTTGTTCGTTCACATGCACATTGAGCAGAATCTGGCAGAAAAGAACTGCTTTTTCTTCAGAAGAAACCTGCCTCCTGATCTTGTAAAGAGCTGTGCTCACCTGAGTAATGGGTGCTTCTGAGCACAGACTCTGTAAATTCCACTGTTTGTATAATCACACTCCCTGCCAGACTCTAAGGTGCTCAGAGCAATGCCGAGGGAAGGGAATAATGCCTGCTCACGATGCATGGCCTGAGCACGGCTTCCACTGGACAGGGACTGAGTTACCCATTCAAAAGATGAAGTTAAAAATTTGGTCCCAGCGCAGTTCTACCACGAGCTGGAAAGATTTTCTCCCTGACCCACATTAAAGATTTCCTACAGGCAAAGGGAAAAAGGGCTTTTTACTACCTTGTCGGTCATTTGAGGTATAATTGTAGTGCAAAGAGGTGGTTGTTCTTCATACCAACTCAACAAAGGGAACTCTTGGAGTGAGGGTACAGTTTTAACTCATTAATCAGCTCTCATCGAAAGTAAAAGCTACATTACCAATCTTCTTATGAATGCTTTACCACGTATTATCACTGGTGACCTTGCCAAGGTAGGAGTAAACTGCTGTGTGTTGAAAACAAACCTGGAGAATACCTTCTGCTTCCCTTTGAGAAGGTTGAGAACCAGATCCCACAACATACTGCTGTGTTCCACACTCTGCTCCAACTTAAAATAAACTAAACTTCTTAGTGGCTCAAAATCTTACAAACATTTATAAAATAAGTTTGTTTCATATTCCATTTACTTGTCTCCAACAGCAAAGTTTGAGAACCATAAATATTGCTTCACTTTTCTGCTAATGAAATGAGGAAAAAATCTCAGCTGCTCCTCTGCAACTGAACAAACTCTCATACCCCATAGAGGCTGCTTTATGTACAATCAACAATTAAAAACTGGTGAAATATGGTTTTAGTGAAACCACTTTAAACTTCCCTTTTGGGGATGTAATCAAAATCACCACCCCCGCATTGACGCGCTGGAGAAAAGGAATGTTAAAACATAAATCTGCAGCCAAGGTAAGTCCAAAAGCAAGGATGTGCCACCATTAAGGTAAGCCTCAGCAATTTGGCTCAAAACTCAGATTACACCAGTCCCAATTAGAAGACGCTTTGGGTTTCTTTTGTAAACTTTCTCTTAGCTGTAAAGGCTACTGGTGGTTGAAAACTCAGTTGTTGACACCAGGGAAAAACATGTGTTGCATGGAAATGAGTTGATCTGCGGCAAATGATTAATGGTGTAAGCTACAAGGATCTGGCACCTCCTCATGCCACGGGGGAGTGCTTTGGTTAGCGCTCCTCTGCAGAGAGGATGCCTGCGAAGAATGCCAACAACCGTTTATTTCTACAAAGTGAACGAGGCCTCAAAGCAGATTTGTGTGGTACACATCAGACCTATCTCTTTAGCAAAAGAAAGCTTTGGTCCAATGCTACTGCATTCTAGTCACACACAAAGAGGAAAGAAAAGCACAGCAGTGTTGAATGGACTTTGTTAGGGTCAAAGTAAAAATGAACTGGAAAAAGAAAAAACCAACAAAAAAGCACAACATCCATGACAGAGAAGCAGCAGTAACATCACAGACCTCTAACTATTAATGTGCATTACTCATGGACAGAGTTTGCTCAAATCCTCTTTCTCCTTCTTCACTGTTAACAGAAAAAAAAAATCTTAAATCACTTTGTTCTTTATGACAAAGGCTTGGAAGTTATATTTTCTTTTTTGGGGGGTTGTTTTCTATTTCTGACTCCTCTGTTTTAATGAGATTGCAACTATTTAAGGCATTGTTCTACAATTAGATTACATACTGTAGGGCTTCACATTGGTTAGAAATAATCTAAGACAGACATTTCTTGGCTTGCTCCACACTTTTTACATTTTAAAAAAAACCACCCATCATCTGACTCAGCTCCCCAGTGTCTATTTTTTTATTATTATCTTTTTTTAAATGTCATTTTAAAGCATTTCTTGCCCTTGAACACAAGCTGAAAAACTCCAGTACCCATTTTGCTGTACTAGTCCAAAAAGACACAAAGCTTGCTTGTTATCCGAGGGAATGATGCGTTTGCTTTGTGCGTGTCTGTGTGTGTGTGAGAGGGGAGAGAGAGAGACTCATGATGGCATACTTGTCATGGGGAGTGGTTTGCATATTAATAAACAGTATATATGAGCCTTTTCCACGGAGGCCAGCACTCAGAGGGACTCCTGTGCACTGAGGAAGGGACCACGTATCACTGCACCAGAGTGAGTTCTGTTTCAGCTTTGCTTCTTGCCACAGTCCGGCTCCTCTCTGTCCCCTTTCTTCTTCTAACCCTGTTCTGCCCTCCCTAGGGCTACTGTTATACCAGCCGCGTGGGGGTTAGTCTTGTCAAATTATGCTATATGTAGAGCAAGTACTGAGAGCATTTCATTTTTAGAGTTTTGTTAGGTTTATTCAGCATGAGTCTCTGACCAGTGCTACTGGTGTAGTGAGGGATAACCATGAGCTCTACACAGCGGCTGCAAGTGTAACTCAAGTACCCCATCTATATACCTTCTTTGCTACTTACAAGCATCTTTCAACTGCCTGCTGTAATTAAGACATCTGTACGATCACATGCACTGCTGCAACCAGATTTCAGAAATTACAAACTGCTTTTCTAGCGACAAAAAGGCAGATCACTAGCCTGTTGTTACAGCAAGTCCCTGTTTCTCGCCAGTGCCTGACGCTACCTGTACTGAGCTACTTCGATAATCAGGGTGCCTGTCAGAGAGAGACTTTCCAAAGAAAAGACAGCCTCATCAACATAGCAGCAAGACGTTGGTGTGGGGAAGCTCCTGGCATTCTGCAGGGAGTTTTCAATAAGTGAAAAACCATTTCAAAGCAATATTCTATTAGATGTAAAGGCTGATTTATATGCATGCACTTACATAACCAAGCCAAATCTACGCTAATGTCAGAGGAATTAGATAAATATTAAGCAGCAGCAACCAATTCCTCCAGGTCATTTCTGTGCACCGTTCTGTACATTTTCCAAATTCCTGTCTTCTGGTTCACTAATGGATTAACATACTCTCGTCCTAATTCCCATCACTATTCTGTAGAGGAAAACCTCCTGCATATGCTTCCACTCGCTCCATTTTTCCTCTTATCAAAACTCACAGGGGTTTTTTGCTGTTGATTTTTTGTCTTTTACTTCCAAATGACACTTTGAATAGCTGTTCAGGATTTTTTTTTTCTTTAAATTCTAACTGCTGTCATTTGCCTGTGTGCATAATCCTCCTGCACCCGTTTCCTCTGTTAAAAGCCATCCTTTATTCACTGCTCATTTCAAACTACCCAAGCTAACAAACCGTAGCTATAAGCTATTTTTCCTGGACTTCTATGCTCCTTAGAACTGTCTAAAAACACTGGTACTTTCGTACTCAAAAGTTGCAACTTTTGTAAAGCAAAAAAAAAAAAAGTTAGACACAGTCTTTTGTAAGTTTACTTTTGTTTATTCTTTTGTTTTCTTTAATCCAAAATAGAATCCACCTCTCCCTAAAAACGCGTACATAGTGTGAATTACTCCCTGCCACAGATGCACACACGCCCAGACACACAATCAAATCTATTTGGATAGAAATAATCTTGAAGCTCTCCAAATTTTAAACCAAAAATACACACAAAGTAATTCTTAGAGTTCTGGGTTTGTGCACACGCAAGCATGTTAGCCAGTCATCTTAAGTGCAGCACACTCCTGTACCACTGACAAACACACTCTGCTGCTCTAAGGGTTTGCTCTTAAGATTTTTGGTTGCTGTCTGCCATACACAACTTTATTCTAAGCAGTCAGAAAGCAGAAGTAACTGAAGATGGTGCTAACTTTCAAAATACCTGTACTCAAAATCTCACCGGCAAGTAATTACACTGCCTAGGAACCACTGACATATTGCTGCTATTGGATTAGCAAGTGGCACGCCATGCCACTAAAAGCTCTGCTTAGTCACATCAGCTGGAGACTTGTCATATATGCTGCAAATCTCAAACAGGTGAATTTTTCACCCTTTTGCCAGCTAGTCCAAGGGGGGGGGGGGGGGCGGGGGAAGAATCTCCCAAATCCCACATATACATTTTTAAGTGCCATCATTCTGAAAAACCTCACTTATCAGGAGTCAATCTGCTAAAAGTCCCATAAAATAAGCTACAACAATGAACTGAAAAAAATGAAATGTTTAATTTTGCATCTCTTTAGAAGTAACTAAAAATGTTGCTGGAATGACTCTGTAAAGCATGAGCATGAAATGGGATAGGAGAGAAAACAAGGACATTCAGTGAGACCAGACAGACACATCTACGCTTTGGATTTGAGTAGCAGATGGCAAAGGGAGAAGGAAAACAAAGAAAGGTATACAGGAAGGATGGTTTGAACTGTCTCACAATCTTTCTTTAGTTTATGTTTGACAACAGGAAAGAACAAATGTGGGACACCAGCCTCTGTAACAGTATGCCTCAGGTAAACAAGCTTTTTGGGTTTTGTGCCAGGGTACTCTGGGGCAGAGCAGGGAACCCGCAGCAATTGACACTGCCGCAGAGTCAGAGTCTACTTGGTGTTTTCACAAACAAAGGTGAAACCGGCTGCAAACTGCCGCTCAGAAAGTACTTTTTTCTTAAGTGTAGGGACACATAGGTTAGGGTTTTACATACCAAGCAGTTTGTGACCATAGCTCATGGGGTCTTGGACGTTTACCACTTACGGCCAAATTTTGATGGTCCCCAGGCTTCTGGCCAGGTGCTGCTCAGGGCTGTAGGTCCACACTTGCTGGTGCTGGTCCTCTCAAGAAGACTGGCAATGTCCAAAGAGCGCTTTAGAGAGGTCCTGAGCACCCTCAGGCTCACTTCTGTCTGTGAAAACAATTCCAAAATATCTGAAAATACACAAGATCTGTGCCCCAGCCCATTGTGCTGGTGCCTCCTGGGCAGGGTGGTATGTGCCAGGCACCCCAGGGCAGAGCAGGGGGACAGCAGGAATTTGTGGCCAGGAGACCTGGTGGGTGGTGCTGGAAAACTCTGCAGAGTGAATAAAACCTTGCCCGTTCTTACCCATGCCAGCTACAGGGAAGATATACTGTGCTGAAAAACCTACCTAATTCTTTTTCTTTCATGCCTGTGATTTTGTTTATTTTTGGCAAGTTGTACAGAGGGTTCACAACATGTGACAATTAAAGAGCAAAGTAGTTTAGACGAGCAGGGGGAAGGATTTGGCTTTTGTATTCCCCTTGTACATATACACACACGTACCCACGGCTGGGGTAGGAAAAGCAGCTCATTTTTTCACATCCAAGGAGAGGTGCTAGGTGGCCAGGAGAGTTGTTATACAAATTACTGTGCTGGACCAGCTTGAGAGTTCAGGAAACGGACATGAAATCATCCTGCTAAAACCAGCAGCCGTCTTTGGAGAGCTGATTAAACCCCTTAGCACACAGCAACGTGACTCACAACTGTGCTCTTTGCTTTGTAGGGCTGTTGTGAGGGGGTGCTGTTTTATCTGAAGACTACAGAGACAGATGCAAGGCATGAATTTTACAGGAATGAATGGTGTTGGCAAGAATTAAGATTATTTAGGCTTTTGTTCTACCACAAAAGGCTTCAGGGAACTCTTAAGACATCTGATGAGGAAATAAAAGACTGAAATAGTCTCTCCTGAGAAATTATCCTAACCACTCCTTAGTCTGCATCTTTCCTGAGATCTCTCCTCTTGCAATTTTATTTACCAGTATTTTGCAGTCTCAGATGTGCAATTTATTCATTTGAAGTTCATTACAGCTTGGGAGGCTGCACAAAACAATTTTAAAAGTTATTTACATAAAACTGGGGCCAAGTAGCTGCAAATCAAAAGACAGAGGATCAGACAGAAAGCAAAGTCATCACAGATGTTCAGGCCCTAAACCGAAGAGCCTGGCACGCCAGGCAGAAGGAGCTGCACGCTGCCAAGGCAGCCCAGCGAAGCCCTCTCCATCACCGCCTCTCTGCCTCCTTGTACCTGCTGACATGTGAGCACTCCCTCATTCACTTGAGTTAAAAATGAATGGGGTGAACTTCAAATATCTGAATTCTTATCGTTTTGTCTGCATGTGCCTGAGGGGCAGTCACATGAAGAGCAGCAGCTACAAAGTCAGCTGGGAGAAACCCAGTGGACTCTGGTGTTCTCCTTCAACAACAGCCTTGACACTGACCACCCATTCACTGTCCACTCACATTGGACTCTCACCTTCAAAAAAACCTCTCAGATTAAGTAGTTTTCTTAAGTAGTCACTTAACATACTCATATGATTAGTACTTCTCAGTAATCCCACAGCAATGCCTTAAAAACTCTTCTCATGTTAGGAGGCTAATTTCTACCACAGGTTGCAAATAGCCAGCACACTGGGTAAAGACATGCAAAATCTCACAAAAAAAAAAAAGAAAAAAAGTGCTTTAAGCCGTGCATACACCTGATCTGGAAAATCATGCTAAGAAGTATCAGGCCACAACCATTACATTGGGATTTGTTATTTCAAAACCCAACCCTACATCAAATTGCATAAACATTTACATCAGATGATTTGTGTGTTAAACAGAAAAGAGCGTGCAGTTTTTTTCTCTTTTCTCTCCAAGGTCGAGATTTCTATCCGGCATAGAAAAAGAACTAATTGAATTAAAATGTTTATTTTCTATAATTGGGGTGGAACTGGAAAAGACACCATTGCTTTTCAGAAAGAGAGTTTATGTCAGACTGAGAGCTGACAGGAATTAGATAGAATTACTTAAAACTTTTCATTTTATTCTCTGTCAAAACACAGACTTCTGTGGAAACCTTCCACTGGAAGATTTGCAGTCTTCCATTAATCTGCCAATATTCTCCAATCCTTCTCCCCCAAAAGGGGGGCAGAAATTTTCTTATTTTCTTTGCTAAAAAATAATTAATTAAAACATCTTTTGGCAGGAAAAAACACAAACCAACAAATCATTACTATTTTTAGTTTTCAAAGGCTCAAGCCTCTAATATTTTTTCCTCCATGTTAAAAGCAGGAGAAGTTTATGCTCAAGAAAAGGAAAATGAGCATTTTTCCTTTTCACAGTGCAATAAGAGAAGACCATCCTGATTCTTCAATTCTCTGTTTCCTAATGGGAATCCCAAAGTCATTAGCTTCCCCATTCAGGGAGTACAACACTTAAGATACCTGCCATACGCCTCAGTTTTTTCCAGGGAAAGGCAAAAGTTATTTGTCTTAGTGTTAATTACATCCAGATAAACAGCTTGGATTAAGCCAGTGCCTTTGCCAGGCAGAGTCACCAACCTTCGAGGAGTCAGAAGGGGACCAAGAGCCAGCCTGTGACTGGTTCTTGCTGGCATGGACGGATTTCTCACCATCAAACTCTTTTCTCTCCAAAAAGGGCCAATACATCACTATTTCTGTTTGTGTTTTCAGCTCTGAATTTAGACATAAAACACAGGGAGTGTTTAGAAAGAATAATTTTTCATCCGAAGGAAAAAATTTAAGGCATTCCTGCACCCACCGATTTGATCAGCAACCAGAAGGAGAGCTGCACCATCCCCTGCAGACAGGGCAAGGCTGCTTTCCAGCTGTCTCCTGCCTTTTCGGCATTTCTCAAGCAGAGCAAGGTAACCAAGCACGCATTTCCCCAGACCTTTCTGACCATTATGTTAGGTTGGTTAAATAAAAAGGAAGAAATAGTGAACACAGGCATTTTCTATTTGTCCTGCTTTGCTAAAACTGCAAAGTGCGTTCAGTAAAGTTATAGCTGTGGAAACTTTTCTTTACTTGCCTTCTACAATAACTATTTAAGTCTTGTCTCTCTTGTTCCTTCCTCTGAAAACTGAAAATTTAAAAAAATGGAGGCAGGAAGACTCACTTGGACAGGGAAACATTTTTTAAAATTGAGGAAGGAGAACACTGCCTTAATACTCAGCTCTCCAATTACAGGGATGAGGAATTCACATATCTGAGAAGGACAATAAGCAAGACAGGCAAAACTGAACTTAATATTCCTAATGCTTCTCAGGTGAAATAAGGCAGGGTTAAAAATCTTTCTTTGTACTCCATAAAGTAACACAACTCTCCCTGACCCTTAAGGATCAGAACCAAAAATCTGTGCTTCATATTTGGATAGGCCACTCCTGAGATAATAGCCTCAGGAAAAACTCTCCGTTAGTGTGCAGAGATTCTTTTGTCTATATATACAAAGAAAAACCCCATAGACCCAGCCAGCTTCTCTCCTTTCCCTTTCTAAACTGAGTTTCCTAATTGACATTAGCACTACTGGGCCCTGCGACTGGGAGTAAGGAAGAGAAGGAATAGTTTTCCCTCTGAAATCCCAGCATTACCATTAATGGAAAATGTTCAGCTGATACTGGTTATAAGAACCTCAAGCTGTGTATGTGGCATGGTACATATAGGACATCACAGGAATATAGGAGTAAATATATGAATTGGCTGAAATTTCAGTGCCCCCTCCACCCCAGCAGGATACCCAGATCAGGCTGTTGGGTATGCATCTATTTCAAACCTGCTCATCTAATTTCCAGGCCAACTTTGCAGAAACACCTTGTAAAGAAATAGCAACTGCTTTAAAAGCAGCCCTAAGAACAAAAAGAGAGGAAAAAGTCCACCAAGCTTTTCAGCTTTGGCTAGGTTATTGCTTAGAGGGGGCACGAACTCTGTTTCACACTTCATAAAGCAAGATGCTTCTTGGCAGAAAGATACCTGTATGAGTGGAAGTCGATTTGTTGCTATGCTTTCACCTTCCAAAATCATGAAAGTGGAACATATAATATCAGCTCCAGCAACCCAAACACTCCGGACTGATATAACAGCTTAATCTTATAATAAAATCAACAAAGGTATCCACTGACTGAATCAACACTACTAGTCCTCACAGGGACTTTTTCACCTTCCTCATCAGACATGGCAGCACCTTCCCTTCTCACACCCCTCAGCAAGCACTGGCTTTCCTCCGGGAGATGCCAAGCTCCAGCCCGCTCTCCCAGTGGCCGATCACAGGCCCTGAGTTCCCAGATGCAGCCCTAAGTTGTATTAGCACAGGGAAATGAAATGGAGCTCCCTCAAGGACCGTGACTGGTTGCAATTCAAGCCAGGACGATGACACTATCAGCCGAGACCTCCAGCTTCCCCTTTTTGGCAGGCCCATGGCCGGGGCAGCGTTGTGTCAGGTGCTAGCTAAGTGACTCCTAAATTAATGAAGGACCCTCATGTTAAATAAATACACATACAGTGCAATACATCATCTCTTCCAGGCAGACAATTCAAGTCCCAGATTTTTAGAATTACCCAGATGAATCTTAACCCAACCCTACCAGTCTTGCTTGCTGGAGGGAACAGTTGGGCTTTTTTAAATCCTCTAACACTAATGAAACCTTAAGGCCAGAAAACCCTTAATTTCTCACAGTGCAAAGTACAATTAAAGTGGACTTTGCACCATGAGGTTCTTTGTCAGACTTTGGATGGATGTGAACAAATAGCTCAACTAACTTGTTTTTCCCCTCCGCCCCTAGCTCAGGGAAAAGCTCTCTGCTGCCTGTCACCTCAAATATTAATAACCTTATCCAAGAAAATGAAATAAAGCACTGCCTTGTGTTTTCATTTTTTTTTTTTCTGAATTCACACACTGAGTATCTGCATCCAGGTTTTGATGTCTCTTACTAGCCTGAGGAATATTTCCTTGTATTACTTTGAGGGCTGGCTTTTCTGAAAGAGAGATGAAACACTGTTCCTCTCCAAAGTCCAGCAGAGTTTTGGTGTTAACTTTCACAGGGCAAAGGCTCAGGCTGGGTGTGCAGGACTGTGCACAGGCTGGCAGAGGCAGCCTGCTCTGGGTTGCACGGGGCACGCACCCGAAACTCATCTTGAGCAGGCAAAATGCAGGAGGTGAGCTTGTGAATTACCCTTTAAAACAGAGCAGGGACACATACACTGTCATCCAGTAAAAGCAAAAGTATTGCATACCTTGTAGACACCAGGACTGTTTGCTTCCATATCCTCCCAGTACATTCATAGTTTCCGGTGCTTTTTCTTTTCTGTACTAGTGCTATCTGAAAATCAGCATTTTAGTTCTTGGAGAATGATGCTGATTGTTTCCTGGACCCTGGGTTTTCACTCTAGTCTTGCTTGAAGATTTCAAATTAATTGCTCGGTCCTGCTTCAACTGGAATAAAAGCATCCCAAATTCATCAAGTAATACAGTATCTCCATAAAAACATGAACAGTCTTAAATTATTTGAAATCTGTCCTAAGATGTCTGAGATGCTTGTAACTTCAACCTGAACTTTGACTCACGAGTAACGTGGAGGATACCACCTTTGACACATATTTGATCTTCTCTCAGATTTTCTGTTTGATTTTGTCACTAAGTGGCTCCAAAAGTTGAATTTAATCACAAGATCCATTAATCTTCTGTTTAAAGGTATGTTAAAGCCAGTTAAGCTGGCTTTAAGAAAGACACAGAGGAAAGCTAGAAAATCAGCTAAGCAGGTCAACAACTTTAAAGTATTAAAGCTAATTTGATAGTAAATTTAGACTAGTTCACTGCTTTGAAAGTTGTATGTGATAAAACTGGGGCTGAGGTTTCCGCAGGTGCTGTCAATGTAGAACAGGGCGGGTGTACAGGTGGGTCCTGGCCATGTATTTGATGCTTCAGAAGTTGAAAAAACATTGCTTAGATGGCACATTTGTTGGTGGAAGGTAAATCAGCCCCCTCCTGCATTTATACACACTTGGCTTTGCAATGAACTCACCAAACATATTTAATAGCACTAAGCAGGTGGCTAAATGTTTGCAAGTCTGGGCACTAAGGGCCTCCCCCCACCAACGTCTTACAGTATTTTTAAGCCACGACTAAATCTAAAAAAAAGAGAAATCATTTTAAATAGCTTTAAAGATTCTCCCCCCAAAAAAAAACCAAAAACCAAACAAACAAAAAAACCAAAAGCACAAACTGAAAGACCCAAAATAGACCTTTTTCCCCCTAGAAGTGACATTTTTCAATCATTTAATATTTTGGATGTTTCTAAAATGGTTTTAATTTGTTCCTCATGATCTATTCCTTTAAAAAACACACTGGGAAAATGAGGTAAAGGAGGATAGGAAAAAAACCCAGCAACATATTTTGTATGATTGGCAAAAAGCTAATCTGAACACAGTCATTTCTTTCATTTAGAAACTTACCTGTAATTGTTTAGGAAGCGCTACTGACATTTCACAATGAACACAATGAAAAATAAAACCTATAAACATTTCAAAAACATGCTTACAAAAAACCTATAGAGGCCTTTAAAATGTCAAGTATTTTTGCTAAACTCCTGGTAGGGGTTTTTTTTGTTATTCACAGATGGAAAAAAGTTCATAAGCTTAAATGTGCATCAGCACTGCAAATACTTGATTACTCCTTATGGTGTATTCATTAGAAATTTGTTTAGCTTTGCTTTAGACATTTCAAACAATAGTTTCCACTGCTTCCTTGACAGGAAGGAAGCTCCACAGGCTACTACAACAGCCAGAAAATCTTCCTGATCTTCAGCCAAAATTCCCTTTTCTTTACATCATCTCACTACTCCTGATTATACATGTCTTTGTATACAAAGTTCTCCCACAGTAAGAAACAGACTCTCAAAATGCTCGCCACCAGAAGTGTTAGGCTTCACTCATCTCCAGTCCGCTCTCTATATACCTGTCTACTGCCTTCCTCATGACTGTACCTTAAAATCTTCTATTCCTGGGCTTTTAAATGCCTTCCAGCTGTCAACAACTTTCCGCTAACACAGGGCTAAGTGAGCTAGAGGTAGCTGAGATGCTGGAGCTGGTGTGAGTGGTGTAGTAAGTCCAGGGCACTGGAACTTCTATTGCTGTTTATGAAGAAAGGTCTGCGGACACCCCTAAAGAAGGGAAGCAGGCAGTATGGGGTTTGCACCTTAAAGGTCGTGTCTTCTCCAAATGCAGATTGAATCAGTAGTATTCGCTTGCCTTTCAAAAAACTGGAAAGTAAGAATCAAGTGGGGGTTTTTTCCTCTTTTATTCCCAAATCACTAAGTCATGTCTAATTTGAACCTCAGATAACACGTGCTCTTTTAAAAATGCCATTCCTTGCTCACAAATGACCACACAAAATCAGAAGCAGGAACAAATGGGGGAAAAAAAAAAAAAGAAAAAGCTACAATCTCATCCTCTCTTCTTTCTTTAACTTTGCAAACATATAATCCAAACTCATCCTGCATAAATAAATAATAAAGTATAATAATATATACTATTATTATATAAGCACAATAAAGCATAATAAGTAATAAATCTGGGCAAAAAATTTGAAAATAGCATAGCAAAGTTTTGCCACTTACCTAAAACATGCTTGAAAAATTTGGAATTGTCAAAATTTCTCTTTAGAGAAAGAAACAGTTACACCTGTAATCTGCGAGCTGCATTTGCCAAGCAGCAAATATAGAAAAATAATCACATCCTAATGTAACTCATTTTGTCTGCAGCTTCCTTCTTTATACAGTGCAAAGGAACACAGTTGCTTGACTTAAAAAAAAAAAACCAAAAAAACAAAAAAACAAAAAACAAAAACATTGTAGTGGTGCCTTTGTTTTGAAGCACTTGTAGATATCTCCACTGGTAACTCTCCATCTCTGCTCCTGCTTCTCTGCTGGGCAATCAGCTGTGCAAAATCTCCATTTACTAATAATTTCTTCTGACCTTGCTGTAGGGGAACAAGTATGTTTCACAAGAAATTAAGCAGCCTCCAGTGTGCTCATTTGCTGTGATTTTTTTTTTTTTTGCCTTTGCTACTCTGAGGACAGAATGTAGATGTGTTTACTTTTGAGGAGAAGGTGGCAGAGACAGTTTGCTCTCTTCAGCATGTGTTAAGTGCAAGCTTTCCCAGTATCTGAACAAAGAGCCTCTCCCTCTAAAGTGAAAGCTGGTGATACACTTGCCCTCAAGTATATGTTTTCAAAGGCAAAATGACTAAATAGGGGGTTGTTTCTATTGCAAGGTTATGTAGTAGCACTTACTCATTAAAAAAAAAAAGTTCCCTTTCTTTCCTAGTGCAGATGATCTGTGTTGCATGCTTTATTAATAACACTTTGAATCTGGTGGATATAAAGAATAATAAGTGACATGCAAGGTCTACTTTAAGGCCAAAATGAGAAAGGGTTTTGCTTTGGGTGAGGAGGTAGATGGTTGTTTTAGTTTCCTTTAGCCAGTACATTTAAATCTCAGCTGAGCTCATAGATCTCTCTTATTAAGGTGCTATCTGTGCAGAGTTTAAAAGCTTACTTTTGGTTTAAAGCAGCCTTAGCTGTTCACCTTTCCTGCACCATCCTTGTTGTACAATCAAACCCATAAAGTATTTTCTTTTATTGCCTGCTACACCAAGAAGCAAACAGAGCCTTCCTGTTACATGGTTCCTAACTAGAACTGAAGGAAAAACTTCACACGTAAACCTAACAAAGTTGTTTCAAGTTTTCTTTTGGCTTCTGTACAAGAAACTGAGAATTTGATGACGAATTTCTCAAAACAACAGCGTAGACTGGTTTCCATAGCAAATTTTCCTTCTAAAATAACTTGGGTCAATTGCCTACGCAACTAGGGTAATAATTAATGAGAAAAATCACAACAGTTTGGCAATTCCCATGATCTGATCTTGGATGAACATCTCCATAAGCAACAGAGGCTGAGCAGGACAGACTTGAACAAAATTGCTGCTCAGGACAGCAACTATCTTCTGTTACAGTATATGATTTTAGATTTGCACTCTGAAAAACACTTTATAAAAATGGCCCGAGTTTGGACTCACAAGAAAAGTAAATGAAAGCTGAAAGTTCTTAATACGTCTGAAAAAAATCAAGCCATTTTTCTGAAGATACACAAGGAGGAACTGCAGGTTTAACTGTCATTGTCCACGTCTGAATATTGTGGCTGACAAATGCAGAACAAAAAGATGTGACTAATGCAATGATTGCAAAGTACAACACATCATGACTTAGTGTAACATGTCCTTTCCATTGTACAAGCATATGTTTCAAAAGCAAGCATATGGTGCGCTTTTGTAAAAAGGAGTTGAGTTACTCATAAGCAACACGGTGTCTTCCCTTTCAGGGATCCAGCATGCCACAGTACAAGCTGACATACTTCAATCTGCGAGGACGAGCAGAAATCAGCCGCTACCTGTTTGCCTATTCAGGCAAGAAGTATGAAGACCATAGGATAGAGGCAGCAGACTGGCCCCAAATCAAACCAAGTAAGTAACAAGGGATCTTATATCCAAAGCTCCGCTAGAAATGCTGTCAAAAAGCAAAGCAATTGAAGAGATACCTATATGTTTCATAAGCAGAAATACATTTAATTCCTGGCTTTAATTAAGTCTATGGGAATTTTATTGTCTAGACAGCCAAAATGTCATTCCTGATGCTCTCATGGAAATCCAGATCCAAAGCTTCAGACAATCTAAAATGACTTACCTGCTGTCATCCAGCTGGGCTTTTACTCCTTGTAAATTCAGCTCAGATTTTGTCTGCCCAAAGCTAACCAAATGAATGCTAATCTTCTCAGTTGCTTTGGAGGATTTGGTCTCAAAGATCATACTGCAGCCTTCACCCTCATTTTAGAAAGCCAGATTGGAATTAAGTGTCAAGAAGGACACTCCTTTTCAACCAGAAATGTCTTCAGAGAGGGAAAGCGATGACAGAAAACAAAAAGAAATCAGTTGATATAGCAAAAAGAAAACAAAAGGATCAAAAATGGTGCTAGAAAATAATTGTTCCTAAGAACAACCCCTCCCAGCCCTTCCAAGAGTACTCTGCAGGCTACTATACCCCATCCATTTCAGATTTTTTAGTTAGAGTAACCTCTTTCCAGCTATTAAAACTATTTGTTATTTCTGTTTATTAAATGGGCCTTAGTTCAAATGAAACAGATCTTGAGTTTGGAGACTGGGGATATGAAATCAGAGATAGCTGTGTCTTCATTTCATGGATTTGGCCCATGTTTTGCTACACGGGCTATGACTTTTCACGTCCAGAATGAAGAATAATGCCTTTAGTCTGGGAAAAAGGCAAAACTCATGCACAAGGCAATTTCTATTAATCGAGTAATTTTTCTTGATAGGCTTTCACACCATTTAATAGACCCAGCCAACAGGCTATGAAATGCTTGTAGGGTGCAGTTAAATTTTTTTTTTTCCCCATAATGCTCTCCAAGTGGCAGCTGAAGCCCATCTGTGGTGCTCAAATCTAGAAAACACTAGCTAACAACCCACAGATGAGTGTAAATGGGATATTTTCAGTTAGGGATTGTTGACTTCGGAAACCTTTTCTTTTTAAGAGCTTAAACCTGTTGGCCATGTGATATAGCTTATGTCTCTCCCACTGCAGTTCTCAAGGAAGCAGGGCAGAAGCTAAAGGTGAGACTGAGAATTCACAGGAATAGCGGAAAGCTCTTCATAGGCCTTCTTCATACTTAACTATGCACGTATTCACACATACACACACCCACTTATGTCCTGAAGTAAAGTTCAGAGAATATTAGCAAAGTATAATTCTATGTAGAGTTTTGCATACTGATCTTTAAGTGAGGCAAAAAGACAAAGCATAAGTAGTGACTTAAAGGCTACAGAGGCATTCATATCCTAGGACAAGACGTTCTCATAGCAGATCTATCAATCAATATTGACGATGTCCCCAACATCCAAGCCAGCACAAGAAACCATGCAGGAAAATCCTTCCTATGCTTTTCTTCAGTGCTCACATCATGAATTTCCCAGTGAAGCTTTATATGTACCGTACTTGTTCACTACAGTGTATGCCTAGCTGCAACACCATTACCACCCAAACACTGGGAGAAAAGGCATCCTAGAAATCCTAAGCCATACAGTTTGTAACTGTATCTGCTGCATTAACAAATGTCGGTCAAGTCATTTAACTTTGGATATCTTTGTTTCTTTCTGTGATGTGAAAAGTTTGTTAGCAGGTTTACCAAGGGTTAATTAAGATTTTTCATTTTCTCTGCATAATGGCTTTCATAGCAGCCTCTACTATGGAATTTAATCTAGGGATCAGTCAAAGCAGTTAAGAAGTTTAGTAAAATGTGGGAGCTGCTGCTTTCAGATATGTGAAATCATCTGTGCAAAATTTGTGCTGGCCTAGGTGTTCTTTGAATTTCAGGCTTCTGTAGACAGTGTGCTTCCAGTGAGTCAGTGGATGGGAACTGGAATGTATTGTGCTATTTGACCAGGAAAATGTACACCTACAAAGAAATGGTTGGATGCATGTCTGAAAGTGCTATTACACCTCATATCAGGATGCTAAACTTTTGCTTCTGGAAGGCTCCCTGGATCCTAGCTCAAGAACCAATGTAATGATGGCATTTACCACCAGCGGCATCTGCATTGCAGACAATATGCAAGTTAAGAGGTTCATCAACTAAAACAAGAGTAAAGGTATCTTGTTTGTATGCGTAACAATGTATGCTGCTAAGGAAATTGCCTGGAGATCAACTAACTGATGACTACCTCCTCCTCCTCCTCCTTTGTGAAGCAATCGTTACTCATGGTATTTCCAGACAAAGTAATCTCCCACAGGCAAATCATTCAGCAGAACTCTAAATAAAAGGTAGCAACAGGGCTTTGCAGTAAACAGCCTTACAGGGCACAACAAGACCAATAGCCACTGCTCCAGTCTGTCCTAAGGTACCTAAACACCAACTTTGCAGGCCATGACTCAACACAAGAAATGGTTGCCTCCTAGTTAGGGACTAGGTCGCATAGGGTTTGTGTGTCTTAACACTACAGCAATATTGCATACAGCAGAGATGCACCATTTGCCATAAGGAAAACAAACCACTTGCATTCTCTACTATCCTGAATTTTCAAAATGTGCCTCAGCTGCCTCCATGGAGGTGGGGATTGAAGAGGAAAAAGCACCAGCCCTCAGGAAAGCAGGTAGCAGAATCCTTCCCAAAAAGGTTCAAATATTGCTGTGTTCAGCAGTAAATATGGAATGAGGGGATCTCTCCAACCAACTGAGAATACACAGGCATAGTTCACTCTGTTAAGACATCTCCTACACTACTGTCATTCATATTCTGTATTCAGGTCTTTCTTATGAAGCTCAGGATTATTTTATTTTTTTTTTTCCCCATTATGCTTGGAGTGGGTCCACTTCAAAAAGAACAGAAATAAAGTAGCAGATGCCAGTCAGTCTCATCCTGGTAAAAACCAAAGGGTGGTGTTTAGCAATGATAAGGGGAATTACAGCTGCATTTGATGTAACAGCAGCTAATGTAATAGCAGTTTGGTACACCACTTGTTTTGCAGCCCTCAAAAATCATTAGAAATGGTTCAATTAATTAAGCTAATTACATAACTATACATTGACGTGAGATTAAGAAATACCACTCAAATTGCTATGCACACTTGCATATAGTATGTTTGCATTTACCCACTTGCCTATGAAAGATCTGAAACCATTTTTGACTGCAGAGTCCGCAAGTACAAAATAATGTCCCTCTTTTCAAAAAACTTCAAGTACGGTGAAGTAAGATAAAGAAAAAAAAGACCTAGGGAAGAGGAAACTATTCTCTTAATAAGTTTGGACAAGGAGAGCCTCTTCGTGATTCTTGAACTACTAAGGGAACAAATCAAAGAAGCTAAGTTTCTCTGAGTACAAGGAGTCGGGTCTCTGCAGAGAGGATAGGTTTGCTTCATCAATTGTCATAAAATTAGAGAAGGTTTTGCAACAAATACCACCCTCCCATCCAAATCATCATACCATATAAAACAGAAAATACTGTCATTATACTGAAGAACAGACTTACTTCTTAGTTCTCCTGTAAAATTGAAGGGAAAATAGAAAATGTGTACATTAAGATTAATGCATGCACAGAAAGGCCATTTAGAAAGCAGACTTGCAGCTGCTACAAATTTAATTTTGGCCTGGACTGAAGAGTGTGATGGGTTTTGTTGTTCGTTTTGGCATTTTTCATGTGGCTCTCCCCAGCAAGCTGTTGTCTTAATGGTCCTTCAGGCAAATAAGTAACTCCTCGCTCCTAGAAATACTGTCTTACTTCATTTTGTTTACACCCAAGTGGTGCTTTTTTTTGTATGAGAGGGAGGCATATCATAACAAAAACCTTTATCCTTTGGCCTATACACTCTGAAATTAAAATCTGTCATTTGGCTTACACACTCTGAAATTAAGATTTCTGTAACTCAACTGTTGGGGTTTTTTCCCTTCTATCACTAATCAGATCATCTTTGGTAAATTTTCCGTTGCTGATTTCAGGTGAGGATTGTAGTTTATAATATAAACAAATTTAAGCAAGCTAGTATGTAAGTATTAGTGTTGACTAGCTTTAGTGCAGAATTTTAAAAAACAGCTGAATATCAAGTAGCAGCTTTACATGACCCTTCACTCTTTATATAATCAATAATTGTTTAAATAAGTAAACAAACTTACATTTTACATTTCCTTTTGAACAGACTGTGACTTGACTGTACCACCATTGAAACCATACTTAATTCAAGATCTATGCACCAGCACATAATAGACTCATTCAAGATCTGTATTACCACATAATAGGCTCCTCACAAAAAAATGTCCTTGTACTGACATAAGTCATGATATAGCAGATAATCCATTGTAATGGTGCACAAAGTTACCATCCTCTTGAGATATCAGGCTAGCATGCAGTAACAGCTTTTGTTCTGTGGCTTATTCAGGGAATTTGAAGCAATGGCAATTATGCAGACTTTATAGTCATTGCAAAGGACGCTTTCATTGCACTGACGGCTGTAAATGTCCCATAAACTGTTTAGGAGGGGTGGAATGTTGCTTGAAGGGTCCTCAGGAAACTTGACAGACTAATTATTGCACTGAAAAGACTTCCAACATAACTGATAAATCTTGAGAGGTACCTGACAGCAGGCAAGAGTTCTTCAAGGGAACACTCATCCTGTTTCCTGAGTGACTTGCTGCTTTGTAACTCTAGCTAAGATGTGTAAATAGCTATCTTTGGGTAAAAAGCAGAGCTTAGCAATCACTTCCAAGGAGAATCGGAGTGGTAATAACTACAGTACTAAAGCTGGGCTGAGGTTAGATCAAAGCACCATCCTGGTCATCCCTTTCTAGAAGATATGGATTATGGATGCCTCCAGCTCCAGGCCAATTGCTTCCCAGGGGCCTTGCTCCTCTGCCAGCCTTACATAAAATAAATCTTTCACATGCTTCTTATTGGAAGATGCAAAGTATATCTCATATATTTGTTACTCATGATCCAATTTAAATATTAATGGAAAGGAAAAGCAGTTATGGTTAGTTTTCAAGGCAAAGGAGAACTTATTTTGACAGATATATTGTAGTAAGAAGCATGGCTGTGACATTTATTTTCCCCTGTCTTTGACCAACCCAACTGCCTTAATATGACATCAATCTAAACTGCTTGATTGCAAAACCATTAATTATTCAGATTTTGAGGAACATTCAAATACTTAAAAACCGGCTGCTTAGCATCAAGGCTATAGATGATTTCAACACAGGCAGGAGGAAGGATGGGAAAGAGGAGGTCAACGCGGGAGCGTTGGTCATAGGAAATAGGGGAAACTGAACTCGCGTCTGGGAGCAAAGCTGAGGCGAGTCAGGATAAACGTGGGGAAGAAAGAACAGAGATGAGGTGGAGAAGAATAATGAAGAAGAAAAGATGACTGGACAAGGAAGGAGGAGTCAAGGGAAGGAGAAAATTAAAAACTGTATCTGTGTAGGGGCTCCTCACTAGCTGGGGAAGAACAGCAGGGAGAAGCGCAGCACAGCACTAAGCTCTGGTTTCTCCACACCAGCAGCCAACCAGCGTAACTGCCAGGCTTGGACAAAACTGTGCTTGGCTCTGTGTTGTGTTTCCCTTCCCTGTCCTTGACAGAGAAACAGGCCCAGATGATCACCATCCACTGGTTCGTGCCCAGGAGGATGAGCCAGGAGCTCATGGTCCAAGGGAAGGCCTGAACACTAGTGAGAAACTACAGGCATGCCAGGACAGGAATAGTGACCACAGCCCTTGGGGACTTCGTGGGATGGAGACAATTTATACAGGTGTCCTTGCTTTTAACACACATCAGGCCTCATCTCCCCTGCTTAGTATCCAGCAGAGATTATATAAACATCACAGTTCTAGTCACAAAAGCCAACCAAAATTAAAATATATATAAAAAGGAATTCATCCAACTCCTTAGCACTGCACAGATGCTTCAGTGAGTCCTTTCTCAAACGAGAAGAGAGACTGCAGATCAGTCTGATGAATTACACTCACCCTCTGTCAAGGTTTTCTTCATGGGAAGTGTAAAGTCTGTGCAGATTCCATTGCAGCATGCAGTGCTAAAAACAATGAATAACCAACATAATAGGAAAAGCAAGAATTTGCTGGTAAAAGTTCAATTTAAAGATGACTACAGGTTTAGTTATCCAAACAGTATGCTTTTTAAAATCCCTGTTCCTCTTTTCAGTGAGTTTTCAATCTAAATCTGGAAATCAACACAAGGGTTCTTAGTGCCTTCTACTTCAGATGAGCAACAAAGCAAGCAGAAACTGAAAGGGAAAGGTCATATATTTTGTGCATGCCTGAGAAATGACGCTGTTTGTATGATGATGGCAACAGACTTTTCTAGTTCTCCTTCTTAAAATGTATTTGCTCAGGTGGGAATTGGAAACTTTGCAAGACAACATTGTTTTGAAAAACATGGAAAGGACATCCATATGGATACACGGGGGTATAAACTGACCTAAGTATGAAGCAGCCCCCAACCAATCAAAGTTAAAGAAAAACTAGCAAAGTGACACTCAGATCCTTCCAGGCTGCACTACTTTGGCTTAACTGTTCATTCACGATTGCTCTCCAGTGCATGTTGTTTCATGATTTGCCCCCACCACCCTCATTCTACCCAAATGAGATCCCTCTTACATTCCAGCTTCATGTGCCACCTCTTTCACTTGCTCATCTCATGTAAGTTCCTTGAACATGTGTTGTCAATGAGCAGAGCTAGGGCCAAAAGCACCATGAGAGGCTCAAAGCAAGCCACTGAAAGCCCATATCCATGAATCTAAGGGTAACACTGCTTAAATTTGTGTACAGACAGATGGTTTTCTGTTGCAGTTTGGAACCCCTGAATAGATGGCCTGGCTGTGGGTTTTGCTGCACTTCAAAAAACGGGCTATGGGCAAGGTGTGTAGAGGCCACATCGAGGTCATTTGTCAAACCTTGACCTTGCCTCCAGCAATCAAACTGCCCCATCTAGCATGAAGGCTCTTCACTCACCCTTCCTGAGGATGAACTGTGTGACAAAAATCCACCCCTTCTTCTCCACTTGGAAAAGGAAGTCTCCAGTTTTCACAGGGAACACATTCCTGCCCACAACAGCCAAAATTATATACAATCAATCTCCTGGTTTTGCTATGAATTTATCAATATAGGAAATTGTTCTTTTAGTTACAAGAGCAAAAAGGTACTTCACTGCAGGTTGCTAAAAACTTTGGTCTTGTTATATGAATTTTGGATAATAATGTTTCAAAGGCAAAGAGATATTTTTTTTCCATAAAATTTTCCAGACTTAAAATGCAACTTTATAAGACATTATACCTTCTCCTCCAATAAGGAGGAGATGTACTATAAATATTTTCTGCCCCTTGACTGTTCTTTGCTATTTTCTTCAGCTGTAAAGCAGCCTGGATATCTGCCATACTTTCCAGTGTGAAAGAATAGCATTCCCTGCACCCAAGAAAAAACAACAGATTTTTACAATGATCTGCACAGCACAAGTGTGATTTCTTCAAACATCTCAGAATTGCACTAATTTACAGTCTATTAACTCAATACTCAACAAGTCAGTGCATAATCATATACATACACTCTATCAGCAAGAAAAAAATAAATCTATGTTTATATTCAAATTACAATTTTTTTTCCTGTTCTTTATAAGAAAAAATCAAATGGCATTTTAAACACACAAGAAAGGAAGGAACATCTCCCATTTACCATCTGGTATGATTTAAATAGTCCATTGTTTAGTAATGATGGCAATAGATATGCTGCCTCTTAGCAAAAAAAACCCCAAGCCTCATTATAAATCAAAACATAATGCCTTTTGAACATCTAAGGCTCATGGGATGATGTGCAATAAAATCTGCTTTCATTTATTAATTTTATATTCACATGATAAATCATGCAAGTGTATGAATATTTCTACTGCACACAAAACAAAGCTGTATTTGTATATTTTTAGTGGTAAACTCAGTTTCTTTTCCAGGAAAGAATAACCAGATCTTAATGAAAATAGGTCAGCACTGAGGAGGAAACACTTTGTAGGCATTACTCATGTTTTCAAGAAAGGAATAGCAATTCCCTTCAATTCTGTGGGCTGCTAGGAAACAAAAAAAAAAAAGTTAATCCAGAAATGGCCAGATTACTGAGAAACAGAACATGAGAGATTACTGCCACTTTGCCACCCAGATGCCTTTCACACCTTAATCCATGTTCCTCAATTGTCAGAAAGATGCCTCCCTCCTTTTGCTGTAATCAAGGGTTTCTTAAAAAAAATAATATATCTGTACAAACAAACCAGCTTTCATTTTCCTTGTAGCAATCAACAAACTGAAGCATCAGTCAAAACTCCAACTTTTAGACTTTCCCCTGTACATAAACACAGCAGAAAATGGTCTGTTCAGTTTCTAGATGAAGCAATTGTAGTTTCCCAACCTGAGCAGTGATCATCGTGTTTTGACAGTTATTGCTACAGCGCCTGGCTTAGTCACGTTGGCCTCGCCAGAACTGCATGGGCTCAGCAGCACTTCTACCAGGGGCCTCCAAAAAAAGGAGGGTTAACTCCTTCAGGGGCCATGGTTATTGCTCCTGAGCCAGCTGCGCTTTTGCCATTACCTATTGTCAGGCATTGGCGTACAGCCTTGTGTGGTCTGGGGGGATCTGAAGATGGCCGTAGGCTGACCACGCTGGCACGTCCAGCAGTCACGCATGCTCTCAACCCCTCTACTTGCACTTGCTTGAAAGATGTGCTGGTGTCCTGCATGAGCAAACGTTATTTCACAGCTCTGTGGCTTTGGAGGCAGTGATGCTCAGGGCACTCCGCACCGTTAATCCACAGCACAGAACCAATGCTCTTCTCATCTTCACAACCAGAGAGCTTTTCGTTTTAGCATCTGGGGATGCATCTTTTCCTCTCTGGATTCTCAATGAAGCGATACATGGACTTGCCAGGACCTTGCTGCTCTCTGGGTATTAAACATATGAAGCCCTCTGTTATTGAAACAATAATAGACTTTTGCACAACTAGCAGTGCATGCTTTCTCCCTGGAGTACAGCAGCTAATGCTCTTTGAGCTCTCTTGCTTCTACTAGTCATCAGCATCAAAATTTATACCAGCTTCACAGCATGCTGAACTTGGGGGGGGGGGGGGGGGGGGAGCATCATGAGTACTGAGCTCAGATGCAGGAAAAAAAAAAAAAAGCACAGATGAGTCCTGAATGTCTTGTGCAGCTGCCAAATTAATTTTGCAGCTACAGATTTGACATCTAAGATACCGTACCAAATGTTATTCACATACTGCATGCTAAACCACAGAGCCACGTGGCAGTGTTCATCATTGATGAAGTTGCCTTGATAAACAGGTCACGAATACGTAAGGTTTCATTATTTTTCCCTTTTCACTAAGAACTAAAAAACCTCATGGAATAGAAGTGTCATTCCAGCTGTCCCATAAAGACAGTTCTCCTGGGTTTGAAAGCACTTTGCTTTTTTCCAATAGCCAATGTTCTTACTTTTCCGCTACTGCCGTATCACATCACAAGACAGTCTTAAGATGAGCGTACATCTTATTTACATAAAGTGTAATCCAGATGAAAATTGGATACAAAGCATTTGGCTATGACCAGCACTTGCAATCACGTACTTGGAATTTATGAAATAGCATCCTTTGAAATGCAGAGATTTAAAGTTCCCCCAGTGAACAGCACTGGGTTCCCACGAGTAGATTCTCACTGCCCTTAATGCGACAGTTTTTCCCAGCTTAAGTTTTGCTCTGAGGTTTCAGCCCCATTTGATATCATGCCAGCAGCTTCTCCAAAATGTAGAAAAACAGCAGTCCAAGTTTTCACATACATTATGCTACTAAATTAATAACTGAAAAATAAGATTGATCTCATATCTCAAACTCTCTTACAGATGTCCATGATGCCTGCTTAGTTTGTCTTCCACTATATCTGGAGGCTTCCTCCCCATCACTGACAGAATATTTTTTTTTTTAATGCAAGCCAAGTCAAATAAATTTGAGTATCTTCTTAGCATTTGCAGTTCAGTGTGAAAGCTGTATTTGTCCCTTGGTGATGACTGTCAGCTGAAATGTCTTGTCACAATATAAGTTCTGAAATACAGATACCTATCTGAATCACTACTTCTGAATTTAAAACAAGTGTAAATGAAAAAGCACCTTTGTAGTCTTTACCCAATCTCTTACTTCATACCCCAGCTGGATCCTGCACTACAAATCTTTGCTTAACCTTGGCAGTCACTCTCCTGGGGAGGAAAAAACAGGGAAGAGAAGGAAAAACCAAGATTCCACTGAAAAGTTTCCCTGCATAAAGAATTCAGGATATGTAGAAGCACATTCAGCCTTTACAGCACAAGGCTAGGAAAAAGGAAATGCAATACCTGTTTTCTACGTTACAGTTGCCTTCTTGCAGTGTAATCTGGTTATATCTTTAACCTTTTGTTTTTTTAGTCCATGCATTTCCCTACAGAAATACTGTGAAACTGAAGTGCTATAACAATGCATACCCTCTGAGTGGTAGAAGTGCAACTATTACAGACTCCTACTGTTAAGGGCTATGATTTAACTTTTGGTTGTTTTTTCTTTTTCTTTCTCCTCCAAGCTATCCCATTTGGCAAAATCCCCATTCTGGAAGTAGACGGAGTTACTATTCACCAGAGCCTGGCAATAGCAAGATACCTTGCCAGAGAATCAGGTAACACTTATTTGGCTATTGTCTTGCTCTGTTCTGCACCCACCTTTAATGCTCAGAAAAAATACATCCACAGCAAAAATAGAAACAAACCAACACCTTGGCAAGCCCAACCTAGCAGAAGTCAACACCAGTGTGGCAATACTGGTACTAGTGGTCTTCCCAGGCATGAAGAGCTAATGGTTTCAGCCTCTCATTGCATCTGTAGTTTGTCTACCAGCACCGAGTGCTGACCACAGAAACGCAGCGTACCATATAGAATGCTATTAGAGATGCCAACTCAAAGAGTGATGGTTTAAAAAGCACTGAGGAGCACTGGTGTGGTGACATGCCTTTGTTCAGTGGCCTTCCTTACCATAATTTGGTGCTAATTTTGCTCGGTGGGTCGGGGCTGCTGTGGCAATCCTGATGAGATCTCAGGCTACATCCCTTGTGATTCCAAGATCAGAAAGAAGAAACAGAGCAAGGCATATCCTCCAGGATGCTGTACAACAGGGTTTAGTCACTCAAAAGTCACACAGAATGTAAAAAAACAGAAAAAAAAAAAAAAAGGTTCAAAGTAACAACCTGTAGTGTGAAATGCTACAATGTTCTGAAGTCATGGGGCTGAGCTCCATATTCACACTGCAAGCATGCACACCTAAAGGAAAACTCAGAAATAATCACCCTTTATGTCTGATTGAGTTTCCCCTCTGCGTACTGTACCTGGGGTTTGGGCTGATTTCTCCAGCCAATAAACTTTATTCACCTGTCACTGCACAACAGAAAGCGTGTACCTGTGGCTTCCCTAAGGTTCTCAGGGAAGTTTCCCCTGGAGCTAAATTTGAGCTGCCAGGCTAACAGAGAGATTTCCAGGAGGAGGAGGTTTTAGAAGCATTAGAGATTATCACAGTCAGCAGGCAGAGCACTCTGAAGCAGATTTAGGCAACAGTTCTGAGCTGGCAGAGAGATTAGATCAGATGGTGACATCACTTGCACCTTAAATACTTACATGCTGTGGAAGTAGTTGACCAGTTAGATAAAGTGATATAAGACTTAGTAATGCAAATAATCAAAGAGAGTAGTCAGGGCTTGCTTTAGGTCAGCAAGCTGTCATTCAAAACCATCTGCAAAACTGGTCCGGCTGAAGGCAGACGTGTTTGTGGTGTGCTAAAAGTCAGCAAATTGAAGGGGGGGAGGGGGCTGGGAAGCAAGCACTATCCTACTTTTTTACACTCTGAGCAAAGAGATGTAAC
This sequence comes from Harpia harpyja, assembly GCF_026419915.1. Classification (NCBI taxonomy): domain Eukaryota; kingdom Metazoa; phylum Chordata; class Aves; order Accipitriformes; family Accipitridae; genus Harpia; species Harpia harpyja. The sequence goes on from NC_068941.1 coordinate 36,733,835, forward strand.
CTGCCTTTCAAGATTTCTCACATTTTCCAATGGAGGCAACAAGCAGAAGCGCAGAGTGTTATTCTTCAAGGCACTAGCACAACATATTGTCAAGCGTGTCTGCAATACTGTGTTCCTGCCAATTTCCTCCATCCTTGATACAATCTACTACTTGTAAGGGAAGAGAATGATGAGCGTCCACCTGGTAATGAAAAATGATGAGAAAGCCTGCCTTCCACCCACGCTGCCTCCCTCCCTGTCTCCTATTGGGAGGCTGATCTGGAGCTGTGCTCCTTTTACGGTCTGAAGTTCCGATTTATGCATTCCCCAATACTTTTTCCATCAGCTTGCAACAGCCACAAAGGCTACGGTTCTGGAGCACACTCAGACCATGCTGTTCTCCATTCAGTGTTAAGTCACACTGTCAGCTACAGTGGGAAAAAGAGCATCCATGGAAGGGGAAAAAAATATTTTCAACTTCCTAGTCAGAACTTGCTAGGTCTGCCATTAAGTCTGCATATATGTCCCTAATACTTTAAAATTAAGAAATGGCATTTTTTGGAGCCTGCCACCAACAACTCTTTACTGAAGGCTCACAGAACTTAATGCCCAAAAGGAGAGGCACCCCCCTCACCTTCAAAAGCATAAAGTTTCAGTAAGGGAGATGACTTGGCAGAGGAAGGGCATACAGTTTATGGGAAACACAGAGCTTCCAGGTGAGGCTTAAAGAACAGAGAGGAAGAGAAGGATGACCTGAACCTGCACAGAGATGAAAGCATGAATGCAGGTCTGTGAAAAGAGAGCGAGGGAAAAAAGTAGCAGGGGAGGAAAGCAGATTTGTAAACAAGACAAAGTTTGGCTAAGGTGCCCGATTACAATGAAGTAATCAAAAGCAAGCAGGATGTCACAAGAAGGTTCTAAATGGGGCTGAATGGGCAGGATAGAGGAAAAGAAAAGCAGGCTTTCACAGAAGCACTTTTGGAGATTGTGTTGACCAAGATGGAAAGACCATGAGATGGAGAAGGACATTGAAAGCTGGGATGGGGAAAGATTAACAGAAAGGAATTAGTGCTGACCCTCACTGAACATGCTGGGGTGGTGGAAGGCAGAGAAGATAAGGAAGCTGTAATCAGGTTGTGGGCTCAGGTGATAGAAAGAACAACTCTCTACCTAGGATGGCTGTATGAGGCTGGAAGGGGAAAAAAGCAAAGGTAGATGAGATTGCACCTGGATACAAGGAGTCAAATGCATGCTGTTAGCATCCAAAAAGCCCTGGAGAGCATGTATTTTTACAGAAATGTTCACAAAGAACAGAGTTTACCTTTGGGGTATCAAAGACTCCTGCTGATGCTGTCTCTAACCTCCCTTCATATGCTTGCTTCCCACAGGTCTGGCAGGTCAGACGCCTGTGGAACAGGCGCTAGCTGATGCGATTGTGGACACCATAGATGATTTCATGACACTGTTCCCTTGGGCAGAGAAAAACCAGGACGTGAGAGTAAGACAATCACTAATTTAAACGAAGGTAGCACATAAGCCATGACTCTGTACCTGAGCATCTCCTCTGGAGACACTGCCATGTGTCAATCCCTGGGTCCATCACCTCACCTCAGCAAAGCTGAGCTGGAGGAGCTCTGTGGTTCTTCCTCAAGGCTAATCCAGCCAATGCCATCTGCTCCTTCCCACCTCGTCCGTCACCAGCTTTTTTTCACCCTTGGTGGAAATGATGAGGCCATCATGAGCCACCCCTCACTAGTTCACTTTGAACCAAGGATGCCATATGGGCATACATCAAACTGCTCTTCAAAGGGGAAAGACAGGACACTTCCACCCCAGCCAGCACTGTGCAATACCTGTATCTTGTCACAAACAGACTAAGCTCAAATCATTCTCTTTCTGCTAACTCAAGATTAACAGCTTCACCCCACCTTTTTTGCGCTTCTGCATCTTGATTTCTTCTTGGTTTTTTAGTAAGTATCAGTCTTCAATACATCAGCTGCCAGGGACAAATGCTTTTCAATTACCAGAGCAGTGTAAGACAGCGAGTGCCTTTAAAGAGGGGAGGTAGCACATCCCTCACTGTCACTGCAGCTGTGCTCTTCAGACCCCTGCGGCCCCACCTCAGTCCTCAGCAGTGGTGCTGCAAGTACTGACACCAGGCTAACATGCTGCCATGGCTACTTTAACATGCAGTCACAGGCAAAGTCCTACAGCATTTGGGTTTTGGGTTTTGGTTTTTTTTTTTTTTTTTTTTGGCATCGGTCCAGTCCCTCTCACCAGAGCCCCAAATGCAGGCATGCACATCAGCTGCTGGGGGAAGAGGGTGATGGATGTGTTAACTCCAGCGTTACAATGGCTCCACACAGCTCCGACCCAAGCAGATGACCTGACCCTTTTAGGAAAGGGGTAGCGTAACAACAGGTCTCACCATTAACTACCAGTGCAGCCACCTTCCATTTATTCAAAGGTAACGTTTCAGATCAACTAGGGTATCCTATTACAGAAACCACAGAGTACAAGATGTTGCCCCAAACCAACAATAAATAATGAAACAATATGAAAGTGCTCTGAAATCTTGCAGGGGAAAATCTGAAAGTGTGTTTCAAGGTTTTAGTATTAAAAAATGTGAATTACTTAATTTCCTAATGATTTCCTGACATTTCCTAATTTGGGGAGGGGAGATTGACTCATGATTTTTTAATCATTTAGAAACAGTCACACTATTGCTAATGCGTTAGTGGAGCAGCAGCACTACTGCCACAGTACTGCTACTCCTTTACAGGGAAACTCCCACAATAATGCCTGCATGTGTCCCAGCTTGTACTCAAGCACTTGTCCAGAATAAGGACCCAGATCATGTCACCAGTGATTATTTTAAAAGGGAAGAGAGGTCGCAGGCAACCCTTATATGCCTGTACGCACGTATGCATGCAAGGGAGTGTTTTGAGGCCAAGGAAGATCGAGAAACTTACTTTCTGGGGATCTTTAACATTTTTTCTCACTATTAGCCGTTCTCCTCCTCTCCTTCTGGGTCCGCTGCCACCACCTTGTGGTAGAAGTGGCGTCTCGTGGTCTCTCAAGGCCAGATTTAAGTCGTGTACACATGGTAAAGTCAGAAAACTTCCCCAGGCCACAAGTGGTTACAGGAACACACATCCCTCGGAGAAGGGTGAATGGATTCGTTATGCTACTACCTAGCCAGTAGCCAAGAGAAAACCAAGCAAGGTAAAGGGAGCAGAGGTGGAAGCTGCCCATGGAAGCTTGCTCCGTGCGAGGCACAGACTCTCTCTTCACCCTACACCCCCCCCAAAAAATAGCTGCTCTTGCAACAGTTTTGTCATGCTTTGCTGGAGAGCTCCAGGACTGAGACAAGTAGGTCGTGCTACTCTAGAAGGTGGATCCTGGTCACGTCCCCACCAGCTTCACAGGTTGACTGGGTACTTCTGTAGTTGGAGGAGGTCATTACCATCATGGTCACACTATAGTTTGGGGGTTGTTTTGGTTTTTTGTTTTTGTTTGTTTGGGGTTTTTTTGTTGTTTTTTTTTTTTTTTTTCTTCTTCAGGGAGGGCAGGGGAACTTACTTAAAAAAAGGAAATGCTACAGCACAGGGTACAAATACGAAATTTCTAGACTGCAAACTTCTGGCTGTTAATTGCAGTCACCACATTCAGCTGCTAAGCTCTTAACAGACAGCAGAAAATGATGGCAAATCTTCGAACACATCTGCAGAAATACTGACTTTATTTCAGCCTGCATTTTTGGGACCATTTAGGCTGCTACCTCTTCTAAATTTTATTCTTCTTTTCATTAACCTGAATTTCAAAGCTGTTGAAATAATTCCATTCCTGTATAGCAGTGCTTATTTAACCAAGCCTGAGTATGTTCCTCCAAAATTAGGCCAAGCACATTAACTGCACAAACTGTGCCACATGGGTCAGACCAGATGATCACAACAGTCTGCAATCTCACTTGCTTCCAAGCAGGTGAGAAGAGAAAACCAGACACAGTTTCCCACTCCAAAGGAAACAGCTAACCCTTTAATAGCAGCCTTAAAACTTTCTGCTGTGGGGAACAGCTGGCAGAGAACCACCATACACTACCTCATCCTTCATCCATTAACATACAAATACTAAGGCCAATACCCTTCAATGCAGACTTCAGCCTTTAAAAATGTATTTTAACCACCTCAAATCTCATTGCTGTGGAGACCAAAAAAAGCAGAATAAGCTGCTAACATAAAAGTTCAAAGATAAACCCAGCAAAAGCTCAAAACCCAGGTTCCACATCTCACACGAGAAGGACTGGTAGGAAAAGATAACAGACCAGCATCTAACTGACAGCATGGAAAGACCGAGCTTAAGGGATTCTGGAAATTTGAGACCCTGTACACTAGAAAACATAACATCCAAAAGAATCCCCCCAAAATATGACCGTGAGACATTGGGAATATATTTATAGATGGATTCTTCCCAAAGCTATGGCAGGGCTCCCATCTTGCTCTGGCTTTGGTGGCTGTCAGCACAGATAAATGAGCAGCATCACTCCACACATCGTGTTTTAGCATCCAGGAGCTTTCAGGTGTTCATTAAGGGACCAGTTAGCTTAAGTCATGGCTCACCGAGCCATGAATGCCATGTTTTGGGCATCTAACCCACTTAATGGGTAATTACCTCAGCTTTCCTAAATTCTATCATGCCCCTTTGCACGTATCCAAGTGACAGTTACCTCTGCATTTCTTCACTTATCTTAAATAACTGCTGTTTGCTGTATCAATCCTGACTTGGATGTTAACACATTCCTTCCTCCAAAGAGAACTGAGAGGACTCTAAAGTTTGGGTCAGACCAAATGATTTCACTGCCACCTTTCTCAGATTTCAGCTTTCTTTTTCACAAGAAACCCCCCAGATATCAATTTTGCTGACTGCTGTGCTTATGCCTTGGTGTGCATCTTTGTGTTTCTTTCTTCCCCCAGAAACAAGCATTTGATGATATCCTCACCAACAAAGCACCTGAGTTACTGAAAGATCTGGATACTTTCTTAGGGGATAACAACTGGCTGGTAGGGAAGTCTGTAAGTATATTTTTTGTTTCTCCCATTCCAATCAGGTTGCCAGAAAAATGAAATCATTGACTATTGCTGAATTTCTGGATTTCGTTCCAGCCCATGAAACAACCCTCCCCACTCTTTTAACTCTTTGTTCTTATCAATACACAGTTGGTTGCTCAATTGCAAAGTGAAAATTGTTTTCCATACTATTAGAAAAGTGAGGCAAACCAGGACTAGGATCTACATTTTCTAAACCAGTTTAGCAGTATGTTACCGCAAAACATTATAAATGCCTTTGTACTAGTCAATACAGATGGGAGTTCAGAAATCTGCTTATAATCACTGATCAATTTATAGGACAATATGAAAAAAAAATCTGAAAATATAATCCCCTTTTTTACCCAAAACTGTTTGGAAACTAATTAAAACACTTTCCTGCAGCAGTTTCAGCAGGAAAGATTAATATTATAATGCAAGTAATATTTGTAGCAAGGGCTTTATTTAATGAATTTTTACTTAAGTCAAGCTTTGCATTGCAACCTAATTACTAGCTCTATAATTACAGGCTTTAAAAAAAAAAATAAACCCACAACAAAAACTTACACAAAACGGATCAATCCATGTTTCATTTCTGCAGTTTGCCAAGAATATTAGTAGTCCCAGCTTTTGAGATTACCAACTACAATTTAGTGCTTTCTCTCCCATTTCCACCAGGTAACATGGGCTGATTTCTACTGGGATGTATGCAGTACAACACTTCTGTCCTGTAAACCTGACCTGGCAGACAACTACCCCAGGCTTTTAGCTCTCAGAGAGAGAGTGCAAGCAATTCCAGCTATTGCAGCCTGGATCCAGAAAAGACCGAAGACTGTAATGTAGATCAGCTGTTCAGACTGGAAAAAACAAATGCATGTTTAGTTTTCAACATGACAAGCATCCTAAGTTATTAATTTCAACGACTCTAAAATTAATTTCAGATGGGTATGCTATATCAAATCAAAATCTACCACTTGTATCCATTTATAAGAGAGAATCTAAAAAGCTGATTTAGTCAAGTAGAGCCTGAGGGAGAGGTGTGATTTCAATCACATTCCCCCCACTACTAATAAAGTGCTTGATCAATCCAATTATTGTTCCGTGGACTCTCAAAGGGAGAAGAGATGAGTACACCTTCCTGGCGAGATGCAATCTCAACAATACTTTGTTTATTGTAGACTTTCAATCTGGAGGAAAGCAGACTAATTAACAAGAGGATAAATGTGTGGGAGGACTAAGGACACTAAGCAAAAAAGAAAAAAAAAAAAACCTACTTAGTCAACAAACTTCAAGCTTCTCAAGCATTTTCTTTAGCCTCTTGAAGTTTATGCTGTACCACTGAGAACAAAAAACAAAACCAAAACACAAGAACCCCAAACAACAGCTTCCCCCCCCAAAACCAAACAACCCCCCAAAAACCCAAAACCCAACCCAAACTGAAAAGCAGCTGCTCACCTGAGCTGGTGCCCACACCAGCACCAGTTCTCCATAAGCACACCAGCTGCAAATTGAACATTCAGCAGCTCTGTATCTCTTCCAGTAAGTAGGAGACAAAAATTGAGGGGCAGTGGTGGCAGGGGTGGAAACCAGATTTAGGACAAATGAAGGAACAAACAGTTTGTTCTTCCAGCACTTGGGAAAACAGGTAGGTGAAAATCCTGGCAACGTGGACAACTGTAGCTGCAAGTGGTTTACACAAACTCAAGGAGAGACAAGTGCTTGCAAGAGGACTCCACTGCGTGGTGTAAGCAGATAAAGCACAACAAATTTGGGCAATCCTCTGGGCTGAAAATGGCCACTGTTGGAAAAGTTATTTCCCTTCACAATTGCTTTCCCCTCCCACCATATGTATTATTTCATTGAATCATATGAGTGACACCAACCAACCACTAAAAGTTCAGAGACAAACCAGGTATTGGCAGAACTGAAAGCAAGGTCCAATCTTTTTCTCATTCCCATACGGTATTCTCCATCTGCTTTGCAATTCCTTGCATGCTTTGTGCTAGCTCTTTACAGGTTTTTCCTTCTTCAGCTCCCACTCTCCTCTCTTCTTCAGCAACAGACTTCAGATAGTTGGGGTTGTTTGTTTGTTCCCCCCCCCCCGCCCCCCCATAGATCTCTCCCGACCAGAGACACAGAATCACAGCATGGTTGATGTTGAAGGGACCTCTAGAGGTCATCTGTTCCAAACTCCCAGCTCGAGCAGGGCCACCTAGAGTCAGCTGCCCAGGACTGTGTCCAGATGACTCTTGAGTATCTCCAAGTTTGGTGACACTACAATCTCTTAAGACCTCCAATTGAACAGGGTAGAAAAAGTTACAATAAACAAAAAAAGGCAGAAACACATATGAGCTTCATAGCACTTAGAGACAGATACTGACCCCAGGGGTCTAGGGATGTGATTGTTTAAGGAGTAATCACTGCTCAGCCAGACTACGTTAACTGATTACATAGACATACCAAACTGAAACACCACACAAGCCACCCTATAGGGCAGGCATTTTGTTTCATTTCACATTTGAAGCAAACAGGTAAGAACATGCACATACAATGGGACAAGAATTGGGTTAGGATCACGCTCAACAGAAATAGACAACCTAATTAACTGCAGCATTAAACGCTTGTGGTTGTCTTAAATCCCACTATTCAGTCCAACAAAACAGGTGGAATTAAAGCAGCACGGTAGACAAACTGATTCTCACCCTTCTCCCTTCCCATATAACAAGCTATTTCTTCACCTTCAGCTGTGCATTATGGAACATGCAGCAGTGTCACAGATTTCTAGTAAAAGCCAAATAAAGTTCAGTTCAAACTTTGAAACATTTTAAAAGCTTTCATTTTCCATCCATTTCGTACTTGCAAAAATCATGCACAGTTGGAAAAAATACCCACAGCCATAACCAAACCAAAAAACCCAGATGGCCAACTCACAGATCACCTCACTGACTAATCAACTAGCAGTATCTGAAGACAGGCTGAAATACTGAGCAACCATGGACTTCCACAGCTCTTCCCTACTCTTCATATAAAACTGCTTTAAGCTCCTTCAAAAGATGCAAAAAGTGTCTTCTGACTCTGATAACCACACACAGAAAAGCGGTAACTATCAACCCCATATTGCAAACCACAGTGAATTCTAAGATGCAATCCTCCAAGAGATTCAGCCTGGTACAGATTTGCTGAGCTCTGCAGAGAGCATACAGCAGCTGAGGCTTTAAGAGAGGGCAAGGGCAATAAGGACTTCCCCATACTTTGCCTTCCCCTCAGCTTCTAAAAAAGCAGCAGTCTGAATCTTAACTACTCCGAGTTCAAAAGACCAAATTTCAGTCTTTTCCTCTGTCCAGGGAAATGGATATCCTCCTCTCCCACCTCCTCAAATCACATCCTTGCCAGCTGATTATAAACTTCAGGTGGAGACACACCTCATTGTTGACACCACTGAAGCTCTTCACTTCACTGAGATTAATTCAAAATTTACTGAAGCTTCAAGAAGAGAGCAAGACACAAGCTTTGTGTTTAGGGCACTTCATTGGCAGAGCGCAGATCTGGTATCTACACCAAGGACTGACAAAAAAATTGCAGCCCAGGTAGAAAGTTCCATTTGGCAGGAATTCTGTTTTTATAATCAGTATCCTAACACAACTGTGATTAGAGTATAATGAAACACTAGTAATTAACTACTGCTGGATAAAGCCAAGTCAATTCAAATGGAACATTTCAGCTAGTTTGAAAGCTGCCTATCTGATTTATAACATGCAAGTTATCACCCCCTCTCCTCAAATAATCACAAAATGAAAACATTTTGTTAATCTATGGAATTTTATTTGAACAAGTTGATACAAAACCAGTACGGTACATCAAATGAACCAAAACAAGCAGAAACAGACTTGAGCATTGTCAAATAAGGCACATATAAAAAAATCTACACGTGTAATCCAGTGAAACAGACAGTTTTTATATATATATATATTTGGAGGTAGAAATAATTACAAAAATACTGACAAATCTTAAGCAGTAGCAGATTTGTTAAAACAATTACTACTCAGGTCCCCATTTTGAAAAGTGAACTGTAAAATGTTTATTCAGCATCTGATGTTGGCACATTTGGGCCATTTATGTTTTTAAGCATCAAAAGAATGCTATTGGTGTTAAAAATTTTCAATACCATGAGGAATACAATAAAGAAACTACAAAAAGTTATAAATGTTCATAAAATTCACGGTCATCAGTAATGTAAGAGTCCTTGGGGTACATCACCTTTCTTCCTTGAATTCCACAACATATGTACATTTCAGAGACCTAAAGAAGCTTTTAATAGCGTGGCTATATCTGCTGGAATGGTTCCTTCTTCTCCTGAGGAATAAAAACAAGCGTTAGTACAGCTCAAAATATTTCACATAAACAGACAAAAGTCTAGATCCCCAGAACTGTACAAAATCCTCTACTTGTAGGAGTCTATCATTGATTTGTGGGTCAGACTCAGAGGGCTTTTCCTGTCAAACCGAACAATAATCAGCACAAATACATCTTTCTAGTTTATTTAACATGAAAAAAAAGGCTTGTCTGCATCAAGAACCTTGTTTTTTCAGAATAATATATTGCAGCAACCTTAATTCACTTAAGCAGACATCATTATGTGCAAGAAACTTACCTGAATCTGCTGCAGTCATATCTTGTTCTAACTTCAATTTCTGCTGGCTGATTTTGAGCATGGATTCTTCAATAGTTCCCTTACTGATTAGCTTTATGACTTTTACTTCTCTGAAAACCACAAAATAGGATAAATCCGTTTTTATAGTTTCTTTGTAGTAGTGCAAAAGGGAAGGATGCTATGCCTTTACTCGGCAGTGGTTTAAAACAAGGAGGAGGAAATGAACAAAAGGGCAATAAGGAAGAGCTTCTAGTTTTTGTCTGGACCAACTGTGCTCTGTACTGCCAGAAAACTTGTTTTCTTCTGCACTCCCAGCCACTGCAAAGTCTGAATGGTCACAAAAATCTCCACTAATAGAAACAACTCAACTTTCTCCTCATCCCATACTACAGTTGAAATACCAGTTATTAAACATACTCTATTGCTCACGTTAGCTTACTCTGACAGAGGACTCTACAATGGCCCACTCTTGATGATAGGGTACCACTTTATTGCTTAGAAGTCTCCTGAAGAGAGCAAACAACTTTGCCAAACAGTCCCAAAGACTTCAGATCTGCCTTGAAATAGTTCCTCGCACCAGAAATTTTAAAATTATAGAGAATTTGAGAGTTACAGAGAACTAGAAAAAGGAGAATGTAAATTAGGTTTGTTCTGGCAGCAACATGTGCTAAGACAATTACAGTTACCTAGCTCCCACACAACCCAGAGCTGGTTTACACAAGTCTCTGCTTAAAATGGCAGTTTTAATCATAAAATATTGTCCTTTTAGCTTCCTTTGAGAGCTTGCCTCCAAGAAAAGCCAAGCATTATAATTAAAAAGTCTTACCTCGTCTGACCTACTCTATGGCATCGGTCTTCTGCTTGCTTATCGTTGTATGGGTTGCAATCAATGTCATGAAGAATAACAACGTTTGCTGAGGTCAGATTAATTCCCAAGCCACCAGCTTTGGTTGACAGGAGGAATACAAATATACCCATATCCGTATTGAACTGATCTATTAGATGTATCCTGCAGAACACAAGAAAACACACATCAGGCCTTGGAGAAAACACCGCACGGGCTCCAGAGTTGAACACAGAAGTTAGGATGATCTTTTGAAAGGGAGGACAGTGGTGTTGCAAAGCAGCTCAAAAGTACAGATGTTATGCAGAAGGAAAAAGGGTACCAACAGTCCTCAGCAGTGACCAGCGAAACATACTCAGTGACAGATCGATAGCAAAGAATGAGAAGAGGCTTGGAAAAAGATTTTGGATGATCATAGAATACAAAGAGCAAGTTGAGGGAAGACTGAAGTACATGAAACAAATCGGGGGGGAGGGAGGAATTTAGCTTCATGACTGTCTTCTGTACTAACTGCACACACAAGGGAAGTAACAGACTTCAGCTGTAAGTGGGAAGTAATACCACAGCAAGAATGACAATTTTTTGAAACAAAGGAAAGAGCACCTAAAAAAATTTAAAAAAATAATGAAACAGGAAACAGCAGAAAACCAGCACAGCTCAAATACAAGAAAAGCACTGCAACATTTTCAGCTGTAAAGGACAAAGTAAATGGTCTGTCCTAGAGAAACAAAGGGGCTTCTCTGCCTACTGTAACAGAGATATACTTCCAAGGAGTATCTACAGCTGAGCTTTTGTTATGGCATGCTGACACACAAGCAAATCAAACACACCATGAACTGCTGAAGACAAAAGTTTTCCATTTCGATAGCTACGACTGTAACCCAACCATCTAAAACTCACCTTTCAGCCTCATCCTTACTAAGGTGATCCGAAATCCAACATTAAACCCCTTCAATGCCCCCCAGTGACCACAGAATTCTATACATTTGTCACAGTTTAACCCCAGCTGGCAAATAAGCACCACACGGTCACTTGCTCACTCCCTCCTCCCACAATAGGATGGGGAAGAGAATTGGGGGGGGGGGGGGGGAAGCAAAACTTGTGCGTTGAGATAAAGACAGTTTAATAGGACAGAAAAGGAAGGGATAATAGTAATAATAATAATATACAAAACAAGTGATGCACAATACAATGGCTCACCACCTGCTGACCAGTGCCCAGCCAATCCTTGAGCCGCGGTGGCCCCTGGCCAACTCCCCCAAGTTTATATACTGGGTATGACATCATATGGTATAGAATACCCCTTTGGCTCATTTGGGTCAGCTGTCCAGGCTGTGTCCCCTCCCAACTTCTTCTGAACTCCCAGCCTCTGCTGGCAGGGTGGTACGAGAAGCTGAGAAGTCCTTGACTTAGTATAAACACTGCTTAGCAACAACTAAAACATCAGTGTGTTATCAACATTATTCTCATCCTAAATCCAAAATACAGCACTATACCAGCTACTAGGAAGAAAACTAACTTTATTCCAGCCAAAACCAGGACAATATTGGAAAACAAAGGTAAAGGTTTTAAGTCACCTCCCCGCCTCCATGCACACATCCACTTTTTCTCTCTCATCTTCAGCAAAAGACACATACCGATCAGAAATCTGTGTTTTTCCATCCAACCTAATATATCTATGTTGCCAATGTTTCAGGAAAACTTCCAAGATATCCAGCATCATAGTAAACTGGCTAAACAATACAACTCTGTCACCCTGGAAATGACAAAGCAAAACAAAAGTTTTAAAAGACTTCAATTACAGATAATGAACTACACGAATACTTTATTGGTGCAAACACGTGATTTTACTTCAACTGAATCACTACTTTCCAAACTAAAAGACTAAGCTGAAATTCATCAAGTCAGGACTGACTTTCAGTGAAGATATCTTATCCAGTATTTCTGCTGCATTAACCCACCTTTTGTCAGTGCAATAATTTTTTAGTTACTTTGTACTTAGGTGGCCCAAGCAATCTAGAAATAATGTCAAATGCATAATTGACAGACCTACTCCATCTATAAAAAGCAATAAAATATTTTCATCAGAAACTTAAATTTAAGCTATATTCCATATAATACAGAGCAGTAGCACTCTTTTGTCTGAAATAATCTAAGAGATGCACAGCACACACTTGTGCAAACTCAGGATACTCTGAAGTACATGCTTATTTGTAAAATAAGCCACTTTGAATCTATGACTCAAAGCAGTGACTGCTTCTTACCTTTACACTGGCTTAACACATACATGATTGTTCTAATGTAATACAGTCTTATTCAATTGCCAAAAGAAGGCCAAAATTCATGTGCTGTGAAAATGATGCTAGCCCTCCGTACATTGAGAAAGTAGTGTTAACTCGGGATTAATATTCTGAAACTTGGAAAAATGGGAAAGCTTATTTCAGCTGTCTCTAAAGTGACATGCGTAGGCAGGACTGCACATTAAAAGCTGTAAGCATTGCTTTGCAATACTGCACATGCGCTAAATCACATTGTAATACTCCACAGAAAAGCAACCGGGTTGCATATACAGCTAGCAGACGTTAATTTAACCAGTTATTTAGAGCCACCCTTTAGATGGACTGAAAAAGATGTTTCAGCTATCTCTAGTACCAACCTTCTCTTTAAGGTCAGAGAGAATGCGTTCCAGTGCTCTAAACTTTCCAGAATCCAAGATCTGATCCATGTCTAACTTGAAGTCACTGACGTGAGAATATTGCTTACAAAGCAAATGCAGCTCAAAATCTGTCATTACTGTCATATCTTCAAAGATAAGGTCAGGGTTAGCATCACAATGTGTAGGTTCCTGTTAGCAAAAATGAAGGGAAATAATGCAATACACGATCTCGCCAGACAGACAAGAAAAAACAAAACCACCACGCAATAACATCCAAAATTTCTGAAAGAACAAAGTAGCACAACTAGACATGGACAAATGCCAGAGTGTGGCTCATGCAAGCAACAAAAGATGAACTCTGCAACCCCAGGTTTATAGTAGAGGATCATTACTTTGCAATTTAGCTTTTACAAGAACTTGTACTACCAAAAACTAAGTAGTATGTGCTCAACCTCCATAACAATTACCTACTTCCCATCAAGCCCTATGACCTTTTACCCCTGTATCAGACCTCTTCCCCTGAAGACACATTCCCTAAAAGGGAGGTCCAATCCTTGGATAGATGGTAGAAGACATGGGAAGCCCAGCCCAAGATGTAGGGTGGGTAGAGGGATGTCATGCCTGGAAGAAAGAGGAAAAGAAAAGCCACATCTGGAGAGTACGATGGTATGAGTAGGAATAAAAAGGGACAAAAATCCTTCATAAACCAATGGGTCACTTCTTCCCTTCCCCCTAACCTTGACTGGCTTTATTTTAAAACAAAGCTGAAGCTATTCAAAGCCAGCTGCAACTTTCTTAGAGCACCTGCTGCATGTTCAGATTTTTTTTTTTGTATACTTTAGAAAGAACCAACAATTTTCCCCAAACTCCACAGGCATTAACCCCAGCCAAATTAAAAATAAATAAATTAAAAGAAATCCTCAACAGTTCAATACTTATGCCTTCCCTATTTTAGTTCTGTACAGCCTAGATTTCTTGCTAGTCAGAAAATACTAGTGAAGTCAAGTGTCCACCCAAGATATTTTTCTTAAGTACTTTGGTTTTAAATTTTGGGGTGGAGGGAAGAGGTGTTAAGGGGGAGCTAATGTAAAGGAGATGACTGCAGTCCCACAACTGTTCTCTCCATTCTAATATCTCATACAAAAATCAGTGTTAAACACATACAGAGCTTGACTAGAGCACTGGATAGATGCAGAGAAATAAAAAGCAGCAACAATGAATTAAGTTTTGCAAAGACACACTTTTGACCAGAGGACTGACAATTAAAAAAAAAATAAAAAAAAAAATCAAAAATCTATTTAAGTTGCATTAAAAGTTCTGAGAAATTAAAGATTGCTTCTGAATCTCATCACCTTACCTTGAGCATAAGCATGGACATTGTCCTGAGCTTGTCAGTCGTGTAATACTGACGATGCAAGAGAGGGTGATTAGCCATTTTTCTAAGTTGCATCATTACATTTCCCATATCAGAGTTTTTCTCTGTAAACAAAGAAATAAGGTATATTCAGAAGTAGTACATAGATGCCTATCTGACACATCTTTATCTCTCAGGAGAACTTTATTTGTAAGGACTGAATTTGACATTTCACCTATTACCTGAACTTAGGAAAAATTCATAGAAGGGATATAGTGAGTTTCTGAGTATTAGACATTTCTACAAAGCAAGGGCTTTGTAGTCACATTTGACGTATGTTTGGGCATGAAAAAAATCCAGCAAAAGGAAATGAGCCCCTCACATACCATTACTGTTAATGGTTTTCTTGAGCTTGTTTAAGAGATCACAGTATAGTTGTTCCTGTTTCTCAGACATGGCACATAATTCAATGAGATCTTTTTTGGGAGGTAGTTGTTTAAGGACCTGCCAAAATAAAAACATACCAGGTAAAAACTGTACTGTAGTGAATAGTCAGTAATTCTGTACTATCTTACAAGCCTGCTTTTAAGCTACTCTATTCATTCTTCCCTCCCCAACTCCTTTCATTGGCTGCAACTTTGCCGAGTCAGCAGTTTGACTTACTCAGAACTTGATTTGGATTATACATCACCCCCCCATCAAGTAACATGGTCCGCACACTTCAAAACTGCACAAAATAATAATAAATGCAATACCTAGAACCTACTCCCCTGCTAATCAGATACACCCTCTTCAAGCCACTGACTACTAAAGTATGCAAGTACACAGAAACACTTTTCAGATCACTATTAAGTTTTTCCTTTCTTTTATATATCCAATTCTAAATAGAAGAATTTAAATAGGTTTTGGATTTTAGAACAAAAAATAAACATTTTGATGATAGCACAATAACACACATTTCTAGTCATACACATACACAAATACATACATGCACATTCACTGCCTTAATCCTTTCAGTTAAAATAAAATGCCATTACTACAAAGTCACAAATATTTTTGTGGTTAATGTAGAGGATTTCTCACTTCTCATTGCTTAGCAGTGAACTGAATCATCTTTCAGTGAGCTTTCCTAACTAAAACTTCCAGCTGTAAATAGTCAGCAAATAATAAGCACCAAATCCCAAAGCTGCAGCAGGTCATTTTTTTTACTTGCAAACTCCTGAAAAACAGCTCAAGTTTCTTGCTCCTCCTAGATAAACAGCTAAAACTAGTACTGGCAAAATTTGACCTTAAATTCTACTTTTTGTCTCAAAGATTATCAGGCTTCTCGATAATATGAAACCATTATTTTAAAGATAAAGCATTACCTCATCTTTTACTCTTCTCAAGATGAATGGTTTTATTATCTGCTTTGCATGTGCAATCCTCTCCTTTTCATATATGCTTTGTTCTTCAGCACTCTTCTAAGGAAAATATTGCAAAAAATAAATTACAGTGTGAAGTTTTCAGCTGTAACAATACTACCTTAACTATTCTAACTTGATGAAAAACCCAGCCAGAACAGACAGATTCAAGAGGACCACTAGTATTCTGAGATATCCTGTTATGCCACATTCTTACTTTAAATGGCTTATTTCATTTTCTAGATTTTGATAATCACATTACCTGTTTCCGTAAGACACCAATAAAACAGAAGTTATGCAGCAATGGCAGTGTTGTAGCAAAAAA
Organism: Harpia harpyja; assembly: GCF_026419915.1. Classification (NCBI taxonomy): domain Eukaryota; kingdom Metazoa; phylum Chordata; class Aves; order Accipitriformes; family Accipitridae; genus Harpia; species Harpia harpyja. The sequence continues at coordinate 36,750,131 of NC_068941.1, forward strand.
AAAAAGTTATTTTCAACAAGAGAATATATCATACTTACTGTTTTTGAAGAGAACATCCTTCGGATTTCACTTGTGCTACTGCTGAACATATGTGGCATGACAAAATTCAAGAGGGACATCAATTCCAACAGATTATTTTGAACTGGAGTCCCTGTTAGCAGTAAGCGATTCTTTGCCTGTTTGTCCAAAGTGGAAAACAGCAGTGAGAAACATTAGTCGAAAAGGTTAAAAATGGATATTGGCAGAAACAACACAGCTATGGAGAACTGAGAAAATGAGCTTGGTTTAAGTTATAACTATTTAAACTTAATATATATTTAGATCTCATGAAATAATTTCCTGGTTAAGTCAACAAAACCGTTTACAGATCTGTGGGGAACTGAGCATGTATCAATTTAAGACTACTCAGGAACCCTAATCCAGATGTAAGAAAAGCCTTCATGGCTCTATTAGGGTTTTTCTTGTTTGTTTTGTTTTGTTTGGTTTGTTTGTTTTAAGTTAATGTGCTAATTGTTGCTCCTATATCATATCTTTTCTAATGTCATACATAACTTACACACAAGTTTTGAATTGCAAGTACAAGCCATAGTTTAATTGGTTAAAGACCAGCTTCTTAAAAAGGCTTTTCATGAAAATATGATCTTGAAAAAGTCATAAGTGCCAAGTACAAATACTACAGTGTTAAATCACAATAATCAGAGAAAGAGCTGTACTCAAATTCTCTAGTTTTCAAAATGCTGCTGACTCAAGCCGCAAGCTACAAGAAAAAATAATTTTAAAGCTAGTTTTTCTTGCACAGTCTTATCAGAGTAGGACCTTAAATACTACAATGTTTCAGTGCAAGTCGTCAGAATAGCATGTTTACGATCTTTACTATTGTGGGATAAAACTGGAAATTTGCTTAATACTGAAACTGAACCACTACTGTCATTGTAATGATGCTATAGGAAATTTTTTACATTTCTTTGGGAGCTTGTATCCCTGAACAAGTTCACAATGCAGGATCCACTCCTAAGACCACATCAACACTTGTAACTACTCACATACTGTAGTTTCTGGACCACTATGTGTACATGAACTTTACAGTTAATACTCCATTTTTTCCCAGCCCGTAACTACAAAACAGAAAAAAGAGGAGTTGTCCCCTCTAACCCAACAATAACTAAGCCTCTTACATTAATTGTCATAAGGTGCTGGTAGCGTACGGAGCTCATGTTCTTGAGCATATGACCTTCATCAAAAATTGCATAGTTAAGCTTCAACCTGCGAAACAGTCCTCGATCATCTGAGCTGCTAATTGCACAGTTGTATCTGTCAGAGAAAGATATCATAAAAGACACATTAAATGCAAATTTAACATGAACATACTGTTATCACATTCAAATTAAATTCTCTAAAATTGTTAAGAGTTATGGAGAGAATACATGAGGGCCAGTAAGTAAAACTGCCTAGAAGTAACCAACCATAACACAGTTTACTACTGGCAAATAATTACAGTTGACTTGATGAGCCAGTGCTCTCAGCAACACTTTCCAAAAAACCGTGCAAACCTATTACAAAGTAATATGTATCTATTAGCATGTATTATGTAATTAATAGATAATATCTAAAGCATCTATAACATAGCATCTGTTACACATTAATAAAACGTTAGTTAACCATTACCTGAAAACAAAAATAAGTTCCCTTCCCATCTCACCAAACTCCAAACATGGTTTGTTTTGTTGTACCACTAGAGGTCAGTAGCAGCTAACTAAATCTCACTTGTTACACAATTACTGTACTTACGTAGTTACAATCACATTGAAATCGACAACTTTATTATTAATGTCCACCCTGAGATGTTTCCTGTCTTCTTGGGATCCTACAAAAGGACAAAGCATAAAATGAGTACGATTACATATATTTATATACATACAAAAATTAAGACAGTACGCAAATACATTCAGCAATAAATACGTATATTTAAACAACTGTCTTAAAATAATGCTTCCATGAGCAATTCATCTTTTCTTAGGCTGACCGTGCAAGCAACTGTATTATTGGATTCATTCCTAAATTAGATTCCTCACCATAGTAAAAAAGGACGTTCAGTTCAGGACACCACAGATGAACTTCTCTTATCCAGTTATCTGTAAGACATCATTAAAATAAAAAACAAGTCATTTATCCTTTGTTATGTCTTATGTAACTTCAGACACACCTCAACATTAAACCAAACATCTGATTTGAAAGCAAATCCCTTTAAATTCCCCTGAAGGTCAAGAATAATATTTAGGGAAATTAAACAACCCACAACCACACTGTAACTCACTCTTGCTTAACCAGCTTGCACTTTAAACTCCTACAGAAACAGACCCTGCGTGGTCTGTAACCACCACGAAAAAATAATACAATGCTTAACTTTTCAGCCCAATTTCTTCCCTAGATGGCTAAATCCTCAGAAAGCACATCACTTCATTTTTCAGTACTCGCATCCAGAAGTGTTTCATTCAGGAGAGACAGTGCCTCTGGGAGTAGGCAAGAAAGCCTGACAACTCGACCCAGCTCCAGGTGTACAGCCAGCAGAGCGGCCACCAGCGAGGTTACCATGCCCAAGGGGAAACTGCTTGACAGTCAACAAATGCTGACCCCAAACCACAGCAGAAGGGGGGCCTCTGGTAAATTTCACATGACCCAGGCAAGACCCAGATCAGAGCTGAGGAGACACCTCCAGAAAAGTGACAGGAAAGCTGCAGATAGACCACGCTTCCCAGGCATTCCTGTGCTAGATGGCTTGGGCCAACCTGTCACTGCAATTCACGAGCCTCTACGATTCACTTCACAAAAGCACCTTCATTTACACCTTTATGTACACCTCAGGTTTTAAGGAACATGCATTTTTAAGAGTTATTTAAAAAAAATGGCTTCTGGTGGATTTTAAAAGCACACTGAAAACGGCAATTTTGAACTGATGTTGAACAACCAGAAGCTTCTCTGATGCGTTAAGAGAAATTTTTGAAGCCCAAATAAGTATTTTATATTAAAAGCAACATTTTCTTTCTAAATTAAACTTGTTACTTTCTCCTTTCTATAATCAGTCAACAAAACCAAATTTAACTCCACGGAGAACTAGTTTCTGTTCAAACTCATTGGCTTCGCTGACATTGGCTTCGCTGCTTTTGACTGAGGTCATTAAGCAACCAAAATACACAACTAAAAGTCAACCTCATGATTTTAGGATTTTGATCTGCTTTGACAGATTCTGTGCAGCAAAGAGGAAAAAAGACATTGAATGTCTCAAATGCCATGATACCTAATCCTAAGCATAGCCTGAAGACTAGGAATTTCAGCCAACATTCAGTAAGTAAAAAGACTACTTTGCTAAACAAGTTCAAATTGTAACAAGCAGCTTTATTTTTTGTGAAGCATACAGAACATATTGAAAAAAATTCCATGTTAGGTCTAATTAATTCAGAACAAGCCTGCCTTCAGTATGGTTTGCATTCCAATTCAAATTACTTAAGGAGTTGAATAACACCATAAGAAAATTAAGTTTTCTTTCATAAAATTATCTTTGTTTCACAGTCTGTCCATGATTTTTTTTTGGTTTTGTACAAACACATAATTTTGAAGCTTGTAACTTACCTAATGTTGAAGCTGGCACAACTATCAAATGGGGACCCCTATTGCCCTCTTGGTAGAGATAAGCTAGAAATGCAATAGCTTGAATTGTTTTTCCTAAGCCCTAAGAGAAAACAAACCCATTTAAACAAAATTTACAATCTGTAGAACATAATAGCATTTTGTACTCATAAGACAATTACAGCGTAGTCAATGTTAACTAAAGATTACAAATCTGCATAGAAAAATTGTTCTGTTTAACCACATTGTTTTACAGAAGACAATTCCTTCTTAACTACAATCACAGTCAAACTTAATTATCTTTTCAGCTCAACATTTGAGCATCAGAAATTCATCTTTTCCATTTATGAAGTTTTTCATTTTAGTTCAAGTTCATCCCTCAAATCTTCTTCAAAAATTTGCCTTCCTGAAACAGTGCTGCAGACAAATTATTACTTGGAAACTAATTGTTTCTTTCCATTTGAGCCAGTTGTACAAAGGATATTCCAGCTATTTCTGAAGTGGAATTTAATATGGAAATCAGATTTCTTTAAGATAAGCCTATGTATACACCAATACTCACTTTCCTGTCTTCTGTATCATGGATTTAAAAATTTATCCTACCTACCACAAAATATGCACATAAGGTAGTTCTTACAAATACAAAACATACGGAAGTTGAGAAACACTGCCTCAGTCTTAGCGAAGCAAACCCATCCATTCATTCATGGTTCCTCACAAGATGAACAGCAGCCAGGATTAAAAGCAACTGACAACAAATTTAGCACTTGGCAGCTGCATCACTAAGTTTGTTCTGTTGTACAATTACTGGTGGTGTCAGCACCAAACAAAACCTCAAACCCCTAAGCTTTTATTTCAAAACTTACGGGGAGTGTAATGACAAGAGATGGCCGAAATGCTGGAGAAGCAGAAAAGGTTTCTACGCACTTAGTTTTTTCTGTATTGTTAACTACCTGTTTTGAAACTAATGGAGAAAAGTAGAAGATAGGGGCTCACTGCAGCTAAATGCTGGACAAGTAGAACGAATTATATTTATGTGCAAAGAGCTATTAAAATGAATGGTTTGAGGATAACCTGTTATGGTAGAAACTGCTTCCATTGCATCAGAAGATACGACATGACTTGTGATTATCAGTGTCCATGAATCTTAGGCTACCTTTGACTTTCAAATTGAAAGTAAGAGCTCAGCAGCTTCTAAACATTTGGAAAAACTGTTTGCAATTTAAGTTATACTAGCTAAAACAAATTATTTACCTTCTGCTTGGCATTTCTAGGAAATGAAAGAATTTAACAAAGACATTTTTGCAAAACTTTTAACGATTCTTAAATGATCAGTTTCACACTTACCATTTCATCAGCCAATATGCCATTCAATCCGTGTTTATGCAGCAGTGCTAACCAGTTCAAACCAATCTTCTGATATGGCTTGAGTTCCAAACTGTTAAGAAATCAAGCTTAACGTGTAACCATCTTTTATTTGTTTCTCCACGAAACACAACTTTACACTTACGTTAATCACAGAATGGTAAGTTTAACATTGCCTATATTTTAATGCACTTCAGATCTCCTCGTGTAGTGAAAAACACAAACTCTATTTAATCAGTCACCTGAATACCAAAGAGCATTTCTGAACTTTTTAAGTAGTTTATCTGAATTTTCATACATCTTAAATCATCAAAATGAATGTTACAATAAATAACTTTCTTCTCAAATAAGTGGTCTACAACCAGTTAAAAGCAGCTCAACAACTGCTCATTTTTAAAATATGCAAAAAATTAAGTGGCCTTTAGTGGCGTCGGCACCAAACAAAAAACTAAACACATACAATCCACAAAACACACTCAACAGCAAGTCACCCAGTTCAGCATTTTTTTGCCAAAGAAGAAACATCACCGGTAGGCTCCCTCCAAACAGTTCCCTCTTCTTCTCAGGTTCTACTTTGACATAGCTGAAAAATCCTTTTGCTATTTACCACTAACAGCCTCCAAGTCTAATCCAGGTTGCTACTCTGGCCATTCCCACTTCATCCACCCTTCTGCTTCCTAACCCTTAGGATAATGCCCCCTACCATACCCATTTCCATTCCTCCTAAGCTCTCTCTTTATTCCCAATATCCATTTGGAGATCCTCACCAATTTACCTCTCTGACATTAGTCCTTCCCCCCAACACATCCCCGATGCCCCTCCCACTGGATACAGAGTTCTAGATCATTTTGTACATCTGAACTTCCTGACCAAGGCCTTCAGTCCAGCTGATAAACTTTACAAGTTTGCTCAGGTTCATTTCAATTTGGCCTCTTTGAAATAAAAGGTCCCCCATTACAGAAACAGTTTTGTTTGGCCTTTTGTTTGAAACAAGTTGACAACATTCATCAAAAACTGCAACAAGTAAAACAAGGTATTGAGCACTGTTATATCTTTTTGTTTTTATGTGCTTATCCTCCTCACCAACTTTCCTGATACACTTAAAAATATTTGTTGTATTCCCTCAAGTATTGCACATTGCTATCAAGCTCACTGAGAGCTGGTAAGTGTCAAACATTTGCAACTCTACTTTCAGAGACTGCAGTTTTGAAAATCCCAGTATTCAAGTATACCTTATTATCTGAAACCGTTGTAAGTATAAAAAATGGAAAGATACCTCTGATTCAGAATGGAGGGTTGCTCTATGTTCCATCCACATCCTCCATCTTCAGTAATCCTGGTTACTTGTTTTGTCAGTTTATTTGAAATGTCTTCACATTTATTCATGAGCTTTAGAACCACGTCCCTCTCCTTCAGCAGTATCTTGCAGTTCCACACTATGTCTTCTGACAAACCAGCAGTCTTAGTCATTTTTGTAAACTGCAAAACAATAATAATAAAAAAACCCAACTATGAACACTGGTAATAGCAGCAAAGGTGCTATGGTGCAAATCCACAGCTGCTGCAGGCAGCAAGTATTTCAAGTAGCAGACAGCAACAGCATCCCAATCTCCTCTCAAAACTTCAAATATTCCTTACATGCTTGGCCCAGTGCAAAACTTTGTGAATCCACACGGAAGGGCAGCATTACAGCTCCTCACACTGTAAAACATATCTTAAAATAAAAGAAACAATTTCTCTGAAGAGTTTCTAATGTAAAATATAGGAGCTTTAAACTCTTAAAATCCTCAAAGAGAGGCAATGTACAGCGCAAAGCAAGCTTTGAATGCCAGGTCCACTAACAGAGCAAAACCACAAAAGGAAGAAAAAAAAAAGTACCGATTATCATTAGATTTCCTTTTAAGCAATCCCTATTAGATACTAAAGGTGTAAGATGTAAGCACAATGTAGGCATCAAAGCAAACCAACCTATGAAGAAGGCTATTAAGGTTTTGTTATGAATCTGTCAGGAGCTCAGCATTACTCTGTTCCAGTTCTAACTGTACCACAAATGGCACATTCATACCGGATTTAGGTAGACTGGAAAAAAAATAAAGATTTAATGGCTAAGAAGTTTCCCAAAACCATGTCAGGTTTTTTGTGATCACCAAGTACTGACAGGCCCAAAAGATCAACAAGAATTGGTTCATTCTTTTCAATTCTTCACATTTCAGTGTTGGAGGAGAATTTCTTCACTAAGCTAAGATTTACCTAAAGTCTTTTTTCTTGCAATGAACCTGACCTCCTGTGAAATCTATGAAACACAAACTTAGACAAATCTACCAGGTCATTAGCACTTGCCAACACATTTTCATGGGCGGTACCATCATCCTGACAAGGTTTTAGCACCGTTTAGTTTCTCCATTTTTTTGCATAGAATCATAGAAAGGTTTGGGTTGGAAGAGACCTTAAAGATTGTCTAGTTCCAACCCCCCTGCCATGGGCAGGGACACCTTCCACTAGGCCAGGCTGCTCAATGCCCCATCCAACCTGGCCTTAAACACTTCCAGGGATGGGGCATCCACAACTTCTCTGGGCAACCTGTTCCAGTGCCTCACCACCCTCACAGTAAAGAAATTCTTCCTTACATCTAATCTAAATCTACCGTCTTTCAGTTTAAAGCCATTACCCCTTGCCCTATCACTACATGCCCTCATAAAAAGTCCCTTCCCAGCTTTCCTGAAGGTCCCCTTTAGGTACTGGAAGGCTGCTGGAAGGTCTCCCCAGAGCCTTCTCTTCTCCAGGCTATGCATGTGTTTCATGTCAGTATTACGCTCATTTTACAGAGGGACAAACAAGATAAACCACACAAATGCATTTTCTAAACATCACAGCAAACAAGCTGGCAGAGGACAAGTCAAGCTACCAGAATCTCAATGTAAATACAAACTAACACAAGGCCTCTCCACCGCTCCTGAGCACACCAGTGTTTGAGTCAAAAGCTTGCAGCTGAGCCATGTGGACAGCCCACATTCAGTATCGCTGTGGCTCCCTATCCCGCAATAGCGTATTTCCTCCTATTGTGGCTGAGAAGAGATCTTTAAGTGCTTTAACTGCTCTGCCACCATGTCCTCATCTTCCCAGAACACGTGTTCCCACCTTGACCAAGGCTAACTTCCTCTGCTGCTTTGTACTCTGAGTCTACTACTTAGAGCAGAGGTTGCTTCACTCATGCTTGCTAGAAGATGCATCTAATCTAGCATCAATTTTTATTTTTATTTTTTTAAAATGGCTCCATGTCACAATCCTTCCTACATCAATCATGAACACATGCTTTCTCCAAGAGCTCTTGATCTTTTTTGTAATGAGAATTGCTACTCACCAGTCTCATTCTCACAACCTTGTGCCAGCCACAGACTTGCCATGTGACACCATGTCTTTAATTAAAACTAAAATTTTCCTAATTTTTTCCTTTTAAACTATAAAGCATTATTAATTTTGACACAGAAGCCTTACTTCCACCACTTGCTTCCTCAAGACCACACCAGTTACTTTACATTTCCTTTCTCTAAACTTTGTATCTTTACTACAATATGGATATTCTCCTTCAGGCCCACCAGCTTCTCCTGGATTCCATGTAGGGCCATCTACAAAAAGTGTAAAACCTTCTAATAAATTTATTTCTGCAGTAACTGGGGTCATATTTGTAATTATAGTATTTTCATGCATATTTACGCATAAATATATTTCACAGTAAAGAACAGACATCTTCCTTTTTTTATTAATGGATTTAAAGAATTGAAGAATACAAGATCCTTTGGATTTGCCATTCTTTTGTTAAAACAGAAGTAATTTCCACAGATTTTTCTGAATTTTCAATCGGGGATCTGTTAAAATTTAACACAAGACTTCACAGGCATGTATTCTAGAATTCCTTCCTTAAAAAAAGGAGGGGTCATATGATCCAGCTATTACATGTTAAGTAACTGATTAATATTGCCACATTGCAGAGTAAAAGCAAGCTTTGTTAAGCTGAAATGTACAAGCAGGCTATGCTTTGACTCCAACAGAAATAAAAAAATAAATGGAGTGATGCCCTCTACTGACAGCCTGCCATTACAGTTTTGGGGGTGTTTGGTTTGTTTGTGGTTTTGTTCCATTTTAAACAAAACCCAGACAGTTTACCAACACTCATAGCTTAAACCAGGCTAAGGCACACTTGTCAACACTTGCAAAAAAGTTTGCTAAATAGACACCTCTTAAGAAATAAAGAGAGACGTAAAGAACATGATTTTTAACAGGCAATTAAAAAATTTCAACATTTGTTTTGATGCCTAAAGCTTTGGTTGGCATGACTATAAATCCTGTAATCTATAAATAAAGGTATGGAGAATGAAGCCATCTGTTATTAAGAGAAATTGTATTGTTTCATGTCAACACATTAACATTCATCTCCAAGTTACAACAAGAAAAAACTTTAGCCACTGGTTTATATGTGAAACACACAATGTTATCCTGTCATGCAGAACGCAAAGCAGATCCTCGGGTGGCCTTTGGTTTACTAGAAGTTCTGACATGCTCCCAGGCTAATTTTTTTTTTTTTTCATATGAGGTCCAAAAACATGAGACATTCACGGACAACTGAACCTCTGAGCTTCCACAGCATGCTTTGAAGAAAGGTCCACTGGAGTCCTGGGCTGCAGCACTGCCCATGGAGCATAACCGCCCCACCAGCATGCTCTGCTCGGGCTTACTTTACACCACTTGAAGGCGATTTAGGATTTCACTTCACTGCCTAAAGGTGAAAGGCAGCCTCAACCTCCATCAACAAACTCCAGTTCCACCTTAAGCAGCTCCAATTTCTACCCTGATGCATTTGCTGCTTCCCTTCAGTTTGCTTGGGTCCACGGTGCTTCTGGATTTTCTTCTAGTTTGGTTTTTGTAGCAGCTTGTACATGTGCAGTCAACCAAAATGAGAGATGATAAAAAAGCCAAAGCTACCCTCCCCTGAGTTTGTATCTCCTAGCTCATATGCTACTGCAGTATACAAAATATGATGCACAAGTAAGTCCATCTTTGACTGCTCAGTTCTCCCATTCCCCTAAAAGTGGTAAGATAAAAATATGCTATGTCAAAATTTCTATGCAATATTTTGCATCAGTTTAACTTGCATGTACTCCTTAAGAATTTGTAATTTTTAAAAACAATAGACATTGTTTAATTCACGTAAAGTCTTTAAATGCAAAAAGAGAGGGTTTATTTTGTGGTAGAATAATACCACGAATGAGAGAAATGAGAGGATACAGCAAAACTCATAGATACATATGTTTCTATGCTAAAAGGAAATTCAAGCAGTTAACAGGTATAAACCTTAAAAATAAGAAACTAAATAGCATTAAACTCCCTCCAGTTCGTACCCCTGCATCTAGCAGAGGCAGTGTGAAATTGCATTGGGCACATACAACAGGCCAAGGAACAGGACACCTCCCCAGACCCCAAAAGTTCAGCTGGGCTCCTTCTGGAGCCAGTCTTGGCTCTGCCCTTGCTCCTTGGCACACACTGAACAAGCAGGTATTGGCGTTACATGACCGCGTTTACAGCCTGTCTGCTGAGGAAACGGTGCTGAGAGCTGCCATTTCCAACACTGGCCAATTCCAACAGTCTGGAAAAAAAAGCACTGTTAAAACTTAATTAAGCACCAACGAGTTTTTTAGAGGAGTGAGGGTGAGGAGGAAGGGTGATGGGTGCCCAGAAGTGCTTCCACCAAGGACAGAAATCATGCTGTCTGCCAGCCCGTAATGTGTGCCAGTGGGGTGTCACCAGGACCCCGAAGCAAACAGGAGAGGAAGGTGGGAAGCCAATGTAGGAAAGGACCCACCAGGAGGGGAGGTATCTCTAACAGCTGTCGGTTTACCAACACATCTGTCCTGAGGAGGTGTAGAGCATGAAGCCGGTACAGAGCAGGCCTGCACCGTGAGAGGAAAACATCACTGAACACTGGCCCCTTGCACAAAAGCTACTTAACATATGACATCAGACCAAGACACAGGGAGGTAAACTTTCCTCTTCACGCTGCCCTGCAGTCTGCTCTGAACCCTTGTCTTCGCCTTGCCCTCCACAGCCAGCCATGTTCTCGGTGCTCCTCCCTCCCTCTCCTCCTAGCCCCCACAGCCCCGCTTTCTGCTGATCGCCCTTTAGTTTGCCTACCCCTGCATCGCCATCTGCTCCCCTTGTGTTACAATCCCCAATTCCCAGCAGGGGAGAGCTGCTCCTCATGAACTTCTGCTGCGGCATCTCCCATTTGGTCGCCACACCTCCTCTTGTGTCCCAGCTCCATGCTTGGGCTTGCTTCTACAGCACGGGCACCTGGGACCACCCTTTCAAACCTTCTGCCCTCAAAAAGCAACGTGCAATTTTGAGTTGTGAATACAAGGAGTACTCAGAAAGACGCTCCCTCAGAGCACACATCCCAATCTATTTTGTGACCTACTACTCTCCCTACGCACACAACACATTCGGGAGAGGCCACAGGTCCTTGCACAGAGAAGCTTCACTTCTCTGAACAAGGAGACAGACACCTAAAGCCTCAAGGACATACCTGAGCACTCTTTATGCAAGTTAGTGTTTGAGAGGAAGCAATCATGGCTAGTCATCTCCAGCACTGAAAACTGGCTAAAACTACCCTCCTGGAAAATGTAGTTGATCTACAGTACGGGTGTTTCTAAATTGCCAAGGGAATTAATCCTCATGAGCAAGGATGTTTTCAGGTCTCTCCATTTATTTTTTGAGAACCATGTTTGTTAAATTTTTTTCTGTGTGTTTTAAGTGTTATCAGATCAAGTTAAACATCTGTCTTAAATATCTGCTCCAAGGAATAAGTATTTTCAAGCACTCTTAATAACGTCACAAGCTTGAAGTTCATTTAAATCCACCTGAAAAAAAAATTCTTAGTCCAACTTAAAAAGCTTGTCTAGAATGAAAAAAAAAATTTTAATTTACATTTTCCTGGAATAAGACGTTCAATTTCCAAGTAAGCAAGCTTTAGTCCTAATCTCAGGCTGACAGCCTTAAGATCTTCCTCAATTCTAATAATGAGCAAGTGGTAACAACTTCTAGTGCTTTACATTGTGTTACAAAAGATACCATTACAGTAAAGAGAGACTTTAAAACTAAGCCAATTTCTTTAATGCTGAAAGTGAATCAGCTCTCTCCATTATTCTGCCACGCTTATTAATTAGTAGGAAAAATATTGGGTCACTGAGCTACTGGATCTTTAGAAACAATTAAATCCACACCGATACAAAACATCTGCTAAGATCTGCTGCAAACTACTACTCTGGGCAAGTATTCACAATACTACATAAACATGTGGTTGCTGACAGCAGCAATCTTTATGAAAGACAAATTTTGAACACAAACAGGCCCATGCAGCTTTTCTTCTGTTAAATATTTCACACAGAGAAAAGGAGAACAGCCCTGTAGCAAATATTTCTGCAAAGAATTAAGCTCAGGCAAAATCCAACAAGTTTAGAAAGCAATAGCCGTATGACAGATGTTCTGTGAGAAGCCAAAGGCTTGGGGCAAAACGGATTTCTTTTGCAGCATACCTGCACCCTGTATTTTTTAAGTATGCTCCTCTTATCTCTCCCCCTTGCAACACAACATACAAAGATCATTTTGTTTTCCTTAAAAATGTTTAGTATCTCTTACTGTTTTGTGGTAAAACATTTCACACACCAAATAATAAATGTTATTGTTTTACCCGTATTGAGGAAGTTCTGTTCTGCTCTGAAAAAAATACAAGCAGATCTTGCATACATCAGTGGGGGAGGTTTCAGAACACATACTGATGAAAAAACATACCAGTTACTGTGTAAGAGGGCCTACGCTCACTTACTGCTTTAAAATCCAAAGCACTAATAAATTAAACCAAGAAAATCTGCTGTAATACACTTCAAATTTCTTACCAGGATGTTGCTCTTATCAGGTCTGATGTCTTGCAGTTAACTGAAACTGCATGAAACATGAAGGCAACAAACAAACCATGGAAAACATTTGAAAGTAACATCCCAATGACAGTAGATATTCTACTTACCAAGAGGTATCATTTTCCCTTCTGCTGTGGATTGTGGTTTAGCCTTCTGATGCTTTACCTTTTATTAATAAAAACACAGCAGCTCGCGCCACTAAAAATGGCTGCATTACTTAGCTAGCAAAACCATGCTAGAGACTAAGCTGCAGTAGATTAAAGAAAAAGAAAAAAGCAACCAAAAAAACCCCACACGACTGTTTCTTGTATGAAACTGAAAATATCCATGCTGGCACCTTCAGTCATGGAGCTACCCTGGAAGCTGCTGCTGCTATTCAAGTGTCTGCAGTAAAGGTCCTGCCACGTTCTTGCCTCCTGCATGGGTTTTCAGCTACAAGAGCTCAGAACAGGCTAGCAAACACCTCCTTCCCAAATGAAAGCTCTAATTTCTTCTTCTGCAGTGAAATCAACCAACTTTCTATGCTACAGAGTGAGTGACAGTAATGTCAGCCAATCAGCTTGAGTTTTTCAGGAAAATCACCCCTTAATTCATTCAAAATCAGGTCATATGACACTATTTGAAATGCTATTGGCTTAGGAGGAACATAGCATTTTAGCCTAATCAGGATAAGGCCACCCATCTAAGCCTCCCTAGGCTGAAGCCACCTTGACTCTAGGCAGGCTGGGGATAGGAAAAGAAGAATGCAGACCTACCAGAGCCTCCCAGCTGTTAAAGGGCCGGAGCGCTATTATCTTCTGAGCCTTTTTCTGAGAACACTGGGGAATCAAAGCCAGTTCACTCGGGGAAGCATCCTGCAGGAAGCTGAGGATTTTCACTTTGTAGCCATCCTCCATCACTTCGTCGCCGCTGCCGTAGTCCTCGTCAAGGGAGCTACCACCGTCTTCAGAAGCTGACTCGTCCTCCGAGTCTTCTGTTTCTCTTTTAGTACTCCAGATGCTCCTTTTGCCTTTGTCCTTTTTCCGAAAGCCATTCTGCTCTTTCCCGGTAGATTTCTGCTTCGGCTTCTCTTTACTCTCATCACTTCTGCTCTTGGCAGAGGCCTCAGTCCAGTCAGAAGCTTCACTTTTGGGAGGAAATCCCATGCCTATGCATGCGATATAGAAGGCAACAAGTCAATGCGTACTGGTTAAGCGCAAATTAAAACCCACTGTTCTTCCAAAATAAAACCTATATAGATATAAAACACCATTCTAGTATTTAGTACACAACAACTCAACAGCAGGTGTTACTAACAAAAAAGAAGAGAGGAGCAAACACCATGCAAGTCTGTTTAAAACATGTAAATAGTACCAACTGTGAGTATGAGATGAGCAATACTAATTTGAATACTGCTCAAAGAGCAGAAGGTTTTAAGTAACTACCTTCAAATACAGATGATTAACACTATGTAATATGTGTCAGCTGCAAAAGCTCCAAGGTAAGAGCAGGTAGGCAAGAACTCTGATGTATCACTGGGATGAGATACTGGTCCCACTCCACCTGACTGCAGAGATATTAATTCTGCTGATTTCACAAAACAAGCCTACTTTCAGCATTAAAATGATATACTTTTTCCATTTTAATGCATCTCAGTACAGCATTAGAGGTGGTACAACAAAAACATGCACTTGTTAAAGAAACCGGAAGAATGAGGTATTTCGGACAAAAATAACCCTACTGTCTTAAAGTAAGATAGAGGCTATTTATACAGAATGTGAGCAAGTAATTTTCAGAAGTGACTTGTATAGGTTTTTATTCCTTCTTTGGAAGAAAGCACTTGCAATGCTTTCTCTTCTGCCCAATCCCAGCTTGCTGCTGATTGACTCCAACCCTGATGTCTGCTTTCTCAGAAGCAGCAGCAGCAGGAGGCAAGGACCCAACCTCACGCATACTGATAGCTTTCTCCACTTGTAAAGAATCCAGTTAAGAATACTCTCCTATCCCAAGAATACTTAAATAGCTGATACAGCAAAACATATAGATATCTGACAGCTGTGTAACACTGAAAAATAATCAACTCATTAAATAGTGTTTAAGTTATAACTCACAGATTTACCTGGAATCATGGTTCTTGCTCCCTACCACATTTAAAGCATGGGTATTTATAAATTGGTTGCACAATTTAAGGCCTATTTCTAGTATTTTTCTCTCCTAGTATATATTTTAAAAGGATAAAATAGCATATGTCACTTGTCACCTACGCAGTTATTTGCAATTACTGATTTACAAATTACCCCAGTTAAAAACCAAAACTTATTCTTAAACAAGCAGGAGGGGAGCAGGTGTCAGCTTTGACACATTTCAAAATATATTTTATGATATACCTACAGGTACTTACAACTTCTTATATAAATCTGTGTTAGCAAGCAAAGATATTTATCCATACTTACAGAGCAAAAGATAAAAAAAAATCATGACACTTCAAAATACAGAAGAATTGAGTTTCCTTCTTTTATCCTCCCCATAATACTATTTTCAAGTATCAGCGCAAGTTTCTAGGCATAGTGCTGTCAGGACTATTATTGCTGGACATTAGAAAATATTTGTATCACAAGTCTGTTTATGTTGGGATAAAATGGATTATAAATCTGTCGTTACCCTCATCATCTTCTGCAAATACTCTCAGGGCCTCCAGTGCTTCATGAAACACCCAGTTATGTTCCTGAAGCACATCTCTCAGTTCCTAGTAAAAGATAAGAAATTTTGTACTGTGGTAAGATAAGCAAAAGCTAAATTTCTGTGCATAATAACGTTAAGGCACTAACACTTAATTGCACACGGCAAAGAAAGCCCCTGTAAATCAGATGATTCAAAATAAAGGAAATCAAAAGGAGAAAAACCTTTCAATTTACCCTTATACACTCAGTTCAGGCAGAGCTGCACTCCACTTTCCAGAAGGGTAAGAACACACATAAACAAGCTTTGCTTCCAACAATTTAAAGCACAATATTAAAATGCCCTGACCAGTTGCTGAGTATCATCAGGTACTAAACTAATACAAAGTGCACAGCATATCTAGTTGTCCAGGGGAGAAGAGTGTGAGAGAGAGGGAGGGATGATTTTTCCACGCATTTTTATAATAGGTCATCAAATTTGACTATGTCAGGCTTGTCACAGGACCAAAAAGGTAGGATGAGAAGTTCCATATAGTCCTGATTACATCCAACTGCTCTGAGTTCAGGGCAAATTATATTCCAAAAGCAGCAACAGAGAAGACCTTCCTACCCTGGGCTCTTTCTAAGAGTGCTGCTGATGTAAGGACTGTTTCATTTGGACTATCAACAGCTGCAATTCTCTTAAGAAGTCAAAACTTGATATGCCATCAGGAGACATGAGCTCACCTCCTTATCCAATCCAGGGAATGTATTTTGCAGCTTCTTCACAAGCATCTCTTGCCTCTCCCATTGTCTTTGGGGTTCTGACTCATCCAGCTATGTTAAAAAAAAGAAACCTATTAGGTTTAATGTAAATTACAAGCCTAGAAACAGAAAAAAAAAACCCAATTCAAAACAGTCAAGCCTAATCAATATTGCTTACCCTTAAAGACCCACTCTAAATGACAAAAGCACTTAAGACAAATCCAAGTTGCAGAAGCGATTCCTCATACATAGCCAATGATCAAAACAAGACCAAAACTTTCATAAGCATAGAAAATGTCTTCAGTCATAAAAGACTGGCATTCTTTACTTGATAAGCATACACAGTGCAAAGTTACATACCAAAATAGAAATAATTTAGAACTATCTAGTTTGTATTTCTTTAAAACAAAAAGTTAGTAGTGATTCTGCATGATACTTAAGGCAGAAGATGGCAGGGTTAACAGTCAGTCACTTAGGTTAGATTACCAAGCATGCAGTATTTAACCCACCATAAACATGTCAAATGGTGTGTTTATGTGAAGATTTACAGGTAAAAAAAAAATCCACAAATACTGTGTCACAGCACCATGGAGTCAGATCAAAAGCTGGCAAAAGTTTTCATCAACAATAGCTTCACTAACAGCTATTATCAGCCTGCAAAAAGGGAGGTTTCTTATTCATAAGTGCCAAAACTTCCACATGCAACAAGCTGCTCTGTTATGTATTCACCACAAAGAATTATGCAACTTCCTTCACACAGCTTTGAATGCAAAGTGGTTACAGATCTACTTATCTACAGCAGAGATGCCAACAGGTTTGATCAATATTTACTTCACTGAATGATGCCATTTGCTGAAATAGCACAAACCAGATCACCCAGAAGCACTCCAAGTAACAGAGGACAGTTCCTTTCCTCAACGAGCCTATGGTATTATTAAGAGTACAGCTACAGTACGTACAATAGCTGGCAAAGTATGTTCTAGTCTTAGGAACAAGACAAAAAGGAAGAGTGAGAAGAAAACCCTGCAAGTTTTCTCACTATGATTCTCTAGTACGAATTCTAAAAACCCGTGTTTCTGCTTTATTTTTCCCAATTCTTCCCCTTTTAACCGTAATGGAACTGTTAACCACAGAAATCAAACTGCTGCATGAAACCAGATTCAGTGAAGCATTGTTTGCTAGTCTGGCTGGGTAATAATTCAGTAAAGTCTCCTTTGTAACCTAACCCAGGGGTTTCATGAGAAAGAACAAACCCAAACCCTGGCAAATCTTGCCTCACAAATTTCACAGCTATCTTCCAGGAAGTAGAGGACTATGTGAGTAATACTATTTTTGCTTTCATGGAAAACTCTGCATTTTCTTCATTTTTTTTCTGAGGACAATTTTTGGTTAAGTTTCAACAGAGATAGTCACCATCCTCCATCCGGCCCTCCAGCATGTACTGTAGAATTCCCTTTCTCTACCCTAAATGGTTTTCAAGGATGTCTACGGGGATGCCTGGGAGCTGACCTCATGACAACACTGTAGGACTGTGCATAAGATCTGCCAAATACCAACCTGAATGCACCAGGATAATTACATAGATCCTATTTATTAGCAGAGGTCAAAGTAATCATTCCTTTAAATGTAACCAATTCATTCCCTTAAAGATTTCCTTAAGTCATAGTTTCAAATTGTCCTGGTTTCAGTTGGGATAGAGTTAATTTTCTTTCTAGTAGCTGGTATAGTGCTATGTCTTGGATTCAGTATGAGAAGAATCTTGATTACACACTGATGCTTTAGTTGTTGCCAAGTAATGTTTAGGCTAAGTCAAGGATTTTGCAGCTTCTCATGCCCAGCCAGCAAGAAGGCTGGAGGGGCACAAGAAGTTGGGAGGGGACAAAGCCAGGGCAGCTGACCCAAACTGGCCAAAGGGATATTCCATACCATGTGATGTCAAGCCCAGTATATAAACTGGGGGGAGTCAGCCTAGGGGGATCGCTGCTGGGGACCTAACTGGGCATTGGTCAGCGAGTGGTGAGCAATTGCATTGTGCATCACTTGTTTTGTATATTCCAATCCTTTTATTATTATTGTCATTTTATTATTATTATTATCATCATCATTATTAGTTTCTTCCTTTCTGTTCTATTAAACTGTTTGTATCTCAACCCATGAGCTTTACCTTTGTTTTTTTTCTTCCTGATTCTCTCCCCCATCCCACTGCAGGGGCAGGGAGTGAGTGGCTGCATGGTGCTTAGTTGCTGGCTGGGGTTAAACCACAACACAAATATATACATAAACAACATTACTTCTGTAACACAGAACAGTAGCAACAGATGTTAAACTTCATCTATTTGAGGAAACACAAGGAATGACCTGATGAGGCAAGGTGATCTGTAGCCTTTAACTCCCACTGATGTTCACAAGAACTGAATAGTATCACAGCCTCACATACTGCTACCTGCCATCAACCACTTCCACAAAAGCAGTGAACAGGCTATTGGGATACAAGTCCACAAATGCTAAAGAACAAAGCAAGTAATTCCATTCAGAATTGCCAAGGAGAAGAAAGTAGAAAAACCTCATTCAGATGGCCAGATTTGAATTTGATTGGATTTTCTGATAAAACACACCAACTTCATGACACCACTGTCATTGGCCAAGTCAGCTAATTCCACTTATTTTACAATGCACAGAGAGAAAAAACAGTACTTACGTAATTAGCTTTTGGCTTTTTTGTGACTTGCTCATTTCTGGTTTTGCAATTTGTTGGAGAACCTTTTAGTTTCCTTTTACGAGAGGCAGCTTTAAAAAGAATTGAGGCAGAAAAGAAGAATTAATTACTTTCATCAAGTTCACCCCAAAACAGTAGGATCATTCAACCAACACTATAGTAGCTACTTATTAACTGCACAAGATGTTTACCAGTCTCCATAATAGTTTCCTATTATAGTCCACAGATACATTGAAACTTCAAGCAAAGCAGCTGCTTTAAAGTATGTTTATTTATGTCTGAGTTTTCTTTAGTAGTTTGGCAATTAATCAAGCAATTACCTCACATACATAACTGAAACAGCTTGCTTTTTTTTTTTTTTTTTTTACTTTATAATTGCCAAGTGTTTTACACACAAGTTGCATAAAGGTATGTATCTGTCTGTTTTTATTCAAGCACATTGCTTTTGGAAAGTTGGCATTTAATCAAGGCTGAACCCCAATCATGAGTTGGAATATGTACATCACTGCCAATCTGGAAGTGCTACTGACTAATTTCTGGCTCAGGTACACACTAGAGAGGATACCACCAAACAGTTTTCAACATTAACTCCAAATGTCTGAAAGAAAACTGTGCATATTAAGTCAGTGATAACTAAATATCAGTGATAACCATAATTACTTATAAACAGTCCATATAAGCCAGAACTTTCTGAATGTTTTTGGGCCGTGGTGATTATCAAGAGATTATCACTTAGCATTAAGACCTGCGCCATCATCAGGCACATTTTCTGACTGCCACCGTGCACAGCTCATGAAGGAAAGAGCACATTACCACTATTTCTGCACATTCGCTTTGCTTGAAGCGGCAACTGTTACCAGACCAAATTATTGTAAAAAGTTCCTAGTCCATGATCTGGAATAATACTGCAAGTTATATCTTTTTTCCAAGAATGACTGCCTGCAGAGCTTTGATGTCTGATACTAGCATCTCTGGCCAACCTGCCCTCCCAGACTGCCAAAGGAGACCAGGGAACAAGCACACACAGACACACACACACACAAAAAGCACGCTTACTTTCCAATCCAAAAGACTGTCCAGATGATCGAAATAGTTTTAGTTGTGGAAAATTAAGTAGCTATATCTTTGCACAAAATGTATTTTGCATTGAAATATTTTCAAATAAACTTTCTACTAGACTCATTCACTCTCTCTGACATCAGAGATGTGACATATAAATATTTTTTAAAAATAAATCATTAAAATATCCCAAAGGCAGAAAAGTAAAGCATCTGCAATTCTTCCTTTCATGAAGGATTTGGCAAGAGATACTAGAAAACACTGATAAAATTTTTTTCAAAGTCTATGTATTTTTACATATATCGGTATAAATATACGCAGGAGGCACAATTCAAAGCATCCAGAGAATGTGCCAATGGAGGGGAGGCAGCTCTCCTTCACCATTCAGACCTTGACATTTCTGCCCAAGAACCTAATTTAAACAATATTGCCAGGAAAAGCCATGCTACTAGCTTAAGTCTGAGTAACATGTGTTTGTCTTGATATCAAAGCTAAGGGCTGTCAAGCTGCTGTTGGGTAAAGCTCTAGAAGTCATGGGGGCCTCATGCTATTACTGCTTAAGCTCAATTAAAACTACACTCAGGATGGATAATTTGTAATACGAACAGTGACCCTGCAAACCTCTTTGCCCTAAAAAATACATGGCCTCCATATAAGAGTATTTCAAATATCTCCCTGAAGTCACGGGCTGAGCACTCAACAGACTCTGAAGAAAGCCTGAGCATGAGCCATTTTAGAGGCAATTAGACTGGAGCAAAGGATCTGGATAACCATGGTCTCGGGAACTTATCAACACAGAACTCTTCAGAAATCAACCTGTGGTCTTCTGAAACCCACCACATCAGAAAGTGGGATTTTTTTTTTTTTTTCTTTTTGTCATTTGCAGAAGACATTCACTTTGCAAGGTACACTTAATTATCCCTTCTTGTGCTAAGGAAGCATACAGCTGAGGGGATGAAGAAACTCTACTACTGCTAGATGGGAAGCATCCTTGGAGCGGAGGCAGGGCCCACTGGGACTTCAAGGAATCCTTGTCCTCTCTATAAATTTTATCATTAACAAGCAATGAGAAAAGCAGCTCCAGGGTTTCAAAATTTGAAGAGGCATCTGTAATTACTTCCACTGTTATTTGCTGCTACCACTCAAAAAAAAAAAAAAAACCACCAAACAAAAAACTTATTACTGTGACTTCCCCCACCACTACAAAAGAAACAGTCATTTCTGCCCGTTCAAAAAGCAGTGAATATCAGACAGGTTTACATGAGGCTTCAGCTCAGAAGCACCCTCACTGATTTCATGGTTTTCAAGATGTATGGAAAACAACACCAGAAACAAATCACAAGCAGCAGGTATTAATATAACTTCACATCTTTTTCATACCCGTATTTTCAGAGTGTCACATCTAATCTTTATACTTATAAGTCATTTGCAGTCCTTCTTGGTTTAGCTATATACAACTACTGAATTCAGGCTATAAATATGTTTGTCATTTTGAAAGGATAGAAAAATTCGAGGACCTCAGCCACGCTTTTTTAGCAAAGCCATGCTTCACAAAACTGGATCTTGTCCCTGACCTCTCACACGGTGAACACTTCACAACAAGTAAAGCATATCATAAATTGACATAAATAAGCAGATGTTCATTAGTGTCTCCATTTTTAAAAAATGTGTCCAAAATGAGGTGATTTATACCATCACTTTCAGGCATGCTTACTCCTAACTAAATATTTTATACAACAGCTGTGATTAGTGAGAATTTTGCTGCCAAGAAGATTTTTCTGTGGG
This sequence comes from Harpia harpyja, assembly GCF_026419915.1. Lineage (NCBI taxonomy): Eukaryota > Metazoa > Chordata > Aves > Accipitriformes > Accipitridae > Harpia > Harpia harpyja. The sequence goes on from NC_068941.1 coordinate 36,772,048, forward strand.
CTCATATTGAAAGGATGTGAAACAGCATTCTTAGATCAACACAAAAATGGCCAAAAGGCAGCGCCTCCATACCAGAAATCAAAGTGTTTTAGTTCAAACACTGTGAACTGCAACAAAGTTTAAAGGACATATATTAGCTTAAATTGGTTTAATATTAATCAAAACCCTTGAAAAGTAATCATAGTCTTCCAGGAAGGGATTTTCCAGGAGCAGCAGCACACAGAAGTAGTATGTCCCTCAACAATATGCCAGCTTTAGTTTTCTATTGCCAGCATCCAAGAAGTCCCATCTATAGAATCTGATCATGCACAGTGATAACCTCAAAAAGTTGGTCTGGTTGGGTAAAAAAAGAAACAACAAACAAAACACAAAAGCAACCTTTCATTAAAATTAGCCCAATGTTTTAAAGCTTTCCGATAATTGTTAGAAATCTTTGAAGTTGCATATAAAAATCAGAAGATGAAAATACGGTACATACAACGGGGGGGACCAAATGGGCAAAATATCTTCTACTTTAGAAAGGGAATAAAACTGTTCTCCCACAGCACATGAGCTTTCTAGACATATTTGCTTCCAAATACATAGGATACTGCATGAAAAGACATATGAACCTCTTAGAACAACTGAAATAATCGAGAGTGATCAGAAATAGCTTTTTCCATCATATCCAAACCATGACGATCTCTCAGGAAAACCATGGACAACTGAACTGCAAACAGATGGAGACTGCTAACATGGATCAGCTGTTTATAATGATATTAATATTCATACCAACCTTCCACTCCTCCCCCACCAACTCCAGTAAATCAGTCAAAAAGATTAATATAAGAGAAAAGATTTAACCCTGGACTTAGGTGATGTCAAGAAATAAACCCAAAGCCCAAGGATGATGACCCTTTTACATGCTTACCACTTTCTACACACTCCGACATCATGTGTTGGGTTTTTTGGTTTGGTTTTTTGTTTGTTTTGATAACAGCATGAGACTACATAAATTCAGATGCAGAACAAAAAACCCTAAATAAGCTCTGAAGGCTCAAAGGCATGGTTTGGGGGATGTTTTGCTAGAGAACCATGGGGATTTGTCTAAGGTTTAAGACTAATAGTTCTTATTCAGAATTACAAGCAAGTCTTGAAGTCAGCCTGAAAAGAAAATTGTGATGGACCCTGACACAAACAATATCTAGTTATAAGTGGCTACATACTCCGGTATATTTTTTTCATACCACCAGATTTCTCACCTACAACATTTAGAATTACTATTGCTAACTTATTACTATTTGGCTCAACTTCTGGGCAAAGAAGGAACCAGCAAGAACAGAAATCACTTGAGGACCCACACGTAAAGCAATCCTGAGTTTCACAGAACAAACTCCCCTTTTTTGTTCTATTTTTGGATTTTGGTCCACATCCTCTATTCACCTTTCCCCTTGCAAAGCGTGTAATTTCGGGTTTGTATTATTACAATAAACAAACAATAGTTTAACTTTTAGCCTACGCTTTGCCACTTTTTAAATACCTCCCAACCAAGTTTACTTCACTGAATTAGCTACAGCTTCTAAAGTTTTTGTTGGTTTTTTTCCTGGTTAAACATACCTTCGTCATTGAACTTCAAACCAGCAGCTATTGCTTCATCCATTGTGCGTGCTGATTCTATCAACTGCAAAAAAAAGTCAACTGCTAAGTGGTGAGATTTAATCCAGTTGAACAATGGAGGATAATGATAGATCAGGGTGATTGAAATACACTTTAAAAAACACTCCAAAAATACATGTATTATAAAATCCAAGAACAAATTAACAGGTACCAAATTAGCTAGACTGATCACATAAGCTGTATTTGGAAACACTTTAAAAAACCTACTGGAAAACCTTTTTAATACTATCTCATTTACTGTCATTTTTTTTTCCTACTTCACAAACATGCTGTGCAGGTTTACCTAAAAGCTTTTTTCCAAAACCTATTCAAGTTACTATCACAAAACCAGATGATCCAAAAAACTGATTTCTTAACTCATAAAATATCTGCATACTGTTATGTCACACTGGCTGATTTCTAGAAAGTACATTTCATGACACTGCTAACATGCCTCAAAGTTTATCTATACTTCCCCACAGTCCTAGATTCTTTCTCCATCTATGTGCAATCTCAAAATAGATCATTTTTACAAATTAATTGGATGTTGAGACTTTTAGAATGCTTTCTGCAAGTGAGATAACTGCAACAGAAGCAAATGGCCTAAAGGTTACAAATACAAAAAAACATAAAAAATGAAGTTAGGAGGAATCCCAATTCCCAAGTATCTGTCCATGTTTGTAAACAGCATCTTACAATTTTGATAGGAACACACAATTTCCTTTTCAAAAGGCTCACGATTTTTCCTTAACAGCCTTCATCAGTTGTGTAGCGTTTGTCAGGACAGACTGTTCCAGATTCTCCATCTTCCTTCAAAAAATGTTGTGGCTATGTAACTGTGGACAAAAATTTGCACACCCTCTATGTACTACAAAGTTCTACTGATACAGGAGCTATCTTGCACTCTGAGAATAAATACCATCAGCACAATGTACCACTGAGTAGTTAAAAACACCACTGCAGTCACAAAACAGCAGCCAGACACACGTGTCATTTCTAGCTACTTTCTAAGCTACAATGAACTGTTATCGCTCTTTGGTTTAAATACATTCTTCATGGACAAAAACTGAAACTTCATACATTCTGAACATCTACAATGTAAATTTCATTACAACGTCCAGGAAAAAATTCCAAAACTGCTATTTGCAACCCCTTCTTTCTTCCTACTGTAGAGAGCCTAAACATAAAGCTTGATCCACTGGGAAAAAAACACCCAGCAAGGAGCACCAGTAAAATTTCTATATTTCTTTAGTGACATTTCAACCACCGGGAAACTTAACAGATTAATTTAAACACATTTAGCTTTGAAAACTAAAGCTAGTGAAACCTATTTACACATCAGCACTGAAAAGTAACCTTGCTAAAAGTGTATTTTACTGTAATAAGTTATCATAAGGTTACTGTTGATTTGTACTGTACATTGGACAATGACCAAGAGTATCTCAGTCTCCTGGTTTTGGCTGGGATAGAGTTAATTTTCTTCTTAGTAGCTGGTACAGTGTGTTTTGGATTTAGTGTGAGAATAAGGTTGATAACAGACTGATGTTTTAGTTGTTGCTACGCAGTGCTTATCCCAAGTTAAGGATTTTTCAGTTTCCCATGCTCTGCCAGCAAGCAGGTGCACAAGAAGCTGGGAGGGAGCATGGCCAGGACAGCTGATCTGAACTAGCCAAAGGGATATTCCATACCACAGAACATCATGCTCAGTATATAAACTGGGGTGAGTTGGCCAGGAGGGGCCCATCACTGCTCAGGCATCAGTCAGTGGGTGGTGAGCAACTGCATCGTGCATCACTTGTCTTTTCTTGGGTTTTATTTCTCTCTCTTTTTCGTTACATTCCTATTTTATTATTGTTATTATTACATTCTATTTTACTTTAGTTATTAATCTCAATCCATGAGTTTTATTTCTTTTTGATTCTTGTCCCCATCGCACTGGGAGCAGGGAGGAGTGAGCAAGCAGCTGTGTGGCTAAAGTTAAACCACAACACTCAGGTTCACATGTCAGCATAATCAGAATAAATTACAGTAAGTTCAAATCTACTCTCTTTTGCCTCACTGGAAGTACTGAAGGCTTTGAGTATTAAATTTCATAAATGCAAGGGTGCAACGTTTCATCTGCTGAAGAAGATGGCAATGATTTCACTCATTCTGCATTTAATCAGTTAGCTGCACTCCAACAACAGCTGTTATCAGTAGTTATCAACCAAGACAGCTATAACTAAGATTAAACATCACAACAGAAAGAAATAAAAGAAAAATTTTCTATATACTGGAATTCACTATTGCCAAGTTGATCTAAAGGTTTTTTAATATATTTTTATATATATAAAGAGTGTGTGTGTATATATTCATTTTTAAATATATATAATTGTCTGTGCATGTAAGCATGTGTATATGGAAATATTACATAGCTGCAGTTCCCCTAAAATACATTACTTTGATATACCCTTTTGCTAATAAGAATTAAGGCTGTTCCCTCTAATAAAGACAGAGGCTAAGCAGTACTGCCTACAAAATAGTCATCAAAATAAATCAAAAGAACAGCGTATTATTACTTGTAGTAATTCCTGGTCAGTTCTTTGGGGAAAAAGTTCCTTCAGTGTTTGCAGCTTTGCATCTCTTATGTCTTCCTCTACACTCTTTACAGCTGGCAGCTGATCCCCACCATTTACATATGCCAACTGGGGTAGTTCATCTTCAGGCTGTTCATCATCATCAGACTGTTCAGAGCTGCAGTGTGTGGGGGAGGAGAAAAAGAATTAAAATTTATTTCTGCGTATGAATGTTTTACTCTACCAGAACATTACTGTAAACCAAAACCAACAGGATCGCACAAAATGTGTTTAGATGCATTCAGTAACAGTGAATCAACTTGTACCCAAAGAGATACCTCCTATTCAGGACAAAATAAAGCATATATGATTAAGAACAGTCTTCTGTTTGCAGTAAACACATTTCAACTTCGCAAAGGAAAGAAGAAAGGAGGAACAGATAAGGGAAATACCATGACTTGCCCTCGTATTGTGCTATAAAAGGTTACTTGCCAATTTAGCAACAACCATCTTAATACATTTCATCATTTCAGCTACCTGAATTACATCACACCATCTCAACTTTGTCTCAAACAGTCTTGCTAGTATTTATTTGCCCAACAGATAAACAGATGTACGATAAGTTCTTTGTAAAAACTTTCCAGGTGCAGTATCAACTCTGTCCTAGTTCTCAGCTCACTAAGATTCAAAAAATCCTTATGCAGTGTCTTAAACATCTAAACATGGGAAGAACCTTTCTGAAAAAAGCAAAGTCCTGAATTTACTGGAAGATTTATTATTAGAGCTAACCTGCAGGAAAAGCAATCCCTATATATTTTTCACGATACTCAGTTGCACAGAGAAGACTGAATGTAAGTACAGGTCTCCCATCCTACTGCCCTCCATAGACATATAAAAATCTCCTTTCCTGAATGAACATTAATTAAACCGTATGGAGTTTGCCATTTCATAGAGACTTCACCATCAGAAAGGCTTGCCTGCAGGCCTCTTCACACAGATACAGGTAAAAGACTAAAAAGAAACCCGTTTTTCCTCACTATCTTTCTTTAGCAGTTGCAACAGACAGATTGCAATACAGTTGTGAAAAAAGTAGTAACATGCCACTTATGTAGAAGATACACACTATTTTGAGACAACTGTTGATCAAATAATCCTTTTCTCCCTATCCTGTTCAAAAGGCACACACAGTCATGTGAAGTCTCTGGTTGTGCTTCTGAGAGTAAAAAAAAAAAAAAAAATCCTCAAAACAAAAAATAACCTGAATTCCTCTTCAATCCACCAAGCCATTTAGTTGTAAGCTTCAGAAGGTGAATCCAGCATCCACTTTAAAAGTCTTAGTGAAAGGGTATATTAAAATTCCATTAGGATGTTGCAGATCTTTTTGCCTTGATAAGGAAAAAAGTTTCTTTATAAACTGCATTTGAAAATGCAAATAAATCAAATGGATACGGTAAAACTGCAATTCCCTATCCTTTCCTATTGGGGATTAACATCTAGATACTTGTCAACAAAGCCAGAGTTGTACACATCATAATCTTGTCCTCTCTGTATAATCACATTCTTATCAAGCATGAAAAAACACTCATTTAACCGCTAAACGAATATGACTCCAACCCACAAAATCTAGTGTCAGAGTTCTGCTTTTTTCCAACAGAGTCCAGACAGCAATTCTGCTAGGGAAGCTTGCAGCACTGCTTTGCTTTATCCCTTATTCAGGGTAAGGGGGCTAGGATACCCTGCAAAAAAAAAAAAAATTCACAAAACCTTCAAACACTAGGTAACACATGCACTAAAATGCACAGCGCAAAGACACTCGATTGACTGATTCTGTGCAAAGCCAGGCTAAATTCAGCACAAGCCAGAGCTCATAAACCTGGCCAGATCCAAGCTAACTTCTGCCATGCTCTCAATTTGTTTATTAGCTCAACCAGAATGCCACTTGTGAGACAGCTTAGTGGGTTCAGTATACATCAATTAGCACCCGAGCCAACACACCGTGCCAAAGTGTCAGGTACTGGGGTGCCTAGTGCGTAAGAGACTGGTGGCTCCACAGGAATAATGAAGAGTACAAGAGGATGTAGCTTATGTTCATCAATCCCACCAGGAGCCACTCTGCTGTCCTTCTCTCACTCCCAGTAATCAGAATACAGTATAGAAATAACAAGCTGTGGCTCCGCAAGTTGGATCCTGCATGTCTTACTAGTGTCGGCTCCACATGGTACAAAACTGCTTGTACTGCTTCCAAATCAGGTTGATCCCAGAAGCAGTGTAACTATGTTCACACAGCACTTCACACAAGCCAATTAGGTGCATGCAAGCAGCTTGCCGTCTCTGTACCCTTGCACAATTTACAACTTAAACCATAGACAGAAACAGAAGTTCACTCTGCTAACTACTAAATTTATTTTTTTCTTACCAAGCATCTGCCTTAAGTTGAAACTTCGGGGAAGATGCATTAAAAAAAATATTCAAGAATTTCAGGTAATAGCAGCAGGGAAAAGCATTATTGCATTTCTGCTGACAAGCTCCAGTAACTCCATACTCTGTGTAAGGACTGAAAAATCTGAGAAGAGACTACGCCTGTTAAGGCTGCTATTCCCATAAAAGTTTACCACAGATTATTTCAGCCAGACTTTCAAAAAGGCAGGTTAAGCCATCTTGTTTTGCTTAGCACTAGAACATTTAAGGGGCACAGACAATTACCATATTTCTGTCACACAGACATATAACTAGCAGGTAATAAATAGCAGGCGTTTCTTTAAACCATTCCAACTGGTTGTGTGAGATGTCTGTCTGCATCTTATCTCTCCTGCACTCTCCATGATGCCTTTTTAGCACCCATACAAGTGACTTGCACACTTATTTTCTTCTCCCAGCTTATTCAAAAAAATAAATTTCCAAATCACTAAAAAACCCCAACTTTTCACTAAGCATAGCAAACACATCAGGCAACTAACACTTTACTTTAGCTCAGGAACTCTTATACCACACACTGAAGCTCTACTTGCTTTCCTGTCCACTATGGTTTCATAAGAAAATGAAATGAGCTAACATCAACTCCAATATAGTTTAAAACTAATAAAGCAATTTTTATGGATAAGCTTCCAAGTGCCATTAGAAGGATTTCAGAGGGACAAATGCATAAATGTATAATGAACACCACACGTATCATTCAACATCACAGAACTCCTCCCTCCTAAGTGTCTTCTCTGAGAAAATGGCTTAAGATCTGGATTCTTCTCCCCTGGAAATCCAGTAAAGTTTAGTTATGGGCAGGTAAATCACAAGCCAGTAAACTAGAACCTAGCCTCTGATTTTCAAGTCAGTATTTCAAATTAGAACATCACATCAGGTTGCACAAACATTACAGAAAACTGGTTTAAAGCATACATTACAACCACATCTCTCCTTGGAGCCCTGTTTTCTTTTGCAGCACTGAAGTCTCTTGGTTCTTCATCTTCGCTGTCTGAAGACACATCTAGGAACTGTACCCCTCTTCGATGCTTGAAATAAGATTGTTTCCTTGTTCTCTTGGCTTCAGGAGTTTCTGGGATGGCAGAGTACCGTGTGCAAGCAATTTCAACAGAAGAAAAGATAGGAGACAATGACTTAAGACTTCAAATATTTATCTGTACTTAGAGCATCAGACAGCTATGATTTCATCCTTATACACAGCAACCATCTAAAAAGAACTCACATCCTTATACATGGAAGATTCCTGTAAGCTGTATACCTCAATGGTAACTTACCTGGCAAAAGATCCTCAGCCCTCTTAGATCAAACAAATAATTTTTATACCACAAAGTTTAAGAGATCAGGTATTTTAGGTTAATAACTACTTATAAATACATCTTTATTTTTGGAAAAATGAATCATCAGCAAAATCCTCTGAACTACTTCCAGGTTGATCAGGACATAGACAGAAACATACTGGTGTATCTGATGGCTGATTTATGATCTGCTTGTCTTGATAGCGTTTCAGAAAGCAAATGCTGGTGCTGTACCGCAGAAAATTAGGAAGCTACACCAAGGAACTTGACAGGTAAGTTGCAAGTCCTATAGAGATATAATGTATTTAGCCAGTCTTTTCCACATTATGCTCCAGATGATTCTTAACAAAGAAACCCGGCATATGGAAGGATGCTTTGTGTTACGTACAAAGCATCAGGATATACAGAATCTATACATAATCAGGATATATCACTATGAAGACATCTCACAAATCATATACTACCTTCAATGACACTTGCAAAATTGACCCACTATGCGTGCATTAGCATGTATTAACTTTGCAGTTCTGAACACGCTTTTAAGACAACCAAAAGCATAAGCAGTCAGTCTATCCATATAATTCCTGAATTAGTCATGAATAATGCATGACTAAGTCCCCCAATGTCAGCTACAGCTGAAACCAACTCCATGCACGTATCTAGATGGGGAAAACATGACCACACAGGGAAATCCACACAAAACCTGACATACAAAATAGGTCTTGCACCTGAAGCGGAGAGATGATTAGAACACTGTAAAACAAAAAATCAAGAAGCCTACACTTTACTAGACTTTGCCCTGTCACCCTCTTTCAGCACAGTACCAAATGCAGCTAAGGTAAAGTATGCTCTAAGTGCATATATTGTGTATTTCAAGGTGGTTCTAACTAAAACTGATGCTCCCATATAAGCCTGGGCAAGGTAAAACACATGGTTCAATCCATTGCCTATGGAGACTAGAACTGTTCTGCTACCATCTCTAGAAAACCCTAAGGAAAAAAAGATTTTTAGTTGATACACATGGACTTGAACGTGCAGCTTCTAGCTCTTCTGTCTTTAAACCTGCATTAAACAGAACTAAATACTTGGACACAACTGCCACCTCTTAAGTGTGCTATTTCATGTCAGTAACTGAAGAAAAGCACTCAAGGCATTTTGCAAAAGGTGTGAGCCAAGAACCGCACATAGCCTGACCCAGTGCAGCAGTCCCACGCATTCAAGACTTCATTCCTTTCTACCACTTCCCCATTTTTACAGCCAGTGCTAGGAAGAAAGAAACAGTTAGTAATCCAAGTAATTTTGTCTAAGACCAGACAAATTACAGACCCCAGAAGCATATGACTGAAGAGAGGAAGGAGAATGTACAAAGCGGAGGATGTGATAGCTGCAGAGAGCATTTTCTGTATGAAAGTAATCTTGCAGAAAATAAATTTAAAATAACTCACTGTGGCAGCATTTGATGGAAACAAAGATAAATCCTAAAAGTACAAGCAATTTGCTGACGCAGGAAACTACCAGGTGATACTGGCTTTGAAAGGGAAAGGTACCCAATAAACTAAAAAATTATGGTACCAAATGTCACATAGCGCACTACTGAAAAAGAACAACTTGAAAATGGAGCTTAACACCGGTTAAGAGGATGGGACTAAGTGTAACTCAAACTTCTTTAATATCCATGAGGAAATGTAAGTAAGGGTTCAATGACAGTTCAAAAAAGCAATCACTGAAGCCTTAAGTCTTCATATGACCTTAGCTATGCATAGGAAAAACCCTACTGAAAATATGAAACACGCTTCCAACCAGGCATTAGTCCATTAGTTTGGAAACAGAGGAGAGAGAAGAATGAAGAGCACGTAATTATTGTCATCTCAGCTTTTAATTCACAAAAGAACATCACCGTCTGTCAAAGAGTTAGTTAAAACAAGTAAGAATTGTCTTGTTTTGGCATCCTGTTTCAGCAGAGAAACCCATGTTTTAATTTCCACCTCAAAACCTCTATCATCTGGCATTTCCATATTTCTTACTGACCAGGTTTAATAAGAAGGGGTTGGTCTGTCTTTTGTGCCAAAGAAGAATCTGCTTCCCAGGTGACTGGCAAGTTTTACCTCCTATCTGCTGCTGCTGCTGCCACCCAGCCCACACTTGCTTCTCTGCTCCAGAACCAGGGGCACACAAACAGCAGCCGCCTCCTGCTCCCCTCCTGGCTGATCAGGACAAAGGTCTGCTGGCAGCAGAAACACACACACACACAACGCGGACCCCTCCGGTCGCTGGCCTTAGATACCCAGACCACCCAGGATGGAGCCTTAGCCTCCTCGCTTGCTGGCACCAGAGCCCCCAGGACCTACACCCCACTGTGGCTGCCAGCGCAGACCCCCTTGCAGTCTCGCAGACACACGTGCCGTGGATCTCTCCACCTTCTACCCGGTGCCTGGCACCGGCTCCCCTCATCTTGGGTTGCCCCATGCACAAACAGACAGCTCAGACCCTCTGGTCCCTCCCTGGCTTCCCAGGCTGCTTCACCTGCTCGCTGGCTTGTCGCCTGGTACCCCCACTCCCTCCGCAGGGGCTGCGCAGGGGGGTGGCACCACAGAGACGCAGGCCTCCGCAGCCCACGCTGGTTGTCACTTGATTTTCCACTCGCTCTGGTCCCTTCATCTGCTGGCACACCAGACACATGGGCCCCTGCGACCCCTGGTCCTTACTCCAGCTGCTGGCACTTAGACGCCCGTGCACACAGAACAGATTCCCCTCATCCAGGAAAGTAGCTAGAAGAGGATTTTAATGAGAAGACAGGACTGACTATGGCGATCACAAACAAGGTATGGTCAGACAAGTATACCTGTCTGTGTGTAACTGACCCCCTGTTATCCATCCCCTTATCCCTCTACCTTCCCCACACTTGTTCCTCCACAAACCACTGTGATCCCTCCCCTTCCCCACCTTCGGTTCCTCCCCTTAAACATCCCACGGCAAGTTTCATACAAACCAAAAAAGCTCTTACTTGCATCTCATAATAAGTCCCATATCCCTAAAAGTAGCAACCCCCCTCAGTCTGAACAGTGCTCCTTGGGAGCCTTGCTGTTGGCTCATGGCGACAGGCCCTCAACTCATGGGGCCGACGGCCCTCCTGTGACAGCCCTAGGAGAAGCCAGGGCAGGGGCCATTCCTCCGATCGGGTTATTCGGGCTCCCCCACCCGCCGCTGTGCCTCTGTGCGAAAACAAGCCTTTTACCCCATGACGTGACACAACAAATCCCACCTATGTGGCTGGTATTGAAAAAGAGGAGCTCCCCGCTGTTGACAGCGTCTGATTTGCGTTGTAAGAAGATGGATGAGAACACAGAGCAAGAGTGAACAGGTAGAAGAGATCCCAAAATTAGAGAAAGAATAGCTATAGTTTATTAAGAGCCTCAGTGAAGGACAACCAGACAGTAATTTACTCTGAACTGGGGTGGTGGATGGGTGGCAAAAAAAAAAAAAAAAGTCTCCCCTGGAGAGCTTTGAATCACAAATAAGAAAACAGACCAAAACAACTACACAGGGAAGGTGCAGGAGAGTCAGCTACATAACTCCTGGGAGAGTTGAGTTTTAATGATACGACTGTCAGAGTCAGTCCTCATGTGAAAGGATTTTATAGCCTCATAATGCAAATACAGCATCATGGGCATCCTCTCCTCTCTAGCGCGTCAATCCTTTCTTAAAACTCACATGCCTATAATCCAAACAGCAGTGGTGCTTTCTCAGCTGCTAACTCTGGAACCATAATTTCGGCTGGAAATAAAAGCAGTTTCTTCTGCCTCCATTCACTAACGCAGAAACTTGCTGAGTCAAGTTACTACAGAGCATAATGCCAGTTTTCAAAACTGATTTGCCAGCAGAGACTAGACACATAAGAGGCTAGAATAAATTCATCTGATAATCAAATGCAGAAATGAGCTACATGGTGTCCAGTTCCTTCACCTGTAATAAAAGGCCTCAATTTTAATCGAGTTACCAAAAAAATCTAAACCATTTCTATCACTTTCAAAACATGACAGAGGATTATGGCAATGATTTGTAGAAGAGGCAAAAGTCTTACTTTACAAAGTAATCTTGTTATCCGGAAAAGCCCATACACATGTAAACTTAGGAAGGCCTAAAAATTACTAGTTCTGAAGCAGTAACACACTGTCCCAAGACAGGCCTCCCTGCAACCAAGACCAACATGCCGTAGACAGTTCCTCAGCAGTACCTTCTTCTATCTGTCCACGTTTGGAAGGAGACATGTTGTCCTTGACACAGTTACTTTACTTTATCTGAAAACCATATAAGTTTTAAGACAAATACTGGAGAAGAGCAAGAGAGACCTCTGGGAATGTATCAAACATTTTTGTTAGATTTAAACATAAAGATGCAGGCAAATTTCTTTCAGCAATTCCTCTCTAGCAAAGAAAAATATATAAAGTTGTGCTAGCTGAGCAAGGGTTATCACAATAGGACAGAAATAGGAGATGCATAAAAGGTGTGAATGGAAATACCAAAACAGGTCTTTAAGAAACAGAAGTTCATATTTCTACTGAATTAACAGAATTGACCAAGCCAGTTTTCGTGATCTTTGCCTTATAGACTCGCCTATATTCCAGACTTATTCCTCCTGCAAGTGGCATGACATGCAAATGACAGGTACTCATGACAGCTTTGCTAATAAGCATCCTTGCTGGATTTAAAAAACAAAAACAAAAACCAAAGGAAGCTTACAAAAGTAACACAGTCTTAAAAATAATTTTATTCTTTACAATATAAACCTTGGAAGAGGTTTAGATTTAAAGAAAAAGAGTATTTACTGTTTCACGTGGTGACTTCTCATTTTATTTTTACTTTAAATAGCACTCACTGTCCAGTCTTCAAGACAACTCCTAACTCCTATACCTACGAAATGCTGAGCTGCCTGGAAAAAGCGTTCTCCCTCTCAAAAAAGCAGTATTTCTTTCTCGCCCTCCTCCACCTATTCCACTGAACAGAATCCCTTATTAATTGGGGGAGGGTGGAAGAGAGCAGAAATCACATATGTCATTAGGAGTCCTCATATTTAGAGCAAATTATAACCTTGTAGAGTAGTAACAAATTAAACAGTTATTGCCACAGCATGTAATTATTGGAGGCAGAATTTCCTGATTATAGGCGATTAAAGAGGACTATTAAGGAATGCCTGCAATCATAAAACCAGTGTTTGACTCTAAGGCCAGAAATAAGAAAACACAGAAGTATCCCTAACTGGAGATGTAAACAACAAAAACAAACCCCAACAGCAACTGATTTTTGCTATCATACAAAGAGACTCCATGAGAATAACTGGATCAAACTGTCTATGATTATATGGAGACAGTGTTAAGTTATGGATGAAGGTACTCAAATGCAACTATTTTTATAATGTTAGAGCAAATATTTTTTTTACTTTAGTAAACACACAGCCTCAACTACTCTTGAAAAAACTTCACCTTGAATTTTTTTTTTTTTTTTTAAATCATACTCACTACAGTCTTTTGGGAAGCATATGCCTAGTGCAGAGCCATAATATATTGCCCTATAATTCCAAATATAAACTCCTACACAAACCATTCATCACAATTAGAGAAAGCCAGCCTCTTCTCTCCCAAATAAAAAACAAAACTGAGGTAATACTTATAGGCTTACCACATTTACTAACACTGCACAACAAACATTGTCAAGTGGAAAGTAATTTCCACCTAGTTTTGGAAAGCAGTACCAAATGCATGCTACTCAAGTTTACAAGCTAATTAATATTCCATTATCAAAGGAAAGTCTTTTTCATTTGCTAAACCAATCTTAAATATGTGTTACTCTAAGGAGACTTCTTAAGGAGACCATATTAAAATGATGGTTCCTTCAACATATTTTCCCATGAATCCTCAGAAAAGTTCACTAGGTACCGCAGTCATTACTTTTCTCCAGAAATGCTTTAAGTAGAATTAGACTCTACGAACTGTGACATAAGCAAAAGACATGACTTCCTCATATCATAAAGAAAATTATTACAGGTGAGGAAAAAAAAAAAAAAGCAGTCCCAGTGCAAGTGGATGATATGACACTCTCAACATCGTACCCTGAAAGTACAGTCATTTGGGTTATATATTTGAATAGTATAGAGGGGATATCAACAAAATCAACCATCAGTTACAGGATTATATATAGTAGTTTAATTTCATCTACAACTTTTATTTCAATTCATTGTTGAAGCTTTGTAAGCATGCTTTTTGAATACTCATCTCATTTTGAAATTCATAATCGTAATTATTCTGATTTATATAGTTCTAATACAGTTCTGCTCCACTTCTACAATTGGAATAATCTCATTATCTTAGTACACCAGGCTGTTTACATAACTAAAAACATCTAATTGAAAATTAAGATAGCTTCACTGGTTTCTTAACAGACTAACAGAAACCAAATGTGTGTATTATTTAGTAAATAATACTAATTTTTACAGAAAATTGTAGTAAGCCACTTCAGTGCATTTTTCCAACTCTTTAGATAGGTATCTTCCAGATATAACTTGATAACTGCCCCCGTAGTAGGTTTCTACCCCTCAGTTAAGTGATGTTCAGAATTACCAACTACAAGTTGGCTGCAAAGTCACTGCAAGCCTGTGTAATTTTGAATATACACAAGCGTATAAAGACAACCAATTCTTCTGGCCATCATACTACAAATTGCTTATTAAACTGTAAGGTATGCATGTTCAATACAAAGCAACAAGAAACATTCCATACATACATACCCAGGGTGCAAAACAATCTACCAGTATTAGTTTGTCCTGGGAAAACAAAACAAAGAGCTAAAAAGATTGTGTCAGGAAACACCATAATAGACGTACATCATCTGACTATTTTTTCCAGGATGAATGAAACTAAAACAATCATATATTTTTGTTAGATGCATATTTCAGGACACCTGACAAAACAGCAATCTAAAGAAAACCCTAGGAAATGATACTGAACCATTTGCACTCCTGAAGGAAAAAGTCTGATTTTAAAATTATATTTATATACACAATATGACTGCATGATACCAAATGAAATAGAAAAAAACAGCCATCAGCTATTTAATAATTCTTTTTGTTTGTATAAGTGAAATAAAGAACACTCTCCTCTTGTTTCACCAGTTTCATATACCAGTATTTTGTGAATCCACTGTGTTTGTCTTTAGAAGAAATACGAGTAATTGTTGTCCTCACATGATTTATTGAGCATTAGGGCAAGTTAATTTTAGTCAACTTGGTATAAACTGCTTCTTGTACAAAACAACTCAATACTTTGGCTTATGTATTCAGCAGTAGAGAGAGCACTCAGTGCCATAAGCTGGTCATCTCTGTACCTTTTCCATGATAATACAAGGAAAAAAACCCCAACAAATAGCTGTCCGTTTTATTTGACCCAAAGCAAGAAAAATTCTGTCTTCCTGTTGCTAATTTGGAAAAAAAAGGAGGACTGGCATCTGCTAATCGAATCTAGTTTCCTCTTCTACATTTAAGTGCCTCCTATCTTGCAGACAAAATTTGAGTGTTTTATTTTTGGTTAACTTCTATAGATGTAGAAAACGTTATTTGATTTTTAAAATGGTTAATTAATTCCTTTAAATGGGTTACATAACAATGATGTGCAAAGAAGTGGAAAAAAGTCACCAAACCACTCCATCTTCTTTAAACACTTAGCATCTGTGTAAGATGAAGCATTATGTAATCGCAAAGTACTAGCAATTACATCTCTTTTTTAAACGTTAATTAGCACCCCAGTTCTACACCAGCATCTGTGTCCATGGACTCTTAAAAGTCAGCTACTTGCTGTAGTTGTCTGCACTTCTACTCTACTCTGTTTTACTGGTAGCTACTATCACCTCCTACTAGTTTTCCTCACAGTTACTTCGCCTTCCACAATGGCTCCTCTTTGAGGCTACCCTTCATCTTTCCTTTTATTACCTTATATCTAAACTCATACTCATGCCTCTAAGTTAGATATTATGTCCCTTCTCCTCCTCAGTCCTACCCCTGTATTTTGAAAAACAACAAGCTCCAAAGTTTGTTGGCCTTGGTAGTTATGGTCTACCTACATGCTTCCACTGACAAAGTCCACAGGCAGAAAAAAGGAAAAAAATATAATATTAAAAAAAATCATAAAGACAAGCCACAAAACAAGCAGCACCATCCATTATTTCACATCTATGTTCACAGTTCAATAAGGGTACCTGCATTCAGTAACCCCTACACCACACAAGACATTGACTTATCACAGACAGGAAGACAACACCTGTTCCAAAGCATACTTCCTCAGAGTGCCAGTTTTTTCATGCAATCCATTACACAGCACACACATGCAGAAGCCACAACTAACACTTGCTCGCTTCTTGTGTTAAGTTCTCCCTGCCACCAAAACATCCTCTCTGCTAGTGGATGCAGGCTACTTAACTCCAGACTGGCAACTCTCAAGCCAGGATTTAGAGGGTTTTTATATTTTTTTTAAACATAAGGCACCGATTGATATTTACTAACGTAAACATGAGAGCACTCCAGTTAACCTGCACAAACCCAAAATTCATCGAATAGTAAATATCAATCTACTATACTATTGATTTGCCTCACCTTTAAAAGAGGAACTCCTCCTTGTACATGAAAGGTTCTCTGTTATCGCATAGATAAGGTACTATGATAAACTACCTTCCACCAAGGGGAAGTTGTATGCAAAACAGATGTAGTTAAACGCCAACTGATACTGTTGCTCCATTACTGACTAAATGCATAGTCAAAGTCTGTCTGATCTCTCCAATAACACTTGTATCTTGACATTCATATCAGAAGTGTTACAGGGAATGTCTGAAACGTATAAAATAATCAGCAACAAATAATTTATGTTCTTCCATTCTTACTCCTTCAGTACAGAAAACCTACTGGTGAATGTGATTATGCAGTTGACAGCTGTTACAGTTGTTTGTTACTATTAACTGAGGAATCCAACCAGAAACAGCACATGTCTAGTTTATCAGCCAAACAAACCAATAAATTACTATACATGCAAGTTTTTCTCATTTCCGTGAAAACAACAAGCTGCTGCCGGAAAAGAGAACAAATGCTGCTACAAAACTATTAATACAACCAGCTTGTGAGAATCAGCAGCAGGTTTCTCAGTGCTTTACAAAACCAGGCCCAGCTGAAAAGAAACTGTTTTCTTTCTTTTCACTTTTATCTGCAATATTCCACATTACATTAGCCTAGGACTCTAGTGAAAAAGTTAAGTCTGTATAGCGATGCATTTTTCAGACTACTAAAGGTGGTTTTTTTCCTTTGAAAACCCTGAGATACTGTATTAGTGTAAAGTATCAGTAAAGATAATAAATAGGAAAGCATGAACATACGTTAAACATTTAACTTGTAGGTTGTTTACTCAACTGAAAAAAACATTTCAGCTTTAGTTATCGGACACTTTCCGACTTGCCTGTAAACACACAGATTCAATGAGAGCAAGCACCGTTACAAATGAGGATACTTTTGGGGAAACTGCTGTGAAATGTGTCTGCATAGCAAAGCACGTTTGTAGAACAAGCAAAGAGGAAAAACAAAAATCCCAAACAAAACAGTTATTTTCCTTCTAGCGACGAAGTACCTATGCTGTTCTTATGCTACGTGCAAAACACCTGACTCACCGGTTATCTCCGTCACATCCGAACCCGGAGTATCTGGCCTGTTGCTGTCATCCGTAGCCTCATCCTCGTCCCCTCCAGCAGCACCACCCGCTGCAGAACTAGCCGCCTGCGCCTGGGCTCCCGAAGGAGACACGGTTTCCTGCTCCGCGTTTTTTCTCTTCCTCTCAAAGCGAAAGCGGTCCAAATTGTAGAGACTCATATTCCTGACCTATCGCTGCCGCCCGCGGGAGAGAAGACGGGCTCCACCGGGCAGTTTCTGTGGGAAAAGCCGGGAAGAGGCAAGAGGCGGCAGGGCTCATCAGACGCGGCTCAGGAACACGCCGGCGAAGCGGCCGCGGCCGGAGGGCCCCGCCGACCGGGCGCTCCCCAGCGCCGGCGCCCCCGTTCCCACGGAAACGGGAGGCCAGCGACGCCGTCAGGCCGCGGGGAGGCACCTGCCCACCCCCGCCCACCGCCCTCCTCCCGCTCCCCCGGGCTCCCTCCTCCTCCTCTTCCTCCTCCTCCCCCCCCACCACGGCCCGCACCCCCCGGACCCGCCGACGGGCTCCGCACACGCACCTGCCGCGCA
The DNA here is from genome assembly GCF_026419915.1 of Harpia harpyja. Taxonomy (NCBI): domain Eukaryota; kingdom Metazoa; phylum Chordata; class Aves; order Accipitriformes; family Accipitridae; genus Harpia; species Harpia harpyja. The sequence goes on from NC_068941.1 coordinate 36,790,272, forward strand.
CCGGGGCCGGCACCGGCGGGGCGCGGCGGGCCGCGGCCGGGCAACGGAGGGAGGGAGGGAGAGGCAGCGGGGCCGGCCCCCCGAGGCAGCTGCCCGCCGCCGCGACGGGGAGGGAGCGGGCGGCGGGGAGCACGGCGCTCCCCGAAGGCTGTGGCGGCGGCGCGGCAACGGCCCGCTCCCTTCAGAATCTGATGCGCGCTGGCGTCGGCGCCCGGTTATGACGTCACCGCCGCCCCACCAATCGCCCCGCCCGGACGGGGCGCGCGGGCGCGTGCGCCTTCGCGCCTTTTCCCTCGAGACCGGCGCGGGCGGGTTCCTGCCCCACGCGGGAGGGGGGGTGGGGGGGCGGCGACCGTCGGTAGCGCAGGCAGCGGCCCGTGGGGTTGGGTGGCTCTGCACCGAGAACGCCGCCGGGGCCGAAACGGTGCCCTTAAATGCCGTAAGCGGCAGCGAGGTACCGAAACTACCTTTACGTGTCTGTCCTTCAGATGCTAGCCACCTGCGAAATAAAGCGTTTCGAGGCCTGGCAGAAATGAGTGAGTATTATACTGGGGAGCCAGGTGCGGCAGCTGTTAAAAACTATTCGGGAGAGGTTGTACCAGCTAACAGAGAAAAAAACGGAAAAAAAAGCCACTTCCCCATCCGTCACGCCAGCTCTGCAGCGCTGGGCTCACAGAGAGCTCCTTCGCCGTTGGCAATACTTGCCACTTAAACGGCAGTATCCCAAACGCCCAAGCGAGGGTCACGGCTGTGCTCTACCAGGTTACGTGCCGCTGTCAGCGTTACTTGGTACCAGGCCGCACGGAGGCAGGGCTGACGCTGCTGTCTGACAAACTTGCTACAGCCTGAAAGCTGGAGGTGATCCAGGTATTTCCAGAAATGCCTGGAAATTTCTTCCTGTCAAAATTAGTTTCTGTCACCAGTAGCCAGCAAATCGAGGTCTCGGCGACCTCATACTGAATCATCATCATCATCATTGATCCTAAAGTTTGGTTTTCTGAAGGGGACTCTTGTGGAAGTTGCTTGGCGCTACCTTTGCCACTGTGCCTTTTACTACATATCGTGGTGCTCAACAGTCGCGTTCACCTAGCATGAGCAGCTGGTTCGACTCATTTGTGCCTGATTCCAGTTCTCCTGCCCTTTCCATCAAGCAAATGGCAAGGAGAAGTGGTACTGGCTTCAAAAGGCTTTTCCACTTCACACATCTAAGTGACAAACCCATCCCTCGTATTTATCAGTAGTGTCTCCTCCTACTCCAGCCTGAGGGCTGCGGCAGAACAGTTTGTCATTTTGGTCTGCGCTAGAGCAAGAAAATAAAACTCAGTACTGAACAGGCAGACAAGCTTTGAGGAGCAAAAGGATTTGGAGGAACCCCTTCCCAAATCAAACTTCAGTGAAGATGTCTTGCCTCCAAATCAAATATTAATTTAATATTTGGATAGCAGATGAGTTGAAATTGGTCGGAAGCTGCATTGTGTTAATTCCAAATTCAAATAATAAGTTGCAGCTGAACGTGTAAATTGAACAGAAGACGGATTTCCCCCGCTGAGGTGGGTGCCAAGGCACAGGTGGATTTGCAGACGTGGCTGGTGGTGGAACAGTAGATGGTGCAGAGATCATCTGAGGTTTTCCCCTGAGGTTATCCCCTGAGGTGGGCTAAGTTGTGCTGGAGAAGGATGAGCGCCTGGGCTAGAGACACTGTTGACGTACAAAAAGGCAACTGGTCTAGGGCTCTCATAGGAGAATTCTGCCTTGCAACTCCTACCCAAGATAAATAAGGCAAACAGCAGTCCGAAAAGGGGAGGAGGATCTGCCTGTCAACACAGGGTCGGGCTACTACCACCTTCAAATTCTACCCACTTGAAAGGCAAGTAACCCCCAAAAATGGGATAAAGCAGTTTGTAGGTACATCAGAAGCTAAGCTGGGTGAGGGTTATAGGAGGAAAAAGGATGGACCGTGAGGACACTTTCACCTGAGCATGTGGGTTTAGCTCCTTCCTGGGACCTGGTGTGATTGCCTCACACAAACTTACAGCAACACATATAAACGTCTATATTTTAAGGATCTTGACAAGATTTAGACTGCTCTTTCCATGAGGAGAGGATAACAAAATACATGTGCGAGATGTTAAGCCACATTGCTTGACTGCCTTCAAGGACATGGTCAAACAATGATGGTAAATGTACAGAAACGAATAGGCTGTGAAGCTGAAAAGCTGAAAGTAATAATAGAAGAGTTGAGAAAAGAAAGATGAAACTAGAGAAAGCAAGTGTAAAGGGGAGCATACACTCAGGCCAGTCTGTGACTCAACAAGGTAGTCAGGACCACCAGCCTTGGGAAAAAAAAACAAAACAAAACAAAAAACATGAATTCCAGAACTTGGGAGAGAAAGCACGTACAAGCTAGGAAAACAGTGAGAATGAAAGGGATTAAATTCAACACTCCAGAACATGTCAGATTTTAAAAGCATTGTGTTAACAGGAATTAGCATGAACCTAGAAAATGCTGCAGCAGATTATTTCAGTTTTTTACAGTGCTTTGAACTTGGAAAGACTAGGTAATTGGTAGGTATTAGTATTATTAACAAGCTATTGTGAATTCCTGGCAAGCAGGGTAGGTAAAACGTCTTTTTTGAGGTGCTAATGACACCGGTTAGACAGCTTGTGCTTGCTGGAGAACTGACAGATTGCTGTCTGCTATTGTTTTGAAGGCTGATTTATGAGATTTTTTGGAAGAATGGTAGCAGAAATTTGAAAAGAATCTATTTATATACAGAATTGCTTTACATGCAACATTAGAGCTGTTAAATTTGACTTGTTTTTACTTAAGCTACAGTTTTGTTGCTACACCAGTGATAAAGAGGAGCATACCAGATGGCATGTAGGCCGCCTGAGATAATTATGAAGGTTGTCCTGATTTTGGCTGGGATAGAGTTAATTTTCTTTGTAATAGCTGGTATAGTGTTATGTCTTGGATTCAGTATGAGAAGAATGTTGATAACACACTGATGTTTTCAGTTGTTGTTAAGTGGTGTTTAGACTAAGTCAAGGATTCTGCAGCTTCTAGTGCCCAGCCAGCAAGAAGGCTGGAGGGGCATAAGAAGTTGGGAGGGGACACAGCCAGGACAGCTGACCCAAAGTGGCCAAAGGGGTATTCCATACCACGTGACATCATGCCCAGTATATAAACTGGGGGGAGTTGGCCGGGGGGGGGCGAATCACTGCTCGGGAACTGACTGAGCATCGGTCAGCAAGTGGTGAGCAATTGCATTGTGCAACACTTGTTTTGTATATTCTAATCATTTTTATTATTATTATTATTATTATTGTCTTCCTTTTCTGCCCTATTAAACTGTCTTTATCTCAACCCATGAGTTTTACTTTTTTTTTCCCCAATTCTCTCCGCCATCCCACTGTGTGGGAGGAGTGAGCAAGCAGCTGCGTGGTGCCTAGTTGCCAGGTGGGGTTAAATCATGACAAAGGTTTATAGAGCAGTGATATATAATAATGGCCCAAACACTGAAAGGAGCAAAAGAAAACAAAAATATCAGGTTAAAATTACTCTTTTTTAAATTGATGCAAATTGATTTTCATTATCTTTAGTAGAAGTCAATTCAATTTTTCAGGTTTAGTAATAGGAGTCTAATCTGTCCAGATACAGAGAGTTGCATTTTATATGACATTTTACAAAGCGACAAGGTATTAGTAAAATTGTTGTTCGCTGGTAAACAATGAGCCAAGACAAAATGTGTCTATAGCCATTCCTAACAAGTCTCTTTTTTCAACTATTATTCTTTCATCTTTGATTCATGCCCTTTTTGTGCCCTGTCACTTCAACGAGTATTGGTAGGGGTGCTCTTTTGTATTAAAAAAAAAGTGAGGGGGAAAAGTCTACATTAACTACAATGTGAGAACACACCGAAGTTGTACTGTGGTATAAAATCAACAGGGTCTGTGACATAGATCCTCATAGCACATCTGCTGGGGCTTGCCCCCAAATATTGTACAGGATTGGTGGGAAGTGTTTCTGCTTTGTTGTAAATTGTGAGCAACCAGACAACTTGTCAAATGCAGATGGTTTGTACTTGATCATAAATTTAAAAAAGAAAATAAAAAGAAAAAAATGTAGTAAAATGTTGAAACTAGTTCAGCTGCAGCTGGAAAAGCGATGGGAGTTGTACGTAGTACATGATGTTGCTGTAGCAACCTCACCATACCTAAATATATGAATATCCAAACTATTTTGATGTGTGAGCTGCACAGTGATTACAGAGTAAGGCCTCAGGTCGGAACTGTCCCAGAGCAGTCTCTTTTCTCTCTTACCCAAGGGGGTGTTCCTTTTTATTGTCCCTTGAATGGACAGCTTATTCGATTCAGCAGACAGTAAAAAAAAACACCCTTTGGGGAGGAATATGAGGCTAAGACTGGTTTTGTAGTATGACTGGTTTTGTATTGGTATTACTTTACATGAGTCTCATTTTTTTGTGTCTGAAGATACTTTAAAAGTGTTTAGTGTGGTTCATGATTACTAGGAAAGTGTTATTCCAGAATCTTTTTTCTCACCTGGGGTTATTTGAGATAGTTTATTTCAAGCACTATTATTTCAAGATTAATAATACAGAAAATAATTTTTTTGTTGTTTATTTTATTTGTAAAAAAAATAACCACATCTTAGTTATTTTAATTTCCTCCACTTCTCTGAAGTAGTCAATTGCTCTTTTTGGTTTTATATGTATTTGATTAAGAAACGAGAGAAAAACTGACTAGAATTTAGGATGTTGTGCTTGTTACCCATGTCATTCACTTGGGCAAATGCTATCTCAGAAATCAAGCTAAACATATTTTAAAAACTGGCTAGCTCTCAGATGGCTATGTCTTGTCAGAAATTATGCATCTATGATACTTCCAGTGATTTTTTTTTTTAGTATTTTGAGGTTTATTGTCATGTGTTTTCCAGCATGATGCTCCGGAATAAATATGCAATATGATTCAGTACTTAATCATAGAATAAATGGATTCTGCACCAGTAAAGGTGGTGGTTATTTCTCCAGAGATTGAAATGGCAGCATGCTCAAGCCTAACAGGCACAACTTTCCACCCTTCCACGCTGCACTGCCCTCCTCCTGCAAAGACTTACGTGCATTTTAAGTAGTCCTGCTCCTTTGTATGCCATTGTTTTACCTTGTAATGGCTCAATGAGAAGGTAAACAACTTTATTTCGGAACAGTAGAGTTAATGAAGCTTGGTTTCCTGTTAGTTTAGGTCTTTGTCCTTCAGCTCCTCCTCTCTCCCTCTCTACATAGTGCCCGAACTCCCCATTTAAGTCCTGCACCATACCGAGCAGATTGCTGCCTCACCATAGCACATGCTGTATATGCTGAGGAGCTGGCTGTGGAACAGAAAAGTTCTGCCTTGTCCTCTCTTGAGTTTCACTACCAAGGAACTTCTACTTAGTGTGAGGACTTCTGCTTCTCTTTCAAATTCGGTTGAGATTTGGATGTCCATTTCGGAAGTTTTTGTGGGGAGCAGGGAGTGTTTGCCTGATTGGAAGCTTGTCCTCCTTAGGAAATCGGGCGAAATGTTACAGCAACCAGACAGTCCCCTGTAGTAAACTACAGTCATTTGAAAATGCCATTTTGACACTTCTGCAATTACTTATTTACAACAATAGTTATAGAAGGAAGGTGTGAAATTTTCTCTAAGCTCTTAGGAGACTTGAGTCCTTAGGCATTTCCATTCAAACTGATTTTTTTTTTTTTTTCTGTCTAAACTAACTTCATTCTGATGAGAGAAGTTGGGTATGTATTTGGAAGGAGCAGAGCAACAGGGGGCTATTCTCAGAAAGCAATCTTCGGGGAAAAGCCCAAAGGGCATTTCTGGACTGTTTAGGTGCTGTGAAGTTACATCAGCCCTTGATACCTTACAGGATCATGATAGCATACCATGGTTAGGAGTGCAAACTAGAGTATTTGCACTGGCAGGCTCTCCTGGGGCATCACCTCTGGCCTTTTTATGCAAGGTCTTGGAAGGAACACAGCAAGATCATGCCTATATCAGGGGAGTTCTTTGGCCAGGTATTACCTATTAATGCTCCTGCATGCTTAGACAGGCTTTCCTCATTGTTTCTGAATCTTGCTCTTCATATGTAATATGATTCTTAAAAACTTTCCTATACAAAGCAGGAATTGCTGCTGAAGCATGCTAAATGGTACTGATCCAAAGGAGTAATGCCCAGCCTATTGCTGATTACAGAAAGAGTAGAATTCTACTAGTTGTTTCCCAGAAAAACTTTATACTTATGAAATAAGATTTTGAAAACATTTGGTTTATCTAAATGTGGAGACATTTATAAATAATTTTCTTACAAAAATGTGAATATTACTTTTAAACTGCTATATATTTTCTCAAAGTTCATTAATGATCTTAAAGTAATTAAACTGTGTGCAATACCAGCACTAGAATAATTGCTTAAGCAGGGGACTCAGTCCAAGGGGGAAAAAAAAACCCCAAAACTTTACTGCTTTCCATATCTGTTGGAGTACCAATTTTATTGTGAGTGGCAGCTACAAAGATTGGTACCACTTTCATTTTATGTACCTCTTCAAGGTGTGGACCTTATGATATTACAGCTGACATTTCTGCTTTTTGTTCTAAGAAATGAAAGCAGACTAGTCTGAACTAGCCTTGTAGGTTGCCTGATGAAAAGCTCAATTTCATGAAATATACATTTAAATCTATGGTTTATGTCAGAGGACTTCCTTCTGTCCAGATCTGTTCCTTACAAGCACATGCTGAGTTGTAGATACATCTGTCTGAGCCTGGAATATCAGTTTCATTGGAACAATCAGGGAGTTTCACATTTCATTCTGCTCCTGCTATACTTGCATTTGGGCACAGCAGATCACCCATGCAGAGTTCACCGCAGGACTGCAGACTATCTTTAGATAATTTAAAATGTTCTCGATAGGGCACAGTCAAGTATGATCATCTACTGCACGATTTGCCTTCCCTCAACAGCCCTGATTTAGTGGCATCCTACATATCCTAAGCACTTAGAATCAATATTGAGTCAGAAAACTGTGCTAGAAAGGAAAGCAGTAGTTGCTGTTTATTTGATACTTAAGGAGTTAAATACATTTGAAGAAAATGCAGCTTCATCAAAATCAGTTTTGCCTGAACTGCTGAACATATGACCTTTGGAAAAATAAGAAGGGACATACATATCTTATTCTTATGAGTAATTGCTGGTGTTATCAACTAGTGAAACACACAGTATAACAGTAAGCCTTGCCGTTATTTTTAAAACAGCACTGCTCAGGAAGCACACTGCATTACATTTGGAAGATTATTCTGAGGTTAAGGTGTTATTTTAAAAACTGGGGACATTTCTTACCATATAGATTTTTGTATCACAAAGCCTGCAGTAATAACTGGGGAAGTTTCTTTTAATACAGATTGGTAGATGACTGTCCTGGTTTTGGCTGGGATAGAGTTAATTTTCTTTGTAGTAGCTGGTATAGTGCTATGTTTTGGGTTCACTATGAGAAGAATGTTGACAACACACTGATGTTTTCAGTTGTTGCCAGGTAACGTTTAGACTAAGTCAAGGATTTTCCAGCTTCTCATGCCCAGCCAGCAAGAAGGCTGGAGGGGTGCAAGAAGTTGGGAGGGGACACAGCCAGGGCAGCTGACCCAAAGTGGCCAAAGGGATATTTCATACCAGATATTGCATACCATGTGATGTCATGTCTAGTATATAAACTGGGGTGAGTTGGCCTAGCAGGGGGATTGCTGCTCGGGAGCTGACTGGGCATTGGTCGGCGAGTGGTGAGCAATTGCATTGTGCATCACTTGTTTTGTATATTCCAATCCTTTTATTATTATTGTCATTTTATTATTGTTATTATTATCATTATTAGTTTCTTCCTTTCTGTTCTGTTAAACTGTTCTTATCTCAACCTGCAAGTTTTACTTCCCTCCCCCCCCATTTCTCTCCGCCATCCCACTGGGGGGGCGGACGTGAGCGAGTGGCTGCGTGGTGCTTAGTTACCAGCTGGGGTTAAACCATGACAATGACAAAACCTGCTATAATGGTTCCTAAATTGTTCAGTTGCTAGAAACTTGACATATCTAAAAAACCCCAGGCATGTGTTTAGGGTTTGATTCCACCAGATAACCACAGGATGCTATGGCAGTGAGCTTAAGCTGCTCTCTGTAAAGCTGAGAATGGACCCAGAATGAGAACCTTAGAGAGACTTTTTGAAGATACTTTTCTACACAGCACCTTCATTTGCTGTTAAATTGCAAAAGATGCCCACAGTTTATTAATGAGATACAGTTCTTAAGCAAGACGGTTTCCATTGTTTATAAACACATATCTTTTTTTCTCTTTATACTACATTCAGAGTTTGTACATTACCAGGAAAACTACTAGCATGTTAAGGCTATCAATAAAAGCCCAAAGTCAATAGCTGATGACTGAATAACCATAACAAGGCTTTAGAAGCAAACTAGTCAGTATGAGAAACTGGGTTTTAAAGGCGATAGCGATCCTGTGGACATCCGTTTGCCAGTCCTCAGGACTTAAAAGGGAACTTAGGTTCAGAAGTGTATGAACATACATCATTCTCAAGGATCCTGGGTTGGTCACCCGCAGCTGACACCTCCCATATAATTTGCAAATCATAGACTAATCACTTTTTGTTTCAAGGAACAATTTGGTGAGGAGCGTAAGCATGCCCTTCTGACTCAAGTGAAACAAGTAAGTTTCCAATATATGCTCGTGTGCTTACTTTTTGGCTTACTGCTATCAGGCTACACTGCTGTAACTCTCCTATACTGGTGCATACTCAGTACATAAGCTGAGAGAGTAAAAATGAACAGGAAATGAAAGTGCTTTGGCCCAGTGTTCATATAACTGTCCCCATATTTCACCAAAGCAATGTCACAGCAGCTTGCATAAATAAATACAAACATAAATACACATTTGCACAAACACACCTTTTTTTTTTTTTTTTTTAACAAATTATATTTGTAAAACCTGATCCAGCTATTTTTTCCCAGCTACTTTTGAGAGAGAGGCGGACTGAACTGCACTTCAGAAGGGGTATCTTTCAGGGCAGAACTTGGCCTTAAGAAAATAAAATTTATTCACTGGCACATTATTAATGCATAAGCAGTAACAGAGTTCTGTTATGTACTGTTCTGAATCTCAGAGAAACTGGAGCGAGGCATATACAGTCTTTCATTAGATACATTTATGTGTTATTTTATGCCCCTTCTTTTGTCTTTAATTCATGCTTTAAATTCTAAAACCTCATTTTACTGCAAATAGAGTGCTAAAAGAAGCCTTGCCTGCTCTGGTTAAAAAAATCAGCTAACTCTAAATATACTTAGACCAGTTCTTTTTCTAAAAGAAAACCTTAAATAGTTCTTTGCACTAATTTTATACTTTCTTCAAGTTTCTTTATAACCTACTATAAATTGTTGCTTCAATTTTTGATATTTAAAAATTTGAGTAAAGGTTTGTGTAAATGCCTTATTTTGCATACAGGAATAGATTAAATGCAGGTGCACTTCCACTCCTAGGATCCGTGTTGCTTCCTTCACTTCTGTTTCTGTAATTGGATCAATGCACTTTGTTTTATTTTATTTTCCTTTCCAGGAAAATAAGCCTTATTCCTAAAAACACATCTTAATATTAGAAAAATATTTTTACTTCCTGTTGCCAAAGCTGATAATCTTGTTAAGAAGCTATCTTTAAAACTTTGGGATTTAGAAAAGCTGGCATAGTTAAACTGGGATTTATATAACATTTTTTAATAGTAACTGCTTTTTAATTCAATTTTGTCATATCATTATAAACTTTGCAACTAATGATTACTGTTATTAGGCTGCATTTAACTATTTGTACACAGTAAAGGCTTCACACATTTGGAGAAAGAATGACAATTTCCTGTTGGTATCTGTGTAGTGAGATTTTGTATTTACTCTAAAATGAAAGATAATTTTCAGGGCCACAACACAACCAGCTGAAGCTTGAAACACTTTTAATGAGAGGGAATGATTATGCCAATAAAATGCCAAGAAGTTATAAGCACTTAACGCACGCCCACACGCACGCCCACACACACGCCCCACACACGCACCTAAGGAGCAACAGCCAGCAGGGACTTGTGAAAAAGCAATGTCAAACCAATTTAACTTCTTTTGAATCAGAGCAGGAAGGCTTATGAATATGGGGAAAACAGCAAATATTATATATGTTGACTTCACTAAGGACTTTGCTATGTAAGCAATACAATGTGTTTGTGTCATTATGACATATCCATAACTTGGGGTATCCTATAGCATACCCATAAGCCATAGAAACACGATCCAGATTAAACTCCAGAATTGGTTGATGGCCCAGTAGTGAATGGTCAGCATAGAAGAATATATTGAATGGGGAGTGTTCACATGGCTTCTGTCCAATCCTTGTATTTACAACCCAGGTCAAGGGATACACGCTGCACGTACCAGATTTGAAGATGACAGCAAACTGAGACAGGACTGAAAGCATGCTGGAGGTCAAGATTAAAATTCAAAATGGTCTTGCAAATTAAAGAAATTGTTTGAAAAAATTACATGTTATGCAACAGTAAAAAGCACAGGTTCCACACAAGACAAAAAAGAGAGTAGCACAAATGCAGTTGAGGGAAAAAAAAAAAGCCTACATAACAATTCTGCAGAAGCAGATTTGGGACTGATAACAGGTCACGCCACTATGAAAAATGGAAACACCATGTTTCGTTGTCTGAAAATGAGTACATCCCCAAGACTTCTCTTTTCTTTGAGTAGAACTGTTACACCCAGTGCCCAGTAAGGCAAGAGCACTGTATCCAGTTTGGGACATACAGCTTTTTTTATTGTGGCTGAATTGGAGATAGTTCAGAAAAGACCTCTGCTTATTCTCATTTCTCTAGGTCATGGCCTTTAAAGAAAGATTAAATAAGCGGGACGTACTGAATATAAAGCAGAGAATACCAAGGAGAACATGTCTGCAAGTACACAGAAAGATACTGCAGGAGAGGTAGAGAAACATCTGCCCCTTATTTTTGTGAAAAACAGAACAAGTAGTGATTGCATTAGGCTTAAGAAATTCTTTCAAACCATAGAGATAATTAAACACTGGAGTATAACATCTGGTGAGGTTGTGAATTTGTCATCATTAGAAACTTTTAAGAACCAGTTAGGCAAACATCTGTCAAAGCTGACATAGGTATAGTTGAGCCTGCCTTTGAGCAAAGAAAGGACTGGATAATCTGCAGCCCCTTCCAGCTACATTTTTTAAATGATTCTTTCTCTCTCTTCCTCTGTTTCATTAGTATGCTTTTCCCAGCTTCTTAATCTGCCTTCTTGCACCTAATTTCAACAAAAACAACACAGGACAATACAGAAAGTCATGTAGACCTCCTGGAGGCTTTCCTTAGTTTAGGCTTTTAATTAATTTTTACCATATAAGACAACAATATCACATGAACAAGCCTGTGCAATTGGTTTTAATACATTACAGTTTTCTTTGGTCAGTAAGTATATCCTTCAAATGAGAAAAAAAAATGTTTGAGTCTATTTACAATATAGGTTGTAGTTAGATTATTAGGGATGTAACAAGCCCTCAGATTCCCAGCTCCTGCTTTTGAGGTGAGAACAAAAAAGGGAAAAGGCAAATGCTGAATAAGGACTCCTGTTCTCAAGCTACGATGAACTGAACTACAGCTCCTAGAGATAGATACTACTGCCTCTAGCTAACTGCCTCTTCTTCCCTCCATGGTCTCTGCCTCTCTGTAACGTAGGGAAAGACAGGCCACAGCTTTGCAGGCAGACTTCACAGCTCCTTACATGAGGTCAGATATTCGCTGGTCTGCTAAGGGCTGGCGCTGACAAGAGTTGTCCTGTCCCTGCTGCCAGCCACACTTTGTGATGAACATCAAAACGACAGACAGACAACCATGGCCTGCACAGAAACAGGGCAACTTTCCTTCTCCTCCTGCGATCCCAGCAAAGCCAAGAGCCGGAGCACAGAGGTCATCCAGCTAATGCATCTCCAGCCCCAGAGGTGGGGAGATCAACCTGATATAGCAGTCCATAAAGCAGCTATTGACAAATGAACATGACCCCATATAAATGCCATGTTCTCCCTGGTTTGTTCCTGTACCACATGTTTATAAAAGGTCCTTTTTTCACTGGGAGAACCAGCACGAGAAAAGGAGCTCGGTACCACGCAGAATTCATCTCCGGAGTTTTTTAGATTTCTGACTTTTTATATTCATTTCTTTTTGGAGGGCAGGGCAAGGGGAATATTTAATAAGTGTTTCTGAAGAGATGCTTCACATTTAAGGCTTTGTTGAGATTTTCAATTAAAACAGAATAAACCTTTTGGGATGAAAACAAATGTGCCTCTTAATTGGCATGGCCCATTAAATGCAAACACATTGTATTGCCTACATAGCTAAAGCCAAGAGGATATTTGCTAAGTATTCCCTAGCAAGTACTGTGGTGCCTTATTTTCTAACTCACTGCTATGCTGACAGCTCAGTTTTCAAATACTCATTAAGTGAAGTCATTAACATTTCTGTCACTTCTGTCTTAGCTTTGTAAACACATGAATGTCAAGTACATTCTCTCCTTTAAGAAGACTAAGAATAATAGAATACATATTCTTTGTCTTTTCTATGGCTATTTGGTTAAACAATCAAATCATGGTAGAATTTTCTACTGGAGCAAGGCAGGCTCCATCATCTGCATGTCAAGAATTTTGTTACTGCTCCATTAATGTCTTGAGCGCCAGTCTGGAGAAATCTCTCGCCACTGCCATCTATAGTAAAGAATGACTTCTGTGCTAAATATCGGCCTGCTAGCAATTTTCATTTTCGGCAGAAATCCAGTCATCAAGTGCCTAAGAAGGGCAAGTGGGATGAGGGATGCTGCTGGTTTAGAAACTGGGGCCAGCTCGTTCCCATGGCCACCGGCGGGGGGGGGAAACTGCCCCAGGGGTTGGTAACACCCTCCAGATCGGGTTAAAGAAGCACGGGTTTTTTTGCTAAGACTTTTCAGAGACTTAGGTACATCAATTGTAATAGTAGTCTTACTGAATTAGTTATGAGAAAGTGATGCATTTTCGGTTTTTTCTGCACTACTGTAAACCCCCCATGTAATACAATCTTACTTAATAAATATAAACCAATTTAATTATTACATGGATCATGTCTTCTCCTTCTGTTAATGTTGCGTATTAACATTTCAAAATTGATCCTATTATTTTTAATAGGATTGCATAGCAAGATATAGCTTAGCATGAGGAAGTACAGAAAAATACTGCTCTAAGTGAAAGGAACAAATCTATTCAAAGCAACTATACAGCATAACACATACTTACACCTTGGCCTCTAATAGAATCATAAAATCATAGAATCATTTAGGTTGGAAGAGACCTTTAAGATCATCAAGTCCAACCGTCAACCATGCCCACTAAACCATGTCCTGAAGTGCCTTGTCTACTCGCTTTTTGAATACCTCCAGGGATGGTGACTCCACCACTTCCCTGGGCAGCCTGTTCCAATGCCTGACAACCCTTTCAGTAAAGGAATTTTTTCTAATATCCAATCTAAACGTCCCTTGCCGCAACTTGAGGCCGTTTCCTCTCGTCCTGTCTCCAGCCACCTGACAGAAGAGACTCAGAGAGAGTAATGTGTGCTCACATTAAATTCAGAATGTAAAGAAAGAAGAAATTTAGGGGGGGTCGCATCTCGTTGGAACAACTAATAAAAATATATATGACATTAAATGACAACGATGTGAGGTCTTCCCATAGTACCTTTTATGGACATTGTATTTTGCGTGTCTCATTCTGAGCAGGTATTCAGAATGATTTCGCCATGTATCTTCTGACATTTTTTTTTCCACACGTTTACAGTCATTGTGGGGAAAAAACAGAGAAAATGGGATGTATGGCACAAAAGCAAGATTGTTTTTTCCACGCGTGTACAGTCATTGTGGGGAAAAAACAGAAAATAGGATGTATGGCACAAAAGCAAGTTCCGTGGAAGAGCTATTTAAAATACAGCTTAACTGCACCTTTTTAAGCAGCAACTGGTCAGATTTAAGAGTTGGCATGAATTTTTAACCACAGTTAGGACTAAAGCTCACTACAGCTTGCAGTCAGGCACACGAACTTAGGGTCAGGTCCAGTTTTAGGGTGGTGTATAGGTAGCCCTCAGCTCTACTAACCAAAAAGGTAGAAGTGATGCAATAGCTAAATGTCCACTAGATGCCAGGCTTCCTTTGCGGAGCAGAGCGGTCGTGCCGGCTTTCCACAGGCTTTCCACAGATGGCCGTTCTGTTCATGCTCTCACCGATGTAGTGGACAGAGGCTTTAGTGTTTAGCACCAAATCCTGATCCCTTCGATGGCAAACCCTCCGGATTTATCTCTGGTATCTCCCAGAAATTTCCGAGAGGCAAAACACTTTTCAGAAGGATTAAAAATAGGAGTCATCAGTAAGAAGAACTGGGGGTTTTCTGTGTCCCTCTTTTCTGTATCAGCAGAAAGCTTCCAGGGAAGAGAACGGGATGAGTTTTGTGATTGACACACTCAATCAGCAAACAAACCTAGCTGAACAGTGGCATGGAAGACTGCTGACTCCCTCCTGTGCTCCTGGTGCCGTCATCGACAGGTAGGTGACCTCCAACCTCTGGCTGTCATCAAATAGGCCAGGCAGCAGCTCAAAATATTGACTTAAAACTACATTGGGGCAATATTTGCTTTCTGATTATCTCGCTTCTGCAGTTGAGAGAGGCTTCCAGACTGCAAGCGTCCCTCTGCGCAGGGGGAGCAGGGGATGACGGGCCAGTAGCTCTGCCACCACCAGCAGTGCCTGGGGCAAGGCACGCTCCATCTCACACGATGGACCAGCCGGAGCACCAGCGTGGGGCACAACACGCTCCGGCAGGACCGCGCACCTCTCCAGGAGGTCACAGCTGTTTATGATGCTACTCCCTCACACTGGCACAAATGCAGGCTTTTCTGTTGGGATTTGGGTTACCTCTAAGAAAACGGCACGGTGATCAGGAGCCACGCTGGCTCCAATTTCTGAAGAGACCAGAGTTGTGTGGTGCTTGTTGTCTTATTAAATGGAGGGTCGGGTGGTCTGACTCCCTCATCATTAGTTCAGCTCAGTAGTTGTCTGCTGTGAGTAGACACCTTAATTTCAAAGGGCTGCTCGCAGGAGGAGAGAATACCTGATCTGAGTAAGGGCCTCTGGCAAGTTAGAAGCTGCAATAGTTAAATTACCTATTGCTAACTTTTAGAACATTAACTACTCAAAAATGCCTACTTATATTATTCAGAAAGCCCTTTCTTGAATTCAAAATAGGAAAATGGACATGAGATCTTTCTGGAAAACAAACCAGACCAATTAATTTGAGAAAAATCACTACTGGAAAATAGTAATAAATGCTTCCTTCTGTCTAGGGTAACATAACTGCCACTCTGCAACTAACACATTTTCTTTAGTTTCATTTAAAAAAACCCCAAAACTTCTTCTGTTCATTCATTAAAATGAACTTTGGTGAGCAGACCGGTTTACAAGCATTTAGTATTTGTACCCGTATTTCTCCTCTCGGCTCTCAGATTTTGCCTCTGGCTCTACAGGCCCTGTGTAGCATTACGGCTTGATTTGCAGAGAGCATCCTGCGCAGCTCCCACAGCCTCTGAGCAGAGATCCAGGCACCTGAGGGTTTTGAGAAAATCACTCGGAGCAGAGCAGTTCTCTGCTCACCTACCAGCTCTTCCTGATAATCCTGCCATACACTACACGCTGGAAACAATTAGGGGGGTAGAATAGGGCTCTTTGCCACTTTGCCTGTCATCAGCTTCCCTGTTGAGATCAAGTTGCATAAATGTTAATGGTCCAGCCCGTCTCCTGCTCGTCATTGCTGCATCCCTAAACCCAGCAAAACTCTATGGTATTGAGTCAGAGTAATCAACATATGTGAAAGGATTACTGCGGTATTAACCTTTGTCAGCACTGTGAGCTGGAGATTTATTTTAGAACTCGATTTTCCTTGTGAGTAAAAAGGAAAAACAATAAAATCTGCTACTAGGATCCCATACAGGAAAAAAATGTTACTCTCTAAACATGTTAGAGGGACCAGCCGTTTTACACTGGGCAGATCCTCGTAGATAGAGACATTTCTTTATTCATGTATCTCAGTGAGTGGTAAATGAGGCATGCTCACAGAAGTTATTTGGGATGGAAATGAGTCTAATTAGTCTATCCAACTTAGGAATAGCACTGTGAGGCAAGTCTGGGGAAGACGGGAGTTAGCAACAGAAACAGCAGTGGAGAAACAGAGTTATGTGCTTTCCGCAGTTAAGCAGAATATTTATTTGAGGTTTCGTTTGACAGAATAAACAATAGATAAGGGGTCAGTTCAAGCAGGCAAACATTTCTAAGAAACTTGTTTAAAAACATTCTTATTTTAATCGCAGGGTCTATAAGTAGCCTCCTACATATTCCTGCCTTAGTTTTCAACTTCATAATTTGTTGTACAGTGAACAGTAAAAAGCTGCTCAGTTACTTCAGAGCTTTCTGAATGGGGCAGGGGCAGATGTGCTCCAAACTTAAATTATACTAATAAAAATTGGTGTCTTTTAAGGTTAGCGAGGGCATAACAATGATTTTAAAATAAGGTGCTAGAATATGTACATGTATTTTATATACTGACAAATCTTCTAATCTGCAAGAATCACATCTAGTAATGAATCACATTCTTGGAGTGAATAATTCAGCCCTTGACGCCAACCTCTGAGGGAGAATATTGTGGTCATGGTGTCTGAACAGTGTGGTAGCTATGGCTACCTATATAATTCTTAGCAATGGAAAAAAAAGTGACAATGACATTAAATTTAATCAGGTTCCCCTTTTCTGTGGTTCCCACTGGGATGAGCCACTAGTGTCTTGCCTTAAATATTCAAAGCCTTCAAAGTTTGCATGTGTTCATATACTGGGACAATATCCTGCTAATACAGAACAATGGATCTGTCATGTATTTCTCCTGTGGGTAGCCGTAAGTCTGAATTTAGTTAGTATAGGGTATTATGATTGCTGCTTCTTTAGCGATTGTCTTTACATTAGTCTTCACTTAGAAGGAAGGAGAGCAGTAATGAAATGTAGGCAAAAATACAATGAACTTGGCTATTTTGGTTTGGAAATATGGAGCAAAGGACTGTGTCTTCTTAAAAAGATCCAGCTTTATTTCCAGTCACACTTCATCTGATATGAATGAGCTGGTACTACGTATCACATGGCTGAATACATTTGGGAAACACAACCTAACATATATTTAGGAAAGACAGCTTAGAATCAAACGAAAGGAGTTAAATGCACAAATTCTTTCAATTTTCATCTGGTAAAATTCATAAATACTTTTTGTGTTTTGTTGACAGAGCAGTGAAAATGTGACTTTTATTAATAGTTACTAGCACAGGAACTTTCATTTGGATTTCCTTAATCTGCAGTAAAAGTCAGTAGTGAAAAGGTTGAGACTGACTATAAATATTTGTGAGTATTGATTTGAAGAAGATAGTTTAAAACATGGTCCTTAAAAACCATTTGTTTTGTTTATTTTTAAGTGGGAAAGGAAAAAAAGAAGGGTATTTTTTGCTGTTAAGTTGGAGGTAAAAGTTTCACAGCGGGTAAAACTGGTGCCTGTAACTCTTACAGTTAAGCACATTTGACAGAAAATTGTTCCCTCAGTTTATATTTCTTTGCAGAGTCCCAGTGGTTAGAAAATTATCAGATCTGTGATGATTTTATATTCTTTCTCTGCCTTTTTGGTAGCTTAATGGTGCTTATCTCTGTTTGTCTGGCATAGTAATCTATGTTCTTAATACTTTCTCAGAGAATCAGAACCACAATTTTTAAAACATCCCTAGTAAGGTGTACCTTTTCTCACGCACATACTCACAAATGAATACTAGTAAGTGAGCAAACACATAAGCGCCTGCCACTGTTTCCACATGCAAACCAAAACACTTGAGAAGAGCTGACTACCTCTGCATGCCACATTCTTGCAATCCGTATCTCATTAAATGATGTGCAAATAGGATACCTATTTGTCCTGTTGGAACTCAAACTAAAGAAAATGCCACTCTCTTCTACAATACAGTACATCATAAATGAAACAGGATGTTTGTTATCCACCTTTATTTATTTTTCTAGGTTATTATATAGTCATATATGCTACTCATGATCTTGCTGCCTGAATGCTTCTCATGGTTATGATGTGTTCACGTGAACAAAAATGTTTATTTTTCTTGCCCTTTTTTTGCTACGTTCAGAACAGATCAAGGACCCAGCTTTATTTTATGTTAAGTTATTTAACATCAAAGAGTTATATATATATTGATCATGTAGAAAAGACTATATGCTCTTCTTTTTATTTTTACATCATAGAATCCATTCTGTAAGGAAAACAATTTCCAAAAAGCTTGTTTGAGTCAGTGCAGTTTGCATCCTAGCTAGAAAACCAAGCTCCATGGTATGATCAGGGACATCAGTCTCATCAGCTTCAGTCCCTGAAGCTGCAGCACCTTAGGTATAGTCTAACAGTAGAAGGAGACGTTTAAGTTTAATTAAACATAACAGCGTCTTTTTAGGCACAGTCTATCCCTAAGGGGTCACAGAAATGCTTGCCCAAACAGTAGCAAGAGTAGGACTGTCCATATTTCCCAGACACGCTTGCTGTCCCACGTGGAGATTTTCTCCAGGTGGGACACAAAGACTTTGGCCTTTTGTCTAGGTTTTTACAGGCTGCCCCACTTAGCGCGAGCCTCTTGTTCTGAATGCAAATTTCACACCAGTGACTTTTACACATGCACGGACTGATGACACAGCATGCGTGCACTAGTTACAGTTCTTCCTCAATTTAACACACACATGAAGGTCGGATGTCTCGGGCTCCCCATGGATGTGTGCTGCATAGCACATGCTTCTATCCAGGAGATGCCAGATAAAAATGGCAAATCTGCTCAAGACTTCTGGTCACCTTTAAGGATGAAGAGAAGAATGAATTCAGCCTGCTCCTCTGTTCCTCCTTGCTCGTTACCCAGATGTTCTTGATGATGATTGCCCAGCCCTACTGCATGTAATACAGGTTTTGGGTTGAGATCCATCTACATTTTAAACCTGTGTTTGGTCCTGTGGTATGGAGAGCAATTCAGATTTTGAACAGGACTAGATAAATTTATGGTTTTGAACATCTGTAGGACTAGTAATCCAGCTTTATTTTAACATACTTTTTACTTCAAATAATTTTCCTTCAACCCCCCTCACCAAAACCAACCTACCCCTCTTACTGCCGCTTCAAAAGCTTTGCTTTGCAGACTGTATCACTGATATGATAATGCCAGAAAAAAGGCTTAGGGGAATAATCACCCCAAACCTGTTGACACCACAAAGTGATGTGTGGTCTAATTAAGACCTAATACTGAGCTATATGTTAAGATACAGAACAATATGAAGCAAGTCAGGAAAACTGAAAGAGTTTTACCTCTTGCTGAATCAGAGTTGTTAAATGGACAGTCAAGCGCAAGAGATGACATCTGCTTTGACAAAACAACTTTTGCTTCTCCAAAAAAGTGACACCCAAATTTAATCTATTTAAAGGAGTGCCAGATCTTTCTCTTAAACAGAGCGGTAGCAAATACCTGACTAGTAGTAGCAAGCTGAACAGATCAGAATAAAATAAAGGGCTGAGCCAGTTGGTTAAAAATTACCGTGCCCCCAAAACTGGCCACACGCTTCCTACCTCTCTGCTGGCACCAGGGTTTCTCTAGGAGCTCAGAGGTGTAAGGTGAGTCAGCTCAGTTTGCTGATCCGACTGAGACCTAAAATGGATGGCAGGGGGAAAAAAATCCCATTTCAGATTTAATCTTGGTGCAAGTAGATGGTAGTTTTCCTTCATCTGTATCTTTTATGAATATTTGGAAGTGCATCAGCTAGTCACAATGCTTTAAACAAACATTTTTATTAGCATTTCCCTGGAATAAGTAAAGGGTGAGTTCAAAGTAAATGACTATTAACAAGGCATTTCTTACCCAGCCACGTAGCAAATCCATAAACTGGGAC
The DNA here is from genome assembly GCF_026419915.1 of Harpia harpyja. Classification (NCBI taxonomy): domain Eukaryota; kingdom Metazoa; phylum Chordata; class Aves; order Accipitriformes; family Accipitridae; genus Harpia; species Harpia harpyja. Next base: position 36,810,441 of record NC_068941.1, read on the forward strand.
ACCTAGATATGATAACTCCTGCTAGCCAGTATGCTCTTAGATGAAGCAAAATGATAAAAAGGTGGTTCCCCACAGAAGTTCTATAAACCAGTTTGGGAGCAGATATCACAGAGGCTGAGAGGAACAAGAGTCTTCCAAGGAAGTGGTGACAAGAGGAGGGTTCACTAACAGGCAGCAAGGTGCGGGCACCATATCTGAACCACAGAGATGCTAAGGGGAATTAGCACAACCATGAAAATATTTCATTAGAAAAACACGATTCTCTCTTCCCTGGACAGATCACACCACTGATGGCCAAAACACCACTCCTAATTTCCTGATGATCACTAATTGATACCTAGTTGACACAACTATACATCTTACAATGAATTTGTCATAAAGACTTTTTAGCTGTTGTTTTTTCCTGCAGTACTGTATACTGATGATACAATAACACGCTGGTAGGCTTAGTTCTCATTTGAAATTGAAGGATATACGACTGAGACCAAGAAAACAGCAAACTACAAAAAGAACAAATTTACTGGAAGAGAGAGCAGAAAATCAGGTTGTGACAAAATGTTGTGCTCAATACAGAAAGACATAAATTCAGATATTGGGATATCAGTTTGAATTTTATCAGAGATTCCTACAGCAATGGCTACAAGAAAGCATAAATTACCATTACCAGTTTTTTTCTAAAAATTAATAGTGGGCCAAGAGAAAAAAGTCAGGGACTTTTTTCTTCCCCCTGCTCTTGAAAGTCAAGTCAGGATCTTAGCATTAATACAAAAACAACTTCAGAGTTAAACTTCCTTTGTGCATTTAGGGAAATGATGTTGCCATCATTTATTTTCTTTCTGGTTGCAGAGCCAGATCCTAGTGCAGGGCTGTTTAAAAAAATATGTATTTTTTCCAAGTAACTGTATACTTCAAGGCATGGTTAAATGAAACTTTTACAAGAATACAGCTGTGAAAACGTTTAAATCATCATTTAAAAACTATGGATACTGGGATTCATTCTGCTATAGCATGATACCTAAACTTATGTTTGATGCATGTTCTATTTCCCGTGACTACAAAGAATACTGCACGTGGTTTACTTATTCTCATTTCACTCTTAAAATTACTTCACCGATTGTTCCATTATCATCATGTTTAAGTTCAAAGTCCTAATACGGGCCCAAGACTGAAATGAACATCAGTATACATATATTTACACTCTAGGATCTGTACGTATCTGCATAAGCATGCAGTCCCAGCACATCAGCTTCACTCCTTGCATTTTCACAAGAGAGGCACAAAATGTTTTAGATGAAATACCCAAAATGCTAAGCCTGGCAAATGTGATCCCCAAAGAGGTAAAAGCAAATGAGATGTACCCACAGTGACCACTTCCAAAGTATGGTAACAGCCCTTAAAATAGTCACATCATCAATAAAGCCATTGAAACAAGAGGGAAGTTTGATCATCTCAAGATTTGGTAGAAGAGCTGTGTTACTGAAATAACGTTACCAACGGATAAAAAAAACAAACAGGAAGAGCCTTTTGAACTAAGGCAGCTAACAACAGTCAAGGGATTTCATCTTGACCAAATGGCCAGAGAAGGTGTAGACTCAGGCAGAAATGAGGGGCTGGATCCCCACCATCCCACCGCAGCTGAGGCACGGGATAATCTTATGTATAATACAGATTTCAGATTATATGGTTAATGGGCCACAAATTAACACATTTGTCTTCAACTGCTAGCTCCTCCAGACCTGTTGTAAAAAGCACACTTACCCAGCTATCTTTTTGTATTTTAGATGTTTTCCCTTTTTAATGCAAACTCAGTCGATCACACAATCTTGTCTGAGTATGATTAAAATAGTGGTTGGCCAAAACTAAAAGCTCTTCCTTTGACTTTCTGCATTAACCATGGGGAAACCACCTGACTTGCTTTTGGGGTGTCCTGGTTTTGCCTGGGATAGAGTTAATTTTCATTCTAATAGCTGGTATAGTGTTATGTCTTGGATTCAGTATGAGAAGAATGTTGATAACACACTGATGTTTTCAGTTGTTGTTAAGTGGTGTTTAGACTAAGTCAAGGATTTTGCAGCTTCTAGTGCCCAGCCAGCAAGAAGGCTGGAGGGGCACAAGAAGTTGGGAGGGGACACAGCCAGGGCAGCTGACCCAAAGTGGCCAAAGGGGTATTCCATACCACGTGACGTCATGCCCAGTATATAAACCGGGGGGAGTTGGCCGGGTCGGGGGGGGGGGGCGAATCACTGCTCCGGAACTGACTGGGCATCAGTCGGCGAGTGGTGAGCAATTACATTGTGCATCACTTGTTTTGTATGTTCCAATTCTTTTATTATTATTACTATTTTTATTAGTTTCTTTCTTTCTGTTCTATTAAACTGTTCTTATCTCACCCCACAAGTTTTACTCCCCCCCCACACACACACCCCCGATTTTCTCCCCCATCCCACTGGGTGGGGAGGAAGTGAGTGAGTGGCTGCGTGGTGCTTAGTTGCTGGCTGGGGTTAAACCACGACATGGAGCTATAAAAATACTAATCAAAAATGATGCTGCTACAAACTGAGGCTATACAGGCTTAATGAAGGTGTGGTTTTTTATTGCTCAATTCCCTTGATCCCTGTGATAGCTCTCCAGGGGGGAACAATGTAATAAAAAGGGTAAGCTGATACAGCCCTTTAGAATAACAATCTTCTTAATTGCTTTATGCATCTCTTCCGTGGACTTGCCTCAGGGGAGTACACCCTGTTGGCAAACAGCAGGTTCTGTAATACAGGTATTAAACGGCAATTCCAAAGTGCACCAACTTGCGAGTGCCCAGCAGAGCCCGGCTGATCCTTTATCAGCTCAGCACAGGGCTGGTAAGGTTATTTATTGTCCTGTGGTGCAGCAAGGTTAGTTGTAGCTAATTCCACAACACATTCCTCCAAATCAGTGTAAGATTGAGTGTTGGGACCATGTTAAGCCTGGGGCACAAGCTACACATCTGCAACAGTGAACGTCCTTCTGAGCTAACAAAACTTCTGACCTGGTGCCAGGTGTGTCCCTACTTAATATCTTGAATCCCTTCAGAAGGGGGAATAGCTTTCCTGGGATGCTGGGGACCACAGGGATACTATTGTTTTCACAAACTGAAATGTACAGCATGACGTTTTTGGTGCCCTCTTTTTGGGTAGGATTTGGTGACAAGCAAATATTATACCTTTGTCATTATGACAAAGACTCGCTGTTCTTCCCATTGCACTAAAATAAACCAGCCAAGTCAGCACAGTTGGGTTTCAGATTCCAGAGGGCAGTGAGTCTCACTTGGGAGAAACTGTCTTTTATTTCACAGACTGACCGACATGGACAATATCAGCTGGGGACACATTGATTCTGGTTTGTTTTTCCGGTGTTTGTGAATTGGCCTGTAAACTCTGCTTGCTTCAGAAGCCAGTCACTCCAGAGCTTGTGGGATGCATAGCTTCCCCCATCTCATAAAGTATCAAAGCCCCAAGCTTGCCACTATGATATGAGTAGTTTTTAGCTGCGGTGTTTAAATTAAGAGAATCCGTGAGAAATCCAGGAACACCTGAATTGTTTATGAACGATTAACACCATCAGATTAATCAAGGGTCAAAGGGGAGAGGTAACTACAATATATAGTGATTAGAAGTGGTATTATGGGCTAAGGATAATTTGATACGGTTGAAACGCTGGTGTATGCAGTTTGCCCAGATGCCACAAACACAACAAATAATTTACAAAAACATCCTGTGAAATACAAAACCCTGTCCTTCAAGAGAGTAACCACAAGAGTAAGGTCCTCTTGAAAGAGGACACTGGCAAATTAAGACTCTCACATGTACTTTTTCCCAGTGTGATTCTATGCTAAAAGCCAGTAAGTAAAACTCATAACTTCTCTTCTGGGCTTAGCATAATAACTGACTAGATGACTAATGGCTGGAATACATTTGCACTGCTCACTCCTCTCCGTGACCCTGCAGGACTAAGGCAGCTCTGACAGGAGGAGTGGATTCTGCACCGTGCTGGTGGGCAGCTGACTGGAATCTCCAACATCCTCAACCTTGCCCTAAATGTATTTTACCGGCAGGAAGAAGGTCTTCGCTTTTCATCATGGGTCCTTGTGAGACTGAAGACAGCATTTCTTTTGTTTGCTTTGAGACTGAGAAAGTATTTCACGGATGCTTCTCTCTGGCTTTGGGAGAAAGTCTACTCAGAATTGCAGCTTAAGGTGACCTAATCAGGATCTGTGTCTGCATGGGTGGCAGAAAAAACTACGCCCACTGCTCATAGAAGCCAGAAATAACCCGATAAACATTTTCACTTTCCAACGAAGGGGGCAGAGCTGTGACTGAGGAATGAAAGCACCCTTCCTTAATTCTTGCAAACATTTTATGCCCCAGTGTGTACATCAGTCGAATTCTGAAAGATTTTTGCAGCTTTCATTATTTGCTTCCTTGCAGCATGGTTCAGCATCAAAAGTTAGCTACACTCTTTGCTCCTAAAAATATTCTTCTTTTTTTTTTCATACCTAATATACTTACAAGAGCAAATTTAGTTGAGGAATAGGAAAAAATTCTCTTAGTAAGGATAAATAGAGAAAAATAGCTTGCTAAGAGAGGCAGGCTGTTAAAAACTCACCAAGGGCTCACCAAACAACATAAGGACATTTTTTCTTATCTTGTAATAGCTTGCTGGTTTGCAAGTACATTCATCTTTGTTCCTTTATGTCATTACGCATTACCTAAAATATATTTATGCGTGTATTGCCTATATTCAGAGTTAATATGAGCTAATCAAAATTTGTCCCATTAGGAATCTGTGATCTATTCCTGTATAGTGTTGATGCTGTGATAGAGCAGACACTCATAAACAGCGTGCCATTTCTCATATTGTGCCTATTACAACCTTTGAACCTGCAACCTTGAAAAAGCGTGGCATGTGGTGATGTGGGAGTACAGCAAATCTGCGTCAGTCAGGCAAAATTACTAGTCCAAGGGGTTTTGTTGTTTGTTAAAAAGCACTGACTCTCTCTCCAACCCAGCTTAATGCTGTTTGCTTTTGTGTGATGTCAGGGAAATTCTTCCTGGTAAATAATAAATATTTAGCGAACCTCCCATAGATTAGATATGTCAGCTTCTAGATGCTTGAATGTTTTGAAATGGAATGGGAAAGAAAGGGCTCAGTTGTTCCCTTAATAAAATTATGTGTTTCAGAAGACAGCTTGGATCACCAAGAATGGCAACACAGAGCCTGCAACTTTCTTGACGATTCTTCTGGTGGCTTTCAAACTTTTTGCCTCTGAACGAGTCTCCCAAATTGTGCAGATTAATGTGAGAAATCCTGCAGCTGAGTCGCTCTGTTTGCGCAAACCGCAGAGAAGCAGGGGCACCTGACTCCTGCCCGCTGCAGACATTGATGGATGTCCCCGAGCAGCGCCGGGTTCAAGTACTGGGATTCCTGGCGCACAGACCGTGCACCGCTCTGCTCTCAGATGCCGTATCAAGAGCTAATGTGGCGACAAGGCGCGCCAATCCCTAAGGTTCAGTGTCTGGTAGTTAGACTCATTACAATTAGTCAACTTGATATATTGTTTACAATTTACACCAAACAAGCTTGGGGCTAATTATGACTTAGCTAGTTTGTCTCTTTGATGTCAAGATCCTCCACAGGAGGCCCAGCAAGTGAACAGCAACTACGTTTAGTCTCAAGCTCAGGTACAGAGAGTCAACATGGCCTTCAAATTCAATTGTAGCTGTGGAAAGTCCTCAGACATTAAGAACTATATTAGCCCAGCTGATAAACTTGCTGCGAATAAATTTATTTCTATGTCCTTTTAAAACACCTGCTATCCAGGAAAGCAGCGATTAAGAAAAAAAACCACAACTGTGAATTTCAGCTATTGCTTAGTGCGTCCAGACACAGCAAGACTTCATCCACAGAAAATGCAATGAGAGAGGCCCAAATATTCCTTCATTGCACTGAAATTTATGGATTGCATTTCTGGTTAAAGTTGCATTTTTATAAAAGCTATAGCATAAAAGAGATGGTTTGACCCTTTCACGTAGAATTCTAGGTTTACTCTACCATTGTGTTGCTTAAATAATACTGTATGAATGACAGCCATGTGATCAGACATGCCAAGGTATTTATTCTACAATTTCGAATCACTGAAATGAATTAGTAAAGTTTTTAAGGAAGAAACTAGATCTAGTCAGAAGTGAAATAAGAAAGTAAAGGGTTTCTAGAAGAACACAGTGCTCCTTCCCTCAATGAGAATAGTGAGTCTCAAAAATCCCCTTTGCCGTGGACACCACTGTCAGATCATTGACCTTGACTCTCACTCTCACCTTTGGCACTGGGTGCATAACTCACGCTAGAACCGATTATCCCATCGACATGCCACAGCGGCAAGAAATATTGCAGTAAGAAAAGTCTAGCATCATGTAAGCCTTCTTAACAACTCCTAGATCAAATTTGTATGTTTCGTAGCTACCAGGTTGGGTTTTTCACCCTTTGTTTTTGCAGCCTAGCATAGGAAAAAAGTTTCATACTCCTTTTGACTTGGTAGCAGTAATAAAGAACCTGCAGCTTGGTTTTAGCTGACAGCTACGGTGGTGAATCACAAGACAAAATAGCATTCCCTTTGTTCTTGCATACTTGGATGGAGTCTGCCCTGCCTCTCAGAGAAGTCAAAATGTACGTCTATTCCCACAGTAAGATGACATGCTGGAGTGTGAGTTTATTCACTGATTTGTGGTTTACAGCTCTAACCACACTAGGATTATAGACAACATTTTAAAACTATAATCAGAATTTTTATTTTTACAACACCTAACTTTACAGTATCAGTTTTGAACAAAACCAGAAAAGACCCCAGCCTTAGCCTAAAAGATTGTCACCTTTGTGTGCCAGCTGTCACCAGTTGGGGGGCGGGGGGGTGGAGGGAGTGAATTCAGTGGAAAAAGCCCCTTACCTGTCACTGAAAAGTTAACTAAAAACCAACAATAACAACTCAAGATTTCCCAGTAAACTCTACCCTGTTCCTGAACAGTACTTTTATCAATTAGTACATAAGTATTTTAAAAAATTGGAAGACGGGTGAAAACAGGTATTAGAAACAAACTCTGAATAGTTTGAATTTTACAGTAAATTCCCAGCCACTTTGTATTCTTTTACCTCTCTCTCTATTTTTCTGTAATTACAGCAAAATTTGTTTAACTACTGAGGCAAAACGAGGTTAATAGATGGGATAAAAATTGTGGTCATGAAAACATTAAAATAAGAGTGGGTAGTCAAACAAGATGATGCCTATAAATGCCACTTTCCTTGACTGCCTCCAAAAAAACCACTTATGAGTAGCACCGATAAGAGAGAATCCCAGGTAAAGTCCCTGAAAAAAATACCATGCCTAAAGTGAAATCAACCCAATTTTGCAGACCTTATTTTTAAAAGCTATTTCAGTTGCAACTTTATCCCTTCAAGTGTTAAAACAAGAGATATGCCCCAAACTTGCAGTCTGAAATTGGATGCAAACTTTCCCCACCATTTCAGATAGCCGGTCAGCTTACCCACAGAGATGGACATTAACAGTGACTTTCAGACCCACGGTTTACATTAACCCATCTCTGCTACACAGAGAAATCTGCAAATTGAAACACGAATATCTGAGAAAGTCCTAACCAGCTTCCTCATGAGATTTTAGCATAAAAAAGGAGCTTTCTACTGGATCCATTTGGGGCATAGCACACTGGGTCAAATTCTTCACAGGGACCGAACTGAAGTCCTCCTGAAACCTCACGGGCGTATCTGAGAAGATAACTGCAGTCACAGCAGTTATTTTCCATATTGAAAGAACTGTAATGGACAGTTTACTAGTTACAGCTGGGATTTTCTGTTTCTTTTGAAGCTGAGGGACCATTGTTTTGCAGCTATGGCTGCTGTTATGCGCTATGTTTATTCCACTTGAAAATCTCTGACCTCTGCATTCCCTGTGTCATAAAAAGAACAAAGCAGTGAAAATTGATTAATAAAAGTCTTCGACTCTACTAGCAAAGCAGTTACGAGCATCGGGAGTTTGTCTGAGTTGAAGAATATGTCCTCTGAGACTAAACACCTCTTCTTTCTAGTCTTTTGACCCACAGGAACCTGCTCCTCTCTCCCCCCACTGAGTAAATTCACCTGGCCAGCTGGTAGCAAAATTGTATTTCCATCCCTCCTGCAACAGAAGGATAAAGCTGAGGGAATGTTATAACGCCTTTATAACATGAAAACCAGTGGTGAATCTCAACCACCTGAGTTCTGTCTCTGCAGGACAGTGATAAATGTCCGTTTGAAGTGCAAAGATCAAGTGCTGGGAGAGCAAGGTCAGATGCTTTACATGACATCTAATGTGACTGTCATTTCTCAGGCTCGGTAGCCGATGGAAATGTGGCGACAGGATGAACCAATCACTAAGGTACCATGTCTGGCATTTAAATAGAGTGCAGTAATTCCAGCAGTGCCAAATGATTAGAGATCTAATTGCCATTGTCTAATGAATTCCTCTGTGGCATGGTGTGTATGTTCAAAAAAGCGTTATGCTGAGTCTGGCAAGGTATTCTCACTAAAAAAGCATTTTTAAACTATTAATTTCTGGTTTTCTACTCCTAAATAGTCTCATGAATTAATGAAAGGTTCCATACAGGCATATCTATAAAAAATGGATGACCATTTTGCTGTTTTATTGGGAATTACCTTTCTATACATTCCAACAGTTGGCTCTAGGGAAATACTGTTGTCTGTATTAAATGCCCCTCCAAGATCATTAGAATTATACAATTCAATTTTTTGTTTTAAAAATCATTATCAACTTCTTTTCTTTGAAGAGTATATCACCTTATGATTGTTTCAATGTACTAGTGACAGATACAAGATATAAAGCATCGATTAAAGGAGTGGAAAATATAATTTATTGGGAGACTGAAGACCTCTGTGTATTCCAGTTAAGGTGACTTGATCACACCCTCTGAGCACCTGTGGGGGAACAGAAATTTGATGACGGATTGCTCTTCAGTTGGTTTAACGCAAGCCATTACACCATCCAGTGGTTTCATATAACAAATGTAACTTTGGGTAAACTCATCCACAAAATTAGATGTCCCTTTTTAAAATGGGATAGTAGTCAACCAGTCACACAGTTCCCAAAGACTGTCATGACCCTTCTACTCCTGACGATGTCTAACTACAGAAGGAATTTTTTTTTCCTAGAAAGCTATGTTCTGTTTCAACAAAATACGAACCAAGTCAGGCAGTCCAATGGCCTGTGTAACACCAAGGAATCCTGCAGGCTATGATGGTGTGATTCCCATCTGCTCATGTAACCTAAATGTTTCCCCTTGGATTCAGATTTTGACACTCGCCTGTGCCACCTCCCCTTACAAAAAAAATGCTTTTCTCTAGAATCCTGATTTTGATTTGTTCCTATTCCTGAAAACTTAAAAAATCATGCAGATAACTAAAAGTCTTGTCAGCTGAACATCTGCTGACGTGGGTTTTTAGCTGCCTTCTTCATAAATGAGGAGGTCTTCTAAATGCCTCTCCACATCACTTTCTGATCTCCTCCTAAAGGTCAGATCAAAGTGAACAAATGTAGGCAGATGATAAAGTTGAATGCAAAGGGGTCCGAGCTTTTTTCAGATCCTGTGATTGACAGCTAAGGCCTTGCACAGTGACAGTGTCACTTGAGAGACCCTACACTTTTTTTCCCAGGTTTTCTGCAGTCTCTGGTGTCACGGGGGGACAGCCCCCTGTGGTAATGCCAGGCTCCTCACTGTCAGGGGGCTAAGACCTGGACTAATTCATTGCGGTGCAGTTTAATTAAACTGCACCGGAGTTGTTTCCCTGGTAAAATAAGTGTGGGAAGAGAATGTGTGTCAAAAGAGACATGCCTCTTACTGTGTGTGCTTTATTGTTACACCACAGCTAATATATTGTGGGAATTCCCATGGAGTCAATGATAAACTATATTATCAAGCTCCATAAAATAGGCATTCTACTAGTGAGGGTTACTGTAGCCCACAATTCCATTAATCCTCCTAATTTATTATATTATAGCTGTATGTGAGGTCTCATAAATTTATTATACCCCTTTCATCTTGATAAAAATGCTTGTTTCTCCTCTCAAATAAAAACCCTTATTATTTGTTGTGTCTGTCTCTAAAAAATAAATGTATCGGCTACTTGCAAGAAAATATGATTATTGGCTGAGAAATGTAAACTGCACTTGACATGTCTTCTGCCATAAAATTAAAGAATTTTATTAAACCTTGCTTTCTGAGTACAAAAACCAGTATATGAAGGCCCATTGAATTTTTATTTGCTTTTGTTTTAGAGCATTGCATTCTCTTTTATTTATATATATATCTTTACAAGGTTTTTTAATTTAAAGCCACAAAACCTGCATCTGTCCGCTTTGCCTTTCATGAAGAAGGCAATTTTTGAGACTCAACATTACATGCCTCTTGGAAGTTGATTTGGGTGGCAAATAAAATCATTACCTCTTTTAGGGTATTTCACATGAGTAAAACATTTGACGATAGGTTACGCTGCAGTAATCTCTACTGAAACATTTGATGTATGCTAATATATGTGCTATGTTAGGTAAGTCTATATGATGAAAATAGCAAACTTTTCCCCTAGAGCTTGCATCCCTGAAAGCGATGCAAAGTGGCGTCCATCTTTCACTGGGACTTAATGGATGGGATAGAAAGCTTGCTTCAGCCACAGTCTAAAGAGAGGAAGTCCTCTATCACGGTTCAAAGCAAAATATGATCTTGACTTAGTGGAGTCTCACAATGAGCAATGTCAAGTTTGGTTGAGGAACACAGGAAAGGCCATGGTGATTCAGCCCAAGGGCCCTTCTAGGCCAGTGTCTCTGGTGGCAGCCAGAAGCAGGTGCCTGACTGAGAAAAGGGCAAAGTATGTGACACTTTCCCCAACGGCTATCTCAGACTGCTTTCAGCTCAGAAGATTTCTCGAGAGTGACGTTGTTGGTCTTTTACTAATCCTCCATGGATCAGTCTTTCAAACATTTCTCCATTCTCCTCTTGAACCCATATAAACTTTTTTAAATCCACAACATCCTTTGGCAAGGAGTTCCATGCAGCTACTTCACGTTGGGGTGAAAAAACCATATCCTTGCATTCATTTTGACCCCAATTCTTCCTCACATCACCTGAGAGCCCTAGATTTTGTATTAGATGAAACAACAAATGGCACATCCACATCCATTCTCTCCATGCTGCTCCTTATTTTGTTGATCTCTGCTATCCTCCCAGTAAGTCCCCTCTCTTGCAAGCTGAGGAATCCATGCCTGCTCAGTCATTCCTTGTGCAGAAATCACTCCTTGGACACCTACATTTTAAGAACAGGATTTCCTCACCCTCCTGTATCTTTCTTCCTTTTTGGATTCTACTCCCAATTATCAAGGTGTATTATAAGCTTTGTTATGTGATGACAACCTTCTAATCCAGCTCTCCTTGTGAGTAGAGTGCAAAAACACTTATCTGGAGCAGCCAAAAATATATCAGCTTTATCCATGGATAATCCCTATTCTTACTCCTTGCAACAAATAAGGCTACCAGGCTGGTCAATTACTGCAGTGGTGTTTTTTCCCCCCGCATACTCGATGCTTTGCACAGTCTTTGTTCTAAGACATGCGCTGCTGTGGTTGAAGACTCTTGTCAATAACTTACTGAAAGAACCTCTCCATTTGTCCTCAATCAGATCTTAGATTTACATTAAAATACAAAGGAAGAACAACTAATAAGACCACTTACTCCCTGCTAAAAGCTAAGAAACTGCAGAAATGGGGGCATCTGTATCACATAAGAGGTACTCAAAGCTGGAAGGTCTTTGTGAGGAGCTGGCAGTATCAGTGCATTAAACTGGCTCAGACTACTCCAACAGGTCCCAGGCTTTCTGCTATAGTAGTCAGGAATAAACTAAAGCTCACGTCACCTGAAACACAGGGAGCCAGTGCTCTTAGGTATTTCCAGCGTTAAGAACTACTACCTCCCAAGGTACAGCCCACGGCATTCACTGTCAGTAAATTTAGTACCAAAATCTAGTTCCAAGTCCCGATGAAAAGGTTTGAAACACAAGGAAATGATGCTGAAATCCTACCGAATAGGAGACTTCAAGACAGGATAGTCTAAATGAGTCAACCAAATGTAAATCTCCCCTAGGCCACATTACAACAAATGTTGAAACTAGCACCTCACGTGGATCTATAAATTGTAAAAAGCTGCTACTGTTAAAGATTACTTTTAAACATAAACAAAAAGGCTGAGGGAAAAATTCTGAAATGTTGTGATATGATCTTAAAAAAGGGATAGGGAGTAAGGGTAAGAAGGCTAAGAAACACTCTAATGTGAAAGAGGATTCAGTGTTATCTCAAAAGCCCCCCAATTTTCTGTTTCAACACAGTTTTCTGTTCCAAGCTAGAAAAAGTCACTTTTTAGAAGACTATTATTCCAGAAAAGTGAAGCTATTAGAAGCGTCTGATTTGGTGTAATTAACTGCAGTTCAAGAAATGAACATGAAGCAAATTATTTCATTGGGAGGGAACCTGGGAGGAAAAAGAGTATTGTTTTCCTAACAGCCTGAAAAATAATGACTTGTAGGTATTTCCTAAGCACGCTTTTGCTCCTTGGGGAAGAAAAGAATAGATTTAAAACTGCATTGAGAGTGTAGCATCACAAGCCTGGGTAATTAGTAAAACCAGAAACAATGCTAAGAGAACAGTACCTAGTATCCATGCTGGCCCTTACCTGGGCTGTGTGTATGGGGGGTGGGAGGTGGAAAAATCTCCTATTCTCCAGAACAGTTGATAGGCTTTGTCACCAGGGGGGAAAAAACTTTCCCCTTCAAGCTGTTTAGAATAACCTGATGAGAGTTGCTTTCTATAAATCCCTCAACGTGGAACGTGTGAGTCCAAGAGAAGACTCACTCATTTCTGTGCTGATCTGCACTACAGTGCGTGCTCAGACAACGCTACTAAAACTAACAGAATGATGGGATTTTCTTGGAAGTGATAGACGTAAGAATCTGTTCCATATCATAAAGTCTGCCTCTCCCCACAGCAGCCTCTTAAGTGGGCAAGGATAGGATGCTGGACTCTTAGCTGCCTTGAAATCACATTGTATTTGGTAGGAAATGAGCTCCCACTCATGTCGCCTCCTGATGTGGCCGCTTTTAGACTGTTTTGTGTCTAAAAGCTTCTGATCTCATAATAGAAAAAAGAACTTTTAGATATTAAGCCAAGTGCATGCCTTGAAATCAAGAACATGTTATTAGTTCAACATTTAAACTCTTTGGCCACATTTCTGTTACTGCTTCTGAAACCAGTGAGACATACCTTCCACAGCTGCATTAGGCACCACAAGGTAGAGAAATAGTTGCAGAAACCTGAAGTAGATCATAGGCTGGCTGTGCCATGAAATGTGATGTTACTTTGGCTGTCTATCAATTCTGTTGTTAAAATTTCAACAAAAATTGTAAGGCTAAATAAGAGTGAGGTCTTAACCACAGAGCTGGTACATCCTGAGACACTGCTTCATAGAGAAACTCACTGTTCGAATAGCAACATTTCGCACATTCTTCCCCTCCTTGTCCCTTTCCTTTCTGTCAAAAGATGGTCTTCATTCTTCAGATAAATACATTGCTTGTGGTGATTTTATTGTGCAGCACAGCCCTGTGCCAAGTTGTTTTCTTAGTTAAGGACATCCGTCTCCAATGTTAGGTGTGGATTTCCACTGGCCAGCAGATTGTTTCCTGCCTAAAGATGCTTGCCTGTTTTTTTAAATGCATGTATCCACATCCTTCTTGTAATGACCAAAAAAAAAGAAAAAAAAAAAATCACTATGAGCAGCCAATGCGAGACAGTTTTCTCATTCTGGATTGCAAAAATTGCTCTTTTATCACTGAACAGTGATCAATAGCTATTCCTTATGCTGCAATTTTAAATTTGTCATCCTCTTTTCAGTATTTCACTTAGTCATATTTAGCAGCCATGTGATGAAAACAACTGAAGTCTTTAAACCTCTACAACTGGTATCCTCAAACACGAGCAAATTTGTTCCATGCTATATTAAAATGATCCATTTTCACATAGGAAATCAATCCATCAGAATTACCAACCTATAAAAAGTGTCCTTCAAAATCATTTTTGTGCAATACCCATTAAGTACAACCACAGTTCATGACTATCACCTTAACTGTCAGCATGGAAAGACTTTAAAGCAATAGTTGGAAGACAGGTCACTGCTTTCACAGAGAACATTTACTGCCTGCCTTTTTTTCTTTTTCTTTTTTTTGTTTTCTTAAACTACATGAAATTTAATTCTAGATTTTAGCTAGCCAAAATCCAGTATTTGAGACAGAAGGAACATGGACCTGAATATGATATTTCATCCCATTTGTCCCTTTAGCATGATGCTACCTAGATTGAGTAACACTCCCTATTATTAATGGACGTTGGCTGATTTCAGTGTGATTTGCATTGCTCCAATATTTTGGGTTACCTGTATGACTACTGCCATCGCTGTATATGGGCAGAGGAAATGGTCTTCACATAAATCAAGGCTTTGCATTTCTCTGCCTTAGTATACAAAAGTGATCCTTCACGTAGCAAATACTTGGCTTTTAAAGCCAAGCTGCACAGGTCGGAGGAGAGTATAAACACACTCCCTGACTTGCCTCGGCTAACATCTCCCACAGACAGAGCAACATTCCATTAGTCGCAGGTACGGGAGATATGCTCAGGACAGAGTTTAGTACGCACATAATCCAGTGGAGAGACAGGATTCAGATTTGAAAAGGTATTTTGGACCGACTGCCTTTAATTGCAATAGAAATGAGGCATTGAGGTAGTACATGGATGTGGGTATGAGTACTTCTGTATTACAAGATTAATGAATATGCAAAGGCAGCAGGAAGAACTTTGTAGGACAGTTTTCTAGAGGTCTGAGATGTATACACTAGAGTGAGACTAGACCCACATGGAGATTAAAGCTTTGTTTTCTCAAGAAGGAAAGAAAATTCAGTAGGATTTACTGTGCACAGCTACAAAAGCACAGTTAGTGATTTTCACATAAGTCAGCAAGATAAAACAAATCCTACATTTTTCACCAGTGTTTAGCTCAACTCACTGAAACTTGTAAATTCTTTTGCCTATTAGAACAGATCCTATTATTAGTTAGTTATCTTGGGAAAATGCATGCTTAGGAAAAACATTGCCATTGCCATTTTGTAAGCACCCCTAACTCTGTAGGCTCATAGCACCCAAACTGAAACTGGGAAAAGAGATAAATAAGATGTTCATAGAATTAATCCATTTTTATCTGTAGGATGATTTAATATATTTGATTAAAATTGGAATTAACCTGTCATACAAGACAATTTTCCTTAAACTGTAGTGAACAAGTACGAATCCGTCACATGTGCTGCACATCCTATCTTATTGACACATTGAGAAGCTACAACAGCTACATATCTTGTTCAAGAATAGAAACTCACCAACATACTAATGAAGTTACCTCCAGCCTGGACAGCAATGTGAATCTCAAAGCTCACCTCATATACAAATGTTTGGAAGAACTGATTTGAATCATGCCCGGGAGGTTGACACTGGAAGAAAAGTGTGACACTGAGAAAAGTGAATGCTAACAAAGAGGATGCTTTAGGGAAACGAGCATGTCACAAGATTCCTTGCTCTGGAAATCAGGAGGCTTCTGCTTTGAGTCTATAGCTTGGCTGAACTCAGTTGTGACATGAAGGGGTGAGAAGGGCTGATGCAGGCTAAGAGTACAACTTTTATATTGATTTCTCTTTGAGTCCAGAAATTTAGTTGGGGAAAAAAAGATCGGAGGCTTACGTGACTTGGCAAGGAAACAGACATTCGGGGTAGAGAGGTGTGCAGGCAGGGAAAGGGTCCAAGTGTGAATTACTCTAATAAAGTTGAGACACATTCAGTGCATACAAGGTTCTTCCATGTTTATTGGCAACAGTCCTGAACTGACAGCATGTGAGGAGGCTTGAATTTAAATAGCCTCCAATGACAGCCATTTGAAGAGGTTGTTCAATCTTAAAACAAAACAAAAATAAAGCCGTTACACTCTTTGTCTGGAGGAAAGTTCAGGGGGAAAAAAAGGGATGAGAAAGCTGTGCAGTTGGTCAAGGTTAGGAAGAAGATCTAATAGAAATATATGACACAGTTTCTCAACCTGGGGAATTTTTTTCACTATACTTCTGTGGGTACTTTGTTTTTTTCCAGTACTGCTGTAACTTGCAAGTCCTTTTGTCATGCCTAATACTTAGTGAAGAGGTGAAGCGAATAAAATTTCACCCCTGCCTTCCAAATCTGTATATTGCTGTGGTGGGTTGATCTCAGATGGCTGACAGACACCCACCCAGCCACTCTCTCACCCCCCCTCCTCAACAGGACAGGGAGCAAAAATAAGATGGAAAAATTCATGGGTTGAGATAAAGACAGGGAGATCACTTAACCAGTTACCATCATGGGCAAAACAGAGTAGACCTGAGGAAAATTAATTTCATTTATTGCCAATTAAAATAGCCTTGGATGTTGAGAAACAAAGATAAAATTAAAACACCACCTTCTCTCCTCCCCATTTTCCCTGGCTCAACTTCACTTCTTCATTCCCAACTCCTCCACCTCCCCCAGCCCTCCTCCCTGAGCAGCAGAGAGGGATGGATTTGGGGGATTGTGGTCAGTTGATAACAGCCCCTCTCTGCCACTCCTTCCTCCTCACTCTTTTCCTCGGCTCCAGCGTGGGTTCTCCACCGGCTGCAGTCCCGCAGGATAAACCTGCTCCCCCACGGGCCCTCCCCGGGCTGCCGGTGGATCTCTGCTCCAGTGCCTGGAGCACTTCTTCCCCCTCCTTCTTTCACCTTGATACTTGCGGGGCTGTTTCCCACACTGGTTTTCCTCACCCCTCACTGGTGGGCAGCGTTTTGCCATTTCTTAAATACGTTTTCCCAGAAGCACAGCCCTGCCCTGCAGTGGGTGGGTGGGTTGGAGCCGGCTGGAACCGGCTCTGTCCGGCCCGGGGCAGCCCCGGCCTCTCCTCATGCAGACCGACCTGCAGCCGCCCACTGCCAGCGCCTGGGCGCCTGCACTCAGTACTATTACTCATGAAATTTGAGTGATAAGGCCATAATTTGGCCTTTTTTTTTTTTTTTAAAGGGAGCGAGGGTGAGCATATGCCAAGGGTCAGAAACCCAGATATACAGGTGATCTCCTCCCTCCAGCACCTCCTGCTTTTCCCGTGCTTGGCTGCTTACGCTTCAAATTCTTCTTAATACATTAAAAGGGGTATGTTAACATGTTTGCCGTTGATAACCAACCAAGGCAAAGCAATTACAAATTGTACTGCGGGTGACAATCCTGCCGCTCGGCATTCGAGGAAACTTCTCCCAAAGACTTTTTAAACACCTTCCAGTGAACTGCAGTCGCAGTGGGAGGAGGAAGGACTCCCCGGTAGTAGCCTCTGCGCTTGCCCTGAGGCAGGCTCGATTCCCAGACTCGGTGGCAAGCACAGCCTGTCCTGCAATAACCCAAAATTCAAACGCGCCCGATGCAACCCAAGTCCCGCTAGCCGTAAATTTTACTTTCACATCTCCAGGCTGCCGCCGGGGCTGGTAGGAGCCTTGTGTCTACACAGAAGATGTGCTTCCAGGGGGTGGTGACAGCTCTCAGAAGAAAGCAGTGAGTGAAAGGGGAACATGACAGGGGGCTCTGTCTGACATGGACCTTCGCAGCATGGGAGAGGTTGCAGGGATGGCGGAGGGAGCCAGCGCAGCCTGGCGGGGGGACAGGACGGTCGGCATTAATTCTCACCCTCAGACAGAGCCTTCTACCAGCAGCTTGAATCAAAAAGAAAGTTTGTTTTTAAATCATAAGGAAAGTTTCAGGGTGTTAAAAAAAAAAAAAAAAAAGTCCACCATAAAGAATGTAAATTAAAATAAAGCAAAATTTAAAATGGACTAAGAGTAATATACATTTCTGATCAAAACAAAGACTATTTACCTCAAACTACTCACACACAAACCAGTATTTTTAGATAACAAGAATCACCTTCTGCCTTGACTATTTATGTATTTATTTTATTGATTTGTTTGAAACTCTTGCTAGGGACTGTTAAGAATTTGGAGTAAAGCAGCGTGTTGCCAGAGACCAGAAACACCATGTGCATTAAATAACTGAGTGCGCCTTTTAACACCTCAGGAACAGCCCAAGAAATAACATGAACATTTTCAAATACAAGTTTTCCATTTCTAGAACTAAGAAATGAAAATGAAAACCAGAGATCACAGCCAGTGTTAAAATAGTTAAAATCTGAAGCTCAGCGTGTATGCATGGATTAATTTCAGCAGTTGTGATTGATTACCCAAGTCAGAGAGCAGTTTTGCTTCCACTATAAGTTGGTGTTATCACTTACAGAATTCATTTTGCTTAAGTGAGAAAAATGTCTGTTCACAGGTAACACTTTAACCCCATACACGCTCTGGAAAGAAAACAGGCAGTGAACATAAAGGCAACGGCAGCTTCAGACAGAAGGACTTGGATTCCTGGGATTTTGCATTGCTCTGCCTGCTCTCGCAGATGGAGCGGGCTGGTGGAACAGAGGCTAGAGAAGATACACGCTCCTGCATTTGTACCACAGACACGCTCGCTGACCAAATTGCAGCCAGCTTTATGAATCCAACCTTGAATTGAGAAGTCAGAGCGCTCTTCCTTTGTTCTTATTTTGCTGGTTTTGTTTTTTTTTTTTTTGGGGGGGGGGGGGGGGGGAACAGTGCAGATCTAGCATTCCTAGATAAAAACTATGTTACAAAACAGTAAGTGAGGGCTGGTGGTTTTCAGAGAGATGCCCTTGAAGAATATTATTATGAATTGGCCTCTGATGACTCATGAAGTATGTTAAACGTAAGATCAA
Source organism: Harpia harpyja (assembly GCF_026419915.1). Lineage (NCBI taxonomy): Eukaryota > Metazoa > Chordata > Aves > Accipitriformes > Accipitridae > Harpia > Harpia harpyja. The sequence continues at coordinate 36,829,439 of NC_068941.1, forward strand.
TTCTTCTTTAGAGTTCTCTAAACACAATTGCACAAATTTCAGTAAGTTTTAAGGTCAGGGTAAATTAGAAATATGCACTTATTCTATTAGAAAATTCAATTGGAAAAACCCCAATGGTTTGCCAAGGAGCAAAACCACCAGTATTTTGATTTTAACACAAATTCTTGGAAAACTGGTTGAAAAACAACTTCCAAAACCCATATCTCACTTTCCTCGTATATGCAAGCAAGCAGTGAACATCTTTATTAAGTGCAGAATACAGTCTTAATAGGCAGACACTCTTAGTGCCACTGAATAAAAACCACATTAAAACATTTCAGAGACGTACTGGAAGTGTCTGTCAGCAGTAGATTGCATTGCTACATTCAGAAAACCAAACTAAGTCCCAGCGTTACCAGGCTGGTAAGATGCATGAACAGCACCAAGATAACATCTTAAGTTTGTTAGGGAAAAAAACCACATCACCTATCAGCTATCATCTTTGGCCAGCACCTGGAATAAAACAAAATAGCTCTGCAAGGGTGCTTCATGCAAGTCTCCTCTGCCACAATGGCGCAAACACAAGAGGAGGGATGGTAGGAGAACCTGCACAACAGTGTGGAAACCCATGTGGAAAATAAGCAATTAAGAATAAGAAGCAGCTGTCAGTCACTGGCCATGCCATCAGGTCCTTTCTGAGCATGCCATTAGGGCTGTACATGTCATGTCTAGCATCCCCAAGCATTTTGCTTAGCTAAAGGCTTTTAGGGACAGAAATTCAACTAGCACTCCCAGAAGTCAGGGTCCATCCTGAATGAACAGAAACAGAAATACTGTCTCACAATGGACATGCTCAGAGGTTATAACACATGAATTCACATAAACATGATGCTTCGCTGGAGAGGAACTAAAACACTTGCCAGCACAGAATGTCTTGAGAAGGGAAGGGCTAAAAGGAAAAAGTTCTTCCAAAAAAGAGGCTTACTCGGTCAAAAAATCAACCCAGATTCACCAACCTGGCCGCTTTGCAGGCGTTTCCTAACGCAAGCCAAAACAAAAGTGAATTTTTAAAAATGTTACCAGAAAGAATTACAGAAGTGGTAATTCTGAGCGTTTGTGCTCCACGGACATACCCTCCTTTTAGAGGAGTAGGGAAAGGGCTAGCTCAGCACTCTGGCAAAACTCGGTGCAGGTAACTCCATGCTGACTACTGAATTTCTCCACATAATGTCACAGCTGGACCTCAATGACAACAAGAGACCACAGTCCCTTTCACAGGGAACTCTGAGAAAGATCTGTCTGAATTAGTCTTGCAGGCACAGTTTGTGAAACTCCACGAGCTCTTCCAGGTTCTCTAGTACATAAAATTGCAATGTTAACTACAGAGTGGTTATTGTTAGAGGACTAACAATTATTTAGCAATGAGTTGAATACAAAAGAACAAGTAATTGCTTGTTTTCTTTACAGATTACTTAGACTATAAAATAGAACTTTAGGCAAAAGGTATCGTTCGCCATTAATTTCTAGCTCAGTAGATGCAAAATATCTACGGTACAAAGTGAACGTGGACCCCTGTCAAAGTGCAATGTTTTCTCCTGTCTGTTTAAAGATACCAGAGAGGAAAGCGCAAAGGAGAAATGCCCCCAAGAAAAGCCAGCTAAACTCTGCTTGCAGTGAAAAGAGCCTGGAATATAATGTGGTACCAGCTCTCCAAACCAATCTTTGTGTGAGGAAGTAAATGTTAGGGCTTGAAATGGGAAACTGAAAGAGGTCACTCTGCTTTTATTGAGCTTTTCCTTCTTGTCAAACCAGCGGGTTGTGTGTTATACTCCTTATGGGTCACTGATAGCCTATCACAAAGCCCCCTCTGTTTGGATACCGTCCCCGAAACCCCACCAGCCAGCAGAGCAGAAACACTAAGGTGGAGCTACCGTCCAAAAAGCTTCCCAGCACAATAGCTGCTGCTGTCACGGTAGGACAATAAAGTGGATTTTATGTTGGTATATTTTTCTCATCATATGCATGACAGAAAGTCTAATGGGCCTTGCTAGTTTCTTAGTGGCTTTTAAGGCCCTATAAAATAGCCTACTATCAGTTTGATCTGTGTTCTCAAGATGTCTGCCTGAACATCAGAGAGCTCCAGCAGGAGCTATGTTTTCATTCCCCCAACCCGCATGGAAGAGATAAGCTAATTAGCTGAGAAATTAGAGAGGGAAACTATTAGCATCACAGAAGTGAAAATGAAAGCACTATGAGAATTTATAGATGGGGAAGACCTACCCACCTACCGCTTTCTAAGGTCTGGAGGGGTTTTGTTAACATACCTTTTATTTTCCAGGGGAAAGCAGTTCCTGCCAACAGTTCTGATCAGCAGGGACTTGTTTAATGTTGGTGAAGAAACACTTTATCCTTCAATAGTCTACTTGCAGTTGAACCTCCAACTTTATGGAGTTTCAAAAGGAGCCTATTTCTAGAGGACAAAAAGATTGAGCTTCAAAATTATTGATGACAGGAGCTACAGACAGAGATCTGGGTAAACAAGTAGAAGGGGAGATGCTTCTCTTCTGGTCAATACTTCATGCCAGGCCGCTGAAGTCGTACCCATCTCCCTTCTCTCTTGGCAGCCTGGGGCTGTCCTACGTCAATTCACTTGGTGCCAGCTCCTTTTGTGGGACTGGTATGTCCTCATCATTACCCCATACCCATCGTTATCCTCAAATCAGGACAACGGATAAAGCTTTTTATTTTTGCTTTCTCTCAGTCTTGGTTATACTGGGCTGACCTACTGCAGCTGAGTCCACAGAGACAGTACTCCAAGAAGAGAAGACAGATGGATTGCGTAATGTTTTTGCAGCATAACTTACAAACTTCATTCTTAGAAAACAAAGAGATTGATTTATTCTGTTTTCAGTTTTACATGGATCCGGATTTGCTGTCTTGCTCCTACAGTCACATCTGATAACTTATTAATGAAAAGATGCAAGTCTGTCTACTGCACAAACACGTGCTGTCATTGACCCAGATTCTGCCAGACTCCCTCACAGTCAGGAATACCTTCCTTTGCAACAATTTCCCACATATTTAGCAAAGCTTTCCATGGACTAAGCCTCATACAATTTGAGCATCATTAGTAGAGTCAGAATGGTGATTCGGACGATGCTGAAGTTTCACAGAGAACAGTTAAAAATTGTCTCTGAAGTAGCTCGCAAGCAACTTCAGACTTTGAAAACTCTGAGGTTCGGGTTAGTTTCCAGAGATTACTTCCACAAGTGACGTCCATCCTACCTGAAATCAAGGCTGCAGAAAATGTTACACTGGAGTGACATTTATCTTGCAGCAGCTTATATTTAGACCTTACAGACTGATGGCAAAATATATCTCTGTCCTGCAAGCAAGTGTATCTAGATGCTGAAGTTCTGCAGAGCAAATACAGTCACAGGGGTTTTGATGATACAAAGCAGAGAAAAATTAGAACAATGAAACTTTTGTCTCCTCTTAAAAAAAATGCAAAAGATATTTTATGTAAGCACCACATGAAAAAATAGGCAAAACAAAAGCATACAATCAGGGAAAATCCAACAGATATTTCACACATATTAATCATACATATAGAAAGTCAGCTGCAAACCAATTCATTTTTAAGTCCTTCCCTGGGAGATATGAAAATATCCTTGTCTCTGCTAAACACGGCAGAAATCAGAGTTGGTGGTAAAAAGGAACAGAGACAGGAGTAGACCTCATTCACCTAAAGTTTTGTTCCTAGCCCTGACCACAGCTGACTCTTGTTTCTGACTGAAGAGGAGATCCCCTTTCCTGTCACATCTCCTGCCACATCTCTTTCCTGAGTTACTTTCTAGGAGGCTTCAGACCCCTAACAGAGGGAGTACTGCCAGACCTGCTCGAGTGCCCTAACAGCACTTCTTCATGACTGTTCCCATGTTCCCTTCTTGCTGCTAGAATGGTTCTCTGTTCCTCTTCCCTGTCTCACCACAGATGCATTCCCATAAATAGATGATAAGGACCAAACTCATCCAATTAAAGGAATTTAAGAGAACTATGCTTCTGAATAACTCTCCCCCCTCCCAAAGTCCCTCTCAGAAAAATTCTGTACATAGCAGCAAAACCAATGCAGCAATTGATGCTGTGTCCCTTTCCACTTAATGTTCCTTTGATTACTTAAAATGCCTTCCTTTAGATATGCCAAGCTTTCTCAGTGCCAGTTCCTGGAATTCCTCTTACCTTCATGTGATCCCACAAATGCAAGCAACCATCTAGGGAGAAACATGCTCCAGGAGCCAACTCATGGAGGGAAAGATACTGCTTCGCTGCAACGGTAAATTTGATTGCAGCGTGCTCGGACTACTTCTACTTGAGACTGAATGGGTGTACGACTGCACTAATTCTGTCACTGTGCATGGGACTACTCAGCTCAGTGAGGTAATTACAAGTTAATTTTGCAGCAACGTGCCCAGTACTTCCCATGTTATTGCATACAAAAAACCCTTGCAGCAGCTACCAGTGCTCTCCCAACAGTGTCATGAAACAGGAGGCAGGCAGAGATACCCCCACTAATGGAAGTGGAGAGGTGTCTTGTTTTTTCCAGAGTACCTAGGTCAGAAGAGATAAGTATGCATCACAGCCTGTTTTTCCTGGTGTGTCCAGGCCATTTTCAGGACAGAAAACACTTGTTTTATTACCTAAATGTATGTATTACAGTGGTACTCAGCTCTTTCACAGACATGTGGGAACAACCTGGCTTCTGGCACTCCCCACCTCTCTCTGCATCGCAGTGTAAAGACACAGGATTATGTGGCCCAATATCCTACAATAGTCCCTTTGAAGAACACGGAAGAAAGTAGAAGTTAATAAATCTCTCTCAATACCCTCTTGAAAAGCAGGAAGTTTTTCCATCAACTGCTAAGGAAACGTTTCTTCTGTTGACTAGTACTTGCACTAAACATATATATATTTACGTAAACATTTTGTATATTTACTGTTGGTTTTGAGAGACATGATACACATGTCACTGAGGTCAATAACATTTTAATTGCTAAAGAATTTTTTTTCGAAGCCACCTGGGAATGGTTAAAACAGGATACAGGGCTTTTATTTCTGCTTGCCTTCACGAAGCAAGCTCTGTTCTCTGCTGTACACACGATAGTTGCTATGCATACAGATAGAGCCTTAACAATACTATTCTGACATTTAAGTATTTCACCCTCTGTGCAGGACAGCCTGTTTGTATTTTTAAGCTTGGTTCTTGGGCCAAATGCAAAGAGACCACTGTGTGACTCTAAGCTTATCTTCTGTACTCCCATCTAAAAAGTTAATGCTTGGGTGTGTCAGGTATCACCTGGGGATTTAAGCGAGAGGCTTTTTGCAGTTAACCCAATCCTGTGACCTGCTCTGAATTACCTTTGACTTGAAGGCAGTTTAGTTAACTAGCAAACTACCCCTTCTGTTAATTGGAATCAAATTCTCCTGAAAGGTGGGTGCACTATAATTCCTATTTTGCCTCCTTACTGGCTCTATACGTACTCTGTTACACTTTAGAGCAAAAGTAGTGGTGAGATGCAGGTGGAAAAGGTTATTTTGTTGTGCTCACCTTCTCGAATCTAGTTTTCTTTGCTGAACATTTTCGAAGTATCAGCATCTAGTTATCCTGGCAGTTGTCTATACAAAGGTTAGTGCCTCCTTGGTAAAAATGCTTTCTTTTCACTAAGAGAAACAGTTTATTCACCACTGGTTTCTGTTTTGCCTGTGCTACAGTCAAACTCACTTTTGTCCATCTTTCAGCATCTGGAAAAGCAGGGTGATAAGCATGAGCTCTGTCTCATTTCTCCTCATTACTGATTGCAAAGTTGGTATCCAGCCTGTGTGCAGAGTGGTGGTCCTGGTTGCTAGACAGGCACTCTTCTTGTTTGCGGGCTAAATAAAACCCGATATAAGCCCCTAGTCAAGAGCTGCAGTAGGATTTTGTGTTGATGCCACAAGGGAACTGAGCAGGTAATAGAGGAAAAGTGTCTTTATAGCAAATTGTACAAAATAGCATAGGCAGCAGCTGAGTTATCAGCTGGGTTTTAGACTCAGACAGGGAGCTCTGGGGGATTTTTCCAAAAGGATTACTGGTGCAGTGTCACTGTGAGCCAGGCTCATCATCCCACCTTGGGTCGCTCCGTGCTGTCACTGTGTTAGCACACAGAAGGCACGGGCAACTGCAGCTGCACTGACATGACTCCTGCAGTGCCCTACAGAGTCCATGGGATCGACTCTGCCACTACAGCCAGGATCAGCTTCTCTTGCAAGGCAGATTACTCCATCACTCTGCGGCAATGCCTCCTTAGTGCTAGCCACAAAACTATTGCACTGTGAGAATAGACAGCAAGGGGATGTTTTAAGAAGTTACGTTTCAGAAAAGAGGGATATTTGATGAAACATCAGTGCTGGTTACTTTCAACAGTTTACCAAGTTATAACTGTTTTATATATTCTTAATTATGGCAAGAATAAATAGCAACTGAAAAAGGATCATCAGCCAGATTCATGCCTGGAGAGCTGGTGTGTTGCTAGTCTCTCCATCCTTCACTATACCTGCTGGTTTTGTCACTTCTACAATTAGATTATCAGAGACACATGGCACGTATCCCATGTCCTCCTTCTGCAGACTGACTTGCCCACATAGGGGATGGCATATATGATAGATATTCTGTCTTACTTCCACAACTGATGCAAAGACAGAGGCTTTACAACAGAATCACTTGCGTTGACCTAGGGGACACATGGACATTCTTGTACACAGCAATTGTTATCATTTTGTCACCCTAATCGTTCCTTGAGGACTGATGCCTTTTTCTTACTGCCCTCTAGGTTTTTAGATGAAGCAAGATTAGTGGTTATATTTAAGATATACATTAAATATAACTTTTGGTAAATGAACAACACCTCTTGAAAACCCTGCTAGGAATTGTCCCCAGGGTATTTCCTCTGGGAGAACCTAACTCAATTTTGGTGATTTAAAGGTTCTGTCTAGTTCTTTTAAATATTCCTTTGACGTTGTATTGCTCTGCTTGTAATAGATTGTTATTGCCCTATATTGAGTTTGCAGAGTGAAGGTAAATCTTTTGTGATGTGATTGTGCTACCCCAAACTCAATATTGTTCAGAGGTCCTTTATAACCCTCTGGTTTCACTGCAACAAGCAGGACAAATTTTCATTTTTACTCTTTTAGATTTTTATTCTCTGTTCTGCAACTCTAGGGGACTATATTTACAGGCAATGCCTAGTGCACTTTTCATGAACTGAGAACTCAAATGCCATGATGGGACCACTGTTACTCCCTTTCCCCCAACCACCGATTTACAATATATATAGGGAGAGAGAAGGAGAGAGAGCGCGTGCATGTGTGTCCTGGCATCCTATAGTAGTATTCCTAGTACTGTAGAAAACCAAAAAGCTTCCAGTTCTGATATCAAGTATTTCTAAAGCAAGAATTGCCATGATATATGTAACGTACACATTTTCATGTAGTATTACCAGCCTGATTCCTTATATTGGTACTATAGGTACGGTAAATAGCTACATACTACAAAAGAAGACTTGTTGACACAGGTAATGAGTAAACAGCAGTCAATGTACTATACAATATATAGCTATGCTTTTTCTATACTGCATCTACACATGCAAATGCAAGCATAAACACACATCCAGTGGAAAATTTGCCTATGTTACATCTGCCCAAATAGGTTTTTTGAGAGCCCTTCCTAGATGGACAAGTGGAATTTCGTGAGCATGGTGTCAGGTACAAGCACACAATACTGACATCTGCAGGTCAGAAAACCTTTCCTTTTTGATGGTATGGGCCCAAAATGTCCTGAAAGCATTCACAGCCTCTGAGCGCACAGGACTCTGGCACAGGTCTTGAGCTTCTTCCTAGGTTGCATGCACAGAGCCAGCAAGAGCACCCACTTGGCTCCCCAGCTCCTGTCTCGGATTGCCAAGAGCTCTCTGGGTCAGGGAGGGTAGCCCCAAGACCATTTTTGAAGTAAGCTTTGCAATTGCATTTCAACAAGGGTGTATGACAATCCCACTTCGAGGGCACCATCCCTATGCTTGCTCTTGTTCATCACACACCTCGAGTTCAAAAGGCTCCCCTGCTGCCAGATTTCCTAATAGAGGCTTAAATAAAAACAAGGAAAACTTTGGAGGCAGATCACATTTCTTAAATGAGGCAATCCACATATTAAATTTCCTCTCCCCTCTTTTTAAAATATTTGGTAGTGACAGTGAATGTAGGATGGGATTTTAAATTTTTTTCAGGGAATTAGTGTATTTTTGTATGAGGATATTTTCATTTTGCATTCTGCCAAGTAGCTTACTAGACAGAAAAATAAAGAAAACTCTCAGCTTATCTCTTTAAATGTCAACTGTCCCCAAAGTCTTTGTGTTTCCCTAAATGCTTTGACCCCTTTTAATGTTCAGGTTTAATTTGGAAAGCCACACAGACTGCAGAGGCAGTGTTTCTTCTGAGGAAAAAAAGGAGCATTCTTTTTTTCTCATCCTTGTATTAGCAAAAAATATCTGAACTGCCTAAGGCTATTTAGGAAAGAGACTCAACATTTATGCAGGTTAATAAAGCAAAGAAAGAAAATAGTTTGTCAGTATTGTGTAGCTCTTCTTGTTTCATTTCGGTTTTCATTTGGGGTCTCTTTTTTTGTGTGCGCACATACTTCTGGGGAGGTAGGATTTCATTAGAAATGCTAAAGAAAACCAACCTTAATTAGTCTGAAACACATCAGTAAACTCAAGCTTGCTGGCGCAGAGTCATGTAGTGTGAAAGGCTGATACACTGGGGTCAGTCATGGTGAGTTAGTGGTTTAGTAAGACTCCCATGAGTCTACCTCTCAAAACTATAAGCGGTCAGCAAGACAAAATAGCCTTGATCAGCATTCAAAGTCATGCCTCTCTGGACAGGATGGTTAGCTACAGTTTTCTGCCTACTAATGTTGCAATTATTCATGGTGCCCTTTGTATCCTGGGTCTCTTATTCTAAAATGTTTGGCTCAAACCCTTTTCCCAGGTGAGTGTGCTTTGACTTTCTGTAAGTTAAAGGTCCTTTGTGAGATGTGGCTCTGACTCAGAGAACACGATCTGTGAACATTTTAAGACATTTGGGGCTAAAATCTGCTCTGACATTCAGGCAGACACCCCATGCAGTACAGGCAGTGCTGGCCAGGCCAACGGGTGTACCCGCAGCATACCAAAGACCTTGGGGTGAACAAGTCTGAATTTTTATGGAGACCCTCAAAACATTTAGAACACAACAAAAAATTGTTGTGTTTTCTTAGTTTTGGTTTATTTAACATGGCCAGCTGAAAAACTGAGATTTTGGACTTGTTGGGAACGCTTGTAGGAGAGTAGATATTGACACTCATCAGGAAACAAAGAAGCCAGCAGGCAGGGAAGTCCCATGTTGGATGCAGTGAGGATGTCTGCATTTGGCATTGGGCCACAGACCTTAGGGAAGGGGATGATGTCCTCACCCAGACCAGTAACTTGGCTCAATTCAGTCCATTTCAAATACTGGGGATTCCATTCCAACAAGAACAAGGGATTTAATAACAAAAGTCTCTTGAGGGTATAATTTCTTATTTGGTGATTTTCCTCTGGTCATAAAGCTGAAGGTGTCTTGGGAGGGAGGACAAGAAGGTCTAGACCAGAGATTGCTGGGCATTCACATGAATTCTGGAGCAGATGCTTGGCAAAACAAATGAAAAAAAAAAAGTTTCAATGCTACTCTCAATATTCTGGATTCCGCAATAATATAAACTGACAGAAGTGCCTGGTATCAAATAAAAAAAAAAAGTATCAACATTGTGAGAGACAGAGCAGCACTGCAAAGCATTGGCAGCTATAACCTAAACAGACCCAACTAAGATAAGCATCCACAAAACCCCAAATTTGTTCCAATCTTACCTGTCTATTTCCTGACCATAAAGAAACAGACTCACTAAAAATCCCCAAAACATCCTTGCATCCTCAAGAGCTTCTGCTTCCCCTAAGAAAGCAAAGGAAGAAAAGACATGTTCCAGTGTTCTGCTGAAATGACTGGAGAAACCACAGAAACAACCCTGGAGAGAATTCAGGGGGAGGTTTATTGGATTATAAGAAGCTGCCCAGCTTACTGCACGGAACATAGTAAAAGTGCAAGATGCTATTGGAGACAACCCCCAGCACAGCCCAGTGGAGTCAGGCTCCTAGGGAGGCAGCGAGAAAAAGGGGCCCCAAGGCCAGTTTTGCTTATTTTGTTGGTTTTTTACTTCCATATCTATGTGGAGATCTCTCTGGCTGATGTTTAGCTTTCTTTGTAGTGATTTTATCGCTGCTACATAACACATCCCAAGGCATTAACAAAAGAATAAAGCTGCTGGGACAACCCAGCTGATCACCAGGCTCTGATACGCCAAGCTGCCATCATCTGTCTTTTCACCAAGTGCCTTGACTGAAAGGAAGCTGGAAATAAGAGGCGAGGAGCCAGTGCCCAGTGGCACTGCAGGGACCACAGGAGGAAGATCACCTAACGCATTTTGCTTTCTTATTGTTAGCTTTGTCTGATCCTGAAGTACAGCTGCTGGTAGGTGAGTTTTCCTAGGGTCACTCCTTCTCTTCACACTCTGCATTAACTCCTTCGCTGCCCCGTGGCGACAGCTGTCACGCACCTCATGTAGAGCATTTTGAGAAGTTGTGCGGAAAATTGACAAAGAATTTACAAAAATCTTCCAATGGTGAAGGATTTGGGGTGGCAGAAGTACACTGAAAATGAGAAAGATTATACTTTCAGTCTTTCTGGAGCCTCCCTCTTTTCAGTCACATATGCATGATAAAGCTTAGTGATTTTGTTTCTTAAGGAAAATCATAGCTTAATTTACACAAACTGGAATTTCTGAAATGGGAAATGATTCCTTCTGCAATGGGTAGCAGAGAAATAAAATCAAACATCACCTTTCTCTCCCTTACAGGTCCTTCCCCCCTCTTCCCCAGCCTTTGTAGGGTCTGTTTTTCTGAAGAGTTAAATTGGGTGGTTCTCAGGGGTTTACAACAGGCATAACTATTCCTGAAAAACAATCTGATACATTCAACTTAGCAAGGCCCTGCTCTTTCCCTCTAATCTTTCAGCAGGACCCAAGGGAGGCTAAAGCTGAGATCAGCCTATTCTCCCCTCGAACTTTGATTCACTATTAAATTCCGCCTAATGACGATGACTTTGCCATCTCACGTTCATCAGCGGGCTACACGCAGAACAATGCGGGCCCGGCGGCGTATAGAGGGACATTGTTCCTGCCTCCTGGTTGCTCTGTTTGAGCAGCATCATGTGAAAATCCTCGTTCACGAGAGACATGTAAAACCAGCAAGCAGTATTACTCTCCAGGGTGCGACGGTAACTCAAGTCATACCTTGTGCATGGGCGTTTGTATTTATGTGATCTCCTGTTGAGTTTAGAAAAACAACAACAAAACCTACAAAAGAATAATGTATAAGGAAATACCAGAGAACTCGGTGGAAAGTGAAATGCGACGCTGTGACAGAGGAGTCTTGTGCATGTTTGCTGCCCAAGTGACTTAATGATCTGTGCTAAAGTCCTGTACCTCGATTTGTACATCTATGCATAGCAGAAAACAATTTTTATAGCCTTTTAAATCCTTGGTTCCTTACCTGCGTATAAATAGCATGGCCTTTAGCAAGTCGGCATGTTCGCCATCACTACTAACCACTACACAAAGATTCATGTGCAGACTTCTATACCATTTTACAAGAGTCCCCTAGCCAGGAACAGCACTCGTTACTCCAAAGAGTAGCTCAGTTTTCTTCACTGTCCTGAGAGTTTATCAATTTCTGTCCGAGATTTCCCAAGCAGACACATGCGCATGTATATCTTACGTGATATCTGCAGGGTGCTGCAACCCAAGCCGCAGAGATCATATGTAGGGACGCTGTACGCTCAAGGTCGGCACACACAGCAGCACTATCCCTGGGACTGCAGGACAGTCAGAAGAAAGGTCAGGCAGGTAGCCAAAAGCCTCTTCTCCACCCGCATTATTCCACCAAGTACCCGCCCTACTGTATTGTAATAAGGACCACAGCTCTCAGTATTTGTCCATCTGTTTTTTACATCCCTAGTCTGCATTTCCAGAGTTACAGGTAGGCCATTACGGGTGCACACTGTAAGCAGCAAGAGCTGAACCTTCCATGTTACTTTAGTAGACACTAGGCAAGAAAACAACAAAAGCCTTACATTTGCTAGGTCGCTTGCCTCTTCACACACTATGTAACTCTTTTACTGCCTTGCTCCAATAAATAACTTTCTCAGTACACGAGCATTGTAGACTCTCTGGGGAAAAAAAGGCAGAGACTGAAAAGCAGTAGTCCAGGCATGAAGCATTTTCAATGCTAGCAATTGCTTGGAAACTAGAAGGACTCTGTGTCTTTCCATCGTTCCCTCAGCTCTGTCCCTAAAAAAAAAAACAAAAAAAACCCACAACTCCCCATACCTTTAACAACAAATTAAATTTCATTATTTCAAATATTTTTCTAAAGTACTTTTGCAACTGAACTAGCTAGTTTAGTTTTCTATTCACTGAAGTGTATACAGCTACTCAAACTAGGTGCTTTTTTGAACTGAAGCCTGAATGTGTTAGCTGAAATTTTTACCAATCCAGCTCAAGGAGTATCCACTGCAAACAGGAGTTGGGTGCCCTTTATTCTCTTTCTGCTTTTTTTTTTTTTTACACTAGCAAAGACTTTTTAAAACATTTCATATAAGATGTTCAACCCGAAGGAGTAGCTCATTACCCAGAGGCAGCAGCAAAACAAAGTAGAAGGAAAGTAAAAGAAAAAACCTAATGCCACGCATCAAAACATATTAGATATTTTTAAGTTTCTCTGCATGCACACACATCAGCTTGACTCAGGAACACAATGTCTAAAATCATGCTAGCATCAACATTGCTTAGGGACAAAGAAATCCGTTCCCCCAAGCACAAAGCTTAATCTGATTTTTCTCATAAAGTCTATTATGAGGTTTTCACTTGAGTCATTAGATCAAACTGATGCAGTCATCAAATCAGGTACTAGACCCAAATTTAGTGAAAATCAAATTTTAACAGGTTTGTGGAAGTTTAATATACAGTAATGAATATCCAGAATAACCGATCAGAAATAACTGGTGAAAATAGAACTTTATCCACAGGAATACCAACATCACTAGAATAACCAAGGTTGAAGCTACCTGTTCATTTATGAAAGGACTCAACATAGGCTCACATTTTGTGAGGGCACTGAAATTTGTGCACGTTAGAACACAAAATACTGTAGTGATATTAGCCTCACAAGGGAGGAGAAACTGAATTTCAGAAGCTGGCACTTTTTTTTTTTTTTAATATTGGCTAAAAGATCTTTTAGTCCTTTTTCTGATTATACCAACAAAAGAACAAAGAAAGATCTAAGTACTGGCAAAGAATGTTTTAACCCATGTTCCCGTCAAAGGGAAACAAATTACTCTGCCCTTATCTCTGAAAGGAGATCCAGTCTCAGAGTAACTTGGCCTCATGCGAGGATGTGCCTAGTACCAAAAAGGAGAGCTCCAGAGTGAAAAGGAAACCATTTGGCTTTGTGATTATTTTTATTACTTGCTACATCCTTTTCCATGTCAGGCACTCACATGTTAGGATTCATTTACCTAACTGGTCACAATTTCTCTCCCTTTTTAAGACAGTGACAAATAAACCTCAGCTCACTTTGGGTGCCTCTCTCAGCCATTTCGAAAGATAAGGCACAGCCCTTCTGTGGGATTCTTGCTCAGGTTTATCGCTTGGTTTATCAACCAAATACCAGAAGAGAGAGCGCGCGGGCTAGAGAGTGTGAGGAGCAGCACTGAGAGCAGGACCTCATCAAAACCTGCCTTCAGAAGGAAAGTGCAGAGCCCCTGTGAAATGCCTTTGCTTCTGCTGTTGCCATTTCATTCTTCTGTTTGGCTTATTTTGTTCTGTTTCTCAGCTCCACGTGCCTGTTTTGTACTTTGGAAGGTGACTGCAGTATGCCAAGCAACCTATATCAGACCTGCGGTCTTCTAATTATAGCAATTTAAGTTGGATACCAGGCAGCTCTGTTAAAGCAATGGATCTGCAAACCTCACATAGATAAGTCCCTGCTTGCAATGTGGGAAGTTTCTCCCTCACCTTCCCTGGGACAAGCGAGTCCCACCCTTGTTCCTGAAGCACCCCAAGTTCAACCCCCCACATGTTACTCCCAACAACTTTATTGATGGCCTGCAATGGATATCACATCAAAAATTAAATTCCAGTTTATTTTGCATCAAGGCAGTCCCCCTGTCATGACATCTGCTCAGCTCAAACCGCCTCATACCATGGTAACACCTTAATTTGTCATTGTGACAGGGGCAGAAAGTGGCATTTCTTTACCATGTACAAATATATAGGCAAGAGCCACTTACAATAAACAAACAGATAATGGTTCTTCAACACCTAAAGCCAATCTGCACAGTCAGTTACATTCATGCAATTACACTGAAGCCAGGACAGGTAACAGAAACATGAAACTACATTGCTGGCCTTAAGGAAACAACGTACCTTTTAGGAATAGGCCACTTTTTAAAATGGTATTTGAACAAAATATAACTGCTTTGATCAAGAATATTTTAACTATTTTTTTTTTCAGAAGTGTTTGCAATCAATAATTATTTCATAAAGCAAATGTTATTTCAGATAGGAGGCAAATTTCAAACCTCCAGCTGGCCTATTAATCATAAAAATTGCAAAATCCTAAACTTCGGGTCAATTGTTCGCTGTGCAGGAGAAGCAAAAAGATTGCTGTAATATCATGTTTTCTTCCATCTTTCACTCATCTTTCAAAACTCGGATGTGAATGGGTTTTTCCCCTCTCAAAGCCTCTCCCCTTTAAATGCTTGTTGTCTCTACCACTGATCAAGTTTCTGAGAAATGACTTTATGTAAGAGATTGAGCAAGATAAAGTTGCCACATTTCGTTTTATCTTTTTGGTTGAATTATTAGGACTTAAAGTTGTGGTGACAAGACTGCTACCTTCTAATAGGCCCTGTTGCCATGGAAGTGGGCTTTTTGAAAAGAACAAGGCCCACGGCCACCAAGACCTTTTTTGCTATTATTTCCATCCTCGGCCAACACAGAAATCCTTAGTCACAGACAGGAAAATGCGGTGTAGTATACACAGTAACACTTGCTGACAGTGAAAAACAAAAGGAGTGGAAACTAATACTGCAGAAAGCTGAATTGCATCACAGCCTACAAGCAAAAGCATTTCTCTTCTGTAAAAGAAATGCTTTGTGCATCTAAACAATTCCCTTGCTCTGGGTCTCTTCAGAGATAAAAAGGAAAGAGGGCTGTCATCGTACAAAGTAGGCATTTTGGAACCGACAGGAATTTTTTTTCCTCTGGGAAAAGAAAACACCATGTGGCAACAACAGGCAAATGAGCAAAAAAGTGTCTACCAGCGATCCACCAGCTCCAGTGCCTGGCCACCAGGTACACCTGGAGTGGGATTAGCTGCACAGAGAGGATTAACAGGGAAGGATTGCTGTGCATGTGGACAGGGAGACCTACTTCTGCCATCCCCATACTGAGAAATGCCTTCAGTCAAATAAAGAGCATTTAAAGCCCAGCTGGTGGACTCCATCCAGAATCACCCATGGGAATACAAAGATCAGGGGACAGGTTGGAAAAATCTGGTGCCTTTCTGCAGGCAAACATTTCACAGGCTTAATGTCTGCATTCAGTTAAACATTTAATTAAAGAGGTCTATCAGGTAAAACTCTGACTGCAAACTGATTTTTGCAATTCAGCATGTTCTACGTGGGTGAAGACTCAGATTTGTCTGTAGTTCAGTAAAGCACATTGCAGGCTTCTGGTAAGAGAGATTTAAATACAGTGTGGTGGCTGATGAAAACTAAACAGTTTACCTGTGACATACGTTCACTATTATTTTCTACTCAGAGCAATTTTTAAAAAATCAGCTTTATTAATACCCAAGTATTCTTCTTTTTGAGGAAAATATTAATTTAGCTGCTAAGACAAAAAAATAAAAATAAAAAAATCAGAAAGCTAGAAAGGGAGATCTCCATGGATCATGCCGAAGACAGTTATCCATGCAGTCAATCCAGCTTCTATAAATACAACAAAAATTGTGTTATGCTCCTCAGGAATTTCCCATATCAAAAATGGCCTTATAAAAGCACAAAAATATTTTTGAAACAATGCATCAGTAGCAAATTTCAACACACACACTGACAAACATGCATGCACTTTCCTAAGAAGCTATCTTTCCAGACAAAGGATGAGAACAGAAATACACAAACAAATCAGCATGAAAGAGTACCTTAAATTGTAAAATGCATCTCATTTGGCAATGCTGGGTTGCTCTCAAAAATATTCTACTTGGTTTATCCAGTCAAGTTTTAAAGGATGGTGCACCTATTCTTCCTCTGCATTCTCAGCACAGCTCTGAATATGGCACGTTTATTTGAAACCAGGTGTCATAGCAAGAAAAGACTTAATTTTTATTCCCCAGAAGTACATGTTAAAACCAAAATGTTTCTCAAAGAAACCATCATATTGCACATCTTTTGCAATTTTCACATTCATTTCAGCAAACTCCCAGGACAAGGGATTGGACACTACCTCCCTGGTAGTGCTCTCCTGAGCACGGGTTTGCTGTATTGAGGCCAGTTAAAGCCCAGTGTTGAAGCAAGGAGTAGCAAGTCACCTCTGCCTCCCATGTCTTCAGGGATGATTGCCTTGTTTGAAATTCAAGGCCCACAATTGTGACAAAAGCTACTCTGATTCTGCAGTTCAGCTCCTGCGAGTACCGTGGGGGGATAAAGACTCCACAGGGCAGTAACCTACACACCGTAGCTGAGCCTTGTGGCTGGAAGGCAGGGAAGCTGCTGACAGCAAGTGACTTGTCTTAAAAAAAAAAAAGAATAAGAAGAAAAACTCAAACCAAAACATCAAGACCAGCATTGTATTGCACACCAAGATGCAACAAAAACAAAAACAGAAGCAACACCATTATTTTCTTTTCCTGCTTGTGCTACAATCTAACACACTGATGCATTAAGTAATGTTACTGTGTAGGAAATGCCTAGCAAGCATCATCCCTGCTCCCTTGGGAAACAATATTCAAAATTAACCAAAATATAAGGAAAATATTTTTTTCCCCAACTCTGGTCCTTAGTCTCCACCTTTAAAGCAACAGCACCACCAAAAAAACTTAACCAAGGACCTTTACTGTTGCTTTTTGGAGGGTGAAAATTTTTTCACCTGTCTGGGATATCTACCTGAAATTTGAAGACATCTTAACAAATCAGCTCAGTTAAAGCCGGGCTTATCAAAAAAAGAAAGCTTGATTAATATAAAAGAAACAAGATATTCAGTATATGCCACCTATTTATTGCAGTGTGGCTCCTTAATGCTTAGCTTTACCCATTTTTGCTGATTGGCGATGCTACTTCTTACTAACAGAATAGGATTATTTTTTTTCTTCCCACACCAGAAAATTTTCTACCGAGTCGTCTGAAATTGTATACAATGGTATTACTGCAGTTTGCACTAGAAGAAATTGTCTAGGATATCACCAAAAGGCATAGTCCTGGAGAAGAGTTTAATCAGGCAAAATTACTGCTTACTGGTAGTTTGTTATAAGAACTGCAAGAATGTGTAAATCTGTAGGTAAATGAAGCTGTTCCCTTGTTACATCTAGAGATCTACACTAGCTTAGTTGCTCTGTCTAGAGCAACTGCTTTATTTAATATTGTCTTGAGCAGTTGACCTTGAGCAGCTTTTCTTTCCTGTGAGCGAACAAACAGTTGCATTGAAATGAGACACATTTTTAACTGGAGAAATGAGCAGCTGATACTACAGGACAAGCTAGATGGATTAAAGCATCTACAGCAGCTCTGGAGAATGGGCCAGAGCAAGTCTCCTGGAGCAGAATCAGGAGGTGGATGTGGGTGCTCCAGGGGACGGCTCCAGGGATCTCAGGGGTCCGTAGACAAGGCATTTTCTTTTCCTTTCTCTCCCCATCTCCCACTACTAGTCTGCACTGCTCCTGCAACACCCTCCTTCTCCTCTTATGTGTGGGACACCCATCTTCAGTCAATGCCTTTTGCTCAGACGTGCCTGTATTTGCATTTACACCCCCTACAAAAATGCTCTCTTGATTCTGTCTCCAGTGCATTCATTCCCCAGTCACTTTCAGGCATCTGCCAAGTTTTTGGGAAAAGGGGTATGAAAAGGGATTCAGGCTAGGAGGAAAGGACCAGATATACTTTTAAGAGAAGGGTCAGGACCACAGGACTTTCTGCTCCTGCATCCATGGGAAAGGGCACATGATAGCTGTTGATGCTTAGGATAAAATGTGAAGTACTGGTATTACTGTCAGCTATTATATATGTGACTAATTCATGCTTTGAGTGTTAATAGGTAGTTCATAATGGAACAATAAGATGTCTGTGAACCCTTGCTTACTGTGTAATGAATTTAAGGTTAGGCTCAATGTCTTAAGTGCCTTTTGCAGCCTAAATGATTCTATGATTCTGTGAATGCAACATTTAGTCAAAAAGTGAAAAAAAAAAGGTGTTACAATGTGAAATAATTCTCATGGCTGTCATAATCCATTTTCAGAATATACTAAAAAATATTCAAGCAAAATAAAGTCTCTAAGTAATAACAAAGCAAATCAAATGAGGCTTATGAAACGTATGTAAGTCACTCAAAACATACTGAAGAAGGATGCATATTTTAAGGATTAAAAGACTGTATAGGGAATTGAAGACTGGAAAGTACTGGTAAGATACTAGCTAACAAACATCACGGTTCTCTACTTTTCTTCTGACTACAAAGAAAAATATCAATTCATTTTCTGGTACATCTGTGCGTACAGTGTTATTCCTCACATACACAATGTTGTTCTTCCCACTATTTCATATTAGAAGAGCCTAATTCATATTAGAAATACTTACTAATATCAACAAAATCCTAGCAGTTTTCTTGAGAGGCGCTGGGAAGTGCCTCTAATTCTCTAATCCTAAATTACATAGACATCACTTCAATTTAATTTATGTAGGAGAAATGTCAAGTGTCCATGAGACTGGACCTCCTGGGAAGCATTCAGAAATGTAGATGTAAGGCCCATGCCTATTCCTTTTTAATCACATACATCCTTAGAAGCAGAGACTTGAAACTGAAACTGAGTAGGGGTATTCTCTTGATCCTCACCTTTTTCCAGACATTTATTTCTGAACTGCCTTCATTTTTAGTGCCCAACTTACACTGAGTATCAGTCTTCTAAGGTAGTTTCATAAGGATCTGGAAAGAGCACTTTGTAAAGAAAATTGTTAAGCAGACATCTCTATAAACGTCACTGTAATAAGTTCCACTGGTATTTCCAACTGTGCTCAGGTGGCTGAGCATTTATACCAGGCTCTTCCTCATGGACCCCAAGAACCTCCTGTGCAAGTAAACAGCTAAACAGATCCACATTTCCATCTTACCTCCTGCCTCCACATCCCTACAAGCACGTGTTTTCACACTGACTTTCTTCTTTTCTCTGAGGGGATGGTGTACTGGGGGGAAGCACAAATAAAAAGCCATGGTCTTTAAATTTGATTTGAAGGTGGCAAGTTTTGTGGTGGTTTTGATCTCCTCCAGGCATTCCATAATCGTGGGCCAAGTTGCCTAGAGATCTTTGTCTCCCACACTTCCAAGTCTCTCTGTTGTGGCTGACAGATCCATTGTTTTGGAAGCATGTAGCTGTCATGGGAGGTCATGATCTCCCAGGCGTGAGGCAGTCCCTTCCCTACTTTGGGTTGGGCTTTGAAGATAAAAATGGTAAATTTGAACTTGGGCACGAGTGCGTTAGATAGAAAGCCTTCCCTTTCGCTCCTTGAAAGCTTGTGCCAGTAGGCAGTGGGCATCACAACAGCAAACCACAGATATGGTGATTGTTATTAATGTTATGGTTTAATAGCCAAAGTCAGCTGGGTCAGGGCCCATAGTGCCTGGGATACTGTAAACTTGTAGTCAGTGGCAATCGCTTAACCAAAGAGCTTTCATTTGACCTTTATATTCCTTCCATTGCATCCCCTCACTCGTCACCAAAAAACGTCTGCAATGACATTGGTGTAACATCAATGTGACATTGCCTTATAAATTTAATCTGAGGATGAAAACTGGAAGTTCCTGAAAACGAATCCTATGCAAACCATGCAGAAATATAGACGTGAGGCTTTTGCCTGCTCCTATACGATAAAGTTAAAGAAAACCCACACCAAACGTTTATATTACACGCCTGGTGTGGACTCTGTCTTCCTACATTGTATCTGTAACATACACCATTTCAGGGCACATTACCTCCCTCTGCAGAGGGTACGCAACATAAATATAAATACAGGCAACATTTGCTACCACTAAGCTAACAGGCACATGCTCGGTTGGTCCCGATGGAGCCCTTCGTTATGGTTTTCTCAGGAACCAACCCTGCTGCTTGTTGTGTGACTTCAAATTTTTTTTTTTTTTTTTTTCTTCCTACACTGATGCTCTGTCATCTCTGGGTACCAGCAGAGTGGATTAGAGCTGCCTGTCAGCTTTCTCTGCCTGTGCGAGCTCACAGAATAGCCTGGGATCACTGCGTGCTGGCCCAGCTCCTGCTCCTCTTGGCAGAGGAATAAGCTCCTGTTTCTGGCAGTGCATCCCCCTGGCACACGACAGATGTGGGGCTGCCCTTGCCCTGGTGCAGCTGGGTAGCCTAACAATGGGACCGGATGGGTGCTCGCCCAGCTTTTTCTGCTGTTATACTGGAAGAGAAATAAAACATGTTTATAGTGGTATATCAGCGTGCATATGAAGGAACGAACCAGCCCAACCACACTGGAGGAAAATAGAGGGGAAAAAAAAAAAAACACAAACAAATTCTATGAGGTTTAAGAAAAACACCTTTAAGAGGAACAAAGTTACATTGGCTCAAAAACTGGTTAATACTGCTTGCACCCAGCATCCCGCACCCACCTGCTCCCCAGCCCACGTCAGCAGCTTGGGCTTCACTGAATGCTGGCCCTTGGTCGTATAACCAGAGAGCCAGGACTGGAAAAAAGCAAGCTGCAAAGGGAAGCAGTTGTGCTCCAGCGTGCTCTGAGCCACCTGAAGGAAGCTGCAAGGCAATCCCTCCGCTGACCACTGTCACACCTGAAAGCTGCTGGATCCCCGCTTTCAAAATAGACTCGCCCAATATGCACCCTCTTGTATCGAGGGCCACAGCTATACACATTAATCAATCAATGCTGCCTAAAACGTAGGTTACTGCTGGAAAGGCAACCTGTTGCCAGCCTGTTATCCTAATGGGCAAACCCCATCTTTCACAGTGGTATCATTCATCCTCGCCAAGGAGACGTACTCGGCAGATGCTGCAGGTAGAGGTAGTTCGAAGTGCTGAAGGAAGCCTCACCAAGTCAACTAACACCTCCCAGGAGGTGTGCTTCCTAAGCTTGTCAAGATGCACACTTGTTCTTAACAAGGGGGTAGGTTTTGTGGTGCTTCCCCTTCCTCAGATGCATTTCTGCATAGAGGGAATTACTCCCACCAAAGTCCAGAGCAGCCTTCTGCCCCACTGGGCAGTGTTTGCAGGTCAGCATGCTTGGGATGAGGCAGCTGCACCACAAGTGAAACTGGAAACAGGAACCCAAAAAATGAAATACCCCAGTCAGTATGGTGGAGCAGAATATTTTGGCTTGGGAAAAACATTGTGGGTTTAGATATTAATTTGCCAAAATGTCAAAAAAATACTATGGAAAGTATTAATGAAAACATGAAACCTTTAAAAAAAAAAATACTTGGCTTTTTCTTGTCAAGAGGAGGGGAATAACATAGCTTGTGCCCAGCTTTCCTTGCATCAGTATCTATCAGGCATGAATGGCACAACTTTTCTGCTTTTTTCTTCCGCCTTTTTATGCTTAGAAAGAACAGGAGCATTAGTACTTGCAAGTACAGTATGAAATAAAGAAGTGTTAGTGAAAAATTAATAGCTTACAAAGCTGAATTACGTAGTGCAAAAATTGTCATTCCTGCTAGTAATGTTATAGTTGAAGTAAAAAAATTATATTAGGTGATTTTTTAAGTTAAAAAAAGGATTAGTACTGAGTTTTAGATTTTAAAAATTAAAACTCATCCATTATTCAAGTAATTAATTACTTGATGAGTAACACTCCTTAGAAGCTACTTCAATGCACTATCATTGTTTCTATTTTATAATCATGCCTCCTCCTGCGGTTCTGTGGTATGAGATCCTCTGAAAATGAGGCAGCGTTGGGTAGCCAAGGGTCCAGAGTTTTCCAGATATGGGAGAAGACAGGAATTATCACCCAGCATGGAAACTGAACACTGGGGAAAGAGTCCACGTATTAGTGGTTGAAGGACATGGGGTAACTGTGCTAGAGAAGCAGGGAAAAGAAACCTGTCGCGGAGGAGATGACGCCTTTTGTGATATCCTCATGCGTGAACAAAGGGATTGGGGCAGCAGGGAGAGCTCTCAGCTACAGCTTCCAGTGACCCACTTGCTCTGGCAGGGCCTGAATTTGTTGACCTTCAGCATCTAATTCAAATGTTAACTAAACACTTAGCCTGTGCATGAAGAGGATGTTTGGAGAGCTTTGTCCTTTGAATTATTTTGCCAGTTTATTCAGTTCAGCCTCTTTGGATTTATAGCATGGATACTTGTGAAGATCAAAACCGACAGGCTGCAGTTCAAAAAGAGAAATGAAAAGTAAATTCTTCAGAGCAGAGACTGGGAAAAGGGAGTCTCGAGTGCTATGGGACAGGAAAATGCAGAAAAAAGTAGCTCAAACCTCAACCATGATATCTCAATTTTGTCATAGCGATAATTAAATCTCTTAGTCACTGCTTTAGTTTAATGTACGTTAAATGCAAAAATAATTTTCATAGGTAAAGTCAAGAAACGCTCATTCTTTGAGAAGTAGGCTGGGATGAGAAGAAATGAGTTCACTTGACAAAGTACAGTGGAGAGATTCAAAAAAGAAATGAAAGAGGGGAAAAAACCCCAGCAGAGAGGGATTGGGAGAGGTCTGCCAGAAGGACCGATACTCTGAACATCTGGCTTTTCAGTTGTTGGTATCTTTTATGTATCTTCCAGGGTTTTTTAAGCTAAATCTTTCATAGCCAAAAGTACTTAGGGACTTTCATCCCTAAAACTCACGGCAGACAAAATGCTTTCTCCCTTTTAAATGGAGGGGAAAGTGATGCACAGGTGCAGTCATTTGTTCAAAGTCCCCCAAGGAAGTCACTGACAAAGTCAATTAACATCTTGTCCACTCAACTATAGTGCCCTGCAGAGAAGGCGCCTCTACGTGATGTGGGTCAAATTCATTGCACAAGCCATACCCACAGATTTTAAGTCTGTTCCTCAGAAAGATGGATAAAGCACAGATAACTTTATTTCCAAGTATTCCAAAACTTCATCCTAGATCAGAGCTTCATCTTGTGCCAGTGTTTCACCATCGTATGTTACATTTATGTAGATGTATGTATCTCTCCGTAAAATATACTGATGATGCAATATTTCCATTGTTAAGCTGTCAGCGAAACGTTGACCTTTGCTCCTTCTAAAACAAACTTTCCTGTCAATCAAAATCTTGTTATACATGGATATGACATTAGACCTAGGAATAACAATCTTGTTGATGGACAGCTCATCTGCAATGACTCTCTTTTTAAATTGCCCACAGTTTAAAGCCTTGAACAGCCAACTAACCACACTCCCCTCTAACCTGAGAGCTATCCTTGAAAAAATACAATTAATAGTCATAGGCACTGTAATTTTCCCAAACCAAACAAGCAAGCTGGGGAGTTGTGAGCATCTAGGGCTACACCTGAAATGTAGGGGAAATGGAGAAAAAGTACAAGAAAACAGCTGAAGGTTTGGTAGAGCTTTTTTCCCCACCCCACCCCTGAGGGGGCTGAGATTTAAACTGGGAAATTTTCAGTGCGTTACTTTAGCAACTACCAGTTTAGAAAAAAACAAAAAGGTGAAACAAAAAGTTGAAACAAAAAGTAAAATTCAAATTAAAAAACCAGCTTATTTCTAAACCAAGAGAGTCAGTGACAAAAATTAGAGTCATCTTGGGACTACTACAACTTCCACTAGCTTGATGCAGTCACTCTCTAGGAGACCTCACACCTTCTTTGTCACAAAAGTAGTAGTAAGGAGCTAGCACCATTGGTTAAGATGCATTTACCACTCAACAACTTCATGTGTGGTTACAGACAAACTCCTTGACTTCAAGTGACAAGGTAATTTGGGTTGGAAGGGACAGCAAAAGGCGTCTAGTCCAACCTCCTGCTCAGATCAGGATCAGCTAGGAGATCAGACCAGGTTACTTGGGGCTTTATCCAGTCAGGGTCTTGAAAACTATTCATTTTGGTTGAAAATTATCTCATTACTAGAGTACTTCCATGGAGCGTGACTTCCAAAGAACTCTGCCTCCTCTTTATCAAATACGGACACCAAAAATTACTGTGATAGAGAGGGGGAAAAAAGCATTCATTCAACAAGATAAATTAGAAAGGATACGCTTGTTTGAGCTCATCATTATAGCTTCCAAATAGACACCTGAATGCGTTCTGTGCCATTTTGCTCGCTCTGCTGCCAGAAGGGCATCAAAAAGGTTTATCTGTTTCCTGCCATATCATTCATACGCTCTTACCCTCCTTATAACTAGAAAGGCTGCAGTTAACTTGCCAGCAATCATTCAGGCTTAGCATCTCACTTAAAAAGCTCCAGCAAAACAAAGCCATGTAGGAGTGCAGAACAACAGGGGTCCATGCAGCAGAACCCGTCCACACCACAGTTCCCCAGCATCCAAAACTCACCGACCTCCTAGCTGCACCTGCCCAGCCAAAAGATCCTGCCCTCTCCCATGCACCAGACTCAAAAACAACTACAGCAGAAGAGAGAATGGTATTGCTGCCAGTTTAGTACACTAAAACAGCTTGCGAGAAGAGCCCTAAGCATCAGAGGTGAGCAAAACACCGTGCTGCTGCTGTCTATGGGAGCTTTTCAGCTTCACTCAGTTTTAGTCATGCTCTGGCCAACGGGACTCTGCCAAGGACAATAATTCTCAAAAGACACAACGTAGTGGAAAAGGCCCAACTCCTACATGTGTCGGATGCTGAATGATGCAGAAGCACCATGTTTATTAAGCATCCTATCAGACACTCACACCAATATCATTTACATGTGCCAAGACCATTTAACCTCACAGCTTCCTTTGGAACACTGAGGATTTCCTTAGGGTGCACTGAGATTAGGAAGCAAATTATTTCCCAGGAGTCCACAATGTAGCTTTCCCTTCTCTTTTTGCTTTGTCTTTCTCACATATACTCTCTTAGCTCTAACTCTAGTCCATGCTTCAAAGCTATGGGAAGGGAAAGCTTTAGAAAACAGAACACGGCTTGCTGATTTGCTTTTTTCCCACTTCTGGCAGCTTTGCAAAGGGAACCAATTTTTTCTGTGCTAGTGAGACTTCTCTAGGTGTAGGGGAAAGACAACACCCCTCAGCTTTACATGGGAAGAATGAATGTACTTGGGCTCTCCAAAGAATAAAGGATTTGGGTTTTGGGGAAGACTGCGAAGCTAAACCACCTCCTCACACTGTAGGAACTTAGTCATTGCTGAGTACCAGGATGTCACCACCCTTGGTCAAAATCTGGAGTGCAATGACTGGGTATTCTCTCAAGTTGCTCAAGTTTTAACTCAACGCTCACTTTGTGATGACTTTGGGGAACTGCTAAGAAACTGGATTTGGGGACAGTCATTGTTATATCAGTGCAGTTTTTGTTGTATAAAGTAGTAAAAGTTAAAAAGTGCTGGGTGCTTTTTGACATTACCAAATCCATCCCTGCTTCCGTGCAAGGCAACAAAAACTTGTTCCATCACCTGCAACAGGAGCAGACTCAGGTACAGCCAGGTGGCTTGCAGGACAGGTTTCCGCAAACCTACCCCAGATGCTTAGCCACAGGGCTCCTCCATTCACGCGTCTTTCCCTTCTGCAAACCTCTTCTCAAAAAAAAAAAAAAAAAAAAAAATCATGTCTCCTTTCTCAGAGAAAATAGAGTCTGCATTTTTCATCAGGGCCACACCACAGGTCTTTATGTGTTACAGATCCTGTAATTTAGAAGAAGGCAAGAGAGGGGGGTTTGAAAATAGAATCAAGAAAGAAGGAAGCATTATGTTATTCTACATTTAGTAACCATAATGCTATAGAAACACTACTGTAAGCAGTAGTGTTTTGGTGTAACATCAGAGAAGATTCACTTTTACTAAACAAAAAGCTTTGAATTAATGGAAGTTTCTGATGAGAATTAAGAACTGTACTCCACAAGGAATCCAAAACAAAAAGAGTTGAATGCACAGAATGCCATACCTGAAATATTAGCGTCAAAGTGTTGTTGTTTTTATGGGTGTCGCTTTCAGATTTGGGAAATTACAGGCACCGTGATAAATATTTCAGGCAGTTGATTACAATGAAAAGTAATTAACCCAGCTACAACAACAGGTGTTGTATGGGGAAATGCTGGCTTTTATCATGAAGTTGTGGGTGCATGTGCTAAGTGCATTCGTCATTTTCTCCTTTCTTTTATTCAGAGAATGCCCTGGGGAAAGTATTCCAGTGCCAGCATTTATAGGATATAATGAAACCCCATTAAATATGTATCTGACTGCTAACAACTGTGTAGAGAAAGAATAACCTAACTATGGTTATGTAAGGCTGTCCATTCAGACGGTTTTGGTGGTGGTAGTAGTAGTCTCGTCTGATCTCATTTACCCTGTACTTAAATGCTGGGTTTGAGTTGAGGAAGAGAACTGTTATTTTTTGTGTCACTTTATTTCATTTTCTAATTAACAAATGCACACAACAGGATTCAAAGCTCTGTTTGCTTTAACGGATGTTCAGAGAGCTAGTGCATAGCACACTTGTGGGTTTGAATGTTGTTACACTTGTTCACTCAGAGCCCACCCCTGACAGCCAGACTCAGGCACAGACTAAAGCGCTTGCAAGGAAGGGTGCTAGAGTCACTGTCAGAATTGGACTCACATGTCCAATTCTCTTTTCCCGCAGAAGTCGCCCTTACATAGAAAATGCCAATAGACATATTGCAACCCCCCACTCCCCCAAATAATGCAAAATACATGCAGAAGCTTCACTCTCCCCCCCTCCTATCTGCATTTGGAAGGAGATGGAGGAGCTGTGTGTCTGCTTTTCCTGGCTTCCTCTAACCTGATATAACCTTCCCCAGGCTCTGAGCGTCTTGAACAGAAGAGGAAATACAGGTAAAAAAACGGAGCAGACAAGCCAGGTGAGAGGCTCCTGCAGAATGGCAGGAGGACAACGACACTAGTTTTACTGACCCAAGCTGTCCTCTCTTCCAGAAGAGACCCCCATCCTTTGCTTTTTTGCAAGAGATGTCTTGGGCTGCCTGGGCCAGTGCGTGATTGGCAATGGGTCAGGAGCCGCAGTTTAGCACAGGGCATCCTCTGTGCATCCTCGCAGCCCATGGGGAGAGGCAAGCTCCCAACTCTTACAGTGGGGGAGAAACACAGAGTCAGCATGGGTGAGCTGCAAACTCTCTGAACTCATAAACTTTGCATTTTCTTTCCCCTTCACTGGTTATTTCTTATTAGGATTATGCAGCAATATGGAAAAGAAAAACATTAGTATAGATCGCTATTGTTTTCCTCACCAGTAATAAACTTAGCTGCATGCATTCCCTAAGGAAAAAGGCAAAGAAAATAACATTTGTGATGGCACTTGTTATTTTTCTCCAGTAGGAGTAGATATAGGAGATGTGTTTGCAAGGCGGGTTTGTTTATCTAAACAGAGTTGTCTCTCTTAAGCCAGTTACATGATTTATGAGGGAAGACTTTTCAGCCTCTAAACAGCCTTAACAGCCTCCAAACATGCTCATAAAGTGTAATGTTCCTCCTGTCTGAGTCTGCGTGAGTTCAAAAGTCATCTCCCGCTTGTGCAGAGATCACCGCTGCCTCATAAACTGTGAATTTACGGGGAACAGGTTACATCCACTGACCCCCAGAGACAAAAGCCGAACCTGACACTGATTATTTAATATCTTACTGACAAATGCAGCTCAGAACAACAAAAAAATTTGACTCCAGGCATTTGTAAGTCTGAGCTTTTGGGTTTGGGTTGGACTTTAAAATTGCAGGGGGGGGAGGTTGTGGTGCCTGTCATGTTACTTCCCATGATCAAATACAGACATGAGCATCTTACTTTAAAAAAAAAAAAAAAAGCATTTGCCTTATCACAGATGTAAAGTGGTTCAAAAAAGCATCCAGTCACGTGAAATGAACATGACTACTTAGAGTGTCTTCAAGAGTACACTGTAGCAGGTTGAAAAGAAAGAGCAGACAACGTGAAGCAGGTAGAAAAGATTTCTGAGGGTAAAAGGCCCATTGCCACTAGCAGATTTGGGTTTCCATGTTAAGCACCTATCTTAAACCTGCTACCTAAATGGCGACAAGCAGCTTGCAATCCAAGTACAAACACATTTATCTGTCAGAAAAGGCTTCTTGGGAAGATCGTGCCTTGACACCTCAAGATTGACTGATAATTTTAATAGAACCTGTTATCTGGCAGGGGGTTGTTTACCCCTGACATTCAGTAACACCGCGTCGGTGCGTACGTGCACACGCACACCGCACGTGTGCCGAAAACACGGTCGTTTTCTGGCACTGGGAGCCTTTCCCTTGCAGAAATATTGCCGCGCTGACAGAGGCGGAATGACTTTGCCCGGACGGCTCTGCCTTTCCCCGGCCCATCCGCGCAGGTCCCAGCAGCCCTGTGCTTGGCACATACCACCATGTCATCGGCTCCCCGGCGTGCCTGGGGCTGCCCCTGCTCGCCCAGCTCTGCCAGGCTCCCCAGGAAGGAGCGAGAAAACGATATGCAGGAAAGCAGCTCTCTTTGTTTAACCAAATTCAAACAGTCCCACTGGAAAGGAAGGATGGATGCTTCCTAGGAAGGGCCCGGCTGCCTGCTGTCTCGCACTGCGCCGAATAAGGTCTTATGAACGTTTCTGCCCAGAGGTTTCTGTACATCACCATATAATCCTGACAGCCGGAAGGGCTGGTAAATATACTTGCTATTCCTCTCTCAAAAATACATACATAGAAATTAAACCCATCATCGAGAAAGCTAGTTTCACTAAGAAAGCAAAGTAGCTGTAATGACAGGCAAGTGCCAGGTAGCTGTTGAATAAATTCCGTGGTGTGAAGCTAGTAAGAGCCAAGAAATTTAATATCTTTGGGGGGAATTTTCTCCCCATTTTATGAAAGAACAGTTACAAAGATTTCATCCAGAGTCTGTTTTAGTATTATGCGTCGCATAATTTTGTTCACTTTTCCAATTTGTCTTTGGAAAAAACACAATCCGAAGTGGGATATCTGGCAACAGCTTGAGAAACAGCAAGGCTAAGCATCTTCAGTTGTAGCATCTCTTGCCATACATGCAAAAGTCCACCTGACTTGACCAAATTATAAGCCACTGAAAAACTCTGCTTGCAAAAGTTCAAACTGCTGACAGACACACTCTCTGAGCTACTGAAAGGATGCTGCATCCCACGGCTCTAGGGACTAAATAATTCTGAAGAGGTTGCCCTGCAGCTGCAGCCCCAGGCAGAGGAGCTGAGGGCAAGGAGACCACACTTGCTCACACTGCTGCCTCTCAGAAAGCAGGGAGGATGGCAATGAAGACAGCTGGGACAGCAATGTGATGGGAGAGGGGAGGCAGGTCAAGGATGGGAGGATCTGGGCTGCTGCAAGGGTGAGTGGTGGGCATGTGAAGTCCTGGCAGAGAGTTTTGGACCTGTGAGCCTCAACACTTCCCTGGGGGCAGCAATGACTTCTGAACCCCTGGGGAAGTATGGACTTTTAACCATCAGTAACAAGTTACCTTCCAGCTTGAGACCTAACTACCGTTACCTGTAACCTGTTGGCTCAAGTCACAAAAGGTTCTAGTCCTGTTGATGGCCAACATAAATATTAATATGAAGACACACAACAGAAACTCTAGTTTACTAACAACTTTGAAAAATTAAACATAGAAAATCACAGTAAAGGCATTTGAGGGTGCAACATCACAGCCTAAAAATTCAGGAAATACTAGAATTGAAGTTGTTGTTAAAAACATACTGCAATACCTCCTTTAGTCATGTTAGCACAGACCATTTGCTTTTTTTCTATAGGATAATTCCTTCATTTAATGCATTTGGGGAACAAATCAGTACTGTGTAGCAAGAAAGGCTATTGCCTGTCTCAAGGGTTGCAGAAATCGCAAACGGTCTAGAAAGCAGTCAAGGGGTGGCAGAGTGGCCTTGCACTTTAGAGCAAGCACCAGAGAGAGCCCTTCCTAGACTGTAGATGCATTCTCTGCTACAAACGTGCTTAACACTGGTAGGCAAGAAACACCGCCAAATTCTTCACAGGTGGGATGTGATTTCTATCCCTCTTGGAAAACCCTGCTTCTGGAAAGCTGAGTAGCAACAGCTGGAGCTGAAGCAGCAATACCTGTGATGCCTGCTACAGGACCATAAGCATCTTGGACTGATCACCCCAAGTTGGTCCGGACTTTAGGCATAGTCTCATTATTTCTCTTCCTACCTCCGCCTCCCCAAACAACCCCAAACAACCCACCCTACTGCCTTATCCCAAAGTGTAGTCTTGGAGCTAAACTGGTAACTGTGAAGCACTTGAGATACTGGAAAAAAAAAACCTGGAAAAAAAAATCACAAATAAAATAGCTGCTTTGTGTACAGAGTAGGTTATAAACTGCATACAGTAAGTAAGGTAGGGGCCAACGGAACCACATATTCAGTAGGTCAATACATACTCTCACAACAGCAGTTACCCAGCGAATTAACTAATTAACCAATATTGGCATCTTGTGCAGAAGAATAATACTCCATGACCATGTAATTAAAAATAAAATAATAAAAATCTCATGGGCTTTTGAAGACACTAAAACCAGCCTTAGGAAGTGAGTTTTCGTGACAAAAATTAGTCTGGCACTCTGTAACTTCTGAAATCTGTCTTTCCAACTTTTACAGTGTTTATAAAACACTTCATAGATGGTTATTTTTTGCATGTAACTGAGTGTGCAGGATGCCCTGCAGACGGATGCATCAGCTCAGCTCCCGTACACAGGGGGGTTATATTGTTTCTGGGAATGGGAACCAACTGCTAGAAGACTGCAGAACACACAGTTTTGTTTTCAGAGTGTTTTTAGACATCAATTTATTTCTAAAGATACCCCTTTTGGGTTGCTTTTAACTAATTGAATGAAAAAAAAAAAAATCAGATTGCTTCCTTTGGCCTAGGCTTTATTTTTTACTATTTAGAAAAAATAAAAATCAATAAACTGACAAGCAATTCTTTTGTGATACAGACTCTAATTTATACTCTAATTTAGCCAGGCAGCAGGCACAGAATTTGTGGTACAAGCTGTCAAGATGCTGAAAGTGCAGCCTTGGCAAAATAAAGGTTTGAGAGAGTCTATCTGTGGTATTATTTACAGACAGGACAGCTGTGCCAGTGACTGAAGTAAAACACCCTGACTAAATATAATCTGAAGCCAGAGATAAGTAAGTGTTTCAAAGCTACGTCCCTACAAGAGGCACATGTTTAGCTTTTCATGCATCACAATGGATGTCCCACATGAACTTTTCTCTTCTTCAGGTTTCCTTCAGCCCCCGACTGTCCCTGTCACCCTGTGCCAGATGGGAAGTGAGAGCTAAGCCGATCCACCTCTTTGTGGTAGAAACCCCCCGAGCTTCGGCTACAGGTTACTGAAGCCTTCATGAAAAATTCAGAGCTGGTATAACAAGCTTGCTGAAAGTAAAATGCGTGTCACATTATCCACCCTCCCCTTTTGCTAGCACTGAACTACCATCGCTGAGAGGTAGAAAACATGCCTGTAACAAACTTGTACAGGGATACAGATGCAAAAATAAGCATTAAACTCACTCCTGTTTTCACCTTCTTATTTTAGCGGTAAAATTAATATAGCGTGAAAACTAAGGAGCGATAAAAGAACACAATAAATTGATTTATAGAGATGCAGAGAAGAAGTGGACATGGAAAACTGCTAAGCTGCTAAAAAGATTGGGACATGGAAGTATTTTGTGCCTTTCTCAGTAGCCAAGCCCTTGTTGTTGTCATGCATTAGATGTCATTTATGAGTGGTAGTACACCACTTAAATTTTTTAAACTATTTCAGATGCTAAATTTAGTGCCTTTTAAAAGATGTTATTTGCTGTAAGAGATCAAGCAAAACAGTGGAAGGCAGAATGGCCCAAGTAGAAACCAGCTTTGGAATTTGGCCCAACCTTCCCATTTATGCTTTCGCCCTGCAAGTGCAAGGGGACACCCACTGCCAGCCCTTACTGCGGGCAAGCATGCAAGCTCATCCCTGCCATCTGACACGCAAAATATTTGAGATGGGCTGTGGAAGTAATATAAACGCAGCACTTGGTTCTGTTCATTAGAGACTGTGGGCTCAGGGAGGTGGGGAGCAGCATTCCCCTTTCAGCCAACTGCCTGCCATGTCACCCCCTTGGGAGTTTGCTTCTTGCCTACATACTCTGTAGTAGTAGTAGTATTTGTAGGGAAAAGCATAAATAAGAGTGGCAAATAAACCAGAGAGAGGCCGTACAGGGATATATCCTAGCTGGGATAAACAAAGACTGTGTAGGACACTGCTTCTTTCCTTAGCAAGGCTCCAACTTCCAAGACTTTGTCCCATATCCATTTGCCACTCAATGATTTTTTTTTCCCAAATTAAAATGGAGCCAAGCATGCCTCTAGGTGTCCCCTCATATGGTGGAAAAGAAAGCCAGATGCAACAGGTGCCCCACATGCTGCCTCTGACTCTGCCTGCCAGGAGAGCCCCATGAAAGGCACATATCCAGCTCTCCACAGAGAAAGCAGTGGAGTCCCAGCTCTGGTCTTCTGAAGAAAAGAGTTCCTCGAAGATGCAGTTTGTCCTTCACATGGGAAAATCCCATGCAAATGAAGTGTGGGCAGAGACATCTCCATGGTCATCTTAACACTTGACTAAGATCAGTGCTTCTTTCAGTCCTGGTGCTGACACGCACCGTTCATTTTGGGTCACAAACACCTATTTGTGGGGCTTAGCCACACTTCAGAGCCCTTGGAGTCATCATGGACTCAGTTCAGCTGTTTCAGAAGTATTATCAGGCTACCAAGATTACAGACAAAACAAAAACCTTACAGCAACTACGTAATTTGAAAACCAATTCTCAGAAAGTAGTATTAGTAACAACTGATTGTTTAAACAGAAATCACATTATTACAGTAGAGAGAATAATCTCAGTGGAGCTTTAATGTTGGGCAGGGCTTTACCCAAGCATGATGGAGATACAGGGAAAATTTAGCATCACACACAAACTCTGCAACTTCCCACAGCACCGGTACTCTCTTTCCAAGTAAAGGGAAACCTGTGCTGCATCCACAACCTACACAACTCACTACTACGCATGTGGGTGAGCATTGATCTTTTTTCCTTTTGTCTTTCTAACCTGCAAGTCTCTGTTAAAGTGTATCAACACCTGCATCTTAATTTAGAAGTGCTTTTCTTCCCTATCCAGAGAAATAAATATGAGGAGTCAGTATAAATATTCATGCAGTAACTTTAATGATCTCAGAAGGTCTATTGGTAGAATGAAGGGGGGGGGGGGGGGGGAAGAAGATGTCTGTGCAGGGATCTTGTTATTTGCCACAGAAGGGCAGCTGTCTCTGAAGTGAAACAGCAATTGCCAGTGCCGTGCTGCAGCCTTACACAGCAGCTTGGGTCATGATTTGCGGATGTCGTATTGATCTGAAATGGCACAGGTGATCAAATAGGTTAAAAAAAAAAAAGGGGGAAACATGATTGCAATATGGCAAGACCTTAGCGTTGTTAAAATACCACGAGACTGTTAAACATTTGAGATAATCTGAACTCAGAGTCTAAACGTCACCTTATAAAACAGCTCCCACAACAGGGTCCCGTAGAAGGTACATGATGAAGTTCAGGAGCACGCTTCAACTCTTAAAGCCCTCTCCTCACTAAAGCATTATGGAAATGATCTTCACTTCTCACACCCCCCTCTACTATGATGTTTTATGCTTTGCTGCTCATCAGGTGAAAATATTATTACCTGCAATCTTAATGCAGAACAATTTAATGGAGACAAGAATGTCACTAAGTCACCTGACATACTTTTTAAAGAACTTAGATGGTAGTGCATGCTACCTTAAACTTTGGGGCTATCAGTGGAGCCTAAAATTCCTGTTTTATATTTCATTTGCTGTTTAGAAAAGTAAGAAAACCCCAAATCCTCCTAGGAGAATAAAGCGAGTCTTCAAGACATTTTATGTGCTGTCCCCTGCTGTGCTAAAGCCTCACACCTGCCAGGGTGTACAGATGTTGAGCAGAGCCTTCTCTTGGGCACGAGGGATGGGGGGAGCCCGGGTGGAGGGGACCCTTTTCCCATTCCATCCCCATTAATTCCTTGCAGGGGCCAGCACAGCAAAGGGGAGGGACCCAGGAAGAAGCGGTTGCAGCTGCATGATGCCCCCAGCTTTTGCTGCTTGGGGAAGCAGATTTCAGCAGGAAGGGCTCACAGGGGCAGCTGGGCACACAGCGGCCGGTGGATTTCAGTAGCTCCATAATAAAACATGGGACCCAAGCATGCCGAGTGCAGCATACCGCAACTCCACAGCAGGCTAAGCAGCATCCACCTCCCTTGCCCCAACCCCTTTACCCTGGAAGAAAACGTGGGTGCAGGGATCAGAAGAGCGCACAGTGGTCCCCAACCAGTGGGGCGGTTGAGGCCCAGAGTGGCAGGTCACCCTGCAGAGCTCCCCTACCTGCCAGGCAGCCCTTCGACCTGTCAGCTTGTCTCAGCTAAGCCAGGACCCCACATACAACAGCAGCCCTAGTAGACACCCCAAATATAATCTCCCTAACAGTTAAATTGTGCATGAGAAAACAGATTCCTGGAAGGCATCTCACTTACTTCTCGTACATACAGGCAACAACAAGTGTCCCTCCATGTCACTTATCGCAATTACTTTCTCCTGGAAAAATAGACCTTTGCCTTTATTAAACAGCATTTGGATTAAGGCTAATTACATCCTTGCTTGAAGAGTTTAGATAAGAGGTTTCAGGCTAAAAAGAGTAGCTTGTGCAGGTATAATGTTATTTCTACACACGTGTTTCTTGCTTTTCCAATTCCTTCTTGCTGAGAAAACTTCAACATAATCATTTCTGCATGAATACTCACTGATAAGATGCCACATAAGACTAATATGTACACAAGCTACTGATAGCATGTAAGTAGTCTCAGACACACTGGAGAGAAATCCACAAAGACTAGAAACTCATATGACCACATCTGTCTTTCTATTCACTACTTCCTCCTCTTGCCAAACTCAGAATTTAAAAAAGAAAAAAAAAAAGTAAATAAAATCCCAAGCATTTTTGTCCTAACCAACTCTGAGATTTGTGACATGGTTTTACTCAAACTTGAGGTAAAAAATGTTTGCAACTGTTTCCCCAAGTTAAGTCTTTTCTATTGAAGTTTTGTAAAACTCTGGCTTTTGAAGTCATATCCGTCATATCCAACTTTGTCGTCAAACACCAGTGCAATTGCTTAATGAAAATGATTAATAATTCACTGGTGTTTTCTTTTGCAGTATAGGGTGGCTTGTGACAGTTATGAGTAACATTCAGTTTTGTTTGCTAAGGATTTTTTCCTTATTTTCCCCTATCTCTATTATCTTACAACCTAATCCTCTACCTACCTGCCCTGGCTGCTTTTACACTCCCTCATTGTTTACAAAATGAATAATGAATGGCTGATAACCTGCAGCCAAATCCCTCCCACCCTATTTCTCCTGCCTGGTCTATGCCATTTTCTAGTTTATTCCAGCAGCTTGGTTTACAGGGCTTGATATCACTTACGTGTTTGAAAGAAAGAAATGGGAGCAAATAAAAGTGTAACAAGGTGAAAGTTCATGTCAACATGAGCTATAATACTTATCTATTTGTAGGTCATTTTTGTAGCATTTGTTATATAGCAAAATTAAATATGTCTAACCTTATCTTTAGAAAGTAATACAAAAACACACAGAGCATCTAGAGCAGTGAGAAAATCACTGCAAATGCCTTAACCAGTTTCTGAAACACTTCTCCCATTTTCCAGCACCAGCCTATGTCATCCCTGTCCCTCAGGTCATCTTCCCAGCATCCACAAATGCCATTTGAATTCTCTACCTCTCATGGCTCAGCAAAACACTCACGTCCGCTTATCACTTGTATTATCATATTTTGTCAGTCAATGCACAAACGTCAAAAAATGATCTTTGCCCCAACCAGCAAGCGATGACTTACAAGAGTCTATGAAGCAGAGCCATCTCACGGGCACACACAGCCCTCCATGCAGGGATGAGCTTCCGCTTCCCTGCACAGCAACAAAAGCTGGGTCAGGGGATGCTCATTTTGACTTTCCTGTGATGGCCCTGACTTCTGAAGACTCATTTTTAATTTAATTTTCCAGCTCAGCATCTAAACTAAGACCTGGGCTGCTGCTGGCTTCCATTACTTTGCACTAGCAGCAATTTTGTTCGAGTCACTTGTGGGCATCGGAGCCCAGGTGCTGGCTCTCAGCTTGCCCTAGGTGTGTTCCTCAACACCTGCACAAGGAAGCTGAAGCTGCCCAAACTGCAGGTGAACAGTTAAAAAAAAAAAAGTACACGTGATCCAGACCAAGCATGCCACGAAATTCAGTTGTTGGGCATCCATTTTTCTTTTTCAGGCTAAAGTTGCATACATTTCTTTTGGCATCAGAGGCACCCAAACTTTGGCTACAGCTGTAGCCAGGAGCATTCAGATACTGCATTAGCAATGAATGCCCATCAGCCTAGTTTAAACCAACTGAAGTGGGCTTTGGCATACAGAGTAGTGCTGATGAACTTCATATTATTCACACAATACCCATTCAGCTGGGATTTTATGAACCAAAACAGTAAAGCATGTGTTCTTGGGTTTGTTGATGATTCAAAAAGTTAAGACAACATACTTTTACAGTTCTTCCACTAACATACATCATGCAAACAACTACAAAGCCTGTTCAAATTGTTAACATATATATATATAATTAAATGCATCACATACTGTAATCTTACTGACAAAGAGGACATGATGATAAAACAAGTGAAATGCAAAAAGTGAAGCTAAGAATTATTAAAACGCATGTAAATTGTAAAAACTGGTAATTTAAAGTTTACACATTTCATGGGAAAGCCAAATTCATGCCCACTGACAAATAATAGAAAAAGAAGTCTCTCTCGCTTTCAATTAATTTGGGGCCTGATCCTCTGGGCAGAGAGGGCAGAATCAGATTCCTGTGTATTAGTGGCATTTTCACCGGCACAGTGAGGTGATGGTAAATCCTCTGCCTTTCAAGAGAAGGAAATTAGTCAAGCTGGCTGGAAGATCAATGCTTTGAGACTTGATTTTGTTCCAGTGCCCATTCACTGGAAATTCCAAAAGAGACGTGATTTTCAACATGCCACTTAGGAGTTTCTGAAATGAAATCTGTTTTGCATGATGCCTGTGCAATGAGAGAAATAGTGGTTTCTGACAGCAGCTGCCCTGCAGAGTCCCAGGCTCTGGGCAGATCGTGCTAGGTCCAGACACCGCCACTGCTTCAGAACACTTTTCTTTCAGGCTCCTTCAAGATAACCCAAGACTCCCAAACCACCTCCTATGGGATTTCAGGGACTTTTTCTGCCCCAAGTTAATGACGGTCCTGACATTGGGGGCTTCCCCCAAAGCCATGCACACTGGAAGTTCTGAGTCTTTCTTCATGACGGCTGGCTTCTGAAAGGCAGAAGACCTTCAAGGCCCAGTACCTGTGACAGAGCTACAGGTTCCTGGCAGCCTCCAAAACCTACCTACACCAAGAGGTTTTCTGCAGAACAGTTTGCAAAACACTCTACGAAGCAGCACTTCCCCCCCCCCCCCCCCAAAAGTTATTTACTTAGAAAACCCTGACAAGTTTAATTGTTTAAAGTTTGAAATTAAACGAAGGGGCACTTGAGAAGGTTACCAGGGCAAGAGGGTTGAAGAGATGAAGAGTGGCCAGTGGGACATGAACCCCTGGCACTATGTTCTGGATACCACCAGCCAAAACACCATTGCTGGTGTCTCACTTGGAAGCAACATCTGACTTCTGATCATTTCTGCTTTTGGAGAGTAGCGTGCAGTAGTAGGACATTCAGCTGCAAGTCAGGAGGTGTCGGCTCATTCCTGACTGTATCACAGAGCTTAGACAAGCAGGTCTGAAGCAGATCCTCCACATCTAAAATGGAGATGTTAATTCCAAACATAGTTCAGCAGGATACTTAGGCTTGCTTCATCCAAGTGCATAACAGGACTTGTAGTTTTTGGATGGCAAATGCTATGAAATACAAGAAAAGTTTAAAGGGTGGGGCTCTGTTGAGACGAAAAGAACAGGAAGAAGGTAGAAAGCTTCCTG
The DNA here is from genome assembly GCF_026419915.1 of Harpia harpyja. NCBI lineage: Eukaryota > Metazoa > Chordata > Aves > Accipitriformes > Accipitridae > Harpia > Harpia harpyja. Next base: position 36,868,149 of record NC_068941.1, read on the forward strand.
CAGTCACAGGTGAAGGAAACCAGTCAATAAAAGATGGCACAGGTATCTGGCAGATAATGGGAGCCTGAACATGTTTTTCAGGAAGATATCAGGAAACACATGAAAATTTAAGATGAGACGTGAGGACATAAACAGATAGTTGGAATGAGGTGCCTGTGAAACTACTGCATGAAATGAAGGGACAAGAAAGGAAGCTTTTAGAGGGATTTCAGAATAAGCAACATTATGACTAGCCCAAATCCCAGATGCTAAGGAAAAAAATGGAGAAGAGGAGGAGAGAGAGAAGGGAGTCATGATATCATCATGACAATATAATAAATCAAAAAGTCATATCTTCCTTAACCTAGCAAACAATCAAAACATTTTTGTGGGAAAATCTTGTACTAAGTGCATAGTTGCTTAATTTCCAATTAAATCCAGCAGCTAAACCTTTCTATTCTTTGCATTAAAAAATTAAATAATGCAAAACAACTTTGGGGAAATTTAATACTCTAATCCTCTCAAGAGGCTTTTATAAAAGGATTTTGAGACTCAGCAGTTAAACAATTTCCACTAATAAGACCAGAAACACACAAAGACATTTTGAAAAATTATATCCACCTGTGTGTTGCATGCAGGGTTTGGGGCTTTTTTTATTCACACTATTGCCAAAGTATCTGAGAAATAAAAGTAACCTACTAAGAAACTAAATAACTTTTTTCTTTTCTTTCTGTGACGCAAGTTTTACACAAAGCTTCAAAATGAAATTCTTTCCATGTGTTTTATTTCAGCCATAAAATGCACATTATAGTACCACTGAAATGCTACAAGACACATTTATGCTGTGCTCATATGGCTTTATGCCACCTGGCCAAGAGGCGTTGGTAAGGCAGTCGAGAACACACCCTGTCGTGTGCACTCAGTTTTTATGGGCCATTCAGAAAGCATCATTTTGAAAAGGAACAGAACTAACGCCAAGAAAACACCGGCCTGGGTAAAATTAGAGTCAGCTAAACTTACAGCCAAAATACAAAGAAATCTGAATACCAACTCCCTATGCTGGAAAAATATTTAGCCAATTCATTGACTTTTCCATTGTCACACTGTACCTCCCTGTTACAAGCAGGACTAAACTTTTCAGTGCTATTGATATCTAGTGAAGCTGCTCTTCGGTTATCCAATTTATCACCTTTTCTTAGGAACTACTTACCACCTCTTCTCAGACTGAAAAAGAGCACGCACACACATGCGCAGCTACGTGAATTTTCAAAACAGGCCCCGCAACAGGCTGGGCTCAGTACCGCACGCCAGGCGCTGCCTACCCTCCCGAATCCCCATCTGCTAACTGAATAGGTATTCATTGCATAGGGGGCTTTTGAAACACCCCTTATGGCTGCGTAGCAAAGGGCAGACACCCACTATAAACACCATTGTTTTGGAGCCCTCTAGTAGAAGATTCACACAGAGCTGTAGTAGCAACTCTTTCAATGGGCATCTCCCGTGCCAGAAGAAATTGCTGTGCTGGCAAATTAACAGTTGCGTCTGCTACAGAAACAGGAAGGAAGTACATTAAGTGAAGGAGATGAGCTTTCCTATTTTGCTTTCTTCTTTTTTTTAAGCAGGGATCTGTCTCACATGACCCAACCAACAGAAATGGCCCCAGAAATAAGTACTTTGATACTTAAATAAAAGTGTGAATCTGGTAAGGAATCTATTTCTTTTGTAAGGGGAGAGATGTGTTTTATGACTTAGAAGATGATCCAGTTTTCAGAAACCTAAACGGCAAAGATTAACTTTTACAAGGTTCTCTCAAAACACACCACGAGTTGGTGTTTGTGCAGTGCAAAGGAGACTTCAAGGCACTGATGCAGTCCGTTCACCTGCTCTAGCTTTCAGATACATTCTTACATTAAGTGCATAGATGATTGCAAGACATTCAAAGCCAGGGCTTACCACCCTTACCCAAGTGATACATTAGAGTCCTAAATGAGACACCCGTATGGCTCCAGCTAAAACACGCATACGTATGTTTGTGTGAGCAGGGCTTCGCAGGCCCTGAAGTTGCCCATGTAAAATCACCAAAGCTAGAAATATACAGTGAAACTTCAAGCACCAACATCAACAAGAAACATGCTATTATTGTTTTAATAATGTTTTATAACATCAACAACAAGGGCTTCCCCTTCATGCATGGCATCCTTGTTTTAATTATCATTGGATAGCTCATTTTAGTTTGGTTTGTAGGCACATCCTGTGCACTCTTGCACAGTTGAGCAATCCCATTTGATTCCAAAGGCTTATTTATGAGCATGAAGATGACTTACAGTAATAAAGAGCTACACCCTTGTCGTTCCAGCACTCACCTGCTTACTGAGAATTTTATCATAATACAAACAATGAAAAAAAAAAAATAAAACCCCCAAACAGATTCCGTTTCCAACCATGTCTGAGCAAAGCGCAACTACACAGAGAAGGATAAACAAGGATCCTCCCACAGCTTCCAATTCCTGCACTGGTTCAAGGTGAGAGAAGGAAATTGGAACTACATTTCTCAGAAGGATGAAAAGTTCTTGTTTCACTGTGGATCCAAGACAGATGATTCTGACTTTTTTTTCCCCCCACAGGAATGAAACACCTACTTTTGAATGCCCTACTTCTGGTTTTTTGGTGGTTTTTTTTAATGCTATGAGCATTTCTTTCTGATTTTATATCAAAACTAAATTCTTGTGCAAACAACCTAATTTTATCAAGCATTCTGCTTTAATGTAATTGCAAATTCTGACATATTATAGTTCTGCAGGAACTTTTTTTTTAATAAATGCTTTTGTTATCTTTTGTTTTATACCTACTTATGTCAGTGTTTTTATTTCACCTGGCAATAAGCCTCCATGTCTCTGTCTTAACTTTTTTTCCCATGGAAAATATCCCTCTCCTACCCAGTTTTTCATCCTGTTTGCTTCTTGTCTGTTTCAGATGGAGTCCCTGCTGCAGCAGAGGACAGGTTAACATCCTGGGGGTAGAGCCAGCTCAGAAGGAAACAGATCTTTCCCTGTCAGCCACAAACTATTGGTATTCTCCCCACATAGAGGCAGTTCAGGGAGAGGCTCCTGCCAATATAAATCCACTTGGGCTGTGTAAACAGACAGAAGGATCAGAGACTGTGAGCTCCGGAGAGAGATTGCTTCCTTGTGATAAACTAAGCTAATAAGTAAGTTTTAAAAAGACCAAGACCTCAAACGTTGAGAGCTTCAAAGAAGGATGAGGTTATGCAAAAATATCACTTTGCATGGCCAATTGCATCCTTTATTTAGGCTTCAGAGGCTGATGAAAAGGAAATCCAGCTAAAGAAAACAAGGAGAGTCAAGGCCTTGCCTGTGACTCCACAGCTTACCCATGCCGGTGCAATGTGCTACACCGGCATGCCAGAGCCAGATAGGGAAATGCTGAAAAAGTCTGTCCCCTGATTTGTGCCACCTGCTAGTGTCTCTTAACTGATGTTAGCTTACAGCAGAGAGCTGCTGTTTCATATCAGCTAGCAGACTGGGCACTGAAAAGAGCAAGAAGAGACTTCCAGTGATTCCAAACACACCCACTTCTTTTTTCTCTGGGGACTGTGCACTGAATTTTACCATGATGCTTTGGGTCTATCTACTCTGTACTCTGAAAATATGATCCATGCCACATACAAGTAATTAATTACTGCAGTTACCAGTGCTTGTGTCTCTCTCTCATGTATATGTCAAAAATCACCCACTCAACAGCCCAAAGGATTTATTTTGACATGGTACTTTTTTTTGGATGAACAATATTGTTAAATTAAATCACTACAAACCATAGATCTCCCTATGGACAGCATTCCTGAAGATTCAACAGTCCTAAGATTGATTCTTAGCACAGTTATTGTAAGAACTTTTTATATTTCATTCTGAGCATTTTTTACCTTCAATATTTTGTTTCATATTAAAGCTCATAAATTGAAATACAGATTGGATCAATATTGCCTGTTTTCAGCTATATCATAATGAAAATCATCTTGCACAGTTTATACAAAAGACAATCTGTAGACCCCCAGAAGAAATTACCACTATGTCACCTGTGTAATGAGCCCAGCTTCTATGCTTCACATATTACTCGGGTCTTACAGCTATGGATGCCATATAGTTTTAAAATACACACTGCATTAAACAGGGATGGGTGAAAAGGGTTTTTTTTTTTTGGGGGGGGGGGGGGTGTAGGAGTCGGTATTAGCAGGAAGGGACTAAACCGAGGAAACAAACCCGGAGTTAATCAGCAGGGATAAGTAAATGTATAAAAGAAAAAAGACATTACAAGCTGCAGAATAGTCTCCAGAGCCCGCAGCACGGCGGCAGAGCCGGGAGCTGCCCGGCCGGGGCGGCCCGGTGGCTACCATGGACAGAGCCCGCCGCGCCGCCCGGCGCCGGGCATGGGGGACCGGCACCGGCACCGGGGCCGCCCCAGCGCGGTGAGAAGGCACCGTCCCCGGGCAGAGCAATCCCTACAGGGAAATATTTCTTGGGGGGGGGTGGGGGGGGCGGGGAGAAAGGAAGGAGGAAAAAAAAAAGTTTCAGGCGCGCCGGGGCTGAGAAGCAGAGTAACAAACCCCGCGGCGGGAGCGGGAGGTTTTGCTGGCGCCGCTTCGTGCCCCCCCCCCCCTTTTCTTTTTTTTCTTTTCTTTTTTTTTCTTTTTTTTTTTTTTATGGCGATTTCTGACTTAGGTCAGACTTGCCTCTGTTGATTCAGGGCATCCTTCGGAACACCTGCCTCGGAGCAGTTACCGCGTTGGTATTAGGCGAGCACAAAAGCCATGAAGTTCAGCTGCAATAAAACGTTAATAAAAAAAAAAGTTTATTGTGGGGTGTGTAAACCTAAAATTTTAAAATAATCAAGAGAGCAGCTTATAGGCAACTTCAAAGGTTATTTTGTTAAACATAAGCGTGTCCTACTATTTACAATCCAAAAGCTTTGTTAAATGCATTTTGTTTTGGGCAAACTATTCTTCCTGCAGGTTGATCCTGCAGAAGGGGAAATCGTGACCCCTCATGGATTTTCATTCATTCTGGGTAAACAGTATGCTCAACACAGGAATTTCCCGTTACTGATTTTGTAGCCTATTACTTCTGAAGGATGGTTGCCGTTAACACCCACTTTCCCTAGATAATGTGATGCTGAAGGGAAATCTGAAACGGCAATAGAAAATCTGAAAGGAATATGCTGACACTGCACTTCAAATAATTTTTCAAAAAGCTCCAAAAGTAGAGCTAATATCTTTAAACGACTCAGTAGGGGCCAGATGCTAACACTGTTATTCAAACCAATTAAGTATCATCAAAATCTGAAACTGAACTCAGCGCTAGAAATTAAAATATGTAAAGCTGATTAAACTATCTGATGCTGCCCATTAGTAAAATAAAGTGTTTCTTGCCCCAACTGAAGATTTTTCCGAGTATCAATTTTCTCTCCAAAAGATTAAGTCGAGTAACCTCACCAAAAAGCCAGTGACCTTAAAAAGAAATAATCAAAAAAAATGCAAAATGTGTTTAATTATCAGAACCAGTTTCCTTCATCTTAGCATTAAGATTTTTAAGATTTGCAGGAAATGCAAGCTGAGATTTATATGCAAGTGGGACACAATTTTTGGTGGAGCACAGCATTGCTCAGATTTGCTTCTAATTTTCCTTTCAGTAAAATAAACACCTTGACTTGATATTTTTCATTTACATTTCTCAAATTTAGTTTATGAAAAGCAAGAGGATCCATCAAAATGGATGCTTTCATGAAAAAAATGTTCTCAACTTCGATAATCTGCTGGGTTTTTCTTTGAATAAACAAATTAAAGGTCTGCCAAAGGAAGACAGCAAGCTATTTGTTACCAGTATTTGCTGCAGACATTGAAGAGTCTTATTCAGACTTGCCTGCCAATCTTCTGCATAGACCCTGATCCTGCACCATCCACTTCAGGAATCTCAGAGTCAGGTCCCTGCATCATCTCCACCAATGCTGTCAAGGCGTGCAAGTATAATAAATACGACTGCAAAACACACCCACAGATATCACTTCAGTGTTTAAGTAAGAGGCTGCATTTTCCTCCCTGCTAAGCGCCCAACTGCCACAGAAACAACCAAAAACCTCTGAACACTAAGCAGCTTTTGAAACCCAGAAGCCTGACTTTAGGTGCTCATCTTTCATTTTTGTTATTTCTATTTTGGGGAATAACTTTTCTTGCTCCCTGTTTTAAGAACACTTGAAATTACAACCACAGAGTCTCAATAGTAAGTTTTGACCCAGTCTTTTCAGTTGGGCCATGACGATGGTCTTCTATTTGCTCTTCTTTGATTACTTGGAAAACAAAAGGAAAACAAAGACAGAAGTATTCTTTCCAGCTGTCACTTCCCCTGGGGGTGGGAATACTAGTGGAAAAAACTATGAATCACTTTTTAAACTCTTGTTTAACCAGGGATACGTAGATGCTAGTGTCCCCTGCGCACACCTCTATGGCTGAATAGCCACAGACACACACAGCCAGGGACCCTTCAGTATTGGAGAGCATCGGGGAGGTTGTGCTCTGGGGCTGCCACTGCAAGCTCCAGCTGTGAAAGTGCTGCAGGTGCAGGCCTCGGGATACCTGCCATGGGGGTGTCACCCAGGCGTCACAGCAGCCCCAGGCAGGTGTGTGGTAGCATTAGGAACTTCCTAGCACACTGCCAGTCCCTCACAGCTGCTTAAATCACACTGAACCATGCCCCAGCCCCTGGAGCAGCTCAAACCTGCAGGCCAAGGTTGTGAAATTACCATTAAAAACACAGCACAGAGTCTTCACACCCCTAAAGCCTGAAGGAGCCCAGCTGAGAAAGGGGTTCATAGAAATTATACCTAGCAGCCTTTGCAGGATTAGGTAATGAAACCAACTAATACTGCCTTTCCTCAAAACATGCATCACTCCTACAGCCTTGGCTTTGAATACTGCTTACTCCGGTTCCCCTGGGAGGTGTCAGGGATGGAGGCAGCAGTCACAGGCAACAGCAGCATCCAAGCAAAGCGATCTTGCTAACCCCAAAGTTACAGCCAGCAACACTTCTGAGCTTTTGCTATCTTTCTCAACGGGCAAACCCTGGGAACCTAATAGCAATTCAGAGCCCTTCCATCCCAGCTTCCACCCTCACAGCACCAGACTTCAGTTTTTCAAGCCTTTTTAAACAAAAAGCTTTCCAGATATTATGCAATACAGAGAGGATGTCACCAAACCATAGGGTAGGGGAGAGGGTTATTTGGATGCTTTGCTAGCCAAGCAATAGAAGTGTAATTGATTTCATCCAGAAGTCTTTCCACGACCAGAGAAGAACTACATGAAAATTTGCTATGAGAGTATTTTTGCAAGACATTCTGGGAAGTGGTGCAACATGACACAGGTCTGGCTGTATTTATCACAGCTTCACCACAAACATTGCAGCACTGGTAATTTCAGAAAAATAACAGATATGCTTCCTACCTGAGAGGTAACTGAGGCCAGTGGATACTGCATGTTCTGCACGTCAGACTGTGCCTTACCTTCTCACATGCCCTGGAAAACTACCTCAGGCCCATACTTTCACCCACACCAGAGAGGAAGCTCCAAGAGGAGCAATTTATGCAGCCTGGTTTGGGCTTCCTCACCTCCAGGTACTCCTCATCAGACTTAACGAGGGAACAACCTATGGGTCCAAGGATTTTCCTTGCAGAAGCCTGCATCTAGTTGCCATCCTTCCCAAAGTGTTGCTCACCTTCACCCTGCAGCAGAAAACTCGACCTGTCCCTCCCTCTCAACCCACCCTAAATAACGGGCTACACCTGGAGCAAGGCATCTGCTCTGCATCCTCCTTCCCCAGGTGTTGGGACAGGATGACCCTACCAAGAAGCATGGTGAACCATCTCTCTGCTGGTGAAAAGCCAGCCTCAGGCTGAATATCCTTTGCTTTGATAGCAACTGGAAATGCTTTTGAAGCAACTGGAAGAAAGCACGTGGTGTGAGAAGGCGGTGGCACACAGCCTACACTCATGCCCTGTCTTTGGCCTTGGGCTCCTGTTGTCCACAGCATTATTTAATGTCGCTGGACCTCAGGTCCTTCTCCACAGACAGGACAATACCTCCCCAGGATGCTGAGGAGCAGCTTAGGGACTGAGAACTATACAAGTAGCCCCTATATAAGCTTTAGTCAAGCTCTCAACTGTGCTATTTCTCTACTATTGAGTACATGGCTATGATGGTCAGCCTACGAATCATCACAGTTTGCTGAGAGCATTTCAGGGGACTTTCATATAACACTGGCTCTTAGTTCAGCATTAGTACTTGCATGAGAAGAATAAAATAGTAATAATAATAAAAGATTATGTGGGCAAATACAAAACAAATACTAAAGTGATACTTTTGCCTACAGCAACTGAAATCCAAAGAAAACCAGCTGTACAGAAGCACTTAGCCTGCTTTCCATTGCTTTTTTAAAATGGAGTACAGAAGAGCCCAGTGCCCGCTGTGCCAGGGATCCCTTCTTCCCCTGGATCCCGTCTTTGCTCTAATCCCATGAATAGACTAATGCCGCTCCAGCGGAGGAAACCAGCAGCAAGCCTTCTCCCGGCCTCGCCGCCGGCAGTAACTCTCCCTGCAAAACACTTAGGCAAAAGGACTAGCCTTTCTACGTTAAAAAAAAAAAAAATAATGCGCCACTACCACCTCTTTTTAAAAGGGGACTTTAGAGAAAAGATGCTGCAGGAGACATTATCGTGCACGGCTCTTTCAGAAGCTGGGCTGGTGGATTAAATAAATGAATACATAAATAAGTAACCCGGTCTTCTCGCACTGCTCCCAGGGAGAAGCGGGGGCGGCCCCGACCGGGGGGGACACCGGTGCCCGCCGGGGAGCGGCGGGAGGCCGGGACGTAACTGCTGGTCGCGGATGCCGCCCCAGAGCCGGGAGCGAGCAGGATCCCTGCTCGGGCAGGATAAAAATATTGACTGTAGATAAGGGAGGTGCAGGTGGGGACTGAGGGCACGGCGACGGCTCCCGGCGGGCGGGGGTCAGCGGTGCTAGCTGCTCTGCCGGGTCCCCGAGGATTGCTTTGGGGATTTTATGGGAAGCAGGTGACGTCGCTAAACGGTCTCAGGCTTATTTCAAAGTGTCCCCTGAACCGGGAAACTTTACACCTGTCGGGGGTGTGGGGGGGTGCGCGGAGTAGCAGAGCACTTCGTCAGTGCATCTGCCTCCCGGCTCGGCAGAGCCCTGAAGGAAGGAAGCAGAAGAAACAAAAGTTCAGAAACTTGCAGAGTCAAACGCTTTTCCCTGCCCGTGGCCGGAGCTCCGACAGCTCCGCTGGGTCGTTTTCGGGACGCACTCCCGGGGGCCGGGTGCAGGCTGGCGCCCACTCGGGATCAGCCCCAGGCGCACCGGCCCCGGACGGGGTGGAGGGACCGGCCAACCCCCCCAGCGTGTCCCGCCACGGTGCGCTGCCAGCACAGCGATCACGGCCAGCGGTGACGGGGTCCTGCGCTGCCTGCCCGCCCGCGCCCTCCCCACGCGTGGCGGGGTCCCGCAGCGCCGGGGAGCACGCCGAGGGGCGACGTGCCTCCCGCAACCTCCGGGCAAGGGCTCGGTTACTCTAAGAGAGTAAGAGGATTTTGAAGCCTTGCAGTTTTTGCACCACAGACCCTACGTGATGCCCAGCCTATGCACCTCTTGTTACTGCCTCTGGATAAAACTGTGCTGCTGAGCATTAGATGGGAACAAAAAAAAACCCCAAACCAAAGATCCCGAAACATAAAAATATTAATGGATGGTTGGAGATGAAATGATACGCGCTGACCCGGTGGGATCGAGGGATTTCCTTGTCCCAGACAGACCTTTTGAACACCAATCTGACAAGTCGAAGAGGGGTTTACCGTGCCGGTGAGCTCGGTGTCTTATTTCAGCGAGTCACGTACCATTAAAGAGGCACTTTTACAAGTTTGCGGTGAGGCGACGAGGCATTAAAAGCTGCTTGCTCGGGAGGAAAACCCGCGGCGGCAGCGCTTGGGGAAAGGGTTAACCCGCTGGCCGCCCTGCCTATGAAATGATGGTAAATTACCCGGCGCGTTCTCCCGGGGAAGAAATTAGACTTCAAAAGGGCTGGAGCCCTCCTGAATATATATCAAGCAGATGGGCTGATGCGCTGTCTCGCTGATGTGCAGTTGATTAACCGCCCCATAAAAGTGCAGCAGCCCCGCTCGCCCGCGGCGGGTGCGCGCCGCCGCCCGCCGCTCTCCCGGGCACCCCGGCGGCGGCAGCGCGCCTCTCCGGGGCTGCTGCCTTGGTATAGAGCAAGGGGGGGTGGGGGGAGAGAGGGGATGTCCGCCGCAAGGGACTGGGAAAGGAAGGGAAGGGAGCAGAGGGGAAATAACGAGAGGGGAGAGCCGGGGGAAGGAGGGGGGAAAAAAAAAAAAAAAGCGAGCGGGGAAACAAATTGGGGTGAAATGCAAAAAGAAATCTCTTCATAAGCGGAGGGGATCTGCTCTCCCACTCCCGAATCTCGCTATCCTTGGCAGCGCTACATAAAGCCCATCCCCGCCTCGGCACAAGCTCCCACCGCAAGTCCCGGCCATCCGCCGTGCTGAAGCGGGTGCGGCTGGTCGGCACCCCCCCTCCCCGCCCCGAGCATCCCCGGTTAAACCGAGCTGGGGCGAAAAGCCGCGGGGAGCGGCAGAAGGAGCTGAGCGCTCCCCGCTCCCGGCTGCAGGACGGGGCAGGGGCGGCCGCTCCGCCGCTGTCGCCCCGCGGGGAAGCGCCCGGCTGCGGTACCGGGCTGGGGGGGCTGGGGGTTGTCGCACCCATCCCTGTAGCAGCTCGGTAAAAATGCCTTCTCCCTCCTCCCGGTCCTAAGCGGGGAGGGAGAAAAGCACACGCCAGAAAAGCCACCCATTGTAGCGTTTAAACGCCTCGCCGCTCAAACCGCCTTTGACACGCCTTGGCTGGGCTCCCGAAGGCATCCTGTGCCATTCGATAGCACTTCAGAAGGGGCCTCTCTCTCTTCTCCGCTCCGGGGCAGCCTGGAAATGGCCAGCGCCGAAAGAGGCAGCGCGTTCACCGCACACGGGCAGCGCCGGCAGCGGAGCCGCGCTCTCACCTAACTCCCAGGGGTGGCAGGGGGTGTGTGTGTGTGTGTGTGCAGCAGCTCTGCAAAAAAGACTTTGGGAGACTCAGCCTGAAGTTAGGCAGGGCAGCATATGGCTCTCCGGGGCCGGACCCCAGCTCCGGGAGGGCTGCCGGCTGCGCGCCCCGGCCCCCGCGGACACCCGGCCCCCGGGCAAAGCCCCTTGTCCCCGGCCTGGGCGCTGCGCGGCTGGGCTGTCCGCGGAGGGGACGCTTCCCACGCCGGGCTGGCAGGGCCCCCGCCTGACCCCTGCACAAGCCACCCCCTCGCCCCTTTCCCCGCATTTTTCTCTCCGGGACTGGCAGGTCCCGGGCAGATGCGACGGCAGGTGGCCGGACCCAAGGACGGCTCCCGCCGGGTGCCGGTGGGTAGCGGTGTCAGAGGTGGAGCCACCCGTGTCGGGGGTGCACAGCGGAGCCCGAGCCGGGACCTGTCCCACGCGGGGACGGGGCTGTGGGGCGGAGAGGAGCCAGCGCGCTTCCCCCCTGCTCCTGCGCGGTGGGAAGCGGGGGGCGGCTGCGTGTCTCCATCCCCGCTGCAGCCGCTCGGACCCCTGCGAGCGTGTGCACGCGTGTGCGCGCCCGTGCATGCCGGCCTTCGCGTGGGCTCGCCCATCCCTCTGTGGGCGCCTGCCTCTCCGCGCTGTCGGAGCAGCCACGCTGGGCCGTTCCTGCGTATCCTTTTCTCCTCCTTTGTCTCCCTTTCTTTGGCTTTGACTCTTTCAGGTGCCCCGGCGGTGCCCTCGCGTGCTGCTGGTTGCTGGGAGGTGGCGTGGCTGCCACTGCGCTGCTGTTGTGCGAGGGGAGGGAGGGAGGGAAGGGGGGCTTGAATGCTGGCTGTTGTGCTCGGCCGGGGTGGGGGGGCCGCCGAGGAGGAGGAGGCCGAGGATGATGATGATGGAGGGGAGGGGGTGACGACGGAGCTCACCGCGGGCGCGCAGCTCCCTGGAGAGCCGCCTGAAAGGCCGCTGCGCTCACCAGCTGACAACGCGTGCTCCGCTCCAGACACGGCGCACCGCGGCCGGGAGCCAGGCCAGACCCCCCTTTCGCCCCCCCCTCCAGCCCCCCCGTCCCCCCCATTGTCCGCCCCATCGCATTGTCCGCCCCGCTCTAATTAAGAAACACTGGCCCCACGGCCAGCTCCCCCCGCCGTGGTCCCTGCGCTTTTCTGGTCTCCCCTCGCCGGGTTTAACCCTTTCTCCCCCTTCCCTCCCTCCTCCCTCCCCGAGGCCAGAGGTTGAGCAAACAGCAGCCGGAGAGCTGCACGGCAGCGATGCGCTCCGGCCGCCGCGCCGCAAACTCTTCGCCCCGCCACCGCCGCGACTCGCTCCCCCCCCTCCGCCCTCCCCCCCCAAAATCCCCGCCGCGGAAACGGGCGGGCAGAGCCCCGCACCGGAGCCCGCGGCTGCGGTTTATCCGGCGACCCGGGCTCAAAAGGCAACGGAGCCGCCGTGCGCCTCGCACAAAGGCGACCACCTCCCCCAGCCCTATGCCATCCCCCTCCCTCCCCCGCAGTCGTTTCGCACACCCCGGAGGATATTTAGCGTTCAGCCAAAATTTAACGCTCGGATAGTGCGCTTCTGACTCGCCCTTTTCAAATAAAAGCCCGTTTAAGACGATAAAACCCCACGAAGCAACCCGGGCGAAACTGCTTCCAGGGGCTGGTGCGCGTCCCCGCTCTTGTTAAAAAACTTTGCGCTAGTCTATACAAAACAAACACTGTCGCAAGCTCAATAAAGCGATTTATCCATCTTCATTACTTAAAGAAATGTTGTCTCTTTGTTTGTTTGGGAGATATTAAGCATGCTTAGCTTGCAACACATAGTTGATTCCTTTGCTAGTATCTTGGATACTTGGATCTGACTTTGGAAGGTAGGAGCTAATTGCTAATAATGGAGAGAAAGGAACCAGCCAGCATAGCGGGAGTGGCCTGGCATATGGGGAATGAGCACTCTGAAATACTCAATATTCAAGTTTCCAAAATATTAATGAGATTATAGCAACCTGCAGCTATACGTTACAGCTTGTTAACGGAGTGTAAGAGAGGGGGGCTGCCAAGCGGTTGTTATGCAAACTCTATAGCTGAACCTTAAAATGGAAATGCGGCCGGGTATGTCTTTCAAAGAAGCGTTCAAAAAAAAAAAAAAAAAAGAAGAAGAAGAAAAAGACCCTCAGACGGCGAGTGCCGCGCTGTAGCTGCGAGCACCGACTGCGCCATGCGGTGCGCTCATCTGCCGGGGGCAGGGACCCCCTCCGAGGGCGCGGGGAGCAGTTTGATCCGCGCTTTTCAACCCCCGCGCGGGTCCGCAGCCGCAGAGGCAGCGCCCGGGACGGCGGGGCCGAGGGAGGGTGCGCGCACGTCTTCGACCCACGGCCGCCCCGCCGGCACCTCCAGGACCCCCTCCGCGGGGTGCTGCCCCCAGTCACGGCGGCAGCCGCGTACCCAAAACAAAACAAATAAACAAAACAAGACCCCCTGCTCCCCCCTCCCCTTGCCCCCCAAATTGGTGATATTTTGCTCCCCCGCATCACTCCCGTGCCGGGAGCCCACGCGTGCTCCCTAAGAAGCGAGACTGGCTCCCAGAGCCCAGCAATAAATGCCGTAGACCAAAGATGACCTACCCCGAAAAAGCTGGCGGGTTTTAGGAAGGGAAATGACCCTACCGATGAACTTTTCACCCTGCGAGACCGTACCCCGCCTCGGCAGGTACGGGGGGGGCGGCGGCAGCGGCGGCCGCGGCGGCCGCGGCGGCCGCGGGTGTTTGCGGCGGGCAGGGCGGCAGCCCGGGGTTACCGGGGGGGGGGGCAGGTGCGCCGGGTTAGCGATCGCCCCTTAGGACCCCCCCGCCCCCCAGGTGTCACCTGCTGAAGCCAGCGGGACCCCGGCACCGGCACGGCTCCGGCTTAGCCCTGGGTCTGGTGTCACGGGCAGGCTGGGCAAAGCATCAGCCCTCCCCCCCGGGGTTTAACCCGAGCCCAGGGGCCACATCCTGCTCCCCCGGCCACCCGCCGCGCCGCTCGCGTGTCCCCAAAACCCCGCCGGCTTTCCCCGCCCGCTCCCAGCCCTTCCCGCACGGCTTACACCCCCCCGCGAGACAGACGAGGCTCCGTGGGGGGACCCGCTCATGTCCCCGACCGCGGGGGGGGGGGGCTGGAGAGGGGAGGGGAGAGAAGGGAACGATGTGACCCGAGCGGCGGTACGGGGACAGGCGGGTACCGAGCAGCGCCAAACCCCTCGCCCTGCACTTGTTGCAATTACCCCGGCTCAGCTGGGAACGGCGGGACGGAGATGGGGCCCGATCCCGGCGCTGCAGGCAGCGGGGGGCAGCCCTGCTCCACGCGGGGCACAGACACCCCCCCCCCCACCCCCCGGCCCCAGGGTCCGTGCGGTCCCTCTGCAGGGAACCGGGGCGTCCCGCCCGCCCGGCGCGGTCTGCCGTCTCCCGGGGGCATCGCCGTCCCGGGGGCTGTCGCGCTCACCCTCCGCCGCCGGCTTTTGACACCAGCTCGGCTCGGGGCGTGCGAGGAGAAAAAGCTAAACCCGACCGCGCTTTCAGGCTGGTTTTGGTTTGGTTGTTTTTTGGGTTTTTTTTCCCCACGTTTATTTGATCTCAAAAAAAATTTTAAAATTAAAATACATAAAACAATGGCAGCTGGCTTTGCTAAAATTAAAATAAACGATTCTTGTCGTAGAAAAGTTGTGGTTTTTTAAAAAAAAGAGAAGCAGAAATAGTAGCAAACACTCCATAATAAATACGTTTCCTATTACCACAAAAGCAAAATAAAACGGACATAAAAGTTTGACACGACAAAACTGTTTTCGTTTTTAAGAGAGCGTTAGGATTAAGTGGCTTAATTAGATATTGGTCTCCAATTGGCAGTTAGTTAGTAGCTTTCCTCTTGAAACCGCATCTCCAGCCGCTGATAAAGTGCTTGCGCCAAGTTTCCCCCCAAAAAGACGCCGACATGGTGCGCAAAGGAAAATCCATCTTTTCTCCGCTATTTACAGGACAAGACAGTGCGTTATTTACTTTTGTGTGTGTGTGTGTGTGTGTTTTTCCACAGCAATACGACCCACGGCAGGATGGGTGTCCTGGAAGACGTGGGTGTCAGCGCGGGTGCACGGCCGGGCGGGGAGGGCGCCGGCGGCAACCCCCCCGCGCCGGGCGGCAGCAGCAGCAGCGGGGCCGGACTCTTCTCCTTGCGCATCACCTGCTCGCCGGCGGCGCAAGCCAGGCTCCGCGCTGCAAGGCGGCGTGTTGGCAGGAGGGAACGGCAACGACTTCTAGGCAAAATAAACTTTTGACAGTGATAACTAAAAATGAAAAAAAACCAAACCAACAAAAAAACCCAAACCAAAAACCAACCCCAAACAACCGACCCTGACAGATAGGGCGGGCACAGTCACTCGCTAACAGCCATCCCCCTGGACGAACCCAGGAGCTGCCGGGGGTGGGAGAAGAGGGGGCGGATTTCAAAGCGACCGAGGGGAGCCGGTGCCATCCGAGACGGCACGGCGGCCGGCTGCTCACCCCACGGCGGAGTCCGTGCTCCGAGGGGCGGCCGCGGCCCCGGGGGGGTGCTGGGGACGGCGCCCCCGCCCTAGCTGGCCTCGTCGGAGTCGCTGTAGTGGGAGCGGGGCGAGAACTCCCCGTCGCTCCTGTGGGACCGGGGCGACGTTTTGCTCCTCTCCTGCGGCGGCTGCCCGGGCTGCGGCATGAGGAGGGCGGGGGAAGGGGCTCTCTGTCCCATCAGGGCGCCCTCCGCAAAGGCGGGGAAGTGCAGCGGGTCGAGCTGCACCGAGTAGCCCCCCGCGGCCGGCGGCGGCGGGGGGAAGCGAGTCCTGCCGTGCCCGGGGGGCGAGGCTCTCGGCGGCCCCGGCTGCGGCGCCGGCGGCCCCGGCGGCGGCCCGGCCCCGGCCCCGGCGGCGCAGGGCGGCTCGAAGGGAGCCCCGCGGTGCTCGGCCTTGCCGGGGGCGTCGGGGGGGGCGTCGGGGCTGTGCAGCAGCTCGGCCAGGGCGCTGATGTAGATCTGCGCCATCTGCAGCGTCTCGTACTTGGAGAGCTTCTTGTCGTTGTTGAAGGAGGGGATGACGTTGCGCAGCTGGTCGAAGGCGTGGTTCAGCCCGTGCATCCGCCGCCGCTCCCGCGCGTTGGCCGCCAGCCGCCGCTGCTTCTGCACGCCGCTCACCTGCGCCCGCAGGCCGGGCCCGCCGCCGCCCCGCGGCCGCCCGCCGCCCGCCGCCGCCGCGCCCCGCGCCCCGCCGGGGCTGCTCCCGCCGCCCCGCGCCGCGCTCCCCTCCGCCGCCGCCCCCGCCGCCGCCTCCTCCTCCTCCTCGCCGGGCAGCAGGTAGCGGGGCGAGGCGGCGGGCAGCCGCGCGGCGCAGCACACGCCCAGCCAGCCCGGCCCGAAGCCGCAGCCGCCCGACTCCGGCCCCCGCGGCGGCTCCGGCGCCGCCAGCTCCCGCGCGCCCTCGGCCCACGCGGCCCGCGGCAGGCTCATGGCTCTAGCGCGGACGCTGCGCGCCCATGGGGCGGGGGGGGGTTGGTTGGGGGGGGCGAGGGCAGGGCCGGGCCGGCTCGCGGCGTGCCCGCCCGCCTCGCGCGTGGCGGCCCGACGTCTCCGGTGTCGGCCGGGCGCCGCGCCCCCCTTTAAGGAGCGGCACGCGCCGGGGTCCCCCCCCGCCTCCGTCCCCCGTCCCCCCCCCTCGCTTCCCCCCTCCCCTCCCTCGCGCCCCACCCCTCCCGCCGCCCGCCCTCCACTCGCGCCGGTCGCGTGTCGGCGCGGCCAATGGCGCGCGCGCGGGGGCCGGCGCGTGCGGGGAGCCAATGGCGCGCGGGGCGCGGCCCGCCCGGCGCGCGGCGCGGGGAAGCGGAGGTTGGGGGCGGGGGGGGCGGGGGGGGGCGGGGGGGGGGCGGGCGGTGTGTGAGTGTGTGTGCGCGCGCGTGTGGGTGAGCCGGGGCCGGCGGCACGCGCGGTCCCGCCCCGCCCCGCCCGGGGAGGCGCGCGCCTGGCGGCCGTCCCGTGCGCGGCGGTGCGGAGCGGGGTCGGAGGGGCGCCCCGGCAGTGCGGCGCCGTGCACCGGGCGGCCCCGCCGACAGCGGGAACGGGAGCCCGCCGGCACCGGCCCCCCCCGGCCCGCTGCCGCCCGCCGCTGCCACCGCCGAGGACGCTCCGTCGCGCCCGCCAGGGGAAACGGTCCGTTTCGTTCCCCGGCGGGCCCCCCGCCGGCCAGACCCCGGAGGGTCCGGTAAATGCTCGCCTTGGTGGGCACGGCGCCCTGCCTGCCCGCGCCGGGCGCGGGTAGCCGTCGGTCGGACCGGCACTCGCTTCCTGCCGCCGCGACGCTGCCCCGAGCTAGCGGTACGGAGGGCCGCCGGCCCCGGGCCGCTGCCGCGGGGCGCCCCGGGCCGCTGCCGCGGGGCGCCCCGGGCGCTGCGGGCGGCCGCGAATGAAGCGCCGCGGTGCTTTGCAGGGGTTTAGCTGCGAAGCTGCCGAGCGTGTGCCCTGGACTCTAGCACGTTAGCCCCGCGGGGACACGCGGGAAGCCCGCACGGGAGGCGGTGGGTGAGAAACGGCGGGGCGTGCGGCCGGGACAGCACGCGCGCGCTGCACCCGGAGCTGCCACGTTTTCGGCAGGGTCCCGAGCCGCCGCCGGCAAGTTCTTTTGTTCGGCCAACAATAGCTCCCCAAAGGTGGTGGCGAGGGAGGTGATAACTCCGTGCACGCATCCCAACTTTCCTTCCGAGCAGCCGCCCCTCCCGCCACCGCCGCCCGCTTGAAGAGGAAAAGTGGAGGTTTACTCATGTGAATAGGCGTGTTGAGAACAAAGTGATGGGCACAGTATGAGGTAGATATGTTTTTTCAAACGTGAATAACTCGCAAGCCAAGGAGGGAGCGAGGGAGCACAGCAGCTCAAAGCCGTGCAGCGGTGACATAAAATGAGCAACCTTATTAGTTTATTAGGCTGGCTGAGCGTGCTCAGCGCATTGCAGGCGCCTGGGGCCCACCTTCCACAAACAACTGGATGTTTTCGAGCAAACGCGACGTAGATGGTTTGCTTTCTTTAAAAAAGAAACCGAGGCAAGCCTTCACTATTCTTTTCTGCTCGCAATTATGGTTTAGAGGCAAAGCTGCCGGACTTCCCCCCCCCCCCCCAACAAGTCCTCAATTCCTGATCAAAAAATGAAAACTTTTACTTAGTAAGAAAGATGAAAAAGGAGAAGTTTATGCCTTGTTTCTGTGTATTATCCATGAAGTTGGCAGGCCATCTATTTGTACCCGGTAGTGACTTTTATAAGCTCCTATCGTATTACCGCACACACGTAGATGCTTTTAGCATTAAAAAAAATAAATAAATCCTCTCTCCACCGTGCTGAACGGTACTGTTTGCCAGCTAAATACCCAACCCTCCAGCTTTCCTTTCCGTCGCCAGGCACCACGTGTTCCCTCACCCGGTCCCGGTGGTACAAGGTTGCTTTGCGAGGAGCCCCGCCGCACCCTCCTCCCGGGGGTTAAGCCTGCGCGTCCCCGTTTCGAGCTGCTCGACGCGAGGACCACGGGCCAAAGCGTGGAGATGAGCGGGAGCCTTGCCAAGCAGGAGCCGCTGACACGCGTTCGCAGACGCCTAGCAAGCTCGCAGGCACGGGGAGAGCGATGGCGGTGCTGTCTTGAAGTCTTAAACACCTCCCTCCCGGCTGGCGGGCCACGGGCTTGTTGCTCCCTGACAGCGCGCCCCATCCTCCAGCCCACAAGCCACCTGCTTTCCAAGGCCGCCTGGCCAAGGCCCAGGGCACGGAGGGAAGCAGCATCCCATTAGCATCCCATGCAGATGTGGGGCGACTGGTGCCCAGGAGGGGCCCTGGCCTCTGGGTACCCCATGCTCCCGGCAGCTGCTGTGGGGCTGCCCTTAGCAGGACTGCAGTGGTTTTACGGGGCGCAGGGGAGATCAGCCTAACACCCTGGCATGCTCCTCAGACCGTCAGCCCGGCTGAGAAATACTTCCAGCTGCTTATTTTCCAAGCGCGTGTTTTGCGAGCGTGTGCTTGGAAACTGGAGGCATTTGAGACTGGCTCGATAGTTTGCCTTTGAAAGGGCACGCACAAAAAGCCGTTTTCCCCACCAACACTACTGGTCAGAGGGGGAAAAAAATTATTTCATTGAAACCCGTTGCTCTGCGTATGCCTACGACTGCTGTGCATGCACATGCACTCTGAGTCAAAGTCAAAGGCAAAGGGTGGTTTATGTCAGCGCTGGGTTTAGCTCTGCTCTCCCAGAATAAGATAAATGTAAGTGATGAAGAACTCCTGGGGCTGGCTGAACTCATTTTGTATTCAACGCTGCCCGGCCCTTTTCTCTTCCCTTTCTCCCTCTCTTTGTATGTTCAAGCCTACTTGAGTTTCTTTTTTTCTTTTGTAGAAGTTGGTTCTTTTGAAGCGGTTCGAGGCACGCCCTGCCGCAAAGGGAACTTCACGGGAGTCGGAAACACAGGCACACCGGTCTGAAACACTTACTGTACAATAGCAGGAATGTAGGAAGCCTTGAAAATGAATCTGCTCTCTCTAAGAAAGTGTCAAAGCTTTCAGAGGAAAACAAACTGAACTTATCCCCGTATCTTTATGCAGATTTCCCCCTGCTCCCCCCCGCCCCCCGCTCCCCGCTCCCAGTCTGGTTAAAGGCCGAGGCAGCAACTCAACTTGGGGTCAGGCACATATTGGTGTTACAGAAAAATGGGTTACAAAGGGGGGGGAGAACAGACTTGCAAAAAGCCTCCTCTATCATTACAGCCAGAGACGTTTTCAAAGCACACAAAGCACGTGGGCCAGCCCTCAGCTTAACTGTTCTCAACAGTCTAATTGCTCATTCAATCCCATTTCAAGATCAGCCGGCTGCTCTGCAGGCATCACCACCAGTTAGGAATTATTTTATTCCTTCTCTTCCCTTGCCCCACTTTCTCCACACGTTCTCCCATTTCCTCCCTTCCTTTTGAAAAGCAGGGGGGAACCCTCTCCGTGCCTCCTCTGGCTTGTGATCTGGTCTTCAGGCAGTTAAACGCACGAGTGGATAGAGACAAAGTGTGAGTGTCGCTTACTGAGGTCAGGTAATCCTCGCTGAATCCCAACCGCAACCTGCCCAGGCCTCCAGCAAGAGGAGGGAAGGGGGATTCCTGCCCACCTGGTGGCCGACCTGCACCCTGGGATGGCAAACCTTGTCTAGAAGCCACTACAGTGAGCTACAACAAACACATAAAGACAATGCACAGCCTAATTTTCAGTCTCCTCAACTGCACCATCGGAATATTCACCCAAAGAAAGCGTTCGTATTTACATTATTCAGAGCAAGTGAGCCAGCAGCAAGTCTTTCTCAGACTCCTCCTATGATCAGTGCCTGATGCTTTACTGTCAAATGTGTTTTAAATACATATTAGAAGTGACAACTGGAAGGAACGCAAAAGCCCAGGTACCTGGGATGTTGCTACGGACTCCAACGTTTGTGAAATCTGTCCCTTTCCACTCGTAAATAATCGGGACCACGTTGCCGCTGAAGCAGACGTGCCCTCATTTCTGCAGAGCAACCTTCCTGGGCAGGTCGTTAAAATTACCCAATGTCATTCACTTTGACTCTTTGAGGGTCTGTAAAACTGATTCCCATTTCCTGGTGTCATTTAGCCCCGTAAAGATCTAGTGCAGACCGATGCTCTGGGGTTAACCCTGCAGACACTTTCTGTTCGGTACAGTTAATTCTAGCGCGAGTACTCCCACTGCCTCCAAGAGAAATGCAAAGCATTGCTGTAACAATACTTGCCTACCTCCTGGGGTCATTGTGAGGCGTAATGAATTCAGCTTTGTAATATACTTGGAAATCTTATCTATAGAATTTACACCTACATACTCTTTGCCCTTTTATTTAAATGGCTGTAACTGTTACTGCGAATTTAACTTATGCTCATGTTTTAAAAATGAAAAGCTTCATATTCAAGGACGCATCACTAATAATAACAGTTTTCCTTCGGTCACTTTGTTTTAAACACTGTCTTGTTTTTACACTCGGCTTGGCAAGGAGTTTCCACTAAAACTGCTAAATGCCTTCAGTCCCACCAAAGTCTCGGAGAGTTGGGACACTTCTCAGCTGTGGGACACGTTCATCAACAGACCTCCAGGAAAACAAAACAAACCCAAGCCATCAAAGACCATCACGCAGGGGCTTGCAGGGCTGTTGCCATGGTCTGGTAAGTACTGCCATAGCCCCGGATGATCAGAGGACCTGGTATGGAAGGCAGCAAGCAGTTTCCTCCCGTCCTAAGCTCGGAAAATCTGACCACGGAGGCGCACAAGTCTGCATTTGCTTGGTTGCTGCTTCTGACAGGAGCTGTAATCCAGAGAGCTGGCAGTAGCTCAGACGGGCAGCTTTTGGATTAGGATCTGCATTACCAAGTATATCCCAGAGCGAAGCTCTTGAAGGGAGAAGAGTTAATGACTTAAAAATAATTATATCCTGCACAGAATTGAAAGGTTTTCCTTGCAGTGCAAGACTGCTTTAATGCAATGGAAACACTAGTATCAGACCCAAGGGATCTGTGTGTGTCAGAGGCTTTACACTTTCCCCATCCTTGAGCTCCTCATGTCTTTAATAGTGTTGTTATTCCAGGTACAGTTTGTTGGCCCTTTGCAGCAGGAACAATTCTGCTGGGCCTGCGTGTGCTCACACGCACCACCCACAGGTCCATCATTTTAGTCACTCTTGAAATGAGCAACAACAGAACGCCAATAACTGTCCTTGCTTAAGACATTGTGTGTTAGAAAGTGCTTTAAAAACAAGTGTTGTCTAGCATGCTTTCATTAGACTGTTACTTAATACGTTTTACTGATAAAAATCACTTAACCAAGAAAATGAACAGTGCCATCAACAGTTCTACAGCATAAGAACACCACTTTATCAGGTTTAAGATTAGAGTATTAACATCCATCCATCCATCCACCCACCCATCCACAGAGACAATATATGCCCTTCAAATCACATCTGGTCACCTCCACTTGCTCTCAATGTCTCTTGCACCAGAAGCCAGGGAGTGTAAGTACTCCAGATTTCTAGGCACGTAGAATTAACTGGTACTAGATCTGTTTTTTTAAGTGATCGCCACAGCATTCCCTCTTTCACTGTCACTTTAGCCATTGCACAGAGTATAGTTATAAAGGTCTGCTCTGGGAAAAGATTCTAATCATAGGCTGGAAGTATAAACTAAAAATTTAGCTTGCAGACTCTGTGGCACAGTAATAACGTATTTCAGTGGACAAGTGGGAAAAAATAACAGTTGATGTGTAAGCAAGAGGAAAAAAAGGAAAAATCTGACATCTTAAATAGTCGACATTGCCTCTCAACAACAGCATTACTAGAGCAGTAACCTGGGAGCGGGGGGGGGGGGGGGGGGGGAGTGCTTCAATCATACTGGGCCTTCGATATGGTGTTCTTGCATCCATCGCCCACAAAGCTCCTGGCAATTAGGCAGCCCTGTGCCTGAAGGAGGTTTCTTAGCAGTGGAAATGCCAGCCTGGAATTTGAATCTTTGCAGGTCTCCCGAGGAGAGAAGGTGACTAAAATGCAAAGAGTAAATATTTACAGTCACAGAAGCCAAAATAATGCAGAGAACAGTGGTCCCTTTAAGGGGAGAAAAGCAAGCAAATGGACCCAAGCTGGTGCTGATCAGCACCTTACATCAATCCCCCAGAGCAAACAGTATTTCCCCATGAAAGAAGCACTTGTCAGCCAAGAAAAAATACTACCTTGCCATCCACGGGAAATCTTCCTGTTTAATCCCTGACAGCAAAGATCACGGGGGCTTCTAGGAACAATCAATTTCCAACACAACACAACACCAACACAACTTTCAGGAACTACCCCTGTGAAAGGCTGAGAAAACAAACCCCTCTGAAGACATCTTCATGTGGTCTACTACCTTGTAAATTAGGATGTCTTCAGAATTTTTAAATACTTGTTAAAAAAGTAGAACCAGAATAATTTTTCTTCTTTTTTTTTTTTTTATGGGGTTAAGATACCCATACATCCCCCAGCACAGAAAGATTTTAAAGTGCTCTTAAACAAATCCTACATATGACAAAAATTAAGCATTTTAAGAGGCTTAAGCTATAGGGGCATCTCAAAATGCCAAGCCATGCAGAAGACTCTTTCCAGTCTATCAGACAACAGACAGCTTCAGCTGAGTGTTGTTTGCAGTGCTTGCGATGGGTTTCCTCATTGGTTATGTTCAGAGGCAGCGATGCTCAGTTGCAGTCCCGTAGCTCTTGGGAAGCAGTTCTCCTGTGGCAGCAGGCTTGCAAAATCCTGCCTATGGCAAGATCTGTACCTCTGGCATACCCCCGGGCTGCAGATCGGTTTGCTCTGGAGCTGGAGGGAGACTCGCTACAGTTTGTAAGCATTTCTATTTTCCAGGTAAGCAGGATGTTTTGAACTCTGTAAAATTTTTAGGAATTCCCGCAGGGTGAAGCCTCATCTGCAGCGTGCAAGAGCTATGTTGAGGTAGAAGGCGAGGCTAGGCACAGCTGATGGCCTGGTGAGGCCAGGCGCTTGAGAGCTTTCATCAGGAACCCCCAGTTCTCATTAGCTTGGGTGTATAGCTCTCACAGTCCACGTGACATCCCTGTGTGGGTCACACAAGCGTTCAGTGTGAGAACCCGAGTGGCTCGGCTTTGGAGGGGGGGGTGGCAGGAGTAACCACCATCCCACCCTGCCTCGTTTGTGAGCACAAAACCCCACCTCTTGCTTCTGCGTGGCTGTTGCATCCACGCCACTAGAAATTATTTTTGCTGCAGGCCTGTGTACACCTGCATCCCGATGAGAGCGTGAGGAGACGACGTCTTGCCGGGAAGGCAGCGCGAAAGCAACGTCCAGCAAGAGCTGCTTTGCTAACCAAACCCCTGGCGTCTCCGCAGGTCCCTCCGTGCCCTGCCACAGCCTGCTGGGATGGCCATGCGGGCGTTTCTCTCCTACCTCTCCCAGCAAGACGGGTCTCCCCGGCTCGGGGCACCCGTTTTGGTGGCGCAGCTGCTTGGTGGGCACCATTTGCCAGTCGGGCTCGCGGAGCCCAGGCCACCCAACCGAAAGTGCCCCCCCCCCCGAAGCCTCACCCTCGTGAGACGGCAGCGAAGCCCACCGACCCGTCCCCGTCCTCCCCCCGAGCCCCTCGGGTGGGGTGTGCGCCCCGGGGCTGCCCCTCTGCCGGCAACAGGTTGAATATTGTAGGTGTGGGCGATTAAAGTGTCGCCGGCACAATGGCGGTCTGTGTCCCATTCGCCACGCCCGGGCTCCTCTTTGCAAAGCGCACACAAGAAGTGACACGGCGCTGGCCCCCGCCATTATGCCGGCGGCATAGCGGCGCGGCCCGCCCCGTCTCCCGGGAAATGGGGCTCCCCCGGCCGCCGCGGGACCACCGCGGCCGCGCACGGCTCCGCGCGCCCCGCCTCAGCGGCTCCCCCCCCACCTCCAACGGCTCTCCCCCTCAACGGCTGCCCCCCGGGGGAAGGGGGGCACACGGACGGCGGGCGCCTGGCGCAGGGGGGAGCGGCCGAAAAACCGGCGGCGGCGCCCCCGAAGCACTTCGCGGGGACAAGGGGCCCCGGCCGCCCCACGCCGCCGAGACCCCGGCGAGCCGGAGCGGGAACCGAGCGCCGCCGCCGCCGCGCGGGAGCCGGAGGCGGTGCCGCAGCGCCACCACCCGGACGGCGGCGGGCACGGCGGGGCGGGCAGGGCTGCCGGTCCCGGCCGCAAAAATCATCCCCGCTCCTTCACCGCTGCTTCCCGCCTTCCCCCGCTCCGCTGAGGGTAAAGGCTGGTCAAGCGCTTGTTGAGCCCCCGTCCCTGGAGGGGCAACAGCCTCCCTGGTGAAACTCCTCAAACGCAGACTTGCTCCCGCACAACGTGCCAGGCTGATGAAATACAGCACGCTTTTCGGCTTCGGTTTCCCCGAACAGCAGCATCAGCCCGGCTTGGTGCGGGCGCTCACCGTGCTCCCCGCAGGCGGCCGGGCTGCTGTTAGCGTCCCCCGGGCCCGCGGCGTGCCGGTGCAGCAGGCGGGGCAGAGCTGGGAGCCCGTCCGCAGGTTCCCGCCTCCGGCCGAACGAAGCACCCCGGCTGCCTTACCTGTGCTAGGCCGTTAACGGCAGCGAGGAGCCAGGTAAAGCCGTCAGCGAGTAAACGCAGTGGTTATCCGGGGCAGGTGTGCACGAGATGATAGACAGCAGTAGATTCAAGCCAGGCTGAGAGACGAGGCCGAATTTAGCCCCTCCAGTCTGCCATTGACAGGAGCGCTGAACAGAGCAATGCCACTTTTGTTTGAGAATTAAAGCCAAAACTCTCCATAAGGGAAAAATCCAGCTAGGTGTTGTACAAAGGAAACAGGCTGCTGGGTTTGGGGGCTTCCGACTCCAGCAGCAGAGTAACCAGTGCTAACAGTGGGCTTTTTTTCCCCATCTTTTCCTCTTTTTTTGGCCATGCTTTTGTGAGTGACCACTGGAAATCTGTATGCAAACGCACTGCACCTGCTTGTTCCTCATATGGCTTTAACCTATGAAATAGAAATTTATGTCTGTACTCCAGGTTAACATCTATTTATACTCCAGCAAATTATACCATGGATAATCATAGAATCATAGAATGGTTTGGGTTGGAAGAGACCTTAAAGATCATCTAGTTCCAACCCCTCCTGCCATGGGCGGGGACACCTTCCACTAGACCAGGTTGCTCAAAGCCCCATCCAACCTGGCCTGGAATACTTCCAGGGATGAGGCATCCACAACCTCTCCAGGCAACCTGTTCCGGTGCCTCTCCACCCTCACAGTAAAGAACTTCTTCCTTACACCTAATCTAAATCTACCTCTTTCAGTTTAAAGCCATTAAGCGCTTGTCCTATCACTACATGCCCTTGTAAAAAGCCCCTCCCCAGCTTTCCTGTAGACCTTTCCTTTAGGTGCTGGAAGGCTGCTGTAAGTTCTCCGTGGAGCCTTCTCTTCTCCAGGCTGAACAACCCCAACTCTCTCAACCTGTCTTCATAGGAGGGGTGTTCCATTCCTCTAATCATCTTTGTGGCCCTCATCTGGACTCGCTCCAACAGGTCCATGTCCTTTTTAAGTTGAGGGCCCCAGAGCTGAACACAGTACTCCAGGTGGGGTCTCACAAGAGTAGAGTAGAGGGGCAGAATCACCTCCCTCGACCTGCTGGTCACGCTTCTTTTGAAGCAGCCCAGAATGTGATTGGCTTTGTGGGCTGCGGGCGCACATTGCTGGCTCATATTCATTTTTTCATCCACTAATACCCCCAAGTCCTTCTCCTCAGGGCTACTCTCAAACCAGTCTCTGCTCAGCCTGTATTTGTGCTTGGGATTGCCCCGACCCAGGTGCAGGACCTTGCACTTAGCCTTGTTGAACTTCATGAGGTTCATAACCCACTGGCTGTAATTTTTAGAAGGAAAGGTGCTTGTATGTGTCAATATTTATGGAATAAATCCTTAGAAATATTTAAGGAAATAAGTTTTCCCTTTTCAAACAACCCATACAAGATATAACAGGCCTAATATACTTATGAATAGGCCTACATTTGTCAGATGATGTAGCAAGCCTTTAAAACTGAAGATCACAATGATATTTATTGAAGACAATAAATATCTTTCAAAAGTCAGATTTCTAGGTGTATCGGCTCTACTTCTACCTATCTTTCATCTTGATGTAGGAAAACCAAAGCTCCCTGTGTCTCATATCAGCTATACCTTCTGTATTGTATAGAGAGTCTAAAAGGATGTCTTTTTTATCACATAAAGTGTTTTAAGGAATTCTGTTTTGTCAGAGAGGAAGAAGAAAACTTCACCTGCAGTTTCCTCAACCTGCAGAGATATAAAACCAATCCAAGCAACAGCAGATATTATTCAGAAAGGTCTGTAAAAGTTAGAGCAAGGCAAACCATTGCAGTGTTGCCTGAGCACTATTTCGTCAAGCAACATGCTTTTCTGTTACACTACATCAATTTCTTGCTGTGTTCACTGTCATGCTGCAGAGACTATTCCTTAAAAACGTGTCAGATAGTAGGAGTAGCAAGTAACCACATTATTAGCTTTGTTCACACTATTTGCTTTCTTTCTCCCGTTCCCCTGCGTGTAAGCAAAAGAATTAATTAGTAACAACATGGGTCAGCTGTGATTACTCTTACTGTGGTCCACAGGGAATATTCATATACAGGGAATATTCAAAACCAAACAAGACCTCCCCACTGTGTGTGTGAAGAAGCATGTCCCTGGCCAGTGGGGGAGAAAGGCAAGCTTACCAGCAGTGGCAGGGCTACAATGCACTCACAGAGCTGCCCACTCCCCCTTTTTTTTTCCTGGCACTTGACAGGGACACGAGCTAGACTGGCAGACTGAGGCAAATATAACACAAACAACCCACGAGAGGGGTCTTTTTTTTCCAACTGTGCTTTTTAATTTCTAGGAGTTGTATAACATTTACCACCTTCACACCAGGCTCCCAGGCAAAATGCTTGTGACGGCATCTTCTGGCCGTGCCGAGTGGGAAAGGAGCGTCCCTCTGCAGTCAGGTAAGGGGAGTAAGCAGCACCTCCGAGCCTTTCTTCGAGTGGCAACAAAAGTTAGATTCAGGTGGGGCAATTTCCTATATGTAGAAGGAGGATATGATATTTCCATTCATGAGGATTATTCCTGTGGATGTTTGCAGACGGGGCTTTGATCCAGTTGATAATACATCCCGTACATAGTCAGAGAGCTAACAGGAAAGCCTGTGCAGTTAGAAGGGGCTGCTGCGAAGGAAGGGGCTGCTTTCCACCTCCCTGGCTTGCTACATTTTTCCAGTGATGTCCCATCTATAGTCATGTGCCAGTGTGGGGGACTGGGATACCGCACCCTGCGCAGCAATGATGCTGCTGCAGCCCCGCGGGGAGGGGAAAGGCAGGCAAAGTTTGTCTGTCCTAGTGGGCAGCCAGGTGTGAACCCTCAAATTAGGGGTGGGGGGCATCTTTGCCCTGAAATAATCACCCCTTTCCTTTCTCCTCCTTCTTTCCATAGCCTCCCTTGACTCTGGTGCTGGGGTCAAATGGAGGGGGGTGAGGGGGTAGGGCAAGCAAGCAGCTGAAACAGAGCTGGGGGGGGGGGGAGCCCAGCTGTAGAGCACTCACCTGGTGGGCTGTAACACGAGGCTCTTATGGGGCTGCAAAAGCAAACCTGCACGTTACACCTCGGCAGAGGCTGTACCTGAGCTGCTGGTTTCCATGCCTTGTGAGGCCAAGTTACTATGCTGCCGTGCTGGCTGCGGCACGGGCCGGGACAGCAATCTAGGGAAGCACCTGCAGCTGTGCGGTTACATGAGGAGCTCAACAGCTATCTCATGAAGACATGCATGTGCACCCCCCCTCCCTTTTATTAATTAATGGGTTTCCCTTAAATGCCTTATTTTTATTTGGGGGGGGGGGTCAGTATTATAATGGATGATAGCTGGATTTGCAGATAAAGCTGTTGTTAATTTTTGTTTTGGCACTCTGCAGCAGTCCCTTATCCCATGTTGTCTTGGTGCATCACCTGCTTGGAACAAGGAATGGTACGCAAGCATTTTTTTTTTTTTTTTTAGAAGGGGCAAAAATTATCCTGCTTTGAAAGAAAGGTTGGCCTTACTAGTGCTGGTAGGAGTAATTAGCTACAGGAGCACCGAGCTGTCATGTCATGGTGGAGGGGTGTCCTGTGCTTACTGGGCTGCAAGTAGCCTTCTTTCTCCACTGGTATGGCAGTTACTGATCCCAGGCATTTGTACCAGGGCTCATACTGTCGCTGCGCCCATTCACATGCTTTGGGCAGCATGAGCAGCACCTCTGGGGAAAGCTCCCTGTTGTGGGAGGCTAACCTGGCATACAAAGGGCTCCTGCCCTGATACGTGGCACTTTCCAGCTGCTGGTGGGCTCACACCGCTTCTGGTGGGAGCTAGGGAGAAATGTGTGACCCACATATCTGCCTCTGTAGCTCTGCTTACGAGCCTCAGGTATGTCCATAACAGCCCCTGCTGTTTTTAAGAAGGGGCCAAAACTGGTCTGAAATGACTGCTGGGGCAGAAGGAGCTGTGGTGAAGGTGTGTCTCTGGCCTGTGAACAGGACAACCATTGCCTCTTCCCACTGCCAACCCACCCGGGTGGTGCAACCCTCTCCTTGGCTCCCTGCTCGCCTCTCTCTCGCCCCAGTATCCTCAGCTAAAAGCCCTTCTCTGAGCATTTGGGAAGGAAAGATTTATTTTTCCCCTTACAGCAGTGAACTGGTTCTGAGATGCTGAATGCTTGCTTCTGCCTCATATTTCCTGTGTGACCTGGAGCACAGTAGTTAATGACTTGACAGTTCAGTTTTCTGGCTGTAATGTTTTTCTTCCTTCTGAAGAATGTTATAGAAATAAATTCTGTAGTACATGCAAAGCGTTGTGCCACTGTGACGAATGGGATGGGGGGGCAGATTCTGTAAGTCTTGACAGATAGTAAATTTATTTTTATAACTACACCTCTTGCAAGGTAATTTTTTTCATGAAATTCATGGCTCCTGTAATTTTGGGGCATTGGTACAATTTTTTGGTTAGGAATTCATTAAGCTGTGAATCATTTTGCCTGCACTGACCTTCCTTTGGAGGCTTCTGTTTCTGACCTCATGAATGATGCCTTGGGCAAGACATGACAAGCTGATAGGTTGTGATGATGCATTTGCAGTTGCCCACTGGTCTTGATGTGACATGTGGATGTGCTGTTCATGTCACAGTGTTTATCAAAAACTTTGTCTATGACTCATACTTAGGAGCAGATACTTGATTTTCACATTTATTTCAAAACAGCTCTGCAGAGTGAAGAGGAAACACAGATATTGTGACCGAGAGAAAAATGGATAAAGCAGAGCTGTGTTGGTATGATGCCTTTGTTGCTTTGGAGACCCTATTTTTTTCATTAGCTACACCCACAAGCATGCATACTGGAAGCTGGTTTACTTTTCATGTCATCACTTTTGTGCAGACTTGAGAAATTAAACTTATCTGGGGTATTAACCTCCAGTATGCTGTATTGACCCAACTACAGTGAGTCTTCACAGAAAGGCAGCTTTACATTCTCATCACTTCATAGCATTCTACGTGAGTGGGAAAGAAAGAGAAGAAGATACTTCTAACAAATCTGATCTATTTAGGGAAACAAAACTAGCACTTTGTTTTGTGAATACAGGAGGGAAACCCAGGAGACTTTGGCTCTGGTCAT
Organism: Harpia harpyja; assembly: GCF_026419915.1. NCBI lineage: Eukaryota > Metazoa > Chordata > Aves > Accipitriformes > Accipitridae > Harpia > Harpia harpyja. The sequence continues at coordinate 36,898,585 of NC_068941.1, forward strand.
GCTGCGGGTGAGTCAGTGACAGCTATAATAATTCCCTTGATTGGTGCAGCAGGATGATTTTTTATCTTCAGGTATTTCACTGTTGGTCAATAGAAACATCTTACTAAGTGATTCTTTGAAATCGGATAAATATGTTTTCTTCCACTGCTTGCTTTTTGTTTGTAGCTGGTATGTCAAAATGATTGTATGACTAGAATCACCATGCAAACAACTCATCTTTATATGCAGCTGGCTTGTACTTCCAGTGGAGGTACTGCAGCGACACACTTGACAGGCTTTAACACTGTTACTTCACTGGATTTTCATTTAAAGAAAGGGAGGAGAAGTGTAACATAGGGTTTGCCTTAATGTAGCCTGTTATAGAGAGTACTATGTAGTATCTGTAAAACTACCTAGCTCTAGAGAGGTGTCTGTGAGCATAAATGGGAGGGACAATGCCTATGCTAAAGACAAAGTGAATGACTTATGATGCCAGCAGGACAGCACTTTCCAAGAGGTCATGATTACTTTACAGATCAGGAATAGCCTAAAACTAGGACCCCGGTCATGCAAGCATCTTTGTGCCTAAGGGAACCCCTACTAGGCACACTGTAAAGTGCATAAGGGCTTGTAGGGTCAGTGCCTCAGTTTGCCACAGCTCTGCCTCAGAGAAAGTAAGTAGAGTTGGTCTCTTGGCTGATATGAAATAATAAAAGTAGCCTGATTATAAAAGCTTCTAGCATCCTGTTGCTAGGCATTTAGTGCCTGCTGATGTACAAGCCTATTGGCATTAGTGCATAGGCACCTTTAAATTTTAACCTCAAGTCACTTTCACTAATCTAACTTCCTTTAGATTTTTATGTTACCTGGATTCAGTTTTTTTTTTTTAACATAGCAATGAACTGAGGACTCCTTCCAATGTATTTCTGAAACTATAAAATGAAATCCCCTGAATGCCTGCTAAACTTAATAGAAAATTGTAAGACGTCAAAAATATTATTAAGTGAATGAAATACACTGAATGTAAAAAGCCAGCGGACAAATGTTGGATGCTGCAAGTTAAATCATCATGGCTGATGTTCTTGCAGTACATTCTGCATGACTGACTTACTAATGACTAGGCCATTAAGTTTAACATGTTAACGAAACTTAAGGATTGAGAAGGCCATAATGAAATACGGACTGAATTCTCTCGCACTAAAACTTTCGTCAGATCTAAAGGCAGTGTATGTCCAGCATCAGAGCAAACTAACTTCTGTGCAAATAAAGATGGCAAATGTGATTCTATAAGAATAATGACCATGTTCCAAGAAAATTCCTAGATTACACTAAAAATGATGGAGGTGGGATGCAGTATTTCTACAAATCACGTCCTGTATGTGTCAGTGCCAATGAACTCTCAAATCATACTCCAAAACGCCATCCACATACGCTTTCTGAAATCTAAGCCTGACATTGATAAACATGGTAAATTGTGGTGATCTCCATGAATGCTCTACACTGACCTGACTCACGGCAGCCTGGCGAGCTCATCCCATCTCCTCAGGCTAAATCCCCTTCAGTAATAGTCCCACAAAAACATTCACGAGTAGACGCCTTGCTACAGACTGAAAATCCCACAGCACTCAGCAATTAAACAGGAGGAAACGCAAGTTTAGAAAACAATTTTATTAGACAAATTATTTAGACAAATTATACACAGAAAGCTCTGCCACTTGTAACTGAGGCCTCCAAAAAGTGTTTTGTGTATCTGTATAATAGGCAACACATCAAAATAGGCCTATTTTAAATATTGTACATGGTTAACAGGTTTTTTTAATAGCTAAAATCACTGCAACATCTGGTATGTCCCTACGTAGCTTGTTGGAAAGAAATTTTCTTTTTTTTTTTTTTTATTTTACTCAGAAGTGTGGATGAGTTCATGAATGTTACAAGGGGGAAGCAAGTTGTGCATGCTTTTAGACACTTGCTACCCTGGAAACAAAATGGCCTTTTGCACGATAAGAATTTGTTCTGCCTTACACAGTAGACAATATTTGAAGATTTAGTACAAAAAACAGTGACAGTACAAGATGCTCCCCCAGAACAGAATTAGCATCAAAATAGAATAGATCTGAAGAATATACCTTTTAATTTATCCTAAAGCAAATCACATAGGCTGATTCCTATTAATTCTAGCCAAAGAATGAGTTAGGTTAAAATAAGTGTATGGTTGCATTAAAAACAAAACCAAATCAAAAAACTCACAGAATAAACTGCTTGCTTTCTACTTAACTGCATTTTTAGTTTTAAGGATTACAAATTGAAAGCTCTTCCTACATTTCTAACAGGTAACAGTGTTACTTTAAAAAGCTGGTGCCAAAGTGGGCACTGGTTTTGCTCTCACTGCTGTTCTTTCTCTTGTTCTATACAGTTGGCACTAATGTAAAAAATACATAGCTCCTCTAAATCTAACTTAACATATAAAGGGTTAAAATGAGCGCTTGTTCATATTTTTTTTTCCTTAAACAATACATGATTATAATTAAGGCCACATCTGTATTTCTCGAGGGCTTTTTTTTTTCTCCATTAACACCATTATTGTATTGATCAACTGCACTGATTTGGAAAATAATTTATTAACCTCTGATCTATGTTTAAACTTCTCTAGAACTGTATTAGTTGTTCATGAATGTGGTATGCCTAAGAGAGAGTTCCATTTGTCTAATTAATTAAAAGTAAAATTATCAAGGTTAGCCTTATAGAATGCTCAACAGCCAATGCAAAACCTAACCAAAGGAGATACATCTAGGTACAAATGTTAAATTGCCCCAGATGTTCTAATAAAAAAGTATAAAATATGCTCTGTTGGCAAATGATGCAAGTCAGAATAACATTAAAGCAACCTGTCTTTTCTAAATGAAAAGACCCCCTGCACTGTACATCTTTCCTGTATACAACACATTTTTACTAAAGCTTTATTAAATGAATTGCAATAGCAATGGCTGCCATTTTATAGCTATATATACATGTATATATATATACACATACCTGTGTGTATATATGTATATATATATATGTATGAGATACTAATTTATTTAACACAACAGAGGCTTCTGCCATATGATACAGTTTACTGTACATAAGAAAAACTTTTAACACTGTACAATCACATAAAGGTCATATGCACTGTTGCAGTGCAAAGGTAGATTTAACTGTAGTCTTTACTGGCATAGTAATGGCTTTTTGTAATCCTACAAAACTGCATTCTCATATTATGGGGCCTGAATGGTCTTTTAACTTCATTTGCTTTGCTTGGTTTTTTTTTTTCTTTTTTTCCTTTTTGCTTTTTTTTTTAATTTTTCCATTTTTTAAACTGCAGGGTTTGCCTTTGGTCCACAGTTAAAAGGACACACAGCAGTGGAGCGCTGACTGGATGCAGCAGAATACATGAAAAGGACTTAAGTTATTGCAATTATAGTAAAAAAGAGCGGTGGGGAAGGAGGAGCCAATGCCCTTCTGTAAAGTAATCCTCAGGGTTTTTCTACGCACGAATTGCTGCACGTTTCCTATATTTAAAGTATATGAAAAGCCTGAAGTAACCAAAACCTAATGTGGTGATAAACCAAAGAATAAGTGATTCGACTAGTAAAGAGAATAAGGGGAGACAGAGGAGACCAGACTGAGAAAGCAGAGAAGAGGAGGAGGAAGAGTTGTTACTAATAATCCTGATTCTTAAATAAAATAAAAAAAGGGGGAAAAAAAAACCAAACCAAACAGAAAATAACCCCCAAACAAATTAACCCTCAAAACCAAGAAATAAGGAAAAGAAAAAAGGTTACATCCATGTTAGTCCCACAATATTACAGCTGCTCCTTGCAAAGGGAGTCCTAAAAAAGAAACAGTGAAGAAACTTGGTCTGATGCTCAGATGGAAGTGCCTCGGTCTGGGTCACTACCGATATTCAGCCCCAGAGTAGGAGTTGGTTGGTAAGGGATAGATGACATTGTTTTGATGGGGCTTCTGAAAAAGCCACCATTGGGTGCCCTGTGCCTGAAAGGGCCAGTTCGGTGCTCGGGCACACTGCCGAAGGAGAAACCCGAAGCGGCTTTAGCAGACAGCGTGCGGCTCAGAGTCTGGATCTGTTCTGGTATGAAGGTGGTTGTGGTGATGTGTGTGTTTCTGAAGTCACTGATTTGCTCCAGTGCCTGACGTGTGGGTAAAGTGTCAATGTCCAGCGGGGTCAAGTCAATCGACGAGGTGGAGAACTGTTTATGGGGACTGTCGTCGTCTGTGCAGAGGCTGTTCACGCGCCTGTGGAGGTGCTCCAGGTCGATCTCCTTGTCATCCTGGGGAACGAGAAAAACAAGAGGCACCGCTCACCATCGCCATTTGTCCTGGGTTGAAGCTTCACAGTGCGATCAGAACTGCTCAGGAAGCACAATGCACAATTAACTACAGCTGGCTGTTGGCTGACGGCATCTCTGAAGGTCACCGGCAACCACCCCCACCGCCTGCAGCTGGGTGGGCTAAGCCAAACCGAGGCAGACCCTTACACCACAGCTACCTTCAAACGCTCAATCCGAACAACTAAACTCCAAGCGCTACTGCTTGGTTTCCATCAGGAAAAGTCAGGCTCAGAGCTAGGTGGGTTGGACTAGCAACAGCTGAATAAGAGTAAACTTTGTGCCATGAAAGCAAAGCATAATCTCAAATGCCTGGGATGATGCCAGTTCTTCAACTCTGCATGAGGACTAAATTTGGATGTCAACATGGGAGGCTCCGAGGGATCAGGTTGCGGTCTTTGTCATCCTCTCAGGGCTTAAGGAAGGGCTAAAAACATCTCAGGTTGCTTTTTGCCTTTATAATATAAATTGTGGTGTAGAAAAGCTGAACTTCCAGACGAAAAAAAAAAAGCACTGGTGACTCACTGACATCACACAGAAAGGAGTACACCAGGCAACTTTAAATTATGATGCCAACAGAGGGTTTAACCCTCCCCTTACCTACAAAGAAGCAATTCCATCGATTCTGATGGAATTACGCTCTTGTGAGTGAGAAGAAGAGAAGGCGGCCTGGGGTATTTATTATAATATATCATTCCTCCTCTTATCTCTGTCCCTTTTCCTTCTTAAATCTCTCCTCCCAGAGAACAGGTTTGTTATAATTGAGAATTTAAACGCATGGAAGTTAAAAAAAGTGGCGATGTCCTGGGTGACACAATAAATCATCTGTATTGTACTGAACTGCAAAGCTTAATTCAAAGCGGCATTAAGTATATACATACAGGGGTATTCCCTCAGTCTAGGTAGCACAGCTCGCTCAGAACAAAAATCGATTTCAACTAACCTTAAAATTTACCTTAATCTCTGTGAAATCTACTGGCTCTTCCAGGCCACTAGAAATATCTCACACCCTAGGACCTCACAGAGGATAATCAGGCAGCCGATAGGTGTGCACTGATGACTTCCAGCCTTGATTACTGCAACTCAATGACTGGCTTGATCCAGAGCTCCCTGAATCAATGGCAAAACTCCTAGTATACCGAATGGACTCAAGATCCCTCCTTTGTCTAGGAATAAAGTCAAGCACTCTGAAAAAGTCCACACCTAGAACAAACTGCAGGAGTTCATCTACTTAGCAAAACGGATCACCTAATATTTGCACTGGTACCACGCCGAACACAGAGCCCGACTGGAAGGAGGCTGAGAGGCCAGCTCCCCTCCTGGATTTTACCCTCCAAGGGCAGGGACAGGGATATAAACCGGGGGAAAAGGGGCAGGGAACAGGGCATCAGGGATCTCCCAGGGACTGGACGATTGCTGACCACAGAGGCTTTGGTTTGAGCTCATCACGGGAAGGAAAAAATGCAGTGCTCATTTCTCAGACTTAGCTTTCTGTCTGTAGTTTATTCACATGTGGACATAGACATGGATGCACATAACAACCACACAGGTGACATTGAAACCAAACGCATTCACCAAACGCTCTCTCCTAGAAACTTTGGAGCTGCATATGGATGCAGGAGAACTGGGGCCACATTGGAAGCTAAAGAAATATACCGAGGCTCCGTTAGCACGTGCAAGTCATGACTATGTCTCTGAGGGACAGTCCTAAATATTTTTGCTTTTTTTTTCCTTTTTTCCTTTGTTGGGTTATTTTTGTTTGTTTGTTTGTTTTTAATTTTGAAAAAACATACAAACGCTGTAATTTAAAATGCCGATCAGGAAAAGATTGGAATTTCATCACTTCTGAGCCTCTATAAGTTACTCAAAATATTCCTCTTTCTTCTCTTACAGAGATGCATTTGGGGCTAGGGTCAGACCAGTGAAAATATATAAGCGGTGATATTCTCCCATGCTTAGCCCACAACCCAGTCTCCACCCAATCGATACACCAAAATGAGACCCACTCACAGTAAGATTGTGCATATCTCCATAATATGATCTTTCCTCTTCTCTCTTGTGTGATCAGTAGTGAAATATTCAGCAGTTTTCACACTTAAATTATCATCAGGCTTCAGAGTCAACATCCCATTGAGATTACTGGGGCGGTTCATACTTCTCTCAGAGCTACCGTTTAAGGCTGTCTGCAGACTCAGGCAGACATCATTGAATGGATTACTTCTGGTACGCGACCGAAATGTTATCTTCGCAACCATAAGACAATTTTTTTCAGTATAAATGCTTGCATTCTGGAGCACAAGATGGCAGCCACCAGGAAAAAGGGTTGGCTTGCTGACCACAAACTGGCCCAATCTGACCCCCGATTCTGGACTAGTGGCCTGGAAGAGCCAATGGGTTTCATGGAAGCTAAAATGAATTTTAAGAAAGTTAGTTAAGATGTATTTCTTTGCTGAATGACCCCCACATCCAGGAGAGTGGGGACATTCAGCACATACGTCCACGTTAAACTCAGTTTTGAGCCAAGCTTTTCAATTTAGCGTTGAGATGCAATTTTAAATGCTAAGCTAATGACCACGTAACAAAGATCAAGGAGGCCAAATTATACCATTTGTGGAAAGTATACACTTGAATTTCTCTGCATTTGAAAACTGAAATAGGAAATTTTATAGTTATATAAAATATCCATGTTGTTTTTTTCTTTTCATTTGTTATTTATTTTGATGTTTTGCACCAGATAAATATGTAGTATGAAGTTCTGAAAGTTTGGGTAAACAACAGTCAAGTAAATTTTAGGTTTTTAAGATAATTTACCAGTTGAAACTATACAGTTTCTATTCCTGAGAAACCCAATTTAAAGACTAGAGATTCTTTTTTTTTCTTTTAATAATGGTCCAGTCCAGATCTTGAACAAAAAAAAGCTTGGGAATTAAAACAGGCAAGAAAAGATTGAACGTATTCTAATATCAGTGCCAATGCTGTCTAATTAGGTAGTGTAAGTAATCCAGCCTGATTACACAGCATTAGATTAGCAGGAATAAACACAATGGAGAAACTGCAGAGAAGGCGAGACCACTGCACACAAATTAACAGCAATACCCCACAAGCTACACAGATATGTCTAAGCTACACAGATAGAAAAGCTATAATTGATAGTGCTACATTAAAGCTCGTATTTAGGTTCAGCTTTGGGCATCACTGCCAAGTACATTTTAATAACTTCTTTTCTCCTAATGTTTTTCTAGTATTTTGTAGAGCTAAAGACTTAATTATGAAGGTAAGAAATTTGTCGTAAGACTGCATAAGGCTCAGATGGCTGGTAAAGGGACAGGCAGATTGCCACGGGAAGGAAAATATTATACACGCAGGTGTAGAAGCAAGCTCATCTCTGGTGTAAAATAACATATCTCCCCGTGGTCTCCATCCAAGATTTTCTGAAACAAGTCTGTGGTACATTTCAGAAATAACTCTGGCCTGAATCTGAAAAATATAACGTACTCTTGCTTCCCTGGACTTCAGATGAAATAATGAGAACTGAAGTTCATGGAAGCCTCAAGCGGTTAACATTTCTGAAAATGGGGACAAGCTTATTTAAGAAGCTAACTGTTGATTAAAGGGCTAAACTTTGCAAATCTATTTTGAAAGACTCAGCCACTGAGCTTAGGGGATATATTTTTCAAGAAGAAGCCAAGAAACGTTTGAACTTATGGGGAGAATTAGCTCTCACCAATGGGAATAATGAACTAAATATTGATGTATTAATAACGTACTATTCTACAAGTAACAGTTGTGTTTTACTCAGAATAGTTGCGTATTTATACATCATCAATATACATTTTTTTTTTTCATTCAAGCTTTTCTAGAAAGAACAGCTAAAGAGATTTTGAGGAACAACATTTACCTTAAAAAATCAGGAACCTAAGGAAATACCTCTGAATTTGATTCCCCACCCTCTCTAATGCTATAAAGTCAAGCCAGCAATCTTTAGGGTGCATGAAAATTCCCCAGGAGAAATGGAGGGTCTAATACCTCTTTTGATGGAACCCGGGAGCCTTTCCTTTTATTCCACCACGTTTCCAACATTGCAATGAAACAGGATAGGACAATCCCAGCAGCGAGGATGCAGAAAACACCTGCAAAACTTTTTATGTCCAGGGCACCTCCTTTCTGTTTGGTATCCACAGATGAGTAAAGATCACATTGACCGTTCTTCGGCCACCACTTATGCTTCAGTATGTCCATGTCACCATTCTGCTGCAGCTCCAAAATCCTTGAGGAGAAAGCACAGAGTCAGGGGTTACAGTGGGGCAGTGGAGGTGGCACCTGAGAGCGCGAGGATGTAATCCAACTACTTGAAACCTTCCCATGAGTCTCGGAAAGCCAAGCAGCTGATGAATCCAGATGGACTGATTTAGCCAGAAAAGAAAGCTTGAATATGGGGTTGCTTGTAAGACTAAGCATATGGATATCTATGCTCCACTCTAGATACAGGAAAGCACACACAAGTCTCTCTTTCCTTCTTTTAAAACCCTTAATGAAAATCCTTTACTTAATATACAATATTTTCTTACCTGGCTTTCACTACAGACTATGTCATTTGACTTGTGTAGTGCATTTGATATTTGATAATATATATTTTGCATTTTAATTGCTGAAGAAGAGACATTTCACTCAATAAAAAAAGAAAAAGAAAATACAGTTCAGATGTACCTCAGGATACATGTTATCTTATTGTAAACTGATTTTTATCATGTTACCTACTTGCTGTTTTGGAGAGAGAGCAGAACCATCTTAGCTGCAGTCAGTGATGACCTAAGCTAATCTTGCTCAATGGGAGCGTGCGACCTGCTGGTAAGTGATTTCCACAGGAAGGTTCTTTGCTGCGGAATTTACTCATCCTTGCACCTATGTACCCAGCCCACTGCCAAAGATTTACTGGGCAGCTTGGAAGGCCAACGTATTTAGCTAGACTTCCTGTGGGATGAACAGTTTGAGAAATGACAATTTTGTTTGGAAGATTTTCATATTTAGTTCATTTATTCCTGAGGAGAGTGTTTTTTTAAAAACATCCAGAAGTGACTAGAGTAGCAGCTGGGTGCATCTGGTTACCCAAAATAAAAAATTCAATGATTACACTTAAAAAAAATAAAACAGGGGGAATGTTTTCCTTCATGTAATGAATTTGTTTTTCATTTCAGCGTTGGAAGGCAAACAATTACTTGTGCAATCATTTGACACAGCATGCTAAAAATCCAAGTGCACACAAACCAGCAGAGGTCTGCAATGTTGCTACCAGAGACTGTACTGCATCAAAGGGGGAAGAAAAGCTGTCCCACTCACTCAGGGCTACCATAACAGCTCAATGCAGTGGTCTACCTCAACCTCAGAAAACCAGAATATTATGAAAGGGAGTTTGAATGCACCTCGGAAGCACAGGGCAACTGCTCTATACAGAGATCATTCAATCTCTAATGCCACTTGAACAGGTAGTCATGTCAATGAAGCCACTAAATTTTCTATGGCGCGTTCAAATGACTATATAGTTATGCTGTGGTCCTACCAGGCATGGGAGACTTCAGGCAGCCATCAGTGGCTTAAATCCCAGCACAGCTCTGGAGTGCCTTTCTGCTTCCTACCTAGGAGTAGTTCCCGTGGCTGAGCTCCTGACCTCTTCAGAGGGGAACTGCTTGTCCACCTCTGTGCTGTACCAAAGGGAACAGTGCCCTTGAGGAATAGATTACAGGTGATACACACAGCTTTGGAGTTGTCAGAATCACCTTGTTTGCATATCTTTGTGTTTATAAGAAGTGGGACAAATTCTGTGCAACGCCTGCTGACAGTACATCGCTGAAGGTCCAGCCCTGAAGAACTGTGAACAAGGTCAGAGTTGCCTGGGCTATGTTTTGAATTGTCCCAACCCAAGGACAACTTAGGGAAGCCCCACCCCAAAGCTTCCTGAGGGGGCAGGGATAAGTCAAGGACTGGAGGACTCTCCGTTCTATTGCAAGAGACAGAATAGCTGTTATGAGACATCCATGTTCAGAGGAGCTTTGGGGGCATGGGGACCATACACAGGATTGCTGCTATTGCTGCCTACAGCTGCCTGTTGGGAGCCTGTAGAGAAGCTGGCGCCAGACCCAGTAACAGGAGGAGATGCAGCTGGGACAAACTGGAACATGAGCAATCCTGACTAGATAAAAGGAAAAAGGGAGAGGTCAAACACCGGAACAGAGAATTTGCAGCGTCTCCATCCCTGGTGATATTCAAAGGCCCACTGGGCAAGGCCCAGAGCAACCTGACCTAACTGGACCTGCTTTGAGCAGAGGGCTGGGCTGGAAACCTTGAGATCCTTTCCCACCGTAATTACTCCTCTGTGACTGCAAACACAGTCCATACACTACTCTCTGTCACGGCATACGGTGGTTACAGACATAACTCACCATAAGTCTGGTTCTCACTGCCCTAGCATCCTGCATTAGGACTTATGCAAGTATTTTGGCCCAAATATTCCAGTCTGTCAGGTTAGCAGGAGCAGCAGATAGTCAGCATAAACAGAACCCTTTTGTCTAAGTTGTTGTAGAGTAATAGAAGATTAATTTTTGATGCCCAATCCAAACATTTGGCATATATGTTTTTTTATTTAGGAGTTACTGTACTATCTACACAAGGCAGTAACAAAACAACATTGTGGGGCTTATTTCTTCCAGCAGCAGCTCTAATCCCTGAGCAGGGCTATTTTCTCTCTTTTATTCAGTCAGTAATAGAATGAACCATCCAAATGATTGCTCTATTCTCATTAATTAAATGATTCTTCACTTGTCAGTGTAATTCCTGATTACACAAGACATCTTTTCAACAATAGGCATTTGCATAAAGACACTGAACTTTAGCTTGTTCCTTAACAGAGATTTATTCCTAATTGTACTCCTGTTAATTATTGGCAATTTTCTTTATGGATGTAACATATAAGTTCAATTATTTAAAGGAAAACATAAAAAAGAAGCAGAAACTGGGGATAGTAATTACATCGTTACATGGAAAAGCTTAAGAGATGGAAAGCTTATAATGAAGCCTTGTAAAACTGTAGCTAAAAACAGATGTTGAGAGATAAAATACATATCAAGAGAAATTATAAGAGCACGGATATCTAACTATATTAACTTCACACAGAGAAAAAGAGGGATCCCACTTCTATTAGACTTAGTAAAGACTTTGTTTCTGAATTCACCCGTTTGTGGAACCAAAATAATAGCTAACATATTAAGAAGATTTAACACTACCAACCTGTTCCTAGTTATGAAACTTCCTATTTTTGTAGCACGTTTTCAGAAATGAAAATCATACTTTTATGGAAATTCCATGAAAAACAACATGAGGAAGGGTGCTTTCTTGAGAGCCTGCACAGCCCATAGGCCCTGCTGTCCTTGTGTGCTGCAGGTGCTTCCCACACGATGGCACCCTTTCCCTAAAAATACGTGCTTTCCCTGCAGCTCCTGGTGGGTGCCCTTACACACTAATCAGACACCTGTGGGGTGGCAGGCACTACAATCAGTTTCGAATTTGATTTTCAAATTTAATAAATGACTAAAATAATAATGCATTAACTAAATGCTCTGAATGATAACGATGCACTAGACACTATAATTCCAGCAAGTGCCTCTTCTCACAAGTCCCAGATTTTTACAGCTGAACTTTTTCCTTGACAGCCTTGGCTCCTCTGAGCCTGCTGCCTTGGCATGGAGTAGTAGTGCAACGCGTAAGGCAGTAGTAAGAGTGGTGGAAAGTAGTAAGTAGGGTGCGTGAGTTCCTGCTGTTTTGAAACACCATAGTCTTAAAAAGTTTACAGAAGAGGCCTATATATTGAAATAATCTGATTTGTCTGAAAAACATGACCTTTAAAACTTGCTTATGGATAGAGTGCACATCTTAATGTGCAGGCATCACTCTAGCAGGCAAACTGTTACAGTAACATTTTTCAAGGCAATGATGTAAAGCTATTGAGCTGCACAAAAGAAAACGTCTGCATGCACTTCAACTAATTTGGCCCTGAATTCACAGTGCCAAGTGATGTCTAGTGGATATAAACACAGAAACCTAAACTGCCTGCGGTTTCCAAATCTGACAGTGATGTGAACAAATCCTACTGAATCAATGGGAATAGGGCTGGATTCAACTTGGTAACTACATACTTTGCTCCTGGCAGTGAAATGTAATTACTCCTGCAAAATACCCACAGATAAAAAAAATCCAACTTATTATGATAGCAAGGTGTCACAAATGCTACAAAATTGAGACATCTGTGACAACACTGTTTTTTTGATCTTGTTTTATTCTGAGTTATCAGTAGCAAGCAAGAAATGCAACAGGCTATTTACAATGCGATCAGAAACACCAATGCATGGTCCGAGATGCCGAAGGTTACTCAATATTGTCTTCCTGCACCAGGAATGTGTTATCCAGAGGGATAACTTCACCATAGGCACTGACAAGGAAGAGGAGATGATGATGTGCTACTCTGGCTCTAGTCTCCCAGATCAGGCTGCTGGAGGGAGGAGATGTGCAGAGCCATACAATGAGTGCCCACTGTCAAAAGGGGGGGGGGGGGGGGGGGGAGAAAAAGTAAATAAATTAAAAAAAAAAGGCGGGGGGGAAAGCTGCTGTTTGTGTACCTCAGTGGGCTGTGCCTTGGGAGCCCGAGCCAAGATCCCAGCCCTTGCGCCAGCTCCCGGGGAGCTCCTGGGTAGGCCACACAGGTCATGTCTGGGAGCGCTCAGCGCCTGTGGATGGGGCCAGGTGGTTAAAACAGCTCAAGTAACTTCTCCAGTGGTTAGCCAAGAGTTAAATTCCTCAGGCAAAACCTCCACACCAGAGCTCTTCTAACAAAAATCCAGTACCAAGTCTTCGTAGAATTCAGTTCCCTTCTCGTTAAACAAGATACAAAACTAAGCTGATTTGTGACCATCCTTCAGTTCTCAAAGTAGACAGGTAAGAACCCACAAGGAGGTTTTACTTTGTTTCAGCGAAGTGACTGCCTAAATCTTCCTTATTCATGGCAATAACTGGAGTGATGCCAACTCCTACTGCATCTCCTTGAGTGGGCTTTAGGTTTTGGCAAAGCAGGCCCCCCTCTCGGCAGCAGAGCAGCTTTTGCAGGTGCCACCTGCAAGGCTGGCTCGGGGCTTCGGTGCTGGAGAGGGATGGCTGCTGCCCAGTTCAGCTTGCTGCCTCCTGCCTGGGGAAGAGGCAGTCCCAGCCATGGGGAGGGAAACAGGGAATAAGGGTGGAGACAGGCAAGTAGGAAGCTCTTGGGGGTCCTTTTCACCTCCTCCCCTGCCAGCAGCCTCGCTGAGACCCGATGAGTTTCCATTATTCTGACCTTATCCTTGGGGCCTCGTGGGAGATGCACGTTGATGCTCAAAGCCTTGACTTTGATGCTATCCCCCAGTGCCAACAAATAGTGTCATACCCCAGCTGCCCAACAAATCACATTTGCACCATATTATGGCCATGGACCACGATGAAGCTGCTGAGGAGAGTGAAAGATTATCTGTGTTCACCTACAGCAGGGGAAGGTTCCTGTGTAATTTGGTCTTGCTCGAACACTACAAAATAAAGAGATAGGAAATGGTCAGAAATAAAACTCAGAAGTGCTTAGAGAGCTGGTGGGAAGGTGTTCATCCAGAAATGGCTGCGTGCCTGGCATCAGCTGCACTACCCAGTTAGCCATCCCTAGACCTAAGCCCAGAATTAAAAGGGGCACCAAATCTTTGAAAAACACAGCCCAGAGGTGAAGGAGGTGTGGGAAGGTGTAGGGCAGAAGTAGCTGTCCTGGGGTGAAAGAAAGAGGGGAGCCGTGCCAGCACCTGTTCCTGAGCAGACTGAGGTGATGCTAGGAGAGCTTACAAAATGAGCAAAGCACCTGGAGGCAGAGAGATCATTGCTATTCCAGTCCTTCCTTCAACTACAGGTCTTGATATCTGTAAACAAAAATGCTGGTGTTGAAGAGACTGTTTTCTGTGTGGGTTGGTTTTTTGTTTTTTTTTTTTAAGCCAGTATTTTAATGAGCTGCCAATCACAGGCTCCACGAGAGGGAATTTTTCATGCCAGCCAAATGCAGCTTGGGCTGCCAGATTAGACGAAGCCACGCTCCCTCTCCACCCATTCCCACCACTTAACCCAGCAAAAGAGCACCCTTGGGTCCAGCTGTGAAGCCTGTTTTCTGGCAGGGACTCCAAGCAGATTTAAACCCAGCTAACTTGTGCCCCACAAGGGCGGGCAGGTGGTCGCCTTCCAATCTGCCCTTCAGCAGCGCTTGGCATCATACTGCTGTCGCTAGGAAGGCAGTAACGCAGAAACAAAGATAAGCATCTCGCCTTCCAGATATGATAGAAGAAGCAGTAGTAAACCAGATGTGCTGTTCAGCATTAAGGATTTGCATATCAAACAATACAAAAAGAGAGAAAGCAGCTGACCTTCTGTTTTGCTCAGCAATAAACCATTAGCTTCAGAAGATGCAGCACTCATGACTTGGATCCCATAAATTAGTATCACTTTGTTCAAATTGGTGAACTTCTTTTTACTTAGATCTGTTAAACTTATGTGGACACTCTCTCAAATACAGAAGGCTGAACTTAAATGAAACAGCATCCGCAGTAACAAGAAATGAGATATTAACGATATTTATTATACAGCTGTGGTGGAATTTTATAAGGATGGCTTTATAATAGTTTTATTCAAGCCATGTAGTTTTGCTGAATACTAACAATTCAGAAACCTAGATAAAGATGAAAATCAAGTTATTCAAGATCTTCTGCTTACTTTTAATATAGAAAAAGTTGCGGTGAGCTTAACTGGCCTTTCACCATGCAGATCTTTCCTGCTCAGGAGAAAGCAGCGATAAAAGTATTAGTACCTATTTATAAATCCCAAATGACAAGAGAACATCTACAGACAGTCGCATAAATATCATGAGTTCATTAAGCCCAGTGCTGTTATGATAAACACCGAATTAATTCATTATGGCAAGTCATGGTACACCACCAACCTTATTAAAACAATGAAACTTACTTTCAAGGTTTATTGGTTCCTGTGCACTACCTGTATTCCAGTCCTCTTTTAGAAAATTACTTGAAAAGCGACAGTTACTAAGCTTTTTAAAAAAATTCAATACATCATGGTCACACAAACACCTAGTTTTCCTCTTGCTTTCATAAACCATAAACCAAAAGCAAGTCCCTGCACGTGAAGGCAGGGACAGCTCCTGGATTCTGCAGAAGAGCAAAGCAGACTTGCACGTGCTCCCCACAACCAGGACAGCTCTGCACTTCCTCTCCTCGGCTTGCACTGGGAAAGGCTGTCTTGCTAACTGCCATGCTTCCAACATCATCTCTGAGATCCAAAGATCAGCTGTGATGTTGCACGTGATTGCTGTAGAATGGAGATAGCACTCCCTCCCAAGATTACACTTTCTTCAAACTGTCCCCTACCATAATGCTTGTGCAACACTGGAAGCAGTCATAAATGACATTTTGACTATACGAGGAGACAGTACGATTACAGACGTATGACTTGAGTCGCAGGTCCCAAGTTGCATGTAGGCAAATCAGTAGCTCTTTTCAGAACTGAAATAATTGATGATTTCACACAAAATCAGGAAACCTCAATGTCCAAAGCCAGCAGGAGTTTCATCATTAACTTACAGACAGCAGAGACCAACATAGAGCACATTTGGGAACCCAACCCTTCTGGTTAGGCTGTGACAAAAGTGACATTTTTCTGCCTCAGTACAGGATACCTGGATTAGCCAAAAATTGAAAGCTTGGAAAGTGCCCTTTCAGTCACCACATACTTCTCAGACGTCTTCTCCCCCAAATCTCACCTGATCAAACATTTCCCCCCGGTGTCACCTGTCAACTGTCCCCTGCCTGAGAAGCCCTGTGGTTAACAAGCCATGTAAAGAACTGCACTCCTGCTTCACAGGAGAAAGCAAACTATTGCAAAAAGTACTTGAGTTTGACTTTGTTATTGTTTTTTCTCCAAGAGTGAGATGCAAATGGACGGTTATTTGGGTCAATTACTATTTAACGTAGTTCATTCTCAGATTTTTTGAGTACAAAGTGATAAAGTAAACACAAAAAGTTTTCATTAAGAAAATGCTAAAATGAAATATTAAAATGCTTGTCTTTTAAGGAAAAAAATATTTAAAAAAAAATTAGATCATAAGGAATAACTTTAACTAATCTGTTTAGACCATCTGCTGATGCCCTATGAGAAGGATAAATAAACGAGGAGTTCACTGAACCTGACCTAGCACTGAATGAATATGCAAGCCTTATCTTCAGCTAAGAAGCAATTACATGAGAAATCAAATTACTAACATGATTAATCTTAAGAGTTGTGGTGACTAGTGAACTTTAATTTTTATATACTGTATATGTTTATGCTACCTTTAAAAGTCAAGCACTCATTACAGCTATGACAATATGGTCTTTGCTAATATCAAAGTTGGGCTCCAACGAATTGATAACAGGCAGAAAGAAAGCAAGCCCAAAAGACGCAAGAGAGCTGAAAAGGAAAAGACAATTAAGTCCCACAGAGACCCTGAACATATCTGCAGTCAGAAAGTGAACACCTTGGGTGGTCTTTGAAAATGTCAGCACCATCCCTAAGCACACTGTGATATTTGGGTTATTGGGTGCAGGAAAAGATCTTTCACTTTAGTGTAAGAATCTGGAAATGATCATCTTTGCTTGGAGTCACGCTTCAGGCAGTGCAAAGCCTCGTTCTTATACGAACTACCTATATCCACATTTTGAGAAACAGAAGACATCAGTTGCATTAAGTCCTGTTAACTGACAGTCTAGAACAGCTCATTTTTAAACTGAGATCTAGGTGGCACTTGCATATTTGACATTTATTTGATATTTACATAAGCAAAGATGACAAAAACATATAGCTGATGATTCTCTCTTTTTTTTTAATTGTTTGTCCAGTGCTTTTTTTTTTTAGCCCTTAAAAATGAAAACCAAAGCCTTCAAAATGTTCTTTTAGATAGTGTTTAAATGAGTGATTTACATAGCTTGATTTAAATATCATCATTTGGATTACAAAGAACCCAAATCAATAGTTTAAAGCTATCTCCAAGGTGAACAGAATTGTTGATAGAATAGGAGAATCTAGACAGATAAATACAGAGTCTGAAGATCAAATCACAGTAATACGCTTTGTGTCTGAAATTTGACATTTAAAAATATCTCAAAGGCTCTTATCTCCTAGATACTTGGTTACAGTAGTGAAAGCTTCCCAGATCCATTCCCATCCAGGGTTTTAAACACATTGGGGTTTGAAACCAGTACTTCTGAACACGAACACTGCATTAACCAACCATATAGATTAATGCTATACTAAGGAGAGCCCTCTCAAAACAATCCTTTGGACACTGAAAGTGAAAATGTTTAAGGTATCCCATAAGATATATTAGTGCTTCAAAATTCAATTCATTACTTTGATTTGTTTTCCCAAGCAAAAGCATTTCATAGAAGAAGCATTTCTAGAGATACCCCCAAAATACACTCTTTCTTTAAAGCCTTTCTTAAATCATAATAATGAATACTCTTCAAATACACACAGCAGTATAGTGACTATCTGGGGAAGCCTAAGGAATTGCCACAATTCTGCCTAGGAAATTATGAGAGTCCCTGCCAAGCTTACAGAAGGCACTGAAGAGTGAATTTTACTGTCTTTTAAAAAAATTAAGATTTCTTACACTGTATCTTGCAGTTTGAGAAATGCCACTCCTGCTGTTCAGGCTAAATGTGTGTCAAACCACACTTTTGATACAAGCCTGACCCAAGTAACAAACAGATCTGCCTGAGATGGGTGCCACTAGAAATATTACCTAGGGCACCTCGGCTGCTCTGGGGCTAGCTCTGCCTACTTTCCCTTCCAAGGTGCACCAGGTAAGCCTTCCTCAAAGACACATGAGATCTTAAATTTCTCTACCTTGATGAGCATTCAGATCTTTTAACCTCCCTTAGGTGTAGAAGGAAATGATGAAAGATAGAGTAGTACAGCTTTGCAAGCAAAAAAAGCTGCCTGACTGCTGTGCTACGCTCAATCTGTGCGCAGCCCTAACCGATGCGATGCATTGCTGCTGCCTTTTGTAACCGTGTTGCTCTTATGTATGGGGAGATAAGCTAGGAATTGGTCTAGTCACTCATCTTCACCAGACTTAGCGATTACCTTCAATAACGCATCTGTGCCAGGCTGCTGACCCCATGTACGTTGGTTTTCTGCCGATGGGAGAGCTTACTGACAGATTTCGAAAACAGAGCAACTTTCAGTGCCGTTGCAGGACTACCAGCAATACAGAGAAGCGAAGAAGCCTGGCACAGAAACCCTGCTAGCTACTGGAGGTTACAAAAGTTAATAATTGATGGTTTATTGCCCACCTTCCACTGCAGTGTGTGTCCTGAGGGGCTGCAGTCTACTTTGCATGATAGGAATCAGTGCTTTAAGCAGCATAGTGTTTACTCGCAAGATCACACTACGTGAGATTTCCGTATTAGAGAAGTGCCTTGATAAGAACCGAGTGCCATTCAATCTGGATAACAACCTGCAGGAGGACCGAGTGTTTATTCTGTTAATAAAGGCATCTCCCTGGTAATGCTGCAGTTTTTCAAGAGCCGCAGCCAGCTAGCTTGGCTGTATTCTTGTCTCCCAAACTTTGCCTAATCAGGTCCTCTGGTCCCTTCTGCATTGCAATAAGCAAGGGCTGAACCTATTCACGTGTGTAACGGTACTTTTTTTTGGCCTCTGGGTTTTAGCGCTTTGGAACAAGCAGCGCAATCCAGACCCACCATTACTTTCGCTGCTGGAGGAAGCAGAGCAGAAGGAATTGGCAGGAGGATCTGAAGATTTGCATTTCACCTCATACCTTTTTTCCACTCAAATCTAGGCCCATATTATTCACGCAAACTTGAGGGATGTCTGTTCTGTGCAAAACAAGTTCGTTAGGCAAAACAGACACGCAGCAAAGCCACTAGCATACTTAAGTCTTCTGTCAGAAATTTCAGCCCAGGCAGAAGCACGAGGAAATAACTGCTTTTCTTTGCAACTAATCCATCCAGATCAGAAATGAGACTTTTCCATAGAGTAAGAAGAATAAATAAGAGAGTAAGAATAAGTAGAGTAAGATTAAGTCCTTGCCACCCACAAGAACATACCCCTCTTATGCCCCATATTTCTAATATTTCATATTGGAGTATCCAATGATTACATTCAACAGCAAACATACAGAAGCATAAGTTAGAAACAAGGTAAACAGGAAAAGTTTCATGGAGTAATCTCAAGCTTAATTTTTAAATTGAATGTTAAAAAAAAAAAAAAAAAGCTTCCCAACAAAGCAATAGTACAATCTGATTTTTTTTTTAACTCCAGAATGATTTTAAAGCATTTGACACTGTGACAAAATTTGGTGATTTTCATGAGGAATTCTGCCTTCTTTCACTGTGTATCTTGATTATCAAAGTCCGCATGGTTAAAGCGAGTAATTTACTTTAAAGAATAGAATGTAAGAAAGCAACACAATTTCAGTATTTAGTTTTTCAGCCTTAGAGCCCCTAATTGTTTCTCAGTGTTTGGGAGGTTCCTATGTTTTTAGAAGAGTGGGTTTCCCCCCCTCCCACCAATCTATTGGTAACCGACCTGAATTATATTCCATTTGGCTCAGGGGAATAGGAGACATAGGAAACATAGGCTTGCAGAGCACACATAATTTGTACTCTCAAAGTGTTTTACAGCTTGACCAACCAAATCTGCAATTACAGGAGATGCCTTGAAGCAAAAATCTTTCATAGTCAGCCAGACCGGATAATGGGCACACTTACCCTCTGTTATTGTACCTACTGTCACTTCTTTTATAAAATGATTAATCCCACTTGCAGTTATGCAATTTCTACTATCCAAATCTCGGAGGAGGAAGCTTGGGAGCAAATAAGTGAACCTTTCCCTCCTTCTCCCTTTCCTCCCTCTCCAGTAGGCACAGCCCACGGAGCAGCTTCCCACAGAGGCCGCTGGGCTGGGCTTGCTCATGCTCTCATGACACCGTGCCACAGCAGACTGATACGGTTCGCTACTACTGACACAAAGCAATGCAGGGTTTGCCATGTAATGTTACAAAAAGTATCCCATCATTTTCCTGTGCTTTGGGCCAGGTAAACTGTGGCTGAAAGAAATAACCCCAGAAATAAAACACAAGGTGCTCTTCTATCAACTCCCCTCTGCAGAATGCCAATGGCTTTGTAGGGAGTTTAACAATTTTACAGCATAGGTCAAAACCAAGCCACTTGGTACTGAGATTCAATTTGGATAAACTGGTGAGCCTGCTCAGACAATCTGTGCATATCTTAAAAAAGATCAAGGGCATGAGGTCAAATTCTGCAGCTTCTTTTTGATAGCACAGAGAAGTGAGCTCCTTCTTTCTGCTGGCAGAGGCAGATCCGAGAGCTGGATGAAGGCTCCTGTTGCTGCCCTGCTGCACGTTGCTCAGCTCAGAGCACAGGGCAGGTTTGGTGATAACCAGCTCCCATCAGAGAGTCTCCCTAGCAAGATCCACTGCAGTCAAAAGTAGAGTTTGGAGGAAAGACATAAGAGAAAGGGAGCCATATAAAAAAAAAAAAAATTCTCCCAAGTTTAGGGGGAGAACCAAGACTATCCTAACTTCTCTTGAAAAGCTGTCTGGCAGAAGAGATGGTAGCATGAGTGGCAGGATATTCCCAACCCTAATTTCCCAATTCCAGAAAGTAAAAGTTTATTTGTGGGAGGGGAAAGGAGGATATTAACAGGTTCTTATTTTTACCCAGCCAGTTCACCTTTCTCTACCTCCGTGTCAGACTGAAAATTAGGATTCCACTGAATGGCCCTGTTGCCATGCTGCAAATCACAGCTGCAGAAGATGACGCACAGTAAATCACTGTCCTTTCACTGAGAGCTGCCATAAATAATGCCACAGGAGTTCTCCCCCTGCAACCAGCAGCTGCCTGCAACTGCTGGGAGCAGAGCTGTAATGCAGCCGCAGCTAGGGAACGGAGAGAAAGTGGAACAGAACAGTCTGAAAAATAAGATCCTGGCATTTATCATCACATTAACTTGTAAGCCTTTCAAAATATTTGTCTCTTCTCTCCCACAGGAGAATTTCTATAAGCAAGTTGTCATAACTTCAGACAAATTTCAGGAACGCACTACGTTAATTTTCTTAAAGTACTTAATCTTAAAAAAGTATTTTCATTAACAGCAAGTATTATCACTCTGCTTTTACAGAAGAGAGAGCTGAGGCAGAGACAATGAAGCAGGCATGGCAAGATCAAACCCCAGGTGACTGATGGAAGCAGTGGCTGAACCCGGTCCCTACTCTCTCTATGCCCTTTCGCAGTGGGTATATTTATTTGTTTTCCTAAGAGAAAGTGGAAGAAAGAGAACGCAAGGAAAAAGAGCAGTTTGGCAGGCTACATGACAGGTGGAAAAGGCCAAAGATGTGGAAGTGTATTAGCCATGACTTCCCAAGCAAGCAGTTGGCTGACTCTATTGCTCAGCCTCTACATCAATGACAGTTTTTGAAGGCTTGTGCTGCAGCACAGCCTCTCTCTTGCTGGTCGTACGTGTTTCCCAGGCATGGGCACAGCCCCCGGGTTACTGGCAGGGCCAAACTCTGGGCAGGCTCAGCCCAGAGGGGGACCCCCAAGGCAATGGGCTGCAGGGGAGCTGGAAGGGACATGGGGACATGGCCCTCATGGTGGCCGGGAAGTACCACAGCCCCTCTCCAGCTCTAGAGGGATTAGAGTGGCACTGGTTGCTGGTGACAAAAGGGAGCGATGGAAGAACCTTCTTCACATTCCCAGCAAAGCCATAACATTTCCCAGCCCTTTCCAGCCCCACCTGGCACCAGCCCCCCCCTGAAACTGCACCATTCCCACACTGCTGTCCTTAACTACAGCTTTTTCACCTACTTTGGGTCAGACCTCACAAATACCTGGAGACAAGCTCCAGGAGATACTTCTCTCCCAGGGAGCACTTGACTGAAGAGGGTGACCAAGGATATGTATTGCAGTCTCTCTCGTGGATGCTGGCTGCAGCTGGGGGTAAATAGCAAAAAACCTAAGGTAACCTCAGATTCATTCCTCTCATGCTTGGCAAAAAGTAGGAGCAGGGGCTTTTTGCAGCGCACTCATGCTGCTCTAAGATTCATATAACTATGATCAACTATATAGAACAGTTTTAATTAGGATTTTGCTAATCACCAAGCATCTGGCTAAAGTTCCCCTTGAATATTTTTCTAGCCAGCATGGTGGGTAAGTGGATTTGCCAGAGTTCTGTAAATACCAGTTGTTAATAAAGATGTACCCAACCTCTGAGAATTGGGTAAAAAAAGAAAAAAAGATTCCAGGAACATTCAGATATGGCTGTGATTGACTGTGGAGATAGTGACAATAGAGGGAGCTTTCCATGGAGATTGTTATATGGATATTTAGGGCTGAGCACATTCCAATGAGTTTTTTTGGTTAGACCAGTTTCTAATTCTGATTTCAATTATAAACTAAGAAGTTTTGGGTTTTTTTTCCTTCCAATCCTCCCCTTTTGGTTGGGCTTCAGGTCAAATTGGGTATTCTGGCCAAATTTCTCAGAGAGAAAGATGCACATGCAGGATGAAGGCAAACTGGGCTCCTACCCTGTTTGCCCAATTCAAAGCAAGGACTGGAAACCAGATGTCCTTTAAAACAGGGATTATCAGGTAGAGAAGTCATGCCAGAGACAGTGGTAAGAGACTCTTACCCCTGCAAGTAAATCTCTAGTTTAGGAAGCTACTGCAGGGTGCAGGAAAATCAGATATAGGAACCTGCCTGCATTAAGGAGAGCTGTAAGCCTCTGGAAAAACCAGATACGAAAGCTTAGGTTTCTTCTTACTTTTCCCCCCTCTGAAACAGAATTTTTGCTTTCCAGTCAGCTCTTCCAAAAACTGGAATTAAATACCCAGCACAGCATTTCTCTGTTGGAGAGGGCCACCTTCAGCTGTATTGCTGTTGGACCAGAGCCTGCACTAGCCACTCATCACCCTTTCTGGCACAGGGAGGGCATGGATGCGAAAAGGCAAAGCTCACCTACACTGCCTGCTTGAGAAAAGCTCTTTATACCAGTTAAAAAGATTACAGAGGGCTGGCAGCAGCACTGACTACTTTTGAGAAGTCAGAGCAAACCCTCTGCCTTCTGACACCTACCTTCTCTCAGGATGAGCTGCAGCCAAAGAGATCCCAACCAGCAACACCTTAAGCATGAGACCGTGCCTGCACTGTGGGAATGAACCAACACCTGTTGCCTAAGGAACCTCTAACCACAGGCTGTGTCTTTTGATTGTGTAATTCCAATTACAGGTGAATGGGATCAAATAAAATGGAACCAGCTGCAGAATAGGGCAACAAAGATTTTCTCCTTGCTGGAAACAAAAGGCAGCACAGCAAGGCAGTAACTAGTGTTAACAGGGGTGGGAGGGATATTTTGTTTTAATGCCACTGCTGACAGAGTGGAAAGGCAGGCCAGGTAGCCCAGCACAGAAAGCTTTTACAGGCAACAAGATACTTATACTGGCTAATTCTCTTCTTACACTGAAACAAGGGGAGTCAAGAGAATCTCAGTAGACATAATAAGGGGGGATGAAGGATGATGTTTAGCGCTTACATTGTTGAAATTAGCTGAGGCAAAGACAGTCTTTGATAAGAAGAGCTAGTCCCAAGGACCAGCCAATGAGGTAAAGACAGCTCCTGATAAGAAGCAGGAGCAGGCCCCAAGAGCCAGCTAAGACTGGTCCTGCGGCTTGGGTGAATACCAAGAAATCACTGAGCCTGCGCAAGAAAAAAGGTTACTAGCGGTGACGAAGAGGAGTCATCTATCTTCATCTCTGCGACCACCAGACGACCACCATAAAGAGGCACTGCGCAAGCGCAGTTGAGAGGAGACTATGGAAATGACCTCTCGGAGCTAATTTTAATATGGAGCGGGGATAGGTCATGCATATGTATAGGTGTATTGTGAATATGTAACACTTGACTGTATAAACTTGAGACAAACTGCCGAGTGCGGCGCGCACGACTTTGGTGGGACTACCCCCTGTGCGGCCCAGCGCTGAATAAACATACCTACTTTACAATCTCACTGATTGTGGAGTCTGTTTTCCGCACGTCAACACCCATTTTATTTTAGGGTAGTAATACTGACAAAACAGTTGGTTCTTGTTCCCATCTACAAGATAAGTCAGGTTTTACTTCTTTTCCTGATAGATGAGCTCCTTAAGACTGTGCACATATTTGCAAATTGAACTAATATTTAACATGACACACTATGGATTTTTTAAGCTCATTTTTAGTGCAAGCTTTGAGTTTAACCAGGTTTCAAGTGAAACCCCTTAGAGTTAAGAATGCAGTTCAGAGTTACTGCTTGCTTTTTGTTTCTTTTTCTTAAATAGATAAAGCAAAGAATAAATCCCATGTGAAGACTCACCAGTTGATGGGGAGTTTCAGTAGAAAAACAAATTCACATTTAATTTTAAAAGATTTTTTGGAACACACTATATTTTCAGTTTTTTTTGTAGTTTTTGTTCAGAGGACATGAACCTGTTTTGCATTTGGCACTATTACCTGTCTTTCCAGTCCTGGGCACGGCCCTGGGGCTAGGAAGAGACTACTGGATAAGTGGTCACATTAGAGTGGCTTCTGGAAGGCTTCAGCCTTGTTTACCTGTTTAGATTTTGAAGTCAGGGCAAAGAGGGCACTGCTTGCAAGGGAGAGATTTAAGATCACTGCTTGAAGTCTTAAGCCCAGAAAACTCATGGAGAAACCTCCAAGCTCCTTGGACGCTCTGATCCTTTGCATTGGCAGCGTTTCCAACTCTTGTAATAGAGCCTTTTCCCTAAAGTACACGCTGAGAAAGGACAATGGAAACTTCAGGTTTTCATTTCATTAGCTCTTTGTTGCTCGCAGTCTGCCTTGCTATGGGGGAGAACCGCCACAGTGTCACTCTAAGATGCTTAAAAACCAGAGAGAAAAATGAAAGATGCATTTCCAATCCTTTAAATGTATCTCTTTTGAAAAGCTAATATCTGCTTTTTTGGAGCTGTGATTCACAACTTTGGGGTGTGCAGTACTTTAGACCTTCACTATTTCTCTTCAGGCTGCAAATGAGGTGATGCAATACATTCCTGTTTACCTCATAGTATTACTTGACTTCTGCTTTATAGGTCACAGATTAAAAAGGAGGCAAAATAGGTCACACACAAAGCCAAGAAAGATGAGAGGATAAAGGGTTATGAGCTAAGGCTGAGACAAGCAATTGTACATATAGGAAAGAGAGGTGGAGATGGAACATGAGCAGACTGTAAATACCTGACAGGTAGCAGTGCAGCCAGCGGGAGGCAATTAGGCTGGTAGAGATAATTGGGTGGCTGAAAGCTGAGACAGGACATGTAACTGAGGCCACCTACAACAGGGGAAGGAAATCCTGGTGGGGGACAGGGATCTGCAGCACTAACCCTGGCAAAGTCCCCCTTAGCTGCAGGGAGATGTCCCCAGGCTGGGAGGGTGGGCACACTAAGGAGACATGGTGCCGGCAGAATCAATGGCAAATCTCTCCCTAACCAGGGCCCAGGGCTCGTGGCCCCATGGGCATTTAGTGCCTACTTCTCTGTCAAGGAGATTCTGACCTTCCAAGTCTTGCTGGAGCTGCTCTCTGCAACTAAAGGTTTGGTGGAGGGGATGGGATCATCAAGCTGATTGACCTCATTTGGCTGGAGAGGAACCAGTGACAACATAAGTAAGTAGCCAAGGAAAGGAAACTGGCTGATTTTATAGTCTCCCTGCCTTCTGTCTCAGTAAATCACATTTGAGGGCTTTTATGACAGTCTGATAAGAACCAGAGTTACCTGGTAAGGGGCACTGGAGAGACAGGTGCTCGTGTGCTCCGTAGAGACATGTAAGAATGACACAAAGTTTGGTAGTCATGGGGCCTTAAAATGTAATGAATTTAATTTCTTTTCATGTTGGCACATAGTTTATAACATCACCTCCTGAGCTGAGAATTTCAGGCAATGTTTTCTAAAGCAGCTAAATAACATCAGCGTCTCAGGATTTTGCAAAAATAGACCATAGGTTAGGGCAATTTTACCTTTCTTGCCACATTACAGTGGCCGTAAAGGTATACCCAGTCCATCTCTGCCCATCACTGAATCCCTGCATCTTAGACATGACTATGTTCATGACTTATATCTGACTCTATTTTGTATGTCACTATATCGCAGTAATATCCCAGTGGAGTGCCAGCAGGTTTGGGGAACGCCAGCACCTCAAAAGGGGTGCAACTAGATCACAAGGAGCACATGTTGCAACATTTTCTCCTCTGCAGATGCTGTTCAAAGAAAGATGAACATTTCTGACACTAGTGCTTTTTGCTTTGGTATGATACGAGATCTCAGTGCCAGCATTGAGACCACCAGGCACACACACGTGGCTGTGTTTGAGCAGGGTAGCAGGCAAATTCCATCATCTTTATGGAGCATGCAGTACCGCACATGGCAGTCAAGCAGCAAAGCTATTTTTCCTCTTGTAATTACTTACAACAGCACTTCTTAACCTGTGCAGCACTGCCCCCTCCCTATCCCGCCCTGCTGAAATGCTACGAACAGCAAATGAGGTGTGAAGCCCCCACCTCACCTCAGGAGCCATCAAGTATGATAAGGTACAAAGAGCTCTTAATTAGGCTACCATGGTTTAGAAGAGCAATTTATACAGAAGCACAGGTGAAGCTTTTGAGAGGCTCTGAGAGACGTCCCTGTCTTGTAGTGCTCATACAACATGAGCTCCAGGTCATTACCAACCTTTCAGAAAATACAAGATGACTATCCAGCTCTCTCTTGGTTACAAGGGGCAGGTGGGAAGAGCAGCCATATGAAGCTGTACTTACAATGTCAGATTATCCTCCAACATACAGTACCCACCGTACAGATAAAGGTGATGCTGCCATAGTTATGTCACTTAGCTTGATGCCTTTACGGTTTGCATCTGATAAGACGCTGGTTCAGAAAAGGTCTCCACCACAGCCCCTTCATTAAGAATGGAGACCATAGCCTTTCAAACATGGAGTCTTTCTTATTCACTAGATTATTACCTGTTCCCACTGGGCTAAGTTAAGCAAAAACACTCCTCAGCTGACTCATTTCAGCAGCCAGCAGTTGCTCAGTTTTTCTTATTAGCACCTTGTAAAAGACTTCCCAACATGTTTAATTTCAAAAACTTAACAGTTGAAAAGAAAAAAACTAGCTAGAAAAATAAGATAAAAGACAACTATAGAAAAATCATTATCTTAATTACAGAGCAGCTTTGTCCTCTAATGGGAAGGTAATTTTTTCACAAGACAGCATCGCTCTAATGGAGGATGCACTTTAAATAGGACCGCAGTTTGCACACTGCACTGAACTTCTAAGCCCTCACAATTTGTATTATTTACTGCATTTCAGAATTGTACTAGCGGATAAAAAACCACCCATTTTTTCCCAGGATTGCAGATTCATTTTGTAGAGCTCCCCTGCTATGGAACTAAATATCCCATGATATTCAATGAAGTAAAACAATAGCAATGGACATTTTGCTCAGTGGGTTTTGGGGTTTTTGGTTGGTTGGTTGGGGTGGGTTTTTTGCCATGGCAGGCATTGCTCTCTCTTCTCTGCAAATACAACAGACAAACTTGCAGAGGTGGAAAACGTGATCCTCTGTCTTTTGCCCCCCTGTGTGGCTGTCAGTCTGCGAGGTGCTTCTAGGGAACTGCAGCTGAGCCAAAAAGGGATTGTTCATGCCCAAGGAAATATCACTTGCAACCACTCATCCTTCTGAGATTTGGTGCCTCAGCTGCAAGCTGAGGGAGTGCCCTGGAGCCCAAGCTCCCTCTTTGCACTTGAAAATGGTGCCATTGCTCTGCCCTGAGGTGGCAGGCAGTGTGTTACTGGCTGCTTTTGTCCCTGCTCCCATCCCCTATAGTCCTATTATTCTCTCTGTCTCCAAGGTAAAGCTGAATGTGGTGGAGTACTGTGGACGCCCACTCCACAAGAGACTGCTGAAAAGGAGTTATTGGCAAATAACCTTTTTGTTCTGTGATTGCTCTTCTGTCTTCTTGCCTCCAGCAAAACAGAAAAAGAAAAAAAGAAAGTCAAATCCCACAACCCTTCTTGATGTAGGTAAGTATCCCTTCACTAATACTGGGTATTGCACTGCGCTATCCAGTTGGGAACCAACCTTGATGTTAATTCTAAAAAATCACATCAGCTGAAATCACATAACAGAACAAAGTTGTCACTTTGCATGTTTGGAAATTCGTTACGGGCATCCTAACATGTGGGATGCTCAAGTTGCTCTGGCCAAGGAGATCTGTAGCAAATTCTGAAAACATAGCACTATTTTACACAGCTCATATCCTAACAGCATTTAAAGCATTTCTCTGCTACATTTTTTCCTGCAATGTTGTAAATATTCAATTAAATTCTCTAATGGGATTATCCTTTCAGAGGGGAATATAGAACCTGTCCTTTTCAGATCTTGCATAAATGCATGCTTCTGGAGAGCATCAGGTTAACTCTGAGACTTAAGGCCATCTCGTAAGACTTACAGAAGACATACAGGATGGAAGATTCATGCAAGCCTTAAGCTGAAGTCTTTACATGGGAGGTCCTTCTGATCAACAGTTGCTCCTGAAAGGTTCAAAGGCAGTTTATGAAAGAGGTATACTCTTTTATAAAGACTGAAATGCACAGCCATAGCTTTGAGGAACCCATTGTCAGTGGGGTAAGAAAACTTATGTTCACGATTACAATGAGAAGACCTGACAGCTATGAGGACTCCTGAAGAACACTGAAGTGACTTAAAAATAGGAAGCTACTTGAAGATTCATAGCACTCCATAGGTTGGAAAAGATGTTTTGTTGCCACTAGCTCACTCTGGTAATCAACATCACCACAAAGTTGGCTGCTTCCAGCAGACTCAGATGTCCTTTAGCTGGCAGAAACCACATTCTGTCTGCTTGCTTGGATGTAGGTGGGACAGAAAAGAACACCAATGCTAAAGGGCAGGGCCACAGCTTCCCAGTAGTATCTGTAATATCCCAAACAGGAAGTTGGAGGTGTTGTATGATGTCATTCCTCCTTGCAGCTGGAAAGTATTTCTTATTTGCCCCAATAGCTCCTGAAAACTGTCTGTCAAAGTGGAGAGAGGGCTGAAGCATAGATCTGATCTTCTGGGGGTATGCCAGTGGGAGGATGCTGGATGGATGGTCCCACCACTGGTGCCAGAAGTGCTCTTGAAGCTTTTGAAAGTATCATTGTAGAGTGCCACAGGAGCAACTGAAGTCTGAAGGAGGCCAAAAGTATATTTCCCAGCAGGCCTGTAGTCAGGCTTAGTAATCCACACCACTATACCTTTCTTAAATATCCAAGGAACTAGTATGAAGAAAACCCCTGGTGCACCACTAGAAGAAGAAAGGATCATTGGATTTGGTCATGAAGGTGACCAAAGCTATCATCAAAAAGGCTGCCCAAAGAACAGCGGGACTCATGGAAACATACTGGCGGCTTTCAGATTTGTGGAAGATCTGACGTAAAGGTCACCTAGCTCACAAAAGTGTTTGCCACCTGGGACATGTGAGAGGCACAGCCACGGACAGAGATCCCATACCAGAATCTCAAGCCACTCACCTCTGGCAGACCCTCAGAGATAACAGAAACAGCATTTCCACCTTCATCAGGGATAGACACAATTTCAGGTGCAGTGCTGTGTAGAGAAAGTGTACCTCCTGAACCTAACAAGAAGAGTTAGGCCCCAAAGTCTTTTTCCACTCAATTTGAATGAATTAGGTTTTTCTCTCAGTGGTCCACTTTGAGTTCACAAGATGAGTTATGACAAGGACATTTCCTTTTCTGTCAAGAGTGCATCACTCACCGAGGACCCATTCTTGATATGGACAAACCATTTTAAGATTTATTTCTGATTCTAAGCACTGCTTGGGAAAGTAGTTGCAATTCTCTTAATTTATGTAAAAAAAATAATATTCATTTACCTGCTCAACATCTGTTCAAGATTCTTTTTGGTAAAAGCTGTATATAGTGCAACATAAATAGGAAATCTAAATATTCCGTGCAAATGTCAAGACACACTCTAAATATTATGATCCCACACAATGCACAGTGTCAAACATGACAATGAAGGCAGGATTTACTGCTCACAGTCCAAATACATAAACCACCATTAATTCAAGTGCTGCCAGTAGCTGATCTACTTTGTATAGAAAAATTACACTCAAATGTGAATCAAAAGTTGAGCTATGCAAGCTGAGCTTTCAAAAAATACTTGAAAATATAGTGCTGCAATGGTAAAACAAAACCTACAAATTATATTTTCAGCACCCAGCTTGGCATATATAATTACTCATTTCTGATAAGGCAGTTTGGCTCAGTTTTTGATAATTTTAACTCAGTATTTTATTCATCATGGTGGCTTGTGGAACATCAGTTAAAATAGGAATGCTCATACTTGCAATTCCTCTTTTTGTTCAAATAGAATTGCTCATACTCTGTTTTTGTTCATGCACTTCCAGTCATGGCTTTCTTGCAACAATTTTTCCTAGGGAAAGGTGTAATATTTCTGAACATTACCATCTGTAGAAGAGCTGGCTCTGTGTTAAAGATTCAGAAGTAATAGCCAAGCAATACAGATTCAGTTCTTTACCAAGGAACAGCCTCCCTGTGCTCTCACATGGGAGAGCCTGATCTGCAACTTTGCTGAAGAGGAGGCAACATAATGCAAAGTACGAATCAATCTTTTATTCTGAGCTGTCAGGGAAAAATACATTTCCTCTACAAAAATGTAATTTCTTTCAGAGTTTCTATGTCCTCATTCAAATACAATGAATAACCAATAAGCTATATCTACTCTCCTGTCGATCCGTAGGTATCATTATGGAAAGTGTTTCTGCAAAAGAGCTTGAGTCTCAGTTCTAGAAATCTGGGTTCAAACCTTGGAAATTAAAATTAGGTCTCTATAATGTTGACATAAATTACTTCCTTTCTTTCTGTACTAGAGTAACTTAAAACCACATATCTCCAAAATTGAGAAGACAGTCTCTTAAATCATGAATCAAGCCCAGACATTCTTCCTTTAGGCAAAAATCTAAGTTTTGACAATAAGCAATGCTGATTTTAGAATGTAAAATATGCCATCAAACTTTAAGGCTATTGAGGCTAGAAAGAATCATCCTCACAACATGGTCTCCTACAGAAGAGAGAGAGGGAGAGAGAGACAATTCCACCCACAGCTCCCACCACAAGCCCAGCTGGTGCTAGAGCAAAGGCACATCTTTCTGAAAGACAAGATTTAAGATCTCTAAGTAATAGAAAATCTTTCATGCCCCCCTTCCCTGCCCATGGATTTGTTCCAAAACTTAATTACCATTGTTCAAAAGAAAAACACAAACCAAAAAAACCAAACTCCAAGCTTTAACTCATGACTGAGTTCATCTGGCTTCAATGCTTTTCTAGATTACAGTACTCTTATCAAAATTTTCTTCCCATGTAATCACACTATAATCACGCCACAACTGATCACCTTTTCTCTCTCATTTTGATAAACTGAATAGCTTGAGCTTCTAACATCTTTCATGATAAGTCATGTTTCTCAGATTCCAGACTGCTTTTATATCTCTGAATTTTTATGATGTATCTGTACCAGAAATGAACTTAGTATTAATGACCAATAAAAATCTCACCAGTGTTGCATATAGAAACAAGTAGTCCTTTTTCCTGCTCAGTAGCATCCAACTTGTATATTCAATTCCCATTATTTCTCCTTAGGACTCTCCAAATAATTAATTTTAGAGGCTGTTTGTAATAGAAAAAGATAATTTCATTTCTAATGAAATGCTTCATCTGGCCTAGAGTAAAATGCTTTGTTTCAAACTTAAGCGGCTAAGAACTTTCATTTTTTAAAGTGAAATGAAAGACAACTAGATATAAAACTAATTTTGAATAGAAAAATTGTTATTAACATTTTTATGTCAATATTTAACATTCATTTTTGGGCCCAATTTCTGAAAGACAAAGAAATTTATGTCACCATCCCAGTATATTTTGTCTCTTCTTGCCGCCTTTTCCCTCCTGAAATCATCTCAACAATTTCACAAACAGGCAAACTGCAAAACCAAGACACAAGGACTACAAAGGTCTTGTTTCCATGCAGTTTATTCCACTTCAGAGTGAACCAAGTTAAGTGAGAACACAGTACTCATCTTTCTGAGAAATAATCTACGCGCGCCGTTATTTAGATGAAAGTGGATTGTAACAACCTGAATGCAGGGCTCCAATACATGCCAAAAGAAGAGTGCACTGAGTCACTCAAGGCAAAACGCAGCTTGGAGAAACTTTATTAACTGTAATGCTAAGTTAGCACCGAGCTGGCGCAGCTGGCAGCTAGGGAAGCAAAGAAATATTCCTGTTTGAAACGTGAATACCACTGATTTGAAAATTTTTGAAACTATAAACACTGGACCCAGCAATGTAATTTTAAAGTTAATTTTCAGAGAGCTGATACAAGAGCAGTCAATGCTGGAATAAACCAACACACCTCACTGAACTATTTATTGTCAGAACAATAGCTATGATACACACCGCCACTATTCTGGAAAACAGCCTTAGTATTACTTTTTAAAAGGGAAATGAATGCAATAAAAGGTTCTCAGCCACTGCAAGAGCAATAACAATATTAATGTCATTTGAAAAGATGGTCAAAGCACTTTGCTAACGTTCATGAATCATCAGCTTCTTTTGCAATGTAATTGCTGTGTTTGGAAATTGCATTTCCTCACTTATATATATTATTCTAATCATTCTTTCAGTCTATTTTTTAAAGAGTCACCACTTGTCCAAGAAAAAATAAACATGAGCCTTGGATGTGCTTTTCTTCTGCTTTCATTACAGAAAGGGAAAATATGGTTGCAGGTGTCCCCTCTGAGCAAGAAAAGCTGTCCTTCCCGACAAGCAGCTCTGCAACGTGACCACGAGCTGCTGATGGAGTTGCTATGGTTATAAAGAGGTCCTCTGTGGGAGACATCTTCACTTGTGATTAGGTTTTGACAGAGGCAGAGGGACGCTTGATGTGGGAAGGAAGGAAGGATGAAAAGAGCTTCAGCCATTTTACCTACGTGAAAGTGGAGTTACGCTACATCTGAAGCGTTTTTGGAGAAAGCCCTGTTTCTCCAGGAGCAGTGCACAAGGACAAACCTTGTTTCTGACATACAGGAGATTTCTGTACAGGCCACAAGTGATGACCATACACAGAAATAAAATAAGCAGAAGTGGAGCTGGTAGAAAATCTGTGGATTTTCCTGCAGTCTCATGCAAGAGACCCTTACACTTTCCAAAAGGCAATGAGACTAGAAAAAAAACTAATAGATGAGTGAGGACCTGGATGTGGCAGGTCCTAAGTGAGGTTTTGTGCCCCTGCACCAGAAGCACTAAAGGAAAACAGCATTTGGGCTTTTCATCCTAGCTGCTTCTACTTTTGTTCCTGAAACTCTGCCTCCTCACTAATGAAGGCTGCTAACAAGGGGAAAGGCAGAGAGGAACTGGGGAAGATGGAGATGGCCTGTCCCAACTGGGGCAGAATTTAAAGGGATAAAATGTTGAGCATGGGACTGCAGCACTTAGACTGCTGAGGAGACTGGTTAAATCATCAAACAATAAAAAAAGCCCTCTTCCTTTACCTCCCTTTGCCTCTGTCCTTTGGGATCTAGCCCCTTGCACAACAGTCCTCCTCTCCTCCTGCACACTTCTTTCCATCCATCCTGCCAGTCCCGGTCGAGAGGGATGACCATCTGAGATCGTGCCGGAGGGGAAGCTACACTCCACTTTGCTGTTTATTAAACTATTTGCCTCATCATATAAAATGTGTGGGTTTTGTTCCCTCTCCCCACATCCTCATCTTCGATCTTCAGAGTAGACTTTCACATGGGAGGATGGGGTGGGAGAGCTACATCTGCTATAAGAGAGACCCACCCTTGTGAAAGGGAAAAATGAACTGAAATGTTTATTTCAGAATACCAGGAAAGCTCAAATACCGACAAGCAAAAATCCTTCCAAATGAAGTTTTAGTGAAATAAAGAAGGCTGACCAGAATGTTTCAGAGCGTGAAAAATTGTGAATAATAAACAATATGAGTTCTGTTTTACTGGCAAATCTCATCACATAAAAAAATCAGTCCTGTGAATCATCCTTGATGCTGGCTAGCAGACTCTATGTTCAGAGCACAATGTCTGCACTGTCTATAAATATTACTACGGCCAGTAAACTCAAGGCAATGGCAAGGGGCCTGTAAAACTATTGAGGGTACCATACACTGCAGTGGTTGTAAAAAATGCCGTAAAAGCAAAATGATCTTTTATTAAATCTTTTGTTTGGGAGGAACTTTGCATTTTAACAGGGCATTTAGCAACCAGGATAGCTTTCCAAAAGCAGCAGTCTCTGTGCCCACAGATTGGATTTGGAGCCTCGTGAAGTCCTAAAATGACTTCAGGCAAGAGGTGAGGGCCCATCCCCATCTGAAGAAGTAGGACGTTCAGTGCTAACACAAAGATCAGCTTGCCATCCCCTCTTCCCTGGTCTTTTACAGGTTTTACCACACTCGATGTAAGGGGAAAGGCGAGATGCAGCAAAGAGCCTAAAGCAGCCTTTCCTGTTACAGTTTTGCTTTCAGCAAATGGAAACCCCAGTCTGCAAACTCGCTCTCTACCCAGATGATGCCCAGGGCCAGTGCGAAGCTTCACTGCAGGTGCAGAGGCAGGAGGTGGCCCCATGGCACGGCGCACAGCGCGAAGGGCCACCGCGTTGCCTGTGAAGGAGCTACTTCGGAGCTGCCGCTCGCTCTCAGGACACAGTTGACAGCTCAGGGGCTGTGGATGGCTGATGGGCCACATCTATCCGCTGGTACCAACCCATCCATAGCTAGTATGGCAAGGCAGAGCGTGCCTTTTGCTTGCAATGAATTCAAGTGAGAGTGTAGACTGCTAAGTCTGTCTGTAGTTTTATGTGTTCTCAGCTAAGACCAAACCTCTGCCACCTCGCTCAAATATTTTGAATTTAAATATGCAGAAGTTCAGGAAAAAAAAAATTGCTTCTAAAAGCTCAGTACGCAACTGCAAAAGCTCAGTATGGAACTACAAAGACTGATGTCTAAAAAGCTACACACAAGCTAGCTAGAACTAAACCCCATCCATTTTATTTATCCCATGTAGCTAAAGACAGTGGCAGCGTAAGAAAGTTGCATGGGGCCTGATGGGCCAACTGTTGTGCTGTGGCTTAGTACCACAGCTGATAACCAGGCTTTTCTTATTCTTTTCCTGCAATGGGATACATCTGAAAGCGCTCTGGGGTATCCATAAAAATCAGAATGGTGGGAGTTTCTGAAGTGCAACCGTCTTATGATATGAGAGAAAAATTTGGTCTGACGTCTAGACTGTTTCCTGGTCTTAAGGCAAATACTAAAGAACCTTCAATGCCCTGGCCAGGGTGGAGACAGCTCATGTGAAGACACAGATATAAAACTGATTTGAACTGCCTTCAATTCAGGTGTCAGGACTGACAGGATTATGACTGAATCGAGGGAACTTTAATATTAGAAAGCCAGACGCAGCATCCTCTCAGACCTGATGTTGATTATTTCAATGGAATAAAAATAAACGTATTGCTTACAAAATAAATTAATATTTTAGAGGTTTGATAGCATTTGTCAACGTGTGCAATCATAACAAAATACGATACACTCTAAAGATTAAGTATGACTCTCGTGTAATGCCAAATGAGTACTTTGAGAGTTGTTTTTACATATCAGAGGTGTAGAACTTGGCCCTAAGAGCATTAATATTATCTTTAGGAATAGCACATTAACAGCAAATCCAGCAAAACCCTTCACAGTACACTATAAAACACGTCTAAAACAAACTCCACCTCACCCATAGAGAGCTTCAATCTTTGGATAATTCAACACTTCTCATTCCTATTAAAAAAAAAAATCCCTCAGACTGACATAAATTCAATCTGTATCATCTTTTCTATTACAACACAGTCTTTCTATATTAGGACACGCATAGCCTAATCAAACACAAATGTTTACTTAAACTAGTCAAGCTCTGTGTATTTTGTACTAAGCCAGCATATTGTATCTACTTAACCCTTCTGCTTTTCTGGCCATGTTGCTTGGATTGCATCTAACTGAGTACTAAACCTGTTACAATGGAATTTAGGTAAAGAGCTCATGAGGGAAAAATTGCACTCCATTCACCTTAGCCTTTTGTCGCATCAGCTAGTAACATTTTTAATACGGCCTGTATTCCACCAAAATGCATCCCAGAAATACTTCTGCAACTGCACTGAGGGGGAAGAGGGCAGCACTGCTTCAATCCAAACAAGATTTGTGGCATCACACTATAGGCTATAAGAGCAGTATTTGCTCCTGCAGGCACGGTAACTGAATTTCCAGGCTATAATTGGATGATGTGGTTTGCACCGTCTCCAGAACCCCTTGATGGAATTACATCTGCCTGATAAATTATATAGTTTTCAGAACTGTATTTTACACAATGCGTGGAGCCCTGTGTCCTAAAGTCTTGATGGGTTATCATCTACCTTCTGCTCCTGCCACGCCAAGAGAGGCTTAAAATACAATGAGCAGCCCTTTGCTCAGACATGAGGCAGAAAGGGAATGCCTACGAGCTAATGGGAGCCTGCTCCTTGCCTAAAGGACCTTTCCTTTCACAGAGTGCAGTTCGTTCTCCCTCCCCGGGCTAATGAGAAGGGCAGGAGACGGCAGGGAAATGGGATGTCTGCTGCTGTCTACAACAACTTTTCTTCCCACAGAAAAGCAGTACAAACCCACAGAGGATCAACCACCAGATTTTCATATGCTTGGTAAACTGCAAGCGTGACCAGCATCAGAGACAGGCTGCTGAGTTTGGTTTGACCCAGTATGTCTTTATTAAAGAATCCCAGTGTTCTTTTATAGCTGAAATTTTAATATGCTGAAACAAAGTGCGAACGAAGCAGAATTAAATTTTGGGTTCCTCTGATGCCTTTAAGCAGAGGACAGTGTATGCCGAGGGAGTGGATTTCAATCTGAGAATGTAGGAGGAATTGAAAAATAACCTATATATAACTGTAGTAGTCCTAATGGCAGCCTAAGCCCCCGAGAACCGATGAAAGAACAGAGTCTGCCTTCCTCTATCTATCCCCTGACTAAAAGAGAATATGCAATGAGGTTGGACAGAGAATAAATGAATGAGAAAATAGTCATTTAGTATACTTATTTAATTAGTTCTTTCTGCTTCTAATGGTAATGTGGCAGAATACGAGACTGAACAGAACAAGGTAGCTGCCTATGGCATAATTAGGCCTTTTAAGGAGGGGGAGAAAGGCATTAGTCTGCACAGACTGGCAGAGAAGGGAACTTCAATGAGTACCTAATTTCCATAGCTGCAAACACGCAGCTTCTTTAATTAATGCCTCTGATAAAGCACATAGGTTTTTTGTTTTGTTTTGTTTTAAATTTTTAAATAAAACACAACCGTTATCTGTCAATTGAAAAGTACTTATTAGGTGTTTACATTAGATGATAATGGAGTCCCCAGACAAAAAGATGATCCCTGGCCCCGAATATGTAAAAGATTACCTTAAGTTTAGCACCTGAATGCTTTTTAAACAGGAGAGTGGGTAGGAACGGGACACATAAAATGGAAGTCACCAGAAGGGAGGACTGTCCCAAACCTCTCTTCCTCCTCCTCCTCTTCCCCTTTAGAGCCAAAAATAACCACTTTGGATTTTGACTGAGTGCCCTAGAGCTGGGCACTCTCCCTTTTCTAACATAGGTAGCAAGGGGCAGCTTAACACACAGCCACACACCCCCCACTGCCGCCCCTTGCCCCGGGGCAAACCTGAGGAGACCAAACACCTTTTGGGAGGTTATTCAGTCCACTCAAGACACTACTGGAAACAGTCAGATAATTTGGTCACCAGCAGCTTGTAAAACAAAAGTAGAGTAGGATAAAAAGCTGACCTTGTAAAAGAGCACTCGTAGATCTGTGTGACCCCCCGCCCCGCGTATCAGGAGCAAACACACTGTCAAAATTTCTAGTTACAATAAAGAAGCAGCCTTAACTAAAATTCTTTAATTAAAAATACTATTTTGGCCAAAACATAAATATTTTCATTGGGCCAAAATGCATATGTATACTTACGAGGACTCATCCCCAGGTGAAGTGTAATCCTATTATAACCCTACATCTGTAGCATTAAAATCCAGAGACTCACATAAATCGATTTTTTGATGGGTGTTTGATCTTTTCAGAGAATCCTGCCCCAAACGTCTCTCTTTGCTGAGACTTCTCCTAGTGTGTCAAGCCTCCAAACAGCTTCAGTGTCCATCTGCAACATACATCGCAGCTTGACAGAACTCTTTCCCTTAAACTAATCAAAGTTTTGCTCTAACCTACACTCCTGTGAGACACAGGACAAGCATTATCTTAAGTGCATCTCTGTTCATTTAACAGCCTAATTTAGGGTACACACAAGCACAGATCAGGATCATACCTGGTAAGAAGCTGCTCTGACTGAAGTTGATAAATACCTAGCAACTGATTTTAGTTGGAATTGGATTGAACTACCCAATAGGTCAGCAAAATTAGTACCTTCCTGAAAATTACTATAACTACTCCAGACTGTCTCACAGAATTGCATAAAAATAACACACAGGGTCAAATGAGGAATTCACACCAGGACACCAAAACCAGCCTAGAAAGCAGCATTGAAAAAGTGGTCTGATATTCATGACAATACTCTATTTATTCCTAATCCAATGACATTAATGTTTATGTCTTTCTTGGTATGAATAAACCAGCATTTCCCTGCAACACATGGAGAGACACTTTACAGATCCTTCAGTCTTATTTATCAGGTAGATAAGCATTTCATCAATTTTTTTTGCTTAGCTGTGCTTTGCACGGTGTTGCCCTTTCATCTCTTGCAACAGTTTAATCATGCAATTAGGAGGTTTTTCCTTTTTTAAAATTCAACTCAGCCTTGTATTTCAGCACGTTATCTTTACCTGGGGAGATGAGTAACACCTCTACTTAACCTTTATGGTTAAATTTTCAAAGGCTGGTGCTGTCGAGGCCATTCCTGGCAGATGTTTGGCATCAGCTTGCTCCTGTAGAACGGGCACCTGGGTTTATCAGCCTGCAGGATTGCAGCCAGCCTCCCCAGCTGCTCATAAAGCACTATATCAGGTACCTTCACACTAATCTGCCCTCATATCCCACCACCCAGGACTTGGACTTGACATTTTCAGTCCAGTCCTTATAGAGGTGCACATCACTGTGACCAAAGGGCATGTTACTTGCACCTTTGTGCAAACACGATAGGTATTGGTTAGACACCTGGGGGTCTGACCGCACCCCAAAATCAGTCTCTCTGGGTGTCATGATGATATCCACTAAACCTGCATAGGAGTGAAGACCCAGAATTGCGCTGGTGGTACTTTTCAGTTTGAAAACCAGACCCAAAAGCAGGGGTCAGCCTACAGCAGGCAGCTAGCAGGCAGGCTGCCAGCAGGCAGGCTGCCCTCACGTGTGTGCGGCAGCACTTGTGGCAACAGACTGCTTCATTTTCAAGAACTCACCTTTGTTTTTCTCCTAAAGGGAAAAAAAAATCAGCAAACAAGCTGATAGGTGACGGGGGACTAAGCTAATGTCTACTAAACTCCTGGAAGGGAATAATTGACTTTGGTGTGTTTTGGATCTCTCCCTCATTTTGCAGGATTATTATTTTATCTTACGTATGCATTGCTTTATATAAGCTTCTGTGCCACTTCTGCAAATACGCTGCTACACCTGATTCTGAAAAAACAGAGCAAAGTATAATATCTTTGGAGAAGAGAGTTGATAACAACACTACAAAACAGATTGCATACCTTGCAAAAAATATCAGTATCTGAAGTCACTGCCACTCCTTTAATCATACTATTTAAGCTGGAACAGAGATTCTGCAATTTTCTGAGTGAGATTTGCTCACTACTAGGAACAAAAAGTGAGCAGAGTTAACATTAGACTGGGCAGTGCACTTTCTGGACAGGTTTGCAAGCTTCTTACTGGAAGAAAATAGTCATACACTTTTCCAATCATGCTCCTTGGACAAGGAGCTGGTCCTTCCCCTTTCAGATGGGTTTTACTTACAATGACATATTTACTGTCACATGTACCAAAGGGAACAAAACAGTAAGGAAGTCTTGTTTTTTTTGTAAGGTCCAAAGCATCAATTTAAAATTGCTGCATATGAGATCACTTTAAAAACCAGAACAGGTGAACATAGCATTATTGTTTCCAGACCCATATGCATATCTCTCAGAAACCAGAATATTGGGGTTTTTTTAATAAGCAGAACTTTAGCATCTCACCGTCTATTAAAACTGGGATTTGCTAGATGAATTAATGGATTTTGTTTACAGTTTCTATTCAGTTTATCTTTTCTAAATAAATACTTAGGTGAGAATGACACAATATCAGCAAATTGAAGTGATAAGTTTCATAGTTAGTGGTCATCATGTTACTTCTTTTTTACTATTAATTTATTAAAATGATAACATGAACCATATAAAACAAATGAATTTAATATATAACATGTAAATATTTTTTTAAAAAATTACGTAACAATTATTATTTATTACCAGCAGAAATAGCTGCTTTCAGAGTTGGGTTCATGGAAGTCAGTGCAGAGCCCTGATCTAACCTGAATCAATAATCCTGGATAACTGGCAGCAGCTTTCTGAATATGAAGCATTGATAACAACCCAGTATAAAGGTACAGGAAACCTAAAATCATTATTCTTTGAAAGGAGTTTGGCCCATAGGTTTCACACAGAGTGTTTCCATTTCTTCTGTCCTTCCTTCCATTTCCTGCTCTTGCTGCCTGCTACAGCCTGGCAGTGCATGTGATGTGGCTGTTCAATAGACCAAAGTATGAAAAATACTTAATAATGACTTTTTCTCACCACGGTTAGCATGCATGAAATGAATGAGGCTTCCTGCACAAGGGATAAATCTATAACTAAATGTCAAAAACTATAACTCTCTCTGAAGGTAGCTTATTAAGAATTTGCTATGGTTCATTTTACAGTGACACTTCCATATTCAGGAGTGTCAGAGTACAGAGGAGCAGCCTGGGATCAATTCATTCTGACATAAAAAAAAAAAGGAGATTAAAAAAAGGGGAAAGGAGGGAGAACAGAACTAGCATCTAACAAAGCATCTGGACTCATTCAAAGATAAAGCAGATTCAAGATTCATTATTGAGCCCCCCCAGTCCCAATCAGACAGGCTCTGTGACACAGTCAGGGTGATTATAGCTCACTGGAGGAATGCATGGCAGTCCTAAAGCCCCATTTGCTTAAATAGCATGATATAGTTCTTCCTCCCAAATCATGTATTAAAGTTCTACAGAAAAATAGCATAAGAGTGAAGTACACAGCATGCATATGCCAGAAAAGACCAACACCAAGGCTGTTGGAAGGAAAGTAAATTAATGTCTATAGTTAACTCAGGTTTCGGATACTATTAGTTTTTAAAAGCAATACTGGAAGCAATGCAAAGTTTTGCCTAAAGGCAATAGCAAAATGCAGCTCTAATTCTGCAAACTGAGAGACAGAGAGCAAGAACATAGGTTTGGGGTTAATGATTAAAAAAAAAAAAAAAAATCAGTTCCAGGGGCTGGCTAAAAAACTGCAAGTGAAAACTTCCCCTCTGGAAAATGACATCTCTGTAGCAGTGTGCCAACCTCACCAGAACACTGATAGGGAAAGCTTCAACACCACTGGAAAGGGAAGTGTCTCTCTATACTGCTTCCCCCAACACACAAACTTGATTACTTTTTATCATCATCTTCTGGTTGGAAAATGAGGAATGGGAGTTTTCCACCTTTAGAGAAGCTTTTAGACCTCTCTAAAACAGAAAAATTGCAATGGAGGGTGGGCACAGCTCGAGGGAGCCCTGCTCAGCTTGTTTGCTGCCTCCAAACTGCTGCATAGGAAAATGGTGAAAACGAAGGGGAAGCACGAAAAGCCACAGTGTGTCCCTGCTGGCTCAGCGGGACCCCCCTGGCAACGTGTGTCAACAAATGTGTGGTCCTGAAGGTATTTATTTATGAATTTGCTTTCACAATTGCTGGCTGATAGTTGAGATGGGACAGTTACCAAACTACCTGGGTGGTTATTGGCTAAGTACTCAATAAAAGGGATTAAGACATGTTCCAGCAGCTCTGTGATATATAGCAGCATTCCTGGGAACTACCATCTCTTACTGCCAAAAGTTTGATGCCACCTTGTTTGCATTTAAGTGCAAACTCCTGGAGCAAGCCTGAACCAGAGATGTTTGCAACGTATCTTGGCTTTGTTCAGCTCTCAGACTTCTCCAGTTCTAGGGCAAACAGTTTCCCCACTTACATATCTTATTTCAAAGTTTTTACATTGAGCTTTATATCCTAGCATTTGTAAATAATAATAAAATAAACAAACAGCCAACTCAATCCCTTTGACCTCCTTTTGGGGTTATTTGTAATGTCACATCAGAAATGAAACCCATCTTCTAATGAACTAAAAGCACCAGCACTCCCAGACCTGTGCATCTTTTATGGAGGTTGGTCTGTAAGATTCTGTTTATGAGAAAGAAAATTACTGCCTGGCCCAGAGCTTGGACTTTTAGGTGCTGCCTGCCTATAAATTTGCAGA
Source organism: Harpia harpyja (assembly GCF_026419915.1). NCBI lineage: Eukaryota > Metazoa > Chordata > Aves > Accipitriformes > Accipitridae > Harpia > Harpia harpyja. The sequence goes on from NC_068941.1 coordinate 36,941,840, forward strand.
CTATCCATAAGAAAAAAAAAATCCCACCAAAAAAACCCCCCAAAACAGGGAGAAAAAATTGGGATGCTCTTAAAGGTTCATAAAAGCAATGGTAATTGTAAACCACCCAACATACCTTTATGGTCTTGGGTGGGGATAACATTACCAGTAAAAACACACAGGCATCTCTAATAAGCTAGCAATTTTCTCTTTGGGCCTCCCATCCCATATTGGCAGTGTCTCACCTCCACAGCTCTGGCTTTGGGTGTCAGCAAGGCTGGATGTGGCCTGGAAAGGAGAGATGGTACAGGGCTGGGGGGAGGCCCCAAAGAAACAAGTCTGGGGAGAAAGTCAACACTGAGCTTCAATTCTCATCTCCTTTTAAAAAATGGTAAATAAATGTAAATGCAAGGAAAGGCCCCTGACTTTCCAGAATATAAAGTCTGGTCAAGGCTGTGAGAAATTACCTGTGATTTCTAATGAGTGGCTTTTCACTCCCTCTGTCGGAGAAGATGCCTCAAACTGATCACAACGGCATTACCCAGGCAAGAACAGCATAAATGCTGCTTCTGCTGATTTTTCCCTCCTTATGAAAATGAGCAAAATCTGACGTTAAAGAGTCACCTGACATTGCCGAGATACTGCTGCTGCATCCAGTGCCAGTTTCTCAGATGCTTTATACTGTTTATTAATGGAGAGAAAAGTTAAACAAGTTTGAATATTTTAAACAATGAACAAGCTAACAACTCTCCACCACAAGTAGATACACAGAGATCAAGTAAAGACAAAAAGATAAAAAAAAAAAAAAATCATTATTTTAAAAAGGATGTTTAAACATGTTGCTAAGGAATCTCCCGATTCCCAGGATGACTCCGCCTGCTCTCATGGGGGTGCCGACAGCTCTAGCGCCCGAGTACCTTGCTGCCTTGAGACTGTTGCTACATGGACCATACTTAAATGCTCCCCATGTTTATTCTCCTGTGTGTAAGTACATCAACCTGGCTTCCCTTTGGCAGTGTACTGCCCTGCTTATTTGGTCCGTGCTCCTCGGTGGCTGGAGCTGACTGATGGGCCATCAAAAGCAATGTGAAGGGCAGTGCTGGTTAGGGGATTGTCTCAAGCCTTATGCTTTTTGCAAAACACTCCCCAAGCGCACCCCAACATGGCACTGACTGTACCCATGCTCGGGTCCTGAGCCTGATGTAAATGAAGTGCTTGGAGAGGGACCACCGTGGTTTAAACTGATGGGAGCATGAGCACTTCTAATGCCCTAAAGAGGCTTCTTCAGTAACTCTGCTGGAGTTAAAGGATGATTCACATTAGCAAAGTTAATTACATGAGCACATGTTTCAGGACAAAGCTGAAAACGATTAGATAACTACTTCATTTCAAAACCCCTTCCACTCGTGTTTTTTAAGTGCCTATTGTCTAGTATAGCACTTTTGTGCATTTTTAATCACAAAATTTTTGAGTACAGAGAAACAGGATATATAAGTACTATATTTACACTTACATTACGTTTTATATGAAAATTCTTAAAAAGACACCTCTGATGCACATAATGCAACAGGGGGTCTGTGCTCTCTCCAAGAGGCAAGGCAGGAGATTTCTTCTGGAAACTTCTGGACGGGAGAGAGTCACGTTTGCAAAGGAACAAACTGAGAAGCTCTCTTCTTCTCTCACCTGACATAATTTTCTGCCTGCTTTCTTCTGCCTGTTTTAGAAGAGCTACTTTCTCACTCACATAGAGAAGAGATAATACCTCTTATCCAAAAAAGCTTCCATTTTAATCACATTAGCATTAATTAGCAGAAAAAAATTGATATTCTAATGACGATACTAATTACTTGCAGAGATCTGAATACCTTCAAAGCATCGCATGAGAATGAGTAGAGTAATGCATAACTGTGCATGCCTTTTGTCAACTCCAGTATTATTTGATGTTCATTAAATATTTTCTGGAATTAAAATGCACGGTACTTTATAACTGAAAGCCTAATTGTTTAAAAGAATAGAAGCCACAGAAGCAGCTTTCTATGATGGAAGAAAATTTAATGTTCTCATCAGAAGAACAAAACATGTTTAGCTTAGCACCTTTACTGTCTATGTTATTATTTGAGGGAGCACTGTACACTGCAGTTGTGTGTCTGTTTTTCAGAGGGACTGTGGATAAGTACAGTTTATTAAACCCTGCTGAGACAATCTGTTGTGTCTGTCTGTTTTAATGTTGTTATAAGTCAGTTAAGCATGCACCATACTTGTTAGCTGCATATATACTAATTTAATGTATTGATGGGCTGTCAGTACAAATACCTAATGAATATTAAAATACAAACTCAGATACAGAAATGCAAAGCAGAGACAGCATGTGGTCAACATTTTGAGGGACAGGCAGAGAAAGGAAAAGACCAGTGTTCAGAGTAAATGACAGTAAACACTCATGAAATGAACCTGAAAACAAATCACCAGCAGCTTCTCCGGAAAGATGGAGGAAAATAATAATTAAGTGTCTCAAAAACACAGGCTCTAAATATACGGTGTGAACTTTGTCTTCTGCCAGCTGATTTCAATATAAATGAAACAAAGGACGGTTAGAAGACCAGTATGCCAGTAAGACAAAGAGAACTAGAGAAAACAGAATAAAGACACTGTACCAGGGGATGGAGGGGAGGGGAGAAGGAGAAATCTCCCACTGTCTCTTTCGCGATGCAAATTTTCTGTTTAACAATGGCTCTAAAAATGGATAGCCGTTGATACTTTGCATGTTCTGCATAATATAGTCTTTCAGCAAAAGCGTGTACATACAAATTTCTCCTGCTTCAAGAGAATGTGGCAGGAGTTTGTTGGGCATGTTTCTCCCTATTAGATCATATTCAGAGCTGCAGCCAGCTGCTTGTTAGAGATTCAAAGCCTTGTGCACCATTCAGTCCGAGCTCAGAGGCATGCTGTCTATCCTTCACGAGGTTTGAAGTGAAAAGCGAATTACAAAGAGAAAGCCCTTGGGCCAGACGAGAAAATATCAAACCGTTTCAAGCAGGGAGGCAGCAGGGTAGAGACACGTGAGCAGCCACACGGCTGATGAAACAAGGAGAAACAGCCGAAGTCGTGCAGGATCTGCCCGGAGTTTGATCACTGCTTCCTTCTCCCTGTCCCACCTCCCCCAAATCATAAAAGCGCCTTCAAGGTGATGGGGAACTGGTACATCTACCAGCTGCAGAAAAGGGAAGAAGAAAAGAGCAGTTCAATAGCAGGAGAGCAGGAGGAAACTCGTGGTGGGCTCCCACCTGGGAACACCCTGCCAGTGCAGAAGGGACATTGAAAAGGGCCCAGTCCAAAAAGCTACCCCTGGAGCTGGTGGCTCCTTCATGGGTGGAAAGCCTGCGTGGACCTCCTGCTCCCACCCTGCGGGGTAGTGACTCACCACTGCCCACCCACCCAGCAGGGACTGCAGGGATCCGCAGCGTCCTGGGGATGAAGGCACTGCAATGCAGATGCTGTGTGCTCATCAGCGTGCAGAGACACGTGGAGGCATCGGGAAATCTCTGCCTCCGCGGGCGACAAGGGAGATGCAAAGCTGAAGTGGGCTCCATCCGCGGTCGTTAGGGAGAGCGGTCAGTTTTGATTTAGAGGTAAGTGACGTTTCTCAGCAGAGACCTTCGTGCAGGAGACAACGGGGGGGAAACCTGCAGATTTATCTATGGTAGAGCCTTCCTAGTTAGCAGCCAACAGCTGTGTTTGCTGATGGGGAAGAGAATGTGTCCTCATGGGTCAAGTGCGCAAGGGCTTGTCAAAATTTCAAGCATTACGTAAACACCCAGTGGAAAGACAGACAGCAAGCCTTTGAAATGAAAGGGAAAATCAATGGAATTGTAAAATTACATTAAGAATCAGAATCCCACATTAAATTAAATATATGCTTCCCTGGTGGCATCAGTCACAAAAAGATTTAAAAATAATCTTCTGATTTAAATACAACCTAATATGATCAAATACCTCACCTTATCATTTGAGCCAGAAAAGAAGGGTAAACATATAGGTTTCTTTAACATCTCTCTGCCCCCTTCACTGCTCCTCTTCCCCAGTTCCTCTTCAAATTACTTCAAATGGCCCCCTATAGAGCTACGAGGTGTGAAAAGCTCTCTGCTTCCCTCATCATTTGGGTTCTGGCTGCTCCTTCTCCAGCCCGGCAGAGCAGTCGCAGCGGTGGCCATCAGAAATCTGCTTGAGGAACCGCGGCTGGGTGGCAGGCTGGGATAGTAAAGCAGAAGAGGAAAGACTAATCATAGCTTGGCACGAGGTACTTCATCACCTTGACTTTACAGGTAAGCAATCTCCCCGGGTGAGGCAGTACGGGCAGGGACATTCCCGGCAGAAGAGAAGAACAACCTGCTGGGAAACTTCAGGAAGAAACAATTTTTTGGTCTACCAGCAGGTGTTGGGTAGATGATGGAAAACCCAGCTACAGAGATAAGGTGAGGAGAAAGAGCATGTGTTTTGAATCCAAGGGGATCTACAGTTTTGGGGTGGTGAAGAGCTGAGGTTTGCACTCACTAGAGATTTCTTACTCAAACCAAAACATGTGTTGCAGACAGCTCAGTGCAAAGCCACCGCCAGACTTTTAGCAAAGAAAAGCAGGATCTGGACAAGCACAAGTGCCTACATCCAACCACTTTGTAAGTCACTGCTCTTTTCCTAATTTCCAGGGTTTTTTTTATTTGCTTTCTGCCATTAGAATAAGGCCTGGTACACAAAGGTAGATGTCAAGCAAACATTCAGTTCAGTTTAATATGACAGAGTGTAAATAACACAGACTCTACATTCGATGCTCACTAAATAAGACTGCGTTATTCCTGTCTCTTGTGGCTTTTTTCATTGTTTCTGGGAGGAAAACATAGAAAGGCAGGAAATCACTTACTCTGAGGTAGAGGCTTTGCTTCTGTAATAACTCACCAAAGGCCTAATCCTGTTGGGTTTGAAGAACTTTGGTGGGACAAAGGATGTTTAATTTAATCAAGTGTTAAAGTCATGCGTAAAACAAAAAATAAGGAAAATAAAGACAAAATAAAATTGAACCCTTCTATCAAGAGGCTGAAGGCAAGAAAAAGAAGTAACAGCCTAACCGATGGCTTCATGGATGAACAGCTAGAAATATTTGCTATGTCCAGGAAATAACTGAAATATCTGAAATCACCCTTTAAAACAGAAAACAGCTCCTATTGCTGATAATGGACAAGCCTATAGACTGCTTCACCGTGTGGCAGCAGCGCTGAACTGGGCAGTGGTGCAACCGGGAAAACAAGGCTGCACGCACTAATTTCCCCAAAACTAGTGAGGAGAGAAGGAACGCAGGTTCAGCTCCACACGCCTCCCCCCAGAGAGGGACAGCGGCTGCAGCCAGCTAGCGCAGCTCCTGGGGAGCGGGGCTAGAGGGAGGTGAGGCCAGGGCACTGCGGGGATGTGCTGAATGAGGCAGAATAAATCCCTGCTCAGCCAAAGCTGACTTGGTAAGCACGGGTAGGTGTAAGTGTGCCCACTGGGGTGAAATATTTCCGAATTCAAGCAGCCATCCACGCATCCATCATCCAGGCACCGGGGCAAGAAAAGCGACCTCATAATGACTCACCCATTTCCCTTGCTCAGTCACCTTAACAGCAACAACAACAGAAGAAACCACCTTGAAAGCCTGACTTAGCTAATATATGCAACCTCAGGTTCCCATCAGTGTCACTCCTGCCTGCTGCCTTCTTCAGCCCTGCCACGTGTCAGGCCCACTTCTCTTGCCTTGCTATTACCTGGACGCTAGGCGTGTGGCTTAGCTACTGTACAAACCTGCTGCTTCAGCTGCAGACTCGAGCATTATCTGCTGAGCATTTTCAAAATACCTCTTTTTGCATTGCTCTGGTTTTGCAATTTCTGTGTTGTTAAAGGTCCAGAAAATAAACTGGTCTCTGGCACTGTCTTCAGAGGAATTGAGGAAGTGGAAATGCCTCACAACTAAATTCCACATTTGAAGCTACGTAAAGTTAGTTCCAATCAAGCCATCACTTGTCAAAAATTAAGAGAAGGCCATCATTAGGCCTCATTTCAGCTGGTTCGAAATCAGTAATTAACTTCTCAGAGAAAACAGATGTTTTGCAGGGAATCAGAGATGACATTTTTATGTGTGATGTACTTTTTGAGCCAAAGGAGGCTGCACATTGACAGTAAACATTATGCCAACAAACGTCAGTAGGTTGGAAGAATCTTCTTCTGCCCTAATTGGGGATGGTTTTCAACAGCAGGGAGATTAAAGCTGAAGCAAGTCAACACATTTAAACTGCAGTAAGCGGAGCATTAGCAATGCGAGGTGTTCCTATTAACCACTAGCAGAAACGACAGAGGAATAAATGCAGAAACGATGAGCTCTGCCCTGCGCTGCTGCTGGCTGAGGAGCCTCGATCCGGGAAGAGGAAAGCAGGGAGGGAGGCAAAGCAACATTAGCCCATCACAAACCCTAAATTATGGGGCCTCCAGGGTAGGAACGCTCTGGCTCGTGGGTGCTTTGCTCTTGCTGGGATCTCATGAAGACCGGACCAAGGAGAAGTTGCAGGCTAGTTGCTGGCAGACCATGCTGGGCGAGTTGCACCAGTCACAGACGTGGAAAGGCTGGGTTTGTCTGTAACCACAGCACCCAGTCGCTTTTGCATCGGTTGGTTAGTTGTTCCTCGTTCGCTTTTTTTAAAAAGCTGGGAATTTGGGAAATGATAGAAAGGCCAGTCTTATCTCACACCTGACAATGCTGATACAGGCTAAAATCAGCAAGCTCTGTAAAATGCTGCAACTCATTTAAACAAACACAACTGCACACACAAGCATAAGTATTAAGAATACAGCCGACAATCATAAAACATGCCAACCCATTGTGCATGCAGGAAGGGAAAAGAGAGCTGTCACTTTGGTGCTCAGACACCACAGTGATGGGCACCGTACAAATGGATAGTTCTCATCTAATATAAATTAGATAGCGGTTGCCTAAAAGGCTACTATTTTAGAGCACAAAGCACTGAAACTTGGGTAAACCAATAATATAATATTTCCTGTAGCAAGAAAGACAGGAGTGCCGCAGGAGAGTAAGGTTTTTCTTATTAATGACTAGATAAAATACTTGATTTCTTCCACTTTGAAAAAACCCAAGACAGCAGAAGCACAAGGAAATGAAAAGGACAGATACTGGGAAAGGCAGAGGACAGATCTGCTTTGGCAGGGAAATGAACTTGAGTGACCTAACAAGCCTTTTCCATCTCCAGCTCCTGTTTCTGTGCTAAGGGCAGGGTTTTCTTCAATTTGCAGAACTGCCTCTGCCCCAGTCAGGGCAGCGTGGGAGAAAGCACGCCAGGGGAAATTTCCTGGCCTCTTTCTTGCAGGGGTAAAAGCACGCAAACCTGCTAACCTGCACCCTCGCCTTGTCTCGGAGGGTCTCAGCTGCCATGGCTCTACCCAAGTACCAGTGCAGCCTTTGCCGCTCCAGCTAAGAATCAAACCGGTAGCTTTTATGTTGTAAAAATAAATTTAATACAACTGGGAAAATCAATTTTATTTTGTTTTGTTCTAAACTGTGATCTACTTGCTGACATGGATCATTAAGTAGAGTGAAAAGGACTGGGAATGAATGAAAACCTATTTAACAGAGCAGCAGCACTACCTGTAAGGAATAACAACAAAAAGACAATGCAGAGTATTTAAGGTGGTGGATGACATTTTATGTTCATCTCATCATGCCAGCATAGTCCAGCTACTCTGGAATTTGTCTATGTAACTCAAAAAGACAGACAAAACATACTGTGGCAATACGCAATTTGATGACAGAAAATTAAATTCTGTACAACAGCGACACCCAGTACTGTTACGGATGTAGACCCTTGGAACACTTTTTATTATAATCTCTGTTATACAAGGCTTTGAAACATGGCCATAAAAAAATTGCTTCATAATAAGACTTGGCATATAGCACAAGAAGATCTTAGCCCAGAAGAGTTGTTGATTTCCTTTCTTCTCCCTGCACAGACCAAATCCTAAATTCACTTACAAAACAAAACCAAATAAATATATTTTCATTAAAGATGAATTAAGCATGACAGTTTGGCCTGTCTTACACGTAAAAGAGAGAAAAGAAGGTTGTTCCTAATTTAGAAATACACTGCCTTCATGGGCCACAGTGGCAGCTGGGACCTAAGCAATGAAATCTCACAAGTCTGCATAGTGATTTAATTGCTTTGGGTTTTTTAACAAGTTCCATAGCATACAGGATAGCTATCGTTAAACACAGACTTTGCTTTCTTAAAGCTCCCTATTATGTTTTGTTGAAATATGTAATCAGAACTGGCCTAATGCTGTTGAAGCCTGTAAGGCTATGTGTTTTGTATTTCCACTGGGTCATGAGAGTAATTCAGCCCAAACAGACCTTGCAAAACCAGGGCAAGCAAAGGAATCTCCGAGATGTTGCTGAGACAGAAGAAGAGCTCCAGAGATCCCTCATGGTAGTACAGCATTTCTTTGGTCTACTTTCCCAACAGGGACTTTTTGCAGAATCTGACTTTTCTCCCCGCAGAAAGGATGCTTGGCACGCTGGAACAGATCTGTGCCAAATGGCAAGAAATCTTGAAGGAATAAACAATCCAGTGAACAATGTTTTTTACAAACACCTTCTGTGCAGGCTGACATATACAAAAGTTCTAGTCGTAAGATGATCAGAGCCTGCATACCACTAACTAAAAATGAAGTTTGAACATATTTATACTCACTAAACAAGTGGCTGTCAAAGGCAAGTATCAACTTCAGCAAATATTTAGTTGCTTCAGTTACAAATTGCACAAACAAAAAACCCCAAAGTTTGATGCAACAAGCCGATCCTCAAGGATCTAGTCAATGATTGAGAATTAGTGAGAAAAGACTTGCAAAATTCTGAATTATCCCTGCCTTTTATCCAGTCAGTCTGGAAGGCGATGCTTTAATGCACTCTTTTTAAAAAGGGATAGAAATTAAAAGCTGATTTTGCAGGACATATGGAAAACTGTGAATTCTGAAAAATTAAAATACAGCTCTCCTTTTTAAAAACGTGACAGTGCACGAAGTTAAATGCTTTCCGTAGTTACTCATGCATGATTATAAAAGATTTAAATATCAGCTCTATGAGTTTTAGTGAAGGCAGAAGGCATCCAACCTGTGAGACTGCTGCGTTAACAATATTGGCAGGGACTGTACAAAAGCAAGCATTTTCTAGTAGGACTGCGTTGCTCAGTATATGTAGCTCAGACTTTTGAAAAACAAAACAAAATACCCTCTCCATTTGGTGAATTTGATTCCTGGCTATTGTCTCCCAACTTTGCCAATGGCTATTATATACAGGTACCCTTTAGGTAATAGATCCCTCTATTACGTTTTATTTCCTTGGCTCCCACCAACAGTTTCTAGAAAGAATGCGCTGTTATTCACTTAAATTGGACAATTCAACAATAGTGGAGGGAATAATGGAGAAGAACCGCAATCCCTCAAAGTGATAATAACCTGCAGAGATATTTCACTGCTCATTTTTTAACCAAAACCTGACATTTCTCATTATTTCAGAGTGCAGACTGCCTAATCCAGAAGTATATCTATCACAAGTAATTCAGGTACAGAACTGACATTGCAATTATTTTTACTAGTACTAGCCAAAAATGAACTATGTCTCAATGACCACAGATCAAATCTCTCCTACAGATATAGCAGTATACCTGCATTGAAAACTTCCAATTATTGGAATGAAAACATGCAGTTGTTGATCCAAAGAAAGCATTTAGGGAAGAAAGTGTCTCTGTTTGACTCCATTTATTACTTTCCAATAGCCCATCCCTGTCAAATAACAACAGTATTTTATATGTTATTTAACATGTAAAAATCCATCAGAAAGCATAATGAATTTATCTATCAAGCAGAGACAATAGTAGTTCTAGTGCAAAACACTCACAATAAAATTTCAATCCATGGGAAACACACCAGAGCCTGACTTTTGCTGGAGACTCAAAAACAAGCCTGGTTTTGTTAAAAGATTCAGGACCCAGGTGAAGACCACTGAGGCAATTTATGTTTTTCATTTCACAGCTCTTACATGAAACCAAGCTCTTGGTGGCAATCATGAATACTACCTCTGACTATACAAAAAAGAGGAAAATAGACTTTGTTCTACTTTTACCAAGGCTGTTCTGCATTTTTTTTTGCAACGAACTATAGCAAATCTCAGTGGCACTATAGAAATATTCAAGATTCCTGTAATTGTCCTACTACAATGAATAATCAGAGACCAAACGCTGTGTTATTATCATCAGCTACATCTCTGATGTAATCTGCATTTATTATTCTCCAGGTTTGCAAAGAATAGAGGCTTGCTTGGAAGAACTGTAAGCTTTAGTTTACAACAATGGCATTTTCTTCTGTGCTACCGTTCTCTTTATGCTGAAGGAATGTGGGTGTGAGAAAAGTGAATGGAATTGAGCTCTCTCTTAAAAAAAAAATTGAATAACCAAATAAAGGTTTTTTGCTGAACTACAGTAATACATTCACATCAGGCTTTTTCCTACACAAATGAACAAACTGGTATTACTACACTGCTACTTAACTACATGATTGGGATTTTTCTACCAAAGGCCATCTTCATTTTCAGAGTAAAACCAAAAAAAACCCCAACACCCCTATATTTATGCCTCCTATATTTATAATTTTTACCGAGGTTTCAGTAAAAATTATTTACCATGTTGAGGCTTGGGTTGCACAGCTGATGAGGAACAATATATACCATACCAGCTAGGAATTCATCACTTGGACATGAATGAGGACAACAAAGGTTGGGGTGTAATAGTGACTAACAACCACCAGCATGATAAAGTTGCAAAACGGGCAAATGCTGTGCCAGAATATGCTGAGCAAAGTACTTCTGATATAAATTGTGGAAGGTACAGGTGCGATTGCATCCGACACACTGCACAACTGCCCTTACCCACCTTCAAGAAACCAGAACTGGTGCAGATAAGAGATACAAGGATGAACGGGAGAACAGAGACCTTATCTCAGGAGAACAAAAGCCTTTCTGACGTGCATGAAAACAAGGAGAACTGAGAGTGAGTGAAGGCAGAAAGAGAGATGGAGAAAAGCAATATGAGGGAAAAGCCAATGACAACAAAAGCAAACAGTTACACCCTGGCTATGAAGAAATCCGGACAGTAGAGAATGCCCTAGGAGTAACATGAAGGAGGAAAAGCTCCCCGGCAGGAACAGCACTAGAAAAACAACAGATCTCCCAGGGGAAAACACTCAAGTGAACAAAAATCCCCCAGACTGGTATTGAGATGGGGCTTGATGAAGTTATGAAAGGACTCATATGGTGTGCTTGCCTATCATAGCAGGATAATGGATTCGGTGACCCAGCAGATCCCTTTGATTCTTACGGTCATATAACAGCAATAAAGCAAATTGCCTGTAGCTTTGTCACTTGGGTCTTCTATCAGACAAATGAATATCTTGGACTGCAGATCTAAACCAAGCACCCCAGCGCAACAGTAATGGGTTTTGGCATGCTCCATTGGTGTTCCCCCAACGGTAAGGGAGACACGTGGTGGGTGAAGGACACCAGACCTCTCATTTCACCGCTCCTCCCCTTCTCCACTCTGCCCTCCTCCTGCCAGTGCCCCTTGGTGCTCCCCCTCTGCGGGCCTGCCTGGGAAACCTGGTGTGGGGCACCCAGCTTGCCCAGCTGCCAACCCCAAGCCTAGCTCCCTGTATAGCCAAAACGTGAGAGGGATCTCTGCCCAAAGACCACATCAGAGGCAACTCGGAGCACCGAAGGTAAAGTAACCTCTGGAGACCCTGGGGCGGTGCACAGCTGCCAATAGCTGGCTTTTGAAAACAGTTTAGCTTTCAATGGCCTAGAGTAAGTGGTCTTTCTAAATAAAAACGTCTATATAATAGTAATGAACCATTAACTTTATTAATGCCAACCAAGCTTACTTAAAATATTCTTATAAGTGAGCATATAAATAGCTAAGTAAATGCAAAGTTATTTCAGAGCGCTGCAGGGGATATTAATGATGATAACTTCACTCCGCTGAGACCCTGAAGACTCTACTCAAAAGTTAAGGTTTCCTTATTAAAAATACACTTAAGACTTCCTGGTCTAGCAGAGGTTTATGTACAGCAACCCACTTTTGGTGCTGAGGGCTTATAACACTATTACTCTGGCTTTATTATTAGTGGGTAAAACACATATACTAGTGAGCTGAAGGTTGAATCCCAGTGTTTGATGGATGGATGGTTCAGGGACCACCCCTCCTTTCTGTGAGGATTTTACACACTTTACTCTGTGCTAACACGTGATACCGGGAATCACTTTCTTTCTTCTCACTCATTGCATGTCCACAAAGGAATATAAGATTAACTCTCACTTCACCAGCCGTCTAAATGTCTGTAATCTCAAATCACTGTCTCTAGTGCCTTCTGCTGATAATAATCCTCAATATACAACGTCAGCACAACTATGAAATTAAAGCATGTTATGGAAAAATGCCTTCCAACACTGTTAAAAGTTTTGGCCTCCCACATGAAATGAATCATTACAGTATTAGTTTCCTTTTGCCTTTGCTGTCAAGTTCTCTGTAGCAAAAAAACTGCCAAGGGTTTTATAATGGCTCCTGTCACCTTGCATCCAACCGCCTCAGAAACATGTACAGTTGACTTCAGCTATCGCTTTATCTATAATTTCATCCTAAACAACCCCAAGCCCATAAAAGCCACAGAAGAAAAATTCCCACTTTATTATCATATTGAACATGTCATGTTCTTGAAATAAACCAGCATCATGAGGCTTTAATCCTCTTTCAACTTCCCCTAAATGCCATCAATCAGAAAACTGTCAGCTCAAGAGTGACAAGAAACCTGCTTCCATTCCTCAGAGACCCTGGTGAAATAAGTATTATTAGCCCATTTTTTCCTTTAGAGGGGTTCATTACAAAAGAGCGAATCATTGAGAAATGCAGCCTCCAGCACAAGATCAATATTGATACATCCCCTGTTGAGAAGTTTTAAAAAGCTACCCAACATGCGGCAAAAACCTTTGCTGTTTTCCAAGGCATGTGGTTAAGAAAGGCGCTGGAACGGTGGTTGTGCGACTTCAGCAGGCATGTGACAGAGCCTCCCTGCAGCAAAGCTGAAACACGTATGTGACAACCTGCGTGCAAAGACTCCTCTTTTCCCTCCATCATGAAAGCCAGACTCTCAATAGAGAAGTAGACAACTCTTGCCCAGACTTTTGCCAATCAATAAGCTAAAGATCCTTCTTGTCGTCTTTGTCTAAACATAAACCAGCCATCAAGCAGCCTGGGATATTTCAAAACATCTCTGTTTGTGTCAAGTTGCTCAGCAAAATAACAAATTCATACCAAGATGTGCCAGAGACATAATTTTGTCCTATTAGGTGTATCTGACTTAAAGGGCTGTGAAGCATTTTCTCCAAATTTTGACAGAAATGAATCTGATCCTGTCTACGGAGCTCTGGACTGAACAAATATGTACTTCTCCCCCTTCCCAGACTTGTTTTGCATGGAAAGGGTAATTTTATTTTAAGAAAAGAAGATCCTGGGAGAGCATATTTGAATAGGTATATATTGTAATATTACTTCATGGCCCCACTCTACTAATTTTCCCTGTCATCTTACTGAAAAGAGAATTGGTAGATTACTCTTACGAACACCTGGCATGTTTACATAATTTTCTTTATCTTGCATTTTCTCTATCAATTTATGTCTATTTACAAGGATTTCAACTTCCTCGGTCAATACAGACAAAATTCCCAGGGGGGAAATTTAGTGGGTGGAGAGGTTTAGTAGTTGAGAGTATGAAGCCTTCTATTTTGTGTTTATCATCTGGTAAAAATAATCCATAATTCAGTTAGTGGTAACAGCATGCTGTCACCACATGTGGTTCTTCTTCAATCTTATGCAAAGAAGTTTTCAGACTTAGGTCTGCCTCCGCTTCATAAAAAAAGTAACCAGACAACGCACCCATGTTAGCAGTGTCAATAGGCAGGCCCGATGTCCAAAAGCACTAAGATGGAAATAACAGCCTGTGGGCCCCGTCCACAACGTAACATGGTCACACGATGCGGGATGTGTGGCCAGTCTCCACTTCTGTAGTCTCTCTTCCCTAGAGCATCGGGGAAGCTGGGGCTAAGCATCACGGAGAGGCTAAAGGACATTAATGGGAGTCCGTGTTTTTTCAAATGTGACTTGGGGCTTCTTTGTAAATTATTTCCTACTAGAAAATGGACAAACGGCATGCAGGATGGGCAGATGTGTGATACTATAGCAACTCGAAGAATGACTTCATAGAGAATGACCCATTTCTTTTATCAATTGTATCAAATGTCATCTTGATTATTAAAACCCAATAAAACTCATCTAGGAGGTCACATGAAAGACACAGGATATTGATTCACATCAAATGATGTACCAACCGCTACAGCCCCAAACATTTTGGTCACTAAGCAGTATTAGTAATTGATACTTTATGCTTCGTTGAACTGCTACTTCTTCTGGCCAAGTGCATCCAAGTTGCAACCATCTGACAGTAATTGCCATGACAACTGATGCTGGTCCCAAGAGTATGAAAGACAATACTGCCAGGAAAAATCAATAAGCAGTGTAATGAAGTAGAGCAGATCATGGGAAGTTAGTTGTGGGTTCCTGGTATGGACAGCAAGCAATCTGGAGGATTCCCTGGGTGTCCCGGGGCTATCCACATCCCAGGTTGGAGCATTCACGTATGCTGCTGAGGGTGACATAAGTGCCCTGAATAGGACAGAGAGATGCTGCAAAGGAGCAAACTATAAGCTTGGAGGAGAAAGGCAGCAGGCTGATGGCAGGGGAAGAGCAGTTTAAAAAGAATTGAACAGATTTGCAGACAGTAGGGCTGGAAACCACCATCCTGGTCAACAAAGGTCATCCTGGTCCACAAAGTCCAGCATCCTGGTCCACAAAGGATCTCACATTGATGTAGGAAAAGCTGGTGGAAGATTTTTCGGAGCACAAATCAGGATTAGGCACCCTCTTCCCTTGTATTTTCAACTTCCTAAGCTTTCAGCTCTTCCCATCCCTTCCACAAAGTAATCATCTGAAGACAAAAATCTAACATGTTCTTACAAAATTGAAAAGAAAAGAAATGAGCACACTTGTTTTTATCTACTCAAGTTCTAATAACTAAGGAAAAGCCTTAATTATAAGCATAGGTTAACTGCATGGCATCATTACAGGGCTGATTTGGAGCTGGCTGACTGAATTAATTGCATCCCTTACCTTCAGGTTTCTTTGATACGGAACCTTAATTCAGACTTTACTCATTTTATGATGACTGATTCTGGAATTATTATAAGCATTCTTTTCTATTTCTTTCTATCCAACAATGGTCTTCTACTTTCAACTTTAACAAAGATTTCAGTTTAAGAGTCTCTAATGACATTTAAGTGTCTAGCTAATACTAGCTAATTTAGCTAACTACAGTGTTATCAAGGAGCAGACAGGGTAACACAGCAGAAATGGTCAGCTAAGAGCAGCAGTTCTGATTGACAAGGCGTTGAGCAATCGTTTCATAATTTCATAATTTGTTCCCTCTTTTGAGTTAAAAAATAATCCCTGAATATCATAGTATTTCCTCCTTCAACCATAAATTACTCCATTTCATTAAAACCAAGTCCAAAAACTTAGCTGAAATTTCTTTGAAAGAAAGCTCAGCTTCAGAGTGGGTAATAAACCTCCAGCCAGGAAACTATTCTCTAGAAAAGCAAATGTTGCCAAGAAAGCTTCTTGCAACCCTGCTGTCAAAGCACTATGACTCAAGGCAAGCACCACTAACGCCCCAAATGAAAGCGATGCAGACTGCTGAAAAGAACAGCAGACAGAAATAAGGAACTTTCTCGCCCAGATGCAATGTTTACATTAGTGCTGGCAGTATAGCAAGAGGCTCATGAAGTCCTGCATCAGACCTATGGAGAAAAAGACTGGTTTGTAGGCAGCACACCAGGTATATTGCCATATCCACGAACAGTAAATCATCAGTTTTACCTGCAAGCACCACAAACTTAACTTTAAGGTGCCTCCAGATAGGAATAAACTATCCTGTTTATCCAGATCAATATATCAGTGCAGACTTGCAGCATTCCTCCTGCTGAATAAAGATACTGCGCTATTTACACAGAGATAACCTGCACCATTACTATTAAGATTCAGCCCTGTGATAATTCCAGCTGTAAAGGATCAGCTAGATGTATATTAGTGATCTAAAGGGCTGTAACATTTAAAAATTTTAGCAAGGAGCTTATCGTTGCCTAGCCAAGATGAAGGGCTGGCATCTCTACTTTTTCCTCAGTTTGGAAAAAGGTACTAGTGTGTATGCAAGTGCCTGTGGGGGATGAGAAAGCTTCTCTGTGAGCAAGCAAATCTTCAGAATTGAACCTGAAATGTAGCATTGTGGGAATCATCTTGAATTGCAATAGGCTGAAAGGAGCACAGCATGGTCTGCTCCCAGTCCTGCCAGCCCGGGACAGAAGTTTCCCGGTGACAGTCACTTACCCAGGCTTTATTTCAAACACAAGCAAAAAGATGACGACAGTTCAGCCCAATGAACAAGACAAACCACTCACACTTCCTAGAAACTGGGGAAAAAAAACAGGAAATAAAAAATCCTCTCTCCTTCACAATGAACGACAGTACTGATCCCAAACAACAGTTCTGTTTTTGAGGAGGTTTTGAGACCACTATCCCAAGGGGTCAAGTGCTCACAGCCCTCTCTGCACCTCCCAGACCCAGACCTTGCCCAGCCGTGCTGGGGACTGCTCCCCTGCACCCACCCAGGGCTTCACCCCGCGGGGTCCCACCGCAGACCATCACCCCTGCTTGCCAGCGCCAACAGGTTTCTACACAACACAGAAGCAGCTAAAAGGGTCCGTGTTAACTGAAGCAGCGGTAGGAAAGTGCTTTGGGCAGAAAAAAGGAAAGGGCTGGTGGTGCCAAGGCACCAGGTAATTTGAAATAAAGCTGGCAGGAGGGAGAGGAAGGATGCTATGCCCGCGCACAGCCCGCAGCTGTGTCGGCTCCGCAGCCTGCAGCCTCCCTTAATCTCAGCTATCGCAGCTCTCGGTGGAAGCAGAGAGGCTGCTTCTCCTAACTTCAGCCCTTAAAAAAAACCCAATGCCAAAACCACCCTGGATTTCTTCTACAAAAAAAGGCCTCAGAGCAAGTAAACAGTTAAGCCATGTGGCCTGCGCTAGGAATAAAGAAGGAAAAGCTGGGAGAATGGGCAGAAAAGGGGTGGTGGGAGAAGTGGCGGCTTTGCTAGCTGGCCGAATGATTTGTGGTTACCTTAGATGTGTCGTTCATTCCCCTGAGCTTAGTTTCCCACTGCAAGTTGGAGTGACAGCCCCTTTGCTTGTAAAGCAGAAGGAGAGGGTATTGCTATGCATTATTCCTCTGCTCTCTGCTGCTGGCCTAGCTATGCGCACAAACATTTCATTTTGGGGGTGAGAACAAAATATAAACGCTGCTGCCAGCGCAGCAACTTACTTATAGAGCCATGGATATGTTTGTTCTTGGGTTAAGCACCTGTCAGTAGTTCTTTCTAAAAGCCCTTGTTTTCAAGAGGCCTTATATATTTAACTGGAAGCAAGACTGCTACTCTTAAAAAAATTAAAAAATGAGCATTGTAGGTATTTCTAATTTAAGAGGGACATGAAGATCAACTAACCTTCACTTCCTCTGGGTTTTAACCATGCTTCATTTTCAATGGCTTTTTTCCTATGGATTTTACGCTTTTCTCCAGATTTATATAAAATGGTGGAAGAATGCAGGGAAATTTGGTGCTGCAAGTGAACCCCAATGGTTTTTTGAAAGCCCTGACGGCTGCACAAGCGTGACTGTCAGAGCTGACACTTTTCTGTAGCTTTGCATAGCACTTCACAGGCAGAAAAAGAAATGAACATAAATTCCCTGTTTCATGGGGATGTTAATCTTGAGCCTTACACCTAAATTATGCCAAAGACATATTTGTAGGATTAAATCCTCCCGTCAGCTAAAGCAGTATAAATCTGGTGTAATTCCATGATCTGAAGATCCATTCCTAATTAGCTAAAGTCCCCCAAACCCAAGGAAATTAATGCAACCAAACGATATAAAAATAGAGTGCATACTTCTCAACTAACTCAAGGCTCAGTTCTGCATGCTGCCTCTCACATACTGCTCTAGGAATACCCCAAGCAAAGACAAAAAAAATTAGTCCTGGGCCAGGAACTTCTAATCCCTGCTCTCAAGGCTGCAAATCTGTGCTTACTACTCTGCTACTTTTCTCTCCAAATATTATTGTAATGGAATTTGTTTGGGTTTTTTTAATTAAAAAAATTCAAATTTTTAATTAAAAAACCAAACAAACCCCAAACAACATCTTATCTGTCTTACTGGCTTTCTGTAGGAACCTGATATCTTTGGAGATACTGATAATCTCTTTTGGTCGTTTCATAGGCATCCCGCCTACGAAACCGCAGCCAATAAAGTTATTTTGCCCCTTCTTGCTTGCTACTAGTCGAAACCTTTCTGCTTTGGTGAGAGCAGCTGTAGTACGTAGCTGTACAAAGCCAGGTAATTAAGTGGCAACTTTTCTTCACTGCTTTGGAAATTCGCCTGTTGTTACACTATTCTTTCAGCTGAACACAACAGTAGCAAATATAAGGGAAAAAAATTATTTTTTAAATTAAAATAAGCATAAAAGCATCATTACCTTTCCAAGCAAGTGTGCTTCCCCCCAGGGTTCAGTCCTAAACTGTAATGGCTTTTAGAGTGAACTAGCAAAGCCCCTGCATGCTATTAAGCACATGCAAGAGATATGCTCATGTGCCATGATAAATTACTACCACTAGGACTTAATCAGGAGTGTAAGCATCCTCTCGGGCTAGGCCAAAACCCCTTGGTATACTGTGCTGTGACTATAATGGACTGATTATTAAAATCCTTCTACTGAGAGTGATTATTAGAGGAATATGATAAAGTATTTGATTAAGAGACGGTCCAAGTATAACATACTTTACTGACTCACTACCAGGCAGCAGAAAAGAACATTTTCGATACCTTGTATGTGAATTTAAAAAATTAGATTTTTCCTGATTAATTCTGTTGTATGGGATTACAAATCCTGCCTTGCCCTCCTCTCTTTTTTTAAAAATGTATTTATTTGGCTGGTCATTTAAAGCATCTATTTCTGTTCATTTACTCTAATTTTATTCTGTTTTATCTATTGTTTTATTGAGCAATTTCAATATTCTGGTTCTACATATGACTTTTCCCTTAGTCAGGAACTGCAGTCTGTAATAACAACAATCAAGGCAGTTCACTCTGACAAATGTATGTCAGAAAAAGACTGCTGTGACTTTGAAATATTGAAAGTGACTGATAACATAATGTGTGAAGCAGAATAAATGCATACAAATGGAAGTTTTAGCTGAGCAGTCAAAGTATGAACTAAACACAGTGTCAGAGCACTGCACTGAAAGCTCTACGTGCAGGTGGTTACAATGGCAAATTACTAAATGCACTTTGCAAAAGCGTTTTATGAATAAAGTGGCAAGCGCAGTTTTTCCTTGGCCACATCATCCTTTTTTTCTGCTTGCACTTAGTCATAAAGCAGAAAGAAGTCATGTTTAAGTACAAAACCTGGGTCTGGAAAGGACTTGACTAGAAAAGTCATCAAAGCTATGATGGCTGGGATGAGGGCCCTGCTTTATTTTGGGCTAACCTAACCCGACTGGCGCTAAAGCAGCGTATAAAACACATTGCGCAAACAAGAGACCCCAGCATATCCAACTGGTTCATGTTAGCGAATGCCTCTATCTGTTTTGTCCCTGCAAAAAAACCACAGAGCCAAGGCGTGCTTGTTTGGGAGCCCGTTCTGAACCAGGCCAACGCTAGGGACTAAGTCTGTGAAATATTTCAAGGGAAATTTGGAGCAGACTGGCAGAGCCTACCTAAGCACACCTGCTGCCTGTGCCTGGGTTTCGACGTGCTGCAACCTCGTGCTCCTCGTCGTGCTTGTGCCAGGACAAGCTACAGCAGCGCTATGTCTCTGCCTGGGCTGGGCAGAGGCTCTGTGACGCCTGCAGCAGCAGGACAGCTGGATGTGCGCTCCGGGTGCCTACGTGACCGCTTCCCGTGACTCAGACCTTTGGGGGCTCTGGTACGCGGTGTAGCCCAGCCAGGCTACGTGGTAACTGAAGCACACAGCACAGAAGTTTTCCAAAGCCACTTACTGTTTACACCACGACAGACAAAAATCTTGACACGAGCCTCTCTGCAGCTTACTGCCTTGGTTTCCTTGCCACCACCAAGTCGTCTCTGGGATTTGGACAGAGGTCCGTAAGACCTCATGAATCCTCATCCCCAGAGCATTTTTTCCTCAAGGCTACTGAGGTCCCATACGTTCAGAGAGTAAGCACTTCGCTACCCCATCTTCACCTTCCAACTAATGCAACCCTCTCTAACCACCAAGCTCAGACATACTGGTGATCCTGCTGGGGACACTATCCAACTCCTCCTCCCAGTTTGCACCTGATTGCTTCGGGGAGCAGCCTACCCCACAGGCATGCTCTGAGACACAGCAGAAAGCTTCTCTGGGTAGTTTCCTTAGATTTCTCACTTTGCTAATCTCCTCCCTGCGTGGAGCTGAGCAATAAGGAAGGCTCCCTTTACTCACCCCCCATAATCATTCACAAGCACCCAGCTCCTCCCTCTTCTCAGTGCCTCTCCTCTCATTCCCTCTGTCCCTGCAACCAGCTTTCTTCTTCCTTGCATCCCATTTCAGCAAGGGAAGACACCTCTGCTACAAACCCGGCTACCACTCTTCCTTGGCTCTACATTCTGGAGACTTTCCACACACTCTTTTTTCCTTTCACTACCTCCAAACTTGACTGAAGTCATTGAGCAAGGCTAGCACCTTTCTTTGCCTACCGACGATTCAAGGATGGGTGACAAACAGCAGATAGGTGTTTTATGGCAGGGGAAATCTCTGCAGGCTGAGGTAGGCCCTGTGGCAGCAGTTCCACAGATAGAAGCTAAATTCTTAGCTCAGGTATGGATAAATCCCTCCAGTTGTCACACCATCAAGTTCACTATTTATGAGAACATATTTCAGCTTTGAAAACAAGCTTTATTTTCAGGCATAAGCCTTTCATTTTTATCTGGAAAACAGGACCAGCTGAAGACTAGCTTTAAGGTTCACCTATAGACTAGCTTTATGGTCCAGCTAAAGGTTAATTACCTTTTAAGCCAACAAAATGGGTTAGGAAAGATCTATTATTCTCTCCTGTTTTGCTACTCTTGCTCATTTTAACCAAAATAGGTTGATGAGTATTTTGAGCAACTTGGGTAAACAGTCAGGAACCTCTGGCAGGTAGTGCTGATATGGGGTAGGCGAGCTAAACCCTTACTTGTGGTTATTATGATTCTGTTGTCAAGACAGCTGCACGACTGAATCCTTCCTATTTCCAGGGAAAGCTTTGCACTCATTTTCCACCCCACTTTAAAGGCAACACTGCTGCCCAACCGAGTCAGGGTGAGTAGTTAAACCTGTTCCTCTGAAGACTGACGCACACAAACGTAAGAGAAGGTAGCCAGCAAAATGTACTACAGGAAAGCGTGCATTAACTGTAAACCTAATCTCTTCTTTAGGAATTCATAAAAAGGCAAGTTCTTGGAGGGAAGCCACTCGCTGAGACTTCTTTTAGCTTTACTTTTAGCAAGCAGTTTCAAATTCTGCAGCCATGCACTTACTCACTCTATAAAACTTTAAAACACATGAACAACTCAGCTTACAATAAATGTTCCTTCCATATAGTTCGATGAGCAACACTGCTTCCACTGACTGTACTGCACACACGTCGCTGGGTAATATCTGGTCATTTTACACGCCAACTCTGAGGTGCCTAAGGCTACAGAAGTGGATAGAAAGTAGTAAGAAATAGCTTGCAAAGTGATATCTACTGGCAATTTTACACATTACAATTAGACTGTTTTGTCTGGGGTGGTGCATGGATAATGATGAGGAATTAATATGCATAAACAGCTTACCTAGCTTGCCTTTCTGAATCTTTGAAGGCAGTGCCCTTTCTGAAAGTGAGCATTGATTAGGAAAAAGAGAAGGCATGAATCTGTCCTTTTCATGGCACCTCTTTTCCAATGTGTGGCAACTCCTCCATCACAGCATCATTCGGATGCAGCGGTGCCTTCCCATGATGACGCCGGCAGGCAGGTCTCTGATTTTCATAGCTCTATGCTGTATGAATGCAAGAAGATCTAATGCCTTTCCCTTATGATTTTCTTTCTTATGCTTCATCTCAGTGCTGCTACTTCAGGATCCTTTAACTTACCCCATCAATTAATATTATGGTATATTTAAAAAGCCCACTAATCTGCTCGCTGTCTATATGTTTTCATTAATTAATTTTCCATCATGTGCATGTTATAAATTTCAGATCTGCTGCAAAATCTTTTAGCCCACCTCATCAGTTAATATTACAGCAGATTAAAAAGTTGCTAAAGTCTGTGTTTCTGTAGGCGTCTCCATCTTTTTCAACTTCTAATCATGAATTTATTGTGAGACCTGCAAGCACCAGATGTACACCATCAGGAACCAATAAAACCATTTTTCCTGCTCTCGCAACGCGATATGTGGGAGCCACAGCTTCTCTCTGGTCCTACAGCCAGCAGCGCCCGCTAGCAAGTGAGATGCGAACGGCTAATAAAGCCAGGAAACGCTTCTGATGACAGTGCAGGAATCTTCAAAACCTGCAGCTCTGCACTAGGCAGTTAGTGGAGTAGGATGCAAAGGGACAACATCAGATCATCTGGTCCTTAGGGAAAGCTATTATACAGGATTACAGAAGACTGTAAGCTTGGATCAGATGGTCGTGGGCTTGGCAGAAAAAAAAAGAGAGAATAGTGGTGGGACAAAAACTTTCTGCTAGGGCTTCATATGAAGTGATGGATGCCATTTTTTAAAATCAGAATGAAGCTACATCTTTTCTTATAATCTGTTTGAGGTAACCGGTCTCCAGCCTGGATGTGGTGGCCCGGCAGTGAACTGTGCAGAACACGACCACTGTGCAGCTCCGCCGGGGCAGGCGGCTGTCTGTCTGAGCAGCACTTCCACAAGGTGAGTTTCCCAACATGAAGGCCAATTGCAGTTTATCTTGGATGACTTGGGTCAGGAAAAAGGGAGGTGGACGTGTTTTGAGACCTAGGGCCTGGTGCAATTCCCAGTTTCACCCTTACGAGTCTAACGTAGACAGCAAAAATTAAGGACAGTCGGTGTTATTTTGGATGGTCAAGAAATATTACATTGGTGTGTTACTACAGCATTTTTTACTTAGTATCCTGGTTATCTGAGAAACTATCTTGTTATTATGTGCTACTCTGAAGTTAAGGCTTTTATTAACGGTGACTATATCTGAATCAATTAAGACTGGATTCTCATGTCAGATTGCACAGAAATCTGGAATTAATTTTGATTTTTTTTCCTCTCACTAATGTAATTTCAGTTATATGAACTTGTGACATGATCTAAGGGCAGGCTCTAAGAATTAAAGTCTTCTATTTAAATTCAGGAGTTTGCTTCAAGTCCAATAATTCTCCTAATTTGCAGAGTTTTCTAATTTTCTGGAATAATAAGAAAAAAGTTCTTTGGGTGAGGATTTTACTAGTTTCTGTGCTATATTTTTCAGAATATTATATATACATCTCAGAATAGTACTTCAATTCTAAGCAAATAAACGAGGCAAAGCAAAGCTGAGCACTTACTAAGGTATCCACCATTCTGCAGATTATCACTGTATTTAATCATGAAAAATCCAATTAGATGATTATAGTCTGTCCTCTGGAGGGTTAGGATGTAATCCAAAACTCTTATTTTCCCCATAGCTGGTAAAAGATAAATCAGAGAGAAAGGGACACTCTCTTGGGTTTTCATATTAAAAAAAAAAAAAAAAAAAAGAGGAGGGCAGGATCTCCTCAAAGGGGTACATAGATAGTCCCAAGGACTCTGAAAA
The DNA here is from genome assembly GCF_026419915.1 of Harpia harpyja. Taxonomy (NCBI): domain Eukaryota; kingdom Metazoa; phylum Chordata; class Aves; order Accipitriformes; family Accipitridae; genus Harpia; species Harpia harpyja. The sequence goes on from NC_068941.1 coordinate 36,965,958, forward strand.
AGAAATCAACGTAGTTAGGAAGGAAGTAATTTTCCTTGCACTGCAGTCTTTGGACATCAGTGACCTCCAAGACACAAAATGAAAATCTAAGGAGAGAGAATTAATAGTGAGGAGACAGGAAGAACACATATTTATGACTCAGGGCAGGAACTTTCTAAAACTCAAGGTTTTGCTGATGAGATTAAAAAAGGACAAGAGAAAATCCATACTATTTATTTAAAGTGTATCACTAATGATTTGCTAAGGGGGAGTCTGAAACACTACACGATGGCTCTCTTCTTTGCCTCCAAAGTTTTGGACATCTGAAAGTGCAACACTTGCTGCTAGTGAGGTGTCTTTAGGCTTGCCATGGGGAAATCATTGTAAGTCTCCATTTCTTTTTCCCTCCAGGACAGAAAGAAGTGACTGGCTTCTCTAGCAGCAATACAAATTCTTTGTGACCTTTTGTGATTTATGCCAAATTCAGTCTGAGGTTTCTGCAGAAGCTATATGGTAGTTGTACCTTCCATACATTATGCCATCACATACCCCACCTCTCACAGATGACCACCAGGAGGTATGCAACTGCTGCTTTTTCTTCTGGAACACAGACAACTTTAAGTGTCCGTAAGCTTGTGCTTGCCGAGGTGAGTGCCATTTGGCGAAACACAGCTGATGAACAACAAGCAAGAGTCCCACACTGTGGGCTCCGAGGGCAATCTTGCCTTCTTTCTTTTCTATTGTCACTGTTTCCTTTTATTTAAAAGTGAATCCTTTGGGGCAGAATGTACATGGATGCTCTTGAGATACGAGGAATGCAAACCAACTACGGCTTGATTTTTCAGCGATACTGGGTGTTTACAGCTTCTAGTTACTTAAGTGAAAAGCTGGCTGCTGGCATCTGATGAGTTTCCTCTCCCTCTGCCTCTAACGTGCTGTGTGGCCAGGACTGTAGCGCAGAAGAAGAGAGTCAGCCAACAGAGGAAGTGGGGACGTGAGTGGGATCCGAGAGCTGTGCTGCCTCCCCCTCCTTGACCCCCACCGAAAGCCAGCCACCAGTGCAGGGCCTGAGCTATTGCTGCTGCACTGTAGGAAGCACAGACATCCTCTGAAATACTCTTGAGAAGAATTTGCAATTATACTTATACCTCCCAGGGGTGCAATGGAAGTTTTAAAGTTTAGGGCTGAAAAGACTTCTTAACAGGTGTCAAATTTAGTGCCAGCACACAGTTCCTCATGAACCAAATGACACAGCCTCTTCAAACTCTCCTAGGAAATTTGGCAGTTCTTATTATTAAAGCCGCTGTCATTACCTTGAAAGAAAAATATATATAGAGAGAAAACTGACATGCTGCCTGGAGGCTGCTGGTGCTCAGAAGGTTAAGTCTTAGTGGCAGAGGAAAGGGGACAGCAATGTACCTGAGCACACATCAACTGGCTGCCTAATGGCATGGCCAGATGTGTTTGTTAAGATCTGCAACATGTGAATGAAGTCATCAGGGTGCTACGACAGGTCCATCATTCAGATGTTACCCAGGTTTTTTTTCTGTATTATTTGTGCTATAGCCACACACCTGTTTTCAGGATGGACTTGAAGCTTCTGTTTTCAGAGAGAGTGTTAGGCAGAGAGTGGTCACAGGTGCCGTGTGGGACCCCAGGTGGCCACTTTGCCATCCCAAAACAGCAAAAAGCCAATCTCATTCTGCAGTCAGACAACTCACTGCTGCACAAGTCTTTGTTTTGCAGAGATTTTCTGCATGTGAAAAAGAAAGGTCTCAAAGACCTGTTTCTTTACAGTGCTTTCAGTCAGTTACCCTTCTCCTTCACTAAACCGTACCTGCACAAAATGCTTTTTTGAAGGCATCTTGATATTGCAATATGAACTACCGGTATAACTTTTCTCATCAAAACCATTTTGTTCATACACAAAATGTTAGATTTCCTTGAGTCTGGAAAGAATAATCCTGAACAGGGTTTCATCTTCTGTGGTGTGGCTGGAATTAATTTTTTAAAACCCCAGCAAATGTGCATAGAGTTTCTAAGTGATGTGCATTTTGCCACGCTCTCCACTAATATTTCACTATACCCAAACTTGCATTTGTAAGAATAATTCTGATTTTAAATTGCATCTGTTCAAATATGTGGGAGCAGTCACTCTTCTCTCTAACAGGTATAGGCATCACCTTACACTTGTAAAATTATAAACACAATATGAATCAGTGCAAGCAAGTGTACCTCAATGGCAGCACATTCCCGTATAATACTTGTTTAATTGCATCAATTTAAAATCAAGTATATATTGAACATTTTGTGCTAATTTAGCTGTAGCCTAATATAAGCATTTCACTTTCTGGATCCTGGGTAACTGGAGGCTCATTCCGTACTGGTAGGACTGCATCCCATGCAAATACACGGGCACTAGCTGGTAGCAGCAGTTTGAGGCTGGGAGCAGGGCAGCTGCCAGCACCGGCTCCACACCACGCTCAGGGCACTGCAGCTTGTGTGCTTCTTCAGTGCGGTGGGTACCAGATAACCAGGTGGTCATCAGCTGCGGTCCCACATCCCAAACACAGGTACATGACCACTAGGAACATAACCGCGGCTTTGGTTCTCACAATGTTCTCAGTTGTTTCGGGCTTCTTTTTAGCACCTCACAAACTGCCTGTGGTCTAAAGGGGCACTCCATCACGATCAGCTACGGGAGGAAATGACATCGGGGAATTTAATTTTTGCAAGGCCCTGGATGTCTTTTGATGGCACCTCAGCATTTCAAACTGATCCCAGGTTTAATGTCTTTCTTAAGTAGCCTAACTGATGGGTACACTCCTGTAGAGACTGGAGTACTTCACAGAGCAGGTGAATATCGTTGCAGTCTCCAAAGGCCACAATATTTTGCATGTGTTAATCCCCTGGAAAACAACATAGCCGACATCCCAAACACAGAGTGTTTTTGGAAATCCCAAATGCCTAAGCTTTACCACAGTGTTATCCTGACAGCAACTCATGCCCCATAGCATTGGAGAGAAGGGGTGGGTGTTTACACCTCTCTATCTGTTTTCCTGTCTCTCTGGAAATCGCCTGAATGTTCAGAAAAAGTAATGAAAAGCCTTGAACTCATGCCCATGCTTCCTGCACTGAGACCAAAATCTCCTGTAAGCTTGCCAGACCTTTTACAGCTGCACCCTAGGGATTTAACACTGTGCAGCTTATGGGTTTATATGAAATTTCGTAAAAGAGAAGCCCTGTATTTTCACATAAATATATTTATTCGGGGAAAGATCACGAAATGCCAATATATTTCAAACCAGTTCCCTACTGCATTAAAGAATGTGAAATATTCATGTGAACATTTGCTAATCCTATACAGTGAAATCTATTTCCCTCTCTATTTAGCATGCAGGCTGCAGCAGCTGAAGGTTGTTCAGCCTTTTCATTAGGGAGAAAAGTAAGGATGATTTGTGAAAACTACATGGAAGTAATCACAAGGAACAGTACTGAAGGGTTTTTAGAACAAAACCCTGTAAGCTACCTTGTAAGCATGCTTTCTCTTTCATGTGTTTGTTTCTTGTATGGTGTTTCACAGCTTCAAACTGTAAATTTATATTTATGGACATAATTAGAAGTGCAATATAATATGCTTTCATAATCCAGAAATAAAAATTTAAGGGGCAGCACACACATTTTCAGAATATATATCTCAGGCTCTCTAAATTCTTCAGTAGGTAACATCACTCCAAGCAAATTCCTATTTCTCTGTTCAACCATTACTCCTGATAATGTAATGAGTTACTTTCTCATCAGTGCGAAGTTTTGTGTATCCATCCAGACCCTCTGTGGCCCAATATCTCACAAATAATCCCTTTCTTCATCCACCTGAACTCTGATAACTATAGCAGAAAATGGAAAATGAGGAAATCTGAGTGCCTATGATCCCTGATTCCACCAGGGAAAAACATCTGACCTTGGGAATTCATTTAAGTCTCCTTATGCTATGGATTCCCTAAGCGTTAAACGGAAATGGCATTTACTTTCCACTGAGAGATGCTAATATTTAAATATTGCTTCGAAGATCCTCAGATAAAAAGAACTATATATGTACAAATTTTTATGCTTCTTTCTGCTTTCCTACAGATTCAAGATACAATAATACACTGAAGTGCTGAAATTTTGTTACAAAATAAAATTGCACTTGGAAATGTCAGGTCTGCACAGACCAGTGATCCAGAAGTCACTAAAGGCAGTGTATCAGAAGAAGATGTAACCTAGCCTCTCCAGGTACTGAATACTGTGACAAAGAAGATAATCGCTTACCAGAACCAGCCGTGACCATTTCCCCCATGTACCCAGAACTGCAACAAGTATATAAATGATGTCAGAAGCAGTCTCTAAGGGGTGGTTTGGATACATCCACCTTGACTTGGAGAGCAGTGGCGGCGGGGATGAAGAATGCTCATCTGTGCGGGCATGAGCCATGCCATGTCACTTGGCAGGTTCACTGTATTTAGTAACAAAGGCACAGCCTATGAAACTTCCCTGCGTCTTCAAATTTTTAAACTCAAACTTACATGGGTAATGCTCTGAAGAGGATGACTTAACACCTTGACTAGCACCTGAGATCTCTAAGAGCTGGAAGCATTTCTTAGAAAGATTACAGGAAGAAATTTTACTTTGTTTTGCATGAAGACCCTGAACATTGCAGAGCCAGCCTGGTCATGACTGGAATATTAAAGTATTCAGTAAATAATTGCCTATAATGCTAATTGTAATATATAAAGCACATATATATTTCATTGAAATTAAATTTTTCGTTGATCCTCTGAACTTTTGTATTATGTTACTGCTATGTCAGCACAAGATTCAGCCAAATCACCCCCAACATGGAACAGATTCAAAGAACTCAAGTCTTCTCTGTTCATGCAGTATGTGTGAGCAGACTGCCATTCCTCTGAATCTGCATATTGTTACTTACTGACTACTTTTTCCCCTGCCTCATTCTATGGACTGAAGTCAAAGGCAATAGCCTGAATGAAGCATATTCATATGCCATAATGGTGCACATTCATTATGGCAACGACACAAAAGAAATTCCATCACAGCAACTGTAAAGTTTTGTTACGTGTATCTAACACAAACCATTAGAAACCTGGGTGAGAGAACAGGTTCAGAATGAAAAAGGATCATGAGATTAGCCCACATCTTCTAAAAGCCAGACCGCAGATATTACACTTTTAAAATGTTTGGTTGTTTTTCACATTTCACCCACATCCTGATTTAGGAATCAATACTAGACCACAAATACTGCAAAGGCACAATACATACAATTAATCTAGTATTTCCGATCCTAGTAGAAACACAGTACCAGAAGCACCTCTAGAGATCTCACTTTTGTAGCCCAAGTGATTGATTAGTACTGGGATAAGCATCTAAGCTCTTGAGTACTAATAGGGGTCTTTTCACTGAAACATCAAATGTTCGTGTTCATCCCCTTCAGTTTTCCCATTAGTGTCCAAGTTTACTTTTTTCTCTTTAAGAAAAGGCTTCTGTAACAGGAAGAGTTGAGTTATGCTGTCCCTCTATAACAAATGAATCAACTATTTCCTCATTTTCCTGCTAATGAAGTTCAGCCTATCTCAGTAATGTTTTCCAAAAGAAACGAGAACAATTCAAGTAAGAGCAACACAAAGTATTTTTAATGCAGTTTCTAGAAAAGCGAGTAATCCTGTGTCTCTGAGGAAATGAATGCCTATGTAAGAAATGAAGTGGCTTGCAAGCACAAGATGTTTTCCCTTCACAGAAAATTAAATTAAAAGAAGGGTCCAGAGCTGAGAGAGACCTTCCCTTAGGACCTGCTCCTCCTTCTCCAAACCCTTACCTTTGTGAGAAAACATCTCGGTAGGGGCTGCCATGCTGCAGTGCGATCCCATATCCTCTGTCCGCAACAGTGTTCCCAACCGTGTAAAAAGAGCAGTCTGCGTCATTGATGGCCACGTACTCCAGTACCGCTGCATCCCATACAAAGGCATAGTTCCCGTATTTCACCTGCAGTAGACAGAGGAAGAGCTCAGACTAAGGACTGTCAAGTCCAAAAGGAGGTCAGTGCACCTAAAAATGTGGCAGTTTCAGCACAGTCTGTTTGTTAAAGAAAGGGAAGCTTGGGTCCCCAACAGCTGTCAGCACAAAAAGTGCACTGTGACTGCTGCCACGTGGTGCTTTGGCCGAGCACCTCAGCAGAAATGGAAGAAATGTGATCTGAGAACAACATGCTGTCAGTGAAACAGCACCGTGCAGGAAACCTGTACTGTCCCTCTTCAGGACACAAAGGAAACATCAGGCTCCCACCATCAATGCTAACTTCCACCCCAAAATCCCCCTGAAGTTTTTTCTTTGAGTCATAAAAACCACCATTATTTAGAGGGAAGGTAGGCATTCACATTGGGACAAGTGTGGGAGGGTAGGCATGGCTATCCAGATGGAAGACCACCGTTCAAGATGGTCGACATTTCAGTCATTTCAGGTTGCCGTAGACGTCATGAACACCCATTTGTCTTTTGGGCTCCGTGCGTGATTGTGGGCAAGATCGTGCCAAGCAGATTTTTGGGGATTATTTTTCTCAGCACGAAGGGTTTTCACATATCTTCAAAGACTTTCGTACAGCAAGATCGTGTAAGCCATTTTAACTGTTTGACTAAGACAAATCCAAACCAACTCATTATATTGAAAAGCTTTTAAAGTAACATTTTACTATCCATTCACATTTGAAACAAATCCAGATTTCTCTTTTCATTTAAATATATGGGATATATACAAAATTTAAACATTTATTCAGCATTTTTTCAGAAGCAAGCTTATCAAAATAAGCAATGTCAGTACATCATTTAGATTAGGCTTTGACAATGTAGATTATGTTTTTAAAGACTGTTTACATATAAAAGTTACTGAAGCAAGCCACACCGGCTGCTTGCTCATGAGATGTAGTGCAGAAGGAATGATTGCATTTGGGACACATTCCTTTTCATGCATAATGAATCTGAATTACACACTGCAGGCCTGGAAAGGGAATATTTCCTATTTCCAGTCATAGGCATGGTATGGGGAGGATTTGTGCAGATTTTGGAGCAGAAAGGGAGCCATGTTATCTGTGGACTCCGCATGATTGGCAGGAAAAAGAAAATTCTTTTCAAAATACATACACACACAAATGCAGGACTGGGTCAGTTTTAATCTTCAGGCTCTGAAAATGGCCAAGAATGGGGTTTTTTCTGCCTCCCAGTGGAGGTTTAGGTCTATCTAAATGGCTAGGGAATAAGGCATAGAAGTGAACCCACTGTTAACAAACAATACAACTTGTATGCTTGTCTTACAGGCACTGCAACTCACAGAGCTCTTCCTAGCTTGGGTTATTCTGATCTTCCTGCAGGCACTACTTGGCTAAGAAATAGATAACATGACTGAGAAAAAGGCCCTTCCTAGGAGCGTTTAAAAGGATAATGACTCAGACTGAAAAAGTATCATGATGTGCAGACAGCAAGGGAGGGAAATAGGAGACAAAAGCAGAAGATCAGAAGGGGGGAAATGAATCCTGAAGGATCAGATGAACTTTCCAAACAAAGGAATTAGGGAAAAATGGGGTTCAAAAGACAAGAAATTCTACAAGCGGGGACATAACCTTTGAGGTGATGGCAAGAGCAGTGGGTTATGTTTTGTCCTAACCCACCCTTTTAACGTCCTAGTGCATTGAATTCACATAAGTGCTTGTAAAGAGACTTATCAGCTGCTCAGCTGGTCAGGAAAAATTCTCTTGATTTGCCTGCCTCGCTGTAAAACAACTCACAGTGAGAATATATAGCAGTGGTAAAAGCACTTACTGTCAATAATACCTATGATGAAGTGGTATATATAAGATCCTTAGAGCAGACCTGATAGTATCACAGTTCAGGTTCCCACAAAGATATTACTTTTCATAGATAAGATCACAGTGAGCCTCAGTTAAAGCACATGGGGCAGGAAAGAGATTGAAGAACCAGAAGGGATCATCCCAGCCATCTACCTTCAACATATGATTGCTCCATGCAATAAAATAGATCCTTTTTAGCATTTTCCCCCTGTCCATTTACAAATCTAGGGAATTCAAATCCATGGAGCAAAACTAAGTTGCAATTGTCATGCTTGTAATCACTCTCTTTATGGAATTAAGAGTCAGTCTAACAGTTTTCATTGCTATTCAATGTATTTATTTTTACTATTAAAAAAAAACCCAACAAAACTTTCTTATGTCATTCCTAGTTATTTTTCCTTTTACAGTTCTAAATATGCTCACTTTGGGGGCTGACACCTTTCAATTATTGATGAACTTTTCTGTTACTTAGCTGAGCTGGATATAACTTTCTTTAATCTTTCTTTGCAAATCTATCAGTTCAGTCCTCCCATTAGCTGTGACACTACTTTTGAACTATCTACAATTCTTAATTTTTATATACAAGGAAAACATCTGCCTCACTAAGAGAGAATCAGTTATCTGGCAGCTCAGGAGGCATATGATTCCCTTTTTAGCATACCCTTCTCCTGAGATTCATAGTCTAAACCCTCTGCCCATGGATCTTTCACACAGCTTAAGACTGGTTTTAGCCTGAAGATCTAAGAATAAAATTTTGCTAGATTAGAGCATAACTGCAACACTGCTGATGTTTTACAGATTTGCACCTACAAATAAGGAGTAGCTATCGTATGAAAAGCTTTGGGGGATGATGCTCTGTGTGAAAGGAGAAGGGAATTTCAGAACAAAATGTCAATTAAAAACCTATATCCTTCTCTCTCTCCCTTTTACTATGAGAAGCACTTATTTTGTAACTTTCCAATAGCTATGCTGAAGACTTCCACTCTGGGCCTCAAAATGAACAGCAAAATTCCAGCTCTGCATTATGAGAAAAAGTTAAGGAACTTACAGTCAGTCAATTATGGGGGCTAAATGAAAGCAAAATCTCCTTGGAAAAAGAAACAGTTCTTTGTAATATTGTCGTGGTTTAACCCCAGCCAGCAACTAAGCACTACGCAGCTCCTCACTCACTTCCCCCCTGACCTCAGTGGGATGGGGGAGAATCGGGGGAAAAAGGTAAAACTCGTGGGTTGAGAGAAGAACATTTTAATAGAAAAGAAAGGAAGAAAATAATAATGATAATAATAATAATAATAATAATAATAAAAGGATTGGAACATACAAAACAAGTGATGCACAATGCAATTGCTCACCACTTGCTGACTGATGCCCAGTTAGTTCCCGAGCAGTGATCCCCCTAGGCTGACTCCCCCCAGTTTATATACTGGGCATGATGTCACATGGTATGGAATACCCCGTTGGCCAGTTTGGGTCAGCTGCCCTGGCTGTGTCCCCTCCCAACTTCTTGTGCCCCTCCAGCCTTCCTGCTGGCTGGGCATGAGAAGCTGGAAAATCCTTGACTTAGTCTAAACACCACTTAGCAACAACTGAAAACATCAGTGTGTTACCAACATTCTTCTCATACCTAGCTCAAAACCATAGCACTGTACCAGCTACTAGAAAGAAAATTAACTCTATCCCAGCCAAAACCAGGACAAATATATACATAATTCTTGCAGAAGATCTGCATCCCTGATTCTACATTTCCACATCATTATATTGGCATTTCGCATTGAGATGATAACATTTCAGGATGGTGGCAAATCTGAACACTGTTCATACACCACCGCGCAGCCCAGGACAGCCAGGGAAGCATTTGTAGGAGGGCAGGATATTGTCATACAGCAGCAACCCCAGCTTTCCAGTCCACCAGGGCATGGAGAACCGACTCTTCAGTCTCCTTCCCCGTGGCATCCCGCCTGTCAGTATAGCAGAGGCTAAAAAGGTTTTTGGAGTATCTGATGACTATTGCTATAGGAGAAAAAAAAAATTACAGGCAAAATTGAACCTGTTCATCAGGGTATTTTGAACTCATGCGCTACACTGGTCATTAAGTGAAACTGGGAGGTACGGTACCAGACACAAATGCTTGACTAGACTTGATGGTTTTGTGAGCAATTCCAAAGGAGTTACTGTAAAAAGAGTTGTTACACAGAATAGGGTCCATCAGCACATAGATGGTAAAACTATTTCTATAAGGCTGTTATATTTCTATTTTCTATCACTGCACATTTACAAGATTTTTATTTGCTCAAGCCCTGCCTGTAGATATTAGTTAAAATCTATCTTTGATGATTCCACCAAAAACCAGTTGAGTTATATGAGGAAAGCATTTAAAGCCATTACACTGTTGCATATGCACATATTTTATGCCAACATGGATGTGGGTAGTATTTCTTCTTACAGCTAACCCGTTCACACAGAGTAGGCTGAATAACGTATTTGTGTAACTCCAGCATTCTAAAACCACATTTTTAGGTCTAGAAAATTAAAAATTTCAGAAAAAAATATTGTAAGTAAACAACGACCAGCTATTGCAATTTTTCACACTTGAATTCTTGGACAATAACTTTTCTGTTTTTTAAATTCTTCTTTAAAAGAAATACAAAGAATCCTCATGAAAGAAAAATTGTACACAATAGGCTGCAGGTTAAACAGAACTGGCAGTTATTTTTCCTGCAGAACTCTTTTCAATATTTCATCATAAATAAAATGTGTTACCTGTTATAAAAACAATGCAACTTTTAAGGCCAGGGAAATCTTAGTTAAGTTTCAACTGATTAAAATAATATTAATTTCCTGGAAGAAAATCTGAAAATTATTAGATAAAGCTGATGAAGCACATTTTCTGAATATCCTGTGCCTACATCCTGGTGGCACAGTGGTGATGCTTTTTCTACTCATTTCCATTACGAGTCAGGTGCCATCCTTCCCCACCAACCGCTGTACACCTTTCCCTGTCTATAAAGTTGTCAGTTGTATTTTAGCCAATTTAGTTTGTATTTTTAGCCATTAACAGAAACAGACTCTTCCACAGCATAGCAGCAGTGACTCCAGCTCCGACCTAAACCCAGTCAGGGACACTGATTAATCACGGGCTCCACACAGCGCTTTGAGAATAATTTTCTCCAATACGGACAATTCCACTGCACTGACTACACAGGGGAAAAACAACATCCGATGCCGCTAGCCCTATGCCTATCAGTGTGGACCTGAGACTTTGGCATATATAAATACAGAAATTAAATTTTTTACATAATCTTTGCATATTCAGCAACCATGCAGTAGCTGCAGCCTGCAGAGGGCTGCACTCCGTTCTACAAAACAGCCTCACCAAGGCTGCTATTACATGAGGAATGAAGAAGAGGGAACAAAATTGAATGAACATTTGCAAATATACGAGTCAGAGCTAATATATATAATGTGGATATTGTATTCCAAAATGGGAAATGGCAAAGATAAAATTGGTGGTGGAAGCTTAAATCTAGATTTTTGTGTTGTCAGATGTTGCCAAACAGTTGATGGCATTCACAACAGAGTTTTTTTTCAGCAGAAGGGAATGGAAACACATTGATCTCCATAATCCTCCTGCAAGAGGCCAATGAAGTTGCTGTTTATCAGACTGAAGCAGAAGTCAGATCTCTTCTGCCTTCAGAGAAATTCTTATTTGCTAATTTGTTTTCCTCCAGGGACAAAGGTTTCAAGTCTTCATTTTGTTCACAAAGGGCACAATTCTGGCTAACTTCTATTTGGATCCCAGTGAAATAAAATCTCACATTCAAGCTTTGTTGAATGAAACACACTAATTTACATTTCTCTCAAAACTGAACTTTCTGTAGTTCTGAAGTACAATTTTGGAGCTTCTTGCCCCACACTCCCTTGCAGGCCAGCACGTGTGGCTGATTTACATAACTTAAGAGTGAAATGTAGTCATGTGATTGGGGAATATGAATCTGACCGACAGCTCTCTGCAGTGCATGATGGAGTTGGATTCCCATGGTGGTATTAGAGCACAGAATAAAAATTCCTATATACATAAGACTCTATTCAGTCATCAAGGCAAGCAGCTAATTTAATAATAATAATAACAATAACAACCACCACCCCCACCCCCCTTTAGGATGTCATTTTGCAGGGTCTATAGGAAGATAGGGGCACTAAATTAAATTAAATTCAAGGGGCACTATTTGACAAACATTGAAACTTGTTCTTTGTACTTATTCAAACAGAAAAGTGTGGATTCATTTCTAAAAGCATTATTGAGCTAGTGCCCAGGGGTGAACAGCAGCAGGAAATGAAACACCGGGGAGCTTAGGGGAAGAAAGAAGAGGTTAGAAATCCCAGCCTCATCTCCTCTTCAGTATGAAGTTTATCTTTCATTACATTGTCGTGTCAGCTTCAATGGCATGTCTATTTGCTTCAGATAAAACTTAATCAGGAAAAGCATTAATTCCTCATATGCAACCTGCCACCAACTTCTTGAGAAAAGCCTAATGATCACACATTCACTTGTTACACTGGGCAGACCTTGAATAATTCATCTGGAATTAGAAGAATTACTCGGGTATGAGAGCTCTGTAATGAGACAGCACCTTTGCGTTAGAATTTTTCCAGTGCTCAGTGCATTCCCATTTTGCCATTGTAATTAAACGCATCTTGTAAGTTACAAGAAAGAAAACAACAAGCAGAGCAAAACAGAGTGGAGACCAATCAAAGGTACAATTTCTGAGGGCAGTGGGAGAACAGAGCCAGCTTCTTCTCCAGGTAATCACAGCAAAGCACTAAAAAGGCAGCAGATCATGTTGATTGCTGGCATGCAGCTGAACCACATGTTCGTTACAGCTAACATTAATTTCAGATGGAAGAGAAATAGGAGAAAAAAACAACAGAAAAAAAAATCTCAGCAAAGCAGACCTTCGAAAGGTAAGGAACCAATTTTTTTTAATGTCAGATTCTCATTTATTTTATGACAACTAAGTGCTGCAGATAGTAATGGAGACTATTTTAAGGGGATCACCAGTGAAGGTCATATACAGAAATGATATGAAAGCACTTCAGGTTCCTCAAAAACTTAGATCTGTGGTAGCCAAGTGGCAGTCTCAATAATGAGGCAAATTTAAATGAAATGTCACTGAAGTGACTTCCCCCCTTCTGATATATTTGTATTTTTGTGGCAGCTAATCCCCAATAAAGAACATTTAAATGAGAATATGTACACAGATAAATCCTCTTCATTTGGGTGAAAAAGTAAAATTCTGTAGATTAAAGTATCATGAAGAAGATAAATGCAGGTGAATTTAGAGAAGCAGCATCCCTCTTTAAATTAAATCAATCCGGCACCACACTAACTGAAGGGTTCTTGTTCCCATTCTTTAGAATAGAAGCAGAGTCAATCTAACTGCAATTCTTGGGCAGCATCCCTTATTCAAAGAAATACTCATTGAATACCAACTGCAAGGATAGGAAAATCATCAAAAGTCAAAAAACTACTCATCAAAACCATTCACCATCTGAAAAAGAACTTTAACCACAAGAAAATTCTTTGCAAAACTACCAACGTTACTGAAAAATCCTCCAGTAAAAGTTCATTTGAAACAATACAGTTTCATTTTAGAAACTTTTTTTAAAGAAACTGACTTAATTTTCAGTTTTTATATTCCTTATACAAGAGCTCTGACCGCTTTCATAGTGGTAATAGGATTCAGGATGTCCCACTACTCATGCAAAAGGATTTAACTATCTTCTTTTGAACCATTTTATCCTCCTCTCTTCGATAAGTATCTCCTGCCCAGGTTTGGACGGAGCCAGCTTGGCACTGCAAATCTAGACACAGTATCTTGAAGCTCCAAAATAAATGCTTCCAAGCCCCTCTTTCTTCCCCCTCTGAAACTACATTGCACAACAATTTAGCTTGTTTCCCCTCATTTTGGTACCCTGCAGGAGACAAGAAGCACTAACTGCTGACAACCTGCACTGCATCTCACAAGCTTGGGCTGGGGTGCGAAGGAACAGGTTTGGATCGTAAAGCTCAGTGGTTCCACATCAGTTTGTTTTCAGATAGACTTTGGTGGTCTTGGAAGCTGCTTCTTCCTCTGGAAACCCTGCACAAAACCATCAATCTTCTTCTCTAGAAGTGAATCTTCCCCTTAAGTGCAGCTGTTCATGTGGCTGTGGAAAGAAGCAAACTGAGATTTGTCCCAACCCCTTAAGTTTTCTACCTTTCAGTGATACCTGGCAGCCCCCTTCCCTGAGAGTTCATTAAAGGCTACCATGGGGTGTCTCTAACTATGTATTTCTTTCAGGCTGTAAGTTCAGGCTGCTGCGCAGACTGGTGCCATGGACGGTTTCCAGCAAAGCACTCTGGAAAACCTCCACAGAGAAATTTCTGCCCTATGGTATTTCCAGCTAAAGCAACCATTCTAAGCCCAATCAGGTTTTCTGCAGGCAAGTCAGTCCCTTCTCACGCGGGGCCAGATGCGGGATGCTGCACAAATAACTGGTCCTGCCTCCCCAGGTCAGGGCATCGTTAAGAGCTGTTATTCCTCTAACGTGTGGGTTCCTAATGCCATCACACCGCCCCTTGTCACCGGCTTGTCAGGTCTTTGGAGACCCCACTGCTGAATGCATTTTAATTCTCACGAGAAGGTACTTTGAACCCATAGGAAAGGAAAACATTACAGATCTGAGCTAAGAAGGCTTTCTCTTTCTTTTGCAGTTTAGGATCCATGGAAAACATCAGAAGCTGTGGGAGGAGGAAGACCAGCGCAGCAGCATTTTTTACTCAATTCAGACTGCCTTGCTTGCTATCACTGTGCAGACAACTGAGAAGATGATGCAGTCTAACAAGTTGTCACGTATTATCCCCGTCGTCTTAAAAGCTAGCTCCCCTCTGCTGCTGCCCACCCTGCAGCAAGCTGCTAGGGGGAGCAGCGTGCCAGGGTGAAAAATACAGACAGCACATCTGCAATCCAAAACACTCAGCATTTCGCGCTCACCAACTAGGAAGTCAAATCCCTCATATAAAACAGTTAATACACAGAGTACGGTTACAGTCATTTAAAACGCGCAGCTCGGCCTCTGCCAGGCAGAGCAAGTCCAGGTAAAGGAGCAGGCACCTGGGTTCTTTCTGTACAAATGTACATAAAGATATAAATGATGTCTAGAAGGAGTTTCAAGCTCAGACAGCACCCAAACCAGTGTAACTTATGCATCTGAGCACTTTTCTCATCCCACTAAGGATTTTATATGTTTATTGCAACTCTAATTTCAGGTGATAGTTGGGCTTTCGCATCCTCACAGAGTGAAATACTTACAGCCTTTGCCTTAAAGTGTACACAACTTAGTTCAGCTCTGGCTACAACCTGTGCAGGCATTTCCACTTATTCAAGGCTATAACATTCATTTTGCACACCTTTGTAAATAACCAATGACGTGCAAGTCACAGACTCCCGTTATATTTGTTTCTAATTCAGCCTGACCTGCCCACACGATAGCTCAGATGCCAGAAATGAGTTTACAGTTGACAGAACTAGGAAACAGCAGCCAAACATCAGCTAAAAAAACCCCAGAACAGCCTGTTGTAAAACAATCACTCAATTCCTTATCATCCTGGAGGATTCATTCAGAACTGATATTTTTCATGAAAGATTTCTAATGCCTTCTTTCTCCTGAAGCAGAAATCAACAGAAATTCCCAGGCAGTGCACTTGACACAAACTCAGAGAGATAATGTTAAACTCAGAGCTTTTGCTTGATGCAAGTGATAAATGGAGCTGGACAGAAACTAGTTATCTTTCTGCACAAGGAGTTGCAAGATTTCGAATTACGGAAAAGAATCACAAATTTTGGGACCAAAACCAATAAAAAATCCAAACTGGAGAATGTTTTATTCCAAAAAGCTGACTTTGACCTAAATTATTTCCCTGCAATGGATTAACATTTCAAAATGAAAAAACATTTTGATCAAAAGTTAATAGTTCAGTATGGAAATATCCTATGATGACATGTTGACAATTTTAGAGCTTTTAAAGATAAACAATGTCTTATAAAAATACTGCCTTCTTTACACAGTTTCAGTTTCAATTACTGTAATTCTCTAGTGGATAAATCCCTAATGACAACTCACTCTGGTTTACTTGATCTATATTTGTAGGCATCTTAAAAAAAAATCTAAACATATATAAATAGAATCATTAATATAATAAGCAATTGTGTCTCCTACTTCACTCTAGATTTCCCATAAGTCTGCTAAATCATGGAAACTTATGTCTCCTTATGTTTTTCCTGAGCCGCTCAGATTCAAACTTGGACAAAATATGCTGTGAAATCTCACTATAACATAAAAAAGAAGAATAGTTCTTTGGTAAAAATACAGTGCAATTAGTCAGCCAGTCTTATTTATTTTCTTAATTTGAGTTTGATGTGTATACCCTGTGTCACTGGTGTTCTTCTGAAAAATAAAATACAGCTGGGTTAAATTCAAGTACTTGTAGTCCTACCACATTAATAAAAATGTCACTGAGTCTTTGAGATGAGTAATGAGAAAAGTGGAGTTAAAGTACTTATGGAATGGAAAAAATGATGGTACAGGGTTTTTTCAATTTTAATTGTGATGATACAATGCAATCAGCTGATTGGCCTTCTTAAAATAAAGTAGCATTTCACCTAGAATTAGGAACATCAGTTGAGATTTTCTTAGTTACACAATGCACTTGCAAATCAGGTATTTGTGCATGCAGTGTGGGCAGCTAAGTGCCCAGTTAATCATGTACACCAGTAAATATCTTGTGTGAATGAAATAATTTCATTAGTTAGCACCAAACAATGGGAAAGGAAAATGTAAAACACAAGCAAGAGCATCATAAGATCATCAACTTGACATTCTAGCACTTCATCCAATGTGTGGCAGGTATCACCTGGCATCTGTGTGGAGGTGGCTTGAAAAATGCCGCTACCTCGTTAGGAAATGTAATCTCATTCAGTCTCATCTTATTTATTTTACCTTGGACCTTGGACTATAAGAAGTCAATTGGACCTTTACTGTAAGAAGAATGAATATCTAAACTGACGGTTAAGTTAGTTACATTTATATCATAACCTAACTTAAAAATAACTTGTCTTTTACAGAACTATGCCATAAGAGGGATAGTACGTTGGATACATATATACTAAATGAGAGGAAGAACTGCAGTTTTCCCCTGGCTTTGGAAGAATTAGAGAGAAACCACAGTACTTCACTGCACCTGGGAACATGTGAGCTGCCAGCACAGTGGCAAGGGTGGAGAAAAGGCCTTACCTTCTTTGCCAAAGCAAAAAAAAAAAAATGTACTTGCCCAGGTCTATTGTATTGTCATGCTCCTCGTTCCTTCAGTATGGATTTTTAAACGGAAAACAATGAACACAATTTTCTTCTTCACTTGTTTAGGGAGATATTAAAAGGATGCTACACAGCTGCTCACAAATTGACGATACATGCCTGACCAAGTTCTCAGGAAAAGCAGCTGCATGCCTGCATCTGTATGCACAGCCCACACAAACAGCTATGCAGCTGCACAGTGCTCTGTGTGTAGATACATCCCCTTTCTGTGTTCAGTTATATTAAAACATCATATGCAATGCAACTGCCCACATGTGGGTTCTTCTTCTGAAAATATGTTCCCTTCAGACCCAAACGGAAAGCATAATTCCTACTGATGGACATCTACATCAAGTCCAATGTAGTATCTTTGCTGCTATATCATTCATGTTAAATTTTAGAAAAAGTTTAATTCAGAAGGTGTATACAAGAAAGCAGAGGAAATACAATGCCAGGAAAATATATCCTCCTTTATCTTATGTATGGCATATCTACGAAGACCGTATTTTATTTTATCTGAAGAAGATAAAACCACAATAGTATTTTCTCTTGTCTCTTTTGACTTCTTTTTAGCTGAGTTTATTCTTTTTGTCATACTTCAAATTATTTAGAGCCCAATAATGCAAGTTCAATGGGAATCTAAGGCCCAGTACAGGCATCTACATTTGGCAGCTACTGAATAAGTAACAGTCAGTTCAATGGACTTACTCTGTACCTACATGGGGCACACACTTGGAGCAGAACCTAGGTCTAGAAATGTTCAAGCTGCATGAACCAAGAGATAAAACACAGACCTGTAAGGGCATAAAATATGGCAAAAGCATAATAAGAATAAAAAAAATCTACAGATTGAGTATAATACGATAAAGATTAAATCAAAACTGCAGTCACATAATGTATGTAAAACTTGTCATGGGGTGTTAGAAACACCTCATAGCTTACAAATTTTATAGACTAGTAATAACTAAAACATACTGAAAGCCATATAGAACGTGTGTGATATAATCATGAAAGGATACAATACAATTTGACACAGTATCTGTCAAAAAGTGTACCATGTAAAACTCTATGGGGACTGAAGAAATGACACCAGGCCTAGGACTATTATTAGAAAGAAATTAAAAACAAACCTTCTGCAAATTTCTCTGTTATTTGGATGTAATTTGTCTTTGTTCAGCTAGGAAAGGATCTGGATGTTACATAATGTTATGCAAAGTAGTCCTTGCTCTTATAAGATTTTCCCTCCACGTTATTCAGTTCATGAAGTCTGGAACAGTCAAGTCAGCTTCCAAATTGGTGGATGCAAATACAAACAGAGCCGAGGTCTACAACTGACTGTTTTCAATGGATGCCATATTTGAGCTAATGATTTCTCCTGTTGGGTGTAAGGAGCAATTAACTCTGAAGATAAGAAAAAGGGTGTTGTAGAAAGACAGGGCAAACCTTTGATGGGATGTTCTGGGAAGGTGGAGAAATGTGTGCAGAAACCAGTTGATGAGAGGCTGAATTGGTTGATTCAAGATTTTGAAAAGCAGGACATTAGTTTGGGAGTGGAGAGGTACAGGAAGAAGGTTAGTAAAATCCATCAGATGCAAAGAATTTATGTGATCTTGAGTTACACGCTTGGCTGATGTTTCCACTCCTTTCCACTAAACTTCATTTTAATTTTGCAAAACCGCTATTAGGTCTGATAATGCGGGGAGACTCTCAACAGCACAGCATGAGAGGACGTATTCAGAAGTACAATTCTCTAAATCAGGATTGTTGTTGGTATCTATGGAAAGACAAAATAATACCCTGAGTCTTTTCCACAACTGTTGTCATTCCCAAACATATGTTATGTGCCAGTATTTTAGCCAGAATTTTAGTATGAGCTCTTTTGATTTACTTTTGGATTTGTCTACTTCGATTCTCTTCTGTGATCTCATGTCATGTTTCATTTTTTGTTGTGCCGCTCTCTGTGTTGTGTTCCATCTGCCGCTCCCTTTGTTAAATCCAAAATGATTTAACTATCAAGCTAATCAAGAATAAGATACTGTTTAAAGAAAACCATCTCCTTCATTTAGCTTTCAGCACAACTATAGCATAAGCGAAGATGTTCAATTTAATAATAGCATCATCTGAAGGACTGAAAGCATTTTACAAACATTCATTAACTGACGCTCACATTTTCTTTTGTGAGAAATTGTTCCCACCTTTGCTGTTTACACCTGCCTTACCTGCACCTACATTATTATGTGTTGTCTCCAGACTATGCTGTGAGCTGCAACATTTAGGACTCCAAGAGAGATTCATATAACAACTTGTGTGGGAAGACAAGACTTTAGCAAAATTTTAGCACTTGGGGCCAAAATTTTGATTCTGAAGGTACTGCTGCTTATAAGCACCTAATCTTTTTCATGCCAAATTCTGCTTTTGAGCAAGCAGTAGCTGTGTGCCTCTCTTCTATAAGGGATGAGCAGACCGGTGTCCTCTCTCATACCAATGCTCAGTGAAGACCCATGAATGAGGTGACAGGATACCAGTGCCCGTTGAGAGCCTCAGTCCAGCAGCCTCCCCAGGGCACACTTGAAGTGTCACATAAAACACAACCACGCTCGGAACTCCTGCCAAACATGAAACAAAATTTAGAGGTTTCCAGATTTGGTTTTGTCACCTTCCTCTGACCACCTGCAGTGTTGGAAGCTACCCCACGCCATTTCTCCATGCTGCAGGACACAGATTATTTTTTTCAGTGTCTCCCAGAGGTCACAAATTCAGACTGTTTTGGAGCAAGGTATGTTGCAGTACCTTGGATCAGTCACAAGAAAGATGTCCTGGCCACCCATCTCTTACACAAAGGAATACTGAGGAACTGCAGCCAGCACTTAGTGGAAGATAGATGAGAAATTTTGAGGTTTTCTGGGAATTTCTGTCCTGGTTAGGGACAAGACTCATTGATGGGAAGGTGCCATGTCCTAGATTTGTTTACTCACAGGTTGAGAATTCTTGCAGGAAAGTCATGTGTGCTGGTTTTGGTTGCGATAGAGTTAATTTTCTTCACAGTAGCTAGTATGGGGCTGTTCTGGATTTGTGCTGAAAACAGTGTTGATAATACAGGGATGTTTTTGTTACTGCTGAGCAGTGCTTATACAGAGTCAAGGTGTTTTCTGCTTCTCACCCCACCCCACCAGCGAGGAGGCCGGCGGGGGCACAAGAAGTTGGGAGGGGACACAGCTGGGACAGCTGACCCCAACTGACCCAAAGAATATTCCAGACCATATGACGTCATGCTTCAGCATATAAAGCTGGGGGAAGAAGAAAGAAGCAGGGGAGGTTCGGAGTGATGGTGTTTGTCTTCCCAAGTAACTGTTACATGTGATGGAACCCCGCTTTCCTGGAGATGCCTGAACAACTGCCTGCCGATGGGAAGTGGTGAATGAATTCCTTGTTTTCCTTTGCTTGCGTGTGCGGCTTTTGCTTTATCTATTAAACTGTCTTTATCTCAGCCCACTAGTTTTCTCACTTTTACCGTTCGGATCTCTCCCCTATCCCACTGGCGGGGAGTGAGTGAGTGGCTGTGTGGGGCTTAGCTGCTGGCTGTGGTTAAACCATGACAGTATTACAAGGAAATCCTGTCCCGAGGTCAGAGCAATAAAACAACCAAAGCTTTGGCTCTTTGATTGATGTTATGACCAGAACCCCTTGGTACTTACAGACTTGTATAATACAGCTGCTTATCTACCGTTTTTTTCATTACAGATGCATTCTATTTTCCACCCATCTTGATACAGTCCCTGGTATTTATATCCCTCCCTCTGTTATATTCAGCAGGGAATGGGGTCTGTTTTATTTGATTAACGAGCCATTCTGCAAACAGCCACAAACACCAATCAACCCCCCTGCAGTGGGAAAGCTTTAGAGCTGGGAATGGTAAACAACCGTCTCCTGCCATTGCAGTCCCAGTGAAGGAGTTGTGCAGTCTATCTAGATCGGGTATTTTATGCAAACTGATAGAAGAATGAAATGTGATTACAGCCTGGTTAAAATGCTTCTTAAAATACTCTGCATGGCAGTTTAATCCTCTCCTCCCATAGCTTGGCTATTAAAAGGAAACTGATTTATTGTAGTCACATTTTCAAACCGGACAACTCTGCCACCTAATTCAAATACAGAGAGACATAAACTGCTTGCTGGCAATTTAACTAAAGAGAATAAAATGGTGGAAAAAACACAATTAGCATTACTCTCCAGCCTAAGGAAAGATTCTGGTTATTTAACAGAAGAATTTTAGCTTTATTTTTAGTTGACACACTTTAAGAAAGCCAGCTTACCTACCTGGCATACCTTCCTCAATGCTGTGCTGTTACTTCTAAATTTTTAACTTGATGGCTGGAAAGTTCACTCCATCTACATTTCTTTCCAAGAAAAGCACTCAGAAAACATCTTCTCAGTTGCTTGAATAAGGTCAGGAAAAGACAGTAGCAGGAGGCATCGTAATATGTGGTATAGAAAAAACACATTATTTTGTTTGGCTTTCTAAGGATTTTGTTGCGTATGAAAGGTGCCAGGTTAATGCCAGAGAATGAAAGGTCTTTTATGATTTTCATTTGTCACTGCCTATGCAAGTACACCACTGACACATTGCAGTCTTGCAGATTTGACTAACAGGAGAGGGAAAACTATTTTTCTACATCCATCTGATCTTCTACTCTACTCAGCTGGGACTGCTACACTGGTGACACTAATGATGCAAAACCTGCAGGAGCTGAAAATACTGTTTAGGTAATGTTTAGAAAAGCTCCTCTGCACACCCACAAAGGAGCTCAGAGGCAATGTCAGGAGCGAGAGCCCAAATAATGCCCTGCCGGGCTACTCCCTGGTCCATCCCAGGAGCCATCCACAGCCCGTGTGCACAGCCACGATGCACATGCAGAGTCCCATTTTAGTTCAAAACACTTGTCTTCTAGATTTCAGAGCCCTGCACAGGTGTTAGGAAGAAAGCTGTGTGAAACTTCTGGCTGAATGAGATTTGAAACCCCCCGAGGTATTTAGTGGGAGTTAAAGAGGCGTGTTTTCATTTCACATTGCTCCAGAGGAGGCAAGTGTATAAGGCTGGAGAGCAAAGCACCCGCAAGAGCTGCTGATCATGTCCTGACACCAGAACTTTTAGCACAGCCCGACAGCCTCTGCACTGGAGACTTTCTGTTTACTATAATTGTCCTTTAAAGAAATAACCCCCTACAACCCAACCTCAGGATTTTGTTGGCATGAGTATGGTTTAAGCCCACAAAAATTAATCACATGTTCTGGCACTCTGCTGAGTAGGACACCTTTTTTTTTTTTTTTTGTAACAACTATCCAGTTTGAACCACCAGACCTGGTGCTTCAAACTGGTCCTCTTCCTCCTCTCTCCCTCCTTAAACACAACATAAACCTTTTTTATTTTTCCTTTCTCAAAACACTTGGGGTTCAATAAATTGATATATTACAATAAAATGCAGTTTTACTAGAATATTTCCCACTATGTATAATCAGATGACTAAGGACAATGTCAAAAAACAGCCAGCAGCAAAAGTCTGCTCAGTCTCCACTCTCCCAGACCAGATGTTTTAAGATCTCTCTGGCTCTACAACCTGTACTTGCATTTAAATGCACATGGGTATTTAGAAGCACAGGCCTGGAGTTTGTAAACATAAACACCATTTTAGGGATGCATAGGTAAAATTTTAGGTTCTTTTGTATTTGAAAAGTTAGCCTTTTCTGTGCTTTATTTCTCTACATGATATCTTAAACCACACTGGACTTTCTCCTCCCTCCTGTTTTGAGACTAGGATGACTTTAATCCGTTTTAATTAAAGCTTCTGATACTTAGATACTTGATACTTATATATGTTAGAGACTAGAAAGGTTGATTGTCTTAAGCATTCTGCCAGTGCTTTTCAGTCTATGATTTAATTTTCCTACACCATCCTTATTACTTCACTAACATTTCATTGCCTACCAATATACTTATTAATGTATTGATTATTCAAGGATGATAGTGTAAAAATTTGTTATCAGAGCAGCTGCAGGTTCTCCTTGAGCTATCCTCTTTTGCTTTCCTATTACTTACAGCTGTAAGAGTATTAGAATTAAAAAATTCTGAATGATTTCATGAGGGACTATTACATGTCTTACAGTGGAGAATTGCTACAGGTCTACTCACTGCAATTGCATTTGCTGGTCTCTGGAATAGACTTTTTGTTTATTTGTTTGTTTAGTAACAAGTTATTTAACAGAAATCATATAAACCTGTCAAACTGTTTTATGAACAGTTGGTATAGCAGCTCCAGAAATACGAAACAAGATCTCTCTGTTACCTCTTATACCTCTCTCACCGTTTTAGATTTGCAACCTCATAGTCCAAGACATGCTTTAGAGCTGGAATGTACAACACATTTTATAACATCCCTTTCTCATTACTTCTATTCATGTCTTTTTTCTGTTGCATATATCCTTTAAACAACCTCACATTCAATCCCATCATTTGCATTTGTTAATGCACCACAGTGTATTTGAGTATTATTAAAATATGTTAATACACAAAAATGATAGCTGGAAACATTTAAGCAAGAAAGCGAATACATTACCACATTCTGCGCCTGAAGCAAGAGTGTGCTCTCCTGTCTCCATCTATTGATCATTAGACAGAGTCTGCATTTCCCCTGATCTGTGTGTGATACGTCCCTGGTGCAGCCCACCACACTGTGAGCCTGCAACTGGGCTTCAAAGTGACAGAGTTTTGGAAAGCTTCATGTGATTGCAAAATGAAAGTCACAGAATTCATTGCACAGATAAACAGCGAGACAATGTAAGCCAATGGAGATAGCAAAGGGGAAGCGTGACCACATAAAGAGGTGAAGGGTGGAAAGAAGAAAGGCTCAGAGAGCTGGGAAAAAGCTGGAGTAGCTGGTATCCAAACAGAAAGGACAGAGGGTCAAAAAGCAGAAAAATGAAAAAGTAAAAGGGAGGGAGCAAAGTGAAGCAAGAATTCAGAAGGAAAAGAATGATCTGAGGTTGCTGGAACTGCGTAGGAGTCTGTGTAGTCCCCAGACACCCTCGGTATGGTGGTGTTATTCATCTTCATGAACCTGGAAATGTTACAGAACCTCTGTAGGAAAAGCACTAAGTTAATGGAGATAAAATGGAGAAATAAGAGTTCACAGGACCAGAATAATAGAAGCCTAATATGTTTCGTGTCCCATGTAGCCAAACAAGAGTGCTCCAAATGCCAAACTGCTCTTCTCCATCAGGCACTTTACAGAGCTTTTCTTTCTTAGGATAACAAGAATCCAAAATGAGGAATCAGAGCACAGACATGTCTCTCTGCCATGGAAAGGGACATGAGTCACAGAGAGGGTTCAGCGAGGGACCTGTGGCTTTACTACTGCCATTGCATGAGTGGGTTAGAAAACACAGGGGAAGGACAGGAGGAACCAACAAAGGAGGAGACATAATTCAAATTTCTATTTCTCCCTGAGGCAGCAATTTTTGAGAGACCTTTTTCACTGATGGTTTTGAAAAGGGATATGGAACTAGATCTGGGCACAAAAGAAAATGTGTGGTTGTTAACCTGCACAAATTTGAATCCTTTTGTCACCCTCCCATAGGAAAATGGCTGCAAGAATTGACCTGAAGAAGTAACAAAAAGTACTTCAGGGTGGACATTTTACTCATCCCAAGCTTTGCCTCCCCACAGGTTGCACAGAAATGGCCCACATCAGATGTGACCAGAGTAGGAAAGCATATTTGTAGGAGTTTGTAACTTCCATCAGGAGTCTCTCTTGTTTAATAAAGAGCAACCTCAGAGGCCTAAAGGATTACAAGACTTGTTATGTCATATTCATTCCAATTCCTGCTAAATCAAAATAAATGACCACTTGCCAAAGTGGAATGACATGCAAGCAGCACACCTAGTTTCTGAAGACACCAGGCGCTAACAGAGCAGAACAGCGAGCGCTGAGCTCAAAGTCATCCTGCAGTAATAAAACCTGAGATAACGTATGTGCTACTCCAAAATCCAGAGAAGGGTATATCCCTCCACAAGCTGCTGACACACAAGGGGAGTTTCACTGCTCTGCTAGTGTCCCAGCAGAACTTGCTCATGCCTCTGCAGTTTTTGGTCATTTATAGCTGCTGGTCATACTCTTTTTTGCTGAAGCAATGCCATAGATGGAAGAGCCTAGAAAGGTAGTACATACAACTTTAGCAACTGCATTAGAAGCAGATTTAAGGGTTGGAAAAAGCAGCAAAAGTTTATTACCTAGCAAAAGTTTCCCTGTATTGCTTTTTCATTAAATATACCCAACATGCTTTCACTGTAAGATACCACATCAGGACCAACATCACTCTAGCAGCAGTGCCCAAATGACAACTGACACCCTACAAAACTACGCCCTCAGTACCTTTCTGTTCCAAGGAATCTTCCTCTCCCAAACCCTTCCTGGCCTCTGCAGCTGATAAACAGAAGGGAGATCATCTTGTTTTGGTTTTAACTGAGAGAGTAACATGCAGCAGAACTTCTGTTTTGCTGCAAATATATCCGTAAAGACATCTCCTGTTTTGCACTCTTTACTAAAGCCTGTATTTTACTCATGAGATGGTTTGTAACAGCACCCATGAGAGCTGTTTCTCTCTCAGACCTCTCCTGTGCTAATGCATAATAAATGCACTCATCACATAGTAAATACCCAACCCCCCTTTTTTTTAATGGAATATGACAATAGCATTGCTCTGTTAGACCTTAACATGCACAAATTAAGCAACTCATTTGTAGGGGTGAGGTCAGCATCCTTTTCTGTTCATGCCACCCTTTCTAACAGGTGCCTCCCTAATACTGAGTGTGGCCAGCTGAGAAAACTTCAGCAACAAATAATGCTAGCAAAAAAATTTCCTTTGAGCTTTATCCTGACATAGTCATGTTCAGCTTTTACAATCACTGACTGCAAATGCACTCTTTTTCTTAAATTATTTTCTAATTGTCAGTTTTCTTACTCCCTGTTCCCTTCCAAAATTTTCCATCCCCTAAAAATCCCAGCTTCAGGAGGGAGCTCGGAATTTCTACAATTAATCACTTGCCAGTGCAAATGAAAGCAGCACTCATGCTGCTTAGTTATTCAGAAATTTAAAGTCTCTCTCATATAAATCTCAGGATTACAGTATTCAGATGTGATATGGCCATGGAAACAAATGGGGATACATACCACCCTGGCAGCAATTCCCAAAGTTGCACACTACCAGAAAAAGGCACAAGGAGCTATAAGGGGGATAAACTAAGCGTTGCCAGCTAGAAACTCCTCATACAGGTAGCCATCAGCAGTTACTCTGCATGTTGTGGTCTAGCTACACTCACTGTCAGTGTGGTGTTGCGATCCTACCTTCCCCACCTATCAGAAATATCCAAAGTTCTCCAGAAATGAAAAAAAAAAAAAAAGGAAACACCTATTCATTTTCTCTACAGGTAGAGACTGAGGGCTATTTAACACAAAATTAATTCTACTTTTTGCATGTGCATGCAGATTGTTTTAGACCAAATACCTGGCAATGCACCATGTGCCTTATAGTGGCAGCTACGTGCACTCGACAGAGCTGGTCTCCTACCGTTGGGACAGGGATGCACTCTGGGTGTTTCTCTCATGACACCATCCCAATTAGTCCACTTCTACACAAGAGAAACCCCAAGTGAAATCTCTACCGACAAAGGAATCAATTTTCCTCTCTGGACTGTTTTGCCGTGTAAAAAGATGACTACAGGGTTAGAAACAGGCTAAGGCATGAAGTACTTAGCTTTGTATTTGGCCATCAGGATGAAGGGTGGGGACCCCCCCATCCCATGCTCACTCCTCAAAGGGCTGTCAGCCATCCTTTCTCCAGCTGAAAAGTCTGGACTCAGCTCTCTGCAGAATGCAATTCTACAGGATTCGAGCAAAATTAGTTCCTCGGGGTATATTTTGCTGTTTCTTATTTTTATTGCAGTTTCTAGTTATGGAATATGATCCTATTTTGATAGGTACTGTACAAAATAAGCCACCAAGAAAAATAGGTTCCCAGCTTAGGCACTCCCAACCACTCTCTAGAGAAGGAAATTGTCTGTCTATGATAGCTAGGAAAGAAACTTGGGCACCTAAATTAGGCACCTAAAGTTACACATGATGGAAGTATCGTTGTAGCCATGACAGTTTAAGGATCTAAGTGAAGTAAGGTTTTAAGAGAGAATTACCTCTGAACAGAAGAAGGGATATATCTGTGGGAAGACCCCTAAATAACCAAGCTTTCAGGCAAATAAACCTTCTCTGAAAACAAGCAGAAAACTTCAAGATTAGAAAACTGTTTCTGAGATTAATGCAATTATGTTAATCAATGAGGCAATTCAAGAGAAATATGTAGCTGGCACCATTGAAGCTGGAGAAAATGAGAGAAGATAAGGACCGATTGCTCAATAATATCTCCCCCCACCCCCCATCTTTTTATATTCTATCAGACTGTTACAAACTTTAGCTCCCATGCTCATCTTTTGAAGTTAGGCTGTAGCTCTACTTTGAGGATGAAGGCTGAAAGGTCACACACAGACAGGTTGTTTTCTGAGAAATACTCTTCATCTGATAACGGTTGTGTTCATTAACTTAGTTCATTCTAAGGTATAGTAGTCCTTCGGTTTCACCCACATCACATCTATGATGGTATTTAGATGACTATAGTGTGAGTTCCTCTCTCCCCTCTTATTTGGCAGTTATAAAATAAGCCAAATGAAGGGAAAGAGCATAAAGAAACAACAAAACAGTGCTGCTCAGTTGATGGGTAGTGATCGGAGTACACCAGAGACCTAGTTGTCAAGGTTTTAGTTAGTGCAATAACAAAGGAGAGTGTTAAGGAGTTTGCAGAAAAGACAACACTACTGTCTTGAGGGAAAACTTCATACCTTACAGAAGACTCCTTGGAGAAAGCATAAAGATGCTTGCTTGAAAAAGGAGTTGCACTGAAAGCTCACACGAATGATTTCCAATTCAGAAATAAGAAAGCTACAGGGAGAGTCAGAATCAACCACAAAGGGCCTTGAAACTCAAGACAACTTTTCTTTTTTTCTTCTTTTTTTTTTCCAGAAGCATTTTCAATAGAACTAAATGCATAAAGAGTGCTTTATAAAGGCCCCAGAAAATAACATTGAAAACTACTGAAGCGATGGTCTGGAGGTTGTAGGGGTAAATCACAGACATGTTATGGAAGGTGAATTGGCAAAACTTAAACACAAGCTTCAGCAATAGAAAGCCACAGCAAAGAAAATGAAGATGATGAGGTCAGCTACTGTAGGTCTGAGGTTGAACTAAGTTAGTGGTCAGACATGAAAAGACAGTAGAGGAAAACACACAAATTTTATTGCTGATAAAAGGAGCTCAGTTCAGTGTAAGAGAAGCAGAACTGCAGGTTGTCTCCCTGGAGCCACTAGCTGAATTTGTCTGGACTTGAGAATACTCAGGGATGAGCTACAGATAGAAAAGACTATGGTCTTAGATGTAGGATAGCCCACAAAAATTGAACAGATCTGGAAAATTCTCCAAAACAATAGAAAGAGAAGAGAGAGAGCAAGCAAAGACAGTCGTGGAAGGTAGAATAGCATGGCACCACAGCAGGACATCAGTCAGTGACATCTGAGGCTGTTAAAGTGACTGGCAGGCATATGCAGACTGACCTTTGAACAGAAGTCATGAGCAACTTGGATGGCATTTCAGTGAGAGCAAAAGGGGAAAGGTACATTCCGGAGCAGGTAAGATGAAACAGGAGATGAACTCAGATAAAATTTTTAGAAAACTTTGGAGACAAAAGGAATACGGCAGTAGTTGGCTGGCTCAGTTGTTTGATGAACACATCTGTGTAGATCCATTTCTTGACATGTAAGATGACTCAAATTTTGATTTAAATTTTTGTTGGAATAAAGCTAAACTCTGCAGAAAATAACTTGCAGGTGTTCTATTCAAGATAAAACCTGTGAAAACTCTCCAGAAAGTCAAAGTTAGATCAAACTTTAGTATATGCTTAGGAACATTCGTGAGGGAGAGCAAGCCTTTTCTTGAGCCTACCTTGAATTCTGAGAAAATGAGGCAGCAGGAAAACAGTTTTACATTTCATTTTTAAAGCTATGCACAGAATCTTCATCACGCTCTGTTAACTGTCACAGATCTGTTATTATACATCCAAAACACATTGACCCCCTGAGCTAATCCAGATAACTATTAGCCTTTTGATAATGCCTGAAAGTAACACCACACTGCGTTTGCAGTGTTTTCTGGTCAGGATTCTAAATTTTTGCACTGCTGCAAGCTTGTTTAAGCCCAAGATATGGAAGCAATGATACACAGGATTACAGGAAAAAAACAACCACCAAACTTTCTCCAGGCTGATTATTCTTTTGGCTCATGCAAACTGAAGCCAATTTTTGATAAGGCTATGAGAAATACTCTTTGCAATGAAATATACCCCATCCCCCCACCCCCATAAACTGACATGTTGACAGGCTATGAGACTTTAAACAACCTAGTGTCAGTGGATCAGGCATTCCTCCTGTCATTATTAACAGCACTTCACTGGTAAATCTGGCTCAGGTTTTATGTTGAGACTTGCTTTCCAGGAAAAGGATGCTATATGACAAATAAGATGGAGCCAGACCACCCATGATAATGCCAAGTAAGGACAGCAGGTGCATTTGGTACCCCCAGGCACCTGTCAGCTCCAAGTCATGGACTGTGCAGGAGACAGTAATTCCAAAATAGATAAATTGCACTGCTGAATCACAGTACAGATCCAGTATCCAAAAAGTCTGTTTTTGTTTTGTCTTGTTTTCAATGTCTTTTCATTGGCCAACTCCATGGTCAGAAATGTTCACAACAAAGATGTATGGACTTGCATGTATTAACTAGATCTTTTTGTGGTGTGATCAGTGTATCTGCCACCAGAAGGGCAATTCCAACAGCAAATTTGTGAGTAAATCAGGATAATTAGTTAATTCAGGAGTTTTTTGGCCCATCAATAGAAATCTTCATGCTGTTGCTACTGCTGAAAACAAATTAAGAATAACCATGTCCAGTTATTAATAACTTGTTCTAGCACAGAATCACAAATCATTATTACCCCTTTCTTCCCCAGACAAATCACCTTAGCAAAGTCTTGTTACAGCCTATTCATAGGTAGTTTAAACAATATTATTACACAATATTCTCAGGAAGGTAAAAGTGCCATCCACAGTGTCCAGGGAAAACAAACAGGCTCAGGAGTTGCTAGCATGTTTCTACTGGCAATGTAAGTAGGATCACAAGAAAATCAAAATCTCAAGACCAAATTCCTTTTGATACTGTGTGCAAGTTGAAGAGGAAATATTATGAGAGCCTAAGAGGAGTTTCTTTTAATGCACCATCCAGAAGCATTATTTCTCAAGTTTCCTACTGGCTAAATATTTGGCAGATAGAGTTAAAAAGGCAGAGGTTTCAAATGCGTTTGGATTCTTCGTATGCAGCCTGGGAAAGGAATTTTCCACTTTGTACTGCTGAGAAAAATGCAGACGCTGTAGGCTATGGTACCATGTTCAGAGGAACAAGGTGGGTAGGATAGGGCATTAGGCACTATTATACTCTAGGGAAGAAAGAGCAGACAGGGGCCCAATGGAAGCACTTCATTATATTTTAAATGGGAATAGTTCCAAGGATAGGAAAGCCTGTGGTGCTTGCAAAGGATTAAGCAGGGTAATGTGCTTTTTAAGAAGACATAAAGAGGTATGTAATGTGATATGTTTAAGCCTAAATGATTTTTCTTGGAGTTCT
Organism: Harpia harpyja; assembly: GCF_026419915.1. Classification (NCBI taxonomy): domain Eukaryota; kingdom Metazoa; phylum Chordata; class Aves; order Accipitriformes; family Accipitridae; genus Harpia; species Harpia harpyja. The sequence continues at coordinate 36,997,053 of NC_068941.1, forward strand.
CAATGAATGTTTAAGCAGGCATGACTTAGGGCTCTGTAAATCCTCTCCAAATAAATAACTTCTGTGAAAATAGAGATTCCTTTGACAGAATGAGATGCATATTTCATAACCTATGCAAAAAAGGAAAATCAATTTGAGATACATGAAACATTTGGGAGTAATAAAGAAAAAAAGAAGATAAAAGTGAATATTCTCCAGAATAATCCAAGCATATATAGGAATACAGCTACCTCCCCATCAATTTTGATTTGACAGGGCAGGAAGACAAACAACTGAATGCTTCCCTACCTTCAATTCAGATCTTCAACTGCTTTTTGTTGTCTTTTGAGAAAGGAAGAGACAATAAGTGGCAAAAATATCTAGAGTGCCTGCACTTTTCAGGCTGTCTCCTGTTTGAGGTATTTAAAACTATGCTCTCTCTTCAGGGTGAATTACCCAGCTGCTCTCTAACCAGACCTGATGGTGTATATAGCTGTTCACTATGGATGGAATAGGAGCACACACAGTGATACGTATGCACCTGATTTATGAGAAGAACAGGACCAATAAATATCAAAACCTGAAAAATAACAGCGGCATGATCTTCCCATCTTATTTCTCTTGCCTGCCCTGCCCTCCTGCCAGGAAAAGCAGGTCAAAGTGGTAGATTGCCTGATGCAAAATGGGACTACGCAATCATTGTCATTTGGTTGTATTGTATTTTCACTCACACAGGTGCCATTCCCCATGAAGTCACTGGTACAGCAAGCAGGCAGTCCTGCTGAGCGAGCGGGATGATGCGATGAGTAAATCAGCAGTTGATCCCCCTCCCCTTCCCCCTGTTTATATATACATTAGTATTAAACTGCTACTTTCCTCAGAATAAAAAGAGTGCCAGCTCCACTGTAATTTGCAGAATAAAAGCAAGACAAAACTAAAGGACTTTTAAGATATAACAGAAATGTTTGGCAAAGCCTCTTCTGTGATGGCTACTTGCAAACTCCATTTAACCTCGGAGAAGGTGCAGCAGGGAGTGTTGTTAAAGAAGAGCATGTCCGCCGCATCCATAACATCCTTCCTGCACACCTCTCTCCCATGGTGGTCCCTCCTATCGCAGTCCCTTCATGGTCATTAGGCAGCCTAGTGGAAATCCCTTTCCCCGTACCCATTTGGAAGCACTCGTTAAGCCTCAGCCCTCACTTAGCACTCCAGGAACGTGTGCGGAGGTAACGGCCTCAGAGAGCTTGGACAAACTGCTGTTCAGTCATGCTTTAGTGCTGATTAATGGCAGAAACAAAATGAAGCACAGAGGGAGACCTGTTGGCTTAGCTTGTCCAGGGTTATAATCTGGCTAATAGCTCTGATGTGGCCAGTTAAATTCGTTCAAGGCCCTGAAGAACATTGCGAAGTATATAAATAGGCCAAGGGGACCCATGAATTCTTTCCTCTGAAATGTTTTCATTTTTTTGAAGTATGTTACAGAGATTATAATCTCTGCCTCTTATCAGCTACCTTTTAAAATATTAATTTTCCTTGCCGAAGATTAGCTTTTAACATCACATTCTTCATCCACCTTTCTTCCTGAGCAGGCCAAGTACAATCTCCCAAAAGCTTCTGTGTGAACAGCAACTGGCAAATAATCTTTTTCTGAGTCATTTCTTCCTGTAAGGCAAAAGAAGGGGAGACACTGCGCACAAATAGGTGGATGTGTATGTTTATTAGAATTGGGTCTGAGCCCTCTGATATTTTAAAATTGGAGGGTGGTTGGCCTGCTAACATGCTACAACTTGGTTTTTCAACATCATCATTTGCAAGTGCTTATTCCTGGGAAGCAAAGGCATGGGAAATTAAAGAACTCAGATATTTCTGGTTTTGTAGGTTTTAGGACAACAACTGCCATGTTTCCAGGAATGAGAAATCAAAGGCTGTAATCTGGAATTACCTGCCAGCATGATACACTGGTGGTTTTTTTCAGCTAAAAGCCATTAGTCAACACAGCTGTGTTTGACGTGCTCTGGTTTTTGATTCTTCTGAAACCCTTAGTATAACTTGGGAAGGCAAACCAGAAGGAGGGCAGCTTTTTTTTTTTCATACAAAAGGCAAAACCCAGCTTTATCGGCCCCTTACAAACTGAGCTAAAATATATTTTCTCAAAAAAAGCAATTTCCTCTAGCCAATACATTTTCAGACTGTCTTTTTTTTCTTGCTTTTTCAGCTTATGACTTTATCTAAAGGGGTTTCAAAAGTGCAGTTCCCCAGGGCCTCTCTTGCCTCTTCTTTCATGCTGTTTAGTCCTTCAGAGGAGAAAATATGATCTCAGTTATACAGAGGGTAGATTAGTGATTTTTTAAACTCCAAAGAATCTTTGTTATTTTGTAGTTCTTTTATTATCAAGAGATCACCAGTGATTTCATCATTCTTTTTAACATACTCTTTCCTCTTACATGTTTGTATCCAGTGTGAAAACACCAGAAATTACAGGTTTTCCTGGCAAATGGATTTTGGTGGGGACAAAAAGCAGGGTTTATCTAGATTTTTAGAAATCTCTAACCTAAGCTTAAAACAAGTTAACACACAACTTCATGCATATTTGCTTTAATCAATCTTCACATTTTGAAGTTTAAAGTAAAATATATAAAATATGATATTTCTCAGATTTGATTTAAAACTCTGAATATGAAGATACAATGGTAGGGAAAAAGTTTGTATACAGTCACTCATTAACCCATATTCACCCTCATACTGAACTTTATCATGGATTAGTGTTCTTATAAAAGCTGTAGCTGTCAACCAAAAACATGGGAGGGAACTATTGCATTCACAAATGTGCCTACAAAAATTGACTCCTGCTCTCAAAATATTTTACCACGGCTTAACCCACTACAGAAGGTGGCTGTGAGACTCTTCTTTAAATGCAGATCATCTTTTTCTGCCTGCCTCTCTCAAAACATACATGACTCAGAGCTACAACTGAAAGCCAAGATTTTCAGTGTCAGGAGTCTACAAAAATAAGTTAATCAATGTCTTGTATTCAAAGTGCTTTAAGCTTTGTACAGTACATCGCCATGTCTTCTGGGGTTATAAGTCCAGCAATCCTATTCCCATATTGCATCCCGACAAATGCATTAATCATCTCTCGTACCTATAAATCCTTTTCAGAGCAAACGCTCTAGGTACTTACATTTTAAAAAGTCATTGAAAACAAGCTACATAGCTGAGAAGTCCTAATCCTCCATGCCAATGCAATGGGCTTGCAGAAACTGGTACCAGGCATGATCATTATCTGGGTGCAAATGCATCCCTTACAGTTAAAAGCAACAATTAAACAAATGTGGTATTACAGCAGAGCATCTCCAATGGGAAGCAAAAAGGAAGTCATACCAGTACCTTTTGAATGCCTGCGGTCGACTCCAAGACGTTGTTCTCTGAGCCATTACTTCTGTTAATCATCCGCCACATTTGGGTATACATGCTGTCCCTCTCAAAAGGATTCATCCCTTTCACTCGGACGTGCTCATAGACTGCGGAGTCCAAGACAGTGCCATAAGGAATATCCGTCTGTCTTGAGAGATCCTGGAGAGACCTTAATTGTTGGTGAAGAAAAGAGACACAGGAGACTTGAAGCCACATTTTCAAGAGGAATGAGCTGCAGGCTAGCAAAGGGCAACATATAGGAAGATGGTTGTCAAGCCAGTTTCTCTTGTTGTTTGTTTTTTTTTTTTCTTTTTTTCTTAAAAGACGAAGTGAGACTGAAAAATTTTTTTTATGATTTAAGACACAAGGAGGAATATGAAGTGAAAGGAAGGGGTGGAAAAAATGAAAATGGATGAAAAAAGAACAACAGAAGGAGCAAGAGGATGCTGTCAAATACTGAGCTCCTTTGAGCAGGGGCAAAGGAGAGAAGGGAGCATTACAGTCCCTCCAGCCATATGCAGCAAGTTCAACAGAAGTTGGGTAACTGCCTATGAGAGTGTGGTGCTACCACACACCCTGCTGCTGGGGAGCAGGAGTGTTAGCACCAGAACTCACCAAATCTAGCCCAAAGCACCTGGGCTGAGTACTTCTATGTGCTACTCGGTTACACAGTGAAGAGCAGCTTTTTGGTGGTATTCCTGCACTGAACTGTGCACCCATCACACAGGTCACATCCCACACTACTTTCAGCAATAGGAAGATTTCTGTTGCAGTTTCATGAACTGTCTTTTCATTACAATTCCTGTTATTTAGTCCAATAAATTTGTTCTACTTTACATATGATCTTATCTTATCCATTCCCTATAAGAAGAAAAATTAACCAGTTTAGAAGTTTCTAAAGCATCCCAAATACAGTTTTTTTCAACCCTGCTTTGGACTTATAAAAGGTATATTAGAATGCTTTAAAGTCTCCTTACCTCTTGGCCTTTATTTTCCTGTCCTATAGAATTGCTCTCCTGTATTTTTGGTTCTTTAATGGCATTCATTAAAGTTTCAAAATAACTACTGCAGTATGTGTACTGCCTAAAACCCATTACAGCTTTCCTGGCACAAATTAACTTTGTATAAACTGCACAAATCTAGTGGATGACACATAAGGACAAATCAAGGGGCTGAATGCTGTCTTAAAGTAGGCAATAGCAATTTGTAAAAGCTCATTGCAGCCACAGAAAATGCAAGCACAAATGTAGGAAACTCATCGAATTTCAAGTTGTGTTTCTGAAACACATAAATATAGAGGCTAGTGAAAATGGCTCTATGGGGTGTGTGTGGGGGAAGGAATTCTTAGGTGTTCCAGGGATGGCACTGAAGAAAACAGTAATCGGATCTCAAAGGATATTGTATGCCGCTGAACACAACAGAAAGTAGGAAAAGAAAAAATCAGTAGAGCTCAACGGCAAGGGTTTAGAGGTTAGTTGAGTCAAAAAGAAATCCTTTGAAATTCAGACATATGGGCTTAGAAAAACATTGAACAAGAGCTAAATTCTAAGCAGATAACATATAGCAAGTACAAGGAAGGGATAAATTTAATTTTGAAGAGTAAATAACTAATGGTATTAAAAATCCCACAATCCTCTCCTCTTTCTCCAACAAGATGGCATTCCTCTTCAAGAACATAAGCAGCAGGGAACCTGCAAAGAATCAGTACACATATGGGATCATCAAAGGTGAGCTGCTAAATGAAGCTTTTCTTGTAACCAAGTATATTGTTCTTCTGCCAGAGAACTGAGACATGCCCTTTTCTAGGAAGAAAAATCTAAGACTCTAGTAGACTAAGGTATCAGGAGAATAAGTACTGTGGCTAATTTGTAATTGAAAAGTAAAAAAAATAATATTATCAAGTCCAGATAAACACCTATAAGTTCTGAAAGCTTAAATATGAAACGGCTGAGCTGTTAGCAAAAATATGAAACCTCATTACAGCCAGTGTGTGAAAGGAAAGCAGTAAATACTTTTAAAAGGCTCTAGTAGTAATCAGGGGAATTACAAAAGTAAACTACTAAGATGTTATACTTAGCTTTAATAAATAAACTGAAATAAGGATTGATACTTTTCTAAAGATCAGTACTGAAGATTAGACATAGCCACCAGATAGGTTTCTCCAGGGAAAGCAATTCAATCATCTATTACACTTTGGAATTACTAAACAAACCCAAGAATTTCAAAAAGGCCTTCATCTCATCAAACAATATAGAGAAGATGGAAGTATGGACAGGCTACAAAGGAGGAGTTTAGAAACTCTTCCTGGCAACTCTGGATAGCATTAGGAAAGCCAATACTCAGCTAGAGTGGGTGCTCTTGAAGGACTTCAAGGGTAACAAGAACAGCATTTGCAGAACTAAAAAGAACGAGGAAAGTGTGGATCTGTTGAGGGGGACAGCAGACACAGCTAAGGCTGAGGTGCTCAATGCCGCCTTTGCCTCACTCTTCCCCAGCAAGTTCTCCAAGGTCTCTGTGACTAAAGGCAGGGTTCAAGGAGGCAATGAACAACAAGCTGTTGGTGGTCAGGTAAATTCCAACCAGACAAGGCAGGGGTTGATTGAGAGCACTAGATCCACAGAAGTGCATGGGACCTGGCAGGCTGCATCAAAGTGTGCTGCGAGCTGGCCAATGTCCTTGCAAGGCTGCTTTCTTTAATTTTTGAAAGGTGAAGGAAATTGGAGGACATCCCTGACCACTGGAGAAAGGAAACATCCAGACTATATTCAAAAAAGATTAAAAAAAGATGATTAATGGAATTAAGGCTGGTCATCCAACATCATGGAGTGAGTGCTCTCAGAGCACATTTCTGAGCACATGAAGGAGCAGCAGCTGACTGGGAGCAGTCAACATAGATTTACCAAAGGTATGTCATGCCTGACCAATCTGGTTGCCTTGTACAGTAAAATGACTTAGTTTGTGGACAAGACTAGAGAAATGGATGTAGTTTGCCTTACTTTGACAAGGCTTTCAATACTCTCTCCCACAATAGTCTTGTATCCAAATTAGGTCATTAGGCCTGGCTGGGTAATAAACCAGCTGGATAAATTCCTGGTTGGATAATCAGGCTCAAAGGGTAGCTCACCTGGAGGCTGGTGAGAGGTACCACAGAGGTCTAACCTGGGACGTGTCTTTACCAATAACCTGGAGCAGATGAGTAAGCACCCTGTTGTCAAGTTTGCATATGACACGACATTGGGGTACCAGCCGATTGCTCAAGGACAGGCTGCTGTGCAGATGGACCTAGAAAGGCTGGAGGAATGGGCTGACAGGAGTGGTATGAAATTCAGCAAGGACAAATGCAAAGCCCCGCACCTGGGGAGGAATAACCTCCTGCAACAACACGGGCTGGGGTGCAGCTCTGCAGAAAGGCACCCTGGTAGACAGCGGTGGGCCTTGGTGAGAATTTCTCTCTGTTTCACCATTAGGCAATGTGTTGTGTAGAAGTAGGTGTACTACTGTTGCACTGACAGCCTGTCTATCTGTCAGAAGCATCACTGGTGAAAGGCACTAGATAAATACAACATACTATATTCACCCATTCTGTGTTACTGCTGCTGCTGCGAATACACTTCTGTATCTCCTGGCAGTGCTGAGAAGTGCAATGAACTGTCGCAGGATGCATATTGTAATGTCCCGTAATTGCTGTGTTATTTGTCATACATATGGCTAGAAAAGCATACAAAAAGTATTTACTGAGTCTCCAATTCCAAGTGACGACACCTAGCAAAATTGCAATCATTACTTTACAAGACTCTGTATAGCCATATAATTTCTAATATAACAAGCAACAAAGCATTTTTTCTGAAATATTATTGCTAACTGGTATACAAATGATATGTGTAGCTGCTGCCACAAAACAGTACGGTTAGAAATGGCGCAAAAGAAAACCACCTCCTCTGTATAGCTTGTGGCTATAAAAGCAACCTTGCTATTTTCAGAAAGGCAAACCAACACAAGACGCAAACTGTTAGTCCACAAGCATACTACCATCAGGTATGGGAAGGGTACTACAAACAGTCTGAGAAGCAAGCAGGAGTGCCAATCACACACAAAGGCATCACCGGCAGGGAAATAACAAGAAGGAGAATTATGTTTATGCCTTCAGGAAGGCATGTTGTAGCTGCCAAGTCTAGCATTAACTACAGTCTGCAGTTCTTTACTGTTTGGTGTGCTATCCTAAAACACAGGATGCCTCTCAGCTGCCCTGCTCTGCATCTTTTCACAGTTGCAGCAGGTGCTGCTCTATGCTGAGAAAATGATGGCAAGAGGACAAGAAGCAAGACAAGTATGAGTGAAACTCTACAGACGCACTAAACGCTGTTGTCAGCAGGAAATCCCAAGTTTTGGTTCGCCTGACCCTATGCTGAGGAGTGAGAAAGAAGTTTTGCAGCCTTTGAGGTATACATGTGCGTATGCTGCTGCATAGGCAAGCTGCAAAAATGGAAAAGACCTATCACATCAGTGGCTTCATCCCCTTACACAAACATGTCAAATGGGATCATAATATATATGACCTCTTTTAGAATCTGTTTTTTATAACCTGCAACTCTGCAGACTACTGGTATGACATTCACAACCTAGCAGTTAAGGTACAGCAAAACAAAGAGAAATGACAGACCTTGACAGAACTAATAAAATCATTAAACTATTGAGGTTCCTTTCCAGAAGAAAGAATTTTTGTAACTACTTTGCCTCCAGCCTAGTCTGTAGGTTACACATTGTTTGATGGACCTTTATTTCTGGATTAAACAACCCATTCTCTGTTCATACCAATACATTTAGCAGAGACATAAATGCCCAGCCTCACTATGTCACCCAGTCTCACCACACAGCTGCCACACCAGATCTCAAAATAAGGAAAAAGTATTTGTCAATCTGATTAATTCCCATGGGGTATCCTTTGATGCCCAAATGCTGATACCATTATCCACACTGAATGGGAATTTAATTTTGCGATAGTTTTACCGATCTCAGTTGAACTACCTGCAAAGCAAAGCGCATATCTAACATGAGTAAGGGAATTATAATCCCACATTTTAAAACATTCATCTCTTTGAATTTCTAATTTTGAAGCAATAAGGTAATGAATGATAAAAATTATTTAAAAATAAAAAAGCAGATATAGTTGAAAAAATTGTTATAAAATAAAATACCTTTAACTGAGCTTGTATATAGAAAAATTCTACTCCTAGGGAAGTGACCATGCAGTCAGGTCACAGTTCAGCTTATTTTTGGTTATCGCTCATGAAGCATTGTGGGGAAAAATGTTATGTGTGGTATTTATGGTAAGTTTTTTTCTCATTACAATTACTGGGAAAATACCAATATTATCCCATACAAATTAACTACAATATAGGGCTATTCTGAGGATGAACTGAGTCATTTGAGGATGAATTATTAACAGACATATGCATTTTTCAGCATTTGTTGATTTTGTTTAGTATTCTGCACCTTAGTCAGGCAGCAGTTGTCAGGTCACTTTCATTTTCTGGTTTAGTACAAATTAATTACTTTGTAATTTAAAAAATTATCTCTGCTTCCAATGCGAAGAAAAAAACCCCCAACGTATTAGGATTTGCATATGTTTCTTTCCCCAAAGTATACTCACTTCTATAAATTCAAATCCTAGACTTAGAATTGGTAACATGTTGTTCATATATGTGAGCCAAAAGTGTTTAAAAAAATACACAGAAAATGTAGAAAAACAAAAGGTCAACTCCATAAAGGAATAACTAAATTCCTTTTTGGGTGATTAAATGCCATTGAGGTCAGAGGCTTGGGCGTCAAAGTATCTTTGTAGATCTGGGTTATAGATCAATTTAGGCTAGCCGTGTTGTTAGACTTGACTGCTACACAGAACTGCTTGCAAGAAGTAGTCACTAAATTTTAGGAGAAAATAACTGATGTCATGGTTTACACTGAAGTCTTTATTTATGACTAATTCAGATAAAGCTTTCCAATGCTGCCTTTTTTCTTTTTTTTTTTTTTTTCCTCGGGACATTAACGATTAATTCACAGGCAGGCTTAGGGAACAGGGCACAGCAAGCCAAGAGATTTGATTGTTGGCAGTGACAGCTGTGTCAGAAACTAGTAATACTGCTTGCTAGCCAGTTTGAAGATCTGGATGAACCATGTTAAAGGAAAGGTTAAAGAACATTCTGGTTTTCAGCATAAGGAAATATCTACTCCAATTACTGCATTCTTGTGCAACCCCCCCTTGCAGAAATCTTGTAGGCAGTTGTATTGAGTTTTTTAAAGCCTTGGGGACATCTTGGCTTCAAGTGAATCATGGTTTAGGAAAAATGTTGTGAAAAGAATGACTAGGCAAAACAAGGATGACAAAAGACATGCTTTACTGCTATGCCTCCATTATTTGGAGGCAGAGGTCTCACCTATCAAATAGGACGTACTACTTATTAACATGGACAACGTAATAGGACCTTCTTGTTTTACAGAAGACACAAGATGCAGACTCTCCCCTGTATAATGCATACAATCTAAAGTCTTAATCAAGCTTCCACACTTTTAGAAGTGGATTAGATTTAAACTTGAAACCACCTAATACTGGCCTTTCAAATGACAAATCCTTTGACTTCCCCTCTGCCCACCCCATTCCCCCAACTTTCCTGCAAAACTTCAGTGCCTGTGAGAAGGTGGCGGCACCCTCCCTTTACCCAGGAAAACAGTGCAGTGCAGTAGTCTGAGTAAAATCAGTCTCTGCCAATGGACTCTAATTCTGTCCTGAAGGAATCATAAAACACAGTAATGGCAATACTGGCTCAGTGATGAAATTCACAGCATCAGCACCTATGAGAAATGGCTCGAGACCTCCAAATTTATTTGGCATTTACCAAGAAAAGCCACTCTTAATTACTATTCATTCATGTTGCATTTGAGACAGTGATGTAAAGATTTAAGGAACATAGAAATTATGCTTTGCTTTGCTGCCACAATGTTTTGGCATTTGAAATGCTGACTGTCTTGATTTAAATGTCATCTGCAGTGTGGGTCAAACGTGAACAAAAGATGCATCTAGGAACTACTTTATGACTTGCGCGCCTCTACTCCTGATATTGCCTGTTGGCAGAAGATGAAAAGCTGAGATCCCAAAGGTATTGAGAGTAGCCATTTGTCTGGAAAAGGAGATTAACGCCCACTCTTACTCTTCTTGTTCCTCTAAGTTCATTTAAAAATTGTAACAATTTGATCCAAATTAATCAGTGAAGCAGAGAACAAATGCCATCAACTTCAAGTGAGGTTATATGGCAAAGATCTACTTTGAGACCCTAGGGAAAGGGAACATCCCACTAGGCCCCCCTAGGGCATTGCCTAAAAAAATTTGTATGCTTTTCTTCTCAAAATAGACTTCTGGGTACCATGAGGCACTGATTAGGAAAAGTGGCCCAACCTTCATGCCAGCTGAGAAAGGAAAGCTGCAAGAGCTCTGAACAGAAACTGGCTACACATCCAAAAGCTGAAATGCAGTAACTACCCAAATGTTTCATGGAAATGAAATGTGCTGTGGGCTGCTTGAATCCTCCTATCTTTCTTAAAAGATATCACAAGGACCGTACCTTCAACAACACACTGTAATATCTGATGCTAGCTGGAAATCTGAAATGAAAACCTATTAACTACTTGTTACATCTGTGCAAACCCACTGACTTCAGTCTCTTTCATTTTACTGACTTCTCTGAAGCTGGCTGGATAGCACTACAAGCAGAATCTGGTTTATTTTCTTTAAATACTTAAACTCATTTCCATTCTGGCCCTCAAAGCTCCCCAAGGTACAATTTGATCTGTTTAAAAAAAAAAAAAAGAGCATCAGCTTTTTTCTTTATTGCTTATTCATGTTTCCCACTTTGCAGTAATTCAGCATGGTAAACAAACAGCCTCTCTCTTATGTGCTGGTTTGAGTTCCAATTTTAGCAGTTTTGTAAACTAAAGTTTTACACTCCCACCATAGTTAGGATAACTTCATTCCCTAACGGATACTTAACACATCTAATTACTCTATTTTTGAGCTGCAAGTGCTGTTGAAAAATGTCTTCGTTCTTTCATTCCAGGAGCTTTCCAGCTGCAACATTTTCTACTGAATAAAACATTTTCAGTGACTTTGCCCATAAATAATACAGCACAAAGACCAATGTAGTCCCAACTGTACATAATAACCTCAGAATTCCACTGAGGGTTTTCTAGTGACATCATAATAAACTGCATGAAAAAGCTGAAGATGTATTAAATTATGGTTTGGATATATTTTATTCTTTTTTACACAGGATAAGAAAACTCAGACATTTGTCACCGCAATTTGAACATTTTTCTGGACTACTTCAAAACTAGAAGGGACATAATTTCAAAGCAGGATGCAGAGGCATATTTCATATTTATGAGGACAAACTGAATCAATGAATATATCATTATTATTTATTTTGCATGTACAAATTCCCATGTTATTTCTTCACGCTCCTTAGTCAAATGTAAAGCTTTTTAAACTTAAAAAATATAAAACCCCCAACCTCCCTCAAAACCTCAAGATCAACGTTGATAAACATTGACGCAGAATATCATTTTACTCCCCGATAAATTGTGAGGGGATTATAATTGGAACTACCGAGTCAAACAGTTGGGTTGTGTCGAAATACCCCTGAAGTATTCCATGATCTCAAAGTCCGTTATTCAGATCTCAAAAGAAAATGATAACTTGATTTAACTGGTAATGCAACTGCATCAGGGGAATGATTTGCTCATGTGATTTTAGTCTGTTTTACATGTGTCTGTCTTAGAGTGTTTAGCCCTCTAATAGATGAAAGTGTTGAGGTTGTTAGCTCAGAAAGGAAGGATAACAACCACAGACACTTCATTTCCAATGGGGAACGAGTAAGGACTGGTAATGCCTGCACAATTTGGGCCACAGGACACCAAATTCCTCCTCTGCCCCAACTCAGGGAGAAAGAGAAAGGGTTTATGAAGTGCAAGAGGATGCTCTTAATGGGAAGAGTCAGGAGATAAACATGCACCTAAAGTGAGGGACTGCTTCTGCTCTTGGGTCTGAGCTTTGGCTCCCAATCGCAAATAAAACTCGGCTGCTATTGCAGATGTTTACTTGTCTATGTGCTGTCAAAGCCTGGATTGGTTTTAGTATGTAGAAAATCTTCACCTAGAGGAAAAGTGCCTTAGTGAGACCGCGGTGATTGGCTGGCATGCAGTGATGCTTGAACCTAACCTATGAATTCACAGGAGGTCAAGGCTCCCCCTGCCCAGTCTACACTAGTGGCTCACTTCAAAGAGATTTGGAAAGCAGCTGAACTAGAGGCAGCAAGACCTTAGGGTGATGATACACAGAAGACAGGGACTTGAATCAACAAGTGGAGTGAGAAAACTGAATTTTTCCTAAGGTCAGCATTGAGCCTGACTTGAAGGTCAGGTTCTTACCTTTCTGGAAGAAGAAATACAGCAGAATGGGCCTCTCTTCTTTAAAGTCACTCTATCATTTTTGCAAAGAAGGATTTATGGGAAGGGCTAACTTTGCCACTCTCACATACTTTCATGGATTAAAAACCTGCTATGGAAAAATGGCCAGCTGCCGCTTGGAGTGCTGGGCTAGCTGATGCTTCGCTGTATTTTCCAGTCTCTGCTTTGACCCAAGAGGAAGAATTTGGGGGTGGGGGAGGTCACTGGAGCAGTGGGAGTGCGGATAAGTCAGCATGCAGCTTGCTGAAGGAGAGGAGACTGGAGAACAAAAGGGCAGTGAGAGAGGGTAGGAGACCTAGAGAGGTTTCTGTGGTATGGAGACATGAGATGATCTGGAAAAAAGGACTGGAAGGTGTGACAGAAAAACAGTTCACCATAAAAAGAACAGGGGAAGACAAGGACATTCATGTTAGGGAGGCATGAAGCAAAAGAACCAATAGACAGAAAAAAGAGAACAATGTGATCTGTTAATGTAGTAAAAGAGCACCTGGGAGCACAAGGAGCACAGGTGACTAGTAAGTAAATTTTTATTGTTTGTTGCCTTGGCGAGAAAAGGTGAATTCAGCTTTGAGCTCCCCATACACTGAAGAAGCATTGGGCTCCTCCTGATCAGAGTGTCAGAGCACAAGTATTGTGGAATGCATTTGAATGGAAAGCATAGCCTGAAGACACACAGCAACAATTTATACTTTCCCATTTCAAATACTGATACACTGGTTATCTCAAACTCAATTGCTTCTTTCAAAATATGTATGTGTGCATACACATGTATATATATGTGCCATGGAAGAGTATCCACCAGATGCCAACAATTCTTATCCTAAAGACAAAGTGCCTTCAGGGAGACTGGCAATCTATGGTATATTGTCATTTTTTTAGCTTCCAAACTACTTCTTAGGAAGATAAAAATTTTTTTCTTTTCTCATATTTAAGTATACATGTATATACTTACTGTTTGGGTATATTTTATATATTTATTATATATATAAGTATATATTTTATATATAAGTATACATGTATATATAAATTTATACATATGAATGTATATATAAATTTATACATATGATCACTCTCCTTTTTCCCTCAATTCATTCATTATCAACTTACTGGATGGAGTTCTCAATGCGTGTGATGGTGAGGAAAGCTGCTAGGTTTGCTGTGTAGGACGAGATGACAATCAAAGCAAAAAGCCACCAAGCTCCCATCATCAGTCGGGTTGCCAGGGTTGTGTATGGAACCTCTCCTCCTGTGGGGAAGAAGGAAAAGCAAGAGTTTTCATTTGGCAGAAGGAAACCCAGATCCTCATTGCTTATGCATTTCTCAGGAGAACTAGGCCCCAAGGTCAACAGGGTAAAGCAGTTTACTAGAGCAAGGTGCTTTAGTAAACTGAGCAGTACTTGGAGCCACACTTTCTATGCAATGAAAAGCACTGAAGGAAGCCCACACTGTCAGCCGTCATTACTGTATTTAATTTCTTTTGCTATTGTGCCTTTAATTGCAATTCATCTGCCAGTCCTGTCCAGTAATGGAAATAGACTTCAAGATCACAGAACAAAACCAGCAAAAGTAAATTCTTACAATGTTCTTTCCTTAGAGATCTTATCTACAAACCTTAATTAAGTTTTTCTTGCATTCTTGAGAACATAAAGTTAAAAAACCCCCATCAAAACACAATTACTTTTCACAGTTCTGTAGGCAGGCAGATGCTCGTGAGAACCATATGTATGTGTACAACTTGCTGCAAGTGAACTCGGACATGCAAAAAAAAAAAAAAAATCATGTGTTGAAGAAGAATGCAAAAATGTTTTGTGTTCCCATAGTTGCTTTCCTTTAAAATCCACCTGCCAAGTAAACAAAATATTAGCAGTGGTTAAACCTACCAGGATGAGCTGCACAGCACTGCTTGTGTGACCAGAGCCCAGTTCAGCAAGCCATGAAAAGCATTAATTTTATTCAAATAGCTGCCCCCAAAACACACTAGTTCAGAGTCTTTGAGAGAGCTCTTTCAGTTAAAAACATACAAATCACAGATTTTTAGATGAAGGAAAATTCATTGTTTTAAAAATACCCATTTTCCCTGCAGTATAAGTTTTGTCACAGCTACAAGTAACTAGAGGGAACAGGTGAATGCAAAAAACATCCACAGTCAACTGCTCAAAACATTCAACTTTTTCCTCTCCCCCTACACTCTGCAATTTGAACAGTTGTCATTATTTTTGAGGTAGCTTTCTCAGATGCAAAATCTTATGATGGTACAATACCTAGGATTTGCAAAAGCAGTTTGTTACAGAGTCAATCATTTGGAAATATTTTGTGCTGGATCTTCACTTACATAAAAATTCCTTCACATTTCCCCAGCAAGTAGGTTTAAAGGGAATATAAATTACAACTGTTCCCATTCCAAGTACAAATAATTTTCAATTATGTGCATGAACTAGATATTTAATCAACGCTTGAATATGAAGAATCACCTTATTGTTTTGTTCAAAGCTTGTCCTAACTATACAAAGCATTGGGAACTCTGCATCACCATACAACAAACAAATTTGAAGCTTTTTTCCTACTTCAGTGATGTGGAGTTGTAACATGTGGAATAATAACTGACTCCATTTATATTTTTGGTATATAAGTATTGAATTCCTTCGCCTTTTAAGAATTCCAGTACTGAAAGACAAAATCTGCATTAGACCTGCGCAGTCAGAAATAAATTTCCTTTTATTTCCAAGATGCCATGTAATTATCTGAAATAAGATTCTGCTGATCAGATTGGGAGATATTATTTCAATATAAGGACTTTAAAAGATGAACATTAACTTCAACATCTGATGATTTGGTTTTCTCTCCCACATAAATTTTAAATGATTTTTAATAGAATATTTCTACTTTACAACAGGTTTTGCAATGTCTTTGGAATACTTCATTTAAAAATGATTTTTAATAAAATGAGAGGAGCAGACAGTGATATCAATTTATCAGGAAAGGCTGTTTGTACTTTTAACTTTCAGGTGCCAATTCCTGGAGATAATCTTCATATTGAATTGAAATGGGCAGAATGATATAGTAGAAGCCAATGATCTCCTGGACATCCTTGCGTTTTCATTTTTCAGCTTAATGAGTAAAACTTTAAGTTCTGACTTTTTTTTTGATTGAAATGAAATGTCAGAAAAGAGAGGACCACTGAAAGTCACACGCCTGCCTTCTGGTTTTCAAGCGAGGATGCTGTGCAACAAGTGACCACAAAAGTCTTCATAGACCTCTCAGCCACAGCATTCCCCTACTGTTCATACAGTGTAGTTTTCCCATACATTGGTAAGGTTGTCCCCACTATTCACTGTTACCTTTTCTTTTTTAACACCCATGTTAACAACAGACTTTAAAAAACTGTGAGTGCTGGTCATCCCAAGTGCTTTTAGTTCACCCATGTGTTTGTGAAGTCTCGTTCCTAACTCACAGTTGTACCTTATATATCAGTAGTCAATAAATGAAGGTGGAGGACAAAGCTTGCATCCAAGTACACATACAATAAACACATATCAAAATAATTCATCACTCCCGTCCCTACTCTAAAATCTTTGCACTGATGCTTCTTAAACCACCATTTCTAAAGCAAGACTGACACCGCAACTGCATAGGTGCATGATTTTTAAGTAGTATGGGCAGGGCAGTCTGCCTCTCTCAGTGAAAGAAAGAAACAAACAAAAATCAAAGATCTTTTACTGCCACAGTATCATTTCTTTGGCAGCTATTAGGAGACCTAATGTGATACAGTCTTGTTCTATCATACTGTTTGTTAAAACACTTCCCGCACCATGACAGCTCACCTTAAGAAACCTCTTTGCTCCCTTCTCCCGATTTTGTTTGTAGGGATAAAACTTTCCAGAGTTTTCTTTCAGTCCAAATTTACATGTTTTCTCAGTGCAGAAGAGTACCAAGTCATTCAGGAGAGCAACAGTCATTGGTTTTCCATTAACATTACCACAAAGAAGAGCTACAGACCTAACAGTCGCAATTGTTGACTGTAAATTAGTATGCAGAAGGGACATGCATATAAACCTCCTTGGGCTCTCCTTCCCAATATCTAGTATGAGTTTCAGGTTCATGGACATCTTTATGGATGACAGCATATTCTAGTTACAAGAGGCTATGCACAGGACACATGGTGCAAGGGAGGAGGGAGCCAAGAAGATGAAACAAGTCTTTCCCTGTTATTATCTTTCGTATCATAACAGCAAAGCTTAATAACCCCTAATGGCAAAGGGGCCACCTGATGCCATGTAAACACATGCTGGTGACCAGAGTAAAATCACACCTCATTCCTATAGCAAAATTCATCAATGGGAGTTAACATGCTGGTTGTGGTTATACTAAAAACTACTGTTGTAGCATGCTGAGCAACACTTAAAAATACTGAGCTCTGCTCATGAAACAAATGGAAATCAAAGAAGACACTCAGCAGTCCTGGAGTTGCTTTGTCATCTTAAGAGACAGACCTCAAATGAATACAGAGGCTGTATTATTCTTTAGACTTGTCCCTTCCAGTACACTGGCAGAAGGGTATAATGCAGCACAAAAATGCCAATACCCATAGATTACCTATGTTGTGACTACAGCTCCTAGTATAATTCAGCTGACAGTTTTGAAGTGTACTAAAAATCATTTAAAAATCTAATCTGCCTTTCAAATTTTCAGATTGCATGTGCAGGAAGGAAAAGAGATTTTTCTAGAGTAAACTGAACTAGCAAAAATCAATCTTACTGGGAGTTTTCTGAAAGAGTTGAATTACTGTAGAAGTGCCAGTGAAAGAAATTACTTTTAGTCCTCCCACTCTCATCTAATGCAGCTCTCCTTCATCAATCCTAGACTAGTTTAATGCTGGCCTACTTCAGATGACAGGCTTAGGCGGCAACTTATCTTATGAATTCTTGTTTAGTCCCATTTCTTTCCAAGTGCTTCACGCTAAATATCAGAAGGTAAGAAAAATAACTCATTGCCTTGACAATGCAAACAATACAATGTATAATTATGACAGACTTAAATATCAGGAAAAACCCACCTTAGGAGATAAAACGTGAACCTATACAACTCCCATACAGATTTCTAATACCTTTTAAGTTATTCTCTCTTTTTAACAGTAAGTTTAAGGGTTTCTTCAAGTAAAAAATCACAAGAGAGGATTACAGGCAAGGAGGAGGAATGAAATCATGAGAAAAGTGGACAAAACAGGGAAATTGAGATCACAGCCTGGTGAGATCTTGGTATTCCATAACTCCGGACTAAATTTGAATAATTCAAAATGCATAGGCTGTTTCTTCAAACATCTTGTTCTCAGGGATTTGTCAACTGTTTGCCTGAAGAGAAACTGCATTCGTCTGCGTAGTCCAGAACTATGAAAGCGTTTCAAATAGAAATGGAAAAAATTCTTTTTTGTGGACAAAAAAGAAATGGTGAAACGTTTCTTGTAGAAGTTTTAACCGCATTTGGCACTTCTGAGATCAAGCCTGGTAGCAGCCATCTTGCTGAAAAGTGAGGCAACTTTTGTTACCAGTCATTCATGCAATAAATGTGCAAGATAAGGTCTCTCTCTGATTTAATATCAATATAACAACTTCACTGGGAATGTACAGTATTTACAAATAAAATTCATTTGCTTTACCAGCTCAAAAATAATTTTTTACTATTACCAAAGCAAATAGCTTGGCAGCATAGAGCCCACAATGTTGAGAAAACTCAGAATTGATTATTGAGAACAATAATGCCTTTTGGAGATTAATTATTGAAATGTACTTTTTAAACAACTACACACACAGAGAAAAGCCATAAACCACAATTATTCTATGTCCTGAGTTTGATAACTCTACTAAATGATGGTTCTGGGGGGAGTTGAGAGCTGGACTGGGAGTCTACTGCAGCTACCCCATATGTGAAGAGAGAGGCTTGGATGAGAAGGGTCTGCCCTTCTCCTACAAGAAGGAGACTACAAGAATCACAGCTTGCAGTTTCTATTTGTGATAACCACAGCTGCCAGGGAAATCCCAAAGACTGGGTTCTTATTATAGACAAAACTCAGTTTGTCACCAATACTTACCATCAAGGCTACCCTACCATTCTCACTTCAAGAAGATATCTCAGTTGCGAATAACTGTCAAATTTCAATCATTTAATTTGCAATAGTCTCTACTGCAGGTCTGCAGTAAGCTGAATTTCTGTGTAAGGAGTTTTAGCGAGATTTTTTTCAGATAGTTTTGAGAACCATAAAAAAGATGTTAATTGTGACTGTTTTGTCGAGGAATTGTAATACTATCAAACTTGAAAGCAAGGATCTTGACTGTGCTTGGAAAAGGAAGGTGAAGAAATAATAGGGTGGGTTATCTGGGGACAGATTTTGGTTTTGCTTTTTCTTGCAAAAATTCTGCCCACATTTAGTCAATTATTGGCCTTTGGAAAAAGACACAAAGGACTGGGAGTTGGCTGCAGTTTAGCCTTTAGCTTGTTAGAACAGTCACATCAATTATGCTGTGCATCTGCAATTTCCATTTGCACAAATATAAAGTGTAGAGTTCTGTTGCAAACAGTTTAGGTCAATGTACATCTTATGTTTTCTTTGTGAAAGGGACATTAATAAAGAGTGGTGTAAGGGGAGTAGTTTGTATTAACAAAGCAGCAAAGGCATTTTATATTTCAGCTATTTTTGCCATGAGAAACAAAACCTAAAGTTTGAGCTCTGATATCTTTACAAAACTCTGCAAAGCAGAGCTCTTCAAAGGCAGAATCTTTCAGGGCTTTAGCTATTGCTATTGTTCTGTTAAAAACTTTCTTGATAATATAAAATCTCTCCTGTTTTCAATTGGAAATGTTCAATTCAGTATAGGACCAAAAAAACCCCAAAACCTCTCCAGTCAATGAAGCCTGTACTTATTTGTACCAGCTGAATAAATGCAGCTTGGAAGGTGTTGGAAAATCTCTCATCATGAATTTTTCTTCCTTTCTTTTCATTTTTCACCCATACTTTTCCTTTCTTCCTTGAACTGTGCAGAACGCAGTCATTTCCATAGCATATAAGCTGGCATGTCATAACCTGAGTTTGTAATATTACATTGTGTGCTGAAGTTAACACCCATTGACCACAGCAGGCATGGCATGTATTCTTCAACAGGACAATACAACCCCTTGAATTGGTAATGCCTTTCAAATAAGCTTGTAAATCAGTGGCTGAATTCCCTAGCCTTGCAAATATTGGCAGATTGCAGGGAATTGAGAGTAGGGAAGGAACTGAGCATGAGGCAGGGCTGGCAGCCAGATTCCACAAGGTCTGGACAAGTTCAAGAGCCAGCTATTGCTTTTATTCACCACACCACCTGTTTCTCCCCTAGCATTTTGTTTTTATTAAAATGTAGTGATTTTTGTTTATTTTTTAATTTATATATGAAAAGAGACATTCAGATATTTTGTTTCACACATGAAACATTTCTTCAGGTCTTACTTCCTAAAAAGAGAGCGCTGAATCTAGGTATTATTACTACCATTACTATTAATACTGTGACAATACTCCAAATATATTAGGTAGTAAGTTATAGGAATTGGGGTTTTTTGGTTCACTGGAAGCAGTAGGATTGGAAGGGAACCAATTTTTTTTACTAAAGTGATTATAAAAGGTTCCATCATATCCAAAAGATCAAGCAACTTTTTTTTTTTTTTTTATAAAATAGTAGAAGTCATGCATAGCAGGGTTTTTCATTGTCAAGATATTCTCACATATTAGTTTGGTAAAAATAAACGTGATGTAAATGAGAAACTAAAATCACTTCAAAAGAGATATTTGAAACATTTAAAAATGTTGAAATACTTAGAAATCTTCATATTTTCTTCTATTTACCATTAAAACAATTTAGTGGAGCCATTGTAAATTCATGGAAGTGTTGGCATTCATTACTCTCAAAATTTGAAATATTAGATAAATTTTTGATGTCTATCTTCCTAGCATACAATTGATAGAGGAGACATTTTCATATGCCTACTCCAACAGCATTAGAGCTCTCCTGAGTTTAGAGCTGGCCTATTCTTTTTGCTGAACAGGAGTCCTTTATATGTTGAACTGTGCTTAAGGGAAAAACCAAACATATCCTATCTCTGTCTATACTGAAAATCTCCTTGCGTATCCTCTGTTACTAGCTTCCAGGCGTATTGTCTCTCTTCAGGCACTGTTCAGTGTCTGGCTCGGGTGTGGCTCCCAGCAATAAATTACAAAGCATTTTTCCGTATGCCACTGGTGTAATTACCATGGACACACTTTGGCTTCCTTTTTCCCATTATTTCTACAGCCTTCCTCCTCCTTCTCTGGATGATTTTGAGGAAAAGGGCTGTTGTTGTACTCTTTGAGAAATACTAATGTTTTGTATAATTATATAACTTCAATACCAGACTTTTTAATGGTGATATCTTTTGGAACTGTCAAGTGTCTGTCTATATTTGTGAAGTCTTTCAAGCTGTTACATCCATAAATTAAGATGGAAGAAACACTTGAGTTGAAGGTTCATTTTGGTCTTCAGGCTTTACATTAGATTTTTTTTGTCAGCTTTCTAAAACCTGCCCAACGCTCCAGGACTGAGATCAACAAATAGTGGTCCTGGAAGCTCCTTAGCAAGCTGTTTTAAATTGTTTGGGTGATGTTTGTTTGGATTTGCTGGTTTGAAAATGTTTGACATTAGTAGCTACCATTTAACATCCTCTTGACATGGAAAGTATTTAATTTGTTTTTTCACAAGCACAGAAGAGAAATATTTATTGCCTGTCTGGCATAACTATTTTGAATGGTATCACCTTCATCTAATGCACCATTATCATTAAGGTTTCTTTAGCTCCTAATAAAATATACAAAGCCCTGCTTCCTGTTCTTCTCAACTCTGACTCACCTCTGTGTACACTTGCTCCCCATGTCATTTTTCCTGAAGTTTGTAGCTTCTAACTCTTTGGTGCGATCAATGTTCCTTTTTGTTCCCATCTGCTCTATATGTGCATTCAAGATGCTTCAGCATGGGCAGCCTGAGACTTGAAACATACATCATTCAGATTGAATGCCCCTATTATATCTCACATTTTCCCTTATGCATTACAGATACGCACTAGAGGAGCCAATCATTATCTACTCCAGTGTGATTTGGTGGTCTACAGCAGATATTGACTCCCACCTCATTTTGTGCTCCAGCCATTAGTACACGGTCCCACAAGAAATTAAGATCAATTCTTTGCAAGTTCTCAATGCCTCTGAAATACCTAATGCCATTTTGACATAGTGACACTCTTCTCCCCCTTTTGCCCACCTTGTCCATCTGTTTTTCAGTACTTCATAGTGTCATATGTTCCTACTAGATTTCAGTAACACCATGCAGACCAAATCTGTATTTGTGAGTAATTCCAACTGCTCTTGTTTATTACTCAAGATTTCTCGCACTGGTCTACTGGCAATTAAAGAATGTGTTCACTTTGTGATTTGGTGCCCTGATTAATTTTTTTTTTTCCCTTAACGTCTTAATTCTGAACTAAACAATCACTTACTCTCTCCCATTTGTTGTTGTTAGTGTAATGATCCCCTGACTAATCTCATTACACTTCCTCCCTGGAAGATTGTTTCCTTTCAGCTGGGTAGGAAGCACTGCCCTCATTGCCCTCCCAGAAGGGAAGCAATGATCCACAAAAGAAAGCTCTCCTCATTTATTTCTCCCTTTTATGTGACAGGGAGAGTATCTGACAATCTTTCTTCTCCTTCAGGCTTATTTCTAATCACTCCTAGTCATCTGAAATCTGTAAAGTGGTTTGAGAAGCTGCATCTTATACATCCTTATAGAGCTTTATCAACAACTCTGGAAGCTAGCTAACCTGAGGGTATATGCACAACCTTGTGCAGGTAAATGTAGGCTCCGCCCAACCTCCTACCGAGGAGGCCAGGCATGAGCCAGCCCCAATCTGAAAGAGATTACCATGCTACCTTGTCACTCTTGGTTACTGCTGGCCAGTAATCACCTCCAAGTTATATTTCGTATCTTGCAAACTCCCTCCGAAAATCTTCCATTTGCTACTGCTGCGCATCTGTTTGGATGTGCCTTTGGCATTTGACTTGCATACTAAGGCTCATTGCTCAGCTCTGTTTCCTCATTAATAGGAAGAGATTACCCATGCTGATATTTCAAATGCTGGGGCTAATCAAGGACCAGTGGCACTGTCACCAAGCCCTCATCAAGTTGTGGCCCAGTGTACCCATCTCATAAACCTGGTCGGACAGCCTTGACACATAACCTGGCGGACAAATAGAAATATCCAAAAGATGGCTCAAATGACTACTCACAAATTATTTTGCTTGAAACACCCGATCCTCAGCCATCCCTCTCTGAAGCTAGAAAATGCTCTAGCGCCAAGGAAAGAGCTAGTGCTACCCCGTGCAAAGCATTTCAGCCTACTACAGTATTGGCTCACCACTGGATTAGCAATCTACAGAGTGTTTATAAGTTTGAGTCTCTGCTACTTCTATTATCAAATTATTTTTCTATCTGTCTTCAAATGCCAAGTGTGGGAAAATAATGGAAGATTGGTGAGAAGGATTTTAAACACGCTCAAGTGACTTACATCCGAGGTGTCGAAGAACATATATATCATACTAATTGTTGTTTGGCCTTGTGTGTTGGATAAGTAGAACATCTGTGCTTAGATAACATAGGCCTGTGATAGAGGCACCCTATCGAACATGCTTGAGATTCCTGCCCTGCTGTGGGAAAGATCAAAGCACAGTGGTAAACTATGCCTGCACGAATCCCTGAAATACAGGCGAAAACAGCAGGTTCGTTGATCCTCTAGCATGGACTGAGCTCCGCGGTGCCTGCGTCCCCACTTGTGTGCCTCTGCCCAGGTGCTACTTCAGGCATCCCCTGGTTGGTGAGGTAACGAAAATAAATTTACTCTTTGCATTTCATACATGGTTTTGTGGTTGTTCCTGCATCCTGCCTGTGCCTGCTCACGGACGAAACCTGCCCAGCTTGCTGTCTCTACTGCAATGGCTTCATTCTAGTGACAGAGGGCTAATCATTTGGCCACCAGACTCCCTTGTAAAACTCTGCCAAGGTACAGCAGGAACTGTCATAGACATCCTTGATTAAAATTTTGTTTGAAAATTAATCTATCTGCAAAAGTCTGTCAGACACAGCTATTCACTACATGCTTCCAATCACTTGTTTATGCAGAGTCCCCCTTTTCTCCTTGGATCTAATTTATACACAACAGTAGTTAGAGGCTCTATAAAGCTGAAAAATAATTCGTGACAATAGCACTGCTAAGGGCAAATCAAGGAGGACAGCCAGATACAACATCCCTTTAGGCAAATGGGAGTTGTACCCGTAAAAGTCAGCTTTAACTCTGTCTTAATCCTCAGGTACTGAATACAGGCTTTCTAAATGTTCAACACTTCCATTTTGAGAACGAATGGGTTAGAGTCTCTTTTAAATCACTCCTAAGCTGTGACTAGACCACGCAGGATTCAGCCTCTAGAATAATCTAGATAGAACTGTGCTCTGTCTGCTACTACTTTTTAAAGCTGCTGCTTTTTTATAGCTGTAAAACCAATCCATAAACCAAACCCCTATTCATCCTAAACACAATGGTCAGGTTTGCAGAGAAGAAAGCAGAGAATGAAAACAGAGAAAATTTGTTTCATAGGAGAAGCAATAGCAAGTCAAAACCAAAATCTAATGGACTTTGTTTAAGGCTATATTAAACATATATTCAAGCCTCTGATTAAAAATGAGAACAGTACAATGATGAACATTTTTACTTACTTGTTCTAATCAGGAATTTTTAGATAAAACACAAATATTTAAATATATACCGAAAGTATAAAAAAGGGTCTAATAACTGCATTCCAGAAGAAAGGGATCTAATGTGATAATGGAAAGTCTAACTTCTTCTCAGCTGAGCTGAGATTCCAATTTTCTGCATCACTAGCAATGATAATGTTACACAAACAGTGTTCAATCATTAAATTAATTCCCATTAAATCAATGTCCTTAAAGGCCAAGCAGTCCTTTAATAATTACCTGATTAAAGTGATGTTAGCATAACATACTAGTTATAGTATATTTATAATTCCCTTCCCAATAATAAATTGTTTCTTTCCACCCATCTTGCTGAAATGGTGACAATGAGGCAAAAGTTGGGACGGGAAGCACATCATATCACCACATAGCAAATCGCTGTGGTCTAGCTTCTCCTGGTATCAGTGATGCTTCAACAACATACATTAATCAGATTTGCATTTCTATTATGTAGTATTAACAGTATGAATCTTCAAGAGCTATAGGAATTAATTCCTGGCTTTTAAGCCTAGACCCACAAAATAAATGACTTCTTTCAGATATTAGCAACTTTGCCATGGTCAAATTCCATCTTTCTGCAAAATTAGCAAAATATGATGTTCTCAGTTGGAAATCAAAGTGCATCATAGATAAAAGAAAATGCTACAAATAATAGTGTGCAGTAATTTAATGCCAATACATTGTAGTGACTTGTGCAACATAATTACACAGAGAGAGGATGGATAGACTTCACAGTGCTTCTAAAAGTTCTGGAAAATGTATCATAAAACTATATTTTGTTTTTCTCTTCTGCTGTCATTGCAAAAGAAGAGTAATGACTGGAGCTAAAGTTTGAAAATGGAGGCGTCTACTTGTATTTGCTGAAGTTACTGGGAGCTCTTAGATGAAGCATTACCAGACTTCTGCTACACGTATCCAGATGCTAACCTATCATGCAAGTCTTGATATTTGAAAGTAAATCTTTTGATTGCTATAACTATGTCCAGTCTGGAACTGTGAGGCTTGCTGCCCACCTCTAATGAGTAAGTTGGCCAAAATCTTGGGTATTAATGCTGCTGAAATGCATTGTTTTATCAGAAGACTTAGCAGCGTTTCAAATTTAATTTTGGGTTTAGCAAATACAGTACCATTCAATTACATAATCATAAATAATTGTGCAATAAGCCTAGCAATTTTACCAACGGCTGTTTGCTCAAAAGAAGCTCTGACAGATAATCTTTCGTTGCCGCTTTTATGACATAGGACAATAATTTTACATGATATAATTATACACACACGCGGAGGCAAACACAGACTAGAGTTCAATGTGCATGTGTAACAAACACAAGGAGCTTCTGGGATCCTCTTCTATAGCACTGTGATGTGTGCTTTTAAGATTGCACCTGACTGCCTGCCCATATAAAGGCATTATTTGCAGCCACTGCAAATGCATCAAAATGATATATGCTCACTATTATTTTAGAGAATATTGGCACCTGATCTTAACAAATAACATTGCACGTTGGCAATCTTCTGATTAGATTTCAAGAGATGCTGAGATGCAATCTCCCTATTACTAATGGCTGGATTCAAATGCTCTACAGCCTCAAACAATCAACCACAATTATCATCTACGGTACATATTCTTAAGTGGCTAAGAAGCTAACTGTCACATACAGTTTGCATAGTGGTAGCCTTTCCATAGACTACTGACAGTGTTATACGTAATACGTTGCGGGATGGCAAAAAGAACTGTGCATAATGGACTGAAAACAGGCCATCTGTACATACAATTAACATTAAACTGAACAATGTCATTAATGAGGTATTAAAGTGCTACTTTAGCTAAAAGCCTGTCAGGGAGGACATTATGAACACAAGGGAGAAAGAGTCCCCTTTGGTTGAAACTGAGTAACTATGAACCAAGCAAAACAAAAGACAATTCAGTGAGACCATAAGGACAAACAATAATTCCAGTAAAGCCCCTGCATCTTTTGACAGGTACTTTTCTCCATCATGTTTTTTTACCTCTACACAGCTCTGTGACTCCAGATTTTGAGGGTGAAGGGAATTTTTAAAAAAGATCACGTACTGAAAGATAGTTTTTTGCTTGAATTTTCAAAGTATTTTGAAATGCTTTATAAAACTGTTCTTGCAACATTTCCAAGCATCCATCATCACAGAGTGGCACCTGACGACTTCAGAGGCAAGTGAATCACAGACATCTCGGATACAGTAGTTCAGTTTTCATGTCACTAATTCTAGTTATCCTTTAATTTTCAGAGTGCTTCTCTGTCATGAACTCCTAACCTTACAGAATTCAGCCATCACTAATGCAGAAGCTCTAATTATGCTCCTAAATAACACATTTTAAAATTTAGACTAAAATTCTACTGCAGGTACATCCTGTAATGTTGTTATCAAAGTGATCTCTAAAACACAGATGACCTAAAGTGGTACTATGACAGTTCATAGTGAACAGACAAAAGAACAAAACCCTCATCCTTTTAAGTTTCACTGAGAATAATGCTATAATGTCATTTATTGATGAAAATCGCTAATACAAATGCTTATGTTTGAAAGTTGAATAACCTGTTTTTTACTGCAAATCAGCTATCACCCTGTTTAAGATCATGACTTGGATTTGTTAGAAGTGAAAAGCAACTTCAAAGATGACTTTAGTGGATAGTGAGGGTTATCCTCTTTTGGGGATAGATATAGAAATGAAAGAAGCTATTGTAAGAATGGAATACATGCTTATACCTAAAAATGTTCTATTAGCAAGTATATCTGGGCATGAACAACAAACACTCCCACTCAACAGATTTATTGTCATGGTTCCTTAACAGCCTGTTTGCAGAAGACTTTCTATCTTTCCCCTTCACTGCTATCTTTACTTTATCCTAGTGTGGAGCAAGCAGACTTTTCAGTCAAAATCACACGTGTTCCTTCATCTCAACTGTTGTCTGGTAGATGAGGTATCACACATTTTTAACCCAACACCATCTCACTAACTTTGAAAGCACTGAAAAGGTAAAGTCCTACTTTATGATCTCTCCCTCCCCTATTGACAGTGGAAGAATAGAAATTAAGCAGCAGGAGGTTCCTACACCAGGATGCTGCTGTAATGAAGGCAAACCCCTTAATTTGCATGCTGGGAAGCTGACTAAATAAAAAATACAAATAAAAAGACCAACAGTGCTCATTTTCCCATATTTGCTGAGAGTGGACCTTCATCTCAGCAATCAAGGAAAGCAACGGGTTGGTTAACTTAATCAAAAGATTAATTTGGTATCATTATTTGCTTCCTTTCAATATGAATTTTGGCCTACTCTTTTTATACACATTTTAATATTACAAGAGGTCTGAGGAAAAAAAACCCAACAGCTGAGGAAGGGAGACTTTCCCGTCAGCAGCTTCAAAACCTCTTTGCTACTCCTGCCTTTACAGTTTGCAGGCAATTTTCCTGGCACCTACCCACCAGTTGGTGTTACGAAGAGCCGCATGGGTGGATACAGCTATGGCACAGCTGCTGCAGCGGAGGGACTCCCCACAGATCAGAAAAGCAATGGAAAACTACCATGGGTTCCCCTCTAAAGCCAGGTTCATCTGGTGCCTTGGATATCCTCTGCTGAAAAAGGCTCATCAGTTTGTAGACGAAGCTGGTGTCATCCAAGCAGAGGGGGAGTATTTTTAATAAAGCTAAAACTCATTTCTCACTTCCTCCCTACCTTAAAAAGCCAAAATTGCCAACTTAAGTGTAAGCTTCTGTGCAGGAAAATCAAATAGCAGGACAAGTAAGGCTTGCCTCTTCAGCTTCTAAACACCTTTGCAGATAAAAATGTGCGTTACAGTCCTCCTCCATGCAAGAAGCATTCAGTTCCTGGCTAAATTGTTCTTCCTCATTTCCTCAATTAAATATATATTATACACAGGTGAACTCTGTAAAGTCAAAACTGATTACCTAATCTGACTCTAACTTATCTATTCTTTACCCAAATATATTATAAAGTCATATTAGAAATCATAACAATTAAAGAAACCGTTCTGAGTAGAATATTCACCTCAGGATGCTTTTGAAAGACCACAGAAATTGATAAATGCCACAGACATCTAATTCTGCTTTCCCTTTTGCCTCATTTGGTCTTGATCAGCATTTATACTATAGCCAGACAGACATTACCTTCTCACAGTCAATTAATCAGCCTTGGAGCTAGTCCTAGGGGAATGAGGGTGTTTTTTTGGGCTTTCACACCACCATTCATTCTCCACCTCCTCACAGAAGGTGTGTCAGACACATCTCTAAATATACTGCCTCATGTACCCAGTGCTATTACTCAAGCACGCAGGTGCACACAAGATATAGAAATCCATTATTTTAGATGCTTCCGAGAACGGCCTGAGTCTTAACTTCAATTTAGGGGAAGATCCAAGCACATCCCCTGGCACTTTAATGCTAGCGATATCACATTGCTGCAAACAAATGCCCATGCTACCGAACAGTTTACTTGGACCATGGTTATTCCTTGGAATTACATTTTCAAGAAGAGACAATCAAATAAACCTCTGAAAGCGGTATGCACATGAAGCTACATCCAATGTTTGCAAATGTGTACTGTATACATGACAATAATTCTCAGTATATGTTGTCAGTTCCAGTGATGTCTTGTACTTTCCAAACACATGTGAGACATAGGGGACAGTTGCCAAAATTTAGTTATTTTTTTGATGCTGTCAAGAGTGCTGGCCAAACCATTGAGACATGCAGCAAAGGAGCATGGGTACCAGAAGGCTGCAGGACCTCTTTCAGAGAGATGACTTTATGAAGGTACATACTCATACTAACACGTAAGCCTAGATTTAATATAATAAAATGAGAATTTGGGGGTTTCATGTTTAAAGGTGGAACTATAATGTCACAAATATACCTGCTGGTGTACATGCTAGAAAAATGTGGAAACTGGTTTGTTTCCTAATGTGTTTGGTATCTGACTTTCATTTTCCCAGCTTAGTGCTGTGCATTTTAGGCTTAGCAAGTCTCTTCCTCTTGTTACAGGAACGTGTTGAGACCTGGCATTAGTTTGAAGAGCAATTGATATTGTTAATTAATGAGACTGGCATTTAAGTTTTGCTTTCTATCAGAAGATATAAAACATGTTTTTATGAAGGAAGATAGGTAATATCTCCATTTTACAACTAAAGAACCGGTATACAAGGTATTAAATGAAGTTTCTATGGTCAACCAGCGGATCAGATACAGAATCCAAATTAGGAACTAGGTCTTAGTCCTACAGCCTTTATACTGGATCTTTTCTGATTTTCTAAACTTGAAAAATAATTCGGTTTCACCACTAAATATCACACGTGAAGATATAATTGATTTTTTTTCAAAATGCTTTTAGAGTTTTCCTTTGAATATTAAATACATAAAGATTGGTGTACAGTTAATTAAGAGAAAATGTCACTAAGAAAATACATTGTTACAGCATAATGGTTTCCTGCTGATAGGGATATGCCGAGAGTGAGATAAGCAAGATGGAGTAATTTATTAAGCAACAGCACACTCCAGGCAGTGCATTTCAGGAGGATTATATCACGCCTTGGGTGGTAATACAAGGAACAAGACTGAGAATTCTGAGCAGCTTTAACCATCCGAAAAGTATTATAATGACTTAGAAGTGCCAAGGCTTGGAGTCTATTTTATTGCTCTTATGAAATGTAATTTAAAGAAGGCAAACAGTAAGATTTGCTCATTAACTGGGCATTATGAACATAATTGGCCATTACTTACACCACTGATGACCAATCAAAATCTCCGGTTGTGACCAGCATTTTAAACTAACCAAAACATAAGGGGATAAAAAAATGGCCCACCAGTGATGCTTTCACATCATTTATTTTATAACTTTGCTAGGTTAAGCAAGAGTATTAAGATCTCTGAAGAAAATAATACTTTTGCAGGTAATACTTCAAGCACCCATTATCCTATGCTCAAACCCTATTTATAAAACTATAGTGAATGTTTGTTTTGTTGCAATCACTGAGAAGTGATTAAATCTTGAATCATTCAGCCATTTTAAACATATTTCCTGTTATAGCAAAAAAAAAAAAAAAATCACCTGCCTGGTTCTCTTTCTTACAGACATTTCCAAGTGAAACAGAGCCTTACATCTTTACCTGCATAAACTAAAATCCTGCCAGCCCAGTTCAGAAATACCTCCTCTTACAGAAAAATTTAAAGTAAAATGAATAGAGTGGGATAAGAGAGAGACAAAGTCTTTCTATTGTGTCTTTCATATTAAATACAAAACATTGTAATTTTCTATATAACTTCATTATTTTCTCTACATTCAGTTGAATTCTATTAAACTAAGTAAGCTTATCCCTGTATTCTGAAGCAAATTTTGAGAGGCTGCTCTCAAAATAAAATCCTCTAGAACATTCCTCTGCAAGTTCTTGGTAAAAATTACACAGCATTTCACCTGTCTCAAAAAACCAATCTATTATAAAAAAAGGGTTGGGAATAACTCTAAATCCTGAACTTCTGTTCCTTAAATCATTGGTTTTCTCCAGTAATGGTGAAAGCAGAGTGCTCTCTAGAGTATTTCATAACAAGAGCCCATCAAGTAGTAGAAGGCTAACAGAAAACCTTCAGGAAGTTAAACTAGGTTCTCAGCAAGTATAAATAGACATTGTGCCATTGCAGTGACTTGATTCAGTTAATCTTGATGAAGCTTTTAGTAAAGTTTTTAGTAAACCCAATTTCTTCTCTGAGACAGTTCTTTGCTCCCTGTTCATATGGCAGGTTTCCAGTATTGGTGTGTTCTAATAAGGGCACAATTTGAGGGTATAGTGACAATGCCAGGGCTGAAGAGAAAGAAAAATGCAGTTGTATAGAATAGCACAAAAGCTGAGCAAAGACTATATGATATAGCATTACAATGTATCACTCAGACTGGTTGAGGTAGGAAGGGACCTCTGAAAGCCATCTTGTCCAGACAACCCCCGCCCAAGCAGGGCCACCTAGACCCAGTTGCCTAGGACCTTGTCCAGATGGCTTTTTAATATCTCCAAGGATAGAGACTCCACAACCTCCCTGGGCAACCGGTGCCAGTGCTGTCAGCTGGGTCGCCCCCAGCATGTACTGGTGCACAGGGTTGTTCCTCCCCTGGGGCAGGACTCTGCACTTCCCTCTGTTGAGCTTTGTTGAATATATAATAATAGAGGCCTGAGGAGGAGCCAGGCCAATGGAGAAGAGCAGGAACAGCAGGACCAGTGGGGTCACGAGTGATACCCAAGAAGAATGCTACAGCAACGGTGACCACCAGCTGCAACGTGAGGCAGGCAGAGAGCAAAACCTGTGAGGAGTGGACTGAGAAGCCAAGGGGAAATATGGAGGGACAGAGAGAGGAAACCCACTGAAAAGGAAACCTTAACAACATTTTCTGTCCAACTGGCAAAAGGTAATTTTGAAAAAAAGCAAAATACAGAGCTTTTTCTACGTAGTTTTTTAAGATAGCAAGTCGAAAAGAACAAATTCAGAAGCCATGACACTAAATTTCAACATAACTGAAATCCTCCACAGTCTGAATCTACAAATTTGCTTCATCTTTAGACATAAATAAACAACTCAGAGATAACAGATATTATCTGAACTACTCATGCCTGAATGAGTAGTTCAGGGTCAGAAGCATTTGTTTTTAATATCATCCACAGCACTGCATGGCCAAGATCACTGAAAAGTCTCTGCCGCCTTAGTGGTCACAGTATATTGCAGATTCAGTGGGCATATTGGGTAGTAAGACAAAGCATTTCAGTGCGCTGGCCATCATTTTTTTTGTTTAAATGAAGAATAAAAAACCCCACTTCACAGTTTATACACTTTTATATTAATTGAGCCTCCCCAGTTACATTGCAGGTCTACTGTCAAAATCGTCTCTTCTAACAAAAAATCACATGTATCTTACAAATACAAAAATAATGTATAAAAATACATACACATTGATCTCTGTAATGAATCAACATAAAATTAAAAGGGCAACTGAGAGAAGATATACCTCTAAACTATGAGAGTCTCAAAATGGTACCTAGACTGGTCACTCCAACATGTGGGGGGTGGGGAGGGGGAAGAAAGCCAAGTTCAAGACCTAATCTTAAATGATATAAGAACCAGTGACATTAAGTTTCAGTCTACGTTTGAGGGAACAATTCAAAATACTTAAATTTTGCAACCAAGTATGATAGTAATCATAGACCTGCCTTAAAAACTATTGGACTGGTCTGTGCTGACTCTAGTCTACAGACAACGACACAGTATTTTTCTCTGATCTTTCAAAAGTTGCAAAAGGTTAAAACTTGTTAGTAGAATTTGATGAGAACATCAGAGTCAAGGCTGAAAGAAAATATAACGTGACACAGTGGACCAAAGTTACCCGCTAAAATCTTCAGATTCTTTAACTATTTCAGAAGAAACAAGCAAAAGAAGTCCTTTCTGTTTCAATCAAAATAGGTTATGAGTTTCCTTAAAGAGTGCTTTGTATTTTTGCACCAAAGGCCTCTTTTGTCTTCAGAGATGTGGCAAGTCTGGAGCCAGCCTGTGTGCTTGCAAATCATTCCTCTAGCTAGAGGAAAGAAAGAGAAGACAATGCCAAAATGCGCTCGCTAGCCCCAAAGAATCCAGCACTATCAAAGCACTAGGAATCCTTGGTTAATGCTGCTTTGTTTCTGTCAGTGCAGGATATAAAAGCATCTTTGGCTGTATGTTTTGATAACAGAAATGAGTACCTTGTCATGTTTTAAATCAGCAGCTGAAAGACTTCTTAAGTGAATGTGACAGTATTTGAAATGTCCCATGCTGCCACACTTAAGACATGCCAATCACAATTAATAGCAACAGATTTGCTGTTCCAAAACAAATAAAACCTGCAGAGTTTTTCTGCTGAATGAAGAGCTGATGAGTGAAAACAGAAGCAAAATTATCACAATAGCCAGTTAGCCTGTCAATGGAAATTACATTCATTTGTCTGTATTCACAAGGATTAGTAAACAATAACGCTTCAGCTAATATAGTTTTTGTTATATTCAAATTGAATGTGAAATACAGGCTGACATTATAAATGGATCTCTTACTCCTTTGCACTGGATTTCTGAGGTCTTCTGAGTCTTTATGTTTAAATTGGTCTGTAAGTTTCCTATATTTTGGTATCAAACCTATTAAATTTGTGTCATTTTTCCTTCTAGGAAATTAAGGACTGTCCTGCTTGTTATTTGAAGGAGAGATTTATCTATAGCTTCCCCTCACTCAGTAGGAACCAAGTGAATATTTTATATAATTCTAGTGGATTCTAAAGAGTTGTGCTGAAAATTCACTTGGTAGGGTGGTAAGATCTCTCTCTCTGAAAATAAATGCCTCTCACCTTCCAAGTTCTGTGAATTTCTTTTTCTGAAGTCCCACAACAGTTTTGGTGCTCCCAGCTGCCATGTCCCACCAGGAGGTTTTACTAACACTGAGTTGCACCTCATGACCCTCTTACCATGGGGAGTGGATGCAGATCTCCTTGAACAAATTCTTTTTCTTTGCTTTTTCCAGTAAATTCTGCTTTTTTGTCATCTGGTCCCACTTATTTTCATCTAATTTCTTCCTCATCTTTATGCTTAATTCAAGGCTTCTCTCTAAGCCCTCCTCAAGCATTCATTTTTACTGACTATCAAAAAACCTTTTCTTTGTAAGCTAACTGAGCATTTATTGAAGGGCTCCCTTGCAGGCTACTACTCCGGACCTATGACTTAGGAAACTTTGGGACACCAAGCAACACAGGCTTACTTGGATAGACATAAGGCAAACAATTCAGATAATAATTCATGAGATTGAAGTGTGTGATTAAACTAGCTTTACCTCCTTTAAACCTTTGCTGGGCAGTCTCCTATAGAGCTTTTAGGGACTAATGATGTTGGGAGTATAGCAGGGATGCTAAGGCTAATACCAAGCAATAAACCTATGTAAAATTACTCACATTCATGCAGTAAAGAAACTAATTCACAAGTTTTAACCTAACAGGCAGACAGATGTAATGAGTCTAGCTCTGTAACGGACCAACTGCTCTCTCACAGTTGAATTCCCTAAGCAGTTACACTGGGAATATTTTGGACAGAAAGAAAACTTTATAAACTCACCCACATACATTCAAAAAACTTTTGTAGCTCTCAGCTGGCTCTGAAGTCTTTAGTTTTCTTTAAAAAAAATCCACAACAAACATGAAACAATCTCTTCAGCTTTCCTCAGCTGCCCATCACTGCTCAATGCAAATGATAATTTTAAAAGTAATGTCTCTAGGTCAATGTGCTTAAAATCAGACCTCTTATGGAAATTCTCAACTTCAGCTTTTCTTCTTTTTTTGGATGGTGATGTTAATTTAGCTCTTTTCCCTTCTAGGACTTTCATACTTGATATTCATGCATACCTTTAGCTTTTATGGATGTAATCTGATTGTTTCTAATAGGGAATAATGTAACTTCTAAGTTACATGTTGCCAGTGTTACACAAATATGATGCTTTTACCTACAGCATTCCATCCAAATTCATGTTAAAATCCAAAAAACTATCTGGGAGTTTTGAGGCTGCAGTGGCCATGGCTCTTTGTAGAGCAGATGCTCCATGCAATTACAAATAGGTGTACCTGCAGTGCTAGCAGTAACTGATGAACAATTACATGGATGTGCCAGAAGGTATTCGTTCTGTTTTGTTTTCAAGTGTTACTATCCAAATCTTCTTTGTTCTCATATGAAGCTGTGTTTTCTTATTCCACTTTGCATTACAACCCTAATTTGTAGACCAGAATTTTAAGTAGTATATACTAAGCCAAGATCTGTAGTCCCTGATGTCTTTAGGATGCACGGTTAAAGCTCTGCCTGAAGAGGTAGATTGTGAAGGACTTGGAGATATAAACAGAACTGGGGAACAGCCTGGGCTACACCAGATGCTAGAGGGGATTGAGAAAGCATCCAAGAAGGCCAGAGAAGGTTGAGTCTAAACATTGTATAGGAAAATTGAGATAAATCAGAAGAGGGAGGAAAGAGTATCAGATAGAATAAGACCATTTAGCACTGGTGGCTACTCAAAACTTAGCTCAAAATCCAAATCCCAACATTTTCTGTCTGGCTGTGTAAGAACATAGCACTCACATTAACTATGAATAATTCTCCAGCAGATGATGAGAAATACTTTTTTTCCCAGAGAAAAATCATCTTTCTCTAGACAACTACAAATCAAAACAAGCTAGCATGTAGTGCTCCGAACTTCTCATGGTTCCCACACTGGGCACCCAAATGTCTTAGAAACCTTATAGCACAAGGCTTTCCAGTGCTCCCAGTCCCTCATGGACTGTGGGAGGGAGGCAGGGAAGAGGAAGGTCTCTATAGCAATGGGGAGGATATACAGGTTTTCTCTCGGAGGCAGAGTCTCCCTCTGACTCTTACCTTGTTGCACAAAGGATCCGTACACAAACCACATGGAGTTGTAGAGGGTTGTGGAGGTCATGGATCCCATCTGAAGGCGCGGGGGGTTGAGCCAGTTCAAGAGGTAGACCAGTAGCCCTACTAACAGCACAGTGCCAGCTATGCATGCCCACAGTGAGAGGTCAAACGGTGCCAAGCAGGCAAACATGTCCACTGTCTTCTCTGCCTTTCGAAGCAGCACTCCCACTGAGTAGTCCATGTAACGTGTTGTGAAGTCCACCACATTTTCCCTGTCGGGGGTGATGGTTAGGGCAGAAATCCCTATATCGGCTCTCTGAGGAAAGAGGGAGAGAGAACAACATGCATAAGTAGGAGCTACAGAAAAGATCTTTGTTCCTCTGTGCTTTATAGCAGTTAAACTTAGGGAGAAGCAGATGCCAAGGCCAACATCTTAAGCACCATATGTGTGAACACAGAAATGTGACTAAAGCTTGAACAGAATAGCTGTACCACGTGCCTTAGTTTCTGTAAGAAAACCTCACTTGGTGGACTTGGGCACATTACCTCAAGTTGTTATTTTCCAAGGAATCAAAATACTTCAAATACAGATAATAGCTGGAGGAAATCTACTTCTGGTTACTTTCTTACTGAAGCCATCGTCGTCATTGTGGCAAAAGGCAGACCTTGTGTATAGCATTTCCAATCAGAGGAAGTT
The DNA here is from genome assembly GCF_026419915.1 of Harpia harpyja. Lineage (NCBI taxonomy): Eukaryota > Metazoa > Chordata > Aves > Accipitriformes > Accipitridae > Harpia > Harpia harpyja. Next base: position 37,033,965 of record NC_068941.1, read on the forward strand.
AGTTGCCTGGCAGAGCCACATGATATCCAACATTTTGATGACATGATGATCAAGACAAAGGGCCACTGCACTGCGGGCACTTGGAATTCTGAAAAACATCAATTTTGGCTGCAAAGTCTGAAGTGCAGAAAAGCAGATATTCCACACAGTTCCTTTACTATTAATTCCTCTATATCCTTCTTTCTGCTAAGCAATTCCTCTCTATGCCAACCTGTCCTGCAGCTACCCCTTGGACTTGTTTTGTGCCATTTACATTTTTTTGTAATTTAAAGAACGCATTTCAGATGAGAAGAGGATGAATAACATTTCTTGACCTAATCATTGTATTTCACAGCATGTCTGGGTATTGGGTCTCCAGAGGCACCAGGCACAACTACAGCAGGTGCTATTTTACTTTTCACAGGTACAATTAGAACTGCAGTGAAAACAAGAAAGGGCATTTAAAGTCGACACATTAACACCATTTAAAAAGTCAAAATACTGAACAAAAAGATTATAAATTCTAGATATTTTAATATGAAAGAGAGTACTTAAAATACTTTAAGCTGCTACTAGTTTGATTTAATCCCTTTCTGTTCTGCCTAATGCAGTGTGTGGTCTTTTGGAAGGGGGTGAGGAGAGCTCAAAGGCTTGAAAGTGTGTCAAGTTTTATTAACTCTCTTGAATTTCTTTCTTCTTGCCCAAAGAAGGCCATAGAGATCACTAGCTCTTTAGAAATGTGACATGAAGTATTATGTGGGAAGGTATGGCAGCTGAAACTGATTAGAATCAAATTTGCAAATCATCTGGGCTCTTTTAATACCATCTGCAAAACACTCTGCAGCCCATCGTACAAACATATTTTTAATCACAGTGCACTTAATACTTCAGTTTAAATGATGTTACTGTATATTAATTGTTCACTGGCTTGAGAAAGTGGTGGAAGATAGCTGGAGGCCTGATGATTTGGACAAGAAAGTGTTTGAAAATATTGGTTTGCTTAAAAGCCATGAATTACATCTTCAGCTTTAATTTGTGAGTTAGATTCTCTACTGTCTTAAGTGAAGCTGTGTTGATGTGCACAGCTAAAAGCATGGCTTCATGAATTCACTTCATGTCCCTTCCTAGCAATTTTTTGTGAGTGATGATTTAACTGCCCTTTGCCCATGGGCAGCAGCAAACCCAGTCAGTAAGCCAAGTAAAAGTTTTTTCAGAATTGTCCATGGAAACATTCAGATCATCTAAGTCTATCCTCTGATTATAAAACTTATGGTCAACGAGTGACTTGAGTGATTCACAGTATCTGCTAACAGTTAAGTCCTAGCTCCACCGAGCAAGTTAAGTTGCAAAGCAGTCATCATTTGAACCGTTTTCCACAATTGTGAATATAAATATATTTTTAAAATAATTAAAAAATGTGAAAGTCCAATGCTCTATACCAATATTAGTCAAACAGGAAAATATGGTTATATTTAATGAATAGGGTTGTTTGGGGTTTTTTACCTGAATATATATAAAAAAGTGAAATAGGAATTCAGGGTTACAGGAGGACACATGAAAACAAAAAGTTCTAGACTTAGCCCCTGCTGTTTAACTTTAGCTGCATTATTAATTATCAGCATGTTACTAAAATACTTCCCTACCACACTAGATTACCGTGAGGTGCTAATTCAAGTTGTATTTGTACGATATTTAAAGATTCTCCACTGAAAAGCAATATACATAAGATACTTTTACCGGATAATAATTACCGTAAGACTAAATGACTAACAGAATTTTTTGCTTTTTCCCCTCTTTTTAAAAACATAAACATATTTCTCCATGAAATATGTTGAAGGGCATCGCATGAAAAAGCACAGTATGTCTTATTTGTGGAAATACTGCTTCTATTTTACATCTCTGGGGAGCAGTCCCTCCAAATTCCCCAGCATTATGGTTCCACTCTGGTTATCAGCCAGCTATGACAGAGGAGCGACATTGTCCCAATGGAAATGTTGCATTTCCTTTGTCATACTGCAGCAGCAATTGTGATATAATTATGTCTTGTGATTAAAGAGTGGTAGTAAAGTAAAAAATAGAAAGGAGGGAGATAAGTCTTGACTTGTCAGTACGCCTGTGTTTAGCTGTTTACAAAAAAGTTACACTGAAATATGACAACTCATATTCTTAACTTACTAAATTGAATCATAAATACCAGTTTACCAGAAAACTATATGTTTAACACAAAACCAAGCTTAAGCTTAAGTTAATAGTTGATCTACTGATGGTGAGGATTCTTAATTACATACAGATTCTGTCTGCATCAAAATTGGAAGATGAAAAAAATTAAATGCTTGTCATTAACATGTCAAATTGGATCAGAGAAGACATCAGTTTGAAGAAGTCAAGTTTCACTTAGTGCTTCTGAGATAGAAAGGCAAATGCATGCAATTATGTCAATATTTAGATGTAAAGCTGCCAATCTGAATTATAAACATGTAAAACTGTCCACGCACTAAGTTTTCGCAGTGCCAGAATCAACCAACAGTCTGCATCTTAGATGTCTGTTTAACACATTTCTGATGAATGAAACCGCGACTCTTGAAACTGACTGACTGAAAAAAGCAGCAGAGGGCATTATTTTTCTTTATGTGACCTGCTTAGGAATTCATGTTCCTTAACAGCAGTTCTCCTGAGGTCATTGTAGAGCAACATTACCAGAACCAGAAAATCCAAAACAAATGACCAAATGGGTCTGACAGCATTGTTACTGGTGTCACAGAACCAGCTCTTCAGCAAAGCCTAGAAATCCCTGAAACGCCCCTATGCTATTGCTTAAGCAAGCACATCTTGTACACATAGAAAGCAATCTTATGATGATTCCTGTGGTTCATAATCAAGAACAGGGAAACTAAAGGAATCTACTTTAAATTGCTCCTGTGAGGTTTTTCATTTTATCCATTTTCAATGTCAGATCAAGTTTCAACAAATGCTGGAAGTAATAAACCACAGTCTCACATGTTATACAGTTATTAATATGGACGTGCAAAAATTAATCAGAGAGACATTTTTGCTCAAGTTAACACATATACATCCAAATAATTCTCCTTTTACTCAGCTATTATTTTTTCCTTCTCACTTTGTCCTCCCTGTATGCTTTCTCCCTTCCTATACTACTCCCCTTAGGAAAATGGATTAAAAAAAGAGCCTCATAAAAGGCTTCTACTTGGCTTGCAGTTTCTCTTAGAAATGTTTAGGCATGTATTTAGTTTTCCTTTTCTGATGGACCTGAGTGGAATCAGGCAGTTTTCCCTACACTATTTGCTCCCTGATGGCTCCTCATTGAAAAAAAATCCTAGCAATCAAGGTAGCATGGTGAAATGTGGGTAATAATGGTTGATGGATGTGAGTATCACCAGGAATTCCAGAACCATGCTGGAAAGCCTGCTGTCCTCTCCCAGAAGCGGCATTAGCCACTTGTCTTGCCTGTCACACAGGCTCATCCCTCTGGTAATGTGGACTAGAGGGCAACTAAAGTTGTGCTGTGGAAGTGCTTTGGAAGGACACAGATAACTAATAGCAGAAGAAAGATTTGCAGTAAAGCGCTGCTCCCCTGACGTGGTTTTAGCCTCTCCACAGAAAGCTGCTGCGCTCTCAACTAATCCTGTTTGTGAGCTGAAGCTCTGCGGGATGCACTGAAAGCCCCGGTCATTTGACAGGTCAGGGGCAAGAGCTTCTCTCAAAGAGCATTTTTCCTCCGTAGACCTTCTGGTGCAGGTGTTCAGAAAACTTTCAGCTTTCCATAGCATGGTTACATTCAGTTTACTTTGACAGGAGAAGGTGTATGGAGCAAGGATGTACCTAACATAGGTCTTGACAATCAAAGGAGGGGAGGCTTGAATCAATTTCCAAATTCAAATTAAAGACCAGTTGCTTTGATCTGCTGATTCCAGCTCCTATTTTAGCAGCCAACAGGGACTTTGTCTTCAAAGCTGGAACAGAGTGAACTTGGCATAATGTCACATCCATGAGGCCAGCTGTGGACCTAGGGCATGTACTTGGCACCACAAGGCTTCTGCCCTGCACTGCAGCTCAAGCAGGGCTGCTGCAAACAAGAGCAGCCTGGGACTGCTCTCACTGATACCAGGACCTGCATCAGAGCCTGCTGCACGCTGAATCAAATTAATGCAAACAGCATGTATTGATGTTGAACACAGAAATTATGTGCTTGCTACAGCAACTGCCATTTCGTATGGCACATCTTCTGTAGTGGCCACAGACATCCTTCTCAATGAGATGCACTCAAAAAGAGAAGGCAGCTATTTTCCATTACCCTTGAGTGGGACTTGTCTTTTGCAGAAATACATTGTTCCCAACTCATTTCTGGCTCAAGCACTAACAGGCAAAGAGCATTCCCTCTGTTTCTGGATTTCCTCCACATGTTGGCGAGACTATCATGTGAGACTTGTTGGGAAAACAAGGAAACACTCTGTTTTAAACAGGTTAGACCTTTAATTTGAAACTATTCTCTGCTCCTTTGCTTCCCCTCACAAAGTTGCCAAGCAGATAGATATTTGAGTTCTGGGAGCAGAACTCAGTTCACAGTAAATAAGAAAGCAGCCTTTCAAGAAAGCTTGCACTTGGTAAGGGGTAGATATACGCTGGCTGCTCGCCCAGAGGTTCTCTTTGGCCTTAAGAGGGGCAGAGACCGGGAAAGAAGGACACAGTGAACCTTTACTGTTAATTATATAAGGGTTAAGGGAGATAAAAAATTATACATTGCAGTAGTATTGGGAAAACATGTTTTTTGAATTCCAAACGCAGTTCCGCTAACCCTTCATACTTTCGTAACTGTACAGAAAGATTTCATATCCATTAAGACTCATTTACAGCAAAATTGTAGCAGACTGGTAAATCTGTTCTGCTCATGACATCTACCTACAGATCTAGGTGGTTACTACCTTAAGCATGTTATTAGAACTATATGAGTCCCTGCCTACTAAGGGGACAAGAATGCCATACATATTTTTCAGTGAACCATTTGATTTCAGTTGTTATGAGTTCTGCCTTGTGAATCACTTATTTCAAACAAATAAAAAATGTTCCAGGCCCACTTCCATCTCCAAAGCCATCTAAGACTAAGACCCCTCCAACTCATGTTACGCAGCGGCCTACTGAGTCCTTTGCTGAGTACTGTAGAGAGTAGGGCATAGGATAACATCAGATTTAAGGAGCAGAAAAAATGGTAAAAATAAATCAATAGGCCATTGTGGTGTTACCTCTCATCATTAGATGAGGGATTTTTAGTTCTTAGAGTTTAGAAGATGGAGGAGAATACACTTTTCTAAGTGGCTCCAGCTTACCATCTATGATCACAGTGTTCCACCTTCCAGCTTTGTAAGGGCATACGGAGATAGCAAAGGAAGTTTATTACTACAGTCTAGAGGTATGAACTGTGCCACAGGTATGGCATGTGTGGTTGTTTCCCATTCCAACAGGTTTCCTACTGCTCAGGAAGGCAGAATAGGTTAAACCTATCACTAATTTTTTTCCCCATGGGGATTGTTTTTTCATTTTTTTATTATTTTTTTCCTTTTTTTTTTTCCTTTACTGCAAGACTTGTTTTCCAGCATTTTGCTAACTTTTAGCTGAAGTATTTAATGATTAGGTCCTGTATCTGACTGCGCTGCTCCTTATTCTTTGTTGTGATTACCAATTAAATTCCACCTGCAGATTTGGAAAAGCATTTCCATAAACAACCAGTAAGTTATTTACATGAATATCTGCTGCAGTTATTTAAGGAAAAACAACAAATGTAGGTCTCTAGCTGTAAAAGCTGCCTCTACAGGTTAACTAAGAGCAAATAAAATATATATGTTCATGGCACAAATGAGACATCAGCAGAATAGAGTCTGCATAGCCCTTTCTCTCTCAGTGGGAGAAACTGCAAGCAGATAAGATGTGAAGAGTGGAAAAAAAAGAAAAATATGGTACATTTATTTGGTTTAATTTATTTATGAAACAATATTGAACATTTAATGTAAAATTAAGTAGACTAAATGGTTTATTAATTACAGAATAGAGAATATACTACTCTTGATTCACACATCTACATAATGTAAGTGTTATTATATATCAATAAAACATTTTCTGTTGATTATATACTTCATGTATTCATCACACCAACATTTTTCTAAGTGGTATACATTATTTATGTAATGTATCACTAATTACTGCAACACCAATTTTTCCTCTTTCGAACAGCCTCTTCAACTCATTTTTGTCGGGTCTTGCCAAATTAATTAGGATGCTGTGCATCCCATTATTTGTCTGTATTCAGATTTGATACTCTTGTATTTTGGTTGGAAAAAAGAGATTGCTCTGCTTCTTAAATAGTTACGAGCAAGCACTATTTCCAGCTTTTTTCTTTACCACCCAATGCACCTGGGCATACTATCAAATGCTGGTGACACGCAATGAACCAAGTGCTATCAATGGCTCATTAAAAAAGGTTACTGGCTAATGTAAACATAATATACCACATATTATTTAGCTTTATCACATGACCTTATTTGGTAAGTTATTAATAACCTTACCTTAAATACCAGTTCTCCTATCAGTCCGTTCCACGACCCATCATCTTGAGGACTCCCATACTTGTGATCCGGTGCAACATAAATTTCGTATTTAAAGCCAAGGTAAGTAGCCAAGGCTTCCAACACGTCTATTGAGAAGCCCTGATACTTCTTCGGTTTTCCCAGAACATTTTCAGACACCATGACAAAAGGCTCTTCCTAAATAGAAAATAAAGGAGGCAACTGTTAGTAAAGCAATTACACACCACATTTGGGTGCTGGTTTTTTTAAAAGTAAAGGAGGAACTATTTAAATACTGTTTATACAAAACTTTCCTACAATGCATTGTTAGTGGTGCCTCTTACATTCTGCAAAATAATAATTTGTTATGTATTTACTTCAACAGAGAAATTTTATTCTCTATTATCTATTTCAGAAGTAAATCTTCTGTTGTAATATTACAACTGAAATGCTTTTCAGTAATGCCTTCTGACCACACTTATGCTTGGTAGGGCAGACATATGTCTGTCTATATGGAGGATTCTACAGTACTGTCAGTTTCCACTGGCTGGGCAGACACTCTATCTGACAAACACAACTACTAATTCATGCTGTAAGGAATGAAAAACATGGCAAAATAAGACGTACCGCAGAAACATGCATTCCTCTTGTCCTTCTATTCTAATCTGAATCTGAATACAAGCTGGTTGATTTTAAATAGTTCTATCCAAAGAGCATTGATTTAATTAGTTTAGGGAAAATCAATTATGGGACTTAAGTTTGTCTATAAGAATGATTGGTGAAGATTCATCAAAAGGATGACCATAATAAAGGATACAAATAGATGCTGAAAGTTGGAATTGGTTGGTAAGATTTCCAAACAATATGCTTTGCTTTTCCTTATCCCCAAGATCTGTAATTGTTTTCTCTATTTTTTTTAAATTCATATTTCTAATAACATTTTCAGAAAGAAATAATTTTTTGGCTAACTTTGATTTCTTTTTTCCCCTCTCTATTATTCTTCCTGTTGAGTATTTAATTTCTAGACATTCTCCTTCACACAAGCACAAAAAGAGATCATATTTCTGAGCACAAAAAATATATATTAGCCATAGGTGAACCTCACTTATGTTTGTTCTTTATTTTCTCTGAGATCATCTGTCTCATCTACCTAAATAGAGCAAAAGTATCAAATCCCCCCCAAAAAGCATTAGGGCACTGTAACACTTATGGGTTTTTGTTTTGCCTTTTTTTTTTTTTTAAATATTCTATATTTCTTCCTTTTAATTCTTTACATGGTGCTGTAATTTAGTATGAGTTTATCAGGAACATCTATTCTGAGGTGCAAAAAGTTAGTTCTGGCTTGTCATGGCTTGGCCATGACAACTACATGAAACCACTTCCTGATCACTTCCTCCTAGTCTGCATAACCCACAAGCATACAGAAGAAAACAGAATTGATTTTCTGTAGCATTTGTGACCCAAACTCTAATTGTAACTCCAGAGGCATTTTTGTTTGTGTTTAAATAATTTTTTTCTTTGTTATTCTACTACTCACCTCTGTCAATGACTTTGAAGCCAAAGTACTTTCCACAAATTTTTCACTAATACTTCACTAAATATTTTTAGTTTGTTAGTGTGTCACTCTATATGAACAGGTATCACTGAACTGCAGGCAGGATGTTCTCGGAATAAGAAAGCATCATTTGTAAATGCTTGAGTTAACATTCATGAGGATAGCCACATGCTGAGGATGCCGCCAAAGAAGCAAGGATGCAACCAGACTGCACTGGCAGGATGTTCTTTTCTGACTGCAGGAAATCCAGAAAAAAAACCCCAACCCCCCAAAACAAAAACAAAACCCCAAACCAACCAACCAACCAACCAACCAACCAACCAACCAAAAAAACCCACACAAAAAGAAAGAAGGGTTGACTGTCTCAAGTTATTATTTCTCACTTGTCAGATAGAATTTCTTTCTTCCAGATTATCCAAGATCAGCCATATGGAATAAAAATGGAGGACAGCAAGTGCAAGTGAATTTTTAAAGTAGTTTTCCAGTTCCTGGGTTCCAAGAACATTGAAGGAATTGAGACTAAGTTGATGAAAGCCTCTCCTAAATGAAAACACAGAGTGAATTCAGCTTTGCTGATCACTTGGATGAGAGATTCCCTACATACAGACTCAAAACTACCGGAAAAAATGTTTCCACAAAAAATAAATATTGCAATTTACCAATCTAAGCACACTATGCACAAAATTCTAAAGATCTATGTATACAAAGGGTGTTTTAGAAGTTGGTAATTTTCATATTAGAAAGGATTTATTCTTATCGCTTCTAAGTTATTAGAAAATAGTTGCTCATAAACTGAATTATTATTCTGTTAGTTAAAAAGCAATTACTAATTGCACTGATTTAAAACACTGTTTAAACTGCAGTTTGTCACAACTAATTTCAGTCTTTTATTAAGCTGTGTAATATTGTTTGCTGTTTTTTACCAAAAAAACCAATGACCAGTGTGCTATTTATTTAATGAAATATAAATAGTCAAATAGCTTTATGCAAAGCAACTAACACTTCCCAATTTCTGGTGAAGCCTGGAGCAGCAAAATATTTAATCATATTCCAAACAAAACAAATCTATTGCTATGTTTTTTTTGTAATTGTTTACATTTCTCATAAGGCATTGAAAGAAGACAAAGGTATTTGTCTTGATTCCCCCCCCGCCTAAATGCCGCAGGCTGAAACTGTGCCAGTTGCCCTTTTGTACACTGGGAGGGTGTTATGGGAGCCCCTATGGAAAGACATATACATCCCTACAGTACTGATGCTAAAATGATTGTCTCCATCTTTTAGAAAGCAGATCTTGTAGAAAGAAAATACACGAAAGAAAACCAGCCAGTACACTTCTCACCTACTGAACAGAAAAATGCTGAGAACAAAAAATAAGCTTGTAGAAAGTAGGTGTCAAAACCCGACAAGCTAACTGATGAGTTTGGAGGTGGTAAAATACACCTGGATGATGAAGCTTCCATTCGACCCCAATAAATTCAAGAAAATCCTGATACGCTTTCTCTCCAAAGCAAGTGGTAATTCAGACTATATAAGCAGGTCTTTCTCAGAGAAGCCGTAGAATTGCCATCGTTGGAGATACTCAAAACTCACCTGGACACAGTCCTGAACAACCTGCTCTAACATTAACCCTGCTTTACACAGATGCCGTCCAAGGGTCCCTTCAAACCTAAATTGTGCTAGGATGCAGTGAAGTGATCCAAGGAAGGCCACTGTTCCTGCTTCTCCTTTTCTTCCATTTTTGGAGACACCTCTCTAGGGGACTGATGAGCCTCTGTGGGGCAAGAGCAGACTTCACAGCCTGTAAAGTCAGGGAAGTCTGGAAAAGCAAAGAAGTCACAAAACGCATGACCGAGGAGGAAAAAAAAAGGAAATTAATGGATTGCTCCCCCTTAACATCTTGGTTTTGCAAGATGGATAATCTGCCTCACTGGACCCTATAGCCATCAGGTAGGGGATGGCTTTGCATCCAACCTCAATGGAGATCCTTTAAGAGAGGAGCTACTTTCCTTCTACTTTACCCCCAGTGTGCCTCCTTGTCAACTGAATGCAGCACTGCTAAGCCTGTGATAAGGGCTCCTTCTCAAAATAGCTCCACAGTTATCGCTGTCTGGTTTCTTCTTGGGATCTAAGCTGTGCTGCCCTGATACAGAGGAGGATGGGTTTAAGATTCGATGTGGATCAAAGGATTTTACACAGTGCTGTGGGTTAACCCTGGTAGATAGCTAAGCAGAACACAGCCAATACTACCTGCAGCAAAATGAAAGTCAGCAGCAAACAGGTAAAGTTTATATTGGGTGAAGCTGTGCATATTGCTTTTTACAGCTGTAAGAAGGTAAAGTCTGGTTCCAGAGATGATTACCCCCTGAGCAAGAGAAGCTGCAAAATGCTAGCAGACTAGCACATCTTAGGAAGGCTAAAGGCAGACTCAAGATTAAGGCAACATGGCATAAAAAAAGGAAATTTTTGAAAAAGATGACATGATAGTACGAGTATGTTGGAGAAGCAGCTCACAAAAACACTTGTCTCCATTCATTTACCTATTATCGCTAGGTTTCTGAAAGTTTTTAAGGAAGAAGCTACACCTTAAGACTGACATAGGTTAACAGCATACTACATATTAAGACTGACACAATTTAACATCTTCCTCCCACCAGAGCAACTAGCTACCTTCTTATGCAATAGCTCTGCTGATGCTTGGTTCCTTCATTAAAGTAATTCTACTACTCAACCATCACAAATCTACTCAATTTTTGTCAGATGAGTTGATCTAATTGCCAGATAAATGCCAGCCATGACAAGCACTGGAGTAAGACTGTACAAGGATAAGGGAGGGAAGTACCAAGAATGTGCCCTTTATGGTACCAGGGAATGGTTAAACATCTCGGACATCTTACCCAAACCTATTTTCAGATGTTCAACACAATATTATTTGAGCACATTTCACAAATTAAGGTTTATCACTGAAATACTTGGTTGAGTAAGAAGACTTATCATCACCACTTTCCACATGCAGAACTGAAATGCACAGATTTCATGACTTGTACAGCTGAGAAGTGAATCCAAGTGTGTTGGGTCAGGAAAAATGCCTTAGCCACAGACTGTTTTCCCTCTATCTTATTTTAATGCTTTAAAATATTTGTACTTACATATGTATCTGTGTTCTGGCGAATCATGAGTGTAAGAGCAGGAAAACCAATAGTAGAAAGCAAGCATTAGATGAGAACAAAGGACAGTGGGATCCAAAAATGAGATGTCTAGACCCAGGGAGAGAAGAGTCTTACTCTTGAAAGGACTGCTTGCTGGTGTAAAACTGCAAGTGGACAACAGTGACTGTAACATGCCCTAGTCCAGGGAGAACTGATAGCAGGGCAATATAAGCACAAAAAGGAATGTGACACATCCAAAACCCAGCCCCCACCCCCTGCCCTGAATTTTACACAGTGGGAAGTAGGGGGTAGAGAATTTATTTTGTCTTATTTTAAACATATCAGTGGAAATCAGAAGTTGATAGTACAGAGCTTGGAGCAGTCTAGATTCAAGATTAGTAGAAAGAAATGCTGCACTTTATTGCTTTTTCCAACAAGATAAATGGCCAATAGTTTTGCCTATTCAGGACTTAGGTTCTGGTGCACATAAAAATGAAGTAACACAAAGTTTTGTAAGCGTTTCAAGAGTCTACAATTAAAAGTACAAACTATGGTTTTTATTTACGCTGGTGAAATTCTTAGGCACATGCAATAATTTTGATGTAACAGTTGGACTGAAGTAATATTTTTATATCCTTTACTAGACCACTTAATAAAGTTAAAAAAAAGAAAGAAGAGAAAAGCTTTTGGGCAGAGAAGACCTTCACATTTGAAAAGAGAAGGAGCAATATTCAAGCTAAATAGCAGAAAAGAACAATTACTCTGAGTTTAACTTGGTTATGTTAATTAATTAGTCAATCAAAGAGAAACATTGGTTTGTAACTGTGCTACAGGGTGGATGATAAAGTCAAGCAATAAATTCAGGCCTTAGAGGAGGCAGGGAGGGAGAGCAAGAGAACGATTGCTTGTGAAGTGTTCAGGGACAATTTACATGTAGGGAAAAAGTACATCCCTAAACCTCGAGTCTCTATTTGGGATGATTTTTAGCAGCCAGTACAATAGTGACTTTAAATTCCAAGCTTTAATAGTCATCATCTAGCTCTTTGATGAAAATCAGGTTTTGGAGGTTCTGGTATTTTTGTATAGATTCTCTCTTTTTGGACAAATTACAGAAAAGTCTCTTGAAAGAACAGAAAAAGCACCATTCAAATCTTCAACACAGCACTCAAGGGGAAGAAAAAGTTGCGTTTGGTGGCCTGTTTACAATGAAGTGGTGGTCTCAGTGCAGCTGTTAATGACTTTACATGCACACCACATCATCAGGAGATCACTGAATGGGCAACAAGGCAGATTTTCTTTGTAATTACAAGGGTGGATTCTGTGGCTTTAAGCTGAGAATTATTTCAGGATAGAAACTGTATGGAGCCATGATACACTGCTCTGCTGTGCTCATTTATGAGAGTCTTATGCTTGCTCTAAAGATAAAAAATGCTAAAAAAAAATGCTAAGATGTACTTTATAAACAGAAAACCAAAAGCAAACCAGAATGTTTGGGTTTATTCTCCTGCTCAGTTGAATCCTCTTTTCCCCTTAGCATGGGCAGCGAAACTTCCTAGCCAGGAGGCTATACAGAAATTATTAAGTAAACAAAAAGTTATTGGCTTCTGAGATCAGAGAAACTGACCACTGCTGAGATTTGCAACACATATTGGGGCTTGACTCTAAAACTACAGATGGATGGCTTTACGTGCTTCTACTATGTTTGGAAGAGAGTTTTGAAATTGGGTAATTATATGGGTGGTTAGAATTCGTAAAGCGTATGAAAATGACCTCTGTGTCTACTCATCAGAAATTTCTGAACACACTGGAATATAATACTTTAATATTGACACTCTGTATTCATTAAATGGGACTCTGTATTCATTAAATCTTCCCTTCTTCTCTACTGAAAGTAGAAAGAGAGAGAGAAAAACAGGAGCAAGATATGAAGCTCAGTTGTGGGCAAGACTGTCAACCTGTGCTCGGCACTGACTTTAGAAAGAGGGGACAGGCACATTCAATGCCCAAGCACAGCCTCGACAATCACTCGAAGTAAATATTCACTGTGACACTTTAAAACTCCCATCACCTGCAAATGCTAAGAAACTGCTCCCCAAACTGAAATTCACTGTCATTGCTGGATCTCTCAACATCCTTCCAATGCCTGCTGGCTGACCAAGCACAGCCATTATAACCGACAAGAAGCACTAAGTCTCATAAACCATAACCAAAACATTTTCAAGCACAGGATGCTATTGTCTTGTTGTTAGGCATAAATATTTTTTTCTTGACTCATAAAATAATTAAACACCCAATTTTATATGTTAGTAATTTTGCATTTCTTTCCCCAAAACATTTCAGTGAAATATGCAGTCCCAAATACTTAATTTCATCAAGTGCTTTATTGACCACCGTTTGGCAGATTTTATTTGGCTAGGAGCAGCACAGCAGCTTGTTATTTTTAATTGAACGGCAATGAACATTACTTTATGTTAGAATCAATGACCAAAATTTAATTGAAACATTTCATTCTTTCATTACAGAAATTCTCCCACTAGCAACGGTTATAAAAGTTGCTGCAAAACATAACACAATCCCCACCCCTTAATAACACTAAAACAAAGATGAAGGTTTCAAACCTACAGAATCTTGGATAATTAAGGTATTATACTCATTCAATATCCTATTATGCCAACGGGCTGTGTAACAGTATTGGCATCGAAAACCACTGTTCTTGGATCCTGTGCTTTTCAAATAGACTGATTAGAATGTCAGTTGTACTAACAGAAAAGTCTCCTTGCCTACAGTGAGAAGCTAGTTCATGTCCCAGAAGCTGAATTCAATATTAAAGGAAGGGGATTTTACATTTGGCCTTTGTTTACCACTCTCCTTATGCATGTGCTTAGTCTTTTGCTTTTTTTAATGACAGTTTTAATGTCATCTTCAACAAGACATGAGTTTGTGCTTTCAGTTACAGTACTTCAAACAATTTTTTTTCACCTGAATGAACTGGTGGCTTCTGGATTTATTATGCTATTTAGTTTAGTGCTATTTAGAAGAAACAAACAAAAAAATGTTAGCACCCCTCCCCAATACCTCCCATGACCCTGCAATGGGACTAAGACTTCTTTCAAAGCAATCTATGGCAATGGTCTATTAGAATGCAGCCAAGCTTTGTGTATTGATTTTAATTCACAATAACTTAATGCACCTAATAGCTCTTTCTGAACCATTATAGTTATATGATAGGAATATGGATTGAGATTGGAATCGATTGGAGTGTTTTAGAGTATGGCTAAACAGCGCAGTGTTAGCTTTAATGTAGCTAGCTCAGATACTGGAATTAACAAAAGTGTAGTATGGGTATATTAACCTGCTGGGAGCTGCATTATGCTTCTTCCAGCAGCCATGCAAGAGCTCCTATTCATCATGAATTCATATAATACTTCACGACATTGCACTGTCATGCAGTTCACCTCCTTTTCTATCTTGCATAGTATGGAAGGATAATTACAATCAGAGTAAAAACCTCTTTCTGTTTAAAAGCCAAATTTCCTGTGTGCTCTGTGAACTATATGAATCGCCCTAGAATGCAAATATGCCCACAGAGCAGATAGGTATGTGTCAGAAGATAAGAGCTAAGGAGCCTTGAGAGGTAGCCCTTGACATACAGATGAGTTAAGTTGGTCCTACCAGGTTTTGCATTGCACCTACTTTGCTGTCAAACTGTGGCCCCAGTCAGGTCCCAAAACATTTTAATTCCTTGATATTCACCTCATCTAGTATATAGCACCCGCTACTTTAGAAAAATGGATTGGAAATATTAATTGAGAACAAAAGGGGCTGGGTTTCCCAGCAGGCTCTGAGATTAAAGCTTGTAAAACAAACCATCACACTAGTCCAAATGGCTCCTGTCCCCATTTTCTGCTTAGTAAGTTAACCCTAAACAGGGCTGCCAACCCCCAGGAGAGAAGCAGGGCAGATGGATGAGGGCAGGAGGCACTTTAGGAACCTTATTTTCTTCCATCTCTGTTTATGGGTCATTGCTCTTAGTCGCCAAGAAAGAAATGCACAAATTCTACTCCTCTCTGCTTTGTTGCTTTAATACTGCCACTTTCTTTGCAATGATAAAACAAACTTTTTAGTAGGGCCTGTTGTGATAGGACAAGGGGTAATGATTTTAAACTAAAAGAGGGTAAATTCAGACCAGATATAAGGAAGAAATTTTTTACATGAGGGTGGTGAAACACTGGAACAGGTTGCCCAGAGAAGCGGTAGATGCCCCATCCCTGGAAACATTCAAGGTCAGGTTGGACGGGGCTCTGAGCAACCTGATCTAGTTGGAGATGTCCCTGCTCACTGCAGGGCAGGTTGGACTAGATGACCTTTAAAGGTCCCTTCCAACCCAAACTATTCTATGATGCTATGACTCTAGTCTATATTAAGGATTCAATTTTTTTATTAAGCACCCAAGTATATTAAATACATTGATGTGCATGTAACGATAGCATGCTGTCTGCCTATACAGAGAGGAGTAGTAGTGTTGAAATATGTCCAATATAATGGCAGAGATAAGGTTACAGGTATCTGGAAGGGATTAGCATCCCAGCTGACTAGCAGTGTAGAAAGTTTGGGCTTAATTCAGTGTATGGCACTAACATGTATTCTGGAAGTTTGTGCCTGTGCAGTAAGCTAGGACCTGTTCAGTCAGTGCCAGAAGGCACCAGAGCTTAAGGAGCAACTTTTATATGCTAATAGCTCCTGAAATGCTGAATGGGAGCACAAGCTAGAAAAATAGTAGGTGCTATTTGCTATACAGGGTAAGTAAGGAGAAAAGGTGAAGAGGGAGAAAGACACGTATCAAGTCTTCTGAATGTTCGTAATAATGATAAGTGCCACATAATGCAATTATTACCAACTTTCAGCCTTGAAGTTTCTACCTGCTTGAGATCATAAGCTAAAAACTAGGGAACTTCACTGTGGAGCTAGTATTTCCCAGTACTGTCTCCTTGCTTTCTAACAATACCTGGCTCAACTGAAGCCTAGATGTCTTCCCTTATTTTCAGAAATTAAAGTGTCCATGTGAAGAGCATGAGATAACATAATCAGGCTTAGAACTGCAATAAAAGTGCCTGTTTCTTACAGTTAAGTTGTTTCTAACCAGTACCTTCATAAGATGAAATCTTTACTTAAGAAGAAGTATAAAATGCATTTTATAGAGTCTGGGAATAACAGCACTATTGCATTTCCTGCACACTCGATATTTAAAAATGCCTAAATTACAAATAATTCTGATTAAAGTTTCTGAGCAGAGTTACAATACAAACTGCTCCTGCAAACCCCTCTCTTTAGTTTGTAATTCTCTATACATGTTACTATGTTCTTTTACTCCAGTAATACCAACCTATTTTCTTTTATTTGCCTAGAAATAGATATGGTTTCATGGAAATGCAAGCTAGAAAGAATCTCTAAAACCTTCTCTGCTTTCTCTGACTCAGGATAAAACTACCTAGACTAAACAAGACAAACATGAACCTACTCTTTCTGGACAGACCTTTGACAAAGTAGAGTCCACAGCCTTCTTAGAACTCAATGCCTAAGTACTCTTAGCATTAGAAAGTGTAAAAGGAGCTCTGAGAGCTACACTTAAGTTGTGATGAGAAGCATTTGCTGTAACTATTAATAGTTTACTTACCCTTAGAATCATTGAGAAAAACTTTTGATCAACCAAAGAGCAATTAAGTTCCATTTTTAATTTTAAAGATACAATAATAACTTTTTAGGAGACTAAAAAGCAATTCATATTGCCAGCATATATCCCAAGCCATTTAAAAAAATCCTCCTTATATTAGAAATGAGCAACTATTATTAAAACCTGTAAAAAGTGGATAATTTTTTTTAATGTCAAAATTTCAGTTTCAATAAATGCTTGTCCACAATCATGCCCTGAAATCTGAATTCAAGTTTCCAAATTGAAAAATCTGCCCCATGAAAAGTTATTCCAACACCAATTGACTTTTCCATAGGTGAAAGCCAGTCTTGTCACACATATACTGAATGACAGCTTTCAGTCAACAACCAGTATAACTATGAAGAATAGTAAATAGCAAGCCTAATCCTGTCATGCATCATTACTCCTGATGATTTAATTCATTTACCAGTGAAATGAACACCTCTACCACTGTTGCTATAATTTACCACCATTTCACTGAACATCTTTCTTGATATGTTTGTCTGTAAAAGATCCATTCTTTCCAACTTTCTTTCAAAGACAGACATAGGCAGCAAAAAGGAAGAGAAATCAAGATACAGGGATTTGTTGCTGTCTAGGAAATTTTGCATTCTTTACAACTAGCAATGGAATATTCTAGATCTTCGAGTATTTTTGTAATATTTTAACTACAGCACACATGGTATATACCAAATACATTACTGAGTTATAGTATATGGAGATTTTATGACAGACTCCAGATAGAATAAACTACATCACTCACAGCTTTTCTGCCATTCAAACTTAGGTGCATAAATAGCCATCAAAGAAGGATTTATCCCTTACAGATAAAAGAGTAAAATATGTTTGCTCAAAAGACAAATACAACTGATGAAGATAGTCAAGTAATGTTTCTTAACCTTACCACTTCCTAAGACATTTCTGCTGCCATAGGAAATTCACTACGGTGCACTATAGTCCAATATGCCGATATTGTTGAGACACAGAGCAATATATAATTTAGTATAATATGTGCCTTAAATAAAATTATTTTTTTAAAATATTGTAGGCACTGATGCATAGAAGGTGTTGCCTGACAGAATGAAGAAGGATTCACAGAAGTGCACACCATTCAGTTCTGGAAGTGGGAGAAGGGATCAGGACTACATGAGAAAAGTGAGCACCAAAAAAACGGGAGAAAATGAAAGAGGCATTATCTATAACACTATTCTGATTGTACACTATTATAAAATATTTATTCAGGATTTTCTGAGGTATCCCACATGTAACCAACCTTTGCTGCAGTTAATCTTTATTTTAGTCAGTCACTGATGTTTTTGTTCTGCCATTGTTTTTAACCTTTATCACTTCTGACTGTTTGCTCCTCTGCGTATTGCTTAAAATGTCTTACGCCTTTCCTTTTTCCTCTCACTCTGAAAGCTGCTCCAGCTTCTTGGAAAGGACTTTTTTTACTTTGTTTAAACCAGTGTTGGAAGTCAAATCCCAAAGATAGTCTCAGCTTTTAAAACCAGGACTTAGCTTCATATCTTAGTTTTCATTTTTACTCTGAGTGGCAAGTTCCATAGAAAAAGGGACTGAAGATGCAGACCTCCTGCCAGCTCACGTCCCTGAAGATATTGTCTGCTTTCAGGATTGTTTCTTTCCTAATCTGGGCAACAAATGCTCATGCATTTAATGCCAACCATTGAGAATTAAACTAGTCCACATATGATAATATTTTCCCTGGTGTAAATGATGCGGTTTTTTTTTTTTTCTTTTTTTTTTTTTGCTGTGCTTATCTACCCTTCTGCCAGCCCTCTTGCTACACCATGTCCCACGGTGCCCACCTGGAGCCAAGGGTCTACACACTGCCTCTGGTCTACCTAGCTCTATGCAAGTAACCTAGGTAATAACTCTCAAGAAATAGTGCACAGGGATGTATGGCAAAGCATAATTCAGTATCGTTTGCTATTATTTTTCTTTCCTTCATCCTGCCTGCATTTTCAGAACCATCCAGATATGAAAATACATGCCTCCTGTTTGGGACCTGTGTTGAATTTTCATGTAAAGTCACAAATATATTTTGCACCATTAGGAAGTTTTACCTTATGCACTTTCAGAAAAGGCTCTGTGCTTTTCAGTCAAGGCATTAATTCTTTAAAATGGGGAATTTCAAACTTTTTCCTTTTTCAAACAACAGGGGCTTTTTTAGAAACATGATTTTGTGAATACCTGCTGGCCTGTTCATTGTCAAACAGGCCAAATCTCATTCTATTTCTGATGGCTTAATATTCATATGAATAATTCATTAATTGCCACTGCTACTAACATGATATTATGAGAATATCTGCTATATTCTAGCTCCCTTTCAATAAAACTGAGCAGCTGAAAAAGAGGAGGATAAACTGAAATAGCCAAAATGGATATCTAGCTAAATTCGTTCTTGGACAATTGTTCATTCAAGACACTCTGAATTTGTTTGGAGTTATTATGCTGCCCTTTGAGCTACATTTCAGAAACTCAGAATGCCTTTCAGAAATTCACCAGCAAGTCACTTGAACTTAGAAGTAACTTGTCAAACACAAAGTTTAAACTTTGGCTGCACGTGGGGAAGCAGTTCAAGACAGAGACATCTGATATTTAAGTAAGACAACACAAACCTTTTCTAGAAGCGTAGAAGGTGTGGTATTAATCCGAGTCAGATTAAAACATTGAATCACATGTACACAGGCATGACTATAGTTCCCCTCAGAATAAAACACAAAGAACTATTTCTTATTCCTATTTATGCAAAGGAGAGAATTCCCATTAACTTCAGGGGAGCCAGGATTCACTGCCAAATGAAACCAGAGATTTCCAATTGGGGGACATACTGTATTCTGTCATATTCACAAAGAGATTTTGGGTTGGATCTGCAGATACATAGCCCAGAATTATTGAATTTATCTAGGGAAAGGAATTAGTAGATGGATGCAGATGATGGGAATTGTTCAGCACTCGCTCTTTGAAGGACTGCTTTGGGAAAATTAGTTGCAATCATTTATCATTTTCAGACTGCAGAATGTTTCATTTCATAATAAGTATAATGCAGTATAACCCAGTTGTTGCAATTTGCTGTCCTCTCAAATTCTACTACAATTTTTAGAATGAGTCGTTTTCAACCTGAAGGCATAACAAAATGAAATTGGAAGAGGAGAAGGGTTGCTATCTAGAAAGCCATGACAGATTTGAAGCGTTAACAGAACAAATTAACAAATTAATGTTAACTTCTCAAATCTCAATGAAAAAGAAACCTATTCATATTCAAAGGTATTATTATTTAATTTTAACATAAGCTTTCTTGTTTCCCAGGTCGAGACCATACTGTTAGAAACTGGCAGAATTAATAATAAAAACTAATCATTCATAGTCAATAATAGATTCTTTACTTTTAACAGAAAAGTATTGACTTAACAGAAGAACTTGGAGAAAGATGGAAAAGTATGATAAAGGTTGTTGCTAAAATACAGCTGATGGGTGAAATCCCTCTTGCACTCGCGTCAAAGGCAAGAATCGCACATTTTCATCACACAGGTTAAATATAAGTCTCCTGTTTTGTCCTCTCCAGCAGATACAGAACCAGATGAACACTGCATTTCCACATATTACTATGGCCTTGATTTACCTGAAAGAGTTCTGTTGATTTGTCCAAACTATAACTTGAAATTTTTATTCTATTTCACAGAATTAATGGCCTTAACAACAAATTTCCTTTGATAATAGCTGTAAAATGAATAGGGCTTAATGAAATTCCAATCAGCGTCTTTGTTGATGAAGTTTTTCTAAATTGAATAACAACAGAGGGACTAAAAGCCTAATTTTAAAATGAGAGAAAACAAGTATTAATACTTTTTTTTATAGCTTTGCTTAATTTCCAGTGTGATGGCATCCCAGCTAAGAATCCACTCAAATTCAAATATTATATCTATTTATTCATTCTATTCCAGTAAAAATAACATAATTGCGCCTTTATAATAAGATATGTGAATACAGATGGAAACCAAGCTATAATTAGCAACAAGGAAAGGCCCTATAAGTTTATCCTATAGCAACATATATGTTTCATGTAATGATATACTTATGACAGCTATTTAGAAGCCAACATACCCTCATGAATAACCCTTACTTATGCATAGTAAGAGCAGTAAGAGAAACTGCTAGAGAGTAAGAACCCTAAATAATGCTCTGGCACCCACAGGGGTGGCAGCAACGTCCATGGATATCCAAAGATTAGAAGAGGTTAGAAATAATTAGCACTTTGCAATTCTGGCATCTGCACTGTCCAACTTCTCTTCAGGCATTCGGTTAGTAGCTTGATGTTCTGTCAGTGTCTGCCTGTCTGTCTGCCTGCCTCTCTCAGCACCATGAGAGTTTGTGGATAAGAGAGAAATAGTATTTTATCTTCCTGTTTTCTGGTATTTGGGGGAAAGTACCATCAGTCAAGGGAACTGCTAGTGACAAATAGTGTTTCTGGCTCATGAGTTTGCGTAAGTATTTGCTTCCTGCCTTTATTCACACAGTTTACAAAATCCTTGCCTCTCATCATTGCTGGGTAAAATCAAATGAACCTCAATTTCTAGTGTGGTTCACAGTTGGTTTTGTCTAGATTGCACTGACCAGCCATGCAAAGCTCTACCATTTTAAGAGAATAAAGGAAGGTTTATGCTATGAAACCAATATAAATCATTTGCATCTTCCCTGTGTATTGCCTTCAGTGCACATTCTACATAAAAGGAGCTTCAGTTAGCAAAATGGTAAGATAGCAGATTTTAACAAAGCACGATTCAGACTATTCGTGTTTTTCACTAGTTGTGCATGGAAGTCCTCACCAGTTGTGCTTTAAAACTGTCAACAAAACCAAATGGCTTTTGTGTGCTTGCATAAGGCAGTGTGTGAGGACTGCAGTGAGGAGACTGAACTGTAATGTGCTATGTACTGAACTTTGAATGTCTGCCTTCTGTTTTTATTATTAATACAGAATCCTATCAGCATAACTAATGACTTTTTTGTATTTTTGCAAGTTGCTAAATATTCATGCTATAATGACTTGAAGGAAGAATGCTCTCTGGCATGTTAACTAAAATAACTGGGGATGAAATCAGAGGAATAGAGTGGGGAGAGGGGGAAGAAGAAGAAATACCAAAGAAAAGTCAGAGACTCTAATTTGAATTTTGCTAGACAACATCCACAGATCATTTTTGTCAACAGAAAATTACACTGAATCAAATAACATGAGTATCAGGCAAAACACAAAGACCAGCTACTGCCACCATGATGCTATTTTGATGAACATGCAATTAAAGTATAAAAAAATCCACTATACTGCTTTGTCTTTTTCTGTGCATTCATCCTTCTTATTGGTTGGGGTTTTTTTGTTTTGTTTTGTAGATATTATCACAGGAAGTTCTCTAGTGTACTAAGAGCTGGAACAGACTGGACAGCCTGACAGATAATAGCTTTTAAAGACCCGTAAAATAATTGGAGGGGTGCAAAACTGCTTGCTCTGTGGCACTGACACACTCTGGTGATTTCACTTTCCACTCCTGACTGAGCCTTTTCCTTCATCATGCAATGTCAGCAACGCAAACCGTGGAAACCATTCTTGCCTTGCTCTTTATAAGCAAGCGGTCAGGCCCTCAAACACTGAATTGGTAATGAAAAACACAAGTAGATAGTAGAGAGAAGGAAGTAGCTCAATATAACCTTTACAGTTCTGCAGCCCTGGGTCAACTTTGTGTTTGGGCATCGGTCTAAAGAGGCCTATGCATCTCTTATTAATTTCTTTTTCTTTCTTTCTTTCTTTTTTTCCACTCTAACAACTTCTGCTCAAGGAGCCAAAGTTTATGACAACGAATACACTGGCCTCATATCGCAAAATACCTTGCTATTCTGGTAGACATTGTCTGTTCAGCTTTAAACCAACAACTTTGCTCCAGCTGCTTAATGCAAGGTGTTCACACAGGGAAAGAACCTGGCTGAAGAAGAGCTAGGAGAGGACAGTAGATGTTTTACTGAACTAATGTTACTCACCCTAAGCTGACCTTGAATATTTTCCAACTGCAGCAATTTGTGTCAGACTACACTCAATTTGGCAAGGTAATTGGAAGGCAGCTATATCTTATGAATCATTTAGAGTTTCAGCTAGGTAACTTTAGCTTACAGGGCACTTGAAGTTGCAGTTTATCAATTCATACGGTTGTGTTATCTAATTTAATATGTGTCTGTGGAAGAAATGGGTTTTAATGTGTTTGATTCACTCGGAAATGAACTGTACTGATAAATAATTTTATTTTGTAGAAATTGCTCCATTGGTCTGGTATTGACAAGCTGAAATCAGACACTTGAACACCAACTAAGTTCTTGGTAAAATGGTGTACTTAATAAAAAGTTGAGCCAAGAGGAAGAAAATATATTTCTGCTAGTGCAAAAGGATGAGGATCTACTTACCAGCACAGTCACCACACGCAGAACCACTCCTCGCATGTTATTCTCCAACTTTCTGTCTGTTAGTGACCCATTCAGACCAGTGATGGGATTCCAGCAGCCGAGCTGAAAGAGAAAATGGAAATCATTTCCTCATTGCCCATAAAACTTTGCCAGTCATTCCTCTTAGGCGGCTTTAAGCAGGAACGTACCAAATAAACAACACCTTCTGGAATCAATGGGATAGAAAGTCAGGGAAGGGCTTGCTCACAGATTCATCTTTAAATTGCAAATGAAGCAATTAGGGATATCAGTCTGTGCTTTTAAATACCAGTGTGCAATGGATGACAGCATCCAGAGTTTGGGGGTATGTGTTTTGCTTTAGAAGAGCTCAGGGAGGACTTTTATATTAATGAAAAACATATTAAAAGTAGTATGGCTGTAACAACACTTCTACCTTACTTTCAGTAATACACTATGTCCTGGTTTTGGCTGGGATAGAGTTAATTTTCTTTCTAATAGCTGGCATAGTGTTATGTTTTGGATTCAGTAGGAGAAGAGTGTTGATAACACACTGATGTTTTCAGTTGTTGCTAAGTGGTGTTTAGACTAAGTCAAGGATTTTCCAGCTTCTTGTGCCCAGCCAGCAAGAAGGCTGGAGGGGCACAAGAGGTTGGGAAGGGACACAGCTGGGACAGCTGACCCAAACTGGCCAAAGGGGTATTCCATACTATGTGATGTCATGCCCAGTATATAAACTGGGGGGAGCTGGCTGGGAGGATGGCTGCTTGGGAGCCGACGGCATTGGTCGGTGAGTGTGAGCAGTTGCATTGTGCATCACTTGTTTTGTATATTCCAATTCTTTTATTATTATTATTATTGCCATTTTATTATCATTATTATTATCATTATTAGTTTCTTCCTTTCTGTCCTGTTAAACTGTTCTTATCTTAACCCACAAGTTTTACTTTTTTTTTCCCCCCGATTCTCTCCCCCATCCCACGGGGGGGGAAGAGTGAGGGGGAAGTGAGTGTCCAGCTGCATGGTGCTTAGCTGCTGGCTGGGGTTAAACCATGACACACTAATTGGAGAAATAATAGCTACCATCATTTTAGCACGCTGTCTGCTCCAGCCCATCTTTCCTAGCAGAACTCTGATGAAAGGAATTACACTAGTTTTAATTAAAGCTTATACTACTCATTGACAATGTAACAGCAGTGATTTTTAGCCAGGTTAAAAATCACTTTTAAAGATGATTGAGGAAAAGACCATTGGATAGGCATATCACAGTATTGAGAAAGGACTGCAACAGATAATGCAGAAAAAGGAATTCAGCTGTGAGATGCTTTGCATTGGTGCTATCATATTTCTTGGGCTTCTATGGACAGAAGCTTTTTCCCAGGGATCTCTCTAGACTAAATGCCCTTCAACCTGAATTTAGTAGATATTGACCTGTAATTTAGCTTCTCTGAAAATATAACTTGCGTACATTTTTACACCATGGTAGATGCTTATCTTGGGTACAGAGAAACAGACCAACCAACCACTCATCCCTTAGCACCACATATAAACACTACTGGTTTCATTTTTGGAATTCATTACCACATTCATCTGGCTTGTGCAATTACCAGTGTTAAATCCAAAACCCAACAGAAGGACAATGATGGACTTCAGAGGACTTTGGAGCAGAGTCTCAATTATAGCATGTAAACTAATTGCCTATGTAAACCTGTTATACAAAGGTGTCGGCACCTGCAGATACCAATTCTTGCTCTGAATTGCCTTCTCCATGGACTATGCATGAAATCTATAGAGGGATGCTCATCTTCCGACTTGGATAGCTAACAACCCTCTAAACTCAGGTGGTTTTCATGTCCCTATTTAAAGACACAAAAGGTCATGCTCTGACAAAATCAAGATTAACGTCAGTAGGTTACTGCTGGGCCCAGTGGCCTCTACTAAGACTAGTCTCTCAGAGAATTCAGCCCTATAATCTGTGAGAAATATCAACTGTAAAACATGCAAAACGTTATTGTACTTTAATGCAGTCACAGAAATGGCAGGGTGCCTGAACCAGCTGAAGGGATCTGTGAAAGAATGGGAGTAGCTTTGCTGACTGTGATTGAACACAAATTTACAGAAAACATTATTTTCAGTCCTTCATGGGAAAAGCCCTTGTATGTGTGTTTCATAGATCTTTCAAAGTGAGACAGAAAACAAGGAACAAACTCTGAGTACACACATTTAACAATTTAAGAAGTGGACCGTTTGAAATATTTGTTTTCTTCATTACACCCACTAGGCTATTTTAGAGCAACTTCTAAATTATTTAATTTCAATATATTCATATCAATTCTTGGAAGATGCCTCGTTAAGAAATGGGTGCCTCAAGAAGTAAAAAACCCAAACCTTTCTGCAATAATATAGAGGTTAGGTTTGACTTGATGATCTTAAAGGTCTTTTCCAACCTAAATGATTCTATGTTTCCCAATAGAAGATGGCCTTAAAACAATGTAGTCATTTCTCTCTGCCATTTTCAGAAGTGCTCAGAGCTGTCCTAATTCTTGCTACTTTGAAGTTAAGGTTATACTATTGTCAGGGAATGAGCAAGGGTAATGCTGAGCATACTTTTAATCTCAAGTAATAACTAAATCAAGGATCTACTGGATTCAGAACTCCAGCAGAAATCATTGGAAGTAGCAATAGGATATGAGGAGGAACTAAAGTATGAGGCATCATCTCTTCCAATTCCTCATCTGTCCAATAGCTATTTCTAAATAAAAGCACAAACTATTACTGCTTGTTTTCCTCACTTCATGTTCCCATCTGATCACAAAGACCAACAAGAGATTATAGTAGCCATCTCTGCTTCTTCTATACCTCCACAGCACGTCTAGCTGTTCACAGCAGTATGGATGGACTGCTGGCACGTTCCAGGTCCTCATCACTCCTCTGGCAAAGCCCTCCAACACTTTGAGTTGAATAATCTACTT
The DNA here is from genome assembly GCF_026419915.1 of Harpia harpyja. Taxonomy (NCBI): domain Eukaryota; kingdom Metazoa; phylum Chordata; class Aves; order Accipitriformes; family Accipitridae; genus Harpia; species Harpia harpyja. The sequence goes on from NC_068941.1 coordinate 37,060,364, forward strand.
GCTGATGTGTGTTACCTGTAACAATGCAGTGAAATGTAGTGAATGTATTTGAAGTGTGTGTACTGTACACTGTATGCAATAAACCACTGCCATCCTACAAAGAAAAGCATTTGATAGTCTACATTTTCTGTACTAAAAATATTGAAAACAGCACTGAATTGAGAACAAAAGTGCATTAAATTAATTCCACGATTGTCATTCTTAGTCACATAAAGAAACTAATTAGAACTTAGATCCACTTAGCATATCCAAATGTGTTGGAAGCATAATTACCACAGAAACCGTACTGCTTTTGACAGATTCAAACCCCTAGGAAGTTATTGAAAAGCCTTTGTATCCTTTTGACGTTAAAGTCCATTTTTAATTATGTACATTAATGTGTACATATTTATATAATTAACTTTTTAGCCCGACCCATTCTACCTTTTAAGGAAAAAAAAACCCAACATAACTGACTCCCGGATATTTAGCATAGCACTAATTCTCCTTCAAAAAGGCACATTTTATTTTCAATTACTGTGCATTTAATTTTCAATTCAATTGTTCCTTTATGTAGCACAGCCATGGCGAAGACAAATGTGCAGTGCCTTGTCAATAAAGTTGAAATTGATTTTGAGTGGGAGCTGCTTACTGTTATTAGGTGAAAACAAATCAACATTTATTGATGACAATTTGAGCCTGTCATTGCAGCAAGCAGCAAACGTAACTTGCTGAAACAGCAAGATGGTGGTGGTATGAAGCTACCTCTTCAGCTCTACCTCTCTCTTAACTGCTTCTGCAATGCATTTGTTGTTTCTGCAGTTACTTCCTTTTTCTTTTGTTCTGTCTCTGATAGTTGAAATGAGAGAAGAGATGAGGCAATAACAGAATCTCACATTAATTCTGGTTGATTTGCGTAAAACAATATGGGGGATAGAAACTCTCTATTGAGCACAGTACTTGTCATCTTCTTACCATATGAATTTTGTCATTTATAGTGCTTGGTACTTCAGTTACAGTTTCTTTTCTTTATTCTAATGACAGCATTCACTTTGCTACATTCAGTTATAAAATGATGAAGATGGAAAAGTTGTCAATGTTCTGCTTCCTTTGATATCAAATTTACAATCTCTTACTGATCATCCCACCTCCCAGCTTGTTATCCCCTTTATCATCATTATTAGAATGGTTTTTTCTCTCCTGTTTTCCTGGCAGAGCCAAAAATTGATCTCCCTTCTTCTTTAGAAATTTTTGCCTATGTGAACTATGCATTATGGAAGGTCTGTAATTTGTATACCAATATTAAAATAGGCAAAACCTATCCTATGTATATCTGCAATTTCCAGACACTGATTTATAAGGAACTTGGAACACTAAAATCTATAATGCTTTTACGACAGCTTACAGCCAGATTTTCTTCCCTACTTCCTATGAAATCAGTGAATTCTGCTGGATACCTGAGAACTTTCACTTTTTTTCTGGCAGAGTAAAATGCAGATTAAAACTGTGTCAATTAATCAAGAAAAATACATTAGCCTGGTGTGATAACAGTTGAGGACAACCATAGAAAATAAGTAAAACCAGAATACTTCTATGAATGCATTACTTAAGTGCTTGTCACTACAGGAGAGTGTAGAGTGTTCTGTTACTCCAATTAATATAGAAAATATACAGGAACCGGTTCATCCAGCACTGCTATGCAGCCACCTCTGAACTCAGACTGCATTACAGCAAAACTACAGAACAGTCGAGCAGAAAACACTCTAGAGAAGCTGCAAGGGAAATCTGAAAGATAAAACACCACTACATCTGCAACTGGAATTGATCAGGACACCAGGATTTCTATCACTGCTCTTTCCTTTATTTTCCTGGCATTTAAAGAAAAAGAAAAGAAAAAAAAAAAGAAAAGAAAAGAAGAAAAAAAAAAGAAAAAAAAAGAAAAAAGGAAAAAAGAAAAAAGAAAAAAGAAAAAAGAAAAAAGGAAAAAAAGAAAAAAAAGAAAAACAAAAAAATGAACAAGATCTTGGTTTTACTACAGACAGCCTAACAAAACATTTCCAGTGGAAATGCCCACCACAGAGCACTGTTAAGGAACCACTCTATCAGCAGCTCATAAGAGAGCCGGTCATCCACAGAAATATGAGCCTTCTCGCCTGCAGTACCCATATGTTCTTCAGAAACTCCCTTCTCAATTTTCATCCAGGTCCAACCTGCTTCAGGAACTGACTTTTTCCAAGATAGGACTTCAACAGAAGAAATGTGCATTAACAAGGCCCTTCTTGATTCCAAAGCATAATAAATTCACACAACTGGAAAAAACATCATGAAGCTGTCATGGAACAGCACTCAGCTAGGAGATTCTAACTCCCAGGTGTGCTAGGAAGACTCAAAATGGGATACACAAAAAAAAAAAAAAAAAAAGAAGAAGAAAAAGGGTATTTTTGTGATGCGTGGATTCAGCTTTTACAAAATTTGCTAGGACACCAGTTTAGACAAAATTCAAGCATGGCAACATAGAAATAGTTTTGCGCAGAGTATTCCTGATGCCTCTTGTCAGTTGTTGTTTAATACATCTGACATTAACTGGGAAATCAGAGACTAAATCCTATAGATGAAAGACTATGTCTCACAGAAGAAACACCAGAAAAGATATGTTTCAGTTGTCATTCTGATACTGTCAGTTACGTAAAATTTAGTCAGACACTCTGTCACCTGGTTAAAGAGTCCTTTCAGTTCAGCTCCCTAGCCAGCACCCAACAGTTGGTCAACCAAATCTGCAAAACGTCTGATGGCCAGGGGTTAACCAAGGGCCTTTGTACTCCTGGGCTTGATTAAAGAAACAAGGATTAGTTTTGCTCTTCACAGCAATTTCCTAATACGATTGGTTAGCAGGAAAGCTTTCTGTGTTTAACTTCTCCCTTCACTGGAGCTTAGGTAATAGTCAGCAAATAATAAGTTGTTAAAATCAATAGAAAATACTGTGTTCAACAAATTGGATAATGTATAGCAGCACTTGTTTCTCCTCCATTCTGTGTGCTGAAACCTATATAGTTCTGTGCATTCAGTTAATTATTTTGTACAGTATGTTTTATTGCTTTAATTTGTCTCTGGACAAGAAGGAATGACCCGCCCCTGGACTCTGTTATTTTCAAGCTATGTTAGGAGAATGTGAATACCCAAGTTTAGTTTTATATCCAGTGGCTTAAGGATTATAATTGCAGCAGTCAAGGTGGTCTATTTGTTCTATTAACTGATCATAGACACAAGTGCAATAACCTAAGTAAGAATTTCCTTCCTCAAAGCCAAAGCACATGGCAGAATAACGCTGCACACAGTTAATAAAATGTTTTGCTTTGGGGACTGCCCAAATATCTTTTTCATATTGAATTGAAATAAAGAAGCTAATGGAAAGTTACCTGCTGGTAACCTGCTGTTTGTTTGTTTGCCTGCCTACCAGCTCTTGACTCAATATTTTCTCAAGGACTCATGCACCCAGATTGGTGCCAGAAGTTATAATTGGATGTTTTAGACCACTGACACATGTTGAATATATGGGAAAAAACCATAGACTGCATAGTTGTTCTCACACTGCATGTTCCACTCATGAAGCTCATGCTAAGCACTTAGGCCAAGCTTCCAGATGAACTCTAATGGTATGATTTTTGGAAAGTATAGTAAATCACCACATCTCAAAGATAATGAACCATCTCCCCAGGTCAGTGGTGTCATTCTAATGGTCCCTCACTTTTTTTTCCCTTCATCTCTACCTTACTTTCTCTATTACTGCTTTCCCTTTCATTTGAAATTTGGTGGTTTTAATCTATCATTTCCCACTTCTAAGTGTCTTCTCTTTTATCTTTGGAAAACACCCTTTTTTCCTTCTTTAGTCCTGTCTGTGAATTCAGCACTCCCAGTGGTTCCCTAACCTGTGGTTAACTTGCTCTTTCCTACATTGCAATGCCTCTTGCCATTTCTCTGTGTACTTTCAGCATACTTTCTTTCCTCTTTGCTTTTCTTTCCCTTGATCTTACCTGCTGTTTCCTGTGCCTTTTTCCTGTCTTGCTCTTTTAGTTTAGGGTTTGGGTTGGTAAAGGGACCTTACTTCTCACTTCATCCAGCTTTGACTCATCTTTCAAATCACTTTGGGTCCTTTCTCCTTTCTCTCTAGCCCTTGGATCGCCTTTTCTCTCACACAGTCCTCTATGGAAACTTTCCCTCAACTCCTCCCTCTCCTCTTGTGTTGTGAGGGAGATGGGACTTACCAAAATACATTACCGTACAGCCCTGCTTCTGTTGCTCTCACCTTTCATATTCTTTTCACTCCTGTCCCCTGAAATCCTTAACACAACTCTGAAGAAAAGACTCAGACAAGGATATTAATGAGCCGGATGGTGTCTCTTTCCCAGTGCCTCTGTATTTCAATTAAGTCAAATACTCAGAAAAGCCTGTTCTTTGACCCAATACAGACATCACCCCTTTGCCATTTGGTGACTTCACTGTGGATCGCTGTGCATGAAATCTCCCCTGGGAATCCCGGTGGTGCTCAGGGGTTGTGTGGCAGCAGGCATTCACAGTGAAAGTATCGGTCCTTCTTCATTCCTTCTGTACCACAACCCAGAGCACAGAGAAAGCACAGGCATGCAGGCTACTGGCATGTTCTGACATTGCTTAAATGCCAAAATGACCTTTGCGAGGAGGGAGGTTTTGTCCTCCTTTTGCTGAAAATTGAGGTAAGAGTGTAACAGCTGACAAGAGCATGTTGCTGGTGGCTGGCGGTTTTGGTCAACAGCTATAGGGAGGCCAGTAACCACCCAAGATGAGTAACACACTTGCCTTTCAGACTTTATGATTCGACCTGACTTGGCCATATATCACCCAGAATACACTGCAAACAACAGGAAGTTGGGAAGGAAAAAAGGAGTTTCACTGAAGACAGATATCAGTTATTAAGTCTAACATTTACTTTTATGATTTTTTTAACAGTATATTTTACTGTCTAGAGTCTGTGTTATCACCTTGTTGTGGTTTATCAGGTGATGTAAATAAATTAACTTAAAATAACATAAATAGACTCTTCCTCCTCCAAAAAAGGAGAAAGTAATAATCTTTCCCCAAAACACACATACACACACTTTCTTTTTTCTTCAGAAGGCACCCCCCCCTTTAGACTATCAAAGTTCTTCATACTGCCAGAGTAAAACTCATTAATATCACTTCTATTTTACACTGAAAGCTTGCTCACTGATGTCTGAATTATTCCAGAGAAATTGGTAATACCAAGTAAGTTCAGGTTTGTGTGTAAATACAGTCACTTTGATTTTTAATTGCAAATCCTTGTCTTCTTTCTCATCAGGCATATTAAGAGTTTAAAAGGATCTCTTTTATCTAAATCATGTAAGGTCTGGAAAAAAATACTTTAAAAATCAGGGTTTATAATTGAATTTGGTCCATTTCGTGCTGGGACACCACTGCATCTTTATGATACCAACGAGAAGAATATTTAAAGTTACTACTCCAGCTTGTATTAGATCACAGTATATAAGGTTTTTGTACCATAGTAAAACCTTTGATCAAACCTGATCAGTGACAAACAATGAAAAAATATTGTTTTCCACTGGGTTGCATGGAACCTCTCTACAGGTAGCAAGAAAACATGCGTGGCACATTTCAGCTTCTCATCAGTTCCCTGGGAGTATATGAGTATTCTTCAATAGACTCCCAGCTTTCCCTTCAGCTTAGTAAGGTGCTTTTTGGGGATTTGATTTTTCAGAAAGAGTTTGACAAAGTGGAACGTCAACACAAACCGTTTGCACTGTTGCAGGGCTCAAAAATTCTGGGGGCAGCGTTCCAGAAATAAATCAAAACTGTAACAGCATAGAACAAACCCAGCACTGTTTCACTTGGAGAGAAGTGGGTTTATGGAGCAGGACTCTGAACAAACCAAGTCCAATAAACCACATAAGTGAATTCTTCATAGTAGAGTAAATTGGCCTATGCTGAACACCCTGCTTCTGCAGCAGACTGCTGCCAGTGCTGAGTTACTTGGGTACATCCACGCACACTGCATTGCAGTCAGCTCTGTGAGCAGGCATGCTGAGAAGCACCTTGGCATTTTTCCGCAATGCAAATCTCCCCTTGAATATAACCACAGAATTAGCAGTCCAGGAATCAGTTCTGGAAGTAAATCCACACAGAGAATTGTGTATTAGCTTCATCACTCTCCAAGCTGGGAAGAAAAAAAAAGGCTGTTATCTAGTTCCAGCCCAGGAGCTGCAGTAGTAGAGCAGTAGTACTAAAGAAATCTGTGCTTGTTTTAAAGGAAGCTGACAAGGAATGCTGTGTTTACGTACACGTGGGGCACAGTGAGGCTACAAAACATCTGGACTAATCTCAGTGGCACCTCTTTAGCCCTATTTTTGAAGTGTAAGCAGAATTATTACACCACCACTTGCATAGAAATGCATCAATGAACTCTACATGTGGTTATCTTTTCATATGAAGCACAATGTTATGAAGCATACTTTTTTTCAGGTATAACATATGGGAATCTCCCTTTTTCTTTGGCAGGCTAAAGGACTTTAAATGAAGCAATACTCCACCACTACTTACTGAAAAGTAGATGTATTTATTTATTTAGCAACTAAATGCTCCTTGAGCAGTACTGCTGCTGTGGTTTTCCTTACACATGAAACACAAGAGTTGCATTCACAGCACTTGGGTAAAGGGTGGGAAATGTTCCTAGGATGCACATACCATGGAAATACATGTTCTGAAAACCTCTGAAAGAGGACACCCTAATTTTTAAATATATACTTACACTTAGCATGTTTGGCATTGCTACATAATTCTTAACTTCAGCATGAAACAGAGAATAAGAAACAGAAAAATACATCCCTGCCTTACTCAAGGCACTGATATACTGGCATGAAAACACTCCTTCCAAACACCAGATGCGAAGTCAAAGAGATGCACATGTGATAAGATACTATTTTTATCCCAAAGAATGTGGGTCCCTGTCTCCTCAGACAGGTTCAGCCTCTCATCATCAACATGAGAGGCAAAGGAATTAGTATGGAGGTAGTGTGAGAACATGCACCACTGTTCAGTACAGATGATATATGTATCTTAAAGCATATTTGTACATGTCTAGAAGCTGTTCAAGCTTACACAACATCAAAGTAGCTTACACTCTGTTTTTCAGCACAGAAGAATTTGCCAGCTCCTTCTTAAATGTAGTACAAAGAAAGAAAGATCTGATAAGAACTTCTCCTCTTCATCCCTGCCAGTGCAACATGCTTCACAGGCACAGGGGCTGTTCACAAAGCATCAACACCAATGACAAAAAAAAAAAAGATTAAAAAAAAATGCTGATGGAGCATGAGAAATTCCCATGAAAGGCCAGTTTAACTCATTTCCATTTTATATATGCATATATGAAGGCGCTCCTGAGAGTGCCTAAAGAATGGAGACCTTTGGTGAAAAGGGGAAAACCAAAACAAGTTGTTTACTCAAATATTGCCTTCAAGTTTCTCACTACAGAGAAGCTAACATGACAATGCAGCAAGCATAGCACTAGATGATAAACTGCTTTCCCTTGATTCTCCAGATTCCCGTGACGCTTAAATGGGAAATACAAAGATTGAAACAATCTTTGCTTAAACATAGATCAATACTCCATTCCTAAAATCCAGGATTTATTCTCAGTGTTGGCAGAAAAAAAAAAAGAGGCTTGCTAAGTTGAATATGTCACAGACTTACTAGCTTGATGCTGGCTAGTAAATCAAAGCAGCATTTTGTCACTGATATGTTAGAAAATATTATTCCAGTATAACCCACACTCACAGGGTGTATGGCTAGAGTGTCACCAGTTTTCAGTGCGTTATGGACCAGATATTACAAGTGATTTACTGGATCATATAGTTTTGAGAGTTTGGTAGTAAAGATAATAAGGTTGTGGGATGTTTTTTTCCACTCCCTCAGCACAGAGCAGCTTTCTTAGGAATCAGAACTGACAGTGAAGAAATTAAAAAATTTAGCACAGCAGTGACCAAGCAGAGTATCAGTACCAAGCAACAGCTGAGAAGAAGCAACAGCTTCTTCTGAAGGCTGTTTTTGGACCATGAGGCTTGGAGCAGTGAAGAACAGAAAGGTCAAGAGTGACTTTGAGGAGATGGTTGTGGCCAACAACCTGGATTACAAAAGGGAACTTCTTCCCACTAAATACAACTGCAGTGGGAGCAGATGTGTTCACCTAGAGTCCTAAAAATCAGCACAGGGGCCAGGAGCACCAAGCACTGGGAAGTCTTTGAAGAACTAGGTCACGGTCTGTCTCACACCAGGAGTCCCTCTCTCCATGGGGTCCAGATTATCCTTTCTAAGATTTTTGCTTCTAGATGACCTAGCCTTAGTTCCAAAGCACAGGCCTTTTTAGCTTAATAAACTGTTACTGAAATTATTTCTGTGCTAGAGGCCCTGACAGAACTGCTACACTGATAACCAAATGTTATACTGATAATGATCAAAAGCAATTTCCTCTCTAACTACCAGCACTATAAACTCACCTTCAGCACAGACAATACATTCAGCTGCTTTCCTTTCTATATACCACAGGACATCTGCTACCTCATTATGTAGCAGAAAGGCTGTCCCTAAGACAGACAGACCTGTGCTTCTATGGCGTTCTGATGATGCCCTCAATGACACTTCAGAGGTATCATCATCTGACCACCAGGAAAAATGTAGTTCTGATAGCTGGTGGTGATGTTGCACAGCAATTACAGCTGAGTGTCAGACTGTACAAAACCTGTTTAAAATGTTTATGTTACACTTGTGCATTACACAACATACACAGTTTAGGGCAAGTTTGGTGTCCACTGTATTTACTACTAATCAATTCTCCACAGAAGAATACCTAAACCCTAGCAGGATTTGTTAGTAGCTAGTTCAGTAGAGCCACATACAGGAGTGGGTGCTTCTGTATTAGAGAAGCAGAGGCATGAGTGAGCATAAATTTCATATGCTGTAGTAAGGGTGGGAAAAAAGGTTGCCTATTGAAGAAGGGCTCAGATGAGTAGTATAACATTTTGTAAAAAAGTGAAACATTTCTATATGTCTATTATTTACTACTGAAAATTTTAAAAAGCACCACAATAAAATAGCATTACAAAGGCAGGCTATGACTCTCTCTGGTGCATAAAAAACTACTCTGACAATCAGACACAAAGTTTCTAAGAAGTCTCTGAAAAGTGCTAACAAAACAAAACAAAAAAATCACCTTTTCTGCTTTACCATCAGTTGGACAAAACTGGAAGGTTAAAGAATTTTGGGAAGGAAAAAGCTGAGTTTTGCCTACTAAGACAAAACATTTTTAGTAAATTGCTCTGGAGAACCTGAATGGCTGACAGTGTGAGTGATTTTACAAAGTCATTGCTCCATACAGTGCAAGTATTTGCCCTTATTATGGTAAATAAGCTTGTCAGAACAATCTACATATCATGAACACTTAAATGGCAAATTATATGTAGTAGAATACCTGAAGGCTTAAAGTATCCTTGTGGAAAATAGTAAACCATTAGTTTAAAAGATGAACTGACACTTCTAATAAGCCCTCTCTAGAATAGCTGAATCAGTAAAATACATTTTTATTACAAGTGAAAATCACTGCTTTAATGACACTGGAATTTGCCACAAAAATAAATTAGCAATATATCCTTAGTAATTAAAACTACAAAACACAATATAAATCTATCTTGCAAAGGGTGGGAATTATATTTGCTAGTACACTATATTCCCACAAGAGATCCTGTTTAGCGTACACAATGCTGAAATTGTGTAAAGAAACTAAGAACTTTAAGCCACTGAGATTTTTCTTAGTTTAAAATTGCAAAGAACCTTCTAAGAACATATTGTGGCATTGTCCTGGTTTCAGCTGGGATAGAGTTAACTGTCTTTCTAATAGCTGGTACAGTGCTATGTTTTGAGTTCAGTATGCGAAGAATGTTGATAACACTGATGTTTTCAGTTGTTGCTCAGTAGTGTTTAGACTAAAGTCAAGGATTTTTCAGCTTCTCATGCCCAGCCAGAGAGAAAGCTGGAGGGGCACAAGAAGTTGGCACAGGACACAGCCAGGGCACCTGACCCAAACTGGCCAACGGGGTATTCCATACCATGTGACGTCCCATTTAGTACAGGAACTGGGAAGGGGGGGGGGCGGGGAATCGCCGCTCGGGGACTAACAGGGTGTCAGTCGGCGGGTGGTGAGCAATTGCACTGCGCATCATTTGTACGTTCCAATCCTTTTATTATTACTGTTGTCATTTTATTAGTGTTATCATTATCATTATTAGTTTCTTCTTTTCTGTTCTATTAAACCATTCTTATCTCAACCCATGAGTTTCACTTCTTTCCCCGATTTTCTCCCCCATCTCACTGGGTGGGGGGGGAGCGAGTGAGCAGCTGCGTGGTGCCTAGTTGTTGGCTGGGGTTAAACCATGACAGTCCATTTTGGCGCCCAATGTGGGGCCCGAAGGGTTGAGATAATGACAAACCTGACCAGAGCTTGTTAAAAGAAATTCGTTATAAGCATTCATTATATCAGTCTAATAGTCGCTGGTCATTATGTTGATTTATGTGTTCTTAGAGTTGTTGCTCTGGTTTTTAAAGTTCTGTTATGTATCACCTCACTTGCTGTATGTAGTCCCTCTTCTGCTGCTTATCATCCGTGGGAGGTGGATTAAGGTTTTCGCTTTGATGTATTGTATAACACTGGTTTATGGTATGATAAAGTCGTCGGCTGTGGGATTAATCTGGTACTTGCACTCAGCATTGTCACCTTTATACTCCGGGAGCCATGTGTGGGAAACTATTAATAATTACACCATTTACCTTTCCTCCTTGGAAAACGAGTCTATGGGTGGGGTACATTTCTTCCCCTCTCCTTTCTCCTTCAGCAGTTAATTATACAGCGGGGCCTCTTCAGCACGTGCCACCTCCTCCTCTGGCGACATTCCAAAATCTTTGCCTTCTGGCCAGTCCGTGATCACTTCTAAAATTCCTGGGTGACTGGGGTTTCCTACGCAAGCCCATTGTGTGATCAGTGCAATCCACTTACTCCATGTGGCATCAGTCGCGTGATGTGTAGAGGAGACCCTCCCTTTGAACATCCAGCCCAGCACTGGCAGTCGGGGTGCTAAGAGGAGCTGTGTTTCAGTACCAACCACTTCTGAGGCAGCTCGAACTCCTTCGTAGGCTGCCAATATCTCTTTTTCAGTTGCAGTATAGCGAGCCTCAGATCCTCGATATCCTCAACACCAAAACCCCAGGGGTCGGCCTCAGGTCTCCCCAGGTGCTTTCTGCCAGAGGCTCCAGGTAGGGCCATTCTCTCCAGCTGCAGTATAGAGCACATTTTTAACATCTTGTCCTGTCCGGACTGGTCCAAGGGCTACTGCATGAACATATCGCAGCAACCGAGACTCTCTGATTTCCATCCACAAGTTGATTCACCAACTGGAGAGCCAAGGAGTGATCAGCAAAACTCGCTCACCCTTTAATAAATAGTCCCATATGGCCAGTGCGAAAGTCTAATGGGGAGTGGAGATTAACAGTTGACTATCGCGGCCTGAATGAAGTTACGCCACCGCTGAGTGCTGCCGTTCCAGATAAATAGACTGTTGTGGTTTAACCCCAGCCAGCAATTAAGCACCACGCAGCCTCTCACTCACTCCCCCCCACCCAGTGGGATGGGGGAGAAAATCGGGAAAAGAAGTGAAACTCGTGGGTTGAGATAAGAACGGTTTAGTAGAACAGAAAAGAAGAAACTAATAATGACAATGATAACACTAATAAAATGACAACAGTAATAATAAAAGGATTGGAACGTACAAATGATGCGCAGTGCAATTGCTCACCACCCGCCGACCGACACCCAGCTAGTCCCGAGCGGCCGTTCCCCGCGCCCACTCCCAATTCCTATACTAAATGGGACATCACATGGTATGGAATACCCCGTTGGCCAGTTTGGGTCAGGTGCCCTGGCTGTGTCCTGTGCCAACTTCTTGTGCCCCTCCAGCTTTCTCTCTGGCTGGGCATGAGAAGCTGAAAAATCCTTGACTTTAGTCTAAACACTACTTAGCAACAACTGAAAACATCAGTGTTATCAACATTCTTCGCACACTGAACTCAAAACATAGCACTGTACCAGCTATTAGAAAGACAGTTAACTCTATCCCAGCTGAAACCAGGACAGGCATATATGGCAGTGATTATTTAACCAGCTAAGTAGTTATACTGTGCTCATCACTACAGCGTTTCTAGGATTTAATTTTAAGGGATAATATGAATTTTAAAATCACCTTTCCATTTGAAAAGATCTACTACTTTTAAGAAGGGAGAAATGTCTATCTTAAGATTATATTAACAAATCAGTAATTGGGCTCAAATTACCTTCTAGAGCACGTTACAGCTACCATACTTGCCCTGATCGCTTGCTGCTTCCCATTTTCAACAGGACCCACTTGATATGACTGTAAACAATATGAGGTAGGAACTACACATTAGTAACCTATGTAATGGAGCTTTTTACTGTAATCATAACTATCATGAGAGATATAGCCAAAATCAAGTATTTTGTCCTCATTTTTCTCTGAGTTTCAGCTGCACCTTGTTTATGTTGCCTGCCTGATAGCTACCAGGCTGTTTCTCCTGTATAACCAATTATTGAGGGGTTAGAAATGTCCAAGAATTCTCTCTCTGTATGATCTACCCATGGATATGCCAGAATCACAGCCTTTATGCTATTGCTGATGAAAGTAAGTATGTTAAGCTCCTTCCCAAGAGAAGAGAAAAATTTCTTCAGTTGGTGACTTCAGAAAGGTGACTTAAAAATAATAATATCCCTCCAAATGTTAGACACAGCCCAGGAACAGAATCCTGGAGTCCTGTTTCTCAACAGGTTGTGGGTACCACTGCATTATCTTCCAATGCACACCTGAAGAATTTCACTGGGGATGCTAATTATCTTTCAATCAGTAGGACCAAAGATTAACAGCCACACTAGAGAGGATGTAAATAACTTCAGGGCTAAGCATACTTGCTTGAAAGCTGACTCTTGTCTGGACTACTCTTGTCTGAGTGTTCATCTCCATTATTGGAGGAACAGTTGTGACAGAGAATTTTACTAGTTTACATAAACTTAGAAAAAAAGACATCATTACTGTAGTTTCAGACTTTAACACAAACTTCCCCTATTTATTTATTTATTTATATTTAATATCATGGTCTTTTAAAATTTCACTCTCAGGCTAACCTCCATCTATGCAATCCCAGGTAACGTGCTGTAAGTCTGCTACTTCAGGCTAAAGAGAAAAAAAAGTCAAAAGAGCCTATTACATGGTGTGGCATCTATCCATTGTCTAAAGCGGAGATGAAGGCTATTAGCCTGTTAGCATTAGTTCTGATTTAAACACTTTACTCTAGACACTTTCATTAACTGTGTTGACATAGCTATATATTATTCATTTAACCCGCATTTCATTGCACTCCTAATATGCAATCATGTTTTGCAAATGTGAACCTGAATCTAAGGCATTCAAGAAAGGCTAGAATCTTGGCTGGTGTAAGCCAGAGTATTTTAGTGAAAATAAGCCTCACTAGCCTAGTTGAGGATCCAACCCTATCTCCACACCTGCAAATGCAACTATATTTCTTCCGAGAATAGGACCTGAATATGTCTCCATTTTTAGTACAACACCTGGGATTTATGCTCAGCTCACTTTTCATTGCATTAAAACACTCATTAAAATGACAATTTGTACTGTTATAGGAAAGGTAAAATGCCTCTATGTAAGATGCACTAAAACTAAGTGAATAATTCATCTACTTTTCATATACAAATTTATTCATGGAATAATATCCTCTAATAGTTCCTGTTATGGAGATTACAGGCAGTTTCTCCAGAGCATTCAATAATCAGAAAGCTATGCTAGTTCATTTGGCTGGACACATTGCCCTTACAGAACATCTTTGTCTCATGATTGGATTATCAGGTTTCTGGCATGAACATCTGTATTTATCAATTCAATTCTTACCAGTTTAGAACCTATGAAAATACAGACCACATACTTTCTAAAGTAAGCATTAACAGTAACTTAGTGTAAGCATTACACGGCACATGGTAGTCCTACACTCAGTAATTGTCATTCTGAGTTTTTAGCAAATTTAAAATCCTTGAACAATCAAAACTGACTAAGTCCTTAGGCAAACAAGCAGTGGCAAGTCCAAGCCCCTGGCACCCAAACCAGTCTGTCTAGTTGTTTTGTGATTTTTTTTTTTTTTAAAGATAGGTTTGAAAACTCAGAGTACTATTAACAATGTATTAAACTGTAATGTATTCACTAATGTCCTTCTCCCCCAGCTAATGGGATTCATAATTATCTCACTTCGGTAGCTAAGATAATTTCCTCAATATTTCTTTGCTGTTACTTCTTATATGCTATTTCCCTGATGAAAACAAGGTTTAAGCCCCTCCACCAGGTCTATTCCTACCTTTAATGCACTGGCATCTTCTATTCCCATCTCCAAATAGCTATTAGGGTCATATCTCTTTTGAAAAAAATTCTCTAATCAGCCCAGTCTATTTCTGTGCTAATTATTGCTATGCTCAGAATGACTATATTGAACAGATAACCCTAACATATACACATTATTTTGAATTGTGTAGGCTTCTGTCTCCCTGCTCCTCTAGAAGTGTCATTGTAGCTCTGCTGGTATAATTCTATGAACAGGCTAGGCTTGTAGAGAAAAGTAATATCTTTTATTAGACCAAGAGATATAGTCAGGGGAGAGAACAAGCTTTGGGCTCAGAAAACTAATGAAAGTCCTCCGAGACAAAAAAGCTTTCTCGTTTTTCCTCCAACTGTATTATTTGGTCTTATAAAAGATATAACCTTTTCCCTATAGGCCTGACTGTCCTTAGTTATAACAGATTACTTACAATGGAGATAGGTCAAAAAGAAGTTGTAGAACAAAAGTAAGTAAACCAAAACGCCAAAACCACAGCTAGGGAAGGTAAAATCATGGCCTAGATAAATAGCAACTCCTTGCATAGAATAGTCTGCCTGACAGTTCTGAAGATGGTCACTTCAACCTCAATACCATGATAGGATTGCTTGTCAAGACTACTAACCTCTTGCCCAAAACAAAACGATCAGTTTTTTGGAGAGAGTGCACAGGTGGGTTGTTAATTAGCACACTGTCAGCTATCTACAGAAAGCAGACAGGAAACTGAATGATGCTCAGGTGAAGCTATGTGCATCTAGATTTAAGGATATGAAGGCACTGAAAGAAGGGCTCCCCATGCATATCCATAGCAACAGGAAGGCTATGGAAAATACAGGCTTGCTGCTCAATGGGCAGGGGACCTAGAGACAAGAAGCACAGGAACAGCTGAGGAACATGCTTTCTTTGCTGGAATCTTTACCGGTAACATTTGTTCCTGTGCTTTCCAGCTCCTGCACCTAGTGACAGATTCTGGGGGAATAAACTACCACCCACGATGCAGGGAAATCAGAGGGGATGCTTAAACAAGTAAATGAGTCCATGGGACCGCACAGGATATATCCGGTAGGGCTGAGGGAGCTGGTGGATGTCACTACAAAACTCTGATGTTTGAAAGGTCATAGTGACTGGAAAAAGGCAAACATCACGCCCATCTTCAAAAAGCACAAGAAAGAGGACTCAGTGAAGGAAAGACTGTCCAACTTAACCTCAGTTCTTTGAGGGATTATGGAGCAAACCCCTTTGGGAGGCACTTCCAAAGACACAAACAACAGTGAGGTGCTGAAGAACAGCTGGCAGAGATTTTCCAGTCAAATCATGCCTGATCTGCAGACTGATTTCTGCAGTAAGGAGGACTGGCTTGATGGATGAGGAGGTAGCAGTTTGCTTGACTTTAGCAAGGCTTTTGACATGGTCTATATTCTTGTAGCCCGGGCTACATTAGCAAGAGCGTAGCCAGCAGAGAGCTAGGTTTGTTCAGCAGGATAGGATATGAAGAGGAATCTTACTGCTGCTTATAACTGATGGAGAGGTGGGTTACAGAGAGGATGCAGCCAGACTGCCTGGTGGTGGCACAGAATAAAAGAATGAAAAGCCACAGTCACAGGTTGGAGCAAAAGCAATTCTTTGCTGTTAGAGCGACCAAACACTGGGAACAGAGGACCCAAAAGGTTTTGCTCAAAAGAAACAGCTTTTGTGTCACTGAAAACTGTGATTTTCCCAAGAAAGGAAAACCATTGTAGATGTCATTACTCAAAGGCCATATAATCACCATGGTTAACAAAGCTAAGAATCTGAGGGGGAAGAAGGGAAGGACATGATCCAGGTTTCCACTCAGACAGCAGTGAGATGCCAGGCTTAATCTAAAATAGAAGTGAAGGACAGCCCTTTCCATCTGAAGGTGATGCTCTCTAGGGATGAAGGCAGGACATCCTGTCCATGTGTTTCACAGGCAGATGATGCCTTTGAAATGGGAAAGCAAACTTCTGTAAGTAGAGTGAAGAAAAATGGTGGAGATTTTAAAGCCTCTCCTTTATCCAAGCAATTTCTATCTGTATCTTCCATCCAAACAATCCTCTTTTCCTATAAGATTCTGATTCTTCAAATCCCAGTTTATCAATTAATCCAGATTGCTTCTTACAGTAGACAACTGCTCCTCTAACTATCTGCAAATTTTACCAATGATGGTTGTCTAGTTTCTCGAAGAAGGTTGATAAAAATATTTAAAAGGAAAACAAGCCATTTTTCTTGAATATAAAGAGACCTCAGGACTAACAGCAGTTATAATACAGAATCATAGCATAAATTGATGTATTACCAGACAGGTATAATAGATGGAGGTTTAAACAGTAATTATTAAGGTCACCCTATGATTTGTGCTATGAAGCATCCTTTTTTCATTTGTTTGATATTGGCAATTTGAAATACATAGGCTGAAGTTTTCCACACCAGATGTCATAACTCATACACATACATAATTTAAATTACAAAAGCTGGTATTCAAATAAATTGGTCATCTTCTCATTTCTGAGTAGTATCCAACCTTGGAAATGCTTTAAATCCTTTTTTTCAAGTGATAATACAGTAGGTAGTGTTTTAGCATAACTTCTACCAAGTTCCCCTCCTACTATTTTTCTGCTTGTTTCACACCTTCTAGCTAGATAAGTTCCAGGTTTTGTCTTTGACTGACAATTAATTTATTTTTTTAAAACTAGGGCAAAATTTTTCCAACTCTGCAAAAGGAAGATTGCAGGAAAAAAAAAGTATCCTCAAAATTAAAAAAACCCTAAAAGTGTCATGACCTACTTTTAATGCTGTCTGGGACAGGAAACTCAGTTCAGGAAACAAACAGTTTGTGAAAAGTTTGCATATGCTAGCTGAAGCATTTCTGAGATAGACAAACAGCTCCATTTGCTATTTTCACTTTTAAGTTGTCCTACAACTCTGGTGCTAGATCATCTTGGTAAAATCTGCTTTAGACAAATTTTAAAATCTTGCTAATATGCTTTTTCTTGACAGAATGGGACAAAACTTTTAATTCATAGCTTAGAACACTAGAATTAGAGCTTTAGATTTTAGCAAGCTCTTCAGAGATTGTTTTCAATCACATCACAAAAGGCATTTTTAAGAGTATGTATCACTAGCATTGAAAACCTGAAATTTCTTGTGGACTTCATGAAGCTGTTTCTGACAGATTAGATAATAGCTTGCTACTAATCAGTCATAAAAAAACTCACAACACTATTTTATGGGTTTGGTTTCTGCCACTTCTTGTTTGATGAAACAGTTCTTTGAGGATCAGGAATGGCTGTTTGTTCTTTAAAGCGAAGAGCTCTTTTTTCTTTTTGTTTAGTAGAGCACAGGGTTTTCATGTAAAATACCTAAGGAAAAATATCTCTTTGAATAGGACAAAATTGTCTTTTCTAAGGTAGGCTTGACTCAGTGATTTGTAATTTCTCGAGGCATCAGGCTTGCTAGTTTATTCTAATTCAAACTCTCCTATTTTGAAATAAATCATAGGCGCATATCATAATTTGAATCAATACCTTAAAAAACACTACCACACCCTTCCTTAAATGTAGAAAAACAAAAGATAAAGCAACTTCTGACACTCAAGAAATAGTACCTTTTCTATTCTTTAGCTAGTACAGAAATCATATTAAAAAAGAATTTTGCAAACAGCTAAGTCTTTCACCCAGGTCCTAAATCAAAGACCCAAGAAACTGGTGAAAGTCTACTGACTACAGGCATCTCTGGATCAGTGTGCTCCAGCTTAGATGCTCAGCCCCATTTTTATTTTGCTCTTCTCTAATTCTTAAGGAATGTGGCTGAAAAATTCACTGTGAATAAATTATCTCATGGAATGAACTGCCCCAGTTCCTGGTGATTTGTTCATAGCTTTTCGGTATTGACAGAATTAATAAAAAACAGAATATCACAGAGCCTCAGACTGTCACTTCAGCATTTCACTTTTTTGACTGAATGTCTGAAACTCTTTATCGAATCGTCTAATAGGAAAGGACTCTGTGGCGCATCCTTGGCACAAGTATTTAGCAGAGAATTCCTAGCCAAAGAGGGAAGATGAGCTATGATGAATGACTTCAAGATGTCCCTGCAGACCGCTGGCTCTGGGCTGTGCCATGGGCCTGGCAACAGCACCAGCATTTCTAGCAGCCCGTGTAGGCTACAAAACTACAAGAAACCAAACTAATATCTGCAAATATTAATTTTGGAGTCATATATTGGTTTTAATCCCTGCATCTCTTACTCCCAGCATTCTTAGACAAAACATGTATGCAAAACCTTCAATGTGTTGTTAGAATTTAGGAAATGAGTTAATAAGCAAAGAGAGTGAAATTCCATAAGAAATAATGGGTGTGCAGTGGGACCACAAAGGATGGGATTAGTTGGAATACAGAAATGCTCTCTCCTGAATTTTTTGTGTTAACAATTTTGTAAAACCTCTAATTATTACAGCACAAGACCTGCAATTCTAAAATCTAGAGCTTAATATCAGGCTTCTCAGATTTGCTTTTGTTCTTATGCCAAGCAGATGCATTTGCTGTGTATTTGTTATTTGCTTTCTCTGCAACAGTGAAACAGCACACACACAAAAAAAAATCCAAAAAAACAGAAGATGACAGAAAAGATACTGTGTGTCATTAGAATAGTAAAATTCAGTGCTGCTGCAGAAATCTGTATAATCTGAGTTCATCTGCAAGTGTAGAGAATGCACAGAGGAAAAAAAACCCAAACCAACTCTTTTGGCTCAGAGCCAAGTTGCATAACGTGTAAATTAGCCTGTTCTCACAGATCTCTTCCTAAAGCTTACTGCTGCTGTATTAGGTACCTCCTTAAGATTTATGGAAAATGGATACAAGTTAATTCAATTCACAATTTTTTCTTGCCTCATTCCAATTACATGAATCCAGCAAAGCCCATAAGCACAAGGGAACTGGACTTATAAAGCACAAGTTAAAAGTGGAGTTAGGATTTTTCCTGTAATGAAGCTACCATCATCTTCCTCCAAAACACAGCTAAGATGAACATGAAACCTATTCTATAGCACAGAAGATTCTGCACTTGCAGTGCCTATAGTCACAAGTGGGATATGTGGGAGAAACTTAGGGTGATAAAGATCTTCCCACTGCCCCCTATTCAGTATCTTGTCCAAATGAGCAGAATCAGACACAAAAGTGTATTCTTGCAAAAGAGGAAAACACACAAAAGAAAACCCTCAAGGAAAGACACAAAAAGTGGACGAAGGTCCTGGCCAAGTAGTTCTGGATTCAATTAACCCAATGAAAATTCAATATCTTTTCATAAGTCTTCATTATCTCCTTTGATCATGATCTGCCTTTTTATGACCCATTCTAAACCTTAAAGGGTAGGTTATCATCAATGTCACATTAAAGAATCACTGTTCCCTTTCCGCCTCACACTCCCACTTTGAAACTGGAGGAATATAATGAACCTCTTAAAATGTATATAGTCAAAGGTAAAATGTTGACAGCTGTGATGAGAAGAATGAATTTCCCTTCATCTAAAAGTCATGCTTTTTAAGCCGTATATATCTAAAAGGAATATAAGTGTTGAATTTCTTCCTTGATGCAGTGTTCATATAAGAGCAGCAATTCAAATAGCCATGGTCAATGCTGGTGAGAACTGTAGTACAATATACACAAAGTTCCAACAATTCTTCTAGAGGGCACTTATCACTCCAAGGGATCTTCAAAGACAATTCAGTAGGAACATGTCAGTAGTATTAAGATTCAAAAGAAAAGGAATAGGAAAAAAATACTACTTTAAAAAACTCCTCTTCTCTTAATGCTGTCCAACACACAAGGATCTCATTGCCAAAGATAAACTGAGCAATCCCTATTGACAGTGGCCGTTCCCAACTATTACATCATCTTGGTCTGTATTCAAGTCATATCAAGGGATTCCAACAATTTGAATGGACATTGAACTTAGTGCCCAAATTCCTGTTGTGGTTTAACCCCAGCCAGCAATTAAGCACCATGCAGCCGCTCACTCACTGCCCCCCCACCCAGTGGGATGGGGGAGAAAATCGGGGAAGAAAAGTAAAACTCGTGGGTTGAGATAAGAACAGTTTAAGAGAACAGAAGAGAAGAAACTAATAATAACAATAACAACAATAATAAAATGACAATAATAATAAAAGGATTGGAATACACAAAACAAGTGATGCACAAGGCAATTGCTCACCACTCACTGACCAATGCCCAGTCAGTTCCTGAGCAGCAATTCCCCCCAGTTTATATACTGGGCATGATGTCACATGGTATGGAATAACCCCTTTGGCCAGTTTGGGTCAGCTGCCCTGGCTGTGTCCCCTCCCCACTTCTTGTGCCCCTCCAGCCTTCTTGCTGGCTGGGCATGAGAAGCTGAAAAATCCTTGACTTGGTCTAAACATTACTCAGCAACAACTGAAAACATCAGTGTGTTGTCAACATTCTTCTCCTACTGAATCCAAGACATAACACTATACTAGCTACTAGAAAGAAAATTAACTCTATCCCAGCTAAAATTAGGACAATTCCCATTCTCTGAATCTGGACAGATTAGCTCCCTTACCTCATTAGGACACTAGGAGTATAGTTTCATAAATGCCTATCACCATTTAAAAGAAATAAACTTTTATGGATACCAAAATGACACAAGTATTTGGTTACATAACTACAGGCCTAAGTTTCATTCTGAACTGCCCCAGTTTAGATTCCACCACTCACTTTTGTACCAAAATTTTCCATCTTTTTCAAAGTTTGTGACATTCCAGCACTCGTTTTGCCACAAAATCGGCCCTGAGCTGACTGCTTAGAGTCTGAGCACTCCTTTGCTTCCTATATGCATTGACAACTGTAATACTGATCTCACTACCTTCCAGTACAAACTATCTCCTGTGAAGCTGACTCAACCAAACATTCACACAAATTCTATTCACATTCACTGCATATAGCACTCATGACAACACCAAACGTCCCATTTTATGATATTTTGGTTTCAACCTTGTGGCTCTCAAAATTGCACGGTTTATTACATGCTGACAGGCAGTTGATGCTATGGAAAACACAAGTTAAATGCAAGACTACTTTTAAGAGAGGCTGAAAACTGGTAGATAACACAGATGGAATTTTATTAACACAAGGTGTGAGCCCGCCTGCACAGTTAATGCAAGAATATATTTCTCTTCTCCACTTTGTAAATTCAGTTCCCACTGCTGTTAATGAGAACAGTGCATTTAATTTTCTTTGCGCCGTATCAACAATCTGATATCACAAACATGACGAAATTAAATGCTTCCTACCCTGAAGGCTGATTATCAAATACACAAAACCGTATCTGTAATATGAAAGTAGCTTAAGTGCTATGTTAAATAATGCAATAGTATTTTAAAAGGGTAAATCACACAAGAATTGTGAAAGAAATTTCAGTTCAGTGACACAAACTGAAATATGACATAGATGTGCTTAACTTACAAATTCCTGAGCTACACAGGCTGATATCTATTATATCTGTACTTTAAAATAAATGTCATAAATTGCTGTGAAGGCCAAAGAGATTTCTGAAAGTTTCCAGAGACAGTTCTAACTTTGGCAAGAAGTCAGATACCTTTCTCTGCAAGATTATGATCCATCATAACATATGAAATCCCAAATGGTATGCATTCTCAGAAATAATGATCCAATACTAAATATTTCATTTACATACTGAATTACCTGGGAGAATTCTATGTGATCATCAAAGATTATTAATCATATCAAGCTGATTAATTTTAATGTGAAACCCAATAAATCTTAAGAATTTTGGGCAGTGCTTCTATTTTAACACAGTGATATTGACGAAACTTTGTCCTCCACATCCTAAAAATAATATTGATGGAGAAAGATTCAGGGATCAATATGCATGACTGAAGAAATTCATGACCCAGCACCAAATGAGCAGTCATGCAAGAATTTTGATACCACAAATACCAAGTGTAGAATCACAGAATCGTAGACATGAAACCCAGGTAAAACAGAATGTGGCTTTACTTGCCTGAAAGAAAAGGTTTTTCGGATTTTTTTTTTTATGTGGACACACCAAATCATTCAAGCAAGACCTCAAACTCTATCTTGACTATATTTTTGGTGCATAACCGATTTGTGTAATCAGATTTGATAGTCTTACTTCAAAACTTGATGTGAAAAGCAACTAGGATTCACCAGGTTTATTTCTCTCTTTTTGGAGCTTCTAAAAGTGGCTGGAGAAGAGCATTATTGGCATGTTTGTTGAGACGTTCCTCTATTTCTCATTATTAGAGGTAATTAGTAATAGTACTTTTTATGTAAATTACTACCTTTGCTATTTATTATGTGGTGCTATTATTATGATTACTGCTGGTGTGTTTAGATACCTAATCAGT
Source organism: Harpia harpyja (assembly GCF_026419915.1). Classification (NCBI taxonomy): domain Eukaryota; kingdom Metazoa; phylum Chordata; class Aves; order Accipitriformes; family Accipitridae; genus Harpia; species Harpia harpyja. The sequence goes on from NC_068941.1 coordinate 37,083,321, forward strand.
ACTATCATCATCATCATAATGGTGACTGGGAGAAGAACTAAGGCTCCCATTTGGTGAATTAAAATACAAGAAGGAGCAACCTCTGTTCTTCAATCATTTTGAGATGTCATTGTCAATCAAGCGCTGCCTTACAGTTCAGCATCTGCTGGAAATACTTTTTTCCATTCAAGCTCAGCTGCAGCTCAACTACAACATATGTGAATTTTTAGATTTTTCTCATTCACATTCAAGAAATATTTCATTTATAAAATTAAAATTATTAAGACTATCTCCAGTTTCATAAGGGTTATTTAGGGATGACAGTCAGTCACTAGTAGCTTGGACTGGATTTAAATCAGTGACGTAAATAAGGAACATTCTGTAATTTGTTATCATTTCCTGAGCCAAGCACAATGATGTTTTACATGTTCACATCAAGGAAAAGCATGTAATTTGATCAAGCTGCAAGCGCAAACTTCTTGGCAGAGCCTGCGGGAAAGCAATGACAATAATAAAATGGATAGGCAGGTTGTCAAGAGAAATGAAAGTACTTTCAACTGCACACTTTTAAGGAAAATCCTGCAGTGGAGGGGCTGAAAATGTTGTCTACAACAGTGCCTATGGCTGTCCTGGAGGTGAAGGATTAGTTTATGAACTATGGACATGCTATTATTAAATGAACTCAGATAAGAGTTAAATTCATTCATTTACTTAACTCTATTCTTGGCAGTGGAGCAAATCCTCAGTGATGTAAACTGGAATTGGAGCTATGACAATTTCTAGCATGAGAGTGTCTGACCCTAGAAGTATTTATTTTGCTTGAAAAAGTAAAGACAGTTTATATGTAAATGAGATGCAGCTTTCCAGCTCCGTATAATCTGTCAATATGGATGTTAATTTCACAAAGACTGAGCAATCTCTATTCTAGAATAATAATAGGACTTGATCCCACCAACCCTTACTTGTAGCAGTAATCTTATTATGGTGGTGGGACTAGAAGAACAAAATAAAGGCTACTGTCATGAACAATTTCAGGTGAATGCATATCATATGATACTTTCTTTTATATAATTTCTTTGATGTGTTTCCTGCTCTCTTTCAACATAATGAGTGATGCTAAGAGCTAAAATGAAATGCTAGGGCATCTATTAAAAGTCAGCTTTTCGATGGATTTTCAGGGAGTAGTATGTTTTGCAAATAGATCTGGATGTAGGCAAAAATATGATTTTATATGGGAAATCCGATACCAAAACTCCTGCTACCCTTTCTCCTCTTCATTATAAAAGGATTTATACCTGAATGCAGAAAACATTATGGAGCTTAAACCTGTCACATGAAGTGTTTCTTTGGAGAATTTCCCCTCCTGGGAGTTTCAGGTATAAATCCAGATTCTCTGATTTATTCCCACTTTTGATAGCCCTGGCCTCAATCTGCAGACTCTGCTTTTAAAGATTTGAAAAGAGCCTTAAAGCATCTTTAAAAGCAACAGTGCTAAATCCATTTCAAGGTGTGTCGTAAGATCATAATACAGGCTATAGACATAATATATTTTTCAAAAAGGGCACATTTAAAGTGTTTTCTCAGATACAACACTGAATTAAATCACTTCACCTGAGAACTACCAAGAGAAAAATGCCAGGTGCAGAAAATTAATAACAGCATATTTCATTTCCATTTTCATTTCATGTTCTCCTTAAAACATTTGAATTTATTTTGTTTCCATTTTCTTCTGACCTCATTAGTATTGACTTCAGGATTTTCAGTTGACTAACAAACAGATCTGTCCTAATAGTAACATACGTATTGTGAGACTCTTTCAGTAACATTTTCTAATAATCTTTCTCCAAATCATTCTGTTTGTAATAAAGTTTCTAATAAAAACAATGCATACTTTTGTGCAATACATGCATCCTATGATATAAGTTTAAATTATGTAGAACTCATCTCAAAGCTTAGAAGCATCTGTGCTGTTTTAATAATTATTCTAAGCCTCTGTGTTTGGGGCACTACTTTAATTGGTGAATTAGTTAACTTAGTTAAACACACAATCTTGTTTGATTTTGCTTTGGTTTTTTTATTCCAAGTTCTTTTCTAATATGCCAATATTATTTCTGTCCTCTTTGGGCCTATGACTCTATCTTTCATTCATTCTTTATATCCCTTCCTCTTTCCTTTCTTATTTCCTGCTGTCTGCTAGACACAATCTCTCCATTCCTGCAGAAAGCAGCAGATGTTACTCAGGAACATAAAAAAAGCACATGGTTAGGCTTGGCTTCTATCTACCAAAATGCCACGGATGCCTGTCCCGGTTTCAGCTGAGATAGAGTTAATTTTCTTTCTAGTAGCTGGTACAGTGTTATGTTTTGGATTCAGTAGGAGAAGAATGTTGACAACACACTGATGTTTTCAGTTGTTGCTGAGTAATGTTTAGACTAAGTCAAGGATTTTTCAGCTTCTCATGCCCAGCCAGCAAGAAGGCTGGAGGGGCACAAGAAGTTGGGAGGGGACACAGCCAGGGCAGCTGACCCAAACTGGCCAAAGGGGTTATTCCATACCATGTGACATCATGCCCAGTATACAAACTGGGGGGAATTGGCCTGGGGGGGTATCGCTACTTGGGAACTAACTAGGCATTGGTCAGTGAGTGGTGAGCAATTGCCTTGTGCATCACTTGTTTTGTGTATTCCAATCCTTTTGTTATTATTATTATTATTATTATTGTCATTTTATTATTGTTGTTTTTATCATTTTTATTTTCTTCCTTTCTGTCCTATTAAACTGTTCTTGACGCACGAGTTTTACTTTTTTTTTTCCAATTCTCTCCCCCATCCCACTGGGTGGGGGGGCAGTGAGCGTGCAGTTGCGTGGTGCTTAGTTACTGGCTGGGGTTAAACCATGACAGTCTTTTTTGGCGCCCAACGTGAGGCTGTGTTTCCACCCCTGGGGCAGTCGATTCCAGGTGTACTGACACCCCTCCAAGTAAAAGCAAACTGTGGCCGGCACTCTGCTGCCAGAGGGATTGAGAAAAATGCATTAGCAATATCAATTGTGGCATGCCACTTGGCTGCCTTTGACTGGAATTTTAGCCTGTACTTAAAAATAAGAAAGTGCCAAAAGACTCAAGCACTTTTTTGACTGGGACGATTAGAAAATGGTAACCTAGGAATCACAGCAGTAATAATATTTATCTGGACTCAAAAGTCAATTGCCATAATTAAAAACAAAGGAGTTCATTAGTTGGCACTGGATGGAGAATGGTCAACTTGTATCATACCAACAATATTAAAAACAGAAAACCAGCATCTTCCAGAAAAATTTGGTTTTGTACTCTTAAGTCACTTAAGTATGTGTAAGGTTATTTACCAACACTAAGACAGGTAGAGTAAATAAGTATCTGTCAGCCCCAGATATTGCCTGAAGTATCTACAGAGCACAAAGCCAGAATGCAGGAAGACATATCAACTTCTTTGTAATACTTTTTCCTTGGCAGCAACTACTGCCATTGTCAGGCTATAGGGCTAGGTCAATTTTTAGTCTGAATTTGTACAGGAGTTCTTGTCCTACAAAACTGAAAGACCTACATGCCATATCACAGAGCGTTACCAAAAGAACATCACTGATGTTCAAACCTCATCTATCAACCTTATTTAGGAAACTAGCTTTATACAGGATAGCACATATGACATAAGCCTGCTTAGTCCTATTCGAACTTGAACACATTTTAAACAACTAAATACATGCTTCATTGCTCTATCATTATTTTTAGTAAGGATGAATTTAAGCATAGCCTTAAGTGTTTGCCTGCCTCTGGCCCTGTACATGTTTAGTTCTAACATCTGTACCTGAAACTTTGATCCCTCATAAACAGCCTTGTGCCTTCAAAAACTATAAAACATAAAGCATATAATCCAACATTGGTCGCCTACCTCACTGGAACAAACAATGTTAAATCAAACTCAAAAGCCCAAAGGCAGTTTTAAATAAATAAATAGATAGATAGATAGATAAATAAATAAATAAATAAATAAAAGCTTTTGTTTCTTTTCATGAAGAAGGTGAGTTGCCCAGGCAAAAACTCTTCCGCTTTCCAGCCCCGGTCCCATTACCTTCCCTTCACTCCACAAATAAATATGTAGCAGTTATTTTCTCCAGTCTGCTGCACACGTCTCCAGGAGATTCCTTTTACATATGGAGCCGTGGGGTTGCAGAATTTGGAACAGGGATTTATGAGCTATGTTCTCTTCAAATGGGAAAATGTTAATAGCTTTTAAAAAAATAAGGGAACGTCAGTATCTTATCAAAGAGGATGTACCTAGAACTTCCATGAGCCATGCCTGTGCAAAAATATTATAAGGGTATAAAACCAGAATTCTACAGATTAAATAAGGCTATTTTTTTCTTCTTAATTTATTAAGCCCATTTTTATTTCTTTAAAGGCTTTCTATAATGCTGTCTTAGCAGGCAGCACATACCAAATTTGTGGTCTTCTCTTGTGTAGATGTAGGCCATGGGCCCGCACAACATATATTTTGCAGTCACACAATTTGCAAGTTGTCAGATCTCTGTACCATTTATTATTCCTGCTATCATCTCAGAATATTTTTATGAGCCAAGACACTTTTTTTTTTTTATCACCAGGAAAAAGAACCAGAAAATATACCAAAAGCAACATTCACATTTTCCAAGACAGAAGTTTCACAGAACACAGACAAAGGTGCCCTTGATTTTTCCAAAATGCTAACGTTCCCTTGATACTCAAGTTTCAGTATCAACTGACTGGGAAATAGAAATGAAAAACCCAATGTTTCTAAAAAGACTTTTAAAAAATACATTTGTTGGCCAAAGATATACTTTAGAAAAACTCCATCTTACTAAATTTTCCAGTGAATGAAAAAAATTTTATACCTTGCTTGCCCTGCCAGGTTATCAGGCAATGAGTTATCCCATTCTCTGATAAGAGTAAATCACTCAGAAAAAAGAAAAATAATGAAGGAAAAAATTCCTTGGTTTATATCACACATTTCACCAACATAAAGGTATTTGATAATCTTATGAGGAACTGGAACACAAAATCATGACACACATAAATAGATGAAAATAAAAGAAATATGGACATGATTTAATTAACAGCGCTGAGGTTTATGCTTCTGTTAGATACCTTTACAAGAAAGCGACTGACATCTATTTTGGTAGATGGGTATGGAAGTGGCTAACAGGGTCTCAGCATTATTACTTTTATATAGATGTGTCTCTCTTTTTCCAAAAAATAGCATCAAGTCCAGTGTTGCCCAATTTGATTGCAGATAGTGAAATGTAGTTATTTCCATCTTTTATTTGAGTTCTGAGAAGAGCCTGAAGTAGATAACATATACCACATATATATGACTGGATGTCAGCACTGCAATCCCCTTTTTCCCTTCTCTCAAAGTCAGTTTGCCTAAATTTCTTTAAATGCATGATTTTTCAGTTCACTCCATTGATTTATCTTTTTTCTTAAGTAAACACTGATTTTTCCTTCTCCTCCCAACTTTTCTCTTGAGGTGTTTTGACATAGCCCTGTCCTTGGAAAAGTAAACCTGTTAATTTTAGCCAGAACCAGACAACCTGGCATTTCCAAATTAATGACCTAATCAAACAGGCCTATAATGCTAAAACTGTGACGACAGGTAACTTCGTCATTAGTGTAGCTGTTCGCATTTTGCTTGCATTTCTTCTGACAGGCATTTCAGATCAAGTTAAGAGGCATGCAGGTCTCCCAGTCTGAATAATACCAGTCAGTTCTGCGCTTGGGTGGGGGATACATGAAGAAAACCTGAACTGCAGCAGGAAATGGAAGGGTGGTCTTCAAATGCTGTTGTTTGGAGAGAGTTAAAAGTATAATTTCCAGCACTAAATTTGCATGGACATACTTCAAACAGCACTGTGCACTTACACTGACTTTTACTGTGTTGAGCTACTTTTCTACTAACGTTTGCATCTTACTTTTGAACACAGATTGCTTCAGTGTATCAACAAGAGTTTTTTTCTTTTTTGAAAGTGGGAGGAGACTATGTTTCTAACAAGATGTAGAATAATGACCTAAGCACAGCACGGAGGTTACAGATAGGAGTGAAAATCTCATGTCCAGAACTTTGATATAGCTGGGCACAAGCCCGTCTCACAGTACATCTGTGCATCAGGCTCACTCAAATGAGGAGACAGCTTCTGTGTCTAACACCCTCCCTGAAACTGGTTGTCCATGAAAAGATAAGGCAGTCATTTCTGATGAAAAAAGATTTCTTTTTTCTGTTTCAAGTAGGTAGAGAACATCAACCTCTTTTGCACAGCCTGCTGGAAACCCATCAAATGGTTGTAATTTCTGCAGTAGCGTCTGAGCCAGGATTTAAGCGTAGGCTGAAAGAAAAGCTCACGCTGACATTCCGTCTCTAACATAAAATCCCAATGCACAAGGAAAATATTTACACATATTTCTTGGATTCAGGCTGCCTCTTATTTAATCAGTGTAAAACTTTGTGAAGTCTCTGGCAGAAAATACTCTAAGTACTGCAAAAGTACAGATTTTACATTTATAGTACCAATAAACCTAAGACAAGTTTACACAATTGCAGTTTTGTCTCACAATGAAGCGCTTTCATCCAAAACTATTTAAGGAAAATATATACAATTCTTCATCTACAGTCAGACAAATAAAAGTGCTTTTACAGTAAACAGGCAACATAAGATATTTAACAGCAACCCAAAAAGAGGCTATAAAACCACCACTTTCAACTTTAATGGAGAAAGAAACACTGTGATTTCATGATTAGCCATAAATGCCACACAGTGCAGAAGAGTTTCCTTTACAAAAAAAGATGACTCAAAATGAAACACTAAGTAATTCAGACCACAGCTAAGATGGGGAAAGATAGCATAAGAGGAAAATGAGAGAAGAATCAGATATACAATTAAAAAAAAAAAAAGCCATTAGAAAAGGAAATTTAGATAGCAGTTTGATCTCAAGACATAACAATGAATTTGCCTGCACAACATCAGGATGCCTTAGGACAAAGAAGAAACCACAGCAAGTGCTGCAACAGGCAGGGCGGGGTGTTCCACTCCACCAAGCCAGAACCTGACAGGAACCATCAAAAATGCTGCAAAAAGAGGGGGCCACCCCACTGCTTTGCACTCCACAATAACCTGAAGAGCTAGCAGGCAGCCTTGGCTGTAGCATTATAAAGCTAGGGTTGCCATGTTTCTCCCGTGTCGAGGTGTAACATCCTTCTCTTGCCAAGGACGATCTTGCCTAATCCTATTCTAGAGTAGCTGCCAGGTTTTTTTAGCTTATATATTTTCTATTTTTGGATGTCAGTTCAAAACTTATGGACAGAGCTATAGTTGCACCTACTACATTCTTGCCCCTCTTACTCAGACTCTTAACTAGTCACTGCTACACTGGTGCCAGCAATCCTTCTTTTTTGAGGGTAGTAGCAGTGAAGCGTGCATCTGGTGGAGCTCAAGAGTATTTGCCATCTAGCTGGTGCCCTCTCTCACCTTGCCCTACAGCTTTGCTGCACACAAACTGTACAAATCAGCACAGTACATAGATTATCTTCTGAATATTTTACTAGTAACAACAATATTGCACAGCAATTATTCTTTTCACGCAGTTCACAAGTGATTATCAATGCTCAGAATTAAATCCTCTTATTATTACTGGTAGGACAATGATTGCTGACCACAAACCTGTGTTTGTGCACACAGGTGAACCCATTGGTGTGGAGCAATGAAGGAGAATAAGTGAAGGTAAAACCATATAGTAAGAAATTAGGCCCTGTGGAACATCAAATTTTGCAACCTATCAGATACAATTACAGAGTGATAAAGATCTTTGAAAAAACAATGCGAGTGTAGTTGATAACTATATTCCATCTTGCAGCAATATCAAGTTTTTAAGGTTGCGGTTTAAAGCATTTGACTTCAGTCATTCATAAATATGGTGCTAAAAGCCGGAAGCCAAACATTACATTTGTTATTTATGTGAGTAGTTCCACTGATTTTAACCACTGGAATAAATGAAGATAAATGAATGAGAATATGTAAAAGGAATTACACTGTTACACACCTACTTCTCGTCATACTTTATCATTTTTGATGTGCTACATTACAACTGAGCCTTAAAATTAAGAATTAGGGGCAAAAAAAAATAATCAATCTTTCAAAATAACTTTTAACTGAAGTTTACATGAACGCACATGTCCACACACATACACATACAGATATATTAATACACATTTGATGAACATGAGAAAGTCAAAGACCTGTGCTTACAAACATGGCCACAGATTTAGAGTACGTACATTTCCAGATACTCAAATTTCCAAAATCTAGGCCCGATTTTTATAGAATTTCCACGAAGAGACAATATCAACTGAAATCAACACATCATTAGATCAGTCCTTACTGGGTAAAACAATTCAATCACTTTACATCCAGAGGACAAAACATACAGCTTGTTGACCTAGAAAAAAAAAAAAAACTAAAATCTCTAGCGGTGTCCACAGATTTGTAGTTCTAATTTCATCTAGAATAAGTACGGAACAAGCAAGACAGAGTGCATAGGTCAAGTGAACTTGGGAATATGGTATCCACAGAGACAAATTTCTCCTACCTTTCTTCTACCCATGTCAAATAGGCGGAACTCACATCCGGGAAATAGGGAAAAGGAAGAGGCCAGGTTGTCAGTAACCAGAAGAAAAAGAAAGAGATAGAAAGATTATTCCCTGCCTAAGCATTGAGGGAGGTAAAGAAGAAATAATTGAAGAAGAAAGTGGAAGGGACCTTGCAAGGCCACCTAACTTCACCAGTTTTTATAAGGTAAAGGTAATTGTAGCTATACAAACTTTAAAGATAGACCTTTGGCTCATATGAATGTATCAAGTCATCATATTCCTATGCAGTGTTTGCTAAGCAAACTGCAGTTCACCATCAGAGTACAACATGATGTACTTTATTTTAAAGCTCTGTACAACCTTACTGAATGAAGGGGTTGGCTTCTGGCTCTTAAAGGTAGACACATCTACTAAATACAAGTCAAGGGCATTTATAGCATTCTGTGACTGGATGCACTGAGCAGTAAGAAAAATAATTTTTTTTTTTTTTTCTACCTGGCTGTTTTCTTCCAGGGACTTTTTACACTAAGCGTCAAATATGAAATGACTATATTCTTTTCCTCCTATGAATTAATCCACTAGAAAAATCATGATCAAAACCATATTGGACATAGTTCCTTCTCATACAGCTCAATATTCAAGACGGATGGAAATGTCTACGTGAATCAGGCTTGCTTATTAAAATCCTTCATTCAGTTAACATGAACACATCACTTGATTTATTATAGTCCCATGGCACATCAGTAGCTCACAAGTGCCATGTTACAATATTTAACAAAAGATATACTAATAAATAAAGTATTTGTGAATAAATCAGCAGCGATTTGTCTGCAGTGTCTAAGTATGAGCAAAATATTTGGCTGATGACTTTTTTCCTTTCGGTACACGATGAAACTGCAAAATACATTTTAAAGTCTTCAATTATGTTGCAAGTTGCAGAGTTTGTCATTGGCATTATTAGTCTGACATTTATCCTTTTGTTCAAATAGCTCTGCCTAATAAAATGTCCGTATCTTTTTTTAACTACATAGCTTTCCTATGCACTTGAGGCTTTAAATGCATTTTAAATATTAACAAAGCTTTCATTAAAATGCAGAAACAGGGGTGGGGGAGCTACTAGAAAAGGCTTTACTCTGTCTCCTTTAGTTTTATGTGGAAGTATTAATCAAAACCTTCATTAATATTGTATGAATTCAGAGCCTTCGCACAATTGGAATGCACATTACTTCTTATTTACATTACTTTTACTTTAGGGTACTCCATTTAACAAAAAATTTAGGAGTCTGAGGGTATTTATGCACATGTAGAAAGTGCTATATTACAGAACTCATGTTCCAGGCAAACTTCAGGATTTACGAAATGGAAAATTGAAATTCAGTAGGATTTTCAAGCAGCATTTCCAAAAATATGCATTTGATATGACAACGCCAGGTCTGGGAGACACTGATTATTGAGTGTTCAAGATTTATGGTTAAGGTTTCCTTCTTTCCTTCTAAGACTTAGGGTGAAAAAATGTGCACTGTTCACAGATAGAAACATCCACAGCCTCCAGGAAACTGGGAGAGGTTAAACAGAATTATCAACTGTGCTGCTAAATACAGAATTAATGGGGGGGGACACACGACACAACATGCCTGTTATAGATTAAAGTCACAAATAGCAGAAGCTGTCATGGTATGTAAGGGGAAGTCCTTTCTTAGATAAACAGTGTTAAAGGACAAAAATGATAAGGAACAGTTTCATATTAGCAAGACATTACTAACATCCTGGTATCTGTACTAATCTCCTGGGATCTGTGCTGTTTGACGTATTCACACATGATCTAGAAAAGCTGATGAACAGCAGAGTGACAAAGTTTGCGTATTGTGCTAAATAATTCTAAGGAGTAAACATGAAAATGGATGACAAAGAATTCAGATAGGTCTCATGGTACTGAGTGACCATGATACAACAACAGATGACATTCAACGTTGATAAATGTGAAGTAAAGTATATTGGAAAGAACTATTTTAACTATAAAAGGACAACAGAAGGAGGGGGGTGTCCTAGATTTGCATGAATATTAAAACCTTACAAGGCTTCAAAAAGCATAAAGAAAAATCCATTAATCCAGGTTCATTAAAAACAAAGGCATTATCTTAGTCTAAGAAGTCTTTAAAACTTGCACTGCTAGAAGGCGTAACAGTTTATAGACAGACTCCAATGTTTTTCTATTCTTCCTTAAGCATCCTCCATCAGTCCTCAACAAAGTGCATTAGACTAGAGGACCTTCCCAACCCCTTCTTATATTATCTGAAATAGATTTGTTGCAGCCAAAATCAGACCTCTCTTATTTATTATTAAATACTACCATTATCTTTTTGTGATAATATTACTGCACCGCAAAACACTGAAACAATATGTGCAAATACTTATGCTTGCCCCTCCTCTCATTAATGCAACTCTATTCATTTCTCTATAGTATTGCCTCCCCTCCCATGCCTACAACCCTTGCATACCCAGACAGAAGCTTCAGAAATTGAACAGTTTGTTTTTTGGGTTTTTTTTACAACATTGGTTCTACTAGATTAGCCCAGCTCTACATATGAACAAGTAGTCAGAAATGACTAGTTTTGAAAAAATACAACCTGGAAAAGAGACATCCTGTGGGAATTCTGCTACTGAACTTCACTGAGATCAAAATTTCACTTATGGATTCATACAGATAGTTAAGAATTTCACTAAAAGGCTTTTTGGAATCAAAGGAAGGAGGGGACTTGGGATCAGGCTTTTAAATGGGGAAAAAAGATTGCACAATGGACAACTTCTACAATATGAGTAGAATGCAGCAAAACTTGCATGAAGTTGCATAGGTTGTGGGTTTTTTTATTTTTTTTTTCAGTAAGACTTATTCATGTCTTCTGGCTACGACATTTTTAATTCCAAACAGCAACACAAAACCAGATAGATATGAAACCCAGAACTAATCTGTGAGCTCCAGTCAATATTATGACTGTACTGAGCGAGCCAAATGATATAAGTAAGCATAGTAAATTTATATTCATGGTTCACTTGTATGGTGTAGACTTATCATTATTCAGTACGTGAATTTTATAAATGTGCCCAGTTATTTGCCCGTGCTAGAAAGCCACTTGAGCATTTTCATTATATTTATTACACCCAATGAAGTTAAAGGATTTTTTAAAATTTATTTTAAGTGTCATCATATGGGGATACCGAGCTTTTAATTTTCAGTGGTTTTATTTGCTTTTGTCAATTCTCTAAATACATAAAGTACAAAGCTGATCCATATTTACACTGAATGATGTAAGGCCGCTGCTTAGCTTGTGATCTTAGATTAAAAAAAATAGAAAAAAATTGCCTGTGTTAGGCCTTCTCCAGGACTTTTACTAAGAATAAAGTTTACTTAGTTTGAGTTTGACTGCACTCATGTAGCACACAGATATTTTTCAGTTCAGAATGAGTTTATATTTGCCTACAAGACTACACTGTAAACATAATGATAAAATCTCCCTCCCAGAAAGCAAAAAGGAAACTAACTTAATAGTGGTTCCTCTTGAAAAACTGAGATATTATGTTAGTGTGAATAAGATGATTAAGGGAAAACTTAGAACCTAATAAAATCTTTTAGATTTATATAATTTACCTTATTTTACAAAACATAAATGAAACTTCTCTACCCAAAATCAGCACCATGTTCTATAATACTTGAAATACATTAAATCCACTTTGTAATTTCTGGATTATAGCTGTCTTTCTTCTAATGCAGATGTCCAAGGTGGTAAATTTGCAGGCAGCAACTTTAAATTTTAGTGTAAGAATATATCCAAGTACCATGCATGTTGAAAATGAAACTGAAAATCACTTATAAAGCAGGCTCGGCTGTGTAAAATTTCCAGAATTTGTCACTTGAGATTGTTTTTGTAATCTTCAGACCAGAGGTTACTCTAATTCAAGATATACCCAATTGCTGATGTTTGGGGTGCAGGGGGTATATTTCAAGAAGGAACAAGACAGAAAAGCACCTTAAATTTATTCTAATAAAACTACTCACATTCTGTACATGCAAAATCAGAAGGAGCTTGAGGGAGTAACTTGTTTGAAGATGCTACAAACCTCATTGCGAACAATTAGTGTCATGCTCCAGTTCAAGCTCCTCTGTCTGCTTCGTTATGCCCATCTATTTAGGGTTAACTATTTGGGAACCCATTTCCCAAGTCTTTCTACTTACACATCCGAGCCCCCCTAGCAATGTGCATACCAATTATGCATTTAAAAGCACTTCTGCATTCAGTGACAGCCTAGCAGGCAGACAAATGAAGAAAAAAAAGAAATGTGAAGAAGAGATGCAATATTAGGACTTAGAAAAGATGTATTACACTAAAATAGAGGCAATTTCTTTCTCCAGTCAGAATAAAGATACATAAAAGTATATTCACATGGTAAATAAACATCAAGTGCTATAAACACTAAGGGTGAGGAATATGAAGAGATAATCTTATCTATCTGTGTGTATCTATATAAAAAACTGGTTGCAGATATCAGTGAAGAAGCCATGATACACATGGGGCTGGTGTGCTAAAGTTCATCTTGTGAATTTTGGGAAGGATAAAGTCTACGTTACCTAAGGAATTTCCAAGCCCCCATTTTTTTGAATCAAAATACAAAAAGGAAACATCTCCATTCCAGGCTGGAGTACTACCTCAGCCTGATGCTGAGGATCTTGCTTACACCATTTGATACCTCCTTGCCTCCGATACTGTTGTGTTGATACTAACCCCATACTGTAGACTTACAAATTTTCCAGTTCTCTCTCTCTATACAGCAGATGTCTTGCCCTGTCTTTACATCCCATGAACGGTGTAGTTGGCCGCCTTTGCCAGTTATCCAAGGTTTTACTATATGTCACAACAGACTTAACAGGTAACAGCTAATTATCAGGCAAGATAGTTCAGGCAATCAGCTCAGTTCCTTAAAAAGAATAATAACAAGGTGTTAAGCTGCATAGAAATTGTAGTGCAATAGAAGGACAAGAATAGGATTGATCAGAAGCTATGATATGTTCACAGATCATGCTGGGAATCTCTGGTAAGCACAATGCATCTTTAATGCAAATCAATATAGACAGTCTGACGATGGCCCTTGAGAAGGGAAGTGCAATCAAGCTGCCGCTCTGAAAGACAGAGCCGGTCCAGCAGTGAGCACACGGGTTCTCTCTTCCCAGCATCAATGGGAGTGAAGAATTTGGCTGATAATTACAGCCGTTCAAATGATTTTTGCTGTCAAGTAGGCTGTGAAATTCAGGAAGATATTCTGGGGTTTGCCTTATAATGGCAAATTACTCATTGACAGAGCACAGTAGCACTATTGTGGTGAGCCGCTAGCAAATATCAGCCTCACAAGCTGCAGATGACGTATAATTTGAACAGAAATTATAGTCAAGTTTTCCCCATATTGTCTTGGGAGCTTCAAAACCCCACTCTCAAACCCATGAAATTTTGCAATAGCTTTTTTAAAGAGAGAAGTTACAAAATGAAGGCACATATATACCTCCCCCCCCCCCAATCTTATTTTCAGATTCTCAGCTGTAATCGTGTAGGCCCTGTTCACCAAAGAACAGTAGGTGGGTAGTAATTTTTACAACATTTACTCATTTATTTCAACACGGTGCCTAGAGTTGTACTTCTTTCTATGAAAAATCTTCAACAGTCTCACTAAGTCTCTCCAAAACATATGGTCCTAACTCTACTGTTTTTAGTAACAAAATGGAGTGGGGGCAAGCAGTGATATTCAGCAAAGGAAAAAATGCTTACGTTGAAAAGTCAGTAAACTTCTAAGATGTAGTTTACATTCCACATTAATTCAGGATCTTGAATTAAATGTAGGCTTTAAAAATAGGTTGAACTAATTTCCTATATCCCCTATTCTCTGTAAACTCCTATGTAATTGAACTTGCAGGATTTTGAAATTAAAATTGGAAATAAAAAAAAAAGCATACTGCTACCCTAACAACCACATTCTGTCTGAAAACATTGATTTCTTAAAGGTATTTCACTGACATTTTAAATGCCACAAACTATATATAGGCACACTGGTGGCAGCAAGCTCTGCTCCTGCAGACCAAATGCAGGAGGAGATGAAAGGGTTTGCACCAGCCCTTGCGAGAGGTGGTCATGGTGATTAACTGACCCTACCCTTTTGGTGGGGGACAGGAGTCAGGAGGGGCACCTCCCATATCATTGCAGACAGGTCCAATGTGAATGGTTCGAATGAATTGCTTGTGCCCATGCCCTTAGATCATGAAGAACTGTGTGAAGAGAGGCACAATCCCTGAAGCAGCTGAAATGAGCAGAAAGCTTTCCAGGACTGCGCTGCGCATGCCCTCTGCACACCATGTATCGTCACTGGAGGAAACATGCAGGGGAGAGCAAAGGTAATTATTACCTCAAGGAGTAAAACTCACTCCATGCGATCTCTGAGACTAGGGGCTACAGTTTCCCTTTGTTTTTTCCGACATACTACACCAGCTTTCATCTGGTGAGGCATCTGAAGATGTCAGATGATGGTAAGTTACACACTCAAATTCACATGAAATAGCTTTGTTACCAGAAAGCACATTTGCCTTTAAGCAGGTACGTTTT
This sequence comes from Harpia harpyja, assembly GCF_026419915.1. Taxonomy (NCBI): domain Eukaryota; kingdom Metazoa; phylum Chordata; class Aves; order Accipitriformes; family Accipitridae; genus Harpia; species Harpia harpyja. The sequence goes on from NC_068941.1 coordinate 37,098,592, forward strand.
TTCATGGTAAAATCCCCCCCCAGACAAGTAACCAAGAAATCACAAATTAATATATAGTGCTTAAAATTCACATGGATAAATCATCCTTGGAGCTTAATTGACCATACAGTTCCGAACATTTTGTTAAATGGATTAAATACCTGTAAAGTTGTAAAAATGCCTTAAATGTTATTACTTCTGCACCTAAACTTAGGAACTTAAATCTTTAATTGGCCATATAAATCTAGAGTGCTTTCATCTTCTGAGATGCTGAAGACTCTTTGCTCCTATTAACTTTGCAAATTCAGGTATCTAACCCCTACTAAGCAAAAAACAACTCTCCATGCTTCTAGTGTTTTCATCAAGTATACTTTTAGTGTGGGATGATATTTCCCTCTCCGAGGAACAATTATGTAAATAAAATTAACATATATGTATTTATTTACATTACACACACTTAAAAACACAGTTAAAATTGCTTTTTCACAGTGTACTGTTTGATCTTACAATCTTACAGTTTAATGATTAACATATACATTTTTTTTCTTTTTTTTAATTACTGATGTGTTAATTATATAAATATCCTACCACAAGAAAGAATGGGAACTTTGGCTATGTGGGCTTTTTTATTTAGTGTATATTCCACCACACCATTTCTAAAGTACCCTAAAGGGTCATAAATGAAAATTTACACCCAAAGGGAGTCTAACATATCGAAGGGTTTTCAAGCAGCTTCTCTGAATTTTCTGGAGATAATTTAGTCTTGTTGGAAGAAAAAAAATGAAATGAAGCATTCCAGCAAAAAGTATATATATGTATGTATGTATTTGTGTGTGTGAAGAAGAATTCTATCTAGCTACAGGAAGATAAAAACAGCTTACAGCAAAGAGGATCTATCACAAAGAATAACTGAAGCCAATAGAAAAAAATCAATCCAATGTGCCACAGACAGAGCATGCAGTCTAACAAATCCACTAATGCTCAAAGATCAGGAACAAAATTTGAAGAATAAAACTTAAGGAGTACCACATGGCAGAAAAAACAAAACTGAAACAAGATAGAAATTACCATAATAAGTGATATCCAATCATGACCACAGACCATAGCATGACATAAGATAAGAGCATAAAATAAAATAATCTTCTCATAAATCTGTTGTCAGGACTCATGGTAGCTCTAATGAACTGCTCCATGAAACCCTAAACCCAAAAGTAAATGGCAAGTGACCCTCTTCTAATTCCCCATCCAAGTCACTTGGTTCATTTCACACTTACATTAGAGTGATCAAAGCCTGGTGAGTGAGTCATTCAGCAGAACATGAAGAAAATACAATTTGATAGCTTCCCTGAGCCTGTCTATCTATCATCATGTTAGGGAGGGGCAAAAAGAAGGAAAAAACTGATGACAAATATTAAGAGTTAAGAAGGTAAGGACAAATTTGCTGGAGGTTAAGAAGAAAGGAGAAACTAAGGTGTAAAATGGCTCCCTATAAAGCTATTAATCTCAAAAGTTAAACCCCAGGCACATTTTCCTATGACTGTCTCAGGCATAATGTATTCATTACTGTTATAAAGAATACCGTGATGGCAAAGCTCTGCATTTACCATTGGCACTTGGGAAGAGAGGAGATGGGGTGACTTTCCATTCAAAGAGGGGTCAATGGAAAGAATAGGAATAAAAACAAAGAAATGCCAACAATATCTGCTACTGTCCACAAGCAACCCATGAATCTTTTGCAGAGTTGCAGCAAGCGATCCCTCTCAAGAACTTAGGCACCCTCTGAAACAGAGATTTCCAAAAGATGCATGATTGCCAGGAGGGAAAAGCCTCAGGGCTTTAGAAATAGATAGGAAGACCTGGAGTCAGAAATCCATCTCACCTCAGGGCATTTAGGATTTCCAAACATCCTGTATTTGAGGCTGGGCAATCTATTTTCACAGAGAGAGCTCTGAGGCCTAGGGCTTTATAGGACAACTGTGGGCCACCAGCTTTCGTGTACGTGCACCTATATGTACATATGTGTATGTGCATACATATTAATGAGCTTCTGTATGAACTTAAAATGAAACTGAGCTCACCCAAAAATTCTTCTCAGCTATCCCAGGTCTTCCTCATCCTCTGCGCTTTAAGAGAGGGGTGCAATTTAAAGGCATTATAACTATTTCTACATAAATAAGATATGCAAATAATAAATTATTTGAGTCTCAAAATTACAAGCAGGCACTGCATTGGGAATGCTTTTCATTAGCTGAATTACGGGGAGAAGTCTGAGGGCAGTGGCAAAAAGCTAAAAATAAATGTTTCTTCCTGATTAGTGTTTCAACTTATTAGGAAGTCAGTAGTAAAAGCTGGACAGTGATCTTCTAGCTGTAAAGGGGAGCAGAGGAGATATCTGTATCCAGCTTTTGGCATTTCACACTGACTGTGTGTACTTGGAACCCTTGGACAGCAAAAACAAAGCAAAAGAAAGAACACAGAAAGCCAGTGTAGGAAGCAGCCATATTCATTCCCTTCCCACACTTCTCCCAAAACAGTGTTTCTTCCTCAAAACTCTTCTGTTCCCACATTGACGCGGGGACAGGAAAATGAAGATCTTTGCTGTTGTATCACCCAGTGATATTAGAAACTAAAAATAAAGAGGAAAAGATATGTCTTGCCATTCCACAACATTACTGAAGGGCTTCTCCCTACCACCCACCTTGATCTCCTACATGCTTGCCCCATACTCATGTCTCTAATTTGCACCAGTTCTCAGCCTAAAACTCACCTTCAAGTGGCGATTGTCTAGACAAGGCAAATCCCATACACAGGCTATGTGGAGAAATAAACCAGCCGGCCAGGTTTGTATTTCCAAGTTAAAACGCTGGCCTTTCTACTAATACAGAAATAGTCAGCAGAGAATACCAGCTAGTCATGAATCTGTCTCCTTCAAAAATGCAGTAGGGGATGGGACGTATCCCACAAGACTGACTTGAAATAACAGCTACACAAGAAAGAAGTCAGGGAACTGTGTGGCAGCCCCGAGGCACTTCGCAACACTGCGTACCGAGATTGCTGCATCAAATGTATTGCATTTTTAAAACGTGTCATGATTCCTCTTTTTCTGCTGTGTTGAAAGAGAGATGATTGTTTCCTGTTTCAGTAAAGACGCAGACAAAAAATTAATAACCATCTCTCAACCTGATTCTTGAATTGTTTTTGCTCCTTCTAATTTCCTGGCAAAGCCTGTAGTCAGTTTGCAAGGTGACATTTGCAGAAGCTCCTTACAGATTGATTAGCTAAACTGCTGGGGAGCTGAGACAATTCGTATAAAGAATGACCTTCATTCATTATAAAGTCAGACCCGCTGATATTGCCACATGCCAGAAAAGCCCACCCGCTCCCCACTCGATGCTCAGAGAGGGCCACTGCTGGATGCAGATCACAAGCAGGACAGCAAATAATAGGCTGGATGATCTGCAGAGTTCCTGATAACCCTCTGGTGAAAAGTCAGGTCATGGTGCTGCCTACTGAATGCTAGACAGGAAAGGAAAAAAGCAAACTTTTCCTGGAAGACATCCTGCATAGTAACAGTTACCTGGAGGGTAATAGTGACTTCAGGCAGTAAACATGTGAATCCCTTCTCACTCAGAATATCTGCAGGCTCTCTTTGTCTTTCCATCACCATTTGCCTCCCTTTCAGCCTTTTCCTTGGAAGTTGCTGCACTCTTGGTGTAGCTCAAACTTTCTGTTGCTGACATGTCTACTCCTGTCCTTTCAAACAAAGCAGCTCGGGACAGGGGCACTTGCCAAAATTGCATTCGGTACAGAACAAGTCACTGATCTGTATAAAAACATCTAACACAGATTAATAATTTTGCCATGCTACCAACAATGGCAAATTGTGTTTTAAATATTTCTCAGTACAAAGCAGCATGTCTGTGCTTTGGCAATAGAACAGACTCTGAACTCCTTACGTGGCTCTGGACATGTACCAAATTTCTGTTTTCTTTTACTTCTTTGGCTTGAAAAAACACATTGGCAAAAGACAAGATGTGTTGGTTTATTTTTGCCCATTCACTCCTTTGTAAATATTGCCATAACATAGACCTCCTGAAATATATGGCAAAACATAACTTTCATCAAAAATGATCCCTTTGGGAGTTGCAAGGCATATATACAAAATCCGTGGCATTTCTAAATTATAGTCCCTCCTGCAGTATAAAGTCACAGCCTTTCTGAACCAATAATGCTATCATTGAAGAATTTTCTTGATTACTTTGAAGTAAAACACAGAATTGACTGAAGTGTAACTATAGTCCTTGATTTAATTTAATCAGATTTAATCATGGCACAGAAATCAAAGCTCATGTTTTCATGATGTGTTTCTCAAAACCTTTCATAATAGCATGTGGTTAGGAAATCGGTCATGGTTTAAGGCTCTGTGTATGACTTCTCAGTTCTCCCAAATATCAGGCAAGAAGCATCGGGTCAGGGATAACTCAGGGAGCTTGCAAAACTTGATCTTCTTTTCACAGAGATTTGGAGGAGGAAAGATATTTATAGGCTTTGAAACTAAACTGTGAAATTAGCTAGCTAATATCTCCAGATACCTTTCACAGTTCTGAATTGCTGTCTAGGGCAGCACCTTCCTCTACATGTTTTGGAGGGAGATTACTAGTTAACATATGCACTTGCATTAGCTGTCTAAAATTGACAGGTTTTAATAAAATAGTGACTAGCTCATTATTCCAGCAAGCAATTAGCTTTTTCATTGCTCACAAGACACACAGACTTTAAGGTGTTTTAAAAATATTTCTATACAGTTATGGAAAAGGATATATTGTCATGATGTTTGTATAAGGTTGAATACATAAATAAATATTCCTACACGCATATGTCCACACGTCATAGATCAAACCAGCTCACTCACAAACTTCAAGCTGAAATAAACCGTACAACCATCACAACTTCATGGATACTTATTAATCTACAATATCCAACTTGCTATGATTTCCTAGCAAATAACACTTGCACCAAAGGAAAAATCCTTTTTGCTCTTGGGTAAAGGTTTGTGAAAAAGAGACCAGTTTTAACTCTCACCAAGAGAGGGCAGTGAAATATCTCAAATTATTAGAAGATCCCACACAAGAGCCATATACCTTTATAGCAAGCATGATAGCAAATAATCTCTGCAGACATTTAATTTTAAATTCTGTGGAGCATTCAACTGATGCTGTATTATTTTTAACTAACATCCTCCCACCCTTGAGTAAGTGTACTGTTGTGTTTGGAACTGGAAAAAATAGAACGAGATTATGGATAAAGCTATGAGTCTTTATGAAATAAGATTTAACTTTTTTTCTATTTCAAAAAGGTTTTGCAAAGTAGAATATTAAGAAACATCTGCCTTCTACAGCCAGGTTCATAGCAGCGTGTAAGTTTTATTTTCAATTTTAGCTGACTTCTCCAGAACGCAGGGACTTTACCGCTTAGCTCTATCCCATACTTTTTCTTTTTTCAAAACCCCAAATGGCAAGTTAGCAGGCTGCTTTTTTTCCCAACTCTTAATGGTCTTGTTACAGGTAAGCACCCATGCTATGCTGTTCAGGATGATTGATTTTTTTTTGAAGAAGTCAGGACATCCATTTTTTTTGCCTAAGGTTATCTCAAGACTTTTAGGTTGAGAAGTTTAAATTGTCCTACTGCAAAATGTTTCATTAAAATATCTGTCATAAGCCTGCTATCTGTGGTCTCCAAAGGATTGCAACATCTTCAAGTCAATGGCCTCTTGCAATTCTGAGTCTACTGCTATCCCCACAGTTTGAAAAATACAGCTAGCAAAAAGCCAGCACCCTTCTCTTTTTCACACCCAGGCGAAGATTACTGTTTTGCTGAGCTAAGATAATAACCAACAACTGAACATGTAACCTTTCAATGGATAGATGTAATCCACGTGAATGTACTTTGACTTCTACAGAAAGATTTTGGGGTTTATGTTCAACAGGAGGATTTAAGAGAGATCACACTGATGATAGAACTTGGCCAGTCTGGCACACAATTGTATATGATTATGTTTGCACTTGCCAAGGCACCTTTCAAAAGATACAGTAAAAGTGTTTAAAAAAAAAAAAGAAAAGAGAAGGAAAAAGAGAGAGGGAGAGAGAAATACACTTCCACTTCATTTTATCAATGGTCTTTGAAGGTTTAGAGTGGTATTAAGTCCTTTTATTAAAATGGATTTAACTAGACCAGACACTTACATACAGCCTTTCCCTCTCTTTCTAAGGCAAATGCAATGAATAAGAAAATACAAAATAAAATAATGATGAGGACAAACATTTCTTTAACAAGGTATCATAACATTCTGTGTTTTCTTTATTGATGTTTTCATTTTCTCTTGCAGAAATGATTTACCTCAATATGCTAAAGTGGCACAACAAACTAGAAAGCAGCTTCTAATGACTAATGGACTGACTGACAGGAAAGCTGTTAGAAAAGAGCCTAATAAAACTTAGAAGGAATATACAATCGGAACCAAAAAGAATTCCGAGGAATCAATCTGTAATAAACGTGGAGTATGATGTTACATACTGAACATATTAAACACATGGGGATGCAGTACACTATCAGAAAAAGAATATCAGAATTTCTTATTAAAGTTTCCTATCATGTTTGTCCTCATCCCCCCCAAATTGTAAAAGCAGAATGAAAATCTTTGCCATGAAATCAGTTTGATGTGAAATTCACTCCCCTTTGGACTGAATGGAAATGCTTCAGTATGTAGGGATGCTAAAAACATTTGTACTCAGTGCATCAATCCCTGTTTAATGCAATCTGTTGGTGGCCTACAGTCACAAAGCAACATAAAGATTGTATTCTCATGTGGGAAGATATCCATCACTTAGTTGGTCTTGTCATGTTTGCTTTCCTGCAGACACAATAAGTGGCAAAGCCAAAAGCAAGCAGGGTGCAAGGTCTTCAGCAGTAAAGTCAGTAGCAAGAGAGGACAATAACTTCCACACGCTGTTCAGCGTACAACAAGCCCTGAGGCCAAACAGAGAAATCAATTTAACTATCCAGAATCAAGCGTATCAAGAGACTCATTATAACTTTACTGTAGACCAAACTAGCTGTGAATTATTCTAGTCTTTCAAACACATTTGAAAAGGTAATTTGTGAACAAATAGGTCAAAAAATATTGGGGAAATACAATTTACCTTAGTCTACACTGACCTAAAGGCTGTACTTTAAAATCTTTCTGCTAGAAACCAGACACATTGACTATCCAAGTACTGTAGATGGGGCTTCGTATAAAATATTTGCTTACATCATTACCATTGTAGAACAGAAATTCCACCTTACCTGTTCCTTCCTCTGCAACAGGCTGTCAGAGGATAACATAAAAATCTATCCACAATGCACTTCATTTTCCAGGTTGTAGCCCCACTCTGGAATAAACTTTGTGGAATTATACCCACCGACCCCCACCACTAGCTAAAATCCACTGTGTGAACAAAACTGCTCTGACAGTGAACTGGACCTCCTGTCTAATTCAAAGCTTGGACTACCCCTCCTGTAACCTTTTCTGAGCAGGTTTTTCCAGTGTGCAAATGAACCTTTCCCGCATTTTATGCCATTGCCTACATCCCTGCAGCAAAGCATGGGAATTCTCAGACGCTATTCTTTGCTAAGGCAACATTACTTGTGACGCACTTGCAAGACAAAGCAGGCTCACGCAGTCTCCAACATCAGAAGCAGAACTTGTAACTTGAGGAAAAAAAATTAATGAAGCAGCAAGAAACATACACCTAGCAGCAGGCCTGGATGGCTGGTCCAGGGATTGCAAGGCAAGGTAGTTGCTGCAGTGCAAAGATAAATAGGAAGATGAAGATAACTCTATCTATACAGGAATGGATACAAGGAAAAAGAGTTTATAAAACTGTTTAACCTCTGTGGCATGAGTGGGACTGATACTACCTTTAAGAAGTTAATAAATATTTTAAGAAAATTGCATTAATTGACACTGTTCCAGTGAGTGATAAATGTGGTTTAATCATGGATATATGCTATTTAACTAGATCCTAACTAAAATATTTATTTTCTTACTGTGTATGTTTATGTCAAATATTTGTCTCAAGTAATATAATACACGGCTTAAAATAAACTGACTAATGAGATCTCAGACATGCACATTCAATGGGGAAAACACACATTTTATCAGTAGTTAATAAATTTAGAGAGCTAAGAGTACCTGAATACTAATTCAGAATACTAATAAGTTTAGAGTACTGAAACATTCTAGAGCCAAACTGATGCAAAACACCAGTATAAGGCTTTAAAATATAATCTATTATTTTTAAAAGCAATCAAGTTATAATGCAAAATCAGTAGAGGTGTATACAAACTGCATGTTGCATGAAAATATTCATATAAAACACTTATGGCTCATTATTAAGGCACTGCAGTAGAATGCATACTTCAAATCAGATTTTTATGAGCTATAAGTACATTAATTATTATAAAAGTGCATTAAAAAAAACCAAACCCAAAAAACCAAATCCAGCATTTCAGACTAATAGCTTTATGACTAGATAAGGTGCAGAAGCAGCCTGGTTCAGCGTGTATCAGGAAAATGCAGCAAAGATGAGACTAGATCTGAGGTTCAAGAGAAACCATGAGGAAGCAAAGACGAGATGGAAGAAATACAGAGGCAAAGCAGCAGGTAAATGAATTGAAAGCACACAAAACTGCCAAAGATAATACACATAAAGGGTAGCATGATTATTAGCACAGGAGAGCAGGGTGTGGCAGTAATAGAGAAGAGATTGCAATATCTGCAATAACACTGGGATCACTCATGAAACAGAGAATGGCCCAGCCATAGCAAAAGAACTCTTTCTTGCTCTAGCCGTGGCTTGCCTCCTAATCTCTGGTTTTGCTTTGGCTTCTTTATCCCTCTCTCCTAGATAGAAATATCAGATAAGTCCATGAAAAAACAGGGGGCTTTATTTCCAGGGGTTTAAGGGAGACACCATTTCCTGTACCATGCACTTTACTCTCAACATATGTTTCTGCTGACTGCAAATATGTTCAAGTTATTAGTTATAGCTAGTAAGTTATTAGTTTAAATCCAAATGTTATCAACTTCAATTTTTTTTTTTTTTTTTTTAAACAAACATGCAGGTTTTGGTATATTACGCTACATTTTTCTAAACCAAGTCATAAAAGCTTTACATATATAACCAAAATTAAAGTTAATTTGAGCTCAAATTTCAACAGAAGACCTTCTGCAATTTATCCCATCCTATCCTTTTCTGTTTACACAAGGAAAATATTCTATCCACTGCTATACTTAAGAAAGAAACGGCTATAATAATTTTCACAGGTTTTGAGAAATGGAGAGAAGTAGTATTGGAAGTAACAATGAGGCTATTTTCTAATAGACATCTCCCACAGGCGCCAGACACACTTTGCCAAATTCCTTAAACATAGTATTTCCCCCTATTTACTTCTAGCCTAAAGTGTTTCAAAGCCTTGTTAGTGCTTACAATTTCCTGAAAAGCTTTATTTTTCAGAAAGAGGTTCTATCAAATTAAATTCATTCTGTTTACTGAGATGAAAATGTAAAGTATTTGAGACTTAATATGTGTCACTTTTTCTATTACTTCTGCTGTGCATTTTAAAGCAGGAATACACCATGACAAGAGTATTTATTATTAATTTTTATTGTAATTTACCCTTTGATTAAGGCATTATATCATAACTTTAGAACAGGCAAAAATCTGAGCACTGTAATTTTAAGGCTGAATCATAAAAATCTTTCAACATTATGAAAGAGCTATAAATATTATGAAGTCATTGAAAGCTTCATCATCCTCATCTTTATTATTTGTAAAGAACTTAAAAAGCGCAAGAAGGTGGCCCTTACCAATTACAGAGAAGTAACTGTTTATCTCTAGAAGTCACTTATAAGTTTCTTTTAATTGCAGGATACAGCTATAATCACTTTATGGGAAACATATCTCAGTATTGCCATGAATGCAATATTGAGACAAAATGACATATCACTTTTACTTCTGAAGATCTTTTGGCAGATAAAAAAATATAATTGAAAACTTTTCCTTTACAAATGCTGATTTATTCTTAGTAAACTCCGCCATATTTTGAAATACATGAGCTGAGTAATTTAGCTGGAAACTACAGTACATTATAAACAATGATACAGCATCCAAGTTGAAATCACAGGGATGCTTCTCTCTGTCTTCCCAAATATCGCTATTAGTTTCTTATCTGTCTTAAAAACACCACAACAAACAAAGATTTACTGTACTTTCAGCTGTGTTGTGCTAACAACAGTGGAAAGCAATTTCCACAGTTTGACGCATCATTTCTCCTCTCTCCCTTTAGCTAACCACTGTACCCACACGCATTTTCTGGTCCAACCCAAACGTGATACTCACCATTGTCTAAAGCTGTTCTCCCTGGTGGGCACCACTCTCCTTCACCAGGGGACAGCTGAGCCTTGACTCTGCTAATGTAACTCTGTCTGACACTTGCCTATAGATGCCTACGTCCTTCTGATGAATTTGGGAGCCTTTAGCAGCTTCATGGATGTTTTCACATTCCTGCCCACTGCAAATTTACTCCCACAGCTGTGGAGGCGGAGGATGGTAGACACGACATATATATATATATATATATATATACACACACACACACAGAGATATATGGAAGGTGTTCTCTGTGGAAATCCACAGGCCCTGCACTTTCACTGAGTTCAAGTACCAGTTTCCCAATCAGCTTATAACTTGGCTGGCTCCTCTAGATCCCACAGCCTGTGGAGGGAGGACTCAAGGGATTAAATGTTTGGGTTTGGGTTCTCTCTGCTTTAGTAGAAAGTGGCACTGAATACCCTATGGCCACAGATGCAAAGGTCATTGGCCTTATCAAGGCTGCTTATCCCACTGCAGGAAAATACTGCCTAATAATGTCAACAAAATATCATTCAGCATCATGCTCAATGAAATAAGTCTTTCCACAAAAAAACCCCAAAACCACAAAACAAAAAACCCCCAAAATAAACAAAACCCAAACCAACTTGCTTTCATCTCTGCTATACGTGAATATTCAGTGTCTAATAAGACACATTTTCATAGTTTTCTGCTAATAGACTAGCTTGGAACAAAGAGATCTTACTGTAAAAGAAGACAGTTCTGCCTACTTTAAAACTCGTACCAGCAAAGTTTTGATCAATATGAGCCTTCCAGGCCTTTCAGGGGCTTATATGACATTTATCAGCCTACAAGATAACACAGCCTTCAAGGAGAAGTCCCTTGCAAAATGTGCAAATTAGAAACAATTTATTGAAAGGTTGGACCAGATGATCTTTGAAGTCCAACCTGGGCTGTTCTACAGTTCTATGATTCATTATCTTGGGGAGACATGGTTGACAGGACATAGCAGGCCATCTAATCGTGTCAGTCTTGGCTTATGGTTCTTGGACCCCCCCCCCCAATTTATCAAATCTTGTGAAATATGCGTAGGTCTACTTCCACGTATTATGGACTAAGATCTGTTATAACCCTTAGACATATCAGCCTTTCCAAGGCTGTGCATTGACCTCTTAATTCTGAGAACTGAACAATACCCTTTACCACCCTCAAAAGCTAAAGCTAAATGACTCATTTCCTACTACCATCTCTTCATGCCTCCTGTTAAAAGAAGCAGCTCAATTTTTTATCATCCCTCTCTCCTGTCTACATGGTTTTCCAATTACTATTAATTTTTTACTAGGATACCCCATTTACATCCAAATTTGGGTGGAAATATTTAACTTGCCGAAGATATAGTTATTATGTCCCTCTTCATATAACAAATTAGCTGCAACACCCCCTTCTTTTGGATTAATGGAGGGTTAAATGCACTTATTACTTCCTCCTGCTACTGGAAAATGTGTGTTTGTTCCAGTTACAAGTATTAGTGAAATTAAGCAATTTTCATCAGATGATAGCTTTGATCGAAAACAAACCAACTCTAAAGAGCAAAAAACAAGCATTGAAAACTTTTGAAAACTTTAATTCTGAAAGGCATCTATAATTCATTGAGAATCCCCACCTTAAAACAAGTAATTCCAAGTTGAGCTAAGTGTTTTATCCTATTAATTTCAAGGATGATGAACCACATTCTTGAAGCAGCACCCACTGAGTGCTCCCTTAAAGGTGAAGAGAAGTCCCTAATGGGATTTCCAAAATTGCATAGAAGCATTACTGCCTGAGAGGTCAATAAAGCATTAAGTCCATTCTTAAATCATACACAGTTCCTTCTGACATTGTTCAAAATGTCAGTTTTGAGGCACTTCAAAGTTCCCAAGCACTTCAGATCTCTGAAGTGACTTACAAAGCTAATTTGCTCAGCTGAAGTATTTGAAGATAAAAATTCACCACAAGTTGCCAGTCAGTTCTGCAGATCCATGTTCACCAGGAGGCTTTCACAGCTACTCAAGTAGAAGAAAAAGCCATATAACCATAGTAAAGGTATTTCAGAAGTGGCCCAACCAATCATACTGAAAACTGTAAAGGGTTACTAGTTGCAAATATCAAATTTGGAAAAACAAAAGTGAAATAATCCCTTGGCCTGGCTGACCTGCAGCTGACTGCAAGCAGTTCAAGGGGAAGAGAAGAACCCCAAAATGAAGGAAAAACGTCTAATGGATACAAATCAAGTTTCACATGCTACATTAACCTGACCAACATTCAAATCCAAATTATCTTTCCCACTGTAGTTATTAAAAAACCCACCACCCTATTTCTGCTATTCAAAATTCTTCAGGACAAAAAAAAATCTCCGCTGCAAAAAAATAAATGAATTAAGTTCTGTATCATTCTTTGCTCTTATGCCCATTTTGAAGCACAGAATAATCACACAGGAGCCTCTGTGGTTAGGCACTTGCCTAGCAGCATCAACAGAAAACAGGAGTTACTGATACAATTCCTAGCTTTTTTTTATTATTATTTTTTGACTGATCTTTCTCAAGTTTCCATTGTCATAACAAGATATTAAAGGAAATTAAAAACACAACTTTGAAAATGGAAATTATTTCTCCTGTTCTTTGCTGTCAAGACAACTGCATTTTCGACAGGAGATGGGTAAAATGTAACCTCTTATCCCAATGAACAAAAATGAATAAAACCCATGAAACTATATAATTTAAAGCGCATAAAAAAGATTTGTCTCTAGCTAATGAAAGCAATCAGTCAAAACAGGCAGTTCCCAATCCACTGAAAGCCGTTTTCAGTAAGAACATTCATATCAGTTTTGACAAGAATGGAAATTCCGAGCAAAAGAGAGACGGACTCGTCCCTGCCAAAATTGCCAAGAGGAATACTACAGAGCACCAAGGTCCCAAAGGGAATTTCTGTTTGGCATCAATGCTTCTCCCCAGGGTCCCATTGAACTCTCCCCTCCTCCACCCTACATTTTCCCCTTTTTCGCCACTGTTCCCAATGCAGGATCAAACCCCTCTTCACTCCGGAGTGCTGCAGTTACTCAGAGGCTTGAAAGATTTTTGGGGGGTTCAAATCCCACTCCTTTAGCCCTGTAAATGTCCCTGCTAAAAGCCATCCCCCCTGCATGCTGAAAACTGGATAAACCTCTACCTTAATTATTTGAAACCAGGACAGTTGAATTTTAACCCAGGCACTTAACCTTATTCTAGACTGGGAAATCTGGACACCAGCTTGTCTTACAGCCTAAAATCACATTTCTATTTTACAACAGGTCCTGCTATGTTCAAATGCCTGAGCACACTGGAGCTCAGCAGACATGGCTGATTGTGCTGCTTCTAAGGAGAAATAGGTGAGAAAATATGTCTCTGTTGCACTAGGTTTGCCTTGGCTTCGTGGGCATTAGTTTGGAGTTTGAGTCCTGGGTGATTTTGCTCATAAACCTGATCCTGGCTCTCATGTATTCCTGGTGGATGTCCTGCTCCACAGGTGAATAATTCACGAGGAACAGGTTGCTCATAAGACTGCCTGTAGTAGCAGCTCTGCTCTGCGTTTATTAATGATCACTAGAAGGAGGACTTAAACCTTGGTGTTCCATATTCCTGTGGAAGCATCCACCAAGCCACTGAATCCGCCTCTGGCTTCTTTACTCTGCATTTAGCATGAACACTGAAATACTCACTCATCCAGACAAACAGCCTGGGGTCAGAGCAGGCACCTGAACAGTCCAGCACCAAGATTTAGATTTTCCCCCACCCCCATCTGATTCAGAGTGTCCAAAACCTGACAAATTCTCCAGATGGTACACTATTGATTACTTTGAGTCAGTCTGTCTCTCTGCAGTCTCAGATTTTAAAAGAAAATGCTTTATTCAAAAGCAAAGAGAGGGAAATTTTTTAAACTTTTAAATTTTCTAAAATTCAGGAATACAATTATGGATAGAAGCTTTTTTCCATTTTCCATTAGACTCAAATATGCATTTAGTTTGACTTTTAAGCTAAACAGAAGTGCACTTTCAAGTAAATCACAGTTCTCTACTAATGCTAGTTTCATTCTGATAACATGCAAATTCCCAACACTTTCCAGCCAAATTAAATTTCACTGAAATTTCACAAAAGATTTGCAGAAGTTAGCAGAAAGTAAAGAATCAGTCACCGTATCTTCATCTATTGCATAGCACTAAATAAAGGAAAGAAATGGTACTCTCCAGCAGGTTTACAGCAGATTTAAGCACTGTGCTGAACTGGAACAGCAGGTCCCAGTTCACCAAAGTATTTAATTACCTCTTTACCTTTAGTACCAAGTAGTTTATTTCATTTCTAGCAGCCTGCTTACGTATTTAAAGTTGCTTTAGAGAGAGTATCATGTTAGTACTGTGCCAGGTCCATCTTTTCTATCAACACTAGAGGCAAAGCAGTCAGACACAGCAACATTTATTTTCAACGCACTAGAATATATACCATCAATAATGTCTCTGTAAATTGCAAGTATATCTTTCAGTCACATCATAAATTAGCATGTCAGCCTTTAGAAACAGCTGAAACAGATCACAGCTTGAAGTACCAGGTGCTGATATATATACATTTTAAAAATCACATTGCAGAGCTCTACCTTTGATCACGATCACAAAGGGAACAGGTGAACCCATCATTTACCTCAAGAAGCTAACCAAGCAAAAAATACTTTGTCCGCTCTTGGTTATTAAATAGTGTTAGTTAATAAGTGTCAGCAGAGCTGTATAACTTCTTTTTTTACCTAATGAAGCAAAAGGGAATAAGAGATAAAATATGCAAAAAATAATTTTTAACTTTATAAGAAGAGACAGCAACTTCCGCAAGATCAAAATATACACTTGGAATATATGTTGCTTCATGATGCAAATGTAAGAAAAAATTATATACTGGATAACAAAGCAATGCTACTATTGCAATCAACAACTGTTCTCAGATGAAGTGGAAGTAGCAATTATTTTACTAGAATGAAAACAAAAAATGCAATACATTTTCCTGTCTCTGAATAAATAACAAAACTATAGAATATTCCACGTAACTCTTAATAATCCATGAAAGAAAAACCTGCATGCATTGACTCCACAGGGAAGGTCCTGCCATTCGCACTGGCAGAGGGAGAGAGGAACAACACATCTGTCAGGCATTATGGCCAAAGGCCTTCAACCACATTCACATGAAATGCCTCACGCTACAGATATCTCTTGGATTAAAATAGATAATATTTCCTCCTTAAGGTCATCAAATTAAAATCATTTAGGACAGACCCCTACAACCCTACTGGACAAATGCAGAGGGCTCAAAGCCTCCTGGGTTACCCAGGTGCCCCACCCAGGGTATCTGTTTTTCTGCACGCCCACAGCCCTATCCTTGCTCCAAGACATCCCTAGGTGTCCTGAATGCAAAGAAAGCCTTGACATGGACATCCTGGTGCAGCGAGGAAGGGATGCGAGAGCTTGGTGTGTCATCTCATTCCCCTACTGGGAGGAAATGACAGAAATCTTTAGAAGAGAAGAGAAACACACAGGAGGTGGGTGTTTGCTAATGGATATGGAGGCAGAGCAAAATGCACCACAATTTCCAAAAGTCCACACATGGTAAAAAAAACAGTGTGGGAACAGGAAGAAAGTCCTCTAAACTTCAAAAGGTGTAGCACAGAGCCTTTGAGGATGAGCCCATTCTGAACTACAAGGAGCACTGGAAACAACAAGAACACCACTTTATTGCTGCAGTGCTGTTTTCTATACCACTAAGATATAAGACAGTACTCCTCTGAGCTATCAACTCCCTTTTGTTCGTTTGTTTGTTGGATGGTTATTCGCAGGAATAGCAGCTTTTATTTCAACAGTATAGATAAAAGTATTGTGCTGAAATTTAAATGTCAAAGAATACATACTCAAATGTCAAATACCAACAGACAAATGCCAACAGAGAAATGTCAGAAATACACCCATGTCTCCCACTGAATATAACTATATCTGCACAAACGCAAGCCACAGCATGATGTGTAAAAGCAAGAGTTTTTCTGCAGTTCCTTTGGGATGGTAACACCACTGGCGTCAATAAAATCACAATGTGGCAGCGATCTGACTGTATTGCTCCAAGTACCCAACTCTGGCAACACATATAACCTAAGCGATCCATGATCTGCAAGGTGATGGATAGCATTTACAGACATCACGGTACAAAACTTGTATTTCAGGCAAACCCCACTCCTGAATTTGCTAACTTGTCACTAGATGAAGGACCCCCAACACAATGAACTTTCCACATGAATGCTCCCACTGCTTTCCATGTATGACAGTAGCCCATGAAAGTTGAAGGAGAGGAGTTGTAGACAGTTTCTGCTAGATACATGGCTTAATTTGGGCAATAAAACCAAACATAAACGTGAATTCCTGGTGTTCACTAAACTGTCTGCTTTTTTGAGTCCTAGCAATATTAACCTGTGAATATAAGTGAACTTCTGAGAAGTAACCAAATGACTCCAGAACCCAGACAGAACTGACTCCAAGCAGAATTTGGACTCTTGAAAAATTCGAGTGCATTTTAAAATTTTACTTGCTTTAACTAAAATCAATTGATTGTTCCTCAGGAAAAAAAAAAAAAAAAAAAAAAAGAAATCTTTACACACTTGACTTGGTGTGAGCTTCTGGTCCCAATGACTTCAATGGGCCTTTTGTCATGATTTCACCCTTCATTATCTGCTATAAAAGTACTTGGAAACATGTTAATTAAGGAAGATGCATTTGTTTAGAAATTTCAGTCGGTCTGCTAATTGCAGCTGCTTCCACTAGAGTTGAGAAATAAAAATGGTTAGGTAGTTCTGTAGTCAGACCACTAAATACGTGAAAATCTGAAGTGCACTTTAATTAGTGTAGCTAACAAAAATATATCTCACTCCTGTAATTATTGTGATTTGCTTCCAACACTAGTGGCTCATACACTGTAAAGTAAAACCTAATCAAAGATAAAATATGTGAACTTTTGTCAAAAGAGTAAAATGAAGATATGGCATTTTCCCCCTAAAAATTTTCTTCTCTACCTCTGATGTAAATGTTTTAGGATCCCCAGCTTGTTTTTTTAACTTTGTGACATTGATTATAAATGCCATATTTATTTTAAATCCTTTTACTATTCAATTTAGTGTAAAAAAATTACAACATATAATTGGAATTACTTTGAAATCCTTTTTTGAAAGATGCTTCCAAGAAAAATTATCACATTCTCACAATATAAAGAGAAATTTCTTTCTAAAGAAAATTCTTTTCTCTACACCAGGATTCTTTCTAAAGCTTTCTCTGGATCACTGAATGCTGTTTAGAAAAAAAATTGGAACAAATTAAATCTGTTCTGCTCTGGACACGTTCTTCTTTTTAACCAGCTGTAGTGCATCACAAAACTCTAAGGATAGACATTTATAGTGCAACCTTCAACAGGAAAATTTTCTTATAATCTCTATATTTAATTTTAAATGCTCATCTTAGCAAACATAAAAAATACATACTTTCAGTATCTTACTTTTTAACTTTGCTTTTCTCTTGAACATGGCCTTGTGACACTGAGTTTCATGGTCTAATTATATTCTCTGCAAAATTCTATTCTCTTTGACCAACTTCAGATCTATTTCCTTTCAAAGTGAATGTCTCTGTCCTTGAACTATGATAAAGGGTAAACAAGGAAGGTTCAAAAAGCCTGTTTGTACTACCTCATTGTTTTGCACAACTTACATGTGCCCATGGTCATTAATCTCTTCTTTAAAAGTAAACTGTACCATAGTTTAAATTTGTACCATACATCTAAATTATACCATCGGAAAAGAGTTAGAAAGGCTAGGAAGTCTTTTTGTGCTTCTATATTTCCAAGACCTTTCTGTGGGTCTCTCTTTCTCTTCTAACTTTTTGTGAAATGGAAGAACACAATTTAATGCTTCGCTCAGGCATTCACCCAGACAGGTCTGAAGTCGAAAACCAGCCAAAGTTAACCAATTAGATTAAATGAAGAGATACAGATTTGTCTTAGGAAGGACTACCTGGTTGCTCTAAAGAATAAATAGCTCCTTGATGCATAGCATGGAAAATAAATCAAGTCAAAATATGTTGAAACAGACTGAATTTATAGGTGAGGGAAAGGACTCATCCAACATTCTGGTTGCCTAAAGACTGCGAAGCGCACCTCCAAATATCAACAAGATCCAGCTCCATTTAGTTTCTGAAGCATCTGTCAAGATCTCTGCTCAAGGTGACATAACTATAGGCACGTGTGTACATTAAGGTATTGACAACAGATGAAACAGCAGGAATGGAATAACAATTCCAATGAATAACGGAGGAGAAATTTCAGGAGTGTAGAGACACTTTTAACTTCTTATTTATCTCTCCCTTCTTTCAGAGCACTTATCTGTTACTGCAGAAGGTATGCAGACAAATTATGTACTCCATCATATAGTGACACTGACACAGGGAACCAGTTTACATACATTAAGATAACTTTCTCTGTCATTTGCTTTCAGACAATCACTGCAGGTTCCTCACAAAACCCAGTGTGATCCAATACACTAAATAAAGAGATCTTGGTATTATCTTTCAGGAGGTCTGTCTTTGAAGGAGAGTTGCTTTTGGAAAAGCCTATTAGTCTTTTATTTTCCTAAGAGGTATTATAAGATTTTTGCTACTTTTGCCATCCCAGATGGGCAGTTGTCCAAAGTTAAGGATACGCATTGCAAATAGAGACCTGCTTCCACCATTCCTTACACAGGACAAATTTATTTTTACAGCATAGCAAAACCAAAATACCAAGAAAACGTAATTTTGCTGGAGATGTACGTCATTTCCTCAAACAATCTAAGTCCAAGTATTTGGACTGTGTCTGGCAGCTGAATACATAACATTACACTTATTCTGTAAAAGTTAATTTCTACTAAACCATCAGGTACTTATTTCATGAAGACAAGAGATTACAGAAATTTTGTCTATGTTACAACAGATTTTCTCTTTCTGTACCTATGAATTTTAATCACCTCACGGTTGCGGCAGCCCCCTTTGACCATAAGTATCAAGTGCTATTCTGGGTGCTCTAAACATAACCCAATGTAAAATTTGCTATTTTGGAAACGGGTTGCAAGGGTTACAAAACAAAAGCTTTCACTGGTCTTTCGGGACAGTCGACCAGCAGCTTGACAGTCTGTATTACAAACCACACCTTGATCAACACAACCTACTGCAAGGCCTCTTTGCAATAATAAAATAGATGGGTACCTAGAAGTTCCAAGACTTTTCTCCCATTTCTTACTCCTCTTAATGATACACAACAGCATGTTATCTGCCATCTTCTATTAACATGGAACACAAGAAAGGTTTTTAAAAAAACAGTGAAGATAGTCTCTTGTTTGAATATATGTAGCCTCACCTTGCGGATGCCTCTGCCAAGATCTTCTCCATAATTTGTCCCCAGAATTTCAAAATGCACATTGGGATTCCCCCCATTTTCTGCAAATTCCAGTTCTCCAGTCAAGCCATTTACTCCACCCTATTGGAAAAAAAGGACAACGGAGTGAAAACTCAGAAGTAGACAATTCTAATAACCTTTTGTTTCTCCAAGGGATTTGTGCACTAAATATGCAGAATACATACACAACTACCAGAACTAGGACAGTTTTCCAAACACCACATTTCCCTTAAAATTCTGAAGCCTAAATTGTTCCTGCATAATTTAAGCTCTTCACAGAAGAATCAAACTCAGCAATGCTAAGCAGATGCAATACAAGCAAAAGTCTTACTCTTAGTGTATTTGCACTCCAATTTTTGTTCTTTGACCCATCAGCATAGATGTATAGACATTCTAGCCCCATTAAAAAAAAAAAAGTTTTGCAACTAATTTTATTGAAAGCACAACTAAAGACAAATATATAAAAAAAATTGCATAAAAATTAGTTTTGTTTGTTTGTTTATTTTTGCTTCCCCCCACCAATGTTTCTCACCCAAAAGAGATTTCCACATAAGATCAGGTTGAGTTTGGGATAAATTTAGATGTTTTTTGAGCCCAACACAAGTGATCCACACAAATGAAGAGGGGCTTGTCTAGCTGAACATATTGATTTTTCTGTTTTCCTCCACAATTCTTGTCTACTACTCAGAATGCATGACATGAGCAGCAGTGCAGTGTATTTTCAAGCTTGCTTTTATTTTTTTACATTTTTGTCAGAAGGGGTTAAAATACTAAAGATGAAACAGTGAATATTTACTATAAAGAATCAGAGTTGAAAGGGCTATACATGCCATAGCAATACTCAAAATATATTCCAGGGTTAATTCAACATGACACACATTTCATCGTTGTATAAGAACTGCAATGACCTGAACTGTAAAATCAACAGAGCCACGTGAAATGCCTACAATGAAAACCTTTAGCCTTAAAAAATTCCTTCAGTTTTCAGATTCAGGGAAAATTAGATGTTTACCCTACTCCCTCAAAAAAACTTGAATAATATTTTAAGTATGTACAAGAAAAAAAATCTGCCTCTGGTATAAAACCATATGAAATGTGTAGCTTTTCTTCAAACCATAAAGCAAGAGTTTTGCAGTTGTGATTGCTCTTACAGTTAAGAGCTTTATTATTTGAACTGAAAAAACTGGAATAATAATACATAAATATTCCATGAAGTGCCATTTTCAGTTAGAAACAAGATAATACTTTGTGTATGTACATATATATTTCATTTTTTAAAATCTTTTTTATAATATTTACTTTTTGGAAGATATACTAGAATGAAAATTAAAAATAAAAGGAAAAAAACAACATCCTGATTAAGGGTACATCTGCACAGGCTTTTGCAGGAAGACTCCAGGTCATTTCACCCTCGGTGAGAGCTAGCCAGACAATTTTGATGGTTAGCATGACACTGAGGTTACTTATTAGCTTGAGCACAATCCTGTAATAATCACACCTTTCATGGCTTTTAGATTGGGGTTAGCACACCTCTGGCTGGTTCAGAGTAAAGACAGAGTGAGCTTGCGTTGTTTACCTGCAAAAACACTTGAACATATCCTTAGATAAATAACTGAGTTTCAAAATATAAATGTTTTCTGCTAACTTAAAATTGACTACATCCTATTCACGAACCAGAAATAAAACCTGTTTCACATACTTTTTTCTCATACGGTCTCATCTGGCTTTTTGATTAATTAAGCCAGAATTTCATGGTACATGTGATGTAGAAATGCCTGCAAAGCAGCACAGATCTGCAAGGCTTGGGATCCCCATCTGACCCCTGAAAGCCTCCATCTGGCTGATTTGCCCTCCCTGACAGCGCACACCTGTTCCTAGTCCTGCACCACTCTGACCACTTACCATATACTACTTTTATTATATTATACTTCATATTTCCTGTATTACTTCCTAAAACTTTTTCCCTGACAATGTGAATTAAACCTGTGGGTGTGAGGTAGGTAAAATATGAAAAATAATTAAACCATTATAGACCATCTGAGCTGCACCATGATTTCAAGTGAGCCACAAGCAAGGTGTGGAAAAAGGAAGCAAAAACTCCAGAACAAAATGATTAAAGAAAGGAAATATTCAACAAAAATTAAAATCTGTTAATACAGAAGCTTTGTACAGCAGAAAGTGTTTTTCTTTTTTCTTATTTTGTGACAAAGTAGTTTTAAATTGGGAACTTTCAATATAGAAAATTAAAGTGACTTTATTTTCCAGATTGAAAGTGTTCCCAATAATTTATGGGACATGAAGACAGAATCATGTCTAAAATGTAAATGATTTTTTGAGACTTGAGACAGCAATTTAAAATTCTAGTAAACTTTTTTTATTTTTTATAACCTTTGCCTTTATTTGAGCAAATATGATAAAAATAAAGATCATTTGAAGAAGTATTTCACCTCAGTTACATTTGAAGTAATGAAATCTACTTTTTAAGAAAACACAGGATTCTTTGGAAATACACGGCCTCTAACATATAGTACAGGTTAACAGAACTTACCTACCATATTTTGGAATTGAATCTCTATCCAAAACCACTGTGCAAGTTTATTTACCTTGATTTTTAAATGGCTGCAACTGTTGGGGCAAAATACAAACTCTAAGTCTGTTAGTTCTTTTTATTTGTCTGAAATGCAGCAGTAACCATAACAACAATTTTTCTCATTCATCTATTTTGGCAATTTTATCACGCTTTGAAAATTTCTCATGTAAGGGTGTCTTTGATTAGAGCTTTCTTTTCTAGACTGTGTACATCTGCAAATAGTGTAATAAAAGCTCAGCTTAGATGAGAATGCTCCTGGCTTGTAAAGGGCAGAGGCAGAAAGACAAAACAGTGAAGAACCACCCGTATAATACCAACAACAATACTAAATCCGATAGGAGGCTTCTTGGAGGTCCTGATGCCTCCTCTCTACCTGGGACCTACCTTGCTGGACCTGCAGGCCAGGCAATCCTGTTATTGCTCTCTACTAGTCCTCATTGTCCCACACAGCCTTTTTACAAGGCCTACACGAGCCTGCTTTGTTGCTTAGGGCTGATGGAATGGGACAGCGTATTGCCTAGGAAGAGTTTCAGGACACCACTCCAATTGTTCTGCTTAGTCTTTCACCGTGTGGATCCCTCTAAAGCACTTACTTGATTTATGGCATGTGTTTTATCCCTCTGCTAATGCATAGTGGAAGGAGACCACAGAGGAAATGGCCATCTGTATGACAGCTACTGATCCAGTAACTTCCTGATGAGATTTTTCCAAGTTATTTTAGTGTTAATTATGATAATGGGTAAGAGTCAAAGAAATTTTTCATTCCATTTAACTTACAGAAACAATGCTATTCGGGGAAAAATGAAGAGACATTTATTATCTACTCTCTCAAATTCCTCTAAGGTTGAGCTGCAACCACGCAATTTCCTGACACATTTAAAACTGAAGAGTGAAATGCCAGTCATTAGGACAAAAATGTTTTACTTACATTTCTGATCACCGCTCTGGGCTTTGCAGAGCTGTTATAAAGCTTGGCAATGTAGTTAAAGCCTACTCAAGTCCCGTCTAGACTGGCAAGATAAACTACAGTTTATATATGCTTAGGCACTACTATACTGCAAGTCTCTGAAGAAAGCACTATTTACCCTAGCAGTCAGGACCTCACTTGGGAATGTCAGCTTGCCAATCATCAGTTATAAAATATTGTACTTGCTCTCACAGTTCCTGTTCAAACTTCCTCTTTTTTTCAAAATATGGTTATGCTCAGACACTAGCTATTTTGCAATTAAGGAAAAAACTGTGGTTACAGGCAGAAAAAAACTGCTAAAAGCATTAAATACGAGTTTCACATTTTATTCTTGAAAAAATCTGATATTGAAAACATTGTGGCATTCTCAACACATGATTTTTAGCTGCTAGCGAAGAGAGTCTGATCTATTACCTGAAAAACAATTTGGCATCTTTTTCGCATGTCACCACTGAACATCACTGACATTTCCGAGACCAGAACTGGTTGACAATTCCACCTATGATTCATGAAATAGCACAAGGCACAGTGCACTTTCCACAAAGGAATAGGCTCTATGTTGCTGCTAGCACTAAAAATTTGCTGTTTGTCAGTGAGCTAAACAAATATGACTGGGAAGAGATCAGGTAAGCATGAGAGAAGATATATGAAGTAACTTGATGTCATTTTTCTGAGTTGATCCTCTGTATAATCCTACTTACATTTATTCTCAGGCTATTCGGGAAGATTAATTTTTCCAACAGTAGCATTATTTTCTAGTAATACTTATTTCTCTCACTGTAAGATAGCTTTACTGAAAAATAAACAAGTGAGCATGTGTTTGGGGATAGTTTCTATTACAGAAGTGAATTTAGAACTAATAGCTAGAGCTGGCCAAATTCATTAGAAGGATTGTATTTCCTGATGAATTTAACTATTTATTCAGTTCCAGAATGGGTAGAAACAAATATTAGATTTTGGTAATTGTAGTGGGCTTAAAATGTTTTTTTAGACTTTTTCCAATCAGCTGGAGTTGTTTGTAGAAATAGCGATGCAGGAATCAAATGTTCAACAGTGAAAGTAACAAATGACAATAGTGAATGATTCAGACAGCTATTTTGCCATTTCAAGAAATGTTTGAAACTCCAATTCCCCCTCATTCCCTGCTCTTCCCTATTAGCTCATTAATTATAAAGAAATCAGTTTATTTACCGCCAGAGTTCTCCTATTTTTAACAACTGCTGCTGCAGGTAGAACACCAGCATCCCTTTCTCTTACCTTCTTCAGTGTGTAGCTTTATAGAGATTTCCCATCTCTTTCCTTATTTTCCCCTCTAGAAATCAGAGAGAGATTCCCTCTGCAGCTAAAACTGCCAGATATTCCTGTTTCTGGATCTCTGATTCTAGAAGTTTGATTTTCTTCCAGAAAAAGCTTCCTCTGGAACTAGTTTTTCCTGCTTTTTTAGCAGCTAGAGCTCAGTTGCGCACAGCAGTAGATGGCAACGTCACTTCCGCTTTGCTGCTGCCAGAAGAGCTACTTCAGTTGCTAGTCCTTTTCTAAGGCAGGCAGGCTGGAATTAGGCATCTCTTCCTTAACTCTTACCCCCCCCCCCACCATACTTGGCTACAAGTGACACCCACTGAAACTACATTGAGGTGAGGGACAATCTGGGACAAGACGGTGATTCCAGCTCTGTGATACAGGTCATTATGAAGGTCGAGTTAAAGTTGTGCAGAAGATGGAAGTTCTTTTTCCAGGAGCATTTAAGAAATCTCAGAATACATCTTCACCCTGAACTGTAACAGTATCTTCTTACAATACTCCATTATACACTACATCTTTGAAACAGTGGTGATTTCAAAATGAAAATGCAGAACCTTTTATTCAGAAACTACTTAAATACCACATGGTAACTTTTTCCTGTTTTCTTTCAAAATTCAGGAAAATTAGTACGTTTTTATTTCACTTGATTTTAGAGGATCTTCCAAGGGGACAGGAGAGAAAAGATGTTTAAAGAAAAAAACCAAGATGGAAAATGGAAGCATTCTCAGGAAGAGATAAAATGTTTTTTATTTTTCCTTTCATTACTTTTTAATTTTATTGTTTTTCTGATACCTCGTCAGACATTCATCAATGACAACTTTTTAATTTCAAAAGCACACAGCTGTGATCCTCAGGTTCTTCTGCATAAGTGTTTTAGTTAAACAAAAGGGAAAGTAGACCACAAAACTAAAGAAGAATTCCTCTTTCTTGTGCAATTCCAGCTCTCAGCTGCAATCTTTAGCTTTCCTCTGCCTAGGGATTGAAATGGTACAGACGTACACACACACACAGGAAATTTCTGTATTTAATTTTTGATTAAATTTTGACTTTCAATTTTAGCATGTTACTTCTAGAAATTAATCTCTGTCAGCACAATGCAGTATATGGAGTATTTGGATTATTCAATTTTCACCAATAAAATGGCTTCTTATCAAAGTCATCTCATTCAAATAGCAGAGAAACCCCAAAGCAATAGGATGCTAGCCTAGTTAGCTGCAGACATCAGGAATTTCCTCGGCATTTGATTCATTTTTTTAGCAAGCTAACAACCCTGGAATTTCTACTTGCTCCTGCCTTCTTGAATGTTTTCATATTTCTCCTGGCCATTTCTTTTCATGTTTCAGGGTTAAGAGCTGCATAAATTGATCTTCAACACAGTGCAGCTCTTCTGTGAAAGGTCACAGAAGGAGTTTGTTTTATTAATCACATCGTTTTAGGAGGTCAGAATTGGAAGAAGATAAACTGGATAGCTGGGACAATGTGGCAAAGAAAGGAATACTCTCTTTGAGATGCAAGGAAGACGAGATGCTGGTAAGAAACAGCATAAAGGATGTTTATATAGGAGAACAAGATCATTCTCACATCCACAGACAACACAAGCAAGCAAATAATAGTAATGCAAAACAGTCAGCAGCCCTTTCCATGGTGGAGTACTTCTAGATTTAGAGATGCTAGTAGGGCTACCAGACTTTGCCTGAAACTCCAGCTCAGATGCTAAATTCTAATTCTAAAGTAGAAGTGGGTATTTTGAGTTTTCCAGCTCAGGCATCCTATTCAGATTTGAGTAAGTAGAAATAGCTTTTAGTTTATTAATGAAAAAGTGTGCAATAGTATTTATAAAATGCAAGCTGAGAAGAAAAGTTTCAGAACTAGCCTTGCCTGAAACATAGCTTAAAATACATGGGACTGCCAAATGTGAATTTGAAATTGCTCTGATCGGTTAAGAGCAATAGAGTCCCTTAAAGCCATATCCTGCCCCTGAAATAAGAAATGTGTCCTGGATTATCCTTGCAGTCTCATGACTTCAAACTATTAGAATGGAAACTGGGGAAAGCCACCAAAGAAAGACTTGAACTGTTATTTTGGAGCTAATGCAGATTGATCGGGGACTGAGGAAAAAATAAGCAGTGTTCAAAGGAGCCTTACATTTTGCCTGCATCATTGTAATTTCTGGTGTAGTTAAAGACCTAATGCAGAACACAACTTCTTGAAACAACATTATATTTTAAATTATTTTTTATGTCCTTTTAATGAAAGCCATAAATAAAGCACTTTTTTTTTTTTTTTTTGCTGTCCTGGGGTTTGTTTTTTGTATTTATAACGTAGGCACTGCCAGCACTTTAAATGTAAGTATACATTATCAGGAAGTACATGCAGAGAAATGAGAAGGCAGTTTTATGAAAGACATAATAACATAAGGAGGCTGAACTGAATAACTTACAGGGAAGGGTAAACTACCAACCTAAGCATATTTTGACTAAATACCAACCCGGAAGGCTGTGATAATTGTCTCTAAGCACATGGAGGCTGTAAACATCATGAAGAAAGGGAATAAATAAGAAAAAATATTTTTGAAAAACAGGAAAAGGATCTTGGGCATGAGCATGATTAAGGTATGAAATAATAATCACAGGGAAGCAGTGAAATCTTAATATTGGATAAACCACTGTAGAGACTGTTATAGGGAACAGTTCTGCAATGGCAGAATATAGACTAGATGAGTTAGGGTTTTCCTCACTCTCATTTCTATTATTTCACTATATTAATATCAATAGCAGTGCAACAGCAAATTCCACAGAACATTACCCAAGTGTAATTCTGCAACCTTATTTTTTCCTTTTACAAATAAAATAGTAAATTTAGCTGCTTTACCTCCTAACCTGTGACACTTTTTAGATAGGATATTATTCATACTTGAAAATTCTACTAGTTTGGTAGTTTTGGTAAACAAACTCATTGACTTAATTTCAAATATGCTCATTATGACATAGAAAAAACCCAAAACCAATTAAAGACTATTTTCTTTCAGAAACTATAAATATATCAAAACTACTGCTTTGCAAAGACACTGCTGGTACTGGCAAGAACAGTATGCATCTCAGAAGGAAATACTCCCTAATGCAAGTATTTTAGAAATCAAAGACGAGGAAATACAGGGAAAAGGTACCTTCTTGATGGTTTCCAACATCGATCGTCCTCCTTGCCAGGGTTTAGAGTTCTTCCTGATGCAGGTGAGGCTGGCCATGCTGTGCCACTTCCTGTCCTCCAGCTTCTTATGGAAGGCATTTGCCAAGAGGAGGACAGTGTCGTATATATACAGGTTTGAAATCTGCAAAGACATTAAAAGGGGAGTATTAGCATTATTATTTGTGGTCTCCTGCCAGCAGCCAGAATTTATCATTTGTTTTGCTGTACCCATAATCCTCTGGTAATTAAACGACTTATTTGGTATGAATAAGAAACTGTAAGAGTCAAAAAGTCATATCTTTGGCTCTCATAAAAACTGCAGCTAGGGGCTGTCACCGTACAAGTGATTTGCAGCAACAAACTACACACATGTGAAGTACAGGCAGCCCAATCATTGGCACAGCTCCACTTGCAGGATTTAAAGCCCTACTTATGAACATAAACAGACTTTCTTTTATTTTTAACCAGTTGCCTGCAACTTTCAATTTTTCAGTCACCAGATACTTGGACACCATCAAATTCTCTTCAAGATTGTTTTGTTCTTTTGAAAAACAGAAACTCTGAAAATTTAAAATAAATCATTTCATTATGGTTTTTGTTCCTGATTTTTGCAGTCAATTCTGACTGAGGCAATTTCTGGAATGGAATACGACCCGATGAAATCTTTCTTAGTGTGCAGTTGCATGTCGATTCTGCAACTTATAGTGTTTCCCATCAGAGTATTTGGCAATGGCTGTTAATTCCTTCCAGGACAACACTCTTACTGAGTAAATGTGTACATGTTTCACTGTGAGCATAGTTACCCACATACGGTATGAGGAAGTTCCAGTCTGGCATGAAAGAGAGAACAGTTGAACTCAAGAAAAGAAATTACTTGTGTGCCAGTTCCACTTACCCATATACTATTTCTATATATGTACTTTTAAATGCACACAGTACAAAGTCAGATGTGAAAGATACAATTCAATGTAAAAGAACAGAAGCTCAGAATTCATGAACACTTCTGAAACAGGTAGTTTACAATATAGCTTTATTTCAGTCATTTCTGTCCTCAAATGGCAGGGACATTTAAGTTACTAACAGTATCATAAAGTGAAACCTCAGGTCTCCTGAACAGAGGTTCTCAGGAAAAGACATGATGTTCAAAAACTGAGAAGGACCTTTGGGAATATTATTTTTAGATAACCTATTGGTCATTTGAAGCCATGGGGCCTGAAGTTACTGGGGGAAACTCAGTTTCCTCAGCTGTGCTATGAAGGGGGCTCTTCAGCATTCCTAGTGCCTGAAAACAAATTAGCTAGCAGCAATTTGCTAACTGAGGCAAGGTTGCTGGGGTTTTTTCTCTCCATCAGTCACAGACAAGCCAGAAGACATTTCCCAGATTTGTGGAATATGTTGACTGCTCTGTGTAAGGGTTCCTCCATACAGATGGTCTGCTCAAAACCTTAAAAGAAGAAGGAAGCTTACAATAGGAAAGTATGTCAACTTTGTGGAGAATGCCCCTATTCTGCCTCTTAAAAATATCCAAAGACAGGGAAAGTCCTGCAGCTATTGGGGGGGGTGTACACCAAGGAAGCACAATAATGCTGAAGATCTGAGACACTGATTGGCAAATCCACACATTGCCTTAAAAAAAAAGGAAAAAAAAAGAAAAAAGGAAAAAAAAGAAAAAAGAAAAAAAAATTAGCCTCTCTTCCTGCCTAATTACTCCCTTCCATATAATCTATTTGTTACGTTTTTATTTTCTTATGTAAATTCCATCTTTACGCTGGCTTTGCCTCTGTCACCCACAATCTGCTCTGTACAGTTCTCACAGGAAGGTTTTGTGACAGACTCCTTCCCTGCCTAGCATCCAGGAAAGAGGTCATCTTTCTCCTTACCTTGACAGAATTTCATGGGGCATTTTGCCTTCCACATATTATTGAAGGAGATCTAATGGTCTGCTGCTTTCCCTCCTGATAATCTCCCAGGATCGTCTATTGCCTTTACAACTCTACATTGTTAGTACCACAAATGCACAGAACTTCTGATCCTTATTTCCCTTTTTTGTTAAATGATGATGATGCTTCACTCCCTCTTTCTGGAAGACACTTCTTTATTCTTACTTGAGCTTCTCCTGGGACTCCAGTGGCTATGAATATTTCCATTTCAGTATTCACCCAGGAACTAATTTACTTTCTGCAGATGCACAGGCCAGGCATCACTGTGTATGACAGGATTAAAAGCATGGATTGCAGATCTGGGTTCAGATTAATCAAGCATTTTTAAAATAACTTGGATGATTTGTCTGTGTATTGTAAACCTACAAAGAATTCAAAGCATTTCAGCTAAAACTGTATTTCCTCAAAGAAGTCAGCACCACAGGGACATTTGTTAGAGGGGGAGAGAAGGAATTATTACTATGCTGTGAGGCAAGTTTATTTTTCATAAGCCTTCGCCAAAGGGAAAAAAAAACAAAAAAAACCCTTTAGAGAGCACAGACAATAAGGTCACTAATGAGACTAAATTGGTATATGAAGGGCTACAGATGCCAAGTCATCATTTCCCAACAACATGACATTGCTTTCAAGGTAGCTTCCATAACCTAATATCATGGGAATAGAAGACTATTGTCACAGTTCATGAGGAAGGATGCACTCACTAATCTAAAAGTAATATAGCTGGGCCTTCATCAAGTATTAACAGGGCTCAGGAGTACAGAGTTCAGCAATTATTAAGCATTGTTATTCCTTCACTCATAGTTCAGCTTAACATCTACAGCAATCAATCACTGATAATGCAATGATAAAGACACCACGATTAATTTCTGTTTCTCAAAATCACCCTTCCCTGTAACCACCAGAAGTATGCTTCATTAGTAACTGTCCCAGTGCACAGAGTGGGGCTGTAATTTAAAGTCACTTTACACTTCTACTCATTTCCCATGTAAATTTACTGGGACATTTACCGCATTACCTGGTATCCATTACTGATCCTTTATTTATTCCAAGTCTCTTAGACTAATGGCTGGACACTTGCATTACCAAGCAGTAACTAACTGCATAACCTCTTGTTGATGCAATTCAAAATTCAGATATGAATTTTTTGTTCCAGAGTGTAGAAGAAAGCAGATTAAGCATGAGTCATTAATCTGGATTAACAGTGTTTATTTTATGTGTACTTAGACTATTGCACTAAATTGTACTAAATACTTCTGTGAATCCAGTTTTTAACTTCCTGCCTCCAAAATGATACAAATTTATAGAAGTTGTTGTTTCAACTAAGACAATCCCAGAGACACAATGAGAGATCTTCACCAAAATATTTTTCAGTGTTTTAATAAACATGCTGAAAAAATTAATTATTCACATAGACTTTAGGGGGAGTAATTCAGAAAAAATAAATCAAGAAATCCACCCTTATAATTTCCAGAGAATATTTCTGATTAGTCACACTTCAATGGCATAAAAAAAGCATTAGAAATTTCAATTTATAAACAGTTCCAACTCCCCACTGGAATAGAAGTTGATTTATAATATTGTTGGGGAGAACAAAGAAGCAGCGGACAAACCCCACAGCTACTCAAAGGTCTGTGCATCATACAAAGACACAGGGGAAAGTGTGTCGGAGTTCTTCTTCCTTTCATTTTTTAGTGTTGTCTCACTCAGCTACTAATGAAGTGCAGCGATCTCAGGGAGAGAATGAAAAAAGCAACTCAACTGTGCAGAACAGTTAAACCAGTCAAGCTTCCACCATTCCTTTGAACCAAAACATTATGAAAGTTTTCAATAGGAATATTACAGCTCTCCAAGCTATAGGTTGATCAAGAAGCACAGGTTAAGGTATAAGGTCCAATCTAACACATTAAATGGAATTTGCCAATTTGTAGAGAATAAACTTTGATTTCTAGAACTTTTCTTTCCTTGAGCCAGTTCACTGTTGAAGTGAAAAATGAAATGAAAGTGAAGTTGAAGAGAAAAATAAATCAAAACGTGAAGCCTCCCATCGATACCTGATTCTTATTTTCTGCCTTGCTGTAGTTGGTAACTTTGTTCATGAAAACTGCTCTTTGCAATCTCTAGTGGCTGCACGTTAATCACACCCTCAGTTTTTACACATTATTCATAGACTACTGAAGTTCCCACTAGGACCATGCTGCCATAACAGAATAGTGCAACCTAAAGACTTTTCACAGATCCTAAATAGCCTCTAGAAATATCCTATGCATCCATTAACCTTACACAGCCCTGTTTATTTTAAGAACTCTAACAGGATTGCTGTGGAGTGTGCTACGGCCAAAGTTTTTCATGTTATCAATAGTTGCTTACTGGCTGCTTTGTGAACACTTAGTGAGGCAGAGGCTCTTACAGCTAACCTGAAACAGGGCAAGACCAGCCACACTTCTCCTCCTTTTCCCCTTACATGTTTTCATTTTAAGAAAGGACACTCTTCAACACCTCTCTATTTCTCTCCCATTGTTTTCTCTCCCTTCTTCCTTTCAGCATTGCAAGACAACTGCTCTTTGCTGTTCAGATATGCTCCTCCTGCACCACTGCCAATGCAGTCATCTTTCCACAACTTCATAAACGACCACGCAAAAAACCCCAAAAGTAAAATTGACATCTTAAGCCAATTTCACACTCCTGATTTACCATAGCTTCGTCATGATGAAGCCTAACCATATATACAAGAGAAATAGAGGACTTGCTCTTGGAAAAACTATGTGAAGTCAGGACAGTGACCATGATCCTGTTGCTGATTTCATGTGGAAGGAAGGCTCTTACAGTTTAATTGTGATTTATAATTAACAACCCTGAAAATAAGGCCTCTTTGGAACATAGGCATAGATTTACGTGCATACACCATGAGACTTGAAACAGATGATGCGGGTGCTCCCCAGGAAGGCTTTCGTATTGACAACACATTTGAGGTTTAGAGAAGCACGGCAACCCAGGAAACACTGGCTATGGGGAGGAAAATCTCGGTGAGATGAAAAAATTAAAATTTAGCAGGGCAACAAACAACTACCCCACTGCCTGGAGATCAGGTGGCTTTTTTGGACTTCCTTCTCAATTGCTGTGGAGTGGATGAGTTGTTCTTGTCCATCAGTCACACTCTCCCCCCGCCCAAGTATTTTCTTTTTATGCCATGAGCCATTAAACTGCATGTCAGAGAGGACATGAAAAATAAACATTAAATTACACTAAGCCCCTGGGGAAAAACCTTGAACTTATCTAGAAAGAGAGTTCCCAGGTGGGAATAGACTGCTATATGAAC
The DNA here is from genome assembly GCF_026419915.1 of Harpia harpyja. NCBI lineage: Eukaryota > Metazoa > Chordata > Aves > Accipitriformes > Accipitridae > Harpia > Harpia harpyja. The sequence continues at coordinate 37,131,811 of NC_068941.1, forward strand.
TACCTCCATGCTTTGGGAAAAAGGGTCCTTCGGATCACACAGTGATGAAGATATTCTGTGGTTGCCACGGAAACAGCGCTGACTTATGTTTTGGGGGACTGGAAATGTCTGTCGAATAATCGTTAACCTTCCAATTGACCTTCTCACCAGCTCCTGCACATCCACGTCATTTATTTCCTGGAAGACAAGGCAAGGGAGAGAATATGCATGAAAGTTAAAATACAGAAATGTTACCACCTGATTATAAACAAAAAATAAACTGAAAGGACCAAGAGGTGTGTGATTGCTACATGGCTATTGTTGAGCTCTGCCACAGCCTCAAAAAGAACATAAGGATGCTCATTGTAACAACTGACATACCACCCTTACAATAATTGCAAAAGTTTAAAATGTACTGTGCCCAAACCTCACCGAATCTTTGTAGATGTGAATGGGCTTAGTTGTTTCATTTTGGGTTTTATCTCCCTCTCTTTTTACCTTTGATCTTTTACTTAAAAGTGTTTCAGAGCGTCCTTAGCAGATAATGTGTAAATCAGTAGGAAGTCATATGATGAGGTATTTCTAAGTGTAGCATTACTTAGGAGCTGTGAAGGTACAATTATTCAGGCCTTAAGTGTTCATTTCCTGGAAACAGAATATCAAGAGCCTATAAACAATGTGCAAGTTAGCAAACATCATTTACCAAAAGGGCAAAGAAAATGCATTAGAGCATTCTAGGTGTGTATGTGTTTGTTTATAGAAAGACCTAATTTAAAACCAACTTTTTACTCCATAGGGTACCTATTAAGGCTTACAGCTGAATGCTCAGCTCTACAGACACACGCTTTAAAGAAAAAAATAACTAAGTAAATACATCGATATCTGAAATACTAATCTTAAAATACTAACTTTAAGGCAGGTTAGGGAAACCAGAAAAACAGTTCTTTACATAGTATGAATTCCTGCAGTTTAGGAACACAGTGTTTTACACCATTGAATGATGAGGCCCTTGGGAACACAGAGCAAGAGGAGTGTGGGATCACAAGCAACAGCAACTGACTCCAACCTTTACATAAGAACTTGAACTTTAGTTAAACACAGGTTTTTTTCTGATGACTCAGATAGGGTCAGCTGGTAGCTTTCAAGGCAATTCTGTGTCTGTATTTTTCTGTAAAGCAGGAGAAATAATCTACAAAATTGCTCAATGTTTTTAACTAGAATCTAATTTTCATCATGCTAAACTGTTTCTCCATAATCTGTATTGATTACAGAGGCTGATGCCCCAAACTTTCTAGATGTTTAAATTTGTGGACACACCCCCCCAGTAAGGGAGGCGCTTGAGGAGCTCCTATTAGTAATCTGCATTTAACATACCCTTGCAAACAGCCACAGTTTATTGAATATTTCTGATTCTCATTTGTGTATTTATAGCTTTTCATTTTTTAAAGGATACAGCACATCTACACTGTTTTACCTGTAACTAAACACCAGCATCTTTTTTTGCGTCTAGCTTCCTGATCTATACCCATAATCAAGAACTTAGGAGGCACCAGGAGATAGACTTGACCTCAAATTACAGAATCTGTCTTGTGAAAAGGAAGCCAAACTTTTTGAAAAAGCAGCTCTTAAAATGTTAAGACAACTATCCTGGTAATTTTGGCTTTTTTTTGAGCTTCAGTGAACATTCTTTAATTATTTTGGAACAATTTCTTTGGACATACTGGTATTTGTTATTTCCTCTAAATTTTGGAAGAAAAATACATGAGATATAAATTTTGACTTCTACTGTCTTGACTACAGTAACAGTATTTTATTCATCTTCACAGATTGTCATAGTTTCTGAATTCATCTGTTATTAATGTTCTTTATGAAATATAGATTTTTCTGCTAACAAAAATAACACGTGGCGTCAGCTGTGTCCAGTGTAATATCTTGCATTTCTGGTCGATTAATTCTTAATGTACCACAGATAATGGTTTCTCTCAGCTTAAGATGCTGTCTTTTCATTTAGTCTGTATCACTTCACTAGCTGCAAGGTAAAAAAAAAAATCAAAACTGCTGTTTTAGCAAAATGCATGTAATCTTCTTTATAATACTTTCAGTATAATCAGAAAGGAGACCTCAAGAAACTTATTTTGATTTTAAACTATATCCTTTCTCAGAGGATTTAAAAAAAGTTTGCCTGGTTTCATTATACACTGTGCCCAAACTGTAACAGCAAAATTAGACTCATTCTAATAATGTAAAAACTGATACCTGCATGGGCGCTTTATATTGCTAAATAATACTTTAAAAAACATTTTGGCTTTCACCTGCTCAAACATTTATCTTTTCTGCCTCAAAAGTGTATTTATTTTTTCTGTATTCAGCATTTTTTGGTGCATTTTAATTAGAGTGCTTTCATTTTAACCTTTAGATTACTACCTCATATTTTTATACATCACCTGGGAACTAATAACAGAATCCAAACACCAAAGAGATTTTTGTATGGCTGCCAAGGAGGTATATACATCAATAGATTAATGACAACTATTATTTTAAATGCTGTGAATTCCACTGATTATATCATAAATTCAGATTTTAGGTTAACAACAAAGCAAAGCCATGCAAACCCAAATTCCACTTCAGTCATTTGCTACATATTTCTTTGTCATTTTTTTAATACTTGGCATTGACTGAGTGACGAGCCTTTTATATAATGACTCTCCAATATCATCTCTCATTCTTGAATTTTGGATCTGACTTAAGAAAACTATATAAAGCAACTATTGTATGAAACGAAACAATTTTCATTTGCACTTCAAAGGAGGATACAGTATAATGATGTAAGGATGGCAGATGATCTGTTACACAAGCACCAAATGTCAAAAAAAAAATGACAAAGTTGGCCAAGTTGAACTGAGTTGGCACCTGTATAAATTTAGGCTAGGTTATGTGTTGGGTTTTTTTGTTTGGTTTTTTTTTTTTTTTTTTTTTAATCAGAAGTTCAATATATAGTTCCAAACCTTTCTTTTGTTGGTCTGAACTTGGAATAAATGGGAGGCTGTCCTATTTCAAATTGAACAAGGATAAAATTAGATGTACCTTTCATCTGAGTAGGCAAATAAATAAGGAGAGAAATGCTATTTTAAATTGATAGCTCTTTACAGATGAATTAGGAAAAGGGAACTGAAGAGGATCACCTTGACATATCAGGCAGAGACTCCAGTGGGAAGCAAGACTATATACTGGACACCTAATATACATTACCGTTCAGCTTCGTCTCATTATTTTAAGATAAGCAACCTAAGCAGAGACTTACTATTCACCACAGAGCAACTGCACCAGTAGTGAGAGACATGGAGGGAAATAATTTATTCACATGCTCCTGTAATAAGCACCAAACAAAGGCAGCAATACTTTTTCTTATGAAACATCTTAACTTTAGGCCAAGATGATGATTCCGGTATTTATCATATACTGGACATGCCCTATTTTCCAGGGCATGCCATGTCTTCATCACATCCCACATGACACTCAGAAGGGAGAGTGTTTTTTCCTCCTCCAAAAGCCAGCAGCAGTGAGCAGGGGGAAGAGTGGGAAAGGATGGCCACTCTTACACCCCCTTGAGGCCTCTGGGCTGCCACTGCCCATGCCACAGCATAATTGGGCTATGCCCTTCCTGAATTTCTCAGCGCCTTCCAAAGAGGAGTAGTGGAGGGGAAGGCATAAGTAGATGAAGCTCCAAGACACGTAAAAGGAAATCTTAAACTGCATAATCATTTGCTCCATTTTTATCTTCCTTAGGTTTCTTAGGTTCTGGGGAGGATGATGAAAAAGAGAAAATTGATAGGACAAGGAGAAATCAGTTTTTAGCTTTCATAGAGAAAAAAATCCAAGAGCATTGAGAAAGCAGGGCTAAGTCAGTCTGTCCATTGGGTCTCACCTGTCTGAAAAAAAGAGCTGGCAGCTTGGTTGCTGACCTGTACCAAAGAGGGTGGCATTTCACACCTGACCTGCTGTCACCATTGGAAATGTAAGGGTTCAAATGAACCTCTAATGCTACTATTAATCAATTATCCACATTAAAATGCAGAATCGTGTGAACTCCTGGAACTGAGCTGTGATTTTAGGACCTGATCTAGCTGCTTGAGCTTAAAACAGTCATGCCCTACACTTTTCTTCATGGTGGAGTGCATTGGGCTGAAACACAATGGAACAAGCTGACTGCATCAGCCAAGGACCAGCCGTCTCCTAGGAAAAACATGTGTTCATCTGAAAGTAGCCTTTGAATACAAACTTGTGGGTCCCCCAGTCCTCTCTTGTGCTATGATGGGCAAACCTGTTGGATCTTTTTCCATCAAATGTTCTTTAAGAGAGTTTGGGGTTTTTTTCATTCTTTCCTCAAAGAAGGAGTTTTTCCAGACTCTGATTTCTCTGGTAATTAGAAACCTTCTACTAACTTTCGCCCTCTATTTATTTATGGGCAATTTGAACTCATTTGTTCTTGTGCCAGCCTTGTCCTCTAGCCCTTGACAATGATGCATTTATTCACACTCTGTATGTGTTTATAAACAGACAGCATATCCTCTTTCAGTCTTTGTTTTCATAGGCTAATCAAGCCAACATTTTCAGTCTCTCCTCACACAAATCAGCTTTTCTGTGCACCCATTCCATTCTAATTTTAATAGAGCTGGTCATAATTGTGCACATTATTGCAGATAAAATCCAGCCAATCTTTTCTACAGTAGCATTAATATTTTCACCTCCTGTATGGCAACTGTAGGCAGCGGAAAGTGTTTTGAGCTGTCCTTGAGTAAACAATAGTAATAGAGAACTGGTGGCAGCCTTGGGCATAGTAGAGATGACTGAAATATTTTAACAAAGGAAAATGCTTCAGAGACATGGATTTAAAATAAAAAAGGACATTTGTTTCATTTAAAAGGAGCAAAAGAAAGAAAAGTGATGAAAATCATAGAAATGCCCCTTTCAGTTCCACTAAATCAAATCTAAGCTTACTGTACACTTGTGATTTAAGAGTCATAGAAGAAATATAATTTTAATATCCTGGGCTTTTTGAGGTTATATTTACTATTGTGTAGAGGAAAAGAAACAAGCAGAGACAGACAGACAGAGGAAGAGTGTGAGAAATCCATTCTCACATTTTGTTAAGACATATTTGATCATGACTACATTCAAATCTATGACTCCTGCAAATTTTAAATAAAGAATTGCACCATCTGCTTTAAGGCCCTGAAGAAACAGGAACATTTATTTGGAGAGTGTGTTTCCTCAGCTGACTGCACTGATCAGAAGAGATTTGTATCATTTGCAAAGGACTAATACAATATATCATGCTTTAGCAAATTATGAATCCTTTCATTTTATCGGAACAACCTCCCTCCTCCCACACATGCATTTCCATTATGATACACAGTCTTCAAGCAAATTTGCTGTATTACATAAAATAGCAACTAATGGGACAATAAAAATTAAGGAACTCTTTCCGGGCATTACAGCATTTAAAGCGAGCAATTAAAATAGCAGATGTTACCTCACATAGGCTAAGCAGATTCCTGATCACAAAACTGTGATCACTATACTCGATGTGTTATATCCCCTTGGCACAATGATGGAATAGAAAAGAGAACTCCAGCTTATTTTGATATCTCAGTGCAAGGAATTATTGGAATCATATGTGGATTTTGCAAAACAATGCATTTTCACTGTGATAGATCATCTTAACATTTCAAATTAGGAGGCCAAAGAAACAGCGTTACAGTTACTTAGTTGACAGTCTGATTTAGCCAATACAGGCACACAAACACAGACGTCTAAGATGTCACAAAAAATTCATGTAAGCAACAAAACATGTATGTTCTTCACATGACTGTCTGTAGCGTAAAGCTGGGTTCTCAACCACTGAGGCCCCATTCAGTGCTGGAAAAAAACACAGATTACTGGTCAGGGGCAATGCAAGGCCCTAACCGGTAATTTCTGCTGGACCTGGGTTGTCTTCACAGCACTTTCTGAGGCATAATTTTCTCCAGGGAAAACTGGCTAAAATTCCACTGGTTTAAACAAATAGGCCAAAGTACAATCCCAATGCAACAATGTTATACCTTGCTATAACCTTGAAAAAAAATTCTTTGGATTAAGTTACCTCACTATTAGCACACTGTACTATGAAAACCTAGTATTTAAATATAAAAACAGAAGTGCACAGTAAATCCAGAAAGCACGCCTGGAATATCTCCAAGCAATCTTTTATCCTGAGAATATACAGGAGTCACACAATCTACATGTTAGGGGAGAGTTATCTCCCCAGGGAATTAGGCTGTTCTGGACCTAAATTGCTTTTCACAAAACAAAAGAAAAATCTGAATGTCATCAAATCTAAGACCGACTGCATTGTTCAATGTTTATATGCAGAGTTACTTCACATGTTGACTCGTCGTATTTTAGCTGACAAGCGTTCATGGAAGAACCTATTTCACAGTTTAAAAATAGGATCTCAGTTTAACTTACTTTCTTTTTTCCCTTCATGAACATTCACATATGACCTGATCTAGAAGTCCACCAAAAAGCCTCCCACTAATATCAATAGGTTTGGGTATCAACCATGACTGAATTCTAGGGGAATTCTTAAAGGAAAGGGAAAGATGGGATTCTATTATTATTATTTTTATTATTAATAAAAATCATTAAAATATAAACAAAACACAAGCACTCCAATACAAAAGATTACATATGAAAAAAAGATCTTAAAAAGATCCTCTAAAACCAGTCAGCTCAAGTCAAATGTGAAATCTCAAGATACTTAGAAGGAAAAGAGATTTTTAATTTTATTTTCCATTTATTCATTCAAGCACTTCTGTTTAAAATAGGCAAGACAAACCAGCAAAGTCCAAGAACTTGTCATTCTATTTTTATTAAGCAACATCCACTCTCCCAGCATGTCTGAACTTTGTCGTAGCTTCTGCTTCCTGTTGGCAAAGTCAAGATCAGCATGAATATTGTCAGTAAGCCTGAAAACAGGATTCATGGTTCACAACAATGTTCACTTGACAGTTACCTCATTTATAATGATCCAGTGACAGTCAAAAGCAACCAAATTAGTCTCCACGACCTGAAATAGAGAACAAACCAGCTATCAGTCAGCTTGCTTGTGAAAGCCAGAAAAAAAATTAAATGGATGCTCTCTGCAAATGACAAATCCCAAAGCACATGCCCTCGAAGACCTTTGTTATTCAACTGAGGATAGAGAACCTTCAGCAAAATTCTGCAGAAGCATTTGTGTTATTGTTTGACTGCTAATTAAACTTGGAAAATACATTTCTTTGCCGGCATCAGAGAAAAGAATGTGTTTCAGTTGACTGAGGAGAAAATGAAATCGGTTTTGCCTTAATATTGTGTGTGGAGAGGGAGCAACAGAGAGGAAGGCAGAAAATGAATATCAAGTAACTCTTGTCAGATTTCCATAGCTCCTGCCTCTAAGGTCTTTCCAGTGTACACCTACCTTGTAAGCCTGTGAATTAAAGAAAACGAAACAAACTCAAACCAAAAAAACCCACACCACAGATGCTAGGGTTCACAGAAATGCAAAGAGTGGGGAGAAAAGTGTTCCCTTGAGAAAGAGGGCTGTCACAGGGATGATGAATGATGGCCTGTCCCTGGCTCCACACACAGAGGGCCTCTAATCCTCTTCCCATGCATCTTCTCCTTTCCTTTGCTGTATTCTAGGAGCTGCCTCTGTGCTGGACTGAAAATGTACTTCCTAACTCATCTTTCACTCAGCTCTATTCTTTCCCTCCTTGAATCCACTACACTTCTGTGGCAAGTCATGTTTGATTCACCTTTGCAGTGGAAACAGAGGGAAAAAAATACATTTTGTCTGCTTGCATTACCTAGGAAAGAAATCATTGACAGGAGGGAGGCCAGAAACAAACTATAGAAAAGACTGGACAGCTTTGCATTTTTTTTCTACATGAAATTGAATTAGCATTGACACTGAAATAGTTTTAAAACCAAATTAATCCCATTTTACTTGTATAATCACATGTTCATCTTGGTTCACAATTCAAAAATACTAGATACTTAAAACTGTGTTGAATCCCAAGAAAAAGCAAAGAAAAATTGAAACAAGGCTTGGAACTTACAAAGTTTTAATGTTCAAGTAGATGACTAGTGCTGCGCTCTTATTACTTGGACCACTGCACAGCAGTCATATTTGGCTTTTAATGATGACCAACACAAATAGCAGTTGCCAAGGATGACTGCAATTTATACTGTGCCATGTCCAAAGGAGAACAATTTAACTGGCCACAAATCTTAAGAGCAGCAAAACACCCCATACAGATAACCTTCATTATTAATTCAAAGGCCATTAGAACTGGGGTCACTGCTTATTTACTAGAATGATAGGCAAGATTGGAAATTCTGATCTGGAGAGACTGGGGGAAAAAAAATCAAGAGCAGCAGTATATGAACTGACTTCTTATCTGAAACTCTCACAGCACCAGTAACAAATGAGGGAAGATGAAAGCCATAACTGCTATTGTGCTTCTGGAAAATTTCAATATTATTAGCAGTAGGAATCAGGGTCCTTACTTTACATGGAATTTAGACTCACTACTCTTTCTCTGTGGTGACAACAGTATGTTTTGTCATGTTGCTTTGACATTTTCTTGCATTTTCCACAGTAGGCATCCACATGGCACATATAAAAGAACAGGTTAGAAACTGAGTAACTAAGTGATAGGAGGCATCACAACAGGCCCAGCCAGGATGCTTGAACTGGAGCATGGCTGTTCTAATCAGATCTCTTATATCAAACCAGTTGGAAGACAAACACATCCAGGAACAGAGAAAGGTTAAAAATGGACAGAATAGTAACAAAGTTCTCAAGGGAGCTTTTGCTCTTTACATAAAGTTCCCAAGTATAGAAAGTTTATGCCATTTACAACATAAGCAATGCCATTTAAATTTTCCATAAGACAAAACAAATCAACACCTTACTGAAGCAAACACAATTCTGTTAGCCAATCTACATACATTTCCCCTGAAAGCAAGCAGAATTTTAAAAAAAAAAAAAAAAAAAAGGCAGCACATCTGACATTTTCTGGTTTCTTGTCAGATTCCTGGCAACCTTGACCCTCATAACTTCTGGCTCCAGGATATCCCACCGGGAATGTTTGCCCTGCCCTAACTACTCTGCTCAAGATGAGGTCTCCTGAGGTTCCTGTGGCTCTGAGGCAGCCTGCCAGAGGGACGCCCTTGGAGTCAAGGCTCCCAGTGGTGTTAGGGGAATGACAATGATAATTATGTTCCATAAAGGGCTCCTAAGCTCTTTCTCTGCTTCAAAATGGCAGTCAACTGAAACTTCAGAATGAAGGAATCCACAAAATGAAAATTCGCATTTTCTGTTCAGTTTTTAATAACACAGTAAAAGTGAGGTTGATTACTTCTTTGTGCCTGAAGCTTCAGCTGATCAGATTTTAATGCACTTTATCTTTCATTAAACCTTTGGTTTCAGTTCATTTAGTTTCTTTATAAATACATGTTTCTGTGTATCTACTTTGCTCAGGCTCTCAAATTTCAATTAGACAAGGCCTTTTCAACAGAATATGGTTCTAAGTGTCACTGTTTTTATGATGTACAGCTCACAGACCTCTTAAGCCAGACTCTGGAAGAGGCTTGCCGGTCTCACAAGTCACTCTTATTATTTCAAACAGCTCAGGCTACCTGTAACAAATTTATTCACAACTTGCAAATAATAAGATGAAAGGCATCCATTTTTTAGTTACAGCTGAAACTCTTCAGCAGAAAGATCATGTTTTATCCATTAAAGTTTATGCATTCATGAATCTACTTAATATTAAAGTCATTTTCAAAAAGCTTATGTCAAATTGAAATGAACTTGTAATGTACTCAGAGACACTCAAATTAATATATTCTAAGTTTAGATAGGCTACGAATAGCCCCTGGAAGTGTTCCAGGCCAGGTTGGATGGGGCTTTGAGCAACCTGGTCTAGTGGAAGGTGTCCCTGCCCATGGCAGGGGGGGTGGAACTAGATGATCTTTAAGGTCCCTTCCAACCCAACCCATTCTATGATTCGATGACTGATGATGCCCTGAGAAAGTTGCTAGATTTTTTTTTTTTTTACATTCCATTTCATTTGATGAAATATAGATTTACATCTAAACTGGGACTCAGCATTAGACTGGAATTTCAAGGCTGTCTTTTTGTCCTTGGGTCATTCAGTCTTACCTGATGAAATCCTAGCCCCACTGACATCACTCACAAAAGAGCCGTCCATTTCAGCAGGATCAAGATGCTGCATCTCAGTCCCTCACCTCTGAACATCTCTTCTCCCTGTATGGCCTACATTGTCCATTTAATTGACTTTAAAGTTGGGCAGTGCACATTCTGACTATGTCTGTATGAATTGCAGGGCACTATACTATTATAATCATCATTAATAACCTTCCAATATTTGCCAGTTATTGTGCTTCTTATGTTTTTCAGTGTAAAAGAATGCACAGGCACATCCACTGTTTTACAGAAAATAAATAAATACAATACTATATAAACCTTCAGTTTTGATGCTTGAAAGAAAAGGTTGTTCAACCCTAAAGTTTTCTTCAAACACTAACAGTAATGATACGCATAATCTCACAGCCAGAAGATTCTCTCGATCAGCAGTTATTAAGCACAAGTTTACAAGTTCGAGTTTATATTAAAACAGTCCCAATAAATAAATAAATAAATAAATAAATAAATAAATAAAAATATCTAAAGCCAGCAGTAACACAACCTAGATCCAATTATCCGTCAGTAAAACAATCATTACTTGGACACAGCAAGGCTTTACAGTCATGACACAATGTTCCACAATACCCTTGTCTATCTACTGAGTTTGCTGTTTTGTTTACTTAAAAAAGCCACTGCATTTTCACTTGGAAGTGATGATAACAAATGAGATTAAAGAAAAAAAAACACAGAAGAGCATGGCTGGTTCTGCTTAAACTTGATCATAACCTAAAAGCGCATATAACCCAGCTTCAACAGAAGTATATAATGCAGTTGTGTAGAAGGTTTCTATGACTAATATGTTCAGAAAGTTAAACCACATATTTGTTATCTGAGTGATGATCTTTTTCTGGTTGAAATTCACATCTGCATGCATATCAAGTGAGCTGGCATGAACTTGTGTTCTGTGCCAGGGAATAACGAATGTACAAAATATGCTTGCAAAAGCATAAGGGCAGTAATGAAAAAGAAATCTGATATCCTGTATATTAGAAGCAATAAAGCAATTTGATGAGGGCGTGTAGGAAGTAGGGGCTTCAAGACCCCGAGCATTTGAATACAATTCAAGTTTCAGATTCATCCACTGGTTCTGCTGGCTCTGTCACAGGAAGCAGCGCTGTGCACTCCTGAAAGGCAAGGGACAGATTGGAAATTTCCATACAAGACAGAAGGCAGGTGAACGTATTGTTTATGCAGCTCACCTCTTAAGCTAAAACTGAGGAAAAACTAGAGTGTGCATTCATAATGAGTGCTGAACACCAAATCCTACACATATATTAAATGGAGGAGAGTTGACCCTTTCCAAAACAAAGAAAACCATGCACATATTTGACAAATTCTCTTTTCACACTTCCTCTAGGGGAAATTGTACAAGAATTCAGCTGTGGGTTACTAAACACACAAAGCTATATTCAATGCAGAAAGCTCTCTAAAGCTAAATATAGCTGCTAGCTGGGAGACTATTAGGAGACAGCAGCATATATGCCTACCCTGTTCTTACTGCTCCCTCAGGCATTTGCTTACGGACACCTTTAGAGATAAAGACACTGAAACAGTCTTTGGTCTAACCCAAGATGGCTGCTTTTGTCCTTCCAAATATATTTTGCTTTCTTAACTGTGATTAATCATACTAGCAGTAGCTAAAAGAAGCAGAAACTTATTAATTCTGTATCAACTGTTGTGCAGTTCAGACTGTTTTTATTTACTGAAAGGGTAAGTATTTGAAACAATACTTAAAAAAGCATTTTGTACTGTTGAGATGGCATTTCTGCGGTGCCATTGAGTACCTCCACTGTGCAGGAACATATATAAGCAGATGAACTCCAGTATGAACTGGGGAGCTGCATCCTTGCAGTCTAATGTCCATAGCAACTCACAGATTCCTGTCTTACCCAACTAAATAGGTGTCAGAGAATAAGCAGAAGACAGCCAATATAGCCAACAACTTCAGAGAATGATTTTTCTGAATTCATCATTTTTTCAGCTATACACTGTTAGTATTTAGTTATTTTTAATGCCGTACCGCATAATTCTCCAGTACTAAGAATCAAAGCAGCAAGTTATCAGGACAGTTCTGAAACAGACTTCATGAAATTGTGGAAAAAACGAGGAAGAAATTCACTCTCTACCCACTCAACCACTGCTCAGACTGAGAGTTCACACCGGAGTATTTGAAAACACTGTGTCATTAGTTGCATAAATCCTGCAGCAAAGGATACAGCCCATCGAGTACGCAGTGCCATTCATACACAGTCATAGAAATCCACAGCAATAGATATAAAAGATCATTCTCAACATCTTTGTAACTTTAGAAATGCGCTCATGTCAAACTTCAGCAGTTCTCCTAACACCCTATTAAAATAAATCAAACTTCTGCTTCACGAGGAAGGTGTTCCACTTAGTCAAACACGGATGCTATGAACCGATGAGCAAGAACATGGATGAAGCAGAAAACAATTTTCTTTTTCTAAAGAATTCAACTACACACCAAGGGAGATTTTGCAGAGAGCAGAAAAATGCTGTCAGGAAGACAAGTGATGAGCAAGGACAAACCATCTGTCATTGGCAGTAACTCCAGAACTTCTGATTCTTTGGAAGAGCCTGACAATTTATCACAACTATTGCTATTGTTCATGCTCAAACCTTCAAATGGTCTAAATGCAAGACAATCTAAAGCAAATACAGCAGTAGTAGTGCCAGCATGCAAGCTTTTCGCATGTGTAATAATAAGCAAGAAAGCCAAATAGCTTTCAACAAAAAGGGCCTGTAGTTTAATGGAAAATGACATAAAAAGTTCTCTACACCTCTTCTTCCTTATAGATACGAGCCCACAGGTGTGGGCCAAAACTACAAGATACAGACCAGAACCCTTACAAAGGAAACCCAGAAAAACTGTTCTGGATCTTCAGAATTCACCTCCATACATATGCAACAAGTCAGACAAGTCTTGCAAACATCTAATGAGCGGTAGCGTTGCATGTATGAAAAGATCCATATAGACTGGCCATCTCAAGTATCTCCTGTTTGAAACATAGGGGAGAGCTCCTGGGCTCCAGTTTTACCTTTGCTACAGTTGGGACTGCTCTACAACAAGCTACCCAGATGCCAGGACTCATTTCTCAAAACGCTGAAGAAAAGTGTCTCCAACTAGAGCTGGCCTTCCTGTTAATTTTCTGCTCCACCAGGAGCTGTGGTAGTGACTGTGAATCTCTTTCTGCTGGACCACCACCGAACAAACCACATTTTCCATTTGATTTTTCACAAAAGCCAACAGATGGCATTGCATAATCCCTTGTTTTGGAAATGGCTGGCATTGAAATAATTTAGAAAGTGATTTAGAAAGTTAGTTTTTTCCAAGAGTTGAGCTGGGACACAAATTCCCTGCTAACCTTTTCCAAACATCCTCTGTCTACAATATGTCCCATTTATGTGGTCTTGTAATCTGAACTGCACTCTTCCAGCTGGAAGACTGGTAAAATGCTTTTGTCCAATACCACTAGATTTGTTGCACATGTCTTTTCATAGACAAACCTCTTGGAGTCACCACTGCTGTTTTATAGGTGAATATATGCTTCAACCCAATTTTCTCTCCCAGGGTCATAGCAATTTGCTGATCACTAAGATACGATAAAAACCAGGCTTCCTGTACACATATGTGAGACAAGAAGCCACCCACCCTGCAAAAAAAAACCCCAAACAAACCAAAACCAAATAAAAAAAGCAACCACCAAACAAATAGTAGTCAGACACTATTTCTTAACATTTGCTCTAACTGAAAAGGTATGATTTAACTAGTTTGGGCACTTAAAGCAGTCTCCTGTAGTATAGATGGCTCCTCAAGTGGTGGTATGCAAAGCAAAATAAGACTACTAAGTAGCTAATGTACAGGTAGTACTAAGAAAGTTAGGTGATAAACTCAAGACTACCTTAACTGATCTGAAGTTTGGAAAGGTAAATGCATGGAGTTGTACTATTTAGTATGTTGTACTACATTAAATACTGCAGGACTTGTGCATGGAAATCCTGAGCTTGTCTCCAAGTTCTTTCCCCACCCCCCCCTCTTTTTTTCATCTAGCTGCTAGTTCATTAAACCACCACCATTTTATCAGGCTATCTGTACCATTTCTTCCTGCTGGTGCCACAGCAAGACCTTTTCTGTTTCTCTGCTCTTAGCCTTTGAGCTTCTCAGTAGGGAAATCAGTTGCTGATTTATAAAGCTCATTCTTGCACACCAGAAACTAAAGCTCATAAAAATCTCTCTTCACTGAAGGCAATATTTTTGGAATCTAATTTTAATCTCTACCCATTTCCACTCCTGAGAAGGAAAAAACCCACACATAGAAATATTTATTTTTATTCTTATGAAGCATCATCTCCTTCTGGGATTCCTTTCCCTCAAGTTCCTTCTCAGCAAAAAAAGAATACATTGGGTGAAACTTGATAGAGAAATCCTTAGGCTGCTAGTCATCTAGTTACCAAGGATTAAAAAGCAAGCCTCTAAGCATTTGGTGGGGAAGACATCTTCCAGTCTCCTCCTAAGGACAGGTGAGATGGCTGACATGGCTTCATTTGCTTGTCTCATGACAGCACGTTTCTTTGAAAAAGGAGGAAGTAATTGAAGTACTTGATCAGTTTTCCCCCTTTTCAGATTTATTTCAAAAAATTACACTTTTAAACTAAAAGAATTGGGTTATTCCACTAAATAATTAGTTTTATATTGACTTGGCCTGCAATCCTAATCATATTTGAAACAAGTCAAGCTCCAGGAAAGATTTCATCTCCCTTGCCCTAAAATTTTAAGAGATGGAGGCAGTTCAAGTCGAGAAATCAGCCCCATGCTGAAGAAAACAAGTCAACAGTTAACGTTCAATAAAAGTAAATAAACACAGCATTAACACTTCAGTGAGTGTGACCATAGGCTTCCACTGAGAACACAAAATAAAAACACATTCTGTCTGGTAGAAAAGGCAATTTTAAATTTTTAACCGCCTTCATAATTGAGAAAAGCTAATAATGTATTTATTTTATAGTAATCTAAAAATGCATCCTCCTCTGAGGTTAGCCTGTAGACTATAGGTTTAAAACAATACCTATAAGTAACTTAAGCATCTTTCATTTTAAGGATTATTTTATTCTTACAGTCAGTTTTGCTATTCCCAAATTTATGTTTTGATTTATATTCCAATTATCCTCCTGAAAAGTATTTGTGATATCCAGTCTGAAAAAAAACCAACACCCAAAACCAACAAAACCACCACATGTCTGTTCTGAAGCTACTTGGCTTTAACTCAGAACCATGAGCATATTACGCTACCTGCACTGGAAGACAGTTGCTAGAAAGTAGAATAGTACTCTCAATGAACAATAATGTACCTCCCACCTAGAAACTGCTTATTTCAAAGTAACAAAGTGATTCAAACCCTCATCTAAATTCAGAAATTCAGATTCTTTACTGTTGTACAATTGCCTGTATCTTCCTTTCTTGTTAAGAATTTCTTATAATCTTTTTTATACATAACTACATTTTGTTCATAGTGATAGTACTAAATTGACACCTGAAGATCTCTTGTTCTTTATCTGCTACTTTTTTTTTTTTTTTTTAAGCTGAATTCCATTTGGAAGTCTGAAATCTAAGCGGAAAACTCGAGCATTTGGGTTGAACATGGGCTTTTAATCAAACTGGTTGTCATCACCTTTGAAGGTGAAGAATCAAACATAAGAAGCCTAAATCTATGCTAAAGTCTCAAAATTTCCTCCTCTGTATGGATTAAGAGCTGGAATCAGAGATTTCTCCCAACTGTGCTGTTTATTTTAAACACCTCACCATCTCCCACACTCAAACACATTCAGGAGCTACTCTTTGAGTGAACTCGCTCTAGATTGAAGGCTGTTGACAAGTCCTCCAATAGAGGAAAAATAATTGCCTTGCTGACTTCGACATCTTCGTAACTGACTTCATCAATGCCAGAATTTCTCCACAACAGGGAAAGCCGGGGATTAACAAAGCTTTTTCATAGGTTTAAATTTATTCTATCCATACACATAAGTTATTTTTCTAAGCAGAATGAAAAGTTCGATTCCTACTTTTAACCCCTTGCAGACTTCATAAGTAGCAGCAGGTTTATGCCAAGCCTTACTGAAATGAAGAAACCTTTCAACTTGTTAACATGACACAAGAAGCTCAAACAGCCTTTAAGTCTAGGCTTTAACTTGCAGAGGCAAAAGGAATATCAGTTTGACAACGGATCATTCTTAATGTATGCTTTAGGTAATTAGGCTGCTAGTGAAGAGAGCTTTGGAGGCTGCAGGAAAAGAGTACAGATGAGAAAATGGTATCTGTCATAATTTCAACATACAATCTTTTGGTAGCTCATATAAAAATATGCAAATTCATATTTACTATCTCTTTACACCTGTTGCCAGTATGGAAACATATACATGTTTCTAATTGTGAATCATGATTAACCAGATAAAGTTAGCACTTTAGTAAGGCAGTGAACAGTTAAGACTGAAGAAAAATACACTTGTGAGACACAAGATTCCTTCCAAGTGTGCATTAGTGTGGGCTGACTGCACTCAGCAAACGGACATTGATTCAAGTAAAACTTGTAAAGTAATCATGTAAGGGTAGTATTTTAAATAACCTTGCCCTTCTCATCCACATCTGATTTTATACCTGAGTGATTTTACAGATTGTAGTGCAGTTACTCTTGCTTTACATCAGTTTACATGAGAAGAAGAATAGTTAGTTAGGATGGAAACCACTGTCAGAAAGGGTGAAAAACATGGGGTTTGAGGAAGAACTTGAAGGAAGGAAGTGGAGAACAGCAATACAAGAACAGGGTGACTGAATCAGAAAGGTATTTGGTAGTGCGAACAAATACTTTTAGACTGCCACTGTTTAAAAGCAAGCAAACAAAAACCCCAAAGACAATACCAGTTTTTCTTAATAGCAGCCAATTTCCATAAAAAAATTCGTGTCCACTCCAGGTACCAGTAACCCAAAGTAATAGAAAAAACAATCCAACCAAACAAAAACCCTAATTAAATTTAAAATAGTCGATTTGGCCAATTTTTGTTGATTGTTTTCTGATACTAGTTGTGGGTGGTGTTGTTTTTAAAGGTTTGAAAGACTTTAAGTATAAGAACTATTAAACATATAGATTGAATGTATATCTTCAAACTGAAAATGCAAGGCTTCGTTTGTCTTCTTTTTCCAAGAGTATCAAAGGAATATTTTAAGGCCAGACCCTCTGAATTCATCAGCATCCGCAACTTAGCCAGATTTTCCTCAACAGGGGCTGCAGGATGCCGTGTGTTTTTGAAAACTTGCCCATTCCATTCAGGTTTTTAAATGTAAGTTGACTGCCTTGAAAATCCAGCCCTGGTTATGCTGGCAGCATGTTGTATATTTTATTAGTGATATGGAAATGTGGTTTCAACTCTGTTTGCATCTGTTAGCAAACTGAAGATCTAGTCTGACTGCGTAGCAGGGAAAATGTTAAACATCATACACTACAGAATATAATGGTGCTGCTCTTTTTTCTTCTTCACTGTCTGCCTTAAAAGCATTTGTTGCTGAGCATCAGATTGACATTACTGAAACAGAAAGTATTTCATTTTCCTATCACAGGCATTATTAACGAAGGTCACTATTCCAGTGACAAACTATCACTAACGCCATCAGCTCTTTTTGCTCTTCAGCTTTGTGGTGGTGCCTGTCCTGTCATTTTACATATCTGTAGAGAACAACAGTGGCAGAGGTTCAAGCGAGATAGCCTGCATTTCTGACTTGCACATAAACTTAGCATTCAGCGCCTCTCCAAGTATGCAGGCTGAAAGCATTTTTTTCTGGTAATAGGAGTTCAAGAATCAAGAGCAGTTTAATAGAGTTCTAACTGGCTGCAGGCTTGAAGCTCCCTATGAAAAAAATCTTCTCAAAAGCACGTGTACCAAGACAAAATCTATTCTAAATATATTGAAAATATTCTGACCATCAAATTGCAATATCAAAAGCGAAGCCCATTGGCCATTTTGGTTTCTGTGCTTCACAACAGATCCATAAAATGGATCACTCTTACTAAAGATCCAAAGGCATTGCAAGCCCAGAAGATCTGCACAAGGACTCACTAAGTCTTAGAGAGGGCATGGATCGAAACAGAGGCTTTTTTCATAATGGTTCTAAATTTTCCTAATAAAGTACTTCCACATTTTGGGAAATTCTGCTGTTACCCTCCTTTCAGCCAGTCAACAACATGAACCTAAGCCATAATTTTAAGATTTTTAATATTACCATAACATATTTATGATAAGCGATGTTCGTCCTAACATCAACCATGCAACACAGTTCAGATTCAGCTTCTCCCCAAAAAACTGCTGGCCAGAAATCTGTTTGCATACCTTAGGTCTGAAATCCTTCATATACGCCACTGAAAGTTATTAACAAAATAAGATTCAAGGTGAATACAAAGTACTCTGTGCATTACCATGTTCCTATAGCTGCTAATGGTTAAGCTGACAGAAGTACGACTCAGCACAAACTGATACAGGTTAAATTATATTCCAGCCCTAAAAAGAAAGAAAATATGTACATTTTTTTCATCGTTGTTTTGATGTTGGTTTAAAAGCCAGTTCCACGCAGCAACTGCATCTGGATCAAAAGTGTGCAAGCAGCATCCATTTTTTTGAAGGACAGACATTGGGGATACAAACATGCCAGAACTGAGGTTAAGGCACACATGAAATACAGCTGTAGCTGGGACATCAGCTCAGCTCTAATATGGGACAGATCCTAACAGATTGGAAAGAACTTTATCAGTGAAAGAATAGCACAACTGGCCAACATGTGTTCATTTACAGAAGATGATGAAACTTTCTAGCCATCAAGTATGAGTAGATATTCTAAAACACTTCTGTTTTAAGGTATTAAAAACAAAATGCAGAGGCATTATAGGAGATGCAAAGGTTGCAATCATAAGAAAAACAGAAAACTATTGGCATTTAACATACACAGCATAATTTGAGCCATTCCATACAGTTCTTTAATAAATTACAGGGATTAAGTTGCTAAGAATTGTTTCTCGAATTTTCACTGTGGAATAGCTGCCCATTTCTTTTGGCTTACTGAACAAAGAGGCTTAAATTAGATCCTTGCTATCATCTTTTAAAAATAAATTGGAAAGCTTTGATGGAGAAAAGTGAAAAGAGTGGGAGAACTTTAAGAGGATTTGAGCATTCCAGAAAAGGAAAAACAGCATGCACTTTGTTAAAAATACAATTAGTTCTGCATTTTAAGTTTGTGAAAGCAGCGATAGCCTTAGCAAAATGAGCTATAAAGAAAAATGAAGACCTTTTTCACTTTTGCAAAAAGTTGTATTGAAGACCATACTAGTCTAAGCCTGGATTCCAACTGTATTTTTTCATGGAAAAGAAACTAAACCCATCATTTTTAATTGCTTTTTTTGAGTTTAGATTAATAAACATCAGTAACTTGATTCACACTTATGGTAACAGTCCCTCTCAAGTCAGTGTAATTACTCAGTTGATGAAATTACTCATGTGAGGAAAATAATGCATATGTATAAGAGATTACCGGCACAGGTACCTTGATGTAAATTATGAAAGGCACATTACAGAATGTCATAATTTTTCTAGAATCACATTTCTTTTTCCCACAGGTACTGTCAAACATCTTTTTACCTTTAAGCACTGCATTTTTGTAGCATTCTTTCAATCATCCTTTTTGACTAACCTGAACCAGAACAGTGATATATCTCTCCTATTCTGACTATTAATATTATGGGCACATGGTCTTTGCTTTTAGACAGTGATAGAAGCAAACTGACAGAACCAATAGCCAGACAATCCTTGAAGTGATACATAAGCTTTACACAAGAATGATCAACAAGATAGAGCACTATTCTCCCCAGACTGATTGATAGGAAAACCAAGTTGGCTATAAGGCTGTATTTTCAGCTGGGAGCAAGTACATCAGAAGTCCTCTGTGGGTCTCAAGTATACAGAGTGCAAAGCTGAGCCAGTCAGAAGAGTAAAAATAAAGAAAAAGAAGAAAGGCAGAAAGAAAAAAAAATCACAATTATCTAGAAAGGTCATTATTTGGTCTATTACGCAGGAAGTAGGAGAAATATATATCTGTCATGAAGAAACAAATTACAGTGAAGTTTGCTGTTCACCTAAGCAAAATTCTGAATGTGTGAGCATAATTATGGCCCATGTCAAGTCCAATTAAATCCCAACTTACCAGAGGCAGGTGGGCTGGCACAGCCCAGTAGAGCTGTGTCAAATGTCAGGTAACTTCTTGAGCCATTTCCCAAAGCTAAGTCAGGGACAGGATGGGGGAAACCCCTTCCTATGTCCCCCATCCCTTCCCCATCTAGGAACCTCACCTGCAAGCAAGAAGGGACCATGATCACTGCACACTGCCATGCAATTAAACATAACTGCTCAGACACTGCTAACTAACTGCACCTGAATGCATTTCTATAGCTGCTTTTAGGGGCACACCATATTCCCTCTGTGTGTTTCATATATGGCACTGCCTACTCTGACGAAGGGCACTTATGTCCCTGTCAGCCCCAGCCCTCTGCCTGGTGTCACCACGCTTTCTTGTCTGCCAACGGCACGTTTGATCGCCATCACTGAAGTACCATGAGGATGAGAAAAAAGATTTCAGAGGCAGAGGCAAACTGCACCAGCAGAGCCTTTGCTGGATATTTTATTGCTTTTTCTGGGTATTCCCCTCCTCTGTTTTTTCAGCGTTTTTAGCTGCTGACCCCCTGCCATGCAAGAGGCCTCCTCCCTGGCTGTCACAGCAAGAGCAGCCAGGGAAGCTGTGACGACACATTTGCTCCCATTCCTTGCCACTTGGATAGGCAGTGCCTTTGTACTGCATCTTCTTATGGTACTTTTTCTTATATGCACACTAAGCATTTTGTCTAGCTGAGTCAAGAGAATTATTAAAAAAATAAAAACCAGAAAAATTTAAAAGTAAAATCTCTTCTGCGATCAACCAGAAACTTGGAGAAGGGAAAGGGAAGGGTTTTCTATGGATATGTATTAAAAGTTCATGAGAGACAGATACGGATTAAAGCCCAGTAAGAGAGACAAAAGATCTAAGGAATCATGAGAAATTCAGGTTCAGATCATTTTCTGCACTGGCATCCTGGAAACATTAAAAACCTTCATTAATGCAATGTCTGATGCTTGCAACATAGGCTACAAAATACAGCTATCTGACAACAGCATTGTGCCAACTAAACAAAACTTATTTTCCTCTTGTCCTACAACACACGATTCACGTATACATATATGCATGCACCACACATTTATTCCTGTTTGCTTCATCCACCATGACTTGTCCTATACACTGTCAGCTTTTTCTGAGAGATCAGAAATGTTACTTTGTACGTGTGAAAATGTCCTTTACACGAGTTATAATCCAGCCCCTAAATTTATTTCCCAAACCAGCCATTTTCCAGCATCCTGGAACACAGAAAATTTTCCTCATAAACATCATAGAAAATGTCTTCTACTGAAAAAGATTCAAACTTTGATCCATGACCCTCTGCACACCATAACACATCTCCAAAATGGAAGAGAGGTCATCAAAATTGCTTATTGTGTATCTATTTCACTCTCCCCTGGGGAAAAGATGATAAAGGCAGAGCAGTACCATATTTCTGTCAAAATATGAATCTTCCTGAATGTACGTTTCAATAGCCAATAGATGACTTTTTTATATATATTTATGGCAATAAAAGATATTTTTATCACTGTTGTTCTGCACTTGTATGATGTCTAACAACGACATCCTGGCACGTGACTGGGCGATAACTGAAACAAATGAGATACCTTCTCTAGCAAGAAGTCATCACTGTTCTTAAGATTATACTTCGATGTTTTAAAGAAAGGACTATAATTTTTGCCTTTGAGAACAAATGCAACAAAAAACTTGGAATTAAATATGCAGTACCATATCTCCCAACCCCCAAATCAAATTTGATCTGAGAGTAGCTAGAATTAGAGGTTATCATGACAAAAACTCCTGCTTTAGTTCAGTATGAGGAGGGATAGATGGAAAGGAATGAAAAGTCATACTCCTTCACCTAATACAACTAAGCCACAGCTGTGTTTCACTTCTTTAAAGGGCATTTAAAGTACAAATGTACTTGGCATCACCTAACTGAAAAAAGTGCATGGACTGCACTCCTTTGGACGTCTCTGAGGCTTTGTTCAGTCTGTGGATGTATGCTTCTTGAAACCCTATGGTGGTTTTTTGCAAGTGCATATTCAGGGAGATGGAGGCACTGGAAAAATTACGCTAGGTTAATCACACCTGTAAGTTAAAGTTCCTACGAGTAAAAATATTGCAACCACATTTTTTTTTCTGCTCTTCCTCTGGTCCTAGGGACAAGGGTAAAACACAGGAAGGTGTCACGCCATACTCTCACACGCTGAATGAGCCCATATTTTGTGTGCAACGAGTTCCCATCTGTTGCGCTTGAGACAGGACAGTGCTCTGCAGATACGCAGGCATGGTGAACAGGCACCAGATCTCCTGTGTATTAGCTATGGGTGCTCTTTCGCACTGGGGCATGGAACCTGGGCTTTACACCACTTACAACTGTCACAATTCATTACTGAGACACTCAAAAAGGCTCTAAGTAGGGGTGCTAGCTCCCCTCTGCTCACTTTGGATTCTGTCACATTATCCCTTTACCAATCAGGGCACATACAAATGGGAAAGAAGAGGGAGGATGTATGGCTGTATTGTCCTTTCCAGGGGTAGATAACGTTGAAAGGAACAACTGTGAAACGTGCTACAACAGTTACATGGAACATGACGTAACAGGGAATGGTTTTTATTCATTTTTAATACAATTTTGTCCTCAATGGGATTCTGATCCTAGACTCAGCTGGAAAACACATTACTACAACTAGATTATAATAATGGTGAGGTAAAAAAAAAAGACTGACTTTTCTGAAACCAGTCTCCTGCTTTGAAAAGCAAGAAAGAAGGTACTGCCTACCAGCTACATGAGCAAAGCAGGAGCACTCTCAGCTATATTCACACCAGCAAAGACAATATCCAGTTTCCCAGTACTGTTGCAGCTGAGCTGGTGGGTGCAAGTGAGCACTTAAACAGCATTCAGACCTTATTAATGCTGACTGAACACTGCCTGAGGTCTGTCTACATTAGAGTATGTGTTGGTGCTAGCATGAATGCACCTACAGAAGTACTAAATCAGATAATAAAGTGACCAACATTGATGGAATCATAGTGCATTTTTCTATATTTTAGTCTGGAAAACTTCCTTTACAATCTCAAGCACATTAATTAACTGGAATTTTACCATCTCTGCTGTATGAGCATGGAGAAAACCTGGGGAAAGCCGTAAGAAAAAGGACGAGGATGAAAATGAACACAGAGTCAACACACTGCCTCTGGATTAAACATACACACTAATAAACCCCTGATAGCTGTTCTGTATAGGCACTGTTGAAATATTATTACTCAGTATCTATAGTAAGTGCCACTAACTACAGATATAAAAGAATACATCCAAAAAACTATATCTGATTTTAAAAATGTGACCTATAAAATAAAGCAAAAATGACACCCTCCTAAAGGGAAGGAAATGTCAGGGAAATTCTGTGGATATTAATCGCAGAGCACTGAGCCTCAGATAACAAAAAACCTCAGACAGAGAAGAATCATTTGCAGTTTACACCTACTTGGCTTATTTTGCATTGTGTTTCAATCTCAGGAAGAGAAACAAATCTTTCAATGTCTGCACCTTCTTGTTCAACCCTCTACCTTCCTCTTTGCTCAAAATGACAATATAAAAACAATAGAAGAAGGATACGTGGCCATATTAAATTTGGTCCCAAATTAGATCCCTTAAATTTTAAGAAGCTTTTATTCACACTAAAACAAATTACCTTGTTTCCATGACAGCACAGAAAAACCTAGTAAAAGGAGCTTATATTTTGTGAATTATTTATGAAAGTGTCCAAAACTTAGAAGTGAAGGATCTATATTGGCTAGTGAGATAACGAAGCCAATATAAATTGATTCAGCCTTTGTCCTTACATAACCTGGAAAACTGCTGCGTAATGTTCATTTAAACAAGTGACTTCTCTTTACCATGCTGTAAAATAGGTCCAATAAGCTAATGTTTGACCATCTGAGCTTCTGGTCCCCAAAAAGAGAGCTCAGTCAGCAGACCTCTGCCAATTTATACTTGCTGAGCTTAGACACCTAGATTTTAATATGCATAGTTAAAATGAGATAAGATTTTGTATTTTTTTTAATATATATATATTTTATATTGTGGAAAGGAGGTGCAAGGAAATACTTCCCCTAAAGGTCTATTTGCTGCTTCAATCTTAAAGATAGTAGGAAACCTTTATCTACAGCCTCAGGACCTTTGACCCTACTTCATGCATTGGAAGCTGACTGTTTTCATCCAATTGCTGTTATTTGCCAGTGCTATCACTTCATTCCCAGAATAATGGGATGATATTAGGAATTTATTAGGGCAGAAGCACAACTTGCTCATGGGAATTGTCCTGGTTTCAGCTGGGATAGAGTTAACTGTCTTCCTAGTAGCTGGTACAGTGCTATGTTTTGAGTTCAGTATGCGAAGAATGTTGATAACACTGATGTTTTCAGTTGTTGCTCAGTAGTGTTTAGACTAAAGTCAAGGATTTTTCAGCTTCTCATGCCCAGCCAGCGAGAAAGCTGGAGGGGCACAAGAAGCTGGCCCAGGACACAGCCAGGGCACCTGACCCAAACTGGCCAACGGTGTATTCCATATCATGTGACGTCACATCTAGTATAGGAACTGGGAAGTGAGGGCGGGGAATCGCCGCTGGGGGACTAGCTGGGTGTCAGTCGGTGCGTGGTGAGCAATTGCACTGCGCATCATTTGTACATTCCAATCCTTTCATTATTGCTGTTGTCATTTTATTAGTGTTATCATTGTCATTATTAGTTTCTTCTTTTCTGTTCTATTAAACCGTTCTTATCTCAACCCACGAGTTTCACTTCTTTTCCCGATTTTCTCCCCCATCCCACTGGGTGGGGGGGAGTGAGTGAGCGGCTGCATGGTGCTTAGTTGCTGGCTGGGGTTAAACCACGACAGGAATGCAAAGGGTCTCTGAAAATAATCCTATACAGATACGTAAAAAAACTTTTCCAAATAATTTTGAAAAAAAATAAAGTTTTAGTGTGAAGGGCTCTTACCTGCCCTTGCTTTTGTGACTGGTATTTTCCCATGCTGAGATACAGAGAAACTCACCTTCCTTGTGTTACTGTGTCTTTTCTTCATAGGTGAATACCAGTGCAAATGACTAAGGACAGAGGGGACTACAATGAATTAATTTCTTAAAGTGTATCTAGCTCTGTAATTAAGGCAGGTAAACCATGTAACAAATACTGACAAAGAAATGTTAGCCTCTACCAAGCTTATTTTAAATAAATAAATACAGTCCCAGGCATACACATCCCGATGTGGCCATGTCTCATTTTATTAGGTTTGTGCTTTTTCATGGTTTATCCAGTTCATATCGAAGGCACCAAATTCTTGCAGTGCAATGCATTGAGACAGATGGTGGTACAACATCCCACCCACCCCCAAACATAAATCATGGAAACTTATTATATTTAAACCAGATCACCTGTAAGTGCTACAGTGAAAAAGGCAGTATTCTTACAGTGACCACAATTAGCCTGAAGTTAAGCCCCCAGATAGAATACGATACACCCTGTGAACAATTTCTCAATGAGATTTGAAGCTGGATGTGAACTTTGAATTCAATAAGCAAACTCTTTAGCTCATGGATTGCAGGAATTTGCACATCAGAGCCCAGAACAGTATCAATATAGCAGTTTAGATCTTACAAAATAAATCAAGATTACACCTACTTCTGAGGACATTAATTACTGATGTACCATGGCAATGCTTAGGAGACATAGGGAGAACAGAGGTTTAAGCACAAGCTGTTTAAGACCTGTTGATTTACTTGCAGTTATTCAATCCTTTCTATTCAATCAGTTACTGTGCTAAACAAAGTCCTTGGGGTGAAGCATTTACAGTTAATTATGGAACTGGTATAATTTGTCTTGCTTTCAAATTAACAATTTATCATAGCAACAAATTAATTCTCCCTTTCTTTTTTTCTTAACAGCATATTAGCACATCAACCATAGCGGCTAGCCTCATTTCACTCCCATTATTAAGAAAGTTTTTCCTTTTAATTTAGAGAAAGCATGAAATTTTACCACTGGATCTACAACTCAGCTATGAATAACTTATTGAGAAAGTTTTCATTTCAAATACAAAATGAGTTACAGACACAAATTTAACCAAGACTAAGCCACTGTACATAGTTCTGGTGATGAAACCATTAACTTTTTGGGTAATAGAGAGATTTTTTATTTACTTCTTGCTTAGTTGCTACTTTCACACAACACACTAGTGATTCCAATAAACAGACTATTAACAGTTCTCCTAATAAAATGTTTCATTATGGTTCTTTACACAAATTCATTGCCTTCAAAATCTGTAGTTCTCACTACTCATAAAAAAAAAAAAGTAATTACAGCAACCAAAATGCTTTCATGTAACAAATTGGCTGTCTGATTGACTCAAAGAGTGAGTGGAACCAAATTCAAATTATTCCACAAAGTTTTGAAAAGAGTTTTCTTCAACAGTAGTTGATTTTCAGTTCCCAGGATTTGACTGAAGCTAAGTTTTAAAATACACCCTGAGAAAACACAGTTATTCTTGTACTATTTGTGACCTTATGAGAACCTAGGAATATTACGACAGTTATTGAAAACTGATTCTGAGGTGTTTTCCAGACTGAAGACTGTTCAGTTAGCTGGACATGCTCCCTGATGCTTATTTTCACCAAACTTTGGGACTATTTATGGTTTACCCATTCATATTACCACACACTGAAAAACACTCTGAATAATCAGAGAAAACAGAGCTTTATTTCTAGGTTTTTCTCTCAGCACAATAATTACTTCTCAGAATACTCCTGCAGGAGAATCAACAGGGGCATACTGCTGAACACAGAACAATGGCTTCAGTGTTAGAGGCTCTGAGCACTTATAAGGACCAGTGGATAGTCAGCACTCCAAAAAAATCAGGCTACAGAGAAGCACCTAAGTTAACCCAACTAAATGCAAGCATATTAATGCTAATTATGCTTGCTAATACAAGCATGTGAATATGTTGTCAGAAACTGATTCTTTTGCTCATAGACAACATGCACACACGTCCTGCAAAACTATGTTTGAAGAAGTGTTTTGATATGCACACCAAAGTACTATGTGTTTTTAGGTAATATTGAGAAACTGAGCTTTTTGCAGGATAAATTATAACTATTTTATCTTAATTTTATAGTTGTATGCTTTTGAAGAAAACCTTTCCGCTACAGGGGGAAAAGTAGCTCTGCATATATGTATACGTAGATGCATTTTATGCTAAACAGTCTATTTTCTGTAGTATACTTGCAGCAGAAATGGAGAAAAGTCAGAAGAATAAAGAAAGTAATGGAATGAATAACTATTTGAATGAAGCACAAAAAGCAAATTTCTCACATACATCCATATATCCTTCTATTCAGTAGTCTCTCTGGGGCTCTGAGCCAAAATGAGTTATACATAGAGTCCTATACATACTCTATAGCCCCACTGAATTCTGATGGCAGTTGGTTGATCCGCATATAAGAATACATTATCCAGGGAGTTTACTTTAACCTTTCTGACAATTTAAAACAAGAAGAGAAGACGACAAAGACAGACACCTGTCTTGCCCCAAAGCCTGAAACAAAAGCCTATTAATTGCGTATAATGACTTTCGCCTTGGCCCACTTCCTCTTTTATAATCACAAGGCTACCTGTTGCTAAGCTTGTCTCTTATTTGCTCCAACCAGCATGCTGCACTTTCACGTCAAATTATATATGTCCAAAATGAAAGTTCCATAACGCCTAAGGGGATGATTCCCCCCAGCTTGAATCAATGGTAGCAATGCTGAGATCTTCTCATATAAGCTTTCAGAGGGCATCTTAAATAAAACTACCTTCAAAATGAGAAATAAACTAGTATGAAATACATACTTAGATAGTTCCACAACCGCACGCAAGAATATGCGCGCTTGCCTTTATGTGCATAGAAGACATCTAAGCTTTCAATAATAAAGCAATTGGAAAACATTGGATGTATGGCCAGTACACCCTCAAAACGACTACGTCCCCTGCCCCCTCAGCTAGCCTAAACAAAACCAAATATGAAAACACAGGAAGGAGCAAAGTAAGCAATGACTGATAAGAAAGCAAGATATAGGGCATCTGTGACACTGACCAGCTAAGAGGGAGGAGGACTGGCTTCCCCTTGTATTATCTACTCGCATGTAATAGAATCATAGAATCATAGAATCATTTCAGTTGGAAAAGACCTTCAAGATCATCAAGTCCAACCATTAACCATGCCCCCTAAACCATGCCCTGGAGTACCCTGTCCACTCGCTTTTTGAATACCTCCAGGGATGGTGACTCAACCACTTCCCTGGGCAGCCCATTCCAATGTTTGACAACCCTCTCAGTAAAAAAATTTTTCCTAATATCTAACCTAAATCTCCCTTGCCTCAACTTGAGGCCATTTCCTCTTGTCCTATCTCCAGCCACCTGACAGAAGAGACCAACACCCACCTCACTACAACCCCCCTTCAGGTAGTTGTAGAGAGCGATAAGATCTCCCCTCAGCCTCCTCTTTTCTAGACTGAACAACCCCAGATCCCTCAGCCGCTCCTCATAAGACTTGTGCTCCAGGCCCCTCACCAACTTGGTTGCTCTCCTCTGGACATGCTCCAGCACCTCAATGTCTTTCCTGTAGTGAGGGGCCCAAAACTGAACACAGTACTCGAGGTGCGGCCTCACCAGTGCCCAGTACAGGGGAACAACCACCTCCCTGTTCCTGCTGGCCACACTGTTCCTGATACAGGCCAGGATGCGACTGGCCTTCTTGGCCACCTGGGCACGCTGCCGGCTCATATTCAGCCGGCTGTCAACCAGCACCCCCAGGTCTTTCTCTGCCGGGCAGCTTTCCAGCCACTCTTCCCCAAGCCTGTAGCGCTGCATGGGGTTGCCGTGACTGAAGTGCAGGACCCGGCACTTGGCCTTGTTGAACTTCATACAATTGGCCTCAGCCCATCAGTCCAGCCTGTCCAGATCCCTCTGTAGAGCCTTCCTACCCTCAAGCAGATCGACCCTGCCTCCCAACTTGGTGTCATCTGCAAACTTGCTGAGGGTGCACTCAATCCCCTCATCCAAATCATCAATAAAGATATTAAACAGAACAGGGCCCAACACCGAGCCCTGGGGAACACCACTTGTGACCCGCCACCAGCTGGATTTCACCCCATTCACCACTACCCTCTGGGCTCGGCCATCCAGCCAGTTTTTCACCCAGTGAATAGTGCACTTATCCAGGCCACGAGACACCAGCTTCTCAAGGAGTATGCCATGAGAGACAGTGTCAAAGGCCTTGCTGAAGTCTAGGAAAATAACATCGACAGCCTTTCCCTCATCCACTAGGTGGGTCACCTGGTCATAGAAGGAGATCAGGTTGGTCAAGCAGGACCTGCCTTTCGTAAACCCATGCTGACTGGGCCTGATCCCGCTCTTTTCCTGGAGTTGCCATGTGAGTGCTCTCAAGACAAACCGTTCCATAATCTTCCCCGGTACCGAGGTCAGGCTGACAGGCCTGTAGTTCCCCGGATCCTCCCTCCGACCCTTCTTATAAATGGGAGTCACATTGGCAAGCTTCCAGTCCTCTGGGACCTCCCCTGTTGACCAGGATCACTGATAGATGGTAGAGAGTGGCTTGGCAAGGACCTCTGTCAGTTCCCTCAGTACTCTTGGATGGATCCCATCAGGTCCCATGGATTTGTGAGTGTCCAGATGGCGTAGCAGGTCCCTAACTAATTCCTCCTGGATTAAGGGGGGTATGTTATGCTCTTCATCCTTACCTTCCAGCTCAAGGGGTAGAGTACCCTGAGGATGACTGGACTCACTACTAAAGACCGAGGCAAAGAAGGCATTAAGTACCTTGGCCTTTTCCTCATCACTGGTTGCTACGTTCCCTTCTGTATCCATTAAAGGAAAGATATTCTCCTTGGGATTCTTTTTACTGTTAACATATTTGTAAAAACATTTTTTGTTGTCACAATAATTCCCACAGGTTTGTTATTAAAAAAAAATGCTGTTAGATAATCCACAGTGACACATATGAAAATACAGATTTCTGTATTTATGGCAATGCTTACTAACTGCTAGATGCCTTAAGCCACTGCAGTGATGCTCTCCCCCCACCTCAGAGCTGATGTCAGAAACAGACAGGCAAGCTGGGGAAGCTCAACAGAGGAGATGAGCATAATTGTGTGGCACCTCAAAGCTCCCCCTTGTACCTTCCAACCTTTGCTCTTTTCCTTCCCATTTTCTATTAGTTTCCCTTGCTGTGCTTTTCCTGAACTCCAGCTCAGCATAAAATCCCATTACCAAAATGTCAAGGCAATAACCATATCTGTATCTCTCCTTCCTTTTTTTCCCCTGCAAAATATATACACACTGAAGGTATTATTATGGCTTTATTATTTTAGGTAATTAATAGTTCCAGTTCAGGGTAGGAACTGATTATGCTTCATATTCTGCAGTGCATTCTGGAGAGCTCGCAGTCCATATTAATGTACAATGTACATTACCAATTATACGTAAAACATATAGTTGGTATTCAGTGGAGAAATACAGAAATAACAGTATGGCAACTATGAGATTACTTAAGAATCCTAAATCTTATATAAATAATAGCAGGTACATGTTGACGCGGAAGTCACAGACACTGCACACAATCAATATGATCAAGCAGATGCCACTTTATTGCCAAGATAGCTCGGTTTATATGCTCATTCTAGTTACTGTTCACGCATAAGCAAATTAGAGATTGGTTAGCATGTGCTGTCCACGCGCCTAGTTACACCTAATGATTCGTTATATCAACACTGTACACGCGCATAAACATAAGGCGTAATTGGTTGTATTAACTAAAACATGCGAAACTTGTCTCAGTCTAATTGGTCAAGATAAGCTGCCGAATTGAGGTTCTTTGTGCTAAGTTCCCTTTATCGTGGAATGCGCACCTGTGTTCTTCTAATTGGTATCTTTCTTTTTTTTTTCTTCTTGTTTATTCTGTTCAAGGCCTTCTAAAGGCATCTGGAATGCTCTTACTACCGTTAGCTAAATATGTGTCCACAAGCAAAGTGTCCTTGAAGCCTGCTGCCTACAAAACATCCTTGGCTCACAAATTGATCAATTCCATCGAGTCTGGATTGTTCACTATGTGCCCATTACTTTCTAAGTATCCCACAGGTACAACTCAAATGGTTAAGGATCTGTAAGTTTATTTGCTAGAATAGTCAGTTATGAAAACTGATTTCTTGTGCTTTGCCTCAGACACTCGACACAACTTGATAAAAGCCTGTAACAACTCCTTTTTTCTGAGGGAGAAAGGACACTTCTTGTGGTCAGTGGAAAATTCTCAATCACTCCTTACACACACACATCCTGCTGACTGCAATTCATTAAACCTCCAAATACAGCCCCCATCTTTCTGAGATACCGCTAATTGACAACTATGAAATGGGGAGGAACCCATCTGGCTGCTCTGTCACAGCAACACTTACCCATTAGCCCACCCTGTTCACCTGTGAGAAAGCCCCCTTCTAAAGTGCCTCCTCTCCCATCCTACTTTTTTTTGGTGAACAGGCAGAAGAACTGATTCAGGTTTAAAACGATAACAAAACTCTTTGTGTGCAATTTCTAAGCAATCATTCCTTGGTTTTGTGGTTGATTTTTTACATCTTTTCCCTACATAACAGGTGCTTTCGGGTCAACAGGGAGACTGCATTGGCCAAGACTAAATGGGAAAGCAGACAAGGCCAGTTCAGTATATATAGATCTATATTATATACATATATACTCAAAGTCCCACTAACTTCTATTGTATCATGAACGCACAGCGCCATTGAAGTGGGATATATCAAAAGCAGGAACCCAGCAATAGATATGTCTGTCCATCTGGAATAAGTGAGAGTTTCTTCAAGTATTTCTTTATACTGCAGCTTTCAGAGCTGAAACAAGAGACAGAATACAGCCAATTTTCTTGATCATTAGTCAGCTGTCCAGACAGCGGTAATGAAGACATTTCAGGTATTGGTTTTTTAATCTCTTTCTTTTTTTGAAGTAATGGATATGTCCCTACCCCCCCCCCCCCCCAACCAGGTTGCCTCACTCAGTGCAAGGAGCCTGTATATGATTCTACTTGAAAAGACATGGACACACCATCGTCAGTGAAGCATCTCTGCTGCCTCATGTAAACAAAGACAAAACACCCAAACCAGCAGAAAACAGGGACAAACTGTTAATGAGGAGCAGCGACAATATTTTTCTGGCTTGCTTTACAAATTGTAGACAGAGGGCAAGTCCCTTCAACCCTTGGAAAATGACAGCATAAGCGCTACCTGGCAGAGCAGGGCAAAGAGCCAGAGTACCAGATCTGTCATTCCTTATTAAAAAAAAAAGAAAATTAAATAAATCAGGATTAAACCCACACCTGAAGAATTTCATTTTTTATTTTAAGACAGGCTTGCAGTGTGGAGATTGAAATACTGTTCTGTGCCAGGCTACCTACTTGAAATTCCTGTAAACAGTGTGAATTGACACCACCTCGACCCCCAAATACCAGTGCCAAGAAATGCTGCTCTTGAAGGTCTAGACAGCCATGCTGTAATGTGGAAAAAGAACAAAAGGCACCAGTGATCCACCCCTCCTTTCAAACCCATGGTTTCTTCTGCTTTGCCTGCAAAAAAGGAACCGTTGCTGGTCCTACAATGCAGAATCCCCAGTGCATGGTTCTGTCCCTCTGCGGGCTGCAGGGTCCTGCTGTCTCTGTTAACACCCACTTGGAAATGCAGGCCTCCATTGGGAGACGAGGGGGGCAAGGGCAGTGAGAGCCTGCAGACTCCACTGCCTTCTCTCAGCACTGTTTGTATTTTCCAAGAATCAAATGCTGCACTGAATTTGTTGCGCAAAATGACAGCTGAGCAGCTCCTTTCTCTTCACCGAGTTAACAGCATCAGACAGACGCCACTGCGGAGTGCAGCCTGCTTGGTGACTGATTTAAGACTCTTGCTTTACACATTACCTGGATTTTTAAGGTTAAAAGGCTGTCACAGTGCAGGGACTATGTCATTCTTTGCATCTTGTACAGAGGCTAAAGTTGGCAGTAAATTAAGCACAAGACAAGGACAGGAGCAGGATGTTGACAACTACCTGTTGTCAAAAAACTCACCATAATTATAACCTTTTCTGCTAAAAAAACCCCAACCCTGCACATTTGTTTCAAAACACTTATTTCCATTTTCTATTATGGTCTTTAGAGATTATATACATCTTGGAGCCTCATTCTCTCAGCTGGCACGTTCCTAATAAGGCTGCTGATGCAATTCATATTAAAACTAAATTGGTTTAATATACCAGAAAAAAACCAGAACTGCAAACTGGGGATAAAAATAGGCCACGCAACTTCAAGGGACCAGCAAAATTTCTGCCTCTAATGTACATTTATGAAAATTCACCTCAATTCCCATTCTCTCCCACCTCTTTCTTAGTATACTGTTTGAATCATAAATGCCAGCAAGCAACAAAATTACTATCCTGAGAAATAAGGAGGAATCCTCTGTAGCAACAGTGATTTCCTTCACTTCCCTGGCTCATTAATTAGCAAATATTTTCCTCTGAATGCCCATAGACTATGTCCAGGAGAGTGTCTAAGAGGAGAGAGTTTAAAATAAGCAATGGCAGAGCTGCTGTAACACCAGCTGATGAGGTGCCGTGAAGCCTATATGCGAAAAATTCTCACTGTCTGCAGTTTGAATTTACAATGATTTGTAGAATCAGAGCTTCTATTATTAGAAACAATAAACTATTAGCATTTTGAAGTAATAGAAAACAAATCTTTCAAAGGGTTTCTTCTCCCGTGTCATCATGCACTGATTGTTTAAACTTCATTTTAAGGACAGGGCATCTCAAAAGCCCTGTCACCTGGCCAATTTAAAGCAGTTGTGAAAGTCTTTTCCCAAGAACTTAAGTTCACAAATTCCTAGGTGTTTCAGTAAAAGCAAGCTGGGAAGCACTTTTCTAAAACTCTTAGAAAGCCGAGTGGAAAGAACTACTAGATTTCAGAAAGGAGACCAGTATCAGCCTCTGTAATGCTCCATATGAGTATCAGAATGAAAGTAGCAGTTTAACAGCACAAGTATTTGCTAGTAAAGCTATAAATGATAAAAAGAGGAAGACAGTTATTTAGAAAAGCAGTATTAAGGAAATTATAAGAAAAGTTTGGAACTGACATCAAATTTTCATATGGGATGAGATAACTTCATGTGCACTTACACTGATCAAGTTGTCTCATGTACAGGCATTAGTCTCTTACATGTTCTAAAACTCAAATTACATTTCCATAGCCAAAGTCCTAAACTGACCCCAAATTAAAGTTCCTTTCATTTTAAGATAACTTGACCCAAGTCAGTGGAATGAAATAGCCAATGATGAACAAAAGTGCAGTCCAGAAAAATAAATCTCAATGTATTTACATCTGAAATTCAACTAATATTGGGTTCAAATTTTTTTTAAAAAGCACAACAGATACTATGCCTCAGCATGGCTTTAAGAGTTAAGCCCAAGATATGTATGTCTTCATCTTTGGTTTCATCAGAAACCTTTACCTTCAGAGAGAATTAATATGTAATAGAATAAAACATTCTATTCCAAGTGGAAAAGTGTATTGTAGAGAAATCATTCTGGAATAGCTTTTCTGGAACAACTGTATAGATTGAAAAAATCCCTATTCTTCTCTCATACAAACTACTCCACTACCTTCTCCTCTTATATTTTCAGTCACAACTGAGTAAAAGAAATGGAATATGAAAGTAGAATGAAGCAGAGTGGCTTCAGATGTAAATGAAAGGAAATAAAAATACAGAACTTGCCTCCTAAAAGTATTTCTCAGCTTTAACTATTGCTATGCAATTAGATAAGAATGTTGGGGAAAAAACAGAGAAGACAAGAAAGAGGTGTAATTTCAGCAGGTTCTTGACAAATCCTGGCAAATTCCTTTGTTAATTGGACAGAAACCCAGAGTGATGAAAAGGGCACTTCAGTTAACAAGAGAAGGCTCCTGCGTTCACTTTACTAAACTAATGTCCAAGGAGAGAGAGGGAGATACAGGGAGCAGGCGGGGAGGTGTGCTAAACGCAATATCCCAGGACTATATCATAGTTATGTCAGGCACGATATCATATAGCTTGTAGATACTTGACTACTATTGGGGTAGATCTCTTGCTGGTGCACTTTTTTCAAAGCTGTATCCTGGATTTTTCTAAAAAACTAAAACGAACCCCTGTTCTCTCCACCCTGATATAAATTCTATAGAATTTAGAAAGGGACAGTAAGAAATAAACCATGTATGACTAGGACGGTAGCCTGAGGATGATGATAAAGTCAGAGTGCTCATTTTCTAAAAGTAATAAACATTTGCATCAGTATTTAAGGGGTGGTCACATTTTCTAATTGGGTTGTAAATGTTTTGCATACAACTATTTCAAATGGTTTCATGGAGCAACTCATTCTGTAGCCCAGGTACTTTTCATTACTCTAATTCCACTGGTCTTATATTTGTAAGTGATTCACTCCTAATGTCTCATGACGTGATTATATATAGTTTAATTTCTGCTGATATTTTCTTGTAAAGTATTGTCAGTTTCTGGGTATTAATTTTGGCCATTGCTTACCTGGGATGCTGCAAGTGAAGCCAGGAGATCTCAGAGAAAGAGGCATTCATTTTGGCATTTCTCTCCTGAGAATCTGACAACCAAATATTTTTCAAATTATATTCAGAAACACTTGGCTTACCAGATAGGGAGAGTATTTTTTCTGTTTGGCGAATGCAGCAAGCTGTTTGCATCACCTGAATTGCCCCTTCCTGAAATGAGGAAACCTCATGAAAACCTGTTATCTAATTCCTAAGGTCCTTGGATATATACTATAATAATATAATCATTCCCAGCTTACCAACAGTTAAAAAAGACAATTATATGAACCTGATGTTCTGATCTGAGTAAAAATCCATTATGTCCAAATCTATGGAAAAGATTATTTTTCCCCTTGACATGTGGAACAATTCTGCAGATAAAAATCTTTTTTAAATGCTTAAGGACAGGATTAATTCAAAGAATAACAGAAGTCCCAACTTTTTGAATGGCCATTTGCATCTACATTGCTATCTTTACATCTTAGTCTCCAAAATTATATGAAAATATATGAAATATGAAAATATGAAGTATGAAATATATGGAAATGAAAAACTAAGAGGTAGTGTCAGTCTCCTCAGGGGACCCAATTGCTGGTTCAGTTCTTCCCTCTCCACCGCCCAGCTCTGCCAATAACACCTCGAGCTTAAATTGTAAATCATAATACAGCCAAGCTGAAAATCTTTCCCGGGGCAGAACATGTTGCTTCTGTTTTTTGTGGGCTTTTGGGTTTGGGTTTTTGGTTTTGGTTGGTTCCCCCCCCCCCCCCCCCCGATTTATTTTGGTATAAATACAGTGTTTTCTGTAACTGCAATATATGGTTGACTGGTATTCTTCAGAGAGCAAGTCAGTTACATGTCTGACTTCTAAATTCATCTGCTGTGAGGAAAAATAGAAATATATACATCAATATTCCATGCAACGCTATTGCTTTGGTTGGCAATATTTTGACATTTTAATAGTATAGATTCTATATAGTATAGTACCTTTTTTTAGAATACTTACTGTAGGATGATTTCTGAGGTAAGGTATAATCTATACTATAAAAATATAGAAAGACTGTTGCTTTTAAAAATGTGTATTAGTAATAATATCTCTGTAGCTTTCAGCTTGCAAAAGCTTCTTACATGAGTACTGGTAAGGGGATTCATTTCTTGCTCTGGATTTGCACATTTCTGTTCTTCTGTCTTCTCCAAGGTACGATTAATGGAAACTTCTTTACATGACATTCATTGCCAGTTTAAAGGATTTGTTCAGGGTATTTAATATGCATATAATATCAATATTGGTCAAATTTAGATTATATGCAGAAATAAACTGCATAACTACTCAGCATTTTACTTTTGCATAACTACACTTGCTAGAAGGAACCAAAACCAACAGTTAATGACTGCTCAAATTACTAAGAAAAATATTTTTTTATTACCTAACATGAACAGCCAGATTAGACAATCCACTGATGTAGAGGATGGAGAATGGAAGACATATAGAAGAAAGGAGAGGAGCAAAGGACTTATTCTGAAGGGACTGTTTCAGTTCAGAGCCCTCTTTTCCTTGAACACAGCCAAGATAAGATAAAAGAATAAAGGAGGACCTCTGCACTGCTTCTTTGTTCTCTACCTTTAGTGGGCACAGGTGCAAGAGCATGACCTTTCCTTTGATAGTATAAAAGACAGGAGGAAATTCTAATAGCTTATATGCAGTACTTGATATCAGTAAGAAACAAGTGCTGTTTTAACTTCTAGTCCAACTTTCCCTCCCTCCCCAAAACAAACCACCACACAACAAAGAAAACTCTTTGAGAGTGATTATAACTTGCTAGGAATGTCTTAGCACATTGTTTAGGCAAGGACAGCAGGGACTCCTCTACCCATCACAGCGTCATACTTGTGTGTCTCTTCTCTCACAGTGTCTGAGCATGTCATGACCATTTCTTGTAGCTCACTGTGCTAGCTACAATCAGGTTAAAAGAGAGGGAAGGCCCAGAAGACCTTCTTCCCTTTCTTGCTTAGCTCTTCTCTCCACTGCAAGCAGCCACCTTTCAGATAAAGGCACAGCAGGGCTTTCCTTCACCTGGACCTTCCACTATTGCAGCTCAGCATTTTCTTAAGATGGAAAGAGCATTACACGTTAAAACAGTTAAGCTGCTAACACTGTCTCTACCTGGCTGTCCTGGTTTTGGCTGGGATAGAGTTAATTTTCTTCTTAGTAGCTGGTACAGAGTGTTTCGGATTTAGTGTGAGAATAGTGTTGATAACACGCTGTTTTAGTTGTTGCTAAGTAGCGCTTATCTTTTCTAAAGACAAGTGATTTTTTTTAACTTATATTCCTCTTCATTACAATTATTGTTACATTTTATTATTATTATTATTGTTAGTATTATATTTTATTTTACTTTAGTTATCAAATTGTTCTTATCTCAAAAAAAAAAAAAAGGAAAAGAAGAAATAAAGCCCTGGAAAAGACAAGCGATGCACAATGCAGTTGCTCACCACCCACTGACTGATGCCTGAGCAGCGATCCGCCCCTCCCGGCCAACTTCCCCCCAGTTTATATACTGAGCATGACGTTCTACGGTATGGAATATCCCTTTGGCTAGTTTGGGTCAGCTGTCCTGGCCATGCTCCCTCCCAGCTTCTTATGCACCTGCTTGCTGGCAGAGCATGGGAAATTGAAAAATCCTTAACTTGGGATAAGCACTGCTTAGCAACAACTAAAACATCAGTGTGTTATCAACGTTATTCTCACACTAAATCCAAACCACACTGTACCAGCTACTAAGAAGAAAATTAACTCTATCCCAGCCAAAACCAGGACACAGGCACTCAGGTTTGAACTCCAAATATGCATTTCCTCTAAAATACTAAGCCTCTACCAAAAAGGTAGCTGTCAATCTTCTACTTACTATTGTTTCTGAGAGTGCCTTTCGGTTGCTTACAGGAGTGTGAGCCCTGTGTTCTTGCTATACACAACCAGAAATAGAAACACAAGAGAAATGTCAGAACAGGGTCTAAGAATCCCTTCCTTTTTCCACTTTTTTGCTTGCGCTATAGTGTAGAAGCCATGCTACTCAAAAGGAAAGGAAGGGAAAGAAATGGAAGGGACCTTTCTATGGAAGTGCTGGACTTCATTCCTCATTCTGTAGCCACTGAAAACACATTAGAGACCTAGCAAAACACCTTCCCTTTCCTGCAGCATTCTAACCTGAATCACCAAGTAAATATTTCAAATGCTTTTTACATTTCAGAAAATTACACTTTTCAGACACTAGGCTAATGAGACATTCCTCTGGGAGTTTGTTAAGATGCTAGAAAAGTTCCTGAATTACAGTGTTGACTTAAGCTTGTTAAAGCAGCTATTCAGTAATTTTCCAAATAACAAATGATTGTGCTAAGTCATCTAGCTAGAAGAAGCATTTACTGGTGCATTTGGACTACCCACAGAGTTCTGACTATAAACAGGTTTTTTTCCTGCCTGTTCCAAATACTACTTAGGATTCTGAAGTGATAAAGATGATATATCACTAAATTGCCTCATTTGAAGCACAAATCTTGAAAGCTGCGTGAGAAAAAGGTGTCAGGTAAGTTATCACAAGACAAATTATATTTCACGTTTGTATTATTCGAACACCTAAAAGTGAAATGTAAGACAAGGACACTTTGCTAGAAAGCAAAACAATTTTTGCGTTCATCTTGGTCTAGTTTCTTCTGCAAGACAAAAAATTGGGACTGAGATCCGTAAGCCATCTGTACAAATGTAGCTTATTCAGTGGGAGATACAGCTGAGGGTCTGGCCTTCAATGGGGCTGGAATCAGTCCAATTTGAAATGACTCAAGCAAATGTCATTTAAGATCAATCTACTTTCCACACCTTCAATTACCCTTGAAAATAGAAACATGCTCCTGCATTTCACAGCACTGAACAGCTTTGTTATTAGGTCTTTCCACCTGGCCTAAACTAAGCCAAGTGGCTAAAATCCATAGCAAAAGGATCCTTTCCTGAGTATTTGAATTTCAAAAAGACGAAGGTGTGGCAGCCACCAAGAAGTGAAGGGACTTGTTCACCTTTAGAGAGCAAGTCATTAGCAGGCATAGGAGTTTAGATTACTGATCCTACAATCAATGCAAGAGGTCATCATATATCTTCAAGGTTTCTTTTCTCTATTGTATTATAAAAACACCTGCTTCCATGATGACAGAAGTTTTCAATTTTCCTTGGAAGTAAATTTTAACTTCTGGTTTCACATAACCCTGAAACCAGAGCTTGTAAATGGAAGCATCAGCAGAACCCTGAAATACAGCGAAACTATAATGCTTCTCTAATGACTTCATCTTGGCTAATACAAGGTATTGCCAGTCAACAGAGGGTAAAATTTCATTTTGTTATTTATGCATTATGAATAATAAAAAAAAAATTAGTTTTTTTGCTCAGTGACATAAAATGAAAGTGCTGAATTTTAAAGTCCACAAATCTCATGTGGATTTCACCTCGATTCAGACATTATACTGGTGTTTGGGAATACAAGCCTTTCTGTGAAATTTCCATAAAAATCCAGTTTACCTACTTTATAATTTTAAAGGCTTAAACTATACTACATGGTTTGTGTTCTCTGTAGCCTTGAAACTGATTTGGTGTTTTCCTAAGCTTTGTTGAACAGTTTGTGACCTTCCTCCTCTCCTCCAAATGTCTCTCTTTAAAATACTTATACTCAGAAATCAAGGAAAAAAAAAAAAAAGCATGTATGTCTGACAAAGAGATGAGGACAGTAGACCATGGCTCCTAAGATGAGAAAAAAAGACTCCTGGGAACAGCTTTAAAATATATCTAAATATAAAAAAAGCTACCTAATGAGCAAACATACTAAAAAAGGGGCTTCCCCTACTTCTCTCTACATTATGTAATTGCCCAGTTTGGATTTACAGCATCACTTCAAGACAGAGAAGTGATCTGGGGAGTGGGTGTGAATAACAGTACTTATTAGGCAATAGAAAATAACTACATTAAATGAAATTCTGGTACAGTCCATTAAGTATAAAACCTTCTAATTACTCAGTTGGATTTCCAAGCTCTCCTTTCTATTATAACACATTACCTCCCAAGACTGTAACTATTTCTGTAAATACGGATGAACATGTATTACAAGAATCAAGACTTGTGAAGTGTTCTATTCCTGCAAAATGCCACTGAAACTTCCATTATAAATAC
This sequence comes from Harpia harpyja, assembly GCF_026419915.1. NCBI lineage: Eukaryota > Metazoa > Chordata > Aves > Accipitriformes > Accipitridae > Harpia > Harpia harpyja. The sequence continues at coordinate 37,173,245 of NC_068941.1, forward strand.
ACTGGTTGTACCCAGAAGAGAGATTTAAAAATGTGGAGGAACTGCGATCAAGTTTTACCTCTCTCTAAAGTAATAAGACTACTCAAAGATCCATTTAATCTGATCATAGCCTTAGTAACCCAAAGCCACGGGTACTCTTAACAGTATTTCCAAATGGTATTTTGATTAATTTCAGGTTTTGCATCTGCACAATGTGTTATGAACAAATATGAGCTTGCTCCACCCATGCTCTGACCCGAATGAAAGTCAGGAGAAGCACACACTCCATATTAATATACCATTCCTGTCAGCAGAGATAATTAAGTGATGTTCAGCATTATACCATCTGAACTCAGCTAGCTTTCTACCCGCTCTAACTGCGGACAAAGAAAGCTCATGTCTGCCTAAAATGTATTCCATAGGCACAACCCATCAGAAATTCATCTGTTATCAACCTCCCAACCCAAACACAAAGGCTACTACCTGCATTACAAAAACTCCTATGTGTGTGTGAACTCACAGGTTTATGAGAATGTGCTAGTTGTAACATGTTCTCTCTAGTGAAATATCAGAACAATTTAATTTGACTTTCTCATTTCATCCACATCCAAACTTCTTGATATTGTTGTTGCTATGGATTTATGCTTTTATGCCTGTATAGTTGTTATTACTATTATTAATAGGGTTTTGTATTTATACCTTTAGTTATATTTTAGCATCATGAAAAGAAAATGCTTCAGAAGGGTTTATTTTCCTAATTTTACATTCCAAAATAAACTTTCAAATACTGGCTTTTAATTGCAGCTCATTGAAGTTTAGAGGTCTCAAATATTATCTCTGCTCAGGTCCCTTTACAGCTGAAGTTGAAAATATTCCCTTCTTTATATACACTTAAACGTGTAATGGAATTCTCTTTCAGATATTCTAAATGAGTAATTTACAATGCAGATAGTTGAACTTGCCTATTATTATTTGAGGAACATATTTTGTCTCTCAGGTCTCTGCCATCTCTACACATACTGTGCTGTTGCTTGATCAGGATGCCAATACAATAGTAGAAGTTTGAATGTATATCCTTATGACTTGAGATTTGTAACCCCATGGATTTCACACCTACATTACATGAATTGTCAATAGTGATTTTGTTATATATCTATGATATATATAAAAAAATAATTAGATACACCAAATAAAACACAGGAGTATATTTAGCTCTAAGAGATACCTAAGGCATGTGTGATATTTTACAGGCATCAAAATATTATGCCATAAACCCAACATTTTTAAAAGAGTGTAGCCAAAGCAATACCTAAGTGTACACTTGAACATGAACCCACCTGATGGGATTCAAAAAGGTCTACATCATATAAATTTCCACTGAGGAAAACTGTGGGTAAAAATCAAAGGGAATTTTAAATGTTTAACCTCCCTACATATCAGCGATTGATTTTCAGGTATCAATATAGATTTAATGGCATATTTAAGAATTTAAACTGAATGTTAGCATGCATCTCAAGTCATTTTGCCTTCAAATTCTGAAACTAGATGATTTAGCCCTATCTATATGAATAGCTTGATGGCGTACTGCCATTTCATAGCATCAGGAGCCTACTGGGGGTATCTAAATCTAGATACAAAGCTTACTTCCTTGTCTGCCTTGTAGAGTAGCAGTTACCTTAAGGACTGATAACACTGATATTGGAAACCTCACTGCTCTCTGAGTCAAATGCAGAAATATATCTTGTACTTTTTTGGTTCTGAGATTAAAAGCGTGACCTATCTTGATTTTCCTATTGCAGTGTGAAAGCTTGTTGAATTAATTGTGTCTGACATTTTTTAATGAGTCTTTGCTTACAGCACTAAGTCTTTTCTAAACTAATTTCAAATAACGTACATAAAATCACATGAATGAGACATGTGACAGAGGTCCTGATCATTCCTGACTGTGAAGGACAGATTCTTCTGGGAACCCCAAGTACTGAGTAGTAAACTCCCAATTTCAATGGTAATTTAATGCCTAATTCTCCTAGGTTCTTTAAATTTTATGTCAAATATCAGTTTGAGTCACTATATTTTTCCTCTACAACTCGAACCAATCAGAATATTTCTTTCTGCTATATAATACTACTCAAAACAGTAGACCTCATCGCAGGGAAACACACTTCAGTACTTTAGAGTGTCATGTTTGACACCCAGTAAGTTTTAATTATTGTTGCTGTTCAATTATATGAAGGGTAAAGCACGATTATTAGAATTACCATAAAGAAAGTTAAGGACAGTACTAATCTATATTAATCAAAACAAAGACCATTTTACATTTGCTCACTATTTAGATTGTATATGTTAGTATGTAATGTCTAAGCATAAAAAAGAAACAACAGCTCCAGCAACTTAGTGGCAAGGAATGAGCTTCAGCAAAGAAAAGTGCAGGAAAGTGTGTATGAAATATCACATACAGCCTGAGATCTGTCATCACAGTAACCATCTCCATAACTATTTCAGACAGACTTATGAAGAAATCTCTCTTTCATATTATTCCATAATCATAAAAAAAGTCTGAAAAATTGAAATGAATTTTTCATTTAATAGTTCTCCAAATCCACTCTGCAGTCTCCAAAAAAATTTGAAAGTCTCAGCTCCAGCCTAGAGACGATGTGCCTAAGACAAGATGATAGGCACAATTTACTGTTGTAATCATGAGGTCTTTTACTGGTTCGACGACTGAGACAGAGTAATTTGACACAATTCTGAGCTACCATATTTGAAACAATGGGAATCTCACGTTTGCTGCTTTTATAATGAACTTCAGATTTTCTAAGTAGCTGTGTCACTTGATCTTGCCCTCTTTTTACTGTCTTTTTCCTAATGCCTTCAAAATCAGTTTCTATTATACAGCAAGGAAGCTGCTACAACAGCAACGCAAAACACTGGATTTCTTAGTTAAACAATTAATGCTTGTGAAGTACTTTGAAAATGTAAAAAGCCATGGATTTGGAAAGTAATTTTACTAAAAGTAATAAAAGGGCAATAGATATTTGCACTCTTATTAATATAGAATATTTTCTTACTGTACACCTAATAGTTTCAGAAAAGACAGACAGACATTGTGAAATCACTATGTAAAAAGAAAACCTTTGTCAAGCCTGTGCTTAGAGCTGCATGGGTAAGAAAACCAGTTCCAGTGTCACAGGACACAGTAAACCAAACGGTCTCTCCAAGAGATGGACATTGTCTGAATAACCTCCTCAGCACGAGGGCTCCCTGTGTCAGTACTAACTGGCACAAACTACTGCCAGAAATAGCAGTTGCCTCTTCAGTGTGAATGGGCATAGGTTAACACAGCTTCAAGTTCTCAACAGCAAAAGAAGCGTGCGCTCTCTTGTCACTGAACATCATGGTAAGCATCTTTAGGAAGTCAGTTCAACACCATGTCCTTGAAAGAATTATTTTTTTGGTAAAGAGGCAGCCTATTTTGAGGCCACACATGCTACCTGAATGAACTTTGCTTGCTTGTATTGTTCTCACTGTTTTTTCTAAGTTAGGTATGACTTGGCATCACTAATGCCACATAGACATAAAAATAAATGACCTCTTATTTATCAGTTTGAATTTTCTGTTATTTTCAATTTAGGCAATAAAGATTTATGTTTTAGCATCTTCCATTCTCTTTCTCATACTGTCAAGTACTTAATTATGTTAATCTCAAAAGGTACTGTCCTACTGAAATAAAGAAACTGCTTTAACATTATCAAGACTGCTATAACTTGAAAACACTTCATTGTTACTGAAAACAAAGGTACATTCCTTGAAAATAATTTAATAAACTGTTTGGGGATTTTATTATATATATAGGCAAATAATTTGTTCATACAAATTAAAGATACTCCACTGCACAAGTGGAAACTGCAGTGTGAGAGAAGATGGTCCTCTGCTTTGACATGTCATGTAGACTAAGATAGTCTATGATACTGACTTCCACCTCTGATTAACCTCTCCTTTAGAGTGACTTTGGTATTTGAGATGGTAAGTCTACTTTAGCATTGCTGAAGTCTATAAGCACAAACACCTGTCACATTTCAGGTGAGACTTAAGGGCCTTTAACATCTTACTACTTCTGAAAATTTTTCCTAAAATCTTACTATGGCAGTTCCACCTTGTTCATGAGATGGAAACAGTATAGAAAGTTTAACAAAGATGAAATAAAGGTATGCCTCAAAAGAGTTTGATTTAAAGACTGTAATTAAATGATGCTCCAACATTCCACATTACCAGAAACATTTGTTGTTGGTTAACCAAGGGAAAATGTTTGCCCGTCTGTCACAAAACAGTGCTTCTGACATTCTATGAGGAACTAATTGCTATGGATAATTTGATCTTTAAAAATGAAAGATTTGTGGTTCCATCATCACCAAAACTGGAAATGCCAAAGATAATTCATCTGAGATGCAAGAGGGAAGGAAATGCAACCTTAGAGCCAGAGACACATTGTTGTCTTTTTACAGGAATATAGAAATATTGAAGAACACACTCATTTTTGGAATATGTTAAAAGTGAGAGCACAAAAGGCTAATTTCTCTTTCCAGAGAATGCACATATGGAGAAGGACAACTGTGGACGTAACATTGCACTAGATAAATCAAAATGTATGCAACTATCTACAGGAGACTAACAATAGAGAGAAACCCACATGTAGCCAATGTATTCAAACTGCAGGAAATTAAATGTTGTTACTTTTACCAATGACTTCTTACAAATTCTCTACAATAGCTTGGTTTATGAAGAAGACCTCAGATTTAATCTGAACAAATGTTTGTGGTGGTTTTTTTTCTCCTTTCCGTAATCGCAAGGGATAGAAGGAAGATGTAGACAATCTTGCCCCTCTGTGGCTATGGTTGTAAAACAGCACAAGAAATTAAATCAGGATATGCACACTGAATAACAGTTTATATCCAGATATAATGTTCTGATGTGTACATAATAAGGCACACCATGATTTCAGATTGAAGTATTGAACTAAGTCTTAGAGCAGAGGTATTTTATCTCTCCTATGCTTTTACAGTACCTAATGCAAGTAGGCACTCAGCAGGACTAGTCTACAAATATTACATATGAAATTATAATATGTAATGTTTTCTGTAGCTAAAATTCCCCCCAGAGAAATCAGAGTTGACAGAATATGCTCTTGGAAGATGACAAGCTATGACCAGGTCAGCTACCAAAGAGAGAAGTGTCAATGAACAAAACCTTAGTAAATTAGAAAAGATGCAAGTTGCATGTTGCAGTCATTACAGCTACACATACTTATGCATTCAGTATTACTCAGCTCTTTTAAATTATGTTATGATATATTTAAATGCACTAACTATAGAAACTGAAACCTCCTTCTTCTTTCAAAATGGTACAGGAACTTAATCTGCTAGGTTTACTGGAATTTCCTTTCACTTTTAACTATAAGGGGTTTTGTCATATTTTGTGTTACCTGAGATGGTTTTTGATTATCTATTTTATTTCCAAGGGTTTCAGTAATAATTTAGTTTGTGAGTTCTACACGCATTTTAATAATTCTTTGTACCAACCAATTCGTACTAGAGCTACATTAAATATTATCTCATGGCTTTATGACAACATCAAGAAACACCCTTCACTTTTCAAGTTTTAATTGATGATACAGATGCAGTAAAAAAGGCATTTCAACTATTTGAAGACTGTTAATAGAAAGTAACATTGTAGCCATCTTACATGAAAAGCAGATAATCATCTACTGGGTTAGAATCATAGCACTTTGGAACAATTAAGCAAACAGTCAAACAAGTGAAAGTGTTGGCACAAAGAAGCTGCAACATGTAGTTAGGGACAGAGAGGAGGGTGGGACCACAGCAGTCAGGAAATTAGGTTACTGTGGGACCTCAGTACAAGTAAATTCTTAACAGCAGTGCACATTGCATGAGGAAGTCCTATAGGTCAAAACCCGTCTAGGCACATGCATAAAGATGAGAGAACCTGCCTTTTGAAAGTTAGCATCTGAAGTGTAAAAACAAGATAGATAGGTTATGTAGGTAGACAGGTGGATGAGGAGTACAAAGAAGCAAGGGATTATTAGTCACCACAGTAGGCAGTTGTCTCAGCATAACAGCTGCCTATACATTGTCAAGTTAATCATAGGCAAGGTGACAAAAAAGTTCTGAGGAAGGTTTGAAGTAGGATAACAAATTGGTTTAGTGTGAATTAGTAGCGTGCTCTTTCCACGTGCAAGGGAAAGTCATGGCAGAAGCAAGATCACTGAGAAAGAAAGCAATGAACAATAATAGATGGGCAAAGCAAACAAGAGCTGACATCTGAACACCATTTAAAATATAAAAGGCAACATTCAATACTTCAAAAAAGGCTCTGAGAAAAAGAAAAAGCTTTGTGTTCTACACCACTAGGAAGGCAGACCCAAGAACAGGTAGATGATTAGAGCAACAAGCTAGAAAAATAACCTTTCATCAGTATTTTGAATAGCTTCAAGCTGGGTGTGATTGTATTTATCAAGACCAGAGAAAGAGATTTTGCAATTGCAAGGAACGCATTGTAGCTGTGCACCTTTTATTGAGAAAGTTGGCACCTCAAAGTTACTTTCTAGACAGAATTAGCTATATTTAAACACTGGACAGATGTGAAGATCCTGAGAAAGCAATAAGGGATGGATGAGAATGTAGCGGCTTGCCCAAAATGATCAAACAAATAAAGATTAAAACTTGCTTAAGTTTAGGTGATTAGACATTGAACAGATGTCTGAAAGACAGGGAACACATATAAGTTGGATGAAGATCCAGAGAGAGGCTAAATCTGTGAGTCATCATCATAGAGCAGATCCTGAATTTATGTTCACAAACAATTTTCCAGACATTACGTACACAGAGAAGATGGCAGGAAGCAATTATGCCTAACTGCAAATCACCAGCATCCATACTGTGAGAGTCATCCATAGGATGAAAGCTTGGGTTACTAAGAACTATTTGACTGATAAAACTCACCGTGGTAACCTTTGAGAGACAAGGACTTACTGATGTTGATTAATTTTGTTGACTAATAACTAAACTATTACCATCAAAATCTTAATAAGAAAAGAACTTCCCTCTCCATTCTAAATGTGATTTTTCATATTTTAAAATTATCATGCAGTGAAGGGATGATGTCAATATGTATTTATACATTTGTTACCATTAATAAACAGAACTTCCAGTCACAGGGAATTACCAGTATGCAAAAACATAATACATATGCCTAATGTAGAAAAAATGAAACATCCTTGTGCAGAACATGCAGAAAAGTGACAGAAGAATCAAATTGAACACATTGAACAAAAGCTATTAACAGCAATGGGTTGTGTCAAACAAATCCACCCTACAGCTATCACGTGAGATATGAGCTCCTTGAAAAAATAAGCACCACCAGGAAAATCAGTTAAAAGTCAAACCAAAGGAATCAGGGAAGACTTTTTGTGAGAAACACAGTAATTGTGGAAAAGTAGAAAAATGCTATTTATTTGCACAGATATGCTTTGGTGTGAAATATGCTCTTGTGAAAAACATCTAATACTCCATTTGTCTTAAATTCATCAATTGTCTTCTGCCTCAGAATGAACTTTCACCACTAAGTGCTGCATTTCCTGGCAAAAGTGATGAAATTTGCTTTGCTGAAAATCTGGTATTTTTGTATATCACATAATATTAAATCAAAATAGCAAAACCCATCAGGACAAGAAGTGAAATCCTTGAGCAAGTAGAGGTGCAGGACTAAGCAAACTGCAGAATGAACTCAAGTCAACATGGTAAAGGAGAAGTAGGCTGCAATGGAAGTTGAACTATGAGCTGTGAGGAGGTTACAGGGTTCTGACCCTGACTCTTGAGGAATATGAAAACAAGCATCAAATTTAATAGGTGGATCAAACAAAGAAAACCAAAAACCTTCAAGCAACCAGAAGCTAAAAGTCCCAGTTTAGTCTTATTGAGTGCAGTAGGTGTGATTGCCTTGGGCAAGCAAGAAATGTGCGCAGAAGGCAGACGGTTCATCATCTTCAAATCTCAAGCACTCTGTCTTGAGGTCAGATTAACTGAACTGGATAAATTAAAAAAGACAAAGTAGAATATTGATAAAGTTTGCAGGGACATCATAAAGAAGTCATATCTCCACCCTAGCAGGCTGTGTGCTCCTAAGGAGGAAGGGCATCTCAAGTCATCAGGGCATTAACTCCTGGCAAGATAAAACAAAAAAAAACCCAAACCAAAACCACGAATGGGGCTTTGTGTAAAAACCACCAGATCGTCACACAAAGGAGGATCTGACTCAGTCACCCCATGAAAAACAGGATGTCATCTGATCAGAAGGGACAAGATATGGAAAATTTTATTGTCAGATACAAAATACGTGGGAGTCGCATGCTGATTTTCCCTCTGACAATATGTGGTCGGCCCCACAAAAAGTGTGAGCTCTTGGCTGTGGTCCACATGGGCACCAGTGACAAAGGGACAGAAGGGCAGCAATGTGCAGAAAGGGATCTACCCAAAGCTACATGGAATGAAGCAGTAATCACTTAAGACTGAGAGGCTGCAAACGATTCCACAGTTGGAGATGAAGACAGACAAACTCTGTATCCCTAAGAAAAGGAGGTAGCAAAAACCTTCTTTAAAATTGATATGCAAAAGGAACAAGAGCATAGCCATATTAGATGTACGTTTCCATGCAAATCTTAGAAAGTCAACAAGGCAAGAAGGATGAAGTGATACACCTGATTTTACATAACAACTGATGTACAGGGCATCTCAAAAATCTTGCTCAATGGAAGATTTACGAGGCTAAACGTTAAATGAATTTCACAATATATTGCGGCAAAGGGAAAATTCACTATAGTAAGACTTACCTTAAAAAAAAAGGGGTAACTATAGACAAAAGAACAGTCAAAAGAATAAAATGCTCTTAAGTAGAAACTATATGAATTGTATTGAAGTATAAACTATATCAAGTGTTCAGAATGCAAGCAAACTATGGAAATAGGTTTATTTTGAATCTATTAACTTAAAATTGATCCTCAACAATCATTAATTTTCCTTGCCCTTCATTGACTCTTTCCACTTTCTCAAGCCTTTCTGCAACAGAGTACCTCAATCAGAAAAGTATCTTTTCATATCAAGCAATATTATTTCCCAGTGCTGTGAAGGGATGCACATTTGTACCAGGCTTAAAATTGTATTTCACACTCTTACTACACATGTGTATATTTGAACTCAACAAATTTAATCCTGTTGAATGTATTTTAGAATCCAAACAAAGTATTTGTCAAAACTGAAAGCAGCTCCAACAATTTCTCCCAGGGGAATTCTATGCCTCAATTCCTCTTCTCCTATTCTCCCAAGGGAAAGCATTATGCAATTGAGACATACCTCTTTTCCCTATTTTTTGTAACACACATTAGAAATATCAAAAACCTTGAGTATATGTATCTTTTTAGTATTGTACAAACATAACAAAAAATTCCTTGAGCAAACACTAACATTTATACCTCAGGGAACATCACTGTACTGACAGAGAGACAGACAATATACTGTAAAGCCTCTGATTTGGCTGCTTGATATAACAAGAGTAGTGAACAGAAATGACAATGTGAGATTAATTTTTAATTTTGGATTCAAATAAATATTCAGTTAATTTCACATATTCTTAATACTGTTTTCTGAAAATAAATCTCAAGTCATCTCTCTCAGATCTCCAGACTAGAAAAAAAACTTTAGCACAAATAAAAGCATCTGTAAGTTATCAGAACTGACCCTGGATTTCATTACTAGTAATGTCAGGCTGGCAGCCACTATCTAAACAAGATTAATATGAAGATTGATGAAATGGACAACAAAAAAGTATTTTCAGTTGAAACTTAGCAGTTGGCAATAGAGATACTTAAATTCCCTAATATGGATGCCTTAAGAGCAAAGACATGAACGCTCTCTCTGTAATGAAAGACCCATGACCGTAATATACCAGGCTGAAATGTAAAGCGCTCAGCTTGGAAGTAAATTTAAAAGCTAGTCAGGAGAAGAGCAGCATGAAAAAAGGTCACGTAACTCTGCAGAGGATGTAGATATTTGAAAATCTGGTTTTATTCCAGCTTGGAATGAAACTCAAGAGTTTTGAAATTCTATGAAAGAGATTTCAGAGCCCGGGCTCTCAGGTAATCTGCCTGACTATCTTAGAACCACAGACCATAGGAAACTTGAAATTTTTTGATGGAAAAAACCTCTTAGCTGCCTTCAATTAGGATCTGAGCACTTAAAGTCAATTAAGTTTTTCCAACATTTAAGTAATTTACAGAACAGAAACCAGAGGCTTTATTCCTTAAATATTGATTCCAACAGCAGCATACTGCTGGCATGATTTCTGCACTACAAGCACACTTTTTGGCTTATGTATGTGTTAGACAAATATATGTGAAACAGTATATAAATAAAACATGTTTTTATTTTACAATTATTAACTTCCATTTCCTAAAATTAAGGCAAACTGTTTAAAAAAAAATAATAAAAAAAAAATTCAAAGCAGCACAAATCAGATCCACATTTACATTGCCACCATGAGGATGCACCAAAGAATTAGCAGGGGATATGAAGTGTGGTGTAATTTACACATTATAAGTGTACATTTTAACCAGCTGGTGAGTGTATTTTGCAGGCTCTTCTCTGTGCTGATCTGCATAATACGGACAGGCTCTTTGACTCAGCTTTTCCAACACTAGCTAATGCTTTTAGCTCTAAGGTGCACAGTTCAAACTTGGCTGATGGTTATCACACACTGGTTCTTCAAAGTTGCCCAACAGAGTCTGACAGACAACCACATTGATAAAGAGCAGAGCATGCACCACCTACCCTCCAGACTACCATCTAACTTCATCTGAGACCAAACCAGCAGAGCATTCAGAGAAACAGATCTTCACTGAGAAAGCAAAAATGACTCAAATATTTCATAAACTACAGTATGGTTTATGGCCAGACTGACACACTGAATCACACTCTGAAGGGGAGTAGGAGCTACTGCACAGCTTGGGTTCGAAGAGCTCACATCAATTTGAACGGCTGAAGAGACATAAAGTTCTATTTTGCCCTAGAGAGAACATCAAAGCACCTGGAAAAGTTCTGACCCAAAGTACCCTGAGGCTTCCACGTGGTATGTCTCTACCATGTTATCACCTGGGGATGCTGGAGATGCCATGGGCCCCAGCTGCAGGGTTCTCTGTGAAGCAGGAATTCTGTAGACCCAACAGCCCCTCTCTCCTGAGAGGGGAAAATTTTGGTACTACAGTGTTTATTTATGAAAAACATATCTACCTCTGAAAGCTGCAAGGGCTCTCAGAGCACATTCTCTCTCTTTGTTCATATATATCTCCAGTCAATTCAAACACGAACTCTGTTTTAAGGAGATCACACATGTAAATCTTTCATTCCTCAGAGCATCTCAAAATGCCAACTATGTTATTTTTGAAAGTCTGTTTAAATTAGAGCTTGTGGGAAGCTGCTTTCATCATTGGTTGATTGAAACGGGAGAAACCGTGAATCAAACCCTTCCCTCTCCCTTTTCCTTCCCCTACTTCACCCTCAGCACATCTCACTTTTTGTTCATTGCAAAAATGGTGAATAACACTGTAATAACCCATGGGACTTTTTCCCACTATAATCCTATAGAGAAATGCCCTGTCACACGATGAGAATCAGTCTACTTCCCTAAGCTAAGGCAAGCTGGCACTGCCTGAAGGCCACCTTGTGGCCTGTCTCCAACTACCTGAGGAGGAGATAAAAGGAGCTCCTGCTCTGGTACCTTTATAACTAAATTAATGTCTTATGTGAACCACTCTTTAAGGCTACTTCATTTACCAAATTCCTAAAGAAAGTTGACAAAAATCTCTCTCTTCATTTAATCGCTTCTGAATTTGTATCTGTCTAACTCCTTAGTAATGCTGGCTCAGAAGCCAGATAAAGCACAAAAGACCAAACAAAACCAAACTTCTTTCCTCTTTTAACACAGCAGGCCAATAGTATATTCTTGCAAATTTCATTTTCCTCTTTTTCTTTCTCCTTGTGTTTTCATGTCCAGCCACTGATTCTTAAATTAATTTGTGCTGACTCCTACTGCTTCTCATTCTTTATTTGCTCTGCAATACGGGAACTTCTGTAAGACAAAAATATTTATCGATCTTAAGATAAACATTGATTCCCTTCCCCAGCAAATCCCATGTGGTTTTCAAGATTACATTTCAAGAAAACCTACCGTCTGGAATATGGTATCACTTTTTAGACTTTGTTTCAGAAAATTATAGAATCATAGAATGGTTTGGGTTGGAAGGGACCTTTAACCACCATCTAGTCCAACCCCCATTAACCACCTCATCAACGTTCAGGTTCATTGGTTATCATGTATCACAACTAGTGCCAGAGCTAACTGATGGGTCACCCACTGAACATGCCAGGAGCAAAAAGGATGCAGTCTGAATCCCAAACAAGGGCACTCAGCGACTTCATGGCAAGTTCTGTCCTAGAGGATCCTGAAGAGGTAACACCACATGATGTGCTAACTACTTTTTCATATTACCATAGTTTTTTGCATTCATCAGAGGACAAATTTATTGGCAGTTTACACCAGCGAATCTGATCTCAGAAGGCTTAATGTTACCAACATCCCCAAAGCAGGTTAGCCTAACACACTTTAGTACTTGTGTAATTAGCTTTTTCATGAACAATAGAGAGGTCTATGGTTTTTTCACTGCAGAATTTGGGTTTATTGACAGCTTTAGTAGCTCTGACTGCCTAGTCACTTGCAAGTAGAGATAAAATGAGCGAACCCCCCAAGGAAGCATAGGGCTCTTATTAGAAGATAGGGCCCTTAGTGTGGATGACATAGGAAACCAGTAGATAACATGTTTTTACAAAATCAAAGCGATACTTTTTACATCTATTCTCACAATCAGCAGAAGCAGCTGTTATTTTCATTTATGGAAATTGAGATGAATCGCAACCATTAATTAATTTTCCATTTGAAATGAGAGCATCCAGGACAAAAAAAAAACAACCATATCTTTTGAAACCATTTACAAATAAGCTAAATAATACAAGTCCTCACTAGGGAAAAATTATGTGGGGATATGAGAAACTAGTATTGCCTAAAGCTAAAATCAGCTCTTGATATCAGCAGTCCACAACTCCTTACACGCTGTGGAGACCACAAAGTCAGCTACTGTCTGCTACGTACTTCCAAAATAGAATAAATTATCTTACAACAGTCTTCAAAAATATCACTGCTGATTATGAAGTGTGCACTAAAGCAAGCTGAATCTTGAGGTACCGATTATTATAGCAATTGTTTCTAATGGTGTACTAGGCATTTTTATTAATGTGCTGTTAATCTATTTGCAGATAATTATCCAATTTGGTTGACCAAATTTTAAAAGAAAGAATTAAAATTGACACAATAATTACTGAAGCATATGTGGCAAAAATATTACAGCCAGAATAAAACTACAACACGCATACTGAAAAAAGGAGAAAAACATGGGAGACCCTGCTCAGCTAAATTTCATAAGCAAACTCCCAGCAAACACTATGAAAGGGGTGATAGGGTATAAAATTCTATCTTTACTTTAGAGCAAACTAATGAGGTAGCTTCATCAGTGCCACAGGGAACGTTTTTAAAATAGATGAAATAATGACAATTAGTTCTCCTCATTTCAGTCTGACAGATGGACAAAACAATTTAGATATTAATTGATTATGAGTCAATTAATTGTGCTTCAGGGTTAGAAACATTCAACACTGAATTTTCATGGTAGCTAGGAAATCAGTTATATTTTAGGGAAACCTAGGTAAGCTAATGCACTGGCTACACCTTTCTTTACTGGTGGGAAGGAAGGAGGCAGAACAGTTCTGCCAATCAGGCAACATGACTTTGGAGGAAGAATTGGATTAGAAATAGTTTTGTCAGATCTTATCTCCACTTTAAGTTAATCCTCTCTAGCTGTCATTTTATTTCAAAAAGACACTCATCCTGTGACAGTCAATTGCATTTTAGTTTTGCAGATGTTCAGAGTGCGCTTTTTATAACATCTACATGAATCAGCCACCCTCAGTTCTGTGGAAAATATGTACTCTAATACACTGACTGTCTCTACCAATGTGTATATAATAGCTTTCTTTCATTAATGTGTTTTATATTTTTTTATTATTATTATTTATTCTGTTTGGCTGGTTGAAGCAATTTGCTCTCTATGGGAAGACATTTGTCTTTCAAGAGGAACACAACAGAGGCATTTATAGTGAAGCTATGAAAGCAGGGAGGGAGGATAAGCAGTAACCAAGACTATCAGATCCAGTTAAAAATCGCTGGTATAACAACAGGAGAATATAATTAACTATGGTAGCAATTTAAGAAAGCAGGACAAAGAATAGCCAACACAAATAGAAGAAAAGAATTATTATGTCTTTAAAGATCATGGAAGGTCAGCCCCTCAATTATTTTAGTCCAGAAAACAGCATACCCAGCAAGATCCCAAAGAAGAGAAGGTCAATGACTGAGTCATTAAAAACCATCTAAAGTAACAGAAAGAAATTTATAGGAAAGCATAACCAAACAGTCGTCTGCACAACAGCGGATATAAGATTCTCACAGAGTACATAATACATCTTCTACTCAGTACATAATCACTAAAGCCCCTCTTCTTTTCTCTCAATTAAACACATTAGCAGTTTAACTATAGTTTTCATAAATATTTGTAATAAATTACTTACAAAATTGTAATGAAACTAAAGAGTTGTACGTAGACTCATGAATCTTCATTCCAAGTTACAGATTGGGATAGAAGAGAATTAAGGATAGAAGACGACATTTAAAAGTTCATTAGATAGTTCTAAAATTCAAACAAGAGAATAGGTTCAAATCCAGAACACTGGTCAAAACTTACATATAGCAGGGTATTTTTCTTGTTTCATTATACTCCAGGATGAAGAATTTTATTGTATAACCACAAAAATTCTGATAGTGTAAATATTTGTACTGATAACAAGACACAGGGCAATTAGAGTCCTGCATATTGTCATGCATACATCTATATAATGAATGTATGGGCATTTTTTATTAACAAAGTAAGTTTTGTTTCTATGAACAAAATAATACACTACGGCTTTTGCTGTTGACACCAGAGAGGTAGACCTGGTTCACATCTCGCAATTGTGCTACCCTCTGGCATAGGAATATCCATCCATAATAAACGTCACATCACTAAACACCATAAAGCCAAAATGAAGAAAATCCAGAAAGAAGAAAAATGCACAGATATGCCGTGACTTTCTTATGTTGTAAAACACACAAGTGTTCCAGTTCATATTGGCTTTGGACATGAACTTCAGTGAAGGTCTCCTTATACCACCAACACCACAGTAAAGGATGTAAAAGCATAGACAACCATGGTACGATCCACAGGGTATATTGGTACGACCAAAATTGTAACATCAGGCAGGCTTTTGTCTCACTTTTCACATCACAAGCATATGAGGCATGGCTGATTGCAAGACAAGCATGCCCATATCCTGCTTTGCCTCAGCTGCTGTTATTAGCAACCTTAATTAAATAACAAAACCAACACACAGCCAACACACATGTGCCAGCTGAGCTCCAGCCTACCGGTATGCAACCTTACTTTTCAGGAACAGCAAGGTACAGCTCTAGTTCTAAAATTCGTGTCACTGCAAAGGACCTGCAGATGGCCACCAGCTCCTGTTCTTCTAGATCTAGACCCTCTGTGTTGGGGCAGATTTCCCATGATGTTTCCTCTTCATTTTATATACTAAAATAAACCACGTTAGCTACAGCGAGCATTGCATTCTGCCCCAAGAACCCCAACACTACATGGCGAACCTGAAATTCACTCTCCTTCTGATACTTTCCTGAAAATACAGAAACAGAAAGGATTGGTTTAGGTTACAGTCGTGGTAATGACGCATATGATACAAATCCCTTTGAAGCTGATTTACTTCACCAGTTGGACTTAACCTTCCTCTTTCATTTTTCTGTAACTAAAATGTTTTATCTTTGAACTTGTACCCTATGGTAAGCAAGTGCATATAAAATCTATACCAACACCACTTCTTTCATCAAACACAGGAAAATAACACGAATTTTCACATCCAATCATTCAGCCATCCCAATCATTCAGCCATCAGCTGGATGACCTATACTCAAGGCTGCAAAGGCATAAAAAGTAAACGAATTGGACTAAATGATAAATCCAAGAACAACATCAGATTTTTACTGAAAGGTAAAATCTAGAATCCTCCAAGACCCCTGCTTCCCTTCTTGCAGATTCAAAAAAACCTCAGAGACTCTTCTGCCACACTTACAGGATGAAAGTTTCAACTTGTTCAGCATTCTGAACATGTTTTCTGAACGTCCCTTTACTAGAGATTTGGAAGATACTATGAAGGAAAAAATCCTTTAAGCCTCCAGCTCAGTTTGCAGCTATAAATTCTGTGTTTAATACTGGAGAAAGACGAAAAAAAGAAGATATATTTCATTGCATTGTCATTAACAACAACAAATTACGGTGGAGTATGGCTGAATGGGATTTATTCCACCACAAGCTACAAGGTAGAAAATGGACTCAAAAAAGACAAGTATGCTCTACAGGAGAATGCAGGTCTAAAAAGCTCAAATACTCTTAAAAATATTGGTGAGAAAGATGACCTTAAACATTAAAGCATTGTGCCTACTTATAAGAAAGAGAAGCAGAGTCACTGACAGTGCAAGATCTGATTTTAGCCTCTGAAAACATCTCTCCTAGATAAACTCCAGTATAATCAACATATACACTGATGATAAAATGATACGAAAAGAAGATAAAAATAGCAGTAGGCAAGTGCATATGGCTGCTGCTGATCCTTCACCTTCATCACTGCCACCTAAAAGAGAACTGCTTGAACTGTTGCCTTTAGAGACTTCAGACTTGTATTTTATGTAAATAGGATTGTTTAAAAATTCCCAGAGGATCACAAATAAACTTTCACAAAGAAAATGTGACAAACCATAAAGTCACCCCTCAGCCCAATGGGAAATCCAACAGGCTTCCCATGAGACCTGTGCATGCTTTTCTAGTGCATCACTGGATCGGTTCATCACTGCTGAATTCAACTGACAAATCCTTTCTCGTCCAATCTCCATGTTGCCTTGACATGAAGAAATTCTTCAGGCAGTAGAGTTCATTTAAAAACATAAAACTCAGGTAGGGTTTTAGATGATAGATGAATACACTTTTATTTTTGCAGAAAACACATGGATGTAGGCAAAATAATGTTACTGTTTAGCTCTTATACACTATACACAGGTATGCAGGCATTACTCTTACTTTTTATCAAGGGAAGAAGTAATGAAGTGTGTCCTGGTTTCAGCTGGGATACTGTGGTTCAGTAACGTGTTCAAAAGTCACACAGCATGTGCATGGCAGAAGAGAATCTAGCTTTCCTAAATCCTAATTTGATGCTTGTTACTGAATGTACCTGGGATTGGCAGCCTATGGCACACATGTAAAAGGCAAACCAGCAGATTTTAAATGGCAGAAGATCAAAAGCTCAGATTTACAAGATTTTAGAGAGGCATCTGTGGCAAACGGTAGCTAATAGCTGAGCTACAAATTCAGCTGTGCCGCAAATAGAGGCAAGGTACCACCTAGCGCATGCAGTTAAGGGATGCATTAGATGATGTCTTCTCCAGAGCTATTTATGTGGATTTGATATCTACCTGGAGTCTTCCACTTCTCCCTGCTATGTATGTTATCTGTCACACCTGAACAAAAACCACTGCCATCTGCTCCCACTGGAAACTACAGAATTTTTGCCACAGGTTTCAGTGGAAGTAGCACCCAGGTGCATCTGGTTCTTAACTCCTATTTTTAGCTGCATTCACTTCACCTCATGTCTGTGTATCATGCTTTTGACTAAAGACAGGATAATTTTCTTCATTAATAACAAAAAAAAAAGAGAAGAAAAAAACCAGCTAAATGTTATCATAACATTCCTTAAGATACATGTAAAAGCCAATGAGCACAGCAGCACAGAATAAGGTTTAAAAAAAAAAAAAAAAAAAAAAAGACTGAGCTTCCATGACCTTTGGACACACAAAGGCTGAATAAACCTTGTGGAGTAGTTGAATAAACTGTCTTAATTCACAGCAAATAAGTTGTTTAAAGAAATAAGCCTGTTTAGAGTGCGATGTAACACTAAAGCAAATCCCTGTCTCCAGATCTAAGCAATGTGTGATTTGCTGCATGATGAGATCTAGAGCCGAAACCTCATGAAATAATAACCATGTCACTATATGAAGAAATTGTATTTTTTCAAGTACAATGACCTATTATTTTCAATAGAGGAATAATAACCAAATATAATAAAAAACAGGACACTTGCCACCAGGAATAATCTCATTTCATAGAATAAATGTTACTTCTCATTCTATTCACAGTAACCATTCGAAAAAACACAGTGAAGGTTCAATAACATAAGGCATTTTTAAATTACATTTGCTCCTTAAACATTCACTTTTCTCTTTCTTTTTCACTTGCCCACTACACGGCAAGAACTCTTCAGTACTTCACTTATGTGCTTTATTCTATTTCCTCTATTTTAACATTTCATTTATAGACAGTTCTTTTATTCATGAAAGTAGTAGCATAGCTTCTCTTCATCTAAGGTAAGGTAACCTTATTTTAGTACTGTCCCACATCAGCCTGGGGTAGAAAAAACCCACATTTTAATTTGCAAAAAATCATGTATGGTAGATCGTACTAATGCCTAAAAGATACATAATTTTAATTTGCTTTGAAAATGAATATAGACAAATAAAATGGCACCTATACAGGTTGCTACAATAAGCATGTCTGCATTCACACAGGTCAACATACAGGACTTATTGCTACAACTCTCAGATTTGGCAGCTGCTAGTTTTGTTAAATATACATTTTAAATAATTATAACCCAGTTCTGTGATACATGTGAGCTTAACTTTAAGTAGATGTTTAACAGTAAACTTTTCCAATATCTCTAGCATAATCACTTGCATGCTTGAAGTCCTGACATTACGGGGCTCAGCAGCTTCAAGTTTATTGCATAACGGAGCCTCTGGAATAATAAAAAGTTAGCATTTTTAATTACACAAAACATACAGTGTACAGTGAGCTGAAAAGCAGTACTCTCTCCAATCTGGGAACTTACAATGACCATTACATTGATGGCTTGAAATTGTCAAGCCCTTGCAACAGCTTTGTTGGTTGATACACGTTGCCAATGCTCTGAAATTTATGCTAGATAAACTGCTGAATCTTGCTGCTGCAGTTAAAAAGTGTTCTCACCTCTTTCTATAAGAGGTCACTACCTCTGCAACAGAACCAAGAGAACGGACCTAGCAAGGGGCACTGAGGGTATACAGTCACATCTGCTGAGTTTGCTGCTGGGGTGGTAAGCCCTCCATCTAGGGGAAGAACTGACAGCTGGAGGTGGCAGTGTCTTCAGCTCCTAGACCAAGGCCTTCCAGAGCTTGCCTGTCAAAACTCCAGCAAAATCCCTGGCTGATGCTAGGGCTCTTTCACCCATGGCTTACTGGATATCCAATGTGTAAAGTCTTCTGCTAGTCAACATAATTTTCCTCTATATCTAAAAAACCAAATCAGCTGTGTCATCCCTCCCTTGTAGTCTTGTTATCAGCTCCTAGAGTCTTTGCACAGAACAACACATTAATATTTCTGCACACAGTTGATAAAGTAGTTTCCATAGCTAAACAGAAATAAAGTTGTAAGCAGAGATGTACTAACAGCATTTTGGCCACATTGAGGACACCTGGCTTGCTTCCCAAAGTTGCTTTGTTAGCCCCAGGACCCCTGTTGCAACCTGAGTTTCCTGACCTGTTCCTCCTCCTACCCAGCCTTCTCACACTTGGCTTTAGAAGTCCTCGTTTTGCAAGGCAGGCTCAACACAGGGGTGGTTTTTCTCTTCCCTTTCCTAAATCTTTTCTTCTGTTGTTTTGAGATGCCTTCCTGCCAAGGCTGACATGGTGATAGAGACTTTCTTGGCCCAAAGCGTCCCTGCTCTTTTATTAAAGCACCAGGTGATTTTTTTCTCTTTTTTTTCTACTTTTGTTTTCTGCCACTTGACCCTGAATTTTTGCTCTCATGCTGATCTGGCAAGGACATTCTATTCCTCTTCCCCTATATGGCTTTTCATATCCTGCAAGTTCATCACAGATCAGAAGAACATGTGCAAAGAAATCCCACCCCAAAGTAAAAAGCAAACAAGTGGTACACAGTTCACCTCAGTCACCAGTGCTGTCAGAGAGCATAGCAATTTTTGTGCAAGATAGCTCTGAGGTGCTTTTCAGTGATCACAAAAGTTTCAGTGGCAGTATTTTGCTTCACCTGTGGGACCTGGGTGGGACCTGGGTGATTATTTGAGGGTACAGAAAGACTTCACCCTACTGAAAATACTGAACAAGTCACCAGTATATCCCTGGCAAAGGATTTCCCAGACGCTGCCACTAAACTATCTGGGGAGAGGTCCCAGTCTCCATATGTCCACACTCCTGAGCCCCACTGAATGTCACTATTTCAGCAGAATTTTTTGCCTTCTGCCCCTCTATCCCCATCTCAAAGCAATGAAGGACATTAGAGAATTTGGCTGGCCCCTCCCTCTTGCTTTAAATTAATCCTTTAGCCAGTAAGGAGAGATGCTGTGATACCTGCTCCAAAGTCTTCCTGCCTTTCCATGCCCTACAGAGGGCAAATTAATACATAATGGTTAAAGAGAAGATGGGGTTTTATCACCATAGGCAGAACAGTGTATTTACATCTTCATCTCCCTTTTCTTGAGTATATAAGTATAGATGTCATCTCTGCAAGCTCTAGAGATACAAAAGCTGGAGAGAAAGAAGGGAGCTAACATAAAAAAGCAATGCTGCTTTAAAAAAAAAAAAAAGAAAGAAGAACATTCTGGGTTTGAATTTTCTTACTTAGAAATAAGAATTTCAAAGAGTTAGAACAAAGATAAATTCTACCACAAGGAATCTCCTATTTACACAGACCAATGTCTGACTATTTACCCTAGAAAAGTTGTTACTTGCATAGTAATCAAGCCCACGCTTACTACAGCTGTTGCAGAGTGAATGAACCTTCTTCTCAGCTAAACAATGAGGGGGTTCAGCCAGATCCATCCTCTAAGAAGGGACCAAGCAGCAGAGACTATGTGAGGCCTGGGGAAAGAAACTGACAGCTGAATCCAACTAGGCAGCCAAAAGTATCTCCTGGGCAGAAAAGCCGTTAGAAAAATGAGGGCTCGTCTACATATGCAGTTGTTTCTTGCTAACTTTGTATGGTTTACATGCTAAATCCACTAGGTTAAACTGAATTTCAGAGTTAAACTGATGATGCACAAGGCACCATATTTGAAATAAGCATGTCCACACTTGAATTGTTTAGAAATATCTTAACTCATTGGCAGTCCATAGGCTTTATAACTTGTTTGCCCATACAGTACAGCTGCTGGTTCAACAGCAAAATAACAGTTTTTAATACCCATTGGCAAAGCTATCCCAGCAAATTTCTCCTTGCACAGACACCGAGTGTTAGAGCGCAGTTGTTGTGTAGTTCATTCCCCACCACCAACAGAAATAAAGTATGGCAGTAATCATACTTCTATTTGAGTAACTCTTCCTATTGAAAGACTCCTGCTGTCAGTTTTACCAGTCACACATCATACTCCAATAAACGCTGTTATGCTGGCAAAACCTGTAATGTAGTGCCTGATGTGAGACTCTCTTTGAAACCCACTCACAGGAGAAGATAATGACCTTTCCTGGTAGTCTTACAGTCTCCAGGAAATGAGAAACATTGGGATTTTTGGGGGTGGGTGGGGATTTCTTTCTGTTTGGTTTTGGATTTGTTTTGGAAGGGAGAGGCATTGTGAGTTTGGTTTAGTTGTTTTTTTGTTGGTTTGGGTTTTGGGGGGTTTTGAGTGGCCAATGCCAAAGGGGGAACTCCAAAATAAACTGTTTACTTTCTTGGCAACACATACATGGCAACTTCAAAAGATGACAATGACTTTGTTACTATGCTCGAGTGTGTAAAAATAAATGATAAAGAAAGTGCATTTTTTTTTTTTTTTTAAAGAGTGTTTCTCTTTAGGAACAATACAGAAGTTTTGTTTTGCTGAGTTATTGCAGTTAGAGCCCTGAACCCTGCTGCTTTTAGGTTGAAATGTCACGGGTTGAAATATCTTACCGAAAAATAAAACATTTGTGACTTGGGTGATGAAACAATGCAGAACAATCTAAAACATGCCCACAAATTGTTTACATCTTATAAGGCACTGCAGACATTTGGATAGAGCAGCAAACCCTCATTACTCAGAATTAGCAAGCTTCAGTGTGTAATGAGGACAGCAGAATGCCTAGCCAAAAAACAAGAGGAAAAAAAAAATCAAAAAGAAACAAAAAAGCCTTCTTCTAACTAATGTTCCTAAAAGGCATTCACTTGAGACTACATATGCAGAGTTAGTTTTTAAGCCTCAATTTCTGAAGACCTAGGCAATAGGAAAGCATAAAAGTAATGCAAGGTACAAAGAGATCCAAAGAGAAATTATAGCAGACAGAAAGTGTTTTTCTATGGAACAGAAAACAAATACATTTTTAACCATTGGCTGAAAATGAAGAGTGTACATGCATGTAAAAAAACCACATTTGAAACAGCACAGTGCTGTGTAAAAAGAACCATGCCACTCATCTAAAAAAATTACACAAGTCATAGTCGAATGCGATATGCAAGTGTTCTGTCTCTAAATTGTGAAGAGGTTTTTGAAAATTCGCTCCATATTGCTTGCAGTTTTTGTTGAAATACATAAGCATAACTTTAGCCTATCATCTTAAATTCTTCATTCAGATCCAATCCTTCATAAATTCTGTTACCTTACTACTACTCAGTGGTACATAACAGATCATTATTGAACATTATTTTATATAAAAAATGAAATGCCAATCAGGTAAACACATTTTATCCACAAATAGATATTATATATAACTAAGTAATAATAAAACTGTCAGTTGTAAAGATTTTTTTAGTGAGGGACACGACGAGCAAGGAAATAGCAATACAATAACCATGAGCTTCAAACAGGAGTTTGAAGGTAATTCTGCATATTTCCTAAATGTTTTTTGCTCATGCAGAATGTAGTTATACTGTCCTGTATGCACATTCATGAGGACAAAAAAACACCCTTGCATGATGACCTTTGAAGAGAATGTTTAAATTTTTAGTTGGGTTTTTTTTTTTCCTTGTTTGTTTGATTGTTTTTATGAAGTCAAATAAACTGAATCTTTTGACAAACAGCTGCAGTCTTGGTCAACAAAACAAGAAGTTACCAGTGATAAACACATACCTCTGTTATGAATGATTTGGCTGTAGAGGGGTTCATTATAAGAATAGCCCGTCTCAGAGTATCCCGGTAGCGGTTCAGTTCTTCTATTCGCATAGTGGCAAAGAGCCCTGTAATCATTTTATTGATGTTGTTTTCTACTTTCTGCAATGCTACATCCATTCCCTGTTGAGATACTTTGTCCAAAAACTCTTGTATTCCACGGATATCTAGGAAAATCAAAAGCCAAACAAGATGTTAATTGGTAAGTGGAAAAAAGACACAAATAACTGTTCAATTCATCTCACAGAAGCGTTTTGTTCAGTGTCAGGTAGACCCCTATGGGCTTTCACTTAATATTCATTGGAGCTCTTCCTGAGCTATGCTCATGGCATTTCTTAAAGTACTAAAACAGGAGAAAGAATGGCCACACATCGGCTACTGTCCAAAAGAATCACTAGAAAACAAACCTACAAATATTTCTAGCAACTTTCCTAATTTGGTCATTCAATCATCACACTTGTTCCTTATTTTTCTTAAAAGAATTTCACGCTAAAATCCATAAAGAGCTGTGAAGCTATGATGACTGTAACACACAGTGCTTCCTTGAAGTGAGGGTTGTCGAAGGGCAACTGAGGGGAGGAAAGGTAGGAAGCACTTTTTCTTTTGTGGGACTCAAAATTATGTTATCCACTGCAACGCTATGTAGCTTAATGTATTTAAGTGAAGCTTGGGCTGTTCACTCATCAAAAAGTCTTAATGTTGTTCTAAATTGCATGGCTATTTATTTCCCTCAAAAACAAAACAAAAGCCAGACATACAGTTGCAATGGTACTGCCTGCTCTCATCTGATACCACCGCTGCTGGCTGAATTTAACAAGTTCTTCCCTAGCAAACTGTTCTAGTAGAGCTTTCTGGCTCACTCTGAGTAAAACCTTCTTTAAAAATGACTTGGAAAGGAAGAAAATGCTGTTAGCGAAATGCTGTGTTCACCACCTAGCTTGTAATACCTTTAATGTCTCCCATACTGAAATGGGTGGGTACTCTCACGTTATGATGCTACCTCAAGCTGGTCCAAGCCTTTGAAAGGCCTTTTCCAGTAGAGAATTCCACAAAAGCAAGTAAAAAGCTTGTTTGGGTTTTTTTGCTGCTCTTCTGAATGGCTTTACCTGAAACCCCAAACTTTAAGCTTAAAATTGTTCAATGACTTCGTAAGTCAGCGCACGGTCTCCTGGACCTCAGGAAAATCCCTCCAGCCTCAGTGAGTCCTCACTTTCTGACCCCTACTGACCACAGCAGTTTCTCAATCCTTTTTTCTGAGGCTAAGTCACCAGTCCCCTGATGTGACTCCTCTCCCCAACGGTCACTCAGACCTGCTTTCCCAGAGGACGTTCAGCAGGAAATCCTCCCTTTCTTGCTGGCATGCCTGCCTCCCGCACACCCCTCTGATCTCATTTAGAGGAACAAGATGCAGCCTTAGAGCCAACAAAACAGACACTGTCTGACACAGGCACTAGGTATGGGGAGGGGCGGATTAAAAAAAAAAAAAAAAAAAAAAAGGGAAACCAGTAACCCAACAGATAAAGGAATTTCTGAAGAAACATTTCTTTGAAAATAAAGGTTCCTCAGGTTTAGGAAGGCATTTGTGGTTAAAATGCATCAAAAAAACACTTCTCCTATTAGAATACCAAATCTGGTCTCTCCTAGGTGCATGGTGTTCAATCTCATCCCTGGGGGATTGCAGTTCCTGCTCTGCTTCCCTTATACATCCCTGGTGCTCTATCAGTCCCTTGTGTTGATCACTCATTTTCCAGGGGAATGGCAAGACCTGAGGCCACAGGCTGATCATGTGTCTGTCTTCATGAAACATCTTATTTTTGAGAAAGCTTCCAATTAGATTTTCACAACTGCTTGGCTACTCTGAGATCTTTCATCCTCACCTATCCTCTTCCCCTACTCCCTGCCTTTCTTATATGGGGGCAGGGTGGGTGGGAGGATCTATTTAATCCTAACATGGGATGAGTAAATATAGGATGAAAAATCTCCAAAGTTTCATACTACTGGAAGCAGCTTAGATGCAGTTTGCATGTGATACAAGAGGACAGCAAAAGGCTGAAAAATCAGACTGAAAGCAGACTGGAGGGATGCCTGAGCACAATAGACTCTAAGCCATAAACTCGACCAGGAAAGGGCTCTTGGCTGGCCCTTAGGGTGGTCTATTTTGCAGGTGATACAAGTGACACCATGCTGGCACATTGCGATAACAGCTCAGGGTAACCCCAACACAACCACAGAGAATAGTGGAGCATGTATCTGTTGTTTACTTTATCAGGATTGCAGTAGCTACGTTCTCATGAGGTACACTGACAGGTGACAGCTTTTAGAGGAACTGAAGTTCATTTTAAGATCAGAGGAAATAATGAAAAACACTTCTTTTGAGAAAAATATTGTGAGGAAGTCTCCTAAAATGTTTCCCTAAAACTGCCTAGACCCTGGCACCCTCCACTAGCCGTCAAGAGAGCAGTGCTACCAGCACTCAGCTGTGGTCAGTCCTGCAAACATGATGCATACGTGGCCAGAGGTCCAGGCTGCACAGAGAGAATTATGTGACAACCTGCCCCCTCAGCAAAGCATCAGCAACATGACAGAGAAACCTGTGTGATACACCCTTGAGAAGATTATGGAGAAGACACATGTGGATTTAATATGGGAACTACGACAGTGAAAGTATAAGATCAGTACACCTAAGGTACAGCTAGTAACCACTGCAGATGAACAGTACACGGCCCAAAGGGAGCCCAGCAGGAACACTCCAGCGTCCAGATCTGATGGGCCTTCAGGGAAAAGCTGGAAATACCCGAGCTAGAAATCTTTATGCTGACTTGCTAGAAAAACTGTACCAAAACTAATTTTAAGCTTTCCTCTTTTTGAAGCCTAGTGAATACTTTTTTTACTTAGCTATACATTTGAGGATTTGGGGGGGCCCAACATACTCCAAAGTTTAAAGATTCCAACAAACACAGGTGATTTTGGCATTTGACTTCAGGTTATGGCAAAACAAGATATCTGAGAAGTTTTGGATTCCACAAAAGTCCAGCAGCCCTATCAAGAAGATCTGAGGCTTAGACTTTCACACCTTGATCTCCTTATTTATGGCCACAAACAGTAGCATAAAGAAAACAAAGTTCAGTCTCCACCGTAGAGAAAATGCTTTGCCTGTCTCCCCAGCAGAGGTGTCCTAACTAGAGAGTATTACAGATAGCTATCCTCCTCCAGCACTAAATTACCAAGATATATCAAATTATAGAGAAATAGCCATGTAATAGTTTATAATCAAACAGTCCACAGAAATAATTCAACAGGGTTAGTCTTGGAAGTCAGACTGTCACAATCAGCAAGTTTGGTCTCTTGACTGGAACTCTAAAGTACCACAAACTGGAAAGAAGTGGTATTTTAGGCATTTAGGCTATTTTAGGCATTTGGCACTGCAGCCCCATTCTTCAGACACTGCCGAAATACCAGTATTACTAAACACTTGAAGAACAGTTTAAACACGGATAAAATACATGCTTACCCTAAAAATAAATTCTATAAGAGAATCACATACTAATTACAGCTTCTATTTAATATCTAAATCAGGAAAATTAAATTCAATCTAATCAGAGATGTTAGAAATTTTTTTGGCACTTTAAATACCAATTTAAGGAGCAACAAGATTATTCAAACTGCTACAAATATGCCTAGTTTTATGCAAATGATAAAATAACTTCTTTCCACTGTAACCCTTTCATTCTAAAGTTTCTGAGGCTCACCCCCTCAGAGTTACTTAACGTCCAGACAAATGGAATAAAAACTGGATAAAACTGACCAGTTGGAGTCAAAATTGTTGAAGTATAAGGAACACACATAGATGGGTTCTAGATACACTATCAAAGTATCAGGGGAAAGAGTTGCTTAGGTTATGAAAGCCTTTTTAAAAACTTAAATTCTATAGCATAAATCCATATATTCTTCTCTGACGCCAGAACAGGGTAAAGCAGGAACCACCAAAGTTTTATTTGCCCTTTCAAAACAAGAACATAATTTCATTTGACTTGAATTTATAAACACACTACAGTTATTAGCTGATATTCTGTATAATCTGTGTTGTCCCAGAAGCCAGATTATGGGATCAAATGGCTTTGTTTGCCACAAATATCTGCAAATATAAACACTGAAACAATTACATTGAATCTTCACCAAATGAAGGGGCAAAAGGGACAGAGGTCCAGTATTCTACAGTTCTACAGTTATTAGGTGACCATGCCAACAGTATGGTATCTGTGTGATATGCTTTTAGGAAAACAGCACCATTCTAATGAAAAAGATACCAAACCAAGATTCATAAAACCTCTTTACTACTTATGCCTTTGGCGTTGATACAACACAAAGCTGTGGGCAGGAAATGCAGTCTTTGCTTATACCTCAGCTTACCCAGTAGAAGAATGGAGGTATTGGTGATGCTCACCTGCTGCTATGAAACAGCAGAGAGCACATAAAAACATCCTGCTATTTAAATGCTATTTAAATCATGATGGTGCTTCCAATATTTCAGCAGCAAGTCACTAGCAATGATCACATTCAAAGTGTATGCCAAAGAACAGATGCTGCCACTGAATGGGCAGCATTATCTTTCCTGCGTGGATTGTCCTAAAGTGGCACATATCCACACTGCACTGTGGAATCATCTTTCTAATAGATAAACTCCTTCTGCAGAAAAATCTGGCAAGCAACCTGTGGCACAGATGGCTCTGCTGCGGAGACTGTTCGTGTCTGGAACACAGGTGTTTCTCACCCTGAATTTGCTAGCCAACCTGTTGCCTAGCCAGAAGACACTTTTCTATTTTCTATTTAAATCACATGAGTCACAGTCATTTTCAGAAATGCAGAAGAGCTCCCCATTATCACCAGTATTAATTATCCTCCTTACTGATGAAAGCCAAAGTTACCACATAGAAACAGACCAACGCTAGAGCCAAAGTTGCTATCTCCTCTCCCAACTCAGTGTCACTATTAGTTAGTATTACGTTTTCTGTTTTTTCACTGTACAGCCATCACTTCCACTCTACACATGCGTGCACAAGAACATAGTACCATTCTGCAGCCAGATACTCAGCATCAGCTGTAGTGTTAAACCGAGGTGGAAATGTAAAAGAAACATTACCAAACATTCTGTTTTTAACCAACATTGTGGCTGATTTAAGAGATTGTGAAGTTGGCTTGGAAAGTCTAATAAACAAAGAGCAAGGCAAGCAAAATTTATCAAGGACACTGTTGGAAATTACCTTCCCTGACTACCCATACATAACCATGCCACCACAAGGCAGAAGTCTATAGCAAGTTCTTATGCTCTGGTGCACAGACCGCTGGTGCACGGGTCTAACACTGGACACACCAGACTGGCTGCAGCCACAGCTGAGGTGCATGTGCAGGGCACCCTGCGTGGGTGAGCGCAAGGCCCATGGCCTCCTGAACTCTGAAGACCTGATATATTCAAATGCAGGTACTCAGCATAACACCACTCAAGCTGAGATCTGAATTCAGACGCCAGCTTTACTACAGACTTGTCATTACTGTGTCAGTTATTGTGGACGTGACCTAAGAAAGAATTTAGGAAATGAAGCGCAAGTCAAATCGAGTGCAAGCACCTAAACTGACACCATCTTTTCATTGAACAATCTCTTTGATACTGGGGAAACCACAAGAAACAAGTGTCTTAAATGCTGTTGCAGAGCATGCTCAGAGCAGAGCTAAGCATTCTTCACAGACTACAGGTTCTGTACCTAAATCTCCTTAAACGACCAACCCAGCAGGAACACTCAGACCTCACCTAATACAAACAAGAGCACCATTTAATGGAAAGCTCAGCAGTTGCATGGCAGAAAACATGCACAGCCAGGTGATAGGGAAAAGGAGCCAGTATTTTCAGGAGATCAGGAGCATTTAAAACCTGCAGCTTTCCACAACACCAGATTACAGGATAAATTGTGTCTTTGCTCTCTTTTCACTGAGGTCTCTACACTGTATATGTGATAAACCTGTAACAAGAAGATTCCTGACTTCTATGACCTTATCTTGATACAAAAAAATAGTGTGGTCTTTCCATAAAGCATTTTTTATCACTGGATCAGATGTTCCTCTCACGACTTTGATCTCTCTGGTCCTATGTAACTTTCCTTTACCATCTCTGTTTCTATGCAGGGTAAATAATTTCAGAGGGAGCAAGTCCCCTAATCCATCTTGGAAAAAGTCTAATGATCAGGATATCCTAGAACAAAATATGCTGTGGTTCAGGAATCTCATATAGGAAAACCAGTATGTATATGCAGTGAAGATTTTTAGGCTGTACAAAGCAAACAGCAAATATTAAACATCTTGCATGCTACGTACCTCTTATACACTTATTAAAAATGAGAAATCTACAAGTTAGAAGTAGATGCAAAGTTTCTAAAAAATTTTCAAATCACACTATGACCGGAAGAGAAAGATGGCGCTATTCACCAATGGTAATAAATTCATCCATCCACCTCTACCATTGTATTCCACCTAAATTATAAGGCGCTCAACTCAGCCCTTTGGTTATCTCAAACCTGGCTTACAGGCTTTAGCTCATCCTGCGTCTGATACCATTTTAGATCTGAGAACATTTTTCTCACAGTATCCAGATGATAAATACCAACTGATTCAGCTGTGACAGTAAAGGTAAATGCACCTGTCATAAATATTCACTGGCTGATTTACACAAAAGACCACTTTATTTGTACAGTTGATGAGAAAAGCCATTGTATAACAAATGACACTGTTCAAATTCTTATCAAGAAAGCTTTATAAGCCTAGCACGGTGATTCTTCCTTACACAATGATGGCTAACATGACAGCGACTATTAATTATGGAAATGCACTGTACACAAGGGAGATGTGCAGCTCCAGCTGGACTCTGATGGTGCTACTGCTCTGCTTAAAGCCTTCAGCAAAGTGTTCACATTCCTGTGCACGTGTTGATATTTGTTAACATGGTTAAGATCTAGACTGAGGAAAACAACAATTTAGCATGATGATTCGATAACAGTCCTTCATCCTACTTTCACAGCAGTGGGACTCCCTCTCATTAGTCAGTTTATATGTAATTCAGTGAACCTCCAAAGTAAAACAAACAAATAAAAAAAAAAATAATCCACATAGCTCTTTCATATTAGCATTTGGGAACTGCAAAGGAGCAGTTACCTGAACTATTTCAGGTGGGTGATCTAGCTTCAGAGAATAGAGCAGTTATTCAAACACATTACAAGTAAATTCAAACTCAAATGTTTAATTACCTATGTAATCTCGTTTATATTATCAAAATTTCTGGAACCTAACAAGCGGGGATGATATTTCTTGGGGGAAAATGAAAATTTGTAAATGGTAAGAATGACTGTTTTTTCCTCCCTTGCTTGCAATTTTCTGAAATTTCTCAAATCCCCAAAAAAGACAACAAATTTTCTCAGATTTCTTAATATCATTCAGTTGAGAAAAAGGAAGAAAAATATATACTTTCATTAAAAGATGTTTCCATTTCAAACTGTAATAAAAGCAAGTAACTTCAATTTTGTTGTTTGCTATGAAGTATTGTGGCACCACTGAAATGTCTATGTAATACTTATTTTAAAGGATCACCCAAATATCATTTACATTAGCTACTTTTTGTTTCACACCATGTATCAATTATTAAAGATTATCCATTAAATAAGAAAAATCAATATAGATAGTCTCAAGTAGCTGAATCAATGTTGGGGGAGAGATATTAACTTTTGCAGTTTTCAAATCCTGCAAGACTTACGTTTCCAACCTTACTAGTGATTGACACAAGATTTTTCCTTTAAGTTTCTCAGTATTTTTAACTGGAAAGAAAGAGGAAAAAAAGCAAAGGATAAAAAAGATAAATAAAATTGAAGCTAGAACTAATCCTTAAGAGTATCATCTGCTACCTTAGCTTCTCAAAAATGGAAAGGGAGTCAGACTGTGATCACCTCTCACTCGCGGAGGCTGACAAGGCAATATATTCTATAATCATGTACTTTTGACTGTATAACATGCTCTCTACCTCTTCATTCAGTTTCCTTTTTACTACAGTTTGCATTAGAGATTTCCAAAAGGCTTCTACGAGTTACCCTTGAGTAAAACAACCTCTTGCAAAAAAAAAAAAAAAAAAAAAAAATTTCCCTGCCTACTGCCCCCAAAGATGATAATGGCTTAGAGCCTGGTGCTGTATATCTTCAGCATTTACTCTCCTGTTAAAAATCATGCCAAACTTGAAAAATTATACTTAAATCCTATACAACTGTACAACAGGGCTCTATATCTCTGCCTAGATATATGCCTCTATTTAATAGCAAGTAATCTATACTTCTGTCTGTATGATACACCAACTCTCCCTGTACGTCACTACCGCTCCCTGTTGGTTTTCACAAGCATGAGGAACCATGCATCCCCTTCCAAGGAGGTGGTGAGGAACAGTAAAGTGACTGTCCTTGTAGACTTCCTGGTAATAAACCAAGTGTGACTATGTGTGTTATAATCTTACTTAAGACAAATTGTTCTCTGCCTGTGCATCAATCTGCTACTCAATTTCTTCAGTTGATTAAAACTTTACACTGTGGAAACAGGAATATTTTATGAGTGGACTGGCGCTGTGAAGAACATAAGCTATGAGAGCGATGTTGATAAACTAAGACTTAGAAATACTGTAATAAATGTTTTCTGGGTTTTTCCTGTCTCTCTGCTTCCTCTTTTTCTTGACTGGTTAAAATTCTCAGAGAGAAATTTTCTTTTCAATTTATGATACTACCTGACATTTGTGATGTTATTATGCCTAACTAATGTCATTTTTCCAATGGTGGTGTAATTTCTTCCATTCAACGCGCAAAGTACTTTCTTCAATAGTTTCCTTGTTTGATAACTGTTCATTTATTTAGCTGCCAAAATACAAGTTTACAAAATCAATTTTAATACTTCTGAGAAAATATTAAAACAATGTGTTGAGAGTTGAAAAATACTTAGCAAACAGTAGTGGAGATCAGTACAAGGTTCAAGTATTCAAATATTCCTAGAATAAGTCACTTTTCTTCTGAACACTTGCAGACTGTGCATATACGAAAGAAATCTCATACCTCTGCAAAACTTCAAGATAGCACCTCATTTACAGCAATTACCCATTACACAGGTATTAGGAGAACACCTACAGTTTTATTTTGACCTCAGCACCGAAATTCTAGATATAATAAAAAATTTGGTCTTCCTTCCTTACTGACACAACACAGATGGCTGTTAGGCCAAACTTTCAAATACTTTATCCACTCCATCCTTAAATACAGCAACATGAGTAAATGACAAACCCTCTCTCATCTTTCTACATATTCACTTATAGCTCCTGGAATGCATTTCCCCAACTATTACGTGGTTAAAAAGCAGAAGCATGGCCATTGTTCCACTAGACAAATTTTATAGAATAGTTCAGTTGTCTCAGAAGTTTAATAGTTTTAGGCTCAACCAAAATATATGTTCAATTTCCAGTGGTAATGTCAACCAGCAAAAGCAAGTTGTTATGAAAGTTCTCAAAAACAGCTGCTAACTTGCAATATAATTAAGAGACATATTAAAGTTACACAGATGAAAAATACATGTTCCTTTCCTTATCTGGATGACATAATAAATACTAATGGAAAAGAAAAAAGTTCAATAATAAGCTTGAATTAATTACGTTTATTGAGCCACAGTGAAGTAAATGAGTATGGGAAGTTGGCAAAGAGCCAGATGAGTAATAAACAGTTTTAAGCCTGTCTGGAGACAGACTTGAGAATATTATAGTCATCAGGCAGCTGAAAACAGCCTCAGGGTAATTATAAGCATTTGCAATCGATTAAAGAGAGCATGATTCTTTTATGAATCTTTATTAAACTTGCATTAAAACTTTAAATTATTTGAAAATGTTATGTTTTCAAGCACATCTTTGTCAGTGGTCATCATATATTTATTTCTGGAAAATGTGTGTGCAGGAAAGTGTCAGTGGAATTACTTACTCTATATGGTTTTTAAAGGAGATGCTAGGAATCCAGGGCCCATAGGTACAGATAGGCATAATCTCAGAATATCACCCCTTTTACAACACAGGAGGCAGCCTTTCTGCAAGCAGCTAAGCCTTTTGAGTTCCAGATATACTCCTTCTTTTTCAGGATCTTTAAAGAACAGCACTCCAATCCTTTAGCATTACACTCAATTTATTTGAAAACAACCACCTTCCCAGGGAAGGGATGGGGAGAATGCTCTCTTTTATCTTCATAGTTTCACAGACCTCTTTACTTAGGCTAGAATCCTCAGTAATACTGATGTTACTGCTCTCCTCGAGACTGTATTTTACTTTGTGTCTTTCTCCAAAATCCTCCCTCAGATTGAGCTTCAGACATCTTTTTAGTGATGTGACCACGTACCTCACACCACTGCCTTCATCCATCATGCACAAATAATCTGAAACCTCTGTGTATGCTGAGGAGCAAGAAGGGAAGTCCATGAGGAAATTTCCGTGAGACAGATGCCCTCTAAACTCTTTCCTGCTGCTAACCTCCT
This sequence comes from Harpia harpyja, assembly GCF_026419915.1. NCBI lineage: Eukaryota > Metazoa > Chordata > Aves > Accipitriformes > Accipitridae > Harpia > Harpia harpyja. The sequence continues at coordinate 37,207,318 of NC_068941.1, forward strand.
CCCTTCCCTTTCAGCAAAGTCTTCAATTACTTCTTCAACCTCCATTTGCTATGGGAACGCCTCCTTTAGCATCACAGAGCAAATCCCCTTCATAGCCTTAATGCTTATTTTGTTTCTTTGCTTTACAAAAGTTAAAATTAAATTACCACCTAAGGGAATGGCAAATATCTATCGCCAAATACAAATAGTATTAGTAGGAAGGTCAAAAAACTACAAGCAAAGTTATCTTAGTCCTGGAATGAGTAAATATCGCATAAATCAACAGTGATGGTTGCATATCAAAGGCATGCTGGGTTGAAAAAACACAAGGTTAGGCCAGAAATTTGGAGAGAGAAGTGGGGTTTCTTAACTTTTTTTTTTTTAATATAAAATACAGAAGGGGTTTTAAAATATTACTGCCACCACTATAAAAGAGAATAGGAAATAAGACAAAATTCATTCTCCAGAAACAATCTTATTCCCCCAACCTTTCTAGATAAAGTGCAGAATCTTTCTATCTGCTTTGGCACCAACAAAACATTAAAAATAAATGTTTTCAAACAGCTAGACTTTCTCTCTTTCATCTTAGAAATGCAGAGATACCTACACTGTAAATTGCACAAAATTCACAATTATGTTCTTGCAATGATTGACTGGTTTCTTCATAAAGAATTTACTACTACAGAAAAGTATCTACATATTCCTGGAAAATACAGTGAACTGTAAACTGCCTGAAAAGTAAGACATGAATTGCAAAAGCTTGCCCCTGGTTGGTACACCACAGAGATAAAAACCAACAATATGCTGGGATTCTAGATCAATTACTGTGCTTACATAGCCTGGGCTCACACATTCAGATCTATGTCATTTGTTTTCCTCTGTGATTGAATATGTAAGGGCCTTTTTCATGTTACTATTTGGGGACTGGCCATTGTCAGATGCCAGTCTGTGGGTGAGGCAGGATTTGCTGCATTTTGTTTGCTTTGAACTTGAAACCATAAAGTAAAGATGTAATAACTTGGCAAAGCTTGCTCAAAACGTTTACAGCTGTCAGTGTCTCTTTTTACAAATCTAAACTTTGCAATTTCCAAAGGTATAAGTTATACATTTATAGCATCCAGTCTGAAAATGCCTTCACTGAAAAGGGTGCTGATGGTCCTAAGGAAGAGTTCAGAGACTTAGTGGAGGAACTGCCCAGTCTCTACACCCGCTTGTAAGGAGGAGATACACAACTACCCTCTGCAGCACAGTGATCCTATGGTTTGAGCTCAGCAGTCAAGAATGAAAAGAGTAGGAGCTGATTTGGCTGCTTAAATGAAGTAAAGTTGGCCTGTACATACTGTGTGGATAGTAATTTTAATAGCAGGTTGAGAAAGGCATCAATCTACTGCATAATTTTGCTGCATTTCATGCCACCTACTCTTTAACTCTTCAAGAAGACTGTCCTTAATGGCATTTGAAGAAGCGCAGAATTGTCCTTGAACACTTTTAATATCCTTATATGAAATTTTCTGAAACAATATCAGATTTCATGTCCTGGGCAGGCCTTTATCTTGTTTTACCTTAAGGAACAAAACACACTGAATACAAGGGGCCTGACTGCACTATTTTCACTGGGAGTTTGATCTAGATCATCCCCAGCAGAGAGCAAGGATGGGGGAAAAGACAACTCATTCTGATTTTTACAAGTTCATCTGAGTTTATACAGTAAAGATACAATCGTAGCAAATGAAATACAAACAAACATCACCTAAGTCTACTCAAGTTAAAATGTTCTCTTTTCTCACCTCCTCACTCATTAACTGTTACTGTGTGTTAGCCTCGTATTTGTTACTGGCAAGGCTCTACCACTGACAACAGACTATGGCTGTACTAAAATCTTTCACTAGTTGCTCATCTTAACTAAGTCAACAGTGGCAAAATACTTTTTTGATTGTTATCAAGGTATCTTTTGTTTTGTGTTAGAATAGTCAGACTACCTACAATTTTACTTGGAGAAAACCCATCAGTTAAAAACTTAGATGTCAATTATTTCAGAAATGCATTTCTACATCACTTCTTCAACACCTAGCTGGTTATGACTTAATGAAAGAATTGCTTCCTTCCAAGACTTTAACTGTTGATAAACAACCTTTAAGTAGACTTGAATCTTCTAGCATTTAGATATAAGTAGTGTTAAAATGTTAAAACTGAATATACTCATCTACTTATATTCAAAAAAGGATAACATTGGGGAATTAACTCTTGGCCCTGCAGAAAGACACATTTCCAATTATAAACAATTCTCTAACTCTCTGATAATGAAAATGAATCTATGATAGACTGCTAGATAAAAATCAAAAGCAATTGAATTCATAGGATTAAAAAACTATGATATTGATAAATTGACACATAAATAGTTGCAGCCTCTTTTAAAGGTGCAAGGGATCTGGTTTAGCACAGTATTTACTTTGGATATGGCCCAATTTTACTGTAGGAAAACTTATTTTAAATATGAAAGGCACATTTTCTTTCACAGAGTGAAATTATTACTGGAAATAATTTGAGTAATACAGCTAAAGTATTTTGTTATAAATCATTAAATCAAATCGCTATACAAAATAATTTCTCAGAAAGGAAAGTATTGAAATTCTCCTGGTTGCTGGAACCAGTCAGTCTAACAGCATTTTCATGTTTTCTAACTTACAAAAAGATGGCAACACTGGGGGGGGTGTGGGGTGTGTAGAATTAACACATATCAGAATCTATATTCCCATTACTTCTCAAGTGCCATTTACTGCTATACAGGCATCACTTAATGTTATGATATGCACCTTGAGAAGGAAAGATCACCACATACGAAAAAACCCCACCAGGACAAGGAATTGCTCTGCTTGCATAAGTGTCAGTTCTGCAGAGGACTGTGCAGAACATATCAATAATCTCTTCCTAATATGAATTTAATTCTAATGCAAGTGTTGATCTCCCACCTACTTTAATGTTTAATACTAAATGTTACATTAAAATGTCTAATATTAATGCTGCAAGCAGTTAAACTGAGCAAACCTTCCAACCAGAATTTGATTTTAGGTCTGTATGAGCTGAGAAAAGAAATATATCTCATACTGTGGCAGATCCTCTCAGGCAAGCTGAGGAATGGGACTGGGATCTTCCAGAGAGAATTGCAACCACCCTTAGCTGCACTGACATTGACGAATGGGATGGCTTACCCCTGGACTTCCATGTCTGCATGGCCAGTCTTGATTTCTTTCTAAAACAGGCACAGAAGCTAACAGTAATATTGCCTTTCTCAAGCTCTTCTGGGGTTCTTGGGCTAGCTCTCTTTTTTAAACCCCAAACTGATGCTGGGATTTTTTTTTTTTTTTTTTTTAAGTATTTCACATCTATAGACCCATCTAAATGAATGGCGCTCTCAAACATCACAGAATCAGAGAATTATTAGAGTTGGATGGGACTTCAGGAGGTCACATAGTCCAACCTCCTGCTCAAAGCAGGGTGAATACTGAATTCAGACTTCTCCACTCTATAATCCATTAACAAGTGATTGCAGCTCCTCTTTTCATGCTCTGAATTTCTCCACCCCTCCCACTCTGCAAGCCCCTCTTTGGTCAATACAGTACCTGGGAAGAGAAAATGTGCATTGCTAACATACTGGAAACGCTTTGAGTATATCAATAATGTAGTAGGAAAAATGGAGAAAGCAACATAATTTGTTAAGATTTATAATACACTCCTGGCAATATTACTCTCTGGGGACTGCTAAGAAAATAATGTCATCACAGGTACGAGGAAAACTATTGCCATAGATCAAAAACTGGCTAAGAGAATTAAGAACAGGCAAAATACTGTGTCAAGCCTAATGATTTCACCTGAAACAGGGTAGTCGGGAATTAGAGAGGCATTCCAGTACAAGCAAGAAGAGGGATTGGAGAGACAGAGAACAACTCTTATGGTAATGGAAAAAACAAGACAGGCCTCAGGTTAGAGATGGTGATCTGAAACTGCTGCTCTCTTGTTCCTTATTAAAAGTGGAGGAGGACATAGTCAATGAAATCAGCAACATAAAATTTTACAAAGAAACTGTAAGAAGCAAACCGAGAATATAGAAACTGCTTGCTGCCCTAGGATGGCTGCTGAAATCAAGGATTTTGTACAATTTAAAGAAACATTGTACCTTTGCACAAATAATAACCCTATTCAGAATTGCAGGTTAACTTAAAACTCAGGTTGCATTTAAAATCTTTCTATATATGGTATTAGTTCCAAACTATGCACACGCACAAACAACAACAAAAAAAGACAACACACCCCCCCCCAAGCCCCACAAAAACCCCACGCAAAATACCCAGAAAGGTGACAGACTGCTCAGTATATATTAACTGCAGAATTTTTTTTTTGCACCTTTTCCTGATGTATGTGATAGTGATCACTGACCAGAGTCAGATTACCAATCTGTCTTGGCCAGTATGGCATTACTTGTAGACTACTGAATTCAGAATGCCATAGAGGCTGGTAGAAAGACTTAGTATCTGCCACATGGCACATCTGTGGATGATGTGTCACTGAATAAGCTACTGGTCTGAAACTTATTCCTTGCAGGCAGGCATCTGTGTTACCTAAGTCAGACAATAATGAGATTCTTACCCAGAAATTAAGAACAAAATGACATGGTGTCTGAACTGCATTCTCAAATTAAAGAATGAAACTTGAAAAATTTAGAACTAGTATTTACAAATATAATTATTCAAAAATATTAATTATAAAATTTGTTTGAGGCTTTTAAACTCAAAAATACATGCAAAAAGATATCTTTTAGCTGCAAGATTATGGTCGTCTTCATAGGTACATTGGTACTTAAATGCACAAACTCATAAAACACAAACAAAAATACTCTTTGCTGCAAGCTTTTTGGATGGGTGGGTTTTTGCATGTGTTCCTTATCCTATGGCTCGTGCTTTTAGGTGCTGCTTTGTTATAAATAGGAATTCTCCTTTTCATCATTTTTTATTGTTCTAATTTAAGAATTTATTATGTAGCCAGGGAACAAAAATCAATAACACCTGACCTGAATGAACCAGATATTATGCACAGCAAATAGCTGAAGTTAGCATTTTTCCATAACTTAAAGATTTAACTTTGAAAATAAGTTTTAAAATGTTCACCCAAACCAGTCATGATTACTTATGAATAATGGATGCACCTGAAGAAAACAGGTCTGGTTTCAAAGCAATTTTCCATAGAAAAAAGATCATAAAATTAGTTAGCTAATGCACCTATACTAGAGAAACATGCCCAGCTCTCCTCTCAGCTGTAGAAAACATCTGTACCAAACTAAGCTGAGTCATCGAGCTGGATGGTGCAGTCTTGTGATGCTGCTGTCTGTCACACTTTATCACACAACAACCATCAATTCAGCACCTTTCAGGAACACTGAATGAACTCAAAAAAGAAGGAACATTGTCTTCTCCAAGCCCACCTCCTGAAGTTATTCACTCTACAGAAGTTCTCTCTACAAGTTTTATATTTATGAACAGCAGCTCATTCTTGCTGAGGCCTCTGACCTACATTCACCACTGCTTCAGCTTCTGGCCATCAAATATATGCCAACAAACAGGAGAGATTCACCACACAATGAAGAATTCTACAGAATGTAAAATCTTACACGTTGCCTCTTGAATTGTCATCTCATATTTCTACAGTCCAAAAAAGAAGAGAGCTTGCTAAAAATTTTTATGCTTCATAAACACTGGCAGAATAGAATGCCAGATAAGTTCTCCATTTATCAGCTAACTCTAACAAAGAAATTATCAAATAAACCTGTAAACGTTGATGGATTTTAGAAATAGATTTCTCTGAGGTGCTGTGAAATGCTGACAGAACTATAAATGTTCACAAGCAAAACATAATCTATTGGAAGACTATAAAGATGTATGTGACTGCTTTCAACAGAATTATGGATTTGACAAAAATCGCCCTCCTAAATAAATACTTACCATAGTCGTTATCATAAAAAATAATGAATTTCTGCCAGGCATATTCTGTGACCACCCTCAAGATGACATCATTTAAGTAGACAGGGGGGCGGACGGAGAGCGTGTAGTCATCGTTGCGGTTGCTCCTGGTGAGCCCACAGCCGCTCCTTGGTGTTCCTGCCGTTGAGCGCTGGATGAAGAGGTGAGGGATGTGCATGGCATCTGCCAGCGACTGCAGGGATCCTGCTGACGTGCACCCGATGGAGCTGACAAGGGCCAGGATGCCTTGGTTCATCAGGTCACAGGCTGTAATAAAACACAGCGATATTTGAGGCGAGAATGGTTCAGTGCATAGGGCCTATTTTGGTGTTGAAATGCAGACACTGGGAATGGAAACACAACAGGTTTGATCAAGTGAAATATGGATAAAATTTTGCACATTGAGTAATTCAGACCTAAAATGCATTAAAATCATGAAGCTTCTCTATTCACTTTGTGCTGTCTTGTGGTGAAAGCTGGAAGACTGCCCTGTCCACCTTGCCCAGAAATGAATTATCCCTTGAAAATGAGACCCACTCCTGGGTCTTCTGAGTAATAAGAACCGATTCCAGCTACCGAATTAACATGACCACCCAAGGAGATAAGCACTCTTCAAAGTCTAGCACAACAGCTCCATGAATAGGATCTTTGCATTATACAGAGAAAACTGGAAGAAATCACAGCTCAGACTTCCTGTCAACATTTGAAGACAACTGAATATGATTATGTACATTAACTTGTCCAAGCAAAAACTGAGTTGCTTTTGGGTTTTAAGAGATATATGAAATAATCTTATGCAACTACTTATTTTTCTTAAAAAAAAAAAAAAAAAAACAACAAAACAAAACAACAAAAACACACAAAAAACCCCAACAAAAAAGCTAGTCTTACAAATAGCAAAATGTTTTCAAAATTCAGTGAACAGTTTATATACATTTACTCTCCTCACTTCCATAAGAAAGGCATGAACTTGCTTATGCAAAAGATAACACCTTGTAACTAATGTTCCTGTTAATGAGGGCTAGTTACAGAAGAGTCTGAAGTACAATACTAATGACATCCACATTAATACTAAAGGCGTTTATCATGATTAATGTTAATGCAATCAATAAATATCAAAAGAATTAATAATGATTAGGTCTGTAATTTTGAAGGATTACCCTGCGAAATAAAGCAGAGTCAAGTGTTTATATTGGGTTTCTAACAGACTTGAGAGCTTGAATGAAGAAACAACATGGGTTTGTAGCATAATTCCCCAAAGCACACCCCAGGCTAAATTCTGAAATACTCAATTTGCCACTCGCAATGCTACACGTGCAGTTAGCCTGCATTTACACATGTAAATTAGGTAATGGGATGGTAAAGAGTAATATGTATTTACGTGTGAACATCTAATACTAAACTATGCAATTACTTATTTTGCAGGAATATTCTGCGTACACAACAGGTGCAGGCAAAAACAAGAAACCCACATGTGAGAATATATTCCCCTAAAAATACAAAAACATATTTTAGCACCAGACCTGTTGTCTCATATCATATGGCTCCTACAGTGAGTAATGTTTTACTTCGCAAACACTTATTGATCTCAATGGGAATATTTACAGTGTGAGGAATGGAGTTGCACATTCAGGACAAGTGGAGGTTGACTTTGTAGCCAAAAGGACAGCACAGGTGGTCATGAATGCAGAGAACCACCTTCTCCTAAAGCCAGTGCATTTTTCTCATTAAAATACAGAGGTCTGGAACATGCCGCGGTGAACTCCCAGAGCATACTGATGCCGCTGAGGCTCCGTCTGATGGGAACACTTCTGAATTCCTTCATGCAGATAAATGTGGGAGGGTGAGCATTCCCACAGAGAAGTTTCAAAGTGTTTTGGTTTAGGATAAAGTGTTCCCTCTGTACATGCTCTGAATATAGCTCAGGTTTTGGGCCAGCTTCTGGGCTTCAGGTTAAAGGTAATACATTTTCAATAACCACAAGTATCGCTTTTCAGAAAAATATCAAATATCATTGGTAATTGGAAAAAAATTATCAGTATCTCACAACTTTCTAATATTCAGAACATTTCAAAACAATCTTATTAGCTATTCATCTTTTATGCTGCTTGTTACATTCTTCATCATCACCTTCAACAAAGATAAAAGGCTTGTCAAGTTATCTTTTTAGGGAAATGCTGAATCTCTTTCTTGATATGGTTCTCCTGCACCAAGTACTGCAATATCTAGGTTGCATATCTCAGTGAGAATGCTACTGCTTGAGAAACAAACTATTTTTATTGATATATTGATCTATCCATCAACAAATACCCATAGCTATCTATATGTCAGTAGATATCTTTATAGCTAGATATCAATAGATTAATAAAATTGATGTCAGGTTTTGCAAAAGCCTGCTTTTAATTCAACGAAAATTTAAGTCTACATGGTCCTGATGCCACCTGTTCAAATAAAATATGTAGTGTGACCCTCCAGTCTCTTAAACATGACTTTTAAAAACATAGCAGAGTCGAACTGCATACAAAAATCACTTGAAAATGTCTAAATTTCCAGGCATACTTTCAGACTGAGAATAACCAGTACACTCCTCAATGCTATGAAGTGGGAAATACGCTTTTTGTGAAAATTGTTATTGAAACATGAAGGGGAAGAAAACAGCACGGAACATTTAGCTCCACGGGGCTGAATGCCAATACTGGCAAACAAACTGAATAAAGGATTAAAATCTTCTCTCTTGACACTGCACCACATTTGTTACAATAGCCTCAGGACTGAAGTTGCCTGTGTGGCTCTTTCTTCCATGATACGCTTATGAGAATTACGTGTGCTGGATTGGGGCAATATGCACTTAATTATGCTCGCAAATAGACCTTATTCCTGTACACTTAGAGACTAATACACAGAGAGTTAGCTGCTGGAGAAAGGGCTGTTATCTGAGGCAGGCTCTTCCAGAAAATGAGTGCATGAGTTGCAGAGTTTGTCTCTGAGTCAGTCTGACTGGATTATTCTTTGAACAGAAATATAATTTCTACAATATATACATATACATAGTAAAGCCTAGACGATATGTCAAACTATCATGTACAATATTCATATATTCCTTAGCCAAGCAGAACTTCTGTAGGCTCCAGCAGAAGATTTGATTGGTAAAAAGCATAAGACTGAGGTCTATATGTTTTCTTAACCCCTTTTTCCCCCCTCACAAACAAAAGCTCTATTAAATCCTTTTCCTAGTGATCCAAATATTTCAACTGTCTCTTATGAATTGACTAAAAGCTCTAGTTCAAACATATTTTAAATCCTGGTTGTATTCCCTTCTTGAGCCTGAAATATCGAAGTTATGTTTTGTCCCACCTGCATTAAAAAATCCACACACTCACATATTATATATAAAAGGACTTAAATGCTATCTTGCCATTCAAAACTCTGTTGCAATTTAATTTACTACAACCTCCTCAGAGATTGTATTTCCAAGCTGGTATTTAGTCTACTGCCAACATGATCAAGGAATCTTAGTTTACCATCAACTAGAAAAAGAAACATGTTGCTGTGTCTTTTAAGTCCTCAGTCAGGACAGTAGAAATGTCAAATTCAAATGGACTTGGACATAGCTCCACTGCAAGTTTAACAAGGAAGGAACAGAAAATTAGTAAGTGTTTGTAAAACACTACTGTTCCATACTGTAAGTTATGTTTAAACATAAGTTGTCCAGACATTAATTCACCCTCACAGCCACCAGATAGAAGATGCTATTAAAAACTGGAACTTCACCAGCTAGAGGAATAAAACTGATCACAGCATTTTACACATTCCATAGAGACAATATCAAGAATGTCTATAAGATAAGATAATTTAAAATGTGTCTCCATTGTAGATATACATAGCACATATAGCACACAGCATGTATAGCACACACTGGCATGCACCCAGCATTACATTTAACTCTTCAGCTTATCTTGTCTGTCTCAAAATGCAAAGTTACTGAATTTCCAACACTGATGGGCTGATTGCCAGTAACAAAAAAAGCAATATTTTAGAGTAAAATATATTCTAAGTTAGTTTGGCATGGCATCTAAAGAAAATAAAAAAACCTATTTTTGTGTTCAGTATGTTTTTTTTTTTAAATAAAGAGCATAGCCAATGCAATTTGAAATAAATAATTTACATCTAGGCTATCAGCTTGTATAAGCACTTCCAGCAAAGCAGAATTTAAATGGCTGTGGTTACAAATGTGTCCTTAAAGTGTATTCTCTGTAAAATGGAAACAATGGTAGGTCCTTAAATAACTACTAGTTGCTGTAATTCAGAAAAAAAAAAAAAAAAAATCTATAAATAAGAGCAAGTTTAAAAACAGATGCAGGAATAAATAAGAAGCACCAAAAAAAAAAAAAAAAGGACTGCTGAGATTTAACTATTGCTATGAATGTGAGCATTTTCTTACTTATTTCTCCCTTTTTCTTCCTGATAATAAATCATATCAAAACACCCTCATACCCACAAACTGATGAGCCAAACTGAAAAAAAATAGTATAAGATGTCTGGAGTCTTCAGTAACAGCCTAATTTTTCTCCCATTTAAATTGCTGGTTAGACTAAGTCAGACCAACTCTTAACATTATTTTTTTCAAAATGCTAAATACTGTGCATAAAGAGTGGGTAGTATCCCTTTAAATAATCAGAGATGTATTCTAGGGTCCTTTTCATCTTCTATAATTTAGAAACTACCAGGATCCTTCCAGAACTGTAGTGTTGTTTGACCAAGTATAGATTTAATTTCTGTTCACTCAACATAAACCCTGTTCCCAGAGTCCTGGTCCCATGGGCCTGACTTGGACATCCCAAAGTCATTTTCCTGGATGTCCTTTTTAAAGCTGGCATCATTTCAATCTCAGTGCTCCTGGGTGTTTTCCACATATTACCCACATAGAGCAGTGCCTCAACGCTATTTATCTGAATGTGAAGCTGGGGGGAAAAAACTCTTGTCACTGATATCTCTGTTTTGGGATGGAGAGTGAGACGTTATAAAAGTTGTTTTCCCCTGTGCATCTGCTCTGTGTTTTGGAAGTGCTCCAAGGACTCTGAAACCAGGAGGGCTCCATACAATTGGGCAAGATTAGTGTTCTCTTGATTTCTGTAGAAGGTGAGTACAGCCTTTCCACAGAAACATTTTTTTATCTTCTTACTCTCTTTTGGGTCCTGTACAATTCACCACTAGATGGATCACAGGTTCCCTGGAAGGATACTCAGATTTGTTCCCCATTGCAACAAAATAGCCAGGAACCTACAATCTGGTCAGAGGTCAGGGAGAAAAATCTAGTCCATAAGAACCTCAGGTTTTCCCCATACCTTAGCCATGAAGAGAGTATTTACAGATTTATTAATGTATTCTGGAAGTTCATCATCCCTTCCATTACCCTATTTGTACTAATCCACATCCAAATCAGGATAAACAGCTGATTCAAGGGGCAAAATACAACATCAGGTGACTTGAGCATCTACAAATGGATATTAGGCAATCAGAACTTCTATGTAGCTTTGAAAATATAAGTTATTATTTCTTGTTTACTTTGAGAATAATATGCTGCTAACTGCTCCTCAAATCCTTTCTTAGTTTCAGGATGCTGATGAAGACTGAGGGACTGTAACATGCAAATCCCCTGTTGCAAAGGGTAAGGAATAAGCTTAAAATCTGGATTTCTTTCACCGAGATGTTCTGCTCCCTCCTCATCAAGTGGCCATGCTAACCACAATGCAATTTTTTTGGTCTTTGTCACCTTTAAACAACAGTCCCAAAACATTCATGAACTCATTGCAGAAAGATAATGTATTCAAATGAAAAAAAAGCCACAAACAGTTACAAGAAGTTTGAACAGATAAACTACAGGTCTTTTTGTTTCATGTTCATAATCTCAGATGCAAGAAGTATGGATAAAATGTGATTATGAGACCCACGATCAAGTGAGCCTGGCCTCAAATTTTCAATAAATCTTTTTAGTCACTTTTGGATAGCAGTTCTGCTCTTGCAAATTACTTTTCCTTCATAACACAATGGTTCATCCCAGACTTAGAACTGAATTATTTCAAGATGAGTGACAGCACGTTTTTAATATTCCCTGAAAACTATTCAGAAGGAAATAAGGGTAAGATGGGGGGAAAAAAGAAATTATTGACTGGATTTAAAGAATATTCTCCTCTACAGTGCAGATAACAGTCTATCCTGTTCCTTTTCTTGATGGTGTTATAGAAAGCCACTTCATTTACATCTTCTCTGTAAATGTTAGCCAATCTCCCCCTCTTCTCCACTACATTATACTTGGACTGCTAACAGTATTTTAAATTCACTTGTAATTAACCTTTAAGGGATTTTAGTTTGTCCTGACTGTAAAACAAACTTGTGTTTGAGTCTTAACAGCTGTGCTTCCTAAGCCTTGGGATTTCTTTGTTTGGGAAAAATAATCCAAACTTCTAATATCTAAGAGTAAAAAATATTACCAGATAGAGCATTTGCATCTCCGTTGCACAAAACACCACAACCACTTTTGTATGTTTTTGTTGAAAAGTATTTTGTAAGTCTTTTCTGTGTCAGATTTCTTCCTGTATACAGGCTTTGCTGATTATGATAACGTTAAATCCATCACATTAAAATTCATCTGAGCCTTGAAAAAATAAAATAGAAGTCTCACAAGTTTGGAGGGAGGCAAGCTTTATACACAAAAGATATTTTGACACCATCTCTTGCAGGATGCAATGTGAGAGCTTGAAAGAAGCACAGCTTGCAAAGGCTACCAAATGGAAGGCTCTGCAAGTTCTCTTTTTGGACAAAAGTCCAGATTTTTTTTTTTTTCTTGCAAGTCAACCTATAGCTCTTCTGTTCAATTCTACAGAGGCACACAGAGGGCATGTGTCTTGCCAGATTACCACACCGGGCAGAGAAACAGCAGTACAACTACTTATATTTTTCACATCTGGTTTCACCTGGTATTCAACAATTGCTTCCAGGCTTTGTCTCAGAGGAGTGATGGCTCCTAGCCCTTCAAGAAGCCTGAACTGCTTTAAAAAACTTTAAAAAAACCACAACATTTTAAAGAAGTTACACAGCCACAAATCTTCAGCTGAAGAATAGCTTTAGCTGCCATCTCCTCTAGCACATGAACATGAGTATACCCCCCAGAAAGTGCTACAGCTTTTCAGGGTTCCTATGGCTGAGAGATAAGAAGAGCCTGTAGTGCTGACTGACCTGGAAAGAGGACACTGTGCCAGCCAGCACTGTTGTAGAAAGGTTCAATATGACTGCTAATGGGTGAAGAGGGGCAGGGAAAGAAGGAGGTTAAGTCAATTAAAGCCAGGCTGTGACATTCATTGGAGAAAGGGCTAGAGATGCATCACAAAATTGACCTCTAGGATCCTGGCATTCCAACAGGGATGTCTCTCTGCAAAGTTAATGTAACCCACTGGAAAATAAGAAATGCAAGGAAATCCAGGTCTAGATTCCAAGAATGAATCCAAAATCCTCCTTTTTTTCTGTGCTGATCCCTCACTGACACAAGCCAAATCTCACCTACTGCCAGCATCCTTCCTCAAAGTGTTGCGTGAACAATTTCCATTCATCCATTCAGCAAAATGAAAACTTTTCCTTTCATGTGTAACTATTGGTAGATTACACTTGATTACCTATTTAATGATGAAGCATATACTACTTTGGTCTACTGTGCAACTTCCTCCATCCCTTACTTTGTTCATCTTCGCCCTTGCACTGTTGCTGAATCTTTTAATTTCTTTAACCAGCACTGTTTGAGAAGTTACTAAGCAGCACATAGTGTCTGATACCCTTTTTAATAGCTAGCTTGCCTGCTGCAGAGCAGACAATTGCTGCATAGCAGCAATTATATGGAAACAAAAGGGCTGAGTCTTAAAGCAGCTTAAAATAAAATTAAAGACAATTTTATCAAAAGATAACATCATGACAAAATCATATGGATTTACTCTAGCTCTGTGTTCTCTGAAAGTCTGTGTAGAAGTGTTGGGGGAAAAACATCAACAACAAAACCTGTTTAAACCTTGAGCATAAACAATTCTCATTTTATGGACTTGCTCAAAACAAGCCAGGGCAACATTCTTGTTAAGAGAATAAAACACTGAACTTGATGCCATTTGACAAAAATTACACTTTCCTTGCCACCTATTAGTCAGATTGTCAGGCAATTTTCCCTTCCAGCCTTTCTATCTCAGATCTAACTTTACCTTCCTGTGTGCTTTTTTCTTCCCCTGAGCATTGCAGAACACTGGCTTTCATCTTCCCGTGGCCTGTTCTCCCTTTCTCCTTAGGATCTGCTCCAGCCAGGTAAAGCAACTTGCTCTCTCTCTTCATGTTTTCTCCTCCACCTCTTCTTTTTAAAAATTTTTTTCCCCACCTACTTCACCCTATCTCCTCCAATGTCAAGAATCAACAAGATCTAGAGGACTTGGCACTAGACTGAGAATCTGAAGGCTCATATCCTGGTCCCACCTCTCCCATTACTTTGTTGCCTGACTAATTTTGGATGAGCAATGTGATTTCTCTTATGCTTTGGTGATTATGATACTTTGATACCTTCATAAAACACTTTTGCATGATCTAAATAAAAAGGATTACATTTGTGTTCCTCCCCAAACCATATTTTCCAGGGTTAGAAGGCCCATTTCTTAGCATAATTCACATTGCCAGAAGTTCCTTTACATCCCCTCTCTTTTCTGAATACTCATGTTTCATAGCTCCCCTTTCTTGCCCAAACTATTAGTATGGAGACAACAGGCTCTGCTGGAGAGATGCAGTGTGAAGCACAATACCACAACCTAGTCCAGGGCAGACAAAAGAACACACAGCTGGTAGCATTAGTTTAATTGCAAGCCCTACAATGGAAAGAGCTGCCTGTGCTGCCCTGGATGAGCTTGGCATTCTCCCAAGCATAGATATTACTGAACAATACTGCTCGAAATAAGACCATCCCCCAAAGGAAAAGAAATCTGTGAACAGCAATCTGGGAGAGCTTTCTTTCCTATAGTGCAAACGGCAAATGTTCAGGGAATGTTCTGCTAAGGGGACGGTAGAGTAACTTTTTTTTTTTAATGGCATTGTAGAGAGAGAAAAGTATTTTCATAAGCCCAAAAAAGGCACACTTTTTTTTTAAAGAAAGAAAAGAGAGGCAATTCTACTAGACAAGTCAATCGAACAGAGCAATTTGAAGAGCAAACAATACTAAGGCTAGATCTTGCATTTGCCATGAAAGAGGGAAACAGACTCTACATCAAGATAAAAAGAGCTTTGTATGAGAATAAAAAGAAAGCAAGGAAGACAGTACATCAGTTGCAAAAAATACATGGGTATGAAAAAACTGAGAAGCCTGTAGGAGTTCAGAACATCAGTTCCATTAGCAACTCAAAAAAACCTTAGACGAGTCAAAACAACTATCACCATTATTATTTGCTAAGAATAGACATTGTGCTTATTTCACTGACTGACACACAGAATAACAATCATAAGAATAAAAATATCAACTACCTTTTATAGAACACTTTTTTATTTGTAGCTCTGAAAATGCTTTGCAAAGAAGCTCAGCATCTTCATCTCTATTTCACAGAAGAAAAAATCCAGATGTGCCAAGGGGAATTACTTGCCCAAGGTCAGAAAGCAGAGCAAGGAAATTGTTTGCAATGCCAAGCTAAAACATACACAAAGACTGAAAACAAAGTCTTTTGTTGCAGCTTTTCATTGTTTGTTTTGCGCATTAGTGTGCCATTGAAAGCATTTTATGTTCTGAGCCCAATATAACTAAGCTTTATGAAAAGGAAAGATTTGAAAGGCAAGACGATGTGGCCTACAACAATGGGATCAAGTGACAAAGAGTTCCAGATGTGCAGCGACCCCAGAGTAAGAGCACTGTTGATTACGAGGGATGGGGGGCGGGGCATGTGCCACAATATTGAGACACAGGCATGTACGTAATGGGGAGTGAAAGAGGTAAATAAAAGCAGACCTGTAGGTGGGAGACAAAGTCTTGGCAGATAACACAAAATGCCAGCAGATGTGGGGAATGTATTATAAGTATTCAATAAAGGAATAATCATTTCACAAGGAAAATTACCGATACAGTGTTCAACTGAAGGGAAATCATAAGGTATTAAGATGGGGGGGGGGGGGGGGAAACATGCATGGAGAATTCAGCTCCTGGGAAATAAACAATCATGATCAGGTGTTTTGGACAAAGGTATATACTTGTATCAGACTGGGTACCTGGTACCAGCAACAGAGGAACCCAGCATCTCGGCTCATATTACTTACAAACATCTTCAGCAGGGTTTCATATCTGACATGCAGCATGATTGGTTCTAAAAACCTCAGATAAGCTACATATTCACTAACTACCACATAAGACAATGAAACCCAGAAGAACACATTTTAAAAGGGTTGAAGGTGCAATGCTTATATAGTGAATATACTAATTCAGAAGTGTTAAAACAGTACTAGTGGAAGGCATGGGGGTAGCAAGAGAACCCATAGGTTTTCACAAGGAACAACAATAAAGGAATATGAAGAGTAAGGGGATGTAACCACAGCTCTGAGGTCATAGAGGAGGATGTTAAACATTAGCTGGTAAGTGATGAGGCAGTGAGATTTGCAGTTGGGAAGTAATAAATCCATTTAGACATCAAGGAGGAGCATGCAGGTTGCTGCAATGTGGGAGTAATGGAAGAGAGCAGAAGATACAGCAAGAAGGCCAGTGACAGTGATACTGTAACAGCTGAAGTGGTAGATAGCCTATGCATTGACAAATGTGTCAGTTAAAAGGGCACTGAGGAAAAATCAACTTGCATGTTGTAGACAAAGCAGCAGCAGGGCTTGGCAGCAGCCTCAACATGCGAAGAGAAGGAGAGAGAAGACAATGTGCCTAAGTCTGAGAGTCTATTTTTGTTCTCTTACTCCAGGAATAATAATGGTGCAGTGTTCCTTTGGTGCCAGTTGCAACCTTTTACTGAGATTGCTTTGACTTTAATGGTTGCAAGAGACGCCAGGAAAAGAAGGTAATGCAGCTTTTCTTTTCCCTTGACTTTTTCCAATGTCACAGAAAAAGAAATTTGCATAACTCTGAAATGGAAAATACACAGTTTTCAATAAGAAGCATTTTGGTAATACTAAATACTTAACCTTAATTGGAAGCAGCAGTTGTTCTAAAACCATGAACACCATGATGAAACAGGATTGCCAGGAGATTTAAAACCCATCTCTGACAATGAAGAGACACGTGTCCAACAAAAGACATACCCAACCAACTATCAGAAATTAATTGACACAAATCCTATTTGGAATCAGAGGCAAAGCTTCCCTTTGCCTGCAAGTAGCATTTTAGAACTGTATCTCTCCCTGACAAACACAAAACCATGTGGGGAGGAAAAAAGTGGTCTCAGCTTCCAAACCTGGAGCAGAAGTAGTTTTCCACAGCCTGTATAGTGCAAGGCAGCAGTGCCAGCTGCAGGAACACCACATGGAGTGAAGCAGTTGAACTGCTGAGTCTACTTGCTTGCTTTTCCCTCAAATGGAAGTTACAATTTTCTTCCTAGCTCTCTTAAAAGTTTTAATTGCTATTGGATCTAAGCACCAGTGCTCACTGCATTACTTCAGATACCAGCAACTTTATTCCTTCATTGCAGTCTTCAATCCTGTGGGTGCAGCATTTCATGTAGTGATTTTCTCCTCTTTCTCCAGCTCTTTCATGAAATGCACTGCCACAGTATCTCCGTACATCAAGTGTATCGATTCCACTACAGGATTCTGCCTTCTTGGCACATTTACTCATTTTGCAATGGTATCACCTCACAAGTTTCAAGTGAGTTGGCCTGTCACTAACGGATGTGAATGAGAGTGGAACCAGGCTTACTGTGTGTATCGAGAGCTCCTGGTCGCGGATTGCAAATAGCGTCATTCCCTTTAGCTTGCTTTTTCTACGCAACATCACAGGGGAGGCACAAAACTCAGACATGTTTGCTTCAGATGTCAAATGCCTCTGGGGCATCACACCTGTGTGTTTAGCTGCAGTACTGAGTTCTGCACCCATGTGGAAAAAGGGACCCACCATCATTTAGCTTGCATAGCTTGCAGGGATGCCCTGAAACTGGCACTAGAATACTACATACCACCATCTGACCTGCAGTACTAGATGACATGCTGTGGGAGAGCAAAGAGGCAAAAGAGAAAAGAACTGACTTAAACAGTATTCTTTTCATTCAGGCATGTCCAATACTTTATGAAGGCAAGGAAGTATAGTTATTCCCATTTTACCACAATGTCTGAAGTATATGACAGATTAAGCAGCACATCTGAAAAGCTGGAGTTATAAAACACAAGGCTGTTTTTCTGCCCAGTACTTAGGTAAGCAGTAAAAGCCTGGTCCATATATATGTAAGTGGCACTCTAAATGCCTAAGTCTGCTGTTTGAATCCTGTGTGCACAACAGAAAAAATGCTGAAGTTTCAAAACTGTTTCTTTAGGACTCAGTAAAGCACAATTTTCTTAGTAACGTGAGCACTGCCAAGGGCGTTGTAGTAATGCCTACATGGTGTTTCTGCCATTGGGCTGGTCTGATCAAAGAACACACTGCCTACCTTTCCCACTGCATCTCATTAGTGTGCTGCAAGACACGTTCCATGGAAAAAAGGAAGAAGGTCAGTTTTCAGAAATTTAATTACAGCTGACTAGCTGCCAAGAGTAAATAATTTCAAAATGCATTGTAACACATGAGTTTGCATAATTCTAGTACATTATTCCATTGTCTATAAGTCTGCTTCTGCAGAACTTCTATAAAACAGGAGGCTTAAGCTTAGCAAATAGCCCTGATCTCATTTCACCAGTTTTGAAAGGTGTGAAGTTTTCTGACTTTTCCAAGAGTTATGGCTGATCTTTGCCTATGAATTAGTGAGGAGAAAGCCAAGTACACTTTGCCATTTCTCAAGTTCCATACAATCAATTATTTTCCTTTGTTAGCAGGGGAATTTCAAACCAAACTACTATATTCCCCCTTGTGCTTTTGATACCAGATTATTTTTAATAGGAATGTAGTCAATACCTCAGAATTTTTTTTACAAATTAGATGAAGCATCTTCTTATTTGGTAGGTCTGCAGCACCCATACACACAAATGTGTATGTATACACAGAAAACATCACATGACCGTCTCCAGCTTCTCCTTGTGCACAGCAATATTCCAGGAGAAGCTGCATGGGCCAAATGCAAAATCAAGAGAAAAAGACAGGCTTCAACTTTATGGACATAGTCTCCACCATTTATGGAAACTGCCTGCATTTCTAAGCCTTTAAGTCATCCAACCACAGAAAAAGTCTAAGGTCAGTGCTTTGTAAAGCTTCAATTAACACAGGCACATATTTAGTATTAGTGCAAGAGATGACCCCAAATCCAGTGGTTTTGTCCCCACAATAGAAAATGAAAGCCTTTTCTACCCTGAAATTGACATTTGAATTAATGCAGCTTTCATTCCTTGTTATTTTGTATGAAGGTGGATGAGCAATGTCAAATACCATGGAATAAGATGATTTGCACAGAAGTTTGAAACACATATAAGGACTGTCAAATTACCACACTTCTCAAAGAAAGAAATAAAAGGGGAGACAGAGCAGGGAGAAAAAAAAAACAACACCTCTTATTCTCAGTATCACTGCCATTTCTAGAGCTAAAACAAAACAGTGTTAAAATCCAGGGACATTTAAATAAAGAATGGCAAAGAGTAAGCCTAGTAACTTCATGCATCTCTAAGATTTGCAAACAAGAGAAACTGGTAGAGTATTTAAAACAGGAAAAAAAATCCCAAACAAAAAAAGACCCAGCCCCGTTCTCTCCCTATTTGAAAAATAAGGACACAGTCCTGGAAACACAGTAAAACAGCCTGCTTAAAGCAATTTTCCCCACTAATTACTAATTTAAGAACCTCAACAGTTTCTTCTAGTAAGAAATGCTTTTTTTCCTATCACCTCATATTTTTGGACTGCTTGGTGCCAGTTGGCACTTAAGGCATCCCAAGATTCTGAGGTTTTTGCGGCAATCTAAAATTGTGATTACAACTCCATTAAATGCCTTGGGAATGCCTCCCAGGTCTGGCATCACCAACATGCTTTATCCCAACTCCATCTTGAAAGGCCTTGTTTCCCCAAGACTTCCTTTCTCTTCAAAGGACATGCAGGTATAGAGCCTCGAAGAGACCTATATGAAGTGCTTCACCCTCTCCAGTGGAACAAACTGCAGCCACAGTTTCACCATGGAACTTGTGTGTTAACCTCACTTTTGATGTTTGCCAGAAAGACAATTAGCTATATAGATATTCCTCTATCTACACCGTGATTTACAGTAAAGTCCTCCACAGAGGAGCCTGGGACCTCAGTTCCCTTGTATTTCCATGTACAGATTCTTGGGAAGGTCTCCAAGTCTATTTGCAGATTTCACTGGAGAACAACAATGAAACGTACCATAAAAGCTCTTATGAGGTGGGAGAAAGTTTCAGAGGGCTGCAGACCTCAAGCCATCCTCATACATCACCTTTTCCAGTATCTGATTCAGCTGTTTCTCAAAAACAACAAATGTGCTGTTCAGGACATGGTTAGTTCTGAGACGCAATCCCCAGTGGACTCTATCCTACTGCCTTGTAATCACACGTATACTGAGATGTCACTGTATTGCATGTTTCTATCAGCTAAAGGACAGTTTTCTTCACATGCAAATTTTTTATACCTGGCCGTGTAACAGAAATAGAAACTCCTCTGGCTGCAGAATATGTAAACTGCCCACTGTCTTCGGTTATTGTCTTTTTGCTGTTAATAGGAGCTGGCACAGGCTCAGGGATTCACACTAGCACATCCTGCTGCAGATAGGGACTACTGATATTTGTGAAGTGTCTTCTCCTTTCACAAAGGAAAACTATAGCACATAATACTGTTTCAGTGGACTGATACCATTGTTTTATTTTTAATAGATACAACTGCAAAGGGAATTGTTAACAGTACTGTTGTTATGAAAAATAGATTAGACAAAACAATACACTTTATAGAGAAAGCTGCTTACGTGAAGAATGATAAAATTAGTAGGGCACCTGTTTTAAAATATAGGCTATGACCACTTTCTTGCAGCTGAAATAAAGAGGATTAGCACTTCTGCAAATCAGAAACCTGACCACTTCAAGTGACGGGATTTTTAAATAGCACATCATTATTGTGTTAAGTAAGCCTGGACAAACTAGACCAGGGAAACCTTTACATAAAGGCAGACAGCCTGGCACTGGGGAGGCAGACATCTGTGAGAGAGAAGGAGAAACTGCTGGCTGGCAAAGATCGTTTTTTGTCCGACTTTGCCCTTAGTTACAGATGGCCATGCTTCTTTCCACATTCCTTTAAAACTCCAGCCAAAGGGCACTCCACCTTTCTAGATTCTATTTTCACCCCATAACTTCCATCTACAATGCCACTTGGTTTTCCAAGCTGGTATGAACAGGAAGGGGTCACTGCCATATATACTATAAGTTATGGCAATTTAAGCAAACTAAAGACCAGGTCTTACAAATTGAAATAAGCTAGCTCATATCCAAAGCAATCTAAATTACAGTGAAAAAAATTCCAGCCTGTCCTATGCAGGCACACTATTATGTTTACTTTGTATGCCATGCGTTTACTTTGTAATATATTAAAGGAAAAACTATTATAGTTCATAACAATTGCATTATGAATTTTACCAATTCAGGTCAATCGCTACAGATGTATTTAAGGCTATATGACAGAAAGTGGAATTGAAAGTAAAGCCTTGACTTCATCTTTTCAGGAAATCTATCACTACCACTAAAGTTGTTCCAGGCAGGATGGGTAAAACCCCTAGCACAGACAGGCTGCTGCAGGATTTTAACTATCATGTTAGAGACACAGTGTTTTAGAAGACTTAAGATAGGACCTGTACATAACTCTTACAAGCAGTTGTCTCTGCAAGCAAAGGTCACCAGTTTTTCATCCAGAAGGCTGCTGATGCCTTCAAATTCCAGAATTAAATTGGTTCACCTGAATCTGGGATCATAAACCCTTCTCTTTACCTACTTGCTCTGCCACAGTCCTAAATTACATTTCATTTATGTGATACAGCCCTTGCAACCCGAATGCAGATATCCATTGAGGGCCTGCAGTACTGGGAAAGTTTTTTCATTAATTATAAGCTTGCTGGAAAACACAATTTTTGTCACCCTTCTTACTTGGAGATACTTACCCCTTGTGAGTAATGCCTACACATATAATCAACACATAAGCAACTAAAGCAATCATTCAGGATGTGGAGGATTTAGACACAGTTTTCTTCTTTACTTAAGAACATGTCCTCAGGTTCCCCAGTCCAAGGGAGCCTGTTACTACTTGGACAGGAATATACTGGGTGGTGAAGCCCCAGACTGCCTCTCTGACCATTTCACTTTGCGTAGGCTGTCAAACATGTAATGGAACAAGGACTGTAAACCAGGGGTCCAGCAGCCTTCTATTCTCCCATCAGACACTCTGTCCTTATAGTACAGTGATTATGAGAGATATAAGTTGAAATCTTTTGTGGCAGAAAAGAATTTGTGCCTCCTATATCCTGACTGCACGCACGAATCACTCAGCTATCATGTAAAAAAAGAAAATCTCCTCCCTTAGGAATTCTGTGAATCTTGACTCTCACCTCCCTTGCTGCTTCTTACAAAAACTTCGGACAAATCATTTTGCTTTGGGTAAAGCAGATACTTCTTGTCTACAGGAATAAAGTCTTTTTTCATATTTTATTCTTTTAATCTCTTCTTTTCAGCAGCGAAACCAAGAAGTCTAATTGCACACAGGCATGAAATCCCACATCATCCAAGCTGCCTTTAGTAGACTGCTGAGAAGGTATATGGAACACATATCCAGCAAGCATCTTAAAGGAAAGGAATTACAATTGCCTTGCTCCTCTTAAGGACAAATGATATGGCACTCAAGTGAGATAGGGTAAATGCACATCGCTACCATTATAATTCATGTATTTAATCTTACCCTGTTGTGACCTGTGAGAACAGTAAGGTAACCTATCCCCTTTACTGCAGATGGTCACAGAGCATTTGACAAATCAAAAATTTACACTCTTAGTACCCAGTAACACATTCTTTATGCCACAGTCTCATAATCTTCTTTTCAAATGTAAAGGAGATGTCTCTCTGAAATCCATGCACAGAAAAACCTGATATAGAATCTTCAAATCCAGCAATATAAAGAACCCTGTAGTGATACTTTACATACATTTTGAAAGACAAATGTGTATTATTTAATTTAATTTAGGGTAGATGACATTATAAAATCAAAATAAGTACACAACAGGGTTTGATGTTTAACCAATATTTTGCCATTTTTTAGATTGCCAGAGAGAGTAATACCTATGAGGAATTGTCTAAGAGGTCTCACTTCTTTGTGTTATTCAAATATATAGAAAAAAACCCAACCAAAAGAAAACAAAAAAAACACAAAACAATAAAAAACCCCCCAAAACCAAAACAAAAACCCAACTCAACTAAAAACCCACCAGGCACACAGGAAATGCAAACAAGATAGTAAAATGCCTCAACATAAAAAAAGAAACCAAAAACATACAATGCTTCAAGGATATCTTAAAATCAAACCCTTCAAACCTTTCACTCCCATCCAAATATTCTCTCACAGAAACTAGGGACACTTCTCACCATACCAAAACCAAAAATATAAATAAGAAAAGCCTCATTTTAGGCACTTACAGAAATCCACCCTGTACTTCCTCTAACTCTGCTTTGTTTTTATTCTTTCCCAAACTGAAACTTCTTGGCTGTACTAGTTTACAAGACAGATATGCTTTTAAGCAGGGACCACAAATAAGCACATACAGCTTTATTCATGACACAGTGATAACAGATATTGAACTTAGAGTTACATGGGAGACAGTTTACCTCACCCACATATTGTAAGATTTCAGTAATCTCTCTTGCTTTACATCTGAACAAAACCAATACATCTAAAAGCTTTGCTGTCAAAAACGTTAAAAACACAAAAATGACAATGACTAACCTTCAAACCTTGTCTATATTTAGTGAAAGAATGCAGGTGAAAAAGAGAAAAGTTAAAAGGATTGGTATTTATTTTTATAGACTGTAAAAGCTGCAACAGGAAAGACTGAACAAGGGTCGTCCCACAATAAGCTAGAAATAATGTTCATGGCATTCATCTGGGATAAGGGGAAACCAAAAGTTCAAGACGCTGATCCAAAAATCACTGAAAATAGAAATAGGAAGGCAAATATTCTACGTCCTGTCACCACGTTAACCTGTGTGGTTACTTGGGGGGGGGGGGGGGGGGCGGGGAATCCATTGTGGATCTGCAGAAATATTTCCATTTTTAAATATAATGGAAAAAAGTGTCAGTGCAATTCCCGTTAGCAATAATTAATTTGTTCTGAGTGGAAAAACTGGGTCAAATTCAAAGCTAGTATAAGCAAATTGAACTCCACATTGTTATGGAATTGTTAAAAAAAAA
This sequence comes from Harpia harpyja, assembly GCF_026419915.1. Taxonomy (NCBI): domain Eukaryota; kingdom Metazoa; phylum Chordata; class Aves; order Accipitriformes; family Accipitridae; genus Harpia; species Harpia harpyja. Next base: position 37,231,882 of record NC_068941.1, read on the forward strand.
AATCCACTATGCTTTCATTTGCCCTCTTTTTCTTTGGTAGCATTTTTCCTAGGGGAAAGCTGCCTTATCCCATAACACTTACTAGAAAGATAAGAGGACTACTAAACCTACCTGATACTACTGCTCTCTATCAATTGGGATATACTGTTCAGTACTCTGAGGCTAAGAAAAGCACTGTGTAACATCAGGAGAATCACTGGATTGCTGAAGGTAACACTGCTTCTAATCCTAACAGAGAGGCTTCATCACTCCTGGTTATCCCTCAGGAAGCAGAGGATAACAACATCAACGATGCTTTCCTCCTTACTTACTACACACAGGCCATTTCAGGTTGCTGAGTCATTGGATAGGATCTAAGCCATCAGATCATCCTTAAAACATCACATTTAATTAAAATTTGCTTGTTCCCTTCCTACTTTGTCATCCTTCTTTCATCAAATGCAAGCCTGGACATCGAACCTCAGAACAGCATCTTTATTTGCTGCTGCCAAAACTAACCCTGGCGTGAGGGATATTTATGTTTCTACATGGCTAGGGCATGTCCCTAGCCTGAATGTACTTATAAAAAAAGCTTACAAAAAGAAGCAGCAAATTAATTTTTTTTTTTTTTTTAAATAACTATTCCTTAAATGATTGCATGGTACTGCTACACTTACTGCTTCATAGCACCTCTTTCAAGGACTTGTAAAGAGAATGTAGAGACCCACACATCTAAACAACTTCAGCAGGTTGAGAGAAACATAAACAAGAAAAAAGTGGAGCGGGGAAGAAAATGTTTATTTTTTTCCACTCCTTTTGGCATTTGTAGAGAGGCTTTGGAGGAATCAATATTCTCAGATTTATAAGAAAAGAAAGCATGGGGCCCCAAATTTCATGGCCTTTACAGAAGCAGACTTTCTGTTAGCTCCACCAAGGAAATGTCAGATCACAATGACAGCCCACAGCAGCAGCTACCTGAGCGCCATCACATTGACTAAATGGTCTGCAAATGGGGCACTGCTGGAAAGTGCTAAGCAGCTGTGAAAAAAACCACTCCAAACCCAAAACACATACACAAGATACTGTGTTGTTTTTAGCCAGAAATGAAAGTGGAAATAGGTCTTCTAGTTATAAATTATTTTTGGTGCTACAGAGAAGTGATGTGCAAAGGTGATCTCACTAGATAACAGCCCCCTGCAGGGCAAACAGAGACAGTAACTACTCTTGCTGGCTCACTGGCTGTGGGGTGATTGGCCATGATTGTGCCAAGTCCAACTTCAGGAGCAAAGTCTTCTCTGTGGGAAACAGTGACTGATGTTTGACCACAAGTATTATGGTAGCATTATCACAGAGAAAGCAAACAGCAGAGATATTGCATCCCTTCAGAAAGAACTCAGCTGCATTGATTTTTAGCTTATTTAATAGAAAGAGGGGAAAAAAGAAGCTGAGAAAAAAAATCCTTGTAAATGCATATTAGTTGCGAATGCTCTATTGGCTCATCTGGGCAAAACCAGCAACTTGTGAGAATGGTTGTTGGCCTGAGCACAGGTCAATCAATCCGTCATAATTTAAGTGCAAGCTGCTCTGATAGAGGCATTAGTTTCCTACTACATCGCATTTGCGAGGAGGAGCAGTTAAAAAAAGAAAAAAAAAAGTTAGAACAAGAGACCTCTAGGACTGGGGCTCGCCAATGACTTGCAGATGTCAGAGAACCTTGTTCATCAGATGCAATGATTTTTCAAAATGTCCCATATTTACAGCACATGAGAAATGTTCACTTTTCAGAATAAGTGATTTCCTAGGAGTAGGGGCATCTAGATTATATATTCTCATAACATCTAGGATGGAAGAAATTAAATTAAAAAAAACGTTGCCAAGCCAACACGTACTAACTTGTATCAGAATGCAGTTTTCAAATAGCACACCACACCCACCATGATGTGAAATATGTAATAGTCTCCTTGCCACAATGACAGACAAATATTTTTCTTTTAAAAACAGAATTTGAGGATGGTGGAGGGGAGTTGAGAGGAATATAACCAAGTAAACATATATAGTATCCAAAAACTACACTAAAATCAAAGTACAGAAACATCCACATGCCCAGAAGAAGATGGCAGTATATCCTGCATTCATTAACAGCCAGCTTATGGCTTGCCAACTACCTGAACTTTTTCCAAATGCTTTAGCTAGCTCAAATTTGAGTGCAGTCCATTTTGGCTGCAAATTTAAAAATATGTCCTTCCGTTCATGTATATTGCAATCATTTTGCAAGTGCTAAAGCTAGGCATTACAATTACAACATGCATTACTCAAGCATTTATGTGCTCTATTTGGTTATTTTTATCACATTCATGCATGCAAGCGTACATCTCAAATAATTCAGACCACATCAATTTCAATTCATTTAAAGCATAGAAAACCTCTGTGTTTGCTTTGGAAATTAATACATCTAAGAGATTCCTTATTCAGGAATGGGAAACATTTCTTTAAATGGCTTATTTTTAAGGCAATCTGTGTTTATTCTTTAGCTTAATGCGACTCGCAGTCACATTAGTTTAGTACATGAAAGTTGTTTTCTACAATCAAAACACTTCACGGATGCTACCAATCTAAGGTCATTTCCCTGTACAACTTTGATTTAGGAGGGAAATACAGGGAAAAACTCAGATTATTTTCATGAGACTATTTCATACTCCATGGAAACTTGTACAGCTGAACTGAACTTGTTTTCTTGATGTGGCAGTTGCCTAGTATACTTCTCAGACTGAAAAATGACAGTAAACTAAAAAAAGAGAGCACCAGAAAGATATTTGTTGGCTTTTTAACACCTGAGAACTTCTACTTACTAATTTTTTTTTTTTTTTTTTGCATTGATTAAAGTTATATTGCCAGGATCTACCACTCTGCATGATTTGTGTGGCATGGGGGGAGGAACTGCATATAAAAATAGATACCTAGTCCCATTATTTAATTTAGCAACTACAATGCAGGAAATAGTCCTGAACACTTGCTTGTTTGTCAATATCCTCTGATGATCGTGAAGAAGAACTAATATCATTATTTTAAGTGCAAACCACTGTATTTTCAGGGTGGCCTGTTATAATTCTCCAACAGCATGCTGTACCCATCATCAATACCAATATTGCTTCTTGCATTTCTGTGTCTCATCAATACCAATATTGCTTCTTGCATTTCTGTGTCTGTGTGTGGGTACACACATACAGTTACTTCCCCCATCTTTTGTCAAACCTGTGATTCTCCTGAGGAATTATTTGCTCCTTCTTTAAAATAGCAAGGTTGTATTGCAACAGTTTTCCAATAACGTAACTGCTTTAATATTCTTGGCATACTCTTAAAAAAAAAAACCCAAAACAAATGGAAACACAAAAAAAAACCCAAATGAAATTACATTTGCTAACGGGTGCATGTCGCAAGGCGCTGGCAGTGGGCGGCTGCAGGTCGGTCTGCGTGAGGAGAGGCCGGGGCTGCCCCGGGCCGGACAGAGCCGGTTCCAGCCGGCTCCAACCCACCCACCCACCGCGGGGCAGGGCTCAGCCCCGCAGCCGAGATGGTGGCGCCTCGCGGAAAGGGTGTTTAAGAAAGGGCAGAAAATGCTGGGCAGAGAGAGGATGAGGGAACATGGAGAGGGGGAGGGGGTGATGAAAATAACAGAGAAGATGAAAGTTGGAGCAGGAGGAGGAGAAGGTGCTCCATGGCTGAGCAGACATTCCTGAGGGACTGTGGCCCATGCATCCACACAAGATGAACATCTGATACCTGAAGGGATCGGACTGGGGAGACGATGGTCACTGCTCTGGGTATATTTGTAGCCTGCTTCCTTGTAGCATCAGATTTACCACAGCACAGTAGCAGTAAACATTCATTTTCATCATGTGCATTGTTACAAATCTCACTTAAATATGATTCTGACATTTTCTAGTAGAAATGCTCAGCTCTTCACAGATGTCTTCCACATCAGTAATGAGTTTCAGCAGTGACAAATGATACCCTCTGTGGTTTTCTCTCACTCATCTTCTCAATACCTATTTTCTTCAGTATTCCCTGCTGAGTACTCTTTAAAAGTTTGAATCATCTTTTGACATAATAGACAGGCTAGTGGTTCAATAAAAAAAAAAATTATTAAATCTTGCAGGATCAAAACTCCAAATACTACTGGAGGAGGGAAAGAGGCATTCAATAGGTGGGATGTCTACACCAAATTAAGTTATCTTAGCTGAAAAGCTCAGGTAGTTAGTTGGTGTTGAAGACAGAGGCTGATTCAAACCTTAAACAATTTTTAAAAGAAAGTATTTCTAGAGGTGAACCATTTTACTTTAGAACTGTGTGTTAAGAGACATAAATATCTCCCAATAGAAAGCTATATATTTTGTTTTGCTTTGTTCAGTCCTTATATGTACCTCTTTTCAGGTATGAGGATTTCATATTAGGAACCTGTTTTTCATATTTATAAGCCTCTCATTCTAATGGCTAATATCGAAATGCATCACTTTTAATTCTAAAACATGACAGCAATTTTTAAGTTTCCAAAAACTCTGTAGAACTAATTTTGTGTATATTTACCTAGAGGTTAGATACTTACATATGTTTATTTCTGTTAGCCTATGTCTCCTTTGCCATACATCTTTCCAAAGATCATTTCCACCAGCTGGCAAATAAGCTTAAAAATTTGCTGCAATGTACCAGGTACAATGAATACCTGTTAACCATGATCACTTAACCAAACAGGCACAACTTTCTTCACCCAGATGAAACTTGCTACCTAAAACCAGCTCCTCCTTTTAACAGATAGTGCTTACCAAATACGGAGCAGGTATTTACATGGTATAAAGCTATGAAATGTAAGCAGTTCATGGTGATGCTAGCAATCCTTCCAATATCTCTGGAAACAGTAATTCACCCATTAAATAAAATTTTCTAAAATTTTACCATCATTTTCAATTTCTGTTTCTTTCCCTCCCCCTCCTTCTACTTTTTTAATTAAAGCTTCTGAGGAGCACTGATTGAAAGGTCTTTTATCCTCTTATTGCTTTTTTAATTCTTTACCTCAGTCCTTTTATACTCCTCCTTAATCATGAATGCAAATAAAATTCAAAGTGTAATCAGCAGCTGCCTAAGGAGAGCACTGAGCTCTGTTGCCATGGGAACAGTCATGTCAGTCCTTGACCAGAGGAAGAATCAATCACACCTACCTTTTTGCCTTATTCCCTTCACCATCCCTCACACCCTTTGGTTTCAAAGCACACATGCTTCCCCGGAACACGCGATATCTGACAACAAATATTGGCGACTGATCTAACAACAAATGATCACCAACATGAAGGTCTTTTAGATACAAAATCCACCAGCAGCAGTGGCTTATGTGCTGGTCCTCCACATTGAGCATCGTCCTAGGGCTCACGGGTACGGGGTAAGGGTCCTGGCTGCCCAGAGATAACCACTCACCCAGACTCTGTAACTCTACAAACAGCACCTCCTCAATCAGAAGCATTAGATCTTTTTCAATTCAACATCTAGAGAAATTACATTATTCCTATTAAATGTCTCTCAAAAGGTCTAACTGACCTGTTAAAACAAACTTAAAGGTCCCAAGACAGAATTTTCAGATATGAATAAGAAAATTCACATGAACTCATAACTCCTTTTCTATTCGATCTGAGTTTATTTGTCAAAGTATATCATCAATTACATCAACAGTGCCCATCACATTTTAGGTGTAACTAGCAACTAACAATGCTGCTGAAGTTACAGAGCACTAGATTTTAGTCCAATTATTAAAGAGATGAAACTAGACAGATGTTCCTGCAACTTTATAATGCAAATGTTTTTAATTCAAGAGAGATGCTTCCAACTACCTTTATCTTGGTGTTACTCTACGGAAAGAGGAGCAAAGTATAACCAAATTGCACAGACAGGGCCACAGTGCTGTTCTCCCCAGGTCTGATGGTGCCCTCGCGAGGTGGGTTGACCCTGGCTGGACGCCAGGTGTCCACCAAAGCCGCTCTATCACTCCTCTCCTCAACGGGACAGGGGAGAGAAAATATAACAAAAAGCTTGTGGGTCGAGATAAGGTCGAGATCACTCACCAATTACCGTCATAGGCAAAACAGACTTGACTTGAAAATTAATTTTGATGGGAAAATTAATTCAATTTATTACCAATCAAATCAGAGTAGAGTAAAAGAAATAAATCCTTAATCTTAAAGCACCTTCCCCCCATCCCTCCCTCCTTCCCAGCTCAACTCCACTCCCAAATTCTCTACCTCCTCCCTGCCAGTGGCACAGGGGGAAAGGGAATGGGGGTTGGGCTCAGTTCATCACACCTTGTCTCTGCCGCTCCTTCCTTCTCAGGGGCAGGACTCGTCACTCTTCCCCTGCTCCAGCATGGGCTCCCTCCCATGGCAGACAGTCTCCACAAACTTCTCCAACGTGAGTCCTTCCCATGGGCTGCAGTTCTTCACAAACTGCTCCAGCGTGGGTCCCTTCCATGGGGTGCAGTCCTTCAGGCACAGACTGCTCCAGCGTGGGTCCCCCATGGGGTCACAAGTCCTGCCAGAAAACCTGCTCCAGTGTGGGCTCCTCACTCCATGGGGCCACAGGTCCTGCCAGGAGCCTGCTTCAACATGGGCTTCCCATGGGGTCACAGCCTCCTTCGGGCACCCACCTGCTCCAGTGTGGGGTCCTCCCTGGGCTGCAGGTGGGTATCTGCTCCACTGTGGACCTCCATGGGCTGCAGGGGGAAAGCCTGCTGTCTCACCATGGTCTTCACCATGGGTTGTAGGGGAATCTTTGCTCTTGTACCTGCAGCGCCTCCTCCCCCTCCTTCTTCACTGACCTGGGTGTCTGCAGAGTTGTTTCTCACATATTCTCACTCCCCTCTTCCAGCTTCAAATTGCTGTTGCGCAGCAGCTTTTCCTCCTTCTTAAATGTTATCCCAAAGGTGCTACCACTGTGGCTGATGGGCTCGGCCTTGGCCAGTGGCAGGTCCATCTTGGAGCTGGCTGGCATTGACTCTATCAGACACAGGGGAAGCTTCTAGCAGCTTCTCAAAGAACCTACCCCTGTAGCCCCCCTTTCCCTACCAAAACCTTGCCATGCAAACCCAATACACCTCAACACCTAGATCTTCTGCGTGGTGGTTTGCTCTTGCTAAAGAGTACCATGGCCCTCAGCGGTGCTGGCACGCTACAGAAAAAGTAATATATTCAAATAAACACACATTATATTAACTATTTATATGATTTTACACGACAATTATTCTAACTTCCTGCACTTCCACCTGCTCACTGCTTTGCTGAGGTTCTTGCCGTACTTTGATACTTAGCACGCTTCGTCAGTGTAAACAGCTTAGCCCACTGTTTCCAAAAAAGGGGGAGAAAATCACATTGGATTGTTTCTGAAAATCCCCAAGCAGGGCTGGTTAAAATCCACTTTAGAAAAACTACAAAAGATCTGAAGAAGTGGAAGTATCTGATAAAGATGGCCAGTTTTGTCTTATTTCTACACGCTTCACCACAGCTGGAGCTTTTGCCCAGCATTTGATAAATAACTGACTCTTCTGTTGTTTTTTGGTAAGTGCACTGGCACTCCACAAATTGTAAATATGCTTGAGTCATTCAGCACTAATTAAACATTTAAATAAATAAGAAACCCTTTAATCTCACAAACTCAGACAGAATCCTCAGGGGACAGCCATTGTCCTGACTGAGGCAACTGTATATTTAAAGCACTTAGATACATACATATGTATACACACACACACATACACACACATTCAAGAAAGTAAATAAAAACAAAACAATAAATACAAAAATAGTAATTTATTTCCTTTAACCTTTATCTGGAAACTACATTAAATGGCCAAAGTCTAGAATTTCATGCTTATTTAAGACTTGGTTAATAGCACTTTTACCCCTTGGCACTTGTTGAATGCATCTTCATTAAGTGGAATTCTTAGTTAAAATGTCCCAATTAGGCCACAGTCATCTTCATTCACTCTAATTATGCCAAATCCATCTCATCAGAGATGTCTCACTGATGTCCCAACTCTAATAAGTCTGTTCTAATGAAACAAAAGTAAATCACACAGGATGCCACCGCACACATTAGGGAGAAGGCAAAACTGAAATACACCACGTTCCCCTGCCGAGTGAATTTCATTCTGAGACATTCTCAATTATATCTCTGGGAACAGAGAGAACCAGCTTGCTCCTTCTTTTTAAATTGAGATCTGACAATTAACTATACACAACTACTTTCCTGTAATATCTTTATTCCTCTTTCAATCATTTGAGAGCTGAGTACAGCACACAGCATACTTGCAAGGAAGACAAAAAGGCAAGTCCTTGAACAGAACCATGTGCTTTCTAACGCTTCATATAATTAACTGTGTCATATTAAGAAACTAGGAGGCCCTTAGGTATAAGCAAAGCTTGACATTCAAAGTGCTTGTTAAACATTGGCTACACAAAGCCTATGAAGCATAGTATGAGGTCTATGTTGTGGTTACAGACAGTCTTTTTTGCTGGCAATTGTAAACTCAGTTTGCTTTTTGAAACACCCACCGCAGCAAGAAGTCTTCAAAAGATTATATTGAACATTTATCTTATTTTCAGCAAAGAAGGCAACAGAGAAATTGTCACTGAAAGAATAGAATCAAAATAAGAGAAAAACAAAAGACAAAAAAAAAAACAAGAAAAAGAAAAGCAATCCGAGAAGAAATTGCTCTGATACCCTATTAGAATGACATTTGTTTTGGCACCATGTACTCCTGGCTTTATGCCAGATGCTTACTCCAAATATTATGCATTCATGTAAGACTTGATGTAAATATGAGCAACAATCCATAATATAATCTAGCAGATTCATCTAACTTTGCTATCTCTTGTGGACAGCCATTGTCTTAATTAAGACAAATATTAAAAAAATAAATGAATTAAAGGGAATGACTACAAATGGTAATGAGGGAAAAAAAGGAGTAAATGGGAATTATATAGAGTGTATAACTTTGCTCTTAATTTCTCTGGGTGTGATTCTCCAGTGAAAGAAGCACAGAACATAATTAGCATAAAGGACTCCTTGACTTGGTCAGGTTTCCTGTTTTCTGACAGAGTGGTGAAGATGGGGAAAAAGGTGAAATAGGCTGAAAATACATTTTATCTTCCAGTTTTTACTTAAAAAAACCAACCACAGTAACACACTAACCTCTATATATATTTGGTTTATTGAGGCAGGGCTAAACCGGGAAGTCCAAACTCTATTAACATATGCAAAAAAAAAAAAAAAAAAAAAATCCACCTATCTCAGAACAACTGATAATCACAAAATACATGGGGGCAATTCTGCCCTTCTCTTACAGCCTATGATTCTTTTCTATCTAGAACGTTAACTACGATAAAACATGATGTCTATATCTACAATTATGCCAACACTGCCTCTGGAGGGCCCATGAGTTCTTTTTCTCTTACTGTTTAGTGTGTTGTATATTTATAATTCATGTCCTTTAATTACACTAATATATTTTATCTGAAGGTTGCTATTGTTGCTCTTGGCTTTTTAATCTCACTCTTGCTTAATACATTCTTTCAAAACCAAACCCAGATGCTTATGTCTCTTTCTTAGGTATCAAATTTTAAATCGGGTTCGCTTGCAGTTAGTTGCAAGGCTCTGTTAGCACCATAAATTTTATGCTCTTGTGAACATGACATGTAGCACACACCCAGCTCTCACAATGTCTTTTACCATTCTGTTGCTGTACATTCTCTAAAAGCAGCCTTGTGGGAGCACAGAGAAGTCACCTACACTAAAAGAAAGCTGCAGAGAATCACATCACACACTGCCTTCTGGAAATCACCTGAAGCTTCAGTTGGATGATAATGACTAGCAATTTACTAATTCCCTTTGTATGTAATACCTAGAAACTGAACCCCTTACAGTGCTTTGCATCCTGATCACATTGGTTTGAGGCACAGACAAGCTCCTGAGTTGTTTCATGGTCTGAGAAAAGGAGGTGGAAACACTGTTGTTTTCATTTGAAGCAATGAAGTCCCAAGACTTCACCTGGTCTTCAAGAAGACTAATTCACGTCACTTACCTACTGATGTAGGAGCTAAACTTTTAAAAACTTAAGTTCTGTGTGTGGAATATTTTCCCTTTTGTTTGTTATTTGCTTGCACAAAACAGATGTGAAAGATGCATCATTCACTTCTAATAAGTATTTTCTTGCATTCTGAAAACTTGTCTTGAAGACAAATCTCTGTCTTTAATTTCTACTAGTGCTGCGTTTTGGCACATTTTCTCTCAAAATGTCTCAAAACTATTTAATATTGCTGGAAGTAATGCACATATACAAAATCTATATTCATAATTTGCTTTCTGTGCATTGGGATAGTTATGAGGTAAATAGAGAAAAAATATTCTATACTTTTTTAAAATTTATTTTAGGCTTAACTGTATTGTGCCCTTTTCAGGTAGCTTCATCTCATTTCAATCTCACATAAGTGTTTAAAAAAACTAAATGGGAATAAATAAAGAACCCTCTATTTTGCCCTGTAAAATCTGATCAGGAAAATTCTCTGTCTTGCATCAGAATGTGAGCCAGACTGTGAAGAAAAAACACCCTTCAAAATGAAGTCAGAATGAAATAATAATAATTGCAACAAATGCAGTTTAGTACACATTTGCCTGAAAAAGTATCAAAAGTCACCTCAACATTAATTGTTATATATCTTCAATTTTAACTTCTGAAACAGTTTTGCTTTCCTTGTCAGTACCAAAATAAGCTGGTTACTCTTTTAATCTAATAGCCTTCAATTTTTTCTCTTGAAATAAGATGTCATTTTAAAAGCAAAGGCTAGTTTGATGAAAAGTAATTTTTGTTCTATTTTTCCGTTCTGATCAAGCATGTCTCTGCAATTTCAACATGAAATTATCTTCATCCTCCAGGAGTAATCTGCACTAAATGGATTGTTTTAAAAATAACGTTATCTATTGTTCTGACTGTGAAATGTAAAGGAGAATGGTGCAGCAATTTTCCAGTTCAAAAGAATAGTGTGTAAGGTACTGAAATGCTTTAGTTAACAAATAACTGTGGTATTACTTCAAACAGCATAAACCTGATTGCAAGGTCAAATTAAAAAAACCCCAAAACCAAACAACAAAACAACCCACACTCAAACACCTAACTTCAAATCTGCATTTGGCAACTACTTATCTGACTGATTCAAAAAACCTGCAACTTTCATTTCTCCCTTATGGCTGAGAGGTGCTTCTGTATCAGACATCATTGCCCCTTTCTCCTTCCCCAGAATTAAATGAGATGAAAATATATTGTACTCTTGATAACTAAGACAGCTGATAATCAACACAAGCTATAACAGTGTTAGAACTCCTAGTAAAGCAGTATAGGGTTTCATTGCTACAATAAGTACAGCCAATTGCAATGTAAATAGCTTCAGTAATTCTAGTTTAGAAGTCTAGTTCACTTAAACTAAAATTTTCCTAGTCACTTTTGTAAATCAGAGTTGGGTGGAATTATTTATTGTAGTTGGAAGGGACCTTAAAGATCATCTAGTTCCAAACCCCCTGCCATGGGCAAGGACACCTTCCACTAGACCAGGTTGCTCAAAGCCCCATCCAGCCTGGCCTGGAACACTTCCAGGGATGGGACATCCACAACCTCTCCGGGCAACCTGTTCCAGTGCCTCACCACCCTCACAGCGACGAATTTCTTCCTAATGTCTAATCTAAATCTAACCCTCTTGCAGTTTAAAACCATTATCCCTCATCCTGTCACTACACTCCCTGCTAAAGAATCCCTTCCCAGCTTTCTTGTAGGCCCCCTTTAGCTACTGGAAGGCCACTATAAAGTCTGCCAGTAGCCTTCTCCAGGCTAAACAACCCCAACTCTCTCAGCCTGTCCTCATAGTGGAGGTTCTCCAGCCCCATGATCATCTTCATGGCCCTCCGCTGGACTCACTCCAACAGCTCCATGTCCTTCTTATGTTGGGGGCCCCAGAGCTGATCACAGTACTCCAGGTGGGGTCTCACGAGAGCAGAATAGAGGGGGAGAATCACCTCCCTTGACCTGCTGGTCACGCTTCTTTCGATGCAGCCCAGGATACAGCTGGATTTCTGGGCTGCAAGCGCACATTGCTGGCTCATGTTCAGTTTTTCATCCACTAATACCCCCAAGTTGTCCTCCTCAGGGCTGCTCTCAATCCATACATCACCCAGCCTGTATCTGTGCTTGGGATTGCCCTGACCCATGTGCAGGACCTTGCACTTGTCCTTGTTGAACTTCATGAGGTTCACACGGGCCCACCTCTCAAGCCCATCAAGTTTCCTCTGGATGGCATCCCTTCCCTCCAGCACGCTGACCGCATCGCACAGCTTGGTGTTATCAGCAAACTCACTGAGGGTGGACTCGATAACATATCAAATATGTTTGATATAAAAGTAGAGTTTAGGGAAATGTCAGTATCATAAGACAAGTTTTAGGCATTTAAATGGCTTTTATATACTCCACAATTATTGCTAGTTTCTTTCATCTTCTGTTTGCATAGCCTCAGAAGAGAAAAAAAATAATCTATGTGGGGGAAAACCAGAGCAATTTATTTGTATCTTGTTTAATGTGACTGTAGAAACTGCTAATATTTTTCCATTGTGGATGCCTTTCTAGGTTTCTTATTTATATGCTTCAGCTGTCCTCTTTAATAACAAAGTTAGTCTCTTGTTCAGGAAGCAATGCCTGAATATGAAATATTATGGATCAGGTTGTTTTTAATGTAGATAAAAGCATGGCACAGTAAAATAAAAAATAATTTGTATTGCCTCCAAAAAAAGGAATTTGTAACTCAAAATCAGTCTTTGCAGATGATGCTTCATTACAGCTATACTCACTTTGTTTTAACCAGAAATTAAAGCAGTATTTAAGCAATAACAATAAAACTTCCATTACAAGCTTAAGAAGTTCAAAAAGAACAAAGACCCTAATGACAAATCAAAGACATCCAGAAAAAACACACTCTCCTTCACCACAACAGGAGACATTTTAACTTTCATCCCATTAGTAAGTTTTCCTTTGCTTGCAAAATTTCTTGACATATCTCCATTCCCTAAAAGCTAAGTTCTAGAATAGATAACTTCGTAACCAGGAGACTCATGTTAATGGCTATTTCCATAGAAAGGCAGAATTTTGCATCTCTTGGAGGAAGTTGCTAGGCTTAATTAACTAGTTAAGGCACACCAAAACAATTAAAGGACCCAGAAGCGAATGACATGCCACAGTACCATTGCCACTAACCAAACTGCAAAGAGCAAATGCAATCATTTCACACCATAACGTAAAAATAAATAATTTCTGCTTCAAGGGACAGAACAGGCCCTGAGCATCAGGCACTGAATTCAGATACCATTTTTGAACTATTTGAACTAAATAGAATTGTAGTTCTTCATGCAATATTCCTGATGCAGCAAAGCTTATATGTACCTGTTAGGATACTCTGCTGAATCAGGCCCTTTCAGCACTTACAGGCACTTAGAGCACTGATCTATAAAAGAAAAACAAGCATTTGAAGTTACAAAGAGCTAAATGTTACCTGATATATTAAGAAAATAAATACAACCAAAGGTAAATCTTTAGAAGCACTAGAAAGATAATTTTCTTCCAGTCAAAACTCTTAGCTGCTTCTGGAAGTTATGTAAATATTTAAGCATAACCAATTACCTGCCATGGAGTTCTTAGCCATAAACAATGCAATGCTTTACAACACTTCAAATATACCACTCTACATTTCTTTTATACCATATCTTATATGCAAATGTATCTGCACTCTTCTGCTATGGCATAACATGATGAAGACTCCAGCTCAGAGAAACAGCTAAATGTTGGGTTTTTTTAAAGGATTGATATGTCTGTATGCTTTGGTCTATTCTGCCCCCAGCAACTCCACAAACATTTATCCATTAAATCTTCAGTGTACAAAGGTTTAATACACTGATTTCACTTTTACCTGCTAGCCTAACGGCCTCTGAAGTTTATACATTTAACTAACCATCTCAGATGGTTCTCTTTTAATCATTTCCCATGCTGACTCTTGGCTCAGCTTACTAACTAGCATCTGCCAGTCAAAATGGTCATGCTAATATAGAGCTATGGTCAAGGGTGATGAGTGACAGTTTGACCTCTCTCTGGTGACAAGTGACTGGGGGGGGGCGGGGGGAGAAAATACTAAGAAAGGTACTGCAGACTTGTATTTCCCAAGTTATGACTGAGCGATTTTCAGGTATTATTTATTTGGTTAGTTAGGTAAGGCAAAAGATGTCACTTCTAACTTTATCTCTAATTTTACAAATGCTTAAGTGCAATTCTTCCTCACCCCTTTAGAAACAGATCCTGCTTCCATGGCTTTCCTCAAGGGTGTGAACTATGCACTAGAGGAAAGAAGAAAAGTTTGTCTTCTCAAACAACAAAACAAGCAGCAAATCTGCCTGACAGATCTGACTTCTTCTCCAAGTCAGAAATATCTTCTGTTAGGGTTGACATGAGGATTTCTTTGAGCACCTGTTGGCCATCCTTGATCAACACGTTACTCAAAGGAAGAACACAACACAACTTCAAGACAAAATGGTATTCATATTCTGTCAGACAAAATGTAAGCATGCACAAACCCAGTAAAACATCTGCATGGTATTGACAGACAGTGAAGTGCTTGAGTTAGGAATGAATACCTTTTAAATTATGTGTTGGCTGGATATTTTGTAGAAGACAGCCTAAAACCAGAAGTAATTTCCCCTGCGTACAGCATGGGGAAACCCTTTGTAAATTTTGATGCTATTATATGTACAGTACTTAATGCTTTCCTAGTTTATGTTTGATTTACAGATAAAAATGTTCTGCAGATTTCTCCAGCTGTGGTCCTTTAACATATTGTGAGATGCTGCAATCTGTTTGAGAGCAGCTGCTAGTTCACATGTAGTTTTATTTGCATCAGTGTAAAATAGCAGCTTGCTACATGAATAAAACATGCTTTCTCTTTGCCCTATTCTGGTAGAAAGATTTATCTATTTAATTTAGTTTTACATGCAGGAGAGCTTTCTTTTTAAATAAGATGATTTTATTTTTTAAAAATTAAAAATAATTTTCAATTATGTATTTTAAGATTCTGAAAAGTCCATGTAGTTTTTTTGGAATGTGTGGGATTTCATTTTGGTCTGAACTCTGAACAGAGATGCCTTTGCAAATTTAAAAATGTGTTCAGTGTATACTTTGTTTGAGAAGCCCACCTCCATGCCAATCATCAAAATGATCAAACGCACAGTACACTTTCAGAGTTATATGCAGAAATGTGCCATCTTCAATAGCAATGGTAACTACATAATACTTCAGAAATTTTCAGTTAGTGGCTAATTCTAAATATCTAGGGAGATATTAATGATGATCTGTTATCCCAATGTCACAGGTGCAAATCGGCATGTAATTTCAGTTGAAGCAAGCCATAGGAGACTTCAGAGAGAGGTTTTAAAGTGTTTAAAGCCCACTTATATTGGATTTATTCCCATCAGTTCCCAGTGGGACTTACCCTGACCTTCCACACTCAGTGATGTCTGTTAATACAGAGAGGCCCTTGCTATACAAGGCCACTGATCTCTCCTGTAACTTCCCTAGGTTTTCAGTCTCTCCCATCAAACTCATCTGGGAGCTAGGCTCCAGCCAGGAACCCAAGAGAAACACTCCAAACAGCAGTGGGTGATTTTCTGTACTCTCCCCAAATGCTTTCAAAACAGCTGTTTTGTAGAGGGCACCCACCCTACCGGTGCCTTAATTTCTGTCATTTTTCTGTCTTAGGTTTCTTTATTAACCCTGCCTTTTTAGTATTTTGGTAATATGCTAGACAGTTTGGATCTGGTTATGGCATATAAATTGGATGAAAGCATTAACTTACTGCTCACTTCACTACCTAATGGGCAGATTTATCTGCTTTTTCCCTATGCCCCTTCCCTCCCAGACAGCAGGGAGTACACCGAGATGAGCATAAAAAAGCCCCACATTTCAAACTCACTTTAACTTGTTGCCTACAAAAGTTCCTGGAACAATGAGGCCCACTGTCTATAGACTGTTCATTTGTTTCTTTAGACACTCTCTGAGGTGATTTCATGGACTTCTCCCCACCATACAACCTCCATTGAAGTATTGTGAGAAACACTGAGTGAATAAATTAATAATTCTTCATCTCGTTTATACCTCGCATGATTTTCGACAACACAATTGTATTCTTCTCAAGAATCCTACTCTATTTAAACTCTCTGTGCCTAAAAATTGCAGAGTTCAGCTAATCTGAATTTCAGCCGACCATCTTTTTAACAGTGCTGAAAAGTAAGTCACAAAGCCTCAGCTGAACCTAACTGCATTTGTATACTGCCACTATAGATTTTACATTCCATTGAAATATCTATAAAAAAAACTTTTCCCATTTAATTGCAGTGAACCTTAGGCTAATAGCAAGAAGTCAGTATATTCAGTCCCCTGTGCCTTCACTGTTTCACAAAAGAAATACACTCCAAAATAAACATATAAGGTAGAATGGTGAACATGATAGCAACAGCCTATTAACATCACTAAGAATGATGGGAACAAAACATATTGGTAACTTTATTCAAATAGTGAAGGATAGGCATGAATTAAGCTAACTGGAAGTGGTCTATAAACTAAAACAATATGAGGTTAAATATGAATGTACATACTGAGTAAAAATACTGGAAGACAGACAGAAAAACTAATACAAGTGAGCTAAGGTTTATGTCACTGAGGACAAAGATAAGTCAAATCTCTTTACCAAACCCCTCTGTCTTACTTACTGCTGATTCTTTTTGCCATATTTCTCTACCTGCAGCATTCAGCCAGCATGAGCTACAGAAAGGGATCTATAGTTCACTGAAGCAGACTAAATGCCCAAAGCCCCCGTTTTCAGTTTTCACAGCAGTTTTCCAAGTCACTTCTTATTGGTATTAAAGATATAGCTGCTAAAAGTGACTGAAAATGAGTTTTAGAAAATACCCTTCATTCAAAGTACTCAGGAAACATAACATCCTCAAGACCCAGACTAAAAGAAGAGTTATCACACTCATTCCTGCTCCATTTTTCAAAGAAGAGGCATTACATTTTAATTCCTGGCTCCAAATACATCTTCTGGTTTGGATCTTATGAAGCTTTATGAGAAATGAATAACAGGGTTTGAAATCAGATAGAATTCAAAGTAACAAAAATCTCGTGGAACCAGTTCACTGCACAGACTGACTGACATTTGAGCTGAAAGCCACCAGAATGGCTCAAGACATTTTTGTGCCCTCCAGTTCAGATTAGACCACTGACACTGACTTTCAAGCAAGTTTAAATACAACTATTCATTTCTCATCTGCTCTCACTTTTTTCCTATCTTCTATTATTCATTAGCAGCCAGTCCTGTTTTGAAGTCCGATTCCTGCTAAAGAGCAATATGACTCCCTAAACTTTGAAGGGCAGGCTTGCCCATTTAATAAAATAATGCATTAAAAAAATATTCAAATTATCTTAGGGAAGAAACCCCAAACAACAACAAACCCTAACCCTCAATATCATCCAGTGCCAAAGTGTCCTGAAACAACCCAGGCTGCCAGATCTTTACTAAAGAATTGGAGTTACAGGGTTTTCCCCCAACCTTGTTAGATCTCAATATGGTGATTCCCATCCATCCTATTCCCCAGATCTTGCAAGTGGCCAAGTGCATGATGCATGGTTCAGAAAGGATAAGGACCAGGAAAATATGGTGTTAAAGCCAATCTTTCCTGATTCCTACCTTCAGAAAATATCTAAAACTCTTGCATCTTATGCACTCCACTGAAATTCAAAGCAAGCTATTCTGACAACTCAGTTTGGTAAGACATCTGGCTATTATGGCTGTGAGACTGGAGGTCGAGTGGCTGGTGTTGACAGAAGGAAAGTAAAAGCCCTACAGAATTACTTATTTTCAGCCTTCCTATAGTTACCAGGCAACCTGAAATACATCAATAGACTCCCACAAATAATTTTAACCAGAGAGAGAACTGTTCCCATGTACTACGTGATACTGAGCACAGAAAACCAGACCACTTTATTTGACTTAGCACTGATAGAGCTGCTGCTGCTTCTCCCTCCCCTACAGGTTTTAGGAGAACATTTGTAGTTCAACAAAGCACCCAGTCACCACATCCTTGCAGGGGGTGAAACAGAGCACCTCAGTTCTGAACTCAGCTCTTCAACCCATGTCATAGGTCCAAGTTTGCTCCACAGCTGCCGAGGGACGTTTCCTCCTGCCGTAGCCTTTGCCATTTTTCTGCTGCAGCTGAAGTGTAAAGATCAATGTCAAAGGGAATATCTCAGCAAGCAAAGAGGAGATGATACTAGTTTCATTTCTAGTGGCGAGACTCTGCCACCCTGCAGCAGAAATAATCGTGCCTTTTTACCGTAGAAGACCACGAGGCCATACACAAGCTCAGGCACAGCTTGTGGCAGAACTCTGCTCTTCGGGAAGGTGAGCGAGAGATGTGTTACTGTAGGCCCACACAGATATGCAGGCTCACAGAATCCCCATTTACATTTTTTAAAAGGATTTCTTACAGCTATACTCGCAAATAGAGTGATTATTTTTTCTTTTAGAAACGCTACACAGCAGTAATGCTGCAAAGCTATACACACTGCAGAGTAAAAATGATAAGAACCTGCAAACTGTCCTAAAAATCCATGTTCTCCTCCAAAGTTAATTTAGTAAAGTTCTCACAAATGTTCCTGTTCGATAATTAAATGGAGTATAAAAAAAATAATAAAACCTGGAGTAACTGCAGTGGTAGAATAAACCTGCATCTGCCCAATGAACTGTTTGGCAATCAGCCAGCTGTTACATTTTATTTAAATGCCTGTATTACAACACTGACAACATCCCTGTGTACCTTCTTTCTTTTCTTTCTCCAATGGCACTGTAACTCTCCGGATACCTCCTGTGGTTGATCCCAATAGTTCAACAACAGCTTCTCAGTTGTGACTGACTATATATTAGGCCTGAATCTCAGTCAGCTTGAAATTACGTACAAAAAGTGCCGTACATAGCAGTAGGAAAATGAGACAAGCACATGCTTTTCACCTTAGGATATAAGGTTACATATGCACCACTACCTTTTATGACAGCGTAAATGACTTTTTCAGCTATAGCACAGCCTCCTTCCCCTCAAGGGATATAAAGACATAAGCAGAAGGTATCAAACAACAGGCCTTGATATTGCAATTAATTAATATGTTTTAACTGCATAATTTAACAAAGCAGAAAAAAAAGTAGTATTTGGAACTGACTAGAATCCATACATTTCCTCAGCTAGCAAATGTGTGCTATATGAGATCATACTGCACATCATTCCATAAAACACACTTTTCCCTCTGTTTTTCTTATTACCACAATATCGTTGTGCTTTTGTCTCAATATTTTTTTGAATAAACATTACTTTTATGGTCTGCAAATGTGGGCAACAAAATCAGGCCTGAAAAAAGGCATCTATCTTCTCAAATGGCCTTTTCATTTTCATGTACAATACAATAATATTCTCCAAGAATTTTCTTAAAAATAAAAACTGTTGGAAGACCCTTATCTGTGATTCAGAAAGCTACCTGTAATGAAGTAATTGCAGATGGCCACAATGATGTGTTCATACCCCAGTGAAAACTCCAAAAGGTGAGTTATTACAAAGCTTAAATCACCCCAACCCTTTGGCTAAGATCAAGTTGAGCAACAGTTTAATATCAGATATACCCTCTGTCAGAGACAGCAGAAAACCAGATTTTATGATCTAATAGGTTTTTTCCCCTTCTCCAAATATTTTATAATTCCAAAGGTTCTGATTCAATGAGGTCTTCACCAAGGTCAAGTATCTAAACTGAACTATTACAAAGCATTTCAGAAGAGTCAGTCTTCCTTATCATGTCAATAAGCTGTGTATTAAAAAGGATTTATATAAGACAACACTTGCAGGCTAAAGGGTCAAATCCTAATTTTGTAAGGGAAAAAGTCTCAAAATACTGCCAGACTATGAATTTTCCCGGTTCTCAAACTGTTAGGAAAATTATATACACTCTCAAAGTTGTATTTGTGCCTCTAAACAAAACGAAGGAGCTATTTTAACAAAGTGAGGTATTTGATATATATATTTTTCTCAGAAATCAAATGAAGCTGCTCTTTACCTACTGCTGATTTTAGAATATTTTTATCAAATATATCTAACATTTTTATTTGCCCAACATGAGATTTCACAAGGAAGCTTTGTCTTCAGAAAGTGCCCAGTACTCTGTTTCTGAAAACACAGCTCTCTGGAGTTTCCCCTTGCTCCTTACTCCAAGCTGAAGCAATGAAAAATACTAGTTAACTTTTACCTCTTCACCATTCAGTGAGCCTCACACCTGTGCTATCACTAAAGCATGGGCTTTTAGAGGTCTCCTCATCATCTGGGACTGCCACAGGTATTTCATTACAAAGCCTATATAAATGGAAACAGTTCCCCTCAAACTAGGATCCCAACTCTAAGAAATACTGAGCACAGCAAACCTTTATTAGCAAAAGCAAGTAAAATGTTTCCTCTTTCTCCTCCGAGTTATTCTTCTAATGACACTCAGTTTTAAAATAGCACAACTTAGAAAAGGTAAAGTACATAACTACTGATAAACAGTGTATTTTTATATTCTGTTATCCCGTTCTGATTTTTTCTCTCCTACTACTTATAATAACATCAATTAATGCCCAGCCACCCACGAGCTGATTAGCAAGCACTGAGGGAATCATTGTACCTGCACTAGACTCTGTGCAACAGTTTAACAGTTGCAAGAGAGATATCCAGCTGAGGTATTACAACAACAACATCACACAGTACTTCTAAAAAACAACCAAACCACAAACAAAAAAAGAAGAAAATCCCCTTTTATGTTCCTCACACTGCAGAGACAAGTGCTGTAGCTGCACACGTACCACCATCATCACAATACAAATTTAGCAAAATGTGCCTTTGCACATTATATGATCACACATTAGTATAGTGATTTAAACATTTGAATATGTAGTGCCTGGTACTTAGGTAACTGTACTCTTGCTGCCGACCTTTTCAGTTTCCTGGCCTGGAGGACAGAACAGTCACAGAAGGACTCTCCTCCAACATCCCTGCTCTGCTCTTACCCAGGTCTATGGGTCTGCAGCTGTCACACATTAGGAAAAGACTTCAGAAAACATACAAAATGCCAAATGGCCAACTCTACACATTACAAACCCAGTAACTGCCTAGAACACTGCCTTGTTTGCTACTCTGACACCGCATTTTGCACTCCAAGACAGTACTTTTTTTCTTTCCAGAATACACAATGGCTGTATGCAGCCCAAATGAATTGCTCAATTCTGTTCATGGTGAGATATAACAGACCATAATTTATTTATTTTCTCAACATTTACTGAAAACTACTTTCTCATCTCAGATACAAAGATCTAAGCTATTTTTATCTAATCTGTCTCCTGTCATTTCTCATCTAAACCAACAACCTTCTCAAGGTTTTTCATTATCGATTGTTTTTCCCCCCCATAAAATAAGGTTCTCTCTCTTCAGTAATTCCAACAAGCAGAATATATTAATACTTTTAATTTATTTTAAAATATTATTTGCAATGAACTGTTTGGTTTGCTTGTGATTACTATAACAGATTATAACTATTTCTTTACCATGCCTCTGTATTGAAAACTTGACACTGGTAAGTTTTTGTTAAATACATAAAAAGAGATTAATTTACCCACACTCAAATCCTTCTAGATTTTCTTAAACCCATTACATTACCTACTACTTCATAATCCTATTTCTGTACAGCAGAAAATTCACAGTAAAGATTGATTATTCTAATATTAATAATACTCTTACACTCACTTACCTTCTGGGAAATTTTTTGTATATAGATGCATTAGAAAGTCAAAAGTCTACCAACACCTGTCAGTTCCTTAGTTCAAAATAGCAAAAGCAAGACAAGTTGTGAAGAACCAATTTATCTATTGCTTCATTTCCTGATACAACCCAGAACCTGATAAACTCAGGTGATAATGTTTAGAGTCAGGTGTGGCAACAGTAATTATCTACAGAAAAAAAAATCACAGGGGAGTAACTAATGAGCCCTCACACTCTACTTGTGACATTTAATGCTTAATCAAATGTTTTCTTAATAACTTGTGGCAAATAAGTGAAAACTCATAAAATAAACAATTTAACTGTAAAAATTCCGTTTATTCACACTCACTAGATTAAACTATTAATGTCTTAATTATTCCACCTATAACAGCAGCACTGGCTTTTGTGTTACACTTTTCAAAGAGGCCAAAGACACCAACTTGTTTGAAAGTGACAGTGTGAAAGGTGAAAATGAAGTACAATTCCTTAAAACTGAAATGCAAAGGCTACGCTGATTTGGGAAGAACAAGCTTATCAGTCAGTGTCCTAACTCAATGACTAGCTCTTTTCAGTAACACATATATAATGTTATGTTAACACAAGGTTATGTCATTGTATTGCATCCAAGTGTTTCACTATAAAACAATCAAGAGACAATCTGACCAGGAAAAGAAAATGCCCTTATCTCTACTAGGAAAAAGTTGCCTTTACTGATTTTCACAACCTTTTTTTTTTTTTTTTAAATCAGTTGTGTCATATTTTGACATATCAATCACATTGTGACATGTCAAAAACCACTGTCGTATTTTGTGCTTTGACTTATGTCATAAAACACCATACAAATGAAAAAGCAAAGCTTGGAATTAAAATGAAGCTGCTTCAACTGAAATGTCACAGATTTCCCATTATGTTTCTCTGGGGAATTTTAATCAAAGTCCATACAATGTAATACTTCTTTTCCATAACTTTTCCCACTGAAAATTTCTTTTGACAAAAATAGTCCATTCCTTTCTATTCTTGGGACATATTAAATCACGTTTTCACTACATCAAACTTCTTTGCTGTTAGTATTTAGCAATAATTAGTGTTATCCATTCAACACCAAACATAACAACCAGACATAATATGATCAACTGTAATACATAATCCATTGCATTTTTGAACACAAAGCATTTTTGATTGTGGCAAAGAAAATAATATAGAAAATTTGATTTTCAGCAAACATCTTGAGAAGTCTGCACGATTCATACTATTTACAAAGAATCAGAAAAAGAGAGCTGGAATGGATCTTAAGAGGTCATTTAAGCTCCCACAGCAGGATCAACTATATATAAACTATTCCTGTCAGATATTGGTCTAATCTATTCTTAAAAACCTCCAAAAGATGGAAATACTGCAGTCTCCCCAGGCAATCTATTTCAATGCTTCACAATCTTTAGCTTAAAAGTGTTTCTCAATATCTAACCCCAGAGTCCCTTGCTGCAATCTGCTTCCATTATATCTTGCCCTAAGTACATTTGCAGAATCCTTTGTTCCTGCACTCTTCCAGTCATTTTTTATGTCACTTAACAGTGTCAGTGTCTTCAGTTTTTTAAGTTAAATAAATCCAATTCTTTCACCTTGCCAAATATATTCATATTTCTAATATGGACAATTCTTTTCATTCCTCTTTTTTTCATCCCCTATATAGTAGTTCAGTTCATGGAAGAATACAACAAGATTCTCCAAACCTACGCAAAAGCAATTAGTTCAGCCATACAATTTACTAGACCACTAACTGAGCTGCATTTCTGGAATAGGACCAGAAAACCAGCGACAACATACTCAAGCAAGTCTTGCTGGTAGTTTGTACCTTCTTTTCACTTCTACTAAAATCTTGTGAAGGGGTTGCACTAGTCAAAGACGGAAAGATGGGAAAATTGTGCAAAGGGACACCCACATGCTTCACTGAATGTGGTGCCCCTGCTATAAAATGCAGCTCCTGAGGCTTCCATGAAATACAGGCTTTACTTTGCTCTTACAGTGAATTATGGAAGTCCACTCTGGAGCAGTCTTATAGCTTCTGTGCAAATGAGAGATCAACAGTGGCAATGGGGTGCCTCGTCTGGAGGACTAGCTTTATGCTTTAAAGCTTGGAGGTGTAAGTCTAACATAGAGGTGTGAATACCACAGACTCCTAAAACCAGGGATCTTCTTAACTGCTTAGAAATGCTACCTTCAACAAAAGGCTCTGAAACATAAATTTTACTATATTACTGATCTCTTAAATGCCCTCTCCACTTATTAGTTGGTAACAAGCTACAGAGAATTTTTAGGTTGATAAAAGGAAGCGAATTGTGAATGGTATATACATTCTTCTTTGCAACAGTAGATACATTTCTTTAAGGTTAACTAAAAGTTCATTTCCTCCACCTTTTTTGCTAGTCAACAAAACTAGCAAGTCACATCCTTGAGACTGCTCTACAAAACTTCAATACAATATCCTTAACCTCTTTGTAAACCACCTACTGAAGACATTATGAAAGCTTTGGTAGGGTAATTCATTAACTGTTCCTTAAGCAGGTTGATAAACAGTTATCTGAAAGTTATTAATTATAGGAATACTGTATACTTGCACATTAGAAGTGATCAGAAAATATATTAACATGTCAGGGTTGTAAACAAAACAAACTAAACATTTGTCATCATTCCCAATTTCTCTGGGTTGGCAAAAATGAAATAAATGACAGGTGGCAGAGATTTCAGTCACTAGAGATAGCTACTCCTCCTTCATAACCTATAGTCATGCTGGTTTAGCCCTAAACCATCCCACCCCGCTATTTGTCTGTAAGTCTAATTCCTTGGTTGTGTATTTAAGAATACACAATTCATTATATACTCTCCATTAGAAATTAATTATATACTCCCATCACTCCTGTGCCAAAATACATCAGTGTCAGGGCTATCTAATATCACCTGTATAATTATTCCGAAAAAACCCACAACTCAGTTCTAACAACCACAGAAAAGCAGAAAAATGTATGTTGGAAGAGACCTTTTAAGGTCACCTAGTCCAACCCCCTGCTCAAAGCAGGGCTAGCTTCAAAATTAGATCTGGTTGCTCAAGGCATCATCCTGCTGAGTTTGGAAAACCTCCAGGGATGGAAATCCCATAGCCTCTCTGAACCCCTCTTCCAGGGTTTGACCTCCCTCATAAGAAGGATATAAGAAAAGAAGTTCCTCAATATAAACCAGGACATAATGTGTAGGGGAAAATAGAACTCAAGGTCTTAAAACCACCTAAGTTATAGAAAGGCAAAAGGAGAAAGAGAAAAATTTTCTCATCAGAAAATGCTACCAGCAGCAAAAGAAAACATAATACATAAATATTGCCATGTAAACAGCATCCTTGCCTGTAGCCAGACTGCAGAGGATGGCAATGCCATTCATTTTATAGTGCCCTAACATCATGTTTGAATTGTTTCTTTTCTACAGATACAGCAAATGAGTCTTAAGAGACGTTTATCATACTCTCAAACAAGATCTCCTTCCCTGTTAGACATGTACTCCATTTTACACTAAATGTGATTTGGACAAGCCTAAAATGCTGGGTGAAAGAGCTGCTCTTGCTGCTAGATCTAAGAAACGCCCAGGAAGCGTCCCCATGAGTGCGCCTTTGGGAGTTGCGCCATAGCGTTACTCAATACATTGCTGACTCCACAAGAAGCACAACCCTACAAGTCGAGTGTGCTTTTTTGTTAAAATAGCTTCCTTACACTTATTGACTGATTAAACACAGAAACAAAATCTATCTGCTTTTATTTCTTTTTCCTACAGCTTCATTTTATGTAGCACAAAAAAAAGGGAAGCTTCATTGCTTTCTTCTTTCAGTAAAAGAATATAAAACTATCTGCAAGCATGACGGTTACCACCATGATGCAGACTAGCTAAACTGTACAAACACTGAAACAGGAAGATAGTTTCCTGAACTGAGACAACAATTATGCCATCTTTAGCTATGGAAATTATAGTATGCATAATCTAATTCCTTTTATTTTTTCAAAGGAATTCAAGCCACTGAAATTTACGCAATTCATTCAACTATTTTATTGAACAAGCTCCTATATTCATCTGTCTTGCACATAACAGAGAGACAACCATACTTTCCCCTTCCGTTTTCAAAATTAAAGTTACTGTAGGAGTTGCAGTACTTGCAGCTACTATTGCCTTTCCAGCCCTCACTGTGGAAGAACTAAAAGCAAAAATCTGCTCACACACAGTCAGGTTTATGCTTAGATACGACTTTGTGAAGCAAGCAGGCACTGGCAGTACACAGAGGCAAAGCAGGCAGTGTGTATATTCAAAAGCTGTGCTATTTTTTCACTAAGAGAACTGAAAGATTTTCATTTAAACAGAATATGAAATCATTCCAAATATTGTGTGGAAAATTAATACTGACAGGATAAAAGTGATCACATTTACTTAGCCTCATTTGCTGATTTTTTTCTAAACTGCAGACTAAAACGCAATTTAAAAATAAACTCTCTTTGAAATATGATCCTTGAAATGTTGAACATGACAGAGGCACAGTAACCAGCAGCCTCAGTAGACTAGTCTGTATTTAAAACTATTCAGTTCTATTAAAAAAGATAACACATCTCATACGTATCTAAATACATCTCCAAACTGTCTGGACAACTCAACAGATATGTGGGTGTTCTAAGTATGCCCTTAGTTAGCTACATAATTAGACTTAAATTTCAACTTTGTTATTGCTGTAGAATCAAAGGTGTAAAGAAATATACAACCAGATGTTTCTACAACAAACTTTTCAACACTGTGTTGTTCTTTAAGGCTGGGATCACACACAGATCTCAGCATAATTTTTTTTTAAACTGAAAGATGAGAGTATTAAAAATAATAACTGCAGATAGGATCTTGAAAATATACACTGGAAAAGGGTAAACCAAAAGTCTAAATGTCAATGGAGAGGAGAAAATAAAAAGTACTCCTTGTGCCCATCCTACAACTATGTTTGAACGTGCAGGATTGACAATACTGAGTCCATCTGTCTGATGCGTCTTCCTGGAAGACTCGCCATCAGTTTGAACTTAACACAGCAAAAGATCTGCTGTCTTTTGGGGAAAAGACATTTTCTTTCCCAAAGCCCCTTCTCATCTTAGCTGTCTTTCCATTGAGGATTGGTTGGATTGGTATTTTAATTATACAGAAAGCAGGAGAAAAGGTGGTTTCAAGGAGGGTACTTAGTAGAAGAAACAGCCAGTATTGCATGCTTCTATTAAGCACCCTCCATGAATGCACATTTTCTCCTGCTTTACATATAGCTAAAATTCCTGTTTATGCCTTCATCAGTATAAACTGATGTTATTGTAACTCCTCCCACCAGGGCCTTTATCACCTGTGTTGCTCTGCCTGTTCAAATGAAATTTAACTGTGAACTTCAACTTTTCTGGAGCACAAACAGCTCCAAACTTCAGCACCTATCTTTGGCTACTTTCCTTTAATCCATCTGGCCATTGCTAGCCAAGCTCACTATAGATTTTACCTTCCTAACAACAGGAATTCCCTAATCTTACCTAATAATGCTGCCTTATTTCCTTGTCCCCGGGCTCCTGACCGTTTGGGCTACTGCTTCCACCATTTCAGCCAAGCCAGTGTCTTCTAGTTTTGGCCAGCTGCTTTCACAATCATTTGGCTGGATTATGATAGACAAAGAAGACAAAATAAGCTTTCTGTTTTCTTCAAACAAGCCAAGAGAAAACTGAAATCTGCACAACAGCAGTATACACCACTTGACTAAATCCTTCTGTCCTTAGACTGAAAGGGTTTTTACAGCCACAAGAAAAACCTGTAACTATTTGGGAAATGCTGCTGAAATTAGTTTCTTACATACAGTCTTACAAAAAATCATAATAACAACAGATAAAGTTCAGCCACTGTGGTAGGTACCTGTCATTATCATTTGTTGAGTGTAATAAAGATTTTTATGTAATTAATCAGAGTAATGAATTTGTTAGGCTTGTGTTTTCATGCAGGCAGACTTTCGCCCATGTAGAAATGACACAGGCTGCGGCTGGAATTCCAGTGCCATTTCAAGGTAGAATTTCAGAGCATGACAACTGTGTATCATCATATCTTCTATGTGGTCTTCAGAACAAATGTTGTAATACCACATCCCACCGCACACGTGGGGCCTGTGGCCACAAATTAATATTGAAGTAGCAGCTAAATATTTTATGTTTTCTGAATAGCTCATGCAACCTAAATCTATATTTAATGAGTGCATCAAATGTAAACAGAAGCAAATATTGGCCTCAGTTGCCCAAAATAGCTGTTGTTAATGTCATTAGTTTTTCTTGATGAAAATTCCTTGCTTGCTGTTATCAGATTCAAGAAAGTTCTTATCTGATGTTTTCCTGTTTTGTTTTTAAGTAATTTTCAACACAATTTGCCATAAAATGATATTTTAGCACCAAGGGAAAAAAAAAAAAAAAGGGACATGCTACTTGGCTCCTGTAAAATTGAGAAATATATTTTAAAATCTTTGGTTGATGACCAGACTCTAATATGGAGCAAGCCCTGCTTTTATTTAGAGGAGGGAAAAGAAATTAAAAAATCAAACTCCTTCATTTTGCTCATAGGGACTGGAAGTTGGCGTAGCAAATCTTCCTCTTGGCCAGCATCCTCTTTTAGGTCCAACCAAAATGTTCTAAAGTCACAAGGGAGGAAGGGATGTGGGAAGAAAAAGACATGGTGTAGAGGATGAACAGTGGGAAAACAAGGAAAAAGTTATCAGGAAAGTGGGGTTGAAATAGATGTGAAAGTGAATTTAGGAAAGAAATGGGACAAAGATAGATACACATACTTTGAGAAGAGAGAGTACTGTAAAACAATGAAGAAAAACATATACAGGGTATAGATTGAAGTAGAGTACATCATGTGAAATCATGGCAGTTGAAAATCTAGCAGCCAAAGCAACATCAGGAAGAAAGAATAAGAAAGAGAGTTGGCATTCGGACAAGTTAAATTAAGAAGAAGAGACAGAGGCTGTTATACTGAAAACAAAAGGCAATGAAGCTATTGGAAAGTGCTAGGAGAGGGGAAGAAGTAGCGTGGGAGATTGAAGAGATGGTGTAGAGACAATCTAGACTTTCACATTTAAAGTGGTTCAATTACTTTTGAAAAGGAAAGGCACGGGTTTATTACTTTCAGTAAGTGGAGGAGGAGTGGGGGGAAACTCTTCAGAGCAGGATCAGTTTTGAAACTGAAGAACAGCAGATACAATATTCTAGGAACAATTAGTATATTAATCATTTACTGCATCACACAAGAAGTAAAACCAGACAATCCTGCAAAGTGAAGAATCGTATCCAAGCAACCAGGGAATCTAAGTATTTAATATAACACATTCAACATCAATTCATCAGGCACAATGGCTGTTTGTTTATGTAAAGTAATGTATCAAAAGCTTTACGAATTTTGGCTCAGGGACTTGGAATGTTTGATACTTGAAATTTTAATAGGTTTGAGAGAAGAAAAGTCTCCAATGAATAAAGCTGTTTTATCTTACAGGCATCTCATAAACTGTTTAAATAGAATTTAAAATATATTAGCTATCAGAACCAAAACTGTTTTAAAAATGGACATATGATGACTTTAGGGGTTAAGTTTCCCACAAGAATCTCAAATAGAATCATAGAATCATTTCGGTTGGAAAAGACCTTCAAGATCATCAAGTCCAACCATTAACCATGCCCCCTAAACCATGCCCTGGAGTACCCTGTCCACTCGCTTTTTGAATACCTCCAGGGATGGTGACTCAACCACTTCCCTGGGCAGCCCATTCCAATGTTTGACAACCCTCTCAGTAAAAAAATTTTTCCTAATATCTAACCTAAATCTCCCTTGCCTCAACTTGAGGCCATTTCCTCTTGTCCTATCTCCAGCCACCTGACAGAAGAGACCAACACCCACCTCACTACAACCCCCCTTCAGGTAGTTGTAGAGAGCGATAAGGTCTCCCCTCAGCCTCCTCTTTTCTAGACTGAACAACCCCAGATCCCTCAGCCGCTCCTCATAAGACTTGTGCTCCAGGCCCCTCACCAACTTGGTTGCTCTCCTCTGGACACGCTCTAGCAGCTCAATGTCTTTCCTGTAGTGAAGGGCCCAAAACTGAACACAGTACTCGAGGTGCGGCCTCACCAGTGCCCAGTACAGGGGAACAACCACCTCCCTGTTCCTGCTGGCCACACTGTTTCTGATACAGGCCAGGATGCGACTGGCCTTCTTGGCCAGCTGGGCACACTGCTGGCTCATATTCAGCCGGCTGTCAACCAGCACCCCCAGGTCTTTCTCTGCCGGGCAGCTTTCCAGCCACTCTTCCCCAAGCCTGTAGCGCTGCATGGGGTTGCCGTGACCGAAGTGCAGGACCCAGCACTTGGCCTTGTTGAACTTCATACATCACAAAAGTATTGTATTATGTATATAATGTGTCAGCTGCTTTTGGAGCTTTTACTAATCTATTTCTCAGCCTTTAGAGACCTCTGCTCCTGAAGCACTCATTCCACCTTTACCATAGTGCCATTTCTGGATGCCAAGCGCTTTTACTATAGGAGGAAGTGGTGATGTATGCTGAATTATTATGTGGCTTAATGAGCTGTGACACAAGGTACAACAGTAGTATACTCAGGGTTGAGTGGTGAATTTTATGGCAAAGCTCAGATCTGAGGGCAGTTAAGAGCCTTTTCACCACATCAAGGAGAGCTCTGAGTAGACATGGTTGAAAGGAAGGTGGGCTGCACTTTTCGGAGGTCAGGCACTGGCCACTGGCAGTGGTTGACCTAAAGTGATGCTCTCCAAGTTTGACCTTTTGCTGCCAGGATGAAGAATGTTTTGGGGATGGTTTAAATGAAGAAGAACACAGCCTACTGCTACTGGACTCCAAAAAAAAGTAGCAACGGCACTTCCTTAGGAGATGAGGAAGTGGACTGCATCTGGCTGGGACACAATTAGCATTTTTCACAGAAGCCTGAACAGTGCTGTGCTCTGGGTTTGTGGCTAAAACAGCAATGGTAACACACCAGTGTTTTTGTTATTGCTGAGCAGTGCTTGCACAGCTTTGAAGCTTTCTCTTTTTTGCACTCTGCCACCCTGGTTAGTAGGCTGGGGTAGTGTCCTGGTTTCAGCTGGGATAGAGTTAACTGTCTTCCTAGTAGCTGGTACAGTGCTATGTTTTGAGTTCAGAGCGAAGAATGTGCTCTGTTGATAACACTGATGTTTTCAGTTGTTGCTCAGTAGTGTTTAGACTAATGTCAAGGATTTTTCAGCTTCTCATGCCCAGCCAGTGAGAAAGCTGGAGGGGCACAAGAAGTTGGCACAGGACACAGCCAGGGCACCTGACCCAAACTGGCCAACGGTGTATTCCATACCATGTGACGTCCCATCCAGTATAGGAACGGGGAAGTGGGGGGCAGGGAATCGCTGCTGGGGGACTGGCTGGGTGTCGGTCGGCGGGTGGTGAGCAATTGCACTGCGCATCATTTGTACATTCCAATCCTTTCATTATTGCTGTTGTCATTTTATTAGTGTTATCATTATCATTATTAGTTTCTTCTATTCTGTTCTATTAAACCGTTCTTATCTCAACCCACGGGTTTTGCTTCTTTTCCCGATTTTCTCCCCCATCCCACTGGGTGGGGGGGATTGAGTGAGCGGCTGCGTGGTGCTTAGTTGCTGGCTGGGGTTAAACCACGACAGGTAGGCAAGAACTTGAGAGGGGATTCAGTTGACCCAAATTGACCAAAGGGATATGCCATACTGTATGATGTAGTCAGCAATTATAGCTCAAGGAAAGGTGAAGGAGTTCAAGATGTTTGTGGGTATGGCGTTTGTTTTCCCAAGCAACTCATGCTTAGGTCCTGCTTTCCAGAAAGTGGCTGGACAGCTGCCTGCCAAAGGGAAGAAGTGAATAAATTCCTTATTTTGCTTTACTTTCACACACAGCTTTTGCTTCACTTACTAAACCACCTTTATCTCAATCCCTCAGTCTTCTCACCTTCCTTCTCTTTTACCCCTATCCTGTGGGAGAGGGGAGTAAATGAGCAGCTGGTTGGGTGCTTGGCTGCTGGCTGGGGACAACCCACTTGAGGAACAATTTTTTATTTCTCACTATATAGCTTGAAATTACTATCAGGAACAACTTATTCCCCCCACAATCACAATGAGAAATGCAGGAGCCTCTCTTATACCCAGATGCTGCAGCACAAATATTGCAACAAGTTGATGATAATAATAATATAAAAGCTCTTCCCCATTCTGAAATTCTACACCACAAGGTGCATGGTTCCACTTGGGAAAATAGCTTTAGGCCTTCATAAATATGTTTAACTTTTCTGACTGACTTGTTTGACAGATATTTGACTACAAGAGCCAGAGGTAGAGGAACAAAACACATGATTAGAAATTTTACTGTGCTTACACAGCTCTGAAATATGACACTGTGTTGGTGCAACCGAAGGGCTCACACTCCCAGTAATCTATCTGGAATGCTAATTAATGTTGAAAACATATGAAGCCAGTTTAACATTCCTCCTGGGTGGGCTTCCTCAGAGATAAGGATTACTACATCATCAGTCTGATGTATTTGTATTGTATTTCTCGAAAATATGGCATCTTCTCAAAAATAAATATCAGCTTGCTGAGCTTCTGTGAACCAATGCAATTTTGCCTGCTGCTATTTTCCTAGGATGGAAACATGATGAAACACTGATTGGAACGATAGATCAATGTAGTACTCAGACGAAACCCAGCTGAGAACAACAGTTCTTACCTCCACAGTATCTGTGCATTGATCTTAAAATTTTAGATCCTGTATTCAGATCTGGGAAGCACTTTAATTTCTAAATACAGCTGTCAGCAGACATCTGCCTGCCTTTGTGTTGAAGGCAGCTGGTGTGGGAGAGTTAATAACAAGGAAAAAATATAAAAGGAACAGAGTCTTCCATCATGATTGAGAATCAAATATTAATATTTTCAACTACAGACAAGTCCAACAAGCTATAAATTTTATCTCTTATTGATCAACACAGTCTTAATAAATCCTAGGTATGAAACAATGGGTAGAAGAGACAAGGAAGGCCATAACACTATACATTTAGCATTAGTCTAAAGAAAGAGCTGAAATATGTAAATTATGCTGCTATTTTCACTGGATCTTTTGTCATTGTTCCTTCAGTGAATATGAGGGACAGAAGCAAGGAACTTCAAAAGAATAGATAACATCTGAAGAATGGACAAGCTGACAAAAGAGATTAGTGATGAGATGCGAGAGATCGGCCCAGCCAGATAATCCTCAATATCTGTGTAAGAAATGAAGGACAACGTGAAGGTTATGTACAGGATTACTTTTCCTAGCAAGAAGTATCTGAAGGACAACAGAAAAAAAAAGTTAGCATTAAAGACAGTTACCATAAAAAAGGTCAGTTTAAAAGTTAAACAGCAGTCACTGCTGCTTTATAAAGTGGGAGCCACAGGCTACATGAACAGGGCTTGTTACATGTGAGGCAAGAGGTCTGTTCAACTATGGAAAATGCCACGAGAAAGAGGAGGAAAAAGGAAATAGAAATGTACATATCAGGAGGTTGCTAGTCTTCATTGTCCCTTAACATTAGGCGTCTCTCCCATCCACTAAGTCTTGGCTGTATTGCATAGACTTTTGCTGTTTTCTTTCTTGCATAATTTTCTCAGTATGTTCTGGTGCTGACACTGACTTCTGGAATCCACACCTTGCTACTACACATAGGAGAATTTTTCACTTCTCAAGATTAGCATTTTGTTGTTGTCCGCAGGCTTGCCCAAACATCCTCAGTTAGGGCATATGCCTTGTGGTTTATATTAAAATGGCTGTTGCGCAGTTGTGCGAGATACAGGCCTATTAGAAACACATAGTTTCTGCTGTACAATGCAGCAGCTACACAAAAAAGTGGTCACCGATTTCCTAACCTACATTCACACACCAGGGAAGTAACAGAACTTGCCCATTTTGTCACTGTCACGTATCACAGTCTGACGTGCAGTATGTATTAACTAAAGAGAAAGAGCCACACAGAGTGAGCAAGACACTTGGAAAAGGAAATCTTGCAATTCTGGACATGCTTAGCACCTTGATGTGCATCAGTAATTTGAGGCAGGTATGCAAGGGAATTTGTGAATCAATTCAGGAATTACTTTTTAGAAATAACGTGGGACTGCAATGTCTTTTATACTCTACCAAGAATAGCAAAACTTTGATCTTAATGACTTTGTACAGGAACCATTCACACCTGGGAGCAGAGATTCTCATCAGTCCCAATACAGAGCCCACTGAGTGTTGCACATGCCTTGCTCAGAAACCTGGGTCATGACATGTTACTAATCCATAAATTGTAATGCCTGTCCGCCTAGCAGGTTTTTCTGTCACTTAATGCATTAGTGTTCCTAGCATCTGTGAAAGGTACTCAGATACCTTGGTGAATGCTGCATTTTAAAAACCTGAATAGGTAAGCAGTTTAATTATTTAACATTACATCTCAGTAATACCCAAGTGCTTTGGATTTTCAGGGAAAGTTTGGATGTGAATAAACCTGTATGAGTGTTAGATGTAATGCATTAACTTGAAAAATTACTTCTGGAAGAGTCTGTTCCATAGCAGCAATCAGATGCTGCTGTATAATCTTATAGCTATCATCCTTCACTTAATTGTTGTAGGAACAAGTTCATCAGACCATCAGATAAACTCCTTTGAGAAGAACTGATATAAATCAGTGTAGCTCTGGTGATTTTAATAGAACCACACCAATTTATGCTAGTTCAAAGCAATAATTTAGGCCTTTTGTTGTTGCTGAAAGTCATACTTGAAAAATAAATACTTTTACATGCACGCTGTAACCAACAGGGACGAGAATCATACCACATATGGCAGACAGAACTGCGCTATAGTCAGGCCCCACAAAATCTCTAGTAAATCCCACAATGCTACAAAACATCTCAGAGTATGGCCCACTAGTAGTGTTTTTGTTGTTTGTTTGTTTTGTTTCCAAATATATTTGAAATATGTTTGAGTTTACCACTAGTCTTGTTTATATGGCAGCCCATACAGAATGCTGCTAAGATATTTTTTCTAAACATCTCCTGGCTGTAAGTAATTGCTAGTGCTACATTAACCTCTTTTTGGTGAGGTACCTTACATTCACACGTTAGGTCAGTTACAGATAACTTCCACTATTGATATTTTCCCTGTGTCTATGCCAATACCTGAAGCACAACTACAGATTCCTACTTCATGGAAATATATTTGCAACCTTTTCCTCGTTAATTGGTGCTACCTTGATTCTATCAGACTTGGCTAGGAACACTTTCCAGCTCTTTCAATGTCCGACTACTGCTTTAGGAAGGGAACGAGGAGGAGGAAAATCTAGGATTTAGAAACAGTTGCGAACCCTCTTTTGCTTCCACTCCAAAGGACTATTAAAATATTATAAAATTAATATCTGAAAGAAATGTCATTGATGCACAAGCATTAAGATAAAATACAGTGGCATCTAGAGTGTCCATTGACCATATTTTCAAGCAGTTACAAAGATTTACCTTTATGGATGAATAATCCCTGGCAGAAGAATTCTTCTGCACAGAAAGATTAGAGAATAATAGAAATGATCTCCTTTTTTTAGGACTAGAACTTGTGCCTTGCCATACTGTGAACCCAAAACACACTGTATAATCTGTATTACTGTTTCCCTAAAGGATCTGATTTGACACAACAGGTAAGTATGTGCATAACCTGGATTCAAGTCCCTCCTACTGGTGTACCCCTTTTTCTTAGATTTCTGAAAACATAAAGATTGAACATTACCCAGTAATACAGCACCAATTTGTTGGAGGAGCTTTCTGTGGCTGGAACAGTTTGAAGATTTCTTAGTAATGGCTTCCAAATACATAAGTAAGGCAACATCAAAGGCCAGAAGTTTTTAGACAATGAGAAGCAAAGAGGGTTCCTGTAGTCCAGTATACTGACACAGGCTCATACAGGCTTGCTATGTAATTGCCTTCACTGCAAGCTTTAACTCATAAATGAAACCTCTGTGTTTTCTACATGCTAATCATTAATCTCTTTATAAATAAAATGATCAGAATATATAAAAAGGTCTGTGCAAAGAAAACTGACTGGAAAAAAGGAAGTAAAGTTTGAAAATAACAGCTTTGCCTGAATCCCTGGACAAATTATTTCTGTGCTTTTCATTTCTATCCAACTGTACTTTTTATTTAGATTGCTTTCTTCAGAGAACTGGAGTATTATCTCACAAGGGTTTTTCACAATCCCAGTGATCTTCATTGCTATTCCTCCATAAACTTTCTTTTAAAAGTTATTATTATCCTTACATTTTTTAAAAATTTTTTTTTGCCAACAAATTCCCTCCAATCCTTACATATTCTTTTTGTGAACATTAGTGTTCCATGGTAAACATTTAATCATCAGAGAATAAAAGGAAAATAATTAGAATTTTATCCTAGATTCTAATTTTAGAGAGGGAAATTTCATTGTATTGTACAATTATTGTATTTGGAGGAACATAAGGATATCAGAGAGAGAGGATGAAAGTCTTTAGACCTGTCAGTCTTGCTGCATATGTGGAGCTCTAGCAGTGTCATGACCTCAATTCCCCCATGATACTTCCATCAATAATACTAAGGATGCGGGTAGAGTTTTCAACCTCTTCATCTCTTTCTGCTAATCTGTCACTCTCCAAGTCCTAGAGCTAAGAAACTCCCAGGTTTTCTGTCCTCTATTCATATTTTATAAAAAAGTTAATTACAAGACTTAGAAGTCAAAAAGCTGAATGAAGCTCAGCTGATTTTAATGTAAGGACAATGAAAGGTAATTATCTAATCTACAGGAAATTCAGTGGCATGTTCAGCAAAAGAAAAGGTTTTAAATATATATTTGAAAGCAGACATTTGTTGGCCAAATACTAATTTCTGAAAATGCTCATCTGATGCAAATTAATTACCCAGCCTATACATTTTCAGTATTTGGAAAATACATTTACAATGAAGTAAAAATATATTTTAAAGCATGCATTAAAACCTCACCACCGTCTTTACAACTAAGTAAGCATATACCAACATAGCATCCTTTTTTTTTTAGAAACATCTTCTCTGATTTCTGTCATCTACTATACTGAGGTACTACAGAGCCCTACATTTGTAATAATCTTTCTAGATGTAACTTCAGATCTTCAAAGGTATTTAGACACCTAACTTCCTTTGATTTAAATGAGAACTAGGCAGTTAAACAATGAAATGTGCTTGAATATGAAAAAAAAAAATTGTCATCTTTTCAGGAAAAAATTATTTAAATGTTTAAAGTATACCTTACATAACTACAATCAAGCAAACAAAATGTTATCACAACTATATAGGAGGAATTTTTCAGCTAGTCAGGATGCTTTCTTTACTGAATTCAGTGGATTACTCAAATGGTCATTGACACCAGGGGGTCGATTTTGGGGGTAAAATATCTTGGAGACTGGTTTGGGGAAGGTCCGGATAATGAAAAATGGCAGTACCCCACCACCTGTGAAAGTCATCTTCCCTTCTAATCTGCCCTCACCTGAGATGTCTCCCCCTTTCTCTCTTCCCCCAGTCACCTTTGTGTTATTGCTCCTCCCCCATGTTATGCCCACACTAGGATGTGAAACGGTCCCCACACCAGCTAGCAGCGATTCCCAGTCATTGTGCAGAGGTTAAGAAGTCCCAGGAGCTATTCCCAATGGGTGTTTATATTCAGCGCCCTGATTTTTGGTGGCGAAGTGAAATCTCCAGAATACATGATGGCTATTCATGTCAGTTGACTCAGTGCCTGGGGACACAGTGTCAGCGTCCTTTACATCTTTGCCTACATTGACACTATTTCTGCCTGCCCTGCTGCTTATTTCTCCCATTAAGTCAACTTTTACACATCCATGTCTTTCTAGCATGGGAAAGGGAAAGGAAAGGGTGAGGGTCTGCTCCTGGGCTGCAGTAGGACAAATAAATTGAAAAAGTGGAAAGAGGAGGACTGAGAAGTACTAGAGGTGAGACAAATAGGGCTTTCTCTTCTCGCTGACACTGGCAAAAATATGACGATGGTTTCCTTGGAAAAGCTGCCCTAACTGCTGCACAGGACATCGGCAGGTGCAAAAGGTTAGCCAAAGATGACATTCAGGTTGGTTGCTTACTTGAAGCATCCAAAACTTGTCTCCTTTGGCTTTAGCAACATAGTCAGTCTGCTGCTGTCTTTAGTGCTACTGCCTATTTTGACTGCTGTTTGGAACCAACCCTTCATAAGTAAGGACAACAATGACAACAAAGATCTGAGGACTGCAGGAATGCTCAAGTATCAACTTAAGATCAATGATTTCTTCTTTTTTTTCCTTCCAGACACGAGTACTGCTAATGAAATCACCTTGATTAGTCTCAGAAAGAGTCAACATCTGAATGATATCATGAATGGATGTTAGATGAGAAAATTCAAAATGTACATTTGCCATATTATCTTTCAGTTATGTAAGAATGATGCCAGTTGAATGTGAACCTTTTAAGGTATGATGAGTAGGGGAAAACCACCATTTGAAAAGTTCCAAAATATGCATTAGCACTAATTAGTCTTCTGTAATAGGATTAAAGAGCCACAGTTAAGGACAATTTAAGCTTATTTCATAATTATTTATTCTTATATGGCATTTCTCCAAAGTGCCATTTCACCATCAACCTCTCAAGTTCAGTCAAACCAACCCAAAGTAAACCTTTACTAAACAATGAAAGAAATTCAGTCTCTCTATTCTTGGCATACTAGTTTTATGCCTGAAAGAATATACAAACTAACTGAAACTGCACTATTGGAATCTGCGTAGGTGTAGAAACATGATGGTAGGAATGCCCTTTCATAAGGCAACAATGTATAGATCCCACTGGTTTCAGTTAAACTTCAAGGAAAGCCTAAGATTACAGAAGATATTTTAATTTTATAAACCAGGACTAACACTTGTTCATGGAACAATATTCAGAAGTGGATCTAAGCAAGCCTAAATAAGCCCACATAAAGAATCTGAAAAGATACTATTTATGTGTTTTTCCAGCCCTCAGTCATGTGTGAAATCAACTCGGGCTTCAGGTTCACATTCACTCGTTAATGATGCAAGTCAAGGGATCCCCTTGCCCAGGCTGGTATACAGTATGGAAAGCAGTACAGGGTGAACCACAGAAGAAACTCATGGAAAAAATCCAGCCAGCAGAAATGACTAAAACACGTAGATAAAACACACATGAGAAGAGTGGAGAACTGCCTTCTACCATACCTTTAGGGTTTCTTTTTTTATGGCTCAAGGGCATATAAACAGCATTTTGATAAGTGGAACTCATTGTAATATTGGAGTCCAAGCCTTGAACTACATCACTTTCCATATCAGTTCTAAATCCAGCCTCAAATGACTACTGCATTATCATAGTCTTCTATATAAAAAAATACAGTAACTTTCAGAAAAATACTGTCCCAGAATAATTTACTCAATGTTTATATACTGTTTGGGTTTTTCACAAAAAAATTTGCATCAAGACTGAGGTATGAAACAAACATTCTCTTTTTTATCTGAACATACTCCCACAGCAATGACTTTTTTAAAAACAAATCTGGTAAGTCATGTATTTAAAATGTGCCTGAGCTATATAAATCCTTCTAAGACTTTGAGCAGCAAAACCTCTAGAACAGTATATCACAGGAAGTGGTTTGGTTTTGGTTTTTAAAGATTCAGGGAAATAGCTGCCTAGCTCTTCTGCTTAAGTATGTTAAAAGCACAAAAATACATGAATGGTTGAGGCAGCAATATACCAATCCCTTACATTTGCACATAAAGTACTAGGGTTTGGATGTACAAATGTCTTGAAAAAATTCCTGCTTGTTATATCATAAGTAGTCATTGCATTTTCTGAAACAGAAAGTATGATGCTTTCATGTCTGGCTATATTCCAATTTGGGTAATTGCATCCTACCTGCATAAATTGCATTGGCAGTTTTCATTAGGCATGATAATATTCTTTATTTCCAACCTTACATTATTGCTATATGCTATGAACACACACCTTTTTGTGCTTCAGCCAAGGAGCGGCTGCATGTCTGTGAGGAAAAGCCCACATATTCATTCTTTCTTTTTTCTTCATCCATTCCTGACTGCTCCCCTGAAACAGTATTCTGGATAAAATTAAGAAGCAACTCTGAAATCAATAATACATTGCAGTAGGACTCTAATTTTACACACGCACCCCCACCTTTTTTAAGGTTATAAGATAACCTTAAAAAGTAATTTTTTGAAATCATCCCCCCCCCATAACACACAACATGCAGCCCAAGTCCTGATGCAGAACCTGAGAAAATCACCACCTGTGTTGATGGACTGAAAACAATGGCAGTAAGGCGGTCTCCAATGCAGAATCTGTCCCAAGAGAGATCTTTCTGTTTATTTTGGTATGCCTCTGCAGCTTTACATTCATTTGTAAAATTCCGCACCAAGCTAGTCTATTTCTTTACAGTTACAGTACAGTTGCTTTTGCCCATAGTTTGCAAGTAAGTGTTTATGAAATAATGATCTTCAACTTTTCAAAGTCAATTAATTAAAAGGGTAATTAATTAGATATGCATTAGCATCTCTTCCAAGATATTTGTTGAGAATAAAAGTCTGAGTGGATTTGGTTCAGAAAAATTGTCTGTCATTACGTAGGAAAATTCAGATTCTGGTACTAGAGGCAGGAAGGCAGTTTGGACTAAATTCTTGCAAAGAACCATCGCCCTAGCTTGTTTTGTTTTGTTTTTAACTCTATGGCCTCTGCAATGGAAGATAAAGTATTAAGACAGCAGCATTAGCCCCATTTTGCAGCATCAGCAGCATAAATAAAAAGATAACTTAAGGATGGTGCTCAGTTGTACATTCTTCACTGCCTTTGTTCTGCCTGAAGTAGAAGTTAGATAAGGTAAGGTAGTTTCATCTTCATTTATCCAAAGATCTTACTGACATTCCATAAGCTAGACTCTTGGAAGATATTTTTTATAACATCAGCCTTGATGAGCTGAAGACAGGAACGAATTTGTTCTCCCGTGGCTGCAGAGAGATTTTCAGACCATCTACCACAATTCCATCATAAATGATAACCAGAAGGAGTTTATTATTCTCTCTCTCTTCAAAAGTATGATTAGACTAGAAAGTATACTCACAGTTACTGATCCTAGAAAAATATTTTCTTATATGTTAACATGTGAAACCAGTAATGGATTTGGGGTAGGAGAAGGAGAGAGGAGGAGGGCTGCAAAGGACAGATTATCCCGTGCAGTCAATAATCAAGTGTTTAGGCAACTGTACTGAATAAAAAAAAAAACAGTACTCTAAATGGACTTCTATCAGGCACTGATTTTTTTTTTTTCTTTTTTTTCCCAGTAACTTTATCGGATCTAACATAATGACTTAATATCCCTTGGGAGATGTGTTACTGATAAAGGTGCTCCATAATGATGTGACATCAATAAGGTAATTCCCAGAGTTGGAACTAACAGCAAGTACACAACATGTATCCACACTGGCAAGACAGTGGCTGTCCATTGATTTCTTGATGGGTAACTGAAGAAATACCTTTTCTCTTAGTGGCACAAGATTACCAACACCACAAGTATGCCAAAGGCATTCTCTCATAGGTGCACTTTGCTAATTCACTATATCTGACAGCCAAGGCAGACAAAGCAGCTGTGAATCCTTCTAGACAAATTTTTATCTTTGCCAATAACTCCCGAAGATTTCTACGAGGTGGAGATGCCAGTGAAGAATGGCCATCACCATACTTAAGGATTGCGATTAGCCTTTCTGGAGACACACCAAATATTCCTTCAAGCGATGAACCTAGAGAACTTAATTGTGTGGCTTTTTAAAGACTAGCTGGAGATATTTAAAGACTAGCAGAAAGATTGGGTATTGCTGTGAAGGCTTTGTCCTCTGTTGTAAAACCAGATCAACAATGATACTCAGTGAAAACCAGAAAACACTTCCACTGATACTTGAATTGGCTTAGTATGCACATATGATTAAAACTAAAAAAAAAGAAAAAAAAAGGCAGAAAATGTGCTTGCTGAGGAATGGTGTTTCATAGCTAGCAAAGTCAGGTAGGTGAGCATTAAGAGTTGTGGTGGTATGAAAAGAAAGATGACTGACAGCCTGAAAATCTTGATGACTTGGTTAGCAATCAGTTGCAGTGCCACCTGATCTGCAAATCATTTTTTCCTCCCAGTTCGAAGGAGGTGACCCTTCCATTGG
This sequence comes from Harpia harpyja, assembly GCF_026419915.1. NCBI lineage: Eukaryota > Metazoa > Chordata > Aves > Accipitriformes > Accipitridae > Harpia > Harpia harpyja. The sequence goes on from NC_068941.1 coordinate 37,274,220, forward strand.
GGCTGACCTCTAAGGTTATAATGAAAGAGGACAGGTCTCTCATACTAGAGGTTGGAAAACACTTTAAAGGTGCTCCGTGTCTGAAGTTTTATCTCTTTTAATTTAAGACTACAATTTTTATCAGCAGAAATCTAGCATTCATAATTACAGAGTTCCACTAAGTAATCAAAGGGCTGTTCTTTCAGCAATGGAAATAAATTTTCTGTTTTTCTAAATCTTAAAACCAAATATAATGAACCTATTCTACATCTAGGCCCATGCTTTCCTAAGCTTTCCCTGGAAAGAAAGTAAAGCTTTATATCTTGTATTCATTCAGCCAGTGCAAGTCTCCACAGCCTCTGCTGGATGGAGAAATGAGTATGGCCAGGGCAACCCACCCAGAGTACTGCTGAAATCTCTGTTGTCTGTAATTTTTTTTTCTGATAAAGCCTTTAAAGTGAGCAGAACTACGAATATTACTCATCATCTTGCATGGATGAATCCCCAAGGCTCAACTGCCTCCACTGCATCCAGAAAGGATGTGCATTTCCAACATTGCTCCAGTGGATGTCAGTGAAACCTACAATTTGTTTTATTGTGTTTATTCTACTAAACAGTCTAACTCCCAGTTTTTCTATGATTTCCAAGCATGATCATGTGAGGTTATAGTAAATGGCAGAACCATTAAAGTATTTTCAAGTGCAACTCTGATAATGGTTTATGGTGGTTTGAATATTGTGTTTGAGAACCAGTCATAGTCCATTGATTCACAAAGTCAGGAATCACAGTTCTGAAGAGAAAATGCTCTCACCATAGATACACATACTACTTCTAGGACTACATGCATTGTTTATTGGTAACAAAAATGAATGTTAGTGGCCTATGGAGTGCATAAAACATAAATTACTATCAGCAGACAACATCTCTACATCAGTGGGATGAAGGAGCAACATTATAAAAAATTAATATTTAGGAAATGTTTCAGCAGCAAAACTTGAAACAAAATCCCTCCCTATCAAAGAAATTTTAGTGCACTGAGCATGCAAGTTAAATTTCACAATGAAATGGTTACAATAAAAGCCTGTGAATGTTCATATGAACTCTTAAAGCAAATATAAAATGTTTCAAGGAGATGCCTTTGTTTTCTCAGTGTTTACTTCACATCCCTGCCATAAATTAATCAATTTCACTGTAATTCCCTGAGATTGCTCAATTTAGTGGCACAGTAGGCAATATTAAGAACTGCTTCTTACTTCAGGACACAAAAAAATTGACCATTTTTACAAATTGGGAATAACACACTTGTATCTTTCACGACAAATTGTCTCTATCCCATTTGTGTTTTATTTCCATTTAAATACCTAAGGCATACCATCTGCACTGTCAGCCTACACTCTAGATTTGATGTTTGGGTTGGGGTGAAGTTAAAAAAAGAAATACAAAATATATCCCTAAATATTGAAATGTGATTAGTCTGATGCAAATCCCCCTCTTCCTCCTCCAAGTCCTGACAAGATCTGACTCACCACTCTTGAGGGTACTTGACTTTTAAAAAGTGGGTATTCAACCATTTCAATGCGCTTTTTTTGCCTCTTTTGGGTGCCTGTAGAAGGAATATCTGTCCCAAATCAGTAGCAATTTTTGTTTTCTGGCCAAATGTTAGTGCACTCATTATCTCCCACAGCTGGCAACTAGAGCACCTTTTTCCTCTTGGGGAAACTAAACCCTGGGCAATGGATGGAACCAGAGCACTTCCACAGCTTCCTGAAGGTAACTGACTGATCAGTTGACCCATGGCTTTATGAAATATCTTTCATCCTCAGAAGATCATTGGTTTTAGGCAGTTTTCTTCACCAATTGTTTCACTTATATTTAACAAAAATGAAGTTACAAATCCTAAGTAGAGGGTAAACCGAAAGTTTCTCTGCCTCTGTCAAAGTTTACAAAAACCTTGAACAATAGTTTTGTTTTGAATCCTTGGCATTTATTAATGCAACAAGTTTTCACTAGCTAACTGAAATGCTTTGCATCCTGTGTATAGTAATTATTTTAAAGATTGCTGATACTGTTTTTTATTTGGCCATAATAACCATCTGCGACAAGAGCACGTTGCTTTCAAAGAAGGTATGAAAACTTCATGTGCACTTAAGCTATTACTGCTTCCTGAGGTGTACTGGGGATATTGCAAGATTTTATGAGACAACTCTCAGGCAATAGAAGAGCTTCAGATCTGCCTGGACTGTCTAAACCCATGTGTATCAGTTACTACATTTCTGTCATCTGTCTCTGTCAGTGTCCTAATACAGGGGCAACGGCCATCTGCCTGTGCTAACAGCATCCCAGCTAAGTGCTGCCCTATGACTGAATAAGAGACGTCAGGACTTGACTGCAGCTATACATGGATGTAGGAGGGGATGATCTTCGTGGATACAATTTCTTACCAATTGAGAATATCAAATAGCACTCACTCACTAAAGTGTTCTGGCTATCCCTCTTATCCACCTTAAAAATGACATTATCTGGAAGACTGCCATAACAACACTGTTCTCCCTGAACGCCCAGGAATAATGGAGCAAATCTCAACCCAGATAAGGGATATCTCTTATGTAGTCAAACACCACCTCTTTGGTTACGCAGCAGTACGAAGTCGCTCTTTCTTCATATTTTTAAACTACCACACTGTATCTGACAGAAACTGAATTCTAATATATTCTGGCAAGAAAAATTAATCAGATGAATATAGAAAGGATAAATACACATAAACCCCACATTTTGTCTCACACCTGTCACCGTCTGATAAATAATGTTTACTAACCATATTGATGAGCATGCATTTACTATCTGCCACCGTATAAGCTGAGAAGCGCAGACCAACATATCAAGCAGCCATACAAGCAATGAAAAAGATAGACTAAAATATTTTTCAACATAAAATAGTGAGACCTTTATGCACTCAATATACTACAGTTCCATTTAATTTCAAGAGTTCTATTAAGCATTGCTCTAATTGTACATCACTTACAGTTCTTGATCTGTGCAGGGGGATAATAGATGTCAAGTCATCGTGCTAGTAGCCATTCATTCAACTGATATTTTCAAAATAAAAATCATACATGACTCAAAAATCCTTATAAGCACACTAAAAGCATCATCACAAAGCCATCTGTTTTAGGCCATGTAGAGCTCAGTAACAAAACAAATGTTGCATTTCATTTTCAGATCTGGGCTTATTGATTATTTTATCTCCTGTGCTGCAGAGTATGCCAGAAGGCCCTGCTCTGGAGGCAAGTTGCAACGAAAAGAGACAAGAATTTTATTAGTGCTAGAAGACGCATAGCTCTGCTCTGGGAAAAATTACACAGCTCTCCAATGAGAAAAAATAATACAAATGAATGAGGCCTGACAAAAAGCAGAAAAAAGCCTGCAGCTGCCATAAAATTGATAAATGCTGAAAGGGATCTCAAAGATAAGCGTAATGATGCCTAAGACAACGACATTTCGTTACTATGTCTCTGTAGTTGTCTAGGAGAGCAGGTGAGTCCTTGATCCGTTCTCTACCATACCGATCACTATTTTGCCAACCAAATTAGAGATGAATCACCCACAGGATCTGCAGAACAGTCTACTGCAGCTCCTTTTGAGAGAACAGCTCCTTTTGAGAGAACAGCTCCTTTTGACAGAGCAACACCTACAGTAACAGCATTCATGCCAGTTTTATTACCTGCTAACAACACCTAGAGAATTCATTGCCTCTATACATCTACATTTTTCAAGAGTTGGGAGTGGCACAGAGAGATGTGAGTGGGTGCTGTTTATGGCACTGTGATCTTTAAGAAGACATGGCAAAGTCTCTCTCTGCTTCACATATTTTCCGATAGAAGAAAATAATTTGTCTGGGGAAGTTTTGACCCACTGTTTTCCACTGACAGAAAGATGTCTTCAACAGACGTAGCTGGGAACCTTAAACGGACTAATGACTGCTGCAACCCATTCAGGCATGCAGGCACTCCCTCTCCATCACCATTTGTGAAAGGGCAAAAATGAGTGTTGTCTCAGCTGGGAAAGAAAAGGTATTTAGGTAAGTGGGTATATGCCCCTCATCCCCAAGTAAGAGTGAAGACAAGTTGCTGTTTCTGTCAGTTGTGCAAAGGTGACGGTTGGACATCAGCTCCAGTTTTAAGAAAACTTGATAAGTGGCAAACACGGCTGTACAGAACCAAATTTGTCCATAAACTAACTTATTAAAATTCTTGCTCAGCTACCTTCTGGACCAATTTACTGAACGCTGACTCAGAACATTGAGTCTGTTTTTCACCTACTTTCTGCATAGAGAAAGTGATTCAATTTCTTATGAATTAATTTCTTCTCACTCCACAAATTCTTAGATATCTTGGTGGTTTAAATTACTTATCTCTAATAATAGTATATTAGCATCAATCCTGTTCTTTCTCTCCCAAGGTTTTATACACCTTGATAATACCCCCTCATTCTAGTCCCCCTAGAGCTTCACAGACCAAATTTGGCTAATCTTTCACATCTTGCAGACTGTAAATTAGAGGTCTCTGCTGCAACCTAATCTCAGCAATGTCCTTCTTATTATAAGGTCACTGGAAGTGCACAAATTACTCCAAATGCAATTTTATTATTTCTTCAATTTGTGCCAAAATAATTTAAAATGAATTATAAGCATAATTGTCTATTTACAACCCCATATCAAGACTTGCCTCTTTTTTCTGCTGCTATGTAGTATTCTATGCAGACTATATTACCTACAAATAATTTTCTTAAGTTAAAGTCTGCATTTCTCTCCCTTTTCCTGTTGTAGGGTGTGTATTATTACTTTTGGGTCTCAGTTCCATTGCACTTTAAACTTTCATGTCTCTAATCCATTAAAATAATACTGGCATAGAAAGCAGTACTGGATTATTTTAATGGATTAGAGACATACTGTATTTAAGGACACAACACAGTCTGAGTTATCAGCATCAGCCAAAGTTTGGTTTTGCCAGTGGTACAGTATTTTTGTAATATCTTCTTCTCCAAGGTCATTTATGTATGAGGTAAGCATAATAGTTTCTAAAAATGATTGATGCTGCCTAGAAATTCAGCCAAAATTTACTGGCATTTGCCCATTAAAAGAAACAACAACCAAACCCCACATTTTAAAGCACTTGAAATGTTCCTATTTGTATAGCTTGATTTCACTTTTTTATAGCAGTCCTTTTTATTGTAGTAACAAACATTTACTTGAAATTTAGCTGATGAATATCATATGAAATAGTCCTATAATATAACAGCAGGGCTCTGTGGAGAGGCAAAAAAGGTTTTACAGATACCAGAACTGAATGATTAAATTGTGATAAACTTTCTACAGATTCTTTTTATGATTCTCTAGAATCTGACAGGAGGGATTTAATTCTCTATTAAATTCTACATAACAGTTAAAATATTCAGGCTGATGTACAAAGCATACTTTGAATTGTAAGTGAAATGTCTTGCCATTCATCAGCAATTATGTCCTTAATAAGTTCTGACTATTGTCAAAGCTTTCTAGCTTGTCAGCGAAGGTATGCAAGAGCTGATCTCTACAGGAAGATTTAAAAATTCAGAAAACTCTCTAGAAAGCTCTCAGTAAAATATGCCTTTAGGATCTACCAATAATTTTTATGCACAGTTTCATGAGAATCACCCAGTCTGGGGTCAGAGTCAATAATTCAAAGCAAATGCATATTATTCATCTCTTTAGGAAAATATTTGTAAGCAGATCACAGATTTTCTGAATGTATTTATCACCATACAGAACTGCAGTAAGCACAAACTCTTCTATTAATTTTAGTGGGCTCTGGATTAGATCCTATTTTAATTTCCTCTAAATGCATTTTAAGTAGGATTTTACTTGCTTAGCAAGAAACTTCTATACAGAGCTCATTTACAGAGCACTGAGTATTTGCTGCTTGGTTTATTTGGGTATCACATTGTTGCTCATGTCAACATGAATGACGACACCATTCTTTCCCATTGGAGGAACGCAACTCTAATCCTAACAAAAGGGAGCACGTAAAGGTAATGGGATATTTTAATCTCTCTAGAGAGGCTCAGGGATTAGGGTGTTTCACAAAATTCCTACACCAAGTCAACATTGCTTATCCCCAGAAAAACTATGTAAGTTGTACTTACATCACTATGTTATGCTGAGAGTGTGCAATCTTTATATTCAATTTATTCTATCCTTGATGGAGATTTGGGGATCAAAGAGGCAAAAATATAGAAGCAATGGTGAGATTGTAATTTCTGGCGTGACAGCACTAGAGCTCACAGATAGAAATTTGGGGTCCTGCTCCTTAAGCAATACCCCACATGGAAAAAAATATCATACACTTACTGATTTTCGTGTTTCTCTGTACCACGAGCCTAACAGTTTCTTACACAGATTATCAGTATGCATGAAGTATCCTGGTTAGAGTGGACAGAGGAATACTAATACCATGCTCACTTACGAAATTGGTGATGTTTTCAGGTTCCTGGCAAAATCTTTGGGTGTGCCTGCAGTACCTAAAGTGAACCTCTATCCCTGTATACTCTTTGAAGGAAGAAGTTTGGCATGCTAGTCTACAAGAACAACTGTCTATGCTAGCATCCTGGGAAAATATACACAGTATTCACCCACCACAACCAAGGATATACTACAAAACTTGCTTCTCTCTCACATTAGTTCTGAATCAGAAAACTTCGGTGAGCAAGTGCTTAACTCAACAACTCAGTAAAACAATTCTTCTCTCTATGTCCTCTTGGCAAATGTACAGAGACGGGAGTAAGGGCAGCACCAAGTTATATAAACAAATGTAGTCTTGGCTATCCAATGCAAAGCTGTAAGCTGGTCATTTATCCACTAAATAATTTGTAAGATCATGTATTTTACTAACTACATTGTGTTTCTTGAAGATTCAAGAAACCTTCCTTTAATTTAGCTTTTAAAGTATTTGCTTATTCTTTGTTATTCTCCTACACGTGGAATTCCTCTCTAGATCTGAGAATTACCAACAGGTGTTGATGGTGATTTTATCTCCTTTGTGAGTATGTCACATTTCATTTTGTAGCAGGATATTTTTTAATCCTTTCATCCTAAAGTTCTTCTCCCCTCACCAGTAACGATTTTGGATATACATATGACAGATATTCAATACTCTGCAAGCACTAGTCAATGCAAACTAAACTGCATAATGCTTCTTGAGTCACCATCCCCCAAATCTCAAAGCACCTACAAAGAATCCAAATTCTTTATCTTATTATTTATCTACCAAAGCTGTGCATTTGGTTCATTTGAACTTTCCTGCAGAGTTGAAGGAAAATTGTGCAGAGAATTTCAGCTAGCCGAAGCCCACTAATTGCACTGTGTTCCCAGGATGTGATTACTGAAGTGAAGTGTAGGAGTAGAGTAGCTTTTGTTAGTTTTATTTCCATAATCACACCACCAGAGAACCATAGCTAACGTCCACTTGCATTTATAACTGAAGACCATGTTTCATATTGGAAGTCAGTAACAGCAATAATGAGGGAAAGCATCATTTAATGGATGTGGTTTGTTTTCCTCCAAAGCTACAGTCCAACTATATTTCATAGCTGGATAGGCAAGATACAACCTGTGACGGTGCTCTGCAGTTGGGTTGGCAGCAGGCAGCACTTCCTGAGTTTATGATTTGTCTGGAATAACACTACACAGACTTTACCACAAAATTAGGAAGTGATTCAGAATTGTGCAAAATTCAAATGCATGTATATGCAATACATATGCCTTTATGTCACAGGACTAAAACTGGGTAAACATACACGGGGAACAGTGGGGGGAAAGTGAGAGAGCGGATGAAGCCCTCTGAAGATTTTGCTCTTGCTGTATGTAGAAGAGAGCACATGCTAAAAGTAATAATGGCAAAAGAAAACCATGAGACAGGCAAACAGCCCAAACAAATTATGTTTCAAATTCAGCAACTCCTACTGCACTTTGTGGATATTTTTTAAAATGCAGGTTTACTTAAGAGTGTAAGAAATATCCTACTGGGCCTGCTCTTTTGATCAATGGTCGCTCTACCCGCCATGAAACTGAGTATGCTGATCTAACCTCTCTCTCTGACTGTGGCAGCAGGAAAAGCTATTTGGGAGCAGATATCTGCAGTCGTTGATTCCCACTTCCCCTTCCCAGGCAACTCCAGTCACTCACCCAGGAATGTTGGATGGAAAAGGTGTCCCTACCCCTTCCCCATGATGTCTACTATGAAACTGCTGCCCGCGGGTTTGACTAATCCTCTGTGAACCCCCTACTCTTGTCTGTGTACATTTTCTGCTCTAGCAACAAATTCCAGAAGTTCAATATCACTGATAAAGAAAACAAACAAAAGTACTTTCTCTTCCACATTGTAAATGGATTTCCTATAATTTTGGTGCATGCAGCCCTGTTCTACTTTATGATTTTGTTCATCTCGGTCATATCCTCACCACAGCATTTTCTTCTCCAAACCAAAGAGCCCCAGGCTTTTTACTCTCCCTTCGACAGCTTCTTTCTTATGCCAAGATGACTGTTACTTGGCTCTTCTAGAGCTACTAACAGCCTTGCCACATTCTGCCTACCTTGGTCCTAGGCCAAGAAAGTGTGTTTATCAGCAAAATAGAAAATAGTATGGTCTGAGACTTCTACTGGAAGAAGGTTTTTTTATGAAGTTTGATATTATTTAAGAACAGAACAGCTCTGAAATATCGGATCTTTTTCTGATACCTTGGAAAACAGGGGACACAGCTTCATGGAGCAAATTAGAGTAATATTTTCTGCAGTCATGAAATGAAGCATTTAAAAGTGAAATAAGCAGAATCACATTTTCAAGAAATAATTGTTATCCCTGGAGTAACTCCAAATCCTCAAGAGCTTTGTGCATTTCTCATGCATTCCAACATAGGAAAAAAGGCGCATCTTAGTAATCCTCCTGAAGCTGAGGGCTACAGAGAATAACTTGGTGAATTGCATTATTAGTGTCAATGTTGATAAATACATTCAAATATTTTCTCATTTTTGCTGTCTCTGTAGATTTCACATTGCTATAGTGGAAGGTTAAGCAGGCACCATATCTGTAGAAAACAAAGATTATGAAAGATACCTAAAGTGGATCATTATAACATAACAACTGTGGGTCCTCCAGGACAAGGATATATTACTGTGATAATACCGGAAATCCTAACACTTCAAGATTAATTTAGTATTTATAGAATATGACACAAAACCTGATCTCAGGAGACCTTTTCAAGACCTCAGCACTGTAACACAAGCTATTTAATAAGTTAGAAATAAAAATAAATGCTAATTCTGTACGACTTTCAAAGCAAAGAACTATGGGACAGATGCAAAAAATAATTTAGGTGCTTACTCTGTCAAAATCAATGGATCCATGTAAATCTAGGCCTAAGTGTTATAATTTGGCAGTTCATCAAATATATTTTGTTTAATGTGAAATTACTGGTCATGTTTAATTGGTTTCTAATGTCAATGCAAAGTATTTCTGTAGTCAATTTGCCAGTTTGTGAGTTGAAATAAACAAACACAAAAATAGTAATTTGGGAGAACTTTGTTTTGCAGGTTGTCAAAACTGGATACAATTTTCCTTAATTAAATCTAATTATTAAATTATGCGGTTTTAATTAGTTACAAATTTCAGATAATCTTTCTCACCAATGTTGAAAGTACCCAAACCATGTCACTCATATATGCGTTCCTTAGTACAAAATTTATCCTAACTAATGACAGCTCATAATAACATGAAAGATTTCCTTTCCCTCTCTTTTTCATCTCTAAAAAAGAATGGAAATTCATTGCTTTTTCCAACTCAATATGGTGACTTCTGAGAGTAGCCACTTGACTGACACAATACAGTACAGAGGAGCTCGTGCTGTTTTTTTTTTCTTTTTTTCATTCTCATCCTCCACACAGACTCTTGGGCTTTACTTAATGAAACGTCCACTGTCTCTCTCTTTGTTACCCAAGGGTGATCTTGAGTAAATTAATATGACAGACACTTTCCTTAAGTAAATAAATGGAACTCCTGAAGGCTCCAGTACAAGATACAATTATATACTTACCCAAGAAGAAATGGTTTGTTCCTTGCCAAGATTAAAAACAAAGAGTCCAGAAACAGAACAATTTTAAACTAGAGATAAAAAAACCCCAAAATTACAAACTTCACAAACAAATCTTCAGCTCAGACTTTCCTCATGAGGACAGAAGGTCTTTTTACTTGTCCATTTTACCATCAATAAAAAGTCACTGGTTCTAAATATATAGCATTATTATTATAGACTTAAATACCTTCATCATGCCCATGAAGTAAACAGGACTAATGGTGACACAGCAGATCTGAAACACCAATCCATACACTACCTTGAGTATTTGGAAAGAGACATAAAGGAATACATATAGGACAAAGGTAAATTCCTTCACTGATTTCATTAAGAATTTACAGAAATCTGACCTATTTACTAGACTGGAGTATCACAGAAAAATGAAGGGTTGGATGATCAAAAAACCAGACGGCCTATATCCAAAATGAAGACCGTGAAGTTGCTATATTTTTATATCATCTTTAACAAAAGCACACTGTTTTCTGCCCCTATTCTACCCCTCCACCACTGGGCTCAGCTGGAACCCAATTAAAGCCGAATATATGCTTTTTCAGTACCCACAAGCTTGACCCCAGGCACACATTTCAAAGCACTAATTTTCATGTTTTATGTATTTCTAATTCAGTTTCAAGTTTCAAAATAACTTAAATAATATACCCTCTTTTAAAGCTGTTTTTATTTTTCAAATTAATTTGTTCCTTTTAGCAAAATTGGTAATCCAGAAAAGAAAAGATAAGGGAAAGGGACACTCTAGCCTTGATGATGTATATTTAGGAAAGAAATGGCTAAGAGCAGCAACTGTGCCACTTTGGTCTGCTTTCCTGAATCATCACTTCTCACGAACTACATTTGTATGGGAACATACATCTGTTGCAGAGCTGTTTTTTTAATGCCTTTCAGAGCATGACAATCTAAGTTGATCAATGTCCTACATGAAGGTAGGATTTTAGCCAGGAAGACAGCCCCATATGAGCTTTCATTTAGCTAGCACAAGGACAACAGCAAAGCCAGAGGTGTGGCCTTCAGTGCATCCATCAACCTACCAGGTACTTCAGGCTAGAGACTACTGAAATCTGTGCTCTTTCTGTCGTTCTGCTCCCTTGGCAGGCCAAAAAAATGATGACGTAGTCCCACATGGGGTAATCATATATTCATTTACTAGCTAGACACATCCTCCAAATTGAAAAAATCTGCAAGAGAAATGGACATCTTTGCCTCAGGTAGGCACTGTCCTTCCAAATGTTGTAAAATGAGCTAAATGTGCCCAGAACTAGCAACAAATGGATGATCTGTTATCTAAAAAAACCCTGTAAAGCCACAAATTGTATGATTGCATATTATAGAAAAGGGAAACACTTTTCAAATGTCATGTACGTGATGCACAGCCTTTCCTTTCTTCCTAAGGAATTAAAATCTGTGATTTTTACAATTCAAGCTAAACATTACATTCACCAGTTCTGGGTAACCTAACTTTCAGATCTCTGCATCCAAATTTAAGTAAGGCCTCATAAAGCTCTGCAGACTGGATAGTCTGAACCTACTTATAATAGCAAAACGATAGCAAGCGTGTTTTCTTTATATAAAGCTATGTTTTTGCAATGAAATATGTAACTCTGGGGTTGTTATCCCAACTGTAACACTACGCTAGTGCAGCTGCACTCTCTTTCCTCTGGTCAGTATTAAACTTGTTGCTGAAGTTTTGTTCAAGATGCATGCCACTGTACGATGCCATTTTTATACAATGTCTTTCAGAGCACAACATGTTCTGACTACAGGTCGTTGCTGTGACGAACAGAAGGTCACTAGGTCATTTTCTGGCAATTAAAGTGTTTTCATAGAACAAAAGCTTGTTGACCAAACCAATCCTTTGATATTATAAAAAATATTCCTCTAAGACTCAGTAATGGGAAACTGTACACTGCTGTTTGGTATGTATACAAGATATTTGACATATAAAACATCCTGAAAATAGAGGGGCAATGGAAATAAGCCACATGTCTCTTCAGACCTCTCATTTTTACCTCTGTTTTGGTAGTCTCAAAGTATGACTTGAAAGTAAACTTGTATAGACAGTATGATTTACATTATGACTTTAGCCCTGGTTTAATTTTAAATTATGATTTTAGCCCTGGTTTAATTTTCTTATTTAGACATACAGTAAGATGCAGCTATAACTAAGAAGTGAAGTTCACATGTAAATAAAGCTTCAGTAGTTTCCCACAGACTAGCCAACTAATAAAATCATGAAGTCAAAGTAGTAACAGTTTTAATATAAACAAATTTATCCAAGTGTATACATTAAAATGTTTCACATGAGGCATCGCATCTTCACACACAAATTGAGATCAGTTTGCCATTGCCCCATAATAAATAGAAAGGAGAGCAGGAGGTGGATTTGCAAAGAAATAAAGACATTTAGCACTGAACTGTTTCATACAAAGCGGGAAATAGTTTCTTGCTGGAAGAAATACTTTTGTGAAACACAGATGCCATGCTGTTCATCTAATGACAAAGCAGTTGAACCAGAAAGATGGATGGATTCTCACTGGTATTTCCTGCTGACCACGTTAAGTACCATAGCTGAGAGATTTTCAGACTTTCCCGGAATTACTTTCCATAAGACTTGATTGAACTAAATGTGCTCTATGCAAATCTCTGAATATAATGAAACCTAGAATCAGCAAAAAAGGTTTTCCTTGCACTCACTCAAACCAGAGCAAACATAGCTATGTAGCCTAAAATGCAGAAATACTGCTTGCACAAAGACTTCACGGTAGATAATAACCTTTCTGTGCATCATCAGAGGATTTGGGCGGTTTTAGATTTCACTCTGAATTACAGAGGAAATGAGGTTGAGTTTCCACATTACTCAGAGTGCAATCAATTATAATACTTCAAATTAAAGCAACTATCTCTATGAATGCTCATCACTACCCTGCAACATGATGTAGACATGCTAATTTCATTAGGACATTTTGAAGCCTCGGTTACATATCTCGTGCAGTCCTCCAAATGAGCTACTGTCACATTTGCCTAAAATTGCAGTGAGAACAGTCAAAGGTAACTTTGCTATTATAAAGCTTAAACTGGATCAAAAGATAAACTGGGACTACCACACTGCTAAGGTCTTCAGCCAGCCAGCAAACCCTCCTTCCACCCCCAAACAATAAAAAAACCCAGCTACAGTTTAAATTGACATAAGCATCACTCACCACTTTGTGGCTAACTCAGTGGCTAAAGTAACAGTGAAGAAAATTATCTCAAAGGACTTTCAGAGAAGAAAGAATACGATCGCTGCCGTTGTTAGACTGTTGAGACTACTGTTCCCCGAATACTTTAGCCTCACTCAGATTTACCTTTCTGTGTTAGTTTTTAAGTTCAATTTCTTTTCTTTTATAGCTGTAAGTCAGTTTGCACTAGCCTGTGCAGCCCTTCTCAAAGCACTGGAGCTGTGTAGATGAGCTGCACTGATTTACAGCATCTCAGAATTGGACTCAAAGACTTTAAGTAGCATGCTGAGATTGGATATGTAACATCTATACCAGAGCATCTAGGATTTGATTGCAATATAATGAAGAGTCATTTAAGTAATTACTTTTGCATAAATTACTCTATGCTGGTACATTCCAATCTATAATTGCCGCACATTACAAGCACCATGGTTACTAATCAAGGGGAGAAAGGAATTCAAGACCTGGAAAGAGCAAGAGAAATTAGGTAGAGCAAATATATGGTTAGACTAAAGAACACATTATTCATCTGCCATCTTGACATGTAGTATGCGTATAAGCAGGAGGGTAAGAAAAAGGACCCAAAAGTAATACACCTACCTACCCCCCAGCCCAGATAACATGTAATTCCATGTGTCATAGAATATATAAGCAAACTGACTAGATTCAATCAATATAATAAATTCCCTCATCATGGTTTAAATTAAAAGATAAATCAAGATGCCAACGTTGCCATGTTCTGTAATTCCAAAGAACCCAATAACCTTAAAAGAAATTGTTCCATTCATTAGAGAAAACCCTGTATCTTAGATGTAGCAGCCTTTCTCTGTTTTAGGAAAGAGTCTGTGGCCATAGCAGAAGTCCTTATGCTGATTTCCAATAGCAGAGGAAACCAGCACACAGGACCCTGGCAAACACAAGGAGAGTAACGTGGAGTAGAGCACTGGTAACCTGAGGGAAAGCCCACCCATTCCATAGACGGCATAGGAGCAATAGCGGCTGCTGATTTCTGATGCATATTTGCAAGCTTTTTATGACCCTGGCCTGATTTGCAGGTTTTGCAGTCAAAGCCAAAGCAGTTTTGACTGGTATTCATTTTTCGTTAGGAACACTTGGCACAGCTGCTCGCTTATGAAACTAAATGTCTTGTGACAGTAAGCGTAGCATGATGGAGGGGGTCTGGCAGAGATGCCAAATGATCTTTGGCCTTTATTTATATGTGACATTTCCAGACAAAACATTTTATTAGATAAGCCACTAGGGAGCAATCCTTCAATAGATAGCTACAGCCGTGCTCTTCTGGCAAAGATAAGCTTCTGAGGATGCAAACCACAGGTTGGGAGGGTATGTTCTGCAAAGCAAAGTAGAAATGGAAGAACAGGGAGGGAGAGACCTTAAAGGGGAGTCATATTTGGACTGAATGACTCCTGAGGCATCATCACATTAAGAGCTGCCCACAGCAACTATCCTGGTAAAGCACTGGCACTACCCACCAAGCTCAGCTGTACCACAATTCATAGAATCATAGAATTGTAGAATGGTTTGGATTGGAAGGGATCTTAAAGATCATCTGGCTCCAACCCCCCTGCCATGGGCAGGGACACCTTCCACTAGACCAGGTTGCTCAAAGCCCCATCCAACCTGGCCTTGAACACTTCCAGGGACGGGGCATCCACAACCTCTCTGGCAACCTGTTCTAGTGCCTCACCACCCTCATAGTGAAGAACTTCTTCCTTGCATCTAATCTAAATCTACCCTCTTTCAGTTTAAAGCCATTACTCCTTGTCCTATCGCTACATGCCTTTGTAAAAAGTCCCTCCCCGGCTTTCTTGTAGGCCCCCTTTAGGTTCATTGGCTGATGTTAAATAAACCATCCATATGCTGCCATAATGACGAAGAATGATTACATACATTCAGACCATATTAAAAGCAGAGTAGAATTTGAGGTAAATACAAGCAAATTGAGAAAAAAAGACCAACACGATACACTGAATTTCTGAAACACCACAACTCAGGATGGTTTTCTTTCACAAATTCCATCAGCAGTCCTGTCTCACATAAAAGTATGGAAGTTACAAGGTCTGAAAGTTTACAAACCATGAAAAACAACATGTGGAAGAACTTATCATGTCATTGATAACAGTTTCGGCCATCATTAGAAAAATTATGACCATATATTCAGGAAACTGGGTCAAAGTCTGAACTTCTTCACTATTATCTGGAATGAAAAGAGATTCAAAGTTTCTGCATAAGGCATGGAAAGAGTAATTAGTAATTAAAAGACATAATTAAAGAATACAACATCGAGTGAGGAATACAGGAAAGAACAGCTTTCCCCCTGCCAGCCCCTCCTTACAGATTGTGTTGGTGGGATATGTTGTCTAGCAATCTGAAGTTAAAGCTAACAAAGTCTTCTGTATGGGAATAGATTTATATACACATATCACACACAGAGCTACATAAACACATATGCCCAAACACAAGCTAATCCCTTTAATGAATCCAGCCCACAACAGTCTAATCATTACAAATTTTCTTTATAACAGAAGCTATATTCAGATGCATAAACACAATGCAATCTCACTTGTAAAGTACTACAAGCTTTATCCTTTCAGAACCTGAAAATAAGGCCTGATTATTTTTTCTCCTCAACTTTCAGGTCTCCTTGGGCCCAGATTTTAAATCTTCCTGATGTTAATTTCTGCAGCTTAATTATGCTACCATGATTCTTCTTCCCCACTAGACATACAGTGTACAAGTCTACAGAGAAAACATCAGTTCCTGGCAAGAGCTCTTGGCAAAGTAGAGATCCTTCCCCCTTCTCAGAGCCATTTTGAATATTAAGACTATGCATAGAAATACTAAAATTTGTCATGAGATGGTTAGGATTTGTTGAAGCCCCCTTTGAAGCCCTGTTGAGATCTTTGAGTCAGGTTTTGAGCTTGGCCTTTCCCTTGAGATGAACAGAAGTGCAACAGAAAGATGCAGAAGAAACAAGAGAAAGCTACAGGAATAGAAAAATATCTTAGCAGACCTCCAAACCTCTACCCTTCTAAAACTATTCTGAACAGATAGGTAAAGGTGTATCAAGCCAAAGCTGTTACTTTAGATGAAACCTGCATTAAATTTAGAAGTTTCTGCTGCTCGGTAGTACTACAAGTTGCACAAAGAAATGGCTGGCAATATACTTTTATGTCTGAACACTGCTGGTTAATATTGGGTATGGCCAGCTATTAGAAGCTTCCGGCTGGAATTAGAGTAAATATTTGATCTATATAGAATCATAGAATCATAGAATCATTTCGGTTGGAAAAGACCTTCAAGATTATCGAGTCCAACCATCAACCATGCCCACTAAACCATGTCCTGAAGTATCCCGTCCACTCGCTTTTTGAATACCTCCAGGGATGGTGACTCAACCACTTCCCTGGGCAGCCCATTCCAATGTTTGACAACCCTCTCAGTAAAAAAATTTTTCCTAATATCTAACCTAAATCTCCCTTGCCTCAACTTGAGGCCATTTCCTCTTGTCCTATCTCCAGCCACCTGACAGAAGAGACCAACACCCACCTCACTACAACCCCCTTTCAGGTAGTTGTAGAGAGTGATAAGATCTCCCCTCAGCCTCCTCTTTTCTAGACTAAACAGCCCCAGATCCCTCAGCCGCTCCTCATAAGAGTTGTGCTCCAGGCCCCTCACCAACTTGGTTGCCCTCCTCTGAACACGCTCCAGCAACTCAATGTTATATATCCCAGCTGATATTATAATCTGTATGATATGAAGGAATTTTCTCCCAGAAGGTAAATAAGTAAATGGAGTAGATGAGGTAGTGACAAAAGCAAAACTTGAATAAGCGAGTTACAGTTATCCAGTCATAATTCCATTTTGTAAAATTATCTTTCAATAAATACAGACTTCTGAAAATGAAGAAATGAATTAATATGGACAGTCATGTAACCTTAGCTACCTTAGCTCTTCCCTCTACTCTCCAAAATCAGTGATAATGAGTGTGATTTTTTTTTTTTTTTTTGCAAGCCTCCGAGCTTCATTCATTGTTACACGTATTTGTATATATATTGAATCATGAGTAATTAGTTGCAAACAGCTTAAAAAACCCCAAACCTAGAAATGAGGCTATCAGGCTAGTCATGATCAGTGAAAATCATCACTGAGACAAATATTTCTCTCCCAACACCTCTGTCTATGATATGGAAAATTCCTGAGAAATACAGTGTTGCATGCGTAGATTGTGCCAGTTGTCAAGCAGAGGAGGTTGTCAGTGGTTGAAAGAGGAAAAAACCAAGAATCCCAGGTTTTACTAACAGAAAAATCCTTGCTTTCATTCTTCTTCCAATGAAAAATACTGCATGACAATCCAACACTAATTCAAAAGTACCAAATTCACTTATTAGAATAGAGGCATTTAGATAGTCAAATCAGGGTACAATCAGTCATGGAAACTGTTAATTGTCCAAAAGGACACAGCCCTCGTATCATCTTTTTCATCCTGAAATACAGTATCTTCTGTAGGCTAATAAATCAGACATTATGGGGACTAGATTTACTGCAGTTACAGGAAGAGCAGTATTTGCCTTATAAATTCTTGCAGTGCTCTTTTCCTCATCCCTACTAGCTAAACACTGGCCAAACAAGATGAAATACTGATATAGTATGGCTACCTTTATATTATTAAGGCATTAAAAACCTTGTTATTACTAAGATGTCAAAAGCAAGACAAAATTATTTTCAGTTGCCATTTATCTTTCAGTGGTGGCAGTAAAAGCTGCTGAATTTTCTCTCAAAAACAATTTCAACTTTCAATTTATGCCACTACATATTGTTGCCCATACAGCACCTATTGTTTTCAATACCCACAATGAGCCACAAATGCTTTTTTAGCCACAGATGTTAAGGGTACCCAAGATTTGATTTTAGAAGAGCACAGAAAATAAGCTAAGGTTTTTCACCTCTGTCTCCCTAGAGAACAGCCAGGCTGCATGTCATCTCTGCTCATCTCAGTTGTGAGCAGATTTTAATACGCTGTCCATGTTACACCTGGGACACAGCTTCAGTGGCCACGCAAAATAAATTTCTGGGCTTTTTTGTTTTATATTAGATTTTTATATTACATTTATATGCTCTATTACTAACATAATAGTTTGGTTTGACCTACACAAGGATATATGGACTGTCAATGTCAGATGAGCAGAAGAGATCAGGACCATAGGTATTCCCCCATCTTGTCTGCATTGGTCACTTGAATTCAGCACGTGACTGCCAGAATAAATCACAATTTCCAGCTTATGCAAGATATTCTTTTTTCTGTCTCTTATTATTAACAATTATGGCTGTTTTATTTAAAATAAGCTCACGGAGTACTCAGGGAGGAAGCCATGAGTTAGACTCAAAGTGCTTGCTTTCCCAGTAATATAGAGATTTGAATTTTTATCAGTGAACAGAAAGATTTATCGCCTAACTCTAAGAAGGACAATTGAAGTTTTACTTACACACTGAGACATAAGGCCAGACCCCAGAGCTATCACATGGGTATTCTAAAACGCACCACTGCTAGAAATTGTATCACAGTAAGTCAGTATAAAGCATATTCTTTAGAAATCTCAGCCTGAGAATAACTCAATTCCTCAGGCTCTCCAGTCCCAGCTGGTTGAAGATTACCGTGCAGAAAAAAGGCTTGCTGGAGATTTTGTTGGGGTGCTGCCAGTTTAAGTTCTGGTGCAACGAAAGGAGTTCTTTGCTACAACAGAGACAAGGACAAGATGCAGCACCCGATGTGATCGTTAGCTGCCTACCTGTTTGCTTGCGAGGCTTAGGCGCAGAGGAGAGTTTGATACAAAATGCAAGCTCCAGTCACTGTGTAAGTGATGGACTTGTCAAAAGATGAAACACAGCTGCAAAATACTGCCTTATCTGTACAATTCCACTCCAACTAGAAAAAGCAGCTATATAAAAATGACATGGCAGCAAGGAAGGAAAGAGAAGGAAGAGAAAATGAAGAAAAAGAGTGCAAAAAAGGTAACGAGTGTGACGAAGATCACCACAAAGGATACCTTTTAAACAATGAAGTGAGCTGGATGTCCAGAATTGCACAGCTAGGACCCTAATATGACCTGTATGTTCGATACCTGTCTAAAATTGCTTGTAGCTTTAGGTCTTTCTAGAGCACTAACAGGCTGGAAATATGTGGCTCTCACACCATTTCCTTCCCCTCTGTGCATGGAGACATGTAGCAGAAGAGTGCAAACTGAGTGACTAGGTTTTGCACAGGCAAACAACTGCTGAAGATGCAAGGAAAAAGAAAGATGAGGAAGAAAAGAAAAAAAAAAGGATCACAATCAAAAGAGCATACTCCAAATATCTATAATGATTTAATGTGTCAAAATAATAATACCTCTATAAACCAGCCTAGTTAGCTTCCAAACTAGAAATATTTCTTTAAAAATATTTATCAGTGTTAAGGCAAGTTTCCTATTGAAATTGTAAGGACTTAACACCACAGAGAGTCTATGTTGCAAAGAGAGTAGAACTATCAATCTGGAAAATATTTATGATTCCCAGTTGAAGATGATGTTTAACGAAGCCAGTAAAAATGCAAAATTATCTTCTGACTGCAAACTCTCCAAAACATTTCAAGGAATTTATGTCAAGAACAGCCTGCTTTCAACAGTTACTAATACAAACCATTTCACTGCAGTCTTGGAAACAGGCATTTAGACTTTTATGGCCATATTTTCCAAGTCATGTACACTTTATGCTACAAACACATCTGTTTGAAATTAACTCATGAACATGATTATTTAATGTGCACAATAAAGTCAAAGGGTCTAGCTGGCCATATGCTAACAACTGAACTGTACACCTGCCCTCAACTTCACTATAGATCAGTTTATGCATCACACTACAAAAACCTGGGGAATTTTAGCTTTTTTTCTGGTTCTATTTTTCCCTTTGTATTTGTACACCACTGACTTACAAAATTTAACAAATTTGGGGTCTGAGACAAATGTTTTCTTACATGGTCTTCAGCACTTGGAGAATACTATTAGGCAGGGCTTGCTTTTCAAAGCAACTCTGACAAATCATTGCCAGCATGCACTTAAATGTCTGTCAATCACCACAAACCTTACGGTCTGTGAATATGTAGGAAGAATTCATTGTGCAATTTTATGTGACACTACTCAGGATTCACAAGGAAAAAAAAAACCAAACAACAATGCCAGAAAAGCTATAACCTGTAATGATCTGCTTCCCAGTTACAATGAATCAAATGTAACTATGAAGATTTATGTTGTGCTATCAAACATTAATGCTGATGCTTCATGTCTTTATGCTGCTCTTAATTAATTTATCAGCAGTATCCTTTAGAAATGCTGGCACTACGCTCAAAAGCTTTGTTCACCCTTCACTACAGAACTGTACATTCCTAAAAGCAGTAACAAGCAACAGTTTGATGTCTGACACAATATATAAAATGTACTTTTTAAAAGATTTGAAATCCCAGTGTTACTTGTGAAGGCAGAGAATGAACTGCAGAATCTTTAGGGTTTCTATTTAAAAAAATGACAGTATCAAAGGAGTTACTTATCAATATTTACATTAAATTTATCAACTGAATCCTAAGTATTTTTTCCTTCAAAGTACAAATGGAATCTTACTATTTCATGAGCACATGAGGCAATCAGGAATCATATCCAAGTATCTCGTATTTTAGGTAATGCATGATACCATACTGAAACAGATTTTCTAAATGGATTTTTTTGGTATAAACTGGGGTGCCCCTTGCCTGACTTGAAACATGCTCTAACATTATCATTCAGAAATGAGATCCAGACAAAGCCCAGGACACAGAATAATTAGGAAGTAAACACTGCACTAGCATATTTTCCCAGCCTTCAGCTATTGTTGGCTGAAACCAGAGTTCATGTCCCATAGTTAATGGTCCTCCACAGACTGTTTCATCATTGAATTTGTCTAATAGCTTTGGATTTTTTTTAAACCTACATAAACTTTAAGTATCTACATCATTTAGCAAGAAGATGCACAACAGAAATATTTGTTCTGCAAAGAAATAACTATGTTTTGTGTACTAAATGTACTTGTGAGCAAATTAAGTAAGTTCTTGGCTATTATTTACAGGATTCTGAACATGCAACCAGGCCAAATAAGAGATAGCTGAGATAGTTTGGGTTAATTCTATTCTGGAGGATTTCTTACTATAAACTACATCTACTGGAAGACTATAGTTAATACCTGGACCTGAATTGTGTGATAACAGTAAATTTTCTTTTCAGAACTAAGACTGAAGAGGATCTTTTGTTTGAAATGATGGCTATCATACACAAAAGAAAAATCATAATATTTAGCTTACATAAAAATAAATCTAGAAGAATCAAGATATAGTAATGATAATTCACATGTGCTGGAGGACCTGACCCTTTCATATTTGAAAAAGCCACAGATCTACAAAGCCAATGTCTTGTGGATTATAGCTATGCACTCTCAGGTGTTATGCTGTAATGAGGACAGACTTGTTTAATATTCATTACTCCTCCTCTTGTTTGCTCAGTAGAGGGGGTATTTGAACTCTAGTGTTCAAATGGACTTTACAGACTAATTTCCCTTGGGTAGTCTTTTTGTTGAAAATCCTATAAATTGATATATAATCAAGGGAATAAAAGGGGATGGGGAGAAGTAAACAGTTGCAAAGCTTGCTGGGATTCATGAACTGAAAAGTATTTTCTTTTCTGAAAGCACTGAAATTTCAGTCATCAGAAGTTTATCTGAATTTTAGTCCTAAATTAATTCTATCAGATGGTGTTTTCTTCTTACATTTGCACAGGTGAGGAAAAGATCAATTTTTAAATTACCAGTTTCCTTAACATGAATAAAATGCACATTTATAAATGAGTCATTCTGTTACAGAACATGAAAAACTCAGAAACAGAAGGCACTCCTGCCATTCTGTTGATCTCAAAGAAACAGGATTTGTGACAAAAGATTGTTTATTGAATGAAGTAGTGCAACAGATTGCCTCTGGCAGTGACCAATACCTGATGCTTTATAACACAGTAAATAAAAACACAGTGCATTTAGTCACGCATACAGTGTTGTACATAGAGGAGGGTTGCTTTTTTTTTTTTTTTTTAAATTGGTTCTTGCATCAATCAGCTTGTATTTTCTAACATGCAATTTGTTTATTCTTACTTTCACACAAGTGGGCCTAGAACCCACTTACAAGATGCATTCTTCTATAACACAAGAACAACCCAATACAGAAAAATTAAAATCATAATCCGTAATTAAAAAAGCAACAAATAAACACAGCACTGTACTACCTTGAATAGAGAAAAGAATAATATTTTTAAAGGCTTTCTTGGTTATCTTAGCCTGATGGTCTTGTGATTGTTCTCATCTTCCAAGTTTTTCTTCTATTGTTCCATAATCCATCATTTGCCTTGAAAAACAATTTCCCAGCATTTATAATGCTCCTGCAAGCAGAAATGTTTATCTTTGTTGTCTAAGATTAATTTTGTACCCTACCAAGATAATCAGTTTGACTGAAGCAAAAATTCTCTAAACATCCACGCTAAGCCAACAGGAAGAGAAAACAACAAAATTGAAGACAGGGCTGAGGCCACCTGATCAATGAATTACATGTATTTAGTTGGCAGAAGTCCAAGGTATTACACTGAAGAGACCCATCTAACTAAATGATTAGATTTCCAACCATTAATATTAATACTGAAACACACTGAATGCTGAAACTTCTACACTGACTTGTTCCTTATCCCTAGATTTCCAAATGACATAATGGATGATATTGGAGCATACTGAACAGCACATCACTGAAACCTCTGTAGTGGTTTACAGACAGTTGTTTACCCTCTCTTACCATTCAGATCTTGATTAAAAACCAACCAAAGCATACAAATAAAATCCAACAGCAATTAAGCAAAAAAGCCAGGTAGCTAGGGTTGTAGCCTTTGAGTGAAAAGATGAGGCGGCTTATCTTACTTTAACACTGTCTTTTTGTATGACATGAAACACCGCACTTCCCCTTGCTCCTTTGCCTTCTCCCACTCTCTGCTTGAGCTACGTGCTCCTGCAAGGTGTTTGTGTGATGTCTGCCTAGAGCAATGATGTCCCAGTACCAGCTAGGGCTCTGCTACCTTCCATTGATCCTTTACTCATTCATCATGGTTTGCTAGTGGCTCCAAAGTTTGGCTGTGATTACTAACAGTAAAATATCAACAGTCTGGGAACTGAGCTTTGATTTGAATAAAAAAAGTTATTTACCAAGCTGCACTAGCCTGAAAAAGCCTGTGAGAGCTAGCTCTTGTGTAATATTAGGTCCTCTTTTTGCCCTACAGTCAGAACCCAGAGTCAGATCCATACTGATGTTGCCAACTCACACTACTTCTTTAGAGGACCTTTGACCAAATTCTTCACTTTCCCAGAAGGACCATGACTTTTTTGTTTAATTTTTTTTTTTTCCACCTTTTATTACTATGGTGAAGTTGGGAAAGTAGTTCTGACCCTGGGCTGTTAATCTTTAATGAAAATCCTGCAAAATGGATTTCAGAGCTGTGTCAAACATTACATGAAGGTTAACAGAGTTTAATAATTTAAACCAGTCATTCACCTACATGATATTACAAGTACTTTTGCCTTCCACAGATCTGCATCGGAAGTCTTACATAAAATGCACCAGTAGCTCTCTTTTTATTTATCAACATCTCTATTGCTCATTCCACTTTCTCAAGCAAGCGTTTCTCAAAACTGCCCCAATGACTGAGCCAGCAGTGTCTCATTTTCAAAGAAGACTTCAAGAGAAGTTCTCAAAATGTCACAGGAGAATTTTGTCCCAAACCACTACTAAATTTAAATCTGAGCTGGCTGTTGACTGTCTTTTAGGCTGGTGAGAAATCTTATGCTGCAGACATTTAGAAATTTATGTGTTCACCTGCCCTACATGCCTAGTCATGGTCTAGAAAGCCATGATCTGACACGCTCACAGCATGGTCAGTACTATATACCACTGACCCTGGAAAGCCTTACAGATGGCCAAGGCAATAACGCTAATAAGCCCTTGCTAAGAAGGGCAGCTTAGCCACACAGGCACCTCTTCCACAGCAGAGTTTCCAGCTCTCGAGGTGTCTTGGAGAATAGCTCACATTAGCTAGCAGCAAGGCCCAGCAAGTGCCAACCTGAGGAGTGACACAGTTGACAGTGTCCACACTTCTCATGTTTCAGGCAGGGGTTAACTTGGAGCTGTGCTGGGCCTGTGGACTGCACGCCCTGCAGTCAATGGGCTAGATCTGCCAGTTCAAAGTCACTTGAAAGAAATCTAGTCAGGGTGCTCCAAGTTTACTCTAGGAGGTGGGTGGAGATGATTAGAAGATGGGATGTGGAAGCAAAATCCCCACCCAAATCAAAAACTCAGTAGTGCCCGGCTTCCCACTCTCTCCTCCACTGCACAATGCAACCATGCCTGTGTCCTTTTTTAAAAAAAACAAAACAAAAAACTACTTCGGTTTTCCATATTCTGCACTGGATTTACAATTCACAGCAATCTTGTGAAGTATAACCAATTACCAAACAAGCTCAAGTCCATCTACACAAGCTGTAGTTGCTGTAGTATGGATCCTCTTGAGATTATAGTGGGTGACTAAAGGCAGTTCCCCCCAAAAATGTTGAAACTCACATAGAAGTAATTATTTGAAGCTGGCAGGACTGGTAAAAACACCCAAAGTTAATCACTTTTTTGTCTTTGTAGGACCAAGGAAAGGGGTTAGGTTTTTCAGTAAAGTTTTAATATTTGATCCAAGTTCAACCCAACGGGCACAATTCTGCAAACAACTCAATAGGATGAAGTGCTCTGATGACAAAAGTTGTGCTGCCGGAAAGCATTCATGAGACAGGGCTACAGGAACTATGACCCATAAATTAGATGTCACTGAGTTTATCCAGAAGAAATCCTTCAATGTAGGAGTGTATCACTGCTGGAGCAATTACTTTTCAATGGTTTGTTGGGGATTTTTTGGTCCTTTAAAATAATTTTCTAACCTAGCAGGGTCACATTAACTCTGAGTGCTGGTTCTGTTGGAACTTGTCCAAGTGTAAACTGAAATTCCCTGACCTTTGAGGCTCAGAGAAGACCTGTTAACATAATCTGCACTGATCACTTTTCCTAATTTAAACTGTTTGGGTTTTTTCCTTCATTTTCTGAAAAACGACCACAGTGTGTGTAACAGACACTTTTGGACTCTATAAATTAACCGGGCTTGACCTTCAAAAGAGAAAAATGTTTTAAAAGGGAGAAGGAGTAATTATTAAGCTTTTTGTCTGTGCTGCTTGTCAATTTGCATAACATTATCTGTAATGCTTTGCAAAGCTTTTTTTTGGAGGTCATCTAATCTTGTTAAATCTGTAACAGGGCTGCCACTGTATCGGACTTAGATGACACATTTGCACGACACAAGTCCCCAGCAATGGTGATAAATGTGTTTGTTACTGGCAGTCCAACCACGCAGATGCTTATTATGTATGTATGCATGCATTTACATTATTTAATCAGCTTCAGAAAGGAGAAAAAGGTCTCAGGAACCCAAGATATGGTTTGCTTTTGTATGCACTTACAGCCTGCTCGTGATAGTTGTAAGCAAGCATTATTTGCTAGCTGATCCAGAAAGATCATGAACTTCTTAGAGATTCCACACTGTTAGTATTGTTACTGTTTATTTACACAGACCTAGCCATGCAGATAGAATAATAACCAAGAGTATCTTTACCCTGTCTAAAACACACCAACTGGAAACTAAAACATAATAAGCAACATCAAGTTTAGGGGAAGACAAATGTTGCTAGCTAGACTATTTGTAGCAGAAATTTCCTGTGGCTAACAAAACACATGAAACTAGTAAGTGGACTGTACGTGACTCAAATGCTTTTATAAAGCATGAAGGATTGAACTCATTTTCACTTTAGGAATCCAGTCCATAGGCATGCCTGTATCACAAAGAGTTGAGGGGAAAATCTACACACAGAGGTCAATCCTGTAAACCCACAGAGACAGGAAAAAAATGTTTCAGGCACATGTAGGTCTAAAAAAGGCAATTTAAAAAAAAAAAAAAGGACAGACACTATTCAGAAGTTGGCAGTTAAAAGGTAAATTGCAAGCAAGCCATTTATTCTCATGAATATGAGAAAAAGGAGCATGCCTGTGTCTCAGTATTTCGTAAATCCAAAGGCTAATATAAACCAACCTGTTTCAAGAGCAGCCTAAGTCCATAAACTGCTACCAATTGAGACAGAAAACTTCAGTTTAATTATTGTCCTGCTACACTTTAATTGCTTGACCATGCTGATTAGTATTGAAGATGGTAGCTTTTATTTGGTCAAACTTACAAAACCAGAAAATGCTTATACACATGGAGAATTAGGTTCACTATTCCCATGCCACATGCATTTACAGGTGAACAATCTCTCAAAACTTGTAACTGCTTAGAGATAAAACTTAATATTTCCAGTATCTTTCATTTCAGCTCAAATTGATATAATAACTAGAAAAAAATAGAACAATAGTAGCTACTGTATAGGAAAAATATCACATACTTGTAATGCTGTTGAAAATGAAAACTGTTTTGATGGGCAAGTAAATTAATTTGTTACTAGTTACAGTCATAATAAAGAGTAGATGAATTAAGGGGACTCATTTTCATTTTGGTCAACTGCTGAATTAATGTAACTACCAAAAGTATTATCTTAACATTGCCTACGGTTTAAATGGACTTTGCAATTTGAAAGACAATTTATTCTTGTCAATTTAGTGACAGAACCTGAAGAACTGCAGAAGACAAGCTCAAGTAGTCTGAATACTGACTCCTGTTCCTTCATCTCCTGTGAGGAACTTCAACAAATATACTGGTGGAGCAACTGTTTTGAGATCAAATGTTGTTGCCCTCTGTAGAAAGGGCTGTTTGCTGGGCTTACTATGGAGTTAAATCTGTTTGAAACTTAATGTTAGATCTTCATCTTCTTTGTATGTGGTGGGTTGACTGTGACCAGTTGCCAGATGCACACCCAGTCGCTCTCTCACTCTTACTCCTTAACACGGCAGGAGGAGAAAATAAGATAAAAAAGCTCATGGGTTGAGATAAGGACAGGAAAATCATTTACCAATTACCATCACAGTCAAACCAGATGGAACGTGGGGAAAAGTAATTTAATGTATTGCCAATTAAAATAGATTGAGATGGTAAGAAAAAGACAAAAACTAAAACACCTTCCCCCACTCTCACCTTCTTCCAAGGCTCAACTTCACTTCTTCATCCCCAGCTCCTCATCACAATCTTAGCTATTTACAGCAGACACTAGACATGCTAAGGTAAATAATGACATTGTATTTTGCAGGAAAACACTGCTATATTAATGCTGGTTTATGCTAGACAACTTCCATACTCAGAAGATACCTCTAAATGACAAGTTGCAGCTTGAAGGTCGACCTGACTCTGAAGACAGTAATAAGTTGCCAAAGTCTGTAGATTACTTTTACTCATTTGCCTTTTCAAATCAAGACCCACTGTCAAGTAAGAACTTACAAAAATTTAGAGGAAAGCAAAATTAAGAGCTCAGGTTTCCATATTACCACATTAGAAATCCTGTTAATAACAAAAGTGTACAGTGATAGTTAACACAAACACTACATATAGCAATCTTCCCTGAAAATATTACTTTCCTTTATAAATAGCAAATGACTGTTAAAAGCAGCATGAATATTTATATAATTTATACTTAATTGGTGTAAGTCTGGTATTTTCAATAGATTTGCCCATATTTTACAGGGGACACATCTAACCGTTGATTCAAACCTAGCTTTTCAATCTGCATAATTGGTTTTGAAAGAAGGAAAATCACAACTAATCATTAATTTTTGTAGATCAAAATGACTTTCACTACATTTGTAACATCTAGTAAGTTATTTTAGGTAATATGGTAATATCATAAAAAGAATTTTGACCTTTATTCTAAAAGTGAATTTTTAATGTCCAATAATACTTTGCCAAGAATCTTGCAGTCATAATAGATGTTAAAAAAGCAAGTTCCTCAGACAGTATCATGCAGTCATGCATGGTTTGCCAGAAAGATAGGATGGCAAAGTGATCACACTGCTGGTGAGATGATCTACCGAATGTTGCAATAGAAGCTGCTTCCCAGCTCTGCGATTATCCAAATATAACATTAATTCATGTCACAAGCTGAGAATACCATAGAACAAGACAGAGATGCATTCTGGTTATTTTTATACAGGTTAAATAATCAATAAGTGCAAACTGGAATAAATCACTTTTCCACTGATATAGGCCACTGTATATTTCTACTTGTACAGCACGAGGAGGTGGATTTTCAAAAGACAACTGAGAGATACAGATCATCAACAAATTCTGTTAAATGATAAGATGACATTCCTCTCAGCACTTTGAAAATTGCCCACATCAAGTGTTTCTACTTCTAAAATAAGAAGTGAAAATTATAGTGTTTCCAGTATGGCCTTCAATCTTTCTCTCTTGGTTAATGATTACAAATGTCTAAAATTTCTGGATATATTTTCTCAAGTGAGAAAACACATATTCATTGGCCTGAATATACTGGTAAAGGGAGACATATAGCACCTATCATTTGCCAAGAAAATATTTTTAATATATACAAAATACGTGTGTATATATATCTCTCAGATGGTGGACTATGCAGCATATTATTTATATTATTTCTGTTTCTGTTTAAGAAATAAGCCAATGTATTCAGCACTAAGTCATACATTCCAAGTCTTCCTTTATAATCTTACTGATGGTTATTATACTAATATTGACTCAGATTATCTTTTAACAGAGCTTTTCAATCTTTGCAGCATTCTAGAAATTAAACATCACAAGAGAGAACAAATTCTTGCTCAAGAGTCTGTATCTTTTGTCCTCATTAAGGCCCAAAGTGGCAGAGGAAGGGAATGGAGAAATTTGCCGATCAATTAAAGTCTGACTTGTTTAGGAGAGAACAACTGAAGTTCGCTGTAAGTCAACTTTTGCCCAGTCTCATTACAAAAAGGCTGGCATGTCTTCTTCTCAAAAAAAAGGAAGCAATGAAATCTTATCAGTAATGGCAAAATGATACTAAGCAGACAGGATATTTTAAAGGAAAAACCCAACTAGGGAAAAATACAAGTACTTATCATCCATTTAATAAACTCCTTTTTAAATAGCTTTTGAAGCAAAATAAGGATTTTTTTTTACAATTACATCAAAGCAATCACATAATTCTGCATGAATGTGAAAACAAAGTGGAGTACTGTCACACCTCCAGAAAGACTACTGTTTGTCTGATGGGGGGCGTCTCCCGTCTGGCACAGTGTCAGCAATTTACTATTCCAATGAATTAACCCTCCAGGCAGGAAATTCATCTCAAAACAGACAGAATGGGGGAGGCGGCGGGGAGGGGAAGTACACATGTTTAAGGAGGCATGAAATCGTTTATTTGAAATATCTCTGTACTTTTAAATAAGAGCTGATTGACAAAAGACTTGATCCAAAACTTTGGTCACATACAAAGGTCATTTTTTGCTATGGTCTGCTCAGAAACACTTACAGGACAATTACCTTTGACTTTTACTTTGGAGCAATTTAGGATGTTGATTAAAGAGAGAAAAAAAGTGTTCGGTGTTAAACCACGTGTATGAAAAATGTAAGTCAGCCATTCAACATTACTAACACTTTAAGTGGGCTGTGAACTAAAGTAGCTAAGAGCAAGGCAGAACTCTGGACCCAGACTTGATTCCCCCCCCCCCCCCCCCGCAAAGAAGTTGGGTGAGGTGGGAGAATAGGCAGTGGAGATGGAAAAACACTGAACTGTAGAAGAAATGGAGTTGACTTTTGCTGGTAGCACTATCATTCTCTCACAAATTTAGTTATTCCTAAAACTCTGCTTATATCTGAATCAACACACTCCCAGTACACAAACTTGATAATATTTCTATAAGAATAAAAAGACTAAAAGAGTGGGGGGAGAAAAAATCCCCTAGATCTTCCATTTTTCAGACTATTACAGAACTGATTCCTAGAGTAGGCTTATCACCCATCAGCAGAGTAGGGACAGATCTTATTTTTTTAAAGTTTGCTTATGTTACAGGTTAAAACATACACCATCTCAATTTCAAGGTCTCCAAGGAGACAGGAAAAAACATGTTCCACTTTCAATCGCACAGATATAAAAATGTTTGAAAGTATAAACTCTAAGAAAACTTTAAGGAGGTAATCTTTAGGAGATGATCTGAAAATCATTTTGAGAGAGATCTCAATTTTCTAACTTGCTACGCTGGGGGGATATAAGTTGATGAAGTACGTTCTTTTGTGATTTTGACAACATGTATCTTCCTAAAGAGGTCAGGAAGCAGAAGAGAATTTACAGACTCTGTTATTGATCAGCTCAGTGAAGATGCTACCAAAATGAAACAGAACTGTGAAAGATTTATGAACAATTTCCAATAACTATTTCTCTACTACAGAGGTGCTCCATGGGATTCACCCTACATGGTCTCAGGTAGACAAAGCTACTTAGTCATTCCAGAAATATACCACAGTCCC
Organism: Harpia harpyja; assembly: GCF_026419915.1. Classification (NCBI taxonomy): domain Eukaryota; kingdom Metazoa; phylum Chordata; class Aves; order Accipitriformes; family Accipitridae; genus Harpia; species Harpia harpyja. Next base: position 37,305,238 of record NC_068941.1, read on the forward strand.
TACATAAATCTGTTAGAGGATCATATAAAATAAGTGAATAATTGAATGAAAAGTCCATTTTTTACCAGATGGCTTCACAATGACAAAACTAGTAACCGTAAGAAAGAAGCAAAAACCTGTACATTCATTTAAATATTACAAGGATCAACCCAAACCTTACCTCAAATTACTCTGAGATTAAAGAAGTCTAATTAACTTAGCAAATATTTGTGCTGAATCAGGTTAGCTGTGATCCTTCAGGGGAGGAGAGGCTGATGAATCTATTACTATCCTCCGGGCCCATGTATGCTCACTGAAGAGTGAAAGGTTGTGTTTTCAAGAGAAGGGCACGACTTTGGCAGGGAGAAGGGGGACTTTTAGTAAAGACACCTGCTGATAGTTGGCTAAGTGTGACAGAGCAAGGATTTCAGAGCTGGGAAATGCCCAAAGTGAACTCCACAGAGCTGGAGAGTGTCTCTATGTACTTTATTTATTCAACGTATCTATGCTCAATGATCTTAAAGGTCTTTTCCAACCTAAATGATTCTATCATTCTATACATACTGTGCAGCATGAAGTACATACGTCTCACTATACACAGTTGCCTTTGAACACAAGCCACTTTTGAGTGCTCGTGACAGTTCATTTCTGGGTGCTAGGAAAAAGCCCTGATGCTGTAGGCTCACATATAACAGCATTTGTTTACATGTGCCATGTGCATATTCTTTCTTACTATGTATGTAAGTCCTATTACCCTAAAAGAAGAGAATACATAATTCTGTACTCCTTCGCATTTTCTGTTTCCATCTGTAGCTCAAAAAGATTGGGGCGGGGGGGAGGGAGGCGGGGAATCTAGTATTGGTTATTTCTATCCCAGAAAAAAAGCAGCAGCAGGATACTTCACAAAACAAGCTGTCCCTGTGAAATTCCTGCCTACTTCAGATTCAGTTGGCAGCCTAAGCTTTGAATAAGCTTCTCAATTTCTAACATGCTTCTTTGGAAAGCTGCTGCACATCAGAGTTTCCAAACCTGTGTGAGACATACAAACTGTGTATTTTTATTTTGCATGTCAAGATTATTGAATTATTCAACTCTGGAAATACATACCAGCAAAATACACTTGCCTCTTTGTTTTGCTGTTTAATCATTTACCAAAGACATTTGGTGCTGGAAGTTGATGATGCCACCAACTAGATGGTCACACAACTTGTGCTTCTTTATATTAAATTATTTACCCCTAAGCCATTGTCTGAATTCCACCTTCCCAGAAAACTCCCTCGGAGACCCCAACTGCCTGCATCTGTTCCAGAGACTTTTGGAACCATCTCCCAATGCCAAGACACTCTAAGATGCCCAACACATGGTAAGAGGCCCAGGACTCTGTTTAAAATTTCTCATGCAACTTATCAACAATTTTGTGCACCATAGGCAAGGGAAAAACAGTGTCTCAGGGCTCTTTATGGGTTTCTTCTCTTCCTTCTGCCATATTCTCAGGTAACAGGTTCCTTTGTTTACTCTTGTTACACAGGGCTCTGGGCCACTCAACATCGCTCTTTTATCATAGCATTCTTAATTCTTTTCTTTTTATATGAGGTGATGTCATTTAAATTTATATTTAAATATATAAACTCAAAAGCCAGTAATGATAAGCTGGAAGTGTCACTGGTTTCCACTAGCTAGATCTTGTTCTGTATCTAGAGTCAATTATATAGGTGGTGGAACCAGCCATTTCCCTGAATGAATGGCAGACCTCAAGGATGACCCCCAGTTTATTTTAGGCTAAACGAATCTTGATACACCTTCATATATAAAGATAACTATAATTCACTGAAGATTACTTCCAAATCACAAAACCACAGGTGTCTGACTTTAGATCAGACAGGGCCGAAATCATAACCAAGGGGAAACATGTATTTCCACAGCATAACACATTCGAGGATCTTCAGCATCCAAATAAAACTGATGTTTGTTTCAGCAAAGCACTGCAAACTCGGGAGTGTGCCTCTTCCACAGTCCCCCATGACAAAACACAGACCTTTACAGGCTGACTCTTTGAGGTTACTGGTGTGTAAGAGCACCCACTGGCCAATTCTTGTGAAGATTTTTGTCTACTGTCTATCAGTGGCTGCTATAATACATCTTCTATAGCATATGTGCAACACAGAGCTGCAGCTAGTCGAACATTTGGAGATGCTTGACTGTAAGCTTGTACCAAGTGCTGCCATGATGTAGCATGTCAATAATCCATGTTACTCAGAGTGGAGCATCAATGGATTAAAACATTCCCCAATTACACCATACAGCACAATAGACTATAATAGCTGTGAACAAGCCATTGTGTCACTATTAAGTGTTTCGTCATGGTCTGTCAGAGAATACTAAGGAAAATTCAAGTCTGTAGATTGCTGGTAAGATAAAACGCAATGTCTCATTCAAATACATATGAAATCTCCTTGTGAAAGATTTACATGCAAAATTCCTCTAACTGTTATGGGAATTAGCTCTATGAATTCCCCACACACTTATGGCAGCAGGATAGGCGCTTCTGACAGCATGGCAACAAAGGCTTTGGAAATTTGTTACTGAAAAAGCATTGAGAATTTACTGGTAGGTAGGCTTGTTGTCTTTCATTGGCTCTTTTCTTCGAATGAAATAGCAAGTTGTTTTTAATCCTTTTGTACTCAAACACCCAAAAGGCACTGGTATTTCTCTCGCAAAACTTCAGCTGAGTCATCCCCCCCCCCCCAAGACCTCCTTTGAAAAACATCTATACTCCTAAATCTCTCTTGCCCCCTCCTTCTGAGTATAAAAGGAACATTTGTAAACAGGTATATACAAACTTATTTGTACCATGTTAATTCTCAGGGCTTCCAGCAACGTCAGAGAGAGAGGATTTCCTGACACTTAACAGAAAACAGGGCTGATGGAGTCACCCTTCACCAGCGAAGCATACCCATGATACTAGTGCAAGCAGCTCTGCCAGCATCAGGTTTACAGAAAGTCCAGGTTGACTATGCTCACGGCAGGTTGTTACGAGCCTTTAACCAGTCCCACTGAAGGAAGATATTGAAAGCAAGGGTGCGTGAAACATGCCAAAGCTGAACCCAAAATCGTTCCTGCAATGCCTGTGTATGCTCTAAGATTACCACTGCAACAGGGTACAACAACCCCTATTGTCACAGGCTAATAACATTCCAGGGAAGAATTCAGTGATATTCAGAGATTTACCTTTTTGTCTTGTCTTTGCTGTTTTCAGATACAAGAAAACCAGCTATGTAAACAAGTCTTTTATATGAGAAAATATTGGGTTAGTCCTTGGGGACCTCATTCATACTCTCTCCCTTTCAATTTATTCCTTTATATACTAATCTAATATGTCGTTTCATACCACCAGAAGCCTCCAATAAGCTTTAAAAATATGTATGACACCTCTAATGTAATTTTCCTTCTTCCTTTAGACAGATGGTCACACATTACAGCCCACTCTGTTTAGATTCACACGAAACCTAAATAAATCTTGTGCATCGTACTCACTTTTAAATAGCACCCAATCTTAAGACTAACTGAGCTAAGGTAGGACATATTTAGGGTGATATACCAGATACAACATGGCAGGGCACAGGCAACATTTTTACCAAGTCTGTAACTCACATTAGGTTAGAATTAAACAATGGGTTGTTTGCTTTGGCCACCCATTATTGCAGTGTTCTTTTTCCTTTTAACAAAGTTAGTGCTAAGTCTTTCCACTCAATTTTATGCAAACCACAAACAAATATGTCACCTCATTTTAACTTGCAGATTTTTGATTCAGGAGAACAATGGAAAAAAGGAAGGTAGTCGCCAAAAGCAGTCTGACAACACCAGACTGTCAGAAAACGCTTTAAATTAGAAGTTTGTATAGTTTCTGGCCTCACACAACGAAGCAGAGAACAGCTTTGGCTGCAGGGCCATTCTAATACAGAAAGATGTGTTTTAATAATGGATGCAAAGTATTTTATCAGCACAGCAAGGAGGGATGAGGGTGGGAAGATGATGAATGACTTAAAATTCTGCAGGGGGTTTCTACTGATGTAGTTGTTTAGAAAGATGCCATGCTCTGTCACACTGCTTTCCCTTTCTCCAGGCTATAATGAAATGAGTGCAGCTAGGGAATCATAACCTCATGCAAGAGCACGGCATGGTCTTATCTATCTTCAAGATCTAGTGCTTTACTATCTGCAGTCATGTGGCATCAGCTCAGAAGATGAATTTCTTCAAAAGAACCAAGTCAGAGTCTAGTCCCTTTGCCTGCAAGAAATGCCATTTGGATTAGCAATCACAACACGACCTTTTCACTACACTCAGAGACAATTAGGATACACCAGATTTGTTTCAGACTCTTTACCTGCATTGCAAAACACTAGGACCTTTTCGTTAACTACCTCAGTGCTAAATATTCAAGGGACTAATTATCTATAATTACCATTCATGAGCTATATCAACTGCACCAACCTTACATGCTTTCGTCCAAAGACATTCTTCTTTTGACAAAACAACTAAGGCTTACTTCCCTCTTTCACAATTTATTTCACGGTAGTGTTCTGCCTAGTGCCTAACCTAGATATTGACCCTTAATATCAGCATTAGAAGCAGCTGAACTTATATGTATGTACGTACTCTGTTTAAGACCAATTCACATCGCTGCCAGTGATCCCAGAAATCCAGATTTACATTTTACTTTCTCTAATACCAAACTAAAATGAAAAACATAAAAGCTAAAACTTCAAAAAGAAGTATCTACAAGTTGGATGTGGAAATCTGAACCTCACTATTCTTTTAAATGTAGCCTGCTTCTAGAGAGAACACACACTTAGGTAATATGGGGATGCTTACACCATTTTAGAATCAACAATTTTGTATTTATTATACAACAACAGAAGTCATAAGGGCTTGAATTTTTTTTCCTTTATTCCTCTGCTAGCAGCTAAAGAAATACACAAACCAGAATGCTGTGTTTCAGCAATACATCTTTCTGTTTTAAATCACAGGCAGTAAGAGGGTGGACTTTCACACTGATTTCAAAAGAATATTTGTAAAATTTTCAGCTTCTTTTTGCTCATCATTTTTTAAGAAAAGAGTACTTTGCTAACTTATAGTAAGACTATTCCACAGGCATTCCAAGGAAACAACTGAAAAGAGCCAAGACTAATTAACTTTGCAATGTGTAACCAAATAGACAGTTTCACATACAGTACCTTGGAGCATGTCACTGTATTAAATGACACATGCAACACTCCTAAAAAATAACAACCTGCAAATCCCATGGCTAAAGCACACAGGCATTAGACAACAAATTAAATCAGAGGGAAAAAAGTGATACTTGGTCTTTAGCAGGGAGTAAACCACAGGAACACCAAGTGTTGCATACAACATATATCAGGTGTCAGGGATTTCACACAGCAAGCACACACTGAATACAAATACTAGTGTCATTATATGATATCCCATTCAGCTGCAAATCAAAGCAAACAAGCAAATTCTGAGTCACAAACCATCAACCCCCCTAGCAAATTACACATAAAATATCCAGGCGGACACCGTCATAGAAGACATTTTAACAACATTGGAGATACAAAGATTTAAAATTAAGCTGGATTTTGAGTGCAAGACCTGGAAACAACAGTAAAAGCCACATTACAAACAGGTTAGAGAAACTGTGACACAGAGAGCCAGAGCTGGGTCCACTCCTTGTGCACATGAGTGTAGTTCCCAGTATTTCACCCAAGCTGGGAATCTGACTCCTGGCCCCTCCTGAAGGCAGGAGATCCAGACCATTATCTCCTTTGTACATTTATCGCACAGAAAGAGCATGAATGACACAGAATCTCTAGTAGCAGGGTATGCTTTTGAGGGTCTGAATGGCTATGTAGCCGGTCATTTGCTGTACTGAATACATTGTGTTTAACTGGCCTTGAACACAGCGGAAGAGGCAGCATCATTTGATCTATTGAACTGTTAAAGGTTGTTTATTGCAAATTTTAGGAAAATACATGCTTATATTAGATTCAAGAGAGTAAAAGGATGTGCTGACAAAGGGCACATTTATTAGAGGAGACCTAATTGCGTACTTAACCTTAGGTACATGCTGTCTTAATGGCAAATGAAAATATGCCAAGCATTTTATATTTTTCAGAACAAGGGCCAAAGGCAACAGAAGAATCAAACTCTCAACACAGAGAAACCTTTTCTTTTTCTCAATTTCATCATAGCTAAAGCAACCTCTGGATGCCCTCAGATTAAAATATCTGCATACTAATAAATAAGATGCTTCACAGAAGAGGATCTTTGTTCTCTGCAGTGCCAGTTGTCCCACCCACCCCTCTGCATATATACTGCATATACTAGTGGACAACATTTGGTTAAAAAGGTCTTATATTTAACCTGTTTGCACCTTTCTATATCCATTTTGTTGAAATTCCTATCAAACGTTGCCTTTCCTACCAGTGCATGGCAAAGCAAAATGTCACACTGAGGGAAATTGCCTCCAATCATCTCCAATTAACTACTATGCCTCTCAGTAGCTCCTAAAATCACAGGGGCTATAGGGACTTAAATTGTCCCCCAAGGCTTTGGAGGGAGATGATGCATGATTATATATTGAAAAATCCTTTTTGAGGATAAAAAGAAACAAAACAAAACAACACCCGCATTCGCTGAAGAACGGAAAACTGAATTGGGAGAAAAATCACAACACTGATCTCTCCTCTGCTTGAAGCTGATCACCACGATTATGTACCAGGGAATCGACTCCTTGGTCCCAGAGTCACTCTGCTGGTTTTAGAAGACTTTTATGAACTAGTCCCTGGGGAAATGAAGGGGACAAAACCTCAGTCCACAGTCATGTCCACCTCCACCCAACAAGGGACAAGAGTGGGTATACAAGAGGAAACCTGCCTGGAAGGTGCATGGGGAGCCAGAATTTTCCTCCCAGGGTAAGAGGGGAGGATGTGAACTGCTTATTTACGGAAAAGACACTGTGTGCTCCTTGTTCTGTGAGCAAGGATCATGTCAGTGACCAAACAAGTGAAAACAAAAATTCTGTGGAAAAACAACCTGTGAAGCATCAGCAGCTGCAATCCAAGACAAAACAGACAAAACCCATGTGGAGAAGCATGCATGTCTCCCTGGTTTCACAGATCAATGGTTCCTTGGGGAAAAGAAACCCTTGTTACGTTGGCCCACAGTAGCTCCCGACAACCTGGGTGAAAGAAGCCTGAATATAATTCAAAGCAGACCAGCACAGAGGATGCGGAACTGGCACAGGCAGATTTGGATATTCACCCTAGTACATCAATCTTCAGGATTGTTCCAATTTTCTTACCACGTGCTAAAGATTTATACCAAACCTGGGGCTCTGTCCCAGAAGATATTCAACTTGCTGAAGAATTCAGAAAATAAGAAAAGGAAAAACTGACAAAACAATAAACACGTTTTTTACTGTATGCCCTCTATCATCACTCCCCACTTGTGCATGGGTTGTAGGGGCTCAACAGTAAGAACTCTGTGCCAACGTGTGATCACAACCCCCCCCCCCCCCCCGAGACTGCCAGCTGCTGAGCAGGTGTATGCTGTGCACGCACCCTCGGTTAAAACAAGAAACCTAACAGCAGAGCGACATATTTGCTGCAGTCAAACATTAGAATATAAAATAAGCAGGCACTTGAATACTAGCAAAATAACTTAAGATCCCGATAATTTATTCAAGTGACAATGGCAACCTGTACTAAAAATAATGCTTTCTCCCCTCTTACAATGCTGTCAGCAGATATACAGAGACTGAAATTTCAGTTTGTGACAGAAGTTGTATTTTTGCATTCTCAGAGGTGTGAAAGTATGGAAAACAATAAGAATCACAAGATAATATGAAATACCAATAATATTTGAGCCTAAAGTAGTGTTTTGCATTGTGAAAATAATGCACAACTATTACTTAATTCTAGGAGCACTTTCATAAGGAAGCATATATTTTCCTTCACAATTTCAGACGGAAAATGTGGGAATAGAATTGCGCTTCTGAAGTCGCACAGAGACCCAGGACCCCAACTCACGTCTTTTTAAATCTCCCAATCAGGTGTGTATTAACCAATACCATGCATTTATTCTATTATCTTGTATTTTGAGAATTCACAGGGGAGGAAAGGTTTGCTTGCTTTTAACAGTCCTCTGATATAGTTGGTTGGGCTTGGTTTTTTTTAAAGGATTATCTGTCATTTGCATTTGTTCTTGTAGATTTTATCAGCAGTGTTAGTCACCTCTTCCATTCTGTCCATATACCCTTCTAAGTTTACCATGAATGGATGACCAGATCATTTTATTTACAAAAAAAGTATGGACTATTCCCAAGATGGGGAGGGAGGGAGGGGGGGAGGGAGGGAGGGAAAGACTGAAAAGACCTTTATTGATGATCCATGTGTTAATTATCGCTTTTATGAAACCAGTCCAAACTGTTCATTAAGATCCAACGAAATTTTAAGGTGTTCTGAGAAAGGTGAAAAACAGACTATGCAGAGGAAAAAATGGTAAGGTTTCTACCACCATGAAAGAATACACTAAGAATACAGAACAGTGAAAGGAGATTAAGAAAGAATTTACTTAAGAGAATAATTAAAAAGTTGACATGTGCCAAGGCTGGAACTGCAGCTTATCTGAAGAGTCTTAAACTCCTATAAATAAACCACCAGGCAAACAAACAAAATCTACTTCTGACAAGTTCTTAATCCCCTAATTACCTGAAAGAAATCTGTTCACTCCCTGAAAGTTCACTTAATAGCAGAATATGTACTTTGTGGTATAAAAGCATATTTTAAAAAATCCTGGAGTTATGAGAGTAAGTCTGAACACATTTGATGGAACACAGTGTGTAATATGTTGTCTGAATGGAAGATGACTGTAAGCAACTCGTTTCAGATACTGAACGGATGGCTGAAGAAAAGGAAGTTTGACATTTCTCAGAACCTCAGGAGTCCCCCAAAAAGATCGTCTGCAACAGGAGGAAGGCTTCATTTCTCTGGTCATTTCTCCCTCCTTCACCTCCTTTGAAGTTTCATTCAAAATAAAACTCAAAGATAAAACAACCCCTCAGTGGGTTAAAAAATGTTATGATTTCATCAGTCAAAATGGCAGAGCCCTGTTATCCTGTCATGGTTTAACCCCAGCCAGCAACTAAGCACCATGCAGCTGCTCACTCACTACCCCCCACCCAGTGGGATGGGGGAGAAAAATCGGGAAAAGAAGTAAAACTCGTGGGTTGAGATAAGAACGGTTTAATAGAACAGAAAAGAAGAAACTAATAATGATAATGATAACACTAATAAAATAACAGCAGTAATAATAAAAGGAATGGAATGTACAAATGATGCACAGTGCAATTGCTCACCACCTGCTGACCGACACCCAGTTAGTCCCTGAACGGCGACCGCTCCGCCCCCACTCCCCCCAGTTTACATACTGGACATGACGTCACATGGTATGGAATACCCCATTGGCCACTTTGGGTCAGCTGCCCTGGCTATGTCCTGGGCCAACTTCTTGAGCCCCTCCAGCTTTCTCGCTGGCTGGGCATGAGAAGCTGAAAAATCCTTGACTTTAGTCTAAACACTACTGAGCAACAACTGAAAACATCAGTGTGTTATCAACATTCTTCTCATACTGAACTCAAAACATAGCACTGTACCAGCTACTAGGAAGACAATTAACTCTATCCCAGCTGAAACCAGGACTTATCCCAATTGAGCAAACTGAGTTCATGATTTGACTCCTCTGAAGGCAACTAAACAGAACCTGTAATCATGTGGATAACTTACCTGAGTTGAAGCCTAATTTAATAGCCAGTGTAGCCCTCTTTCCAGGAGTCAGTCTGAACTGTGGATCTGATTTTGAGGAATTTAAGTATTTCATAGTCGATCAAGTGGAAGCAATATTGTGAGATTAAAAATCCACACTCCAGGGGAAGAAAAAAAAAAAAAAGCTTTCAGGTTGACGCTGTCATTTGTGACATACTTAGCTACACCGTATCTGCACTTTTCTTTCTACTGAAATTCAAGTACTAAAGAAGAAAAGTGCCGTCAATTTATCCCTCCACTAAGTGCTATTTTGTAAGGTTTTTTATTCTCTCAATGTTTTCCACTTACTTAGGTCCAGATTCTGCTGCTAATACCTACATTTTACATTTTGTCACATAGTGGGGTACAAACATCAGCATCAACAGAAACAAGGCAACTAAACTGTTCTTATAACAAATGCTTTGCAGTATCAGATTTTAAAAACTTGCCTGTACCCTTACCAAATTTCAAAATACACTTTAAAGGACTTCTACTATTATTGCACAGTTTTCTTCCATGAAGTATGTGTTCAGGCTAATTAAAGAGGCTCTAAAAAATGTCTGCTTCCATACAGTAAAAAAGTAGGTACAGAAAGCTTCCAGAAGAAACCTTTTTCTCAGTGATGATTACAGAAATCAATATATCACACATGATTATTCAAGACCACAAAGACAAACCAGGAACCTCTTTTTTCCTTATGGAATACTTTTATTTAAGTCTAACTCAGAGAATTCTAGGAATATTTTAATTGAAGCCTGCTCTGAGTTACAAGCAGTCGGAATACGTAAATTCAAAGATAACTGCTGAAAGTAGGAAAATATGCTGTAGAATATCTTTGATATTTAAACAGTCAATAAGGGTACAAGCCTCTTTAAGCTATTTAACTGCAAATAGCAAAAACTGCTTAATATCATTGCTATATATAGTAAGATATTTTATGCATAAATATGTCAAGGTCATTTGGTGTCATTACTAATATAAGAAGCCATTTCAGTATAAATGATATTAATTGGGGGATTAATCAGTCATACAGCAATGCTTAAGCAACTTCTTCACAAACCTTGCAAATTCAAGGGTCACCTCTCCAAATATTTAAAAAGGACAATTACTTCCTTCCCCAGTTTCTAAATCTCTCAAGGACACTAAGTTGGGTCCCAGCTATCAACTTACAAGGAATTTCTGCCTCCACAGAGGTTTCAAGCAACAAATAAAACAGTGGCTGTTACTACCACTCGTTGTCCTCAATAGGTTATTTCTTACACGTTACTAATCAGAAGCCCTTACTATGGTTTCATAAGATAAGTACATTCACCATTACCCACTTTAGCTTATCCATGACAAACTAAAAAGGATCAAGTGTGGCAAAGCACCTTTAAACAGTGTACTGTGAACAGTAAACAGGTGAACAGTCTCTATAAATTTAAAAAAAAAAATAAATAAAATAATAACTAATTATAGAAAAGGCTTATTTTAGTTTAACTACCTTAAAAGAATGTCGCTATGTGAGACAGTCCTGTTTAATGGTGCAACCACAATAACAAAAAACCCCACTGTGACTAAAATAATGAAAGATGCTTTGCTGAGAGATTTAAGAAATGACTGAAACTTGACCTACCCTTTATGTTTTGCTAGTATTTAGCAGTTTGTAGCAAAAAAAACCAAAACCCCAGGAGCATGATGTGAACAGAAGTCTCTAGAAATGAATGAGAGACTTAGGACTTCAAAATTATTTTATTCTTATTTCTACCAGAAATAATTCAACCTTTCTTTTTACTTTCCAAAGGCTACTAAAATTGGAAAAATAAAACGAGCACAGATGTTAATCACTGGTGTTAACTTCCAAATCCTATGTACTGAGCTAACACACTCCAGAAGATACTAGTTTAAAATGTAATACAAATGAAATTACTGTTCTAATTACTGGGGTTTGTGTGCATCTTTTTTTAAAGCTTCACAAATTTTTCAGTTTTGACTTTACATTGGAACATCTGATACTGCTGTAGGAAGGGAATAACTTTGGGGTCAAAAAAGACAAAAAAAATGGAAGAAATCTTTAAGCTGTTCATACTGCTTTTTTTAAAGGTAATAAGAAAAATTTTAAGATATTTGATAAATATTTTTTCATACCCACAGTCACTAAAGACTTACCTGAAATTAATTAGAGTAAAATGAATAGGCTTTGAATTAACACCTAAAATGAGCAATTAGGATGTAATTAAGTTAAAATCTGAAAAGATGTGTATTTTTAAATTTTGGAAATTCATCAAAAACCTATTGTCTTTACAGATTCCTACCATGTTTGCTGCTGCTAATGGAAAATAGAGATGAAGAAACTAATATTAGGTCAAATAACAGAAGAGAAGCTCTAATTTTTTAAGCATAAAAATAATTAGCAGATATTAGAAATGAGTTACTTAAAGTTATCCATTCTATTGCAAATGACATTCATTGAAACACCATTCATCTGATTTTCATCCTTCACTAGAGCAACCTTCTCCAGCTAGAAAGCACAGACCCAATTTAATTGTTTAGAGATTGAGATGAAGCCCATATAAGTTCATGTTTTCTCATGATGCCAATAGGGCCTATGTTGGTTCCTTTGGAAATGTTAAATCATAGGATTCCACCTCACTCAGAAATGAGTCATTGGGTAATATGCACAGTTCATAAACATTGCCAGCATCCACCCATATGGAATACAAAACCCCTTAAGAAATTAAATAGGCTTAATATAACAGTAACACTTTTACATAGAATTTATATAACATTTTATATACACACCTGGATGTATATATAAAAATTCATACACACACACTGTATGTACTATCATCTACTTTTTCTCAAGAAAACTGTGCAGTTGAAAGTATCATTTAATTTGAACTCAGCTATCGAAACACATCTATCAAACTGTTACTCCCCGATCATTTTTCCTACTGTTTACTCTTGCCTGTAACACCACAACTTCAATACACACATATTTACAAAGGCTGTAGTTTCCAAAATGGCCTATTTCAGGTCCTCTCTTTTTCATCCTGTATCTATCGCAAATGCAAATCCATGACTCTTCTATAGGTGGCTTTAAATAACCACCTCCTTTCCCTTCATGCAGCTGAGGAGAAGGCAAAGGGCGGGAAAGCAAAGCATCAACTCCTACCGTCAGATACAGCTGGTAAGTCAGTTTCTTCATGTTAAGGCTCTTTGTTGAATGGGGCAATTGGCCCAAACTTGTGCTGTTCCATTTTCTAGGCAGGAAGATATAGTACACATGTAAACTAACTATTACCTAGATAGGACAAGTGCTCTAAATGCTGTCTTTTTTGGTTTTATGACTGCAATCCTTTTTCAAGATCCACACCTGAACTCAACATGCTAATTCATCTGCTATTTTAGACAGGAACTTCACCACACACACCTTTACCTAAAAGAGAAGCGATACTGGCAGCATGAGTCTGCTCTTCTTGGCCTGCTCTAATACACAACACTGTGACATAAAGTGCCTTTTTACTCTGAGGTGGGTTTGTTGGGTTTTTTTCCCTGCCCATTTCACATCTACTTTTTATAGTACTTGATGAGTCACAGCAAGACAGACAACTTAGATAAATTGGATCATAGCCAGTAAAACCCATCTCACAGCTGCTCTCTACCTCTGCAACAGAAACATCCTTCATCATAAGATCTGTTAAAATAAGCTGTCAATAAAAATTCCCCACTTTTATCTGGAAAAGAGTTGCTGGCAGAAAAAGCCAGTAGCAATAAAATCAGAGATAAGGCACTGCAGCATCACTCAGCATTCAGTAAGGAAAGAGAATCAAACCACTGCTTTGCATTTAATTAGGATTAGGCCAAATATGGGGCCAAATATTCAGCATTTGTAAATCACCTGAGCTCCACTGAGCTTTACCTGTTGACATCCACTAAAAATACAAGTCTCTTTCTCTGGAAATGAAATGCCATATACACTGATCTAGAAGAGAGAGGAAGGTGTTTGTACACTTATTAATATCCTGTACATCCCACCTAATGTTTCTCTTTCAGTGCAGTGCCACATGGACATACACTAGCTTACCCTGAGTAGGTCAACAATTTCTACCCAGAAAATGGCAGCCCCTGGTCCTGGATGTGGTATCTAGCTTAATTGCAGGCAAGAAGCTCTACTGCCTGGGCTGCTCTAATGCTGGGTATGAAAAAACACACTATTTCTCTATGCACTGCACAGCCATAGGAATAACCTTAACAGTCATTCTTGTTGCAAAAGCACTAATATAGTCATTTTACATGTGATGGAAGTAAGGCAGAGAGACAGCAAGTAAATTGTCCAGCCACAGGCAGAGCCAGGAGTAGAAAAGAGAATTTCAAGTCCCAATCCGTTGCTGCTACTTCTAGACTGTATTTTCGTCTTCTTAATGGCCCACTATTGATCCCCACTATAGAGCTCCTTTCAGACTCCATATGTCTTAAGCAAAAAAGACAAAACCAGATGATCTTTATTGGCACGAAGGCGCTCCATTGTTTCTGACTGATCTACTAAGAACAAAACAATGTTCAAAACAATCCAGCACAAGGCACTACAGCTGAGAAAAAATAATTAATCTTCTATTATTCCAAGCTTTCACAGTACTTCTTTTTGCTGATAGAAAAATACTTATACAGCACGTCTAGAATTACATCACTACTGTTTAGCTGAGAGCTCGGAAGAGGCAAAAAAATGACTCTCAAAATGCCAGTTACAAAAAGAGACTGTTTCAGACATTTGAAGTACCTTGTTGCCCCACATAAGCTTCTGAGGTCTCAACATTCCAGTAACTTATCCACTCCACACAAGTCCTGTCAAGGCCGTTCATATTAGGTGGACAGAGGAGGAGGTGTGGTTCTTTAAAAGGAGCAAGCAGAGCTGCAACTCTCCATCTATAATGTAAGTCCCAGTGAAGTCCTCAAAATCAAATTTAAAGAATACTGAAGTGCACAGATCTCTTGCAGGCTCCTTATCAAGGGATGCCTATCATTCAGAGGATTAGTTCGATTAGCTTCCAGCTTCAAACCCAGCCTCTCTAAGAGCCTGGACAAGAGGGGCACAACATTAGCTAGGAATATCTACTCTCCTTCACTGAGTACTGTGAAACCTAGTGAAACATGAATGCTTTTCATCAGTTAGGTTATTTGTAGAAAAAACTTCTGACTTCTGAACTCAGATGCTAACTGAAGCTACATTCATGTGATAGTTTGAAATCAGATTTTAATGTTTGAGGTTTGATTGCAAAACTGTCACAGGTAACATTGGTTGGTGCTATTTCCCACTGCCAATAGTTAGGGGGGTTGCACAGAATATGGAACTCAGGTTCTTCCCTTTTGATCAGAGGGAGTTGAAGCTGTATCTCCCACTGTAACCATCTGGCTATTTCATAGGGTTGGGTAAGGTGCTCCCAGTTTCTCCCACTGACACTGTTCTTCATAAATATTCAAACCCATTTTTTTAAAGAAAAAGGAATGCAAGTCTGCTGTTCATCTTCCATTCCTTTTAAAGTGGCTATGGATTTGGCCTCTGCATTTGTCTTTGGGCATCTTGTTCATCCAGAGATGAAACACTGCAACCCACTCAGTTTGAAACCTCTGTGTATTTGTTTCTGAAGAGCTTTAATATAACTTGTTTTTGTTTACCATGAGTTCCTTTTTCTAATCATTGATCTGAATCCTTCCTTCTGTGCATGATCCTTACTCGAAGAGAAAAAAAAGTTCTGGTGCTTTCTTATCATGCATTTTATTCTTGTACTGTGAATCAATGCATTTTGCTTTAAGGCATTTTCCTTCACATTCTTTTAACCAGCGATGAGCTGAATGTTCATCAGTAGCTGTGGGATATAGCAAAGAGAGAGCAAAACGAAGTGCCAGGCTATGCACTGCTTCCTTTGGGAACGAGGGATCAAATCCAATAAAGGACTTACAGATCTTTAACTTTCCAAAGACTGCGTCACAGAGCACAAACATCATTCAGGGTACCTTACCCTGGAAACAGGCAGATTTTGCGATTCCACTGACACTACAAACTGAGCAAGAAACAGCCTGAAGTCTGCAGATTGATCATACAACTGCCAAAAATTCACCCACACAAGTATGCCGAAAATGGGTGTCAATCCTTGTCACGCTGCAGCTTCCGTAATGTGAGGCACCTTGAAATGACATAGTCTACCAGTCACAGCAGTCTCCTTGTAAGGCACCTACCTATTCCCTGTTTGCCCAAGACTATATAATGTTCATTCTTACAGTTTCATAGCAAAACAGCAAAGAGTGAAAAAGGTAGCAGTGATGCTGTCCATATTACCCTTGCGTAAGCAATAACCTAATGTTGGGGATTCACAGCGAGGAAAGGACAGCTCTTAGTTCGTTCTTGCTCCTCAGCTAGAGGGGGGCTTAAGTCTATACCTACCAAGGGAAAAATGGCCCATGCAGCACGCTGAATAAGGAGCTAGGAGGTACAGCACAGTCAAAATAAATCAAGCTTTACAAAGCAGAGGAAGGAGTGCAACTTCATACTTGAGAACTCACATGAAAGAAGCCACCCTAATCCCTTTTCCTTGGACTGCCCACATGCATCATCCAGCAACTGATTACCTGTGAAGTCTAAAGCAAAGCCAGAATAGCAGTCAGGCCTCCCAGGCACTGAAAACCAAGCACTAGTCAGTGTATCAGCGCTCCTTTCCCTGCAGTATTGTTCCACCCCCAGTTTCGCTAACGCCCTTCAAGCCTCTTCTCCACCGGTCTGAGTGAGGTCAGTTCCATGCTTACCTTCCAGGAGCTTCTCAATAATGACATTACTCAATGTCCATTTCTCCCAATAAAAAATTAATGGACTTATTAAATAAATTTTACAAATAGCTTACTGGAAAAAAATGTTATGCCTTTGCAGTCTACAACATTTCCAGCAAATTCTTTTCATTAGGCAGTATGCTTTCTACTTCATAATTAAAACAATTTTAAAAGTAATCTGCTGGGTTTTATACTCAAGCCTTCTTAACTCTTATCTTCCTTTATGAGTAATAACAGCCTTCCATTTATATAGCATTATTACATGAGAATTTTCACGTAAAAAAATATGAACGTTCCACAAATGCATAGGTATTTTTTGTCCCCATAACTCATACAGGAAATTATTAAGTTTTCATATAGAAATTCAGTATGTACCAAAAATACTGATGAGGGTAGTTCTTATATTGATAAAAGGAGGTTAGGAAGTTTTACTTCAGACAGAGAGAACACTCAGTAGTCTCTTGAACCACCTGGCTTCAGAAGGCTCCTTGTCTGCTGGACCCCTGTGAATAATGTTTCCAGCATTACATTTCCTATGGCCATTATGGTCAAATTTCATTGAAGTTATGATTTCATACAAATATGTGTATGTGTCTCTGTGTGTTACTAGAAACAGTGACATGAGCTATCTTCTGTACTAACTGTAGAAAAATAAATTTTGTTCCTCATGCTGACACCTTCAGGGACTCTTATAAAGACAATATCTCTTGCTGACCATAGGCCAACATGATATAGAGGATGCATAAGTATGGGTGTCTGTCCCTTATATATAAAGATAAAAAAAGATTAAGATCTCTAAAGATTAACGCCCCCCCCCCAAACCAAAGACTTTTGAAATAAAAAGGTGCAAGAAGCATTGCAAGAATACCACCTTTATGCTAACATAGGTCATCTTGCAGAACCTTTTATTGCAACAAGTGACGTTTAATGTTTGACTATGTCATTTTAGACCAGAAAAGGCTCAATAAACAACCACCACTACCACCCTCCCCATCAGGAAATATCAGTTTCTTTGGACCTTTTTTCACAGAAGACTTTTTTCAGGCTCAGAAGAGAACTTTCATTGCACAAGAGCATGTAATGCAGTACTACCAGGGTTTGAAGAGTTTCCAGATGACTCTCTTGAATTCAGGTCTGCCATATTAAGGTCCATAAACTAATGGACATTCCAGGCTAGGTGACCATCGTACTGTACTGACTTCTACCTACTGTAGCTAGCCTAAGCTTCCTGCGGGGTATTGGATTTATCAGACTGCTATGATAATGGCCATTCCAATTTTTGAGCTGCACTACTTTTCTGGAAAAAAAAAAAAAAAATCAACTACCTTTCATAAGACTTTTTTTTTGGCCTAGCTGTACTGGGTCTGGCTGGGATGGAGTTAATTTTCTTAATAGAAGCTCCAATTGTGGTGTGTTTAAGATTTGTGAACAAAACAATGCTGTAGCACACTAATGTTTTACCTATTGCTGACAGTGCTTGCACAGCATCAAAGCCTTCTGTGCTTCTCACTCTGCTCCCCCAGTAAATAAATTGCGGTGTGTGCAAGAGGTTGAGAGGGGACACAACCAGGCAGATGACCCAAACTAACCAAAGAGATATCCCATGCCACATAATGTTATGCTCAGCAAAAAATGGGAGAGGAGAGGGTTTAGGGGAGTTAGCCATCTTTTGCTTGAGAACTGGCTGGGCATTGGTCTCCTAGTGGGAGGTAGTGAGTGATTACCTTTGCATCACTTGTTTTGTTTTCTTTCTCTCTTCTTCCACTTTTCCTTCACTTATTACACATATTTGATCTCAACTCACAAGTTTTATTGCTTTTACTCTTCCCCCCATCCCATTGGGGGTGTGTGTGGGGGGAAGTGAGCAAGCAGCTGCGTGGTGCTTAGCTGCCTACGGGGGTAAACCCCCAATGCCACTGTAGTTCAATGATACATAAAAATTGTTTCCTGCTCATTTCTGCTGCCTAGAACTTAAGTCAAAAGAGAGGGAAGGATTTGCCTGTTCACAACTGTCATAGCGTGTGACAGTGAGGAAGAAGAAGAAAATGGTGAGAGGTTTCATGCAAGCCCTCTGTCACTCTAAGCACCACTGAAAGTAGCAGACTTAGATAGACATGCAATGAATAACTGACTACTACTGCTACACATTTTGAAATGGCATCTAGTCCTGTCTGAAGACATCAAGACACTGGAGATTTCCCTATTTTGTCTAGTGGCTTAAGTTGCTGCTGAATTAACACATTATCATCATTAAATCTTTTGAATTTACCTGCCTTTAGCTCTCCACCCCTACTTTTTGTTATGTTTTAATCTTCTGATTAGAAAAATATATCCTGTATTTTCCTTCCTGAGAAGGTGTTTATGCTTTGTACTTCTCCTATACTTACCTCTCTATTTTCTTAAAAAAAAAAATAATAAATTAAACTGTTGATATTTATCCTATCACCAAAAATATTTCTCTCATTCTTTCAACCTTCTTTGGTATCTCATTTTTGGAGTTAAAGATGAAGTCATCAGTAGACTAGAAAATTATAGTTGCCAAGGATTCAAGGTAATGATTCAAAATAAGGGTCAGATGCCCAACCTGGTACACAAGAAATATTGGCATTTGGTATTTCAAAGGGCCAATTTCCCAAAGCTATTCAGTATTATTTTAAAGAGCTCTGAACAGAAAGAAAACTTTAGGAAACTCCGACTTCTTTAGATTGGTTTATTAGATGACATCCTAAAATTCCTGATGACTTTCAAATAGTACCATAATACCACATGATGGGAAACGTCACAGAGAGGTAGGCAGACAGAAAAATGGCCCTGTATTTCAGACAGCAGTTTATTCAAACTACTTATGAGTCCTTGAATCCTTTCACTTACTGTCTCCATCCTTTTGCTGGAAAGACCTTATTCTCCCTTCATCCAGTTTCCCTGGGGAGTCCATACTAGTGACAGATCAAAATACTCAGTAGAAATTTTTGAGGCTTTCCAGAACAGGTGGAGCACACCATGAGGATATGTTGCAGAGGGCACCACCTTCAGCATGGACACCCATCCCTTCAGCACTGCACTCATCAGTTGTGTGGGGAAGGGACACAAGAAATGTCTCCGAGGCTGGGGACTGGAAGTAGTCCCCAGAGACTTCCCCAACAGGTTAAAGAACTGCTAATTGTCTTTTGACCACAAAGGAGGAAAGGAAGACGTGAAGAAAAGCATTTGAATCTCTGGGCATGCACCCACATCCCAATGGGCAGGACATTTGCTAAGCCTTTGCTGAAGAGTAATGCTACAATGAAGTGGGTCAGCAAGATCAGAAAATTTGAGATTCCACCAGTAGCTTATGCGTGTAACAACTTCTTACGACCATCCTGTGCCATTATCTTCACACATATTGTAACATCATAGATAGGTAGTGAGGCACTACACATCTGTGAAAATTCAAGAGTATTCAACATGAAAATACTCTTTTGCTATATTTTTTCAGTGTTAAGAAGAGTGGTTTTGATCTCCTAAACTGAGAGCAGAAGTTGGCATGAACTGGCTGGTGTACTTCAGGGAGTTTTTTAACCTGAGTGCTGAGAGCAAAGTATTTGAGCATGCTCAAATTTCAGAGCTGCTCTACATTTTCACAGTAAGCAACACCAGCCCATCCAACTGCACTCCCCCCAGTGCTGAAATAACCTTCAAAAGCAACACAGTTTTTTGGGCAAGAATTCTCAGGGATTACCCTTTGATTTCCCTTAAAAATAGATGAGATACATCAATAGTTTATATCTTAGCCTCTTCTAACCACCTGGTAGTGTTCAACTTGGCAATTTTCTTCTTGCACACTGCAAATATACACACTACAAAAGTGTATAAATGTGAATTTTCCTATGTTGCACAATACCTAGTTAATGACTTTGTAAAACTATTAAACTCTGTTTCTTAAAATCTACCCAAAAAGGTAGCACTCAAATTACAAGCAGTAGAGCCTACTAGGAACAAACTATATTAAATACCTTCTACTTACGCATAATGAATTATACATTCAGAAACAGACCATTCAAAGGGCTTCCTGTAATTGTTTCACTGATAAAGAAGGCTCTACTTATAAAATGGGTAAGTCTAAACTGAGAACAAGGTAGCTGTCGTGGTTTCAGCCCAGCCAGTAACAAAGCACCATGAAGCTGATCGCTCACTCCTCCCCCCCAGCCATGGTGGGATGAGGAGAAAATATAAAGAAAGGCTCGTGGGTTGTGACAAGGACAGGGAGGGATCACTCACCACTTATGGTCATGGGCAAAAGACAGGCTCAACTTGGGGAAGAAATGAAATCAACTTAATTTACTACCAATCAAATCAAAACAAGGATACTGAGAAGTAAAACCAAACCCTAGAACACCTTCCCCCCACCCCTCCCTCCTTCCTGGCTCAACTCCACTCCCGGTTCTCTCTACCTCGTCCCCTCAGTGGCACAGGGGGACGGGGAATGGGGGTTGAGGTCAGTTCATCACACCTCGTCTCTGCCGCTCCTTGCTCCTCAGGGGGAGGAGGACTCCTCACTCGTCCCCTGCTCCACCGTGGGGTCCCTCCCACAGGAGACAGTTCTCCATGAACTTCTCCAACGTGAGTCCTTCCATGGGCTGCAGTTCTTCACAAACTGCTCCAGCATGGGTCCTTTCTGTGAGCCAATTTTCAGTCACAAACTGCTCCAGTGCGGGCTTTCCCATGGAGTCACAGCCATCTTCGGGGGCCTCCGCTCCCCCGCTCCCCTCCATGGGCTGGGGGGGGACAGCCTGCCGTCTCACCACAGGCTGCAGGGGCATCCCCTCCTCCAGCGCACCTCCCCCCGCTCCTTCTTCACTGACCTCGGTATCTCCATCGGTGTTCCTCTCACATCCCACTTCCTTTCCACTGCAGGTTCCCCTTCTTAAATCTGTTCTCCTACGACCGCCGCTGATGGGCTCGGCCTTGGCCAGAGGCAGGTCCAACTTGGAGCCGGGGAAGCTTCTAGCAGCTTCTCACAGGAGCCACCCCTGCAGCCCCTCCCCCGCTACCAAAAAAACTGCACCACACAAACCCACAACAGTAGCTTAAGTATTCAGATAAAGAATTCTTTCCAGGAGAGACTCACTACCAACAAGCCATCACTATAGTCTGTTATTTGTGATTTGTAAAATGGTGATTTTAGCAATAGATCAATTTACTGATTTGAAACTAAACCTTCTGCACTCTTCAAGTCAGAAACTCATTCTTAAATGAACTAAACCTTATGTATATTTCTCTAAGAAGCCTTTTCAAAACAGAGGAGGGGAAGACTTGACTGGATAAATGATTCCGTTACCCAAGAACAAACACAATACAAAGCTGTTTATATTATCTTGCCTACACAGCACAGTACAACATTTTCCTTCTTTATAATAGCATATTCTGCATTTACAGAACAGAGATATTATGACAGAGTTGTTTTATTCTGTTCAAAAAATGACATGCATCAATGGGAAGATATGAAAAGAGCACAAGGAGGAGATTTTTTATTATTACAGACATGGTAATCTGTCGTAAATTAGCAAGGCCATTATCAGCCAGAGCACCGATCTATGCCTCCTGACAGGAGCTCATTTCAGAAGCTGTGACATCTTGATAAATGCTATATATTAGCACTGCATTTTACATGCTATATATCTTTAGAAAAGTATATCACCTTGGATAGGATTTTGTCCTAGTTCTTGGCAGCCGACATTAAGGAGCTGAGTTAAACATTTGATTATGACTACTAATTATTGCTCAAATTAGGACAATGAGCAAAAATTCTAATAACTGCTTTTTGGAAAAAAGGGTTCTTATTTTTATATCATGGAAATAAATGCACAAGCAACATCCAGTGAGCTTAAGGCATTAATAAGAATTAATATGTTTTCAGAAGTTAAAACAATTCAGTTGATGGCGTTAAGCACTGCTTCTGCTTGCAAATTTTCTTAGATGCTGTTTGCTGGAAACTGTTTCATAGATGATCAGTTTCTGTAACAGCTTCACTGTTTCATCTTTCATACAAAAGCAAGTCAGGGCCTTATGAGAAAAGCTGCATCAGAGATCTGAGACGTAATGCTATCGAGTCACAAACACACTGTGTGTTTTGTAATGCCTGCATTAAATTTGGAATTACTATTCTGCTTTACAAACATGGCTGAGCTTCAGCTGCAGAGATATTAATCAAAAACAGGTAGAAAACAAGAGATAGCTGCCATTTTTAAAAGAATATAGAAAGAGTTGTTTAAAAAGAGATTTCCTATTTACCTGCCACACCTCCCAGGAAGGGGTTCCTGCTACATCCATTCCCACATTAGGAATAACTGACAAAGAATAAGCAACAACGTGCCCAATGCCAGATACAAATTGTAGCTTAACAAAACCAGTCAGAAGTAGAATTCTGTAATTTATCTGCCTCCAACTTCCTAAACCATGTCCCTGATCTGTCCTAAACCTGTCCCTTCACAGCAACAGCACTGCACCAACCTCATCTTCACAGATGCCCTTCCCACCTCTCAGTCTGGACACTAGAAAGGCAAGATCAAAAAAATACAAGTGCTTTCATCATATGGGTAATCTGCCCAAATTCAGGAGAAAAAATCTGATTTATTTTGCAGGAAACAAGAAGGGAATATTATATGTTTTAAAATAATAGAGCTTTCAGATCCCTTTGGCCAGCAGCTAGAGTAAGGCACTCTCAAGAAGCTGAGACACTTCTGTGGGTTGTTGAATCAAGTGAAGCCAGTGAGACACATCACTGTAACACAGGTGCAACTTCAGCAGCAGCATGATTTTCATTTGGCTTCTTTACTTGTATGCCAATTGGGTTGATCAGTTTTGAGAGACAAATTGCCTTTATGTAGTGTAATTTATTCAACTGGCAGGTACAGAGCTCCAGTTGTATTTGAGACATGCACAATGCAGGTTATGTCCAGAGATGGCAAACAGGGTATGTTGTGGTCCATAAACCTTGGAAATATGCATTTCAATAAGAACCACCTGAAAAGAGAGAAACAATAATGAACTCACCTTCAAGAGCAATTCCCAACCATACAATGTGGATGGCTGTGGAAATCTCACACAGTGCATGCCATTTCCCTTACTGAGGAGCAGAGGAAAGAAAGTAGACTTGAAGAAATTAATTTAAATCAATAATGAAAGCACTGTCTGGGGAAGACTGATTTTAGAAATATAAAGGCATGCACCCTCATGGTGCAGCTTTGTTTGAAATACGTCTGTTACTGCTTTGTGGGACTTTACAGTGACTAAAGACTTTGGTTTCTTTACAGCCTCCCCAAAGATCTTGCCCTCAGGCACATACTGGCATTATCCCTCCTTGCACCTTGTGCAGGTAGGTCAAATTCCTTATGTTGGGTCAGCTCAAGCCTATGTATTTTTCTCTTTCCTGGGTGGATAGTGTCAGACAAGGGGAGATTAATGTATTATCACACAGCTTTTGATTTAAAATTAGCTTATCTATTGAATCTCTTTCAACTGGCCTTTTGAAAAGGATAATTTATTCCAGCCACTGACCAAAGATGTCTCCTCTGGCATTGACTGAAATAAAAGAGCAGTTTTGCTTGAAGAGGATTCCCTTTCTGACCTTTCTTTCACTTGAGACTTTTGCCTGCAATTTCAGTAACCCGAAGCAAATCTCTAGCATATAGTCATTAACCTCATGAGCCAAAGAAGAGTGAAACTTGGCAAGAGACATACCTATTTCCACACTTTCCCTCTACCAGCAAATCTCCCATTTTGCTCAATTTCCTAATCACTGGTCATTTATGCCTTACCAGCTAATCTCTCCAGTCACAAAAGAAATAATTAAAAGATTGCATTCATGTACAATTAATGTTCAAGTTGATTGTGAGTGAAAGTCAGTTTTTGCTTTGACATAATTATGTAAATGAACACTAGAAAGAGTTAGACAGGTGAAGACCACAGGGTTTGATATGCTAGGTTAACGCAGCTGGGCTTCTTTTCTGCTTTGATACACCCATACAGAGAATTGACAATTATTTTACAACGGAAAGTCCTTATTAATCCCATTACAGCCTATACTGCCTGCCCACATAGACAAGAATACTATATACTGGGAATGAAGACTATACAAAAAACTCGAGCTATACCAAATTTAATCTATCACACCAGAAAGGATTGGTAATTAAATTTGCATAGAATCAAGCCAAAACTCTCACCCATCACATATGCACACAACAGCATACATGCTTTTATAAAATAAAAGGGAAAGCTCTACGTTGGATCCTGTGCTTTTACTGTACAGCATTTGTTGATTATTTTAGAGATGAAGGTTTCCTACTGGCAAGTAATTTAGGGCCAGAATTAACACTAGGTGTGCTAAAGACATTTAATGAAAATAGGATTTTTAGAATGCCTTTAAAAAATAAAAAAAGGGCAAACAGTGGAGAAGTGTGAGGTACAGCATTTTTAAGATCTTACTGAAACTTTCTTCAGACTCTAGCTAATGTTTAAGAGCAAGTACATTTACCCCTCCCTCAGTTGCCAGCATTATTGTAGCCGTTTCTCACTGAAGCTACAGAAATCAGAAAGTGCATTGTTAGGTGATACCAGCAGGAAATCTCCTTCCCACAGTGAAACTCTTCTATTTCCTTCCATAGTCTGAGATTCAGAAAAAAGAAAGCTTGCCATCACTGACTCTTCAAATGTGGAGCTCAGGTGAAGGTGTGCTTCTCAAAAAGCAATGCCCTGTAACATTTTTTTCCAAGTAGATTGAGGATGCACCGAATGCTTAAATACACTGTGAAACATTCATGCTTGCTTCAGTCATAGTGAGCTAGCAAGATTCAAAGGCCCTCAGGTCTTAAAAGACCATCAAAAGTACCGGCTAGGAAAGGATTTTATTACTTGGAAAACAGACCTCCCAGATTCGCAAGTTGCCCAACGTAAGATAGCATAAAAACCTACCCCCACTCCACAATATCTGCCACGTTTTTTCAGTAGATAAAACTGTTTTTGCTTCAAGCAGATATACTACTAACGAGTTTGAAGTTTGAGATGTTTTATCACATGGTATGAAGTAGGCTTTAGCGTTTTTAATGGAACAGTTTATTTCAGATGGTACACAGTATTTCCTCTTTATCATAGCCTGTAAGTTATAGGAAGCTCATCTTTAGTTTTAGTATCTGTTTTCCTGTGATATTTTCCAATTTTGTTTTTTTAAAAAATCTTTCATTTCCAGCATTTTTACAATTATGTGTTTTAAGATTAATGTGAATTACCATATGGTTTAAAATGCAATAGACTTCAGTGAAAATTTGCATGAAGCACACCTGGCTAAGTTTGGATAATGGCATTTTTGTCTGTATCATATTCAGTGCTTAGCTCATAATCAAAGCCTAGTACAGATCACACAAAACTCTTGATGAGCTGAAAATGAGCCTTCATCAATCCACAATCCTAAAAGCAAACCCCACCTTGCTGCTTCAACATTTTTACCTGTGCCACTCTATGTGAGGGTGATAGATTGGTGATAGACCTTATGAGGGTCAAGTTCTTCACGCTAACTACCTTTGAGACTCAGCAGCTGACTTTAGGAGCCAGTAACCTAGTGATTATGTGCAGAAGTGTATGTGACACTGCTTTCTCAGTTTGCGCCCACAATTTGTATGGACATACACACATACTATTTACTCACGCAGAATGACTGAAGACCTTTGTACAGAAGATCCACTCAGATTTTAGCTGGCCTGGTAAGTCTTACACACGAGGTTAAGAAACCTCCTGCCCAGATGCTTATATGCCAAAGCATCTAAAAGTGCCTAAAACTATTACGAAAATCATACTGCATTACAAGACATTTTGTTATTGCACATGACAGCAGGCACTGCAATATTGGCCAACCTGAACACGATGGTGCTTCTACTGCATAAGGCCAGTTAGGGTTCATAAACTACGTGCCACTGCACTTACATCCTGTGAGTAGCTCCGCACAGACCTGACACAAGCTCACAACACCCAATTAAGTGCAAAGTAGAGCAGCAGAAACACAGTAGGAGAAAAAGAAGTGTGCATCTTGGCAATAACAACCTATTGGTAGCAGGTGAAGGATTGCAGGCTAAACTTTTCCCTACCAGAAGCAGTTCAACTCTTCTGTTTATTCAGTGTTGGTCAATACAAAAGTCTAAACTGGGTCCCTCAGTGCATTTTCTCTTGACATGGAACAAGTGCCTGAGAAACACTGCAAAATTCAAAGGGACAGAAAGAAAGAGGTGACTTGGTACATGAAGAAAAGGAAGAATCCAAGCTGCATGCCATTAATCCCATCTCTGTGAAGGGCAGAAGCAACAAGAGACCTGCTGGCCTTTTCCTGGGGACAGAGCTTTTTCTATTGGGCTACAGTCATGCATTTTCACAGCTATTCCTGTCTTTACTGGAAGGCATGCTATTCGTCCCTCTTAAATAATGATGAAATGAAGTAAAAACACTACTCTGCAGCAAGACTCTACCGCTCCTAAGGACCTAATCACAGATGACTGAGTAAAGCTTGATTTTAAATTCTACATTATACCAGAAGAACCCATGTATGTCCCAAGATCACTTTATAAGTGAATATAAAATCATAAACTTACCCAACAAAATTTTATCAGGTCATTTATTTCCCTACCAACCATTTCTTTAAGCTGGAAGAATAAAAGTAAAACTAAACATTAGAAGCCTTAACCCATTTGTCTGTACAACAGTTGGAGATTCTTTGCCAAATTTATGTGCTGACTTCTGAAATGCAAAATAGAAAGGGGGAAATACATAAAAAATTATAGAAAGTTGCAATGCATTTAGGCTGTCTCTGCTGTAAGTGAAGCAGCACCTGAGTTCCTAGCCATACGCCATCCCACCCAAGTCAGGTAACTGTTTTGCCAGTATCAGTCTCTGCAGGGAAGGCTCCTCTTTGTAAAGGAAAAAGTTAGAGAGCTAAATTTTAATGCTGCTCTCAGATTTAAATCTCTACCAAGAAAGAATACTTCGCATTTTTGGAACGCCTAATTTATAGAAATTTTAAAACACTCCACAGATATGAATAAATTCCGTTTCTTACCTCCCATGAAGTGTGAGAATGTTATCCCCATTTTAAAAAACAGAAGCTTAAGGTGTTGAGATTAAGCAATTTACCATGGGTTACAAAGGAAGTCTAAGGAGGAGAGAGAACAAATGCTACAACCCTCTCAGCTCCTCTTCCCCCCTGCTCCACACAACTGCAGCTTTGCAGAGTAACTTTAAAATGTTTCTCTAAAAAAAAAATAAATTGAACTTTGTATTTGTTCTCATCGTTAAAAGAAATATCCCTCTGACATAAAGGGGAATGCACAGCTTTAGCAAAGGGGAGGGGATATGTCAGCATGTTCTCAAGGTCTTCCTTTCAGTAGTCTTCTCCCAACTGCACAGTTCATTTGTCTTCAAATTATTCTTCCAGCATAACTGACTCCAAACCACCCCATCTGCTAAACAAACTGTTCTGTTTCTTCTCAGTGGGAACACTGAAGCATAAAAGTCAAAGGTTATGCAAAGGTACCCAAGGACTCATTGTGAACCATGGGATTAGCTAGAGATGAACAAATATATTTATTCGTTTTCATGGTATAAATGAAAAATACGTAAACAATTTTGTCTGTGTGATTCTAGGTCAATCTGGAGTTCTTTTTTCCTCTATTGTTGTATTGGGAGGTGGGGGGGGGGGAAGCAGAAAAAGGAAAAAATAAACAGTCCTCCTCACCTGAAATTAAATGATACTATGTTTCAGTTATTAGGACTGTTAATAAATGTGACTTTTTTCCAAAAGAAAAAAAAATATAATTAGAATCATATATTATTGTTTTTAAAAAAATAAATTGAAAACTATTTTGTAAATGAACAATATATTTTAAAACATTTCAGCCACCTTCACTCTATTTTGCAGTCTGTCTGAACTAAAGCTAAAGATCCAACTTTCAGACACCACCTTCAGGGGCTATGCTGACCAGAGAAGTAAGAGGATCACTGACTAAAGAGTCTCCTATCATAGCTCAAAAGTCACCTGTGCTTACCCCACAATTTCCTTCTTAGGCCTAGCCACTGGTGTCCAAATTAACTGACCCTGTCATGTGCTTTGATATTTTTTCCGACTTGCTTTCTGCATCAGGGAACCAAGTCAGCTACAACAAAAGCCTACTTACAAACCTTCCTGTTGCATATGGCCAGCTGTGAAAAAAGGAGAATTGGTGACATACGGGTCTTCGGCTCCAGGGTTGTAGATGTTATGATGTGGGCTAAAACAAATCTGGAAATCACTCTTGCTATTCTAGTTAGATACTTTCCATTTCTTCTGACAATAGTAAATACATGGATAAGCAAAAGGAGCTAAAGATAAGCCAAAGTGGTCAACCCCTTATCACATCAATTTTCTCTTGGAAGAAATTGCAGGACGTACAGATTTCCAAGAGCGAATCAAAAAAGGCAGAAATATCGCCAAGATGTGCAACAGCCATATAAGCCAGAAAAGTCAAGTTGTTTAGTTACAAAACTGGTAAAACCAAATTGAAGGATTTGGTAGCTATGGAAGTCAGCCTAATCACAAGATTGTAGGGCTGCTCCCCAAAATATTTTACTGGCTGTTTCCTTTATACAGAAGCTGGGACATGTTTTCTGTGTGGCTCTTTATAACTTCGGTTAATACGCTTCAAAAATTTCAGCTGGATTCCATCCTCAGTTTATATGCAACAATAATAATATAAAAGCCCTCTTCTGAAGCAGCACTTTAATTGTGAACTTCTTTAAGAAAGCCATACCAGGGCCGAAAGGTCAAGCTTCAACTGCATTAATCAAACACCAAGGTGACAGGGAGTAAGAAAGAATGGTGAATTTGCTCCTAAATATCATCAAACACACAAACACACACACATATACTGTTTTCTTAGAAACAGATAAATCAGTAGGTTTTAGTGTGTCAGAGGTAATATTCAGATTGTCATGAGTGGCTGTGGATTGGGCTCAGAAAAGAAACACTTATGTTTAATCGAGAATTTTTAAAATACCAAAACCTTAGAAAGAATATATACAGGAAATTATTTTCACGCATCTAAAACAACATCTCTGTTCATCATCAAACAACAATAGCACTGGATATTTACTCAGGCCACAATGATCCTTGTTTACTATAGGAGCCTAGGCAGATGAAACAAAAAAGCACAGTTCTACCACTTCTAGTACCGGAGCTTGTTTTCCACTAGTTTGCAGTATGGCACGTTCTAATATGGTGTAGTGGCCTGATCCACTACTTCCCTGTATCTGCTCCTGCCCAGGAACAGAAGGCAGACAGAATATAGCCTTGTGGAAGTCGTTCCTGCATGGGATACAGAGCTGATGAACCAACCCTCTGCTATACAAGCTTCGTGGTCCCAGCGGGATGCCAGATTTTCCAAGGGGGAGAGGGATGTGGCTGTTCGAGGGATGCAGGTCAGCTGCCAGCCACGACCCATTGCTGCTGCAACAATCCTGCGGCCTCCGGGGAAGCAGAGCCTGCCTGAGCCCGAGTCAGGATGGCTCTGAGGGTGCTGTGATCTGCACCCACCACTGCAAAGGCTCCCACAACGGCCCACACAAGCAAGGTGTGAAACACTACCTGAAACCCACTTCTCTATTCTCTACTCTGATGTCCTTTCCCCTCTTCCTATGGGGGACACGTTAACCCAGAAGGAGAATCCAGGGTGGTATTTCTTAAGGAAAGGTGAAACAATTGCCCATGAATTCTTCCGCAAGGTGAATGCACAAGACCTTAAACCCCAAACTGACTATCATCCCCCAGCTGCTGGCCACACCACTTCAAGCAATGGTGACAGTAGCTGAAATAACAGCACATGGCAACTAGACTTTGTTCTTTTGAGCAACTGCTTTCTCCACAGAGGCAGATACTTTAGTTCTGGCCCGAAAGCCATTTATCTTCAAACTAACACAAAGAATCCCAAACAGCAAAGGACATACAACAAGTGGAAAGGGCAGTAGCACAGATTTACAAAGACCCCAGCCCTGCAGAACCCACCTGTTTCACAAGACTTGAAGGAAGATTTCTTATTTACACCACTGAGTCTTAACAACAGATGAATTCAGCTATCACCCACCTAACGTGTCTCCCTCTTACTTATTGCTTGTAAACCGGACTGTCCTTTGACGTCAAAAGCAGTGGAAAAAAGCATTTATCGCGCAGTCTATATCAGTGCTCAAGCTCCCCAAAACACAGCAAGGTCCATCCCTGAGATAAGTCCTGGAGTCAGTAACTGAACTATATTCTCTTAAAAACCAATTGGAAACTCAGTATCATTAACCTTCTAGAGGAAACCCTTAAAATAGCAATACTACAGTTTATTGGAGATCAAGACTTTTGTAAAACTCAGTGAACTCTTCATAAGTTTTGCTCTTGAATCCGCTTGGCTCCAAGCCTGCTTGAATGGTTAAACTAGCTTAACTCACTGTCATTCCTAGGCACAGATACATTCAATTTGCATGAATAACCCAGTGTTACTCATGCTGGAGAGCATGCTAATACATGCCTATGTTTAATTTATTTATTTATTTTTAAGTTATCTTCCTTAAACCCCAAATCTTAGCATTTTTACACTCTTTTTGAACACTATTAAAAAGAACTTTGATATGTTATATTTTTAAAGAAACAGTGTCAAATTAGGCTTCATGTTTTAATGCAATTTATATCCAAAGACATCAATAATGCAGTAAAAAGGAATAGACTGAAACAGCCCAGCTCTAAAAAACATGCCTGGAAAACACCTTCTACAATTACATCCATAACCATACAATAATATCCATAAATTCCTAAAGGTGAGGGGTTTGTGCTTTTCTTTAGACCTGGATGGGAAGCTATATTTTTGCAAACCTAAGTTATTTGACTCTATACAGGAATAATTCTGGGAAGTTCTACAGCCGGTATTGCACAACGTTAATGATTTACCATTCTGGTTTTCTTCCTTTTTTTCCCCTCAATGAAAAGGAAAAACATGCATTTAAGTGTTTCCTGATTCAGGATCAATTTTACTAATGCAAGACAAAGTGTAACTCAGAAAAAACAAAGCATGATACATGTGGGTTTGCAGTTTTTAAATGGTCCCTACTTTAAGATGCATAGTGTCTAATGTATTTCCTGTGTACCAAATTACAGGACCTGAATTTCTCAAAACATGGCAGGGGTAGTTGTTTCTTGTCAGCCTAAATACATTTCAGGTCATTCTAAGTATTTAATGACAAGACACAATGGGCAAAAGAAGAAAAAGCTGTATAGATATTTTAGTAGAGTAGCATTTTTATTCACTTCAGTTTTGAAACTCCTTTTTTTAACAGGTGGGAGGACCTACCTTCCCCCCCTGCCCCTGGCTTTTTTTTTTTTCCCCTCCTCATTTTAAGGGTAAATTACAATTAAATCTGTCATTTACATATAAGAGTAAACCAGGGATATTTTGGTAGAGAAGATACTGTTCCAACAGCTAGGTGCTCCTTTAAACATTTCACTTGTTTTCACACTCATAACCTGCAGCCTAGAAAACAGAAACACGAGAAAAAAAACACCATTGCTATAATTAGTGAGACAGGATTTCATCCTTCACGCATCTTAGACCTACCCTGCAGCAGATGACATCAAGTACTTCTCAAGAACTGCATCGTGCCATGTCATCAGCACCTTTAAGGAGTGGAATCATCAGGCAAGTGGGAAGACAACGATTTTCTGTGTAGCATGCACTTTCCGGGGGCAGTGAGAGGGGTGAAGAAGGAAAGCAACATTACTACTGCATTCTGCTCTCCTATGGTTTATGCAAAGAGGAACAGCATTTTCTTTGCAAAATGGAAACAGCCAGTCAATTGCAGGAAAAGTAATTAAGCCTCATGCAGCTGCCAGCCATGTTCTCTCTGGACAAACATTTCAGTTCAGTCATGTTTTGTAAATTGGCAATGACAGTTTGGGAGGATTTTTTTCTTCTTCTTCTGAAAACCAAAAATTTCTATATAAAGTCAGCTACAGAACCCTGCAACAGGCTTCCTAATGAATGCTACCAATACCTCAAATGCCGTTAAGGGAAAAAAAAAAAGCAAAACCAAAAAACCCGCTACATCTCATGAATTCAGATATGAAAACTTACTAGAAAAGGCTTTCATTTCAGATTCATTAAATGCTTTGTGAAATAAAGGCTTTCCAAATTTCTTTTGTGTGATCCCGGATTGTAAGATGAAGCTATAGGGATGAGCAAAAGGGCTGCTGAATGGGTTAAGAGAGTAGCTAAGAACATCCTTTGCTCACCATCCTGACTTGTCATAATATGTCCTTGCTTTAGGAGGAAGAAGACAAAACAAATCATGTCCGGTTGCATTGTTGATGATTTTAACCTCAGGATAAACATCTGGACCAACTCTCAGCATCATTATTTGTTGCCACTATTATCCCAGAATTCACAGTTCTGGAGCAAGACCACAGCAATGCTAAACCAGTGTGTGTTGGCAAAATAAAAAGGCTGTCTCTTTCCCCCCAAAACACAGATATCTAAACAAAAGGACAGAAATTATAAAAAAACCCCAAACAATAGAAAAACCCGCTGGCATGATACAGATAAGAATGGTATATCCACTCCCTTTCTATTGCCTCCTTTTAAATAATCATTTGCATCTTTTCATGTCTCTTCCTAGTACACAGAAAGACACTTGCAGTCTAGTACACAGAAAGGCATTTGTAGTTGAGGAGAGGCTTTAGAAAGCCTTCTGGAACAGAACAAATTTTACTGTAACTTCCACCACACAGGAGGAGCCTATTAACCACATGTTAGCCACAGTAGGCAAAAACTCCTGAGGAACACCTGAATCCTGAAAGGATGAATGTGATTTGTTCAAGCACCAACAAGGGAATGTGCCTGTTCCCTCTCCCAGAAACTGAAACCAAGATATAAGCCCAAATTAGACACTCCAATACCAGACATTTTCCTCAGTCTCTCTCAATGCTCGTTAGACAAAATTTTGCTAAATTTTTCAAATTGAAAGCTGAACAGCCCTTCTGCAGATTGCTCCTGCAGACTGTAATTACTGAATGCGTTTACAATGTGTTGTAACTGTGACTTTAGCACTTATCTCCATTAGGTTTAAAATGTAATCTAATGTCATAGTAAAATTTGCTCTTATATTTTATCTACGTGATTATCACCAAAACTAAAGAGAAACTGTAGCCAAAGTCCATGTAATTCCTTTAACATAACTTGAGACTGACCCCTTGTCGTGGTTTAAGCCCATCCGGTAACAAAGCACCACGAAGCCGATCGCTCACTCTCCCCCCAGATGGGATGAGGAGGAGAAAATATAAAGAAAAGCTCATGGGTTGAGACAAGGACAGGGAGGGATCACTCACCACTTATGGTCATGGGCAAAAGACAGGCTCAACTTGGGGAAGAAATGAAATCAATTTAATTTACTACCAATCAAATCAAAACAAGGATACTGAGAAGTAAAACCAAACCCTAAAACACCTTCCCCCCACCCCTCCCTCCTTCCTGGCTCAACTCCACTCCCGGTTCTCTCTACCTCGTCCCCCCAGTGACACAGGGGGACGGGGAATGGGGGTTGGGGTCAGTTCATCACACCTCGTCTCTGCCGCTCCTTGCTCCTCAGGGGGAGGAGGACTCCTCACTCGTCCCCTGCTCCACCATGGGGTCCCTCCCACAGGAGACAGTCCTCCGTGAACTTCTTCAACATGAGTGATTTCCGTGCACTGCAGTCCTTCACAAACTGCCCCGGCATGGGTCCTTTCCATGGGCCGCAGTCCTTCAGTCACAAACTGCTCCAGCACGGGCTTTCCCATGGAGTCATGGGCATCTTCGGGGTCATCCACCTGCTCCGGCGTGGGGTCCTCCCCGGGCTGCAGGTGGGCATCTGCTCCCCCACTCCCCTCCACGGCCTTGGGGGGACAGCCTGCCATCTCACCACGGGCTGCAGGGGCATCCCCTCCTCCGGCGCACCTCCTCCCCCTCCTTCTTCACTGACCTTGGTATCTCCGTTGGTGTTCCTCTCACATTCCAATCCCTCTACTCACTGCAGGTTTCCCTTCTTAAATCTGTTCTCCCAGAGGCACTACCACCATCGCTGATCGGGTTGGCCTTGGCCAGAGGCAGGTCCAACTTGGAGCCAAGGAAGCTTCTAGCAGCTTCTCATAGGAGCCACCCCTGCAGCCCCTCCCCAACTACCAAAACCCTGCCACACACACCCAAAACACCCCTGATGTAGCGAAGCCCACTGGCATAACAGAGGCTCCATCATTACACCCGGACTAAAGAAGGGAGGGGCAAAAAGTTTGTGCCAGCCTCTGGATTAGACAAATGGAAAACTATTTGCTTCCCTATATTCAAGGAGAATGAATTTCTCAAAATCATCCAGGCTTTTTGCAATAAGTTCTATTTTGAAATAATTGTCCCATTAAAACAGTAGAGATTTATCTTTATAGATACAAGGTACATTACACTAGCTCTTCCTCTTATGAAAGAGGTCTTGATTTGTTTTGAGAGTTTTTGGTATTTTAGTTTGGGGTTTTTTTAACATTTTTCTGAGCCTTAAAGAAGATTTGTTCTTCCACCTTTTCAAGCTAAAGGATTATGAGATCATATTTTGTGTTTTGGAACCCTGTAAGCCTTCCTTTGGAAAAACATTCAGTTTATTCACAAGCATTGAACAGTACCAATTGACAAGTTTATGGTCAACAACCTTGTTTTCCTCTCAGCAGGTCCAGCATAGGAATGCAGCTACAATGCAGTCCTTAAGTCAACTGGAATGCAACTGAATTGCAAGGGGACTTGGGAATCCATGTACTAGTACAAATTCTTTTCATTATTATGAAATTTCTGCATTAGTGACTTCCTGATTTTTTCTTTTAAAGAAAAAAAGAAAAAAAAACCCAGCATTCACTTCTCCCCCATCACTCATTTCACCTACACACAGGACAAGCATCTTTTCTCTGGCACAACAGGGGGCATGCTGAAAAGTTTGAACTGGCAACTCAGTTTTGTCAAGTTTTTCTGTGAAAATGGGATTACTGTAATCATTAATCATAGGACCAGCCACTGCCTCTGAAAGAATGCCAATATGTCTTCATCAGCACACCTCAGAGTGAAGACAAGTATTCAAATGACTGTTTTGTTTAGATATATGGACTTCTCATGCTATTTAAAATGAAGAACTTTCACAAAATTTGCAATTGGGATATAATGGGAAGGAAAGAGAAATACTGATCTTTGAGACCTAGGCAATTAGGATCCATACCAGTGAAAGACTTGAGAGTCACAGCATGCCTTAAAAGAGAAGAACAAGGGCTGCAGCCTTCCCTGATGAAGGATGGTTGTAAACACATAGGCACAGCAACATGACATCCAACACAACAATCCGGCAAGCATGTAGTGATAGATTTTTCAAGCAGAGTTACGATGGATGACCTATTATACTCCCTCTTACCTAAGCAGTACACCCCAAGCTCAAGAAAGGTTATATGGGTGGTCTAGCAGGCTTTATTTCTTATATGGCAGCTCTAAAATGATGTTCTTGAAATTTACTTTTATTTCTTTAAAAAGTTTTCTAGCTTCTTCTTTTTTAATGTTCCTGTGACACTATTTGTGTGCTGACTCCATCAGTTTTGAGCAACACCACCTGTGTTACACAGATTACAGAACGTATGTCTACTTCAAGCAATATGTCTTCAAGCAAGATGGGTTTCCCTCATACATTGCACCTCAGAAGTGGTCTTTCCCCATATATTCTATGCATGCCGACCGCATTGCAAAGACTGCTTGCCAAGGTTACTGAGAGCCAAGGTACTGTGATCCCATACAGATGTGTTATGTATGTAAATCTGCAGTAGCAAACAAAAAGGCCAGGATGAAGCTTCTTTGCTGCCTAATCTTGTTGACACTTGAATCACTGTTACTGATGGTGCTTGTGTAGGTCACTGTGACAGCTCATGAGAAGGTGTATCACCTAACTCATGTGCTTAGCTCCTGCCTGAGCAGGACATCAGTGTGAAACGACATCCACTCTGAGTCGTGGTTAGCACTTCACAGAAAGTCTGGCATCAAACAAGCCGCCCTCGTTACCCGAGAGGGAGCCTGCAGGGAAACATTGCTATTTGCTGCCTCTGTCCTGGCTAGAAATGAGCTTGCCCACACTGCTGAAATGAGGTGACTATTACCACTACATCACAATCTCATTTCAAACCACATTATTTCTCCTGTTCAACAGCAAAGTCTAAAAGGGAAAACATGAAAGCAAACAGTATTGACAGGTTCAATTTAATAAACAAAAGTTTTATGAATATTGTAAATCAGAGTCATTCAGACTTTGAAGACTTCTGACAAATATTTCAGCCCGCCAAAAAGAACACTTGAAGAGATTAGTCAGATGAAACATCTTTGTGAGTCCTGAATACAAACTGATTATTTTATACAGTGGCGGGGGGATGTCTTCCTATGCCCATAAACACATACTTCCACTGATATTAATGGAGAGAAGAACAGTCTCATTAGTGTTGTACATTTATCTCTTTATTTTTTCAGTCTGAGGATTTCTTGGATAAATTTAATTAAACTGTGCCTGTGCTTTCACGCTTTGAGAGCTTGGCATGGGTGGTTGAAATGTGCGTGCTTACTTGATAGTCTGCTTCATTTGCTTAACAGTTTTGGAGGGAGGAAAAAAAAAAAAAAAAAGGTGGGGGGAGGAAGAAAGTATGTCCTCCAAGTCACTTTGACTAAAACCTGCATTTCTGCTTCACTCAACATTTACATAAAATCATTAAACTTGCTTGTCTGATTATAGAAGGACAGAAACTGATTTTAATTCCAATAACCTGGTCACTCCACATTAGCACTGTACAGAGAGGACATGATGACACCATTTTTCCCTTTCTTTTGCATTTTGCTATGTAAAGTAGCTTACATACCACTGCGTGGATCTGTAATATATCAGTACCAGCCTAGAAGCTGAAAGCATACGATGACCTTGGCAAGCAGGTAAGAATACACAACACAGTGTTTAATTCATCGTTATCTAATTGCTGACTCTTTTTCTGGAAAAGCTATTATTTCTCTGTTTGTCAGTTTTTTTCACTGTGAACTCCAAAGCGGGTAATCTCACATCTGAAGTGCTTATTTGGGCCTAAAAATTGAGGATAAAATCTAGGTCCTGCTGTAGTTGAAGGGAGTTTTGTCACTGACTTCAAAAGTGTTATAATTTCACCTTGTGAAATTTAAAATCCTTGCCTGGTGAATCTTGCATATGTTTTCCATGAATACCCAATTCTGTCAGCTCTGAAATACTAAGTATAAGGGGATGCTACAGGAAACGTACAGGAGAAAAATGGAGCACTCGGTTTAAATGAAAACAGATCTGTGTGGAGGACTTGAGTGAGAGGCCAAATTTGGGGAGCCTACAAAAGAAGTAATAGAGAAAATCAAAACACTGTAACATTAGCAATTTACTTGACTATCAACTTCATGTATGCATTGTAAGCACACTGCATGTGGAGAGCTATAGCATTTCACGAGCTGGTAAATTCTGCTACAAAAATCTTTAAATGTGGGGTTTGGTTAAGGTCCCTTTCATCACTGAAAGCCACACAGAACATCGAAAAGCAGTTTTAATTAATGCCACCTTTCTGTTCATCCTATACTTTCCAGAGAAAACAATATTGTAATAATATTTTTTGACATTTTACCTCACTTCATATGATGAGCAAATCTTTTCAATGCATAATCAGCCTGCTGTAAGTTTTCACCTAGAAAGAGGCTCTGAAAAAAACAAACATATGAGCAAAAATTCACTAAGCAAGGAACACAACCATACTTTCATCCAAAAACCCAAAAGTACTCAACCCAGATGTGCAACACCAGAGTTTAAGCCATTCTTTCTCTTTATAGTATTTGAACCAGAGCCTCCCATCTATTTTGGTTTGACTGCAGTAAAAGCAAAATAATATTCTTATAGTCAAATTCATTAACATGCAGACTATAGACTCATACAGAAGAGGGGGTACAAGAGCAGAAAGCAAACTAACCCCACATTCATCAACACAAACCTTTTACATTTAGGTGGACTGCAAAGTGAGTTACCTAGTTTTGCCCTGATTTCACTTTTGTCAACCAGTTCAGCAACTTTAGCACATGGTCAACCAAATTCTGTAAGCCTGTCATACGTGATACTTGCACAGATGCTCGTTTAGCTTCCTTCTGTCCTCAAATTCAGCCAAACTATTGTATTCACACATCCCAGTGAAAGACCTTTTTTGAGCCAGCACACACTTCTGCCCATAGAGATAACCAAACACCTAGAGCACACTATATGCAAACACAGAATAAAAGTACGCAAACAAACCTTTGCATTGCATTCTCATAGATGTAAATTATAATCACCTCCTCTTCCACCTTGTGGCAAGGAAAAAGGATACCCCTGTGGAGCCTGCTCCTTTCCAGAAGTACAGACAATCCTGATCTCCAGGCACAATGATTGCATAGATTAGCTTTCTTTGGGTATGCTCTTATCAAACTCAGATGTTTCTTGGTTATCCATGCAACTTACCTAGCACTATCCCACCAGAACTACCTTCCCTGCAGAAAGGTGCTGCACCCAATATCCATTCATCTCCGCGTTGCTGTAATTAATGCTAAGCTCCAAATTGGATTAGCCATGTAAGGCAGCTCCATAAAAAAGTTAATAGGATCTCTCTGCTAACAACACTGTTACCAATATCCAATTACTGTAACCAGGTATTAACCTAATGCTGTTAATCTGTCAGATTCTAAAAGTTAAAGCACACTGCTGTAACATTTTAATACAATTAAAAAGTAATTTTTCCCCTTGACTAAAATATGTGTATTAATTAACACTTTATTTTTATTATTATATTAACATTATTCACAGCAATGGATATGTAGAAAACAAACAAACAAAAAACCCAAATCAGCTCAGGGCCTGGGACTTCTATTACTGCATTAGTCAAACAGTGATTTTGACCTTTATTTTTTTTGCCTGTTAGTTAGAATAAGACCAATGTGTCCAACCCACTTCTCTAAATAAATGGCAAGAAGTTTTTAACAATTCTTCTAAACCCCTTGAAAAACAATTAATAAAAATAGTAATGATTACTACCAGAATCCACTGTGGAAAAATAAGAAGAAAACCTGCTTATTATTTAAAACTTTTCTCTCCCAGCTTCTTTTATCCAAATGTTAAATACAGTCTATCAATGAAGAAATGGCAAATTACTAAAAAGAGAGCCATCAGCTCATTTAGAACAGACCACAAATTGTACCAGCCAACTGATTGTTTTTGATGTTCTGTATAAGAAAGGGACTAACCCAATAATTACAATTTCTGTTTGTTCGTTCACTTTTAGCATAGCAAGTCATGAGCTTGCTAAGCACTTACACCATCTTGGGTACAGGAAGCTATTGTAGTACATCAAGATACAGCAAGATGAGCACAAAAGAAAAAACAAAGACCCACTAAAATTTGCATTCCGGACAGCACAGTTATCTCTCAAAACCCCATTATTTTCTGAATATCCCTCCCACCGTAAAAAAAGGGAAAAAAAAAGAAAAAAAAAGAAAAAATGTAACAATAGCTAACTTATCACAGGATTGACGTTTCTGAATGAATACTAATTCCATTCCTGCTCCCAGTTGAACATGCTCAGCTCAGCTCCAGGTAGGCAAATAGATGCACTCTGCTGGGGGCAGTAGCTGTGGGCTCATCTCACACCTCCTATAGGCTCCACACCCAGGACCTCCTGGGGAGACCCATCCCTCCCCACTACAGCTCGAGGAGCTATCTGTGTGTGCCCACCAGGCTGGTGGGGATGGCCAGGACCCGGCTGCCACCCCGCTGCCCCCGGGGCAGTGGTGCTGCTGCTGTTAGCTGGTGCTGGGGGTGCTGGAGAGGCAGTCGCAGAGAAACCGGTCACAGCTGTAAGCAAGCCAGATCACAGTGTGAGGTTTACACACCCTAGTATGGGTAAGGGATTCAGCTTGTCCTGAAGCAGAAAGAGCTTTTAACTTAGCATAGGATCAAAAGACTGATCTTCTCAAGAGTCTGAGGGACAAAGGAGACATTAATTAGGGTTACAGCAATAGACGTCACCTTAGCTATGTCGTGAGTTTTCTGTTAACTTTAAGCATAAGAAAGAAGCATATCAGAAAACAAACTAGACTGCAATCACTAAAGCATAAAACAATACCGTGAGGCTGGTGTACAAGCCAGAAATCTGAGGCACAAAATCAGATGCAAGTAGAAAGAGATCTCAAGGGTACAAGAAGTAGAAGGAACTAATGTAAGTAACACCAACTTCAAATGTGTAAGACAGAGAAAGAAAAGAGCATGTTAGGGCATATGCAGAAAAGTTTCCAGTCCATCTAGTCCAGCTAATGTAAAGACACCTTTGCTAGAGACTTAAAGAACTGACAGAAGCACTCTCATGGAGAAACAGGGAAACAGTGGAAAACAAACAATGATCTTTAAAAGCCAGGGTCTTACAGACCAGCAGCATGAAGGAGCACAACTGCATGGTGAATGTGTAAGCCCATATAGATTCAGAAGTTGCAGAGTGACATTCTCAGTGTGCTGGGGCACAACTAATATTTCCTGGCTGCCAATTTACTTACTTAATGTGGCTTTTGTGCTTCTTGACCTGAATAGGTGTATTCACTTTAACATTTACTCTTCTGGTACAGACCTACTGACTCAGGTCTCTGCTTGATCTGGAAGCACAAACGTGTGCTTCAACGCACAGCATTGATATGTCCTACAACCCTTTGTATGGAAAACAACTTTACTCATGTCTACATTATATTTCCCTTATGAAAAATCAATAATTTGAGCAAGACTTCAAAGTCAGTAATATAAAGATAATAAACATACCATTCATCAGCTTAAGTACTATTAAAATGATAGATAATGGTATATGCTAGTAAATTTCCAAAGAAGTAGTCCTAACTTTCTCTTCCACTGGAAAAAGTAGCTAAAACTAAAAAATTGTAAATAAAACATTATCACATCATTACAAGTCTGAGGCACAAATTATCAGAAGTCCATCAATTCCTCCTTGTACAATACAAGCTGTAAAAAAGCACAATTGCAAGACTGTGACTTGTTAGTCCACCCTTTTCTGACACCCCACATAAACCTGTTTTACAGTAATAGGAAAAACCCTTAAACCGACAAAACTCCAGACCACTCATTGGTCCACTAATAATGCTCAAGGAAATCTTCCTGAGAGCTTCTACATGCCTTTCTTCATATGCTAGAGCTCACACTGCTTGTATAGTACTACAATGAAAAGTGCAGTTATATATTTTTAAAGGCCTGATAAACAAATCCTTCCATCTCTTAATACAGCCCAGAAGTCTTTGTTTCATTTTATACTTCCTTAGGTAACATAGCTGATTGAAAGTGCACCACATTTAAAAAATGTAACTGTATAAACTTACAGTATGTTCTCAATAATACCAGTGAATTGTTAATTAAATATAATTACTACTTACTCAGGATCAAGGGAAGAAGGACTTTGGAAAGTGTAATCAAAAACAAGTCAGGAGGATCAGGACATGCAGGAACAGAAACTTAACTAACATGTCACAGGAGAGATACCACAGGGAGATTGCCACATTTGGCCATCAATCAAAGATCTGACATAGAAAAGAGACTTCATAAAATTTCCTCTCCTACCCATCAGTCCGTACTGGACAGCTTTTACCTTTATTTACATCACTTGGTAATGGGAGGCCTTATATGTTCTTTCAGACAAAGCAGAGCCACTGAGACACCCACATTCAACATATCCACACACACGTGTATATAAAACATTGATTCTTCTAGGTTGAATGAATAAACTGTATAGCCAGCGGAAGTTCTCTGAATTTGAGACATCTTGCTGTCTGCAACAGAACAGGTCAATGGTTCAGAAATCTTTTCCAAACCCTTCTACAATCCCAAAGCGCCCTACATAAGAACAGAGAGGCAAGCTGCAACACTTGCTAGTGCTTGAGGGTTTTATTTTATTTTTTTCCTTCTCCAGGCTAAAAGGCAAGCAATGGGAAGAGAGATCGCTATATATCTAACAATTTTGCAACCTAAAAATCAAGACTTACAAATGCTGTGTAAAGTTACCCTTTCTAAATAAATCTGTATTTTTTCTCCATCTATAATTCAATTTTCAATAACTCTATTGGCATGAGAAGTTATACAAGTCTTGACAAAGTTAATACATCAACTTTGGCCGTATAGGGAAGGTATTATAGTGGCAGTGGGTTAGACTGTCTTATACG
Source organism: Harpia harpyja (assembly GCF_026419915.1). Taxonomy (NCBI): domain Eukaryota; kingdom Metazoa; phylum Chordata; class Aves; order Accipitriformes; family Accipitridae; genus Harpia; species Harpia harpyja. The sequence continues at coordinate 37,348,229 of NC_068941.1, forward strand.
CTATCCCAGCTGCAACATCCTGGAAACATTCTGTACCTCGCCTATTGTTAAATCTATGAACGCCAAAGGATGCAAGTTTTCACTGAATGCCACTTACCAGCAGTTGGAACCTAGTATCTCCAATGTAAGTAAATATTAAACACGTTACATGCACTTGCTAGAGCCACAAAACAATAAAGCAGATGTAGGTTTGCATTTTTTGATTATTTTGTAAAGAAGTAGATTTGAAAAGTAGCCTATGGAGGTATGGAACACAAGACTACAAAAACATAATACCTTCATCAAAACACATTTTTGTTGTGCGGTAAAGAAGAGCTGGGAACAGATTCCTATTTCATATGCTAATTAAATTGGCCAGGTTTCTCTGTAGGACCACAGTAAAGGTAATATGGTCTGTGGACTGGGGCTATTAAGAGAAGACACTTCCATTCCATTTTGATCCTCAGACCCTCCCCAGCTAACAGGAGGATTCATGCACAATATCAGGCAGGCAAGTTATTTACATAACATTGTCATGCCTCAGAACTTCACATGTTCCTCCCAGGACATGCCAGGACGTAGGTAGGTACATCAGGGCAACTACTCCTACTGCCACATTATTTTCAGGCCTCTCCTGATGGCCAGCGTACCCAAGGAAACCTTAGCCAAGAGCGTGTTTCCTGATGGGTTCTTAAGCGGTATATCATCAGATACTGAGAAACCCCCCAGCACTTCTTGACTCCACCACCAGCCCTTGCTGGACTTCCCTGCCTGATCAATTAAAAGACCCTTCCTTCTCATACATCATAAATATACCATGTATGTATATAAATACACCACTTCTCTTCTGAGCTACTTTTTAACCTGTCTACAACAGGGAAGAGGCCTGCTTGTACCTTTCTCCCTTACATCCTTCCGAACACACAGACAAAAATAATTTCTCCTAAAAACATAGGACACCCTGCAGTGCCTTAGCCCATCTGAGCCTGTGTCAGGATGAATACCCCTTTCTAACACAGGAATCCCTTGTTGGGCTTCCTAAGAAGTCCCTGCCTCATGCACACACCATCCCCAGCCTTCTCCTACTCATCATGTTGGCAGCCCAGGGCCACAACAAAGGTGCTGGAGGAGGAATGTGAGAGCAGGGGCACAGCAAAGAGCCTGGCCACATACTCATTCACCACAAGGCCTGTGTACAGTGTTACCTATATGCCGCCCAAATATTTCCCTACCCATGGTGCCACCACATTAGTCTGAACCCAGGGGCTATTACCCCTCCCCAGCATTCATTCTTCATTTTCTCTCCTGCATGTTCCCCATCTCTGTTGTCTCAGCTCCTCTTACCCAAAGTAGTAACTTGTCAGATACGACCTACATTCAGCTTAATTTTATTGAGAGTAGGTAATCTACTACTCAAGCAGAGATGTGCAGAGGTGTGAGAAACACTCAGAGACATGCAAACACACAATCCCGGCTGTTCACTTGCTGGGCCAAAGCACTTGGAAAGTTGGGGTACTTGAAGCCCATGATGTTTCGCAGCTTCAGCTTAGCATGTGGCAAGACAAATCCTGCTGGCAGCTCCTGGTCTTAGACCTTTTATAGTCACCTGGCTGCCAGGCCAAGTCCCTGCTGGAAGCTCCTGCAGTTGCAAAGTCCCACTGGGGGCCACCACACTTGCATACAGGGCAGTAAATCCAGAAAACTTGTTATAAACCATAGAAACACTTTGTTATCAAGTATAAAAAAATATCTTGGTAAGTGCAAGCAGACTGTACTGGCCTTGCAAAGGGACTACTTAACCCTGAAGGAGGTTCTACATTCAGCAGCACTGAATTTACCCATCCATTGAGAGAACAAACAATAAAACAAATACGAAGAGAACATTTATAAAAAGGTAAGTCCCTTTTCAGTGACAGGGGTATATTTTACTCAGAGCACAGTCAGATTACATAAATAAAATTATTTTTTATTCTTCTTAGTGGACAAGTACACAATATTCAAAGAACAGCTTGAAACAATTTTACACAGGCCCCCTTTATTTACTGTGGCCAATACAAACTGGTATTATTCCAAAAGACAACACTTAGCCACAGAAAAAGATCTCTCAAGATCTTTTCAGATTTACTTCTATGCTAGAGGCTATTTCCATGGAAGGGCAGATTACTCAGAAAAGGAACATAAATACAAACCCTGTCTGTCTTGACCCTTATAGGAAATTAAAAAAAAAAGCATTCCCTCAGAAAGACTGATAGTCTGAAAGATCATCTAACTATGCCAAACAAAAATTAAGTTACTAGACTCCCCTCCTTGTCTTTTTCTGTCCTTGCAACAAAATTATGAGCCATTACACATTACATTAAAAAATGAGCCATGAACTCAGAACACATTTATTATCAGATTATTCATCCCTGCTTAGATGTGTGTGGCATTATAACAAGTCATGATCACACGCTGAACTCAGATTCAGCAGTCCAGAGAGTGCAGGACATAGTCTGGGAGCAAGCACAGTTGTGGTGGAAGAGGAGATGATGGCTGATCTCCCAGTCCTGCCCACTGGTTCCCAGAGACTCACAGTGTTACATCCCAGTGCCAATTTAGATGCGAAGGGATCTTAGCCTCCAGCTACCACTCCAGCAGGGCATGACAGACTTGTTGGTCCTATGTTATTGCCTCCCTTTGTACCCTAGGCTGTCTGAGACATTCTCTGAAGCATTTGTAATCTGGGATGTAGCTCTCCACCTCTTATTTCCAGATTAAAGTCCACCCTGAGTCACAACAAGCAAGGAGTGCACAATAAGGAGACAGTACTTTTTCTGCAGTCACATCCTGCACTAGAGTGAAAAGAGATGACAAGGTCAGCATAAACCCTTGTTCTCAATATCCAATATTTTGGAAAGAAAAAAGATGAAAAAGGTTATCACTCCTTAAATAGGTGACCGGTATTCCTCAGCTTTTTTATACCATATGCCAGTCTGGAAGACAAGAACACTTATGTGGGGTTTGGGTCAGGGAACAACCCTTGCATGGTCACTGCCTCTTAACTCTACCCTGTAGTCCTCTTTCAGAATCCCTCACCTCGTTCCAACTCATTCATAATATAAGGTGATCCAGAAACAGATTCACTGACATGCTGCTCCTACTCCTGAAGGGGATGGTGTGGGTTCCCTAACAGAGACTATTGACGCAGGCCTTCCCTCTTCATTCAGGGTGGAAAAAAAAGGTATGGTCCAGATGAACCCTTGTAGCTCACTGTGGATTCCTCCTTGCTACCTTACAGCTCTAGAGAAGAGCTGGTGAAGATATTTTGACAGCACAGATAGACTGAGGCACACTTTCCCCAGAAAGCTATCCACCAGCTACATGACATTTCTAAGGCTGTCTAAGGACCGGGTGAAGGGAAGCTTGCAGTTGTGCAGATGTGCAAAGCATTTGACCACTTTTCTTACAAGACATGCCTCTGTTCCTGAAGCCTGGTGTGCTTCCTTTCCCTCTCTCTTCTCCTCCTGAAGATGTGCTTATTCCACATTTCAGACTGCAGCCTCTTTGTTAAAGCCCTTCTGGATCTTCTCTGCAAGAGGATCACCTCCCTGAACAGTTGTTATTACTTCAGAATAGACCTCCCTTAACCTTCCACGTGGCTTTGTGGACAGCTCTGTTAAAACTGCTTTGCATGCTGTCCTGGTTTCAGCTGGGATAGAGTTAACTGTCTTCCTAGTAGCTGGTACGGTGCTATGTTTTGAGTTCAGTATGCGAAGAATGTTGATAATGCTGATGTTTTCAGTTGTTGCTCAGTAGTGTTTAGACTAAAGTCAAGGATTTTTCAGCTTCTCATGCCCAGCCAGAGAGAAAGCTGGAGGGGCACAAGAAGCTGGCACAGGACACAGCCAGGGCAGCTGACCCAAACTGGCCAATGGTGTATTCCATACCATGTGACATCACATCTAGTATAGGAACTGGGAAGTGGGGGCGGGGAATCGCCGCTTGGGGACTGGCTGGGTGTCGGTCAGTGGGTGGTGAGCAATTGCACTGCGCATCATTTGTACATTCCAATCCTTTCATTATTACTGTTGTCATTTTATTAGTGTTATCATTATCATTATATAGTTTCTTCTTTTCTGTTCTATTAAACCGTTCCTATCTCAACCCACGGGTTTTGCTTCTTTTCCCGATTTTCTCCCCCATCCCACTGGGTGGGGGGGAGTGAGTGAGCGATTGCATGGTGTTTAGTTGCTGGCTGGGGTTAAACCACGACACATGCACACACTCTGTATTGAAAGGAAGGCATAGATCTTCTCGCTGAGCTTTTAGCAGAGCAACTCTCCAAAGAAGCATGCTGTGTGTGGAAGCATCCCAGCAGCAGTGGGAGATGGATGGTGTGGACCATGCCTTGTGTCCTTTAGAGAGATGTGTTGGCAGAATTGGGTCATTCCAAGTGGGTCCCTGTGAGGTGCGAGTCGTTCAAACTGTCTGCACACACTTTGGAGGGTGGATGCTCCTGAGGTTTCACCCACACGCACCAGATGGGGCACCCTACCAGCACCGCTAGGCACTAGCCAGGAAAACTGGATCCCTGGGGAAGCCTATCAGTGCAGTACAGACAGGCCCACAAACACCTGAAGTCATAGTAGACACGCTTTCAAGATTGGTGGCTGGTGACGACTGATAAGAATCCATAGCTCCTTTTATAGCATTTCATAATATGATAAGTGCACAGCAGAAATAGCCAGAGTGCTTTTTCTTGGGCATTTTCCCAAAGATGGTGATTATGAGCACGGCATAGACTCTAATGTCCAGTAATGACAGAGGTTCACCAGCTATACATGCTATTTTTTTAAATGATTCTTCAGTATCCAAAGGCTTTATTCAATAAATGTTCTAAGCTGACAATGTAGCAGTTAAGATTGAAAAGGCATTTTTCATGCTTCTATACGCCCTTAAAAATTTCAGTTAGCCTATATACCTTTAATGGAAAATACAGCAAAAATCATGATACGCTATGCATCTACAGATGGCAGATGTGTAACTCTGATGTCCAATGCTTACGGTACAGAAAAAAAATCAGTTTTCTAGTGACTTGCCATCTAACACCATGGATTAATCACTTCTGGGATAAATAATGGAAGTTTCCTTCTGTAACAAAATAGTAGTGTTCATATAGCATGGTATGTAATGGGAACTACAGAAGAAACTGATCTATCCAAGCACTGCATGGATTTATTGAGACTGATTTATCAGTTTTAATTCACCTAAGCTCAAAAATATCCTAAGATCTCACAGCATATGAGAAATTACTTTTATTTGGCTCCAAAATAAAACATTAATTCAGGTAAGTTTTTCTTGAGATTTGTCAAAACAGTTTTATGACCTCATCAAGACTCTTTAGATTCATTCAAAATTAAGCTAAAAAGAAATCCCTGAACACAGGTGCATTGTACAAGTCATACAAGAATTTCAGGAAAACTGTTTAAATTACTCATAATGGAATTTGTCTAAGACATTAAATTTAACATACCTTTTCTTGCAAAAGTACCACAGGATTTAAAACAGTCTGCTCGGTTCTTTAGCTTGACCTCTTACCGTAAGCAGAACAGCACAAACAGCATAATACTTTTAAGCCCCCATTACAGTATAAAATAAAAAAGAAGAGGACACCTCATATTATTTCCAGCAGTGCCTATGCTGATACCAGAAGTCACAGGTAAACCTTGTTAAGCTTATGAAATCCCATAGAAGCACTATACAAATTAGTAGTAGTAAATGTAGTTATTCTGTATACCAAACTACCCAGAAGTACTTTGATTTAGCTAGATTAATTCAGGTTTGATAACATCAAAACTTCAGGTCATTTTGCTGGTTATACATGGTTTCTGCCTAAGGTTTAAAGTGGTATTAAAGATTTAACATATAAGCTGTCGTTCTTTTGCTGGTTTTACTCTCTGGTACCAGCTCCCATATGTCTCTAGGTCACCAACAACTGAATGTCCAGATATGTACACAGAATTTAATTTGTTAATTAACTACAGACTTTAACATAAGAAGAAAAAACATTATATTAATTGGAAACAAGAGCGAATCAATACTATTTTTTTCCCCAGAGCACTTCATATTATTACGCTACTTGTCTACCATTTGAGATGGTGATTACCCTCAGGAGTTATGACACAAAAAGGTAAATCACTTCAGTTCAATAGACAATTCATATTACATGGAACAGTAATTCATACTTCAGCACATATGAAATCTCTTACCTCTGGGGTTTTCCTCCTCCATTTTTTTCCAGCTAAACACAAGATACAGACTATGAAAAATGTGAGTGAAAACTGCTCTTTTAAGCTCAAATATTCACAATCCAACTGTAAAATTTACAGTATGGAGAACTTTCCCATAAGGCATTTAACATTATTGATCCCAAGATGTGCAAGCTGAATATAAGAATGCTGTGTTCATCCTACTCACCCACGGATTCTCCTAATGGTGCCTTTTGTCACTATTACATTGTCTCTTTAGATACAACATCTGTAAAAATGACCATGTTGTTCCAGGAAGAAAGTTACTACAGGGACAGCAGTTAGAACAAAAAGTCTTGAATTAGGACTCCTGAATTTTATCCCTAATTAAAACAAAGCAGATAACACAGTGTGTTATCTACTATGAAGCACTTAAATGTCTCTCATTTGGATTGAGGATGGGTACAGTAACATTTACATGTGATATAGCCATATGAATCATATACACACATGCATTTTCTACATATTTATCAACATCACAGATTTGTTACCAATCAGTACCCTTGCCTAAAGTTCCTACGCACACATACAATTATTATATTAACCAAGTAGTTCTCCAGAAATATTCTACACAGTGATTGAAGTTCCATGTACAAAAAAGTTTGTTTCAGTTCACTACATTAAGTAGATGAAAGAGCACAACAAAAACTGTTGTGTCAAGTTCTGACTGTCAAGTTGTGTCTGTTGTGACTGTCTGTTGTGTTAAGATCATGACTTCCATCACTAATTAAAATATTTTTCTTTCTTTTTTTAATAATATTGCAGTCCCAATGCTCTATCTTGTCACCATTTTGCTATTTATGTGGTGGCATTAAGCAGCCATAAGCAACAATAGCTGTTGCTGCAACTGTTTGCTGGACTGTATTTAATAAAATGTGTCTACAGAAAATATCGTAGACAATGATCTACTCCTGCTGCCTTTGCTCTGGATAACTAAAAATAATGATAAAAACAAATATTGTGACTTTGTTAGTGCAACGATGAGTACACAGCATGTCTCAGCAGATAACATGGTGGTCACAGGACTTTGGTTCTGCTGCAAACCCAGCTGGAACATGCTTGTGTTTACTTGGAATATACCATTTAATACACCAAAAGTGTAGTGACCCATGGGGGACCAGCAAGTGACGTGCCATCAGCAAGTGATGTTGTTTACACAGATGCTGGAGAACATCAAGCGCTGTCTTTGACTGGTTTCAGTGACAGAAAACCCTGAGTGCAGAAGGGCCCTAAAGGCAGAAAGCAGAGTCGGCAGAGTACAGTGCTTGAAAGCTTTTTTGTACACAGAGACCCTGATGGCTTCAGTCTGGCTCTCGGCTCTTTGACCCACCCATCCCTGACTCTCCCAAGACCCCCATAGGCTGAATTCAGCCACACTCTTTGCACACCACATCCCCTTGCTGCTGCCCTTGAAGCCTCCTCAGCAGCCATGTCCTGTGGGTATCATGTTGCACAGAGACAGCTAGGTTTTGGGTTTTTTTTGTAGTTTATCTAAGCAGTTAACTTATCTGAAAGTCTTAAGCGATAGCCAGTCTAATAGTTCTGAACATCCTATTGACTGGAAAATCTGTGGGGTTGTTTTCAAGTTCTAAATCTTGATGAAAATGCATTTGGCAAACTGATTTAGATTAAGCAGTGATCTGAGTGTCTGAGATTCAAGCTGTTTTCTGGACATTTTCTTGACACAGAATCTATTATTATCAGGTCCTCAGGGAAACCTGGAGGAGACCAGAAACCCCACATCTTTGTCTCTCATCTCCAGACCTTAATGCTTCTTGATGGGCACTGCAACGGACCAAATTGTCTCAATGTAGAAGAGTAAATCTGTGAAACCAAGGCATGCTTCACACAATAAACAACAGAAAACTACTGACTTTCTATATTTAAGTTACCTTCAGGTATTTAGCAGAAGAATTCACTATTCAGCTCTGTTCTTCCAAAATTTTTCCTTGGTACTATCATTTTGACATTCTGTTTTGAATTAACTCCCAAGGTGTATTGATTACTTTTCTCTTTTTTGGTCTGCATTTTCCAGATTAGGAACTGTTCATTTCTACTCTACTACTACTAACAATGTCAACTTCTTCCCAAAGTCGACTATAAGCCTTATAGTACCTAGTATTTCAAACATGTGTCTAGGTTGTATATGATTTTAGAAACAGTTGCCATTATTGCAGAAATTATTTAAATACACAAGCACACAAATGTACATACACACACACATACATATAAAATAAAGTATTTCACACTCAAAAGACCTGCACTGAAAGACTATTAAGGATGTAATGCCAAGTACTCAAAACCTAGGCAAAATGCCTGTATTCAGTTCTCTCTACACTATCAGTTTTTAATTTCACAAAGGTACTTCCCTTCCTGTGGGATGAGTTCTTCATCCAGTGTGTAGTGTGGGACCATACAACACAAATGAGTCAGGGCTGAGTAGTGAAGGTTGCTGTCCATGCCTCATTTGTTGCCAATGCTGCAAGGAGTTAATAAATGGAGTTGGAGACAGATGGAAGAGAAGTGAGGTCTTGATGGTGAAGACAGTTGAATGCTGCTCTGGAGAACTGGATTTCATCCCCATCTCTGCCATCAAGCTCCAGTGTGATGCTGGGCAAACGTTTCACAGATGGCTACTAATTGTGTCTTTCTCATTTCCTGCATGCACGGTGGGCAACACCTGAGGCTAGATTTACAGAAGTGCTAAGCATTCAAACTGCAACTGTATTTTACTAAAGTGGTTTTCTGAACGGAAACACTGCCGTAAAAACTTGATACTTCAGAAAATTCAGATCATGCCTCTTCAAACAAATGTTTGATTGATAATTTTGCTCATAATCTCCTGAAGAGTCAATTGTATATTTTGTAAAATAGAGATAAGGCAGGCAATAAGTTCCCTTTGGGTATGGTTAGGATAAATTCATTAAAGTTTACGCAGCACTTCAAGACCATGGCCCTCTGATACAAAATTCCCACTACAACACTAATAATGATGATGTATCGTATTTAGTGAGAAGTTGCAATGAAGTGCACTAAATTCAACATTCGGATATACATCGAGGAGGATTAGAAGTACGAGTACATGCATTGGACTACTGACAATTTCCTCAGTACGTAAGACTTCTGAGAAAACGATGTGTGACCCACAGGAAAAACTGTTTTACAATATAACTATATACAAAAAGGTAAAGGATTGCTGATAGAAGGCAATTTTAATTCCAGTATCTCCTATCTTTCAAATATTTGATTTTTGCAATGCTAACATTTATATTTTCTGACACAATTTTTACTTACATGAATGCATATACATTATAGAAAGATTCCTGTCAAATTTCATAGCAGTTTGCAACTGTTGCCTTGGCAACTAAATTTAAACAGATCAGCTGGCTGCAATTTTGACCCTTTCTTTCTGAAGTTGTGTTGAAATTTAGCTTTTCAATACTTCTCAATATCCTTTTGCTCTGAAAATGAAAATATACCACAGAGCGCAGCAATAGGGTTCCTATGAGATTATGGGCAATTGCTGTCCATTGTTGTTCTACACTTCATAAATCAGACAGCCTGATAGTAGAAGTTACACAGGTTTCCTGTTCTCATCTAGTCCACTTGAAGAATTATTTCTGAAATTAGCCGTACCCCCAATTCATACTGAGGAACAGGTATGGAAGTTTTATCTCTATTTTTCAAACTTTGTAACTGAAGTCTATTATTTTTGCCTACAGTTTGTGCATGCTGTCATTCTACACCAATGTTCAATAAAGATGAATGTTTCACAGTAGGGCTCATCCTGATCCTGTTGATGCACTGGTGGCTATACCTTGGCCTTCCTCTTTTCCTTTTATCATCAAATCACAAATTGGAGCCACCTCAAGGCTGCTCTAAACTGTGCTCAACTGCAATAGACTAAACAAAGCCCTTCTGGACTTGGGGATTTACTCTAGCCAAATTTTTTTTTCCCTCCTGCTGCTCCCCAAGGTGTCTTCTGACACATATTTCATATTGCAGGCTGCAAAGAGGAGTGAAATAAGGTAGATCTCATGGCACAATGCCACCAAGGGATTTTCTTCCCTCCAGCACGCTCCCTGGGCAGTAAGCTGTGCCAGCTGCCCTGCTGCTCCTATCTGCCGGAACAGCGCAAAGCGGTGTGAAAGATGATGGAAGATCTAGGCCATGATATCTTTTTAAAGAAAGCCATAATTCCCATTCTGTATTTTGTATTCAGGATGTTTCAGATTAATGCTTTTAAAACCATAGCTCTCAGGTTGAGAAAAAGAGAGTTTTGTGTTCCCTCTCCTTTGCCTGCAATAGGCTAAAGTTTAGGGACTTAAAGTCAATGGATAATTATTAGCAGATAATGAACACAGATTTGCAAGAGTTGGTTAAGCAGTTGTCAATCTGTCACCAGCAGCAAGAAACACCATCAACAGTTCCTACATCTAAGGTATTTTTTGAATGTTTCTGTAAAGAGCTTTCTTCCTGTAGAAAGAGAACCATGGTTACTTACATGCTGTTTATATCTAAATAATTACATTTGCAGGCTATTTTAAATAATATCAGGAAACTTCTCTTAAAAACACAACAACCTAAATTTCTGCTGATAATGGTATTCACCAAGTGACAGTTTCTGAAGAAGCACTGTGTGAAGAACTGTCAGTTTTCATTTGAGTTTTGCATTAGAAGGATGCATGTGGAACGATAAATTGTAAATTACAGCAAACTGGAACAAAATTTCATAAATATTAGTTCTATTAACCAAAGCATGATTCCAACACACTTAATACAAGACAATCAATCAAGCTCAGCTTCAATTAAGTTCAGCTACTAATAAAATAGCTGCCATTGTCAGAAACGGTGATTACTTCTGAAGTTCTGAGTTGGAAAAAAGTTTTAGCATGTGGTATGTCATGTGGAAAGGGAAATCCTTGTGGCTTGGGTACACTGTGAAAGGGAAACCTATGTGGCTAAGAAGCACTCAGCAATGCTATTAAGATACTGTTTATGCATATTTAAACTTCAATCCAAATCGCTTCCATGTGATTTCTTTTCCATGGCTTGATGTACTTCTCATTCCACCCTTCTACTTTTTGACCAAGTTGTACTCAGCTGAAGTCATGCGCTAAGTGAGACTTTGATACATTGCCATTCTGGCCATGGAGGTCCACATTTGCCAGTGGCAATGCTGAAAAAAACCCTCATCAGGCAGATAGATGTATTTCATTCTGAAAGGAAAAACTTCAGTAAGAGGCAAACCAGACATGCTGCATGCTATTCTGAGCTTGCATTTAATATCTAACTCTCTACACACCTAGAGTCCAAAAGCCATGCAGAAGAAGAAAGCTGGCTTTAGAGATAGCCTTTTTTATTAAAGGGCAAGACCTGCACATTTTGATTCATTTCCCATTCAAAGTGAGTAATAATAATTAAAAAAAAAAAAAATCAAGGACTGTACTGTACTGTAGTATCACTTATTTTAAGAAAATTATCTCTGGAGGAAAATAGAATGATGGATGTAATGGCAACGAGTCCCCCTCAGATTTATACACACCTAACAGTGAAAGTGGTAACAGATCCCCAGCTTCATGATTCCATCTGCAGCATTTCAAATTCTTGTTTATGCCCCTTACAGAGAGACACACATGAAGTGCTGTGCTCATCTATAAACCCCACCTAGTAGCCTGTACCATAAGCTTTCATAATATAGTGCCTGATCTCCTTTATTTGTCCTGGAGTAAATTTTTTTTTTCTTTTTTTTTAAATGTTAAATGTACTTAGTTTTAGCTTAATTTTCACATTTGTGACAGTAGACTTTGACCCACTTCATGCATGTCTACGTTGCATTAATGAGAACTGGGCAAAACTACCCGAGTCAGTACATCTACATATATTAGCTTTATGTAATAGAGTGTTGCTACAGCTGTACCTCCTCTAGTGCTAGCTTGCCTTCATTTACTTAGAATTTCAAATTTTATTCCAATCCCACATTTTAAAATAAGAGCCTGAACTTTCCTCATAGCTTTCCCCATTTAGAAATGTAGTTCTGTATCACCTTTAAGTATTTCTGCCTGGCTACATGAAGGATTTATCTAAATTCCTTCTGGCTGTCAAAATCTTCCTATGACATTATTTCCTTTTATGCTGAGCTTCCATCCTACAATGATAAACGGGGCATACAAGAAATTGAGGCCAGACATTCACGCAATCAAATGATAATTGTCTTCGCATGTACTATAGCCCTTATTTAAGTCACGGTTCTTTCCCAGATGAAAACTGCCCTTCTCAGGGCAGGGGTTATTCACTGAGCCTTCACACCATGCTAGCACAATCCTACCACTTCTTTCTCTTGCTCCAATGACTGGAAAAGGGAGCTGCTAGGCAAAACAAAATATGAGTGTATGAGCGGAGTTTGCACCCAGCTATGTCCCCCAAATTCTGCAGCACTTCATATTATTTATCCCCTAATGTGTTTTGCTTTCTGACCAGAAGACTGGAAGTCTGGAGTTCAACCTTGAAGTTTTTTGTTAAAGCAAAACAGAAGCCCACACTTAAAAAAAAATAAAGTCACACACACAAACAAATTACTTTAGGTTTGCAAGAATGCATCACTGTTGTATATTTTAAATGCAATATAATGCCAAACCAGCACACCTTCATAGTGCTAGACACATCTTTGATATATTTTAATGTAAACTCTCTGGACCAACTTTTGTCATCATGTTTATTCACCAAAACATTATTTCTAGCCAGTGAATTTTCACACACACACAAAAAAAATCACCTTCCAGTACGCTCTCTCCACCAAACCATAAATCACTAACTTATTACTAACCAGCACAAGCTAAAAAGACGGTAACGAAAAAGTGTGCTGTATGTGGAATCTTAACATAGCCATTTTTGAGTCTTCACGCACTTTTGGGCAGCAGTGTTGATCTGCTTGAGCACAGAAAGGCTCTCCAGGGGGATCTGGACAGGCTGGATCGATGGGCCAAGGCCAATTGTATGAGGTTCCACAAGGTCCAGTGCCGGGTCCTGCACTTGGGTCACAACCACCCCATGCAATGCTACAGGCTTGGGGAAGAGTGGCTGGAAAGCTGTCTGACAGAAAAGGACCTGGGGGTGTTGGTCGACAGCCGGCTGAATATGAGCTGGTAGTGTGGCCAGGTGGCCAAGAAGGCCAATAGCATCCTGGCTTTTATCAGAAATAGCATGGCCAGCAGGACTAGGGAAGCAATTGTCCACTGTACTAGGCACTGGTGAGGCCGCACCTCGAGTACTGTGTTCAGTTTTGGGCCCCTCACTACAAGACAGACATTGAGCTGCTGGAGCGTGTCCAGAGAAGACCAATGAAGCTGGTGAAGGGTCTAGGGCACAAGTCCTACAAGGAACGGCTGAGGGAACTGGGGTTGTTTAGCCTGGAGAAAAGGAGGCTGAGGGGAGACCTTATCGCTCTCTACAGCTACCTGAAAGGAGGTTGTAGCAAGGTGGGTGTAGGTCCCTTTTCCTAAGTAACAAGCAATATGACAAGAGGAAATGGCCTCAAGTTGTGCCAGGGGAGGTTTAGACTGGATATGAGGAAAAATTTCTTCACCGAAAGGGTTGTCAAGCATTGGAACACGCTGCCCAGGGAAGTCATGGAGTCACCATCCCTGGAGGCACTTAAAGGACGTGTAGACGTGGCACTTAGGGACATGGTTTAATGGTGGACTTGGCAGTGTCAGGTTTACGGTTGGATTCGATGATCTTAAGGGTCTTTTCCAAACTAAATGATTCTATGATTTTAACCATAAACCTGTGTGCTCTGCTCTCTAGGCTCCCACGTTTGCACACAGAAACTACACACTTGAATATAAGCTCTGTTGACAAGATCTCATCACACTAAAATTAACAGAACTTCCAAAGCAGATAGAAACAATAAAGCTTGACAACTTTTTTTATTTATTTTGAGTTTGCATCCTCAGGAAATGAAGCATAACAGTATTTATGTCAATATTTCATATTCTATGTTCATTCAGATTCAAGAAATCAGGTTTCCCTGGTAACTTTCATTGTTTTGCCTCCACAGGTTGCTTTAGTCTACCATCACCTTGGCACCTGCGACACAGTGTGACCAGGACAGCTCAGTCAAAGCTGTGCTCGCTTGTGCCACTACCCGCAACAGCTGCTGACCTTCAGCTGGCTGTAGAGCCCATCACCAAAGGACCACGGCTCTGAAGCCTGACCTCGCCTTCTTGGTGGAAGCCCAATTAATTTTCACAGATCCTTCCCACAGCTTCGGGTTGTCAAACCGCACTGCACCAGGCTAGGTTAAACTGCATCCAAAGATACAGCCGCTACAGGCCAGCTCTCCTGTACAGCTGGCAGTCTATTTAAATAAACTGATATTCAAGAGTTGAAGGCAGGGAATTTGAGAGAGAGACAGACAGACACAGGGTGAAGTCTTGGCTTCCAGAGGAATTGCTGTAATGTGTCCGAGCAGGTGGTAACAATGAGAAGGAAAACCTGTAAGAAGAATATGAACTTTATTTGTATCACAAGTCGTTAACAGTAGCTGAGGCACAAGCCCTTTCACAGCTGAACTGGCATTTGGATTGATCAGTATTGACAGTTTGTTTACCAGGAAGATCTCAAGAACTAGAAGTGCTCACCAAGTAGCTTAAGCTCCTTCTTTCCAACACAGGGAAAATATAGCGAGGGGGAGGCTAGCTCCTCACACTCTGCTGCTGCAAGAGGAAAAGAAAACCTTTTACTTTCTGGTTTTGCATAGAATTTAGAAAATTTGACTTGCTAATCTTTTATACGTTGGCATTCTTTCATCTTCTTGAGAGATAAATATTTTTAATCAGGCAATTCCCTTCAGGATAACAATGATTCAAATTATACTGATGAATGATATCAATCAGTTATTAGGCATGAAAATTGTGTATATCAAAGCCTAACAACGTTTATACTAACAAAAGTGCAGAGCTTTTTTCCTCCTCTTAAAAAAAAAAAACACCACCAAACTCTAATAGGTTTCTTATACACTCAAGAGGGTTTTTTTTTTTTCTTCAAATGTTAGAATAAATCTAGCAGTTAACTGGTGAGTTCTGTTTGCAGTAGAACATTATTAAATGTGGCATTAATCAAATTAATGGGAGATACCATGCCATATCCCTGCAGATATATAGAAGAAGATGTTTCCAAAGGCTGCTTTTTAAAATGGAAAATTAACATTAAAATGGCACTGTTGACTTTAAAGCCCTAGACAGGGTTGCCTTTACTTCCACATTATTTTGCCAGATATCTATCTTGACTCAGATGGCATCTGACTTTTAAGGATTTTAAATGATCAGCACATCAGGCCTTCTCCCCAGGGAGTTCAGGCACAGAGCTCTTCCTCTCTCTGTCCCTTATCCTAGGAGTCGGACTGTGACTCTTGCTGCAGAGAAAGTGGCTTTAGTAAAACAGGACGTCTATCAAAGCCTCTCATCACTCAGCTTCTTCATGCAGCAAGGGAAATGCCTGGACCACACCATGAGGTTTTTATTGGCAAACACCATGTCTTGCAAAGGCCTGCTCCAGGGCACCTTAGCTATACCTGGCCATTTTGCAAACCAGCTAGGAATTTGTAGCAGTCTGCTGCAGAAGATGTTGTAATGAGGAGACAGCGATTTCAGGCAGAACCTACGGAGAGTATAACCACAGACCTTGCTTGTAGAGACCCATATGTTAGCACGAGTAATCACTATATAACCTGAGCTTATACCATGGTTGCCTTTAACTTGTTCCTGTGAAGACACATAGGAACGCACTGCTCTCAGCAGATCTCGGTGGCTGCTAGACAAACTTAGCTGATGCATTTGTAATGGAGGAGCCTGTATGCAGTTCCCACCCAGTGCATGTGCATGACACAATCTACATACCTTATCTTACCTTTAGATCAAGCAGCATACCTATATGTAACATTCCTTTACCCAACAGCAGAAATGATGAATACATTTCTTTACTTTTAAGAAAATCCTCTGAAACCTCCAAAGACCACAATGACGCAAACTTCATCATGGGCGGGTTCTGTGTAGCATGATCAGCTTGAAGGGGTTTGTTTCATGTTGCGATAGCCAAGGTTCCCAGCATCAGAAGGGACTTAAGCTTGCTATCATTTTTCCCACTACTTCTCTTAACATCAGAAGGGACATAAGATTCCTATCACCTTTTCTATTATTGCTATCACCTTTTCTACTACTTCCATTCTTTACGCAATAAACTCATTAATCAACCTCAAGTGTCTGTGCCTTTCTTATTGAGATCCCAAAAGAACCTGCATACCCTCTGTGAAAAAAAAGAATTCATGATGTGTATCAAGCTATTCACATGCTTCTGTCAGCTACCATACTTCCTTGTTAGGAGGAAAAAAAAAAAAAGAAAGAAAAACTAACTCTCATTAGCCGAACCATTTCTCATGAGGATAACACAAGGACTAAGAACTGTAACACAAGGCTGGAAAAAATACACTGCAAAATCAAGTACCAGACCTGTTCTTTCCAGCTGTGCTCAACATGGTCTGCTTTGTGCATGGAACCAACATTAGGAGCCTGATCTAGGAGGCCACTTGTGCTTCACCTACTGTTCACAGAAGACTTGTCCCTCCCCATCTCCACAGTCACCAGTAAAAGTAAAGTGCTCCATGAAAAACAGCTTGACCATTGCTATTATTTTAAGCTCCCTCTCAAGAGAAATAAAACTGAATGTTAGATCTCCAGCATTCAAAGAAAGGAAGATGTCTTAATTGGTGTTCACAAAAGGGTCTCAGTAGAAGACAAAACCAGTAAGAATCTACAAAAAAATTACATTCTGAAAGTAAATCAGGAAGCACATTCAATATCCAAACAACTCCCTACAGAAGGGTGACAGAGGACAAATAATGCTCATCTAGATTAAGTTATAGTAAAATTAAATCATTGTGTAAACAGAAAATTTGTATCAGTAATGAGCAGTATAAACACCTAAAGCAAAGCAAGATACAGCTGCAAATTATGGCATAACATCTTCTTTACAGCTACTTTCTTTGTCATTACGGAACTAAGCATATTGTTTAGCTGCTGGTTGCAGGAGTCATTTTTACAAAACAATACTTGTTTTACGCACAATACATCTGGTGCTGAAGATAAAAATTCAATACACAAAACATATACATGAAGATATTTTGCTTAAGTTAACACAGTCATTTGAAACATCTCACCTTTTCTTTAAAGAGAACTTTTGAGTTTGTCTATGCAAAAGATATGTATGTTAACAGGGATTTCTCACAAACCATAAATCAGAAGGTGTTGTTCAAAGGAAGGTATTTGGCATGGAGAAGTAGTAAAGACGACTACAAAAAATTCTTGCTCAGAAACATGTTAACCTAGGAGGAGTGCAGAAATACAGAAAATACAATCCTGTGCACAAAGTTCATTTCCCAGCAGTGGGTAAATGCCTAATCCAAATTGATTCTGGCCAATATTTCATGCTTTAATCAACAAATACATGTTTCAGAAAGCTATCTAGGGAAATTAAAAAAAAAAAAGCAAAACATAACAAAACATGGGTCCTGATCTGATGCCATGAAGGATATTCATTAATGCAGCAACAGATGGTTAATCTGCAGACTTAAAATATGTCAACTTCATTTAATTAAAAGTCAACATTATTATAATATTGCCATCATAAAATCAGGTTCTGACAGCATGCCAAATTTTATTGCTGTTTTACTTTTAAACAGAAACTTTCTGATGAGGAGCAACACACTCACCACTTCTGTCAACATTCACATGTCTCGATAACCACAGAGCAACTTCTCCTGTGGGCTCCCTCCTGCAGTGGCTCTCCCACACACAACAGGATTTTGATACCTCTACTCCTACACTTGGTAGCATTTCAGGCTGCAGCAGGTTCTGGAGCTGATACAGCTATGCTACTACTGGTACTCAAGCTAACTGGTTTTGTGTCAGATCGAACCCCTCAGCCGTCACCCTGTAATTTGCAGTGTAAATACACAGCAGCGGGTCTAACTGTAAGTCAGGTGTAACTCATTGTAGGGGTGTCAACAGCTGGCTTAAGTTATTTGTAAGGAACTCAACAAAAGGATGCAGCCGACATCAAGTAATATTTTTTAATGTCACATGCCACCAAAGTAGACTGGCACTGAGGCATGAGGGGTAACTACTAGAGCTGGTTGTTAGCACTGGATAGAACAGTCATTACAAAACACCACGCCACCAACATTATCCTGATCTCAAGTCCATTATGTGACCCAAGTTTTGCCCAGGGCTTCTCAAATATTTCATTAAGGAACATCTCAATTCATCCCCTAACATTTCTGGACTTAAAATCCCAGATGGCAGGGACTGTACCATTGAGGGACTTCAGACTGTGCTATACTTCTAAGCTCTGCAGGAGTTTTATCTCAAAAACCTCCTCTCCTTGTGCAGAAGACTCCAGATCTCGGTGGAAGAAGAGAATGAGCTGCAGGGCCCAGCAGAGAGCAAGCACTTGGCACCCACCAGTACCAGAGCAGAAAGGAATCAAATCTTGATGTGTGGGCCCTAGTGACAGCTGGTTAGAGGTTGCAAGCCCTACTATAAAAGTGATAGAAAAAGAGACAGGCAAAGTCTCATCTGGTTATGGACTACTTCTATGCTCTGAGGTTTGGTGCAGACCCAGTTCTGTTAACAATATGAAATACCATCTTACGGGCTTGGATTAATTTGTCTCTCTCTAAATAATAAGAAAATAAATATAATACTTTTATCTGGAGGAAAACTAAAGCTTGCTTGCTTTTTTTTTTTCTTCTTTTTTTTTTAAACTAACGAAAAAGCACCCTATATTTCTGAAGTATAACCCCCCATATGTCACTGACCCACAAACATAAAGTGTAAGTAAGAGCAGCACCAGCACATACTGGCTCAGGGGCCAGAGTATGAAAGCTTATTTTTATGTTCCAAGAAAACACCTATAGGCAGTCTTTTAAAACCATTACAAGTGCATGGTCTGCAGAGAGACTGTGAAAAAAATTCAGAATGCTGTTTTGCTGTATGTTCCCAGACATCAAACAGGGAGCTAAATTCCTGACAGCCGCATCTGCATAATTACCCAGCAGCCGTCTAACCCTTCGCTAGCCCCTATGGACAGTTTCACAGCTGTTACAGTTCTGAGCAGCAGAGCTGGACAAGAGGTCAGAGAGGAGGACAGAGCCAATGGCCCAGATGCCATGGTTGGAAACAAGCAGCTAAACCCTATGTTTTGCAGCTCCTAAGCACACCTCTTATCTGAATGCTGTGTCTGAATTCAATCGACACAGCAGGCAAATGCATGGGGACAAATTCATCATTGCTCCAGCAGGAAGGTGTACAATGACAATGAATAATACAGTATTTACATGTGCCTTTAAGTATTAAAGGCTGCTAAGCAGAACTTGGTAGATGCTACCAAAACTTGGTAGATACTAACTTCTTATTTACATTTTAATAACTGTGCCTTTTCCTCCAGAGTTTTTGAAGCTTACTCCTTGGATGCACAGAAGAACAGACATATACCTCTTAAAAAAAAAAAATCAAAACAGAAAACATACTAAATTCTTCAAACCTGAAGGAAGAAATGGGCTGCAGGGTTGTCTTAACAGTTTGTATTGGTTCTTATTTTAATTAGAGACTAGATCAGCCACTCCAGATGCCAATCCCAAATCTGAATGCCACAAGGAGAAAGTATGAGAGTTACATACATAGATGGTAAGAAGGCAGGCAGCAGCAAATGCTGGCATTGCAGACCAAGTGGGAAGGCAGAAGCTGCAGGGAGCTGATGCATTCCTGACTGCTATTTCCCATGCACAACCTTGGGTGAGTTTGCTGTTAACAGCTGTAGAAATGGCTGTGCAAAAGAAGCGGTCTCTTAGGTAACCACATCCTAATCCATTTGAAGCTGTAGTATGGTGTAGAGATTTTCTATTATTATCAGTGGACACATAAAAACCTTAGTGGAAACCCAACGTACAGATCTAAAGACAAAATATAGGTCTAAACAAAACATGATTCTAACAACCCCATCCAGTGTTCCCTGAAGTCCTATAAAAAAGTGGAATTCAATTGGGTCCAACTGTGAGAGAAACATAGTTTCTGGTAGAAAAATATGCAGTGAACCCACAGTCTCTCTATTCTAAGTTGTGTGCTAAATAGCACAGAATTTCAGTAAACATGATGCCTTGCTGGGTACAGTGATGTACTCAACTTTTCCTGATATTCAAAGTAGTAAACCTAGAGTGAACACTAATTATGAGTAATACTGCTGTTTGCACAAAGAAAGCATTTGGGGAAATAGGAATTTTTTCCTTTTTTTTGTAATTGAATTTTGAACACTGGTTTACTTCAGTGTAAGAAATCATCAGCCAGTTTTAATGGTTTAAAATATTTTTTCTCTTTTTGTCAATATAATGAAAAAATGGTAGTTTTCATATAGACAGCAAATGTTTACACCAAAAACCTCACTGAGATCAACTACCTTAATAACTCGTGTCTGTTGGAGCTGGGTAATGCCCTGATGCTTAAATACTTTTTCAAAGCAAAGAATGAGAGTCCAAGGATATCTCCAGTAAAGCTAAATTTTTCAGAAACAAAACAATTCAGTTCCCAGAACACTTCAGGATATGTCCCAAGTATTTCACTATGTCAAAGAAAGAAGAGAGAAATTACAGGAGGACATGAAATCCTTACAACCTGATCCAAAGGTCACAGGGGTCAAAGGAGACACTCATAATGACTTCGGCAAACTCTGGGACTTGATCATAGTCACTCAGAAAAGGACATTTCAGAAATTTTACTATTTTCTTATGTTATTGCTAATGTAAAATCAAGAATAGGTTCAAAGAACTAACAATAAATACATACAAATAGTTGAAATATTCAGTCCTGCTCAGTGGTAATACACTATCATTCTCACAGCATCTCTCATTAAAGTACTGTGAGTATTAAACTCATACAACTCCTATACATTGTAAGTATGATAAAAAGAGATCATACTCAAAGATAAAACATATGCTGATTACCTGATATTTTTGGATATCACAAAATTCACTTTCTAGTTCAAGCCACTTATTTTAATCCTAACTAAAAATAGCAGGCTTGTGAATTCCTCTGCTAGCCTGACAAGTAGTCTAGACATGGTTAGATAATAGCATTCACCTTTGCCAGTCCCCTCTGAGGTATTAAACATTTGTTAATAGTTTAATAAATTCCAGTCAAATAGTGCTTTATGACAGTCACATCAGTTAATAAATTCCAAGATGTTTATAACTACAAAGATCAGCTTTGTCCTGAGACATCTGAATTAGCATAAATTATGAACATACAGATGTTATTGACATATGGAATAAAAACATAATTGATTAAAAACATACTGCAAAATTCTCTTCATGATCCCACAAATACAGGCAAGTAACAGTTACATTTGTTACGACAGATACTTTAATAAGCAAGTAAACATCAAGATATTTTGTACCATTCCAGAAATCCTCAGGTTTGCAAAAATGTATTTAACGTTTCCCTAATACTATTCAGCATTCTGTAATCCTCACGTGGGAACAGCTTTAATGAGAGGCAATTCTCAGTAGCACTTGGAGCCACAAGTCCACCACACGTTTCTCTGCATCTTGAAGTATTTCCTGAAAGTTTCTCTTTTCCTCAAAATCCATATAACCTTGCTTTTAGTTCGTTTCTCAGACTACACCCAGTATCTCTGAATAACATACAGCATTTTACAAAGTGAAGATACAGTGTATTTTCTTACAAGTACACCAATCCACATAGGAAAGAAATTTTGCACATTATTGAACAATATTTGAAGCATGCATGCTCTTTCCAGGATATATATTTATCTAAGCCTTGTCCTTCAGCTTTCATATATAATTTCAAGCCATCACTGCCCAGCAGAAGGTCTAACAAGAAGGAAGGAAATAATGCCTCTACGTGACTCAGCATCGTCCTAATAAAGCAATATCTGAATATGTGCTGACCCTAAACCTGCAAAGAGCATCTGTGTTAGTTGATAAGAGATCTATACAATTGTTAGGTCACAGATCATTCTGCCTCCATGTTGCAGTTTGTTGCAGTAAACACTGACAGCTTCAGCAATCACAAATGCTTTCCTGCTCCTACAATAAAAAGTTTAATATTGCCAAACCCATTCATTCCCTCCAGCCTTCTTTACCCCACAACACAGTGCATGAAAAACAGCAGCCTGTACAGTATGGCTACAATCAATGAGCATATGGGCCTCCATTTAAGAAGGATAAATTTGTTCTCTGCTGATTACTTAGAGAAATATAATCGGCGTCCAGCTTCTGCAGCTACTGCAGAACATCTGGGTTTCCCCTACCTCTCTTTTTCATAGACAGGAGAAGGATGAAAATTCCCTTTCTATCTAATGGCTCTGCAGAAAGAACACTGCTGCTATTCTTGGTGGGGAAGGAGGAAATACGATTTATTGATGTTAACCTGAGAAGAGTTTTGGTTAGGATTATTCCCATCTATTCCAAAAAGACAAGGCAGGGAAATTAATCCACTGGCAGTTAAACTGTGAAAAGCAGAGTCAGAAGTGATTTCCAATACAATCTTTTGTTAATTTTTGTATGTGGCCACAAATCAAGAGATCTGATCACAGCACTTTCTGTTTAGAGAGCCAAGGTCAACTGAACTAGTACAGGACCTGTGGTGGGCAGGGGTTGGTCTTCAATGTGATAAAAGCTCACTTGCCTAAGACAAACAGGGCAGAGATGTTTTATCCTTTTCAGAAAAGCTCTTTCAAAATGTCTGTGAGTGCTTCAGGATCTAAAATACCAACTTACAAATTGGTTCACAAAGGCTCACGGTTGAAGAGATCTAGAGATGGCCAGTCCCACAGGTGTTAGGTTTCACAAACTATCACTGCCTGGTTAATGACTGTTACTTTCACTTTTCCACTTCTCCTTAATTCTTTGCCAAGAGTACCAACATCAGTCAAAGCATCTGAGGAGTCACGTCACCTTGCAGGAATTCTGTAACATGGTAACTCGGTATGAAGAGGAACAACATGCAGTTTCACGGAGCCTGGCACATGCAGCCACACTCAGGTCCTACAGAACTTCGCTGGTGTCAAAGCCAGGAGAAAAGGCTGGCCTATGGTTTGGTGTCAATCTGGCCGCAGCTTCTATCAATGGCCAGGAAGAACCTCAACAATGAAGAAAACAGCCAAGAATTGTATCTAAAATACTGTACAATTCATTGCAAACAGTCAGGAAAGAAGCTCCATACACCTGAAATAATGAGTCTATTACCCTGGGAGCACTCCAAGATGGTCCATACATCTGAATTTTTCTAAGTAGACCACCAGACACCAAAAGTAGGGAATTCCTACCCTTTGGATACTAGCATGGAGCAGAAAGACTGAGCCTCTGGGATGTGACCACAGTTGACAGATAAACACTATCTGCATTGCAGAGCTGTTAGCCTAAGTTTACATACTAAGGGGATGGGGGCAAGGAGGTGCTGCAAGCCTGGAGATGTGTCTGAACGTGAGAGATGCACATAATCAGGGTGGAATAATTCAGGGCAATCTGCTCCAACCATAATATGAAGAAAGCACTGATGTGACTCCCCCTGCTATGATTAAGCCTGCTTAGAACCCTATCCAGACAGCATATCAGCAGAGCAAGTTTTGCTGTTTGTCTGAAGGGCAAGCGATGCTGTGCAGATAGTGCTCCCCCAGCACATCCTCTGCCTGGAAGTGAATAGACAATTTGCCCCTTTATGCAATGCCTGCTGGGTCCAGCTGCATTGTACCCTGAGGTCAGCATGCCAGCCATGCTCTGGATCTAAACGGTCTGATTTTTCCTGCCACCTCTTCCCCTCCTTCCATAATAACAACACTAAAATAGAAAGCAAAGTAACCTCCCGAAGATGGTTTAGACATGTTTTAAATACTAATGGCAAGGGAGGCTCAGGGGAGACCTTATTGCTCTCTACAACTACCTGAAAGGAAGTTGTAGCAAGGTGGGTGTTGGTCCCTTTTCCCAAGTAACGAGTGATAGGGTGAGAGGAAATGGCCTCAAATTGCACCAGGGGAGGTTCAGATTGGATTTTATGAAAAATTTCTTCACTTGAAAGGGTTGTCAAGCACTGGAACAGGCTGCCCAAGGAAGCGGTGGAGTCACCATCCCTGGAAGTATTTAAAAGATACATAGATGTCGTGCTTAGGGACATGGTTTAGTGGTGGATTTGGCAGTGTTAGGTTTATGGTTGGACTCAATGATCTTAAGGGTTTTTGCCAAGCTAAATAATTCTATGACTGACATCCTAAATTTGCCACTCTGTGGCTTCGTTTCCCTCCTCTCCATCAAAGTCATCCTCTGTTTCTCCGCACCACCACCACTGCTCCATAACCAACCCTACAGGGCCAGATTTTTCCCTTCCATCAGGACCCTATCCTTTCACTCCTACCTTAGCTGGATGCTCCTCTCCTCTCAGACCTCCATCTCTCTTATCCTTTGCCTCTTCCACTTTCCCTTGCTCTTGCTTTCTCCTTGCTCTTCTTCAGAACTGCCTCAACACCACCCTTCTCATAGCACTCAGTAGCAACTGCACTGATATAAGCAAATTATTAATCTTTTTTGAATTTGTGCTGTATCTAGGTTTGCAACATTTCTCAGGTGTTAGCTAATGTCCGACTCTTCAGATCTTTTTCCTCAGTAACTCCTGCACTATAAAATGCACAATTTACTTGCATGTATCTTTGTTCTTATTTGCAAGTTAGCTATACACAAACGTGAACTCACAGACACTTGTGCAGGTTTCTGAATTTTGGGATTCTTTTTTCCTGGAACTTATTTCTCCAGATGAACAAAACACTCAAGACAAACCCCTTCAGAGTATTTATAGTTGAATAAATTGTACAGTTCACTAGCAGCTACTCCCTATGGCATTTGGTTAATATAAGCTAAGCAGCTTTATTTGCTTTACTGCAACCCTGTCTTGTTTGCCCTTTAATAGCTTTTTTTGTGTGTGGTTTTTTTTCCTCCACCATTACTCAACAAAGAATTTTAAGACAGAAAACAAAATCGACAATTCCTAAATGTCTCGGCTCCCAAATGGGAGCTTCTCTTTCTGTCACGAACACTTAACTGGCTAAAAAGCACAAGGCAATTTTTGCTTTTGTTTACTAGATAAACACATGAAATACGTGATAAAGTTAAAAAAAAATTAAAAAGGCAATAAAAACTACCAAGACCCTATCCTCAGGGAAAGGGGCAACTCCACTTTGGTACATGTTTTGGGAATGATCATGGGAAACTTAACAAAGCTAGAAGTGAGACATTTTTGCAGGTGCATAACTGATGATTTGACACAGGCACTAAATGAACAGCAATTTTCCAGATGTTATGCACCTGAATTCCTAGCTACAACTGGCAATTGCATGCTTAACTGGGAACACACTTACACACTTAATGTCTTTTCCATACAGAGCACAAAACACTTTCCTTGCCTTAAAGCAATCACTGTTACTCACAAATAGGTCTGCGAATGCATACGAGCATAGAGGTAACCATGCAGAATTACATATCTTATTTAGGCACTATGAGACTATCAAATTCCTGGTGAATGTTTTTTCAGTAGAGAAAACTTGTAAGGGTCAGACCCTAGCATTATCAGATAACTCCTCTGGTTCAATGTCTAAGTGTACTCATCACCCATCACCTCTGATCTGCAGATGCTGAGCACTTCGGGGGGGGGGGGGAGAAGTCTCCTGTAAACATGCTAATGAAAGTAATGAAGGCAAATTCCTCCAAATCCACCTGGAGGAAGAGATATTTACAATTATATATTTTCTTATATTCTGAAATGGTTTTTAGTTCTCCCAATCCATTACCTCTGAAGGTAAAAATTCAATATTAAACAGATGGCATCAACATGTCTTATACTCCCCCTGAATAATATCTCCAGAACAACAAAACAAGTTTAACAATCAAGTAAAGAAACAAAATTAATGCAGAAAACAGTAAGACAGAACTAGACAAATCACTGATAACACAAATTATAAGTTATTTGATTCTCATGTATTATTCCTCAGGTAAAAAAAAGGTGAATATATTTTGTAGGTAATACTTTTGGGGCTTCTCTACATAGGATAAGTTTGCTTATAAATAGGCAAGGACATAAATGCGTATCACACTATTTCCTTGTAACTGCCTTTTTTCTTCTAAGGATTCTTACCATAATTAGAAAGTATCTCTCTGAGAGAGAAGAGAACTGAGAGTATCTACACTGAGCACAGCCACAGACTAGCTACTGAACTACAAATTTACCCCTAATTTGCCTGGTTGTAACTATTCTTCCCCAGCTAGATAGAGGGGAAAAAAAAATCAAAACTTATCTAAATCCCACCATCCCAAAAAACAGGAAAAAGCCACACACTTCTGTTTCCAAAAGAAAAAAATGTCACAGGGCTGAATATAAGGAAAATCAATTGTTTTCATCAAATTCTCCGACTATGGAGAGTTTCAGGGATGGTACTTCTAAAAACCAAAGTTGATATGTAGCAGACGCTCTGTGTGATTTTGAAGAAAACTGGTTAATATTTTCATGACCACTGTCAGTCAGAAGTATTTCTGTCACTAGTGTCAATTTTTTCTGCTAATACAGTATTCGGATGAAGATGGAAGAGAGGTCGTTGAAAACAGAAGAACCACCAACGCCATACTGGAAGCACAAATAATCTTACTCAAAATGTGTTGGGTACCATATTTTGCACCCGAATTGCCTAGAGAGGAACTAAACAACAGCTTGGTCATTTTTCTCTTCCCATTGGGTTCTTAGATTACTTCTGAAGTACATCTATTCATGTGCAAACACCAAGCTAGAGACTAACAATGCCAAGTTCCTAAAGGGCATTATCTGAGAAGTTAATCACTTCAGTTATTTTTCCAGGAGAAAACACTCCTCTTTAAACATAATCCCAGTATAAATCCAGTGATATTAATAGAATGCTTTTTGATTTGAACCACAGTACCCAATTCTGACATGTAGCCCTTGCTGCCACTGGCGTGTTTTAAGGACTTTAACTGGAGAGCTAATGCACAGTGGAATGAGAAGATAAGGACAACACACCAAAGATTTCCTAACACATTTACCTAAAAACTATCAATGAAAGATAGTTAGGTTTTCTTTATTGTGTCCATGCCTTTGTGCTCAATTCCAAGCCCTTCACTTACATCTAAGGAGAAAAAAAAGCATGAGGGACAAGATTCCCCCTCCCCGAGGTAATTTCTGAAAGTGATTTTATTTAATTCATTGCATTAACTGAGCAACAGATCCCATTTTTTAATAAAGTGCTGAGTCATTCTCATGTAAAATCAAAAACTATTTCCTTTACTAAGCCTATTATCTTCAGTGCATCTGGTTGGCATCAGACATCTTTAAACAATTATTTATCACATCAAATGGTAGGGTGTAGCTTCAGTTTTTGTTCTTAGTTTGTTCTTTGTCTGTCAGTTCACTAATAAAATAAAACCCCCAAAACCAGACTTTCTCTTTTTTTCTTTTGTAGCATCAAAGATTTCCATAAGATGCACTATGAAACATACCTGGAGTCTTTACAATAACATTGAGCTGTGTTATGCTTCTAAATCAAACTAAGGAAACTCATTAGAGTTATTCAAAGAGTGGAAGAACAGTTCTTCAAAGAAGCATCAGTAAATTCTAAATATGCATATGCTTACTTCAAAAGCTCTCAGTTTAACAGGAATTGGATCTTCAGAAATACTTCAGGATCTAAGCAATGTCAAGGAAAGATGAGAAAGATGAGAAAAAGCACGGAGAAGCTTTTTCTAAGAAGTGACAGGGAATCAGACTGAGCAATGCAAAATTTTCAGAATGAGGCCAAACACCCAGGGAGGAGAGAGCTGCTCTCCCAGAGATGAGAAAAAGGCTACGATTGCCTTCTAGGACTTGGGGCATCCTAAGCCTACATGTTTAGTTTTCATTACACTGTACTGATGTAAAGATGACGAAGAGGCCTCCCACAATAGATTTGCTACTCTCCTACCAAGTTCAGTAGTACCTACCCATATGGTCCTGATGTGAAATAGCATCTTCAGTCCCTCATCAGTGTAACACACTTAAAGTATCTCTAAATAGACAATCTAAGGCATTAGGGTTTGGGGTTTTTTTGTTTTTGTTTGTAGGATTTTTTTGTACACTGATTTCATTTAATCATACTCAATATTACGATTCCTTCTCAGCCCATTTGCAAATTAAACTAACGTTGCCTCTGCAACATCCCCCCTTTGCAGCAGATTGTGCACTACAATAGGAGCCATTCACAGACTCTGGCTCGTTCCAGGCTTAGATTTCCAAACCATTACGCATCTTAGCGTTCCTCACAAAGCAAATCCTGAAGAGAAACTGTGTTTCCTAACAGATGCTGCAAGCCATGTTAGAACATCTTAACAATAGCCACCCACTTGAAAAAAAAAAGGGGGGGGGGGAGGCAAGTGTCTGCATAACTGCAGTAAATACAGATGTTTCCATGTAGTTGTTGAATTTAATCTCCAGATGTGCAGTCCTGCCCTCTTCCTACTTGCCATAGATTATCTGTAAACTGAGATGGTTACTGGGGAAAGGAACCTCTATTACATGTCCACGTTACAAGTGGCTGCATGCAAACACATTGGTGACCAGTCAATTTAGGTGACACTGCACTGAGGGAATGAGTTTCCAGGCCTTTAATTAAATCCTGATGGGAAGGAAAATACCTGTACAATAAGCTGTTCTGACTTACAAATGTGAAAGTAGTGAAAATAGTCAAATTTCGTCTTGCAGCAAAGTACGAAAAGAAAGATGCAAAAGGCCCAGTTGCAATGCTGCTTTTATCAGCCTAGGAAAGTGGGCAAGTTTCAAAATTTCCATGTATCCAAATCAGAAAATTACATCAAGATCTGAGGATGAATTTGAGCTGACAATTAATCACCCATTATTTCCTATTATTTCATCCCATCCTTTGCAAATAGCTCGATGAATCATATTATCCTGCTGTACAAAATAACATATCTGCCATGAACGTCACATGCAGTATACTGAAAATTGAATGTCTTCCCATACAAGAAGGTGCATGTGTGAATACTGCTGCAAGTACTTAATCTCAATTAACTTTATACAATTTATAGTTTATGTAATTTTCTTCCTCTCATATTCATTAGCACCGATTCCTTTTCCTTCAACCTTATTTTGACCAATTTTTCATCTAATACCTCTAATAATCCCTGTAAAGACCTTAGCATATATTGAAATACAATCTGGGCCCTCCAGCACTGTATTCTGAGTCACAGAAAGCCTTTGTATCTTTAAAACATTGGTGGTGGAGGAGCATGCACCAGAAAATCTGAAAGCTCAGTGATGTATAAACAAGTACAGATGTTCTCTG
The DNA here is from genome assembly GCF_026419915.1 of Harpia harpyja. Taxonomy (NCBI): domain Eukaryota; kingdom Metazoa; phylum Chordata; class Aves; order Accipitriformes; family Accipitridae; genus Harpia; species Harpia harpyja. Next base: position 37,377,952 of record NC_068941.1, read on the forward strand.
CCAAAGATTTACCAACCTACTAGAAGGCACTCCAAATACAAGTGATAGCTATGTAGATGAGAACTGGTGGTCTTCCACATCTGGCCCAGCTTTCAAGTTCACCATATATACACGCAGGTTCTGTTAGGAAGCAATTTCAGGGGCATGAGCCTAGAGTTTAAATCCATCCTGTACTTGCCTGTATAAATCCTTCCCCTTTTTGTGACCTCCAGCCACTGGGATTAACCAACAGTTTCAAAGATAGGACATTGTCCAAGCCCAAATGAAGTCAAAGAGGATCCTTCCAGGCCCGATGCAGGTACCTTCTGTGATGCCCAGAAGCAGCAAGCATGCTGTAAATACTAACAGGGTAGCCTCCAAAGTCAACAGCAGTTTTGCTACTCGTTTCAGAGGTGCATGATAAAATCCCACAGGTGCTATTGCCATCCCCCAAAATCAAAGAAGGGCATAAGCTCTTGGGTTTTTATTATTACTATTATTAATTATTGATCATCCAAAGCACATTGCAGTGAATAGAAAATCACTTGAGCAGGTTTTCATGCATATGTATTTACATATTTAAAATTTCTACAGAGCTACCAGTGTCAAATTATATTATGCTATAATCCAAACTCAAATAATTTCAAATACTGGCACAGGGGATGCAGTTAAGCTTTCCAGTAAAAATCTAGTGTTGATCATGAGTATAGGGCTTCCTACGGAAGCTTATTTTACCTTTTAATAAGAAATTCAGGCTCAGCTACTATGTAGTTAAGAATAAAGCTCACATTTCTAGCTACAACCAATGTATTTGTGCAACTATTTTATATATATACAAAATGCAAAGACACAAATCCTGATATTTTTGCTTAAGATAGTTACTTTAGTAATTCCATCTCTTGACTATGGCCAGCTGGGAAGTGCTGAATTCAGTCCAGACTCTGCTGTTAATGATCACTCAGTGGCAGTGGTACTTTCCGTGATGCTCGCAGCAGTTATGCGCCTGGTCTCAAATAGCTGCATGTAACAATAACAGTTTCAGGGCCCTGCCCAGATTCTGCCTGGAAACTTTTACTCTTAAAAGAAGATTTCCCACAAGTGAAAGATTTGGCCAGGCAGGAAGATGACTCGCTAATGGCCACCCTCATCAGAGCCCCAATAAGAATGATGATTGCATGCTAGGCACACAAGAATACGTAAGTCTGAACTCACCTGAGCTAACAAATTGCCAAAAAGTAAATAGCAGCTCCTTTGTTCAGCCTTAGCAGGCCATAACAGAAACAGTCATCTGTGTTACAAGGATATGGTTCTCTAATACAGCAGAGACCAGCAAGACTGTTCTTTCCTGATGGACAAGGACTGACCACATACTTCTCCACAGCATCAGGAAAAACCAGAAGCTGCTCAGAGCAGGTGTTCCTCTGCTGTGTCACAAAGTTAGCATACTATGAAAAGATTTAGCAGGTGAGCTTTAGTTATTAGCCCCTGCAATTAGCAGATCCAGAAACAATCTGATGGCTCTTGAGCCATGGCAAAGAAAACCCATTACAGAACCCAAGCTGGCAGACCATGACCTTGGAAAGGAGGAGGAAAACACTTCAAATTCAGCTGAATACATCTCCTTGGGTTTTTTCCCCAAAACGATTTTTTTAATATCCTCACCATCTTGGGTGGTCACCTTACAGGCATGGACTAAATGCAACCTGTGCTCAATTACAGTTATGTCAATTATATTGTAAAAATAAAGCCTCAACCTTAACACCTGTGTCTATATCATCCTACTCTGTGTGTCTAAGCCAATGAAGCCATGGTTGTTGCAATCAGGAAGTCTCAATTTTATTTTTTCCCTAAATTCACATTGAGAATCTCAATCTCTCACACACACACTTAACTTCACCTTGTAAAACCCTCTTAGAAATGTTTGAGGGAATCTCCCATCACCTGCTTGTACACTTACAGGAAATCTGCAGCAAGTTAATTACCTAGAAGGCCCTCTAGCACACTACAAAGTCTGGCTGTAACCATCCAGATATACACATAAATAACCAACACACACACACATCAACTACAGTGCTCTGGAAAAATCACTTTAACTGCTTATCTTTCAAAATCACTTAATTTCTTCTGGTGAAGGAGACTGTATGAATCACTGTTGTAAGTCCATTGTCAGAATGCTTAGCTGACGCTTGCTCAACTGAATAAAAATGTAGAGACCAATAGAAGTTGAAAGTAGAACAACTCAGAATGTAATTGTCTAAGGTCCATTTTTCTTGGTCCTCCTAAATCACAGCAGCACAAAGGTTTGTGTTGCTCCAATTTGTTTATCAAACTATCAGATTCGTCTGAGACCATTTTAAGCTGTGCATTGTTATAGTTACTAATACTTCATAGACAGATGAAGAGTTGCTTGTAGGCTGCAAAGTCATAAACCTTTATATTAATGTCTTACAGTAATTTTATTTCAAGTTGCTTATCAGTTCTAGCATGAGGACTCAATTATCTACTAAGCATTTTCCTGTTCCTATAGGCATACTGTGCTCAGGACTCTCTTTGAAGCTTCCCAAGGAAATATATGGACCAGAGTCTGCTCGACCACTTCTAAATGATCATGTTCTGAAGAGAAGCAGAAAGCTTAAAGACATATATATTGCTCTTGGCAGTATTGCTTCATTAAATATAACCCACAAAAGTGAAACAGGATCAATAATTTCTTACTAAAATGTAGGTCTTAGAACATTAACTCTTCAGGTCCCTTACTGAAAACCTCACCTTTAAAACTTCTACACTGCACATAAATGAAGCTCGGCTTCTGACAGAAGTGTAAAACAAGGTAGGGCTACTTTAAAGTTCAACCTGCCCAGCAGACTTTGTTTGGTTTTTTGTTGTGCATCCTTAGGTCTGTCAAGTTGCTTACTTCTTGTCTTCACTCTGAATATGTTTGCTCTTTGTCAGATCCCCCCCCGCCTCAACTCAACTCAAGGAAAAGCCCTTCATCTTTCATTTTCTCCTTTATCTTTGCATGCTATATTTTTCTTTGTTCATTGTTCTTTCTAGTTTTATATACTCATCTGCCACCCCTTCAGCAAGCTGCGTTTTTTAAAGTCCAGAGTAGAATAGATCTGCATCCAGCCACTGAGTTAATTCTGATAACACAAGCATAAAACCTGCTTTAAAGATATCCTACACTTACAATGAACATAGCACTAGCTTAAAATTACAGAAGTCCAAGAAGCTTCGATACAGGACTTAAGAGAAAGAGTACCACTGCCCTACAGCATTTATCGCATTTGTTCAGTATCTTTCTCTCCATCTGCCACTCTGCCACAGTCAGTTGCCAGTAGTTTTATAACTACATCTATTTGAAATCTTCATCCTGTGTTTTTCTTTCTTCATCTTCCCCCCTTAACCTCCCATTGCCCCCTTTCTTGGCTCCAGTCTTCTCAATCCCACTATAATAAGGCTTTCACATTCTTTTATGGCCAACAGTGCTACTGTTTCATCATGATTCTGTTCCAAAACACAGCTGTTAGAGGAACTTGAAAATTCATCTTCTAATTTGTTAATTCTTTTTTTTTAAAAACAGAACAAACCACAAACACTTCTGCTCTTGGAGCTGGTGTATTTTCCATGAATGCCCAGCAATATTTTCCTATTTTGTTCATTTTTGTCTGTTTTTGCTTCCAGTTCTACAAAGGTATCATGTGGAGTTGCCTAGTTTCTACCTGGCTTTTTCTTTTTCTGAGCTGCACCAAGTAGCAGTACTTTTAAGCAAATCTTGAATTTATAGACCAAACAAAATATTTCTCTGTCAGTGTCTTAGAATCCCAATCATCTGCCCATTTCCAATAATACCATTCTTTATATTAGTTAAATTAATAGGGTAAACTAATTTCAGCCTTTTAAAATAACAATCAGGCCCAGAGCATTCACCTTGTGTTGCTCACCAAGTATTTTAACATATCATGCTGTAAATAAAATACTGGTTTCCATATAAATGGACAATGGTCTTTAAAAAGATGTCATTATCTCCCTGTTTTGACTGGATTAATTCTTCTCAATAAATCTAATATTTTAAAATGTCATGTACATTTTAGCAATGATGTCTTGAAAAGGATTATTACCACATAGGTTTTAATTTCAATGAGGACATTACATTAGAGAGAGAGAAAGAAAGGAGAAGGGGCTGGGTGAAGAAGGACATGAAAGAATCTATTATCCAAAAGACATAATGAGGGTGGATTGAACTCACATACTAGGCATATAAATTTCAAAGCAGAAAATATGATTTCCACTGATACATATTTTATAAGTCTCTTCTCAGCTGAGCTGAATTTTCAGCCCCCCCCCCCCAAAAGGAAATCAAAGTGCAAAACAAAATTAAATGAGAGACAAGGAAATAAACCAAACAGAATGTAAACTCTTCTTCTGAGCAGCTGCTGGAACAGTGGATTTAAGCTTTTGATATTGAAGTTCAGGATACAAATCAAATTGAGTTAACAGAAATTAAAACATGAAATAATTTTAAACTGAGAAATTATACAAAACACATAGAATCTGAAATATCAAAATACATCTCCCACACACCTTACACAATCCTGAATTGCTGGGGAAATATTGATTAATGGTACTCCATCTACAATTGCTATTGAAACAATAGCAAGAGAAATTGTAGACAACACAAAATACTTTGAGAATCATCAGTAATGGTACACTTCGTCTTTGGAACCACATCCTTAACATAAATTAACAGGCAGATAAATAAGAAGTGAGAACCCAACTGGATTTCAACAGCTCTGAATCACTTTTTTCCCTTTTAGGTTGTCCTACCTGTACATCACCGAGGAAGGAAAGAAAAGGAAGCACAGGATATGCTGTGCTGAAAAAGTGTTTTGGATTTTTGGTTTTGATTTGTTTGGGGGGTTTTTGGGTTTTTTGTTTGTTTGGGTTTTTTTAAAATACCTAGATATCTTGCTGGAATTGCCTTGTTGGGTGGGTGGGCGGGTGTGTTGCCAGCCCTCTTTTGTGTCAGTTTATCCGGGCATGTGCAAAAAGACTGCACCAGCAGTACATACACAGCTTAAATGTATAAAGCAATTATTTATTGATGAGCACACACACAAGACAGCAAGGTTAAGAGTTGCTAGGCTACTGTGAGAGACTGAAAGAGTTAATGTCTCAAACATTGTGGTGGGGCAAGTTCTGCTTAACAACTAAATCTGCATAACAAAGAACTCTGCCTAGCAAGGAACCCCAAGTGAAAAGCAGCCGATCAGCACCCATCAGCAACAGGAGGGGAGGGCTTGCTGGAGGGTGCACAGCTCCCTGTGCTGATGTGCTGCTCTGATGTGCTGAACAGGGCAGCTCACCATGCAGGGAAGGGGAAGTTACTCCCCAAAGGACCCCCAAGCCCAAAGGCTCACAAACCCTCGTGACACCTAATTAGCCTAATGCCTGCCCAAAGGAGGGGCAAGGATGATAAAAGGACACAAACTGAAGCCCCGGGTGCGCAAGCCCACCAGAACTGGACCGCTCGGCTGACTGAACCAATGCTGGACCCAGGACCGGTGAATCTTTCTCTTCTCTCTCTCTCTCTTTCTTTTCCTTTTCCATAATCCCTACACCTCATCCCTTTAGACATAAACCGCTGACCAAGTCTGGGACTAGGAGTAGATCCAGCCGCTCCTAGGCTCCTCTCTGAAAGGGAGTCTAGAAAGCAAAGGGGTCCGCTCTGAACCTCATGACTCAACGGGAGAGATCTTATTGTCTTCCCTGAACCGATTCCCAGCTAAGCAAGGCCTGTAGTATATGCTTGGTGATGCATGGTTAGCACGTGTTACACAGTTTACTGACATAGTTTCATGACAATTTTTGTTGTGAGCATACCAATTTTTGTGGTGAGCATGCCGATTCTTGTTGTGAGCGAATAAAAGGTGAGTTTTGTGAGTTAAAGGATCCCTGGTGTCATTTCACCTTAATCCTGACCTGGGAACCAACAAACCTGAGTCATCGTCCTGAGAAATTGGGATGCGACAGCTACTCACTACCCTGCTAAAAGACTCAAAGGGTTTTTGCTGGCCAGGCAGACCCAAGCCCGGAGGAGAGGGGTCAGCCTCTGGAGCTCCCTGGAGCAGATTCCCTGTGCGGCCAAGCTGCCACCCTCCGCCACCTCTGCTGGCACCAAGGAACCGACTGGCTCACAGCTACATCTGCTGACCTCCAACCAGCCTCTTCATTTTCTTTAGTTTTTTAATACTTTTCCACATCAGCTCTTTTCCTCATGATTCTTTAAGAATCCTTGTCTTTACAGTTCTGCCTCTGCCTGTAATTTTACCTTTTCTTTTTAATTTTTCTTACAGGCTTTGTCACAGCTCGTTCTCATAACTTTGCGATTTTCTCAGACATCTGAGCCCAGGTTATGTAGCTGGACTGTGCTGGAACAAGACCTTGGATCCCTGCAAGATACATAGCTGAACTGCATAGTTCAGGAAGAAGTTACAGGGCAGATGCAGGCAGAGGGTGTTACAGCGTACAGAGAAATCAATACTACAGGAGCAAAATTCTCATTTTGACACAAATGTCTAGATCCAGCCTAAGCCAGAAATAAAAATACCGTGAGTGTTGCATTGGGGGAGAAAAAAAACCCAAACCCAACAACAACAGAGAAGCCCTGACAGTTAAAATACCTAAACATGGCCTAGGCTCGTATGTACTGCAACACTTGATCTTCAAACTTCAGCATTTATTAAGTTATGGAGCTTTCTTGCTAAACCAATTTGCCACAAAGGACTGATACTGTCCTCACCAGCACTGGAAGGCTTTTGCCCTTAGGCATTTTCAGTGAAGTATCAGATCTTATAATGTTGTTTGTCACCTTGCCCTGATTGCTTATCACTGAAAAAGTAATCTCAGAAATATTTTCTAGCAGTTTTAATCTACTAAACCCAGATGTTTGTGAAAGAGTTAAACATAAGGACTTCAGAAGAGCATTTTTTGCCCTTCCTTATGACCCCATCCTCTGTTGAAAATTGGTTAAATCTTTAGAGCATCTGGTTGGATTTGTTTGAAATAATATTTCTCTTCTTTTTTGATTTAATCTTTACTTTAACCTTTAGTATTCCATTGCCCTTTTGCCCCATAAACCCACTTACCATTACACGCCAAAGCTCTTGGTGTACCCTCATATGCTGTGCCATAAATCCCGTTTCTTGATATGTACACAGGATACTTTCGCTCCTCTTATTGAGACAGAACAAGTCTAATTCTGTGCATTAATATATCCTTATATTTGGGAAGTTATTGTTTAAATATTTCATGTAGAAGTGCCTCATTTATTTATTTCCTGGAATGAAAGTCTGAATAATCTGAAGACTGAAACGCAGAAAACAAATTCAAAGCTAGAAATAAACATAATACCATCTGAATAAATACAAAATTACATTTTCTTCTTGAACTAGCATCTCTCAACTCTTAATCAACTTCTTGGAATTTTTTCAAAAAGCAGGAATAACTTTTTGCATCATGAGAACAACTTCTAAGTTTCTTAATTGCACACACAGATACTCTGATGCAAAGTCAAACCCATTTACCCACTTAAAAATACACACCTTGAGATGTGTAATCTCTTCAAAGGCAGCCAGATTTAAATGCAAGTACGTATGTACTTCTGGCAGTCCTAAGAAATTACGAAGAAAAGACCATATCTGAGATCTCAAACTGCAATGTTGCCTTATACCAGCACCCACATGGATGCTGAAATGTGCCTTTTCCCCTGAAAAGCTATCCCTTTAAATGCTGTGGACAGGTAACAGATTTGCCTACAAGGCTCTCTTTTCCCATTATGTATCTGGCTTTCAAAAGAAGAGTGATCAGCTGAAATAGACTTTATAATAAATGATGCTTTCTTCAACTCACCCCCAGGCATTTATGCAGTCTAAAATATCAAGATACATCTCAGGATTCCTCCAGAATCAATAATCAGTTAAGAAAGGATGTAAATATAACAAGAGTCAAAAAAATCTTCTTTCCAGCCAGAAATTAATACCTTCCCTTTATTTTCAACTTGAACTTCAGAGCTTAAAAGCCTTTAGCAAGGAGAAGTATTTCTTCTGTAAGACTAATTGACAAATGCACAAGTTACATTGCCAAAAGTGACAGAAACACTTCAGAGATTCAGAATAGCAACATAGCTTTTTGAAAGGTACCCCGTCTGTGCAGTTTAATACATAACCGATGAGATTGCTGGGTTTATGTTCAACACGTGCTCATGAGTTTTACTAAATCTCAGCAGCAATTTATTTATTTTAACCTCTGTCATATTACTTGTTCAATAGCATGAGGGATTTCATTTTTTATCGCATCAGCAGCCCTTTCAGAACAAACGTCTAAAATATATATGTAATTATTACCCAAAAGGCCTGTGATTTTGTCCTGATTCTCTTTCTGACCACTGCAGGAGTGAATTAAAATTATATATCACAGCTACAATTGTAAACCTACAATTAGGATTTCAATTTTTAAGATAGTCTAGAGAGGTTTTTCAGAACTCGGATTTATTATCATAGTTACAGAAAGATGGAAATTTCCAGCTCCCCTGGCCATTGCTCTGTAACAAAGGTCCCCAAATGATGTGTCAAAGTAAACTTCCAATTCATTTTGGGGTCATAGTTTCTCAGATAGTAGGGGCTATCTGGACCTTACTTCAGCATGGTTTATGAATACAAAGGAGGAGAGAGTATATGGTCTCATTTTTAGTTGTCCTTGAAATTCAGAAACACTGAAGTTTAACTTAACGTTGTGTGAGTTATCACCTAAAACTTCACAAGCAGCAAAACCTTCCAGTTAACCTCACCGGCAGCACTTCAGTTCTCCCCTTGCTATTGCTATTACCCCACATGTTTTGAGAAGGGAATGTCAGGCTTTGTGTCTTATAGTAAAACAGAATATCAAGTATTTTAAAACTGGGCTTATTAGGTCATTTCTTTTGCATGAGGTTCAGCAACACTAAAGCACTATTGGCAAGTAATACTTGTTTAGCTGTTCTTTCATCAAAAAAACTCTTAGACTTCAGTTGCTGAAAAGCATGACAATGATATCTAAATTACAAGAATATGAAAACAACTGCAAGACAAGTTTTCACAATTACACATTTTACAGATGCAGCTGATAACTTTTAAGTTTGAGACCATAATACCATGACAAGCGCTTCGGCTAAGAGGTCTCTCATACCACAAAGGAGTTGAAATTTCCCTAAGAAAGAAGTGATGACTACCAAAATGGTTTTTTTGACAAACTCTTACAGTTCTTAACCCAACATGGTCACTAGAGGATGATCCAATTGACCAGAAAACAGTTCACCTGGGTTACTGCAAGCAGACTCTACTATCTCATCACACATTTAACCCCACACTGGGTTGAAACAAAAAGTTTGCATATTGTACCTCAGTCCCTTTTACAGGACAAAACCAGGTAGATTTGTGAAGAAAATTCGCTCCTGTCTTTTAGCCTAGCACAGTAATTCACAAACATTGACCAAGACAGGAAAAGCTACTATCACACAGTTTTGGTTTGGGGTTTTTTTAAATGTAACTTTTTCAAAGTTCTGGTGGGTTTTCCCCCTGCCCTGTTAACTTCTAACTTTTCCCAAAGTCACCGTTTCCTATTTGGAGAAAGTAGCAGACACCAGGAAAAAATTATTGTTCCCCATTAACGGGCCTATCTCAATAAACACTGATCACTCCACTTCTATAAATTCACGAGGCTCACGCAGCTGGAAATGTCAACGAGCATAGAGAACACAGAGCTAGACCAATGAAGGGAATTCAAATATGTGGAGGTATCAACCATGTTCATCTCCTACCTAGGCCTTGCAGAAGACTTAGGTGACTCCAAAACAGGATCAGCAACAGCCATTGTGTAATCAGGACACTGCCTATGGCAGCCAAAAATAAATCTAGGAAAATAAAACCTAATTCCATCAAGGCCAGGTTCACAAAGAAGTGTAGAGATTTAAACATGATTTCAATATACTTAATCTTAAAACAAGTTAAATCATCAGTAGAATCTGAGCTTCACTACCAGGATGGGGAGAGATGCAGAGAATTTCAGGTTCAGAAAGCCTGTAACTTTCTGCCAGAGTCTGGTGCTTAAACTACTTTCTACCTGAAAAAGAAAAGAATGTCACTCTTCTTCCTTTAAAATATCTAATAACTCAGTAGGAAGAGGACTCATACCAAACATAAGACACCAAGATTCAGTTTCCTCCTCAAGCTTTCAGTCTTCTCCCATCAGTCTCAGGAATACATCATTATAGACTCAAACTTTTTAAATTACTCACTCTCCAAAAAACTGCAGAGTTCATGGGCCATTTGAAGTGGCCACGGTCATCTAGACTTTGTCATTGTCTTTACCTTATCTGTAAGTATGCCGGGGTATGCATCCTGTGCTGCTTTTCTGTGTTAAATTGAAAAGGTAATGGCTAAGATACAGGTAGAGATCAAAACAGATGCACAGAAAATGGCTCAGTATCTGTCGATACGGATTTATGTGTGATGGTTATGTCTGTTTTAACTTATCTAAAGACGCCACTTCCTTCTCAAATACATTTTTCTACTGAGATGAAATTGTTGACATACCAGACTTTCACAGCAATTACATACTGGGGAGATTTTCTCTGTTTTCTACTGATAACATAACTGAAAACAAAATAACCTTCCTTTTTAATTTTACAGTCAGACTTAAAAAGTTCCTCCTTTGTTTCTGGGATGACATCAACATGCTTCATTTTTACGTGACATCCAAATAATTTTTATGACAAAGCCCTTAATACTGTTAATTTTCCCTCATTTTGTAAAAGCCGATACTATTCAGATTGTTCCACTTGTGAAAATTTCAGTACAGCATTTTAATGACATTTTCATAATTTTATAAGTGTCATAACTGGCAGCAAATCACACAAATGACATGGAAAATTGAGGAATTCTTGTCTATATTTCAGCTCAGTTTTAACCACCTCACCAGAATATATGGGAAATAACTCATGTCTTCCACTGCAAATAGACCTACCTCTTTCTTTAGTTCTTAAACCTGCACCTCATACTTTATCTTGCCAGAAACAAAATGCCAATAATTCAGAGGGAAGCTCTCTTAATAGCAAACACATTCCATATCTCTACTATTCCTTTAAAAAAACCAACCAAACAAACAAAAGCTTTAATTTAAGTGCACCCTGTAAATGCAGACTCTCAAGATGAGAATGAGTTCAGCCGCACCACTACAGTCAATAGGCTTTGGAATTTAATCAATGACGTTTTCCATGAGTGGCGAAGTGAATAATTGCAGGTGCCCTACTGTAGTCAAAAACATCATTTGCAGATTCATTTTAGCCTTCTCCGGAATAACACAGCACGTAAATCTCCATCAAGTCACCCAGCAATGCTTTCCAACTTTTTTTAGCCCTTGCAGCCCCAGGTGAAAGAATTAATTTAACAACAAAGCACTCCATCTGACCAGGAAATCATTGGCTCATTGATTTTTTATCACTTCATAATATCACACCAATATTTCTTCAAGAAAATGTACTAATACTAAGCCTTGGAATGGCAAAGTGCACTGGGCTCAGCCAGGTGTGCAATTCTATTGACATCTTGTGCATTTGAGGTTCAGATTAACATTTCTAAATAAGGTAACCTCTCATAGAAAATAATTATGATCTCATTTTGTTTGTCTCACATCTTACATGTGTCATTTTAGTTTGTGATCCCTATATCCTTAATACTTTAATCACTGCCCAGCAAAATTTCCACTGATAACAGGTTTCCGAGGCTTTTCAAGCCTGAAGTAGCGGCTTAAACAGGCATGGAAAACAAATGTCAACTTTACTTTGAAAAGCAAACCACCACCTCTCCTCTTACAGCTTTACCTTTCCCCTCTTCGGGCAGTCCATCTCAGGACTCATTCATGCAGTATTGCACCTCTATGGGACTTTGAAAAGGCACATAACATTTCTCATAGTAATACCTACCAGACCTCCTAATGGAAATCTTGACTAGGAAGCCACTGAGCAATCAGCACAGAGCAGAGGAAGAAGTCAAGATAAATACAATCTAAATCTATCATCATCAACTTCAAGAGGGCCAGTCTCTTGCTCTCTAGTTATCAGAAAGGAAACGACACCGTATCTCCCATTTCTTAAATTATTAGAAGGCATTCAACCATAGCTGCCTAAGACTACTTCCAAGCACAGCTGTAACTTGTTACTGCTCTATGCTGTCAAAGAAACTATCAAAAGTCTGCTTTCCAAGAAGCCTGAGTGTCTCTCATTCATCTCAGCTTCTTTAACAGATTCATTAAGAGCTCATTACTTTTATTACTTTGTTCTTCGTTAAGAGGGTCTGTGCTATTGAAACAAGTTATTGTGGGAAGTTCGGATCTACAGCTGAACCATCTCACTGCTGGAAAACATTACATCTGAGTAATTAATTGCCTCTAGTTCTGCTATTAGGAGTTCATTTCTTTTAGTGTAAACCTCTGATAAAGAAATCCAAAAGAAAGTACCACATGAACAAACTATCATGAAAATGTACTACAGAAGGTCCCCAAAATGTCCTTACTTAGCCATTCAGAAATAGTAATAAAAATCCACAGTGAATTTCAAAATTATTTCAGTTACCTATAAATATACGCACACATGTATATGTCTGTCTCTCTATCCAAAGTTATTAAGTCCTGGTCTAGAACCTGCGTGTCAGCTAACAGGGTTGAAGCATTTGTACACAACTAAATTAATTTAAAATACAAAACCACATAAAATAGTTAGGAAGATGCACCTTCAAGAAAGCAGAGGGAAGATTTTCATTATTTATAAACAACAGAAGTTTTATTAAAAACTTGACTGTATCAATTTAAGGAATGCATTCTGACAACAATGATTAATTTTTAGAGAGCTCCCAGTAAGCCAAAGAAATTACATTTTGGACACTTACCAGAACAGTTTCTACAAAAGATTACTGTCCCTTTAGAATAATCCAATCATAATTGTCATTATCATCCCACTAATACAAAACTGCAGTCTCTTGACCATTCTCCTCTTAAGTCTCCAAGGTCTTCCTGAAAATTATAACCCATTTACTTGAAACAGATTTTTCTGTTTAAGGTCTGTCTTAAAGCTTGTGAAAGTAAGATTGGAAAAATAAACATTATCTAAGCTCTGTAATAAAATCATACTTCCATTTGTTCTTATGATAGCCTACAGAAGCATTGTATTAAAATTTAACATATCAAGTTTCCAGCAAGGTTTACCAAAGTAAGCAGACGTTATCTTCATGTGCTAAGTGCAAACTACTCTTCCCTTCTTGTAAAATTAATGAGACAAAGGCTCAGCGGCTCTCCTCTCTCACCTCGCCTTGACGGAAAGCAATTCTCTTTGTGTTTCTGGATCTGATAAACATCTAATAATGAAAACACTCATTTGTTCTGAGCTGCTTTTAAGCTGGGCAGGAATACACACAACCAGCCCAAATAGAATAAAAAAGCCTGTGTTAAAATCTCAATGTGAGTGCAACATTAATAATAAGCACATTCCCACAAAATGTAGAGTAGTAGTTCCCATGGCAACCATAAGTCTCGCTGCACATCTATTAAAGTAGGGCCTTTCTTCACATAAGTGCCAAAAGCGCAGATAACTTGCCAACAATTTGTATGGTATGCATTTATATGGGCGTATATGCATCTTCTATTGCATTAGTATGAATCTTACTAACTACAATTAATGCCACAGTTGTTCTCTCCCCCACGATCACTGAAAAAAGCCACTATGGAAAATTGTTTATCATGTTATACACCATTTCTCAAATATTTTGACATGCCTGTCATGACTGTGTGACCTTCAAATCACAGATACTATTTAAACATCCCCTGATGCCAGTTAAAAGGGTCAGAGTCAAGATTTCAGAGTAGCTGCTAATACTGCATGCCCTGTCCTCTTTGCAAATACAGCTTCATGGTTCATACTCCACTAATACTGGTTTTGGTTCCTAAGAACCTTCCTGCTTTCTCCTGTCAACTTATTTTCCCTTTGACAAAACAGTACTTCAATTAGCATTTAATCAAAAAACTAAGTCTCTCAAGTCTCTCACCATCACTCTGAAAGCCCAGAATTCACTCTTGGAGCAAGAGTTCTTCGGTTTTGCTACTCTACCCTCATTTCACTGCTAAATTTTTGCTTTCTCTATTACTGTTGCCCCCCCAACACCCTTTCCAGTCTGCTACAGAAAGCAGAAGAAATATTCATGCTACTGTCTGAAATATACTTTGTGATCTCCATCATGCAGCACAAAATGCTGGAAAAAGCTTCAAGAGCTAACGACACACATCTGGGTCAGGTTCAAAACCCAAAGTGTAGGCCTGGACCAACTGTTTCCAATGCTTTCCCACTCATGACTAGGTATCTCCTTCGGCAGCCCCTTAATTAATCCAAGACAGAAATCTGTCTATGAGATTATCTAGATTAGGTATATGATATGGTTATAATCTCAGTGCTCTCATCCCTGTTTGCATCTGTCGTGGTTTAACCCCAGCCAGCAACTAAGCACCACGCAGCCACTCACTCACTCCCCCTCCTCAGCTGGACAGGGGAGAGAAAATATAACAAAGGGCTCATGGGTCGAGATAAGGACAGGGAGCGATCACTCACCAATTACCATCACGGGCAAAACAGACTTGACTTGGGGAAAATGAACTTAATTTATTACCAATCAAACCAGAGTATGGTAATGAGAAATGACACCAAATCTTAAAACACCTTCCCCCCCACCCCTCCCTTCTTCCCAGGCAAAACTTCACTCCCGGATTCTCTACCTACCCACCCCAGCAGCACAGGGGGACGGGGAATGGGGGTTATGATCAGTTCATCACACATTGTCTTTGCCGCTTCATTCTCTTCAGGGGCAGGACTCCTCACACTCTTCCCCTGCTCCAACGTGAGGTCCCTCCCACGGCAGACAGTCTCCATGAACTTCTCCAACGTGAGTCCTTCCCACGGGCTGCAGTTCTTCACGAACTGCTCCAGCATGGGTCCTTCGACGGGGTGCAGTCCTTCAGGCACAGACTGCTCCAGCGTGGGTCCCCCATGGGGTCACAAGTCCTGCCAGAAAACCTGCTCCAGCGTGGGCTCCTCACTCCATGGGGCCACAGGTTCTGCCAGGAGCCTGCTCCAGCATGGGCTTCCCACAGGGTCACAGCCTCCTTCAGGCATCCACCTGCTCTGGCATGGGGTCCTCCACAGGCTGCAGGTGGATATCTGCTCCACTGTGGACCTCCATGGGCTGCAGGGGGACAGCCTGCCTCACAATGGTCTTCACCATGGGCTGTAGGGGAATCTCTGCTCTGGCGCCTGGAGCACCTCCTCCCCCTCCTTCTTCACTGACCTTGGTGTCTGCAGGGTTGTTTCTCTTACATGTTCTCACTCCTCTCTCTGGCTGCAGTTTTCTGTGCCACAGCAACTTTTTTCCCTTCTTAAATATGTTATCCCAGAGGTGCTACCACTGCTACTGATAGGCTTGGCCTTGGCCAGTGGCGGGTCCGACTTGGAGCCAGCTGGCATTGGCTCTGTCGGACATAGGGGAAACTTCTAGCAGCTTCTCACAGAAGCCACCCCTGTAGCCCCCCTACTAGCAAAACATTGCCACGCAGACCCAGTACAGCATCTTTTATAAATACTGATGCTCCAGGGAAACCTTTAGTTACATACTGCATGAGCAAATTTTGAGAAGTTTTAGTAAGTAGTTATGTTTCAGTGCTTTTCCAAACAAAGTCTATACAAAAAGATGGACCTTACCTAACTCTGAAATCTTACAATTCCTTTCTAGAAGTAAGAAGTAAAACAAAGAATGCTCTTCTTTAGGACATCTGGAAAATCTCACTATGGGATTCATTTAAAGCACTAACAGCAATGGTGCACGTATCAGAAAAATCACCCTTTTAAGTCTGTTCCCAAAGAAAAAGTCTAAGAAACAAACAAAACCCCTCCATTCAGAATGATGTACAGACCAAATCTGACTCACTGGACATTCTGAAGGCTAAAAGACTCAAGTGTTTAGTTCTGATGTTGAAAACATGGGATGTACACTGTAAGTCTGACCCTGAAGTCAATTATCCACATCGCAGATATGAGAAAAGTCATGCTTTTGAGAAACATGTGGTATACGTATTTTGCCGGCTGTGTCTTAAACTAAGAGTAAATAACTTGGTGATGCTCACATTACCTAATCATTGCAACAATAGCTGAAACACAGTGCAATGAAACTTTCTTAAACTAGTAAAACACAGTTAATTTCAAGATAGCCATATGAAAAAAGCTCTTTATCACAGTTTAACCAGGACACTCTTCAAAACAACTTTTATTCCTAGCTTCAAGTTTATCACACAGAAATTCAATATTTCATATAAGTAACCCAGAAACTCTAAGCAGTTGGAAACAGTTGAAACTTAATAGGCAGGCCCTATGGTACAGTAATAGGATACTAAAAGGGAAGTAACAAGATTTGCCTTCTGTGTTTCGCTTCTCTTATTTTTCCTAATGCTGAAAGGGAGCAAATTTGAAAAAGGTAGATTAAGTTCTCTGTGAGAGGACTTCATGAATCCTGAGTGTGCTGTCACTGTGACAGACTGAGTAGGCTGCAACTAGTCATCGTCACCTGTCCAGTGGTCCCTTCACTTGCCATTTACCAGTTGACTCCTTCATCACTGCCAAACCTCTTACGTGTAATATTTCTGAACTTGCCTTCATAGCTATCTTTCCATCTACTGCCCTGTACAGCTCTACAGACCTTCACAGATCATTATCTCACCTTATGGAGAAATGTCAACAGAGCTAGCACGTTCGATACCGAGTTTATCCCAGGCAACTCTGGCACCCATTTTCAGTTTCCATCCATCTCCAAGTTCTTTTTTTTTAAGAAAAAGGAAACAATAATGTGCACATGTTCTCTTAAGCAATATGTAAGATGTTTTGATGACAAGAAAGAGCTCCTTGAACATGTTTTAAAGTCTGAAGTACCCTTACTGATACAGTCTGCATTCACAGCCACACAAGGACTTGAGGAATGCAGTCTGGATGATCAGCAAATCCCAAGCATTGCAGAACTTCAGTCTAGATGTTCACTCAGAAACACACATTTTAATCACATTTATTATAAACTCTCCTGTCTACAAGCCCAACCTAGAATTTAGGATTAAAGTACTTTAGACCTGTCAAGAACAGAAAATGTAGATCATCTTAGAAAATAAACAGCTGCAAAAACAGTGGAGCATTTTCCTCCATAAGTATAAAGTCAAACAAGTTGGTTCCCATGAGCAAAAAGTCAAAACTTACTCCATCCACTGGCCTGAAAATAAATAGCAATAACACTAGCACTTTGGATAACAGCATGCTGTGGATCTTCACAACTCTGCACACTCATTAATGCATTCTCAAAAAGCATTCAGATACAGAATTACGACTAACCTTCTTACTGGATAAGGAAACAATTATATGGTGAATTTCTGACTTTCCAAACTATTTATTGTTAGAATCATAGCCTTAGTCAACAGAGATGGAAGAAGTCTTTTAGGTGACATTAGAAGACAGATTTATATAAAAAACAGTGCAAGTCATCACTCCTAACATCTGTACTCTTAAGAAGTTGAAAATGAGAATTTATAAATCATACTATATCATACAAAGCTTACAAAAAAAAGAGAAAAGTTGTCAGAGAGTAAGGTTGACTCAAAAAATTTCAAGCATGGATTGTGCAAGTTATCAACACAAAATACAAAGGATGACAAAAATGTTACTGGGTTTCTGAAACAAATGACAAAGGAAGTGATTCCAAACAAGGAGAAGTAACAGAAATAGGAAAGTAAACTTGGGGGGGGGGGGGAGATAAAATTTTCCATTTACTGTTAAAGAATTTCAGATATAGCAGATAAAAGATAATGTACATAAAATGCAGTTGTTCTTATAATTAATCTGTATTTCTAATATAGAAGAATATGTATACTAGACATATAATAAAGAGATACTGCCAAAGTGCATATGCTGCATAAAAGAACAGTCAGATACAGATTTTCTCCTCATCATCTCTACTTTTTTTCTGTAAGCTATTCTCCCTATTTCCATTTTTTTACCTCATTTACTTCTTTTTTACCTTTCTTCTCTGTGTAATTTCCCTCATCTACTGACCATCATTTTTTTTCCTTCTGTACATGTTGTTTACCTTCTCCCCCATTAACCAGGCAAAAACATGTGGAAAATAAAGATACAAGATGTTCCTGTAGTGAATGTCATAGGAGGATTACAAAGCTGTTCATTAAATTTAATTAAACTTAACAACGTTCCTCTGCCTGCTGGAAAGGATTACAGTAACGAGTTTAAAGATGGAAAAAATGAAACCCAGAGAAGGTAGGGTCTGTCCATAGCTCCTGAAAAAAACCTATTTGATGAGTTGATCTGAGGTGCTGATGCCTCAGACTTTCCATTGTTTTGCAAAGTCACTGCCTGCTTCCCTCCTATACACTGCTAAGCACCAGTACTCTTGTAATGTAATGGGCATACAGAAGGAGGCTATGCAAAACTGGACTACAAACCAAAGGCACATGCTGCTGGAACCAATTCTGAGTTAGAGGGTCCCAATTCACTAACAGAATTGACAAAGGTATAGGATACATCATGCATTAAAGGTAACGTTCTCTGCTTAGGAGAGTTGTAACAGCATCATACTCTGAGAGCTGCCAATCAGGCTTTGAGGGGCTGGAGTACGTGAGGCCAGAGCTCAATATAGAAACTTCTGCTACCTAATTCACACTTAGCCATATCTGCATAGTCAGAATGACCTGAACAACAGCTTGGCTGGCACACAACAGTCTAGAAAGCTGAGAACCTATCATTACAGATAAAATTAGAAGCAAAAATCAGATGCTTCTAAAGGTTCAAATATGTTTGATCCAAGCATTTGATCTAGTAATTTGTCCATGTTCTATTTTAGCTTATTTTATATCAATTGAGCTTTAAAAAAATTCCTTAGAAACTCAAGCTGCAGCAACTTAGCACACACTTTTTGGATTAACTGAGTGGTAAGTTTTCAAACAGGAAAGTGAAGAGCTATTGAAGCTATGCAACCTGGCGAAGAGTTACGGAAATCATTATGAACTGTACCATGAAACTTCAAATAATACATTTAATACTCAGTGACTAGCCTCATAAATCACATCAACACAATCTTATTAAAAGGGGGACAATCTTCACTTTATACATAATCAGTATTAATACTTGGTCAGAAGAAACTCACAGCAATGGGAAACTTTATCCAAAGGAGGACCAAATCAAATAGACATTTTTTCTAAAATGAAATCAACTGACAAAGAATCCATACTTTTTTGTTATGGATTTAAAAGGGGAAAAAAAAAAAAGGTAAACCCTTCTACACTATGGCACAAAAGATTATTTACCTCTTTGAATATTCTAATGTTCTTCTGTAAAATCAGAAATTATTTTTGACTTATGCAGAAAACACAAAGGATTGAAATAAGAACCATGACTGAATCCATGGCTGATATCAAAATCAAAATTGGGATGTCTTCTTTCCCTGACCTTTGTATTCTGTTGCTGTGTCCTACAGCATCTTGATTAATGTCATTCATAAATGAAGGAAGGAACCATGTCGATAAGCAAAAGTCATATCGTGTAAGGGCAGTATGTTTGACTTTCAAGCAAAAGTGAAATAGAGCTTTGCTTTTTCTGTGTAATCAACCCATTGATTTTCCAGGAAATATCATTCATCTAGTTCCATCCTGTCCGTGTCCTCTTAGCCAGAAGTGTAATTAAAAAGCCAGTTCCCTCAGGTAATGGTAAAATTAAATGGAACGTGGGATCTCACAACACAGGACACTTCCCAAAGCTAGCAGACAGCAAAGAGAGGTAAAATCTTTTTAATGCTCTGAATATTATGGGTCAAATTAATTCCTAAGGTAGCTGTGTGGAAGTCATGGTAATTTGCCCGAAGGGTAGACTTACAGAAGATATAGGACAGTCTTAGCAGTTATGATTTCCTGAATCACAGACCAATGGTACACATACTGCAAGTTTAAAATCCTGAAACTTTTGAAATGGGTATTTGTTACTCCAATAAATACATCACTGCTATAGCCTCTAACAAGTCTCTAATTAACATATTTAACTATAACAATGCACAATCTTAAATACAGCTGCTTAGTCTTTATTGTGATGCTTAAACTTTCTTAACAGAAGTGAGGATAGACAGGAGTGTAAATACAAAAAATAGCATTAATACCATTAAAATTAAGGGAGATAATATGATGCCGACAGAGCAAAAAGCTGCCTAAATTCACATCTTAAGTGTTCGGTCAACTTGAAAGTGATACGGTGCCTGAAGTAAATGACACCGAGTTATAGTGAGAGTTTATGTAGCTCATGTTCAGCATTGACTCTGTCAATTTTGTAAGGTCCATGTTTTCTGGAATCCAATTGATATTTCATTGCAAGGCTTCCTTCTTAGAAATTGGGATTTTGATGCTAAATATTAATGCATTCATTCTCTCTCAAAGTTTGCAGTCAAGGGCAGAAAGCCTTAATAATCTCTTTTAATAAGCTGTGATGTTTGCTAAGAGAAAAATATGAGCATTTAGTAGATTTCCACCACCTATAATCCATGTCCCTTACATGTTTGTCTGAAATGGGGCAGAAAAAGTGAACATCATTTTCTACAAAACACTGCACCAGTGATGTATGCCACAGCTTATAATATTTTCAGCATTTGTCTCTATTCCTTTCTTAATGCAGCCTAATGTTTTTATGGTTCCTGAACACCAATCAGATGTTTTTACTGGAGTAGTGACAATTATGTCTAACTTCTGGGGAATGCAGGAGGTTCCTGACTAGTTACCTTTGATTAGAGCTTCTTAATGCATCAGCATTTTTGTATTCTTATTTTGGAGCTATTTAAGTAAATCAGTAAACCAAGCTAATTTCCAGATATTATAGCTCTTTCCCCAAATTTCTGTCCATTTACCAGTATTCAAGACACAGTCTGAATGAAAAAGACTGTTTCAAGAAGTTTTTCCAGACATATAACTATCACCATATTTTTGAGAGCTGTTTAAAATTTCTTTTTCAGCTCTCAGAAGTTGAATAAATACACAACCATTCAGTTATGAAGACATAAAAATGTTCTAATCAGTATCATTTCAACAGCTTTCCATGTGGATTCGGTGTGATGTCTAACATCTCATGTTGACCGCACACTGTATTACAGTTCACTGATGCCTCTCCCTACAGCTCATTTTTAGTAATATGGTATGTACTGCAATTAGATGCCCGAGTTCATATGTCCATCTGTTTTCTGGTGCTCTGCCTTCCATTTCATGTGATTCCTTCTCTCCATTGGTACAAGCTGCTCACTCATCTAGAGACTAGAAATATTTAATGCCACATCCTTTCCAGTTTGCACCAAGATTTCTGAGAGTGTATTTTTGTATTGTCATCAGAGGATATGTTACACTTGTGCCAAATATGAACTACATGTACATTACACAGCATTACACAGGTAATACGCCACAAAGCAGATGCTTCTGGCTAGCTTCCTTGTGCATTCCACCATCAAAATTTCAATCAGTGTAACCCAGAATAAGCACACAGAAATATGGCCCTATTCAACATTCAATCCGCTTCGGGCATCCTAAAGTAAGAATGTACATAGATTGACTTATCTGTAACAATTACAAACAATACTGCTGTCCTGGTTTCAGCTGGGATAGAGTTAACTGTCTTCCTAGTAGCTGGTACAGTGCTATGTTTTGAGTTCAGTATGCGAAGAATGTTGATAACACTGATGTTTTCAGTTGTTGCTCAGTAGTGTTTAGACTAATGTCAAGGATTTTTCAGCTTCTCATGCCCAGCCAGTGAGAAAGCTGGAGGGGCACAAGAAGTTGGCACAGGACACAGCCAGGGCACCTGACCCAAACTGGCCAACGGTGTATTCCATACCATGTGACGTCCCATCCAGTACAGAAACGGGGAAGTGGGGGGCAGGGATTCGCCGCTCGGGGGACTGGCTGGGTGTCGGTCGGCGGGTGGTGAGCAATTGCACTGCGTATCATTTGTACATTCCAATCCTTTCATTATTGCTGTTGTCATTTTATTAGTGTTATCATTATCATTATTAGTTTCTTCTTTTCTGTTCTATTAAACCGTTCTTATCTCAACCCACGGGTTTTGCTTCTTCTCCCGATTTTCTCCCCCATCCCACTGGGTGGGGGGGAGTGAGTGAGCGGCTGCGTGGTGTTTAGTTGCTGGCTGGGGTTAAACCACGACAACTGCCAAACTGGCATCGATAGCCTAAGACAATCACATCCAAGTTTCAGATGTGCAGTATCATTGAGGAAGACTAATAATATGAATGAATAGCAGACAAGGTAAGTATCCTGTTAGCTGCAGGACATTCCTACAGAATCTGTAGTATTTTATATGGTACTTTGCTACTTTGTATATAGGATGTATACAAAATTTGGTATATGTGCTTATAGAGGCTTTTACAAGTCTAAATAAATAAAATCGGTAATCTATGTCATTTTTAAAATGAGTTAAAAGTATAGATTTACGTACTACATCTGCTCTAAAACCTTTCTGCCAAAAGGGAAAACGCACTGAGTAACACTACAGGCACTGGCTAACTGGTTTTTATGATATACAATTAACTATGAAATCCAAAAATATCTGTACAGAATCTGTCTTTCTGTATTTACACTGGTTTTACTAAGATAAGAATTTGTCCTTAGTTATCTAATTTAGGAGAAGTCCCTGTTTTAAAAGAAAGGGTTTAAATGTGGTACAAAACGCCTGAGTAAGTGACAGGCATCCTTGGACTGCATCCAGGGGCAGCAGGCACATCTGGGAAAGTGGAAGTCAAAGAGTATTAGTTATATTAGAGGATTTTTAAAATAAACTGACTTACAAATCTAAGTGGATTTTTTCCTTCAGATTGCTATAAAGAAAAGCAGGAAAGTCTTTCAGAACTGTGCAATTCATGTCAAGTTCTATCTGGCTGAGATACATTAATCAGGTATTAGTCAACTGAAGAGTACGCAACAGTTAACCTAGTGTCAGTAATAGCCAAAGCAGGTTTCCTATGCTTTGCCAGTGAAAGTGCCTGCTACGAAATAACCGCAAAGAACACTAATAATCTATGAACGTACTTATTTCTCTTACGTATACCTATATCACATCCCTTAAAGTACCCAGCATGGGACAGGGTGAAACCTTGCTGGGATGAAAGTATGGAGAGGAGTACAGGTCCAGGGAAACCACACACAAGTAAAAATCTGGTCCTAGTGGTGTTAATGTAAATGCTTTTCTGCCTCTGATAGGATCAATTCATTTCACTCTAGTAAGCTTGCAAGAGTGAAAGAGCTACCAATTTCTCCCTTCCTAGCTGCTCAATCTGTTACATACACATGTATATTTTTCATTTCAGTGATTTTTCAATTATAACACTTTGCTCTTTGTCTTCTGAAACATTTCTTTTTCTAAAATATGATATATAATACATAGCTTGCAGCTAAATATTTTTCTATAATATGATTTGCTAACACAGACTTTTCAACAGAGCTTTTTCATTGCTGTTGCTGAAGGAATAACATTTTCCCTCAAAAATGCTTCTGTTTTTCAGTCTGCTGTTGGACTGACCACCATAAAAAAGAAATCTGAAATTGAAGAAACTAGAAAGCTCCCAACACAAAGAATATTAAGAAATACAGTTGAATATTTGGATATTCCATGAGAAGGCACATCTTAATGTCAGATTTACATAATCTGTCTGAAGATAAAGGTAAGTAAAAGTCATCTTTTACTTATCTTCTTATTGACCTTCAAGCAGTGATGTAGAAACAGTAAAAACTTCATGGCACTATTTAAATGAAGGTGAGCTGAATGCATAAAACCTTGTGATAATCAGTTAATGAAAAAAACCATTCAGTCTCAGGCTTCCTGGTAATGTTTACCTAAACTTTTTCCCCGTCTTAGTATATTTAGATTTTTGGGTTGAGTTTGCTGATGGCTGAATGCCCTTCTGAATAGGATCTTATTTCTTGCTTGGTCCTTAAGCTCTTTAAGAATTGAAGAAACTCAATGAATAAGTCTGATTTGAACTATTTACTAGTGTCATCAGTGAGCTTCACTGTTTGAGGATCATGGATCACTGCAGCCTAGGAGTACAGTATTTTGTCACTGCATATCTATACAAAAAGGTTGAACCTGGGAAAGTGAGATACCCTGATTGCAAAACCTCTCTATCAGCATTCTGCACCACTCTTAAAGGTACATATGTTAGTCTGTAGGGTGTATGGCCATACATTTCTGTGCATAAATCTTATCTGTTCCAAGAGAAAAGTAAATCTCCCTAACAAGTTCTTCAGCAAGGACAGACTGAAGTTATGGGAAAGACAAATCTGTCTGCAGAATGGAATACAGTTTTTCTAGTGCAAACTTAATTTTATTTATATGTCCATAAAATCTGTCCTACAGGGAAATCCACCCAGCATTAGACTATGACTCTCTTGAAACAGAACTGCCATAAACATGCAAGAGTATAAGAAGCATCAGCTCTCAGATACTATCAGTACTACTCTCAGAGCTAGGAATTATTTTACTATAATCAAATAGTACTAGATAAATGAGATCATCAGTGGGATATTATTTTTGGGTGGGCAGAACACTGAGAGACTGAGGCTTGATTAATTTGAGCTAAATTAGTGCACCAAATACATATTTTTGTTAAACATTTCTTGTTATGTCAAATCTTTCCTCTTAGAAAGAATAAAACTCACAAAAAACATTATTTTTGTGCTTATAGCACTACATATAGCAGAGCAGGAATGGCAGTCTTAACCCTCCTAGCTTTATCTACACTTTTCCTAGTAAAACACTGGCTAAATCTGCAGCATAAAATACGTCCATTGATAATGTTTTGTTGAGCTCCTTAAGTTAATGAGCATATTGTTTAAAAATTTCCTAAAACAGTGTAAGCCATTAACTGATCACCAGTGAGTCTGCAAAACTACTATGGCTCTTTCTGATCATATATATGGTCACAGTGAAAATACCTGGACTAGTCAATATTGAAAGGATGTTCTAGTGTTACCATTATCACCTAATTCAGAAACCACAGGAGGATGTTCTCCACTCATGATGGTGATAACATCTATATAGACTCTTGGGCTGCTTTTGCATTCTTATATGATGTATGACATGGATCCCTGATCACCTGGGATGGCATCCATGTGAAATGACGCTTGGGACATACCCTTAGGTTTCTGTGAAAATCAACCAGTGTACAACAGCAACGGGCAGAAAGGGAGGGCCTGTGCACATTGCGGAATCAGGACACTGCTGGATGCACATCCGGACTCAGATTGTGTGAAATAATTTGTGAAATGCTCTGAAATATATAGTATTGTCCTGGTTTCAGCTGGGATAGAGTTAATTGTCTTCCTAGTAGCTGGTATAGTGCTATGTTTGGGGTTCAGTATGAGAAGAATGTTGATAACACACTGATGTTTTCAGTTGTTGCTCAGTAGTGTTTAGACCAAGTCAAGGATTTTTCAGCTTCTCATGCCCAGCCAGTGAGAAAGCTGGAGGGGCACAAGAAGTTGGGAGGGGACACACCCAGGACAGCTGACCCAAACTGGCCAACAGGGTATTCCATACCATGTGATGTCATGTCCAGTATATAAACTGGGGGGAGTGGGGCTGGGGGGTGATCACCTCTCGGGGACTAACTGGGCCTTGGTCAGCAGGTGGTGAGCAATTGCATTGTGCATCACTTGTGTATTCCAATCTTTTATTATTATTGTCATTTTATTATTGTTAGTATTATCATTATTAGTTTCTTCCTTTCTGTCCTATTAAACTCTTCTTATCTCAGCCAATGAGTTTTACTTTTTTTCTCCCAACTCTCTCCCCCATCCCACTGCGGGGGCGGGGGGGGGGGGGGGAAGTGAGTGAGCAGCTGTGTGGTGCTTAGTTGCTGGCTGGGGTTAAACCACAACAAGTATGAACGTCTGCCACCTTCTCTTTCTTTCAAGCAAGTATCCCAGAAACATATACTTGCTTAAGAACAAAAATCATCTGACAACTATATTACAAATCAAACCAATTTATAAGTACCTGTGAAGACAGTACACATATGCGAGGTTGACTGGGAAGATCACGAAAAAAGCATAAAAATAAGTGAAGTAACTTTGATATCCCATTATCACTACATTTTATGGATACTATAGATATACACATCAATAGAACTGTGTTCTTTCTTTAGCTAAACAATAACCTCTCTCAGCTAAATTGTCAGGCATTTGGACTGTCCAGTAATGCATTACTGTACAGTAATGTAGTCCAAATACAAATACAGTATCCTTGTTTACTTTCTGATACCTATGGAGGTAAAATAAACAACCAGATGACAATAACCACAGTAACTCATTTGATCAAGGTCATAAACTGCTAGGGTTTTAAATATAAACATACTTTGAGGACTTAAAGGTCTATACACTAGTTACAATGCTTAGCTGGCCTTGAACTAAACAGTGTATACATTCAGCAATTGAGCTGATAAACCAGGCATGATGACATTAAAAAAGAGAGCTATCTAACTTCTAGCTCAAAAATAATACATAAAGAATGACAGAAAAAAATGCATTAATTCTACTGGTTTTAATGAACCTGTAGCAAAAGCTGAAAATGCAAAATGTGAGGTGTGACTGCATATAAGAGATGGAGAGACCAGTTCAGCTAAAATGAGGAACATCACAGACCATAAATTACCCATTTTTCTGAAATTTAAGTTCAGCTTCAGAGGTTTTTTTTCCCTTCCCTGATTTTCTGAAGCAAATTAAAATTTGAAGAGAGAAAATTATAAACACAATCAAAAAACTCAGCATTTTTCTGTTCCGTTTGTGATTTTAAGGAGCTATCAGAAAGCTTTTTCCCAGAAGATTTCTGATAATTTTTCCAAGCAACAAAAGTCTCAGAAGGATAAAATTTGAGATTAAAAAAATCCCTTGGTGTGTTATCAAGTGCCTAAAGTATTGTTGTTATACACATAAAAGTTGCCTTTAAGAAGGAGAAGAGGGGACCAAAACCACACTTTGGTGCACAGATCTTAACCAGATTTAAACAATTTAGTTAGATGCCTAAAAGTTAGTTTTTTAAATCTAAGCCACTCACACAGAAATTCTTTTTAGTCAATGGAAGGAAAGAGGAAGCTCCAAAGGGCTCTTGAGTTCATCTATCCTAAAATAGGATGAATTAACCTAGGAAAGTATGTACCTTTCCATTGATTTTAGAAGGGCTTAGACAACTATCTTACATGCTGAATTTAACATAAAAAACTTTGTATCAGCTGGTGAATGGAAACAGTCGTCCCCCCCCCGCTGCTGTTATACATTTCAGGTAAAGGTGAGTCTGCAAAAATTATCAACATCTGGTTTGTGGCACTTAGGCTTCAACTCCGCAAAGCACCAGAACTATACCTGTGGGCCATTGAAGTTCCCC
Source organism: Harpia harpyja (assembly GCF_026419915.1). Taxonomy (NCBI): domain Eukaryota; kingdom Metazoa; phylum Chordata; class Aves; order Accipitriformes; family Accipitridae; genus Harpia; species Harpia harpyja. The sequence goes on from NC_068941.1 coordinate 37,405,526, forward strand.
TTACACTGTTAAATGGTAGGAACCCTTTTTTCCTGGTCCTTCTTATGAAGAAGAATTTCACTCCACAGAAAAAAAGAATGAAAAAGATCCATCAAGAAATGCTGGAATTTGCGGATCTGTCAGCCTGTAGCCATGAACCTACAATGCGAAGCTGGGCAGATCAAAAATAGAAACTGAACGCATCCAAACTGTGTTGACACTTTTAATTTGATCTGGTGCTGAGAATAGGCTGCTTTTGAAGGGGCTGTGTAATTTCCCATATAAAAGGATAGAGAAAGAACAAAATGAGAAGCATACAGTCTTTAATATGTTTTTCCTCCCTAGCCTTTAAGATGTTTCAGCCCTTGCAGACATTTGGAAATACCCTGCTTAAAATGAAAGTAGTAAACAACACTGATGTCTACCAACTTAGCAGTACCAAGAAAGAAATTAAAAAGCAGCTCAAAATGCACAGGGGAGATAGAAAAATAAGGCTGAGAGGGTCACTGTGGACCAGACTGTAGGTTATAAACTAATCTTTGAAGATTATAATGCATCCTAAAGAATGCAAATAGATTATCATTATCTACTGTAGGTATTTGCTTCTTATTGAAAAGCTCCATTCCTTGCAGCATATTACTTAATCTTTTTCAGCAGTGTCTCTTCATGCTTTCATTGGCTTTAGTGAGAGGTACTGTACATTATGCATAACTTATATGGGAAAAACCCATAACTAAAATGCTTATGGCTACCACTTTTACGGGATGCTGTCAGCAATACAGACATTTTCTTTTGCTTGTTTGACTCAGGTCTCAGATTAACGTGCCACATTCTAGTGGAACAACCACATGCGACCCCCTGGCTACCAAAAAGGGGAAAAGAGCCTGATTTTCACTGACTATATTATGATCTGTTAAGGACATTAAAGTGCAGAAGTTTCTTCAGCTGAACTTTTGATAAAAGCTGACAGAGGGCACTTTCTGTTTAGATTGTGAAGTGATGCTACTTTAGCAGTGACCTTGCAAACCCACTTTACTAACAACGTATGCTGGGAAAGAATATGCTTGACTAGTTTTTCTTATTGACTTCTATCATGTTTCTTTTAAACTTGAGTAAGCCATGTGCTGCAGCATACATTATTCCCATTTTCCCACTTGCAGTTTCCCTGAAATCATAATTGTCAGCAATATCAGGCTCCTCCCATTTCCTTCAAAGTCAGAGTTGCTGTTTACTGCGTGGGAAAGCAGTAAGCATGACTCCTCAGCATCTTCGCAGCTGAGGTGCTGGCTGCTGTGAGATGCCAGGTAAATCACACGCGCTCCCCCCTGCCTCATGCTCTCCACCCACACAATGGCAATAATTGTCTGTACCTGCTTTAAGTGGCGCAGAGATTAAGTAGGTTTCCTTGGGGGTGGCCTTTTGGTTCCCAGGACAAAATTAGTTCGGCATCTTATATTGACATTTTGTTTGATTAGGGAGCTTTGTTGTACTACTGTGAGCTGCTATAAGTATATGCTCTAATATGATTCTAATGTGAAGTGTACCAAATTTGCTGTCATTTCATCAGCAAGGAGCAAGCAACAGCTTCAGCCACTGCCATTCTCCAGCTTCAAAGAGCAATTTGGCTAGCAGCAGTCCATGGGAAAGAAGGGACAATATTCTCCAGTAGGTTTGAAACAGCTGCCTTTTTCGATACTTCCCTGAGGGGATGGAGCATATGATTTCTTGGACATACACATGCACCACTGGCCCTACCAACAGCAGAGCAAAGTTATTTCTAAATTTAACTTTTGTTTAAAATGGTAATTTTATGGTTTTCCATTACACGTAAGAATAATTACATATTTTACAAAACCTTAAGCATGGTTTTACTTTTCCTGAGCATAAATATATTAAAAAATGGCTCTGCCAAAGAATAGTGGTGACACAAAAAAGCGTAAGATCAGCAGATATAGGAAAAAAAAAAGGAAGGAGAAAAACCAAGGAATAAACAAAAGATAAACAGCACTACAAGAAGTGCATCATAAATGCTTTGTTTCCTAAACAAGGAGGGATAAAGATAGGCCAAAATGAGAGAAATTTTGCAGGCTTTCCTTCAAAAGAAATGTATAGAGTTTGGGGGGTTTTAACTGTGTAAGTAAAATTCAGGTGGACTCTGCTGATTGGTGACACTAATTCAGAGCATACAGGAGACAAATGGCTTGTATCCAAAATAAAACAAAACGTTACTTCTTGGCAAAACAGTCACAATGCAGTCTAGAAAAAATCATGCTAATCCATTCTCAGAATATGTCAGATTAAAATAGTTACTTTCTGGTATCTTTATGATGAGACAGGAGTCTAATGTCTCCATCATACTATAGAACAGTGATAAGCTTTATTGGCAAAGCTTTCACTGTATTTACTGTAAAAGTGTCAGTTTGCTCTTTTCTGGAGATAGCAAGACAGTTTGTGTATGATTCAAAGACAGACAACCTTTGCCCAATAATTTACTGTATTTTGCTTCGGTGAGTTTTTCTCTAAGGAATGGAAAGTGTCATACACTATAAAGCTCTTCTCTCTCCCCTGCAAGACAATCAAAATAGTTTTCAATGTGGAAACAAAACTGATAAAGTCAAAACATCCTTTTGAATTGTATTATCCAGTTACAGATACAGGGGCAGAAAGGTATTAAAACCGCCGTAATTCACAATTGCATTGATCAAATTTAAATTGCTTAAATTATTCTGCAGAAAGCTACACTAGCTTACATCATGATCCTTCAAGCCACAGTATGACTTAAAAAAAACAGTAACAAGAAAGAAGAGCTTCAGGGTAAGTATTGTGTGGAGTAATTAATTACATTATATATAATTTCACTTTCTTTGCATGACTGGCTCTATAAAGTTTGGCTAATGCACTTATAGCTATATTTCTCGAGTTAGTTCTTAATTGTCAGACGGACCTCCTACCGCTCTGTTACTAAGATTTAGTACAGCTAATAAAGAAGAACACAAGCTCCTTGGAGCAGGACTCACCTCATTATTTGTGTAAAATCTAAGCGCAGTGATAACGCTACAGTAAGAAAACACAGTATTATCAGTATTATCTATTCATCATGGTCTGTTCCAATGAGCCGGTCGGAACTGTGGTCTTGTGCAGAGTTTTATTTTCAAAGCTTCAAGTATTCCAAAGGTTCAATATATATTAAAAAAATACAACTGTAGCTGTTTGATAGTGGATGAAATGAGGTCCAGTTAGAAATCATGCAACAAAAACAGGACAATGTGTAAATTTCTGGTCAGAGAACTGGTCTGAGGCTCGGGAGTGGAACAGAGCCATGATGAACATTGTGCAGAATTACTAACTGCAGCTTTAAGTGACTTCTAGTGTTTCCTGATAACCAGGATCACCACCAAAATTACACGTTACCACTGAGCAGTTTAAAATGCCTTGATTCTGCTTGACAGTTATTTCAATACAGCTATGAAATATTATGTGAATTTAAGTATTTTTAATTCTAAACAGTGAGATGACTTTTGTGATATGAAAATCTTGCACATAGCCATAACATTACTAGGTGCTCTCAAGCACCTTTCCTTTTTCAATCTCAAGATGTATTAAAAATAACGGTGAGTTTTGGAATGTCATCATTATTCTTTTTAGTAGCTTTTAGCAGCAGGGCAACATCCAGTCAGAAACTAAGAGTCAGCAATGGTTTATATAAGGATGATAGCTATATATATGCAATATGTCTGAAAATAGCCCATCACCATAAGGAATCCATCAACAGAGAGGCACGTACACATACATACACAGGATGGGGATCCAAGCACATCTTGGTGTTCCTCCCTCCAGCTTTCATCAACTTGGAGAATCCACGGTAACATAAGGACAGTGTAACATATCAACAGTTAACACAAATGTTGGATTATGACTTATGCATTCAGAAGCTATGCAGGCAATGTATACAGAGTGCAGCAATATTCCCCTGCCTCTCCTCTACAGGAGGAAAGCTCTTCCTGCGCTCCCTCAGATGCTGCAGATTCTGGAAAAAATGAAAGCAGCCCACCCCAAAACTGCGCCTGGTAAGAAGTGGGCAAAACCAAGCCAAATTGCGGCTCCGTGAGCCTGGATCACTCCACAAAAAAGTTAATGGAGTGAAATGGTCACACTGCATTCAATATGCAAAGGGAAGCTTCCTCTATGCAGGTATTTCTAAGAGAGTTATGCAGTAAGCTCAAGCTATTCTTAAGTTGGAAGCACTAAAAAGCACCTGACTTACAGATCTGTTTACTTCAAAGCTTCTGAAGCTGAGCACTCCAAAACTATGTCATAAAACTAGTCTCACCACCGTACCCCCGCAACTTTTGATGTAAATACCAGAAGGCAGTGGAGAACCCTCCGTCTCCCCAGTGGGAGTTTTGCCAAGGTCCACCACTTATATTCAACACAGTTCTTCTCACCCAACAGAATGGCATTACAGTCTTGCCCTCCTCCAAAACCATTATACTTGAATGTTATTAATGGTTCCTTGGGCTACAAACAATTTTTCTGAATATTTGCAATGACTAATAGCTAAAGTATAGCATAATGCGCATCCCCACAGATTAGCCATTCGATCCTTAAGTTGTCAGGTATGATGTTATTCTGAAGTGAGACAACACAACTTGGATATTTAGGTGACAGCTGAACAAACCGAAGATTAACATGATGTGCCAGTGTTTAAAGCAACAAGACAAATAGGACACAACCATTTTTTCCTTTCTTTCAAAAATAAAAACATTGAAAGGACTCACGGTAATGTCTGTGTGTGCAATTTATAAGAGCACATAATGATTTGACTACGGATTTCTTTTTGATAGAGTGAGAAGAGATGCAAATGTCAATGGGAGCTGGAGTTTCTCTGCAACTGAAAGTCAAGCCTTTAGTTTTCAAATTATTGGCACTTGTTTTTGAAAGACTTAATGTTTTAAAATCTAGAAGGGTTTTTTTTTTTCAAGCACAGCCATCTTGTTTAATTTTTTAACTCCCTTTTCCAGTACTCTTCTTCCCCCTCTCTCATCAATTCTATTTTCCTCTGTTTTCCTCCTTTACAGAGGAGACTACTTTGAGGCCACTTATGCACCTGGACTGCAAGGAGCCGCTCAGAGCTCCTGCTGCGAGGAGATTTGAACAAAGAGTCAGTTTAATCTGTGCGTGTAAAATAGGCCAGTGCTATTTAAAGTGACAAATTTAGGCCTTGATTCTATAAAAGAATTATGCATATGCCTAACTTGACACACACGAATAGTCCCTTTGCTTACGTTTATTGTAAGGCTAAGAACAGTTTTCAATGGCTTAGGGGTTTAAATTCCATTTTCAAGTTTGTCTTATACACCTATAAGCTTTCACTATTTTGAAAACGGAACTTAGCCTTGGTTGTCATTTCCGAGCTTAATTTTTTTTACTGAATATATTTTGCACAGTACATTCTAGTCATTTTTCTTATCTACCAATGTAAAGGAATGAATTCTTAATACAGCACCTCTTTGGAAAGGGACTGCCTGCTGCAATAAATAACACCTAAAATCAATGACAGTTGTATGTTGCTTAAAAATTAGTTCTGCTTTTTTGTCATCTCTGTTCATCATTTTCAGGCTTTGGACATTTGGTTAGGAAAAACTTGGGGGTTGTCTGACAGATGAGGCTGTGTACTCAGGTTCATGATTAATGTGACAATTAAATTAAACACACTGTACAAGTTCCAAAATTTAATATTCAAGAAGTTAGGTGAGTTAAATTAGGTAGGGGGGAAATAGAAATACATATATATATACACACACACATAAAAATCTTAAGCTGTTGAAAACATCATGTTGGCAAAGACCTAGGATGTCTCAGGCACTTTTGTGCCCAGTAAAGAAGCTTAACAATTATATTTAATTGAATAGAATTTCAGTTCTCTAGGGCACTTTTACTGTGGATTATATGTTTACAGATGAAACACATAAGATAATGCAAAAATTTAGGAACATCTGTAACGACTTCAGCGAAAGGTCCATTTACTCAGTGTGCTGACTGTGATGTGCAAACATGCAAGATACCAGAAAACTGATACCTCCCCTTCAGCACACCCCCTAGCTTTTGGAAATGAAAGATTCAGAGATATCAAGAGCAAACACCATGCAAGTCATCTTCTACAATTAGAGAGTTAAAAAATTTCACATGACAAAGGATGAAAGGCCAGATTCTGCAGCATTTATTTGAGTATTTCTTCATCTCAATGAGTTCTTGCGATTCCCCCTAGTATTTTGGAGCACCTCGGGTTTCAGCTGCATGCTAGCTCAAAAATATGTACCAGTAATGGCCAACACCTCATTTAACTTGATTATAACATGTAGAATTGATTGCTTTTGCAAAAATAATGCCATAAAAAGTGGCTAATACTGCGAGAAAATGGCACTTGTGGACCCTATCAACCTCTTGCATTTTCAGCTGACAAAACACATGGGATCTTCTCCTTTGCGAAGCACAGCACTTGACCTGAGCCTCCCAAAGAGTCACTGAGATGAAAATGATAACTGGCTTACTCAGCAAGTGGCACACTGCTTCACCATGCCTGTGGGGCCCTTCGGCAGGCATGCGATGTCTGTGTAGGGCGGAGGGAGAGTCCTGCACCACCCACCCCCTCAGCTGCAATCAGCAACAGGCTGGTGAACACCCAAACACAAGGTATAAATTTCTCCCTTTTTTATTTTTGGACATTATTTAAGTGCTTTCTTACCCTGATGTCAATTCCTGTCAGAGCCCAAGCATATCACACTTCTCCCACCCATGCCTGTGAGAGAAAGCAACAGGAGCTACCAAGCTGGCCATCGAGACAGTCCTCTGCTGATTTCACAACATAAACAGTTGGATAAACCACTGCCTTTTTGTTCTCCTTTAGACATGTTCAAGGTGCTTGATCATTCACAGTGAAATCTGTGTGAATTTTGGAATTCCAGAAATTCTGGAGATTGAATTTCCAGAACTCAACGGAATTAAATTATTCAAAAAGTTGATAAACCTCCAGAAACTTGATAAACCTGAAGTATTGACTTCCAGACTGCATATGCATTTTGGCACCCCTCATTCTAGAAGAAACAATTTTAAAAAAGCTTATACCATGAAGAGATGATACCATTTTGTTACACATAAGATTAGCAATGATACCTCATTCTCACATCTCATTCTCACATAACAAGAATTAAATTCAGTTTAAAATGAATTATCAAAACCAGTAATGCTGCCATAGTGAGTCAAATTTTCCTTCCACTGGAAATTCTTTTCAACTTTCAGTTGTCATTTTGCTGCATTGTGAAGGTCGAAGCATCTTCAATGCTGCAGCAGACCATACTGTAAAAATGACAATGTGAAGGCTAAAACGTACCAAGCATTTGCCATGTCAACATGTCCCCAGTGAAAATCCCTTCCACTTCATGAACTGGACAAGCCGTATGCTTCATTAAGTCACAGACAGCACAGTCATTAAAGATCAATGGCATCTTCCAAATGCATTTTGTTTTTCTTTAATCCTAACATATGGTCATAATAATGCATCTAACAGTAAGCTTGGGCACTGATTTTTAATGAAAAATAATGTTCAGACTGGCCCATGTAATTTGCTTTTATGTTTCTGACCTTGTTCTGAAATGAATCCCCATAGTTCCCAAACATTCTCATTCCAGGTTCTTAGTTCTCTTGCCAAGAAAGGCAGATGTCATGTTTGTAACTTACAATGTCTCTCTTTAAATCATCCCCCTTCATATAATGCTGGTATTTGTTTTCGCTTCCTATGTGCACACCAGCTCCCAAAGGAGAAAAAAAAGAGGTCCAAAGCATTACCTGTAAACGCTAGTGATAGCAACACAGATATCCCTCACAGAGGCACGCCGTGCTTCTTTCTAGCATGAGAAATGTTGCCATTTCAGAGACATACTACATCAGCCTATTTTACCATCTGTGTAGGAGGTCCACGAGCCCAGAAATGATCACAGTGAAGAGTGATCAAAGGTCTGGCAACTATAGTGACATATTTCATTTTTGAATGAAAAAAAAAGTCCAACTGCATTTGCTACTAAGGCACTACAAAGAACAACTTCATACATTGCAGTCGTCTTCCAAGTATACTGGCCTAAAAGCACAAACTCTCAGCTTTCACTTTTGTTTCCATCATCTTTGCTAATTACATATACAGGCAGTGTCAATCCTTTCTCCACTCATTTTGTTTTCTGGCATCCACTTGATGGTGAATGCTAACGTGTACAGTCAAAGTAAGAGTGATACACCCACAAGACATCAAGCACATCATTTTAAGGTGTATCTGGAGTCTGTTCACAATATTGTTGTCATGGATGAGTTGAAACAGTCACTTGTCTAAAGTTTCTTCAGGGCTGTATCTAAGTGCTAGGCTTATAATCATATTACTCTTAGGGTAGAATCACACGCATTTTCAGTTTGACCACAGAACTAAACTACCTACTCGGTCATCTAGCTTTTAATCAGACTTTAGGTACTATTTAACCTTCCATTGAATAATCATTAGAATTTAAACATTTACCTACCTTTGTGGAGACACTGGCTTCTAGAAGAAAAAATTAATGAGGACATGTTTTTTATTCCACATTAGCTTAGTTGAACATTACTCTTTCCTGAAATACTCACTGAGTCCATAAATGCTTGCTCTTCCGAGCCTTAACTGTAACTTTGCCTTTAACTAAAGTTCGCCAGCCCACACCTCCACCACAGTGTGCTTACATCCCTGCAGGCTTAATAAACTGACCCAGTCTCCAACCCTGATCCAGAAATATAGGATACTTATTCCTCCAACACAAGGACTAGGACCCAACGCTTTGGATAGTCCTACAGAAAAGAAGGCACTTCAGTTGCTGATTTCCTGTGCTCTGATACTAACCGTAATTCTGTATTTAATCGTAGTCCATTGGCCACACTTCTGCACCAAAATAAAGTTATGCAATCTGCTTTCATAGCCATCTTCATCTTACATGACTACTACATGATTATTTGAAGTCTTTTCTTCCCATAACCCTAATTCAATCTTAACAAAATGGCAATGAACCAAAATGCCACCAAAATTAAGAGAGATCTTTCTTCTGTCATTTGTGTTGTTCCCTGAGATCCTGTAAAACCTGCAGTAAACTGAGTTTTTCAATCCTTTATTCCCCAAACCTAACCTAACCTCTAGCTTTAACCAGTCAACACAACTAGCAACAGGTATTCCTGTAGGTCTTCCTTTATTACACAGTTGACACTACCTTTAAGTTCTTACTTTTCAAACCCCTTACTTTAACTGGAAATTTGAACAATGCCTCTTACTTGTCTTACACAGTGAAAGCAGAAGTCAGCTATTGCTCCTCCTCATACCAGCACTCACCCAAAATCTGAGGCACTGGCACAGCACAAAAAGAAATAGTGCTTCTACCCCAATTGCTGGAATCTTACTCCTAACTGCAGCCCTAACCCTAGTTTTTATCATAGCTGAAGGGATCTTAGTTTTACAAAAGCACACACTGAACAACCAACCATTTCATCAGTAATGTTCTACCTGGTATCAAACATAATTTTAGTTCTGTAAGCCTAAAGAACAGTAATAACCAGAGGTCTTCAGTAGCTCGTTTCTCAAACCAGCCCTAATCTTTGTTCTAATTATAGTCTAATGATGCATGTGAACATGTGAACCCAAGCATCCTTCAGATGCTAACCACCATCTTAATCCTAGTAGGTTTGCAAGACTCTTCAATAAATAGACCTGTCCAGTATTGGAATTCCCAAATTCAGATTCTAATCCTAGATTTAAGCATAATTTAATGACCCATAACTTCACCAATAGAAGCATTAAAAAAACCCCAAAACAGTCCTTTGCAGAGTGCGTATCTCTGTCCTGTTGACTTTTTAAATATACCAATGACAGATGCAATGTGCAAAAAGCTGAGAGGTGACTCCATCAGTCGTCTTCCAAAGAGATTTCTGAGTCCTTTCATAACAAGATGTCACTAGGAAAAGAGCTAAAAGTATAAAACCAGGATTAAACCTGCTCCAAATTTCCACATAATTTTGATTAGTTAAATGACTTTTCTTTTGTTCCTGATTTTTTTTTCCTACAAGGTACATGCCTGTATTTAACTTTTTTATTACATATCATTAACATTCAAAACTGGAAATGAAGTTTGTATCAAAGTCAAATGAATTAACACTAATTCAAGGAAGAAAAATGTTAAATTAAATTCCAATACTTATTTTTACAGTTTGATTTCAAGCTTATATGTTACAATAGTACAAAACAGGAAATATTTAATCACTTTATGTTTTTGTGATGAAGCAGCATTTGAGTAGAAAAATCCTTCAGCAGTATGTTTATCTCCAAACTCAGACTATTTGGACTGTCTGGAGTGTTCACATATGGGAAATGGCTCAGATATTTTGCTCTATTTTCGGTTTTGTTCGAAAACTATTTGTCTCTTCTATCTAACCGTGTCTTAGAAAGCTGCCACTTTTCCTGTACGGATGTCTTTTTAGCAGTGTCGTCATTAGTTTGCAAAGCACTTCAGAAGTGAGGGGCTGGAAGGTACTACGCATATTTAAGTTGTTATTATCACATTCTGTAAAATTTATTCTTGACAAGGGTTCTTTTCTGGTTTTAATATCTTATTTTTCTGCTTTCCCCCAATTTGTACTCACTTCCCTAATCCTTCAGCTGTCTAGAGGGTTTTCTAAGTGGTTGCAGCAACTGGGTATTGTGACATGCCTTTATGTTTTCCCACAGCTAATGCTCAGCTTCACTCATTTTGTTGCTCTTAGAAATTTGTTAGCTTTATTTAAAGATACACTTGGTTTAGACCTTAGAGAGGTCTTCCTGCTGAGTTAACAGTTATTATTACCTGTAAGGGGAAAATGTATTTTGAAAGAAATGAACAACATGCATTAGTGAAGAAGCTTTTATATCAGCAATTAAATAACTTATCTGAATTACAGTGACAGATTTGCAACTAAACTAAAATGTCACTTAAAAATGACACTTATGAGAGCAATGTGGCACAATTACTTAACTTGCTGTAAAGGAATGTAATTCCTCTAGGAACAAACAATGCTGTAGCAACCTAAAGTCCACATACTTCATTATTTTAGTAGAGCTGAAAAGACAAATTTTCCCCTCACTTTTTCATATTCGTTTAACAAAAGACATACTTTGTAAATGTAAATGTGTTTCTTTGTTAACCATTGTGTAAGGTCTTGGTGAAGCCAGCCATGAAGCCAATTCTTCAGTTTAAGAAGAAGAAACACAATTGATGAAAAAGCAAAGATGACTATTGCTGAAATGTCCTCATTCTCAGAGACAGAAGTTTTTAAGAAGAGTGTCTTTGAGTAGGTTGCAAAGAACCAGAAGTACCAGCACATTCACCTCCCCTGATGGCAGCTGGGTGTCAATGAGATTACTGGTACACACAAGATATCCAGCACCGGGCACATACTGCTGGTACTGACATACCCAAATCCAGTGCAATTTTTCAGTCATAATTACATTGTCTTCACTGAAACTATTTAAGTGCTTCAAGTTAAGCACGCATTTAATCGCTGTTGCTATACTACTGTCATAATTTGTGAACTGTTCTGTACCCTCCTAGGATTAAAGATACAGCCTAATTACAAAATATACTAATACCAGTGGTAAAAAGTATTTTTGCATTATTCGCATATTGTGCAAATAGCATATGTATAATTTCACTGCAATCAATGGAAATCACAGATTTCCATATCACATGCTAAATGCTGAGGTTGATTACCATTATATTTAATTTATACTAATCAGTGTGAACCAAGTGGGGCTTTAATATCACATGGAGATTTACAGCAATTATCTTTTTTTTTTTCTGTTTTTTTCCTTTTTCTTTTTTTTAAGGGAAAAAAGCAAAGGTACCTCGGGCCAGAAATGGGTGCTCATACACAACACACACAATAGGTGCTTAGAAAAAGATAATATGTATTTTAAAACCATTTGAATGTTGCTATTTGAAAATACTTCAATAGAAAGCTTTGTCTTTTCATCTTGGAGAGCTCTCCCGAGCAATGACAAATGGATTTAGTAACCCTTTTAACCACATTTCTAAAGGTCTCTAGAAGTAGTTTCTTATCTTTCTCAGAATTCAACAAAAAGAAAGAAACTCCCACATATTTTTTTTCTTGGAGAAAATTACAGATTAAAATCAGATCAGCACATCTCAGCATATGGTAAGTATGTATGTTACCTCAGTACAGAATGTTTCATTTTATATATTAACAGTCCTCAGGCTGCATGTGTCTTGTATTGCATGGACACAGGAGAAAAAAAGAAAAGAAAATGAAATCAAAACAATTTTCTACCATATTAGCACAAGCCTTCTGATCTTTCAAGTGGTGCAGGTGAAAGAAAAGAAGTTTCAATTGGCATGACAATGCTAAATCTCCGATTCTCAAAATACCATCGAACAACTGACATCTCTCACACAACTGAGGTGACCCAGGAAGTAATTACCTAGAATACAGAATAAATCAACACTGGCTTTTCATATTTCATCATCTGTTTGGTTGGGTGGTTTTTTTGTTTGCTTGTTTGTTTTCTTTAAGGGAGGGCGGGAGGTTGCACTAGCTGTGTAGGGAGGACAATGAAACAACTGGTTTATACAACCTTCCATGCTATTTACTACTTCTACAGGAAAATAAAGAAGCTGGTTTTCCTCTTTGTGCTTTGTTTCAAAATGAAATGTTAGCCATAATGCCATATTGAATGAAAAATAACAATATGTGTCTCTTAATAAATCTAGATATTCCATTATATTGAACTGATTCCTATTTATGACAACAGTGTTACAGAAAAGAAAAATCAGGTCTTGTTTTTTTCACACAAGCTTAAAATCTGCTCCCATACAAAATAAGGTGAAGTCAACTGAATTAAATCAATTCAGAGTTCGCAGCTATTAAACGTTAATGCTGAAACTTCAATGGTTTAAGAAGCTAGAGAGTACTAGTGGGGTAGAAGCACAGACCAGAGCTGGAAGGCCAATCAAAAATAACAAGATTGTAGGATGGATTTCAAGTGAAGCAAGCTTACATGGTACTTAAGATTATGTAGTCCTTTTCAGGTCTATGAGGCAACATGAAAAACAAATCAATGGGTAACCTTTGGAGAAAGCAAACCAAGACCGTTGCCATAGTGTCTACACTTGACAGTATAAAATGCATTTGATGCATGGGAAATATAAAAGCTTGTTCACTTAAGACAGAGAGGGTAAGGATGACAATTCTGAACTGAAGCCTGTGAAAGGAACTCAAAGGAAAAATATGGTATCGTCTCACCATGAGAACCTGACAACCTATGCTGGGATCATGGAAAACTGTATACATTCATATCTTTCTACTGAAGCCAAAATGACCATTTCCTTCCTTCACGCACTGACTTGCAGAAAGTATGTTAGACTAAAGACATATGGGATCAGGATTACCTAATTATCTCTTTGAAATTGAACAATCATGAAATTCTGAATTTAGATCCAGAGCTCTGGATTAATTCTAACTTTCAACTTATTACTTCTTGAAATACTCATCTAATTTAATACTAGCAATAGATGAATTTAAAAAACATTAAAAAGAGCAGAGAATGTTAGTAGAAAATACTATTCAAGTTATGTCAGAAACTGTTTTAACTTGGACAAAAGTAAAAAAAATCCCATGTATAGGCTACCTGAACATTTCAACTATTCAAATTGCAATAGCAAATGAAAAAAAATTGGCAGCCTGTCTTTGGGACTATTTTGTTTGAAACCAAGACTCCAAAGCTAACTTTATATTAACTAGTTCATGCCATTCTGATTTACAGATGAAAGACAGAGTCAAAGAAAAGGACAGCTGGCAGAGAAAGGGGGGAACTCTGATCAATACACAAACATTTTCTTCAAGAGGGAACTCAGCAAAGGCAGAAATAGCAGGCAATGCATGATGAAAACCAGAAATACTTTTTGAAAAAAGATTTGCTTCATTAAAGAACATGATGCTTAAACTCATCCATTTCAAATTCTAATGCCAAACCACTACAGTTCATCACAGCTTCCACACTCTGTCATGTCAGATTTTGAAGGGAATTTCCAAGACTTAATAGGCTGCAGAACACATTTCAGAAGCAAAATGTTTTCCATAAGGAAATACCTTTTCATAGCAAATAAAGAGCAAGGTACTGCAAGATACTCCCCCAGTCCTCATCCCCTTGCACCACTCAGTGTGGGGAAGGAGGTAGAGGAGTCAGGGATGAGAGACTGAACTTGAACCTTGGAAAGAGGGGGAAGTGTTGTTTTAAATTTTTTGTTTATCACGAACAAGATCTATTTTAATTGGCAATAAATTAAATCAATTTTCCCCAAGTTGAGTCTGTTTTCCCCTGACAGTAACTGGTAAGCAGTCTCCTTGCCTTTATCTCATCTCACAAGCTTTTCCATCTTATTTTCTCCCCCTGTCCCATCGAGACTGGGGAGTGAGAGAGCAGCTGGGCAGACATCTGGTAACTGGCCAAGGTCAACCCACCACAGTTACAGAGGCTGTGGTAACAGGGACAAGATAAGTGCAGTCAGCAACAAAATATTCAGGCTGTACCTTAATGTGTTATCCTAAAATGACACATCACAGGAAAGTGAACTATGACGAGAGCAAAAAGTGCCTACATTTTTAATGCCTTCCCCTATCCACGTTACCTGGAAGCTAAAGTGACTCTGTATGTCAGAAGGTATCATATCATAGCACGTGGTAAGTGCTGAAGGATTGGGCAATGTTAATTTTTGCTTAACTTTAATAGCTGTGTGGGTAAGGAGATGTCAGGTCAGGTTTGCAGGTCCACATATTACCCACACTAGAGCACACTGTTGTGAGAGTTCCTCTGTGAAATCTCCATTTCTTTGTTACTTAGAAAGACATCAATTTCCTTATGGTGATTCAGTGTCTACCATCACAGAGTACAAGTGGAAAAGCATAAAACAGGACCAAAATCTAATTGTAAGTTAGGTCATTATTTTGAGGTTTAAAATTATATTCAGGAATGCAGAACAGCTGTATTCTTTTTAAGGGCAATGTACCATATAGATCTATATTATTACTTCATAGTAACATATCAAAACAGTTTCATGATCCTGTAAAATAATTAATTAGGAAGGGCAGATTTGGTATAGTCCCTTTTACATTTATCAATGTTAAAATGAATGCATAACATTCACTGGACTTTGCAATACCAAGCACAAATGCAGATCAGCTCTTTCATCAGAGTACTGTTACATTGTATTGACATAAAAGCTTTTTTCTTATAATATGCCTTTTGCTCTTTTTGTTATTGCTAGAAATCAAAGACAAAATTACCTTCCTGAAACCCCTTACAAGAGACTGAATCCAATTATCACTCAGTCAGTGAAGTTTGAAACTTACAGTCATGCAGAGAGTACAGCATTTTGGAGTTCAGGTGCACTGAATATGCCTGAAATCAGAATTCTCTCTTTATTTTCCACTCCTTGCTACATTCTAGATAAGACTTTAACCAAATATTCGCAGACATCTTTTTCAAAGATCAAGAAAAAAAACGGTAGGGAAGGGAAGTGGTTTTGCCTGGATAATCTGTAAGACAACTCCAGACACTCTGGCTTTTAGGATGGGTATCGTATTCATCGCCTCAGAAGTTAAGCATCCAATTCTTACTCTCACTGGAACAAGAGAGAGAAATTGAGGATCTTGGGTCAGATTCTGTCCAATGGAAATTATGCATATCAAGAAGAAACACAAGGCTGTCTTCTCAAGGATAGAAAAAGAGTAGTTTTACTGCCAAAATTAACTCAGTCTCAACAGAAACTAGTATCAACACTGCTTAGTCCTATTTCTGTCTGTTTGCATAGTTTGTTGATTCTGAAGACAAATGTAAAAGAAAAGCAGCAATTAAGATTTATAACAGTGTTCTTTGTTGCTGTATCCAGTTGGATGTTTGTCTTTCAGTTTACTTATCTTGATTTTATTTCAATTTCTAAGAATATTAACAAAGGCAACAACTAATGCACAAACAATGAAGAGCTACAAGTAAGATCGAGAAGCGTGCAGACAAAATTCTATACTCAAAATGATTACCTCTGAGACCAATCTCAGAAATTAGTGTCTGGAATGACTAAAGCATAAGTGAGACCAGAATTTATCCCGCTGCTTTGAAAATGAATTCATAGATATAAACTGTATTAGCAGTTCCACAGAACACTAGATTTCCTTCCCTCGTTATTTATCCTTACGTTATTTTCTTCTTTAAAATGTGTTTCACGATTGTATTTAACCAACAGAAAATTCAACTTGTAGTACAGATACTGAATATTGACACCGAATTCTCATTATTACACTGACCAGTTATATAATCACAGCAGTTTTCATGGTGAGTTACAATATCTAAAACTCTATTTTTGTTTTGAAATTTGTCATCCAAATTCCAGCAAGCATATCAATCACAAACAGAAGCAGGAGCTAGAATAAAGTAGATTATAATGGTTATTAATACACAAATGTGGCAGAGATTGGGCAAAACTTGTCCAGAGCTTTCACGTGATTATGAGACATGGAAACTTTCATAAAAAGCAGAGATGTAGAAAGGGCAGTAGTGAAGCTCTTCAATACTATCAGAATCAGAAGGAATACAATTCTTTCACATTGCATGGGGCAAGTCAGGAGCATGACATCTTGAGAAGAAATGCTTCTTCATGGTTATTCAGATATGTTATTTGAGATAACTGGGCTTGTGATCAAATGCTTTTCAAGTCCAACAACCAAACCAGGGACTCAGTAGACCAGAGACAGGAAGATCACATGTGCCTTGTCCAGACTATATAGGAAAAGCAGGACAAAATTCCTACTGAATCTGGCTCCAAGCACATAACTGGAGGACAGTAGTGAGAATGCAGCAGATACAGTCTGTTCCAAACAAAAGACAAATGAAGTTCGACTAACTGTGGTTAGCCACACAAATCCCGATCAAGAGATCTCCAGAAATCTAGCACACAATAGTCAATGATAGCCTGCTGAGTTAAACATTTTCGTATTTCCAGTAGTATAGCACCACTGTAAAAATCTAATGTTCCTTGGCACATTCTTACTGCTTTATACACTACAGGCGAGGGGGGGGGGGGGGGGGGAAATCAACGAACTGGTTCCCAGCCAAATCCTATTACTTGGAAATGTAAATTTAAATGCTGAGCATGTTTTTTCTTTCTTATCTCCATTTTCTCATTTTGCAGCACTAAAAGTAGCTTCAGGGTGCTTTAATATTTAATTCCATTGAGAACCTTCAATGCTTACATCTAGCTTTGTAAACTTAATAAAAAAAATTTAACAGAAATATTGCAAATACCATTGCTAGTGCTTCAATATCTAGAAGGATCAAAAGAGAGAACACATGCATTAATACATCATCCAATATAGTTTTTGATGCTATAGTTACTCCCCAAAAATGATTGCCACTCACAGTATTTTAATAATTTATCTTACATTTAACTTTGACACAAGACAACATATCTGCACAGATGAGAATCAGGTCACACAACAGAGCCATTAGGATGCAATTAATACATTACTTTTCTTTTTTTCTTTTTTTTTTTTTTTTTTTTTTTTTGCATAAGAGATTTTGAAGAACCCAAGAACATTCTCCAAACTAGGGGAATTCCACAGAATACTTTTCCAGATTTGAAATGAGAGTTTATCCTCAGAGATTCATCGGTGCTCTGATCCAGGTCACACCAAGGAATCTTTGCAATGAACATAAATTTCTTAGGGTGAGGATCATACATAGTTGAGAAAGTTGGGGACCATTTAGCTGGGAAAACTGCTGGGAATAACTTTACTTTAAATAATGAACTTTATGCCTAATTACTGATCTCAGTTAAGAAAAAAATGGACTTGTTCTGTAGTTATGCCAAAATAACAGAAATAAAAAATGACTCAATGCACTCTTGAAGGAAAGTGTTGCATAAAATATATACACCAGTTACGTCAGCAGTTCTCAAAATATTTAACTGCAGAACTGTTTTACCTTCTTCAAAACAAATTTAGACTATGCATTAGCTTCTCTACAAGTCTATATATATTTTTTTAAGTTTATCACACCGTTGTGTCCTAAAATGTGAAGTTAGTTTTAAAATAGCAATTCTGTAAGGTGCTCCTTTTTCTACAAGTTTTATGGGATTGAATGCCTTTCAGCCTACCACCCCCTTTTTTTTATCCTTTGCCTTCCAGAATTAATGAAAGCATTCAGCTTCCTTTAGAAAAGCAGGCAGAAACTTTGCAAAAAAACACAAGAGAAAAAAAAATATAATCTACCTTGTTTTGAAAGCTATCAGTCAGGAAAAATACCTGATCCATTTATTCAAAAAAATAAATAAATTCCATCATACCACACCCTCCTCCTTCACTGTGCCATTAAAGAACTGTACTAATATTCATCATTCAATATCTCTTTAAGTTTTACTCAGCTCCTCAATACACTGAGTGAACAAATTTCCCAATAAGTCAGAGACTTAAAACATTGGACACCAGAAGCCATATTGATTGAAGTCGACAAATATCACGTCTCTGAACTTAAGAGGAAGACTAGTGTTTGGTACATTGTTTTGCCCTTAAAGGTAATATATTTAATTTTTTTTCCCCCTTAATCAAAGCAAATTGTAATCATATTCTAAGAATTAAATCAGTAACTGGTTTCAATACTGGCAGCATCAGAAGGGAGCTTGCTATTCAGGCCTGGTTCAAAGAAGCTGTAATCACAGTAGAGTTTCTCTTCCTTTAGCTTGGGGTGGAAGGGTTCACTTTCTCAAACATATTCATGAAAATAGGACATATTTCTGTTTAGGAAAAAAAATAGTTTTTCAAGACTTGATTATAGTTTAAAAAAACCTATTGAATTTGTAGATATCAGTTCAGTCTGAAGACCTCGCTAGAAAAATGTTTTCACAGCAGATAAGTAAACCTTTATTTGGTGCCTATATTGAATGTTTTTTCTCAATTTTAAAATATTTAACTGTGGTTTTTCATCTTCTCAGTTTTGAGAACATATTAGATCAATTTTCCTATGATTGAGGGTGCAACCATCAGCTGAGAAAACAGGTCAACAAACACATTCAGCAGCCTGCAGGCAAAACATTTTGAATAAAACAAAGTTTGATAATATACAGACAAGCACTATACATGGTCCCCTATGAGCCTTCTCCAGCATTTTTCAAAGAAACGGATGACTGAAAGGATATTAGAAATTCTAAAGAAAGTTTATGCTCAAATAATTTTACTAGCTTCTAATTAATTTCAATTTACTGTAACAAATTGCTGTCCTGCAATGGAAGACAACCTCACTGAGGACAATGCTAATGCTCAGCAGAAAAATGTTTTCCCTTTAAATCAGAGCAAAGACATATAAAGCCTAACAAAGACATATGTGGCATAGAAAAAGCTCGTAAACTTCAGATGTCAAGAAAGGTGTACCTAAGAAAGAGCTAATAATTTAAACATCATCAATTTCATGTTTTCATCACAGACCTCAAACTCCTCCCTGTCGTGGTTTAACCCCAGCCAGCAACTAAGCACCATGCAGCCGCTCACTCACTACCCCCCGGCCCAGTGGGATGGGGGAGAATATCAGGGAAAAAGAAGTAAAACTCATGGGTTGAGATAAGAACGGTTTAATAGAACAGAAAAGAAGAAACTAATAATGATAATACTAATAAAATGACAACAGTAATAATAAAAGGATTGGAATGTACAAATGATGCGCAGTGCAATTGCTCACCACCCGCCCATCGACACCCAGTTAGTCCCCCAGCGGCGATCCCCCCCCCCCCCCCCCCCCCCAGTTTCTATACTGGACATGACGTCACATGGTATGGAATACCCCGTTGGCCACTTTGGGTCAGCTGCCCTGGCTGTGTCCCCTCCCAACTTCTGGTGCCCCTCCAGCCTTCTTGCTGGCTGGGCATGAGAAGCTGGAAAATCCTTGACTTTAGTCTAAACACCACTTAGCAACAACTGAAAACATCAGTGTTATCAACATTCTTCGCATATTGAACTCAAAACACAGCACTGTACCAGCTACTAGGAAGAAAATTAACTCTATCCCAGCTGAAACCAGGACACTCCCTAATTTAGCAATCTAAAGGTTGTACACAACATAACTGATATGAAATAATGTTTGCCTTTAATGCCAAAACATGTAAGATTTTGTAGTTTTAAATGGGGTTCATTTTTCAAATGTGAATGTCAAAGCAAAGCTGAGTTGGTTTGAAAGAATAAATTCAATAAATGAATACAAACATTAACCTTAGGGATGAAATTTGAGCAACATTTTTAAGAGTGTATACAATTTTATTAACTGGTGTAATTTATGTATTCATTCCTTTTCCCACTCCATAGCAAAGCAATGGTAAGATTAAAGCAATATGTCCATACAAGTATTTGGAAGTATAAAAATTATCTTGCAATGGAGCTTATGTATCTCATGAACTGTTTCTTCCAAGTCATAGCTGTAATTTTTCTCATTAAATATGACAGCACAGCAAAGCTTTTAACATAACATAAAAATTGTTAATAACTAGAACTGAAATGCCCCCACTATAGATCACTTCAGGCATGGACAGATGTTTGGAGATATAGCTATGAGATATTTCTACTTCTATCTCTCTAGCAGACTTAAGCCCACTTTAAAAATCTTACCCACAGATTATCAGGAAATAGCCAGCTTTTTTGACTCCCAAGTATTTTACAGATAGGAAAAATCAGTCTCAATGAAAAATGACCTGGAGTCATTTATCCTGTCGAGCACATGTTTTTTCATTACCAGGAAGGAAATGAACAATGAAGGAAAGAAAAAAAAAAAAGAGCAGACAATATGGAATTTATTGAGATCTAGGTCTGCTTAGTGTTAAGGTCACCAGCTGAGGATGCCAGTTTTGCAAGAAACCCTTCACCTCACATGACATTACTGGGAACTCTCACAAGCATGGACTCCAAGAGCAGGGTCTGAGCTAGCACATGAAGGTCTAATTATGCAAGCCACAGAAATATGAAAGCTATGGAAAGCAAATGATCAGTCAGCCACCAGCCCATACAGAGGATCTCCTGGGTGGCACTTTAACCATGGAAAAACCAAAAGCAGAGCAGCAAGACACTCTTTCTGCAACTGAGCTTGCTGCCTGTGCCTTGCCATTGCACTAAACTGCACTGAGCACAGGCCAAAGTGCATTTAAATGCTAAACTCTGCTGAGCTTTCAATCCCATTTGCAGGGCTCCAGGGAACCAGCACTCCTAATCCAGCTTCACCCAGGGAAAACACTCTCTTCCATCAACACTCCCTGACTAACTAATAAGGTGTCGTGGTTTAACCCCAGCCATCAACTAAGCACCATGCAGCTACTCACTCAGTTTTGGAAACTGAGGAAATCGGGTCTACTTTGAGCACACCCAGAGTGAGGTGGCTGCTCCTCTCAGATGCATTTTAACAGCATCTTGAGCAGTCCTGCTATTTCATGCTGGGATTCCTACAGCATCCCTGTTGTCTGAAAACATCCCTCTCCCATAAACTAACAAGAAGGAATGAGAAGAGAGATAAAGAAAGGCATGAGCAAAGATAATAATGTGAAATATTTCCTCCTTTCACCATTTCTCTAAGTGTGACTCTTCCTCTCATCCTCTTTTCGCCTACCTTGCAATTTCTTAGACAAACTTCCTATTCCAAGACTTAAAGATGATAATAGATTGAGAGCAAATAATGGAATGAGGATCGGTATTTCAGCTTTCTTGGGAATCTCATATTCTGATTTCCAGAAATAAGATACCCTGTAGATGAGCTCCTAAATACATACTTAGCTGTCAAAAGAATAGGTCTGACCTTCAAGTACAGAGTGACTTAGCCTATGAGCTGTTGAATGTTCAACTCTTTTCAATGTCAGTCTATTTATTTAAATATTTTTCTTTTAAAATCTCAGTCTAACTATGTTCTTACAATCATTCCTCACAAATACCCACAGGATAAAGACCAGAACTGTACTTGTTTATTGACCAAACGCCAACAGGTCCACCAGGTTTCCAGATTCCCATTCACCCAAGGAGTGCACATGGGAGGAGAAGGAAAAGTTGTGACTATGTCCCAGATATCTTTCATGGATACAGGCAGTTAGAGGAGGCTTGGGGCTGGATTTTATCTTGAAATGGGGAACGAACACATCTGAAGACTAAAGAGCCCTCTTGGGTTCAAAATTGCAGGCACAGTCAGAGAGAGAAAGGATACACTTCAAAGCTAATTAAGTCATTAGCGGTACTTTGAAGACAATAAACTGTATTTAGCAAGATTTTAAAAATGATTAATGAATCGGTCAACACACTGACTTCCCCAGTTGTTTGTTTATTAAACAGGAAGTGATCATTTGCCATGGAAAATGAACTTTTCCAGGATAGCACACATTAACTGAAAATTTATTTTTCTATTTAACATAAACTACTGCATCTACTGTTTATTGCACGCTTTCAGTAATAAATTCCTAATTGTAGAAATTCTATTACAGGTTATACAGATTTTAGATGGAATTAGATAAATTAATATAGCTTCACTGCTGAGTGCACCTGTGCAAAGTATCATTCCTAATATCTACTTCTGTGAGATAAAAATACACATCACTGAAGCATACATTGTCTTTTTTTCTTAATAGATTCCATGCATAGGTGGGAACAAAAAGATTAAGTATAAGAAACCACTGTTCCAAAAGCTGTATTGAGTGTCTTTAGCTAGTCTGTGAATCTTTTGTAAATATTCTCATACAGACAAAGAATTTGAACTGGCTGATGTAATGGATTAATTTGCTTCAGCAACTGCGTGGTTCCAGACACAATCCATCTAAAACATAATTAAAATACATCTGCTAGATTTGAGGCTAAGCTTAACAGATTACATTAGAAAGATTTTAATGAGGACAGGGCTGATTAAATCCTTGCTTCCTCTTTTGGATAGGAACTGGGGAATCCTGTGAATGAGGTTAACATACCATTAACCAACTAGAAGTGTATGGAAAATAATAAGAAGGAAGAACTAAAATAATCATGGGGTCTTCTGAGTTTTTAGTAGCATAAGATGAAGGTGTTTAGCTTGTATTCACTTCACTAGAAGAAAAGCAAGTGGCTGTTATGTATCACTGTCAGCAAAGCACTATTATCTACGTATTATTCCTGTATCACTTTCACAAAATACTGCTGTTTTCATATTATGTCAGGTATGTTTCACCATGCATCATCCTCCACAGTCGAACTAAATGCTAAGTACTCAGTGAAATAAAAACTGTTTGGGTAGAAATGTGCCACACTTGTGAAGTAATTTACATGAATTAGTATTCACATTAGCAATGTTAAATACCCTCTGATACGTCTAGATGAAAAGTGTTGAGTCTTCCGTGGGATGACAGGATGCTTTTATAATTTTCAAAACTTACTGAGGAAGACAGAGGTAAGGTCCTCCCCAGAACCCCAAAGTTGTGGGTTCAATTCCCAGCCTTGTCACATATTTTCTATTTCTTTCACTTCAGGCAAATCACAGATAATTTCTCTACTGTCTTTGGCAGATTTGGGAATGTAGCAATACTCAATATTTATTCTCCGTCTGCAAACTGGAGATAAGTTGGTTTGGGGGTTTTGGGTTTTTTTTGTTTGTTTCGTTGTTTTTTTTGTTTGGGTTTTTTTTTTTTTTTTACTACCATGCTATATGGATGAATTCATTAGCATTTGGGAGACATCCAGATGCCAGGATGGCAGAGATCATATTAATAATCTCAGTGTTAATGATCTAACACTTATAAATTTCAAAACAATCACCTGAATAAAGGTCCAGATGTTCAAAAGGATTTACCACCGCAGGGTTCCTGTTATAGACATCTTGACGGCCCCTCCACCCCCCCGCCCAGCACTAGAAACACAGGCCATTGTTTTTGGCCTCTAACTATGATTTCAGAAGGCCATGTTATGTTTTTAAGATCCTATCCTAAGATATCTACATTTCCCAGAAAGAATAGGTGAAATAGAATATCTGGAATAGAAGATTTCCCTCTGTCGTCTTCTTTTAAAACCCACAGCAAAAGTTTAGGCAGTCACAAGCTGTGAGCCAGGACTTCACAGATTCAGAAGTTCATTTTAACAATGTCATCAGGTTATCAGGCAATAAATCTTCACTTGCTCACTGTAATATTTTGATTCCCTATTCGGATACTTGCATAGCAAGATGAACATTGCCCAGTGTTCACCTGACCATTTAAACTTCCCCACTGTCATCACACACAATTCCTCAAAACCTGCAGCTACCACAACCTCTTCAGTATATAATCATAGATTTGTAAGATATTACAGAATTACTACTTAGCACCCAATGCTGCACCTAGTTACTATTTTATTTCAAAATTTTATTGCAAAAATACCTTTTGTAGATCACTTCGGTAAATTGTCTAATACTATGTACAAAAAGCTTAATACTGTGTTCCATCTTAAGCATTTACACCACGACTCTGTTGTAAATCACCACAATGATATGCTTACTTTGCATTTTAAAATTGAAGGAATCTTTCCAACAGTAAGATTCAGATGAACATGCAGACAACAGCTCTTATGGCTGATTGAAAGATGAAATGTTTATTATGGTGGTTAAAAAATAATGCTAAAAAAGACTACTGAGCCTATCTGCAAGCAGATCATAACCATTTATGCATTTCTCAATGTTAATTTGTTAGATCACTGAAATTAGGCATAACAAACACCAGACACACACATACTGCAGAAGAAGAAATAAGCTTATACACAGACCCCAGTTAGAACTGGGATCTTTTAACAATATTTTTCAGACTAGAGCTAGACTAGAGCTAAAATATCTAACAATACTGTGAATGTATTCTGCTAGTATGAAAATTTAACTGCTAGCAACACTTAGAAATGTATCTCAAGAAATAAGATGATTTTTCAACATACAGATGAAAAAAATTTTAAAAAACCCCAACAGATTACAAGAGCTAGGAACAGCAAAGGTCTTCAAATACACATATATTCTAACAACCATACACACATACTTCATGCCAGTTGTAAACAATCCAAGCAAGAGTTTATGATGTGCATGCAGACTCAGTGTCAGTGAACCCAGAATCACTCAGTATAAAACTAAAGACAAGGGAGCAAATTCAGAGCGACACAGCATGTGACAGAGTCACACAAAAAAATAGTATTTTTCAGATAGGCACACGCTTGCCCCATGTGCACTCACAGTTGACCAAATGAGCAAGACTGCCGTTAGCAAAGCCTGAGCCCAAGGAAATAATCTGTTCGAAGAGGCGGGGTATTCTAGCCCAGGTTCAGGACTGTGCCTACCACATTGACAGAGCCTGCGGGTAGCTCGGAGCACAGGCTGGGGGAACTCACGTCTCTCTGCACAAAGCTGTGCTAGCAGACACAGATAAAGAGGTGTTGTAGAAAGAACTGAGCAAAACAAGGGAGCAACGCACAGGTCAGTGTGTGAAAGGAGGAAGGCTGAGAGCAAAAGAATTGATTACATAGGACTCCATCAGCAAACCATCATGCACGTCCTTTGTTTTTCTACCGTGAGCTTCTAAATTTCTCAATTCAACAGACTACGACCTTAAGATATGCCTGATTTTTAGGCATGCTGCGCTATACAGAATTAGCTCTATTTTTAAAAACTGCAAGAACAACTACTACAGTGGGAATTTTCCCATTAAATATTAAAGTTTTTCTTTATTATAAATATTTTATATTTTAAAAAGTTGCATAATACTTTTAGTACTGAAATTCCACAGCCACAAAGACTTACAAGTTATATTGTAAACCTAGAGGATTCTTTCAATCCAAGTTGCTCAGAGAAATTCTGCTTATCCTCTTTCATTTAATTAATGATTCAAATACTAAACTCGTTTATTTTACTTCTGGGGAATCTCATGTGCAAAAGGTTTCTAATGATATAGAAGTATATTAAAATATGATAATAACAGGCCGGTTATTTTTTACTGGGACTGGTACATCTCTGAGCAAAGCTAAGCCAGTCAAATGCATATGATTTAAAGGCTTAACATGGTGCATAAAGAATAATCCTCAAAATTTTGGGTTTTATTGATTCAAAAGCCATGCATCCTCCAATTTTCACTTCATTAGGCTATTTACATTTCATAATTCCTTTCCTTTTTATATTTTAATTAACTGACATCCAAACTTGCCTTGATGTCTGATAGCTCTTTATGAATGGCAGGATTCAGGCTGTGACTTATTTACTGTCTCCTGCAAGAGTGAAACATGAATAACTTGTCCTTCGATTCCACTGATCCAACATGTCCTTGTGCAAACCAAATCAAACTGCACTGGCCCTTAATTTCAGTCTTTTGTAGCAACATGAGCCTTTTATACTGGGTCACTCTGAGAGTCTTCACTCTCAATAAGGCAAGCGAATATGATACCTTTTCGAAGGTGCAAGATTTTTAATGTGGAACATTAAAATATCATTAAAATAAAGCAATATATAGCAATGTGAGATATGAAAAGTGGAATGTCAGAGAAAATCTGGCATGTATGCATAGTCCAGTGATGTTACAAAAATAGCACTTACTTCCACTTCATTTTCGTTACCTATTTTCCCCTTTATTTTGTTTCTTTTCTCTGTTAATGTATGCTGTGACACATACTTACTTCTCTTCATTTCCAAGCTCTCTAATCAGTCTGAACTACATACTTATACTTCAGTGAGGCACTCAAGAAGGACTGAACATTTTTCATTTCAGAAACTTCCAAAGATCTTTTGTTTCGGTATACAAAGGTCAAAATACAAATTGCTTAATGAGAGATGGGCAGATTTCTGACATCCCAGAGAATACAAACCAGCACTTGCTTCTTTACATATCACCCCAGGGACACTTTCGTATGTGACGTTCTCCTGTGCAATTTACACTAGGGAGAAAGCCCAGCCTACACGAAGAAATGTTAAAAAAAAAATTGCTGAGATTATTTCAATGACTACCAAGTATTATTACCAGTATTTTTAGTAGCAGTGCTGCTCAAGGTAAGTGATGTGCCATTCAGGATACCTCTGACTACGGCCACCTACACTAGCACTCCCACAGTTATTAGCAGTATTTGGCTATATCCAAGTGATGGCTGTTTTTTTAAATAGCATTGCTAACAAGGCATATACACAATGCAAGTGAAAAAGGGGCTGAAACGAAGCACCCATCCTTTAGCAAATCTGATCTCTACAAAAGGAAGGGTTCCAAGCATTGTCTTTCTAGAAATTGTACATAATGTTTCAAGTCTATTTCCTTTAAAAGTAAAGAATTATGTTTTTCAATTTCTGCTAATAATAGAACCAGAGAGATAAAGGAGAGCGATAAGGAACTGTTCACATAATTAAAGGTTTTCATAAATAACACCTCAGCTTGCTATGCAGCTGAATTTACTACAAAGTCTGAAAGGGAATTATATCCCTTCCACTGAACACCGTGGGAAGGTTCAAGAAAGCTACACTGCTTGTTATTCTCTATTCAACTTCCAAGGTGTTATGAATCGTTTCTGTAGACCCCTGTTATATATATATATATATCTATAAATCAATTTATATATCTCATATATTATATATGTTTTTTGTTCCTTGGAATTATTTGATGGAAAAATCTTAGTCTTTGAGACTATTACTATTTGTATAGAGTTATTTTGACACTAGCAGTTTTTCAGCGTAAAGTCTCTTTGATGATAAATGAGGTTTAATAGTTTGGGATGATGAGCTGAGCCCCACTACTCCTGTGCTGGGAGAATTTCCACTGTTCAGCACAAAAGCTAAAAGGCTATGGAAGTTCCCATGCATACATGAAGTTTGGTTTTTTTTTTTCTTACATAGAGCAAAAAGAGCCAAGCCGTACCACTAAGCAGAACTGCCAATCACCCCACACTCACCTGGGGAATCCCAAGCCAAGGTCCTGAACAGACCAATTTAGGCTGCACTTGAACTTATGTCTCCTTCTACAGAGGACAGTGTCCTAGCTGCTGCATTGCTGCAGGGATGGACTTTTTCCTCTGCCTGGCATTATTACAAATAGTTAAACATTATTTAATGTCATTCACCTACAGCATAGAACAGCAAGGCTCAAACTCCAGATCTAATGAGTAGTTAATTACTAATATAACATGGCACACTTACAAATTAGAGGATTTCAAAGAACACAAAGCAGGACTGTGGCATATTTGAGACCAGGGTTTGAATCAGGCAGGGTGAGAATTTGCATCCTGGTTTTCTGTATCTGTACTTTTGGGCCTTTACTTTTGATAAGAACTCTTAATGCTGGCCAAAACTGGCAGAGTATTCCTGCAGAAAATTTTGGTTTGACAAACCTGCCTGATCTTGGAAGCAGAAGCAACAATTCACTTTGACACACTTCAGATTGACACCAACAACTACCAGCACACCTAAACAATTTAAACAGAAAACAAGTTGAACTGGGAACGATCTCTAATCTTAAATGAACACGAAGCAAGTCCCATGCGCAGATCACACAAGCAATAAAGCAGGTCTACCCTGGAGACCAGAGAAATGGCATCTTTCTGGAGAATGCAGAAGATCTGAGAAATATATAAGCAACAGGAGGGGGTGCTCCTGACTGGCAGGAACAGCAGCTTGGTCAGCAGTCAACAACCAGATCTCACTAGTATCGACCTGGTATCTAATGAGAAGTAAAATATAAAGATGAAAGAACACACACATGGTGCCATCATAAGGTTTTGTATTTAAGGTTTTGGAAACCACATCAAGCCTAGTACACAGAAGGCCACTGGTATGGCTCTTGTGCCAACAGCACAAGACAGGACATTCCTGTGATTTTTTTATACATGCTTTTCACTATTTTTTTGAAAGACCAGATTGAAATTGCACATTCCCATATAATAAAGACATCCTGGTTCCTTTCCTCCCCACCTCGCTACCCATTCATCATTAAAATTGATACAATGTAGACTTTCAGTAATAATTGAGAAGGAAAAGAATTCACAACCACTGCTTTTGCTGGTAAACACCCACCTTATCTTAGAAAACACTACCTGTCCTCCCACCTGATACATGTTAGCCTCCCTGTGCAGAGAGAGGATCTATCTTTGAATTGTACAGTGCATGTAACTGATTCCTCAAGAACTGATTCCTGGTCAGAGAAAAAAAAAAAATACAGCATTCAGCTGTTTTTGTAGGAGAGTCTGCTTCTTTTCATTGCATAATCTCTGTGCACACATTTAAGCTCTTTACGATATGAAAGGAATACGTTCTGTCACTTTAAAAATCAATCATTGGGAAATGGGTAACATAAAAACACGATAGGCAAGTAGTACGGTGTAATGGAATAAGCAATACCCAGAGAATGTGCTACTCTGAATTCCCCAGCACTTGGCTAGCATGAATACGCAAGAGCTTGTCTCTCGCCCTATGTTAATCAAGGCCTCTGACACTGACTCCACAGAGCGCACTGATAATAACAATAATAATAAATAAGGTTCAGTACTTGGTCCCATGTTTGCTGTTATACTTTTGTGACAGGTATGACACACTCTACTTCCCATGATGGTTGGGGTTAAATAGCCAACAATAGACGCAACTTCCAAGCCACTGCTAGAACTGTTCAACCGTAAAATAAACACTGCTTAGCACGTTTTAAATAAATACTAAAGAATTAGAGAGCACATGGTAGAGACATTAATCTCATAATCCTCCTAGCATGTCCACTGTTTATGTGAACACAGACAGGTGGTTCAGGCTGGGGCTGATGGCTGCTATCAGCTCCAGCCTTGAAATACACACAGGTCCTAAATTTAAAAAACACTGAATAATCACATCTGGCCTGGTTGTTCAGGATAGCCTGCTAACTGATGAAGGCAAGATGTGTATAAGCCCAGCCTGGGTACATAGCAAATAAAAGATACAGTTCTTGTGTCCAGAACCCCTTATAAAGAGAATAAGCATCTTCCTGCTTTCTGTTTGGAAAAGGTGCAAAATACACAACTGACAGCTATATCCAGATTTCAGCCTGTAAGACATATCATACAGTAGGACTTCATTAATCATTATTTTTTGCAATCCATCAACGCTGCTGTTTTGCACCTCTTTCTAGAGAGTATAAGCAGCTACTTGGTGTGACACACCAGAACCACATACATGTGCCTAAAACTTGACATGCAGTTGCTAAAGAAAACTGTTTTTCCCCAAATCAAAATCAGCATGTCACAAAACAGGTGTATGTATTGATCTTTACTTTGAATATGATGTTCATGAGACAGCCTAATTTTATTTCATTCAAAATAATAGCAAACTATGAATGCAACACAGATCAGATTTCTGTTGAGATTTAGAAGTCTCTTGAAGTCTTTTCTGATCCATTAACTATTGTCTATCAAAATACTGGATGTGCTGCGCGCAAATGCATGCAGGAGGAAAAACTGCAGCTGATTTATGTTTTTATTACTTGACACTAGCAGAGTGTACCACAGCTCAGAAAATGCAATCTCTAAAATGATTTAGGTCTGGATGATTTTATGTCATTAACATATTATAACCAGAGCTCAGAGGTGATCTTTGAACTGGAGGTATTATTTCAATTAAATGGAAACTGACATCCGTTAGTCTTGAAAATAAATTAATTCCTTCCATAAGGAATCTAATTCCACTTCTACCTGCAAACTCCACAATATTTGGTTTCTCACAATTACCAGCAAGACTTCTACAGTTGGACTAGCTGATCTTTCTAAAAAATACCCTCCCCCCCTTTTTTTTAAATTTATTTATCAAATCCCCAAATTAGATGCTAGGACACTGGAGAAAGATTGTTACATGTGCTAGCTCATTTTGACAGCTGGTTTCTGCTAGCTACAGCAAATACTGATGGTAGGAGCCTCTCAGAAGCAGTAACTAGTGAGAATGGGAGCAGAACTGGTCCTACAAGGAAACTCTTAGTCACTGTCAAATCCAGGAGGAAATTTAAAATTAAACCCTTAGAGTTTTTTTGTTGTTATTTAAGAGGAAAATTATTTCCTTACTCTTACACAACTCCAATTATACTATTCATTATCAGGGCTTCACTTAATTTATAAGTTTCTGACTTCATGACTCATGCCTCTAATCCCTCTCTGCTTTGTTTTGTTTCTTTTGTTTGTTTGTTTAGTTATTTTTAATCTAATGGCAAAGGAAGAAAACAGGAGTGGAAAGAAGGAAAAGAAACAGAGGACAACTTATACAGGGTTCTCTTCCAAACTGAGTTACAGGATGTGTGGGGATGGGGAGGCAGCAGAGAGAGAAGTGATGGCAGGGGAAGTGGTGGGAATCAAGGAGTTGTCAGCGTAATAGTTCTCTTTTAAGTGATGAAGTACATCATCTTTTCTCTACTGAATCTAGCAATGCTTGCTCTTTCCATCAATACTGTTCTCTCAAATCCACACTGTCTCTCTTTCAACATGATTTTGCTCAAACCTTCCACTGTCTGGAAAATTTGGGTCAAGCTTTGCATTGCATTGCAATTTTTAAAAATCATGCAGCTTTTTCCATCCCTTGCCAACTCTCCAAAAGCACAGGAAAAAAAGAAAAAATATGAAACTGCATGTTATGTTGCAGAGGCAATGAGCCCCTTTTCAAATACAGAGAAAATAAGTATTAAGGCATGCAAAGCAACATTTTAAAGCGGTTTTAAAATCTTCCTTTCTTTTTGTTTCCTCCTTACTGTTATTTCATCCACAGAAAGTTCTAGATGGGGAAGAACTATGATCTTTCCAATGAACTTTGCAGTGTTATTGAGGCAAGATTTGAATACGGTTCTTATAACAAATAGATTGCCTTCTAATTAACAACATAGCAGAAGACCAAAACATGAAACGAGTTATAAGGACTCAAGAATATTCTGTGTTTATCATTCCTTTATTTTGATAAAACTAACTACTGCAGCATGCATTATAGAATCAAACAGTGCCTGAGCTCAGCAATGGGTGAATTTGTTCACGCAAGTATATTGAAGTTAATTACTCACATGCAGGAAAAAGCAAAATACATACTCCAAGAGAGTCTCTCTTTTTCCACCTTCCTTAAGATTCATTAAGTGACTCTAAGACTGTTTACTTTTTACAAGGCCTTCGATGATTCATTGGGATTTTCAAAAATACGTACATGACATGGGAGCACAACTCCCATTGATTTTTCCAAGAAACTGCTTCCAGAGTACTTGTATGCTTCTGAAAATCCAGCCTCCCATGCTTAACCCTCCATTCTGTTCCAGTCAAATATATATGAAAGCTTTTGTGCTGTAAATACAGTATGTGCTGCCTAAGACGAGCAGTGATTAAAGAGAAGGGGAGGGATGAACCATGCTAGGCGTACCCCCAGAACTGAGAATCTGAGAAGTGCATCTCACAGGTGAAGGCAGCTTGTGACTGAAGTGTTTAACTGCAAAGACCAACAGCATAATTCCTGCATTCTTTTCTAAAAGGATACTTTGTGACAACAGATGCCCACAAAATTCAAATAAGCTTTCCCAAACATCATACACCTGAATGACTCACATCCTAATCTCTCCCAGCCCTCTTTGACCAAAGTGACTGACTTCTCCAGAAATACGTGGAACAGTATTTTGGCTGGCAGAAAGGGCTGAAATTTTATTGATGCGACAAATGAGTAAATACATATGTGAGTGCATCTTTGTTTCTAGTTCAGGATCTGTGATTCTCAGTACTGCTTTGAACCAAATCCTCATTTCTGCAGTCTGAAAATGTCTGGAAAGCCCGAGTATTACTTATCTCCTATTTCTTAAATGCATCGCGAAGGACTCTGGAATAGTCTGAACTAAATTCACTGCTTCAAATTTAGCTACTAAACACTGTAACATACAGAAAAGTAAATTTCAAAGAAAGTGAGCTTCGTGCACATATACATGTGAGTCCTCACTAATACAGAGCTCAGAATATTTCAGAAATGACAAGCCATATCTTTTGCCCCATTTAAGATTCAGCTTTACTGTTCTAATAGCAAAAAGTGGACTTAAAGAAATACTTCAGGAAGATGGAAGGAAGATGGGAAAAGTGGATGTGGGTGATGTGGCAGAACTAGGTCTCACCAACACGCTTAATCTAGTGAAGGCCATACTGCTGCTCAGCCTGAAATCACAGGTCATTTTAGCCCCAGGATTAGGGGAGAAAAAAGAAAGCTGCAGGCCACCTGCCTCTACATTGCACAAGGTGAGCAGAGTTCTGCCCTCATTATACAGCAGTCCCTCACCCCTCAGCTGAACCGTGGCTATGGACATGCTGCTTTAAAGAGTAGATACGAGCAATTAGCACAAACAAGTCCCATTAATTAAAGTAATTTTTAAACGATTATCATTATCACTATAATAGAATGAATGAATGGGGATAAAAACACTTAATAATTTAGATAATGCATTGGAATAAATAATTTTCCCATGTTTTTGCCAGCCGTATTTCAAATGGAAATATTATATATTGGAATGCTCTTTGCTGTATGTGTGGAAGAGAAGCTTAAGTACTATACATGGGTATAATTACAAATCCATACCTGTTTACTACAATGATGACAAATATAACAGCTGGATTTTCATATGATCTACTGCTACAACTAGGCCCGAAATAGAAATGCAACTTCACGCTACCAAAAATAATACTGCAAGCACAACAGCACAATTATTTTAATAACTCAAAGCTGTCTATTTCACTAGTACAGGAAATGTAAAGATAAATCACTAACATAAAATACAATAGTTTATTTTACAAGTACACTGAGATAAGTTTTACTTCCCTTTCAATTTGTTTTCTGCAGAAAATACCTATATTATGAGTTTTTAATTGGTAACATGTATAAAAATAGAAAACAGGTTTTTTTCATTTAAAGCAAGAACGCTGGAGTGAAGAGGCAGTGTCACACTCTTGGGTGTTAGGGCTTCACCACAGAGATCACAAAGGAATACTTCCTCTAGAAATAGCTTCAGATCTTCAGCAAGACACGATGTATGTTTTCCTGCCCTGTTTACCTCTGACACATCAGGCAAGGGGGATCACAGCCTCAACAAGCCACTTGCTTTATCTTGTAGAGCAAGTCAAATAGCTACTCCAGTGCTGAAGAAGAGCAAAAATAGCATTTAAAAAACCAAACCAAACCAAACCAAAAAAAACCCAGGAACCAAAAAAACAGCTGGAGAACCCTGAAAAGTGACATTATACTTGATAGCTTGGAAATATCACTGTAGTTCTGTTTCCAAGAAGAAATGAAAGCAGCAATGCTGCAGCAAATTACTGGAACTTGAAAACGTGGAAGGATAAGAAAAAGATGGCACTGCAAAAGAGAAAGACCCAGGGAGGTAAAAAAATAGTCTTGGGATTTAGCTCAGAGATGATGCTTATCAGTAAACCCTACAAGGTGGAGAACTGTATCATCAGTGCCTGGCTCCTAAGGCTCCAGGATGCCAAGGAGAGGTCTCATTTAAAAAGGTTGGAAAGTAAAAAGCTAAAAAAGCTCAGTTGTGTCGATATTTATGTTTGGAAGACAAATTTAATTTGCCTGGATTATATGCTTTTTTCTTCTATTCTAAGTGGATATTATTACAAGTAAAACATTTTATCAGATTAGTCAGAACAGTGAGTTTTACACAAATATTTCACAAGTGTGTAATCAAACAAGTTTTCAACAGATGCCTGCTTCTTTTAAGTTATATTCGATACAAAGCTACAAGTTTGATACAAATTTTCATAGTCCAAGGCAAAATTATGTGGAACTTCCCTTATAGCAATTTCTAAGCTTTGCAATTTTTTTTCTTTAGTTTCAGAATTCACCTTAAATTTTGGAAATCTATCCAACAGGTTGGTTTTTTTTAATTCTTCCTTCCTTTTCCTTTTTCTGCAGAAAAAGTTCAGCCTGCAGATATATATTTAAATAAGGCAAATAAACCATCCTTTTAGTAGATATAGATAACAAAATTTCAAAGCAATGGTAGTGTAGGAAAAGGGGAAAAGACAAAGAGGAGAATTATCCATTCCTCAAAAGTAACAGACTTCAGAAGCATGGCTCTTCTATTAAAGGTAGCCATTATATAACTACTAGCTTATATATTGGTCATTTCCAATGTACATAATTCCTGTATTTTTAGCATTTTTTTATCCTCTCCCACTATCTGGGAGCCTTTCCTGAGTCCCTATCAGACTGCAAACACAGAATGAAAAAGCCAGTCTCTGCCCTAAAGACCTGCCAGCCCAAGTATGAGGCACGAGACAACTGATGGAGAGAAGCCAGGGAGAATACGAAAACAACAAGATACTGGTAGTCAGCATGACAGGCACACCAGTTGCATGACTCTTGTCAGGCTTTTTCTAGAGACAAAGGGTGTATTAAGGGAAGGTACAATGGAGAAACAAGGTGGTGGATGTTTCTATGTGTCGATGCAAGTGCTTCCCAAACGAAAAGGAGGAAGCCCGCTAGCATGCTAACATGTGGGTGACAAAATCCTTACATCATGGGCTGTCTGAAACAGGATGCATGATATGACACAAACAATACATAGGCCAGGAAAGGTCTTCAGTGTCATTAACAGAAAAAATAAGCATGTTACTCTGACATGACAGAGAAAGGAGGGCCATGCGAGAGGTTAGCTGAGAGCAGGCAAAATGCTCTAAGTCACAGGTTAAGAAAAATATTTTGGCAGCAGCTCTGAACAGATGTGGATTGGAAAATATGGCATCTGCCAAGACCAGAAAACAGAATATTGCATTATTGGGATATGAAATGTTATGACTTCTAGATTTGTGCATGGCTAACAAAAGCTGTGTGTTAGAGCTCTCATGTAAAAAGAAAATAATGTAAGAAGAAAGCAGATACTGGGATACAAAAGGTAATCAAAACTGAGAATGAGATCAAGGTTATAGGCCAAACAATAGAAAACAGATGATACTGCCCAAGCAACTAGGAAGGCTCTACCCTGCCCTAATAGAGAGCAGATAAAGAGCTCTGCTTTAGCCCCTCTGAAATGACAACCAGTGCCAGGTGAAAATTAAACATTTCCTGAAGACGCTACCACTGTTTAGATGGACACGAAGAAAGAAACAACACTGCTATCAATGTGTTAATTGTTTCTCACAAAAATATCTTTCAAAGAAAGAAGCTGTTATAGATGCTACTGATACCTCAACCACTAGCTGGACTATTACTAATAAAGGAGGGTGAGCTTCCTCTTGCAATACTTTTAATGGGGACCAGGGGTGTGCAAAGCAGTTCCTATCCACCCCTACTTTAATTCAGCTACACCACCTTCATGTTTTTCAGAACACCACAACATCTCCAAGCTAACTCTTTCTTAAGCTGAAGAGGGCAAAGTACAGCATCCTTATCATCCTTTCAAAAGACTCAAGAACACCGGCTACTTCTGTGCGATATGAAGTTATTCTCAGGGACCGTGATCATGATCTCCAAAAGAACTGCCCCACTCTATTCCTTAGGAAAAGATAGCATTAATTCCAGGAATCCAAGTAAACTTGAGAAAAGAACACCATAAATGTAATGTGTCAAACAAACAATCGTAAATACCTCATAAAAACCAGGAGACCTGAGGCAGCTAGATAACAGATTTTAAGACCTGAATAAATTAAACAAATGGCATCCCCACAGACTGTTTTTCTTACACTTTGTAAGTACTTAGGCTTCATTTATATAAAACACTTAAAAAAAGAGGGGAAGGAGAAAAGGAGACACTTCCTTTGATGCCTTTCAGTTCAGTAAAGCAAAGGTTAGCTTAACCAAACTCTTCTTTTGGGAAATACGTGGAGATTGTACTGTCTGTAAGAATGGACTGAAAAGGGGGAGGGATAAAATGGACAAATGATAGACAGGTGGGATTAATACATTCACAAGGGGAAGTGAGCAAGTGCCAATCTAGTCTTATCTGTCTATCTACAGTTCTGACTCCAGATAATGTCTAATTCCCCTTCGTGAGGGTTTGAAAGAAACCTCCATTCACAAGCCATATGAAATCAAATGTTCATGCAGGTTCTATGAAAAGTGCTCGTACTTGCCTAGTAAAAAACATTAAGAGCTTGGGAATTAAACATTAATTTTCAAACACCAAAAGAACAAATCATCATGCTTTTAAACCCACACAATTTTGTGCATCTCTAAACACACACCCACACTGTTCTGTACATACAGGAAATTCTTGTTAAATTAAATCTGAGCCCATTTACAGAGCTTGCAATGGCACCACAAACAAAGTGAAAGGTATTACAGAAAGTTCATGAATAATTTAAGAACAACAGAACAAGCTGTCTTAAGTATTGCCAAAATGCAATAACGTTAATTTTGAAACTGGAAGAAATATTTAAAACAGTATGTTCTTAACTAACTACAGCACAAGCCACACTGCCATCCCAAAACTAGATTTGTAGGTGTTTCTGTCTATATAAGTACAACAAGATATTCTAAAGACTTGAATCTAGGCATTTGTCTTGCCGTCAGAGGTAATTATAGATACACTTGCTACAACACTTCTGCATTATCTTCCCACACAAAGAGAAAGGATCCTCCTCTTTTTCATCATCATTGCAAGACATTTTCAAAGGTGCCTTTTTGCACTGTGGGGCAAAAGCAGTGACTTTCGCAATGTGCTCAGTTCTTTGGAAACAATTGGAAAATCACAAGTGGGTTTTGAAAGAAATTATTTCTTTAATAAAATATTTCATCAGAATATGAATAGGAAGAAAGTCTCTGCATTTCAAGTATTCATTACCCAGCTAGAGGTTTAAGGTCAACCACAAGCACCACATGAGAGCCTAGACTGTTTTATTTCCTCCATGTGTATGATTTTGCTACCACTTACTATGTTTCTTCATTTTCACTTCATGCATGATCCAGTATTTTTCTATTTCTTATGTCATATTTGCTCCTTCTTAAGAAGAACCTTTCATAACAAAGTAATCTAATCTATTTGTTTAGCCAGGTTGACCAAAACATCATTGTGGTTACATTTGACTGCTATGTGACCACCCACCCTCTCTCATGTACTCACTAACCACACAACCTCCATCAACACACCTGGCTATGTACAGAAGAAAAATGAAGTCTTTATGCCTGACAGCATGTCTGATTATTTACAGCTTTCTATTTCAACACAATTGCTTTGTTAAGGCTGCTGTGATTTCCACTATTAGGACAGTTATCTGTATCTTCCAAGTTTTATTCGCTCTAAAGTCTGGCAGGATATTATATTGAGAAAAGATATTTAGGAGCCATTCAATGAATGGCAAAGAATTTAGATGCAAGATAAACAAATAAGAGGACAACCCTAAAGAAGACCAATAACCTTCCTAGGTGAAACTGACTTAGTACCATCAATTCTCATAAGTAAATAAATAGAAATTATGATTATTATCACTGGCATTTAACACCTGTGAAAGAATAAACCTTGTTTCAGATTGGAAAAAGCATGACAAATGGATTAATTCTCTATTTTGGAAATGGAGGCAGACAGTTCTTAGTTGCAATGAAAGCTGTAAGAGTCCCAAATTACTTAAGAGTAAAGAAGTCACTCAAGCTCCGTACTCCTGAACCTTCCCAAACCAAGGTGTAAATCTTTGGGACTAAGTAGATATATCTGAAAGAATTAAGAGCTTAAGACATAAATCTCAGAGATTCAAGAAAAGAACTGATCAAAGAAAATAGCAAGTAGCCTCAGACTAAAATCGTAAACCCAAGCTAAAAGTCTAAAAGGGGTAATTTTTGAGCTCCCTCACATCCCTAAACTGAACTGATCTTGGAAGTATCTTTTTCAGGGGCGGGAGTGGGGGCTGTTTGGTATTTTCATCCATAAAATACTGTGGCAAGTGTAACGCTCAACTAGACAGCAACAAAACTGCTTCACAAGGATACATAAACCAAGGCCATAGTTTGCAGGACAACAAAGGCAAACTAGTGATTTTAGCTCTCCTCTTATGTACCAATTCAGCAGTTCCAAACAGTTACAACTACTCCTAATGACTGAAAATAACAGGACTGCACAGGTGTAAGTGGAGGGCAATTATACAATGAAAAATATCATTTAAGCAGAGCAACATCATTAAAGCTACAGCACAGCCTGATTTACAGCTCACAGAGGTACTACGTAGGGCTGGCAGTTTAGAAAACATACACTGTTACCGGTAAATTGAGAACATTTTATATGAAAATCACTGAAATACAGAAATTAAATTCTAAATGGTCATGGTTACAGATCCACCTCCCACTCTTGGCCTTTCACCCTCTGAATACAGTAGTGATTGAAGGAAAGGCCTGCATGAGGGGAATGCAAGAAGAGAAGAGGAGAACAAAAGGTTCCTAATGCAGAGATGGTGCTTGGACTTTGACTAGACTGAGGAGGCTTAAAGCTAATTTAACGTCTCTTCCTAGATGTCTTCCAAGGATGTGGGAACATCAGAAATATATGTCCTCCCAGCAGCACCAGTGAACCAAGTGCACGTTCCCCATACATCTTCAAAGCCAATATAGGCTATATTAAAACTGGTTTCTTCTGTAACAAGAAGAAACCTGAGAGCAACAGCAGTGGATCATAAAACACTTTACGATAACTTAAGCATCATTAGTATAACAGTTTTTGTCATTCTTTAATACCTCTCCAAAGACTGCGGAAGAAGACAGAGCTTCTAGAAAGCAAAATCAAAAACAATACCAAGGATAAATTAAATTTTGAATTTATTGCTAGGCATAACTGTGAAGCATTAACAATGTACACAATTTCATTTAAAGTTATGAGGAACATGACCACTCTCCAGTGTTTTTTAAAGAAATTAAGCAATAATTTTATTCTAAGTGAATGTTCCAGAGGGTAAATGACTTCTGCAGTGCAATAAATGGTACAACAAATTGAGGAGTATATTTTAAAAGTAGGAGCAATTTTCCTTCCATAACCTTCACTTGAAAGAAAATTATTGCTATTTTATTAAATAGACTAAATGAAAAATAAATTAGAAGGCATTTTATGGGGTTTAAATACACTTAATATCACAGTAAGATATGTGGATTTAAATGGCAGCTTTCTAAATTATATTGCATTGGCAGCACAGCATATACAGAACATTTCAACGGAATAATCAAGCAACATGATGGGACATTCACTATTGTTTCCTAGAGGACCCATGAACAGTATCAAAGATCTATTCCATCTCTGCTTATACAACTTATTATTCAAAATTTCACTTCATATAAATCCAAGATTTTGGCAGGTTGTTGCTCCCCTGCTAAAAAAATTGCAGCAAAATCTAATATCTTCAGGACATACAGTCTGTACAATGTATGTATGGGGGAAACTGTTAGATAAATCTTGCATGGCAATCTGATGCATTTCCCAACCAAGAGAAAGAACATACCACTGATGTGCCAAAAAAGTTGCTGAGCAAGGTTATTTTCTTAATACTAGGAGAGAGATTCACTTCTTAGAAAATATGGAAAGAGTTTTTGATATTACAAGATGTTCTACAACATAGCACAAAATAATGAGGAAAATAGGTCTTATATTGAAGCTGCATAACACAACAATAATTTGTGATTTTTTTTGCCAAGTTGCCTAGTGGAACTGTCAAAATTAAGGACTTCTTGTTACATTACAAGAACAATGTCTGTCATGTTTACCTAACTTGTAGGTAACTAGAGTATTCATGTTTCCATTGATTTTGTTTATTTTCATAATGTAGTTAATAAACTTACATAAAATGGCCAAAAAGTATAGGGCTTGCCACTAAACCTAACCCTAAAAGGAAGTTGTTGCCTTATGCAGAAAGAGAAAAGCCACTTAAAAAAAAAATGCATTGCTACTGTACAGTATTATTTTTCATTGGCGTGTACTTGAGTCCCTGATGATTTTCCAAGCTGTTACATGGCTGTAAGTTGACTCTGGAACTGTTGCTGAGGTTGATAGCAAAGCTAGGAGCCCGCGGGTGAAGAACTGCATGGCCAGGCACAGTTTGCCTTTAGCATGTATGAATACAGAATGCAGTGTCGTGGTGTTTTACTTTCTCACATAACACTCATTGCATTTCTTTACAAACCTACACTAAAATGTATTCTACTCCTTTTATATATTCTGGCAGTTTGAGACTGCCTCTTTGCTCCTCTTTTGTTTGGCTGAAAGTTTTCATATGATGTTTCACGAAGTTGCATAAATACGAATATTCATTACTTGAGCTGCACACAGTGAAAAGGCATATGCAGAACCATGTGCAGAAATACTCATTGCTGATTAAAAGTCTGTAACTGATGACTACTAGCATTTTTCCATGATGG
Organism: Harpia harpyja; assembly: GCF_026419915.1. Lineage (NCBI taxonomy): Eukaryota > Metazoa > Chordata > Aves > Accipitriformes > Accipitridae > Harpia > Harpia harpyja. The sequence goes on from NC_068941.1 coordinate 37,446,903, forward strand.
TGCTATCAGTTTCTTGTTAGCTCCCATCAGGATATTCAGCCTACTTTTGGCACAATCCCGATTTTGCAACAGGGTGCAGATCTTCACCCTTTTATGCAGACTGAAGGCTACCTTTTTGACATACAGAATGTTTTCTCAGTATCTGAGTACCAAAAAAAATTGTTCACAGCTACAAAAACAAATATTAAAAAAAAATAGCACAACATGTTTAGCCTAATTTTAAGGAAAAGGCATGGGTCCACTATCACTCTTGCTGCTTTTCCCCATTATTCTGAATTCACTGGCCAATGCATTCTCAAAAAAAAAAAGAAACGTGCAACACCTGCTGGGAGACAGAGGAAGACCACCACCGAGAAGCCACTCTGGGAAGTTTTCTCAAGCCCTTCGCCACCTGGGTATTGCTCTTCATCACTGATAACAAAACGTTATCAGCCACAGGCTGAGCTCCATGACCTGAACTAGGGCCCTTTGCTGCAAAGTCAAATAGTACCTTTGGAGAGAGGGATGAGAGGAGAAAGTGAGACAAACTTTACTAGTACTGCTTTCAACCTAAAACTTCTTGAGTTATCATGATATTCAAACAGGCTCTGACTGAATCTGACAGGAATCTCTTCATAATTATGGGTCTATCCCAGGCCTTTTGAATTAATATACTTGAGGCACAGATTTTCCTGTGGTACAAAAATTAGTAACATCTAGAGCCATTTTGAGGCTTCCTCGGACTCCCAGTTCAGAAAAGTGTTTTATCAGTAATAGTTTTAAAGCTCAAACTCACTCCTTTAAATCTACACTGGACTAACTGAACCACTTTCCCATTTCTCTGATAGAGCCTTCTTATAACTCTTCCTTGCAAACCAAAAATTGCTCCAAATCTTTCAAAGTTCAGACACAACCTGTGCTCCACAAATATATCTTAAACATGCTTTCAAGTCTGTCACAATACTTTCCAAGCTAGGAATAAAAATCATACGTATGTCAGGAAGAAGCTTAATTCTGTGGAACAGCTATATTTGTAATGTATAAGCATAAATCTTTTTAAATATATGTGCATTTTTTTAAATTGATATTTATAGTTTAAGCAAATATTTGCTTTTTAAAATTGCAGGAGAGAATTTTGGGAGTAAAACAAGAAGCCTTGAATACAGATAGCTCTTTGCACGTGTATGCAACAAGCTGTCCCCCATCCTGCAGAAACACCACAGTCGGCTCTGCCAAGGGCAGCTTTCCCTATGCTGAGACAGAGTTTACAGTGGCAGATGTCTCACCCTTGTAGTCCAAATTAATCCGGCACAGTGAGTAAAAGGATGAATTCTGAGAGGAAAAAAAAATAGTTGTTTCTAAGGTAGTTTTGTAATACATGAATTGTGGGGTTTTGGTTTTTTTTTTTTATTTGGGTACCTTGCTCTTCTATGCACTCTGCATTTTTGTCCAATAAATCTCTCTTCAGGATTAATTCTTGCCTATGACTCACAAAAGCTATTAGTTTAGAAATTATGGCCAAACTGAGTGGCACTTGCAGAAAAGTGATATAATTTATTTATTGACACATGTAAAGCAATACTTTGAAACTATAAAGCTATCTTAAATCATGGTCATATTTTGTTATGCTGAACTTTGTCATTCCTCATTTCTCCTCCTATTTTTTAGTCCTAATTACTCCTTTTTCCTTTTAACAGCACTAAAAGACTAGATGGCCCATTCATAGGCAAAAGCAGCTAAGCACAGAACAGATAATGACAGGTCATTTCTGACTAGGGACCTTTGGTGCTATCACAAACAAACACATAAATCACTACCAGCATGAAAGGAAGAAAAAAAAAGGAAAAAAACCTCTGGCTCCTTCCAGATCAAAATGGTTACAGAAAACCTACAAGCTGTTGGAGTTATGTGAATAACATAGCTGGTGTATTTCTTCAAACACAGATGAATGTAGGTAAACAAATTTTCTTTTTTTTTTTTCACCATTTTATGTTATTTCAGCTTCTTGAAGCCAAAAATGAATGTGTATTCCCATTCTAAATGGCAATAATTAAATATTCCACCACAAAGGTACTTGTCCATTTGCTCTTTGAATAGAACTGAAGAAATGCAGTACAAAATGCCTTCTTGATAAAATCTTCACCTGAAATGTATATCCATGAAAATGGCAAAATTAAATTTTAAAAGGTTCTCCAGAAACTGGAACATGGTCTATCAGGTATTTATTAAAGCAATTTAAAGTCACAAATGCAGCAGGCTTTGTGCTACAATAGTAGCAAGTGGGCTGAGTTGCATCAAAGCGGTGAAAGTTTGAATTTCCAGTAGAAAGGAAATTGCTAGAAACAGACAATAACCAAGATGTTGCATAGACAATTCATTTGCTTTGTCCTTCAATAGTTATCTATTTTGAAAACAAAACTATATTAAAAGATCACTTATACTCCAGCTTGATTGATGATTTGTCTCTTTTGCTACCCTTTTACTGGACAGCAGACCAATAAATTGGTAGTGACTCGAGTGACAGTAAACCCAGAATTTCAAGTAAATTAGAGAAAAATAATCTGTATGGATAGGAGTCTAAACAAATACCAAAGTCTGATTTTTCTTCTGTTCTCATACAAAATTGGGATGTAACTTAATTTTGTAATGATGGCTTTGAACTAAACCATCTGCTTTTTTTGTTCCTCTTTATTTTTCTTACTTTTTCGTGTAGACTACTATACTTTCATGTTCCTAGGAGTCAATAGCAAAGACTATATTTCCTGAATGGTGACACTCTCCTAGGGAACAGTGTCTGGACATGAAGATTTACAGGTCACAGCACCTAGTCAGATGAAGCTGAGCAACTCTGCAATGGTGTAGGTCAAAAAGTGAGCTTGGATGTGTATAGGTAAGCAAATACTCAGTAGGCTCAGGAGGGTCCTGGTACCTCCGCATCTATCACTGAATCAAAGTGCTACTGGACTGCTGGGTCCTGCCTGGCTGTTCATACTTCAGAAAAATTGTTGAAGACTGAAGAAGATTCAAAAGGCAACCTCAAGCCCTGAACCTAAAGAACCAGGAAAGTATGCCATAAAAAGGAGCAGTAATCCGTTTCACTGATCTAAAGGAACACGAAGGAGTGACTTGATTACAGTCTTTAAGAACTACATGAAGCAGAAAAATTTGATAATGGAAGAATCACAAATGAATGGCCAAAACCTGAAGTAAGATTAATGCAGTCTAAAAATAAGAAGGATATTTTTAACACTGGAGGCAATGAACCACTGAAACACCTTATCATGGGTTGACATCAGCTCTGCAGCATTAGAAACATTGAGCTCAGTGCTTTCCAAAAAGCACAGTTCTATAGTTCAGCGACAGCTCCTCAAAGAAAGGTGTCTGGTTAAACGGCAATAATGACCCCTCACAACCTTCAACACTGAATCTAGAGAAATGATTGGGGGATGCAGGGGAGAAACTGTAGTGAATGGGTCTCAATTAGGTGACGGTCCTGCACACTGAAACCTCACAGCAGAGCACATGATAAAAAGGTAAGATATGTTCAGTTTCCAGCAGATAATATAAACAAATTGTAATAGCATCCACATCTTAATTGTTTTATTTGAATGTATTTCAAATTCAGTGGCATCCCTGAATGATTCCTATTCAGGAAAAAAAAAAGGCAGCTTAATTAAATTCTATGAACTCAAGAATTTGAATTGACAAAGGCAGCCAAAACCAAGATGTGTTGTCAAGGCAACATGGGCCAAGAATTGCCTTTGATATCTGTTAGACCTGACAGTTGATAATATTAGGCATCATTTGTACAGAATACTGATGCATGTAGCTGTAATTTTAATTTATAATGAGAAGCAAAAGCAATGCCTATAAGCAAAGATAAAATCTCATGTATTAGAAATGTGATGTAATTTTTAGTTTGATTTTTACTTATGTCAATCAAGCAACACTGAATATAACCCCTGGATGTTGGTGTCAGATTCAACACAACACTGGTAAGGAAGTGTTATCTCTAAGGGCCCAATTTAATTTTTAGCAGTTTAGGGTTTGATAAATGTTGGAAGTTAAGCAAAAATGGAATTCCCTCCAGCTAACTCAGTCAGATAGTGTATTACAGCATTAATAACTCCATCTTTGTCATGTAATTAGCAAGTAAAATGCAGAAAGGTATTTGAAAACCATACTTTCATGAGTAACCCAGTTTCTAAAAAAAGCAGAAGAAAAGGAAACACAATACAGAAAAAGGAGGAGGGGTATTACTCTAATTTGTGACAAGCACTTGAGCATGCCAGAAATAAAATCAAAGACACATAACATACAGAACTACAGCCATTTGAAGTGTACTATAGGCTGGAAGACAAGATTTAACACAGATTTTACAGCTGGGGGGGTGGGGGGTGAGGGGTGGGGCGGTGGGGAAGACAAAATTAGTGTTTAGGGCAGAGTGTGAGTATTTGCATCAGAATCCTGGGGCATTCACTAACTCCATTTTTCTTGCTCCATGAGGCATATCAGTAGTGCTAGACAGCAAATGTTTCTGCTTTTACTAATTATTCATTGCTAAAAGACCTAACTGGAATAAGCACAAACCTGGAGCTATAGAGTTGTCAGAGAACTTCTGTTTTTCCTCTCTCTTCCTTCCCTCTTTACTTTAGAAGAAAAGAATGACTGACGAAGCAACTGATATTAATATCTCTCTAGCACTACCCTGTTCCGGTTGGTTTGGAAGATAAGAAAAATCTTGTAGGAATTCAAGAACAGATGAATAGACTACTTCCCAATATTACTATACAGATTCATCTGTATCCAGATGTTCCTGAACTCCCTCAAACTACAGTTGCTTCTTAAGAGATTACAGATTAAAAGTAGTTCCCTGAAGTTTTTCTACTAAAGTTTGTTTTGTTACTCTGTCCTCAGACAAGCAGAGACATTAGAAGTTCACTATAGCTGTAATTACAGTTTCCACAGCTGATTTTCAGAGAAACAGTTTGGAGTTTCCATACTACTTAATTAGAAAGTAAAGGTTCACTGCATCCCTTTCTATCATAAAGCAAATTTGGACCCTACCACATTTGTCATGCAGGTCTGCAACACATCTGCTGCAGGTCCCCAGTTTGGATGGGGAAGGTACATCATTCTCCATGATCCCTGCATATTTTCCCAGCACCCTTTACTTCTCTACTCACTCAAAGAGTAAACTGCGCTATTCTAAAAATTACTAACTTTACAACCTGTGGTGGATTTTACCTTGGCTGACTGCCAGATGCTCACCCAGCCTCTCTCTCACTCCCCCTCCTCAACGGGACAGGGGGAGAAAATGTGATGAAAAAGCTTGCGGGTCAAGATAAAGGCAGGAAGATCACTTACCTGTTACCAACATAGGTAAAAAAGACTCAACTTGGGGAAAATTAGTTTAATTTATTCCTAATCAAAAATAGACTAGGATGGTGAGAAACAAAGACAAAACAAACCTACAAGACACCTACACCCAATACACAACGTGAAGACATAACACCAAAGAAAGCACAGTATCTGCATGTCAGACATAGCCATAGGTCCGTGATTGTTAGTGATCGTCCAAATGTCACATCCAGTGTCCCACCTCAGCTAAATGACAAAATCCAGAAACTATGTGCCATAATCACAATAGACTAGGTCTTCAGCTTTTGTAAAATGGTTGCATGTATCTGCATTGCAAACAATAAACAGCAAAAAACAATTTATCTCCTGACAAACTAGTGAGGAGACAAAGCCCTGGGATATGGAGTCTCCAGAACTGGCAAAAAGGAAATGTTCTGCCCTGTTGCTTGAGCATTTGGCAACAGTGGTAACCAGCACCAAAGTAGTGAGTGGAAAGTTAAGTCCATAAATCCCAAGGCTTGATGTCTTAGTATTTCTACTTGAAAAAGTCCCATATAGGGTTTTGGGAACAAACAAACAAAAAAACATAAAATGTGGACAATAGCCTTGCATATACAATACTGTGTGAAAAAATGTATGGAACACTAGACTGCATTACGGAACATAAAAAAGATACAACCCATTAGAGGAGAAAAAACATATAAAAGTGAACTTGAGATGATTCATTTCTATGAAGTAAATTGAACCTCTGGAAATTTATACATTTCTAATTAAAAGTCCAGAAGAAAGAATCAATTGTGTTTCTAGCCTGGCCATTAGTTCTTCTCTGTGCTTTTCTTATTGGATCTGATTGCCAGTGTTATCCATCTAGGAAGCTTCGTTATTTTGTTGTTTTAATAAAGTAGTGTGAAGATGAATGGCCCCTCCTGTGCTACTGAAAGAAGATTAAATGATCAGAATAAACCTGCAGTTGAAAGTTAAAAGCATGTAAACCTATAACAGACTAAATTAAGGATTACCACAATACATGAAAGAAAATTACTTTCATGAACTATGCTTTTCTTAAAGCAAGGCAGCATCCTAGAATTGCATTTAATTAACAGAAAATGGGCACAGCTATCTGTAATATCACTAACACTCCACTTTCATAACTGTGTTTTATGAGAGAGAAAATAAGGAAAAATGAAAACAGAACTGTCTATACAAGTCCAAAGATCCGCTTGGTACATTCACATCTTTGGAACAACATCAGTCTGCTTAGTCCATAATTAGTACACGTGTATGTCCTAAAACCTCACTTCCAACTACAAAATACATGCATGTAGATTTTCAAATTGATCCCTAAAGAACTTACAGCTGAATTTCTGATCCTTCTTGCTTTATGTAACTATGAAGTACAGTCACATATTTTTTGCGGATGATATTTTAGGTGGAGAGAGGTTGTTTGGTACTTCCATCTGATAGACTGTTAGTTTTGCTGTCTTGGAAATTCATGACAGAGAAACTGAGATGAGAAAGGAATTATTAGAAATTATGTAACAAAAGCACATACTTTGGTTTTTTGTTTTGGGGACAGGCTACATATGCAAGCATATGTGCATTCAAAAACAGATTAACCAACTTCATGGAAGACCACCCAGGCCTGCAAAGCACAAAGAAGCAGCTGTAGCGGGAAGGTGAGAGAACAAACCAAACAAAGTACTTGTCTATTCTTTCCCTAAAGACCTGCCACTACCACTGCCAGCAAATGACCCCATGGGACAGTCATGTGGTTGTATTTAATGAATTCTTTAAATTGTTTTGGTTTCTTTTAACATTGCTAAACTACATTTGAACATGTTTGAACCCTCAAATCTCAGCTCTGAAACCTCGTAATACACTTAAGACTGCCAAGAAAAACTACAGTCATACAAAAGAACAGCTCTGATATGAAGGTAGGCAAAATACAGCAGAAGGAAGAAAGAAAACTTTTATTTGTATCTTTTATCAAGAATATAGAGGGAAGACATCTTCCTTAAAAATCATTCTTTGCTAGTCACATGCGAATGCCTGAACATTATATGACAAACTGTTCTGCAGTTTAAGAACTATGAGAAAAGAAAACCCATCGTATACCTAGCCCAAACTTCTACTGCCTCCAGCTGTGACTGTGAATTACAATTACAGGTCTTTCCTGCAAGTAGAAAAGAACAAGTCATATTTCATATTCTTTTACATTGTATAATACTTAATGTGTGTAGAGAAAAAAAAAAACGAGGTCATCTCTCAATCTCTTATCCCTCATCTAAAATTTTATCTTTGCACTGTTTTTCATAAAATACATTTTTGTTAACTGCATTGACCCAATTACCGCTCATGTATGGTCTTGCTTTTCTTCTTGCTAATATAACACGCAGTTATATTACACAGCCAAAACCATGCGTAGTATTTCAAGTCTGAGGTTAACAAGACCATATTTCATCACGCTAAATACATTTCCATTTTATTGATATTTTCTCTTTTGTATCCACTGCAGTATCCTTTTCACTGCAACTCTGATTATTCTTTTTATTCCTCAGAGTGTTTTAAGTAAAAGTAACTAAGGCCAAATCCAGTTCTAATGAGATGAGGGAAAGCTTTGCCATTGACCTTAGTATTACCATGAATTGGCCATTAGTGAATAAAAGCAGTGTACCTCTTTATCCTCTGCATATTATTCAGTCTTCACAGCACATCCAATACTTACAGACTTTTGCTGATTTTCTAATGTATTTACATTCTCCTGCAAATGTGCAATGTCTTGCTATGATGACAATATTCTGTTCTATTTTTAATCTGCCATTTACTATATAATGTACCTGTATATTGTATAAGGTATGTTATAACAGTGCATTGGGGGTGCACATTAGGGAGAAAGCTGTTATTTGCTTTGTCCTGCTGCTGCACATTAGGCCATGATGAAGCTTCTCGGAAGCAAGTATTTCCTTGGGGCTGAGATGCAAGGTGAGTGAAGACAGAGGAAGAAGAAGGACTGGGAATGGGAGCTTACCAAAGGGACATGAGCCTGAACAGCAGAAACGGCTGAAAGAAGCGAGCAGCAGACAAACACTCAGGCCTCAGTGGCGATGGATAAAAGCCTTCATCTGGAGACCCAGAGGAGACAACAAAGTTGCTCTCTAGCCACAGAATTGCTGGGGTGAAACAAGCCTGGAAGAAAGGCTGTGGTGGTATCAGAGAAGGAATGTGAAGACTGCAAGTGGAGATAAGTCAGGCAGAGTAAAATTTGTAAACTTTTGACATCAGTTTCAGCTTACATGGCTATTCTAAGGTTTTTTTTTCTGCTTTAAAATATTAATTGCTATAATTTATACTCAAGGTGAGTCTGGCTTTTAGATTTAAAGCTATTTTTGTCTTTTGGGGACACTCGCTACAGAGAAGAGTCTAGGCAAATCCACCTAGAAGATGTAGCTGACTCAGTCTCATCACACCTACAGAATGCCAAATATTTGTGAGACCTTTTTATACACAAAATATGAACTCATGAGCTCTCATCTAAAGACAGAGAAGCTTTATTACCCCCACACAAACCTGCACTTCTGCATGCACCCTCTCTCCCATAGATACCACAACTTTGCCAGGAAGCCTCCTAAATTCATGACTCTTGCATGCAGGAACTACAGTCATGTTTTTAAAATTTATTATGTATGCTCATTGGAAAGCTAGCTTTCTAAAAATGGGTTTGTGTACAGTAAGTTTTAATTTCCAAGACACTTGCCCTATTCTGCTCAGTGCCATTCACCTTGATGACTTATTAAGTAGAACTCCCTGGATCTTTCCTGCACGTAACGCTTGATCTCGCTCATAATTCCAGCAATAGTACCAACTTATTTTGCATCATTAAAAAACTGCTCTAGTTTATCAAGCACTTTGATGAAATTCACATTTATACGCATTTACAGCAAGGTGTTCTCTAGAACTTTATTTGCATTTCAAGAAATTGAGTCTGAAACATTATCCCCCTCATATTTGGTAAATATTCTTCCCTATTTGGTAAATATACCAGTACACAAAATATATCAAATAGTTGTTTGGTAAGTACAGTTGAGTTTTCTCTGCTAACTAACTGAAGTGTGTTTTTCAATAAAAGGAGAGGAGAGGTATGTGCAAATGTGGAACTACCTTATACGTGATCTATTTCATAATCTCTCAGAAAGATTAAACTAGTGTATTATCTAAATGCTGCCCAAATCGATTCCTTTCCCAGAGAGTTCCATGGCATTTTTTGAGGAATCTCTGGCCTTTTAACTCTCCCTGCATTCCAGGAGGCTTGCTGTTATGCTTACAGAGTTCCTGCATTATGAAAACTTTCAAAAATTAAGGCTATTTACCATCATCTAAGAGCTCTCATAGAACCTTCTAATAGTCTCTTGAAGAACTAAAAGAACTTTTATTTTCCCAGGTTTCATAAAAATCATCCAGTGATTTGGAGCACAGTCTTCTCAGTGGCTCAAGAGGTGGAGATACAGTCGCTAACATTTTGAGGTTCTGCCTCATTGAAGACTAAGAAAATTTGGATGAAACGTGAATCAGACAAAATTTTAAACAGGGCACAAACTATAAAACCTGTTCAGGACAGCTAATCCTACAAGGGGAACTGTCTGAATACACCAGAGATACTGCCTTACTTTCAGATTCAGCCTCTGACATAGTAGGTTATGCACTACAACACCAAAACCTAGTCCAGATACCCACTACCCACCTAATCTTCTTTCAGTCAGTCTGCTAAGTAGTTGAAAATATCTGCCTAGAAAGGAGTAAAATGCAGACATCAGTTTTTGAAAAGAGTACGTAGGGAAAACATCTTGGCAGTAGTGACTGGTCACTATATTTAGTTTGTAAGAGAAGCTGAGGAAAACCATTACAACAATGAACTGATTCCTGCAGATTCAGGACTGAGACATCAAGATGGGACTCCTCCTCTATAGTTTCTGCCAACTAAATACTCCCAAATGGTAATGCCACTTGCATGTACAGCTTTTACAGAAGGAATTGATGAAAACCCTTATAATTCAAATATTAATCTAATTGAAAATTCCATTAACAAAGAATGTTGGAGTGGTGGTGTATTACAGATTAATCAGAATTCATTATGACTCTCTCGTTTGGTGCTAATGATTCATTGGTCTTTCAGTAGAAAACTGAGGGATATCTCTAGCAGCTTACAGGAGTTGTCTAAGAAAAAATATATTAGCAGTAGCTCATACTAGCAAAATGCTAGCAAAGTGCTCCATCTTACAAGGGAAATACCATACTGAAGGATAAGCATGTTCATAGCACATATCAGTGTGGCCACACACACAAAGAAAAGCAGGTGCTTTAATCACTGAATTCTCTAAAAAATTAAGAACTTGCTCAATTCCCTCAGTAGTCTCAACACAGCAACAAAAATCATAATCATATTAGAAATCAGCTAAAAGAATGGGGGCAGCAGGAAAGCAGATACGTGCAAGTTCAGTTTTTGAGTCCCAGTGTTTGCTTAAATTCTGGAGTGAAGCAATGTTGAGCTTCTGTGTTTTGCACCTGAGGGTTTTTTTTTTTTAGTTCTTATTCTCTGAGGCAATGCACATTTGATTGTAGGGGCATGCCTTTTAATAATTGAAGGCATTTAACCTGAGCTGCAACCCAAACACTTTTCTGCAATCTAATTTACAGCTCTTCAAGGCACAAGTTCTTTGCACAAGAATAAGCAAGAGATACACTGTGGGCTGCCATGAGTTTGCGAGTTGTTTTTTTTATTTTTCTGCTTCAGAAAGTGTCAACTATGCAGTAAAACTAGATAATATTTTGTGGCAGATTATACAGTCTGTGGTATGTACAGGTACTGTTCCAGAGTTGTGGTGACAGTGACATGAATAAAGGCAATTTGACCTTCACTGGAACGCATCACAGCAAAAATGGGATGATAAAATGAATCAACACTATATTCCATTTTCAACAACAAGAATATAGGCAACTGTAATTGTTACCTTTCCTTTTCCTTCACCATCCACAAATATTGATACTTTTAAATGCTACCTTCTGGTACATGCAAAAATAGTAAATAAATAGCACATCAGACATTAGAAAATGCATGTTCTGTAGGCTCTACCCAAGGGCAATACAAACCCCAGGTAAGCACCTAAATTACTGTTCTACAAAAGACATAGCAGGATACCTGTTTTTCAGGTTTTCCATCAACACACATTTGCCAGTTGCATGGAATGATATGGAAAATACATTTTTATAGTCCATAGTCTGCAGCTACCATATCAAAGTTGAGGCAGTGTTGTGAATGTCACTGAATGAGAAAAGGCCAGATTTTATGTTCAGATGATATGTCACATGCAGCATGTCCTGTCATATGTAATTCTTTTTTTGCTCTCATAAACACAATCTTTATTGTGACATTAATTAACATACATGCTAAGGAATGAGGGAATGAATAGATGCTAATAAGGCCTAGCAGAAGAACCGACTTAGACGGCCTGATATGCCTTTCCCAACTCTGAATTCTCCAAATCTTTAAATCATTTCACTGTACTTCAACTTGTATGTCAATAAGAGAAGAAAAGAAAGAACATTGGATATCTTAAGCAAAATGAGTTTAACCTTAAGCAAAGCAGCAGCTGAAAATAACCTACATCAATCTTACATTTAAGAGACAGAATCATACCCAATTAATTTTAATTAAGTTATTCCATTAGCACTGATTTTCTTTGACACTGCAGTGCATGACCTCCTCTACACTACGGGTTAGCACCAAGGCTAACCCATCATAACAAACTACCTCACTTAAACTTCATTACGTTGTTGCACTAATGGAGTGGAAAGGATAAAGAGAGCATCTTGCACTTCTTTTGCCAATATCTCTGCCCTCAGAGAGGTATTCTGCTAGTTCACAAGCTCATATATGCACTAGGAAGATGCTGTTGTCTGCTACAATAACTTCAGCATAAACTTCTACCTTCTGCATAACTTCTTTCTATCTTAATGTGGCAACAGCAGGCATAAGTTACCATATCAAATTTTTCTTGCATTTCAGCTGCTTTATTATAAGCCACTCATAGCAATTCTGCTTCCCCTGCCATCCCATGTGCCTCTCCTTCCTGCCCCATACCTCTTCCCACCCTTGTCTAGAGTTAACATTTAAAAGCATTTTGAAGTTAGAATTTAAAAGAATACAAATATACTTCCCTTCTGTTGTCATCATGCAACACGTCCCCTGAGCAGTAGGCTTCACATTGTGCCCTACAGGCAAAAGAAACATTCACTTGCAGGAGAAAAAGCACATTTCTACCTCAAATTTCTATATCCAATTTACTGACACCTGAGATGATAACCAAGAGGCATTTAGAGAAAAGACACTGGCCTCCTTTTTCTTTCAAATATATTTACTCAGAGCATTGGCAGCTCACCCAGGTGCTAAAAGGGTCCATAGATTTTAATAAGATTTCTTGGATGGAGACAGTGCTTCCTGAAACCTAGTAACTAAAGTAACATTTTATAGCTCAATCTAAAGGTAGCTGAAGTTTATCACAAGAGATTGCTTTAGACCACTGTGGACTTCCAGAGATAATTTCATTGGATCATTTGAATACTAGGCCTGAAATAGCAAAGAATGCAATTTTGAAGAGAATGCATTCCTAAAAACAGTATCCGAAAGTCAAATTATAGGTAGAACTTAATATTAAAGCCCTGGAGACTCTTTAAAGCCATTTCTCCTAAGAAATGAGCCAAAACCTCTTGAATTATCAGAGATGTCAAATCTGCTTTCAGTAGAAACTCTCCACAGACCATTTCATTAAATCATTTGATCATTGGCTATTAAATAAAAAAGGAAACAAATTTGCAGGAGAGCAGAGAAGGAAAAATAGCTATAATTAAGTATAGTAATTTAAAGTTGCATACTTCACACATCATTACTGTCATTAGAAACATACTAATATGCTAGCAAAGTCACATGCTAGAACTAGTGACCGAGGAAAAGAGGATACAGCATTTGTTTGAAGAAGTTCAGCAAAGTTCATTTATCCCCACAAATATCTGAATTGCTCGCTCAGCTTTAGATGTGGAAATATTGAAAACAAAAGTGTTGATCAAGTGGTACCCGTGGCCAACTTTCTGTACTTCTCCATCACTGTTTAGTCTGGGATTATTGAAAAAAGTGCAAAAAAATATTTTAGGATTTTGATTCATCTTCTGATTGGTACAAATTGTGTTCTGCTCTCCAAGAACTTGATCCAATTTCAAATAATTCATATTATTTGTACACATATTAACAAATTGAAATGGAATTCATACATTTGTGGCATGACCTTGTCTTCCATTATACAACTCTGGGTCTCGGAGGGCAGTGACAAAGCACCAATATGCCTGCTACATTTTCAGTAATAAAAACTGGAGAGAGATGAGGGAGAAGAAAAGGAGAATTCAGCTGTGTGTATGAAGGGTGTATTGGGTCTGGCTGAGATGGAGTTAATACTCCCCATAGCAGCCCTCATAGCACTGTGCTCTGCATCAGTAGCTAGAAAGGTGTTGATAACACACCAGTGTTTTGGCTACTGCTGAGCAGTGCTGGCACAGCATCAAGGCTGTCTCCCCAACATTTTTGCCCCCCCCCCCCTCAATGGCAGGCTGGGGCAGGGCGAGATCTCGGGAGGGGACATAACCAGGACAGCTGACCTAAACTAACCAAACAGATATTCCATACCATATGACATCAGCTCAGATATAAAAGCTAAGTAAAGGGAGACGGAAGGGGGGCATTTTTTGTCTTCAGGAGCAACCACTACGCGTACTGAAGCCCTGCTTCCCAGGAAGTGGCTAGACATCGCCTGCTGATGGGAAGTAGAGAATAATATCATTTGTTTTTCTTTGCTTTTGCGCGCGACCTTGGCTTTCAGCTTATTAAACTGTCCTTATCTTGACCCACGAGCCTTTTGTTATATTTTCTTCCCCCTGTCCAGTTAAGAAGGGGGAGTGATAGAGCGGCTTTGGTGGGCACCTGGCATCCAGCCAGGGTCAACCCACTACAGTCCTTTTTGGCGCCCAACGTGGGGCAAGACAACGGCAGTTTTGCATTAAACGTGCCATAGCTAGTTATTAAGTGGCAAGCTCCTGTGCAGGTCACGGAGATTGTTGGCTGCTTGCTTATCTCTACCTTGCTGAGTTTGGGAACATGGTAACGCAAATAATGGCTGTGTGCTTTGCCCTGGCACTGATGGCTTTGTTGTGCTGCGGGAGCTATCTTGTGGGGAGAATGAAGGAACTCGGGAACATGCTAATACAAATAATATCTATGTGCTTTGTCCTGGCACTGATGGCTTTGCTGTGTTGTGGGAGCTATCTTGTGGAGGAGATGAGGGAACACATCTCCCTCTCCCTACCGGGCATTGATGTGAATGGTTTTATTATGCAGGCTCCTGAGGTCCTTGTTCACCCTTATGTGAGTTGTTCAGTACTAATAATTAATACTGGTGGTATATTATGGGTATTGTGGAATCTGGTCTCGTCCTGGTATAAGAGAAGACAAGTTTTGGGTGAGGCAATACTGAAATGTGCCCTCAAGCGACCGGTCCCTGGGTGGCAGGGTATATGGAAGGATTTGGGCAGATTCCTAGGACGGTTATCACCTCCCATAATCTGGGACTTTACACCTGAACAGGCAAGTAACCCTGGCAAACTGACGCGCCACCTGATAGAAGGGTGCCTTGCCTATCCCAATGAAAACCAGCAGCTTCTCGCACTGTACTGGGGCCTGGCCTATGCCTACCGAGCCATAGTTCAACACTCTCAGAGGACCACAGTTGAGGCAGGGACCCAGACTGCATCTGAGGACACCATGCTCGAGGCAGGGACCCAAACAACAACAACAACAACTACAGTAATTGCCCCAATAGTGAAAAAGAAACAGTGGACAAGGAGACCAACAGGTCCATACCATCGATTAGTGAGAGAAGAAGAAGAAGAGGAAAGGCTTAATCTAGAAGCTGGTCCTTCGATAAAGAAATTGGAGGAAGGAGTGAGGGAACTTAGACAGGAAGCGGAAACTACCCGGTCCCTGACGTCCTCAGAACTTCGGGACTTGCGGAAAGACTACAGCCGCCAGCCAGGTGAGCGGATTGCTGCCTGGCTGCTCCGATGCTGGGATAACGGGGCCGACAGTCAGCAACTGGAAGGCAAGGAAGCCCAACAGCTGGGATCCCTCGCTAGAAACCGGGGAATTGAAAGAGGAATTGGAAAAGAGGCAGCAATTTGCAGTCTCTGGAGCCGGCTCCTCTCAAGTGTGAGGGCAAGATATCCATTCAAGGAAGATCTTGTGAATTCCTCAGAAAAGTGGACTACCGCAGATGAAGGCATCCAGTACCTGAGAGAGTTAGCAGCGGTGGAAGTCATCTACAGTGATCTAGATGATGAGGAAGTCTCAAAAGATCCAGAGGATGTCCTGTGCACACGGGCCATGTGGAGAAAGGTGATTCAAGGTGCCCCAGCGTCATATTCTAACAGCTTGGCAGCAATGTATCGCCCAGATATGGAAACACCAACTGTGGAGAAAGTGTCGTCTTGGCTCCAAAACTTTGAAGAAAATCTCTGTGTCTCCTCATCCCTACAGGACAGTGCCCTGGCTCTTAGGGACGCTCCAAGAAATCAGTCCTCTCCTGCCCCGGTCAGAGGGAAAGGGAGCCCAAGGCGTATGCCACGTGGTACACTCTGGTTCTTCCTGCGTGACCAAGGGGAGGACATGAGGAAGTGGGACGGTGAACCCACCTTTAAGCTGGAAGCCCGCGTACATGAACTGAGAGGGAAGACAGCTGTTAAGAAGGGGTCACCCAAGAAGAAGGCTGTCAGTGTCGTTGCTGTAGAGGCCCAAGAAAGCAATCAGCGATCCTCCAGGCATAGAAGAACTGAAACGACCTCCCTTGACTCTGGTGAGGGGACTTCTGGTCTGGCACCGCAAGGGTCAGACAGTGAATACTCTGATGAGGAACAGCAATAGAGGGTCCCTGCCTTCGGCCAGGAGGAGGAAAGGGATGACCGGATATACTGGACTGTGTGGATTCGATGGCCTGGGACATCAGACCCACAGAAGTATAAGGCTTTGGTAGACACTGGTGCACAGTGTACGCTGGTACCATCAGTGTACAGGGGCACAGAACCCATCTGGATCTCTGGAGTGACAGGGGGATGCCAGGAATTGACTGTATTGGAGGCTGAAGTGAGCTTGACAGGGGACAAGTGGGAAAAGCACCCCATTGTGACTGGCCCAGAGGCTCCTTGTATCCTTGGCATAGACTACCTCAAGAGAGGGTACTTCGAGGACCCAAAGGGGTACCGATGGGCTTTTGGTGTAGCCACTGTAAACGCAGAGAAGATCAAACAGCTATCTACCCTGCCTGGCCTCTCGGAAGATCCCTTCATTGTGGGACTGCTGCAAGTTGAAGAACAGCAGGTGCCAATCGCTACCAGGACGGTGCACCGCCGGCAATATCGGACAAACAGAGACTCCCTGGCTCCCATCCATGAGCTGATCCATCAACTAGAGAGACAAGGAGTCATCAGCAAGACTCATTCACCTTTTAATAGTCCTATATGGCCAGTGCGAAAGTCTGATGGAGGGTGGAGGTTAACAGTAGATTATCGCGGCCTGAATGAAGTGACACCGCCACTGAGTGCTGCTGTACCAGACATGTTAGAGCTCCAGTATGAACTGGCATCAAAGGCAGCCACGTGGTATGCTACAATTGATATTGCCAATGTGTTTTTCTCCATTCCTTTGGCAGCAGAGTGCAGGCCACAGTTTGCTTTCACATGGAGAGGTGTCCAATACACCTGGAATCGACTGCCCCAGGGGTGGAAGCACAGCCCTACCATTTGTCACGGACTAATCCAAACAGCACTGGAACAAGGCGATGCCCCTGAACATTTACAATACATAGATGACATCATCGTGTGGGGCAACGAGGCAGAAGAAGTGTTTGAGAAGGGAAAAAGAATAATTCAGATTCTTCTGAAAGCTGGTTTCGCCATAAAGAAAAGCAAGGTCAAGGGACCTGCACAGGAGATTCAGTTCTTGGGAATAAAATGGCAGGATGGACGCCGTCATGTCCCTATGGATGTGGTTAACAAGATAGCAACTATGTCTCCACCAGCTAACAAGAAAGAAACACAAGCTTTCCTAGGCCTTGTGGGGTTCTGGAGAATGCATATTCCAGGTTATAGTCAGCTTGTGAGCCCTCTCTATCGAGTAACGCGGAAAAAGAACTATTTTAAATGGGGCCCTGAACAACAACAAGCCTTTGAGCATATCAGACAGGAAATAGCTCGTGCGGTAGCTCTTGGGCCTGTCCGGACAGGACCAGATGTACAAAATGTGCTGTACACTGCAGCTGGGGAGCATGGTCTCACCTGGAGCCTCTGGCAGAAAACACCAGGAGAAACCCGAGGTCGACCATTAGGGTTTTGGAGCCGGAGGTACCGAGGATCAGAAGCCCACTACACCCCGACTGAAAAAGAGATACTAGCAGCATATGAGGGGGTTCGAGCCGCTTCAGAAGTTGTTGGTACAGAAGCATATCTTCTCTTGGCACCACGATTGCCCGTGCTACACTGGATGTTCAAAGGAAACATCCCCTCTACACATCATGCAACCAGTGCTACATGGAGTAAGTGGATAGCATTGATCACGCAACGGGCTCGACTGGGGAAATCTAACCGCCCAGGAATTCTGGAAGAGATCATGGACTGGCCAGAAGGCAGAGATTTTGGAGCATCGCCTGAGGAGGTGGCTCGTGCCCAAGAGGCACCACCATATAATGAGTTATCAGAAGATGAAAGGCGTTATGCTTTGTTTACTGATGGATCCTGTCGTGTGGTAGGGAACCATCGGAAGTGGAAAGCTGCTGTGTGGAGTCCCACACGACAAGTCGTTGAGGCCACTGAAGGAGAAGGTGAGTCAAGTCAGTTTGCAGAAGTGAAAGCCATCCAACTAGCCCTAGACATTGCTGAACGAGAAAAGTGGCCAGTACTCTACCTCTATACTGACTCCTGGATGGTGGCTAATGCCCTGTGGGGGTGGCTACAGCAGTGGAAGAAGACCAATTGGCAACGCAGGGGTAAACCCATCTGGGCAGCAGCATTGTGGCAGGACATTGCTGCGCGTGTAGAACACATGACTTTAAAGGTACGTCACGTAGATGCTCACATGCCCAAAAGCCGTGCCACTGAAGAACATCGAAATAATGAACAGGTAGACAAGGCTGCCAAAATAGAAGTAGCTCAGGTGGACCTGGACTGGGAGCATAAGGGTGAGCTATTTGTAGCTCGCTGGGCCCATGAGACATCGGGACATCTAGGGAGAGATGCAACATATAGGTGGGCTCGTGATCGAGGGGTGGACCTGACCATGGAGGCCATCACACAGGTCACTCATGAATGTGAAACATGTGCTGCAATCAAACGAGCCACCAGAGTAAAGTCTCCCTGGAACAGAGGGCGGTGGCTGGGCTTTCGATATGGCGAGGCCTGGCAAATTGACTACATTAGACCACTGCCACGAACACGCCAAGGCAAGCGCTACATACTCACGATGGTGGAAGCAGCTACTGGTTGGCTAGAAACATATCCTGTAAACCATGCCACTGCCCGAAACACCATCTTAGGCCTCGAAAGGCAAATTTTATGGCGACATGGTACCCCGGAAAGAATTGAATCAGACAATGGGACTCATTTCCGAAATAACCTCATAAGCTCCTGGGCAAAGAAACACGGCATCGAGTGGGTGTACCACATACCCTATCACCCGCAAGCATCTGGAAAAATTGAGAGATATAATGGACTGTTGAAGACTATGTTGAGAGCGCTAGGCAGTGGGACATGGAAGCATTGGGATACAAATTTAGCTGAAGCCACTTGGCTAGTTAACACCAGAGGGTCTGCTAACCGTCCTGGTCCTGCCCAAACAAAACCCCTACATACTGTGGGAGGAGATAAGGTCCCCGTAGTGCACATGGGGAAGTGGCTGGGGAAGGCAGTGTGGATTTCTCCTCCCATGGGAAAAGGCAAACCCATTCGTGGGATTGTCTTTGCTCAGGGACCTGGGTGTACTTGGTGGGTAATGCGGAAGGATGGGGAGACCCAGTGTGTGCCTCAAGGACATTTAACCTTGAGGGAAAAATAATCTGTGATGTGAGTTGTATGTTGTAGGAAGTAATGTAGCAGGAATGACCTGAACTGCAGAGGAGTGAACTTCGTAAGGAACCAGACAAGTACATCGGTGACCCAAACCAAGCTGGTGTTGGTGCCCAACGATCGAACATACCGCTTCTCCTGTCCTGACCACTCATCTTGACGGATGGGGCCCAAGTCATAACCTGTGTGTGAACATCTGGAGGAGTGGAAGAAGCCCATGGAATATCTATCTCTTAAAGGACAGGGGATAGTAATTAATAAGAATGTATAAATCTGTATGTTGGGTATAAAAGTGGTTTAAGTATGTAGTTTAAGTTGTAAGTGTTGGTAAGAAGGGATTTCAGTAATGAGAATTAAATACAATGGCGTGGTTAGAAGATACCTGTATTAAATTATGTGGGACCTGAGCATGACGCAAATGGTATGGAATAAGGGGTGGAGATTGTATTGGGTCTGGCTGAGATGGAGTTAATAGTCCCCATAGCAGCCCTCATAGCACTGTGCTCTGCATCAGTAGCTAGAAAGGTGTTGATAACACACCAGTGTTTTGGCTACTGCTGAGCAGTGCTGGCACAGCATCAAGGCTGTCTCCCCAACATTTTTGCCCCCCCCCCCTCAATGGCAGGCTGGGGCAGGGCGAGATCTCGGGAGGGGACATAACCAGGACAGCTGACCTAAACTAACCAAACAGATATTCCATACCATATGACATCAGCTCAGATATAAAAGCTAAGTAAAGGGAGACGGAAGGGGGGCATTTTTTGTCTTCAGGAGCAACCACTACGCGTACTGAAGCCCTGCTTCCCAGGAAGTGGCTAGACATCGCCTGCTGATGGGAAGTAGAGAATAATATCATTTGTTTTTCTTTGCTTTTGCGCGCGACCTTGGCTTTCAGTTTATTAAACTGTCCTTATCTTGACCCACGAGCCTTTTGTTATATTTTCTTCCCCCTGTCCAGTTAAGAAGGGGGAGTGATAGAGCGGCTTTGGTGGGCACCTGGCATCCAGCCAGGGTCAACCCACTACAAAGGGAAAAGAAAGGTGACTGTCAGGCAGAGAAAAGGAGATTACAAATTTTCTAAAATGAATAATTTAAAATTACACAAAAATACATTCAAATACGTTTTTCCTTAAGTGAATCCTAAAAACCATACAGAAACTGCATTGTGGAAGTCTTTAACAACACAGAGTTTGCCAGACTGCATCAGGCTATCGGTCTATCAAACCAGTAAACCAGTGACAGAGGCTTCAAGGAGCTCAACCATGTAGCATCTACTCAATTGCTTTGGACAATTGTTGTTTTCTTCTAGTATTTATTATGCATCCTGAAAGATAAGTTTTGCTTATTTTTTCTTAGTATGCGGAACTATAAATGTTATTGAACATAAAAAGAAGTCCGTGTATTACAGGCTGATTCTGTTTTGCCTATCTTCATTGCTGCAAAGCACAGGAGAACAAAGCAGACTGTACTAAATGGTTGATGACAACTTTTGTCTTCACCACACCTTTAACAGATAGTTCAGAAGGGAGCAAAAACTCCATAATACATCCTATTGTACACCATTATACTGTTATATCGTACATGTTGAGGCTATTAATTCTTTCAAGTACGAAGACTGAAAGTCCAAGGCAGTTTTAAGAACCAACAGTGCTGTAGATCTTCCCTGTGCACATATAAGGAAAACCTCTTAACTTCCTATTCCAAGAAGTACAGACCCCAAACCAACTGAATTAATGTACACAATTCCCTGTGTCAGAAACACTTCACGGGACTGCAGTCACATCCAGAGCTTAGTAATCTCCATCGGAGATTTTCTTAAATTATTTTTTAAAAGCTAAGCAAGAGCTAATAAAATTTTTTTTTATAAGCCTTGACTGCACTTCACTGCCAGGAGGAAGACCTCTGCTGAGTGCCCTAGGCAGGGAGCACTGAAGCTGTGATTCCTGAAACTGCTCTTAGCATGAAGTTTCACAAGAGAGCTGATCCAACAAGCTGCTGTTTATGAGAACAGGTAGTTGTCAAATCCCAGTCTCCTGGCCTCCTACTCGCAGTTGTATTTCCACTGAACAGGAGACTCACTTCTTTTGGGCTGGGTTTGTTTTCTCCTTGAATGGTAAACTGAATGGACTTGCCAAGGGAATAAGTAACCAATGGAAATTGTTTGAAGGGGAGAAAAAGCATTTGGCCAGGAGTGGAGGGAGGGAGGAAGCTGTTAGTTCATGCAACCTCACTTGCGCATTAAATGTCATAATTTAAGTCCCAGCAGTCCCAGGCCAGACTGAGATAACACAGAACTGCCTTCTCGGGTAATAACCACTTCCTCAAATACATCTGAAGAATGAAGACTGCAAGACCTGCTTATTTATTACCTGGCAGATTCTGCATTTATTTATGCTTGCACAAAGGGACTGTCACCAAGTTTAGGGGTATTATATATGCCTTCTTCACAATTTTAATGATGGTACAAGCATGTAATCCACTGCTCTGGTCCATGCTGGTAGGGAATATTAAATATATATTTTCAACAAGTCAACTGATGGATTGTATGACAAAGCTGCAAAGCTTGAATACTAGAAACATGGAACTCAGAGATCCTGACCTAGGTGATTTGGCTGATAATCAAACTGTCACTGTGTCGTGGTTTAACACCAGCCAGCAGCTAAGCACCATGCGGCTGCTCACTCACTCCCCATCCCACTCTATCCCAGCTGAAACCAGGACCCACTAATTCCTTCTTAGGCACTGGAAGAGGACAAAAAAAACCCAACAGCAATCAATCAATATAAGCATTCCGCTCAGTTTGAGATATTTTAAAATTCTTACCTATGAGTCAACAAACAATCACCACGATTAAAGAACCCATCTTGAGTCTTGGCAAAACTTTTTTCTGTGGGGAGTTTACTCATCTGCGTAAAGCCCAATGATGCAACTTCCATCAGCAGATCTGTGTGCTGGTTTCGGCTGGGATAGAGTTAATTTTCTTCATAGTAGCTAGTATGGGGCTATGTTTTCGATTTGTGCTGGAAACAGTGTTGATAATGCCCAGATGTTTTCGTTACTGCTGAGCAATGCTTGCACAGAGTCAAGGTCTTTTCTGCTTCTCACCCCACCCCACCAGCGAGGAGGCTGGGGGTGCGCAAGAATTTGGGAGGGGACACAGCCCAGACAGCTGACCCCAACTGACCAAAGGGATATCCCCGACCATATGATGTCATGCTCAGCAGATGAAGCTGGGGAAAGAAGGAGGAATGGGGGGGTGGGGGGGGGTGTTTGGAGTGATGGTGTTTGTCTTCCCAAGTAACGGTTACACGTGATTGAGCCCTGCTTTCCTGGAGGTGGCTGAACACCTGCCTGCCGATGGAAGCAGTGAATGAATTCTTTGTTTTGCTTTGCTTGCATGTGTGGCTTTTGCTTTACCTATTAAACTGTCTTTATCTCAGCCCACGAGTTTTCTCACTTTTACCCTTCTGATTCTCTCCCCCATCCCACTGTGAGGGAGGTGAGTGAGCAGCTGCATGGTACTTATTTACCGGCTGGGGTTAAACCACAACAATCTGGGAGGATGCCATTAGAGCATCGGATTGCAACACGGATCCAATTTCACAGCCACTGGCCTAAGGCATGTAATCTCATCTTTGCAATTTTTTCACGTTTTTCATGTTTCAAAGACTTCCTGGTCTGTGCCACCATCACACCTATGCAAGATAATGCAAACACCTGGATAGTCTACCGAGTCATTTCCCTTAGTCCTGGTCTGCTTTATATCCAACAAAGAAAAAGGGGACATGCTTGCAATGGCCCGGCCTTATTTAGCTATTTCTCACACTTAGTTCATAGTTTGTATTTAGTTGAGACAGACAAATGACAGGCAAAAGAGACAGATATTTTAGTGCCTCTCACCACGGCATCTAATCATGGATCTAAATAGTGTTTTGGGCAGAAAAATGAAATGAAGGTTGCGATGTGAGAAGGATGAGATTGAAACTTCTTGACCTCTGATCTTTTAAGCTGAAGAGTGATGTGTCCTCTAAATTTCAAGCCAAGGAACATAAAAGGAAAAAATATGTGCTGCCACCATGGTCTAATCATGCATAGTTAGGTGTTCCTAGCCATCAGCACTTTAGCATACTTGACTAGTGATGTATGAAGTAGGCCACCCCTGGAAATTGGTTTTCTTGCCCTGTGTCCAGCACCAGTGTAACCAGAGGCCATAAATACTTAGGCTGTTCAATATCCTCTTACTTTTATTTTTTTAGAATGATTTATTCACGTAACCAGGTTAAAATTGCAGCAGTAATTCAGATTGGGGATTGAAAAGCTGTCTGGCTTCAAGGCACTTGGGAGTTATTACCCATTTAGACTACAGGCAGAACAAGCCCTGTAGCCTGATTTGCTGACATTTGTCCAAAAAGGTTTCAGCACTGCTGTGTTAATCGACTGGCCTTGATTTGGGAAGGGGATAGAGCACAGATTTACTCCCCTCTTTCACCATAAGCTCAATTCCTACTTCCATCCTCTTTTGGACCACTTAATATCTGTCACCAGAAATAATTAGTGATACTGAAATGCAACGGTCCTGTTGATTCTGTTACCCAAATTGTTTTAAGAATTGTGGTTCACTGAAATTAGCCATTAGCTACAAAGTACAGTAAAATAAAGTTTCTAAGATAACAATCCTGTTTACAGAGTGCTCGCTATTGGCCTCAAGCTGACCCTAGAAGAAACAAAAGATATTGCAATAAAAAGAAGGTGCCTGATTCAAGCTTTTATGAAAACAGCCCAACCTTAATTTTCAGGCACATCACATCTAGAAAGCAATTGCTCCAAAATTTTCATAATTTTCAGACTATATTCCAAAAAGTGACTTGCCTATCACCCTGACACAATCCTGTCACCACAGAACCAATTTTGAAAGCAACATTACTCACACAATTCATGGCAAAATAATGGGGTAATATCTGGATTATATGCCCCCCTTTCACCTACTGGATTTAGTGAGCTTTCCATGAGGCCACCTAGAAAGCGAAAAAAACCCCCGTATCTTGTTTTCTACACAGCAAGACAATTTTGATTCTTCACATCTGTGAAATAGTATTACTAGCTGAATTGGGACAACAGTCCCAGGAGTAGCATATTTAAGGGAGCTGGAAAATCAAAGGACATTCAAATTGGTTATCTACCATTAGCTGCTTTCACTCCTGCTTTAAAATTGGATGAACAACAGCCTATCCCTTTCCTGCCAGTGATAACACAGTAGCAACCCAGATGTAGTGAAATTATTTTATAAATATGGGCCTATCAGTTCTATTCAAGGTTCTTGTTCTCATCTCAGCATGGGTCCCATATGTGATTGAACACTTTCCTAAGCAACACGTTAATGCAAGTGTGAAAAAATGCAAAAAGCAGTGAAGGAGGTTAACTCATCTAGGACCAAAAGCCAACGTGACACACAAAAGTACATTGAGAGACCCTTCACACCCGCTTGCCTAGATGCTAGGGTAGCCATCCTGACAAGCACTTCAGATCTGTATCATTTCTCCTTCTGTCACCACTTCAGTACTGCTGACAGATGCAATCAGTATTTGCCCAAAGAGCAGATCATTTTTCAACTGGACACCATAGAGTACACACAAATTGTGCAGAACTGGAAAGAACAGGGGCATAATCTGTTTTATTTTCTAGAAATATTTCTTCTGTCTCAGTTTACCTCCTTGATGCCGAGCTGGCTAACTGCACAAATTGCAACAGAGAAGGGGAAAGATGATTCCATCCCAAAATGATTTCTGAAGTATCCTGTTGACATGACCTGAGATTGGAAATTTCTGCTGAGCTCTAAATCTGATGACTGATATCTCCTTTATGTTAGCACAACTTACAGAAAGGCATGCGCAAGAATTTTCTCTGCCTCCTCATAGCTTACTTAACTTACTTAGCATCACATCTTAAGCTGTAATTGCAGAGCTTATCTACAAATATCTCAAGGCTACCCTCTGCTTGAAGTATGGGTCTGTAGGTCTTTCCAAAGGTTACATTTCTCTCCCTTCATTCTGAATGTATCTGATCAAAGAGGCTATTTTAAGTCTTTTTAATCAGATATTAGTCAAAGGCCTTTATGCAGGAATTAGGAAGCTGAACCTCTGAGATCCATGTACAATGGAACAGTTAGCTTTAAAATAACAAATCCAAATAACTGTGATGGCACAGAGCTCAGTAAGCAATATTAATTCAGTACCAGGCAACTCTCAGAAGCTCTGCTGAGCTTCATCCTCATGCAGCCTTCAGTATTGGCAGGCTCTGTGCATAGTGGGGTAATAAGACTTTCACTAGGGGGAAAGAAGGGAAAAATATGCAACAGCTCCCATCACCTGAAGGGTACAATGGATATGGGGTGACAGGATGTAAAGCAGCTTGCTGTGCCAGGGCAGTGGAAAAAACCCTGCACTCTGGAAAGGGCACATGTGAGTGCACAAAACTGCAATCTGGGCAAAGCACTAAGAGAAACACTGGGTGCACCAGAGCTGCATCGTATCCTGTCTGAAAACCTGGGTGAAATTTGCAATACCTACAAATGCAAAAATACCAGCTCACACTTGACCGCCATCTCCTCATGCCAGAGATAGCAAATATTAACATTAATTACAAATCTCCTGCAAATATATAGGTATTTGTGCTAGACCTAATGGGGCTTCAATTCATGTTACAAGGAATGCTTGGCTGGGCAGCGTGAGAGAAGCTAGAAAGTCTGTGTATGCGGAGATAAACAGAATATTAAACGCTGTAGTAAAACACAAGCATTTCCAATGATTTGGAAAGTGTTTTCAATCACTGGAATATAGAATTTTAAAAAAGAAACAAAAAAAAGCCCCAGCCCACCACCAATCTTGCCAACTGGAAGGAAAGCTTGAAGTGCTCTCCCTAAAGATGATAGTGATTGCCAAGTTTGCCTTTGGAAGAAAGGAAAAAAAAAAAAAGGTACTGTAGGATTTTTAAGTGTGCAGCACAAGCATGCCTAAGGAACCCTGAACTAATGTTGATTATTTCTGTCAGCAGTCAAATTCAGAACTTCTTATCTCCTCTCTGATTTCAATTTGTACCTTTCTGTCCTTTACAGTTTTAGTAATGGACAGAGTATCCTGCACCTTTGGACCAGCATGGTCATTACACCATACAAAAAACATATCCGTGAGAAGTGCAGATTTATAGGGTACATGTTCTTCCTTCTTCACTTATAAACAAAGGTACTTTGCTGCATGGTGTTGGGAGGAAAAGCCTGCAAGGATTTTACCCCTCAGTACCAGGTTCACTATATGTACAGCTGCAGGAGCTGGAAACTAAAAAAGAAAGACACAGTCAGTGCTAGTTGTCTTCTGATCTGAAAATCTAGAACTGAGATTTTCACCCTTCTTACACTTGATGGGGATGACTCTGGACAGGTCAAGTTGCCCAGCTGCTTATGACAGCCCACATCAGAAAGCTTCTTCAGGTAGAGCAAACACAAAATCCAAAATAAATGTGTTTTATTAACATTATGTGTTTTATTTGTTGGTTGCAAAACAAACTAATCTAAAGGCTACATGCAGACTGTCAAATGGGATGGCTAATGAGAATCTATGAGACACACAATAGACAAAGACAGTGCTTTAACTTGCTGGCTTTCATACCAGATTGCTTTTTTTCCTTTTGAAGAAACTGTGATTTTTTTTGAGTGAGAAGGAAGGAGGCAAAATCACCATTTAACTAGATTTAATGAGCCTTTGCTTTTCCCATTCAGTAATTTCTTTCACTGTGGATAACTTGGTTAGCAATACATCTTACAGTCTACACAATATTTGTGCTGTTGTAAATTAAACTGTTTCGGATGTAATACCTTTCTTGTTTTCCCAGCCTAAACAACTTAGTCAAGAAAAGATATAACAAAAATAAGGGATATAGACACCACAGGAAAAAAAAAAAGAAATTGTAAAATTCTCCACTTTTTTATATGGTACATGAACTATAGCTTCTTGCTCTGTCTGTAGATCACATGAAAAAGATTCTACTCAATATACAGAAGATATAATTTATGCATAACTGTCTCATAAGAAGCTATGTCACTGATTTTCAAAGGCATAACTCTCATTCCAATTTTCTCAAAGAATTTTAGCAGAAATTAGGAACCTAAACACCTTAGCGGATCTGAGCCTTTATCATTATGCTCAGCAAATATCTAACACTCACTTGTTATAGTACAATAGATATATTCTACAGTACAACAAAGTTATCTGAATCATGATGCAGATTTTATACATTTTACTGTTCTTAATGTGGCTGAGATTTGTTAAGGCTTCTTTTCTTTGTAATAGTAAAGGAATATTTTCCTTCATAATTTAAATTTCTTAAGGAAAACGGGCAAGAAAGAAAAAATAATAATGAGCAGCAAAGACAATGTAAAAATAATTAACATTTAAAAGTACCCTCTGGAAAATTTCACGTTTTGCATTATATCCCAAAGGAGAGAGAGATTAGTACTAATTGAGAGTAGTATTACTGCAGTAATTCCAGGAATAAATTACATGGCCCTGGTTCAAAACTAAGAGTAACTCACTGACTAATACACACCATACAGATTAGATACACTCTCAAAAAAGAGAATCTTTTAATCTCAGGCCTCTCATATCTATGGTATGGGGTCATGTCTACCTCCGCCAAACACTGTGTTCATTCCTGTTGTCATTTTTATATATCATTTCTGTTTTGCTTTTGCTTTAACTGCACTTAATAAGTTTATTGAATGTATTACCAAAGGTAAACTGAATTTACTGAATTATTTTGACCCAGCCATTGGGATCAGCAGTGCTCATCCTGTCTTTCTCATGCCCCGTCACTGATCATAACAATATTGTTACTCTCCTTTTGGAAGTCACAAGCAGAAATGACATCAGATAAAAATTAAATCCTACTTGGCAGATATACCAGGCATTTTTCCACTGAATCTGCTGCTCATCTTTGATATTTCCACCTTGTCTGACAGGGGCTGATTTTCTCCTAATTAGCACCTGTGTATGGTCCTTCACAAATTATGCCAACTGGATCGAAAAATACTGTCATTTTAATCTAGTAATGTTTTTCATCCAGATTTTGCAAATAATTGATTTTGAAAGGTTTCAGAGAGGCATTGATTTCTTTTTTATCTGGTATGCCTCAGCGTTCTCATGTAAATAATTCTAACATTCCCTTATTTTATTATGTGGAGATGCATATAGGTAATGCAAGTCAGTGGACAAACACAGCCATACATATGGTAAAGTTGAGGGTATAAATGGCTAAATAAGCCACAGACATCATATTTATTTTCAATCACAGAGCAAACATTGAGTACATTAAATGGCATTTATAAGATTTTTGGTTGGGGTTAGGGTTATATAGCTCAGCTATACAAATCTGAACTTCCAAACTTGCATACTACTTGAATAAAATCTCTTATCTTGGAACAGGGCCATCTCTAGCTGGGATGCAGACAATGCTGCTATATTTATCATATATTTGGTTAGAATGTGTATAATGAAAAAAAATCCCATATTGGTATGAAAGGTCCATATGGAACAACAGTAAATTATGATTTGTAAATTAAAAAAATATTCAAGCTGATGAAAAGGACCATGGAGAAATAGCAACTGCTGCACCGGTTTGTGGGAAAAGAGGAAAAAACTTTAAAAAAAAAAAAAATCTTACACCATACTTCCAAGAAAGGAACAGTATGTGATTGAATGAGAAGCCAACATTGGAAATGACAGGGAATTTTCTCATGAGCTTAATTTATAGTAAGTCCAGACTCACATACACATATTAAAAAAAAATGGCTATTTGGCCAAGGTCTTTTGATAGATTAGGTCACTGTATAATTCAAAAAGAAAAGAAGCTTCTGATTATCAACATCACCGTATTCAGCAATTACCAACAGTTTGTAAAACCTAAGACACTATTTCTACTGTCACCATTTTACTTTCTCTATCTCAGGGAAACTGCGTTTAAGTGATTTGACCAAGGTCACACAAGGAATAGAAGTGGACTGCATCCTCCCTGTTTTGCCTCTAGCTGAAGTTAAATGGGCAAGGTAAAACAGAAAGTAGTCCATAATGAACACTGACTTTGTGAGTGGATGTAGCTTCGTACTTGCAAAACATTAAACTGAAAGCAAAATAATACTACAATACTTCTACAGCCAAATTTTGCAAGGTGCTGCATTCCACTCTGTCCTGAATCTGATGGACATATGTTTGTAAATAAGGACATTTTCCTAGCAATGAGGCTGGATATGGAACTTATCAAACAAAAGAAGAGAAGAAAGCAAACATTGTTTCTTCTTAGCATCTTTTCACATAGTTCAAGGAACCATAACCAAAATTTACACCTGTCTCCTCCCTCTGGGAAAAAAAAAAAAAAATTAAATCCAACAAACCTAAAACTTAATCAAAACCAAACCACAGTGTCTAGCCTTTCTGTACCAGAAGAACAATGGGAGAAACAGAGCTGCTAAGTGAGGAAATAGTATAGATCAGTGGAAGAAACTTCTGCCAAGGTAGCCACATACAAAAGGACAAATGACATACAAAAGCATCCTTCTGCCAGTGTATTTTCCTTTGTGCCAGGAGCTCTCCCAGCAGAACAGAGGCGGACTCATTTTTCTTTATCTGCAAGTTTCACTGGCTACTTCATGCTGTTGGAAGATTTCTAATACAGACTGACTCTCGACTATTTCTGGGATACATCAGCCTTACACTGAAAATGGTGTTTGCCTTGCAAGAATCACACAAGATTTTGTATGAAATCAGAAACTTGCCTCTAGCTGTAGTGAAGGAAAGAAAACAAGGCTTTATACTCTTTGGGTGTGGGACTTTGCAAAGGCACACACAACTGCCAGAATACTCATTATCCAGTGATGAAAAGAAGCTCCACAGAAACACAGGTACTTTTGCACTCCCTCACTGTGAAATCTGGCACGAGCCTCAACAAAATTGAAATTGCCAGTGACGACACCTACAAAAATAAAATTAAGTATAAATCCTTCTACTAAACGGGTGTGAAGTTCTGCTAGTCATGATACACTCCAAAAAATCCCTTTTTGCCACAAAAACACAGAATCAATAAATTGACATTAAACAATAAAAGCTGCTTTTTTAACCATTTTGAAGAAGTGTCATAATTTTGCTTGTACACTAGTTTGATGAGCAGAAGTTGAGCTTCTCTCTATACTCAAAGCTGCATCATTAACATAAAAATGTATGACATCTATAAAAGTTAATAGGCATAACGCTAAAAGCTGCCAAGTATAAGAGCAGAATAAAAATGAAAGCTCTTCCCTTCAGAATCCCCGTAACTGTGAAATCCGTACCCATCACAGCACTGTGCCCTAGGTTTTTCTCCTCCAAATATAACACTGCCAGAACGTTATTTAAGCAGTGTTGTGAGAGCTCATTACGTTTTAGAAACACAGCCACTCTTCAATAAACTAACAAAAAACCCCCCAAACATATACAAAATAGACATATTTCACAAAGGGATTTCAAGTCACACACCAAACTGGGAGTGAATAAGTCTTCCCACCCTATTTTAAGTACTACTGTTAGCTTGCTTAAATGAGGTCTGGCATCATGCATTATCTGTATCCGTGCTTCCAGACTGATGGCGATACCCAATAAAGAACAAATCCAGTAAGTCTGTTAATGAAGGTTTTCTTATTACCATGCTAAAGTGTGGAATGGTTGATGTCTGCAGTCTGTCAGCTCCTCCAGCAAGATCTGATGCCTCAGAGGAAGGTATAAATTGCTCTCCAATTGACCTACTCATCTGTACATAGGCACAAATTATCTCATTGAAATATATAGGAGATCAATAACAACAGAAATTGGATTTTATGCGTGTTTATCTCATTCCACAATTAAGCCTCAATTGTTCTACATGCCTGTAACAGTGCTTGATGCTGTCTCTGACAAGAAATATAAAACATAAGCTCAAGCCTAACTGTGTTTAAGAAATCCCTACATTCCAAAATAGATGGTTACTTAAATCAGACTTATAAAATCATCATGAAAACTTATCAGTGCAGGTGCAAAGACTCATTGTTTCCACTTACAATGATTATGAGAAGAGGATGACCATATTTACAACAAAGCAGACTGAGAATAAGCATATCACATCAAACAAGTTTGATAGGGTAGGCTGGCTGAGTAGAATTTTATGATCCTCCTAATAAAATATTTGTTGAATTCCCCAATAGGTATTAGTGGAACAGGACATTAGTGGACCAAGCATGAAAGTTGGCCATTTGGTCAGGCAAAAAATGTTTTCTACCTCATGTCCCTGTTACTAACCCAGCAATATCATTCTCCTGGAACCATTAAGAAATTCCCCTCTGACTATTATACTGCAAGCAGAAAAAGAAGAAACCAGTTTTTACACATAGTAAAGCCCACATGATCTGCTTCTCTCTGCATAGCTTGTCTCATCAAATAGGAGCTCAAATACAACCTAAACCTCGTACGGTACAAAAAAAATTACTGTTCAGGGATCAGTTTGTCTAAGTCAATATCCATCCATCTGTGGATGAAAACAAAGACATTATTTGATAATATACAGTAATGCTTTACAGACTTCAGGATGCATAATTCTTATCCTAGCTAATCGCATATGGATTTAGACAAGATGATCTCAGTTTATCCCTTCAACCAGTTTGGCTTTTGCTCTTTAATTCCAGAGAGAGAGTGATACGTAGACAGGAAAGGTGGACAAATAGAGTTAACTGAGTCAACAAACATGAAAAGTCCAGAGCAGGCAAGAAGAACCAGAGTTTGGAGGAAAAAAGACATGGAGCAAGACAGCAGCTCATGGAGACTTGGCACTGAAAGCTCTGCTCTCCTCCAAGAGGAGCTTGGGAAGCAAGCACAGGAAGTCATATGCAGCAAATACAGGTGTTGCCCAGTACTTCTCCTGTGTGCACACCTGTTACTGAGATGCCTGCAGAACTGAGGCATCTATCTCTACAATGCTTCGGAAGGAGCTCTTGTTTTAGCACCACGTTGGTTTGATGGCATGAAAAAATTACCTCCCTCCCAGTAACGCCCATTTCAGCAATGTGGCATGTACCTATGTCAGGACATTGGACGTTTGTAACTTAGTGGAGGGAAGACAGACATTACTTGTAGATTTTGAAAGTGGAAATACAGTAAGTATTCTTAACAGTTTCTCATCAGTCACCATTTCATACGTCCTCTTCCTTCCATTGCTGTAATCAAGACATTTGATTGCCAGTACCTCTTCCCCCATTCCTTCTATTTGTCTGCAGAAATGGATACATCATAGCTCTTTTCTCCCCTTCTTTCTTCCCAATAGGGAGAACTTTTCAGTTTCCAGCAACTCTTTGTATCCTCAGGTGCTTGCCCTGTGCCGCCAGGTATATGTGTACCAAGTTGAATGTAAAGTCTTCCTACGACCACACAGAGCAATGAATGAAGTGATGAGATGAAAGGAAACAGCAGCTCCTTCAGTGTAGGAGTATCATGAGGCGAGAAGGTGTCGTAAAATATGTTCCTCTAGTCTAAAACTGTTGCACTGGAAGAGTAAGATAACAGAAAGTTGCCTGCAGTTACATTTAATGATATCTTGACTGTCAGTCATTCACAGAAAGTTGTTATACATCTCAAGCTTTGGGTTCAGTTCTTTCCCAGGGGT
Organism: Harpia harpyja; assembly: GCF_026419915.1. Taxonomy (NCBI): domain Eukaryota; kingdom Metazoa; phylum Chordata; class Aves; order Accipitriformes; family Accipitridae; genus Harpia; species Harpia harpyja. The sequence continues at coordinate 37,480,155 of NC_068941.1, forward strand.
GTGGGGCTTATTCGGTATGTGGATCTACAGTGAAAGCACAGGCAGAGCTATTCCTCAGATGAGACGTTCTCATCTCTTCCCCTACAGTTCCTTATGGAAATAAATAAATTCCTCTTACTCTGTGTTGAACTCATACAAATTAATTTCAAAGGTACCTAGTCAAATAACAGTGTTGGGCACTTCTGTAACTTTCCAGATATGAAACCCTAGCCTGCTGAATTGCACTGTTGTGACCTGCAAGCATCAGTGGGGCAAAACGTACCACTGTGGGAAGAAAAGACTATGAACAGCCGGTCTCCCTCCTCTTGGAGCCAACCCACTGTCACATGCTCTGCATCAAAGCCAACAAGCCACATGCCAGTTCCTCTCCTCCTTATCCCATCATGCTTTCTCATTTGCCGATTTGGCTTATTAACATAGTCAAAGTAAAAATCTTAGCTGGAAAAATGGTTTAAAGCACTACTGACGTATGACACATAGATAAGTAATGTCTTAATACACGTACCAAGTATTACAAAAGGTTGCTAAGCCTTCTGTTTGCTGCAATCTCACTTTTATTTATATACATTGTGGTGTATAAATACATGCTCATATCTTAAACAAAAACACAGAAATAAAAGATGCAACAAAAAGACAAGAAATTATTTGGTACCAAGGTTATCTGGATAGCTTCAAGGACAATTCTCAGTAACCACTCTTTACATGGCGCTCTCTACATGTTATAGCTTTTTAATAATACATAATGTTAAAGCTTCTTGCTTTAAGAGCTTCTGCTTGAGGCCTTACAACATTTTCTTGTAAAAATGTTTCTAAATGATAAAATCTCCTGTAAAACTGTATTTGCACCTAGACAATTTATCAGAGAGCTCTTTGGTTATAACTGAGCAGGGTAATCTCAGGGGAAAAAAACCTATATCACAAATGAAAGAGCCTAACACTGGCTGCCTTTTGCCCAAAATACCACATAGTACTCTGCTACTTGTTTTAAACATGACCATGACGTTCACTAATGCCATTCTTTAAACCAATGCTTCAGACTCAGAATTATTCTTTCACTATAAATACAGAAACCCCTTTGCACAAGTGTTTAACCATCTCCACATGGTGCCCTTCGGGCCTCTTGTTGTACAGTAAAATTAAAAATAAAAGACAGACACATTTAAAGCAGCACTGTGTCTGTCAACCCTGGAGTCGAATTCCCACAATTGCTTCTTCAGGGATTATATGCTTGTTTAGCCAGCGGATGCTCTTCGTAGGGCCCCCAGTGCTATTCAGGAGTTGGCTGGAAGAAGTTATCACTTGTGTTGTGGAGTTACTTGGTGAAGTGTCCTGCTTTTCCTTCACAACCCTGTACTGCAGTATACACAAATGAATTACACGCTCTGACTGCTCTTTATCTGAAAGCACTAGTTCATCACATAAAAAATTACAAGTGTCAAATAGCATAAGTGTAATGAAAATAAATTTGCTTTGCCTTGATTTTCTCTTCATATTTTTGAATAGGTTATTGCACTGCATATGCTGTAATAGTACAATTTCTAATAGGCCTTAGTAACTTGTTAGTAGAGAAAAATATACTACACTGTGTGGTAATGTCTTGCAAAGACAAATATTCTCGGGGGAAAGAAAAGGAAAGAGTGATGGGTAGAAGAAATTATACCTGAATAGGCAATAGAAATTAAGTAACTTTCAAAAGAGACCAGTGACTTAGGAAAACAGCCACAACTGGAGACAGCTTTGACTGGAGTTTATTACTACTGTACCTGCAATAATAATTTTAACAATTGGTAGTAGGTGGGATGACACAACAGTACTAATACAATTCCCAATCAATTTTCTCTCCTCCCTCTCTACCTAAATCTAGACATTAAAAATTATGCTACAGATCTGTATTTTATTAACAGAAAGAATAATTGAAAGAATTTAAAAGCCTGGCAGACAAATTTCTTTGAAGTTTTCTGCCCTAAAGCCAAATAATCAAGTTGATTCCAACTCACTACAATGGATAGATGGGTGAACAGGGAGGCCTCTGAGTGCTTTCTCGGCATGTTGCCACTAACTGAACAGCAGCTGGTAATTAATAACCTTTATCTAAACAATAATTCATACAGGATTAAACTGTTTTACAAATGCTATGGCTTGATGCTGCTGAAATTATGATGACCTAATTTTAAATCAGTTTTTTCAATGAAATCATCCCCTGACCCCATTCTATGTGTGTATTTTGGCTTACAAGGGGGTAGTAGGAGGCACAAGGGTATTTGATCCGGTGAGTCACAACACACCCACCTTTTTTTTTGGTGATTCTTACGTCAAACACATTACAGAGTTAAGCAGCCTAAAAATCTGCTTAATGAAGAGAAAGTTAACAGACAAAATGCCAAACTTCTGCACATTGTATAGAACATCTTTGTCAACTTCAGATAAGTAATACTGAGTATATTCATAATTCTGGCTTCCAAATGGTAAAAAAGACACCAGAAGGACAAAAATAATAAACAAGTTATATCACTGTAGGAACAGGCAGGAGGAGAATCTTGGGAAGATTCACCCACTTCAGGTCAAAACTTTTTTTTTTTTTTTTTAGACTCTGGCTATTTTCATATCAATGTTGTAACTATCAACTTTACACTAAAAAACTTTGCGTTTCAGGAACCCTTCAAAAGAATTCAAGCTTTAGAGAAAAGAAGAAAACAGTAAAAGATGTGCGTTATGTGCTAGTCTAGAACTATAAATTGGAATGAAGGTTTAGAAGCAGGCTTGGAAGAGGGAACTGTATATAGTGCCTCTGTATGTATGTAGTCAGTACTGGGACACCAGCTTTGCCGACATACATTTTTTTAAGCAAACGGAGGCTTACATCTACCACCAATGTTATCAGTAGTGCAAAAAAGCAGTTACTCAGCCATATTGAAGAAACACTGTAAAAAGAGTATCTAATTTCTTTTTTAAGTGATCTCTATTTTGGTAATCACAGCTTGATAAAATGTGAGCAGTACAATTACACACTATAGATAAGTAGCCTCTTTGGACCAACTTTAATTACTTCAATTTGATTAAAGAGATTTTTCTATCTGAGTTTGCACTTCAGAACATTTATTAGCTGGTTGAAAATATTATCACCTCAGCATCTAATTTGGAGAATGCAGATCCTTTTGCTTGATAGAATTGTCCCCAACTCTTTAAGTCAGGAACAACATAGCAAAAGGCATACACTAGTCATCAGAAGTCCTGGGCTGTATTGTCTTGTCTTATTTGTGGTATCTTTCATAACACGCAATCCACACAGGTAAAAAATGCTGTCTTAGAAGCCCAGATCCTGCAAGCAGACACTAGATTAGGAGACATCAATTTCACTATCACAAGCTTTATATACTCCCTTTTAATATGGGCCATTTTTTGTTCTTCTATTTCTCAGGTACACAAGCAATAACCTCAAAATTATAACCTCAACCATTTCCAGTGATGGAGAAATTAAAGGAAGCATTCAGCACTGTTTATAGCATGCCTTAGTAGCCTCTATTCATCCCTTTGGATTTTGTTTCTCCTCCTGCAAACATTTGAAAAGAAATGAACAAGCAACACTGAGACAACTGTGCAGTTGTAACTACCTGCTGCTTTGTGGGGTGAGGGTGACAGTTTAATACAGGTGAGCTTTTTAGTGGTATGCTTGTTTAAGGCTCTGCAAGACTTCCCAATGAAGCCATTTCTGAGAATCTTAGGATTGCCCTACAACCAATTAAATTACCGTGTTCAGCACTGCTGAAGTTGTTATCCTTCACCTTCAAAAACATTAAAAATGCAAATTAAATATACATTATATTAACTGAATAAAACATGAAGCTCTCTTGCCCTCTTACAATAATGCAGAGCAAGGAGCAAAAAGTGAATCAGGCAATAAACTTGGTCTCGTCTATCCTGTATTCAGAGTTTTACTTGGAACGAACAGATTTAATTTGTTTGTACAGCTATTGAAAACAACCAGAACGTGATGCCACAGGAAGCGGGTGAAGGGAATGGAACAGATTCATGATGGTTAGGGATGTCAAATTCTTGCTGCTAAGGTACGGTGCCTTTCAAGTGATAGCAATTATCATCCTCTGAAACATCTCCTCTACCCCATCCCTGGATTTCTCAGCCTCCAACAACACACATTATGCTAAATGGCCCTCTTGGGAGCCTCCAAAACTTCTGAATGGCAAGTGGTATTAGCTCAGTCTGGGGAACGTTTCTCTCTTCTACTTAGACATCTGCATTGCATTATCATAGCCTTGCTTTTTCTGACAGATCACACAATTCGGACAGCCCTTCAGAGCAGCCCAAACACTGATGCTGTAATCAGATAGGAAGTCTGGGCTGCTGGCTGCTGCAAAGAGAGACAGTGGGGAAAAACAGCACCAGTATTCATAAAAGGATGCATTTTCAGTATCTGTTTACATCATTTTCTGAAAACAATCTCATTCATCAAGGAGAAATGCTTTCAAATCAATAAAGCTAAATGTCTATAATCCAAGAATCCTAAAAGTTAGCTGAGGAAATAATTGCTAATATGCTGGTATTAAATTTTAAAATAAAACTTGAAACTGTGGAGATTTTATGCAACACTAAAAATGTTACTGTTGCAATACTGAGGGAGCGCGACCCAATAACGATAGGCCTCTCACTGTGGTTTCAACCATCACAAACAGAATAATGAAAAATTATAAAGGTGATAAAGAATTACAGGACAGGTTATAATTGGTACCAGTCAGTCTGATAACTGTGTAAGGCTGAGATAGTGTGCAGGTATACTCACAGGAAAATACATATTTTATAATATATTTTAAAGAATACCAAAATTAGGCTTTGTATAAACTGCTATTTACCTGGAGAGGCAAAGCTGCAAGAAATGACAACTGTCCCTCGAGCAGTTCCTAGTAAGATCACAAGACAGTTTGTCTGTAATTGAATCTTATATAAGTTACTTATTCTGCAGAAAACTAAATGCTATCCAAAACCTCATGTTGTATAGGTAGAGAGCCAAACAAAACACTAAAACAAAAGATAGGAAAATTCCACCTCCAGGAGCACTAAGAAGTTTTCTTCTGCTCCCTCCTGACCCTCATGAGAATACACACATGAGAATATCAAGCAACAAGAAAACCAAAGCAAAGTGTCCTAAATAGTAAGGGATTTGTTTGTTTGTTTGTTTTGCCCCTACACATTACAATGAATCTTTGTCTCAAGTAGTTTGAAATTTGAATGCTTTAGATTCTACATGCATGTAAATTTGTTCCAAAATAGCTATTCTTAAGTAAATATCTTCGTGGACATTCATAGCCAATAGTCTCTGCAGACTAGAAGAGACCACAAAAAGATTCGATCAGAAATAGTTATTCCCCTTTTAATTCATATCCTAGCTTAACACAAATAAATTTCTCTGGGTACAAAGCAACCTTCATCCCACTTTGGCCCACTGCAGATTTCTTGTTACTGGTCCATATGACCACAGCCCTGCAGATCTGTAATGTGGAGGTCTGCCACAGGGAACATAGCCAAGGAGCACGCGCTCCTTCCAAATTTAGTGAAGTCCAGAGTACGGTATACGGAAAGACAAAACTTGGTTCCACTGTTTCAAGAGGCAGCCGGAAACAGCAAAGGTAAACCTCATAAACCAGACCATTTAAGTTTACACTTGTATACTTATGCTCTATATGATTCTATAGCAACAGTCAAGATATAAAATCTTATTATTAAATTTAACTTACATGAATCTGGAGATAAACAATTTAAGAAATAATCAGACTGCAGCAGACTTTGAGCAAGCTCTAGGAGAGTTGATGACAAGCTACCAAAAGCAGGTAAACATTTCAAAGTTCACTTTCATCCAAGTGTAACATACAACCTGGGAATCATATTTTACTTTTCCAAAAGTCTGATATATCCAAAACTGCAATCTATTCTACCTAGATAAATATTCCAGCTGCCAGATGTAATGACTCTGCATGACAGACACTTCTGCCAAGTAATTTTTATGCCAGGTAAAGCTTTAGGAAATTTTTATTTCAAATGCTCAAGTTATTGCTACAATGATAGGTTTAACTGAAAAGATTATTGATGCATTTTAAGATCACATCATGTATGTTCTTGTAGCCCTGGTAACTCTAAGAATTTTATTACAAGTTAATATCCTGTATGTACCCACACACACCTCTACCCAAAACTATTTTGGTTTTTTTTTTTTCCAACTGCAATACTTTCTTTCCCATTAATGCATTGCTAGGTATAAATACCAAGAATTTATACAGATGATCGATTTGAAGAAATATCCTCAGATTCCTTATATTAGCTGAAAAATGCAAACCCATTCCTTTCTTGCAATGTCACTGTTCAGGCTTTCTGCAGAGTCCAACAGAGGTTCCAGACATGGGTTTCTACTCAATTCCTGTTTTGAAAGTGAGAGCTAGAGAATTAGGCTTAAAGCCTTCATATCTGTTTCTGTGATCTATACACCATTTAAAAAGACATAACCCAACCCCATGGGAGATACCTTTTCAACTCTGTTAATAGAATTTGAGAGTCCTCAGTAGAAATTGAAAGAAAAAAACAGATCCTGGGTTAGACAGCCACACTAGACTTAAATTATTCAACCCATGACAGGTAGGTGCATTTCATATTTTTCTAAAGGTTTCTTTCATTTTCCATTACAAAACAACGAGATACACAGATGTATTTTAGACCTTGGAATGATATAACTTACTCTTGCTTGATAAATATTTATAGTTAAAATAAATTTGGTTAATTTTGCGTAAGTTCTTCTGTGTGTCACAACTGAGGCCCTCAGAGGCTGCAATCCTTTCTTCTTCAGGTTCCACAAAGAAACAGAAAGAAATAGCACAGGTTTTTTTGTACGCACGAGTGTTTCTCCAGCTTTTCTGTAGTCTTTATAGAATACAGGTCTCTACAGAAAAGAGATAACTATTTAGTATTAAACTCTTCTGACTTAATTGAAAAGTCTGTTAGCCCCTTCAGTTGCCACATGCAGACACCCCAATACTTCTAAAGCTCTCCAACTCTGTAAAGTCTGAACAATAGTATGTGCATAAAGACTTACATTTATCTTTTGAAATCAAAATGGCCAGCATAATTCACCTCAAGAAACAGAGCAATTTGAAAAGCTGGAGAAAGTGATAACTTCCTAGATAAGAAAACTTTCATTCACTCTGTAATCCTGCAGCTGAGTAGCAAGTAGAGATCTCCCGTGATGCAGAGATCTCACCAAAAAACTGCATTCAAAATCTCTTGCTTCCAGCTGGGATGCTTGTTTCTCAAAAATGTACAAACCCTCTTATATAAGTAAAATGAGTCTTGCAATGAATCCTACACTGCTTCCCAGGTGGCTCCATATCACCAGTAATGGTCAAAATCTGAGGAGGCTGCAGGGAAGGAAGACTTCAAGCCATTTTTATTGTGCTACAGTCAATAACCACCTACATTTTTGTTTACTTTGCTTCTGCATCTTCTAGAAAGCATTAAAAAAGCCACCATGAACTTTTTGCATTTGCCCTTTGGACAGTTTATCAAAATCTCTAGCATTAACACCACTGCATTCTAACATGCATGATATTAAGCACATTCGGAAAGGCACTAACAAATCTTTAAAAGTTACTTTCACATTTTTCACTTCATACCATCCCTCACTATTTTCCTACACATCAGTGGCACAGTTCAGCTTGTCAATCTATGAGAAAGAAATCTTCTCTAAAAAAAACATGACGGTAGTCTGTCTCATTTTGACAGACCTTTCTTAAATTTCCTATATTTCAGCTACTTTTACTAAGATTGAACACCCCTTTGAATTGTGAAGAATCTGAGTTGAACTCTGAAATAAATTCCACTGAAGTGTGGCACCCACCAAGATCTCATGCAGCAAGAAAACTTTGCAAAACACAGAAATACTACAGTAAGCTGATAACTTATGTTGATTCCATTTTGTTTCTATTATTTTTAGCCTTAACTTCGAATAAAATCACAACAGACACAATGTTGCGTCCATGGATTCTTTACATGTAATATTTTCCAACTTGCTGCTGTACAACTGATCTCACTGAAGTTATCAGAAAGAGTTGCTGAGCCTGGTGCTTCCAAGCATGAGTAACCATACCGATTTTCAGAGGTAATTTAGAATCTGGAATTTTTATTCTTTCATAATGCCAGCTAAAGCTAAGTATTTCTGTTCTAGATTCCTGTATATTCCTGTCATAAAAACTGGCCAGATAAAAACAAGCACTGTCAGAGTTAACCAATGACCAGCCAGAAATAACCAATAGGAACAAATTGGGCAAGGAGAGAAAAGTAGATATGTTATGGTCACCCCTTAAAGAAAAGCTCAACCAGTTCTCTAGAATTTATTTGTGGAGGAGAATACCATAGTTTAGCAATACAAGAAGCATTCACGTGAATAAAAACTACTCAAAGTTCTGCTTTTCATTATCAAATCAAATGTGAAATCACTTACCCACAGACAGTTCTGAACTTACTTTTTATGCTGTAAAATAAATTACTTCTTCAGTGTCAGATAAGAAAACAGCATCTGCTGATTCATAGCAGCTTCTAACTTTCCCATAAAGTTAGATTGCACATGAAATGAATGTCTGAAGAGCAGAAAATCACCCAAGGAGAGAGGAGAAATGTATGTGAACTGGCAAATCTATTACATGTATCAACCTAGTTTAGGGACTTGACACAAAAGTCAGAGTTAGAAATTCCTGAGATATGATCTTGGCACGGTCGAATACATTTAACAGGTACATTTTATTTAAAAAAAGCGATCTGAGCTTTGGAACTAGTTCTGCTCAAATTCCAAGGAGCCTTAGGATTACAGCACTTGCTAAAAAACAAGTATCTTAACACATTGCCTTTCTTGCTAAGTTTATTGAAAGGAGGAGGAATGGAGACTAGCCATACCCAGCCCCATTTGTCACATCCACAACTGCCTTTTATATGTGGAAACCAATTCTTAATGAATTTTTATGCTACATAACACATCGCAACCTGTCAAAATATTTTTGATGGCATCTTGTCTGCGAAGAATCAGAACCTACCTTAAGCAAGCCTTACTGACCTAAAGGCTCAGCTGGCAGAAGGTTTAAGTAGCACTTTACATGAACTATGACTGCTTATCCTCCCTTCTGACACAAAAAACCCCTTCACAATAAATTTTAATAATATAGTTTCAGGCATGAATTGATGAGGGTCAAGAGATCTATGCAGAGAGAAAAAAACAAAACAGTGTTACAGAAATTCTTCATGGTGTACTGCAATATAAACAACAAAATGTTGATTTCCTCCAAGGCACTCCAAAAAAGAAGTTGACAAATATTGAAAAAGAAGTATGTTTTATGCTTAAAAAATTGTGAATTGAGTGTGACTCATAGGGCCAAGCAATAACTGTACATGGGCCATGCTGACCTTCTTTTAAAAGGTTAATCCTCTAAATAATGAAAGTCAATGAAAAAAATGTTCCAGCTACAGAATTCCTGTGAACTATCAATATAATGCTCTTACCTGGTATTGAAAGATACAATTTGCCTGTTAAGAAGGAAGTTGTTGTTACTAGCAAAGACTGCAAAGAAAAGTCTTGCTTCCTGGAATACAGAAAAATGCTTTTCTGAATAGTTATATATTTTTTTCAAGATAAAGTAGAACAGTACATCTTTTAATGCGATAGGTGAACTAAGACAGCAAAGAAAATTACTTTCAGACATCTTAAGTTAGTGTTTTCAGAGGTTTGTTTGCACTCAGCTACTACTTTTCTAAATCAAGGTCACTGTGTTTGTCTAACACAACCAAGTTAGGCAAAGTACTACTTGCTTCTGTGCTGCACAGATATCTCTAGAGTCTCTCCCCTGTCATCAGAGAAAGCAATTTCTACCCCGTGATGTGTGGAACTCAACGAGCCAAGCACAGAGAAGAGTATGATTTTGATCCATCAGTGCCAAATTAAGATAGAATGAAAAGTATATAAAAGTACATAAAAAAGAAAATATTGGAGAGGCAAGAAAACCAAGTGGTAGTTGTGTTCTTCCTTTATCTACACCTATTGAGTCCCTTTTCCTTTCTTCTGTCAGAGAATTAGGATTAGCAGAGTTCGGGAAGAAACTCAAATTTCGTATGTTTCAAGTAGAACTACCAAGCCTTTTAACAAGTGTCTTGACAAGTCCGTCTCTTTGCATCAGCTCACACTTCAGATTGCACCCATTAGAGACCATGTTAGCTGTTATAATCTAGGTAATTTTTTTTTTTTTTTTAAACTCCTTCTGGTAGTCTGAATGGATTTCATCTTCTCCAAACATTCCTCTTCTCTGTTCAGGAAACAAAGTTTTGGCACCCCTTTTCACTGAAACGGCAATCTCAGAAAGGCTGGCTGCTTCTGCATTTGACCAATTAATGACTGTTTGCTTTCTGCTTCTGGCGCATAGCATTACAGCAAAGCTGGTCCAACATCTGGCTGCACCTGGAAGGGGGGATCACGCTCCCTTCCTCTGCCCTTTGCAAGGGCTGGCTATCACTAGGCTTGCCACTGAGCTACAACTTGGTACTAAAGAGACATAACATAACTTTTTTGAAAAAGAAAGCAGCTTCTTGCTGGCTTGCTTTCCTGCACCAGGTCACGAAGGGATGGGATGAACATAAATTGTTTACCTGTAACATGAAACTGCAATTTCTGAGTACAGCGCTCTGCTACTTTGTGATGACCGAGCCCAGTACATCATAATCCTCTTGCCATAAAACATAGTGTCAGAAGCAAAACCTCTGTAGGTTTTTACTTATTTAGCTGTGTTTTGTGGCCTGGCACTCTGGAAGATTCGTTGTGATTTCAAACTTTTTTCCAGACATCACAGGGCACAGCCATGATCTGCAGCCACATTTTCTGCTTCCAGCAACAGCAGAGGAGCTACAGCCACCTGGCACAGTCATTTGGATAACCAGAGGGGCAGGATGCAAAAATGCTGCTAAGATCTACAAGTTTCTGGAGAAAATATGCCCATAAAGGAAACAAAGTAATGAATACCAGCTGTGAAATAAAGTTAAGTTACTGATTTGGGATTGCTTAAATATATCCCTGCTCAGGAAAGCCTTTAAGCAGGTGCTTAATTTCCACATGAAGTTAAGTCCCATGTGTTAGTGCTTTATACTCTTACATTAAGATCCCAACCCCAAAACCCTCTCGTGTATCAACAGCACATGAGAGGCTCTGCAATGCTCCCGTGTCTATTCCAGGCTCAGAGTAAATGTTTTCTGATAACCATCAACACTACCTGTTGCATCTCCCCCCACGAGTGCTCCACTTAACCATTGCACCCTTCAGAGTGGCTTGGCTCACCTCAATACTCTTTCAGACTACACAACGAAGAATTGCAAAAGATTGGATTTTAAGAAGAAAAAAGTTTTAGAAGGGCCAGTAATCACAGAAGCTAAAGGCACACCGCCAGTCAAACAGAATGAGCATTACAATCTCACAGCAGACATCCTTTCAAAAAGATAACATGAAACGTTATGGTTTTCTGATATGATTAGTGTTTTAATAAAAAACTGCCTAGTTTCAAAATCTGTCCTTGTAACTGCTCTCTTTTGCTCAGATAATTTTTCATAAATTGGTATTTAGTCAAAATTACTTGGTAGTGTACAATATAGAGGGTCTAAGTAAGAGGGAACCAGGCTAAAATATAATTAATTTCCACATCTAAGAGAATGACCTTCATAATTCACTTCAGGCTTCACCTCCAGAGTGTCATGGCTCATTTCCTCATTATCAGAATTAGATTTTAAAACACTAGTGTCCTCCATAAAGTACACTTTGACTCTGATCATATACATAGAGAAGAGTATGTTTAAAATTATTTGGATCACATAAATACCCAATTTCCTCAAATACAGATCAGTGTACTTACTAAGAATACAGCCTGTGCCCAAAGAGCTAACAGGTTACAACAACACAAAAAAAAGCTTGTAAATTAAACAAAAGATATTTGAGAAGGGAAAGAAGAGCAAGGAAGACTCAAAGGGGAGAATTAAATTAATTAAGCAATTAATTAATTAAAATTAATTAAATTGACTTTTAGACAAACACAGATATAGATGCATACAGCAAATACAGCTCTGTACACAGTCAGATATGTATTTGTACCTAAACTGTCAGGTGAAACAAAGACTTAGTGACTTTAGCTAAATTCAGAGAATTTTGTCAGGAAAAGCAAAAGCAAAATCCCTAATTAACATTATTTTACAAGAGGACTTGGGAGGACTCCATACAGCAGAAAACAATCGAATGCAGCGGTTTATTGCTTGGTAGTTGCCACACCTGACGCAAGCTGGCAGGCTGTGAGGCCTATCTGGGAATATACATTTCTGGCTGGACAGTGATGATTGACTGCTGTAGTGATTCTAGTGGACATTGCTTCACAAAAAGACAGGGAGGAAATCCGGATAGGGTGTCCATTACTTAAGGAGATTACTTTGGGGGACTGACAGCCTAGGGTGCTAGCTAAATAATTGGCATCTAGGAAGATGAAGCATCTCTCATTTGCTTTGTCTCTATACTTCTGTTTGTTAAAATACCCCAAAAGCCTTCAGGCACAGTGGCTTTAACCATTTAAATGTACTACTGATATTATTTAATCACATCACAATTTGTATAGCTCTCTCAAAAGTAAACTACTGGCAGTGTGTCAGAGTACATTAACACAGCAGACTGAAGCACCGTGTTTAATGTATGAAAACATATATCGGGCACTTGTGAACTGCAAGTGGAAACGTGCATATTGCAAAATCAGAAATGATCCAATCTGGATTTAAAGTGTAAATACTGCAGAATATCAGCCTATCTAGCTACTCCTATAGTAATGTGATAAAATTCACTCTGCACTCCACCACCAAAGGGCATCACACTTGTCCAGTTATTTATTCATTTATTTGATTCACCTTTTTAAAAGAGGCAAAGAGGTTAATAACCTGACTCACAGTCACATGCTTTTTAAGCAAAAACCTGGGAAGGAAATTCTTTCAAGCCTATTAAAATTTCTGTCTGTCATTTGAAAGTGGAAGCTCTGATAGAAATGTCAAAATCCGCCATAAAAATTAATGTTAGGCAATCTTTGGCAACTGGCAATGGCAAATGGCATCAGTGTTAGGAAAATGACTCTTGCTGTTTTAAAGTCATGAGAAAGCAGAAGGAAAGAAAGACTGCAGAAAGGCAGTGGGGTACATAATGCAAACTCTGAAACACTAGTCCTTGGTTTGATGTGTAGTCCCACGCAAATACCTCCAGCCATATCGTTGCATCTGAATGCTGTGATGCAGCCAAGTGTAACAGTGGGATGCTATTGGGTTTCGTGGTCACCTGAAGAAAAGTGGTTTCCATACAAACACTAATATTCTCTCCTTGAACCACAACAAAGTCATGCACCAGTCACAAAGTATATGTTCACTGGGTTGTAGCTACGCTGTGAGACAACATGGATAACAGTAACTAAAAGATGGCAGGATCTTGCCTAGCCTGCACTGTAGAAAGCCTCTTTTTTTCCCCCTTTGGCTCAGTGATTTGGAAAGCATATGTCAGAAAAGGCTCTTCAACTGCCCTACTATCTGTAGTTTAAAGTTTTTAGGTTTGCCATCTGCAAACACTAAGGACTGCTGAGCTTTGCACCTCTTTTCCTCAAACCATGTTTCTCACATTGCTTAAACTACCCTGGAGAAATCCATTCTTGATAGACTGAATTTTTTTTTTTTTTAATTTATTTGGATTTGGGGAGATATTATGGAGCTGAAGATAATAGATTTTTTTTTATCTTCAAGTACCTGGAAGTCCACTGCAGCTTACAGCTGCCAGAGTTTGCTTTCACACTGGAAACAAAGATAATGGAAGCTGTCTTGCAACTGGAGAAAACACTAGTACAGAAAGAATTAGGAACTAGAAAACATTGGATCTCAAAATTCAAAGACGAGAGTGGTGGAAGTCTTGCAATTACTGTAACTGCTGTAACAGTATGAGGCCTTACTCAAAATAAATCTGATCCCCTTTTACAGTTTGCAGTATGCTCTGGGTAGATTATTTCCAGGCAAAGGAAGGTCACAATAGCTTTGAAATTGTTGCTGAAAATGTGTTAAATATGCATCCTGCTTCTCCTAAACTAAGCCTCTATTACACATCCCTTTTCTAGATCAGTCAATGCTCACTCTTCCCTTCTCCCTGATCTTCTCCCATGCAACCACTGTCTTCCCAACTGTCATGATGTTATCACCAGTGTTTTAAAATCTTTTTTCTTAAGCTGCCAACACTTGGACTCCCGTGGCGCATTTATGCAAATTGGAGATCTGATTGATTTTGTGGGGCTAGCAGGACTAAAATGAGAACAAAGCCTGTGTAGGTGTACTAGGCTTCTCACCCAGCACGTTGAGAACAGGGCAGGCAGAGTGCCACCACTACTGGTACATTATGTGGATGCACAGAAGATAGGTAATTCAAAAGATTTTTTTGTCATATTTTCTGAAATATTGATGATACAAGCAATTTGCAATTGCAAACATTTCCAACAGTTTCTGATTTTACAATGGAATTTTATATCACTTTTGAAATGCTTCTCCTCCTCTTCTCTCTTAACTTTTTATAGTTCAAATCCTAGTTGAAAATGATTTTTTTCTTCCTCAGTATCAGTAATATCGTTTCATGTCAAAATCCATTTTATTGGAAAATAAGAAAGCAAACCTGGAATGAAATGGAAGGGCAGTGAAGAAGTGCAACCCTGTAAATGTTTAATCTCAAACCGAACATGTACTGGTTAATAAACAGCACAAGGAAGGCTGAGAAATTTGAAGAAATAAGTGATACAACATGAAAGGAAGTTCAGCAGTCCATGAAATCTGTGGATTTAAACAGGTTTCTACTACAGCAATAAGAGAAACGGGAAAGGACAACCTTATTACATTCATCTAGTCCCAAAGGCCAAAGCAGATGTATCCATCAGGCCGTAATTTCTGACCATAAAACTTTGCTTGAATAAAATCCTGCATGTGACCTTCATACGTATTGCTGCCCTACAAACCTCTCTTACTCTACAGCTGAATCCCATTTAGTTATGACTCACTGCCTTATTTACTTCACTGATCACAATAAGCTTTCAAAAGCCATTACGAAGGCTTGAGTTGGTGTCTGTAAGCATACTCTGGTGACTAACCTGAATGACAAAAAGGTTGGTTTAAAAAAAATAAAAAATAAACCCCACATATATACGATTGCAATAGGAAAACTTGTCAAACAAAGCTGATTTCAAACAGCATCAGTCAAATCTATTTGTCATGCATTATAGGTAGCCTATAGAAGAAAACATTGGATCGCTATAGAGATATTATTTAAGATAGCTAAAATGTGATGTTGTCGAAAAAGGAGGTAGGAGAAGGGAGCAGGATAAAAAAATATCGGCACCAAATAGAAAGAAAATGTTTGCCATGAGGTTTACAATATTGGCAATGGATCTCTAAGGACCCTACCCACCTTTGGACGTGGGTCCTGCTGAGCTCTGACAACCCTCCAGATGCTGCGGATGCCTCAAGCACTGCAAACACCTGCAGAGTTTGCTCCATAACTCTTGGCATGCAACTGGAAATGGCAGCATGGGGGCTGTAGAAACTGTGCTGCCCAAGGAGGCAGATCAGCACAAGCCAAGGTATTACTTCTGGTTCAAGTTACCAAAGTCCCCCCTTCCTTCACTTGCCTTGCAACAAGAATTACGGCAGACAATAACACCTGCATCAATGGAAAACACCTTCCCTCAAATATAAATAAATCAGTATTGCAAGAATACAACTTTGTGGAAAATGTGTAGAAGACAAGGAGGGTTTAGGGAATCATTAGCAGCAGATTGACACAGATATTTAGTAGTCTGCCTACCAAGGTAACTCAGCAGAGAATCCCACAAAAATGCACAGACTATTGCATATTTTGCATTAGCCATTCAGCAACCATATGATCGTATTACTCATGAGAAATTAAGGATTGGAGGAAATAGCAGGCTTTGAACCATAAAATTTAGGCTTTAATTATTAGTGTATTGAAGTAAACACAAGAATAATAAAAGGGAAAGATAAGAGAACACAATGATTTTCTGACAAACAAGAAAGAAGTGATATATTTATTTCAACCAAATTTCCCAGTGAGAGAAAAAAACCTCAGTCCATTAAAAAGACATACAGACGCATGACTCTCTTCAAAAATAATTACAGTTTAAGTATATTGTAGAACTCAAAACCTTTTGAAGGCCTATCCGACCCCTCTTTAAATACCTCTGTAAATTTAAGTGTCATAGGAAAGGAAATAAAGTTTATGCTATTATATAGTATTATTGCCACTAGTATGCATCTGGCATCATAATTCCTTGTTTTGTAGTGCTAAAATACCAACTTGCTACCATGCAAGAACAGACTATCCCTACTTCCTTCATTGTCTGTACAAAAAACCCCTTAAATTCCTGTTTTCCCTTTGTAGCACTCGATATGGACACAGCATAAAAAAGCCAGCCACAATATTCTTCCTCTCTCAACCACACAAGCACACAAATATTTCGAGACATCACATAAAAGAGTATTATCAATATTGAGAAGTACTTTGTATCAGAGGAAGAAAGGAAGAGAGGAAGGCACATGCCATGCTGGGCATTTCCACAGGTGTGTGTCACTGACACATCTCAGCAACTGGGCTGCAGCTTCTGCGAGGGCCTGGGATGCACCATCCACATGCCTCAGCCAGCCTTTTCAGCCACTCTCCTCCTCTGCAAACTCTCCCCTGCGCCCATCAGGCTGGAGCTATCCACACCGGGCCATGCACCTCGCTGGTCCTCATCCCAACCTACCAACTGGGCTTGCCCTGGACTTGCCTCCCCCCTTGCAGGGCAACCACAACCTCATCCCATCCTGATGGGTGCCCATGCCACCCCACGATGTTGACAAGCAAATGCGAGTCGCACAGGGAACCGCACACATCATGCTTGCTGCTGGCCCTCTCTGACAGAGCATATATTGAAGGGTAGAAAAATTTCCCTAACTTAAAGAAACTCAATTTCACCTCCTGTTTCCATGCACTAGAACATGCCTATAAATTGTCCCTGAGGGCACTTCCAGTGATATTATGGGGCATGTCATTCACAGCTCTTCTAGGATAAAACCACTCAGCTTTGCAACACAGTCCTATCGCTCCAATCAGAACCCTTAATGAGATGCCCTAAGGTACAAATAGAAGACATTTCAGGGCACCATAATAATTTATAAAAACAGATTCAGAGGGAAGAGCAGTAAGTACCGCAGAGCAGCCGATCCGCTCAAATTCATTCTCTTTACATCCCAAAAATCAATATTAAGTATCGGAGTGTTCCTGTTTACATTGTTTGGGAGTTACCTGCTAATTTTGCTAATAAAATGAAATAAAAGGTAGAAGTAATACATGCTGTCCACTAGTGCATCATTATGAAAAATAAATTTGTAAATATCTCCTCTGTATCTAATGTCCTGTTTTATCAGATCTTTGCTCATGACTTCTTGTTTTTTGAAATTCAAAATGCTAGGCAAGTTTAAAAACCTTCTCTAGTCACTAAAAGGGGCATATTTTAGACAAATTTAGACCAATTTTGTTATTATTATGGCTCTAATGCTTTAAATTAACATTTTACCAAACATTAAAAGCTCTTTTTTTTAAAAGCTATTCTGTAGTTCAGACAAGATGAAAAAAGTCAAAACCATAAAAAACCCAGATATTGTGAACTAAAACAGAGCAAACATCAAGCAGTTTATATATAAAAAATTATAAATAAATAGTAGAATATAATAATAAATAAATAATATCAGTTTTGCACGTTAGGCTCTACCCGATGGGAGAGGCCATGATACCTCAGACTCATACTAGTGTTGTTATGCTTCCAAGGAAAGGCTCGTGCTGGCATGGAAATGGCAAGTTTGGGCATACTGAATGCCATACACATTTAAAAACCATGAGATTTAGCAGGTAGTATTTCTTTTACAAATGGAATACAGAAATGGCCTGAGCGTTTAAATTCTCTTTTTCTTGTGTTTAGTATAGTGCACTTTGGCTAAGTGTTTTTCCAAGGGATAAACCATGAAATATGTGGCAACAGTTACAGAGGTCCCCTTCCCTGCTACTAACACTTGTAAGAAATCCAATTAAGAACAGGGGCAAGTGATATAAAGATGTAGAGGAAAGGAGAAAGTGAGGAAACTGGTGCAAAGTAATTGAAACATTACAGTGCAGCTTATGCCTATATTCAGTTAAAACACATTAAAAGAAAACACATTAACTATGGCAAAATAGTTCAACAAGCAAAATTTCAGATATATGCATACAAAAGATGCAACCTTTGTTCTTCACTCAAATTATGTCAAAAAAACCACAGGGCACTTAAAAGATAGTGAATATGAGGCTTTGATAGCCATGTAGCTGTATTTGACCACGCATTTACAAGAAACTGGTTTTACTAGCAAATACTTTCTTGAACTCATCAATATCACAACAGAACTTTCATCCCCAATACATGGTAATAAAATTTATGTCAAAACTAGTCCGTCACATTTCAAATATTGACTATACCAAGATAATTTTAAAAATTACAAATGTAACTTTTGCAAAATATAAGTAATTGAATATTGAAATATTGGGTCATTAACGTCTTCGGAATGTTCTACTTTACTAGACACTCCTACTTGAAGTTAGAAATAAATAAGTTGCTTAAAACATCTTTCTGTGAAATAATTTGCAATTGCTCTAACACAATGATAAAGGAAATTAATTGCTAAGTTTCAGTGTTAATCAATGTTAACCACAGAGCATCAGCTAACATTATCCATCCTGGATGAATTGGAAAAAAGCTTAAATACTAACAGTGCAGAAAGCATCTAAAAAAGATTGACCTCACTTACCCATTTTCCCCTGCTGGATTCTAAAAGTATCCAATAGCTTCAGTTTTTATGTTGGCCTTTTCAGATTCAAATACATTGAATTGATTCTGATTGGAATACTTTCAAAATCACTTCTTTTTCTGCCTCAGCGTTATCAGGCTCAGACTGTAACGCTTCTCATTACACAGGTCTATCCACTTGTAAAACTTAACAAAACAAAAAAATTCCTAAATTCTCAAAAATGAAGGATATCACTGATAAAAAATTGTCATATAAGCATTAAAGACCTTTTCATTAACATTGCCTTTTCAATAGTCCATTGAAGCAAAACAGGTATTGACCTTTGACTTCACAAGTATCAGAGCAACTGTTTGCAAGTTCGCTGCTTAAATCTCAAGTTCTACCTCAAGTATCAATACAGAGCCAATAAGGATATAGAAAGTCATCAAAATTTTGTTTTCTTGTTAAGAAAAGTTTAATAATATACCTACAATAAACATTATCTGTGACAGAAGTTAGTGTGCCAGAACAGCAAAGAAATAACGTACGCTTAGGAAACAAGTTTGAATCCATATTTCTAAAGACTTCATATAGCTGTCTTTCCAGACAACTGCTCAGTCACACCAGCGATTAACTAAGCCAGCTCAGAGGGATTTCAAATACTGACTCCTGTTATCATCCTACTGCTATCACAGGAGCCCAAAGCAACACCCTGATCTGTTGTCGAATAATTGGGGAATGACAAAGGATGGACTGAGTACAAAATCATATTGGATACAGGTGGCTTTCTGAGTCATCAGGTTATCTCTAATTCCTCCTATAAAATAGGTAACTTCTTCAGGTGTATGTTCTGAAAAGGCTATCCACACAACAACCTATGGTTTCCAACTAAGTGCTGTTAGGTGCACAAAATTAAACTGAAAAGTAGTATTAAGAAGTCATAAAGTAAGGACTATTGGTTTGACAATAACTTCAAAACAGCCTGCAAAAGAGGGAAGATGTAGGCAAACTGTGTCCAACTTCTCTCTCATTTTTCAAGAGCCTTTACTTACAAAATGGATAAAAGCTAAGTTTATAGCTTGAAGTCACTAGACCAACACAAACCATAGTAGCTACATCCAAATTTAAATGCAATAATTTAATATTCTATATAAAGAGAAGCCAACAAAAATTACAAATTTCTCATAAAGCTAGGAAGCTGTCGGGGTAGCATTTTGCATATGTCTGCAGAAACAACAGCAGGAAATCTGTTTAGATGTCCTACCTTCTTGAACCGCCTGAAACGGATTGTTGCCATCCACAAATGTCACTGAACATGTGATTTTCTCCGTTTGTAAGATTTCATCATTCTGGTTGAGATCAGCAACTGCCATTCGAAAAACTTCCTCATCTTTTTTGGCAGATTCATCAAAAATTGCCCCTGGGGGGAAAAAAAAAAAAAAAAAAAAAGAACAAAAATCACATTGCACCTTTCACCTGCAGTATCCCAAAGCATTAATCATAAGCACTTAATACATTTTAAGCTATAACATCATCCCTTTGCTCACTTCTGAAGAGCGGTTCTCTCAACATAGAGCCCAGAAGCTACTTCACAATATACAGAATTTCTACATTTTGACATAATTTAAGACATAAATTGAAGCACTGATTCCAGCTAGAAATATTGGGGAAATCTAGTTAAGCACAACCCAAATTATCTGTATAGGAACATGGCCAAGAAGTGAGAACTAATCACTGTTCCAAACATGCCATTTAACATACTGAATGACTGCAACTGGCTAGGATATGCATTTAACATCATGTCTAGTGACAATTAAAAAATATAAAGTTCAAATGAGGTGAGAATAAGCCTAAAATGTTTGCAGCACTAGGAAAATGAGTTAGAATTGGCAATCATGATCAATAGACAGGTCAGCAGCCAATATAAACTATTTCAGATCTAAATCCTATTGGATTTGTAAAACAACCACTCCAGCTAACTGTCTGACTCTTGAAGTCAGTAAATTAAGTTCAAGCGGTTAATTAAAATAATTTCTGCCTTTATAAATCTGACAGAAAGTGACTGTTCTGCCTTTTTCCCTAAAATATTCAAGCAGAGCATCATAAACAGGAAACCATTAAACTCAGGAGGAGTTGGCAGAGTGAGGGTGTCCAACCCTTGCACAGCCAATTCTTCAGATGCGTTGAAAAAGAACTCCAAGGCTAATCCAGAGTTTTTAGCTTTTTTTTTTTCCTGTCTTTAAACTATAGTGTCACTTTTAGCATCACTAATTTCCGTTTATTTTACATTTGCTTCTTGTATGAAGTATTTATGCAGAGGTGGCTCAAATGACACTGTTATAGTCCTACGAAGAATGCTATATTGTTTAAAACCCTCAAATTAGTGCTGTTAGATTTTCCAGCACCTTTAAACCTTTCATTGCCAGGCAGTAGATTAAAGAGACAGAAGGGACACCTCAAGAACAGACTTTTGAAAACTGTATTTAATCATTATGAAATTTCTTCAGTTTTCAGGTTTATTTATTCTTGAGTGTTTGTTGTTAATAAAAAACACAACTAAGGCAGCATATGTGGCGAAGGCAGCCAAAGATAATAGAAAATGCTGATCACTGATGATTTCAGGTAAATACCTGCAATCAGTGCTGAAAAGAACTGAAAAAGATTCATTTACAGGAAATGGCTACTTTAAGAGAAATAAACTTCACAGACAGTGTTTATTGTGTTTTCCTCACTGACCTCCAACACTTATCTCCCTGCCAGCACCACTCATCCTACATGAGCGTCATCTCTTCCTACAATCTGACCGCTTTGACTCCAGCATTTTCCCTCCTGAAGCTGCTGCCATCTGGAACAGCTGTTCTTTACCTCTCTACCTCATTCACCTGTCGTCTCTGTGCAAATCTCAGCTGAAAGCATTCATTTTCTCCCTTGCCCCCATTTCTCTTTCCCTTGTTTTATTTAGCTCCATAAAAAAAAGTCACACATGGCCGAGAATATGCTTGGTACGCAAGATGCTGCAAACCATGCCTTCTCCACAAAGATGACTATTTGTGTATCCAGGTAGCATTTAAGGGTACAGAAGACTTTGTCCAATGATATACCTTAAAGCATGTTTGTTTCTAACCTTATGGAACAGTTCAAACCAAAACCTCACATCATTTTGGGGATACACCTATACTGATGATGCTGACATAGCCCAGCAAATATTGTTAAACCTCTGAAGGAACAATTTTACATGGCTACTACGTAACAAGGTTAAAATCAAGAAGGGAAGAAAAAAAAAAAGTTGGAAAATAATGATAGTCATTAGTCAAATTCTATCCCTGTAGAGTAATTGTGTAACAAATGCCACACTGAAAGGAAGTGAGCGCGCACAGGTTTCATGCACACACACAGGGCATCTGTTGACTGTGTTGCAGAACAGCATGGCAAACCAAAGACCTTCCAGCCAACGCTGCAGAGTACAGCTTCTTATTCTACAGCTGGGAAATGTCATCTTAAGCCTGGCTTTGTACCCCAGAAAATCCAGGTTGTTTATTGAGTAGAGGATACAGAAAAGTCCAAGGTATCTAGTGCTTCCTTTGCATGTGCCATCGCAAAAATCCCCTTCAGCCCCATAGCCCTTCCACTGGGCAGCAGAGAACTGCTCCCAAGACAGTGCATTTGCCAGTCCAGCATCAAGTTTCTCAAGAGAGGAACCTTCCTGAGAATCTTTCTTGTTTCTTTCACGCGCAGACATTCCTAATAAACTCCTGTGCTTCTTCTCCCATTTCTCAGCCTGGCTCAAATCCTACCTCTGACAGCATCTGGACATACAAGGAACTGGATTAGATGAAACTCCACGCGGCCTTCACAAACAACGCTCTTTCTCTCTGTAGTACAGTCACTCCAGTTTTGCTCTGACCACTGTTTATTTCATTTATGCCTCCATGTATCAGACTCAAATTTCAAAATTTCTCCTCTAACCAATATTACATCTGACATTTTAAACAAGCTTCCTCACAGAAATGAGACATTATCCACGCTCTAGTGTAGGAGCATCTCCATAGGTAAAACAAATATATAGGTGAATTGCAAAAAAAGTTGTAACCATAGCTCCCGCCTGAGCATTCTAGCAGGAATTAGATTGTATTTCTTCAGAAACTAAGGCCTCATTCATTAGAGTATCTAACTTAGCCACACAAAAAGCATGTTAAGATATAATAAAGATGGCAATGTTCCTTTCAGGAGATGGCAGTGCACAACAGCACATGTATTAGGCTTTAAACAGTGATAAGAGAAATTTTATTTCATAACTGATTCTCAAAGTTTTATTTCAATTATTAAGTAACATTGGAAAACTAAAAACCAAAACAAAACACAAAAACCCTGAATCACTTGGAATTGTTCCTATTCTCATATATACATTTTTAGGTCCCTGTGTTTTATTTCAACTATATTCCATGTGTCTATATATCTCTCTACATTACACAGGTTGGGGGGCTATTATTTTTGTTTGTTTCCTAAAAGAAAAGCCATTTCAATGAAAAGGTAAAAGGTATGGTTTGGATTGTGCTAACATTGCTGGAATATTTTCCTTTTCCTGTGGTTTTAGGAATCATCCTCTAGTTGACAGGAGTGAATTTTCTGATGTAAAACAGGTCTATTGAAATTTTTACAGCTAGCTCAAAATGCAGCCTTTAACTACATTTGTATGAGGTATGACTTGCTTTCCTTGCTATGGCCTGAAATCACACCAAAGTTTTGATGCTTATTCTTTCAAGCATAGTCTTTTAACCAAGTCAAACAAACAAACAACCCAAATGAACAAATAAAGGGTATCACACTTTAAAATTACTTCTATAGCGAGAGCTACATACTCTCTCATTTCCTCATGTACAGCTGCAAAATGAAAGAACTGGATTGACCACAAACTTATTTGGAGTATGTGTCCAAAATGAACCCTTATGGCTATAAGAAAAAATTGTGGCAGAAAGTAATGAACAGCTGAGGAGAAAAAGCAAATTATTCCTACAGATACTGTAAGACACTCTCTTTCTAGAAAATGATGCAACAAAACTATTTTACAAAGGGAAAAAGTCTTCAAAATTATACAAAAGTAGATGCTGTTCGTTTCTCTTCCACGACACCCCACTGCTCACCTCAGCTGAAACAGGCCTCACACTAAACATGTCATTTCTAACTATATTCAAGGAGTATTCCCATGATTGCATCAGGACCCGACATGCTGACATAGCAACTACTTTGCACCAGTTTCCCCCTCCTGTTTTATTAGCATGTCATTACTTTCAGCTTTATTTCAGAATCTGGATGAGGACAGCACAAATGTAATTCTCTACTGGCTTTTTAAAAACCCTCAGCACATCAATAATGTCCTGTAGCTTAGCAGAGAATTCTTTGTGTTTAACTATCTCATTTGCACTCAACCATGTCACCAGAAATCTGTCAATTTAAATGAATATAGACCAAATCATACAAATGCTCAATAAGTTCACCAAGTACCAATGACATGATTAGAAAGGCTTTTCAAAGATCACTTGTCCTACTGACCTATACATATAAAAATACAGTCCAAATTAGATATTTTCAGCTATTTCTAGAGTAATTTGTGTAGTCTAGTGGAATCAGCCCAGAAAACATAAAATGGGAGAAAACACATCAAGACTGCAAGGATGAAGTGTGAAGTGATTTAAACCAATGTTCACCTTTCTATTGGCTAAGAAAGGACAAAGTCCATTGCCTGCAGTGTTTTCAAGTATTATAATTTTAGTATCTATGAAAGTATAACATTTCTGGACCTCAGTGTCCCATATTAGACTCAGGAAATTAAGTGCCTCATTTCAAAGAGGAGGGGGAGTACATGGATTAAATGCCATTGTGAATTGAGGTCACAGTTCAACTTCAGCACATAAGTTTGATTTTCACTTAATAACTATGCACACACATACCTCACCAATAGAAGCAATATACATACACTTTGCCCAATAATTTACTAGTTCACAAGTCCAGGAATGTTTGGAGAGGAAAGGGAGAAAATGGGTAAGTGTAAAACACAGTAACTTTTTGAGCGACTGTCTGATGTTCTCAGCAGCTGCTGATTCTATGAAAATTCTTTGTCCCACAGATACTGCCAGCTTGTTCCAGTGTCTGAATCCAATTCCACTCTATTTTCTCAGCTGCTGCTATGACATTACTATTCTGGATAAGAAACTTAACGCTGCTGCTGGGAGAAGGACGGCCATGCTATTAACACTCAGAACTGGAAGCTGGGGGGTTTGAGTCCTCATGGCAAACCTCATCTGAGATGTCCTTCAGGGCTATCGGCGCATTGCCACAGGTCTAGCTCCCCAACATCAAATAAGGTTAGGAGACCTTAATTTCTGGAGACTTAAATCAATGAGACTGATATTTGAGATCCAGAGATACATTGTGGAATAAAATCCCATGTTATTTCTAGGCCATATGAGTGTCTGGTTGGGAAATTTTTTATAGAATCCATTCATTTTTAACTATAACAGCAAATGCTTGCTATACCACGTACTATCATGTCTGTCTGAATGAATATATACATACAGCTTTAGAAGGCCAATTATGTAATAGAATTATTGTCAACAAGAACAAGAGGGACTTGATGTGTTTGAGTCTGGCTGCGCTCATGTAGGAATTTAGAAGGTCACATACAGAGACCTTCCCTTGTGCATGCAGCTCCCCATTATCATGGTATTCAGCATGCACTAATAAAGCTGGACCTTAAATTTCACTTGTGACACATTTAGAGCTGCTGTTAAGTTTCCCTATTGACTGATAGGCAGTCAAGTACATGCAATCATGTCTTGATGTTGTCAATGAAGGGAAAACATCAGCATGCTTTGCCTTTCTCTTTTAACTTGACTAAGTTTTAGAAACCCGTTAGAAAGGGTTTAGAAATCCTTTAGAAAGGGCACAAGTAAGCTTGATTTTTGTCATTGCAGCACAAAGGGAGTGGAAATCCTCTGCCTCCTCTGTATCAGGAAGGAGTTTCCAGCAGATGTGTCCTCAGCTACCTCACATGTCACACTGCGGATGCCAGGCGAGGCACAGGGCTTGGCCGTTGCAACCCCAGCCCTCGGAGACCACGGCTGGCTCACATGGGGCCAAGGTGGGGCTCTAGCTCAGGGCAGAGCCAGTCCCTTGCATCTGAAGTCATCAGCCTCATGAATTTGCTCCCCAGAGGCTCTTTACTCTACACCCTGGGGATCTCGGCACCAGAATGCATCTAGGCCAAGCTGAAATTTTTGAAGACAGTACTTGTTTGTTCATTTTAATTTTTCAAGACTTTCACAGCTGCCATGATGATGGTGAAAGAGACAGAAGGGTAGGCTGAGGAGCACCTGCGCCAGCTCCTTCGGCAGAGAAAGTAATGTGCCCCTGCCCACCAAACTGTAAAGGTAAATTTTCTCTTTCTACTTTATATATCTCATATTTTTACATGAACAGCTCAAGAAATTGAACAATACGTCAGCACGTATCTTTCACTATTTATCATCAGACACGTAAAAGAAAATTAAAACAATCAGCTTAACAGAATGGATTTGCCAACGCTAAATCTACACATACGTATGGAAGGTCCACTTGTGACTTTAAGCAGCACAGGTGAGACCAGAGAAACTTCACTGCAGTTTCTGGATTACCACTGATGCAAGACTGCTCAACCAAAAGAAGCATCAGGCCTACTGTTATTTTTTTTTTTAATTGACTTTTGTAAGTCTGCTTCTGATAGAGAAGGATTCATGTTTTTCCAGGCCACGCCACGAGCAATGCCAGTTTCCCCGAGATCACTGACAGTCGTTGACCATGCATTACGTATGCCTGCATACAAGTTGCTGCTATCTCCGAAACACATTTTTTAATCAAACACCATTGCATCCATTTTTTATGTAATGAAAAAAACAGCAAAATCAGTAAATACACAGTCCACGCCTAATCAGAATACATGAAAAAACCCCACCCCAAACCAGAAAAACCCCACATTATTTTCCAAGGAAGCCACCGTCACTGCAAATCTTGCCATCTTGTTCTGCAATCTGGTGGACATATACAAACAAATTGTACGTTACTGGTATTTAAGGAATTAGAGAAGCTACCCTTTTAGTTGGACACAATAATTAAGTCAAAGATTAAAGAGCTGGATTCTAGAATGAAAGATTTTTCCACCGTGTTTCCCCATTCACCCTCAAGTTCTGCAAATGCTTTGTATCCACAAGCCTAACTTTAGGCATATGAATAATGTCTCTCAAGTCACACCTTAAAATGAGACTCTCTACTGAGCTTAATACAGTGCTGCCAACTTTGTACGGCACCACTTACTCTAACCACTGCAGAAGGTAGCTCTGCTCACTCTGGGAGCTACACCATAAAAATATATTTCTGTTCCTTTTTTAAGCGTTTAACCTCCTGTTCTCAGTGCAGCTATATGGCTGGAACATCATGTAAACGACACAATTCCTTCCCTTTGTTGCTTTTTGTTTTCTAACTTTAAATATTTGAAACAAAGAGGTGAATGAGGAATTTTACAGGTTTTTCAATCTGGCAAACTGCTAGAGGCAAAGTCTGTTTCAAACACAATGAAAGTAAGAAAAGTGCAGTTATCATCGAAACACAGAAAAGTCTCTCCATTCTTCTGCTGAAGCACAGTTGTTTTTTAATGTCCCAATCTCACAGTGAAACAACCAATATAGCTTTGCTTGTTTCTGAAGTCTATTATTTGTTTTAAATGATTTGACTACAGGAGGATATTCCACTGTATTATACCTTTTCTTTTTTTTAATCTTTTTTTTTTTCTTCTCTCTGGAGTACACTACCCAGTTTTGGAAGTATTAAGGTGGCTTGACAGGTTGACAAAGAAAATAAAGACTCAGCTTCTTATAAGCTTTTCTGAACAGATTTACATACAGTGAGAGCCAATGCTTCAGGTATCGTACATCAAACCTATTAATTATAAAGCAATATAGAATATTTCTAGAAAAGCTGAAACACAAGCCTGAAGGCATGGAATCAATTGTCTTTGCGTTACCTTTACAAAATTTAATTTTAATACATTTAGAGGCAGTCTGGGGCAAATATATTTGGCCACATCAGATGCTGGAAATCTGTGGAACTCTTAGGAAATTTTGAGAATTGCTGCTCTCACAGTTCACAGTACTAGTACACACACTGGATTTTTTTTTTTCTATTTAATTCTATTGCAACATTGTGGATACACATGAGCCTCATTGGGAATTATGTTTACGTTTGGAAAGAACAGACTCTAAGATCTTATCCTCCTTATTTACACTGTCCATTGGGCACGTATGCACAAACACAAACACTTTCCAATCACCACTGATTTATTTTAAGCTCATCCTGACAGACATTTCTAATTGTCAAGTTCTAAACCACCATTTTACACTTATATTTAATATAAGAAATGGTACAAATTGTCACAAACATCTCCCGAGTCTTGTTAATCTCATTAAAAACAGCTGCCATTTACTAGTCCCTTTTTGTGAAAGGTTACTGTTGGCTAGAGAGTACAAGTAGGAGAAGGGCAGAGGGAGAGGAAGGCAAAACGTTGGGTTCTTGCTAAAAAAATGCATTAATTCAGGTGCGTTTTTTTCTCTAAGCAACATATAATCAAAGGCATTTTAAAAGGGTAGTTCTAGAAAATCTTCTGGTAAATAATAAAGTCCCTTCTCAATTGCTCTACATTCTCATTAACTTAAGTGATCTTTCAGTAGAAAAGGAGTGTAAAAACTACTATATCAAAGGAATAACAATTGACATACATCTTGCATTTTTTACAGCCAACTAATTGATTGCACAAATTGCAGAGCCACAAAGAATTTGTTCCTGCAAATTGAAAAATACTGCACAACCCCCCATTATAGCATTGAAGACTGCTATCTACTTCTGTAGATGCAGCAGGGCACAATATCATCATCATATAAACAATACATTTTATACACAATGTACCTTTCACAGGATAAGAATTAAGATATCTTCTGTGCACTGTTCCACTATAAACTTGATGTGGTGATTAACTACAGTGATAATATCTTCACATTCATTATGCAACAAATGAGCTGATAATAATGAGAAGCTTTTCATGTTTTCTATCATATCCATAACTATCGAGTTGGGGTCTAGCTGTGAAAAGCATCTGGTTTGGTAGATATTATTGCCACATTATTAATATCCCATACAGAAAGTTAGTGTGATGATCATAGATTTGCTAAATAGTATCTGCATTCTTAAAAAAATATTAAAAAGAAACCTTATAATGTACATTCAGAGCTTGCTTATCTGCTGTTTTAGAACCAGAGCAAATGCTTATTTGATATAGCATTTTATCATTTTTATTAGCCCCTACTTGTGAATGCAAGAACACCTCACAAAGCAATGTCAACAAGGATGACTGCATCCTAAAAAAACCCCTAAATTGTTGTTAAGCATTTGTCATTGCTTACTGTCTTCCGCTCTCATACTCATTGCTCTGCCTCTACGTGCAATTCTGCTTTGTAATTTTTGAAAAACAAACTAATGCTTTAATTAATCAAATGATGCAGACTGATAGGTAGAGATGGAGGGAAGACTGCTGCCAAACTATTTCTTTATGACATGGAGCAGCTGCAGCACCTTACTCCACTAGCAGCTGAACTTTGTGGAGAATGAGATTACCAATATGCTAGAGATGTTGCCAATATACAAACATATGCCTACATAAACACGCAGTGTAAAAGTGCAAAGATTACAGTGTGAAATTTTTCTGGAGGTCATTTTTCTGCTTTTTCCTTCCTATTTCACTTTAAAATTTACACAAGCCTTTTGCTGCAAATAGTTTAATCATTTCATGCAGTAGAGCAGCCTGGCTTACAACACTGAAATACAGGTGTTGAAACTAAAGATTGCCATTGGGAGGGTATTACAGGAATAAGAGGTTATTTCTTGAGTACCGTACAGTATATAAATCCAGCCTCCTATTCGTTGTAAAAAATAAGACAGAGAAGTGCTGAGTCAGCATATCATAGACTCACAGAATGGTTTGGGTTCGAAAGGACTATTACAGATCATCTAGTCCAACCACCCTGCCATGGGCAGGGACATCTTTCACTAGATCAGATTGCCTAAAACCCCACTCCAACCTGACCTTGAACATTTCCAATGATGGGGCATCCACACTTTCTCTGGGTATCATAGAGAAGTACAGACAGACACCTGTTAAATATTTAGCTTTCAAAAATCTATCTGGTACCTTGTGTAGTGTTACGAATCCCACGGTCATCCCAAGAATTAAATAACAAGGAGGAAAGCAGCAGTGAAAAACTGTTTTATATGCCTGACTAAAAATGCAAAGGCTGACACTGAAATTAATCATTTTCTTAAAGGGCTTTTCTTCTCTTTAGATCAGGTTTCTTACTCTGCTAGAGGAGAGGCATTCAGCAAATCTACACACAAACACGCTCTTTGAATGGTAATGGGAAAAACCAAACAAATTAGTCTCATAGTCATCTAGCCCATTTTCTTGCCAAGGCAGGACTGTCCTGTAGAGTGCAATTTACATTCCAGTTGAAAATTAACATATGTAACCTCTTTCACTCTTATGTCACACACAGGGTAACAAATCTGGAAGCAATCAGTTTCCAATTACAACACAAAAAAATACATTAAAAAATGCCCTAAGAAATAGCCACTTTCTGAAAAGGGTACAAATGACCCTGTTTCTGCTAACATGTTTCGTATTTACTTCTCAGTACAGATTTTGCTGAACTAGTGTTACTCCCCTTAATTGTAAACCTTGTATTTTATCATTTTGGTAAAAGGACAACCCATGCTGCTCTACAATTTGCTCTCCAAATATTCAGGGCTATGGGCTCAAAGTGACTCCATGATCATGGATGTTGAATACTTAAATTCCTCGCCATTTTTTATAGAAAATAGTGCCATATCTTCTTTGTAGTTCTTACTCATGTTAGAGAGAATAATTTCTACCTTCACAACTCATAATTTACAAGTGTTGTCCTGGTTTCAGCTGGGATAGAGTTAATTGTCTTCCTAGTAGCTGGTACAGTGCTATGTTTTGAGTTCAGTATGAGAAGAGTGTTGATAACACACTGATGTTTTCAGTTGTTGCTAAGTGGTGTTTAGACTAAAGTCAAGGATTTTTCAGCTTCTCATGCCCAGCCAGCGAGAAAGCTGGAGGGGCTCAAGAAGTTGGCACAGGACACAGCCAGGGCAGCTGATCCAAACTGGCCAACGGGGTATTCCATACCATGTGATGTCACGTCCAGTATATAAACTGGGGGAGTGGGGGCAGGGGGATCGCTGCTGGGGGACTAACTGGGTGTCAATTGGTGGGTGGTGAGCAATTGCACTGTGCATCATTTGTACATTCCAATCCTTTTATTATTACTGTTGTCATTTTATTAGTGTTATCATTATCATTATTAGTTTCTTCTTTTCTGTTCTATTAAACTGTTCTTATCTCAACCCACAAGTTTTACTTCTTTTCCTGATTTTCTCCCCCATCCCACTGGGTCAGGGGGGAGTCAGTGACCAGCTGCATGGTGCTTAGTTGCTGGCTGGGGTTAAACCACGACATGTGTATAAAAAAAAATAGACTTTCAGAATATAACTGACAGATAAGCCGAGTTAGACTTTTTATTTCAAAAATTTCACCCAATAAATTCTGGTAATGATGCTTCTATTTTGGAAAGGGCAAAAGACGAAGTGGAGAATAAGGAAAGCTTAATGTCATTCTACATGAGACACACCAAATATGACCAAAAAGGCCAGCTTTAAATTCCTTCAATTCTCTACTGCAATTTGACGTCACACTTTGTTTTTAATAACCCTACAGTTCTTCAGCAATATAAAGCTCTTTGAAAATTATTACGCTGCCATATGAAGTGCCTGTGAATTTACATTTCCCAAAGCCTCACTGCAAGTCAATTAAATGTAGTCAAGTTCTGCTAAAGAGTAGTTTCCAGGGTGCAATATATGTCTGTAAAAAAAAAAAAAAAATATTAAATCAAGCCATAATTTCTGATTTTAAGACAGAAACTCTGTGAGGAATGAAGAACAGCTGTTTCTTCCATTGGCTTCTATTATTTTTGTGCTCTTGGAAGGCAAAATTAAAAGGTAAGAGTGAGGCAGCAGCTGAGCTGTTTTCATAAACTGTGGATGTGTCAGACACCTCTTTCAATCCAAATATTCCCTTCCTCTTTCCCACATTTGTAGAAGACTTCCTAAGATAGTGGTATAGAATAGGCTACTTACAAACATGAGGCTAAGAACCCATTGCTCTACCATTTAAAGAAATAATCATAGAAGAAATAAATGAAGCATAAAAGTCAACCTCCAGGACCAGGTCCACAGTTGCCAATAAACTCAAATTACCCCAAGTTCACAAACATTTTTGAGAAACTAGCCTGACCTTTGATTTTTTTAATGAAACCTAGAACCATGCATTTGGTTTAAGTTATCTCCTGTCAAGAACCACTTATAAAAAGCCATATGCAAGTGAATAATTATATTCCCATTTTAGAGATTAAGGAATATTAAGCAGATGTGCAGTGACTTGCTCAAACACTCAGTAATTAGTTGCCTGTCAAAATTAGAAGAATCTAATAAAAAACTGATTATTCAAAGTACCTGCCTATTTCTATCACGTAACACATATAATCTTGGAACACTGATATTAAAATAACAGTAAGTATGCTATTATTATAGATCCCACTCTACCTGAAAATTTCATAGGAAAAGAGGTTTGGGGGTTTTCTGTTTGGAGAGGTTTAGGAGGGGAGGTTTTGGTCTGTTTACTTGGTTCAGGTTTTTTGTTTGGTTTTTTGTTGGTTTTTTAACTGAAGTGGCTGTAAACTGAAGGTGACAAAAATCTTGTATATAATGTCATGAAAATCATTCTAACTGGAATAGACTTGATATCCAGTAACTTAGGCAAAGACTTTTTAAAAATGTTAACATCTTACTGAAATTAGAAAAAAAATTTGCAAGCTGGAAAGTAGCTAAAGAAAATAAAAGTTAAAATTATACAAGAAAAACAAGAAAAAATATTTTGTATTTAATCATATTCAAATTTAAACATGTAATACAGATACTGGGAAATGAATAAAAAGATTTCAGAAGTGATACTTATGGAGAGATAAAAACTGTTGTTATTATTGCATGATCTGTACTGATCAATTCAAGTTTGTGAGGAACCAACTAAAGTGAGAAGGAAGCACTTTGACAGCAGCTAGCTGTAGCCAGCAGATCATTCTGATAAAGTTTTCTTACTAATTTACAAAAGAGATAAAAAAGAACAAGCAACAACCCCACCTCTGCCATCATAAAAAATATATTTTCTTTTTAGGAAAGCATTAATATAACCTAAAATAGTTCCTGTTACCAACATCCCAGGAACAGATCAAGGTTTAGTTTTCTCTCAGTCAGCAGAACAGTACCTGTAAACAATGTGCATTTTATTTTCTGTCACATTTGATAAGTACCCAAGCAATGAATGCACAGGGA
Source organism: Harpia harpyja (assembly GCF_026419915.1). Taxonomy (NCBI): domain Eukaryota; kingdom Metazoa; phylum Chordata; class Aves; order Accipitriformes; family Accipitridae; genus Harpia; species Harpia harpyja. The sequence continues at coordinate 37,513,638 of NC_068941.1, forward strand.
AGCCCAAGCAAGAAGCATAACCTTCATACTATTCTTCTTGTAGTCACTTTTAGTATTAATAACTCTTCCAGCTCACTAATTTAAGAAAAGACAGTTCGTATAAACTACTTCTACAACTTTGGGAAAACAACCCCAGTAATCACTGTACATAAGAAATATGAACATTAAAGGAAATTGGGAAGTTATTTTACAAAGCAGAAGGACATATATTACGTTCAACCCTAGAACCCCAATTCTGCCCTCCTTTGCACTAAAATACTTCAGTAGATACATTTAGCTCCATTTTCTGGTGACTTCTGCCTTAATTAAGTTCTTTCATGGTTTGGGAAAACATGAGTAAACGTAGCTTACACTGACTTTGCCTGCAGGCCTGTCACATGATTAGACATAAAGCTTTAAAATTTGTCTACGGGTTTTGAATATAAGTATTACTGTATGACTTAATTATTACTGCATCATTTTAATTAATTATTACTGTATTATTCCCAATTAATATAGAATACCTTGAGTATATTGTGGCACATTTTATCTGGGAGAACATTGAATTAATTTGCCAAATTACTCTGTAAGACTACGCCAGAATTCTACCTAATATAAATGCTTCTTGTGCCCATAAATCCTGGTACTCGATTTCCTTACCAGAGGTTAGTAAAAATCCTGCAAAATCAAGCACTGTTACAGGGACTCCCCACCAGACTGTTTGAAACACAACTGGTTTCTTAGAAGATTTCTTTTAAATATATTTCTCTTGTTGGCCTGTTTCCAAGCAAAAAGAGGATATCTATATATCCTATATTTAACAGTAAAGTAAAAGGCATTTCTAAGAATTAGATCACAGCTAGGCGTGACTCCAAATCCCTCATTTTTAAAAGCGGGTATTTCTTTACTGAAGTCATGATTTCCCATGCTAGATCATCACTGTACAATCATTTACTGTTTGTAACAAAGTGAAGTTTACTGCAAGATAAAATTCCTGAGGAATTTCCCAGTGAAAACAGCTCCTGATGGTTCCTTTTACAGGTTGAAGAAAAATAAGCCTCACAAAGCATCCTACACACCATTCATACATAAGCATTTCCACTTTTCTTTTTTTTTTTTTTTCTTTTTTTCCACATACAGATAACATAATTTTCCTCTTTGGTCCTAGAACTAGAATGCCAAAACAAGACTCCCTGTAGCATAAGGTAAAATTTACACCAGGCACTGAAGAAGGGACAAGAATGCAGAGCCCTGCCAGGTGTGTCATTATGCTACAGAATCTTCCCACATTTCTCTTCCCTTCCCTCCTTCACTTTCATGGGCTTTGCATCAATAAGCTTTCAATTTCTGGACAGTAGAACATCTTCAGCAGTGCTGTAAATACGTCTGCTGCAGAGTACCAGGACACTGTGATGGTGCTGGGGACATATTCGTGGCACATAGTTTAAACTCCTGAGACAGGATAAAACTGAGCAGAGATCTTGAGTGCTTTTTAGAAGTTCTTCGATAATGTCCTAGCATACAAGAGGAAATTGCTGGACTTCCCCATATTCCGCTGTGTTTCATAGGTAAGGGGGTTCATGCATCCAAGTCTTGTAGAAGATTCAAGGCTGTAAAACCCAAAGGACTTTCATACTGTATTTCTCTGCTTCTCACAACTCAGGGAGGAGCCAGGTTTGAAAGCACCCTTTTGTCATCAGCTATGCTTACAGTAACCAAGATGTATTCTGGCTGAAGTTTCAGCTTTCTTCTTTGGTCATCTTGGAACAAACATAATTACAATACAAACATGCAGGCCATGAATGTTTCTGATCTAAGCCCTAGTAGCTGATAGAAGTTTGATGCCTGGGTAACATTTTACGCTGTTGAATACATAACGCTAGGTATTCCACCTCATATAAACGGGCTTTGGAATAATTGCCTATCCTCAGAAGCTTTTAATCTCTATTTCTGCTTATCTTATTTCTCTGTGTCTGAATAAATATGTGCAGAAAATTGGGAAGAAAACTATTACTCAGGCTTGAAGATGAATGACTTACCATATTTTGCATCTCTAATTACTTTAAAAAAATCCCTCGATACTTCTTTATATAAGGTGGCAGGGAAGTTCCCTTTCCTATCTATGCAGGGGATATAAATAAAAACATCACTCTAAAAGGTCACATTGTTATATTTACAGTCTGCAGTAAGCCACCCTGCAATATGAAATTCATGGAAACTTTGATTAAAAAATGAAAACGCATATACAAGCTCACAGAAGGGGAACACTGTATAGAATTATCATCTGTGCATACTCATGCATACGCACTCTCTAAAAGAAAGTGAAGAAGCAAAAGAACATGTTTTCCCAAAGAAATGGCACATCGCATTTTCAAAGTGAAGGCAGAGCCTTCTAAAAGTGTAATAAAAATTGGTCAGGTAGAAGTCTTCTGGGGTTTGTAGGCTCTATCTTAGAACATATAAGAATGACAAAGCTAATGAAGACTAACTATTCCATTGCAATTCTTCAGTGTTAGCATATATAGTCCATTATATATGAGTCCATGTCTTAAGTGTCATTTTTCAGAGATGTTTATAGCCCCAAAGAGTAAGGACCCAAAAGTAAAAAAGCAACAAATCTGATAAAAAAGCTTGTGGGGTCAGTTCTGCTTCCTTTAAGTAAACACTTACACTACTAAGTCATTATAAAACCTAAATTTCCACAAATAAAATCTTCCAACTTCCTCTTCAATAGGACTGCAGAAGAGTCCATTTGCCATACTACAAAAATAGATTTGCATATTACCTGCCTTTTTTACACTTGTTCTTTTTATATTAGGTTACTTTATTCTCAGAAATATGCAGAAGAGTTAGAGAGAATTCAAGGAACAAAGATAATACCTGAATTCACATTAAGAGATGGGAAAATTTATGTACAAGAAGATCATCAAATAACAATTAAGAGTGATTGAGCAGCCATAATCACTGCTTAAACGCAAAAGGGAAAGTATTTTCTAATAAACTCTCATAACGACTATTTTTTCTAAGAATCCAGCAGTAAACAGCTATCCATGCACTTTTCATCAACACTATCTTTATTTTGTAGCCTGTGTTTCCAAAACATTTTATCAATTGCAATCTGCAATTCAACTCTCATTTAAGTAATAAATAAATTTGCTTTTGAAAATATCTTCCAGTATCTCCTGTGATGCTTTTTGCAGCCTTTTCACTATCATATACTATATTCAGTTTCTAGCAACCATATCAAAATCTTGGTATCATCTTCTGAAAGTAAAGGGGAGTAGAACCAAGTTTCAACGAGTGCGTGGTGGCTCTACTGGAAAGCATGTGAGTACCAGGTTACCCTCAGATACTGGAAATAGTATCTGTGGTTTTAAAAAAAAAATATTTATTACCATTTCAATAAAAAGAGAGCCTGCAAAAGAGGTTTTTTAAGCAGCAAGCAGGAAAGCAATCATGATAATCACTGCAGAGAGGCTAACCCGCCTTTCACCTACTTATGCTGTTCATGTACTGGAACAGTCTTAGTAGGGATATAATCAAGTCCTTCTTTGAGAAACTAGAACCAATTTTCAGAAAGATTGTTTGTGACAGATTTCCTGAGAAACCTGAAAAACACTTTGGTTTTCAGGAAGAGCTTGACACTTGGCCCACATTCTTCAATAGATTATCAACACACGCAGGACTGCTCGATACCTCTGCACAGCTCGAGCACATATCATCATCTTTAAAACAAAACCATTCAAAACCAGATTCTCACCAAGCATTGGAGACTCAGTGCTGGTAGGGCATGGAAATTAAAGAGACAGAAAGGTTTTTATCAACCATGGGAAACCGATGCTAAGAGCTTAGCTCTTACTCCAGGGAGCAACAAATCACCAGAAGATACAGACTGAAACCCTTCATCAGGAATCCTCATATGTCCATTGGTTTAAGTTACACTATAAATGAATTGAATATATTTCAATATATAGTTTTATATATATATATTTGAATATACATTGAATATATTTGCTTTTTAATTGCAAATCTACAAACAGGAGTCAGTGTGAAAACAGCAGCTCTGGAAGCTGCAGACGAGATTAAGAAGAGGCAGAAATGGCAAGCAAGCTACTAAAAATTTAGTTTCTAGCTTTGCATTACTTCCTATGGATTTGCAGTGGGGTTGGAGGCATTATCCCGGCAACCTGAAGTGGCCACAGTTGTTTTGCAACAGAATGCTATTGTACAAGTGAAGTACTGTGCTGAAGTACTGCAAATATGGAGTAATTGGAGGTTCACTTTTTTACAGTCATTTTCAAGCATCTCTCTTGCCCAATTAAAGGGCTTGGCAGGTGATTAAATAGTGGCCTGAGGTTGTACTTAAAGGAAAATGTGGCACAGGCTGCAGGTCAGCTGCAAGATAAACACATTCTTGAAGAGTAGCAGATCATGTGCTGATCACGTGCTCAAAGGACTCAAAGTAGTTGAGGTAATCTGAACCAGAAAACCAGGATTTATAGGGTGCAGATGGTGTTTCTCCTACACATTTCAACAGGCTCAAATACTGTGCTGTGTAGCACGAGAGAAAACCTTACCCAGTCAACATTCACTAGGCTGATTTATATAATAAGCCTTTCTCATGCATGCATATTCTTCTTTAGCATCATTACTATTAAGTTACCAGATCTTGTAAAGCTGCTCACTAATCAAAAACCCACCAGGAGCATCCATTTGCAGGTGAAGAATATAGCGTCAAGGCAATTTCTCTATATATTGTGCGAGGAAGAGACACTTCCTGTAGCTTTGCTGCCTTTGAGAGGCAGGCATGCCAAGTGCTGACAGGAGAATGAATAGAGCCAGTCATGCTAAACATGCATCCCATTGTTTTGGGCTGTGTCGGTCAGATCCACTGTCAACACATATTCTGTTTCTCCCTCTGCATCCCCCCACCACCATCTTTTGTTGCTGTTGTTGGCAACTTATACTCATCCCATTGGATTCAAGAATATGCTGTGAACCATGCTGCATCTGCCGGAGCTGCTCTTTTAAAGAGACACATGCACGTTTAATTTTTTTTTTTTTTTGAAAGGACTCCAAAAATAACCCCTTGGGAAGCAGGAAGTGTTTTTCCCCTTTTGAAACTAAACCAATCTCTTGGGGAAATTCACGGTGTTCCCTCCTCACTACAAGTACAGGAGAGTTTCAAAAGAAGACGCTGGCTGGTGACACACACCTCTCCAATGCATGCATGTGTGCTGCCATACACACATATATACACATATACACGTAGGTGTGCATCTATTATTATTGCTTTACAACAATTAGGTTCTGAAGGGAGCAGTCTCCCAAAACTTAATCATGCTGTTTTTAAAGATAGGCAGCCTGACCAGTCATTTTACCAATAACTCAGCCTAAGTCAGCTCTGTGTTTGTGGGCAGAAAGAGCTCATGTTGAGTTAGAAACCTCAATAAGGGACATGCAAGTTGGGATTCAAACATGAGAAAAGTCTGAATGCACTACAGGTATTTGAGACAATTCCTATTCTACCACTTTTAATGAAAAACTGCAGCTTTTCTACATTTTTTTCACATCCAGGTAAAGAAATAATTCTTTAAGCCAAAATAAAATGTTAAATAATGAAATAAAGATTTATAAATGAGATTTATAAATGATGAGGTGAAAGCAAGAAAAAAAAAAGGTGTTATCCTCTAGGAAGATATTTTACCTGCAGTGTCACAAACGGACACATTTCCTGAAAAAAACACTGTCCAGGACTTCAGTAAGGTCTGAAGCTTATTCAGACTTTTTCTACTGGTAAAGGAAGATGTGGGTGAACTGTCCCTCAAAAAAGCATGAGGCCTAACATAGATTCAAGCTCAGAATTTCTGGAGCAAGGACAGTGTGACTTGCAAGACCTTAAAAGTCAATGACAAGCCAGAAGGCAGCTTTGGTTCTGTTTCATTTTCAAAACAGATTAAACTGGCAAGTAGCCTTGAGCTTAAAGAACAACAGTAAAATGTACGCACACTGCAAACTGGTTCCTTTCAGGTTTCCCCTTAGGGGAAGCAACACATTTGTCAGTGTAGGGAATGCCATCATTTGCCTTCCCTGTGGCCAAGTAAATGAACTGCCTAAAGAGATGCTTATACCGCAGCCACTATGAATGAAATCAAAAGATGATAAAAAGATAAGTTGCCAGGGTTCTGGCCTACACACATTTGAAGGAAGACCAAAATTACAACCTACAGTGAGAGGCTGTCAAAGCGATGGATGGCAGAAAGTCACCCTGCTAGACAAAATAGGAAGACTGCGATATCTACTCTTTATCAATCACACAGACTGCATCACCTTACTCTTTTTAACCCTCACCCTTCAGAAAGGAGAAGACAGGCTTCTGAGGACCCCTAGGTTATTGCAATGACAGGGAATCAAATGAGAAATAAGTGATGTTAGAGAGAGTGGGATCAAAAAAACCAGAGGCCTATCAATCTGTTTCAGGAAAGCTTGGGCACCAGCAAAGAAAGGAGAATATTTTCTAAGCTGAAAGATATCCCAGAAGTGACATCCAGAAGTTGAATAAACAGCACAGCTCCTCCTAGGAGGAAGGAAAGAGGGAAGATGTTCACTTAGGGTTACAGAACTTAACAGGCTACCCCTGGTCAGCAGGTTATGCATCAGGAGACTTTTAAACTTTACTACTGCTTCCCAACCTTATGCTGCTTCTGATGACACCAATGAAGTACGAAAGACTTGTTAGATAGAGTAATCCCATCTTACTTCAAACTCTACAAATTTATAAAGAAATAGGAAAAAAATACATCGCTTGCCAAAGTTGAGTTCTTTGACTAACATTTTGAGTGGTATTAAAAGACCGGACAGCCAGTGCATTCTGAATTGATCATGACCTACTGCAAATTATTTTTTTTTTAAAAACAACCAAAAACCAAGCAACAAAAACTCCATGTATTTTTAAGGGATTATTGAGCAAAATATCCTGAAATTTTTGGGGTGTACCATCTGCAGAGTTTGGAAACAAAAGAATACATTCCCCTTGGCAGTTTTTCACACCCACATGCTTCAACTTTAACTTGCTAACTAGGTAATAGGATTGATTACCAAATAATACCATTTTCATCCTGTGGGAAATGTCCCTGAAAGAAACTTGTTATGTGACCTCAGCCTATGACACAATCAAGTGTGAGTCCTCTTAAAAAGTCTCATTAATTTCTTCTTTAATCTTGGTTTTCAGTGTTCTGTTCACTAACACTTGGTTCCTTTTTTGCACTCTCTCTTCTCACCTCCTCTCTTTCCCTTTCAGCCTTAGCTCCAATTTTTTTCTCTGCTCCATTTACCATGCTATCTCCCATCTATTCCTAACTTCATCCGCTAAGCTTTTGCATTCCGTTGCAGTCTCTCCCAGGAGCATGTTTTTCAATCATACCTATAAATCCTAGTCTGCCTTTAGAATATAAATACAATGCTTAAAAATGAAATATGAAAAAGTAACAAAATAAGTCTAATCACTTCTATATGTTTTCTATTTTCCATTCCAATCTTTTACTCTCAGTTACACATTTAGAGTAACTTCTTCAAAACAAGGCTATTTAAAAGAAACTGTGACTTCGGTTTGCCTGGTTTCCAGATGTAGTATTACCTTAGAGTTGCATATCTATTTATTTTCCATGACAAACCCTAATTGCTGTGCTCCTTCTACATCCACTTTCTTGCAACCTAAACACAAATAAGTAGGTGAAGTAAATGGAGATTACAAGAAAGAAGTGCAAGCATTAAGAGAAAACACTATTTTTATAAATCAACTCAATTCAGAAACCTACATCAGATTTAAATCAACATAATTAAATCATCATCAGCTGCTCGCAAATGGAAATAAGAGAAGAATAGGTCATCATTTATACTGTGGCCCTATTTTTTGAAAGAAAAAATAACATTTTTCCAAAGGCTTCTGATAATATTCACTTTCCAATCTCACAGAAATTGTATGAAGATAAGTACATAGAGAACTGTGCAATCTTTTGATACTAGAGTGGCTTGGGCTAAGTATCATCCATCACCATTGGAGCACTAAGGTGGAATTTGTCTTGACCTCAGATTTGTCTAGCGACTCAAAGAAAATCAGTAAATGTCCATATTCTTAGGGAATGCAAATGAATCTATCGAAGTGAGAATTCAGAAAGTCAGGGAACCTTAGCCTGGATTCCTCTCTGGAGCATTTGCTTGCTCTTATCATCCAATAGCTAAAATCAGAAAAGCTTTAGCATAGTTATCAGTTTTCTTTTTTTAGAAGTGCACTAGGCTAGACTTGCCCCACATACGAACTTCTAGTGATTGCATACTTGCCATTTTATCAGATGTTTACCTGTAGCAATTACTGTTATGGCATCCTGCAGCATTGCTAATCTGATGCTACAGGTTAGCTCAATAATTCCAATATTAGGTATTATTAATGAAATGTGGTAAAGATTTTTATATAAAGACTTAGTAACATGGAGAACACATTTTTACTTATTCCAGAAGGACATCAAAATAACATTTTACAACACTAGACTTAGTCTGGCTTTATTTAATTTAGAGAGAAATACTGCATTAAGACTGAAATCAAACAGTCCCAGTGCAACAGCAAAAATTTCTATCATTTTGCAGATATACTGTTATGTCAGAAATATCATTTCTTTTCTGAGAACAATGGTGCTAATTACAATATGCAATGAAGAGCATCTGGAATCTAAAAATCAACTTATGCCTGTGTAAAGACATCCATTAGCTTTACTGGGCATTGAATCAGGCTGTTACTGCAGATCGGTCAACGTAATTCTCCTTGATGTATCAGACATTAATGAAGTTAACATGGGAAAGAACAGCACATGGCAAATAGCTGATGACAAAATTGCCCAAAGCGCTCACCTACTGCTGAAGCCTGCCCATCAGGCACAATTTCATAACCTTCTGAAAATCTCTCAGACTCCAGACAATATTCTGCTGCTGTCATTAGAAACATACTCAGTGACTTTTCTTAATCCATTAAAGGTTAGTACTCACTGTTATTTCTGGTTACGAAGAGGCAGCATTCTGGCACTGCTTTGCAAACATTGATTCCAAGTGGGAATTTTGCAGCCCAAGTTTATGAAAAGTTTCATTCTCTGCTGTCTACAAAATCAAAGTGACAACAGGACAGATCTTAACCACCTCCCAACAAACCCCTCCAGCAGACAGAAGAGATTAAAAATTCACATCTTTTTTTCCTCCTGGGGGCATGCTGCTCTAATAGAATTTATGTCATCAGCTTGGACACCCTGCATTGCATGAATTTCATCTCTACTCATTTGGGAACAAATGATTTTATTGAAAAAATCACATATGTATAAAACATAAAACCCAGGTACCATTAACCTTACAAAAGTGAACTTGCCTTTGAAGACAAGCTTTTAGGTGCCTAACTCAATAGCTACTAACTTTATTGAAAGCCTAATAACAATAACCTTGGCAATCAAGAACCTCGAGTCTTCTGGTCTACTGATAATGTCCTAACACAGATGGAAATTAAAGACAAGTCAGTCAGCCTATACCCTCAGTACAGGGTACTGACTCAGAGTATATACTTGCCCAGCCAGACTAGCCCAAATGAAGTATTAAAACAGGTGTAACACTTCTGTATTCAAATTACCTCATTTAGATACCCAGTAATCTCTAGAACACTGCACCATGCTGTCTGGACACTCTCTGCATTGTTCCTTAGAAAACTCCTTCATCTGCAAATATTTTTGTTGCTGTTCTCTGAAATCCCTCACACTTGGAACCCGAAACACTTCCATTGCTCTGCCCCATGTCTGACAGGTGTGAACGCAGACTCTGCATTTTATTTCCTAGTAAGAAAGGGTAACATATACTTACCTTCATGTAAAGGTCCTTAGTAAAATCAGTATTGCTCTGATTTCTAAAGTGAGGCATACCTTTGTATGCAAGCAGTATTTATAGAAGGCATTTGAGATGTGCGCCATTCGCCTTTTCTGTGTGAGATTCTGGGTACTCAGCACCTCTAACCATCAGATCAATACTGCATGCTAAACAGTTTCTTTGTCAAAGGTTCCTCTGTGCTGGCACAGTCAAGAAAGTTAAGATCAACATAAGTAATTCCAGTGTGAAAGACTTCTTGCAGAGTATACTTTTTAGGTAACTGCTGCTTTGATTCCCCTAAGTCAAGTCTTCAAAGACAGATTCTGGGGAGTACCTCCACAGTGCTAGATTCTTTTGGGTTTTTATTTTTATCCTTTTTGCATCATTGTCCAGAGTAGATGTGGCAGTACTAAGACCACCTCACACACCTCTTAAAAATTTACTTTCTTTTACAGAGGAAACACAGAACATCTGAAACAAATTGGTAGGTCTTCAGATGGGAAGACCTTGGGTAAAAACGTTAGTGAACAAAAAGACTAGAAAGCTCTGGCACCTTTGGGGAACTTTTTTCTTGTTTGAGAAACATTGAGCCTAATGATTGCAAGATCTGTGCTCTGCATCAGTAGGGCATGGAGGGGTTTCAAGGAACTGAAAGCAAGGTTTCTCCACTCAGAAGAATAAGGAGTCAAGGCAATGAAAAGCAGACACCCACCAGTTCCAGAAAACGGCTCATAGATTAGAGGAACATACAGGTGAAGGAGATTAGCCAGGAGTAGACAAAGAATAAACTCTGCAATCATTCAGGCCAGTTGCCAAGCTTGCAGAAAAAGAATTAGCAAGAAACTAGGCAAGTTTCTGATGGTATCTCCTCTCCAATAGGAAGGTTTCTGTTGGAACCCTGCCTGATTTCTATGTGGGTTTCATCACCATCAGTTTCTTATCAAAATTGAAACGTCTTGCAATTGGCTGGTTTCTGTAGAAAATACTGACCCTGATTAATTTTTTTTTCCTTTACTCTAAATGAAAGCCAACTTGATGCTGACTGTAGTTTACCAAGCCTCAAATTACTCAGACTGCAAATTGCTCTTGCTTAGAAATATCTTTCTGCCCTCGCTGCAAAACTATTTTCCCTTTGTACAGAACAGAATCAGACTGAGGCTTGCAAGGCTTCTGCATTAAGTTGAACAAGTACAACTTCAACTGACACAGCACACCATTCTCTCTTCAGTAAACCCCAAAGACATTTTACGATTCTGAAACTGCAGAGTCTAAATTACCAGGCTTGCCTTCTAGCTCAAGAAATAACGGTTCATGTTTCCAGACAAAGGGGCCAACAGTTCTGTCTTTTCAGATGACCAGTCCAGGGAACATTATTACAGTTTGAAGATGTATTAACCTTTAGTCACAGTTACTCATTTACAAACACACTGTATTGAATGGATTTTCTTCAGTTAAAAAAGGTTGATGTTCATTTGAAGAGGTCAGTGCCACTTTATCAGTGTTACAAACACACTACCTTAACTTTACATAAAAATACTGATGGGGAAAAAGAAAAATCAGGTACTTTTTTATTCCTTACATTAACTTTATGAACTACACATATAGTTCCTTATACAGTAATTGTCACCCCTTTTTATAGTCAGGAAGTCAGCTTTCATTTTCATTTATATATTACTATTTTAAACAACACAGCAAGGAAGATAAAACACATGAAATTGCATTTGTAAGAACACAACAAAATTGGTAGGGTGACCCAGAATCAGATGCGGTTTCTCAAACCACTGTGAAATTTATCTTTTTGAAAATGACAAGATTTTGAATTGTCAACATCCCTTCAAAGTACCACTTTCCACCAATGCTTATAAACACCTGCTATAAGGGCCCAAAGAAAGAATTACATTGTAAATTAATGTCATGGTAAGGTTAAAAGGGGAAGTGAAGTTAAAAGTAAAAGAAAAAAAACGAGAGCACAAGTAATCAGACATTCAGCATTAGCCAGCCCCAATAAAGAAAAATGGTGAATGCTTCCATATTGCTACTTTCATTAGACCAGCAACCCACATAATTTATGTCTGAGACAGAACAAGCTTTGCCACATAGTAGAACGGTTTTTCACAAGCTTCAGAGAAAGTAATTTGATCAGATTACATAATCCTTCACTGCTCTTTTAACAGCATAAAAAAATTGAAATACAGTCAAACATAATTAGTCTACTGTTGAGCTATCTAAATACTCAAGGATCTTAAATTATAACTTGTACAGTCACCTGGAATATATTGTTGATGGTTTATTTTAATCCAAATAAAAATGAAACACACAAATTGATCTCAATTATTCAGGCCTGATTGTGGTCAAATTTTGAGGGACTTAACATGATCTATAAAACCCTGGTGGCATTTCTTTTTACTGTCACAAACAGGGAAGAGTAGCTAAAGAGCTGTCCTTTGAATTCAATTGCGTATACTGGTTCTGTATAATAAACTGAAAATAATACACAAACCAATTCTGCTGTTCTTCAACCACACAAAACTTATGGCTACCTTCTCCTGCAGAATGTTTCTAAAATATCAAGTTATCTTCATTTGCTTACAATAAACTGAGCACCCCATTTATGATATCTAACCATATAAGATTTCAGCTTGTATTTGAAAGAATAAAATAACCCTAAAAAAAAAAAAAAAAGGAAAAGTGCAGCCAGAAGACCTGCACTTCTTATCATCTGGATGTTAACCAACCCACAACATTTCAGGGCAGTTCATCCACTGATAAAGAAGAGGTTTGCCAACAGATTACACCATGAAAAAATTCATAGCACTTCAGTTTTCTCTCATACGCTTTATTAATGAAGTAAAAAGGCCTTTATTTTCCGGTGAACTGTGCTGTTGCAGCATGTGTCTTTCCCATTAAAATATAATTCAGACAAGAGTAAAGCAAACACCTGCTACCTGCCAAACACAAAATAACTAGCATAAAACTCAGCTAATGTCCCTTTCTGCACTGCAGAGTGCACACAAAGCCTAGGAGGAGAAAACTGCAGGATTCACTCAGATATAATTAGCTCTTCAAGGGATGTATATTAATAAAAAAGGGTTTTATAGAAAAACTTTATAGTAAAAGGTTTATAGAAATCAGTTCAAAATGTCATAAGGATATTTTTTTTCTCTTACCCTACAGCCTAGAGGAACATGTAAATCCTCACTATAACATAAAAAACCAAGTTGGGTTATCCAGATCATGAATAGCCTTCTCCTTAGAAACAGTTGTACATTTGCTTCACTAGCAAGCCAACATCAGAGTTTTGGTCTCTCATCATGTTAAAAAAAAAAAAAAAAAGCTGTCAGTCATAAACCAGAAAGAACTTGGGTACTCAGCTTACCCAAGCACTGCCATGACTGCTAATGGTCTGAGAAAATGTTGCTTCTCAGTGCTGTATCTCTTGAATGCTTTTGTCACTCAGTTGGTCCATGAACAGATTAAGAATGCAACCCTGCATGGGTACTGTATTTAATATTACGGCTGATAGACAACAACACTGACCTCTAGATATGGGCCTGGAGGGCAGACGTGCCTTTTTTAGAATAAAAAGAGCTATTTCATTGTGTGCGCAAGCAGTCCTGCTGTCAGCTCTCTCTTCTAATTGCCTGCCACAGGGTGTTAGAACCAGAAGCCCTTACAACTGCACTGAATATAAAAGTACTTATGTCTGGGGCATGTACAGCTTCAGGTAACATACAGCCATGCTCAGCTTGACCCTAAGCCACCCATCTCTGTGTCTGATTCTTTTTCTTTACGTTTTTGCCAACTAACAAAATAAATGTGGCATTGAGAGAAGACCGTTGTATTATAAGCTAATATATATTAGCACATACCTTCTTAAACTTAAGAACGCTTGTCTATCAAGACTGTCTTCAGGTGGGAACAGAATTCTCATTTTAGGAAAGCCAAATCTTCAACTGGCTCTACCAGCTTGTTGTTAAGTTATTGCACAGATAATATGCTCTGAACAAACAAGTCAAAAGGTGGAAAATTCCAATAATAAAGATCATAAGTCAGCCTAACAAACAACAGACTTCTTCCCTTTTCTCTCTTCCTCAATAAAAATGGGTCATCATCAACACGAGAAAGTGATTAAGGATGATAGCCATCTGCTATAATAGGTAAAATTTTGGACATCTGTTCAGGTTAACAGTCAGGTGGGTTGGATTGGTCACAAAGAAGTTTCTTGAAAGGGTGGTTTGCATGCATCAGATAGAGAAATTGGAGCAACTCAGTTTGAGAATTAGCTAATGATTTTTGTCTCAGAAGCCTGAAATGTAGAGAAACAAGAAAAGAAAGAAAGAGCAATACAGATTTTAATTGACAGGAGATTCTTTAACACCAAACACAAATACTTAACAACATAGAAACAATAGTCTGCATGTATTTAATTCCTATCTTATTAACTGTATTAACATAAATCAAAGAAAACTCATTTGGCGTGAGGACACACATCATAAAGCAGAGATGCCTATATCCTGTCTAAACCTACGTGTTTTTGTAATTACCATGTCTAGCTGGTAGTAAATATTACCATAATGAACTCTCACCTGCAAAGCTCAAAACTATAGCTTACAGTTTTAGGCAGCAAGACAAAAAACTGACACCTGAACAGTAAGCAAAATTTGGTCTTGATGCCTGAACATGACCTTCTAACCAGAAATAAATAACCCAAAACAAAAAATAAAAATTAGAACTAGACTTCCCTTTGCAGAGAAATTCTTCTATAGATCTGCATTAATTCTGCACGAATATTGTAAAATCTTTTCTTGTGGCTGTTTTCTGTGGGATGACCTTGTGCAAAAAACAAGAAGGTAAAAAAAGGATAGCTGGAACTCTGTGTAGCATGGAAGTGCTAAAAGACCAAAGCTGTCCATGGGGACTAGGAATAGAAAAATGCTTTTCTCTACTGTTCAGTAGTAAGCCGTGGCCCTTGTACTTGCTTCCCGATCCAAAGAAGATGATGCTTACCCTGTCATAACTGGAACTGTAAAGCTGAACGTACATTTTCTATTGCTGGCTTTCTAATGTCAACAGTGTTTCATGGGGATAAGGAATACTGTTGGGGGAAAAAATACAAATATTATAATATAGTGCACTAGAGTTTGCAGGTGAGGCAACTTGCTTATTTCTGAAGAATCATTAGCATGGTTGGGCACCAGTATATTGTAACAACAACAAATAAAAAATTCACATCCAAACTTTCAAGCAGGAAAAAAGGTGCCGTTAGTGTAGGCTGGAAACCTTAAATGCCAGAGGCCCTGATGATACTGCTTCTACTACCACAGAAGGAAATAAAAGTCAGAGAGTTATAACTGAGATCTATTTTCTTAGCTCTTCCAGCAAAATGTCAGCAAACTGACTCAAATGACAGCGACAGTTGCTAAACCTTTCTTCAAGGAGTAGTTCAAAGTGTCAGTGTGAAACAGGATTCTCTTGTTTTCAATACAAATGCTCACTGCCTTTCTACTGTACAGGTTTTTTGTTCTCTTATGTTTTGGCTTGTTCCCCCACCCTCCATTCATTTTCAGTACAGCCACACCGATAGGCTAAATTTTAGGTTGAGAAAAACAGTAAGAATGTTTCTGAGAGCTTTCAAAAAAATACCAACAGAATAAACAAAACTGTGTCTTCATAGAGGTGTGTCTTGAAGCTCGTTTCTTCCCAATCCCAGCACAGCTGGGAGATGATCTGCTATTCCCTTGTAAGAATGGACAGGGAAACAGACAATTTTCTGGAAGACCATGAAAAAACATTTGAAACGTTCACAAAGCTAGCATTCAGGTAACTTTTGAGCATCATAATAGAAAACCCATAACCATCTCAGGGCTGACGTGAAGCTCATGCAGCTGGCAGAGCGCCGCAGAAGGTGGGCATACAGGGCAACTGGCACCTGCAGCTTCCACACCCAGGAGACAAACCTTAGTTTGTCTGGATCCAAACCTGAACAGCATTAACACCTCCTCTAGCAGTCCCACAGACGCTACTGAGGGGAGCCTGGCTTCCACCAAAATTTTATGCCATCAGTGTGCCCACCTCAATGCCCCAGATGCTCTTTTTCATGACCAAAGGCCACGAGGGAGCTGGCATAACATTCAGAGTCTGACAGCAAAGCACCCTGCCTTCCTGCAAACCAAGATACAAGTGCTCAATGATTTTTAATGACCCAGGCTGCACTCTAACCTGGAAATCCAACAAAGCTTTGAAATATCAACCAGATTTAATCTAAGTGCGCCTGAAAGCAACAGTTCCCTGGATTTAATACTGGACATGAAAAGCAGCAACATACAAATGCTATCATCTGCTCTGATTAGCTTAGTCGTATCTGTTATATTCTCCTGCTGCGTCTCAAAGTTTTTCAAGAACGCGTTTTCCCCAAACAGTGCCAGTCCTTCAGACTTAATGCCTTTGTTTGGACAATGGATCAGTCAAGCAAGATTCTGAAGCCCAGGATGAAAATTCTGGTTGAGACAGAGCTAAAGACTCAGTTCCAATTTGGAGCTGGATCCTTCATATCTCAAATGAATATGGTATTCTCTACTGGCTACCTCAAAATGCTTTTCCCTTTCATTTATTATTTTCTTCCAATGTGGACTGAAAAGAAATACTAAAATAAGAAAGTTTTTAATGAATTAAAATGCTTGATTCTTGTGCATCCTATCTTTAAGAACCTAGGGGCCAAGTCTGCTTAGTGCAGGTTTAGCCTTGATGGTACTTGTAAGCTGAGAAAATCCCTTGGCAAAGATCTCCCTGTTTTCTTTACATGGATATCTGAGTGATATGCAGAAGTAGGAAGCAGTAAATGATTTATATCTTTCTGTATGTTAAAGTGAGTCAATAATGAGCGTCTCTGGAAAGATTCAGAAAGGCCTCTCAAAAAAAATAATTCTGTAGGATTTTTTTTTTCCTCAGATGAATATTCATTGGAAATCTTGTAAGAATTATGTCTTCAGAACCATTAAGAACTGCTAGTTGACTTAATAAGCAAGAAAGTGACTTTTGTTCAGGTTTCTTAAATATTCTGTTTTGGTGAACACTCGGACATGTGGCAAAGCAGTCAGAAGGAAATCCTTGTGATTAAGGGCCAAAAGAGCTATAAGCACTGGGAAGATATCCAGTAAAAGAACCAATAAAACTGGTAAGAAAAATAAATAAATAAATAAAAAAGAATCTAAAGCCTAAAACAGCAGAAAAAAGAAAAATATGGCATAGAAACTCTACATTCCCTCCTTTTGTTTCAAGTTATTTTCAGCTCTTTCTCTCAGTCTGACCATCTAATTTATTTATTTTTTTTCCATTTTTATCACTAGTCTTTGGATTGAGATCAGGCTTAATGCCATCACAGAATGGTGCAGCCCTAAGGAGACAGTAGTACATGGTAACACACTTTTCCTTTCCCTTCAAAAGAATGGCAGGAAACAAAATTGGCTCAGCCTTTGACTGTTTTTCTACAAGCATCACTCAAGGGTTGTGTACCTCATAGGATGAGCTGTTAAAAGCAAGTAGTCTCTGCTCTTATGTCTGTGTTCCATTAAGGCATTCAGGGCTGTTAGAAATTAAATTCAGAGTCAAAAAACACACTGTATGTAAACATGAACCTGAACTCTTCATCCCAGCTGTATTTCAGACCCTGAAGAGGATGCTACACCAACTTAGTTGAATTACACTGTTTCGGATTTGCCTCACAAGTTTTGGGTAGTGGGGGAGGGGCTGCAGGAGTGGCTCCTGTGAGAAGCTGCTAGAAGCTTCCCCGGCTCCACGTCAGACCCGCCTCTGGCCAAGGCTAAGCCCATCAGCAATGCTGGTGGTGCCTCTGGGAGAACAGATTTAAGAAGGGAAACCTGCAGTGAGTAGAGGGATTGGAATGTGAGAGGAACACCTATGGAGATACCAAGGTCAGTGAAGAAGGAGGGGAGGAGGCGCACCAGAGGAGGGGATGCCCCTGCAGCCCATGGTGAGACGGCAGGCTGTTGCCCCCCAGCCCATGGAGGGGAGTGGGGGAGCAGATGCCCACCTGCAGCCCGGGGAGGACCCCATGCCGGAGCAGGTGGATGACCCCGAAGATGGCCATGACTCCATGGGAAAGCCCATGCTGGAGCAGTTTGTGCCTGAAGGACTGCAGCCCGTGGAAAGGACCCATGCCGGAGAAGTTCGTGAAGAACTGCAGCCCGTGGGAAGCACTCACGTTGGAGAAGTTCATGGAGAACTGTCTCCCATGGGAGGGACCCCACAGTGGAGCAGGGGAAGACTGAGGAGTCCTCCCCCTGAGGAGGAAGGAGCGGCAGAGACAAGGTGGGATGAACTGACCCCAACCCCCATTCCCCGTCCCCCTGCACTGCTGGGGGGAGGAGGTAGAGAAAATGGTAAGTGGACTTGAGCCAGGAAGGAGGGAGGGGGGAGAAGGTGTTTTAAGGTTTGGGTTTACTTCTCATTATCCTTGTTTTGATTTGATTGATAGTAAATTAAATTGAATTTGGTTTTTCCCCAAGTTGAGTCTGTTTTTTGCCCGTGACCATAACTGGTGAGTGATCCCTCCCTGTCCTTGTCTTGACCCATGAGTGTTTCTTTATATTTTCTCCTCCTCATCCCACTGGGGCCGGAGGAGAGGAATGAGCGAGCGGCTTCGTGGTTCTTTGTTACTGGCTGGGCTTAAACCATGACATACACTTAGTAAAACCTCATGACTATCTCTTGTTCAGCTTAATTCTTAGTTATTTATATTAATAAAAAAAAATAATGAAAACCAAAACCAAATAGCTGTAAGAAAGCAGTAAGGAACTGCTTTTAACGGTTCACTCCTCCAGTTGTATTTCAACTTCTAGAGCTGTCTTTAAAACTCCTTGACAGCTGAGTTCTAGACGTGATAGGCTTCTAAGAGCTAACTGTTCAACTTGTCCCCGAGATTTCAAACTGCTCATTAAAAGTGGATGGCTATAGACAACAACAAAACTAAAGCAGCGCACTACGATCCGGTTGCTTGAGGGAAAACGAGGTATCTTTGAGAAACTCAAATCCACTAATGTTTGAGAAAATAGTTCGTTCTGGAGACACTTTGAAAGTTATAGATCAAGCTCATCATGTTCTTTCTCAACTTTTTTTTCCCCCCATCCCATGCTTCTCACTGTATTTTACTTACCATAATTTCCTCTTTCTTGTACTTAAATTAAAGGAAAAGATCTCAGAGCAGTAACTACTTGCAGCTAGAAGAAACTGTGACCAGTGCATATTTCATAAGGGGGCTTTGGAAGTCTATTCCAGATGTCATGTTGCCTGTATTACCACGTTGAAAAGCTCATCTTTGACTTGGTCTGTTTTTCTGTTCTGAAAGGATAATAGCACAGGGTAGAAGCAGACAGGAAACATTTTACTCATTTGTTTGGATTATTTTTTTTTAATTACCGGACTAATGCCCCATGTTCTAGATGAGCCTTCATATGATTTTTGAAATTTCATGTTAGTTTTGAAATTTAAAGAACTTCTCTTCTTCCTGTAAACAATAATTACCACAACATATATATATGTTCATATAATGATAAGTAAAATCTGTATCTGAGTGCAGAGACAGAGGCTGGTTACGTGAGAAGGGAAACAAAGAGCCAAGCAACATATCAGTCAACTATTCCAACAGACTTTAACCAACCGAGCAGGCTTGACTGAGAGGTTTTGCCCACAATGCAACATACACAATCACAGGATCAAAAAGACACAGCACTTGCTTTGAGCTTTCAGGCCTGGATATGCTTGAAGGCCCTGAATCAAGACTTTCCTCTGCACTTTTAGCTCAGACCTCTCTCTTTTGTCTCAACATTGGGCCCAAAGCAGCTATGAATGAAAATGACATTAAACTGAGCAGCTGTCAGCTAATTTGCACCAAATTATGTAATGACATATAATCTGAAATGCTAAAGCTCCTGGTGGTCACCCTATGAAAAATTGATACGCCATTAATTAGATCAGTTCCCAGATATTTGAAGGGACTGAAGCAACTCTAAAGAACAAGGCTGGAGGCAGAGAAACAGAGTAGACAACACAAACATTTCAAGGACTAACAAGTCTTCCATGCTACAAACGAGAACCCAACCATTGCTAATGCCTGGTCAAGACGGAGTGAAAGGAAAGGACATGAGATTTTGATAGGTAGAAGAGAAAAAAAAATTTCTGAGGGAAGGAATGGATGCAACTGTATCTGGGAAACAAGAAGGGTCTGTGACCCAACATCTCATTCATTTAGACAACAGTTTCTCAACAGTTCCTCAATTTTACACTAATATTTATATGCGCTTCTTCCCTTAAAAGTGTATTAAAATGTTATAGATACTTTCATATGAAACTCTAGGGAAATAGTCTGAAAAGACTGTCAGTAAAATTTAATTTGAATAAATTCAACAATAAACAGTAGAGCAATAAACACTGATCATTAGCTTAGCTACAATTATTTCCTCTGTTGATTTAAAATAGGTACATTTTATTCCATATTTTAAAAGCATAGTAAAACATTTACTGTGAGCTACACTAGACATGAATCGTACAAATACTGAGCATTTGCTTCAGTATGATTTGCCCAAATGGAATTAGCTCCTTACTCACAGCTCCTCAGGTTTAGTACATCACTGCATGAAAGGGCCTTTTCTAATTTCTGGTTTCTTTCTCAAGATGACCTTACAAAAATCCGTATTTATTAATTTATTTCACTTTTATACTTTTAATTGTAGTTTCTGCCAATATTAGAGAAGTAACACGTTATTTTGCAACAATTAGGATCATTTTTCAACTTTAGTCCAAAATGTAGTATTTCTCAGGCTTCTGGGCTCTTCAGAACACCTGGAGAACAATCAGAAACAATATCTGAAGAAAACTTACACAGAGAATGAAAAAAAGGATCAGAATACCTAATGTATCTTACATACTGTTGCTACTTTAAAGAGCCTCATCCTATTTTTTTATCATTGCATTTGCATTGGCATTAAAAACCAACATCTGCAGAGAATGTGCTACTAAGAAATGCAACCCAAGGGGTACCATTAAAATGTAAAATAAAATAAAAGAGAAAAGAAGCTGATTTGCCAGGGGATTGAAAATAGCTCTCAAGTTTAAGCCAAGATTTTTCTCCTATAAAGCTGTATCTTAATTCTGACAGATTTCTCTATTAGATGTTTCCCCTAACAGTTTTGCAATGCTTGTTCAAAGAACAGTTTGCAAAAGTTTCTGTTTCCTTTTTCTACACAAGGCTCCCTTCCCTTTGCAACTAACTGACTCCAGAGCCAGAATATAACATACCAGAAAATCTTAATTGAAACCTATAAACTCTGTAGGCCAGCTAAATCACTAGCTAAAAAAAACCCCACCGCCCCCCCCAAAACCAACAAACCATCAGAACACCCCAACATTATTTAACTTGTGGGTTTATTTGCAAGTACCTAGTAACCAGAAGCTTTTCAGGATGTTAATGAAAAGAAGGCAAAGCACAGTATCAGCAAGAGAACCATCTTCTGAACAATTAATACTAAATGGAAATCACTCACATACTAAAGTATGTTTGCTCTGGAGGGATTGTAGTATTAAGAAGAACGGGGAAAGACTATGGTGAACTGTAAACTATTTGTAGATTATTTATAGTCCTTGGATTTATTCCTCATGCTGCCCAGAAACCTGTAAGTAAATTTAATGACTCATTGACAACATCTTGTATATGGCTCAACTAAACCAGATTTTGGGCCAAAGTTTTGACTTGCTTCCTCTTTTAAGAGTGATCTGTGCTGGGAAAGGAATATTTTTCTGTGCAGAAAGTCACAAAGATATTTACACCTGTGCATCCTTTTAATAAAATGCAGTTTCAAAATCCCCAAATCTTCCGGTGTTGAAAACCTGAAGCTGAAAAAGCGGGAATAAACACACAACTGAGTGTACAGTGCCTAAGCAGCGAGAGAGATGTTGTTACACAGCACTGCTAAAGCCCTCTCCACAAAATATCATCCAGAATGGCAAATATTAGGCTATCCATGCCTCAAAGCACATTGCACTCTTCATCAAAAGAGAAGTCTTTGCAATTAGAGATACTTAAGTAGGTAGCACTTTACTCTCTCAAGAGTTCAATAATACTGCAAACCAGGCCGCATTCATCATCACCAGCTTTTAACTTGCTATGATACTCTGACATTTGCACAGGTCCATATCTAAATTTCTAACTTTGGGTGATACAAAACAAACATATACTCCACATTTTTTTGTCACACCACTAAGAAGGTCCACTGTTTGGATTTTTAATCGCATACATATTCTAACATGTAAATGGATGTAAAATGTGAAGAGAATACAAACTAACATAGTTGTATAAATGCAGGCAATGCCAGATAAACTGAGATGCTCATGGCTGTCACCTCTGCGTGCACAACTAGAAAAACTGGACATGATTATTTTATATATATATTGTTTAGTTATGATCTTAACTAAGAAGAGAAACAGAAACAATTAATGAACCGCATGTGTGACAGTTCATAAGAAAACTCATCACAAAATCTTGACAGAATTTTAATGATCAGGAGGCTTAATGCTATGCAAAAAGAGTGAATGTCATGAAAACAAGTAAAATTGAGAGTATGTAAACAGCAAAGACCTAATGAAAACCAGTAACATCTCAGAATATGTAAGGGTAAGTACTATGACTAATTTTGCAGACACTGTCCTATTAGGTTGATAAACTGTTCTTGTGAAAGTTACAATGACTGTTAACCTGTCACTTTGCTGTTTCTAGAAGCTTCCACAGTCCCAGCAAGATCATAAATTTAACCATAGATATTAAGTACTTGCACGACTCACAGATATTGGTTCGTTACCTAGACTTCCTGATTCTTGTTAAAATTGAAACCTCTTTTCCGTCAGCAGTAATTCATCAAGGGAACTATAGGTCAGTTCCCTTGATTTAAAAACACAGTTTTTTCCTTCACATGAAGTGAGTACGGGAAAGTTCAGGGCAGTATCAAAACAGCCTCTACCTATAAAGTCTCCTCTGAGCCATAACCATTTTATCTGCAGAAAAAAAACAAGGTGCTTTGCTAGAAACTCAGTGGTAGACATAACTATACATCTACAGAGTTCACCTATCAATATCTGAATGCATAAGGTGGCACACAAACACCAAGTTACCAGTTAACTGCATCCAGAAGATTGGTAGAGTTCTCTTTCTCCCTCTCTCATTAAACCTGGAAGTTGACCTGTGTGTTGAATTGCGCATACTAAACCTAGAAAGCTTATTTTATCTTGTAAAGGTCATGAAAGCACTCAAACTGGTATGAAAATTTAAAACATTACATTAGTGCATTTCATTTTCACAATTTATAATCTTCATGACTGATTTAGTACTATTTAAGAGTTACAAAGAACATATTCATGAGACTGAAAATATCCATTAGGTTTGGATGACAGACGACGAATCAGCAGTCATTATTTGATTTTTTCCCCTTCTTTATGTTGGCCTTGTCTTAGACTTTTTAGTTTTGTATCTTGAAAATGCAGATTTAGCCCTAAGCGTGACAGCATAGAGTTGAGCACACTGTCCATGACGCATTAAAATTTCAAATCAGATAATTTTATGTGCATGCTACGCAGTTGTGACTTAAATGATCACCAGAAAACAAAAAGAAATTGATTAGCTGCAATATTGGCTTGAGAAAAATCAGACAGCACAATCCTGAGGTTGAAATACACTACACTTGCCTGGACATCCCTGCTAAATCTCTCTTTCCATCACAGGAGATAAATTAAAAAAAAAAGAAGAAAGAGAGAAAAATTATATGATTTGCCAAAGGTCATAAAACACTTAAGTGGCTCAGTGGGGAACAGATTTAAGGAGCTCCAATGTCATTTGAAAACCATGAGTCAACAGTACCTTCTGGGTACATGTTCACAAGGCAGTGCATGGTGCACAAAAAAAGAAATACACGATTTGAGCACTTGATTACTTTCTTTATTCAAGAGCCAGCATAGTTTGTCCCTAACACTGAGAGCACGCTGCACGTATATATGTAGTTCACTTTGTCAACTAAAAAAATAAATAAATATACTGCAATCTAATGCAGATCTCAATTCAAAAATCCACAACGGCAGATGGTCATTAGCTGCAGGTACGATCGATTCCTTAAAGCGCTTGCATTACACGTAAAACCAAAGTTTTCTGGTCCAGTTTTTTTGTGACAGAAATGTCACAATGCTGCAACCTTGACTGAGCAGCTAAGAACACAGAATTGTCCTGGCACAAAATGATATGGAAAGGTGTCATGCAATTTTATGCTGGAAGCATCCTATTATCAAGGAAACTTAAAATGCAAAGAATATGAACTCTCTGAAGGAGAACCAA
Source organism: Harpia harpyja (assembly GCF_026419915.1). Classification (NCBI taxonomy): domain Eukaryota; kingdom Metazoa; phylum Chordata; class Aves; order Accipitriformes; family Accipitridae; genus Harpia; species Harpia harpyja. The sequence goes on from NC_068941.1 coordinate 37,537,900, forward strand.
AGTAAATTTAGTAAAGCCCGGCAGCTTGTATCTTAGTGAAGCATGCTAAATTTATACAGCAGGTGGAGACACCTCTTCCACAGAGTGAAGAACAACTCAAGTAGCACTCAAGCTGGCATCATTAGTGTCACTTTGCATTCAAGGGTCAAGGTAACCAAAGGCTACAAAGAAGAAAGTAATAGTTCTAATTCAAGCTGTGAGTTACTTTATTTCAGTGTTAATTCTTTTAATATTTTATTGCTCTCAATACCTTCTTGGTCTTTAAAGTTATCAGTTTCTACTTTTGAATCCTTCAAGGGAGGTCAGTAAGAGTGTCAGGCTCTGTAAAAAAATTATGCACCCCTGTACTTATTTCTCTACCTTCTGGAGATTCCTTTTGTTTTAAAAAGTTGCAGTGATATAAACCAAGAAATGATGGTATAATTAATCTCAAGGAAGAGATCATCACTATTCAAATTAGAGCTGGTAAAATTCACTGTAAGCCCTGAAAAATACAGCATATTATGTTACTTTCTACAGAAATAAAGAAAAGGTAGGATAATTATAAATAGATTTAGTTTATTTTACTTGAAGCTGATTGACTAGTCAGTATCAGAGGCTACCCCCGGTCATCACCTACAATTAAAAATGTAAAACAATGTACAAGTGTCAGTCTCAGGTATCATTCAGTGACTGACTCAACCCCTCATGAATGAAACAAAAATTGTCTGTCTGTACAAATATGTGCTCCATCTGGAATGAAAAGATAGCTGAAAAGTCATCATTAATTTTTTTTTTTTTTTTTTAAAGCTGAGCATACAAAACCAAAATCCAGTGAAAAATGCTTGACAGTAACTGAAGGTGACCAATCAAAGTATCCTGAAGCAAAAGTTATAACTGTGGCACTAGAAACTGAACCATAGTTCCTGAACAAGCAGTAAGGCTTCTTCAGTGGTGGAAGACAAGCGGGAAGGAAAATGCAGGCAAACAAAGTATACTTGCCAGATACGTGTCAGTAATATAAGACAGGGTTATCCAGAAGTGTGGCTTTGTAGACATTCAGAAGTCTGTGAACCTTCTTTAAGTGATAAATATACAAAGAGTGTAACAAAACTGAGTAGCTTGGCTATGCAAGTTGCATACGCAAGCAACTAAAGCCTCAGATGCTTGCTGGAATATATGCAGACCTCATGCAACAGCTATGACCATAATTTTCCCTGAGCCAAAGAGACAGGCTTTCATACGTAAATACAGAACCAAGAGAAATCAAGTATGACCAGCTCAAAAAAAACGTCCAATGCTTCCAACATCTAAAAGAGTCATTCAGAACCCAGGCAAGGTTCTACTCTGCTTTTTATTTTCCCTGCTCTAGTTTACACAAAGCTATCATCAATGCTTTCAGAAGACCAGCATTATTATTTTTTAGATGGCAAACAATGATTTGTTCCTCTCTTCACAAATGAAATGTTGTCCCACCCTAATACATGGCAAGGCTCCCATTGATATCAATGGAATCAGGATCTGAAATCACACCTTTCCTGCTCATCCTCTAGCGACTGAGTTATTGGTGCTAACCATTAGTTCCCAGCTTAAGAGAGGAGCAGGAAGACAGTTAATATTTTTTTAAATCATGTTGGTTGAGTTACCTTAGCAATAGGTCTTAAAGTAAAAAAAAAAAAAAAAAAACCCAACCCAACTCAACCCAACAAACAAACCCAGCTAGTCACACATGTGAAATACTGACTAATAATCCAGATCCCCTACTCATTTACACAATAGTTCTTCTGGGTGCTATCTTGACTGAGAGAAAAAAGCATAGGAAGAGGAAATTCCCTATGGTCATTTAAATTGTAAGAGCCTTATTTTGACTTTTCAAATGAAAAATCCTAATCTTCAAAATGGGTTTGCCAGCAAAAGCTATCTTGAATTCTGTCTTCCAAAGAAGAAAGCCCTCACAGTTATTCGAAAGCTTAAAAGGTTTATTCCTACTGGAAAATCCATTTAAACAAACATTCAGGCAGACTTTCCTTAGTGCAAAAAGGAGCTTCTGAAAACTTTAAAAATAGCTATAGGGTTTTCAGCCTCCTGAGGTCAGTCTTCCTTGCACAGTGACTGCCAATCTCAGTACCAATCTTCTTTGGAACTGTCAAACCTATAGCACTGCTGAGAAAGGCTCTGTCAAGTGTAAAATATTTCTCTTGCAACACTGATAAACATAAGAACAAAATAAAAATCAGTTATCTTTACTGCAACAATTTAAACAACTTACCAGAGAAAGACAGACATCCACTATAAGAATATCGCAACTATCTAGCGTTGGTCTACAGCTAACCACAGCAAAAGGTTACCACAGCCTTCAACACAGCCAAAACTTATTACAAGAATTGAAGTATCCAGAGGGTGAAATGTTTAATCACAGGACAAAACTTAAGTCCTTGAAAAAGAATAGGACAAAAGGGGTGCTTGAATGGCCAAGTGGATGAAGGTTGTTAAAACGAAGTTTGGCATGTTTCAAGCAGCCCTTTCAGAAACGGATTACTGGGACAAGTGCCAAACTAAAAAAAAAATTAATTTACCAAAGGATATGTTATTTCTGCAGTGTAAATGCATAACATACTTAAACACTACCAGAAGGCGAAACAACTTCCTTGTTCTTCGTAACTTTTCCAAAAAGCCTCTGTAGTAGCTTTACCTGATTTATAGAGTCAGACCCTTACAAACCACTGAACTGGCATTTTAAAAAATATCTGTAAGGAATTTTTTTTTTCTTTTTATAAAGGTTCACATGAAGCTATCCAAATGACTTACAGCAATATATCTTCTGCTATTAGGACATTTGTCTTGACTCAGTTAGAAAAAGGCAAAAGTAGTAAGCACTTTCTTCCCACTTTTCCACATTTACAATGTTCTGGGTTAGACTCAGTGCTTTTTCAGCAGTGTCAAAGCATGTATATTCATTACCCTGGGTCCTTATACAAATCAGTTATTTGTTATTTTTGTTTGCCTGCTATGCCAATCATGTAGATGAGCATAATCATAAAGGATTATTCCAACTTCTTCATTGCTTCTGCCTCAATGATCCTTACTTAGGGAACATAGTCATTAATACATCTCTTTCAAATTTTATTCAAAATAATATCATGATTCTGCTGTCTTGGTATTTTGGGGGACTAGAGTCTGTGCTGTAATTTGCAGTGTTCTAACTTGGTTGCTTCCTTGACCTCCTACTTTCCAACATAGAGTGGGGAGTTCAGGAAACTACAGCACCCGTGTTACCCATGTGGTCCATAAATATTTCTGTTACACTTTGCTCATTAAAATTAACAACATTTCTGATATTTCTTTGCAGTCATTCTGTTGTTTCTTGGATTTATTTTAATTTCATGTAACATTTTCTACTTTTCCAATCTAGTCCTTTATGGAAGCCTTAAGCTCTTTCTGGATGGTTTATTTTTACCTGCAGGAAACTGCTGTTGAAGCACCATTAGTATGTATTTTCTCTTCTTCTCCCTCACCCTCTACGTGTGTATAGATATAGATATATATACACATACACAAAAAATGTGTGTGGATATATACACACACACACGTATGTATATATACACACACTTGTGTGTGTATACACATACACATTTGATTGTAGTAAACAAATTTCTGAAGCAGTGTGAAAAAACACCTAAGTAGTTTCCATGTTTTGCCTTTCCTAATTTTACTCTTTAGAACAGATACACTTGACAGCTTATGAAGATGTGCTGGCAGGTTCCCATTATCTAGCAAAGACTCCTTTTACTGAAGCTTCTTAGCCACAATGCCCCCTTTAGCGTATTAATCTTTACACCTCCCTGAGAGATGAAATAAATGCCATTATCCACTTTCATAAAACCAAAACAGAGAGGTTGCATTTCAACTGCTCTGTGAGTAGCAGTGGCAGCTAAACTGGGCTGTGAGTAGCAGTGGTGATGACCTATTTGCCTGGCTGCCTAGATTCAGGTCTTGGTCAGATTTTGGCTTCCTGATTTGGTGGTTTGTAGTAAATTCTTTCCATCTCCAGAAGAGATCTCTCCTTTTTCATATTTATCACATCCCATATATATTCAGCATGCCTAGCTCCTTTTCTGCTCTTGCTCACAGATCCAGCACCTTGGCTGTTGCCAGGGTGGAGGCAGGGGGAAGCTATGCAGGTCCTCAAAAAACACCAGTAAAAAGTTGCTTTCTAACTTTACATACAATGATCCTTGCTGCTTCACACTATCACTCTGTGCAGAGAAAGAAATTGAAGTATAATGTCAAAACAAGAATGCAGAGAAAACTAAAATATAAGCTGCAGTTAGAGAAACATGCTCTTCCACAAATTACAGAAAAAAGCAGGTTTCTCTTCCTTGGGAGGGCATTCAGATTCTGCCTCCGTGATTGCTGCAGGGACCAACAGAACTATCATTACAACAGGAACTTATATTAATACAAAAAGCCCTACTTTAACTGAACCTAAAGCAGATTGCACATGGTTTTCTTCTGCTGTGTCTTCACAGTAATCCTTCTAAGGTACCAGATAGTTGAAAGCTATGGAGGTGCCTTTGCAGAAAAGAACAGGTCAAAGATAAGATCTCCATAAGCTCTGCCTACGTGTACTCAGCAGGTGCTATTAAAATAGGGAGTGCTGACCATCAGCTGTTTAAAAAAAAAAAAAAAAGGGGGGAGGGGGAAAATAATACACCTGGAAAACTGCTTATGGCAAAGGCTCTCAGCAACAGCATGTTCCTGCCCCCGTGCCAATTCCAGCTATAACAATCTGCACCCAAGGATCAAGTCACATCATCAGGGAGTAGGAATAAAAAAAATCAGAAAAATGCATTACTCTTAGAATGAGATATTACTAAATTTTATCTTCTACACTGTTTTTATAAGTGAGAAACAAGAGACAAAGAAACATACTGCTAGAAAGTACCTCAAATAACTCACTTCACCTATCTCCCTCACCAAAAAAGTCAGACAGTCCTATGGTTGTTTTACCTATTCTAACATCCCCTTCTAGCACAGAGAATTCACGGCCTAGCCCAGTACTTAGCCATTCTTGCACCAAGAAAATCTCTTTATGTCCAATTTCTCCAAACTAGAAGTATTCCTCTGTATGCCTTAACTACATCTTGCTTTGGCTAAGGCAGCTGATTCCTTGAATACAAATTTGAATACTTCCATTTTTGTAAAGGGTTTTTACACATAAGACAATCACATCTCACCCCAACATTTTTTTATTCCAGGCTCTTCAAATGGAGATATTCCAGAAATCCACAAAAACACCCATTTTCTAGCATTCCCACTTTTATCAGCTTCTTATAGACTCTGTCCACCTTTTTCTTGAAGTTCAGAGGCCAGAATGAAATAGAAAACTCTGCATAAAATTTTCCACTGCTGATGAAGAAAGCGAAATAAATGTTTACAGCCTTACATCTGACACTGCAGTCCTTAATTAAATCCTTTTTTTGTTTGGGTTTGGTTTTTTGGGGTTTTTTTTGTCATTACCATGTTAACTTGTCGTGGAGTTTCTGCTCCATTATTTCCTTTTCAACACCAGGTCCCAGATGATTTTCTATCATACTGATTTCAATCTAGCTATTCCATTTCCCAGTCTTGAATCCAGGTTTTTTTTATTCCTATGTAGGAATACAAATAAACTTTTTATATCTGCTCTTATTCAATTTCATCTCATTGATCTCACATAATCTCTGAAAATTTGTAACAATATAATTTTACATCTTTTGGGACCGTGATTCCTGTTTCTTAATGAACCAACAGAGAACTAGCGATGATTACTGTAAACAGGGTTACCAATAAGGCGTAATTATCTTAGCATCATCTTGCATTTGCATTATTTACAATTTTCGTTTTTTGAAAGCCATGTGCGAGACTACCAAAGAACTCACCACATCACATGTGCGAGGCAAACTTTACTATACATCAGGAAGTCACATTGGTTTGACATTACTTTTTCTTTGTGAAATCGTATTGGCTTATTCTTGTTCTGTAGGTTCTTAAGAACTGGTTGCTTGTTAAGTTGCTCTAGCCTCTTTTCAACTCTTGAAGTCAGGAAAGAAAGACTGTTAGATCAGTCATGCTTGCTTTTCTTCTTTTGAAAGATTAATTACTATGTTTGCCCTTCTTCAGCCCTCTGGGGCCAACCCATCCTCTATGAGCTCTCAAAGATAAACACTGCTGGTTTCTGAGCCATTGATTTGGTTAGTTCCTGAGGGATTTTAGGTAAACCTCATCAGACCTAGCTGACTTAAATACACCGAGCTGGAATAAATATTCTTTGACTTGTGCTTTTCCTGTTCTGGCCTATGTTCTCATCCTACTGTTGATTTTAATTATGTTAAATTGTTATAAGTAACTTTTAAAAAAAGGCCTGAAACACAGAAGAAAATGGAGCATTTTAGCTTCATTTCAGCTATCCATTATTATCTTTCTCCCACTTAAGCAATGGATTTATCGTTTTCCTTTGTTTTAACACCTAATATGGCAATCAGAACACTTTTACGGCCTTTTAATGTCTTTTACTCATTGGAACTTTCTACATCTTTTCAATTTTTTCCCTATATGTTTGTGTCACCCTTTCATATGTGTCATTAGCAAGATGGTGCTATGACCACTTACAATATAGTTCTTTCTGATTTTAGAAAGCTGTGATTAAACTATATTTTTCCTCTTAATGTCCCTGTGTTTTACATCAAAATAATTTTGTGTTGTGCTCTTGATATTGCCTCTCTAAGAAACCTTTCTCAAGACCTTTATCCCTTAAATAACAACTTCTATCTAATTATAAGTTGGCTGAAGTCTACCTTTCAATGCTCATCGCCACTGATTTTCTGCTATCATTCCTTCTTTTTCTTATAGTCAGAGAGATGGTACTCAGTAGTCCAACTGGTCCTTTGAAGTATTATGTTTCTACAGTGCTTTCAGAACACTTTCATCCTAATGGCCTTCTGCTTTCAGACTCTGAGCTCTATCCTCGCTATTTGTTAGAATCAAGTCTGAAATAGTTGCTCCCTTGGTTATTTTTTCCACCTTAGCAGGTCACCTTTGTTTGCTCGAAATATGGAGAAAATGAAATTTTTTTCAGGGTGTTTTAGCAAACACTGATTCTTTTAGCAAATCAGGTACTTTGATCTCAGCTGTACACCTCAACTATCCTCCCATGTACAAATCTATTATGATAAGTTTCCACTTATTATTTCAATATATCTTCATTTTTTAAATCAATCCCTGAAACTGTTTGATGTGGAGCCAGCTTTAGAGTGAAACTCTGCCTTCACAGTATTTAGTACACCTCTGCAAATGTTTACACAGTGAATGCATTTATTCTGCTCCTGCTTTTCAGGTAGGAATTGACATAGTAAGTTCCACATATTTAAGGAAATCATAGAATAAACGTTTGGGGGACAGCTGAATAACTCAGTGAAAACTGTGTGAAACCTCCCGGCACACAATATTGTGGCAAGTTCTATGAATACATCAGCTCAATAAATTCTTCAGACAGGAAGAGGGAATAAAACAGAAATTATTTTCATATTCTGCAAATCCTTGGTGTAGCCACTTAATGAATACTGCATCCAGCTGTGATCATGGTATCTCAAAAAGCCTAAGCTAGAACTGAAAAAGGACAGATTCTTATATCATGAAGAGTTCATTGGGGAGAGGGGGTAAGAACAAGTGGATGTAGCAGATTAAGTGACATGATCACTGAAATAAAAATGCAAAATCAAGCATTTGATAACTACTTTATACAACTACATGAAATCTCTCAGTTGTTTGAGTTTTGTGGTGGGGGGGGGGTTTAAAGTTGGAATGATGCACCTGTAGATAACAGTTAAAGACCAAAGAATCTGTAATGAAGTCTCTGATCTAACTTTCCTTTCAGTGCTTTTTTAAAATCACAAACTTCTGTATATATTAGAGAAAAAAGTCATATTTTTAAGAAGTATAGCATTAAGAACTATTTCAGAATACTGGAAAATAAAGAGTGTTCAACCAGGAAGTATAACTTTATCATTACAATTTGCATCACCCCTAAAGAGGAAACGGGATCTCTTCAGCTAACATATAAAAATGGTATTACTGCTCTCATATTTTTTTGGTATTAGCTGAAAAAATGCTGTAAGGCTCCAACTGCAAGTGCATGAAGGTAACCCACCTTGCTATACCTTGCTTCAGCACTGCCTTACATTGAAGGCCAATAAAATGAAGCGCCTCCTGAAATTTCAGAACTCTTTCAGCAACTTTCCAAAGAATTCCCGAGGAAAGAAAGTTTCTGATACTTAGTATTCGGGATTTAACAATGAATTCTTGTTTGAATAATTTTGTCACAGCATGTAGTATATGAAAAAGGCAATTATCTAGAAACAAACGTATTTTTTTTCCTATTACACTGTAGACAGAGTAGTATCTTTCAGAATTAATCTGTGCATTATCAGCTGCAAGTAAAAGTGCACTGTCAAAGTTCGAATGTATAATATTTACTTTTTCAAATATTCCTAAGCATTTCACTGCTTAACTGATAACATTTGATCAGTCTCCTTGCGACTGTATAATAATGAGCAACTATGAGAAATATTTTGCTGTACTTATGGACTAAGGCACCAGAGAACAATACATTCTTTCCAGCCAAGTCTTAAATGTTTTTTTCTAAATCTGCCTAGACTGTGAATAGTGCAGGGCAGTACCCTCCCTAGCTACTTGAACGGGATCTAGTATAACGAAAACGTAATCTATGTGCAGGATTTATGCCATAAAGTAACAATAGTAGAAATCAATATTCAACATTAACAAAGATTAAGGCTGAATTAAACATTACATAAAGAAAACTGAGAAAGTTAAAATAAACCTCGTAGGAAAACTTCATTAGAAGTAAGTAGATGCAGTCTGAACAGGCATGCTTTTGCTACCACCTCTATTTTGCTGGATTTATATCACCAGAACTTGTATTCTAAGTGTTTAACTTACAGTCCTGCTGTATCAGTGCCACAGCTTTCTAGAGAAAAGACTGGGATCAGAGTGCCATACTTCACTGAGTAAGAAACATCTCTCTAGTGCATTCTGGGTCAAGTATTACTAAAATGTAATCTATTGTTTCAATTCAACGTTCCCTTCATTGTATGAAGCCCTGTTACGTTGATAAGAAAATGCATTTGAAGAAATGCAGTGATGACTCCCAAGGTGACATCTAGAAGATTTCACTCTTGGTATCAAATAGACTGTGCTCAGCTGACTACAGAAGAGCCCAAAGCTACACCTCTGAAACATGTCAAGTCTTTTGCATCTTTTTTTGGCTAGAAATAATGCACAATGGCAACAAAAAAAAGTAAAACAATGCAGGTTCAGTATTTATGGCCTTTTGCACTACTCGAGCAGTTGAAACTTATATCATTGGTGAAGAAAGTCTGATGGCACTGGAAAAAGATTACAAGAAATTTTGTATCTCTGACAGAACAACAACATTTTGGTTTTCCTAGATGAAGCCCAGTCCATGTAAGTTATGTGGCACATTAGCTGTGACATTATGGTGGCCCTTCATGCTTTGAAACAAAAAGAATCTTTAGGAAAAAAAAAAAAAAACAACCCCCCCAGAAAACCCAACAGAAACAAAAACCCCTCCACAGTTCTCAAAAAACAAAACAAAACAAAAAAACCAAGCCCCCCTCAGACAGTTTTTGAGAGGGTTGGGGTTTTTTTATTTGTTAATCCCCTATTTTTTTCTGCTAATCCAAGACGCTCAGAAGGTGGATTCTGAAAACCAGACATTACTAATGACTGGTGTGATTAACAGTACCGATACAATAATCACACAAGCTTCTGTAGTTGGATTTCAACTGCTAGACAAGCCCTTACAGAGGTATGATCCTTTCAGCTAAGAAAGACTGTTTTCTACGACTAATCTCTTTAGCTTCACTGGGAATAAAAATGATGCTAAACTTTATAGATCACTGACTAATGCTAGACAGCACATGGGAAATTGTTTGACCTGTTTGCACTCATAATAAAGAAACCATTTCCCCTAAGGACCTAGAATCTCTATGAAAAAATTCAGTACTGAGGTTTCCTAGTTAATGCTTGTAAAATGTGTTGAGGTCTGGGATGGGAGCTGCTACAGAAACACAACATAATTTCCTATGATAAAAGAAGAGGGAATTGCACAGAAAGCAAGCCTCTAATCTTGAAAGCAGAAGAGTCATATGAGCTCTTAATTGTTTAGCATAATTATAAACATATGAATTCTTAAAAGACTACTGCCCCATTGGGTGCAGCATATTTTCTATAATAGAAGATGAAAAATGACAAGTTAGGTAATATTTTTGCAGAACACAATTTACTTATTATGATGGATCACAGACTCAACATAAGTAAACACTGTTATGTTTTTACAGGGAAAGTTAAACATCACACTGATGTACAAAGTGGTGTTTAGCCTATAAAAGATATCAGTTAATTCTTTCACTCTCTGCAGTGCTCTCAAGGAAGCTCCAGGCATGTGTTCCACTTTGTGCACATCACTTTAAAAAAAAAAATAAGTCCAGTGATAGACCATAAGATGGTCAACCGGAAAAAAAAAACCCACCCCAAAAAGAAAAACAACAACACAAAACCAAGACATCAGTGAGGACAATAAGGCCTAGAAAACCTGATCTGTGAGGAAAGTCTGACAGAAAGACAGCATGGTGGTAAAATTACTAGTATTTAATATTTGAGATGTCTGGCTAAGGAGTTATCTTTACTAAAATAACATTCCTTTTAACTAAAAGCTAAGAGTCTGTGATTGTTTTGAACTCCCCACTTGTGAGCTAAGGTAATACCAGGTGTGCTGCTCCTACAGGCTCCACCAAGAGCCGTCTCCCCACACTGTCACGTTATTTACTGTTTGACTTTTTCTTTGAACTTTGGCAGTTAGCAAGCTACTTGAGTCCAGCTCTGCCAGGGATGGATACCTGGCTTTGTTAAGATGGAAATGATTGTTTTTCCTCACCTCTTTCTTTTTTTCTGAAACAGTCTATAGGTTGGGTCTCTCCAAGCACTTGGCAGAGGACAGGGGCACGGAGGGGAAAACACTGTTCTCTCACTATGACCATAGTTAACAAAGTTTCTGTCTGACCTGCCCTAATTTGTACCTGAAGTACCCTGATTCTCTGACAACAGTATTAATCCTGGAGAAGGAAAAATAGATATTATGTGTGAAGGAAAACAATTCTGCCTTCCCTGACTTCTGAAGACAGAACGGTTAAGTGGTTTTCATTGGGTTTTAAGAAAGTTCGTATGGAATTCTCCTCTATTTTTTATTTACTTTCAACTTGCTTTATCTACCTAATATAAAAATGTAACAACTTTTGTGTTAGGATTCAGGAGGGATGAGTGCCTGACCCTCTTCAAGTCCTTTCCAAACCTATTAGTTATGATTTTACAAAATAAAATCTGCTTTTGGATGAGCATACAGAGTGATCATGAAACATTTGTTTGCTGGGCATTGACGGAATGGCTCAGGACCCTAAGACTGACAATAACCACATTGTACTCGTGAAACAGAATGCCTTATAGCGTGCCTCCCTTACCCTGAAATCACCCCCAGGGAAAAATCATCAGACATTAATTTATTCACACAATCCAAATACTGACAGCATACTTAGAAAAGCTTTGGAGATCCCTTAAAACATCTAAGACTAACATTTGATCTGATTAAAGATGAAAAAGCTTCCACAGTAGTCATATGATAATGGTCTCAATACCAAGAAAAGATTTCAAAGCAAGAAAAGAACTAATCTTAATTTTCATACCACCATTCAAAGCTTGCAGTTACCACATCTAGGATTTACATTGGAAGAATCCAATACCTTCAATTAGTAATACAACTAGTTCAAATGATAAATAATTTTCTCATGTTTCTATTAAAAAAACTTGGTAGAAAAAAATAATCTAGACAGTATTTCTCACATTTTCTTTCAACTGGGTAATGACTGAAAGGAAAATCCTCAGAAAATTTTATTTTAGGGAATGTTAAAGAAAACTATAGATGTGTGAAAAGTAGGAGTTACAAGGGAAAGTATTTTATAGCAGTTGCTACTAGTTACTGATATATCATTTCACACACAGTATAAAATTGCTTTGTTTTAGCTTTAGATATCTTTCTATGAATATTAACTTTTGTATTATAATCTTTACTACCCTTTCTGCCTTCAAGAGGAAAATTAAGAAAGCACAGAAACACTGCAGGAGCTTATAGTTTTAGCTATTCAATTTCCTACTCCATCCTTGGAACATATTTCTTCCTTCTCCCCACAAATATTTTGATCAGAAGGCAGAGTTCAACACAATAATCCCAAAGACAAGTAAATGATACTCAATTCCTACAGACATCATAAACAATCTCATCACTAACCAACTTCAACATCTCTTACTTTTCCCATCTGGAAATTCCAGGTTTCAAACACAATTGGTCTGTTAACAGTGCATGCTAAATAATTTTGGAGTTCATTAACAATTTTGAAAAGTTGAATAAATAGAAATCATTTACCATTGGGCTGAAGATGACCATTTTGACAGCTCAAAAACAATTGTTTTATGTTAATCTGGTTTGTTTTGCTTTCAGAAATTGTAAAAAGATTTGTTGAGTAAAATAATGGAATATGGAAATCATATAGCTCCATGTCATCAATAAAAATACAAAAATGGAACAAAGCATTTGGAGTGAACAATTTACTGAATTCATTTAATAGGAATTAATTTTCTGTTTTGTTTAAAAAAAAAAATAAAAAATCTGCATTTTTGCAGCGCAAGTAGTTTTGTACTGATTTTTTACCCAGTTCCATTAGTTGACTGAGCAATCTGGCCACAGTTCAAGGAAAAGACTCCTTTTTGTCCAAAATGCCATACTACCTCTTCTATTTGCATTGCAAAAATTCCTCCCCTCTTGCTTTAATTGGTAGAACAGAAACAAGGGTTAGAGATTTCTACAGGATAGGTGAAATTCATCACTCTTGTTATGTTGAAGTCAACATCCCATTAGACCTCTTTTTTTCAGAGCTGTCCTTAATGCCACAGATAACATCAATTACTCATTTCCTTTCTGGTCAGTAGCCTTCTGACCCAACAGCCAGCACAGAACTTTTCTAATTATGGGCAGCTTGAAATTTCAGTTATTTCATTTCATTTAGAGATATTAAAAAAAAAAAAAAAAAGGAAAATGTTGGGATAGAAACTGAAGTTAGCACACCCACAAAATGGGTACAGGCACATGGGCATCACTAGCTCCTCTCACCTTCTCTTCCTCCAGATTTTTCACAGAAAGAGGCTAATTGTTGCTGCTAAGAAGCTTTTTAGTTTTGAAATACTTAATCCTTCCAAATTTTTAAGTCACATTTGTCTTCCACAGAAGCAGGGGCATAGTATTGTGGGCACAGATCATGGCGTGTGATATAAAAATGAGACCCCACAACCAGACAATCAAAAAGACTTGGCTCCCTGCCTTGCTTTTTCTTTTAATCTGGCACCCAGGTCTCACAGGCTTTGCTGCACACTCAGACACTACATCAGTAGCCAGAAGATTCTGTGACAATTGGATAACAAGTGAAAGCACTTGCTCCCAAAGGGTAAGAGACTAAGATCTCAACAATTAAGCAGCTGAAAAACTTATAGTTTAAGTACATTTTTTGACATTTGTTTGTCTCCACAGTTGTTCCCCCTGCCATCTTCAAGGGTTCATTACCAAGTCTGTGCCCTCAGCCCTTTCACCAAAGAACATAGCAGCATATAATGTAGTAGCATACCCACCAATGTAACAAATAATGTGCATCTCGCAACTCTCAGAGAACAAGCCTTCCAGGGAGAAGAAAAGTTAAAATATGAAAAAAAAGCAGTAAGGACAGAACAAAAATTCATTTCTTAAAAACAGTTTACTTCACATCACTCTGACTGTTTATGCTGAAGGAAATTCAAAGCATGGAAAGAACTGGGTTACAAATGTTTTTCGTTAGAGGAAGCAGTATAAGCTTGTCATAAAACTGAATTGAAAATATACAACAATAAAATTTCTGTTTCTCAAGGAAGTTTCAAACGAGAAGGGCAAACAGACCAGTCCCCTTTCTGCTGCCTGTGATAGTCCATGAATATGCGTATTAACATAATGCACACGTAAAATAGATATGCCTACTGGGAAGTCATTACTATAGTCAATTATTGGTAAAATAGAAAAAATCCTAAGCCTGAAGTTAAGATTTCTAACACTTAACTGATTTCCAAAGGTTACCCAATCACGCTGAAATCAGTAGAGCCTCGCCTCTGCTTTCCATTAGACTAGACTGAACTACTGGAGTATTAGTCACTAAAACCTTTTTCTTTCTGAACTAACCTGTTTCTTACGCTAAGAGATTAAACTCTGGTGTAGACCTGCTGAGCCGAGTTGCATTTTTGTATGAGTCACAGATGCAGTTCTACTTCTTTAGCTTCGGTGAACAAATCACACTAGAGTAGTGTGCTAATTAGTGAGGAGATGACTTATATTGACAGGCAAATATCATTCTAATTACTAATGATGAGAAAAGAACTACAGAAAATACCCTTGTGGTTCAACTGTAACACCATCACTGATGAATAATATAAATTCTATTTAACTATATGAAAGTTGCACACAGAGTATTCTCCAGCTCCTCTTTTAATCAAAGCAATCGCTACAGACTCTTTTACGGACTATGCTCTTCTGTAATTTCCTCTTCTGTCTTCAAAACTACAGAAAAGCCTGAGTCACCCTGCCACCCCTTTCAGTAACTGGGTGCCTTAATCTCTCCTCTGATGTTTCAGTGATATTGACCTGTCTACAGGTCACATTTTACCCACCCATTGACCTTTTTTCTAAATGGCTCTGAGCCCTGATTTTGCCCATTCCCCAATCCCAGATTAGCTTTCCCCATGTAAAAGGCTGGTTGTATTCAGTAGTGAGTAGTGAGGAAGTGAAATTTTTAAAAAAATACAAACCTGTTACAAACCTGTATTTCACCCCGGCCTAAAGCCCACATATTTCCAGATGAATCTACAAAACTGCCTCCCACCACCCTCCCATTTGGCTAGAAATGATTCAATAGGTAGATTAGTAAGAATTGATAAAACGCTTAGAAAACAGAAAATCAGCTCAATCGGATTTTCCACATTCTACTTTGCTTTTTTTAAAGTTCATAGATGATAAAAATAGATTGATCAATTTATCCACTAATTTTATTTTCAGGTTCTCAAGCAGCTGGACACTCCTGTATCATCTGGATTCTCCTGTATCGTCTGGATTTCAAACACTCTAGGGAAATATTTTAAAAAGCTGAATAGTGATTCTGTGTAGGAATCTGTAGTAGGGGTTGTTTGCCTCTTTAAGAGGTCATTACGGTACTTGGTTTAATATAGTGTTATTTCAATTTTACATAACCTACATTTCAGGAAAAATCTGACCATAGCAGACCCTCTGCAAGAAATACTAAGAGACAGTGAGACAGTTTACTTACTTGCTCTGCAGACACATTTGTTTGGTTAGCAACTACCACTCAGAATCTTAATGCCTCTCACTGCCTGTCTAAAACAAATGGGACGTCCATCCAAGCACCACTGAACACCTAGGGACCAACTTCGTATAAATGATTTTCTGTTGTCAGTGTAGCAATAATTCTCCCTTGCTGCTATTATTATTCTTCATATGTACGTTGAGACTTGTTCATTTGAGAGTGCTCAGCACTTGTACATGAATAAAGATTATCTTGTTAGCCATTCAGTATCGTGTCAAAGATACAGGTCCAGGGATGGTCGTGACACCAAGGTGACTAGTTAAAACTGCAAGGAGCCACAGCAGGAAGGATAAAAGGTGATACAGAGTCCTCAAGATAAGCAGTTACAATTAATGACCACTTAGAGAGTTAGGCTAATACGACACTGTTTAAGTGCAAGAGTTAGAATTAAAAAGCCAGGCATGACTTTTGTTGTACAGTACTATCCTCAAGAGAATAAAAAGAATATGCTTTGAACGAGAGAAAAAAAGAAGGACAGGCACAGGCATCAGATAGTGCTCCAGTAATAATTTTCTAAAGCAATTCAGTACTCCAGTAAATGTAAGTCAAAAATGACCTCAACAGTAAGCAGACTAGTGCTGAAAGTGTGTCCAGCGTTACAAGAAACCATTGAGAAGTTGCTAAAACTGTCTGGCATATGTCTCACCTCTAACAATCTTAACCTCCTTCTGCTAAACTAAATATACGCTAAGGTCAGCTTTTGCCTTATAACTTCATAACTCCTTCATGTAACTTGGTGGGGTTTAATAACTAAAGTGGTAGGGGAGGTTGTTTGGAAAATTAGATATAGTTGTTAATGTTCCACAGATTTCTTTTTAATCCTTTAGAGAGAAATAAAATTCCAATACAATCAAAGAAAATAAGCTGATAACTGCCACTGTTAGCCCCTTCTTTGGAATAAAAAAATGACATGGTTTCTAAGAATTTTGGGGAATTTCATCATTCCAGAAAAGCTGTTCTGGAGAAATTTGTTTTCAAATATGATCTATTTCATTCTAACTCTTCCATGGTGAGTTGATCATGGATAAGATAGTAAAACTCTTGCCTTCTCTTGGACAATGCCTAACCTCCAGAATTCACATTTTTAGTCAAGTCTTTGAGGTGGCTATTTCATTTTTAGCTCCGCTGTCACATTTTCACCTACACAGACATCAGGAAGATATATTTCCTTCTCTTACACTAAAATTAGTTCTTGGTCTCAGGAACCCTAACTGCACAACACTTCTGGTCCCCTAGACTAAAGCAATCCATCTCCATCGTAACCCTGTCATTCTTGGAAACATTGTTTCCTATTCACAGTGCAAAAATCATTCTTTTCACCTGAAGACCTGAGTTAGTAGTCACTTCTGTCAGTATCCCCTTCTCCTTTTTAGCATAGAGCACAGCATTCTCAATGCACGCAGATTAATAGTGAATTAAATATTCAAGTGCAGACTGGAAAGGTCTACAAGGTAGAGGAGGAAAAAGTAGACACAGCTCTAATAAAGGCAGAAGGCAGAGGGCAGCCTTATTAACTATGGATGACTATATTTCTAAATTTCTTTGCTCCTTTGGTCTCTTTCCACACAGCGGCATCCAGTCCTGAAGACAGAGATTTTGTGATTACATTTGCATGAAAAAATACAAAGCTAAATGAGGTTGCACTTGTTCTTCCACAGTCAGCTGACACATCTCTAGTTTTCAGTACCTTGTAGCTTTCACACGAAGATTACTCATTATGCAGCGCAGGGTCTACTTAGCAGCCAGACTTTCACACATCCACTATCCCCTATAAGCCCAGGAATGGAATGAGTCATTTCATTGGGCTTATATTACTTGATTGCTTCATGGTTTCCTAATAATCAACACACTGAATGGAATCCAAATATTGTGAGAGGAATAGCAATAACACTGTGTTTTATGAGACTGTTCAGAAGCACCTCTGATGTACATAGCTCAAAAGCCCCTAAACCTTTGACATTAGCTATACTGCCTGCTACTTTCTTAATAATAATAATGGCGGAATAACACCTTTTAACCCTTTTTTCAATCAATTGAATTAACCAATTATCTATAGCTGTATTTAAGATAGATATTGCTGGCCTCACTGTTTTTCCCTGGAAATTGGGGTCTGGATGCCAGAATGCATTAATAGAGAAGCACAATTTTATCCCACTTTGGTGAAGTGAAAGATAAGAACCTAACATATCTGGCAAGGTGACTAGTTATCTCCTAAATAGGTATCCTACACAGCACATATACCTAGCCCTTCTGAGCTCTTGTGAATAGCACATTATCTATTCAGATTACATTTTTATCTATCCCTTAGCCAGCATGACTTGGCTAAAGGCATATTTCAAGCAATAAAAAGATTTTGGTTTATATATACATATATTTGATTTATAGACATGTATACACACACACAGAGGTGCATATGCTCACTCGCACACACATATTCCTTTTGCCACAAAGTAGAAAATGTGCTTAGAAAGAAAAGCAAAGACTACAATTAAATATGCAATTTTATTAAGTCCTCTTTTTGCTTTGTTCTTAGGTTTTTTAAGTCATTCTTAGGAAAAAAGTCACACTATTTCCATTGACCCTTAATGTAATGTGTTCCTATCATAGAATAGAGAAGTTTTTTCATATTAAAGAAAATCACCCTAAAAGCAGAGACACCAAGAAAAAAAAACAAACCACAGAATTAGATTGAGGCAGATGTCCAGAATCAGCTCTCAGATCACTGAAATTAGGAGACTGCAGCATGTATTAATGAAATGCAGACCCACATTGCAACAAGTGCAATATATATATTCAAGGATACTGTCTCTGCTTTTTAGTTGTCACTACACTACTACAAACAGATATTAAGTGTACCTATAGTGTATCTGTATTTGCAGACTCAATTATATTTGATATGTTGACAGGTCTCTAGTGCTCATTCAGGGAACTACTCGCCACCAATTTACCATCTAACTTTCCTTTTTTTAAAAGTAAGAAGGAAATAATATATTGAGGAAATAAACTGTTCTTGGCAATGTTTTTTAACATTGCCACTGCAAACTAATAAGATCTAAACAAGGTATAATACTTATGTTTCACCTAATGGGAAAAGAAACACCCATAGCAATAACAAAAACCAAGTCTAGTTGTGTAAAACCTTTGGTGACAGGTACAAGTGCTGCACAAAAACATCTACTTTGAAATTTGTGAGTTTTTTTCCTTCCTTTCAATTTTTTTTGAGAATTAGAGAATTAGGTTAGAAAGTAAACTAAAAGCCAGCCACTAAAGAAAAGCTAGGTGTGTGCAATGAGGCAGAGCCACCTCTACATCCTCTAAGCAGAATTAGGATATATTCATTTAATGTGCATCAACTACTTGGTCACTTCTTTCCAGTTTCTATAGGCAGGCAAGTACCTTTAACTCATCTGCTTAGGATTGTCTCAAACTGGCAGGACCTCTGTTACTGAAAATAAACTGCCAAGCATGACATGCCTTACTGGTTTTTTTTCTGTGCTGAGATTAAGGTAAAGAGAAACTTCCTGGATCGATCATTATAAGGGATACCTAAACTTAACTCAGTCTTGAGGTTCTATAGTCAAAATAGGTTAATAAAAATATTGATCAGCTTCATTTTTACAGTTTTGTGACTCTGTTCTTAACAAGGCTAAATGCAACACTAAGAAAGGCTGACACTTCCCACAGTGGAAGCCTGATAAGAAAAAAATTGTACTGGATTCTTCATTACCTTCCCAGATTGCTTTCACAGCTTTGGGAGGTCTGGAGACCACTAAAATGTTTGGTAAGATTTAGCAGTTCTCCAGTATTGATGCTTGCCCAACTGTGGCACAAAGCTGCAATTTCTTCTTACTAAAAAGTGCCTGGGCAGCAGTCTTCAACTCACTTTGTTTCATTTCCCTTCTTGCCTCTTCAGCTGCTTTGACATCAGGAAGGCAACTGT
The DNA here is from genome assembly GCF_026419915.1 of Harpia harpyja. NCBI lineage: Eukaryota > Metazoa > Chordata > Aves > Accipitriformes > Accipitridae > Harpia > Harpia harpyja. Next base: position 37,557,400 of record NC_068941.1, read on the forward strand.
GTTCAAACACTTGCCAGGTTTGGAAGACACCTGTTAGAATTACATGTTTCAATTGTTCTTCCACCTCAGAAACATGAATGGACAAACGAAGGCATGAGAGCCAATGGCAGCATATCTGCACACTTCAGCAGGCAACTTCCATGTGAAACCCCACCATGACTGTAGAGCCTGACCTGAGGACTGAAAGCAGTTATAACACTTCCATTCACTTCCAGTAGAAGGCCTGGCACACAATAGGCTACTTAAAGCTAGCTTAAAAGAATCTTCTATGAAATGGTTTCAATAAATGTGACTAAAACCTTACCTTGGGATACACTCATGGTAAATAGCCTAAATCTAAGGAAAAACAGCTCTCTCCTCCCTCTGGTTCTAAGCACTAAGAGAACTACTGACTCCCACACTAGGAATCCTTTACACGTAAACGACACATCCAATTACCACTAAAAAAAACCCAAAAGCATTGGGTCAAGTACAATATTGATGTCTAACAACCTTTAAACTCTTCTTCCTACAGTAGGAGCTTTTCAACTCATGTGTCAAATTCTCATTGCCAAGATGGCAAGCTCTTTTGCTATTGTTGCTCTTCTAGATCATCGACAGAAAGACTGAGATTTAAGTTCCTGTAGGCTTAAACACACAAGTTGCTCTTTCAACTGGCTGCCAGAACTCTCCTGCTCAACCACATTTATAATGAATGTTCCTCTCCCAGGTGGGTGATATGCAAAGGAAATCCAGAGCTCCCTATTTGGAATTACCATTACAAAACATAATCATTACAGAATCAATTTTACAACAAAAGGTATACCAATACCTTTCTGAGATCCCAAATAACTCCAAGGAGAGCTGAGTATACAGGATGTAACTTTCCACTGCTTGTGAAGTCCTCTGTCCTCATGTGAAACGATCTGCAGTCCCCTTGCACACATATGCCATAGTAGAAAATCAGCCCCCGAGTCCTTTCTGAACCACTACTGCTTCCTCAGCCATGCCTCCAAGACCGAGCTGCTTCTACGTTCTTCCCTACAAAGAGCTTTTGTACTTCCTTTCTCTAGATCTCAGGTTTCACAGCAACGCACTTCTATTAGCCCTGCCCAGCATCCGTAAGTAGCTAAGCATACCAATATCAACGAATGATATAGGAATTATCCTGCCAGGAACATTTCCATCAAAGGAGAGAAATGTTAACATAAAATGGTAGGGACCCATCCTTTCAGTTCCTTACCCTTGTCTTAAGTATGAAGGCAAGAACAAAAATTAAGCTTCTTACCAGCACCTCCATGTGTCATTCATGCTACATGGCTGCTACTGCTAAAGAGCCCAGCAGCATAAAAGTAAGTCTAGTAAACTTGCCTTCCTGTCTGTCTGTATTATCTATAATAATTGCCAGGGGATGAGATGCTAGCAAGTTCTTTTCCAAGTTCGGCCATGGACACCACCAGTTGATAACAGTGATAAAGTTGAGAGCATTGGAGGAATTACATTGACTTTAAAGCTGCTTTGAGATCTTTGTGCTTTGATGAATATCCAAGAGGAGCCAGTAGTTACATAAGTGTATTTTATATGGACATTTCAGTAAATCAGGATCCCCACCCATAGGATTGTTCTGTGGCTATCCTTTGTCCTGGTTTCTGCTGGGATAGAGTTAATTGTCTTCCTAGTAGCTGGTACAGTGCTATGTTTTTGAGTTAGGTATGAGAGGAATGTTGATAACACACTGATGTTTTCAGTTATTGCTAAGTAATGTTTAGTCTAAAGACAAGGATTTTTCAGCTTCTCAAGCCCAGCCAGCGAGAAAGATGGAGGGGCACAAGAAGTTGGCACAGGACACAGCCAGGGCAGCTGACCCAAACTGGACAACGGGGTATTCCATACCATGTGACGTCATGTCCAGTATAGAAACTGGGGGAGTGGGGGCGGGGCATCGCCACTCGGGGACTAACTGGGTGTCGATTGGCAGGTGGTGAGCAATTGCACTGTGCATCATTTGTATAATCCATTCCTTTTATTATTGCTGTTGTCATTTTATTAGTTTCTTCTTCTCTGTCCTATTAAACCGTTCTTATCTCAACCCATGAGTTTCACTTCTTTTCCTGATTTTCTCCCCCATCCCACTGGGTGGGGGGGAGTGAGTGAGCAGCTGCGTGGTACTTAGTTGCTGGCTGGGGTTAAACCACGACACCTTATACAAGAATATTGTTAAGTACAGATTCTTAAATGGCTAAACTGATGATGCTCTAGAAGATAGCTATATATTAAAACAAACAAACAAACCCCACAAGCCAGAATTTGAACTTGCCCTTTGCAAGAGAAATGGCTGGTAGCAGGGCAGGGAGGAGAGGAAGGAGGGATAATAATCAGAATTCTGACTTCACATTTATTTTCTAGTGTCATTTAGACCAAGTTAATGTCAAGGGTGAACTGTGCTAACATAAGCAGTAACATCTCCTGCCACAGACTAGGGTCAAAAATCAGGATAACCAAACTATAATCAAACTTGGAGAAAGGTGAGAAGTTTAAAATTCTAATCCATTTCAGTCTCTGCTAGGCTTTTCTGAGAAATAAAAAATGAAAGTCATAGGCAATCATTGTTTCTGCAGCAAAACCACCACACAGAATAGGAATAGCCAGGTGGGGAGGAGGCAGACAAAATTATTCACATGCTGCTTTTATGTATTCCTCAGAGAGCAGTGCAGCTGCAGGGAATCCTGAGTAGATGTTCACTTCCAGAATTAATGTTACGTAGAAAGAACAAACATGAAACTCTTCACTCTCTGTTTTGCTGCTTTTGCTGCTAACATGCATCCCTTACATACCTCACTGCATGCGGCCATCATTCTTTTAAGTACTCGACAAACCACTAAGCACAATACCTTATCCTTCACTGAAAACAGCTCAATAAAAAAAAAAAAAAAAAAAACACCACCAAACAGACAACAGTTGGTTTGTAAGTATACTCATCAAATTAACAAAATGCCTTTTTGTTCAGGAAATCCATCATTTAAGGGGAGGCAAGCAGGCAAGCATAACCATACACAGCTACCTAACTGGGACAATTAAGTATTTGTATGAGTGACTCATTTCTATTCATACTTAAGTGCACATTGTACAGATGGAGTAATCCATTGATATTCAAGCTTTGTGTGTTAACATCACGCATCCTTTTAAACTAGATTAGAATTTAAGTCAGTGAATCATAAGTGATACAGGTAACTGGTAAGAGAGGAAGACTATTCACATGGCTAGTTATAATGACTCCCTGTCCTTCACAGGAAGGACTCCCATCAACAACAGTTAACTTTATCACAGTAACCAGTCTACCTTCAAAAAAAATCCCAACCCAACCACAAACCCCAGGTAAACTAAATGCAAGGGGTAGCATGGTAGAGCCTGTGAGAGTAAAACCTTTATATTCTTACCAGGCCTCACTATCAGTGTGTCATCTATCTTTACAGCACAAGTGTTCTTTGCCTTTTTTTTTTTTTTTTGGTTCCCCTCCTTTAAGATTTGAACTCTTCCTGCTATAGGCTGTTGTCTTTTGTACGAGCAGATTTGAATCTAGTACATTTCAGGCACTACTAGAGACTAGAAATCAATGGCGATATCTCTGTAAAACTCAAAAATACTCTTGTTTAAAGAATGTATTTCTATAAGACACCATATTTGTCACATTTTACTTCTGAATAGTACTACTATATTAGTAGTTCAATAGATTTCTGCAAGATCATTACCTAGGGGTCAGACACTAGATAGAATTGAGCCCTATGTTTTTATTCTGAGTTTGTTTCTGTCCAAAACAGACATCTTGTGAGAGATGATTAGGACTGATCTTATTTATGCAAGGGGACCTGGGCAGATTATATATATAGTTTACAGTTAAACATAGAACCCATAGCAGAACCGTAGACAGAACAAGTTGTATGACCCTGAACCCACAGGATAAAGAAAGAGGATAAAACCCACAGGACTAAAAAAAAAAAAAAAAAACAAAAAAAAAACAACAACAAAAAAGAGAGAGAGAAGAAAAAAAAGAACATAGAGGGGAGATACTGTTCGCTACTATCTTAACTATTTCTAATTCCTTACCTGAAGTTCTAAAGCTGTGCTTACACTGTGGCATAACCCAAGCAGTGTACCAGGAAGGATACCCAGCACAAATAAAGGACTGAAAAAACTCAGAGAACCAAAAGCCTAATGTTGTGTACCATAACAGAAGAATAATTTTCAGCCTAATTTAAAATAGCAGTAAGAGCCACTATGGAAGGAAATGCCTAAGATTATATAGAGCTCTAACTACTATTAAGACTCTAACAACTCTAAGGCTATGTAGAGCTAGACAACTATTGGTATCACAAACTAAGGCAAATGTGAAACTTCCCAGAGACCTAAAGCATGAGGTATATGTGAAAGCGAGCAAGAAAGAAAGGAATCTCAGAAGGGAAAGAAAAAAAAAGTGTAGAAGCAACAGAAAAAACTAGGAAAAAGCCTAGGAAGAGACTGTTGGTGTATTTTAAGACCAACGTTTCCTGAAAAATGCTGGCTGATGTCAGCAAAGCAGCTCCCTCTTATTGGATTTCACTAATGCATGGAGAGATTGGACTTAATACATCCTCTGTACATAATTAGGATTGCATCAGAGATATCTGTTTTCATCAACAATTTCTCTTCACCGAAACAATCCACAGATAATGTGACCAGGCTTTCATTTTTAATGTACACAGAAAATAATCATGTGAGGGGATACAGTCTCCCTTTGTTAGGCTGCACTGATGCTGAGGCCCTTCATACTTGCTTTGGTACTAGAAATAAGTAATCAGAGGAGATAGAAAAAGTCTTATGTTTTAGGATGGTGCATTTTTCTCCATGTAAAAAATAGAGTCTTAAAGGTATCCTTTGTAATAAAAGGACATCTTTTTACTCTAAGACTGTTTCAGACACCCCAGAAGTTCAGTTGCCTTCTCTGAGAACTGTAACACAGTGAAATAATGAAAGCTTTAATTTGTATAGCCATGATACCTGGTACTGGAAGTAGAATTTTCCAGTTATTTTCCAAGTTATGCCTGGTTATATTTCCAGTTCTAGAATTGAATTTCAGTTATCTAGTGAAAAAGCTTATTCTTTCAGCCCTATATTGTGGAGAGCTTCTGACAGATGGCATGACAATGCATTTTAGGATTTACTGTGTAATATAAAAAATATACCAGATACATGAAGTTATTTTTGTTGGATAGCTTTCATCCAAAAACCAGCTTAATGTTACCTCAGGAAACTCAGCTGGTAGGAACTACCCCATCAGCTTGTCAGCTAAGTCTACTTTTGTAATAGCAGTCTGAGGATTGCTATCAAGACTGATGCAAATCTAAGATACAATCACCCTGTACTCATGCATCATCAAGCATCATTTCCCTCCACCCCCTTACAGTGGGATATAGTTCTAGTGAAAAAAACAATGACATCATAAGCATTGTTGTCAGAGGCAAGGCTACAAAAACTGACCCTAAAATGGAACAAGGAGATTTGGATGGAGGTGACCAAATACAACTCTAGTGGTGCAGCAGTGCGTAAACTTGGAAGTCCATTTGGTCCATTGCTTTCTCTGGTGTCACAGAGCTATAGGGAGGGGTTTTGGAATTGGCTGCAGTTTCCACTGAAATTTCCATATTTCAAATGAAGGTACTAAATCTTCCTCAAATAGACTGAGCTTAAAAAAAAAAAAAAGGAAAAAAGTCCACCCCCCACCCCATGTATTTACAATTGATGTCTCACCAGGCACAGAGTACATGCAGGTGCGTGCATGAATGTGCACTTGTATTATCCATGTGTGACTTCTACCTAGGTGAGTTTAGGCTTTAAGTATCTTTCAAAAAAAAAAAAAAAAAAAAAAAAAACAGAAGAAAATACATGCACATCTGAGGGTGGGGAAGAAATGTTTGCTGACCTCTGCATACAAACATTTCATAGATCTTTTACTTTCAGGTACTCATTTATACGATTTACACAAAATTAAAGTTCCATAAGAAAATGACTTAGTATTCCCTCAAAATGCTTCTCTGTCTCCTAGTTTCAACTCTAGTCAAAACCAACCTTTTTTTTTTATTATCAATCTTAAAAAAAAAAAAAAAAATCAAAATCCTAATGTTTTACACATATCTTGCTTGTGTTTTTCTCTTCAATATTTAACTTGCATATATTTCTCTAAGTAGCGCCACTAGTATTTCCTCAAGGAAAAAGGCATTATGATTGACCAAGACCTTGTTACTTCAGGAAGCAAAAAGTCTCCATGCACTTGCTTCTCCCTTAATGTAGCAGAGCCATGACTTCCATGATATACCTTTTATACACATAGACGTTGCTTTCTGAAATGACACTTGGTATCGGGCTGTTTTTTTCATTTACAAAGACAACAACAGTAATTTTGTAATCCTTAGAACACACTAGTTCACTTTGTATTCTGTAAGTATTTTTCTTTTGATTTTATTCTAGCTCATCTTGCTTTTTAAGTCTCCATAATCTCTGCACAACTGCAAACTATTAGGACGTTTTTCAAATTTCAAGTTCTGTCCAAACTCCATTAAAATTATCACCTTTTATTTCAGATATTGGCATCTTATCTTTTTATCCTCTACCTGGCTCTTTATCACATTGTTTGTCTTTTCATCCTGAAAAGATCCCTTGCCATAACACTTTCTCACAAAACCCTACATTTTTTTGCTGTGCAGCTGAGTTAATTCAACAGAAACAATGTGTTTTGATTTCACATGGCTACACTTCATTATTTCATTGGTTACATTTATAATTTGAGATACTTTTTAATATAACAAATAACAGAATATATAGAAATAACAGAGAGTAAGAAGCCCAGGAGTCTTTAAAAGTTTATATTTAAATTCCTATTTAAAAGCAAAGAACTACTGCATCCTCCATGGAGGAACTGTTGTCAGTCACCACAGTTTCATTGGTATTCATTCCGGGTCACGAAAGAGGCAAGAATTGCAGACAGGAGAAGAGGAATACGGTTTGCATGCAAAGGAAAACTGCTCTCCTGCAAGGTTAAACAAAGATAATTTTAGAAGCCTTTCCCAGTAATATATTTATGCAGGTTTTACTGACCTAAATGAAAACTTTAAACCAAAAAAGCCCATAACCTTTGAAAGATGGGGGGGGGGGGGGGGGGGGGGGAAGGGGGGGGGTCTTGGGCATTGTTACTTTCAGCTAAAGAAAGAGGAATTCTCTCTATCCACATATAAATGAAGCAGCCGACAGCTTAAACATGCAATATAAGAGCTTTTTATAAGACTAGTCTTTTTAAAGTAGTATTTTATTATGGTCCACTTATTAATACAGACAGGATCATAAATACCAGTTCTTTTGTACATTTAGACATAGAATTCATCCCACAAAACCCATGCTATCTCTCCTTCCCCCACATACTTACTTTCAATTCTGTTGAGGTCTTATAAAGCCCAACATGCTGCAAAACTGGACAGATATTAGATAATGTAAGAGACAATGCAGAGCAAGTCAATCTTTCTTTTTCTTTCTCAATACTGCCAAATTCTGATTCCTAGTCATCCATAATCCATTTACATCCATATATACACGTCATAGATATCTCCATGGAATGCAAGTTCCAAACCGCTTTTTCCACCTTGGACTGGCATTTTGACAAACCACCAGATTTCCATCACGCTGCTACTGTTGTCTTCCAAACTGTTATTTCTATTAGAAAAAAACGACTAGCACTTGTCACTGAACCTTACTATATATACGTATATATTTCCTGGAATGTATCTTCAGCAATGATAATGAGAATCATATCACTTCACGGTACTTCAGCCATTTTTAAAATATAGATAATATGCAACACTTAAACTGTCTCTTACAGATGCTGCAGGCATAATGGTAAACATCACTGATATCAGATGAAAGGCCATACACACACACATACCAGCCGATATCCCTGGAATCGGAGTTGGAAAAAATGCATTTACAAAATTGCTAAAATATTTTAATGATAGTATATATATCATGTGCATTCCTAGTTATCTCAGGTACCAGAAACCTATGATCAGAAAAGTCTGTTCTGTAGCTTCCACTGACTACACTAGTAGTGAAGCAGAGTAAGAAGCTTCATTTCAATGCAGGAGAGTGTGGTATTGCACTTGTCTTGGCAAAAATGATGCCGAAATCAGTGGGCAGACCACAAGGATCTGCATGGCACTTTATGCTGCCCTCTGGTTCACAACATAGCCCTTAACATTACCTTATTCTCTGACAAAGCAAACATCGGTGTTCAAAGCCAAGACTCTAGCACTCCAAATTTTCACACAGTATTTTCACCAGTTGCTTTTTCAATTTTTTTTTTTTTTTTTTTTTAACAGTACCTTCAAAAGTGGTTGGACAGACCACAGCTTGGGGTCATCAACTTTCTCCACATTCACTTAATATTAGATAACTCAAGTTTTCACCAAAAAAAATAGTGTGATAAAGTATTTTATTTCATTTAACTAGTTATAAAATTGTGAAGTGAAAAAGCACAAGTCAAACATTTCTGTAAAAACTAAATCAAGGATTTTATTATCACAAAGGAACAAGCAGAGAGACTTCTACATCTCAGTATTCTCACATTCGGAACTGTATTTCAAAAACAATGTGGTAATTCATCATCACATACACATAGCATTCAAATAATTTTCATAAGAAAAAATATGAGCCTATACTTCCCTCAGTGAGACTGAGAAGTCCATCATTAAGAGAGATCCTCCCTCATGATTTTGTAAATAAACACTGCAGTGATATACCAGCTTTATACACAATAAACTCATCACACCAGAATGCTGGATGTCTCAACTTAGCCACAGAATACTGAGCAGTTAGTAAGGCTTGATTGTTACTTACTTATTTTTTTATTTAAAAAAAAAAAATCAAAACTTGAAGGTCTGGATATTTTTTTGTTTTTAAAAACACTTTCATAATAATCTTGACTCTCTTCTATTGCCCTGCTCCAACGTGCAGTCCAAACACAACTTCAAAGCCTTGAATAAGTGAAGGCTATAGCCAAGATGACTAATTTGCCATGTTGTGTTCATCCTGTTATTTAGGAATGAACAACAGTCCTACTGTTTCCATAATATGACTCTGTGATGTTAATATATATAAAGTACAAAGGACAGAAAGCTAGCCTCTGACATGAATTTGCTCCAGTTAATGAAAGTATCATAGAAACTTACATAATTTGGAAGAACTTTTGATAGTTTAATCCTTCTATTTTAATGAAGCTTTACCCTTGAGATGTTACTTAAAATCTGATTTGGCATTGGACCAAAAAGTGCTCTGCTATTGCAAAAGAGTAAGAAGTTCCATACACTGTAGTAGGAATTTCCTTGATAGATTTTCTCTGCATAAACCTGACATAGATTTATAGTGTTGACACTCTGCAGAGAAAGAAAGTAAATGCATTTTCATTTTCTTTGTCTTTTTTAAAAGGAGTGACTCATCCCATTTTCACTGGATGTAAAGGGGGAACGGGTAAACAGGTCATGCCATTAAAAACCCATCAAAAAGGTATCTTGAATGGTATATAACCACTAATTTAAGGCTGTTTCAAAAAAGGAACAGACTGCATATCTAGATTTGCTAAGAGGACCAGCATTCTTCAAGAGTCGTGATGGCATATGTGTGAATGAACAGGTCTTCCCTCTTCCAGGCAGATGTCTGCCTCCTAGAAGTTGGATGCTGCTGCCGTATTTTCAGTCTCCTAATAGCAGATAATTCTATTTCTTGTTGATGGTGTTTCATTTCTTTAAGCCCCAGAGTTGGGGGCTTTCTAAATGATTTCTTCTTTTGAAAAGATGGAGGTTAATGGAAGCCAAGCTTCTCATTCACACACCAGTTTACATTTGAGAGAAACACAAACTGAGGGATCATCCTGACAGGTTGAAAAAAAAAACCCTCAAATTAAAAAAGGGATTTTTCAGACTACACATTTGGAAAGGTAGCATGTGTTAGTTTTGCAGCCATACATGCATTCAGAAAGTCATAGGTGTTACCATAAAATCATTTGCAAAACCTTTAAAATTGGGATAGGAAAATAATCACAGTGGCAGACTAGTCCCTTCGTTTACTTTAGAGTGAACTCCTTTTCCTACCCATCAGTGAAAAGACTAAAGCAAGAGTCCAACAGCAGCTTTGTTAGAAAGCTGCCTTTCATAGAATATCCCAACATTTCCATTTTCTCCTTGTTTGGACTCCAACAAAAGTAAAACTTTCCCATGAAATTCTATTTTGAAAATATTTACATTCACATTTCAGTAGTCAAAAAATACAAACTTCCTATTGTTGAATCATTCAATTCAGATTAAAATGTTATACTTCAGTAAGTAAATCTGCTGTCCCTTCTGTATAGTTACAATTAATTTCATTCTGACATTTTTACTAGAACATTTTTATTTCATTTTAGTCTGGATGTTCTACATTTGCTGGCATTAAATATGAAATGTTTTATCCAAGGAAACTATCCTTTTTCTCTAAATACAGCTTCTCAACTAATTTGGATTTTTTTCCTCTTGAAAATTGTCAAAATTATATTCACACAAATTACGCAACTTTTTAGATGAAGTATCTCTGAAAAGAAACTACTCTGTTTGAAGGTCTGAATCAGTTCTAGGTGTCAGGTGCCTGCTATGAAAACAACATGGAAACTTTTACTCTGCCATTGCTACACCCACCCAGTGCCAAACATTAGAACAGCAGCACCACGCTGTAGACTTCCAAGCATAACAATGGCCTTCACTGGAGAGAAAAAGCAACCTAGCAGATGAAGAGTGCACAGGTTCAGATCAAAAGTAACTAGAAGGGAAAAAGAATACAAAGACAGACAGCAATAAACACATGTCTGAAAAACCTACGTTGTAGATATCTCAAACTTCCTTAAATTACTTGGAAAATTTATTGAATGCCGATTCTTCAGATAGGAACATCAGAAGCTTAAGGTCTCTATTAAAAATATGATGCATTTAAGTTTTTTAAGGATTTAAAGCATTTTATTAAAAAGTCTACACATCTCTACACAAATTTTTATTTTCTGACAGAGGGAAGCAAATATCATTCTAAAGGCCTTGCAAGCTGGACTTTTAAAGTGAAAGAAGGACATGTAGTCAAGCTGTGATCATAAATTTATGTCTCAACAATATAATATCTTTTTGTGTTACTGGCAGAGAACATGTTTGCCTCCATACAGGATATACTAATCTGTAACTCCCAACCACAAAAAAAATGAGGTGGCAGAACAGAAGCAGCAGAGAAGACTGGTAAATTGGACTGTATGTTTAACTCCAGTCTCAGCCTACACACAGAATAGGTGGAAAGAGATCTGTATTGTTCCCTTCTGGTTCATTCAATCACCCTCCTTTATAGGTTAGTTTTATTATTTTTCACAGCTGCAAAAGTTCAAATATCCTAAGAGCAAAGGAATGTGAGATTCCTTGAAGATTTTTAAATGGAATTTTGGGATGAGCCATCCCCAGAAAAATTTCCAATGCTCCACCCCAACGGTGACCCACCAAAGCAAAAAGATGGATTGAAGCTGCTGGCTAAAAGAGAAGCAAATTTTTCTGATATACTCAAAACATTCACAAGTGGTCAGGTCTCTATTCAGTGCTGTGTCGCTTGAAGGGAAGAAAAAAAGATTTTGAATGAGATACCTAGATATAACTGAAAATATGATATTTATTTATTTATTATAAAAAATATTAATAGTGTGGAAAGAGGAAATACTGAGATTCTCATTCAGTTGCAATTTGAAAGTCAGCCCACCTTTATGAAATTACCCATGAAAAATTTTGAACAATTTTCATTTGCTTTATTCCACCCCACTTCTTGAAGAATAAGCTGAAAACTATTACAAGGTACTGTTTCTAGACATATTTACCATATCAGTAAAATGCTAGTTTTATATAAACATCAGTAATACTGAGGTCTGCTCTATGAAGTAACTATGTTGAGCTAATCTAGGCTAAGCAATGAATCCATTAGCTTTCTTTGATTTTCTACTGCCAGAATGGGAAAAGCAGTCACTGAACAAAAACCATGTCACAGAACACTGTTAGTTCCCAATCAGAGCACTTTAAAAAAAAAAAAAAAAAATTATTAGGAATAATAAAAAAAAAAAACCCACACCAAAAAAACCCAAAACAACTGTGACCACTGTCAAATTCCCACCATGGGGTCAACAATAGCATCTCAAGCTGTTTGTTAAACTTCAAAGACAGATGGCTGAAGAGATTGTAAGAATGACTTCAGGGATACTCACTGCTAAAAGATTCTCTCTTTTAGGAAAGAATATCAATCACTGCTGTTATTGTGCCAATAACATTTATATCAAAAACACAACAATGGAAAGAAGCAAGGTCACTCCTCTGAATCACTGAACTCCCAAATGACTGCTATATAATTTTGATGACTGAACTACTATGATTGCTTACTTGCTGCTAAATAGAAATCTGCAAAGTGACAATAAGAATGAACAGATATGAGTTTTGTTAATGAAACTTTGTACAATGCACCACCATTATGCACTCCCTTATGAGGTATTTTCTTTTAATGTACATATATGTACTGCACATGCACATTTTGCATACATATCTATATAGTCACTTTTTTAAAATATAAAATTTGTATTTACACATAAACAAAACATGGAAATCTTTCTATATGAATTAGCCGTGTTAACATGCTTTGTCTGAAAAGTAAAGAGGTTAGAAAATACCAAAATCAGGTATAAATGTACCTTGTACATGCAAATAAAAGTAATTTTCACTTTTGACAACATTTGTAGTGCTTATCTCTAAAATACCGAAATGTATCAGACACGGCAATCTAAAGCAACTCAGGAAAGCGTTGCCTCGACTCAGATTTCAGTCTCATTCAGATTGGAGACTTGCTCTTTTGTAAGTTTATACTACAATGCTAAATGTGCAAACATTAACTAGTATTAGTGAACTAACCTGAAAACTTAAACCTAGTTTCACCCATTGAAAACACCTCACAGAACTCAGGTGGACAAGGTTGTCAGATTTCAAATTTAGACTCCATGGCAGTTCTGGGAATTGCACTAGGAGCCAGTGCCACAGTGTTTGGCCCTTTTTTCTGACAGCCCATCTAGAAAAACTACAAGAACTCTTCTCTCAGTAATTTACCAGCTGACTTCAAACTTCTCACTGCCCAAAAACTGTGGGCATTTTAAAGTGATGCCATGACCACACAGTGATGTAAGAAAAAGCTATAGACAGTTAATCTATTCCGAGGGAAAAACTGAAACAAGATGGATGGCTACTAATTAATGAATTATAATCAGAATTTATAGATATTTTTCACAATTTAAGACTTTTGAACACAATAACAGATTGTAGATCCAAACAACCTACAGCAATCTCTCAGTTATCATTTCCATTACAACTAATATTACAGTACTCAACAAAAGACTTTAAAGTGCGTAATAGCTTCTAGTCTCTCTCCAAAATTTTGCTTGTTTCAGCTGTAAGCTGTGACAAAAATATTGTGGCAACATACTTGCAAATAACTATTAAATTAAGGACAAATGAGTACTGAAGACAATTCTCTAAATTGTCAGTTTCACTTATGTGGACTTGTACTATTTTATTTCACTCCTTCCATTTATTTCATTTCTTCTCCATTACAAAATGGTCTGTACAAGCATAACCTGAATGTAATTTTTCTCCTTTAAGTTATTCTCTGCATACTTACAAGCTGCCTGTCTGCATTACTAACAGGATAAATACCTGACATCTTTAACGCATAAGATCAAGAGATCTAAAGCATCTCTTCATTGCTGATACAACACAGAACTGAGCCCTTTATGAGTTAAAAGACTTCATTTAAGTGTGGTGTTTCTAACACAGCCCTGTTGACTTTGGAGTATGTTAGTCACTACATGTCACATCATGCCCCCAAGATACAAGAGTTCCTCTGTATGCACTGGTGTTCTCAACCTTTGCTTTCCTACTTCTGCTCTGCTTCCTGCTATGTCCAAGTTTCAAACACAATCTGCAAGTCTCCCTTTTTTAATCTACATTAGGAAATCCTTCAACAGTAAATTATAAAGAAAAAAAAAATCAGCCTTATTTAAAATATCTTAAAATATTATTTCATTTCAAAATTTTTTTTTCCTCCAAGAGAAATATTTAGCATAAACATTACAAGGTTGTCCTGTCACCTTTAGGCCCTGGAACAGGTGAAAAGGTACCAAACTTCATCAAGCGCAGAAGGACCAGTCAGATCTCTTTTTCTCCCTTCTTTCAGGGAGAAATGATGTAGCATAATGCCCTCAAGAGGGCTCAGAGTGAAATGGGTAAATTAGAGAAGCAGTATGAATAACAAATCAGTCAAATATTACAAAGTAGGAATATAGAGGGCTGCACCTAAGACCCACTGGCATCCCCAACCAGAAGCCCTACACAAATCCCATGGAGTTTCTACAGTTGCCTGTGCGCACCCAGATGGTCACTCCACAGCAGCAGAAAAACCTGTTCCAGAGTAGCAGGTCTGCAAGCCAGTGACCTCTTTCGTGTTAAACTGGTAATAATCCAGCTTTTAAAAGTCTTGTGACATCATATACAGTGTGATTTGTATATCAAGGTCTCAATAAAGTCCTTAGAGATCAAAATGAACACCTAATTCCTAATACACAATCCTGCTGATTAGCTACTACGCTAGGAAGGAATACTTCTAATTTGGCATACCACAATTTCTGTACAGGTAAAATTCTGGAGTAACATAAGGAATTACTGGGAAATAAACTACTCAAATTCCAGAAAGAATAAATTAGAAAACTCTGCCTTCTCATCTAATGAAAATACAGTGCTTTGATACATGACCTTTTTTTCTTTTCTTTTGCTCTAGATCTCTTTTTTCCCTCTCCTGATGAGATTCAGTAAACCATTTGGAAAATCATTTTCCTTTGAAATATCAATAGCTGTAAAATTATAATAATTTTATTGGGGAAAGGATCCAATTTTATGTGACATACCAGTTAAAAGAAACCAAACAAAAACCAAACCACCCCACACCCAAAAAAATCCCACAACCAAGCCTAGGAAACTGTAGAGAAAGGCAAAAAATACCAAATTGCCTTTTGTTGACACTGACCATCACTTTCCCCAATAAAAAATGAAAACTACAAGGTTTCCAAGTGCCCTTGAGGAAACTTATTTCACAGTTACCATAATTTGCCATCTGTAGTTTTCTTCTTTAATGAAGTCTTTAGAATAGACCTCATTGCAGATGAGTAGGAAACTGTTAACTCTTCATTGTGTGGGTTTTGACAACTTGTGCAAGCTCTTCTAAATTAGACTTTTTTCATATTAAAACGTAGATTTATCCTTTCCTATATGAATCATTACACACTCGGTTTGTTAGCCTGTTAGTCAGGAAGAACGTATCAGTTGCACTCTAGAAGCTGCAAACTTTATTACTAGCTAATGATACATTCAAACTATCTGTTACAACTGAGTACCCAGAACTTCACATTCAGGTATGTTATAATAATATAGGCATGACTGATGCTTCATATAGTCTATTGTTCACATTATTAGATGAGATAAATTTAAACAATTATGGGAAAGATTCTCTTAAAACTATTATAGGTTGCTTTTGTATTTTGGCAGTCAGGATTAAAATCATCACCTAATGCTTTATTGAATTAAGGAAAAAAAAAAATAGGCTATTGAAATAGCTCAAAGACCATTTGACAAGTAGCATATATTACAAAAATGAACCACCTGCAATTATTTTAAAGCCTTATTTTCTTTCTAAATAAGCATCTGCATCAACATGATGCTGAGCTGAGATCTACATTCATTGCTTTATTGTCACCTCAACTTTTCATTCTCCATCCATCTCATCCATCTCTTTCAGTCTGCCATGACATATACAAGGATTTCTTTGAAGAATATCCTGTAGCTAATACAGCAAACTAAAATGCATAATAATGTATATAAGCAAAATATGAACAGGTGTTATTGAAAATGATGCTGTTTAATATGTTTGTCATTTAACTGTTCAAGTCATGGTCACTTCCCTTTATTTTCACAATTATAATCATTGGCACATTTGTGACAACCCTCATTTTGTACCTGTGTCTCATTTACCTACAGGGTTTTCCTTATCTGCAGACTTAACAGTCTGTTAAATCCACAACCTATACAAAGTCATAATATTACATGTAAGCAGAAAACCTGCTTCCTACACAAAAGCATTGATTTACTATATAGTCACCATGCCTCCAAGATACCAATTAAAGGAAGAAAAGAGATAAGCAGCTAAATCGTTGAATACTCCACTTCCCACCCATCAGTTCCTCTTTCCAATCTCACCTGTATCTTTTTTACTCCCCCACCCCCATCTATATATTTCAACTCTTACCTCCTCCTGCAGAGGTGATCATGCTTTATGAAAGTTTGGACTAAAATCTGCACAGCTATGTGTATATTTATGGCCCAAGTTAAAGCTATATACTGGCTGTTTAGGAGGAAGAGTGGTTTGTCAGACTAGCATAATGGAGGTTGAGAATAGGAACATAAACGTGGAGTAAGATGGGAAATGGAAAAAATTCATCAAGTTGCACAATCTCAGTGTGTAAGATATCCAATCATAGCCATACAGCTAACAAAATTTAAGTGGAAATACAAAGAATCAGAGTTATTTAAAAAAAAAAATATATGGCTAAACCTAGAAAGCAGTGGCCCTGTATTAAAAACACAAACATTTTCTTCCTTTAATGAAAGCTGTACATTTATGCAAACAGAAGATATCCTCCAACCGCTTTATATTTACAAATGCTGTAATATAATCTAATAGCCAGTCAAATATGAACCATAAAATATTCAATAAGTAAATAGTTCCACTGCAATTTTTAAGCACTTGCATTTAATAATACTGTTTTCTTGATTTATGATCAAGATAGCGAGATGTACTTTCAGTTTTATCAGTACTATACTAATGGAAATGTAATTTACCAAAACAATTTAAATATACCATCCAGCTTCAGAATACAGTCTTGTAAAATATAATGTCAGAAGCAACCTTTTATCTGTGCCATTTCTTTGGATATACTATGTATAATGAGATCATTTATAAAGTTCTAGTTTTACAACACTTTTCGAACCAGTATTTTCATTTACATTAGTAAGTAAACCCAAACTTTCAGCAAGATGTTACCTTTTTGACACCATATGCTTGAATTTCAATTAATGCCATGTGAATGAGAACATACTTATTTTCCTTTCTTTCTTCTTGCCAGCTACAATGAGAGAACACTAAAGAATGTAAGGCAGCATAGCGTGTGAAGCTTTATACAAATTTCAGTTTCAGAATATTCAATTTGATTGTCCAATTCCCAATAATTTTCAACTTCCAGAAGTTACAATCACTGTGTTTTAATATACATGTGCTGTCCTAAAAGCAGGGAGGTCAGATGACTGAATTCCATAGAAAACACTAGTTAAATGCCAAAGTTGTTCTCTTGCATGGAAATAACACTAACCCAGAAAGAAAGTTTATTTACAGTAAGGCAGAAGAGGAGACTTCTTTGCGTTCTTTTACTGGACTCAGACACTGAACGTCTTATCCCCAAGATTCCAGAACTAAAACACAAGCAAACTGCTAAATGAAATATAGCTTGAATACAGAAAGTATTAGACTTTGAGAAAATAGCATCTTCTTAGTCAGTCTTCCTCACAGAACCTAATACGGTCTCTGCATGGGGGAAGAGCGGGGACAATTGCACAGCTTGCACAATCGCAACCAGGTCATGATATACTCCCTGATACCCTGTGACGTGAAGTTCTTGAGTAACCCAGAGCAAAATCCAACTTGACTTAAAAAGAAGTTATTATGCTTCAGCAAAAAATAAGTCACATTACATTAAGCATATCTGAGTCTCAGTAGTAACATGATCAGTATCTGCACAAGATAGTTTGAGAAAAGGGGAAAAGTGCAGAAGAAATCATTTAGCTAAATTACTCTTTCAAAGATCTAATTGTGAGAAAAAAACACATTCTCCAAAATAGCACTTGCCCCAAACTCTTACTGGTGCTTGAAAGATTTACCATCCTATTGCACTTCCTGTAAAATCTTCAGGTTAGTATATATAGTGCCTATTGTTAGTAGGAAATTTATAGAGATTTTTGTAGATAGAGTTTAGAAACATTTATGGAAGTTACACATAGCATTGAAACAAGTATTATGCGATAAAATAATAAAATAGTTTAAAAAAATCAAATATTAAAATAAAGTTTCATAAAAATGAAAATCAATTAAATAAAATCAGGGGAAAACGGAAGACAATTTTCTCCAGTGTTGTAACCACATTCCAATGGTAAACAAAAACAAAAAACCAAAATATCACATTTTCCTTCTTATACTTTCCTTCTGAGTGAACAAACAATTTTTTCTGTAGATGAAAGAGTATACATTATATATACTCAAGCAAAAAGAGGTACTTCCATGGTAAAATAAAGAGCAGTGAAAAATATTGTGACTTTTATGACAAGAAGTTCTATAATTATTTCTTCATTTCAATGTTAATCGATTTTCTTGTTCTAGAGTATTTTGTTTTCCCACAGCATTCCTTCACAAGCCCTCTCAATTCACAATTCATGTCAACGAAATTTCCCATTTTGTGTAACAAACTGTAACTGTATCTATAAATCAAGATCTATGCAAATAAAATTAGAGCTTTTCACATTAGCGTAAAACCTCTACATTAGCTTTTCCCAAGCTCATTAATTGTAATAACAGCAGCCAATTTAGAACCATGTCAAAGTAGTACACGACAAATACAGGTACAATGCTCTGTGAACTACATATACATATTTGAGAGGAATATGTTTCAAAGATTTTTAAAAGATTCAATTAACCTAAAGCTGATCATCTTCCAGTTCAAAAAGAATCAAGAAGTACTTTCACACTTTGGGATAATTACGTAAAAAGGACACCTTGAACAGCTAGATAGTTCCTGAAACAACCCAAGTTTGTAAGCCATCACTGTTAAAAAAATTGAAGGTTCTTTCCTATTATCACTTCTCTATTAAAGTCTACTTGAAAGTAAAAAAAAAAATCAGCAGTCTGCCCTTAACCTTTCTATTGCCATAAGGAGAAACTCTAGCATACCTTAAGTATAAATAGAAATTTTCTCAACAAAGAATCCAGAGCAGAGTGTAAAAAGAAGATCAGGCAGCAACTGCTAGCAGTAGCCTATTGAGGCATTTTTGTTTGGTATGCCAGTCTTTTTCTAAGGGCCCAATCATGCTAATTGTCAAGTACATCCTGCAGGGCTAAGTACCCCCAGTTCCTGTTTGGATTTGGACCTCTTAACTGCAATGCTCCTCGCTGCCTGATTCAGAAATAGGTAGCTGTGCAAGACCAGTGTACAAGAATAGCATATGAAGCACGTAAGAAACTGAGGAGAAAGACTTGGGAGCCCTGGTGGACAGGAATATGAACACAAGCCAGCAATGTGCCCTTGCAGCAAAGAATCCTGGGCTGCATTAGGTAGGACATTGCCAGCAGGTCAAGGGAGGTAAGAGTCTTCCCCTCTGCTCAGCACTGGTAAAGCCACACCTGGAGTGCTCGGTCCAGTTCTGCACTCCCCAAGTACAACACAGACATGGGCATACTGGAAAGAATCGAGCAAAGGACCTCAAGAGAAGCAGGATCTTCTGGATGTGTATAATTACCTGATGTTGACCAGTAAAAGAATGGAGTCAGACTCTTCTCCATGATATCCAGAGAAAGGACCAAAGGCAATGTGCACCAATGGAAATACAGGAAACCTCATTTAAACATAAGAAAACACTTATTCACTGTCAGGTTGGTTGAAACCTCTGGGCACAGGTTTCCCAGAGAGGTAGTGACATCTCCATCCTTGGTGGTATTCAAAACCCAACTGGACACAGCCCTGAGCAACCAGCTCTAGCTGACACTGATCTGAGCAGGGGGTTGGACTAGGTTACCACCAGAGGCACCTTCTAACCCCAACCATTCTTTGACTCCACGTGTGATACTTTGAAATCAATAAAAAAAAATTTAGGGACTTCACAACCTTGTATTTTCATACTTCTGGACTAGGCCTTAGAAGAGTAATTTTAAAAATCAAAGCCTACAGGATTAATAATGTATAAACCTTGCTTGGAGATTTTTGCATACTCTTAATTTTCTTAGGTACCTTGTAAAATTACCCAATGCTTTCAAATGCGTCAAAAATACTAAACACCATCATTTTAAGGTCTCAATGTTCAGAACTAAGATACCATCCCTTTCTTGCCTTAATAGGGAAATACATTATGTTAATCAATCACTCCTATTTCCATCTAAAGAGAAACAGTGAGTGCTAACAGAAGAGAGTGCATCAGCTGGTTTTACCTTTGACACAAAGTACTTTGTTGGACTTTAAAAAGCAAGCCTGGCTTCGAGTCATTTGGCTGCTTTTGGCCTTTTTTACTGTCAACAGTGACACTGTTTGACCATTTTGTCTCAGAAAGCAGCTGATTCTTCTACAAGCCAGAAACTGGTTCAAAGCACAAGGTTAATTAAATACAACATGTATACAGGGATATAAACAATCATTTAAATGTCCTATAATGGGGACAATCCCTGGAATACAGGGGAATGGAATTGTGGAATATGGAAAAAAAAAATCTACCTAGTATTGGTATTTTTAGCTTTACACTCCCAGAAATGGAATTCCCTCCTGGAATGGAATAAACAATATTTCTCCCTTCCTGAGCTCCCACAGACTGAAATCAATTATATTTTTAGTGATCAATTGCTGTAATGCATATTACTATTTGTTTCCCTTTTCAATGCAATAAAGAGGACTACTTGCTTTAAAAAATAAAAATAATCTGAAGTCAGAGGAGAAGTGGGGGACAAAAGTGCTAAGAAATTACACACATTTTCCAATCTGTCAAAAATAGGCCTTTTAACTTGTAAATGCCAATATGTACAAAAATATCTAACTAGGAAGAAGAGCATAAACACAAGCTTGTTATGAATAATGAACTGAAATTGCCCACTGTGTAAATAGGGCAGTACTGCTGAGTCAATGCAGCATTGGTGGAGTGAATAACACATCCTCCCCACTTACTCAACATTTTAAAGCTCTCAGGAAAAGACTGGCCTGTAAACCAAAGAAAGTAATTTTAGACATACTGGCTTACAGGTGATCGCTATTCTGAGCTCTGTCTAAGGCTTCTGAATTAACTCCTGACCTCAAAACTGATTCAACCCATAATCCATTATGAGTCCATTTGAAAGCACTTCCCCTCCCCCAAGTGGGTTTAAAAGCGCCTTATAAAATGATAAAAAAAAAGAAACAAACTTTAGATCAAGTAGGAACAAATACTCAGAAATCAGGATACAGTAAGAAAACCAAGCAATACAGCCCTTACAGGCAGGATTTTCTTTTTCAAAAAGAGTAGCACTCATTTTCTGAGTAAGTGACTCTGTTCCATCTTCAGAATCATACATGTCAGCAGTGAGTAGTTCTATGAACATCGCTGCCTCCAGGATGATATGGCCACTTATGTGGAAGACTTAGATCCTTCTGTCTACCAAACATCTACTCAGTTCAGTTTTCCTCACTTGCTCCCCCTCCTTCCCCCTTCCCCTCACCCCCTTCAATGACAGCAAACATGCAGTTGAACATCTTCCTTTCAAAAAATCCTCCTCCTGTCCATCAGAAGAACTTCTAGCTGAATAGGTCATACCTGCAGTTAAAGCAAGGCTAACACACAAAGTTCTGCATGAACTAACCTATTCCTGAGAGCGTATTTTTAGAATCTTTGCCACCACTATAAACTAAAAGGTGACTCAGCTAAGACTCACTGATCATGTTTTGCAAGGCAGATCAGTTACTGCAAGTCTTACAATAGGACAGAATCTGTCACAAGTACATTGTACCATGTCTGTACAGTCTCCAATAAAGAGAAGAGACAGAAGGCAAATGAGTAGTTACACATAGCAGTACTAAGATTTCTAAGTGTGCAAGGAAACCTGGTCACATATTTCTGTAAAAAATCTAGCACTTCAAGGGATATTAATCACTATAGGGATGATATAGCACCTCTGATGTTGTTTCAAATGGAAAAAAAAAAGTCAGACAAGAAACAATTGGTTAAGCTGATTGGACTGCTGAGATCAAGTGGAAATTTGAGAAAAAAAAAAGCGTCATTTGTAGAACCTGGTTAAAAATGGTACTCAGTAGGAATGACCTAAAAGCACAGGCTACAAAAAAAAAAAAAAAAAAAAAGTTTTTATTCACAGTGGCAACCACCTTTTCCAAATGTTGCCTAAGAGAGTGTCCCACAGTGTCAACTAAAAAAAGAAACTGCTGATTTTTCTGTTGGTTTTCTAAATTTCAATATAACCATGACGTGTATAAAGGTGTGTTCTTTCATCTCAATTAAAGGCATTATTTATTATTCTGTTACCCCATACCCCAATTTTTAAGCCATTGAAGAACATAAACATTACATTTAGAATCAAGGTTCAAAATACTAAGTTTTAAAGCAAGACGACACCATAGTTCTACCACTTGTTCACTAAAGGTGGCAAGAGGAATGTCATGCCCCAAAAACTTGATTAAAAAAAAAAAATTTGTTAAAGGTAGATAATAGACCTATGACAAGGTACAAGTTTCTTAATTTGCAAGTGAATGTTTTATCTACTAAGACATTGTTTCTCTTCCCTCATAGTGATAATGCTTAATACAGTATTGTAAAAAATATAAGTGTTATAATTAATGCATACTACTATATGAATTTTTTTTTTAAAAAAGAGATGTGTGGTATGTCTCGGCATCATCACAAAATAGCATCATAATCCTGCCCCAAGCAGAAAGAATCGGATAACTTCCTGAGACTTTTCCTAGTCTACCTTTCTATGGATTTTTTGGTGAAAATAGGATGTTAGACACACTATACAACAAAGTACAACTTAAATAAACAATACTGTCGTGGTTTAACCCCAGCCAGCAACTAAGCACCATGCAGTCACTCACTCACTGCCCCCTCACCCAGTGGGATAGGGGAGAGAATCGGGGGGGAAAAAAAAAAAAAGTAAAACTCGTGGGTCAAGATAAGAACAGTTTAATAGGACAGAAGAGAAGAAACTAATAATGATAATAATAACAATATTAAAATGACAATAATAAGAAAAGGATTGGTATATACAAGTGATGCACAGTACAATTGCTCACCACCCGCTGACCGATGCCCAGTCAGTTCCTGAGCAGCGATCCCTCCAAAGCCAACTCCCCCCAGTTTATATACTAGACATGATGTCACATGGTATGGAATACCCCGTTGGCCACTTTGGGTCAGCTGTCCTGGCCGTGTCCCTTCCCAACTTCTTGTGCTCCTCCAGCCTTCTTGCTGGCTGGGCATGAGAAGCTGCAAAATCCTTGACTTAGTCTAAACACCACTTAACAACAACTGAAAACATCAGTGTGTTATCAGCATTCTTCCCATACTGAACCCAAAACATAGCACTATACCAGCTACTAGGAAGACAATTAACTATCCCATCTGAAACCAGGACAAATACATTATTGTTATATAAATAAATATTGCATGAGGAAGCTCATGAAATTCAACAAGGACAAAGCAAAGTCCTGCTCCTGGGATAGACTGACCCTTTCCACTGGTACTGCTGGGCCTAAGTGCCTAATTAGGAGCTTTGCTGATAAGGATCCAGGGGTCCTTGTGGATGTCTGGCTAAAGATGAGTCAGCACTGGACTCTGGAATAAATGAAGGCTGATAGCCTAACAGGCTATAACAAGAAAGATTATAGTAAACCTGAGTGAATCCATTGGAGGGCCACAAAGATGGTCAGGGGCTGGAGGATTTGTTCAGCCTTGAAAAGGAAAGGCTCCAGGGGGGTTAACGGCAGACCCCCAGTACCGACAAGGAGGCTATTGAGAAAAGAGAGACAGGTTATTCATGGTGGTGCACAGCAGAAGGTTGAGAGACAACAGCCATAAACAGGTGGTTCCAACTGGATAAAGAGGGGGATAAAAAAGGGTTTCACCATGAGGATAATGAAGCATCAGAATCCAGAGAGGTTGTGGAAGGTCTGTCCTCAGAGACTTTAAAGCCGTGAACAACATGGTCGGAATTTAATGCTGACTCTGCTTTGAGCAGGACCTCGGACTAGGGACCTCCTGAGATCTCTTGACCAGAGTGATTCTGCAATTCTACATCATGAAATCAAAGAGATACACAGAAACTCCTTAGAAAGCACAGCAAGAAAATCCTTTCTGCATGATTATTTATACAACCCTTGCACTGCTAATGAAGCTGTCTTTTCAAATGTCCGAACAACTGATTCAGGGACTAATGTATTTGACTATGCAACCATCAAAACAGGAGAAGAAAGTGACTCATTTCTCTAGCATTATTTAGTTTGGAGAGGCAATTTAGCAAAAAGCATCATTAATGTTGTATGAAGAATAGAAACATCACCAGCAAATAGAAGCAGCAGGTTAAATTTCCTGCTAACTCTCACATGTTATGTAGCTTGGTCACTCTAAGGAAATAAATAGTCTAACACACAAATACATCTACTTACTTGAAAGGCCAGTAAAACAAGTAGACTAAAGACCACTAAAAAAAATTTTACGTACTCTTATTTCACCCCAAACTATGACTTTTTTTCTTGTGGGATGCAGGAAGGAACAGATAGGAATGAAAAGACAGGAAGTAAATTTTGTAATGTTCATTTTAACTAAAACTGGTTTTCACCTCTTCCTAATATTTAGCTCCAACTGCTACTACAGTGATTTTTCTAGAGCTGCTTCCAATACTGCACAAGTCAACGCTATATCCACAGAATTCCCCAGAGACGTACATGGATATTCTGTAGTAAGATAATACACCCCCCATTATTCAATTGCAAAAATACTAAGGTTGTTCTCAAACTTTAATTAGCACTGACATGACTTATTCCTGAAATATACCAAATCACTTGGGTTTTCTCCAGTGCTTTAAGGTTAGTTATATATCATATATGTTAATTCACGCAATGACAAAGAAAAAAATTTTCTATATGCAACCAGTAATTTATCACTAAAAACAGAACAATAAGGTTCACAGAAGTATAAATTAGTGCCTTGTCCTGACACTGGCTTCCCTGCAGCAAAACACAGAACATGCCCCTCCAGAAACACACAAATGTACTGATTTTACATGCTATGATAGTCTTATTGACTTCAAATATCCTCCTTATTCCCAGAAAGAAAAAAAAAAACAAACAACAAAAAACCCCCAAACAACCCTAAAACCCCTAAACATCTTCTCTGACACTTGATGAATGCTATTCCCATCAGAAATCGAAACACAGCATTTACCTGGCAGAACCCTTGCATTATAAGGAGACTGAAGTGCAGTAGCTGAAAGATGTCACAATATCATCATGCTTACTTGGTGAAAAGGAAAAATTAAAAAAAAAAAAGAAAGATAAAGAATCATTCTTGACTTACTTCCATAAAATATTACCATTTCTAACATCAAAAACTACTTGCTGGTAACAACTCTCACTTCAAGGCAACAAAAGTAATTCTGATGAATATTCTCCTGAAAGGAATGCCCCCAATTCCTTAGAAGAGAAATACAATTCTTTTGCTGCCCCAAACACCAATGCTCCTTTTCTCAAAAGGAATAAAAGGCCAAGAGCATTACCCTAGAGTTTAAGGCACTTCAGCATGTGAAATCAACTGGGCTGTTCACGCACTTAAAATTAGGTAGTTGCTTGAATGCTGCTGAATTAGATGCAAGAAGAGGTAGAAGTGAAAACAAAGTCTCGCTTTCACTCCATGGCAATGTGCTTGGTTATATATTAGTTAGGCCCACTTATATTTCTAGACTGGGTGCTACTCAGAGAAAAATTTCCCCAGAGATCTCTTGCAGTGACTATAAGAGCCACCTTCTTCTATACAGTATTTCTTTCCCACACTTCTGCTGGGCAAGTAATGAAGAAAACCGATTTCCAGTAAGTTTTATCAAAAAGCAATCCAAAGCCCAGCACTGCTACCAAGAACAAAATTGTATTGATTAAACAGAAAAATCATTCTAGTAATAACCTGATACACACATAATTGTGACAACTTCGGTACAAAGCAGTGGGAAAAAGAAAAAAAAAAAGGAAAAAGATCTCGTAACGAGACAAACAAGAGATTGAAGCAAATATAAGCAAAACTACAATTTAGTTCTTAAAGTGGCATTTAAAAGTCCCAGTCAGATCAGAACGTATTTTTCATTCTCAGAAGATGGTAGGTATTACGTTCAAGGTACCAACAAGTAAAACTAACCTCACTGCATTCAGATCAGCAATGACAATACATAAAATCTCATTTAATTTAGCTTAACTCTGTTCTTAATCCAACTGGAACTCTGCTGGCAAATTTCTTTATTTTGCATATTTCATACATAAAACTGAAGGCAGAGGAAGAGGTTTCAGCGAAGTGTCTTCTGAGGACAGGTTGTAGCAGAGCAGAATTGAATTTGTGGCCAACATTTCTCCTAACCAAACCAAAATGCTTCATTAAGCTGAGGTGGTATGCTAACTGAACAGCTCAAGGAACAGGTATTTGATAGCAAATACTGCCTACTTGGTTTTTTAGATCCCCTTTAGAAAAAACAAAGCATACTATCACACTGAAAATACCATTGGAAGGGTACTAGGTTGTCTTCTCCATGTCTTTAGGGAACTGTAATCACTACATGATGAATCAGAAGAGCTAGGCAGAAAGGGTGTTGGTTTCAACTCCAAAGCATGTTCCTAGCATTGCACTACCTGCACATGCACGACATAAAACCAGGTCCAGATAAGACAGCTAACTCGGAAACCTGAAACATTGGCCCAGGGATTGAAAGCAGTACCAAACTGACTCATTTGGGTCACTGTGGCTTATATAAAGACAAACAGAGAAGTCATTCTTGAGGAAAAAAATAATGTTGAAAAAGAAAATGCAGTTAACATGTGTAGACTCAATTTGAATGCCTGGACCAAAACAGGAGAGCGCCTTTTTGAGGTGACTTAAAAAAGGCAAAAAAACCCCCCAAACTGAGCCAAAATAGCCTTAAGTAATTTAAACTCCTGTAGGAACTTAAACTTAGTTCAGCTGTAATCTAGGTAGTGATGTTAATTATACAGCTGAGGTAAAGCAGTCAGAAGATGGCACAAATAGCAAATTTGGCATCTAAACAATGTTACTGGCACAGGCAAGGAAGGCAGGGGAAGTAATAGCAGGAAAAAGCAAATAAGCTTGGCTTATATACCATTCCAATGTGCCAAGGCCAAATACATCTTCTGTGAAAGTGCCTCCCTACTCCTATTAATTTAAACACCAGTTGTGCCATTTACCAAAGTGCTCAGATCAATACAGTATTTTGGTCATGCAGATTACGGAGCGATGGCTGGAGTGCTTTACATGCCCTTGGCATAAAGTCAAAAGCCACTGTCACACCAAGTCTTATTTTGCCTTCACAAATAATCACAAGTCTTATTTTGCCTTCACAACTAGAGATGAAATTATACAATAACTAAGTTCACATTCTGCAGCAAAGAGGTCAGTAAGCTAGATATCAATAAATCAATTTCAAGAAACAGTTTGGACTCAGACCTTAAGACCTCTAAACATGTATACCAGAGTCAAGCATCTGCTTGATACATGCTAACATAATAGTACTTTTAGTGGGGTTACCTTGCATTTTTTTTCATATGTACACAACATACATAGAATAAGGTCTTTTACTAAAAAAAAAAAAAAAAAAAAAAAAGCGTTTCACATATTGAACTGAGGCTCAGAGATATGTTTTTTTTCCCCAGGACTTGCCTCCCTCTGCAGCCTTCACCAAAGGACTTATCTCTCAGACAGTGAAATAAATAGCATCTGGGAATGAAACTCACTTACCATAAATAAGTTGTGACAATGCTCATATAAATGAGCTGACTCAGACACGTATTCACATTACACCTTCCTCCTTTCTACACCAGCAGAAACTGTGTCCTCACAGAGAAGTCACCACAAAAAACCCCTAAGCCTTATCCCCAAAGCATGCTCCTCCACTATTTCTACAAAGCAGAAATTGCTTTACAGGGTCTTAATGAAAAACTGGTGTGTACCATTTGACCAGCATGTTTCCATCACATCCCCTCTTCATGCAGCAACACCCACTTTTTAGATGATCACTTACATTCTGAACAGGAGTGGGAAAGAAGTCATAGCAAGGAGGTGCCCTCAGAAAGACCCTTCTACCACATGCCACCCATCAGGTAGAAGATGAAGCTCAGCTGCTGCGACTTTAACAGTTATGGAAAATTTGCACATTACTACAAATACTGTTCTGTTCTACAAGGAGCAAGCCATGCTTACTTTCTTTGATTGTAAAGTGGATAAATTCCTGCAGCAGCGATGCGGATAGGAATGGTGCAAGGTAATTTAACACTAAGTAACATTCATCATAAAACTGTTAACATAGATGACAGTATCCAAGTCTCTTGTTAATTACTTGACTGTAAAACTTTAAGAGCTTTAAGTTGACAGGTGTTCTCAATGGAACAGATATAATTAATTCCCCAGGAAGGAAAAATAAACCACATTTTAAAAAATGCATACTTCTATGTAACAATGCAAATGATGTTTTTCAAATTTCCACCTCTTCCTTCCCATCCCCTCACAGAACAGAATACATCTGTGAGATTTATAACAGCATTTTAACAGTGGAAATAAATGTAAAAGTTAACTTTCCAAGACTTCAACAACAGCAAATATGAGGTATGAAACAATATTTAGAGCGAAGAAAAACGTTATTATAGGAAAAGGTCTGCAGCTATTGTTGAAATAAAGAGTGTATTTCATTAAAGTGAGACCAATTTCTATTTACTACTAAATAGTCTTTACTAACTACTAAAAACCAGAACAAAATAGAAAAAACAACAAAATAGGATCTTCCAGGTATGCCACATATTCTCGCATAGCTTTTAGCTTTAGTAAGCAAGAGGTGAGGAAAACATTAAAATCCCTTATTTTCAATATTTTTTGGTTTTTTTCCAAGATGTCTAAACTACAAGACCCAACAATGTACTATAAAAAAGTTAGTGGAAATGGAATTAACTAAAACAGAGGTATTTTTAGAGAAGCTGTGAGAAAAACAGAACGCAACACTTGCTGTTAACGGACTAGTGACACAGAATTTTCTTTTAAATAGCAAACGGATATTTGAAGAACAATACAATGTTTTAAGCAAGCTATTAAGGCTATGTTTCCCATAATAGAAGAAAATCTCATTGTTTGCAGCATGCATTTTTAAGGACAAATCAGAAAAAAGGGCTCTGAGACAATTTTGCTCCAGATACTATTTCACATATGCACTATGGACAAGATTACACCTCGTTTGATCCCCCTATGCACACCTGGAACATTTTTGCCAACACTTTACCAGCAAGCTCTGTGCCTTCAAACACTCCCATGCATCCTTATACCGAGTCCCATGGCACGTAACACCTGCCCTTGTTCTCTTGCTTCAAAAATACTACTTTAGCAGACTGCAACACAGGCTTCGCATTATTTCAGTTAGTCTGTGCCAAAACCAAACAAAAAAACGCAGCCAAAAAAGACCAGAAACAATCATTACGATAAAGGCATGTAGAGATTACCAAGGGCAAGCACTCTGTAGTGTTCACTTCGCTGTAGGACCAATGAGGATAAAGGCAACTTTGCATCTGGTTTGGGAGTCAGCCACAGTGTGGACTTAGTCAGAGATGACAGTAACAGCTAAAAGTGCATTTCATTAAGAACCAAGGTAACAAATGACTAGCAGACTAGAAAATAAATCCCTACTCCACTTCCCACTGTTAGTAAACTAACTTTTTCAGACTCAAAGGGGCAAAAATTAAGACTGAACTGCGAGTAGTTATAAGGCAACGTAAAAGCCCTCTGGATCACTTAGCTGCTTCTAACAAGGTATTCCAATAGATGGGTTATCCAAAACTCATAGTAATTTGCAGGAGGCAATACTGGTTTTGGATGACAGTTGGACTTATAAAAGCTTCGTTTCATCTTGACGCTCTTTTACCCATAACTTTTGCTGGCAGACGGAACAAGACAAAGGTGCTGATGAATGTAAAGGGCAAAGAGAGAATGATCCTTCTTCCTTTGCATTTCCTTCCTCAGGCTGTTCTTGTGACACATTTTGTGCTCTAAACATCAAAGGTTCTTTCTAGGCCTGCAATGACAATTTTGAGACAGAAAATACAAAACTAGCACAAGCAGAATGTAAGGAGTATGTCTTTGCCTTTCTCCTGCATATTTTTTTCCCAGAGCCTTCAGGTATGTCCATGTTGCATGTCGTGAAGTACTACATTGAAAGTCATAGTGCATGACAGAGTTATATGATTTTCACATTTGAAAAGTTGCTCTGCCTGTGGCATGAATTTTTCTTTTTTTAAATCAGTATACATCTAATACAAATTTTGAATAAAGGCAGTTATTTACACAGAATGCTGTGAGCAGCGTACATATCCTGATGCACAGCAAATCAGCATGATGGTTGGTGTTGAGAAAGTGCAGTTAACTGATTATAGCTGGAAATTAAGGTTTAGGACTCCTGGATTCTTTCCCTAGCTGTGCCAGTGATTATTTTACAACTGGAGTCTATGGCATTTTATAATATTGCAAAGAATCCTGAGGCATAACTAATATTTATAACATAATTTAAGGCCCCAGGTGAAAGACATATTCACCAGGACATACTATGACAATTAAAATTTGCTAGGTAAAAAAAAAAAAAAAAAAAAAGTCATTAGTGACATAAAAATTCAGGGTAAGTGTGAAGTGACCTGGGCTTATTGTTTCTGAAGGAAGTCTTCTGAATCATGCCAGCTGAAGATCTGCCCATGGCATTTTGAAATGTATGCTAATAGTTTTTCGTAGAATAATTCAGGTTCAAAGGGACCTCAGCAGGTCATCTGGTCCAACCTCCTGCCCAAAGCAGGGTCAGCTATTCTTTAATCCTTCACAAAAAGCCATTTATCATTCCCTCAGAGTTAAGTTATCAAGAGCATCGTGAATTGTTTAGTAACCTGATTACAATGACGAATTAATCAAGCCTGAATTTTGCTAATCCAATTACAGTACCCTCAAAGAACTCAATGCATGTTTGGATGCACAATGCAGTTACTAGTGATACAGGGCAATTCATAACATTTTGAAGATAAAGACAGTGTGGTTTATTTAGCACTGACTCTGCTAAGAGAGTGTAGACATAGGCATTCTCTGTTAAGGAGCCAAAGGGTTTAACACTGTGTGTTAAGTGTATATAATGGGAGAGAATGCTTACAATGGGTCTTCTATGGATGGGGAGCCAAAGCTCAAGCAGCCATCAGGAAGAGGGAACATTACTACAGGTCTGAGTGTGAGAGTGCACTTCACTAGCAGTAGCTCATGATTTATACACTGGGGCACGAGTCACAAACAGCACAACTGGCCACAACTACCTTTTAATACAGAGCTGGTAGAGATCAGCTTTGCTCTGACAATATGGAGAATCACTTAGAAAATATTCCCTCTGTGCACTTTAGGAATGGCTGTGAATGGACAATCTCTTTGATTTGAGCTAATGTGTATACTTGGGGGAGAACAACAACAACAGGAAGAAAACTAAAACTATCATCTTGTCTGATCACAGAATTCATTCCATGCAAACCTTCTTTACCTCAATATGTCACATATCCCATAAGATCAGTACTATTCTGGTGTTTCAGGAAGACAAATAATATTATTAGCAGAGAGAAGTTATGAAGACACAGCTTCTGTAAAGATTTTTCTATCTACTTGCAAGTTAACCTACACTAAGCCTTTGCCTAGTCAGATTCCACTGACAAGACTTCAGCTGGCATAAATTGCCACTGCCCTATTGCTGATTTCTACATTTTAAATTATTCGGTCCACCAGAATCTAAGTCATATTTTCACCAATATTTTAATGTGCAGTTTATACAAAATTGCTTTTGTCCTTCAAAAGAAAAGACGACAACAACAACACAAACTAATGGACGATGAACAACCACTTATTTGAATTGGAATTTAAATTTACTCTCTAATCCTGCAACCATTGGGGATCTAAACAACTGTGACCTGATCACAACAAGCAACCATGAATATATGGATCTCAGTCTAACAGGAATACACCTAGCAGAAGTACACTTATTTACCATGCATGTTTCATAACAACTGGGGGTTTTGTAGATAGGAACTGAGACATTGGTTAAATTTTATTTACCAAAAACAGGAGTAAAAAAACCCCCAACTTTAAAATAAGATACAGAGTTGCAAGATTTGATTTAATCTACAGTTATGTATAGGTGGAAAGTTTAATGCATACTAGCCAAGATACAGAGCAGGTGCCAGTGAAGCAAGCTAAAAATGAACCTCCTGCATATGGATGCAAGTTAGAGATTTGTGTGTGTTAGCAGAAAATAAAATACATTACCTGACTTGAGGTACAAACAGAAAGGCAGAAAAGAAAGACTAGCAGAGGCACTCCATACCCTTCAGCTGGTTTAGCCTGAGAATTCTTCCCAAAACCATACAGAACATCCCTAGTACACCTAGACAAAGGCTACTTTTAAAACTGTTATCATAGATATCACTGGATAAATTTTTTTTTGTTACATCTGTTGATTTATCTCTTCCTCCCCCCCCCCCCCCCCCCTAACTCTCCTCCACTTCCAAGTCTGTGCTTGTGCTGAAGGTAGCCTCTCTGGATATCTGGACTTCAGTGACAACACACTGAATCTAAATTACCTTTATCTAAATGATGTTTTAAATTATACAAAACCTGCTGGTTTGTTTCTGGCTCCTGGGATGTTTACAATTAACGAGCATAATGCTATAATGTCATCCCACTCCTAAATTCAAGGGTGTGTGAAAAGAACAGACAGGAATACACACTGCACTCCAATACACATATTATGTGCTCCCCAGCCCCCAGGTTTAAAGCTACATTCAAAATCCTCTGTAATACTAACATGATTAAATGGCTATGTTTAAAGGCTGTAAGTTCATAAACTGTACTGAAATAATTTGTGTAGAAATGACACAATCTCGTTTCCCAAACACAAAACTTATCACAGTCTATCAAGAAAAAGCAGTATTTTTCATCCCTTATACAAAGGAAGCAATCCTCTTAACACTCTAAACAGGTAAATGCTATATATTTCATGCATATCCAATACAGTTGAAGAGTGGGGACATGGCAAAAATACTACTTTCTGGGTCTGTAGAATTCCACCAGGCAAACAAATAAGCAGTGCTTTGACTGATGAGGGCACTTTGACCAAAATTTGCTCTTTCCCACCTGACATAATAAATCAAAATATATTTTATGTCATGCCCAGCTCCATTAATGTAAGTATACTTGCAGCTTTATGCACCATATGTAAAATATCCCCATAAAGCCAGCCACAGCAGCAGTGGTACCATGCTCCTTTGCATAGTCATTCTGCCCTTGCAGATCAGGTCTTGTACAGTCATAATTGAATTCAATCAGGACTAATTTATCTTGTATTTTAGCCAATATTATTATACTGAGATGGGCTGAAAGTAGCTGTAGGGCTTTCTTTATTCAGTTATTACAGGAATCACATTTCTTTCCAACAACTAATAAATGGTAGCCAATACAGCTAGAGGACAATACAGTGGCAATGATACCAAGCTACGTAGGTTAAAAACCATTTCCAGATACAAGTAAGAAGAGCACTTATGAGTGGCAGAAATACAAACTTTCAGTCTAAATGTACTGTTAACAAATTCAACCTTTCATAAACTAGGTCAAAACCAAAGACTTCCAAGTTGTCTCTTACTACCAGAAAGGAAAGGATTGCTCAGCACAATATGAAAGGGTCACACTGAGCTTTAGATATACCAGTCAGGTAAATGCCTTAAAAGGGAATAAATAAGTGAAAACAAGCCAGTACCAAATGCTGAACAATTACTTCGAAATAAGAAATAGTCTTGACTTCAGAATTAACTTCCCTGGCTCTTCTTTCCACCCATACCAAAAGAAATTAATTAAAAAGTAAAGACAACTGCACAGCAAATAATAAAAAGGCACATAAATAAATGCTTCACAATTTCATTATATAAAAATAAGTCTGGTTGTATTAAATAATGTTATATTTTGATCATCTAATGCTATTGCTATTCTACTGCATGCTAAAAATACCTCCACAGATACAGATTATTTTTCAGCATCTGTATTACTGTTCTCCATAGAGCTATAATGATTTATATTAGATGAGGATCTAACCCTGTTTTCTTTCCTTAGACAAATCCAACATTTCACATGAAATCCATTTTGCAGAACATCTGTTTACTCTTCATTATTAATACATGATCATCATAGATCTCGTTCTGTTATCTTCTGTATAAAACTAGCATCATGAAAGAAACAGCTTATATATGAGGATTTCAGTATCTTAAGTACATTCTGTTCTTCCCAAGTCATAAAATTTTTTTTCTAACCAGATGACCGGTTTCCTGAATCAAATTATATTGTAATAATATCTGAGGTAGTTTTGCCTCTGAAATTGGTGTTCAGGCATTTTAAAGTATGATTAAACTTATAGGGAGATGCTGTCTTGGTCCAGGTGAAAAAAAACTTTCTCTAAAGCCACTATTAGGGGGAAAACAAAAAATTCAAAGAATGCTCTACCACCAATGCATAACATTTACGTCTTTATGCTAACAATGCCTTTTAAAAGAGCTCAAACAAAAAGCATACAAACAGACCAACCGAACGAGAGGAAGCTAAGGACAAGAAGCTACAGAGAAGCACTTTCCAATTTCTACTAAAACCATGAAAAAAAACATTAAAATAAGTTAGGCGACCCTCCATAGCATCATGGATATTACATATATTCAGTGGCTGTATGTAAGTGATGCAAATGATCAGCTGTAGCTTAACGCAGGTGAAAAAATACTGTCTTTGGGAAATGT
Source organism: Harpia harpyja (assembly GCF_026419915.1). Taxonomy (NCBI): domain Eukaryota; kingdom Metazoa; phylum Chordata; class Aves; order Accipitriformes; family Accipitridae; genus Harpia; species Harpia harpyja. The sequence continues at coordinate 37,592,471 of NC_068941.1, forward strand.
TCACTTTTTTGAGATTTTTGCTGATACAGATGATCCTGTAGCCAAAGACATCCCACAGCCTCAATCATTTAAGTAGACCCTGTGCTTAGCAGTCAACACTACTTGGCAGTAGTGTTGCAAGTACTAGAAATTCTGGCTCAATGCTTGCCTCAACAGATGAAAAACCTTTCAAAAATTGCTGAGTTTCACCTATTTTCTCCCTACAGATTGTGGGGAAGGGCTTCCAGTTCAAAAAAGAAAGAGTAGAAAGCCATAACTAATGGAAAGAATTCAAAGTTTCAGTCACGAATTTTAGATCTTCATTACAATAGGAAAAAAAAAAAAATTCTAACACACCCTCCAACATGCTGAATAAAGTCTTAACTATGAAAGCAGCCCCACATCATGGACATATCACAAAGTGCTTTTAGTGATTTATCCATAAACTTTTAAAAACTATCTTAATTGTTTTGAAGTCTTTTATACTAAACTACTTTTTCTGTTAAGGGAAACATAAATGCCAATGCTTTAGGTTAATTACATGTCCTGATAACAATAAGCAAACAACCATACTTCTCCAGATATCTTTTTTTTCTCTCAAAATTGTCACCTCCCCTACTAACGTTATAAATAACTTATATGCAAATACATCTAGAAATGCATGACTAAAGTGCATTTAATGTATATATTAATTTGAAACATGATATGCAGACGAGTTCTGATCAGCATGAAGATTAATATAGAATACGTACCTAAAAAATGCACATAAAATTTATGGTGTTTATACTCTGCTTTACATCAGAGAGAGTAATGATCACTGATAGACTGGTTTGTTATATAGGATTACTTTTTCATAGTAATACCTATTCTTTTAACATCCCAGTATAGGAAATGGAGGTATTAATCTACTGCACAATTTCACAAACAAATTAATATGGTTGGGGCTCAGCTCTCATTTTTTGCCTTCAGACATAAAATGGAAGAATCATGAATTTCAGGATTAAAACAGAAGCATTTTATTTTCTTTCTAGAAATAAACATGCTAGAGCTCTCTGATGGCAATGAATGTTAACAACTTTACACACATTTTGGAATGCCAACACATTTTTGCACATGCTTTTCCACTGCACCCTATGCATCTGGCCAAAAGCATCGTCGTCTTTTCCACTATCCTTCAGCCCTTCCATCTAAGACGAGGATATCAAGCAGTACCCTGACCTGTACCTTGCCGTACTCTAAGTACAGAAACTTCTGTCCACTCTAGGTCCAACTGGCCAAAGCTGAGGACAGAAATCTCACTACCTCCCATAATAAATCCATATTAAGGACTACTCAAAGAAGAAATGATAGGCTATAACTCTTAATTTTGTATGGCTTTTGGGATACTAAGAATAACATTATTATTTTGATAACTGCAGTTATTTTAAGGTAAAATTTTTTGAATCTCACAGTCTTTCAGTCAGTGCTATCAGTGCTTTCAGTGGAGGGGAAAAAGTCCATTTCTAGAGCTAACAATTAATAATTCACTTATTGCCCATTACTTAGGAATTAGGTTAGCTCAGGAAATAAAAATTTTGCTGCATTCATAACTCTAGGTAGTTAATGTTTGCAAAACAAAGGGTTTTTTCCCCACATAAACCCCCTAACATCCTTTTCTCTGCAGAAGCAGCCTATATTGCCACAGCCTTGCTGTGGCCCAGCAGGGGCCCAGAAGCAGCATGATCTCTGGCATTTAGGCATTCAGCTTCAAAATTTGACTGCGTCCTATTGACAACATCTGTCTACAGCTTAATAGCTAGTCATCTGCCAGTCATAAAGCAGTTGTTGTAGTGGTGGCCCTGATTGTTTCTATAAATAAATATATATATATAAAAATAAATATAAATAAATATCAACATATCTCATCTCAGTCTTTCCTGGGCAAAGCATCAAGCAGACAAGATGACTTGGAGGAAATCTTTACAATTTTTTGCATCACCATAAGATAAAATTAGAGCTTTACAACAGTATTCCATTTGTTGAATATGGAAATCTTAATAGTTACCTCAAATATACATATGCGATTACTACTGCTCTGGTTAATTCACTGGTGATGCTTTCTTCTGTACTGTAGTTTCCATTACTCTGATGAGCCAGTGACATCCAAGAGACACAAATTAATACTGTTCTCCTTTCAGGAATGAGGAAAATCTTCCTACCCTCTCTCAAAAATATTCTCTGGTTGCTTTCCTGATGTCCAAAACAACTAAAAAAATGGGGTTTCCCCACCTTTGTCAATATGTGATTATGCAAAAACACATAAATACAGAGGTTTTTTGGTGGTTTGGTTTTGTTGGTTTTTTGGGTTTTTTTTTACACTATCAACTTGTTTTCGCTGTTGCCAAATCATGCTCTGAAAAATTTTTGTTCCCCACTGTACATGAATGCTTAAAATGAGGAACATTTCATTAAAAATTCCATAACAAAACCTACAAAAGACAATAAACTACCAGGAGATGGCAGAAGGTGTTGGACATTGTACCTGATGCAGGCGCCCAGGCGCTGGCAGTGGGCGGCTGCAGGTCGGTCTGCGTGAGGAGAGGCCGGGGCTGCCCCGGGCCGGACAGAGCCGGTTCCAGCCGGCTCCAACCCACCCACCCACCGCGGGGCAGGGCTCAGCCCCGCAGCCGAGATGGTGGCGCCTCGCGGAAAGGGTGTTTAAGAAAGGGTAAAAACCAAACCAAACCAAACAAACAAAACCAACAACAACAAAAAACTTAACACCCCCCCCCCCCCCAACCAGCTGTGTAGCAGTTAGTAGAGAAGAGTTAGAAAAAAAAAAAATGCGTGAGAAACAGCCCTGCAAACACAAAGGTCAGTGAAGAAGGAGGGGGAGGAGGTGCTCCAGGCACCTAAGCAGATATCCACGCTGAGGCCCATGGAGAGCCCTCACTGGAGCACGTTTATCCTGAAGGACTGCGGCCCATAGAGAACCCACACTGGTGCAAGGAAGACTGTGAGGAAGAACGAGCAAGAGAGGAACTGTTACGGACTGACTCCAGCTCTGACTCCCATTCCCCTGGCACCACTCAAGGGGAGCAGACAGAAGAGCTGGGAATGAAAAAGTGAAGTTGAGCTGAGAAAGAAGCAGAGGGGCAGAGCGTAGAGGTCTTTTAGTTTTTGTTTTTCACCACCCCACTCTATTTTTAATTGGCAGGACATTAAATTAATTTTCCCTAAGACATACCTGTTTTGCCCATAACATAATCTCCTTGTCTTTATCTTGACCCACAAGCTTTCTCACCTTTTCTCCTCCCCCTGTCCTATTGAGGAGCGGGAGTGAAACAGCAGCTGGGTGGGCATCTGGCAGCTCTCCAACCCACCACAGACAGAATAGTAACATGAGCATGTGTGCTGCAGATACAGAAAGACAAAATCTCATTGACTGCAATACTCCAGATTAGAATATTTCTCCTCACAAAGATGCTGATACCTTTTTCTCCTCATATGCTGCCCAGTGTGAGCACCATACACATACAAACTGAATATCGGACTACAGATTTCCTGTGTAAATTTGAAAATGCTACCCAACATTGCAGCTATGGTAAACTTTTTCATACTTATGTGACAGACATACATAATGGCTGTGAACTTTGCCTTTAAAGGTCAGAAGACTTCAGTGTTCTTGCAAATGAAGATCACTCCATCATAAAAGTACATAAACACATGATTAATTTTAAGCACATAATCCCACTTCAAAAGAACAACTCAATAATTCAAGTTAGCTACTCAAAATTTAAAGTAAGGCAGATGATAGTGATTTGATTCTTCATTTCTTAGAGGTACGTGGGGAATGTTTGGGGAGTGGTTTACCCAGAAGTAAAAATAAGATACAGAACTTAACTGTTTTAACCAGATATTTAAAAGCATACATTTTATTCCAGTTTTAGGACTACTTTCTTTGCTGACTACAGAAAGTAAATTTCTTCCACCACAACAGAATGATTCTACATGTGTCTTACCAGTTGTCATTGGATTTTAGTTTTCCTACAGGCTTTCCTAACCTGCCCATTAGGTAGGAAAAACTGTACAAAAGTAAGTGTTAAATATGACTTGAAATTGAGTTTTACTGACTCTATGACAGTGTACTGCAAAATATAAAATCCCATCTGCAAGAGAAACTATATGTCCTTATTCCAGGAAATGCAGTTTAGCCATAGCTTTTATGCCCTCAGAAATGCAATTTACATTCTTTCAATTTAAAAAGGTCACTGTAAAAGGTGTCACCTTTATAAAAGCTGTTTCAATAAAACTTTACTTCCACGCTGTATTTTAAAATTAATTTGACCTTGAATTCTAAATTTCAGAAAGGTGAGTATATAGCACTTCTTTCTGGACGACCATTTTAAAAAATATATAGATATTTGACAGTATATCTACTACCTTTTAGACCACAAATTAGGACACTTGGCAAAGAGAGATGTGTTCCACCCTAGCTTTTAGGAACATGTCCTATAGTTTGGAGTGTACTATATCGGTTCACTTAAAACAATAACAATTTTTTTAACAGTTAATTAAAAAGCTTAACAGACTTGCATTTCTGGCTTCCCAAGATGGCAGAAGACAAACCAATTATTTTATATAATTATGCCAATAAGGGGAAGGATCTGAATCCCTTCAACAGGAGTTTAAACCTGATCTTGCAAGGAAATGTATAAGGTACGCATCAACATTTAGTAACAAAGGTAAAATCACCAAATACTAGCTTATTTAAAACAAACAAACAAACAAAGTGAACAAAACCCCACACAACACCACACACACAAAAAACCCTCCAAAACCTAAAAGAAAATCAGCTTCTTGTATTTCTTATAGCACGTATCTCTTGAGACAGAGATCAGAGATCAACTGGCAACTCTAAGTGAACATCTTCAAAATATCACATTCCTTATTACCCCATAACATCCAATACAGGTACAGTGAAACAATACCTCTTGCTAAGGTGTAACTCACCACAAGACAAGTCGTTTTTATGTATAGCCTGCCTCCTGCAGTAGTGTAATATTGTTCATTTCTTAATGGTCCTCGCATTACGGGTCAACATCTTTTCTTCAAGGATCACCAGATTTGCACTCTGAAGTGGTTTTCCTCTATTCAGACATTTAGCCTTACCTATGTTATTTCAGTTAGCAGCTATCAGCTGCATTCACATAATTTCTTTTTGTACTTTTCAGTACAGAAATTATATATAATGTATTGCAAGTCCTCTCATGCCCTTTTCTCCTTGATACTGTCTTACAAATCAATAAGTCATTCTTCATAGTTAATCTGTTATCTCCCTACCCACGAAATGTGACACTTTATACCCCTAGTTTAGTAATTGTTCTCATGGCTTTGTCCTCAGCCAAAAGACATCTTTGCACTAAGTTTTTCACATTTCAGTTCTCTCAAACTTTTGTTAGCACATGACATTATTTGTGAGAACCAGAGCTTGCGAAATGACTGAAGTGATTTTAGACTTCAATTTCTATGGCTCACTTCTAGGATATATCTGACAATATATGTCTCCTGGGAAGGGGAAGAGAAGCACTCTCCTTAAGATTTAGGATTTTTCTCTGCTTTCGTATATATAGGCCGACAAAGCAATGGTATTTTGTCCTATGGTCACAAGGAAAGCACTAATTGGAAAAACAGTCAATAGCAACAGACAACTGGTGAAAAATACCTGCCAGCTGAACTCCTGTTAAGCTGGTTTTTAATCCCTATTAGAAAGAACAGGGTGCCTGTGAAGACAGGAAGATTTTTTTTGGTTGAGCGCAATGTCTATATGCAAATACACTGCCCTTCTTATTAGCAGCTGTGTTTGCAGTTTGAATGTATGCTATAGTTAATGCTTTCATAAATTACTGATCTAAATGGTGCATGTGAAAAGCATGGAAAGATATTCCTGAGGCTTACAAAAGCATATAAATAAATATGCTATAATATACACATTATTTTTCTTAAATATTTTGTTCATAGTGCTCAGGGTTATCTGTTTGCACTTTATGAACAGAAGTACATTAGTCCACTATAAACATCTACAATAAATATTGTATGAGAGTACTTTCAAATGTAGGGCAGATTCTAAAATGTACGAAGAGCTCTACATTGGTGGTATCCATTCAGGAAATACTTGATGGAATATTTTATTTTCATCATCTTTCTCTATATAATTATGCATTTACTGTGTCTGTTGTAAAGTCTATTCAAATAGGGGGAACAACTTTTAGAGCAGTACTAGCAATACTTTCTCAAGTGTACAGAAAGAAGTGAAAAGTTGAGATCAGCACACAGACTCTGTCAGGAACATCTAAATGTCCTAATTTTCCATTCTGTAGAGACTTACGTGTGCACATCATATTCTACACGTGCAGATTTCTCTGTTGATACCTGAGCTTCTTACATACTTGAACATAAGCATGATACATGAGCCTTTGCAGGACTGGGATCTTTTCCAGCTCCTACTGACTTCAATGGGAATTAGTTTATCCTTCAGCATATATTGTCTAACAAAAAGCCTGTTAATGTAATTAGACTAAAGATAAGAATAGATCAGCTGGAAGTATCAATAATAACTGGGGCTATTTCAAATGCCACAACACCTAAATTTTCCTACAAATCATTAAACTGAGAATTCTCTAGCTTTCCACGTTACCTTTTCTCCCTGTTTTTTGTGCTTGCAAATGCAGGAAGATTTAACTTCTCCATTTTCAAGTAATGGATTTTGCACATCAATACAAACACAATACCAAGATGGTAAAGAAAAGAAACATCACCACTTATAAAAAAGGACACGCTAACAGTTCATTTTCCTCTGCTCTTTGAATTACCCATTACAGAAATACCTTTCTCCACTCTTACTGGAAAAGAAGATGATGGTACAAATTTGGACTGTGAAGACAGTCTCCAAATTGAGAGACAATCATCTTTAAGATTGTTGTTATTGAGTCATAAAGAGAGGTCAGTTGTTTGTTTTGGTTTGGTGGGGTTTTTTTTTTTTGAGAGCAAGAGAAACAGTTCAATACTGTTTTTATGTTAGAATCAAGACAACTTTGTTAACAGGCTAAAACAAACCATACTTCTTAAACATCATGCGTAAAGGCAATGGGCTGACACTGTCAGCCATTTCTTCACATCAGCAAAGAATCCTGCTGTCATCATTAAGACCATGTAGAAACAAATAAGCCCGCAGTCTGTACCAGGGATGATATTATTTCTTGCTGAATAAGCAAGTCTCTTAACAGAGATGGCACTTAGATCTACCATCTGGGTTTCTAGAAAAATTGAGGAGGAAATTAAGGTTAGGAGATTAAGAATTTTCAAAAACTTCTTCTCAAAACCATGGCATAATGTTTATACAATAAGCTAATATAATAGTCCTAAATTATTCCTAAACAAAAGATTTATTGAGAGGAGTCACAATGCAAGTTTGATTTGATTACATTACTATTATATTACTACGAACTGCTCATGAACTCAGTCCTAGCCAAGAAGTGGGAAGCAAGATCAATTGCAAGGTGATATTCAAAGCATTTAAGACTAGAAATTCCCTATAAATAGCGGTCACCCCTACTCCCTCCTCTATAATAAACCCATAGACTTGCTCTTCAGTGAGATCCCATCTGGACAAATACCTTTTCTCACACAGAGTAACAGTCCAAAATTTCCAAACCATGTTGTTTCACTGCTGCAGTCCTTGCAACGCAGCCAGAGTCTGATCCAGTGGACTATGAAGCAAACAGACAGGCTTTCATGGCCAATACAGAACCATGACCAATAAAGTGTCCACCCCTATACAAAAGTCATTGTAGCAGGTTACTCTAATTGGGTATCTGCATGAAAAATGTCCAACTATCCTGTTAGATCTTTGATTTCAAGCCAGGGCTTTGTCTATATTGCCAAGTGCTATCCCTTTCCCACAGATTTTTTTGTGCATGCATGCATCTACGTACACACACACGCAATTTAAAATACTCTATTCACAGGTGTGGGAAGAGATAATTGGCTTTCTGTCAACGTTAGTAGAAGCAAAACAGCTAAGCAGACCTATAAAGCAAGTAGAACAGTTCTGCTGTTGTGGTACAAAGAATTCCTGTTCTGAAAGGGATACATTCTGAAAAGCTTTGTTGATTTTAGCACTACTAGTCTCCTTCTAGTTAATATGTTTAAAATAAAAATGTCAAATAAAGATGGTCTATTAAGAAATACTAATATAAGATTTTGGTTCATTATACTCGGCCTTTTCTCTGACACAAATTGGACATTACAACTTTAAAAAAAAAAAGTCACACTTCTGTCTGCATATTTTGTGCCTTACTTGCAAGAAAAAAAACATGAAAACCACAGTTACTTTGCTAACAGAGATTCAAATCTCTTCCTTATCCCCCAAGGAGTATATTTTCTTTGTGCATGGTTAGTAAACTTTAAGAACTGAATAAAGTTGAAAAATCCAGAGCTCAGACATTTTATGTTATTCTCTTTCGGTTGCAATGCATGGTCTTGTACAGAATCTGCAGGAATATTACATTTGTGTTTTCAAAATGGCTTCTTCTATACCAATTGTCCTAATGATCAAAAGACGTAAATTATTAGGAAGAAAACAGAAAAACTGAGTGATAAGGTTTTCTGCAATCAACGTCTCTAATATGTATGAGAATGGGACATCATTTCACCAAAACAATCCATCTGTGAAGTATGCTAAGGGATGACTGCGTTTGGATACAGCAATTAATCACCACATTATTTATAGCACTTCAGAAGCAGCTTACAGTACATTAATCAGGGATAACTTCTGCTTAATTAACAGAGCTGCCAAAAATGTCAAACAAGACCATAAAAAAAACCAGAACTGAATAAGAAAGAATTTGCAAGGGACTGGTAATGATGAAATATTCAAAGTTCCTCTTCAGCAAGGTCTTCTCCCAGTTTCACTTCCTACAGCACCAATAAGCAACAAATTCTATCTACAAACAACCACACTGCATGACTATGTCAGTAGCACCAGATACTCACAAGTAAAAAGAAAACAAAGCAACAAGAAGTTGACTGCATCAGTTTTAGTGCACTGCCATGCACACAGCCATGTGACAGTGGAAGACATAGAAAATGAAGAAGGAACTTTTTTTTATTTTTTTAAATCTTCCTTTGTGTAACCACTGGAGTGAAAAGGTGCGCAGATTACACGCAAATTCATTGTCTCTGCTACTGCATGGACTCTGTTAGAAGAAAAGGAATAGCACAGGGTTTGCTATTTAATCTGCTTTTCAAATCACGATTCAATGGAAATCTCTGTATTATGTAGAGGCTCATAAAATAAAATCCTATTTGCCAGAAGTGTGAAAGACGGTGTAACTCTTCCATTCAAAGTACTTGAAAATAAGTTTAGCAATTAAAACTAAGTAAAACATTAGTGAGATATGGGGAACATGAGTAATTTGCATGTTAGGCATATGCAAATTAGAAAACAAGATCTGGTTTAAAGGAATAAAGAACTTCATAAAATTACATGGCTATTAAAAGTAGCTTATATGCTAAGAAGTATTCTGATTTACATAAGCAAATTTATTTCAATTACTACATGCAAATGGTAATTATATCAAGTAAAAACAAATTTTTATTGAAAGCACATATAATTATAGAAAACATTAATGAATCTTTCAAGTTTAGGTCTTCAGTAAGAAGGGATAATGAATAAAATATAGAAAAAATGCTGTTATTATTCAGCGCACAGCTGAAAGTTTAACTATGAAGCAACTGTAATTGGGTTTCGTCAGTCTCTTTTAGCACGGTGTCTATAGATTTCCAAAGGAATTCAGATTTCCACTAGAAATATCAGTGAAGCATTTATTGTTACTTGCCATACTTTAACATCCCATAATAAAAATACTCTTTTTCTCTGTTGAAACTGTGTCTGTCCTCGTGTAAATAAAGATATCTAAATCTATGACTAGTCTAACATTTCACATGTATTAAAGATAGGTACGTTTAGGAACTTATCTTTAGTCTAACAGCATTCACAGAAGTCTTCATGAAACTGTCACTTGACACCAGAACACGTATGCACAAAAACCTCTTTAATGTGTATGTTTGTACATGTATTGTGTTTATGAAATGGAAAAAAATGAAATGGACTGAAAGTGGAACCCTCTACATTTCAGAAGTGGTTGAAGAAACATCTGCCAATTTATGTGAAAAATTATTTCTGTGTCTCTTACAGCTGAAGGAAAAAGAATTTCAGGACCTACAAAGACAGAAAAAAATACCAACGAATTCATTTGCAAAATACAGATCTACATAAAACCCACACCAAGCTCTCATTGTGCCCCCCCCCCCCAGTTAAAAGTTGCTTGTCCAATAGTAGAATTTGGGGCAGTATAAAAGACCACTGCCAATGCTTTTAGTATAGTCATTTCAAATCATTCACATGGTTACCATTTGTCTTAATGGGTCTTGAAGTGCATTTGCCTCCTCGTATTGGTTACAAAGATTGCCATGAAGTCACTGAAAACACACTTAAAGGGCTCAAATTAAATATTCAGGTTACCTGGTAACAGTAACATCTCCAGCCACATAATTTCAAATTATTCTGGAAAATAATATTCCCCTCTCAATACTTGTGTTTTGATGACCTCACTGAGCTTTCTCCTGACGGCTCAAGTGCATTTGAGATCAATGAGGCCTGGGACAGGAGGACGGAACCCCTGTATAGCTATGTACTGAAAGGATTAAGAAATATGGTTTACACTATTTTGTCACAATACTGTTTAACTGAAACTATCAATCAAGAAGCCTATACATTACTCCATTTTATTATATCAGCACTTTTTAATGTTTTGTTAGTATTCATCAAATGAAGGATGACAGCATGTGAGCATGTATTGTAGCATTCCCTGTCAGTGATTCAGAGCAATAAAACACTAGATTAGTCAATTCTCAGCAATACCAGGCAGATGGTATAGATTCTTCAAATAGGTGTGGGGACCTAAAACGTACCTCTACCTTTACCCAGTGACAGTTCACTACAATGAATTGCTTAAAATAAAGAAAAAAAAAAAAATCTGAAGTGGATGAAACAACCTGATTATTCTTCAGGCATCCCAGACTCAGAGTGACTTAAATGGCAGTCCAGCACGTACTGGAAATGGCAGATCAGTCTCCAAGGAATCTTACAATTCCTACCTAAAATGCAACTCAGTTCGCTATTTCCTGACAAATCCTTTATGCCTGAAACAAAACACTATCCACCCGAAGTCACTATTTCAGTAAAAATTGCATCAGGTCCCCAGAATCACAAATACAAAACTTACTCCTAAGTATCTCTACAACTCATTGTAAAATATCCCTTTCCCTTCTTTTCTGCAGAAGTCCTTTTATCACTGATAACTGCTCTTAGACAGGCAATGTTCTTTCACCACTGATAAGTACTCCTAGACGGACAGACTATGCCAGACAGATAAAACTGATGCAGATAAGCAGTTTGAGCATTTCATAGAACTACAAATAAAAAGGTTTCTAGAAATGAATGATAACAGAAGTAACACCACAAGCCCAGTGAAAAACCTCTAAACACAATGAGGGGTAGAGTAATTGCCTTCACTTTACACAGAAATGCAAAAAATACAAATAAATATGAGAGACAGAAAAGGCTCCATCTGTAGAAAAACAGCATTCTACTTTGAATCAGAATGCATTTAAAAATGCAACGTAAGAAAACCCAGCCAGGCAATACCTAAGCTCTCTATATCAGAGTCAAATCAAATAACTCACCATATTTGACAACAAAATCAGACCTAAAAACTGAAACTATTATGAAGGCCTATCTGAGAAAGTAACAGTCACCACACGGCCTTGTGAAAGGTTCTGTACGACACAAATTCGTTACCTGCAAACCAAATGACATGGCATCAGCTTTCACTGACAACCTCAGAGACACCTTAAAGTCAACAGGAGGATTCTCCTAATCTTATCCCTAGAAAAAGGAACAGAATATCTCTTTATCACATGCCAGCTCTGAAACAAGAAACAAACTTCAGCCAACCAGTGAAAGAAGAAGAGAGATCTTTTTGCATCTCTCAAGGAAAACTCAAACTCACTGAACCTCCCCAGGTCCTAGAAATAGCTGCAGGCATTTATACAGGCAGGTATCTACCAGCTACCAGGCAACTTTGTCAGGTTGGCCCAAAGTCACGATCACAGTCCATCTGAATGAGACCCAAGCCTCAGAGAGGACTCCCTTTAGTGGGAAAAACTATTGCAAAAATGGTTATTCCTCATTCAAACCTTGAAACCCCAGGGTTACTTGCATTTTCACATGTAATTCAATTAGCAACATTGAGACTAAGTGAATTGCAGTAAAAAAACCCAATCATCAGGTAAACCTTGTGGTTTCTGTAGTTTCACACTTTGCCTTTAATACCTGTCCAACACGATACAGGATTTTCATTCTGAACCAGCTACCACTGCAGCGGGACAAATAACAGAACTACTTAGGAGTCATGTGCAATGCATTCTGCATAGAATATTAGGTTGGAAATGAAACCATGCATGCTAGTAATCAAAGGAATCAGCTTTCACAGGGAAGCTAATCCTCTTTTAACTCTAAGAGACACAAATAAATCTAGCAAAACCGTACCCCACAAAATCTTTGTCTTTCACTAGCAGATGTTAAAGAGCAATCAACATGATTTAGCAGCATTCCTGGAACTGACATTTTACTGGATAGTTTCTAATTAGTATGAAATATGTAATTAGGAAGTATTTTGCATGTCTGAATTAACTAGACATTGGAAATAACTATATCAAGGATTAAACAGTGATTTGGGCAAAAAAGTTATTTGGTAAAAAAACCCCTGAATGTCCTCTTCCCTACTTCCTTTATTAGCTATGACTTTGAGCTTAACTTTAGCACGCCTTTGAAAGCACTGTGTTTATCAGCCTTAATTTTATGTCTCAGCCTAATGTAAAACATAGCCACTTACCTCATACTCAGTGGCCTTCCTGAGCCTCTCTGTAACCAACTCTTTGGAAAGCTTATAATACAATTTCATTCACTGGGCAATTTATTTTAAAGAACACGCAGCAGTGGAGTTCATAGGAATTCATTTCTATTTTCTTTTCCTCAGATGCCTAGGAAGATTTTGATATTTCTGTTGATCCTTGCTATGCTAACAAGCTAAACCAACTGTGCTCTGACAAAAGCAAGAACTAATGAATAAGAGAACAAAACAACATAAAACAAAATAATATATATACTGCTGATATAAGACAGGTCTGTGACAAGACCAGGAATGAAATTACAGTATGGTCTCTGTGAATCTACTAAGGTAGCTGATGATCCCTATTTCATTATCATACATGTCAGAAAACACTTACATACTAAAGAAACTTTCACTGTACTTGAATTTACATCTCACCACAATTCTGATTCTCACACTTTCTTATGTTACTTTCTTTAAACACAACAGCCTACAAACATATTTTAAATATAATTCTTGTACTTTAAAAATATTCAATCAATCTAACATTTCAAATCAACTAACCTACAGTGTACTCTTAGATCAGGATCAGTAGGCTTTCCAACACTCAATCCGAGAAAGAAATATTGCTATACACAAACATATATGCATTGTCAACTCTCTTCCTTTGCCATTCTCTTGTGGTTTTCACATCACTCCTAAGTGACATCAGTGCTAGTTAGCATTGGTGCCAAATTCCCATTCTTGTTCTTTCAGCCACCTGTAGTTTCTACGAGCTCTGCGCACTCCTCTTCCTCTCTGTCTCCACCCTTTCTCATATAACACATTCACACCTTCCCATTCATCACCACTGTTATTATTTTCTTCCTTTCATCACAAATTCTCACTTTGTCTCTCCTTTCCCATACTTGTGCCATCATTCTAAAGCTCCTTACCCTCCAGCAATTTGCTGCTTAGGAGCTTTCTCAATCAGCAGTGGTATATTTATATTTAACAGCCCTCTGAAATATCTTTCCCTGCTTTTGTGCACTTGCTTTTTTAGATCCATAAAAACCACTCAGCATCCCTAACACCCAACAGCACAGTTTCGCACAGCTTAATTATGTCTTCTGAGGAGCATCTTCTCTTGCTCGTTTTCAGACTGCCTTCTGCTAGCTTCATTTGATGCCCTATTGTTCTTGTAAAGAAAGAAACTGTAAATAATAATTCTCCATTCATCTTCCCTCAGCCTAAGAATGATTTCTAGATTCCTGTCATATACCCTTTAGTCACATCTTTTTCTAGTCCAAAGAGCCCTTGATTATTCAGTTGCTACTTCAGAGAAAGTAAGTCTTTAATAAATTTTATCATTCTTTTTCTTACCTTTGCAAGTGCTAACATATCCATCTAAGATAGTCTTTCAGACATGGGCATACTGTGAATGTACATAAAGCCTCAAAAAAAGGTTTTGGGGAGTTTTCCACTCTTTTCCCAATAATTTCTAATGGCCTAGAATTATTCATTGCAGCACGTACATCTCATTCTTGAAAAGCAATAATTAATTGGTTACCCATCATTGTGTATGACTGCAATTTGGATTTATTCTACCTCCATTTGCACCTCCTCCTATTTACTTTGACTGAATTTCATCTGCTTTCTTGCTGCTCTTAGAAGTTGCTCCTTCTGTTCATTACCCTAACTAGCTTGACAATCTCACAAGAATTTCATTATTAGTCACTATAAACCTACTTCTCCAGAACATTCAGACCCCAGTGTAAAACCCTATGACATCCTCTCCATTAAGAAAACTGAACACTAATTCCTACCCTGTTGTTTTGGGGGATTTTTTTAGGTATTTCTCCATGTTGAGTACCTCTCATTTTCTCTCATGGTTATTTTTTAGTTAGTTTTTTCAATAGTCTCTTTGGTGAGAAACCTTTTCAAACACTTTCTGGAAACCTAAGCACATCATATCAACAGGACTACTCTAGCCCCCAAAGTGAATTCTAACAGTAAGGAATGACTAAATAAGCTACGTTGAGTCTTCCCCAACATAACATAATTATTTATATGTCCAATAACTATTCCTTTTTTACAGTTTCTATCAATTTGCTGAATGCAGACTGACCTGGTTAGTAGTTCCCTGGATACTCTCAAGAAACTGTTTTATAGCTTGACATCACATTAATGTTACTACAACACCTTGGTACCAAGGAAGTGTTAGGCAAGTGGCAACACAGTAAATACAGTTCAATTTAACTATTTTACCCTTAAAGGTCCTCTAGAACTCTTGGGCAAATGCCACCAGTTTCAGATATTTTTAACCAACATTTACTGCTGTCTCTTCTGCTGAATTACATTCTCTAATCAACTCCTGGGGGAAAAAAAAGAAAAAAGAAAGAAAAAAGAAAGAAAAAGAAAAAAGAAAGAAAAAGAAAAAAGAAAGAAAAAGAAAAAAGAAAGAAAAAGAAAAAAGAAAGAAAAAGAAAAAAGAAAGAAAAAGAAAAAGAAAGAAAAAGAAAAAAGAAAGAAAAAGAAAAAAGAAAGAAAAAGAAAAAAGAAAGAAAAAGAAAAAGAAAGAAAAAGAAAAAAGAAAGAAAAAGAAAAAAGAAAGAAAAAGAAAAAAGAAAGAAAAAGAAAAAAGAAAGAAAAAGAAAAAAGAAAGAAAAAGAAAAAAGAAAGAAAAAGAAAAAAGAAAGAAAAAAGATGTCACCATGCGGGGATCTGCCCAATTTATTTTGCATTTACTGCAACAAATCCTTCTTGTGTGTTCACATGCTTTGCTTCAACTTCTTACACTCTGATCATCCACTGGCCTGACAGACACCCCACACCTCATGAGTTAGAGAAAAGTCTTTGGAAGTTCTTCCTCAGTCTTGTTTGCTCTGCCTTACTGCGTTTTTTACATTTAACCTAACAGATTTTACATTCTTTTTCTATTTTTGACATTTGAATGGGGATTCAATGTTGTGAAGAACATTCGTGTATTTAGTAATCTTCTAATCTCGTTGTTTAATAATGATGCTTTTTTAATTTAGTCTTTCTAAAATGCTTTCATGCATTATTTTTTTTAGCTTCCAATACAGTGGCTTGAAACAATATCCGTATCATCTGTAAAGATGATTTTTTAGCTGCCTCTCAGTTTCTTTTTAATAAACATCCTCATTTTTCTAAAACTCCCATTTGTGGAGTTAAGTACTGCTGTCTTGGTTTTTCTGACTTCTGTTGTTCCTGGAAGGATGTTGAATTTAAGCATGTTGTTACAGAACATACTTTGGTAATAACACTGTGTCAATAAACTGCCCCTCTATTGATTCTCTCATTAGCTCCCTCAGTGAAGAGTCATTTATGGTGTCTAAAAGTTTAGACTGAAATGACTTGACAACTACTACCCAATTGACATGGGGAAGCAGCAATCATGGTGAGCTGAAATAATACATTTCTCTTGTGTTTCCTGACAAGTGTCTCTGACCTCTCCTGGTATGCCACATTCTCTGTCTCCACTGATCAAGCGCTTACCAACAGTCTTATTACTTATACTAAATTTAGGCCTGGAAATTTAATAGGGATTCTTAATTACTCCCTGACATGGTTAACTTGTTTAACTGATAAACCTTTGCATTTCTTTCACTACATAGCACTGTTTCTCCACGTGCATGACCTACTCTTTCATATATTACCTTGTTACTATCCCAATACTTCTTTTCCTTCCAGAAAATTCCCAGTATGCTTTTTACAGCAATAGACTAAGTTAAAGCTAGGCATCCTATAAAATGCAGGTATCATGAATTTTACAACCTCCCACAGAAACTCTTAGCATTTAATGAATACAGCAATGGCAAATTCAATACCTCGGATGTTAGAAGATTCCAGAATTAAGCCTGTCTAAACAGACTCTCCCTGACATCCTTGTATGCATATGGCATATTCTCTATTTACACTGAAATCCTATATTTCTACAGGACATCCATTTTGTTCAAAGCAGGGTATGGATAGTACTCAATTTATAGTTACTCATCTCTTCTTTTCACGTTCACTACCCAGAGTGTAATCCCACAGTATTAACTGGACACAATCCAAACCCTGTGCTGAATACAGAATTATTACTTTCCTCATGGGCTTTCTATGGTTCTCTTATTGTATTATCTTAGTGTGCTCCTCTTTTTAACAGACATAATTAATCTAGCTTCATACTGCTCCTGTAAAACAAGGTGGTCCATATTATACACAAGGAACAGAGGGGCAGCAATTAAAGGTAAAATTGTCCATAAGTCAATTAATTGTAGCTGGCTAATTAGAAAACAACATCTTAGAACCCACTATATATCTCTATGAAACACATTTCCAATGATATAACACTATAACCATTCAGAACTTCCTCAAGTGAAGTATCATGTATATCAAGTGAGGGAGCCAGAAAAGAACAAGCATGAAAGTTTGTGTGACTCGCTGCATATTCAACAAATGCTGGTTCTCTATAGCCAAGTTTTCCAGACTATTTTGCTTTCTATTCCATTGCCTCTTTTTTCATGTGCTTTGCGTCAAATACAGAAAAGAAAGGACAAGCTATGCAACTTTGCTTCATTCCCATAGCATAGGTTGTCACGTACATAACCTTTAAAAAAACCCCAACAAACCAAACCAAAAAACACCTGATCATAAAATTAGATTAATGCAACAAGCTTATAAAATATTTGTTAACAAGCACACTGTGATCCTCTGTGTAGGCAGTCTGTAGAAGAACATGAGCTGCCTACCCTACCATCAGGTCTCACCGATCCTCACCATCAACTGTGAACGAGTTCAAACCCAGGCTCTGGTGAGTAATATGTACAAGTTCAGCTGCTGTCCCATTGCACCCCAAGCTTATTCCTGTCCTCCTCTCCTGCATACACCTAAGCTCATGCTTCTTTACTATGCTTTACCAGGGGGCTGAAGTCTAAGGCTGCCAACTACTGAAAAGCAAGAGAGGGAACCTGAGAAAATAGAGGTGAGGAATGAACAGTCCTCTTGCCATGCAAACAGGGCAACAAAATGTTTAGCTCAGCTCACAGGATGGAGAGCACTAAAAGCAAGTGCAGCAGGTCCATGCTGCTGGGCAAAGCGATTGAACAGACAGTTGTGCTTAGACACCAAAGACACATGTTAAAAGTTAACTATGTTCTTAGTGTTCCCTCACATTGCTTGAAAAATGTAAAGGAGCTAAACAGGTTACATCTTCTGTGGTTTGTTTGCTAAACTACAACAAATTTGTCTAAATTTCACACATATAAACAGAGATTTTCTTAACAATTGCTTTCAATTTTTTTTTTTTCCCCCGGAGAAAAATGTAGAAGTGTTTTGTCTAAGCAAAAGATTTTTCATTTAGCTTGGTTCTCTGTTATTTCTAAAATGCATTGAACTCATCATGCAGTTACAGAAGCAGAGCACCTTGACAGTCTGAATTTAAGGCAGAGAAAGAGTCACTGAAAAACCTACAACAGTGGAAAAAAAGTCCATTAGGGACAACAAGTTTGGTATAAAAATAGTCCACAGAGATCTGAAAGAAATGTAGTAGAGAAATTTTCTTCCAAGTAAATAAGGAGGGTTTTTTTCAGTCCTTTAAATCTACCCATCTGCCTGCCTGGATTTAGTATCTGCCTTTTCAGAATTTCAGATAAGTGCCAACAAATAGTACTTTAGAAGCTGGGATAAAATTCTTTCATCTGAGATCTCAACAATTAGCAAAATAATGCATAGCTGCATTGAGGACAGACTACAGATAAGCTAGAGGAGATGCCGGATGATAATCCACAGGTACATAAAAGGCTGCTACAAAGAGGATGGGAATAGCCTGTTTTCCATCTTCATTAATGGATTCAACTTGCAGCAAGAACAATGCATATTAAACATAATGGAAACTTTCAAACAGCGAAAAGAGTAACAGACTGTGACAAATTGCCTGGCGAGGATGTGGAAAGTCTGTAATTAGAACAGGCAAGACAGATATCTGCTAGGAACGATACACATAAAATTACTTGGGGCAAGAGGATTACCTCTTGAGGCCCATTCCAGTCCTAGTTTTCCACTTTTCTTTATACTCTGTAGCAACATATCAAATTAAAACTATTTCCCTAAAATTGTCTCTGTAAGGAGTGTATATTTAAAAGAATTCACCTCTCCCAGTAGCTATGACTATTCAAAAGAGAAGAAAAAAATGAACATTTCAGGTTTCCTTACACTAGTTTATATCATCTGAAATACTGCAAACCTAGAAAATGCTTCCACTTTCATGCGTACCAGCAAATGGAATAGTTCTCTGTGCACATAGAAGTCGGGCAGCTGCATAAATACAAACTGATGATATGCTAAGTCAAAGTGCAGTGACACAACAGCATTCATCGAAAAGTTGATTACCTGATGCGAATATGCCTCATCTACCTTTGGCTGTTGAAAAAAAGAAAAAAAAAGGGGCAGGTGCCAAGGGGGAATCTGTATGTAATAGTGTCAATTTTTCATTCAGACCAATGTATTCCAGTATAACAATTATAAATTCCTTATCATTGTTACAACCACCTGAGCACTTTTTTTTCCTCTAGTGAATATCTGTCTGAGTCTGATTTATCTTTTTTAAACAAAGGCAATTAAACTGGTATTGTAGAAGATATGCCGCTTCTCATGTTGCCGTCTCAGCATCCTTTCCCAGTCCCCCCAGGTTTCATTTCAAAGGTATGCCGCAGCCACCCTCGTGGTCCTCTGACACAAGAGGGTTCAAATGCACACTGGCATCTCATTCGCAAGGTCTCTGCTGATCTGAATTCACTACCTACTCTACACTGGTGAGCTCCAGCCCAAGATTGACTGAGACTATCCCTGAAGCTGCAGCTCTAGTAGACTGCTGGCAAATCAGGCCCAGGAATTGGAGCACAGAACAGGCATCTTGTTTCACCAATACTTTTCCAAGATTTATTGGAAGAGGACAACAGAGCATGGTGAAGGAACCTTCATGACAAGAATGCAAAAGGGAGACAAGAAAGAAATCAGGAGGGTTATGGGGGAATAAGGGAAAAATGGAAAAAAACAAAGTTGTGAGTGATAGTTGTAGGTAGGCAAAAAAAGTGACTAAAGAAGGAAACTAGCAGTGGGAAATTGAAGGGAAATGGTGATAAGTGAGGTCTAAAAGTCAAGGAAAAGATGCTCGGGAAAGGCATCCAGAATGGCCATGGGGGGAAACTGGGACTTCTCTAGAAACAGAGGAAGCAGGAATTAGATTACACTTTGGATGAGGATTGGGGCAAACAGGAATAAGAGTGGTGGGATATGAAAAAATGGAGATGATCTGGAGAGTGGCAGTCTAGATTTGCTTTGCAAGAAACCTGAAAAGGAGGAACTAAGAGGAAGAAATGGACCTGATACAAATGAAAAAAACCAAAGATCTGAAATGTAGGACCGTGGGAGAGCCAGAGTGGTGGTGGAATAGGACAATGGAACAGGAAGGAGACAATGAAGTCTGGATATGGATCCAAAGGACAGGGAGAATAGGATAGGAATCTCATAATGAGAACTGGAAAAAGAGAAGGAAAAACAAAAGAAGAAAAAGACTGACTCATACAATAACAGGGGGGAGAGAGAGACTCGCTGGCAACAAACCTAAATAGTGAAAACAGGGTCTCAATAAGTAAAGAGAAAGAGCCTAGAACAAGGAAAGGAGAAAAGTGGAATCAAACATGGAATAATTTGGAGTAAGTGGAGTATACGCCACACCAGAGCCTGGAATGCAACCAAAGAATCCCCAGTCTCACCAACACTCTGCTGCCAGCAAGCATCTATGAATCCCATCTGAGAAAAACCCACATATAGCGGGCTTTCACAGATAGTCAGCAATTGCATGCTCTCATTTTCTGGTTGCCTGCCTGGAGGCCCTGGGGTCTGATTTGCAGAAGTGCTGAGCACTTGCAACAGTGACTGAAGTCAACAGAAGTCACTGTTGTGAAAATAAATTCATTAATGTTTGTGATGCACTCAGATACTATGGCAATGAGTGCCATGGAAAAGCTCATGAGAAAATGAGTAATTCTGACTTCAGAAGGAATTTAAATGGAGTGCAGTAAGTAAGATATAGGGATACACATTGAACATCAAGGTAAACACAAAGTACCAAAGGTGCTCTACAGAAGGAATCCATTCAGTCTATCCGATACACTGTGAGGTAGAAGCTGTATAGAGCAAAAATATTGCTGTATAATATAAAGACTATTAATGGAGGTACACAAGGAATATATCTGTCTAGTGTCATGAATGCTTGACTTTCAAAGCTATATTAGCTGATTGGTGTTATTTGTGTGAATGTTACCTACATACTCCACTCGCATAGACAAGTAACTGGTGTGACCTCTACATACAAGCCACATCTAAAATGCAGTTTGTCTTGCAGACTTATTAGTATGGGTCATACACACTAAAGTCAATGGGCAGTTTGGCGATGACTTCCATCAACATGACTTCAATTCCGTGATTAGTTCCGCTTAAAGTAGTAATACAAAATGCCTTTCTCAAATTTGTACGTACCCTGGAAAAGGATAGTGCTTATTGGCCCATTACAACCTAATACACATTAACAGAAATTAAGTAAACAACTACCATAGCATCCTAAAATAATGAAGTGATAGTTTTAACAGTGTTGGAGGGGTTTTATTCTGCTTAATACTACCTGATTCCTCTTTTTGCTGTTCTCAATTTGGCTAACTAACAAGGCCAGCATCATACCCACAGTTATTGAGGCTACTCAAATTCACAGTTTCTCCCATATTTGTTTGCTAGACTGGGGCTGAGGTCAGTTTAAATTTTTACCTTCGTCACTGCTAAATTTATTTTCTTTTTGTATTACAGTCAGCTTACCATTCTGGCTTTCAAATACCTGTGTACAATTACTGTTACATGACAGTTTTCCAGTAGATAAAAATTTAGCTGGCTTAAGAACTAAGTAAAAGATTAAAGTCAACATTTCTGGAAAGGACTAATGATTCTGCCCAAAGCCAGAAGAGAAGGCAGATGGTTAGCACTCCCAAAAAGCAGGATGTATTGAGTTGGGCAACCCAAACATTTACCAGCTTAGGAAAAATCTCCATCTGATTGCTCAAATACAAAATAAGCTGGAATGTAAGTCACATGTAAATCCAATTCCTTCACTTTCAAAAATCCAACCCTTTGATTTGGAATGGAGCCAAAAGATGCACAAAATCATTCACTGCTGATCCAACTGAATCATGACCGATTTAGATCCTTATCAGGATCAGCAATTTTTCAAGCTACAGTCAAGGCCTATTAGTTTTTCACATTATTGGATAATTTTTTATCAGTTTGACAAGACTGCTTACATCAAAATATTCCTGTAAAAGCAGTAAGTCCCATACTATTTGTACAGCACTGGAATTTTGTACTTACACATTGGGGACACCTTCAAAAACAATTTGAGCTCCTGTGATTATCAATGAGACTGAACAAATGCCGTTTTCCTAAGTGCTTGTGTAGTATCTGCATATGGGCAAACACAGACCTACAAGAGAAGTGTCTTCCTGCTACTTCCAAGAAGCAAAATTTCCTGCTACTAGATAAGAGCTTTTATTCAGAACTTTAAAGTGTGCTGTTCCCTAACAAAGCAGTCATTACATCCATACTTTATGGTTTGGTTTTTTTTCTTTAAGTACAACAAAGATGAATGCTGTCACAGAAATGTTCTACGCAGTAACTTTCACTCTGGATGTGTGGGCAAGTTCAAGTAAGATATGAAAGAAACTCCAGCTGAAAGCTTTTTGAAATTCCATTTTTTCAGTACTTCCTGGTTCTCCCCAACAACGCTCCTATTAGCACTGCAGTAGCACCCAGTGACTCCCGATGCAGACCAGGACCCAAATTAACATCAATATTAATTCAGAACTTTTAAATTTCATTTAATAAAATATATATTAATCTTGGTGTCTACCACAGGTATCATCTACCAATCCATGTGTTAAATGTACACAGAGGTAAACAGAGAGATCAGTAGCCTTGGCAGCCATGAGCAACACCCTTGCCCATCAGTTCCCTGTCATCTATGACACACATACATCACAGATATTCTCATTTTTGAGACTTCAGTCCAATTCTTTAAGCTGTTTGGTTTTTTTCTCCTTGTTTGGATCAGAGATAAGAATGGACAGGATGAAGCAGGTAAAAGGGCCACTGTTCTGAAGATATTTAGCAGATTTAAACAGCAATATCATGTTATTTGCATCTGACCTACAGCCTTACCCCATCTGTTGAGAGCTGGAAAGAACAGCTGAAACACAAAATACATTCTCTCGTGTTATGGCTAACCACGTCCCCAAAGATTTTCTTAAATCCCCACAGGATATTCAAAATGGAAGCAAACAATGAAGAAATGCTTGAAAACAAAAGGTCTAAGGTCACCCCTCAAATCACAAACAGAATATAACAGAGTAGAAAACATTTGTAAAATTAAAAATAAATAAATAAATATATTTTCACTCATGGCGGAAGGAGGCCCTGACTGAAAAGCAAGATAAATCTTATAACAAATTAAAATTTAAAAACAATAAGATTTACCATGATTTGTTTGCTTCCCGTTTTAATCTGCTGCATTAAAAGGGATCAGGATTCAGACTTTCACACTTACTTATCACCTGGTTAAACAACATTTAGTAGCACAGCACCAGGGAGCTGCTGTGCCACTGAGCAGAACATAGACTAATTCTACCCTGATCAAGCAGCAGTCATTGCATCACTATATCATTAGTTTACCCTTAGAGAGATATCCCAGTACTGCAGCTATTCTAATTAAGTATGTTATAAGTGAAGTGTGGTGCACAGTAATTCAAACGTTTCTATTGCAGAACTATAGAGCACTTCAACAGGTATGCAAAAAACCTTTTTTTTTTTTTTTTTTAACCTGAAAGCTCACTATAGCTCTAGTTTGCAGCTATCAGAAAGAGAAACATTCCAGATTTGCATCTTCAAATTTGCCTTCAGAAAGCCAGGACCCAAGTCAGCTGATAAACTTTAAGGCTTAATTGAAAGGAAAGCCTGTCAGTAGCTTTCAGTCTCATTTTGCTTCTGTGTAACAGACTCAGTTTTAATTTGTTGTGCAAGATGAGCATGAAGAGGTAAGACTGGGTCACCTAGTGAGTCACCATACAAAATAAATGACTAATGGGTCTATCTGCATTTGACAGATTGCGGTTCAAATCCTTCTGCTCCTTCAGGAAATGCAGATCTACTGCTTGAAGGAAAAGGGGTTCACGGCACAGGTTATGCAGACAAGTTTAAAAAAAACCCAAAACCAAAAAAACAGCCACTTCCTACATGCTGCCTTTAGAAAGTTCCTGTTAACTTTGTTTATTAGGAAGAAAACATGATTACGGTGTGTGTAATCATTTGCCTCCACACAAACTCTTGCACTGACAGATACCACCTTCTTAATTCTGCTACTGTGACCATGGCTCTTCTCTGCCCCCTCCATTGACTGTCCTTTGTACAGTAGAGATTAAATTTCTTCATATGCTTCCCTGCTTACCTATACAACTCTGTTTTTCTGTTTGTTTTTTCCCCACACTAAACCAGTCTGTTCAGTCTCTGTGTCTTCCTCTTACTTTTCTCTCAAATTCTGAACTCATCAAAACACAGAGGTCTACTGTACCTTCTTTAAATCCCCTCTCAGAAAGTTTTGCTTATCATATACATAGACAGCTATTTGCTAAAACCAATGTGGTTTTCTGAAGTTATCTATTTAATATCCACACAGATTCTTTCCAATGCTGAAGCGCTAGACCCAAGTTACACACACACGGAGGGGAAGACAAAAGCAATACACAAAAAAAAAACCCACAACCCCCAAAACCACCACCCTTCCCCCCCAAAAAAACCCAAAACCCCAAACAAAATGGTTTAGAAGACCTGCAGCAGTCCAGAGAACCAACAATTGCACCTAGATTAACACCAGTTTCCAACTCTGGTGTTCAGATCATTATATATATTCTGCTGAATGGAAATATTTTCAGTGTGTATGCACCAGTCACTCCCAAAATCCCATGCAATTACCACAGTTATTTTCTGTTGATCTACAGGAAATAATTATCTCAGATATGACTGTTTTAAAAAAGTTGCTCATTTTTAATAGAAGCAACTGGAATATACAGATTAATTAAGATCACAGAATGGCTGAGGTTACCTCTGGAGATCCTATGGTCCAACACCACTACTCAAGCAGGGCCACCTAGAGCTGGCTGCCCAGAACCATGCCCCTAGTTTAAGGTGCTCCTTACCAGGTTGGCCAGCCTTCTGGCAGAGATACTTTTTCCAGCTTTGTAAGGTGGATCCTGTCTCTTCCAAGTAGCCATCAGAAAGAGTACTATGGTCATAAAACCCGAGAACTAACCATTAGTATTTTGCTTTAGAGTGAATGACAGCACACAGGCAGAAAAAAAATCCCAGGCATAGGTCTAGTTCAGCCTGTTCAGATGGCCAGCTTACTCGGACTCCTACTAGAAAGTTTTAGCTATATAAAATAAATCAGCACTGAGCCTAGAAAACTACCAGAATAGCATG
Source organism: Harpia harpyja (assembly GCF_026419915.1). Classification (NCBI taxonomy): domain Eukaryota; kingdom Metazoa; phylum Chordata; class Aves; order Accipitriformes; family Accipitridae; genus Harpia; species Harpia harpyja. Next base: position 37,618,006 of record NC_068941.1, read on the forward strand.
TCCTCTCTTCCTTGTACAATTCCTTCAATTAGGGAGCTATGAGTAATTCTTGTTGCGTTGGTGTTCAAGCCAGAACCCTCTAGTGTCAGGATCTACCTCTTACATCAGCTCTGATTGAAAGTACTTTGGTATCATTTGCTTTGAAGATGATAATATTTTCTTTTACATGCCAACCTCGCTGCAGCAGTTGAGGACACTGCTATGACAGGATCACAGACTTAAACATTTGAGACCAAGTAGAGCCTTTTGTTTGTTCCAAAAAGCAGCAAAGAAGTGCTGAATAACATTTCTAATTGAAATCAACAACCAACCGCACCTGCATTAGCAGCTTGTGGGGAGGAAGACAACTGGAATGAAAGAAAGAAAATAATAGCTAATTGCAGAGAGGAAGAAACAGATTGATGACTTATGTTTTTGCTTCACTGCCCGCAAAAGTGTCCTCAAACACTGATTTATTCTAAAACAGCAAGTGGTTTTGTGTAACTAGAGACTTAGATTTCCTGATTACACAAATCTTTATGATTTGGTTTTATTTAATTTGCTGGATATTTCAGAGATGTGACCAAAATGCTGTTTCATTCCTCCAAATTGAGACAAAGTAGTGAATTCATAACAGACAGCTCCTTTTCTTTTTTTCCAACCCTAGAGCTTTAATTAAACAATAAGAAAAAGTTCAAAAGATTAAAATTCAATTCCTTTCACAGTTATTCAAGTATTACTTGAATAACATATTTCTGTCAGTGCTTTGTTAGCCAATTGTACTACTTACAGTGCAAATATGTAACAAAGACCTTTACTCCAAGAAGCTTGTGAAGGATAAAACTATAGATAACAGCTGGGTATAATTAAAGTACAAAAACAAAACTGGTATCTCAGAGTTCCACAGTCAATCAGTTCCACAGTACATCAAGGTCTGAATTTTTAATTAAAAAAAAAAAAAGGAGAGAAAAAATTTAAAAAAAGGAACTCAGAACTTTCTTGCATGTCACAGATTCAAGCAGTGCAGAAATTCATTGGTGGCAAGGAAAAAAAAAAAAAAAAATCATTCTGCTGCACCAGAACATGCATAATATACATCAGCAGGAATATGCTTAAACTAAGAACATTAATTCCCCACCTGCCAAATCCACTGAGCCAAGTAGGCACCATAGTCCAGAGCTTTAAAACAGGGAGGAGTACAGCTTTGCTCATCTTTAGACTCCTGAACTCTTACAAGGCCAGTAACTTCATCCTACCTTGTAGAATGGAGTTAGGTTACCGGCTGATAATAAATAAAAGCCAGTATGATACCAAATGCCACTGGAAAGGAGCATTCAGTTTGAGGACTCAACTTTACAGACTCCAGGGTCTCTGTCTGAGTAGGTCTGAAAGGCTCATCAGCTTCAGGGGACTGTGCAAGCCAAGGCAGATTTCCCATGACAAATGGTAGACATTCTGGCACTGCAGAGGACTAGATGCCTGTGGAAATGTCACCAGCATCAAATTAGGAAAAGGTGTTTCAGCTTGCTGGACATAAGCAATTGTGCTCCAAGATCCTACTATAACGGCTTTCTGTTTTGCTCTAGACTTGTAATAAGCTTTGGTGAAGGGAAGTAGGACAAAATATCCAAATGAATGTTTCAGTGCTACCTATTGACAGACTCCATGAAGACTGTCGAACAATGAAGAAAATATGCTACTCCACCATCTGAAGTTCCGGTGCTTGTCCCTTCCTTCTTCCTACACAAAAAAATCATCATACAGTGTTAAATCTACCCTCCGTTCTCCATGTTGGTGTTTCATTTGAACTCAGCAGCTGTATCAAAAGGAAGGTTATTGACACAGACTGCAGTATTAGCATCCTTTTTTTCAGAAAGTGATGCAGTAAAGTAACAGACTCATCAAAGCTTAAAAGAATTGCTTAATATCAGTCACTCCAGCCAACCCAGGTTTATCAAATTAAAACAAAAAAACCCCCACAACATTGTTAACAATAATTACTTCCCAGCCTTTCACTGGCAAATGGTTTAGAAACCAAAATAGCAAAATCAGATTTAAAAAAAAAAAAAAAAAAAAAATCACATCTAGATAGTCACACAACCTCTATTTCCTAAATCCCTTCTTCTCCACTATTTTATTCCTTTGTCATACTGCCTTGTAAAGCACTGCACTCTTCTTGGCCTGCCTCCAGGAGAACATCAGTTTGAAGGTAAAGTTTGCATGATTTGACTGTGAAGGACATGCCCCTTCCAGTCACAGCATCCCCGAGCTTCTGTCAAAATAATCTCTTTCTTCATTATTTGATGCTGACATTCTGGAAAACATTACTTGAGAAAAAAAGGCAAACACACACACATGTACACATGCTTGGGAGATGGATTTGGGTGGGTGGGCTTATCTGACAAAACCGAAAGAGCACAATAAACTTCCATGGCAATCAATTTGAGTAGAGCGTGATACTCAGCATTGTTATAAAATTGCTTCAGTTTCATTTGGGGGGCACTGATGTATGGTTTAAAATTACTTTTGAGACTTTTAATGGATAAAAAAAGTTGTTGGAAAACCAGCATGTCACAAAGAGCAAGCATCCAGTCCTCCATGTGTGAACATCTCTGTTCACGCCAATGTCAGTTCAGGGTACACTGCAACGTTGCCTTTCTTTCACCTCTGACAATCCAGATAACAGCAGGAAGAAGCAATGTCCTCATCAGTGCTGCTTACTTGATACAGATGATCACTGATTATAAAGGGTCATAAGGTCATTTAGAGTCAAACACATACCTGCATTTTCTCTGTAAGATTAGAAGACAGCATTTTGGTGTAATCTTTCCTATTTACATCATCCTTTTTTACCAATAATTCAAGCAATACTAGCAACTAATGTCAGTTCTGATGCTTCATTGAAGCTCAGCTAATTAAAACCCCCACATTTCCTGCACCCCCCAAAGAAAGTCTGGACCTGTTTCTCCTCTCCCTTCTTACAGTAATTTTTCTGGGACTGCCTACAAAGCTGACTAATCCAGTCCCACAGTATCTGTCTGGATGTAACTGCCTACATCCAGCTGTTGTCTCATCTTGTATTCACACTGTAGGCACTTTAGAATTTCAAGTAATCTTTGTTCTTTATCAGTTTAGTAGTAACACAGTGGAATCCCTGGTAAAGACTGGAGTCCTCAAGTGCTACAGTACTATTACTAATTCTACTACCTACAACTGTTCACTGGTTTAATAGCATTCTATAGAGTTATTCCAGATTTCTAACACCACAAGAGTAAATAATCAGGTATACTCTATATAAATACAATAGTTAAATCCTGTTGTCTGGGCTACTCTGAATGTACTACAAAATGGCTCCATGATTCAGAAAAATGTGTCATTCGTAGATTAATTTCTAGCCAGATTTACCTCAAACAAGCAAGCAGAAATGAACTTTTCAAATCAAGATTTTAAAACTATTGTTTCCACTAAACAATATAGTCGCCTCACAGAGACTTTGACAAAGATGAATGGTGGCTAGAAAAATATTTTCAAGTTCTATTCTGTAGAATGTGACTATGTTATTATTATTTGTAATATGCAACTAAGAATGGTAAAGCTACTGGTAACAGAAATATCCAAACAGCATTTAGAATTGAATATGAGAATATATATCCGCCAGTTCTCTTCCCACTCTACCTTACAACTGAAGGAGAGTTTAATTACTAATTTCAGTCAGGGCAAAATTAAACCCTTGAAACCTGCTGAGAGTATGTAAGGCACTGTTAGTGCTGGGAATGTATCTGTCTGGGTTATAAACCCAAACAAGCCCAACTACATTTTTGCCAGCACCATAAATGTTGCTGTAAATCCATGGCTTATGCCAAGTCCAAGGCAAGTGTAAGCCCTCTCATTTCCTAGAGTACCTCCACATGACTTGGGTTAGAAAGAGATCAGGCAGGAGAGCTCCAAATGCCTGAGAGCAGACCTGAACATGCTGCCTATGCATAAGCCAGACTTTGGTTCCTGAAAGCCTGTCATACCCACCCTTGTTCCTCCTCTTACATACCAGGTTGCAAACTGAGTTGACACCTAACAAGCCCAATATCCATATTGTCAGACCAAGTCTGTGTCCCATGCAAATCTACTCAGCTATGGTTTAGATTCCACTGTCTACATGCAAGTATCCTGATGTAAGAATAAACTGTTCATCTAAGTGTGAGCACAGTGGTAGCGTAAACTACAGAAAGCAACTTTAAGCTCACTCCACACCTGTCAAAAGCAGACAAAACATGAGGAGATACTAGTAAGTCTAGCTGAAAACTCCCAACTGTCCTAAGTTTCAGTGACTACAGCTTGTACAAGTTACTTCAAAGTACTACCTTGAATATCCTTTAATAGCTAGGTGCTGCTGCAGGAGAAGGTTACACATACCGGCCAAACAGAACAACAACTAACTAGGACAGGCCTAAGGCACCATGGTCATGCTCTCTGAATTCAGAAGCCCAGAAGCATTCTGGAGATGATGATATAAAGTGTGAGCATACAGAAATGCCAATTTTGTGTCTCAGTTAACTTTTGCTGCAGTATTTCGTAAGGCCTACAGTCACTCATAAGCACAATACTTAAAGTATTTAAGAATACTTAAAAAGAAGATTGTACATCCAAGATTTTTATTAGAGGCAAAATAATGACAACAGCTAAGATCACATGAGGATGCTAAAGGTAGTCGCACTTTCAGAAGTCCCTGGAAACATCAGTAGTCATTACCTCAGGTTTCAATGAAGAGGCAAGATCTTATAGGACAAAACATGCCTATTGATTATTACTGAAGAAGAGCTCTAACTAATGAACACAGTGCACTTATTTTTCTCTTCAAACCCCTAAAACTCTATCAATTTATAAGGGTGTTTGTTTATGCTAGACCCCAATTCTTTCTTATTACAGAGTCCCTAATCATCTTCTTTTAAATCTATGATTTATGTTCTTAATTCTTCCTCTTAACTTCTTTCCTTTTCATGTATGATTTATATTCCTTGGTTTTCTTCTTAACTGGCAGATGCCCTCTCATAATACTATCTATCTTTTCTGTCTGAAAATCAAGACAGTGAAGAACTTTTGCTGTACAGATGATAAGCTCAAAGACTTTTTCAAAGACCGACTTTGACTATCCATAAAATTTTTTTCAACATAAAACCCCAAATCCATCTGTCAAGACAGCAATAGGTCTGAGATTTCACACAAACATGTACATGTAATACTAAAAAACCACACTAAATCTGTTTCATTGAAAGATCCATCTTTGGAATACTCCTCCTCTGTACAGCTGTCTGAAAGCTTTTATCATTCCTACAATCATCATAGATTTCTTACTTGTAATTAAATTCTCTGAAAGCTAAAATTTTGCCTAATTTAAAATAAGACAGACTGACAGGAAGTATATTTCATACTTTCCTAAATTATTTAGTATTGTCTTGCAAATATAACCTGCTGTAAATATGAGGATTTGTATCAGTAGTGACTCTAATGGTTTTTAGCCAGTAAAGATCTCAAAAAAAAAAAAAACCAAACCGCCCCCAGCCAAAAGAAAAAAAAAACCAAAAAACCAAAAAACCCAAACCAAAACCAACCCACTATCCCATTCAGCTTCATCATAAAAAGGAGAGCTGAAACCACACTTGGATTACAAATCACCACCACTCACCCCAGAAATGAAACCGTAGGGTAGCCAGGCTGCTGGGGCCTTGTGACATACCCCCATGAATCATGTTTTCTGCTCCAGTTGAGTTGTGGCATGCCAGTCTCTGAGACTGTGGGAACAGCCAGGGAAAGCCTCACTGACGGCTGCTGATGGTTTGAGGTGCCAGGTTTAATGCTAGCATGTGCGTCATCCACAGTTAACAAAAGGAGGGAAATAAGGCTTAGAAAAATTATAAAGTGTTATAAAGCTCTGGTGGCATTAGACAACACTGCTCTCAAGGTAGCAACCTCCCTGGTTTCAATTCAGACCCTTAAACTCATCTTCATCTACTCCTTTAGGCTCAAAAAAAGGTGTTTGGATTGCATCCTATCCCTAGGTTCCCACCCACAATCACTATTTTTTAATATATTCTTCCAAATGGTTGGAAGAGTTTCTTCCCTCATGAGATCATCTATTTTATTAAGCAGATCTCAGTGGTTTAGCAGCAAACACTTATTCTATTAATGTAATAAACTGTAACCTCCTCAGCTGTAGGATTATGAATTACCCAGTCCCTGATCTCATTAAGAAATGACTCTCTAGAAGAAGTGTTAATGAAACAAAGGAGAAATACCAGTTCTCTGATACACGTTACAAAAGCCAGGCAGTTAGTGTTTGTCCAGAAGGGGGTAAAACAAATTCAGCAAGGGCAAACTGATTTCATCTGGGCAGCATCCACTTAATTCAATGATTGCAGAAGAAGTAGAAAGAAGTTTGTTTTCATTATAATATGAATCAGCATGCAAGAAACAAAAGGGGAATAAAAGTTAAGATTTCTGTTAAGTTGTGCATGGATCTTTGACACGCCGGTATAAAGATCAAAGGTATGGTATTCAAAAGAAGGGAATTTTGGCATAGGGAAGATAGCCACATAAACAAAGTAGATGAAAAGAGCAGAACAGTGTGCTTCTAAGGTTTATAAGTGAAAAGGCTTGTTAAGGTGAAACTAGAGAACATGCCTAGTTCTTATAAATACCGTTAGTAAAGACTTTATCCATTTTATTGTCCACTGACATGCAAGTCACTTCTAATTAAAGCAAAACTTAGAGCTCTAAAATAAAGCTGGTTAATATGTTTTTAAGCAGATGCTACATGAGTACCCACCAGAAAGCAGAAGATTCTGACTCTCAGAATGTGTAACTGATATAATTTCTGTACAAGCCCATACGGCTCCCGATTTTGAAGTTCAAATATAGACTATTCCATTCCTATTCAACAGAAACAACAAAACTGCACATTTTCATGAGTACTTCTCAATATTCCTAATACTAATGGTACTCATACTAGAAATATATGCAACTGTGTGCTTACCCTAAGAGTCCCTCACAAACTCGGAGGGCAAAACCTAACATTAAAGCATCATTACCCTGTTTTGCAAACTGCCCTATAGCCAAGTCCTGGGGCAATGCTGCTAGGCTTTGGAAACCTATTAAGGTGGATTTACTGTGGGACATTTAATATCATTACAAGAAAATCCAACCAAACCAGGAGATGCTGTTGGAGGGACTGTTGCACACCAACAGAATCGCATATATGAATCAATATGCATTACTCTGGTTTGATATAAATCAATATGGCATGCAGGAAAGTTATATGCTTTATACTTCCTAATCTACAGAGAGTCTTGTTTTAAGCAGCATCAAGTAAGTGTTATAATAACGTTTGATTTCCTTAGCTATCAATTGATTACACGTAACCAACCCTTCACCAGCTCTTCATTCACACAGAGAATCCTAAGTAGCGATTTACTATGGTCTTTCAGTGGAGACAGCAAAACCCTGTATAAAGTGTCAGGATGCTTAGTGAAATATTTAAGCTTTAATCACACTTACTTCAAGCCATCACAGAGATAAGTACATACAACACAATAAAATAACAAGGCAAAACTGCGCAAGTGTGACCATGCATTCATCCCTGGCCTTGAATCTTTGTCAAAGCTCAGGCGTGCACCCCTGGCCTTCAATGCTCCCCAAACTCAGCAACACTGAAAGCTCCTCTCCTTGAACACGACAAGATGAAACACCGAATCCACTAAAAAATTGCCACTCGCTAGACAAAGAACACCAGCTCATGGTATGACCTGTACTGCCTGTCGAGAATCCAGCTATAAGTACGAGCTTTCTTTGCTAACCCTTCAGACCGGGAAGAGGCTGCTGATGGCTGTGCCAGAGGGGCTCCCATTACTCCAACAGCCAGGGTCACCGCCTGTTGCTGGAAATGCCTACTTCTGTCTGCAGCACAGAGAGGGCAGTGATCAAGACCAGAGGGTCAGGAATTTGTTACTACTTGGTATATAACAGTCCTTACTTGCTGATCACAGGTTACTGTTAATCCCAAGTGAGCATGTGTGTGTGAGATCTGGTTCTTTCACCAGGGGGCCCATGAACCCAAGTCACAAATCATTAATGGTGGTGTGAAAAGAAGTCACTCGGAGCCTTGTCATTCTTAACACTAAGCAGCACTGGTGAAATTCAGCACACTTTCAAGTGACTTTGTAGGGTTCAGACAGTTTCAAGTCTCTGGAGAGCTAGTTTCACCCACAGTGTGGGATCATCCTCTGGAAAATGGTCATGTTTGTGGGGTAAGCTACCAGTGTGACAACTGCAAACATTACCATCACTGTTCCTCTGAAGCTTCATTTACACCAACTGCTTACTGAAATTCATAGACCGTGATTTATTCACTTCAGATATGCAAGAAGTTCTTAAACAATCCTTGACCAGCAAAATTCTGACAAAGCTATTTAAAGTTGTCTGTTTTCTTCCATACCATTTCCCCACACCTAACCTCTGCCATGAATTTTAGCTTGCTGGGATTATTTTGTTTTTACTCTACATCAGCAAATGTGGCACAAAAAGATAAAACAGCTGCATGCTGCTGCTTCTCCTCTCTGATGGGGTGTATTTCCCACCTGGAAACAAGCAGCACTGTACAGAAACAAAGCAAAACACAGCCTTGCTGACTGAAAAAATCAATTGTCTTCATATACTTTATGCTTTTTATAAATAGTACATTTAATTTTCTGTTTAATTCAGCAGAATCTGTTTGCTTACTTCTCAACCAGTTCATCAATTCATGACACTTGCAATGCCCCTAAAACTAGAGGCTGCAGACAAGACAAAGGTAACATGATGCATATAAAGTTTGTTGGTTTGTTGGTTTGGTTTGTTTTTTTTTTTTACAAGATATATACACAATTACAGAAAAGTTAATTAATTTGGTTTTGTGTTTAAGTTTATAATCACAATAAATTCAATTTGCATGTCAGCAAATTGAAAAGTTCTTGAAGTTCTCTGAAAAGTGTTCTGCATTGGTATGCATGCTCCAGTCTGTTCCAAAATCAACGCAGCTGAACATTAAGTTGAAAGACAAAAGAGATCATATTTCTTAAACTGATAAAAATTACACAGAAAGGGATCATTCAAGAAGAGACAATCCATGGCCTTTTCAAGACCCTCTGATAAAACCTAGTGTCTAAAGCCAAATACAGGATGATCTGCATGTTTCCTATGTTGTAGTGACTTTTGTTTGTCTAACTTAGCTACATTAGTGGTAGGAGACCTTTCTAAAGAACATCAGTAATGATGACAATACTGTTAGGAGAGGTTTGAGGAAGTGGAATGAAGATTTTTTGTTTCCCCCAGGATGGAGGTATATTACTTTTTATCCAAAGACTACTACAGGTAAAATATATACTTGCAATTAAGATTATACTACAACAGAAACAAAAAAACTCTAAACTTCTAATAACTGAAAATATATATTCATTCTCTTTTAATTAACCCAAATTACTTTTATGTGAATAATGAATAAAAGTTTCTTACGATTTTATGTTGTTGGAACCACAGGAAAAATTCTCACTTACAGATTCTTTTCCAGGAGTATTGTGAAAGATACAGCTTGTATAATAGTTTCCAAGGCCAGAAATAATCACAAAGAATCAGCCCCAAAACTCCTCACTACAAACTAAACTTAGTTCCCAGGCCATTAGATCAACACCAGCTCAGTCAATAAGACACCAGTGGAAGAGGACCAACCTGACCAAGAATGTTCATCACCACCAGGTAATTGAAGCAAAGTCCTTTTCTGTGTGGTTCTCCTGTATTTCTTGTGTTAGTAAATATACTAGATTACTGAAGTTATTGTTATTCTTCAACAAGGAAGTTAATAATATTATTATATTTCAATTGACTTCTTGTCACTTAATTTTACTGGAGCTGTATTCACTTCTGTCTCTGCTAAACTAAGGGACTAGACTAGCTGGTCATCCAAGCTGAATTAACGCATATTCCTTCCCTACATGTCAGTGATACCACCACAACTTCTTGCAAAAAGGTCAACAGTTAACAGTAGCAACCAGAAATAAGACTACAGGAAACCCAGATTCACCTCAGATACTTGAAGGCTAATAGGATACCAAACTCTGCTGCTGAGTAGCTGAGCCAGGTGTCTTCATCCTAAACCATTGTAACTGTTCAGTGACTAATCTGGTAATTATTCAGTGTCTTTGTACATATACATACAAAGAGAGTTTGTAATTTGGCACATGCTGTGGACAATGAAGTAATTTCTTTACAGAAGCATTCATGAAATATGGATGAAGAGTTTCACTTGATTTTCAAAAAATCCAAGATTCCACTGATTTTCTAGCAAGTTACCTCAAAGCCATTGCCCTCAGAGGAACTAACTGAGCCAAGATATGATTCTGAAGAAACCGCAGACTTTCTTTAGTCCAAGAACACATTGGGATGACCTGCTCCCTCTGTCCTCAGCTACCATTTACTCCAAGAGCAACAATTCTCCTTGGAAAACATCACAACAGAGCAAAAAGGCAGCACTGGCCTGGCACCTGTAATTAAAAAGAACGTGATATTTTATAGAGGGCTGTACACAGGAGGTAGAGAATACTAGAGCCCTTAAGGCTTTCCTTTGTTTCTGCTGCAGAGAAATCTTTTGAAGGCCATCACTTCCACATAGGAAAAAAAAAAGTTTTCCTATTAGACAACAAAAAACCAAATTACATAGGATAGAAGTTGTTCAAACCAGTTGGAAGTCAAGGGGCCATGGAGTCTGAATTAGATGCTGTGGAAGCCAGATTTTGCTCACATTTGACTGCAAGCAGCCCAGAATCTATCATAGGCAGCAAACACTGCTGCAAACAAGCACTAGAATGCAATTATATTCATATTTTGAAAGTACAGATTGAATAAATGGATTACTTGTCATGTATTCATCATTCATTTTCCACACCAATCTCATGTATGGTAAAACACAGAAAGCAAGCAAACAATTCTGCAAATTGTATTTGTCTCTTCGCTTTTCATAACCTTAAATTCTTCTGCCTTTTGCAGACATCAGATAGCTGCAGAATGGTATAGGGATTATGTAAACCGCAGCGTAGTTCTCTGTAGCATTTTAAGAAATGGTTCTAAACACAACAGCTAGCACAAAAACAAATGTCCTACTGAAGGCAAGTGCCTGAATCAATCTGAAGTCTCCAACTTAAGTGTTTTTCAATTGCTACAGACGTACATGTTGATGGAAATACATCACCTAATGAGTTTCCAGCTACTTTGACTGGTCCATCAGCCCTGTTAATAGAAGTGTGTTTCCTTCTCTTTGCTAATGTACTAATAGCTAAAATTTATCATCCTCCAGCACAACTCTGACCAGCTAATCTAACAACTCACAGTATAATTCCAGAATAGCTTAAAATATTAAAATACATAGGCTAATCTCATCTAGGACACTCATTTGCTTCCTCTTCAGAGTTCAGGGAATGTATTTCTCCTACCTTTTTACATAGCAAAAAAAACACATCTTTTTTCCATTCAGAGCAAAGTCAATGGGCAAAGTTGACAGAGTCTTGTACAACATTTTGAGAACTGTTGTGGTCCAGAAACCAAAATCACTTGCTTCCTACAGAAGTGGATGTTGCATTAGGTCTAGTTTGAGAATATCAGCAAAACATTACTAAAGCCAGTAGGGTGCACAAAAATAACAATATTTACATACAGAAGGCCAAGTTACCTGCTAATGCTACCACCTACCTGCTAATATTATATATACACACACCCCCCTCCAAAAGTAACTGATAAACAGAGTTTATAGCTGACTGTCCCTTTTAATAGGCAGCTATGGATTTAAAGAACAACCAGCACACTACATTTCTTACCTCTTATCTTAATTATTGTTCTACATAGTTACAAACAGTGAATAAGGAAGAGGAAAATTAGAAGACAAATTAATTCCTTAATCTATCAGAAAACACTGTAGTATTATACAAACAAATACAGAATTACCCATAGAATAAGAGCTACATATGCATATTGGAACAGAAGGAAAAAAACTTGGCATGCGGGAAAAATAAACATTAGTAACTAGAAAGAATTGTTTACCTTCTACAATAACAACAGTCTTAACGTTACCAATCTGGATAGCATATATCCATATAGCCGAAGCACTCACGCCTTAGTCCGGGTTGAGGCATCATTTTTAAATACCACAGCATTAAAACAAACAAACAAACAAACAAAACCCAAACCCAACTTACAAAGAAGTTTTCATTAAGCTATAAAAATAACCAATGCCCACCAATGTAATTTCTATGTCTTTAATAAAAAGAAAACAGTAAGGTATGGAATTTTTTTTCTTTACATATAACCACCCTCACCTTTAATATTAGTATGTCCATCAGCCATGGTTCTGTAACAAACCTTCAATCAGAAGTGGGGAAATTCTTCAAATAATTATTTTCAATCAGTTGTTGAAATAGAAGCAATACTGCATTTTCAGTAATGATGCAACTAAATTGCCTCTCTGATTATTGTTGGGGGAACAAAATAATAGAAGTATGTAGTTACATGTGACTATGAAAGTAAATAAGTATATGAACACTCTAGGAAGTATTCCCACTGCCACGCTAAAACATTTTATATATATGCTGTCATCACCTTGTCAAGATCTGGCAATACCACATTAGTTACATATTACAGATGATATCCTTCAGAGGGAACAGAACATTCCGAGTGTACCTCAAAGTGACATGGAAAAGCTCAAGGCATGGGCTTTTGTTTGTTTGTTTTGAAACTCTGGATACTGCTTATCTGTTCAGGATGCCCCAACTTTTCCATGTTCCCTTATAAAACCTAATAATTGCAAAATAATATTCTGAAGATAGTGATGGAGCCAGCACTACTCACTGTTACTCACACAATAAGACGAGTGATTTGCCCCATGTCACCCAAGAATTTGTGGAAACATCAAAAAAACATGGGAATCTCCTGAGTGCAAGTCAAGTGCTTTAACCACAGAATTATTCTTACTTCTAAAGTGCACTACTAATCTGACCTTGTTTGCTCAGAAGATATTCCTAAATCTAAAGTTCTACAGTGAGTGTTAACATTTCTTCCTATGAGTATTTTAAATAGGATTTGACTAATCCAGCCAGCATAATAAACAACCCAAATCTTCCTAAAATGTGAATTCATGCTTAACATTTAAGACTTACAATTGTTGGGTAACTTTAAAAAAATCCTACTTTTACACTGCTTGGCCTGATATGAAATACCATAAAAATATTCATTATTTTAACAAGACTTCCAGATGAAGACTCTGAACTACTTTAAAATAAGCTGTGAAGTAGTGAACTTTTGAAAGCTCATTCAAACTTAATCCCTTCAAATATTTTAAGCATACGATGCTGTAAACCCGTGGACTTCAGTGTACAAATAAAAGAATATATACATGATATGCTTTATACCTGTACACCTTGGCTACCTGTACAAAGCAAGCACAGATGGAACAGGGAAAGGAAGTCAAGGGGATTTTGCTGCCCTTAAGAGACACAACTAGAGATACTGACACATGCACACTAGGACAGCCAGATGAGGAGGATGAATCCCAAATTATAAAAACTCCAAGCAAAAAAACCAGGACAGTAGGACATCCTTCAGAAGGTTAACAGTGGACATTATCTGAATCACAGAAAAGGTGAAGCTGATCGAGTGACAACACACAAGTAAGGATATGCAGAGAAAACACTCGCCTTGGATGCGCCCTGTTCAGTGGAAAAATACACATTTTCTTCTCTGCTCAGGCAACATGGGTCACCTCTTTTTTTGATACCTACGCCAACTTTGAACTGGGGTGGGTTTCTTTTTCAAAAAAAAATCTGAAAAATGAACATAAGAAATGACCATACAGATTATTTTTATCAGTTGACTAAAGTCAACTAGATTGTTTTACGTGCTGTATACATTTTGTAGGGTGCACATCAATTTAGTGGTGCCCTCCCTTCAAAAACACACAATGTTTGTAGCAAGCTATTCCTGTTAACTATTACAGCATCTTTTCTTAATATTTCCAATGCGAATGTAGTTCTCAAAAATACTTTTGCATTTAAAGACAACCCCTTGGTAAGAAGAAAGGTGTGAAACAAAAGAAGCAGCAGATTGTAAAGCCTACCTGAAATATAATCAGAAGTTCAAAAACAGATGTGTACTTTTCCACACTAACACTTGCTTTGCATTGTAGAATATACAACAGTGTTTTAATTAGCCCAGTATTTGGTGGATTTACAATGATAGAGTACTGTATGTCAGAGGAAAAAAAAAAAAAAAAAACAAAAAACAAACACGAACAAATAACCCAATAACCCTCTGGTAATTCAGGAAATCATTTACAATTTTCAGTTTTAGGTTTTCAAACTGGATATTCCAGATACACAGCAAATGCAAAATAGAGCAATTCCTTCAGATAATGCAAGTTTGTCTGCAACAGCAGATAAGAATCTGTAAAAAAGAAACAGGTAGTTTCCTATACCTGTAGAAATGCGTTTACTGTACAATTTGAAACACCAACCTAGCTACCTTTACACAAGCTAGAGCTTGACTGCTTTCATAAATACACACATATATTTGAAACGTGCACCTGAAGCCCCAATTTCTGCCCATAACAGTAGCAATCCACATCAGCACTTTCCACCCTCCAGTATAACTGAGCAAACAGTCCAGCTCCATCGCTTACAATCATTCTGGAAGCATACGTCCTGCTGTCGGCTGGGATAGAGTTAATTGTCTTCCTAGTAGCTGGTACAGTGCTATGTTTTGGGTTCAGTATGTGAAGAATGTTGATAACACACTGATGTTTTCAGTTGTTGCTAAGTAGTGTTTAGACTAAGTCAAAGATTTTTCAGCTTCTCATACCCAGCCAGCAAGAAGGCTGGAGGGGCACAAGAAGTTGGCACAGGACACAGCCAAGACAGCTGACCCAAACTGGCCAATGGGGTATTCCATACCATGTGACATCACGCCCATTATATAAACTGGGGGGAGATGGCCTCAGGCGATCGCTGCTCAGGAACTGACAGGGCATCAGTCAGCAGGTGGTGAGCAATTGCATTGTGCATCACTTGTTTTGTATATTCCAATTCTTTTATTATGATTATTATCATTTTGTTATTGTTATTATTATCATTATTAGTTTCTTCCTTTCTGTTCCATTAAACTGTTCTTATCTTAACCCACAAGTTTTACTTTTTTTTTCCCTGATTCTCTCCCCCATCCCACTGCGGGGGGCGGGGGTGTGAGTGAGTGGCTGCGTGGTGCTTAGTTGCTGGCTGAGGTTAAACCATGACAGCGTATCATGGAATAAGCTCATTGCTTGCATCCAAATTTTGCATTCCTGAAACAGAATACCTTCTTCTAGTCACTGATGGAAAAAAATACATTTTTACAACTAACAGTTGTACGGTAAACTTCAAAGCTCTCAGCTGAAATGGTATCACTGTGATTGGCCATGCAGATACAATGCAGCATGAGACAGAGCTCTACCTGAAAAGTGCAAACACAGCAGACAAGACAAAGAGTGTTCAAGTAAGGAGATAGAACTATCCACACGGACAACAGACATTCATCAAGACAACAGCTGAACAGGGTGCAACACTAGCTCATAAGGAGCCCTGATGGTTTGTTTCATTTTGACAGCTCATATGCTTCAATCATTGTGTGTCTTCCCCAAGGTCAGAAAAAGCCCAAAACTGAATCCACCTTTTACAAATTCTAAACTTATTCCTTAACTATAAAACTGCTTTTTGTCTCCTTTCCTATTAGTGGAAGGAAGAACAAAGCATAGAGTAGGAGATACACAGGGTTTGCCCTGGACAAACATCAGTGTAGACCAATGGTCCATCTCGTCCCATCTTTAGTAGTTGATAGCAACCAATACTTTAGAAAGGCATTAAGCCCACTGAAAACTAAGTAGCTTCTGAATAAGGTTTTCGCCTCTTGAGACAAATACTTAAAGCAATACAGAAGATAACAATAATAGGAATAATGTGTCAGTGGTATTTCCACCTATGTTTAAATCTGGAAATGTGAAGATTTCCCTAATCAGTCTCCCTTAATTCAGACACGCGTGAATACTCCACATGCATTACTGAAAGGCTGCTTAGAGTATTGGCAGCTACTAATGACTTTGAATAAAAAAAGGCAAGGAAGTAGTTCATGGGAGGGAGAAGGGAAGGATAAAAGGACAAGGAAGAATCACAAAAACATAGAAAATGTGATCCAAAGTCCAATAAAGCCAATGGAATGATTCATACTGACTTCAGAAGTCATGCCAGAGAGTCTGAAAAGGCAGAGAACAGATTTCAGGCCTAATGGCAGACATGTTATTTCTCCAAATGTTCTACAACAGAGGACATGATGTTTACTCTAAAATAATAATCTGTAAGAAGAGAGTTATAGCCCATTTTGCTTCCTTTTAAATGGCTCTGGCAGCTTTTTCTAATGTGTGATGTGGGAAATCTTTTCTTTTTCCCCCATCGTATCTCCTAAAAAAAAAAAAATACTATCCATGCACACTCATATCTATCAGACTGTGTTAGTGGTCACACAACCACAACCCTCAGGGATTATGAAAATAAGACGACCTATGAATTGCATGCCCTGCTTGAAAAAGTGGCAGTCAGTGACTACTTTGAAAATCCTATTAGCCCTTCATCATATTCCAGTTAGAAATAAGAAAAAAGAGCATGGCCAGCAGTCTTTATCCTGATGATCATTCCAGTAGGAGCTATTACCTAGAAAAGAAGTAATACAGTAATAAAATTCCATCCGAATCCAGCAACATGTTCAAACGTACACTATGGTCTGGGTTGCTCAGCAGGTGAGATGAGACAATGAGAAGTTCTTTCAGATCTTGACAGAATAGAAAAAAACAAAGTCTGAGAATATTTCAAGGCTGTATTCAGTCAGCAGCCTCAGTGGTCAGCAGCTGAAGGCAAAAATATTGTTTTGCATGACAAAAACAAACACATGCAAAATCCTTTGTTGTGCCACTGCATAAACTTCTTGGCTGCACAATTTACAATAATCAGTTAGAAAAAATAAAAAATAGAACTTCTCTATCTGCTCTTCACTTTTGGTTGTGTATAAAAGCAGTTAAATACAGACTGTACACTGAACGGAAGACCAAGGAAAAGTGAGTTTGGTACTGTGCCCAGGTGAGTTAGCCCTAGGACCCAAACCAGTACCATTTAAAGGCATTGTGATATACTATGGAAATGACACCAACAAGAACCTAAAAATCCTATTTTACAAGAAGCAGACCAATAAACAAGCAATTTAAAGAGGACTTTAATAAGTATTTTGGCTCCAAAAATTATGTTGTGCTAATAAATATAATCTGTCGGTACAGATGGGGAAAAATAAGAGGTAGTAGAAGCAGAAGCATTTCCCAAATAGTTTCAGGCTAAAACTGTTACTGAAGCTTTCCCTTGCCTTTCTGGAAACATGAATACAATAGCATTGTCCTGGGGCATGAGGCTAAGTAAATGAAGCTGACAAGAAACAACAAGACAACAAGATTACAGAAACTTCAGCATGGACTGCTTTTTACTATGTACACAGACAGCACGTAAAACAGGTCCGTGATCTCAGGTACTATTACCACAACACGGACACTAAGCAACGCTATTAGATGGATAATACCAGGAAACACAAGGTACACTTCTCTTGCCATTTAGCTACGAATTTCAGTGACAGCTCCTGCCTGAAAAGCTGTTGCCGCAGAAACTTCTCCATTTCCTTCCTACCATTATGCCAGATCCCAACATAAATACACTTACACGCCGATCCACAAACATGTAGTCACATTATCTTAAAGGTCTGGACCTCCAAGACGAAGGGTTTTGTTTGCAACATAGGTACTATGAAGATAAATGTCACTGCAGGTATCAAATTCTGTCTGGAGGGACTGGCCCAAGACATGGTGAGAGAGACAGACAACTGCTTGTGAAAAGCACCTGCCAAGTGGCAGAAAGCTCTCCACTTGCTTGGCTTCACCCCTTGGCATTTCATGACCGCAAGAAACTGCTGGCACACAGATAAAGCCTTAACTCTCCCCTGGAAGTGGCTTCTGGGATAGTAGGATAAGGGCAAACCTGGGATGGGATAAAAAAAAGAAGCTTGCTGGGAATGAGAAAGGTAGGCAGTAGCATAGACAAAGCAGGATGCTCAGGGCTGGCCAGGAGCATGGCCTAGTTTATTCGGTGAGAAGGTAATGAAAGGAGGGGCAACATTACACCTGCCCTGTATCACATGCAGCCTGATGCAAAGCTATGAGCTGGCTTAGCTATCACAAGTGGCTCCTCAGCAAATTGTACCAGAATATTCCTGGGCTAACTCACTCTCAGCTTTGTCTCATTTAGGCCCCTGACATTTTCAGCCAGGCCGCTCTACCTTTTAGTGGTCATGCTTTTTAAAAGACACTTGCTTATCTATAAATAGAGGTAGATACTGAGGAGGATTCACTGTAAGAACTGTGGTTTTGAGCACTTCTAAGATTTTTTTTTTAAATCCCACATAGCACCTTTCTGCACAGTTTTAAAAAAAATGTTTAGTCTAAATGATTGTAAAGGAAGAAACAGATAATGAACATGTGCCCTGTACAGCATTTCACCATTTCTATACTCCATCATGGAGGCAAGAACTGTATGATGACCTGGTTCAGTTCCTGCTCATGTATGCTTTGAATCTGTCTGTACTAAAACAGTTTTTAAAGAAGATAAACATCTAAGTATGAGGAGACAAGCAGGGAAAATGATGTGGGAATGCACCTGACTTCGTTCTCACGCAGGGTCACCATGCAGTAGACCTGGTAGCGATTACTCAGCACCCAGTCATGATAAATGGAGATCCCTCAAAGGGGCAGGTTTGCTGACTGACAACTGTGGACTGGCCAATTCTGTTTCATCAGCCTATTATTCACTGTAAATGTGTGGAAAATCCATCTGTTCTTACTTCTCTGTATACACCAGATATGAAAGGAAACAAAAGCCTGTCTAAGCAAAAAGCAAGAGCATGACAAGAATACCCTTAAGATAAGACCTTATTCTCACAGTACAAACAGTCTCCATTCCCCATGCCTCAGATAGACGTTTGGTAACACAATAGAAGGTGGCTCTCTGTACTCCCTCTCTCACATCAGATAAACCAAAATACCTCTCAGTAATAGTACAAGACAACATAGTTGCTTGGATTGAGCAACAGACAGCCAAGAAATCTTTCATTTACCCTGGCTCTACAGTGACTAGTCTCAAGCAAGTAACTTCATGGGTGATCAGCCTGTCTACCATGAAAAAAAAGGAAAGCAGTGTGGGTTCCTAAGGAGCAGTTTGGAAGAGGTAAAAATCTTTACACCTAAAGTAGCAAGTGAAAGAGACCTGACTCTTCAAACAAGCAATCAGTTCCAGTTGTACTTCCAGCATGGAAAAATAATAAAAAAGAATAATAAAAGGTAGAACTGGTATATCATCCAGGAGAGTTGGTCTTAGTATGTCTTAGCTACACGGACAACATAGTCATTGTACCAACAGGCATATGTAAACACACACAACCTGTACTCCAGCAAGAAATATTGACGAAAATTATTTCAGCTAAAGGCATATGAGAGAGATGATCTACTTCTCTGCAGAGCTAGTTAAGAGCATTAGTTATAGTCCACGCATGACTGCGAATAAATAAAACTCAATGAATCCTTTTTAGGAGAGGGAAGAAAAAGACACCAAAAATGCTTCTGGTTGGCCGCATTTTCCCTTTTCTTCTCAAGTGGAGTTTTTATAAAGTGTATCTTTTAATATGGATCTCCAAAATTAAATATTGTGCAAGATGGAGCTGTTCGCTAATATGAGTAAAGCAGCCTTAATACTGGCACAGAAAGCATTTCCTAACAGATACCAGTAAGTTACACTGGCTTTTGGAATAGGTTCGAAACTGGTCTGACCCTCTTCTTACTAGATATTGAATTATTTCTGCATGTTCAGCTGAGAGAAGTCTGGGGATGCAGATGTTCTGCTACTGAGAACATTTCCAGCAGCAGATCATCCTCTAAGTGTAGACCGACTTTCATGTCCAGAAAGGGCTAAGTGTTTAGGTGGTGTTCAAAGCCCCATATGAACAGTAAACAAAGAACTGTTTCTCAGTCCAGAAGAGCTAAATGATAAGGAATGAAGCTTTCTAAATACCCATGGTGAGGACATTCCCTTGTTATTTTGTCACACAAACTGTATTTGTAGTTACCACTGAATTGTTACTGTGACGTGAATGAGAAGCAGTTGTAAATAGATAGGATTCTGCTGCAAAACTGGGGGCCAAGCTGGGAACCGTTAGAAACAGGCATCACTCTAGTCATATACCACAAATATTTACTCCTTTATGTAAGCTGAGTGTGTGACACAAAATCTCTAGTAGGCAGTGGTCCCCACAAAGAATTTATGACTCCTTGAACTAAAATACTAATTTAGACTTTTCTTCACGCCATGACTCCTCTGCTCTTTCTGGGAATTACAGAGATTTTTAAATAGTACTAATCCTCACTAGCAGATGGTAGTAGCACTTTGTCAGAGCATTATTACATTTAAGTTAACACTTTGGAATTTTAATGCAAAGGCTCCAAGACATACCCCTCAAAGCCCTCCATAAAAGAGCCATTTCAAAGCTTACATCTGCTGCCGTCCACTAACTTCAAACCATCGTGAGAAGTGGCCTTTAAAACAGCAGTATTAAAAATTATAAAATACCTTCAAATCCAAAACGGTCAGGGCGAATTTGTGAAATGAACTGCAACCGGTAACCTCTGTTGTACCACTAAAGCAATGCTAACAACAACATACCTCTCCATGGTACTTACTCCTGAAGCTGCCTCAAAAAACCCCAACGCTGGTTATTCCCAAGTAGCAAACATTTGATTATTCATTGCAGATGCCTGAAGGTGAGAGGGAAAGAAAACTGCACACACTTGTTCTAAAGAGAGAATTAGGCAGAATGAAGGGATGGGGGTTACAGGGACAACTTTAACAGCTTCCAAAGCACCAACACTGACAATTTCTATATTCTATTTATTACTTCAAGCTAGTGGTACAAAATGACGCAAGGACCTTGTTTATATAAAGTTAGCCTCTCTCTCCCTTTCATGTTCTGGATGGGAGTCCACAAACTTAGTATTTTCTGAAAACCGTTGTACTCCTTACCTGACACAACACAAAGAGCCAATTAATTCTAGCCTCAGGGACATTGTGCAGTCTTACAAAAAATGGGGAAAAAGCATGCCTTTAAAAAAAATAAAAACACGGTACTTTAATGAACAGGTTTTTTTGGTTTGGTTTGGGGGTTTTTTTGGTTTGTTTTTTTTTTTAAACTCCTAAATCCTGCAGAAGATGATTTTCAGCATTTGGAAACTGCTATTGCTATCATTATCTACCTTCCCCTGATGAAGTATTTACCTCCTCCTCCCATACATCATTCAGCCCTTTTATTAGAGATCATTGATCTCAAACAGAAAAATATTTTAAAACCTATTATCCCCAACTCTTATTGTGTCTCATTTAGAGGAAATACAAGTCACTGGCTGTCCCTTTGCTGCTTCGAATGGAGGTTGGACAAGGCTGACATTGACAGAAAACCAGACTTTAGCCTCGACCACCCAAATGAGGACACATGCTGCAAGATAAGCATGAAATCAGATCCACTCACCACTCTGGAGCTTCACTGAAGAGAGGCCTAACTTTTAATGCAAGCTATGCAGCTATTCGAGATGAGGAGAGAGCTAGAGCTCTTCCTCTCACTGCACGAAAGACCTGGCAGTCTTTGAAACCAGAAGCACGCTGCATTATTTTCCCTTTCCTTCCTTCCTAAATTAGGTCAAAAGCCAATGGAGCAGAAGCTGTGGCTGGGCACATCCCTTCCTCCCACTCGCCAGCCACAGAAGCTGTGCTTACATGGAGGCACGGTACAGACCAGCAATAAACTGCTGCACGGGGAAAGCAAAGGAAGATTATTTAATCAGAGGAATAATGCTAAGGCACAGGAAGGTACAACATGCTCGGAGTTATCCTGGGAGTAGAGGGATGGAAGATGACACTTCAGTACTCATTGTTTGGATCTGTGTACAATGGTACTAGGCAATACAAAGATAAAATGGATCTCACTTTTCTGCAAAGTAACCAGGTACAATTATCAGCTAAAGAAAAAAAAAAAATTAAGATCCACCGCACAAATCAAGCACTTTACACTAAAAGCATAGAGGCTGGATAGAAACAATCCCATTTTCTAATCTATAATTTAGTTTCTTTAAAACTTAATATTATCTTCTAGATATATTGTTCTCAAAGCATCGTTTGCATTATATTATTATTCTTTTCAGTAACATTTGGGCCATTCCATTGCCTCACTCCTTTGGATTTCCCAACTTTCCTCATATGCATACACATATACCTCCTCTATACAGCCTGTCCCAAAAGTTTAAAGCCCAGTCTCCAGCCCACAGAAGTGTAACGTTACCTGCTATTCCCTAGAAGTATCCTGTATTCTCATAAAGATACCCTGGCCCATCACTCAGGCTAGCCCCCCCCCCAATGTTTCCTGCACCTTCACCACCCAACCAACTCCCACCACTGCTAACTACAAGCCTCTGCCCCTTTCCAGAACTCCCACATGGAAGGCACCACCAGAACCTTCCCCACAGTACTCCTGCTCCCAGAGCCTCTCTCTGCTGCAGAGAAAGCCCCAATAACACTTTGTTTCCTGCCAACTCACGCTGTCCTTTACCTGCAAACTCCTCCTCTCCTTGCAGCTAGACACAGCATCGATGATGTCCCCAAGACATCACCCTCCATGCTGGTGACGCCAAGCCCTGCTGATCACTCCCTGTCTAGCATATCTATTATATACGGGACATGCTTTTCTTTTGCCCACTACCCTCAGCCATTTTATGTGGCATAGTCTCTATACTCTGCAGCACTGCCAAAAAGGAGAGAACTTTTTCAAGTAGATGGGTGTTTCTCACGTACCTCCAGGATGCAATCCAATTCCATAACAGGAAAGCTACTCTAAGGAGTTGGAGAATCATTTCTCTAGATTGTTTCAATAATATTTCAATAACATTCTAGAAACTCTGCAAGGCTAGCTAACGAGGCTGCAGATGCTTTCAGAATCACTGATTATATTTAAATATCTCTTTTAAACAAAGTAGGGCATTTTGCAACTTACATTGTTCCACTTTCCCAAAAAGGGCTCTTTTCTTTCTACCTAGACCTCTTCCAAAACTGTACTGTTAAATATTTTCCCAAACAAGAGAGAGAGTGCATGTGCATAACCATGCATTAGTTCCTGTACTAGGTAAAGCCAGAGGGTAACATGTTGGCAGCTGATGAGATAATGACTGTTTTTATTTCGCCAGTTTAACCAGTGTTATTGGCAAGAAAGCATTGTAGGTAATGATTATACACACATTGCTGGTCTTCATTTCCCATCAACTCTCCTACCTCAGAGCCTTAAGTTTTGTTATCACATCCTGACATCAGCCACACCACAGCTGTACCTTCCTGTAGACATACCTATGTGCTTTCATTCCTTCCTACCCAGAGTGATCATTCACGAACGTGAATGAATGAATGTGTCTCTCAAAAGACGCCAAACGATTTGCAACTTCGTCTCCTGGTGTACAAACTGTCTGAGTCGCAGAGAGATCCAAGGCTTCTCTTTCACTTCATCTTCAAATCTTCCGACAGCCAACTTTGTTTCATATTTGTACAGCTTCTAGCACAGTAGGGTGTCATCTCACGATTTGTATTCACGTTATGACTTCCTGCCTGTAAGTAAAAAGCCTCCCAAATCTCTGTGTTGTTACTTAAGGTGGAAACTAATGTCATCCCAAATTAAAGAAAAATCCAGCCAAGTACTTTCAAAAAGAATAATCCCTCTGATTACTGAAGAAATGTGTGTTAATACATTGTATATGCATACATTAATACATACCCCATTGCTTGGTATTAGCCTGTAGCATGGAACTGGAAATTTAAGTAGTACATTTTTGAAGAGATTTATAGCAAATATAGTAGCGGATATACTCCTTGCTTCTATACGTGCACAAAGGGGAGAGCCTTAAGCATAACAACCAACTTTTGGAGGTATATTTGTCACAAAAGAGATCAAATAAGTGAAATTCCAGAGAAATAAAAAGCAGCTTTATCTGTCCAAATAACAGATATTTGTGTTATGGTATGTTTAACTTTGTTCTTCCTGGACAGCAAAAACCATATATTTAAGAGTATAGAACATAGTGACAATCACAACTGCTTGCCATGAACTTGGAATACAAGAGAGAAAGAAATGAATAAAAATAGTGAAAGGGAGAAGTATGTGTGTTTTAATATGACCAGTAATAGCTATCACCTGTCACTTGCCATTTAACACACAGTCCATACCGTACACTGGCTGTACACTGCAAATACTCTACAGTACTGCCTTTGATATCTTATTTTCCTCCCCCCCTTGCATTTTTACTCATTTTCTTTTTTAATTTCCTTTTGAGCATAGCTTGTCAGATAAAACCAGCATAACTTTCAGGAAACTTTTTCTCTTTCATCTTTTTTTCCACTCTACCATCATTCCAGAACTAACGTGTGCAATGGAAATCTACTTTAGATCTAATGCTGCACTTAAAAATCCATCAGTTTACAGGTAACTAAAACTACAGTATTTGTCTATCCTACCACCTCTTCCACGATAACTTTAATGCTACACAGAAATGCTGTAGTTACTTTATTATCCTTTCTCATTAAGTAGGTGTCACTTTTTATGTGGGCTTTTTTTTTTTTTTTAACACAACGCTTAGAGCTCACAGAACATCCATTCCTTGAGCTGATGCAGTTACCCCAGTCCAAAGCAGGAGCAAGACTCTCCAGCTGAAGTGCACTCTGTGGTACAATACAGAATACAAAATACCTCCTTCTCTGAATTAAGTATATTATCACTGAAACTAGGATATAAATTTTGAACCTTACAAAACCACAGCACTGCACAATTTGAAGCCCATTCCCTTGCCAAGTTTCATAACTGTCATCCAAACACTAGTACATTTCATCTAATAACCTTCAATTTCAGCCTGTGTCTTCCCCGTTATACAGATAGTTGTAACTTTCCAAGTCACCTAAACCATTCTTAATTACAGTGGTTGCAGACACAAGAGAATCTTTCCCTTACTCCATCATCTCTCACAACCGCTTGGCCAACAATAACCAGAAGCCAAAGCCTGACTCCTACAATGAAGAACAGGAGAGGAAACTGCTCTGCTGGTGCTCATGGGAAGAGACTGAAGTACATAAAGATATGGCAAGAGAGACACCTTTTCCGCACCCACTCTTCCTCTAAATGCTTCCATTTTAGTCTCTATGTTTATATTACTACATCAAGAATACATAATTAAATTCTACGTTGTCGTGGGAGACAACAGCAGTTCCTCTTCTCCGCATGCTGCTTCAAATGCATGAGCCAGCTAAGAACTGTGCCCAGAAGGTTTTGCCCAGGCCTTCCTTACCTGGTGTTGAGGATGGTTTAACTAGCACAGCACCACACTTATTTAACATGCACTTAGCACATATTCTGTGCCAAGTATCACACTGCACCAGCTCAGTATTGCACCTTCTCCAATACAGTCTACAAGCCTAGATAAGCAACAAAGCAAGCCATGGTCAACATTAGGCCAACATAGCTCATTTTGGTAACTACTGCAACCAACAGATCAACTCCTACTTGCTAATGGACATAGCAGATCGTGCAGAAAGATAAAATAACATCGCAGAAGGAAAGGAATTGCATCTGTACCCAGGAAGCCCAGGAGGAAGCCAGTTACTAGACAGCCAGTCTAGGGTACAAAATGCCCCAGAGAAACGTGCGCTTTCATGCCCAGTTCCCAGCCGCTACAACAGTTTGCTGGCAAACTGCGTGTTATGCTTTACTGTTGGGTTGTGTCTGTCATACTTGCCTCTTGGCACTTCTAGATAGCACAAATTAGCGTATCCGGGGCTCTCAGAGATGGGTGTGAGTGCGACCAGACCATGAACTGAACTGTAAGGCCTGTAGGATGCACAGGTGTGGAGCCATCCAGGTTTTGACAGACCTGCCAAGCCTGCCTCTGAAATCAAAGTTTTCTTCCAATTTTACTAGCTTAGATAATAACTTATACTTTCTGGAATTCAAATCTAATAAAAAAACCCCAACCAAAACACAAAAAGTGACATCCGAGTTTGCAGATGCAGAAAATTATCCTGGTTTGCCTCATTACCAGTGCATCACCAGTCAACATTTTGCACATACCAAGCTATCATGTATAGCAATATACTTACATAATGTGTTTTCAGAGTTTGATTATTCTCTCATATTTGCTCAAAATATAGATAATTTTATGAATAATGTTTCCTTTTTCTGTGGGTCACTTTTAAGTCCAAACAGCAACAGTAATTGTCTATGTCTAATATGTTTTTTAAACACCGAAGATATAGAACACAAACTATGTTTGGAGAGTGTGTAGATGAGAAGAGTTTTACCATGCTGTCATACATAATTCAAGTAATTAGGAAAATTAAGTAGAAACTGATAAACCAAATAGAACTACTCTTTCACATAAACTACTTTTAAAACCATTGTTAGTGTGCTGGAAAAAAAAAATAATCAAGCAATGGAGTAGCAGTGACAGAGTAAAAATACAAAGCTCAAAAGGCAAAAGCCTCCAATAAATTTCAGCAAAAAACAGACTGTCATGGCAGATTATAGATAGCTATATATCAAATGGAAGAAAGTGATGTAAGTTCAAGTCTATATCTAGGGAGTAACCTAATGGCTTACAAAAGTCATCTCCTGCCAATACCACTTGCTTTACAGGGCCAGGGAGTGGAAGAGAACCATACTTAATGCCTTTGTTCATTAAGTTAAATGAACCTTAGTTGGTAGGTTTATGTAGTCACAGTCTTAAAAGATTTTTCTCCAGTGTGTTTTTTTTCAAAGATAGCATTGTGAGAATAAAGGATCCGTGTATCCATAAGTAGTCATCTGAAAGCACACAGCAGCAGCAGCAGCGATTGCCGTGTCAGGCATTTGTTAGGACACCACTTGAAAACGGATGGTTGGGGTTTTTTTCTCTGTCTTTATCAAGGACAAAGAACTTGAAGTAATGCTAAGAATTATTTAAGAACATGAAAAGGAGCCACCTACTGTAGTCAACAATCCACAGGCTCAATTTAAAAATCTTCTGAAGTCAACTAAGCAACTCACCTGGATTATGACAGACTCTGGATCAGGCCCTGGTGATCACTAAGAAACACTCCAGAAAGCAGTGACACCTAATGGCAAACATGCCTTTGGAAGATACCAAGCCGTAATCTATGGCGTGTAAAATTATCCCTCTTTAGCTGCAGAGTAACTAGCACTAACACACATTACAGGGACTGAAATACTATCGCAGATCTAAGCATCTAGGAGAAAGTTTAAGAAATAGTGCACGTAGAAACACAGAGTATGTTACGCATACTGTGCATTTAAGTAGAATATAGTTACTAATAAAACCTGCTGGCTGCTAAGCCACAGCATGCTGTATTCCAGATCTTCATGCACATGTATGTTTAAAAAGCAAATAACCTTGGCACAGTTCTACAGCAGGGAAAACAGAGACCTGAACGCTCATCGGTAGACACTACAGGCACACAGAAATTTATTTGTTTTTAATAAATTTGTTTTGCTTGCTTATCCTGAGCTTTACGAAATGTATGTGAGAATACTGTAACGAACTACATACTTTCTAATGAGGCTTTACCAATAGCACAGCAAATTTAATTCCTATTACCAACGCACAACACAATACAAGCCAAGCTGCATTGTAGGTACGCCAGCTTAGAAGAAGAAACATGGACATGCATACCACCAAGCTAGAAGACTCCTTTTCCCTTAC
The DNA here is from genome assembly GCF_026419915.1 of Harpia harpyja. Lineage (NCBI taxonomy): Eukaryota > Metazoa > Chordata > Aves > Accipitriformes > Accipitridae > Harpia > Harpia harpyja. The sequence continues at coordinate 37,645,985 of NC_068941.1, forward strand.
AAAAAAATTTTACGTTTAAAGGGCACTATGAATATCAACAGAAGAAGTAAGCAATAGACCCCATGTTGGAATTGCCCTGATATTATCATCAATGGTACAGAAGAGCTTAAAAGTATGAACCAAAACTCAGGACCCAGCAATGCTGGGAACTTGTCTAACACAAGGAATGCAGCAGTCTGGGCCTGCAGAGTCTAAAAGCTAAGAGGAGGAAGGGAAGAGCAGACCTGATTTTCTCTTAGAAAAAAATATACCATATATAAAAATATATATTAAAAGCATATGTATAAATATATGTGAAAGCACTTATAATATATATAACTAGATATTATATGTATTTCTGAACTTGCCATTGAAAATGTAAAAAGCTAAGGGCAGTACGCAACTGACTGTGTATGACCAAAGCCACTGATAAAGAAAAAAAACAACTTGAAGTCATCAGGGTACCTGAACTATTGCTGCACGCTGCTGCAATGAACTGGCCTTTAAAAATACTTTAATGTATTTTTTTCAGCAAAAACTCTTGTACCATACTACGTGACCACTGCCCTAGGTGATTTTGCTGCACCTAATACACACATATTTGCATATATGTTTCTGTAGGCACAGTAGGAAATCTATACGCACTTACAGATGTATTACTACGTACATGTCAAGTGAAAAAAAAGGAGCACGAAGTACGAATATAAAAGCATGAGACCATCAGCTGTAGAAGATAAAAAGCATACACAAATTGTGCAGTTGACAAGGAATGCCACCTAATCCCTGTTTAATTAAAGCACTATTCTAAACTCCTGTTTAGGGAGAGAGGAGCGTGGGACGACTGATGTATGAAGAAACTATCAGGCAGCGTGGCTAATCTCAAAGACTTTGGAGCTTTCGAGCTACATAAATCAGAGCGACTTTTTGAATAGCCTCATAAAACACAAAATCATTGCCATTCCACTCACGACTTCCAGATTCTTCCTACAGCATACAGATCATTAGGAAACTTCTAAGCAATCAAGTAATGTGGGGCTGATGAAATTACTCAATCAATGCATGGACTGAGAGAAGCAGCATAATACAGAATTGCACAGTTTTGACATGGTAACCCTACCCCTTTCTTTTTTATATAGGGGTAAGGAAAATTACAGTGGAGTCGATTCATTTCAACATTTTCACAAGAGTGCTTAATGTAGTCTTTCTGAACTGCCAGTTCCTATTTATAATAGCAGGGCAGCAGAAATGTACAGACTATAAGCAGCCCTACCAATGTTTAAACTATGACATAGGAAAGCGTGTATTTTTAAATCTGTACATTTACATACATGCAGACCTGCTCTAATGATCAAAAGCCACAGCTGTAACCATTCAGAAGACAGAAATATGAAAAAGCGTATCATAGATAGATACCAGTCACTGTACCCCTCCCACTGCCATCACCAAGTCATTAATCTCTACTCACTAAATTTTTTTTCATTGTCTAAGAGATAGCTGGTAACATACTTTGAGACAGAAAACATCCCTTTAAAGGAAACACATCAAATAATACGTAACAAGCAAGACAGTTAGTGCATTATACTGAAAAAGTATATGCTATCAGAAAAAGGGTACACACAGGTAAAGCGTTATTTCTTATGACTATCTGCCCCTCCCAAACATGGGAAAATATTTTCCACTTGAATATCTTAACGCTGCAGAATGAGAAAAAGATAATGCATTTATTTTGTCTGTTGCCTAAGGTGTCAGTACTACCTCTGGTAGTATTTCTTTTCCCTTGAACTGAGCATTTTGGTTTTTTTCTTTGGCTTTATGAATTCTTCTGTAGCTAATTTGTTCACAGAATACCCTGCTACTGCTTTTTTTAAACTCATAAATAACTACAGTTTATTATTTATGTCTAAATATTTTATACGTAAGTCTGCTCAGTACAAGTGGAGAAAACGATGGGGGTCAGAACATCCAGGTCACAAAATACAGTGGTGTTACTAGGGGCCAAATTTTCATCTGCAAGCTGTACAAGTTGGAATATTTAGCTGTCTACCCATTTAGTGTTAAAACAGTTCTAATTCGAGGTCATTCATTTTCAGTGTATTCATTTTAGCAGATTTAAAGCTCTAACAACTATCAGTTTGCCATTTTCATGGCAACATAAAACAGTCTATAAAAAGAGGTAATCCCCTTATCAACTGTACTAATTGTCTCTCAAGACAAATCAATTGTGTGAGAAGCAACTACTTTGGTTTTGGTTTGGTTTGGGTGGGTTTTTTTTTTTTTTTTTTGGCTTCCAATAAGGATTTACTGTGTTGATGCATCTAATCACTAACAGCATTATAAAGAACATTACTGGTTAAAATGTGTTGCATCCATCACATATAAACAAGTGAAACAAAATTGTCTTTAACACGAAGAGAGAAAGGCTATCATCTCCCTTGACGCTAGTGCAAAGGCATACAGCTTGCCCAGCAACGCTCCCTTAGCCAGGAGGATGTGAGACAGGGGATTGCAAAGAAACTCCTCAGCTGCTACACAGTCAAAATTTCCCCCCAAATCCTAGGATTTGATCAGTTTGTTACAAGCTCCTAAGAAAGAAATCGTAAGACGTAACTGTCTCCTTGTGCCGCTTTAACAGTCTACAACTGGGAAGAATTAAGAAAAAAAAAAAAAAAGGAAAGAAAAGTCATTCTCTCTTTAAAAGGAGGGCATAAAGCGCTGCCTCCCCTGGGCGATGTTTGATGCTCCAGGCGCACACAGCTGTAAGGACTGACCCCTATAAACTTGCGGTTCCTAAGGGAGCCCGTGGGCTCGGGGGTGGGGAGGGCTACACGAAGGACTGGGGCATCGCTGCCCAAACACCGGTGTCCTGCAGTAAAGCTCTTCCCGCTTCCCCTTTCACAGCAACCCACCACAGACTTCACCCACGACAAGCACTGGCAGACATATTTATAAAGCCAACCGGGCAGAGAGCGGCCGCTGCCCCACGGCCGGGGCCGGCACCGCGCCGGGGACCTCCCCGAAGCTCCGGCGGGACCCTGCCCCCAAATGCCCCTTCCCCGGAGCAGCGCGGCACCGGCCGCCCGCCCGCCCCCGCGTTTCCAGGCTCCCGCTCCGCCTGCGTGCGGTGCCTGCAGATGGGCGAGCGGCCGCGGGGGAAGCGCCCTCCTCTCCTCTCCGCCCCCCCCCTCTCCCCGCGCATCCCCGGCCGGCGCAGGGGGGCGACCCGCTCTCGCCAGTCGCGGGAACAAAACGCCGCTCAGCAGCGGGGCTGGGCTCTTCCCAGGGATGCGCCCACCGAGAAGGAGGGCTGCCGGGCCGGGGATGGCTCCGGATAACGGGGAGAGAGAAGGGGGGGGGGGGGGGGGAAACAGGGACGGACGGCGAGAGGAAGCCCGGCGCCCCCTCCCCGGCTGCGAGGGCGGGCAGCGCCGTGCACGGGCATCACCCGAGCTGCCCCGCCGCCGCCGCCCGCCGCGGCCGGGAGGGGGGGCCCGCCGCCGCTGCCAGCTGCGCCCCCCCCCCCCCCCCCGCCGGCGGCGGGGGAGGCCGCTACTCTTCCCGGGCGCCGCGGCCCCGGGAGGCGGCCACCCGGCCGGCAGGGTGGAGGCCCGGGAAGGGGGGACTGGGGGGACACACCAGAGCCCCCCGCCCCTGCGGCCGCCCGCCCGCGGGAGGGGAAGCGCTCACGTTGCCAAACCACCTGTTCCGCCGCGGGAGAGGAAGGCGGGATGGGGGGGGGTGAAGGAAGGAAAAGGGGGGGGCTTTAGCGTGGTTGTCACGGTGGTGTGGGAAATACGGGGTGGCTCGGGGTCTCCCGCGCCCGAAGGCGAGCCGGGGCAGGAGGAAGGCAGGCTGGAGCTGCGGGGAGGGACCGGGGAAGTGCCCGAGCCCTGGCCCCCCCCAGGTCCTCAGCCGCGCAAAACCTCAAGGTCTAAAGCACGCACATACCCCGCCGACAAGAAACCTTTACACAGAGCGGTAGGGGAAAAAGAGGACGCCTAAGATCCCGGTAGAAAGCAATTATAAGAGGGGAACAAACAAGCAAACAAACAAACAAAAGCAAGCGAGCAAGGGATAAAAAGGGAGCAGGGCTGCGGGGGGGAAGGGGGGAAGCCTGCCAGAAGAGAGAAGGTTGCAAAGGAGAGCTGGAAAAGTGTCCAGCAGCACCAGCAGACGCAGCACCCCCTTACCGATATGAATGATTGAATCTGCAATCGCCGCTTTCCAGGTTCGAGTCCAACAGACGGACACGACCAGGATGAGGGAGAAAACTTCCATCTCCTCCGGAGGTCCAGGCTTTGTAACAACAGATCTCTTCGCCAAACGGTGCCACCGCGGAGGAGAGCGCGGCGCAGGAAACCCAAGAGTTTGAGGTGCCGCCGGCGGAGCGCGTAAATCCCGGTGGCTGGCGCACAGCCGCGGCTGGGCAGCAGGGAGCGAGCCCGGGGCTCCGAGCGCCTCTCTCCTCGGCGAAACCCCGCGTCACTTCGGGGGGCTCCTGGGCAGCACCAGAGTTGCTGGGAGCGCCGGCAGCAAATCCATCCAGCCCGGGCGCCGCCGCGGGCAGCAGACGCCTCTGCTGGTCAGACGATCCCCATCCTTCCGCCGGGTCCAGGGATCCGCTCGGTCCCGGCTGCTGCACAGCAACTTCCAACCCACGCCACGCACACGCTCTCGCACACACACACACGCAGACACGCACACCCAAGCTCACACACGAACCCTCTTGGCCAGAGAAGCCCCAGGAGCCCGCAGCAAACAGCTCGCCTTCAGCGAGGGAGGAGGAGCGGGCAAGCGGGAGAGCAGGCGATCCCGCTTTCAGCAGCCAGATTCCTGCAGGAAAAGCCCCCCCGGAGGTCAAAAAACAAAGTGAACTTCAAGATAATGCAGATAGTAATGCAGAGATTTCCCCCCCCACCCTTCGCTTAAAAAAAATTGCTTCCCACAACTGGAGAAAAAAATAGAAAGAAATCTGCAAATCAAGCCCAGCGTGCTGTCTCTGTCGCGCAAGGTAGTGGTTGGACAGGGCAGGAGCGAGAGGAGTGCCCGGAGCAAGGCAGAGGAAAGCAGATGATGGTCTGCAGGTTGCTTTTGGAGCTTGCTTTGCTGGTGGGATGCAGAGAGAGCTGGCAGCTCCAGTACCAGCCAGCACGTTGCCTAGAAATGGATCACCTAGGAGAAGGAGAGAGAGCGAGAGATAAGTGCTATCAGCCAGAGAGGGAGAAACGGAGAGAGCGAGCGAGTGAGAGCGCTTCTCTCTAATAACCACCTCCTCCCCCTATCTGCAATACGAGGGAGAAACAAAATAGAGCTCATCTCCCTTGAAATCTTCAACTGGGACTAAGGCACAGACATAGGCAGGGGTGCATACAGCCTAAAAATACATTAGGGGGAGGGAAAGGGGCGGGGGGGGGGGGGGGAGAGAAGATCTTTTTGAAGTGTTATGCTTAGCTTAAAAAAAAAAACCTAAAAAAAAAAAAAACCCCACACAACAAAACCACCCCATTTATTTAACCTTGTAACTCTGCTGCAGGTATCAAGTTCAAAGCTAGATGGGCACTTTTGCTTCTCGGTCTTTGGCAACTGAGTCAGGGACATTGCTTGAAGGGGAAAAGGAGGGGAAAAAAAAAAAAGAAAGAAAAAATCAGGGACACCTGGCCTCAAGGGGAAAATGAAGACCTAAAAATCTATTAATATGACTTTAATTATCTGTGTTCTTGATGGAATTCTCACAATTCTTTAAAGCAATGAATTGGCTTTCTTCTCTCTTTAGGTAGTGGAGAAATTTCTATGGGAAAACATTTAGAGCCCACTTTTCATGCTCAGGGTACTATGAATTCATTAACCAACTAATCCTCAAACTTCTCGTGCTGTAGTTAAATACATTATCCCCATTAAACAGACAGAGAGTTGCACAGAGAGGTTAAGTATGTTCCTATAAACTAGCCTAAATCCCCACTTTATGTCTTATTACACTTTCTTCTGACTTTGATTTTTCTAGTCACACTAGAGACAGGATGCATAAGTCAAATAATTGCTCCAACATAGTGATTATATCCTAAACTCACACAAGCCATTGATAAGGACTGGTAGTCCTTTTAGAAGTCTACGTAGAGATTGATCAACCCCTTTTCTTCAGAAAGAACCTTTTTTGAAGGCATCTCCTTAGTTATAGCACTTAATCTAAGTTCATCACATCTGACTTGCATATGTCTTCTTTCAGCCATGGGACTAGTTAGCAAGCACGCTTGTATACCTACAAAATTTAAGGATTTAGTTCAAGAGGAAGAAATAAGATTTTTAAGAAAAGACAAACTAAATCACTGTTAAGGAGCAAGATAATTGAATCTGTAAAAAAAACCCACCGGCAGCAATTTCTACTTTGCTTAGGTCCACATTGGCAGGTGAGTACTTCCCTAAAAATGGTAACACTCAAAAGGCTTCAAGCCAGATCCAAAGCACAAAGTACAGCTCTTCTTTTCACTGGCTAGAATGGGCTTTCTCTCTTCTAAAAGCTGTAACAAATCACAACTAAAATGGACTTTAAGAGATAAAAGAAAAGGTACATAAAGAGAACAAATGAGCAGTGCGAAGCAAGAGTCTCACAAATTATGTCACTCACGTGCTGCATTTGTCCATATCCTCTGTGCAAATCACAGATCTGTTATCAATAACAGCAAACAGTAAAAAAGGCTTTTTTTCTATAAATGACAGTTTATGCACAGTGAGTGTAATGGGCATTAATTTTACAAGTAATAAATCCTGATTCATCTGAGAAACTTTTGGAGCTGCTTGAGTCATTATTACTTCTCCAAAAAAGAACAGAGTTCACAAGAAATGTTAATTCGCTTCTTTGGGGGGCATGTCAGAGCAGTACTCTTTAATAATGTACAACGCACAGTAGGCAGAATAGGAAGTGTGATGGAAACCTCTGGAAACTTATAACTTTTTAATCCTCAGTTTAGATAATACTAAGAATTTGGGGGCCTTATCTAGAAACCAGCTATCCTTACTAACTCTTTAAAGCATCCAGTACCCTGAATTGGCCACATTAAGTGGAAATTTTCACTTAAGTCTGTAGATATACTTAACGGGACAGGAGGCACAGCCAAGAGTTTGTAGCTCACAAATACCCTCTACCTAATAAAAAATGCTTTTGAAGTATAGTCCTGAATAATAATTCCAGTGGTAAAGAACACTACCTGAAAATTTGAAAGGAATGAAACTGAAGTAAAAAGTAAATTAAAATAAACTTACTTTAAATAATGAGCACGTCATTGACTTAATATGCATCTGACACAGAGACAAAACCATTTGCATTTCCTCACTTTAATTCTCTTCAATTCTTATTCATTAAAAACAAAAACTGGTGTCATCCATTTAAATAGACTGAAAAAATCTTATGCTATGTGGTTAGTTCAAGGTATCAGAGAAAAACATTGAAAAAGGAAAACAGTATCTTCTATTCAATATATGCTAAGCATTTGCAGAAAATTAGGGGGGGGAGAAAAAAGAGAATTCCAGAACAGGAGTTACTGATACTGTGAAAATATTATTCAAAAAAAAAAAAGAAAAGAAAAGAAAAGAAAAGACGACTGGTCAGACCTCGTCAAATACAGGCCTCTAATAAGCCATGAGCACCATTCTCAGGACTTCAGTGATTGCTGCCTCAGGCACTTTGGAAACTTAAGTCCAGCAGGTTTCAGCCACATTGCTCATCCTTCACTACAGTTTCCCTCCCAAAACATCCTCAGTTACATCAACATCACCTCAGCTCCACCATTAGCATCCATGGGAGAAGCACCACCATCGACCAGCTAATGTTTCTAACAACGGGGAGTAGTTGTCTTCTTTCTAGTAGTCTAACTAAAATGTGGTTAATGGTTGATGTACCTTATGTTTCCACTGATAAGCTATTACAGTGTTGCACATTAATGCAACCCCTAGAGGAGCAGCAAAGAAAGGATGTTCTTGTAAAACAGATGCAGCAAGGGGAAAAAAAAAAATTGTCCATCTAATGTTTATTTCCTCACACCCACACATAACACTCTGCTACCTTAACTAAGTCAGCTTGGGACCTGAGCTTCTCTCTACAGAGGAAAGATAGCTAGATACATAAGTCTCACATGCCTTTTACTCATCTAAAGCCTTAATTTTGACAAGGCTACGCCCCTTTTCCCATTTGGTTGGCCAACAGATCTGACCATACAGAGGTCAACTTTTGATTTGTTTAATTCTAAGTCCCAGGAGATCCTTCAGGTATTTGAAAAAAATAACATAGTGATAAAACCGTCCCACTTACAGCCTTAAGTGTTGGGAGATAAACAGCATAGCTAAGCCTTACAATGACAGTCCTAAATTGCATAGCAAGTATTTACCATTCCCCACACATGAGCATTAAACATGCCTTTTGCACATTAGAATTCGATATTTTATATTCAAAGGTATTGCTTAAACTTACAAAAAGTTTAGATAAGATGAAATCAGGTTACACCCTAGGTTAGTCCACCAGTCCATTTGCTCCAGCACCTTTTCCATGAAGGCCCATAAGTTATTACTTCAGAAGGAAAAAAAACCAAACAAACAAACCAACCAACCACCAGTATGCACCCATCCCACTGTTCTGTGCTGTGCACAGTGGGAGAGGGAGATAGGAGAAATTCCTTCCTGACCCTACTAAGCCATCACCTTCTACCTTAAATTTTGATATTAAATTAACCTTTTCATCTTAGCTTGCATAGTTATAAATCTTGTGAACGGTCACAGAGTTATCCTAAAATAACATAAATAGAAAAAAAAAACAAACCAAAACAGGAGCATTAAACTCTGTGACCTTCTGTAACAGTGAATTCCAGCAGTGCCAACTGGCTGTAAAAAATAACATTTCTTTTACTTGGTTCTAATTTACTCCCCTCTCTTTTGTAAGATAGTTCAATATTATTGCATTAAGAGGTGGGATTAAAAAGAACTGATCATCTGTTACAGGAGAGAACCATCAATCACAAATATGTAACAGTCATACCCAAATTGTTATTGATGCCATCTGCACATGGGACAATGGCCAGGAAGGCCCACCTACTATTGCTAAGATTGGTTTCTATTTCTGGACTTTTAATATCATTTGTTTTCATTTTCACTGCAGCTTCTTCTTTGAGTCTTTGTGGGTCATTTTTTAAATCAATGCTCCTGACGGGAAAATTAACAGTAACTCTGTGAATCTCCATATTTCTTTGATGGCTATAAGGAAGCATGCGCTCTTTTTCTCTCTTCAAATGATATTTGGAAGTTCTGATTTGTCACCAAATAGTAACATTATAGATGAAACACAGGACCCTGTAACACCCTCAGAATGCAACTCTCGAAAGATAACAACCAGATTTGGCAACCGGATCAGCATGGGAAGCTCCCTGCAGAGCACCATTTCAGTGGGCACAGGATCTCCCCATAAGGATGCCATTCCCAGATCATATCCTAATTTACATGTGATGAGGCAAAAAAGTTATCATTAATTTAATTCTTGTTACTTACAATTATTATGATGTAGGCTGTAAGAAGATCTGCCCAACTTTAAAATTTGGTGTACTCAAGGCTAGCCAGATAAATATTTCATGATAGTAAGACAACCAACCATGGGCCTCCACCCTCTAATTTACGTAGGGCAACATGTTCCACTTGACAATGCTATTTCAATCTAAGTAACAGTGAGTTTCCCCCATTTTAAAAACACAAACTGACAAATATCCCTTACCTTGCATTGCCTTTTTTTTTTTTTTTTTTTTTAAGTGAATGCGTTCTTAAAGTGCTGATATAAAGCAACTGACCAACAGACCTATCAAGAGACCACATGCCACAAGCAAATGTTCCTCTGCCACTGAGCTGGCACCCAGACTCTCAGGGAAAGCTGCTAGCTCTGAGAGGTTACTTCAGTTGACACGTCTACTCAGTCTTTGCTTTACCTGGCATAACTTCAAACAAGAAGTCATCTGGGAGGACTTCAGTCAAGATGACATCTGTCCATTAGGAAATAGACTTGCTTCAGTGACCACCAAATAACCTTCAAATGAAAGCTTTAGCCTACTGCCAACTTTAAGGTTTTTCTCTGTATTATGAAAGAGGTCCAGGTTAATAAGACCGTTTGCATTCTAAGTAGTGGCCCAGACATTGGCTCCATCTGTCCTGTCACACTTTGAGTGAAACATGCACTCTTGGGCCTCTGTCACCACTTCTGAATAATGGAGATAATCTTGCCTTTACTTAATGGAGTAGTTTGAGGACTAAATTAGGTCATTTTTTCAAATGCAAAGTATTATATCCTTTTCCAATTTCCTTCATTCTGTTTCTCCATAGCTTAAACACATGAATGTGTGTGTATCTGCTACAGAGTGTGTGTGTGTGTGTGTGTGTGTGTATGCACCTGCAGACAGACAAAAAGATAGAAAGTAATTTCATTTGGCCATTATACAAATAAACACAACATTAAATATTTACTGCATTTCAACAGACAGTGCATGTTGTGGCCTTGAATATCTTATCACAAAGGAACAAAACCCAAACCAGAATCAAGAGTTATTCTGCTGGGCAGAAGAAATAAAAAAAAAAAAAAAAAAGCAGTACATCACAAGGATTTCAAAGCTTTTTCCTTTTTTAAAACTACATTATTATTGAATTTCGTTGAGAGCTTGTGTCTTATCCTTTAGCCTCGCTACACGAAACTCAGAAAGTGGTTATGAAGTAAAGTCAACCCTTAGAGCAACCAGCGTTATCAGAGTGAATTAGCAGGGACTGCTGCTGAGGTAGGTTTATTTTGCCTCCCTTTAAACTCATATTGTAGATCTCCTGTTTTGCCTGAGCCATCCTGTTATGTACCTCTCTTAGAAGCTGCTATGCTACTGGAGGGAGGACACGGTGCCTAATAACAGTAAGACTTCTTAGGCATGATCTGAACAGAAAAAAAACAAACTTGAGAAAACATAACAGAAGGAAAAATGGTGTCAAGTCATTCATCTCATTGGCACAGGATAGAATGCCGTGCTCTGAGATATCTATATGTGAAACATCTTTTCAATTTTATCTAGGTTAAAAGGAAACCAGAGAATAAATTCTCCCTTCTCTTGCTTCATCTGCCCAGGGAGTACTAAGTATCAAGCCAAATTCTTCCAATGCCAAATCCTTCTCTGTAAGCACCCAGCTAGTCACCCTCCTTCAACCCTGAGAATCTCACTCAAACTCCCTCTTATTCACCACTTTGCAGAGTTGATTTCTCCTCCAGGACTTCTCTGGTTCCTCCTGAAGATGCCTTACCGTACCTCAACACTGTATATATACAGTTTCACTCTGCTGTCTTGCTGGTGCTTTGTGTCTTTCTCATATTCCTCCTCCCCCCATTATTCACCACATCACAGTCATGGCCCTTGCTGCTATTTTCCTTTTACCTCTTCTTTTCTTTCCTTTCCCTTCAAGAGCTATAGAAGTTGGAAGAGAAGCAAGGCACTTTCTGCCAAGGCCACCTCACAATTATGCCAGGTGAAAAGCAAGCCACAAATGGTGGAGAAAGCCAATAGGGGAAGGAAGAGAAGCAGGGAATGTGCTGACATCGGCAGCCACAGCTACGGTTTCTACCTACAGATCTTCTACTGGCAGCAGGAGAAGAGTCACTTTAGCAAGTGCTTGGTCAGGTCTAAGAGCTTGGGTAGGGTATCAACAGCAAATGCAGAGGCAGTACTCCTAGCAATTGGTGAAGGACATGTGTGTGTTTTCTGTCTGATATCTGTCCATCTCACTCCTAGCTCCTCTCCTGATACCCGTTAATGACTTTTGGCTCATTCTGGCCAGAGGTTCAGGCTATAATAAAACTAGAACAAGGGCTGATCGTGTTCTGTGGAGAAGCTGCCAAGCCAAATACACCAGTCACTGGAGAAGGTGCGCACAGAGGAGAAGTCAGGGAGGCTGGAAAACTAGCTTTGAGAACATGACGCATTATAGTGGAGAGGAATCTGTAAAAAAGCTTTGATCAAAGAAAGACAGCAGAGCGGTGGCAGAACACAGTGAAGTCACAGTTCAGATCCGAGTAGCTCTTCATGTAGCCTTTTAGTGTCACGCAGCTGAAGGACTCAGACTATTCTGGATAGTATATGGAGTGAGAGAGCCAACCAAGAGCAAACCATTTTAACTGATCTCATTCTACATCTTCACTGCTGCTGAGAAGAGAGGAGGGAGTTTCAACTGTGACAGTAAAAGAAAGACCAGTCAGAAGTCATCACTGAACCAGAAATGCCACATGCTGTCTGGTTGCTTCATATCATGCAAGACCAGAATCAGCTCAGTCTTTACTACTGCGGTGGTGGAAGAGATAGTTGGAAAAGCTTAGTATTCGAAAACAGAATTGTTATTGCTTTCTGAGCCCATGGTTCAAGCAGGGGAAAACCCAGCACATTAGATTCTTTTACCTATTTGGAAAAGTTAGCAGGAAGACTGTTAAATTTGGTGGTTTAACAAAAATATGACTCAATTATTTGTGAAAGACAAATAGTACAGGCATTGCTAGTTATTTAACACTGTAGTTAAGCTGGCACCTGCAAAGCTCTACATATTTTTGTATTACATCTTTATTTACTAGTAATCATTAGTGTTATATTGGGACTTCTAACAAGACTAAGATTTCATTGCGGCAGATACAGCACAAAATGCATAACAAAATAGTTCTCACCACAAGTACAGTACACTCTGATTACACAAGAACAACAAGAGTCAGGAAGGGAAACAAGAAATGCATTTCGATACCTAAGAGTCTTTAACCATTCTTTATGACACACGTTTTCACACTGTTATTTTCCATAAGAATTCCTCACCTTCCTTTCATTCCTTTCTCCCCAAAAGAAATACTAAATCAAGGTAGCTGAAATAACCTATTTTAAATTTCTTGCTTTGATGCATTAAACATAATTTCCTTCTCTCTGTGTTTTCATCATAACAAACAGCATCATTATAGTTGACATTTACCTTATTCCACAGTATTTGTGTCATACATTAAGAAAGAACCATTAGATCCAATGACATGGCAAGGAAGAAAGTACCTAACTAACATGATAAATTATTTGTGGTGATTTTTAAGACAATTCAACTTTGTCTGTACAGTACCTAAAATTAAAATAAACAACCTATTTTTCTCAGTTGCACCTGGCTTCTGCAAGTAGTTTTCACATAATATTTACCCTACATAACCATCCCAACAGGACTGGAAAGGCCACACAACTCTGAAGTGCTACTGTTTCAATGAAAGCCAGTCGGAAAGACTTCATTTTAAAGAGCCTCTTGAAAACATACAATTCTAATAAAACCCTACAGTAGATGGAAAAAGGGAAACACAAAGTAAAATTATCTCCCTATTATGACCGACTTTTCGTTGATGCCTACTTCATTTGCTTAGAATTACTAACAAGTGAATTTTGAAAATAAAAAAGCTCCAATTTCTATTTTGACTAGGTTAAACATTTTCTTCACATTAGTGAAGTCATGCTGATAAATTAAAACAATTCCTATTAGCAGGACTGTAAAATGTGTTTTGGATTACTCCAGATATTGAATGTTCCTGCATCATCCCCATCACACACACATGAAAATTCTACACTATCTATTTATACTACAAGCTTTCCAACTGTTACTGTTCTCCATGTTCCTTAACATCTTTTGACTTTTCCTCTTTAATGTTTACTTTTCTGGTCTGTCTCTTTTTCATCAGCTTAAGTCACAAAAAATAAGCAGATGGTCAGTATACATTTAGATGACCAGTGAAGTATAAGATAGTTTTGAGCACTTACCTGTTGGGTGAAACGCTGCAAACAATTTCACCACTGGGGACGATGACAAAGTGCCCCATTCTGTTGTCCTTTGCCTTTCAAGTTTGTGGTCTATTCCAAAAAGGCAAGTAGTAACAACAGTTAAGCTCTTTTAAGTGTTACTTGCACTGAGTACTTTCTACACCCCCGAAAACCACCCTCCCCCCAAAAAGTTACTCCATAAAGCCTTATTTTAATCTTCAGAAAAGAAGATATTGACAGTAATGTTGTCAAAGTGTAGTGAATGGCTCAATAGCATTCAACACTTCTATTGGTCATTTGGCTATGGAAAAAGGGAGAGGTGTTCAATAAACAGAATGCTTGCATATGTTACACCAGAACAATATAATTCGAATGCTTATCAAGGTCTGAAAGAAAAAGCTAAGCACTTTAAAAAAAAAACCACTTTTCACCTTAAAAAAACCCTCCACCTTCTAATTACTTTATTAGACAATTCTCCAAGTAGTGTAACACTGCAAATGTGTATAAATTATTCTTGTAGATAAGCAATTACATGTTTTATGACCCTCCTTACATATCTGAATGGACTTCTACTGACACATGAGCTAAGTGTTTGAAAAGCTGTAAACCATTTAGCCTGAATATCTGTGGCCTGATTGCATACTTCTCTTGGGTATCAAAAAGTTATTCAGGTTCAGTAAGTTCTGCTTCACTGAAGGGCTGCTGTAAATACTGTGTTTTTATTTCCCACTTTTACTCTTTTTCATGTATACAGACATGGTGACACATTTATGCAAATACATAGAGTTTTGGTCCTTTACTATACATTGCTCCTCAAGTAATTGCAGGGAAGCATAGTGGAATTGCTTAAGGAGCAAAGGACAGCTGATTGTGGTATGCACATCAGACTGCGGCCCTTGACTTGTCCAAGTTAATTAACGAGCTGCAGTTCCAGATTTTAAACTGCCACTTTCGCAACATGAATTTCATACTGACACAGGGAACAGTGAGGGGGAAACAATAATTGCATTAAATGATGTTTAAAGCGTCTTTGACAGGTGAATCTTGGCACAAAATAGAAAGCAGGAAATCACCTCAGGGGGTTAAAACTCTGAACGTACCTAGAAGCTTCTGTTAGCATCAAAGGCTTGGTTACTTGACTCTCTTTCAAATCAGTTAAAGTCTCAACTAGATCAAGGCTAAACACATCTGCTCAACTCTCTGCTTTGGAGAGTTTTGGTGAAATCAGAGGCTTTTCCCATATAGAGAAAGTTGAACACACAAATACAAGTTTGAAGGACTGGCTTTTAATGGCATACAATACGTCTATCAGTTCTCCATAGCATTTTTTTACCAATGTTGTTAACAAAATTAAGCATAAAAGAATCAATAACCCATAGGAACGGCCATGTCTCCTTTTTGGCTGTCAAAGTTAAATGGAAAAAGAAAAAATATATATGTAGTTTAGTAGATGACAGAGCATAAGCAACTTTAATAAACACATTGTCAGAGAGATTCTTCTACCCCCAACTTTGGGCAAAACTACCAAGCACACTACAAAGTAGAAGTCTGATTTCAATCTCACTACAAATAGAACGCAAGCAGCTGCTCATTTGTAAGAGAAAGCGATTTTGCAGGAGGCTATCAAACTTGGACTTGAACTTAAATATAGTCATTAAAAGGGTTACACAGGTGAAGTCCAGCACGCAAAACTGAATTTAAAAAAATCAAGTAATGAATTAAGCACTTTAGACTAATTAGCTCTGTCTTCTATCAAGCTAGGTATAAAATGAGAATTATTTCAGTATAAAAATCAGACTTTTAGTAGAATGAAGTGAGAACTGAATTTTTGGCTCTACTCAGAGGAGCAGAAATTAGGGAATTACCTCCCCTATTTGCTAGAAAGCTACCTTTAAGGAAAGAAAGAAAAAGAAGTCTTTAGGGACTTAACATAAAAGAATCCAGAGGAAGCAAAACTAGTTTCATATATGGCACTATGATATTTTTCCAGCATTTTTGACTGAGGAGGGAAACACCCCCCCCAACACATCCTCTTCCTTCTGGATGACCTTTTGTTATCCAGACCCACGTATAAAACACAGGGCTGTGGATAAGCACTGAAGCAGGAGGGGACTTTTATAAACCCTAGGGGAAATAATATTAAACCAACTGATGGATGTGGATTTTGAATCCCAGTGTCAGTTTCCTGTGGTATACAAAGCAATACAAAGGAACTCATCCAAGAACGGTGTACATTTGAATAGGTGGTTGGAGTTTTGCCATCAATTTAGTTTTTCTTTAAAAAAAACCAAAACAACACAAAACCAAAAAAAACCGCAACCACCCACACAAAGCCTGCAAGTTGAAACAAAAACTTTGCATGATACATTGCTATCCAAAACAACCCCCAACCAAACAAAAAACTCCAGAAGAAGCAGTATCATCACAGATTAAGCTCTATGGCAGCACAGTGGCTGGAACCTGAATCTCTGTACTTCAGGCAAATCCCTGAATTATTAGGCTATAAATAAGGTCTGGCTGAATAGTGCTCAGAGCTCTCAGGTCATGAGGACCTGGCCAGAACAGAAACATTTGCCTTCCCTAGATAACCAAATCACTGACAGGACAGAGGCTTTCGTACACACCTAGGACTAGAGCCCAACACAGCGAGGATGAAAATGCAGTGCTAGGAGCTCAGAAGTACTCCTTGGTACAGCAATTTAAACAATGCACCTGAGCTTCTCCTGACAGAGCTGTCCCACTTTCTATAAATAATGCTCTAGCTGAGGGAGATTGACTGTCTGCTTAGGCCATTCTCGCATATGATTTAATTTGGACCTTCTACTTTTGCAGTGAATGGCCCTGTCTGTAGAAGTAGCAGTTATTCTGAGGTGTCATTTTTTTTTTTTCCTCTCCCCCCCCCTTCTTTTTTTTGTTGAGGATGCACTTGGTAAGATTTAAGACTAGTTACAGAAAGGACACAGATTTAAAAACTTTGAAAACATCTGTGAAATAGATTGCTTGTATTACATACCTAATCCATGTATATCATAAATGGCTCCACAATATTTTTTTTAAGGTGTTACACCAAAGTTGCCATAACAGAGTGAGCCAGTAGCACTGAACCTGTTTTGTGTTTTCAACTTTGGTTTTAAAAGTGCTGAGGGACATAAGGCAAAAGACAAAGATGTGCACCCATCTTTGTTTAAAAAATAAAAAAGAGTAAATGAAAGACTGAGATGAAAGCATCAAAGGCATATTCAGCTGGTCTTTATAAGAGTTTGCAGTAAAAGTCAGCACAACTAGGAGACCCCATCCCCAACTTCACGCATCCCCAGCAGGTCATAACCATTCAAAGGAAAGCCAGTGTATAACATACAGACCTGAACTCCAGCCTAACATCAAAGCTACTACCCTTTGTTTCAGCTCCTTTTAGTACATCTAGAGGAGGGACAAGAACACTTTGAGAGGGAAATTGCCAGGGAGACAGAGAAACAGGGCCAGTGTTTAGGAACAAGTAACACTCCCCATTGCTCTTGTCTGTTTGTACAATTTCCACTGTTGATAGAAGTCAGTCTGAAGAGTCTTTAGAGAGAAAAAGCTAAAGAATGGTACCATGGGCAGAGCTAATGCTGTGCTATGAAAAAAGTTTAAAACTATTAATAAAGATTAAGTGTTAATGATAGACAATAACTGTCAGGCAACTTTTGGTGGTTTGATTTTTAATCAAACTAATTTTTTACATATGCATCCTTATGCAACTGAACCTCCACACCCGCATTTCCAAAACATGCATCTTAGCCTCAGGTAAGGGGGGAGGAAACCCCTCCAAAACATTTCATCTGACTAGTGACATTTATGAAACCACTTAGACTGTCACACAGGAGACCTTTAGCTCTTCAGTTTTCAGGGAAACACCCTGCTTGACGATTTCTAATGGGCAGTTCTAGTCCACATCATCTCAGAGTTACTGACACATACAGTATGTGAAAACTATCCATGTCAAATAAGGTTCCATGCTATTTTTAATAATGCCTGCTCAGCATAGTAAGCCATCTTTTTATCATAACAGTACAGAACAGACACCACAGTGATGTAAAAGGCAAGGTAAGTTACTTCATTGGATTTTGTCTGTGTGATTAGGAAACTTCAAAAATATACACATACATTCAGATAATTTGCTGTCTAAAGTATGTCATGTTTCATAATTTGATTGTGGAGCAGAGTTAAAAAGGAGGCAAAGAAGTGCCTACAGTTGATAGGCAAATCTCCGCATCTATTTACCTCCAAATGAGTATTTATATGCATTTTGAATTTAAATTTACACGTATACTGGTACTGTAATTTTGAGAGTTGATCTAAGGTTTCTGTAAAAAGAAAACCTATTCCCAAAGTACAAAACTATTCCAGTTTAGAGTACTAGCACAGAACCTTAGAAAACTTCTGAAGTTAAGATAACTTTACCTGCACTGTTTTCAGGTACAATATATAAACACAATTTGTTACTGGCTTTGAATTTAGCTGGAGTAGTTCTGTTTACTCTCAGGTAGCTTTCTATTCTTGTTAAAAGTTCCATTAATACTTGTTTTCTTTCTATGCTTGATGCCTTGAATATTTATATGACAAAATGTTATACTGTCTGGCTAAGGAACGGAATAAAGCCCATTTCCTTTATAGGGGAAACCCTGCAAGACGCAATACTTTTGAGACTCCATCAAAACCTCCCAAACAAAACTTCTAAAAGTCACATATATGCTTACATCATTTTGAACTAAAGCAGCTACCAAAAAGACAGAAGAGCAAAGCTACAGCCTGTTATACCAGCAGTAAAGTCCTCCCTCTCAACATTTCAATAGCTTCCATTTACTTTCAATAAGGCATGTAAATATTAGTTTTATTGCATATCTTACATTCCCCCTGAAATAATCACGAAAAATCTCAGATAAAGCTGGAAGCATTAATATTTCACAAGTTAATAATTTTTTTAATTTTAAGTTTACATATATATATACAAAAATATATATATATGTATAATATATATATACACACACACATATTTCAGCAACCAGACACATTTTCTTCAAAGTCTCATTTGTTTTCACTGTATGAAACATGCCTTAATGTGATCTGCCATGCAAGGCAAGATTGAAAGTTTTACTTTAAACATTCATGAATTCCTAGAAACATTAGGGGTTTTATTCAAGCTGCAGACTTATGCTATTCCTCTTCAGAGGATCAACCAAATATTTTCATTAATCAGCAATAGAATGACGGTAGTTAAAAATCCAGAACTTGATCTCTGTATCCTGGAAAGGTGTATAGTATATACTGAAAGGCAATGGGATACCCCTGAAGTATTTCATTTCTCTAAAAGAAATGTCTCATCTCAGCTGTTCTTCCATATCATGGAAGTTAATGATCATGGCAATAATAAATGTATAACATGAATCAAACAACATTTAGAAAAAGTATGACTTCCTCTCCTGGTCTCTTTTTCTCAGCCCAGGAATTTTCCTGGAGGCTTATCCTCTCATTAGATTAAAATTTGCTGAGTTCATCTTATACTTACTTCAGTGCTTATACTCATAATTTTGGCTCAAGCACAAATATACTCTGGTCAACAGCAAATGAGCATCAAGAACATAAATGAATCATAGGTCCACAAATCTTTGAGATCACTTTTAAGAGAGACTTGGGAAAAGAGCAAGCTAATTTGATGAAAACAATCAAAGAGATTGTTATGTATCAATTTATTTTTTCCTTGCAAATTTAATGATGATAGCTACATAATGGTCATCCCTCATCATAAACAAAATCTTCTCAATGAGATACAACAGATTTATTTTTATATATTCTTTAGATCTGTCTTTTATGTCTAGCAATGCTACTTTGATCACCAAGAATACTTATAAGTAGGTGTGGGACCCTGACAATTATGAGGATCCATATTTTGCTCATGTAATACTCTGCTGACATTTTAACAACTTATCTAGATACATCAGACTGTTTCCACATCATTTGTTCACTTTCAGACATTCTTTCAGCTGATGTATTCATTTCACTCAAAGCTGTCAATTTGTGATGTTCTTTGAGAGCATAAAATTTCTTTAGTAATTGGATCATGTATTTTTACTTTCCATTTTTTAAACACATACTTTGAAAACTCACTCCCCACTTGGCATTCACTTAGTCTCAGAAAGATGTACGTCTAAACTTTGTGCTTTCTCCAAATATTAATTCCATGCCTAATTGAAACTCCTCAAGTTGCTACAGTCAGTCAACACTTTCAATAGATTCACCAGCAAAGGCATTTCTTCCTTAACTGCCTCATTCCTACAGTTTGGAAAATAACTGATTTTTTTTTTTTTTTTAAGACAGATCTACATACTCTAAAGTGCTAACATAAAGTCACTTATTGTAGGTTCATGATGTTCTCTGGTAGAGCTGAGAGTTGTGAAACTCTTGCTAGGGAAGCAGAGCAGAGTTTTGCTTTAAAAGACAGTACTTCTCTAAGACATCCCAAGGTTCCCTGAGCAGTTTTCATTTCTGTACACTGGGCCAAGCTCATCTTAATTTTTGTCCAAAATGTTTCTTTGCAGAGTCTTTCCTAAATGTCCCACAGATGGTTCAGAAAGCCAAACAGCATTCACAACAGCTCAAACAGCTCCACCAGCTTCTCTTACTACTTCCTCATTCCTCTCAGTTACAGTTTCTTTTTTCTAATCCCCAGATTAGACCTCAGATATCCCATATTGGCCCTTCTGTGTAGCAATGTCAATTTTTTAATTTTTCCCCACTATTCTTTTAGATAAAAAAAGATGAGTTTTCTTTGTCTTGTGTTTTTGTGTCTGTCTCTACACACACACTTAAACATTTAAGAAATGCTTTGAGAATTACATGAGAATACTGGGTTTGACAAATCTGAAGATACAACTTCTATTACCCAGGACAAAATGTATTTATGGACTAAATGTGTGAAATTGAATTTCTACCTCCTGTTTTTTATATCACATAAAGGCTTTGAAGAGCCTATTTGAAAATGTATTACAAAAGTGTTTCGTGTTGGCCATTCTGGGATTAACTGGAGATTTTTGGGAAAGATCTGTTAAAATTACTGATTCTGAACTCAGATAACATAGGATCAACTCAGTGAGCTCATGTGTATATCATGCAGTGTCATTGTTACTGCAGCAGTGAGCTCACATCATGGATCTGGATTTCACTTGCACTGATGCTATACACTCAACAGGGGGAAACAACAGTATAAAACCTGATAAATTAGCACATTTTTAGCACACGTCGTAAATAAGAACATAAACCAAAACTGGTTAGACTGGTTTCTAACCACTGTCTCTCAACTGCAGCCAAAAGCAAATGTCCACTTTGTCTAAATAGTGCAAGTAGTAGAAAATACAAGAAATGAGGCAACCAATATTTTCACAAGATTGTCTCTGAACTTCCAAAAATTTAAGGTCCAGAGATTTCCTATGCCTTTCCTTACCTCTTTGTACAGCTATTCAGTTCAAAAATAAAGTTTGAAATAAAGCATGGGTTTAGAAGTTTTTCCAACTTTTATGCAGTAAATTCGGCTAGTCTTTGTAATTTGCACTCCATTATGTAAAGCAATAGTGATTTTTTTAATAATTTTCTATAGAGATATTTGCTTAGTCAAAATTTACTATCAGCAAATTTTACAGCTCTCACTCCTTTGGCCAGGCACTAACAGTTGTTTGTTTCTCATAAACTCCACCAATTTCTCTAATTTACCTCTCCATCTACAGTCAACTTTTTGTCATCTAGTGTCAGAGAAAAATTAAGCACTTTTAATTGTGCAGCATGTCACATTTTGGATGGCCATCACACCAGGGTAGGACTCTGAACTATACGCTCTCTTCTCATATATACCTGAAAGCTGAGAACTCTTCTAATTAGCTACACTTTTCTCTACTTTTTACTTCCACCCATCACATGACAAAGATGTCAAACAAAGCACATTTGAGAAGTTAAGGAATAAATACTTGCAAGTTCTACACATTTTTCTTTCTGAAAACGTCAGTCTTCAAATTACTTTTTCTCTGAAATATGAATAGTTTTTCTCCTTCCCCACACAGTGTGTATATATGTATACACTGTTGGACTTTAAGTGTGAACAGTGACTATTACCAGCAGTTCAAGATATATATCACTTTTCAAGGGATCACTACCCATGGTTGATGGTTTTGGAAATAGCACTTACATCCTTTATCAACTAGTACAGATTCAAACTAAGTTAGAACGTGACCAAGGTATTTTCAGCACCCTCTGTTTATTTATCTTACATTAGAAACAAACAAAAAATCCCCAACCAAAACCACTGTTCCTATGAAACTATAAAACTTTCCAGGGAAAAAGGGAGAAAGAAGCAGACACTGAAACTAATCTGACCAGATTCATAAAAATGGAAAGAAATAAGTGCTCCAAAGAATTTGCTTCAGTTTGGCTACTTTAGACCAGGGTATATAGGAACAGCCCACTGAAGGGTAGCCTCTACCACAATGATTAACTGCATAACTGGCTTAAGGCAATACAGATGCAGTCAGTTCTGCAACTCACATTAAAGCAGTAAGGCTTGCATTTATAAACAGGTGTATCTTAGTACCTTGAATCTCAGGTCTCTAGTATATTTACTTTGTAACACAAAGTAGTATTTCAGCCTGGTACTTTGCTCTATCTAAATAGATGACAATATGATCCATGTTCATGGGAGCCATGAACAGTCAGATCCACTGATGCTGTATTAAATTACTTTATTAATGTTTCAATCAGAGTATCTAGTAAGGCTTTGCTGTAATCACTAGGACATAAAAATTATAGAAAATGGTTTTTTGGTTTTGTTTTTTATAATTATTCTTGGTTTTACTTCCTATGGCAGGAACATCAATTTACCTGGAAATTAGAAAGTTTCAGATCTCGCCAATTTATTTGTCACAGATCTTCCAGGAATATCATCAGAGTCTGATCTTATGTGTGGCTCTTGAGAAAATGCCTTTGTGGAAACAACACTGAGAATTCCACAGGCAGGGTATTTCCACTGACTTATCTATAAAAACATTAGCACCGTGAGCTCCCTGGGATCAGATGTTCCTTTCTATCAGCGTCTTCTCATAGAACACATTAACTTAAGAGGAACTGCAGACACACAGGTATGTCTGCGAAACCCTCTCTGACTTCAGCTCATTCACTCAGTTACACATGTACATACCTATTAGTCTTAAATGGGTTTGGATCAGCAGCCCAGGGGAATAATCCAGAAGGATTTGGCATGTGCAGGAAGAGTTAGGGGAAGCGACAGGCCTGCGGGCTTTCTCTGACTACAGACGATACATGAAAAGGAAAGAAGTCAGTTCAACTATTAAATCTAAGCTATGCTTGCAGGGCTGCAAGACAGATTTTATGTTACAAATAAGTATATATTAAACAGGGAGAATAAACAAAACAAGTGAGATATAATGAACACAGAATTGTACAAAACAAGTATATGAAGGGCCCATATTTTACCTGGCGTGACAATTTAAAAAGACATACTTCTGATATCTTTCTCATCTCCTGGCAAGACCTCACTGCATAAATATAACATTAAAATGCCTGTAGGATTTTATTTACAGTAAGCTGAAGACTATGCAAGTTCATCCAGCAGTTATATCTTTCAACAGTAAAATGATAGGTCACCAAGTCCAAAGCCTTTTATTTATTTTCCTGGTTTGTGAAGAGATATTTGAAGATTCTTTTGCTCTGTGCATTTCAGTAACAGATTCTGCTTAATATCATCTTAGTGGGAAACCATGTGAAAAAAATCTGGGTTCTACTCTTTATTCAAGCTACTGATATTTTCATATACATTGTTCTGTATTGGCAACAGAGATAAGGATTTTCCTGGGATTTGTGCTCCTAAATCAGTGGGACATTAAAAAATTCGTCTAAAGAACTCTTGCAGGTGAATTCTATGCCTCAAAGTGTTTAAAAAAAAAAAAAAAAAGTGGTCAAACAACAGGCTATCAACCCATCACTTTATTCTAAAGCTGAGAGTCTTACCATAAAGCATGCACCATTTATCAGTATTGAATTTCAAAACCTCAGGAAAGCACATGACTTCAGTTTCTTGGTGGGTCTCCGGATTGATTTTGTGTCAATCTTACAAGATCTGCTAGTAATCCTGCGCAGCGAATCCCTTCTTGGCATTACTTTATTTTTCCTCAGCTGTACAGAAAACCCCAAGAACAGAGCTACATCAAGAGAGACATCATCTGACAGGTAGGGTAGACCTTGGAAAAAGGACACCTCAGTGTTTCTGAATCAACACAGGGACTTTTATTCTTTGTGTACATATCTCAAGAACATTGTGGCCCAGAAAATTTTTAAGCAGATACTGCTTTCGGCATATCTTATTTGATTATTTGCATTTGAGGCATTCAGCTGAGGTGTCAAAGCCAGAGACAAAAACCTATGCCTCAATAAATGCATAAGAATTTATACAAAATAGGATCCCTGCAGTTCAAGCAATGGCATTTGTCCTGCTGCTGAGAAGTGCATCTCTAGGGTGGTCCACCTTTTGTTGTGTTGTACAATACAAATATCCAAACGTGGCACCTGCCAGAGGATTCTCATCATTTTCATGGTAACATTCGATAACACCACGGGAAAAGCACCCGTTAAATTCAAAAGCTGTACCACCCAACCGATGACTGCATAGCCATCCAAGGAGTAGGATGGATCCTACTTGATATTCATCACCTTGTAACTCGTGAGAGATTTGAATATTTTACTTTTCAGCCACATATATAAAACATTGAATGGAGGGGGCTGAATATCCCCTTTTTCCTCTGATGATAACCACCTAGAGGAGAGGAAGAAATGCAACTGTATTAGGTTTAAGGAACATAAACAAGTACATGGACATGCAAGTAGAGGCCAGCATAGTATCCTGAAAGGAATCTGTACAGCAACAAGCCTTCACCTTTCCACTGCCCTCTCTTTCACAGGATGTGCACTGAGTTATCACCATAATCCCATTCCTGTATGATTTGGAAGCCTCCCTCAAAATTTTTACACCTTGTTGGCAGCAGTAACTCAGGGGTTTTTTTGCAAGTCATCAGTGCTGAAAGAATTGGAGGAATAACCTTTGCAGCCCTCAATGCCCAAAGCATGAAGGAGGCTGCTTAGTTTCACAAATAAAAGTTTTGAGGAGTCTATGAAACATATGCTTAGGTTGGGTACTTTTATGAACATAAATTTACCACCTCATGGGATTATTTGCACACCCAATTTTTCCTTTGGAAGCTGACAAACAACAAAGCATGGGGGCAATGAGCAACCCGATCTAGTCAAAGATGTTCCTGCTTGTTGCAGGGGGGTTGGACTAGATGACCTTTAAAAGGTCCCTTCCAACCCAAACTATTCTATGAAAGCCACCATCATAGCCTTTGGCATTATACACCAGGAAAGTGTAGCCCCAAAACTTTGTGCCCATAAACAACTGAATAAAGTCCTGTTGCGTCCCCTTTAAACTCCCACTCTCGTTCAGTTTTCCCTCCTGTCTCTTATTCATCCTAAGGAGCATCCAGTAATAACTCCATAGCAAAAATGTAGTTCGGGATGTGCATCTTGGTCTCCTGCATATATTCCACATCATAGATAATATAGTCCTGCCCTTCTGGATTTTAGACCGCAGGTATGAACCACTGGTGCTGGTTTACATTACAGTTGTGTTCATAGGACATCTGCACTTCCAGCTTTCACATTCATGATGTTTTTCTACATAGGCACTAGACTTTTCACAGATTATCACAGTCAAACAATCAATTTCTGTAACAGCTAGGGTCTCGTGCCTCTGTTAAGCACTCCCCAGACCTGCACAGCAGCCTACTGCTGGGGAACTTTATCCTTGTCCCCAAGTTAACTGCACAGCCGTGAGACAAGCGGAGCTAGCCTTCCCGACATCCTTAACACCATAATAATGTTAATCATGTAAAAGGAGGAAACAGTGCCTGGAATATTTAAGACTGTCCTTGGGCTTAAAAGGCTGTACTTACGCTGTTGCTTGTTTTGTCTCTTTGCAGTGACTAATCAGAATCGTTTAGGTTGGAAAGGACATCTGGAGGTTATCTGCTCCAACCTGCCTCTTGAAACTAGGCCAATGGCTTATTATTTCTATATATTTTAAGTGTTACTTTGGCTTTAAGCAAGTGAACAGTAGAAGGCAGTCTCAAAGACCTGCCTTTTCTTAAGAAAAACATCCCTCATTTTATCAGTATTCATAGATTAAATACTCTGCTGAACTGGAACAACAGACCATAGAGACATAGCATTTCTATTTCATAGAAATACACATTTCTCTTTAATCCCATTGAAATTAAAAGCAATCCTTATGTCCTGCTTTACATATGGAGAATGGATACAGGCCAATGTGAAAGTAAGGTGAGCTCTACACAGAAGAAAGGTGGCCTCTGCTTGTAACCATCCCCATGTGGAATAGGGATTCCATTTTTAGTGTGCAGTCCAATATATTTTCATCTCAATCTCCCTCTATTTCTTCTGTCATTTAAAGAGAAGAAACCAAGACCTGTTTCATCTTATGCTTCTTGACATAGTGGAATATCTGGATTCATCTTCACTGTGTAGGAAAATGCAGTCTTGTGTCTGACACATGATAGTGTCTTAAACAGCTCTATTCGTGTCTGCTCAGACTATGATGATGGCCCAATTAATTAGAAGTTTCATCCTCAGCTGATAGGGCTGAATGACCCATCACTTAAAGTTAGACATGTCTCTGTAGTTTGATAAATTTTCTTAGCAAGTCTCCCTGTGGCTCATTCTTTTTGTAAATGATGGAGAGGAAGTTACCATTGATATTTTAGGTTAATATGGTATATTAGCCTAGGTAACTGTGGAAACAATTTTAGTAGGTTTAGTATTAAAAGATTTTTTTTAAAGTTATCATTTTATTAGAAAACAATATTTACCAAAACCTTATATCTCAAGTTTCCTGTTTGCTGCCCTATTAATTGGGGGAATGGCACAGTTTATTCAGGCAGATAGAGTACTGCTTATCCTTTGGCAGATTTGAGCCCTTTGACTTGCACATGCAAGTAAATGAGAATCTTCTTTTTGACTACAGTAGGCTTCAGTTCAAACACTTTATTTTAAAGGCATTTCACACAAAGAATTGACATAATTTAAAAGACACAACTAGCTACCCACTCAACAGTACACCATGTTACATAATGCCTTCCACTATTTTAACAACAACAACAAAAAAAATCAAGAAATACACACCACACACACAAATACCCAGACACAAAAAGGAGAAGGATGAAACACACCATGCAAATTTGTTCCATCACTGGTGACTCCGGTATCCTACATAGGCAGTGAGCAAAGCTAAGAGGTGCGTTCTGCAGGACTTCTGTAGAGGAAATTTCTCACAAGGGAATTAAACAAAAATGAAGTCACAATGCATGGGGTTTTTTTGGTCATAATGGAGCAAAGATTACTTCATGGACTTACATAATAGAATAAATAGTCTTTTGAGAAAAAGACTGTCTGCTGACATAAAAGACTTGCTGACATAACTACATAATTAGGATTTCACTGGAATGAGGGGAAAAAAACACAACTAAACTGTCAGAATCCGCTACCAAGTAGAGATTTTTTCCCCCCTTTGTATAGTCAAATAATTATATAAGTGACATTCTTGCCGTAAGGATGATACTGAGGTAACTCTTCAAATGAGCTTGCAAACGAGTAATGGTCAAAGCAAAATGACTTCAAAAGGTCAAGAACCACCCTGTCTCCCATCAATGTAAATGCTAAAGGCTTAAAATGAAGGAAGCCTAAGTTAATGTGGTCTTCTTGTAATATACCTGTCTATGTAAAGAACATTGAGTAAGTGCTCCTCTAAAGTACAAAGGGGAGGGGACAGCAACCCCCATATCATACAGGGAAATTTGTTACCCTTGCATTTTGTGGCCAGGTTTCTGGCAGATGCCATCAGTTTAAGTGTTTCACAAACAAAATTATTCTCAATTATTTCTCTCATTCAGTATTGTTAAAGTAGTAAGAAATAGAAGCGAGTGATTGTTGCGTACGCTGGCCTACTACTTGAACAAACAATACCTCTGTGTTTATTTCAATGCCACAGAGCACTAAAATAAATATTAAAAAGCTCTGAACATCAAACTGAAAGATTATTCATGTTTTCAAGAAAATTCTGTATAAAGGCCAGCATTTTTAACTGCTGCAACCTCACTAACAAAATAGTTCTACCTGCCAAATCAGAATCAGCATTTCCATCTAGACCATCTTCAAGTTTCTGAATACCTGTCAGCTACAGAAATTGCACTACATATTTCTTCTATAGGATTCGCTTCCCTTGGAGGATTTTTTCCAGACCACATTACTTAGAATTAGAATTGCCAGTGTCAGACACACACAGATCCATTGTGTTTTAAGGCTGCAACATGTCGAGTTCAGTGAGATTTGTGGCTGCTCAAGTATTTGTAGAATCAGGTTTTTAAACACAAGGGTCACATCTACTGCTCATACTACAATATTTTAATTATATTATGTATTAATATTACCATTTCATGCAAAACACTAGTAAATTAGTTTATGTAGGTTACGGTTATTAAATTATATTCCATATTAAGTTACTCTATCTACTGTATTTTTTAGTGCTTCCTTTGAGAAATTATTTTATTCTGTACACTTTCAAGGGAAGAAATCTTATTTTTACTTTTGTTCTCTGTCAGTAATAATAATAATACTTAAGTTACATGATTAAGTATCCTCCATAGTATTTCAGCTATTATTTTCATTCTTTTCTGCTTTAGGTGTTTCCTTGTAATTTTCCAGTAGGCCTTTATGGATAGACAAATACAGTAAGCTATCTACTGGCTAGAGTATATATTCCAATTTAGTCAGCAATATGTATTCGCAAATACTTTTTAAGTTGTAAAGCTAGCTTAACTGCAGATTCAGGTATCGTGTCAGAATTTTCTCTCTTATATTTTACATTGTTATAATTAACTTTTGGCTTGTTGAATAGGAATTGCTTGTTGGGGTTTTTATGCTATGAACAATATGAAGATACTCTGTTACCATAAACTGTAGTTAATCACATGAGAAGATGAGTATCTATACTAGAAATAGTTGTATGGTACTATAAACATAATTTGAAAAATCATACACATCCTGATATACACATGTAATAGGTAAAGTTAACGCAGAGCATGGAATATTAACTCAATCATCTCCTGCCATCTAAATACTTTCCTTAACCATATAATTTTTAACTTAAGTTAACAGCATAAAATTAGCATCATTTGTGTTTTGGAAACAAGATCGTTGGCGCATTCCAATTAAATTTATGATCACTGGAACATTCACTTGACAGATTATAAACTACTACTCATTATAAGTTACCTTGTTTCAGAGCTATAATTGCTGGAAAAGTGTTGAAGTATCTTCTTTTGGTTTGAAGTGGAGTAGTAATATTTCATTAGTTCCCTTGTATTCTAAAGCGACTTTGCTTGAAAGAGCTGATCAAAAGTTATCTACCCAAAGTGAAACTATTCAGAAAGTTTTCAGTTCTGATTAGAGGGAATTAAAACCAAACCTCAATTATACTGATTGCCACAGCTCTCACCAGCTTACTCTTTGGTAAAGATAACTGGAAGGCATTTTGATTGCTCACGTACCCTCTATATTCTGTAACACAGAGAGACAGCTAACCTACTGCTGCGCAATCCTGTGCAGAAATTCAACTGCCAAGTTTCTCAAAGGCAGAGATTTTTATTTTTATATGTAAGTGCATATTATTTTTTAAGCTTTGTAAGGAAAAAAAAAAAAGGCAAAGAAGGAAAACATGTTCAAAGTAACTGGGAGGGATCACCCTGAAATGGGGACTTTAAGTTTTTTTAAATGATGATGATCTGGGACTCACAGGCCATTAAGAATCTTGTTCAGCTACTAATCAGAAGGAACCAGGTTGTTACTCTCCAGCTACATGCATCATGATAATTCTACATGTTACAGTTTGCAACTTTGAAATGGAAATGAAACTTTGAAACTTATTTCTAAGACAAAGGCTGCAATGAATTATCCCTTTTTAACTTGACTAATTAGCTTCACTTCCCCTGAGACCCTCTTTAGTAGTTTCTTTTAACTTCAATGTCACCCTTTCATGATGACACCACCGATCCACATACAAACCCATTATCACAAGTAGGCTCTTGTTTCAATGATTAGTACAGAGAGAGAATAAACAACAAACAGGAGTATTAGCTTGACAGGTATAATAAATGAGAAGAGTCTTAAAAAATAAGAATTATATCTGCCAGCAGAGATCAATCCTAAAACTTTTTAACATTAGGACTTGGAATATAAATATCTTATCTTTTACTTTCTGGTACATGAGAACAACATTATAAATATATGAATATATGTATGTATTACACATTGTACTGAAAGGGACAAAATAATTCTCTTTTGCACTTTGGCTAGAACAGTACTGTATGTTGTCCTAACCTAGCAACATTTCTTTTTTTTCTATTATTACCTTACCAAATGGTCCATAGTTTCTTTCATACACATTCATCATGTTCACTTATCTATGCAGATACTTTTCTACAAAGTATATCTATATATTTAGGGCGTTCCCTCTCAAAATGTATATTGATGAGAGCAAGTGTCTTAAAGGTTCAGAAACTAACATATACTTTTGTAACCACTTAACCTGTTAATCGTTGCTGTGAATTTTTCTTCTATTTGGTAAAATTATCATATTTTTCTACACCTAAATAGACTATGAACAGACCACAGTATACAGTAATTTGTTATTTCCAAATACACAAACAAAAAAATTCCACAAAAATAACAATTCCATCCAATTAATCAGTAAGAACTGGTAATTTATTCACTTGTTCCTTTACTCTCCAACTATTTGGTATCTATTATTAAGCCATTGGATGTGTCATTTTAATCATACACTATTTCTGTGTTTTGAGAGGCTGACCAAACTTCACACAAGGGGCTGGGGGTACTGTTTTAAAGCAAACTCCCCTATGGACAGAGAAAAATTAGAATGCCTCGGTTTCTCTAACTCCGTGTGTACCCAAGAGGGACAGAGCAGAAATAATTTCTTCTCATCCATTGAAAGACCTGCCTACCTCCTGCTGTGAGCAGGAACTGAAGTCAGATTTTATGCTACTTTCCATTCCCCCCTCAACCTATTTACTCTCAGTCAGGAAGCTTGACAATTAGAATAGGCTTTCTACAATTTGGCTGGAGTCACAGAGATGGCTGGGATAAACCAAGTGCCTACTCCTTCAAACTCTAACTGAACAGGAGCAGAGGTGGTCTGGCCTTAACCATTAAAAGGTATTCTACCCACAGCCTCAATTTTCACATTTTAGAAACAGTATCCCTGGCAAAATACTATCCTTACTAAAATGAGTAAAAAGCAAATGGCCATAATGCATGGACAGGAAGCAAAATATTTGGAAGCCATTCGAACATCCAAAAATAAGGGGTTTTTTCCTTTGCCATTTCTTACATTCCAGCTAAAACTTCAGTTCAGTGCTGCTCATTCAGCTGAAGGCCTGATCCAAATTTTTAATCAGCCACTAAGACTATTTAGCTGTACTAGAGTTTGTAT
Source organism: Harpia harpyja (assembly GCF_026419915.1). Classification (NCBI taxonomy): domain Eukaryota; kingdom Metazoa; phylum Chordata; class Aves; order Accipitriformes; family Accipitridae; genus Harpia; species Harpia harpyja. The sequence continues at coordinate 37,677,449 of NC_068941.1, forward strand.
TGGTCACTAGTGACTTAAAATACTGAGTCAGGATTACCATGCCCAGTGGTGGACTCAAGCAGGGTGAAGCTCTAAATCAGATACAGGATTTCTGAGGTTTGAGAGGAATTTACAACTCCTGTACAATGCCAAGGAAGAGGAGCATTTGAGTTTTCAGAATGAAACTGGATGCCTTTCTGTAAGTTAGGCATGATTCAAATTTAAAAAAAAAAAAAAAAAAAAAGAGTGTTAAGCAGTTGTAACAAGGCAGAATGAGGAAGTGACTTGTAATACAAGAGCTAAAAACCTAACTGCAGCTTATGACTCAAAATAAACCATGTTGCTATTGTGTTATCAGTATCTTCAGTTCCAGTTTTTCCCATCCTGCTCAGGCTTCCCGTTGGTCCATTCAACCTGTCACCTCTGAACACTGCCTCCTCCTCTGTGCTGGTTCAGGAGTTTACATAGCTCAAGTTTCTGAGATGGGCTCCCACCTTCAAGTGGGGACCTGCTGCTCCTTAAACAAGTAACCCCAAGAAGTCCCACTGGCATAAAAATGGTCTTCAGGAAATCAGGCAACGGGAGAAATAACAGAGGACTAGCAAAAGGAAGATGTGCTTATCGATGATTGAAACATGGAAACAGATCTTTATGTTTTAGCAAGAGTAATCAGGCATATAGTAAGGAAGACAGTATGTGAACATGTGGGAGTAAACGCGTGAAATCCAATAAACGGCATGGGTTTATTGAAAACCTAGTAGGTCATGCCAAAAGAATCTAATAGCTGACTTGCACATATGTTTGTTTCTGATTTTACCGTAAAACAGGAGTAGTAGATACTGAAAACTGAGTTGGGTTTGGATTGGACCATGAGAGCATTGCAGGGTAATAATACAGTACACCATATCATAGTGACATTACCTTATGGCACACACAATGGGATTCAAGCGTAATACAATGTAACATGCTCTAGCCCTTGTGTAGCACTGCATATGTTTCAGTGAGCAATACACTCTTAAACAAAAAAACCTAGCAAACAAACAAATAAGTATTATTTTGGCAAAGATTAAAAATGCCCTAATGAAATTCACACTTACTGCATCTACTACCTTCTCTTATCTGCACAATCAACTAATTACTGAATTTAAAACACAGAAGTTTGTTTGGCATGGCTCAGTAGAAGTGTCAAACACTCACGTTGTTTATCATTTCGACAATTTTTCACTCTGAATTTTCACATGCTGCCATGTACAGAAATGGCTTTAGTCACAGGAAAGTATAATTGCTCACCCAGCATACAGCTCATTTACATTGAGATGTAGTGATAAAGAATAGTGCATCCAACTGAAACCGCAGAAGAAGTTGTAAGCGGTTAGACTCTAAAGAAGGTATCTGAAATCTCCTATGATTAGAGCATTTTGATGAAAAATTCTTGATTCCTTCTATTTTTAGAAGCAGTGAATACCTCAAGATTACCTCCCAATAGAAAGTCAGTATCAGAAAGCTGCATGTTATTTGGGGAATTTTATCCCATAGCACATGGTCAGAAAAATGCATCTTTAGCAGCAGATTTGTATTTAAAAAAAGTACTAAAACAAGCATTAAACAGAACTACTCTGCTTTGCTTTGTTTTATCAAACAAAGTATAGGAACTTAGATTTGCACAAGAATGTAGAGTCTATTGTCTTCTGAAAACACTGAAATGATTCACAGAACTACACCTGATTAGTCTGAGACAAAGAAAAACACTTAAATACAACTCTAATGTTACTGTAGTGAAGTGTTAGTGTAGTGTTACAGGAACAAACTGATCTATTTTTGGAATTATAAAGCAATTATGTATACAAAGAAACTATTGCAGCTCTTGCTTCAAGTATTTACCAATTGTATTGCATGGTCACCTACACATCTCCTACATGGTCTCCAACAATACATTGGATATTGTTTGTGCTTTCTGGAGAAGGCTGAAAAGCATACAAAAATATTTTTCAAGATTGCCACCAAGTGCAGTATAACATAGTATATCCTATAGCTAAAAAGGTACATTTTTAAAGCAAAAACATCAATCCAAGAATAATCAAGCACTGTAAGTTATATGTAGCAAGTTGGTTTAAACTTCATGAGGGAAAAAAAAAATGAAGGCACATACCATGTTAGCATGAGGAAAATCTAGGAGAGTCCCACTGATGTAAGATATTTTAGGGTTTTTTTCCCACATTCAAAGGTACGTTGTATATAGTATATTTATGAACATATAGGTATCCCTCTCATGTCAGCTATTTTAAAAGAAGCACTCTGAGTAGACTGGAAGAGAGAACCCAGATAAGATTTACCAGTCCCATTAAAATGTATGCTAAAGGTCCTATTAATTAACATGTACTTTAACTTTCAAGTATAGGCCCCCAACACCGGTGAATTTCATAGGTACTATAGAATTCTCCTGCACCAAATTTTCTTCAGAACTGGGGTGTTTGATTATGTCAGAGAAAGCATATACCATAATAAAATACATATTGTGATTCAGCTGGAACATTCCATCCTGCTATGACAGCCATCAGTTCCTAATTTAATACCAAGTTTGTAGTTGCATCAAACTTAATAGGTAGCAGCATTTTGTTCTGTCCAGGAAACCAGAAAGCAAATTTGACAAAGATGAAATGTCAAAGCTGATGGAGCAAACTGAACGCCTAAGAACAAATATGGGGCAGAACTGCGGGGGGGGGGGGGGGGGAGTCACCTTTACCAGAATATTTCAAGTTCACTGCCTATTTTTAAGTAAATAAAAATAGGCAAAGACTGCTAAAAATATTTCAGGTGGCAATGTTACCCAAGTGAGTAAATACACTTCTTATTTAATGTTAACCTGAAACATGAGCAGGTATGGAGCTAAGCTCTCAGTGCTTTTGCTTTACATATAATACAATAAAACTAGTCCAGAATAAAAAGCAATGAGACGCTCTCTGCCTAGAATATGACCAATAAACAAAACCCTCAAAATTCAGTCACTTATGAGACACAAGCTTCACAGAGTGGAACAATATTTTCTATTTATATGTTTTCAGTAATTCCTGAAACCAGAGAAAAGAGGCTTTTTTTGTCCCCTGCAAATTAATTCCTTGTACCAAGAAGAGAACTGTAGAACCATCTCCACCAGAGAGCATGTGGCCAGGCTCCCCAGCCTTCAGATGAAGGAGGCAGCAGGCTCAGTTCTTTACCAACTCTGCTGTTGATGCAAAGGCTTTGCAAGAAAAACAGACTCTGGAAGAAGGAAATTCAATACTGTTTAAGGGTCTGTAAATTCCTAGCAAATTCTGCTTGTTGTTCAGTGCTTACTCAGTGCAGATTCAGGATTACCAGTGTGGTTTACATGTGTTCTGAAACAGCATCCTTCAGATAGAAGTTGGGTGAAAGTTAGAAAAGTAAAAAACTAAACAAACAATCCCTCCCAAAACACACACACACAACCAAACACCAAACCTCAAACCCCCTTTCTTGTGTGAATCACTGTAGACACAAAAGCATTAAACTGCAACAGAAGACACTCCTTAATGGTAACTAAACGATAATCGAAATAAGGCATGTGACTATCCTACTGTGACTTACAATTCTTCATTAACCTTCCAGTCGTTCTACAGAAATATTGAAGAAAACTGGGGAGAACACCAGCTAACCAAATACAAGAAATTTCTCATGACAGAAAAAAAATTTCCCAAAGTTTTGCCTGATTTTCCCAGATTGAGACACAAACATGTTTAGGAGCCAGTGTTATCTCCTCCTTCTTCCTTTCACTAAGTTATCTCTCTTTATGATCAACATATAAGCCTTATACTACCTTATGCACGTATTCACACAAACATATAATTCTTTTCATTGCAAGTAGAATATTACCTACCAGTTTCTGAATGACCCCCAAAGAGTTTTCCTAAACTGGTAAATATTACATTTGAAACACAACTGCTTGGAAAACATCTCATTGAACTTTTCTCTATAAAAGGGAAAAGATGGACGTAAACCAGATAATTTACCGCATGCACACAGGAAAGCTCTTTGACAATGTGACATTCCTAAAGCATTCACTGACATACACTACAAAGAACAGAAATACATTACTTTTCTTAAAGGAGAATAAGGAAAAAAGAAGCATTTAATAAAAACAAATAGTTAGTTGCAAACATGCAGCACATAACACAGCTTTCAATCTGTCAGCACTCCGAGTCATCACACAAGAATTCAAGGGCAGATGCACCAAAGACCAAGACAGCTCTTAAACTTCCTTCCTTCTTTGTCCCTTTATAATTCTATCGGAGAGTATTTGCTTCATGAGACCCGAGAACTGATACAACTACTTTGTGATCATCGTGCAAAGATATTCACCTACTAAGTGGATAGGTATCTTTGAAGGGCAACTTACAGAAGAGACATCTATCTTCATCAAATTTTGCTTCAGAAACTGTTTCTAAAACACACAGCTCCTTCACCTCTGAGCTTGCACTTGAGCTTTCATCAGCTTTCATAAAAGTTAAGCAACTGGGGGGAAAATTACCCCATGGTGTGTCTTATTTAATCTGACCTTTTAGATGGTTGAGCCTCTTCTAGCTGCATATGGTATTTTTGTGTCTTGATTTGAGTGACCTTTATTTTTTCTGAACCAACTTTTCTTTTTTAGCAACTGTTAAACATTTTACGAAACTACATAAAATAGCGTAGAGATAAGTGCAGGAAGGCAGGTGACAGAAATTCAAATCAACAGCATGAATTTAACCCTTGATATTTGCCTATAGATTCAGCTACCTTGTCTCACTTAAACTGTATCTAGACAAGGTTTGTAAGCCTGAACTGAAACATAACAGACAATCATGGATTCATGTAATTGTGGATTTAGGACATGCTGGAAAAAAACAGGAACAAAAAGCAACATGTGGTATAGCGTGAGAAAGTATTCCTTTGAAGGGAGAAGTTAGAACCATAGCGGAACCTTAAAAATGAATAGAGTTTATTTCCACTGGAAATTAGAAGAGATTATGTTTTACCTTTTTACTTGCTATGGTCAGCACATGGATGTTATGTCTAAACGTTTGTGAACTTGTTTTTATTAAGTAGGATTTAAGCTTGAGAAAATACACCTAGTGTTCTACGCCAGCAGCACTTTCTCATTTAAAAACATTTTTACCTAAGCGACAAAAAGGAAAGATTACATAAAAGTAAGAAAAACTGGAAGTGAACACAGAGGGGGTCCTGCTGACCATTTCACTGCCCTATAATCCTGGAAGCGTCTCTCGTCCCAACAGATTAAGTATGCGTCCATACTGCACAAGTGAACAGCAGCAGGCTTCCCCTTGGTAAACCCTATCACAAGCAGGGAGCAGTTTATTTGATTAAAATTCTAGGACGAAAGAAGAGACAAGCTTTTTATCAGATTTTGCAAGAAAGACCAACTTGTCTATACATTCCTCAAAGACAGGATGAGCAAACAAAATCTGCCACCTGGCCTTTACAGATAAGACAGACCATTTCATTCAGTGGGAAAACACTTAATATTTGATTCAATATAGACAAAGGTTGCTTTTAGCTCTTGAGAAACAATATAATCGCACTTCATTACAGTCCTTACAAACATATCTAAGAGTTTGCATTATGGATCTCCAGAAGGCATCGCTTCTCTCCAATATCCCGGTAGCAATATTGGCAGTGGCACCTTCAGAGAACTTCAGCTTGCAAGTCGGACACAGGAAAGATGCCAGGCCCGTGCCACTAAAATGCCTATTTAAACAGGGATGGGACACTGCGGGCTAAGTGAAGTGTTTTAAGAGAAACCTTCTTCAAACTTTAAACTGAGTTGCTACAAGAAAGTTTGCTATCCCCACTTGCAAAACTAAAGCGTTGTCTCTCTACCAGTTTTCCGAACTTGTATTCTTTGGGGATATCTCAAAGTACATGGAAACCAAGGTGGGACAAATAAAAGAGGAGAGTGCCTTCTCTCCTCCTTCACTGGTAAACAGAGCTGGCTCTCCTCTCTGGATGAATGGTTCAAATACAAGCGCCAGTATCACCGGGAAGGCACATGTGCCTTCCCACCCTATATGCTATGGATAAATGCAAGATTAGGGTCTCCAGATGATTATCCTTAAGCACATATCTGTGAGGGAAAGATTTCTGTCTATTCACCCCACACCAAAAACACTTAGTTAAATACTTAAATAGCTTGCTAAAAGTTATCTGGGAAGCATATAATAGCATTTCTGCAGGAATGTAGTTACAAAGACAAAAGTATCAAGTTATATCTAGACATAATACTTAATGTTTTGATATTTATACACCATTTGTTTCCATGCTCCCCCCCCCCTTTTATTTTGCATAAGCTCTTCTGCATACAAACTCTGTTCAATGAAAACCTTCCAAAAAATAGATACTTATTCTATAGGTACATTTATTCCAAGGTGGAAAACTCCATTTAAACTTTCTCAGAAAACACATAAGAACCCAAGATGAATAAGAACCACCTATAAAAAAAAAAAAAAAAACCAAAAACATTAAAAGTGAGGAAGCAGCAGCAGATCTATTTGTTTTGCTGGCTAGATGGATACCAACAACATCTAAAGGAATTAAGAATCCCATAAAAGAAGAGTTAAAACCACAAGAAAAACAATTACCTGCATTATAGTAATTAGTAATTTTGTCAGTTAGTGGCTTGCATTTGGTGGATACAATAAGTGGTAATTTTGGTAACCTGCAATTCATTACCATAGGCATGCAAGAGAAAAACTCAATTCCCAGTCTGGTATAATAGAAATTACAGCAGAGATTTATAACAATCTGAGATTTATAACAGTCACAGATTGTTAGCCAAGGTCTGAGAGAGAATAAACCTAAGCATTACATAATCTATCTTTGTAGAGATAGATGCGGGCCCACTCTAGCATAATGAATCCAAACATACAGTAGTTGACTGTATGCCTGAGCACTTCAAGTAGATGGGTGTTAGTAAGCAGTGTTGACCAGGTCATCCTCTAGATAATTTTAGTTCTTTAGTATAGTGGACAAAATTTAGTGACATCCATGCACTGAAATTCAGAAATTAATTGGCTAGATATTATGGTCTTCATATTACACATAGGGAAACCAGCAGCAAGAGAAAGCAAAGACACTTCAAGACTACACAGCTGGCTCATGCAGAGGTAGAAGCAGGAGCAATGATTAGACCCACACTTAGCCTGTGAGATCAAAGATCTGCAAGCATCTTTTGAGTGATTATATGCTTGTAGAGCACAGCTACATAAATCTGGGATTTCTCCCCATCTGAGAGTTAGTGGGAGAAATGACACACCTTTTCTTCTGAAAAGTTGAAGGCTTCTGAAAAGGTTTCTGAAGGTCACCTTCTCCCCATGGAGTCCTCTCATAAAGGAGAGAGAAACATGGGTCTTTGTGGAACAGTCTTCTCCTGCACATTCTCTTTCCTCCTGCCCCACATGTCATTTCATGATAAAGAGCTTTTCCTGTTGCTCCAACCATTTCTTACTGATGGCATGCCAGTGTCAAAACCTCCAATTATCCAGAATAGCTGCCCTGCTGCCTCAGACCTCTGCTCTGCACCAAGTAGCAAGCAACCTCTACTTCAGGTACCAAGTCTGAAATGAGGTGGGCAGGAGAGAAATGATCTGTTGCTTCCAGATGATCCTGATACACAACACAGGGAGACATAAGCACTGTCATGGTTTTCAGCTTGGTCACTCTGTCCTCCCTGTAACTCTCTTGTTCCCCTGGGCCTCATCTTATACGGGGTTATTGGGAACAGAATAGCTCAAATACCTTTCTGCAAAAAAATAGAAAGGAACAGGCTGCCCAGGGAAGTGGTGGAGTCACCATCCCTGGAGGTATTTAAAAGACATGAAGATGTGGCAGTTAGGGACATAGTTTAGTGGTGGACTTGGCAGCGTTAGGTTTACAGTTAGACTTGATGATCTTAAAGGTCTTTTCCAACCTAAATGATTCTATGTTTCTGTAAAACAGAGTTGGGACAGGTACAGCAAACAGTGGACATCTATGAAGAAACAAATGCAGGGAAAGGCTGGGAGCTCTAAGAATCATAGCAGGAGTCTCAGAGCCCAGAAGTGCACTGCATAAGTCAAGCTCCTAAATGTTCAAAGTACAGTACATTAGATATACAAGTGAAGTGTCTGCCTGGGCCAGGGAGCTGAATCAATATTAAAAGGGATCAAGTAGGAAATGTTTAACTGCACTTTGAATAGCTAATTTAAGGGAGATGAATCTTATCCTTAGGGCCACATTTCGCATCCTTTCTTCCTTCTGAGTACTACTTCACTTAATCCAAAATGACTATTTGCAAAGTATATATCTTTGCAAAATGAGCAAGAGTATTACAAGCTGACACTTAAACTATATGACTCCAGAGCCAGGGACTAGCTTTTATTGTATGCAGAGCAAGCTTTGATTGTGCTGTTAGGCACTACTGAATATACAAATATTAACTAGTAGTAAATAAGCAGTTGAAGCAAGCAAAGAATCCTGAGCTTAATATTTGTTTCTGAGTTCTCCTAATAACAAAATGTCAAGTAAGGAAAGATGGATTATTTTTTTTCTCCCCCTAAACTTTTTGCTTTCTTACTTCTGCTAAACTTTTACCCTTGAAAAATGCTGCTATATTCTTATACATACAAAAGGACACAGGGCAATTGAAAAAAGACCTTTGTTATCATGGCTGCAGTCTTAATGACAGTCAAATGGTTTACAGGAGCCTGGCAGTGTGAATGTTGTATTATCCCATCAGGTTGATTACAATGCTCTGTATGCTACAGTCAGGGTTAGAGCACTGAATTTAGTACTGCACAGAACGTTGGATTTAATACTGAACAATGACATTGCACATAAAATTTATAGTGCAATTTACAGGTGAACTTTAAAGACCAAAATCAAGATATCATAAAAGAAAAAAATTATTTTATTACCTTTTATTACTTAAGAAATTGACCGATAATATTATTAAGTCAGGCAAGGTGCAAATTACTAAACAGATGTAATCACACCATTGCCATCTCCTAGTAGTAGCTGGATATGAATATATTCGTAGTCTTTGAGGCATCATTACATCATCTAATCAGATTTCTAGTATTTTACCAATTAGATTTTTGCCCATTTTCCCTGTAGCATGCCAATAACCAAGATTTGACTGTAGTCATCAGAACAAGAAAAAAAAATGATCTATGCTTATTTCGGCCCTCCCACATCCAAACTCTGAACCAGTGTTACTGCTTCCTATGACCTGTTGGTTACACATTCTATTTAAACCAGGGACTGATACCAACTAGAATCCAATGATATTGTGGTTGTAGCGAGGTGAGTGGAAAAAGCCAAACCTGAGATAACTGTTAATAAAAATAAACCAAAACAAACCAAATCCCCAAACCCAAACCAAAACAAACATCAATTCCACTTCTAAAAAAAGATTAGACTATTTGTGAACTGCTACCAAGCCTAACTGGAGCTCAACTGGCAAAAAGAACATTTGGTATTAATTTGAATTCTTCAGGAAATACACAATCCACACTTCCCCTTGGCAGTTTGTTTCAAAGGTTAATCTCTCTCGTCATAAAAATCTGTGTCTTATTTATAGTTTGAGTTTCTGCATCTTCTACTTCCAGTTATTAGTTCTTATTATGATTCTTCTATTAGATTAAAATAGCCTATTACTACATTTTCTCAAATCTGTCAATCATTTTCTAGGTCTCTTTTCCATATTATCTTCAGGTTGTTGTTCCATTAAATACCAACATCACTGTGCAGTACAACAGAATCAGTGTCAACATTACTTTTATTACAGAATGGAGGTAAAAATCACTTCTTTACTGCAGCTTTACTATCCTGTGTAAAAAAACCCCAAACATACAGACAATATCTGCAAGAGACCATCTCCTGATGGCAAAGCAGTAAGTAGTATTTCTATATTGTTTCTGTAATGTCTAAAACCTCTAGTGATACAGATTCCTCAAGCCTTCCTTCCAGCTACTTCAAAACTTCTCCTAAGACAAAAAACCATCTTTATTTTATGCCCATCATGTTGTGTTTGATGCGTAGAAGAATATGGAAAATACTTAATTCATTCTGTCACTGCAGCTAATTCGCATATGCTTAAAAATTTTCACTTTATCTCCTGTTGTCTTTATATCCCAGAATCCATTGCCTTCAAGACTTCTCCAAACCTTACAGTTTCCTAAGCTTCCTATCATTTTGTCAGTGAAATTTTCCTAGACTTTATTCCCGTAGTCACAAATTCCATGAAGTATTGTGCAAAAAGTTAGAAAAGATAATTAAGCTAAAGTTTTACCACAGTAGGCAGGTCTTGTTTCCTCATTTTGCTGATGATCAGCATCTGTGTAGTCTGCCTACATTTAAGCACGATCACCAATAATACCATGTTATTCCCCAGAGGGCTATGTGTATGACATTAAAGATAAGCCCAAACATGGTGCACATTTAAATAAGGTTTATATAAAATTAGACAGCATTCAGCAATACCCATGACCAGCATGAAGACTGTTCAGACACAGTTCTGTGAAAAGGTATTTCACAGAATTGATTGGTGAAAAGGTATTTTTTACATTCATTGAAGAAGTGATGCCAGATGTGAAAGGATGAATGACCAATGGGCTCTATACCTGCTATTGTCACATCTCATCTGGCACAAGAGCTTTATTTGCCCTAAGCAAGGGGAAAGTTTAGTCTGATATGACCTCAGTCTTTGTGTGATAAACCACCTCTGCTTTAAATATTCTTTGACAAAGAATGTGCCTTTATGTAGTTTATTCCCTTTAATAGCATTAGATTTGGGTCCTCGTCTGTGTCTCGGCCATCTTTATATTGCTACCACTATGATAAAAAAATGGCATACCTATGAAAGCGTATGACCTATGTCATCAGAAGCACATCCAAATTAAATGCAGTGTTACCAAAATTCCACTGTAACAGGTCTACATTACAGATATAAAATTACTTTCCTAGGATAAAATTTCAGATTTTCTAAAGCCTGGTTATAGACTTGCTATTTACAATATATACAACAGAAGTCTTGGGTGGATAATGAATTCCACAATTTAAACATATGCTGTGCTATTCACTGCAAATGCTGTAATTTTACCCTTTCCCCCAGTTTTAAAAGTAATTGAGGGAGAGTTTTTCTGTGATATGTTTCCTCCATCATCTTCTATATTTAATATCACGTTAAGTACAAGGTCTCGTTTTTTAATCTTGTCATTATTATGAATATTAATAGTAGAAAGACAGTTACTACTTTTCTTATAAAACTCTGTTGATATTATGAGCTCTCAACTGAAGTGTAACATATTTTCTATGTTCAAATTTTTAACGAGTACCTGTGCTTTAACCAGAAAAAGTTTGCACACATGACTTTTCTTTACCAACACAACTTTATCACACATAAACTCTTTTCTTGCATGTCCTGCAGTTTCAAGAGCCTAGTCTTAAAAAAAAAAAAAAAAAAAAAGACAAATAGGTACAAAAATCTAGGAAAGGAATGAAGAACAAATAAGAAAACATGATTATAGCACTCTGCAAACTCATAGTGAACTTGCATCTCAAGGACTGTGCAGCATGATCCCCTGTCTACACAGGCTCTAGTAAAACTGGAAAATCTTCAGAAAAGGAAGATGAAAGGATTAGTACAAAGAAATGGGGTCAGACTTGAAGACCTCCCAAAATCCTCCCAACCTGAATTATTCTATGAATGAATAGGTACAGGGTTATTAGTCCAGATAAAGAGAAAGATACACACCAACTGTCTACTAAATCATGAATGGTGTGGAGCGAAAAGGTATAGAAAGAGCACCACCTCTTCTGATACAAGAGCTAAGTTGTCCCAGATAAAAATTACTAGGTGACAACTTTAAAATAACCAAAAGTAAGTGGTTCATCACATAGCTTGTAACAAAGCTGTGGGATTCCTGGCCGCAGGATGCTGCAAGTTAGTACAAGTTCAAGGAGAGTCTCGGTATCTTCATGGAAGAGAAAGTCTTTGAGGGATAAAAAACACACAGAAAGCCCTTCTAGCTCAGTAACTTTCCAAGTTATAAATGGTTTGAGGCTGGGAAAATGATGAAGTATTACTATGCACTTGCCTTGGCAGTCTTATACTCTCCCGCAAGCATTTGCGTTTCCTCCCAGCCACTGTCAGAGACAAGATAGCAGGCTAGAAAAATGTTCAGCCTGTCCCAATACAGCCTTTTCACTGTATTACCTTCCTTTGTCCTTTAGATAAGCCATTGACTTCCAATGTTTTAAGCTGAATTTTTCTCATGAATCTTTCTGCATACCCCTTCATTTGCCCACTTTAAATGAAAACACCCCCTCACAATAACCTTGTCTCAACTTTGATCTGCAAGTGAAATGTACTTTCTTGAACCAGGTTTTACAAATCATTGGTATATTTTAATTACATTTCTGAATTTTCTTAGAGACTACTTACCTGTGAATATGAGGGCCTGACAGGTTTTCACAGTATGCTACCTAAAGCATACATCTACCAGACTCCCACAGTTGTCAAGAAACATTACTCTGGTACAGCCTACTCTTGCTCTCAGTGGAGTTCATGTCAATCGATAACAGGAGCTGGATCGGGCCCTTAGAGTGAAATACTGCTCTCACTAATGACAGAAAAATCAAGATACACCTACAGTTCTGCCCAGGAGGAAAAGGCTGCTGACCACAAGGAAGCTGAACTAAGCATCTCTAGAATACCATTGCACTGCACCAGAATGGACAGTTTTGCTTTGACTGCCTTCTTCAGTGTTTCTCCATCCTGTCTATTGGGTCTTTTAATTTACTTCTCTTGACCACAATCTAACGGCAATACCACCTTCAGGCTTTTCCGTCCCTCCACAGTGTGCTTTCTGCACATGAGAAAAAACTCCTATGGAAGACATGTATTCAGAAAAACTCTCTTTTTAGATCTCTTAAATCCTAACTTTATTGGGGTCATGATGCCTAGAAATTATTCCTGTCTGACACTAGTTAAATAAAACACTTCATTTAAATGGAATCCATTACTCCATTTTTTTTTTGCCAAGCCCTATGTTTTCTAGAGCTTGACCTGTTTGTATGATTTATCTACTCTGTCCTTCTAATGTGTCCTTTTGTCTCATCAGGAGAGCAACTGTATTAGCATTTTCAGTAGAGTACGTAGTACAGAGGTGTCTCACTCCTTGCTGTAGTTCAGTTGCTACACTTAACATACTTCAAAAGTCAATTTAATCTTCAAATTCTTGCTGGAATGGATACAGAAATCAGATATTTAATACTATTTGAACATGTTTACCCACAGTTCAGTCCATCTCAGCTCCAGGACCTCTTTCCGACTTCAACTTCAGTTCAACTTTTCAGATTCAAGACTTTCAAATTCAATCCTCTTAAGATTCACACAGTATTTAAGTGGCACTTAACAATGTTTGAAGGAACAAAGCACAACTCAGGGGGTTTGATACACACATGAAATTTCACCTTCTAGCAACATCTATCTATACTAACCAAGCTCTTAAAAATTGGTCTTGGCATGAATGTGTTAGTCTTGTCCTTATGTGTTTAAAGTTTAGAGTACAAGTGTGCAAACAGTGACTAAGATACTATTCAAATCGAAGTCTAAGCTGGCTTTAGAATCTCTCTCTCCATTATATTCAGTTGACACATCTGAGCAGTGAAAATAGCTTTTACTTAGTTTGCATTAACTAAAACTTCACATTCTATACCATTTCACCCATTTTACGTTTTGCCTTTGATTTTTGAAGTCTACCCAAGTTCTGGATTTGTTCATTGCTAGCTAATGAAGGAAAACAAACAAACAACCCCCCCCCCCAAAACAAACCAGGGAAAAACACAGCCCTCCACTAATAGTTCCAAAGTCCGATCAAGACTTGGTTTCTGTTTGAATCCATTCTTAAAGAGTGCAGCACCCCGCCCCCCCCCTTTTTTTCCCCCCTCACATAACCATGCCTTTAAATATCTTTGAAGGAAGATGACAAAAACATGCTCTGTAAACTTACAGTGAACAAAAAACTAAACTTAGTTTGCACCATAAATTACAGCTATTTTCTGCAGAAAGGTCTAATCTCTTTCCTGCCTCATCTAATTCCACACCTTTCAGATATCTCTTGTTGATAAGCCTAAGAAGCCTCTGTAACTATCTACAGTTTCCATGATCCTAAGCTATAAATACAGAAAACTAAATAAAACTGAAGTACTGTAGCTGCAAGCGAAGAGGCAATATCATCCACTTCGAAATTTTATATACTCAATTGTACAGAGGTCACATTAAATGCTCAGAGCACAATGATTCAGGTAAAGCCCTCACATAGGACTACTGTAGCAGGTCAGTGGTTATTGTGGGGTTTATCCTTTCAGCAAGTTCTAAGGCACAAGTGTCCAGATATTTAAAAACAAGTTGTCATTCTGAGCACTGGGAAAGTTACCACTTAAAATGAAGCAATCTTTCTAGTAGTCTATCTCCTGTTGCCAGATGCACTCTGGTACACAACAACATGTGTACATGGGCATTTTAACATACAGGAAACCCAAACTTTGAACCATGTTCAACATCTAAAAACTCTATATATCAATTATCTAATTATGAACCAATAATTTTCTTTGAAACAGTGATCTGTGGTAGCAGTTTTTCCTGGTAGAAATGCTTTTATACTACTGGCATACTTGATATCAGCTTATAGAAAGATCTTCCAATGCTGTAATATCTCTAACGAATACTATGTCTTTATCAGTCTCTGATTTATTGACTTATGTTCCTGCTATCATGAAGGAAAGGTACTACAAAGTTACTTCAAATAGAATGAAATATGCGTTAGGGGAGAAAAAGCGAATAACCAGATATAAAAAGTATATAAACAGACATCTTTATATTCTATTTTCCACTTCAGAAGACAAAAGTAGTTCCATTTTCTTCTGCATGGTGATGCTTTATAATCAAGTTTGTACAGAATAAATACTTTTCCATTCAGACAAATCCATGTTACGAAACAAAAGGAAGCGCTCATGAATTTGGGGGCAGAGAAATAGAAACAAGAATTTCTACTAGCAACAATTGCTGGCTCTCAAAGTCACATTGAGGCAAACCCAAGAAAAATCAGTGATGACCAGATTTTCTGTAGCCCTTTGCCTGGTAGTGAAATGATCTGTGCAAACTGTAGCTAAACTAATGCTAAAAAAATAATTCAGCTCCATTTTTTAATAAAACCGTTAGTGCTAGACAGCTAGAATTTTCTTTCTTTATTTGTAACATCAGCAAGGTAACCAAACATTTTAAATGAGGAATTTATGCTTTAAATGCAAGTAATTCTCATAATCATCCCCTCCTCACATTTTGGGGACTGGTAGAAGGAACATTTTAGCGTAGTAGATTGCCAGCAAGCACACTTAACAGAGAGAGCAAGTTACAAGTGAACACTGCAGAAAAATTATAGAAGTTTTTTGAATCTAATTATTTTTAATTTCAGAATTATTTTTCCCATCACAGTCATTGGACTGCTTTTGCAATATTACATTAATAAAACAAAACTGTTTGCAGGTTCTTGGCAGTTCTTTTGCATCATGGGGCTTTAATAACACACATGGATTCAACACAGACTAGAGTGCCAATGCAGTCATTTGGAAGTCCATGGTTTTGAGATTTCAACAGAAGTACATATTGTGAAAACAACTTATGATGGATATAAAGATTAGGAAAAAAACCAAAGCTTATTTATATGAGGGATGGAAAAACTCTTTTTTGTTGTTAACTATTTCATCAATGAGGAAAATTAACTTTAGAGAATTAATACAACTCCTACGTAACCATTAAGAAGAATGAGAAACACAGAAGGTAAGAGAAGCAGAGAAAGCCTTAGATAACGTGACTAAAGTACACATTCCAGTCATTTTAACGTTATGTAGTATATGAGATAGAACAAGAAAAGCCACAGCTTTCACCAACTGAAGACGCAATGGCATTATAGCTGATCATTATAACATCACATTCTGTCTGTTGCCCGAAGATAAAAAAAAAAAACAAAAAAACCCCAAAAACCTAGACCATTGAAAATCCCATTTACCTTTGCAGCACTATTAAATGCTTCAGAGCAGTCAGGTAGAGAAGATCAGTTTTCAGATCCCAGTGCATGCCTCTAAAGTCATAAATTAACTAGCTAGACTAACACCTACTTTCGTTCCTATAGTTTTGTATTGCATTGGCTGAACTTTACAAGCTTCCACAGTTTTGACTGCCATTTCTTCAGCTGCTGGGAAGAAGGGCACTGGTGTAGCTACCTCCACTTGACAGTGTTCAAGCTGCAGCTTTGTCTGAGAGCACTCGTGTAACTGAGGGCAGTCTGAGACCTGGGAGGAGAACACTGCTTCCTCCTCCATTGTGGACTATATAGATTATTATTTTACAGGGGCAGTCTCAAGCTCATCACTGCTGGCCGAGATGTTTACATGCTGCTGCATTACAAATAGTAATATTAAGTAATTTCATGCAGGACATTGCTTACTGTTCAGCGCACAAAGCCAAATGGTATGTTCTTATAACCTACACTGCCTTAAGTTACAATGGCTTAAAATGCTCTTGCATTCAGTAATGGGAGATCATGCTGATGAAAAAAATTGCTTGTGAATGCTTGAGAAAAAATTAGCCAGTTCTGAGATTAAGTTACTTAAAACAGTAATTAAAATAATTTCTCTTTTTTAGATAGTTCCAATGCTGCATAGCCTGGAGTGCTTGTAAATAATTGGCTGCTTCAGTGGAAAGACTCTCATATTTCTATTACAGCAGATAGTGACCAGGTTATTATTATAAACCTCTTAGTTTCACAACACACTTGTGAGCTTAAACACGTTTTAATTTGTCTAAGCTGGAAGGTTCCTATAACATGAAAATTACTAGGATAAAATCTCTATTAGATGAAACAGAGTATTTTTTTCCCCAATAATTTAATTATTTTAACAGCCATTGATGCATACATTTTCCTATAGTTTCTAATTGTTTTCTATTCCCTAATGTTTAGAGACATCCTTTGGAGGGGGAGGGGGAAAGAGTGAACTTCATTTACTGGAGAAAGAACACTACAAAACAGAGTAGCAAGTCCCGGTTAGTTAGGGCATTACTCTGCAATTGCTTGTAGTATAGCACGGAATGTTATATACTATCACAGCAATTTGTGATTAAGGTTGCCCAAGGAGAGGATGACGTGTCTGTAAGGACAGCTAAGGAACATTTATAGTGCAAGACTAGAGCTCATTTTCAGAGATGGGTGAAATCCTGCAAAGCACTTGCATTTTGCCCATCAAGTTTTTAAAAAAAAAAAAAACCACCAAAAAAACCCTCCACACCACTATCCTGAAAGAAAAATAACTAATCTATCCAAACCATTATTTTTACAGCCTTAATAATTATCTTTTTTGCTCAGTTATGAAAAATAAACTTGGTGTATATAATTCATTAATTTTAATGTCAGTCGGATGACTTAATAAGATAGTTTCTCATACTGAGAACAGTAAGTAAAGACATTTGTGATTTATTAATTGGTATGTCTTAAATGGCAAATATTTCTGAAGCTAAGGCATAGAACAGCACCTCATTATTTTGAATATACCTTGTTAAAGGGCCAAGGTCTTGCCTCTTTCCCATGAGGAAATTGTCACTTCATATTGTGCACTTGAATTTATAGAAGCAGTAACTCAAGTGAGCCAACATTTCAATTACAGGGCATCATATGAGTATCAAAGTACTTTTTCTCTTCTCTCAGTTATCGAGGTTTCAGTCTCAATGGATCTGTGACTTGCTCCATATTGCACTTCCTCTTCTCATATTATAAGTTATATTCTTCAAAGTCAAAGTTCCTTGTGAGCAAAGTATTTCTAGGTCACCGAAATAACTGGGATAAAAGACATGTGGTATAGGACAGTTTTACTTGACATAATCAGTCCAAGTCAGGCAAGTTAACAGTATCTGTTCAAAAGCAAACCTATTCACTTATGTTCCCAGAGCTGATAAAGTTGACCTAGACCTAATCAATCTTTAGCTCAGTGCCTTTCCATCACAGAAAAGAAACATAATAATTTACTAGCAGATACCGTATATAACACCTAACCTTTGCGTTCTGCTCTAGGATCATACTCTAATCATCATCATTTTCTTCCTCCTTATCCTTAAGGCTGCCTGCATTGAAGGACTGCTCTAAGTCCTTCCTTCCCTCCCTCTGTTTTCTAATAGTCTTCCAATCTGTCCTATAGAAATAACACATTAATCTCTTCTCAGTATGTTTGGGCTATATCCACTGTGCTTTTCAAGATTTGGCATCTGTATGGGGATTCTTTTTTCCTCTCTTTTTTTTTTTTTTTTTTTTACTTTGTGTTAAGCATCTTCAAAAATAAATGGAAAAATACATTAGGAAATTGACACGTGCTTTACCCAGATTTTCAGTTTTGTGGTAGTCATGGTGCAGATATTGTACTTATGCAAGTCAGTCATATTTTGATGTAGGAAATTTACCAGCTTAGCAAAAAATGTCATCTTACATTCACATCTGTTATCTCATCCTCACCCACCCATGGTTTTTCTGCTCAAGATGCATCCATATCTCTTGCATCAGAATGACAACTTAAAACTATGCAGCATAAGAAACCCAGCCACCAAGCAAGTGGTTCCTAATCACTCTGAAAGCTTACCAGATGTATAGTCTTGCTTCTGATAGTCATTGTTCCCTCCCATTTACCTCTGTACAGCAACAGAATCCTTAACATAATACTGAATAAAAATGAAGAAGTAATTATTTGGGGGGCCTAGGTTAAAGAACTTAAAACAGAAGGGAGGGGAAGCTGTTATTCTAACTACTCAGGAGGAAACCATTATGATGGCAGCCCTCTGTCCTAGGGTTAATTGATACCGGTATGTCCAGTATGAATAAAAGCACTTCAAATCAACCTACCAGCACCTCTCACTTGTTTTCTGTTTAACAGATCACCCATCCTAAAAGGTATTTCTAAGCATCTAAGTCATGCTCTTACCCATACTGATCTGTCTTCTTCACATTACTCTGAATATAGTGTATAGGAAAAACTGTGTGCTGTCTGTAAAGCAGGAATAAGTACTGGAAGTCTGATGGGACTTTGCTATTTTTGATAATACCATGGTTTTGCACATCCAAAGAGCAATGAAGCTGGTGAAGGGTCTAGAGAACAAGTCTTATGAGGAATGGCTGAGGGAACTGGGGTTGTTTAGCCTGGAGAAAAGGAGGCTGAGGGGAGATCTTATCTCTCTCTACAACTACCTGAAAGGGGGTTGTAGCCAGTCTCTTCTCCCAAGTAACAAGCGACAGGACAAGAAGAAACAGCCTCAAGTTGTGCCAGGAAAGGTTTAGATTGGATATTAGGAAAAAATTCTTCACCGAAAGGGTTATCAAGCATTGGAACAGGCTGCCCAGGGAAGTGGTGGAGTCACCATCCCTGGAGGTATTTGAAAGACATGTAGATATGATGTTTAGGGACATGGTTTAGTGGTAGACTTGGCAGTGCTAGGTTAACAGTTGGACTTGATGATCTTAAAGATCTTTTCCAACCTAAATGATTCTATGATTCTACGTTTCCTCTTTTTTTTATCTGTTCACGTGGAAGTAAGAAGTCTTTTTGTCATATTTCTCTTGAGATCTTGAGCTTTAATCCATCTGGAGTTCAGTCTTCAGCTTCCATTTTGGAAAAGTAAAAGATTTCACTATGTGCTGGTACTGTACAGCCCCCAGTAGTAAAATATCTTTCTGGAAAGCATTTCAAACCTTCTGCTAAGTAGTAGGACTTATCCACAAAAAAAAAAAAAAAAAAAAGAAAAATTGTTGACCTGAATATGATAGTGTCTGTCATCTTGAAGCAGCAGCCACAGAAGTTTCTAGTACTGGGATGTGCATCCAGAAAAATAGTACAATAGGATAGAGTGAAAAGTACAGATCACACAAATTATTGAAGGTCAATCTTACTCTCTTATAGATAATGTTTAAGTGCTGCATAGCCAATTTTCTCTATTTCATCTCCTTTTGCTCTGATCTGTTTAACTTTATGAATTTTTCAATAAAGATGTGAAGAATTCTTATTCTAAAATGTACTACTATACAGCTAGATTAAATAGTATTGACTGAGTTTCTTTAAAATTTGGGTTTGTTTCAGTCAAAAATTCAGAGACTAAAAAAATTTTAAAAATCACTGTTGTGGCTTGAAACAACATGTTCAATAGCCCTCAGCACAGCAAAACTAACCAAGATCCAAAACAAACACCGACACAACATTTTTTCCCCCAGCAAAGCCTTCTTATTCTTTTTGGACTCTATTTTTATTATCAACTGTTAGATTAAGAAAGAAATCATGTAATTATCCTGATATCCTCTGTAGACTATATAAATTTATAATAGACTATGTAAATAATGTATTAAAATGATGAAATAAATAACTGCACATTATAATTTCTTTCCTTCATCTGAACACTACTTTAAAAAAAACTGTTTCAGATCAAAACATTATACTAATTCTTTTCACTTTCATTCATGCATTAGGGACAATGGGGTATAATTAGAAACATGTGACCATTTTTAAAACTTACAATTCTAGCTACAATTTTGTTAGAAAATAGATTTATTTTCTTTAGCAATTCTATCTTTTGTTGCACTGTTAAGCACTTTTCATGCTCAATTTCCATTTTGTTCCCTTAATTTGCATGTCAGGAACGCTCCATTTATCTTCTATCACACCATATGAGCTGCAATGGATTCCCTGTAAACAACTGCTTGTCCTATAGGTGCATGTGCTACTGATGTTCTGTGGCATTTATGAAGTAAACTATCTCAGATGATCTAATAAAAAAACCCAACCATGAAAACCCATTGCTGTCAGAGGTCTTTTCATATGAGTGTGCTGAATACACGTCAAAACCATTCCTTTTAGGTACCAGCAGTTTTTATGTGCATAAGAGCAAAAGGAATGGTCTTGGTCAGACAGCCATATCAAAGAATGTATTTTCTGATACTAAACAAGCTTAATTTCAGAGTCAGCTAGAATTTGACCTTTACCACACATACTGGACAGACGTTCTAAAAATCTTACTTGCCTGATGGCAAAGTTTGTACCAATCCTCGTTCTCAGCAGACAGCACACCACCTCCTTGTGCTCCGGCAACAAGCCTCTTCATGCTTCAAAGTTATTTTTGACACCTCATCTTCATACTGGTGTGAATCTCCTGTCCTCTCACATGCATTTGTTTGTCTTTCCTCAACCCTTTCACGCCTCCTCTCTCCATCTACTGTCCTTAATCTTTGTCTAACTCATCTCCAAGTCCTCTGTTTTTCTGGTATTAAATTCTACTTTGTGTGATCTTCTGTCAAGCCTTTACTTCTATTTGTTCCTCAGTGCAGGAAGCTTCTTTGACAGCTATATTGTTTTCCCTTCTAGCTAGTCTCTTTTGCCTTGTCTTTCACAGCATGAGCTTCTATGGATTGCCCTTCTGCTCTAGAGTTGTGCTCCCTTAATGTTTTGTTCAGTAAGTAATTGCAAGTCTTAAGATTATCATCTATTCTTTTCTATTGTGTTCCTTAGCTGCAACCCATCACTGCCTCCACTTGCATCTAAACGCAGTTTAAGGACCTAGACATAAGGAATCTTAGACATCCTATTAGTGTACGGTTACAATGCTATGTCTAATATTAGTTACAATCACATCATGCTTTTCTTTTCACATTACAGTAGTTACAGCTTGTTTACATGGCCCAAGTGATGCCTCTGCTCTGCAATCACAATGGACATTCAATGGCTTAATGGATGCAACAAAGGGTAAAAGTCCATTTAGGACTTGTAAGTGTCAGGCAACTTCATGAGTAACCACCTTCCCTAAAGTGGCTATTTACACAATAACTCCACATCCTCTCAGAAGTGAAGGGGAACCTAAGGAAGAAGGCAACTATTATCAGCTGGTGTAGTTGTGACCTTCAAACTGGCACACTGCTGTGCAGTTAAACCATCCCCATATATATTTGTCTAACCTGTCACAAAAACTACTATTTTGCCTCGAAATATCTTTCCTCATAGTTTGAATAGACTGCCTGAAACTGCCTTTCACTGCTCCACCATTGCTTTCTTTTTCTTTTCCTTAAGTTTAAAGGGGGAAAGGAAAAACAGAATTGCCTTTCAAGTTCTGCAGCAAAATTGCTCTTTTCCTTCACCCACCTGGGTCCTGTCATTACTGATTCTCTGGCATTTTAGGCTTTTTGTCTAGTTCAACCTTGGTACGCAAAGAAGCCCATTGTCATGGCTAAGATCAGGTAATCACCTTCACCACCAAATCACTGAGACATCTAGAGGCACCCAGGGCAGGAATTGCTGTCAGCCCATATTTTGCATACATATACAACCCCTGATTTCTAGTCAACCTGAATATAAATGTGAATTTAATAAGGCACAATCTGAACTATAAGGGATTGGGGGGGTGGACCCCAACCCATCATTCCCTCCTATTGTGGATGTTCCAGCTAACCATCCCAATACGAGCTAGACAAACATGTATTCTACTTGACAATCCAACCATGAGGTCTTTAAGCGATGGTATTATCACATTTTAGTGTAGTAAGTCAGGGAAAATGTCTACACCTTGATTGCTATATCTGAATATGTTAAAACACAGGAAGGGAAGTTCAAACTAATTTACATCCTTTGCACATCTATTAGACTATTGAATTTCTGTTGAGATACAGAGAAAAAACATCCCTTATGCCTTGTAATCTGGAAAAATAAATTACACTGAATGTGTTCCAGTGTATAAATCTCAATTTATTAATATTATATTTCTAACTCAGTTTAAGAGATCAATTTCCCCCATTTCCAGAAAGCAAGAACTTCAAATACAATAGTATTTGCACAAGATTAACAATTTAGGGTGATTCCAATACCCTTAATCATGTTGAACAACTTTGCTTTGCCAGTAGCCTGAGTTACTATTTGGGGAGAAAATTACTACGCAACAGCAGAAAGAATGGCAGAATTCTGATCTGAATTTTAATAAAATAAAAAAAAAAAAGATAGGAACGTTATATAGTGTAATTACTATTAGGAATATTAATATAATAAAATAGTAATAGTCCTCCTTATACTTTTGTTACAAAGTAGCAGCAATTCAACATGCACACGATTGTTGCATTTGCACTGAGCTCCAACAAAATTTGTTGAACCTTTATTGCTGAGAAATCACAGATATTTGTTTCCTACAAGACTGAGTCCTTAAAAAGCAAAGAGAAGTTTTGTGTCCTGTAAGCCTGGATGTAATGTTACCACAAGAGGTGAAACAGCATTTGCTCTGCAATAAGGGCAGCAGGAATAGGTTCGATGTAGGAGGTTGAATGAAGTTTAAACTGTATGCTTTATTTTTCAAGCTCTGGTTAGAAGTGTTTATGTAAGGTTGAACTGTCAAAGTAGCTGGGTCTTCTTTCTCAGTTCTTTGCTTTTGTTACCTGCAGAAGAACTAAATGATAGCTCTCAATGGTTACTTGCATAACATACCATAAT
Source organism: Harpia harpyja (assembly GCF_026419915.1). Classification (NCBI taxonomy): domain Eukaryota; kingdom Metazoa; phylum Chordata; class Aves; order Accipitriformes; family Accipitridae; genus Harpia; species Harpia harpyja. The sequence goes on from NC_068941.1 coordinate 37,701,029, forward strand.
GAGACTGAAGAAATATTATTAGATAGGAAGAGTTACAACTGGAAACTGGTACACCTTAATTGGAAAAAATCACTTATAATCATATCACATAGCCCATTCCTTGATAAGGGCATAATGAAATATCATATCATTAACTGAGTGCCCTGCAACAATCCTTAAGACTTCTATTGAACAGTTTGCATTATTTTCATAGGAATTGATATGGCCAAATTTGTGAACATAAATGTTTCATTATCATCAAAAAAATGTTATCAAAAAAGGGTAGTCAGCTATGTCAAACCAGAAAACAGTCAAGTTTTAATAATTATTCAGGAAATTATAGCTTGCAAATACATTCTTTCCTGCAAATTACTTTTTTCAAAATCAGTTATCATCCATATGTGAAGTTGCATATGTTTAAAAGCATCAGCAAGCCTAGGATTCTTTCTGATTGTGCTGGAAAAGTTTAAAATCCTTCAGTTTTATGCAAGTAACTAAATAGTAAACAGAAAAAACTTCAAAAAACAGGTGTGCTTTGCCACCCTCAAGAAACAAAGCTGAAAAATTATGTTTTTCCTTATACCAATGAAATTTTTAAAATTCATAAATCTGTGGGAAAGCTGCCACTTACAAAAAATTTTTAAAAAGGTGAAAAGTAAAACATGAAATAATTCCTTCACATTGCATATCCTCATTGCATTCAGAAAATGGAGGCAAAAGGAAAAATTGAAAATGCCAACATGCAAAATATATATATATATCTATCTCTATTTTAAAAGTTGAAGAAAGTGCTAATCTTTACGATCATCTTTCCAAAAGAAATGGAAACTGTGGAAATTGTAAGATGACATTAAATTATAAAATCAAGCACTACAATAAGTTCTATCTTAATCCTACCTCTTTTAAGTAGGTATTATGATGCAGATACTCATTAGTCAGTCATGGCCTCTTTTTCTTTTTCTGACAAAAGCTGTCCTACCTTTGGGATGCACACAGAAACGTGGAGAAAAAAAGTCAACTTGTAGAATGAGTATTCTTGCAGTTAGTACCCTTGCATTTAAATACTTGATATATTTTTTGAAGACAACACAGGACATTAACCTTTTTAACCAGGAGCTCCATCAAGGACTCACTTTAAGAGCTTAGAATTGATAACATCAGCTTTAAAGAGTCACCTTCCCTCAAGAAATCCTGTAGCTAACAAACCAAATGCTGGTATAAGGACAATTATCAACGAAGGATCTTACCAGATCATCTTTGGGTAGGTGAAAACTAAACTAGCTCTTCATGGGGATTATTTCACTATGAAGTTGCAGCTAAGTCCTGCAAATGCAGGTGCCATGCCAGTCACATGCACAGCAGCAAAAATGTAAAGTACCATAGTTACTGCCTTGCCCTGTGCATGCGCTAGGGTTCACAGCGGGAGGGGAGCAAGCATTTTTGCCTAGAGTATCTCTTCGCAGACCTTGACTGACCAGTCATGCGTCCATGGAGTAATGCCTCTAGGGCCTGTTTAACAAACACCCTTGCTCCATCTTTCTGCAGCTAAAACAAGCGACAGAGAACCAAAGGATAGAAGCAGCACACTGAAGCCATGGCGTGCTAACAGGCTGCTTTGAAAGTCCACAGAGCCCTAATTAACCAGCATGGTTCCAGCAACACCACTGCCAGCTTGCTGGTGGTACACATTTGCAGTGTTATCTGAAAGCTCTTTACCGATCAATTATGAGTATGTAGAGCATGCTCTGGTGGAAGGCAGTCTCAAACTGTGCACACATGAGGAGAGGGAGGAGCAGGCATGCTGAACTGGACCCACCAGTATAACTTGAAATGTTACTCATTAGTTCTGCAAGGATTACTTGGCTGGTTTTACCCTTTAGCAGTGCTGCACTGACAAGGCATGCAAGGCCAGGATCCTGCAGAGCTCTGATATGCTCAAGATTGCTTAGGCTTGTATTCTTTATTGATGGCAATTGTAATACATTACTAAGTTAATTGATGCTACCAAGTACAAAATACAGTTATATGCTAAGCAGTTAGATGAGGGTGATTGAATGAACACTTGAAAAGCTGAAGGCAAGAGGGCACTAGCTCCCAGTTTGGATGCAATGTCTCAAAATGTTATTTATAAGTGTCACTGGCTACCTATTGTTAGCACAGCTAAAAGTGTATGTTTTCATAATCAGTGTGCAGGGTACATGTCTTATTTTCTTTACTGATTTGTCCAACTGGAAATCAATGCAACTAGCAATATCAGCCCAGCTGCAAGAGAGGCAGAGATAGACACCATATGTGCACATTTCCAATAACTTGATTTACATCTTGTACGTACATCTTGTCTTGCGCATTACCATGGGGTATACTATATGTGCATGGTACAAGAGTTTAAGGCCATACTTACTTTAAATTTCTGTGATGCTGTGAGACATAGTATTTGCAGAGCATGTTGTGCCTGTAAAGCTTAATAGGCTCCAGGCAAGTATAGATGTGCTGTTTAGCAAGTGTCACATCAGAATTCTCATAAAATTAATTTCTACAGGTAATTTAATATTCTCCCAAAACTGTACTAAAAGCTTTTGGATTAACCACATCTGTGAATTTCCTTATAGATATGCTAAAGACAGGCAGTTAATAAAAGCAAAACTAAACACTTAATATATTAAAATATCATGGAGAAGGAAGTTCCAGACAGACAAGCTTCTCACCAGCTATACTAGTACTGTCTCACGGTAATCGTCCTTTAAGATGAACATTCAAACAAAATTTCACATACTAAGAATGGCTACAAGCCATTTCAGTGTCACAACTTTGTATCTTTAGTCTGGTGACAACAGTCTGCTTTCCCTTCTCCTATTTCTTCCTTCACATGTGCTGCAAGAAGGTGGAAGGGTTGTCTGTCTCTGTACACACTCTACAGTCACCAATGGCTTAGATCCCACGCTGTCTGCTGCCTAGAGCAAGGTGGGCAGAGAGCCTCAAGCAGCAGCGTGGGCCACTCCAGGGCTCTGCATCCCAACTGCTGGCTGCCCAGCAGGTACTTCCAGCTGTCACTGCCCTCCAGGTAATGACTAAAGTTTGTGGGCACTCCTCAAGCCAGCTACCAAATTTCACAGCGCGAGTACCTCTGCAGTTTGGCACGGTAGAAGTCATCTCAAAACCCAGGATGGCAGAAGTGACATCTGCAGTCTAGCATTGTCTGCAAGAAAAACGAGACTGAACAAGTTGATGTGGCATGCCATCCAGCTGCCAGAGAAGCAGGTGGAAAGGCTGGAAGACGCTGGCACAGAATGCAAGAAATATCACCAAAGGTGTCTCTAGTAATTGAACCGTGTTCTGCTGGGATCAAGACAAAACCATGTACCTCGAACTCTTCTTGAAATAAACCAAACACTTCCTTTTGTATGCTAAGTCCTGTACAAACCAGGGAAATGAGCACAAATGCACAGGTAATTCGACACTGTTCTTATGTAACGGGTCGACAAACATAGGAAGGAACATTTTTCAGAATCAAGTTTCACATTTCATTCCTTTTTTTTTTTTAAAAGAAAAGAGAAACAACACTGTTTTCTAAGATTTTCTTACTGGGGAAAGAAATAATTTTGATTAATTTCTCTGCTGTGGAGAAAAAACCCCCCACCTATAGGGCCATCTGCAACATTGTTTAACGAGATACACTGAAATGGAACTACTTAAACGCAAAAGCAAGTGGGGGAGTGGGGGAGGAGGGAAGTTGGCCCTTCAGAGAGATAAAGAACAAGTGACAAAGAGACAAGATATGACATTTTCTTACTATGTTCAATTATAGGTGACCACTAGAGAGTGTCCAGAGCTGCAGAAGCATTTGACACAAACTACTGGTTTATAAAGTGACCTTTAAGAAGTTTGGATTTTTTTCTCCCCCTAAAGGCAGTATCTGAAAAAGTTAGTTACTTGTCTAGGTACAGCATTTGCTTTCTAAGAGCAGTGTATGTGCAGAAGGCTGTCTTCATTATGGTAGCTACAAATTCAAAAAGCCCTCAAAAATATACATAAGCCTGAAGAAATCAAGCAGTGGTTAAGCTGTGGATCTTTTTAAATGCATCATAATAAATTCCAGCTGTGAGTTTACAAGGAAAATATTTTACATTAACATGCTGCTTCTATGTATGACCTTACAAAGAACGGGGCTCATCTCCATTCTAAATAATACCATATATAAATAATTCATATGTTTAATTTTGGACTACACCAAAATGAATGCCACAGTCCACCTCATAGGCTAGTGCATAGCAGTTTGACATGAACAAACTGTGGATAATGCCAAGAATCCACATTTAACTTCATGCTCCATTAAAAAAAAAAAAAAAAAAAAAAAGGTGTTTTGGGGGGTGGTGGTCATGGTGGGTGTTTGTTTTGGTTTTTTAAATTAGGGAATTACAGAAGGCACTACCTTACATCAAGCTCCTTGCCTGGCATTCACAAGGCTGCCGTACATGGTGAAAGCAATGCTAGCAGAGTTTCCCTGCCAAAAAAAGAACTGTGAGACCTGACCTGAAGTAGTTGTTATTTCTCCATGGACAACCCTGACTTCCTGAAGATCTCAGGGAAATGGTCACATAGCTATATAGCTTTACCACTGAACAAAAGAAAAACCTTGCATCTCATGTGGTGACAAAGTAGAACTGATTTCCATGGAGGGATCATTCTTTCCAAGCTCTTCCGAGTTTTATAACAGGAGGAGTCAATCAGAACAGAAAGCGTTGTGTAGAAGTGCATGCATATTGGATACCAAGCATCCTGTAACAGTGTTTATTAGAACAGCTCAGGATAAAGAAGGTCTCAATGTCCTGATTTTAACTTTAAGAATACTTTATTGTTCTTTCCAAAAGTATGACTTTTATATTTGTGAAAACTAAATATTTTACCTGAAAAATATGAAAACCAGATAGTTACTAGAGAATTACAAAGTCGGTATTCATATACTTAGTTAAACATCCAGCTAACAAATTGGAGTAGTTTGGGCATTTGTGTTGAAATCTACTGTTGATATCCTTTAGGAAGTGTTCACAGGCTAACGGGAATCAAAGCACTGATCATAAAGCCAAATTTCTAAACGAATTGTGATCTTTCAAATTTGCTATGTAAGCTTAAAACTTGAAAGAATTTCTGTTAAAAAAAGAATTTATTTCCACTGCCACCATTAATAGTGGTCAAGTAAAATGACAGCCAGTGTGATCCAGTCTCTTAAGAGGAGGAAAAGAAAACTCATCATTTTTAAGACAGAAGCACATAAAATTTCAGTCTGAAATGGGAAGATGCCAACAGCTCTGAAAATGCTGGTGGGGTGGGGGGAGCTCAGGACACCACACTTTGGATTTAGTACTAATAGTTGTAACAGGGCACCAGGACAAGAATAAGGATATTCACACTCTATATTACTACATTCTGCACATATACAATAGCATTCGCTAATTAGCATTCTGATAGATGTCACACCCCTCTAATTGGGACCCCTGCCAGAGAGCAGATTCACCACAGTATATTGGCATGGCTCTAAACAATAAACAGTACACCTGCCTACAAAAGACCTTAATTATAACCCTGCACTAGGGACAGCACTAGATTATCATTATTTACCCACAGGGCAAGAAAAGCCTGGTGATATGATCTAATAGGTTGGAACATGGTTTGATGTAATGGATCTGGCTTTAATTTTCCTGACTCAGAGTGCTGAAGGTAAAGTGATTTACGAAATTAATAGCACCTGCTGAATAAACCGCTCTTGTTTATTAAAAGTGTTAATTAAGGAGCCTTGCATTAGTACAGGTTCAATACAGAAACACCTGAGTTTTTAGGGGTCTGGAATCAAACCCAGTGTTAGGGGACAAAGTTTTGCACACTATGTATGGGGAAGAGCTGGGCACCTCAAAAACCTGTACAAAATGTGGCAAGGACTTCAAACTAGTCAATGTAAAATGCTATGCTAACAATGTCTGTGAACTGCTTCCCTTCCCTGGGCCACTGAACCCCAAACTACGTTCATACTGTGCGTGCCTCTGAGCTGCTCCAGCCCCAAATCCTCCCCAGGACTCAAGGAGCAGAAATGTTCACAAGTACCTGATCAATTTTCCCTCTCAGCCAGGTGCTGGTAATGCCAACAGTGGTTCCCTCATGTTAAAGACATTTATTAATATCCTCAATACAGGAAATTGGAGACCAAGTTCAGTTTCTCTTCTAAAGCCAGAAAGAGCATGATGCTATTAATGCTCTGTCATACCAAGTAGTGTGCTCAACTTGGGGGAGGGGCAACATTCTGTTCTCTTTCCAAAATACTTTATATATACACACACACATATATTTATAGCTATATATATACACCCCCCCCCCCCCCCCATATATTGCAAACATTGCATGTTTGGTAAAAACCAGTTACAGAGCAGTGTCCAGAACTCCTTATCTCCCATCCAAGTGCCATTGTCACTAGACTGCACACCCCTTATTACTTCTTCCTGAAGGGCTTAGCATGCAGCTGTGCAGTAGATATCATACTGTATAGTTATGTATTAACTGTACAACTTTTTCCTGTCGGGAAGCATTTAAGATGTTTTTGTATCCAGCTATCAAACAAAGTATTTTTCACTTCCTGATCTCTGTAGCTGTACCTTCCAGAGGGTGCTGTAATCACCAGGAGAAATACTATGCATTTCTTAAAAAGTATTAAGACATCATTTCCAATTCTATGGCTTAAGTATCCCTCAGTAGGGATCTAAACCAACAATTTGCCCATACACTTTTGTTTCAATACATGCTACTGTCTTTCTGTGTACCAGATATCTGCAAGTAGACTGTAGTAAAGACAATGATAATAATGACAAACTAGAAAACAAACAGCTTTGGCAGCAAGTAGCAACATATGTAAATCGAGAAAGGGACAGCAAGTTCCCCAAATATTTATCAAATTATAAAAGTGAGTAACTAGCTTTTTCTTCTACTAACTGCAGCTTCTCTTGTCCTGCCCGAGTGCATTAGTTAGTGAGCCTCAAACAATATCTAGGTACTTGGGGCATGTAACTGCCCTACAACTAGGTCATAATAGAAATAAAATTAAAACAAACAAACAAGAAACACAGCCCCAAAGTGTCCATTAGAATAAACAAACAATTTCAAGCTATTTTATTTTAAAAAATATTTGGGGTTTAGTTCTCAGGTAGGAGAACTGCACAACTGCAATGGTCTCTGATTTTCTGAATAAAAGTGCTTGGGACCCAACAGATCATCTTCTAAAGGCTTAAACCTTTGAAGTTTTGGTGGTTTTGTTTTTGGTTTGTTTTTTTTTTTTTTTTTCAATGACTCTACAGTTGAAGAATTTGTCCACTGAACTTGAGCAGAGTTAGAGCCCTGCAGAACTGAGGACAAGAGAAGGGGTGGAGAAACACACATAGACATGCTCCCTCAAGGCTCTATGTGGAAATGCAGTTGGGAGACATTCAAATAACTGCAGATCCGCTCAAATACATTTCACAGGTTCTGTCAAAAGGTTTGGGAAACATCTGATTGACCAAAAGGCCATAGCTGTCACAGCATGGAAGAAGCACTTTGCAGCTATATAGACAGAAATGTTTGAGAGAAGCCATTCTATTTCAAGGCAATTCCTCACTGATCTTTCATGAGAGGGAGAGGATACTCTTCTCAAAACAAGTCTTTGGGGCTAGGTAATTTGCAAGATCCTGGTAGTATTCTTTGGAGACTCATCTCTGTAGCAGTTTTTCACAAATAAGTTAACTGAAAACTGAACAAAAAAGCAGCAAAAAAAAAAAATCAGTCTTTCTTATCCTATTATAGTCATGAATCAGAAATAGAAAATATTAATTCGTGGTGCTTGACAAAACGTGATCCTTGTGGAGTTACCCTCTGTCTACAAAGGCAACACATGACCTTGGCTTGATATCAGAACTAGAAGGAAGACATATTAATTCTCACTGAAGAGTAGCGTATTTAGTCCAAACACAAACTAATAGTTCAAATTTGATTAAGAATACACCTTAAAAACTTTCTAGCAGTCTACTAGGAAAGGAGTTCTCCTTTGAAAAGAACTGTTAATTTGCAGTCCTCTTCAGAAAAAAATGACAACGTGAAAATAACACCTTTCCTCACAAGCAGCCAGTCTCACATCATATGACTGCAGGTCAAATAAAAAATTATGCATTTCACTCTTCTTTGTCCTACAGGACTGGGATAGATTGAATGATCTGCATACTATTCCTATACCCAACTGACAGAACAGTCACTAAGTACTAATCAATTACACTTTGCAAATGTATTGTGAAGCGGGTTTAAATTAGCTTGCAGAGCTCCATTTCCAGTGATCAAAAGGATGCTAGAAAGACATAATCAAAATTGTACTCATAGCTGTTTACAGAGCTGGCAGTTAGTTTGCAAGATGAATAATTTCTAAATTAACTGTACTCATTTAATAGAAATAGACATAGCTGATAGTTATTTAAGTCAGTTAATAGCTAATTAACTCAGTCAATAGACAGATGTATCTAGAATAGATATCTTTCTATCAAAGAAGCCAATGACAATGATATTTTAACTGTAAGTCTGCTTTCAGAATAAAACTCCGCTTAACAGCCACTGTCAATATTTAGGTGCTGAATGAAACAGCCTTAAAATGCAATTCTGTAGCCATCAATCCTGAAAGGTACTGCACAGTCCCAATTCCAGGAGGAATTAAAGGTGTCAGAGTAAAATAAAGGAGCAGCCAATAACATATAGGCAATCATACCTCATGATTTGAGGCTCATTCTGTAGATCACAAGATTTCTGAAAAATTTTGCATCAAAACAGGTAACGACAGACAGAAGACCCAAGCAGCAAAGCTAAAAGTGGCAAAATCCCATGAACCTTCCTCTAAAGGGTTTTTCTTGCAAGAAAAAGCAACAGTTGATTTATTCATTTAGACAACATGCTGGAACTGATTGAACAGAAGTGTTTTGAACATACAAGACATAACCATACTGAGGGTTTTTTCCCCCTTAAGGACAGGCCAGCAAAACATTCTTTTACAGGTGCATTCTTAAGGTTTACCTTCCTTTACAAGGTCACCTTTTATAATTAGCAATAATTGCAATTTTGCAAGTGCTCCATCTATGGAAGCATTCTAAACTGTACAGGCTTTAGTCTTGGCACAGCTTTTGCTACCAAGTTTCTTACTAAAGACAGACAGACTTTCATATGCTGCCTTCCTCCAAGCTACATTTAACTGTGATCATTGACCTGATTTAAGGATGCAGAGGCTAGACAACCATTTCATACAGAATTATGCCTTCAGCCAGTAAACTGAACATACTGGACACCACAGGTGTGATAAGCTGGGTACCTACATTATCCATCCATGTCCTGACCCTCAGGTGCATTCACAGTGTGTAGTCATATAACCTTCCAAATTGTCTCTCTGATGTAGAGGCCTCTGAACTCAGCAGATCAGGGGCACATGCTTTCTTACAGCAGGTCCCACGTGTTCATGCTGAAGTGCCAAGAGTACTTCAAATCTACAGGAGACGAAGACACAGGATTCAGAGGTGGCTCTGGCTGCCAATGAGACAGGTTGCACTGCAGCAGCATCCAAGAAACCCTGAAGACCACTTGTGATACTGAACATGAAACAGAAGGAGACTGCTGCCTGCAAGCACTCTGAAGAGAAGCACAATCATGAAAAACAATAGCTTGAGGAAAATACTTAAATACAAAATTGAGACTCTACCTCGCATTTTGCTTTCCTCATGGTAATAAGCGTGTCTAACGCACCTACACAGTCCTCAGACCTGACAATGGCCACATACCATTAATTCATCTGTAGAGATTGACTGCAGCTAACCTGAGCTACAGGGTAACATTCAGCCACATTGCACAGAGCTCAGGACAAGATAAAAGACTTAGCTGGAAACCATCTCGCTCTTATTAATCTAATTCTGGGACCTGACCTAACCAAGTGATATGTACTGAAATACATCTACTGACCCAGAGTCACTACTTGGCCTGTAATATTAGCCTAGCTTTGAAGTGCTGCCTGCCTTTATGTTTAAAAAGTGAAGAAGGTGTCTGGTGCTTGACCGCACCAATACTTGCACATAGCATCCAAATAAGTTGCTTCAGAGAAACTAGTACAGGATATTGACATTTCTGGTTTAAATTAAAGCATAGAGTTGTTACAGAAGTTGGGGGAGAAAGATACTAGAATAATGTTAGAAATATTATAATCAATGTATAGAAATACTATATAGGGCAATAATTCTTATAATACTGAAAATTACCTTGTTTTCTTGCTCCAATTTGTAGTACTGGAGCCAGCCCCAACCTTCTGCTTCATTAACACTGTCTCTCCTAACCTGGTACTATATCCAGACTATAAACAGTGACAGGGGAAGGAATTAATGTTTAACAGATAAATCAAGGCTCCCCAGCAATCCACGGCAAAGTAAGCAAGCAGGAGCTGTGTTACTCTCACATCATATCTTAAGCCTGGTGAGTGATAGCATCAACCGTAAAGGAAAGTTATAGTGCCTTCACACTATGGTACCCTAAACACTGTTTTGATCCCGAAACAGCCTAGGGCTGTGAGGGCATGAAGATGCTGTAATGCTAAAGCCTACTTTGCCCTCTACTCTCTAAAGTTTTGTCACACTCTTCTGGAAAAGGGAGGGCAAACTTCTAAGTTTTTTTTTTTTCTTTTCTTTTTTCTTCAGTGAATGGGATAAAACTGACATTGTGCAATACAAATAGGCCAGAACAGTATTTCATACTTTTCTAGGAGCCCAAAATTCACATGGCTCCAAGGAGCAAAGGTACAAAGACAGCAGACCAAAATTAAGGAGCAGATAGAACCTGGCAGTCAAAGTTGACTTGAAAAAGCTTTTTACATCTGCCAATATATCATGGCTCATTGCAGGTGAGCATAAAGAGCTTTTAGATATTACAGCAGCACCTGCAGCAAAAAGTTATCCTCAAAGTATGACTCACCTTCACAGTTCCATTCATAACACGGCTAGCACCTACTTCTCAAGTGCACGGCTTTGAGAAAAGCACATGCAGCTACACGCAGCTGAGCAGAACCAGATCACTACAGAGCCTGCAGTCAGCAGAGGGCAGTGGAAAGTATTTTCTTCTTACAGACTTTGTTTCTGAATGTAATGCTTCTATTATCCTCTGCATTTAGAAACATTTTGTGATGCTCTGCCCTGATACTGATCTCCCACGGTTTTATAATGAACTGGGTAGAAAAGCTCCATGTTTTCTGTTTTGTCTCATGCCTTCAGGCCTGTGGAAGGTATTAGTCCCTCACTCCTCCTTGATTTTAAATTCTGCTTCATAATAATCGATATTCTGGATAATAAACCTGCTCAAGTATTTATTTCACCACGTACTAAGTAATCTGATTTTAAAAGATACTAAGCTTTAGATATAAAACAATTCACAGCTCCTCAGCAATCCATGGCAAGCAATTTCCCCAATTTGATATTGTCACAGTACTTCTACGTGCAGCAGCAGAGAGAGTAAATAGTTTAGACAGGCCAGGGGTCATCATCAGCACAAGCACTGCTCGATTTAGATCTGCTTGAGCTAAAGTCTCATCCCAGCTAGAACAGCAACTGCTAATCAAAATAGTTCCATTCATCATACTAGGAAATACTCATAGAGCATTATTTCATGTTATTTGGCCAAATTAGCTGGCTGCATTTAGTAACTTCAATTTTAAAAGAAGGACAAATTAAAATACAGAGTAGTAGTATTGCCTAATCCACAATTCCTACTCTCTACTGCATGACAGCACATAGCAACCTGGAAACCATTATTCTTTGAGCTTCCTCATCATACTCCAGATTGATATATCATTAAATAGAAGTTACCAGATTTTTAGAATTTTTTTTTTTTTTTTAACTGGACAAAAGGTTAAAAGGCAAGAAAACAACTCACTTTGCAACATCCAAACACCATATTAATCCCATTTCCAATAAATATCCTTTCCTTGCTGAAATGCTGTTTGAACATTTTAAGAACAGAATATTGCTACAGAAAAAGTAAATTATTAAAGGTTTGCAGCTAGTGTATTCTTTCTAAAGCAGAAACACACACAGCCAGAATGGCCAGAGCCACCACAAACAAATCTGCACCCCTGGAAAGAACCATTACAGCTAAAGGGCACTTTGGTTTCTTAGACTTGGAAAAGAGTTACTGTACAGTAAGGAGACCACCGTAAATGCAGGCATCTGCTTTCTGATAAGCCTTTAGCATGTCTTTTATCAGAGGACCATTATGCCTTGCATTTATTTGTAAGATGTATAGTGGCCAAAGAAGGGAAGGAAGACAGAGGGAAGACAGATATACCTCACTGGGAAATAAAGCTACCACCAACAGCTGCTTAGTGTTACTTCCAGGTCTTCAGTTACTTTGCAAGCCTTTATCCTGTTTCTCGTTCCCAAATGACTATAAAGGTTTATGGAAAAGTGTCTGAACAGACATTTGGCATCCAAATTCCTGTTTTGAGATTGGCATACTAATTTCTTTCTGCAAACATCTTACTAAAAAAAGCAGCATTGTGACCAAAACCAGATAGCATGTCCTATTAAAGTGCTTTTTATAATATTTACAGCTTACACCAATAAAGCAGTCATAATTAAGACAGAAAAACTATACTGTGAAAAGCTTAGTCCTTTTACTAATCATTCGTGATGACAGGAATGTTTCCAGTAGTTTTCAGCCAGGATCACATGGTGCTAAACTTTTCATAGTCCATAATGTAGATTGCCCTTAAATTGTTATACTATCACCTGCTTGCTAGAAACCCTAAATGCAAAGGCAAGCTCTACAGTGTTTTTATTTTTCCTCTAGCTTTTTCTTGATACTGAGATATAAAAAAATTATGCTGCATCTTGCTAAAACTTAGTCTCATTCCTCTAAATTTCAGGTGTTATTGATAGTACATGGAAATCATTTCATGTAAGTTACCTTAAGGTGGTGTAGGGAAGGGGCAGCAAGGACAAATACAGTTTCATTTATAATTATCATCCACTCCTGATACCCCAATTTATCTCAGAGTCATAAAACAAGATCAAAAGCTTGCTTGCCTACTTCCCTGAGGTTTTGTGGGCTGTTAGTTCTGGGTGTGGGTTGTTTTGTTTTGTTTTTTTTTAAACTATTTATACATATATAAAACTGACATTATGTCAGAACAACACAAATAGCATCTTACAAGAAAAGCTCTGTAAGGATATCAGTTACTGACAAGTAAATACAGACTATGAAGTCTACTCTTTACAGCAGTATAATACCTCAGCGGGGACCACTGTTGTCTCCTCAGAAGCACTGCAAAAAGCCAAAATTAACTCAGCCTAACCTTTTGAAGTTAAACAGGTAGTGATAAACAGCTCAAAACTACCCCAATCCTGCCAAGTATCAATGTTTCCACTAGTCACCTCAACATCACGATTTGTTTTCTAGGCATACACACAAATGCCTATGACCCAATTTCTTAGCATCTAGTTACAAGAGCCTTGAAAGGCTTTTCATCAGGAAAGGAAAAAAAGTTCTGGCATTCTAAGAGCAAAGTTAAAATTAATGAAATGCACCCAATAATGTTAAGGCTGCTTACAGTTACAAGGCACAGAAAATATAGGCGAAGGGAACACAGACAATCCATCCCCTTTCCACTGCTGGGCGTCTTATGCTCCCTTTGAGCAGTTATCAGCAGTCTGATCAGCATTTAGCTTGGCTTTACCCAAATCTGGCCTGGCTTATTTTATAGCAGGTCTCTATGAAAGTCCTGCAGCTTGCGAAGCAGCTCCAGCCAAATAACTTTGCTAGCTGAGGGCTTCAAAGATATACATCACACCCCATGAGTTTGCCCTATTCTGAAAGAGGGTGTAGGCATCACCTGCAAAGGACGTTCAGAATTACAGCTTCAGAGCTGAGCTTGCAACCCTGTGAAAGCGCTTAGAAAGGTCCCCAGCCAGTGCTTATTTATCAAAGCTCGCTATTTCCCATGCCTACAAATCCGAGAGATTTTGCCTTACTAAAATTTAGACCATCGTGTCTTCAACGCCAGGGTTCCCACAACCGTATATCAATATTGTAACCTTAAAGGGGGGGTTGTGAGGGGGCGGGTGTTATTCCTCCCAAAATCAAGGTTTTAATGAACTCCTGCTGCTGGCAAGGCTATTTAAAGCCAGCTATTGCAAAGTACAAATCTGTGGCACTGAATTAGTCCATCATGTCACCAAACTTAAAGACTTGGACTTTTTATCTTTTGCCTTAACTTTTCTTCATATGCTACTAGTCAGAAGACAACTGTCAAAAAAAAAAAATTTTGAAAATTATATAGGTTGTTCAGGTTGCTTAAAGCTGCAGGAAAGTACACCTGAACATTTTTCACTATGCTAAGCAATCCTGTGCCCAAAATAGCTACCGAGAATTAACCGCTTTCCAAGCTCATGGAGTTTACATAACCATCCACAACTGTACATAACATTTCTCATATTGAAAAAAGGCACTTTTTCATACAAGTATTTTCCACTCTCTAGCTTTAAATCTAGAAGTTTCTTTTGCTAGGTGCTGTCACATTGCCGATGTCAGATTTTCTCTGTTTCCAAGCATCTGTAGGGTCTTCACATGTCTGAACAGGCAAAAGAGTCTCTAAACAGGTCTTCTTCATATTTCAGTTAAGGCTGAGGGGAAAAAAACCTGGCAGGATTACCCTTCCCAAATGGTGCAAAGTCCTCAATTTTCATGCCAGCAACATTTGACTTTGCCTTTTTTGGGGCACTCTTTGGGGACTCTGCTATATAGGAACCTAGCTTGTTTTCCCTGCAAATAAGGGATAATCTCCTAATGCACAGTCTCTACAGAACCATCCTATTTATCCTGAGAAGAGTAGCAAAATTTAAGAATTTAAATATGGCAACACGTAAGTACATCTCTATAAGCTCCAGAGAGTTTCACAGTGCAGCTACACAGCTCTCACATGGGAATATTCTTGCCTTTCAGGTTATGAACTGCCTGCTGTGGCCAAGCTGTACAGCTCTGAAAGGCTTTGTGTTACAGATTATGACAAGCCCAGGATATGACCTGTAGACAGCAATATGAGAATTCACTAGGGCTCAAGCTTATGGGTTTGCGTGTTGGTTTTTTTTTTTTTTTTTACACCCCCCCCCCCCCCCGCCCCCTTCCCACTTCATAGGGAAAATACGGTATATAACACCAATCTGACACAATGTTGTATCATCTACTGGAAGGTGCCTGTGCTGGGATATATTACAATATATATTTTTTCAGAATGGCTTTTGTAACACTTTAGCATTTTTATGGCAAGGGTAAGAGTGTTGTAAAGCAAATTATTTTCTGAGTTACAGAACTATTTGGCACTAGCTCTTTCCTTTGTTCTTTCCTTGTCTCATCTTTACCCTTGAGTGGTATCTGCTTACCAAGCTAAGCCAACAGCTGTAGCTATACCTTTGGCAGTGAACATAACCTGGATTTAGATGACAAGCATATGAATACTTTGCATTTTACTCCATCTCTCTGCCACCCTCAAGAACAGACTCAGGGTCTGCAAATGATCTTTTCTGATCAGTTACTTGGCAAGGTCTTTGGCAAAAATTGATCATTGACAGTAGAGCAGCATTAACAGTAAAAACACCTACAGAAGACTCAGAAAATTGGACTGGGTTTGATACCACTTGTTTAGACCCTCTGCCCAACAGAAGATGTCCTACCATATAGCAAATTTCAACAGCATCCACAAGCTTTTATTGCCAAAAGGAAAGAGTTTCATGGTAAATCTCTTTTAGATGCTATGCCCGCTTCCAACACAGATATTTCTCTTCAGTAGACGTGGTTGGTGAGAGTAGACTCCAGCCACAACATTCAGTCTTGCACTCTTTACCCAGTGCTAGCTGACCGATTCCCTTCCTAGAATATATCCCTATTCACAACACTCAGTGCTGTATGCAGTAGAATCCACTTAATCCTATATATCTCCAGCTCCAAAACCTACAAGAAAGACTGAATGGGAAATGCCAAGGAAAAGAATAACCAGGATTGCCTTTTGCTTCTCATTTTTGGAATTTACCTGGCTGACTGGGTCTGTACACTACAAAGGCATGTGCAGAATGGGAAAGAAGCAGTCTTTGTATGTGGAAAGGGTTTGGTAGTAGCTGAAGTAACTGCTCTTTTTTACAGTGACTGACAAGCAATTCAGTAGGAGGCATTTTAAACAGCAGACATTTTAAAGTAGTTGCTATCATTTAAGAGCTCATTCAGTTGTTAGAGGTAGCCAATATACAGCAGTAATGGGATCTGTGCGCATAGTCATGTGAAAGGGCTGATATGCACATTCATAAACCCACAGAGAACTATCAGTCACAGTTGCTTACAGTTAGTCTACTGCAGCCATGGAGAGCCAGAGCTGCATTGTGCCTTTCTGTGTCAGATTCCCAAATAATTTTTCATATACACACTGCAGTGAAGAAGATATATAGAGCATTCCTCTTGTTCTACAAACTTAAGTGATCTGTGTGCGCTTATGGAGTCCATGCATGCATGCGGTTCATTACACCAAAAATTTGCAGCAGCACTGACACAGGTTCTTCCTGCACGCAGCATTATCAAGTTGGTTTTACAAGGAGGAACAGAAAGACTCTGAAGGAATGGATTTGTACTCATGTATCCTCATCAGAACCTTTTGGGGGAAGGTTGTAAATAAAGCTCATTTTTCATTTCAGCAAGAAATCTATCATCCCATTGAGTCATAACAGCACAGAGTGACTTGTTATTTACACAGACGAACACACTGAAGCACATTAGTAACAAAGGAGAAGACAAAGCCACAAGCAGACTCTAATAAAGTAGGAAGTGCTAAGTAAGAAGAGGAAAGTAAGCCAGTCTACCATGAGATTAAGTCTGTAACATCGTGACTCAAAGTTAATAAAACACCTGCTTTTTCAACCTAAATAGAGAGGTCCTGCTGCACAGAAACAGCCTCTGAATGACACAGCCACATAAAGAAAAAAAAAAGAATACAAGAGTATTTCTTCTGATGATTATTTTTATGAACTATATTAAAATAATTTTCAGGATAATTCTGCTATCACAGTATTCTGAGAGAACAGAAACATACTAACTGTTCCCAAGTAAATGTTAAAAGGTAAAGATTTTTACATCCCACAAGTCATTTGGTGCTCGATACAAGAGCCATTTTATCTTAAACACCACAAATACAACACTTTCTAACACAACACAGATTGCACTCTGCTAAGCATCACCAAACAGCCACTTAACAGTGAAAGCCACAGGTCTAGAGATCAACAAGATGAAGCCCAACCTACTTATTTACAACTTCATATAACCCATTGTAAGACATGGGGTCAATTTTACAGTCTTTGTTTGGGTAAAGCTCCCATTAATTTCTAAGGCAGTTTCAACTTCTCAAGAAAGATTAGGGCCTCTATTTAACCAGGGAAACATACAGAAAAGTAGTCATCTTTGCCAGGTGAGAAATAGTTGAGAGTGAAGAGAAAATGGGTGAAGGCTAGAAAAAAAAACAGAGCAAAGGGACAGACCAGAGCACGCACTTAAAACCAAACTCACTTTAGCCAACAGCAAGATTTCCCCATTCTTCTACTATCATCAGCTCTTGATCCAAAGACACGGCAAACTCTTCTGTTTGTTTAACTTATAGGTTAAGGTCTCACACACTGATCAGCTATGTTTCATCAAGATCTGATTCGTGGGTGCACCAATCAGAGCACAGCAATGCTTACCTGTCTTGAGACTCTGACCTCCTCTTCTCTCTTGCTTTTCAGGTGTTTCTGTTTCATGCATTGGGTTTCAGCCACAGGAGTTGCTCATAACATAACGTCAACAGCACCCTCCCTTCAGAGTCCTCTGCATTCTGTCACCTAATGCTCTCCACCTTCTTCCCCAGCACACAGGCCTCTCCCATATTTCTACCAAAGAGGTATCCACAGCTGTCAGACTGAAGATAAACAATGCATGTGTTCGGTAACCTCAGAAGATTTTCCTGCATTTTATATACCTTGTAAACCTTTACGTACCTTTATAAATAAAGCCATTAGAAGCTTTGCCAGTGGGATCTCTTCTGAAAAGCAGCAAGCCTTGTACACATCTGATAGCTATGTATGCAAGCACCTAAATACTAGCATAGATAAGGAGGCACTTAGGGAGGGGCAGAAAGGATACCACAGAAAGCCTAAACTATATTAAAGCAACCTACATTACCCCTTGTACAGTAATATTAAGAACAAATAAAATATATAGACAATGTTTATAGTGTAAGTAGAAGTTCAACATCAATACATACAAGCATACTTGAACAAAGTTTAGTCTCTTGTACATAAAAAAACATTCTCAAACTCACACTATTGACTGCCTAGAAAATTATCTTTGAAAATGATCACTCAACCTCTTTCTTGCCATTAGTCTTTCTGGTGTATGAGCCTCTTCCTATCAGCCAGAAACTGCAGTGAGGCAGGATGAAGCTCATTGAAAAGATAGATACAGAATGAAATGATACCAACAATGAACTGTAAAATACAAAAAACCCCAAACAGATCAAGTCACTGTGACCAAAATAAAATCTATAAAGCAACAGATGAGCTATAATAATAAATCATCTATCACTGAGACCAGTGAAGTATGCATGTTTGTTGGAGGGAAATAAACTTTGTTACAAAGGACAAAGCATCTGTGATGTCTTCCATAAGCCTGAAGAGGAACTCTACCTGAAGGGCTTCCCAGAAGAGCTGTGTGGAGCACCTTGGGGAAACGCTGACAGCGAGAGCTTTAGAGAAATCAAGACAGAATTGCATGCAAGACTAAACCAACACATGGCAGTCATCAGCAGAAGCCCAGCCAGCTCCCAGCTAGGAAAACATGCCTTATCCACAGGTTATAGAATAAACACAGATGCAGCAAAATGAGTCACCAGAGGAAAACAAAAATTTAAATTGGAGGCAAATGAAGGTTTTTGCACATGCATGACAAGAAATCCATTGAGCAAAACTAATTTTATGTCTGTGCTGGAATAGCTGTCTTGCATGTTAAAAATAAAAAGACTACAATGGTAAGAAGGGAAGTACGATATAGCCTCAGATTCTAGAAAAAAAAATCAAAAATCAAAAAGCCCATGCAAATAAAAAGGACTGTATATCCCAGAAATTTATTTTATAAAGAAAAAATATTAAGAAAAGAATGAAAATAATTCAGTATTGTCAAAGACAATCTGAGAGGAAAAATTATGGTGCACATAAAATAAACATTCACACTTCTTTTATTCACTTCAAAAGGTTAGGTTCTTTTCATGGAGCCTTATGTTAATATATTTTACTTTCTATTACTGCAGGCTAAGAAGGTACCATGGTCATTCAGTGCACCTCAGCTGATAGACAGTAGCTCATTAACCCTCAATAACTCGACTGTGGGTCTAGTGTGCATACTGTGTCTTTTCACACCAATAAATCTTACTTTATTTCAAATGATAAAGCATGACTAGTGTCACCCGGTATCCTGAGGCATACAGAAAATAAATGGTTTCCAAACCACATAAATACATGAGGAGCACACAAGATTAAAAAAAAAAAAAAGACAACACCCCTCACATCATAATGATTTTATTTTCTTTTTAATGAATAGCAGAATTGGTCATGGAATCAGACCCTTATTCCACTTGGTGCTCTGCAAACACGAAGTGAAAAGCCAGGTTCAGTTCCAGTGAATGTAGTTCAAATATTAATCAGGCATCTTCTGAAATGTGTGTTAAAGATAACAAATATTTTCATAAAGGCTCAGGTATGAGGGCTGTTTCAGAAGAATGCAGCGTGTGATGCGGGTGCTTCATGCACAGCAGATCCTAACCCTGTACTCTATCAAGGAAAGTGAAAAATGCTTCCAATAATCTGCAAACATTTCCACTATAAAGTAAACAGGATTTATAAACTCTTTGAAAATGAAGAAAATAACCTACAGCTTCTAGAAGTTTTTTTATACTATTATGATTCTACATCAATTTTTCTCCCCATAATAGCTTTTCTAGCAAAAAAATCTATGCACAGTATAAGACCCAACTGTTTCCTACAAGCCAGCTCTGCAAAAATAACTGCTGTCACGGGCAAAAGAACTGTTTCGAAATCAGGAGTCACAAGTGGGTTACCCTGTGTTACTATATGGTTTTAAGAAGTTGCTCAATCTTTTGGTGGACACCTTACTACCTATATATGTTGATTCTTGGTTATCCAACAAGAGAAGGAGCTGAATAAATATCTTGAAAGTGATCTGCTGTTCTCAGATAAAGGGGCACACACAGCCAGATTTTCAGAAATATGCATAGGTATATGTATACTTACATTTGTGTGCATTCATGCTTTATGTTTCATAAGTTCAAATACTGCAGACTTTAGAAGTCTAAATAAAAGAAAAATACTTATTTTGTATAGGAAGTGAAGCAAGCTCTTAAAACTCAAATACATCACTTATTTTAAGAGACATAAAATCACAAACAGTGAATGACTGTAAGAAGAGAGTATTCAGTTAGGTATGGATAGCTAGGCCTTACAGAGAAGTCTGTCTTTTTATATGGTAATGCATAGTGGTGTATGGAAGGTTGTAGTCTTGATTTTGGGCATGGACCCATAGGAATTGCCAGGCATTCTGTTACAAGGCAGCTCTGGATTTTGGAGCCTTTCTCGTTTGTTTGTTTGTATTTTAAATGGGTAAAAAAAAAAATCCAGACAGACTTGTTTGGAGATATACTTACAACAAAAAAAATGAAATTGAGAGGAACAGTAAACATTAGTTGCTAAGCAATATACTTTTCATAGTCCAGATGGAGCCCCATCCTGCATGGGAGTCTTACTGTTTCCCTTTAAATACTGTATAATAACATCAGTTGAAAATGTACTCTCCAAATGGCATCCTGTGAGTCTGCAAAGTGGAGTGCTTGATTCAGCCTCACTGAAGTCATGAGTGCTGCCTGAGGAAAGCCCGGCTGTCAGGCAGTTCCCGTGCCTGAGCCATTCAGCAGTTGTCCCGTTAGGAGTGTGTTGCATTTATGGGGATAGACAACTGCATATGTAACTGCTCCGGGTTTTTTGTCTCTCTGGCAGGTGTGGAGGGAAAAAAAAAAGAGATGTAAACTCCACTGGTTCATGCCTATGCACTGCCTGCTGGAATAGTCTTTCTTGCCACCTCATTTCCACTCAGGACAAAACTAGGAAAAAACCCCAAGCCCTAAACACACACACACACACACACACACAAGCAAACTACACAAACAGGGGAAAAAAAAGGAGAAAATCAGGAGTAGCAAACCAACAATTCATCAGTTCAGCCTTGCGAAGTGCAGACAAGACTGAGGGACATCGTACAACCCCCAGGTTCAGCCAGCTCCACCAACTTGCTTCCCAAGTTGAGGATGCCTCCTAATTTGCTCAAGCAGGACAGAATAAACCATGCATATGTACTTGCGCAAACATACAAGAAACTCCCTTCCAATCACCTTTGCTAGCTTAATTTTCTGGAATATTGATCAGTATTATCAAGTTTCTAAGCAGATGTACCAATAAACAAGTTAAGCTGAACACTCAAATATTTATTTACTGACAACTTTCAAATTTCCTGAGTATCACTCATACAAAAATAACTATAAGATTTAAACATTGCAGTGTGTTATTGCTGTGAGATGATGTGTAACAGCTGGCAATCTGCATTTTCTGGGTATTAAATATTACTGAACAATGTTAAAGAACAAACATACTGTTCTCATAGGGCCCGATTCGGGAAAATGAGAAGCTCTGACTCCCACTCCCTTTGCTGGGAGCCAAGAGAATTCATCTCAGAGGAATGCTTTGGAAGTGTGAGCTTCAAATTAGATTGTTTTTTTATTATTATTACGTTCTGGATCTATAATAAGCACAGCTGTTTACTTATGTGCTAGCTATGTTTAAATAGACATTAGAGGTTAAAATCTAATTTTCTAATTTCAATAGTATGTGCAAATGGTCTTGTTGCTGCCAGGAAGTCATAGCGTGCTATAAAAATCCATAACCATCTTCATCTCTGTTTTCACAGTGCACATGTATATTAGAATGGATAAATGTGCTGACATTCAGAAGTGGTGATGAGCTTTTTGAAATGTCTGCTCAAAAATGGGTACTGTAGCTGGATGCATGTCATTGCCGATGAAACACATTTGAAAAGATTACATGGTATTTTGCTTTCTTTCATGTTTATCAGATATTTTGCCAAGTGAGCCTATGTTATACCAAGAGCAAACCAGTTTTGCCTTCCTTCCAGTTTCCTTCCATTGCTATGCTTATTAGGAAAATGCATTGCCACCACTTGTAGTCCCTGCAGCTAGATGTAGAGCGAGCAGTTCTCTACCTTATCACAGTAAAAGCATCAGAATAAGGCTCTTTTTTCAGAAAGGGGTCATGTTGTGCCACAAAAAAAAAAGACTAGATGAAAGAATAAATGAATGTTTCTTAATTTCCCTTTAGCTTTATTGCGTTTTCCTTGTTCTGCATGTTGTGCCTGAATGTGTTATAGTCTTCTCGTTAAATAAGGTAATTTAGTGAATGTGTATTGTTTGTCTTTTTATCATTAGAAACAATCCAAGCAATTGGAGGAAAGAGAATTTATTCCATTGTTTCTGCTGCAATTGCTGGTCTTCGTCAAGTTATTGATTAAAAAAGATGTTTCTTCACTTATAATTCTGTTACACTTTGAAGAGCCTGTAAAGAGAATTTGGATATGAGCTCCACTCTTTTTTGTGAGCTGCAGGGATATCTTGGTTGGATTTGCAGCCTTTGATAGATGTGTCATTTTTTAAATATCATGATATGTGTTTATATTACTATGAATAGTATGTGTATTTATTTGTAGAAAGACAGTAGGTAAACCCCTAAGTTTCTGTTATAAAAGGGTAAAATATAACAAACATAAATGGCATTATGCAGCACTGATAGGGACAGCCTTTGAACATTAATTGCTTAACTATGGCAATAAGACTTTTTAAGGTATTAATTATGTTATCTTAGCTTCCTCAGTGTTACAACTTTTCCACTTTTTCAGGGTTTAATGACAGCTTTATTTTTTGTCTAATGCCAAAAACAACATCACACAAAAGTAAAGAAATATGAACGTAAAGCAAGGGAGAGTGATGTAATGTGGGACCAAACATTGTTAGAAAAGGAAGAGAAATAAAGCAACCCTTCTTCCACATGCATAAGCAGGCTTAAGCTATGACAATATTCTCACATATGTGCTTCAGATGGCTTCAGAGTCGGGCTGTGCAGTACCAGGAAATAGCAGTCAGTTTGCGGCTAATAGCGGAGCACGTAGGGAAATCGAAAAGGGAAGGGCTTTAAGGCAAGGAGGAGAAGGGGAGAAAACTGCAAAGAGTGTTAAGTGAGGACATACTTTCAGAGAGTATCAGTAATCCTTAATGCAATCAGAGGCCTGGTAAAATTGAAGTACATAACGACTTTATAGCCATGGAGAACAGGGGCTGAGCTCAGCCGCTCTTGGAACACTGTGCTTGGCAATCTGCTCTGCAAGATCCTCGGTGACTTTACTGGGGTTATTCGGGGCTCAAAGTGCTTTTCAGTATGAGCCCAGGTTCATACTCGGAGAAAGAGGCACAAAAATAGCCAAGTCAAATGGAAAGATGCAAAGGAAACAGAAAAGGGGAAAGAGACCAGCATTAAGATAATCTTTGAGAACATTAGTATTGCATTTCACAGCTTAAAAACTTACAGAGTGCAGAACTCAGAAGCAAAACAGAGCACTGACACACACGGCAGTCTGAAGAATTTAAAGATGGGTATTGGGAATTGAGAGATGGGAATTAATTCCCTTGCCACTGAAAGCTGAGTGCCATTCCAAAGTGGCAGAAAAGGAGGCACTGCAAATACAACATCAAACATTTAAAAAACCTGATATTATACCATATTTCTACTCAAAAACATGGTGAATGTCTTAGTGTGACATCAAAGGCAAAAAAGGAGAGTAATGTTATTACAAAGGTTGGTTCAAGGCTATCTTCTATTAAAAGTCATGAAGTGTAACTGAACATAGCAAAATCCTGGGCAGCAGAAAATATTTCCCAGCAACTTTCATTTGTCTGTGGAGATCATTGAGACAAGGCAGAGTGAAAATGTCTTAATCTGAGTTCTTTAAAGTGGACATCTACCAGGTGGAAAAACATGCAAACAGAGTGGATTCCCTAACAGATAAAAATCTATCATATCAAACACATGCAATAAACAATGAAGTCTAACTTTTGGTGCCCTTCCACGTGGAGACAAACACACATTGATGTGGAAAGTCCTTGTAGCTTCAGACTGACGGTCTAGTAAAGTATAGCCATGGATTTAGTTTAACATTTTTATCTGTCTGAAAGTGCTAGCCACAGCCTTATCCTACTGGAGGAGGAAGATGGTCAGGCTGAACCGAATTCCCTTCTTAAAAACCCTCTCACCCTCTTGTTATCCTTCTTCAAAAAAAACTTTAAGACCACTTTTATAAGCTTTAAGATCTTTAGAAGGTTGAAGCTGTGTAAGTTCCATTGTACTGAGGCCTCTTTCTGCTAAACCAGTCAATGTTGTCTCCGTTCGCCTGACTCTGCGAATATTCCTCTGTTGTCCTCTGCTTAATGTTTAGATCCGGAGCCATTTGGGCAGGAATTCCATGTTTTGTAAATACATCTGCAAACCTAGTACAATTTAGTCCTACCCCAGAATAAGGATTTGGGATATGGTCATAATTAACAATAAGAATGAAAGTGGCCAGAATAAGGCAGCTGTTCTCCAATAAAGCCGTGTCACTTGGAGAAGACATTAGCAAAGCAGTAATTGGGTTTTCTGAATAATTCTCACTTTATCAGTAGAAGGAATATAGAACCACTCAGTACTTCATGTACTAATACAGTCCTTGAGACAAGCTGTAAAAGAGATGAAGCATCTCATCGCTAGAAAATAGTTATAATTTAAGACTTATGCCAGACAGAAACACGAACACTCACTTCTCTGCAAAAGTAAGAAGATACTCAAGATTTAGAGATATTACTTGCAGTTGTTTTAACAAATTTCCAAAGTTGGGGGGAGAGGTGGGCAATAAAATAACTGCAATTGAACTTGGTTTAAAAAGTGTGAACTGATACCTTTTTTTGCTAATTTATAACTGTGTAAGATGTTGGCCATTAACGTGGAAAGTAAAAAAAGTTGTACAAACTGGCATAGCTTAAATGAAACCAAACGCCAATTCATGTCAATGTGCAAGAAAAAGGTATTACAGCTAGAAGAATGTGAAAGATGTTCTGGTGAAAGAAGATGACTAGCAGAGGGAAAAATGACAGCTTACTGGTGTTTTATACCATGCTACCCTCAGATTTTAAAGAAAAAAACCCCAAATGTCACTAAAGCTTGAAGCAGCAATAGCTTTCCAAGGGTTTAAGCTGTTAGAAAAGCTGGCTGTAGTGAACGCTGTTAGAAGGCACAAGGGGCACCGGAGGGGTTTGCAGTAAAGCCAAAACCAAAGTAGCTTTCAAGATCAATCAGAAACTGCTGTTTCAGGAGCTGTGCTAGAATTAATGCCAAATAAAATGCATGCTACTCCACAGAGATTTTAATGAACCTGCTTGGAGGCAACGGAATGAAGGTGCCGTTGGCATGGAGCAACATTTCAAAATAACCTGGAGCAGGTTGCTTAAAGACCAAACATATAACAAAACTGAACAAAACACGAGCGGAAACTGGGAAGAGGTTAATGAAGTTCTGTAAGCAGCATCAATTGCTTCCTAAAACACACAGAGAAAACAAACTACATTCAAAATTTTTTTTAAAAGCACCATGTGAGATACATTACAATCCTTTGAAAAGGAGGGAAGTTTGCTTAGCTTCTTTGAACGACTTTAAGCATTTACATTCAGTAAACAAGACATCTAGAGAAAAATTCTAGTCAAGCCCTCCTGTCCCTCCAAGCTAACTTCTTTGGTATTTTTCTCTCTTTTTCTTCTCCATCCACCCCACACTCCTTTTCATCTGTGTTTCACTTTCAACATACCACTTGGGATCAGCACACAGCAACAGCCACAGTGTTTCTGAGTAACTGTGCTGTGCCAGAGCTAGTGATGAGTTTATTCGTCCGTATGCCTGAGCAGCAATTCCAAGGCATTACTTATTTCAGGTTTTTTTGTATTAGGAGATTTTCTCACTGCTCCTGGAATCTGAAACGTGTTTCAGCCAACTATGTAGTAATTAGAAATTATGCTCTAATAATCAGTACATTTTTCAAGCATCTCAGTGTTCAGAAAGTGGATATTTTCAAAGCCAGCACTGGAGAAAAAGGGGTGATTCTTTCATCAGCTATAATATATTTTACTCCTCCCCCTTTTTTTTTTTTACTTATGTTGTTTTTATCCTGACCCTAAGAGGAAATGACTGTCACCATGTGACACTTTCGGAGCTGAGTTGCTGTTGCTAAGAGTGCTGCTTGTTTGACCTCTGAAGATTGGGCAAGGTTATTGCTCTAGTAGTATTAATTAGTGGTGACGAGTTCCAGTTGGCCCAGGCACAATGACTGCTGGATCATGGCACAGTCCTCAGGGTAGCATCTTTGTAGTAGTGTCACCCAATGGTATGAGACTGCAGCTGAATTAGCAAAAGCATGGGAGAAAAATCTTAGGGGGAGAAGAAAAGCCAGGCCATAAGTTCTAGCTTGTTAAGCTACTGCAAACTTTCTGGTGAAATCTTAGCTTTTCCAATGGAGACCTTTCAGAAACTTATTTTTATTTTGAGGAGAGTCTCTTTCCTTTTTATTTTTTTGCAGGCAGCTAGACTGGATGATATTGACACATAAGGTATGGTACTTTAACAAGTATGTCACTCCGGTGGAACAATTTGTTTTAAAACAGGTTGGTAGTTAGATTTTTCATGCCATTGGTAACTAAGATCAGTCATCAGTTTCAGACACCAAAAGGACTTGTAATATACTTGAAACAAGTAGAGAACATGTCCACAATTCAATTCTACTTTTTATTCAATTTGTTTCCTGGTAATTTTGAACCAAGTGTTACAAGGAAAGAATGCATTAGAAAATTGAAATGTATCAATGTTACCATCTTACCCAAGTGAACTGCAAGACCAAATAACACTTAAGTAGCAAAAAAGGTAAATTAAGTCCTTGAAAGTCTTTACTATTTAGTATTCACATTAATAGCAACACCGTTGATGACCATTATGAATGTCACTTGTTGCTAGTTCTTACTGCAATCCTGCATCTGAACCTGGGCTAGCTGGAGTTAATGCTCTTCCTGAACAGTAAGAAATTAGAATAATTGATCTGTGCAGCTATTCAAGCCTAGCTGAACACAGTAGGTATGAATGCATTTGGAGCAGGTGTGGAACAGCTCACACATAGCTTGTTTGGTCAGAAAAAGGGAACCTGTTTCGTTAATTTTATGCATTAGGAACACTTAACTATAAACAAGGAAATACTCCCAATAGGAAACATCTATGCTCTTGGCTATACCTGCAGACCCGGGGTGGGGGAGGGTGGTCTGTGTGTGTGTCGTTCTTTCCTTTCTCCTACTTTTTTAAGCTTTTAGAAGCGCTTTAATGAATTATGGTTTGAAAAGTTGCTGGGGTATTTGTGTGACCCCCAGCAAAGCTGTGGGAAACAGCCATTTCTGGCAAGCAGGCGAATGTACAAAGCTATGAATATCCTCAATAACTGTTTTCCAAGCCATACAAACAAGTATTAGGCACAGCTGAGAATCGTCATCCTCTTTGTGTTTGGATTCATATCAAGAAATCTCTTTTCGGAGACAAGACCAGGAGGAACAAAACCAAGCATAACGCAGAGATGTTATGTGTGTGATGAAAGAATAGGGGACTGCCAGCAGAGCACCATTTCTATTTCCCTCTTACTTTCTTTTAGACAGCATATACAGACATAAGTCTTGCAGACCAGCAAAAGTCACAAACAGTGATGCGGAAGATGTACATGGTATAAACAAAATCTTTCAAAAGAAACAGTAGGCTGGGTGATATCAGGTTTAGGATCTCAACAGTCTTTCACCACAAACCTCAGGGATTTCAGGACTAGGCTGCAAAGGCCTACTGAGAGAGACATTCATTATTTATGACCTTGGATAAGGATAAACATAAACAAAACACTGACAAACAAACAAAAAGCTCAGCAGAAATTATACTGTGTGGTTTTACTACGTTAGGATTTTTGGTTAATAAAGTGTGGGGGGTTTTTTAGCAACAGTGTACCAATTTAAAATAATAAAACCTAATGAAAAATTAACAATAACATGAAATGTTTCAGTAATGTTCCCTGTAATGGCTGTTGACATGGGAAATAAATCATCAAAAGGATTTCTGAAGAACAAATTTAACAAAGAAATATGTAGTAAGAGTGGCTTAGATAGCTATATTCAGTACATAGACTTAAAATGTAATTCTACATTCTCCCACATTAAATATTTAAATTCTCATAAGGAACAAAGAATGTGGGACTAACTTTCTCTCTCTTCAGGCATATTACATTTCAAAGCAAGGATGTCCTTAGGATCCAGCTAAAGCCTGGATCTGTGATTGTATTCTACTGTTTGGCCTCAAACTAATTGTAGCAGAAAATTAATTATGTCCAACATTTCAAACTTAAGTTTTTAAAAAGCAGCTTGATCCTGAAGGGCAGGAGTTGCTCAGCATGTTACATATTGAAGCTCTAAGTGGCCTGATTTTTCAGAACTGCTTGACTCATCTAACACATTAGCTTTTGATAGAACCAGATGGTGTTTAGGTCTCGGTATTTCAAGGCACCTTGACAGAGATCCTGAAATGCATTTCTGTATAATTCAAACTGATTTTTAATACCTCCAAGGGTCTTGCCCCTGGGTACATAATGACAACATTTGGAAACTGCAGTCTAAGCATTCGAACTGTGTAGGACTGTGTCTGTGTAACACATGTGCAGGACAAACACAATTTGATGAGTAGGGAACAAAGGAAATAGGTCTTTTTGTCTAAATCTAAAACACAAGGGAAAGTTTGTGCTAAAGGTCTGGCCTATTTTTTTTTTTTTTTCATTTTACAGTCTGCGACTTGTAAAAGGACTCCAAGGTTAAAAATCTGCTTAGTTATCTCTAGCTGAAGATTTCAAATTTTTTTTTTTCAGGGATATCAGGTCATGTATAACAAATAACTTTTATAAACAATAACTGGAATGGTGATGGAAAAACAAGGAGAGAGATCCTATGTCTATCATAGATTATATTTTTTATTACCCAAGCTACACAAAAAGCCTGAATTTTAATAATTAAAAGAAAACAGCTTAAAATTAAGACTTGTTGACTTTCTACGGTAGAGTGCAAGTCTTCTGAAAGATTTTGCTTCCAAAAGGTGGGCAAACGTTGTGTGGGAAATTCTCAGCTCTTTCACGAAGGCTTGTTGCTGCAAGGTGGTTATGCTGAGTATTCTGTAAAAGGACTGACTTGAAATATGAATGTCCTGTCCTTGACTTGTATTGAAACTCTGACACTTTCTGAAGTTTATCACAAATGCAAACATTGCTTATACCTTTTGGAGACTTTGAAGGATCTGACTTTTTATTGAAGTTACAGGCAATGTAAAGGCGTTTTACAATGTTTATCCATTTAAACTCAGCATCAAAGCATCACAAAAAGTATTTTCTTCTGAAACATAAGGATTAATGTTTATACAGAATGACCTGCAGAGTATGGAGGTTTTAAACTAACACCCACTTTGTTTTGAAGGTAAACTATGGAAGCACTTGGAGTCTCACTGTAGAGGAAATGAAGTAGTTGACCTTTTTTATGCTGTTCCGTGTGATCTTTACTGTGAAATAATAACGATAATGATGGGAACGATGACAACGCTTGCTGATATGAGCTACTGAGAATAATAAGGAGAAACAGGTCCTTAAACCTGACTTGTAAGTAAAAATGAGCTGTTAATCCTCACAGGATTCCTCTAGTATACAATCAATAAAATAGCAACTGATTTTTTTTCTTTAAATCCATATTCCTCAAAAAAAGCAACAGACAAGAAGTAAATAGAAGAGGTAATCGTACTATGAAGTATTTGCCTAAGGATGCCGCATTCAAACCAACTTTTGGAATGAATAAATACAACAGTATTATTGAATTAAATATAATTCAATCTTATTTAAAAACGTGATGCATTTGAATTGTTCTGACTCTCCTCTTGTGAACAGTGATAAAAATAATTCAAAGCAAGAGGTTCATTGTTAAACTAGAGACAGGCCAGAATCAGGCCCTTGTCACTAAGCTCTGCAGCCATACAACTGATTATATGTGTTAGACTCTGCAATATTTTTTTCAATAGAGCTTGGTGAGACACTGAAACCCAGCCTTTGCAAAGTGCTAAAAATGCACAGTAAGGAGGAGCACTCAATGAGCAGAGAGATGGATGACGTGAGCTGACAGGTCTTTTCAGCTTTTACCTTGTTATCTTATGGGTCTATCAATAGGGAATGGAGAGAAATCCAATGACTTTCCCAGCCTGAGGATGTTGTTGAATACCAGACTCCTTAAAAAGTCACCAGTCTTTAAGGTGCGATAAGCTAAAGTCACAGAAGAATTTCACTGCTGTAATTATTTAAGCTAATTATTATACCAGTTTCCAAATCTAAATTTCTTCTTTTCTGACTAAAATAACTCCTTCTTTTGCTTGGGAAAGAAAATGTATGGGGTAAAATACCGCTTGCTGAAGTCCACTGCAAAATTAAACTCCCCTCCAACAGAACCACAAGTTCACAGCAATGGTGTCAAAATGTTTGGTCTTGTGTTCCTTTTCAAAAATCTTAAGGGTTTTGGGTTTTTTTGGTTTTTTATTGTATGTTTTTATAGGTGAAGTATACGCCTTCAATACAACTTTAGCAATTGTACTGAACAGCCTTGTACAGGTGAACCTCAGTTAGGTTATATCTAAGATGAAAGTGTGTTTTTCATCTTTTAATAAGAAAAGCAGAAAAGCAGTGATTATTTATATCCATTGCCTGTTTTGCTTTACACATTGCTTAATACTGGTTGTACTGAGAAGTGAAATGAACTGGATTTTGAGGGAAGAGTGGGCACGTGGGGAATGAGATCTTCTTAATTTAGGCTTCTACAGCCAATGAGTTCTCTGCATCAAAAGACTGTCCATAGGTGTTTTGATTAAAGAGACAACCTTGACTATAACCTAGCCTATTCAAAACTTCATAAACAAATCAAGTTAAACTACTTAAAAACTGCAAAGAAAGCAATGCAAGAGAAATATGATCAAAACAGTCAAGCTCAGGACTGACCGTTCCACTGTATCCTGAATGAGCAAAAGACTGACATAAAGGGTATGTCTAAGTTTGAAGTTGGAAGAAATGATCTGTGATGTCTCCATTGATACATAAAAACATAATGTATGCAAATTACTTACCTAAATGTGTAATGCAAGACAAGTATCTTTCTATGGATAATTTAATCACTGAAGTCTTTTAACTGGACTAGCAGCCTTGAAGAAATTCCCCTCCATCTACATATCAGGCAAATTATTCCCCTAACAAGAAACAGTTCCTGTTCTATACCGTCAATCCCATCTGCTCTCGGAAGTGGGAAAGCAACTCTGAAGCATCTGGTAGGAATGTTACTCAGGTGGTCCCATGGAGCCAAAACCAATCACCACAAGATTTTTGTATTGCAAACTGCAAACCAGGGATCCTCAATACATCAATGATCTACAGGCTTCATGGCCATATCCCCAGCTGGATACATTGCACCACACAGGCAACGAAATGGACCCTTTTGAGATACACCACCAACAGCTGATATTTAGAAATCTGGCATGATATATCATATTCAGGGTAATTTACAACCTTACTGGGAACTGAATGTCATTTATAATGTTATTAAATTGCCACATAGCAAACATTTGGCATAACTCAGACATGGAAAGTTACATACAACAGGAGCAAGCTTATTCTCACCTTTTTGTTTGTTCAGCCTTTGAAAGGCTGAATACCACATCGCTCAGTCACAATACTCATTAATTACCTATTTCCTTGATACTCGTTAGCATTTTGTTTTCTTTGGTGATAGACTCATATATAGACATCTTTATTTTTTTGCTTTATCATCATGCCTGGAAGACTAACAGAATAATATTAGTTACAGAAAGAATACTGTGATTTAATGCATGAAAACAGAAGGTTTTTTAAAATTACTTAGCTCAAATGTTTAATGTTAAGAAACACGCTTTATAACCATAAATGTGACGCTAATTAGGCATAATTTATTCATGTATCCCACTGAATCATTGATGACAATTTATTTGAGAAAACTAGGTTCTTCTGCATGTTAGTTTATTTATATGCTGTAAAACCAAAAAGATTTTTAAACTGTATCTATTACTATAGATCTATTTTTACTCTTACTCAGAAGAAAAAAATTACTTCTGTCTTAGCTTGAAAATTTTTCTGGTGGTAAATGAATTTTGTAAACTGGCAAAAGAATTGGTATCTTCAAACAAAACCTGATTTTTGACAACATAAGAAGAGAATTCAGTGTACATCTTTATGTCCATAGGAATATGTATCTGGTCTGAAAACTCCTTCAGCTAAATAAAACTGCATTCACATGATCTTAAAACAATAAAGATAGCCAGGCTAAAAAGGTATTAGCAGTTTAATTAGACACGTAAGAGCTATGTACAGCACTGAATAGTATCTATTTTCTGAAAACAATTGTACATGGTAGCAGTTTCAATTATGTTCCTTGAAATGCATTTCTGTAAAATCTTTTCCACAATTAGCCAGCCTACACGTAAGAAATGGAATGACTGTTGGACATATTATCCCAGCTTATATGTATTTGATAGATATAATAAACAAAGCCATATTCCCTCAGGTGTCTGGATGGGCTAGTATCTGCAAATTTACATATTCAAAAGTCTAGAAAACTCAATAGGAAATAAACATCTAAACCACCTGTTCTTCTCAGGTTCTGTTTTCACATGCCAATAAAAGCTTCTGAGGGTTTATTTGAAACAATATGCTTTATATTGTATTGATTGCACTGTATGTCATATCTAATAGCCTTGAAGATCTTTGTTGGCATTACACAATGCAGCAGGCATTTTTGTTAAGACCAATTTTCTCCTGAATGATATACGTACTTACTTCACATCTCCAAAATGATTCGTGACTGATAAGAAAAGAATGGAAATTATTTCTTCTGCCAAAGCAAACAGTTTTATACAAACTTGGTTTTACTATGAGGTAACCAAGGGCAAAACCACAGAAGCCTTTCCTCCTCAAAGGAATACAAGTCCAACAACGCTCCATATTGCTAGAGGTATGTTACTAGCATAACAAAGTGTCGTGGTTTAACCCCAGCCAGCAACTAAACACCACGCAGCTGCTCACTCACTCCCCCCCCCCCACCCAGTGGGATGGGGAAGAAAATTGGGAAAAGAAGCAAAACCCGTGGGTTGAGATAAGAACGGTTTAATAGAACAGAAAAGAAGAAACTAATAATGATAATGATGACACTAATAAAATGACAACAACAATAATGAAAGGATTGGAATGTACAAATGATGCGCAGTGCAATTGCTCACCACCCGCCGACCGACACCCAGTTAGTCCCCGAGCGGCCATTCCCTGCCCCCACTTCCCCGTTCCTATACTAGATGGGACGTCACATGGTATGGAATACACTGTTGGCCAGTTTGGGTCAGCTGCCCTGGCTGTGTCCTGTGCCAACTTCTTGTGCCCCTCCAGCTTTCTCTCTGCCTGGGCATGAGAAGCTGAAAAATCCTTGACTTTAGTCTAAACACTACTGAGCAACAACTGAAAACATCAGCATTATCAACATTCTTCACATACTGAACTCAAAACATAGCACTGTACCAGCTACTAGGAAGACAGTTAACTCTATCCCAGCTGAAACCAGGACACAAAGTCTTTACTGTGTGACTCAAACAGGGCTCCAGAGCACACAGAGAAGTCAGGGAGTCCAAGTATGACTCAGGTTTAAAGTGTCAGTGGAGCCTCAGAGAGATATAAAATGGCAATGGTGATGAAGTATAAAAACAAAGGAAGAAAATAGCTAAAATAGTTAGTGGGTCACAAAGCAGGTATAAGGCAAAGTGTATTAGAATTCTGACCATTTTACTACAAAGCTTCCAAGTTGGCATCTTTTGCTTTTGAAGAAAACAAAGAAAAAAACCCCCAAACCCGCAACCCAGATTTTCTGTTCTTAACCGACTTTAGGTATTTCTTGGCACCTGGTGAAAATGAATCTAAAGTGTAATTAAAAAAAGCTTAAGAAAGCAGCTTAGAACAACTTTCTGAAAAGCTACTATTGAGAAAGTCTAGGAATACTGAAAACGGACAAGGAGAGGAAAGAAACTTTTTATTGTCATAATCTATCATTAGCAAAAAGCCATGGTGTGAGAGAATAATATTTGCTGTAGATAAAGCATTGACAAGCTATCAACATCCGAAATGCGAAAGCATTATCATTATTACTATAGTAGCATTTGGGTGTGAACATTATATAGAATATATATGCAAAGGACAGGGATAATAAGGCTCTCCAAAATCCATGGTTTTCATACCCCTCTATAAACAATAGAGCTAAGAAAAAAATTTCTTCCAAGGGTACCCATCATGCCAACGTAGAGGCAAACCTGCAATCGTTACAAGCCTGTGCAGCCACAAGATGGCTCGCAGAGTGACAGCCTGCAAAAGGCACGTCAGGACTATGGGGTGCCTATGCTCTCATTAATTACAATTTCCATTGAACCATACACAATGCCTGTTTAGTCCTGGCAGTTGCATCCTCTGACATGTTAATGAAGGAAGACAGGAGTACAATCTTCAAATGTTTCTCAGGGACAGAATACCAAGTAAGAAGGGAAGGGGAAAAAAAAACAATTGCAAGCAGATGGTGAGATGCATAAAGAGAAAGCAACGAGCAGTTAGATTATATTCAACCTTTCACCTCAGTAATACCAGTTTAAATCTCGTATATTCTAGAGTAGCACCATTTCTGAGACAATAAAAATAAATATAAGACTGAGCCTTTGGCTTTATTATCTCTTGTCACAGCAGTGGAGAAATTATGCCTTTGGGAGTCAGCTCAGTGATAAAACTATTTATTAGGAATTTAATAATTACCAAAATGGAGGAAAAGAATGGAAAATCACAATGCACATCATAATCCCCAAAGATAATTATTTCAGACATAGATAAAGACAACACAACATGGATGGTTTTAGCTTGAGAATACAATGATGTGATGTAGGACATGCATTGCCTTTACACAGAAAGTGGAAATGAAAACCACTTTTTTGTACATGTTAGTATGCCTTTTAACTACTAATATACACTGCCTATGCAGCAAGAGACAGTTCCCTTATGTTCCCTTATTTGTTTGCAAAGTATCAGCCACACAAAGGAAGCTGTAAAAATGAAAACAGCAACCATGGGGGAGGTAAAGAAATCCAGGTTTCATTGCTAAGCTTGACCATTTGATAAGTTTCAAGAAAGAAATCCAGGTACCACAACTTATTTTCATCACCTCACATGAACTCTTGCCTCACTGACTGTGCCATACTCTATAAGGTTTTGGTGCAGCTTTCATTTCCTCTCTATAAGCATCAATAAATTTGGCTAAGAAGCCTGACAAGGATTACTCCTGAATATTTTAATTACAGTGGCCTTTGTATCGTCTCTTGTATTATCATTCCTCTTGCGCACTGATGCAAGAGAGCTGGGAGAGTCTAATCCCTGTTTGCTGAAATCATTCCTTACCGGCTGCTTACAAACGGCCTGAAATCTAGAAAAGATACAGGTGGCTCTAAAAATACTTAACTTCAGCACTACTTTTCTGCTGAGCAGAGCTTGGACACTTCATATTATGCTACACTGGTTGTTACAATTAGAACTATAGCAACACTTTTCAATACCAGCTGCTGTGTAATGGACCTAGCATCCACAGATCTTCATTAGGAATAGGAAAGAAATTAAAACTAAAAAAAAAAAAAACCAACCAAACCCAAACCCAATGAAAAGGGGGCCTAGGTGAAGAGATGAGTTCTTCAATACAATAATTAAAAGAAAATCCATTATCCTCCCAAAATCTGCAAGATTCACGCCAAATAAGCCAAGTCAAACTAAAGGACGATGAACGGCCTGGTTGTTTCCCAGCACAGCTGCACTCCTCAAACAAAGGCTGGAGCTAACTATCTGAAAATACTCACTTTGTTATGATATAATGAAAGAAATATCAGACCTTCTGAATGTTATTACACCTGTGGAGCTATTGAAAAAATATTTTAATTGAAAAAAAAAAACACAAACCTGTCCCAAAGATTCATAAACTAGAGACTTCTTTTTGTCCTTACTTTAAAAATAGTATCAGATTCAAAGCTACTGTTCCATTTCAAACTTGTATGAGAAAATCATAGACCTACAACATCAGGGCCAAGAAAATTCTCCTGAGTTAAGGCCCAGTTCATTTGATTTAAAACAAACTGAAAAAGGTTGCCCAACAGTATTAAAATCAAAGGGAAATTTCCCACTGACTTTTATGAAAACCCAACTTTCCTAAACAAACCAGAATACTTGAATACCAAAGAAGACAGTCACTGATTTTTAAAAAATAAAATCATTGGTATGCCCATCCCAGCAGACATTTTGGTAGTGAATAGTCACCTAATGCCCTTAGAAAAATAGACTGTTCTTTTTGCAGTAGCAACCACACATCCGACTGAGATTATAGATGGGTTTCTGTTTATGTGGCACCCAGGAAAAAATAACATTAAAAACTACTTGTCCAAATTAGCAGAGCAGTATGGTGATGGGCAAAAGTAAAGAACTGGAGGCCTTCCAAAATCTTTTCCTGTGAATCAGGCTGTCCTTCAAACATACCTATCTTTTAGAGGGCAACACCTTCCTTTGTGTTTCATTATACTAATTCTTTTGAACAACAAAAACTTTCCAGGGAAGTACCTGTCGATGTGAAAGTCAAAGATGTGCTGGGTTGAAAGGCATCCAATGGCATTACCTAGTTCATCTTCCTCCTTTCAGGCAAGATGAAGTGCATACCTAGGACACCCCAGACAGATATTTGTGTGACCTGTTCTTA
This sequence comes from Harpia harpyja, assembly GCF_026419915.1. Taxonomy (NCBI): domain Eukaryota; kingdom Metazoa; phylum Chordata; class Aves; order Accipitriformes; family Accipitridae; genus Harpia; species Harpia harpyja. The sequence goes on from NC_068941.1 coordinate 37,738,236, forward strand.
AAAACTCCTGGCTTACCTCCTTAACTAAATCCTCTGTCTACAGATTAAGATTGTTATGTTTTATCCCATGTGCAGAAAAGACACAAATTCCTATTAAGAGTTTTGATGTGCTGGAAGATTTTCTGTTTCCCTACCAACGCTTTCTTGTATCAATAAAGCAAACCCAGCACTTTGAGCTTTCTAAATCTAAATTAATTGTTATTATTCGAAACCTGTTACTCTCTTCTAAACACCACATCATTTTTAAAGGGGGGGTATGTGGGAAGGGTCGTGATACTTCCGAGTACAATGTATCTGCTATTATGTTCCATGCAAAAGGGAACAGAAACAGTGCCAGCATCCACAGCATCAGAATCTGTTTGCCTTCCTCCTTCGGGAGCAAACCAACATGTGCAAACATGTACAAACATGAGGGCTCTGTCATTTGCAGAAAGTGCAGCAGTTTTAATAAGACAGGATCCATCTGCTTCAAGATGAGCAGAAGATTGTTTGCATGATCATAACCTCTTTGTATGTCGCAGAAGATCTCTGGTATATTAGCAACAGGGAGAAGATGCACAATACTACATTTACTTATTTAGCTGTAAGTCATAGGTGTCAATATTATGGAGGATTTTACACACAGTTGACTTTCATTTAAAGAAAAGACAACAAACAGTTACTTGAGGAGATTTGGGAATGGAGCTAGATGAATGGAGCCTTTTCTTTTGAAACCTCTGCTTGGTGGTGGCAATTCACCTGTGAAATTTGCCCACTTTTCACAAAACTCAAACTTTTAACGAAACTCAACTAACATGACTAACATGGACTGAATTTCAGATATTTCAGATGCAATGTGGAGGATCTTACCTCAGCCAAAGGACACTGGATCAAACGTGGGTGCAGAAGACGTATCTTTTATTTGTAATATAGAAATAAGTGTAAATACCTATTTTCCAGATTTATCTAGCTTACTGCTGATTTTTCATTTGTTACAATAATCTCTTGTCTCTCCATTAATTTATGCCCATAATTAACATGTGCCTGGTAATTATATGAAATGGTATGGAACACTCATATTAAAACTAAGCTCGGTGTAGGTTTTGGTAACAGATGTTAAGCATGTCTGATCAATCATTTTAACCTGTAATACCAGATAAAAGCCTAGAAAAAACAATTAAATGGGCTCCTGAAGACTCATATAAGACACCATCAAACAATTCACCAAAACCAGGAGATCTTACCTGTAGCTAATTTATTTGAAAGTCCTTTTTGAGATTTTTCTCAGGAGTAATGTTATTTAAAATAATTATTGTATGCAAAGGATGGATTGTAACTCTTCCACCAAAGTATTCATGCAAATACAGTGATTAGCAATTATTGATTTGGTGCTCAAAATATTGTCACTTTAAGGTTTTGTTCTCCCCCTTCCTTCTTTTCAGAAGTGTTTTGCACAGCGGTGCAGTGATCCCTTTAAACTGGAGAATTATGATGAAATAGTGAAGCAATATGCTATGCCACAGTGCATATAACAATACATCTGCCGGTTGGGTGTGTTTTTCTTTTCTTTTGTTTCTTTTCTTTTTTTTTTCTTTTGGCAACTATATAACCTGGCTTTTAACTACTGAAGCGTGGTTCATAAAGCATAGATTATATTCTTTAAAATTCTTTGTATTAATCTCTGCTGGAATATGGATGAAGAGCATGCATACATATCCCCATTGCTCACAGATTATCTAGTACTGTAAATTTAGAATACCTTTGATATGACACACTACGCTACCATGGGAAGAGGCACAGTAATAAAAGCTCAGCCTGTGTAATACTAGTCCACAGTTTCACTGTTCTCCTTTTGTTCCACTAGTAGTCTGTACAGATAAGAGTAGCTCTCAGGTTATATCATCAGGGACTGGCTCTATAATTTGCCATGTCCTAGGAGAAGGCCCAATTTATTCTGCATTTTTATTTCTTTACTACAATTTTTTTTTTTTTTTTAATTAATAAGACTGTGGAATAGCTGCAAGACTTTATTTTCAGGACGTTAGCTGCTCTTGTTTGTAATTCAATTCACTGTCTATTACTAACCTATGGATGAGAATTTCCTTGCATACAAAGTAGCAGTGGAAGCTTGCTTGCTTGTGGATACCTGAACAAATACATTTGGAATATTAAACACCTGCTAATTAGAGGCAGATTTCCAAAATCAACATGTGTGCCTACTGATGTGGGCAAATTACAAATTCCTCTCCAGCTGGACAAGAGAACTGGTTCAAGGATTTTGTTTTCAGCACAGAGATCATAGCTATATTTGTCTGGAACTGCTTTGTATATAAGGATGCCTCTAGACAGGATAACTGGCCAATGTACATGATTTAGACTAGTTATTTTCTAATAGCTATGCCATTAGACTAGCCAAGTATATGACAGGTTTTCTTCACAGCTTTATGGAATATCTTTATATAACCATTTGTTTTCGCTGTCAGACTGTATTTCTTTTCTCTTAGTGTTCTTCCCAGAAGGAGATCTAATCTTAAAACGTAACAGCAAAATGTCAACTTGCACTGAGGTACCTAAGGCACCATTCACTGCGTGGTGATTTTGAGAAACAGCAATAGTAACGTTGCCTTTTAATAAAGTATGAGACAAGTAGCAACAGATTAAAATGTTGCCTTTAAATAACCTACTGTTGTCCACTAAATGTGTATTAAATTAACAGAATTATAACTGAAGAAGACATTATTTTTAAATAAGTTTCTAGGACTAATATTGGCATAGTGTTTGCCTTAAGAAAAAGAATTTGCCATGAATCAAAGATCAAGTCACTTTTGAATTCAAAAATACTATAAAATTATTCTGTGTTAAAACTACAGGAATATCCTTATCTCTGGATTACTTCTCATTTTATTTTTCTCAACTCCTGGTCATAGATTCCTGTGTGCTATTGCTAAATTTAGAAAAAACAAAATCTCTGGCTTTTTTTTCTTCTTCTTTTTTTTCCCCTTTGCAAATACTTTCCAGGAGTATAATCTTCTTACAAGTAGACTTGTTATGAATGTTTTTATAGTGCTGGTTTTTGTTTGGTTTTTTGGGTTTTTTCCCAGGATGTAAATATACCCAAAGGAATACAGGTTTTATCTAAAAGTATTTTGCAGCATTTTTCTAATAGGTGCCAAGCTTTCTGTGTACCAGAATGAAAAAAGGGATTTTACAGAAGAAAAAAACCCCAGAACAACCTAACAACACATTTTGGATATGTTCTTCAGAATAAATCTGATTAAAAGAAATCAGTTATTATCAGTGGCATGAATTTCCAGGAGCAAACATTTCCCATCTCCAAAAAGAAGTGCCAGCAGAAGCAACTGCCATCCTGTTGCCCGCAATTCCAACTTCAGATCCCTAGGGAATGTTCTTCAGAAACCTAAAAATTTCTGGTCTTACTTGTCTCTTCTCTCTTTCAGTACCTCTTACTGCCTATTCACTGGTAATTCAGCATGGATAGCAAAAAAAAACCCCAAACCCCACAACCCTAAAAATCGAAGATACTCAAGAAGACAGAGAAAATTTGAAATGGTGCCTTAACTGTTGGGAATAAAAAGTAAGTGACATAGACTAATGCGTCAAAGACACAAACCCAAGGTGTATATAAATTGATGGATGAATTAAAATGTTAAAATTAGAAGAGAGGGGAAAAAGATGGATAATCTGTCATTTTCATAATACATCAACATTTGCTCATGATCAGAGATTTTTTTTTAAAGCCCATTTTATCACAAACTTCAGACTCCTGTTTGACTTAGTAACAAAGCATCTGAATAGAGGGGATAGGGCACAAATGTCTGAACAGCCTTAAACAGAGCATTACAACTGGCTGTTACTATAATAAAACTGCAACACTGCTATGAAGCTGAAACAGAACCTCATGACTGTTACTCAATAAATTTCTAAAAGATAGGTTCAATAAAAATATATCCAGTTTCTGCACTACAGAATCTCACAAGGCCACAAAAGCTTTATATATTTTATTGAATTATGCCTGAAGCATAGATTTGTAAATGAGAAATTATCTGTTCCTGAAACCTAGCAAGAAGATATTATTTTATTCACCAAAGCTGATCGTATCCCTCCCCTACCCCCCTTTTTTTTCCTGCACTCAAAAGAGCAGGCTAAAATAGCAGAAGATATTAAAGACTTTTTTGGCTGTTTAAAATACTTATCTGCATATCATAAAAATGCAGATGATTTTTTTAAAAGTGAACAGTGCCATGGGATATTGTTACGCTATGGTAGGACAGTCTTTTTAATGTTCCTGTTGTGATTTTAAGTAGGTAGGATTACTGTGTACAGCACTTACTCTGTTAGCAAAGCATGAATACAAAGACTGTTGCTGAGATACAATTATTTTTTAAAGAACATCTAGGAAATGCTTTGTGCTTGTTTTGTTTCCAACCTTAATATGTCTTTTTGATATATCTATGAGTTATGTCTATGCGAGTGGGCATACACATGCACTAGAAAGCAGTCAAGGTTCCTCTCTATTTTGAATAAAAGAATATTCAAATTATTTGTTTAGTCTTCAGTAACTCACTGCCTTAGAGTCAGCAGATAACATTCACTCAGAATGGCTATGATAAATCTGCAAGAAATATTTGTCGGAAGTCATTACATCTTAGCTACTAATGTAATAAGATTTCACCTTTCAAGAAAATCAGAGGAAGAAAAAAATAAATCATCTAATGAAATTTGGATGCATCTTTCCAACAAGTCCAGAGTTTCTAAAACAGTGTGGATTCTGTTTTTTCATAAGCCCAGAAACCAGTGGTGCAGCCAGACATTACTGCATGTCCTCTGTAATGTCGCCCAGCGAGGGGCTGTATAATTTAGAAAAGCAAACCAGAAGACTAGTGCCTCCCTGTGGAAACATTACTGTATTTTCACAGACAAATGTCAGACTCATCCAGCCATCAAAGGCAATGCTGCTGACTGATGTCTGAGTCAAAGACAAACAAACAAATCTAAAGATAACTTTAATGAAGCAAATATAAAAGGATCAAAGGCATACAGGAAAGAAAGGAGGTGCCTGCAACAGTAGCATGCATTTGGAGTTAAGCTGAAAAACAAGGAAATTCAAAGAGAAGGAGGGAACATGATTTCCTGCTTCCAAAATTTAGACATGAGCATGGCACCTAAAAAAAGAAAATGAGACATAAATCTGGTTCATTTCTCCATCACCACAGTGAGCTTACTGGCAGTAAAGCCAGCAACAATCCCACTGCACACTCTGACACTGTTCAGGCTGGCTGCAGGGCAAATGCTGTGATCCTAAAAGCATACTGAAATCTCAGCTACTACCAACTAAAAGTTCCACTGGGCAGTCCTGCTGAGAAGCCACTCTCACCAGTTTTCCACAACTGCCATCCATTATCATGGGGTTACGAAGCTGCTCTGTTCTTTCCAAGCCGAGAGGTACACAGGGTTTGATGAGTATGGACTGTGAGAAGTAAAGTTGAGTAGATGGTAAGGATGGACAGTGTCTGGTTAGTGACTGGATAGGTTTGAAAATGTGGATAGGAACAGAAAAGGATATAAATGGAGTCAAAGCACCACTTAGGGGTTACTGAAGCATGAGTTGTTTAAGGACTGAATTCTTCTCTTGATTCAGGAGATTCACAGCCACAGTGAAGCAGCTCCTGCTTTAGATGATTCCTGCACAGCCCCTGCTGATGAGTGCTCAGCTTTTGCTCCAGTTAATGTCATCTGAAGAATAATCTTTTAAGGTCCAAACCACATACCATAAGGATAAACTAATCCCCTGATGTCTACCTATCTCTAGACTAATAGCAATAAAGAGCAAACATTAATATTGTTATATTAGTTTAATTATTATTTATAACAGAAAACCTCAACCTCTTAACCTCACATGGACTGCACTCTGCCTAGCTCTGCAGCTTGGATTTTCCTTACCTTATGAGCAGCTAACAATTTAGCTCTTTAACTACACTGTTAAGTTACAATAAAACCAATTTGCAAGTATTGTTATTCCAGTAAACAATTGGAAATTGCTTCTTACAGATTTAGTGCATTTTTTTATAGTAAGAAGAGTTTTTAACAAGTCCTAGGACAATATCAGTTTGTCATAATCAGTAAATTGCATGCCTGTCACTAAATTTTACATGACTTCAGCAGAGGTAACTACAACTATTAACATGAGTAACTCTTCCACAGTTTAATGAACAGGAAACCTCTCATGTTATGGCTAAAAATAAGCAGTTAAAGTTAGCTACTTTCTAAAGCAATCTGCAATGGAATAACTGCAGCTTGCCTTACTGTGAACATCAGAGAAAGGTATTTCCTCAGAAGTACAGACTGGAGAAACCTACCACAACATAGCTACCAACTACTCATTGACAGCAAACAGGAAAAAAGTTAAAGTACCTTTTTCTACCCTGAATGTGTTAATTCCTGTTCCTCTTTCCTTAGAAAAAGCACTTCAGCAGAACAGCTTATCCCTTTGTGACCTTAGGGACACTAATAAGCGTCAAGTCATATGTTGGGTATTAGCCAACCCTGTAATCTGCATATGCCATCAGCTGGAGACTAGGAAATTCAGAAAACTGATGTAAAATAAACCTTTTATCAGGACAAGGAGGGATCTTATGAATTCTTTTCCCCTGGTTCCCATCAAAACATTTTGAAGTAAGACTCTTTTTGAACAGGTCTACTAGGAATATCTGCATATTGCAATCGTGCCTCAGTAAAGTCCACCTCCCCTAAGACTGTAGCAAGAAAATAGCGAATTTTCAATACCTGCCCTTCTTGATACTTTAAAAATAAGTTTAAAAGCTGTATTTAGTAGGGAGAAGGGCCAACAGCCAGGTTTATGGGAAGCCAAAAAACACCAAGTGAAAAAAGGGAGTCAGAGCCTTGTGCACATAAGATGAGGTTTTTTTAATTTTTTTTTTTTTTAAACACAGTTTGAGGAACATAGTGCACAGAATATTTAAGATAGTCCTTAAGAGCGTTGATTTCAAATTAAACCGTTAAGCTGTTAAGTAAATTATGAGAAAGTCAGTGAGAACAGAATTGCCAATTGCCAGAGAAGTAGAATCTGAAGAGAATATTAGTTCTCATTTTCATTTTGCATTTTCTACACCTGTTATGTACTATGCAGAATCCAGTGGTTGTTCATAGCTCTGTGGTACCACAAACACTCAAATATTAGAAAATGTATTTATGCACAATTTTCATTATCTATCTCTATATGTTTATATATCCATATACAGGTACTACTTACCTATCATGTATCTATGGTTACATGAGCTTTTAAGGTTCAAACTTCCAAGCCTTCTTTAGAACCCTGAGGTCCAGAACCTTGTTTAATGAGATTCTTCTCCTTTAACTAGATACCTGGTTGAAACAGTTGAAAAACCAGAAGAATCAAAGTGTCTTTCATGAAACTGGAACCAGCTCTAGGGAAAACAAGCACAGTAGGATAAGGATTCTGACTGCTCCTTTGATTAATGCTTGTCTTCTGGGATGGGTAGGGGTTTTTTACTCAATATTTCCATAGATCCTAAACAATTCTATAAAATGTATAGTTCATACTATACAATATCTTGATTAAATACAATACCATGTAAATGGAAGTAACGGTGAAAAAAAAAGTGAGATTGTCATAGGTTTGTGTGACTTCAGGAGCTGCCAATTCAGTATTACCAAATGTATGGTAATAATTGCATAATAGATAATGCTAGTTCTGGCCCCTCAGTTTAGTCCTCCGTTTCACACTGATATTCAAATAATCTTCAAAATTGCCTTGCTTAGTCATATGAAGACATAACAATGATGAGTGCAGTAGTTCAGAAATGTTACCTGGATACAATAAAAAATTAATTAAAATTGCTGTGGGAACTATAACTTTGATTAAACATTGTACAGTGTGATAATGTTAAGTAGTCCCATTAGGTATTTGATGCTGAATACTTAACACTAAATTTCCTTCTGTTACTTTGGCTAAAGTATTTCCATGGTTCTTTTTTCAATTAGATTTTGTAAATTTTGTGATATAAAGAAACAGGCTGACTTTTTGATAAGTGGTTTGCACTTTTTAATATGCCCAGAAGGAATTCATAGTATTTTTACAGGTCATATTTCTTTCTAATTCCACGTAATGAAGCTGTTGTTGTGAACGCTCTATCACTGATGGTGAATAAAACCTTTTCATAGTAAAAAAAAAAAAAAGTTTTCTGCTCTTACATAAACATAGGAAATTGGGATTAAAATAAAATAAGATGTAAAATTAAAATATCAAATGTATTATCAACCTGTATTTTAATAATTGTTACCAGATTTTTGAAACCTTTCACACCTGACTTAAGTTTTGCTGAAAGTTTGACTTCAGCTGTGTCTGCTAAGTACTTGAAACCCTGGCGCATCCACCTATCAAGCCACACATTTGCGTGCATTATAAATTGAGATTACACTTTGTCTGATCATTATAGGATCTACCTAGAACACTACTCCTAGCTAATGTTGCTGAGACTTCTCACAGTAAGAATTTGTAAGGATATGTAGGAGCACAGAGAGTTTATAAAAGTTTGTGTGTTTTCCCCCTGAATTAATTTTCCATACACAGTTTGCATCCTTTGTGGCCTAAATTAGCCTAGAAACAACAGCAGACAAACTTAAGCTGCTCAGACTGATGTTTTCTATATTACATATCTACCTCAGGCTGATTTCTTTTTCCTTTAAGTTTCATTTAAAATAATTCAGCCTACTTTTAGGGGAAAAAATACAGAGCTTTACACTATGGTGGAAAGATTTCGTGCTTTGAAGTGAAGGCTTGAAATCAGGATGTGAAATGCCTGGGTGTCAAGAATGTGCCTTCTGCAATCCCTATGAAAATCCAAGCAAAAAAAACCCCCAAACATGTAGCAGGGCAATAATACCCTCCATTTATCTGCTCAGCTGATTGAGCTGCTCAACGTGGACCCTAGGGCAGGCCAGCACACATGCATGGGAGGCAAAAAATATTCTAGTTCTGACCTTTCCGTGGCAAAAATATGGCAAGTCAAGCCTGGGGAGGGGGAGGATAGGTCTTCATTCAAGTGGTTTGCGTAAGAGTTTGTGTCTTTTTCAGCAATATTGAAATCAGTGATCAGAAGTTTGTGTTGATTGGTGACAGTTCAAATAAAATTCCCTGACTTCCCTGAGATACGTTGCCCACAACACTGTCTCCTAAAGAAGGAACCCTTCTCTGCCTCTGCATGTTAATACTGACATTAATACTGCTGTGCCTACCCAATGAAACAGGGCAGAGAAATGGTGTGTGCTCAAAGCTAAACCAGCCAGATTTATTTACTGATTTATTTATGCAGACCTAACCTCCAAAGAGAAACTGCTGCTTTTAGACAGAGGGAAAGTTTATGCCAATTTTAATGTACATGAAACTATGGCCTTAGAATTGCCTTTCAAGGAAACAAAAATCACATTTTAAACAGTGTTTAACCAGGCATTAACTAGATGTGAAACTCTAAGCTAGTCTATTAATAATGAAGTTGCCGACTAAAAATTTAAAGAAGCTAAGATCAAATAAAGATGAAACAGACTGAATCTCATTTTTATTCTTGCATCTTTATACAGTGGAGTATTTTATGTCATGTAGTCTTTTTAGACTTGAAGGAAAAATGACCTCCTCCTGTTTTGGGAAAGTCGTTGAACTGGACCAAAACTGTCCACTTAGATATTGCCAGTTAAGCAGCTATTATGGAACTGCACCTTCAAATTCTTATTCTGACATGCAGTCATATGTATAGAAACAGTTTTCAGGAGGAAGACCCAGTTCTCCATATTTTACAAGAAATCTATTCGTTAATATAGGCGCAAGAGGATCTTCTGTGTAAATGAAGATTCCTCATGGGGTTGTATTCCCATTGCAAAGGTAGAAGTGAGAATCAAGATAATACTTTATAAATTGAGGTACAACTGCACTTTCTGTTTTGGCTTTCTATTTTTCATGTTAGGGGAAGGAATGATGACATGTTCATAACAAAATATGTAATGACAAAGCACGTGCATAACAGCATAGTTTATGGGTTGGTTTGTAAGGGCATGAGCTAGTCAAAATTATTCACATAACTCCCTCTCACCTTTTTCTTGCAGTGAAGATATTGTGAATGGGTTTTTTGTTTGTGGTTCATTTTCCTCTCCAGACAATAATTTCCCTGCATCCTTATTTTCCCTTTCCAGACCCTTTTATACACAAAGAAGGCAAATGCAAAACCAGAGGAATTATAAACATAATACATTATATACCATGTAATATATTCAAATGCATTGCATTAAAATTCTATTCAAAATAAGACATTTTAGAAGAGAAACATTTTTGTAACCATTTCAAAGAAAAAAATCATTTTCTGGTTCTTTTCAAATCGTCTAAAATATAATATCTGACATGTCTTGAGTTATAAGATTTCAGTGTAAATTTACACATTAGTGACTTACTGCTTACATTTGCAGTGCAAATATGCTCTTATAGTGTAGTCTAATGCCTTGGTTTAATCTATTTTGTAACATAATGTAGTTGGTTCTAATAGTGCTGGTTTTTTAAAAGATAATAAAATATTTTGCAATCATATAGCAGAAGACACAAGAATTCTGTGCTTTCCTATGTTTACATTCTCCTTCCTTACAAATCTATCCATTCTGACAGCAACCAATCCCAATTAAACTGCTTTGGAAACTGATAAAATGTCCCTGATGTGGCCTTAATGTAACAGAGAATCAGGCATATTCAATTTCACAAGGATGCTTTCAATTTCTACTACCACAAGAAAGGCTAAACTCAGGTGCTGACTCATTAAATATGATTGCCATTTACACTAAGACCTCTTCACACAAATCCTGCTTTGTAAAGTAGCATTAGTGCTAAAGTGAATCAGATCCATTAACTCAATGAGCCAGTAGCTGGTCTATTTAAATTTTTGGGGGGGGCTATAATTGACTCCTTGGGGGTTTTCTATGGTTATTCTTTTAGCTCTGTGAATAGTTATTGATTACAAGAAATAAAACCAGTTACGCAGTCCTTCCAGGGGCATTTTTTCAGTTTCTTTGGGTTTGTCTAAATAAAAATGAAAATAAAATATGAAAGTTTAAAACATCCTCCATTTTAAGATGTTGTGATGATCTAACCTGTACAGGTTCAAGTAGGATTTATTAATATGATTTTTAAAAGTATGTAATTGTCTAAAGTGTAATTAGATGCTTGAGGGTGTTTTTGAAAGTGTGTGCTTGCCTCACGACCATTGAGATCACATGAAATGACAACTTCCTTCCCAAGATCTAGTATTACCGCCAGCAAAAGCACTGACTTGCATTCTGGATGACTATGCTCTATTAATAGCATTCAAACTCTTGAAGGAGAGCATCCTACATAAAAATGTCCCAACTGATTATGACTTCCCCTTCTAGAGGGTTTGGTGGTGATAAATTAGAAGCTCATTTTCTCATGTGTTGTGACCAAGAGCTGTAGCAAAACAAATGTGCTCATAGGAAAATGTTACCAACCAAAGAGTCTACATCCAGGTTGCTTATTAATAGCTCTCAAAACATCATTAAAGGGAAGTATTGCTATCGTCATCTTCCAGATGACAAAACCAAAGAGTTTTGCCACAGAAAAGTAAGAAAGTAAGGCAAGTATTACATTTATTTCATTTTCTATTCAAGTGATGGGGGCCTTGCTCTCCTTTAAGCTACATGCCATATTCCTTTTTTCCAGCAGTGATCCATGTCTACTATTATAAATCTCATTCTGCTCAGAAATTACCTCACTGGAAAACTGTATAATAATACTTTAAGAAGCATTAAAACCTCCTAGGTCTTCCAGTGTCCTTGCCTTATGTCAGAGCCTCAGCAGCCTGTGAGGTGCTGTAGATGCACACAGAAGCCAAGTTATTATGGCTCTGTTAAATGGAATTCTAAAGAGAGTTCATCAGGGATGTTTAGGAACTAACTAATCCACAAGATAGGCTTGTGAATCTGTTTACCATCCAAACATGAATAAAAACATTAAGCAAATGATGGTAAATTGCAGCAACTGTTAAATACTATTGTAAACACTGAAAGGAACAAGTAATGTCAGGAGCAGGGCCCAACATTCATGGGAGAAAGACATCTTGTATTTACGCCCTTTCACCTGAAAGGCGATCCCTAAAAGTTAGCGGACTAGGATTTGGTGTCCTCCTCCATCAAGTCTCCCATGCCAGCCTAGAAAAGTAGCCAGAATAATTTCTTTCAGCAGTGCAGCATTTACAGAATATGGCTATTTTTCTGCCCCATATCCTCAGACCATTAAGATAGCTGAGATACTGTTGAACCCTGAGTCTCAGTAAAGAAGTAAGGACTAAAGAGACATCTGCTACTGTACTCTGAAAGATCTCATCTCAGCTTTACAAGGCTCAACATTTATTATTACCTTTCCTTTCCATTACTTTAACTCATCTCAGTATACAGGTGCAGAGAAATGACAATAACATTTGAATATATTTTATCCCCTTTTTTTATCCTCATCTCCCTTTTAGCTCTTTTCTTCAGAGAATGACAATTGCTACTGCAGGAAAATCAGTATTACTGCTGTCCAAAGTAGATTCCTCCCAAATGTAAATGTTTAAATATTAGCACATTTCTATATGGTAAAATGGATCATGGCTGCATGTCATCCTACCAACACCCTGAGGCTTGTCCCAGGATGCTCCTGAATTTCCAGCAGTGCCTGCTAGCAAAGCACTGTCTCTGATCTGCCCTTCTCCTTCACACCCCTGGTGATTGCTACTGCAAGAAAAGGCCCTTAGGAGTTACTCAAGCACCAAGGAAAACCAAAAATCACTGAATTACATGGCAAGGTGGTGGTGGGTTTTTTTGGGAGGGCGGGTTGTGGGGGGGGGGTGAGCTGCAAGGGTGGCCTGTGTGAGAAGAGAATCAGGGGCTGAAGTGCAAGCAGCTTTTCTGCCTCCTGTGATATCCTTTAAAAGATTTGTACAATCAAAGTTGGTATGTTAAGGACATCTAGGAAGCAAGGAAACTCAGTTACGACCAATTCCACAGATTTCCAAATTTCCACAGACACCTACCCAAACTACACAAGCTGCAAAATATAGCATATCTCATTATCACAATGTCTCAGCTCAGATCTTCCATGAAACCTGAATTGCTTACCTTTAAAATGCTGCTGCTCTCTTACAGTTTCTGTCAGATAGATCACTTTTCTTTTTTAAAAAAATAGCTAATTACCTTGTCACAGCCTACAGGTATATTGCTGACCCTTCTCTGCCCAAGAAAAAGTGCTTTGGGTTCTTTCTATTCACAGAAAACATTGCTGATAAAAGTCCTGTATTTGGAGAAATGCTGTTGTTTACACAGAAGATACAAACTGTCCTTTTCCCTTAAACATAAAGTAACATATTAAACAGTTTACTTTCCAGTAAATATTGCCCAAAGAGACATTACTGGCGCTCACTTCAGGTTGGTGGGGGCATTTGATGCACAGCTGAGACCAGTTGACCACTCAGCCTCAGCTGCAGTTGCTGTCAGACCCAGGGCATTGCCTTACCTCTTGGGCTTTGCTGTTGATCCTGAATCAGCTAGGGCTTCTTCTTGGGAAGGTGGCACCCGAACAGCCATCTAAATCCTGCTGGTGGTCTTAAAAAACAAACTAAAAGCAAAAAAAAAAAAAGCCTCAAACCCTACAACCCTAAGCACACCACTCTGGTGGTGATGCTATTTTGTGCTTGGAAAGAGATGAAAGAACTATCCTTTACTTGAAGTACGTGTGCACCAGTGGTGTTCCTCTTCAGACAGAGAGGAGGAAAACAGCTCTGTTTTCTCAGAGGAACCCTTCCTGAGATTGGTAGACAGCTTCAGCACATGGTAAATGGATTTTTGCTCTGGAACTGCTCATAAATTTCAAGTTGGACTGAAAGATATAAGTAAAAAATTTGCCAGCAACACTGATAAAAGCATCAAAAGAAAATCCATAAGTCATAAGCACAAAACAGAGCAAGACTATATGTTTTATAGTGGGGCTAAGGGTGGGGTGGGGTGTGTGTAGAAAAAGAGGGAAGTGGTGATGATAATGAATCTCTTTTCTTACCTTGGCTGTGTGAAAGATGAGCTCACATGACGTATTTTGTGATTAAAAGGTTTATTGCTAGAGGAAAATAGAGAAAAGAGCTCAAATTAGTGCAAGAGGACAGCTGCAAGTGAAATGACTTTAGAGTAAAATTTCTGAATAAGCCTTGGACTAATAAATGGAAGCTAGGATTCTCTTGCTCAGTTGTATGTCTGAGACTATGATATCATAATCTCCCTTTTTTTTCTATTTATAGTTTTTCCCCTTTTCTCTTAATATTAAAGAAATTATAGAAAACATCATGCATAAACATCACTATAATCCACCCAACAGGGGCATGAGAATTACCTCAGGTAGAGAACGAAGCTGAACTGGGTCTCTTACAGTCATGTACAAAGACATTAACTGTGGCTATTGTATGAGCAGAGAAAGCAGTGAGGGATATTCCTCTTTCTCTCTTAAATGACCTGTATCTTCTAGTAATGACTACTGTGTTAAGATCCATGAGGCAGAAAGTGGCAAGGGAAGAAAATACCTTTTTCTGGATAGCAACTCTTTTTAGGCATGCACTAGCATACTCAATCTTATCAAAACTGAAGCCTTTTTAGGCATGAACAGAAGTAGTCTTCTATGTGCTTGTGGAAAATTGAGATAAAAAAAGTATGACAGTATTAGAAGAGTGAGGCTGGAAGTGTTTGAAAATGTTTAGGGTTGCAATTTAGTTTGTTTTTTTTTTTTATCTCTGGCTTTAATGGGTTTGAAACGTGATGTGCTTTAAATGTACTGACTCTAGCTTCCAAGTGTTGGTCCACAGGTCTTCCAAACTTTTAGATGTTAGTGTTTGTATCAATTTTTGATTCTGAAGTTTGTTACCTGAGCCCTAGATTTTCTCAGAAAGCAACTATAAAAGTGACACCTTAAGTCCTACTTTCAAACAGCATATAGCTTTATTCTACTGACAAATGCATGCTTAGTCACTGGGACAGGGTGGTGGACAGGACTGGGAGAGAAGAGCATGTAGTTACTATACTACTGCTTTCAAAAATAAGTCCTACACCACATCTGTGCTGTGCAAGGAACTACTGTTTGAAGACCTCTATCCTTCCACTTATTCAGCTGCTACATCCACAGTATTATGTGGATATATCTCCATCATACTGTTTCTGGAGAAAATATCAACTCATGACCTAGAATCACTCTCCCTGCACACACACTGCTTCTCAGACCTAGAAGCAGCATGGTTGATACTACACTCAGTAATCTCCAAGCAGAACAGACATGCTTTTGATCTCATTTTTAACATCAGTTTAATTAATGAGCCTCTACCTCCATTATGAAGTACCAGATAAACCAAAATCTTTTAATGAGTGGGTAAAATTATGTGTCTCAAAAAATGGAGGGAAAGCAAGAATGGGTGGGAGTAAACAAGGTCATGTTTCTGCAGTTATACTCAGTGATGCCAGAAGGCTATTTTCCCTGACTGCTCTAGGGATTTTTCTTATGCTTATCTGCATAGTAATCCCTGGTTCTGGATGGGGAAGGACTCTGGAGAAAATTGAAAGTATCCAAGTAAGAAAAAAAAGTTGATTCTTCTTATGTAAGTGTGAGGATGTTGGGGGTGGAGAAGGTGATTTCAGGACATTTATTCTTTTTGCAAGGCAAAGCTTGGGACATTTGATAGACAGTCCTGAGACTTGCAGACTTCTTCAGGATGGTAGAGGGGCTCTGAACCAAGGAACGAAAACCTTGCCTTGATGAAATGCAAAAAAAGCCCCATGTTAGGAAACTTTTAGCTATACCATATGACCAAAAAAACCTTTTAAGTATTGCCACTTAAAACCAGCTAGACATACTAGACAAACACAACTAGCTTGCCTCTCCCAGGACGAGGCCTCATTGCAGCTGGACCACTACTCTGAAGTCAGATGAGATAATAAAGTTAGTTATTAACACCCTGTATGTAAAAAGTTAAGAGAAACTTTTCAAACCAACAATCCCTTTTATTAGTAATGTTTCCAAGGGAGATCACTATTCCTGGTGTCCCTGCAGAGCAGAGTAAATTTCTTCACTTTATGGTTTATTAATAATCTCCAAGTTTCTGCCAAGATAAGTTAATTTCTCTGATGTTTTAGGTTTAAATTTTCTTGTTTTTCTCAAGAGTTCTTTAATGGACAAGGTTTGGAAGGAAAGCAGCTGTCAGTTACATTTTAGAAGGTGGTTTTTGGCAGAGACATTTATTTTCTGAGCATTGCAGTCAAATCTGTCTAAGAACTGATAGGCCAAGGTCAAACCGCAGTAATCTTTTGAAAGTAAATAATGAATCTTTTCAAGTATTTTGACAGAAAACAAACTTTTCCAGCTAAAGGGCCATGGAAATACAGTGCGTGGAGAGGTGTACTTATAAATATATATTTTTATGCACATGTGTACAAGTGTGTGTGTGTGTATATGCATTCAGAGCTAGAAACAATTGTGGCATTTGCTTCTAACATCATAGTCCAGGTGATACTTGCTGAAGTATAGGCTTTATACTATTATAACCTCATTTTTATGAGAAGTAGGGAAAATGTGTTTGGGGTGCAACTTTCAGGAAAGTACTTATTTTTAAAAAACTTCAAGGGAACAGTGCATCTCCTGCTAAAGAGAGAAGCAACAGTTAGAAATAGTGGGATAAATAGATTTGAGAGAGTTACAGTTCACAGCATTTTAAGAAGTGATTGATGAATCAAAAGGATTGTGTGTTAACTGCAGATATGAATGAAATCTTCAGAACTTATGGATCCTAAATATCTGTACTGTAGTCGAACACAAGGCATAACAACAAATTGATGGATGGGCAGTTCTGTCCCTCCAGTCCATGATTCTTTGGGGAATTACGTTAACGTATTATTGATAATTCTGGTATCTTCCCAGAAGAACCACAGAAGATAATGCTGCTTATTAATGAGACCAGCAAAAAGAAATGCATGGGAGATGAGCTCCTACCCATCCATTCTTGCCTGGGGCTACAGTTCCATGCCATCTATTAGTCTCCTTGCAAACTGTCGCGTTGGACTGCTGTTGTCCTGAGGACAAATATGATGAATAGGGTCCTAAAATTCTGTTACCAGATATAAAGTTTAAATTTCATTTCCTCCTAACTCTCAGAAGGAAAAGTATAATTTTCCCAGCACAGGTTGGTTAATTTAAATATTCAGATGGAAACAATACTAGCGACTTTTCTGTTTTCCCCTATAACCAACACATAACAGGTCCAGCTGGGGAAAGGAGAAAAACAAGAAAATACCAAGTCAAATCTAGAAAGTGATAGAATAATGTCTAGCCATCTTTAGAAGAGACATCACTATTCTCAAGGCACAGTGAGATGTCTTCTTATTACAAGAAATATGTATTTACAAGGGTTAAATGCAAACAAAGTAATATAGATGTTTTCACCCAAGAAGTGAGCATGTTGCTCTCTTTTTATCACACCTGTATGTAAAATAAACATTAATCAATTTTCATTTTTAAAGTTTGCTCCTGAGAGCTCATGGAACATATGCTTTATACAGTTCACGATGCATATTTGAAGAAATAGTCAGAGGTATTAATATGGATATTAAAATCAGCAATGTTTTTGTATTTAGAGTTTTAAGAATACTTGAGGACTTTGGATGTTGAAATGTTATGCACATTTTCAACACTATTTCACCTAGCATCACTCTCTGAAGATCTTGTGACTGCAAAGAGTTATTAGACATGTAGTTACAGTCAAGGATCACAGCAGTATTAAAGATCTGCGCCTGTCCTTTTATTGTTCTGTTGTTCTCAAATTAGTAAACCCTAGAAATAATGGGTTTTTAAAGAGCTCTCACCTCTGGCATGTGAAACCTCTGGTTTCACAGTTTTCTGCAGCCCTCTTAACACTGGCACAGCTACTGCTTTTTAAAAAGGTGGATTTAAAAAAATAGTCAGGTTTTATTTAATATTTGAGTGTTACAAAGCCTTGGTCTGCCTTTGAACGACAGAATGTGTAATGGGTGGTAAAACCCATTCCTCTGCGAAGCAGCACACTGATAACAAAGGAAGCATTTAAGAGCAATACCGCCTGAAAGGGAAGATGAAATCACAGTTTGCCAATAAAGTCACTATGCTTGCACTTACTGGAATTATTCTATCTACGTGCAACATGCAGCCCAAGATAGAAAACCAGAAATTTGAGTTTACAGATTATTTTTAATTCACATAACAGCAATGACCAACGCAATAACAGTATGTGGAGAGTATATTGGATGAATTACACATTTTGAGATCCAGGTTTGAATATCTTTTTAGGGAAAAAAAAAAAAAAAGGAATCAGATATGATTTCAGAAAATATAGATAGTAAAAGGAGTAACTTAATTATTGTGATGAAACAAATTATGTGGGTTGTTTCTTGATACTACTGGACATTGAAAAAGAATAGTTGAGTGTATTTGCACTTGCGAGAGCAGGGCAGGGTTATGATTTCCAGCTTATTTACATTACAAAATAGAGCAGCTCTTTCCTTCCACTAAAGAGGGAAATAGATCTTCTTAATGTTCAATTATTGAACAGTTGCTGTGTTTGTGCAAAATGCACAAAACATGAGAGAAACAGGAAGATAAAACAATCATTCCCAGAAAAGTGAATCTTTCTTTAGTTGTCGCTGTAATTTAGGCAGTCAGTCATACAAATATTTATGTATACCTAACTGAACCGAGGTGAAAGCTTTAATTGGGCTTTTCTGAGATGAAGCTTCACTGAAGTGACACAAGCAAGTATGGGAGACAGTAGGCTTGTGAAGAGGTATTGTCTTCAGTTTTCCCACTCTGCTGGTAGTTTATGTAAGTGTACCCCACTTATCCATGCATCAGCCATTCACTTCTGTGTTCAAACCATTAAAAATAAGCATCTGCTACACTTCTCAGCCTAAAAGCTAGCCTAATAATTCAAATTATCACAACTCATGTATGTATTTCTCTCTAGATTCATGTATGTATACCAGGACTACTTCTGGATATCACACTGCTAATAACTTTCACTAATTGTAAAAAGACACTGTAATAAACATTTCAAGAGTAGAAGCAAAATTATTTTTCTGCTTAGAATTTTTATCTCATCAACTAAAATCTTAGTAAGAATATGTCTGCAAATTCTCCAATTTTTGCATGTCTAATTCAGGCAACCCTTTTTCCTTAGTTATTAGGGCTGCAGAATCAAATACATTCCTTTGTACTATTTCCTAGGGAATGTGTAATATGCTCTCAGATTTCAGCCTATGTGCACATTTGGAGAAAGATGCAAAAGAAGGTGATACAGACCTTGTTCTTAAAATGGAAGAAGGGGCTAAATGTGGCCCCTAGACCATACACCCACTAAAAGATAGGCGGGTTGCATTCTTTTTCCTCTACACTCCCCAATACTAAGAGGGACAAGGAAATTTGAGTTGTTGTCTTTTCCCCTCCTTTTCTTTTCTTTGTTTTCATTGAGGATCAAGCTAATACATTTCATTAAATAGAAGGCTGGAGAAAAAAAAAAAAAAACTAGAAATAGCAGGAAAGAGAATACCATGTAACTTTTTGGGTTTTTTGTTCCCTCCACAACCTATTGAATAAAAAGAAGCCTTGCCGCCAAGCTCCCTGGATCTACTCTAATTTAAACTTGTACTCTTTCGGTGTTAATAATTCATTTATAACCTGACTTAAAATATTAGAAATAACTAAAACAAAACTTCCACGGAGAAAACAAGCTTTTAAGGAAAACCTAACACAGCAAACAGGTCCAGCATAAGAAAGGGCAGGGAATAAACAAGGGTAAGGCTTTCTCAGATACTGTAGCCCTTAATTATTGCACGCAACATGAAATAGGGTAGTGCAGGTCAACAGTATGCTATAAAAATTGATCATAGATCAAAGGATCATCAATAATGCAGCTGCATCGCAGTTTTCTCTATGTAATTCTTTATAGAGCTTTCTTTTTACCGATGTCAGAGGGAACACCCTAACTTTTGTCTCCTCTTAACTTCTTTCCCTACTAAGGGGTAGCATCAACAGTTAAAACATTGATTTTGGCACAAATGATATCGCACTTCAGGATTCTTACCTCAGCCTGACCCACAAAGGCTGTTTAGTGAGCCCTGTATATTATATTTTTCTGTTTTTACTGACTCTGAGCAATAAGCAACTTTGCAGAGATTCTGCTTAAGCCAAATTTTCTTCCACAACTTTTTTCTACTTCATGTACTTCCCAGGTAAGTGATAGGTAAATTCTATTCAGCACATTTAGAGATCTGCGGTACAGATGGCAATTGTGAATAACTGTTTTAACACCTGAGATAATAAAACAGGTCAAGAAAGAGGGCATAGACTTTGTCAAGCCTTCTAAGAGGGTGTCCTGGTTTCAGCTGGGATAGAGTTAATTGTCTTCCTAGTAGCTGGTACAGTGCTATGTTTTGAGTTCAGTATGAGAAGAATGTTGATAACATACTGATGTTTTCAGTTGGAACTAAGTAACGTTTAGACTAAGTCAAGGATTTTCCAGCTTCTCATGCCCAGCCAGCGAGAAAGCTGGAGGGGCACAAGAAGTTGGCACAGGACACAGCCAGGGCAGCTGACCCAAACCGGCCAATGGGGTATTCCATACCATGTGACATAACATCTAGTATATAAACTGGGGGGAGTGGGGGCAGGGGGATCGCCACTCGGGGACTAACTGGGTGTCGATTGGCGGGTGGTGAGCAATTGCATTGTGCATCATTCGTATATTCCAACCCTTATATCATTACTGCTGTCATTTTATTAGTGTTATCATTATTAGTTTCTTCTTTTTATATCCTATTAAACCATCCTTATCTCAACCCACGAGTTTTATTTCTTTTCCCCATTTTCTCTCCCATCCCACTGGGTCGGGGGGGAGTGAGTGAGCGGCTGTGCGGTGCTTAGTTGCTGGCTGCTGTTAAACCACAACAGAGGGGAAAACGGTGAGGAAAAAAAAATTCATAGTCGACGTCACAAATCTTTAACTCGTGCTAGCCAGATCAAAACAAAGTATAAGCAAGAATAGCTCCTTGAAAGGACAAGAGTTTGATGTAAGCTTACAGATGCAATCGTTACTTCGGCATTACCATCACTTTTTGGCCTGCCTTTTTAGGCAAAACCAGTAACACTGTGTTTAAATCTGGTTTTGTTGTATTGGTTAGTGGTGCCTTAATATTTAAAAAAATCTGACTTATTCAGTCTCAGAATGGTATAGTCTTATTTTACACGGGTACACTGTAAACTATGTGAATATCACTTATTCTCAGTTTAGCTGTTATAGTTTACGTGACATGCTGTCAGATGCCTTCCCTATTTTGAATATACACTGTCTACCATGCCAACTGTTAGGTCTGTGATACTTTGAAACAGCTAAGATTTCTCACAACTGCTTTAGCCTCTAGCCTCAGTGATCAAATCTCAATATGCAGATTTGGAATGCCTAGACATCTATATCCAGGATTTTTTTATTTGCCCTTCATGATGAAAAGCTCTGGTCTTTTTAAGCCTTGAATGAAAATGTTTCTGAATTTTTAAAAATCCCCTATATTTCATGCCAAAATCTCACCATATAATTGAATATGACTGATCTTCTGCCAAGGCCTGAATAGCAGGGAGAACTGCCTGCAGACATGTTTCACAATTTCTGTTAGTAAAGCACTTCACTTGGAACAATTTTTTTGTGTGTGTTAAAACTTCATTCTAAAGTTGTGAAAAAAAAAAAAATCTGATGCTTATATTAATTACAAAGTAAACAATTTGATTAAGACTGCAGCACAGATCTGTCACCCACCTCATTACTTTCTCAAATTTACACTAAGTTAACCATAGTTTGCTTTGGTGTTTTCTTACTTTGTTTTCTTGCTAGCAAATTTACTGGTAGTACTCTGACTTCAGGAGAAGCAGAATCTGTCTTCTGGATGGGTAGTTGTTTGTTCAGCAGGGACAAAGCCAAGACCCCCACATTGGACACTTACACATTCAGTTCAATTCTAATTTTTGTGCAATAATGTTATTATTGCTCCAACCCTCACCCTGCTGTACAGCACTGCTGCTGCCACATGCATCTTTTAGTCAGAGCACACAGGACAAATCTGGCACGTAGATCCTGATATTTAATGGGCATACAGTTCTCACTGGTGCTGAGTCTGGAAATTTTAACCAAGATCTTTAAATCCAAGAAAATGCTGCTACACTGTTATATTCCAACCTTTACTTACTTCCTGTTAGCAGTAAATTGTCGCTTACTTTTGAATGTTTCTAGCAACAGTTTTGGTTTTTGAAGCCAGAAGTCTGTGTTCAGCTACAGCAGTATCACTGAGGGTCCATACTTAGCAATTTCTGTAGAATCACAAATAGCTTTGTCTTTTTTGCTCTTAAGCACAGATTCTTTGAAAAGACCATTTGGGCATGCTGGAGTGAGTGATTTCCGGTAGATGGAAAACAAGCAAAGCCATCTTCTCTGTGACTACTATGGTAGGCTTCTGAAACAAGACAAAAGCTACTAAGGAGACACCATCCCACTTACTATAATTATAAAACCCTTATAATTCTCCTGTGCTACATAAGAGGAAAGGAAACTAGAGAGGGAAAGCTGCATTGGTCCTGCAAACAAAATTGTCCCAAGCTTCATCTGTTTGTTGTGAATCAAACTTGTACCATAAAATTAACACACAGTAGTTTGACACGGCTGCTAGGAATTATATGACTGATACCTTTCTCCCAAGCACGGGTGGACACCTCACAACTAGCATGCCAGAGGAAGATCTGTACCTACACACTGAAGATGAACAAGTTCACACTACTGCAGATGGCAAAGACAATCCTGCCAGCATCCCTTTGTCTATGAGACAGGAGGAAAGCTCAGTTTGGAAGCTCTGCTGACCTGGGCACAGCAAATGGCTAAGTCAGCCATAGAAGTTTCAATATCAGGATTTGCATATGCACCCTGTCATAACTCCTACTCTGTGTTCTGGTGTAACAAATCATGGGAAAACTTTTTCTGGAAAAAGGTTGTATTATTATATAGTCTCCTCCTGTCTCTAAGATCAGAAGACAATCATTTAAAAGGCATGCCAGGTACAGCACATTTGAATAGCGCCCAGCAGAATGACAACAATACAGTAACAGGCTTCAGTATTTCAGAGTGATGAATGGTATCAACTCCCCCAAAGATGTTTAAAAACATACAAATAAGAGTGATTAATTTCAGAAAGTTGCATTACTGAACATATCTTAATAAAAGCATATTATAAATGCTAAATTGTGCTTCCAATACAGTTTCAGCTCACCTTGAGACTAATAAGGTAAAATATATGTTACGCTACACTACTTATTAAAATCAGTTCCATATATACATCTAGGTGGCTTTTTTCTTAAACTATAACGTGAGCTGACCAGAGTATTGCATGATACTGGCATAAATATTCTACAGTGACTTGTATTTCATGTCACACAGCACTTAATATCTTGTTAATAGTAATATTGGGATTCACCTAGAAAAGAAAAGGCTTTCAGAAAGAAAACATCATTTAGCAGGCTTCTACTGAATGGTTCCGAGACACCTTTGTAGGCTGGAAAAAAAGAAGTCATATTTTCTGTACATAACCTTTGGCAAAATACAAGTATAACCAATCCCTCATCCCCTTATTAAGCCATTTGAATAAAGGGAGGTTTCAAATGCACAAATACCAGCCAGCTGTTTGATTCACCTAAGAATAAGGAATACATTGTCTATTTTCCATTGTGCTTTTTGAAAAGTCCTACTTTGCCCATTAAGAAGTTAAAATAGAAGGTAAAATTTCAAACAAGATCATGGCACAAAACTGGTCATTTGGGATCTGATGTGACAGATCACTAGCATCAAAAAGAAACAAAAGGAGGGGATGAAAAATAGATTTGTCCAAAATTAGAAAAAGATCAAATGCAGAAAAGGAGTAGAAAATGTACAGTCATGCTATGGGAATTTTATCTTGAACTGAAGAAATCTGTCTTCTTTCTCTTGAGAGTATGAGATGAATCAAAGTTTGGGAGCATCTTTGTCCTGGGAGCTAGAGATATCACAAAGAGTTCTTGCAACAAAGGAGCATGTTGTGACATCAAAGCAAACCTGTACACAAGTACACCAGAAATCTGGTTGAACATTACAGGCATGAAGAATTCTTCTGCAACTCTTACTCCTGACCAGTGAATGTGGGTTGCTGACAATAAGCTATGCAACTCCCCTCTTTGCTATTCTGTCAGATTGCCAAGTGGTGCAAAATGCTTCAGGTTGTACATTGCATATGTTCATCACCTCCATGAAGATACAAAAAAGAGAAAGGAAACCCATTGTCATGCCTGCCCGCCCAAAAACTGGCTCAACCTGCAACACCCATGTACAAGGGGATCTCTGAGGAGCTTATGGCTAATGGTTTCTGTTTCATGCTGTTGGTGTCTTGCTGACCTAAGCAACACAACCAGAGCAACACACATTGGTTGTTCTTCTTGTTGGTTTTTTTTTTTCCAATAACTACATTACCATGTTGACACAGGTTGAATGAGAGAACAGAGCCTCAGTGCAGTGTGTCTAGGAAACATAAAATGCAATGATATTCTCCACCATAAAGGGATAATTAAAAGACAAGCAGATGAACAGAAATGAACACTGTAAAACTGAGCAAGAGAGGGAAGAAGGATCCAGGTTTTCTTAGTGTGTCAATACTGAACAGGTTCAGAATCATATAACACAATCTTTTTAATGTCCATTTTGCACATTGTTTCATGTGTGCCAGTTACTCTCCTTCCCTTTTCCCAAGAATCTGGCCCTTGACCTACAAAAACATGGTGATTTTTAATGTTCTGCAGGAAGGTTGGCTTAGTTAACCCTGATACACAATGAAGCAAACAAGGCATTCCTAATGGCAACATGAAGAATACCCTACTGAAGAGCATTTTAATCTCCAATCCCACAACCGTTTGTTGCAAAGTTTTTCCTCAAATGACAAAACCTCAGAGTTTTTACTACTGACACCACTTTTGTAGAGCTACTGTTACACTGCTCCTGAACACATCCCCATACTCTTGTCATTTGCCTCTATAACTAGAAAACCAGAAAACATAAACCTTTGTCTGTACCTCTACACAAAGGTAAACAATCTCTATAAGACATTTTTTGGCTGAAGGCCATCTATAAGTGACTAAGCCATAAACCTCTGAGCAATGTGATTTACAATAGAAGTGCTACCACAGTAGAAATGAAACTTAGTCTTAGTAGTGTGAACAGCAGCTCCTATTATAATGAATCAAGACAGTAATCCGGATAGTTTGAGAATAATATGCTTTGCAGTTTTTGGATCATTTAACGAGGCCTATCATGTCTTTTCTGTACTTGAGAGAATTATTCCACGTTTTACGAATGGGGATTTAACTATTTCTAAAACCTCACTGTTGAATATAATTTTGTCACTACCCAAATTTATATTGTAAAATATTCTATTGTCTGTGAGACTGTTGCTACTAATGGAACAGATTATGCTAGCTTTTCATTGCTATTATGGACAAGCACACAGATGAAGCAGCAAAAACAGTGGCATATTAGAAACCAAGCAGACTTGTGAAACTTTATTCTTATGAAAGACTAAAGCACATTATTAGGATGATACACTGCACTTGAAGAGAAGCAAAATGACCCATTTTGTTCACACACGATAAGAGAGCATTTGGATTGCAGATCTGTTTTAAGGTTACATATCCCAAAGGAGCTCTAGGTTAGTGCACATGGGAGAGATTTCAGCACGGACATATGTCAGAGGGGAACAGACATCAGAGTGACAAACCTTTAGTTATCCTTAGGTAGCAAAACCAATTCCTTTACAACAGGTCAGGGATTCCTGCTGTGAAACGGGGCTCTAAAAATCCCACTCTCCAACACAGGAGCGTGCTTCTAAGGGGTTGCTGTGTAAGTATTGTACCACCTTTCAGAAGTTAACCAGAAATATTTTTTAGAAGATGAGAGCTAAAAGTCTTGTGTAGTTTTTTTCCCCAAACAATGAAATATCTTGTGGGGACCTACTAGTACAAAGACAGGTTGTTCTGCTAGAATGAATATGAACTTTCTGTGTTGAGTCTGGCTGTAACACTGTGGTATTACAAATGCTTAATACATCACATTTTTTTCTAGTATTGGGAGGCTGAAGTTACAAGTTGACAAAGGATAAAGTCACATGTACAGTATAGTGGTTATCCATTAAGAAATTCTTGCAATTTTTGTCAATTTGAAAGCTGGCATTGCACTGCTCAGCCCTGTGACACTTCAAGGCAATGAATGCTCACTGGGAGGAATGCTGTTGCCACCTTGATTCCAGTGGAAAACTCAGCCCACCCTTCCCACTTTTAGAACATTAGTCTTTCTATTGTAATTGCATCCTAGAAGTTACGGTGCAGAAGATATAATTTCCTTTAAAAGTTGTGGAGGAGTTGAATGGCAGAAGAAAAACTTTATCGCTTACTACAGTAATCTGTTTGACATACTCTAAAACAGCATAGTTAGTTGATGTTTGTTGCTACTTGCGTTCAGAGTAGCCTCTCCAATGGTCACTAATTCTGTTTCAAGAACCTACTCAACTACATTGGTTTTGCCTCATACCACTAACCTACGTTAATCACTGCAAAGGCTTTTTCTTCCCCCTCCCCCTCCATCAACCCACATTCAGTTACTTTTATCACAAGCTATAGAAAATCAGGTTTGGAACACAGATTTCTTTTGCTCATGTAGCACAAACAGCAACAAACATAAAACAGGTCCAAAGAAATTCAAGCCCCAGCTTCCCCTTCTACAAATTTTATCCAGTTGCTATAATTTGTAGCCCAGGTTTTCCTTCTATTCTCTCCAATCATGTATCTATCAAGAATTGGTCAACTGATTAAGTGAAAGATGTACTGAAAGTTCCTTATATACTGCACAATGACATTTACCAGTTTGTACATCCATATTTCATAATGCCACAGCAACCCTTCATTAGGCCGTGATGTAGCATTAAATGTGCACATGGGTGTCAAATGAACTACTGACTGAATTCTGTATTTGTTGTCAGTTAACTGATGAACTGACTCTACTACAGGAAAATTCCAGTAGGCTTTGGCTACTGTTGACTTTAGTTTGTTTCCTAGGAGCTATAAAATACCTCAATAAAATGCCATTTCAAAAAGCAGAAGAAAGAAGGAAATCCTAGTACATGGAAGAACAAGAGACTATGCTATTGCTTACCTCTGCTGTGGACAGCAATATCACAAAACGTTATATTGTGTAGGATGTTGGATTTCTTTTGTTGTGCACTTAAATGAAAATCAAAAAGGAGAGTTGTCTAGGGCAGTCAAAGGGTAAGAGAAATAATTGTCTAGCCTAACATAGGGAAAACTGTGGTAGCAAATGGAGAAAGAATGCTCTTTAAGACCTTAAGAAGTTTTACTTTCTGAAATAAATGCCTTCCCTACAGCAGGGGCCCAGAAACTGTTTGAGCTTAGAGAAAGGTTATTTACAGTTCTCATTGCATTGCCACAGCTTGTTACAGCTACCAGGTGTCTCCCTGTCTTCAAAGCCATGCAGGCTTCCAGGTGACTTCCATGGCAGAGAAAGGATGTCATAAAAGATTAGAGAGGATATAATCTTGACAAGGCATAGGAGCTCTTCCCCCCCTCCATTCTGGGAATAACAAAACCAACCAACCAACCTCCAAAACCCAGAAAAAACAGTTGAGGTAGTTGTGGAAAATTAGTAGTTTTCAGTGTCAGGAGTTTTCTCTAACATTCAGCTGAGAATCACTTTCATCTACCTCTAGATTCAGACAGCAATTGATCATACTTCTAAACTTTCCCTTTGTTAAGCAAATTTCTATTCTTACAATGACATCTTTAATATTTTAGTTTTTCATTATTGTGGTCCTATTACTTTGTTCCCAGAGTATATTTACCTTTGCCAGCCTTTTCAGACAATTTTATACCTGCAGCCCACCAGTATATGTACATACAAAGATTTACTGATTTTTCTATTGTTTAAATGCATTTGCAATAGTGAAGCGATCATACATATAGGCAATAAGTATGATTTTACTGGATCCTATAATTTCCCGGCCTTCTGATTAGAGGCATCCATAATGTGTTTGGATGCTCCACCTCATCCACAAATACATACACAACATCATTTCTGTAATTTTCTCTCAATTGTCTTCATGGGTAATTATGGTGGAGAAGAGGCATGTCACCAGAAAGAAGGGAATCTAGTGTCAGAAGGGGAGCAGGGGGGAGGCAGAGAGGAAAGTCCCAAACTGCTAAAAGTATTCAGTGGTGCCAAATACTTTCTTAATAAGATTTGACAGAAAGGTTTCTCAAGGTACGTCTGCAAAGGCACATAGCTGACTTAAGAGTGCATATCTGTTGAAGTCATTTAGTGTCTTTGGAAGAATCCAGTTTGAAATGCATTTCACTTTTTGGTGTGATTACCAGGTGTATCTTGACATCCATGTCAGAAGTCGAACTCCATTGACACTCTTGTATATATAGATAGAAATAGTCTTACCAGCAAAGCAGTGTCAGTTTGGGAAGGTTTGAAAGTCAGGCAGAGATTGTGGTTAGTTCAGTTCCCAAGTCTGTACAGGAGTAGTGCTAAGATTTATACCTTACAATAGCGTTTGTTCTATTAGAATAAATTCTTTTTTGCTATTTTTGTCTTTAGTTTCAGAGTATTGTTCTTGATTACTCATATTAACTGGAGCTGTATTGTGGTTAGAAATTGATTTCTACTTTGAATCATTAAGGCCATGACCTTTATTTGTTCCTTCACAGTTCTCCAATATATCTCTAAGGAATTGTTGTAATTTATTTTGCAAATTACAGATCTCAGGATGTTTTATTTATTTTTATTTTTAATCTATATTTTAATTAATTTCTGTTGTTAACATGATATGTTTGTGAGTTTAAAACACAGTTTTGTTGAGGCTAGAGATGTCTTTTGCTGTGTGAAGTTATCTGCTGTGCAAAGTTGCTGTTGAATTCCTGGCCATAAAATGTGTGTGTATTAATCACCTGAGTGCAATATTTTGCATAGTTTTGCTTGTATAATTTTCTTTTGAGTATATTCTTTTGTCACTATTTGTGCTTCTATTTAAGATTACTATGAAAAAGGTGTTGACCATTTAGCCCAAAGTCTTGACTTGCTTTACAAAATCTATATTTGATCCCTTTCCCTCTTTTTTTAATCTCATGGTTCGTGGTTAGTGCATACAAACTTTCATAGTATTACCAAAGTCAGTGGTTAGTTTACACCATTAGAGGATATGTAATTTATATATATGTAAATCTACTTCTTAGCCTTGAATAAACAACTAAGACTTGTCCCAAAACGTATCCACTGCCAAAGGAAAACCTCAACAAGTTTTGACTTCTTCTGTAGTAACAGAGATATTTTCATGCTGCTTAGTTTGGGAACACAGTATAGTGGATGTATTAAAGTGTTTCTGTTTCTATAAGCTGGCATAACTCACGTCAGCAGGGGATTCACATCTCAGCTAATACCGCTGATCAAAAGGGCACGTGTACTAACACTGTTCCACTCACCTCCAGTCCACTTCCACCCTTGCCTTGGTCCAAATATTTGTGCAACCAAACTGCAAATCACACCAGGCAATGATGTAGATTAAAACCAATCTAGGCAAAAATAAAAATCATAACTGGAAACTAGTTCAAAGTACAACTATAGGAACTGCAAATAGTTCAAAATAAACTATGAAGTACCATTGACTTCAATGGTCCACAAAACTGTGACCCAAAGAAAGAACTGGAAAGGTAAATTGCATACCTTTGGCTTTTTCCTTTCTCACTTTCTTCAACTGCATCTTCCCCTGCATATCCATCTTCAGTAGAATTTCCTGCATTCGAGACTTGAATTTGGTAACAACTTCCCAACTTGCACCCCTTATTTCTTATGTAGATTTCCTTTTAGCAGTCTTCTGTTTTAGAATTTATTTTGCATTTGTCTCATGAATTCAAACAATTCAAGGTAAGTGTAAAATAAATTCTGCCTCAGGTATGATAGTCACTGAAGTCACTAGGTCTTTTTCCTGATGGAGCTAAGTAGATACACTCTGGTCTATTTCGAAGTTCATATTAAGGACATAGTTAACTGCTGACAGAGAATAGTAATATAGGCAAGGACCCAACAGTACAATGAAAAGGAGTTTACAGTAAAAAGGAACAGATATATTTTGTTCTTATGTTCCAGGACTATGTTTTGAATAAACTGATTTCACTTAGTATCTGAATCCCCAAGTGAAAAATGCCATCAAGGAACTTCAGTTACAAAAAACTCTACTTTATAATATTACCAGTCATCTCTGAAGACACAATACATGCTAGGTTTCCACTAGGTACCAGTCCTCCCATGTTGCTGAGTAGACACATTTTTCTGCATAAATAGAACAGAGTGACAAAGCACTTCCCCCCCAAGTTTTAAGAGTGAGTGGGCGTGTGTATAATGATGTATACCTGCAGCATTCTGATAGAGAAGGTGGACTTTGAATTATATAGCCCTAGTTGAAAAAAAATAAGTGTGAGCTAATAAAAACAAAAGGATTAGGGATAACACTCAATGATTTCCTGAGTAACTTAGGAGTTGCGATAAGGGAATAAAAGGAGGAAGAAAAGCAGTCTGGTTAGAGTCTGAGATAAATGTGGCATTAAGAATAATCCAGAAGAAATATTGAACAATCAACAGCAGTAGTGATGTTGAAATCTGCATAGAAAAATTTTCACATACATATGCTGGGAGGGGGAGATCACATAAAAAAGGCCATTGACCTGGATTTTTTGCCAAATGTAGCATAGGTCAGATCAGATTTTATTGTATGTCTGCTCCTGGTATCAATATGTGTGCAGTTCAGGAATTTGCCCTGTAAGGAAAAATTTTTCATTGCACTGAGAGCAGGAGGTCAAAGAGAAACAATCTTCTTCCTACAGTGTGTCACATCATTTTGATCTGAATTTAACCCAGGTAATTGGAGAAATTCTTATTTGGAACAGAGTTCAGATACAGGGAGAGTATATGAAATGTCACAAGCTAAACTTAACATAGAAAAACCTCAGACGAATACGCACAGGAGGGCAAACAAACTCAAGCTTACTTTTCATGATCAGTGACTATAACTGAAGGGACTGTGGCTTAAGAGGTGGCACTAACTAATCTAGAAGAAAAACAGTTAGATGAGAGCCTCTTATTCCTCATCTCTGTTGTTCTTCTGCATTGTTGGTGTCCTATGGTTCCTATCAGTAAGGCCCTTAAACAAGTTCAAGAGCCTGGCAGTACATCTTTCTAATATAAAACCAATGTAAATTGTATAATCGTTATTACTACTCTTCTCACCTAACGCTTGCTGCTAGACTACCTGTTGACAAGCAACCCATGAGGGTTACCCAGCCTTCCCGGCATTTGCTGAGCAAAGCAGCAAAGCAAAAAAAAATGGACTTGCCTGGACATTTAGAACCTACTGAGGAGCACCATTTCCTTTCCAGTAGAGATGCTGTTGCCTCAAAACAGCAGGGCAGAAGACCAGAGAAAAAAAATCTTTTCTTCAGCAGGAGGGAAAAATCCTGTCCAGAAAACGGGAAAAAAAATGGGTAGCTGCTTATCTTTGCACAGATCTGATGTCCCTCCTTACCCTGTTATCTGCCAACAGAGGAAGAGCCTGCCAATCAGCAAACAAGTAGGAAGCCAGAGCAAGAGTAACTAGTCCTGTGTTTGCTTCTGTTCTCCAAACCCAAGCTTTTGTGGTTATTTTTGTTAAACTGGGGGTGGGGTTGGTGTCCTGGTTTCAGCTGGGGTAGAGTTAACTGTCTTCCTAGTAGCTGGTACAGTGCTATGTTTTGAGTTCAGTATGCGAAGAATGTTGATAACACTGATGTTTTCAGTTGTTGCTCAGTAGTGTTTAGACTAAAGTCAAGGGTTTTCCAGCTTCTCATGCCCAGCCAGCAGGAAAGCTGGAGGGGCACAAGAAGTTGGCACAGGACACAGCCAGGGCACCTGACCCAAACTGGCCAACGGTGTATTCCATAGCATGTGACGTCCCATCTAGTATAGGAACGGGGTGGGGGGGGGGAAATCGCTGCTGGGGGACTAGCTGGGTGTCGGTCAGCGGGTGGTGAGCAATTGCACTGCGCATCATTTGTACATTCCAATCCTTTCATTATTACTGTTGTAATTTTATTAGTGTTATCATTATCATTATTAGTTTCTTCTTTTCTCTTCTATTAAACCATTCTTATCTCAACCCACGGGTTTTGCTTCTTTTCCCAATTTTCTCCCCCATCCCACTGGGTGGGGGGGGAGTGAGTGAGCGGCTGCGTGGTGTTTAGTTGCTGGCTGGGGTTAAACCACGACAGTTGGGGAAAAGCAATTTAACTTCTTAGAACTGCAGATTTCTTATAGGACTCCATGTGATAGCCTCCTGATAAATTACTGGTGTTTTACAGCCAATGGCTGCTAGTGATCCATTGAGCGCCATTAGTACAGTCTTATTTAGTCTCCAATGGAGGAAAAAAGGATGGGAAAAGTAGTAAGAAAGTCATCTGTTTGGAAATTTAATAGATTGATTTCTTTTGGTTGCTATGTTATATATCTAACAATACGGTTTTATTTTCTCCCTTTGGAGCCTTTTTTTCTCCAATTTCTTCTTTTAACTGCCATGCTAACAAGCCACCAAAAATCCAAACCAAGACAAACTAACGAGTAAGTCTTCTCTTGAACTCTTCATGACTATTACATGCTAATCAGAGAAGAAAAGTATCTGATTTGTCACGTTTCAGGATTTGGATTGATTGACAAATCATCGCAGTTTTCTGCAATATGTCTTTTTAAATGAAGTAAGTTAGAAATAAAATGTTTTATCTTAAGTAAAATTAGAGCACATCAGAGAATACCATATGACTCTGCTCCTTCCAAGTATTAAAAGCCAAGCATATACTTTTATGAGAATGACTGATTAATGACGATTTAATCTAGGATAAAACTCATTTTATACAAATCATCTAGAATGATTTTTCTAGCCAGATATTCCACCAAATATATAATGATAGTCAATTAATGAAATCATATTTGTGTTAGGCTGACAGACAGTCTTTGACTATCTCAAGTTCTAGTAGAACAGAGGCTCACATTTCCAATAATTCTTTGCAATAAAAAGTTATTTTATTTGACTACATTCAACACTTTATGGACCTTTGAGTATTTTCTCAATGATTATGCTGTACTACTAAATTTGAAATACTTTAAATCATACATTCCTATCCAGCATTACAATGTCTTAGTTTCAAAAATTTATATGCTTGTATGTCCCAAATTTACAAGGGTTCAGGGTTGGATGGGGAGCTTTTATTAATGTATCTTATTAATGAAATCATTGTCTGGGCTTAAATCTTTAGTTAGGAACCAATCCTTTTTCAGTTAATTTAGTAGCCAACTTACACTAAGCAGCACCTGGCCTTTTGATTTTATGAAGCATACTTAAAATCCATATTTTTTAAAAAGTCAACTGTCTGATTTGGTCCAGAAGAAAAAAGAATATTTTCTCTAAGATATATGTTAGATTGTAGGCAATTATAGTTGGTTGTTTTGTTTTTTTGGTTTTTTTGTGTGTGGTTTTTTTTTTTAAATTTGCATGTAGGTGCATATATATGCATCTCCATCCACAGCTGTACTCAAACACAGAATGAGGACCAGATTATGAAGTTGAAATTATTCTTCTATTGAAACACCTATAACAAGTCTATGTATAAAGTACTAAACAAAGTGCATATGCATTCATACAGCTTGGTAAGTTTCACTGGTGTAAGTTACTCCAAGTCAATAGAACTGTACCAATACAAAATAGGTAAAAATTCAGATTTTATATAAGACACCTCTAAGGATACCTTAAGATGTGTGAATTATGTATTAGTGTGTGTTTATGAGATGACGAGAGTGAGTGTCATTGAAAAATAAATATTTATTTTTGGTAGAGTGTTACTTTTGTTGATCTCAAAGACCTTTAAAGTGAAATATCCAGCTCAACAAAGTGAACCTAAGCAATTAACCATTCTAATTAAAAAAAAAAAATCCTCTAGTGCTTTTCTTTTTTTCCCCGCATGCATGTATAGACAGACAAGCAACAGGAAAAAGCATCACAAGGAAAAACAAGAATCTTAACAATCTACTCCTAAGTTGTCATCTTTATAGATTGTGAGGAAGGGTAGTCTACAAAGATTATCAAGAAAGAAAA
This sequence comes from Harpia harpyja, assembly GCF_026419915.1. Taxonomy (NCBI): domain Eukaryota; kingdom Metazoa; phylum Chordata; class Aves; order Accipitriformes; family Accipitridae; genus Harpia; species Harpia harpyja. Next base: position 37,772,655 of record NC_068941.1, read on the forward strand.
TCAAGGGTCTCAAAATGCAAAGAAGAAAACTGCATCTCATCAGATAATGAACTTGGTTTTAAGTCATGAAAATGATAATGAATCCATTAGTAATGCTGTTCTCAGGATTAATAATGAAGATGGTGATTGTGAATGTAGTGTAGAAGATATATTTCCATTCTAGATGGAAGAAAATGGTATAAACAACAGGTAAACGAAAGTTAACTAGAAAAGGACAGAAAAAAAAGATACATGCTATTAGCAAAGAAGCAATAAAAATTTCACTCAACAAATGAAAAATTTCAGAACAGAATGCGGCATTATTAATACTGAACTGGAAGCTATACAGAGCAGATTAACCCATGAAAGATATGAACGCAAACATATAATTTCTTGTCTCAGTTTGAATATTGTAATGTATTCTGCAAGTCACCCATATGCTTTTACATAAATCAAGAGCTTATAGTTTTCATTTTACCTTGTAGGAACAGCATTGTTCCCTATACTGTAAGTTTTGAAACATTTTCACCTATTGGATCTCAGAGGACTTCTACAAAGTTATTTTCAAAGGAAAGATGCATGAAATATAATTTTTACTTCAGTAGTGATAAGTATTATCTTGAATAATCTGTTAGTATTTCCTAACCTGTTCAAAACTACAATCACACTAAATAATCTTATTTTGATATATTTATTCTCATTAGTAACATGCTCATCACATGTAGAATTTAGATCTCATTCTCTAGGCATTTGATAGGAAATTTGGATCGAATAAAAATACTAAAAGGTTATTTTTTTAAAGGCCTTAGGCATTTAATAATTTTAACAGCGTTTAACATCTCATAGTTCAAGCAACTAAGTCCATCACCCAGATCTTACCATTAAAGCATCTTCCAAGTCAAATTTCAAGCAGCTGCTCTGCACTGATTAAGATAACAAATGCTAAAAAGATAATTTTTTTGAATTTGGTACATCAAAATGCTATTATTGTCAGTTACATTCCAACTAATAACATGCATCTGCTGTACTAAAATATATCTTTGACATTCATCAGTCTACTAATAAAAATGTGAAATGGCAAACTGACACTAGAGTTAAAGAAAAGGAAGTCATTAACAACTCTTTGGGGTTTTTTTTTGTTTTTGTTAAATCTGAGAACAAAAACCAGGGCTCATTTTACACTCAGTGTTCAAAAATTTCATCCTTTTTTCAGAAGTAGCGCAACAGAGCAAAAACATTCTGAAAAGAAAATATTTCCTGAATGCTTGCTTTCATGTCTCCTTGCAGAAGGGACAAAGGAAGGAGCTACCTGAGGGCATTCTGTGCTGGGAATAGGACAAGGGAAATGCTGTCTAGATGTAGTAAATTGCAAAGCGTATTGGGACAAGGAGTATCCAGGGCCAGAAGAATGCAGACTGCTATATTAGATAATTTCAGTCAGCACCTCTTTAAAAAAAGGCCTTAGGAAGGAGTGATACAGGTACTGTTGTCAATGTTTCTAGCAGTAGTGAGGGTACAATGCAATAGAGCTGGAGGAGAATTTCAGCCTGGTTTTTGTTTATAGCACTAAAAAACAAAAAAAAAATTCAGAAAATGCCTTATTATCATCTTTTTTTTGTCCTCATCATCCCTGTAACAGACAAGACAATTTGTCACTGCTGTAGCTGTCCATGGAAGCTAGAAGCTATCTATTCATACACAGCCAAAATCTGTTTACTGATTTGGACACAGTTCTCCAGTGTCATGCTGGAAACCAAAAGTTCATCCCGTGAAGTGTATTTTCTTGTAAGGTTTACGTCAGATGATTAGACCCTTATTCAGCAGGCAGGACTATTCCATTTCAATGGAATGATTTAGATCAGTGAGCCACTACTTCATTCAATCTTCCTGTTTAAACACACTCAGCTTTATGCTGTTTTTTTTTTTTTTAATTTCTATATCTTGTCCTTTTGACTGGTAGATATATAGTCAACTAGTTGCACAGTAAAAGTCAATCTGCTCTGCCCAAAGTACTGTGGCTTCTTCATTATTAGGCTTCATTGCAGTTAAAGTCTACCTGGCCTGCTCATGTCATTTTGTGGGAGGTAAGTTAGGGTGGGAGACAGATCAAAGAGTAGAATATGAAGTAATATGTTTATTTTAGGTTTTTTTTTTTTTTAAAGTTTTACTTCAGTAGAAAACAGCAGATGAATTTTACTGCATGTACATCCATTTCTGTGAAGGGATGCAGACTCCAATTTAATCACCTTAGAAAATGCCTTAATATTTACTAATCAAAAAGGATTATGTGTATTAAATATGCATATACTGATATGAAATGTGGACTATGATGCGTGATGGCTGCAAGAATTCACAACATGTTTCTTTCAGACTAAAACAATCAGGCAGCTGGAACTTATTCAGCCTTAACACATTCACAGCAGACTACTGCTGGGCTTTCTGCTCTTTGGTAAAAAACATCAAACACTATTTTATAAATAAGTGACAGTAAGTAAAATTAGCTGATGTTCCATATCTAGAAACACCTTGAGCAATGCATTATTCATTGAACTATGTACTGAATTTATTGAAAGAACCTTTGGTACGGTTCATTTAAATTGACTTTCTGTTTCTTATACAAATCGCATGATACAATAAAGCACTTGTACTGCTGTAAGATACCTTATATGCTGTATTCTACGCAGTAAAGTAATTGACAGAATTATATCTCTAGGTGAATAAACAGAGTGTAATTGTCCAAATAATTGTAACAAAACTGTCTCAAATCAACAATGGGATGTCAAAGCAGAATCAATTAAAATTCAATATGAGGCTGCAAGTGTCAGGTTCAGCCTGGAAAAACACCATTTAAAAGCCTTATTAGTTTTTTATGGAATAGACATAAGAATCAAGATAGCTTTATCCATAGAAGCATCAAGTAAAGTGGCATTGTGTCAAGGTATATGGAACAATTTCTACTTTTACTGTATCTTTGGTACCATTCGTAGGACACACAACTTCTGAAGTATTATGGTGGCTATTAGATTTTGTTTCCTGTCCTTATTTGTTGGTTGGAAGAACGACCACTAATGCCCGGCCCTGAAATCTGGGTAATGTTCTTCTTGCGCATCTCTACCAGTAATAAAGAGCCAGCAGGCTGCTTTGTGACCCTCAAGGACACACACTTTTGCAATCCTCTTAGCCATCAAGTCTTTTTCCATGGTTCAGGACTGAGGGAGGAGAAACTGAAAAGCAGTTGTATCTGTAGTGGCTAAATAGAAATAAAAGAGTTCCCAGGACACATAGAATATAGTGATAGATATATAGAGGAATAAAAAAAAAAAAAAAAAAAAAGCTGTTTGCCAACCATACCAGTTACAGTAGATGCCCTAAATTTCCTTCTTAAAAAGAGCAAAGTTGGTCATAGATGAGAAGAAATGGTTAGCTGAAGAGGCCAGAAGGAGCCCTAGAAGATACAAATCTTCTTTGATTCTTTCTCTCAATTGTTTCTTTAACTCTTCTCATTTCCAAACTCTGGAAGAAACTCTGTGTTAGCTTAATCCAGTCTCCTTCATATAACTTGCAACATCTAGTTTTCTTCTCTTCCACCACACTCCATGTTCATTTAGCACTTACTCTTTTTACATGAAACCTGGACATGTTAATGTATGTGTTACCACCTTGTGGTCAAGAGACCATAATGTCAGGAGTGGGTGCCAAAAAGTAGTGACATCTCCAATTCCATTTAGTCACCCAGCTTTTGAAGCAGGTCAACATCCTTACTAATACATGCATGAGTTTTTGAAGGATTTATGTGCTATTTATATACACAATATGGAGATGTCATTATTTAAATGGCCTTTAGCCAATAATAATTATGTGCACATTTGAGGTGAGGTTATTGTGCATTAGTTAAGTAAAACAATTCATTTAAGATTACAGAAGCGTCTAAACCCACATGTCCTAATGTACTCATGTTCTGAGCCTCTTTCTTCTATCCTCATCCTTCCTTCCCACAAAAAAAATGACAGGGTTTACTTCTTTATATTTCCATGTCTTCCATTTGTGAACATTCAGTTCTTCATTTGAACATATTCTCTTAAGCTTCCTAGTAAATAATTGATGTTTCTAGAAATAATTGAGCAAATTTATAATTATTGCAAATTCCTTTTAGTTAAGCAAACTGTACTGTTAATTTAAGCCATGCCTTACTAGTTGGCAAAACGCACAGTAATAAATATTTCTTTTCAAATATTGTGTGATTGAACTCCATAATCAAGGATCTACTGAGAATCAATTCATTCCAGCCCTGCAAACAGGGAAATCCTCTTAAAAGATTATCTTGCAATATAGAACTATTACTGCATAAAAAATGTTCTTCAGGCCTATGAAACCAAACACAAACAATACCACCAAATTACTCAGAGAAGTAGCAGTATCCCTCCAGAATACCTATTACAAAGAACAAAATTAAACAACATAACACAAGAGATGAAATATAGCAAGTGATTACTCTAAGGCCCCTGGGCTTTCTGAAATTAATCTGCCTCAAATTGCGACTCAAACCCCCACAAACGCACCCAGGAACCCTCTCTCCCTCTGAACTGTCTTCTGTTTCTTTATGCTTTGCTTTGAGTTTGTTCTCTCACTTTCTCTGTTTATTTTTTCCCCTCTGCCCATTTGGCTTTCATTTCTTCAATCAACCTCTTTTTCTGCCCCAAACTACTCTATTAGATTCTTCATTGTCCATCCACACTCTTCCTTTTTCTTTGGTATGCTTTTTCAGCATTAAAAGCCTACTGCTTTGAACAAAGAATGGGCAAGGCCTCGGGACAAGTTATATATCATTTAAGTTATGTATCATCTTCTGATTTAGATTAGAGTTACTTTAGGCACTTCAGGCTTACATTAGGCTTCAGAATAGGCAAGGTGTTTTTTCTTTTCCATGGTTCTTCCTTTTCACTTGGGTCATTTTTTAATGGAGTTCAATTCTTTGCATGTTATTTCTTCAGCATCTCTTTTTGTCTATGTGGTGATAGAAATAAATGTAAAGCTATACCAGACAAAGAACTCAGCAGACACAAAGAGTGTACATGCCACATTAATACTTGTCCTTTTCACCTCTTAGAACTTCACAGCTTCCTTTGATGGGCTCTGTCTTGGTAGTAAAGACATGGAACAAACACAAGGAAAGATAATCCCCCTCCCCCCAAAATTATTTAGCATAATGCAAAATTTAGGATTACTAAAAAAAGATCATACCGTTTCCTCAAAAACCACCAGCAATGTTGTCCTCAGTACAAGCAAAACTAAACTACTGCAAGAGCAAAGAATGCTTTGAAGACTATTTAAGTAGAGAATATACTCAAATAGGCAAGGTACAAGAAATGACAAAGATCCAGTGCCTCCATTATCCTCACAAAAAGGAGAAAGGCTCCAGATACTTAGTAAAAAGACTCAAAGCACTCATCTTAAGCAAATTACTTTATTCCAAACAGAATCCTGTTAGCCAAGAACAGCAGAGGTAAGGAGCAAATGTTCCCTGAATTCTCAGTGTCAAAGACTGGGCGCTTGTACAGTAAGTGCCAGACCTACTGCAGGTTTACACCCCTAAAACCCGTGATGAGTTTTGATCTAGCTGAGTATAGGTTTATGTATTATGAACTATTGAGACGTGTCTGTATACAATGCTGTAGTTGTAAACAGTGAAACTTGTCTTTCCATGTTAGGATGCCTGAGTTTCCTACAGCCACACTAACAAATACTCTGTTTTACATACAAGATGTACTATTGCAAATCAACTTTCTCGTATTGTTTTCAGAAATGCAAATCACTGAAAATAGTCTTTTATAGACCAGTGAGATGCATTAGAAGGTTTGTTTATGATGCATTTCATATTGCAATTTTTTTTTTTTTTTTTAAGTGCCAGCCATTGATAGATTGCATAGCATGATGGCACTTTTATTCTGCTGCTCTGTAGGAAGCAGATCCTCAAACAGTTCATGAGACTCTAGCTTATGAGCCACAGTACATGATTCCACATACACCTACACAGCAACTGGAGTGTGAAGGAGTTAAAAGTATCATTGTAACCATTGTCACATTTACTTTAGTGTAACTAATGTATGAATTACTTCAAATGACAAAGCTCCTTTTAAAGTGAAATTTGTAACCTTTTGCTTTTTTGGAAATAAAGGACTTAAAGATACTTACCTACCTTCCTGTCCTACATGGACTATGCTAAAAAATGTCAGTTCACTCACTGGGTCTGTACATTTGTCAATTGTTCAAATTTTCACCAACATGTTAAAAATGAAGCTTCGCTTAAAGTCAAGTAGAATAACATATAATGCTATCCTGTTCTGAATTTTTCCCTTGACAAATGTCAAGTTCTACAAAATGTGCTCCCAAGTAGAAATTTTGAAAAGTTTTTATTTTGGCAAATAATTTCCTGGTAACAAGCTTACAAGAGCTAAAAGCATATTGATAAAACTGAAGAGTTCATGTACTGCCTGGTTACTTGCAGACCCTGACAGTCCTTCTCAGGATTAACCCATTTCAGGAATTTTAGAATGCAAAATAGTAAATAAGCATATATAGTCAGGAATGCATTTTCAGTTTGCCAAGAAAAAAAAAAGCCCCGCCCAAAGTTATTAACCCAGGATCATTTTGATCACTTAAAGCCTCTGCATGGACATATAAATAAGTTTTATCCTACTTTTTTGAGATACTTCTAATGTGTGATTTTGCTTCATCATCACTATCCACAAGCTAGCTCTCCTACCATGTTTTTCAAGTGTCCTTTGCCATTTCAAACTCCTTTCAAATTTCCTGACTACTTTAAGCACATTTTTTTCCATTGATAAAGCAGCTTATTCTAACCCATTTTGACAAATAGCAGTGCTTGTTTACACTGATGCAACCTCTATCTTGCAATTTCACTTTCCTTCCACAATTCCAGAAGCATATGCTGCCCTGAAGGTAAAAACAACAAAACAAAAAACACCAAAAAACCCCCACACACCCCACAAAAAAACCCACAAAACAAACCCCTCCAAAAATACCACACTACAAAACCTGAATGTCCTGTCTTCCAACTAAACGAATAAACCGTTTCCTTCTGTATTCAAACCTCATAGTACCTTTGGGTTTCAGTCAAGGATCTGAGTTTATTATGTAATACAGTATGCTAGAACGTACGTTTTGGCTTTTGAAAAACATCCATGGAAATGGTCCTTACCTCAAGGAATTTATAATCTAGGTAGGACAGGATTTTTTTGTTGTTGTTCTTTATTAATCCCATCTTTCTACTCTGCTAATAGAATAAAAGAAATAGCAATAAAAAAAACAGTCTTACTTTTAGCTAGTGGTCAACTTTGTATCATTAGAAATTGCTGTCCTTTCACTATATTTGAAATCTTTTAAAGAGAGAAAATGATCAGTTTAAAGAAAGTGTTCTTCACATACTCGTGCAGAATGGTGTTTACAAAGATGATGAGGCTGAAGTAATAATCTGGAAAAAAAAAAAGGAGGTTTAGAAGCTTGGTGGTTTGTTGGGTTTTTTTTTTGTTTTTGTTTGTTTTTCTTTTTTTAACTTTATATTTTGGAAAAGTTTGAATGTAAATATTGGGGTGAATCAGCAAAAAGAATATTAATGGGTGAAAGAGAAATGCCATTTTCTGTCTTGAGGTGCCTGGAGTTAGTACGTAGTACCAAAGAGAGATTACATTTCATAAGCGTAAGATAAAAATACCTTTCAGATGTTAATGCCATTGTTAGCTTAAAATTTATATGAATCTGGAGACTCTGAAAAGCTATTACATTGAGAAACACTGCATAGAAAGGGATGATAATTAGAAATGAATGTAGGGTCAAAGGAGGTTTTTAAGTGGAACGTTAATGGATTGGAAGAAGCTTAGAGGTTATATAAAAATAAAGAGTACATTTTCTAGCACAAATCTAGTGAAAGTCCACAGATTATTTTCATCTCCAAGAAATGTGATTTGTATTAATATTGTACTCTATTCCATTTAGTCATCTGAAAAAAATTATAAACTCTATATGCTATGTTTTTGACTTCTTACATGTTTTAAGGAACAAATGGGGTGGGAATAGGTATCTGTATGTTTCTGTATTGGATTTCAGAGGCAGCAATGCCAAAAAACCCAACTTCACTCTGCTCTATGGAATTACTTCATATTTATAGGGTTGTAGCTAAGAACAGGTTTTGGATTTGTGTTTGTTTCCTCTAATACTTCTTTCAGAAAACATATTATAATACTTAAGAATGAAAAAAAAAAATCTTATTCTTCGCTGTTCATAAACTGCCTACAGAATTATGTTCCTTTATTGAAATTAAAAGAAAAAAACTTTTTTTTAAAGTTAGTAATCTATAGCAACTTTTATAAGTTTGAGATTTGACATAAAATTTTAAAGTCTATAAGATAAATGGTTATAAATATATATATTTTAAAGCATTGATAATAAATACTAAAGACTTTGCCTTGCCTGTTTTTTGTTGTTGTTTAGGGGTTTGGGATTTTTTGTCCTCCTTTTCTGCATTGCCTTTTCAGGTCTATCTGCAGAGACTTCATCATACAGAGCAACAGCAGTGCAGCAAATGGAGAAGTAATATGAATCCTAGCAGAGTTTGACAAGAGTGAGGATGAGAGCAAGAGTAGGCAGATTGAGGTGAGTGACTAAGAGAAGGGTTAAAAAAACACATAGGAGAAAGTGTAGTCAGAAGACAGCAAACATAAGAATTCCGGAAGGTAGTTTACAGAAACAGGTGCACATTCTGTATTTTGTGCGGTGAATGACTGGGGGGAGCGCTGATTTAGCAAACAGTTTTTATAGCTGATGAAGGATGAGCTAAGCTGGCTTTGTTTAACAGCTTTGTGTAGGAGCAGGGAATGAGGTGTCCCATAGTAATTAAAAGGAGTGGGAGGACTGAGCAATGGGGACACTGGCATTGAACCTCATTCAGCAAGTGGCTGAAACCTGTGAGAAAAAGGAGTAACATTCCATAAGGAGAGCACACCAGAAGGGAAGAGACCATTATTAAGAGAGAATAGGTTAAAAAAAAAAAAAACAAAAAAAAAAAACCCTACAGAATTGGTGTGAGAGTTCTATATTTTTATATTTTGTGGTTAAGACTTGCAGAGCAACATGCAATAAGGCAAACACATTTGGGAAGAAAAAGTGCAAAAATTTACAACAGCTGTTCTTGTCTGTGCAAGAAACCAAGGTAGCTAACTGGACACAATTAAAAGTCAATCCTTGTGAACTTGTGGGGCAGAAAACTGAAAATAGAGAAATAAGTCAGAGAATGGTAGTTCTGTATTATTTCTTAAAAAACTAATGCTTTATATTATGGCAATTTTAAATATGATCATGAACAGAAACTAATCTCAGACAGTGAGATACAGGTGCAGCTACATTCCACCTGAAAAGAACAGGTTCGCATGCTAGCCTTTTGTTTTCACAAGTCTTGTCCAACAACAAAAAACCAACCAAACAAAAAACAGGATAGAGTGAAACGCTTACACACTTTTGCATCAATGGCAGATCTCTACCAAAGATAAATCACCACTAGGGGAGGGAAATGTGATGAAAATAAAGATGACTAGCAGTAAGGTAACATTTAGACTGTGATTAGTGTTGGTTCTCCTTCAAACATCAGCTATAAAGAAGAAAACGATTAAAAAACAAAAGTATGTATGTTTCTCTGTGTGACACAGGAATTAGAGCTTGTATTTTTGATACTGACAGACATCCAAAGCAGGGTTGAAGGGAGAAAAAAACCCCCCCAAACTAAAAACAGACAAAGTATCTGGACTAAAATCGGGCTCCAAGTAAATTGACTTAAATTGTCAGATTTCTATCATCTTCACCTTGATCAGTAATATTCTACTACTTTTTATTATTACTTTGGACTAGATCTTGGAAGCACTATGAAACCTCTGGTATCTCCATATGTTATTTTATGAAATCAAGGTTATCCACTATTCTCTCTATTCCACTTTTATATATACCAGAACCTAGACCCTAAACAATGTTATTTCATAATGCTGCTTAGTTGTAAGACATTTTTGTAGTATAAGTGAACTTGATGGTCATGTTCAATCTCTAGATTACCTTTACTTTAATAGGTGTTACTAATTAAAATGCGAGACACCACAAATCTTTAAATATTTTCAGGGTTGTGTACCATCTCTTTCATTCTTCTTTTTGTAATACCGTCTCCAACTGCCCTTTCAATTCCCCCCCCTATCCCCCACTACACTTGCTTACTTCAAAACACTAAAGACTTTGTGCAGAGGAGTATATTATACATAAACTTTTCCAGTTTGGGTAGACAGATATGTCCTATATGTATGTAAAAATTCTCACAAAAACCCCACCTTCTGAAGCCCTCCAGAATTTTATATTTCCGGAGACGACCTCTCTGGAAATGATGATTGTCTCTAACTGCAGATTACAAGTGAGATAAATATATTCATCCATATGGCAGCATGTGGCCATAGAGCACAAAAATATCTATTACTGACAAATCAGGTACCGGCCTCCCCATGTGACACTAAAAGTTTAACCTTAAAACAGGAGGATGGTTGGAATAAAGCCTTTTTTTCCCCCCTCAGATTTTTCATTTAAAAGACTGTACAGTGCTCCCTGGTGTTTGGCTTTAGGCTTTCCAGCTAACTGAAACATAAATATTAGCATGTTTTGTAAAAGACAGCTTTTGTAGAAGACCTACTATGGTGCAAGTAAAGAAAGATCGAAGTGATACTGGTATATCTTTTGTTATCCCCTTCCCTCCCTACTAAGATCAAGCATGCTATAGCCAAAAGAGAAACAAACCATTATAAGAAGCTCCAGAACAATAAAATAAAACTGCTTAATCCAAAGGTGATAAGACAGCTGTGCCAAACTAAATGCTCACTGCTGTCAAAAAAAAAAGTAATTAGATTCCACCATTTTCTCCTTCCATTAAGTTGTGCCCTCACAGGGCTTCTGTTGCCTAAAGCTGGCACTTTCTTCAGTGAACCAGGTTGACTTAAAGTGACAGAAAAGTGTTTCAAAAAGAGACAAATAGTTCATGTTTTCTGTAGGTTTATTGAGCAGAACTGGCTGATCAACAGGTCAGTCAGGCACTAAAGCTGACACAGGAACGAGTTTGGGACCTCCTATCTTTGAGCACAGGTTGAAATACTTCTATCATCCCTTTGTGGCAGCACTGAGTTTGGCTCAGCCATCTCAAACATCTTGCAGGATTAAGTCTGCAAGGATTTCTCTCTCCCTTTAGCCAGCTGACCTGCTATTGATACGTTCCTGACACTCATTCTCTCAGGATTTCTACCATTCTGAGAGAGGGAACCTGTTCTTTGATTGCATACATTAGAGAAAACCTAGCACATCTAGCACATCATATTTCATAGCTTTTCTTCATTTCTGAATGCCTCCAGGGGCTATAAATTGACTTGCTAACTGTCAACATCCCTCCTCATCAGGAAACTGTTTGCCTTTACTTCACAAGAATCCTTCAAGTTGTCTAAGGAAAACAGAATTGTCTCACTACCTTGGAGGTATTCACAATGCCACTTCTTTAAACAGATGTTCTCACATACTTGGCTGCCTAATTAACGGTTTCCCCCTTCTGCCTTCCAAGTGATGAGTCACCCTGGAATACAGTTCAATTTAGAGTGAATCAACTCGATCTACTGAAGCTTGTGTAAATCTATACATTAACAAACGTACTTGTTACTAATATCTAAGTGGTATTACTCTATTCATTATTGAAACTTCACTGAAATCATAAATTATGCTAAGTGAGCACTGGAGTAATAGGAGATTAACACCTTATACTAAACCAGCCTAAAAATACCTAAGTAAACACTTTTTATGGAATTCAGCTGTGGCTTACTTTCCCAGTTAAGTTTATTGCCTCTATATTGCAGCTTCTTCCTACAATGAGAAGATGACTAGAGAGAGTACTTGATGGAACATCATACATTCTGCCTTTTGTCATATGCTCTAATACATATTGTGTACACCAGTAAATGTTATGTGGTAAATGTGGTAGAAACATGTTGGTAAAGCTCCAACATTTGTTGCCCAGTTTAACAGGCTGATAAGCAATTTTCACAAGGTTCAGCACTTCTAATTACTATTATTGGCAAAAGGAATCTCAAGTGCTTGGCAAGGCAATAGTCACTGACAATCACTGCTGCATGTAGGCTTGTTCTTGTGTGACGAGGCAGAATCAAAATTATTATTAGCATTCTTAGACCATCCAGAGTTTTCCATGATGATAGCTTCCTCCATTCTTACCAGCAGAATTGTATTGGTGAACACAGTGTTTTAGGGAAAAAGGAAATGCAGGACAAAATCCTCATCTCCTTCAGGCAACACAACTGTCTAGTTATCCTTTCCCGTAGAGCTGTTTGCAATGTCTTTATAGACAACAGTTCTTTTGTTAGAGGAAGAACAGAAGTTCTTGTTAGGAGAACATGGAAATTGTATGAAGAAAAGCTACAAAATCTGAGTTTGCTCAAATCGGTGTTTCACGAACAGCCTTAGTGCCATCTAATATGTACATGATAGGGATGTATATCAGTTCTTTCAGTGGACTCCAAGTCCACAGAAAACTCCCTGTGTAAAAATGCCCTTTTTGACCTCTGCTTGGAATATACACACACACACATCACTTGAAAACAGTCCTCCAAGAGCACAGGTTTAGAATAAACTTAGCATAGAATTCTTTAAGTAGAATTTACTCAGACATATTTTCATTGATTTTAGTTCGCATAACCCAAGTAATTGTCGAAATTCACATTCCAACATCCTCCTTCCTAAATTAGTTCTACTTGAATATTTGGGGAGTAAGGAGCACATCAATGTGAATTCAGGTGCAATGATGATATCGGATGCTGCTATTGCTACTTTTTCAGTGTCTTATCACCTAGACTATAAGAAAAAGCCGTGGAAATGGCACTAATGATGTTCTTACAAAATACCGCCTGAAATGACACCAGGTAGATAAAGAAAGTAGTCATCTGCTGCAACTAGGAGCAAACTCTGTTCACTGTAATATAATAGAAAAATAAGGTACTTCAACTATTTATCTTTTTGTTCAAAATATGAGTCAGAGGTGAACAGGTTTAATGTTTATAGACCTCCTGAAAAATTTATGTTCATAGAACACTTGTGGATAATTTACAGCTATTGTTGGTTTAAACTTATTTACAGGCATTTTTAATGCAGCGAATGTGATTTGTCCTCTGTCTGACTTTCCCTCCCGAGGCTCACTTTGGTAGCAAAATAAACTTTACAATGACAGACTAAATAGCATCATTTTTGCTAGCACAGCTTTTCAGCACAGTAGAAGCAGCACTCTGCTGGACCCCTGCTGCTGCTATGGTTTCCTATCTTTGTTTGAAAAGTTAAAGTTGGTAGCAATACTTAAACATTCAGGGTCACAGATCTGTAGCCCCAAACCTTGGGATCCTAGTCCTCAAAAGATATTGTGGGTAACAAACCATGCCACATATAATTAGAGGCTTCCCCTAGGCTCCTGCATTTGACACACTTCTGATCTTCTGTAAGTGAAAAGTAGCTTCTGGTGTTGAAAATTAGTTTACATTTAACATTTCATCAAAAACAATGCAAAATCTTCTATCTCAACTCATATAAAAAAAAACTTTAAAAAGGTGTATTTCAATTATCTTGCTTAGGGGCTAACCTTGTGCCTGTAGAGTATCCCATGGATGTCCCTGAAACACTACTCTTACTGAAGGAGCCCGTTAAATATGATTAGCTGCGAAGCACTTGAGTCAAGTGTAGAGCCTTCATTGAAGTCAGGAAACAGCCTCTTCCAAGGTCTGGCTCCGAGTCTTTGTCCTCACCAGAGACAAAATAAAATAAACCCTGGAGGCATGGGAGTTAATCAGAAAGAAGTTTGCTCTCCAAATCCCTTTGTGATGCCATCACACTGTTGGAGTACTGGTTTCCCAGATGGCTAGCTTTATCTACAATGTGCATGTTGGAAGTTGGGTGTTTGGGGTTTTTTTTTTAGTTTTGTTTCGGGGTTTTTTTCCTGTCAAAAAGGTGACTTTATGTTTCTTCCACAACTATCTGCTCATTATAACTGCCTTACTGAAGATAGTCTCTCATATTCAGGAATTTCTTGGACTCTTTCCGGATATTAATGTGTTTAACTTCAAAGAAAGTTTATGTCCATGGAAAGAACACAAATGAGGTTTTAATACATAGTTGGGTACCTTCTGTGCTGATCTGAGCACGTTTCACGAAATATCATTTACATCTATATCCTTAAGACCTTAGGGAGTTATCTTGCATAATTTAAACTTTCTATGCCCCCATTAACAGCTTGCTTTTGTCACAGGATAATCGATGCTTAGTACTCCATACCTATATTTCTTTTTTTTTTTTTTTTTTACAAGATTATCCAAGAATTTAGTCCTTTCTAAAAGTATTACTCAGCTCTTGAAGGCTTGTAGTTAGTGATTTGTACCTATAAAAAATCTTGATGCTAATAATGTCTATAATGTATGCACAACTTCATTGCCTAGAGGTGTTAAGCTTGTGTTAGAGTTGAATTACTCTAAATCAGTCAAGTTTCCTTCCTGGGCATGAGACATCAGGATATATTAGACTGTTTGTTAGAGTAGTACATTTATTCTCCCAATATGTTTGTCCCAAATAACTAAGTTCTTTTAAACTGTTATTTTATGTGTGGCTCTCCTACTCTTTTCTTGTTATTGTAACCTGGACAGATTTATAGTTTTGGAGACTATCATCTCTGAACTACATGTTTTGCAATTCAGCCTTCTTTGTAATCCATACCCATTGTTACATATATTTTAAATTGCCCATTTGTGCACAGTCCTCTCCTGCCTGCCACAATCTCATTGTATGAGGTATGACTTCAGCAATTAGTTTTTTACTAAAACCAGCTAAAGACAAGACATCAGAATGTGTCTTTCCAACTTCACTATTTGTTTTCCTCTGTTTGCCTGAACTACTCTAACTGTCACCTGAGGTTAGAAACTAAAGTTTGGTCAAAATAAATTCAGTTTCAACAAGTTTATATTTCTGTTTCACATCAGAATGCACTCATGTTCCCAACTTCCCTACTTTTTCATCATTTTTTTTTCCATCAGTTTCTCCTTGCATTGTGTTCTGTGACTCTTGTAACCCAATATATAGATCAAATGCTTGTCAAGTTGTGTTATGTAAATCTAACAGTAAAGACAAGTTTCAGAAAAATTGCTGGAAGAAAGGAGAGACTGAATAGTTCTGGATACTGTCACCAAAAGGTTTAGGTTCCTCATTTTCCGTCAGAGGTTAGAAGGTTGAGTGTTATAGCTTTGGGCTATTTCTACAGTAAAGCATGTAAATTCCTCTTAAACACAAGCCTGTACTATCACCTCCAGTCTGCTGCTTGTTTAGCAACCTTGTTAATATCCAACTAGCTCTATGTGTCTATGAATTCGTCACCAACAAGGTGCTAATCAGAAATTCTTAGTCTAGTCACTAAAGCAACAGTTCTGGATCATCTCCAAATCTGTTCCCTACTAATTGCACTTCAGAGAACCTGGCTGACCCTACTCTGAGGCTTCCAAAACAAGTCTAATCCATGTGCTCTTTAGAAGCTTCTTGTAAACTAAATTGAATAATTGCACAAATACATGTGTATACTATGAAAGTAAAAATTTTGGTACAAGAAGGGCAAAACATGCAGCAGTAGTCTTTGTTAGACTTTCTAGTCCCATCAAGGAGCATAAAGACTGAACACCTTCCCAAATGCAAACTCTGTTCAAGGTATGTGTTGAGGGGTGCCCAAAGGGATGGGAAGGAAGAGGAAAGAAGAGCAACAGGTTGAACTCTCAGAGAGTATGTAGCAATATTAAAGCTACACCATCTCTGGCAGTAGCCAGAATCTAATTTGTGGGAAACAGTAGGAGATTCACCAAATTGATGTCCTGACTGTGTATGAGACATATCAACTCCAGTGGCAGCATTCACTGACTTACAGACTTTGTAAGCATGGTTTAATGGTCAAGTGAGACCTGTTTTCCATTAATCAGTCTAATCCCAATTTGTATCCATTTATAAGTTTTGGTAACCCTGTTTGAAAAAAAACCCTACAAAACAAAACAGGCTCATGTGCTTCATTCCTGTACAGTGTTTCCACTATATCCTGACACAGGCTGTGCATTTTGAGTCACAAGAAGAAAAAAAAAAATTCTGATTAGTGTTACTAGACATTGTACATCAACATAACTGATGTTAACCCATATGAGGTATGGATCATTTTTTCATTGCCATGGATTCCTTGTATAAGGGATCTGAAATATGTTATAGTGGTTTACAGATCCTCAGTAAAGATAAGAGCACTTTGGAGGAGAAAATTATTTCAAATTGCTTTACTACTTTCTTTGTCAGTATGGAAAAGAAAGAAACCAATATTGACAGTCACATGAGTTGTTAGCTCTTGTGCTATTCCCCCCCCCCCCCCCCCCCAAACTCAACACTTTGCAGATAAGATGGTCATTTCAGTGCACTCCCCCAGGGAAGAATTAGGGGCCAGGAGAACTTACAGGTGAGAGTCAGGATTGCCAGGCTGCCCTGCAGAGCAAGACAGGTAGCAGGTTTTTTCAGGACTCACATTGAACTCCAGGAATGAAACAGGGGATTAAAGTTCAAAGCCATTACTAACTGAATCCAGCTAAAATTTGGCTTAAATTGTGAAACTAGTAAATTGGCTGAGTCCAGTTTAAGTCCTTGCTCCTCTTTGTTGAAACTCAAACCAACATCAAAATTTGTCCCAAAGGAAGCATGACTTTAGAGACCGTAAAGAATGGTCCTTTTCCTTAGCAAATAGCAGAGGTGTGAGTACATGCCCTCTGGGAACCATAGCTATCATGGGGAAAACTCATGTCATGTTCCCAGTGGAATAAGACAACCTGTCATGTATAAACAAGCAGGTGTTCAGCATTCAGCTGTGTTTCTGCAAATCATTCCTACCCTCTGCATGTATTGAGCCTGCTGGGAAAATCCATAAGCAAGTTCTGCTGACTTAACAACAGGGGTGTTTCTTGACTTCATCTGGAGACAAATAGCTGAAAATGACAAAGATCTAAAATACAAGTTGATTTTATCCTCCTAGAACTGCTTAAGAGTAATCAGTCATAAGAAAAAGCTAATTCCTAGAACAGTTTGGGAAAATAAAAATGAACTAAAAAGTAAATTTTTCTTTCATGCCAATTCAGGTCAAAAATCAGTATTTATAAACCGGTTTTCTTGTTCACGTCCTTCTTGATTTGCAAAATTATCATCTCTACAAAAGGTAAGGAAGGATGCACTTACCTTTCTGAAGTACTAGGTAGCCAGATGCAGAAAGACAAACAATAGACCTTATGTAATGAATTGGGATATGTATTGGAATCAAGCAGTTAATACTCAGTAGAGCAAAACAAAGAAAAAAACCCCAACCCCTAAACACAGCCAGTACCACAACCAACCCTGTAGAAAGAGATCCTTATTGTCAGAGCACTTTAGCTATGGCATGCTTATTAATGGGTAAAGGCCATACCACTTACAACTAGAACCTTCATTGACACCCTGTATAAAACTTAAAATGGCTATGGGATCATAGAACCTTTTTTCTTTCCAAGAAAAGTTAGCCATTAGCTAACTGAATTCCTACTGAACAGGCATATGTCTTACAACTATTTTCATAGTTTAAAGTGCTGCCAAAAAACCCCCGAAACCTTCTAACACGGAAATGTATCTTTTCCTTGGTTGTCTTACAGACAAAGGTAGCATGCAATAGTAAGATTTTATCCTTGGATTCTCTTTTGCTTTGCTTTGTTGTATGGGTTGGAGATTTGGGGGCAGGGGGGCAGATAAGTAATATGCCTGTATGTAAGGATTAATACTTTATTGGAAGGCTGCCTTTAAACCCGTTAAAGCTTTTTATGTAGGAGGTTGGTTTTCTAGCCACTCTTCATTTGTACTGAACTTTTAATGAGTTTTTAGTTGGTTAGAGTTTTGTTCTGGACTGAAAAGCAGAAAAAAAAAATTAAAGTCTGATTTTAAGACAAAGTACAGGAATTTTAGTTCATCTGACTCCCCAGACACTGAAAGGTGATTGCTTAGATCTCACTTCAGTACTGCATGTTTATGTACTTGCATCCATAGCTGATGCAAGCCAAAGTATTAAAATTGGCTTTCATAGTTTTGGTCATTTAAGTCAGAAACAAGCTCTCATTAATCTGAGTAGAACTAGATTTGACTTATTACTCATGAAAAAAGTAATTTTACAAGGATCAAGTCAAACCCCTCGCCTACAACCTGGAATACTCTAAACCCACAAGGAACTGAAGCAAATATTGATAACGCTGATATTGGCACATCCAAGTTTCAGACATCATATGGACTGTGATGATTACAAAAACTTGCTACGAACTGGATCAGGATCAAACAATAGTTCAGGTATAGCATCAAGTTAGAAAAAACATGTCTCCAAATATTTGAGAGATTAGCCTGTACTGAACTTGTGTCATTGCTTACACAGCTCTCAGTATCCGAACTATGATGCACCTGAAGCTTCAAAGACTCATCTTTTTCCTGCATTATGTAGTTTTGTTACCTGAGGTAGACGGATATGGTTTTACAGTGCCATTGATCACATGTTTGGAAGGGGATAACCCTTCCAGATGGCCCTTGCATGGAGTACGACACCAAGAATGGTTAGGCACCTGGAACACACACCATCCTAGCTCAAAACAGTCAGCTCAGAAGAGGTAACATGGTCCTATGCTGTAAAGTCACACAGAATAGGTTACAAGTTTTTTGATAGTAACAGACTGGAGAAAATTAGATGTATTACCCCTTGCCCTGCAGTGCAGGCTGACATGCTGTCCCTATATAGGTACTGGCACAGAGCAGAAAGAGTATTTTTTAATGGGCTTGATCAGTACCTAGAAAGATGAAATAAAAAGCATAATATGCTCCTGACAGAAAGGAAAAGCGCTTGTCAACACTACCAATGGGCTAATGAAGGGTCAACCTTCAAAGACACCTTATCTTCTCAGCATCTTAAGGTATCCATCCTTGTTTCTGGAAGCCCTGCCTGGTATTTTGATGCCTAGTACTTTGCTCATGTGTCCATCCACTCCTTTTCTCAATTTTCTTCTCTCAAGCTAGAAATACAGCAGATGTCCTTGCAAATTAAGAAGGAAGCATATATTTCTCCTTCCTGTTTGGGCTTTCTGCCGGCTGGAAGCAATAACCTTCAAAAGGTGACTGTCAGCCAGATTATTGGCAAGCAACATCCTTGTAATTCCAAACAGCAAAGAATAAAAGACAAGGGCAAGTACGACTGGATTTTTTTCCTCCCGATACAGCAACCTGCTTTTATTTTTATGCAATCACCGTTATTTCCATTAGAGACATACTTTGGAAGGTTCTTTGCCATCAAAGATTAAAACTGACAAAGCAGGATCGAGAATTGCTCGAGCCTATAATATTTGGAAATTACAAGCCCAACTCTGCCATTAGGTGTTGATCACATTTTACAACAACACTGATATGGCTATATTTTGCTATATTCAGTTGGGAAAAGCCAGTATTTTTCAAGTGTCATCTTATTTATCTTCATTTCTGTAATAGCATTCATCAATATTATTTCTTGACCCCCACCACAGCTTCTGTCACTGAATATAGTTTCAGGGCCTCCCTGAGAAAAGGATTCCTATATAGTCATATGATTCCATTGCCTATAGCACAGACTATACCAGTATGAAGTTTCTTCTTTCTCCAAAAAAAGAGTAAATTGTTTTTAGCCAAACACAGTAACTGTTGTGACAGAAATAGTGACTGGGGACCCAGACATCATGCTAAATTGGGGGTGCAGATGATTGCAAGCATGAAACTGCCTCTGCAGGTACTGTGCCTTTTTTTTTTTTTTCACCCACAGAAAACCACCTGTTTTCAGGCTCCCCACCCCTCACCTGTACTACTCAGTAGTCAAGGTATCTCAGTTTGGAAACAAAAAAATACCAAAACCAACTCCCATGGTTTTCCAATCTGAAAGTAGAATTTTGATACATTCTTTACTTCATTCCAAAAAGCATGTTAAATTAACTTTTGTTCATGTTTACTGTCAATACTCTGTATTTTCATTCAAGTTACATTTCTTGATTTCCACTGTTGAAAATAAAAAAAAAAAAAAAAATCAGTTTCAGCAAATAACTCTCTCCAGCCACCTCAGGCTCTTAAAAAACCTTATATGTTCACACACACAAGACAACAAATAAGATGACAAAGACTTATCTTTAAAATAAATCTGTAAGAATTTAGACAGATCATTTGGATTGCCATGAAAAACAGGGGAATTTCTAGATTATAACTTCTGCCCAGACACTTTGTGTAGTAGTCACCTTCACCACTTAAATTAAAGTGCACGTTAGACAGGAAAGTTGAGAGAAGGCGCTTTTAGAAGCATAGCACTTGGATTTAAGAGATACAGCTTCAATCCTGGTTTATGCTACAGCCACTGGGTAACCTCAGAAAATCTGTTTAGGCTGGGTTATAAATTCTGTTTTTCAAAATGCAAATTAGTGACCAATAGGCTTCACCAGAATACATGAGTTTCTTGGCATTAATTGTATAAAACTACTCATGTAAGTTAGGCACACTTTTAAGCATTCTAAAGTAAAACAAGAATTAATCTTATTGCTGTGTTGCTTATGGGAATACAAGGAGGGGGAAAAGTCAACCTTAAAAATTTTATTTGGTAGAACTATATTTAAGACACAACTCAAGGCTGCTTTCCAGGTTATAGCGATACCCCATTTTCCCTCAAATTGGCTCAAGGAAAATAACTGATGTTTGTGTTAGACTGTTTGAGCTGTTTGCTAGAATTATTTTTTATGAGCTTAATAAAGTGCAAGGTTAAATTGTGACAATAGCTGCTATGGAAATATGTGTGTAGCCAGTAATAATTAACTAATCAAATTTAGTCAAGAAAGTGACAATTTTACATACATAATGCACAGCAGCTACACTTAAGGGAGTTGCCCTTTTCCTATAAAGATATTTGTTACTCTGCTTCTGCCAAGCCATACTGTAGTCAGCCTTTGTAATGCTGAAGTCAAGAAAACTTGTCACTTTATTTCTGCTTAAATAAGCATGTGACTTCCGGCAGTTGGTTTTTTGGTGAATGGTGAGAAGCACTGCCAAAGAGGTAATTGTGACCTGCCTAATCTTCTATTCCAATGATTAACAGCTAACAAGACCAGAAAAAGGAAAAGTTTTCCCATGAAAACCAAGGAGGCAGAGCACTGCTTGGGTTTTCCCTTTGCTTGTTTTAAAGTTAAAACTTCTTCCAGTAAACCACACTTTCAAAGCTGGTTGTGCCAGGACACCACTGTAACTGATTTTGGGTCCCTCTTTCACCCTTCTCACTCTGAGCATTGGTACTATGAAGGTCAAGTGTTGCTTAGGAGAACTTAACTACCTTTAAAACACTACAGGATGAGGAGATGAAGAGCTTTGCTTTTGCTAGTGCATTAAAACATTTAAAGTTAGTTATTCGATATTTTCATTTGGATATAAGTTTTTAAGAAAATTAGTATCTTATTTTTTCCACCATGCTTATTTCTTAAAGGAGAAACTGGTTAAGTTCACCTTGAACTTTTAAAGGCTGATTCTTACAGCCATATTTAGCTTGATAATCTTTTTATTATTATTATTTACTTCTTCATTCTTATTCTTTGAACCTGAGCAAAGCCATAAAAACAGAGGCATTCCTACACTGAGATTGCATGACATCCCTGACAAGGAAAGTTGAATAAAAGGAAGGCACATTTGTCCTCTTGCAAACCTTCAGAAGCAGTGGTGAAGTTCCCCTGGACTATAATAATTAGTGTATCCCAGTTCTTCACATGAGAGCAGGACAAGAGGATTAAAAAACAAACAAACAAAAAACCCCAACACATCAAAAACCTTTGCCTGGGTTACATTTTAAAAAAGAATTTACCCCTGGATTGTCAGGAGGTGGGGGTGTGTTTCCCCTTGACAAACAGCTGCAGCTTATGGAGCTTTGATCAACTTGTCCTTCAAATAAACTTTATAGTTTCCCCCCACGGCCATGTTGTAAGTTACTTCACTCAGCTCATCCAGCCTGTTTTCTGGCCAACCCTAAAATCTAGATAAAATCTGGGAAAGAGGTTGATGAAAGAGAGATGAGCAAAGTGCCACAACAGGAATTTACAAAATTTTTGCGCTAGAGTTTGTATTATTAGTAAAAAATAAGCATAAGTACATGTTGAATTTGACTAAAAGTGTTGTATTTTGAGTGTTTCTTTTGTTTAGCATGCAGATAACTTGCATTCACTTATTGAAATCAGGCTCCCCCCCCCCCCCTTAGTTTGGCAGAGGATGGGCATGTTTTTAATAAAAAATTTAATTGTTAGGCTGAAGTATCAGCAGTTTGACTAGGCTATGATGTTTCAAGAAACTCATTGTAATGTACTGTAAACAGAGTACTGTTGCAGCATGTTAGGGTTGTTGTTTCCCCCTCCCCCACCCCCTGCCCCCCCCCCAGTCAAATTCTATAAATGGGAGAAGTTGCCTGAAAGAGCTTGCATTCCAATTAATAATGATAGTACCCTCTCTGTGTTACCTAGTCCTCTGCATACCACAATAAAGCGTTAAATTCTTAAATCTGCCATCACACTGAAGAGAGGTCTCTAGACTGCCCAGAATAGCAACCATCTTTCCTAAAAGTGCAGACACAGCATACTGGAAGAGCAATGGCCACAGCCTTAAGACTATAGAATCCACTTGGATGGTACTAATTTATCAAGGAAACTACACTTTTTGTTAGAAGACAAATGCAGGGCCAAAGAGCCCCAGGTATCTT
Organism: Harpia harpyja; assembly: GCF_026419915.1. Classification (NCBI taxonomy): domain Eukaryota; kingdom Metazoa; phylum Chordata; class Aves; order Accipitriformes; family Accipitridae; genus Harpia; species Harpia harpyja. Next base: position 37,795,567 of record NC_068941.1, read on the forward strand.
CAGACCTTACATAAGTGATTGCCAGGTACTTGTTCTGAAGGATGATACCATTTTCTGCTATTAGTACCAAAAAACGGCACAATTACGTAGCTAGACTAAATCCAGGCACAGCTGCAGCTACCAGTCCTTCAGTATGCATTTTCAGTGCAGTAACAGAGCCACTGAAAGAGTGGCTGTAATGGGAACCCTCAGGGCACCTCATCTAGGGATTGCTGAAGTCCTCTGTTCTCTGATACATAAGAAACTGCTTAGAGAGTCCCAGTCTGTCCCACACCATCTGATACCACTGATAATGGGCGTGTTGACTCATAGCATACGACAAGAAGTGGTGATGATCAAGCAATTCTGTGACAGCAGCTTTACGCCGTAGGGTAATGTTTCAGACAAGAAATCTAAATAATACTTTTGCAGCCATTTCTCTACACACATCACACTCACCCCTTCCCCAGAAGATTGAGCATTAATAGGGTCACCCAGGTTGTCTTGCAAAGTGATTATTTTTAATCTAAGTTATCAAAATACAAGAGATGTGTTAGAAAGATTATTCTTACAGGGTTTAAGGTAGGGTTTGCTTTTTTTGGGTTTTGTTATTTAAAAATCAGAGCTTGCTGTCCTAAGGCATCATGAACATCACTGCCTGGTTTTGTTACATATGTACAATTGCATCCACAATTTTCTTAATCTACATAGGAGAGAAACAAATGGCTTCTCTCCCCGCCCTTCTCAGAGTGCCAGACAGTTTCATGTATTACTGATCTTGAGCAATCATCAGTACCATTTTTAGGGTGACAGATGGAAATTGTCATTGTTTCTATAAATATTTAAAGTTGCTTAAGCAATTTCTATGAATATTTTGCTGCTTTATAAATACCTTCAGTAATTCACTTTCTCAGTTGGCTGTAATGACCACAGAAAGTAAAATAAGGAATCAGCATCCTTTACCACATGCCTTCCAAATAGGAAGCGGCTGTAGCTCTTGTTTTCCTATGTGCTATATTTTAATTATACATATGTAAAGCCCACACAGTGATATATTTACCACCAGAAGGTTTTGCACTGGCAAACATATCACAGTTTCAGTGATATAGTATAAAGTGAGTTTAGTCTTTTATGGACTAAAGGCTTGGCATCCATGAAGTTATGCTACATGTAGAAGTGGTGTTTGGGAGCTGCACAAAGTCTGCAATGATCTTTTGTTATGTCAGAAGACAGAAGGCTAAAACCACCTGGATAAATTAAATACCCATATGGCAGGTCTGAATAATATGATGCAACCCAGTGGCCACACACCCATGCTGCTGTGGAACAAGCTGCAGCTATTTCAGAGGGCAGAATTTGAAGTTACCTCACACCATAGTACCAAGGTCAGAGCATTCCTTCCATATGGGCCAGGGCATATGTTCCATGTGTGTTCCTGTGGGTTTACCATCTATTTATTCAGTAACATTTCTACAGCAATTGATTAAGCTAGACTGAAATGAGATCCATTAGAAAAAAAAAAAAAACAAACAAACCCTTAAAGAAAGAGGAGAGGGCAATTTTTAAACCTGGGATAGTTTTGTGTCTAGTTTACAGCACAGTCCTCCAGTTCTTATGGCGGCAACTTCTTGAAAGGCTTTAGAACCACATCAATGCATAGTTGAAGTATGAGCTAAATAAATCATAGGTTTGTCCTGAAGTAGCCTGCTCTAAAACACAGTATTTTTGATTCCTTAAGAAAGGAAATACATTCCTTGTTGGGGCAGTCTAGCATTAAGGGGTAGCTGATTATGCCTCCATAAACAGTTTTTTAGAGCTAAAGTATAGATAAAGACAATATGATTCAGCTTGCGTCTGTTGCCATAAGTGTACAGCAATTTAAATGTTCTTTCTGATACTTGGTACAGAACATGTAGCACCTGAGATCTTAAAAAAAAAAAAAAAAAAACCAAAAACCCAAACCACAAAACTATTTTTGAGCTGGGAAAGGGTATATTATAGAATAGTTAGCTCAGCCCCACAAAGACAGAGCATTTGACTTCTTACAGAAGTACTGAAGAACACCCGTTGCCTCTGCACCCTGATTTTCCAGGCCTACCCTTGTGAGGGATGAAGGAATTTAAGCTTGGAGAATTGGGAAATACAAGACAGAAAGCAGATGTCCTGGCATGAAATGGGAAAGAGAGAAGAGATCCATGGCAGAAAGGCAACTCTCAGGTCTCGTGTCTGTCAGCCTCCACTTTCCAAGTTCTTCACTTCTTCAATTTTTTAAGCTAGCTGCTGTAGAAAGCAATCCAGCTGCAACCAGGTCTGGCCCTAGCAGGGTTACCTCAAATGCAGCAGAAGTGAGACACATGACAAAGGTCTTCAGCAGAATAATTTCTAGAGAACAGGCTATAGAAACAGTGCCTCAAAGGATTTTGTACAAGGAGTACAAGTTGCTTTTAAGTTTAGAATAACTGCAGAATGGAAGGAAACAAGACATTGAAATATTGGAAGCAGTTAACACAGAGGACGACATTTATCTGATAAGTACTAAGATGTGTAACTCCTGCCCAAGTGGGTTATTTGAACCTACCCCTCCCCAAGCCAGCACAGGAAAGCCATTTTAGTACAAGCCATCCAGAAGCTGCCAGCTGCTGAGGAGCAGGGGGAAAACAAAAGTTCTTCAGATTTTTTGGTTTCCTATTTATCACTGGATTATCTGAACTATGATGGCTGCTAGCTGCTACTCTGGCACATGTAGTTTCCTGCAGATGATAACCCTGATGTTTGGCATAGATTAATTCATTTTCAAGCCAACAAAAATAAGTTTGCTGCTGCCAGCAAACAGCAGTGTGTAAAAAAAGTGGGGGACCAAACCAGACCATTGTGTGCCGTTGCTACCAGGGTAACTTAGACAAGCTGAGTGCTTGCTGCACGGCCCCAAGAACTGCTGCAGCCAACAGCTTCCTTTCAACCTTTACCTTACCAACTCGACCAATTTATATGACCACACCTAAATGTGAGAATGAAGGATTCAGGGGAGAAAAGGATACTTATTTTTCAGGTGCTTTTTTCTCTCACACATCAGTGTCCTGAAGTCACTATCTTTCTAGCTACTTCTGATCTGCACTGCAAACATCTGTGTTCTCAGAAGTCTTTAAAGTCTGTCACACACACACAGAGACCACAGAGGAATTTCTTTTGAAGTATCCTTCGCAGCAAAAGTTGCTGACAGGAGAGATGATTCCCTAGTTATTTACCTATCAGATGGCTAGGCCCTGCAATACATTTTTCTTTCCAGTTCCCTAGTAAGAGTCCATGCTGGTAGTAGACTTTCCCTAAAGCTTTTTAACAGGTCAAGAAAGGCAGTTCCGCAAAGAAGGATGCCAAAGAAGTGATCTGTGGCCGTGTGTGTTCGTGTAACAACCCTTTCCTCCTCCCAGAGTTTCTTCTGTTTCTCCAATCAGAACAGAAATAAGAGTCACTAGGAAATACCCCCAAGCATTTCCAAAGAAAAAAGAAATCTCAGCAGGTTGCTGGGTCTGGGATTTTCCTTTACTGAATGTACACAAATGCCTATTAATATCAGCCTCAAATTTCCACATTCTAATAGAATTAGAAGGTTAATTACATTTGAAGGGGTAGGATAAAGAAATTAATTTATAGTAATTTATAAATTTATATGTAATTCATTTATAATCACTTCTGAAATAGAGTATAATAATCAGTTGCTCAAAGCTGTCCACTGTTAGTTTAGATGCCCAAGTGTACCATGTCCAGCTTCTAGCTGTTGCTCTCCAGGTGCATGAGTCTTCATTTTTATTTTTTATCTTGTATACATCCAGGGCCAGAGCTGTTGGTACCAGTCAGACACTTGGTGCTTTAGGCTGTCTGAAACAGCACTATATAGGTGCCTAAGCAACAGACTCACACCCAAACTGTTTTACTTAAAGTTTATTTGCACTGTTCAGTATTGCAGGAAAGGATTATTATTTCTACATATTCACCTAGCCTGAGGAAAAAGAAAAACTAATTTTTTTAGAATGTCTATTAATAGAGGCCTCAAATTTCCATGTTCTGATATTGATGTGGAATATCCTTAATTATGTCTTTTTCCAAAAGCTCATTTTTTGTGGGCAGGTACCTGTCCCTAAATGGCCCTTCCAGTCTGTTGTAATCTGCTGAATGTGGGTTCTGCTCTTTTCAGAATGGGGGTGAGAACTTTTGGACAAAAAGATATTTTGGTACTTCAATCTATTTTAGTGCCTCAAAATATTTTGCTGCAAAAAACAGTTATCAGAGCAGGTATGAAGAAAGGAAGAAATACTATCCAAAAAAAAAAAAGGTGGTATTATTATAATTTTTCATTTAAGTACCCTGCCATTCCAATTTCCTCTCCAATCTGACTTCTCAACTAAAACCAAGGATCACTAATATAATAGTCAGTCCTTTCTTTCCTAGTTGTACCCATTTCTCCCCATTCTCAAAATACTCGTACTGGGAAAGTGTCTAGTGTGCTCCCAGACAAAGACAGTAGTGCAGAAATTAGATTTTGTTTAGAATTTATTTTTTTAAAAAATACAGAATTTGGCCTATGGTTTTATATTAAGATTCATGTCATATGGTATTATAATTCATATTACAATACAACACATTCACTTCTGCTAGTATTTGAAGCAAAGCCAGATATAACTATGCTATAAGTTTCTACCTGAGTTACTTTACTTGAGTTAGAGTGAAAAATACAAGCTTGACTTGTGAGAAGTATGTAAGTCTTTCTATATCAAGCCTCAACATATTAGCATGAGCACCCAAAGGGGAATCCATTATATGCTAGGAAACTCAGATATCAGAAGTTTGAAGAATACTGTTCTGATTTTGAGATCTTTGACATGTGTTAAACCAGAAATAACTGGGGGGTTGGGGGAGGGGGGGCGGAAATCAAGTTTCATAGGAATTTCTTATACCACAATGAATTTTGGTCTGAAATGAGAACCAAAAACTTTAAACAAGAGTTGTGCAGAATAGTTGCACATTTCATGGGTGCTAATATTTTTCTTTATTTTTTGACATTTAAGTCCCTAAACTGTAGCCTGAATGCAACAAACTTTAATTGTCTACATCTTTACTACCACAAGCCCTCACAGCCAGTGAGGATACAATAAGATCCAAGATTCCTAACGGTACTCCAGTTGTAGGATAACAGATCATACATATTCCCCAGTCACTTATAGGCTCCCAACTGATGCACCCCCTCTCCACATTTATAGCCTGTTGTGCCCTATTTTTGATCATGGCACCCTAACTGAAAGGGTTGGCATATCTATCAGCTGAAGACAGATTAGATCTTTTTTCATTACTATATATCCAGAGAATACTTAAGTGAAAAAAAAAAAAAACCCCACCCAACCAAAAACCCCCAAACAACCAAAAAGCAAACAAGGGGGTGGGGTGGGGGAGGCCTTGGTAGAAAGTAAAGTGACAGTGTAATGCCTATATATACACTCATAGTGCACATGGCCCTCTCCCTCCACAATCTATATGGGCCAAGCTATATATTACCCTTCTCTGAAGGCAGTCAGAGCTCTGCCTTTCTAGATTTTCCCCAAGGAATTTGAACAAAACAGGTGTAGAGACAGTACTGGTAAGCCCAGCTCCCCCAGGCATGTAATGAACAGCCCCAATAAGATTTCCATAATGATTAACATTAAAAAAATATTATTCAGAGAGAATTACAAGCAAACAAGGAGATGGTCAAAGTGGAGAGTGGGATGGGGAGAGACAGTTGGGGTTCAACAAAACAGTGAAGCAATTTGACAAAGCTGGGACCGAAATAAAATACCAAGGTCTTGAGGTGTCAAGATGAATATTATGTAACTGCTAAGAAATAAAGGTAGGGTATCAGCAATTTAAGGAAACTAGATCTATATATAAAAATCTGTAACACTGCTAGAAAGAAAAAGGGCAAGGAGTCTCTGTGCAGACAGTTCAGCCTTAGAAGAAAGTATCAAGAGTCACTTGGTCACTGAGCTGGCGCTGCCTTTTGAGAACTACAAGGGGAAGTTCTTTTTCAAGGCATAACCTGGGAGGGTTTTTCAGGTTGTTTCAGATACACCAGATACTAGTTAGGAATTTTATCCTTGAAGTCTGCCTTTCAACTCAGGAACCCCATAGTGAAGTCAGAGCTGCCAAAGTCCCAGTGGCATTAATTTGGATGTGTAAAAACCTTTATAAAAGGACCCCAGTTACTTTGCATGATTTGTTGCTTTTACCATTCTATCAGTTTTTCCACCAGTCACGAGTTGAAAGATCTTTCACAGCAAAAGATTTTTTTTTTTTTTTTATACTTCTGTAAGAGAGTATGAGCTTTTGGGGAAATGGTGTGGGTCAATATCTAGCACTGCCAGCTCCCAGTCCATACAAATTGCATTGCCACAGCAACACAATTCAGTGTTATGATTCCAAGATTCAAGCTCTTAATTTTACAGTTAGATTGCTCCCACTATATATTGCAGTTTTCTGATGCCTTTATACATCAGACAAATAGTGACAGCGTTCACGTGATTGAACTAACACTGCATTTTGTGGATGCATTTCTTCCTCAGCTTTATGTAGTGGGGTGTTACCATAGAAACTAATAAAGAAAATACTTACTCATATGCACCTTATCTGATGCTTTTCTACTGAATATTTCTTTAAGCCTTGATGCAGCTAAGACACTGAGATGCCTTAGCTCCTTTTATTCTAATGGAGCTAAGTGGAGGGCATAAAGAATTCCACAGAGTTAGGGTTCTCTGTTGAAGCCAACGCTTTTCTGGTTGCTTATAGGTGTTAGTTTTAGCTGCTTTTCCTTCCTCTCAAAGATCCTATCGCAGTCTTTTGCTTCTCATCTAGTTTGGTCTGCTTTAAAACTCCAGAATCAAACGTAGCTGTGAGGAATTGTATCTTTACAGCAAGAAAGCAGAAAGGCTTGAAGAAGGTGTAGTAACAGTAGGTCCACAAGAGTTGACCTGTAAAATTTTAAATTAGTTTTTGTGTCTCTGTGTGCATGTGTGTATGCACATGCCGATGGGTGTTAGAGCAGACTACAAATTCAGATATTTTTCATGCTTGGCTCTCAGAGATCAAGAATTTCTGTCCTGAAGCTATTATAGACCAAAAAAGAGAGGTCAAAACTGAGAGCAGCAACACAGATGAAATAACTACCCCAGGATTACACACCTAGTTAACAACAGAATTAGGGACACAAATTCACACAGTCTTAATTTGTAGCCAGAGCTCTCTCCACTAAGCTATGCTAAGTAACAAAAGAACTATCTGATTGATTTCATTAGGCATTAGTCATGTTTCAAAATGAAAATCAGTTTACTAGAAGGTGAAAGGTGATGGGCAAGTAATGATAGGCCAGTATGAATAATAGGTCAATCAACATAATGAACTAAGGGATTAAAAAAAAGGAAAAAAAAAAACCAACCACAACAAAAACCCACAAAACAAACCCCAACCCAAACTCATTTAATGGGTGCAAAAATACTGGACTCCACAGCATAGCTATCTCCCAATAATAAAAATTTCACAGTGCAAAAGCGTAGGACCATATTGACTTACCAAAGCATTCTTTCAGCTGGTTTACTGTAACATTCTACTGATAGTTGCAACATGTCCATCCTTTGTGCAGTCAAGCGTTGAATTTGTATCCTTGAATCAAATAATGAGCCTAAACTACTATAGTCTTAAAACCCCAAGATAACAGGTAATTCAGACTATACTGTTCCCACCCCTTTGTATTGTTTCCCCACAAAACACCCTTTCTCTAGCTGCTTCTGAATGTTACTTGACCAACCCCAACCCCATACCAATAATGATAACCACAGCTACCTTTTCCACTCTTATCTTTTAAAGCCTGGTACTTATCTCATGACCTGGTAATTAAATCAGGCACAGGTGATACTCAGTTCTTGAAGGTCTTAGTGTCTTAACAGGGTCAGAATACCTTACATTATAGATAGAAATTTGTAACACAGTATAAAAGAAGATATAAAAAAAAAAGAAAGAAAGAAAGAAAGGAGACTGATTAAAAAGATTGAAGTAATTTAAAGCAGAACTTATATCTAGCTGGTGTTGCCAACATGAGTGCACATCTGTGTTATGCAGCAGCATAAAGGTATATGCATGCTGATTCCTCTAAAATAGTGCTCTGTGTAACATCAGGTTGCTTGAAACAGTGCTGCATGCAGATGTAATTATGATCACAAATAATTTAACTTGCACTGAATCACTATATGTAGGATTTTTCTGAATAAAATTTAATTCTTAGATAAATTATTTCATGTTTGTCATTAAAAGTGGTGAACTCAAGGAACTATGCTAATTATTAGTGGTTTTCCCACACCTGAAATATCTTCGAGTTCAATTTCCTTTAATTTTATATCAGTATTTTTTTCAAACTGAAACCATGAATTAAGACTTAGCTTATTCTCTTATATGTGGTTTTCTACAGCCACAAGATTCATAATATTTTTAGAGTTATTACAACATAAAACATTATAAATAATAATACATACCAAACAACTGAGGAGTTACTTTGCTCTCTGCTGAATATTGTTTCACTCAGAGTAACCATTAGCTTTTGAGGTATTTACATGATAGGGAATAAATTCCTGTCCTGTTGTTTCATAAAGGATGAGAATAATTTACAGGGAAGTAAGGAAACGTATATGACATGTAACCATGAAAAAATTCTCAGGCACTTTACAGACTATCACCATACAAAGACTAAGCTGTCCATCATTTTGGACGCAGTCAAGCTTCATAGAAGTGTTGTCACATGGAGAAGCTTCCTTAGCTCCCAAACACTTTGTATAACCTGTGCAAATTTCAGAGAAACTTCCTCTTCCTTGAACTTGCATCTAATTTGATGTTCCTTTAGCTTCATTGAGTAGAAGGCTGATAATACAGTAATTTAAATTCACAGAAAAATATCAGTGTTCTGTATAGATACAAACTGGTATAACACTGTCACAGATTAAAAATTATTCTTCTACTGATATAATAATAATATATTTCAGTCATAATTTTCCTTGGAAGAGAAAAAAATATATATATATACACACACACACATATATAAAGTAAAATAACCTGTTAAGCTTCACATTCCTGCAAGGCAACTAAATGCTAGAAAGAATTACTATGGACACCACTGAAATGGAGCAGCTATTGAACAGTGCATAGTAACAGTAAGAAACATGTTAGAGTAGGACATATATTTTTAACATTATTACTGACAGAATAGTAGACATATAAGTACTGTGAAATGAGCTACAGCCATTTCTAGATGCAGAATTGGAGGCCAAGCTGAGGCTTTCAAAGTTGGGACTGGAAATGGCATACTGCTGGTGATGCAATAAAACCCTCCAAATAAGCCTGCTGGACTAAGAATGTAGCCCACAGGAATTATTAACATGCAGGAATAAGCTGAAGTAGAACTTTGCTGGCCACTAGACTATCAATTATGACAGGATCAGCAATCACTTTGGTCTTCATATTTCTTTTATTAATAGAGCACTGTTAGTGATGACAAATATTTTATAGCCTTACAAATGTGGTAATTTGCTTATTTCTTCTATATTTGAATCAAAGTAATATTAATGATTTTGGCCTTTGAAGGTTAAGACATTCATTTAGATATGCTACAGGGAAAATGAAGCAAAGTGGAGAAGTGTTTTATAACATCCTTACTTGAAACACTGTGATGGACAATACACAAACATAAACATAATATAAGCAAAAGAATATAGCAGAAAAAGAAGCTAAAGAGAAGAAAAAAAAATCAGGCCTAATTTTAATTATGAGTATTACAATTTTCACACTAAGAACAAGTGGGAAGTGGAGTAGGGAACTGAGAAATGTTGTGGATGCAAAATTACTTTGATACTCAAGAAATAATGTAAAAAGGAATTTGCAAAATACCAAAGCAGAATGGAAATATTTTCTTCCTGCAACACAGTAGAATTTTTGTATATACCCTTTTGATTGTGTAAAAAGTTCTGAAGAGGTGTTTGTACTTAATTATTAGCACAGTATCAAATAGCTTCAATCTACAATTCTCATCAAGTGAGAAAATAATAGGGAAAAAATAATATAAGTCTTTGATTGTGACAGATTGCTAACAGCATTAAGTCATAAAAGTATTTGTGTTTATTAAGGTGAAACATGTACTTCACCAACAAAAACATGAAGAAAAGTCAAAGAAACATAAGATATTTCAAAGAAACCACAACACAGGTTCATCATAGAATAACATAGGATTTTTATTAACCAATTCTCTTTTGGCAGAAAGGAAAGAAACACTGTAAGAGCCCTTTATGTTCACTTCAAATATGGAAATATCTGAATGTGCACCTCTACAGTAAGGTTTTAAATTAAAATTCCATATAAATATTCAAAAATAATATTTAATTTTTTCCATCAAACGTAAAAGTAAAAATATGCCAACTAGAAATAGGAACAAATGTCCATTAAATAATACCAATAGAATCCCATAGTACTGTTTTATGAACTGCCATAACTCTTCAAAGTAACCCACAGAAATCATATCCCCAGTAATCTGATTAAAAAAACAACAGAGTGCTGCTTGATATTCTTCAGAGACAACAGTGTTTGTATCCAAAGGCTATGTATTTTTTTTCAGTCAGTGCACAAAGATTGAATTTGAAACAATCAGGTTCTTATTGCACACAAGTTACAAAACATCAAAACAATTAAAAAAAGAATATAAAAGAAAAAAATCAGAGGACATGGGGTACTGATACTAAAATCAAAGGCTAGGATTGTGCCTTGAACATTTTTAAATATTAAATAATAATTGCCTGTTAAATAAGGATAAGAATTTAACTAATTTATGGCTTTGTAGGGTAAAACCACTAAAATCACCAATGAACTTGTCCAGTCAGGACTGAGAGATATTTTACAGCTTTCTTTTCAGAACACAACTGCAAGTTAGGTATCATGGGGCAAATATCTTCACTATTGTAAATTCTGCTCCAAGCTGATTCTTTAAACTGCCTTTTTAAGTGTGTTATCTCTTAGAAAACAAATATTCTCATTTCTTTCTTTTTAAATTTAAGTTACCATTTAAATCATCAAAGTGAAATCCTGGACTTGAGTATGTTCAGTGAAAAAGCTTTTCATTGTCTCTACTCTTTTCAATACTATTCAATAGTGCATTATTTATACTTAATCTTCAAGTGAGGATTTTCCTCCTTTTCTCATCTGTGTTACTCTTTTAAAGCCTCTAATTCAATTAATCTGTATGGTATCGCCAATTACATTAAAAAATTGTTTTCAATCGTATATAAGAACTGGCCTTGCAGTGTACTGTTATTGAAATTAAATGGAAGTTTATCAACATATAATAGAAAAATCAATGTCTTATTAGTCGTTCAATTTTTATAGTGGTCAGTAGTTTAAAAAAAATACCGTCCTGAACAGCAAGATACTCATAAACAAGTACACCATGAGAAAATGATCAGATATAATGTCCAATTTTAATAAATAAAGCAGAACACTTCCATTTAAAAAAAAAAAAAAAAAGCCTAAAGCTTTCCAATGGCCATAGGCAGTATTGAAGAACATGTACAGTTTTCAAAAATACTCAGAGTTGGCCTAATTTTATTTCTCCCCAAATCAGTTTGAATTTCACATAAGCCAAACTGTTTGTGGAAATATTTGTGTAAAAGTTTTCTGACAAGAATCATGGTCCTTCATTGGAAAGGAAAACCATAACCGTGACCCTATTAACTAAATGCAGCTCTTGGTGTAGGGTCCAGGTCATGACTCTCTTCAATGTTTCCTTGTTGTTTAGAGTAGGACGAAACCTACCGAAAGGGCATTACCATCGCTGCATGAAATACAATTATACAAACCTACTTCAGATAGTTAGAAATGACTACACAAAGTGCAAGGCTTTAGGGATACAATCTTTTTTTTGTCTGAATTATTTCTGTGTTACAATGCAATTGCATTGTTCTGCTTACACTTACCCTTCAGATAAAGATAACAGATGCTGTTTGATCGAAATATCGAAGTACCCTTATCCATACTTTATGGTGTTATGTGATCATTTTATCTCATTTCTTGTTATTCCAAGAGATTTATTTTATAAATATTACTTCAGTGTATTTCACAGAAAATGGCTATGCACCACCACCCTCAGAACAGAAAAAGAGCTATCAATCTGTCACCCTTTACCCTTCCTTTAGATTTTTCCCAGCTACAAAACATCTGTTCTCCACTTACACAGATTTTTATATACTGTTGATCCTCTTGCTTAAACAACATCAGATGCATCACTGATTAAGGACTTTGATTGCCTATATTCTCCTTGTAATATTGATCATCCCTACACACAATCTGTAGAGTATGTACAAAAACATTCTTTGTTTCTTTTCACACTCTTAACCATGGGAAAGAAATAGATTTTTTAAAAAAATTAATGATTTGGAAAGCAAAGCCTGATAGTACAGCTGGACAAGGACTTGAGTAGGAAGGCTGTTTCTTATCTTTTCTACTTATCTGGGGGTTTTGAAAAGTATTTATATCTAGATATAAGTAAAAATACTTTTTATACATCATACCTTTCAAACAATAAATATAAATGAAATTGTTTATGTTAGGAAAAATACTATTTGTTCGTTACCTTTTCAAAGAAGCGGAATTTGATTGTTTTACTTTGATGGGATTGTTCACATGCTTACAGTTAAGCAGAGAATTCTGAACCCTGTTGAAATCAAGTTTAGGTAAGAAAAAGAATACAAGCTAACTTGTAGTTCATATTAAGCCCTCATATAAAGTGCATTGACATAATGGGAAAATAAAAATAAATTAAAATTCTACTACTACTGTTGATATCCATATACATTTAAACACTGCCCTATTAGGGCTTTTTCACTGTGATAAAAGCAGGCTCAAATCAGGCAATGCATATGTTTGTACAGGTGCTTAAGTAAGTTTGAGAGTCTTTTTGCGTAGATGTAAATCAGCTGTAACCACACCTCACCAACAGAGTGGGAACCTTCAGTTAGGAAGTGGAATTTTTTCTGTGAATGTACCACTTACTACTCGAGCAGCAGCACAACAGTTCTGGGAGAAAATATTAAACATTTTAATGATCAGATATTAAAAAAAGCCAGTGGAGCCTTCTTAAAGCAGATATAACACTGTGGTGCAACCTGTCTACACAGTCAGCACAAGTCCATATCTAAAGGGAATAATTCTGAAATTCAGAGAGACACAGCAAGGGTCACAATAAAAAATATGAGGAGATATTATTTGTGCACTAGAAAAATGTTCTCAGTGGAGTATTTTCTGCTCTATAATCTCTATATGGATTTGGAAAACCAACAGATGTGACACTTGCCACATCCATCAGATTCTCACAAATCTTTCATAGTTAGTATCAATCAGAATAGGTTTTCCATCCCCAGGAATCATACTGAGACCTTCAGGTAATTTTATTGCTGCCCTGCTTTCATAGGACCAGGATTACTTCTGCAGAAATTCTCAGCAGTCCTCCCTGTAGTACAGGATTGAGGGAAAAAAAAAACAACATAACGAGGGTGATTTGCTGGTAATGAAGGTAACAAAAATGGCAACTCCAAAAATATTTCACAGCTGTACAAAATGCAAGTGACAGCTCTGGCTACTGAGAATCTCAGATTTATAGAAAATTTATGCTGATAAAAGTTACTTTTTTCCCCTTTTTTTTTTTTTCTTTTCTTTAGATAGAGAGGTATTTTAACTGTATTTAAAAAAAAATTAACGACAAACCATTTCCAAAATATTTCAATAAGTTCCTTTACCATTAACTTTGCAACAACAGAAGATCCTTGAAGAGGAATATAATTAAATACCCTGCAAATCTCAAGCCCCTCAGAGAGGACAGTTATCCAGTGTCTTTCATACTATAAGGAGTTAATATCATTTGCGTCACAGTATATACGCTCTCACAACCTGGACAGATCATCAGTGAGGAAGCAAGATCCAAACAGACAGAGTTTACTAGGTTAAAAACAGCACATGGCATTTTTATCTTTAAAAAATAAATATCAGCAAGATATGTTCTGCAGCTGCTGAAATTTCCAAATTATCTTAGAAGTGCCTTATGTAGGACACATTAGAGTAAACTTGGTTTAAAGGCAGTCATGGCCTGCACAATTTGAGTATGTTCTGCTGAGGGATCTCTGCCAACTTCTTGCTGACTGGAGAACACTAAAATACATCCTCAAAATGATGCTGTGTGTTTCTCCAAGCTGCGAGAAGACCTCCACCATTACTTTCAATGTACTTTCTCACTCTGTACTGCCTACTTCATCTGGAACAAGCTTCAAACAGCAAATTCTCCTCTAGAAAAAAAATCATCCGTAGTTAGAGTGGAAGAAAAGAGGCCATAGGACATATTTCAGTAATGTGCTCACATATAGAACTTATGCTTTCGAACCACTACAAGTGTGTGTAAGAGGACTCCTCTGGATTTTTTTGCTCCAGGTATTTATTTCAAATTTTTGTTAGAGGTCACTTTTACTCTACTGGACTTCATTTATGATCTACGTAGATGTACTAAGAGTTCTGCAGGGATTTTTTTGCTTTTGAATGTGAAGGAAAAAAAAAAAAGTACATTCACTATAGATTGTGAAGTGGCATTTTTGCTAAGTAAGTAAAATATTTTCTTGTCTTTTCTGTAAACCAGGAAAGACTTACAAATTCAGAGATCTCCTATGCATAAACTGAGACTAGTTGGATTAAAGGCCACAATCCCAATTGTCAGGTGACTTAACTCAGTATAGTCTAACGAAGTCCATGTTACACTAATCAAACCAGTGGAGACATGGCACAACAGTTATGGCCTATAAACTACAGTACTGATTTGTAAATATCCTGTTTTCATCAGTTTGCAGAGTATACTGTATTTAACAGTATAAAGTGAATCAGCACAGACAGAAATCACTACTTTCAAACCAGTTTTTAGGATAGGGAAAAATATCAATTTTGGGGCAGTGACTGCAATGAACTTGTAGCACAAACATGAATACCCTAGGTAAGCTTTCAAATACTTATCCAAACCCCATGTGAACATCTTAGTCTGGATATGCTCTCTTTCAAAATTTCCAGAAAAAAGACACATAAAGGGAAGCCCTTCTAACATTTATGTGTATGTGCGTATGTTGGAATTAAAAGCAATAAAGTTAAAGTCTAGATTGAAAAAAAGGAATCTGTTCTGTCTGTTTCTTTTTATGTATAGAGGGTCAGCCTGTCTTGAAAAGGTGGCAGAAGTTTATGCTGCAGGATGCTTTCAGATGCTGCTAAATAGCCTAAATAGAGGAGAAGTTTTTAGTGAGACTTCTCCCTCTGGTATGCACAAGCACACAGCTTGAACTTCATTCACGTGCACAAGGCATACCAAAAAAACCTCTTCACTGCTCTGAAAGCCAAATATAAGAACAGTAATGGACAAGCATTTTCCTTCCATCTTAATAATTTATGACCAGGGTTAGCCCTAGCATGTTATTGTATCTTATAAACACATCCTGTAGAAGCACTCTACTAAGGGAAGTAAGGATAAGTCTAGAGATGATACACCATTTCAGGTGTGGCTCTATTAAATTACTAAAAAATATTTAGGGCACAGATCTAACGTTTCTTTTCCAAGTGATTGTTTCAAAAATTGGGACATTGCTTCAAATGGAAACAGCTTTTCTTTGGGGATTTCCTCCTCCTTAAAATGCCCTCTATCACACCAAAAGATATGGAAGTAACAAGAAATAATTTTCAGTAGAAATTTTACAGTTATGCTTTGTAGTACAGAAACATACAAAAAAAAAAAAGGAAAAAAGGTACATCTGTGAAAAAAATAATAAGTGCCTTTTCCCCCTGGTGTCATGTCTTTGGATATGTACAGCCTTGGAGAAATGTATAAATCATTTTATACATGGAACTCTTAAAAAACTAGAGATTTTTAGTACAAAGGAATCAATTCACTGCAAGAATGTCCACATGCTGTTGCTTTATGATTTACTATATACAAAAGAGGATCAAACAAAGGACCTCTGTTTTACAGTTACTGCTGTACTGTACATTATCATGTGGCTAACACCCTTCTCTGGGTGAGATATACACTTAGTATTACAAATAACAATGCTGAAAATACTGATACAAAACAGCTTCAAGATGACATTTTAAAAATATCCCTCACTTTAATTGAACTGTTTTCTCCAGTTTTTTTAAGTTTCAGCTTTATAAAAGATTCTCCAAGAAAATAGTAGCATTTAAAATGTTCTTTTTGAAATGTATAGATGGATTTTTTTTAATAAAGCGTAATCCAAAAGTTCATTTTTCCAGGAAAAAACAACTATAGATACAGTACATAAGTTAAAACTGAAGAGGGGTTTTTTGGTTGGTGGTTTGTATTTTTTTTTTTTTTTTTTAATGTAGTATAGTACATTTGTATCCTGGAAAAAAAAAATCCTTGATTACAGTGTATGTTAATTTATTTACAGATCTGAAATATAATTGCATACATCAACTCTTGAGATGAGCAAGATTGAAATGTATTGTTAGTAAGAACTAACTGTCCTTTCAACCTACCATGACTTTAAGAGATTGCTGAGATGAAAACATGATTCTGAGTAGTGAAATTCTGTTACTACTATTTTAAACTTTTTTGGTAGACGTTAAACTATGAGTTTCAATGCAGGACTGGGAGTCTTGAATACCCATAGTTAATTCGGTCAAGCTATGTTTGCAATTTTTGTACATTCTGTTTTGGCTGTAGCAACACACGCGAACACGAAGAAGTTTGGCAAATGTTTGTCTTGATTCTTATGTATCCAGCTCTGGATACAAATTACCACTACAGAATATTTAGACAAAACCTGTTCTCTTCAACATCAGATAATGTCATAAAATTTGCTCTAACCAAATTAGAAACCTCAATAAATAGAATCCTGAAAGTTCAGGCTGCTGAAAAGGCTTTGCAGAATATCTGCCAAGCTCATAGTCTAACTTTTTCTTAATCTAACCAATCACTGTATTAATCCAAATATTAAGTAGTTAAGCAGATATATTTAACACTAGGTAAACTTTTTATCATTAATTCATTTTATATGCCCTATGTGACTTACCTTTTAAAAGTTACAGCATTTTTAGTGGCTGCAGAAGCTTCCTTTTTCATTATATGCTACTTCAGTTAAGTCACACTGGTTTGTTTCTTTGTCTAAGAATGTGCTGCACCCTTGTCTTTTGTTATTAATCACCAGTTAGAGAGGTGACCTGTCTCAGATCTGCCTCAATTGTACTTAAAGGTGCCATATTATTTATAAACTACTAACTATATGTCCTATTATCATTCAAACAGATTACCCTCCATCAGAGAGGTTGTAAACTAAGTGTTGTGTTTAGTATACGCCACATGTTTAGAGTAACTTGACTGAGATTCCTGTTTTCAAGCCCTCTGCAAGGGGAAAACAGGATCTTTTGTTACTGACAAGTCTGCACGTTCTATGCTGTGATCAGATGATTTCATATTCCCATGAGACCAGCATGCTGCACGTCAGGCAGCATTAGATTCATCTAACTTGTGTGTAATACGTCAGGACTAGCAAACCCGCTGAGTTGGTATAAACCAGGTCATTAAGTGCAGATGATACAGTCTACAGAAATTACAACTTACCCAGGTAATTTGGACTGGGTAATAAGAGACAATTTCTCTTACTTTAGTCTTTCACCCTTTTTTGGTTTGGGAAGTGAAATGAAATTATATGATGCATTACATAGCATAGAATGTCACATTGTGTCATGAGCGATACAGTGCCTGTAAAGCACAAACATCACCACAACTTGACATGTCCTCATAGACCAAAACCACTTGAACAAATGTATTTAAATAAAGGTGTGGAGAGGGAAGGGAAGGTTGAGGAACCAAGTTGATATCCTCAGTTTGGGACTCAATTACTGACTCAAATACCTGGTGAGCCTCTATGAACCTTGTTAGAGGAAAATCAGTCACTTCCTCTACTTGTGGCATGAGGCATTCATAAAATACATACAGTAGGAAGCGGTAACACACCTCTACAAGTGAGCAAAGCTCATTGTATTAAAAAAAAAAGTGTAAAAAGGGGATCCTCAAAGATTTCTGACTCCTTATTTCCCTAGTCTCTATGAAATTCAAGGTTTACTAATTACTTATCTATTCATTCCTCACATCTACTTTAACAGTAACATTATTAAACATACACATATTATTTAAGATCACCTTCTAGAGCTTCAGGAATGATAGTGGCTTATGGAGGGAAAAAAAATATACATATTTAGCCAATATTGGACTAGCAATGCCAGCCAAATGGTCCCATTTATTATACCCATGGTGACTTTTGCATGACAAATCAATCTAGTCTACTTCATCCTTTTGCCACAGTTCCAGATAGGAAAGTATGGAACCTACAGACAACGTTAATTTTTTACTTTATTATTTCAGATGAAAGTAGCAGCAGATAAAAACTGAAGATTGAGCTCTAGGTGAGCTTATGTTCCTCTTTAATCCATGGCAAGAATACAAGCACCTTGTTACCCATCTTGTTGACCTAAAGTTTGTAGCTCTGCTGTGTGTAAATTGTGGTGGAGGAAAACATTTTTTCTGCTGTACATGTGTAAAGAGATGGGTCCCCTCGGAGGCTGTCCGAGTCTCCCTGTGAAAGTGGTATGCTGCCGAGGTGCAGCTGATGGGTCTTTTGGAGCTCCTGAGAACACTGGATAGCTGTCTGCCTTGGATGCTGGCTTTGCTGTGCTTGGTGTGGTGGTGGCCAAACCGTTCTGGGTGGCTTCTGAAGCGAGGGTTTCGTATGTGCTTCTAGCATGCTTGATGACTTCCACAATCTCCTTCTCTTTTAAGAGGTTGCTCAGACACAGATTAGACAGCTGACAGCTCTTGCTTTCATAGGCCGTTGCTTGGTTGCCTGATGAATATCTAAAAGGGTCCTCGGTGGGAGTATGTGCTGACTTTCTGTCCCTTGTGCTGAGATTTTGGCTCACCATTCTGTTTGGATATGTAGCCTGGGGAAACAAAAAAACCCGTATTTGTAATAGAACATATTAGGAAAATGGTGTAGAGTATATAAAACACTCCTCACTACAGATGTACAGCACACGGGGCTGGCAGATTAAAACAAAAGACAAATCTCAAATACTGGTAAAACTCCCAAAGTTCTGCTAGCATAAAATAGAAGTATTGTTCATTCATATTTAACAGAACTAATATTGAAAAATGCTTATTATAGGCAATGATTTCGGCATTTTCTTTAAAAAAAATAGTTTAAATCAAAGGAGGAGAATTTTTTTTCAGAACATAATGAATGGATAAAAAGGTTCCATGAATTGTAAACAGATTTTCAAAAGCATTTCACATGATGAAACAAAAAGAATTTTGATTGCATAGAATTCAAATCTTAATACTCTCCAATACTTACAAAATGTAAAGAACACCTTTTGTGAATATCTTCATGCCTTGGTTAAGCTCAAAACATGCTTAATTTTCATTGTCCCTTGAATCTAGGTGTTTTGTTGTGTACTTACAGTTAAATACATGCCAAAATGTTCTGCCAGAGCAGAGCAATAATTTTATTTCAGCTGCCTTGAAAAAATACAATGCAAGAAGGATTCCAGCATGTTAGCAACTTTTGATGCTGTGTGAACATGCATGCATTTGTATTTGTTTAAATAAGGGGAATTTATCTGTGCATGGCAAGCCAGATCACTGCAGATTTCCAGTGTGTGCTTAGTGTGATGCTCCTTTTTGTCCTCCACAGAACACCTGGCTGGGGAGGAGATGATGGGGCTGTGGGATCTTTTCTCACACATTTAAAAAATATACTCTCAGTGTATAAAGTGTTGAGGCGAAAATGCTAATACAGTCACAGCAGAATTCTGCCTGTTCCATGACTGACTGCACTAGGTAGCTTCCAGAGGTGAAGCCCAGGAACTCAGCTCACAAAGAGATGAGGAATGGCACTACTCAAGATGTGAATGTTCAGAAGTCTGGTCCCTAGAGGAACTTGAGCTTTGAGCCTATATGGCTTTGTAAGAAAGCTTCATCTCTTTATATATAGTTACAAAACATATATGACACCAATTTGCCCATTAAGACTTAAATACCTGAAAGCTGTATGTGAGTTTCAAAAGTTGTTGACACAACCTACTTAAACTCTACTGTCCTTTGTCAGCTAATATTGTGTGTGCAAAAAAGAAGGGGGTGAGTGGGTGTGTTTCATTAGCTTCTCTAGATACATATCCATACAATGTTTCAAGGAAATCTTTAACTTACACTGCAATTAGTGCACCTCCAATTATTTTTTTTTTCTTTTTTTTAACTAGTCAGGTTATGGTAATTAAGCTGCAGTTATGTGAAGAAGGATTCTAATAATAGCATCAATTATACTTTATTTTAAAAGTTATTTTGGAATACACACTTGCCCTTGTTTTATCGCTGTCACACTTTCCCAGATACTGGTTAAAGCACCTAGTTCATTTGCAACAGAAGTCCAATTTTACTCCATATAGGTTTTTTGCAACAGAACTCTGAAAGGACATAGTAACAGCTTCTTGACATTTACATTGCTATATGGGCTCTGACGTTGCAGAACAAATCTGAGAAAATAAAAAATACTCCCAAGCCTTACAACAATACTTTGCTAAAAATATTTCAGGATGTTTCCATGATTCCATAGGAAACTTGTATACATTGTTTCAGGACAATCTGTATCACTTTGCATGCATTTCTATTTTAAACAACACAGAAGAATGATACAGTTAATATTCACAGCTTACTTCTTTTCTTCTTTTTTTTAGTGTAGGCAGGCTAATGGTCATGCTTCTACACAGATTCATATGCAGGTTTAGATACAAGTATTGCAGGGCATTGTAGGCACCAGAGATAGTATTTTCAAAAATTATTAGTACTGGAGTAACATTTTCCGCACTTGATTCAGTGCTGATTGCACCCAGACTCATAAATGGGAGTAAAACACTTCCGGAAAACAGCACTTAAGTTTTTATGCCTACAGCACATAGATGTTGAGATGAAATTCAATTTAATTCCTAGGGAATCATTCTTGGGGAGAACTGTCTGTAAGTTCAATCACTTTTTTTAAATTTATTTATTTCTATACCAGTAAATAAAATCTTCCTACTGGGACAAGAGAGTCAAATTCAATGCCGTGCCAAAAATCCCTGCATTTGTTGTAAGAGAATGTTTCTGAAGTTACCATGCGTCACCCTATGCCCTTTGGCAACATAAAGATTGGTATCATAGAACTGAGAGGAACTTCCAGATGGGACATCTAGTCTATTCTACACTTCTGGTTAGCATCAGCTTATCCCTATGTTGTTCCTGACATATTTTTTTTTTAACCAGCTGTTAAGGACCTTCATCGATGTAATCTGTACAGCCTCCTCAGCTAACCTTTTCCACTACATTACCTTTACTTTTAGGAAAGGTCTTCCTAATGTCTAAACTGAATCCTTCTGGCTTCAAGTCTATTCCTTCTATCTCTCTCTACCATGGAAATGAAGAAAGAATTGCTGTTTGATCTTTGAATACCTGTTTATGTCTTTGAAGAATGCTGACAAGCTACCCCTTAATCTCTTCTGCTCTAGAAGAAAAAATATCACATTGATCTTTTGTCATAGGACTCATCTTTTAGACTCCGAGTCATTCACACTTGTCTTCTCTATAGATTCTCTTCAGTAATTCCACATTTTTTCTTGAAGTAGATGGCCCAAGAGTACAGCACTTAAGGTAATCCCCTACCACTACGAAGCAGAAGAAGCACTATTAATCCTACGAAGGACTTTGCCTGCTTCTTTTTAATTCACTCCAGTATGAGGTTAGCAATTTCACTTTGCAACAGCATGAAATTGTTCACTCATGTTCATCTGGTTGTCCACAATAGTTCCAAGATTTTTTTCTGCAGAATTATTACCAAGTTGTTCAGCTGATTATTGTCACATAGGCATAATTCCTCATTTGCCTCTGTTGAATTTCATCATTTTTCCTCTGATCTTTTGTCTAAAGTATCAAGATCATTCTGAATTCCAGTTCTATCCATTAACATGTTTTCCATCCTGCACAACTTCATGTAAGCTGTAAATTTAATAAGAATATTCTCTACTCCGTCATTCAGGTAGTCGATGACTAGTTTTGAACACTATAAAACCCTACTTACTATAGCCTTCTGCTTTAACATTGGGCCATTGGTAACTAATTTCCAACGACAGTTTTCCAATTTACTCTATATTTGTTTCATTTAGTCTGCATAGTATGTTTATAAAACAGTATCAAAAGCCTTACTAAAAGCAAGAAATCTGACATCTACAGCTTTTCTTCTAGCCAGAAGGCCTGTTACTGTGCTGTTGAATGAAATTAGATTGGTTTGGCAATTGATTTGATTTGTAATCCACATTGGCTCTTGTTCATCTTGTTTTCTTCTATGTGCTTATAGTTTGTTTGATTACTTGCCTCAACTTTTTGTCTGAGAATTGAAGTTAAACTAATGGAAAACATTATAATATATTTAAGATGAATCACAACCTCCCCCCAACACTCATAAAAATAGAGACTGATACTGCACTCTGATCAGTATATTCTTGTTTTAATAAAAATGCCTCAGAGCTTTTTGTAGTGGCATACACTGCTCAGTAAAAAGTCTAGGAATTAAGAACAGTTTCTCTTCTTACAGCTGCTATTGAAGTGCCAATGAAAGGATATAATTTATCTGTTTAATCAGCAACTATCCTTGTTCTTGTCTTCATTCAGTGAGATTACTCAGTCATAAACAGCATGATATGTGAATAATTGGAGTTTAAACATGTTGCTGCAGACTTTTGTAGCCTTGGCTACAGAGGCCACTTCCAGTGAGAAGCATGACCATTGCTGGAGGTCTTGGATACAAATTGTCTTACAGTCTTAAGAATGGCTTAGCACTTACTTTTGTCTCTTGAAATAGAATAAAAAAATAAAAACTTGTAGGGAAAAAATTCTTATGAAATGAGTTATACCAACAAGGTAGGTTTTACAGTAAACACAGCAGAATCAACTGGTTTTGAAAATGAGAAGTGCAGAAGCATATTCAAAACAAGGCATATTGTTGAAAGTGGGTACCAGTAAAAGGTACAAGGCATGATTACATCATTTTTTTATATTGCTTTTTTAACTTGATCTTGATGAAATGCTCTGTTTTGAATATCTGGCACTGTGGTGTTTCTTTCCTCTTCCTTATCAAGGTTCTCTTTCACATGAAATATTTTCATTTTAGAAAATACATGCTGGATTTGTAGGCCTCCAAAATATTTGCTTCTGGTTGTTGGCCAAAGGGGGGAGACAGTGTGTGTGTATGTATCAATAAATATTTAATAATATATATGTGGTGAGGGAAGGTCTTAGTTTTGTGAAGCTGTAACTTGCTGAAATTCCCCTTCTATTGAATAATTAAACAAATACCAGGTGGTGACAAATTAAGAGCTAATTTACCTAGATTTTAAAATATCAATAGAAATTCAGAATATGCCATCAGTATTCTAAGACATTGGTTTGATCCTGTCTCCAGCAATAAGACACAGGTGGTTAACATGGAAAGACAGACTCGTTCTATCAAATGCATAGTTAGACATGAAATGAACAGGGATTTTAATAGAAACACCACCAAAAAGCAATACTATCATTGTTATCTATGACAAATTACCAAAGAATAGCTTCTAATCAGGAAAAGAGAGAACAGTGGTCAGATAGGAGTCAAAATCAACAAGAAATCCTCTCCCCTTCCCCCTTCCCCATAACATTATTCTCCCCCCTGTCCTGGTTTCAGCTGGGATAGAGTTAACTGTCTTCCTAGTAGCTGGTACAGTGCTATGTTTTGAGTTCAGTATGCGAAGAATGTTGATAACACTGATGTTTTCAGTTGTTGCTAAGTAGTGTTTAGACTAAAGTCAAGGATTTTTCAGCTTCTCATGCCCAGCCAGCGAGAAAGCTGGAGGGGCACAAGAAGTTGGCACAGGACACAGCCAGGGCACCTGACCCAAAGTGGCTGTATTGGGTCTGGCTGAGATGGAGTTAATATTCCCCATAGCAGCCCTCATAGCGCTGTGCTCTGCATCAGTAGCTAGAAAGGTGTTGATAACACACCAGTGTTTTGGCTACTGCTGAGCAGTGCTGGCACAGCATCAAGGCTGTCTCTCCAACATTTTTGCCCCCCCCTCAATGGCAGGCTGGGGCAGGGCAAGATCTTGGGAGGGGACATAACCAGGACAGCTGACCTAAACTAACCAAACAGATATTCCATACCATATGACGTCAGCTCAGATATAAAAGCTAAGTAAAGGGAGATGGAACGGGGGGCATTTTTGTTTTCCAGAGCAACCACTACGTGTACTGAAGCCCTGCTTCCCAGGAAGTGGCTAGACATCGCCTGCTGATGGGAAGTAGAGAATAATATCATTTGTTTTTCTTTGCTTTCACTTTATTGAATTGTCCTTATCTTGACCCACAAGCCTTTTGTTATATTTTCTCCCCCCCTGTCCAGCTGAGAAGGGGGAGTGATAGAGTGGCTTTGGTGGGCACCTGGCAATCCAGCCAGGGTCAACCCACCACAGTGGCCAACGGTGTATTCCATACCATGTGACGTCCCATCTAGTATAGGAACTGGGAAGTGGGGGTGGGGAATCACCGCTCAGGGACTAGCTGGGTGTCGGTCGGCGGGTGGTGAGCAATTGCACTGTGCATCATTTGTACATTCCAATCCTTTCATTATTACTGTTGTCATTTTATTAGTGTTATCATTATCATTATTAGTTTCTTCTTTTCTGTTCTATTAAACCGTTCCTATCTCAACCCACAGGTTTTGCTTCTTTTCCCGATTTTCTCCTCCATCCCACTGGGTGGGGGGGAGTGAGTGAGCGGCTGCGTGGTGTTTAGTTGCTGGCTGGGGTTAAACCATGACACCCCCAAAATATTGACAATAAAAAGTCCAATGCTGCTTTGAATTTCATGCAAATTATTTTTTGTATCATTCAAACATTTTTATAAAAATCACAACATACAGAATTGAAAATAATTGTATGTTGTTGTTTTTCATTTGCTGAATTCAGATAGTTTAGCTTGAAAGAATGTAGTCCAACTGAGTTTTCTTGCTGGCCCGTTTTACAATTATTTAGAATCCTCATGATCTGGTCAGAATAAGAAAAATATCCCAGAATGAAATGCACAACAGTGAGAACCACACATGCAGCACCAACAAGAAAAATACTCTGGACAAACTTGAACTTTTATTTTTAAGCTATTTCTCCTTATCTTCCTGTAAATGTTTCATGCAAAATTTTCTGTGGTGGACTTTTGGGTACCAACTGCATTCTATGAGCATTAGATGTGAGGGAGCAAAGCCACAATCCCAAGGCATCTGTTTGCCAATTTGAAGGCTGAGTCCTTGTCCAAAGCTGAAGGTGGCTTCATGCCAGTTGTGTTCCAGCCTAGCCTAGAGCAGCTGCAGGGCTGCTGTAAACTGCTGCTTGGCAGTGCTCCAAGGGGCTGATCTGCCAGCTGGTGACTGCCGAAGCAAAAAATCCATTCATCTCTTTCCCTTTTACTTTTCAGTAGCTCAGCTAGAACCAACAACTTCTCTGCCCCAGAAATCCCCAAATGCCACCCTACAGTCTGCCTAACTGTGGACTGAGGAAATGGGCTGCAATTAGGATGCAAATGTGGCTCTGAAACTTTTTTCAGAAGTAGCCCATTTTAAATATATGGAGAGAAAAAAAGCGCCTCCTTTGTTGTTTCAAATACATCTGAAAGTTTAAGAAAACATGTAGATTTGAATTTCCTGATCACATTAAACAAAAAAGTGCATGCTTTCTTGCTTGAGTCTAATTCTCAAAAAGAAAAGAAAAAAAAAAAAAGGATTTCTATTAAAATCTGATTGGCTGTAATATTTTGATAGGTTGGTATCATGATCACTGGTGTTTTACGGTACATGAATATGAGAAAGATCTAAATATCTTAGGTTTGATTATTCCACACTGGTGCTAAATACATTAAGATTGAACCAAAAACGGCAACTTAATACTCCTAAAGTATTTTTTCCATAAATTTTTTTGATGGTTCCTCTTTATGATTGTCATTCTGGCAACTTTATCTTAGAAAAAAACCCAAACCCCTCAATGACCCACTTTAAAGTAATGAAAACTGACTACTCTTATAGAAAGCTCCAGAATGGAACACGCTATTAAAAAAACACTGCAGCCGTTCATCACTTTCCATTTTCAAAACCAATGAGTGAAATATGACAAGAGTTAACGACAAGACAATAGTGCTGCAGGACATTCAAAAATGGATATTGTTGCTGACTGTCTTCTGATAAAGTACTGATATAAAATGACAGAAAAAGACATGAAATACAAAAAAAACCAAAAAAGGGTGCAGATTTTTAAGATGCCTGTGCCCAGAGGCATCTGGGAGTCTTAGATGCCTATAACGTAATTCTTCCAAGTAGAGCAGCTTTCTTAAATACATTATTCTGACAGCAGGCACAGAGAATAAAACCAAACAAAATACTTTCTCATCAGTGGATCCAGCACACCCGGACGACCAACGAACAACAGTGTATTTGAAGAACAAGGTTGTACCACCCCAAAGTATTTTTACTTTCAGAGGTATTAATGGAAGCACGCTCTAGAGAGAGTAATTATTCTGACAGAAACATGAAGATTTCCTGGATTTCCTCAAGTTTTCTACTGCTTAATTATTTTGTGTTTGCTGTTACATGAGGAATATAAAATGTGTTCTGCAATATAATATTAACTATATAGTCAAGCATAGCTCACTTGGCCCTTGTCAGGTCTCAGCTGGACTGCAGCACCTTCTGCAGAACTGTCTCCATTTGCAGCCTAGCCCAGAATTCATAAAATATAAAGCAACATAAAGAAGTCCAGAAATAAAACAAGGTGCTATAGCTCTATGTTTCGAAGGACAGAAAGGATGAAGCCCTGCATCACGCTTTTGAATTTATATCCCTTCAGATGCCTTTCACACTTCTGACAGTTTATATAAGTGCAGATCTAATTTACCAAAACACAGGTTAACTCAGTACTTTGGTATGCCACATCTGTCACTATGTCAGTTCCTTAATTTCTACACCTCCTCACTTTCGTGCTTATCAGCTTCCAGCCTAGAGATGATCCAATACAAAATGTAATTTAGCTGCAGCAGGTAATTGTTCTTCATTCAAGTCTCTTAAAAAGCACTCATTCTTATTGATTTCAGTAGCATCTCAACCATGAGAGTAGCTTTTACAACTCAGATCTGGACCTATTGATCAAATGATGCTGCCTTCTGGCAACATGCGACACATGAAAGAAATAAAGTCCAGTGTGTCAAAATAAGGCATGGACTAGTATCAACAGGTTATGGGTAAGAACCAGCTGCTGATCAATTTGCAAGCTCTGCTGTAATCCATTACAAAATGAATGCAGTTAACAGAAATCGGAAACATTCCTCTTTCTGCCTTTCAAACATCTTTATTTACTTACTGAAAGGAAAAATTATGACATGCTAAAATGCATGCCTCTTTCCCATAATGCCCTTTTAACCAACAGGCCAGTTGAATACAGGTGAACTATAGTGGTGAGCTAATGCCCTAAAAGGATTTTATGGTAGTGGTGGTACAGTGTGATAAGTAGCCCACAGAGGGCTTAAATCAGATATTCATCTTCTCACAGCATAGAATTACCCTTGAAAAATTTCATTTATGTAAGTAATAATGCACAGTTGAGGCAACAAGGTATAAAAGGATGCAATGCTGTTTTATAAAGTAGGAAGAAAACAGTGAAGAATTTCTCATTAATCTCTAGTAACTTACAGTAAATCACTACTCTGCATTCTCAATACTGCATTTTAAGGGTTAACTGGAAGATTTTTCTCATTAGTAAAGCTAATAGAAAATTTTGCATTTTACAGCTGTTTTTACTATGTCTTCCAAATTAAACATTTGGAACTCTGGAGCTGTTCACCAGTGTTAGTCATATTCTTCAAAAATGTTACAAAGTTCATTTGAATGATACTGAATACACCTTATTATACCCTGTGGCTTAAAATTCTAAATAACTATAAAAATACTGACGATAATGAAAAGCTACTAAATAGTGTGAATCTTTCAATGACATGACTACAGAACAGCAGGACATACTATGTGAGACAACAAATCTTATTTTACTCAGTCTGTATCTAAGACTTCCCCAAGATCAGAAAGTCAATCCAGAAAAGGTGATTTTTACCAGACGGACTTTTCTTATTTTGGACCTGGGGACACAATGGTAAGAAAAATGCAATGGACTTTTACACCCATTTAAAAAATCTGTTAAATACCTAATCCTGGAAACATCCTGTGTTTAGCAAAGACTAGCTCCCCTACCTCCAGCAATTCTTGTAACACCTCTGTCTCTCTTGATGCCTTTGGCACCTTTTTTTACTGACCTCCTATCCCCTCAGCTTCTTTGGGTAGCCACAGCTATTGCATCCAATGATGAGGAAAATATCTTCATTAGGCTCTTGTTGTACACAGGCTCCACCTTTGGTTATAGGTAGCAGAGTCTAGAATAAGGTGTCCAAGTCATACTTGGTCATGGACCTTCTAGGTTCCATTCAAGGGGACGGGATCGGCCCCATGTTCACCCAGCACTTTGGGTCTCACTATCCCTGTGCAACCCACGAATTAAGGGCCACTTGTGCCACACTTTTAGCTACAGTCATATAGAAAGTCATAGGTGTCTACACTTACGGTCCTCTTTTGCATAACTGATGCAAAATGAACCGATAGAACTTGGGAACTAGGGAACACAAGGGTCACTTCAAAAGACCACAGTTCATGCAGTATGAGCAATGAAGTTTGACACAAAGGTCATGAGGAAACACTAAGGAAATACAAGCAGGAAAACTGCACAAGTGCTAATTAGCACTTCTGAAAGAGTGTGCTACTCAGCTGACATTTATTGCTATGCTAACGCAGGTGTTATGGCTTTGCAAGCCAAACTACTATTTCTGTACAGAATTTGATGTGCCATGTAGACATAAGTAGTTGTTCAAAGATGTCTGCCTTGTGCCTTACGTATTTTTTTTGATGACCAATTGCCTGAAAGCTGTGAAGTCCATTTCTAGCCTCAGGCCTGACATGTGGTCACCAGAACCTGATTGTCATATCTGTAGATCATCTGAATTAAGACTGACTTGTAGGTGGCAATTACCTTTGACAACTAACTTCTATTATATACATGTTTAGGTTTTACCAGGTTTCTAATTATACAGTAATTTATTGTCCTACTCTAATGTCACCTAACATAATTTCCTATAGTACCAGAAATTCTGTATGTAAAATGAAATTCATATGACAAGAATTCAGTTAGATAAGATACCAGGATACAGTTGTCTTAGGAGTAGTAGTCTCAAAAAGATTTAAATATGCCATGTTCAATTGTCTATATACTGTATAGCTCTATATCTGAGACATACTTCTAGGAAAAGAAAGAAAAAATATAGTGTCTACATTAATTGCTTATAAATTCTCATTTAAAATGTGGAGGAATGCATTAGACATTGTGCTTACAGATGTATTCCTGTTATGTTTAGGATAAGAATCTTAAATACTTTGGCATATGAGGCTTTTGCTTTATCAGCTGGACATAGAGGAACTCAAACCTCTATTGTGTCTCTGTATATTTTTATTATCTTACCTTCTGTGAAGAAAATAATCATACATACTTATCTTTAAGTTCAGGGCTTTCCTGTGTCACTTTTAATTAGTGAATGTCACAAATCAGATTTCTAATGAACATGTGTCTTCTGAAAACAGCACTGCTTGCTCTTTCATAAAAAACGACACAAAACCCCAGATGAATTGTACTTAGCCAACACTCACCTTTTTACATTACATTCTTTAACAACAATAAAAAAACCTTCCATTGAACTGAGTTTCATAAATTGGCATCCTCACTTTTGAAAGCAATAGGGGCCGAACTTATAAGACCAGCGGGGGAAATTGCATACATTGGCAAATGATGTTCAGCTACTGTCATGTTAATCAGTGACACTACGCCTCAGCTCAGTATACAGTCTTCAAAGGAGAAATCAAAGAAATAACAAAAAGGGGAAATTTTATCCTGATGACAAGAAAAGAAATCCTAATTGCCCTTTAATTGACTTGACTTTTTATTTTTATGACAAGATTACTGAGACCAAGACATCCTTGAAGACAAAGAGAAAATAGACTTTTTGTTTTTCTATATATGTATATGATGACACCTGTTTTAGGAATGAAATGTCACAGAGTAGCCAGATTTTTTTATCCCTAAAGTAAATTCCTATAATTAAGCCTTTTTTGTGATTAGACAAAAACATAACAACTTACCTACAATCAATCCCTAGTGTTAACTGGTCAGGTTCAGTGTGTTTGACAACATGCAGAAATAGTTTAGACTCCTATGACAGGATGAAGCATTACTATTCCAGAAAGGTACTGACTCCCTGCTGTAGGATTCAGTCAGAAAAAAAACCTGTATGAACTTTGCACCGTAGGATGACACTCAGTGAATCAGATTTCATTCATAATAGAAAAACTTCCCTTAAAATATTTTCTTCAGCGATATTACTATCTATGATGGCTATAAAACTATGCTGAGTGAATCATTCCATGTCTATTGGTTTTTTTAGGTATTGACAGTCTTAGAAACAGGGAAAGAACAAATAGGATTCTCTTGGAGTAGGGAATATACTTTTTTTTTTTTCTTCTGGTAAACCAATGACCGAAGAATGTATTGTCTTTGTCGGTATGTAATTGGTGCATATAAATTCTGTTCTGTGATCTCCATCTGTCAATATCAAATATATTTACAGAAAGAAAATATTGTCAGGGAAAGAAGGAGACTCACAGCTAGGAGGTATAAGTAGTTCAAAATGTGACCCCCATAAGGAATCCATATAACTGATTTACATGAAAGAGATACTGCTCTAAAAAAACAGTTAGTGTTTGTAGTTGAATGACGTAATTTCCCTCATGTTCTAAAAAAATCCAGAAACCTATCTTCTATCATTTCAAAATTGTGTATAGTTGGCAGTGATAGAAATTTTCCCTTACTGCATAATTTCAAACAAACCAAGTTTCACATAGGTAAGATAGCCCATCAGATAAGTACACAAAATAACCTCTTCCCGCCTACACCAGTAGCTTACACAAAAGTAAAAAAATATTTCATAGCATCTTTACTGTACCTCTATAAGGGTCCATTCAGTTCAGCTCTCTTTAAAGCAGCTAGCGCAGCATGGTGTTCATTACAAGATATACTACTTAGTGTTCGGGAAAGTCAACTCTAACAAGGTAAAACTATTTCATATATTTCATGTATTTTAAGGCCAGTGAAAAACGTTATAATCATCTTGTCTGACCTTCTCTGCAGTAGAAGCCATAGATTTCTCTTGGTGAAATCATGTATGCCAAAAAAGGGGGTAGAATTAAAGCATAACTTAAAAGGCTGAAAGTAATGGAGAATATATTTTATTTCTTCATAATCCACTAAAATATTTTTATAACAATGCAATCTAGGTCCTTACTGGAAATGTTGCTATATTCTGGTAACAAAGCTTAAATTAATATTTGAACAAAAGAAAATAAGCAATATCTGCTGACAAAACTGCTGCTAAAATATGCTAGGAGATGAAGCGTCTTTAAAGAGCAGAGGGGAATACTGTCTAAGATGTTTAGGAACAGACAATTCTTGGAGAAAGCGCTGGTTGGTTTTGGAGTTATCCCTATCTGGAGAAAGTTTTGGTGATGTAAGTAGTTATATGTACGATTTGAAGGTCCTATTCTCTTTTCTAAATGATTATACAGGGTCCATGACCATGAGGAGCCCACTACAGCCTGCAAAATGACAAAGAACCCAACACTTCACAAAAACCTTGCAGTACCAAGATAATGTTACTTGGAAAAATAACCTTCGTTTCCATCTTAATTCCCTGGAAACATGCAAACAATTAATGCAGCTTTTTCAAAATATTCAGCATATCAGCTCCATATTTCCTTCAGCAAAACTATATTACATAAACTTAGCAAGGGAAAACAAACAGAAGGAAACAATAACATAAATAAGCACCCGCTGAAATGTCTTGGTTTGCCTTTCTTTCTAGGAGAACCAACATCAAAAATTTTGGCAAAAATACTGAAATACCTTTATTGGTTTCTGCTTGTCTATTCATTTGCCTAGCCTAAGGAAGTTTAGCAAGATTATATTTCATATTATGCCTCCAACTTTCTGTAATAATGCACATAGGGAGGCATTTACCTACTGACTGTTGTAGCATACCCTTTGTAAATGTAAAAGTTTACATTTTCTTTTCTTTACAGATGATACTGTGGGTCTCTCATTTGAAAAAAGTAATAGAAGATGATTTGCTCAGTTGGGTTTATAGGCTTTTCAGCTGTAAATTGATGTAGTATTGCTGACTTACCAGTTGCTGCATAATAGCTGCTAAAATGGTTGAAAGTTTTAAGCTTCTTGTGACATAAACATCAGCTCAACTCTTAGCCTCTGCTGTTTGCCATCTTATTTCATTAAGCACTATTTTAAAGGAACTCCTAAATTCTGAAAGGTTTTAGTGAAAACATGGTCCCATTGAATCCACTAGAAAATTTCCACTGGCTTTATTGTGCTGTCTTGAGCAGGAAAGAACTTAAGCATGTGCCTGAAGGCTATTTACTACCATATAAATTAGGGACCAGTGTTTTTGTTTTGTCTGAACACCACATGCTGTTGTGATGGCAGTCTCTTACCCCTCCCTCCTGCCAAATTAAGGGTATAAGTTACTTTAAATAACTCATAACCAAAGTAATTTGTTCAAATACACTGTTTTGCAAAAAGATGGCTTTTTAATACCTTTTAAGAAAAAAAAAAAAGACATATTTCTTCTAAGTAGCCATCTTGAAAGATGAGTATCTGTTTGGTTAGAGCTATATATCAAAGACACATTTTAAAAATACAAGGTTTTTCCCAGGAATCAATACTGGGTCCAGTCCTATTTAACATCTTCATTAACTATCTGGATGGTGGGGCAGAGTGCATCCTCAGCAAGTCTGCAGATGACCACAAAACTGGGAGGAGTGGCTGATACACCAGAGGATCACGCTGCCATCCAGAGGGACCTGGACAGGCTGGAGAAATGGGCCAACAGGAACCTCATGATGTTCAAGGGAAAGTGCAAAGCCTGCACCTGAGGAAAAACAACCTTATGCACCAGTACATGCTGGGAGCTGACTGGTTCGAAAGCAGCTTGGCAGAAAAGAACCTGGGGGTCCTGGTGGACACCAGGTTGAACATGAGCCAGCGATGTGCCCTTGCTGCAAAGGCGGCAAATGGTATCCTCGGCTGCATTAGGCAAAGTACTGCCAGTGGGATGAGGGAGGTGATCCTTCCCTGTATTCAGCACTGGTGAGGCCACACCAGAAGTGCTGTGACCAGCTCTGGGCTCCTCAGTACAAGTGAGATATTGACATGTTGAAGAGAGTGCAATGAAGAGCCACAAGGACAATTAAGGGACTGGAGCATCTCTCTTGTAAGAAAAGGCTGAGAGAGCTGGGACTGTTCAGCCTGGAAAAGAGAAGGCTCAGGGGGATCTCATCAATGTGTATAAGTACCAGAAGGCAGGGTGCAAAGAGGACAGACCCAGGCTCTTTTCAGTGGTGCTCAGTGACAGGACCAGAGGCAATGGGCACAACCTGAAACAAGGGGGTTCCCTCTGAACCTCAGGAAACACTTTTTCACTGTGAGGGTGACTGAGCACTGGCACAGGTTGCCCAGGGAGGTTTTGGAGTCTCCATCCTTGGAAAAAGCTGTCAAAAGCTGTCTGGACAACTGGTCCTGGCCAACAGGCTTTAAGTGGCCCTGCTTGAGCAGGGGCTTTGGACAAGATGACCTGCCAACCTCAACCACTCTGTGATGATGTGAAGGTATTTGCTAGTCTGAGATCAGATTAAGAGCACAGGTGAGAAGCAAAAGTCTGAACAGGATGGAGTTTAGGAAGTTACATACACATAAAGCCTGCAACTCACTTTCTACTTTCTCTTTTTATTCACACCCTATCACCAGGGCTGAAGCTCTGAAGTCTGCTGACCCAGTGCCTTGGTCCTAAATAAGACCAGAAGAGCTTACAGTTAAACCTGGCAGGGAACACAATTTTTTCCAGGAGGTGAGTCCTTTGACCAGCTTAAGCACCAGCTTGCAGCCATGCTGCTCCAGTAACAAAGAGCTCTCAAGCCACTCTCAAGAGGAGAGATCTCCGCCCTGACCATCAGACTTTCTGCTGTAAGCTTAAATCCTTATGAAGCTCAACTCCTCCATTTTGTAGCGTTATTAGTGTTGCAGATGTTCCTAGTGTTTTCCCCCAACAGCCAAAACAGCACTGTTTTAAAACTGTGATTTATCTATAAAGGATCCATTTAATGTAATCCACAGGCAATGAACCTGCCTATCAGTTGAGAGGCCCCAACACTTAAACTGGCTAAAAATTTAGCCAATGTAGCTAAAAAAGGCACCATGCTTAAAACTCATGAAAGCCCTAGAAGCAGGATAACAAACTTTGCACATAGGCAACAAAGCTGTCTAAGGCAACATACCAGACACTCCAATTCACTGTACGCTGAAAGATAAAACACGGGCAATGTTTGACATTCACGAAGGAGAACAATGTGCATGCACACACTCACACACCCCCTGGGGATTGACAAAAGATAGCCTCACATTTGACTGACATCTGTCAACTCATAAAAGCGTATAAAGCACATACATACAAACAACTCTCCAGAATATCCCAACAGCACACCCGAAGTAGGCTATGTAGGCTATGCTTACAACACATCCTAGGTGACCATTATTTAGGAGGGGATATGTTACAAGCTGCTTATTTCACCTCTGGATTTCTGCCTCAGCCATTGGCAAATCTCTCCCCCTACTTTCATAAACCTTGCAGGAAACGGGGAATACTGTTATAATTCAGGGCACATATCCACTCTGCTGCCTCCAGGCGTCCAGCTAGTGCGTGCCATCTACCTTTCAGTCTCTCAAACATAATCTCTGTTGTGATCTGGAAGATGCTTAGGCATTAGTTTGGTAGTTCTTTGCTCTGGTCCCAAAGTAAAAGTCTTCCTCAGCTGTGGAAATAGAGATTAAGCAGGGTGTCCTGGAGTGAAAACAAGTGTACTGATGCCGTTCATGCCCATACTGCGAGGTGTGCTGAAAAAGCACCTTTGTCTCATTAGGAATATCAAGCAGAAATTTTGAAAACCCCAATTCACAAAAAATTCCATATCAACCAGGAGTACAAATGATGAATCAAGTGTTTCTTGGGCATTGGAGCACAACTGAGCATATTCCTCCTAACACATATCTAATTTACTGCTGTCAGGATAGTCCCAAGATCACATTTCCCTGCAAGTGGCTGAGTAGTTGCATGCAGAGACACTAGTAACCTCAGGAAGACTGGCAAACACCCACCAACTGCTACCTGCCACATGCAATAAACAGCACAAAGCCACCCGGTCAGAGCAGTCTCAACAGTTCACCTCCCCAGGCCAAACAGGTTAACAGCTGACTTGTGGCTTTTCATGTAGGAATAATCACACACTTCTCAGCAGACAAACTCTTATGCTGATACGCTGCCTGCATAGCGCTAGGGAAGGAAACCGAATGCAGAATGTCTACACCAAACCTGACTACCCCAAACCTGCAACACAGCCCCTTTTTTTTTTTTCAACCACAATCAGTTGTTTTGTAGTGCACAGTATGTTGCTGCTTTGAGAAAATTCAGGCTCAAGCAACATCTCTCTTTCACCTTTCTCTTCCTTGTCCTTCTCTTTTTCCACTTGCTCATTTTCCTGGAGGTGCAGCTACAAGGAAGAGGAACTTATGGCAGTTGCTTCTATGCCAAAAAGCAATTTGTCGAACAGTCACAGTGACAATATGTTGAATAATGCCAACAGAAAGTGTTGAATATGCCTGAGTGCCAGGCTACAGTGCAGAGAACTGCTCCTGCCCTGAGCTCCAAAGAATTTGAACGCTGATGCCAGAAGAGGAGATCATCAAAATGGGAGTCATACCCCTTCTGCAAGCTTGACCTGTGATGTGGCACTCTGTGATTCCCTTTCCATGAACTATCCTGCCTTGGAAAGTGGGAAACACAAGGCTGCTTGAAATCCTTTCATGAGATGCAGTGATATATGGAGCAAATTGTGTTGCAAAAAAACCCCCCTCCAACTGACTCCTTTGCAAACTGGTTTTGAATTGAAATGGGGATCTTAACTTTTCAGACCACTTCCCTTTAAATGCAGAAAAGCATATTTTAGAAAATAAATAGGAAGTGGCTGCTATGTGGAAAGAAAAGCACTCTCCTTTTAGTACCTGAAGACGAATGCTGAAAGTGTACACGAATACCAAGCTTTATATGGGAACAAAAATACATCACGTGCCCATGCAAAAATGAAACTGCTTTTAAGTAGCAGAAATGTAGGTTATCCTTTCTCTTCAGAAATTATTTAATTGAAAAATAGTCCACATTTAACACCTTTCATTTCAAGATAGAGCACCATTGCTTTGAAATCTTAACAGTGGATTTAACAAAATTTATGCTATAAATTCAACACACATCGTTACTGGAATCTGTAACCAGAATGTCTCATTATAAGTTCTCATTAATATGAAACCACATCCTCCTGAAAGCTCTGATAAGGGCATCTAACATTTTCTTTTTTTTTTTTTTTTTATCTGATAACAGTTACTAAGCTTTATTTTAATAGGATTTAAATCTCACAATACCACCTTAACATAAGATCAAGCTGACTTGTATGTCCACATAAAAGAAAATAAAATTAAAATTTATACCTACAGTACAAACATAGAAACTTTTCTCTTTCTATGTTTAGTATATATTTACACAGAAAAAATATTAATGATTGTTATTTAAGATCCTATTTAATGAAAATATTTCTACTTCCTTCTGTGGAGCTTTTAATATTAAATCATTTTCAAACAATGTTGCCTATAATAAAGCTCACAAATCCAGAGAAGGAAAGAACTTGCATAGATATCAAAAAACAGAAAGGAAAAACAATTAAAAAAAAACAACAGTGAAAAAAAAAATGAATTATTCACCCATGAGAAGTGTAAGAACAGGTCAGATCAGACTAAATCCACATGTATGTGTGCACATATTTGGGCTTATGTCTATGGCCTCATCAAAATATAGATGTCCCAATATGGAACCTATAGATTGCACAGGCAATATTCCCATAACGTTGCTAGAAATGTTGACATGATGTACTGGCTGAATTTGACCATTTTTGATTTATATAGCCAGTGCAGACATGAAATAAAAAGTACACTAAATCTAACTAGTCCACAATGCCATAAACAATACCTATTATACTTTATTTCATTCTCTTGGGGAAAAAACGTATGGTAATTTGCTAAGCTTTTTTCCCTTCATTCTTAACATTTATGGCTATTACTAGCAGAAAGCAACAACAGCTTGACTTTTTAGCATGCAAAATGCTAGATCAGAAAAAGACATATAAAAGAAAAATATGTGCTACTCTCCATTTGTACTGTGTCAGCAAAGCCTTTAACTAGGTATCCTTAGTAGATTTTGCTAATTATAGGTGATATCCAGTTCTTACAAATTACCAGGGGAAGACAAGGTAATGAGGTATGAGAATAAGATAATTTATAGGGGTGTGGCATTAAAAAAACTAATGTCTCTATCTTGCCAACGTTTTGCATGTGAATTACAGCCAACGCACAGTATTCCAAAGCCTATTTCAGAAATGCCCCATATTTAACAGCTGTGTCTCTATTTAGACTGTATATTGCTATGTTTAACTGTGGTCGTTATTGTTTCCTCCTCAAACGTGAGGCAACAGGATGTCTACATTGTAGGGAACCACCTCAAGCTCATACTAAAAAGCAGGGTAGAACATCCACAGAGCATTATTTAAACTTCTGCCCTGGGGGCTTGGGGTTCTCTGCAGAATATTTCTCTTCGGAACCACATTTTTGAAAGCGATATCAAATCAAATGGCCACTGCTACAGTAGCCAATATGGGGCACAACCCCATGCGCACAAAACTTAACCCACTACGTTAAGTTCTGTACCTTTGTCATCTTTACTGTTTAACTTTGAGTAAATGTTTCCTGCTGCTTCAGGGAGGGTAGCTGCATTCCCAGCCATCCCTGCCTGCTAATTCTGTTGTGCCAGTGTCAGGGTTTGAGGGGTTACACAGTGAATTAGATAAGGAAGTTGGTGTGGCTGAAAACTATGTCTTTCAAATCTTTCTATATGTGGAAAGTTATTTTTCAACCAGAACAGTTCACTGATCAAGCTCACCGTGTGGTTGTACAAATGCTTTTTATTCACACAAGGAAAGCAGCCAGAACAATCAGCCAAAGAGGAAGAGGGAGACCAAGATCTCTTTTTTTTTTTTATGAGAGGGCAGCAATGTGGCAAGTGAAAGTGGGTTATGCAAAAAAGTTTGGTGGGGATCCATCTCCTTCTCTGCCTGAGCTCTCCTGCCAGAGGCACAGTACTTACTTCTGCTTCTATTGCGCTGTGATGCTAGCAAATGCACCATCGGCACTGGCCCTGAAGGGAAGCAAGACTCCTGTAGACCCAGGGGATTATAAAGCTCTGGTGGGAATAGATCCCACCCATCTCCAGTGCCAGAGTTGTCCCTGTGCATAACTATGACCATCATACTCCTACTGCAACGCCAGTGCCACCTCCAGCCAGCCTGCCCAGCTACTGGATTTGCTGCATTCATCTCTGAGACTTTTGTTCCTAGTTCTGGTTTGTCAAGGCGTGGAAGCAGCTGCAAGTACTGGCTAAACTTTCTCTTATATGTGACATCAGTGGGAGTTACCGACTTTGGAATTTCACAAGGTCGTCGTCTAACTATTAATTTTGCTGTTAAAGAACTTCTTATTCACTACTTCACTATGAAAAAGCCACAAATATCCAGCTACCTTAGGTCCTATTAGACCATTAAATGAAAGCCATCAGCACAGTAAATTTTCTTGTCTTCACATAAATAATGACGAAAACCCAATCAAAACTTAAAATATGTAAACAGACCATCATTATTCTTTCTAGCATGTAAATTATTAATAAACATATTGCACTGGAATAAGCACATTTGCATGGAGTTTGCATGGGTTCTACATCATCTCAACACACTCAAGTCAATTGACTTTCACCCTGAGATCAGATTTGTTCAAAGACAGACACAGGATATTTTTCTGTAGGGTGATTTTTTAAAAAAATTACCTGCAAAAGTGTAATGTTCTTATATTTTTCAGTTTTTAAAAAGAAAATGTAAAGACAACATTTATTACTGAATTTGAGAGATAAAATTATTCAGTAAATGCTGCTATGAAAACCTACTGGTCATAGGAGGATTTAAAACAATCTTACCCATATTATGGAAGTGTCAGTTGCAAGGGTGATATCAGGAATAAAGTACTGGAGTGTCTCATCTTCATCTTTCAGCAGTTTGGCTTTGATCATTTTTTCCATTTGAATTTTCTCTCATTTTAACTTCTCCACTCATACAACCACTACCCCCCCATTATATGAGCACTTCACAAATATTAATACAATTATTCTTATGACAATCAAGGGAGAAAAGGAAGAATTATCAGCTTATAGGCATATGACAGACAGAGGATTGATGATTTCCTAATTTTGCACAAGGATCTTTTGACCCCAGGATTGACTCGGGTTTTCTGGATTCCAGTCCAGAAGAACATGGTTCTCACCCCTTTGCTCTCTGTAAAAGATACCTGCTTTTACACAGAGCCAATAAAAGGTTCATCATTTGTTATTACAAAAAAGGTAATGAAATTATTAATGGACTCTTGTACTGCAATACCTCAATTCTATTTGTTCTGGTTTGGCAGGCATTTGCTTATTTTTAAAATGTGACAGAGTCTTTATCAGATTATTATCTATCACCTTTAATGTTATTCTCAGACACACTATTCAATATAGTGCAAATAAATCAGCATCATTTCTATGTCTTGTTACATATATTAAAAAATGCTTTTCCAAAAATTTTACAGCTTTGACTTACTTCAATATTTCTATCTTGAGAGTGAAGATACTAGTTTTTTTGCTTATCCACATTGCTCAGAATCAACTGATGTAATGACCCAGACAAAGCCTTTTTCATAATTAAACCCTTCTTTTCTTTACAGATTTCTGGGAGGAGGTCTTGAATTTAGACAAATGATTGCAGATGGTGACATAAAGCTGTACAGACGATAAATGGTAGCCGTGGCTTTCAGGTGAAACTCTCCATTTTATACAGAGCCCTTCTAAGGTCTCCAGAACATTTTATACCTGAAAATAGAACTTAGCTAG
The DNA here is from genome assembly GCF_026419915.1 of Harpia harpyja. Lineage (NCBI taxonomy): Eukaryota > Metazoa > Chordata > Aves > Accipitriformes > Accipitridae > Harpia > Harpia harpyja. The sequence continues at coordinate 37,836,071 of NC_068941.1, forward strand.
GATTTAAGTCTTTTGTATACACTTGTTCTAGCTGCTTACAAAGAGAAGTTGCTCAGTGGATCTATTTCTGTAGTCAAACATACACCTGCATGGCTCTTACCGAAGGTTTGGGGCTTTAAGGAGTACACTTAAAAGGCTTTTTTGGTGGTTTGTTCCCTGCCCCCCCCCCCCCCGATATCTTTTGAGTAATGGGAAGTATGACAGCTGCCAACTCCTAGAAGTATCAAGTGAGAATTCATTGTCCCTGGCTTTATAGATAGCATGTCAGATAATTTAGAAGGAAGAAATTATTTTTCTTCTTCATTATATATAGTGAAATGTATATGTTCAGATTTTAGAGGCAGATGTTTTTATCACAGTGTATTCTAAGGCAGATCATTAAGCACACAATCATAGTTTTTAAGCTTTTAAGCAAGGATGCAAAGCAGAAATCCTCGTTCACCTCCCACATTCTCCGTTATGATGGAAGCTCAGACACTGCAATGGAGAAGTTGCCACAATACAAGAATCCTTTGCTCCACATTTTTATTTCAGGCCTCTGAACTCTGCACAAAAGGCAGCAGAATGGTTTCCTGGGGCTGTTAAGTACAACTGCATAAGGCATATGTATTCCATACATATATCCTTACATCCATTGCACATATTGTTTTCAAAACAATCCGACAAGCTTATTTTAATGCCACATGTTTAAGCTGAGTTTCCTGATAACGTTGTTTGAGACTTAAATTAAAACTCTCTGAAGTCAGTGTATACCTCCATCAGTGGTCTGAGCAGACTTGTTATAAACATCTTTAATCCTACTTCAAATTTCTAGTCTTGTCTTCCCCCCCCCCCCTTTTTTTTTATTTTATTTTTTTTTCCCCTCTTCTTTCTTTTAATGATCTGTATAAATTCATAGCTACTTTTACTGTCTCCTCATTCATTCAGGATTGCTTTCCTGTTTGGAAACATTCAGGACTGCTTTTCCTGAAATGGCTAACTTCTGCCTTTCCTCCCCAGCATTGCTAACTATCACATATATTAACTTCAAAAAATATGTAGGAAGAATCTAATTTGTATTTCCTGGTGCAGTTATATAAAATTATTAAGCTGCTTCTTAGGCTCCAGTTCAGCCTTTAAATGATATAACTCAGTAGTTTCTTGCCAAGGAATTTACAAATTGACCCACTAACTTTAAAGAGCTCTGAATTAGGCCCTTAGTAATTGGGATTTATTTCTGAAATTTTTAACGTGTAGGGAGTTCCAGAGCACATTAGGTCCCTGCTGAAAAGAAGGTTCCTTAATACTATATTAATATATTAGACATTTTAAAAGAGAAGCTCATATTGCTACTCTGATCCTGCAGTGATATATCCCAAGCAAGACTGAGTGCTTTCCTGGAAATAACCAAAATATCATTCCTCCTTTCAAATTAAGCTTCAGTATTCTTGACAAAATGTACCATTATCATGCGGCAGGACAGCAGGGTGAATTTCAATGGAAATAATATCCCCACTAAAATTCATTATATAAAAGTAAAAAAACCTCAAAAGATTTCTCTGATTGAGGTTTGAACTTTGTTAAAATCTTGTACTAATCCTTAAAAAATGTCTGGAGGAATTATAAAGGAGCTTTTGCAATTTCAGTAAGTCTGTGCAACTCCAACTGACCCTTTTTGAAAGGGAGATTATTTAGTCCTATATTTAGTCTTTTGAAAAGTCCCAATAAAATGTAATGAAGTAGTATTTAAATTCAGTTTGGAGACTAACTCCTAGGGAGTCTTTAAGCAAACAGGATTTTTCATGTTACTATTTCCTGTTGTTGTTTTAATAAAAATAAAAAAAAGGAAGCTAATTAATTTGTAACAGAAAAACATTTTATTTTTCTTAACTTTATTAATGAAGCTGCTTGTTCACATTCAAGCTAATTCAGTCCTCATTGAAACAAATGGGAAAAACTTAATTTGATTTCACTGGGCTTCAGGTCAGGACCCCAGTGGCTTGCTATAATTCTGTGGTCTTTGTTTCTTCCTTCTTCATCACAGGCTGCAATGGAACAGGAAAAGATTGTGTATAGCATAGAGCACAATCATCTATTGTACTCTCAATATAAATTTGGGATTGTCATTTCGCTGAAAATTGCCACAGTTCTCTAATTTTACAGCACACGGCAGTCACTTTGCCATGTTTTTTATGGAAAAATAGTTTCATAACAAAGACGTGAAATCTTTAGGATGCAATGCAGGGGGTTTTGGCATATCACTATGTCTTTAAATTTAGACATGTCTAGATATTTCAGATCTTAAAACTCTTGTTTGTGCTACCAAGGTAGGGATATGTACCCACCTCAGAGGTTCTGTTAAAGCTAGAAAGACCTGCCCATCCTAGGGCTGCAACTGTTCAATGTCTGAATAATGACAATCTTAGCCACTGAAATTCTTTGTCCCCACATTACAGGGGATGGGGAGTTGTTTAGATTGCTGTGGTTTATGACCAGCTCCCTGGGGTCAACACTCTCGCTTACAGCCAAGAATCAAAATCCACCCTTTTCCCTCTTGAAGACATGAAATTCATTAGCATTAAAATCGACAACTGATTTAAAGCAAGAAATTTTGCTCTTTGAAACTGCTCAGACTACAAAATGCCGGAAATAGTAACACAAAACTGGAGAAATATAGACTAACAACTCAAATGTGGTAGCAGTCCTACGACAAACTGCAGAACCATATGATATAAGTTATTTTTTGAAGTATATTAAAAATGTCATCAAACTGTTTCATGAAATACTAATTTAGTTAGCATTATACTGTACCTCACATTATAAGTAATACTTTAAACTTCATTTCTGAAACAGCTATAGAATATTTTCAGCCTATTTCTTTCTCAGCAAGTGTACAAAGTGTCTCATTCTGTTGATAAGACTATTGTACAGCAGCGTAGTCAACAGTCTTCAAAAGAAAACAATGTGGACTTTAATGGCAGAGTTTGTATAAAATTTTACTGTATTTTAAACAGTAAAGCTGCAAACCTATCCTCTTGTGGGAGTCAAAATTAAATCTGGATCCAAACATGTTCAAAACTGAGAGCTTTGAGCCCATATAGCACATATAGCACTCCTAATATTAATTATGAAAAGCAACATTCAAATTTCCAGTTTAACATTATGGTTCAAATTTGCCAGGGGAAAGATTGAAACGCAGCCTCTGTATTTTGAAGGGAACACCAAGGCAGATTATAACTTACAGCAACTTATTTTGCTATTTCCTTAATTTTGTTCAGTCAAGCAGTAATGAGAAACATTGTAATTCTTATGACTAATCAATATTCCGTAATGATCTCGTTTAGAAAACCTCGCAAGAAGAAACAGAAGTCCCAGTTAGCTTACGCTGTGTAATAAAATGGTCAATTTAAGCAACGCACGCTATTTTCCATTTTCAGTCTTATAATAACGCATTACTAACAAAGCATTAGTAAAGATTACATTACATTGCATTCTGCAATTTAACTGGGGAGCATTCATCTTTGAATCAGCAATCCCCAGGTTTTATGCTTTTCACCAGCTGACAAATTTTATTCTCGCTAAGAAGGCTACACCACTGTGAAGTCTAAAGGGGCTTGCTGCACCCCTGCATGGAGGGCTTTCCCTACCTACACTATGTCACGGAAGGAAGCGAAGGAGAAGGCAATGAAGCTTAAACGGACCCCGTTTTGCATAATCTTCTGCGTGCTTGCATTGAGTGCAGGCGCCCAGGCGCTGGCAGTGGGCGGCTGCAGGTCGGTCTGCGTGAGGAGAGGCCGGGGCTGCCCCGGGCCGGACAGAGCCGGTTCCAGCCGGCTCCAACCCACCCACCCACCGCGGGGCAGGGCTCAGCCCCGCAGCCGAGATGGTGGCGCCTCGCGGAAAGGGTGTTTAAGAAAGGGCAGAAAATGCTGGGCAGAGAGAGGATGAGGGAAAAAACCTATATCCAATACAAACATCAATATCATCATTGAAAGAAAGAAAGAAAAGAAAAAGAAAGGAAGGAAGGAAGGAAAAAAGAGAAAGGAAGGAAGGAGGCGCATAAAGGGAAAATTTATTAAGTATTCATAATTCAACAGAACTTTTTTCCATCTCTATGTCTGTTCATAAAGCCATCAATGAATATGCTTTGCATAGTCTTGCTGTTTACATGATGCACAAAAATATGCTGAAAGCTGATCTTCACTGGGCATGTTGATCACTTGCAACGAATAATGAGATGTATTTTTTGGTGTATCTATAAACTCTATTTCTTCTACTTGAACACAGTAGTAACATTCAGAGAAGGAACTGACTCGTAGTACACTCTTCGAAATCAAAAAAGGCAGAAGACTATTAGCATGAAATAATTCCTTTAGAGGTATTTTAAAACTATAAGCCACCGAAGTATTTTACTTACAGTTTTATTACCAGAGCTGTTCAGTACAACCTGAAGTGTATTTTCAGCACCCCAACCAACAAAGTAATGTCTTTTAGGGTTGACAGTAGCATTTCAAACCTCACAGTTTCCTTGCTTTATCAGTGTGAATAATAAAAGAACAAATAAGCTTCTCATAAGCCTTCCATTCCTGACTTGGTGGTTTTTTTCCCTCACAGAAGAAAGTCTTGCAGCAATGTAAGTACTGTGCATAGGCCTTTGTTTTCCAGATTTGTTGCCTTAACAATGTATTTTTTATTCTTAATCTGAAAAGCAGTTTCAGAGTGCAGTGGATATGAAAATGATTCATAATGGAGAGGAAAACGCTCTTGGGATATGAAGTGCTTCAGGGAAGAGATGTAATATACATACAAAAAGTAAATAAATTCCCTCTCACTACCCTCTGATGTGAATTTTTGTAAATATCTACAACGTGTTCTGTCAATACTAATGTTCAGAACATGTATCAAGCATGTGACACAGAAAAGAATGAACCCAAGTAAAATTTATTAAAAAGGCTCTTTTTTAGCCTAGACCAAGAAAAATCAAGCAATGACTTTCTCATTAGCAGAGAAAGTAATTCGCATGTTGCTCTGGTAGCTTCTCATTCCAGTGAGTGGTTTTCTGATTCTCTACAAAAAATAACCTTGCTAAACAGTCTCTGCTATAGACTCTTTTTAATTCTATTTCTAAGACAAAGAAATTACAGGAACAGCATTGCAAATTATCTTTGCAGGTTCATTCTAATATTCTCATGGTCAGTCCCATCACACCATCTAATCATATAATGCTCATGCAAAATAAGGTTAAAATTGAGGCAACTATAGAACAATTAATTCACATTAGTTTGCCACATTTAATTTAAACAAACAGTTTTTATATGATTCTATGGGGTTTCATAATCACTTAAATAGCACATACTTGAGAAATTTTATTGAATAATGACAGGACTAGACAGATTCTTAAGGCAAGCTTTTGCTAAATTAATTCAGTATAGCAGGACCATATGCAAATACAGATTACTTCTGACGTTATGAGGGTCTGATACACTAGGTAGTGATGTGACATGACTTGACACTGAAAATCATATGCATGAATCTTAGGGCTTTCTCAAAGCTTCTAACTCCATGGTTACTATTAGGAAAGCATCCAAGAATTCACAAAGACTAACATTATAACACTATACATGTTGCATACATATATGTATATATGTACTGCACACTGAAAATCAGTACATAACCAAATTTGTTTGTTTCTTTATCCCCCCCCTCCAGTTCCTCCTTATTCTACAGAGCTCTTAGTGTCTTCTAATGAAAAACACTAGAGGACATACAGTTGATAAGGTGATATAAAATTCCCTATTTGTTTATTGCCTACCTGAGACCCACAATAGAATATATGTCCAAGTATTGCGGATCTGTCACTTAGGTGTTTCATTTCTTACACATACACGTCAGGCTACAAACCTCTGGGAGTACAGAAACATAATTTAAAATTCACCATACTAATCTTAGCAATTTCCACAATACAAGAATTGAGCAGAACAAATGCTTTACCCTACCCTCGTAATGTCATTTGCTGAAAACAGGGGTCCTACTTTTTCATGGTATATGTCCACTATTTTAAATGGCCTTATACCTAGGAATGAAGTTAGCCTGCCAATTTTTAATGAAGGCTATACCATAGAGCAACACATAGAGGTATAAGGACTCCAAACGATATATGTATGCATTGAGTATGCTGAACTGTTGTCATAAGCAGACATTTTCTCTTATTCTTACAATGTTAATTTTTTGGCAGCATCACAGCCATTAGACTATTTCATTAGAGCTAAAAACACTGATATGTATTCTACTTTTAGAGCCTTTTTGCATTTTAGTACAATTTTGAAATTTCACCTATTCCTGCTGTAAGAGTAATGTTAGCCTGTGCTGCACCAACAAACTGAGATATGTGAAATTTCACTCTGTAGATTTAATGGACTGCAGGTAACACATTTTCATATTAGTGTTGTTGATATCATGGGGGTTTTTTACATATATTTTTTGTTCCAAGTCAATCATTCAACAGAAAAGTTATTTTAAATTTGACACCTACAAACCTATTTTGTACTCCTCCTCATTCCTCCCTTTACTCTGATAATCAGCTGAATGATACCTATACTTCTGTAAAGATCTTTCTTTAAAATCCCATATCCTATGCTCACATTTTCTATATTCTTCCTGTTGGATATTACCTAATTTAAAATCAGAAAGGAAAAACTAATCCTTTTGGCCATCGCCTCTGCGGTTTTATACATCATAAGACCTCTGTGAATCTTCAAAATTGGGTTCTGTTTTATATTGCCACATGCACTAGTGTGCAACAAGTAGATAACTAATCACTGCATTAAAGGAAACAACTCCGGTCCCTGAAAGCTCACATTTAGAGACTACATGTGCATTGCAGTATCTGATTTGCATGTGCCTCTTAGCTATACACTTGTAGGTAAAATGGGCAAGCTAATACAGGTAGACAGGTGACTCTGATTTTGAAAACCTGACTTAATGCAGGAAATACTTTAATGTCCACTAAAGACATGTCACTCTCAGATTTTTTTTTCCCATGGTAGCTCTGCCAGAAGCCAAAACAAGAGTATAAAACATCACACTGAAGGGCTACAGTTTATTTAGAATGCAATGAAGGTTCCAATCTTTCAGCCCTGACTAAGTTAAGCTTGCATTTCTTTCAGTGACACATGATAACAGAACTGGATCAGATAAAAGTAAAATTGCTTCTGATTAGAGAGACAAAAAAAAGGTGCTCATTACAACAAGTTCTATATTCGGGTTGTCAATATTGAGACACCTTCTAAAAACACAAGCTACTCTTGAAGTGTTACAGAGAGTTGTTCCGGTGTTTCATTTCTATAACAGATTAGACAGTTCATAAAGATCTTTGTCATAAATTAAGAAAATCAAACTATGCAATGTTGTAGAGCTGAATAAAAGGAGACAGAGAATAATATGAAGGTAATGAGAGAGTAACATGCAACAGTTTTCTAGTGGAAGAGTTTGTCTAGTTCCTGACTTTTTTAAAGATATAGTTCTCTGAATTCTTTTGACTTTTTGAATACACAACTTTGGCAATAGCAATCTCCCTACAGAAGTGAGATCCGTCATTTTTACTGAAAGACTTCTGCTTAGCAAAACTGAATTTTCACCTTCAAGGGCACTGTGAAATATTGCCATAGAGACTACCTATTTTTAGAAAGAACTACCAAACGTGCTTCTAGAGCTCTTGATCTGCATAATGTGGAGAATAACATTTTGAAAGCCAGAAGGGAAGTATTGTTGATATTAAACATTGAGAGAAAAACAACAAAAAAACCTCAAAGCAGGAAGGGGGGGGGATATAAAAGGTGGGAAAGAGCAGAATGGAAGAGAGATGTTCATTTCATTGGGTTTTAATTTTAGTGGCAAGCTTTTGTCTTCTCACCAGTTTGGAAAATATTACTTTTCCTCACATGCAAAATTCTGATGTGCGTAATCAAAGTTCAGCTCATTCTAATTGCATAACTTGTAATCATTCCCTTGAAGGAGATGAACACCAATACTGCTCCTTGTATGCTTGAATAGTAAACCAGTGGAATCCTTAACATCATTTTCTCCTTTTGTTCACTTATTTATTTCTATTTTAGCATGTAATTCCTTGACTATAGACTTTTTCATCAGCTTTTCTGGCATCCATTGCACTGGAGCTTGGTGAAGTAAAGCCACAAAAGACTTAGCAAGTATTAATAAGCAAACCTGTAGTGCTTGCAACCCCTGCAGTTTGGAACTAGCACAGCACGATTAATTAGAAACAGTTGGGCATTGCAACAAGCTCCTATCTATATTGCCCTGGTTGGGCTAGCTCTCCGATATGAGGATTCTCTGTAGCTGAAAATCTCCTCTAAGCTGATTTGTGTAACTACTCTAGGTTGGTTTTGGAAGAAAAGTGATTTTCCACCATCTATGGCATAAAAGCGTAACTTTGTACATTGCCCCTTCTCTAAACCAAGAACACCAACAAAGCCAAAAATAAATGGTGCACATGATAGAAAGATGAGGAAAAACCTGAGAAATTTCTTTTCATATTTTGTTCACCTAATAGAACTATGACTTGTATTAGGTGCCAGCTATGCCGTATGATTGGTCTGAAGACTAAGAGCTTTTTAAAGATTCATGGAATAATGAATCAAATCCATCTGTTCTATCGTAAATGTCTATTAAAGAAAAAGCCAAACCTTCCCCTTTCAAATTTTATATTTTTATCACCTACATATGTGGCATATTAACATCTATTTCTTGCTGGAGATAAATACATAAAAAGATAGACTGTTTTAGTGGCCCATAATAGCACAGACATGAATTACTACTAATGTGACTTATTGTTCATGGTCCAAAATAAATTCTATCTTATTATATTCAAAGCTGTCTTCACTTACTGTTGTTTTTAACCACCATCATATGAATTGGCTTTTATTCTTTGAGATCATTCATAGACCAATAACACTTTTATTATACCTATCTTCCCTTATGTAAAAATCCTTTTTATAGTAATTTTGAACCTCTTTACTATCTCAATAAGTGTCATTAAATTCAATGAGACCACATATTTAGTAAGGTCTTATTTGGTGTAAACAGAACGTTAGGCTCCAGCTCCAGATTTTCCTTGTTTCTCTACATATACTGTATTCATCAAGATCAGATTTTAATCTTTATTTTTTTTCCTCCCCTGTTCCCACACATACTTATCCTCCTTGGACTCCAAAAGAAACAGTTTCAAAACCAGAAAAATTATGGTGCATGTTTATAACAATGAGCAATGTCACTGGAACAAACAATTTGTAAACTAATGGGTTAAGAACATGAAGACTAATTTTTTTTCAGATGAAATTTCATTTGCCACAATTTGTCTGCGTTACTTTTTTTTTTTCAATAGGATTTGATTTGCTGTGCCGTGCTAGGGACCCGTGTGTCCATGTCACACCTTGAAAGGGCAGTGAACTTCACACCACGTGCCAGTTCTGGTTGGCGGTACCCACACAGAGGGAACAAGTTGCCCAAAGACCTTGTGTCCACATTGCAAATAGCTCTTGTGTGCAAAATCAGCCGTGGTTACACCAGGAAGAAAGTCAGCTCAAACACACCCTCAAACACACACGTCGACTCACAGGTAAGACTTGGACACACAAGGCAAAACTGTCACAGCAGGATGAAACTCTTGGGAACATGAGGTTGCTTTGGGGCTACTTTAGCTTAGTACCAGAGATTTAACATAGTCTTGCTTAAAAAAACTGTTAGAATTCTGCTTTTTAAATGACACAAATGGAGATGGGGCAGCTGGAACAGTTTTTCCACTGTTTCTTAGAATTTTCTTTCCAAGTTTCTAATGCTGAATTGATTCATCCAATTCAATTGTCAAAGTGTGTCAGCTACAAAATTAAACAGCATGTAGCCTTTGTTCCACTATCTATTTCTAGTGAAAAAAAATAAGTCTAACATTCAATAATAAAGTCACAGCGAAGTTGGGAAGTAACTTTTTTTCTCTTTCTTTCCTTTCTTTTCCTTTTTAAAAAAAAATAATCACAGGCCTATATAAGAAATTACCCTGGAAAATACATAGCACATCAGGAGCTGTGGCAACGTCATTTATAAACCAGAACTCTAGAAGAGAAAATAGTATTGCATTACCACTATTTATATACAAAAATGCTCATTAATAAGAAATCATAAAATAAGTTCTTTGGAAATTCAGCTGATGACATTTGCATTACAGAATGTGCAATACAGGAATTCATACTACAAAAAGAGAAGGCAGTGACTAAACAGGTTTTCAGTCTATGGATAAATCTGCTGATTGATATTTTTGGGAAGGTGAAGGACAACTGCATCTATCATAAATAAAATTCTTCAGCTTTTCATCTGAAACACCACATTATCCCCCTACAAAAGAAAACTTAAAAACAGTGTTCTGTGAAGGCTGGTAACAATAACTCATACAAATATCAATGGTGTTCCTGCTCAGTGCTGCTCTGACTTGCAACCATGAGAAAAAGTTCCAATGGCACAGAGCTGTGAAATCTGAAACACTGGTTGTGAACGCAGAGATAAAAAACTAGCAAGGTTTTCTGCGGGGTGACAGAAAGGTACAAATTCAGAACCTGCTGAAAGAGCTTCTCAAGAGATAACACATCATATTCATAACAACCCAATAATAATGCTACGGATAAGAAAACCTGAAAGAAACAACTCTTTTCTATGTAACACGAAGCTGCTGAACAAGAAATGCTTAGGAAATTTATGCACTAAATGCAAGGTCAATGCGACAGAGCAGTAAGATACTTTTAAGTTCAGTGGAATTAGAAATACCCATTTCATGTATTTTAGTCTATGGTTTTTAATATTCTAAATTCAGCATTTAATGTGGTGACTACTGGAAGGTATACATGGTTTTTACCGGAGAGATTATTAAAAATGTGCATTTAAGTGTACCCTCTCCAGTAATGATACTGTGTGCAATGTAATGTTTATTTGGGGAGATTATGCCTTGAGTTTATATGGGGCTAGGCTGAAATATACGGGGCTCGGCAGGATGAACACACTGCCAAATTCGTAACTCTTTATGTGGAAAATGAGACAAACCCAGCAGACTGGGCTTTTGCCTATGGCAAATAATCACTTATCATGAAGGAGCTTTGTGAAAAATGATCCTTCAATTTGCATTAGTGCACATGAATATGGAGTACTTCACGCTTTCCAAATGCACTCTGTTTAGCTCTAATGCTTACACTGAAATGATCACTTCTTTCTCTTTCAGTATAATTTCCACCTGCATTCATTGTTCTGTGATTAGAGACAGAAACAAATACAATGTAAATCATATCAATCCCAATACATTAAGCATGCCGTACAATAATAATAATAAAAAGAGGTAAAAGGAAACAGGAATGGCAAGACTTTGAGAGGTCATTTGATCTATGTACCTAGGAAGGATCATCGGTGCTTAAATCATACTCAATACTGCTAACGTTTTTAATGAAAGCTCTCAGTAGAGCTCCACACTCTGTGTGACTCCTTCCACATGTTGGTAGGAATTGGCCAGTGTTGTGAACATGTTGTCTTGTTTTTTGGGATTATTCAGTATTTGGAACTATCATTTTGTACTGAAAGCTTCTCTGGATAAAGATTTTCCCTTTTCCCAGAGTGCCGACAAAGCTTTCACTTAAAACATTTTATCTCAACAAGAAGATGCTGCCACTACAGCTCCCCACAACCAGCAGTAGTTCTTGTGCCTTTTGTAGCCCATAGGTAATAGTAACAACTAAATTTTACAGTCTTTGGAAGTAATGTGAAAGGAAGCCATTCCCCTCATTCTGTATCACGTGCTCTTTTTCCTCAATATCTGAAGCCTTTATACAGTTTGCTTAGGCATATCACACAGGGACTATCTACTTCTCTCTTTAAATAGAAAACCTGAACAACTCACTTCTTTCATGCTTGAGGGCAATTATGAAGGCACCAGAAAGCAAATTAGACAGTACATGTTTAGGCCTCAGATATAAAATAGATCAAAGTAATTTAATCATTGCACATTTCAAAACAAATAGCATTCAGCTATTTGATGCTGCCTTCATGAGAAATCACTGGACTAGGGGTATTTTCTGATGAAATCTTTGTTTTCATTCCCCAATCTATTTAAAAGCCTCACAAGGAAAAATTTCATATAACTCAAGTGAATTCATGATACTCCATCAAACTTACACAGAGGACAATCTATCTGGGCAACAATTTTGTGGTAACATTGCCTACAGTTTGAAGATCAAAGCTTACGAAAATTTCTAATAATTCCAAAATTTTATCAGGCTTCACAATGCATACTGAGTTAGAATAGCATCTGGCTTTTGACAATGTACACAATATAAGGAAGAAGCTTATTTATGTACCCTGCCTGTCACATCTGAGGGTCTTGAATCCAGGCCCTTCTTAGTAGCCAGTAATGAGCAGTGTTTATATGGCTGTATACTTGTTGATAATTTGTAGAAAAAAACTACGGTCAGTCTTGTCTTATATTAACCTATCTTAAGGTGATGGCCAACCACCACCTGCTCAAATACTAGGACTTACATACACAGAATTTCTTTCATTTGCTTTGATGGAAGAAGGAATTGGCCTCCAAGAAGCAATAAAGATAAGGATGTTCAAGGCAAATTCTGAAGAAAAAGAATTCCGTACAAGAAGGTAGAATTTGTGTCAATTTACTAATTAATCCTGTAATGCAGACCTTAAACATGAACCACCTGGAGCAAGAGGTAGACTTTTGTGCACTGAGATTTCATTTCAGGTACATGGGACAAATGCAGGACAACATGTGACCCCACAAAATTTCATACTACTGGCAGAATGAGACGAAAAAAAAAAATGAAAGCAACGATTGTTTGACAATTGAAACATGATTCGCTAGAGATACTCCTTCATTCCACATCTATGGAAAACCCCTTGAATTTCATACCCAGCCATCTGTGACTGCCCAGAGCTGCAACTAAATATGCCACCTTAACAAATCAAACAAGAAATATGATAAAAGCGATTAATACCATCCATACAGACCACCATGCTACATATGAATTAGTTGTACTCACTGGCTCTATTACTGTAAATATTGCTGTAGTTCTCTTGATTTGTATAAAATTGTTTTTCCTTTAATATCCTACCTAATACTATCAATAAAGAAGTCAGTCACTGACATGGTGATTTGTACTGGATTACATAAATGAAGGTTTTCTCCTTATCCCTCCTTTTTTTGTGTTTTGTTTTTTGTTTTAATGTTCTGCGTGAGATGTGTGTTTATACAGAGGAATGTGTGTGCACTCCTGTAATATGCAGGGAGGGAGACAATCTTGCTAGCAGCTGACAAAGACCCAAAGGAGAAGATTCATCATACACACAGGCTCCATAGACAGGGATGTCACCTATGATCTGATACATTTTATAGGATGAACACTGACAATGATATAGTCAAGCTGCTAAGGTTACATCAGTTCTTCAAGTGCGATGAACATTTTTGTATTCCTACTGGCAAGATGGCTAACAATTCTCATATAATTTTTTTTCATTCCAATAACAACTGGCGCTTTCTCTCTCCTCAGTATTGTATGTTCAGTTGTTTGTTTATTTTCATTGCTAAACAAACCAAAAAAAGAGTGCCAACTGAAAAAAAGGATATGTTTGATATTAAGTACTGCAAATAGGGAATTATCCCAGTAGAGTGGTGTTGAAACAGCACATTTCAGATGCAACCATAAGAACAAGCTGACAAACTGCAGGAGTCCTACATGTGAGAATACAAGTATACTGAACAAAATGTTATTTTATATATGTATGCATATGTACATGTGTTTATATATGAGAGACCTTACTCACAGTAATTATCACAGATCTGGAAATAATTATTTTATGAAGCTATAGTACTTGCTGAAAAAAGTGCTAGATTTCTTCCTGTGTATTCATATAAAGAAATTTTTTATTTAAAAATCCTAGGGGTTTACCAGGCAGACTGCACATTAGTCCCTCATATTTACATGTACATTGCAGCATCCCATGCTAGAAACCTTTGGTAAAAATACTTTTTTCTATAGGCATGCTGTGATTTTCAATTCTCATACAATCTGTCAAGGCAGAACCACTTTCCATAAGAACACTCAGCGGCTACTGTCTTCTGGCAACCAAGATCTGTGACCTCTGACTACCAAGCAGCTTCACTGACACACTGCCATGACTGGGGCTCTGTTTCACAGCAAGCTCCAGCATGCTAGTTCCAGGCATTTTGATGCTGAAGTTGTTTGCAGAAGTGATTTTTTTTTTCTTTTGTTTTCTTTAAAATTACAAAAACATTTTTCACTTTCACCTTTCCTGAAAGTGGATGACACACATTTGGCCAACCACCTCGTAAAAACTTGAAACAATAGATTCACACATTACAGAAATTGGAAAAGCCAAAATGGAAGACAAGATAGTTTAATTTTGAATTAATTTTCAGAAGGGTGGCGTAAATGGGAAGACTCAATTGAGAATGTGATTTCATATATTGAGTGTGATGAGTGGAAATTAAAAGCAACAGGAACATATTTAAGAAGATGAGACATGGAGGAAGTAAGGGATTGTCCAGAAGAGTGAAAAGCAAGTGGGTGTTTCAGAGTGGCATTTATATAATGGATATATAATGTACGAAAGTGTGTAAGTACTGCTAAGGCAGAAGTCATGGAAAGTAAGAAAAGGAGAACTCATGAAGAAACACTTGGGGACATCATAACAGACTTAAGCTAGGAGGGGGTGATCTCACATTGTCGATCATGGAAAAGTGAATGAACGGAAAACAGGACTAAAGGCATGACAAGACAGTAATCACAGCTTCAAGATAAAAAGCTGAGCTTTTACGATCATAAATGTTCATTTGGGGGGAAACTTTCAAACTACGTCAGTCCTTAGGCATCTCCTATCTAGAATCAAGTACTACCAATAATGCATTGGTGCAGAGGAAGTGTTCAGAGACTGTATGTGATTTTAGATTAAAAATCTTTTGTTCTGTAAGAAAAGGATGGCATCTATATTGTATACCAGAAGCTGCAATTATGCAGATAGCACAATTCAATCCATTATCATTAAAGCTCTTCACATAGAGTTTGGAATATAGAGTTTCTCTGTGAAGATCAGTGTGACAGTGAGTTATCACCAGATACACTGCATGAAACATCAAATTGTACAGTGCAGATACTATGTTTTTCATATAGCAATAGCTGCACTTTGTTCTTAAAATATCCTGGAAAATGCACACTGCTGTTGCAAAGTGCTGCTCAGAAATTCAGAGATATGTTTTTTTCTTGGACTATCCTTTAAAATGTGTAAATTCGGGGCAAATATTAATGGGTGCTGTGCCTCCTGTAAAGCTAATCTGCAGGATTTCCAGATATTGCTTATTTCAAAGGGATTCTGTGATTCAGAGAATACCCCAGCAGAATGTTATGTAAATGAGTTATTAAGAAAACAGACACTAAAATGAGTGAAATGAATGCAAGGGAAAAAAAAGTCATTTTCAGACTGATAATTCTCGGCTTGCATCACATCTGGGATTAAAGATGAGACTGCTTTAATAACAGATTTTTAGTTAAAATTCCATTCTGGGTTAGGGGTTTCATATTTCAATCCTCATCTCAACTCAAAAACTGAGCTCAAAAGTTCAACTCAAACCTAGTCTTGCTCTCCAAACACTCTGTGTTAAGAGATAGCAACTGGATTCAGCAGTTCGAAGGCTGTGTTTTGTTGCAGAGACATGGCTGTTGGGGAATGGGTTTTCAGAAGAAAAACAAGGGACTGGAACAAAGGCCTAACACACTGCTTTGGCAGCTTGATTAGCCATGAGATCTTGAGCAGTAATCAACTGGTGCTTTGTAATGATTCTTATTAGTACATTGTTCAGGTTCCAGCCTCACTCAAAACTAATAGGATACAGATTTAGCTGTTACTTTATATATGTAACTATAATTGTGCAAAACACTGTTTCCCTTTACCTGGTTTAATTATATTAGAAGATTAAAGTTATAGGCTATTTTCAATTCTGTGTAGCTTTATGCATGAGCAGAAATTTATCAATCTGTGAATTAAGCAAATGCTTGAACATTTAATGGGATAATTTAGGGGAAAAAAGAGCCAGGACAGAGAAAGAGGGGTTCTCTCATTAATAGTGTTCTCATAGTTAGAGAATTGATATCTTCTAACTGAATTAGAACTAAGTTCATCCAGCCAGGCTGGTCTTGCTCCAAAATAAATGGTAAATGATTAGGAAAACAAGATCAGAGGTACTGTAGCTTGAGTTTGGCAATTGGAAGTAAATGTCACCTGAGATGGTGGTCAAACAAAGAGCTTGATTTGCAAATTTGATTTAGTCTGCGACTGAGGAGGAAGACATTTGTGGGGCATTACAAACAGCCAAAAGTGTCTTAGGGAAAGTGAAGACTGACTGTTCCCTAGAAAGATGGAAGCCTTTAGCACAGAGGAACCATTTCGCAGAAATGTTTGTTCCTGTTTATTTGTCCAAATGTTTGGCAGGTCTTACTGCTGTCGTCCTAAATTCTTCATCTTTTTCTGCTCTCTCCTTCTCCAGAAAAGTATCATCTTTTGAACTTACAGATTCAAGTGTATTTAGGGATGCTCCAGATTTTTAGTACCTCTACACTGAAGAAGGCTAAAATTGCTTATTTCCCAATTTCCCAACCTCACTTCTCCTTTAACTCCTGAGGGGTATAAAAATTTTTAAATGCGAAGTCAAACCACTGACTGCTTACCATCATTGCTAATGTACCTTCCCTATTAGAAGTTACTAAAAATAGAGCCTATACAGAAAAACACACATTTATGATTTCAAAACACCAGGTCAGTGCTGCTTCTGAATGTCATCTGGAAAATGTGAAGGGCATATGCTGTGCTAGGGACATGTTGCTGGACAAAAATTACTGCAAACAGGTAAGGAAGTGAAAAAGTGCAGACGACGGAGTCAGAGTTAAAGTAGGTGTGCTAGGATCCACTAACCTCGCAATGCTGGAGCATCAACAGACTATTTCTAAAGAAATTTAACATGACATAATAAACCATCTGCTTAATGGGAAATGCAGTCTTTCACCATTTAAAACAAAAACATTGTATGTAAGGTGAATGAGCAGGCAAGCTGCTGGCAGCAAATCTAAATCTGCACAATATGCAAATAAGCAATTTATTAACCACAATTTATAACTAGATAGCAAAAGCCAATGAATTCCACAGATTTTATGGAGATATCTATATATATGACTGTAATGTTTATATTTACAATTATCTTAGGCATCTGCTAAAAAATTATCTTTTCAAAGGTAATGAACACTGAAAACATGAAAAAGAGGGATCTGTTTTCTTGTAAGAAATAAACAGGCCATTAAGTAATTAAATATAGGCACTGGTTTGACTGTGGCGTTTTATAAACTATTCTCTGATCATCCAGTTCTGGTACTAAAAGCAGCATTTCGGGAAGCAGAGAAGAAAACACATCTGCAGACTACTTAATAGAGAAGGCCACAATCCTTATAAACAAAATCCATCTCCTTAGCTAAAAAAAAAAAAAAAAAAAAAAAAAGCCAAAATACTGAGCATGTAGAAGGACAATGTATTCATTACGTTGGACATAGCAAGATCAGGGTTTCACAGTGGAACTGTGAGCATGCACATCATATACGCATGTGAAGTACATAAAGGCTTTACAGTTCAACCTACTGTTGCATTACATCTCTTTACAGAGAGAAGGGGACTGGCAGAGCAGGATGAAGTTTAAGTTAAAAGCGTGATATAATTTTGGTCCAGGTTCCAATATCTGAGATTTAACATTTGTAAGACATTCTGTCTCAGAGAATACTTCTGAATCTATGGGGGAGGAAAAAACCCAAACAAAAACCCCAAGCTTTGTGTTTCCTTTTAATTTACGATTTATTACTGTATTTTAGAACACATTCATTAGATCTGTCCTAAGCCATTTATTTCTCATGTGCAAAGGGCAGTAAAGGACAGAAAAAATAACTCAAAGAATAAACAGCCTTAATGCTCGGGCACCATCGCCAGATATACTGTACTGAAGTGCCATGCTATGGATATTAAAAACAGACTGATGCATAGAAATACAGAATTCAGTGTGAAAGACTGGATTTAGTACACACGCTATCAGCAATAATCCGCTGCTTTGGCACAATCAGAGAATTTCCATGCACATCCTCGACAGAATCATGCAATATCTCTAAGGATAGAAAAGTCTTCTTTCTAGAAGCTCAGTTGAACACAGGGATTTAAAGCACAGGTTAGGACATTACCACTGCAATAATCTCAGCTGTGTGAATAGTGAACTTCTTGGTCTAATTGCTAAATCAGCTTTTTTCTTTTTGTGTGTGGGTTTGGGGTTTTTGGTTTTGTTTTTGTTTTTTAATTAAAAGAAAAGAAACTAAACAAAACATGTTGCTTTCCACTTATTTTTTAAATGAAATATCAAGTGGAATATTTTTATTTGCATACAATGTTGGCTTCTCTTTTTGACCTGAATGTATTCACTGAATTTGATCTAACTTCATGAACTGAACATTTGCTGAAGTTGTTCATTGACATTTTGTCAAGTTCTACTGCTTATAGGGCTTTTATATTAAGTTGGATCATTTGCCAAGAAAGTTGCATGCTTTTTGTAGGATTTTCTGATCCTTCCTCCCCCAACTAAATCCCCACTTCTGTCAAGATGCTGAGTTGCACCACGTTAGCTGCTATTACGTAAACGCTTTTTGTAGGTATTTTTTATAATGACTTTTATAAAGTCAGACCATTTTTCCTGAGCTGCTGTGCATTAGTGGTTACACATGCCCCATTTACTTTCATTCTTCTGAAAACGTATATGTTTAAGCAGCATCAGTTCTTTTCTGATACATGATTAATTCTTAAAATTAAATATGTATACAAATATTTGTCCACCAGTACTTACTACTGCAACTGAGGAACTTTTCAAGTAAAAGCAGTCAAAATAAAGATTATTTGCTACTACCATATCTCTATCTGCAGATAGCTGAATTATTTGAATGAAATTAAATAAAATTTTATGCAGAAGTATTATAATTATCAGTTGCTTATTTTTTTTTAATGGTCAACATGGGTCTTTTATTTCAGGTGTCCCTTGGCATAAAAATAATGAAGATTTACTCTTTGTTTCACAGGTATGATGTGATGAAATTTAGTAATGACTTGTTCTCATCTAGAAAAGCACTTAAACAACATCTTAATTTGAAGCATTTTAGCAACTGTCATTGCCTTCAGCAAGACTACTTATATGCTTAAGATTACAGTGGTGTTAAGAATGGATGAACTGCAAACTTTCACTGATTTTTTTCTTCACAGAAAACCAAACCAAAATTGTTCTTCCTAAAACTACATGAACTGGTTTCAAAATTTGGAACGCCTGTTATGGCTTCTAATTGACAGAGAAAAAAAAAATACAAACAGAAAAAAAGATATAGAAAACCTACAGCTTGCCTAAGACTTATCACTGTGCTGAACCACTGTTATGCCATACGATAGAGTTCAGCTCTTCCTAAATTAAAATTCTGTCAGTGACAGCTCATAAAGAAGGCAAAACCCCTTTGATTCCTCTGTAACACAGGAAAAGAAACCTGCAATTCCCTGTCTTTAAGCTGTTTGTATAAATTGACATTTGACTGAATTCCATGTTAGATAGTCAGCTGAAAAAACAGGGCTGAATCAAAAGCACTAAAACTCTCTTTGTTAACATTTACTTGTATAATAAACCATTTACTTATCATGCCAGAAGAGTTCACCTATGGCTTTTCCCATTCCCTGTATATTTATTGGTCTGCATGTAGACTACGTAGGAACATTTTCATGTCCTGTTCACAAGAGAAGAATATACTGTAGCAATTTCTGTATCTAATGATTGCAGTAGGTGTACCATTATTATGTCCTTATTTCCCAAGCCTCCCTCTGGCATTTTTAAAAGCTGCTGTTGCTAGTAACCAAAATTCTCTTATGCCTTACTGGAAAGGAGCTATGAGAAGTCAAGGTAGATTTTTTTAATGCTGCTACAAAGTGAAAGAAAGCTCAAAGGAAAACAGCAAACGATGAGAATCCAAGCCCCATTAATAGCCAAATAACTTTCATCGTATAGTGGAAGTCTGGAAAAACAATGGAGTCTCTTGCTCAAAGAGCTATTTTTAAGAGAGTTTAATTAAAACCTGTCTGACATGCTCTGCTTTGAGCACAGCTTTGACTTGTTTCAACTTCAGTGGCACAGCATTCATTTATGGCATAACTTTTTAGAGCAGATTAGCTTCAAATGACAGGGCAAAATCCATTATTCTAGAGCTCTTGCAGAGAGACACAGAAAGCTCCTTCCATGGTGATCTTGTTACCTTTTCAAAATCTAGCAGCACTAGCTCAAGCAGATAGCTAAGCTAAGGTACCTGCTTAAAACAGGTAGGGGAACTGAAGACTATTCTCCACAGTTGAAATGCTCATTATTGCACACAGAACTGCCTTACCTAACGTTTTGTTCAGTATCGCCAGTACCATCTGTTTTGGACTACGGCTTGCTGATTTATATGTTAATGAGCTCTTACCGGTCTTCCTTGTTCTCTTGCTAAACACAACCCTCGCCATTATTTAAAGAGGCACCAAATAAATAAAAGTTAGAACAATAAAAGAACACAAAAATTAACTTCTCAATGAATGATATTTGGGGAAAGGCAGAACATGTATCTGCAGTGACAGAAAATTATTTAATGTATTAATTGTGACATATGTTTGAGTAGAATGGTTCCACTCATCGGGAGCATTATAGCAAATAAAACTGCATCCAAAACATCAAAGAAAAGGCAAACATATTACTTGTTACTGCACTGCTAAAGAGTCACTGGAGCATATGAAACTGTAGAGTAACAGCTAAAGTGTAGCACACTATCTTGGTTAGCATGTCATATTTTCTCCTTCCTCATACATTAAAAATATATTAGTCAGAGTTGCCCATGACTTCATGAAAATATAGTCTCACTTTTCCCTATCACTTTGTAACAAAGATGAAAGCAAAAAGGGGACAAATTTGTTAGTTAATATACAGAAATATTTATACTATAAATCTCTCATGATTCAGATATGTAAATTCATTCCTTCTCATATTCTCCCATTCCCTCCACAATCCATAGCTTTTCTAAGCCTGTCAAATCATCCTTTTGTCCTCTAAAGTATTCTGGAACAATATCTTCTGATGACAGTGACATTTAGTGATGACAGTAAAGCTGATAAACTGATTATTGGGTTGCTATCATTTCCTATTCTCCTCTCCCACTTCTATAAAGCTGGAATAAAGAAAGTCTAGTACCTGCACTGCATTAAGTAGTCCTTTTAGCCTTCTCTGTAATATTAGTCTCAGTAAAACTGAGCCATCTGCAGACTGAAGAAAAATGATGCTACCATGAACTGTTGTTTCTTGTCCATATAAAAGTACACGCCATGTCTACATTCTACCAAGGAAAACATTGTGCTGCTAAGATTGTATTTCACGAGCAAGAGATTCAAAGCTGATTCTGCTATTTATAATGTACACATTGGTTATCTTGGTTGTCAAGGAAGAGACCCTTTTAATGCTGGAACTTCACGTGGAATGGAATAGAACGGAACAGAACAGAACAGAGTATTTCAGTTGGAAGCGACCTACAACAATCATCCAGTCTAACTGCCTGACCGTTTCAGTTAAAGCGTGCTATCAATGGCATTGTCCAAATGCCTCTTAAACACTGACAGGCTTGGTGCATCAAACACCTCTGGAGAAAGCCTGTTCCAGTGTTTGACTACCCTCTCAGTAAAGAAATGCTTCCTAATGTCCAGTCTAAACCTCCCCCGGCGCATCTTTGAGCCATTGTCGCGTGTCCTGTCACCGAATACCAGGGAGAAGAGATCAGCACCTCCTTCTCCACATCCCCTCCTCAGAAAGGTGTAGAGAGCAATGAGGTCACCCCTCAGCCTCCTTTTCTCCAAACTAGACAAGCCCAAAGTCCTCAGCCACTCCTCATATGACATGCCTTCCAGCCCTTTCACTGGCTTTGTTGCCCTCTTCTGGACGCATTCAGGGACCTTCACATCCTTCTTAAATTGTGGGTCCCAGAACTGCACACAGTACTCAAGGTGAGGCCGCACCAAAGCTAAAGTACAGCGGGATAATAATTTCTCTCGACCAGCTGGTTACACTGTGTTTGATGCACCCCACGATGGGGTTTGCCCTCTTGGCTGCCAGGGCACACTGCTGACTCCTATTGAGCCTGCTGTTGGCCAGCACCCCCAGATCCCTTTCTGCAGGGCTCTTCTCCAGCCACTCCTCTCCCAATTTATATTTGTGTCTGGCATGCTCTCCACTAGCAAGTCTTTCCCCAAAAATCCTCATGTGTACTAGTGAAGACTGAAATCTCTTGCACCTCTCTTGCAACTGCTTATCTTCATATCTTTGACAAGTATTCTTAAAACAGAGAAAGCAATATGCATGCCAACTAGTCTTGACTTCTGCCTGAAGACTGTTGGTTTCATATTTGCAAATGTTCCCTTTTTTCTCCTACTAAGTTTAAGTTTCATTTTGTTCATCGTGGAATAAGTAGGTTGCAATCCAAGTTCTAAAGTCAAGTTAAAATGTGGCAAAAAGAACTGCTTGAGAATGCATATCTTATGATGTTTCTAATAACTGGGTAAATATTACTTACTCTTTATTAGGGAAATGCAGGCAGAAGGAGAATCTGACTTACCCAGAGTAGTCTGCAAGTCACTAGATTGTCTAGGAACAGAACAAATTAATCCTAACTGCCCATTGTTTCCAATCTACTATATAATGTGCTGGTTAAGCTGTACTTTCAAAGTGCTTGATTAATGAGTGCATATGCAGGGGGACTTAATCAAATCTTCCCTTTGCTCCATCTGGGTGAAGCCACTTCTGCTTTGGCTAAGTGAACCTTCTTCATCTGTGGAGCATGGGGGAGGAGGGCAAGAAAAAAGCTGCAGGACTGTTTGGCATCATCCTTTTGCATGTCAGAAGACAGTGTTTCACATGAGCAATTCTAGAAGCCTGACTCCACGGTCTTCTCGGTCAGTGCGTATCTACGCTTTCTAATGAAAACACATCCATTTCTATCAGTTCAGTCCATGAGTTTAAATAGAAAAAAGTCTTCTACATGTGCTCATGGTAAGAATCCTAACTGGTATGAGATCTCTGTGTAATAGGATATCAGTTATGGACTCGAGAAATTTAAGAGTATATTTGTTGTCTTCTGTGGAAGCAGATCAAGACCTTCATTAGAAAAGAAGATCCTATTTTACTCTTTGACACCATTAACTCTTGTTTCTGTAGCACTATCGACTTCGGCGGAATAAGATACAGCTAAGTATGTCAGGATATTAAATCTGGTTCTTATTTAATACATCTCAGAGATGTTCTAGCTATACACTTCAGCAGTTCCTCTATTTCAAAAATGCTATAAAATTTTATGATGTCATTTTGATCAATTTTGCACTTAGGAAACGATAGTAGATGTTCTACTTTTTTCTCAGTAAGACAAAACCAGAAAAGTAACACGTACTTCCCCTGGCAAAGGTGAATCATCAGGACGTGTCCATCTAAGTGAGCATCGAACAGTCAAAACTGCCAATAGCTTTTAACATATACTCCAGGCTTCACAAAAAAATGCAGACAGTATTCCATTCCTGTAGTCTTCTCTCCTGCATGCACTGTGTCCCACCATCTCACTTCAGCTTTCTGGAATTTGTCTCACTTTACATTTCCAACTTGCAAGTTTCCCTTTTTCTAATAAAAGTATCAATGCTGATAACTTTTTTCCCCAAGACTCTTTTCACTTGGCAAATAATAGAAAAGGAACGTATCCTGTTTCTCAAAACTTGGATCTGTGTGTCAGAAAAAAAACGTATCTTTAAGCTCTATTTCCCTGTTTATACAAAACATAACTGATCCTGTCATGAAAGACAATGCAAACACACAAACATGAATGAAACTCTAAATGACTTTTTACCACTGTTTTTACACATCCATGAAAATGCAAAAATCTTGCTCCTTTTTTGTTTATTATACCTCACTTTTCCTCAAGTCCTTTCTTCCCTTCCCCTGCATGTGCACAATTTTTCAGCAGTTTTTAGTATTCCACGTTTCATAACCAATATACAGAGAATTTTGCTTGCTGAGAATTGTGCTGAGCCTTGAGTGAATCAGACTACTTTTCTAATGACTGGAAGATCCTCCATTAATTCTTGTATACATGATGTTTTCTATGTACTTTATATCCTCCAACCTAAGCAAATTGACTCTGAATGAGAGTTGTCCTGTGTTTCCTTCCTTCTCTCTGTCTAATGGATTGAGACATATAAATGACAACTGGTGTGATGCCTATAACTGTGCAAAATAACGTTCTCAGATGTACTGCCAGACATATTACTTTACTGTAAAAAAAAAAAAAAAAAGAAAAAGCTGCAATCTTGCAACTACTTTTTACAAAGTGACTAAAATCAAAACAAAGCTGTTCTGGTGGTATTTGGAGCCTTTTTTCATTTAATTATTTAGAACATTCATTCACAGCATCAGACATTAGATTAAGTACTCAAAATTTATCTCTAGACAATCCAATCCATTTTTAACAGCACTTCAATAAAACAAAAATAAAAACCGACAGAGCACAGAGACTAAGGGGGTCTAAGACTTCAACTAAATTATAATTCAGTAACATTTTTTCACCACAACTAACACCCAGCACTTCAAAAATGTCTGAAGATGTGAAAGCATCCTGAAAAGGGTAGTTCTACCATTCCTGTTTAGAGAACAGATAGAGAAGCTGAACGTAACAGAAAATCAGATTCTCCATCCAACTGCCGCTTGCTATGTGACCTTGCCACCTGAATGTTGTACAAAGTGCAATGTGACTGAGTATCCAGACTTTCTGAAGCTGAAATACCAGAAATTGAGATGGGAATTGTCCTGGTTTCAGCTGGGATAGAGTTAACTGTCTTCCTAGTAGCTGGTACAGTGCTATGTTTTGAGTTCAGTATGTGAAGAATGTTGATAACACTGATGTCTTCAGTTGTTGCTCAGTAGTGTTTAGACTAATGTCAAGGATTTTTCAGCTTCTCATGCCCAGCCAGTGAGAAAGCTGGAGGGGCACAAGAAGTTGGCACAGGACACAGCCAGGGCACCCGACCCAAACTGGCCAACGGTGTATTCCATACCATGTGACATCCCATCCAGTTTAGGAACGGGGAAGTGGAGGGGGGGCAGGGATTCACCGCTCGGGGACTGGCTGGGTGTCGGTCGGCGGGTGGTGAGCAATTGCACTGTGCATCATTTGTACATTCCAATCCTTTCATTATTGCTGTTGTCATTTTATTAGTGTTATCATTATCATTATTAGTTTCTTCTTTTCTGTTCTATTAAACCGTTCTTATCTCAACCCACGGGTTTTGCTTCTTTTCCCGATTTTCTCCCCCATCCCACTGAGTGGGGGGGAGTGAGTGAGCGGCTGCGTGGTGTTTAGTTGCTGGCTGGGGTTAAACCACGACAGGAATGAAGAAAAGATAATGAATCTCTTTTTCATACATGTGCATACACACCACATACCTGCTCTCCAATGGATCACAGCATATGGATCACTATTCTAGTAGTCTAAGATGACTGAGTTCATAGCTAAGGAAGCAAGTAGCCTTCTCCATGCCTACCTCAATCCAGTATGACTCAGAACTGCTCGCTTTGAAGCTCTTCTACTAACTTTTGGAAAAAAGGCTTTATATTGGTAGCCTAAGTGTTGAATGATTATGCTTCCATAGAAAGGGCGAATGCATTAATCTAAATGAAAACAAAACAAAAAAACCCCAACAAACAAACAAACAAACAAAACAAAAAAAACCAAACAATCACAAGTAAAAGAATAGTATGGAGAGGGCCATGTACTGAGTATCTTTTGTGAATATTCAACCAGCACTCTTCTCAAGCAAACAGTATGCTAGAGGAGTGGATGCTTCAGAAGGCCTGGTGTAGGTTTTCTACACACAGGTAAATTTGCACATCAGAAAGAACAGCAACCAACATTAAAAATAAATGTTTTAATACGCAAAATATTTCTGTGAATGCAGTGTGGCATTTTATTTCTGAATTGCAAATTTTACTCTTATCTCAAAGCATAAGAGCTTGACAGAGCTGCCACAAAGATGGCCTGGTAAACATACTGACAAAGAACATCTCCTTAGCTGGGAGCCCGGAGACATCCCTGATAAGCTCTGCTGAAACCTTCTTCATGGGGAGTGGTTGGCAGGACAAAGAAACCTTGATGGGTGCAGGACAAAGAAACAGCGATAAGGAACTGACCTTCCAGGAAAACAGGAGTCAGCAACAATTATTCTGGGAACTGATGTCCTACACCCAGTTACACCAAAAGGGATGAAAAGTAAATTGCTTCCTACTTGAAATGAGCTTCTCTGCACAAGATGTCCCAGACAGCCTGGGCCCTGGCTGGGGACACCTGACTGACTCCAGACTCCATGACACGGGTCATCTTTGACGTGAGACTTTTCTGTCATTGATTAGCCCCCACTGCTGGGACTGGTTTGGTGAATGTCATACTGATAACACCTCACGTAATATATTTATAGGAGCACACACAGGTAAAGGTTAATTATATAAGTATATACTTGCTTCACTAGTTGGAATTCTGTAACAACTTTTAATATACATATATTTGCTTTCTTAGTGGTAATTTTGTAGTGACTTGTAGGGTGTGCGTATATATATATTTACTAATAGTAGTTTTGTAGTAATTTGTAATAAGGAAATTCTCAGAAACCCAGACCCCCGTGTCCTTGTGTATTGCAGAATCCTGAGACCCCCACCGTCACGATCTTTACACACCTGTGGGTTGGGTAACCCACAGACAGGCTGTGTCTGTGACCGCTACAGAACTGAGAAACTATCCATCAAAAATTTGGCATCCATTTATCTCTTGAGTCAGGGGCAACATTTGAAGCTCATACTGGCTATCAACGTCCTCTCCTGGAAACACCAACAGCAGGTCTGGGCTAAGCATTTCACTTCCAAGGGGATCTTCTGTTAACTTCACTGTCAGTCCTTTAGCAGACATTTTACTACTTCTTTGAAAATTTGTAGCAACATAGCCCTACAAAAAGTCCAATTACCATCATTTGCCTCAAGACAGACAGTGAGAAACCCTGAAGTTAAAAATACACAAGCTGGTAAAGTAAAAAATTGTCCAAATATTATGAAAAAGAAAATTAGCTAAGTGAATAAAAACATCTTCTAAAAAAGCAAAAATATCTAAATACAGTCATTACTGTAAATCCTGAAAAAGTATTTGTGTGAAGATGATTATAAAATATGCCACTCACTCTTTTATTACTCAATATTAAACCAGACATGGCATAATAATTACCATTACTGCTGACTGTTTGAACTGCTTTTACTCTATGCTGACTGTATTTAAAATAATCCTGCCTCCAAGAACCTCTTCCCTCAGAAGTGAAAATAAATGTTACTTCTGTGTACAGTTGCTTATCCTCTCAAATCTTTTCATTAGCTTACTGCCTTTTCTGCATCAAGATCCTGAGCAACTTTCCAGGAGCTTCTGTACTCCTGCCTTCTCCAACACAATGATGGCTCTCTCCCTCAGGCAAGCTCCCTCTCTTGTATCCTTCCTTTTAAAATACTCCTCATCCATATTACCTTTAAAGCCTGGAGCTTCCTGGTATATTTTACACTTCCTTAATTTTCTCCTTTTTGAGGCTTCCCTCACAGTGTCCATATTCTAAGGGGTAGCAGCAAATCCATCACAGCTTCCTATCTCCCTCAGCACCCCAAGCTGCTGCTCTTTGCGAGTTTGTGTTGTATGCACTGGAAAGGGTCCTACCTGTCTAGCAAAACCACACTCCTTTTTGAAGACTTCTGCCATAAGCATGTGCTGAGTGTTTTGGTAGCGTGTTTGACACTGCAGCATCTCACCTACTAAACTCAGTCTGCAGTAAGGATTTGCAGGACTGAGCCCAGGATTGGACTGAGCATGTTGGATTTAGGGCAATGATTGGCATGGGTTTAATTTTTTCTGTGTGTTCATTCTTGCCTTCTGATAAGTTTGATACAGGGCATGAATGGAAGGCACGTTATGAAATTGGAGAAAAGAGAGCATAGCTAACAGAAAACTTTTGTTCCCTGAATGACACTGAATGCTTCACCTGTTTTTGTAAAAAATGATATTATCTAACATGGATATTCTCTCTTAGGCTTGATGCTGTTATCTGGGTAAGACAGGTAACTTGCCAGATCTCTGATCACACTTACCATGTCCGCCTGCTTCAGCCAAGATGTTAGCCTGCACTTTTCTCACCAGTACCTCCACATTTCTTCATGGAGACATGTTTCTTAATTTCAGATGGATTCAGGACACTCCTCCCATTGCTTTTGTCAGTGGTTAGTGGATTAGCTTTCACTTGGCCTCCCTCCACACTTCTCCAATCTTATAAGAAAATTATTTCTTCTTACCAAGCCAGAGCATGTCTTCTGTATTTCAGGGATAAAAATCTGATACAAAAGCCCAAAGCAATCATGCTGCATATGTATTTAAACCCACAACTAACAGAAACACCGTACTTCTAGTGCCAGTGAAGAAGAGGTGCTGCAAGAGATACATCAGGAAAAGAAACACCCCTTGAAAATAAAGACTTCTGCGTTATTTTATGAAGGATAGAATGTAAATAACAAATGCCCTGCTACCTATCCCAGACTTTCTATTACTCAGTCAGCTTAAAATTCAGGAGCTTTCTTCTCCCTTGGAAGTAATGTAAGATTCTCTGGTAAGTGACCACATATCCCAGCATGGTGCATGCCAGCCCTATAGGAGATCACCACAAAATAAATCCATTTAACTCTGCCTCTTCTTTTATTTCCCCGAACATTTAGAAAAAATATTATCTACTTGCCAATGGAGGGACAGTATATTGATCATTTCTTGGGAAAGTGGTTATGGGAATAATGATGGTTACTGTAACTGTCTACAGTTTTTTGTTCTCTGGGAAGGCAAGGGAGAATATAGTTGGATGAACTGCCATAACGTTATGTTTCATGTGCATTAGAAAAGTCTTCATATGTACACAACTATCTTTCTTTTCCAAAGCACATAAGATACAGAAACACTTCTGTACCCCAAAATGCTCTGCAGAGTTGAGCAAAGGGGAGGTGAGGGCGTGGGGAGAGGTAGAGAAGAAATAATTGATACAATGCTGATTAAGAAAAAGGAATTTGCATCTTGTCCAAAGACTTTCTAGGTTGACAGGAAAAGACCTCAATCAACTTTAACAGGAGCTTTTGGCTTCTACAGCTGTGCCTAAAAGAAGGGAGAAAAGTTGCTGCGAGATAAGCAGTGGTGCAGAATATAGAAAGAAAAGTTATACAACACGGAGAAATACCTTCATGGTTGGGAAAACTATGTTTCTACCAACATCTGTCTGAGGCCACAGTCTTTTTTTAGCTACGTACAGTTATTTCTATTGTTGTTTCTCTATTCATGCCAGTCACAATCAAGCATTTACTGCAATTTCTTTCAATGCTGATAACATGTCAAAGACTAACTTTTAAAGTTAATGAAAGTCTTGCTGGTAAAAAAATGTAATTTCTGTAATTACTTGCAAGTGTTAGTAATAATTGCCTTTATGCTGATTTGAAGATGTATATCAGACATGTTTTCAAAGGCAAACTCGAATTAAAATTTGACACATAATACAGATATTATGGAAAAGATTTTTTTTTAATCTAAGACTAAGAAACATTTTGTTTTCAATAACAGTTGCAAAAGAAAAAGATTTTTCCACAAAACATTAAGTAATTTATCTAATTAACAATCATTTTTTTCTTTATTTTGAAAATAATTGAATGCTTTGTACATTTTGTTGTATGAAGATTGTTCCCAAACATGGTAATAATAAATTTCATTTTTAAATTATTTTTCTGCATTCTTATTGGTCAGAAGTAAGCTTTGGCCATAAATTATGGACAAAGATTTTTAGGTTGTATGCATGAAGAAACAGCAATTTTTTTAACAGTTATACATAATACTTTTTTTAATGCTGGGCTTCTCGAATGAAAAAAAAATTCCTATTCATTATCTGCAATCTAATATTGCCAGATGGACAATTTGAAAATGAAGCTGTTGATAAACAAGAATTGGTGCTTGATTATCATCATTCTAATTCTAAAGAAAAGGCTTGCAAAAATCAAATAAATGCATATGAAATCCAGCCTAAACAGTAAGTACACTCAAATACAGAAAGCTAGTCTATTTTAATAATGCCAATGTGAAGTGTGTGTAAAATTAACTCTGAACTGCCAGGTGTTCCTAAAAATGAACTTTTTTGTGGGCAGCTTTCTCTAAATCAATAATCTATAAAATGTTAAGTAATTTATTTCACAAAGCAAAACAGAAAAAACCCCACCCTTATTCTACTATCTTCTAACTTCTGATGCTTTACCTGATCTTGTACACTTCCTGAAACCAATGTTACAGCTACCATCCTTAATGAGGCATCAGAATGTGATTCTTAACCATTTTTAGTCCAGATGTTATCTGACATACGTACACTTTTGTTTATTCCTACCACTATTGGTCGAAATGTTCAAAAAATGATTCACTTTCTTGGTAAGAGCTTCCTTAGGGTGTTATTTTACCAAACCAGATGTGAGACACAAACAAATGTTCAATTTTGCCTTCCAGCTGCAAGTAAATTCCTACCAAGTCAGTTTTTGTTATATATATGAGGCAGGTAAGTGTTAAGTACAAAGAATAGCCCAGATGAACAATTTCCTTCTGTGGAAATTTAAATTAATTGCAATTCAGCAATTTTATTATGCCTATAACAAAGATAGGGCTATTTAAGCTGACTGGGAAATACTGTATGTGAAACATAATTTCCTTCTGCTATTGCTTTAAAATTATATAAAATATACACACCAAAATCATTTCTTCTAAATGATGGCTCACTGCAACCTGATAATTCTTCTGACCTGTCATTTAGGCAGTATCTTTCTTTACTTCCAGCAATCTCTCAAAGGCATGCTGTGCAATGGCCTATACACAATAACACTTCATCCTAAACATGTAGAATTTCAATGTGTTTCACTTCTTTGATACAAACTAAGCTGAAAATTTTATTTACATATGCAGCGCTACTTTCATTGTACATCTGGAGAGAAGACAACAACACCTACTTCTCATGCTACCACAACACAAAGTTCAGACTTGCCCCCCTCCCTCCCCCCCCAAATTTTTCTTTAATGCACTGTGTTAATGTGATCCATTAAAGCACAAGTGTTCTGGCTTTACCTATTTAGCCTAATATCATCTGAAAAAAAAGATATATCGAGGCTGGGAAAATTGATTCAGTCTCAAATTAATCTATCCAATGGATAGATTTAATGCTGCTCATGCAAAAAACAATAGTTGTATGCGTCAGTGCTGAGTTTATTTTAGTCTGTGTTCCCTGCACCAATATGAAAAAACTCCTAGGACCCTACGTACCACTTACATAGCACTGAAGGACATAGTAGGCAAACAATTAGAGGGCTACATTTTTAAAAGTCAGAGAATAATTTTGGTAGAAAATATGGAGAAAAATTGTAGACACTTTGAAATAAGCTTTCCTTCCCCCCTTCCCCCCCTAAACATAGCAACTTGGGGGGGGGAACTTCCCAGAAAACTATAGAAATTGCAATTGGAAGAGAGATGTGAAAAAAAGAAGAGACTGGGGGTGATGCTGCACTGCAGATACACCAAACTGGAAACAATACAAACAGTTTTTGACACTAGAAAAAATTTCAGTCACTGTTTTTTAATGGCTACATCCCTTATGCCCTTGCTGCCACCAAACTAAGTGTAGACCCCATTTAGCTGTTCCCTTAGTGCTAAACACACAGATCATCTTAAGCAATGACAGCAGGGAAATGAATACAGGTAAATGTGGTGCAAGTCAAGGATTGAGTATTGCCAGTGGTTACAGAGGAATAGACAGGATGTAGCAAACGTGTAAACATAACTAATAAAATAAAACATGAAAAAAAGCATGTACTTTTGGCTCTGTAAACGTCCCATCTGAGTTATATAAAAGAAAAAGGCTATTCTAAAATCACAAGGAAACCTATTTAGACAGAGGTGTTCCCATTCTGTTTGTACAAAAGCATATCCTTGGGTCAGCATGAAACATTTGTGAAATACAGCCATACCAAACAATAAGCCTGTTCTGAGTCTTGTCAAGCATCTATTCTACTCATAGGACTTAACATTATGCCTGCTGCTGTACCCATACTCAGAACAAGTGCTAATATTCAGTAAATATCATGCATCAATACTACTTAAAGGTATGGTTTATAAGTAAATCAATCAAAAGTTGGTTCAAACTTGAAAGTACATTATTACATTTATTTTATAATGGAAGCATCTGATGCTACATCTTTCCTACAGAAGATGCTCATCTTTGAGCTCCAGAAATCCATCGGTGCAACTCATCTCTTTTATTTCCATTGTCCCTTAGTGCAAAGCCTTTTACAGACTACAGCGTGCAACTTACTTGTAATGGCCCACAGCTCTGGAGCTAGGACCCTATTAAATCACAACAAATATTTTCCCCAGTTGTACTGATTTTCGCTGGGATAGAGTTAAATTTCTTCATAGTAGCTTGTATGGTGCTATGTTTTGTGCTGAATGAGTACAGGTAAATGTGGTGCAAGTCAAGCATCAAGTATTGCCAGTGGTTACAGAGGAATAGACAGCATGTAGCAAAAGTGTAAACATTTGTGCTGAAAACAGTGCTGATAATGCAGAGATGTTTTAGCTATTGCCGAGCAGTGCTTGTACTGCATCAAGGCCTTTTCTGCTTCTCACACCACCCCACCAGCAAGGAGGCTGGGGGCGCACAAGAAGTTGCGAGGGGACACAGCCGGGACAGCTGACCCCAACTGACCAAAGGGATATTTCAGACCATATGACATTGTAACCAGCAACAAAAGCTGTGGGGAAGAAGGAGGAAGAGGTGACATACGGAATTGTGGTGTTTGTCTTCCCAAGTAACTGTTACATGTCATCGACAGAGCCCTGCTTTCCTGGAGATGGCTGAACACCTGCCTGCCCAGTGAATGAATTCCTTATTGTGATTTGCTTGCATGCACAGCCTTTGCTTTACCTATTAAACTGTCTTTATCTCAACCCACAAGTTTTCTCACTTTTACCCTTCCGATTCTCTCCCCCACCCCACTGAGGGGAAGAGACTGAGCAGCTGGGGGGAGCTGAGCTGCCCACTGGGCTTCTACCACAACACCGGTGCTACTAGGCTGCAGTCAGTCAGTGTGACAGCACTTGTTGCAGCAATTTTTAGTACTTATGGTATTGACTATAGGTGGTTCAGAGTTTTGTTACAGAGCTTGAGTTCGTCTTAGCTGCAGCAGGTAGTTCAAATTAGTATCATCAGGTAATTAAACTATTATAGTGACAGTGGAATGCTACAAAACAAAAGTTGAAGCTACAGAGTGATTACAGTAACAATACTAGATGTACAACCCTTTATTTAAGCCTTTCTGCTCCCACGCCTTTATAAAACTGCAAAAATTACCCTTAAACTTTAATATTTCTATGAGAACAAATCAGAGGAAAGCATGACCCGATTCTACTCAGCACTCTGCAAAAAACCATCCTGAAATGGTTTATGCCTTAAAGACCTCATACATTTGGATGTTAAAAAAAGTGCAACAGGAGAGACCAGTAAATCGGAGGACAGCTGCGTTAAGTGCTGACACCCAAGCAACCCTGCGTCAGATGGCAATCTGTCAATAGAACAGGAACAGAATTGAAGTACAGTACTAAGGATTACTCTTTAGAGAATAAATATGTATCTTTGTGATTTCTGATGTAGAGAGAAAGACAGGAAAAAGCACTTCTTCTGAAGCTAAACAAATGGAGAAGTTGAGTCCTGTTTGGCTTTACAGCATTGCTGCAGCAACACAAGCAGCTGATAACTTTCAAAATTTTTTGAAGTTCACCAATAACTGCCAGTACTGCTGAGCTGTGGGTGCTTATAGTGTGTGGGCCCTGGTTCACTGGAGTCCAAGCACTGAGGTGCCTGGAAGATGTCCTAAATAGGTATCACAGAGGGAAACATTTGAATAGCTGACTATGCTTACCATTAGATTTTCTACGTGAAAAGGAGTTGTTGGACATTGACTTGAGAGTTATTCTGTTATACCCTAGAATGCAAGATGATCTGGGTTTCCACTCGTGTTATCACCCATAGTCTAGGTCTTCTGAAGAGCAGCTGATATTTGAACTCCCACTCTGTTCAGGTATGTTGACTTCTCATTTAAAAACTGCAAGGAGTTCTCTTTATCATATGATGACAAAAACTGTCTGGAAGATATTCAGTATTATATTTCAAAAAATCAGAATATGTATATATGCTACACAGCTAACAATAAAGACAGTCTTATTTATCAAGGAGGACTTAGAAGGCCTTGAGAAAGGAACAGGAGAGAAATAAGGACAGAAAGGAACTAGTCTGGATGGTGGCTGAATATGCTTCAGACAGTGAGTTAGTTATAGGGATAGATCGTTGGCCTCATTCTCAGCAGAAAGAACAACTGGTCTATGAAATGACTGTACTAATAAAATAGCATTTTAAAAGGTTGAAATGATAGCAGTGTAAAATTTAAATTATCCAGAGCCTAGATTGCATCAATTTGAAGTAATAAGGCCAGGGGGCACAATACGTTAGACTATCTGGAATGTGACTAAATTCAACATATGCAAAGGAAAAATATTCCTTTCAAATTGCAAAGGAATAGAAAGAAAGCATCAGAATAGGTGTGATTTAAGGCAGCGAAGAATCTCAGCAATGCAAATTTTATTTAAAAAGAAGTTAAGTTAGGAAGAACACATATACTGTCAAGCCTGGGTACAGTTAAAACTACATGGAAGTAAACAATGAGGCAGAGAAGTAAGAATAAGTGAAAAAGGAGGTATTGAGAATGATTAACTGAACATACAGATAGTATTGGCACTGATTATAGGAGTTAGAAAGTAAATAATACATTGCTGCAATGCCACAGCTCTGTGACATTTGGCTGGAAAGGTAGATTGACAAAGGGACTGAGAAAAAGTCTTACCAGAGCTTATAAATAGCAGTGAAGGACGCTGAGTGAAAAATATACAAACAGAAATTAAATTAGAATCTCAGCATGGATAAGGAGGTATAAAAGCAGCCAATGAAATAAAAATCGCACAGAAAATAAAGATGAATTGAAGGCAAGTCTTTGACAGATGAAATCAAGTTGCTGAGAGGTTGCATGGAGTCTCTGCCTATTTTTTTAAACAGTGAAAACTGAAGGTGATCTCAGAGAGAGAGATCTTTCTGATAGAGAAGTGCTTTACCTGCTATTTTCATTACCACAGGGTAAAAGAACACTTGATGACGGGGCATGACTTCAGGCATGGAGTAAATACTTAATACCCTGGCATCAATTAAATAGTTCAGTGTGCTGGTAACCAAGACCAGAAAGATGCACTGAAACAATTAGAAGGGCAGAGGCCCAGAAATTAATAAGAGAAACAGGTAAACCTCTGGCAGATAGTTTTGTCATTCACATGACGCTGAATGAATTCCAGGATATAGCCAATGTGTGCAGATGTTCCCATAGGTAAGAAAAAAACCCAACAAGATGAAGGAATGATTCTGTCTTCAGCTGTGAGGACACACTAATAAGAGAGAAGGATTATATACAACATGCAGTGAAGTAAGGGCCAGCCAGCCCAGACCCATGAAAAGAGGATCGCACCTGTCAGACATGCTTGAGTTCCTCCAAGCACGTTATTGAACTGGAAAGCAAAAATGTGAAGTAATGGATATGTTTGTCTGAAGTGAGAAACAGTCTCACAGTGTAAAATCCATGTCTGCAGTGAGGTTTGATTGCTCGTGTCAGAGTGCCACAGCAGAAGAGAATTATTAAAATTAATTAAAGCCTACTTACAGACAAAAGAAAAGGTCTTCGCAAGAAGTGATTATTAGAAATGGAGAAAGATAAAAGGTGAACCTACCTGTGCCACAAAGCTTAGTCTTGGGTTTGGGTTTTTATTCCTTACATATGAGCATCCGGGGTGACGACGTGATTTCCAAGTACAATGGAACAAAGGAAATCCTTTCAAGATGCAGCTAGGCAGGGTTAAGAGGTGAACTGAAAGTCTCTCCTTAACTGTCATAATATGCAGATGATAGGTCTCACAAGAAAATGTGCAGTAAATTGAAAATTATAATTACTATAAGAAAAGAGAAAGTGACTTATTAGGAATGATGAAAGCCCTCTTCAAAAGAAAACATAGATGGTACTGCAAATGAGATCGTCTTATTTCTGCCAGTTACAAAACAGCAACAAACCATACCTACGTACTCTTCCAACTCTCACACTCTGATAATTATTTCCAGCCTACGCAAGTGTTACAGACAATGTGGTTCTTCCTATGGAATTCTTATGGAATAGTCAACTGAAACACTGTGCTGAGTGTTGCTTGTTTTAATATATCCAAGACACCTTTAAATTAATTAGAACAAGTATCAGTAGTTACATAACCACTATTTTCCTTAATCACAATTTGGGCTGCTCCCCCCCCACTGATCCACATTACAGTTCCGAACATGGCAGTTAAAGCTGTGTTCATATCTTAGATACATGCACAGCCAAGGGCTACTGAGACTCTCCAGTCTATTTTTTAATCTGGTCCACAAGTTATAAATCACAGTGTAATTCAACTTCATTTCAACCACAGCAAAATTTTCAGTGCTTTATAGATGGGAGAGAAAAAAAAAAATTAAAAAGTAACAAAAGAAAAAAACAAGAGCAAACATCAGCTGTAGAACATTTTTGATTTCCACTTCTCATCCTTCAATATTCTGTGAAGAGTTTAAGGAAAGACTGACTGAACTATTTGCAACTAACTCTTGCTGATTGCTGTAAGGAAATAAGATCAATTTTAAGAACAGAGTAAAGCCTCAGATAATATAGTAAAAGAAGTGATCCTGCCCTGACAGCCAGGAGGCCCATAAGACCAGATAAGCCTCATCTTTTATTTCTATATTACTGTGCTAAATTTATCCAAAGCACCTTTGAGAAGGGTGGATGTCTCAAGCAAACCGGCAAGAATAGTGGGCATGGTTTTTCTTCACCATCCTTTACAGCCAGTTTTAATTTTTGTAACAGAGAAGTTAGTGGTAAGAAAGTTAAATGCAGCTCCACCCAAATAAAATGTTTTTAGGACAATATATTGATTACATTATATTTTCATCAGAAAAAGTAAAAATAAATTGACTTCCTTTTTCTGATAATGTATTTTTTTTCTGACTAATTCTGATAATTTAAACCAACATATAGATATCTTTTACAGCAACCAAAAAAGGGTGTTTAAGTGTAACACTATGATGATTTTAGCACAATATAAATGTGAAAAAAAACCCTAAATATTTTTACCTAATGACTAATAGTCAGAAGTTTTATTCTGTAGAAAATTTAATCTTATTCTTCCAGTTTGGAATGGAAAGTAAAATTTTCTGCATTTGATATTCCAGGCATATAAAAAGCACCACTTCTTTCTTGCAAAGAATGCAAATGGTCACATAAATTGGTGCAAAGAAAAGTAAAAAGTATAGGCAACAGGAGTGAGTGATAATAAATGAAAAGAGAGCAGAGCAAGAAGATGAACTGAAGCCAGGTATCAGTGAGAAAGAAATAAAGGGGAAGGGGAGAAAGAAAGGACAGGATAAGACCAGTCAAATGTGAGGAGAGAGAAAAGCATGTTAAAAAATGCATATACCCAGTAACGACAAAAAAACTTCCTGTCTTCATCACTCATTAAAAATCTGAGGCCTAAATCATTTCTCAGAAACTGTGTGTGGATGTGTGTTTTGTGATATAGACATGGACTCACCACTTTTGTTTCTCTTCATTTATTTTAGTGTAGGTAAGAGAAGAATTTTAAATGCCATGCTATGGAACGAGATTACTTTACTGACACCTCAGTGCAGAATTGTAAAAATTTAATACATAACTCTATGTTTATGAATAGAAAGTTTATTTTATTTCTCTGGCTTCTCTCTCCACCTTTCTTTTAAACCGCGTATGTGACGTTTGACATATTTTTGGTCTCACAACCCCAGTGAACACAAGCGTGCTGATCTTAAATAGATAAATAGGTAAAAGCGGCCTAATTTGACATTTTCTTGCATACCTCTCAAGGCAAAAGACACTGCAGAACTTGGATGCAATGCTTGCAAAGTGCCTATTTTCTGAAAAGA
The DNA here is from genome assembly GCF_026419915.1 of Harpia harpyja. Taxonomy (NCBI): domain Eukaryota; kingdom Metazoa; phylum Chordata; class Aves; order Accipitriformes; family Accipitridae; genus Harpia; species Harpia harpyja. The sequence continues at coordinate 37,874,486 of NC_068941.1, forward strand.
GAAATTAAATCCGAGTAGCACTTTTACCTTAAGTAGATAATTTTGGTATGAGCTAAATTTTCATGTGAGCTGTATCCCTTTATAAGGTCAAAAGAAGTGACCCATCCTTAAATGTGGAATACTTCACATTTAGCAAATAATGGGCATTCTGCACCTGGGCTGTTCAGCTGGGCGTTAGATAGCAGAGATTTAACTTTGGCTTGTAAATCACAGTATCCAAACTCTTTGAGCCAGCATAGGTTGTTTAGTATTGCTGCTGCTATACATTGGCCCCAAAGTCTTGCTTTCCAAAACCAAGTGAGACTGAGAAAGGATATAAAACCCAAATTCCTGGAAATACTCCTAAAGACCATCAATTTAGCAAAATCTGATCTTGTACTCATGTATGAAAAGGTCATTCATACCTGTGAACTTTGACTGACCTAATGCGATCAAGCTGTCTAGAATTAAACTATAAAATTAGGCCCACTATGCCCAGTAGCAAACCTCTCCCTACATCACTGGCTTTCATGATCCATGATGACACTGAATCAGGCAAGGTGCCTTTTCATGTCATCATGCTAGAAAACATTTAACGTTCAGAACTACATAAATGGTAAAATACTACTACTGAAAATATGCAGTATGACAAGTCAGAAACACACTAGTGTTTTCTAGTTTATGTGGTACAGTTACAATAATTAAATATAATAAGCCTTTGTATGTTATTTCCCATTCACTTCTGAATATGCTACTTGAAAAGAAGAATTCCATGTTTCCACAAATATCATCAGCTTGAAAGCAAGTAAAGCTACATTAATGGCTGAAATTCCTTTTAAGGGAAAAACAGCTTGTGTCTATATTGTTCATCACTCCTCATCTGCACAAGCCTGGAGAGAAGTATCATTTGCCAGATTATCACCCTATTAGCACAAGCAAGGAGAAAGTATAATGTATCATAGATTATAAAATATAATTAAAGCTTGCACAGAAGAAACATCATTAAAATTATGTCAGCCTGCTGTAAAATATATAAAGCCTGTGAATTATAATGGGGCGGAGGGATGAGAAGAAAGTGGCAAGTAACAAACTTATCTTTAGATGCTTCGATTAATTTCACCCATAAAACTGTCAGTACCCCATGGCACATATAAATTCCATAAATACAATTTGGATGACTTTGCAATGATGGCAGTCATGAATAATGTGAACACTAAGTATCCTAGGACTGCATATGAAGATTAAAGCCTAAGGTCACAAGTTATGATTGCAGAGCAAGTACCAAATGTGGTATTTGCATAAATTCAGGATCAGTTCTGAGCCACTGGTGAAGAGACTGAAATGGGTATGGAGAAGTTTTTACAGAATAATCCCTGGAACAGTTAAAAATCTCTTTTCTAGCATAAAAGGAGTTTATGCAGACCATCATATATGTTATATTACATTGTATTATATTACATATAATCTATCCCTGTATGCAGCTGGAATCTTTATGCATTTGAACTTGCAGTAGAGCACTACAAACATACACAAGTATGTTATGTACAGATGAATGCACTTAGCCAAGCTTCCTTTCTTCCAGGAAGGAGGACATCTAATGTAATGGAATAATTTCTTTTGAACTAGCTATGAAAAAATGCTGCACAGTTTTACAAATAACAAATAATTATAATAAGCAACAGAAACGCTAAGGTTCAAGAAAATAAAACATTCTCAAGTTAAAATATTTCTGAGAGGAAATGCTTCAAATATTTCTTTTAAATGCTGTACCACAAAATCTGTCAAAACCTTGTCACCCTTCACTTGGATTTCGCTTTCCTATCTAAACTTACGTTAGGAAGTCTTAACTTTTCCAGTTCTCCATTATAATTTCAAAACACATCAAGAATTTAGCCATACACTCTGGTGAAATGAGACATAAATACCACAGAAAATTTTGAACACTGTATAAAGTATTTATCTTTATGGTAGCCTTATTTATCTGAGAAACTCGTCCCTATCAGAGACAACCCTCATCCTTCAACCTTGGAGAAAGGGAAAAAAGTGGTTTAAATTTAAAACCAAACAAAACAACCCTACATATCACTTCAGGGGAAGATAACTTTCAGACACTTCTTTTGTTCAGCAAAAAGTATTTGTTCTGAGAATAGTGGAAAGTATCAAATAGCTCCAGCTCAAGACAAAACAGATTTGAATCTTTATATTAAAAAGAATGAATGTGAAGTCCCATATCTGAGCAAGGGTCATAACCACAGGGCTACACAATATTCTGAGATAAGACCCATCATTTTTTCCTGTTGGTATTTCTTCATTAAAAAACTTGAAAATGTGCTGAAATAGGGACTGAAATACAGACATTACTTTCCCAAGTGTTCACAGCCACCTATATACCCTCTTTTTCCTTCCTCAATGACAAAAAAAAAAAAAAAAAAAAAGCGTTTGAAACAAATCACAGAAAAGAATCAACAGGAAGCCTGAAAGTAAGTCATCCCATAATACATGATGACTCTATGTCTAGGATGGGGGACGGAAACTGTGATTTCAAACTCTTCAGTCAAGGAAAAAAAATCAATCCAGGTGCCCACTGCCTAGGCTACACATTACCTAAACTGAGAGCATGACGTCCTCTTGCTTTCTGGCACTGTGACTGGCTTTAAAGGTTAGCCCTACATTTCTGTTGCTTTATTTCTACTTAAATAAATAAATGCTGAAATGAGACACACCCCCCCTCCATTCTATTTTAAATAAAATTAACATTGGGTTTTAATTAAAAAGAACATAATTTCAAGTTTTTTATTTCAAGAAAAAATTGGAAAAATATTCATTTTCATTGGATTGAAAAAACGTTAGGTTTCCTCCTGGGGAGGAAAAAAGAGTACACTTTAGGCTACAAAGGCAACAGAGAAGGCATTGAAACAATTCCTGGAGTAACTGTAAAGACACGTTTTTACAGCATCACTACAGAGGCATATTGGACATAACAAGAAGTGAGCACACACAAATTGTATACAGAAATATGAGATTTTAAATAAACTTTCAGAGTAAGCAAAAATACAGCAAAGTTACAAAATCCAGTCCTTACTTTGAAAAGGAGTGAACAATTTGGTGTTTCACTTTCATGTGATTATTAAAGTCCTAAAGCACCAATCCCTCCCATACAAACTTTTATCTCAAATCAAAATGTTATATATCAAACTTGTTTCTACAAACAGCTTAAATGGAACTCAAATTCTGATACACAGTGGACTCTTCTGTTCCCAATTTTCTACTCCCCAAAACTCAAAATTATTTTCAAAAAATCTGCTATTTATTTATTTTTAATGAGGAATATGAAAGTGCTAACATATGCTCCTTTAACAGAGTTCAGTAGCTTAAGGATCTGCAAGGAGGGAATTAAAATTCTCTGCTCTGGGGTAATACTCAAGATAATATAATCACTGATAACATAATAAAATACTCTATATAATCTAATCACTAGATAATAATCACTGCTGGAACAGCCTGCCACGTAGTTTTATGCTGAGTAAGTCCTGTCCACATGGGGCCATCTGCAGCACATCGGTACCCTACACATCATAATCTTCCCCAGGAAACCATGGGGCAACACATCACACCAGCACTACATACCTTCAGCCTTCTGCATACCTCCATTACCTGGAAGAACCCAGTGTTAAGATTTGAAGGAGACATCAATGTGGAAAAATACAACATTATGCATTTGCAAATGAGGGGCATACTGAGTATTGCTCTATTATGCCACATTTCCCACCTCAGAATTTGTCTAAATTTAAGTAAACTCCATGTAAAATGCCTGAATCTGTCCATATTGGCATCTCTTTATCTCCTCTGACCTGAGATTACACTATACATGAAATCTTCAAACACTTATACAATATAATGGACCAAAATTATGAAAGTTTGGAGTTAATATTTCAACTCCAGCATGAAAAAGAGCAATCCAGACAAATAAGGAAGTGATTGTAGCTCTTCAGTTGTGCCTTGCACATAAACCACCCATAATTTTTAGAGTGCATTGAGTTTACAAAATTCAAATTGCCCATAACCAGGACTGTTGGAGTGAGGCAGCAACTTCCACTCTGGTCACTGTGCATTGTTTTGAGTTTCTGTGCTGCTACCGCATGCTCACTGACCTTCATATGACCTCAGGAATAATGCTCATACAATAAATCACTTGCCCAGCAAACACAACTTGTTATTGTTATGTCAAAACACATGGCAGCCAAAAGCTTTGCTCTTCGTTTGCACTATACCCAAGGTTAGCATAGTGTGCCAGTGAGATTAGCTGCAGAAACTAGGACTAGATCCACTACATAACCACTCTGAGAGAGACCTGAGTTCCTTTGGGACAACTTCCTGAATGTAGGTAATTTCAAATCCCTGAAGAGGATTTGAATGAACACCGGACGCCATTTGTCCCTCCCCCTTCTCTTCCTTGAAATGTCTCCATTCAATCTCCTTTCTCTTTTTTTTTAGTCTATAAATAGCTTGGCATCAAGATTTCTTTTTACTAAGGCCACAAATAAACAAAATAAAATAAAAGGGTTGCAGCTGTATCTGAGGACAACTAGTATAAGAAAGAGTACCAAAGCAATTATAACTGGCATCTTCACCTAAAAGAGACCTTTCTGAGTCAGAAACCAGTCATAAGTAATGAAACATGAAAATTAAAGTGTGTCCTCAATTGCTGTCAACTCTGAACTTACATTTTAGCACTGAGTACAAAATATAGAGGTTTATGAGTAAAAAAAGTAATTCAAAAGCTTAACTCTCTCCTTTTTATACCAGGTTGTACACAATGTATTCCAGTTTTCCCTGCAGGAGTAGCCCTGTATTGTGTTATATGTACTTTTATAATGCTCTCATCACAGCAGTATCCATCCATATTTACACTCTGTTTCAGCAACATCTGCTCTCCTGGAAAAAATAAAAGTCATCCCTCTGTTCTCTACAGTGCTTCATAAGAGTTAGGTTTCAAGTACTTTAGTCAGGGACAGAAGAGAAGCTCTTACTACTTGAAGATTTCTGCAAGAGCTAATAAAAACTGGAAACAGCATAGCAAACAAAATCTGAAGGTCAATACCAGCGTATCAGTGCAGGGATACAGCCATGTGAAGTTCCTTTGCGTCAACAGAGGCAAATCACAATACTTCATCTTCTGACAGTGCCTTTTTTTCTTGAAGCTCTTATGTGGTCTTCATGGCACTAAGATTTGAGTGGCTAACATATGTTGCACAATTGTGCCTGTCAAAGGATAAATTTTGGCTCAAGAATTAATGTATTTATTCTCATATTAAAAAAAAAAAAAAGTTGAGCTGGAGAAACAGCATCCTCTTCAGGAGCTGTGAACTGAGAATGAATGGTTGTCCCACTCCACATCTACAGAAAAAGAAAGGGAGCTTTACCAAGCAGAATAGTGAACTTCTCCAACCTGTATCTGTATTTCTGACATTAGATCAGGGCATGTTAGCAACACCATGCACAGATACCCCTTCAAAGGACAACAAATCCACCAAGGACTTCTCAGTACCCGCCTGTTTAACATTTGATAATAAGAGCTTCAGCCATGTCAGATGGACTGCATGATGCACAATTTCATACATACTACTTGAAGACTTCTGCAAGAGCTAATAAAAAAAGTTCAAAGAAAATCTGTGTTGTGCTTGTATGCACTCTTCTGTTCACACCATAAAACTAAAATGTTAGAGAAGACCATCGCCATTAAGGATGCAAATAACAGTTTTGCAGCTAGTGATCTCATCTTGGAGTTGAGAACATCTTGTAGTCAAACATCTAATAAATCATAATATTTTGCTACTATTATCTCTAACTCCTCAAATAATTCTCAAAAATGGAAGGGATTTTCTAGCAGACTTCTGCCTAACTAAAAAAATTCTCCTTAGAGCACAAATTTCCATGATGCACTCTGAAAGTATTTTTTCCCAAATAATGCTATAAACTAAGCCTTCATTTTATCACTGTGCTTGTACAGCTTTGTAGCTAGGCTATAGCTAAAAAATTGAGGAGAACACCCGGTTAAGATCTTTTTAGCTGTCTCCAGGGCTAGAAGGCATCTTTACTAGAACCCTTAGTTATGACAAAGTTTTTACTAGTTTTTTTTCTTTAATAACTGTGAGATGAACACTGCATACAAAAATGTTTAAATTCATTGTCAAAGAGTACGATGAACCCAATTTTGACTGTTTTCAGCATACCCTTAATAGCATTTTGCAATCAACAATACTACACTGAGTGGAAGACTGTTAAAAGAACAGCTGAACCATGTATCAAGGAAGTTCTGAAACATCCCAACATTAAGTGCCAATTTTACAGCAGCTTATTAAGTAGATTTTTTTGTTTAGTTAGAAGAATACATTCAAATCAATTCTTGTCAGTTTTCCACCTTCCATTAGATGCAAAGTGCCTATTAAAAATGTGGTTTGGCAAATTGGTGTTTTGCTTAATTTCTCCTTGTATTTTTCTATATTTTGTTCAACTGCACAGACAAACTTCATTTGTCTGGCCTTGTTATTGCTTATGCTGGTAACACAGTCCTCTTCTAATATTGTGAGTCTGACTCTTCTTCACTAACGCTAATTGACCTAAAAAAAGAAAAAGCACTAGCTTACTGTACCTGTTACAAATTATTGGTAAGGTGCATCATATTCTCATGACCTCATATATTTCCTTCTTTAAGGACAAAGCGTAAAAAATAATGCTTACCGCAAATACGTGATTTACACCTATTGGCTTTACATTATGTAGTATCAAGAACAACAGAAGGCACTAAATGAAATAAAATATGTTAAAGTTTAAATGAGTTTGTCACTTTTTCTGGTGTTTTTTGGAAGACAACAAGATCACCTAAGGGGCTGGTCAGGCTGGGTTTTTGCTGGCTTTATTACCCAGCAGATGGAATGGCAAATGTGTGACATACGGAGAAAGCTATCTTATATGCCAGTTTGTTAAACAGATTGTCTTCATCATCTGACCAGTGTTAGAAAGGCAATTGAAAACCACAGGCTTCTAGCTTCTCCATAATGAATGTTAAAAATGCAAATATGGAGCCATTTCTCACCCTTCAAAATGACTGTCAAAACCACACACACAGTTCGGCAACAATCCCCATCCTGAAACCCCTCTATGGGCCTTGGTGAGAATTTAAACCTTAAGAACTGGTCCTTGGTTCTCTTCTCATGGGTATTAAGTGGGAAAAGATTTCAAAAGTCTGTCAGTGCACACCAACAAACACTGCCTTCAACTAAAAGGGAGATAATTTCTGTTGCATTGTATGTGCTGATAATGTACTAGTATACTACACTGACAGGTTCTGTGCATTAAATAGGTTGCACTACTATTAGCATTCTTATTATTTATAATACAGCTATATATTGGTATGCAGTTGGTATGATCAGGTGATAACTGCAAGTAACATAGTGTACAACTGGTCAAATACTTTGAAGCACTATGTCTATACACAGTCTGATTTTCAATGTATTAAAACCAGTTAGTCTTGCAGTATATTTAGATTAGAAAATAGGAGAAAGGAATATTGGAACTGTCCTCCAAACAATGCAGCAGGACAGGAAAACTAATTGCTTTAAGCTGTAACTTGAGAAACTTATTAGATTATGTGATTCACATGTGTCTATTTCTGCTGGTTCTGCACAGGGAAACTTGTTGGCACTAGGAACAAATACCTTTCCCTTTTTGATGCATAGTTTACCTTCGACTGCTACAACTGCTACAATTGCAAACGGGATGTAAAGCAAGGTAAACTGGTATCAGTTAGTGGTACTAACTTTTCTGAGGTACTTGATGTGTATCCGCTCTCACTCTTGAGTCAAACCCATTGCTAGTTTTGGGGACAGCAGGGGCTCCTTTGCTCCTGTTAGGTCAGCACCATCACTGGGGCTTTGGTACACGCCATGGCGTTATATAAGGCAGTTTTACTTAACGCAGACACTGATGCTGCAGAGACCCGGGACATTAGTGACATTATTGTCCTCTTACCCAGGCACATGTTAAAGGTTCCATTTTGAGTCTTTTACAACAGGTTTTGAGACTGCCAGAGACAGCTGCACCTGTCCTTTGTGTGGGTTGGGACTTTGTGGGCATCACCAGCCTTTTCCAGGGCACTGTGTTCAATAAAGTATATACTAATTTTCCACCCTGTGTTCCTATATAATGCAATTATGTTTGTGCCATTGCTGAAATTAATATTTATATTCTATTCAATAGAACTCCTTATCCTCATTAGCAAACTTCATCTTTAAAGCTTCCTTCTTGCCATTAAGCCAAGCCCAGGGAGCTGACAAGAGCAAGTTCTGTGAGAAGGACAAAATGCACAGATACATGCAGAAAGGTAGTTGGAAATATTAATGTGTAAGCGATGCAACTTTCCTGTGAGCCTACAGCAATCTCTTTAATGCATATGTTGCTTAGCATGTGAACAGTTGTAATACATTTTAAATCAAGAGAATAACACCCCCTTTCCCTCAGGGAATCTCAAAGGTTAGCACTGCTTCAAACACTTGCAAAGCAAGCTACATACAACTCACAGTCACTTGGTTCAGAGCTGAACATAATGCTGGCTTAAGTGTCAGTTAGATATATTTTACTGAGAAACGTACCATTTCTTTCTAGCATCATTAAGCCACGAATGCAAACAATTAGCAGAACTACAACTGCTAGAATCATGCTGTCTTGCCATTTACATTAACACAGCCCAATGCCATGACACAGTTACAGCCTGTGCCACTGGAAAGCATTTGTTAATTTCCACTTCTATGCATTCACTCCACTCATGCTCCTAATGATTTTTTTTATTATTATTATTTCAATACCATTCCCACACTGCTTTCTTTGGTACATGCTTTAACTGAGCCTATGCCTTCAGAAAAAAATGAATTAATTTAATTTGTCAGCTTGAAACTTCAGCTTTTTACTTTATGAAGACATTTAAAACCAACTTATACTATTTACTGCTTTTAAAGATCCTTCCTTTCAGCTGTTTTCTGATTCCTCACAATACTTTGACACAATTAAATCTTACTACTCTGCCTCTAACGAAGGGGAAAAAAAGACAAAGAGATTAAGTGAGTCTCTCAAGACACTGTCAATGGGAATGAAGGAATAAAAATGAAGGCTAATGAATATCTTGGAAGCTTTTTTTAAATGAAAACTTGGGTTTGATTTATTTTTTTTAACAGAAGTACTTGCTTCCTTTGAGTTTTCCTTAGAAGACTGAAAACAAGCAGTTTCTTCTGAAAACACTATGTGCCTTTGGTTTTCAGCTGAAATATTTCTTTTTTTTTTAATGAGGTGGAACAATTTTCTGCTGTGTAATGAATATGGAGATACTTTCTGCCCAGCTATGTTTAGACTTGCAGTTCAATACTCCAGCTTCAGCTTCACATTCACAAGGTTTGAATTAAAGATGCTCCAGTAAAATGTACAAACACAGCCAACACCCAAATACCTTCTCTTTCTAATACTGACTGGTGCTGTATTTTCACCTATTTCCATGCATGAATGGAAACACTCTGTTTCAAAAACAACCCATGAGCTTGAGAGCTCAGCAAATGTGACAGGTGAATGAAAAAGCCTGCTGAACCCAACAGGAGACTGCCAGGCTTGATGCATGCACTACAGGAATCTCCTTGGAAATCACGATGTAGAAATTGAAATCACAATCAGAAATCAAAGAAAGGCAGACATCCTTTTCTTAATATAAAACAGAAAGAAAAATAAATATTGTGTGTGTAAGCTTGGATCCTAACAGCCCAATCTGGAGAACTGGGCAATCAAATGCCATTTCTTATTTTGACTCCTTAGGTTGAACAACTTTTTAATGCTTTTACAGTGTGTAGAACTGTTATAGTCCCATATCAGACTGAAATCAGAAATCCTTAGTGCAGTTACGGCAGAGATTATTTCTCAGGTTTGTTTCCACTGAATTTATTAGAATTATTTTGAAGCATGATATTATACATCATAAATAAAGATATAATAATATAAAATATTATAAACTTCATGAAGAATTACTCGTTCCATTCTCTCTTAAGTAGTGTAGGTACATAAGCAACAAGAACCAGTAGAGAGCCCCAGGATTTGCATGAATAGTTTAAAGCATCTCAAAGACAGGAGAAGAAACCCAGAAACAGAACTATTGCATCAGTCTAATCTTTTAACCTAAATAAAGGGGAATTTTCAAAGTCACTTCCATGCCTCAAAGCTTATCTTTTTTTTTTTTTTTCATTTTCCCCCTTCATATTTATTCTGATGTCCATGAATTATAACAGAAGTACTGCTTCCAGGTCACTTAATTGATTTTGTAAACCCTTTCTAAAGGCTAGATTTTCAAAGAAGCGTGGCAATCAATGCTTCCAAATCTCACTGAAATAAATACAAACTACAGTAAACTTCCATGGCTTCCTTAAAAAATCCTGCCAGAAAACTGAAACAACAAGTGTCAGATGACACACATTATAAAACTTTATTTTTTCTAATGCATTTCAGTGACCTGCTATAATGAAACCCCCTCAAGAGAGGAGGAGTAGTAGAGTTCACTATCACTTGGAAAACCAGAATCTGAGTCAATTGCTATCTGCAGTAAGAGACCAGGTTAATCATGAGGGGGGAAATAAATAAATTAATATCTATTTCTTCTAGTATGCTAACTTAGTAGAGGCCCCAGCAGGGAATATTCATTATTACAAATGCATATAACTTTTCTAGAAGGAAATAAGGACACACTGTGTAACTTAGATGGCAGACAGTGAAATACATCAATATTTGCCTCTCAGGTAAGTGGGCTTTAATATCTCCAACACTTGCTTGCTTTAATGGTATTATCTTTAGTTTTAACTGTAATTGAAATGTTTCCATCATAAATTATGACCCCTGACAATTCATGCAGTTGCAAGTAAATATCTCTTCTTGCTTTGAAGCTGTTAACATGCTATGACAGGAGGATTTATGCTAAGATGCTGCTAAGAACTCACACTCTTTTATAACTGGAATTTTAATTGCATTTTACCACTTTAAAATTACATTCTACATATTTTCCAATGGTTTAAATTATCTTGAGGAACTAAAAAAATATTAAAGATCACTCAATTAATTCATGGACACACACGCCACTTCCACCCCAACCTATACATCTAGGACCGAGCAGAGCCACCTTTGCCTTAAAACATGGGTAGAATTCACAGCGGTTTCAGTGGGAGCTGATTTAGGTCAATGCTGAACAAATCTGGAAATCTGACCTCAATTATTCATCATCAGACTCAGTACAAATTGTAACAGAGAAGAAAAAGCAAGAAAAATAAATTCTCCCCAATTTTTTTTTAAAAAATCCCATTGCACCTGCCAATGAATCTTCCTAATTAATAAATAATTACTTCTCTGAATACTGTATCTTGGTCAAAGTTGTCATCAAACCACATGGAGAAGATGTTAACCTTTAAAGACTGCCCTTCAGTGCAGCTTAAATTACCTTTTCCATTGTTAACCCTCGGTGCTAAATATCACAAGTGCTTTAATCATTTAAATTAAAATTGGCAACTATCAGAAGACAAAAACATCTTTTCTGATTTTAGATGCTTCGGTTCTCTTACATGAATTGTTTGTGGACAGATCAACATATCATGAGAGTCTTTTCTTCATTATACCTTCTATTACTGCAGTAGTTGGCCACAGTAAATAACAGATCTGACAGAGCTAGTTAATAAAAGGTACTTACTAAATAACATCCTATGCTACACTGTGTCCAGTGAGAAAAACAGCATTTCTGAAGTGAATGACACAAAACGGCATGTTTCAAAATTAGTATCACTACTGTAACACCGTTCCTATGGACAGCATGGATTACCAAGTCACACCAACAGCTTCATTCCAAAGTAAACTGACTACAGCAGCAGGTCTATATAGCCTCACATATTTGAAAGTGTGTATTAGCTAACAAACTGGTACTTCTGTATGCATTGCAATACTTTCTTTTTGGCCCTCATACCAATCTTCTATGAGATTTTATTGTTCTTAAGTAAGTAAAGGCGTCAACTGAGTCAGTAAAGCACCTTTTACTGAATCTGCAGCAAAATTACAAGTACTCATCAGAATTCTTTTAACTCGGGACGTTGCCTTTAAACTTGCACAGTTTACACAGGAAAACAGATACAATAAATTTTAGGCTTATTCAATGACTTACTGTAACAAGTGAGCAGCTTGTGAGTGGGATGGAGGGTATGAATCTGATAAATTAATGAGAAATCTCTTTCTCGCAGAGTACAGCAGCCAAGTAGGACTCTGCCATTAGATCATTTATTTGTGCTTTGCTTTATATTAAACAGCTCCTTCTAGAAGGAAAGATACTGGAAAGTATGTATTGGCATGCAAACCCCAGTGGTAGGCAGCTTGTTATGCGCAGATGCTATCAGGAAACTGATAGACGCACCAAGGATCAAATCCATATACCTGACTGGTGTGGTGTGAAATCCTTTACACCATCTGATGAAAGATATAAGGACTTGGTCCAACAGGAGCAGATATCAGATGTCCTGCATCCCAGAGTAGGAACTGGGGATCAAAACTTTAACTCTTCTATTGAGTCTAAACACAGTCCTTGCAACTATCTTTGACTACATGAAAGCTACCAAAGGAAATCAGGACACAGCTACCTGAATAGCTGCCTGTTTGTGCCAGAGACTTCCCCTCCTGCAACTAAAAGAATCAACAAATTCTGAAAAGCTATGAAAAGGGAGTGTAATTGAAATAGTTCTATTTCTATAAAGAAATCCTAAGTGTTAAAACCCCAGTACATAAGAAGGCCACTGCCACCTTCATATACCTGAGAAACTCTTTCAGATTCTTAAAATAGGAAGAAAATAATACCATCAAGGTTCATTTGCATATGGAAAACAAATTCTTGCTTTCAACGGTGATCATGCCACCAGCTTCCTGGTGACTAGCAAAGAGGACACCTGTGTGTGCTCTTTGGTTAACAGTGTAGGAGACACAACACTACTTTTGGTAGTCTGTGGAAGTGTGCTCACTGTTACAGAGATGCCATGTTGCTGTGTCACTAAAAAATGTGTCTCCTACAGTAGCAGTTTTTTGCAGTCAGCACGAGTATGGCTATCCACGACTACAGACTAGTTAAAGCACGTAAGGGTAATTGCATTACTGAAAGCTAGGCTTACAAATGTATACAAAGTTTTAGAGAGAAAAAAAATTCAGATGAGGTTAAAAACATGAACACAAATGGAATTCATACACTTATTGAAGAGAATCACTTCTGACTGTTGCCACATCCGTATGTTTGCATTTTTTATTGCAGGTACGTGTTTCCCACTGACCCAAACATGGAAAGAGCATTAAGGTCAATAACATGACACAAATCACAAGAAGCGAGGAGATCATTATGATAATACAGTTCTCCAAAAAGCTAGTATTATTTGGAGGATAATAATTTTAAACAACTCTTTGAACAGAGATTGCATTATGCTTCCACTGATGTCATTAAACAAAAAATGGCGAAAATGATCAATCACACAAAACCAGTAGTAACAGCCAGTGCAACACGCTTGCAAATTTCTTTTTATTACTATATCAATTGACTTCCTTTTATTTCCTCTACCTCTGGAGGAATAAAGAATGACAGTAAATTAACTATTTATAGTTATAAAAATAGTGACTTCCATCTGCTATAACTTGAAACTGCTGTCCCAACAACTTGCATGCTTGATGAGATATGAACAGCAGAATATAATTAGGTAATGTGAGTGATGTATAAAGTCACTTTTCACTAAAATACTCTTTAAAAAAAAGCATACTAATATGCCAGCCTGACAGTATGTGCGAGGTATACCCAGATAATCAGAAGATTCAAAAACTTCTGGAACATTATCTCGAATAGTTTTACCAATTTGGAGAGCTCTAGAGGACTAATATCTTAGCATTGCCATCCACAAATGAGTACATTACTAAGACAAGCAGCAAGCAAGCTTTAATAATAGATAATATTTAGACAATGATACTAAGAGTCTGGGGAAAAAAAACCCCAAAATACAAAATGAGAGTACCATTGTTCCCATTGCTAGCTTAAAGCATATGAGCAAAAATTAAAACTTTTAGAAGTGCTTATGTGATACCTCATAGCACCATGTACCTATTTTTTATGTAACCCTGATTTTTTTATCTAAGTATCAATTCAATTATCCACTGCAATATACAGTAGAGAAACTGTTGTCAAATGAAGGTCTCACTGAAAATAACAACTGGCAAACTGAAGCATTCAATCATTTTCAGGAATATTAAATATGCTTTATTCCTAAATGAGCACATCTAAACTTTGTGAACTAAGGCACTAAATAAATAAGCTTCACACTTTATCTTATTCTGCCTGAGTCCTTCCATTTAGGAAAATCTTTAAAAATTATCTCTGGGGGCTTACTGGGAGAAGTTGCACTGCTAGTATTTAAATTGTAACTGTGCTTTAGAAAAGATTTTTCCTAGCAACTTTTGTGAACAATATTTTTTTCACGTGGAAGAAGAGGAACAAAAACTTATATTTAAATATACCTTGAGGTCTAGCAAATAATTTAGCAGCGGTTCTCAGAAAAAAACAGAACTTCTCACAAACCTGCAGACGTTATGGGCAGCTCATCTGTAGCCAGAGGTTTTGTTTATTTAGGAGAATCAAATTTCTTTGGTTTCATCACAGAGGAAGAAAATATGGTTTTACTAACTCAAAGTTATACTTGGAGTACTTTATATTATTTTCTCTTCAATCACTGTTAAGATTTATTTTTCACAGACAGCAGCACTTTTGAAAGGGACATTCTCTTTTTCCCCTGAACAACAACTGTAAAATGTTTGTTTCGCAAGTTGGTGACTAAGCAAAAGCAGAAATTTTAGTTTAAATGCTAGCAGATTTTCAGCTTCAGAAGAGTCCAAATGATTGCTCCACTGAAACAAAATTAATAGCAAGGAAGCTCACAGGAAATAAGTTTTTAAATAACCTCTTCCAGTATAGAAGTATATTTCTTTTTTATTTAATCATTGCAGGCAATCACTCCTAATAAACACTCACAATTAAGGCAAGGTTAAGTAGCATGATGATAAACACCTTTTATTATTCAGAGGACAACAAACCTTTCCATTTGTAATTGTTTCAAATGGTTGTGGTTAATCTTATCATCCACCTTTCTACAAGAACTAAACCTGGGCTCATAATCAAATCTAGATCCCTAAATCCCACTGACCACAAGGGTACTCATGTTCCCAGATGCTTCTGGCATCCAAGGAGAAATCTCTGCCTTCTTGTGTAAGGCTAGATATGACTATCTTGACTACATTGAGGAATGAACCACTTTCCACATTATGCTTATCCTCACTTTTCCAATGTGGACAACTCCTCTGTACAGATGGTAAAAACCATTGTTTCCCCTGCTGACCCTTCAGCACATGATTAGCTTTTAGTGGAGTAAAGAGTATGTGAATTAACAAGTTGCAAAAACTGTTGACAATTAAAGGTAAGTTTGTGCACATTTTGTCACAATGGAAAAGTTAAGGTACATGCAGATGATCTACCTGCCTACAAATATAAGTACACCCATGGAGAAATTAAGCACCCTAAATGTGGGACTCAATGGTGCCATTTCTCACCATAATATATGCTTTATTTATGTACATACACAGTGATGTGCTCATGACCTTTAAAGACAGCACCCACAGTGCTTTGCACCTTCATTGTATTTTTGAACTCTAACCCACACATTGGTGGACATAGTTGTAACACAACAGGGTTTGCCTGATCAAAAAAATGCAGACTCCTTTTAACATTCCCTTTTAATTTAGGAGGGATGGGAAAGGCTCACTGCCCGCACACGAGCCTTGCTAAAACAATTTGTACAGATATTTTCTTTCTTTCAGTTATTTATTTTTGCTTGTATGTATCTTAGGAAAGGCCAAGCATGAAATTGGAGCTGTAAAGCAAGTCAGAATTTATTGATATGACTCTGCTCTGAGAGCTCAATAGGTGTGCAGCAAAGCAAGAAAGGTAAAGGGGCTGAATTATTCATTGAATGTTTAAGCATCAACAAATAACACTTACAGTGAAGAATGCCTGTTTTGCAACAGTAGGTGTGAGGTGTACGCATAAAAGAAAGCAGATGTTCCAAAACCCGTCTTGTAAGACCATCATAGAATCTTTTTCTTATTAGTAATTCTGAGGGAAAAGAACACTAGTAAGTTATTTACAGGAGGTGCATAGCACAAATGGTTTTTATATTTTACTTAGCATAACATCTTGAACGCTGCACCTACTGTATCAGCTTAAAGGGAGAAGAAAAACTGATGAAAAACTGATAAAAGGAAAAGCCTTTCTTATCAAGCAATTCCAGTGCTGGAATAAACCAGCTGTTATTAGCATAAACTTGGTCTAAGAAATGAAAATATGTGAACTACACCTAACAAACTATATAGATAAAAAAAATATATAACAGATATTATAACACAAGCAAGTTGTTACTTTTAAGCTCCAGCTTCCATTCCTAATTCCACTTCTATGATAAATTTCTCAGAAAAATCCTTTCAGTCAGAAATTGTATTTGAGGCAAAAAGTAATTATTTTCTTATTTTTCAGCTATTCAAATTTTTAAAGCATACATTTTTTTTCTGTATGCCCACATCTGTAACCAGATCCACTTGGTGGTGAGAGCTACTCAATTAATTGATAAATCTGAGATGCCCTGTTGGTGAAGTCAAGTGGCTGCAAAACTTTCTAACAGTGCAAATGGAAAGCTGGTATTACATAAGAAGATGCAATATTTTTTCAGGTGGAATTAAGCTTTGACCAAAGGTATTTATGTTGCAGTTTAGAAATATGCATTTTCACTATTTGCTATTTTTTGACAGATCCAGAAACAGTAATATTTCTCACTCTCATCTAGCTTTCAGTGTCCATAGTTCTGGTACTCTGATTTGCTTTCATTTCATCTACTGCAGGCCTAATCCTAACACTTTACCAGCAGCCTACTGCTACATCTTCTGAAGGGCCACCTGCAGTATCATTTGGGAAAAAGAAAAAAATAAAATGGTACGATCACTTCTACTTTCACTTTGTACCTCAGTGAATTCAAATCTTTTTCTTTTCCTTTTAATTTTCATTGCAGTTTCCTTCTATCATACTGACTTTCCAAGTTTCCTACCTGCTGGTTATGAACAAGAGGACACAGAAGGAAATGTGCAAAATTGTGGCAACCCAGCATCCAACCTCTGACTGTGGCCAAGACTTAATGCCTAGGGCAGGGTATAAGACCCTGGGCAATCATACAGGCATAGTTTCCAAATATGCTCCACCAGCCTCCAGACTTTTTAAAAGAGACCATGTAGATTTCTACCTTGGCTTTTTTTTTTGTGGTTCATCAAGAATGTCATATACAAATGAGTTAGTAACTGCTACTCTTAACAAGAGCAAGAAAGCAAGGCATGGGAATTTCATCGCCTGCAGACTACATCAAAATGCCACAAAAGTGCCTCCCCCTGCTTGCCGCTGCTTGTCAAAAGCGACTGCACCTGCAGCAGAGGCAGCAGGAACAAACACGTGTCCAGGGCTCAGTGGCTGCAGCTCACCGTCGGAGCACAAAAATGACTGTTGGAGGTGGCATGGCAGTCTAGACTTGCATTTCTATCCACTGCTCCTGCTGTGGTATTACTAACCCTTCTACAGAGGGTGGGTAACAAGTGTTGGCAATCTCTTAAAACTGCAGCAACCACAGCCAAAGGAATAATGGTGAAATTTGACATCACAGTAAGACTACTGCATCGCTGAAGATGGCTTTGGGCAGAAGCAGCTTTGACCCCTATTCTGGCACAGGCAGATAGATCCAGACAGACTGAAATTCAGGGGCAATACTCATAGAGTGGCACTTCTCATATCTCACGTTAGACCACATGTTGGAAAGACATTTAAGACAAATACTGCTTTCAGTTTTCACCAAAAACTTCATAAAAAAACACTTCCAAAACCATCACCTGTATTTCAGCCTGGCACAGCTTCCCTCATGTGACAAAAGTAATTTCCTTAGCGAGTTATCATCTGTAATATCCACTTGCTCTTTTCCTATGCCAGGCCCACATACCACCAAAAAGTACAAGTTTATAGTTTGAAGCTCTCAAAGAGGAAAACAAGGTTGTGATGAATTCTCCTCTCATTTCCTAATAACTTACGTACACCTTTATATAAAAGAAATTATCTCTCATTTTGAAGTTTGTACAAAATGAATAGCATTTCTAGAGAATGGAATAATTCAATTGTACTTCTAATTAACTGCATCAATTATTTATTATTTTGCTGGATCACAAAGGATGAGAGCTATGTATGAAATGAAAGCCACATAAAATAAAGCTTTAAATTTAATTCAGTGTTATTCCTTCAGTGCAGATTTTGTAAACTTCTTGATACTGTTGTGAAAACAAACATCTGGCTTTTACAGAAAGATTCTGTAAATGAAAGTAGTACATACACATCCTGAACAAGACTGGAGTCCTATTGTCATAGGACTTGTGTAAGTCATGGCAAGGAGCCATCTTTATCTGAATAACTTTGAGTTTGTTAGCCAAGATGATACAGAGGAACAAAAGTGTAAAGCAAAGTCATAAAGCAAATCAGGGGCAAAACAGTCACGGACAGCTGATTCACCATTGCATCCACTGAAATGCTCTGCCCTCCTGCTTCTAGCCCTCACTGATAAGCCCAGGATTGCTTTTAAAAGGACCAGCTCTTCCTAGACATTTGCCTGCTGCTCAAGAGGATGTTTTAAAACTGTACTGCCTTAAGAAAGTTTATTACAACAACTAAGAGAACTGGAGCAGAAACTCCCAGGGAGCCAATTCTGCTTTTGCTGAAAGGTGTGAATGATCTACCACCTAGCTGCACAGCGAGGTGGCCAACATGTGGACCCTGCTATGCCCCAGGAACCCTTTCAGAATAAACTGAGCTGGAACTAAACTGTAGGAAAAGGTCATGTGAAATTACTTCGTGAGGAAGTATCATGCTTTCCCTCTTACTTTTCTATATCTTTGCACCCTGTGTAGCACTTCAAACATAGGTCTTCTCTGCTAGGAATAAGTCAATCCACAAACAACCTGTATTAGCTCTTATTTTGAGTCAGCAGTTAGACCCACAAGGAGAATGCAGCCTCGTTACTCTTTGCTCTCTAGCACAGGGATTTTACAATTGCATCTACTCCTATCTCCAGACTGACATCCTGCTCAATATTTGTTAACTTCTGGCTAGTGAGTGCATGTTCCCTTTTATGTGCTTTATCCCATGTTATTGTTATTCTATATTTCCCTACATGGAACTGGAAATCCATCTATCCAACTTGAAGCCAAGCCTGTTTAAATCACTCCCAAGTTCATTACTTTCTTTAGCAGTTCCAGCTCAACAGAAGATTTCATCACATTTCAAGTTCTTTCTCTTAAGTCTCTAAACACATACCAAACAAAATCCTTCTTAATAGCTTCCTATCCAGAACACAACCAGTTCACCTCCCTTGTATCAAACTGTCCGCTCATGTACTTTCTGGCTGCTAGTCTCTGTCATGGCCCTCAGTCCTCTGCCACAATTTCTCATTTTGAACTTTAGTTATTTAAGGCTGAATCCCAAACAATTAATCAGATAACTTCTCCCACTGTCAACCCAGAGAGAAGAGAAATTTTTTAACATCTCTCTACAAAGTTTACTGTGTAAAATACTCCAAAACTTCAGGGAAAAAAAAAAAGAGGAAAAAAATTACATGCGGCAAATCGTTCACTGCCAGAGACGTCTATCAAAGGGATCACTCTCTAAGCTCCAGATGGCAGGTCTCCTACAGGAAGCAGCTGGTCCTTTGGCAGCATGTCCTCAAAAAGCGCCAATGGCTAAGTCCGTCTGTGGTACTTCAGGGCCACCACAGGAATTTTATGCTGAAATTATTTTAGCTGTACAAGCTAAGCCTTTGCTCTTCAGCAGACCAGAGATGGTAGCCAGACCCACTGCTTCATCACGTACCACCCACCATGCCAGAGATGCTCTCTTCTCTCTGAGGGGGCACGTGGGTGTACCATGTGCTTTGAACTGCTTTTAAGATGACTACAAAAGTTGGTAAACTTGATTTATTAGTTAGGCCACCGTCTGCAATTTCTTCAAGCAGTGACATATTACTGCGTGTGTAAAATAGCTAGCAAACCTATGGTACTACGGTGCGTAAGAAAGAGAACAGTAGGTCATCTTTTATGCACAGTGGACGATACCCTGCTTTCCTGACTTGATTTTTTTATTCAGCCTTTAAGCAAAAGAATTCTTATATTTTAAGTTCAATACTACTTGATTTTACCATTTCTAAACTTAATACATTCCATAACTAAAAAGCTAACCATAAACTGATTTTGTTTTCAAATTTCTCTTATTTCTGATCAGCATATTTGGTGCATAGTTACATCTTATTTCCTCCTTTCCTCCACTCTACCAGTCCTCTAGAATCTCCTTAGGACAGGAGATAGGTAGCTTGCTTTCAATCACACTTTTAAAGCCAGAAAAAGTGTAGCTCCTCTCCCTTCTGTACAAAATTCTCCTCAACATTTTTAAGATGCTGATCAGCGATTCCTCATTACAGTGTTTGTGAGATAACCACCTAACTTCTCCAAACAGCAATTAAACTCAGTGGGTGTTCAGCAGACTTGTTCTGCACTAGTGTGCAATACACTCACCGTTCATAGCATTGATCTTCCTACACCAGCTATATCCGTCGACAGAGAATGCAATCCCCTAAAAATTAGTACACCTTCTAACTTATGTAAATACAGTAATAGCTTAGGAAACAGACAATGACACACAATGTCAAGATTTCCAGGCAGGCTGCAAAGCCCTGCTCGCTCCACACATCAGTGACACCAGCTGTAGCCCAATTAAACTCAACAGTGCACAGGTGTTCCCAGAAATGAGTAACAAAAGCAAACTTCCCTTTAGGGTTCTGAAAAAAAATAGAGTTCTTTAACTTCTTCAGGTCTCCAAACATCAAACAGATTGAGGAAACGGGAAAGAGAGAGAAAATGACATGCAGAGGAATAATGATAATCTGAATTATAACTTAATTAAATTTAACATATATTTGTACTAGAAAATACATATGCTCATGGTTTACCTGTACAAACAAAGACTCATGAAACATTTTAGGACTTTGACATGAAAGTCTACTTTTGTTTTAGCTCTGTGTTAAAGGAGTTGTTCTAACCTGGGAAAATAGCATGTATGACCCAAAAGACAAAATGCAAGATTTCTAAATAGCATTCTAAAGCTTCATCTTTTATTGACATTTAAAAGCTATCTGCAGCAAAGATAATTTGGGGTGAAAGTAACTCAACTAACTGTCTACAATTTTTGGCAACAATTCAGTGTGTCTGTGAACAGAGTGGAATCAATTCACAAAAAATATCAAATAGAAAATGTGACCGCTTCATTTTAAAAACTTGAAAAAGGTCACAACTGCAATATTCCAAAGAGCTAATTGAAAGACAAAACCAAGGAAAATAAGTCTATGGAAACATATTAATGGTAAAAAACCCCACATTAAATTCACCTTAGAATAACCTATTTGATAAAAGAAATCCACTTCATTTTCATGCTAAGAAATTAATCAAGCTGAAGATTTGGAGAGTTTCATTCATCAGTAAAACATTATTTCATTATACCAATAAACTTGCTCTGACAAAATGAGCAAATGTATGTTTATTAATTAAACTACTAGAGAGCCAAGACACTACAGTACAGTTGTCAGAGTGTAAGATTCATAGATTAACATTCTCTTATTAAAAATAAGAGCACTTACACTGAGTAATTGATGTTATTTTCTTAAGAGAAGCTGTGAGGCTGTACAGAGAGCACAAACAATAAAAATTTAATTACACTATGAATGACAGCCTTTTCAATTGGAGGCAATATTTACCTTTATTGATATGAACAGCCAATATCACTGGCAGATGCTCAATTGTCTTACAAATTATTCTAATATACTAACTGGCAACACAGCAGATTTTCAGCTCATAAAAAGATATTAATTAGTAATATCATTAATACTTACTCACTGAACAGAGAATTTGTTTGTAATTTTATAAGGTAACAGAGGCCCTACAAAATGGATAGGTCAATAAAGGAGAAGTGCGTGTTCAAAAACTCAAGACACTCAAAATAATCGAAGTCCACAATGCAGCTGCATTTGGTAGACCATGGGACAACATTAGCTCCTAAAATAGTCATTACAACTGCAGTGTGATACTGTGGAATGTTTTTGGTTCTGCAGCTTCTAGATAGATACAACCAACTCATTCACAGATGCCATTTTTAATAGTTTTCTTACCTGACACGTTACCAGTTGAGAAAGGTAAAGAATGCACAAGCTCGTTGATCTTTAGTTCATTAATATGGGAGTGTGAGAAGGGAGCTGGCCCCAAAAGAGATTTTACAAGCCCTCAAAAGTAGTTTGAAAAAGTTGTGATTCTGTCTAATAGATCTGATGTATTCAGCCAAAATCTGTGATGTTTTACAGGTTTATTTTATTTTGAAATTTAAGAATTAAATAAGGCAGGAGAAACAATACCTTGTGAACTAAAGCTGGAAAATGGATCACTGAGTCTCTGGGACCAGAAACCTGAATTTTATACTGTGCTTTTGTTATGCCAGCGTGTATGACTGTTTACTGGCCCACGACTACTGCATCAAATCAAAGCACTTCCAAAGAGATACATAAAGTTCCACACCTGCCCTGAAAAATCTATTCACATAAATCTTTTTATTTACTCTGGAGAGAAAGACTCAGAGACAGGATTGAAGCTTTCTGTGCTGAACTCAGATCACATCCCTCCTTTGTACACAGCTGATTCAAATAGCAATACTTAGATAGAAAAAGTCGACAAAGCAATAGCCATTCATATTTTTTTTTCAAACGCCATCCAAAAATAATGATCCCTATCTCTCATTCTTAATAGGATTGCAGATGCTGCTTGATGACGACTGCACTTGTGAACAACTTCCTTTTTTTTTTTTTTTTTTTTTTAAATTGGGGCTGCATGGAAGTAGAAACCTGAACGCGAAAATCTGCAAAGTTTGTCTGCAGGTTTCACAAGACTTTGTCCATTGTATTACTGATAAAGTCTGAAAGTCAGTCAGGGAGCTAGCTTTTCAAGATGTTTTCAGAGAAGAAAATGCAGAGAGTTTGTTTTCCCTCTTTGCTAGTTCATCAGATTTTGATAAGATGGCTGTAATCAGCCTAGACTTGGTAGACCTCAGATTACAAAACTTTGGGTACAGATGTGCCCTTTGGTATTTTCACTAAAAATATTTTCCAATAACACTAGTGAAAATTATGTAGAGATTACATTAGGGTGAGAAAATATTTTCCAAAATGTCACAAGCTCTAGGAAAACACACAATAAAGAAAAGCTACAGGTAACCTTAAGTATGCCACACTTGTGTGACAAGTATTATACTTGTTGTGATATAAGTATACAACTTACATAAAAGTTGTATTATACTTTCACAATATAACTTATGGCAGCAACTGTCATGTAAACACAAATTGTTTTGTGGCTGCTAGTTTTTTTTGTCACAATCCCTAAGCAAGGGGCTGAGGAGAGAGAGGAAAACATGGCTCAAAACAGTTTAGTTATGACCCTCACAGACACAAGAGATGAAGTGATTAGTATTAGCCTTACTGTGCTACAGAAACTTCTCAATAAGAGAGGAAACAGAAGCAAGTTCCACCAATAAATGTAAATCTCAGCAAACAAGACTCTTAGTCCCCTCTAGAGACATATAGTAACATGACAGTTTGGTCCTTAATTTCAGGAACAACCTACTAGTTTCTCCTAGTTTCATTCCACTAGTCTGGAGGGCTTTTCTTCAAAGGTTGGAGGTGAAACAAAAATAAAATAAAAATATAAAAATCCTTCTGATTGCAAGTATAACCAAGGGAGAACTCAATTTCAGAAAGCCTTGAAAGGCATTAAAATGTTATAATGAGATTTTTTTCCCCATCCTTATACAACAGCGGATAATCCTCCGAATTACAAGTCTCTTTTTACATATAGTCATAAATTACATTGTTAAAATATTGATATAGTCAGACCTGGTTAATTCAAGCCAGTTTTGCTTCTCATTAAGATTTAACAGAGGCTGAAGCATTTATGGTATAATGTCATGCAGACTGTGGGACACCAGGAATACAGCAAGCGTGAATTAGGCAGGAATACAACAGCAACTGAATTGCATTAGAAATAAAAAGAATATTTGATGGGGAGAAGGCAATTTTCTCTTGGGCTAAGGGATGGAGACATGGCCAGCCAACCTCCCCAGAGAGTTCACATGCAAGTAAGACTTTGGTGGCCCCTTCTCATCTGCTACCTTCTTTGCCCAATGGGTGCCACCAGTGTTTATCAGAACACCTCCCTGCATGCCACACACGCCTCACGGGGTGAATATGACCTCTCAGGCAGCCCGTTTCAACTGCAGGCATCCATCATGGCTGTGTGATGGGTCTTGGGCTCTAGGTTGCGCAAATAGGCAAGATGGTAAATCTAAATGTACTTTTAAATCTATTGTGAAATAAAGGAGTACTTCAAAGTAACTGCATTAAAAAACACTTTACAAAGTCATCACTTTGCAGAGTGGCAGTACATGCACTGTAGCTTTAGATCAATATAAGATCCAACTTTATTTAATCCAGAAGAAACACCAGCATATAGTAATTGTGACAACGATAACAAATGTGTTCTTGAGAAGTGTTGAAAAGAAGTGACTCTTTCCAGGCAATCGTAAGTTGTCTGTACTATCAGAGACTGCAGACCAGCTAACAGCAGCAAAATATCTTTCGAGTAAGAAGTTCAATGAGGAAAAATAAGCAAAAACATTCTAGAGCTCAGATCTAGTCCCAAGACATTCAGCTGAAGCATTACTATGATGATGGATGTTATTTACTATCAGAAAATTGCCTAACCTGAGACCAAGTGACAAAATACAAACTTAGGCAAAAAATATCAAGTTTTTCGTTCTTATAGAATCCAAGTTCCCAATGTTGAATAAAGATGTTCACAAGAAAATTCTTTGTTACAAAATATCTAAGTTGGAACAATTGCAGAGAAAAAAAACATCCTCCAACCACATTCCTACAACATTGCATCTCTTCACAAAAAAAAAAAAAAAAATCTATAAATATAAATCAAATATTAAATACAGTAAATAAGAGAACCTTCTGGTCTACATTGTGACCATGCATTTTTACCCCAAAGTAGTTGCAAAAGCATGGGAATATAAAGAAGGGGAAGAGAAACATTCTTACTAATGTTATGAGTATAGTAAAATTATGATTAAATTCCAGAAGGAAACAGCAAATAATATCTTTACCAACAGGCAAATGGAAACTACAGAAATGCTTATTTAGAATTAACTTATTGCATTTATTTAAAAAAAAAAATTAGGTAGAATAACTTTTTTTAGTATTTCTGAGTTCTTGGCAAAGACACTTCCTTCTGGGTTCCAGCAACAGGAGTCAAACATCCAGCAAGTCTTACACACAATGTTTTAAAATTAGAAAATCTGTGAGCACACCCAAGTTTGCCTGTTATGGCCAGTTACAGATCTGTGGTATAGAGCATATATGCACACTGGGAGTATCAGGGGATTGCTTAAATGAAATGACACGGCTCCAGGAAGACAGAGCCTTTCTCTCCATCAGAAAATAAGTCTGCTCCCTGTCTGAAATGATGAAACCAGAATTTCCCTGATCATACATTTATCCTTCAACTATCCCATTGCCTTTTTGCCAGCAAAGATGAACACATCCTTGCATAACATCAGACAACACCATCCGTTTGACTAATAATTAAAGAGCGGATAAATGGTTCCTTTTTTACTGCACATCAGAACCAGAGTTCTTAAAAATGTAAAAATCAAAGAATATAACTCATATTGGGCACTAAGTCCAATTACATTTAAAGGCATTTCCGAGCCTTACAGCAAAATTAAAACATAACTCTCCAATCTGTTTCACAAAGGAGCTTGGTAACATAGCTCCATTATTTCTGCACAACTCTACAGAGGTTAAGAGTACTAAAGACTAAAATTTTGCAAACCATTCTTAAGCAAAAAGCTACGCTGCTGCTATGGTTTAACTGTGATGAGGTAAGGAAAATTTTATGGTGACACAGGACTTTTCACTTCCACTTTTACTTCTGACACAGAGTGCATAAACAGTAAATAAATCACAGGTCTCCATTATTTATCATGCAGCAACCTGGAACTTCCTCTCTGACATCAACAGAAAAGTAACTGAAATATTCACAAGTGTCCTAGTTTACAATATTCGCTACAAATGTAGCGTATAACTGCAACTGCAACCCAGCTCTGCTGGTCTCGCATAGAAGGTGCAAGCCTTGGCTTGAGGAATCCTGATGGATGGTTCCCTCAGCGAGGAGCAAGGCACCATCAGAGGAAGGGTGTGCTCCATGAAGCAACCACTGCCCAGCTGTTTTGCAGTTCCTCTGGTTTCAATGGGTAGTACAACACTGTCATGGAGCTAAGCTTTCTGCAAAACCACCACCTGGTGTTTTGGACATCGAAATAAAACAGAGCAGTTTCACTACCACTACAATTTTCATTTCTATCAAAATATAAATGGTAACATCTTTGGAAGCAGAGGTCTAGGCTCATCAAGATATATGCAAACATATTTCGCGTTGAATGCTAAGCAGTATGTACGTATGCATGCAGTAAAGGAAGAGCTGTCTAAACCTTAGTTACAACACGTTCCTTATTTGTGTCTAAAACTGTGTCTGTGTGATGGGATAGAAAGTCCAGTGGAGATTCTGAAGTAGATACAGGTCTATACTTGAATAAAATATTCCCCAAAGTTAAGGCATTATTAAAAATTAGGTTTTCTGATTGAGTGAACATCTTGTATCACTTCTTTGAGAAGGTGGCACAAGGGATGTTTAAACAAAAAAACAGGAGGACATATCAATTGTTTCTTATTTTTCATAGACCAGAAAACTAACAACCTTCCCCTTCCCAACTGTGTGAGTGAGAGGAGAAAGAGGGAATTCTGCTAAATGGCAAAGAGACTCTAGTACTGAAATAGAAAGTAAATATAGAAGCTCAAAGATAATAGTAAAGCATCCCTTTGGGAAATACTGTATTAAGGCTACAAATGTGGCCACAAGGACAATAGTGAAAGATCCAGTAAATGGCTACAAGATACACTAGTGGAATTAATGAGAAAAATGATGTTTTCACTATCAAAATGGATTGCTGCTACTTGGATGTAATTGAGTGAAGAATTTAGAGAACATATTCTTCAGATTTATGGGACAGACTCATTAAAAAGTTGTGAACAACATGCCAATTTAGATGACAGAAATTACATTAAAATACTGAAAATGCAAAGTTTGTGGGGTTTGAGAAAAGAAACTATCACTGGGTTAATATTCAGAACTGCATGTTCCTTTGACGGCTTCTTTGCCTAGTGGTTCAGGCTACTACTTGTTAGGTGGGAGGACAGAACCTCCATCCAACTATTATTATTATTATTATTATTATTATTATTACTACTACTACTACTATTATTATTATTACTATTATTACTACTACTACTACTATTATTATTATGAACTCAAACCTTGCTTTTACAGATTATCCAATCATAGCAAAAGAGGCAGCCTCTGGGATCTGAATAAAAGAAAGACACAGGGTTGTAGCTGATGAGCAATGAAGTAGATCTGAAAAAAGATTAGCAAGCACGAAAATCCCAGAGGCGCCTTTAGGAAGTTGTTGATATAAGAAATCTCACAAAGCAAAGCAGATTATGTTACAGAACTTCTGCTGAATCAGATGGGGAAACCAGGCCTCTTTCATATTGAATCTGGTTAGACAAGAGATGGTTAAAAAGGAAAGGACTAAATTAAAGTTTGAAGTTTTTGCATATCCCACTAAATGAAAATGACAAAATACTACTGACAAAGTGTCTTCCAGAAAGAGTGCAATTTATTTTTTAAAAAGTGAAGATTTAAAAAATGTATAATTAGATGTCACTTATTCTGCTTCAGCCTTTTTAGAAGAGGCTTATTCTTTTACCTTGGTTATCCACATCTAAAAAAATGGCTTGGTGCTACCTGCAAGTCCCATTCTTAAGCCTCCCCTTTTGGTCCCTGGACAGATTGGCTGTAGGCCTGTCACTGTTCTTAACAACCATGATGACTCCCAGATCACCTATTAATGCAAATTTGGTAAACACCTGACATGAGTCCAAGACCGTTTTTTAGGTGGAATGTACAACGCAGAAGAAAAGGTAGTTCTAATGTCTTTACACTGGCCGTGCCTGAAGCCACATAAGGCTTCCCAGGTAAAATTAACCTGTCAAGATTATTTGAATCAAACAGTGAGTTTATATTGGATTGGCACTTTACTTGACATAACTGTGACATTTCTGATGCATATACTGAGAGGTCCACAAACACTGCTACAGCTTCTCTATCTAGAAGTCGACAGTTCAGGATATGCCTGGGCAGGGACATTTAGATCCAGGCATCAGCCATTTTACAAAGGGAATTTTCCTTCACTGGTCACTACTGCCCCCAAAACACTCAATTTTCTGTCTTCCAGAGACAAGGAACTGCAAATGAAGAATGATTCACCATTCAGTTCCCCCCAAAGGATTTAGTGTGATGAGACATGTAGAGGCACTAATAGACTGTGAAAGAAGCGTGGGCTTGACATGTAGAGGCATTAATAGACTGTGAAAGAAGTGTGAGCTAAACTAATTGAGTAGTATTGATCCACTAGTGCCAGGGAGATTATCATGCAAGTTTATTTGCCTAGCTGTAAAGTCCTCACAATATGGAAGATTTCAGATGGAGTGAATTGGGAAAAAATTCAACCCTCCAACTGACTCGCAACTGTGCATTTAGCAATGCTGTTGCAGTAATACTTAACACACACACCGCATAGCCTGATTTATCTTCGGAGCTTCACAAATATTAGCTAATTAATCTTTCACCATTGTAGTTTCACTCCACAGCACATCTTAATTTTTCTTTATAATTGAAGCCAAAGATTTTACCTGGCACAGATCTATGTACTATTTCTAAGGAGAAAGCTCCATGACCTCATCCTGCTTAATTTGTATCATACCACAGCTGAAAACTTAAAAAAAAATGAATAGAGGAAATATGCATATTTATAGAATGAACTACAATCACTTTTCTGATTACTATTTAAAATAAAATGCATGTTGACAGTCATAACAGCCAGTAATCCTGTTTTACTGGAAGTTTAACAAGGGATTTGCGGATGAAGTCAGTACTTCTGCATTGCAGCCAGTTGAAGTGCTAAAATGTCAAGCATTGACTGAATGCTGTCTAATTACAGACCCATAAAAAACTTTATATGGCTACGGAATACTCCCCTAGGTCTTCACAGTGTTGCCATCAAGACTAATTTCAAGAGAGGTGCTTAACTTGTGCACTGTATTCAACATAAAATTTTCTTGGACATTTTGGCATCAGCGCTGGTTAAAATCTGGATGAAGCTTTTCCAGCTATCTTTGCAACAAAAGCTTTGTCTCTTGCCTCTAAAAGTCATTTATTCATTTATTTGTATTTCTAGTCCTTACTTGCTATTGAAGTTGAAAATTTCTTGAACAGACGTGGCGGTTTTGTGAACATGTAAATTTTAGCTCAAGACAAAAAAGAAACCACCAATTCACCACAACTCAGTTGTGAAGGGGGAGAAAGTTTACTGTGTATGCTCAGTGTATCACCTCTTACTCAAAGCATTCAAAAAAATAACATTTGGTGTATAATTATTAACAAATTTTTTTATCCCTCTAAGGGTGTGAAACCCTCCTGAGCTCTTTTGAAATCATACACGATCTCTATCTCTTTTACAATACAGCAAATGGGCAAGGCAAAGTTTGAACTGTGTAAATCTATGACTCTTCCCTCCAGGTGATGTCAAAGAGGAAAGAAGTAAGTAGATAGAGCCAAGAGTGAGAGAAAGGAATTAGGAACTTGGTTTTTTTTTACTGAGGAGAGGGAAAAAGGTAGATTTTTGTTTCCAATGGCTTGATTTTGGAACTACCTTATGAAATCTTTGCCTATGGGTTTAGAGTATCTGACTCCCTGAAATATCTAAACAACAACACAGACAAGCACAAGTTCATTTGGATCAGAATTAATAGAGGATTAGCGTGCCATCAAGCTCTGCAAATCTAAATTGCTCCCAAGAAAACAAAAAGCGGATTTTAGTAATAAAAAATTTTCATATTACTCACACATTTTTTAATAAAATTGTAAGTTATTAATACAATTGATATGACTCTTACTAATGTCTTACCATTGTTCTTAAATTGGAACATGAATTTGAGCGAAAATGACACATTGTAGTGCATCGGTCTTGAAGGACACTTCTTCACCTGTTTTACACTGTATAGACTGATTCACTGTTTATTAACACATCTGTTATTTATTTTTTAATGCCTTATTAAACAGCCTATCTAATTACCTAACTATATCACACACATTTTAGCACCACCACACTGTGAGGTCAATTAAAGATTTTGTTAAAACAATACAAGAGTAAAGTATATGTTTTCCTTGGTGTATACTTTAAAAGCCAGTCCCAGCTTTGTTTGATTATTTTGTGGTTTATGCAAATAAGCCATTAAGCTCCCAAGGAAAATTTCACATTTCCCAACATGCTTTCGACTCATTTTTCTAATCTGAAAGTGTAAACCTAATTTGAGAAGTGTATCGTTTCAGTACCACTGCTGTGTATAATGCATTTCCTTCATATTGAAAGTGCCTCTTTCTCATTTTTCTAATAAATAGCCCATTGCATTTATTTCATATTACATTTTTGTTTGTATCTCAGCATATTTTGCTTCACATAAAAATAACATTTTCACCTCCCTTTTAAGAGCTCAGTACATTTTCTTAAGAACTTGATTGACTGAACAACTTAAAAAAATGCTGAATATTTGAAACAACTAGCCATTCCCATTGCATTTTGTACTGCTGAGTGTCCTGTAAATCTACAGCTTTCACTGTAAATTTGCACAGTTCAGTAAATCTTTAAAATTATACTGTTATCTTTGCCTCTCTTTTCTGCTGCCCCCAAAAGACTGCATTACAACTCTGATAAAAAAAACACAACTGGTCTTGACTACTAAGCCCACTAAGACAGATTTGCATGGAGTAGTAGCATTGGTGCCTGCGGTGCTGTCACAACACTTTTATTTCGGTCTTGTTCAGTGTGTTTTAATCCTGGCAGCTTGGCTGAACTCTCATTTAGACCTAAATCACGTACATCTGTGGTCCTTTGCACAATCTTACTCTAAGTTTGTATGTACATATCAAAGGAATACTTTTTCCCCCCTCTGAAGATGTAAAATCACATTGTTATTGTGACTGACAATAAAGCTGGTTAAACAAGTTTCCCATCTGTCTGTCCCTTGACTGTTCATTCCTGTCTTCAGGAGTGTCAAAATCTCTCTCCACCTGAGTTGTGCTGTTATAATTTATGGCACAGCTGCCCTATAAACCAAATCCCTGATTTGCTATTGATTAAAAATAAACTTGAAATTTATTTAAAAAGGAACCCCTCCAATCTGTGCTGTTTCTGTGAAACAGAAAACAGGTATGAAAAATGATCCCATAAAGCATTGTATAGGCATGTTTGACAGTGTGACAGCATCTTTTTCATATCAAAATGAGTAAGCTTCTGACTACTATTTTCTACTATGGCCAATGATAAATGCCTGACTCTATCATTTACCCCTATTTACATCTTCTTTTGAAAGGTTACTTCCAGTTAACACTTCATATTTAAAATTTCCTCAATTAGTCAGAGAATGCAGAGAAACATTATACTGTCAATAATAAGATATTCAACTGAAGGGCTTTTTAAGCTAATTTATAGAATTATTTAAATGCCATAGTTCTCCTTTTCCTACGAGTAGAAATGTGAACTTACTGGTTTTGTTCATCCTACACTGGAAATATAAAAAAAAACCTACCTGAAAGCATACCATTATCATAGATGATACTATTATCACAGGTTCAGGTTACATTCTGAGTTTTACTCTTTTATTTGAAGGTTTTAATTCACCCTGACTATGATTTCTCAGCCTCCAACATTTGGAATCAAATAGGCACTTGTGAGCTTGAGTTCTTTCTTTCTCTATTCTATTGTCTCATCTTCCTCACAACTTTCACAATGTTTCCTTCCTGCTTACAGAGATTTCCTTGACAGTAGCTAATACATCATTGCCCCTTAAACATGCTGCTGAAGTTTCCATAAAACTGGAGCTTCCTAAATTAGTATATAAATACACATATCATCTTTATGCTCTGCATAGCTCCTTTTGAAATTGAAAGAAACAGCGTGGTGAAATCCTCTGAAGAGTACTGCAATAACCCCTTCTCCCAAATACTCCCATTTTAACTGTCCAGCAGTGATTTGCTGCCAAGTTCTGTACCATAGTACGATGCAAGAAGTTTGTTGCAAAAAAATGTTCTTCATCCTAAGTGGTACAGAAGTGAATTTTACTTATGAATAACCCTGTAGATTCCTGTCAGAATTTTTTCACTCCTTTCCTTCTCTGCCTGTTTTGCCTCCTGTAACCCTTTTTGCACCTGACTGCAAGCTAGACTCTAAGAAAGATTTAGATGAGTCAACGATCAACAAGGTGGCAACTTGTTTTCAAATGCCCAGCTCTGGAGAAAATCCATAATCCTTAATTAGGCATCTGGATTCCCTATTTAGGTCTTAAGAGTGCTTCAGAAACTACCTGCTGAAAGGGGAGGTAATCCCCTCTCACGCTAGACCTGCTAACTCAGGACTGCAATGTTTGCACCCACGGGGTACCCCAGGGCATGGCATCCCCCCCGGCAAGGGAGAAAGCCCCATCACCTCTTGGAGAGAAAGGCAGAAGCCTCTCACTCTTGGTGCAAAACAGGAGGAGGCAGACACTTAGGGGGTCATTTTTTTTAAATATTGTTTTCATGCCCTCCTCAGCTGTGTGACCAAAGTCACTCACCTCCAAGCTCATACTAAGAGGCCCTGGTACTGGCAGAGGGTCAGGGAGAGCAGAGCACTCACTGCTCACCCCGATGATGCTGTGCCGCTGCAAAAGGGGAGATTTATGGGCTCAGAAAGAACACGTGATATAGAGCATAATTTAGGACCTTTGAGGTGTGGGCACTCAGTAGACATTAGTCCTAAACTGGTATTACAAAGACCAGCAATTGACTAAAACAAGAAACCACATTTAAAGTGAGGCTGGCCACTAGAGGTATGTGCAACCAAGGAGAGAACAGGAGAAGTAGAAGAACTGGAAAGGGCAAGAGAATAAAAGTTTGAATAACAGTATGGGTGTTGAGATCTTGATTCTACCTAAAATACTCCTTAAAATACCTATAGCCATGATTTAAGGACAACTTTCATTTTGCTTCTCATGCTTACAATCTCTTTATGTCCTGTGCAGGCCAGCTGGATTACCAATAACAACTTTTTCTCCATCATGGTTGCTCTCTGTCATATTCCTCAGTTAACTTCTGTATTTTTCCCAATTACGGACAAATACATTTGACTACATTTAACTGTTACATCTCTCATTGATTTCTTACCCACTTGTTATTTCTTTGAAGGAAGTGCTATACTATACCTCTGGGCAGACTTATGTCTCCCTTATATTACTTCTACATGTGGTTTTTCTTCTGCTTTATGGTTGGACTCAATGATCTGAAGGGTCTTTTCCAACCTGAATGATTCTATGATAAATATACATTAAAATACTTGAGGAAAATGAGAAGGCTTGGTTAGACAAGTTAGTAGAAGCACGTTTTCCTGGATGAAGTATCTGAAAGAAGAAATAAATAAACTATGTTTAAGAAATGAAACAAAAGAAACCAAAATAAGACAGAATTGCAACTTTGGAAAGCCCTAAATACAGACAATTTCAAAGGACCATCAGCACTCTGTGAATATTGTGAGTAGTAAGCATAGGAGAAGGCAGTACATTTTCCCAGAATAAAGTTTTATTAGTATTGATCCTGCCTAAACTCCCTCACCCCCTCCTTCAGGAAATGACCTAAAATTACAGGCCACAAACACCCATGGCACTATTCTTATCTTAAAATGTAAATTATTACCGAAAGCCAGAACGTCCCGCTGAGAAGCAGGAGACCTGGGGCCTTGGACATAGATGTCCATACTTGTGGTGTCATACATGTGGATCCATTCTCCTCTAGTGGAAAAAAATCTTGATGGCTAATTAGCAGTATGCATAAATAACTTCAGTGGGAGAGACACGTTTTGGAAGTAGTAATTGGCATGCTGTCTTGCTTTGATTTGCAGTTATATTGCATGACAGACATATGGCTGGAAAGAAGAAAACATTCACTGCCTCAGCCTACTGTAGTATCTTCTTAAATAGCTTAGATGAGTGGAAATGGAAATAAAGTGATTATTCCAATTATCAAAGGCTCACAGGAATACATTGAGCCATGAGAAATTTACTCTCATTTAATAAACTGTTTGATATTAGAACTGTAAAAAACAGTGAGAGAGTCAAAAGCTGTAGGAAGTTCACCTGACCTACATGCAGCAGTGCAGGGCAGCAGCATATACCGAGCAAATGGGGACACGTTCCTCTTCCCACTCTGTGCTGACAAACACCAATTAAGATCTCTAAAGGACTCCAACTAGACTTGAAAACAACAAGAATGACATTTAAATTGTCTTTGAATATCATTTATCTATTGTTTAGATTTACTGAAATACGCTGCCCTTTGCTTCTATCTTCTGGCATTTGTTCATTAAAGTGGTGTGCCAAAAGTGAATTGTTTCATTAAAATCTGAAACAAAATGGACTGATGCTCTGAGTTACAAAAAAATTAGTCTTTTTAAAAGATACTACTTGTTAATAGAGAACATCTGATCACCAATGATTCGGTACCTGCACGTAATTCCATTAAGCATTCATACCCCCAGTGCATTTCAAATTTACCCACAAGCAAGTTTTCAGAGAAACTCGAGTACTATTTTCTTTATAAAATAAAATTACAGATAGATTTGATTTCTTGGTTTTCCACAAAATTATAACTGTGTAGAATTTCAGCTGCTTCATGAGTGGAATTACAGAGATCTCCTTTAACTTAAGTCTTTGGGGGTTTTTTTTTTAGAATTTAATATGTCCTGCATAAATCCAAAACAGCCTCATAAGAAAATCCTCTGGCAGATTTTTAATAATCTGGGTGAAAAAAAATACTTTGAAATCTCACAATTTCATCACAAAATAACACCTGCATATAAGCTGAAATATCAATGATATACTGTTTAATGAAAAAGTACAGTATTAATTACATGGCATTCCATTCTCATGAACTAATATATTTATTATATCTCTTAGAAACTAAACAAAAGCAGCACTGATAAAAATATAAAGTATTTAAATGCCAATAGCCATATCTGTACAATTTCAGTGAGGTAGCTCAAATTGCCAAGATGTGACCAAAGAAAAAGGCTTTACAAGTGAAAATATACAGAACAAAACGTTCAGTAGCATAGGCCAGATACAAATAGTACCCCTTGCATAGCCTCATTTAGTACTGATTGCATCTAAAAAGTGCTAGCCTATTCTATGCAATCATTTAAGGGATATTTGTGATAAATAATATAATACTAACTAATATAATCAGAGCAGTCTTAGATTACCAGGATTGGAATTTAAATAACAGTAGCTAACCACAACTTTTCTTTTTCTCAATTCACTGCAAATTCATGATCAATGCAGTATAAGAACACTTTTGTGTGAATTGCCCTACTCTCTTACTCTCTTAGAAAATAGGCAGAATGATTTTGTAGATTTTATTAGCACTGTTGTAAGCAGTGCTACAAGATTTGGCTTTGCTATTTGTTCTCAGACTGTTCCCAGAAGCAAAATACAGACCTATGCATTTCATTCAGATCCTGTTCTCCTCCACCATTATCATATATCTTCACTTTCCAAATGATTTTCAATGCCTACAATTTACTGAACTTTGACCAACAGACTAAAGGTTATGCTCAAAAAAAAAAAAAAAAATCAAATAGCTGCTGGAATTATATGGTCCTCATAAATCAAAAAAGGAGCTGCTTGAACTTCAGGAGTGATCTTGAGATTGCAAAACCCTAGTAAAAGTGGAACGTGTAAATTTGCAAACAGATTTAAATCTTCTTTTAAGTACATGACAGGTATACTGTGCGCTGTTGTGACCCAAATACTGTTTTTAGTGAAGAATTGTCTCCACTAATTTGAATCCAAGAACGCTACATAATCACTGAGCCTACCAGTGGGATTAGACTCACAGTGATACATCTATTCATCCACCCATTACATATCTCTCTAGTTATCTCAGTGTTTCTAGTTCTTCCTTCTCTAGGAAGCTCACTGTTCAAAACAAATCAATTTTTAATTATTTTAAATTAAATTACATTTGTGTTTTTGCAAAATATGATTCTACAGCGGGTTCCATAACAAAGCTATTATCCCACATGATTACCATAGCTGAACCATGATCCTTATCCATTGGCTTAATTGAGGCAATTAATAGCTAATTTTATATCCCACATCTTTTACCTTACTAATAAGTAGGGAAAATCCATTAAGGTAATGTAATTATACAGGTTGGAACATAACAAGGAAGCAATAATAGTTCATTTAGGTTTGACCTCACAATAATGTACCTTGCAGTTTGCACGCAACAAAGCTGCAGCTTTCAGCTATTTAGGACCATGTCTTTTTTATGGCAATATACATCCTGAATACCTTTACGTAAGCTTGTGAATGAGATACTGAGATGAACCTCAGCAGCTCTAACTGTTGTTATCACTCAATACAAGAAATATTTTTTGTTTCAGCTATTTCAGAGTATTACTTTAAAAAGGAATATTTGCCACTTCCCTTTTTATTTGACTTCCTAATATTTATTACCATTTTACAGTATGAAAAAATTGAAAAAAATTTGAAAACTTGGACATTGAGGTGACAGACAAAACAGCTCCTACTGTCCTAGCAAAAGAGGAACTTATATAGCAAGTTAATTATGTTTACATGGGAAAATGATTATGCTGTTAAAATTGTTGCAGAGACACTGGACATAAAAATGGAAAAGTCGAGAGGTATATGAAGAGCCTAGAAATGGTCATGCTTTAATTTTCAAGATTTTTTTTTTCCTCATTCAGGAAAAGTTATACCCCTAGGTACACTGCAGCTTGGAAAGTCAAAAGGACTGTAAGTTGTTCCAAAACAAATGTTAAATAGAAAAGGCTGGCATTTCAAATGGTGTATGAGATGTGTCACCATCAGAAGCAACTGGGTTATATTAATTTTCACCAGCTCTGGATCTGGTAACTTGCATTTAGAAAGAACTCTTGTTCTTTCTTATTTATTGTAAGAAGAATGCTTGGAAACACGTCATTCATGTTTAACATGTCTATGTCTAATAAATGTGCATAAGCTCATGAACTCACATTCATTAATTACGTTAATTTTTATTCCTGAAAAACAAGTTGTAAGACATGGTTTTCCACTATGACCAACAACAGTTTACTTGCAACAGCTCTTTAATGAAATTTTCTTCTGCTAAAGTGCAAAAGTAATCAAGCTACAAGCCAGTGATGTTCAGAAACATCATTAGAAAGTTATAAAAATTTGCATGTAAATGAGCATCTTCAGAATCTTGCTACTTTCTCCAAAAAAAAAAAAATCAGCTAGCCATATAGCAATCTGCATATAATGTTTCTGAAAGCCACATAAACACTGATGAATGACAGTTTGGATACATAGACCTAGAACAATAAGGAACGACAAAAGTACTAATTTATTCATCAATGTTTACCATTACAGAGGTGAAAACTACAGCTGAGTATCAAGCATTTAATATAAACCTTTCACAGTCACAATAAAAATTAACCGAACAATGCAGTTCAGGATTTTTCAAAAATGAAACTTCATAGCAAACATTAATCCACTAAAAAGATTACAGGGTCCAGGCCATGACCTATGAACAATCAAAAACCTGTACAGTACTGCTTTCTAGCCCCTAAGAAAGACAGTACCTCCTTGTTCCAGAGCATTAGATTAAATTTTTTTTAGAAAAAAGAAATTAATTTTAAAAATCACTTTCCTGCAGAAATGTTAGTTCATATCCAATGGGAAAGGAAGAGAGGAAGAAAAGAGGTTAATGTAAAAGAAATTTACTATGATAATGCAGAACACTGAAAACGTTTGAAAACACACATACATGTTTCCAGAGACATGTGACACTGTACCTGGTGATGTGGGGAATTGCCTTCACACGGTGGTAACAATTACACAGACTGTAATCAAGAACACAATACACGACAATGGATGGATGGAAGGAAAAAGAAAGAAAAAAAAAAAGAGAGAAGGAATGAGTATGATATTAAAACACATATAACAAAGATGAACAACTAGAAGACTTAATGGACATACTGAAGAATTAAATGTCCCCTCCAACTCGGTTCTGAGACCTCTACACTAAAGTGATCATCTTTACAGACCTCACCCTGACCTTTGGTTACTTTCTGCTTGTAACTACAGTAAAGACAGACTGGTCTTCTGTGGGTATAACATTGCAGTTGATATTACCCTCCATTATTAGAGTATTATAGACTGTGGAAACAAGTCCCACCACTGTCACCAGACTGTAATTGGGTTTTTGTTGTTGAGGATCTTGACCTTACACATTACGTTAGGTTATGAACACGTGGAGTGAGATGTTTAACATTTTTGCAATCACTGGAGAAAAATCGTGGTTAAATCGACATGAGAAGAGCCATTTAAAATTTATCTTAGAATTCCAAAGGAGGAGAGATGGTGTGTATATATATATATATAAAAAAATATACATATATTAAAAAAACCAAACCAAAACAAAACACCTCCACTAAAACTTCACCCCCTGACTATATCTTTTGTTTTACAGTATCAGTCCCTCTATTTTGCGAGGAACAAACAAATGGAGAGGTAAGTGAAGCACAGATCACACTGATCTCTGACTCTCTGGGCCAGTGTGGTACCTGTGGGGAGCTAAACAAGAGTGGTGTGATCCATCTGCTTTCAGAAAGCCCAGTCCAGGCGTTATTTGGCCTTATGTGAATTTGGTTCCCCATAAAGTATTCTTCAGCTGAAACACCGCTTAGGAGGTTCCTGTTGTTTCTTTCTTGTTCTTCCTTCACCAATGTGCTTAGGCTCCCTCCCCTTGAAAAAGGCCACAGTGTAACTGGAGGGAAGGGATCTGCTGCAGTTTGGGGGTGTAGGGATGGGGCGGCAGCAAAGGGAGGGGACCTCTTTAAGCACTGTTGGCAACAAAGCAAGGGCAACATTAAGCAGTAGCAAGACAGTTCACAACTCCCATATTCAGCCTTTCAAGTGATGCACAGCCAGAAAAATAAAACCGCAGATAACCTCAGACTACAGTAAACCACCAATTTTAATCTGTCAATTATATATAGTCTTTTAATTACCGCTGTGACACTAAAATCAGATTTACAAATTTTCCAATACTTTGGTCCACTTAAGGAATAGACTCAGTTGCCAAGATGTAATCACTGCTGAAAGCCATTCATAGAACGAGAT
Organism: Harpia harpyja; assembly: GCF_026419915.1. Taxonomy (NCBI): domain Eukaryota; kingdom Metazoa; phylum Chordata; class Aves; order Accipitriformes; family Accipitridae; genus Harpia; species Harpia harpyja. Next base: position 37,914,220 of record NC_068941.1, read on the forward strand.
ATAAAAACAATTACTCTATATGGAACTGGTCTTGTTATTTATTGTATCTTTTTGTTTTCTTTCTTTCTTTAAGGGTAAATAGCCAGATTACTGACCGTGGGAGGAGAAAGGGGTTGCATATTTAACTGCAATGCCCTCTTATGCATAGACAATGCTCAATATGAAAGAAGCTGAGGGACTGCATTTCTGGATTCACCACTAGAAATGCAGCTATAAGGACTGGGTTCCTATTATGTTGGGGTTTTTTTTGGTAGAATACAGGTTCATAAGAAATTAAAGATGTTAATATTACTTGGATAGCTGGTTCTTTGAATCTTTTGAATAATCTTCTCTCATTCTGACCATAAAGATTTCTTAGAGCAGAAAATACTAGCCTAAATATAATAAAAAATTGCTAGTACATGTGCAAAAAAATGAAAATTTGTTGAACTGGTACTCCTTTGTTTACCAATATTATCTGTATGTCCTCTGTTAATATCACATGTTACAGTATGTGTATACTATATACATTGTATATATTCTATATTTCATGTGTACACAGATCATGTTCATTTTCTGAACACTACCTAACCATGACAATTTGGAAATAAATGTAAAACTTAGGACATGGGTCCTTTAAGCTGACAAACAAACAAACAATAAATTCATTATAAACAATTACACAATTCTATTTACTAAGAACTGAGTTTGTACCTACCTTATGCATTTTTAATTTTCTTTTTTTTTTTTTTTAAGGAAACTATAATTTAAGTGCTATGTAGGGGTTTTGGTACATATATATTACTAGTGTAATTTGAAAAGCATAACAAATGAATAAAACTGAGAAACCAAATACAACTAAAGCAACCATGTAATGATGAAAAATAGCATTCATTTTTCCTGTCATTCAGCTGATTTATCTGAAAAATCATTAAGACTATTTTAAAATTAATTTAAATTACTTTCTAAATCAGCAATAATTATAGACTGAAATCCCACGTTTCAAAGCAAAATTGCTATATATTGTGCAGCCAGCCGATGGTTCAAAGCAGCGAAATGTTGGGATCACTGCAAGTTGATTCTTTTACGCTACCATTCTCCTTAGGGCACCATCACAGCTTTCAATTACCAAGAAAATACATCTAAAAATAAAACACAGAACTAAAACCTCCATTCATGCAAAAAGTTGTGTTCTGAAGTTGCATATAAATCAAAGTAGTAAAAGCCATTGTAATAACACACAAAGTTCAAGGCACCAGGATGAAACAGCTGTTGGATCTACTGATGCAGGCAGAAAAATTACCATGTTATCCCACCTCTTCCTAATATTTTCATTAAAACTGGGAAACTTGGGAGTAGTTTCAAATAGAGATTCTGCTAAAATTTTGATGGTAGGTCAGTAAAGCCATCATTCACTAACAGATGTTAAATGTCTTCTACTACTAATTGGATACCACTAAGGACTGAAGGAAAAACCCTAAACAAATGGTGTTTAACCAAGTTGCTTATAGCTGAAACTAAAAATTCTTTTCAAAAAGTCTGCTGAAGACTGATAACAGGGGCAATCCCGTATCATGAATAAAAATAATCCTAAATGCAAACCAACACCAGAACCAAGATTCAAATTCAGCAAGGTGCTGAGTGCAGTAGTCCCACTGAAGCCACACAAAGCTCTGTCACAGTTCACTTGGCTACCTGTACAGTTGGGCTTCATCCTGGACTGACGATGCAACCACAGGCAAATCCACCATCATTTAAATGCACATCACATTCCTAGGCTTTGATTTCCACCTTACATTTTATTACAATTTCAACAAAAAGATGAGACCGGAAAATAATTTAGAGAAGTGTCCATTAAGCCCCCTACTCCTTCCCATCCTTTGCATGGGGACCTATCTCATGTTCCCACAGGGATATATCAATACTCTAGAGGGGCTGGCACATCTTTTCATCTGCTGTTGAAATTCACTCATAGAGAAGTTGTGCCACTTAATCACTGGTTTTGGTAGACTGGAGGAAGACCTGGAAGGCATTTTTTCCTTTCCCCACAGTCCTACACAGTCTTGGGACAAACTGTTCTCACTGCTGATGTGGGCATAGTTAGCGGCTGTAAGATTTAAAAGGCAAATGCTGACATGAAAGGTACAAAACTCTAAGGAGGAAAAGAAAAGAAGAAAAAAAAAAAGCAAAGCAAAGGATCAGGGAAGAGCCACCCTGCAGCAGGATCAGCTGCTCCAGGGAGAAACTGAGGGCAACCTTTCGCCACCTGACTGGCCAAAAGGGACTAAAAACAGTATGAGACTGATTTCTCTGAGGTTTTTTTTTGTGTGTGACACCCTTTCAGCTCTATGAGTCAGCAATGCTCTGTGTTCCGTGCATCAAGTGGCAATTTCTTTCACTAATTTCTGCTGGGTAAACTCTGTTCTTCCACACGCGACACATACATTGATTGCCACCCGTTTGCCTATGAGTTAATTCGGAATCCTTGTTACTACTGCCCTATACTGTAAACTACTTTTCCCAGATGAAACTATAAAAAGCGGTTGTCTCAAAAAGATATGTCTTGTTTCCTGTTTGAAAGACAATTTGTTCTTTTCCTTATTTTTTCATGCAATTTCCTTCATGAATATCATCAGTAGTATGTTTCTTGGTATGTCTTAATTTGAACGGTTCACATTTGTCTTGGTTATGTCTCTTATTGGGGAAGAAAAATGTTTTTGTCTGGAAACATCCAATAACCACTTGGAAACTTTCCATAAGAATTGTTGCAAAATGAATGTTTATAAATACTTCCTTGACATAAATAGATTTCCTGACACTTTATAACAAACCTCCAAATTAAAGATATAGCCCTAAATAAATATCTAACATTTGGTAAAACAATTCATATTATCTCTCCAATGGAGCATGTATGGTAACTCTTTTGGCATGAAAGGGAATAGTTACAATTAATTATTCCTATGATGGTTAACCAGCATGCAAGTACTGGGCATTTAATCTTTTGTCAACAAATTTTATATGGCACTGTAAGAGAGAGATTTATGGGAAGACTGGGAAAGGATTCACATTAGCAAATTTTCATGGGGCTTAACTCCACATGTAGTGACAGCAGAGAAACAGGAGGTTGAGGCAAGGTATTTGTGAGTTTGGCCTCACTGAACATTTTGAATACCTGGGGAAAGTGACAGGACAAAATTTAACAGGGGCAGGCTCATGAGGATTTGTATTCAACCTTGAGACTGAGAATGAGACTTTTACATTTAATTCTCAAAGCCAGGGATCAAAGAGTCCGGCACAATAACTTCTCATACATATAATGCCCAAGTACTTTATTCCATGAGTAGACATACTGATTTTAATTAATCAATCCATTTATCTCCAGTCATTTTGCTGACTGGAAAAATCCTCCTTTCTAAACTCACAAAGGTCCTCCTTTAATTTTCATTTTTGCACAAAAGTAGCAGTACTTTGGGCATCAGAGATTCATGCACAAGATACCCTTTAGCTATGCACAGTCATGTCCTCAGCAGAACACAACAGCAATCCAACTGTCCTGTATCACAAGAGTTGGGTGCCAGGTACCTTCAGCAAATGGGAAGAGAAGGCAGCAAACATTGTCCTTTACACACTGTTTCAGCAAGCACCTGCATCTGGCTTCTTCTACAAGGCCCTGTTTGAAGCCACAGAGTCTGCGGACATCGTCGTGTTAAAACCATATCTGAAACTTAAAGTTTGCTTAGCTGCTTTATCAAGATAGCGATTCACATTATGCTGGAGTTGTTCTGGGCAAAGAACAAAATTACCTTCATTTCCTCTTGAAACCTCAAGGCTGCTACATAAATTCATTGGTAAACCACAACAGCTATTCAAGAGGATGAATTAGTTTTACACAGACTTTTATAGGGATTTCTTTTCATCAGAATTAACCCCTCCACCCACTTAACACTAGTACATACTTTCCTATTGAAATATTGTATTGCTTCTCACCATATAAAACCTAAACTCAACAGCAGCATAATTGCAAAATGGTATCTAATATTTCATCTTCCACCAACCCCAATATGTAGCACCATACCTATTACTGGTTCATCCAAAACTGTTACTGTTATAATTTCAAAGAAACAAAGAACTTATACCATCAAAAATAAGACTGAAAAAGAAAGGGCTAAGAAAATTGCTAGTAGGATTCCATATGGAGCCCAGTATACGCCAAGTCCTCCTTGCATTGCAAGGGATACTGAATACCATTTTTTTGCTAAAGCTCAGGATTTTGCAGTGTGGCTAGACCCTCATCTGTGTTAAATATAGCAAATTCTTTGAAACCACTTCAAAATTTTCAGAAATAAAAGCTTATGAAAATCATGAAAGGTGCAGTTAAGTACCCTGATTACCCTAAGCTAGAGTAGCATCAGTTAGGAGCTATTGCAGACTGCGACAGTTTATAACATGCTTGCAGCTTATACTAAGCTAGTCAGGGGAGAAAGAGAAAGCTGCAGGAGAATAGCCCTCTTCCAGCTTCCACACTGGTGTGGGCGTACCGCAGACCTACTTATGAGAAACATGAACTTTTTTAATGGACTCCAAAAGCCCATTAGAGCTTGTTGACCGTTATGAATTATGTGTAAATGTGTGAAAAGAAACGAACTCTATGCCATAGAAAAATGATCTCATGTAATGCAAATATATTTTAAAAAAAATAAAATAAATTGTGGTGGTGAGAAGAAGAACAATAATGGAAAAATATCAAAATGCCTCAATGATTATCATGGGTATAGAAGACTCCAGCACATCAGCCTGAACAAACGCATGAAATTCTGAGAGATTACTTCAGCTGAAGCAAGGGGTGTTTGCCATCTCAATACACTCAACACCTTGAAGAACCGGTCCTTGAGGGATTTTTGTTTGTTTGCCCCACAGAAAATTCCTAATTGGGAGTGAATGACAAATTGGGGACACAAGGGATCCTAATGGGTGAATCCTGTACATTTAACTTGTACAATGTGTCTAAACATTCAGCTTGCAGCAATTATTTCATCAGCTGTAGTACAAGATCTTGTTTTTTTACTGTGCTAATGAGTTGAGCGGATGTAAATAAAAAGATATTGCTCAGAAATAAAATGTGTCTCACATTTCTCTCCGAGGATACTGATCAGACAAAGAAAAAAAAAAAATCAATCTTTCTTTGAACATGTCACTTAATTTATGTAATTCCTTCTGGAAAGCTTTTCCCTTCCCAGCTTTATTCATACTTGCTATAGCATAAAATCCTAGTTATGATTTTTAAGTTATGAAAATTTGTCAGGATTTTTTAATATTGGTCATCGATCTTGCACTAATCATATGTAATAAGGATGGGTTTAGACCACTTATAGTTCTACATTCTTTATTAAAAAAAAGAACAATAATATCAGAAAGAAAAACAAGAGAGCCTTATTGGCAAAACATGGAAGTGTCATGCATATATATTTTAAATAATTCCAAAATTGTTATGATATTTCAATTTACATGTGTACACCCATGTCCTCTATGGAGGAGGTCAGAACATGACAATTAGTTAAATCTGTCAAACTGCACAGTTTCATGTACAACAGCATGCCCTGTTATTAGCTCAGTTATTTTACTGACCTAGAAGGCCATATTGGGCACGTTTGCTTTTTTACTGATACACATACACACACAGACTCTTAGAATTTATCTTCCAAGTCTGGGCTTGAGAAAAAGCAATCTGAGTTTGCAAAGTCTTTTGAAGGCTAACTAGGATTTCCTTACAAGAAAATAATCAATGTCGCTGACTAATAGGTAGCATAGATTTGCAAAAATGCACATGTAAACACTTTGAAAGGTATTCAGGTTTTTACTTCTAGATTTCCTACTGAAAAACATCCAAGAATTATGGCAATATGTACACTGTGATTTGTACCATCTTGCTAATTCTTCTGTTCAGCCTCATGGCTAAGCAGAAGAGTTTTCAACACAAAAGTTTCAGAAATTGGCAGTGTCCAAGAGTTTGAACTACATGTCACTTCCATCCTTGATGATGCTGTCAGTTTTATGAGCTGTGGCATACACAGAATATATTGCACACTTTGAGCGTCCTCATCAGTGTTATTTTAAAACCATGACAGATGTACAGCTCCAGCAGGATCTCACATTACAGAATCTACAGCAACTGTGCCATACAGCTGATCCCGTTGTTCAAGGAGGCACAATATCACCCAGGAAAACCAAATGCCCAAGCCCATACAATTCCTCCACCTATTAAGTTGCTACTGAATTCCAGCTCAGTTTCTACAGTTCATTCTGCAACTTGTAAGGTCTTCATGAGACTGACACAATTACTGGAGATGCTTTTCGTTTACCAAGTGCTCATCTGTAACAAGAAGAACAAAAGCATACAGAATAACACTGTTCCTAACACAGAAGATTGGTCACTTGACCAGGTATAGTATGACCAATTTGCTGAATAGGTCTGAAGAGCTCTGAATTTCACCACCTTCAGAGCAACTTGCAAACACGCTTCTTTCTTCAAGCCCGTCCATGATAAAGTCAACAAAAAATGACAGTGAGTGGGGATCCACTCTACATATTTCCAATGAAAATTTGATGTAATCAAGTGCCAAGGGTGATGAATGCATAAAAGATGAACTGCTATAATTGAGAGAACATTATGGTAGAATCTTTAGTTAGTGTCTCTCCCATACTTTTTCTTTTTTTTTTTTACTCACATACCTTCTTTAAAACAAGATTTTAATATATCTAATTATACATCAAACAATAATCTATCTCCTGGTGAGAAAAATGAAATTGTGCATCTATATCAAGCAAAAACTCATATGAGAAGCAATCTAACCTTCTGAAATGACAGTCCTGTCATGACAATTTGATGAGAAGGAATAATTATTTTTTGAGCATTTTTCCAGTTTTTCTAACCCAAGCAGACTTTCTCTCTTGAGCTGGCTTTTCACTTGTAGGGAAAAATATCAACTGTATTTGCAGCGTTAGGAGGCAATTTTTTAATTATCTTTCCTTTTTTCTGTTTTATTTTTCTTTTTTCTCCTCCCCTATTGCTTGTTGTATCATGTATCAGATAGCGCCAGGGATATCTGTTCACGATATGAAACTCCACTTGTGTGAGCACAAAGTTTTGAATTTCCTATGGAGACAACAGGACTGGATAGGTATTTAAAGTTATTGTAGATAGAAGGATAAAATATGCTTCTCCTCACTTTCCTCTTTCATGAGAGGGACAAATATCCGTCATCCCACCTGAGAGCCAACACAGCTGTGAGCATTGCTGACCTATCACAAGTATCAGTGTTTAAGGAGAAAATCCAAAGAAAATAGCTGAGGTTGTAGCTTCTTTTCTTAGAAAGGGTATGGATTCCAGAGTATTTGGCTCGGGAGCCCACAGCCATAAACACCATTTTAACACTGCTGCAAAGCTGTTACTCTAAGAAGGTAGCAAATTAGACCAAGAATAACTTTGGTAAGAAAGCTGGTTTAAAGCTACATTAGCATGTAATACAGACCCTAAAGACAGACACCTGAAGAAGGAAATTTCCACCACCAGCAAAACAATCGAATGTGCATTGTAACTGTCAGAGACAAAACAATCGTGCTAATCGACCTCATATCACCTAGAGTCACAAAATGGCCAAATACTACAAGCCTAAAAGCTTAGTCACATTTCAAGGCTTTTGTTAGGGTTTTCAATGGTGAACTTTTATGAAATGAAGCCCCAGAAGCTGTTACTGACTCCAAGTTTTACTTCCTGTTTCCCTAAAACTCCAAAATGATACAAAATTCAGATTTACTCAAAACTGGAGAGGGGTTCAAAACACAGAGTTCAAAGCCTAGTAGGAACACCTTCAAATGACAAAGGGTGGAGGGACAGGACTAGATTTGGGTTTGGCTCTGATGTACGTATGGAGATATGATAAGGTTGAAAAACTCATATGTTAAATTTCCCCAAATTTGAGAAGCCTTCAGATATTCTTTAAAGTTTTGTCTTTTAGCCAGAATTGCCTAAGGGACATCCAGAAAGCTTCATTCAAAGTCCTGGCACCATCTGCCATGACCTGAAATAGAGCCAAGGTATGACATTGTATAATTTCAGGTGTATGTGGCCTGTCTTCATTGGAAACTGGGTCATTGGTGTGCCTTTCAACTTTGCTGAACTACATTTCAGGCTAGCTTTGTGTACTTCAGGGTTTCTTTGGGAATGATTTGTCCAGCTCTGTTTAGAAACATCACCAGTTAATTGGATGCTCTCCCTCCTTCAACAGCAACCCTCAGCCAGCCAGATGTGCCATTTTATATTATCTTCCACTGAGTAACAAACACAAGCAGATTTAATGGACCCAAGAATTTGCTCGATCGATTCCCAGACGGAGCTAGGGCAGTAAGATGGCAGTAAAGTGGCAAAGCCATGCCCTGGCTCTCCAAAGAGGAGATGGTTAAATGGCAGCATTTATTGATTCAAGGAATTTCAACAGCATAAAGTTATTCACATTTCAAAAGGAGAAAATATTTTCAAACTAAATTACAGGGCAAACAGAAAGAAGGGGTTTGCTGCACTTTAAAGACAGAATTGGAAATGTAAATCATAGGAAGAAACTGCAGAAGAAATTATTTTCAAACTTATTTTTTTCCCCAATACTATGTTAAAACAAAAGTTAGAGAAATAATAAGTAGTGCAACCCTTGCTAATATCTTCTCTAACAAATACCCAGGGAATACTCAGCAGCTTATAAAGTTTCTGTAGCTTATAGGTTAGTTTGAAAAGAGTACTTTCCTGATGCTCTATCATTTGTAACTACAGTAACCAACTTTTCATTCAGATGCTGCTTTGGTAAACAAGTAAGTGGCTGACACACCATGACAGCTGACTAAGATTGTGTATTATACGGTATTCAAAATTCTTTTCCCAGGCTATCAATCCAAGCATAATGGTATGTTTTAAAAACATGTACACATGGACAATTCCTCTGATAACAATAGTATCCCAAATGTTTATGCAGCTCTTTAGCTCTTTCTGACAAGAATGGCTGGCTAGACACAAGCACAGAGAGAGAATTTCTCTGTGATAAAACTATCGTTAAAGATGTATTGAGTCAAAAAATAGCTTAAATGTGGGTTTGAAAGCTTAGAAAACATTTAGCTCAGCAAAAAGGGCTACATATTATCAGGTCATAATTCATTCTACAAAATGTTTAATTTTGTTAAAAGATAAATTTCAAAAGATTTTATAAAAAACAACTGGTAAATCTTACTTTCATAATTACAATAACATATTAAAAGAAAAAATATAACAATAATGATATTTTTAGCCTATTGGACCACTTGGGGTTTTTTTAATCTGTTTTGCTAGCTTGCTTCTGAGAATTTTTTTGTACAGCAATAATAAGAGAATCAAGGTTACAGGAAATCTTTATATTACTTGCTTTTAAATTACACTGTATACATTTATTTTATTCCTGCCATAATTTCATAGTCCTTTATGAGATAGGACTGAAAATTAACATTAAGTTTCTTGAGTTTTAAAACAAGTTGAGATGAATCTATTTGGTTTTTGTTAACTAAAAAGCAATTCATATACATATTTAGAATGAATAGACTTTGTTTACAATGTATTACACATTACAGGAAAATATTCTGATGTTTGGATAATTCAGTCCTCCATATTAGTAAACTTACTTCAGCAATGTAATTAAAATGCTAAATTAGAAGTCTAAAATATCATAAAAAATATAATCTATGTAGTCCTACTTATAAATGTATCCTTTCTGTTTTAAAGTTATTATTTTTAAATATAAAGCTAAAATGTAAATATTTATTGATACAGTCTGTAGAGTAGCTCCTGGTTATCCTTGTTGGTACTATTATCTGTTTCAGTCGGCGAACCTTTCAAACCTTGTAATGAGAAACTGAATCTAAATCCTTTGAGATAAACCGATAAACTCCCATGGAAATAAATAAGCTTTGAGTCCAGCAGAAATTTTCAGTTTTTCAAAAACTGTCAGAAACACTTAACATGTTTAAAGCCATTTCTCCTCCTCTTTTTTGGTCTCAAAATAGGAAAACTCTTTTCTCTCTGACTTAAGGGAAAAATAAACACCATCAAGAAGAAACACATCCAAGATTAGGTATTTTCATGTTTGTGATTGCCTTCTAGCCTCAACAAAGCTATCCAAATAAAGCTAAAGGCTTGACACTTTGTTTTCACTGTGAAAACATTGTTCAGTTTGTTTTATTTAGCACCAGCAAAGACACAATTTGAATACACCATTTTCTCTGTTAGGGAAAAAGTTTCAATACCAACTGTGGAATAATTACTGGAGGTGACTTAGAAATGAAACCTTTATTAAAGGTACAGTATTGTTCACACATTAAGGAAAGGTATAACATTGAAGAAGCTTTCAGGGTGGAATGCAACTGGTATGCGAGTAATCCATTCCACAGTGGTTCCCTAGACAAGATTGCCTGCAAAATGGCACGGAGGGTGGAGCAGAGTGAAGACTCCATGGCGAGGTTCTGTGAATCACTGCAGAGATGGGAACTTCATGGTACTATGGTACTGATAAGCTGCCTATTTGCCACACTGGGCCAATAGTCCATCATATTTTGACAAAATGCTGTCCTTTGTGTGAACTTTGCTCATTATAATATCATTATAATACCAAGACACACCTCCATCCCAAAAGTTACCCACCTCCAAGGTGCAACCACCCCTCCACAGAGCATGCGTTCTGAATTTTTTCTAGTATATACCTTTAAAAGCAAAGTGAGAGAACTTTATACCAATCAAAGTAAAAGTATGTATGACTAGAGTCACTCAAGCTCCACCTAAAAGGAAAAAAAGGATAAAAAGACCCCAAAAGAGGGAGACTATTGAGGGAAGATACCATTATAGACAAGTTGGGAGGACATTGCTGACTTCTGGGATCAGCCGACGGGCTGAATCTCTCTTCCTCCCACCATAGGGACGCCTATTGGGTAAGATTCAAACCCTTGGTTATACAAAGTGCTTCCCTGGGAAACTTAGAATTCTTTAGAGCTCTTTTCTTTCATAATTTTATGTGCTTGTAGTCAACTGTATTATCATTTGCACATGCTTTGCAGACAGTGTATTCATCACCAACAATCCATAAGAACTTGTATTTCAGTTGCTTTATTAAACTGTACTATTCGTTAAGCTAGCCATAAGTTTCTCATTGGGTGCCGCTAAACTCTCTAAGACTGGCCGTGTGAGTCCATGGAGCCCAACTAAGCTGGAAGTGCAGTGCACGATTAGTACATCTGTAATCGTGAGAGTTCAGTAAGTTGAACACGACCGGACTAATAGTGCCAAATTGGATATCACTCGGAATCTAAACCTAGCTGCCCCCAGCCCCTCTGATATCTGAAGATAAGCTGGAATGGAAGGGGGTTTATGTTCTGCCAAATTACTGAACTCTTTCACGCGACACCTACCACCTACCAAAACCTAATATACAAGGAAGCCAGAACTGCAGCATCAAGTCTATAATCTCTGACACTAATACATCACATACAGTTTTAAAGGCCTCTAGAAGACATAAAACCTCATAAAAAAGCATGTTCAGTAAAATTTTCATATCATGTATGATCAATAAAATCTGTTGACAGTTTTAACTTCTGAAGTATTTTAAATAACTAATACAGCACTGCTTCTCCCAAATGAGCAGTACACACTTCTCCAGCATGAGCTAACCATGACACTCCTTTCAATAGGAATAACCCATTTTACTGGAGTAAGGGGGGGAGGAAACAGGCGACACTACGACTATTCAGTAAATACATGTGACTCAGCAGAAACAGGCTTTCTGTTTGGAAAAAAACACAAACACACACACAATGCCCCAAAACAACAACAACAAAACCTTGAACAGACAAGTAGTCCAGTGGGTTGGAGCATAAAATTAAGAAAAAGACAAGACATGGAAGAACGTATTATGCAGAGGAAGGGGGGAAAATAGCAGAGGCAGGACCAGATGGTGTCTGCCTAAGGATCCTAAAGGACCTCAGGGATGAAATAGCTGAATTACTATGTGCAGCATATAATATCATGCTTAAAACACCCTTGGTATCTAAGGACTGAACAAAGATAAATGTGGTTTCAATGGGGAAAAAATTGTGACAGATCTGGGGACCCACAGATGTTGATGTCTGTACTAGGGAAATGATTAGAAATAGCGGAAAGTCTAGAATTGGTGTACATCAGAATAAATGTTTTCTGCTTGAGAGGAGACGGCTAGCTGACAGTTTGCTGATGGTAACATGTTATTCAGGATATGGAGGGCAAAGGCTGACTTAAGAATTGCAGAACACTACAAGGCTGAGTGGATGGGCATGAAGTGGCCAGAGTGAGATCATCTCTGGATTATGATCTGTGGTTCTATGGAACTTCAGTTCAACGCTCAGCAGTGCTCAAGAAAACAAAAAAATACACTGGAAATTTTAAGAAATGGAGACAATCCAAAGAAGGGTAACATGGACTATCAAAATATGGAAAAGTTTCCTGTGTGAGAAACAAGCGAATAAACAAGGGCACTTCATCCTGGAAAAGAAATTATGATAGGACATGGAAAAAGTTGCTAGGAATGAACTATCCACTTAGGATAATCAAATGAACAAACAAAAGGAGATAGTTCTTCATGCAGCACATTACAAGTCACAAATATGCCCTGCACAATCAGTGGGAAGCCTTGAAGCCACTCAGACAAATAGCTGGTAGGCAAGGGACTGAAGAAAACTGATCTTGTAACGTGTTTAACCCAACTCAGTGATAACATAAGCCAGATCAAGGGAGTCTGAAGGCTACAGCAAGTAGGAGAAAATGTGACATGAGGATTGACAATTTATGGATGATGTGATGAAACCTCTGACTAGAAGGCTATTTTTGCATAGCCTTTAGGTGCCTGTAAAGAGTGATGGATACGTGTATGGAAGCAAAGAGGAAAAAAAAAAGAAAAAGAAAAAGAAGAAAGAAAGGTCATGACTTCATAACACCAAGGAACAGCACCAGGATCAAAGAAAATACAAGGTCACTAATTCCCTCATGAAGATACTTAAAATCTGATCAAATATCAACTATAGCTATGCTCATTGGCAATAGATACAAAGTTAATTTAATGCAATCTGTAGTTGTTAATTAAGTCATACCTTCAGCAACTGGTCATGCACAGAGTCCCTTTGTGCTGTGAAGCATCCTGGCAAGCCATAATACTTATCTGTCCTCACTGTAGGGATTACTTTGCACACTGCCTTTGAAATGAACAGGATCGATATGGAAAAAATATTCCATTGAGGGTTACAACACAGTTGGAAGCATACATGAATTGGAGCTGAAAATACCTGGGCTGTGGGAAAGTATAGGGGAAGGCACTATCATAGAGCCTTACCACTATTGGAGATAACACAGGGCAAGCTGACATTCATATGCTCTTATTTAGAAAAATCACTGCAGAAAGCAGCCCAGAATTGGAGAAAAGAGGTCCTCAGATCCCTTTTAACAATCAGGTCGAGTTGTATTCAGGGGGCTAAGCTGAGGAATACTCACTGCTAAGTGAATCCATAACTTCAAATACCATCAGGCTCTCGCACCAACACTGTAAACAGGATTCTTGATACGATCAATTTTCTGTGTGTGTATTTTAGCCACAGAATTGAAAGCTTTTTTATGTAGCCTGAGTGAACTCTTCATTCAGTTCTATTCTTCAATATAATTAGGTTCTACTGTTGGGTGCATATGTGAAAATACTCTGCCCTTTCCCTATACACGACTAAGCATAGACACACAAATGACATAGCTGCTTTTAGTGCAGCTAGTTGCTCCTGTGAAAGAATTCAAGTTTCTCTTGTACTTTCTTTCGGACTTAGAAGAGCTGGATTTTAATCAAGAGACAAGAATGTCAAACAATTACTTTTCCAAATAAAAAAATTAGATTAATTTCCCATTAAACAATTGATTCATAAAGTTGTGACTAATGAATAAATATCTCCATTTTCCAAGATAAAACTAATGCATCATTTTAGCATCCCCAGTATTCTATGCTATTAATATTTAATTGTGATTTCAGCTTGTTTTTCTTCTCTAGGATTGAAAGAGAAACAGAATAGTGCCAAGTACTAAGGCTGTGCAGGCACATCATTCCTAGCAAAGAAAAAGTAATAGAGGAAGAAAGATCTGTGAATTGGCTCATGTATTAGCCATATGGAATGCTGCCAATGCAAGTAAGCAATGTTCAGTACAAAAAATGGGTGAGACCATGAGTCTGATTCAAGATATCACACTACAAGGCTGTGCCACATACTTCAATCTCTGCTTTTCTGTGGAATGCTAACAACTCTGAAAGCAACCTTGACCAACAAAATATTTCTGTCTTGGTCTTTTATCTGTCTCATAAAGTTGATGATGAAAAAAGACTCCCCTGTTTTCATTGGCCTCATAATTAAAAAGGTGGCAGAAAAAGCAGAACAGAGGATTAGCTGAGTAAAAGGATAGACTATCTAAAGCATCATTAACTTCTGTGGGCTGGTTTTGGTGCTTCATTGCTATAACACATCTTTGCATTTTAGCAGCATAATCCAACCCAAGAAATGTCAGAGTTAATGTGGTAGTGCATCCCAGTAAGCTCAAACATACTTGGGATACAGTTTTTCCCTTATAAAACAAACACTGTCTTCCAAAAGTAGAGTAAACCAAAAGCAGTAGTAGTTCATGTACGCATCCTTATAGCCTTGCTTCACTTTTTTCAAATGCTATATTGTCTAGGCTCCCTCTGGTTTAATACAAACCACTAAGAAACACAGAAATAATTACTCCTAGGACCTAAGAAAATATCCAGACAGGACCACCATGCGCCAGTCAATAGCTTGGTGGATAAGTTTTTCACTTTCCTCTCCAAGACACAGAAAATTAGCATATATAAAACATTTGTGAGTAAAGGCATTGCTTCACTATACCATGACCTACAGAACATCTGAAAAATCTTCTGCTCCGAAATGATTATGCCTCGTAATACTGTAAAGGAGCTGGCAGAAATGAAAGAAGCAATCAGGTGGATAATGGGGACTTAAGGAGTACTAGATCATTCAAGCAACTGGAGCATCAGTAAAATAAAATCAGATATCAGCACATCAAGCTGCTGTGAATATCTTCACAGTAAGAGCAATGACCCACCACGACAACTGGTAGGTAACCTTTTGGTGTGTCTCTGAAAGCTGTCCTAAACACTCTACAGTGGCGGTTTCCATTTTAAACCATGCATTGATCTTTTTGTTGTTGCTGCTTTTTTCACCAAAACTCACTGATATATATTGCTGCCTCTCCTATTTAAACATTGCAAAAATGAACCATACAAACAAAATATTATTTATGTATATGGAGCTTCTTATTAGCTGCCAAATGCTTATAGAGGCCAAATTCCATCAGCAAAACAGAGGGGAACTTCTGGAATCAAACCTAAATGCTAACCATGCTTGAACAGGGTTTCTTTTAAGCGTCTTTAAGTATTAAGTCTTTAACTATATTTTTTTAAGCATTATCCATTGCTAGTAAAAACAAGGATGGAAATATTGAAACCTGAAATAATTGTCAGATTTTACAAGTTGTATGAAGAGAAGCCTCAGAAGAGTAAGCTTCAGGAATTATTTTCTCTCCCTGTTTCTGCACCTCACTTATATGATAGGCTCTCAGAACTGTAATTACTGACATTTTCCTACCCTCAAGCCTATTTGAAATACCAGATTGCTCTGTGGCACCAGAGAGAAGAAAGAATAAAAATGCCCACTTCTACATTTAAGAGAGCTATACCAGATTGTCCTGGTTTCAGCTGGGATAGTTAATTGTCTTCCTAGTAGCTGGTACAGTGCTGTTTTGAGGTCAGTATGAGAAGAATGTTGATAACACGCTGATGTTTTCAGTTGTTGCTAAGTAATGTTTAGACTAAGTCAAGGATTTTTCAGCTTCTCATGCCCAGCCAGCAAGAAGGCTGGAGGGGCACAAGAAGTTGGGAGGGGGCACAAGCCAGGGCAGCTGACCCAAACTGGCCAACGGGGTATTCCATACCATGTGATGTCATGTCCAGTATATAAACTGGGGGGAGTGGGGGCGGGGAATGGCCACTCAGGGGACTAGCTGGGTGTCGGTTGGCGGGTGGTGAGCAATTGCACTGCGCATCATTTGTACATTCCAATCCTTTCATTATTGCTGTTGTCATTTTATTAGTGTTATCATTATTAGTTTCTTCTTTTGTGTTCTATTAAACTGTTCTTATCTCAACCCATGAGTTTTACTTCTTTTCCCGATTTTCTCCCCCATCCCACTGGGTGGGGAGGGATTGAGTGAGCGGCTGCGTGGTGCTTAGTTGCTGGCTGGGGTTAAACCACGACACAGATATAGGTTATCTTTTTTGCTGACCTGTAATGAAGAAGCCATACACTGATAATATGTGTGGGAACAGCATGAATATGACTATGATCAGCTCCCCTTCTCTGTCCTGTGGTTACCCTAGGGTTTTTTTAAAAATGATAGGGGAAAATTAAGACCTCCATTGAACAGATATACTTACAAAACACACTCCATTGCGTGGCTGAGATAATACAACTGTATCAGACTTTTCAGCAGTGGGTTTGTTTGAATTCGGTCAATGTAGTATACAGCATAGTGGTGTCTACTTTATGTTCTCCCACCGCATTGTTCAAGACAGGTATATACTCTCAAAAACATAGAAGGAATTGCAGTATGATAACATTAAGAAAGATCAATTATAAGTTCAATTATCTGTAATTTATAGCGCAAACATTTGCTAACTACAGCGAGGAACTAACTGGTGTGATCTACCTCTAAGAGAGGTGCAATGTGCTGGGAGTTAATGTGTACACCTGCTCATGCCTGAGCACGTGCCTGAGCACATGCCTGCATGGCGCTGCATCCACACAAGCAGGGAAAGAAAATGTTAGTCTGGAAATTTGATATAGTGGGTGCAACTTAGATATTTTCAGTTGATAGTAGGGAGCCTACAATTATTTGCACAAAAGCAGGAATAAAAAAAACAAAATTAGTGTGATAAAACTACAGGGATCCACATAACAAAAGGTCATTAAATCCCTCACAGAAAGTAGTCAAGCCATGAAGAAATATATCTGTACAGAATGCTTTCACAGTCCTGACTTTTGTCTACCAGAATATATTATATCTCCATAATCCTCTTTTAAGGCTATGTAAGCAAAATGTTATCTTTGTGGGCTTTTTTCACCCTGATATGGAAGGATTATTTATATTTCAAGCTGCAAAACTCATTACAGTAGCTACTTCTATGTAATCAGATAAGTTTTATAGTAATTGATTACCATAACTAATTAGTATTTTCGATATTTTGTAAGAAATTTATTACACCCATCCTGAAAATAATGGATTTTAACAGAACAAAGAAATGCTGTCACCGAAAATTATTGGTTTGCAAATATAATCATTATTTTATCACATTACTTTCTGCATTTATGATGAAGCCATTATATGGTTTTGCAATCAAATCCTTACATAAAAGTTCTCAACTTCCAGGCTTCAAAAAGCCATGTTGTTAGTATTTCTGCAAGCCTTCAGAGCACCTGTACGTCAACCAGCAGCCACAGCTGGACTCTGAAGTATTTGTTAGATTTGGTACTTAAACTCCAACAAATGTGATTTTGTATGTGAACTTGTCTGCATAGCTTGTGCTACTGTTTCATGGCTTAAATATTCAGTTTGAAAAAGTGAAATATATACTCTACATTAGAGAATATTCATATTCAGAATTTGATTGGAGTGCTGGCAATGTCTTTTTTTTAATGGAAAGATACTGTCAGTACACTAAGGTTTGGTACTTCCAAGCCCATGCTCTTATCTTAAACAAATAAATGAATAAAGGAATGGATTTATAGAGAGTTGCTTCCATGGAAAGTATCAGGACCAAAAATAATGAAACTATTCCTAGGGACTAATTAATCACAGAACAAATAACAGAAGACAAAATCTCTCAACCACACTGCTACGAGGAACAAACCCACTGTATTCAGAAGTGATTTTTATTCTAGTCTTAAAAATACCAGGTGATTCCAAACACATTGCTCCACGTATGGAGAGGGCAAAAAAAAAAAAAAAGCAAGACCAAGTTCATGTGGTCAATGCTTACTTAGGTTTTTGGTGCCCTTAGTGTTTGATGACTATGAAGTAAAAGAAATGGTAGTGTTCCTAATCTCCCCAGAGGAAGCAGGGAGGGCAGCAGCTCCACCCTGAAACCTCCTCATGTCAGGAGACACAAGCACTGGCTCCGTTACCATCTCAGAGAG
Organism: Harpia harpyja; assembly: GCF_026419915.1. NCBI lineage: Eukaryota > Metazoa > Chordata > Aves > Accipitriformes > Accipitridae > Harpia > Harpia harpyja. The sequence continues at coordinate 37,932,550 of NC_068941.1, forward strand.
CACTGTGTGTTGTGGGGACCAGAAACTAGCTCACGCGCCTCTCCTGGCATCAGGTAGTCGGTCAGCTTAACTTCCTGGCCTTTCCTCTGTCTTGACTGTGTCTCAGGACTGACTTCAGCAAAAGAAAACTTCTGTGTTTCCTTGTGCTAGCTCTAAGAAACCTGGTTTTAGCTCCCTCCAATTACTGTGAAAATCCAAGAGGCTTCTAATTATTATAAAAATATTGGAGTATTATCTTTCTTTTGTTTGATAAGGTACAACACTTTAATTTAAAAGACATAAGAAGTTTTTTGTTTGTTTCTCATCGTTCATTATACTACAGTATCTCATCCCCAAATCTTTTGTTTCATTTTGTAGTGAAATGTTTTTATCCCTTAACATTACCACCACCTATAGTAAATTTGTTAAAATGTAATGAAAAGCTTCATCCAAAAGGCTACAACATTCTGTAAGTTAGATAATACAAAATTATCATTGCTTTATAATTGTAGAGGGCTGGACTCCCACTCCTTCGTTAGTCAGACACAGTCCTCCATGTTCATGAAGATAGCAGCCTCAAAGGGAAACAGCTCACCCCTGGGCTCCGACTATGCCATTTAGCCCTACTTTCTTCTTCTTTCATGCTCTTGGTATTCCACAGGCAATGTCTGGCACTGTGCATATTATTAAGGTGCCTATTACCATGACTTAACACTTTAATATACGATTGAACAAGTTGGTGAGCTGTATTATTTCTGGACGTGGGAAACTGCTCAGAGCTGATTCAGCCACTGGTTCCCACAGCACCTTATACCTACCCCCCCCGCGCCCCCCCCCGCAAAGTGTGGTTTGCTTTATTCACCAGGTGCAATCAAATTATGAGGTTATACCCTGTCTAGGAATAACTTTCTCCTAGAATTCTAGTCTGTAAGATAACAAATTTTTATAAATGGAAAACCATGGAACAAAGGAAACAAATATTAGGGATGCTTTATACACACACACTGTGTCTACATATGAAGCTGCAGAACTGCATCCTACAGCACAGCAGGAGCACGGCACGCAAGATACAGCTATTAATTTACCTATCTATGCTATGGATGGACTAATTAGATTAATACTGAGGGTAAAGGAATATCCTAAACTCTGCAGGATTAACAACTTGCTGGAGATACTTAATCCTTCACAGGAATTGCTCTGTGAAAGCAGACAAGTATAAATCATGTTACCATGATCAGTCTAGAACATAACATCCGTTTCCAATTAAGAAGCACTTTGCTGCATTCACTGTCCAAGAAATCAGCACTGACAAAAGCTACTACAAAAAGGGAATAGAAGTATCCATATTTAACCCCTGGCTAACATTTGGTGGTGGTGAAAAATATATTAAGCTTCAGATGCCATTTACATTTTTGCCACCCTACACCATAATTTTAAAAGTGCAAATTATGTAGCTTTATATCGAGTTTATCGACAATTAATATCGAGTACTTCTGGCCCTGGAAGTGCTACCTTCACCTGCCTAAAGCGCACCTATAGGGAAACAGGATTACAAACATTTTTCTAAGAACCACCTGAATAACACACAGGAATTTACTGTAATACACTGTTAGGGACTGTACACCCTGGATGCCACGTACTACACTACCCTAGCACCTATACCAAAAGTCATTAAACAGTTACACCTAGCACCAAAAGAAATCCTCCCAGAACCATGTTTTCTATAATTCAAGCAGTTCACTATCCTGACTAAGCTCACCATCAAAACCATCTTCTGAGAGAACCAACATGCCTCAAGAAAAGCTACATCATGAGTGTTGCCTGTGTGTAAAGCAGGATGTACATAATTTGTTGACCCTTTTCCTCAATTACTGGAGTAAATACTTCCCAGACATTCCTCTTTCCCTTTCTCCTAGGAGAACCTCAACTATACATAATAACACACAATTATAACATAATTATCTCCTTCCTGCCTCCATAGTGAGTGAAGCATATATTATTTTCTTGTCTCTTTCCCTTAGACACTAAACATCGTATTGCACCTTTTTGCTCCTAACATCTCTGCCTCAGAAGTACCAGTTACTGTTCCACTCACATAAATGGATGAATGTCTAAATAAACTCATAGCAGTTGCTTTTAATTTGAAATTTGCTGGGTCTGTGGAGCCCTTCATAGACTTAGAACACTGTTGTTGAATATGATACCACCTATGACACAGTACCTTGATTCAAACAGGGAATAAATGCCACTCTCCATTTCCCTTCAAAAACTAATATTAAATAAAGGTGTAATTTTAATGCTCGGGTTGATATTTAAAAGGGCAAGCTCCCCTGAGAGATCATCTTTCTGCTTTTCAGCATTAAAATCAGTAGTGCCAGCAATCCCTATTGCTTTCCACAGATGAAGAACACAGCAGTTTATCAAATAAGTTCACTCCAGGATCAAATGACTGGCATTGACTTTGAAGCCTTTGAGCACTTAAGCAATGCAGTGCTGAATATCACCTAATGACTGTATTATATCAGAACCCACAATTTTCTTGTATTAAAGTTCATATATCACATGTAACGACGTTCCTCAGACATTTAGGTTTTCTAAATATAAAACACAGTTATTTCTTAGAAGGCAGCATTAAAAAAACCAATAAATTACACTACTTCAAACACCTTTTTTTTATCCTATATTATTCTTGTATTTATAGCTTTTGTGAGAAAGACTGCAAACAAGTTCCCTTTAAATAAGTGGATTATTGCAGGATCACCTCCTGAGAGACACTACCTTGCTTGTGCTTCACTCAAAGCAAATGCTATGAGAGGTTTGGTTAGTTATTATAATTAAATGGAATTTAAAACATTATGGATTCAGCATAGCAGAATAGCCTAGATATTTTATAGTCTGTCATAGGACTTGAACTTATGCTTTGAGGAGTTTCTGGTTTAAACCACAAATAAATAAAATAAAAATAAAATAAAAACCCCGAAGCAAACGGAAGACAATAGCTGACTGGCCAAAGTAATACTGTGTTTGTGCGGTCTGTTATGTTTGAATAAATGTGTATCTATTCAATTTCTTGGGTTTTGCAGGGAGTAGGGCAAAAATAGTGCACACCTAAAACTGTGAATACTGGTGTTTTAAGAACCTGAAAGAGGAAGATACATGGAAGTTAGGAGATGATGCAGCAGATGAACTATCTGTGATTTTGTTCTATTTGCCTTACACTCAGACATACTAAAATGACTTATGGTAGGAAGCAAGTGTTTTGTAGTAGCTCTTTGTTTGGTACAAAAATAGTAAAACTAAGAGAATTTCCAGCCTGCAACCGTTAGAATTAATCAGATGACTTGCAGTCAGTCAGCAAATAGTTAATGCTGGCCTCAGTGAGCCAGAATAGATCTGTACACAGGAGATAACACCCATCCAAATAAGTTCCAACAGTAGTAGTTGAGCATAAATAATTACTTAAGGTTTTGATATTTGCCTGGTGACTCAGTTTCAGAATACAGCCCTCACAGCAATGCCCAGTTCCTCAATAGTAACAGCAGCAACAAAAGTACTGAAAGAGGTTAAATTTATAGGTGAATGTATATTTCTAAAATATGTTAAAGGTTCAAATCCAATCCAATCTTTAGTTAGTGCAAAGATGATGCACTCTATTTAAGGTATAATAAAGGAATCCATTAATTTTTCTGTATATTACCATTCTGCCTTCTTTAACACTGTGTACAATGGAAAGCTTGTCTTGGAATGAGACACAGCAAGAAGGAAAAAACTTCTATGAGAATACAAAGTACTCTGGCTTGAAAGTTACTACATTTTACCAAGAAAACTCTAAAAACACTGAGTGAGTCCTCAGGTAAATTATTTAAACTTCACTGACAACCAGAAATATTTCTTCAACCAAAGGCTTAAGTCCACTTTACAAAATTAGTTTATTTGTAATGCTCAGTGTAAGATTTCATCTCATACAATGTGGCATGACCACTGCTTACACACACACTATATGTGGGCTAAGTGTTATCTCGACAGATCTGCACCACAGATATGAAAGATGGTCTTTCATCTTTTTTCTCCCTTTTCATCCTGTTAAAAGACCACAGGTTAATGTATGCTTAATGGCATCCAATTATATCAAATGATTTATAAGGGAGTGGGAAAGTACCAAAATTATTTCTCATGTCGACAGACTTCCAAGAAAAGTCATACAAACATAGTCTCACTTTTTGGCCTGACTTGGGCTGGGCACAACCTAGTAACGTAGTTTGAAGATGTTAAGCCTCATCTATAATTATATTTAAATTATTTTATTTAAAATGTGTTACTGTTCATACTTCAAAGAAAGTATTTACAGCCCTACTTTGTGTAAGATTTGGTGTAGCTCTCCCGCTAAATCAGAAGGACAAGAATACTTGTCTCTCTCCTTCAACTTAGTCATTCAGTGATCAGGGTAGAGAATAGTGCTTGCCCCATTCTGTCATTACATAAACCATGAATTAATAGCAATGTTATAAATCATAATTTAAAATCATAAGCTTATTCCAATTTACAAAAAGATAACAATGTCTAATCACGCTACCTATTATGAACCACAGTTGGTCTTAAGCAGGTACGTGACTTTAAACCTATGAAACGTATATTTATAAATGTCAAGCATCTCAAAATTACTCCCACAGATGCAAACCACCAAGGAAAAATTATAACTGACAAATAAAAAAAATTTAAAACCCTGGTAAATCTAAAATCATTAATGCCAGTGGACCAAATGCTAAAATCATCGATATCAGTGGACCAGCATTTCAGTGTCCAGGAAAAGCAACAAACTAAGCACTTAAATTTTCTCATTGAGAAAATTATAGTTTATATTTCTATTCACTTAAATTTACAATGAACTTACAAAATTCAAAGCAAAATTAAGATCTCTGAGGCTACCTGATAAAAAAAGATAAGGAGAACTTAAGCTAAGTCTGAAAAAAGCTGTTAATGTTTGCCTGAAGCACAAAGAACCATTTAATACTTTTGATGTCAGGATCTCAAGGTGAAACCAGCATGCAAAATTTTGTAATGTGAATCACCCCGAAGCCTTTGCAAAACATGTGTTGGAAATAGGATTGCAACAAATCTGTCTGGTTTTACAGATTTGCATTCATACCATTGATTTCAGTTGGGAATGTAAAACCGCATGATGTATTTTATGTTTTCCTTCAGAGGTCTGATTGCGCACTATTCTGTTTACCTACGAGGACTTGCATTGTTTTCTGAGCGATGGCTGGTGATCGAGGAGGAAAAAAGCCTGTGATAAGGAGAAATAATCCAATATTTGCCCAAGCGTGAGGAGGTCCCCTTTTTAAACCTGGCCTAAAAATATCTTAAGTGGAAGATTGCACTCTAAAATTACAGATACGTTTCCTGGTATGATGAAAAATGGGGTTGCCACCATTCACATGAAAAAAATAGTTCTCTCAGGAATTTTTCTTGGGACAATAAGAGGTGATCCTGAAGCCTGTCTTTATGCTTGCAAGATCTCCATCTCCGTGTGTAGCTTTAAGGTTGACTGTATAAGCTTTAGATAAACATCTTAAGCTACTTTAGCAGGACTCAAATTTACATAACTCTTGGTAAATGTAGTGAGGCAGTTAGCTGACTGCAGCATGACGTTAAACAAGGAAATCTTTTTTTTTTTTTTTTTTTTTTTTCTGCAGGAAAAGGGTCAGATACCCTGCTTTATAACCTCACCAGCTGCCTCCATGGGGCAGAGGATTTGACCTTGTAAGACAAGCCAGCTGTGGAGCCAAAAGCACGGCCATGCAGATCTGGACTGATGGGAATGAAAAGTGGCTTTTTGACTCTTACCTTCCCTTTCACCTTAACTGAAAGGGCATAGCTTAAACTATGTTCAGTTTAGATAAGAAGTATAATGTAATGCTAAAAGAGCCTGAATCAGTTGTTTTGTCCAGAGTCCTGCAAGAAGGGTAACATCATGGCAACACAGTTTCACCTCTCATTTTAGTCTTTGAAATGTAAAATGGTAATTCCATTTCTAGTAAAGGATAAGCTGGTCAAGACTTACTGGCTTGTTTCTGGTAACAAGTGATGCAGCATTGATACTGACTGCTCTTTTCTGATATAACTCACTCTTCTGAAAGAATCACCATTGAAGCCATAGAAGTTCTTATGGTAATGACAAGAAGAGTAAACAGATATTAACTTCCCTTGTGGCTTTTCTCATTGTTTTAATTAATCATGTATCTTCCCAATGCTTACTAAAATAATTCGGCCAGCTTACTAAAATCATTTGACCTATGAGAAAATGCAAACAATAACAAGAACATGGAAAGTTATTTCTTTCAGAAAATGTATTTACACATCCACACTTCTTCAAACTGCAGAAACCGATGTTAAATTCTGTCAATCTGATTTTTTAATTTTTATTTTCACTACCGATTCTGAATGGTTAGCACATAATGTGCTATATCTTCAAATACATTAATGTCAAATTGTACCAGAAAGAGAGTAAGAACAGCAATTATGTGTCATTTTGAAAGCACTTGGTAAGGCTAGTAGGGTGACAGAGGGGAAGTAAATGGTCAAACTACCCAGAGAATATTTTGCATTCTAATTTTTTCCTTCCTTCCTTTTCATCTTATGAGGTCACTGGCCCAATATTTCTTCATTTTCTGCTCATACTGAACTACTTGAAAATCAGCTTCAACTAAGTTTTAAGGGGTATTTTTTTCCAGATTTCTCTAATTCTATTTCAAGTGAATATATTATCACAAAATAGATGTTTTACTCCAAACAAAACTATTTTGAGGGCTCGCATAAACATGTATTATGAATCTAAATGAAAAGGCCTGGTACCACATTAAGAAATACCATAAGCAATAGTCAGCCTTTTCAAGTTATTTTAACTGCTATGATAATAGTGCTCCATGTATTCAGAAAGCCTTATTAGAGTAAAATTACTCATTGCATCGTTTCTAAATGCAACGTATATTTTCATTGATATTTATTTTGTAATAAGCTACACATTTATGTTATAATTAAAAAATGAATGCTATTGAAATATGTGTTCTGATACAGCAGATACACTTTTTAGACATGCTGAACATGCCTGGGGATTTCACAGGGCTGCAGAAGAAACAAGAAGCCCCACCACAGCTCATATAGGCACTGTACAGCCCAGCTGCTCAAAGGGTAGCTGGACAACAGTCAGTAGGTGACCAACAGATACTAATGCTATCATGGACTGTCGACTATCACAGTAACACAAGCACAACCCTGTTAGCTATATAAACAATTTAAGCCACTTGAAATTACTCATGGAGGGCAGGGAAACCAACCCAAAACCAACTATTGGATCATTTTAAGAACTGATTTCTACTTGCACTTGGTTTCATGAACATACTCTGCACAGTTAGGCCTCACAATTCATACACCGGTTCCCAAACATTGAATCTGTTTTGTATTTTAATACCACAATAGAGAGAAAAAGTTTGTAAAAAAATCTTTTTTATTCTTTGTTACACAACCCTGATAAGTTAACCTGGGAGCCAAGAAAAGACTGCAGTCACATGATGGCATGGCAGTAAGTTACTTTTAAATGCAATTATTAAGCATACTATAGCTTATGGATATCAAAGTACACATATTTTCTTCAATAATAGCTTTCAAATGGCTCCAGATAGCCATCAGTGCCCTTTCAGAAAGGCTTGGATGTTCACTTAAAGTCTAGCCAGAGAAATAAAAGGGTGAACAAAAAGAAAGCAGTACCTAAACTGAAATTATTTATTACTTCATCTTTAGATATCCAAAAAGCATCTTTTAGTTTTAAGTATTTGTTTCATTTATAATTTTCCTAATTTTACTTTACTCAGAGATGCTGTTTCTCTCTCAAGCAAGATTAACTTGAATGGCTGAAATAGATGAGCTTAATTTCAGAATTAAGCTAAACGCTACAAGGTAGTGCAATTTCATGTAAAGTCAGTATCACAAGTGCAGAGTTTTAAGGAAGACGACATCTGGCGTATGCTGTTATTGAGATACTACAAACAAAAGGAAGTTTGTAACTTCAAAGTTTTATTACGAAGTCAGTATTAGAAAGATGATCCCACTGCTGAGAAAAGAATCCTTTGCAACTTCAATATTCATTCTGTCAGTAGCTTCCTACATCAAAACAATTCAGTTATCTGCTAGGTAATGCTCTCTAACAAGAACAAGAAATAAGAGTTCAGCATGTTCCCCTAATTGGCAATAAAGGCATAGAAGTATTTTATAATATGAAGAGTCTTTTTTCCCCCATGCATATAATTGGAAAAAGTCTGAAATCCATTAATGACACCAGAAAGTAAACACAGGCATTTAGGAAATAACATGTCTAAAATATCAAGGGATTAGCCTATAAAGCTCATTATTATCTAAACCAGCCTTTTTAGAAAAAAAAATTGGTCAAAAGTGCACGGACTATATGTAGATGGAATTGTTTTTCCTGAAATTGGCTAACTTTTATAATTTCATACCTTTTCTTTACACATGTGCACTTTCAAAGTAGTGCTTATTTACTTGGTGTAACAGAGGTTGAGCTACTGCCTAAAACCCAAGCGAACAACTTCACACTGATCGCGTATAACCAGTCCTGGACTTTCTTTTTTGAAGAAAACAGCTTTGTATCTTAGCGTCACCAGCGCGCTTCATCCACAGCTTCTCTCTCGCTAGGAGACGTCTGTGAAGAAGCGATGCAAGACCATGCTGTTCAATAAGGCGTTATAAAAAATACACACATAAAATATGACTATATGGCTGCAGGATCCCATGGGAAAAAAAGAACACAAACCTGCCTTTTGCATTTCTCGACATTTTGATCCAGATTCCAGGGGAGCCGAACGGGCATTTCACACCACACAAAACCTCCTTACACTACAGCCGTACTGCCATTGAGGAAATCAGTTAAGAGCAGCAGAGTCCCTCTGGTGTCATTGATTCTTCTCCAACAAGCATTCAGAAAAACAGAATAGGGAAAACACACTGTGCCTGGGACTCCACATCATCAGCAATCATAAGGATTTATATAAATCATGTAATATTTGGTTCGTATCATTTAGGCTAAGGATAAGGCTTGACAAGTCACTGGGTCATGACTCTTTTTGCGCCTTCCCAAAGGGAAGTTTGCAAATTTTCTTTGTAGCAACAGATTTGGCCACCAAAATCTGAATGTGCTAGAAAAAGTTTTGTTCAATCTCTTGGCATTTCATATCAAATCAACACAGGAAAGTGTAACATTTTTCCTTTACAGCTGAAACTAGAACTAGACCTCATACCTGCTAAGAGCTGTATTTGGATGGTGAGGGTCAGCATATGCAAATCCCTTAGTGGGATCAGAATGTTAATTACTACATGCTCAAATTATTTGCTTTCAGCTCCTTTAAATACAACATCCATCAAAGATAAATTACAGTATTTAAATTGCCTTCTGCCTGTTGTTTTTCAAAGGAAAAAAAAAACAAATGAGTCTTCACATAGTTATAAAATAAGCAATATGAAGAATTACTCCATATTTGCCTTTCCTGATTTTCCACCTTATTCAAAAGCAGGGCAACTGCTTAAACAATATACTAGAAAAACTACAAAAATATAGCACCTCATCCTGTAATTATTTAGTTAAGTATTTTTAGGGAATCTTTGTTCCATGACATTATAAGTCCATTAGGAAACAACATTATTAGCCTGCTTCCTGCGGTGGTTCCTTTTGTACTTTATAGCTCAATGTAAACGTGAATGCAGAATCTGTAGCGAGGCATCCTGTGCTTACGGCAATGAAACACACATTTGGCGCACAGAAGTACTCAGACTCAGGAGTTTTCCTTATCAGATGAATTAATACTGTAGGGTATTTTTCACGCTACTGTTTTATTCCATATGACTTATTGCACAAATTGCATTTAAATTTATTATAGCACTGAAGTCAAAATGAACTGTAAAATATCCAGATGTGATTTTCATTTTAGTCTGTGGCTATACTTGACAGTTCCTTTAAAAATATTTGAGATACTTATACTACCATAAACATAATATTTAATATCATAATAAATAATAAAAGAGATTGTGTTTGCATCCAAAGACAGATTACAGGCTTCAAAAAGATGAGAAGAGAAATAATTTTTCAAATCTTGAGACTTGTGCTCATATTCGACCTGGACATCTAACCAAATTTATTGTATTGTTAAAAGCTTTCAATAAAGGAGCAGCTCCATTGCTCCTAACAGATCATCTGGATGTGCAACTCCCTGATAAGTTTGACAGGTGGATGTGAGATCTTTCAAGCTTTTATAAGCATTTTATAAATTAATAAAAACCCTTCACTGTCACAGGAAGTCCTCCTAAATGCCCTGATCCTCCTGCTGTGTGGTTAGTGCTGAGGCAACAGAACACAAAATCTGTCATAGGATGGAAACACCACCACCCCTGCTCCGGGAACACAGACATATTTAGTCATGCATGGGAATAGTCTCATTTTGTTCTATTCACACTCATGAAGTTAAGCACATACAACTGCCTGCCTGACTGAAAGGCATGTTAGCCAAAAAAAATCTTGTATGTAGAAGTTGAGAGGGGAGGCTCACAGCCTTCCAGGTGAGCATCCCACCTCCCAGGTCTCTGTGTTCTGCTCCCATAGAATGCTTGAGAGGTCAAGCCAAGGGGCACCAGTGGAAAGAAATAAACATAGGACTGCTATTGCTAGCATCTAGTCATTATACTTGTATCAATTATTCATGCCATATGAGGATGTTGACAATTTAAAATGAAAATCTGCAGCAAATGCCTACTGTCTCCATGTGGGTAATTTAAGATGACAAAAAGAAGAAACGAGGTATTGCTCTTTTTTATACACTTTCATGTTATGCTAAAGTACAGCCATATAGTTCCCAACCTAGAGTAGCAGTTGCTTTATTTTGTTTTAATTAACTCAGCTTCTTTTGCTGATATAATTGACTATTAGATTGTTCTGTAAAGTCAAGAATGCATCACAAAAATTAATACTTTGTGTACTTAAAAATGGAAAAATATCAGAATGCTCCTTCCATTGTAATCCAAAGAATATATGCGCAAAGACTTTTGTTAAGCATATGTTGGATAAAATATTTTAAATATCATTTTCAACTTATGAACAATCACTGCTGCTGAAAGACAAACTACAGGTGCTTACAGTTAGGTGACAGCAGCCTAGCTTTATCATCTTTTGTATAGTACAATTAAATTTCATTCTTTGAAATTTCCCAGCCAAGGAATGTGAACAGGTCAACAGAAATCTTTAGCTGAGCTTTCTCCTACTGAACCCAGTATAGGCTCATTACCCAAGAAAGGGTTGACACAGTCAATGAAGCTAAAATAACAACTAGACTGTAGTTTTACTTACAGCCATAAACTGGTAAGCAAGATTATTATCCACTGTGGGGCACCACCATACATGCCATAGTTGAGGGCTACCAAACAGTGTGAGGAGACAGGAGATCTGGTTCATGCAGAGCTAGCCCAAGCTCAGAGTTCATCACTTAGCAACTCTTTTCATTCTCAAGGCTGGCCCTGGCTGCTAGCAAAAAAGAAAAAAAAAAAAAAAGAAAAAAAATCCTGCTTGGCCTCAACCTGTGTGCTCTTCACAGGAAGACACCTTTACTCTTTCTAATGAAGATGGACTATATATTATGCTGTTTATAATTCATTCAGGTAGGAGTGAGTAGGCAAAGGTGATGCTAGCAGATACGCAGCACATGGCCAAGACAGCCAACACACAAATGAATTCAAAACTTTAAAAGCTTTCCACAAGCCCCAGTGAGAAAAGCCACAACACGCTGAAGATCTCTGTCAAGGTTTTATCTATAAAAGGAGTAGCTCACAGAGTGGAAATTCAGACACAAACTGTAAGCTAGTGAGGCTTACAAAACACCAGCTAGTGACGAGTACAGACCAAGCTGATCCCCCAGTACTATTGTCTCTTTTCTCAACCCCCACAGATTTTGATTTCTTTTTTGAAAAGACACTATGAATAAATTAAATAGAATAGTCAGGCTTTTCACATCAGGAACTATTGTTGATGTTACAGGAGATACAACACAGTCAGATAGAATGGGTTGCCTTGAAAGGACAACCCAGAAGCAGGCAGGGACACATGATGACACTGAAACACTAGGGATTGTCCTGTACGTAAACCCATGACTAGTGCAAGCTGATCTAGCCTCAGCCCTCCTGGAAGGAATACCAAAACACATTAATTCATGCTTTCGGACTGTTTCTGCATATAGCTAGTGAACCACATGTCTTCCTATGCTTGTCTTCCAAACACTTCTGTCTGCATGGGTGATGGTATTTTTCTTGTTTGGAGTCATGCTTCAGTTACCTTATTGCCTGATAGCTTAATTTCAATGTCTAAACCTACACATAAAAACTAAATACAAGCAGCCCAGGGGTAATGATGATAATCTGATGACTAAAATATTAAATGCTAGCATAAGGCCAACTTTATGCATATACTCACTATCCTAACAAATAATAGTCTCTGTTAACCCTTCTTACAGTTTTAACCTGTAAAACCATGGAATACTGCATCCTTTTGTCAGAGAAGGAAAGGGAGACTCAGTTACCTATACGATACAAGTCATAGAGCATTTCTACTTTCTGGTTCTCCAGTCCAAGTCTGGAGCCATTCCCAGAGTTCAGTCGAGACAGCTGGCAGGAGACTGTGGTAGAGGAATGACAGCAACCACAGCTACCCACAAGAGAAACAGAACAATTCTTTCCACTAGGGAATTACCATTGGGTTTCTTCAGCTATCCTGTTAGTATAGAGAATAAGATTTTTCACTGCCCAAACCTGTAATTTTAAAATAACTAATAAAATCCCAGTACATCTTTATTATACATGGTAAAGTTTATTTTCACTATGTTAATTTTTACATCTATTTTCTTCAGAATGACGGTCTTTTAAAACCCCAAAGATCAGATAAGCAGGCAAATGTCAACGAATATCAATTATTTTTTAAATAAAATTCTGGAAGCAGCAAACTTTATATAATATGCTATTTTAACAACAAAACTAAGGCAATTATTAGCCTTTTGAAGAGAAAGGATGTAAAAATTATTGTTGCTTTATAGAAAAGTTTAATGAGGTTTTGTAGTGAGTACTGTTTTTATTGTATTTTCTTATAACAAATGCTTGAAATAGCTTCCAGAAAACATTCAGCAGATATTTATTTCCCAACAATAGATGACTCTAACAAAGCACATAAAACCCTCTCATTCTCTTCCTGTGTGTTTGAGCTTCAGCAGTATGACCAAATGACGATAACGAATTGACTTTCATAGAAAAGTAAAGCAACAGATACTTTCCAGATGTTAGAAATGAGTGGATAAAAAGGAGGAAAAACTTATTAAAAAAATAACTGAAAGACAAATGAACTGGAATAAACTGAGTTGATACAATCATGTAAAGTATTATATACATTGCTACTTAAAATTGCATGATACCAAATGTTCATTTTTAACAAATCATACCACATTATTTGTATTTATAGTTCCTAGGGTGAACTTGATAAATACCCATGAATAATTCAAGCATTAGCAACGTTTTGCTTCCTCACATTAAAACCAAGTAATTCTAATTAGCGGTCTATGAAGCATACAAAATCCATGGATTTTATGGGAAAATGACAAAATGAACAACAAAGAGAAAAGGAGAGGGAACAACACAGTGGACCATTTGTCTAGCTTCTCTTTAGAAAGGTACATTTCTGCAAGGGAGAGAACAGCAAAGTGTGCATTTGCAAGCATGCTTGTGTAGCATCGAGAAATGGTGAATATATTTAGTCCAACTTTTAACTCTTTTCAACCATCTGAAGTAAAATGTCTATCAGTCTGCTTTTTCCAGTGTTGATAAAATGCAAAAGTGATTGCAATAATTGCACATGCCTAATCTTAGAAGGGAATTCTGGGGGAAAAAAGAATGCCTTCTGTACCAGGAGTTGATTAAAGGCAGCATTTTTTAATCTATCCAATGGTTTTAAATACAGTCCAGAAAACTCTTAGTGGTTTAATAGCTATATCAGAAGAGCAACAAATGGCATCATTCATTACTCGGCCTATACACATCTGTAGTTACGCCAAAGCAAAACATCTTCATGATATCTCTAGCCATATATGCAACAAACAGCAGTATGCCAATAAATGTAGTTTCATACAATTTCTCCACTGTGTTTAACATACTCTAATGGGAATGGCTTGAAAACTTTTTAATATTGACTTGCCTATTAAGCCATTCAGTAATTTAAATAACCATCTTTAACAGTCCCAAATTTCATTAATCCTCTGAAGACAGAGCTACTGACCAAAACAATGAATATAATAGTTTTTAATTTAGTGACATATGAGAGAAAAGCACTATCCATTACAATGATGAAGCAAAAAGCAAATAATCAAAAAGCAAATACAGTCTCCATAATTGTACGTGCTGAATGTCACCCAAGGTAACTATAATACAAGTGTGTAGGCTGTAAATCCTCATCATAAAATGATGTAATTCTTCATATCATGAAATAACATTTTTTTTCATGACTGCACATACTCTAAATCAGAAAAACATAGGTAAATATTTTCTTTAGTTTAAATTCTGCCTGAGACTGCTTCACTTAAGTCTGTTCCAACATCAATGAGAAGATCAGTACCTGAAGCTGTGAAGTCTCTGACACTCGATGGTCCTGAAAAAGAACCTTTTAGCTGCAGGTTTTATGTGTTCTCAGCAGATAATATTCATTGTTCATGTTCATTCTAATGCATCCTTTCTCTACCACAGTTTCTTTCACTGGAAACTTTATCTTGAATTGCTATATACTCTACTATCCTACTATACTCAGTAATGAGCTAAAGCTTCAATTTTCTGGAAGCCGTTTTTCTTCCTTTTCCTGACACTTTCATTATATAAACATTTGATAAGTATGTGATCAACAGAATATTTACAATAATTGAACAACTAAGCTGCTAGTAGTAAGAGTTTTTCAAAGCAAAATTTAACAATAGGCAATTTGAAAGTCCGTATGACTATTATTATAGCACAGTAGACAGTCACCTGGAGAAAAAGGGGGTTTTGTGTAGAAGAGTCCAGGAACAGCAGCAATATTACAGTGGTGAAAAGGGGAAGTACTGAATGAGGGAGATTACTCCACTGACAAAGCATAAGCTAACATATGCCTATACTGACAATTCATTATAATTCCAAAATAGTTATTAAAAAAACCCCAAAACCAAAACCCAACACTGTCAGATTTTAGATAATTCACTAATAGGAAATAGGATTACTTTCATAGGTAATTTATTCAGAATAAATCAATCACTGAGTTTACTCTTGATGGAGATCCATCAGAGATTCAATTTCATTACTCAAAGTAGAATTAGGTAAATAAAGGACTCTTCAGTTTAATGCCTGAATGAAAAATATCAGATCAATCAGAAATATTTTGTTAGGCCTAAAATTAAATATTACTTTAATTGAAGAATTATTTACCATGTTAACCTTATTTTTAGGTTTAAAAAAAATAAATGTATCACCATTTTGAAAAGTCAATTTCATTTGAAAAACCTGAATCCAATCATTAACTTCTTTAAAAAACAAAAAACAAAAAACAAAAAACTTGTTTTAGTAGCTGAAGTTTCTTAGATTAACTGCACATGAATTTGCAAGAAGAAATTAAACTCTGAAGAAAGATGCAGCTTCAGAGCACTGCCTTTTTTCCCTTCTTTCCATCCCTACAAGTGCTCCCCAAATTACAGACTCAAAGAAACATTGGCTGGAAGGGGCCTCTGGAGGTCATTTTGCCCTGCCTCCTGCCTGGGACTACCAACTCCAAGTGAGCTCAGTCACGCCTCTGCCTGGCCAAGTCTTGAAAACCTTTGAAGATGGAGATTTTACAACCTGAGTGACCTGTTCCAGAGCTGCACTACCCTCCTTGAGAAAAGTTCTTGCTAATGACCTGTACCTGCCAACCTGTAATTTATGGCCTGCACCCCTTGCCATATCATCTGGCACTATCAAGAAGAGTAACTCTCAAGCAGCTAGTAAGCTGTCACAAACTCTCTAGGACCTATAGTTAAAAGCCACCTTTTTGTAGACACAAGATCCAGCATTAGAGATATGGAATTGACAATTCCCTGAGTTCATGTAAAAGCTTCATGAATTTCTGCAGAAAATATAAAGCCCATTCTTTAGGAAAACAGATATTCATAATTTCAATTACATATATTTTTCAGAAATGTTAGAGCAAGAGAGGCCTCACAGACCTTCTTTGCTCTTGTAGTGACCACAGACATAGTCACCACAGAAATTACTAATGGAAATACAAAAAAAAAAAAAAAAAAAAAAAAAAAGGCGTAAACAACTTCTGTTGGAGGCTGCCATTTCTGCTCATTTTCAGGGGAAAAAAAGCTTACAGAAAACCAGAAGACTAAAAAGTGTTTCATATAGAAATTACTTTAAAACACATTTATAATAATGAATTATACAGATGTTTTGAAGACAGAACTTCCAAAAACATACAATTACAGCTACTTGAGAGAGTTCAAGAAGCCCAAAGGTTTTCTTTTTAAAATTGTCTAGTGCTTTAAAATTGATTTGATAAAAGCTTATCTAATTTCAATGGATTCCTTAGTTTTCATCTTCTAACTTTCAATAGAAGTGTAAAAGAATGTATTGCATTTTTATACACTATAATGGCAGTGAAAGCAGAAACAACAAACAGAACAAGCAATTCCTCAGCTCATGGCTTCTGTACTCTACTTTCACTTGATTAAGGTGTAATCAAGTCCGTGAATTCAAAGCAGGACAGAAAAAACTGATTGCATATGAATTCAGTGAATCTCATCCCGATAGACTATTTATTTCAATGATGAAAGACTAAGTTTTTGAATGACTATTTTATTTAAACAGGAAACAGTATCTGATTTTTAATACTACTGTGACCATGGTGTTTTTAATGTGCTCAGGGATAAGATAGCCAAGATAGCAACAATGTATTTGTTTTATTTCTTCTTCCATATTAGGTGTAGTATGTAAACCAAATGAAGATTTTCAATGTACCACTGTACATACCAGTCTAACAAATATTATTCTTCCTCATCAAGCACAAACTGATGAAAACAAAAATTCATTTTTCTAAATTCCTCAATGCTCCTAGGTACAGAAACACATCCCTCAGTGTAATACCCCTCTTGGGGAGTTCTGTACTAGCACGATCTAAATGCAATAAAAATTATTTTTTTAAGAAGAAATCTTTCTTTTCAATCATGGAATTAAGAAACAAAGACAAATAAACCCCACATGCTAAGCTATAACATAAAAACTTTTTATTTCTGTTCTATATCTAAGCTCCATGGTTTTTTGAGTGGGTTCCAAGTTTGCTTAAATGAATTCTCCAGTCCCCAATGTTTTAAAATAATCACTTTTTAAAAACTTTCACTGTGCTAATGTTTGTTTCCATAGAAACAGGACTGAAAGCAGGAGCTGCTGTTAAAAGAATTAGATTTCTCTCCCACAAATGAAAGACTTAAAAATAATAATATATTAATAAAACTATTGTCAGAATATATATTTTCTCATTTTGCAAAAACGGAGCATGATTTTACATCCACTGGAGTTAATAGGACTATCACTTGTGATTACAATAGAATATGCCTAAATTACTAAGAACATATTACTGAGTTAAAAAAAAAAACTGATCAAAAGATTATTCAGTTAAATGAATAATTTTCTAATGAATTTTTAAATCAAATTTAGCAGGTGACTGTCAGATGAGTCCATTTTTAGAAATATTACAATGAAGAATTGTGAGCCAAAAATGTAAAATAATAGTTGCTGAGGGTTATTACTGTTTACATAATTTATTTATATTACTGTTGCTTAATTTTTTGAGAGTTAATTACTTTGTTAAAAGTATTTTACAGTTAGTCAGATACGTTTCTAAACTCCAGCCAGACAGTAAATGAATCTACAGACGTCACGCTGGCATAAACCTAAACTTCTGTAGGATTAAGTACATACTTATTTTACAGTAATTAAGAGATTTGCATTTTTCCTCACAAACGCCCTCCTAAGTGCACTTCTCTGCATACCTTGTAAACATTTAAACACCTCCTGTAAGAAAATTAGTAACTTAAGAAATAATAATTTACCTCTCCCCAAACCATAATTTCAGTCAAAATCTTGAAGAGAGAATCTATCCAGGATTGGCTTGCAGTTAGTAAGGTTCCTGAACTCACAAAAATCTTACCTGTGCAGAGTTCAACTGAGTTAAGACACTGAGTTATTCCAATTCATTGCTGCACAACTATAATTTTTAAGCCTGAAATGATAGACAAAGACAACTTTTCTCCCTTTACATCAGCCCCAACCACTTCATTCTCTGGATCAGCTGCTGTTATACTGCATATATATACTGCTATATAGAACAGCAACAAAGCTGGTGAAGTGAAGGGTCTAGAGAACAAGTCCTATGAGGAGTAGCTGAGGGTTGTTTAGCCTGGAGAAAAGGAGGCTGAGCCTTATCGCTCTCTACAGCTACCTGAAAGGTAGTTGGTCTCTTCGCCCAAGTAACAAGCAATATGACAAGAGGAAATGGCCTCAAGTTGTGCCAGGGGAGGTTTAGATTGGATATGAGGAAAAATTTCTTCACCAAAAGGGTTGTCAAGCATTGGGACAGGCTGCCCAGGGAAGTGGTAAAGTCACCATCCCTGGAGGTATTTAAAAGACGTAGCACTTAGGGACATGATTTAGTGGTGGACTTTGTAGTGTTAGGTTAATTGTTGAACTTGATCATAAGGGTCTTTTCCAACCTAAATGGTTCTATGATTAAGGCAGACACAGCCTTTGATAGCTCAGGTTTGCATGAAGCTTGGGGACTTCCCGACTGCACCACTGAGAGTGGCCCAATGAATTAGTATTGGTCACAGCAACAGCAGCACCCAGGGCTTGGGAGGATAGCTACCTTCAAGTTCGGAAGGAGCCATGGTAAAGAGAACATCTGAACAGCCTTAGACTTTGAGCATTCTTCCAGATTTTCCACCCTTGAGGATTGAAGCAAAGCTATTGTTGCAATTCTCCTACACAAGGTATTACCGTGTACATACCTTTTTCTAGACCTTACTACCTAGTTAGGTAGTAGCCCCCAACCTACTTAGGTTGATTAACCCAAATAATGTTGTCGTCCTAAATTTTACTATACAAATACCTTTGTCATTATTCTGAAAGATGAAATAGGTATTTGCATCAATTCAAGCTGAAACCCATCAAACAACTGACACCAGTCTTACTATAGACTTTGAGACCCATCACTGAAATTGGTGACCCTGTGTGAGATTAAGACATTTAGCATTTTCTTAGTCAGTTGTTCAGTCTGGAGAACTCGTATCTGGCCTATGGTTGGGGGGACAGTTTTGCACTCTTCTGTGAGGGTAAAATTTCCTTATAAAGCTCAAATTATGCAAATTTATTTTCCTACGCTCACAGTTTTTATCATATATGGAAGAGAATTCTGATAGATAAACATTTGCAAAAAATGCCATGGTTGTACTTTACAAATGTGCAGGTATTTTTAATAAGCATTTTGGGGGCATTATTTAAACCAAACTACTACTTATATCTCTTCATATATTTTGATCAACCATACAACAAAATGACTGCCAGTACTTTTTCATAAGAGAATCTATTTTTACTAGTAGGTGAGTCTACTAATTTCTAAATTTCTTTAAAATTCTGAAAGGACATTTTATATCTTTACATTTGCAACTTACATGTTTACCATTACCACCTTAGGTTTTTCTCTATATTAGAAAATTGCTCCCATGAAAAAGGTTTCTTCCTCCACAATGCACCATGAAAAATGCATTCAAGAGAATGGTTAACTTCTCAGCATTGTATCTACCTTCCTTGTTTTCTCCCTCTGGTTGACCAAAGAAGTCATCCACTCCTTTGAAATATCTTGACAGTGGGCAACTACTTCTTTAAGACTGTTTTGTCACTTGAACTAGCCATGCTAGGAATTTAACTCTCATAATTTCCATTCTACATATCTTCCGGTGTAATTTATGCCTTAAAAAAATCACTACAGCTGAATTAAAAACTCTGAAGTTTTTATGTTTGCCCCAAGTAATTAAACTTTGCTTGTGAGATTATAACATTAAAGTGCCATTTATCAACAAACTAAGGATTTCACTTCCTTTAATTTTGATGTTAGGTTGGTTTATTTTTAACAGTGAATTCTTCATTGTATGAAATCCCCTGCCTAAAGGTTAGTTTAACTGCATTAGATTTTAGCACTTTTCTTATCATTAGAGGGTATGAAATTCTTTGGATATAATATGGCTATTTCAATTGTCTGATACAATTTGTTCTGTCTGTAAAGTTGATTGTCAGGTACCACATAACTGTATTGATTTTTGTTGAGATTCTACTGTGTTTCAGGAACATCTATTATAGCAAGGCTCTTTCTATGATGTTTCTTCTCATTGATTTCTTCTACTAAGTAGTGCTAATCAAAACTGGTAGAGCATTTTTCATTCCCCAAATTACATGTAAATGATAACATGTTTTCTTAAAAGTACTGCCCACTGTTACCAAAGAAAATGTTTGGAATAAAGTCTTGATAAAAAGTACCATAGATATAAAAAAGTTAAAGCTTTGTCATCTGGTGCAAGGCCCACTAGCTTAATCCAGTGGTTTAACAGAAGATATAAATTCAAAACTCTGACTCCAATATGTATTTCTGCAGGACAAAAGTGCAGTTTAAAGGAAATCTTGCAATGAACATGTGTATTTTCAGAATTGTGGGGTTTAATCTTCTTCATGTAGTTTGCAAATAAAATATTCCGGCAGTTTAAATTGCACGGTATACCAGTTTCACTGGTGCATTTGTGCTTCTGCTCCATGTAATGGACAAGTGAGAGGAGAAAATATGACAGCTTTTCTCTCCCTAGGGAAATTATATTGCAATTCTGCCCAAAAATCTGGAGCTGCATTTTGGTTTGGTACAACATTTTATTTAGTCATAACTATATTTTGTAAATTTGTATTTTGTTTTTAGGTCAGTAGTACTCCAGTGACCAAAGCTGGGTCATATAGCTATCATTATGGACTTCTGATGACATCTGTATTCGCTTTGGATTCCCCATTCAGTTTGTCCTCTGTCTTTACGTCTTATTTTGTTGCTAATTACAGATGATCTCATATTTACAGTCAGTTTGGATTGTATGTTCCTTTATTTCCACTTCTGTTGGTGTCTTCATTGTAAAACAGAAACAAAGTTGCAACCTATTACATTTCAAAAGGCAAGTTTTTATCTTGTGGAAAAGAGTTTTAATTCGGATTTTGGAATTTATTAGTCATCCTTGTACTCAGTATCTCACAGTTTATAGCCAGAGTGTTAAAATGCCCCATCAGTAGAAGCTTGTTATTTTCACATGTGATATAAACAGCATCTTAGTCTCAACCGCTCATTACTTTGCCATGTTTCACCAGCAGCTTCTGTTGACCCTGGGCTACAAGAGGAAATGTCATAACACAGCATTGGCACAGTTGCCACTCAATGTCTATGACACTTTCAGATGCCCAGAGGTGCATGACTTCCCAGTGACTTGCAACGCCGCCACTGAGCCTACCCTGCTCACTCTAGAGGTGAGGCGGCCACAAGTCCCCAGTAGTCTAAAACATCTCGTGTGAACTCAGATCAATTCAATCTTGCCTCTTCTACTGTAGCAGAATTACTGTAGGATCACTGGTAATATCAGTTGGAAGAAAACATAGCCTACATTTCAGTTTCTGTGTGATAGGACACAGCATTTGTCCAGTATCATTCCTGCTCTGGATTCCCAGACATCCTCATTTCCCATTTTTGTACGTGAACAGTAACAACATTCAATGACTTGCAAGGACCAGAAAAGTTACCACCAATGACTAGAAGACAAGCTTAGGAAGTTCAAGCTCTAATTTTAGCTTCCTTGTTAGAACTTTGCCACAACATATTCATAGTTCCATATAATCTTTACCTCCTAGTACACATAAAAGCAGAAAACAGCTAGCTGAAAAAATTTTTCCCCTTTTTCCCCCCCTGATGTTACAGATCCCCTTATGTGTTTCTTTTGCTTCTGTTTGCTTCACAGTTAAGCCACTGACACATTCTATATATGCAGTTTTAAACCTACTTCTCCCATCTCACCATTTCAGTGATCTTAGTTTTACCATTATTTCATCAGCTAATCATGGAGATTAGCTTCTTCTAACCTATTCTTCTAATCACTTCTTCCAACCTATTCATCCACATATTTAACCCAACCATTACCCATTCCTCTGTTTACTTCACAGTTCTGCATCTTCATTTAGGTACACAGATTTTATCCTGTCTTTGTCAGATGAAACATTTTCTGCCCTTCCCACACCTTTCCTTATGTTCAAATCCCAGACACTTCATTATGTGGCACTTCAACATTCATCTCGAACAGGGCCTCCGTACAAGGAAGGAAGCTGTCAACAGTGGTACCATGCACACTTCTGATTATTTATAACTAAGCATGTTAAAGCATGTTATCATGTTGGTGTGCATCCAAAGTCTTCAATGATGTTGTTAATCATGTAGACCAGTAGCAGGATTAATTAAAGTAAGCCAGATAGCAATTTGAATTTTCATTTTAGCAGAGTGCTAAGTGTCATACATATTGGATAAAAATAACTTCAGCATTGTTTTTCTGAAGAATTCAATGAGAATATTAATTCTTTCCACCATACCTTAAATAACTGTAATAGGAGCACAATTATATTTCATGAACAGTGTTTCATCTTGATTTTTTTTTCTCCCCTTAAAATATACGTAGTAGAATAGGAACATCTTAGATAATTGCACAAAAGAAAGGACAGTCATATACAGATCAAATTTTTTGTTACTTTTGCAAAATCCACACTCATAGACGAACGCTGTGTTTTCCTATGAATACACAAGAGCAGCATCGGTGAATTTATGCAAGCAACACGTTTCAAGACTGCCAACAATGAAGCATCGTTCAAACTGCACTGTATTTTATGAATAAGCCTGTAATGTTATATTATGATGAATCTATTTGACATTCAGCGGTGTGATGCAGTGCATAATAATTATAATAATGCAGTGCATGGCTGTAGCTTATTATATGCATATGGAAGACGCCAATGTCTTTAGGATGGACATTTAACTCAAGGTAGGAGGAGAGAGACAGGAATAGACTCAAGGAATGTAAGAAAGTCCTCATCTCAAAGTCTGATGGTATTCTGAGAATCTATGTATTCAATATACACACTCAAACACACACACTGTTAAAACAGCAGAGAGATCATCTTGAATTAGAATGTAAGCCTTTCTCTTCTTTTTTCAAAAAAATATATAGCACATTATGTTTGTGATTTCTTGGGGGTTTGGGCAGACAAGAGGGGGAATTTTATTTTAATTTAAAATAAATGTTATCTATTGTCAATACTTCCAATAGATTTAAGGAAAAAACTGAATGAGATCCCTCTATAAAAGTTCCCTTTCCTCCCCAACTCAGGGGATGGACTTGTTCTTCAAATTAATTAGAAGGAAAGTCCTACAAGAAATACAGCTGGTCTCAGTAACATCTGCCTTACACTCTATTGTTTGGGTTTCCATTTCTTAATTTTTTGAGACCCAGATTCTTTTTTGTTTGCACAATGGAGATTAATTCGAAGAATAGGAAAGAGAGAGTCTTTAGTTTTACCAATGCTACTCATCAATATGTTGAACACATGATCTGAGGATATTATTCTTATTCCCCTCCAGACTTTGAGTCATTATGGTAATTTCTTCCCTTCTTGCAACTTTATAGTGCACAGCGCAGCCCCAATTTATGATGTGTTGAACAAAACACAACAAAGAAATAAAGGGGTCAATAGAAGCTGTTAGCTACAAACACGTTACAGGCAATATACAACACCAGCGGTTGAATATTGACCTCGGGGCATTAACTCTATATTGGCATGCCATGCTACAGCACATGAACACATAGTCATCTTTACAACACAGAGCGGAATTTAAGAGACTCACATAATTGCCTGCGAGAAGGTACAGGAGCACTTCCAAATGCTGTGCCCTGTAAATAAAACACATTTTTTTTTTTTGGAGCAAAGGATGTCAGATTAACAGCAGCAGCAAATGAAAAAAATGACAAGACATGAAGAAAATGAAGGCAGTGAAACGGAATAGAGACTGTTTAGATAGAGGAGCTTGTTATTACTGAAGAACTGCAGTTCCTATTTTCAGATAAACATAAATTATAGTGGAGAACGTTCCAGGAGTAATCCACGCATCAGCAGACACAATGAACCAAAAAGAGAGAAAAAACAGAGTGAGAAAGAAGACAGAAAAAAAAGTATCAGCATAAGACAGGCATGCTCACACTTGTCAGAAATTAAATTTGATGTAAAGGACAATGTACAGAGTATATATTAAAGTTAATTCCTTTACAAAAATAAGAAGGCTCAATTACACCAATGTCTTAGCTGATACTGTCACTGTTTGAAGGTAAAGTACATTTCAAACAGGTAGGAAGGAGAGCAAGCACAGTACAGTTTGGTTCCTGCCACTTCCTCCTCACCTGCTCTCCAAAATTCTTTAACAAGTCCTCACTGGGTCAGTTTGATGACAGCTGATAGGAAGCAGCTTTATTAAATCCCCGATCAATATACGCAGTATGCTCTTTCAGTAGATAGAGTGCTTCATCTTTTATGTATTATGTCAGCAATTACCACACATCTCTGAAATACCAACTGTGCATGTAAAGAAAGTATGAATGAAATGCCAAGCAAGTCATACCAGTTGGGATCTGTAGGCAAGCCTCTTCCCGATGTGATCCCCTACCCCCACTCTCCCCACCTGCCCCCCCCAAAACACCCCAAACTTAGAAAAACAAACCAATAACAGAAAGACATTAAGAGGATGACTATTTAAAGAGAAACTCTAGTGTACAAAATTTGAAGAGCAGTATTAAAACAAACTATGTTGTCTCATTCTCAATCTAGACCATGAATCAGAGCTTTGCTTCGAATTTATGTCCAAGACTGCATCCTCCTTCCCAATGTAAAAGAGCACACTGATCATTTGGACTGGGTAGTCAAGGATGACTACTTACAATAATATTTAGATTGCACTTATTACCTTAAAACAAAAAAATAATCAAACACCTGAAACTTATGAGACTTGAGTGGAGCTTAGCTTCCTTTGAAGTCATTTGACTTCCACCATCTTTTTGAATTCAAGGCTGGGAACTGATTTACCAGGCATTTAGACAGTGTTAGGTATTTGTTCTTTGAGATAGTTTTCTCTTTCAGATCTTGTAAAATTCTGTTTTCCTTTACCTAGAAAGAATGAAGCATATATATGCATATCCAGAAAGCCGCAGAGAGAAACCATCTTTATGCCACTGCTGGCATACCATTTTATTTAAGGAAAAGCAGAATAATTAGGATTATTCATCACTTCAGATGCCATGGCTGTGCCACTGAGACTACCACTCGCTAAGCTGTAGCCACATGCAGCGCTGGGTAGCTCTGCAGAAACCATTTGTCCCACTATGCCCCAAGCTTGTCACTCCGAGACTAACTCCTTCCTGCAACTGTAGTAAGAGGTCACAGTCACCCCAACAAGTAGCCAAGGGGACAAGCTGGTGTTAACTTGTCCTGGGGCAGCAAAAAACCCACTAGCTGCCTCCCTTGTTTCCAAGGTTGCATACACTGCCAGGAAAAGGCAGTAAGCTCTCCTATTTACCAGGCAAACAGTGCAAGCAGGCAATGTGCTCAAAGCCCTTCCCTCCAGGGCAGGCAGTGCCCTGCCAGTGCACTATCCCCCAACCCTATAGCTATTTGTTGAGTTATTTCCGCACTGCCAAAGTCCACCTTTATCTCCAACTAACTTCTCAAGGTAGCCAGAGGACAAGTTGGTTTGGGTACCAAATCTAACCGTATAATCGGCACTTAAACCAGTTCTTCAGTGACTGCTAAGGCTTTACCAATTATTTCCAGTGCTCTCTTAAGTCTTTCGGAACAAAAATACAGTTATTTGAAATACTAAGAATACACGTATTCATCTAAAGCAAAGCTAGAAGTATTGAAGAATACACATTGCACAAGGGCAGTACCACAGCCTCTCCATTCTGTCAACTATAGTCTCTTCTGCTTTGCTTAAAGGCAGCTTTCTAGAAAAGCGGAGGTATGCAGTGGTACCTTATATTAAGGTACCTCCTGAAAGTAAGTTTTCAGTTCATCATTTAAAGACATTGAAATGATTTATGAAACCATATATAAAAAATAAAAGCACAAAATAAATTGGTCTGACAGTGGTTAGCTGACTGCTTGCTTATTTAGCCCAAAGTACTTCTTTTCCTATGCTTTGAATGCGTTGTAGCATCTACATTTTTTCACCCCATGAGTCAAAAAGAAAACATTAAACAGCCTCAACTTACACAAATCCATCAACCAAAGAATTGGGAATTTAATTATTCATTGTTAGTTACTATTATCACTACTGACACCGCTCAAGTAATGTATTTCTAATGACATAATGCTCCTCTGAAAAGCAAGATGCCAATGAATTTGACTGCATTGCTTTTTCAAGTTTCTGATTTCCAGAGTAAATGGCCTGCCAGGGGGAAAAGGATATATGCCTTTATCTTTTAATCAGGCCTTCCTTTCCTTTTTTCCCCTTATATTTCAGAAATAAATGTTATCTTTCAGTAACATCTGGCACAATGATAAGGAGCATTTTTCAAAACTAAGCCAAGTTTCAGATACTCTCCATGGAAAATACAGGCTCTGCTGGAACTCTTAGTAGTTCCACAGTTTTAATCACATATAGCTTTTTTTTTCCTGTCCTCTCTGTGTCATATAACATTTAATCTTAAAGGTGTCTAGGCTTCCATGATAGCATCAGTGGTAAATACTATATTAAGTTTTCCAAGTGCCCTGTGATTCCTAGAAATGTAGACACTTATACAGGGATAAGATAATGCTATTAATAATGCAGAGGCATTGTAGATGACTAGTTACCTTGTAGTTACTAAGTTAATGATTTCTAAAAGCACATTCATCTGAAGCTTCTAAGTGGCTAACCCTTCCCTACCTTTTTGCAGCATAATTTTAACTAAGAGATCACTTACAGAATAGCATCTCTCAAAATATTGCTCTTAGTATACAGTAAAGTTTGAATTTGGATTCATCTTTAAATACTGTTGCACGCATTAGGTTCACCACAGGACACTAATGTACGCTGAGCATTCCCATACATTTTAAATGTAAGTCATTTTCATTCAAAATGTTTTGAAGTTCTTTTAGAGGGTACATAATACATGTTAACAATGGCATCTTCTAAACCTTTATTATGTAAATGCACAGAACACAGGTGCACGTTCAACATCTCAGGATCACTGTGCAAAATGATTTTTTTTTTGTTGATCACTCTGCATATATCAGCTCAATGTCACTTAATTTTTTAATGCTAAAATCCCAGCAAGTCCATGCTGTCACTGATGAGAAGCAGGAAAAAAGTTTTCATGGTGATTGTATCTTTTACCTTTCCTAACCACTTCAATTAGTTCTAAAGACCTTTTTGACTTAACATACATAAATAAATCTCTTTTTGCTAATTCTTTTAACATGGAATAAATTTTAAAAATTATTTTCTTGATGTTACTACATACTTTATGCTTCCAACAAATACCAAAATAGTCTAATGAGCACAGTAAGTTACATTTCATCATCAGCTAATTAACGTGCCAGTGCAAGGAAACTGAAAAAAAAAGTTGCTGTTTGTGATCAGGGACCTTCTGGAGGGAAGGTTTAAAAATGGACAGCCCCTAAATTTCACCTTTGAACATACAGGTGAGGAGAAAAGAGTCATCAGTACCTGACAACTCAGAGCTTAACAGCCAAGAAAGAATCCATCAAGATCCAGAAGCCTCTAAAAGTGAAGCTGTCAGGATGCCTCATTTGTAACACCTGGCCTATTCAGTAGACCAATGAGGGAAATACAGTTTTTAGGACTGCGTCGCCCATGAACACAGTATGATGAGAAAATACACCTGCTTGGGTCTTGATTCCTGCCTACTTACATCCTGTGGCACAAAAAACCCAAGTATTGAGATTTCAGTCTGAAGTGCTTGCTGGCCTGCTGGTCTGGGAGGGCCAGAGGTCATCCTCTAGAATTGAAGTGCTAAACCAGTCAGCATCTTCTGTCTGTAGATGCAAAGTACGTTCAGACACTTTTTTGAATAAAAAAAAGAAAGAAAAAAAAAAGGCTTAAGTGCTCTATGCAACCATATTCATTTATTTAATATTTACCATAGCATCAGATGCTGAACTAAGCACTAACCAATTAGTTAACTCATGCTTAGGATAGATTCCCTAGGTGTGTTCCCTTTGAAAGCAGGGAAAAGACTAATTTTTCTATATGTTCCTGTGCCATACAGTTCAGTGCTACAGTCTTTGCTCCTCAGAAGGAAAAAATAAGAGAGGTTTTTATTTTATCTTTTCGGCCTCCATATAGCATATCCTCAGCATCCCCTCATTGTTAATGCAAGAATGTTTGATTACCCAAAACATCCCTAAAATGAATGTGGATTTTATGCACCACACAAGCACTGTTGTTCTGTTTACATTCCTTCAGTCAGTCATTTATAATTTCTTTTCACTTAGCTTTCAGAAATGCAATCAGAACATTACAAAACTCTGTTCTTTTTGAAAACACTATCAATTTTTAATCTTGTCAAGGTGAGAGTATGACACAGTTTCCATCAGAAGTCACAGTTAAGTATTCACTGGAAGCTCCAATGAACTCCGCAAGGGAATCTGGCATTTAGTTTCCACAGATATTTTATTTCTCACATCCTCACATTGAACAAAACCAGTTACTGTAAATTTTTTAAAGTAATGACCACAAACACCAGCCAGCCTAAATATTTGTGACTGGAGCTATTCTGGGACAATAGCAGCAAGGAAGTCCAAATGAAAAGGGTTCATAATGCAACCTATTCAATGAAGCAAAACATCCAAGGATGTATTAGTTTGCTGTTCGAATGAAGCCTTTCAGTAAAAATACTTCAGTGATTGCATATGTTTCCCTACATCTCTCAGAACTCTGAAGTAATGAGTTCACCTGTTATTAACTGCATATAGAGACTGAAGTCCTCTGGGTTCACCTTGAGCAACTTGGAAGTCCTAGTACTGCAATATATGAAATGATCAGATCAATCCAGCCGAACTGAATACCCCCTCTGCAGCATAACTACACAAATATTGCTGTTCTTTTTGTATCACTTTCTATGAGGAATCTGCACAAAGATGTGTATTGACAACAGACCAATCAATGACAGAATAAAAGATAGCTCACAACCCACCAAATAAATGCTTTTCCAATAAATGCCCTCTTTTCTCTTAGAACACCCACCCACCTATTACACAGTTAAAAAGGCACTAATTTAAAAAACATAAAAAACCAAAAAAACCCCACCAAACAAACAAAAACCAAACCCCCCAAAACCCCAAACCCAAACACACACAGACCCCCCATCCCCACCGCCAGATGATGATTTTTAAAGAGGTTACTCAGGGTAGGCAACATTTTCCCTAGACAAAGCGCATCATACTTTGACATGAACTTTGAAAATCAACATACCCCTTTTTCTTATCATAGAAATTAGACTGATAGCTCAGAACATTTCAGAGCACTACTAAGAATAAAAAGCACAGTCTTAAATGACAGGCTATACTGAAGTCTTAGTTATTAACATAAAAAATTGTTCATCTGATCTCACAAGAGTTCTGAAACATAATTCCTTGTCAATACATGATGGCATAATACCACTGACAAGTAAGATTTCCCAGAGACAAAAAAACTTGCTAGATCGCTACCACATTCTCCTGTAAGGGCAGAATGTGTTTCTCTCATAAATAGAGCAAATATTAAAATGGGAAGCTGTGCTCTGATATGATAGCTTTCACTTGTTTCATGCAGCACTTCATTGGTTGAGTATATCAATGAAATGATGCTCAGAGTAGTGTGCTGCTACTCTTGAGTTCAGTAGTGAGTTCAGTAAAGGCTGTCTTGGACTGACTACTTTTCTAATGCAATGTCACTCTTAAATGGTTCTAAAAAAAATATTTAATTCAATATGACATTAGCATATCTCCAGATATCATGGTGCCACCATATTCTAAAACATACAGACTCTTACCAAACTTCATGTCCTTTCTCCAAAGTTTCAGTTTTGGTGCAAGAAACTTGCTCATTAACACCTTCTTGATCACTGGATTTTACTGTGCACACTCAACCATCTGAGCACAAACATCTCAAAAGCCTTTGCACAACTGAAGACCTATATCTAGCTCTTCAGCATCTCCTCATTACCATAAAATGATCCATGGCCCCCTTAACATAAACATTGCCTCTTCCAACCACATTTAGAAAGCAGCTTGTAACAGCTGATTTTACCACATGAGTTCCTACTCAACTCTCCACCTTGGTACTAATGTCCCACCACTTATTTTTCCATAAATGCCTGAGGTGCCTTCTGTAGGTTTCTTCATTTCAGGCCATGGAAATTCACTCTTTTTTTTTTTTTTTTTTTTTTTTTTTTTTTTTAAGATTTTTACCGTTTTGACAGAAAAACCTGCTCTTTGTCACATCACCTATTTTGCATGAGCTGATTCAATGGGACTATGTTAGTTAGGATGCTCTGCCCTGTTTTCTACCCGAAATTCATATACTGCCTTTTAGCCTTCACTCCACTTTTCATCTTAAAAAAATTCCTATTTAAAATTTTAAGTGCTGAGACCATTTCTACTTATGTAGAAACCATCCATCCTTCAGGCTTATTTTGACAAGTTGAAGAAACTATCATTTGAATACAGAAGGAGGTGGAGAGTTTGATACTTTGGAATAATAATCATCTGCATAAATATAAATGAAAAATTGTAGTCAAAGTAGTAGTATCAAAGAGGAAGATCAAGGCTTTAAAGCAAAACTAAAGCAAAACGCAAGCAGAACAGGAATTCTTTTTCCTTAAAAAAAGATGGGATTAGAAAATACTAAAAAAACCCAAGCAAACAAAAAAACCCCACTACTTTTCACAAGCAATTGTTTACAACTTAATCTCTTTTATAGCATTATCCAACTTTAATAACAGCCAACATTCAGTCTTTACAATCCCTCTGATGAAAAACTGCTTATCATTTGTGTCTTTTTCCTTTATTAGATTTCAGATTGCAATGTGTTTTACCTTAAACAAAGAAAGAAGAAAAAATATTTTGTTCCTATGGTGGCCTGAAATATCACAACGCCTTCATACAACTCCAAAATATTTAAAGCTATCTGCAATTGAAGATGATAGCACAGCAATCACACATATTTATTCTCTTTTTTTTTTTTTTTTTTTAAAAGCTATGCCAGGCATGAACAAAATTACTAAAAGAAAATAGCCTCAAGAGCAAATACTGCTCCATAGTCTATACATAGATTAATATAAATATGTTCCTCCTCCAAATATCTTCCAAACTGAAGTTATAGCTCAATAAGGAAGACATATTTCCATCTTAAAGTTATCAGTAAATATTTTACTAGCAGTCTCTTGGCACATTTTCAACTCTGAATCAACATTTACATGCACTTTTCAGCAATCTGCTTCCACATATCAGTGAAAGATCCTAAAATACACTTTCACACCACAGTTTGGATTGCAATCTCATAAGGCCAAACTATACATACTACGTTAGATCTAGATACAATTAGACAAGGCAATAACAGTCTTTCTGGGTACCTACAGTCCCTTATGTGATAGCAATAGGATAATTGTTTCAAATGCATAATCCAACTAATGTTTCTGTAGAGCTAGCTTGCATTTATTAACTGAATACTTCCTTGCAACTATCTTACAACAATCTGCTCCGATTGCTTAGGTAGAAATTTCTTATAAATTGTGAATTCCTGCATGCCTCAACATCTGCTGAAATACTGTTCTTCCATTTTAAAAAAATTATTTGTAAACACAATAAAACCCCCACAAAATAGGAAAATACTAACTCATCTGCAGACATCTCATTCACACTAGAAATGTTATATTATATTAATTTCTTAATCACTTTATGACCTGTCTGATTCTTTGTCCTCTCAGGGGACTTAAGAGAACTTGAATTTAGCTATCCCTGTATTCAAGCTTGTGCAAGTTGTTCTAAAGCCACCCTGCTTTGCTCATTTAAGTCTTTCATGAACTTGGTCTTACAGGTCTCTTAGGCGCTATTGCCTACGACATCTTTCATTTAGAGCATATTAACTGTACTCACTTCAGTAAAAGTGTTTCTATTTTAGGACTGTGCGTTGGAAATTCAGACCAGAACTGCTGGGCAGCCTCAGTACTTAATCAATTTCCACCCCTTCTCTCATTCTCATCTGCCCCCCGTTCCTGCCAAAAGCTGCCCTTCTGCTGACAGTCTGATCCAGGCTAGTACCATGCGTTTAGGTCCTCTTACTTGCACTAATTTTTCTATGAATGGCCACTTTTTGTCTGCTGGTACCTGGTTCATAACTATGATATCCAGTTCTGCAAAGTGATGTGCAGCCATTGTTTGGAAAACATACAAGATCCCGTTGAAAATAACAACAACAAAAAGGAATTCATTGCATTATACAGCAAGTCAGTTTGGCATATATTTTAAGGACAATTAGACGACTTCCATGCAATAAATTGTCACATACATTAGACTGCCACAGACGAATAAAACCCCACCATTTAAATTTGTTTAATGTTGGAAAAATACATTTTGCTGTTCAGTTCTGTAGGTGGCTTAAAGAGTCATGGGTACCTCACCGCCTCTCAGAGTGCATTAGCTGTCCAAGTGGGGTGGATGTAATTTCTTATGTGAACCATTTGGCTGGAAGCAACCCCTGTGTGTGAATCTGATACTGTTCAGGAATACATATAGTGATTCTGAGACATGGCTACACAGGGTTTTGGGGTTTTCTTTAAGACTGGTCTTATTTACTCCTAAATTACTGCCTGCTTCAGCCATAGGAAAATTTCTTCATTAGATTCAAAGGGAGGCAAAAAGGCAAATTATTCTGTTTGTGAAGTTAATT
Source organism: Harpia harpyja (assembly GCF_026419915.1). Classification (NCBI taxonomy): domain Eukaryota; kingdom Metazoa; phylum Chordata; class Aves; order Accipitriformes; family Accipitridae; genus Harpia; species Harpia harpyja. The sequence continues at coordinate 37,965,713 of NC_068941.1, forward strand.
CTTTTCGCTTCCCTTTTTTAGCTGCTGTAGATTTTGTCTACCTAACTGTCTTCATATATATACACACATATGAAAACTGAGTCTGGAACATACAAGTAACACTTCAAAAATGCATATGGTGTAGATGTACACGCATCCTATTGATTGATTATCACAGAATCAGCACCATTCTGTTTGGAAGACGCCTCAGCTGGTCACCCGCTCTAGTTCCCACTCCTGCTCAAAGCCATGTGTCAACAATGAATTATGACTTAACCACCCCTAAATTAAACATTCAATAGAGCAAAGGGCAGAGACCTTTGGGTGATTATATCTAGATTAGAAAATAACACTGCAGTAAATGTTTGTATAAAGCTTAACTGAATGCCTAGGGATTCACATTCCAATTTTATTTTAGAGTTAGAACCTAATGCTGAAGCACACGTTTACTGCTACCTTTTCAGCTCATATTTCCACTAGAGCTCATTTATTTCGAAAAAAAGACCTCCTGTGCCTTCATAAAAAACAGTGTTAACACTAAAAAGAAATATATGCCAATGAACAATGAATGTGTGAAATTTGGACTTTTCTCCCTATTGCAAACTGCAAATCTATTCACATGCTTAGAAAGTGCAGACCTGCAGCATTTACTTTGCCACATTAAATAAATGTTTCCACAATTCAGTATACTATTTCCTGTAATGGTCTCTGTTTGAAATATCCCAGCAAGACAAACTCATTTTCTTATTTTTAAGGGGTGAATATGAAGTTTGTACAAATCACCATGAATGCGATTACCACTGCAGGTTTCGATGTGATTACTTCACAGGTCTGACCAAAAGTCATGGGAAATCTTTCACATCCCAAAGTACTTTCTTCTTGTGTAAACTCAAATACAGTATGGACCTCTAAATATGTATTAGTTGTCCATATGAAGTCAGACACTCACAGTCCTCAAGCTGTATGAGAACATTTAAAAAAAGCTCTTGTTTAGTTGAGATCATTTTAAGTTTAACTGTCACAAATAACATGAGTAGATAACAGAAATAACATGGTAACATAAATAAGGAGTTATTAAACTAATTTGATGGCTCAATTGGGAAAATGAGGATTATAGTTGAAAAATACATCTACAAAAAAAAAGAAATCACATGATTATACACAAGAAACAGGTGATTGACTGTAGAGGAAGAAAAGGAATGTTTATTAGAAGATGGAAAATCTCAGTCAGTATGAAAGCAATTGCCATCAGACCAATGCTTGATGGCCTTCGTGAAACGGTGTTAGTACTCCTGGACCTACCTGGTAAATGCTCACATTCCAGCAAAACACTACTGCAGGGGTGTGGGGATGAGGTAGGCAGGGAGGCAGAAAACAATATCATCTTTACTTGATAGAAAAATAAAAAATTGATTGGCCACAAGGTCTCCTCTTATGCTCAAGAACTGAAGCAAACTGTTATTTGAGAAAGATTTTGCTGTTGAGATCTATGTTAATTTGTATCACCTTCAAACAGAAGGCTTCTTTTTTCAGACTGTTGATTCAGCTTCATTTCAAAAACAAATTAAAATATAAATAAAACACATACTATACAAGAAAAGGGACATGATTCTGGATACATCTCATTTTGATTTTATTTTACAGGCAGTGTGACAAGCTCTCAGAATTTAATTTCAAACTGCCTGGCAGGAAATGTCTTAATTTCTCAGCTCCTGAAGACAGTTATCATTCCTGTCTATTCTTTTCCCTTATAAAGAAAATCTTTCTTTTTTTGTTTTCAACACAGGTAGATAAGTGTCTTGCCAGTTGAACCTTACAAAGAGTAATAATTGAAAAAAAACCCCAGCATGCAAATTAAAACCACAAAAATTGTTACGATTCCCATATCTAAACCATAGTCTGATTGATGTGCTCACGCTTTGATCCACTTTTTTCAGCATCTGACCTTCTGAATTGATACAATAAAATATGATTCTTTGTTGAACAGATGGTCAATTGTGGAAGTTTGCTATTAGATTTAGCTTTGCTGTTTCTTGTCTTTGTTTTCATTTAGTTTTATATATATATGAGTTCATTTGATTTATGCTAACCTGAGCAATATAGTATTTCACCTTTTCTGGCATGTCTGGATGGAGATCAGTGATGAGTGGTGTCCCTCAGGGGTCTGTAGTGGGACCAGTGCTCTTTAATATCTTCATCAATGAGATAAACAGTGGGATTAAGTGCACCCTCAGCAAGTTTGCCAACGACACCAAGCTGTGCAGTGCAGTTGACATGCCTGAGGGTTGGGATACCATTCAGAGGGACCTGGACAAGCTCAAGAAGTGGGTCCATGTGAAGATCATGAGGTTCAACAAGGCCAATGGCAAGGTCCTGGGTTGGGGTAACCCCTGGTATCAATACAGGCTGGGGGATAAAGGGATTGAGAGCAGCCCTGCGGAGAAGGACTTGGTGGATAAAAAGCTGGACATCAGCCAGCAATGTGCGTTTGCAGCCCAGAAAGCCAACCATATCCTGGGCTGCATCAATAGAAGTGTGGCCAGCAGGTCAAGGGAGGTGATTCTGCCCCTCTACTCCGCTCTCATAAGACCCCACCTGGAGTACTGTGTCCAGCTCTGGAGCCCCCAACATAAGAAGGACATGGACCTGTTGGGTCCAGAGGAGGGCCACAAAAATGATCAGAGGGATGGAACACCTATTCTATGAAGAAAGGCTGAGATAGTTGGGGTTGTTCAGCCTGGAGAAGAAAAGACTCTGGGGAGACCTTATTGCGGCCTTTCCATACTTAAAGGGGTCTTATAAGAAAGATAGGGACAAACTTTTTAGTAGGGCCTGTTGCAATAGGACAAGGGGTAATGGTTTTAAACTAAAAGAGGGTAGATTTAGACCAGATATAAGGAAGAAATTTTTTACGATGAGGATGGTAAAACACTGGAACAGGTTGCCCAGAGAGGTGGTAGATGCCCCATCCCTGGAAACATTCAAGGTCAGGCTGGACAGGGGTCTACACAACCTGACCTAGTTGAAGATGTCCCTGCTTATTGCAGTGGGGTGGGACTAGGTGACCTTTAAAGGTCCCGTCTAACCCAAACTATTCTATAATTCTATCACTCTATGTAATACAGGGCTACCCAGCATCTTTTTACAGAAGTCTTTTAGCATAGTGTTTCAACAGCATCTTAGCTGTTTAAGGAGTTTATTGAAAAAAACCAACACAACCTTATACATGGCTGCAGGGAATTACTGTGTTACTAACCTGTGTGGTGCTATTACTACCTGAATATTTCTGTTGCTATTTGATTTTATACTTTCTTAAAGTGGTGAGGGCTGGCACACCTCTCTCTTCTCCATTTAGTCCTGTCCCTTCCTCAAAATTCATCTACAAATAATCAAACACTATTTTTTCCAATCTGTTATACCAAAGTGCTTTCAAAACAAGTGAATGCCTTGTAACTACCTTAAAACATTCTGAATGCAGCTCAGTCCCTTGCCTTTGTTCCTTGTCAGATGCCCTGACATCTTGTTAATGCATATTTCCCTAAGAATACAATGCTGCATGCCTCACACAAAGGGTGTGTAGCATAACAAAACCTAATTTGGCTCCAAACATTTCTTCCTTCCCACACTCTGCAATTGAACTAATATTTTTATGCAGTCCCAATATGGAAAAGTCTTTTTACCACTTGATGCATTAAGACTCATTACTGTAATTAGATTTACTGGTAGTGCATATGCCATAATAAATTCCAACTTTTTACTGAATGGACAGTAGGCTATGAGGAAAAAAAATATGTATCTATTTTACTAAGTAGCTTCATCAATGAGGCATAAAACCAGAGAAAACTAGGGGTGGGGTAGGAACAAAAATGAGGAAACAGAAGAAATGGAGAAACTTGGGTAGAAATTGATGGACTAAATGTCTACTTCTCTTATTAGAATCAATAACAATGCCAAAGTCAGGAAGACCTCAGCTACAGCATATGGATGATACTAGTAGCTGTGTGGAAATTACTTCTAATAAACACAGCTCCAAACATGACTGAAAATAAGGCAGGTGACATTTCTACTTTGAACTCCAAACTGCTGAAGGCACTTTGGGTTTAGGTTTGGGGATCTTTGAAATTCTCATTTGATTAGAGCTGATTCACAGCGACATCTAATGCATCTTTGTGCAGCTGGAGATACATTAAAGCTGTGTCTAGTCTTCTAATTGAAACTTCATAACTTCCCAAATCACGGATATAACTCTACTACAAAACAGATGAGATTAGATATGAAAAAAGAGTAACTATTGGAAAGAAGGTTATTAAACACAGTAGAATTCAAACCTGCACAATAAGGCAAGATATTACAAGGGGTCTTTTGGTTAGGGGAGTGTTAGTTACACACATACATACACATGGGATTTGATACCATACCAAAGTTTTCAGAAGTACCACAAAAATGACAGTAACATCTGTTTGTTTTCTGTATCACTGACAACAGTCACCTTGACTTTTCCTTATTATTTTGAGGTGGGTTTTTTTCTTTTTTACATAGCCTTGAGGCTATGTTACTGTCAAAGAAAGGATACCAGTTATTAAGAACTAATGATGACAGACAAAACTGTCCTAGAGTGATAGTTGTAAAGATAATGACAAACACGAGTTTTCAAAATGTTTCTCCTCTCCTTTTAGAGAATGTCTACTATAGTAAGAAGGATGTATTACCAAGAGCATGAAGTATACATGCAGCAGCTTGTCTGGGGGTTGAGGGCACATTTTTCTGTCTCCCAATTTAACAAACATTTAAATTGACATTTAAAGGGAAATAAAAAAAACCAAACCTCCTTTAACTTTGAATATGCTCTATGAATTAGAAGTCAAAATTTTCTCATAACAGTACCAACAGGGTATTTGTTCATCCCATCAAAGCACTTGTACCTCCGAGTACTTCTTGTCAGAGTACATATCTCAATAAAACAAGAGTTTAACTATTATAAATAACAACAACAAAAACTGTAACTGCAAAAGCTATTTTAAAAGCTGCCAAGGCATGATTAATAACAACTAATGTCACATTTAGAAATCAAATCCTCATTTACGTATCATCCACTGCCCAAATGATACACCTCCAAATAGAGATCCCATCTTTATAGAATTGCTTTTTTTGAAGTGAAACCCATACGATCAAAATGGTTTATTTCACTACCCACCAAGAATAATACTTGAGAATGACAAATTATTAGCAACTTTATGGCACACAGTATTTCAGTATTTTGACACACAACCACATAATTAGCTTGCAGTGAAAAGAGGCATGGCTCTAACGATACTTTGAGTAACTTAAAAACTTTGTGAACTTACATGAGTGAAACTTCTCAATGTGGCTCATGTACCCAAGCCTACAAAACAGGAATATTCTTTTTCTCCAACAGAATATATAGTGCACACTCACACTGCCAGTATGACTTCCTCAGTCAGACATACAGCAGGGAAATATTTCACACTATCCTTACTTTGAGAAGCTCTTCAACTTCTTTTTCAGAAACTCAGAACGACTCTAACAGAGAAAAGGCAGAGAATGGATGGTGAAGAGATAACACCTGTCAAGGAACCATAGTTACTATTAAGCAACCCTTTTCTCCCCTTCACATGGTACCTACAGTCACAGAAGGAAGGGTCGATGGGAAGGCCATCTAAAATATAGGGGAGGGGGAAGCAAGGAGATTTGAAACTGCTGTTCATTTTCTGCGTCTACTAACCTCCAAGACTTCAAAATCTTCACAAAATCCAGGTCAGGTAGAGAAGAAAAAAAATGAAGAATTTTGCATAGCAAGCTCTACCTTTCAAAGCTCAAGAAGGGAATAAGGTGCTTAAAGTATGAAAATCCTCTAGTCTGCAGGATGTCAGTGGAGTTCCACCCTACTGTGAAGCAGATGCAAAGAGGCACTCAAAGGAAAATGTAAATTGTCCAGAAAATAAATGTTACATTGTACATGGAGGTAACTTCAATGACCTAAGACCCAACCAATATTCACTGTGGGAACCAAAGGAAAAAGCATAAGGCATGTCAAGGAAAGACAAGTTCAAAGGTTTTGGAGATCAGCAAAGAAACACATCACCCACCCAAGTATAAGCAACAATGTACTTGCAATTAGAGAGGAGATCGAGCCAGCTGCAAAGCAGTCTGAAAAGGAAAATCACATGAATTTGTTGACCCTGCAGCAATGGATACAGTCAAAATAGAAATGAAGAATGAGAATTGAAGGACTGTAGCTCAGAATTTCACCAATTTCCTGTTTTCTTGTGCTTTACTAACATGGATAAGGCCACCAAGGTCTTGCTTGTGCTCCCAGAGAGAACTTGGTTTGTGCCCAGGGCGACAGAGGTGGAAGGTTAACGTACTGACTCGCAGCGCCGGCTCACCATTTCCACACAAACATTCACATGTCTCATTTGAATAGCTTTGTGTCTAGCTGAGCTAGTGCTAGTTAAAATGTGCCAAAACCAATTAGTGAATAAAGATGCTGCTATAGCAACGGCATCTAATTTTCCAATTAGTAATAATTGCTGACACACCTGCCATAAAACATAAATACATTTGGATTGGGGGGTCTCTGAAACAAATTTTGCTTTAAAGTTGGGGGGTTTTTAAATTTACCTTTATCATGATAATGAAAGTGAAGAAAGTGCCAGTTCTCTTTTTCCTGCTATCAAATGTAATACAAATAGGCAAAGTATTATTTATTTTTAAGAGAGTCCAAAGAATGTGTCCTAAAGTCTTAAACTAATTAACTACACTGTGCTTAGAGATTCCCAGGCAAGAAAAATTCCAGATGGCAGTCAGTTTACAATGAAGAAGGGTGCAACGAATGCAATATTGAAATACCACCTGTAAGATGCAAATGCTCTGATTTTCAGACGAAAAGACAAAGCATATAGTACTGCTATGGTAAACAATCGTGGGATCAGGCAAGATATAGATGACCATATTCACCCTAGACGTGTTCTGAAATCTGAACATATATTTTTACATGTAATTTTGAGCATATCTTTACTGTCCAGTTCCAGTCACAAATGGAAATGGGACTCACATTTGCTCTGTGTTGCACCTAGAATGTTTTTAGCACCTTCCCGTAGCAGCCACTATCCAGCCACACATTGGAAGCAACTGAAGTCAGCGAGCTAATGCTGATTTCCACTCTTAGACAGCAGCAGTGGATGAGAGTGTAAATTCCCATGGTCTTCACGTACTTAAATTTTCTGTATTTCAAACATTTACCCTTGCTCCCCGCCCATGTAGCAGGGATTATATAGTTTTCCAGCACTTCTCAAAAGTTATTTTGAGACTTATCTGTGATTGTTCCCCTAAGTACATTCTCATACACACAGAATTAAAAATAATGTGAGTAATGCGATGGAAAAACATAGTCATAACACACTGATGTTTGTAAATAATTTTTCAAACACATTAAATATGGGCAACATGCACTCCTTGAGGAAAGAGGAGAAAGGTGGGGGGGGTATTATTTCCTACACAATAACTGTGCCCCAACTTTCTGATTTTTTTCAGAACACTAAAACCCAGGGCAACTCTACGATCAAGCTCTTACAGGTTTCAGAGAGGAAGAAGAAAGTGTGCTATTTTCTCCTTTGAGTGAAATGATTGATCATACAACGGAGAGCATTTCATATTGGTCAGCAATTCAGACTGTAAAAGACCAACTACACATTAGTTCCCTGCTTGTAAGAGCCTAAAATCACACATAAGGATTCCCATTTAAACTTCTTCAGAGATCCTAACTGGAGTGAACGTAAGCAGTTAATCAGAAAGGCAGGTTTCACAACAAATGTAATAAATTCCCAAATGGTCAAGCCCAGCAGTGCTTCTTGAAACAGCAGCAGCAGTAACTGCAGCAAACAGATGTTGTTGTTTCACAAAGATAAGTTTTAACATACACTTTAAGACATGGCTAAAAAATAATGTTTCTGTATCACAACAGAGTTTTGACTTGTTTTTTGATTTGAACAGAAAAGAAGTAGAACAGTGGTAAAGACAAATTTACACTTTTAGTGATATACACCGCTCACTGCATTTACGTTCGTAAACTGGTTATGCCATCTGTTGGGACCAACAGAAACAATTTGTAGATTTTTTTTTTCCTGTTTTTTTTTAGCTTATAAAAAATAAGCTGCTTTTTGTTGCTTAAAAAAAAATAGAAAAGAATAATTTAGCACTTTAAAATCAAATATTTGACATGAAAAAACAGTTGTTACTACAGCAGACAGTCAAGAGCAGGAAAAACTAATGGTGTTTTAATACTCTGTTTTGCAAACGACCTAATTAACTTTTTACAGAAGCGTCCTCTAAGTGACATACTAGCATATTCTGCTTCAGAGTTTCAAGAACATGTTAACTTCAATAATTTATATAAAATGACGGTCCTTGCCCAGTTATTATTCCTGAACTCCAAAGGGACATCTTTGGATAGAGGGACTTGTCTAAAAATTACTATTTCATTAAGCAATTCACTTTCACTTCACCTTTGAAAGGTGATGTCACAGTGACAAATACATTTTGAGAGAACAAAGTTTGTGATAAAGGCTCTTGCAGCATTATTAATTACATCCACACTCTGAATGCTTTAAAAATAAGATGTGCTACCTTTATATGCTTAAACCACATTAAGGCACATAAGATGCCACGGAAACTATTGGAAATCTTACCGTTGAAAGGAACACAGTGCAGGACATAAGCCCACTTGCTTTTAAGCACTGGTAATCTCATTGACACTGATAAAATTACTCATGCTTTGGAAATTAAGTGATTAAGCATATTCTTAATTTTGTTTCCTGGGCTGGACCTCTAGGTAATAGGCTTAACACACTGCACAGGCTGCACATAGCTTTTACATGATGGAGTATGTTTTAAAACAAACCAAAAGGTCAAGTACACTGTTTACCTCTGGTCCTTTTGAGCATGTTAGTCTTTCAGGGGGACAATTATGAATCGTGCTCTCTGGAAATGCCCAGGCTAGCATGAGAATTAAAGGAGGTAGAAGATATGCAATTACTTCACAAAAGGACAGATCTACAAAGAATCAACGATGGGCTACACTGCAGGGAATAAGCAGAGTTAAGATTTGTATTGTGAATTAAGATTTAATGAATCCCCGGGCAAGTTTTATCAAAGAAATTAAAAGAAAGGGAAGAGAAAAAGACGACTGCTTGATCATGGATTAGCTAAATGAAAATGCTATGTATGTTAAAAATAAAATCCATCCAAGACAGAGTGACCTTGAACATTTAGCTACGGCACTAATCATCAGGAGGTAAAATACTCTGTTATTTCAACGTAATGATGAATTGACTGCCATGAAAAGAAAACTGCTTTGTAAGAGTATTTCAAAATCACAGTGGCATATTTGTAATATGCATTTTCTGATAATAAGAGATTGCAAAATATGTTTTTTCTTTATGGCAAGCTTAAAAAAGGGAAGAGCCTTCTAAAACAACTAAAATAATCAATTAAGCATACAAAATTTTCAATAGAAGAACATCTATCTCTCTTTTCTCATATCCCTCCCAGAGACAGTAATCTAAAATTAGATGGGCATCATATCACATCCAATACACAAATATAACTATCAAACACAATTATCTAAATGACAGTAAGAGTTCACTGCACAAAGTGATTTTTTCCTTTGATAACTATGCTAAGGAACTGTTTTTCAGGACAGAGCAAACAGAGTTTATGGACTGATGCAGATATATTATAGGCATAAAGTGGTTACTTAGACAAAACATTCCAATCAGTCTGTCACAGAAGTAGTTCCCTTTCCTATTTCCAACTGATGATAATTTTAAATGTAATTGATGGTAAATTATTTGTGGAGCTGGGAACAAAAGCTTTCAAAATCATATGTTTGAGGACATTTTTCAACAGTTTTTATTCTATATTATACATAAACTGACACAAAGAACAGTGGGGAATGTTCTGTTCCCAACAAATTGAACTAATCCATGCGAGATACAATCATAGCCCCAATCTCAAGTACCAAAATTGCTGATTAAGAACGCAGCTACTAAGGAGAAAAAGCGTGATCCGATGTCTTCTGAAAGAGCTCATCGAACACTGCGCATTCCACAAAATAACAGCAACAATAGCAATTTTATTCTGTTTAAGAAACTCAATGTTCTTCTGTGAAATTGTGGGACAGAAAGTTCTCAATGGGAAGGCAAAGAATTTCAAAAGACTTAATTTCTGTAACTAGGGTCACAGTCAAAGGTGAGGCCAGAGGCATAAACCTGATGAGAAGAAGCATTACAGCTCATCCCCATGCCTTGATGGAAGCCATAGGAGTGTATCTGACCGTGCTCAGGCCCAGGCTAGCCAGAGGAGGCTCAGTCCCCACTTCTGTTCCCCAGCAAGAATCATTAAGCTGCAACCTCTATGATATCCTTGGCACCAGCAAGAGCTTAAGGCTGTAGAAACAGTTTCAGAAACAAAGTATTTTGTAGTTTTAAGGGTGGATCTCTCTGGATCTCTCACAAATTATTATGGAAAAGCAGATTTTTAAAAAGTATGATTTAAGAAACAGAATAGTCAGAATCTTCACTTTTTTTCCCTTTTTTTTTTTAGTTTTTCTTTAGAAATGAGACCCTAAGGGAGTAGCTCCCTTCTGCATTAAACAAATATAAAACTTTAACAGTATTGAAGCTACTTTTCTATTGTATAAACACAGTATTAGTAGATGGTAGTATAGTAATTGAAGTTACAGTAACCAGAGAATAGCAAAGCACTGAAAACTCCTATCTACAAACAGGATAGAAAAGAAGTAGTAAAGCAAGTGGCCATCTTCCTAATTTCATGTAACACACTGCTGTCAGACTACATATCTTAAATTCTGTATTTTGTTTTCCTTTCTCTGCACTTACTTGAAACAGTTGAAAAAAATGCTCATTTTTATTTGCTTTAAGAACCATGGCCCAGTAAATTAAGACTCCAAAATTCCCATTGAGATATGGTCTACTAAGAATTGTAAAGAGCGAGCCTAATCCCTTCCCTAAAATGATACTAACTCAGTAACAAGAACATATTTATGTTTCTCCTCTATTCAGGACACACTTGCAAATAAAAAAATAATTCTGCTCATTCAGTGCTAGAAAAAGACTTTTTGAGGCAGTCTTCAAAAATCAAGAAATCCATATGCATGAATAGAGGCAGTAAATTGTGGCTCTGATAGAAGCCATTTGGCTTTCAGCTTCACCTTCCGCTTTCTCCTTCTCTTCATAATGCAGCTGCTAGCAGCTGCCCTTTATTCCAGTAAACTTTGGGGTACACATATATCCTCTCTGCCAGTCAACATAAAGACTCATTAGAGACAAACAAAGTGGAAGAAAATCCAAGCAGCATGAGAGAAATTCTGACCTGCTGACGTCAACAGCAAAACTTCTATTTCTGCGTGACCAGCGCATCATCTCCACACGCTTCCCCAGAGAGAGGTAAAGTGGTCTAATGGTTTCATCTCAAGTCAGAAAATATGCAAAACTGCCAGATTTCAGGTACGACCCTGGGCAAGCCACACAGCTGCTCTCAATTTCCTCATTTGCAACATACAGGTAATAAATCTGGCAAATGGAGACTGCCATAAAATAACTAAGCGTGATTATTGATTTTTGCCTTATAAAAGGCAAACAGTACAGACCCCAAGTTAAGGACATTGTAGCCCAGTGCTAGTAAGCAGGAGAACCTGGGAGGAGGAGGAGGAGTAATAAAATTACTTTTATAATTATTGATTTTTATAGGGCACATATCACTTTACCACCTCGACACTTTTTAAATATGGAGCTTCATAAGCAATTAAAAAACCAAACACAAGAACAAATGGACCTGATATAAATGCCAGTAGCAGACCCACTTTAAAGGACAAAAATGAGAGAAATGCTATTAAGCAGGCTAAATGTCAGAGATTCCTGAGTGCTTACACTTAATTAGAGGAAGACTTTGTTTTAGTAACATATCCTTAATCTAAGAGAGTTCATAGTTAATTGTATACCTGTGAGGAACAATCTCCATGGATTTCTGAATTCTATAAATGTCAAAAACTGAAGGAGGCTTTGTTGTGTACATCCTATTGGGGAGATCTGTGAAGAACAGCTAAGCACCCTCCCATACACATCAAACACAGAAACTACTTTTGGAGCTTCTCCTAAAAGCTAATACAGATTGCCACCAGGACTTCAATCCTGCAGGCTCCGCACAGAAGCTCCAACTGCTCTGTCCACGCAGTGCAGAGGTCTGCTCATACAGGCAAGTCCTGTATTTGCAGCCACAAACACTATCCTCGCAAATACAGCCTATAACCAGTGGTCGTGGTCTTGATTTGGAACCCTCCCGTGGTTCTACTCTTGCATTTGTTTGTTAGCAATAATAAAGATACATAGCTTGTACATGGTGGAAGGTTGTACAGAAGTCTTAAAACATCTAGCAAATTTCTCACAGATTCTCTCCACCCCACCCCACCTCACTGACAAGAAGCTGCTGATCAAAGGGCTCGTCTTTGTGCCACTGCCCTGGGTGATCTGGTCCACCAGTTCGTGTTGCCTGTATAATTTCTGGCAACGTCACCAGACAAAGGGATATTCTTCCCTTTCATGGCATGTCACCTACTTATCCTTTACCTACATGAAGTTCATTATCTACGGGAGTAGAAGACTGGCGATAGTGAATTGTGTTTTCCCAGAGACTGCTCTAACCACTTACCAGAAAACACCTAGCAGCTGCGTAAACTGAACTCCTGGTGTTCTCTCTCACACAATTGCCATTATTAAGGACAGCACAGAACGGGGGAAATGACTGAAGATTGCCAAGGCAACTGCTAAAGGGGAAAAAGAGAAAAAATGAACTGATCAACAGATATATTTTCTTCCATAGAAACTAAGGTATAAATCCACACAATAATTTATTTTACAACAGATTACTTTTTAAAAGTCTGCTGAAATTTGGTCCTAGCTCCACCCTCTCACCACTCCCTGCACTGCGTCATTTAAATCATGAGTGATAATTGCCACCGTAGGTGAGACAGGACCTGGTAATGAGCAGAGGAAAAAAGCAAGGGACAATAACCTTTTAGACCAGCCTCTTCAGAAGAGAAATCATGATACTGCTACGTACTGGCAAATAAACACCTTTATTGCAAAACATCAGAAAGGTTGCTGCAACTCCCATACTGATCATAAAAAATATCAGCAACACTGACATGTTATATCTCTCTGTGGCAAGCCAAGGACCAACAGTGTTTGCCACCTCATGGACAAACTGTAAAATACAGACAGCGTGTATTCATGACTGGCAGCATCTGGAAGCAGATGAAAATTTGTTCTGTTCCAACAAACAGGATTTGCAGTCTTCCACAACAGTCCTCAATATTGACTACAGCTACCTGTACTTAGGTGTAGCATTTTCAAATCCCTCGTACATAGAGGAAAATTGTATCTTCCTAAACGCATTTGTTTGTTTCAAACGACAAGGTAGAGTTAATAAGAAACAAAAAAAAAAAAAAAAATTGAGGGACCATTATTTAGCCTTCTGGATCAAAGATGTTTCTAATATGCAATTTATAGAGCAAGTTTACTTGCATACAGCCCAACAAAAGTAAAAACTGTTCATACTAATGTGGAAACTGATTTTCACATACACAACACCACAACTCATCACAAACAACATTTATCAGAGAAACTAACATGTATGATTATTGAATATCAGGATAGAGCATGTGACAGGAGTTCTTCTCCCTCCTCCCCCACCAATGTTTAGTAGCATCTTTTTTCTTTCGGTCTAACATCATTTGTGAGGTGTCAATCAACTGGCTCCAAATTCCCTACCCTTGTCCTAAAAAGTTTCTGAACCCGACCTGGTGCTTCTCATTCCAGTCACTGCGACTGCATAGAAAACAGAAGCTCAACCTCCTGTTTTTCTCCTCAGTCCGTGACTAGATTGTTTGAAAAACCCACTGCTAAGCTGGGAATTTCTGCCATTTGTCTTAAAAGGGGTTTTAATGTTAAAGGCCAAGCTCAGCCATTTCAATGCTAGCACTGTCAAAGTACTAGATGAAATACGAAGACTAAGCCGGAGCCATTAGAATTTCATCATTCAGAAAAGGATTAGACTAATTTGGGTTTAAATCTCAGTACCAATATAGAATAAGAATCAACAATACATTCAACAATCTACCAATAAACCTCACATTTTCAGGGAGACAAACTAGAAGGCTTCATTCGTCTCTGCCTTATCTAGGGTTCTCCTCCCAAAAACTGACCAAATGTCTTATTTTGTACAATGTTCAAGTAGTATTTTGATTTGTATAAAAACTAGCGTAAGAGAATTGAGGGTAAGTGAATGTAAACTGACAACTGTACTCTACAACCTAAATTAGTTGGAGTTACTAACTTGTTCTCACTTCTAAAACTTTTTACTGAGAATGGTATTTCTATTTCCCATAATCAATGGTTGGAGAAGGGAGTCAGACAGTGAAGTCCAGTCTGGTTAGGTATTGCCGCAGGCAGAGTAACTGTACTTACCAAAGTTGGAATAAAAATATTCGATTTAAAGTGCAAACTCTCTGTCTATTATGCATGTTAAAAACTTAAACAAATCTGAAATCAATAAAACTTAAACCAAACCTTAAATCACAACTCTGCAGATATTTTTGCCTTATGTTTATATTTTGGCAGTTCCCCGCACTTGGTTATATGATTCTCTTTAGCAGGTTCCAGCAGTTTGTAGATGGTTAGTGTGCCAACAGAAGTTGGATTTCTTTTTTTTTTTTTTAACTAGTAACTAATTAATATCAAATCATGTCCCTTCCTGCTAAACTCATAACGCTAGATATTACATTTAGACCTTTCCTGCAGTATTTCTTCATAGAGCGCAATGCATTGCAACTCAGTGATCTTTCCTCCAATTTAAAAGGAAAAACCAAGGACAAAATCATGGCAAGGGCTGCATCTTGGTTTTTTAAGTACAGTGTTTAATCAAATGAAAAACACTCCATGAAGAAGGGGAGACTGAATGATAGTAAAAAAAAGCATTTATGAGGATTCAGAACATCAGTCTGCTTCAGTGTTATCCAGAATAGACTAAATACAGAGTTTAATTTGTAGCAAGATGGTAGAATTTATATACTGCCAATAAATCAATTCTCTCATCCTTCTACATAAAAGAGAAAATCAAGAGAGTAAATATGATGTATTTTATACGCATTACCTTAAAAGCCAGTCTTATCAAACGCATCAAGAAGGAAGGTGAAACAAATCTCAGAGCTCTCACCAAATGCATCTCACCAAATTGAACAAAACACCTGCAAGCAAACGAGTCTGCAGACTTGTTCTAATGGGAGCAGTATGTAGACAATTGCTCTTTTCCTCCTTATTTTACTCATTTAAGGCCACCTTACTGATGTTGATACAGAAACTCCCATAGAAACTCCAGTTCTGAGCAGAGCCAAACTACTGGTTGTTAATCTTACTTTCCTCCGTATTTTCCTACTTCTTTTAGATATCCTGTGAACCATCTCATTAAAAGACAAAATTAAACCAGATTGATTTATGTAAATTAGTGCAGTTTCTGAGTACTTTTTCTTCTGAGAACAAAATCCAACAGCATGGCTGGCTTTTGTGCCAATTGTATTTACATTATTTATGTTTTCACTATGGCTGCTGATTATTATACAGATCACTTATTAAATTACTAAACTTTTAAAGGTAACAAAACACACCAGTGCAATTACAACGACCAGCAGAAATCTTTCAAATTCCATGTCCCATAACGGAAATAAAGAAGACTCTACCTGAAGCTAAGCTCTGGACACATTTCCTAAAGCTGTCATTCCTGCCTCTAGATCGATATTCATCCTAAACTGCCCATCTATCCATTCCATGGTTTTCTGCAACTTTCATGTCACTGGTATTAACAGTATTAAACCTTTGTCCTCAAATCTACCTTGCAGCTCTTGACAGTGCTGAGAATCCCCTCTTTTTCAGGCTTCACGTACCTTACCCAGACTTAACATGCTCCTCCACCCTACCAGAAGGGCCGTGATGGCAAGCCTTTCCTCAACCCCTTATAAAAGCTTTCTTAGATTCTCTCTAGTGCAAATCCTATAACTGATCTGATTTCTCTCCCTCCCCTTTCTTCAATTTTTCTATCAACTTCCTTGCTAAACATTTTGGCTTCTCTGAATTCTCCCAAACTCCACACCCTGAACCCGAGAAACTTTCTGCACTGCTGAGTTACTGCAAAGCATCTGAAAAGTTGTGCCGGATACCTACCTAGATGTACAGTGATGGGGTGGCTACTCCTGTAAAAAGGCATCTGCCAAGTCAAAGAGAAATACTCCCTTTTCTCCAGAAAGTTCTTGGAAATGTTGCTGCCTTTGTCATGAGTAATGGTACTTTGCTTCCTGCAACTGGCTAGCTTGGGACAACAAAGCTTGGGAAATATCATATAGCAAACATCATGTAGCTGCATCTTCCTGCAGCAGTAATGATTACAGTTTTTTTCCCAGTCTATTAGAACTACTGATTATATTTAACTCTTTTTTTTTTTTTTCCCCAACTGAAAGTGACAGGCAGGAAAAGTATCTTGATAAAAATCAGCATAATCAAAACAAATTAATCTGGACAGCACTTTTTCCAAGTGAGTTGCCAGCACATTAGCAAAACTAGAAAAAAGAGGATCGCAGTCACAAGCCACCAGCCTGTATTGGAAGTGGTTAGAAATAACTGTCCTCCAATCCCATTTTGCAAAGAAATCCACATCAAATGCTTTCTCATACACTGAGAAAACAGTAATACCAGAACTGAAGTATATGCTTCCTTTCTGTTTCTAAAACTCTCTGACACACTCTGCAGGTCACAAGGCATCATGTCATCATGTTACATTCTCAGCGGAACAGGGGAAAGCATATCAGGACCTAAGGGAAGGGAAAGTAGACTGTAAAGCCTCTTCGAGAGGGGAACAGAAAATAATAATTTTAAAAAAAAAGTAAAATGCAAAAAACTTCAGCAGGTACAATTCAAGAATTTGTTCTTCAAAGACCAAACAACCCACTTGCACAGGAATTTAAAGAGTTTTAAAAGTCTACTCAAATATGTTATTTTACTGCTAGATTAGAATAATGGCTTTCTTTTCCATGACCATGTCTGTCTCCTTGCCTTGGAGAAGCACTAGGATGGCGAGTGAGCCAGAGGTGTAGTGGGGGAATCAGTGCGGTACAGGCGCAAAAGCACTCAGTGGAGTACAAGAAGGTTTGCAAGAGGGAAGAGGAGCAGGAATGAGATTCTCCAGCTGCAAAGCGCACTGACAGTGTCCCAGTGGCTCCTGTGAAAATGCTAACAGCCAGCCACTGCAACCCACGATCCTTGCAACTACACGTGCACTGGTCTGCACAGAAAGCAATTCCTTTTATCCCACCAGAGCTTCCTAGTGCTCCTCCACCTCTTCAGCTGGCTGTACAGTACCAGAAATTGGATAAAAAGTCTCTTGTTTTGGCAAGGATGCCACTGGTGTCCACTCCCCCATGATCAAACTGACTGGAAAAGGAGGAAACTCAAAGATGTACAGCACAATATTGTACACATGATTTAAAGGTTCGAGTAATGGGTAGAGTGAGCAGAGACAGTGAATCAAACACCAACACACCCTGAAGCTTACATTGGAAAAGAGAAAACAGATAGTGAATTTAACCCTGTGTGGGGGGAGAGGGGAAGTGAAACTCATGAAACAGCCACAACATTCAAATTAATTTTAAACATTTCTGTGATATCCACACAGCCTAGAATAACTTCTCCATGTAATTTCCAATGTTAGTTATCACACTGTAGGTGCTGCTAGAGTAAATATGTACTCTCACATGTAGCTGTGAATTTTAAGACTACAGGCTATACCTCTGAACCTGCCACTGCTTCTTTCTTCAGATGAGCTCTCAACCATGACAACTGGCTCCTTGTACTATCTATAAATGTTCTCTTCATATAAATTATGTCTGTTCTACATCTCAACAGGAGCAACTTCCCAGGAACAGGGAACAAAGTAGTTAAAATAATTTCAACTTCTTTAGTAGTAATGGGAAAAAAAAAATTCCAAGGGTATATTTTGCATTTCTAGCTTACCCAGACCCTGAAAAGTAAGCTCTGCTATAAGTAGCAGAGCTGCTTAAAACTTAAAAGCAAGTTTTACAGACCTAGGTGGTACCTACTGATTCACCATTACTGATTTGCATTTCATAAGTACAAATTTCAAAATGTTAATAACCAATTATAAAAGCAATTTATGAACATTTATTTTGGCATGACATTTTCTAGCTATGAGAATTGCTCTTCCCATCAAAAATATCTTGATGACACCTGCTAAACAGTGTCTTCCCCCAATGATTACTGTCAAGATACCAGATAGAAAAAATGGTATGAAAAAGGTAGGTACAAGGTACTCTTATGCTACAGGATTCCTTGTTAAAAACTCTTTCCATACATATACTTCTCTCAGAAATGAAAACTTGGCATGATGTATCATTTACAATTTCAGAGATTAGTTTATTGTGGGAGAATCTTGAGGGCTGGTTAAAAAAATAAGATTGATATAATGGAAAGTTTGATTCAAGCTTAAATATTGGGATTGCTACTGCTGCATTATACAATCAAGATGGATGACTGGATAAAGAAGTACTGAAAAAAATGCAAAAGGGCTTTATAAGAAGCCAGCCAAACATTAATGTTGAAATAATGAAATCTAAATCCTGCTGAATTACTTGAAAGAATAGAAAACTTATTATGGAAACAAGATAAATCTAAATAATAAAAATATATTAAAATGCCTTAAAGCTGTCTTGTTTTAATCCTTTTTTCAACACTGACAGTTTTATGATGTATATGTAATCAAAATAAGTTTGGGGTTTTTTTAAATATTGGGTTACTTTATTTGAAGCGACAGATCACACACAAATCTTTTCATAATATTTCTTCTTCCCTCCAAATCCATCATGTCTACATTTTGTGAATATATATGCAACAAAAATGTTACTCTTTCAAAATGAAAGAAATAACCTTTCAGCAATCAAATTGTATAACAACTGAAGTAAATAGTTTCATAGAAGCTTTTCAGAATATTGTATTTATTCTATATTATGCAGCTAGCCTAATTAGACTAATTAGTTAAGCTGACAATCATTTAAGTAGGGATGATCTAAACAACTTGGTGATTATATTCTTTAATAAACATGCCTTTTTGTTTGGGGTTTTTTGTTTGGTTGGTTTGGTTTTGTTTCAGCTAGCTTTCAGTATTAACTTCTGATGCTAAACTCCTCCAGAGAAATCTTTACAAAAGTAAGCAAGCAGCTGGTAGCTAAAAGCTACCTTCTACTAAGCAATTATTTACACCAAACAGCTAGGAAATATAATGTAAACAGTATTTCAAGCATCTAAGTTCCTACATAGAATTACACACAACACCCCAATTAATTTTTAACAAGAAAAACTATCAGCATGCACCCACAGAGTTTTTTAATCATTATCTTATGCAGCAATAATGTTGACAAGGCAGAGCACAACCCTCTTTGGAAGCACTTTCCCAATCTTTAGTCATGCTGTCCAATGTCAAATCTCACGGATGCTGAGGAAATTTCATGCTTACCTGGCTATGCTGGGTTCACAAACACCACAGTTCCACCTTTTACTATTCACAAAGCACTTTGCAAACTTTATTGTGTCTTTAAACGCACTGACCTCTAGGCATGGAAAAATCACAAATATAATATTTCTTGAATATAGTTTATTTGTACTAAATTTTCAAGTTTGGTGGGGGAAATAAAAACAAAATTAAGGAGCAATGTCTTCTTTTGACTATTTAATAGTCAAGCAAAGAAACGGGTGTGTGATTTAACAGTGCTATAGTTACATAAGCATACATTTGAACACACATCCAATTCAAAAACCTCACCCTCTGGGAATCTGTGCCCTAGTTTTCCTGGTAGCCTACAGCACATGCCAAATTTGAAATGGAAATATTTCCCTAATCAGCTAAATCTGGGTCAAAATGTCAACTCAGCTTAGGTCTAAGTCATTGCCACTCATGATCTCTAGAATGGCCATAATGAATACTTGTGCGGCATGAGTGGCTCCAGACATTAATGGTGGAGCACGGTCTCCTAACAAGTACCACAAAGCGAAAAATATATACACACTTATGCCTTCCTGTGGTATGCGTGGATCTGACTGCTCACCTTAGGAAAGTACGCAGCAGAACAGAAACACTGCACTGGTCTCCATTGCCTTTGCACCCTCTCAAAGGCTGCACAATAGTTCCTGTTCCATAAAAAGGCACTTTGCAATCATGATTCTTGTTGGGATGCAACTAATTTTCACAGTAGCAGCTTTTGCATTGTAGCTATAGCAAATTAAAGGCACTTATTTCTAGGCAGTGAACTAAGCTAACTTGACTAAAATACATAATATACATAACATTTCCATATAAAAGCCCACTTGCAAGGAAGGGGCAGACACACAGTACTTAACAGGAATTGCTCAACTGTGCTGAAGAGGAGGCTGGCAACAACAGCTAAACTCAGGGGTAAGCAAGTGGGTCTCTCACTGACACGTACCGAGCCCCCCACCATCTCTAGTCAGCAGCTACTGATATTTTGCAAACTAAGATAGCACAGACTTTATTAGCTGTTCCTGTTCACTTATATTGTATTTAAAAAAAAAAAAATTGATATAAAAATAGAACATTACACACGAAAGCAAGGTCTTCACTCTGCAAACTGCTAAAAAAAGGTAGTGATTTATTAATTACAGAGAAAAACTGTGCTCATGCAATTATTGTCTTCAGTGACTTACGCAGGCAGATCAAGAGGAGAAAACTAAAGCCAAGTCTTAAAGCTACCTGATCCTCTGACTTTACTAGACTTATACCAAGTTACACCAGCAGGATGACTAGCTCTTCATTATGACACTTTCATTCTTTTGAGTCACTAATGCACAATTTCAGCATTAATTTCAGATTATTTTTCTAGTCTGTGGAAAAAAGCTACGTACATTTGACGTATATGAATACATGCACATACATGTATTAATCGTACTATAGATAAAGACATGTTACAGAAACTTAATTTAAGTTGAAACGTGTTCAAAATCACCTTCCCTTACTTTGTAAATGGTTTCCATTTTGATGTAATTGGCCCATTATTCAACAGAAAGCATACTGAGTACAATAAAACTGCATTACTTGATTGTCTTGGACTGCATCATTACATAGTCTGGCAGTAAGATACCATAACCTATAGAAGGCTATGCCCTTCACCTAAACCTGACATTTTTGCACATTATATATATTTTGCTGAAAACTGACTTTTGTGGGGGGATATCTTATATACCTGAGGCAATCCCCCAGAAGTTCCTGTACTCTGCCTAACCTGGTGCTGAGAGCACGCAAGCAGCTTTCCCTAGCTACAGAGAGTACTGTTTCAGGGGTTAATCATTGGGGATTGTTTAAACAGAGGGACATCTGGCACACCTCCCCACAGAGAGCAAACAAATCATTTCTAATCTCCCTCTACTGTATCAGGGTCTGGGTTTCATCCAGTGCTAATTTGCAATTTTACTGCGCATTCCATCATTTCCACAATACTGTGTAGTAAAAATACCCAGCTTTACATTTATTCCAGAGGAGAAGAAAAAAACCAAACAAAACCAGAACTGTAACCAAAAGAGCTTTAAACTGCCAAAAGACAAAAGAAAGTTTATTTTTCTAAAGAACACTCATCTAGCACGGTTGGTATTGTTTTTCAGAATATAATTGTGATATTTGGCAGACCTACTGAATTGTGCAAAACCAAGAGTTTGAAGAATAAACAGAGGAAAATGTGACAATACAAAATGCATGTAGTTTGAGATAATAGAAAGGGTGAAATGAAAAATGATACTCTTAGAAGTACCAGTTCTATAAAAATTTCAAACCATCAATTTTATGTAGCAAAATGAACAAAGCAACTCTACAAGCAAGGCATTTACTTACTTCTCATTGTACTAAATGCAGAAGAAATGGAATTAAGCAGAAACATTGTTTTTGCACTGCAAACGTAAAAGCTTGAAGTTTCGCATGTGAAAATGACTTTAAGCCTTTCCCCCCCCTTACTTATTTTTTAATTGTTCTACTCTCACTTTTCATCTGAATATTTTAATGTAAGTGAGAAAGCGGATCATAGGTCTTCCACCAAGGGGCCTTAGTAGTGGTGATGCACAGGTGGAACTTTGACTAGGATAAAATCTGTTATATTTTATTTGAAACATGAAGTGGTATAAAGAAAAAAAAGATCCTCTGAGAAGTATATCACATGGCATCTGTGTCAAGCAGGGTAAGAAATATGGCTATATTACCCAGCTGTGCTAGGCAGAGTATCATAAAACAATTTGAGACTCTATCTTTCAGTTTCATCTGTTAGCATATGTCCTGTTTTTCAGGGAATAACCTAATACAATACAAGTAATTTAGAGGTAATTAACTGTAAAAGCCTTTGGATGGATTATCACTTCAACAAAGCAATCAAGTCATTATCTATATTCAGATATATTCAGGGACTCTTTCATCATAGAGCAATATTACTGCTACGCATCTTGGGAGGTACACTGCATTTTAAAACCTCTCTGTATATTTCAGCCTTAGGACAGTAATCTAAGCTTTATAATTATATCCAAATTATCATTTGAAGTTGTTTTTACAGACTGACAATGTTTGGGGAGAAAAAAAAAATTGGGAGTGTGTGTCTGTCTAGGATTTCGAGATGTTGCTGTTCTTTAACTGGACTTATGCGATGGTGGAGAAGCAGGCCGAGGGCCTCCACTGAGTCACTAAGCCATGGCAATGCCATCAGTCAGTAAAGAAAACTCCCCAGCCTTTCTGAAATTTACATATTTTTGCTCCCAAACCAAACAGGAATCAGCCTGGACAGTTTAAATATGGAAGACTGAAACCCTAAACTCAGTTGTGTGCACATCTTCTCATGCCCATTTCATTAGTATTAAGAAGAAGAAATGATGATCATGATAAAATATCACAATAGCTGAAAAGTTTATGTCTAGCGAAAAGTTCTGTTGTAGCCCATAATATTCAGTAAATCCTAATACTTTTCAGGAGAAAGTGTAACTGGCCTTTTTATCTCCACTCTAACAGCTGCAACAATGTAAAAGTGATCCAGGCACAGCCCTACCTTCACCTTGACGAGGCCTAAACGTTAAGAGTTAGTTATGCAAATATTACTGTGCACAATTCAAGCCATTACTCATACTTTAGACTAAGGAGACTGAACAAAAGCTATAATAATGTGATACTACGATTCCAAAGTGGAAAAGATAAATGACATTTACTCAGCAACACCACAGCTTCTGTATATTTAATGATACACATTAGAGAACCTGCCAACATCTGCCAAGGAAGTGATATATTAAAAGAGAAAATTGGTCAAGTTAATAATACTAAGGGTTTGTAATTTAACCTCTGAAACGTCACTATTACTGGAAGGCATTTATATACAAATAAATACATACACACATATATCCAGATGAGCCCATACATAATGCTAGGCCACACTAGCGCTTGTCAGGGCAGCTAAAATATACACTATCATTTCTGCGTAATAGTCTACAAGAAGAAACAATTTACACCAGAACATTTACATTTCTATGGATTTACATATGCAGCTTATTCACACATTATAAACACAGGGATGTTTGCAGATAATGTTTTCTGTCTATGTAAGTGTACCTCACATTATTTTTACACGTATGTGTACCTACATACTCTAGGCTACAGATATATATATGTAGGTACTATAAATAAAAATATGTACATACAAAGACAGTGTGTGTTTATGTTTTATTGCTAATTTGATGCGGGCCAGATTTCAGATAGTGTAAACCATTTACTTCTCACAAAAAAATTCCATCCTGAAATGTTGGCATACTTAAATGAGTGACAGTTTATCTTCAAATTTTATCTTCAAACTGTTATTAATATGATTTCTATATATGTATAAGCTAATTATACATCATTATGACCTAAAAGCTTTTGAGAAGAACCATTTCAGTTCAGTTTCTGTAAGTAGTAATATCTTGGTTAATAAGTTTCAGTAATGTGGGGTCACTTTATTCTGAATTGGAGCAATCGGTGGAAGGAAAAGTCAGTCTGTGGCACAGAGACATTTCATTCATCCTGCCTTGCAGATGTAAAGCCTCAGCCATTTCAGCCGCACTTCAAATTGTCTTATGTATCAGATACATACATATTTAAACACTTTACACTACTGAAAGCCATATTAACATTTATATTGACTTTTAAAAATATCTATATAGACTCGGGAGCAACAAATGTTAATTAACTGCATTTCTAAGGCTATGCAACCTCATCTTGAAAAACAAAGCTTCCATTTCCTCAGGTTTCCTAAGCACCATCAAAGAATATGAAATTATATGTCTGTATTTCCTCTGACAGAACCAGTCTACCAGCCAAGTCGCAGCAGGCATAAGTTTGATCCATTTAACAGGTGGTCTTTACAGTTTCCAATAGAGATGCAAAAGCCCTGGAAAAGGCAGAGTTAAATGGCATAATAATTACAGATCGGATTTTCTCTTCTAGGATGATGCAGATTTTTATCGCCTGGAGAAGATCCATACACACGATAGACAGCAACGTCAGACTGGGCGCCACACGCTGGTCATCAAGTTTGGCATTTCTTTTGCAGTAAATGTTACATACACTGGAAAAGACCAGCTCACAGTCTCTACATGTGGTTTATGGTTTTACCATATAGATTGAGATCTAAATATAAATGCACCACTGCAATTTTTTTTTTTAACAGAAACCTATTTATGTTTAGACAATTTGGATTTTGAGTGAATTACATTTGGAAGCATGGTAAATTTATTCTGAAATCTTTGTATGCATGATGACCTTTCAGGTGCTAATGAGCTAATAGAAATACATCTTTATAGTTGTAATAATCAAAACAAATGGGCACTTGCTCTGAACTGTAAATTCATTTATTCATACTTTCCAAGGATTCACAGAAATTTAAACTTGCTGAAAACAATTCACAGTTCTGATTGGTAACTGAACAAATACCTTGCTAATTTGTTCATTCAAGATGGGTTCAGTGTCCCCTAGAGGATTTTTGAAAACTGTAGAGTAAGTGCTTAGAATTTTATTTTACTTACTTAATTTTTTAATACTGCCTTTTGAATAGCAGTAGTTTTGAGTTAAACCAAGATGAAAATTTTGGTAGGTATTTCCACAAGAGATACACCTCACTGACACTGCCTTCCATTGCTGTCTCCAGGTCTGCACGCAGCAGTCGTTACCATGTACTTTCAGCACGCTGCATACTCTGCAAGTGCCCAGTTAGGAAACCAGATAAGCAAACCAGAGCCTAAAGTGTAAGAACAGGG
Source organism: Harpia harpyja (assembly GCF_026419915.1). Taxonomy (NCBI): domain Eukaryota; kingdom Metazoa; phylum Chordata; class Aves; order Accipitriformes; family Accipitridae; genus Harpia; species Harpia harpyja. The sequence goes on from NC_068941.1 coordinate 37,991,170, forward strand.
TATGTCTTGCTGATCATCTTGCATATCAAAGGCCAACAGCTCTTGCTTCCAAAAAGCAGGAAGCATTAGAGCCTAACACCACCAATTTGAGAAAGATGAAAACAAGGGAAATTCACTCAGTTTTAAGCCTTTATGCAAGAATACTAGCATAGGAGCTTAGTTAAAATAAAACTTTGGACTACAGAATACTGATTTTACCTAACCACAGTTTTTCATTAGCACCATATTTACAGGTGTCATTTTTATCATGAAATTATATAAAATAATCCCTGATCAGCACTCCTTAGATCTTAACAATACCAAAGAAAAGCACTTGAAAATAGAAACATTTGTTGCCACTGGCTGGTACATGCAAACTTATTTTTAATTATTCCAATATAATTAAATACAAGTTTTATTTTAATAACAGCTTCTTTTTTCTACCATCTACAAATAAACAAGAATACCCAAAACTCCAAAATGCTTACAAAGTTTTCAGAAGAGAGACTTCTTTTCAAGTGAATGTTTCGTCCTTTAAAGACTGTCCATAGTTTCTAGCCTAACATCACAGCAATACTTTTCATACTCTGTGAGATCTTAGCACTGCAGCATAGAATGTAACAGAAGGGGAAAAAAAAAGGGAAGATGCATGTTCATGTAGGAGCAGATTTTCTGGGGTGGCAGCTACGTAAAGTAACAGGAGTGGAGGCAAAAGCGAAGCTAATGCACTTAGATGAACTGCCCAGGTGAAATACAAGCAGTCACAAAAATGCTTAGAAATAAGAATTTGTTTTGTTTACAATATCGACGATATTTTGGTAGAGAGCTGTACTTTAGTCCTGTGCATCCAGACCTTCAACTTATAAAATGGTGTAAGCTTTACTGAATGAAATGGGGTAATGTCATGTTATATTGCAGAAATATCTGCTTGGTATATTTTTAGGTACCTATAAAGTTCATTGTTGCTAAAGAACAGAATAATGACGGTATATAAAAGCAATACTGGTTTACAGAGCAACATTAAGATGAACTTTATATAATCATTGAGCCTTACGGTGTCATATACAGCATGTAAATATAATATGCTTATAGCTGGAGAGATTCATATTTTTAAAGAAACGGTCACTCAAATTGTTTTAAAGTTTTGCAACTGAAGCATTTCCTTTTTTATTTCCAAAAGATAGGGTATTTCAAATATGCCATTTTTAACATCAAATTTTAAAAATTTTGTCAAGAAACAGAAAATTAATTTCATATTAAAAAATACTTGCAATGCTTTTTATTAAACTTTAACTTCAGTACCTGCTATAAAAATAGTTTTATAGTGTGATTATTTTCAGTGTTAAAAAGCAAATCCTTTACTTTGTGAATTTCTCATCTTTCATTAGAACTGAATGATACCATTACCTCTGTGACCTCCTTCCTTCAGTCATCTTTTTGATGCTTACATCAGTAAGCATCAATATTAGAGATTTCCAAAGTAAGGCCATAATATTGATTCACAGATCTAATAATATTTTCTATATTTGTCCTTACCCTGTTCTCTTCTGGAATAGGGTAGGGAGAGATTCATACTCTATTTCAGACCTTTCTCCTCCATGTCTGTGTTCCAAGTCCTTGCACAGTTAGCAGAAAGAGCTAAGCTCCAAGTTTATGTGATGGGGATAGAGGGCACAGGGATCTTAATGAGATTCAGGATTATCATAGGAAAAGCAGGCAAACAAGAGTATTTTTCCTAACACTCTGAATGACAAGCATAAAGTTAATGGCAATACAAAATCTTAAATCTGATAGATAAAACAATTAGCTCAAGAAATACTACTTGCTTCCTGGCCTTCAAAAATGACTCTGCAAATCATCAGAAGGTGTTTGTACTATAAATATTCTAAATACAGTTTAATTTTAAGCTAAAGGCTTGGAAGTCCACAAAAGTGCCAGAAAGGCACTTTTATGACCTTCTATTATTTCCTTTACTGCCCTTTTCCAGATTTGCACATGCAAACTGTAACATCTTCATCATAACTATCTTCTGCTAGTTGTTTTCTGCACAGGGGGATCATTTTTGGGTGAGCAGTCAGGTCTTACTGTTTCCTGCTTCTTGAAAGCAAGAGTAAGAAGTGAGATTGTAGAAGATTCATGAAGATCAGTGTGACGTATGCTTGCACCTCCCAGCTTTGCCACTGTCTTTGGCCCTGTGTTAGTTACCTATTTACCTCCACAGAGTAACAGGACATCCACAGAGCATCCAACACGCCAAGATATGATAATGGCATGAATCACATGCATCCTAACAGCAGTAGTAGGTTGTGAGAAGAACATAAAATTCATTTATTAATAAACTATTGAAACTGCTTTTGTGAGAGGCAGAAAGCTGCTCATCAAATCTACTAATGCCAGACAAGAACAATTTTCTCATTTCTAGGTTCTGAAAAATGCCTTCTAGAACCACGGGGAAGGTACATCACACAGACAGCAGATACATCAACTACATCTGCCCATTCCTGGGAGATTCCTAGTGTGCAGATAATATGCAAATAAGCAGCAAAGACTAACCACTACAAAGGTATCAAACCAGCCTGAACAAGCCAAAAGAAGTTGAATGCTCACTCCAGCACCATACTTTGAAAGGGTACGATTGCTGGGGAGACCAAATGGTCTTACAGTAGCCTTAAGAAAATACTTTAAAATGCCTTTCCTAAGGGAAACTTAACATTCTGGATTCTGATAAAAACCATGTCACAGAAACAATTATAAACAGGCTAACAAACTAGCTATTTTTTCCAGGAAACATATTCTGCCTGAAGCTTATTCTGATATGAAACTTTCTCTGATATAATCCCAGCTGCAACCATGAATTATACTTCTTATTTTAAACTAAGAAGGAAGATCGATTATGCACTTTTTCCTCCAAGCTTGATACAGCTGTAAAGATTTTAAATGTCTCTTCATCTAAAATTCTAGCTCTGTAAAGGGCTGAACTGCATCTATTCTAACAGACAATGTGTTTTCCAGACTGAATGTGTTTAACTATTGCTTGACATGCTTTTTTGATTTTCTGTGGCACATCTCTATGGGCTGAAATGGGATTTAGATTGCTTAATCAATAACAGGTTATAAAAGCACATCATTAGGAATGGAGTTTACTTGAAGGGAGGAGGCCATCAAAAGCTACTAGTGCAATAGCATGGTCAGCAGCTCACGCTCTTGGTGCCAAGACTGGTGTCAACTCAAATAATAAATTACTTCAAGGGAGAGACAAAGATAGCAAGCACAGTAACTGGCTATATATCACGCTCGATTACTATATATTTGCATTTCATGAATTCTGGGCTTTTTATTATTATTAGAAAAAAAACAAGAGAAGGGAGACCTGCTGAGAAATATGAAGCTGTATTTCTCAAGTCGTAATGTGAGAGAAAGCAGCAAAGACCTTCATTTCCAAAACAGAACTCAAACCTTAAGAGGGGAATTATTAATCTATACGGCATGCGTCTTTTACCATTTGTGATACATCTTGTTAGCAGATTTCATGAAGAGCGAGGAATGACTATTAAAGCTGGGAAAATGCCTTCATTTTCCAGTTGAAATTTGGAGGATGTTGAGCAAATATCTGAGACCACCTACTCTGATATAGCCTATAAAAATACTTCCACATAAATAAATACCATATTTTATAGGACAAAGCATGAACTAGCTCTTTAGGACACTGTAGCATTAGCAACAGTGTAATGGAAGCCATAGAAAGTAGATTAACTCTCCTACAGTTTTCCATAGTGAGATTTTACACTATTGTGACACTGCAAGTCTTCCAGGGAAGGAAAGTGTATTTTTGCATGGCACTAAAAACATTTTGGGTGCCACCATAAAAATACCAGTAGCAAAGACTTTTGGACTCAATCCAAGCGACAGGTTGAACTATCTTCTGGAAGAGAGGAAATCCAAGCTTTAAAAGCTTAACATTTGCTCGGATAGTGACAACATTAATAGGATGTGAACTTTCCTTCTGAAAACAGTTTGTAACTGTTTCAAAAATAAGCATCTCAGCTTCATCTCAGCATTCATCTGTCAGAGGTGGATAACGTCAAGAGAAACGCACACTTGTATTCTATTATCTTTTAATTACATTCACAATTTTTACTGTCAGAAGGCACCATATACATGAGGCTTTTAGTCTCTCCTAGAGCGGGACAGCTTGCTATGCATTTGACAGCTGCAGCGGGATGTTACTGCTCCACCTTTTCTCCCCTTCCTTTCCCTTTCATAGGTAAACAAAGAATTAGGGGAAAAAAAGTAATTTTAGACATAGTACCTCAATTGACCACTTGCAGAACACAGGACTAAACAATTTCACATAGAAAAGGACTGGACAATTTGCATCCTGACAGGGCTTCCATTAGTGTTACGATTTGCTTCTACTGCTTTCACAAGCCTGTTTATACCTGATGAATTTCCACCTGATTTGTATTTTTAAAGCAATTCCCCAGTTAGATTTGTTGCAAAAATCTTCCACTGTTCTTTGTTTACGATGTCTGTCTTATTTACTTCCAAGGTCTTCCATGTAAGTATTTTACTAATGCACAACAATACTAAACTGTAATAGGACTGCCTAAACTCATTTCTTCAGGATAAATTGCATCAGCGCAAGGCAGTTTTACAGGTAAAAGAAGATATTATGGCATGTCTTAATGACATGCAGCACACTGCTTTAATCTCTTAAAAAGGCATTTCAGTATAATGACTCCTATAACATTAAACATGTTTGCTAAAAGTAGTACCGAAAATTTGAAAGGATCAGTTAGTAAGTGATCTTCATTGTTTAAAGTGACTGTTTCTACCCACTTTTGGGTAGAAATATAAATATATGTAAAAGCCCTTCTGTCCTATTCTGGACAGAACCTGAGAATTTCTTTGAATATGCATTCACCTCCTTAACTAAGGCACCCATTAAGGTAATGAAAATACATATTTTGGGCTTGGGAAAACCACAAGGTTTATATATGAAATGAAGATTAAAAAAACCACAAAAAAGTCCTAAAAATAACTGAAAAGTTGCTAAATCATAATTCTACCACTTCTTAGAGGAAGTCACTTGGATTTAAAGTTATCTGTAATATAAACTGATAACTTAAATTGCCTTAGTATTGGCTTATTCTCTTAAGTAATTACAGCAAACTGAAGCACCTTTTAGTGTTTCTCAAACAGAAAAATAGTTTGTACACTCGGAATTTCTGTTCATCTTTAGTATAAAGTAAAACAGACTTGAATTAGAAGTAATTCCTGAATATATGATTAATTTTATGTACGTTTTATGTATAAATGTGTTCTATCATCCTTCCTCAAAACACATACAGCTAAAAAATACATTAGAAGGCTACGCCTGGCCAGCCTACCTTTTGATACCAATAGAAGTAGATTTATGAGCACTATAGAATACGCAGAATACTCACTATCTTTTTGGTGTACATACACACACTCTTCAGAACCAATCCTTTAGGCTGGAAACCAATATATAGGATTCTACAACCACAGCATAAAGAGAATAATGAGGGCTTCAGAAGGGTCTTTTTCAACAGAGCTTTATGTATCCACTTTATATAACTGAGAAAAAGAAAATTCTATCTTAGCAGAACATAGTGTTTAGATTCAAGTCTTTTACTTCATTTAAGTCATTTATTATATATTACTCTTCCTCTGCCTCATGAATTACTCAATATTTGTTTGGGAATGGCACTGGATTTTCAAGTCATCTAACTTTTGAAACTTCACAATAATTTCCTTTTAAAATAAGTAGTAGAAAAATAGGCTGATCATCCTCAGGAGAAAGGCGGAGGGGGGAGAAGAAAGGATGTAATTGAGGTTATAAGCGAAGCTGGCTGCTACCCAAGAATTCTACCAGCTGAACCAATGAATTAATTGTCGGCCTGAATTCTCATTATATATTGCTGCAAAATTATACTGCCCAATTAGGTTGGTAATCTAATATTCTAACTACACCTTAGATTTTTTTGCACAGTACCCAGCAGTGAATTCCAAGAACTAATTAGATAGTCAATTTGAATCCTTGTTCATAGTTTTAATAACTTTTAATGCAAGTTTTTGTTATTTTGGTGCTGTCTTAACTCAAAATCCCTTTCAATTCCTCTGTCCCTTCCAATTTGAAGAAGCATGGTGGGAGGCTGGCATACGAGCAACATAAACATATCTTGACACAGGCTATGAATGATTCATTAATTCTTGGTCAATAATTCAAAATGAGGTTTCCAAGCTAATAGTCACAAATTTTCAGATTTTATTGGAAAAACACTCAAATTAGAGATGTGCCCAATTGTCTGATGCAGGCCTGTTAATTCTTAGCTGCACAAGAAGCAATCTAATACACTTCTGTGAACAATCACTGGAACCTTCTCAGATTGCATTTGCTTTAGTAATAGCCCATCAGCACACCCTTCCACCCCTCAAATAGGTGCCTGTTAAATAATGGTTTAGTTCAGCATCTGGGCAGCAGTTAGATGCAATGCATTAGTCTGCTAGGGCCAACATGGTTACAAATGTGTTTCCAAATGCTCGCTGACAACATGGCAAATGTCTCAAGTCTGTTAGCTACCTTTATCACAGAACACAAAGGTTCTTAACGTCAGTGAGAATATAAGGTAAATGAAAACTGTCAATTCAAAATGACTTTTCCTTTTATAAATTAAACTCTGTATGAACAAATGGATTGGTGCTTGCTTTCTTCCACACTTGGTCAACAGCTATACTTCTCAGTTCTGGGCTGGGGTCACGCTAAAAAGGAATAGCATCAGGGAAGAAAAAAAGGAAGGGTAGGAAAAAAAGAAAAAATATCCAAGGTATTTTCTCCTTTTGCCTTGCTGCAACAGACCAGTCCTCTAAATACATTGCAAGTAACCCTTTGCCTGCTAAGGTGCCTGCTAGAGGACAACACGTACCAGAATAAAACCTGAGATGAATACACATTTTAACCTAAAAATCTAAAAGACGACCATGTTAGAAAATCCAGAGAATAAAGAAAAAACACATACTGTGATATAAGAGTCCGGGCTAGTTGAAATCTTGATTTTGGCAGGTATGAGATCTGATCAGGCTCCAGTCACAACCTCTAGATATTGTGTGACAGACTAGCTCAGAAAACCCAAGGCGCATCAGCAGGTTTTGTGTAGTAGTAGCTTAAACTCAGACAGCAAGAGCAGGGAGCAGTAGACAAAAGGGTTTGCTCAGTAAATTTTTACTGGAGTTACCACAGCCCTCAAAAAACTGATCCCTAAAACTAAATTTTAACCTTTACAAGAATAGAACAGGTCTTCTAGGGACCTGCTTTAATAGCCAAATGAAAACTGAAGTTGCTTCTTTTTTCCAAGACTGACTGATGTTTTGCTCATCCTAATGTCATAGTGTTTAGAATTAAAACAAGGTGTCTTTCGTTAGGACATCTATATAGCAAGGAGGAAGGAACACAATTTGCTCCAAAATGAAATAGGTCAGACAGATATGTACAGAGGTAACACTTCAAGCAGATAGCGATGACTGTGAACATGAGTAGCTGCTTATACAGAGGGAAGGTTGGCAATTTTAGAAACAACATAAAGCCAAAGACATGCTTTACTTATTTACCAGGTCCAAACTGACAAGCCCAGAAACGAAGCAGGTTTGTTTTCTGATGCACATTCTGCATAGAAATGCAGAATTCTGCCGCAGCCTCTGGTACTATTTCAGCTTGTCTCTTGGCTAGTTTAAACTGCACTCTACCGCTTAAAAGGAAAGAAGAAACCGAACGCTTGGCATAAATACAAAAGGCTAACTGAAATAATGAGCATTTATAGTGGTCTACATTAGTGATGCCCTACCTAGACGTTAGCAAGGGGAAATATTTCCCTTTGGTGCACTTGGAACTCTCAAGACAGACTGTGATTCCCAATCCCCCTTTGCAATTTTCCTGCCATCAATGGCTTTCCAGTCATTCTGTGAAGACAGTAAACTTTCACAGACCTCCTAATAATTGAACAACACACTAAAAGGAAATAAAATAAATAGCTTCACAGAACTTGCTCTCTGCTTTGGTTAAGTAACACAAAAAGTATACTCTACTCCCTAATATAAGCATAAAAGTGGTGGCTTATATGAGACCATTGACACAAATTTGTTTTTATCACCCTACTGATCAACATATACTGAGCAAACATAATGAATTCTGAAAGAATTTAACTGGGAACAGATACTAAACAGCACGTGTAAGGGTAACAGGATCTGCTTTACAGTGTTTTCTACGTAGTTAAATAGATTCCAGTCCTGCTGTTTCCCAAGTAGGAAAAGCATAGTGCCCAAGATTACACATAACAACTATTTCTGGTTAAATAACCTCTGTGGTTTTGTACACACTGTTCTCTTAGAGGTTCACATATTTCAGTTATAAAAGCAGCTATCCCTGGAAGCTTTTATCAGCAACCCTACTGTCTGTTGATGGTGGTTGTTTTTTGGTTTTGGGGTTTTGGTTTTTTTTTTAGGGAAGACAGCAGTTTCATTTCCAAGCCAACAATACAAATCACTCAGCACTTTAATTGAAGCTCATTCCCACTCAAGCTAGTTTGAAATGAACTAGCATGGGTACCTGAGCAGTGTCATCAGCCCCACACAGGCTACCCAAGACTATTCAAGTGCCTGTATATTCAGACAATGCTGTGTAGATATACCCTAAAATGTGAAATGATACCTTGTAGTCCCCAAGCAACACCTAGAAATAGTCAACCACGCAGATTTACTGTATCAGATCCTGTATACTTATTTTGAATAGAAAACCAAAGATGCATAGATAATAAAAAGCAGTTCCCTAACTCGCTTCATGTGCTTTCTGGTATCACCAAAGGCAGATCCTAGATGCAACTTTCCCTGGAGCCACCCGCAGCTCTGCCTTCAGCCCTGTCACTGAAAGGAAGGCACACTTTAATGACCCTGCTCACTTCTGCTTCCCTTACTGCACTCATGCCTCTCTCTGAGGCAGCTTGACACAGCTCCCAGCAACTGAGGTCAGGTCAGAGGCCATGTTTGGTTAAATGCTGCACCCCCTGGGGCTGCCTTTTGGGGCTGGTGAAGACTCTGCAGTTGGACAAGATGGCAGGATACTTACCCATATGTGCACATGCGTGTGTGTATACACTTCTGCACAAGCGACACGCAGGAACATTAGCATGACGCGAGCTGGTCATGCACCAGCATCATGAGACAGTCAGTGTAACTATCACTTGTTGAATTTGTGCTTTCCAAGGAAGCTCTAATAAGAATTACTATCTTTCTTTTAACCCATGGCCTAGATGAAGCAGGTGACAAGGGAAATCGCCTACCCTCTTCTTTTTGGAGGAGAAAAAAAACACACCCCAGACTCCACAGTCCCTCTACTACTATGAATGTAACTAAGTGTGTGTGAGACTGGCACAGTCCTGCTGCTTGGGACAAAGGAAGGAGAGAAAGCACAGTGAATTTTATTTTTTTGTGCAGGGACCAAAGCCATGCTTGAAGGAAATAAATAAATAAATAAATAAATAAATCTAGTCTCCCAATAAGATTTTTTTTTCCCCTCAATACTTTGAGTATTTTCTCTTTGATATCCTACTGAATTTATTTTTATTTAGTGCATGCATCTGGTGAATTTATTTTAACTTTATACTCTTCTACTTGTAGTCTGAAAGCAGGAGAATATTTTTCCATGTGGATCACCTTTTTTTTCCTGATAATACAGGAGAAAAAAAGTATTGAGGTTTATTTGGATTAAACAAACAAGGTGAAAATAATTTTTCTTAATTTCCTTTAAAAGGAGATATTACCCTAAAGCATTTCTGATTCTTTAAGAATGCAGCTGAAATCTATCTTACATAAAGACATAACTGTAAAGTTTAACCACAGTTAGGATTTTTCTGCAGTTTTGCTTTTGAAAATGTACAAATATATGCAAGTATATAATATATATAACAAATCAGTACTAGCTACTCAAAGTAAATGCTGACTGTATCCTTTTATGGAAATGCCTGTAGAAAATGTTATTAATAATAGACCAGTTCTTCTTCAGTACATTTCTTTTACTATTTCTGAAGATTTTACCCAAGTGTGATTCCCCACCCCCACTCACCCCCCTTGCATCAGGCAATTTTGACTCCTCTGTGGGTTCCAAATTAATTTATTTCAAGGTACTTAGTAATTTCCTTCTGAAAGAAAGGTGAACAGTGACAGAAACAGCATATTTCCCCTTTACAACAAAAGCTGAATTGAAGTACACTGACTTTTCTCAATATCAGAACAATTTTGAAAGTGTTTTTCTACTGTTACACACAAATTACCTTACACAGAAGCCAGCTATGGCATTTCATGCTGTCCAAAAAATGCCCACAATCAATAAAAATGTTCTAACTATGTTCTTCCATTTAAATAAAGAAAGAAATAAAAGGACCTTGTGATGCAGGTATGGCTACCTTGCATTCCACTGCAGAGTGTATGGGCCAAAAATTCAAGCCTAGCTGCCCAGTATGCTTTCCCTTGGAAATTACTTTCAACAGTAATCTAGGCCTGGACCTTCTACATGCTGAAGAACTCCTCTCAGGTTTGAACTTGTTCAGTGCTAGTGAAGGACAGTGAGTTCTGCAAAAGCTCAGACTTCAGGTTAAGTTCCCACTGCAATACAGTGACAAATCTGCCACACTGCAAAACTCACCAGGTCTTCCAAGCGGGCATGAAGTAATTTCTCTGAACTAATTAAAGTGCTTTGAAGCCAACTGGATTCTGGGGGAAAAGGGGAGAAAAGGGGATGGGGGTTTAAATTCTTACATGACTGTAACGAAAATACTTGCTATTTTCCTGACTGGCTCAAAAGATACTACTGGGAGCAGCAAGAATAAGATGAGGCAATTATAACAGAGAATGCCAACAGTGTTTTAAGAAATGATGGGAAAATATCTTTAAGAGAAATATTTGAAAGTGTAGCTCCTCCCAGGCTGGTACAGTTTGTGTTTCTCCAGGAATAAAGGGGATTCAAGTTCCGGCACAGATGAGGAAGGAAATGAATGGATTGGGCAGTTGTTGAAATGAGAAACAATCTCAAAAAGTGAGAAAACCATGCTGTCTTGGATGTTGATCTAGAAGCACAGCTATCTGTTACAAACTTGTCGATCTAGAAGCAAGGCTAATCTGGCCAAAATTGGGCTCATAATTTTTATGCTGTGCTGTCGTTATGCATTTTGGGCTAAATGAATTGCTTTCAAGGGCATTGGAAGGAAGCATCAATCACAACTGGGACACAGTTGGAAAACTCGAGGGATCACACCTCAGAAAACATTGCCACAAGAGCTGAATAGCTGGCTTCTGTCTCACACAGCTTCCATCTTGAAAGAGCTGCAGAAAGCCAATCCTGATGTACGTGTGAAACAGACACTCAAAAGGATCTAAGGTAGAAACTCATTTGAGGGCTCCCAGCATGTTGCACATAATGACCGAAGATAATTAGTTCATTAATCTCAGTCCAAAATGTCAAAATTATGTTTACTATGTGATTTAAAGAACCCATGTTAAAAATCTTACATAACTAAACCTATTTTTTGACCCTGTAGATCCTACTGCACTATCTTTTATTCAAAACCGAGCAACTTATCATATTCATGACCTGTCTTATGAAAGTTATTACCTAAGGTCAGGGCTAGCTTCCAAGACAGCCATAGCAGGTAGCAATCCGATAGGAAATGAAACCAGCAGAAGATTGGCTAGCCTAGATGCCTTAACCCCGGCCATGGCTCAGGGTACAAAATACCTGAACCACCCAGGCCAAGTAACAGGCAGCCAGAGCTCTGCTAGAAACAGGTCATAGCAACTTTCACTTCTGTTATCTCTTCAACAACCCCTTAAAAAGCCTTGTTAAGGCAGTCAAGCAGAATAAGAAAAGAGTTTTTTACCACACAGGACTGCAATAAACAAAACAAAAAAGCAAAAACGGTTTCAGAGTACAAATAGATCAATTTATCAGCAGAATGCTGAAGATTTAGGAGCCTGCTTTGGTCTTCTTACGTGTTACCATTTTCCTTAAACAGCGTACAATAGAAATGGTGACAATGATGGAAAAGATGAAAAAATTGCCTCAGTTCAAAATTCCAAGACAGAATTAATTTGAAAACATTTTGTATGCAATCCTTCTTATAGCATGGAGACCACCACCAAGAGGTTGAGCTCCTTCATGGTTTTTTTCTTCTCCTTTTCTGATCTGCAGTTTTGCTGGTGTCACCACAAGGTCAATTCTTATTTCAGCATCGCATAGCATTTTCTCTTAATGACTCTGCCCACTCCCCTACTCCCCAACAGTATTATCATGGTAGGAATACAGGGGAAAGGGGGAGATGGAGCCTGAAGACATGACTGGTCTATGTCAGTAGTGAAGATACAGACAAGCAGCCATCACAGGAACTCTTGGTAGGAAAAGTGTCCATACAGACTAACATTCATCCACTGGTTATCTCACTTAGGCTCTGCCAGATGAAAAATTCTACCTTTTGCAAACATCTGGCTCTAAAATGTAATGTTATGGGAAACTTCTGCCACAAAACACATGCAGACAGTAAACAAATTCATGAAACCAGTGCAAAGCCACAGGGACCATGTTCTCTCTGCAGTGTAAGTCATGCTTCCATTAAAAGGAACAACAATACAATTATAATACTTGTTTCCTGTATATCACCTCTCATCAGACTTCATTTTCAGCACATGCATTATTCAAGCTCCACAACACTCTCAGATTCCAGAGTATTTAAATTTGAGCTTGTTTTGCCACCGTAAGCTGATTTGACCATTTCCACAACCAGTTTCTCGAGAGAATCTCATTGCAAATTTGGTCCCAGATTTGATTTTTTTTTTATTGCTTAAGATCAGCATAAATGAATGAAGAGTGCTCTCATATGCATTTGTGAGAGATGTTCATAAAATTCAAAGGGAAATAGTTCTTTTAAATAAATATATCTTCAGCAATAGACAATTCCAAAATTTCAGCATTGTACAGAAAAACCTGAAACTAACGAACCTATTTCAGTATCCCTGTAGATGAAGGAAAGAAACAAACTACATATAAATAGAGAAATAGGGGATTATATTATAGTTATGAGAAAACTCTAATAATTAATTACCCATATCTAACATCAATATGGTAACTTTTTTGCTGATCTTTAATATAAAAATATTTTTACTTCAAATGAAGCAAAATATTTCTCTGGATTAACCTTTGAAAATGTTTTATAATATGACTACAAAGTAGGAATAGCTATCACCTGATTTGCCTGTTTCTTGTAGATGAGGGAAATAATATCTAAACATAAAGTGAGAAATTCTCCATGATGAAAAATAATGGAAATTTTTTTTATGACTCAAACCAGTTTAGTCTTGCCTGAAGAGAGTCACAGTATCAGATGATTACATTCTGTTAACTCAGCAAAAGAGAATAACAACTAAATTTTAAATTCCTATGCTATTCTTTACCTCATATTCTTAACATGATGTATATAAATCACTGAATTGAACAGTAAAATAGTCTATTATTTGAAGAAAAAAACCACCAAAACCCACAAACCATAAAAAGCAATTATTTTATGTCATACAGAGTGTAACAAATACTAAAAATTAATCATTTTTTATTGAGAGAGAATATTCTGGATTGAGATGTGTCTCTATGTAAACAGATAAACAAAGTAAAAATGTACAGATGTGGGCACTTAATTATTCCTCTACATTCAAGTACAGAGATTAATATATGAATGTCAATTCAAATATATTTGCTTTAATTTAGACTTAGTAATTTCAGTCTTTGCCAGTTACTATACAAACTGATATAAAATGTACTAGATTGTGAAAGCATGTAAGAGATCCTGTTGATATTTCTTCCTACTAAATTATAGTATTTACATGAAGAACACATTATTAAAAGGATGCCAATTTGAGTGCTAGCTCCACTTTAAAATTGTCAAAGTATTGACTGTTTTACAGGGCTTCAAAGAAAAAGAAATTATTTAATTTCTCGTGCTTTTATCTGGTGGTTTCCACAGTTAACTAGAGGTATTCCCCACTGTGAGACTATTGTGTGCAGAGCTAAGTTCATGTCAATTAGATGGCAATGTTTTTTAAAATGACACCAACCACAGAACAGAGAAAAGCCATTACGTTTCATGAGAAACTCTACTCCTTCCAAAGAAGCTCTATTGGTTTCCATGACATTAAATAGGCATTTGCTTTGGTAGTAGCAGGTAAACCATCCATGAGTACAAAACAGCATATTAGTTAAAGTGAATTTCATGAAGTCTGAAACTTGTATATGTTTTTTATTTTGTTGTTGTTGTTGGCATAGGTATATCTAACAAGGGCAGGGGGAGCATTTTAACACCTAAGTAGCAGTTACTCAAGTCATTCTGACAGCGTAACACAGACGTGGGCAGAATGAGTTAAATTGCTTCTCATGTATGCCATACTCTCCTGCTTTTCAGTAGGAATTTTAACTTCCAAAGAAGCCAACCAGATGTAAGTGTTAAGAGCCTAACCTATATCCACAAACGTGGAATATTCCTTATATTGACGCTGCAGAGTACAACCAATGCAGCTTGGAATGGACCTTACAAATGTACATGTTGGTTTGGTTATGGAGGAGGAGAACTAGAGTAACACTACGCAAGTTGAAGAATGATTATAACTATATCATGATGCTATGATCAACATGAAGACTATGCTTGCTTTTATCATAGAGCTACTGGGATTTGATGCTACAAAGAACAAAAGATTTCAAGACAAAATTTAAGATATTAGCATGGTATCCCATGAGTGAACAATTCACTACCCATGGAAAGACAAAACAGAAGCTTGCTTAAAAAATGGTGGAAGAAATAAAGGAAAAAATTATATCAAGACTTCAGAATTTGTGAAGGGTTTTTAGTACATCTATAGAGCTCTTCAGGGAGAAGGGGTGGTTTACACTATGAAATAGGCAGAAAGCCAATGCCAGTTTGCAGTTAAGGCTGCAGGATACAACATTACAACTGTGGCAAAGAAATTCCTCTGTTAACCCCTTTTTCTTGCTTGTCTGAAGAATACAATCAAAAAAATTCAGTATCCATAGCAAGATGGGAGGGAAAGAAGACACACTGGTTTTAGGGCTTAGGTTGAAAGCCTTTTCATTTGTAGGAAGAACACTTTCTTCAACCAGCACACCCAGAGGATATGAAGACACAGAGAAACTCTTCTTACTCCCAAATCATGTGTATGAATTTTTATTTTTTCTTAAAAAGCTGAAGATCACATTGCTTAGGACTATAATCCTGCATAGTTCTTAAAATGACATTACATGCAGGTATACGGAGACATATATACATGTATATATTTTTCTAGACCAGGACAATACACTTGAATGAAAAATTGAGTCAGTGAAAAGGCCAAGGTTATAATTATGTAGTTCATTTTTGATAGTAAGTTTTGCATTTTCTGTATCATAACAAATGCTATGAAAACATTTTTATTTGCTGAGAAACAAAACAAAAAGCAACAAGCATGCAACAATATAGCCTACTAATTCATTCCTAAGGGAAAAGTCTTAGCCAAGGGGGAGAAAAATTGGCTGAAGAACCTGACAAAAGACATGAGACTGTAAATCATCCATTTAAAACCAGCTCTGAGTGACACTGTTGGCTAGATTTTCTTTCTTGCCATGCAATGCCTTCTCCTATAATGCTATTTACACAATCATCACTGGGAAACTGTCTGGGAAAGTCAGCTAATGATTAGTTAAAGGGATCGCTCGTCAGAGATGGCACAATGACAGTTTGACCTACCTCCCCCATTTTTATACTTCCCCCAAACAAGTTGCTGCTTTTCTGATTTGTGTCATAACCACTATATCATTTAAATATAATTATATACATGAGAGAAAGTAATCTTTCCACAGCACGCATAAAGAAAGCATAAATATTAAAAAAGCAGATGATTGCAAATGACTTGAAAGAGCAAGTGATTAAGCTTAATGCTTGTAATTTAAAAGGCATAGGCAAAGCACGTTCACCTACAGACTTGCAGAGCTCTCTTGAGCAAATAAAAGCCAACACAGCTCACTAGATCATTTTAGTCTTATTTATCCTATAAAGAGCACTACAGAAGGAAAAAAACAAAAAAACAAAAAATCACCACCCCCCCCAAAAAAAAAACAAAACAAAAAACAAACCACCAAACCAGCCTCCCATAGTGGACAAATTTTGATGGCATATGTTCATTGACGAGTACTGCATGAATACTATGAGGATCAACAAAAACCGACTTTGAACTGAGTATATGATACACATCCTTTTCAGGTTAGGCTG
Organism: Harpia harpyja; assembly: GCF_026419915.1. NCBI lineage: Eukaryota > Metazoa > Chordata > Aves > Accipitriformes > Accipitridae > Harpia > Harpia harpyja. The sequence continues at coordinate 38,007,516 of NC_068941.1, forward strand.
AAATTTGAATACATTTAAGCAGTACCTGCACTGAATTCTGTAAGCTGCTGTTATGCAGTAAAATATACTTAAAGCCACACATACCCCTGAGAGTAAGAACAACAGCTTTCTCTTTCTTTTTAGTACAGAATATAATTTCACAAATCACTATGCATATTTAGTGTTGGATATGGCTTTCTGTCGGCATTTTTCTTTTTATTTGTTACGTATTTTTTTACTTGCAATATCCAGGTGTGTTATGCAAATCTGGTTTGCATACAGAATGGCAAACATATACTGCTTGCTAACTTGCTTTGCCCTAATTATTGGTTGCAGCTGGTCATATCCCTTAGTCCCAGCAGAATACTGCAGCAAAAGTGCTGGAAGTCATAGTAATTAGATAGTCTGACAAGAGCAAAAGATGCATTTGTTAAAAAAAAATATTTTTTTTTTCTTAAGGGAAAACAAACTCCCAAACACAAACTGCAACAAAATTCTCTGCATCTCGGAGTTAGCTGATTATCTCTGTGGAGACACTGAATATAATATTCACACAGCATGCTTTTGGAAAGAGGCTCAGAGTTGGATGCAAAAAAGGAACAGGAAAATTTCAGTGCCACACAGGGGCATAGATCTGAAAATGAAATTTACTACTTCACCACAGCTTGTCAATTCTCTCCAAAATAAGAAACGATAATTCAGACCATACCCTGATTACAGTAAGTATTTAATAAAAAGAGAAGTCAGCTTAAGTAAATGTGTGTGTTTAATTGACCATTTAGGACTCTAAAAAAAGCGTTTCTCTCAGTTGCTTCCTCTGAATGAGCTCTATGAGCTCAGATAGCCTTGTTTGTAAATATAAAGGATTTGAATCAGAGTAAGTTTCTTTAATGATTAGATTGCAGGTTTAGACATATGTGAAAGTCAACAGGTTTGATTGAAAGTGCTTTGATTTAGTTTTTACATCCTCATCACTAGATTAATAATGAGCTGTTTTTACTACTGATCTAACTGTAGGTGTCTACATAGAGGAACTGAAATGTCCTAATTAGCAGGAGAAAGCAGCCAATATACTATGGCAATAAAGCCAGAAAGTATTCCTCTGAATTACAAATTACATACACAACTGAAATTAGCAGAGGTAATTGTGCTTGCTTTTTTTTTTTTTTCTTTGAACACACTCACCTCCTGACTGGCAACTCTGAGTGAAGATGTGCTCTATTATGGACATTCCTGATAGGCACTGGAGAGGTTCTTGACCTTGTTTGGCCAAAAGGATCTACTGCTCTACCAGAGAATGATTCACCTTTTTGGGGGGTGATGGTCTTTAAGACTCTTGTTGCATATGTGAAATAAAAAATCATGCCTCCATACTCAACGTTCAATGGCCGGCTTTTATATGGCAACTTCTCTCTCTCACGCTTGACATTTTCCTTTTACTGAGGACTTTAGAGTATCACTGACATCCAATTTTAGGAAGGGTCAAAGAAAGCCGTTAAATTGCCAAACGCATTGTTACTGATATCTATGTGCCCACAGCAATGTTCAATGTTATGTACCAAAACTGAGTAGCCTTCAGGCTTAAAGAATTGATTCTTCTTTTATTAAATAATCTCTGCTTTTCCTAGTTATCATTATCTTTCTTAAACATCTGTCAGACTGAGTATATCCTTGCACAGTAACATCATTATGGAAGTGTGAAGCATTTAACTATCCTTCTGTACAGACTGACACCAATTATGGTCTGACTGGAGGGCATCGTGAGCACACCTAACTCCCACCGAGTTCACTAGAGTTTTGTAAAGCAGCATCTGAGTCAGAATAAAGTGGTAGATTCAGATGTCAACAGGTTTCACATGAATGTCTGTGGTCTCAAACCACTCTCAACCTGTCACTGAAATATAGGAAGAGCCATGCCTCTGAGATCATGTATGTTCCTTTAGAAAAGTTTGGGAAAGAGCAGAGCCCAGCTCTGATCACAAGCAAAATATCAGTCGGTGAAAAAGACTAATATCCTAAAGACCCTGATAATACTAGGAAAGAAACCGAGAATCATTTTTTATCATTCTCCTCTGGAATTACTGCAACTAAACAGTTATTATGTATTTAATATATGCTTTTTATTTTTATTTTCTAACCTTTTGGAAAATCCTTTTTAGTAATGTATGCTAATGCACAGGATAAAACAGATTATAGGCTGAGCTGACAGTTCAGTTCTATGTATTGTTCTGGTTGCTGAACTAGATAAAAGTTTTTTCAAGCATTTATCGTTTACTAAATTTTAAACTGTCTGGACTGATATTTTCCATCCCTCAAGCTGACTTTTTAAAAACCTGAAGTTGAAATAATTTGGCTAAGTTTGAGAATGGCATCAAAGCAAAACACTCTAAGATAGAGTTCCCAAATCAACATCATTCACTTCAAAGTTTCAGTGCCTTGGTGTTAGGAGGTTAGAGAATCCTTCTGTTGGTTTCTTAGACATGTCCTTTGTCTGTCTTATGGAAAGGAATCCAAACTGGGGCAAATTACAAGCCACTGAAAAGCCTTCTTCACACAGCTTCATGGTAGACACGTTGGTATTTGGCCTCTACATTTTCTTAAATTTTTTTCTGTGCGGAAAACAAACCCTACTTTCTCACGTCCCAAGTGTGCCTACAATGCCGCAGGCGGCTGAGTGGGACTTCACTGACACTCACACCTCCTACCAGATGTCCAGAGTTTTTTCTGCAGTTCTTAACATGCTGCCAACCCCCCTCCCCACCCCCCAATTATCCTCTTATCCTGCAGATGCTCATGCAGTGTGGAAAATGAAAAAGCATTTGGTTTAAAGACAAGGAATTGAGGGGAAAGCCAGAAGACAGGCCACAGGATCCAGAGTGCCAGGAAAGAAACAGAGACAGAGAAAGAAGGCAAGAATCAAAGCAGAGGGATACACATGCAGGCACAGTAGATAAGGATGTAAGAAAATCGGATGCAGGCTTAAGCCACAAAAGTTGAAGAGAATATGAAAAGAAGAGCCTACAACTACGAGAATCCCTATTCTGGACAAAACCAACTTTCCTTACTTTCAGCAATCACCTGTGAAATCTCTTTATCCCAAGCAAATCTCGACCTTGTTCCTTGGTGAGATACAAAATTTCATCAGAAATCACTGAAGTTACAAAGTCAAACATTGTCAAGAGAGTAGAAGCTGAATTTTAGGTACTTGGTATAGCCTGAACGTACAGCATATTAGGGTGAATCATAATGCAGAACCTGATAACCATGCATTTTTCCCTATACCACCTCTTATGATTCAGTGCCCAGGGTAGGTAGGTACTGTCCAGTGAATGATCACATCTGTATAAAGAATGAACTTGCTATCTATATGTATCTTTGATAAGTAGAAAATGGAAGATGCGAAATGAATGAGACAATGAAATTACTGAAAAGTACCTATAGAATCAGATCTTTGCTTCTCCCATCAAGTTTCTAAATGAAGAGAACAGACCCCAGGTTTTCACAGCTATCCACTAGCGTGTATATTCTGCATTTTAAGGGTTGTGTGAGGCATTTAGGGTTTAATTTGATAAAGTACAGAATGCTTAGGATTGCAAATTAGCTCAGCTGGATCCATGCTTTGAAAATTACAAAACTAAACCCAAAGAAGAGTAAAAAAAAAAAAAAGTTCACATACAAGACCTATGTATTTTTGACAGTTTGAAGTGTTAGCATCCCTTTCCCTCTGTTTTCTATGTGTGAAACAGGCATACAGGATTCTTGTGATAAAGCCATTATTTTTGGGTGCATTTACTACAGAATAGCATTATGGGACTGGTTAAGGTCGCAAGAACTCTAATTCCACCAGTTCTAACCAAATTTGAAGCTGTAATAATCTTTTCATATAGTTGTTGAAAAGCAATCTCTAAACACATTAACATACTAAACATAATAATGTGCCATTAACCTTTGTAATCCAGGCATATTAGATATACATGCATACTCTAATAATGTTCCCTAATATGATGACTGTTATGTATTACTGGATTGTGCAGACAAGGATTTAAGCTAGTACCTAACAACAACAATAAAAACCAGTTTACCATCACAAACCAACAAAAATTCATTCCATTTGCAACAGGTTTCTGAATGTGTATGGCATATTTCTACCTAATATTTTCAAAGCACTGCGTGGATAGCTTCTGAGGCCTCAGAATGGAAACAAAGTGATTGTTTATTCTTTTGGCAAACTGTGAGTTTCATACAAACCAGCATGCTTTCAGGACTGCTTAGGAGAGGAAAAAGCTGATGTAATCTGATTAGAAATTTAATGAGATTATGTATGCACAAATACATAGGATTTCTATTTAAACTGAGAGAAAATATCCATCTCACTACTAATACCTATCAATGAAAAATAATAGATTTCTCTTCCCTGTGCCTTTCCAAAAACCGATCAAGAATGAGATCATATATCTAACTGCAACTTCTGCTAAAGTACAAAATGACAATACAATTAATAGCTGCTCTGGCTGACTATACAAATTGCCTTTGTGGTAGCAGCATCAAACATTGTCTGTATTCCCCAAGAGCTATCAGGAAGGACAAATAGCTCAAGAACTTCAAACTCGCCACTGGTTTAATGATAAAATGTCAGAAGTCCAGAGCAAAAATTTCTTACATTGCCTTTACAGAGTGTCACCTGCCTATGAACAGGAACTGGAAATTAATGAATTTTCTCACTGTCCTAATGAAGGAAGATGAAGATGGAATACATGTTCTCTTGGCTAATCTTTTAGCCAGGGGGCACTGTTTCTAATGACAAAGGTAAATGAGATAGAGCCCCAGAAAAATCCAGTTTTCTCTTTGAGCAATAATCAGTGCAACTTTATGCTAAAAGAAATCCTAGGGCTGGGGAAAAAAAAGCAATTAGCACACATCTTTAAGTTTCCTTGGGGTTTTAGTTAATGTTAAAATATAAAGATAAAAAGTTGAGCTTGATAGGTAGTAGCTTAATTTCCATTCAAAAGCATTACAAACAAATGGGGATCTAAACAATCTAAATTCAAAACTTGAAATAGACACCAAAATAAAAATTTAACTTCCTGAAAATGCCATTTTCCCAACTCATTCTGTATGAATACCATGCCTAAAACATTTCATTTCTCATAGGTGGTCTTGACCACACATTTCAGCTCTAGATTTATTTTTCCTCAAAGTTTCATTTAGTTTGCTTTTTAGATGAAGTTTTACTTCAACCCTATATAGAAATAAGGGTTACTCATTCATCTGAGATTGCACAAAGACTAATTAATGAGTTTTGTTTTTTTTTTAAATATGTTAGTTCTGCTACAAAATTAGACAATGGCCCCTTTAAAGGACATGGTTGGAAGTCCAAAACGTGTTTTCAAGCCCCAAAATCTCACCTTCGTAAAGTTACACTTTACTGTTTTTATGGCAGATAGGCAAGAGAAGCAAAAAAAGACAAGAAAAAACAACTAACAAAGCAACATCAAAACCAGCCCAGCCCTAATAGTTTATGCTATATGAATGACTGTTTGAGCCATGGTTTCCCTTTGAATCCTATTGGAAAAGAGTCAATTCGGAACATAGTGTTCAATGAAAGTAAACTTCTGGGTTTTTTTTCTTCTTACAGGCATATCAAATTGCAAATTACAGTCAGAGAAATCCAATCCCTTTAAAAAGGAATTTTTAAATACTATGTTTAAAATAAATTTGCAAATTCAAGTAGAGCATCAAGTACACTCTACTTAAGGTGCTGGGAAAGAAAACCGTGATCATGCACAGTACATTAATATTCAAACCAGTACCACAACAACAAAATGACACATCATAGTTATAAAATTAATTATTATCTAGTTATAAAATTAATGTTACAACCTCAGGCCACTACAAGATCAGAGTGCTTTCAAGTTTGAACTGAGGCAGTAATCCACATCTCTAAAATCACTTGCCTTGAAGTGCAAACCTTGCATGATCCAGCAGCCTCTTTCAAGGCTGTGGATAGAAATCTGCTTTAGGTGATCACAGCTCATCAAAGTTTGTGCTTCCTGTAACAGAAAGAATTTTCTGAGTGGAAGACACAGGTGAAAACTTTGAAATCTTCGAAATATTCCCTACACAATTCTCCGAGGATCAGCAACTAAGGAGCTTCCTTAGCTATGGAAGAGCAACCATTTCCACAGCACTGCTAGAGAGAGCTGCTCAGTGCAGCCGAAGACTTGGAACATATCTGGTTTGTAGATGAAGATATTTTCTACCTCTCACTAGAGCTCCAGGAAAGATTTTCATTCATGCTTTGTTAACTGAAAAACTTGCTGCATATTAATTAAAATACATAGGGACTCTTTGAATGGACTTAATATTTATCATTACCCAGAGAAAGCTAAAACATTCTATAACAAACAAACAAAAAAAATTCAATGTGACCACCCATATAACCACAACCACGGTATTTATGTAAAGTACTATATATGCAAGTCAGTAGCTTTTACTTATGAAGATTGCTTGCATAATTCCCTTCCTAAATATCCACTTAACTGTCTCATACAGCCACTACCAAAAAACTGCTGGCACTTCCACTGACTATGGATATAACGTTATTACCTTTCAAACTATCTTTGAGATAGGGTATCACTTAGAATGTCAATATAGTATAATTATGTACTGAAATCCTAAACCAGATAAACACAGGATTACTAAAGATGGGCAAAGACAGATGGCCATGAAAAGTACCAGTTGTGCCACAAAATTTTATTACCTATTCTATATTTTAATCTCCCAGGAATCTGCCCAATTTCTGAAATCAACACAGTACTTCAAACACGGCAGACCTGACATTAGGTAAGGAAGGATGCATGCAAATACCTTTAGCTTGCACTTTTACTACTATTGTCTTTTTTTTTTTTCCTCCCATAAAAAATAAACATGCTACCTTTCCTTCAGTTTGAAATACTGCATTGTTCAAAGCTCTTCTGGTTTAATTCTTAGTTCTAAATTACAACATTGTGCATTTATAGTGTAGAGGGTCAGCTATTTAGAACCTAAAGCAGTTATTTTATATCAGCTTTATTTCTAAAATCGTATCTAGCTTGAGTTGATACAGAAGAAAGTAATTGTTAAAACAATGGATAGTCCCAAACCAAAATATATTTTAAATTTGGTTCCTCTCAATGGAAGGACATCAGATGTTCTGCAAATAGTCCAAGTAAGTCTTTTATACAGAGAAACATCTGTAGCAGCCAACAGTTCTTCTGATTTTTCACCAGTGGTAAGGAACACAAAAAATTTCACTGATATACATCTACTTCCTTTGCTGAATGTGGATGGCTGCTGGTCTTAGCTTTGAAATCTTGATCCAAAGACTAAAGGCATTCCTTTGGCTGGGCTGAATTATCATGCGCTTACACTGTAAATTACTGCTGATATTCAAAGAGATCATTAGGCCAGAATCTACAGGCTTCCAAGGAAACTTTCAGCTTAATGCATCTGAATGCAAGTGCCATTAGTAAAACGGAGACTATGTTAACCCTGAAATCAGAAGAGCAGTAACAGGTTGTAGGTATGCCCAAACTACCATTTACTTACCTGATGTGTATATGTATAGCAATGAAAGAATGGGCACACTGACTTTAGCTTTCATTAATTTTCTATCTAAGGTGCAGGCTATGCGTTGTGTCATACATTCACTGCTGCTCCATCTCCAATAGCAGGAGACACACAGTGGCTTAAACCAGATATCCAACTTTGCCACAGTGTACAGTCACCACTGAGAATTAGTCATATTTCCCTGGATGAAAAGGAGTCACAGAGTATTAAAAATAATGGACCCGAATAGTAATTTACGAGCAGAAACTTTGGGCTTCCACTAACATCTGTCTTGGTAAATAACAGGCAGTAACAGGAATTTTTTGATAATCTACATGAAAGCAGCTTTTGACTGTCCTGTGAAATACTCTTTGAAAAGTTCTTCAGAATAAAACCAGTGCATGAAGTTTTAAGCAAAAGACAGACACAGATATTAAAGACAAAAAAAGTCACAGACTATGTGATCTTAAAGTTATTTGCACTGTTTTTAAAAAAAAAAAACCACTGGAATTAAAAATATAAATCTGCTAATTTACAATGTGACAATACAACTTTCAGGGAGCAAAAATCTACGTCCTGCTAAATCATTGCAGATCATCTGTCTGCAGCCCCTAGAAAGGGTACAAAGCCAAACACTTTCTCTTATAACCTAGCAATTGTCGGAGCAAGGTATGAGTTTCAAAGAAAGCATGTCCACTTAAATGTTGCTTTTATTATTTTGAGCAGGAGAATATTAAATTTGCCTGCATTTATCACTTTTCCTGGAAACCCCAAATACCCCTCAAATGCTACCACAAAGGAGTAAAAATAGGAAGTCCTACAAATTCAATTTTCTAAAGGTTTTAAAAGTTCTACCTGAAGTTCCACTTTTACTTGACCACAATTCATATAGTACAAAGTGTTACAGAACTTGTATTTCAGGTTAAATAGCTTCCTTTATTAAAATCAGTTATTTTCAGCTTTGTAAGTGTCACTTGCTGAGGTTAAAACCCAATTAAAACCTAAGCAAGCTTTCTAATGTCCTACTTACTCAGCTGATAAAGTTCATTCTCCTAATGGCAACACTTAAGTATGAGTGTCACTGATACAAAAACAATTAATTGGTTTTCCCTCTAGTTTGTTCCCTTTCTCCTGACTCTCTGCTTCTGTCCTCTCCTCTCATTTCTGTGGTACTAGTCAAAATATATCTGCTTTGCTAAATGACTTGAGCTCTGAATATCTTCTGAGATTTATCACAAGAGCTGATACTTGAACTTAAAATTTTAATGGCACACTTACAGTCTTATAATTCAGAGATAATTTCATTGAGGGTAATTCACTAAGATCAATCAGATCTAAAAAAAGATAGGGTGGAGAAAGAAAAAATTAAACCAGCAAGTAATGTACCAATGAGACACTCTTTAACAGAACACCTTTCATTAATTCAAATTTCTAATTAACCACTGAACACTTGCAAATCATGGACAATGAACATCTACAAATCAACTAAAAAGAAAAAAGCCACTGAGCTTGCGATGGAGATCACCTAGTAGGCTGTGTAATCTGACCTAATATATTATCTGCTGATGTTTCTGTGTATGTAGGAACCAAAACTTGAATGCCAAGCATCACCAAAGCTTTGGATTCTCATTTATCATTTTTCACATCTGCATTAATTTTTGTCTCTGAATTATTCCTCTGTGTTTACTGCAAGTTATGCAGAATGACTTCCAAGTTGAAACAAGCTTAGCAGTATCCCCGCTGGTTTCGCCAGAGGCAGGCTTTGCTCTGGCTCACCTGGCAGAGCTGTACTGATGCCTCCGCCTCAGGACAACCGCAGGTCTGAGCCTCTGCTGTGGCGATGTGAAAATTGTACACTCTGTGGAGTTTATGAAGGATACTGTAACCCAAATTATTATATGGTCAATCATTCTCCAGTAATCATCAAAAAAATGCTTAACATCATTTTTCTATTATTACTTTACTTTGTTTTGACAACCGTAGCTTAGATTTTACCCTGGTTTTCCCCTCTTGCACTGCCTAAAACCAAAATGGCTAATATCTAGTCTTGACTTATTTGAAGTTCAAAATATGAAAGGAAAAATACTCAGAAACAAGAAGCGGGCTAAGGAGAGAATAAAGATGCATTGCCAGAGCGTGAGAACACACCTAAAGCCACTACAAAAGCAACAAATCTCATTGCACACAACAAACACACAGAACACAGGCTCCTCTTGCTACACCTACCTGAGAAGAAGAGAGTGGAGAATAATATTCCAGCTCACCTCTTAGAGAATCCCCTGCATGGATGCATTTTTTTTTCTTCTCTTTTCTAGATCAACTTTAGCAGAAGACACAGCAGCTAGACTTAGGAACTAAAACTGGAAACATCTACACCCATTGATTTCTGACCCCACAGAGCAGAAAGAGAAGCACAGAGTCATCCTTTATACCTGATACATTCCAGCTGAGAAGACTTTTTCACATGCTTGCTTAACAGCATAGGGATGCTTGTAAATAGTGATTTTTTCATATAATAACTAATGTTTTATTTAGAGAACTGAAAATGATATACTCTTAGGAACTACAAACTCTGCATGATAAGAAGTAAACAGTTGTGTTTTTCCCAAGGGAAGAGAAAGTTGATGTGTCCTGTAATGAATAAAGCGCCCAGCTGTTAAGACTGGGATGATTTAATCCTATCTTGATTTTTTTTTTTAAACCTTAGGAGAGAATGGGTGGCAGACTGATTTGCAATGAGGTTAACTTCACAAACCTGTATGATCCCCTCTCTCTGTAACCTTGCTGGAAGCTCCTTCCCCACACCCACCCAAGGGGCTTCGCTGCCTGTGTAACAAGGACCCTGGGTCTGATACCGCCCAGCTGTATTGCCTCGACTCAGGTGACTAAAACAGACCTGTGAGAAAATCTGTAGAGAGACAGAAAGGGTGAAGTTACAGCCAGAGGGTAGGCTTGTTGAGATGGGATTGCTGTCAGCTTTGTGATTCAAGAGGGAAAACAGCAGCATGGAAAGAAGTGCTGGGCCTGGCTGGGATGGGGGCAGCCGCTGGTCACAGTAGCCCACACAGTGTTGTGCCTTGCATTTGTGGCTAAAACAGCCTTGATAGCACACCAGTGTTTTGGCTGTTGCTGAACAGTGTCAAGGCTTTCTTCCTCCTAGCAAGTAGGCTAGAGGGGTACAAGAAGTTGGGAGGGGACACAGCCAGGACAGCTGACCCCAACTGACCTAAGGGATATCCCTGACCATATGACATTGTGCTCATCAGTACAAGTTCAGGGAAGGAAGGTGTAAGGGGGGGATGTTTGTGGTTATGGCGTTCGTCTTCCCAAGCAAGTCTTATGCATGCTGAGGTCCTGCTTCCCAGGAACTGATTCAACATCTGCCTGCTGAGGGGAAGTAGTGAATGAATTCTTCTTTTTGCTTTGCTTGCACGCATAGCTTTTGCTTTCCCTATTAAACTGTCATTATCTTGATCCCTGAATCTTCCCACCTTCCCTCTATTTTCACTTTCAAGTGAGAAGGGAGTAGGTGTTGGCTGGGGTCAGCCTGCCACAAAAGGTATAAATCTTGAAGAGAAAAAAAACAACCCTGTTTGTCTCTGCCAATGGAGCTGGTGAGATATGGCAACTCAGCAACCTTAGGATGCAATCCAGAGAGCTGTGGAAGCTGAACCTTCCCTGCCTGACTGATGCCTTCCTGGTCAGTAAAGACTCTTTGTGTGCCTTATTAGCAGTGATGAGCAAAAGACCTCAGTAAATCCTTGCCACCTTATTTGTGTGTCAGCCAATAAATAATTGCTTTAGGTTTTAAGTTGTGTATATCCTGATTGCAGAAGACTTTCTGTATCAGGCCAAAGGTGCCTGAATAAACTGATACATGCTGTTATATAAATCTGATATTTTGACAAGCTGCATGCAAAAAATTCACACTTATGTGTACAGATGCTACATAGAAAAGTTTGATCTGTTCTGTGCAGGCAGTAGCTATTGGGGACTCTAGCATCTCAGAAAACCATATCCTACATGGTCAAGTTACGCTCTTTCAAATGAACCAGTTTATAAACAACAATGACACGGTGTGCTGCAGTCTACTATGAATGGAGTAATGTACAAACTACACAAGAATATACCTAGTGAAAGTCTGCTGTCAATATTCCACAACTCACTCTGGCTAATCAGACTGCTTCGCTTACTATCACACCAACACTTTTCACCAAGGGGCTAAGTATGAGATATTTTTTCCATTATGTCAATGTTTGTTTTATGCCAGCTAAGAATCTCTTAATGAGAAAAAAAAAAAATCCAAAATAGCTTCATCTGGATAGGCAACAGCTGAGGGCTCAGCACTTCCTTGGGAAATAAGGGCACGGTTCCAGATCTGCTGCCTTGAGACAGAACCCAGCTTTTCTGCCACCCACGTCGCACAGGAGTCCCCTGGGATGCAGCTACAGGATACTCCAAGATGAGTCCTAGTTTTTCCTGAGAGCTCACTGAATATGTAAATGAGTATTCATTAGAACAGATAACTGAATCTTGATCTCCCACTTCGTGGGTGACTACTGTAAAAAGCAGGAGACAATTGTCTCTCCACTGCTCTAGCTGTTCCTTTACATATAAATAATTAGAAAGTAATTTAAAAAAGCTTCATCAGAATATTCCTACCAGTTTCAAGTCATTAGCCTTCCCCCCCACCCAAGACTGGAGTTTGTAACTATTCCTGTCTCTCTGGTTTACTCACTCATAACAGTTCCATTTAATCTCCTGAGCCCACAGGAAGTTTTGGAGGTGAAGGAAGTGGGGAGAAAGAGGTTTGACAAAGGCAATAGTAGAAGAAAACAATCTTGCAGCTGAGATTTTAAAAGCATTCTACAGATTTGGACACTCAAATCCCTGTTAATTTCTATAGCATCTAATGGAAAATATTAATGCAAACTCTTTGGAAAAGCATCATCTAATTCTCTAGATGTGCCGTTTGCACCATTTAATGAAGCTCATAAGAGAAACAGTGCTGAGATGAACACGGAAATGAACTAGAATTCACCTCCTGATTTATCCATATGTTTTCTGTGCAAGCTACTTGCATTTAAGCCTGAACATAAATTTACATTTTCCCTTCTATAGATTGCAAATTTAAGTACAGGATATATTAAGTCATTTTGTGTAGACTATATAGTACGCCTGTAAAAAGACAAAACCGGTATCTCATATGGACAAGGAAAATGACAGCACTCAGCAGAATAATATAGCACCCGGCTTTATGGTGATGAAACGGGTAAGTTATACCACAATATAAATGATGCGATTTTAACAAATTACATTTGAAGGTACAATAATGGACTAACAACACCATTCCTCTCAGATACTTAAGACATTATTGGTAATACTTATTGCTAAAAGACATTGGTAATATACGGACACATCTTCATACTTAATGAGTTATAGTGCAAGTGACATGGAAAGCACCATTTAATGTTATTAAAATTGATATGCTAATGAATCAATGTACTGTTCTCCACTTTTAAAATAAATTAAATCACATTTCAATCTTTTCTTCTTAATTTACATTTGTACTCAGCATGCTGTGTTCAAAGTTCAATATGCTGTCTAGCAAATGGTTCTCTAGGAGTACTTACTGGTTAGCTAACAGTATACTACTGCCTGCCTTTATTTCCCAGGCATACCTCAACTGTTGTCATTCCCTCCAATAAGCAAATAGAACCTCTTTTTCATTGACACAGCCAGTAGTCACCTTAAAACCATCCAGTAATAGATGCTTTGTAATATACCCGTGACTACCCCATGGGAAACAGCTGCAGTTTGAACTGGAGTAAATCAGTTCACTGTAACAGGCAATTATTGCAACAAAGCTCTGAGTTTAAAACATACAACTCTACACTGTAAGAGTCAGTCCAAGTGTTAGGCCAGAGTTGCACGCTGTTCAGCTCAAGATCTCTCTAGCAGGTTTGCATCTGGGGAACATCTAGATGGCAAGCTACAAATCAACTTACTGTACAAGTCAGTCAGTGTCCTGAAAGGAAAGCCACAGACAGACCTTGCTTACAGCAGGCCATGAGGAACCAAGGCTTCTCATGGAAAGACTTGGGCTAATCCATCTTTTGGATGTCACACCTATGATTCCACTCTTTGTGGATGCACATTATGAGCCACACTGTCAGCCACCACAATTACAAATCACGTCTGGTTTAGGTAATCAGTAAGGTATATCTGACTAATGGCCATTCCTTGATGAGGCTCAAACTTGACAGGACTTCTTAGGATCCTGCCAGCTGGGCAACAGAGTAATTTGCTATTCTGACTCCTTTCAGCAAATCTACCCAGTCACCATACAATTTCTTGATTTCTTGTCACCTCTATGACAGTGCGTAATTTCCCTTGTACCTAAAATAGTAGTAAAGAGTCCCTTTGCTGTGCCTGAAAGTTGGACAGAATTAAAATGTCAGAAAAGCCTAGGCATGTAGTTTGGGCTTACATGTCCTTTTTCTTCTTATCCTTTGTCCCGACCTGTTTACAGCCTTTCTTGCAATAAATTCTGAGTTACCTGTACAGCTACACTTATCTAGTTACCAAGATACATACGACAGATATTTATACCCTGTTCCAATGGCACAAAAGGGATGGTTAGGCCAGGGAGAAGAAGCATCTGCAGTAGCCTGCTGTGTCTACACTGGGTTTTTAACTAATGTGACCTGCATTACTGAAACACTTTGAACAAGAGTATAACTTGTAAGCATCTATCTTCTGTAACTATCTTCCAGCAAAAGAATGACAGTCCATATTTTAATAACATTTCAGCTGTAAAAAAGGAATCCAGAAAATGTCAAAAGCCCTACTTAAGAAAAGTTCTGAATACATTTGAATCTATCTCTTTTTGACTGCATCAACATCATCACACATTACTTCTCCTGTACATGGATTCTGTGTGTCATTTGAACCATCTTCTATTACGGCCATATCAGAAACTAGGCCTTACCTAAATACTGAAGTTATTTCATCAGAAACATCACCATCTCACCTCAGGCCACTTGGGTAAACTTAGCAGAAAAAAAAAATCAAGAGGAGAAGTACGTGCATAGCTTAACGATAGCACTCCCATTACAGTCAGGAATGCTGTAATGTCAGTTCCTGCGTTCTCCCTGCTCCAAATCTATCAATCAGGGACGTCTGGTCCGTCACATAAACTGGGACAGAATTCAACTGGTCTGTGTTTAAGATACACAGACTACGATATTACCCAGATCTTCCAGTGTCATATTTTAAAGCAAATGAACTATAAAGGCAAAAAATATTTGAAAACTTGAAGATGATGTTTTTTTTAAAACTTCTATTACAACACCTAGAAAGAAAAGATAAAGGGAATGTAGAATTTTTGACAACATATTTGAAGATGAACTAGAACACCTTTAAACAATATAAGCTCAGGAAGCACCAATTTTTAAAAAATATTATTGGTGTGACTTCTTGGGGCAGTGAGATTCTACTAAGAAAGGTTGACGTTACACTGCATATTAAGATAGAGTGTCTGGGTACTACATATGATAGTGCACAACTCATTTGAAAACCAGGGTACTTTGTCAGTAAACAAGAAACCTCAGTGTCCAACAATTAAATAATACAGACTGTTTCACTTCTGTGCAATTTCACAGACTGCAGTGCAATTTATCATTACTCTATCACACTCAGCCCACAGAAAAAGTACCCCATCTCATCGAAGTAGATTACTGAGAATAAATGAGACATCCAAAGAACGAAAAAAAAAAATTAACACATCATTTTCACAAATAGACATAGTTAGATAATGAGGCCCAGAAATACTAAATCACATGACCAATGTCACACAGGAAGCCTATGGCAAATCTGAGACATTCACACAGATATGCCAAACCCCAGTTTGGTTCCCTATCACGTAAAGCTTTCCCAGCTCTAAGTTTATACCTGTGCAGATCCTGAGAGAAGTAGTTTAACATTAAGAGGAAATGCAAAAAATATGTAATAAGTTGTTCAGCCTAGACAGTATTTTAGATATGGCTTACCCTGCTTTGCTTGACACTTGATTTCTTTTGTTTTAAAACACCTGTTTCAAGAAGACACTGTAACTAATCACAATTGGAACCTGTTCAGAAAAGGGCTTTATTAAATAACTCTAAGTGTGAAAAACAAACAAAAAAAAAATCATACGTTACACAGCCTGTCTGGACTGATATTGCTAGCTCCCTGTTTAAATAGGCAGGCAGAAAGAACTGCTCGTACTTGTTATTCAGTGGGAAAAAGAGAAGAACGCTAGCTTGTGCCAAATATTTTTAAGTGTTATGAATTTACATCAGCTTAGAAGTATATGCTTTTGAACACTGAATTTTAAAGTAGGTTAGATTTTTTTTCTGTTCCTTAAAATGCTTTTTCCCCATTAAAAAAAAAAGAAAAATATGTTGCAGTGTGAAAAAGAAAATACAACAGTCTGACTTTTATAATCCAGTATGCATGACACTTACATCTTCATGATGAAAGCCGCAAACTGCTGTTTGCTTATGCTTAAATTTTTCATTAATAGACAATGACTTATAGGTCTTGTCTGTGAGCAACACCAGTTCTGATAATTCCAAGACAGAAACATTACCTAGATGAAATGACAGATACTGAAATGTTTCTTGTTTCTCCTCCCATTTTATCTTGAAAATGAAGTCCTTTTTATCTTGCTCCACCACAACAAAAACATAAGAGTTTGTTTGTTGCTTACTCTACAATTCCTTCTGCAATCAATATAAAAGATTCAGTATGTCAGTCACAGGAAGAGATCCAGCCATTTTGAAAACGGTGGTGTTTAAAAAAAATAAAAATAAAAATAAAAATAAATACATATATATATATATGCACAAAACAAGCCTGGCTTTTAGCTGGCATCTTTGCTGTCAACATTAAAAAGGCAGACACCAGTGTGGATAATGGATGAACTGAAAAAAGCACGTACTGGGTGCCCAAAACACTTACAGAGCCAAAGGGGAAACTGGGGACTCAAATCAAAGAAATAATTACAATATGCACTCAAACCTGCCAATCGGACAATGAATGCAACATGTGACTGGGTTACAACAAGTTTTGATTCCAGAGAAACATATTAGCACAACAGTGATTTTTTTTTTTTTTTAATTTTTTGACTACTATATGAAGTCCTCCTGTGTGGAAAAAATTAAAAGTATGGAGAATACAATTCCCAGACAAAACACTATTACAGAGCTGAGATTTTCTGTGTTCTTTTAGTATTTTAGTTTCACTTATTACAAATGCAGCTCTTAAAGAAAAAAAAATGCAGTCATACATAACAGAAGCCGCCTAAGTTTTTAATAGCGTGAATAATCCCAAGCTTCAGCTCACTTTCTTGGGAAAAAGGGTATGGCAGGCAGCAATCCTTTCTGCACATTGCTTACATTACAGCACATGGGAACTGCATTATGCCAGCTGTTTTGCTCAGGAATGAAGCAATATTGGCAGAAGGGTCAGACCAATATATTGAGATGATATTTATTCTCCTATCTGTCATTCTTCTCTCTACCCTCATGCAGCCAAACCGTAGAAAAACTGGTGAATCACAGCGAACATATCTGTGAGGCTGATGTTGTCACCAGACAACAACTCAAAGCCAAGGCAGGTGCCAAAGCAGCATTGCTCACCCTGGAAGGTGCCTTCAGCTGTGCCCCTCTCCCTTCCATACCCACACCTACCCAGACTAAAGGAGCTTCCATCTGTTTCAGCTTCAGATGATCTAGTTTCTGGGATCATAAGTTAGAGGCTGGCAGTTAGGTTCAATAAAAGTATAGATTTTTTTTTTCTTAAATTGCTTATTTGTTTTTTAATTAATATGGTGGGGGGATTACACATTTTGTTGATCTGTTACATTTCTATTTGTAATATTTTAATGTAATTATTTAATGTCCTGAGGCCAACAACAGATAAGGTTGTGTGCAAGCACAGCAACACCCACAAACAAAAGTACACAACCCGTGTTGTGATTTTATATGCCTAAAGCCCAACAAAAACCACATAATCATTTCAGTAGCATTTTGATGTCAGGGGAATATACATTTTATTCCCATTTTATAAAATATGATGGCACCCTGATCCTACAGGGTGACAGAGACAGCAACCCCACATGCTTGCTTATTTGCAGTGTTAAAAGTTTATTAATTTCTGTTTCTGCAGCTCCACAGTAAACAGGCATGGTACTGTTTGCCAGGTATCTTCTCCCTGCAGAAGCTTGTTGCTGTAGCAACCTGTTGGAACAGCTGGGATGCCAAAGTGACCACGCACCACTGTACGTGCATGCAACGCACAATAGTTCCAGGAGAACCAAGTTGAAACAACGGAACAAATCCGGCTGTAGCACTGCTGAATGGAGTATTTCTGCAGTTATAATGCTGTTTAGGTAGTTAAATCCACCAAGAATGAGTCTCTTTATACAGGCGAGAACATCAGAAGACCTTATGTAGATGGGAATCGGCAGTAAGTGAAGTCTATTAATTTCTGGTGAGTTTCCCCCACACACTATAAAATGTAGTCCTGAATCCATCAGAAACTACCTAAACATGGGCTTATCACCCTGACAACTTGTTTTCAAGCCAGGTGGCACCTAGATGCTCTTCGCAGCCAGGTTTTAAAATGACCTTGACTATGTCATAGGTATGGCATACTTCCAATGCTAAGTTTGAACATTTGGGTATTTACTAGAATTATTTTCTGTTAATAATTAAGTACCAGATTAATTTTTACACTAATAAATTAAACACAGTGTCCTGGTTTCAGCTGGGATAGAGTTAATTGTCTTCCTAGTAGCTGGTACAGTGCTATGTTTTGAGTTCAGTATGAGAAGAATGTTGATAACACTGATGTTTTCAGTTGTTGCTCAGTAGTGTTTAGACTAAAGTCAAGGATTTTTCAGCTTCTCATGCCCAGCCAGCGAGAAAGCTGGAGGGGCACAAGAAGTTGGCACAGGACACAGCCAGGGCACCTGACCCAAACTGGACAACGGGGTATTCCATACCATGTGACGTCCCATATAGTATAGGAACTGGGAAGGGGGGGCGGGGAATCGCCGCTGGGGGACTAGCTGGGTGTCGGTCGGCGGGTGGTGAGCAATTGCACTGCGCATCATTTGTACATTCCAATCCTTTCATTATTACTGTTGTCATTTTATTAGTGTTATCTTTATCATTATTAGTTTCTTCTTTTCTGTTCTATTAAACCGTTCTTATCTCAACCCACGGGCTTTGCTTCTTTTTCCCGATTTTTTCCCCCATCCCACTGGGGGGGGGGGGGGTGAGTGAGCAGCTGCGTGGTGTTAGTTGCTGGCTGGGATTAAACCACGACACACAGCAAAAGGAAAGTTAAGTGCTGATAACTAGGATCAGTATAATTCACGTGACAGATAAAAAACATATCCTTCATGTATTAGCCAGTATAGTTACAAATTAATATTTATGCATTTCTCAAATTTAGTAAACTTAGATACAGAAGGCTGTCTAAAACAGTGTCTCCTTTCAATTTTTGGCAGCAATCTTGGCTTTGGAAACCGCACAACTTCACTTCCCTGTCTCTCTTCTTCAATCTGCATCTGCAGGGGTTTTGCATGTACTTTTATTATTTGGGTTATCTCAGTCTCTCTCACTGATCATGACATTCAAGAGATGTGCTTACATATTCATGCATATGAATGCATACATACTTCTGAAATTGTATTCTCTGGGTGCATATATATATGTACCTGTATATGTAATGCGTGTGGAGTATTATTCATATGTATGAGGGATGGAAACACATACATAAAAAGTACTGTGAGCATGTAGCACAATAAAAGAATTAAGACTATAGTCAACTATATTAGGCGTCTAAGAAACATGCAAAATACACTAAAATAAATAGAACTAGAATATTTATAATGACTGCATATATAAGAATGGGTATATGATCAAATACATTTATTCGAAGTAGAGTAAAACTTTAGATATACTTCCCTATTGAAACTGAGAGAGGAAATATATTTCCATATGCAAGCGAGCAGACACACCATCTAACACGCATGTTTTCTATGTATGTATTAATTATGCATTAATTACAGAAACACAGAGTGGTTGAGGTTGGAAGGGATCTCTGGAGGTCATCTTATCCAAATCCCCTGCTCAAGCAGGGCCACCCAGAGCCAGTTGCCCAGAACCATGTCCAGACGGCTGTTCAGTATCTCCACGGATAGAGTCTCCATGACCTCCCTGGGAAACCTGTGCCAGTGCTCAGTCACCCTCACAGGAAAAAGTGTTTCCTGAGGTTCAGAGGCAATCTCCTGTGCTTCACGTTGTGCCCATTCCCTCCATTCCTGTCACTGGGCATTACTGGAAAGAGCCTGGCTACATCCTCTTTGCACTCTCCCTTCAGGTACTTATATACATCAATAACATTCCCCCCCCAAGCCTTCTCTAGGCTAAAGAGTCCCAGCTCACTCAGCCTTTTCTCATAGGAAAGATGCTTCAGTGTCTTCATCATCTTGATGGCCCTTCATTGGACACTCTCCAGTACGTTCATGTCTCTTCTGTACTGGGGAGCCCAGAACTGGTCCCAGCACTCCAGGTGTGTCCTCACTGGTGCTGAGCAGACGGGAAGGATCCCCTCCCTTGACCTAGTCAATAACTTGCTTAAAGTGGCCCAGGATACCATTAGCCTTCACTGCGGCTAGGGCATATTGCTGGCTCATGGTCAACTTGGTGTACACTAGGACCCCCACGTCCTTTTCTGCAAAGCTGCTTTCCGGATGGCACCTCTCCCAGTTGCCATGATCATTCAAAGATTACTGAGGGTGGCCTCACGGTGACAACAGCCATCTCCCCCAGCATTCGTGGGTGCATCCCTTCAGGGCCCATGGGTTTATGTATGTTCAGTCTGCTTAAGTATTCTCTAACCTGATCCTCTTCTACCAGGAGTAGTAGTCATAGTAAATTAGTTACATAGAGATAATTAGTGGATGTATACATAATTAGTACCTTTGTACAGATCAGAAACTAAATCACAAGTTACAGAAGTTATCTAAATTTTAAACAAAACAAAACAAAACCAGAAGTGGAGTTTTAAACCAAAAACTGAGTCCCAACCTACTGCTGCTATTCTGTTCTTTAAGGCACTTCCTTCCAAGCAGCAGAACAGACTTCAATCTTTTCTGCCTGGAATTCAGCAGCAAGGGTCCTTTCTTGCTCAGAACATTTTTCTGTATTTGTTTAATCAATAGATTCATTTTACGTAACAAAACACAATCTGGACTTTTAATCATGCTGATTTAAGTTCCCGCTTTTAATTATAACCAGATAAACAATCATAACCAGTGGAATTTAGAGGAGGTATAAAAGATAGCCTAATTTGACTCATTTTCTTCCTAAAATGAAAATGTTATCCTTTCTAGCTTATCTTGCATTGTACCAGCATCAACATCTGTACATCCAGTAAATATTATCATGTGAATATTTTAATAACATTAAAATCCTGCTTAATTATAACAGCACAGAGCAGTTTTCCCCTGAATTGTATTACCAAAAAATGCTTCTCAAACACCATTGCCAAATGGCTTGTTCAAATCTCTACAGGAAGGGCACAGCTCATTGAGAAACAGTGTCAGAACTTTGCTGTCAAAATTATCCACAGGGGACACATTTTACCATCTCATAATGTTTCTAAACCTTTTGAAACACTTCCGTGGTCTCATAAAGATTTCCCTTGATACCCTGTAAACAAAAGGTCAGATCTGCATTTATCCAGGTTCCACAGTTATGGGAGATTTATCACTGCATTATCTGAAGATATGGCATGGCCAAGCAAGCTGGAGCACTGTATTTCATTTCAAGCAGCTGAGGCCTCCAAGCTCCTATTTTGCCTTTTTTGGTGTGGTTTGTTTTTTTTTTTTTTTCCTCTTAGCAGAACTGAAAACAAGGCTCAATAGAACATTTTGGTTTGTTTTCTAGATCACCTAAACTATTCAATTAAAAAATTAGAGGTAAAACAAGCTATTCATGTAAAGAAGCACCAGCAAGAAATGTTGATTCTTTTGCTAGGTTTGGCTGATGAGCAGTCTTGAAGTAAACTAGCTATCCAGAGATACATTTTTGGCACAGAAATTAGTCCTGATTATCAAGCATCGAAAGACCAGTAACAGTTTAAACATCATAAGTGAGCCTGTGGAAGCTTTACATAGTAGAGTGCAGTTATTCTAAATCAAACAGCAAAGAAACAATATTTGTCCTTTCTCATTTGTTTACTTTGGGCATTTGACAGAACTTTCTGTGCAGTTTGTTTTCTCTGCAGTGTCAATTCTCTCTGCTGTCTCTACTGTCAGCCAGCACCAGGCACAAGCAAAGGACCAGAGGCTATTTTTAAATTTTTCCTTCCATCCCTCTCCCCGCTTCCCTTAATTGGCTAGGTTCAGGTCCACATTTTTCCTTTAAGCTAGAAATTACTTGAGCTCTTAGTGCTAGGTTTTAGCAACAGATGGTACACTTCCCTCTGAGTTAATTCTGAACCAGTATCTCAGGGTTGAGATTGCAAGAGGTGTTATCATTCAGCAAAGATCCTGATTTTACAATCATTACCAATCCAAAGCCTACTTTAAAGAAAAAGTTGTTAAGCTCTGCTATGGTATTATTCTATGTCAAACAGCTGCTTCAATCCATCTAAGAGAAAGATGCTACCAGAATGCTGAAGATGCAACAGTGAAATAGGGTGTTAAATGAAGAGTTATTCACTACTTGTTATTGAGTAAAATATTCTCTCCCAAACAACACCTGAGTTTCTGCAAGTTCTTGCCAATACCCATGAAACAGCTTTCCTCAACCTGGGGTGTAGGCAAAAGTAATAAAATAAAGTTGAAATTTTAAAAAAAAGGAAAAAAAAGAGAGCTAGAATCTCATGAAATGGGAAAAGCAGGAAAGAAAACTGGGTAAAAAAAAAAAGTATCAATCAACTGTGAGGGCAAAGCTGGAGAGAAGGTTAAGACAATTTGATAAAGTTACAAGGAGAACAGGAGATAGGTTTGGGCCAATAAAAACTGGGAGAGCAGCATAAGGAATCCATGGAAGCCCGACAGGAGGCGTAAAACAGTGAAAGAAAGAGAGCAGCAATGGGAAGGGCAGAGAATACAAAATCGCCTGGTCAGGAAAATGCCACTAGACTGAACTGTGAAACCGAGATCTGATGTTAGGAAATTCAATATACTCTAAAAAGATGTTGGGAATTTAGCAGATGGGCACAATAAATACATATTTTTAATTTAACATGTTCTTACAATAACTCCAGTATTAGCACCATGGGTCATGAATCTATTAAAAATATGGAAATAAAGGGAAAATGAAAGGAAATGAGCTTGGCTCTCAGTACTCTTGATTCCTTGCATGAAGAGCAAAATTCATTTGAAATGTTTCCTGGGGCAGAGAAAGATTAAAAGAAAATTAATGGTACTCTATGGGCACAAATAATGTTTCATAGGGTTTGTCTGTGGTTATCGTAGCTGAAGGCTAAATGAAATATTAAGTTTGAGTGAAAGTTTGAATCATATGATATGCAGCTGCTCTTACTTCTAGTTGCCTAAATAAATTCCATTGCACCAATGAGTAAAGAGCTGAAACTGTAATGAGTCCTACTGTTTTGACTTCTGACCAAAATATTTCTATTTAGGTATCAAAAGGTTAGATAATCTGTTTGGTTTGGGGTTTTTTTTTTCCCCAAGAGATGCTGTGGATGCTTAATTTGCACAGATTTTTTTACACAGCAGCCTCTGAATTCTCCCAAAGGCAATCTCATTTGCCCTTCAGCTACTGTCTTTTGAGCATATTGACCTTTATCCTTATTTATGCCCCAGACTTTCCAACTAGCATAATGTTATGCAGAATTTATTTTGTAAGGGACCCTTAAATTTGTCTGCAAGTAGGACATTTCTCTACAGTAATTTAAAATCAAAATTCAACCACTTATTCCCATTAATTAGATTTGTGGAACAACTGGGAACTATTAAAACATGTATGGCATGATGAATAAGCTTTGCGCTAAACATTATTCTCCAGTCTCCTTTACTCCTTTCGACCCAAAATTCACAACGTCATCACTACTCACTTCAGCAGGAGTTCTCCTTCTCTTCATCTCTCTCCCTCCCCTGTTCATAAATCCTGTAATTCATCTACTAGCTGAAATTCTGGCTTTCTTCTACACGAGGTATAATTTAGGAGGAATTCCCAATAAAATACGCAGAAGAAGAAAATAAATATATTGTTGCTTGCAGTTAGCGTGGACCTGATTGTTAGCTTGCTTTCTCTCTGGCAGGGCCTGATGTTTTCTAAGAGGAACAATGTCTCTGTATTCGTTGACATTTTGTGATGTAATTATATTCATATTGTTGATATAAAAGTGTATAAAAGTGAACAATCCAACCATTGTTAAAAATACCGACTCTAAAACAACATTACAGCTGCTGTACAAAATCAGGAGGGATTCAAATATGCTTCTTTTGCTTAGGCAGATAAGCTCTTGCGCCCTTTCTCACTAGACAATGTGAAAAGCAGGGAGGGTTTTTTGGGCGAGTGGCATGTTTTTACTGATGTAACATACAGTTGCAACACCCTGAAGCCCATATAAACTCCTGGCCTTGGAGGGCAGGATTAGGAACACACCATCTGTCTGACAGCTGATTCCCATGGGAGGAGAGCAGGGCACACAGCCTGGAAGAGAGCTACAATTCATTGTAAGAGGTTCTCCACTCAGGCAAACCAGGACAATGGTGGCATGACAGCGTGCATCTGTCCTGAAAGCTAGACACAACCTCAGAGCGCCAAATTATCTGCTGATGTTTAACAGTGATGTTCCATCAGTAAGTAATTTTGCCCAGAATGAGTTCATTAGTGTGGGAGAACTTGTGGGAGAACGAAGGAAACTGCATAAGGCACTGAAACAGCGTAAGGCACAACTGTTATTCTTTGTTTGCTAGCACAAGACACCACTGTTCTTTGTTATAAGTTTGCTGAAGTAAGCACAAAAAGTAGAACAAGGTCGGGCATATGTGACTGATAACAGGAGGGCGACGTGACTGAAGACAGAGTGCAAGACAGCATGCAGGCGGAGGAAACTATTCGCGTGATCAGAAGACTTTATCCAATTAGACTATTGTTTAAGCGCGTGAACAGCACATGTTAACCAATCAACAAATGGCTTATGCGTGAGTAGATACTAGAAACATATATAACCGAGTGTTGCGCAGTTAATAAACGGAGAAACCGTTTGATCCACAGTATCTGTGTTGGTCCGTTTTCTCCCCAGGGCGAGTCCCTGGCGATGCGTCGTTTTCCCTAGATTGTCGCAGCGGAGAAAGTGCAGCAATTAGTTTTCTCCAAAGATGTTTACAAGATGAATAGGCTAATGGTTTATTAAATCAGCACGTATAGTCAATACTTGCTTTTAAATCACTGCCATAGCCTGTACTCCAGTCTGACCTTTTTGCATTTAAAACACAAAACCTTTGAGGAATAGACAAATAAAGAAAAATCAGAAAACGTGCAGCACAAATTACTTAAAAATGTTTTCCCCAAATCAAGTTCAGCTTTGACTTCCCTGTTTATCCCTCTATTGTATTTCATAGCTACGTACAAATTGCATGATGATATGCTTTGAACACAGAACTGCATTTGTGGAGCACCACATACAACACCCCAGTACCATTCCCTAGAAGTACTTAAAGGCCATCACAGTATGAAATCTTAAAATTAAAGGGTTTTCATTGCCTTTCTGTACACCCTATCATAGCATGCCTGAATAAGGCTGTGATCCTCTTCAGAAGATCTTCCTAGAAACCAGATGTTTGTTGAGGTTTTAAATTGTTACTTATTGTATCATACTAAAAATATCACGCTGCGAGAAATGCATTATGCACTTGATGTGTGTGCTCATGCCCTGGTATTTGCTTACTGAACCAGGACCTCTAGATGTCTTATTAGCATTTACTTTGCAAACAGCAGCAAGCAAGAAAAAAAATACTTACCTTAATTCACCATGTGGGATTAAATGGATTAAGGAATATTTTTGTTTAATATTTTGTTTAAAGACATCTGGGCCAACTCCTGTTGCCCTGCCTAGAGCTAGCAAATAATCAGGAGGACTAGAATTTTTCACTGCATAAGATACCTATCCTGTGCCGGAATTTCCTTTTCCAAAAATACATGTTTTCATTCAAGCAACCTTTCAACTATCAAGTTCTGACCTTTCTTCTACACTGAGGGTTTGGGTTAGGGTTAGGGTTGATACTGTCTGGCCTATTGTAGTCAACACAATACACTACACTCAACAGAAGTGAGCAGCTTTCTGGAATTGTGAGCAATTTATATTGTCCACTGAACAATATATGATGCAGTAAACAGTAACGTTAGACTTTAAACCTCGTGTTTCAAAAGCAGCAGGCTGTGCATCAATAGTGCCTATCATGGATAGTAACAGCCCGTTTTCAAATAATTTTGGTTTTTGAAGTGGAGATACAGGAATAGAGCAATACACGAGCACAGAGACATCAGCCAAGACGACTTCAGCCAGGTAGAAAATATCTCTCAAAGTTATAAAGTTAAAAACTATTATTTGTGGAAGTGGATAATACTTGTTCACTTTGAAATAAGGTCTATTTCTTTAGCAGATAATCACAGCATTCTGGAAACATACTAGTGTAGAATATCTTGTATAATTTTTCCTTGCATATGGAAAAGATTTAAGAATAAGCACAGCTTCACCCCCTCTCCACCAAAACCTGAAAGGTAGATTTCTCATTTTGGACATTGGACTGCTTGCCAGCCAGCTTTTGTCAGGAAAACCTTTGCAGCTCCCAGTGGCAGCGCTTTCAAGGCTGACGATCTCTAAGCAGAGCAGAAGACCAATGTGGATGACATGCAGTGCTTAAAGACAATTTTGGCCTCAGTAGTATGTGCAACAACCTTATTCACCGTACATGTAGTTCTGGTCCAATCCTAAATGGCTCCAATCCTGGAATTAACTCCATCTCATTCAATTCAAAGAACTTAAATAGAAAAATCCTTACAAAGTTTAGAACATATAAGAAAAAGTTTAGATTAAACTATCAAAACTGTTTCTTAAAGCTCATACACTTTCAATCCAATCTGGACTTAAATGTAATTATTTTAACAAATTATTTCACCCTTTCATAGTTTGACAAAGAAGGTGAGATCTACAGAGTGTTAATAACTAGAGCAAAGCAAGGGTACAGAAAAGAGGAATGTGACATCCCAGATCAAGTAGAACATCTTGGAGAATGTCTCCAGACTGTTTGGATAGTCTGCAAGCTGCAGTCAGACTGCACAGGATGGACAAGCTCAGCTCTTTGAAATCAATCTCACCTTTTATATAACAAGGCCACACTTCTGAAGATGTTTAGGTACTCTGCTCCCAGTAAAATCAGATCACAAAAGTGCTCAAAAGGCCTTTGAGAATGTATGCAGTTGCCAGCAACCTAATGGGGTAAGCATACAGGCTTTTTGTTGAGGGTGTGAAATAGGAGGAACATCAGGACAGAATCCACAAAAGGCAGGCTGCTGAACAAAAAGCTTCCCCAACAAGACAGCAGAAACAGGGAGGCTTTAGCCTGAGCCCTAAGAACTCAACCAAAAGTTAAGTAAGTTGTTAGAACATGTACCCAGAATGTGAGAAAACAGTTTGATTTCCCTGTTCAGCCTCAGGAGATTCGATTCTCCCAGCAGGGTGCTCTAATTAGCAAGCTGTCCCCTATTGTGGAGTGGGAAGCTTTGATCTCTCCCACTGAAGCTATTTGACTTTTCGGAGAACAGGAACACTGCAGCTGCACTGTGCAGAGAGAAAAGAGTTCCTCCCCCTGCTCTAATGACTGCTCAATACACCTGAAATGCATTAAAGCATAGACCAGAGCTCTTGGTTCCTCTCCCAGGCATATGTCTCAATGGCTATATTCATAGAATCACAGAATAGTCTGGGTCGGAAGGGACCTTTAAAGGTCATCTAGTCCAACCCCACTGCAGTGAGCAGGGACATCTCCAACTAGATCAGGTTGCTCAGAGCCCTGTCCAGCCTGACCTTGAATGTTTCCAGGGATGGGGCATCTACCACCTCTCCGGGCAACTTGTTCCAGTGTTTCACCACCCTCATCGTAAAAAATTTCTTCCTTATATCTAGTCCGAAATTCCACAAATTCTCCTTGCTGGTCAAGCAAGTCTTTAAAATGCTATGAAAAGTACAACAGCTTCAGCAGAGGGACTGGCTGGGAGCATCACAGACACTCAATAGGCTGGTGGGTAGGTCACCTTCTGGGAGGTAAGTGATGGGCAGTATCACCTCCTCAAGCAGAAATGTGCACAGATACTTGGTTTCCTGAATCCCGGGGGCAGCTCTATTTCCTGGAAAAGGTGGCAGAAGACTGTGAAAAAGGGGGTTACTATCTAATGCATGTGCTGCAAGAATGACCACTGAAGTGGCTGTTGCAAGACAGACTGAAAAACACTGCCTAATTCATGGAGCATGAAGAGCAAGAATGAGATAAGCACCAGGCACCTCAGAACTGCATCCCACAATATCTAATTTCAGAAATGTACCCACCCCCCCCACGAAGTAAAACAGCTAAACAGGTTTTTCAGGATAAACATTGCACTCAGATGTCCAAAGAAGCTTTTAAACATCTTGCACCTTTTGTGGATCTCCTTTCTGGGCTTCTAGGTCTCACATGAGATTTTACATTAAGTGTTCATCTATCAACTACTGTTGGCACAGGAGTAGACAGTCTGAGCTGTTAAATACTCGGTATCTAAGGATGTGAACCTCTGAATTTTTCAGTTAAGGGTTGATTAGCCAAGAATATAAGAACAGTTTGAGATCTTTTGATGGAAGATAAAAGGAGACACTTGCATTCATTACACTGATGCATAAATGGCAATGGCCCTTTGTGTTTAATGAGACAACATATATATTACATGTTTACGGAAGTGGAAGGAAGGTCCTCAACTTGGAGCCCTTCTGACAGGAATGAAGTTACACACGCACACACATGTTCATATGATCATGGCCTTAGGGAAACTATAACAAACAAGTATTAACAACATACCTCTTAAGTAATAAGCAAACATCTTGTATATGATGATGAAAACTTTTAAACATCATCCTATGTACTAATACCTTTGCTTTGCTTTTCCTTTTTTGCATTAGGCTTTCTTTTTCTATGCCAAGATACAGTACTTCAATATTGAAACTTGTTTTGTAGTTTGACCTCTAAAGAGTCACCTTCAAACTTGAATTCCTTTAATTGTTATTCGACACTGTGGGAACCAACCTGGCTTGCAAAGGAGGCCAGGTGAATCCCCAAGGTTTAGTGTTCTGTTTCATTTCTATACCCAGTCACTAACTGTGAGGCCATTTGGCAGCAGCAGTCTTTAAGCCTTGAAATAATTAGTTCTTGCTAAGACAGGCAGAGATTGTAGGAAGAACATAATACGGAAGACTATAACCAGAAAACCCACAAAACCCAACAACCCACACTTCTGCAATGTGCCCTACTTGAAAACAGTTGAAGAAAACTTTGTCAGCTAATTTTGTACCTCTATATACCCTTACATCCCAATTAAAAGTGGCGCAAGAGAAAGAAAAACCTTTCAGAAGTGGGATGTGTACAAAGGAAAAGAAACAATTAATCTCAGCAATTAAAATTGGCAGTAAACAAGAGAATTGGGGTGGGGACTAATTTTCTCTTTAAATATTCTGTACAGCTCCACAATAGTATTTTCACAGATCACTTTGAAGAAATGTTACATAGGGAAACAGACTTTAAAAACAACTTTAAAAAAACTCTTGTTTAAAAAAAAAAAAAAGAGCTGTAAGATTTTCCCATGATCATATCTGTGGGGTTTTTGTTTGTTTGGGTTTTTTTGACCAATAATCTCGGTACTCATTTATGTCCAAGAAGAAACATAGCTTTTCTGAAATCAACAGAAAATTTCCTGATGGCACTGCTGGAGGCAAGATCTCATACCTGTGTCTTAGTCTCCTAGTTCTGAAGAAAGTGGTCTTTAATGACACTAGCCACAGAACTGAGTATATGTCAATGTTAAACACAAAAAAAGAGAGGACTGGGGATGACAAGAACAGACAATCCACTAGATGACCTTTACATCTTAGAAATTACCTGTGGGATTGGGGAATGGTGGCTAGACTCTGTTAGCCACTAAGAGACTGCAGATGGGATAAAGGGCCTTAAAAAGCTACAGATCTGCCTACAAATGATGCCAGAAGCTAGGGGATGTTCTTCAGAACCAACTCTTCCCTTGTTTGCCTGCTAACATTTATTTCAACTGTAGAGCTGGACCCAGCATCATGCTGAGTATAAAAGACTCTTGGAAGATATTCCTCTCCCATACAATTGACACTCAGCATGGTGACAGGTTCCTTCTACCCCGGACGTCCCCAGTCAATTACCAATTTTTTTTTTTTATTTAAGTAAGTATTTCAAAACTAATTCCTTTCTCTGCTCTCACCACTGTTCTTACTCCCCTTTTCATCTCCAGAAAGTGTAAGTATCAGAATATCTATAAAGTTTGATATTAGTTACTCCTTTTTTCTTTTTTTCTTTTTTTCTGTTAATATTTGCCTTTTAAAAATATTCTTAAAATATTTGCTTGTGAAAAATCAGAGATAGTGAGATGGAATTGGTTTGATGTATCACCAAGCTGGAAACTGATAATGGGGATTCTCACAGCAACCAGCTGTCCTAATTTTTCTGGTTTATGTGGAAGATAATGGAAAAGGTGAAAGGACAAATAGTCAAGGGAGACTCTTTCCTGCTGTTTCTCAAGTGTAAATCAGTGCTTTCATGCCTCATCTTCTGAATTGTCCCCCTGCCCCCCCACCCCACTGGTATAACAAAATGCAGTCTCAGCCCGCAGTTGAAAGTGGACTTACTGGTTCCTGGTGGTGCTGTTTACAGTTTAGATAAACTGTTTCTGTGGGCAAGAGCATTGCCCATCATCTTTCAGCTTTTCTGCCTGTGTTTGTACAACATCAAAATTCACCAAATACACAAAATCTCAGATGAATTCTATGATATGCTCAACTTAGCACACCAGAACCAAAAGTCCAAGTTTTCCAATGACCTTTTCTAGAATAGGGAGAGCAATATTTTTTTTCTTTTCTAAGTTAAACAGCTGTTACGTATTCCACTAACTTCTTACTCCAGCTGGGGCACAAGACTCAAGGGTTTTGTCAATGCTAACAATACTCCCAAATATCTATGGCTTCACTATAATGTTCTAACATTATTGATAAGTTTGGGATGTAA
The DNA here is from genome assembly GCF_026419915.1 of Harpia harpyja. Lineage (NCBI taxonomy): Eukaryota > Metazoa > Chordata > Aves > Accipitriformes > Accipitridae > Harpia > Harpia harpyja. The sequence continues at coordinate 38,038,453 of NC_068941.1, forward strand.
AAACCAGCCACACCCACGAAGAAACCTCCCCAAACCCCTTTGTCTGTTGTGACCATCGAGGTACAGGAACAAACTCTGGAAATAAGCATACGATCCTGACACCATTATGATATTAATATGATTACATTATAATCTTCCTGTTATACTTAATACAACAAATTTCAAGTCTTTGGAGAAAAACAATGCACCTGTAAAAGAAAACCCCAGCACTCCTCCATTCATGTGATCCTTGTAGACCTAAAATTTCGATGAAATTTGATAAACTGAAATTTCTTTTCAATTGCACATGTAATAAAAAAACCAAACTAGCCTATGCTGGGAGGGCGGGGGGAGAAATGCACAAAAAGTAATTATGCTGCGAAAGAAAAGTTCTTCATTATAATCTGTTGGCAGCTGCATTATCAATGGATGGCAATCTATCCATGACAAGCTCGTCCTGCTTAAGTCCATTACTTATATCTTCTTATGCTCCCAACTATTTGTTGTGCCACAGAGTCAGGTACTTTACAGAGCTATAAATGTTTCTTTTTAAAAGTACAGAAAAAGTATTTTAGGTATTAAAAATCTGAATTTTAATTTATGTTTGGGTAAGTTTAGGTAATGAAAATATTCCACTTTGATATTTGGAGCTGGGAAGTAGTTAAAGGCTCACTATTTCTTACAATGTAAGAAGTCAGAGAATAGCTTCAAACTGCTGATTTGGGGATGTTCAGCTTGGGACACCATTTTATTTTCAGTATTTTGTAAAATTAGCTAGAAGTAAAGGATTTTAAACAGTATCCTGGAAATCACCATCAACCCTATAGAAGTCTCCCATTCTGTTTATATATCTGCACAGCTACAAGGAGTGAGTTTAGAATTTTCTTACATTTGTATAAAAACAGGAGGATGTCAGTGGTTCAAGAATGCACCTGGCCACAGGCAGGAAAAAAAAAATATATATATTGCTCTGGAAATTGTTCTTTTTAAAACAGGTGAATACGTTTTTGCTTTAATAACCACAACAAACTCAGAAGAGTGGTCAGAAATACTTAAGATCACATTACATGCTTTCCACAGTGTGCATCTCAGTTCAATGTGTGCAGCATGCTCACACACACCCACAGCCATATACCTGTGCCTATATGAAACCACCCAGTATTTTTTGTAGCTTTGATCAACTTTAAACACAGGTTTTAAAAGTGAGACTCAATTTAACAACAAAATATTTACATACAGCTGAAGTGATTATCATCTACAAAATAATTAGCTTTCTAACTTAATTTTAGGAGCGTCTGTCCTGGAATACTTTTAATATAGGCCAAGTACAGTGGAGGAGATTTTGTCTGTTTGAAACAGTTGGTCAAAGTCTTTCCCATAAAATGCCTGAATTATGATAATTATATAACTTAACCCTTCCCATAGATTTCACATCAGCTAATAGCCAACTATACTATTAAACATCCTATGGGTGATATAATAAAAATTAATGCATGTTATTCAATTACTAACTAATTAGAAATATTTATTGTGTTTAACTACCACACTGTCTGATAGCGGAGTGGTGATTTCAATGAATGCACTAACATATTTTATTAATCACAAGGTAATTATTGTAATAGATTTAAATAAAAATGGTATTAGCGGATCATAATTCTAATCATCACCCTTTATTAAAATTCTTGTTAGAGTCAGACAATTATCAACAATCAAGAGGAGATAGTCTGCCAGTTGCTTGTAGTAGAAACATAGTATGAGTCCACAAAAATCAGAATACAGGGATGACACAGGAGCATTCCCTGCCTCTCTTCAGAGGTTTCCGAGGAGGCAACAGCTGCAGGTGGTGACAGTGGCCGTGAACGAGCCAGCTCCTGCTCCTCAGCTCTGGTAAAGCCAGCGAGCTCATCAGAGCAGGGATGAGTCTCCTCATAATTACACATTGCCATCACTAACCTGCCAGGCCCGCAAGACTATGACCCCCAGCACAACTCTCTACAACGGCTTTATTTGCTTCATGACCGTTTATACCATCACTGTTACAAAGCACAACAAAAAAAGGCCATAGAAGTGGCTAGGTAAGTAACTCTTCAGGCTCATGTCAGCAATAAAAAGTAACAACCAAAAATTAGGCGTTTAAGCAACTCTTACATTGATAGCAAACTGTTCATCTCCATGTCTTACGTATTGCTTTCAGGTGAATAAAACAACAGATCTGGTCATAGAGTTGTGATTTTATCTTGCTTTAGAGATGGCAGGCTCCAACAGAAAAACCATAGTGCTTTTAAACAAATTGAGGGTTACACAGGTTGCTGCTACAGCTCCACGCAAAGCCTTCATACAAACGTACACAATCAATCGTATTTAAGCAGCCATTCCCACAGTCTTACAATGAAGCTGTTTGCAAAGACAAATATTTCTCTGCTAAAGAATCTGATGGGCCAGGGTCAAATTTTGTCAGCTTGATGGCACTTGCTTAGTTGCAAGTACTGGGAGAGTTTGGTTCGGGCAGATTCTGCACCATACATGAGGGAGCAAAAAAAAGAGTTATTCGAAGGGACAACGTGAGCAAAGCCCAGCAGGTGTGTATCATGTTCTTCCACAGATCACAAATAAATACACGCAGGCACAATTTACACATACAATTTGTTATTGGCATGTTGTCTCCCATGCATTCCAGTCTCAGAACCTACCAATTAACTGAAGATTCCAAGATTTCTGCATCATAAACTATTACAATACCATGATATGTAAAAAAGCCTTAAAAACCCCACAGTAGCCTGATACCTCATGGTATAACAACTATGGGCTGGTAGGTCTTCACCAAAGTTAATGAAGTCACAACAGCATGGAACTGGTGTAAAGAGGAATGATGGTCCCTTTTAAAATACAGTAATCCAAGTGCTCGAATACTTGAAGTGCTCAGGAGAATCATTTCAGAGCTGGAACCACACATAATATTCATTGTATGTGCTGGCCTACAAGGGGGGGGGGGGGGGGGGGGAGGCTGCAGCAGCCTGCATTAGCATTTTAGAAGTCCTCCAGTAGAAACAAACAGCCTAGTTTGCATGCTAAAATCAAAGTCCAGGATAGCAAACAACCCACAATCTATGCAGCTGAAAGTCAAAAGGCAAAAAGCCCCGAGGAAGTTATATAATCACAACCTTACCAACTAACAAATACAATTTTATGAGAAATATCTGTGTAGGTGTGCGTGGTTTCCAGAAGAGGAAATAATGCACGCCATTAAATAGATTCTAGGGGAACTATACTATGCAGTTTGCATAAAGCAAGTAATTTTAAAAGAAGACACTAATATAGCAAGTTTAGTTTCAAATAAGGTAATCCAATTTTTCCTCTCTTACATCCATGAAAAATAAAATACAATCGAGCTAGGAATATGCATACAAGACTGATATTGTACTATAATGAGACATTCCATAATTGGTTATATTTTAGTATTCATTTTGTGGTAAGCATTTAAAAAATAAATACCAATATATGACATGACTTCTCTATGCATGAAGCTTATTAAAAGACAATAAAAACTCTTCCTGTACATTTGCAGCAAAATTAGGGAACAAAAGAAATGTGAACTTATTTACTTGTTCTAGGAAGCACACAAAGGTTGACTCAGAAAAAAAAATCCACATCTTAAATACTTGAAATACTGTATTAGGCCATCTATTTCCTGAACATACTGTATTTTTATCTAAAGTACATTCTAAGCTTCTTATTTTAAATTAGCTGAATCTCTTCACTTTCAGGAACTTAGCTGAATTTCTCTGTTGTTAGTGAGCAGATGCAACGTACTTTTATTAAAAAAAAAACATTTTCAACCTATGTTATATTTCCTCTGTACTGAAGCAAATTATCTAACCCTCAGCTACACAGCAGCTGGGATTTACTTTTCTAAACAGAAATTTTATACTGGCACCATCAGTTCTGCTTCATTTGTGATAGACCCACAGATTTTATGTTTTTTTCCATGAAAAAAAATGGAAATGGAACACCTGGTAGCTGTCATGTCAAAACAATGTATTGCAGCCCATGGGACCCTCCATACCTAGGGACTTCTTGCATAATGACATGAGAACTCTTCAGTTCTAGCCTTCTCCTCCTCCTGCAAGAGTTTTGCAATAGTCTACTGCTCATAATTTTGTATGAATACTAGGCTGTTGTTGCCCCACTATTAAACCATCCTGGATTTTCATCCGATAACAAATGCAACAGAAAAATTATTCTATCGAGTCAGATGCTTGCAACTCTTGAAAAAATTTTTCTCCTACACATCTCAAATTTTGTGTTTACAAAGTTCACAAAAGCTACTTAAGAACATATTCCTACCTACAACTTGCCTCAAAAAAAAATAAAATCCTTTTTTCATCTCAAAAACATACAGGACTTTCCTGGTCACAGAATACAAGAGAAATTCTCCAGAATTAGGCTACCACAAATAAGAGACACTCAAGCATTTGATAGTAACATTTGCTTTATGTTATTTTTTTAATTTCTTGGAGTCTTAACTTCGGAATTTTACTCTTGATCTCTCTTTCTACTCCCTCCCCCCCCTTCCATCTTTGCAAGAGCTGCTCACTGGAATCAACAGCAGCAACTCGCACTTTTCTAACATTTGCACTAGACAAGCTCTACTGTTGGCTAGTAACAGAAAGCTGCCATCCTTTGAGTGCTCTAGATCTCAGAAAAATACCAGATAACATCCTCATAGAGTTTTATTAGTTATTAAAAAAAATTAAATCTTTCATTCATGGGAAAGTATCATTAAATCACTTAACTCAATTTGTCTAAGTAAGAAAGAACAAGTACTGTGGATTCTGGCTCCAGTTGTAAAAAGAAAAAAAAATCAACCACAAATGGACAGTGTTTTATTTTTGTGAGGACAATCTACACTTCAAATACTCTCATGCTATGTGTCCTAGGAATTTAAAACATCAAAGCACTTTGTGTCCCCTCTCTTTCCAATCTTTGCACAAAATAAAAGTCTTGTATATATGAAAAAAATCCACCCTATTTTTCTTTGATAGCAACCTTTATAAAATATCATGTAGAAAATGAAGAGAAGGCAGCATTTCTAAAAGTATCAATGTAACAGCCAGCAAAAAGAAATGCTGATAGTCAGATCTATAATTACTATACCCATTTGTTCTCCTACTTCCTTCTTACAGCCAAACTTTGGACCAGTTAAACACTGATACCAGCAGTGGTTTGATCATTTACTATGAGAACTACAGAGACACATATCTTCAAAGCCATAGCTGGCTTGGTAAAAATATAGATGGAAATAGAAGTGTGAGAGAGCTCTCCTGTATTTTCCCGTTATTCTTGGATTATGTCCCTTTCTGCTCAGGGAAACCAACAAGCATACACAACACATGCAAATACCCATACAGATAACAAAATCATAGTCAAATTTGCCTAAGTTACTCAATGTAAAAGCAAGACTCAAGAGTTAGTAAAGTACATATTATTTTGAGTAAGATAATTCCGAGAACTGAAAACACAATTTTTTTTCCTTTTTTCTCTAGTTGTGCCTAACTTGATACAATGCAAAACCACACAATAGATTTAAAGTCCTCTTTAATAGGACTATGAAGATTATTGAAGCAGAACTTTTATCTGGTTTTTAGAAAGTTATAAGTAAATAAATTAAAAATACATTGAACAACATAAGGATCCATCTTAACCTGAGAGGATAGTACAGTTCACCTCACCTGCAGAAAAACTCCACATAACAAATTAGAACGCTAAATTTACAACAACCAAAAAGCAAGCTGCCTGTGCAGAGCAGTAGCAATCAGCTTGCCAGTTCTGCTCGGATCTGTAAGTCACCATCAACTAGGTGGCCTTCACAGGTTCCCTCCCAAATTAATTGTTCAGTGATTCTATGGAGCTCTGGACCCAGAAGTCACAACAACATCAAGTAAAAATGGATAGATAGAGTACATGGACCTTAACAGTCAAAATTGCTGAGATGAAGTGGAGGGTGCAGAAAGACAAATTCCTTCACCAGGCTTTTAGAGATAACTGCAAACACATCTGAAAGGTACTCTCCCATGATCTTTCCAAACAATTCAGCAGCTCTAATTGTTGAATGCAATTTAAAAGTAACCAATTTCTATTCCTTTATTCAGTACTAGAACAATACAATCTGTCTTTAATTTAAAGTCCACAATGAAATCCTGAGTCACATTAATGGATCCTTCAGCCTTGAATTTGAATTCCTAGTCCTCATCCTTTTATACATTCTCTCACTGCCATTTCCCCCACACGCAAGAGAGAACATCTTAAAATGTGTTTGCACAGTGCAAAGAACAAGTCACAGTACAGAAAAGAATCAAACCTCAAGAATCAGAAACATCATCTAAATTCATTCTTACATTGAGAGCTATGAGTACCCAAAGTCATCTTCACTCCAGTGTGACACCACTCTGACACCTTACCTTTGATAATCCCTCCAGTGCTCTTTATTGCTCTGACGCTAATGCAATTAGAGTATCTAACAGTATAAATGTTTCACCCATCACCGGATCTCAAACTTCCCTCCCTGCCCCCCTGCCTTTGGTATGTATGATTTTCTTAATCCAAAATGCAATAGATAAAACAGGGACAATACTGCTTCTCCTAACTCATTGCTGAGTTCCTTGATGAAGGACCTGGAACAACACTCTCTATTCAGAACACCTCCATCAGGCACAGAAGCAGCATTCATTCACCTGACTCTCTGGCAAAAAGTCAGACAATTTAACCTTCCTTATTATCCTAGGATTTTGCCAGCACTGATTTAAAAACCCTCTATCCATCCATAAGTGAACTACCCTACTTAATTTTACTACATAAACACTTAAACAAAACACCTTCCGCTCAGAAGATGAAGACTTTCAGGAATACTTGTGCATTCCTGACTCACCGTGTGTGTTTGTAATACAGGTGTGCTTTAGCCTCATGACCTTGCTGGGGTCAACTTCCCTCGCATAAAGCCACCGTAAAATTCAATACCATCAGCAACTTCATAAGAGAACATGTTGCAACTATAAACAGAAAAAGAGTTTGAATGATATTGTGAGATCCCACAAATGGTGCCTCAGCTATGCAGCTACAGCAATCCTGTTCTAAAGCAGATATTCATTGATACATAAAATATTTAAAGAATAAGTATGAGGTCCATTCCTGACAATTTTTTCCAGGAACAGAAGACAAGGTCAAAAACATCTATGTAACATACTATATATCCCCACCAACGAGTGAGACCTCATTTAGTTGAAAGGAAAAAGGAGATTTCTTAAAATTGACAACTGCATATGCGTATCGAAAAGGAAGCCTAATAAACTTGTCTCTCTAACATATATATCAGTCTTTCTTTAGCAGGCTGCTTTGACTAATATTTAAATGTTAATCTAGCATTCTTCTGAATTGCTTCACAACAATGCTATTTTTAATTGGCAAAATTTCCTATGGGACAGAGGTATGAGACATAGCGTTTGGTTATATTATGGCAGCATTTTAATTTAAAACAAAAAAGAGGTGGGGTAAAAAAATATACAGAGGGCAGCATTCTACACTAAAAATAGCCATGGCTCATGAATAGATACATGATCTGACAAGAGATTTATCTGCAGTTATGAAGATTGAGTTACACAGATGGGATTACCTTCTTCTGCACAGTTAGGCTCTGAAAAAAGGGCAAAAAAATCTTTTATTTTTTATTTCAAATTATTTCTGACATGTGCCACAATCATTATTTAGCTTGGCACAATATAACTTGTATTTTTAATGAGGAGAAAAAAAAGAACATCACTTAGAAAAGATTTAGTCATGCTATATACAATCATTCATGAGAAGTTTAAAGTGTATGTTATCAAAGAAAATCAAAGCAAGCATTGAAGTTACTTGAATTATAGTAACAGAGCCTTTGTTTCACAGATAGCTCAATATCTCTTTTTCACGCTTTTTTTTTAAAGCTCTCAGTATGGATCGTGTTCTCTAAGTAGTAATCTGACTCACTGCCAACCTCATTAGCGATTTATAACAAATGTTCCTTTTCTAAAGAATCCTGATTTTTCCATCAGATTAAATGAAATGTATATAACTTTCATTAAGCTTTCATTACATGCTTATGAAAGACTGCTTTGATTATAGGATGAGAACTAGAGAACATCACATGATGCATAGACTAGAGATAAGAACTTCTTAGAAATAAAGAACCCTCTTCATCCGTCACTGATCTAGGATGAGTACTTTACTTTATCTCTACCACTATTTACCCATCTGTAATAATGTTTGTCTGTTTCATACTCACGAAATTCCTTTCATCTAACCCCTAGTTTTGGAAATCCCTTCTACGTTTTGCTTCACATTATTTGGAGACACCTCTTACAAGTGATGTTCTCCCTCAGGCCTATAAACTATTGGAATTGAAAAAATATCTTAAAGATACTGAAAAAAAGAAATTTTTGTCTTCTACTTAAATGGAAAATGTAAAAATTAAAATAAAAGTATCAAATCATTTCCCTAGTTAAATACATCCTCAAACTTGCCTTACTTAAGAATAGAATTAGGAAAAGATTCATCAAGTCACTCAAATTAATACTTTAATGCTTTTCTGAACTGTTGTACCTTTGCTACAAACCTCTGAGAACAGACACCTCTGTTTTTCACACCTTCCTTTACTTAGATGTATCAAGTATCAATTCAATCCAAAGATGTGCCATGAAATCTATCATATTAATACATTATACACATTATTTAATAAAGTATTCAGTCGATGAGATCACATATATCATGCATATGGATCTGAGGCTTCAGTCCTCAAATGGGGATAAATAAGATGCAAAAGTACAATGTGGTTTGCAAAGAATAATGTTTAGAGAGCAGTTTACACTGCCATCTTCGAGCAGAACAAGGCTGACAAGTATAAGCCTGTGAAACGCTCCCTCTTCAAGACTGAGGTTTATTTTTATTTCCACATTGTAATACATCTTGAAGAATAAAAATAGTGTTTGCTAGCTCACAACTAGTACGTGCCAAATTATTTTGAAACAGGTCTGAAATGAAATCATTGCCTAATTTACCTCCTAACCTATAATTTTCAACTTTGGGTGATGCAGTCCTTTACAAACACACAGTATTCATGATACAGGGAATATTCATGTGCTTATGGACAAAATGTCTTGCAGATATACCTCCCTGCTCTCCCAACAGGATGGATGCACACACAGGCACATGCGTGTATATACACCCACTCACCCACACACCCCCCAACAGAAACAAGCTGATATTAGGGGACAGACAGACCAAATTTGATCAAAAATGACAGGATAAAAAAATCTCATATTGGAAAGTCTCATGTAATACAAAAAATAAGGAACTTCCTTCACGTCCCTTCAAGTGAAGGACAGTTTTATGGTTCCTCATATTCTTCTGTCCTTGTCCTTCCCTTGCAGTCAGTAATGCAGCATTACCTGGCAGAGGCTGGCACCGCATTGCTGTCTCTAACAGAGCAACACAGATTTATATCTGACCTCCTGCTCTTCAGTTCGTTTCCCTGTTCAGAGTTTTAATTATCACTCCCATGCCCACAATTTGGAAAATCAGCCCTTCTCCATCATCACTGCTTGTACATTATTTCTCCATGTTCACAGCTCAAACATAAATTTTCTAAACATCCTGCTACCCAACAATCACATTAAATTTTAACAACATTGCAGTATGTATAGTCGGGTAAAAAAGAGCACTGGACAGTGTTCATGTGCTAGCTCTATATGATCCAAAAAAAAAGAATCTGGAGAAACTGAATGGAAAGAATAAATAGTTATTTTAATCCCATTCATTAATAAATTCCAAATTAAAACAAGAAGTTATGCGAAAAAATGCTCAGCCTTCCTACAAAACATACTAATCATCTGATCATTCCTTTAGTTGCGTGACATACAATTCAAGTAATTGAGTCTCCTTGCTTTTAAAAATACTGCATTTCAATTTTTTTTCTGTTCTAAAATAACTGTAAAGTAAGCCTTGCCCTGAGTTACTATTGTGTCTGGATCTTTATAATCTTCCTATTGCTTAAGGTAATAATTGTTTCTAACACATTAATAATGTGTATTAAAGACTATTAGAAGCTTAAATGATTTGCTGTGGTACTTTAAAAGCACTCCTCCTAGACCAAACTCTATTTTTCCAGAGCCAATAACATCATTTTCAGATCTTTTGGGAGACAATGCACATTACATTCACTGGGATTGAAGCTTTCTGCCTTCATTTTCTGTGCATGTATAAATAATCAGAGAACTATTTACATGCATGGAAAATACAAACAAACAAACAAAAGATTTTCTATTATTACATTGCCAAACGTGGTTTCTGTAGTGAAAAGCTTTTAAATAAATAAATAAATGATATCTATAAGCTGTGCTTGTGTGTGGTAATTTTTTTGTAAGCTATTTAGTAGTTACTAAAGAATTTGTAGCTCAAATGCAAATATTAAAGAAGCATCACTTTTTTCCCCCAACAAAACAAAAAACTTTCAGTTCATTTCAAACTGGTCTCTGGTGGTTACCTTGTATTTTATCCTGCTTTTTTCTTTGAAGTCCATTCATGAAATGGGACAAAACAAAATAAAACCCCCTTTCCAAAAACACACTGAAGGAATGCCACTTTTATGAGTTCTTATGCTGGACACACCACTCCCAGCATATTTCACAGCACATTAAAAGGACACAAGTGGAAAGGCAATCATCGTTTTTATTATAAAAGAGAGCGCTCTTTGGATGCAAGATGCACCGCACTAAAAGCCTGCACTGTAACTCTGTACCACAGGATGATTACTAGTGCACTAAAAGGTGATGTCAAGAATTGCAACAAGCCTTACATCTGCGTGGGGTTTTGTGGGATATACTGTGGGTCAAACGTAGGCCACCCGTTCCCGAGGAAAAGATGTGACAAGGACGTTGCAGAAACATCAAGAGCGCTGGGAAGGGACCCTGCTCAGGGATAGGTTCATACGGGTTGGGCTCCAGCTACAAGTCGAACACACGCTTGAACACTTTTGCCAGGAAACTAAAATAAATATCTTCTACTTTCATCATTATTGCCCAATAAACTATCCTTTTTATTACACATACCTTCCAGCTAATGGTGTGCAAAAACATGGCTTCTCACTTCAAATAGGAGAGTTTAAATCTGTTTAATAGCTTTTAGAACTTTATGATAGGTAATAGCTTGACAAAGTTTTACATTCTTACAAAGTCAGGTACAACTGAGGAAAAATTAAAAATTTTGACCAGTCACTGTATTTGCTACTGGTTGTTTTTTGGTTTTTTTTTAAATTACTTGTATTTTTTAAAAGTCACATATAGAATTTGCAGCACTGTAATCCCAGGCTATCACACTAGCAATGCTTTACACTTATGGATTGTAAGGCCAGGAGGACACAGTGGTTTTACAGTGAGTGTTTAAACAGCTACTACCATTTCAATAGATTGAAGAGAATACATGCAGTAAGAAAAGTATATGTAATTCATAAAATTTCTTTACTGTCAAATCCCAAATAAGCTAGTATTGGCACAGATCTATAAGCATGGCACGGTCAAAGCTAGATATTTCATATCCAACTATGTTTTGGAGACAGGAGTTCACAATATGCAAATGGAAGGCAAAAAGATGTAGTGCCTGAAAGAAAATTAAAAAATAGATCTTTTATCTTCTTTGGATAGTGCATCTTCGTTAATTGTCAAATAAAGTAAATGGGATGGATGATGGTTCTCTCTTAAGAGCCAGGCTACCGTTTTAAAGCATTACAGCTACATTTCTAGTTCTGCTATAAATGTCCTTTCTTGCCTTAGGATGGACAGTTTACTGTCTCCAATTCAACTCAACAGAACTCCAAAGAGTGTCTGCACTTCTGTCTAGCTTATGTTTCTACCAAATGAACACAGCTTACAAATTTATTAAATATGTTATTGACTTACAGACTGTTTCTCAGAGACCTCTCCTACCTCTCTGGGTTTCTTAAGGACTTACCTGAATGAGCAAGGATATGTGTACACCGTCAACTCATGTAAGATTTCTTATATGCATAACTGAATAATCAAATTTCTTAGAGAAAGACAAACATTTAACATATATCTACAAGATGGAGAAATACTGCTAACTCAAAATTAGAAAGCTACAGCTGTTAAAAAAAGCAGAGGAGAGAAAATATTTTAATAACAACTAAATAGAGGATCTATACATAGATGCAGGATCAACAGGACCTATTTGTTTTAATCACTGAGATTTCTTTTATTCAGAGGAGTAAAAAGCCCTACAAATTCTGGAAACTTTGTTAGGCTGCACCAAGGCACAATACTTACAGAGAAAATAAGCATTTGAGTGAGGTTCTTCATCTTCCTGTATTTTCTTAGGTAAATACTTGTGTTACTAGTGCTAAGATGGCAAAAACAGACTGGAAAATTTTAGAGACAGCCAAACAAGAATCCACTTGTCTATTATATTAATTAATTGAATTTAATATCTTTATTCATCAAATTAAAAATAAACCAATTTAGGCCATTAAGTCTTCTCATTACTTGAAACTTTCAAGTTAATGACAACCACAAAGAGCTTAAAAAGTATATAAATGTAAATATAATTTATAAATATATAAAGTCTTCATAGACACAGTCAAGGAACTTATGTGCTCTTCTTTCTCCAGTACTACTTTTGCCATTTAACACAGAAGACAACACTGCTTTTATTCACGGTACATTTAAACCAGATAAATTGGGATATACACTTTGGATACTCCTAAGGCAGTGTTCAGGGTCACAGGACCTTAGACTTTGTTTGTTTGAAGTCTTCAAAACCAGATTTTTCTAATTGCTTTCTGCCTAACTGGATACTTGTAAAATGTTTAATTTTCACAAGTCCCTTAAAAAGATGTAAAAATCTCTGGAACTACTCATGTTCTTGATCTGAGACATTTTATTACCTTTAATAAGCAATACAATGTGACTGGTAAATCATGTCAGAAAGTTTAACAACAAAATTAAACTAACTTGGCTTGAAAGTATCCCTAGATGAATCACAACCAGTGACAAACCATAAGTAAAATTAATCATAACAGAATTCCATCTAGTGCAGATGAAAAGCCTACTCCAGTAGTGGCTGGATGAGTGCTAAAATTTCATCAGACTTCTACAAGTAGTCATAAAATGAAGAAGCCATTAATTAAATCTGCAAATGATGCAATATGTGGGAAGATAGTTAAGTGCTAGACAGATGAAAAGAAAAGAAAAAGTGGGCCTATGCTGATAAGAATTACCAAAATGAGAATAAAAAAATGCTACTTAGCACCTCTAAGGGAGATAAGCTAAACTTTACATGTATAAAAGGCATTAGATTTACGTGTCTATATAAATGCAAAGTAGCATTAACCAATGCACTGAAAGATCTAAGACTGAAAATGGAACTGATAGCTAACCACCCCCCCCCCCCCCAAATATTAAACCCTGCACAATCCGCAAAAGCAATTCCAAAAACTGAAAAGTAGGGTGATGTTCTATAGCAGCGACTGCTCTTTGGTTTATAGCATGGAATATATTGAAAAGTCTCCCTACAAAATTTGGTAGTAATTCACAAGCTGCCTAAAAGAAAAAAATTAGAAAACCTTGGCTGCTCTAGTTCACCTCTAACTTATTCAGACAGACTGACTTGTGATTATCAGTTTCTAGGGTATCTCAAGACTCATAGGGTACAGTCAAACATAACTAGCCAGTAGTTTAGCCCTCAAATTCCCATCATCACCAGAAATTTGTACTGGTATAATCAGCTAATGAAGCTTCAATAAAAACCCGGCTCCTGCTTACGCTGCCCTATTGAGTAGGATTACAGTGGTATTTCTTTCTGGGAATGAAGTGAACTATTCTGATATACAGACAGGCTCTCTATATATCCATACAATCTACAGATGTGATACCAACAAGCATGGACCAAAATTGCTGTCTTTTCCTATGGTCAATCAGTTAAATGTTTGGGTTTGTTCTTTGCAGAATACAAGTTACTGGATCTAAGTAAACAAATTACTGTAACATAGAAAACAATTCTAAGTTGTCTGTTTATAGTGGGTTTTCACTGTAGCTTTTTTTTTTTAAAGCAGAAGTAAAAATTTCTTTCTTTTTATTTTATGTTAATATTGCTGTCTCTCTTATGGTGTAACTCTGCTTCGATAGGACATTACTATCCTGTGTTTCAGGAATAGCATCCAGATCTTCACCAATCCCCACAGTGCCTTACATAAAGCTGCATATTTTATCTCATCTTACTTGCCATTCATGCCCACCCACGAGACACATTACTCAGATCGAAAGATTATAGCATTGTTATGCTGATGATACCTAGATTTATTTCTCTATTAAAAATGAATGATGCAGTATCCTGGCATAAATTTAGACTCTATTTTCAGATGTACAAACTTGAAGATAGCCAGGAAATATATCAATTTTTCTGCAAAACAAATTTTATACTGTCAATATATAGTTAACTGCTACTATTTTGCCTTGTCTCTTCCAAATAATTAACCACAAACCCACATTTCTGCCTGCATTTTCAGCTGGTCCTGGTAACACTGTAAATCAGCAGAGAAAAGTAACCAAAAACACTTTATAGGAATTAATGCTTCTGTAAAGATGATATAGAAATGAGTTATGTACCACTTATTGTTGAAGCTTGCAGTCATGTTGGTGCATTAATTTTCTCATATCCTTTAATAACAGAATTAGACTTTTGACAGACACTGACACAAGATGGCAATGCTTTTTCAAAAAAAACTTTTTTTTTTGCATAAGAAAAGACAATTTCCACAATTAAGTTAAAATTGAAACCCCAGACTTGATCAGACACCCAAAGGACTAACCACTACAGTTCTTATCAATCCTCCACTACTGAGTACAGCAAGAGAGACACAAGACATGTAAAACAGCCCAAGCTGGTTTTGGATATCACCATTTCTAGCACTGTCAATAGGGGACACTTAGTAAGATAATTCCTGTTATCTATCATTCAGCACATCTCTCACAATTTAAACGATCTGCTGCCTCAGCAAAATGGTTTGCTTGCAGCTTGGAGGCTCACTTCCACAGTGTAGCTCATGTTCTCCACCATGGGATCTGTATCACACTGAAAAAGTAGAGGTCCTTGCAAAGGCAACAGCAAACTATGAAGGCAAGTGAAGAAAGAGAAATAGGAGGTTGCTGCCTTCCACAGCATTCTGCATTTTCTTTTTCCCTAACAATGCTGTTGCAGAGGTCAGTTTTGGAGTCATCACTTGTTCTAATGAAACAGGACACTTTGGGGGGGATAGTATTTCAAGCACATGCTAGACTTCTCACTAAACTGGCTGTTAAGATAAGTACTACAACAAAATATTTTTGAAATACACAGATATAAATAATTTTCTTTTTCATAACAAACCATATTTTCCTTGGGACCAAATCCTCTACTGTTCTCTATATAATGTCCTCTTGAAAGGAATCAGGCAGTAAGACATAAGTGCAGGCTTCAGGTTTTACAGCGCTTGCCTTTTACTGAACTAATAGGATCACGGACTAGTCAAGGAAGGTGTGATCTGAGTTGGGCGTGTTTGGAGACAATGAATCCTTCTACACTTCAAGAGGAAAAAGAAACCCAAAATACCACCACAAAATGGCTTACAAAATTAAACTTAATGTCCTGAAATCTTTACAAAGTAACCCAAAAACGTGTCTATCTGCGATCAGAAAGTACTTAATTAACATGCTGGTTTATTTTGCTGATGTTACAGAAAGAAAATGGCACACCCTTACATCAAATCCAACAGAAGAGCAGAATGCAAAAGTGGAAGCCAATTGACCGATCATTCATAACAAAAGACAGTAGGACTCACTGGTTACAAGCAAATTCTGTCTTTTTGAGTTATAATTCACTTTTTCATTAAAGTCTGATATTTTAGAAGCTCAACCTTGCTACGAAATAGTAGGTTATGGCAGCCCACTGGGAAAAATGAGATACATTACATACCAAGAATGATGAATTTGGAAACATTACAAGGCTCACGGGGTAGGTTGCTGTCCAGCTGGCCCATATTTTGTGATGCATTAATCAAAATAGCATTGACTACAGTAGAAATTAATCCTATCATAACATACTAAAGCAGAACAAGCTGCATTATGGTTCCATGCCATGCTCCCATACACCTTCAGTAAAATAACACCACGCATAAAAACACAATGCTTCTAAACAACATTATATAATTCTCCACATGTGCTTGTAACTGTGATTCATGTTAAATCAAGGGATGGGTGTCACAGATGTCAATGGAGCTTTTTGGGGAATAATGCAAAAATTATTTCTGCATATGCACTCCTCTTAGTGGCGAAAAATTTGCAGGGGTTTTTGTTTGTTTGTTTTGCTATAAACCAGCTTATTCAGTAATGAAAAGTCTCAAAAATTAAGCATCCAAAACCACATAAGCAGTAATCTTAGTCAGAATAAGTTCTATTTTTGGAAACCTCCTCTCATTTTTCTGTAAGAATAGATGAATTCTGTCTCAGCAGTATTAACTTGATCAGTATTTACTTGGTCAGTATTAACTTGATCTAATCTCAGCACCATAGAATGTACTTTCAGATTAAAATCCTCCAGATCTAGTAGAAAATAAATATTTTACCTACAAGGCAGAACATAACAAACCATATTGCAAAGTATTCAAAATGTAATGCCATGAACTGCCTCCCTCCCCAAAAAACCCCAAACCACCCAACCCCAAAACAACAACAGAAAAACCACCCTTCAAAAACTGCTTAGGTTAAAGCATGTGAATCTCTGACGAACATTCCAGTTCAATCAGAAGGAACAAAAAGAATAAACTTGATCCTTCCATTCCTGGATTGTTGAAAATATTGTCCTTTTCAGAACTCACAGTTTTCTTGGTTATGTTTTGAGAAAAGTTCCAATTTGTTCAAACAACCTGGCACAGGAACAGCTATATTAAGTCATTTATATAATGCATTACTTACAAAATTCAATAATTCTCTCTTCTCATAGTATGGGCATGTTACAGACAATCTTGACAGACAGTGGTGGTAGTGTCAGATACAGTCCAGTGCCATACGCTAAACAGCAGACCAATTTCTGAGCACATACATTTCATGGTTTAATAGCAGCAGCATATAAAATTAAGAGCAACGGCACTTAAACTATGCCAATTTACGATCCACTTAGAATCTTGCTGTATTACTTTTCAAGCTAGGAAAAGACAGATAAGAGTTTTAAAATTACCTATTTAAACTGTTAATAATGATCTGATTAGCTAATGGCTTCTGTATTATGAACACTCATTTTTACTTTGAAATGTTGACACAAGCCATCACACTTGTTACCTCTACTAAACCAGTATAAATCAATAATGCAGTATCGCAAATGTAAATATTTTATGCAAATACTAACAAAAAAGCTGGTATGTTTTCCTAATAAAGAATAATTCTTGACATTCAGATAATTCAAAGCACTTCAATAAATGGCAAATAAGGAAACCAAGGTACAGAAAGGAAAAATTACCTAGGTGAGATCATACAGAACATCAGTGGAAGCATGAGGTCAGAAAACAGGTTTTCTGATAATGAACTCAGAAGCCTCACTGCTAAATCATGCTGTGGTGAAAAAAAAAAAAGGCAAGCACAGAAAGGTAAAGCAGAAATTTCAGAACAATCCTCAAAACACTGAGTGACATTACAGCTACATGTACAGCACAAGATGGCAATGACACTGAAAAAGCAAAAATACCAATATTAAGGTATCATCAATTCATTGCTCCCTTCAGGGTCGTAAAACATATTACAACATTTTATCTTCAACAAGTACTTAATTAACACGTAGAACTACTTCTGCATTTTTTCAAAAGCTATGAATTGATTTGAGTGGTAATTCTGCACAAATGGTAAAACAAAAATTTTCACATACATCATGCTTTGGTAATAGCACGTACAACCCAGGCATGAACTATTTCTGTTTGTATATGCTAATTTAGACTTCTGTATCATTTTGTGATGAAGAGAAATGCTCTTGATAAAACTGAACTTCAATTGCAGTATTACCATGGAAGTTTTCCCTCCATCTGATACTTTATCTTCTTTATGTATTCTTCCTTACCACAAATAATACTGTGCATGCTCTTTTTTTTTTGTTTGTTTGCCTGGTGGTGTGCAAGGATTGTTTTTTTCAGCACCACGCTTTTCAGAGAAAAACTTTTAGTGTTTGCATTTCTCAGAAAGAATTATCCTGTCACCATCCCCTACCTTCAACAGCTGCCCATAACAGAATGGGAATAATTCTTAAGGTATTTACATCATTGATTACATTATCAAGAACATGGGCTGCCAACTGCTAGTATGTCACTAGTTGCACCCCTCAGTGGCACTCGACATTTGCAGCATGGCTCTCTAGGACCATGCTTGAAGCATTCCCTCTCAAGGAAGGTCTGTACTAGCGTGAGACACGTTCTCCAGGCACTCTGGGTATACCGGCATGTTTCTCCAAGACTTGCCACATATGAAAGTATTCTGCTTATGACCATTCACCAGAAGAAACTTCTGACCACAGTGAAAAGTTTCTTTCCCATTGTGCCACCTGGCAACACTGGCTCTTGAGCCTGTCCATGGAGCACCTGTGTGTGTTACCACTGACAGTCACGCTCCGCAGACTGTCCTGGGAAGCTGAGTGTCAGCTTGCTTCAGTCCTTCTTTTCCCTCTTACAACTTAAGGTGTAGGTTTTAATTTTGCTACAGCTAACCTGCTGCAGGGGCAAGCTGCACTGAAAGAGAAGCCAGCGTGTTCTAGCACCCCCGTATGCCAGCTCTAGAGATCAGGATGCTGCAGGACAAGTTGGTGCAGGCGGACCCCTCTTAATATATCAACTGACTCACACTGTAGCTCCATGATCACTACATTCAATGCTACATGGAAAGCTGAAACCACTTGAGTTAGCATCTTGCTGTTGGAGCACCGTAAGTGTAGGGCAGAACTACACCATTATTAGTTACTGCTTCTCTTCCTTTCTTTCCTCCACCCTAAACAAAGAAAAATATTCAATTCATCCCATAAGATGTAGTAACAGTTGACTGAATAGCTGTCAAGAAAAGAAAGAAATCAACATTTGGAGCTAATATACTATGTAAACATCTTCTTACTCCTACACTCAGGGGTTTGCACGATGCTAGATTAAGGATAGAGCACAAAGACATTTCAGTTGAGTTTGGGGAATATATTTAAGGATGGGTACTTCTGAAAACATTAAGATAAATTTCTCTAAATGCAATATTGATGAATAGATATTTACCTCTTGCCAGCCTTACATTAATAGCATTGAGTTTTCCTAGCAAACATAAAACTACATCTTTAAGGCTTCCCTTTCAACAGCTTCAGGGTTTCAGCACTATGGTACATACAGTAACTGAATTATTTTTAATGACCTAGTTGAAAACACAGTTAACAAAATTAGTACTTTCACTTCCCCTTTTTATTTAAAAAAGCAAGTCTATCAACTTACTACGCTATGTGGAACTTTGAGATTGATTACTCAAGGATTTAAAACATTAGAAAGGCTAGCAAGAATATATACCCACCCACCCACAGACCTGAGTATGCACGTACTCATGCCATGGCCTGAACTCAGGCTATTTACACTACATTTAAAAGTTAAACTGGTTTCCACTTATGCCCGTGAATTCTCAAGCCAAGGTCATGAGTCTTCTGACCCCACATTTAAAAACCCGTCAGATCAACAGAGTATCAGGTTAAGCTTGAGTTCAGTTCTTTATACCAGCGAGTTATTTCTCCCCCACAGCACATGAAGACAGTCAAAGTTTGTGCTCCACAGTCTTGTCCTGCAGCCCTATCCGCTCTTAGGCAAGCACCGGTGATTGCATCATAGGTTACTGGCGTGGTGAGCTCTCCAAGACAACCTGAAAAGCACTGTCCACCGTGGGGAAAATGGAAAAGCCACACTGTGTTGTCCCTGGGCCCTCTGCTTTCACGGAGACCTGAAGTGGTACACCAGGCAGCTGCAGCCTATAGCAATGGTATTGTTGGACCTCCAGCCGCTCCTTTCTTAACAGCACTGGCATGTCTCTGACACCCCAGGGAGCCAGGTCAGGAGCTCAGCCAGTGGTAACTAACCCGATAGAGAAGTGAATACATTCCTGAACTGGCTCACCAGGTTGTCTGGTGAGAGCTAGTGCAAATTCTGTGGCAAACTGTCAACTGACAGGTTTAGCTGGGGTGACTCACATATTCAGGGAGGAGTTAGGCTTCCCTGTAATCACCTACTCTTTCCAATTTCATGATGTTGCTCTTCAAACTGCCAGGCCCGGCATTAAACAGCTCTTGAACTGAAACAGTGAGCAGAAAATTGTTTACTTTTTGCAGAGGTAAGATGTAGGTCCATAATATGAGTGAGCAGTTCAGCGCTACTGAAAGGGTCAGCAGGAGGACACAAGTCCACTCTGTGATGGAACTGAATCCCAGGGGTGATCCTTCCCAGGTAACCTCAGCTCTGGATCATTGAAGGCTGCTTTTGCTAGTATATCTTCTTGTTCCCCAGGTTCCTATTAGTAAAATATTCTTGCCATTTTTTTTCTTCCCACTTAGCTTTAATTAACTATTTGAACTTCACCACTGCTTATATGCAGTACCCGAGCTGATAAGCAAACAGTTTTTGTAGAAACTCTTAGCTTAGAGATCCAGGTTGAACAGTTTCTAACATGGTTTGTTTTCCTTAAGCTATCCAGACTCCAGCAAATCCTCTGAACAAGAGATGGTTTCTAGACTTTTGCTCATCGCCTTGTGCTTCCTTTGGACTTTCACAAATTGATTCATTTCTGGTCTTGAAATGCAATCCCCAAAACACAACAGCAACCTCAGGAGGCCTTACCAGCACCAAATGGTGCAAGAAGGATTATTTTGGATGTCTTGCTGGCAAATTTCCGATTCATTTGTGTGTATATACGTATATACAAACTAAAGTGACTTCTTACTGAAATTTATCTGGTACATGCAACCATGCTTATTTATCTGAACTTCCAGCAAGAGTAAGGAACAGCTAAGGTGGAAAACGCTGTGGCAATCCAGATCGTGGTGGTAATTCAGAATCCCTCCCTGCAGATAACTGGTGTTGCCACTGCAATCACTCTGCTTTCTTAAGGCCTTAAAAAGGAGGAAACATTTAAATGTGACATTCAAGTAATTATGACAGTACAAGTGAATACCTCAAATGAGGACACACATGGAGACTCAAACTGCCTTAGCAGTGATTGCTTCCAGCTCTCGTAAGTCCATGGCAAACATTATTACATAAATTACTGTTGGATCACATCTTGTGGACAGTCCGTGAAGTTCAATAGAGACATTAAAGAACAACAATGCATAAATTACATAGTTTAAGTTTTAAAAATAATGGAGAAACAGGGACCTACTGAATAACTGTAATTTATCTAAATTGAGTCCCAGTGAAGGGAAGGTTGTGCTATTTATCATACCATGTCTTTTGATTTTGAAGACTTTTTTTCTAGAAAATCTTTAAACAGCAATAATACACAAATTTTAGAGTAACAATTGCCAGTACTTAAAATCAAATTTGCACTTGTGAATAAAATCCATCTCTCTTTAAGCTAGGACTTTGAGGAAATGATACATGTTATGTGAGATAGGCAACTGCACAGAAAACTGCAGAAATTTCAGTGACACAGCAGTATCAGAACATGTGAATTTCGATTAACATGCTTTTCATGGACCTGGAGAATTAATACGAGGTTAAGAGCAAAGGGCTTGATTTCAGAACTTAAAATGAAGGAAGAAACAGTCTACAGAAGGTTAAGAAGATGCAACTAATAGTGAAAACTTGAAAGTAGAGGATTGGGTTCAACTTTTCTGAAATAAATGCAAACAAAAAACAATCATTCGATTAAATCATTTGAGAGAACCTTGTCTTGCTACTTCAATCCCAATAATGCTTTGCTGTTGCATATAGAATCTTTGTCTTCTTCTGGCCCCAAAAATGCATTAGATTACAAATTTTTAAAAAATAAGGTGCATAAAAAACCATGACAGTGTCTGAACAGTCACAGATGGATCAAGCACTATTAAGAAATCAGACCTGGAAATATCAGATAAGCCTCAGCAAGTAAAACAGTTGTTGCTTTTGCTGTTCTCCATTAAATTCTTTTTTTTTTCCAATAATGATTACATTTAACATCTAAAGATTAATCCTTCAATGAAAGCATCTCAAAAGCTTTCCCTAGAGACTTTTTTCAAGCAATTAGTAAATAAATCAAAAGCACATACATGTAAAAGAGTTACCATATTCATGAAAAACCTATAGAAACAAATCTGTTCATTAAAACCGATGTACTTTCTTGATTCAGGACAATGTGTAAAACACATTATAACCTGAAAAATGATAATAAAGTTAGCAATTTTTAAAATATTACCAAGTATAACTACAAGCCCTTCAGCATCATCCCTAAAGTTAAACTTCATAGACTAAGAGATAGACAGGAATGGTCCAAGGAAAAGCAACATTGGATAGTCATCACATCTCTACAACGAAGGTTATCACTAGCTCATTGGAATAATGTCTAAATCAGGCTTACTGAGCAATTTCAGTGAGCTTTTATAAATTTAATTCTTCATCAGTCTGTGCTGCAGCTTTCCACGTAGTCAATTCGGACAATTTACCCATCACTACATCACAGAATTATGTCACCGGAGAAAAAATATAGGTTACATCACTGACCTGCATTACATCCCACTGTGAAGCCCAATGTTAACACTGGCAGCAATGTCAAGAACTTGTGTGCTCTGGAATCCTCTATTTACCTAGCCTGTATCAGGAACAGTGTGGCCAGCAGGAACAGGGAGGTGGTTGTTCCCCTGTACTCGGCACTGGTGAGGCCGCACCTCGAGTACTGTGTTCAGGTTTGGGTCCCTCACTACAGGAAAGACATTGAGCTGCTTGAGCGTGTCCAGAGAAGGGCAACCAAGTTGGTGAGGGGCCTTGAGCACAAGTCTTATGAGGAGCAGCTGAGGGATCTGGGGTTGTTCAGTCTAGAAAAGAGGAGGCTGAGGGGAGACCTTATCGCTCTCTACAACTACCTGAAAGGGGGTTGTAGTGAGGTGGGTGTTGGTCTCTTCCGTCAGGTGGCTGGAGATAGGACAAGAGGAAATGGCCTCAAGTTGAGGCAAGGGAGATTTAGGTTAGATATTAGGAAAAATTTTTTTACTGAGAGGGTTGTCAAACATTGGAACGGGCTGCCCAGGGAAGTGGTTGATTCACCATCCCCGGAGATATTAAAAAAGCGAGTGGACAGGGTACTCCAGGGCATGGTTTAGGGGGCATGGTTAATGGTTGGACTTGATGATCTTGAAGGTCTTTTCCAACCGAAATGATTCTATGATTCTATGATTCTATGGTTTATTTAAATTAGAAACTCGCACTAGTATTACAGAAAATATAAAAACCATAATAACAGTTTTTAAAATGTCTGAGATCAAATGTATTTGCAAGTCTTCCCCAATGATAATTAGTTTGGGTTTTTTTATTACAATAGCAGGTATATCCAATAAATAAAACAACAAATATTTCACTAAGCAGCATATAATCACCAATTACTGTTAATGGCTATTGTTTTATGAGATGGTTGAAATGTAAGTATTTTTTAACTATTGTTAGTAAATGTTTATAAATAACATTTTTTGACTCAGTAGGAAACCAAAAAAAAGTGAAATTATTTGAAAGCAGTGAATGGATTTAAATACAAGATAATAATCGGGCTTCAGCTATGGGTTTTACTTTAATTTAGAAAGTAGTTTGTATTAGACCAACTATAAAAATAGGATCTGCTAAATTTTATTTTTAGCTTATCATGGTTGAAAATTAATACTTTGCTTAAACTACTACATTATACAAATTGCATATTTCATCACAATGTGCATATGTACTTTTTAATCTGCCTCTGAAAACAGAACCAAAATTAAAGCCTGCAAGAAATTTTCTTCTCTTTCAGAATTTTAGATTGCCCAGGTTTCAAATTCTGCTCATATATACAAGAACAGACAAAAAAATGTATATCAATAAAAATCTTAAGATAATTATTATTACTGTTAGCACAAGAAATTTCTTATATTGCATACTGACCCATGCATTATTTGTACGCCATGATCAAGTTTATTACTGCATAAGGGTTTAGCTTCCCAAGAATAAAAAGGAGATATTCATCAAAATGGCAAAAGGAAAAAAAAAAAAATCCCAGAATTTCCCTCCCTTTTATGTGCAGGTAAATTTAATTAAATCAATAGGAACTGTTAAATAAAATGCCACTAACTAGTTCAATTCATCAAAAGATGAAATTAGATTCAAAATCAGGTTTAAGATGTATATTTTGGACCTGTGCCAAAAATGGCATGTTATTTTCCTTTGTTCACAAAGCATTAAGTTGAGTAATGAGAACAAAATGTGTTTGCAAATGTTAATACAATGAAGCAGTCCTTAATTAGCACATGCAAATGTAAGTTCAGAAAATTGCTTATTATCTACAATGTTCAAAATTGTAACTTCTATTTATACAAATTTAGAGATTATATTCTGTGTAATTAGGTGTAAATTTTAAGGATATGCATTAATCATAATTTGTCTTTGCAAATAGGATTAATTAGTGTTTGTAATAGCATATGCAAGTGGAGATTAACTGTGAATCACACTTGCTCAAGTAACAGACTAAATGAAGTCAGCATAAGTTGGGGTTTTTTTAATTTTTTTTTTTTTTTTAAACAAAGGGAACTACATACTTCAGTATCATTTCAGAAACTTTCATAGTAAAAGAAAATATCCAAAACAACAGATCATGCCCGCGCAAAAGACACTGCAATACATGTTGCGTATGAGGGACCAGAGCACCCTGGTGGAACGCTACTGATTTGCACAGATCAAGATCCCAGAGTTCAGCATGCTAAACCAGAAGACAACTGGAAAAGGTGACAGAATATTTACTTCTCTCTGCGTCAGAAGTGATAAATGCCTGAATACCCACACTGTGGCCTTTTATGTAATTTACAGTTTCATTACAAACTTGGATGTGATCAGAACCTAATTAAATAAACTACAAAGGCCATGCAAAGCTAAATAGTGGCAG
The DNA here is from genome assembly GCF_026419915.1 of Harpia harpyja. Classification (NCBI taxonomy): domain Eukaryota; kingdom Metazoa; phylum Chordata; class Aves; order Accipitriformes; family Accipitridae; genus Harpia; species Harpia harpyja. The sequence continues at coordinate 38,063,643 of NC_068941.1, forward strand.
AAAACTGCTTTCTGATAAAACAGCATCACATTGTACTTTACGTATATATACAGTACTATACTTAAAATTCTAATGTTTTTGTCAAGCACTTTGCAGGTAGAAAAATTCAGATTCATTTTGCAAAGATAATAAGTTTTTCTAAATTCTGAATGAGCAGTCCCCTGCTCTCTCCAGTCACAGTGCAAGGAATAATAGTAACAATAAAAATAAATACTACCCGTCTACCTCATCCCATTTTTTTTTTTGATAGAGAATGCAGCCTTCAAATTCCATGGAAGGGGAGCAAGGCATAACTTTTAAATAATTTTTGAATTTGGAGAGCTAAACCAAGGAAACAACAAGCGATTGCTGTCCCCCCTCGTTCTCACAATTTGTAAATAGCTTTTACTTCAATCTTGATAATGGTTCACATGAACCATACAAAAAATGTCATACTATTCTATTTATGCCACACAAATAAATGAACAACATATTCAATTTCAGATCCCATTATAAAAAAAAAAAATAAATGGATAGATCCCATCTCTGACACCCTTCACAGCAGCCTATCTGCACCTTTTAAAGGCAAAGCAGATTTCTATTCTAGCAATGGTGAAACCTCTTCGAGGCACATACAGTGGAAAGTCCTTACTTCTAGGACATAACAATTTCATGCATTCATACAAAGTGACACAGTGATTAATACTCATTAGTACAAGATAAAGTTTTTGGCACATTTCACGTACAAAAGGTTCACACTGGAAAAACCTCCATTATGCTAATTGAGAATACAGTGATGGAAAAAAGGAGATGCACTAATGAAAGAGATCTATGAAAAAAAAAAAATGCCAAAACCCCCACAAAACTTTAAAATAATTATTATTTCTTCTACAAAACCTACCAGCTCCTCATATTTGCATAAAAAGTTGTGCCTGGGTCATTTACATTACAAAGATATTTAAAATTCCAACAGTTACATTGACCCAAATCCACAAACTATATTTAGGATTTTGGAGGATGTTGACTGCAGCTGGTACTTAAATACTTCTCTGTATTTGGGCCTGTGTGTTATAAAATTTGGCATATTAAGGTGTCTCCTAATAAGTTCCATGTGTCTGCAAAATCTTCAGTGAAGATAAGGATCTGTGTACTGATCTGACCCTGTTCACCAACAAATGTCAGTGCTGACTGGTTTTAAAAAACAGCTTAATTATTTTTGAAGATACTGTTCAAGATGGTGTTTTAAGTTTTGGTAAAAAAAGGCCCCGGATCTTAAATATTCATTTAGCGCAACCTTAGAGCCCACTGGTGCAAGTGTATTATACTGCTCATTCCTGAAACAAGAAAACTACAGTAAGATGTTGAGTTACCGAAGTTAGTGTTTGTTGCAGCAAGTAACTTAACCCTTTTGAAAAGGTAATGTTATTAAAACATATGGAAACAAAAGCACTTTGAATATTTTACATTAATATTATATTGGCCTTAGAGATCCTTTGACATTGTATGCTGTGATTTGGGTTTTGTTTCCTTTTATAGCTAGTGATGAAATTGTAATCCTCTCGTAGGTAGTATAATCATGTACAATCACAAATTGGTTTGCCAACTTTGCCTAACTAAAGGCATCATAGATAATTTAGACAACAAGAAGAAAAGGTTTAAAGCATGGCTATCAGTCAACCTGCAAAAGTTCGAGTTGTTACTGGCCAATTCCTACCTCAGCAAAAGTAGCTTCCTTTGAAATTAAGAGGGTGTCAGCATAGCTATCCAACATCTGCATATTGCTTCTTATAATCATATATCATTTAATCAATTACTTTGGAAAGGTTGCATTGAATTCAAAGCAGTTACAATGGGTAGGTAGCTTTTGTATATTATGATATTTATAGTGCCTATATGTAGACACATATTTAGCTAACGGTCGCAAGAGCATTCCAGATGCCTTTAGAAGACCTTGAACAGAATAAACAAGAAGACAAAAAAAGAAAGATGCCAATTAGAAGAACACAGGTGCGCATTCCACGATAAAGGGAACTTGGCACAAAGAACCTCAATTCGGCAGTTTATCTTGACCAATTAGACTGAGACAAGTTTCGCATGTTTTAGTTGGTATAACCAATTATGTCCTATGTTTATGCACGTGTACAGAGTTAGTATAACCAATTATATCTTATGTTTATGCGCGTGTACAGTGTTGATATAACCAATCATATTTTATGTTTGTGCGCGTGTACAGTGACTTTGCAGAATATGTGACTATAAGTATGTGTGTGTTTTAGCAATAAAGGGTCGTCTGTCATCTGCTTTCAACTTTACAGGCGTCCGTCTACTTCAATCTCCTCACCTATATACCATTTTTTACATGGAAAAATAACAATTAACTAATTGGTGATTAAATAAAGTACACTAGAGACAGATTCTGGCGCTCTCATGTTTTTTTCTAACAAATCCAGGAAATAGTTTGCATCTAAGGATGAGAATCTGAACTGCCCTGTGGATTAAATATCTTCTCTCCCAAAACTTGTCACATTCCTAGGGAGCTCTGCAGAGTAATTTTAAAGCATCCTTTTAAAAGAAACTTTATATGTGGGTTTTCTTGGTTATTTTAATTGCGACTAAAGTTATGCAAAATAATAGATATTAATGGAAATGAAGGTATTATAAGTAGGCAAAGACCTGCTGCAATTCCTAGGGTCACTGCAATTCTATGACAGCTATACAGTTATCAAAAATGGGGCTAACTGGCAGAGCCTCTCCCCATAGTGTGAGGACCAAAGCAACGCTGATATAAAACATTGCCTCCAGAAACCTCTATTGTAAAGGTTACAAGTGCAGAGTCTGTCACGTGGATCCTCTAGTTGCCAAATATTGCCAAAACTTGCCACAGATGTTGACTATGTAGTCAGATGCTGGTTTCTAGAGACAAAGCAGGTGAAAATGATAGCAAACAGTAGGAGAAAGTGTCAGCATATTTAAATATCATAATTATTATTTCTGAAGTGGCCATGCACAAGTGGAAGCATACTTGCTAATGTGCTAATTCAATATGCATTCAGGTAATCTGCAGCTGATGCCGCGACTCAACAATAATCAAAAGCCTGGAGAACACACTTTCGAGACAATAAAAAAAGATAAAATAGCTAAGGATTTTGTGACAATCCTTGATTTAACTTATTTTCTTAACATGGGCATACTATTTTGCAGTAACTGATATAGATGTTGAGTAAGATAAAACATGTTAGTTAAAATTAAGCAGTAACTTTTTTCCAATTGGAGATTTTATTCTATACCCAAAAGTTTTCCATCTTGACTTCACCAGTACCTCCATATAAACTTGCACTCCAAGTTACTGGTTCTGCACTATCAATATGACTATAAAGATAATAAAGAAGATACATTTCAAGGAAAGATTTCAAGCAAGAATGAAAACTGCAGATGGGGAAGACGACTGTTCACAAATGAGCACAGAAGTAGCATGGAAACCAAAGTGCTGACAAAGAAAAAGTCTGGGAAATAAAGAAAAAGAACAAAAAAAAAAAAAAGAAAGCAAAAGAAAGCAAATACAGGAAGGAACAGAGATTAGGGAATTAGAGAATTGTAATGGGTCAATGAGGCAAGCTTACAAGAATAGGAAGTGAAAGCACTAGAATTTTCCAGAGAACATTTCAAAGAAAGATAGAATAAAAATAGGAAAAAAACCCCCGAACATTTAATTAAATATATTGCACAGTCCTCATCCCTGCTCCCCTCCCTAATGCCTTCCCCCTCTTGACCCTTTTAAAAGAAAATAGTTTCAGGTAGGGAGCAGGCCTTTTTCAGAAATAATGTATTTGTTAACCTGTGAGAACTGACCTAGAATTCAGTCTTGGGAGAGGTGTAAGAGTGAATAATTGTCATATACTGTGGGAGGTTTCCCCAGTAGTTATTTGAAACATCATCTCTTACACACACACACACACATATATAGTGGAATAAATTTATGCAACTAGGGGTTACAGAATAACATGTCACATTACTGTTGTAGTTACTTTTAATGAGTTTTAGCTATGTGTTTAGCAAAAAGGAAGAAACCTAAAATTTACTATGTGCAAAAGAAAACCCAAATACTAAGAAAATGTGCAGAAGAGATTTTGAGTGACTCACCCTAATGCCTCTGCATAGTTCAATATAATGTTCTGGCATCCCAAATTGAACATGGAAATTGAGTCAGGCTGTCCACACTTCCTTGTTCTTCAATAAAAACAGAGCTTCCCCTGGCTGTAGGTATTGAGCTGTACACCATAAATACTTCTGTAGAAGTTTCTCTTAGACTGATGGCTAAGAAAATCTGAAGCAGCAGCATGCTTCCTCTGGACAAGAATTCTCTAGACAACAGGATAGTTCACTGATTTCTTTAACCTGGCCTTTAAAAGGCCTCCCGTGAAAAGGAACTGAAATCTTGCTATGCAAAATCCTCAATGGGTGTGCTTTCCCAGGTGTATTTAATAAGATTTTTATTTGGTCCTGCAATAGTCTACTCAAATTAATACAAGAACAAGATGAGTATTTTATGAGCTCATGGCCTCAAGTCTTTGAACATGTTTTTTATGCTTATGCAGAAATACTGGTACTAATCATAGACTAAATTTATCAGAAGTAAAGCAGCACATTACATTCGTTACTTAAAACCAAGGGGCAAGGGGAAGCAACAGCTGGAACAATACAGGATAGAAACAAAGCTGAAATGAGTGTCTTCGGTAAAAGGAAAGCTGCCCAATACTGTCAAAATATTAAATTCTCCAGTCTTTACTAACAGTAACTCACCTAGAGTTTTAGAAGTCAGCTTTAAGAATTTTATGGGTATTTGTGTGCAACAAGGACTATGAGATCTGTACTCAAGTGTACAGACTAGCAGTATGAAAGAGGAATATATGATGTCAGTGCTCTCTTCGCACCCTCCAGTTTACTGTGCTAGGATCTTCCACGAATGTGTGACATGATAAACATAGAGAAAGCATTCTGTGCTTAGCCGGAACAGTGGCAAGACCTACTAAAAATTCATTACATTATGGTATATAAGGTACTGCAAAGCAATAATGCAAAGTAAGCCTTCTAGCAGTCTAAAAAGTTTTCTGTAGATGCTCAAAAGAATTTAAAAGTATTTTAATTAAATTGTACATCTGCATGGTCAGCTGAAAATAGCTGTTCTCTATGCAGTTCAAGTTGACAGCACACAGTAAAGCTTTCTTGATATTTGCCAACAAGAAACTGCTACAAATAGTTCAAGAAAACCAAAGGGTGGGTAAACAAGTTTTACAGGAATTTCTTACTTGATACAAAATGGAATAAACTTATATGATTTTGTAGACATTTAAAAAGATATATAAAATTAACTTAACATCCAGAGAATTGAAAATGGCATTATTTTCTTCCCATAGATTTTGAACATAGCAGCTAGCATTTGGAACTATAGGAAAAATATAACTTCCTAGTCCCTGAGAATTATTCTGTATGGGTAGTTTGTCTTAGATGTCTTTTTTCTCTTCCTTTCTGCCTAAAAATAAGAAAAATTGAGGAAAAACAGAAGTCAAAAGAAAAAGTGTGACTTCCTGGTTTCTGTTATTGTTGAAGTTTTAGAAGCATGCTTTATGGGTGATAAAAATGATGTTTTATAGAAAAGAAAGAAAAGAGAGGATGAGCCAAATGGGACTGTAATGTGGAGAGAGAATAAAAACAATACAGCAAGATAAAAGGAAATGAGCAAAGGAGCAACAGCAGGGGAAAATAATGAGCCAGAACAAAAGCCCACCACTAACAGAGCTTGCAAATATTCCCAACAGCAAGAGAAATTTGCAGACATGGCAACAAGAGATTTGAGAAAGGAAGACAGAAAAAACTGGAGTTTAGGAATGGAGTCAGCCAACTAATTTCTTCCCTTTCTGTTTGAAGGAGTATAAAAAGCTCCTAAGTTCAAGCATTTGGCACCTTCTTTTGGCAATATATGCCCCACGTACATAATATCCACTTAATCTGCTTCTCAGCATAAACATGTTCAATAAAGACAGAACTATAGTGACAGTGAACCACTGAAAAACACCTGTTAAAAAATCATGAACATTGGACACTGGTTTTATCACCACTATAGATGATGTGAAGCACATTAATTAAACTAATATCATGAAGAAGAATAATCAAACTAAACCCAAACCAGAACATATTCCTTTAAAGATGTTGTTGGGATAGAGAATCACAAGGGAAATAAACTTATAAAAAATAGGTCTATCAGCAATTATGAGTCTTCAGGTTGATAAAAATCCCTAATCTCATTTGGTAAACTGGGCAGTTTACTAGTAACATCCCTTTACACTTGTTTTTAGTTTTTTCTTTCTCTACTACTGGCCAATATCAGGAAAGAGCATTGAGCTATAAAGACCTTGAGAAGACAGACCTATTGCTCTCCATGGATATTTGTTGCAAAGGGAAATACTAAAAGTAAAGAAAATACTGGATGGATGTTGGTACACTCTCATGGATTCATAAAAGTTTTTGTTTTCCTCCTTGTTCTCACTAGTTTTGTTCTTGTTTTGTCTTTCACACTACTTGTCCATGGTATTTTATCAGTCAGATCACTCAAATCGCATCTAGGAGTTCCATAACAAGGAAATTTTTAAAGGTTTTTCTATTTAAGTTACTCTTGAGTTCACACCTGTACTGTTTTAAAAAGATTTTAAAATTTACTTCTCTAGCAATACAAAAGCAGGTATAAGCAATGTGTGTACACAAATTTTATTCACATTTCTGTAAGAGACTATTATTATTTTGCCAAGTAGTTTAGTCCCACAGATTAAATTGCCAGTGTTTGACACATGCTTGTGAAATGGCTACCACAGAATTTGTGGCCAAAATTTGAAAGGTAAATTCTACCTGCTGTTCAACTCCTATTTGGTTGACATCAAGCTTGCACACTCTCAAGTGTTGTACGGATTTAACAGAAAATGTGATGAAGAATCACCACATACACAGGACTGCTAATAAAGATGTGGCACACCACTTGGTCAAAGATTTTCCAGAACAGTAATATTAAATGCAACACTAATCCACTGCTAATACAAGGACAGTATGCCATTCTTAAAAAAATGCTATCTTTAACTTGGCCTTATTGATACAAAATTTGATTGGTAGATTATTTTGAATGAGAATAGGGGAAGAATGTATCCCAACAGAACATGGAGTAAATAGTGGTTTCCCTTTTTTTTTTAAATTAGGCCTTTCCACTGACATCGAAGATCATCTTCTCCCAAATAAATTGAACGTAGTCTCACCTACACCCAAATGACCTCTAATCCAAACACTTGTTCTTAATTCCATACCACCAAAAAAGAATTCTAGTATGAAAGCAATTTAACACAGTATCCCAATCAATTTATTCATTTTTCAGGCCAGCTTGCAAGCAAAACTCCTATTTTTTTATAATTCCTGAAAGCCAATTGTTCTGAGAATGTAATTAAATAGGAGCAAAGTTATTTATAAAACTTTTCTTTCTGAGGCTTGGACCATCTACCTGACACACTCAACGCAATGCTCAGCTCCTGTAGCAAAAAAAGGTCTCTTGGCCTGAGGCACCAATGGAAGTTCTGTCAACACTGTCTCTCATTGCGAGGATGAATTCACAGTAGTTGTCACCAACACTACCAATCTCAGTGTATCCAGGTATTTTTGGAAGAGAAGTTATGCTAAGTTTCATTTGTTTCTGAATTTGCTAAGTACCTAAATTCACACATCTAATCAACCATTTTATAATACTCACCCCTCACATATTAACAGATCTGTAAGTCCAGAGAAGCATTTTACTTATGTGAAAAACAATTATAAGATTATTAATGTTCATCCCATTCAGGTCAACTTTGGGGTTATGCTTTGCTTTTGTTTGCTTTTGCAATGGGTTTATGTGGCAAGGTGTTGGCAGCGGGAGGGCTGCAAGGTAGACTCTGTGAGAAGAGATCAGGGGCTGCCCCGGGCCACACACAGATGCTTCCAGCCAGCTCCGCAATGGTGGGTCCACAAACGCCACAGTGAGCATCAGTAAAGCTGGTGGCACCTCTGTGAAAACATATTCAAGAAAGGGCAAAACACCAGAGACCAGAGGAGTGAAGGAAAAAAGGGTGAGAAAAAACCCTAAGAACATCAAGGTCAGTGAAGAAGAAGGGAGAGGAGGTACTCCAGGCACTGGAGAAGACATCCACACTGCGGCCTGTGGAGAGCACTGTCCTAGAGGAGGTGGATATGCCCTGAAGGAACTGCTGCCCGCAGAGAGCCCGCACTGGAGCACCTCCGGGAGAACAGTCAGACCCTCAGTTCCAGATCCCAATTTAAAAACCAGGAAAGAACAAATGACACAGCCTCATAGCCCTGCCTCAAGTTCACTGGGATGCTCTCATCATTTCCAAAGAGTCCCATAAATAACATTATCTGTGGCTTCAGCTCATCTTATACTTAGTTTTGCAATTCAGAGAGCTTCTCACATAGAAACAATGAGCTCACTTCCATCCAGTTACCACAGTGACTGAAAATTCCTGGATTTATTTTGCTATACCTATATATGAAACAGGTTTTGGTAGGCAACTAACCTGTTAGCTACTGTTTCTCTAGTAAGCACCTTCTAGTGTCAGGAGACAGTTCCACAAGCCTTCAAAAAAACTTGTGACAGCAGGAGTATGAGTAGATACATGACAATGTCTGAAAAGCCAACTGTTCATCCTTAGTCTCAGGATTTTTATTCATGTTCTGCAATTACTTGAGTTTTTTCAGGGTACCTGGATGTTTGCAAAACATACAGAATCTTAAAAACTGACCACTGGAGCCCGATAGGACCATTGAACTGATCCTTTGCAAACTTCCACTCTAACCAGCAAAGCTTGTCTGTCTTCATGTTGTCTTTATTTCTGTAATACATGAAACTTGGCAATTTCTTAGGGGTTCTCTTTGCAGAATTTATTCATAACCTGACAGGACTCCTGTAGTAGATTTGTCTCTGCATTAATCTCTTCTCATTCATTTAACAGACTAGAAGATGAAATATAGATGTACACAGATGCACAAATATATATGCACATGGACACTTTTTAATACCTGCACACTGGGAAGCTCATGTCTCTGGTGTGTGCACTTAAAATTGTTTCATATATTTAAGGTATGAAGATCCTACTGCCTCTATCATCTACTCCTCTCATGAAGTTGTGCTTTCCTCATTCTTTGCTTAAAACACAATATTATGTCAGGGAAGGTGTTGGCATTTCTTTCCAAATATTTGATAGTTTGTATGCACCATTACATAATATAGATCAAGGCCCCCTATTTTAGTATCAAATACAAAGCTATCACTTAATTTCATCATGATAGTTAACATGAACAGCAGCACCAAGTTTTTCCTGGATGTTTTTCAGATGACTTAAAAACTCCCTGAAAATAATGAAGCTGGTACTGAATATAAAGTTGTAATATGGTATCTAATTCATGTGCTTTCAACTGCAACGTGATTTAATACATGCACACACAAAAATATATCTTTGCAAGTTTTTTTGCAGTGCATTTGCTAGTAACCAAACAGAACTTTTTTACTTTTATTGCTAGTATCCAGTAGATTCTGTTTTCAATTTAATGCCTTTTTGTACCCTACAAAAGAAACGTATTACTATTCCCCAAATCTCATTTATAATCCTTTCCCTTCATGCTCCTTCTTGCTGTTTTATCATTAATGTTAATATTCTGTTGACTCTTAAAAAGTAGAAACTTCCATTACTGGGAATGAATAAATGAATACTAAAAGAGCACTGTATTGAAATGAAGGCAGAGTACACAATCTGGACATAGTTCTCACTGCACTTCTATTGAGAAAGTACTAGTAATAGGTCAGGGATAGAAATGGCATTTTCTGTTTCTATTATTGGTATAACATAGATCCTATATTATATGCTAACTTTATCCTCCTAAGCTCTTTCAGTTTTAACACTTATATAAAAGTCCAAAGCATACTGAACAGTTTAAGCTATAATCTAAATTACCAAATAGTGTACATATACCTAAAAACCACTGGTTAACACTGGGAAAACTCATCTCCAGAAGATAAGCCACTGACCTCCTAAATATTTAAGAACAACAAAATTTCCAGCCCTTTCACCATGCACACAGTACCTATGCCCACAAACAGCCTCAATGATTATGTTTCAAATTATTTGAGAGACCTGTTGTAAACATTGTAAGCTATAGGAATTCTTTATTGGCCCAAATGCATATTGAGGTACAGCAGAACAATTTATATGCCAGTATTCATGCTGTCCTGCATGTTTTCATATTGAAATTGCTTCAGAAGATTAATTAAAAAAAAAAACAAACCACTGACAAATGAAAAAAAAAATTCTCCCTTCATTTCAAGCAGTTATGTAACATTTCTGCCTCTCTATACCACACCAGGCTTTTTGAGACTTGTCTGCCTCTCTGACTGCTTATAACTCTTAAAATCACTCTCGTTCCTTCTCAAGCTCTCAACGTTTACCACAAAATATTTGCTCTAGTTGTAACATTTTTGCACCTTCATTAATTTTAAATCCAGTGACTCAATTTCTACTTTTTCCCCTCCTATGCTGTATCAAACAGCATTGCACTCACACATTCAGAAATCCCTGGAGGAAAGCGCAGAAAGCAAACTCAGGCTATCTGGTACCACTTGCAAAGCATCAAATGGAGAAAGAACAATACGTGCTAGTTAAAATAACAAACCTCTGCACTTGTTAAATGTCAATGCTCAGAATGAGGACAAAGTATTTTGCCAATACTGTTTTACCATTGTATCCCAGTTAACACAGTGTTGCCATTGCTTGTAACAAGACACAGGCTTTGGATCAAGCTAACAATGTGGGCATCAAGATTTGTTTTTGTCTGGCCTGCCTGGACATTTACTTTAGCTCTAAAGAGTGGTTATCTAATGACCAGGTTACTATTACCTTTTTTTGCACTAGGTGTTGTTCACCTTTTTACAGCTATGTGGCATAACACCTTGTATTGGGCTTACATGGCAAGGTTTTGGTAGCCGGTGGGAGTGGGGAGAAGGGGGGGCTTTGTCAGCTATATGTTACAGATACTGGTAACCAGCACTTAATCTGTGAAGAATGATCTTCCAGTAATGAGCAATCCAAATAATTAGAGGCATTGGATGACACCAGAGGTCCCAGGACTATATACAACTCAGCAATGGCCAGTTACCATCAAAGGAAAGAAACCTTTGGAGCATGGTAAAATCAGTTGCAAGGATAACAGAGATGACATATGAACTTGAAATCAATGATAAAGAGCAAGGTGCACAACATGCTAGCAAACATATCAGAAATCCCAACTGAATTCTAGAATGAAGAGAAAGAAATCGTCAACATTAACATCAGACTCCTGCCAAGGAGTTGTGATACCGGATTTACTGTAATACTACCACTCCCATGACTGACCTTAAGCCACTGACCTTCAGATCACAAGAGGCTGTGCAAGAGTGAGCAATACATCAAAGAAAGAGGTAGGTACCAGGAACTTTATGTACATTTAATTTTTGACTGTTTGAACTAGATGTGCTAGTATCACTGTAACTGGGATAATAAAAAAAAAAAAAAATCTTTGATCAGACTGTTAAGACTTTAATTAAACTAACATTAAGTTCTTGCCTATGCATATAATGTGTGGGCTTTGCCCACACTGATAGTGTCTCCTTGAAGTCTGAACAGTACTTGTCAATCATGATTTTTTTCCAGACCATTTGAATGCTATGTGAGCAAAAAACCAAACCTGAATAATTTCTTATTGGTTCATACTGTTTTGTAAAGTTACAGAAAAATGAAAGTAAAACAAAACAAAAAAAAAAAAGAAAAAAGGTATTGGAAATGATGGGTAATTTCATGGGAAAGTTAAAATCCCAACTCTTACGCTCTTTACCCCCAAAGTCAAAGAGCCATGTTCAGTTTTACACTAAAATGACACCTGCTAGCAACACCTCTATCAGGCAACAGGTTTAGAAATACATTAGCTGTTTGAGTATTTTAAATATTCTTTCACAGACTTATGAGGAACAGGTAAAAAGCTTGTTCATTTAGGAAGTGAAACTAGTTTTCTTCTCATCAGAATCTTGAAAACTATTTTTTTCTTCCACTTTTCTTCTTTTTCTTCTTTCACTGCCTTCCACAGTTTTTTTCACAACCCTCTCCATTCCCAGTATGTATTTCTTTAGGCAAAATACAGATCTCTGTGCCAAAGCATCACAATCAAAAATGTTCTCTCTATCCTCTTCCAGATAACAGTATCCTACAAGGACTAAAAATATTACCGTAATAAAGATGGTGATGGAAAAAGAAAGCATGACAGACAGCAAGAGGTAGATATTTCTATGCTCATCAATGATTACAAAAAGGATTTTCTAGTACCAATGAAGAGAAGAAAGAATGGCAACAGATGAAGATCAACAAGGAAGGTGAAGTTCAAAAGGATAATATGCACATGCTCATTTCTGTTGTTTCTTTAAATTATGTATTTGCTACTTAATTGGTTTTTCAAGATACTTCCAACAAATACAGTAAGAAATATGCAATCATACACACAAAGAAGTTTCTGGAAGCCTGACCGAAAGGGCGAGAAAGGATGCTGAAGATGGGTGTTATGAACAAAAGAAAAGATGCTATAAGATAGATAAACAATAACACCATGTTTACTGGTACAGAATCAGCCAACGTAATGCAACATCACCTGTAAAGAAGGTTCATTCACTTTAAAGACCTGCATGAATATTTAGCTGATTGCTTTTATTTTCAGTTCAGATCCATTTAAGAAAAACTGGTGAAACGTTATTTTTAAATGAGAGTAGTATGTCCTGTGTTTGAAATTAAAGCCAGAGGTGCTAAACAGGTGCTCCAGTTGAATAACTGTTATTACTATATTCTACGAGGCCTGTTCAAAATGGCATAGTAACAAGATTCAAGTATCATCTCTTGTTAGTAAGAAAAGGTTTTAGCAGGAAAGTTTTAAGAATACTGCTGGCACAAGAACCTTCTTACTTTACCTGGTGAGGGTGGCTGTAGAGTACATCCTCAGGTGAATGAAGTCAATCCTGGGTAGGGGAACACTGAAGCAACTAACAGTGGTGACAGCGTTTGTGGTGAACTCTCCAGTTTGCTTCTGATTCCTTGCTTAATAAAGCCATAAACCACGAATTACCTCTCCCCGCCCCACTTTGGACAACAACAGCCATCCACTCAAGTAGCACAGTCATGTCCAGCAAACACAATATTCGCTTTGCTCACGTGTCGGTGCTGTCTCAACAATGTCTCTTACAAGCTGAGGCACTCAGAAAATAAAAGTAAAGTAAAGCTATGATTCTAATGGATTAAAAAATCAGAGTGTAAGTTTTTAGGATCAGCTCTCCTATTTCCTGGGATAAAGCTGGGTAAATTCTGACCCTGTAAAAGCTTACCACATCCTCTGTAGAAATGTCTCTTGAATCACACATAAAAATTACATATATCATTAAGAACATGCATCAAATAGACCAGATATTGAAAGGTGCTGACCGTGTACTCACAATCAGTGCAAATGTATTACTACTGGAAGACAAAAAATACAGGTTTTGAAAACTAATAGTTTCCTTAGGTTTCCAGATCTTGAAGACATATTTTTTTTCAATCTCAGAGACAAGCATCACTGACGAATTTTCTTACTTATAGTGAATCACCAATGGATGATTAAGTGCACAAAATGGTAAGAATAATTGAGTTTTATTTCAGATAATAACTTTGTGATAGCTTACTAATAATTTATTTAGAGATATATTTAATAATGAAGATATTACTGCCAAAAAAGTGATGTTTGACTGTTGATAATACAAATATTACGTTAAGTAGTAGAATTTTGCCAGTAATGGTAACTTGCAGCTCATTTCATATACAGCAGTATTTAGTTAAATCCGTAAGTGCAGAGTGTCCAGATGTTGTTTTTTAATTTAATAATGATGGAACCAATGAGATGCTGATAGGTTTGTAAACTAAGCCTTCAGAACATGGAGAATTCCACAGGGCCTTGAAAAAAAAAACAAAAAAAAAAGAAAGAAAAGAAAAAAAGAAATGAAATGAAATCTTAGAGATGCATGGTTTGATGGCAACACAAAGTTAAATGAAAAATGATCGTTTCTGCTGTACGCAGTCATGCAGGCACCATGTAATAATAAAGCTTCTTTCACGCTAACGATCAACATAACAAGGAATTAAGTGACAATGCATACAAAACCAGAAATATGACTTGTCAGCTTGTGCATGACACAGTTCTAGTTAGAAAACAGTTATATACAACAGATGTCATGTTTGTAGAGGAAAAAGGTCACCAGAGTGAGCTAGTTTATGCTAATAGAGGGGATCTACATGCAGCATGCACATAACATGAAAACATGTCCACGTTATGATAAAACTGTGTAAGTAGCTCATTCTGCATTAAAAAGCACTCATCCTAAATGTACTAATATGACAAAACCCATACACGTTGCTTTATAATACAGTAGTTATCCATGCCTCATTTCTGAATTTTGCTTGTTGATCTTTTCTTCAAGGTGAATCCAAGTTTTTATCATTTTTAAGAAAATATACTCAAAACCTATTGCGAAACGTTGCTATGTTTGAGAACTTCTGCTTGTCATAGAATGCACTTTACTAAATTCTCAGTTCATTCTTTTCAACAAAATTCAAAAGATTTTAGTGCTGCTATGATATTCCCAAACCATTCTCTGGCTTTACAAATAGGACACTGCTAGTATTCAGCATAATGCATGAACAAATTCAGCAAGGTATAATCTAGCGGTACAAGGATGGCTTTTTAATTTCAATCGAATAAAAACTATTGAAAGGTCTTGTTTGTCAGTGTCCTATTTCTTTCTATCCTTAGCATAGCCGGTCAGAATGGATGTAGTAAGAACATGTTATTAATTCTGGGGATAACCACTCATTTAATTCATACTTAAAGATGTCACGAACTGCCTGGTAGCATGTTTATGATAGAAACAACGTAACTATAACATGCTGAAAATGTACTACTGCAGTAACATTTTGGTAAGTCATACTCACTTATAAGTACTGTACAGAAATTAAAGTAAAAAAAAAAATGAGACAAAATGTCTAGATGGATATGCTTAAGTGAAAAAGCAAACTTCTGGAGAGCTCTCATGAGAAGACAGTGATGGAGCTAAAGTAGAAAAAGTGGGAAAAGCACTACCTTCAAAAGAGAACTTCTAGGATGAATAAGTAGTAATAACTAAACACCCTCCTTTCCTTCTTCCCCTTCTTCTCCCACCCCAAGACATCTAAGCAAAGGTTAGTGACAGTAAGTCTGGTCAATATTTTATTGCACTTTAAAAGCAAGATAGCAACAGCATAACTGCAGATACAAAGACAGAAGAACTTTATGACAGAGAAATGTAGAATAAGTAGAAAGATGGAAAACTTAGGCAAGAAAAGCATTGCACTGTTATTGCAGAGTATATTATAGGAAAACAATATTTTTTAAAGATACAGAGACTACACTGTTAAGTTCTGGTCTATGAGGAAACTCAGCTATGGTATCATCAAGCCACATATTACTACAAATATTTAAACAGCACACAGTTTATTTATACAAGCAGCGAGCAGTCAACTTGCATTCCACAAATCAAAACTGAAGATCATTCATACTAATTGAGCAGCACTACAGAATGTAAATGTTACTGTTCTTTATTCCTAGAGATGGCAAAATTAGAATGCATAATACCTGTTGATAATCAGCCATGGAATTAAAGTTATTAGTGGAAGCCTGTCTCTTCCATACGGCAAGTCTTAGTTTCTGTCCCAGAACCCGGTTACTTTTGAACTTTGTTTATGTGAAAGCCTGTATCACTTTTTGTATAGTGCCACAGACACCAAACCCTCAGCACAAGCAGGCATCCTCTGGCAAGTTCAGCACTGGCGACTTGAACTGTTTTTCCCTGTAGTGAGCAATACTAGGTGTAACAATTCATCCATGTTCATGACCTCGTGGCTAAATGGAATTCAAAGAGCAAATACATGATGGTGAGGCAGTATGTTTGGTAAGGGTTGGTGGGAGGCAATCATTAAAACCAAAAAAGTTTCAGTATAATATTTCACTCTTAATGGATGAATAGTTTGAACAGAATTTATGCAAGTAGCACATCCTAAAACACACGTAGATTTTGAAACAGTATTTTGAAATTGTATACTAAAAAAAAAAAGGAAATTGGACATGAGAAGAAGACAAAATGATTGCTAGAGGAAGTTGTGGAAAGGAATTAGCATGCCAAGAACTTGGATATCCAGATATGAATAGGTAGACAGAAGTACAAGCAGAGCAAAGACTGAAATGGTTAATGGTTTATTTGATTTCTAAAGGTACTTAGTTTTTTTCAAATAATTTTACATTAGGGAAAGGTATATTATGCTCAAGTTTGCATTATTTCACTGTATACATTAGAAAAAGACTTAGAGAGAAAATAAGAAATAAATGGAGAAAAATAATCTAGTAGTAACATACAATAGCAGGTGGACATCAGTCCCCAAGGCGGGACGGCGGGGAAGGCAGAAGCAGGATGTATTTTCTGGTTTAGGTGGCAAAATGCAACTCATTTCACACTGTAACAAACTAAGCAATACTGTCGGCAGGAATATATTTAGATTAAACTGGAAAGTTCAAGAAGTTCAAGTACTTTAGTATTCTGTTCCCCTGCCTTCCTGAAGTAGAGGACATAATGCAAGACGGGCCCTCACGGCATCCGTAAACCATGCTGGCTGGCTGCCAGGGAGGATGAGGAGCTGTAAGAGACTGTGTCAGCCAGAAACGTTTGTCTCGACATTGCTGCTGCAAAGCAACCATTTGCCAGCCTCAACATCCTGTGGTTGTGGGGGAGAACGCGCTCAGGGAGACAAAATGTCCCTGAAGAAACCACCATATCCGCCCAAAGCTAGCAGTGCCCACCAAGCTGTGCTTGCCCACGAGCAAGGTGAAGAAACCACCGAGAGCACCTGGGCATGCGCCCATGGAGGAACACGGGGCGGCACGTACGATAATGAGTTCCTTGGAAAGGGGTGGACTTTTCGGAGAAATTGTGGGGACTGAGACAATAAAAGAGCCGCGTTCTCCCCTCTCAAAAAAGAAGAACTTGCAAACCTGCAAACTGTGGACCACCGGAAAGCAACTGAAGAGCACCTGCTGCGCTTAGAACTGGGACTTTTGCTAGAACCTGGAACTTGGACCCTCCACCTCCTCCACCGAGACCGAGTCAACGGGACATTGCTGGCTTCGTGGTGGTGGTAACTATTCTTGCTATCTCTCTCCCGCTTTCTTGCTTAGGTCTGCCTCTTGTTTTCCTTCTTTTTCCCTCTGTCCTATCGCTATTACCAGTCGTTTGTGTTAAATAAAATTTGCAAGGTTGTACGGCATCTGACCTCGTTTGTGTCTTAATCTCGCTCTTGGGATCGTTTAAGAACCCTCCCCGATATTGGATCGGGACAGGAGCTTAGAAGGGAGGCGGAGGGGAACAGTTAGAGCATCCACCTCCATGTCTTCCACTCCCTCCTAGTGAAACACAGAGGCTCTGCAGAAAGCGGTGGCCAGGCTTTGAGAAGGAAATGGTGGCATGCTGTCCAAGGTAATGTACAGAAAGCTACAAAACAAATACCCTGACAAGTGTATTAGTATGGATGCCTATTAATTTTAATATTGTATGGTAGTACCGGTGTTTAGAGTCAGTGCTTGCTTGTGTATGACCCAGCACTGTTGTAAATGTAATGCTGGTGATCACCAAGGAAAGGTAATTTTTGCTTGTAGCTATGCAAATCAAACAGTAAGCAGATTGGGAGCAATACCACACAGGTTTGTTGTCTGAGACTCTAGAAGCATAATACAAAATGTAAGGACCACTAAACTGGGAAGAATTTTCATTAAATGTAGAATGAGTTAAGGACCAGTCCAAAACCTGTTTACATCAACTTTACTCTCAGTATGAAAGACAAAGACCAAACAGAATAGCAGTTCTGAGATGTGAAACCTATAATATCAGCAAAAGGCAAACACAGAAAGGACACTGTAGAAATCATGTCAGCTCTTAGGGATTTCTACTCTGTGTAGAACAAAATTAAGTACAAATTCTTTTCATCCAAAGACTGATAAAGATTGACAAAGTGATGCTGAGTCAGACTTCTTTTGGTGACAGAAATAGAGAACTGTACTGTGATTGTTTAATTCTGCTTTCGAGACACATTTTAATGAAAACTCATTAGCAAAGGCACATGCTGCAGAGTGTTTGTGCGATGCCTGCATGATACTTTGGACTACCTATTTAGCTAGCAGCCATTACTAGAGTTGTATTGTTTAACATGGTCTTGTAATCAGTTGCAATGCTAGTTGACTGTATCTATTCATCTTCCGGTCCGTTTTAGTAACCTGATCCACATGGGAGAAAATATTCCTTGACTTCTCAATAAAATAAGGCTTTGCAAACAAAGGAAGGTGAAAGAGGTTAAATTGGCTTTGATTATTTAAGACACATTAATCATTTATTATTTAGCAGTCTCCCACATCAATCTGTTGTGCACATGGCTCTTTCTGCAAGACTCCCAACATGTTTTAAATGATGCTCAGTACACATATTGGAAAACAGAATAAATTTAGGACTATCATAAGGTGGAGATCCCTTGACATTCTGCAGTAGAAAGCAATTCACTTCCTGAGAAACCTGGATTACTTTCTAATGTCTTCCCTTGAATACACATGGCAGCTGGCTTGATATTTTACTTTCAATTTAGTCAAGTAGCAAAGTGGTCATGTTAATCACTTAATGAAACTGTAGTATTTCTCATCATAGAAGACCTTTTTCTTCCTTATCAAAACATTTTTTAAACTTTATGTTTTAATTCCATAATTAAGTTTCGTATTAGATTGTTTTAATACAGAAAAGAGATTAAGCAGTATGCTTTCCAGTTCAAACAGTTCTTTATCAGAAACATTTTCTTTACTGCTACAGACTTTAGCTTTCACTTGCTTGCTGATACAGTACTGTAAAGCAATTTTAGCTGAAAAATCTCAGTGTGCTGCATGTGAGAAAACAGAGAAATCTATCAGAAGTATTATCCACCAATTTACAAGTATTGCAGGAGATTGCATGATCCAAACTTTGCTTGGATCATCTTGATAGCCAGAATCTGACTGTAATTATGTTATAACCCCTAGCATAAAATATACTATACTACCTTCCATTCTGGTAACCTCTCAAACACCCAAAACAGTCAGTCAACAGTGTTTAAATTTCTTCAGAGCAGCTCCACAGAGACAAGAACATTTCTTCCCTTTGAAACATTGCATTTCTTCCTTCTTCACCCATTCCTTCCTAAATACAGACTAGCCTCTAGCCTTTTTTCACTACTGTACACCCTATGGACGAAAGGATTCATTTCTCGTCTAAGTCAAAGTCAGAACTTCCACTTACTTTTAACAATGCATCTAAATGAACTCCAAGGCTTAAGAATATTCTCTTAACTACTGGAGACATTGTCCAGAAGTCAAAGAAAACAGAGCATTGCTTTCTTTTGGGGACTAACCTGTCTTGATTTTTTTTTACACTGCAAAATAGGCAACTATTAAGTTTATACAGTGAAATAAAAGACTATGAAAGAATATAAACCAAACTATTCACAGAAGCACTAACTTAAGGACTTCTGAAATACTACATTATGAAGTGTATATTAATATTTGTACAACATTGATGAAATAATGCTAATATGCAAATTCCTGATAACACTTTTATCCAAATATTGTTAGCTTTTAAAGTTGCATTAAGGAGAAATAAAACTGGTGACTTTTTTTTGTTTGTTTTGGAATTACAGCAGCAAATCTGTAGTGATGATGGAATGAAATTAAATTTTCTGCTTACCTGTTGAACTAGATATCTTAAGTATTCAATGAATGCTATTGTCAGAATGTGTGACTAATAGGGTGAAAATTATTTCTTGCATTGTCTGATGTGTTTTGTGGTTTTCTATTTAATCTAATTTCACATTAACACAATATTCTTGTAGTTATACACTTACACACATCCTAAATAAAATGATGTACAGATACTACTTGCCAGGGTTACAACTCACTCTTTAAAATCTCATATAAAAGCAAAGAATACAAATGTAATTGCCACTTGGTTTCAACAGAAACACAGTTGAATCTATCCTTAGCTGTAAGAGCTATCCTTTGAAGAAAAGCTGCATAATCTAATAAATAAGTGACCAAAAGTTTTTAACAATATTATGAAAAGTGCTAACACTATTTATTTGCACATTCTTCTTCACTGAGTTCCCTTCACGATGATCATAGTAAGCATGTCTTATTCTTGTAGATTAGTTCAACTTTCTCTGCAATCAATTCCTTGTAATGCAATTTTCACAAGTACTCTGTACAAGGTAAATACAGGTGGATGTGTTGTTCCATACGAAAACATACCACATTTCCTTTTGTTCTTGCATTGAATCACCCTATATAAGAAAATATATAATTGCAACTATGACATGGTAGAGGCATTTTAGCAGGGAAGGTTGAAAAATGTGTTCCACTAATGCTGAAGAGAATGCTGCTAAAGAAAAGGATTTTTTCAAATTGTTATAATAATTGTTATAATTATCTTTAATACTCAGATCTCAGCCAGAAAACTGTATCTGTTTGGGGAAGGGGGTTCTAATTTTATAGCAGAATTGGCAATCATCTACTTTACTGACAGAAGACACACTCCCCCCCCGCCCAAACTCCAAGGGAACACAGACTGGGAAAAAAAAAGAAAATATCCGTTAACAGCATGGATCTCTGCAGCATGAGATACCACATATTTGATTTGGGAGCTTGAATCAGCTTAAAAGACAGTCCAAAAAAACACCAAAGTGTAGTTTGTTTCAAGAACTTTTCAGATTAAAATGTGAAATTTTTGGTTCTACCTTCAGAAGACTATCTGAAAATTCAGAAGACAAAACTTTAATGCTCCACTGAAACATACTGAAACATACTGAAAGGAAGGTTTCAAAACCTGCTTTAATTCCAGTGTTCTTTGTATAAATTTGAAGCAGCATGTTGATATACACCAGTGCAGAACCACAGCCTTATTTTGCAGAACAGTCTTTGGCAGAAAGTATTGTTAGATTTTGCTCAAATCACAGAATAGAACTGTGCTAAATATTCCACATTGTGGCATTCTTAATCAAAGATTATTCAAGAAGGCTCATATAAATAAGTGAATCTCTTACACATATTCAACCAATGTCCCACAGACAGAATACTTCCATTAAAAAAAAATAGGGAAAAAAAAATATTTCTACAGTTACGGAATCTTCCTTGACTATGTTCTTGCATGAGGATACATACTATCAGTTCACCTTCTAGCAGAAATTCTGGCAGATGCTCTTCAGGAAACAGAATTTTAACATCACTTGACAAAATTGTATTTATTCCATTATCTTCCACAATTCAAATATTGTTTGGACAGCATATGGTGATTATAAACATAACCACCTCATTAAATTGTCATTAAGTGTGTAAATGAATACTGAAAAAAAAAAATTACAATCCACTAATACATATCCTCCACATTCACTTATGCTAATTCTCAGCTCTTTGTGAAGAATAAAATAAATAGGGCATCCATATGCTGGCAGGTAGTTGTAATTATCTTCTCATGTTTCAGAAGGTATTTTAGAATCATCTAAGAGCGAAGTATGAACGGTGTTCCAGTAAATCCCGCTAAATCAGTGCATGGACACAACAGCAGCAGAGCCAAACAGGCTGACAGAAGTCTGAACACCCACAAAGATAATAAAAAATACTGTTCAATACAGCTACTTACATCATGGCCTACAAGTTCTGTCTGCGTGGATTTATCTGCTTGGGAAGCAAGAGCCTTCTGAAAGCACTGAGCCTTTTCCTGTAAAACAAAATAACATCATAGGTGAGTCATGTTTTTCCTCACTGGGCTTTGCAGCTACAAATATCCAGATAAGTTCAAAACTCATCCATGGGCAGCTGTTCAGAAATAAATTTATTATGGCACTGTTCTCACTGGGAGGTTGATTTCCTTACTGTTATTTCCTTTTATCAACTTATCTTTCTCTTAAACAGACAGTGAACTCGGAAAGACTGACTATGTGGTAGAGCAGGGCCCACAGGAAGGACGTCACTGGAGCATGATGCAAAGCAATCTTCTTCCAGAGCAGATACAGGTACAAAGCACTGAGCAGCAGCAGTGACTCTTGCAAACACCAGCACCATTCCAACAGCAAAGAAACCATTTTTTTTCAAGAAATATTATGGAACATGCAAACTGAGATGACTTCCCCCTTGCCTGATGCAAACACATTAGCAATGCCTAAACATTTCTTGGGTACTGTACTGATTTCTGCTTTTCCCATCCTTGTTCCTCTCTACATACCTCAATCATTTTTGGAAGTGTGGTGTGGAATCTCTGGGACAGGCTTGAGCAAAGAAATCTGGCCACCTTGACACAATTATGCTTCACCAAAACCAAGCATTTTGATACTTCATTTGAAACTCATCATTAAGTAGAAATGTTGATCCTTATCAAGCCCTTATATATACTATATTATTTTCCAGGAGAAAGTATATGATGAAACAACTGTAAATATGCGGGATAAGGCAGAAAAAGGCACACAGGAGGGGAAGGTTCCATGAACAGGGACCACAAAGTCTCTTACTGCACTGATTTATGTTTTCCTATTTATCAATTCAGTTTTATTTTTCAGCTATATCCATATGAAATACTTTTCTTTGACTCAAATTCCTCAAGACCTACAAAAGTATATTTTAATGTTACTTACAGGTATGTATTACAGTAAAACAGAATTTGTGTAAATTGAATTTCAAGTTAATTGAATCTCAAGTTGGATGAATCTCAGTTTTTACTGAAATAAAGACATAGAAATGTGATTATTTTCAGCTATTGTCTGAGTTGTGCTTTCCTTTATCTCTTCTAAGTATTTTAAAAATCACTATGTTAAGTGAATTTTGTCCAAAAGCATGTAAATAAGAGGAAGAAGACAACACCTAAATGACCCTATCTCCAGTAGCCAAGTTTGCACCCAAACTTGCTGATGTGAGTGAGTTAAAACTGAATTCATAGCAAAGATAATCTCATTTCTGACAGAAAAGCTTCATCATCTCAAGGTTTGAATTACTAGTCCACTGCCCACAGCATTTTTACGTGTTTAGAAAACAGACATTGTTATATATCTACTTTCTTACTTAGACAATAACATTTTACTGCTCAGAAGCGCCACAAATTTTCTAGCTACAAACTCAGACATTCACAGAGATTGAATGTTCAAGTAACATTATCATTGGACCAAAACCAGTATTAAACCGTGTATCTGATCAAATTTAACATTTGCATACTTTCTCTGTGGATTCACAAATACATATTTTGAAGTAACTGGGGAAAAAACCCAGAACAAATCAAAACCTTCATTAAGGTTAATTGGGAAAGCTAGGTAGGTTGGAATAATCAAATCCATTTCTTTCTGAGAAATGCTCATTTAACTGCATATATGCAGTGAGATCCATTTTTAACACATCCAAGTTGACTCCACATTAACACCTTTACCAGAAGTAGAAGTTAAAGAGGTCCATGTTGACAAGTAGTATCTTCTCTTTAGTCTACAAAAAGAGTACTTTGTGTTGATGCGAAACAACCTTTATAATGATTTTAAAAAAAAAAAATCAAATATAATAAGAATACAGTGTATTTTATCTTCTTTCCAGTGATGCAGCAAAAGTCTGCAAAAAGTTTAAAATCACAGAGATAAATATTTTCCATGCAGTAATGTAGACAACTTACAGTTTGTCACAAAACAGCATCCTACTGGAAGAGGCTACTTACACTTAATAGTCATTCAACTTCATCTCAGTTACATTTCCCTAACTTGCACTACTTTATTTCTAGAATTCTTGTTGCCAGAGTAAAGTAGCTGTTCCAAAAGACATACCTTTGTTTATGAAATAATTTTAGTAATATTAAAGGTATTAGAAATCAAAAACCACTATAAAATGTTCTTTCCAATATAAAAACACTTCTTTAAATGATAAGTTGGTATTTTAAATATAATTTCATGGTACATTGACTATATCAATAGACTTCTAAAAGCTTTTTCATGAGTCTATGTTGAAATGTATGGATTTTGAGGAAGTCAAAACACAGTATAAGGTGCATCCTTAATGCCCCCATTTTTCTTTTGAGGTATTCCATAGAATCACAGAAGGTTAAGTTGTTCCATCCTCCTGCTTTCTGCCCTTTCACTGTGTGTATCTGGGAGGAGTCGGCTCCACCTTCTCTATAAGATATTAGGTAGTAAAAAGATTGCAAATAGGTCATTCCTTATCCTCCTCCTTTTCAGGGTAAACAAAACAGGTGCCTTTGCGTCTTTAAAGACCAAGAAGGGACCAAATTATTTATTTCTAAAATATTTTTAGGATGAGACAAAGTACTTCTAGGTGACTTTTTAAGATAGAGCATAAAAGAACATCTTTTCTTACCATTCTGTGTGTTGTTATTCCCTCTTATTAAAATAAATAGCATTAAGAGTACACTTGCAAGGTGACAGGGATAAGATCATGAAAAATTCTCATTCCCTGGGTTCATCTTAATTAGCGAAAAGGTAAGAAGAGCTGTCGGCAATTTTAAAGTCAGATAACTCATAGCAACATTGCCAGAGACATTTATTGCAACCCCTCCCTCTCACGTACGTGTGTGTGTTTGAGAGTGTGTGTGTTGTGGGAAGAGAGAGAGAGAAAAACTATGTGGAAGGACATCTTCTCCATCATTTGCAGTTGCTTAAATTACTGAGATTACTAATCTAAGTATTTCAACAGCCTTAGTGAAAAGCATTAGACCATGATCAATAAAGCTATTTCTTCACATGGGAATAAGTTCACATGTAGTTTATATCTCAATAGTATCTCTAGTATAAGAGTGTCATTGTTTATATACTTACTATTTTATTACTACATTTGTAATAAGTCACCAAGAGGTGCTGAAATAGGAAGATAATAGGAATCAGCAGATCACATGCATGTAAAAACACTACAGATAAAATAGAGAAGTGAAATATAAGATAAAATATTAAGTGAAAAAGGACTTAGTCTTCACCACTGAAAGACAGCTACTAGACACAGAGTCAGTTACTACCAGACTACCTACATTTAAGAAGTTAGTATAGGTTAATACATCTTGAAACATATGAGTGTCTTTTTAGAATGTTCCTTCTCTGAACAGAAGAGCGTTAAAACAATTTTCATAGCTTTGACTGTGAACAGGTCAAAGTTATTTTTTGTGACCATTCTTTTACCCAATTCCCTATCAGTGACAGCACGGTGACCACCTGTGGTGCTTTGTTTAATTGCAAATTCCAAAAAGAAAGTGCTTGAAAATTACCTTGAATGGTCATACTAAATCAAACAGCAAAACTTACCATTCCAGCTGTTTTGGAGGAATCAGAAGTCTGTTAGCCAGTACAACTGTGGCCTTTGTCACTAAGGAATCTATTTTGTCTAGCTGATAACATATTAAAGATTTTTTTTTTTCTAACAACTATTTCACCTTTATTCTTACTTTGATTAAAAAAATCTCAAAACTTAACCTTTTGCCTTCAAATCTCTTCATACTCAAAAGCCTCAACCTCTCTCTCCTATAGTCTGTACAGATTATTGCATGACTTTATGAAGACAAATCTGTTTTATTTGGGTTTTCTCTCAGCACACATCCAAAACAGCCTGCAATTGTCAGCATCAGCACTGCAGTCTGATTTACAACTTACGCACGATTGTTTCCCTTGCTTCAGGCATTTACCCCACTGCGAATAACAACTTCTGTTTGCAACAGAACTGGGGGAGAAAAGCTTGTCTTCAGAAGACTTATAAAAATGCAAAGTCTTTTAATTCTGATGTGCTTTGGGATTAAACTTAATCAACAGCAGCAGTTAGGCCATGAGAGCAAAGGGATAACAAGTAGCACAAAAACCTGCTCTCCAGCATCTATTCTACCTAATTTACAGACTACAATAAGCTACAAAACTGACTATATGACAGCTATTTCCATAGAAATTGAGTCCATATTGGTCTGAGACTCAGTTTGGGAAGAAAATATAACATATACAGCATAGCTCTAGTGATCAGCTGTGGTATGGCTGAATCACATCACACTTGAAAACTCTTTGTGAAGCCCAGAAAAAAGCCCAGCTGTCCCTCGAGCACAGGTTAAGAAAGAAGCTACAGCATGGTTCAACACTCAACAGATAAAGTACTGAGGTGCTAAAAAGCCACAACAAATTTAGAGGCATTACTCGAGTCACAGCGGTGAATGGATACGATCATCCCCAAGGGGACTAGCCCACCGTTCAGGAGAAAAACAAGGGAGAACTTGGTGGGAATGCACCCAAGTATGCACAAATAAAAGTTTCATTGAGGGTTACAGTTCTGTCAAATCACTGTAAACGACAAAGACCAAAATAACACAGAACTTCAATGAACGTTTCATAGTTTTAACATAGGACTCTTACACAAACCAAAATAGTTTTCCAGTTATTACATTATAAATTTTTTGTGAAACGCAAAAGCAAAGTCCTATGCATATGGTAAGTGTGGTATCTGGAATGAAAGATGACATCGCTTCTGGTTTGATTTCTATCAGAACTCAGTATCCAGGTGTGAATCAAGAAATCCTAAGACAAACCTGTCTTCAAGCAGATTGCAATACTTTAAGAATTAGTTACTGCCATTCTGAATACATTTAATGAAAAAAAAATGCAACTTCTAAAAGTGTAATCACTTCATAATAGCTCTTTGAAGATGAACAATAATTAGGAAGATTTCAGATCTTAATAGAAATACAAGCCCTGCTATAGTCATGCCAGCTAACCTTACTCACAGTAATACAAAGGTTTACTACATCCTAACCAGAGAGGGCTATTACTATTATTTTAAAAGAACTTTTTAAATCCTTATAATCCCAAGTATTTTCTTAAACTTTCCACCCCCAAGCTCTACAAGAGAAAAACTCTTCTGTTTTGCTGAGTGCTGTATGACCTTACCGATAAAAAGAGGACTCCAAGCCTTGAGAGCACAGGCTATCTAATCAGAAACAGAAAACACACAAAAAAGTGAATCTCCTAGTCCACTTAGCTGATGAATGCCAGAGACAGGAAAAGAACCTTAAAAATTGTATCTTCTGGCTTCCATTTATTTGACTGGACCATGCTATATCCTAAACATTGCCATTACCACTTGTGTATGTATTACAAAATTAAAGCTAAATGTTTACAGGGACATGAGACTACCACAGAATTTCATGGTAAGGATTTTGCAAATGTACCTGAGCTTTTAACTTTATTTTTCAAAAGCATCTTTGGAAGATGCCTTAAGACATAGCATTAAACAGTGGCAGATATCTGTTTATGCTGTATTAAAAAATAACATTGCATTTCTTGCATCAGGGGAATTTTTTTTGGAAAACAAATGTATTTTGATTAATTATTTCCTGTTTTATCTGTTGCATCAGAAAGCAAAAGGCTCCATTTCCAGGTGGTATTACAATTTATATTTTAAAGCAATACCTTGTTATTGTTTATTACTATCATTCACGCAGTAAAGCTGTATATCAAGTAATCATTTCTTTACTGATTATGTTTCCCTTAATAAATCAATGCTACTTTAAGACATAAGTTTATGTACACACATCACTGAAAGTATAGAGGAACTTTTTCTAGTCATCACATCTCTAAAGTAAAAAAATTACAAATCACACTTTCATATATGGCCCAGACATGGCCATGCATGCTTTGAATAATGCAATACAATAAAAAATTTATATGGTCACACTCTATGAATAATATGGCCATAACAAGTGATGCCAATCTTAACACTCCCCCCCAACAACAACAAACCCCAAAACCTGAGAAAGTTACTGAAAGGGAGGAAAAAACAAGCAGTAATGGAGTCATAAAAACCTTTAAAAGGCTGACACATCAAGCATAGTCATTCATGCAGAAATTATCTCTACAAGTACAGTTCTGAACTTTTAAAAAGCATTGTAGTTAGTCTTGATTTGTGTTATGGTTGCATCCAGATGTTGAAGAAGATATCCTAAATTTTATAGTAGTTAATCTAATAATGAATTAGCTTGCTCTCAACCCATACGTCCTTAGACATGTTAGACACCCAACAGACTGCTACACCACCACTAGGACCACCTAGACAAATACAATCCTGTCCCAAAATATAAGACACCCAACAGACAAGCCTAGGAGACAGTATTATCCCAATTTGATAATTCAGAAATTACGATACAGGGACACTAAGGCTTATACTAGCAAAACACAAAAAACCCCATTAGCGCTATTAACTCGATCTTCCTACAACTATTTGAAGAAAAATAGCCAATAGGTGATTTATTTTTCAAGGTCATGCGTGAAGCCACCTGCAGAGTGGAGTACTGCATAGATCCACAGTCCAAGTCTTATGTCCTATACACAAAAGCAGTCTTCCTCACACCGTTAAACTCCAAACACATTTGCTTTAGATATGCATTTCTGGGCTCAGTTATCTTCTCAGAGTCCACAACAGTGAACAGTATTCAGTACAATTACATGTGAGATTACTGCAAAGCAGGACTACCCATTTGGATTCAAAGATCCAACTTGCACACCTTCGATTCACAACATTTCAGCATTTTTCTTCTAAATGGACATCACAGATATGGCAGTGGAATTGTCTTCGATTACAGCTCTCATTTACTTAACTGTACAGTATTAAAAAGCCCCACTGAAGATGTGAAACTGGTTACTGTTCTTTTACACAGTGACTGTTAACCCATCAGCTGTAAACTACTAAATCATCAAGAATAACAAGGTTTTACCTCATTTAAGTTACGCTTTTCCTAAGTTTACTAGCTGCAAATGGAGATGAGTCATGTAAAGTCTCTAATTAAATTGCTTATAAGCCCAGCAAACCAGTGTTCAGCTTTTTTTAGAAACAACTGCAAGTTAGAAAATTACTATCCTAAACCTTAAACAAGGATATAAACATATTTATTTCAAGTATTTGTCTCATGGGAGTAGCACAGTACCTTTTTCATAGCATAGCGAGAATTAACTCTTCCAAGAACCGAGATTAGGACAAAACGGATTAGATAGATTATTCCTGCACTTCTACTTTCATTAAAATATACTGCCACAACATCGCCTCTAGTTCCTATGCTCATGATTCAGCTGGCAGAGTTGTGCTGACACACAAACACAAAACTAACACGAAAAGGAATGCAAACCTATCAACTTTGGTGAACAAAGAAAGCACACATTTTATAACCTTGGGTTTTTTCCTTCCTTTATCCCTTTTTAGAGCAACCACATTTATCACTTTCATGGCGTACATGATTTTAAATGCTGCCAGGTTCTGGATGGGTACACAAACAGAATTTCACGGTCTGTTCCAAAACATCTGTTTTGGAAGGGTTTTTTTTTTCTTTCCATAACTTCTTCCATGTTTTCTTGGTGACTATCAGTATTCATTAAAGGAAAAACTCTCTGGTTACACAAATACATTACAAAATAACAGCCGTATGAAAATTCTGTAGCAGTAACTAACAGATGATTCTTCAACACATTTGATATAAAGTTTTACTGAAGGAAGTTATTTTATTAACATTTGAAAGCATCAAAGGCACTCCTTAACTTTTTATTATGTTTTTCTTCCCTACCACGTGAAATGCTAACATTACACACTTTGTCCATCAGGCTTCTAAGTAGAGACGTTTAAGTGCATTGCCGGTCAAATGTTTCTGTTGGTTTGCAGTTTCCTTTCCCTCTGTGCATGCAGGGACATTGGTGGGATGCGATTAATGTCAGTGCCAGCCACTTTGCACATAGATTTAACGGCACATGCATTAGGCAGAGTGCGGGAATCATTAACTCAGCACATTCCAAATTGCAACTGATGTTTATTGAAGGCTTCTGGCATTAATTAAACCTCACACAGCTAAGCGTTTACAATAATTTTACAGATTGCTGTCCTGAGGAACAAGATTCACAACTGTGGTATTAGAAGCGTATACTACAAACACAACGAAAGGGTCATTTTCAAGTCGTCCCAGCAACAACTGCATGGGGCAGATTTTGATCATTTGTTGGTCAAATGAATAGGAAAAAAACAAACTAATAGTAAATCAAATAATTGCTGCCACCATGGAAATCAACAAAAACATGTACCAATCCTTGTGACAAATAAGGCTGCAGTTTTATGCACTGATATCAACAATGTATGATCCCTGCATCACTGTAAATACACCTAGCAATACCAAAAACAATCCACAGCTGACATTCTTTGAGTTGACCATGTGTGACATTATGCCAATTATTCAATAAATTATTTGTACATTTTGGCAAGTATTTTGGATAGAACCATCAGCTTGGGTTTAGCACTGCCAGAATAGGACAGCTATGTGACTTGCTTTTGTCCTGCACTCATACGCAGCCCATTAAGTGTCCATATTCAT
This sequence comes from Harpia harpyja, assembly GCF_026419915.1. Classification (NCBI taxonomy): domain Eukaryota; kingdom Metazoa; phylum Chordata; class Aves; order Accipitriformes; family Accipitridae; genus Harpia; species Harpia harpyja. The sequence continues at coordinate 38,094,241 of NC_068941.1, forward strand.
ATGTACCCACTGGAAGCGATCACACTGCCTGTCCACCTATTCCTTAATAATAATTTTTTATTACAATGGTCAATACTAACTAGTCCAAGCAGCAGAGTTAGAAAATTAAAGTTTCTCTAAGTTTCATGAAAGTTGCTGTCTGGACAGATGCAAAGGGCCTAAGCTGGCAAGGGGCTTCAGCATGAGCTTGAAGCTCAAAGTCAGCCGGATGAGCAGCAGGCAGACAGCTGTGAGTCAGCCACACTGCTCAGCACCTTCGGCCCAGGTAACAGGAGCCCAGAAGGATGTTTAGGGACTGTATGGGAAAGCAGGGCATGGAGAACTACAGGGAAACAGTGGAGACATACACGGTATAGGATTTAGTGGTATTGCTTGTGAAAAAGCTTCAGCCACTACACCAGGCTTTCAGATGCACTGCAAAGACTTTTTCCTAGGCAATTACTTGCTTAAGCAAGGACAAAAGGGAACTTTCACCCTTTGTGAACCTGCTCTCAGAGGGAGCCACAGCATGGGTTTTGCCAGTAATCGACACTGGAAGGTTATTAAAGTAGATACCTTTTTACTGTAAATTTAGGTTCATCACTCATGCCCTCCACTCTTACCCACTCACCTCAATTGAGATACTGAAAATTAAATATGAAGTACATCATATTTAATTCAATGAGACAAACCCAACATGCTTTAATATGCATTATCATGATATTCCAAATACTTTTGCTCATCTAACCAAGGCTCATGAGTAATGTTCAGGAGCTTCGTACTGCTTTGCCAAAGCAGAATAGTTTTGATCAGACAACAAAATTTGCCTTCACTTTTACAATACCAAAGCAATCCAAACCAGCCTTCCTATTTTTGATAACACCTGACAGACTATGACACAATAACATTCCAGCACAAGACGGGAGAGAAGCCTATCAATCTCCTCTTCTTTCAAACATTTCTTTAATTAATTCAGAAACTTTCCCAATGATGGGAGTTTGACTTCATGAAAGCTGTCTGACTGTTACGAATTCTACAGCAAATCAGCGGGATGCTGGAACTCAGTCGAGCGTTTATAGCACTGACATTCTGATTTCAACTGATGAAAGTAATGAAATACGTAGCAGTATTTTCATCACTGTATAAAAGTTGTACTCTTCCAAGTATCTGCAAAAGATACTAAAAAATCTTATACTGTATAAGGAAAGTAACCATAACATTCTAGTTTTTGGTATGATGCATATGCACAAAGAAGCTATAGCACAAAGAATCTGAAATAAGTTTTTTCTTACTATTTCTAGAAGCATTACAGGATCTTAATGGAAGAATATTGGAAAAAGATCTCTCCTTTTTTCTCCCTTTTAAAAATACAATTTCTCACCATTTAAGGAAATGGTGACTAGACTTCTATTTCCCACTGACAGGTATCATAAGCAAAACATGTTGCTATGGTCCCCAGAATACTGCCGTAATGAACAAAAAAGACAACTTATAATCATGACCATAAGCAGCTGTCACATAAAACTGTTCAAAGAGGGGAAATAACAATCCAAACTACGATATATTCATAAAAGCATAAGGATTACATTATTCGAGTCTAAAGAAACACCCTGATACTATCTTATATTTTTTCAGGCAAAAGAAGAATAAATTCTAATTTTGCCTCAGAAAGCAAGAAATGAAAAAGAGATGAAGGTGAACTTATGGCACTTGAGAAACATTAATAGTCAGTTTATACCATAACATAAATTCAATGCACCAAATAAACCCTCTTTATTGGCTCATAATCAGCCTGTTGGTACACTATTGTTGAAAACTGTTTTGCTAAAATTTTTACAAGTGTTCTTTAATGCTGCCCTAGTGCTGTCTCAGCTCATAATATGTGCCTATTAACAAAAAAGGAGTTGTTTGTAAATGCTGCTTTTAGATAAGCCAGTGTTGCCTAGGAAGATGCCTCATTTCTCAACACATGCTACACACTGTAGTATCTTGTAAAGATGCAGGAGAGAGCTTAATCCTGTCTGTGGGTCGAAGACCAAGGACTCCCTCTGATCTGTAAGTGTAAACCAATAAAGACAGCTTTGAAACAAAAGCACTTTCAAACTAGGCACATTAAAAGATGCAATTAATGGCTGAAGTAGAAGATGGAGGTATAAAACTACAAACACTGTAAAATTGGACAAGACAAGTGAGCAGCAGAGGTCCTTTGGGGGTTAACAAATAAACAGGTAACAAGCGGTTCAGGAGCTCCCTTGAGCTGCAAAGTGATGGACTGGGAGAGCATTGAGGAAAATATCACATGCTTTCACATACTAGCTTTTCTGTAAGCACCTGCTTGTGGCCACCACTGGAGACAGACATCTGAAGGGCTGGATAAACCCTTGCACTGACCCAGTACACTTTTTCTGATTTCATGTTCTAAAGCCTAAACCAAATTCACTCTGTTTTGAAATACTGCAGTATCAGCCTCCCAAGCACCCAGCTCATACTGTTCCATCAGACAAGAAAACTGGTTGCCTCTACTTTTCATCCAGTTATTCCCTGTTTCTTAATAAGGAAAAGATAATTTGTGTAGATTTTTCCTCCTTCTTCAGTTAAGCTTGTAGTACTAGGAGCTAAGAAAAAAAATAAAAACGAGCAAAAGCTAACAAACAGCACATCCTGGGAAGAACTTTCTAGCCAACTAATGTAAGCTCAAAGAAAATAGTAATCTCTACGATTACGTTTCAGTAACGTTTGCCACGTGGTCTAACAACAGTATGTATTCTCAAACTGGGCATTATAAAAATAGTCTGTATAGTGTTACTGACTTTGAAAAATAAGCCCCGCCTACATATTTTTATATGCAAATCCAAACCTGACTATACTTTGAAGATCCGGAATCCAGAGCTTAAATCAGGAATACTTAAAGACATAGGAAAAAAAATTTAAAAGATTATCATAAACAAAGACTAATGTGGCAGATAAGGGTATATTTTATATGATTAGGTGGCGGGGTGTGGATGGGAGGGGAACGGGCTATACTTCAGTAACCAAAATCAATGGGCAACGTACAGTGAAAGGTACTAAGTCAATGTTACAATCCATGGGTGATTTTAACAATGCACAATGATGTGATGTTAAAAAAAAAAAGTCTCTGCCAAAACTAATACTAATAATATAATCATAAAATAGCTTACTGGTTTGTTTGATCTTGAGTTATAAATATTTAGCAACCGCACAACATTATCCAGGGACGAAGTACTGGTTAGCATTTTTAGAATACAATAACAAGCATCTGTTTAATCTAAAAAAACCCAAAGAACTTATTTTAACCTATAACTCCTTGTACTCAATTGGGAGCTGTATGGCAGCTCTCAATCAATTTTCAAAATTTCAAACTGAAGCAAAGTTATAAAACATGTTAAAGAAACAGGTGGTTTATTAACACAGAAGTGAGAAGAAAGTCTACAAGAGCCTCTAAATAGCATCCAAAAGCTAGTGGCAAAAGCAATTTAGAATTTACTTGTGAGACCTTGGGGTAGGGTAACAACCTGTGCCTCTACACCATACTGCTGCTACTTGGTTGGGATTTCTGTTTTCTCCAGAACCTTCCTTCAGTGTCCACTGTAACAAGATATCTGTGGATTTAGGAATCACCGTAAGACAGACAGCACCTACAATCATTAAGTGTAAGCTATGCAAAAAGCTCAGCCCCCATTTTTGTTTATTGCTAATTTAACAAAACCAAATAAGGTAAAAATCTGATTTTGCTCTGTTCATTAAATGGGTTTTGCAGAACTTAAATCTGACTAAAGCTTATTTTTTTCTATCAGGACATCAATCCATTTGTTTCCCAGTTTCCTATATATTTTCTTGAAACTGAACCTGACTCAACAGGCCAACAATTCAGAACACCACTGAACTCTCAGTCAGGAGTATGTGGACAAACTGCTTTAGATTGTTGCATATTTGATAATCACAGAAGGTTTGCCAGTCTTCATGTCTTAAGCATTTATGGCATGCTATTCCATTCATGGTAACAAAAAGCCTTATTGCTCTGAATTCAATGATGCATTTACAGTAGGCCATCACATGGCTATTACCAAATTGCATAAAACATGAAATACAAAAGCAGAAAATAAAACAGATTTACTTGAAGAAATGTAATTTCAAAGTATAGATATTATCAGAAACGGTAGACGTATCTTGTCTTTTATGGAAAGATAGCTGAGGTTTTCATGAGTTCCACAGAATTTCGCAAGCAGGTTGTCTTAAACTTTCAGGTTATCCTAGCTATTTGTTTAAGAAATACTGCAGTCAAAATTGACTTGTTATTCAGAAGCTCCACTCTATGTCAAAAAAGTGGCAAGCTTCTTGAAAAGTGATACAGCGTTCAACGTTTTTAGGAAAAGATGTTCAGTTTATTCTGTATACACTGACTTTTCTAGCATCACTTACAGAGACAGCATTTGCTTTTCTATCAGAATTTGCACACAAGCGAAAGTGAAGAAAAAGAGTGACTATTTTTTGAAGTGCCAAAACTGCGTCCAACCTGTGAAAGACTTAATTGGTTTTGGCAGCCTAAGTCTCCACTTCTACCACAGGGACTATGGTAGACATTACAAACAGATGAATTTTCCTCGTTTGTGCTCTTCTGAGTGCGTTTGATTTCTATCCTAGTCTTACCTTGTTCTCCTGAGGCACTACAGAGATCTTCCGTGGCATTTGATCCTACATATTCAGCTCAGCTCCATTCATCTGCAAAGTTTTACCTCAGAATGCAATGCTCCATTAGTTGTCTGTTTTATATATTTACCAGTCCTGATGGCAGTCATTACATAGACTCTTAACTAGAAGGAAACCGCACCATGTGGAGACCTAGTCAAAGCACTCACACACAAAACACAGCAAAGGAAACAGGCAAGATGAAGAGATCATTAGTTTGTAGGTGGATATCAAAACTGGGGTTATAAGAGGACTACATCCAAACGAGCACCTTTAGCCCAACAACTGGTCTCCCAGAGGCTCGGGTGGTACCACTGAAGCTTTGCTTGCGTAGGCTGGTATAGTATGTGTAATCCTTACCTGGTTATAGATAGTGACCCAATAGGACAGTCTATTCCACTACTGATATGAACCAGGAACTTTCATAGGGAAAAGAGGGGGAAAAAAAACCCAAATCAAACCAAACCAACAACCACAAAAAAGCCAGACAAAATTGCCCATAAAACTTCTCTATGATCAGAATAGTTAAGAATAGGACCCAAATGCTATGAAGGTAAACTTCTGACACAAAATTCTCACTTCTATTCAGCTAAGTTCATTTCCTCTTGTCTCTCATCATCTGCACTAGATATGAGGTGACCATCACTTGTGTTCCTTCCTTTCCACTCATGTATTCTCCTAGTAGATCTATTTCTTCCTTACTTGTGCCTTTTCCTGGTCCTTTCTTTCCCTGCTACAGAATGACTAAGAACCTCTGTTCTTTCTCTGCCAGTGAGAGATTTTCCTGTTCCCTTTAGACTTTAGCTTCCAAATACAAGTGACCCTTAAATCCAAAGTCTCTCTTCATTACAACAACTTCAGCTTCAGGGGCAGTCACAATTGGCTGCTAAAGTGCCAGGGCTGGCACCCTCTTCAAAGTTCTTGCTGAAGAAGTAAAGGTGTCATGGTGAGGACAAAAATGGAACTCACTTCACTGCAAAAGTTATCTTTGAACTGATACTTTATGGCCTTAGAACATCCTGACACATGAAAATACAAACACATAGCATCTTTGTTATCCTCTTTACCTTTTTTTTTCCCACAGCAAGGGGAGCACCCATTTTCTCCATCACAGAATAACTTACAAACTGCATACATTTGCTTTATATTATATCCTAAATGTGCATCTAGACTTTTAAGTCAAGGTCAGCAGTTCTCCAGAGGGCGGGGTGATGCCCCTCACTTTCTGCTTCATCTTCTAACCACTGCCTCACATAGGACATTTTTGTTTCTCCACCTGACCAAACTCCAGGCCAGCAGTGAAGCTGCAGCTAGGTCTGTTTCTGTAGCTGGGACTCCATGAAATCATCTAGAATACAAGACCTTCTGGTCACACTAACTGCAGAGCAGTATAGCCTTCAACACACTGCATGGCACCGGTCTTCACCCTACTTTCTTAAACCTTCCCCACCTCCAGAACTCCTCTGCATTCAGCAAAGCAGCACGCACAGGTCAGATTTAAAAGAAAGCTGAGCAGACTGGGATGTTAGATAGATAGGTAAACGTGGAGGACATAGTTAACGCCACTTGTCAATACACACTCCTGCATTACTGAGTTCTCAAAAGAGAAAATAAGAAAACCCTTTTCATTAACTTGCTGTCCCCGCAGCTGGCACATTTAACATAGTGGGCTGTCGGAGACAGCTAAGAATGCTTTTTTGTGAAATGGAGTCCTCTATGGGTCATGTCCTAGGAGCTAGTTGGTATTGATTCTAGAAACTTAGCTTATCATGACAAGAAAAAATACAGCTCTACGCTGCATGCTGACCCTGCACGGTGCAGAGTGGACAGGACAGAATAAGACTAAATTTGTTATAAACTTTCACTAAATACATATATATATATATATGCACATTTACATAGGTGAAAAAGATCATCCCTCTGATGGTGGGTGACAGGTGCTGCCTTCCATTGACAGAAGCCATGCACCATTATACCTTCCTGTTCTTGATATAATCCAATTTAAAGAGAAAAACAGTCCTTAAGTTCCAGTCCAAATCTCTTTTAGCTGCAAAGACACCATTAGACAATCCAGTTGCATATGTATTGCGAGATGACCTTAGCTTTGAACAGTTTTGCAACCTTCTCACATGATGCAAATTTGTTGTCACTAATTACTCCATGACTGTGAGCCAGCAGGAGTTGCACTCTGCAGTTGAAGTGACCCCAGACAAGTGGAATGAAATTTTGAGTGCATAAGCAGGACAGAAGTGTATTGCTGCACTCTGCCTTTAGTGGTAGAGGTCAGAATTCTGGAAAATTTAGTTGCAGTGGTCCAAAGAAACACTGAAGAATCTTATTTGAATATAACATCAGTATTACAGCAGTCTCAACTACTTAAGTTATACCTGGTAGAGTGTAAGTATTTCTCTTGCACTCTAGGAAAAGCCCAAAGATTTTAAAGGTAATTTAACACACATTTTTAGTAACACATTCTCAGGAAAAAAAAAAAAAAGCTCCAAATCACATTGGCTTTGATGCTACCCTTCCAGGGAAATCTTTAAATTGGACATAATGAGAGATCCAAGGTCAAAAGGGAAAGAGGGAGTTGTGTTGTACTGTACTTCTCTCACGCACCCTTTCCTCTTACATTTTCATTCATTTTGCAGTTCAAAAAGGTAGTCACCAGAAATTCAATGTTCTATACCAATGATTCTTACCAAATTGCCTTGCAGTACAGGTCACACAGTTCATATACTCCCCTCTGTTATGTCTGCTCTTGTGTTTCAACTGACTGCTTTACACAGATGGTTTCTTCATCCATCTCTGAATTTCTGTTCCCTACCGTTCCTGAGTGGTAGTATCAGGATGCTACTCTGCAAAGAACAATAATTCTGATTTCCCCAAGTGTACTGTGTCATTACAATCTGCCAGGTTAGCATATCCAGCTTATCACTTCATTCCCTGTCCAAAAAGGAAGCTTCAAAATCATGTATACCCTTTAGACTTCTTTTGCAAATGTGAACCATGAGCACAACATCGTGTTTTAGTCACAAGCACAAATGACAGAATACTTCACTGCAATATCAAATTAAAAACATTTGTGGAAAATCTGAAGAAAAACATTAACATCTTCCTGCATGCTTGAACAAATATTATTATTTATGCAATTCGGGATGTCACAAAATTAGTTGTCTAGACCTTGTAATATACTGTGAAACTCCTTCATACCGATGTGGTAGTAGGAACATGTTCCTTAAAATGCTTTGGCACCTGTGGGAAATCAAGTACGGTCAGACATTAGTTCACATGAAATAAACCAGTGATTCAGGTTCCACAGACAACATGCAATAAAAAGAAGTTCATCTATATTGTAGTAAGTTGTCAGAAGATTTATTTTCTATGTGGTAGACAGAATTTTTAGCATTACAGAGATCATTGCCTTCTAAATCCAGGCTTGGTTTTGTTTTTTGAATTGAACAACAAAATATAAACATATTTCCTTCTTATTTGTTCCTTAATAATAACAACCTTACAAAACGCTGGGCAACATTTGCTGTATCTCAAAAGGGCAATAGCTTTGCTGAAGTTCAACTTTCTTAGTGTTTTTCTTACCAGATATTCTGTCCTGGAACTTTTTAAAAAAAGTTTTTAATGCGTTATCAAAAATTAATCCATGTAAAATATAACTTTTTGATTGATTTCTAAGGCCTCCATCCTTCAGCAGCAACTTCTGGCAGGAAGCTGGACATTTCCAAGGCTTAGACATGCTATTCCAAGGATTTAGCTCACAAGGAAATAAATTTTGTGTTTGGCTGAACAGAGGAAACAAAATCTGAACTGCATAACAAACAATGACTACAATAAAAGCAATATACTCTCATCAGAAGATTAATTTCTCCCTCTTTTGGGGGCTGGAGTGGGGAGGAGGGGACAGGAAGGTGGCTCATGTAATGAAATTTTATCACTGCCAGCAGGAACATGAGCAGAAAGGAAGACAGTCTTCACTACAGTACCTCCCACAGGAGTGCTTTCTTTTGCAGCCTTCATTTTCCTTCAAAGTTTTGTAATTATATTTCCATAATTTAGTCATATAAACAATATTATGATTTAGCTACTTCTCCTTAATTCTATCCCATAAAAAGAGCAGATCTGAATTTTTCACTTATCACTGTAATAGCTGGCTTATTAAAAACATGCGGCAGAACTAAGTGATATTAGGATAGCCTTGCTTTCCGATATTTTTTTTAGAAACAGCTTTTACATATCTCCTTGGGACAAAGCTTCTTGAACAATATGTCTCTCTTCATTGTAAAGTGATTATATCAAATTGAAATTCATATATCTGCTTGATGAACTTGCTTGTAGTTCAAAGACTACATAGTGTTTAAATAAAAACAAATTTTTGGTGATCACCTTACCCTATTACTGAAAAAAGACTGTTCTCAACCATATTTCTCTATGATCAGCACAGAAAATTCTGATGCTCAGCCTGAGAGACAGGTTTTAAAAGAATTAAAATTAATTTATTATGAATTACTGTCAGCTAAACTACTTTTCTTGATTAGGACGTCTAGCACTATTTTTCCAAAGCATCCATGCCTGCGCCAAGACTTCTAAAGCCCTTTATTTAGCAGATGACTTACTTGTACAGTTTCATTTTTTTCCTTCTTTTTTGTTGGTTTGGGGTTTTGTTTTGTTTTTTAATAGAATGCAGCTCTGGATTAAGTTATTAAGCCCATAAACAACCCATTTTTCAAATGCTGGAAGCACCCAATGTTTTGTATTAACTTCTGTGAGACTCCCAAATACCAGTTGTATTTGAAGACCTATGCAATTTTCAAGGTAAGGACCCAGAAACCTAACTTTAATAAGGGGGGCAGGGGGGGGAAAGACAAAAACCCACTTAGTCTCCAAAACTTGGCTGTATGATAAATTCATGCCCTTAAACCAAAAGAAAGGAGAAAGGGGAGTTAAGTACTTTACTTTCTATAGCATCAGATTAAAATAACATTTATATATTCACAGCATAACATACTGTCACCAACTGAATTAAGTTCTCAAAAGCCAATAAGCAACAATTGTTGCTGTCAACTTGTCAAGTAAAACTAAATTAAATGAAAACCTGAAGCATTAGCACAGAAGTAGAGGCATTTAAAAAATAAACACGAATACAGGAAATTAAGTTGCAGGAAATGAAGGATATTTTTTCAAATATTACGAAAACCATATCCTGGAGATTGCAGAACAGATGCTTTGTGAAAAAACTGATTCCAGTGAACTTAACAGTCTGTTTATTTTTACTTCTGTAAATATTTAGCAGATATCATTACAGGTATGTAACTTTTCTTTTATAGACTGAAGTCAATCAAATAATTACTTAAGTTAATGAATGTACCTTTTATTTCTTATTAACACAGTAACTGTCAATTAAATTCTCTATGATTAAAATGGTGGAAAGAAACAGAATGAAAATGTTTTAATGTAGCATTGCCTTAGGTCATTAATTCATGTTATGGCATTAAGTCTTGAATCTACAAAGGTCAAAGCCAGTTAATGTTGATATAATACAAATACTGAATTTGCACCACATTTGATCTTGGGCACCACAGTGTGAATCCAAATGTTATCAACACAAATTGCTACATCAACACCAGAGTTTCAGGTGCGAACCAGAAAAAAAGCTATACTTAACTTCACACGGGTGACAAAGTAATTTAAGGACCATATTCCTAATACCATATCAGTATTAAAGTGGAAGGATAAACTTGCAAGCACTTGCAATTTAAGAAATAGAAGCTTTACTTTACAGTCAGAGGGATTTAGTCTCTCAATAAGTATTGCTGCTATGCATTATTACATAGCGTTAATCATCTAATCACATGATTTTAATGATTTCTTAAGTTCCATATAAGATGACATATCTGGGGAAAAAGAAAAACCGTACCTGGTTTTGCAAGATCAAAGAAATGGGCAAGCAGAAATAGAGTATAGAAGTAGCAAAGAAAAAAAGCTGGGTTTATGTTACAGGAAAAAAAATGATTAAAATAGGTAGCTGGATATTCATGGAACCATGGAAGATGGTGATGAAGGAGGTACAGTCATTGCTTATTAACTGAATACATAAAGGTATTCTACCAAGAACACTAGCTGCTAACTGCAGAAAACCCATCAAACTTTGCTTTGTAATAAAGAGTTGCTGTATGAACTGGGGTATTTCAGGAGGTCAATACAGGTACCATAGAAACAAGAACACTGTCAATTTAGATCAGAAGACCATATGATGAGAAAGGCATGATTAAAATCTTGACATTCGGTGAAGGAAGAACACAGAGTAAACTGGATTTTCAAAAAATCAGAATTCATTTAAATGTATATGAATACATTTCTTATAAGAAATAACACTAATGCAAGCCCCAACTTCTGTCTCAGACAAGCAAGGTAGTAGCCAAATGAAAAACAATACAGGCAAGCAAACTGAACCAACAGATTACTGCCAGCATTTCTTCAATCTAAAGGCTCCATAGGGCTTGCTCGTCAAAGGACAAGTCATTATCTTTGGTATGAACCAGATCAAACTCCTAAAGCACATACAAGTTAGAATTACCTACTGCTTAGGTGAGCGAAAACTGCTGGATCATGTTTTTCAACTTCATATAGAGGTATGTACACCAAGTGCAGTTACAGATAAATTACCAGCTATATGGATTTTGGGTACATATTAAAAAGAAAGTCTACAGACACTTCCAGTACTCAGTATTAAACATACTGTATTTTGAAGTGTGCCCAGTCTGCTTTTGTTTTCTTTGTGGTAGCTCAGTTTAGTGTTTTCTATTAGATAGATACAAATTCTTAACACTAGACTCACATTGAAGAGATAGGGAGCAATGACAGCTGCTTTGCATTCCAGGCCTTTCTGAATACTGAATGACGCATTTTTCTCGGTCAACTAGAAACACAGCTACAGATTAGATATCTCTAGATGCCTAGATTTCTCTTGTTCAACTAAGAAATCCCCTAAATGTGGATGAGATATCAGCCATACTAACTATGTTCTTAAAAAGCAATAAAGTTTAATGGGATAAATGGATTAGAAATTAGGATTAGGAATTATATGAAATACATATTTCTATACAAACATGTATGAAAGAATCCAGAAGATCTGGCTATCCAGAAGATATTCTGGTTTTAATTTTCTTCTGAAAATTTGAGACAGCTATACTATTTTTGACTTCCTTATTATACCATATTATTTTTAAGCGAAACTGATTGAACATCCTTTGCTAATCTGTTCTGCACTGTCAAATTCCATTCCTCTAAGCTAAGTTCCACAGAATACATTTAATATATCCAAATAAAGGAAATTTGCAAATCAGTAGGCACCATGTGCATTGACCTTCGCTCTTCTTTTGAATTTGCAGTATGGTTCATTTTAGTCAAGCTGTTGAAACATTTGTGCTATAATGCATCAAATTAAGGCAACCAGCTGTGATGTTTAATTTAAGCTAAAAGTTTATGATCTACAACTACACAATACCTTAGGGAATAACTGATATTTCATGTTACTAAACTAAATGCAGTTACAAAATGGTTACAATCTTCCCCACGTTTTACTCAGAGCACATTGTCATTTAAGCTTTGGGCCTGTAAACAGCACAAGCATTCAGTCAAACCTGTGTATTGTAGAGAATAAATGAACAACCAGTTCTAGCCTTTGCTGAATACATAGATGCAAAGCTGTCTGGTCTAATGTGTTGTTCGATTACTCCTATATTTTATCCTTCATTACGTGTAATGGAGTTTCTCCATTTGTGAGAAAGCCAGAATTAGGAAAAGTCATTAACTATTTCATCATAATGCACCATTTTTAGCAGATATTCTGTCCAAACCGATACAGTACATAAAGTTGAATAATTGGAATAAAAAACAAAACTAAAAAAAAACCAAACCCAAGCACTTTCTAGCTATGAAGCACTCTTGAAAGAAAATCCCTTCCAACAATGGTTAAACCATTGTATTGTTCTTGACAACGGCAATGTGTAAAAGGAGAAAGAAACAACACTTTATGAATGATTAAGTAACAATACCTTTTGGAACGTCTTGAGAGATTAATAAAGGAGAGAAAACCTAAGGTATGGCTATATATCAGATGCAAAAAGTGTGAAAACTAATGTAATGGAAGTTGAAACTTCAGGTTACCCATCTAGAAATGAACAAAGTCAGCTAGAACATTGATATATGGCAAAAACATTGCGCGTAGTAACTAGCTCACTAGTTTGTTCATCAGCGCTTGGCTGTTCTTTTTAAAAGTGTAAGCTATACATGTGATGGTTCATAATCAAAGGATACATAAGGCATATGCTCCAACTAGAAAGATATATTGATAACTCTTACTGACAATGACAATGTGCCTCCAGTGAATTACAAAGCTGATTTTCATTGATTCCAAGGTGTTCTGGGTAGGTCTTTAAACATTTTCTTTGTTACAACTGACTAGCAATCTTCTGCAAGAGCCAAAACACCCAGACAACATCAGCAAAACAAAAGATAAGATCTTTGTGCTTACTGCAGCCTTCTGGTAAGAAGCTATGTCATGGGCAAAGAGATTTCAGCACAAGCGTGTGCTACAATGGACACAGCTCCACCATAGGGGTGCACTGAAGCCTCTAGTTATTTTTTTCCAAGCACATAACGTATATGAAGGCAGGCAGCTATAGGAAATTTAATTTTATTAAATTAAGAATTTTGCAGATTAATTCTATTTGTGTTAGTGCAGTCTTCCTTACTGGAAACTGGGAAATTACTACATCAACAAAATCTCTCTATCAGAACTTGCTTCAACTAAAAAGAGGGAGAAAAAAAAAATCTCTATATTTCTTATTACTGCAAGAACAATGAGAAACTCTCCACCTTTAACATCCAGGAACTCCCAGAAATTTTAAATACATGATAATAAAATAGATTCCCACTTTTATTTCTCTAAATTCATTTTAATCACCACCCTGCTTCCCTGCCATATTTCAATCTTGCATGATTGCAGTTGGCAATTTCATCAAAGGGTCATGCAATTGAGAAAGTCATGCTGCTTGAAAGCTGATTACTACTCCAACATCCTTGTGATAAAAACTATTAAGATCTAGTGAAGGATGAAAGCAAGCACAGAATCTGCTGCTTTCAACTACATGCTGTTTGATACCACTCTGGAATCAGAAAAGTCTGCTGTATTAACACTTGAAAACTGGAGATTACCTGGTACAACATAAATGTCTGCTTTCCACAACAATATTTCAAACCCCTTCCTTCAGACTCAGGAAAAAAACCAAAAATTCAAAATGAACAAAGCCAACCTCAGCCTAAGATGGTTTATAATGTTCTAAACAATTGCTTAAAGGATTTTTGAAGACAAAATCTGGTGCTGAATACTTGGCTTGATATTTAATAACACAATTATGAAGGGACAACCATTAAAACACTCATATAAAAGTTTATGCAAATGATATGCCATCTGTACCATTTCAAACAAGCATTATAATTTCACAGTGAGAACCAGAAACTGTGAAAAAGCCAAGTACTTTGTGGATACAAGATGTTGTAAGGCATAGTTCTAATATCTACAACATTTGCAACTGATTACAGTCTTTCACTCAAGCAGACACCAGTTACAACCCAGAGAGGAACAAATACAACCCAACAAACTACAAAATAAAGATCCACAATAATTATACTTAAACACAAAATACTTGACAGTCAATTCCTCCTTTGTTTGCCTGCCAAATACTGAAGTCAGAATTTCACGTTACTCTGGCAACAGTGAATTAGATCAAGTGCCTGTAAAAGTTGGCTTTCAATCCTGTTACAAGAATACACTACATCAAGAGTTGAAAAAAAAAAACCGAGAAAATGAATCCATAATTTACAGTTTTCAAGGTCAAAAAACCCTGAGTTGAAGCATTTTGTTTTAAAATGCAATTTATTATGCCTAACAAACACCTAGAAAATGGTAATCATGAGTGATTTTGTTCTGCTTTTAACAGTGAATGAAGAGTATTTCAACCTCAGTGGCACTTTCCTTAGTGGCCATGTAAATACCAGCATAAAAGAACTGAAAGAACAACGCCGATTTCTCTCCCCAAGAACCAGCTGTGTTGGAGACTTCCTGGAGACACTGGCATCTTTAAAACTCGACCAGAGCCTTGTTCATAGATGACCAGGAATGATTTGAGACTGCTGTTGCTTCCAAAGTTTTTCTACTATTTTCTCCCAAAGATACCAAAATAAAAATAATTTTTAAAAAAAGGTAAATGAAAATACAGTTACCTGCATGCTGAGAAAACAATTTATTTTATTCCATACTGGAACTTCAGATGTGCAAGACTTGCACACAGAGCTGAACTCCTGTTACTATGGCTAGAAAGGGTTCTTTGAGTCAGTGGCTTCCCATCCATCAGTATAACTGCTCAGATGTTTGCGCTTTTTTTTTGATCACTACAATTGAGTTCCCATGAATATTACTTCCTTATTATTCCAGGTTAGCAAAGTAATAAAGCATGTGTTTAACAATGAACACGTCAGAATCCCACTTGAATTTCATTTTAGAGTTGACTTTATCTTTTCCTAACCTATGCTGATGACCAAAATTGGTGGAACTTGCAGGGATAAGCATTTGAAAATGTGAAACTATCTCACTCTTGTGTATCAAAAATTCTATATGCAGCATGTAACTTTGAAGTGTTGCTTACAAATGGTGGACTTGGTGGAGTATCAATTGAATTTGCATTTTGCAGCCAACATTATAGTGCTTAAAATGGTATTTTCTGTTCAGAAGCAAATGAGAACCTGCCAACATTGATAGATGTATGTGTGAAAGACTGGACAATGCTATGAAGAAATAGCATGATATATCTGCAAAAGTAGTGTATTAATTTATTTTCTGTTTTGTCTTGTGGAACAGAAAAACACACACAAGAAAGTTTTCTGGAAGAAGTTCATCTTCTGCAACTTTTATTGTAATATTTTACTAAAGTATTACCTATCAAAGAAAACTAACGTTTTGTATTCAGGTCTATAGCAGCTTTGCTGACTGCAGGTTTCAAACCCACTATTCTCCAATATGCTGATTCAGTGTTTTTCCCCCTTGTTTTTCTTTTACATTCTAGAAGGACAATGGTTTTTATAATTTTTAAGACTTACTGTCCTGGTTTTGGCTGGGATAGAGTTAGTTTTCTTCCTAGTAGCTGGTATAGTGCTATGTTTTGGATTCAGTATGAGAAGAATGTTGATAACACACTGATGTTTTCAGTTGGTGCTGAGTAATGTTTAGACTAAGTCAAGGATTTTGCAGCTTCTCATGCCCAGCCAGTGAGAAGGCTGGAGGGGCACCAGAAGTTGGGAGGGGACACAGCCAGGGCAGCTGACCCGAACTGGCCAACGGGGTATTCCATACCATGCGACGTCATGTCTAGTATATAAACTGGGGGGAGTTGGCCTGGGGCGGGTCGCTGCTCAGTAACTAACTGGTCCTCAGTTGGTGGGTGGTGAGCAATTGCATTGTGCATCACTTTTTTTGTATATTCCAAACCTTTTATTATTATTATTGTCATTTTATTATTGTTATTATTATCATTATTAGTTTCTTCCTTTCTGTTCTATTAAACTGTTCTTATCTCAACCTACGAGTTTTACTTTTTTTTACAATTCTTTCCCCCATCCCACTGGAGGCGGGGAGGGAGGGAGTGAATGAGCAGCTGCGTGGTGCTTAGTTGCTGGCTAGGGTTAAACCATGACACTTACCTTGAAGTTCATTTTTACTAAGGGTATGTGTATAACTTTCTTAATAGTTTTCATTTTGACAAACCACTTAGGAAAAAAAATCCTTATATTTTGTAAGGATAACTATTAAATATCAACAGCTAAGATTTGAGCCCTTTTTGGAGAAGAATGCAGCAGGGGAAAGAGGGTGGTAACGCTTGTATTTTTCCACTAATCAGAATATATCATCTGCTTTACATGAAACAAATGTATGGTTCATGAAAATGTAAGTTCTGGTAATACCAAGAATTAAATTGTCAAAGATTTTAGGGTAAACCCATACGAAGAAAATTTCATTTTCTCCCCATGGACTATACTACAATCAGGACTGAAAAGACTTATATCATAATCCATACAACCTCCTTCTAAAACACATTAGTGCTGCATTCAACAAAATCTTATATTCCATACATTTAAATTTTTCACAGAAAATCTGAAGAAACTAGTAATTCCTAATAAGTCTCATTAAAAAGCCTGTTGGCCAGTTTTACAAGACAGACACAGACACGGATTTACAGCTTTAGAACCGTATCCTGCAGAATAAATTCCTGTGTGGAAAATCCCCTTTTATCCTAAAGTTTCAGGAAACTACCAAGTGCCAAAGTACTTAAGCAGTTCGTACATTCAGTAAAAAGTCCCACAGAGTAATGGAAACATTGCACTTTCTCTCTTTCAAAGTAAAAGCATTGCTTGTCTTTGGGCTTTTATTTCTGTTCAAGAGATTAATAAATTACTTTTTAATTATAAGGAAGGCTACTGTTTGGTAGGTATAGAATATGGTTTTTGAAGAAAAGCATTGTCTTCATGGTGAGTTTCTTTTTCATGGTTGAAAAGCCCTTCTAGACATCAAGTTATTCATTGCAAGCCACTGCAGAAGTGGCTTGCCAAACACAGAAACATATAGCCAAACACAGAAAGCACCTATTCTTCATGAGGAAAAGGACTGGAAGGCTTCAGTACCCCTTATTGGCCAGCTTGTCACACTTGCTCTTTCTATAGTTCAAGGAGAGCAATAAAGCTCTGGAAAGGAGCAGGAACCAGCTTCTCCACGAGGGACTGCCCAGGAGACCTCCAGCAAGCTTCTGGGGAAGAGGGCAAAAGAAGCCTAAACCCACATATGAGCAGTATTGGTTTTGCCCACCTAACATTGCCATTCCAAAGTATAATAGACATTTCCAAGCCTAATTTAAATGCACAGCTTAATCAGCCTATGAGAGACATATCACAGTGAATTGCTAATACTGATGTGCATATTTTATTCTCATCTGCAGATCTGAAGGAAGATTAAAAATTTATTGGGAGAACATATGAATACTTATGAGATATGTTAGTACATATCATTACCCGTGGAGTCAGTGTTAATTTCTTAATTCCACATTAACAGAAGCAAGGAAATGGAAAGTGACACAGATTAGTCATGCTGAATATTGATGGAATTTGGGTAGGAATATGAAGTAATATTGAAAACATTTGCATACATATGTAAATAAATAGATATCCACATCTAGGTTAACAGTATATTAGATAGAAGGATCCAAAATGAAGGAACTAATTAGATTTTTTTATACAGCTTATAAAATATGAATACCTTGGCAATATTTTAGTAAATGCATTTTGTTCAAATCTAATTCTATTATGCTCAAAATATTTAAATACATTACCTTCAGCCAGTATAAGTCTAACTTTTTTTTTTTTTTCTTTTTGTCTTAGGCAAAAATAAACAGTGAAATTACCACAGGAATGTTGGGGGGGGGGGGGGGTGTAATTTATTTTGGTAGACAGAGCTCAGCTTTGCTTTCGTCTACTTGGCTCCTACCAAGATCAGGGTATTAAACTAAACTGACCAGGAAGGACATATCTCAGTACCCAATGACCTTGCTAACACCATTTCTTTACAGACTGGAAGAGAGCAGAAACCTGGACAGAAATGGAACAGAGTACAACAAAACCGGCCTTTGAAATTGATTCTATGATTATGATTCTATGATTCTACGATTCTATTCTTACTCTCCTTCCTCAAACCCCTACTGTCCAGCTGTTCATTTCCACTGTACTTCTTGCATTCCGTCTAGCACTTATGTGACCACACAATGAGCTGGATCAGCTCTTCAACGTGAGAGCAAACTCATAATTTATTTTTCTTGGATCAGTTTTCCATTATATTCAGATTGACGCGTTCAGTTACTAGCCCTTAAATTGGAAAGGAAGAAGGAAAATGAGCAAAAACTTCCCTCTCAAACGCAGATTCAGTAAAATCGACTGACAGAAGTGTGATACCTACAGAAACCAAGCATGCATTTGGAAGGATTGGGATATTATTCTTTCACCCTCTGGTGTTTCCTATCATGCAAGAATTGGAAGGAATGCTCAGGTGGGAAGCAGAATTCAAAGGAGGGAATATCTGCACACACATGTTGCTTAATAATGCCACTCATGGATAGAGCATATTGTGGATGTAGAAACTGTAGATGGATTCAAAACTTTATTTGGCAGATTTGGAGAAGGAAAAAAAATAAATAAATCCATCAGTGTTTATAAAACATAAAGGTAAACCTTCAACTCAGAATGCTCAAAGCCAACAAATTACTGTAAAATGTGAAGATATGCTAGGAAAAGCAGTACTGTAGTGTCTTTCCCAAGGCATCTGCTACTGACTACTATTAGAGATAGGACTCTATGAGACGAACAGTTCAGCTGAACCAGCTGATGATGGTTCTTATATTTTTAGAAATAAATCATTTTTATGACTTTATGGAGAAAGCTGCAAGCATTACACTGGAGCAGGCAATATAGCTCACAGTGAAATTTCAGGAAAATTAAAGCCTAACTTCTGGCCAAGCACTTAAACACATGCCTAATTTTAAGGTCATGCATAATTGCAGTCACTTAAAAAAACCCTACTTATTTAAATCACACATAACGCTCAGGCAGGAAATGACCCAGAGGATGGTATGGAACTACTCACAACCTTCCTTCCTTTTCAGTTTTAGGTTAACCTCTGGCTTATTATAAAGAAAAGGTTTTGAATACAATCGACTGTCAGTGTTTTAGAGATTGGATGCAACTTTAACATACTGACATTATCACTAATGCTTTTTGAAAACTAAACCAAATAATTACTGTCACTTTTTAATAAAGATAAAGGGGGATCACTGAAGTCATTAAATGAGAATATGAAATGCATCATTTTGTTTTAATATGGTTAAAATAGTCATTTTACAGTTGTCAGTGTTTAAAGGGGTTAGTGTTAGGCTATTCATCTGGAAGATAGTATTTCATATGTAGCCTGTAATATGAAAATGAAGTCTTACTTTCATTCTATAATTAATGTGTGTTTGGAAGTAGGTACTTCCACTTCAGAAGAGAAATAAGCTAGTACAGCAAAACATTCACTTTTGCATGTTACAAAGCAGGCTATTTTGCTGGCTCTGTGATAATCAGGCCTTGAACATCAAAATGTTATTTTGCTTTACATTACAAAAAGGTTTGAAAGTTACGGACATGTAAGAAATTTAAGTACCCAGAAACATACACATTAGATAACTTCCTTGTGTTTCTGTACTCACTTCTTAGTGGCAAAATATATTTGCTCTCTCATTCATGATCTTAAAATTGTCCTTCCCCACACGGCAGTAACTTTCTTATCCCCATAAGACAATAAGGAGATGTTAAAATATCTCCCCAGCAAAATCAGTTCGATCATACTTAACTGTCTACTAATGATACTATTTGGTAATTTATTAAACTTCCATAATCAGGTAAGCCTTTACTACAGTAATTGAAAGAGATACAGCACACCTTGACAAAAACAATTTAAGTTCTGATGTTTCAGCTCTTCAGAGTAGAGGTTGTTAATTGCTGCACATCTGCACTCTACCTAACACAGTTAGTGTCTA
This sequence comes from Harpia harpyja, assembly GCF_026419915.1. Taxonomy (NCBI): domain Eukaryota; kingdom Metazoa; phylum Chordata; class Aves; order Accipitriformes; family Accipitridae; genus Harpia; species Harpia harpyja. Next base: position 38,114,610 of record NC_068941.1, read on the forward strand.
CTCTTAGATCACCCCTTTTAAAGTAACACAAACAGATAATAATAAAGTTTTCCATGGATAAACTGGCAAAAGCATGATCGGGGGCTTGTAGAACCACTGTAAAACACAATCATTTCTGAAAAACCTATTTGAATAGTTTTGCTGTTTTTTTCTTTAATTAAAAAGAGTTATTCATATTGTTCAGTAAATGAGAAAATTTATGGCTTCAAAATACGAATTTTCATTGCAGAAGTCGTTTCCCAACAGCTGAAACAAGGAAAAGAATAATAATAAAAAAAAACCCCCAAGAATTACATGCACACAAGTCAAGAATGAGATCTTGATTACCAATACACATTAACTGTATCTTGATTTCCAACGTATTCTTTCCCTTATATCATAGAATCATAGAATCATTTGGGTTGGAAAAGACCTTTAAGCTTATCGAGTCCAACTGTAAACCTAACACTGCCAAGTCCACCACTAAACCATATCCCTAACTGCCACATCTACACATCCTTTAAGTACCTCCAGGGATGGTGACTCCACCACTTCCCTGGGCAGCCTGTTCCAATGCTTGACAACCCTTTTGGTGAAGAAAGTTTTCCTCACATCCAAACTAAACCTCCCCTGGAGCAACTTGAGGCTGTTTCCTCTTATCCTGTTGCTTGTGACTTAGGAGAAGAGACCCACACCCACCTCGCTATAACCTCCTTTCAGGTAGCTATGGAGAGTGTGAAGGTCTCCCCTCAGCCTCCTTTTCTCCAGGCTAAACAACCCCAGTTCCCCCAGCTGCTCCTCAGAGGACTTGTTCTCTAGACCCTTCACCAGCTCCGTTGCTCTTCTTTGGACACGCTCCAGCACCTCAATGTCTTTCTTGTAGCGACAGGCCCAAAACTGAACACAGTATTCGAGTATCATGTGACTGTATGCTAACATTTACCAACAAACTACATTGTCACGCATAGGCAATTTCCACGCTAATTCTTTGTGTAGAGTATACTGAAAGGTCTTAATCGCTAAGGTACTTTATCATAAAAAGTGTAGTTTAAAAAAATACATCTTTTTTCAGTGCTACAAAATGCTCTTCCTCTTTGAACTAGCAGAAGACAGCTACTGAAAGCATGTAAGTCCTATAAACAACCTGTATTCTGTGCTATGTTTAGACACATTTCTTGTAATAAGGAAATTTCTCTTAATGCACAGAAAATCAGAACCATTATTGGGCAAACAAACAATTTCAAAATCATTCTACTTCCTTTGCTTGTTATGTTAGTTACCAGCTCCCTCTGAAATCCCATTTGAAATCCCAGTCAGTTGGGAACATCAGAAGAGATACAAGACCTTCAAGGTTAAAAATTCAGCAGCTTTTCAGCAGCATCAACTAAGCTGCTCATCACCTACACAGCGTGTTAGTTAGGAAAGCAACTTCTTACTGAAGCAAACCTGCATATTGCATATTGTGGCCTTTGTTACGACTGCATTTACACTGATAGAAAAGCCAACTGCTTTGTTTGGGTGCTTAACATTTATACAACTCATACCATCATGAGAGAAGCAGGCAGCCCCTGCTGACAGAACCTGCACCTGTGCAGCTTATGTGTATGTGGGATATAAAGGAACAACAGTTGTTTTTATATCACATATAAGTCTGCTGCTGTAGGTAGAAGCCAGCTGCATTCAGCAGCTCCATCTTTCAGACCTACTCTTTAGAGACTTCTGCACACTCACACTGCAACAAATGAACTCTGCCACGAACACTGCTCCGCTGAAAGAGCAAGTTCTGCTAGCATAAGAGCTTTTGAACAGTGGTAAATGGATCCAAACTAGGATTTGTATTATATAAAATTAAGTTGAATGATTTTGTAGAGAAGAAACTGTAGGAGCACAACCAAGTTTCGAAGCAACAATAGCCTCTATATTGCAAAACATGTCTCAAAGAGTTTAAGGGTACACTGATTTGGACTTAAATTGACCAAACTAGATGAGTAGATCTGCACAAAACATGAAGACTAAGGTTATACTCTAATGCCTTTGCTATTCTTTAACTCCATAATCATGGCCCTTCAACTTACGGAGTTTGGTCAAAGCACATCTCCAGTACCTCTCCAGGTATGGGTACATCCTGGTAATGTTCACTCATAATGAAACAGTCTATTCAAAGCTTTCCGAAAAGCTGCTTCCCACTCTAATAAAGGAAAAGAAATATATTTGCAATCACAAAGCGAACATCTTACATTTTACACATTAAATTAAACATTGGAACAGTGAGGACAGTCAGCTCTGTTTTGTAACAGGTGGCTTAATAGAAAATCTCACTTAATGGGAAGACAATTTTCTATCCCACTAACTCATTTTTGCAGTAATACAGGACCACTGTATATATTTAATATCAATTGTCATTAATAGTTTCCCATTTAACATCAATTGAAAAATCACAGATTTCCTGCTTGTGATAGTATTTAATATCAGGTACTACATGTCACAGAGATATTTTTTTCAACCTGTCAATAAAAAACGTGGAGTCCATTTATGGCTTCATTCAAGTTGTTCCAGTGAAGGACTATTCTAAATAGCAGCTTCAAAGAACAGGACTGGGTAAAGCACTGTATGGTGATAATGCCTCTATAACCATACTTATAACCTGAGAACAACCAGGCAATTAATAATCCTGGATATCATTAAAAAAAAAAAAAATCCTACAACAATCTGGAATTCACTTCAGATTAAGAGGAAAACTTTCAATTTCCCTCAACCTTTTAAAAAAAGAAATAACCTGTAACTACACAAGTATTCTGGCAACAACTACAAAATCTTGGGAAATGTGAAAGATCTTATCCAAAGGACATTTTTGAAGATTTTGATGAATTTTATCAAGTCTAATATAAGTTCTTATAATGGCACTTCAAAAATAAGAACATCAGAACTATGCCAGTATTTTTAATGCACATGAGAAATGAAAATGAGTGTATTTTGAAGCACTTCACAAAACACACAGTCTTCCTCTAATTATCAATAAGGACTAAAGAATATGTAAGTCTTAAAAGTGATATGCACAGCATTTAGGAGACAGTTGTCTTGTTCATTACTAACACATAAGTGATTTCATTTTCTTCATAATTGAAGGTTTCAAATGTTTGAGAAAGTGGTCAAGGATTTAGCATAACCTTTCTAGAGTGTGACCTCCCATTCCAGAGCTGTAAACAATGCAGTAAGAGCCAGACTTTCAAAGCTCTTAGGTGCCTACAGACTCAGTCAAAGTTACCCAGCTGGAATAAACCTAACTGCCAGATGCCTCATTTCCCCTAACCTCTAGTAAATATAATGCCTGTGAAAGGCTCAATGACTTCCCTGAAATTATTGTGCTTTATCTTAAAGTGATTGTTCACTTTGTGTCTTAAAGACTGAAGACAGACATTTGCACTTGGATGTCTCATTTTTAAATATCCCCTATCAGAACTAAGCAATGTTCAGCTGTTCAAGGCTTTGGTTGTTTTCATTATTGTTGCTTATAATTTGAACACACAGATTCCAAAATTTATTCTCTATAACAACATATTCTACACATAGTATGAATTTTGGAAGTAAGCATCACTCAGTATAAATACAGATATCAGATTTTGGCTTTGAACTTTTGAGAGATATAAAGAGAACAGAGATACAAAAGATCTATTTAATCAATATATTTAGAGGAAATATACAATGAGAAACAGCATTCAGTGAGATAGAAGACAGCGCTATCTGCAGGAAATTGAGTTTAAATGGGAGCAAAGCCCAATAAGCATCACAAAATAGCAGCATAAACCTCTTGCACGGCAAATTTGTTTTCTTTGTATCCATAATCACATGGGACAAATCTGACCTAATCAAACATAACAGATATCTTGTCATCAATTTCTAGAAGTGACTGGTATCTGCTTGCTTGAAATTGTAGAACTGCAGAGGTTTTTAATATGATAAATCATTCAGAGAGAGTCAGAATTAAATGAATTCTGTGCTAGTTCATTCATTAACAGTAAGATTTTATGCTATCACCCTGCATTCAAGATCTCATTCTCTCTTTAGATCTACATTGATGATATCACAATGGCATAAATGATACAATAATGGGACTAGCAGGATTTTTATAAACTGATTAGGCACTCTAAGGGAGCAATAATGATTTTTCCACTTGCAACCTGTGCTTCTTTCAGTGATTCGCAGTCACCGAAAAGCAGCAAAACATGGCATTCAAGTGAACGTTTCACTCACTCAGAGAAAGAAGGAGACTTTGAAACACTAACAGAGCATTTCATGGTGCTTTCTTCAAATATCAAAGAAATAACATTTTTAGTGCTTACTGAAGTCATGCATCACATGTTAAAGTTGTGCAAACAATCCATTTCAGATCACCTTAAAAAGGAAATACAACCACTATATAGCTGCTCATCTAAGGTGGCCCTTGAATATATTCAATTCATCTCATAGCTCCAAGATGAGAGGAAAAAATCGTGGTCTTTAAATCTTTTGACAGGAACCATAGCATCTTCATGATTAAGAGCGAGGAGAAGTCCACTTCCACTTTATTCCATGACATACACAAGGTCACACTTTCAAATGTAAAATCACTTGCAAGTCATTTAGCTTAATCCCACAAAACGAGTCACCAAAAACTGAACCCAGGGGTGCATCCACATAGACAATGGAGTTCAGATAGGGTTTCAAAATGTAAACTCCCCTATGAAATTTCGGTTCGTACCAGATAACAGCCTCTGAGTGCACAAACTCAGCTCCTTTCAGATCAAATTGAACAAAAACATGTATTTGAGGAACACAGTCGGTATGCTTCAACTCCTAATGGGAGTCCAATCCAGAGGAGCCGATTTAAGAGTAAAACTCCATGAAATTGCACAGAGTGGATACTGGATCATCAGAACCAACTGCTGTAATCTTCAGATCCATTCCTACCCATGCTGATAAGTACTACTTGATAGTACAAAAACAACGACATTTACAGACTTATGACGTAAGAAATGTGGACAACTTCCCTGGCTACAAATAACTGTTCTAATAAACAGTGATTTGAACCCTGCCTATGTTAAAAAAATCTTTGCATCTTATCATTATTTTTTTTGTCAGGTTTTTAAAAAATGTTAACATGAGGGAAAAAAAATACAGTGATACTGAAGTTAATTCTGAAAGTTTCAAACAACTTCAAATAGAAATCACAAATTCATCCCCTTGGCTTTGATTTGGAATTTAACCCAATTTCTGACTAACAAATTATTTCTGTCTTGAAATAAGACAAGTTTGAATCTCTAGGTTTTTCTTCTTCAAGACCTTCGAGACAATTTTAAACTGAAATTAACTGAGTGTTAACTTGGTCATAGAAGTGAAACCAAAGATGCTGCAAGCCACTAGGCCTGCCTTGCTGACCTGGACGTACTATTCTGGATTTTCATCTGAGTAGATTCAAAACCTAGCCATACTCCCAGAAATGTTAGAAAAGTCCATTAAAAAACAACAACAACAACAACAACAAACAAAAAAGCAGCCTGGTGTGTAATGGATGGCCTTACAAAGGAGGCCAAATAAACCATCACGTCTTTCTGGTCCTAACGGAAATGAAAATGAGCTCTTCCAAAACCCTCCAAACAACAACAACAACAAATTTATTTTCAATAAAAATTATCTACTACATAAATAGTTGCACTAAACTTTTTAGAATCTAAGTATCCTGACACCAGTGAGAGAAAAAAACTTTTCACTTTCACTTTCAGAAGTCATCTGCAGAAAAGTATTAAACCCTTGTGGAACTGTACACAAAAAGCCTAGAACTGCTGAACTTTCATTCCTGCTGAAGAGAGGTCTCCACAGTGGTTTAAATGGAGTTTACCATTATTTTTAAGAGTAATTTAAAAGAATGGCCTGAATGGCATGGTATGTTCAGCCATACTTTTTTAAGAACAAATAAAAAACCCTGTGTTAAATAGACTGTAGGGGCTTCTCAGATGATCATTTGGAACTCCATCTCCTAAAGCTTAAAGGGTAATGTACTGTTTTAAACCCCTGTGGCACCATGATGCAGATCTCTCCTTACAAAGTTAACTTTCTATCTCTCTAGGTACTCATTACAGTATATTCTGTATATATACAAAAAATGCCCTGGCTATTAAACTATAAAACTGTACTCTGCTCTTAGTGCTTTAACTGTCTCTCTCCAAGATAAAATATCTATCCTTTTTTTTTTTTTTTGACAATAAAATTGTAGTCTACCAAATTCATGAAGACAATAATACAGTTTTGGTAGGGTGAGCCTCCTTTGGATGACCATGGAAAGCGAGAGATACAAAAAAGCACTAACATTCTTTCTTTCATTCTTGTTAACCTCTCCCAAGCCTGGGTGGATATAAATATATGTAATTCTACTATCTCATCAACCAAGAGAGTCTGCAATAAAAGTAGTGTCCAATTTCTTTTCACAGAAAGAAATCTTGTACCATATGTAGCTTTTTGGTAACTCCTCTGTCAAAGCTAACATATTCTGACTTGGTAAAACCTTTTTTTCAGTACAATTGAAACAACCCTTTAAGCTGATGCTAGTGCCTAAAAACCACTCAAAGTCATTTCCTACCTAAGTTTCATTAAAGCTTAGATGTGTTTTAATGCATTTCTGATTCCTCTTGGTGACAAAAATATTACAGGATTCACAGCAGTTGCAGTGAAAAGGACAGTAATCACCTCCAACAGATGACCTTGTGAATAGAAGAGAAATTTTCTCTAGCATTCAAGCACAATTTTTTTCAAATTTTCCCTGAAGGCCATCTGCCATTCTGGTTGAGTTTGAGATTGCACTTTTAGAGCTGCTATTGTGTACTTCAGCTACCATGAACCAAAAAAGTCTCAAAAACAAAAAGAATTACTAAACCTTCAAAGTTATTCTCTTGTTTTCTTCATTTTTACTACGTGAAGTCTGAGAGACACTGTTGCTATTTTACCTCAGAAAGATTAGCTTTCAATTTTCTATACAGATAAGGGTGGCAGGTTTTTTGTGTGTGTGAGATAGCATATGGCATTGTCAACCTTTTCCTTTCTTCATTTCCAGCCTGATGATAAAAATAACACCTTGTTCTTTTGGTTATTTGGTTAAGGAGATCACACCATTTGTCACAAAGGGAGACATCCAACTTGGTTAACACTGGCCTTTTTTGCACTCTTCTATTTCCAATGCAGTACACTAATCATCTTGAAATCAAAAGACACAATCTGATCTAATGAATGACAAAGTAAGTTGCCAACAATCTTTACATGTGAGCTATTACATTAATGAACCTGTCCATCAGAAGTGTGTTATTAAGTAAATTAAGCATTCTATTATTCTCCTACAAAATGGATACTTACACTTTTCCCCTCTAGGCATACAATGACAGGACTTGCTGTAAATCAGCATAGCTTATCAGCACATCAAGTACTATGCTTATGTGTGCCTGCAAAAGACCTAGCCCTTATTGACAGATACATCATCATGAGCAGAAATTAGAGCTTTCTTTCCACTTATCATTTCACACTGAAGTTTTGCAGAGGAAAAGATTACTTCTTTTTTTTTACATTATAAAATGGTTTAATTGTGATTATGGTAGAGAAGCTCTCACTTAGAATTTGTTTTGTTAAACAACATATGTGGGTATTAATGCAAGCAGAGAGTTGCCAGGAATGAAGCCTACACATGAGAGCTTTCATGGCATGATTTAAGGTGCTTCCCAACCTTGTGCGAGAAACAGAAAACAGCTACTCTAGGGCTGGCACAAGGGAATGAGAAAAAGACTTCATTATTACTTCAAGTCCTACAATGGAATAAGAGATTACATAGCTCTAACCCTAAGACATGAATGGGATGCTATCAACTTGTTTTCTATACCACACGCAAGTTCAAAGCAGACACAATAGGGAATCAAGTCCAATGTACACCTTGATGTACAGCTGACAACCAGAATTGTTAAATGCTATTTTTTTTGAACAGCAAAGAACCATGCATAAGCCTGTCCTGCAATTCTCTCACAATAACTACATATGAAAAACCAAAGCAGCCAATGTTTCACAGAAAAAGGAAGGATAGTTATTTTTACTTATTTTAGCATAAAAACAGATGAGCTGTGAAAGATGCCTCCTTGTACATGATCATTCTCAATTGCATTAATTAGTCATAAGTATAAAATTCTACTCCCACGCCTTCTGAGAAGTATAGCACTATTTATAGTACAATTCAGGAACTACTTCACCAAATGCCTAGTGGGAGACTAGCAGCGTTACAGGGCTCTGGAGTATTATTCTATGCTTTATCTACTCACATCAGTTTATACAAGTACAAGGACTCCAACACCATAAAACACAAAGAAGGATGCTAATAATTAATAGAGCTCTATGAGAAAAAATGAGAATCATCATGAAATGTTAAGTAACTGGGTTTGACACTTCTTTAACATTCTTCACCAATAAACATTTCTAATTCTGCAGCTTGAAGTAATTACCAAGAAAGTTGATCAAGAAATGCTAAGGCATTCACAGAACTAAATTCATGTAACCTGTAAATGTGAAGCCCTTAAGACCCTGTCGTGGTTTAGCCCCAGCCAGCAACTAAACACCACGCAGCCGCTCACTCACTCCCCCCCACCCAGGGGGATGGGGGATAAAATCGGGAAAAGAAGCAAAACCCGTGGGTTGAGATAAGAACGGTTTAATAGAACAGAAAAGAAGAAACTAATAATGATAATGATAACACTAATAAAATGACAACAGCAATAATGAAAGGATTGGAATGTACAAATGATGCGCAGTGCAATTGCTCACCACCCGCTGACCGACACCCAGCCAGTCCCCGAGCAGCGAATCCCTGCCCCCCACTTCCCCGTTCCTATACTGGATGGGACGTCACATGGTATGGAATACACCGTTGGCCAGTTTGGGTCAGGTGCCCTGGCTGTGTCCTGTGCCAACTTCTTGTGCCCCTCCAGCTTTCTCGCTGGCTGGGCATGAGAAGCTGAAAAATCCTTGACTTTAGTCTAAACACTACTGAGCAACAACTGAAAACATCAGTGTTATCAACATTCTTCGCTCTGAACTCAAAACATAGCACTGTACCAGCTACTAGGAAGACAGTTAACTCTATCCCAGCTGAAACCAGGACAGACCCCTTCAAAGATGCTGTAAGTTAGACATATGGTACAATACAGTTATGAAGAGACATTCAGCAAACTAAATGAGCAAACTTTTATTAACATTTTATGTTGACAATTTTAGCACACACTAGTGTAAGTATACTTAAAAGCCTGAAAACCATTCCAAAAGTTACCCCACACAAAAGGTATACTAGTGTACTAGTAGCTACCTGGGCAGCAGTTCTCCAGGAAGAGGTGAATAACTTCCTTACCTTTCTAAACAAACTTTGTGTTGATCAACTCTATTACTATGGGATGTCCTTTCTGTTAATTATATTATGCCAGATGAAAAAATGATTAAAATACAAAGCATTCTGTGCAAATAGATGATACTGATTACAAAAGTTATAACAGCAAGAGATAACCATTAAGAATTTTTTTTTTTTGAGCAGTGCATGCATGCCTATCTATGCATACTGAATAAAATGGTAAAAATAAAAGCAATGTCAACAACAGCCTACACATTTTACAAATTGTATCAGTCAAAGCTATGGAAAGTAAAGTGAGAATAAGTCTGTTCTGAAAAGGGATCCCATAAGCCTTCAGTGTCTTATTTTAAGGAGGAGTAATTGTATTCTGGTTTCACTGTGACAAAGCACAGAAACTTCTAGTTGGTGCACCATGGGGCAACTTGAGCCTGCTGCTCATCTGTCTTACATGGTCCCATGTAGTGCTGAAATTCTGAGCTGTAATCACTCATACAGTCCTCCCCTTCCACATTTTTTTTATTTCATCTATTTTAGTTTTATACTGTGACATGTCCTTGACATGAAAAATATTTTTCCACATATTAATTTTCTTAAAAGTCTTATTCTTAAAAATATATCCTATTTCCTTAAAGATATATCCCATTTCAACATTGCATACCATAGTCACTCAGGCATTCCTGAGGATTCAATTAAACAGAGGCAATGCTGGATTCTCAGCTCTATAGGACACCTTCTATTAGGTCTTTGTGTGATTATCTCAAAGGCCAGTGTCCGTGTAGAGATTTTATATAAAGCGTCTTGTTGGGATATTCACTTGCAATGCTTACCGTCAAACTGGAGTTCACTTGAATTACTCAAACTCGCTGTTAGAGTCCTTGCTTAGGAAAAATCAAATTGATGCTCACCAGCCTTTTTACACTTAAGAGAGACAAAAGGGGGGGGCGGGACGACGGGACACAGGACACGACACGACACCAAACATAAACAAAAAAACCCCAAACCCCAAAAAACCACACCACAACCAAAAAGCTTCTCCATGGGCAAGTTCCTCACATTTTCAGAGGAAGAATACTAGACAGCAGAAACACCGAAGTATTTCACCTGTAAGTCATCAAATCTAGCTCAAACCCACAATGAATCAAAGCTCTTACTATCTATTAGATGATTACTAACTTAGTAAAATGAGCTGAATCCTGCTCCTACTGGGCAGGCATCTATACCACCAAATCATCATTTGTCATTAATATCCACCCTTCGCACAGCCTAAGCAACCTGATCAAAGATTAGATGAACAAGCAGGCTGCACTTGACTCTTTCATGTTGGGTGATAATTCCCAGTCCAGGGCTCAGTCATATCAATAAAGCAGTATAGGGAAAGACATAACAGAACAAAATTAAGCCACAATATTTGGTGCTTGTAATAAACAGGTTGATTTTTTTAATCTATACTTATCCTTACCCAAAGGCCTCTAGGTGGCTAAGTAGAGCTAAAAATACATTTGTAATTAAAATTTGCACAAATACCAAATCAATACACAAAACTGATGTATGCTTGCTTGAAGCAGAACTCCTTTCTCATTATTTAATCTCTCTTTCCTCAAATTTTCTTTAACGTGCCATTGATCATTCCATAAGGTGTTTTTTAAAGCAGATCTTAATATTGAACTTATTTGCATGAAAGAATAAACCCTGTACTATTAGGGCTTATTTATGTTTCCAAACAGACTCTGACAGCAAACAGGAGAGCTTTATTCCATTTTACTTAACAGTATATCTAACAATCATAATACATTGTACTTTTAAGCCTTTCCACAGGCAAAGCAGTATATATAGAAGAATACAGGACTATCTTGAGTCTTCCTTTTTCTGTGTTTGTTTCATTTATTTTTAAGTACATGAATCTATTTAGAGAAGGAAACACTATGGCATCTGGTAGAAAAGGTGTTGTTTGTGATGATCATTTCTGAGAGATGTTAACGCCTCAGTCTCACAGTTATACATTAACCTGAATTTCAGGCATCTTTCCCAAGTGAAAAACCAGTTATCTGCACCTTATCCATTAATAGGAAAATATTATTCAGCAATACATCACACATGGTCTCAATTCCCTATCCTGGCCTGAATCCATATTTTACAGTTTCTTAAACAATAAGTTCCTAAATAATAGTTTGACATCTGATATCATTAGAAGACATGCTAGGAGTCTGATAACTAGCTAGCTTTTTCAATAACACCCACATGAAAGAAGGATCATGCTTTCAATTAGCCCAGCACTCCCTAAAATACAATAATGTAAATAATAATTTGATTATGATGGAATTTGATTATGATATTGAATAATAATATGATTTATGCTCAGACTCTAAGACCAGAAGTTTAACAGGACACTGGGCTGCTGTGCCAAAGACACAACCAGCAAATGGCTGCAACTGTTTTTTCCCTTCTAATCAGTGCTGTGGAGAGTGCACCTGAAAATAACACACATTGTTTTGGGGCCCCCAGTACGAGAGGTGGATGCAAACCGGAGAGAGTGCAGGCCACTAAGATGGTGGATCAAATGACATACAGGGACAGGCTAAGGGAACTGGGTTTGTTTAGCCTGGAGAAGGGAAGGCTAAAGAGGCATCTATTTGCTCTATCGAACAGGGTATGGAAAAGAGGCAGCCAGATCGTTCTCAGAAGGGCACAGAGAAAAGCAAAAAGCAACAGCACATGTTGCAATGAGAGAATCTCCTACTGGACACAAGAAAAAAAACCACCTTCACCAGACTGGTTAGACAGGTCATCCAAGGAGGCTGCAGTTTCTGACCCTGAAGGATTTCAACACATGGCTAGAAAAGGCCCTGAATAACCTGGTCTGACTTTGAAGTGATCCCTGCTTTGAGCCAGGCGGAAGGACTAGAGCAGTCCTGAGTTCCTTCTCACCTAAATTACCCGTCATTTTAACTTACCTGCTTTTGTGCAAGTAGTCTTTACTAAGCAGCTTGCCTGGTAGGCTACACGCAGTTTGCATATGGGGTTTGGTACATTTTTGAAACACTATTTCCAGCCTCTATGCTAACACATACAGAATATTAGTAACTATATGGTACAGTGTTCCAATAAATAGCGGGATGCCAGAGAGGTAAAAAAATGAACGTTAGATAACTTGGACTTTAGAATTTGCTATATAAGCCTGCTGGAAGATGTGAGAGAGAATAAATTGCCTTATGTTTCTATTTATTATGTTCAGCAACTGGTCTTACAGGGCAATGATTGGGTTTTATTTTATGTTATTTTTTATGTCAGTAGGCTTTGGATAGGGATTCATGTTCAACTGAACACAGTAATTGAGCAAATAGTGCATGGGAAAGGATGGAATAGCCCAAACTTAAAACTTTTGGAGTTCAGCACTATTCATAGGCAGAATTACAATTCAATTGACTGCCTGTATCAATTCCTCTCTGGTAACATGATCACTGCTAGGCCTTTGCTGTATCTACTTCTTTTCATGCTGAATTTTATGTATTCCTTATCAGACCAGTCTTCCTGTCTCATTAAACTCCCTATTAGGGACTTCATGTATATGGGATGGTTTAATAACTCATGAATAATGAAAATAAATTAACAAAATTAATAAAAAAGGGGGGGGAAAGCTGAAATTGAATTAAGAAAAAAATTCTTAAGACCCCCTGTTCTGCAGATATGTTTCACTACTGATTCTAGGAATTATTAAAGACATAACCTCGGCTTTGCCGCTCTTGTAGGGTTCTTCCTTTCTAGGGAGACAAACAGATAACTGGGTGTGCATGCAACATGCAGCTTCCTGATTCCCTACAGGTTGTGTACAGTTTGCACTTCCCAGTTAATTGTAGCCTTACTGATTAAGACCTAGCACTCTCGCTCTCTCCCCCCTCAATCTGCTTACGTGATTCTGCAGAAAAACAGATTTTGGTAATAACAACATATGTGAAAAAAGCTCTCTGCTTGGATACTTCTTAAATTTTGCTGGCTAAGCAGAATGGTCCATGAATTTTAGGTTTAAAAATCAAGAGAAACAGACATACGCTGCTAACCCTGATTTGACAAATAAAGATGAAATAGTACTAGAGAAGATGTCTTAAAATTCTCTATTAGACAGAAGTGGTAGAGAGGGTAGAGAGAAAGGAGCTGATGAACCACATCATCCCAGTGGTTCTGAACTGGAAAGAAAAAAAAAGCAAACATCTTTGTCCCGTAAGAACTGAATTCAATTTCCATAAATTAAACAAGATGCAACAAAATAAATTCCACAAGATTCCAGAAACTGATCTAAGCTTCCTTATTCACACTGGCTAAGGGAGGAAGGATCATTTGCCCAGCAAGTTCTGTTGGCTGAGCACACATATATTCGCTGTAGTCTTAAAAGGTGGGTCTAGTGACAACTTAAAAGTCCTCAGTCCTCTCTGTACCACCCTTCCCTTCAGAATCTATCACTCTGCTCTTGAAAGTAATATGATAAATAGGCAGTTCAGCTGAAAAATAAAATGAGCTCTCCTGCAGCTTTAGATTATCCTTTAATTCCACCACTTTTTATTTTTCCAGCTTATTAACCTGAACTCTTCCACAAGCACACCAACCACACTGAAGCAAGTTTACATAAAGATATTTTATTCTTCTTCCTTCTCGTCGCCATACTCCTAGTACAATAGCTCCACTTGTTCTTTCCAAAACCGTAACAATAGAGCATCCTATTGCCCAACTAGCATTGTTTGGTGAAACCCTCATTTGTAAGCTGGAACACAAATATCACACTGTGAGAAAGTCTGGTTTTATAAAGTCCTATGTTGATAAAGTCCTATGGTGAATTCTGATAAATACTACAGCACGCAAACTCTATTACTCTTCTGGTAAATCATGAGAGCTCCCTTTGAGAAAAACAATATCGTCAGTAAGTCAAATTGGGAAATGTAAGATAAATGTCTTGCATTATTACTAGAAAACAAAAATATGTTAAGTACATTTCAAACATACTGAATAATTCATAAACAATAGCTCTGAAAAATAAAAACAAAACCCAAACCTGAAAAGATATATATTCACTCTATATTCTGAACTCAACAAAGAACAGTAAGAAACAGTTTATTGCTTTTATTTTACTAGCCATACAGAGCAACCTAATGAAAAAATATTTAGAAATGAATACCCTAGACAAACCAAATAGATGTATAATGTATGGGATTAAGTTAATTTACTATTAACCAGTAGCTATTTTCTCCCCTTGTAATTTAAATATAATATGCGGTTAAAAGTCAGTAAGATCATTTGATTTTCTGACGATGACCGTATATTACCTTTTTATCTTCTTCTAAATCAAGACACAAAGGAGAATAAAAAGCTCATCCAGTTAAACTATCAAAGGAGCCAAAATATGAAAGGTTATTACTTGAGCAATATTTTGGAAAGAATTTACCAGCAAAAGTAGAAATTTGCAAGCTAGCTTTTTGTTAGGACACTAGTCAGACTTTTGTATATAGTCTTGGAACACGCTGTTTATCAATGATATCACACATGGCACTTTTTATTACCACTCAGCATGAACGCATTACAGCACTTCAGTCATCTGCGTCCTTCTCCCCGAAGGGCGATGAAGCATTTGCATAGACCACTGCCTATCTCACCACACCCCCAGTTTAAATACAGGGTAATAAGCAGGTCATTTCTGAAAGCTTTGCCACAGAATCCATCCCCTTCTTGTTATATTGGGATACTGGTGAAATCTCATTAAGAGTCAAAGGTATTACAGCTGAACATCAATCCAAATGACTGAGCTTGAAAATAGTAGCAGCCTCCATGCAAAAACCAGAATCGGGCATCAAGCCAAACTTCTCAAACAATGGATAAAACATGCACAGGACATTGAAAGAAGCACACACTGTGTGTGGTTTCTACAGAAAGGAAGAGGGAACAATATTTCAAAAGATGAAGAAAGATGCAGGAAATTAAAACAGCAGAAGACCAACCCAAAGTGGAGCATTAAAGAGCTGGATAGAAGAAAGAGGCCTGGCACTGTGACCAAAACCTACCTCTTGCTGTCAGATTTCTACTGTGCTCCAAAAGAAAAAAAAAAAAAAAAAGAATTAATCTAAGTTCTCTGAATAAATGGCACCACTTCCACTAGCTATCTAGCATCAGCATCCTTCTTGCCCATCCTAGCAAAAATAACACAGGACATCCAAGATGCTGATTTGCTACTCAAATCCAGAAGATGAATAATACTTTTTTGTATTTAATTAACTTCTCCCAAGCACGGGAAAATTTCTCGCTTTGATCTCTCCACCCCCTCTGCTTCCCAGCCTCTAGACCAAATCAACCGAAAAACAGCTATGGAAAGGGACATTTTTGCTATCCAAAAACTGGAAGAGATAACAGAAATACATTCTGAGCTAAGACTTCTCACAGACAAACTGGGTATGCAGCGGTACCTTCTATGAAAGTTACAGTAAAAATCCACATACACGTCCCAGCTCTAAACCCAACTTAAAATCACTAAAGACTGTGTCTCAAAGAAAGCAGAGCACCTGAGGAAGGGTTTGAGCACCCTTTGAACCATGCAATATTCATGATGTGTGGTGGTGCAGCCCCCCTGGGCCACGTTGCAATGTCAGGACCAGACAACATTGTGTTCTTGCACAGTGAGTTGGGACAGCCTGGTACTTTCTTATCCTGGCTATGGTAGAGTAAGTCAGGACAATTAGGCACCCCTTAACTGCACCTGAAACTCCTGTCACCTGGAACCACACCTGAGACTCCTGCTGCTTAGATCATGACTCACTTTTGTAGTTGCCTGACAAGAATTATGGCTGGAATGAAATGACACTGACCAAAGTCAATCATCTTGCGAACCCATAAACAGTGGTCCCAAGAGAGGCCCTTTGAGCTCTCCTGGACCCCAACGGGCTGTGACCAGCATCTCCCTCTGAGGAGGACACCTCTCAGAGCTCGCAAAGTCTCTAGTTTGCAAAAATTGGCCGACCATTGCCAAAAGCTGGCAGCAGGACCTGTGCTGATACCCTTTACTCCTTGAGGGTCAACCCTTTGCCTGTTGAGAAATGCTGAGGCATTTGATGTGAATATTTTCACTGAACTCGAGGGGAATTTTTAATAGGTATACCTCTGTTTATTTATATATCTCTATTTGTATTTGTGTATGCGTGTGTGAATTGACCTAGGTATATTCTTTTGAATGGCTTTGTAAATGTTAAATTAATCAGTGATTAAGTGTTACTAAATCTTGTCATTTACCTCAAACTGTAAATGAACCTCAGACTGCTGCTACACACATAATCCATTAGACATAAACCGTTGGCTAAGTCTGGGACTAGGAGTAGATCCAGCCACACCTAAGCTCCAACAGGAGTTTAGAAAGGAAGGGGGTCTTCTCTGAACCTTGTGACTCAACGGGAGGGTCTCCCCTACCTTTCTGTACCCCCGATCTTTGTACAAATCATGAAAAACTAATTTTAACTCAATTTTCTTTTGTATGTTTCTCCCTCACTCTTTTACATTTTTGGTCTCTATATAAATCATTCTAGTTTGATTCTAACTTGTTTTTTCTTTGTACGCTTCACCCATGTATTGAGTAATAGAGTGAAGCTTGCCATCAAGCTTTGTGAAGTCGTGCTTTTATAAATTCCTATTAAATCACTTTTGCTAATATCTTTGATGGTGATTTTTTAAACAGTCCAAACCACCCGTTTGTGACATGATGCCAGAGTATAAAAAGTATCTTCAGTGAGAAAGTGCTCAGTCTTTGAAACAGAGGTTAAATGAAACGTCTTGAATCTCTTGTACCTCAAATAACATTTTTTCCTTGCATACAAACTGAAAGTATGTAATAAGAGAATGGTAAAAAATCCCATACAAAACTTGGAGAGAATCTATGGAGTCAGTTTCTGTGAAGCAATACTAGTGAGATCTAACAAATACTTTAATACAGCTAATTTCTTGTTAGGTTATTTATTTAGGAAAGGACAGAGATTGCAGTTCAGCTTTTCAGTGTCTTAAGAAGAGTTTCCCTGTCCTTACATCAAAGTTTTTTCAAATAAATGTTACTATTTTTCTTTCTAAAAATTCTTATTTATGGACAAAAATGTCTTATTTACAGACAAAAATATTTCATTCATTTACAGACAGAAATATTTAATGTCTTTAAATGCTGGAATATACTGTGAGTGAAGGAAAAAATATTCATTGAGGTTGAAAACCGCATAACACACTTCCCTTACAGAACTTCACTAGAATGTAAACAAAAATGGTATTTTGCTATTAAAATACAAATGATTCTTCATTTGTTATGTTTGCTATACCAGTGTGTACGCACAGACTTTTCTGTGAATCATGCCAAGGTGCAGCAAAGTAAAATGGATAAGACCCTAAATTATAACTGGGGGCAAGCAAAACATTATTCTTAAATTAGATCCCTAGTGAACTGCACAGACAGTTCCACATCTTCAAAAGCAAAAATATTTCCCCAACCAGAAAATTAATTATTGGAAGAAACAACAGTACTAGTTGATTCATTAAACATTGCTGTGCAGAGCTGAGGATAAAGCATTTATTAATCTGAAACTCATCCACATCAGATGACTACAGTAAAAATGTCACACAGATGCCTTTAGCAACATACTGAAGCTAAGTCGTACAAATTAAACTGCTGATCTTAAGAAGCAAAACAAGATTTCCAGCATATGTGTATTTGTTTTCAAGCAACATTACTTTTCTTTTTGCTCTTACAAACACATATAACGCAATAGCATGTCATTAGATGATACTGACAGCAGTCATTTTTATGCAAGCTCAAACTTGAGTACCTCTTTGAGAATTTATCCAATATCAGGAATATAGGGCCATGTCAAGCAATAGTAAATTTCCATATTTTTAGCCAACTTTCCTTCTACGACGTTCTTTATTTTAAAAATGTTAGCAATTCTTGAATGGAAAATAACTACCAAGAAGCATACTGAATAAGAGAGGCAGCGTGTGTGTGTGTGAATGTGTGCATGTTTCTATGTATCTCTATATACATATTTCTCTCTATATATTTATAAGTGTGTGCACATGCGTGTATATGTATATATGGAAAACACAAACTGAATTTAAAAAACCTAGGCTTTTGAGCAATCAAAACTATAAAAAAAAAAAAATCACACTAGCTCTTTGCTGCCTCCTTCATATCCTTTATTCCTAGCACTTATAAAACAACATAGATTTTCCTTTGCCTCAATTACTCAGCAAGCCTTGGTCCAAATCCTGTTTTGCACCATGAAAACTCCCTTTGCAAGTCTTAGGTGAGGACTGCTCCAGTTAGCCCCTCAGGTGAGGCGTAGCAGCTTAGCTCCCCAGAGCTCCAAGGACACAGGTTAACGCTCTAGTTTGACCTTGACACAATCATAGTATAAAACAAACACTACACTATATGCTGCTACATAGGAAATATAATCTACCACCATTCATTTAAGGAGAAATTTGAATCTCTAAAACCACGTGTCAGTCAAAAGTATGTAACATCTACATAGCTGATGAACTGCAACATACAAAGTCTTCCTTCCCACCACACCTCCAAGACACTGCCTTTTCCATTTGTCCTAAAATTCATCTGTTGTTGACAATCTTTATATCTTCATTAGAGTTAAAATTGGTTAATTCAAATTGGCTCAAAAAATAAAGTGAAAAAATGAATGGTGACATTGAGACCTACTTTTTGTCTTTCATAAAAACCAAAGTGAAGTTCTCTGAGATTTCAGAGTAAGGCCAGATCATATTTGCCTGCTTGTACTAAAAGACCCATCAGTAAAATGCTGTGCATCTCATGAAGCAAGCAGTCTACAAGTGCTGCCAAAGACAAGCATATGTGGTACGTTATTATTAAAGGAGTGTAAGCCTCAGCACTGTGTCTCAAGGGAGACTTTGGACAAATTTTGTATTTGCTCATTTCTGCAGTGTTATTTTTATAAAATACTCAGGAGCAGAATCTCAGTGAGACCAGTAAGACACTACTCTGTGCTAGTGACATAATCATTTATCTATGCCAAACACCATGATATGACAATGGTTTGTGATAGGGACTTAAACTCATATGCAGAATCACCTCCACAAGTGCTAAGGAATATTAAAGGAATATCTGACTGGCAGCTTGTCATCAAGGGACTGGCGTAGATGAGGAATCGGAGCCTAATCCCCATCGTGTGTCATAGGATATTGCCACTTTCACACTCCACGTCTGTCTTGCGGAACTGATTCAGAGAGTAATTACAGCTCAGATAAGACTTTTCTGGAATATGTGCAATTAATTCTTCTGTAAAAAAGGGGGAAAGAAGCCTGACACTTTAATGATGTTTAAGTACACCTAATCTATTTCTTTTCTGCTCCTAATGTTTCCTAAATATGAGGAAGAAAGAGGATTTGAAAGTACTTACAACTGCCTGTTCTTATGTAAATCATCCATGGGTCTGTAATATCCCCCATAAAATAGCCAACGTACTACAAAGCAGCAGAATGTAGAGCAAGTGGGTAACCAGTGTAAAGATTAATCTAGATTTTTTTTTTTTTTAATATAAAGACTATTATTCTTTTCAGATGGGAATTACCTCATTTATTTAAAATTTCAAGGACAATTTTTTAAAAATTTTGAAAACAGACTAGACTAATCAAAATTTCTCTTTTTCTTAACGATTCAAAAAATGGTATTCACCACGAATTCATTGATTTATTTTTCCAAATCTCACTCTTGGCCTGTCAAAACAAAACAAGTTGTGATTTTAAGACTGTACAATTCAAGGCATCTATATTGTCATAACTACATTTTGAGGTAATTTTTACTTGTAACTCAAGTGTCTTTCATAAACAGTTCATCGGCAGCATTCAAGTGCATTTCAGGCTTTCTGTTACACTTCAAAGCTGGATAACAAGTACTCATCTTCACGATACTTCAAAACTGCAGCAATTGCCTAATTGCCCATTATTGAACTCAACCTACAGAAAAGAGCTAAGTTTGCCATCATTCTGCCCTCCAGGAATACACTATATTTAGGAAACGAAAAAACAAAAAGACAGCCCCCCCCCAAAAAAAACCCCAACCCAACCCCCAACCCACCCCCCCCAAACTCCTACACACACACCCCCCCGCCCCAAATCATTTAACATCTATTTTGGACAAGGAGGTAGAACTTGTTTACAATTTGCAAAGACAAAACAAAACAAAAAAAGAACAGTTATATTTTGTTGAGCTGATTCCAGAGTCCTAAAGCATTTATTTCTACAGCTTGAGGTAAAGCTCACTTAGCTAGCACTGTACCTATATATTCCATAGATGTAAAAAGTCTAACAGTTGATAAAGAGCCACCTCCACAGCAGAGAAATATCTCCAACAGCTGGGCTACAAGGGGGATTCATTTCCTGACCTAGCTTTGCCTCCAGCTTCACTCAGAATCCACCCAAAGTGCCTCACTACATTTTTTATTTCGATGGGACAACACACATGACTTAAGTTACACAGGGAAATCAAGGTTTAAAGGATAATATTATTAACACTCATTTTTCAGTGTGAATGCTGCTGTACCAATGACAGCAGTAGAATAAATGTTACTGTAAGCAGCACTCAGTTATTTTAGCCACTATACCATGAAAATATTTTCTGCTTAAAGTTGTTCTAAGTGCTCACACTGCAGTGGAAAAAGATTGATTTGGAAAATGTACACTAAGATGCAGTTGCAGGTAGAGCTGGGTAGGAGACAGCTGAGGTTTCAAACATCTTTCTGCGTCAAATGAAAACTGAGACCTTCATTTATTTTGTTTATTTTAGGGAAGGAAGAAAACAAAAGAGAGAGAACAAGACCAACCGAATGACTCCTTTTACCAAACCCTGAAGAATGGATTCACTTCGTTTCTTTGATTTTCTGGGTAAGAGGATATTTTCATGAATGAGTACAGCTTTGAGACAAAGCCATGCTTTGAACCCAGATTTTAAATTCCTGCTCAGGTTCACCATTTCCAAGGAGCTTTAGAGCAGTTTTAGGCGCCTGACATCTTGAAAGCCAAACTCTCCTCCAATTTCTGGAGCAGGTATTTTTCAGAAGATAATGAGGGAATAGAGGAATTAATTCCACTGCTCTGTCTACCTATATTTATTCCTCCAAAGATGGACAGAAACATTTCTGGTGACCAAGGGCATCAATCCAAAATTATCATGAAAAAGAGAACAAACAAAAAAATTGGTGACGGACTACTTCTCTAAGTTCTTCTTTGTTTGCTCAGAGGTAGGTGAGGGCTTCTTGCATTTTATCCTTTGTACCTGGGTCTTGTAGCTGAACATCTAAACCCCCATTTTCATTCCTCAAAGATTTACCCTTTTCTTCCTTCAAGAGCTAGATAGCAATTAGGAGAGAGAGCAGTTGCAGGTGCTCTGAAGCGTCATCAGCTTACAGCAAGTCAGCTTGTACTCCATTGACATTTTCTACCCTCAGCCCTGTTCAAGGTCTCCTTCATAACGCACTCAAATGTGGTAGAAATACTTTTTTAAAAGTACTTGAAAATAAAATTAAAAAATCAAAAAGAGGAGGGGAAGATTACTAAAAAACTCTAGAAAAACTAGAGAAGAGAAAGAAACAAAACCTCCTTCAGAGCCAAAATTTACCTAAGTCCACTTCAGGTTAATTGCAGAGTTCTGCAGAAAAACTAATTAACCAAGGGTTTTAAATCTACATGCAAGCATCCAACTTAATGGAAAACCACAAGGCAAGTACAGATTTTCATATACTTCTCTCAGGAAGTACAAAACTGACTCCCACTCAAATTGATTTTTATGTTAAAGTGCTATCTCCGAAATAACATCATGATGCCATGATTTTAAGACAGGCAGGTTGTATTTACAACTGTTATATTTCCATATTCAGAATGACAATGGAGCATGGGTTGCCCTAAGATACAAGAATAAAAATGGTAGTTATCCATCAAGTGTTATGTCTGTAATATATTGTATCTAAGTGAAAAGGCGTACAGTTTCATTAGCCAAAAATTACTGCTTTACTTATCTTTTGTAAACATTCACTTTCCTAATATTTACAGTCTAACAAACACATAAATGACTGTAGGATTTGCAGAATATTAAAGCATGTTTTTCATCAATTTTTGGCTCATTTTATGTAAGTGAAGAAAACATTTTTATCAGCATTTTCTAGCAATCATTTCAAATTTACTTCATTTTTAACAGTTCTAAAAAGAGAGATTACTTTTCTTGAATAGTCCACTGCAGACAGCTCCTTAAAGCACCTCGAGCAATGAGGAACAAACAGCATGATGCTCCCGTTGGAAGGGCAGAGAAATGCAAAAAAGGGGATTGCGACAACCGCCTGGCACCTGGAGTGACTTCCTTAGCCTGCAGCGTGGTGGGCAAAACTGCAGCAGGACCTTCCCCTGTGGGCCTGGTGCCCTGCAAAAAGCCCCAGAGCAAACCAGAGAGGGAACCCTAGGTGTATCTTTTGGTGGGCCACAGTATTTAGTAGCGCTGTGATGGCAGGGCCCAAGGCACCTCCATGAAGAGGACACTGGATGTGTAGTGCAAGAGGTCGTGGCCAGAGGGACTGGAGCTCTGATGCTCTTCGGAGGACTTCAAGTTGCATCCTCAGCCTCACACAGGCTCGTTACAGGCATCAGGGAAAAAACAGGAGCTCACTGTAAGTATACTGAGGCTTTTTAGATGCTTAAGACCAAAACCATGGTTGGAAAGAGCTGCTCCATAGCTGCCTAACTTCAGAAAAGCCTAAGCTGAGTGGGTGCTTCCCCTGTTGGATTGCTGAGGTCCTTCAATAAGTAGACTTTAGTCTGGTGATCCCATGGATGCTAACAAAGCAAAACAGTTGCTTTGTTTCCAGAAGACTGTTCTGGCACAAGTTCTAACCATGTTTTCAGTGAGCTCTTTTACTAGGCTGTCACTTTAATTCTAGCTGCTCTAGAAATCCTGGCAGCTCTTACACCACCACACCCTTAAACAAACGAAACCCCCAACTTTTTACAGATAAATAGTATTGCAGGAGAATACACAGTCGAGATTAAAAAATACACAGATGGCCAAAGCTAGCATACTGACTCTGTACTTACACACCTCACGCACAAAAATCCTTTTTTCCAGTCCTGTGGGTACCCACTACACTTCTTTTTTTTTTAATAGGTTTCATAACCTTAAGTCCAGCTTCTGTCATGTTCACCTCCCAATCTAGTTTTATTTAGTTCAATAGGAGTAAATGAGATATACTGAGCCCTTTCAAAACTTAATTTCAAATTACTAAACGTGCTCTCAAGACTCCCACCTGTACTCTCTTTTATAAGTCCTAGAGTAACAAAACTGAAGTCAGTTAATCATGGATTAAATTCAGGATATATACTTTCAACCATATGGAAATCCTTATTTCAAGACCCTAGGAAGATGTACTTTTCTGCCTATTATGAGGTACAAGAACTAAATTCCCTGTGGGACTTTTTTCTGCAACTGACGTATATACAGATGAACTTTGACAACAGTTAACAGCAAATGAGCTACAGCTCACTGTATCAATACAGGATAATTTTACACTGACAAAATTGTCAACCAGTTAAATAGCATATGTTCTGAACTAGACTGATATAAAATTAATGCTCCAGGACTGTACAGAAGCTTGATGTTCCCTGTGTCCCATTTTGTCATTTAATTTTAGATAATAATTACATAATACATCATTTCTTAATATAGCCAAATATGAAACAAAGAATATTGATGACCTGTATTTATTTAGCCGATGTTAATATAGCAAAGGAATCTTTCATCCTTGAGCAGCATTACATTTTTCCCATGCAACTTGAAACTTAGCTGTTTGTGCTGGTGTAAAAGTATACTGGTGGTTTTGGTTAGTATATAAAACATGCAGTAATGGATGGACCTGAATTCATTCTGTCCAAGTTCTGAGCTAGCCACCAGGCCTGAGACAGAAAGGCACAAAAAGCCCCTGAGCTAGATCAGATAATTAAGATCTAATTAGGGAAACAACCCCACCTCCCAAAGGGTGCTTATACAAAATCTTAGGTGCCTGCACACCTGCAACTTCCATGAAAGCAATGTATGTGCTGAACATCTTCCTGAATGTGGTGACCCTACATGATTTCTCTGCGGAGTCTTTAAGTTCTCTGTGAGAGGAGGCAGAAAAATCTCTCTCCTTTATTTAAAAATACTGAAGACATACATGTTTTAATCATGTTCCATCAAAAATGGAATTTTAAAATTATGTTAGTACAGCCTTAATAGGACAATAAAATGCATTTTCATGTGTTTAGGTTTTTTAATTGCTGTATCTCATATTTTACCTCACTCAGTCACTTGAGAGTATTCTGTCTATCCTTAAAATGGTAGTACTCAAGCATTAGTAGCTCAAATGCTAAGGAAAGGCTCAGCAAGTGTAAGAATATTTATTATTTTATTTAAAGACATCTGTTAAGGAGAAAAAAGTATTTCATTTTCTACTGAACAATCTTGTAGATGTGAAAAGCAGCTCACAGGAGAAGTATTCACAATTCATCAGGACATGTGCACAGCCCTTCAAGATTTCTGGCGTATGCATACAGTGCTGTGCTACTTCTCTGCCTCTGATACTGCAAGACAACTGTCAACACAATCTTTTCAAAGAAACTTCTACTAGCAGTGCATCTAGATAGTAGCCACTTCAGAGGCTGACAAGTCCCTAGAAATGTACAGTCAGTGTTATCAGTGTTTATCTGAATGATTAACATAGCCTTAGGCTAGCTCTTCTGTAGGGGGTGTGAAACTGTATTTCTTTACTTTCTGGTCTTGAGTGACATTATCAGGTAAATGAATTTAAAAAAACAAACAAACAAACAAACCCAATTGCTCCTGCTGCTTACCAGCTCCTCACGAAGTTGGGCTATGAGTTCATCTCTCTCCTTCAGCTGCAGCTTCAGCACCGAGCATTCATCTTTTATTCCATCCTACAAAAACATCAAAAGAGATGTTATAATAGGCTTAATGCTTTTATTTTGCTCTTGACAAGAAAACGCTGTTTCACATAGTGGGAGATAATTACATTCAAGTAATGAAACTCAATTCTCCTTTGTCATGTGTGGTATTTTCAATAACATATTCTAAGTTGCTGCATAAACAAATTAATGCATCCAAAGACTTTACATAGAAATGTGAACGGCTCCCTTCACAGAAGTGTTTCCTTTTTTTCTGAATACTTTAAGCCTTTTTACTGAAGATCCTATCAGGTCATTCCTTTTCAGTTAAGGAATGGCTATGAAATGTTATAATTTTAGTCATACAAAACAACATTAGAGAAATATCAATTTAGAGGCATTATTGTGGAGCTCTTGATCTTGGAGAGGATGAAAAAGAAAGCACAACAGACATTCACAGGAAAAGTAAAGCATCCTTCCCATGCATACATCTTTTTTCCCACATCAGCCAAAACAACGGCAATTCTGGTATTAACTGGGTGGAGGAAAGAAAATAGTTACCACTTGGCGATATAACCATTGACTGTAACTCAGTTCGACTTGCATGAAAATGAACCTGATAGCTAGGACTGTAGCCAAACCCAGGTCCATGAGGCAGTCTGCAAGCTGTCCCCAGGCAATTTCCTTCCATGTAAGTTTAAACACCTTATTTGGAGAAGAAATGTCAATCACATATTTTTGTGTTGTTCTGATAAACATCCAAGAGGAGAAACTCAAATGAAATGACTGAACTGTTGAAGAATAAAAGCCTAACTAACTAACTAGCCAACTAGCTGGTCATACAACTATAAATGAAGAATTGTATCTTTACATCCTTCTTAGTACGGAGACATATTTATGAAGTTTGGGAAATTTACTGGTTTGGAGTATCATTATTTTCCCCAAAAACCCAAGCCATACAACAAGAAAACTTTTGGAAATATGGTGATATTTGCACAACACTTAGTTTAAAAATAAAAAATTAGACCTCTAGCTAACAGATGATAACAAGTATAAAAGTGCAGAAATTATTTAGAACAAGGAGAGCTCAGGGGTTCAAAAGGGTATAACCAGTGTGATAAACATCAACTCTGTCAGTACTAATGTGTTTGTAACTCCAAATGAACACACAAATATAAGACAAAAAAGAGTGTGAAGTCCATTTTCCTCAGTTAAATGTTAGGTTATAATAATTACCTTTCAAAGTCATTATATTGCTTATCATCCACTCTAACAGAATTGGAAGAAGAAACAAGATACTCACATATAAACCCCCAAATATTTACAACTGCAATAAAAAGAGATACCCCATGTCTGGCAGATGATAATGAACCTGCTTACACAGTAGTTCAGTACTATGTACTGATCTCCTGAAAGATTCAAATTTAGAAAAAAGCCAGAACTTACACTACATCCTTTAAGGAAAAAATCACAGGAGTTTTTCTTTGCTATATGGTACAGCAGCATTTCACTCTTACTATCTACTAATAGATTGCTGTTTAGGAATGTTAGCTGAAAGTAAAATACTAGCACCTTCCACAATACAGTCCTCAGCACGGAATATGTTATTAGTACATATTGAACATTTTTGTTAGCAAAAACATCTGCTTCTAAAAAATATTTATTTTATCAAAGTGAGGTCTTTATTTAAAAAAAAAAAAGTTTTTTAAAAACAATGTGGCATTAGCTATTGTACCTCAATTTCTAGTTACGTTATTCCGAGTTCTTTTTGTCAGCATGGTTTCACATTGTTGCTGTCTCCTGATTTTCCCCTTTTAACTTAAAAAAAAAAAAAAAAAGGTTAACAAAATACAGAGTGGAAGAAGGAAAAAAATAAGATCCCATAGCCAAGACTATTACAAAAAACAGCTTTTAGAAAGCATGCACAAGCAAATACAGCGATGAATGAGGCCTGTAATAATGTATGGTAACTACAGCAGAAAAGATTTTTGAGATGAGCTTTGGCACTAGGTATTGTCTAAGAGGCAATGCAGGCCTCCTTTGGACTAGTGAGAGCTTGAGGAAAGGCTTTGCCTCCCAGAGCTTCCAAAGACTTAAAAATCACTGCATCTATCCTGGCAAAAAACACTCATGCACCCAGCTGGATCTTCCTTACCCACACAAGGGACTGACCCCTCTTGCCCAGCGTAGTTCTCCAGGCACTTCACTTCTATGTTCCATTCAACAATTTTCTCATACAATATAGACAGTAACTGTCGTTACAGTTTGGAGAAAAATATCTAGGACTAAGGTAATTTTTTCCCTTGTCTTGCCACATATCAGTGAAACTGATTAACACTTGCCAGTGGAACATGATTCTTGTAAATCAATACCCCACATTATCAGCTCCTATGCAGACCACTGCAGCTTACTAAAAGCACATCCTGCAATTTCTGGGGGACCCACTGTGCTGGGATACTTGAGACTGTGAGGGTTGGACCCATACCCTTCATGCATTTGCGAGCTTTAGAGAAAAGAATACCTATTGTTTCCACTGCTTACTTAGCTTAATACTGAAAATTATTTAAGCCAGCAATTAGGTAAACTTAACTGCAGAGTGCAGGCGCTACAATCATTGCCACCAAACAGGAGACTTCATCTGCGCCCAAGCATCTCAGCAAGGACTGACCTTAGACAGGATCTTCCTTGCAACTTGCTGTACAGGCACATCAATGTGTATGCAGGAGTTACCCAGAACTGTCTAGTAAAAGGGAAATGCTAGCAATTCCCAAATTTTTGTTATTGTTTAGTAAAAGAAGGAATAATAACATAGTATATATTCCATCTACTCTACACCACACTGGGTTTGCAAGCAGCAGATAGCTCTTTTTCTTGTTGAACACAGTGTAGAATTAGGATTTTATAATCCCATTCTGCTGCATGGTATCTGCATAGGCATCATTCGTTGAGCAAATGCGAGACACAAGGAAAAAGACAAATGGTCCTTGGTGCTTCTGTTTCTATTATATTTTGAGGACATTTCTGCTATAATACCAACTGAGAACATGAATAGAAGAAAGAAAATAACATACAGGAATAAAAGAGAAAAAAATAGTTGACTGCAGAAAGGCTTGGGTAATTTCAATATCCCATATATCTGTCTGAATGTAGTACTAACAGAATAAAAAATGTTATAGAATCAACTATCTATTGCCAAAACAGTGAATACAGTTCTTCCAAAAAGTAACTATTGAAAGCTAGGGAAGGAGAAAAGGCTCCAAAAATCACATTTTTGTGCAAGAGCCAAAATATTTCAGTGAAGGCTTGTGTGGAGGATACCAGAGAAGTAGCATGCCATTGAAAGGTGTAGGAGGGGCAGCAAGAGCTGGTGGAATTCTGTGTTAGTTATTAGTCCAGGAGCAAACAGCAATGCATATCAGATAGTGTGAATTCAGGAACGGATCACCTTTACTCCTTAGGAGGCCTGAAATGTTTCATTATCTACTGTGAAACTGTAGTACAGCGCAGGGCTACTATGGAAAGACCAAGAAATTTGTTGAGAAAAGCTTCTCAATATGAATGAAGAATAGGAGACACAGTCCAATGGGGATTTATAGTATTAAAAAAACCCCAAAACCAAAACCAAAATCCAAAAACCCTACCTGAAAACCAGAATTCCCTTCTAAGGAATTGTCACAACAACAGACATCAAAGAGGAAGGGACTTGAAAAGGATAGCCTGCTTTTCGCAAAGCATGCAATCAGTGCATTCTAAGCCTACACTGTAATTACAAAGCTGGAAGAAACATTTTCCGCCATAAAAGAGGACTTCTTATATACACTTTGAACACTTTGGGGCTTCATGATTTGGGCTTTTCACTATCCCCACATTCTAGTAGATACTTAACCAATGTATTCCTATGTTTAAACAAATAAGCTTATTTATAATGCTGGGTATGATCATGTGTGCAAAACATTTCTCATGTTTTCACAGCCTTTATAATATTTATAGAGTGTAAGAGAAAAAACAGATTGGCATATAAGTATAGCTGAGTTCATGTGCCAACTACAATCAAATGACCATAGATTTAAAAGTCTGCTAGGTAACATTTACCATTTCTATTAACTAAACCAACATCCTTGGACACTCTGATTCCTTATCTTTCTGCAAAATGAGTTTATACCAGTATATTTTATCAAGGCTATCAGTCCAATGAGAACATGGACGCTATGAAAATATTAGTCCAAATAATTCAATCGTATGCTCTATGCATGTTTTCATAAGCTACCTGTATACACCATAGCTTTGAGGCCATTTTGATGAGTTTAATAAATTATATGTACTACATATTACATACAGTATTACATGTTATAATGATATTCTCATCATTCTTATGAATGTTGATCATGATCTCATTATGAAAAAAAAGGATAAGAATTCTGCTCTCCCTTGCCATAAGCATGTTCATAACAGGTTTGTCCAAGACTCTGGAAATACTTGCTAAAAAGAGAACTCAATTAACAGCTCATTCTTAAAGAGAACCATTAGACACAGGATGATCTGTAAATAAAATGGTACATCTTCAAACTACTTTCTGTTATTAAATGGAGGTAATCAAAAAGGTTTGTAGTCTAAATTCCAGGTATACTTCACAAAAATGCAAAAGCAGCTGTGTGAAAAATGTCCATCATGTTTTCCTCACTTATATTCTCTGATTGTAAAAAAAATCCAGGATGTAGCTGTATATTCACTATGGATCTGCTGTTATTATTGTACAAGTTTACAGTCAGAATATTATTTAAATTATCCTCTTTGTACTTCTTCAGATTATCACCCTTTTACTTATTTTCAGTCATAGCCTATGACAGCAATTGCTATGTCTCAGTGCTAGTATTCTCCTATTTTAGTTTAATTCTGTCCGTCTGGGAAAATGCTAAACATAATAGCAAATCCGTTTCTCATCAGATTAGGTCACAAGATGACAAATTGTACTGCGTGTGTGAAGACAGCTGCAGCAGGTTATGCATAAGTGCCAAAAAGCATAATCATTTCCATTTTGAAAACTTACTTTATACCTCTTCATACTTCGAAACTAATAGGCATATTGTGCTTACTGTAATCAAAGTGCTATAAACAGAACTAACCAAGTATTATGGAAGATAAATTTATTGCAATTTTACTTTGATTCTAAACAGAATATGCTGCCAAAATAGTACCATAAAATTAGAATATTATAAAACTCATTTGATAAATGTGCTGAATGTCAGATGCTAAGCAGATTGTTTACCAACTTAGGGTAATGTAAAAACCAGCAATCACTTAGGGTGCAGTATCTTAAAAAAATCACCCTGTAACAAACCAAACTAAGAAATTTAAAACTGAATATCAGGTCCAGAAAGCTACATAAATGCAATAATACTTGAAGCCTCCTCTAAATTATGCAGCAGATTTATACAGCAAAATTAATACATTTCTGGATAAATATCTAGAATATTCAGAGAAAACAGTTTATTTTAAAATGTACAGGATTTTTATGCCAGCAGCGTAGGAGTCTAGACTGTACAGGGTTATGGATATCTTTTATGGTTCACTTTATACCACCTGGCATCTGAAAAGCACCAAGTACTTTTGTGGATCTTACTTGAAATTTGTAGAGAAGCACCATTATCTATCTACAAACTGAGACCCCACTTGTGTTAACTTGTGTCATGTTGACACACACAGTTTTATTAAAAGGAAGAGCGTCTACTTATTTGAGATTACTCATGTGAGTAGTCTTGTGGATATTACACACTGTGTTTTTAGAAATGGGTTTTTGTCAGATCAGGAATAGTTTTATTGATTATCATTGTTTTAATGAAAGTTTTAATGATCTTACCATGAGGGAGAGAACCTGAGACCGACTTATTTGTTTCAGGTGTCAAAATGAAGTCACTGGTCCATCTTTGAGAGATGGTCCCCTGACATATTTACACCATGTTACTGTATGTACACGGTATGACTTTCCAGTGTTTTATTTTCCCTTTCTGTGTTCACTCTACGTCTTGTATCAATTTAAATCTGTCATATCAATTCCTCTCAATCACAGCAAGAGAGAAATGAATTGGCTGGCTGCAATTCTTCACACGTGCAAAGCACATGGATTTTGCTTCTTTGGCTCATCTGTTGTTTTGGTGCTCTGCCAGGCCAGTTAGTCTTGGCTGGAGTCCTGACAATGCTCCCAAAGAGAGACCGCTGACCGCGGGCAGTGGTCACAGTTAACTTCTCAAGTCACACTGCCATGCCAGCTGTTGCTCAAGCCCAGCACAAGGGTGAGGGCAAGCCCATGCTTCAGAAATTCCCATTAAAGCATAACACAGCAACTCAGAGCAATCTCCCACAGCCACCCTGACTCAACACAAGCAGAGTCTCACGACAGGGTATCCGTCCAGTAGGAACAAAACAAATCAAAAAAATCCTGAATCAGCTTTGGAAGCTGTGGTCATATCAGAAAACAGGCATCGTTATGTACATCTCCTTTCAATGCAGCTACAGCATTCAAATGGCGTTTCTGAAGGAACAGCTCTATATTTCATTTCCTGATCATGAAATCAAATGGAGTTTCAGGAGCACAGGATCTGGTCTCAATGATAAATAAGGGTGATTAATCCTCATAAAAACCTTATGCAATTCTATACCATGTTCTACCTAAGTTCAATTACATGGAATATGTAAATAAATATTTTACTGGAACAATTTAGGGCAGCTATATGCATATGAATACTAGAATTCAATTGATATTTTACTACGAAGGTAACACTCAAAAAGACTATGTAGGCTATGATACTTTAACTTCAGACATTTATAAATACAGAGCTAAATAAACGATGTTTTCTTCATAGTGATCCAATTGTCAGTTAACTGTGAAATACAGATTGAGCAAGTTTGTTTGTGGTTTTTTTTTCTTCAGCTGAATTTTGCTCTCTTCAGGAGTGATAATAAAAAGCATGGAGTTTAAAGGAACGCAGCTTGATCAATAAACTGCAAAACATAAAACTGAATGATCATACCAGGTAAAGCCCAAGGTATATCTAACCTGCAGAAATCACGAACAGCAGCCAGGAGTGGAAACGTGTAACAAACATATAAATGCATTTTTCCCAATATAACCACTCCATTTACTCTCTCCTTATGGCTCTTCCTTAGCCAGAATTCACATACACAGTACCACGCCTCCTTTGGTAATATCTCTAAATAAATTATATGTTCATGAAAAGAAAACAAACCAAGTGAAACAAAAAAAACCAATCCCCCAAACCTTCCTTTTGTTTCAAAACTGCTGTCAATGTCATTGTTTCTGTCTTAAGAAAAGAGAGGACTATTTCCTATTTTCCTGTGGTTTTGGTTTTATAAGTCTACGTGCTTACATAAACCACCTGTATCTCTGATTAAAACCTATGATCCACCTTTTCTAGTTGCACTGTTTCAGTCATTCGAACCAGGTAATCAGGATTCCATGTAGCATTTGAGCAGTGGCTTAGCCATCCATTCACACAATTGCATTATAACATTTTGGTTTGCATTAATTTCTAAGTAAGTATTCAAAATAATTCTTAGGGGCCCAGATTTATAGAAAAAAAACATGTCTTCTACATTTTCTGTAGAAAGGGAAAAAATTCAATCACCAACCTTTTCGTAAACCTAAAATCAAGTGTCACAAACTTCAGAATAAACAGACTTTGGGAACAATGTCCCTGTACCTAATTCATCAAGAGCCCTGCAAGAACTACTCAGAATTACTCAACTGTATGTACTTTTTTTGATTTTGATAAGTACTAAGCTGGTGTTTTCAGGGAACTATGCACAATGTCTGAGAGATCTCTTTCCTCATTTAGAAAAATAGGACTGTTCTTCTCCATGTGTATTCCTTTGTGTCTGCTGACATTGAATCTCAACTGCCTTTCATCTTTAAATTATTTGGTATGATGAGATCTTTCTGCAACATTTCATACTCCATTTTTATTCTGACTATTCTGGACCCTTCTGGAAGTATAATTCTTCCTTTAATAAACGACTACTTACATCTTTTGTACTCTACACCTAATCTGCCATTAATCCACGAGAAGACTTTCCCACTCATCCTCTTATTTTTTAAAAGCCTTTGATGAAGGGCCTTGTTGAATGCTTTTTGGAAATTGAGTTAACTACACAAAATAGATCATCCTTATTCACATGCTGATGACTCTTCCAGCAGACTTCTGAGGTGTGATTAAAATTGCAGAAAGTCAGGTCTGCTCTTCCCCATTTATTATATTCATTTATGGGCCAACTAAATCTATTTAGCAGAACAGTTTCTACTAATTTAACCGGTAACAAAGTCAAATTAAAAGAACTATTAAAAAAACCCAAACAAACAACAAAAAACTGTTATCTTATTTCCATCTGTCATTTTGCTATGAAGATGATTTAAGCAACAGATGACAGGTAAGAGTTAGTAGTTTGACAATTTCTCGTAGCAGTTTCTTTAACATACTTGAATGAGTAGCTGGTGCAAGAGATTTCTTATTCTACGGTATTCCATTATTATTCTTGGATATCTTCAACTGACATTTCAAGACTCTTTCCTCAGACTAGCTCTCCAATGCTGCTGGTGTATCTACTTATGTGGAAACAAACACAAATCATTTATTTACTTTTTTTTTTTTTTACAGTAACCTTATTTGCCAGGAGTGCTTCCTTACACAATTATCTTTCAGCATTGCAATTTCTCTGTAAGATCTCATGCCACTTATTAATTGAAGAAAACCTTTTATAATCAGGGTGAGGGCTTTGTTTGTTTGTTTTACTATTTTGGCCTTGCTTATTTTATTTTTACGTTAAATTGTAACCATGAAGTTTAGCGATTTAATTTTCTCCTGTTAACTCTCATTATCACCAGGGAAAAATATCCTATTCATATCTAATTTTTTGCTCTAGTACCAAATCAGCAAAACCCCTTCACACTCTTGCATGCAAACAACCTTAATCATGTAACACATATAGATTGATTGACGTCAAAGAATACCCGTAAGATCTATAACTTTGTAAAGATATAATTTCACTCACAATTGAAATGCAGCCACTTTTTCACTGGTATGTCACAGTTTCTTTCTGCCAAGCTGCATGTTAAAACCATTTAGTCCAGAAGTAAAAATATCTGCCAACTGCCGCATTTTTGTAAAAGTTTCTTTACTGCCAGGCCAGTAAATGCATTTCTTCATATTCGGAAAATAATGTCCTACACAAAACGTCATTTCTCAAAATGGAAGGAGACAAGTCCAAATCAGATCCTGGCTCCCCTGGGAGGAGCTAAATAGCAAAGTTCCTTCTGGCTCCAACACAGCACAGGCCACCAAGCTGAAGTCTCCTCTGTAGTCTCCTACTATTAGCTTGAAAATGTGACACCATTTCCATTATGTTATGCCGAATTCAACATTTATGCTTTAAAATACTCTTTCTCCTGCTTCCTGGAATCACAAGAAAATTTCAGACAGGAGGAAAGGGGAGCCTTAAAAAATAGTGACTTCAGCTCTTTCAGTTGTGAGGAAAAATGTGACAAAACAACCTCTTGTGCAGAACAACCAAAAGACAAAACATATTTTTAGGTTTTCCAGTTACCATTTTTAAAGCCAAGTCAAGATTTTCTTTAGGATCTGAATAAAAACAATTTTAGATTGACCGGGATGATTCAGGGAGGAAACCAATGAATAAATTTTTAGATCTTTCAAACACGTAGGAACTGACAGAAGTAATCTTATTAAATGCTCTCAAGAGAATAAGAAAGGAGAAGAGATTCAGCCACCTCTGATTAAGGTTATAATTACAGAAATAATGTGTAATTCCAGGAAAGTTTTTAAGATCAAAAATACTAATGCTTGCACGCATAGATAATGCGTGCAAATAACAAATACTCACAGAACTAACAGTGATAAACAAGTTACCATTAAATACCATTTAGTGCAGGTTTGGAGACTAAGTGAGAAGAACATGAAAGCTCATGGTGGCAGGCTACCTGGTTCTCTGCCAGATATTTAAGAAAATGATTAAATGGGGGCAAATACTACAAATTCTTCAATTGATGTAAGCAAGGTGTCTTCATGAGACAGAATTTAGATTTTTTTCATGCATCCCGTGTTTTATCTTTGTATAAAATGGGAAATATGCTATAAAGACAAATGCAAATTCTAAGGAAAGAGGTGTCAAAAGAGCATATAGACTAGTAGAACAGCAGAGGACACACAAATATACTTTGGAAATAAAAAGTTTACCCCAGATTAATCTAAATGTTTTCCTCACTATTTTAAACCATAAAGTTTTATTTGACCACTAATAATATTTTATGATATTAAGAGACCAATACTGCGAGTATTGAGGCAACCATGCATTTTTAAATATAGGGAATTTGGTAATTTTGTTACACTTTAGTAGATTACAAATTGCTGCCTTATTTCCCCTTCCCCCTCCAACTTCCCTTACGTACAATATTTTGAAATATGGGTTCTTTTCAGTTGCGGATTCCAAATACTTCCATATAATGAGGTCTCTGCCAACCCCTTTTTATTTTTCTTTTTATTTTCTTCAGGGTCGGAAATTCAGACATACAAAAGGAAAGTAAGCATTCACCTGGGGTACCCAGAAGAACCTGCAATAGGTGACAGGTTTCCCGAGCTTGGTGCCTATGAAAAAGGACTCTCCTGTTCACATCACACAAAACACCATGTAAATGCTAATATTGTGTTAATGCCTAATGACATCTCTAACCATGGCCATATTCATCCAAATAAAAAAATAAAACAAATTAAAAAAAAAAAAAAAAGAAATCTCAAAACATAATATCTTTTCTTTGGCAATTCTTACAGTACTTTCATACCAGTCTAACTCTATTTATTGCAAAAGGCTCCCTAGATCCACAATGGTAACACAGAAAAGTAAGACCCTCATATTTAGATAAAATGAGGCCACAGAAGTACCATACACTGTATTTGTTCTTATATCATTAAGAGGTATTGAGGAGAACATGATGTCCTCTCTTAAACTTCATATAATACTTGTAATTTACTGCTGCTTATAGATTATCAAATATTTTATATCAATAAACATACTACATAATATTACTGACCCTTTAAATAAAACTGGAGCGAATAGCAAAATGATGCACAACCAGTGAGCAAATCTTTAATTCATTTTGATATTTCAGAACATCTTGCACATATAAAACATGAAGATTGTTTCCTGCCTTTATCACACTTGCTAAAGACAGATGGATTTGTTTCTCTAAATGAGCAATTTTGTGGAATATTGACATAGCCTCTTTCACCTACTGCCATTTAGTACACTGAGCTCTTGGATACCCATTTCTTGTATAGAACCACTGAGGTTTTATGCCTTCTTATCAGGTAGGCAAGAGCAGATTCTGAATTACAGTGAACATACTTCACACTGTCACTATGCTTCTCACTTATATAAATAAGTATGAGGAAATTTCAGGGTAATGAAAGGATGTAATTTTCAATATATATCTTACCAAAAGGATAATTGGCTATGTTTATTTTTTATTGAAACTATTCATGTTACTCATTATTTTGATGCTTTCAATGAAATATTTTGCTTTTCTTTTCCTCTTCAGGTGGTTACATCTCCATCAGCTTCTAAAAAAGAATTCTGAATTTTGCAAGTCAATATTCAAGCTAGGCGGTCACAGAAAAGTAAATAAAAAAAAAATCTAAAAAGACTCAACTAGAGCATACAATCAGTGTGACTCCCTTACAAACTGCACAGCCAATTACTTACTGACCTTAAATGAAAATGCATTTTTCATTTGAAAGTAAACCTTTGTTCAACCAATGTGACATTTTGCTGGTAGTTTTTATGCAGCTATATCAATCTTTAAATTCTGCCAACTTTGCATACATATAGAAAATCTAATTTCTGGACTGGCATTACGATCATTACAAAAGACAAAACATCTTTATCTTAATGAGTTTTTAAGCAAAATTAAAAAAGGCTTTGACAGATAACTAAAAATTCAGCTATCAGAAGATAGTTATGCTGTCATAGGACAATTACAAAGATACTACAAAAATTCTCTTAAGACAGTACAGTACCACCTATAAATACCTACCTAGTTTAGCCAGTACGGAAGACACTACAGTCTAATTAGTACAACACGCGTTGGCATAATAAACGTGCTAATACAGAACTGCTCTTCCTGTTTCTGAGCTACCATGTAGAGAGATACGCCACTGTACTAAGCCAAGTAGAAATAAAATTCTATGCATAAATAATATAGAAATAAAAAGGGTTGGGTTTTGTTTGTGTTGTTTTGTTGGGGTTTTTTTTTTATACTTAGAGCCCCCTACCTTGCACATTTTAAATTGGAATATTTCAAGTATACAAGTCTTCTAGAAGAAACTTGAACTATATTGTTCTTTTCCTGTAAATTTGGAAGACAGTCTCTATAAATTTTCATCTGTAAAAAGAAACAAACAAAAAGCCTAATAATGCCAAGACACCACTGGAAACAGCAATGACCATGAAGCAAAGACATCTTTTGTTTGTTTCTTTGTAACTGAGTGGCAGATTACCACTTTTTCTTTAGGACTGAAGCCAATTGGGGATTTTATAACAATGTATTTTCTCACTTTAAAGTGTTTATTTCATTAGAAAATAAAGCCCTTGACGTTCTTGAATAAAAATTCATCAGCTTTGAAGAACCTCACAGGGGCAAAATGTTTTCATACCATTGAGCTGGAAGAATAGCCAGTACCCTGTGCTGCTGCCTACCCATGAGCTCAGTGGCTAAGGTTACCCCTGGGGAGGTGGGTACAGACACATGTGCTTCCTCATGCTCACAACAGGGACTTGAACCCAGGTCACCTGCATTTACTGCGTCTGCCCTGGTCACTGCCTTACTGAGATTTTAGAGCAGCCTGCACTTTTTCTCTCTGCAGGAAAATGAAACAAAGCCTCATTAGTTTGCATAAAAATGAATTCCTGTTTCATGTAGAGCATCATTCAAGCTTCTTTGTTACAGATGAGAAAAGAGCGCCAAATAGGTGGTGGAGAAGACACTGACAGAAATTTACTGTTGAGTATGGCTGCTGCTTCTGCTTTAGAACAGTGTATTTGCTTTACCTTCTTTTCATACGCTGGAAATGTACTTTTTGCAGAACTTTTTATTAATATTAAAATACATGAAATGAATGGAGGTAAACTAAAGATTAATTTGCCTGGTAATAACATTGTAATTATGCCTGTAGGATTTGAATTAAAAGCATCCAAATGCTAATAAGAACTAGTTAACTCCAGTGGGTAGCCATAATTAGCTATTACTAGACTTGATCTTTTACAGATGGGGAAAGTTGCAGGGTTACAATCTAAGAAAAATAGGTGGTTCTGCTATATGGATGTTCATATGAATCATCTTTTTCCAATCATAAATCTTACCATTTAATTCTTTAATATTTGTCATTATGGAATTGGGAAGCCTAACCTTGTAACCTCTTCTCTGCTTATTTTGAGGAAACAAAGAAAAATGCCAAGAAACTCAGCCAAAAATGAGCTTGATGTTATTTTCTTCAGGCAGTTTCCCAGAGATCCAGTTACTAAAACATTTTTGGTAAGTCATATTTTAAGTGATTTATGTGTGCCACAGAGGCATTAATTATGCTGTCACTTGCAGTGCAATATTACACCTAGTTAAGTTCCTGCATGATTCTTCCTTTGTCACTATTACAGGGTCTTAGCTATTTACCCTTTCCCATTTTGATTATTAAAAAGCATATTCTACTTACAGCAGACCTCTGCTGTCTCCTGGTTTTTGTCAAAAAAAATTAAAATAGATACATTTCAGTGTCCATTTTTTCCTGGGCAAGTGTTCTACCCTGACATACCCCCAGAGAAGCTTAGCCAATAGATGCAGTGAGTGAGACTGGATAGATTAATGAGCTCATTATAATTCATTAAAGAGTGATGTGGGGATGACTGCCTACTTTAATTAGTTTTATTACTGTAGGAAATTGTTTCATATGCCAAGCTCATCACCAGGCATGCCTGGAAAACATTAGAGTGGTAATCAGACTTGATACGAGAACCTTTCATTAGCTTGTAAGGCTAAAGGCACTTATAATGACAAGGCAAGTATTAAAAAGATGGACATGAGAGTGGCTAGCATAAAATAATTTATGGTGTCTAATAATTCAGTGATAAACAGCACAATGGTGATTTCACGTTAAAAATTTGGTGGAACAGCCGTGTTGCTATGGCGCACCATGTACTCTTCCTGTAATCATAACATTAGCTGGCAGTAATAGATTTAGAAGGTTTAATAGGTCAGGTTTGCTCAGATAATAAATCCTAATGCAAATTAACTATGACTCAAATATTCTAATGAAAATGTTAATTGGTAACTGGAATTTCTTCAGAAATATGTGGGCCTCTTTTCTAAGTCAACCCCCAGGTCAGCAAACACATTTCCACACATTTCTTGACAATTGTAAGTAGCAGGTAAACAACAGGTAAACATTTTTTTGTAGATAACAACAGGTAAAAAAACCCAGGTAAAATAATAGTAGATTTGGATGGAGAGAAATGGAAAATCAGCTTAAGAGTTTTGTTCAGTCTGCGAAAGCCCCACTGAAGAAAGGATTACATTCTAGGATCCACTTTTTTTAACATTTAAAAGCCTAAAACATATTCACATTCAAGGTCTCTTCATCTTTACGCAAATGCTTTAAAGTCTAATCTTTGTAACCTCAATAATTACAATCATGACTACCTTATCACCATTTTAATTACACACTCTTTCACTCTAAGCAACAGTTAATCTTCCTAAGCCCTACATTCCTGATTAGTTGTATTTTGAATATATTGTGTTTTATATATATATATATATATATAAAAAAAACTTATCAAGAGTTAGGTATTTGTTTTAATACAAAAGTTAAGGGATACCTATAAATAAATGCCCCTGTTCTATTCATGAACAGAAGTGATGGAACCATAGTCTAAACTGGTCATCAATAAGATCATGGATGATTAAATTTCTAAATAATATGTCATAATGAAGTATAGCAAATTATGGCTGAGCATATCTTTAGTAATAGGAATTCCTTCCATTTGAAGATAATTTTCAGGTGGTTTTAGATTAGCATAATGCAAGATTTTCCCCCCCCCCTCAATATATGAGCTAATTAAACAATGTAAAATAAAACTGCTTCTAAAGTCACATCAATTCTCAAACATACCATTATATTTTCATGCCTTGTGTTGTTCAGCCACTCTGAACACCCACTACCTCAAAGCCACTCTTTCTCCTCAAATTTTGACAAAGAAATCGCTGGTTACTCTTGAATTTTCTAGTGCAAAAGGGAAGGTTTCTTCCTGATTACATAACAGAGCAAATTTCCATTGTTATTTTGCTTGTTCTAAGAAAATAAGTGTCACTAGCACCTCACTCCTTTGCATGAGCTTTGCAACATTTCCCTTGGCAAGTGGCGCCACGGGTTATTAGCTGAGTATGATACTGTTGAGACTGACAGGGCAGCAGCATCTGACTGTCAGACATTTTCAGATTCCTGTTGTAAATATGGCACATATAAGCATCACAAATTGAGGGTTAACAAAAATAAAGATAGCCAACACACAGATTTCTGGGATGTCTTCTGTACAGGTCTGTGTGCTGTTATCTTAAAAGCAGTCCTTGCTATTGCACTGTGGCTTGCAGTACTAATAAAATAAGTCTTAAAAAAGTCTTCTGACATAGGTTGTTGTTACAATCTTACAGAAGAGGAAGCTGAACAAAAAGGACAATGAAAAATCTATGAATAAAACCCTTAGGTTTTTTACTTTCCATTTGTTGCCATGATCATATCTCAACTCTCTCTTTTGCTTATTACTGCTCTCACACCTCTTAATCTTCCTTATCCTTGTACCACACCTGGGTTAGGCACAATTAAGGGCTGTATACTTTTCCCAAGCCACACTGGTTCTGAGCCCAGGACTTTATATTCCCAAAAGACTTCCAGTTACTTGAGAGTGGGAAGGGTGAACCAATACTACCAAAACTGAAAATATTTACCAATAAGATTCCTGGGTCTACTTTCAATCATTGAAACGGATGAATTTTTGTGGGTGTTATTTTAGGAGTGATTAATACTGATTTCCCAATCAGTTAGTATTTGCATGTTTCTCCCTCATGTACGTAATCTTTTTGAGGCTCAACAGTATCCTTAGCAACTGAATTGGAATATCTAGTCCAACATGTGAACTGGGAATCATTTTATATTTTAATAGTCCAATGTGAGGAGAAATATTTCCTGCAGTTTAAGCTGTGAAACAGAGAAAAGAGAAACAAAACAAACCCAGCACATCATACCACCCCCCTTTCACATCTAGGTGGGAGGATTTGAGCAGATTTCAGCACAGTAATCTGACAATTGTACACAGTGGATTTATGGGAGCTGCAGAAAACAGAAAGTAATTTCAGCAATGCAAGATACAACAAATTCATCTATTCAAGTAAAATTTGTTCAGCATCACCATTGTTTATGTATATAGGATAAAGCAAGCTGTAGCTTAGCTAATCTATGCAGACTGATCATTCTGCACATTTTGAAGACTGCTAAATTACTGTCATCTCACCTTGTTCTCACTTGTATCACATACTTATTATTTGCAGTTTTCTGGGAGCTGTGGAGTGGAACTGGGGTTAAGAATCAAGTCTCAAGCAAGGCAGTAACATAAAAGAGACATTGCAGAGCAGTTCTGTCTTGCTATGTTGAGTTGATTCTCTCTGAACTTGAAGAATAATTGCCCCTGATAACACAAAATTAATGTAAAGGCTAGTTTTTGTGTCTGTTTGAAAAGCCACTCAACATACTAAAAAGTTGTGTTTG
Source organism: Harpia harpyja (assembly GCF_026419915.1). Classification (NCBI taxonomy): domain Eukaryota; kingdom Metazoa; phylum Chordata; class Aves; order Accipitriformes; family Accipitridae; genus Harpia; species Harpia harpyja. Next base: position 38,156,841 of record NC_068941.1, read on the forward strand.
CCCTAGAGTAAGACCTATATTGTTTGATTTCATAGTTTTCTTTAGCAAGGGGATCATGTTGCCTTTTAACGCAAAGGGCTTGTATCGCTTATCAGAAAAAAATCTCTGTTTGGGGGGAAAAAAAAAACAAAAAAACCCCAAAGATGATTCTGGAGTTTGGGATTTTTTTTTTTTATTTATTTTTTTTTTAAAGAGAGAAAAGAGATGGGGTATACTGCATGCAAGTGAGGACACTTCTTGTTTCCTTCTGCATTATAGTTCAATTCTCTGAAAAGTTTCATTCTCCTTAGTAAGTATGCTTTATTTATTGTTGTACCATAATACCAGCTTAAAACCATTTTAAAACAGTTCCCTGAGATATTATAAGACTGATTTGTATACCTTCCTTTCTCTTTTTATAAGGCTACACAACAGAACCCATTTGTAGAGCTAATGCTTGAAATTCTTACAACAAATCTGTGGTTTAGATGTTTTGTAAATTACTATGTCATACACATTAAAGACATAGTAGGAAAATAATCTGTTTACTTGAAGAGAACACTTTGAAAATCCCTGTTGAACTGGTCACTGAATCTGTAAATGATGCTAATGTTGTTCCTTGTCATCACTGAATATTCTACTTGTATCAGTTTGGCTGTGGAAAGAATACAGTCACACTTCTACCACTCGCTGTCAGTTGTTGGTACTAACAATGAAAGCTGTTGCTGAGGTACTTGGCCATGTCCAGAAGAACCATGGTTTTGTTTTGTTTTAAAAACTAACAGCAATAGGATTCTTCAGATATTCAGAACTATATATGGATGTACAGAAACATATGAGCTATACTTTCAAAATAAACTTACAATTTCAGTTCCTTCAGTTTTTGGGTACCTGACATAGAAAACCCAAACAGGGCTCTAATTTTGAGAAAACACTCATAAAAGTCTTCAGTACAATGTGAATAAGGAAGAATCACTGAGAATTATGGTGAGTGTTGCTGTGTTTGGAACAACTGCATTAATGAAAACTATTATTTTGTTAAAAACAAATATTTGTTTGAAGAAACATAGTCCAACCGATTCAAAACAAATTATAAGTGAATGCACAAATTGAATTTCCCTGTTTCTCAAGTTCTATTTAGCTTTAATAACCAATCACAACCTTTTTTAAATATGGTAATACGGTCCTTCAGTATGTACGTTATTAGCAGTTTATTCACTGTAGTTTATTTCATTATATTTTCTCAAGTATGTCTTTTTGAAATCCATATTAAAAAGCTATGGTATCAATCATATTATTCTCCTCTCATGAAAAATAAACCTAAATTTTTCATCAGTATAACCTGTTCATGACAAATGACTTACCAAATAACATCACTGATCTGTATCAACCTGTATGTCAGATTCAGTCATTGGGACTCCCACTTGAAAGATGTGCGAGATCTCAGTCTATTCACCTTTATTTATTTTAAAGAAAAGGTACTTACTGTCCTACACTTCAAACTCTTTCTACATACATTTTTAAAAAAGGTCAAACCCAAGCATCAGCTCCATGCATGCAAAGCAATAACAAGGTAGAGACTAAACTAAGGGAACTAATGAAAAACAATCAGCAAAATAAGCCTGAAATAAAGACCACATATTTATGTGCCTAAAATAAAAAGCAGATTATGCCTATTAACCTGGACCCTGATTTTGCTAGCACATATATGTTTAACAACTGTTGGCATTGAGTACACTGCCTCTTGTACAGCGCATTATGTGTTTTCATGCTTACAAGTTCTTTGTCTTCTTGCTCAATTCAAATTACACAGAACAGTAAGTGGGAAAAGGGGTTATTTCCTTCTCAGTTAAGTTTCTCAATTGGACATTAAATGAAAATCTGAATGAAAGAAGATGATGGCTCTTAGGGCTAACTGTAGCTGATGGACACGGAGTACTGGTAAGCTCTTCCTGAGAGTGTATCTGCTGTTGTCAATGCTTTGAACACTCATCATTCAAAGATCTTCAGTCTGACAGAAAAGGAAGCAGAACTTAGACAACTATTCTTTCTCAGCTGCTGCTATATTTATGCGCCACTGGCATTAACTGTGTCCTACAAAAGTCAAATGTTATCCCTGAAAATATAAAGTGGCTGCTTTTGCAGTAAAAGAACAGAAGTTTTATGAAAAATTAGTAGAGAAAAATCATCTGAGTGTGAAACTGCTGTGGAAGTACACATGGTTTCATCGGATATTCCACCCCCCGCCCCCCCCAGGAATTTAGATGTGTGAAAAGCCTATGACAACAATTACAGAATGACTTAGAAAATCCTGTACTTCTGGAGATACTGTCCTTCAGCACCTTTCAGATTGTGGACGAGGAGTTTAATTAAGGCTATAAACTAGGGATAGAAATTACTTCCATATCTATATATATGATTAAACCTCTGTCCTAATGAGGTCCTGATCTTTAAAGATGGTATTAAGCACTCTATCTCACAGGTTAAATCTTTGAAGCAAACATCAGAATTTACTGCCATTGTTGATCGAATGACTCATTTCCACAGGAAGTTTTCATCACATTAAAAGGTGCCTCCAAAGAATCTCCTCTACAGTATAGAGAGACACTGCTTTGTTTCTTCTCTCTGCCATATATAAAACAAGAACTCATGCTAAAGGCTATGAAAACATTAACTGTAATCTCTAACAAAGAAGCCAGTTACATCCAGTATGGGACATGCTTACACTTTGAACCAAACTGCAAAACATTAGAAAACTTACTGTCATTTTAACAAGCTAAAGTAAAATGGAACCAAGCAATGGTCATGAACTTAATCTTTTTGTTGTTGTTGTTGAAAACCCTAGAATTTTTAAGGTTAAACAAGTTTGCCTGTACATTTAATAGATACAGATATAGTATCTAGATGCAATACTTGTAACGCTGCAGCATAGCCTTCCTTCCACGTACACAGAAGCAGATCCTGCCCAGGTGAACACCGGTGCATGCATTAGCACTAACAAAACAAAAAAATTACTTTTCCACAAAATTCACCCTCTGTCCCTCCACCAAAAGACTGTTGCCACAGTATTCATGGAACTAGATTCTCATCCTCTATATATCTCCACAGTTGTACGGAGATGGAGGATTTGCCCTACATATTTTCTCAACCAGTAAAAATAGGCTTAGTACTTACTACTGGGTGTTATGAAAATTAATGGGACTATGCAAACTAGTAAGCTTGTGTTATACACTTACAGGAGTGAGCAGTAATTTTTTATATCCTGCAGAGAGACGGGCTTAGACTTCAGAGAATAGAAAAAGCCAGACTGATTTTGCAGAGATATCAAATCGAATGAAAACCCCAGAGCAGAACTTCTCCATTAAAACAGAGGCATAGATTTTCTTGATTCAATGGAAAGAAGCAGCTTATGGGAGAAACACAATGGTTTATGGTATCATAAAGATCAATCTGGGCAACCCCTGTTTTGCTCTGCAAGAGTAATGTGTGTTCCTCTAGGCATCTTATTGCCTGGCTGGTTTATAAATTTTTACTCTCATCCCTACTTTTTAAATTGTTGGTATATAGCCAAACCTGTCGACAAAAGGATGAAATTATTTCACTCTTCATAACACATCAGATGAATTATTTACTGTTTAACTCTATTGTCAATTTCTACTAAACCTCACAACAAGGAAAATGCTCTTGCACCGATACAAATCAGCTATTGTAAAACACTTTAGGAATGCTATTAGCCTTTGTAATCCAATCCATTAAAAGCAAAGTAGTATATATGCAGTAAGTATGCATGAGATCAAAAGGCATTAAACTTTTAATCACCAAAAGTAAATCGAATTCTAATTTATTAGCAAAAGAACCATTTGCTGACCATTTGCTGCACAAGAAGTTTGCTGAATGAATCACCTTTCTCAGTGCTAAGGAAGGTGCCAATATATATTCAGTATATGGCACAACTAAACAAGAAAATATATATAAACCAGCTTATTTCCAGAGAGCATAACCTGTTATATACAATACAAATTTATGCATTTGAATGCAGACATGAAGTATACAATCCTTTCCAGTGGATGTGAAATCCTGCAATTCAAAAAAAAAAAAAAAAAAAAAAAGTGTCTATGCAGTCCCGGATTGGATATAGGTGACATGATGCATCAAGTAAGGATTGCCCTTTCAATTTACTCTTATCCCCTCATTTCAACTACCGATTCCTACCTATCCTACCTGAAGTTATTCCATTCTACCAGTAATACAATTAGATGCAGACATCAATATTGTATTGCTCTGGACAACATGTCTGCTTACTTGGTCTTGGGTATCCAACAGGGGCGATGTTCCCTCATGCAGGAGTGCAGTAGGTCAATGCTGTATCAGGATAGCTGCTTCTACGCCCTAAATCCTTAATCAGCTCCATGAAGTGTTGCTGAATGCAAATGCTAATGACACATTAAGCTCAGTCCCAGTTCAAACACAGTTTCTTATCCAGGGCCTCCCAGAACCTGCCAATACCTGCTGGTTGAAATTGGGCTGAGAAAGGGTTAATCTTATTTTGAAAGTGATGCTTTCTCTCCTGCTTATCAGACCTAGCGCTCCAGAAAGCCTAAGAAAGTTCCCGGGCTTGTGTATGTGGGGACACAAACAAACCCCCCAATCACAGGAAGGAGAAGCTGTGAGAGAAGGGTAAATAAGTAATATAATAGAAGAATGGATTAAATAAGACACAGAGGAAAGAGATCATAGAATCATAGAATCATTTAGGTTGGAAAAGACCTTTAAGATCATTGAGTCCAACCATCAACCATGCCCACTAAACCATGTCCTGAAGTGCCTCGTCTACGCGCTTATTGAATACCTCCAGGGATGGTGACTCAACCACTTCCCTGGGCAGCCTGTTCCAATACCTGACAACCCTCTCAGTAAAGAAATTTTTCCTAATATCCAACCTAAACCTCCCCTGCCTCAGCTTGAGGCCATTTCCTCTCGTCCTGTCTCCAGCCACCTAACAGAAGAAACCAGCACCCACCTCACTACAACTCCTTTCAGGTAGTTGTAGAGAGAGATAAGGTCTCCCCTCAGCCTCCTTTTCTCTAGACTAAACAACCCCAGCTCCCTCAGCCGCTCCTCATAAGACTTATTCTCTAGACTCTTCACCAGCTTCGGTGCCCTTCTCTGGACGCGCTCCAGCACCTCAATGTCTTTCTTGTAGTGAGGGGCCCAACATTGAACACAGTATTCGAGGTGTGGTCTCACCAGTGCCCAGTACAGGGGAACAATCACCTCCCTGCTCCTGCTGGCCACACCATTTCTGATACAAGCCAGGATGCTATTGGCCTTCTTGGCCACCTGCGCACACTGCCAGCTCATATTCAGCCAGCTGTCAACACCCCCGGGTCTTTTTCCGCCAGGCAGTTTTCCAGCCACTCTTCCCCAAGACTGTAGCGCTGCATGGGGTTGTTGTGACCAAAGTGCAGGACCCGGCACTTGGCCTTGCGGAACCTCATACGATTGGCCTCGGCCAATCGATCCAGCCTGTCCAGATCCCTCTGGAGAGCCTTCCTACCCTCCAGCAGATAAACCCTCCCTCCCAACTTGGTGTCATCTGCAAACTTACTAAGGGTGCACTTGATCCCCTCATCCAGATCATTAATAAAGATATTAAACAGAACTGGCCCCAGTACTGAGCCCTAGGTAACACCACTTGTGACCGGCTGCCAACTGGATTTAACTCCATTCACCGCAACCCTCTGGGCTCGGCCATCCAGCCAGTTTTTCACCCAGCAAAGAGTATACTTGTCCAAGCCACGAGCTGCCAGCTTCTCAAGGAGCACGCCATGAAAGACAGTGTCAGAGGCCTTACTGAAGTCCAGGTTGACAACATCCACAGCCTTCCCCTCATCCACTAGGCAGGTCACCTGGTCACAGGAGATCAGGTTGGTCAAGCAGGACCTGCCTTTCATGAACCCATGCTGACTGGGCCTGATCCCCTGGTTGTCCTGCACATGCCATGTGAGTACACTCAAGATGAACCTCTCCATAATATTCCCCGGTACCGAGGTCAAGCTGAGACAGGCCTGTAGTTCCCTGAATCCTCCCTCTGACCCTTCTTGTAAATGGGCGTCACACTGGCAAGCCTCCCGTCACCTGGGACCTCCCCTGTTGACCAGGACTGCTGACAAATGACAGAGAGTGGCTTGGCAAGCTCCTCCACCAGCTCCCTCAGTACTCTTGGATGGATCCCATCTGGTCCCATAGATTTGTGAGTGTCCAGACAGCGTAGTACGTCACTAACTGTTTCCTCCTGGATTACGGGGGTTATATTGTGCTCTCCATCCTTGCCTTCCAGCTCAGGGAGCAGAGTACCCTGAGGATAACTGGTCTCCCTATTAAAGACTGAGGCAAAGGCGGCATTAAATGAAGTACCTCAGCCTTTTCCTCATCTCTGGTGGCAATGTTCCCCTGTGTATCCAATAAAGGATAGATATTCTCTTTGGCTCTCTTTTTATTGTTAACATATTTGTAAAAACATTTTTTGTTGTCTCTTACGACAGTGGCCAGATTGAGTTCTAGCTGAGCTTTTGCCTTTCTAATTTCCTCTCTGCATGACCTAACAAGATCCCTGCACTCTTCCTGAGTTGCCTGCCCTTTCTTCCAAAGATGGTAAACTCTTCTTTTTTTCTAGAGTCCTAGCAAAAGCTCCCTGTACAGCCAGGCCGGTCGTCTCCCTTCATCTTGCTATGCACAGAAATAGCCTGGTCCTGAGCCATTAAGATTTCCTTCTTGAAGAATGTCCAGCCTTCCTGGATCCCTTTGCCCTTCAGGACTGTCTCCCAAGGGACTCTCTCAACCAGTGTCCTGAACAGGCCAAAGTTTGCCCTCCATAGTGGTGGTTTTGCTGACCACCTTCCTTGCCTCACCAAAAATTGAGAATTCTATGATTTCATGGTCGCTAAGCCCGAGACGGCCTCTGACCATCACACCTCCTACCAGTCCTTCCCTGTTTGTAAACAGTAGGTCTAGCAAGGCTCCTCCCCTGGTAGGCTCACCTACCAGCTGTGTCAGGAAGTTATCTTCCACACACTCCAGGAACCTCCTAGACTGCTTGCTCTCTGCCGTGTTGTATTTCCAGCAGACGTCTGGAAAGTTGAAGTCCCCCACGAGAACAAGGGCACACGATTGTGAGACTTCTGCCAGCCGCTTGTAGAATGATTCATCTGTCTCTTCAACCTGGTTGGGTGGTCTGTAACAGACTCCCAGCACAATATCTGCCTTGTTGGCCTTCCCTCTCATCCTTACCCATAAGCATTCAACCTTGTCATCACAATCGTGTAGGTCTGTATAATCAAAACACTCCCTAACATAGAGAGCCACCCCACCACCTCTCCTTCCTTGCCTATCCCTTCTGAAGAGCTAATCGCCATCCATTGCAGCACTCCAGTCATGGGAGTTGTCCCACCATGTTTCTGTGATGGCGACTAAGTCACATCTATCCTGCTGCACAATGGCTTCCAGCTCCTCCTGTTTATTGCCCATGCTGCATGCATTGGCATAGATGCACTTGAGCTGGGCTATCAATTCCACCCCCAACATTGGTATGCCACCCCCAGGCTCATCTCTGGTGAGCCTAGTTTTATCCCTTCCCCATCCAAACCTAGTTTAAAGCTCTCTCTACAAGCCCCGCCATCTCATGAGTGAGAATCCTTTCCCCCTTTGAGATAGCTGGACTCCATCTGTCGCCAGCAAGCCCAGTGCCATGTAAACCTCCCCATGATTGTAAACCTCCCCAATGATGATGTGATAGAAGAAATATAAGGAAGAAATATGAAAGAAAAATTAAGCTAGAGGAAGTTATAAAAAATAGCAGAAGAAAAGTTTTCAGCTTTTGATAGAAAATATGATCAAAAGGAAAAAAAGAAAAACAAACAATAAATGCCACAGAAAATCTGAACTTAATTTATAATAATCAACACCAAAACAGATTCAGTAATATAAATAGTGCCATATTATGTATAAGCAGAATATAATTTTCTTGTACAAGAACCTAAAATTAATGTTTTATCAAATGTCTGAATTTTTGATGTGTAAGAAAGTAATTTGCTGAAAGACTGAGTGCAGTATTCATCTTTCATTCTTGCCTTGGAAAGAAAGGCAATCCTGTGGAAATCATCTAGAAGAAATAACGGCCTAAGGAATGAAGTCAGAGTTACATCAACAAATGCCCACAGCTGGAAAATTCTGCATATTCGATAATTTTTAAAGAGCAGCCCAATTGGAAAATTGCTGTTCCAGCAGGAAAAAAGACTCAAGTCAATGAAAAGACAGCAAAGGAATGAGAGAAGAGTTTGATGTTACAGACCACAAGAGAAAAGACTTTAATGAGTTAAGAAAAAACCCCCAAAGATCAACTGGACCTTGAGTAGACAGTGCGTCTGTACAGGAACACAAGCTAAGGATCATTTCCCACCAGGGGAAGCTGATAATTAGAGATAGAAAATAAAGGGCCAGAGCAAATGAGGCAGCACAAGGAGGTGAGGAGGCCATACCTCTGGATACTGGGTGAAAAGTGTGGGGTTTGATGGAAAGGCAAATATGCCTAATACTTTTTAGTCTTTTTTTTCCATTCCTCAGACAATGCTATGATCACTGTACATTATTTCTGTATCATTTTCAGTCTCTAGATTCAGATAAAAGACAGCTTACATGTGGCTAGCAGAGCACTTCTTCACCTATGCCTCTTCAATTCAGCCCATGTCTTAAAATAGCCATGCTTTGTGCTCATTCTCCTAAGACAGAAAGGATGGATCACCATCTCATACAAGCTTCACTAGTTAAGATTTCATAAAAGTTTTATAACTTTATATGGTACCTATTTCAGTATCAACAGAATGGTAATCATAATGAATGTGATTTAATGGAGGAATGTGTATATCCTGAGACAGATTTGATAGAAAATAATAAAAATTTACCCTAAGCTTCATATAATAATCAAAATTAAATACCAGATGGTACTATTTTTGCACTGACAAGAACATTCTGTCTATGCTTTATGTCACTATAATAATCTTCAGGGTAGAAAATAAATTAAAATATTGATCATTTTTTTTTCCTTTTAATGCAGGCATTATAAGGCATAATGATTACCTATTAAAAGAAGGTATCTGGTTTATTTTTAAACACAGAATGGCAAAAGAGCCATCTAACTAATCAGAGGATAGTGCCGAGATGCACAGCCTAGGAACCAAGAAAGGAATTACACCTCATTTTATCCCCTTCTCAAGCTTTTCCACTGTTGAAAGCCAGGAAGGTATGGCTTATTCTCACCAGTGTACTTGGCTATCTTATCATACTAGTAGGCAGAAGCCATAGCTTATCCTCTCCCATCATACAAAATAGTTCAATGCATTAAATCGCAAGGCTTTCCATCCTCAGTCTTCTCATTGTTCAGCAACACTTCTGACATTTCTAAAAGCACAGTACCAAAAAAATGCCAGATTACATTTTTTAACTGTAAAAATTTGTTCATTAAAAATGTCTTCTAATTGGGTCAATAAATAACTTAATTCTGTAATTTGCTGAAGGAAAAGTGTAAGAAGACAAGAACAGCATTTTGCAAAATCAGTTAACTTACACAACAAGAATAAAACATTCTTAAGTGTAACAATATGCAAAATGTTTGTTCCCTTGTGGTTTATCCGGGAGTGGTTTTTATTCAGGCTGCTGGGGAGGATGGTGGGATTATTCTCATAGCATTTACAGGCTAGAGGAGGTCCCACTTAAACTGCTGAACTCAAATTGCATATTCCAGAGCTGAGAATCATAATGACTAGAAAGCCCAGCAGGAGCTTGCAGCAGGGACAGGAGAGCCAGGTAAGGGAATATGCCAGTCCAGAGCACAGCCTCGAGGGAGGGCAATCAAAGTGGGCACAGCCATGAAATACATACAGGCAACTAAGAACATAAGAACAAGGGGTGTCAGAAGACATTGATCGAAGGGGTGGCCTCCTCTTTCACGGGAGAACTAGCTAGGTAGCTCAGTAGTCCAGTACTAAAGAAAAGTACTATTACTACTCTGTCCAGAAAGAAAACCTATGTGAATCCAGGTTTCAAAAACAGAAATAACCCCCCAAATGGTAAGTGCGGGTGTTGTGGTTTAACCCCAGCCAGCAACTAAGCACCATGCAGCCACTCACTCACTCCCCCCACACCCAGTGGGATGGCAGAGAAAATTGGGAAAAGAAGTAAAACTCATGGGTTGAGATAAGAACAGTTGAATAGAACAGAACAGAAGAAACTAATAATGATAATGATAACACTAATAAAATTACAACAGTAATAATAAAAGGATTGGCATATACAAATGATGCACAGTGCAATTGCTCACCACCCACCAATCGACACCCAGTTAGTCCCTGAGCAGCGATCCCCCTGTCCCCACTCCCCCCAGTTTATATACTGGACGTGACGTCACATGGTATGGAATACCCCGTTGGCCAGTTTGGGTCAGCTGCCCTGGCTGTGTCCTGTGCCAACTTCTTGAGCCCCTCCAGCTTTCTCGCTGGCTGGGCATGAGAAGCTGAAAAATCCTTGACTTTAGACTAAACATTACTTAGCAACAACTGAAAACATCAGTGTGTTATCAACATTCTTCTCACACTGAACCCCAAACAAAGCACTGTACCAGCTACTAGGAAGACAATTAACTCTATCCCAGCTGAAACCAGGACAGTGGGAGACTACATGCCTTGGTATTTAGGGTTTCCAGAGCTCAAAGCCCACAGTGGAGGCTGGTACAATTGCTTGTCTCCCCTCACACAAAAAAAATGTGGCAACTTTTATTGTAATAAAAAGGATGACAGATTTACAAAGATATGGAATTTGGGTCCAGAAAAACTGGCCAACAAAGTTTCTGATTGTTTCAGCATGGATCTAAGGGCCAAGATGGGGCTTTTACCTCATAAAACTCATTGTCTCAGGAAGGTACCTCTTGTCAGAAGGTGAGGAGGATTCAGGAACTGACTCATGCTGAAGGTGGAGTGGGTTTCTGTAAACCTCTGAAGGATAATATTATGCAGATCAGATTGAGTGCAGTGCCATCTCACAGTGGGGGATACTCTGGATTACATCCTGCTACAGTCAGACATGAAATATGACAACTAATTTCTAAAAATTACGAGTTTATGATCAGGCATAAAACTTGGATCTTTCGTTATTTGAGCTACAGCTAAATCTTTTTTAAAAGTATGTATAAAATACACTTTATAATTCAGCTACACAATAAAACACTTTAAAATACATAATTTCAAATTTCCAAAAAGCATTAATGCTATGTAACCTTAGCTAATAAAGTCATAATAAACACGGGATCAAAATAGGAAGATGCCAGTACGCCATGTATGAACAAATGCAACAGGAATTAATCTCTAATGATACTGTTTTGAAAAATTTTGGTAAAAAATCAGGAGATTTTCTTAGTCAAAGTTACCTGACTCTAATCAGGATGAAATGAAAACAATTTATGGTCATTTAGACTGTTAAGTCAAGCACTTCCTGAATCTAATTTTTGGTTTTGGAAATCTTTAGAAATTAATGATGATTTGACAGATATTATCTGTATAACTATGTTCCTAGGGTGTAAAATACATGTTATGCATTACTCAAATGAAATAATATCGTATCCCAAAGACCTATTAATCATGTAACTTTTCACTGATTAAAAAGGAACATGTATCTTTTTTGAAATATTAGGTTGCAGCTGTATCTCTATCAGAAAGGTTAAACAGATTTATCTTTCGAGTACAAATACAATGGTCTTGATATTCATCAAACATTCCTTTTGGGATCACAGGTCTGTGCTTTCTTTTAGCAGACATTCACTACTGTACACTCACTTGGCAGATGCACAATATCCGAACTGTCTAGTTGCTATGTGATGGCTATTCATTCTGAACATCAAGTTTGTTGAAATGATTTTCCTACATATCTGAGGGCATGACACCACTTTAGATCTTCTATTTTTTTAAGCTGCTTATACAATAGCACTCCTAGATAAAGACATTGGCAGTAAAGATGGTGGATTACCACATTTTCTTCTGAACTTGGCATGGCCATATAATAAAGGAATGCTAGATAATCCCTGTTTTTTAAAAGGAAATAATTGCTGTTACTACAACACTTACAATCAGAATATTGTTGTATTATAAATATGCAAAAAATTTTTAGCTGCTGAATTGTTTGAGTGCTGGTGAATTCTGCTTCTATGTATCATGTTCCAATAATTAGGACCCTTCCTCAAGAAAGCATTCCTGTTCAGTATGGCTGCTTTTGTTTTGAAGAGCACACTTTTAATGACTCTTGGATTTTATTTCTCCAGCACTGAAAATGCCAGAGGTAAGCACTAATGAACCCAAGCATATGTGCAAAGATAATCACATGCTTATATTAGACCTACTTTTAAGACTATAAAAGGAAGTTGTTGCAGTTGAAGTTACATTTTTCAAAATATTTATTAATTCAAGAAGCACAGTATGTCAAATGTCTTCAAAGACCACGTGCAAAAAACTTCTTATCTTTTAAGCAACACATCAGAGCTATACAAACAACTTTTCATGAAAATTGAAGGATACTTGATTAATACATTTGGGAGAACTACTGTAAAATCAATATATTGACAAAGACACCAAGGTTATATGGATATTTCTAGCAGCGTCTTATATTTCAGTTGATAAATTCATTCAGTAAAAAGTTGAGAGTGATTTACATATTGTGATGGCTTTACAAAACAGGAAAAAATATATGAACTACAGTAAACATGGACTTGAACAAGTTTTCCAAACAGAAAGAAGTTTTATGACCTTACTTCTTTAGAAATGTATTTAATGTACTAAAATAAGTAGGTACCTTGTACACCTCTTTGAAAGTACGTTTGTGCATTTTACAAACCATGTACAATTTGAAAATTCTTTTTTCAGACAACCCTGTTTCTCCACATACTGTGTAAATTGTGCAGCTACATTTTATAATAAAGACTTAATTTATATAAATACCTACCATAACTACAGTAAATTTCCTTCTATTTTAATTATCTTCAATGACATAGCACAGTGAATGCTTTTAACTGATATTAAGCACTTCTGCACATTCAAATTAATCAGTAATGCATTTTATAGTAAGTATTAGAAATAATTTGGAAGCCTTTGACAATACATGTTTGCAGACCAGCCCCCAAAGGAAAAGGCATAAGCTAACTAAAACATAACAAACTTTAAACATTTTAATCTTAAGCACCCCAGCTGGTTGCTCTATTTGTAATTTTCAAACATTAAACTTTCATACAAAGCTTTATTATGTACCAGAGCAGGCAGTAACTGCTCTGAAGAATGGCATTTCGTTTTTGTACAGGAGGTGCTTACCAGTGGCTTTTAAGGAATCTTTAATTTTAGGTACCAGCAATTCTTAAAAGACCTGACTTGAAGAAAGTACTGATATTTTGCACTCAAAATTTCATTCTTTTTCACGTCTTATGCTAAGCAGCAATAACTAAGCAGCTTACATCAGTGGGCACTTTTGAGAACTTCAGCTAAAACCAGCTAGTTTTGAATAACAACATAACTACATCTGGAAGACCTACATTTAAGAATGTCCTTCCCGAAATCAGCAAACCATTTCTGTCTAGGCTTTTTCACTTTACGGACACTTTGAAATGAGGGGGGATGGGGGAAATGAACAGTGAAAAAAAACCAACTATTTCTTTTACTTCTGACAAACTTGAAACTTCAGCCACAGCTATTCTCCTGATTTATCTTGGCATTGAACTGCACACTTGACTCTAAACACCCAGTTAATCTCCTGTTTCTGCCCCTTCCTCCCCCATGGAAAACCCAATGATGTACAAGTGCATTTTCAGGTTAGAAAATAATTTAGTGATTTTCATTTGATCAGGCAGAACCTTTTTTTTTTAGACACTACTGATGCATCCCTTTTTGCACAGGTGGAATTTCACAATTCAAATACAATGCTTTCCCAACAGCAAGAGAAAACAAATGTTTCTGCAGAAGCTTACTGTTAAAGCTCCTGGAAAGTGACATTGAATTCATTTGGTTTTCTGAAGAACTAAATAAGAGAGTTTAAGAAAGATCTTTACCTTCTTAGTAGGGAAAAAATATCCCAAATAATTTGACTGGGAATGGACAAATTGCTGAGGAAATATTATTTGGCATCACTCTCCATTGGAAAGATTTAACAGATGCAAGCTAATGTGACTATAACGGAAAGACAGAATTTTTCCTCCCTTAGCATCATCACATAGAATTGAAAGAGACAGCTGCAAGCATGCAGTTGATCTACCCAGGAGAAACATAGCAGCTGGCTTTGCAGCTAGCTGAAACCCTCACTTCAAGTAATCTTTGTCCTTCAACCTTGATTGCTTAGATCAGGGATGACCAGCTTCTGTTGTGGTGACAACTTGTTTGTTCAGGTGACTTTTGGACAACCTATCATTTCCCAAAATAGTAAGTAGGTGGCATATTCTAAATAATGGAGAAAATATTGGCAACTGCAAGACCCATCGGTGAGAGAACCTGCAGCTCAGGGACATCACAGGGACCCTTCTCAACCCTCTGCCCACGAGTACTTTTCCCATGCTAGCGCAGACCCCAGCTGGAATGATCCTGCCCCTAGTGCAGGAGCGTTGCCTATGTACCCAAGCCCTTTTCCACAGAAATGACCAGAGTAAAACAGCCTCCACATCACCATTGTGAGGGACGCTGCCCTCCAATCCATCCAGCAGTCTCTTACTAGCCCCCCGCTCCAAATCTAGTCCTTGCTGCCTGCAGGGGTCCCTTAGCCCTGTCCAGCCTAGCCTCTTCCAGTCCCTATATAACAGAGCCTGGACAGAGGGGAATTTGGCAGTGGAAAGCCAGCTACTTTCCAGTATAGACTAAACTTTGCATCAGAAAACTAACCTTGCTCCTGTGAGTCCATCACGTGTAAGTCAGTCAAACTAGCATTATTGAACTGCTAAGCCATGCCATTTCCATACAGATTGGCCAACTAGCTAGAGAAGCAGCAAACCCTTGACTTCTCTCCCTGTTCAGTCTCTCTTGCAGGTGAGGTATGGCTCATCAGCCATTTGGTGACTATTGCCAATTTAGGTATCTTCTACTACTCTTTGCCATGTGGCTTTCCAGCTACTTATTATCTTTCTGCTGTTCTCAAAAAAATTTTCATGCCTTATGAGGTGTATGATCACATCATACCTGTAATCTTTCTATTGTGACACATTTAAAGAGTTTTTTTTCCTCCATCTTGTTAATGGCTTTACTAAAATTTAATTTTGACTGATTAACTGAAACACTGTTATCATGCTCTAATAGCTACAGAAATCTGATGGATATATTTCGGAGCAAGAAATTAGTGGTGTTGTAACAGAATTTGAATGTGGATCTAGCTGTCTTCACAGGCAGTTTCATCTGTCTAGCGATGTTGTACTCTTGCTTTTTATACAGAAATTATATCTTCCTTTCACTTCTGAGTGAAGCATCTCTCTAAGCTTATTTTCTACTGAAAACAAATAGGACCAAGTCTTATGGGTTTGAGTTGTTTTGTTTTTTTTAAATGAAGTTGTTGGAAAGATGAAACCATGTGTCATCCTTTTCATTATGTGACATCTTTACCCCTCTGCCTGTTCCTAGCCTCTCATCTACCTGGGTGAGAGGAAAACAGTGATTTGCTTAACAGAATTTTCATTATTATCAGAACTTCAATTTCATTATCTGTTAAACAGGAAAGAAGTGTTTGTTTTCTCTTGTGATATGAGGGGAGGGGGAAGAGACTTCAAAAGAGAAAAATTGGTAGTGAAATATTACTTAGAATTCAATGATAAAGACTCTTATCCTAAACTTTCAGACTTTATGAACCTAATGTAATAGATGACTACTAAGAACTTAATGAACAAAATTAAGATTAGCAGCCTTTTTCAAAATTTATTCATCTTATATTATTTACAGCAGCTCTCAAGCCAAACTTATTAGTTAGGGTACAATGCTACTTAGAGGGGAACCTAATTTTCATTGAAACTGTCAAAGAGGCAGGTTTTTTTAATCTTATCATATTCATGAGATGAAAAAGAACTAGAGCAAGGTGATTCCAACATGTTTCCCATAATGTAAGGTGTCAATCCTTCTGAAGCTCTGTTATGTTCGTAGTAGGGAAAAACTAATTAAGACATAGCTATATTAGGCAAGACATTGCCCACCCCTTTCATGCACACCAGATCCAATCTTACCAGTTTGATGGAACATCCTCAGACCTGCCAAAAAGTAGTAATTAAATCATAACATTCACAACAGTCAAACAGTCAGATGCCAGTGTGGACTATTTGCTGTGAATTAATATTCTTATTACCAATTAGCACTCCCATGGTTTTTGGTATGCAGCCTGCAGCATCATGTTCACTGCCCTATTCTTATGTATTTTGGCATCTAGAACATTTGCAAGTACTAATATTTTGCACATCTACCACTGCTGCCTTCTAAGCACTTCAAAGGATTAATAAAATTAGTCTCACTATGCCACTAAAAAGAATAAATGTACTCTGGCAGTTCTGCAGATAGAATTTAAATCACCTACATTATCTCCCCTAGGAAGATAGGCAGCTTCTGGGACAGAAGTTCCCTATCCTCCGATCTTCACTTTTGTACCTTAAACCCAAGGCCATTTTTCTCTATAAATAAACTACTAAAATAGCACAAAGCTTGCACTATTCGCAATTTAAACACATTTTTGTAAACCACAAATGGAAATTCCCACCCCTGCAATCTTCTCCCTTTTGTCCACCCAGAAAGAAGAAAAATCCAGTGCTACTTTTGAAAAATCACAGGTAAACGCAGTCCTTTCTTCTTCTGAGGCACTTGATAAGAACCTTTGATTGACATTTGATTTACTTTTTCCCCCTTTTCCTTTATTGCCCTTTTCTCTCATGAAACAAAGGAGAGAAAGGATGAGTAGGCTGCTGTCATCGAGAGCTACAAAGACACAGCTCTGAACAAGATTAGGTACAATCTAAAAAAAAAAAAAAGTGGCCTAGGAATTGACAGCATGTTTACAGTAAGTATTTCTGTAAGAAATATGTACCTGTATCTGTGGGTGGGCATTTATCAGGGTGAAATCGGCTCCCAAGTGAGCCTGCTAGTAAACTTTATAGTAAAATAAACTTTATATTAAACTTTCTAAAACTCCATGGAGAAGTCTGAAAGGCCTTTAACTTGCACAACCCAAAAAGGCTCTGCTAGGATTAAAAGAAGAACACATAACTTTTCAAGTAGAGAAAACTTTTGAGTTTTCTAGGGAGAACTGAACAAAACCACAGTCACTTCTCAGCTGCTCCCGTGCCATGGGAGATATCTTCGCTGCTATGCTGGCCTGGCTTGAGCAGCCCCGCTCACCCTGAGCTTTGCCCCGGGGCCCAAGACTGCCTGCAGGGTCAGCTCGCCACCCTCACTACAGTAACCTGGGCTCCCCACACAGCCCCCAGACCCACACCGCCTCCCTCATCTGCCCCTGGAGGGAGGAGGAGGCAGCTCCTCGCCCTGGTGCAGGCTGGCTAGCTCACCCAAAGGCACCAGTGACCTCCCCCCCCCTCCAGGATGGGCCCTTCTCAAAAGCAGAATAGTGCTTGTTTGTTTATATGGACTTTACAAGGACTTCAGTAAAAATTGTTCTGTTTTCTTGAGCAGAAAAACATCGGTCATATCACATAACACTCCGCTACCTCCTACACTCTGTTATTGAATTGAACTTGCTCCGCGACAGCGGTGCAAAGCTGAACTCTTGCTGCCTCTTCCAGTCCTGCCACCCATAACACTTCTCAGGTAAGTCTTGTGGGACTTCTCTTTATGTACCAAAGTCCCATTATCTAAGAAACTATATCCTCATTCCTAGCATCTTTGCTCTCCATTGGTTATCCTGCTAGTTGGAGCATAGTCTAGTCAAAGCTAGATGCTTACGTGTTCTGGACCAAACCAGATTGTTGTCACCTACAGATTTACTGAAAGCTGTTTCATTCAGATAGTTTTGCTCTAGCTAGTCACAGAAGGAGAAAGAAAGGGGGTTTTGACTAATAATAGAATTTACTGTCACTTCGTGTAAGTCACTTGTCTTGGGCTTACAGTTCAATTAATAATTTATTGGAATGAGCAGGTCCTGTGCCAAGAGACCAGCTCCTGCTCTCTCCTCAACCCCAGCTCATCTCCTACCTGTATGCAAGCAAGCAGAGTCAAACCAAAACAGGGATCTCACATAGAAAGAGGTGTGATGGCAGAAGAGAAGTGAGGCTGGAAATGGGACTGCTTCTTCTGGAAGCTTGAGATTATACCAAGTTCCAAAAGAGATTAAGTCAGAAGCACCAAGTAGCAAAGTGGAAGATCATGAGATCTGGAACTGTCACTGACAAGCTGTTTGATTAAGTCACAGCTCCATGCTGTACTTTTCCCTTTTATTTTGTTACTTTAAATTCTAAAATTTTCAAACTTCTTTTTTTTTTTTTAAATTGATGAATAATAATCATCTTGTTAAAGAAAAGAACTAGGGAAGTTCACACCTCCTGGGTGGTTTATGACCTTGAGAAAGCCACCCAACAACTCCATGCCTGCACAACAGAGTGTGGCAGCCCTGCCAATCTGTACTATATATACACTGTTGCAGTGACTTTTTTAAAAAAAATACTTTTAAGAATTTCACGCATATAATGAAGATTGACAAGCATACAATTCATTCTGTAGGTCATCTGCTACACAGATGTATTTTATATTCCTTCTCTGAACAGCTTTTGTCAGTTAAAACAAGGTCATTTTGGATTATCAAATTCTATTCTGGATTATCAAGTCTTCTCAGTTCAAATTATAATGGATGATATCGATCCATGATCCTCACATTTATGTGGTCACAGCGTTTTTCACATAACTCTGAAACACAATGAAGCAGCAGCCATATTCCACCTCTGTGGGAAAACAGCATAGGTCTTTTACAAAACTGTAGATCCTTGCTTATATACCAAGAATCCACTGTTGAATAGAGCTCAGCAAGCAGAAAAATCACACAGCTCTGACCATACACAAAACATGCCTAAATCTGTTAAGCGCATGCAGTTTAAAAAATTACTTCAAGTCTAATAATTGAAGCCTAATAATTATTTAAATAAGCTCTAGCCTAATAATTATTAAAATAAAAGCTTCCCAACTGTATGGGATGAAATATATTTTGATGTCCTTCAGGGATGCAAGAGATCTGTTGCCTTAAAATGATGTATATTTACTTTTCCTGGATAATTCCTGATCATTTGCAATTCATTGCAGACCTCTTCCAGTCCCCCGATGAGAAGTAAGGTAGTAGGTTAATCCAAGTGGGACTACAGGGCATACAAAAGACAAATCAGAAATGAACTTGTATCTAACACCTGCTGAGTATCATGTTACCTAATAGGACTTTGCAATACGTTGTTTCTCCTAGTGACCACGTACTCTACTCATCTGAATATGTCTATTAGCTTTTCTTGGCTTATAGGCTTGTTCTCACAAAGCTCCCATCTGGCATATAAATAACAGTTGAAACTCCTAAAAAAAAATACATAGGAAGTTATGCAGATACATTAATGCTTGCTTTATCCTTCTTCAGATTAGGAATGAAGGAACTAACAATATGGACTCTTACATTGAATTTTAAAATGTCAGTGGGCACCCTCAGTTGACTCTTCACAGTGAGATGATAGCTGTCATACAAACAATATTATCTTTACAAGTATATCATTTTGCTAAGGCTGTAACATTGTCATATTCCTTGGTAACTGACTAGGGGTTCATACCTTTTAAAATCTCTTTAGTAGTCATTTTATCTGACTTTTATTCAGTACTTTTAAATAATTTTACAGCTAGAGTTGGAGCTTAAATAAATGTCAGTAATTTCTGTAAGGTGTTTCTTTGAAGCATGTTGCATTACTGCTGTTTTGTTTATACCACCATGATACCTGTAAATACTAGTTTTCATGCCAAATGGTTTTAATATCAGAAATGGCTATCATGATTTGTCACGATCATTGAGTACATTCGTCTTTGCTGAACAATAGCGTAACAAGTGGAGATCAACCTGCTCTGCAGGAGACTCCTAATACCACCACTGAGGACAAGGTTATGCTGTGGCCAAAAGAATCACAGTAGGAAATACAATCATCTCTCTGTAAAAATCCCAGCAAGCCCCCAAATTCTTACTTTTAAAAATTCAACTGCCTAAAGGACTGGGAAGGAGTAAGAGTCAATCTACAAGAAGCTGGTATGACACAGTAAAATTTCATAAGATACTCATCTTTTTCATAACATCATTTCACAATGGCACAAAAGGAATCCTCCCCTCTATTCATATTAGCAGTGTTCCTCATAATATACCGTACAAGCATTTTTATTTAAAAACAGGATTAACATCAACTGTCACATCACAGACTGTATTTGAAAACTTTTTTAGGTAAAATATTTATAGAGGAGAGATTTTCTGGTGTTAGCCGTGTGCTATTTTGTGCAATAATTTTATTCTATAAGAGCTGATATCACAGAGACAAAACTGAATCAAGAGGGCAAAATGATGAACATACTGTTATTTAAGACAAGACAGGAGAAAAAAAACAGATGGAAGAGCCACCTGATAAACTGAACCTCATGCAGGGCAAAGAAAGATGGCTTCTGTTGATTTAACCTAACAATTGGCGAATTCCACTAAACATCTTGGTTGTAAACGTTTTGGTTATGCTGCCAAATGTTCGGTTTTGCTCCACAGTCTAATGCTCCATTAGTCACAGCATGACAGAGTCAGGATTTTTTTCACCCCCATTACACCCACATACCAAGGAATGAAGACGTTACTTGATTTATTTAAAGAAATTCTACTTCCTTAACCCAAAGGACTCATAGGTAACTTTCTTTAACCATTCTTAAGCCTATATTGATCTTATGAAAACTATATCTCAGCTAAAAAAACCCCAACAAACCTTGATGATAACAGGCTGTTATGGCTGAAAAGTAGTGCAGCACAGCTTATGTATATCGTATCTCTGCAGGGGTATCTTTTCAGCTGAACTCTTTGATGAATTTCCCTGGCAGCACTCTAAGTTTTGTAATGTAGAAAAGTCAGGTTAAAAGTATCTCTTCTACATTAATCTGCCTTCAGACTAATTTAATGCAGGTACAAAATAGAACATTAGTCACATTGATTAGGACGGTAATTTTAATTAATACTTCAGTCACTGGTCCAAACTATAGGTCGGTGGTATCCCATAGTGCAGATATTATGCTTTGGAAGGGACCTGGGGAGGTGTCATACCTTCATTACACAGGCGAGAAGTGGCATGGTCCATCTGACATTATCCATCCGTCCGTCCATCCATCCACCCATCTTGAATTGGACACCTTTGGCACAAGTGACTGCCCAGAAAGACTGGAACTGCAGGGCTCAGACTTCCTGTGGCTCTTGCTGTGTGAAATAACAAGCCCCAAACCTGTGGCCTGCAAGAGTCTACAGAATCACCATACCAAGCTCTCCAAACACATAGAGCAGGAGCTTTGTTTGCTTCTGATCTTTTGTTTGACTTAAGTCAAATCATTGTTTCTTGACTACTTGTTTCTCTGCCATTAGGCTTGCACTGACATTAAATGCCACCTTTGTTTGCAGTCGTATCTTCCTTACCTTTCTCCTGACAAATTACCTACAGTCAGAGGTATACAAGTACCCGACAAAGTGATCAGCTGCACTTCAGTTCACAACATCATGTTTAGTTATATTTTTCACCCTGCCAATACAGCCTGAAGGGATGAAGCTGCTACAATTGGACAGACAAATAGTAACCTCTTAGATATACCACAGAAGAACATTTGATGCACTTCAAATCATAATCATAAGCCAATTTAACTTAATCTGTTCCCTGGTGAGATATTCACTTGCTTAGATTCAGTTAGTTTTGCCTTTTTGGACCCTTCTGGGAGTACTCTTTTAAGCTAACTGCATCATGAATCTTGCCTGCACTGTTGCTTTGAATGATTCATGGAGGTGTGCAACAGTCCTACAAACAGGTGAGCAATTGATTTCCACAAAAAAGTTTATGAAAATATTAGAGAAGAGATTGAATACAAATGGACACTTATACCTCATCTCCTTGTGGCAAAAGAGCAACTAAATTTTTTTAGCAAATGACTGCCATTTATATTTCCACACTTAAAGCCCTTGGTGTACAGAGTCCCAGAGGGGAAACAACATACAACAAAAAAAAATGAAACTCATTTCCATATGACATGGGAAGAACTCTGCAGATAGAAAATAATAAGAACTGTACAAAGAAATATTTAACACATCAAATAATATGATGCAAACTTGAAGAATTATTTTTCAAGCTATCTTTCCATTCCCATAAGCAAAGAATTTTTAGTATTGGAAGAGAAACTGACAGGTCACATAGTACTGATTACTTCTGTGTTTAACGTTATACTGAATTGAAAGTTATCTTAAAATATAATAAATATTCCTCAGATACCACTTCTTTATTTAAGGAGAAATTATCATTTCCTACACGTGATTGTGAATGGGGAGATCTGGTTGAAGAGCGGGCTTGGCTCCCCAGTTTGGGTAGCAAAGGAGTTGCAGAATTCTTGTTTTGAGTGGGAGGATTAGCCCTTTGAGTAAGACATAGGTCAGTGAGGAATAACTAACAGCTGGAAATTGAAACCAGGAAAAGCAGAATCAGTTCCCCAGTCTGAGACCAGGACAGCAAGCAGTATCACCAATACAGTGGAAACACCTCAAGCCTCTTCCTGTGAAAGGAAGACAACAACGCCTCTTCATCCTATAGGAGTGTTATGAGGATTAGTGATTGCAACAGCCTTGGCACCTCAGAATTACTTAATATTTATGATGATCAGTCCCCTCAAATTTTCATGCTGAAGATATCTAGATGATAGGTGAGTAGCATTTATATGATTGCAGTACTGATATATATAAAAAATGACAGCTTCATAACATGTTAATTTTTTCCCAGTTAATTTCGTTTACTCTAAGGACCTCTTTCTGTCTAAGAGGTAGGTACATACTGCTTTATAAAATGGATTAAACCCAACAAGAATGTTGGTTTAATTTATGGACGGATAATTCCGCATTTTTTTTTCTTGTCATGATAAGGAATTATCATTTTGCTAACAAATTCGCATTCATCCTCATGCATCACTGAAAATAATTATGGAAATGAGATGAAGAGCACTGGAATCAACCATTCTGTGGTTATAGAGGGAGAGGGGATAAAGATATTCAGAAGAGGAGACTGAAGCAAAAGGCTTGAATGATTAATAACTTAAAGGCCTGTATATATTATTCATTCAAAATGTTTATAATCATGTCAATAAACATCAAATATACAAACTTGCAATTGAAGGAGTGTCCTCAAGAATATAGCAGAGCATAAAGCAAAATAATGAAGATAGCAAGAAGCCACAAGTACCATTCTGGTCAATTCTAATTAAGACAAATACCTTACTATCACAGCTAAAGGGTTTGCTTCTTATAACTAGGGGTGACCAAATGACACAGCATACAACCTGCTTGTTTTGTGCCTGTGCAGAGCATGAGAAAGTCCTGAAATGTTTGACGCTTCTGTGGGACAGGAAAACCATTTCTCATCCAAATTTAATTCTGTATTGATATGACAATGAGCATTCAAGTGGTCAGGTTTGACAAACTCCTTTCGTTTCCACAAAATCCCTCTTAGTGCTGCTTAGTGAGCAGAGCACACTATGGACAGAGAAGCAAATGCACATACAGAACTGCTTGCAGAAAGGTGCTGGCCTATTGAGCTTGCAAATACAGGAACATTTATTTTATGTTTAAAGAGATTGAAAATTTGATCAAACAAAGAAAACTGACCTATAGCAATTCAAACAACCACTCAGAAACAATAATAAGTCAACATTATATTCCTAGTTCCCCTCTCAAACAGTATCCTAACTTCATCCTACTTCACAGCTGCAATACCAGCATGAAAACAATATTTAATCTTTAAAATTTTTCTCTCATAGTACTAGAAAATTCATCACGTGTGTGTGTGTGAAACTCCTGAATTCTTCAACACTGGCATGCCAGATTAACTACTTTATTTTAAACATTCACTGTCACCAGTTTTTTTCCTATTTGTCTTTTTTCATGTTTTTATTGCATCTATTTTTATAAGAGACATAATTATACCCTGCAGATTTTCAGTTACTGCATGTTTCCTAGGCATTTTAAATTTTATGCAGACATAGCAGCCTGTGAAAGAGGTGAGGCTCTAGGTATTTTAGTGAAAGGTAAACAAAAAACTTCAGCAATAGTATTTGTTTGATGTTTCTTGTAAAAACTTGATATTTAATTGGCCTTGAAAACAACTCTTAATTCCTCAGATCCAATCTACCCTTTGTTCAGTTTCAGATAACCCATTTTTTTTTCCCTGAACTTTACTGATTTATTGAAATAAAGTGGCTATTTAGGCATCTTGTTAGAAGCACCAGAAACAAAGATTTGCTTTGTACAGTCATGTGGAGCATTACGTGTTTCCCCCTTCCACTCTGTTTTGGAAGGATCCTGCCACATGGAAGAAAAAAAATGAATGCTCGTTCATTCATTTCTTGGTTACTGACAACATCCACAAATGTAATAATTACAGCAAATGGCAATGTTGATTTCAAGCAATGGAGATAATCAGACACCAGAGGAACAGAACCATTAGGGGATGAAAAGCCTGTTCTAAGGTGACTTTAATCAAGTTACGATTGGGACTATACAATACTGCTGAGAGTAAATACTACAAGAGTAAAGAATTGGCTTGGAGGGAGAGGAGGTCCCTGTCTTTCCCAATTCCTAACAAAGAGCAACCATGCTGCTGACCATGATGAACTTTATTATCTGTTGTCTAGGAACTGAGCTGAACTGCTCAGCGTCAATGGAAAAGGATTTCTCCTATCCCTTTTTGAAATACACAGTTCTGTACTTAAGGATACCTATCCATTCATTGTTCTTATATCCTGATCCACGATGCCCTTGCTAATCTTAATCTTATCAAAACCTACAATTACTTGGACATAAGCATTCATTGTTCTCTGCTCATACCAAGATCAAAAACTGTTAGGAGCTAACTACAAAGCCAGATCCTGTGAATTGAAATGATTGTTTTATCACAAAGGAAAGCTACCTTTTATGAAGACAAACATCAAGTTTTACAAATACAGATCTGGGAATCAGACGTGTCCATGATCTGTCATGTACCTAAAGAGAACTTTTTTCCACTGTGCCCTCATTAGCCTTAATTTAAGTTTTCAGAGCTCCTGTTTAAAATGCTAAAATCTATCACAAGGCTACCCATGACAAGTGTACAGCTCTTCCCCACATAGCTATGTAAGTTTAACACACTTAGAAAACATTATCCAAATTAAAACTGTGTTATACCTTCTCACCTATAGCATTCATCCTTGCTTGAAGATATCAAATCTAAGAGAAAAAAAGAAGTTTCTTCTTTGGTTCATGTGTTCCCTCTGAATTTCTGTCCAACTATCCACTGAATATTTTGTTCATTATTCACCTGATCAGAATCAAGTTACTAAACCTGTTTACAGTTTTTTTTCCACTCTCACATTATCAATTCCTTCAACCACAAAAGCAGTGCTCTTTTTTTCCTTTTGCCCCTTTTTTTTAAACAGCAATTTGTAAGTGAATCATATCCACATCTGTTTAATAAAAAAGTGTTTAGAAATGTATGTTATCTAAAAACTACAGTATTTTTTAAAATTGTCACAGTTATCTGTAAGCTACTTGAAGTACGAATGGCATTTTCCTACACGTTCCCCATGACAACAACGCAACATACCCACAGCCTAGAGTCTAGGTTTTCAATATTTTAAGAAGAAATAAAACTGACGCTTTCCATTGTTTCTATCCCCAATACCTTTCATGACTCTTGGTAGTCTCTGATAAATGAAGAAGCCTGAATAAACAGATTTCTTATTCTACACATGCGATGAGACATAAAACTTCCCTGAACTACTATTAAGAGCCAGAACATTCAGCCACCCTTAAGAACCGTTCAACAAACAAACAAAGATCTTTTACTTTTCCTGTTTTTTTAAAAATTTGTGTAAAAAAGCAAAAGAAAACTCGATGATTCTTAAACAAATTATGAGGATGAAAAGGTCACCTTAAACACACAAATATATTTCATCACCAATCATCAGCATACTGAACTGTACTGGGAGCAAGGAAAAGGGCAGAGAGTAAATGGAATGCACATGCTGTGGCTTAAAATCAGAGTACATCACACAAGAAACTGACCCCAATAATACAATAAGAATGTTATACTCCTAATATTTAAATACAGCGAAAAATATTTTTTTTTCCACACAGAACTAGCTTTAATGTTATGCAACCATACAAACGTTGGTGGGAAGAGGAACAGCATTTGGAAAGTCCCAACCAAACATTATGAGTCACCTAGTCCAGTTCTATCACACAACCAAAGCCTCCCAAACAAGCCAGTTTCCTCAGCAAAATTAAACAGCCCAGTATAAACACATCACTTGCAAGGGAGCTTATAACTTAGCAAGAGACACACTATGACCAAGGGCCAAACTCAAAGGAAAAAAAAAAAAAAAAAACAACCACCAAAATGAGGAATACAACAAAAAAATCAAACTGCAGCATCCATCACCTCTCACTAATTTGCTCTACTAAAGAGACACATGGAGGAAAGGCAGGATATAGCTGGGTTTCTTAAGTGGCACAAGGTGTTTGTGTTTCAGCAATTAAATCTTGCCTTTAATTTCAGCTGATTAAAATTAACAGAATATATCCCATTCTCCTTAATAGCTGTCTAAATTGCTCACCAACATATCTGTCTCCTTAAAATCTAGGAGACCATTATCAAAATCAGCTAGTTATTTTTAATGTCGTACTTTTGAGACATCCAACTTGATAAGAATTTCAAAACACCAACCCTGTATTTCCTATAGTAAAGGATTATGTTTGAAAACATGTGGCTGGGTCATTAACATTATTTATTTAGACACTGGGTAAGTTTATACATATTTTAATAGAAGAGTCAAGGAACTTTTTAATGGATGTTTTCCAGTTGAAAACTTTTATTTGATGAAGCCAAAACTTTTTTTCAAAAACATGTTTAGTTTCCATGCAAGTGCCTGTCAGAGGTTTTCTGGATGAAAAATACAATTGCTGGCCAGAAAGAAAGACCACCTGCTATTGTGAGAATACTCGTCTGAGATGTGGGAAACCCATTTTCAAGTCCCCAGTTTGTTTAATTTATTCCAGGAAGAAAACATCTATTGTTCTAACACATACTGGAAACCAAATCATTATTATTCAATAAATTCTTGCATTGCAAACAGTTCTACATTTTTATTATATTGAATGAAATTTATGAAAACACTCCAATTTTATCTCATTTACAACAATACAACCACAAAAAATACTCTTGGGTTGGAACAGTCAATATGGATTTACATTTTCACCTCTAAAATAATTGATGGGGTTAAAATGGTCAGTACAGATTTGTATTTTCACTTCTAAAGTAATCAAAGTCTCTGACATAATCCATGCCATCCATGACCTGAAGGCACATGCCACTGTAGTCAGTGGGCACTGTGCCATTGATTTAAACAAAATTTCACTCCAAAACACTTGGAATAATTCTGCTAACTAAAAGAACATTCATCATATTTTCAAATGCCAATGTACTCCCACAGATTTACTTATGCCTATCGGTCCATAGCCAAGGGAAATTAGGAGGATTTAATATCTGTGTTGAGATGATTAGGATGAAGAACTTTAAGTGATCTTACTGGGGATATCAGGATCCTCCCATGAAGCTTCAAGAAAATCTTTTTTCATAGTCAGTGATACCATGTTTTCAGCAACCTGTAATGCTACAAATTTTATGACTTTTTAGTCTTAGATATAGAGTACTCAGCAGGAAAAACTTACCTTATAGGTACATATCAGAATTCATTGCGTGATCATGTGTCTGCTTGAGGGAAGGAACCTGAATGAATCTAATATTTACCCTTGTAGTATTGATTATATTAATTTTTAAGTTATGCTGGAAACCCTGTTAACTGAAAAAAAGTAATGATGATCCTTCTGCATGCCTTTGGTTGAAGCGTCATCTGTGTTTCTCGTTGTTTTTGGAGATTTTAGTAAGACAGACATTAATCCTTTTTCTGTATGTGGCTTGCTGAGAAAATAACTGAATTTATAGCATTAAAAGCACCAATTTTGCCTAAGCCAATGGCTTGCAATTTTGAAATATTGAACTAACCCTCACTCTATGAAGAAAGTTTCAAAAAATTAAGGAAAACATACTAAAAGAAAAGAAAATGCATGCTCACAAAATTTGGGAAAGGCAGGCATAGAGGCAGAAAGAAATCAGGCAATACAGGCATAGTTCCCAGTTTCATTCCTGATTCTTTCAGTAATTATATCAGTGACACTGGGAAATTACAGATTTTGTACTTATGCTCCCTGCAATCAAAATTAAAACAAAAAAAAAGGCGGGGGGGGGAGCTAAATCTTGTAAAAATGTCCTTGTACCAGGACAACTGTACTTCTGAGCTCACACAAGTTTTCTTGAAAGATCCCACATTTCAGGTGTTAGGGCCTTCAGCTATTAGTATTTTGTTCTCAGACCAAACTTGGAGCTGCAAGCCCTGAAGGAAATGGTAATCTCAGGAAATACCATCTTGTGTTCAGAATGTGTAAACATTTGTCTGTCTTCTCCATACATGAAGCCTGGCAGATATACATTACCCACAGGCGCTCAAGACCACTTTTGTCTGGGTGATAAATTCTTCCTTAGCTATAAATCAGTCATTCAGAAAAGAATCTCCATTAAGGGGTTCTTGATGTTCGCTCTCTTCTACAGTCTGGTTTTTAACACTTCATTACACTTAGATTGGTTAATTAGTACCACTAACCAAACAAGGATGGACCCCCAGTCCTGGAGGCAGTCTTTTGTCCTAGTCTTTACTCTGCCTTGGGAGATTGCTTATTTAGTCTATTTGTTTCTTTTTGCTCACCCAATTTACCCTAAGAGAGCTAAATCAAATACTTTCATGTAGGGAAGTCTAATAACCCAAAGTAGCTAAGCAGTAACATCACCTGAATGATTCACTCACATACATTATTCCTAAAATTGTATAGCAGTATTTTTAGATTATACAGTAGCTCCATTGTCTTCTGTATCTCCTCCTTTCAAAACCTGCAGGAAGAGGTAGACATTTCTGGTTCCATAGTGTACAGGACAGCTTTTTCAATGGACACACAAAAGGTACACAAAGATGTTTAAATTTGGCCATAAACACTGTGTATTTTCAACAAGAGCAAGAAGTCAGAATCAATAGCAGACACAGAGAGCATGTTGGGAGAGAGACAACTCATTTCCCAGACTCAGTTTACAGGCCAGTATAAACTAAGACCTGAAAGAAATTATTAGGTCAGGGGAAAACTGGGCAAGTATATATATACATATATAATTTTTTCTTCCATTAAGTTCTACTCTGATGATGTTACTCTTTGTCACTCCATTTTATATCAGTCAAAGCTTAGGAGGAGAATTTCACAGCCACATCCACACCCTGCTGAATGAGCTGATGCAAATATTACTCATGGAACAGGTGATGTGGTTCTACTCAGACAGAATTGCTGGCAGAGCCCTGTTCCTTAGGAAAAGTGTGCACAGAGCTACTGAGAAAAAGGGAAAGAAAGTGAATAGATGCACAGATGCTTCTTGCAACAGGACCCATAATACCTACTTCTCACTCCTACCTTCAGAATAAATTCGGTGCTTTTGTAGATCTCATATACTATGATGATAAAGACTATGAAACAAATCAGATGTATAAGTCTTTTCTCAGAAATTACAAAATGGAAGGCTTTCATCAAAGGCAGAAAGCTGCTGTGATGACGTGACTTTTGAAAGTCTGTGCTACACCAGTAAGACATAAGGAGTGATAGAGAAAGTGAATACTGATACAGGAAATAAAAGTAAAGAGTGGGAGGAATTGATTAAACCACTGAAGAATTATGAGAGACTGGTTTAAAATAAGATGGAGATTGGGGCAGCAGATTAGGAGAGGTGGAGTTGAGTGAGTCATACTTCTATAACTCTATTTACTTTAGTAGAAATACCAAAAATATTTCTGTAACAAATAAAAACCAAAAAACACAGAGGCTTCAGAGCTTACATGCTGCTCAGTGCAAGCAGAAATTCAGGTGGAGGGTGGAATGAGAGGGACAAGAGCTAATGAGGCCTCCAGCCCATGAAAGAGGATCACTGAACCCTAACCTCTATCTGCCCATGGGTCATAATGTCTATGTGATTATTTCAGACTCTGTCTTGAAAACAAAAAGAAACAATACATTAAAATAGTGTTATTCAAAGAAGTGCCAGCAAATACTTAAAATATTGGAAATAATGCATTTCAGGAAGAGAAGGTAAATAGGCTGGCTGTGTGTCAATTAGCATAAGAAGCTTTTTGAAATACAAGCCCAATTTGTTGTCATTGTTCCTGTCTAAGTTAGGACAAGATCTCATTCTTCAGCTACATATGTAAAGTCACACTATTGTCACTGTCATATTGATTATTCCAAACATCTGCAGTAAAAATATTAATCTGATTATTGACCAGATGGAAAATTTATCTCTTGTTAAAGATGTATGCACAAATGTCATGAGCTGACAGAGAGTCATGCCCATTAGTGACTGCAAAGATCTGCATTTACAGAGCCTGCAGAGCTGCAGGATGAATGGCGGAACTATTAGTATAGACCTAATTTAGTATAGATCTATACCTTATTAGACCTTGGTGGTCTTAGCCGTGGTAATACTGCTAAGGACTGTTAGCTTCTGCTACTTGTGCTGGCACTTCCATTTCTTACTCAGGGAATTAGCATTGAGAGTATTAATTACAGAAGTCAGAACACAGTAAGATAAAAAATGCTGAAGGAAATTCTCAGCTCACTCAAAGCAGAAAAGAAAGAATGTAAGGATTTTTTTCATATGTTTAATGCCAATTAGTAAAGCATGGTTGAGATTAATCATGGAATTAAAAAGCAATTAAACATTGCTATACTAAATTACTATTATGGTTACTATTTACAACTTGGTTGTGGCGAATAATCAGAGAGACTGGTGCTCATTATAATAGATAATGTATAATTAGGTAATATTATCTATCTTACATACCAAATGGTTGTCACAGATCCCTTCTTAAAAATGC
This sequence comes from Harpia harpyja, assembly GCF_026419915.1. NCBI lineage: Eukaryota > Metazoa > Chordata > Aves > Accipitriformes > Accipitridae > Harpia > Harpia harpyja. The sequence goes on from NC_068941.1 coordinate 38,188,148, forward strand.
CTGTCACTATATTTTAGAATAACTTAAAAAATAATAAAATACTATTATAATAAAGCACAGTATAGTAAGTAGGAGAAAGGAACAGGTTCTAAAAAATGGCTGAGACATTGCTTGGTAAGTTGACCTTTCAGAAATACCCACTCCTTCACTGATCTTCTAAATGAAAGGCAAGATTATTTTTAATTACAGCTTATGAGCATAGATATAAGTATTCATAATGAAAAGTCACTCACATTTAAGCCAGCTACAGTTTTGCTATTATAATGCAGAATACCACTTGAGTTAAGGTTGCATGACAAATACCATTCTGCTCTGCTGTATTTCAAATTCTTAATTCTGAAATTTTTCAACTGTGACATAGCTTTTTTCCCCAAGATGAGGTTCTAATTCTTCAAGGAATGTTATACAGGGACAGAAGGATAAACTTCTGTTCAAAGGAAGATCCTCCTTACAGAAAAGTTTAAGTGCAAAACCACCAACAAAGAAGGTGTTCTTTTGTGAGAGAAGAAATAAACTTCTCCCATAATACAGGAAAAGATCTTGCTTTTTTAAATAGCTTTAACCACGGAAAACAGCAGAAAATTGAAAGTTGGAATTTGACATAAAAATAACCCTCACTAAAAAGAAATGCCTATGAGTGTTTTATCAAAAAAATGGTTTAGAAAAGCTTTTCAAAAGAGCACTGTCTGCATACATGTCTGAACAGGATTTTTTTTCTAAGCTTTTGAAGAGCATGGCTAAGGAAGACTGTTCCGAACACGTGTGTCGCTAACTCCACAGAGAGAAGGAAACCCAAAGCCACATGAAAAATTGGTTGTACTTCTGGCTACTATGCAAAGTTGCTGTTTCCTCAAGTAAAACCAAATTTCAGTGCTATGTCACTATTTACAACAGTTATGGAATGAAGGTTGCTGAATGGCATTAATGATACATTTATGTTTTAATTTTCTCAAGGTTGCTTTTAGGATTAAATAGCACTGGAGTTGGTTACCCTTATTTCTTACTCAATTGTTTTCTATTCCTTTTCTTAGGTATCACTGACACTCCTTTAAAGGTCCTGTCTCACCATAAATAAAACATAATGATTCAAATAAAATAATGGTATAAAATGGACCCAGGTGGAGTATCGCTTGCGGTACCAGAAAAGACTTTGCTCCAAATATTCCTGAGTATGGTCTCACATGATTTGGATCTTTCTGGCAGTGCTGCATTTCACAGCCTGTGCAATATATTGTGAAAATGGTAGCCGAGGTCAGTGTTACCAGAGCTAAGATGCAACACGCAAGGACTCCCATGGGAACTTTGCTTCCAGCTTTCCTTAGATTAAATTCAAAATCTTAAAATGTTTTTGAACAAGCTCAGGTTCTCCTTCCTATTCATAGAGCACATATCCTGTGGGATTAAAAATGACAGGCATCTGCTTTGGTGAGGTTGGATGTAATAAGAGTATGATGACAGGATTTGCATTCCTTCTTTATGCAGAAACGCAGACTTTCTTTTGAAGATGAATTGATAAAACCCAAGAAAGGACAGTTCTCTTTCTTGGTATAAAACCAGGTACAATTGAGAACAGGGGCTTGGTTTCATTTCACAGTCCAATATAAAAGCTCATTAGCTCAGAGATCTTCAACTATCCCAAAGAGACGCAGCATTTATACTGTGCTGCTTCGTTACACCTGTGTTTTCAGAACCACAGAATGGAATTTCTTTTTCAATCTTCAATTCTACAGCAAGGAGGTGGGAAAGGTTATTATCATGTTGCTAAGGGAAATGCATCATCCCATCATCAAAAGCCAATATTATAGACTGACAGTATTTGGAAAGAGTTATGGCTTGTAAAACCAGTCATTCACATTACTACTGGAACAATATTGCTCTCTCTTGGAGTGAGTCAGGGAGAAATAACAGAAACTGTTACATTTTATGTTACTTTTATTTCTATTTAAGGGCATTGGCTGTGAGATGTATTGGACCTTTTCCTGGCCTAGTCTCCATTTTACTTGAATTCCAAAGGAAAATGTTTCCTATTTTGAAAATTGACTGAAAATGAAAGATTAAATAACACTTCCTGCCCTTTTTTTTTCAGTTTCTTGTACCATTTTCTACTATAAAATATAAAGGAAGGAGACTTTTAATATGAAGAAATACCTTCATTTTTTATTAGAGCAACTATTGCACTTCAAAGAAGTCATTTACAACCCATTTTGAGCTATACAAGTACTATTTCCTTTAAAAATAAATAAAGGCACTACGGTGTATTTGTCAGAGTGCTCCTGATGCAGAGAGAGCAGTGTTTGCTTACCTCAGCTGCGAATTTAAGCATGAGAGTTTATTGTAACAATTTCAAGTTAGATTTTCTTACCTCTTACACATTTATCTGAGCTGAGCAGCCCATTTCTTTGTATGTGACATATCTTAGCGGTTTCCCAGGCACAGGGAGAAACAATAACTACCAAATCTGCCTTATAACGTTGAGTAGACTTTAATGTGCATTTAATGTAGTTTCCCAAGAAAAAGACATGTGTGCTCTAGTATCTCGGCACAACATTTCTCAATTTCAGCCAAATCTGATTGAGAGCTAGGGGTCTTGGAAACATTAAACCCCAAAAGAGGAATGAGAATCAGTGAATAGCTGACCACAGATATCCCATCTGTACCTCCACTGATGAAACCACCAAGCAAGAACAATCCTTAACCATTCTAGTAACAGGAATCAGCTGGCTAGCTAGCAGGTTATGAACTGTAGAGTACAACTCTTGCACAGACATACAAAATATGGGAAAAAGGAAAAAAAAGCCCAAGTTTTTTTATGAGGTTGGCCAGGTCTGAAGGAGGCTGGTATTTCCTGTGCTGGAGGCTTGTGCAGGAGAGACACAAACTTTACGTCATAAAACTTCATTAATTCTACTTCCTCGGTTTTAATTCAGTGTCATCACAAAGCGACTGAAAACACAACCCAAGCTACTAATTGTTTTCATACAGTAGGTGGAAACTTATGGGGGAAAGGGGAAATTTTAAAATGGATGTTCCTGTGAGTGTAACTTTGTCCATATTATGACACACATTTAAGACAATGGTGCTGAAAACCCAAGTTCCCTCTTCCTTGTCTCAGCAAACAACTGGCAAGGCGACTGCTTTGCTTGCAGCTGCAGCACTGCTCTGAATATATACCTGGGTGGCCTCAGGAGACCTCTTCCAAGAGGCGGACTCTGCCTAAGGCCATTCTGTGCCCCAGGGCTGGATACCATGAAGTCAGGTGAAAAAGTGACATAGGGCCACTTGTTCCTTGCAGCTTAAGCCTTACGAAGTTGCAGATATTGTCCCATCATTTATTATTAAAATTAACTAAAATGACAGGCCTGTGGCTTACACCGGATTTATGCCAAAACTGTTCTTTGACATACCTTTAACTCCCGTATTTTTGCAGTAAGTAATCACTGTTTCATTAAAACACGCACTTGCAACATAAAGAGAAATCTGTTGATGAAAAATGACATACATGCATATACAGGAATGCACATATCAAAATGTATCACCAGCAGATGAGATGGATAAAAACACAGTCTTATAAATAATGGTTTATAGCTCTAGTCTGCTAGAAAAATAATCCTCTCAAAACCAATAATGTTTTATTCTAGGTATTTCTTGAAAACTGCATGGTGTATATATAAGAACATCTGCTGATATCACAGTAATTTAAAGAAAAGGAAGCAGTAATAATAGCACTTCATAGTACACCAGATAACACGATAAGCCAAAATTCCTATACAATATTTATTATAAAATTAATTCACCATACCTTGAAAAATAACGGCTCCTCAGGAAGAGGGCTAACAGGGAGTGAGGTGGTGCTACTAGCTGGACTCATGTCTGTACTCTGAAAGAAAAGCACACAGGAGGTTGCATTTCCAATCAAGTTCTACAGACATCTTTTTACATTTGGGGAAAAAACCCAAAGAGCTCAAAACCAACACTGAAAATCCAACAGAATTAGATTGACAAAGCAACTGCAATCTGTACGGTATTTACCTTTATTTAGTAAAAGTATTTCACTAATGAGTAAGTACTTTGCATTTTCTTTATTTTAAGTGAACTCCCCATTCAAAGACTGAAACATATGCACAAGTACGCAAACATATTGTGTCTACAAAAGAGTAATACAAGAGGATAACTGAGAACACAAAATTTTGTTCATATAGAACAAGCTACGATATACAATTTTTTTTTTATTATTTTTATTGGTTTTTGGATGGCCCAATAGTAAAGTTAGAAGGCAAAATTAACAGGAAAGCACTATACTGCAGGAAAGTATTTGGATCCAAGTTTAAAAAAAGATCACTTTCATATGAGTCAATATATCTTACAAATGAGCACTAACATATGAAAAGAAACAGGGAATACCAAAGTTAATCATGAAAATAAGTCAGTATACTTCAATGGACCTATCCAGCCAAAATGCTTGAAAGATTGATCTAAAAACCCACTCCTTTTTTAGGTAATATTTCAGTAACCTGTTGGTTAGCACGGTCATTATTTTTACAGATGTGACAGATATGAAAAGAAGTGTGGAAACTTAATAATTTGGAACAGTAATAATAATAGAATAACAAAATCTGGATTTAAAAGAACACACAAACAATACCAAGATTGTTCTGGAGAAAACTAGAATATATGATACTTCTTGGGAAATAGGTCCTTAAATGCTAAAATGAAAAAATCCACTACCACCACCACCAATAAAATAGAAAAGATGTAATGGAGAATATAAAAAAAAAGTTTGCATGGGCTAGAAGTTCATTTCCTTTTCACACTGTGGCACTGCAATGCAGAATGATTTAATGAACTCAACTTATGCAAGTAACTAATCAGATATCTGGTTTCACATCACTATGAATCTATTATGACCCCTTCGATAAGTCCAAATTCTGCAAGTGAAGAATACCGCTCCACCCATGAAGTTCTAACAGTTCATTCATCAGAAGATTTTTATGCAGAGATACCATATTTTATTTAACCAATTGGTAGAGGATGAAAACTGAGATGAAATTTTGGGTATGAAATCCCTATGTCAGATATGAAATAGCAGGCACAGACTTCAAAGTTAACACCTACAGAGAAGATCACTGAGTTTAATTAGATATGTAACAGTTACACCATACCTGAAAGCAAAGGCAACAGTTACTTGCTAAATAAAAGGGATTCAAATAAAGGAGAAAGGAGAGGGCCATGGTAATTATTACCTAAGAGAGCGAGCGAGACGGGTAGTTTATAACCCATGGAACACAGAGAAGTTGTTGAGGAATAAGGGAGATTATAACATGTCAGAAAGCCAATACCTTTGTTGAATCCATTACTTTGATATGCAGAAACATTACAAATTTTAACATGGACTCCTGCACTTGATCATCAAGGAAGCTGACTGATAAAATTTACTAAAAGGAGGTGAAACATAGCTCTTTTAGATTAAACTCAAAGTGCAGACAAACCAGGAGACCTCCTCTGTGACAACATTCTGCCTCAAAAGCCAACAGTTCAGCTGAGGACAATTTGTCTTTTAATTTACACAGAATAGAAAAAAACTAAGAGGGGAAAAAAAATCAAGTAGCTGCTTTCCAAACCAAATCAAGTGCCCTAATTTGCAATTAAAATTGCGCACAAAGGCAGTCCAATCTTTTAAGCATTGAAATAGCCTCAGTATGCAGATTTTGCAAAGCAGATTGGTACATGTACGCTACATGAGCTGCAAGTTCTTCAGTGATAGCTGGAATCTAAGAAAGGTCGAACAGCCCTGAGGGTGGCGAAGTTGCTTTGACAAAACTTCTCAGGGCACATCCACACGATGGCCTCAGAAAAACATCCCCTCTTCCGTGATAACTGGACATGAGCCAGCCCAGGTCTGGATGCCATGCTGATGTGGCACTGTGCCTGAACTAGAAAGGCTGCTGAGAGGTGGGGTGTATTAGTAGGGGCACCATGATCATATAGCTTCTGGACTGCAAATGGTTTGAGTCTGGCCAGATAGGAGCATTGGTAGAAGAGCCTGTGTCTGTCTACAGCTGTCCATATATACATACCCTCAGTGGCCCCTCCAACAACTTCAGTAACTTTCCTCTCTAAGGAATGCAGAGCAACTTCTCTGCCAGTATAAATTAATTAAATCCAGTGGCGCTAACACTGTTTATTATAGCGGAGAATTGAGTGAGACAGCACCAAAAGGGTTGTTTTTTGAGCTATTAAAAAAACCCCCTTCCAAACTAATCACTGCTTTGAGAGATGTTGTCAGCTTGCCCTCCTGAAGGGACATATTAACAATTTCAAACAACATCACACCTCCCACCTAAATTTACCATCCACAGGGTATTTGTCATAATCACACTTTGCAGTTTAAAGCCTCCCATACATACAAAAAAACCACCACTGTAAGGAATTCACCCAATGAGGACTTTTTATTTGATGTTGCTTAAACCAATTCTGTTCTCATAATAGCAGCCACTCACTGCAAGTCTCACTTGAAGTTGATAGATTTTATTATAAATTAAACAGAAGATGCTACACCGTTAGGCTATAATCATATCTTATAAGTTGTAGTAGATGTTAAACATCATTTGTATCATAATTATACATATTAGGCAAAATTAGGTAAATTAGGACATCTCCTAATTTTGCAGTACTTAGCTGTGCAACTGCAATGTTTTAAAATGTATTTTTGATGTGCAGTGATACCACAGCTGGGTTTTGTAGACTGAGTCTTTTCCCTGTGTTGCTGGAAACCTCTGAGTGTTCTGGAGGGCAGAGAATTTGCAAAGCTTTAATTACCTAAACTCTATTTTTAAAATGTCTGAATACCAAGTAATTCAAGTATTTCTCAGAATAACAGTTTAGAAAACACCATCTTGCCCATGTCAAAAACAACCCTGTGAGCTTTTCTTTTAGTGCTCTTAGGCCATTTTTTAAATTTGGAGCAGGCTGTTAAAATACAGACAATGGACATTATTAGAATTTTGCCGATAACTGTTCCACGATTACAATGGTCAATGCTCAAGTTTTCTTCTAATTTCTAGAGCTGATCAGATTAAATATACATCATCCTTATTGTGCAACTGAATGGGTACCATGGAGTCACTGCTAGGCTGTGATAATAATTTATCCTCGGAAAGCAATGTTAAAAATGTGATTAACTATCAGGAAATTTCTTGATAATGAGGCAAAGGAAGAAAACAAGTCTAAGAGAACTAACTTTTCCCACTTCTGCATCCTGTTTGGAGATCCAAGATCAGGATCCTGCTTGTGGACAGATTTCCACCATTTTAGCTAGGTGAATGAGAAAGAAGTTCTTTCTGGAGCTGTTTTAAAGTAGTTACAGACTTGGTTTTGGTTTGTGTTCTTCCACTTCTGTATACCTGCCTCAAAACAGAATGTTTCATAAACCTACATACTGATGTAAATTGCCTAATGGCAGATTAGAGAATGCAGTCAGTGTTTTTCCAGCAATACAGAAGATCAAGTATATATAAACGCACATTGTTAAAACCATGTTCCTTTGAAAACTATAGTATCTTCCAGTCTTCAGCAACTGTTCTTTAAATGAAAACAGATTTACCTCACCTCATAAATTGGGATTTTTCTCACTACAAACCCTTGTCTTTAATCTGATCTTCTCTAGGGAGAGGCCTATGTATCAACCTTCGTTAATTGTACCATAAAATATGGACCATCCACTGTATATCATCCACTGACAGAAGCCAATTTAATTTGCTGTGACTGCTTTTCAACAAGGGTAAACACTGCAATGATAGTTGGCAGACATTGACTTCTCTGGAGATCAGTATCACAATTTATTGATCTAAGAAGTTAATACTGACAGAGAAAATCTTCAGTGGATATTAGAGCTAGAGATCAAATAAATCTTTATAATAACTGAAGAAAAGAAAAGACAATCTGTGTACTTTATAGCTTTTTCTAAGGAGTACTGGATGATTGCTGAACTGACTTTCAGGATAGTTTTAGTTGTATCATAAGTTACGCCAGTAAGTATCATTTTATAATCTAGAAGTCGAGTAGAACTAGGAAATTAAATAACTGCAGTCAGCAAGCTCAGCAGTGACATTCTGATATACTGAAGGTAATCAAAGACCTGCAAATGGATTTATTAATGGATCTGCACAACATCTCTATGAAATACTGTGCTTAAATATTATTAACCCATTTTATCAATGAAAGTGAAAAAGAAGGGGAAGTGATTTGCTCAAAGCTATGAAGGGCTCTTAAAAACAAAGATAGAAATCATGAACTCACAAGTCCAAGCACTCCAGTTGTTCATCCAGAGTGTGCAATGCTCCCCTACACACTTTGGAGCACTGCAATTTCTGTAGTCTCTATATTATTTAACATCATAAACAGTTTTTGCTGATACATACACTTCGTGCAAATAAAATTACTATAAACAATTGAGGCCAGAAAAATAAAAATTAGTTTTGAGAAGAAAAAATAGCAGACACATGAAATGAGCTTTCACCTCCCAACCCCCCACCATGTTTGATTAATTTTCCCCAACATCTCCAATCTCACTCACTAAGAATGGAAGTGCCTCCTTAAAATGTGTTTAGGCCTATTTTCTAACACCTTTGAATACATTCCAGGCGGTTATTTATAAACCTATTTCATGTGTCTTTTATTAGTAGGTATAGTTAATTATTCTTACTAATTACTAATACATGCAATTATCAGCTGAGACATCCAGTATTTGCCAGGTCCATTGCCTAGAGCTTGCTGCTCCTATAGTTTAGAAGGCTGCATGGGTCTTGCATCTGACCTGAGTTATTGTAGCTCCCATTGCAGGGGCAAACCATAAATTACAGCTGCTACTGCTTCTTGCTACCTCTTTTTATGCTAGTACATGAGGTGTGGATAGCCAAGTGAGTTTTTAGTGATTCAATTATCTACTGATTCTCAACCAGCACTTAGTATACAGGTGGACAGATTAGCCTCGATTCCTCTTAGAATCTAAGCAAACCTAATCACCTGAGCTGTGAAATGCCAAAGGAAAATTTCACTTTATTTTAAATAAGACATTGATCTGTCACTTAACAGCATTTGTATGTCTAGTACTGTTTATTTTAGTAGACTGAGTTCTCAGCAACTCTAAGCAAACACATTTAATGTAATATTTTGCACAATAATATTTTTCAGTGAGGAGGGATCAGGATGAAGACATTTTGTTGACTGCTATTTGTTTCTACTTTGAAAAATACCTGGAAAGATGCTCTTTTAGCCTTTTAATTAGGCTAAATTAATTATAAAGCCTATAACCAGTAAGCAACATAAAGAGTATATAACCAGTCCATGGTTTGTTGCAGGGCGATAGTGTTTGAAATAGTTTGGACTCAGATTATGTTTTTGCATTGTTCAATTTATATTTAATATATATTTAATTTACTCAAATATTTAAATTTACTAAGCTAGCTATCTCCCCTCTCCTTATATTAAATGCAGAAGTGTAAACATACTGAAGTACCAGGCACAAATGACTATTATTATCTGCTTTTCAGTTTCTAAAAATGCCAATATGAATATACCTAACATATAAAACATCTGATAACTGGCACAAGGAGAACACCTTAATAAAAATGGCTTTAAATTTGTAAACAAAGTAGAAAGCTGAACTAAGCCTCTAAACAGAGGCACAAGAATTGGAGGTTGCTGGTTTACAAGTGAGTACATACAGAGGGAAAAAAACAGTCTGTTTTTATAAGCATATAAATGTCACATTTCTCATAATAGGAAATGACATATATATCACTATATAACTAACAGATTTATTTAATAGCAAATATCCCTTCCTTTCTGCTCTTTATTTTCACCTTGATTTTTCATTGCTCATTCTTCCCGTTTGTCTTCATTCCCCGCTTTCCTTCACAAGACTTGTAATAAACAGAGACACAAGTTTCCTTGGTCAGATAACTTCCTGGCACACAGAGGTTAGATGAAGGGTCCATTAATATGTAGGAGAAAACCACTTTTACCTTCCCAAACAGCAAATTCAACTCCAGTTAACCTCTAAAAACCCCCTTCACTTCTATCTGCAAGCAGAATGTAATTTCAAATGTAATTTGGTCAATGACTTTGGGGTTAACATCTCTTTGTGAAGAGTACTGCAGAATCATCAATGACTGTCACTGTGTAAGTTGGGACTGCTACTATGATGCATTATATTAAATGCAACTCCAGTCATATTTTTATCCTAATGAAAACCAGGGTGTTGCTTTCACAGACGCAAACGCTTTGTTGACAACACAGTGGAGAACTGATTTCCTTGAGCAAAACTCTACTCCGTTTTCAGTTTCTATTGTTTCTTTCATACTTCATTGACTATACTATCCAGCCTTGACATTTTGTTATTGTATATTCTTCCCTAATAATATCATATAACATCAGCTTTTTCTGCTCTTTCAGCAGTCAATTGAGAGAACCAAGTACTCTCCTGGGATTTTAATCTGCAGGCTGCCTATTTCAATTGCTTTTATTTCCTTGCAGGAGATCTTTCAGGTTCAAATATATTTTGCTCAAAATGCATTCAGTTTTGTAGCAAATATGACGGTTGTCTCATACAGTTGGTTCAGTGTTTGGTTGTTTTTATTTTTTTTACTCCAGTCATAAAGACTTTCTCTTTCTCCAAAGTCTGCATCACAGCACTAAGAGTAACTACACTGATACTCCATACTACAGCCATAGCCTGAATCTGGAAGAAAATGTCTGCATCCATTCAAAGAAGATTCTGTCAGCAAAGTATCTCTGGGCTCTCTCAAACTCCTACATCTTCACTGCATACAGATCCATCATTTTTCTACCCTTCCAAATAAAACACTTAGGAAAGAAGTAATAAATTAATTAAACCAAGAAGGATCAAATCTGATAACAGAATCGCCTCGTCTCCCTCCCTTACACATTCATGTATGTTCTGCATCATTACGTATCATAACATACTGGGACCAAGATATAAGCTGGAGCCAAAAAGGATCAGATATTAATACAAACAATAGATGCACCTACAACTACATTAAAGAGGATAAAAAACATACACAGGATATACATTTATATGCTTCTGGATATGTGAAAGTAACTGTCTTGGTGGGTTAGGAAAAAAATGCTCCTGAAAACAGGTTGTTCTGTAAGTTCCTCTGAAGTATCCGCAGATGGCCACTGTTGAAGCCAGACGTGGATTTAGGTGCCAACTTCAGCAAAACAGTTCCTATGCTCACATACTCATACAATTAACTATTCTCTATGAAGCTCTGAAAGATGTTCATGATCTCCTTACAGCCTGTGTAACATCTTTTTTAGTCTACAAGAGACAGACGTGATTCCTTCAAGACAAAAATCTATTTGCACCTGCTATTAATGAATATTTTTCTTTAAGGTACACATTTTCTCATACACTAAACTCATGTCCAAAAAACTACACATGCTTTACTGTTCAGTACAACCCTTTGCCCTTAAGTACATCGGGATATAGGTGGTTATCTCCAGCAACACTGGTCAGTTTTCTGCCTACAGTTTCCATGACACACATTGTTTTCATCTGAATGAGGACAATGTTTCATAACATTAATAAAACTTATTTTTTAAATCTGAACATAATGAAGCCAGCCTAATTTTCATTAATAATTTGCTGCTCAATTGTCCAGTTGCTTTCTACCTTTATTTTACTTTGTAAGCATCAAGAACAACATTGCCAGATTTTCACACTGGTGTTTTAATGTAAGGCCATGTTTTATTTTTCTGTGTTTCTCAAAAAGATTCAGATGCCTTCAACTGCTATACGTTTCACTGAGGTTTTAACAAGCTACTTTGCACTTTCTAAATGTTGTGACTGCAATTATTCTCACTTCTTCATCAGTTCTCAGAAGGGTTTTTACAATTTCAGTATGGAACCACTTCTGACAGGGTATTTTAACTTATTTAGATGCAGAGGCTTCATTCTCAAAACTGTCTTGAGTTCCCCAATAACACCATAAAGGAAACATTTTAAACATCTGTATGCATCTGCTGCTAAATTAAGGAAGACAGATTTTTTTTTTTTTTTCCCCACTGCAAGAAAAGAAGCAAGTGACATTTAACAATTTGAAATATGCTTTCCCTGGCTGCAGCACTTCTTCTGCATGATGTTGTTAGAAATAAAAGGTAAACGTTTAGTAAGTTTTGCCACATTATTTGCTTCACAATGTTTTTAATAGTAATGTTCTTTAATGTTTTTAGCAAGTTGAATCCCTTTGTGTAATATAAGGCAATATTTCAGCTCCTGAAAGGTAGAAATCCTGATTACCATAGACACAGTTCTGAAGCATGCTAAGCCTGCTTTTTGGTTTAGCAAGCAGGTTCCAAAGCGGAGTTGGTCAAGGCAGAACAAATATTCCTTGATTTTGTAAATATGTGGTACCATGAGTTTCTACCTTCAGACAGCAGCTTTCATTCTTAAGGGAAAGGTTAAGAAGAATAAGGCACAACAGGAAATTCAACTCCCACCCTGGCAGAGGGTTCAACAGAAACTACCCCAACTGCAGTAGGCTCTCCACAGTCTTTATAGCTCTACTTGTTCCTCTTCCCTTCTCTAGTCTAATGCTTACTTCTCTTTCCACCAGCTCAAATCAAGATCTGTCAAGATTGCCTGCTCTTTCTTACCTCTTAGGGTACTTGCACAGCATCGTACTTCCCACTCCCACACCCATCCCATCACCAACACTACTCCTGTCGTGCCATCCATATGAACCTGAAAGTCTTCCCACCTTCTCTACCGTTCTCCCTTCCTTTGGTTGACACCCAGCCCCTTCAGCCTATATATAGAGGCTGATATATATAATATATTAGAATATATATACACTAAATATAAAGTATATATAGTAAATATATTAATATATATTTTTATATATATTTAGATATAAAAATACACTCAAAATTGACTGAAAGAATCTATGTAGTTGCTGTGATGTAGCAGCTCTACGATTGGTTTGCTACTGAAAAGATACACAGTGAAGCTGGTCAAATACTGCATGTCTGAAAAATATCTCAGGTTTCACTACAGTGAACCTTCACTTTGACACAGCTTCTCAGCCCCAAGCTCTGTACGATGTGGGGAGGCCAAACTGCATTGCTTAAGAAACTGATGCAACTTGCAAAGGAATGGAGGAGTTAAAAGTTGCCTGTACTAGTACTTAGGCATTGCATTATCGTTATTTTTAGAGCCCTCAGCTGAGCATTTTGTTTTCATTTTTGTGTTTTGCAATGGAGTGATATATTAAACTTGCTGAGATATCTGAACAGCATTTTATAAAGCCATTAGCAATAAAATATTCATTTTTCATTTATATTATGTCCAGGAATACAAATAAGTATAATTTCTTCCTACCCTTCAACATTAATAGGGAAACCAGGGAGAAAAATTGAACACACCTTTCACATTCATTTAACTACAATAAAATATAAAGAGCTTTTCAAATGAAAAATACTTTGAAAAAATAAATACTGTCTGTAGTCTTTGGAAGTATTGTTACAGGTATCTCCACTATTGTATTTATATATTTATTTATTTTCTTGTTTGGTAATTCTGCCAGGCAAGGTTAAGGTACTGGCTCAATCACCGTGTGATAAATCAGTATTCCTTGAAACAGCCTTGGTAGAACTATTATAAAAATAAATCAGCAAGAGTCAAAGCAAATGAGGAGACATGTCAGCAAACTCCTAGGCTCGTGTCATAGGCTAGAAGTTTATCCATATTCATGTTGTGCCACGAAGCAGCTGGCACCCTGGCTTATCTGATGGCAATCTCTCTACATGGCTCCATTGAGTTTATTTGCTTCTCTTCCCTTCCCCTTGCATCCACAACTACAATTTTAGCTCTCAGCAGCTGCCACTGCTTACGAGAATCTCTGTAGGCTCAGTTATGACAAAACCAGAAGTTTTTCTTGGCATTGCCATTGCATCTTTCACTCCTCAGCACCGCAGAAGTGATGGCAGGTGCTAACACCACTTGGCTCCTGCAGGGAGGCCGTGTGGTTGTCACTGCATCAGCTGCTTCCAGAGGCAAGCTCGTGCAGAGCAAACTGCATGTGACTACCTCGTCCTAGGCACGAGCTGTCATCTGAGTTACAAGCAAAAGCTAGTTCCCCGACTTCTTCCTAAAACCCCCAAGAACTCCAACAGAACTTGATATCCAAAAGGATATAAAACAACACCCAGAGAGGTCATAGGATCTGCAGGCAGCAGAAACACTCTGGGTTTAAGTGACGTCCGTCAGTAGAGCTGGGCTGAAGAGCCTGGCTCACATTATTCCTTTTGTACTCTGGCTCTTACTGCTGCTCCCAACCTTGCAGGGGTGCTAAGTTCAATACAAAAATTTCATCAGTCTGCTTTTTCATGCCTCTTAAAGTTGGGACAATTTTCTATTTCTCTGCATCAGATACTGCATACAAAGGACAATCTTGGAAAGGATGTTGCTCTGAGAATAGAGACAAATGTTTCTTGGCAAAGAGTTTGCACTGGAATGCAGGAAATGAACAGATCAAATATAAGAAACTTTTAGCACATACACTGCAAATGCAAAAACATACTTGTCGAACATTGCATTTTCAACAGAAGAAATCAATATTGAGGGAATGCTAAAATCAATATAGCTCATGCCTATCTATTTTATTATACCTTTCGATTAATGGCCACATGCATTTTTTGCCAGAACTTCTGTTTCAATCTGAGCACATGATGATGGCTTTTAAAAACTGCTCAGTATTTTTTTTTAACATACAACACTCATATTGCAATGGGTCTGGAAGCTGCCCACATACAATCAGAAGAAAATTCTGCTGTCAGGTTTCAATCCTTTCTAGTCTAATGGCTTCATTTCTTTCACTCAGTTATGCTTGTCCTTCAGTAGTATAAAGTCTAATTGGTTTCTGTATTAGAAGGGCGATGGATAGGTGCCCAGAAGCAGTTTTAACCCTTGTCATAGCCAGAGACACAGAGTTCAATGCCAGGAGTTCTGGGAAATCTCACATTAAACAAAACTGCATTAACACACTTTTTCAAAATAAGGAGAATTTGCAACTCTTAGTGATGGCTCTTAAAGACAATATATTAACAGTGAATACAAATGGCTTGCACATCACTTTTCTTTTGTTTGTTTTCTGCAAAACAAGAGTATCATATCTAGTAAACAGGAAAAAAAATGCCATTCTGTAGCTTTTTAACAGATGCATGCAAAAATCCAATGGAAAATCTTGATCATTTAAGTATGGTTTTCATGAAGGAGAACAATGATTTTCACAGGATTCTTGCTGAATGCTTCCTACAGGTTATTACAGGAAGATACCTAAACTTAAATTTAAGTAAGAATACTGTGGTTAGGAAAGCTACTTGCAGGTATATAATTTTCAGAGGATTTCTACAACATCACGCAAACTAGAAAACAATGAATACTATTATTTCCATCTGTTTATCATAAGTTTCCTAAAACAAAAGAACTCTGTTTTTAAAACATCACTAGTAAATGCTTATATTGGGAGCATGTGAAAACCGAGCCTAATTGCCTGAAAGTCAGACTGTGTTATTTTAGAAAATAAGATGTCTAGCATCCCAAAACCAGGAACTAAAGCCACTGAGGCTTGAAATCTTAAGGATTTTGTAGGAAATTACTATGCCATTCTTCATGAATTGTGATCCAGCTATAGCAGAATGGAACCATCCCACCAAATGCAAACTGAATCTAGCTAGGTCAGATACATGTATTAAGTATATGTAGTAAAAGTAAGAAAGAAATCATAAACCTTAACTATCGATGTTGTTAAACTCTTTTCAGGGGAATCATGCACAGCTTGAAGCATAATCAAGGAGAAGAAAACTGCCATTCAACGTTTGCCAGAGCTCCAGAAGATACATCTCTCCCCATAGGCAACAACGCTGGATTCCAAATGCCTACAAATGCATACCTGATGTCCTGTGTCCACATGGACTCCTAACCTATCCTAAACATCAGAAAAGAAAAAAATGCACAATATTTCCAAGTATTATATGAACAAGTAAATAATCTCAATTTATTTTGAAAAAACACTCATTCCACTGGGAGGCAAAAGTAATGAAGATTTTAAAACAATTTTAGCGAGAGTTTTTCTTGAACATAGGATGTCAGAGAACTCCAAATCTTCAAAAAGGCAAGCATGGGCCTTCAACAGATTTGCACAGCAGTAACTTATACCAAACAGTTACAGAGTTAAGTGCTGTTCCTGTTTTGCAAGCCATTTCAAGCAGATGAAGGGTACTGCCCGCATGGAGCATCATGTATAATTGGGGCCTGAAGTAGTGAATCACAATTAATAAAGTTCAATTCATGAAATCAACACCAATGAAAAAAGACAAGGAAAAATTACGTGGGGAAAAAATGTAAAAATGCATGAACATCAAAATAGCATTGTGTCGTGGTTTAACCCCAGCCACAAACTAAGCACCACACAGCCGCTCGCTCACTCCTCCGTGCTCCCAGTGGGATAGGGAGGGGAATTGAAATAAAAAGTAAAACTTGTGGGTTGAGATAAGAACGATTTAATAACTAAAGTAAAAATAAAATATACTACTACTACTAATAATAATCAGTAACGAAAAGAATATAACAAAAACAAACAAACAAAACCCCAACACTCCCAACCCAAAAAACCCAAAACAACAAAACCAACACACCAAGAAAAGGTAAGTGATGCACAATGCAGTTGGTCACCACCTGCTGACCGATGCCCAAGCAGTGATCCACCCCTCCCAGCCAACTCTCCCCAGTTTATATACTGAGCATGACTTTCTATGGTATGGAATATCCCTTTGGCTAGTTCGGGTCAGCTGTCCTGGCCATGCTCCCTCCCAGCTTCTTGTACACCTGCTTGCTGGCAGAGCATGGGAAACTGAAAAACGCTCAACTTAGGAGAAACGCTACTTAGCAACAACTAAAACATCAGTGTGTTATCAACATTATTCTCACACCAGATCCAAAACACACTGTACCAGCCACTAAGAAGAAAATTAACTCTATCCCACCTGAAACCAAGACACATGGATACTTTATTTTCTATTTTGATCAGTATGATCACTTCTGCAGCCTCATTTGAACACATTTATTATTGAAGCTGATTAATGGTTTATAGTAGAAAATGAATACAAATTTCAATTCTTATGATCATTTAAATACTTTTCAAGAGAAACAGGGCTTTCTTCTGCTGCTTCTCATTTAAATCTGTGCCTTGGGTGCACAAATTTAATGTTCACCTTACAGCATTTGTATAAGCAAGGCTAAATTAACCTGTGAGCCAAAGTTAGCCAGTTCCTCCAGGACTAAAGCAGCTTCTCCCCTATGGTCTGTCCAGGCAGGGAGCTAGTGCA
The DNA here is from genome assembly GCF_026419915.1 of Harpia harpyja. NCBI lineage: Eukaryota > Metazoa > Chordata > Aves > Accipitriformes > Accipitridae > Harpia > Harpia harpyja. The sequence continues at coordinate 38,205,557 of NC_068941.1, forward strand.
CAGTTAGTTAAGTCACGAACATACACAGTGAATAATCTGTTCTGGTCTACCTTCCCACATGAAAATTCTTCACACAATTGCCAGTGTGAAATATAACTAAATTCTATTTTAAAACTGGAAGAAACCCATTGCTCTGTAAATGCAAACTGTAACTGTGCAGTAAGTGCCTCTTCTGGATAAATCCCAATTTTTTTTCTCACGCTTTACATTTATAAAGCAAAATAGGGAAACTGGAGATTTGAAAAGGTCAAAGCCTTCTGTACAGAATAATGCAATTCTCCAGCTAAGAGTACTGTACTCTTAACAACTCAGCTTAAAGTCTGCTGAGTGATTATTATCAGAATAATTTCTAAAAATAGCATCAATAGCTAGATACTGGGAGGAAAGAGAACAGGGTGTGACTGCTGAAAAACAAGCCTGCGAAAAAGAGCCTATGTCTTTTGTGCTTATTTTGACATGAGCCTTTAAGCATTTAACTTTCTGAATTTCAGCTACCTTCACAAAGATACACCACTCATTTGATATATTATATTTAAAGGAAACATTCCTTATTTTTACATGTTTTGTGAAATATGGAGTCTCTGTTTTCTTTATCCTAAGCAGACTAAAGAATCAAATTTAAAAGTATGTCAAGCAATAAAATAATAAGATACTGTGTTGCTATAGGAATCTGAAAAATTCTGAAGACAAAAGTCACATCCCTCAGATTTCAACTGTATATTAAGAGTAATTTGCATAAAATACAGTATTATTTTTCATGCATGAAAACGTCACAGATGGAATCTGAAATAACTCACATCATACCAAAAAAATTGCCCTACAACTCGACCAAGAGCTAGAATAAATTGTTGATTAATAACACTAACTCCAGAGGTCTATTTTCTGTTTATTCTTTTTGAAGAATTCTTTATGAAGAAGGGGTGGGAGTGGGTTTCTAATGTTGCATGACTGTCTTGTAAAAACAAATGACTTTTCAGATCTCTTCTTGAAGGCCACCAGTCAAGAACAGATACATTTTGTTTCTGGTTGCCGGGGGATACAGAAGACCATTTTCACACAGTGAATCATCACTGCATTTAAAAAATGGTGTTAGCAGGAATTTGTCACCAATATGTGGATGAGTCTTTCTGTCACATTCAGTGATCCTGCAGTGATCTAGTCCTGATGTAGGATGAGATAATTGTTTTTTAACTCTCAATAATTATCTATCCCCACGGCCTTTACAAAGTACATATTGCCATTAATACATAGCAAAACTCATAAGCATGATTACACAGGGGCTGAAACACTTCTTCAGAACAACAACATGCTGTATAATTCACTACCTATTCAATTCTATAATAACGTATACATTCAGAGTAAGATTTGGTATGACTAAAGCCTCATATGACATGACTTTCACCAAGTTAAATGACAGCTGACTTTACAGACAATGGAGAAAAAACAATTGTATCTGATAATTTACTCTACCGTAGTCATTTCAGTCAGCATTCTGACATATGGGTTTTGTGCAAATCCACTTGTTATGCCACATATGGGAGCTTCCCTAAGAAGAAACATCAGCTGCAGTTAATTTCCATTGAGTAACACAAACTTGTAGGAAGGAAGGGAAGCCTTCAAAAGATAATTTTTCTGACATGAAAAGAACTATGTTATACAGAAATAAAATTTTGCAGTTTACTGAAGGATTGTCTCAATAAAAGACAGTTCCTGAAAAAAGTCTCAGTGGTATACTACCAACAACAGTTTTGGTGACTGATTTCCATTAATAATTTTGTAGATTTTGTATATTTTGTTTTAAGGAAGATGAATTAATGTATTCCTACATGTAAACATTAACAAGACAGTCTTTATTATGGCCTCAGTTCAGCTGATGCCTGAACTGCTTGCTGTGATGAGATGTGTTCCTGAAATGAAGAATCACTCAGAAGAACTGAGAACTAAGGCATTTTACTGGAATATTTTCGTGAGAGTGTGAAAAATCAGGAAGCGAAATACAACAGCATCCTAATGGTGTAATTGATTCCAGAAGGAACTACAGCAGTGCACATAATTAATTTCAGAGGTACATTGCAAGGTATAGTTAGGCTGGATTGATATCAGGGCAATAAACAACATTACATGTGACTATACATGGGGTTTTTCTCTGGACCGACTCAGATTTAGTTTGAACAAAACAAAACATGTCTGGAGAAGATTATGAAAGCTCCGAGTTAACCTTTTATCTGACAGATTAATGTAGTCAGGTAAGATAATTCAATGAGCTGTGAATGAAGAAAAAAAGGACACAAAAGTGATTGATGGCATCCAACAGTGTGCTGGTGAGAGAGCCAGGGCATTCTGTACTGAAGAAACCACTAAAGAGTCAGAAGCAAAAGAGCCAAATACCCACTGATGTCAAAAAGGACAAGACCTGAAGAAGAATATCTTGACATACATGGTTGGCAGGTCTAAAATAAGGGAATGGAGTATTGATTATAAGTTTGGGCTAGGAAGTAGTCGCTAGAAACTGAAGGTTTTTGAGCAAAGGAGATGAAGGATGGACTTGAGGAAGAGCAGGATGATTGGAGAAGCAGAAGTCTAAGCACAGTCTAAGAGAACTCTCAGTAAATCTGAAAAAAGCCATTAAAGTGGTCCTGAGGTTGTCTTCAGTTAAGACAGAAGACATTAAAGAAGGCTTGTCTTGTGAAAAAGTAAGACATGGAAGAGGTTGAGGAGGACAAGTAGGAGGAAGTATTTACATTAGGTTTTCTATCAAAAGCTGACTGAAATACAGTGGGCTGACTAGGGCAAGTGGGGAGACTGGAGAATAAGAACAAGTGAGGAACTTGATATGGGCTGAACAAAAAGCAGGATGGAAGTGTCAAAAGAAAGGAATTCTTTGGAAGAGGGAGGTAGAAGAAGGTAATGAACAATTTCTTCTCTCTGAAGGGGAAGAAAACCCAGTAAGAAATAAAGCAACACACCACCCTCACTACTATTTGGGTTGTTCCAGGGATGGACTTCTCCAGTTTCACAGTGTGCTACACAAACTACAATCTGAGGCCACAAAAGAAGAAACCCATACAACAAAAGAGAAAGGTCATGCCATTCCTGGCTAGATAAAAGCAGATTTCTTGTACAGTTCCAAGTGTGTGTTCTAATAGGGGTTTTGCATGTAACTGTAGTCCTGCTATACCTGCCAATAAAGAAAAAGAAAAAAAGAAAAGAAAAGAAAGATGAAGCATTGAAATCAGCCCAAGACACTAGACAATATGAAGGATAAAATCATTTCATGTGCTTACAAATTAATACAAAGAAAGCCAAAGCAAACCAAATTAAAACAGACTACATTAATGCATGTAACTATTGTTTCACCTTGACCAACAATTTTTTTGACTAAGAAAAAAACCTATGTCTGTCTGCCTGTCTATCTATCCTCAATACATATACTCAAGTACGTATGCTTCACTATCCACTGATGTTCAAACAAAGCAAAAGAAGGCTTTTCACTTTCCTGCAGGAGCATTCTATAAGATAGATGATAAAACAGATAAAATATGATGTCTTGTGAGACAGTTTACAGCGCCCAGTGCAATCTATAGACAAACGCAATTAACCAGGTAATTATAGATCGATTTCATTTCCCAGCAGAGCCCACTGTTTTTTTTCCTCTCAGTTAATGCATTGATATTATATGCAAACCACCTAGTTTATAATATATATGAACATGGAAGACAGTATCTTCTCCAACCCCAAAAAGCAAATGAAGTGTCAATTTAAGACCAAAAAGTGTGTCACAGAAAGGAACAGAAAACAGAAACCATGATAATTATTTGTCCATGTATTGATGTGCTTAGCAAAATAATCCAATTTAGAGCACAAAACAAAAAAGCACAAGTATTATCTAAAAGAGCTCTTCAATGTCTTGCAATATAATACCAAACTTATATTAGACAGGTTCCCCACATTTCATTTCCATGGTTTTGTTCTAACGGCTGAAGCAAAACCTGTAAACTGAAGATCTTACAAAAGCTGAAAGATTTCATTTGTCTTATTGATTTGGCAGGTACACAATTAAAGTTACCCACATGTCTGCACTTAATTGTTTCCAAGATTAGGCCTCCAGGTACACACAAACCAGCTTGTAATGACACCTACAGGCAGCCTGCCTAATGTTTTTCGTTATAAAGAATTCCTGTGACCTTTTCTTCAAAGCTTTCATGCACATGGTCTTCACTGCAGGTCTTTTATATTTAGTGCAGAAAACAGCCTTGAACTGAAGAAGTGACTTTTCTTTGTCTCAAGAAACCTTGCTGAGGTATAAAACCACTTTAAAGTAAAATTTCTCTAGACTTTTTCGCATTCCTTGGGAAAACATTGGCAGTCTACTTAAAAAAATAACCCATCAAAGCAAAAACCATACAACTTAGCCCATTGCACTACTAAAGTACTATTGGGTACTACTAAATCCGCAAGGGAATAGCTGTGAGCTGCCAGTGAGAGGAAACTGTCCATTTGCTGTATGACACAAAACAGTTTCTACCAGGAAATAAAGAACTCTTCACCTGAATTGAACCATAAGGAGAAATTCACGGAAGCAGAAAAAAAAAGTCCTTAAAATGAAATTGCACCGAAGACACCACACCTAGATTATATGGACTGACATGTGACCTTTATTACTTAGAACTGTAGCAGCACATACCAGATGCAACACTTACTTGTAAGGAAAATACTCAGGACAGTCATTCTGTATTAAAAAAATAACTGTTCAGGTTTCAGTTGTGCTTGCTGACTGCTGGTGTAGCTGACTTAATTAAGAACATGTGGGCACCAGCTGTAAGAGAGCAGGCAGGCGGTGCAGGAAATTTCTGAGAATCACACACGACATGTACAAGGAGGTTAGAAGCAAAATGTGCCCACTGTATCTGCCAGCGGAGTTATCTGTCCTTATCTGATGGGATATATAATGTGTTTTCTGATGCACATCTGGAAACTTAGGAGGAAATTCTCTGAAGATGAAATCCTTCAGCAGTTCCTCATGGGTTGGTATGGAAAGACACCAACACTACTTTCAGTTAGAGGCTGTAGTTTGAAGCGAGGCCCTAGAAAAGGCAGCAGTGTACTGAAGTTCCCCTGTGCCTTACTACTGGTGACCCTCAGATCCAATAGCAGCAAACAGCAGTTTTGTTCTACTACCCCCTGCTCTTTTCCTACAAATCCACCATTTCACAAAAAAAATGTCTGAAAGTTACATAGACACCTCAACTATCTGATGTTGTTCTTCAGTCTCAAAATGTGGGCAAAATAAGTAAGACTAGGCTCGAAAGATCTCACAAAAGATAGATAAATGTTGTGAAAGCATAAAAAACAATCATAAAGCTCTGTTATTACGGTTTAACGTTACTCAGCAGTCACTAATAGGCTCATTTATTCAGCACCATAAGTGCTGAATTACCTTGCTCTTCTAATACACAAAACAGACTGACTCCTTTTCAAGATGGAAGCAGTCACTATCAAGCCTTGTCTGTTGATCTGTAGCCAGATGGTGATACTGCAGGCTCATGATCTCAGGTCTGTGCTGTCTGGAAAGCAAAGCTTCACCTGAGCCTATCATTTTTCATTCCCAAGTGACAAGCTTTCTGGAAGCATCATTGAGGAGAGAGCGAGATACAGGTGGACAGAAAGGAAGCCTGCACTGGGGAAGTGATGGAGATTGATGGGGGTTGCTGCAGACAGACCACATAGCTCAAGGTGGCTTACGTGCTTGTTTGCATGGGCAGACCTAACAACTTGGTAACATGCAGTCTGTTTGCTAGGGGTACGCTAAAGCTATGGTTTCCATTTATAGCAGAAGAGGCTAGAAATAGTTATTGGTACCAATATAGTCACGGCGATAGCATTTTATGTGATTAATACTGCATGTTGTCTACTCTAACCACCACCTTCAACACTAACCTTCCTCCTGCTTACACTACAAACAGCAGTGTGGCACAGCTCACAAAAAAACCCCACAAAAACCTAACTGCATGTAGCATGGTAGAAACATTGTATTTGTGCCTTCTCTCTTTAAAGCATAAACAAAAGTTGCCCTCACTTCACAATTTATGCAAGCGGAAAATATTGTAATAGAGAATCTAACTCTCTTGTCCAAAAAATGGCACCCTTTCTCAGACATTTTACTGGCATACTAAGAAAACCCTCCTCCAGAATCAGACACACACCAGCAAACATGTGGATGATTTTCAGCAGAACATTTCCTCAGTTTTGCAAGTAGGAACATAAAGTAAAACAGAAGACAATGTAACGCTGCTTTATGGCTTGCCTATAAACCTTCTATTTCCTTCTAACAATGTTCCTCTGTTTCTCTTCCTTCTTTCCCCTGAGACATTTGTCATGGTATCTTTAGCATCTCCGTGAAGAATGGGCTAGAACATATACCATTTATGCATGGCGTTGCATACATATTTTTAAGTGCAAATATCTCTGTGAACTGGTCTATATAACAGATGTGCAGGATACTAATACACTGTTTTTGTTTAAGATGAAGTTGATATTTCACTGCCTTGAAATTACTATTCTACTTCAGCAAAAAGCATTCAAGATGAACTGCCCCCTTAGCAGTAGCTATAGGGAAAGCATTAATAGCAGTCTACAATCAAAGTGAAAGTATATGTAGAAGTTTTCCTGTATTTTTTGCAGACTACTCAGAAGTTACATGGCTTTCTTCAGAACCAAAAAAAGTCAAGGGGGAAAACATCCAAGTTAATTCATTTACTTCACAGCAAGCAGTCTCAACTGAACCAGCACAAATCATAGGTTTTGGAGGAGGATTTAGTGCCCTATTGTTTTTGCCCCATAGAAATTGTGGGGAACAAAGAAGAATCATAAAGAGGGTAAGTTTAGTAGCAAAGACAGGCCAAACACCTGCAAGTGTTTCTGGTTTGACTGATTCCTCCAGCATGTCTGAGCAGCCCTTGAGATCTGCTAAATGAAGATTTAGGCTCAAGTATCAATTATATGGTGTAGATTCAAGCATTCTTGGCTAGTACCAGGGAAACAGAGTATGCCAGACTCACTACTATCCTCATCAATGCAGATCAACTCAAATAAACTGAATAATAGCTGCTTATGCCAAAACTGAATTGAGAAAACACCTTCAGGCTGCTTCTTAGCTAACCAGCACTTATTGGTTCTTGTCTGTAAGAATTTCAGAGTCTCGGAACCAATAACCCTTACCGTACTTGTAATCCTGTTGATTAAGATAGGGGTAACTGAGGTATAACAACAAAAGAGATAATTAAGCCTAGTACCAATTAATTCATTTTCACAACAGTCTATGACAGTAAGATGCAAAGAGTAAATAGATGGCCCAAGAGTTAAAGACTCCATGGCTGGTGCAGGCGCTAATCTCGTATTTGCCAATGTCTCAAATCTGAGCTTCACCCGCATGATCTTTTTTCACCCATATCGGCTTTAATCACTTGCTCACAGACCATAAACAAAGAGCTTACCAAGAAAAATAAACAATAAGAGCAATGCAAACACATTGCTGTAATATAAACACTTTCTCCCTGACAACTTATTTTACAGAGATTACAAGCTAAATTAAGAAACAATAAAAGAGAATTAAAGTAAACTCTAAGAGGCTGGGTGGAAACAATGAGAAATATAGCAGTGGTACATGTTAACTATGCAGCTATCGTGATAATATACTTTTATATCCTACTATCTCAGTAAGGCGTTAGAATTTTCTGTGAGATACTAGGCTGTTTTGTACTGAATTTTGAAATTTTTAGTGTAATAACTAAAGTTATTGTTGTCACTGAGTAGACAGAATAAATCACTGATATCTACTCCTGAACTGTCATGGACAAAAAAGAACCAAAGGGAAGGGATTATGAAGCACTACAACTCCTTCATCTCCTGCTCAGCTGACAAAGCAGCTTGCTCAAGAAGTAGTTAGGGAAAGTTAATAATATGTTGCATTTTTCTGCAGTACATATGGTGAAGAAGTTTTAAGAACTGACAAATTTTGAGATCCCAGACTCAAAGACATAACCTACAAGCAGTAAAGGAGGACCATGCTGATTCTCATCTCAGCAAACCTAGATACTTGTAAAGTTAACACGAAGTGTGCAGCCTTAACTTGTAAAGGGTGATTAGTTAGCTTAAGCTGTTTCCAAATTAATATTGCATAATATCACAATCACACTAATTTTCTCAGGCTTTGGCATGACATTCTGCATGGTTCCTCCCAGAGCTTGGCAGTCTTTCCTCCAGCACCTGTTTCTTGTGAATTGTAAAACTCCTGCTCTCCTCTCTCTGAGGATGGTCAGAGCCCTGTTCCAACTGTTCTGGGTCATGGATGTAGCAGAGCCTTTTCTCATACTTTGTCCTCATTCCCACCCAGTTTTGATTTTTTTAAAAAATCCCTCTTTGTTTAGACACTAACAGTACTTACCCATTAGAGCAGAACCTATTCAAACAGCCCAAATAAAAAGTTCCTGTACAAATATGCTACAACATATAAAAACTATGAATTCTATTGACTTCTTGACATGATGCAAATAGGTCTGAAAAATGTACTGACACAAAGAGTGTCACAAAGCAAATGCGTTTCATTATGGGAATTTCTGATGCCCTAGAGGCTTGCTCTCCACTGCTTTCAATTGCTGATGCTGGTCTTAAGCATGTATTAAAATTGTTGTGAATTTCAAGGATGGCCTGAGAGAAACATGTATCCAGGTTTTAAGTGTCTTTGAATCAAAAGCACAAATATTTTAGTTAGGACTCATGCTTTCAGTTAGAGCTTTTTTAGCAAATATCTCAAAAACCCTTCCTTTCTCTATGACGCCAAAACCATTTAGAAACTTCTCTTTCATCAAAATTCCCCACTCAACAGGCAACACTAGTGTATCACAAATAAATGCAGCACAATTCAGCATACATGCATGCACAAGAAGTGCCATATCAAATTAAATAAAAACCCACAGTTGTGAGTACTTTCTCTGATGCTCTACATAAGCCATTCCATCACTGTCTCATGTTTAGGGATACTCTTGATACATGGTCAAGAGTACCAGTCTGATTGAAGTTCCTAAATACAAAACTTGACTAGAAATTCCTAGGAATAAGAGAAAGGGCTGGACAGAAAGGCAGAATCAAAGTAGGAAATCAAGTTGCAGAAAATTTTCTACCCTGCAGCAAAGTTCCTTATGAAAACAAAGGCTTACAGAAGGAAGTAGAGCATTGATACTTAATTGAACAGCTTTGCCCCCAACTATTTGTAGCTGTTAATATTGTTATTCATATGGTGTTTCCCTCCATCGTTGCTTTGGGTTTGTCTGGCGGGGTTTGGGTAGCGGGGGAGGGGCTGCAGGGGTGGCTCCTGTGAGAAGCTGCTAGAAGCTTCCCCGGCTCCAAGTTGGACCCGCCTCTGGCCCAGGCCGACCCAGTCAGCGACGGTGGTAGCGCCTCTGGGAGAACAGATTTAAGAAGGGGAACCTGCAGCGGGGGAGGAGATTGGAATGTGAGAGGAACACCGATGGAGATACCGAGGTCAGTGCAGAAGGAGGGGGCGGAGGTGCGCCGGAGGAGGGGCTGCCCCTGCAGCCCGTGGTGAGACAGCAGGCTGTCCCCCCCCCAGCCCATGGAGGTGAGCAGGGGAGCAGATGCCCACCTGCAGCCCATGAAGCACCCCATGCCGGAGCAGGTGGATGACCCCCAAGATGGCCGTGACTCCATCCATGGGAAAGCCCGTGCTGGAGCAGTCTGCGCCTGAAGATCGGCCTGCGGGAAGGACCCACGCCAGAGAATTTCATGAAGGACTGCCTCCAATGGGAGGGACGCCATGCCTGAGCAGGGGAAGAGTGAGGAGTCCTGCCCCTGAGGAGGAAGGGGCACAGACACAATGTATGATGGCCTGACCCCAACCCCCATTCCCCGTCCCCCTGCACCGCTGGGGGGGAGGAGGTAGAGAGAACCGGGAGTGGAGTTGAGCCAGGAAGTGGGGGTGTGTGGGGAAGGTGTTTTAAGATTTGGTTTTACTTCTCATTATCCTTGTTTTGATTTGATTTGTAGTAAATTAAATTGATTTTGTTTCTTCCCCAAGTTGAGCCTGTCTTTTGCCCGTGACCATAAGTGGCGAGTGATCCCTCCCTGTCCTTGTCTCAACCCATGAGCGTTTCTTTATATTTCTCCTCATCCCACCGGGGCCGGGGGGAGGAGTGAGTGAGCAGCTTCATGGAGCTTTGTTACCAGCTGGGCTTAAACCACAACAGTCATACATCCCTATTTTTAATATTTGTATTGCGTTTACATGGCAAGGTTTGGGTAGCAGGGAGGGGGGACTGCAAGGGTGGCTTCTGTGAGAAGACACCAGAAGCTGCCCCCATGTTGAACAGAACCAGCTCCAGATGGCTCCAAGACAGACCTACTGCTGGCCAAAGCTGAGCCCATCAGCAACGGTGGTAGCACCTCTGTGATAACATATTTAAGAAAGGGTAAAAAAAGCTGCACATCAGCTGCAAGAGAGGAGTGAGAATATGTGAGAGAAACACCTATGAAGACACCAAGGTCAGTGAAGAAGGAGGGGGAGGACGTGCTCCAGATGCCAGAGCAAAGATTCCCCTGCAGTTTGTGGTGAAGATCATAGTAATGCAGGTTGTCTCCCTGCAGCCTATGGAGGACCATGTCAGAGCAGATATCCAACCTGCAGCCCATGTAGGTCCCCATGCTGGAGCAGGTGAATGTGCCCTGAAGGAAGCTGAAGCCTGTGAAGAGCCCACACTGGAGCAGTCCATTCCTGTAGGACTGCACCCTGTGGAAAGGACCCACACTGGAGCAATTCTTGAAGAACTGCAGTTCATGGAAAGGATCCATGCTAGACAAGTTCATGAAGGACTGTGTCCCATGGGAGGGACTCCACGCAACCCCTGTTCCTCATCCCCCTGCATCGCTCAAGGGAGGAGGTAGAAGAGTTGGGAGGACATTGAGCCTGGGAAGAAGGGAGGGACAGGAGGAAGGTGTTTTTAGTTTTGCTTTATTTCTCACTATTCTCCTCTGTTACAATTAATTAGCAATTAAATTAAATTAATTAAATTAATTTCCTTGAGTCAGGTCTGTTTTGCCCATGATGGTAATTAGGAAGAGATCTTCCTGCTCTTATTTTGATCCATGAGCTTTTAATTGCATTTTTCTCCCCTTGTCCTGTTGATGGAAAGGAAGTAATAGAGCAGCTTGGTGGGCACCTGGCAATCAGCAAAGGTCAACCCATGACAATATTGCACCAGGCCAAAAAAAATCAGTATTAAGAACCTACAGAGCTGAAGAAATTCTGATTTGCTGTGGAAAGATTGGAATAGGCCCTCTTTATTTTGAAAGATCTTTGACAAAGCTCCAATTGACAGGTGTCTGCTTTCACCATCAGCTACACAGTAGATAACAACAAAATAATATTTGAAAGGGACTATGCCCAAAGTGGATGCAATGTTGAGCATCATTCCAAGGGAGAGTATCTAAACAGATGGTCAATTGTACATGAGTGAAATGGACTGACAACATGAAATTGTGAAGAGGAACATAATAATATAGATAAAATTCCGAAGACTTAAAATACTGTTCCTCATGAAAAATGAAAATTAAAGGCACTATTTAAGGAGCATAATGTGTGAAAACTAAACATTAAAATGATGTTTAAAGAAATCAAACTGCAAAAGTGTACCTTCAGCAACTCATCAACTGAATCAGACCTCATTTTCACCAGCATACTTCAAGCCACCAGTCTTGAAAACTAATTTTAGAACTAAGGGCCTCAAATGAATGTTGACAAGGTTCTTTTGTTATATGCGCTGGAGGAGCAGCAAGGACTGATCATACAGTGGACCACAACATTACTATACGACGTCTACAAAAACAGAATGAAAAGATCAGTCCCTAGAGCAGTTAGCCATAAACTTGTGCACACCAAGATAGAAAAGGAATAAGGCTTTTAAATTCTGTCTTCTTTTGAAAATTCATTCTTTTAATAGAGTGAAATAATCTTGCGCTTTCCACCTCAACTTTATCAGCAACTATTAATGTTTAAATTTTAGTTTATTTCACTGGTGCAAGCCCAGGATCAGTAAGCGTTCTCAGACAACTGCAGCCTACGCACAATTTATAGAATATGTATAATATATACAACTATTAAAAAAAACCCCATCAAAATGCATGACAATGTGCAGTTACATGTTATGTAACTTCCATAATTCATATACCCAATGAATAATGGGACCAAGCTAATGTATAATGTGACATTGCCTTGACTCTGCCTTAAAAGAATAATGAACATTACAGTTCATTTTTCCTGTTACATAAGCACATTCACATCGCATTTATAATCTGGCTTCTACATATAAATCTGTTATTGCCATACTTCTGCTACATATCGTACATCCTAGTGTATATAGCTTATGGTTATTATTTTTAATTGTTCTGTTCAAGTGCAATATACTCATAAGACTTCCCAGTTTTTACTAATTATAGAAATAGACCTCAATTCCTAGGCAGGTCAGCTTTCATTTCCTCTCACTCTTGAACTGTCAAGACCAAGGCCTTATAATGTTCTGGAAAGAAGAGTGCAGACTGAATGATGTAATCGTAGTTAGACAACTTTTTTTCTTTAAGACATCCAAATATGTTGCAGCTGTGTAGCAATATAACTTTAACTGTGCAAATGCCTCAAACATTCCATAACTCACTGAAAGAAAATGCCTTATCTTTACCAGAAACCTTATTTGGAGAACAGGTAAAGTCTTCCAACAGAACAAAAGGAAATTTTCTTTCTTTCAGCAACATAAGTATTTTTCAGTGGACACCTAACAAAGCTTATTCATGTCAACCTTTGGTGAAGGAGGGTGACCTTAACTGTGATCAATAACATACTCAAAGATCAATATAAGAGAGGAAAGCTATACATCAGATGAGTAAATGCCTCCAGGTTATGGGGACAAAATAGGGAGGGCGGAATGGAGGGAAGTAAGGAGAGAGTGAAGCTGCTGCCAGCGGCTTTGAGGGACATAAAGACAAGAAACTTTATCTTAAAACTGACTTGCTTTAGAATAAGAGGGGAAAATCAGTAAAAATAAGAACAAATGCTTCCATAGAAAGCACTCCTAGGAACTGTGGACTATACAGGTTCCCTTGGCAGGACACATCAGACTGGTAAGAGGAACCGGTGAGTTTCAAATCATAGGGTTTAGCACAGGGTCATTTCAAGAGGCAGACTATAAAAGGAGGCTTTCTGCTTCTTTTCAGATCTGCTTGATGCCAAGTACTTCTAGAAATTCCACTGACAGCCTCTACATTTGTAGTTAATGTATTGCAGGATGGAAACCAGTGCTGGCGGGTTTCATATAACTTATCCACAAAACTAGTGTGTATTTGGGGAACAGAGAGAAAGCACTGTGGAGATTCACATTTGATCACAGAGAAGCTTGTGGGGATTATAAAGAAGAAGGGGAGAACTGATGCTGAAAATGCAAAGTTGTGTATAGTTAAAACAGATTCTTACTCTTCCTGGTGAGGAGAAGTGAGGAGACTCTTCAGTAAGTTTGTATGCATATATTAGTTTATCTTCCTACTTTAAGTCAATTAAATTGAATTGAAACCTTAGTCCTGTGGGTTGTCCATTTCCTAAAATCTGTATATCACTGTTATATCAAAATAAAGGCTATGACAAAATCTCTGATGGTTAGTGTAGAAACTGCACATTATGGAATATTTTTCACTTCTTTAGGAACCTGAGATTCAATTTCAGTGACCAATTTAATGCTTCAGACCAGAAGAAAAAGCAGTAATTCTCCCAGAATTGATGAAACTGACAAATGAATGAGCGTATCAGCTAGAGGCATCTCTCCTTAGGTGGAAGTTAATGAAGTCAAGATCCTGACTTAGGTATTAGACTATGTTCATAATACATGACCTGCAGTTTGCTAAGTGCCAAGGGAAAACTGAAAGGCAAGACAGGCGAAAATAACATTTTCTAAGATCCAAGATCCCTGCTTCGGAAACAGGGAACTTAGAATTATTCTTCTAATTGGATTTGTGAGGTATTTTTCCTTTTTTGTTATTCATCTCACTGAAAAAGGCTTATTAACTTCCAATGCCAATATATTAACGTTTTACTCAAAGCCAGCTGTCTGCTTTCCACATTAGTCTAGCACAGTGATCCAAAATCATTTCTGCAATGCATTAAGTTACTTCAGTATTTTTATGGTAGCTCTTCTTGATATATTAGTCATTCTTAAGAACATAATTTACATAAAAAGCACTGCATTAAATACAGAGATAGTCCCTGGATTTAGAACAAAAACAAAAAAAGACATTTCCTTCTTAGACAAGTGTTGAACAAAGATCAGTGCAAAATCACATTTACTGATACTCACATGATGTTTGTTGGGTTTTTTTCTCTCTCCCTGAACCAATGAATCTTGGATACTTTTCTGCACAGACAAACAATGTGGAAGGGAGGAATGGAGAGCGTTCGCCTCCTGCCTTCATGAGCCGCTTGCTCAATCTCCAAAAGTGGGTCTGAATTTCCTTGGGTACCAGAAAGACGTAATCACAAGCTTCCAACATCCCTCCCACCCTGCTGTTGTGGAAGAGAGGTGCCACTGCTACCACTTTCTCTGGTTGCTTACTAAAACGATCATCAGTGGGATTGTTGAGGAGACCCAGTTTTATTGGTGTTTGGCAAACACAACCATGGAAAACATGTAGGAGAGAGACCCTTGAGTACAGTTAGATGAAGGCATGCTTCATTTCCTGTTGTCTTTCCCTTTGACAACCTCAGGCTTGTGTCTTACCAGGTCAGAGCTCTCCCCGCTCCGGGCCATTGACGACTCAGACACTCATGGAGTAGAAGCAGCAAATGGCGTTTATTGCGTCGCAACAATTACATTTATAGTGTCCAAAAGCGCGCCCTCCCCTTCGTGGGTGTCACCCTCTACCCCCAAGCGCCACCCCTCCGAGGAGGCCGGTGCAATACTTATACTGCATTGCCACTAGTTCCCCACAGTTCCCCCTCCCCATCCTAAAGTGCTGTATCTTCTTGCGTTAAGCGCATATATAAAACGCGATTCTCTACCCTTATCAGCCGTTGCCCTGCTGAGCGTAACCAGCGCACTGCTACGGGTAAAACACAACATAAACATATCCAAGCAATCAATACTCCACCTAAAATCCACCAAATCCACTCCCAATTCAACAACAACAATAGCCATTGCCATACTGAGTCAAAGATATTACCCAACCATTCCCATCCCCCTTGTTTTGCCTCTACGAGCTTAATTATTTCTCGAGCCATGTCCCTCCACCGCGACTCATTAATGGCAAGTTGCTGATAGTCGTCAGTTGTGAGACAACAAAAGGTGGTGTTGCTTAGCACCGCTGCCTTGCAACCCCCTTGCACTATGACAGCGGCCAGCACCTCTATCATCTCCCGGTGTGCCAGAAGAACGTGCTGGGTCTGCTTTGTGACTCTTACCGTCTCATTTCCTAACCACTCCAATACTTTCCCTTGCTTTAATACTTGACATGTTATGCCTTGCAAAGCTTGGGTATTCCGTACCCCAAGCTCAAGCTCGGACCCAGTACACTGTAACGGTGTCTCGCCCCTAAAGCCGCCTTCCGTATTGAGAGTCACGCAACACGACCAACCTCCTGTAGGTAGTTCGCTATGGTTGAGAGGTATTGCTACCGAGCAGCTCTGTGTCCCCAACGGCACACACACTTCCTCATAGGAACGTTTCTGCGCCACGTGCCGTAAGGCTTCCATAAACTGTCCTTGTGCTCCCCCAAGCACGGCCATAAAATAGCCGAGCACCCACACTATCCCGCTACCGCCGAGCCCACCGCCCTGCCCTCCGCTTCGCCTGCTGGCGTTTGACCTTCTCCCAGTCATTTTCCGCAATCTGCCAAATCTGCGGGACCCAGATGTTTCTCCGGCACTCCACGCGGCTTCCCCACGCGCCCAAAGCGTTGACGTGGATGACTTCAGCGGCGGCATCAGAGGCGGCATCTTGTCGACTTTCATGATCTGCTGACGCACCTGCTCTTGACTCACTTAGATGCTGTAGGCCTTCTCTATAAGACACAAGACAAGGCCTGCAACGAGTTAACAGCCAACTGGCGTGCAGCCAAGAGCGTTTCCCACAGTCAGGACACTGCACAAGCAGCCAAGGGGCACAATCTCTGCAGTCCGGGCACACCACCCGGTTACGTAGGTACCACACCTGTAAAAGACACAGTTACATTTGAGGTTTCACGCACCGTGCTGGTACCCAACGGGTCTGCCCCGTGTCGTCTTGCACGGCAGCGTATCCACGCCCCACCGTTACCAGCCGATACCCCTCCTCCCATTGACCGGTCTTCAAGTCCTTAACGCGCACAGGCGGCCCGATCGCTGGGGATGCTGCCGCCCAGTGTCGGGCCATCGGGGCCCCTGTGGCTCCCGAGCGGGCGAAAAAATTGAGAGAGTAGAGTGCTCTCGCTAGAAGTGGGCCTTGATGTGCCACGGGAATCCCCTGGGAGAAACCTTCCCCCTCCCCAAGCACAACTAGTTTGGCTTTGAGTGTCTGGTTCGCCCGCTCGACAATGCCTTGGCCTTGGGAATTATAGGGGAGGCCCTGTTTTAACTGTATGCCCCAACGGTGTGCCCATTCTCGGGTGCTCGCAGCAGTAAACGCAGAGCCGTTATCTGTTTTAATGCACTGTGGACGGCCCAGGCAGGCTATGACGGCCATCCAATGATGTCGTGCGTGAGAAGCTTTGGTGCCTCTATGGTGTGTAGCCAAGATGACTCCACTGTAGGTGTCGACAGTGACCGCCAACCATGCATTAGGCTTGAACGGCGCAAACCAGGTAAAGTCGGTTTGCCACAGCTCATTGCTACATAGACCACGAGGATTGACGCCCGACAACCAGAGAGGGGTTTTTTGGCAGTGTGGGCAGGCACTGACAACTTCTCTGGCTGTGCTGATAGGAATGTTGCACTCTTTGGCTATCGCATGCGGACCAATATGTAGGTCTTCGTGTAACCGGAACGCTTCCTCCAATGTCCATATCTGTTTAGCTACACGGTCTGCTTCCGCATTGCCTTTAAAATAGCCTTCCGCACTTTGGTGCGCTTTTACATAGGCGAAGAACACTGGTTCCGTCCTCGCCTGTAAAGCTGTATAGATACTCAGTGCTATTTTTGTTCCGGGCCAGCCAGGTTGTCCCATGCGCTCTGCTAACATCACTGTAAAACGAGAGTCAGACACTATGTTGATGGCCGTATGCGGCATGGCTAACAGCGCCATGGCGACAGCTCTGGCCTCCAATTGCTGAACTGAGGCCTTTTTGTCTGTCTCGGTGATGCGTTTCCATTCCCCTTGTTCACGCCACACCACTGCGGCTTGATGCGTCAAAGATGAGGCGTCTGTGAACAGCGTAGGACCGCTTACTGGTTGTTTGGAAACCTTCGGCTGTACAGGGATCAGAGTCCGGCAATGTCTAAAGATGTCTAGAGTGGCTTGTATCTGTATTCGATGTGCTGTGTCTTTCAGCGTGCTAAGGAGGTAATCATCACTGTGACAAAGAAGCTCCCATTCCTGTCGCGTAAAGGGGAGTAGGATTACATCTGGCTCTTTGCCCCAATAACGCGTGCATACGTGTCGTCCTTGGAGTATGAGCAATATGATGACACGTACTACACTCGACCACGCTCGGTCTAACCGTGTGGAGCTCAGCCAATAAAGAGGTCGCAACGCCGAGTGTTCTCCTTGTGCTATTACCCCGACACCGCCATGTTCGGTATTGGTAACCGCCAAGACAAGCGGTAGGGCTGGATCCCATCTGTGTACTGAACTCGTTTGTAGCAATTCCTGTATCCGCTTTAGACTCTCCTTAGCTTCCTCACTTAGCTGACAACTCTCTGTCGCCTCCAGTTTGCCCTTTAATAGGTCAAATAGAGGGTTCAATAGTTCTGGCGTAATAGGTAACAGAGGTCGTAGCCATTGTAGGCAGCCTAAGAGCCTTTGGGCATCATGTAGCGTCCGAATGTCCGTGGGTAGCTCTACCGTTTGCGGAACTACTGAGGTATCTCGGACACTCAGCCCCAGGTATATGACGCCGGGGCTCCTTTGTGTCTTGGCCGTCTGTAACTGCAGTCCCTGACTCTCGCAAGCAGTACACACCGCTTTTTCCGCTTGTGTGAGTTCAGCAGCGGTACTTGCGGCTACTAAAATATCGTCCATGTAATGAATAAAATACACGTGCGGATACTGCTCACGGACAGGCCTTAAAACCGCTGCCACTACTTGTTGACAAATGGTGGGCGAATTCTTCATTCCTTGAGGCAGCACTGTCCACTGATACCTGTTCGCCGGTTGCTGTAAATTAGTCGTGGGTACTGTAAATGCAAAGCGCTCCCGATCCTGCTCGGCTAGTGGTATCGAAAAGAAACAGTCCTTAATATCCATTACCACCACTGGCCAGGTGGTCGGGACCGCCCCCGGCCATGGAATGCCAGGCTGCAGAGCTCCAAAACTCTCGACACAGTTGTTGATCGCACGTAGATCGTGCAGCATGCGGTATCGTTTCTTATCTTTTTTCATAATTACAAAGACTGGTGCATTCCATGGACTCCGAGAGGGCTCAATGCGCCCATCAGTCAGCAAGTCTTGTACAATCAACATGAGGGCGTTCAGCTTTTCTGTCGTCAAGGGCCACTGCTCTACCCACACCGGGTCATCTGTTTTCCATTTCAGTGGTATCGCCCATTTCGCGTCCATTACTAGAACAGTGGCCCTCAGGGTAAATTTGACATCTGACAGCCTATAGCAGCCAAGATGTCTCGTCCCACCAAGTTGGCCCCAAATTGGAAGACATAAGGTCGAACGCCGCAAAAGTCCCCGCCATCCACCTCACAACACAGTTTATATACACTACGAGATGCTTCTACCATTCCGCCGACTCCTTGCACCCCACAGGTTCGTTCCAGCGGCCATGTAGGTGGCCAGTGCTTCATGTCGATAACTGTGACGTCTGCGCCGGTGTCCACCATAGCTTGTACTTCTATAGTCCTCGTCCCATCGGCGCACCGAGGATTGCTCAACCTCAGTCGCACCATCGGGCGTTGCTCAAAGTCTACGACCAAGGCGACGGTGGAGAGGTCTGGGGGTTCTCTCCGGAGTTCTGCCGCATCCCGGGCCTCTGTGGCTGTTCTGGGCGAGGGCTGTTGGCTCCAGCAGTCAGGCCTCGCCTCCCGGCCGCCGGTCCCCCGTTTCCCTGTCTTCTTCGGCACTCCCTAGCTGTATGTCCAAATCCCCCACACGCCCAGCATCTTATTCCTGCCCTTTGCGTTGTCCCCATTCTTTCTGGACACTGACCTTTAAAGTGCCCTGGGCGACCACACCTATAACATACTTTCTCCCGACCTGCCTGAGTGATAGCTGCAGCGAAAGCCTGTGCTTGTGTCTGCGCTATTCCTTGTTGCTGTTTCTCCAAAACCCACTTAATTAGGCCCCCTACGTCTAGCCCCGTTGGAGCACCGACCATGAGCTGCTGAGTTTGTGGGTTCCCCCTCTGTCGAAGACATTCGGCCATAATCGGGCCCTTAGCCCCCTCGGGAAGGTCTGCCTTTGTTAACGCCTGTTGCAGGCGGTCGCAGAAGGGAAGAAACCCTTCATCAAGCCCCTGGCGAATCGAAAGCCAAGGCTCCCCCCTCTTTTCCAGTTTCGCGATCTTCCGATACGCTTCCCGTGACGCCTGAGTGGTGGCACGGATTTCACGGCCTCTCAGACTAGCTGCCTGCAGCTGGGGTGTGTTGGCAGCTGGGTCAGACCCCTTGAGCTGCTGTAGGGTGGCGTGCCTCAATGGATGTCCCCTGTCCCTAGACGCCTCCGTTAATTGCTGCTGCAGCACATTCACCCATTCCATCTTCCACATTTGGCACATTGTAGGTGGTAGCAGGCATCGCGCCAACATGCGACAATCCCAGGGAAGAAGCCCTGACGCATGAACCTGGTCTAACAAAACACCTGCTAAAGGACCATCAGGCCCTTCCTCCGTCACAGCGCTCTTCAATTGTGCGACCAACTTAGGGTCTAAAGGCTGCCATTCCACCCCTTGGCCCCCAGCCAAAGCGCGCACAGGCGCAATAGTGGGTGGTAGTTGTAACTTGAGCCCTTGTAATGCACACTCCGTGGCGACTAATTGCCAATCCGTCAACGGGAGGGTATACCCCTTTCGCTCTGTCTCCCTATCTTGTGACGCCTGAATTGCTTTCCGGCATAGTTCACTCTGCTTGCTTGTGGTTTCCTTCTGTTTCACCACTTCCTCTCTCAGCAGCTCAAAGAGCCGCTCCAGCTCCGCCCAATTCTGCCCCTCCTCTTTCTCCACCTCCTGAAACCGGACCCTCCTCTGTCTACGCCCCCTGCCTTTTCGCTCCTCCTCCTCTTCCGTCTCACTCCCTGACTCATCGCTTGACCGCACCCACTTCCTGATCGGAGTACCCGGTATCCAATCAACATTCAAGTCCTCGTTTTTCTCCTTATTTGGCCCGTCTCTCGGTCGCCTCCGACCGCCTCCCTCTTCACCCCTTTTTCCCTGCGTAGGAGCCCGTTCTTCGCCCTGTTCCCTGATCTTTAGCTTAGCCAATTCTTCCCAGGGATAGGCGGGAGGTCTCTCCGCCGTTCGATTGTCCTTCTCTTCCCGCCCCTCCGTATCTCCCTGCTCCACGGGTGGTGCAGTGGGCACCTCCCGATAGTCTCCACTGTCCTCATCACTAGCTACTGGCTTGGGCTCCCTCCAACCCCCTTGCCCTGGGCTATCTTTTTGCTCTCCCTCCCCTGACTTCGGGGTCGGTCTCACCGGGCAGGCAGTTGGTGGCTGATCTTCCGTGGTCTCGGTTTCCACAGCCCGTTTCTTTATTTGTTCTTGCGCAATCTCCGCTGCTGCTCGAGATCCGGCTTGAACTGCTACAGAAGAGGGCAAACCCATGATTGCTCTCGCCGCCTTCCACGCTTCTTTCTCTTGATGGGCATGTCGGAGCACGGAGACGATTTGTCCCCACGTCTGCAACTCTTCCGCTTTCCCTGCCATCGCTCGCTCCGTGAGCTCCCGCAAACACTGCGGCCACACACCAGTTGAAAGAACATCAGCCGGTGTGTTGATCACTCCCGTCTTCAGGAGATACCCCACACACTCTCGCACCCGTTTCGATTTCACAGAAATCTCGGCGTCGTGGGCCAGTGCCTTCAGCACCTTCACAACCGCTTCCATGGCTGCAGCCTTCTCGCCCTACCCGGGCCACCTGGCAGTATCACGTCGGGGTCACCACTTGTTGTCTTTCCCTTTGACAACCTCAGGCTTGTGTCTTACCAGGTCAGAGCTCTCCCCGCTCCGGGCCATTGACGACTCAGACACTCATGGAGTAGAAGCAGCAAATGGCGTTTATTGCGTCGCAACAATTACATTTATAGTGTCCAAAAGCGCGCCCTCCCCTTCGTGGGTGTCACCCTCTACCCCCAAGCGCCACCCCTCCGAGGAGGCCGGTGCAATACTTATACTGCATTGCCACTAGTTCCCCACAATTTCCCAACCCTGAGCTAGCAAGGGCAGCATTCTGGCAGCCTCATAACATGGTAGACAACATTTGCTAGACTTCAGTTTAGCATTTCAGCAACAAAATTCCCAAATCACTCTTAAATGATTTAAGTTTCTTTGAATCTGGACCATTAACAGTTCTGCATGATCAGTAAGAGCTGCCTTTATAAAAATAGAAGTGCTTACAACTATATGAACATATTTGGAAATGGTGAAATATATATGTAAATATCTGTCAGCGGCTAATCAAATGGAGATTTTTGCTTTTCCACATGACTGGCAAACTGTACTAGCCATTTGGCAGGGCACATGCTTGATTCGAAATATGCCTACATAATCCAAACTCAAGTGTGCAGTAAAAATAAGTTTAGTAATATTCCCAGTTACAAAGCTACCTACTTAAAATGGTTAATAAATTTATAGCCAAAATGAGATTTCCTAATACACCCACTATACAGACAACAGCATACACCTTGCCCCGTACCATATTTTGTAAGAACATGAGTAATTTTGCGTGCACACACACACACAGTTATATATATAATGCATATTAATACATACATACACACAAACTGATGCACACATATACTTTTTAAACATTTTTTCATACTTTGACATATATGACATATAAGTCAAATATTATTGTTCCTTTATTTTAACTCAGTTCAGAAACTTGAAGTGCTTCTTGGTTTTGAAGTTAAATCTGATAACCTTGAATGCAGCTGTTTTTTCTTATTGTCAACAACAGTTATGTAATTACACTGCTTTGAATGTCATCTAACTATATCTCAAAACAGACTAAGATTTTGTGCTTTGGATTTTAGATTTGACCTAATGAAGTTTAGATTAAAATAATTTATTGAAGCGCCAGTAGGTGTTCCTATAAATAAGTAACTACCTACTTACACGTCTGCATCAAATTTCTGTTTTATTTTATGTCGACACATTTTGATTTTATTCTTTTGTTGAACAGTCAGCAATAACCATGATAGATCTGAACCCTATATTCTTTAAAACAAATCCAGAAATGAGGATAAATCTTTCTAATAATGGCTAATCACTACACCACATTCATATCATTCATACATGCCACAGCTAAAAATAACTTCATCACAAAATCTCACAGTCCTGGAGGGGCATGCCAAGGAAACTTCATCTCCGTGCCATCACATGGCACCACAGTAATACGGAGACCTGGTTGTGCACTGTTGCAAGCCTAGTTTGGCTTGTCTGAAAACCCACATTTTAGAACTGTCACTGTTTTGGCAGGTCGGTTCAGTAGGAAGCAAGCACTCCTCAGGCACCAGGGAAGCCTACGACATGCCCGAGGCATTCTCCAGGCTGGATTAACAGACTGATGCATGAAGCTGTGCAGAGAAGACGACTGCAAAGATCGCTTTTATACACCTCTAGTGAAAGAGAAAGGCCTTCAAATCTGCCTCCTTTTTTGCAGGGCAGTTACATAACAGTTCTTAACTCCTGACATAAGTAATAGTTATTTGAGAAACAGAAATGAGAAGCATTTCAGGGCTAAAAAAGGGTCACTTTTAGCCTGAATATTAGCATCACATTAAAGAATACTCTTCATTGCCTTCAAATATTAACCTCAGGATAGACAAGATAGGGTTTGGTTTCTTTCTTGCATATCCTATTGTAAAGAGTGACCGGTTAGGATAAATTTTTCCTGATTCTCTGCGGGGTTTCACAACGCACATGTAACTCCCTCCAGTTCCAGGTAATCAACTATCAATTTTGAATCAGTACTTTACAGGTAACTCTTCATATGCAATACTAACAAATACTTGATACTAAAGTGCAGTCACTGGTGAGACTGCAATGTTGTCGTATTCTGACATCTTCGGACAGCACTCTTAATTTTTAAGAGATGGGCAGATTTGCTTGTATTAACAGATTTATCTTAATTTCAGACAATGTTTTCCCCAAAAAGATGCTTCACTACTGACTTTGTGAACATTAAAGAAAGGAAGAAGAAAATACAAGACTCTGGATAGATAATTAGACAGGTAAGCAGTCATTCCTTTCTTCCTTGTGTTACGTTAATTCCTACAGGTTGAAGTTAAAATAATATGCTTACAGTATTGATGTTCATATAAACAGATTCCTGGTTAGTGGGCAGGCCTTTCCTGCACAAAATCATAAATTGAGGTCCCTGTTTCAGAATAAAATAATCACTAACATTACTCCCTCCTTAGACAAACAAATTAAATCTAAGCAAGTGTTTGCATCCCATTGACTTCCAAAAGATTTTAAAATGTGCTCACATGCTACTTTAAACAAAAGCATTTGATAATTATGTGGAATATACACGTGGCCATATAGGTGATAAATGACATGTAATTGTCCTCCGTAGCGTTTTAGATCATGCTCTATATAACTCCATGAATTCCAGAGAAGAAATCCAAAAATAAGCCAGGGTTTGAGTAGTTATTCAAACTGTAGCTCACTCTATCATTGCTGCTTTGACTTTCCATCCTCCCATCTCAAAAAGACAGTGGGATAGACTGTTTTAAGTTAAATTCAGTATGTCGTTCAGCTCTGGCTGTCAGTAATTTAGGAAACAAACTAAAAAGGGTCTTTGGGACTTTATTATACAGGCTTTATTTTCAACAGACAGGCAGAAATTAAAAAGCATTTTCCTACTTCAGTGTGACATTTATAATGCAGGAAGGTGAGCAATTAGATCAGAAATTAAAAGATAAGAGAAATAGATTAAATTAGTACTACACATTCATATTATTCAGGGAAACTACTGAAAATTTTACTTCTGATCAATTTGATGGACTGGATTGGACCGACCGCTGTCATTAGCCAGTATACTACCCAACGCTAATAGTATACACTTATTCTAATCAACCAATGCCATCTGGCTGCTGGAATGATTGAGGTTAGAGGAGAGTGTTCATTACAAGCAGACACAAAGAGGAGAGTGTTCATTACAAGCAGACACAAGGAGGAGAGGTAAGCCGGCATCACGAGGCTCAGAGCCTCGTCCAACCCTATGCCCACTCCTCCCAGCGAAGAGCCTGGCTTTGACTTCAGCACTTGAACATATCCTCAGAGAGGCTGAGCCAGTAACAGTTTTCAGATCAACATCCCAGCTACTGCATAATTTCAAGATTGGATTTAGGAGACTGGTTTGGGTCCAATTCTCAGAATAAATTTAAATAAACTATATGCACAAGTGCAACTTTCTTGCTTTATATTACTCATAGATAAATAATCATGACAGTGCCTCAGAATAATTCAATTCTGATTTCTCTCCATAAAACTATTTTAATCAAATGACAATTGTGTGCAGTACTTAGAAAGACTAAGTAAGCAGAGAGCTTTAAAAGACAAAGCAAGAGGACAGGTACTTGGGGGGCTGCGAGGCAGACAATGTGAGTTTACCAGCAGCTGCTGAGAGTCTAGACTTACACATCCCATAAAACTAGAAAAAAGTTAGCACTTCCTCTTGGATAGTAAATATAAACCACCACTGAACTATGTTTGCTCTTTCAGAATCCAAATTCTACACTACCAAATTGTTGGAGACTCCTAAATTATAATTAAGACAACTCACACTGAAGGCTTCTTTAGCATGAAAAACCTATACGTTATTTTAGACTTCTTCTATTTAAAAAGCTTTGTTGGCATTTTTCTAAATGCTATTTTATGCCACACTTTCACTCAAAATGTAAAACATGTTTGTTCTTTTAGTAAACTAAGTGAATACACAAGGACTCTGTTGTTCACAAGATGAAAAGTGAAGGTATAAAATAAGAGACAGTTTCAGGAGTTCTTGACAAGCAACAGTAAAACCATGATTTCTTAATTTTCCCATACTGCAAATGGTGTAGGCAAAGCAAAAGACATCCAAGCTATTATTATGTCACACTGAATGATAGTGAAGGGCACTCTGGCAAGCTGAACATAAAATACATCCTTCATTTCAGCAGACAAGCCCTGTTTAGTAAAGAAGATGTGATATCCTGGCATAACAGTAAAAATGAGTGAAAATTATACTTATTTTTCAGGATCTAGAATAAAAGATGCCATCAGAGAAACACAGCATCTTCTAATTTGTAGTAATTTATACCTACAATATCCAGATGGAGGATAAAAAAAGCTTTTCTATACACATACACAGGGAAATGTCATTGCCGAATGCCTCCAATTTGACTTGATTTATGGGAAAACACTATTATCTTCCAGGAGCTAATATCCCGAAATATTAAAAAATAAACTGTTCAGGATATCCATCTTGCCTACATGGATAGTATGAGCTGTGAGGTCTAGTTTTAGAAGGAAAAAAAAAAAAAAGAAAAGAAAGACAACAAAATCACTTCAGGGATTGACCTGAATTAAGGGAAAACCCATAATCTGCATCACTCCAGGAAGTGTTACTCCTTAGACTGTAAATTCCTCCCAGGTAGCCACAAGGCAATGGGAAAGAGAAGGGAAAGGAGGAGGAAATTAGAAAGGAAGATTGTTGTCGGTCTGCACTTGTTTCTTTATTAATAAAATACAATGAAAACCAGGATGCTTAATTTCTTTTAATGCTTTTAAACACTGTGAAAAATCATTGCCAAAAAAAAGTGATGCCTTACATGTTGACTAAGGAATAGGAGTGAGTGACAGAGCACATGTGGGTATCTGTGTGTCCATGTATGTACAGACAGAAGGTATGATGTGGATTCACACTACCTAATAGCCTATTTGTATGGCATGAATCTAGTTTTCCTCACTGTTCAGGGAAGCAGAGCATTCTGAAACGGAGAACTTTGTCAGGAGACATACCAGTCTTCAGACTCTTAAGACTAATACATTAGTATGTTGTACATCATGGTCTGATGCTTACTAGCTAAGCTGTGGTACCTGGAGGAGGGAAGGTCGCCCCTGGCTCCCTCTGGATGGTACTAGCACTCAGAAACACAAACGCATCCCAGTTCACAGACAGCAGCTGGGGAACCATGTGCCTTTGCAGAGTGCAAATTGGTTGGTTTAAAACCACTAACTCATCTTAAGAAAAGAAAGGAAGAAAGACAGGAGGTTCAGATGTGACAGGCAGAAGATGGGACAAGCCAATTTACTTCTTCACTAGCTTGAATTTTGTTCAGATTTATCAGTTATAACTTTTGGCCTGGTTTCTGGCCTTCACTCAAGCTAGAGGCATATAAGCTATTTTAGGCATAAAATTACTTTGCACTACAGGCAATTAGTGAGGCCAAGAGGCCAACAGAGAGCTGCACATGATGAATGTAATAGCTAGTGGGAAATCCTGGAGGGTTTTTGACCTTGTTGCTAATCTTTTTTTTTCTTTCTTTGGGAATATCCTGAAAAGATCACACAGCTGGGGCAACACTGTTGCCTCAGAAAGAAACGATGAGGCAATTCACTCATTACAAAATTAATAGTTTCAGAGGCTGAAGAGTTTATAAACAAGAACATTAAAAAGATCTTAGTACCAATACATAAGAAATTGTTAACAGCAGTCTGCCCAACTTAAAATCTAGTAGGCTTAATGTTCTTTGCAAAAAAAAATTTTTTAAATTCTCAGAGAGGAGGAATCGGAAAAATACATTGCCAGAATTCTGCAGAAACATGAACCAACGTGAGGTGGGAAGCAGCTGCTGCATTGCGAGTAACGCCGTTCAGCACGGATAAAAATAACGTAACTGAAACAACTCCAATGAGTTTGTATAATTCACTTCCATATTTCTTTCCAAAAATGAAAAGGGAAGTTCCTTAAGACAATACAGCATTGAAGCCGTAGGGAAGGCTGTACTGAAATCACTGTTGCTCAGCAGGACACCTCCACTCCCAGCATTCAACGAGCTGATCTGGGCACTGCCAGCAAGGAGGCTGGAGCAGCCCGAATTTCATGTCGGCACTAAGGCTGCCTTAGAGCCTATTCAAAGTCTCTGGCAGCTTTTGAAGCTCATGTTATGCTTAATGGTGTGGCAGCTACATTACGAGCTACTTCAAGTTTAAAACAAGCTCTGTTGCATATACACAAGCTGCAGCCACTGCACTGCAGATATATCCTATGTCTGCTCCTTTCCAGTTTGGTGTTGACAGTTCTTTTAGACGGGTTTGTATTTTTAGGTGCATAGACAGCTGCTCTGAGGAGGTTATGTCTCCTACACAGAAAGGAGGATTAACTGGCTGAGAGTAGTACTCCTTCACTTGGTGTACAGAGAAACCAATAAAAATAAGTGTTAGACAAAAAAAACAGAAAGCATCAAAGTCTAACAGGAAATGTAATAACAACACTCCTTGGGTAACCACGAGGAACGCTCTGAGCTTCACTGGAGCTTGTCACCAGATACAGTGATAAATATGTATTCACATAAATCATTATGCCCACGCTGATGGATAATACTTTACTCCAGCTGCCTATTACACGGAAGGTATTTTAACATCTTCTTGCAGAGCCTCAATAAAAGGAGCATCAAACGGAAGGTTTAATTTTTCATCATCTTATGAACACTCTGATTCCCGCGGGAGTGCTCTCTGCAAAGGCAGGTGGATTGTGCAGTCAGAGAAACGCAGCAGACCTATACCTTGTAATAAAATCAAAGAGCTCACTAAATCTAATACACACTCTAGCTGAAATTTGAGCTTCAAAAGCAACAGCCCACAACTTTAGAAATTAAACCTAGCAGAAAAGCACTGATGGTGCTGTTAGATGTACTATTTTAGTGTCATTCTTGCCTCACATGAAAAGTTTCTTCTGAAAGATAGAGCCAAGCTGTGTGGGCTTGATACTGCCATTAAGTCTTGTAACTGCATTATTTTACTGCATGCTTAACAATGCTGAAAAATGGAGATTTAGGTTTTCTTTTCTAAAAAGTAAGGAGACTTCCACATAAACTGGATTTGATTCTTTTACTTATGGGGGGCAGGGTGTTTGTTTGTTTTAATGCCTGTTCAAGACCTTTTCCTTAAAAAGAAAGGCTGCAACAACGAAGTAGCATAAAGGAAAACAATTTATTTTTTTTTTTAATATGGAAAATAGAACACATACCTCCATGTGAGTAGCCCTACTGCAGCAAACACATTTAGAGGAAACATTACTCCAGCTTTATATTCTGTTACTCTCTACAGTACTACAAAAATTCAAACATGGTAGGTGGCAGTTGTCTTGACCTGTTTGGTTTCTGATTTGAGATTCTGGGAGCAGTTCAGTTGCCTAAATGTAAGTATCTCTGAGATATCCTAAGGTATTTAAGTCATATGCATAGGCCAACAGATATGACATAAGACCTATAGGAGACCCATGCTCTTCAAGAGCTGGAACTAGAAGGTAGATGAGATTACCATAAGGCATATTAAATGGTATTCAACATCTACAGTAAAGGAACTGAATCAAGCCCTTTCAATATTTAAAAATATTTACCTAATGCCTTGCTAGTGTACATAACTTCAAAGAGTGCAGTTTATGATAAGGTAGAAGTCTGCAAGAACCTTTGTAGGAAGACAGGGTTCTTCCCCTAAAACACCCTGAACTTGGAGTGAGGTTTTGCCACCTTGGGAGATGCACCTAGAAAGCTCTCATCAAAACTGAAACAATGTGGGAAACTACGACACTGCCGACCTTCAAGAGAAACCTTAAGAATAGCTAATCAAAAAGAATAATCCTTACTGAGTCTTATATTACATTATTCATCATGCCTTTGTCTTCATCTGTTCATTTTTTACTTCTTGCTGTGTATGGAATTATGAAAATAGAGCATGAAAATCTCACCTCGCTCGCACTCCCCCTTCAGTCCTTATACACATACCTGCAGGGCCCACATTATGCTCCAGACACCAGTGGAAGCTCTGGATTTCCAGAAGAAATTGAAGGTGGCTGAACCACCATGGTGTTTGTTCAAGTTTGTATGTTCTTGGCTACAGCAAACCAGGGTAATTCCACACAAACCTGTCAGAGTTCCAGCAGGACTGCAGACCGAAAGCAGCACTGGCATAGCATTTCTCACAGAGGGATGAACTCAAAATGCCACTGTCACTCAATCTTATAATAAATTATTTTTTACTTAAAGAAATCACACGAGAAAGCTTGAGGACACACACTACTACCCCTAACATTGTGTTTCTCAGAATTCAGCGTATTATGTCTGAATATAAACAAATGGTTCCACCATTCCTATTACACCTTAATACCGCTTCAGAAAAATCTCTTTTAGTTCTCGTATTCTCATTTCATTCCCGTGTACATATTAGCAGACTGCTCCAGGAAGGGTGGTTCCTATTCCTTATAGTCTGATACTGATGGATATATTTAATTTTCCATTGCCCACACCTTACCACTCCTACCCAGTGCCTATAACATTCTCTTTCCTCTCCATTCTCTCTGATAAATGGAAAGTACCATCTATGATATTCAAAACCAAACGCAAATGTCCCTACATCTCTGGGAGACTCTTCCCAGTGAGGGAAGCAGCTATAAGAAGAGCCTTTACTATTCTTGAACCTATCATTAAAAAACAACTGAAGAAGATCTAATTTTATCCTTTTTTTAGGAAGGAAAGAAGTTTGTCTTCCATTTCCTACCACAATTTTGATTTAGTATCAAAATTAAATATCCTTTCATATTGTCTGCCAGACAGCAGTACCTATTAGCTATTCTCTATCCTCCCTCACTGTACTACTTTATTAATGTGAACTCAAGGTCTCCTGCCCTCTTTCATAATTTCTAATTATCTATAGACAATATTATAAGGAATGTCCATTAGCATAAAGATTATTTTTGGCATGGTAAGACACGTTTTAAGGCTATCAATCTTTCTCCAGACTGAAAATGATATATTTTGCCACCTCTGCGTTTTTCCTTAAAACTTTTAAAAAGTAGTATTCCATGTAAAGAGGTTAGATTCACTATATTATGTTTTAATTTTATTCCCAGCTATTTTTATTCCACTAAGTTCCAATTTAAAGTTGAAGCTTGCCATCATGTATAATGACGGACAGAAATTTTAAAAAGGATAATTTCATCTTCCCCCTACGTTCAGCAACAGTGTTTAGAGTTTGGTCTGTCATGCTGTGAAACTTGCTTGGCTCTGCAATCTGCAAATGCACTTCTAAGTACCAGAAAACGTCTGTGTGAGCATCAGGCAGGAAACAAGTTCACCATTTGAAAAGGCTTGTCATTTGAAAATACAAGTAGGACATACGTAGCTCATAAACGCTAGCCCTCCTTGTAGGAAGAAACATCTACTTTCTAGCTCATGTATTCTTCAAAATTTAAAGCTAAACCTGTATGTGACAAATATGAGATCATTCACAGAGGCACTGTAAAACACATGCATATTTATATTACATTCAAAGGTAAACTCAAAAAGCAGTCTTTCTTGTTCTATGTGTTTGCAAAATGTTGGTA
Source organism: Harpia harpyja (assembly GCF_026419915.1). Lineage (NCBI taxonomy): Eukaryota > Metazoa > Chordata > Aves > Accipitriformes > Accipitridae > Harpia > Harpia harpyja. Next base: position 38,236,554 of record NC_068941.1, read on the forward strand.
AATGTTGCTGTCCTGGTTTCAGCTGGGATAGAGTTAATTGTCTTCCTAGTAGCTGGTACAGTGCTATGTTTTGAGTTCAATATGAGAAGAATGTTGATAACGCTGATGTTTCCAGTTGTTGCTAAGTAGTGTTTAGACTAAAGTCAAGGATTTTTCAGCTTCTCATGCCCAGCCAGCGAGAAGGCTGGAGGGGCACAAGAAGCTGGCACAGGACACAGCCAGGGCACCTGACCCAAACTGGACAACGGGGTATTCCATACCATGTGATGCCACATCTAGTATAGGAACTGGGGGGAGTGGGGGTGGGGGATCGCTGCTCGGGGACTAGCTGGGTGTCGGTCAGCGGGTGGTGAGCAATTGCACTGTGCATCATTTGTACATTTCAATCCTTTTATTATTGCTGTTGTCATTTTATTAGTGTTATCATTATCATTATTAGTTTCTTCTTTTCTGTTCTATTAAACCGTTCTTATCTCAACCCATGAGTTTTACTTCTTTTCCTGATTTTCTCCCCCATCCCACTGGGTGGGGGGGAGTGAGTGAGCAGCTGCATGGTGCTTAGTTGATGGTTGGGGTTAAACCATGACAGTTGCCTAATTTGAAAAGGCTTTTTAGTACATGGAAACTGCAGAAGGAGGTCAGAATTTGCTGATGTGCTCTCAGCCATGTAGAAGAATAAATTACTTACTCCTCCAACCTTACTTGTCCTACCCAGAAATTGCTTTGGTCTAATGACTCCCTTGGTGACTGCCCAGTGGATTCTCCCTTCCTGTTACAGAGGTGTTGAAGCTATACATCAAGAGAAGGCAGAGGTTTACTATTCCTGACTTGCAATCAGCGCAGCAGAACAGGCACAAGGCAGGAAATGAGATTCCCTCTTTGAAGGACTCTACTAGTTCCCTTCTCTTTCCTGATCTTCCCTTGCCCAAAAGAAGAGCACGGCAGGAAATGAAACATCATTTCCTCCTTAGGCTTCCTCTAAGAAGGGCAGTTACCAGCTGCTCCTTGTGTTGACACATGCTAAAAGACTGATACTATACCAATTCATCTGCTGTAGTCTTGGTATAGAGCAAAAACTATTTTATATGAGAGAATGAGAAAGCACCAGATGAAAATCTCCTGGGCTTCTATCTTTTTCAGAATGAAAAACTAAGACTACAGGAAACATTTGCTAGAAGTTTTGAAACAGAAAGTAGCAGCAGCTCGGCAGAATAAATCACCAAGCTCTTGCCATTCTGTATATTGTTTCTAAAACAACTGCTTCTGCTCCCTGAAGGCATTTAACAGTGGACATAGTTTAACAGCTGCTAAGCATGTAAAACTGTCTACTTAAAAATGCCTCTTGGAAGTTTTACACAACTTGTTCATCTCCCACACAAACATATTCCATTAAAAAAAAAAAAAAAAATCTATTCCCACCAAGAAATCAGCTCAGAGGTAATCTCAGGTAATCTGAGAAGCCTTTCGTTTTCTGCATGCTATAAAGTTTTCTTCCTTCTTTCAAGGCTGTGTTTGCCTTTTCTTCCCAGTTCTATTGCTTCTTATAATCAGCATCTGATTAAGCCACTCTATTAAAAAAACTAACAGTATACAAATACAAATAAACAACTGCAAATTTTTCAGGTAGTACTAAAATTCCTGACAATTGGGCCTAAAGGTATGAGTTCATTTGAAACTAGATATTAATTCAGAATATATACACAGGGTTTTATCTCGCTTTCACTGGAACTTAAGACAACCTCCCTTCTACCTCCAAAAGCCATTCTATATGCATGCATGCACTTCAAAATCGCTTCAGTTTTGTCTTTGAAAGCAATCGACATTGCTATTTGTATACAAAACTACGTGAACATTTTGGCCATGTGGCTTGCAAAACCTAAAAACTGTAAAGTTTTTACAGGGTGTAGTATGATTAGGCATACAAGCATGTATGTGCCCTAAACACAGAGCTGTATGACCTTAGTGATTAATCTGTTTCTGTCTTTTAACAATGAAGGTGAAAACACAACAAAGGCAATGTACAGGTTCCACAGAAAATGCTAAGTTTTTAATAGGTCTTTCAAGTCCTACAAAATTCTATAGTAACTGGACAGTAGTCTATTAATTTTTAGAGGACAGAAAAAAAACACCTTAATAAAGGCTTATAATTCTACATTAAACCCTGTAAAATTTATTTTAAAGGAGATGGAAAGACTCTTTTGGAGGCTTCTTTCAATTGGTACCTATTATGGTTAATGGAAAGACTTTAATTGACTTTTTTATATACCAGATAGACATTGGAAAGATGGATATTACAAAAATTGATAAGCATATGCAGAGCAAGAGGCCAGGGATACATGGTAGCAGAAATTTACTATTAATTAATCCACCCCTGGATGGACTAAAATAAAAGGCAAATATTGGTATCTTGCAATGTTCACAAAATATTCACAAATATTCAGAACACCTAGGAGCATTCATGAAAAAAAAAAAAAAAAAGAATGTTTAAAGCACAGATGACAAATGCAGATCAAGAACAGCATCAGCCATATCTCTGAAAGCAGGCTTAAGGAGTCTTTTGTCCAAAGTGCTGTCTGGAATGCAATGGTGCATTGGAAGCACAGGTGAGAACCGCACAGCCATCATGAACTTACCTTTGCAAACATCTAACTTTTGGAATTGACTTGGCTTGAGAAAATATTAAGATTACATTAAAGCATGACAATATTTATTCTAGTTATAGGTAAATATATAGACTAATTTTGTAAATAGAATTAGCCTGAGCTAACTTGTACCATATCACTTCTGTACTATAATCAAATGATAACAGCAACAAAAAAGCTTTTTAATTTTCACAGCCAAGGATTTTTTCATGGGCTAGTCAAAGACAAAACAATTGCAATAGGCAGACTTTCAAAATAAAACTGATGACTGCACTATATTTTCTGTTAGTATGCAAAAGAACGGAGTTATAAACGTAGCACCACTCAGAATACATCTGTGCTGCACAGAGACACAGAAGCTTCTTGGTGCCCACAGAGGCCTCGTGAAAACTCTGTCAAGCTGTTGAGATCCCTAGCTCTCAGAATTTAAACTAGGTCTTCAGTGCTTTTTTTAAAAAAGTACTTTTGGGGAGAGGAGAAAACATTTAGCAGGAGAGCAGCTAAATGAATGTAACCGTAAATTCATACAGCCATTATTTTCTTTTAATCTACTTCAGCAGAAGTTAAATTACCACAACCACTGGTGTAAGTCCACTATTTAAGGCTACTGAAATCTAAGTTGCTTCAAAAACATTATTTTCTAGATAGATAGTCTCTATGTAGAAAAAAGTCAGCGTTACCAGAATAGTCAGTGCATGCATTTGCTTTACATACAAGAATGGAAGCAGGAGATTTTGTCAGTAGAAGTGACTGCTGTGCAGCACCCCAATTATTTCATGTCACAGTCCAGCTTGAATGGCTGATCGAGGCAGGCTCTGCAGGCCTTTCTAGATGGTCACTGTGTGAGGAGTGCCTCCATCTGCTGTGCACTGGTTATTTTACAACTTGTAAATTCAAGTTGCCAGATTGACTTCATCTGTTTCATTAAAGCCTGTACATCATGCTGCAACTGAGCTGCTGGGTGTTGAACTCTGGTAGAAAACTGGAATTCAGGCATCCATGGCAAAAATTGCGCTAGTGATTATTTGACTACTTATGCAGCAAGACCATGACATGAAGCATACTAGTATTTGAAACTGAGAAGAATGGCAGATTTCGGATTTGTTGTTTTCAGTGAAAATTAAGAATTGTTGGAATAAGCCCACATAAAAATCAGAAAAATACACAAGCTACAGTTTGTGCTTGAGTTTACCTAAAAATTTAGCCCAGTTTTCATTAATGTCATTATTTTAATTTCAGCTGTACTTTGCCAACCATGGTGTGAAACTAAACACTGTGCTTTGGTACAAGCAGCCTCTTTGCTGGTATCCGGCGGTACACATTGCCCTCTCCCCTGACAATATTGCAAGCTATCAATGCGTTCTGCTGGGCAGAAACCTCTCTAAATAAAGCTCTGCCTTAAAACCTAATATAGGAAGAAAAACTCCAGACATCTTAGGGGTTTTTTTTAAACTTTCAGGATAATTTGAGAATTTCAGCAGGCAGTATATGAATATTTCACATTATTGCTCCAAAAGCCATCTGGAATAATGGCTACCCCAAGTTTTTGTCTTCTTCCTTTCTCTTGCAGTTGGAGCTCCCAGTCTTACAACAGGAGAAGGAATTAAGGAGAAAAAAACCCTAGTTCTTGATATGCTAAAGTGATAAAACTTTTAACACTAGCAGTAATTGGGGCAGCAGACCAGAGGCTGAACTCTCACATGATGCAGTGCTGTCTTGTCAAAATAAAATAAAATTAAAAAAAAAAAACAAAAAAAACCCCAAAAACTTAAGAAAGCTAAAAAGCTCAGCTGCTAGATCTTATTTCTTGAGTTCATGAAAAACACTTGCTAAAGCGCACACACACAAACCACAGTGAGACCAGTAAGACAGATGACAAGAAGATCCAGAAACAAGAAATAAAGCATATTTGTTCTTGGAAACAAGGGAGAAGGTGTTAATCTTAGTGAAATAGGATTCTTGCAGTACTGGCAAAGTTACTGTCAGGATAAATTACTTGCTTCAGCAAATATCAATACAGAAGCAGGCCTGTCAAGGTGCCAGACTAGCTCAAACAACTGCCCTTCCAGCGAAGCATTTCTATTCCGCACATTTAGTTCATATTTCACTGCTTTTCTCCAGTTCCTATTTTTGCACCTTTGCTTCATGCCCTCTCCTTTCTGCAGCTATATTCCAGATCATGGCAAGAATTTGCAATTTAACATTAAACCCAAGATGGATGTAATGAAGGGTTTTTTTGGTGTAACTTGCACAGAATGCCTTCCTGAATGACACATATGAATAAAGCTATCACTGCCAGTATTGCATTTCCCAAAAAGAAGATATGAATGAAAAATTAGTTTATGGCTATGTACATTTTGATTATTCTGACACATTGAAATAGCTCTAGAAGAATACATATTTTCAGTTCACAGCAAAGGTTCATTTCTACCTTCATTCCATAGAAAATGGAACAACGTTCTAAATTGTAACCACAGCACAGACAAAACTAAATGAGATCATAAAAGATAAAATTCAGCATGAGAATAATATGCTCTTGAAGACTCACTATATATCCATTTATATCCTGCTCCTACTACATGAACAAATGCAAACGATGCAAGCAAGCACTGGCTTTGAAGACCTGCGGTGATTCTGCCGCTACATGCTCAGGGTGCCTTCTTCCAGCTCTGATGGAAACATATTCCGTAAGACACTTACTCTATCAAACTACCAAAACCTCAGTTGTTTTCCAGTAGCATCTGTAAGACCACACTGCATTTCAGCTATCTGTCCACAGTTCTGAAAATCACTTATAAACAGTATCAATTTAAACACTATGGAGAACATACTATTATGCTATGACAATATTATATTACCAAAGTTCCTCCTAGTGTGCTTAAGGATACACCAGAAACTTGGTGTTTATGCAATGCAATTTTTTGTATCTTTAAATGCTGTCAAAATATTAAAAAATGCCTCTCTAAGATCCTCTACAGTATTCAGATGGAAACTTACGGTGGGAAGGAAACTGAATAATATCAAAATAATGATAAGAATATTGTGTACTAATTCTAATACTTGTATAGTATTGTATGCTAATTCTTACTAATTCTAGCCAAATACGTTGCACTCAATGGAAGTCCTAAAGTGACTGGAATACAAAAAAATAATTTATCCAAATAGGACTACAAAATTATATATACAGAAAAGCTGGAATATAAGTAGTAAACAATTATATTTTGCACTAAAAAATTGTTCAAGAAGCTGCCAAAACCATGAGATAGACAGAAAAATGCTTAAGTTGTGAAAAAAAAATTCAATTGTATGAATATATAAACAAATAAACAATCAAATATTGTATGAGCAAACTACGTTATATGGTAAAATATAGCCTGCAAAACTGCCACACAAAATATACTTATGAAGCCTGCATTGTCAAAACATAATGGCACCACAATAAAAAAAGACACAACTAAGAAAGAGATTAATCACAAAAGTCAAAATAAATACATAAAAGTTCATATTCATTAGAAAACTCTGTTGTGAAGAGCAACTCAATGCCAGATGGAATGACACTGGGTAGGAAAGAGCGGTATCTAAACAACAGTCTAAGAATCACAGATTTTAAAAAGACTTTCTATTTGGAATTATATTATGGGGTTTTAGTATGGTTTCAGTTTTTAGCAGCAAATTCAATACTACCATCAGTGTAATTAGCAAGAGACAGTGGGCTTATTTTAGGTATATCTGTAAGAACTATATGCTCATGTGCGTATTACAAAGCCATATGTATCTTAACTAATTTATTGTAAAAATAGATAAATAATTTACAGCTATATACCCATATTTTACCCACAGACACACACATACAATCACAATGAAAAAAGGCAGTCTGGCACCACCAGAATGCAAATTATAATGACAACCACATACGAACAGAAACTATGAATACAAATTCCTTTTGATGTCACTGTCTTATTCATTCAGGGAGTTATCCAAAGCTCACTAGCATCAATGCAGAGTTCTCCATTGCCTCAAAGAGCTTTGAAAGAGATCTTTAACGAGAAAGAGAACTAGCCAGCATATACTTATGATAGTTGACTGGTTTTACAAAAGTCAGTATGATTAGCAGTATTTTTATCCTGGGTTATCTTAAACTTTACCTTGAATGTTCAGTTTGAGTACTCCAGAAAAGCTAACTCTCTGTTTAAATGTCAAAGTAGCCTACACAAAAGGAGTATAAAGTTCTTCCTTCTGATGGAGCAAATCAGTAAAGGTTCCACTACTGTGATCTTAAGTGATTATTTTGGTTAAATCTTTTATCTATAAAACATCCAGACACACTAAACTGTCTCTCTCTACATGCACCATGCTAGTCTTATTTGGAAAGCAATCATTGCATCAAGCACTGTGCATGAGAAACAAAGTATCAGACAGGCTAGGAGTACAAGTTTAAGACATCATCTGATCCAAAGCTGCATCACAAAGCCTAGATGGAAAAAAAGACTGCTAAGTCTTCTAACCCCACAGGGGGTTGGGGACTAGAGAGAAAAACAAGTGCTCATTCTTATAGCAAAAGGACTGACACAAACACTGCTTGCTTTCTCTGTGCTATTACTGGGAGTTTAACACCAGCAAAGGTCTTACACAGATGAGCAAGACTGGCATGGCTATACACCGGAGATTCAAGCATTTATTTCATCACTGATCTAAATTCATAACATATTTTAAATCAAAAGTGAAGAACAATTTTTAGAAGAGATTGTGCATGGGGTGGCAAGTAATAGAAACCTGGCCCTCTGTTTCCATAGTGGCATTTTGTAGCTGTGGCCCAAGAGCTGTTTCCCTTACATAAAAAAATAAAATAAAATAAAGAAAAAATCAGCAATGATTTGTCCAATAGGAATAGGAAAAATTGAGCCACATAAAAGAAATAAAAATCCTAGAATATAAGTGATCCTTGGCTAGCCATTCATTCTAGTTATCTCTATCCTGCTTAAAAGAGGTAAGTTGTCAAACTGTATCCTTGCTTAGCTGCTTTATGACATGCTCAGTTTCTACTGAGGCAACATCAATGATTTCTGAACATATCTTTGTTCCTATCTAGATTATCGTCACACAGATTTGACATAAGAACTGTTGATAAAAACAAGAATCCTCTCTTTTAAGCTCATAAATTAGGATATTGCTTTTACCTGACAACTTCCCAAAATTTTTTATTGAGTCCAGGAGTGAAAACAGAGGAGGGTTTTTAATTTAAATTAAAAAAAATAAATAAATTCCTAGGCATGAGCTAACTTCGCATTTTTCATCCATGAGCTCTAAATCACATGTACGATACTGTCTCTGTAAGGGGAGCTCACCGTGAATGTGAAAACCTAAGGAGAGAGAAAGATGAAGAGAGCAGCTTTCTGAGAAGGCATCAAGTACCAGCTGGATTAAATGGACCTATGCTATTTCACACCCAGCTGAGGCTCTGACTGAAGGCAGAAAACTGCTGTATTTATAATATTAAGGTATATAAAGGAAAGAAATACAGATTATTAGACATATGCAATATTTCTTTATATACACCACATGTTCATAAAGAAATACATGTGCCTACCAACTGGCTCTGGACAATTACAAAACCAGGTGTAGGATATGTCCCTGATGTGTGATTTCTAATCCTTTTCCAAAAAAAGGTTACCTTTTCTGTCACTGGGAATCATGATGTCACCCTTCAAAAAAATCACTTCATCTTCATGAATTAAAGTGGAGCCAGACTGCACAAAATGAGGACTATTATTTTGGCCAAAATAATGAATTTATGTAAGCATGCTATATCAACAGTTTTCATATCTTTTCTTTCTTCCACTAGGAAAATGATCAGCACTGTTCTGATAACCTGGGCTGCAAAGTAATGGCATGCACTGTGCAGAGAAAACATTAAATAAATCCGCAGCACAGAGCTATGCCAAGATCCATGCTGTGAACTGTGAGAATTTCTCCTGCAACCACACTAGCACTTGTTTCATAAATTCTGGCTGATCAAGGGTAAGGGATAATTAATTAAGAGATTAAATTTAAATTCTGCCAAATCATCTATATGGTCATATACAAACACAAATATTGAAATGGGTAACTACATGCATGGTTTGCACTCCGCTACCTGAATACTAGACCCACATTTTTATCTATTACATTTTTATTCTTCTTGTACATCCATTTATGGCAACAGTTGCGTATCATCAGTTTTAGTGCTTTATCTATATAACCAGTGATTTTTCCGTGTCAGGAAATATTTGAAACCTATACTGAGGAAGCAAAAATCTTAATATGGCTGGAATACAGGACTGTGAAACTTCAGAAGTTGAGAAACTATTTAAATGAGGATAATTTGGGGGGGTTTTAACCTACTGGGCTTGAAGGCAATGGCACCAGCTATAAGCCTCATACTAAATGCTCCTTTGCAAGTTACAAAACTGTTTGACAAGTTGGTATTTTCGTATCTACGACCCCAGTAAATTTGCAGGAAATTCAATTATAGTGCAGCTTGGGTGTTGTGCACTCATCTTCATCCCACTCTTTTTAACAAAAAGCAATTGGAAATAGAACAGGATAAATCATTGGGAAATTTGTTAGATCTGGCAGTATTACTCGTTTTCTTATCAGGAACTCTTCCATCTACCCTCTGTACTAAATGTGTCTTTTAGCTCAAAATTACTCATGAGCTCTAACAACTGAGTGTAATCAATTCCTTCTACAGACTTTTACAGACGTTCTGGATTTCTTCCATTGCTAGCTCGTTATTTTGCAAGGCACTTCTCAGTATTTGCAGATTTATCAGAAAATGTAATTGGTGTGATCAGCTCCATTGCCAAGGAGTGTCGGGTAGGATTTAGCTGACTGACCTGCAGCAACTGATCAAAACCATGGAAGTACTAAATGGGAAAATGGTTTCATTTGTGTAGCTGTTATAATTTTATGGTCTTCAGCCACAAGTTAATCACAGCCAATTGCACAGAACTGCTGATGTTGGGACATTACATATTAATGGAGTTGCTATTTAATGCTTCTCTGCAAGGTGCTGTTAAGACTTGGCTGTTGAGGAGGCTGGGGCAACATGTTATACAAATCCATGCTGACCTGGAGCAGATCACACTGTCATCTGAAAATGTTTCATTCAGGCAACCACAGGAGAAGTAAAAAAGAAGCTACTCACTTGCCTTCTGAATATATGGAGTAGACACATGTATCAATATAATCGCTACATGTGGGAGGACGTGTTTCATGGTGAATCTTGTTTCAATAAGGCTGCAGCACACAGACATATGTAGTCTACAAAGATTAAGTCACTAGGTCAGCAGCAGAACATAAAAAGTGGAGAGAAATTCTCCATTTTTCAGTATTAAAAATGAGTGCATTTGAAACTGATAATCTCAAAGCATGGCTCAAAAATGCTCGGAACATGGCCTGCAAAAGAACTTCATCGTGAGTGTGGGCATTGACAGGAACTGATAACTGAGTTGGATCACATCCGAAGATCTTTTTGTTGACATGAGATTAGTGTGACTCTGCAGGACCCCAGAGCTGCGTGCCAGTGCCAGCCTGTAACCTCACACTCGTTAAGTAAACATAGAGTGTCAGCAAATGAACACACTGTCAGAAGCACCTGTTGTAAAGTATAAAGATCCTGAAGGGCAAATTGAGTCCAGGAAGGCTGGACATCCTTCATGAAGGAAATCTTAAAGGCGCAGGAGCAGGCCGTTCCAGTGTGCTGAAAGATGAGCTGACAGGGAAGAAGACCAGCCTGGCTGAACAGAGAGCTTTGGCTGGAACTCAGGACAAAAAAAAAAAAAAAAGAGTTTCTGACCTTTGGAAGAAGGGACAGGCAACTCAGGAGGACTACAAGAATGTCGTGAGGATATGCAGGGAGAAAATTAGAAGAGCCAAAGCCCAATTAGAACTTAACTCTGGCTACTGCCATAACAGACAATAAAAAATGTCTCTATAAATACACTAACAACAAAAGGAGGGCTAAGGAGAATCTCCATCGTTTATTGGATGCGGGGGGAAACAGAGTGACAAAGGGTGAGGAAAAGGCTGAGGTACTTAATACCTTCTTTGCCTCAGTCTTTCATAGTAATACCAGTTGTTCTCAGGGTACCCAGACCCCTGAGCTGGAAGACGGGGAGCAGAACGAAGCCCTTGTCTATGGGGCTGGATGGGATCCACCCAAGGGTACTGAGGGAGCTGGTGGAAGTGCTCACCAAGCCACTTTCCATCATTTATCAGCAGTCCTGGCTAACCAGGGAAGTCCCAGTCAACTGGAGGTTAGCAAACATGACACCTATCTACAACAATGGCTGGAAGGAGGATCTGCAGAACTACAGGCCTGTCAGTCTGACCTTGGTGGCAGCGAAGGTTATGGAGCAGATCATCTTGAGTGCCATCACGCAGCACATAAAGGACAACCAGGTGGTCAGGCCCAGTCAGCATGGGTTTATGGAAGGCAGGTCCTGCTTGACTAACCTGATCTCCCTCTATGACAAGGTGACCCACTTAATGGATGAGGAAAAGGCTGTGGATGTTGTCTACTTAGACTTGAGTAGAGCCTTTGACACTGTTTCCCAGAGCATTCTCCTGGAGAAACAGGCTGTTTGTGGCTTGGACGGGTGTACTCTTTGCTGGGTAAAAAACTGTCTGGATGGCCAGGCCCCAAGAGTGGTGGTGAATGGAGTTAAATCCAGTTGGCAGCCGGTCACAAGTGGTGTTCCCCAGGGCTCAGTATTGGGGCCAGTTCTGTTTAATATCTTCATCAATGATCTGGACGAGGGGATCGAGTACTGCACCCTTAGTACGGTTCCAGACAACACCAAGTTGGGTGGGAGTGGGGATCTGCTTGAGGGCAGAAAGGCTCTCCAGAGGGATCTGGACAGGCTGGATCGATGGGTTGAGGCCAATTGTATGAGGTTCCACAAGGCTCAGTGCCAGGTCCTGCACTTCAGTCACAACAACCCCATGCAACGCTACAGGCTTGGGGAAGAGTGGCTGGAAAGCTGCCCGGCGGAAAAAGACCTGGGGGTGTTGGTCGACAGCCGGCTGAATAGGAGTCGGCAGTGTGCCCAGGTCACCAAAAAGGCCAATAGCATCCCGGCCTGTATCAGAAATAGCATGGCCAGCAGGACTAGGGAAGCGATCGTCCCCCTGTAGTCAGCACTGGTGAGGATGCACCTTGAATACTGTGTTCAGTTTTGGGCCCCTCACTACAAGAAAGACATTGAGGTGCTGGAGCATGTCCAAAGAAGAGCAACAAAGCTCATGAAGGGTCTAGAGAACAAGTCTTATGAGGAATGGCTGAGGGAACTGGGGTTGTTTAGCCTGGAGAGAAAAGGAGGCTGAGGGGAGACCTTAATGCTCTCCATAGCTACCTGAAAGGAGGTTGTAGCGAGGTGGGTGTGGGTCTCTTCTCCCAATGAACAAGCAACAGGACAAGAGGAAATGGCCTCGAGTTGTGCCAGGGAGGTTTAGATTGGATGTGAGGAAAAATTTCTTCACCAAAAGGGTTCTCGAGCATTGGAACAGGCTGCCCAGGGAAGCGGTTGAGTCACCATCCCTGGAGGTATTTAAGAGACGTGTAGATGTGGTGCTTAGGGACATAGACAAGTGGTGGACTTGGCAGTGTTAGGTTTATGGTTGCACTTCATCTTACGGGTCTTTTCCAACCTAAATGATTATTTGATTCTAAGATACAGGCATATACAACCTTTTTCTTAACCCTTCCCCAAAATGCTGAACTTCTACCAAACAAGATCTTCTAAATGAATCACTGGAGAACATGCCTTGATCTGCCAGGTAAATGGCTTTCCCAAGTGCTATTAAACAACTGTTAACAATCTTGAGAAATTTTAAATGTTGAACACACTGAAATCTCTATTGTACACACCAAAATAGACTGACAGCTCTCCAGAACCTTTTTTAATTATCTGAACTACCGCTTATTCAGCTAAGAAACCTAAGCAATAGGACTGGGACTGGAATTGCGGCGTTACAACCTGTTTCAGCTAAGTTCACCACACATGATGACAATGTTGGAGACGGTATTTGTCCTATGCAGCTTGCCTAAAAAATATAGGGGAAAAAAGAGTTTTCTTGTACCTCGAGAATATTGAGCTAAATAACAAACACTGGGTTTGTTTGTTCTTATTAAATCCCTTATAATTGGTAAACTTAGAATAAAACATCTTCACTGCCAAAAAGAACATCTGATTATATCCACCAGCTCCCAATATTCTCCGTTACCCTGAGATAAGTTACTAGAAAATATACACAAAGTGTGCAATGGGGTCTTCTGCACTCTCTTTGCAGGCAGCTGGGCAAGGGTATGCCAATGTATATTTCCAAGTGAAAAAGCAATTTAATACGATAAAGTTAAATCCTATTACTAAATCTAGTACATTTTTATTATTAGTTATTTAAATTTATGGGTATATGCAGTGTCAACACACCATGAAATGAAGGAATTACCAATTTCCAGCATGAATTACTTGATAAAAGGGACTGCATTAAATGCAGAGTTGTTGAATAAATCAGCAATGCTACAGTGGTTAATTACAAAGTTACTTAAAGGAAGAAAACCTGCAGTATTTCACAGTGTATTAAACTTGCTATTGCTTCCTAAGTGGCTAACAGACAATATTAGTAAACAATACATTTCATAGTGGACTGCAGGAAAAGCTTTAATATCTTTAGAACCCATAGTTTAAGGCCAATTCCATATTGCTTAGCAATCAGTCTACAAAATATCGCAAAGAACACTTAGCTTTCTCTTAGTACATTCCATTAGTAGCTTGCAAGTGCAGCATAAAAGAAGACTCTATAATTATGCTTATTTTACTGATGAGGTGAAAGATGCATGCAGAGAAGTAATGTAGCCCTTGATATCTGACAGGCTAATTGCAGACTGAGTGGTCTCACTCTGTCCCCCAGGTCTCAGGCAACTGTCATGGCCACTCTCACAGTGATTTTGACATAATTTTCCACATTTCTCATTTTTTCAAGTGCAATCTAAAAACACTGTATTGGATACATTAAGTTTTAATGACAGCCACAGACAGCTGCAATTTCCCTCAGTAAAATAAATGATTAATTAGTAAAAACAGTATGCAGTATATGTCCAGAGTGACTTATCCCTATTGCTAATCATAGCAATTAGCTTCAATTTCTAAAGCTCCACAGCCTGCATGGTGTTTTGCGGAGCTGTGAAAGAAGCATGGGCATGCACTGAATAATTTATATTACAAATTACACAAACATACAGACAAAATATCTTAAATTTTCTGGATTAGCAACCAGTAAGGTCACTTCTGATAGCCCCATAAAAATATCTAAGAGTAGAATTTAGTAGTTGATAACCCATAAAGAATACAGGGAAAATGTGACCTGTAGAAATAAGCCTAAATGTGGGCAAGATTTTCTTTTTACTGGGACATGCAGTAAAATTAATCAACAAGCTCAACATCTAAAGTTTGAACAAAAACCCATTACCACTGACTAAATGGATTCCTTCCCAAAATAGCTGTATTTTTTCACTATGTTTATTTCAGCGCAAAGACCCTCTCTTGCCAGGCACAAAACCAAAACCATGAGTTTTCCTCATATGTCTCTGCCTGAAATGTTCTACCAATGATTTCAACAAAGGCAAAGCTTTTAAATGTCCTCTCAATTAGCCAGCCTTTGACATTGCCTCAGTTAGCTATAACTGAAACCATAAAAAAGTTAATAGACGGAAATAATTTTAGTCTCATCTGGAAAAGTACAGGAAAGCCCATATATTGTTTGGGAAAGAGGCATTATATATTCATTATTGTTTATAGCAGTAAGTGAGGAAGAAGCTACAGTCTAATTTTTAGAAGCTCATTGACTACGCGCAATCAGTTAGTGGCCAGAAACGTAACAAAACATAGAAAGTACAGCACAGCATGTGGGGGAGAAAAGTTGACACAGATTCTGAGTTGAAGACCAGTGCAGAGCAGAAAGGCCTGCCTGAAGTCAAAAAGTGAAGAATCCATTGCTTAGGAGAAGGCAAACCTATCAATTTCACCCACCCAACTCCCCATTTTCTTGTCTTTTTTTTTTTTTGAATGAGAGGAGTTATTACTGAGAAAAAGGTAAACACCAAGTAGACTTTGAGGAAAACAAAAACAGTTCAATAAACATCAGTGAGATGGAGAGAAAAGGGAGACCAAGAACTACTTGTAAATCACAGACAGGCTTGTATTGTCTTATATGATGAAGTGGCTTTTATCCAGCTGCCTATGCTGCTAATCTCTGGTAATGCTTTTTAATGAAACTTTGCAGCCCACAAGTCTTGGTTACTCCATGTATTGCAGATTTGTCTGTCAGAAATGGAACATCCACGAGGAAAAGCTGCAGAACAGATTCGGACATACTTTCTGGACCAATTTCTGGTGGATCACCGAGCTTCCTCACGTGCCAGGGTCCTCCAAACTCTTTTCAGCTTTGTTCAGTGAGGTTCTCAAAACATTAGGGGACAATCTGCCTTATGAGACTTGAATGGCCAAAGCTATAAAGAATTATTAGTAGACATTTTCAAGGCTTTTTCACTGAAAGTGAAATGGTAATTAATTCTCTTAATTGAATGATCATTCATTAGTCTTTTACTAAATATATTACCTAATAACATTCTCAATCTTGCAAGTTACTGCCATGTCTTCAATTTCCCTTTTCATAAGACCAATAACAAGCTAAACTCACAGCTTTATAAATCTGCTGCACAGTACAGCATATATTGTATGCAGGTTTTTCATTTAGATTCTTCAATTATAAGCAACTGCAACAATAAAACCCCCATATTGTACTAGCTAGTATTACGTTTTGGCAGATCATAATTAAATTATTCCTTAGAAGCAGTGCTCAGTGCTTAAGAAGAAGGATTATATTGAATAATGGGGCTAATATTTTAACTCAATTAATATGTTATTTTTCAATAGAGGTATACACTACTGTAATTTCTTCTTCTATGGGTATCATCAGGTATAAAACAGAAATACTGCAGGTTTTTTTCTGACAACTTGTGTAATTTTTCGCCACGTAGATCGTATGCTTTCTATATTTTTGAAGTGAAAACATGTGACATATTATTTTTATAAATAAATATATTTATTTTATACTGTTATAGGCATAAAATATTTCACTTCTATACCATATAAGCCTGCCAGACTATGTTTGACTACATCTAAAAATACATGAGCATTCCATGGTAAGGAAAGAATTTTTCTTTTATGTCTTTTAATTCTGTACTGTTGTAAGTTTGATTTATAATATTGGTTGGGGTGGAAGTGATTTTTGGATGAAGAAATTACATGTAGTTACAATGGAAGTAGGGTACCTTCTCCATGGAAACTGCATGGCAAATATGCTCCGATGACTTATTTATCAGATTCTTCAAAACAATATTTCAATTTGATGAAATTATATTTTCCTGGAATCTTTCACTAATAATTTAAAAGTGACATAAATGTATAAATGTCTGTATTTCTGAAGATAATCAAGTTATGTCATTCCAAAATCAATTTGTAATATATTTCAAGGTCATCTTCTCTTTGGTTGTTCAAACTAGCTACTTATGCTCTTTTGAATCATGCTCCAGTTTGGGTTCAATTCCTAATATTTTAATGTGTTTTAAAGACTGTTTGTGAATATTTTGTTGCTGCTGCTCTTTCACTCTCCTGCAATTATACCATGGATGATGCCCACTGCATAGTAGACAGGTTTCTTAACTCTTTATGGAGATATGAAAACTGTGCAGTTTAACAATGACCTTGAAAAGTAATTTTTTGTTTTAAGAAATAGTCTGTGTATTTATAATCAGTAGAACTAGAATATTGCACTACCTATCAAACAGCTGTTTCTCAGATGGGGCTACTAAAAAGGACATTCCCACACCATTTTACAGTATTCTCCATATCTTTTCTATCACTGATACTATACAAGTTGCTTATTAAAAACCAAAATACAAATAACAACTCGACATAGCAAAAGTTTTTGATAATCATCAGATTGGTCGCTTCACTCTAGCTATGTAAGAGTTTTGTTTAGCTGTGTACTAGAACAATGTGTACTACTACTAGGATATTCCATCTCAAATGTGCTGAAAAACAGGGAGGTAAATTACAGCACGTATATATTATAGATGCATCGCATATCACATCCAACTGTAGAAGTAGAAAAAGGCCATTTTGATTTCATAAGGAAGGCAAGACAAAAAGAAAAGTAAAGGACAGAATCACACTGTGTTACAGTCAGATGGGGAGATGGAAATTATGTGGTGCAAAGGAACAAGTAAGTAAAAGACTGAATCATGCAAGATGAAAAAATAAAATCAATATGAGTTACATAAGGAGGTATTAGTAACTGGACATGAAATTCCAGTGAGTTGCACGAAATACCTTGTGTTCCTTTTCTGGAGATCACCTGGTGAATGTTTTTAAAGATGAAGTACTATAAGATACAACATATCTCCATACAGAAAATCACAGTAGATTCTTACATAAGTTTAATGGAACTTGTTAAGTTAAAAATAAAATTCTTATGCTTACTGTCATGGTAAGAAAGAACTTTTCTGAGCAAAACACAGAATTATTCACACTAGAAGCTACAGAGCATGCTGCCAATATTACCAGCTGAATGTTACAACTGCTATGTCATGTAATACTATAATTCTTATTATTTATTTCCATATATAATAGGGTTACAAATCCTTCTCAGTGGACAAGAACCTTTAAATTCACTCTGTATTCTGACATTATATAAGCAGGAACTGATGGAGAATGATTTCAATTCTGGATTCAGCAAAACAGTAGTCCATTAGAAGCCCAACAGCATACATAAAGCTTCTAGTGAATGGAAAGAATCTGGAAGGCATGAGGCTTGCCATCCAGCAAAAACATGCTATTTAGGAGGACTAACGGATAACTATCATGGCTAAACCTTTGACAAACCTTCTCAGACAGGACAACAATTAGTTTAATTTAGATACAGATGATCAAGAAGTGAGCAGTAAAAAACCCCAAACTTGCCAAAGCCTTATTTTGTTATTTAAACATCTCAGTAAGTGACTAGCATGTCATCATACAATGAACTTGCAACAAGGGAAATTCTGATTATATCTTAGGGAAAAAAATTACAATGATGTAGTCAAATATTGGAACCCTTGCCCAGAGACAATGTGGAAACCCCATTAAGGTACCAAAAACTTACGTGGACAGGGACCTAAGCAACCTATTCTAAGTTGGCCTTGCTTTCAGTAGAGGTGTAGGACCTCCCGGGAGCCCTCTGAACCTAAATTATTCTGTAATTCTCTGAACTATATAGATTAAAAACAAAACAAACAAACAAAAAATTATCTTTCTTGTAGATCTCAAAGAAGACTCACACTGCAGTCCACTAACACAAAGCTGAACTCATGTAAAGCATGTATCTGAATCAAAGCTCCACAGCTGGAAAGTGTCAAAAAAACCCGCCAACCCAATAGTAATTTGATTTCTTCTAAAATCCTAAAGGGAACTGGATGCAAAAGAAAGTTTTCAAAGCAGCACCAGCAGTTCAGGGGGGAAGCAGGAGAATATAGCAGGACAGGACAAGCCAGGACTCTTGAAATTGTTAGAACAGCCTAAGAAATCTGATTTCGGCCATCATTTACAAACTTAAGCTAGTAACCTTTAATTTTAGTACTGTTACTTAAAAGAACATTTTTTCCTTTGCATCTCTCCTCTGAATAAATTGCATGCAACTTACTTCATACTGATTAACAAATGTAGTAAGAAAACTGAAAAGCTCTAAAATACTAGAGGAAAAAAAAATACAATTTATTTTGCTCTAAAGCAGTTCCTGTCCCCTGCCCCCTTTTTGGTAAAAGCTCAAGAGAAGCTTTATACTCTGCACACCGAGGTGGCAGTATCAGTTAAATTCTGCTATAGTATAAACTTTCTGACCTCCACCACGTTGAGGTACTACTATTTATACTTCTGCATCAATTCCAGATAGTCAAGACATATTAAAAGACATCAAGTCCATAAACTTTTCTGATCTTTTTCTGCCGCTTAGCTCATTAATGCTGAAAGCTATTAATTTAACAAATGAGTGGGTGATTACCTCCTGAAGAACCCTCTTCATTTTCAGAAGCAATGTCTTTACAGCTGTGCAGTCTTGCAGCATCAATCTGAAGGGCAAAGATTCAATGCCTCCGCCTTCTTCCAGACCAGTAAAAGGCCACTCCACAGATGGGCTGCCGGCCAGCTGGCTAACACGAGGGTACCTGGCTTCTCCTTGATCTACCTCCTTCGACAGCTTCAGAGATAGGCTCCTTACAAGAGAAAACAGAAAGATCAACTCTGAAATACGTAAAAGAAAGAGAACTAAATAATTTTTGGCTTTTAGTTCCTTTGAGTTTAAAGACACTTTACACATTCACTTGTTGAGCCTGCTAGCATGAATGGCCTTTATAATCTACATATAGCCATATGGTGTTAGCAATAAAATATGCATTTATAAATGTACCATTTTCTACAGAAATTGAAACCATGCTCTATGCTACACCCTTCAAAAGAAAGCAATTTTTTTGAAACAAAATATCCTATGGGCAAAACTGTTATGGGTCTATTTTATTTCAGTTCAGCTTTAATAAAAAATGAATGTCATGCACTTTCAAAAGCTAAATCATGTTCTTCCATATGCTTTGACTTAGAACTCAAAAAGAAAAGAAAACCGCCAAAGAAAATACTCCCTTCCGGGCTGGCCCAGTGGCATAAGATGAACCTGCTATGCTATAAAATGGAATTTGAAATTTAATTAAGCTGTACTCACTCTGAAGTTTGGTTACTATTGAAGCTATTTAAGCAGAACATGAAACAAAACAACATTAAGTAGTGGTTGAGAATCCATTAAAGACAATGGAAAGATTCAGAAAGATTTTGATGGACTTTGGAGGTAACAGAATACCATTATTTTGCTGCATACATACTATCTTCCTTTAATATCAGAGCAAGATATATATAAGACTGCCATGCTGGAGCAAGTCCAGCAAAGACCAAGAAGATGGTAAGGGGGCTGGAGTGCACAATAAATGAAGAGAAGCTAGGAAAGCCAGCTTTCCTCAGTCTTCCAAATAGGAGGTGAAGGGAATCTCATTGCTAACAAGAGCTATGTCCCCACTGGAAGGGTGCAGGGATGATGGAGCCAGGCTACCCTTACCCGCACAGCAACAGGATGAAAGGCAATGGACAGAAGCTGGAATACAGGAAATTGTGACCAGATATAAGAACTTTATTTATTTACTTGCTTATTGCCATGAGGGTGGTCAAACAAAGGAACAGGGGCTCAGAGATGCTGGATACCCATCCTTGGAGATATTCAGAACATGATGGGGCAAGCCCCTGAGTAACCTGCTCTAAATGGACCTGCTTTGAGCAAGGGCTTGGAACAGAGACCTGCAGAGGTCCCCTCCCACCTGTGTAATTCTATGATCTAGAGGTCATAGATTCAATCAGCCACAATCAGCCAAAAGTTTAATAGTAGAAAAATAATTTAGAGATTACTTTACATTTTGATGGAACAGGATGTAAGTAAAAACACTAAGGGGTTTTTTTGGCATGAAAGCATTCACAACTTTTAATGTTGCACCTATTTCTCTTCAGCCAGCAGGGAAAAAGGACAATCTGAATGGAGAATAAATCTGAGAATGTGGCTGCACTGTGTAATGTAGTATATTAATTACTACTAAATTACAAAAGGGTTGTAACAGCAATGCATGACGCCCATATTCCTACTAAATTAATTCACTACAATTAAAGGTGTTAGCATAAGTGGTGAAGAAAATGACAATTATTATTCATTTAATGTATAGTTCCAATTTTCTGTTCCATTTGAATTTTCACGCAACACAAAACTGATCCCAAATTTTAAGCATGGCCATATTTTGGAAGGTCAACAGATATTTTTCTGTCTGAAATTTCCCTTAGTTAACTTTGGTTTCATAGGAACCACATACAAAACTGGATTAATGTGATTTCTCAAGACAAGCAATTCCCAATGCCATACTAACAAACTGGAAATGAGACTACTAGAATTATGTTTTATGGATGGTTCATTTTTATATTTTGCAAGCTATGTAATGTGCAGCAGGGACAACGTGTTAGATCAAGAAATGCACCACAAAGGTCACAGATATAGACAGATGCTCATGATGGCCAATAGAATTAAAATTTTCTAATCCAGGCTTTTCAAGACTTTCAATGAAATTAGTCTGGTTTAATTTTTAAATACATTGAAACAACTTTGTGAGTAGAATATTTTGCATCCTTTAAAATAATAATCTGAGGTGGATGATAAAGGTGCTTCTAACTGAGGGATATTAAGCCACTGCTGATTCATAGCCTTTATTAAAGAAGCCTCAAGTATAAATCATGCAAAGAAAAAACAACTTTTAACTGAAGTTTCATAACACAGGCCACTTCTACGGGTTTATAAAAGAAGCCATATTCAAACTATTGGAATCCACACGAGTAAGATTTATGTAGCCAGAAAAGGACATTATTAAAATTAAGTAAGATGATACAAGATCCTCTTTTTTCCTGCCCAGTGCCTGCAGGCTGGGAGATGAATTATTCCTTAGAATATTCTGGATGTTCACTTTGCAAGTCCCACCAAAGTTTCATCTTCCTCATGCTCCTGAACGGGCATGTAGTGGGTTGACCCTGGCTGGATGTCAGGTGCCCACCAAAGCCGCTCTATCACTCCCCCTTCTCAGCTGGACAGGAGGGAGAAAATGTAACAAAAGGCTCGTGGGTCAAGATAAGGACAGTTTAATAAAGTGAAAACAAAGGTCACACGCGAAAGCAAAGAAAAACAAATGATATTATTCTCTACTTCCCATCAGCAGGCAATGTCTAGCCACTTCCTGGGAAGCAGGGCTTCAGTACACGTAGTGGTTGCTCCGGAAGACAAAAATGCCCCCCCTTCCATCTCCCTTTACTTAGCTTTTATATCTGAGCTGACGTCATATGGTATGGAGTATCTGTTTGGTTAGTTTCGGTCAGCTGTCCTGGTTATGTCCCCTCCCGAGATCTTGCCCTGCCCCAGCCTGCCATTGAGGGGGGGGCAAAAATGTTGGAGAGGCAGCCTTGATGCTGTGCCAGCACTGCTCAGCAGTAGCCAAAACACTGGTGTGTTATCAACACCTTTCTAGCTACTGATGCAGAGCACAGGGCTATGAGGGCTGCTATGGGGAGTATTAACTCCATCTCAGCCAGACCCAATACAGCATCTTATGGGGGTAACATCCCAATACTGAGAAAGGACTAACTTAAGATGTAGTGCCTCCCAGAAGGGGTCTTTTACAGCACATTATCAGGGAGAATAACCTGGTATCAACACCAATACCCTGCTGCCCCAGTGATAAGGAAACAAGCAGTACTCTTGGAGAACTATCATTGCCTCTTACATGGAAGAGATACAGAGTTTATGTATAAGCTATAAATGTACTGGAAATACAGCAAATCTTAATTTCAACTGAGGAAAACACTTTCAATGATTTCAGCGGGCTTTATGTTGACATGACACTGCTCAACGCACAAAATTACGGTCTTTTCAAATACAGAACCTTTTACTAAAGTATGAAAAGCACCATAATAACATATTACCACTCATGGCCATAAGAGTTTAAAATCTAACTCAATTGCTACTGGAAAATGGTGACTCAGAGTTGGTATACAGTGAGCATTCAGATCATATAGTACCTCTGAACTATCTGAAAAGAATATAACTGATCTGTGACAGAAAAACTCTTCACTGTCTGATACAATTCTTTCTACTCACTGCAGGAAAAAGCTCATTTTAAATTCATTCCAGAGCTGATATTTCATCAAGTTCATTATTAACAATGTCCACGTGGTCTATTACAGTATTATTATGGTAATCCACTGCAATTCATCTCAAAGCAGCAGTAGAAGTTTAGCAAGGAAAAAAAAGTTTTTACTAAAATTAGAAGTTTCCCCTTACTCATAAAATACCTCTACCTCTGAAGCTGGAGAAGGGACTGGTTCCTCGACTGGTAGTGCAGGAACTCCTTACAGTTGGCCAGCCCTCTCCACCTTCCAAAGATGCATTTATTGTACTAAAAACATTTCACAGGCAAATGTTATCTTTGACAAACTTCTGAAACTGGGGATAAATAGCCTCGAAAGGTCTATTTTAATGACTAAAGACAATGCATTTCATTTAAATGACAATATTAGATCTATAATATTATCAATGTAAAACATTTTTTAAAAGTAATTTGGTCACTTTTAAATATACGTCTCCTGTCTGAGCTCTAAATTTGCCTGACATACACACTTTGGCTATGTCCCTACTTAAATAAAACCATACCTGAAAGTGTTCCTGGGCACTGGTAGTCAGTCAGTGTTAAAGCACTTCTGAAGTGGCTTGACCCAACTCAGCTATCACTCTTTCAGACGATTCCCTGGCATGGTTTGATTGTCAGTACAGGCAAATTGAATCGGACTACTCCATTCTGGAGGATGTCAGTGGTACAGCTGTGCACTAAAGAACCATCCCACGTAGATGTCACCTCAAACCTCTGAGCATGGCTATGGAGTCACGAAACTCCAAGCCTGAGATCTGAAACCCAGCCAGACTCCTAGGCAAGAGAAGAGCCTAGGAAGAAGAGCCTGTTTTGAAAAGTCTGAGATGAACTGTGGATGCTGTGGCAAATCACAGCTGAGAATACTGTTAGGAAGCTGTTCTTAATTTTCTCCCAGGTATTACAGACTTCACTTCCCAGATAACAAGTGGTTCTCATATCCTGTTTGACAAAGATCAGAAAGTCTGACAGATGGCATACTTAAAACTGCTCAGTCCTCTAGATGAATGTCATAGGGAAACAGTAATTCAAGTTGCTCAAGTGGTGTCAACGTAAAGCCTGTGGAATACTTACCATACAGCTGCATGTTACATCTAAGGGGACCACAGATGACAACAGAGAAAAGCAAGCTTAATGTCAGTAGAATTATGGTCACCATAAGGTCTGAAAATCCACAGAAAATTTCTTACAAATTTGTAAATGTTAAATAGGAGGAAAACCTGTGCAACTTGATGGTACTTTGGGCCTGCTGCCTTGTTTCTGTTGTATCTGGACATATCCACTGAACGTGAATATATTTCCTCATTTCTAACGGATACAAAAATCAGAAGCTACAATATCCGCATTTAGCAAAATGGTAGTGCCGTTAAGACAGAGTTCTATTTCAAAAGCAATCTTTATTGAAATAGTGAGATAGCATTAAAATAATCAATCAGTGACTTTTAGCATTTTAATAGTCTCCATAAATCCAATCCAACTGCATGTTAACTGAGGAATAGACACAATTGTGCAGCTCCTTTCAAAGCTTCTTTCCCTTAAGAAGGTAGAACAAGAACCACCTTCTTATTCCAAAGCATCTTTAAAGGGGTTTACTGAAAAAAGGAAAAAGAAAAAAAAAAAAAGGACCCAAAGATTTGCAACTTCAGCTAGTTTGAGTTATTATTCCCTTCTTACTGATCCTCAGATCAATGATTTGAAGAGCTTATGGTAATTTGAACTTCACTTACATAAAAATCCCCAGATTATGTGGAGTTTAATCTTCTTAGTTTTCATCAGCAGTGCTCAAGACATTGCTATAGTAGAATTGGCCTAAACTAATAAAAATGGTCCCACAGAGTCTGTACTTCTTGATACCAGCTTAACTGAAGAGAACCCACATAACACTGTGGGCATCAGGAAGGCTCTGCAAGCCAAGCAAAAGACCCCAGCCTCTATAGGAAGAGCTGAACATACCTTCTTTCTTCCCTGAGGGTTTATCTTCTAAAGCAGGGTCTTAGAAAAAGCCTTAAATCACTTATTTTCAGTGTTTGAGTGTGCAACTGTATGTGTATATATTCACATATAAATACATCATGCGTATGTATATATATACATACATATATATTTTTATATATGTACAGATATAAAATTCATACACACACTCATCAACACATATAAATTTGATCTTCATAAACCTTTTAGCAAAAACCTCTTATTTGTTTATAACTTGGCTCAGTAGGAAACATACGTCCTTTTATACTAGAAAAATGTTATTAGCTCCATACAGAGGTTATATCCTGAAATCCTATTTCATACAAATCTAGATAGCCTTCAATCCACACTTTTTTCTCCCATCCGGCATTTTCTTTTTTCTCACCAACAGCAAACAGATGAAAGGGATGCTCTTTTAGAAAAATCACTAATTACTGTTTTGAGAAAGGTCCCTCAGCTAGAACATGTAAGACACATAAAAGCAGTTACTTCTGATTTTTAGAGAAAAATCTGCTTATCTCAAACACCTCCAAAATGCAGTTCAAAGCACTCTGTGGCTCTCTTACAACGATGTACATTACAGTCAAGCTCTACAATCATCCCAGACTGAATCTTAATCTCATACTAATCTCACTTCATAAGACACATTTTCTATCCCAGTTTACAACTGAAATATGTGGACACATTTTGGAAAAAAGAAAGGCCTTTCCCCATATTTAGCAGAACTAAGGCATAGACTTTTAAAAGCATGTTCCTAAATATTCCAATGATCATATCAAATAACGTACTGCTAGGTGCCTAAATATTCTCAAGCTCTGGTCAAGGAGGATAAAAATTGCCAAACTCCTCACTCAGTTCTGAAAATGCAGCCTTTGCAATAAGTACTGAGAAGATAAAAGGGTAACCAGAATATAAACACTTGGCTAATTACCCATATTAGCATTCTTTGGCATCAAAATTTATACCTCTCCGTCTCACACAATTTCTCAGCGTTACTTCTGTTCTAACAGAATGATTCAGAATTTATAGGGATGCCATCTCAGAATATTAAACCGCAGTGTCATAAGGTACATGTTGTTTCACATTTTACAGCTTTTAGAACTATGTATCATTTATTGGTACTCTGATGCTATGATTTTTCAAGGTCAGCCTTTTAGAAAAATCATGTTCGGTATCTGTCACTATCAAACTATGCACCCACACACAAATGTGCCCACAAACTCTAATGGCTAGTGCTGCTATAAGTTAAGAGACTGTCAGCCTTTTCCATTATAACCCCTTTTCTTTCAAAGGTTTATATCACAGCCATAAAGACTTCCTTTGGGCTAGAACCTCATGATCATGAAATACGGAATCAAATTCAAAAAAAAAAAAAAAAAAGCCCTCCATTTTTCAGCTGCTGGTAAAGTACAGCTGATAAGGGCATGTCAAGCATTTCTTTCCTTTCTCTAACTTCTACAGGAGTCAAGAGCTCTGTTTATATCCCCTGACCTAGCACACAAAACCACAACACTTGAGATTTCAGTCCTTTTCTTCCTCCTGGAATCTATTAGGAAAATTTAAA
This sequence comes from Harpia harpyja, assembly GCF_026419915.1. NCBI lineage: Eukaryota > Metazoa > Chordata > Aves > Accipitriformes > Accipitridae > Harpia > Harpia harpyja. The sequence goes on from NC_068941.1 coordinate 38,262,637, forward strand.
TGTGAAATAAGATAATGTAACACCATATAGTAATCAGATAACGTCCAAAAAATAGCTGCTTGGAAAAGACCAGTGGGCCTTATTAATTTTCAAGTACTAATAATGCAGTAGTAAGTAATGCATTACAGATAAACCAGGAAAAGTAAATGAGGCTGTCTGGGCATTGAGAGTTTGGTAGAGTTTGAGTCTTTTTAATTTAGCTTGTTTTTGCCGCCCCCACCCCCCCAAAAAAAAAAATCATGAAAGTATTTTACAACTGGTATACAAAATATAAATTGCAGCTTAATTACGCACAAAAGCAAGCAGTAACTCACATTACATCTCTGGTTGGGATATGAACAGAAGGCAGCCTACCTTTTATTTGGACAAAGGATAAATTCATCCACCTGCAGTCATTGCAGCCTTTGTAAACAGGATGTACTTCTGGCTGGACACTGCCTCAGCACAGATAAAAGCTAAAGGCACTTGGTGTCCTCTCCAAATCTCACTCCAAATGTACTCCACGGAGCTGACCAACTCAGCTGACCCGGGACTAGAACAACAAAATTTTGATCTAATCTATTGAAGAAGACAGGTGTTGAAGCATGCCCAGCAAACTTTATAGTATTGGGGAAAAGGAGAATTATAAATTTGTTTTGCCACTGTCATCTTCTAGATCAAAACATTTCTCCTCACCTTTGCTCTCTGCTCTAAATGCTTGAGTCTTGCTTTTAGAAATTGTGCAAGTGCAACATAAAACTTTCAAATTTTTACAAGGTTAAAAAATGTAAAAAAAAAAGCTGGAAAATCATGATGGATATTGGATATGATGACTGCCTTCCAAGCAGCACAGGAAGTGCACTCCTTTCATTCAGTTACCAAACTAGTTTCCCTTAAAAACAAATTGTCAAATACGTCTTACTACAGGTCAGCATTTTTTGCTACCAAGGCTTCTCAAAATTCTCCTCAAAATGATGTATATTTCAACTTAAAAAAAAAAAAAGCTTAAGGCATTTTCTGTGCCCAGTAAGAAGCTACAGAACTGTTAGTACAGGCTTCAGTGGGAAGATAGCTCTGTTAACAGGTAAAGTTAAATCCACTAGAAGACAAAAGGACAGCAGGGTTTGCAACAAATATTTGCTTAGTGCCTGGCAAAATTCATAGACATGAGTTAGACAGGCAAGATGGACTTCCAACAAGACCAGAAAATTAAGTGGAAATTTCATATACTTTATAAAGGAGACAAGCCACTCACTTCGACTCCTGTCTGACTTGGTTTTTAAATATCTGGGAAGCACCTAACCACATTACTACTGTGTAAACCAAGATATTATCTTTTGATGAAGCTATTAAGCCTTAAGAACACTTTTGTGAAACAAGCAGGCAATTCATTATACCTTGTGCTGGCCAAGAGATTCATCTGAGATGCATTACAGTCAGTTTTAAAGGTCTAATTAATATTTACTAAAATACCCAAAGTGGAATACCTTCAGCATTCTGCTTGCTTTCCTTACATCCCAACCCCTACCTGCCTTCATCCTGGGCAGGTGATTCAGGGAACCCTTCCTGGATTGGGTCCAGTTACAGAAATGTCCTGGCTTCTGACCATGGCAGGGCTTGAGAACATATACAGACATCTAAATAATCATCCTATAGTCACACACATTCCCCCACTAGCAAAAATGCACATGCCTACAAGATTAGATGGCAGCTGAATACCAGGGACTAGAAGAAAGAGGACTAAAACATCAGCAGAGCTGAGCAGTTAGAGCTAAGGGATGCCCTGTACAATAATCAGGTATTTAAAACTCCGTGGGAGTTCAGAAAATTCCAACTAGTAATCCCAAAATTTATCATTAGCTCTGTACATTTTCACACAGTGAAATATATAATCAGTAATATAATCACCAAAATAATCAGTAATTACAAACAGCTTTCCACGTGAAGATAACATTCAATGCTCTTTAATGGAATCAACACAATGGACCTTCATTTTGGTTAAAGTATATGACTAAACAAATGTATCCCTTCTCATTGCCCTCTAACAGTTTAAGAATAATGAGTAGAAAAGAGCTGTGTTTAAATTCAGAGGATACCGTCCACCTACTTTATGTAGGGAATTTGATTAATATGTCAGGAGGAAACTGCAACTTTAAAACCCATCCTATTTCATTATCACATAAAATAGCTGGAACCTAGTGTTATTGTTGAAAGAGCTTTTATGTTAAACCCTCTTTTATGAGCAATAAATGAAAGCATGTAATGGATTTAGGGACATAATTTATGAAGAAATCCAGAACATGCATGTTACTATATATCCATTCTTAAAAGACAGCAGTCTACTAGAGGTTTATTAATGCTTAAATTGGATTCTTCTATAATGTGTTTAGGAAACATTATGGAATTAATCTTTTACAAAATTTCCAATTCCACTGACAAACATGAACAGCCACAGTGACTTCAAAAGCCTGATTTAAACAAAAGTAACAAAACAACATGAGAAAGCCAGCACCAATGCTAATTAAATACACCAGTTAGTGAAGTTTGCTGATAAAAAACTTCATGCTGTGCCTGGCACAGTGGTTACAAATAGTGTGTTTCCTTGCATGCTGAGTACTTGTGGGTATGTATCTATGTGTGCGTACATATACTTGGTTTATATTATCAAGGAGGCTCATAGAATATCCTGAGTTGGAAGGGACCCATGATGATCCTCGAGTCCAACTCCTGACTCTACACAAGGCAACCTGAAAGTCAAATCACATATCTAGAGAAGTTGTGGAACTTATAAAATAAGAGCAGTATTTTCAAGCAAGAAGTGAGAAAGCAATCTTCCGCAGTCCATTCACTGATGTGAAACCTGTTGTTTCATGATGCACAGTTCCTGGCAGACTTAGACACAAGATAACATGTATTTTTTTTCCCCCACAGTTAAATAATATACACTTTCTGGGCTCCAGCCAAAATTGATCATAAATGAAGTGTATAGAACAGAAGAAATAAAGAAACTTCCTTTTAGAGTAACTGCATAAAAGCTACTCAAGAACTGCAGGTCTCACACTTTGCACTAAACCATGAGTGCCAGGTACCAACATGAAATAAATAGCTCGCATCCAGATGTATGTCATCTTAAAAAAAACATAAAAGACTGAGAGCTTCACAAGCACAAAGTCGTCCCAGGAACCACCCACCTTCCAGAGGCTGAAAGCCTCCCCTTCTCTCCTGAACGCTGCACAGCTTGACACATCAACTTACAAAAACTGCCATTAGCATAAATAGAGGCCAAAAACTGATTAAGAACAAATTCCCAGCTATACATGGGGATGAAAGCTTGTAAGTTATGGGACCCTTTGGGTGTTATTTCCTTGTGAGCGTCCTCTCAAACTTCCAGAGGGCTTGTATTCATTCAGACAGGTTTCACTTACAAGGAAAGTGTTGCAACGTGTGCACTCAGATTTTAATTAGTGAAATTAAACCCCTCCAGAAGCACATGCTCCATTTTTTCAACAAAGGCATTAGAGACCAAACAAAAAGAAAGCAATAAACTAATTAATGTGTAAATTAACCTAATTGGTTTGTTCTTACATGGCATAATCAATCACTAAGTGCCACAGCAGAAATGTGTTATTTTATCATATGGTGAAACTAGCCCACCTTCAGGAGATTTCCCTGCCTTTGCCAGTATGGTCTTCAATGTTTTTCTTTTTGATTGTAAATAACTCATTAAAAGATAATCAGAACACTTAGTTTAGTTTGACTAAACCACTGCAGTAGCGTTTCCATACTACCCTTTTTTAGAAGAAAACATTCCTCCTCTCTTCTTTCCCCCATAATGTGAAAAGTAAATCTAAAAAATTGTCAAACTGAGGCCAGAGCCAGGTAAAAAAAGAGATGTTTGGTTTGGCTGACCATGAAGGACCAAAGCTCAGATCTCTGAATTATATTTAAATCTCTCTAAATATTTATTTGTACACCAGCACATGGAAAGAAGTGGCATGCTAAAACTTCAATACTAGCACTGAGCTGTTTGTTGCTTACAATATTTTTGTGTTGATGCAGTGTTACTTGATACATAAGTGCTTATAAACTATGTCCCATCAGAAGCTTCATTCTCTCTACAATGCCTCATCTCTTTCTTCCAGGACATTAGGTCCCCTGCCTTTTAACTTTGTTTTTTAGACTGTCACTTTAAAATTAAATGTTTATTTCAGTTATTTACTCTCTGGTTGTTACATTCTCTACTTTGGGGACTCTGCTTGAATTACCTGAATATTTGGAGTTACTGTAACTGCTTCTAGTTTGCAATGCCAGGCTTGTTTAAGGTTGAGAATAACATGAAGAACAGTATTGTGCAAAACTATGCAAGTTTAGTAAAGCTGCATCTCACTGAAAACATATGGCCCATGATTTGAATTTAATGTCTGATGTCTGAATTCTTTTGCACTGCACATATTTGAATTTCAAGCAGTAAGTAACAGTAATATTCAGAACACAATTTCTTTTAACTTAACAGTACTGTTATAACCTGTACCATTAATTTATTCAAGGTTGCAACAAATATGGTAATGAAAAAACACACTTGTAAATGTTGCTTTAAGGAAGTTATTAAAAATTTAGTAAGATTATTAATTTATAATAGAATTCATAGCATTTCTTCTGTGAAACATTAAATGTACATTACATAAAAGAGTAATTAATATTTTTAATTACTAATTTTGCAAACTCTTTGTCAGGACAGCATTAATAACATGCAGCCCTAATAACTGTTGGAGCGTGTGCTAAAACTTGCTGTCCAAAGCTACATCTAGACTTGATGTCGGAAGGACAATCTGTTATTGAAACCGTAGGAATAAGAATGAAAGGCCCCTACGTTGAATCCATTGAAGCAAGGAGGTGAAACAATGAAGTTCTGTCAATGCTATTGCCTTACTTCTGATTTATATCACAGGTGCCCACTTATGGCAAAGTGTGTCAAAAAAAAGTGTGTCCTTAGCTAACTTAGCTTGATTTTAATATTAAAAATTACACCCACTTGTGCATAATGAGTATGTAAACATAAGATCCCCTTAATATAATGAGTTAGGTAATTACCTAGACTTGTGTAGAAGTACTTTTGTTATATAAATTGTTTGTAATCAATCATGTATTTTGTTACTTTTTCCTTGATCCTGATGTGTATATAAGACCCTGTTTATGTTTCAAATGTGTGCTAGCTTTGTGGAGTTACCACCTAGCACCCCTCTCTGCGCAGACATGAAATAAAGAAATATCTCGGCTCTGTGTGTTATCGGCTCTTCGCACACCAGGTGATTAAAACTGGACTTGCCAACTCATTTATTTTCAAGGCATTTAGCAATACCCCTCCAGCTTTTGGGATAAGTTGAATTTTTTTTTTAAATAAGATCAAAGTTGCACAAAATGTCTTTTTCTGGCCCGTACTGTTGCCAGATACAGCTTGAAAGTTTTATCGAAGCACACCCTACAGATTTTGAAAGCAGAAAACAAATAACTCAAAAGATATGCCTGTGCACATATAGACATTGTACAATCTTTGAAGTTTAGTATCACTTGACTTATGACTCTGAATCTTCTGTGTTGCTAATGCAAGGCCATCCTCCCGCTTTTGCTTTCAGGGACCAGAAATCCATCAGACACTGGCATTAGCATACATATTACTGGCAAGTCTGTCCTTCTCTAAATCTGGCACACAAAACCTTAGGAACACTTTAGGGCGTGCATGCATCAACAGGGAAGATGTTGCACAACTATACATCAGACACTGGCAGAAGAGAAAAGAAGAAAAAGAGACACGATTAATTAGGAGGGGGTAACAGAAGGATGAACAAGAAATTTGCCTGCTATTACCAGAATGTTTTTCTTTTCTTTTTTTTTTTCTTCTTTTTTTTACTTGGGGGGGGTGTTGTTTTTTTTCTTTTTATGTGGGTTTTTGGTTTTGTTTTTTTTTTATAAAAGAACTTTATCTTCTTATGCATTTAAAGAAGCAGTGAGACATTTTGAAAACAACTGTAATAAAAAAAGAAGCAGACAACATGCGTAGGAATAAAGAGGCTTTCTCTGGGCCTGTACCCGTAATTAGACATGTAATTAGTGTGGAGTGTCTCAGCTTTAAGATTAATGCCACAACTTCAATACAATATACAACAGAACAGACTGTGTTCAGAGGTGCTCTCTGTGGGTGATTTGGGTGGGTGTCCTTGTTAAGGCTTGCACAGAGGTGTGAATACCCATCTCCTGGAGCCATACCTCTGTTTCCAGCATGGGCCTATGTGAATGCTATCTCGTCTGCTCTTTTCTGCACACTGAAGGGTACCTGACATTTAAAACCAGATAACGCTGGCTGGTAGCAAAGGGGAAGGTTTCTATTCACAATAAGCCACATAAACACAGATCACTATCTTTGCTCCATTGTCTTTTAAACAAAGCCTAGAATGCAAATACCACTCTGTCCAAAGATGGTAAAAATGATAAAAGTCTTCCTCTCCTCTGTGACATCTCCCAGGAGAGAGAATCTTGTTCTGGTGAATACAGTGAAGGGCACCGGTCAAAAAGGGATAAAGTTCATTTTTTCTGACAGGACTGACAAATATTATATATTTGACAAATATGCACTGTTTTTCACTTGCTTTGTGTGGAGTTGATAAAGAAAGATGAGCCAGATATCAAATTACCTCTTAAAAAAAATCTTGATGTCACAAAACCATAGGGAAGCTAGCAGCATTCCCTTAAGTCCACAGTTCCTAGGCCCCCAAAATCAAAATGTCATGCCTTTGATTCCGCATCTAGCCATTTATGGAGATTTTTACCACCTAAATAAAAAGTTCTTTTATTGGTTAAAATAGGAAGTTGATGTAAAGTGTGGTCCAAGCTTCAGACAGGGAAGAGGGCACTAAAGACCTGTGGCATGCAGAATGCATATTTTTAGTTGTTTCTTTGAGCGGCCAGGAATTGTTCATATTCACAATACAGAGGAGTAGGGGTATCAGTCCTTGAAATTTTTTATTCCATCTCACTTCTTTGATCTCCTAATATCCCTTCTCCCGCAGTCTGTGTACCTGCATCTCCCACACTTTAACACCTGGCAGCAACCGCTCAAAACTACTACAGAGGTGTTTCCACAAAGAAAGGAGAGTATCTTCCTACACACACCCCCAACAAGCCACTACCTGCCTTCTCCTGGAACACTTCATGCAGCCAGCATAATAAATTGATGTAATTAAGCACAGTCAAGCTAAACTGAAAACAGGCTGATTTAGAAGGTCCTTTGACCATCCCTAGCATGAGAGTTTCTCCAAGCACTCCAAGCACAATCTGTAATTTTTTCTCCTTCCCAATAGAACCACTGTCCATCATTTGCTGAAATAAATTTTCAGCTTGGCCAAGGTCATATGGCAAAACACAATGTTTGCCAGCAAAATCTGGCAGCGGACAATTAAATAAATAAGTTTTCTCTTAGAGACATTTTTATTAGTTCTAGAAGCAGCATTTTTAAATTTTAGTATCATCCCTCAGACAAAATGAACCCCGATGGTCTGCAGCCTGCATTTTTTTTACACAACATCATTTGTCAAGCTTTTTGTTTAATTTTCAAGAACAAATGCAATGTTGGAAAAAGGAAAAAGAAATTCCTAGATCAGAGCACAGTTTAAGCAAAAGTCTCTTCTGCATTACAAGTCCTGTAATTTTACAAATTATTTTTAGAAAACAGAAAATACAGTAAGAATTCATTAATCTAATGCACATGGTTCCTCCTTCAGCTCATCAATCCTGAATAAAGCACTTCACAGGAATAACTGAGACAAATGAAGCAACTCGTGTAAATGAAGGCAAAAACTGTAAGACAGAGATTTACACCTTTATCCACGTGTCAGAAAACGAGGAAGAGCCAATCTAAACCTACTGGACTCTCTGACTTGCACTTGCAAAGCCCTCCAAAACACAAGGTGAAAGGTAGGAGATGTTTGCTCTTGCTCCTCAGGATAAGCCACTAAGAGTTTTTGACATGCAAAACTTGCATGTCACAAGTCGTGCTCTTGCCACAGCAATAATAAAGAGAAGAGAAAACATGAAAACATAAAGCAGAAGGCACAGGAATATTAACTTCATTTTTAAAGCAAACTAAGCGAAGATAACCAAAGAAATAATTGCAATTCTCACACCTTTAAGTGGAAGGCTAGAAGGCTGCTTTTTACAAATGGTGATCAGCTCACTACCAACAGAGAGGAACCCTGTGGATCCTACAGGGACGATTAAGCTACGTAAGAATAAATGATTGTTCCTTCAGAACACGAACCAGAGAAGTCACTTGGGTACTTACTGCAGGGACTGCAGTATCAATATAATTGTTGAGGCAGCCATTGAAACAAGCAAAAGTTTTAAGGAAGAAAGTTTAAGATGGTGTATCTTTATTAGTCTCTACTAGTCCTTGTTTTTATCCTGGTTGGCTGATTAAGCAAGACAACTGGTAATGTTATTTGTGTAGATGACATTTTTCCCCACAGCATCATTTAAAACAACAGGCTGAGCATTCTATATTTAATTACTTTATTTCCAATTTTGTATGTGCAACAACTTTTTTTTTTTTTTTAAAAAAAGTTTGGTATTTTAATCAGCATTAAATTCCAATACTTCAAGACACACAGTGGGTAACTACAGTTGAAAATGGCAAAGAATAACCAAGATGATAAAATACCAATTCCACACCTTGATTGATAGATTTATGCCTGTCTCTATGTCTCTATACTCATCTCCGAAACCAGTGAAAGCTGTGCAATGTTGGAAAATACATACATACTCTTTATCCACAAGATTCCTGGAATTTAACCAAACTAAACCAAACTGAAAGTGCTTTTGTTTCTAGGCCCATAAGGTTATCAATAGAAAGAGGTGCAAAATGAGTATAAGGGATGTGTGGTAGCCAGCAGGTTTGTAATTTTGTGAATATCTGGTACATGCTCCCTCTTTTCTTCTTGAAATTGCCAGCAAAAAAAATTAAGGCCGTGAATAGGTGCACTGCTTATTACAGTACAGATAAGTTAAAACACATAAACCTATTTGCTGCTGAAATACAAATTTCTATTTCTAAACTAGCAAAATTCTCTTCAAGTTTTTGATCAGTACGTTGCCCAGTTTAAGAGTAGAAGTTTAGAAACATCAATTACAAGTAATACCTGGGGCTACTGCTCTTATATGAGAAATATTTGGACTTTTAATGACTTAATATAGGCAAGAATTCTACTTTATATCCCTGCTTAAGTTGGCACATTTTATCATCACACTAAACTATTCCTTAAATGTGAAAAGAAAGTACTGAGCCTCTCATTAGCACTACTGACTACAGGAGCAGTAAATTTCATGGCAGTCATACGTCCAACTGTTGGTAATAACACATAAAATATATCCTGAGAAGTTTTTAGAGAGGAAGGGAAATAATGTAGAGTGAACTTATAGGGAGGTACTGTTGAAGGACATCCTCTTCCCAGCCTGGGGGACACTATTTCACCTGTGTTCCAGCAGTCTCTCTCTGTGCATGTTCCAACTCAGAAAGAGATCAAAAGCAATTTCATATTCTGCTGAGGCATTTCAGAGCTTATCACACTACTTGTGTAACTTCAACTGTGGTCTCTCCTGACTCCACTGAATTTCAAATTTCAACATCTAAGTGGAAAAAAAATCCATTTTCAGTTAGCTTGCCATCAGTGTTTGAAGTCAAAAAGCAGAGTTAAAGCAGGGGACTTTTTTTAAAAGAGCTATCTTCTACTAAAAAATACTGACGAGTAGGGGCAGCTCTTACACTGGGGATTGTAGGGTCCATCCCTACCAGAACATTAGCAGGCCAGCTTGGTCAAGTATTTCCCAACCATTTTACTTCTGTTAAAGGCCCAATGGACATGCCAATGCCAAACCCAACACCACAGCACACCACAACAAGAAGTGTATTGTGCCTGTGCAGTGGCCTCAGGGCAGGGGGAGGTAGGGAAAGGGTGAATCCATCCCAGCTAAAAAGCATAAGAGCTGGTCCTGCTCTAGGAGTGAACTAATCCTGATATATTTTTGAACAGATGTTCTGAAGCTCTAGAAGAGTATTCCCACTAAAATGTTTTTATTGCCTCCCTCTATTTCATGGCTGCAGATAGAATAAAGATTTAGATACTTAAGAGAAGGAGCTTCATGTAGCAGCATGTTGGGATCTATCTGTGACAAAGGCTACTGCTGATGAAGGGAACTTTTTTAGGTGAAAAAACAAGTTTCACTTATATAAAGATGTGGGGTTCACCTTGTACCACAGCACCATCTCAACACATTGTATTCACTGTATGAGGTAATTAATGCTGTTTCTTGGCTGATCGAAGATTCCTGTCATACATGTACTAACTGCACTTAGGTAGTTGAGAGCAGGAGGAAGCTCTCAGCCACCCACAGCAATAATGCAAGGGCTCAGGTGAAAACATGCAGAAGAAGAGAAAGGGCATATAATCAAAAAATACTCCCTTCCTCAAGGACTTGTATGTGAAAGCAGAGGGCATAGAAGTTATCACCTCATTTCGTGCTGTGAATCCCCCAAACTATCCTTCCAAACACACTCCAGTAATGCCAGACAGAGGGCAAAGTATGATTTCAGTTGCTCTAGGTGAACACACCTGGCTAAAAGCCTTATTATTCATTTCCTTGATCCTATCAAAGACATTTAAGAACAGTTTGCCTTGCTAGTGTTTTCTAACATTTATATATACTTCCCCCATCGCACTTGTTTTCAAGAGAGAAAACCTTGCAAATGGACAAAGGGATGGGAAGAGGCTTCTGCATTAGAACTCATTTGGGCAATACAGTCATAAGAAAATATAAATGTTTTTTGAAGACATAAGTGACATTTTTTCCTGCTCTTCAGGGAGAGCTGCTTGGAAGCAAAGAAGGACAACAACAGAATCTATTCTTTGCTGCCTGAAAGCAAAACCCAGGAAATAACTTCTTCTGTATTGGGATATTCTTTCCAAACTTGTGATGACAAGACCTGTTATTGCTGTGCTTTGAAAATTCTACCAAGTGCCAAAGCCCATGAGCCACACTACATCACCAGTTCACTACTCACCACTGTTTCCTAGTAGAAATAATGACTGGAAAGACAAATAGACTTCAAGACAGGCATCTCATAAGGAAGTGGAGCATAGACGCTGAAATAAAAACCCTCATCGAAGCACTAACAAATAAATAAATACATGATGAACCATTCATGGAAAAGAAAATCAATAACTGAGAAGTGAAATTTACAGTGAGAGCAATTTGACTGTGTCTAACACAGAGACTGACAGCTCTGAAGAGCAACAGAAAGAAACTGTAAATATGTACAATACATCAAGTACCCAGTGATGAGAGGCAACTGGAACAACGCTCACATCTGTGCCTTACTTTATCAATTATGACCACTCAAAATCCATGAAGAGATAATGATGATCCTGATCTACAAGCTACATATCCTGGTCCTGCAAGCACATGTAAGTGACAGGATATAGCAGACTAAATGTAGGTATTTTAGGCTCAACTTCAGTTTAGCATCACGTGTGATATTACATAGTTCCAAGCAGCCCAAGTGAGAACTACAATGTAAGCATACAGCTGCAGGCAAATCCTGACTGACAGCCAAGAAAAATGGTGAATTATTGTCACCTGCATACAGATGGAAAACTCAGGCATTAACAGATTATGTTTCTTGTCAAAGCTGACTTGAAGAAGGTTGAGGTCAGACCTTGAAAAAGAAACCAAGCATTTCAATGAGACAAGCAAGTTAATCAGTGAGAACTGGTTCGCAGAATTTATTTGTGCTTATTTGTGTTTGTACTTGTAAACAAAAAAGGGGAGAGTTTAACTGGCATTTTTATACCTTTTCATCCCTTAAGAAAAAAAAAGTAGAAAAAGGAAGAATTCCTGGTAAGATCCCAAAGTTATCTTCAGCACTAATTTATCCAGATTTATTGCTTTTATAAAACCATCATTCTAAGATTTACTTGATTTCACTATACATTCTAGAGAATTTACAAAATAAATTAGCTTTAGTCTAGAAAAACAAAAAGTTCTCAAAACCATAATTGGGTAATATATTAAAAAAACAAAAGGCATGCATTGGGAAAATGAAGATTTGAACTATACTGGGAATTAGTCTTTTTACCAAGCTGTCAGTTAAGGTTCTTCTAAGGCAGCTCTTCCACAGATAAGGATAGCGATGATGCATCCATGCCCCAAGAAAGCTGCCTTTGGGAAGTAATAAAGTTTTATTTTAATCTAGGTGTAAGTTTACCTGGGCTACAGTGTTTGAAAATGACTCCTGGAACCAGAGCCTGAAACTCTTACCCTTCCTGCTAATTAATTTAGCAAAATTTTTATGTTTAGGTCAAACTGCTTGTAAGAATTCTAAGTTCATTCTCCTGTCTATGAAGTTAATTAAACCACAGTCTCTCAGACTCACTCTTCCCCAGACTTGCAACTTGCATACTATAAATAGTAATCTGTATAGAACTGTTACAATATTCTCAATTGGAGAAACAAAACATCTGACATATTAAAAGTATACTACTGACAACATTTGGCACGCATAGTTCCTTCTCTATCTTTCCTTTGTTGTAACTTTTTCAGATTACATCACATTAATGTTCTAAGTATGCTGTAATATTTTTAGCTCATATCTAGAAAGACTCAGTCATATATTTGTCTATTTTTTTAAAATACCTTCCTGCACAGTAGAAACAAAATGATGGAATACAAGTTACACATCATTCTTGCAAATGGGGCAAAATGGGCACAAGTAGCCACTCAGCTAAGGAGAATTTTTTTTTATAGAAATAATATGGGGGAAGAAGAGAAGAAATATATACATGGTAATAACCTTAGAAACTTCAATAAAGAGCTAATTGCTGTTGCAATCCTAATTGCATTATCAGTAAAATATTTTGATTTGATGAAGAAAGTAATGGAAGACTCTCTGCCACACAGTGTTTCTTCGGAGAACTGACATTTACACTTGTCTTTTTAAATCCTTGCAGTGAAAGTGCATAAAAGCAATATGTGATATAAGCCACTCTGTACAATCTCATTCTGAATAAAATCCAATGATTTTATTTCACTTAATGTGAAAATCCTTTCTAACTGTTAATGTTTTCATAAAGAGTTCAGTCTCCACTCTCAGAAAAATTTAAACCCCAGAGGGAACTTCTGAAGCATAAACAGGATTAAGATTCCTTGATGATTTTTATATAACACATTTCATACCCCAAGATGAAAAATCTCGGTGTATGAACAGTTCCCATAAGCCTTTTCTATGCATATACTTTTCTTTTTTATCCCAAAGCACAAATACAGTATAAATAGCAATGACAGTGTTTCAGCCTTCATAATGTTAGCTTATAAAATAAATATTAAAGATCACATAAAGGGACACTTCCCATTATAACAATGTACAGCAGACAGCAGGCTTTGGTTCACTCCCTACGGAAAATGTGCCAAACATGCTCTTCTGTATAAAGTACATAGCTGAGAAATTCAAATTGTGAAACCTTTGTTCTCCTGCATGTAAATTGCCTTCTCAGTATTTTGTGCCAGAAGGGCTTGCTATGCCAAAGAGCAAGCAATTGGGAGGAAAAGGAAACAGCAAGAAGAAGGATGTGAATTTGGTGTTACTCTAAAATGCATAGAATGCATTTAAAATGTGAAAAACAGTAAGACAAAGAACTGGGTAAGCTACTGCTGCAGCTACCAGGTGTGGCAGGTATCTCCAAAACTGAGGCAAGCTTGGCAAAGTTGTTGCAATTCTTCCAAAGTGAGGTTCGTGGGACAATAACCAGGCTGACCAGCTAGCAAAATACAAGAAATGGCTTCCTCATGGAGACCTCCTTGCCTTTTTCAGCAATGTTCCATGAACAGACATGGTCACACATCTTTGTACGAACAATTTTCACCAGAACACATTCTGATGGACCTCAATTCTCCCAAACCTACACGGCTGTCTGCACTTAAAAGTGTCATCTTTCAACAAAGTTCAGCTCTGCTTCAATTTTATCAGTCAGGTCAACATTATCTTTGCATACTTTCTTGGAGAAGAGGTGAACCCTTATCAAATATACAACACCTGAAATAGTCTACTGTTTCATTTTACTTTCTTTTATTGCTCAGTTGTAACAGCAATTGCTTAATACTACTTGAATTAGCTCATTTTTCACTGTAAAAGTAAATGTTCCAGTTTGTGTTGTAATTAAACAGTTGGAGCTAACTTTTTGGAGCCTCTGTTTCATTGGAAATGTAAAAAAAAGTTTTCAGTATTGAATCAGACTAAACATGCATTGAAAAATTCAAGGCAACCCATGAATGGAGTGTGCCATGTTCTGCCATCATCATTGCTCTGGGGGTATGGAAACAGCAATTTAATTGTGTGAACTAAGTTTCCGCTTTGGACTAGTGTAAGGCAATTGGAGCAAGCAGGGAACCCACTTCAGAGCTTCCAACTCTTTGCTCAGCTTTTGTTCCCGTTTTTGCAGGAAAAGAGATTTTGTTTTCTTTCCTGGACAAAAATGTTTGTATTTCCTAAATTGTAAGCTGTCTCCTTGACTGTACAAACATTTTTAGAGGTTGTTTACCCCTACAAAACCTAAATTTTAGTCAATGGCATGGGCATTACTTTTATGGCATCTAAATCCTATAAGAAACACACTCACAGCCAGACAAGAGTTTAGCTCCAGTAGTGTAAACTGCTGCTCTCAGTTTCATGACTCTCAAGAGTGTTCAAAATGCATATACTGTATCGGGGTACTAAAAAAAAAAAAAGTCTTTAAAAATCTGTCCTATATTTGCAAGAATGAACACCTTTCGCTTTTTTATTCATTCTTTTTTTGCACTAAATAATCATCATCACATGTGAAAAACACACATGAAGAATGACTGAGAAGAATTTTGGTCAGAACAGACTCTGTACCAGCAGGATTTGGGTTTCCCTCTCAGCAGTTATTCGTTCAGCACATGGAAAAACAAAAACAGAATAAAAAAATCATGGAGCAATAGCCACTGGCCACACAGGATGGCTTTGTGTGCTATGAAATTTGAGATGTTTTTACAGGGAAAGACATGGCTAAAATTGTAATTGCTCACAGAATTCATAGGATATCTCAAGTTGGACAGGACCCATAAAGATCATTGAGTCCCAATTCCCTGCTACTCACAAGACAACCTAAAACTAAACCAAATGACTAAGAACATCGTCCAGATGCTCCTTGAACTCTAACAGGCTTAGTACCATGACCACTTCCCTGGGGAGCCTTTTCCAGTGACCAGCCACCCTCTTATGAAGAACCTTTTCCTAATGTCCAACCTGAGCTTCCCCTGACACAGCTTCATACCATTTCCTCGTGTCCTATTGCTAGTCACCAGAGAGAGGAGATCAGCACCTCCCCCTCCACTGACCCCCTTGAGGAAGCTGTAAACCGCGATGAGGTCACCCTTCAGCCTTCTCTACTCCAACCTGGACAAACCAAGTGACCTCAGCCACTCCTCCATCTTGCCCTTGAGGCCTTTCACCATCTTGGTCCCCCTCCTCTGGACACACTCTAATAGTTCGATGTCCTTCCTATACTGATGCACCCAAAACTGCACACAGTACTCGAGGTGGGGCCGCACCAATGTGGAGTGGGAGAATTGCGTCCCTCGGGCTTCTAGCTCCTCTTGTTTATTCCTCATGCTGTGTGCATTAGTACAGAGACATTTCCAATGTGCTCCAGTGTATTCAGCACATTATGGAGTAGACTGAAGGACCTCACTAGCACACTGTCCCTCAAACACTGGCATACCATCCCATGGCTCATCGCTAGCGAGCCTGTTTTTATCCCTTTCCCCCTTCAAATCTAGTTTAAAGTTCTTTCAACGATCAAGGATCTGGTGTGAAGATCCTTTTCCCCCTTTGAGAAAGGTGTACCCCATCTGTTGCTAGCAGGCCTGGTATCATGTAGACCTTCCTGTGATCAAAAAACCCAAAATTCTGCCAGCGACACCAGTCACAGAGCCAGGTATTTATCAGCTGGGTCTGCCTATTTCTTCCAACATCATTCCCTGCAACTGGAAGGTGAGAGGAAAACATTACTAGTTGTCCTGAACCCTTAACCAGTCATCCCAAGGCCCTGAAGTCTCTTCTGATTGCCCTTGGACTTCTTATTGCAATTTCATCACTGCCTACACGAAAAAACAATAATGGATAATAATTCAAGGGACATACCAGGGTAGGAGGTTTTCTCATCACGTCTTTTAAGCCAGGCCCCAGGGAGGCAGCAGACTTCCCTAAGAAGTGGATCAGATCAGCAAACTGGGCCTTCTGTTCCCCTCAGAAGACTCCTATGACAATAACCCATCTTTTTTTTTTTTTTGTAAGAGAAGTGGTTTTGAGGCGGGGCATAGGCTGACTTCACCTTGGCGACACCTCCAACCTAGAAGGACCGTCGTCCTCATCATTGTTTCCTTCCACTTCCAGCGCCTCATACCTATTGTACAGGGGCACCTGGGAAGGTGAGGTAGTCACAGAGGAGATGCGCCTGCTGCACCGGGCAGGAACTTGTCACCTTTCCCCCTCTATCCCTTAAGTCACTGCCTTCTGCCAGGTGGAGAGAGGACACGGGATCCTCTGTATCATGTGTCCTGTCTGCCTGACAGGCCTGTCCCAGGGATGGTAGGGTGCAGTTCCAGTAGTCTATCACCTCCTCCTCAAACTCCCTGATACTCCTCAACGCTCTCTCCTCCTCCCAGACCTCTGCCACTAAGCCGAGGAGTTCCCCTCTCCGGGGGCGCACCTCCCACGCGGGCGCTCACCGCTGCCCTCCGGTACTGGCGTAGGAGTAGGGCACAGCCTGACGCCTGGGCGGGTGGCAGCATGTTCCCTTCGGAGCTCTGCCTGGGCAGCTCCACCGGTTGCGGACACGGCCTTCTGCCGGGCCGATACCACTCCCTGCTCCCTGCTCCCGCCCGCGGAGGTAGAGCGCCCGCCCCCGGGGCTTGGCGGCGGTAGCTCCCGGCCCCGCCCCGCTCTCGTCGCCAGCTCTCGCGAGAGCTGCGGAGTCCTGCCGGGCCTCCCCGCTCCCCTCAGGCGTCCCGGGCTTGAGGAAGCGGCCCCCTACCCCGCGCTGGCGGCTCGGCTGCCTCAGCGACAGCTCGCGGTTTGAGTTAATTCACCGAATGAACTCACATGATATTTCTTCAGGTAAGAAAAGGGCTTGCCGGTACTAAATAGTCCTTCAAAAAAAACCCGAAGAGGAGTTAAACGCAAAAATCTTCAAGTCTTCTCCCTGCCTGGTCAGCAGTGTGCATTCACACCCTAAGCTATGCAGCTGCTTATTGTATATGTGGGAAATTAATAATGAAGGCCTATGTGCGGTACAGTAAAATGTAAGCACCTACTAAATAAGAGGCCTTACGAAGCCACTTAAGATATGCGTATTACATGCCTCTGGACATACGATTAAATCAAATTTTATAATGTGAGAATAAAACTCCTACCAAGCTTTATCTCTACCAAAACTGGGAACAATAAAGCGGTTGATGTTTGAGATTTTCAAATCCGGACATATTTTGCCTGGGGAGAGAAGGCCAGCCCTGATACTGCATTATGACTGAGTTTATCTATTTGCGTCCTGCATTAACCCTTGCGTCTTCAGATGCCCCGTCTTATTTCTGAATTGAGAAATGCATACACCAGTGATCGTTATTACCTCTGAGAGACATCATAATTTCAGGAAATGAACCATCAAATTAGAAATTTTTTAGGATTTTTTTTTTTTTTTGCGACATTTCCGTGCAGCTGGTTTGGTGTGAAATGATGTGTAATGCTCCAAGTAATAAGGATCCATTTATATTACGTATCAGGAAGGGTAATCTTCTCAAATTCATAACAATGAAAAAGTAAGAAATTGAACATTTAGTCAAACACAGACAGAATAACAGATAATACAACAATATATCCAAGAGAAAAGAGATAGAGATGACTTACTATGACTGCAGGTGTTTGAACTATTCTTCCTATTGTCATGGTTTAACCCCAGCCAGCAACTAAGCACCACGCAGCCGCTCACTCACTCCCCCCACACCCAGTGGGATGGGGGAGAAAATCGGGAAAAGAAGCAAAACCCGTGGGTTGAGATAAGAACGGTTTAATAGAACAGAAAAGAAGAAACTAATAATGATAATGATAACACTAATAAAATGACAACAGTAATAACAAAAGGATTGGAATGTACAAATGATGCGCAGTGCAATTGCTCACCACCCGCCGACCGACACCCAGCTAGTCCCCCGAGCGGCGATCCCCCCCCGCCCCCACTTCCCCGTTCCTATACTAGATGGGACGTCCCATGGTATGGAATACACCGTTGGCCAGTTTGGGTCAGCTGCCCTGGCTGTGTCCTGTGCCAACTTCTTGTGCCCCTCCAGCTTTCTCTCTGCCTGGGCATGAGAAGCTGAAAAATCCTTGACTTTAGTCTAAACGCTACTGAGCAACAACTGAAAACATCAGTGTGTTATCAACATTCTTCTCATACTGAACTCAAAACATAGCACTGTACCAGCTACTAGGAAGACAGTTAACTCTATCCTAGCTGAAACCAGGACACCTATACAGGAGCATATTTAAAGGGAAGAATACAGTGCATGTAAATTCTGCAGTTCACAAACTTTTTTAATGATTGAGAACATTTTAAAAGCTTGATTCAGTGCAGGGAAATACATGCAGAGAAGACCAGAAAGTAAGGGCTAATCTGTCAAGTCCGCACTATATTCATAGCAGCTGTCTTCAGGAGTAAAATTTGTAAGCAGTTAAAAAAGTAGTTTGTGGAAGAAAAAAGTTCTCTTAAAAAAATAATAACGGAAAAGTTTCTTCTAAATGGGTGAATTCAGCTGAAAATGTTCCGATGAGGAGTTTGGAGTTAAGGTTGCTTTTAACAAACCAACCAGAACAACAGCTTCAAAATTATTACATGGGTTTTTTCCTGTCAAGTTTTTTCTTCACAGGAGGTATTAGACCCTGGTTTGAAAGAGACCATGGCAAGATGTAGCTGAACAAAGTCCAGTGAGAGACAGCAAATCACTCACATCCCATTTACCATTTTGAGGCTTCTGAGGAAGGAATGAAGGAAGACGAATTTGTGCCAGAGAAGAGGTTAATCCTTAGCCTTATCTTTCCAAGTTTAAAATTAATTTCTAGGCATAGTTCCTTATTTTTTGATTAATCACCTCTGCTTTAAAGCATTTTTTGTGGTTTTATGTCCTTTCCCTTTAGTTCCTTCCTCTTCACTTCTACAAAATCTCCATTGCCTACTTTCATCAATATCCTTTTGATTTCTTTCTTTGTTTTCTTTCCCCAGTTCTACCTCATGAAATGTAGCACTGTCCGTTACATTGCCAATCTTGTGCCACCTGATATCTTTCAAGAAAAACATACAGCCACCTAAGTGGCATTAGAAATTTACTGGTATTTGTTTCAGACTTGCTATCAGGTCTCTCTGATGTTTTCCTAGGCCAGGCTGTATCTACAACACCTAATGACTTTACAACCCTTAGTTTTACCTTCTGCTGCTGTTCTTCTCATACCTAAAGCTTTCTGCTTTAAAGTCCACAGAAATGGCACCTAGGTATGATATGTAATGTTCTGGTGTTTTAGAAAGGAAGCTTTTTTTTTTTTTTAATTTATTTTATTTAATACTGGTGGCAGCAGAGAGGAGCTGCTTTGTTTTCTATGAACAGGGGGGAGAAGTAGGTTCAAACCTTGATTGTCTACTTACGAACCTATTTATAGAAAATAAAAAAGGTTTACTAGCCACTAGTGCAGAGAATAAAATTCAGCTACAGAAAATTCATTACACTAAACCTGACAGGGGAAATAAATTAAATTAAACCCAGGAATGGTCTTGATTTTAAGTGCCATGTGGTTTAACAAGTGCTTTTTTGGCAGATCCCTTTGCTAGTTTCTTAAATGGCATCAAGTGCCTTTCTACAATGAAAAGAAATTAAACAGCAAGAAGCACAGAGTGAATTGTATCAACAGTTTGTGAGAAAATAACTCAGCAAAGTTAGGTGAGAACCAATCTTAGAGAAGTAGTTTCAGTTCTTCAGCTGCTTATCAGGAAGCAAGAGAAATTTGAATTAAATTGCCTAACACTATTTCTGACTCCTGCCTGTATGACAACAAAAACCCTTTAAAAAGCAAGCTTAATGCCCATCTAATTTAGAATAACTTTTTTCATACTCTTAGACAAACAATACTATTTAAACCAAATGGCTGAATCATGGTTCACTTTTGTTTTAAAAAATCTTCATGTAAATGGTGATATAAAGCCAAATGTTTCACAGTTAGAAATTTATGGTAGTGTATCATTTTATTGGCACAGTAAAAGGCTACAGTCATGTTAACATCTCTGTATATAAAATGCTGATATGCTTTTTAATGTCCATCCGCCTCTACCCTCTTCTATTGAGAACCATGAAGATCAGTCTATTGCTGGCTTTTGGACGATCGTTAACTTCCTTTAGCTCAAAAATTTCGATTGACTTCCCTTCTCCCCCACATTTGGGGACAGCCATAAAAAGTCCAGGAGCAGTTAGAGTGTAGCACTTGAAGGGTTATGGAGACCGTTTAGTTGCCCACCTCAGTGTTCACTTCTGTGCCTTCACAAAATTTGTGTGCCATTACTAAGATATAATGGGGGCAAAAAGGTGGTTTAGGAAAACTGAACAGTGTAATAACAGTTGTCTCAAGTGTCTGCGGCACAAGATAAAAGTTCATATTGCTCCAGTGACTCGAAACTTGGTTCTTCATATCCAGAGCCGACGCTTTTTTCCTTTGCTGTGCAGTGGGAAGGGTGAGGATGCTGTCAGCCACATGGGCAGCATGACAGCACCAAGGTCTACTCCAGACAGCACGAGTACTCACCAGAAGTCAATTTATACTCTTTCCCCCTCCAGCTGCAAAGAGTCATTCTGCTAGACCTCTGGTAAAGCACCCTGCCTTTCAGCCCTGCCAGCCCAGCTTTATGAACTAAAGACGTTTCACCTGATCTGCAGTTACAGGACGTACACCATAGCTTTTGACACTGGCGCTTCAGGAAAAGTTTTATAGCTATTGGGGAAAATCTCACCCCCCTACCACTTCCAACAGTAACTGGGCCCCTTGAAGAGCTGATAGGCTGTGGAAGAAATGAGATTCTGACAGCAATGATCATAAGAGAAATGGTATTAGAAGAGACTGATACCAGGGGCAGTAATGCTATAATCTACTGTGCAGAAGACACTGCACTACAATTCCTGCGTGATCAACTAAAAAGGTCAGAAAATGTAATGCTAAAATTATACAGCAATTTTCA
The DNA here is from genome assembly GCF_026419915.1 of Harpia harpyja. Lineage (NCBI taxonomy): Eukaryota > Metazoa > Chordata > Aves > Accipitriformes > Accipitridae > Harpia > Harpia harpyja. The sequence continues at coordinate 38,284,005 of NC_068941.1, forward strand.
GTTGCTATTAGTAAAATTATTGCTTTAGGAAAGTACCTAAGAAACAACCGTTCAAAGAAATGATAAAAAATGATGGCTTTGCAAAGCTGGAATGACTGCTCCATCTGTCCTGGGGTGAATTGAAAGAGGACACATTTTACGTTCCAAGTCTGAAGTATTAACAGCCTGGAAAGCACCATATGGATTCTGGCATTCCTTAGTTTAAAAAAAAAAAAAAAAATCGAGAGTATGAATCATTAAAAAGACAGATCGGGGAGGGGGGGGGGGCTGGGGGTGGTGTCCCTATTGTGAAAAAGTAGGTCTATATGACTGAAAATGTTTAAAAATAACAGAAGTTGTCTCATGCCATAGTAACTCTGAAACAGTGTGCCAAAACCCCTCAAATTTTTCTGTTACCTTTTCTTAAATTTCTGCAAGTCTTACAGTATTTGCAACAGAAAATACCAATTGCAAAGTAAAATCTACTAGGTTTTAATATTTGGTGTATAAATAATCTTCTCAATAAAATATAGTCTAAAGACATTTGTCTTTAGAATTCCATTTGTATTGAGCTTCAAAACAGTAAATATCCAGATATGATGCAGAGGTTGAATACTAAGGGCTGAAAACATCAAGGACAGAGTCACAAATGACATTCAGAATTAAGGAAATGTAATAAAAAGAAGCAACAATTTATGTTTGTGAATTAAATTCTCTTCTCTAAGTAGCAAGAAAAATGCAAGAATTATGCCAGGCAGCAATATTGAAATGCATAATTTTTTCTTTTTTCTTTTCTTCCTTTCTTGGGTTTTTTTTGTTGGTTTTTTTTTCCCCAAAAAGAGCCTAAAGCTAGTAACATACACAATTTTTGTTCCAGTGCATCTCTTAAAACAGTGGAATATAGTATATAATATTTGAAGCAATTCCTGTAATGTATTATAATAGATGCTATTATATGCTATATTCAATTAGAGTACAGAATAGAAAAGGCACTTTGCTTCATTATCATTGTTTATTATTTATGGAGAAAGAAAATGAAATTTGGAAGAAAACCATGATCAAACATGCTGAACATCACAAATAAATGTAAAAAAGAGCGCAAATAGGAGCAAAATCTTCATTCTACAAGCAGTAACAACACTCATGATGAAAATGGTAAACTCTGGTATAATTTGCATGCTTTTGTTTTGGCATTCTGTAGTAAATGACACTTCTTCAGACATAAACTGCCTTTGAAAAATAAAACAGATGAGAATTTTAAATGCAAATTTTTTATATCTGAGTGCAAAAGCTCATCCTTCATTAGAGATGGTACTGGCATCAGAAATCCACAGAGCTGCTTGTTTTTGTAGCTTAAGGAGCTCAGTGTTTCTTGGAGTTGTTTGACACTTCACAGCATTGATGTCAGGCTGCCTAACTTCTTCATAAGGTGAGATTAAGCACTAGGCATCGTTGCCTGATCATAAATATTAATATGAAACAATTTATATACAAAAGTAAAAATATAGACCGACTCATTCATTCCTGTTCATTAAAGATAATTATTATTGGCATTCTGATGCATTTCCAACAGTTCGTATTCTCTACTACTAGCTTTCCTTACACAGAGATAGCACATCTGCCCAGCAAAATGAATACCAGAAAAATCATTATTATTCATTTTGCTTCCAAATAATTTTGCTAATCTAGAGGAAGCATGTTATAAAATAGTTTTGAGACTGAAGTACGGTATATGCTGCCTAGGAGAGCTAAACTAGACAAGAAAAAATGGGCTAAACAAAAGCGAGAGGAAAATAAAAAGCTGTGTCTTTTTTTTTTTCCTCCTTAGATTGACCTTAAATAAGCTTTTGGAGCTAGATATTAAAATAGCAATTTAACAAGGAAATCTCTCATTTGTTGAACTCAAACTAACAAAGCCCATTTCTAATATAAACCACCAGTCTTACTATGTCTCAAAAAGGTGAATTTTAATAATGCAAGCTGATACTTTCTTTTTTCTTCCTGTTCTACTTTTTTTTAAAAAAAGAGGAAAAAAAATGGACTGGAGACAAGACAACCACTGGGCCTTCCAAATAAGCTGTTCATACTTGCCTAAATTGACCACTTTGGTCACAGACATATCTTTAGTCTGGAAGTGACGTAAAGAAAAATTGGATTCTTTTCCTCATAATGGCTGCACAGCCAACCTTTATTTAGTGATAAATATCAGAGACAGTTGAAATTAAGAAAAATGCTTCAACTAATTCCGGGTTTGAGCTATTATTATATATAATATGTACTGCATGGAACTTCAGATGAAATTGTCATGAAGCTGTAAGAGACTGTTGCAAATATTCTGATAAAGAAATCAAAATTTAATCACATGGAAGAGTTAGGTTTGATTAAGAAGTAAAATGGTGAAGCATAATGTATAGGATTGTTAAGTTTGAAATGTAGCCATAGAAACTTTAGGAACTGTGTTATGTGTGACTATAGGAACCTTAAAACTGTTGAAGTTTGAAATAACTAACCATAGAAACCTCACCAGGAAGTTACTGGTTTTTCTATGTTTTGTTTCAAGAAACTAAGGAAACTGTCATGGACACCAGTTATGCTGCTTGGAAACCCCTTACCCTTCCCATCTCGATTTGAGTATCGAAGATTCCAATCAGTAGAGCTAAATGAAATTGACCAATGATTGTTTTTAAATAAGAATATTGATAAGGTTATATAATCACAGGACCAATCATTATAAAGGTTAAATTTAAGAGCAAGCATCGTATCCATTTTTATGTAAAGAGCTTATGTAACAATGACCTGACAGAAAAAGTCTATAAAAACTGATGGATTTTGATACTGTTGGACACGCCCTTGGAGGAGGAGCGATCCCCCCTGTCCCCAGCACTGGAATAAACAAAGTGCCTGCTTCTTAACTTCACATTGGTGTTAAGGAGTTTTATTCCAGATTTCAGTAATAAGACAAAGACAGGAAATACTATTTAGTAGGAAGAGTCTAACTCTCTCACTTTACTTTCTTGACTCCTACCAGCATTACTACAGTTCTTATCTGCTAGTTTTATTCATGCTAGACATCCTAAAAAAATAGATTACTCACCCAAATAAAGCAAGGATGATTAGGCAAAGAATTACGGACAACAAGCTAGTGAAATTATAACCTCATCACACCCTTTAATCCATGCAAGTTATCATCAACATATGTACTTAAAATACCTCAGGTATTTTTAGGTATTTCTTAGGAAGTATACTTTAGGTATACTTCAGGTATATTACAAAAATTCCTTTAATGAGCTAAGAACACTTACAATGTGAAAACTATAGAGACAGCAAAGTTGTAAAATGTGTTCATTGTTATCATGAAGACAGAAGCAATTCCTGGCACCAAAATACAACTTTGATGACATGAATTCCAGTTTCCACCTACATCCTATAGAACAGAAACTGGAGTTGACCTGAAATTTTTTTTTTTTAAAGGATTAGTCTCCTTTCATACGCATGTGACACACATCAGACAAATGAAATTCCTGTGAGATTAATTCTGGTAGAATTCATTCCTCAACATACAAAGGAATATAAACTAGGATTTTTGTACATGCTTCCTTTTCCTGGCAATACACTGTCAGGATTTTAGTTTGTTTAAATCACCATTTGCTAGTTTTAGCTGTTTTAAATCAGACTTTTCAGACTATATAAGGCTATCTCCTACCACCTATCTAGCTGCTTAGAAGTCCTCATACTCTCAGGGATGGTAGTAAATCTAAAACTATTAGATAGAAATACCTGACAGGATGGATTTCTACTAATGTAAACAAAAAAGACACCAGAGCTTTCCGATCATGGCATTGTAGAGGGGTACACAATTCAGTAGCAGGTATCCCAGTAGGGCGATGAAGAGGCAGCCTGAGGGCTTTCAACAGGACAAAGCCAGATTCTGTTGCTCTCCCATCCTCTCTACCCAGTACGTTCAAACAACAAATACCATATACTCAGCAAAATCAATGTAATATTTTCTTTAGCAATTTTGTCATCACACTTTATATCACATCATTGAATATGGGAAGTATGTTTTCAGTTCAGTGAAATCCACCAAGTAGGTGGTGTTTGCAAATTGTATGGGCTTCACTAAATCTGGAATGTTATAGCCCAAGAAACAGTAAAAGACTTCAGAATAATGATATAACTAGATCGCTACTCTGCCAATAGCTCCCTAACTGTTTCAAAGAGCAGGATCCAGTTTAATCACTATCAGATGCAAATAGAGGAGGGCCTCAAGCTCATGTAAGACTTCTCAAGTCATAAGCAAGTATTTTGACTCCACACAGCCATCAGTGGGAAATCAGTCATGCAGTGTGACTGCACTCAAATTGCTCTAGACGCTGTAATTTGGAATTTCTTTACTGTTTTGTATTTATATTTTTAACGTGACACTGGAAGAACAAAGGTTAACTTGGGCATCTTGTGACCATCTTTTACTATCACATATTTTTAGTTCACACTTACACAGTGAAATGCACAGAACACATCCTCAATAACAACATCTCTGCAGATCTCTAAGGTTCAATTGTCCAGGTTGCGGTCATTTTTTCAGCTTTTTCAAAAATACAATCTGAAGCACTTTTCCTCTATGACCTGCCAATTTCAACTGAAGCTCTTCAGATTACCATTTGTAACAACAGTTTTCCCAAAGTGAATGAAGTTTGATGCAGAGAGGGAAATTTTTCTTCAAATGCCAATGTTCTTTATATGCTTCTTCCTCAGGATAGCAGATGCAGAAGCAAAATAGCATAAATTATGATTGACCTCAGCAGGAATAATTTATGCTCCTGAGCCACTTTATGTGTGTAGCCAGGAGGGAGCTGTCTGACTGTATGAATTTTTACATATCTTTCAGCTAATTTACAGATCTGGTGTAAAATCAAATGCTCAAGGACATCATAAATATTTGTGGCACCCTCTAAAGAACTTTGGGTTCATAAACGAATGAATCGATTACACCAATCCATAAAAGTATTCCCCTCATCTCCGACCGATACAATCTTCATTTTATTGAAGTGCTTCAGAGCAACATAAGAGAGGGCAGATCAAGCAGCATTTTCATGGTATGAAATATGCGTGTCTCAGTGCAACAAAAGGAAAGCCACATGCTGACCTTTTCTAAGACATACCAAAGAATTTGTAACCACTACTGTCAAATACTGGAAAACAGAGTGGGGGCATGTATTACTTGTGATCCACCATAATTATCAGAAAGTTAATATCTACATATAGGTCTCCATCTGTTAATGGTACTAGGTCTTAACTTTCTTCAACTTTCCACCTTCCAGAAACTCATTTATTTTTAACAATCACTGATATATCCTTCTTAACAATTACTAATGAGTCATTTTATGAACAATAAGAGACATCTTGAAAAACAGGGTCAGATCTCACATGGCTTAATTAGCTAAACTCCATTAATTTTCATTTTAAGAGGCTGATTCGCATTACTAGAAAATTTGGACATTTACTTCAAAACACAGCATGATGATAAAGATCCATTTTTGATACAGGTATGTTGCCACAAAAAAACTTGCCCACAGATGGCAAATTGCATTTACTACCATCTTCTTGCAGAGAGTCCCATAATCTGCCAATTAGGGGAATAATCTCAAAAGGAGCCAAACTCAGCACTAAACGTTAACAAAGAGAATTTAAATGCCCACGGTGAGTATGTTCTCTAGTTTTAGATTCTCAGCCTCTCTCCCCTTATATTTTTTGAATTATTTACGCTATATTTAATTTACTTAGGAATTTACATAGGAAAACTGCAATGTTAAGAATGCAGCAAGTAATACATAATTTAAAAGAAAATAAACCTCTTTATTGTCTTTTGCAGTGCTTTAAAAAATTACCTGTAATCATATTAGGTTAAAACATTTCAGAAAAAATTATGATTTTAAACTGCCCCATTAAAATCACTGAAAAAATCCCACAAACAGTTTAGATTTTTGTTGACTCTGCTGCTGGTAGTGTTCCCTTAAAACCTGGAAATTAATTGTGTCAATTTTACTACTCACATTTTAGCAGTTTTACAGACATTTCCCTACTCCTACACTGACTGTGTAGTGGAGCAGAATCCACCAGTGTTACAGAAAAAGGAAATAGTTTATTTTAAACATAATTTTATCAGATGAGAAAAGTGGAAAAGTATCATACAAACAACACCCCAATCACCATATTAGATTAGTTGGGTAATGCAAGGACAGTCTACATTCATTCTGTAGTCGCAATACACAACACACTTGAAAGATCCCATAAAAGGCACCATTACTGAAGCCAAGGTTATTATAAGAAATAGCAGCATGTGGTTGTGGGAATGTAAGGTGAAACAAGTTAATAACTTCCTATTATCTACTGGTGAAGCTGCTACCTCCATATGTGGAAATAAATGACATGAGAAAAAAGCTAAATTAAACAACCAATAATTTATGTGAGGTAGCAAGAGAGTACAGATGGTGATCCTAGGCTGCACGTATCACGGCAACAGCAAAAAATCACCTACTTCTATTTGGAAAACACTCATTTAAATGGCTTCTTTAGTGAAAAGCATGCTAAGGTAGAAAGCACTTGAAAGCATTAGAGGAACATTATGGTAAGTACTCATACACACTAGCAGACAAAGAAACCTATGAGGTGCTAAACCTCTCTGTTCCAAAGCCTGATAATAAGAACTTGGAAGAACATTTAGAAGTCCTGGACTCAAATCCCTCCTCTGCCTGAGGGATTTTTGACCTACATGTTTCTACTCCTCCTCATGATTCAACCACAAAGCTACAGGGAGTTTTTCTGAGCGTGTTGAACGCTCCATGATTTTCTGACCATTTTAAACAGAAGAGCTCCAACAGAAGGGAATGAAATATCCTCAGAATACTAACTTAAGTCAAATTGCTCCCCTTGGATGTAGGGCTTCACATTCTCTAAGCCAGAAGGACTGAAATGGAGGTTTCCCAAATACAGTCCAGTTTTCAAGTCATTGACCTACTGGATAAAGCACAAGCCTATGATTCATCTTTTCCAAAATTTTCTCTCAGGTCAGTTATGGCCTTCTTTTCCAGCAGAAAACCAGCGTGTACAAGTGGAGAAATATTATAAGACTACCAAAACACTGGGCAAAGAAACTGGTAGAAATACTTCTGTCAAGTTGAAAGAGATTATAAGAGAGTTGACAAAACCTGAAACTGCTCCTTAGTATTTTTTCAGTGGCTCTTTGAAAGAACCCTTTTAGCATCTTTCTAACATCTGGTTCCACAAGTGAGGAAGTCAGGGCAGTGCCTATTCTGTGAATCCTGAAGGAGTTGAAAAAAGGAGCCAGATGCAGAGCAATTCATGTCAAAATTAACTGGCTTTGAGCATGCCTAGAGGCATAAAGTTGGGCACCACAAATTAGATAAAGATTTTGTGAATAGTGGAAGTGCCTCAAAGCTCTATTCACATTTTTTAAAACTATTCAAGTACCTACATCTCCCTTGTCACTGCCTCAAGTGGATTTCTTCCTATACATTTTTTCTGACTCTGGTATCATAAATAACAATATTTAGTTCTGTGGGTGGTTTGTCAACTCTGTAGAAAAGTCATAGTTCTCTTCTACATTCTGCAGGAGTTTATAGAAAATTATGCACCCAAGTGTAAGAGATGTTAAACATTCTTTAAACCCTGAAAAATATTATCAGTAGATTTGCAATGTCTCTACTAAATTGTTTATCAGATACTCTGCAAATACCTACAGGCTTCACAATTCAAAGCCTGAAGAGACTGCAATTCATCTTGTCTCCATTGTCATGTAGGCCAATTTAGAAGAGATTCATTCCTTCAGCACTAGGTGGAAAAAATCACTTAGAAGCAGTGTGGCATGAATATATCACAATATACCTGTTCAACTAACACAAACTTTTTAATGAGAAATTACTTTATATAAATGCATCATGAAATAGCTGCATGTTGGTTATATATATGTATGTCAAATTTTAAACTGGTTAAATATAGTATCATATAGACCTTAGCATGGGCTGCAAAACACAAAAGCTGAGTAAATACCTAGTAAATCTTTAACAAGGAATGAACTGGAGAAAGCAGCATTGAAAAGAAAATGGGCTATGCAGATAACACCAGATGGAGCTAATACAGGAGATATATTCCCTCCTCCTACCATAAGACTCCAGGTGTGGTAGCTACACAGATAGCAGCCACCGAACAGAGTGGTTTACAGCTATCCCAGTCACAGAATACAGACACCCCCCTGTTGCAAACTCTTTAGGTGATGTGCCCTATCTTAATCTTGTATGCTTGTTTCATACCAGCACAGCTGGGTCCTAATCTCTGATAAGGAGTTCTGTGTGTCACCTGTTATGGTACAAGCACAAAAAAATGGTGTTCAAACAGACTGAAAGAATTAGAAGTCATCATTTACAAGTGAGAACAGAAGCAGAGATCTTGTGTTTGCTTTCCAGGAGCATAGAAAAAGTCAAAAAGTCAATCCTTAAATTCAATAACTTATGTACTAGGCAAAAAAAGGGCTTCCATTTGATAAGTAGTATTACAAGACATTATAAATATCAGCACTGAGACAAACAGTCTGCTATCATGAATTAAGAACACTAGAACTCAGTGGGAAAGGTTAAGAAAAACCATACACATTTCTTATTTAAACAACAACAGGTATTTTCATTCTTCCTAACATTCGTGAAGATAATGTATACAGAATAAGTAACTGGCTTGTTGAAAGTCTGAGAAATTTGGGTTGAGAACTTTGCCTTCTGCTTCCACTAATGGCTGGAACACTCCATGAGAATAACCAGACAAACTTAACATTTTTATCTCTGTCTGAAAATTATCACTGATTCAATGGCTTACACACAGTCTTCTCCCATGGCTTTCACATAACTAAAAGAAAAAAAAAGATATCTGCTGAAAATCAACAGAGCTCTATACTCTTTTCAAGAAAACAGCCTAGATTGCTACTGCATGAGTAGGTTCATACTGTGTCTGCTCTAATTTAGCTGCTTTTGTCAAGATTTACATACCTCTCTGTGTGAACTTGACTCTTTCTTTCTTAACTTGCCCTAATGCCAAATGACTAGAGAACAGTGTCTGCAAATTAATCTAGCACTAAGACAACTGTGTTAAAACCCCATCACCTATAGTGTGGAAGTTTTCTGTGATGTTGCTGGGAGCATCTGCCAGGAAAGCTGCTCTAGGTTTTCCATTCCAAGCTGAATTTTATATGCCAAGCTTTTTGAACCTTAAAGCTGACATCTACCAAATGAGTTGTCAAGTTCCAAAAGACATTTTCAAAGACATTCATAAAATACTGTGTATTGTAAAAGAGTTGTTTCTAGCATTCAGAAAACCCTTAGCATCGACTAATTAATTCCATCACAAATTTATTCCATCTCACTTCTGAATTAATTGGCAAATACTTCTCCCTCTTATCTTATCCAGGCTTTTGGTACCTTTAGACACCAAGTCCTTGTTGTCAAAGACGAAACAGTATGTCTTGCCCAACTACCTACTAGTAACACAACACTTGAAAATACTACTAAAAAATTAATAGTCATAAACAACAAGTGATATCCTGATTTTAACTTCCATCATTGATTTCTGTATTTTCCTGGACACATACAAACTATGAAGCTAATATTGATCTGAATAATCTCATTTTATTAATTGTATTCCCTGCCTACTCTTCTGTTTCTATGTTCTTTGTCTCCTGCAAACAGTGACAGAGAAATTAAACCTCTGGTAGCATTTCCTCGCAAATCTACAGTACGACACTGTACACATTATTAGGACCAAAAGATGCAGGGTATTCTTAAAGAATTTACTTGCTAAATGGTTTTGGAGAAACCACTTACTGAGCTTCTCCATATCACTATACTCACGTAAAAAGTAACAATCAACTATTTAACAGTGTCTAGAGACCCACAAAGACAAACTGACCTAATTTCTTTCACAGCTCTATACAAGGTGGTGAGTTTACTAGGTTTGAGTGTGATCCACTTCTGCTACAGGGATTTTTCCACAGAAGCATTGTCTCCTTTCAGGGCTTGAAAAAGTAACTTGATGTTGCCAATACCATTTACAGAGGAAAGAGGTGTTGCAGAGTGGCCTGAAATACCTAGAATTCTGCTTTAATTATCACTCTGTTTACAACTCAGAGATATCAAGCTAATAAAGAAATAAAATGTGAAGCAAAAATATACAATAGTAATCATAAAACCCCAAACTAGATTCCATTCTATCTCCTTAGAAAGTAGCATCTCATTCTTGTGATTATTGTGGTTTCTTTTTTTCTGGACTACTGATGCTTCACCACTCCATTCTTAAAGCTCTCATTGCTGGGATGTAGGTAATAACAATACTGCCACAATTCAAATTTGTGTTACCCAGAGAAATGACAGCCTTACCTTTTCAAATTTTTCCCGCACATGCTCCCAGATTTTCATCAGAATTTTTAAATGCATACTGTATGGTCTAAGTCCTTTCAAAAGGAAAATCACAATAATCTCTTTGGCTGCAAGTGCTAGTTGAAACCAGATGTAGACTTGCTGATACTGCGTGCCCAGTCTACGTTCAGACCTATGTTCCATAGTCACACCTTTCAACATTTGACAGCAGTATAAGACTACACAATAAAAATGTTTTACTGGTAAAAATGATTACTAGTTGTGAACAAAACTATTCCATAACACCTTGTGATTGGTGTCTTGACATTTCCCAAATCACTACTCTCCATAAGCCCCAAATGATTCACAAAAATCAATGGCTACTGGCAGAACAATACTTTTCAAAGGTGACAGGCAACAGGCAGTGTAAGGTTATCCTTTTTAACCTGTGTGGCAGTACAGATGATACTATTGTTGTATTTTTAGGCATACATGGCTCTTAATACATATAAATGTACATGGAACGATACAGGTAAATAAAAGATCACTGCTGAATCAATGAGATTATAGGCTCAGTGCATGTATGCCACAGAGGAATAACAACAGGGAAAATAAGGTTGAGGCTAGAGAGAATAAGGGCTACTCAAATATATGAACACATCACTGCTATGTTATGTGTTCTAATTCTCCACAGGAGAGAGCCACAAATAGGTTTCACATACATATGGAATGTCTGCTTACATATGAAAAAATTAGTTACGTATACCTGTTCGTGTAATCATATCCCAACATAAAATCTAACATCTATCAAGAAAAGTAATGACTACTTCAGAGATCATTTCTGGTAAAGGCTAAGTCCCTGTTCTGTGGTATTGATAAGCACAACCTTTTAGACCCTATGTTTGCAGTAAATAAATTCAGCTGTTTTATTTGTTAGAAATATAGATTAGAAGAGGTAGGAATTAATTGTAGTTTAAAAAAAAAAGGAGGTTCAGCATATTGGAAAACAGCAGTGAGACATGAAAATAGTAATTTTTCCTGGTTTCAGCTGGGATAGAGTTAATTGTCTTCCTAGTAGCTGGTACAGTGCTATGTTTTGAGTTCAGTATGAGAAGAATGTTGATAACACTGATGTTTTCAGTTGTTGCTCAGTAGTGTTTAGTCTAAAGTCAAGGATTTTTCAGCTTCTCATACCCAGCCAGCGAGAAAGCTGGAGGGGCACAAGAAGTTGGCACAGGACACAGCCAGGGCAGCTGACCCAAACTGGCCAACGGGGTATTCCGTACCATGTCATGTCCCATCTAGTATAGGAACGGGGTAGTGGGGCCAGGGGGAATCGCCGCTCGGGGGACTGGCGGGGTGTCGGTCGGCGGGTGGTGAGCAATTGCACTGCGCATCATTTGTACATTCCAATCCTTTCATTATTACTGTTGTCATTTTATTAGTGTTATCATTATTAGTTTCTTCTTTTCTGTTCTGTTAAACTGTTCTTATCTCAACCCACGGGTTTTACTTCTTTTCCCGATTTTCTCCCCCATCCCACTGGGTGTGGGGGGAGTGAGTGAGCGGCTGCATGGTGCTTAGTTGCTGGCTGGGGTTAAACCACGACATAATTTCATAATTGAAGAAAAATTGGTAAGATGAAGGATAGCACAGAGTAAGTTAAAAGACTGACTGGCCGACAGTAGCAACTCGAAATTGAGTGGCAAAGTACAATTCGCATGGACTCTGATTTTCCAGGATTCTGCATCCAACTTCTGTTGCTTTCCTTTGGAGTTAGATGCCTAATCCCCTTATTGCATCTAAAAATATCAATCACTGATCATATAGGGAAAAAATTATTTCCAAATTTTAATGGAAGCATACCTGAACTAAGGATCTAAACAGTTCTTGCTACTTCTCATATTTTCAAAGCATCTGTCAGCACAATGAGTAAGTTCTAGCTGGTAGCAGCATTTTGAAAAATAGGAGGATGAAAGATTTGTGCTTTAAAATTCAATCATTGTCACAGGAGGGAAGAAGTTTGTGTTATGAAATCCTTAGTCTTGGAGCTGTACAGAAAAGAGAGAGTAACTGAGAGCAATCAAGGATATTCTAAATGGTGCTGACACAGAAAGGCAACCCAAGCCAGGCAGCCTGGAGTCAGAACTACATTCATGGAGTAGTTGAGTCTGATAAGTAAACACAGAAATAGAGAAACTGCAGAAGCACCTTTTGTATGATGGTTTCTCCAGGTTCTCTTTTTTGTTTACTTTTTATTTTCCACAAGATGCAAGTTTTCTTTGGATTTAATCACCTATGAAAAGATAACATTATAGGCTTTTAACATCCTCAAGCTCCAAATGTTTCTTCTCAGCAAAAAATTTTGAAAATTTAATAGATGTTACATTGACGTCAACAGAGACCAAGTAGTTCAACAACAAACTGGAAATCTATCAAGGCAATAAATGAACAGTTTTGCATATAAAAGTGCTTGGATAAATTCTCAACCTAATCCCCAGGTCCTCTGAGAAACTGTCCTCTTCTGGTTTCGTCATTGTTTATAGCTATAAGCTAATGCCATAAACACTTCAGTTGTCTGCAAAGTGTTACAGTATCTGCATTGACATAGCCATGTGTAATTCAGGTAATTAATCTTCTTGTTGGAGCTCCTCACACATTTGTCAGTCACAGCAATGTTTGTAGTATCATGAAGGCTTGCAGTTATCTCCCTAACACAAGCAAAATTAGAAATTCATCAGAAATCCGTCTCTTTCCTGTAGATTTGTAATACTCTAATCAAGGAAACATTATTTTAACATTTCAGATGCATTACTGTGTGTAAATTACATGTGTGTGGAAGAAACTGATGCTGAAAATTAAGTAAAATAATTTCATATGAGGCAATGGTTATCTGACACTCCCAAGATTACTTCTGATAGTCCACCTCAGATTCAAATTCAAAGAACAATCCACAGCAGCCATTCAGCCATCGGACTCCAAAAAGTGTGTTCTCCAGCCTTTGCTTTGGGATAGGCTGGAAATGGAATGAAGGGAGGCATGAGTGAGACAGGATGGAAACATAGCATCAGGGAACATTTGCTACATGTACAGGGCTCAAGCCAAAAAAGAAATAATAATTGAGGTTGTGCAATTCACAGTATTCAAAAAAACCCACTCCAGTCTTTCAGACTATTTTCTCTTTCAGTTTATCTAAATGAAAGACAGAAAGATGGAAGAGCATCTTGCCCCATGAAATGGTGAAAAAGCATTGAGGGGCTGGCAAGGGGAATCCCCTGTGCCAGAACCGCTACAATAAAATTGAAAAGCACTTTTGCTCTATATGCTTTTCATTTAAAAACACACAGAACATAGGACCTGACCACTTGTGATCTTCAAGATTCCCAGAGCACAGACTGTACAAAATGAGGGGTAAAATTTACAAGGTGTCATAAGTAATTAATTTTCCTATATTCTCTAATTTAAGACAATTAGATGCTTATCCTAAATCTCATTAATGGTTAATTGCTTCTAAAATATTAAATGCATAAGCTACTTCTGAAACTAGGATTTTTAATTCAAAGTGATTGAGAAATTATGACCCTTGATGCTGTTACTAGTGATCTGTGACCTCCCCCAGCACTTTCTTCCCTAACCAGAGTATTGCTAATTATCTTGCTTTCCTCAAGCCCTTCATAGTGTACACTTTACCCCAGATACGGTCTTAAACTTCCCAATGGTTGAAATAAACTCCTACCCGTTTCGCATATGGCTTCATTACATAAGGAAAAGTGATCTGATCCACTTTGATTGGAGTAGCAAATCCATTAATGTTAGTTATAAGTATACATAGCCATAATATTGCTAGTAAAAGAGTACTTGAATGAAATTCTTGTGCTTATTTTAAGGAAGAGATCAGACTTGATGACCTGCTGATCCCAATTAGCTAGGAGAATCTATGAATTATTTACTATCTTTATGATCAGAACATATAGTTTCACATGATTTGTACTGTTGGCCTTGGTTTATTTTTGCCAAATACAGTAAGAATGAAACTTGACATATCAGGGTTTTATACTGGCATGAGCAGTAACAAAATAAAACAAAAATATGTAAACTGGAAGAAAACAAGGTCAGATATCAGGTTTCTGATCAGGAATGAAATTCTGCTGTATTTTGAGGTCATAACCTATAACATAAATTCTCATCAATATTCAGTAATCTTGTGTATGCACATGGAGGGTGCGGGGGGGATGATCACCAAAAAGGCTTAATCTATTCAAGATTTTTCCTGAAGCAGAGAACAAGGATAGCATTAAAAAGAAATAGGAAAGCTACCTCTCAACCTACAAGATCTAACCAAGGCTTTTGAGTGAAAATGATGTGTGTATTGACTTATTTATACAACTAAATCCCTACCACGTTTCATAAAACTAAGTTCTTATTTCTAGATAAGATGCAGAAATAAAAACAGTAAGTGTGTCCTCCTGCTGATATTTAGTTAGAGAGACAGTATTACGAGAAAGAAAATAGTAAGGGAAGTTCGTTCTTCTCAGTTTCCTTCACTCTGAGACGTATTTATTAAGATATTTTGATCGAATCCCAATATGTTCCATGCTTGTAGCCCTCACTGACATCTGCAAAAAGCTACAGACCTTTTCAATGGGAAATACTTTGTTTCTAACAGACCCCATCTGCAATTTTGGCAAATTCCCTTCAAGCCAGCCTCACATTTATATTTGGTTTCACTCAAGTGCATTGGGAAGTTTATATTCTAGTCTGTACTCAAGGACTGTCTCTCACTATTTAGATAAAAGAAAGCAAACAGACAAGCACAACAACATAACTATAGCTTTAATTTCTTGCAGTGCAACTAAAGCCTCAAGGGCTTACTCCTCAGCAAAGAGAACTGGAAGCTGCAAATTAATCTGGCTGAAACTTCCTAATATTACAAGTAGTAGGGGATCATTAAGCTCTCAGCAGCCTAGGGTGATACATGGGGTTTGTGAACTGTGACAACCTAGAAGACCTTATACGACTCAGGGACTGCTGGAGTACAAACAACACTGTGTGCCTGCCAGGGCTTCTCCACACAGGTATGTATCTCACACATATAAATCTATGGCAAGGAGATACACGGATGCAACTGTCAAGAGAGAAGCATGGTTTCCCTGCAGTACAGTTACATGTATGCATAGTTCTACTCCAGCATAATGTATATATTGGCTTTGTGTGGCAAGGTTTTGGTAGCGGGGGGGGTTACAGGGGTGGCTTCTGTAAGAAGCTGCTGGAAGCTTCCTCTGTGTTCGAGAGAGCCCATACCAGCCGGCTCTGAGACAGACCCGCCACCGGCCAAGGCCGAGCCAATCAGCGATAGTGGTAACGCCTCTGTGATAACATTTTTAAGAAGGGAAAAAAAGTTGGGACAGACAGAAACAGCAGCCAGAGAGAGGAGTGAGAACATGTAAGAGAAACAACCCTGCAGACACCAAGGTCAGTGAAGAAGGAGGGGGAGGAGATGCTCCAGGCGCCGGAGCAGAGATTCCCCTGCAGCCCATGGTGAAGACCATGGTGAGGCAGGCTGTCCCCCTGCAGTCCAGGGAGGTCCACGGTGGAGCAGATATCCACCTGCAGCCCGTGGAGGACCCCACGCCAGAGCAGGTGGGTTCCCGAAGGAGGCTGTGACCCCGTTAGAATCCCATGCTGGAGCAGGCTCCTGGCAGGACATGCGGATCTGTGGAGAGAGGAGCCCACGGAGCAGGTTTTCTGGCAGCACTTGTGACCCCGTAGGGGGCCCACGCTGGAGCAGTCTGTGCCTGAAGGACTGCACACCGTGGAAAGGACCCATGCTGGAGCAGTTCGTGAAGAACTGCAGCCCGTGGGAAGGACCCACGTTGGAGAAGTTCATGGAGAACTGTCTCCCATGGGAGGGACCCCACGCTGGAGCAGGGGAAGAGTGTGATGAGTCCTCCCCGAGGAGGATGAAGCGGCAGAAAATAACGTGTGATGAACTGACCATAAACCCCATTCCCCGTCCCCCTGTGCTGCTGGGGGGGGGGGGGGGTGGTAGAGAATCCGGGAGTGAAGTTGTGCCCGAGAAGAAGGGAGGGGTGGAGGGAAGGTGTTCTGAGATTTGGTTTTATTTCTCATTACCCTGCTCTGGTTGATTTGTAATAAATCGAGTTAATTTTCCCCAAACTGAGTCTGTTTTGCCCATGACGGTAATTGGTGAGTGATCTCTCCTGTCCTTATCTCGACCCACAAGCTCTTTGTTATATTTTCTCTCCCCTGTCCAGCAGAGGAGGGGGAGTGATAGAACAGCTTTGGTGGGCACCTACCTGGTGTCCAGCCAGGGTCAACCCACCACAACGTAATAATCGTCAATTTAACACCCACCATGAACCTGATCCAATTCTTTTGCTGGAGCAAAAACCAAGATCTATACCATATTTTTGAGAAGAGTGCTGTCGGTATTGTTATTGGATTTCAACACCATCAGAAATTCCAGCATTACAGGAGAGTAACTGTGAAGAAAAGCTGACTGGTCAGGAAGCAGACATGCATAATATCAATTCTTCTCATGATAGCTTTTAAGTGAAAACTAATTTGTCAAGAGAGAATATTTTGATGAGGTAATCAGTCTCACTTTATAAATATACAACAATAATTTCCTCTATCCTTGCATTTACAAATATTTACAAAAGCATGTGTTATATAAGGACTAAAATACCGATGCCATTAATGTACACTGCTAAAAATAAAAATGAGGGGTAAAAATTTTACTGCTTCATTGCACCTTGATTGATATAAGCACAATCCACACAACTATCTTACCTCAAGACCCACCATATGTAGTAAACAGAGAAGAATTACTTTGCAAACTTGTCTTTTTGCAAAGAAAATCAATACCATTTTACAATCATTAGACTGATTTAGTCACCTCTATATTCAAATACTATCTATATTGCTTTATTTACATAATCCATTACAGCATTGAATTTTCCTCATTTCAAACAGCATACTGCCTATATAAACACCCTACTCCTCCTAGCCATTTCAAGCGTGTCTACTATTATTTCATAAATAGTGGGTGATTTATCATTTCTAGTTTAGGCAAAGCACTGTGTTTAATATGGTATGTCAGAATAAGGTCTATTCTGCATGCCATTACTTTCAAATATTTTTCCCATCTCTTTTACTAGTCAGTCATAATGGGTTTTCTTGCTTGTGTTTCACTTTTATATTATTACTTTTTGCTTTTTTCTCTGTGGGTAACTTCAATATTTCCAGAGAATTGCTTATTTCCTCTCACCTTTAGAGTGGTACTGAAGTCATACCCGTTCTCTCATGCTTTCTCATCCAGATTTGCTTTTCTTTCGAAAGTTCATCTTTTTGTTCGACATTAACCTCTAAACCACCATGCCCCAAAAAAGCCTCTAAGTAAAATAAAAAGTAGGACACTATATTACTTTATGTTGTTGTAGCCCAATGTGTCTTATATCTCACAATTCTTGTTTCTCTTATATGATCTTGTACAGATGAATAAACAGTGAAAAGACCTTCCAACTAATTTAACTGGACCTCTGCCCTTCACGTAAATGTAATAAATAATTCCTTTATGAAATAGCGTTTGCCTATGTCTACTAGTTGACAAGGATAAATATTGCCATTATTTAGCAAACTGCAAATTCTTTAAATCTAAATTTAACAGCAGCTAACTGAAGGCTCATGGCAAAGGTCAGGGGGAGATCCCAAATCACATTTACCCACTAGTCCCCCCCAGGAGATATTACCTGTACATTTTTAGTGAAATATTCTCTCAGTGATGTCATTTCAATATCTTCTAGATTCAAACTTCATGGAATATAAAATGTGTTGTTCCCCCCCCCCCCGCTAAAATTTGCTTCTTAATAAATTTGGACAGTAACGTGCACATGTGTAGTAACGCTGAACAGTACAAATACTGCATTGAAAAGATTACTTAATTAATAAAGCCAGGCTACTGCTGGCAGTGTGTCAAGTAAAAGATTGCTGTGGCTGATCACAGCACGCATGAAGACAATCCCTGCTTCAAGGAGATTACAGTATCTTCTGTAACAATAAATAAACAATAATACTAATTACTGAAGCCTTAGGAAAAAAAGGGGTTGCAAACTTCATTTTTTCTTTGTCCCTCAACAAAAAAACAGGTGAAGGGATTTTCTGACACTGGTTTGTGTCTGGTGGATTAAGCAGCATGAGCCCTTCTGTGGGAATAATTCTCCTGAGACTTTTCTTGGCCTGGCACTAGGCTCTTGTTCCAGGAACAGGGAGAAAATCCAGGAAACAGATTCATGGAAGGGATCAAAATACATTTCTATGGCATGACTAACAGCACACTATAGGGGAAATTCATATGCACTTTGCATATATAATTCAGTTGTTAAATATACATTATATATGTACACAAATTCAAACATATATATGTAAAAATCCCTTTCTTTGAATACAAGCCAAGAATTTCACTCAAAAGTTTTCAGAAGTCTGGCTCTACTGAATACAGTAAGACTTTGACATTATCTATACTGAATTAAGGATTCACCTGACAGCTATTTTATAAATTTCATACTACTTCCCTCTATTTAAGATTTTAGTCATAACTCTCATGGATTTTCTTTCTATTTCAAATTGTCACTGTATACATAGACTTATATTAAAACTAGATAAAGATCCGTGTAATTAAATGGCATGGTTAATATGTGTCTTATTAATCACGTGGAAGAGAGTTCACAGGATCACTGCCTGAAGGTACGTTTGAACTGAGAGACACAATGTTAATACAGTCCTAATGCAGGATTTACCCAGATAACTTTTAAGCTATGAGCCTGGGTATGAGGGCAGCACTGATTCCAATGCGCACTTCATGCAGTTTTTGAGTAAGCCTTTCTGAAAGAGACATCTGCTGTGACATGTGTTTTCTATTGGCATCCTACACAGTCTACCTTTCTTTCAGACGTTCTTCTTTTGTTTCATTAATTTCAGGCTTCAAATGACAGAGAAATGTGTCTAGGGAATGTTAAAATTACTTTCACACACTTTTTGCTACTTTCTTCCACTTTGGTCCTGTATTTTCAGTGTGGTTTTAACCTGTTGTGATCATCTTTCCTTTTTATGCTTGCTTTTTCCTTTACAACTACAGTCATCATCTTGCTTTAAAAAAATCTGTGTCCTAATTTATCAAATGCATTTTTCATCCAAATATAAAAACCGACAAAGCCCCTATACAGTCTTGTGAAACTTCCTGAAAGATCTCTAGCACAGGCGTTTTACGAGTACATGATTTTTTTTTAAGGTTCATAATGTATTACAAATCTATTGCATAAAACAGGCAGCGAGCTTTCAGTTAATGCATTTTCTTATCAAATACAAATTACACTAAAAGTACAGCAACACTTCTCCCTGTCTTCCTTTTGCACTTCAGTTTTGGGGCAGGCACTATACTTTTTATCGATCTTCAGCTCTTTTGAAGATGTTTAAGTGAAGAGGCCCTGCTAAGCTTAGAAGCAAAAAAATTTGAGAAGTTAGGAAATCCATAATTAGAGTGAATGAATGGACAGAGAATGTGTCCCTCAAGCACAACTCCTGCCGATGATCAAGTGCCAAATGAACATCCCTGACAACCTTCCTATTTTTTATTCAATCGAGTCTTTGGAGAGTTAGTGAAGACCAGGCTAGCTTCCTACTAACTATCCTGTGAAACCTGGATGACTTCAGTGAATCACGTCATGGTCATCAGCTTGGCCATCATCATGTCTTAAAACTGGAGTTCACTCATCAAGAGAAGATAAGCTGAGTTAGCTATAGTTCAGACAGGGATCCTTGTCCACAGAGGGAGAAAATGGTGTCAGAAAACTTCTTGTCACTTGGCCTCAAACTTAATCTGCTGGTATACAAGAAAATGGCAGAAGTTGGCACCATTTATTGACAAATTGAAGACCTATAAGATGAAATAACCAGACGGTGCTGGTCTTTCTCTCCTGCACTTTGTCTTACAGCAAGATTTACAGGACAAAATTAACGAAACTTTTGAGTTCTGTTGTTGTAGCAATTTAACAAAACACTTTATTAAAATATTCTTATTTTTACAGTGTCTGATAATCATTACATTAACAGCTCTTACATTCCCCTGAATTTTCCTTTTATTTTCAACAGGCAAGAGAAAGCAAAAGAACAACAATATTGTTGAACTGGAATAAAATTTTAAGATATTATAAACACCAAGTTGTACTTTAAAACCTCTTCATTTGAGGTGGTGATTACTGAAGTCATTTTCCCATGCAGACTGGGGTTGTTCCTGAATTCTCATCCACAAACATGTTACATCATATACGTTCAAACCAGCTGCCTGACAGGCATAAAATTGTGGTATGGTTGATTGCAAAAGCATGCAACGTATTGTACTCCTTGCTGAATAGAATCAAGCCATTAATCTTCATTAGGTAAACAATCTCTCAAAAAAGGCGCTCCTTCTGCTCATTAGAAAACTTAGGGAATTTAAGATAAACACAGCAGTGCCTCATGATCACCAGTAATGACTTTCAGGCTCATTTTACTTTATTATAAAAAACTCTGCACAACTTATGCTGACTTAAATAGCAAAGAGTACTAGGAGGTGGAAAAAAACCCAGCAAGTAGGTTTTTTGTTCTGTTTCCCACCTTGTACATCAATCCGTCTTGACCAGATGCACATACCCCTTTTTTCCTACTGAAAATTGCATTTGTGGCTGGTAGAGGTGTTTGGGTGAAGAAGAGAACGTGGCCAGGATTTCTGGACTTTTGACCAAAATAAATCAAGTCTGCGCGGACTTCTAAAACATTCAGAACACAGAAGGTCCACAGTACTTACACTTATGTAGCAGAGACTATGTCCTCCTATGCTAGTCAACAGAATTTAGGGGTAGACAAGGTATACTTTTGGAAAGTGAGTTTTGGCATCTGTAGTCTTTGAGCAAAGCTGTGAAATCTTCCATGTCAAATGGAAGAGCGAAAAAAGAGCAAGCAAAGTTCTAGTATGAGAAACAAAGATACAGTACAACTAGGTTGTTAATTCCATGAAACTTATTTCAATAATTACCTCCTTATACACATGCAATTCTCTAAGATTATTTATTATCACTCTGAACTTTTGAGTACTAAGTTGAAATAAAAAAATTCAATATGCTTCTTCCATAAAAAAAATATTCAATTTTATATGTAATCAGCAGGTCAAATCCATGTTCAGATGAAGTCTATGAACAGCTGCTTATTAAAATCTACAAGATCTTACAAACTGAGAAAATTATATCAATTTATTGTTTGGGAGAGAATGAGAAGTTAGCAGTAAGAAACTAAGAGTGCCAAGTATTAATAGAGCTAAAATACAGAAAAAGCATATCAAAAACCTTGAAAACTGTCTCCTGACTAGGGCTTTCTCATATGTTGTCACAGCATGCTGAATCCACCAAAAGAAGCCTCACACTTTCATTGCTGTAAAGAATGTTACATTCAACATTTCATTTGCTCCAGCAGTTGAAACACCACATGATGTGATTCAGTCAGTCACAAACTTAATATTATCCCAAAGCAATTGATTACCACTGGGTCTGGTCTCAGTCCAGAGCTATTAATAGGCTTCACACATTAATCCAATTTAGATGTTTGTGTCGTGTAGAGTTGTTCACTTTATAGGTTAATACAGAATATAATGTTAAAGCAGTACAGAGACGTTATAATAAAGTGTAAATATTGAGTCACCCAGAAATGGAGGAAGAAGGAATTTTTTACTTTGTTGAGTCAAGGAGTTACTAACAGATCATGCAACTACAGGAGATGATACCTGATCATAAAAAAAGGTATTTGTATCTCCAAGGAGACATGGCAGTTCTTCATTTAGCACTGTCAAACCGTCCCCTGAGTTACAGTGATAGAACTCTGTGGACATGTAAATGCATTTAAATGGAGGTCCAACAAAAAGGCTAGTATACATTTCAGTGAAATGAATTAACTGGGACAGAAAAGAGGACACAATTCCTGATGAGCTGGGTCAGGAGTGCATCTAAAGAAGGTCAAAAAAATATAGGGAGGGAGATGGTGACTTTTAGAAATTGATGTGGCATAAAGTAAATTAAGCTTTGGGGTTTTTTTATTTCCTTCCTTTTTTTTTTGTTTTAAACAAACATTAACACAGTCTTTGTAAATAAGGACAAAACCAAACATTTATGTTTGATCTGAAACTTATGTGAATTAAAGGTTTCATGCTATTTTGCTAATATCAAGCATTTGACATCTACAGACATGGCAATATTAAAAATGAGAGTGTAAGTCTTCAGAAGCTACATGATATCGGTGGGGCAGAAGCATTTTGCAGTGAACAATACTAAAAAAAGCTCTCTGGCATTGAATAAAGTAAGGAGAAGCTCACCTGAACCCTGATGTAGTTTGTGAAATCATCGCACTTTGATTTTCTATCAGATTTTGTCTAGATGCCCCTTACGGTCCAAAGCAACTGTTTGTGGCTTATCATCTTTATAGAGCTGATCTCACAGGACTCATAGTCCTGTTACTGCATCTTGGTTCTTACAAATATTACCTGAATAGCTGCCCTTCTCTTAAAAATGGCAATGGAAAGAGAGAAGGGCAATATTCATTTTTGTTCCCGGAAGATGTAAGTGAGAGGCAATTATAGCTGGCAGGCTTACTAAATGCTACTTGGGACAACTTGCCACCTGCTGCATCAGGAAGAATGGAACATCTCTAAGAGAGCAGAAAATACAAGAGATGATCAACTTGGGATTATCCAGAAGTATGTCATGGGATTCATCCTGGAAGGTCGCTTCCCAGATTCACAAGTGAAAGAACAGTCCAGTAAATTAACTACGTTGTACAAAATTTAAAACTTCTCCTTTTCTATAAAAGGTATTCACAGCTTCCTTGAACAAAAGAGAAGACATAATAACCAGGAGAGCTGGTGCAGCTCTAACAACAGCCCAGGAGCATGCGATGATTTCTTGCATTCTTATTGCAGGTAACAGTGAATAACTGAAGAGGTTAATGCAAGAAGAGAAAGGGGATTGCTCTGGGGACAGGGACTCAAGTAAAAGCTCCTGCAACCAATACAATGCTCAGAAAGGAAGGATCCAACCAAATAAGCTTGCAGAGGCAGACAGGCCTACACACATATATGGTCTAACCTTGAACATGCAATCTAGGTATTTTAAACATGCAGAGAAGCCAAGAATTTGGCTCTTTGCTGCAGATCTGTAACTCTAAGCTACTGCAATGAAAGCATTTTTTATCTACTCAATTTACCTCCTCAATCTTTGTTAATAAGAAAAAAATGAAAAGGCAAAAATCTGCTCTAACTCTACTTGAATACAAAATGGATTCAATCAAATGGAAAAAGAATTACAGCTCTTAGCCAATTTTATTGGAAATCCTTCGTAAAAAATTGAAATAGCTAGTTCTTATACTTTAAAAAAAATGCAATTTTCAGTTTGAAATAATTCTTGTTACTCAAATTGCATTTTATTTTTAAGAAGGCCAAGAGAAACCATTAAAAGCTTGAAACAGAAGCAAAATATTTTGGGGATATCCAGCTTACCCTTAGTTTCACATCTGCCAATAAAGGCTTTCATACCAAATTGGAAGAAAATAGTTTTAAACTGCCAAGTAACCAAAGCATAACAACGCAATCACATTATACTGAAGCTTTCTGAACTGTTTATTCAAATGCTGTAAGTTGACTATGAAGAATATTGAGTGTTGTAGAAAATGGTGGGAGTTAGGTAACTCAGATGTTTAAACTGGAACTCATACAGTGAAAATAAATTTGATATCACTGTGCAAATAAAGATATTTATCAGGCCATAATATGGAAGTTACAGAATTATATTATTTACAGGAAAACTTCACTTACGAGCTCTCAGTTTAAGTATACTCAATGAAGGCAAATAAAGCCAAATGTAATTTATAATAATTTTTAATGCAGAGCAGATCAGGAAAAAGAAATAAACAACCTGACAGTTCACTGGTTTAAATCTAGAGTACCCAGTCTTAATATAATGTTAGCCTCTTCTTATCTGTCTTTACCTCAGTGCTGTCCACCCAGTTGTTTCTGCTTTTAAAACTGATAAGCATGAAATAACAGTGAATTATGTTATTTTTGTCAGAGAGAAAGGAAATACTAAGTTTCTGGATTTTAATGGGGCCAAAGATTTAAGGAAAAGTGACGACTCCATCTCCAGAGCCTTGCAAAGGCTTTTACTGGAAAACAGGTCTGAGCATTGGGCCAGCCAGTGCCCAGTATGGTACCATCTCCACTGAAACTTCTCCAGATGCAGAGGAGAATCATGCTGGCCAAAAAAGCAGAAATTTTAACACCACTGGCAATGCACAGAAACATTTCCTTTCATGCTCAATAGACAAACTCATTTAGTGATGTGAAGGTCTATAATGTTGCTCACACAGACTTAAACATTGTGTGAATGACAATATAAAATGACAGAACCTATTTACTATGTGATTCTCAGACTCTTTCTTCAACCTACTTAAGAAATACCACCCACTAAGGGCTTGAAAAGTTTATTTTCATTGATGACTGGATTTTCTACACCTATTCTCTCTCTGAAACTTCTAATACTGAGGAGTCAGCCACCAATTCAGCATTAAATAAGCACTGGTGACCTGTATACATAGGAGTTAATATTTGTATTCTCCAAAAGTGTAGAATGATATGCCTTAGCCCATTACAGTCTCCTCGGTAGAAATGAAACATTACACAAACACGACTATGAAAAATGAAAGCTTAGCTTTAAATGGGTGTGAAGCTGGAGAAGAAACCCTTGGAAACTCCTTGTCAGAATTGTGCCAACATTTAGAAGGTTATTTTCTTGCCTATGGTGAAGTTTACTGTCTTTCTACACATTGTTAAAACCATCTTTCTCAGAAATGATAATCCCATAGGCACATTAAAAAATTATTCTATAATGTGAAACTTACACAATTTGTAAAGAATCTGATTGTGCCAACTAGCAGGTATTTTTCCTCATGTTCCCAGAGTCTATATCAAGACTGTATCTCTCCATGTGGCCAACTGATCTGTTTGCTGGAACCACAGTTTAGTACCTAGTTTCTGTCTGAAGTGACAGAAACTGTTCGTTACAGTGCTGTTAAGGCAAATGCTTTTAGGGAACACACAAGTCTCTTGGGTAGGCAGAGACATGTGAATGAATGTGCCCCCCAGCCACACAGATGCCATGTTCTGAATTCATACTTTGAGGGGCAAACCCTGAGGACACTGCTTGGCTTCAAAGAATGGTATGGGGGAAGTCTGTCCAGTTGTCTGTGCTTCATTCGAAGCATCCCAATATAGCTGGTGATCCTGAAGCATTTCAGATTTCATTTCAGCTACAATTAGAAAAATATGTTACTCTAAACTTCATAACTGTCCTTCAAATTATAAAAAAATAATCCCCAAGGCCATTATTCAAGAAGGAAGTCTTATTTTTTTATCTTGCTTTACACACTTGCTTTCCAGCTTCAATTTGATTTATCAGGTTTGTTACTAAAGATTGTCACAAATGAGAAACTAAAGCAACTGAGCCCTATTTGCATCAAAACAACTTAATTGCGGTGCATGAGGCTTAACTCAATAGCTTTCCTATTATTGATGCAATTGTTACCAGCAATGGGGAGAGAAAAGGCGGGGGGGGGGGGGGGGGGAGGAGAAGAAAATGTATGAGAGTAAGTACAATGTCTGTAAGATTGACTGGCATAAATGCTCTTCTCACTTTCTTCCTGCTGTGTGAAGACTTGTTTTCATCTAAACTACAGAATATTTCAGAGAATCTAATGTGATCTGACAGTTAATCTTAAATTGTGTCATTTTATACAAAAGTAAAAGGAAAAAAAAGCTTCCCCCCCCCCCCCGCCCCCATATTACCTATCATACTTTCAGGAAGTTGCATAGGGCTGGAGCAGCTCTCCTATGAAGACAGGCTGAGAGAATTAGGATTGTTCAGCCTGGAGAAGAGAAGGCTCCAGGGAGACCTTATAGCAGCCTTCCAGTACCTAAAGGGGGCCTACAGGAAAGCTGGGGAGGGACTTTTTACAAGGGCATGTAGTGACAGGACAAGGGGTGGTGGCTTTAAACTGAAAAAGGGTAGATTTAGATTGGATGTAAGGAAGAAATTCCTCACTATAAGGGTGTTGCCCAGAGAGGTTGTGGATGCCCCATTCCTGGCAGTGTTCCAGGCCAGGTTGGATGGGGCTTTGAGCAACCAGTTCAAGTGGAAGATGTCCCTGCCCATGGCAGAGGGGGTGGAACTAGATGATCTTTAAGGTCCCTTCCAACCCAAATCATTCTATGATTCTTTTCAAATCTAATATATAACACAAGCATTCACTGAAAAGACTGCTTAATAATTTCTACAGTCTTCTTGAAGTCCATCCCTTAGTAATGAATTGGTATTTCTGGTGCAATGAGTAATCATTGGGCCACTTTCCTATTTTTTAGAGCATATTTACAGAGAGCAATCTCACTATCACATGAAAGGATCACTCAAAGCATTCAGCAAGATGCCACACAAATGCCTGTAAGCACTGTGCCCCATGGCGTGCTGGAGTCACTTCCCCCTGAACTGCCTGGGGGCAGAATGATTTCATAAACCAAAAAGCTCTGCTGAATATGTCCTGCCTTCAATCCTACAAGTTTTTATTTCCAGAATCGAGACAAAAGCACTTCAAGGGATGTGAAGCACAGTGACAGACATTGCTCCTCTTGAGCACTGTACCTGTAAACACGAACAGTTTAAGAGCAAAGTTTAAGTGGCTGAGACACTAGCTAAGTCTCCTGTGGTTTAAGACAACCTTATAAATATTTTGGTGCCTAAAAAAAGACAAGTCCCAGGTCAAAATCTAAAAAAAAATATCCTAACTCCTTGCCCACAATAAAAATAGTAAAAGGCAGCATTTTTAAAATCCTATTCTTTCTTTAAAAATCTGCCTTTTTTATGGATCTAAATTCCATGAAGTTTCAATAAGACTGAACAGACAAACAAACCTTAAAAACTTTGAAGATGGATCTTCTATTTCCAGAAGTACTTGAGTAGGGTAGTAAATAGTATTTACACACACCTAGAAGCGTGCATGACTTTGCAACCTCCCATTCAGCCACAACACACATACAGCTAGAGTAGACACTATAACCATACACTCAAAAATTTCTTACTTAAGGAATTACAATCAATTGGGATCTAGGCTATGTCTGCACTGTACACTTCATTGTGTGCAAAGAAACCTAACATGGTATAAAATAGCTCAAGTATTTGAAGCAGACTCATTTATTGTTCATTGTACTTTCAGGCATTTTGGAAAACATTACCTCTAGCAACTGTAATATACATTTTATCATTTTATTTCAATATCTGATTTTAAAAGCATTTTAGAAAATTGTAGGGATTTTTACATCAACTTTTTGAAAGATATTTTTACATCGGACCTTTCTGGAACTGATTTTGCAATCACAACAACTCTTTTTTGGCAGAAAATGCTACTAAGTACAGCGGATGTAAAGCTAGGCTAATACTAAAACCAAGGGGTTCGCGCATGATACTTGCATGTAATCTATCTCTAAAGCCAGACTAAGAATGAGGAAGAGGTCTATGAATTAAACACCATTTTCACTAATATTGTATAACAAGTAACTTTACTATCATAACCAGTCTTTGTTACCTAGGGTACTTGTTCATCAAAACATCTTCTTGTGCTAACCAGTTTTGAACACTCCTGTTCCAAAGATCCATTTCAATTAATGCCAAGTACTGGTAAGAGCTGTCTCAACATAGCATACTGACTTCACAAATTCTGTTGTTCCTAAAAAACCTGACAGGCAGCATTATGAAACAGCATTACTGTTTACAAACATTTTTTTAGAAAAGCTACAGCACAAAATGCAAGCTGTGTTTTGCATAGAGCAAACTTCTGACTGTAGTTCAGTCTCCGAGATAAGGTAAGACATTTTGCATGTTTGCCAGCTTAATATTTTGCCTGCAGTAGATCTTCAGATCTGCTAAATTAACTTCTTTTAAACATAATTTTTTTTCAGACTGCCCACAGTGATACATTTCATCTGCAACCAACAATGGAAATAAATCATAAAAATAGACCAAATACATGCTCTAGCTGACATACAGACTATATCCTAACTGGTGACCTTTCAGATTTCCTCCGAGATGCGTATGTTATGTGTAAACTGCAGACCAGAGGTGATTTGCAGTCAGTCCTGGAGCACTCCAGCCTTTGTGCTTAGGTTTGATTTCCACAAAAACCATGGCACATATGGGAGGACAGGGATGATGTATACACAGTTGCCACCTCCACACAGAGACAGGACACAGCTGGAGAGCATCCTCCCCAGGAAGGCACCTTCTTTTAAACACAACCTTCTTCCTTCCATATGCTAACCCCACCATCCACCTCTGACTCTCCCTCGGGTGTGGATTCCTACATTTTGAGAAGCTTAAGTTGCCTACTACATTCAAAACAGGGACTGCTTAGATAAATGCCACTCCTCCTGGCATCTCTCATTGGAAGGCTCTACATTTCCCCAGGGCTTTATTTATCTGGTTTGGGTTGCGTTTTAGAGGACACGGGAAGCAGTAACTGTTCATACATTTTTCCATTCTTTCTTCTTTTTTTAAGAAACTGTACCTTCACACTACCCTGTTCTTAACCTTCCCCTTCCCTTTATACAAAAGAATATTTCTGCTTACCCCCCTAACTCCCAACCCAAATGAATCTTAGAGATCCCCTTATATTTCAGCTCTCCCTAGGAACAGAAAATGAGGAAAATAAATGGCTCCTGGTTTGGATCTGTTCTTACACCTTACCAGTATTTAAAACAAAAAATAAACAACCCAAAAATTTCCCATGAAACATCAGCTGAATGTCAATATTTTAATACGCAACAGCAAAACATTTTAGTATGCCCAGCATTAAAAGGGTCTAACAAGGTGCCTACAAAATCTCAATTTTCTTTTATCGCTTTGTAACTATAACCTTGGCACTTATATATATATACACACACAGAGATTTTGAGACACCATAACTGTAAACAGAAGCTAAGGAAAAAAACCCAAACAAACAACAAAAACCCACCAACAAACCTGATCTAAGGTAGTCAAAGTTTATTCATGTAAGTAGTGATTCAATATAATTTGTCAGTATCTAAAAAGCACAGTAATTCTTGTCACATCAGGTTATGAGTCTGCCAGTCAGCTCTGACTTATTTTCCACTAGCAATGGCAACAACTGGATTTTGAATATGTTTCTTTCCTTTGATAGCTCTACATATGCACTTGCACAGTGACATAATTGTAAAGAACAAAGAATGAAATATCCAGACTATATGTTTAAACAAAGAGGCGATGTTAAAACATATTTTTGTGAGGAATACTGGGCACTAACCTGTCTTACTAGAGAGAAAGAATCATTTAGTCTTATGAACAGTCACTCAAAACTCACAGGAAATATGCTATGCTAGATTGTGGTCTTCAGCTTGCAAGCATGGGAAGTACTTTAATGCAGTAAAAGGAATATAAGCCCTAATGAAAGGAATAAGAACAACTTGGCAAAATAGCACACATTTTGAATCCGGGGTATGAATTTCATACAATTAAGCCTGTGATTTTAAAAATACTTGACAAAGCCATTCTTTGAGGCTATTCAGATAGCTCATCTAAAATGTACTCTCTTCACAAACATTTGGCCAGAAAAACAAGCTAAATATGTCAAGTAAATTATGCAGAGTGATCCAGTCACTTGTGGTGAGATCCAAAAGATACTTAAAGGTTGTGACACTGAACATGGTAACAGATGCTGAGAACCAGCTCCTGGAGCAGAAACCACAGCCCTAACTTGGGCACTTAAAGTTATTATAAAGTGGGTGGAGAAAAAGAAGCTGCCAAAAAGTAGAACAGGCTCAGAACAGAAACCCTTAAGCAACCCATGTGAAATGCTCGTTGGAGAAGACTGTCTTAAATCTTTTCCATTTAAGGTGACTAAACTGGAAGGCTGAGACATCCAAAACTGTAAGATTGCAATCCACATTGTCCAACAGCTGATCTGTTACAGATTACAATTGTCAGATTGACACTCACATTTTGTTTACTGTAGGCATCTAAACCACCAGAACATGCTCCACCATTTATTTTGCCAAATGAGTGCAAGTCGGAGGGAGGAAGCAAGAATAAAGCTGTTTTCCTACCCCCATGATTACGCCATGCACCGAAACAGAATGAGCACTAGCTAGATAGAAAGCAGCTTTGCAGAAAAGGACTTCAGGGTCCTGGGGGACAACAAGTTAACAGTAGTCAGAGCATGCCCCAGCAGTGATGAAGGCAAACCACGTACTGAGCTGCAATAGTGAAGCCAGCAGGTTGAGGGAAGTGATTCCTCCTATCCATTCAGCACTTGTGAGACCACCACTGTGGT
The DNA here is from genome assembly GCF_026419915.1 of Harpia harpyja. NCBI lineage: Eukaryota > Metazoa > Chordata > Aves > Accipitriformes > Accipitridae > Harpia > Harpia harpyja. Next base: position 38,314,889 of record NC_068941.1, read on the forward strand.
ACTATGCTCAGTTTTGGGCTTCTGACAGTAAGACAAACATGTATCTACTGAAGCAAGGCCAGTGGATGGCCACTGGAACCAGGGGCTGGAATACCATGATGTATGAGGGGAAGTTGAGAGAACAGGGTTTGTTCAGCCTTAAAGAGAGTCTCATTGCTGTCTAAAACTACCTAATGCCAGGCGCAGAGATGATGGAGAACATAACATGCAGATGCAGAACATAATAAATTCTTATTAGATATATAAAAAAATTGTTTCTCATGAGGGGCATCAAACACTAGGAGAGGGCCTCAGAGAGGCTGTCAGACCTCCATCCTTGAAGATATTCACAACTCAAATGGACAAGGCCTGGAGCAACCTGTTCCAAATGGACCTGGTCTGAGCAAAGGGTTGGACTAGAGAGCTCCAGAGACCACTTCCCACCTAAATTATTCTATGATTCTATGACTGAGCTCAGGGATACTTTTTTTTATATCATTATTATTATTATACAAAGACTGAGGTACCTAAATTCTTCCTAAATCTTTTTTGTTGATATGAACATAGTTCTGAATACCCAGCTACTTCTCACTTCGCCAATAGTTCTTCTCTCCCTACTGCCTTGAGCACTTCATCATTCTCTGCTGGAAGTACCACTGCCTGATACTGTCTATCACTAAAGACCACAGACACTTAGACTCCACACACTTTGTGTTCTTTCCAAAAACAAAATTATTTTCAGCTAAAATTCTGGGTTGGAAAAATCCAAAGCCATTTATCCTTTGGCCATCTGCTTACCATGTCACTTCTCTCTCCTTCTGTCTTCCTTATTTCCTTGTGTCTCTAATGATTTCTACTATGTGAGTACATAAAAGTAGATAAAAATTTAGGGCTAACCATTCAATAGCTTATATTCTGTACTGAATTGCTAATAGTGAATATTAACTCAAGTATTTTGATTAGCGTACTGGTTAATATGAGCACATATATCATATGTAACCACCACAGTAATCCCAGATAATTGTCTAAAATATGACACTTAAAATAAGTTCAGGGGGTCAAATAATAGACTAATTTACACACTAATGAAATATCGCTAAATTGCAAAAATATTCCTATTCTCTCTCTTACATGAGCAACAGAAAAATAATAAAGCAAAGAAATAAAAACCTAACTGAATAAAACTTTCTGTTTTGTAATTTTTAAATCTGCAATTACCTGAATCCTTTCTAAAATAGAATTAATAATAATAAAATATATGTTATTTTATAATTTATGTTACAGGTTTAAAATTGTAAGTGTGAATACAATTTTATTGCTCTTACAAAAAAAATGAACTGCCAGATAAACACTGGATGTGTTTGATAGTGTAGTATTATTATCTCAAATGTGAAAAAGTGAATTATTAATCTACAGTGTAGTTTGTTTCATAACCATGACAAAATACTACTTCTAAAAAATAAAATGCTTAGACTTTTGCAGAAATTAGTTTAATATATCATACCACAGGAACAATATAGTCAAGCCACAGTATTTCAGAAAAAAATTGCAAGTGAATCTGTAATTCTCAAACAGTGGCAAAAAATGATCAGACTGAACTGAAAAATATATCTGACATGTCTTAGACCTGAAATATTTGGAGATATAAATTGTATTTTAACATGGCCAGGTTTTGTTGGCAAATCTTGCAACAAGTCGACTAATACCCCAGCTGGTATCAGTGACAGAGCCCTCATTGATTCCAAGCAACTGCTCCCATTCAGAGAAGCAAAATGCTTTCCTAGCCCAGGGGAATATCTTTAATTCTTTCACAACCATACACAAAAATAGAAACAAACAGAAAAGAAAACCATGACTCCCTTTGCTTTTCTTTGCATACTTAATGTAGTCATTTCTCTCAAATCTCCTTCCAAGTGAGTTTAATAGGAAGAATACTCAGCAAAAACAGTAAATATTTAGAGAAGTTCACAGAAAGCAAAATTATTGCTGTATTACACAGACAAAAGCAGCAGAAAAACAACTCTAAAATCCACCATGTAAATCCCATGTCCAAAATGGACATCCCTTGTCGTTCTCCAACAGACACTGGAAATCTTACCTAGCTCATGATGGTGAAGTTAACAAATGCATTCAAAAAAGGAAAACCTTGATTCTTCCTAGAATCTATAAATCCTGTAATTTATTAACTCAGCTCCTTCCACCATGACTTTTGATCATAGAAAAGGTAACCAGAGATTGTAGCCATAAGAACCTTGGAAAGCAATCATCCTCTTATTAGCATGATAATTAGTTATGCTCATGTGAGAATGGTAAAATACTGATGAATGAAAGAAATCATGGATTAAGAACATGGAGGGGGGGAAAAGAGACAAAGACAGAAAAGCAAATCAACATGTCACATAAGCCAGCAGAGTCGACATAATGATTTATTTCACAGTTTTCCCTGGCAAGGAATACCTTCTTTTAACACCCTTACGTTTTGAAATTGATGACTCAAAGGCTTTCTCCACTACTAAGTGCTGTCAACCAAGACTCAATAATTTAGCACTGGTTTGTCATATGACTCTGACAAATAATGTTTGATCTTCATCATCCCATCACAGGATGCCATGCAACGTGATGAATTGGCAATAATATGCTAAGATGTTAAGAAATGACAAACACTTCCCCCTGTCTCAAGTCCAAAGGATCTTTAACATGATAGTGCACAAGAAGATGTAATCTAAAAATATGGAAAGAAGAATACAGCTACAGAGTCAACTCATAGTTGATGACAAAGACAGGGCCATTTTCTCCAGCACAGGGCTGTACACCACATGGAAGTGCAACTCTGCACGGGGATCAAAAATAACATATGTGAGAAAGTTCTCCAGTTTTGATCCGATAAGTGCATTCCACCAGTCCAAATTGCTCTATTTTCTGAGTTATCGCTGCTCAAGCCAAAATGTGAGACTGAATCATGAAAGAAAAATACCTGACTCCAGAAGAATCTTGAAAATTTCACTCCCAGAAGAGCCATCTAACTGAGAGGTAGGGAATATATTGTGGTGGGTGCAGGGAATAAGGAGTTATTACGGTTTTTTCTAGTTATTTTGATATATACTAAAGTCTTCTCCACTGGTAATGCCAATGCATTTAGAGCTTTCCCACCTCATTTCCTGGTTTCTAGATCTCTTTAACCTCCTGCTTAAAACACCATGCATTTCAGAAAAAAATCTTCTCCATTATTAAATCTTTGGTGCTTTTTTTTGGTAATTTCTAAAATGCCTATTTCCATAGCTGATAAAATCCAGGATATTAGAAAAGCATCTCTATTTCATTGAGCTAAATTTTATGCTGTTTTGGCTTTGCAAGATAACAGTCTGTTCAAGATTTACAAGAGGCAATGACAAGCCTTTTCTTTAAATTATTGTGGTAGATTAGGATTTCCGCTTGAGTATTTCTATTTCATAGTCTACATTCAGTGCCTCTATCTAATTATTCAAACAACTGATGCATATTGTGCAACAGAGATGTACACCTCCACGAATCATTAGTTACATATATATATCCTAACACATAGTGAGCTCAAAATTAATTTAAAAAAAAAATTTAAAAGATATGCCATTTTATGTGAGATGGCAACATCATAGTAAACCACATTAAACTGTTATTCAAATTGATGTATTAAAAACAGTTCAACATGCAGAATTGCCTGACTGGATGCTTATGGTGCTTCTGCAGAGCTAATCCAGCCAAGGCAGAAATTTATTATTCATTTCATCTGAGCAGCTAAGCATAAGGTAATATAATGAGGAAGCTCAGCTAGCAGGCTACTTAACATTTCTTCCTTGAAGCACTGAAACCCCTATTAAATTTTTGTATTAAGAGACTTAAGAAAAAAATCTAACTCTAAATCTAAGCACCTCATGATTAACTGGTGCTTGCTAGGGAAGGCACTGTAAAATCATCAATTGCAGTGGCATAGCATAGGAAAGTTTTTACAAACAAATAAAGAAACCTGCAGTGAGAGAGACCACGTTTAGTCAAGATCTGCATGTAGAGGCAAAGGTCAAATACAATTTTCTCCTATACCCTTCACGCAACAAAAATAATTGTTTTTTAGGATGCTATTGCTTTCTTGTAAGGCACAATAATGTTGACCTAAGGCCTCACTTCTTTAAAGTGTAGCAAAGGCTGTCTTCTTCAGTAAACCTTTTTGGGCAACATTATATTAATTCACTATTACTGTATAAGGCACTGCTTACAGACAAAAGGAGTTGGTGGAGAGTGTAAACTAGCAGGAAAAAAATGGAAAACACAGGTTTGTTGACAGGAAAGTTAATTCATAATGAGCCATCCTTGGCTATGATTACTGAATGATTAATTTTTGTCTTCAACTTTCAGCAATTAATTTCCTGGTCAGGACAGCTCCTCCACTGAAGTAGCTTGATATCATCTCTCTGACTTGTGTGTATTCACACCATTATAGGATTTGAAACTGTATGTATTCTACTGATATTGAAACACTTCCCCTGTTAAAGAATCCCCCAGGGATGCATTTGCTGTAATCCTGAACTAACTCTACCAGCTCTCCAGCACCCCAGAGGTCAGCCTCCAACAGAGCCACCCCAGGGCTGCTACAGGTTTTGATGGTCCACCCACTTCTGACTGGATACCTGCAAAATGAAGCAGTTTTGCTCAACAGCTAGAGAAAAGCAGCATGAGCAAAATATTAGTTTTGTACAGTCACCTGCAAATTGAGAGGAAGGAAACAGGAGAGAGCGGAAAGCCCAAAGCATCGCAGCTTGTTCAGCTGAACCTCTAAAAATTCAGCTCCTCATTACTATCTTTTCAAAACCATAAAATTCTGGCATAAGATGATTTTCTATTTAAGACTCACGTTGGCGCTTTCTGTCTCAGTACTGCCAGGAACACCAGCAAAAGGAAAAGATAGCCTCACCACATTTTGGCTATTCTAACTGATCCCGGCTAGAAAGCAACATAACATGGTACAGAACAGTTTTAGACTTTTCAAAGAATCAATTTTGCCAATGTTTCTCAGAAACACATTACAGAGATAGGGCATTCATTTTTTCCACCCTAAACACCAGCTAAAAGCATATAGTGACACGACAAGGAATTCCTCAAGTGGGATGGGACAGCAGGAACACAAAAAAAGACGGAAAAGAGAGTGAATTCTACCGCTCTGTCTCTACCAGGCAAATCCTCAATGGCTGTGCCAAGCTCCCATTTATTATAGCAGACTAAACTCTGCAGGCAGAGGTTGGCCACTGTGTGTGCTTCAGGAAAAAAAAGAAAAAAAAAAAAAGAAAAAAAAGAGGGGAAAAAAAAGAAAAGAAAAAAAAAAGCCAGAACAGTTAAATACCAACTTGACTTTATAAAGGAATTATCATTTCTAAGCAGGACAAGAATCTGTAGTTGCATTATCTGCTACACAACGGTATCCAGTTTTGCATTTATCTTGTTCTTTCTGCAGTGAGCAGAGAAACTTGCATGCTTCAGTTACAGGCTCATAAAAAGTGCCCAATGGACTGCAGAAGGTATTTCTACTGCCCTGGAAAATTACATAAATCAAATCCTGAGTGATTGCCACTTTCCAGCTAAATGCTATTATAAATAACTGTTTGTATGGCCTTATCATTTTATTCTACCTGTCAACTACTGATAAAGATTCACTCCCTAAATCACAGTAATTTCCTTTTAGCTGTCAGAAAGGAGATTTAATATGGTGATAAAGAAATAGATGAAAAAAGTGTGCTTTACTTTTAAAAAGACTTGTATAATTTTGTGTAGTTGTTTCAAAAGCATTGTTCTTTCATTTTCTAGTTCATGTCCAAACAATGACACCAATTTATTGTGACATATGATATTCTCTTTGACAACTTTGATATAAATAACTTGATAAAGTTTCTTCTTCCCACTCAAACTTAGCACAAAAATTTTCGTTCAGACATAATGTCTATTATCAGACTGCTTTTAGATATTTTAAAGTAGAATCACAAAATCAGTCACTTAGAATTTTATTGGAATTAGCATTCAAAGCTGACTATCCTTCCTCATCATTTGTAATATCACATAGATCATCTTAATGACATTTATTCCTAGTACCTAAAAACACAGATTCTGTCAGAGACACAAGGATTCATGCATTCGCATATGATATCACAACACTATTAATTGTACAGACTAATCTGTGAATGGCAGAATTAACATAAATTTGGGGGGTAAAAAATAGGTAGGCTATGTAAGATTTGAATGTAAGAAATTAAGTCCTGCTCACTAGTCTAGTTTCACTTCTACATTCTCGCATGCCATCATGCAGATGGCAGTAACTGATAGTGTAGAAGCTGCTATTTTTTTCATCTCCCAAAATAATATTTTTAAATTTAAAAATACTTTTCAAAATAAACTGTGAAAAATGAATTACATTATGAACTGAAAAATGCAAATAGAAAGAGAAGACCCTTCAAACTGTGGTTACCAAAAACGAATATACACAAATATTGTGTTAGTCAAGAGTTTTAAACAGAGGAAGTGATATATTTCTACATGTAAATAATAACTTTGAGCTGCGATCATCCTTTGGCAGCACTGAAATGGCATGTGTAATTGCTAAAGTCAACAGATTTTCTTCAAGAGCTTTGCTGCTTATGTTTACTATCCAATTTTACAGAGATTAATTTCACAAAAACAGAATTTTTATGTGGCAATATCCCCAGGGGTGTGCAGTCATCAGTTCGCATAATGATATTTTAGTAGATAGAAGAATAGCTCTAAGAGTCTTACAAAGAAATACAGCTCATCCTTGTAAAAAAATGCACACAAAAGATAACAAAAAATTTAATCCAGACAATATTCATCTTAATTTCCTCCCTTTTTTGAGGGCTGAAAATAGAAATTTTCAACCACAAATGTTACTTTCAATTTTTCAATGAATGAAATGGTCCTCCTGTGGAATTCTCAGAATGAAAATATTAATCCTCCCAAAACACAAGGTTTTGTTTCCGGCTTCGGACGTAGAAATGAAAATAGCTCAATGCTGCTGTAGCAGACACAAACACCAGTGATGCCCTGTGCTGCTCCAGGTGGGAGTTCTGGGGTGGTTAAAGTGGCTATTTCATATTAGCTTCTTTTCAAATCTCATTTTTTCCCAAACCTCACATATGATACGTGAAAACACAGTTATCACCCGGTTTTCACACTTGCATTCGGAAATGATGGACAACTGATTTCAACCTACATCTTCATTCTCAGTAATTCATTATACCTGATGCAGGTTTATAAACCAGCTTTTCTTGCAGTGTCTTCCTTCACTTCAGATATCCTCCGCCTTCTTACAGCCAGGAGGTGATGTATAGCAGAGGGCAGCCAGGCGAACTCTGGGTTTATGAGGACATTTTCACTACCGACTTCCCAGGTGAACCATTTCAGTCATGAAAGAACAACGTTAAATGAACTGACTGACAGATCCCAACAGGCAGAGGTAAGGGCAACATATGTCTTTCCAACCTTTACTTGCTCAAAACGTTTTTTGTCCTTCCAGCATCCCTCAGCTCTACAGGATACAGAGTTCTTACAAAACTTCTCCCTTTGACAAATTATCTTCTTTCCTGGGATAGGGTCAGCGTTCTTGTTGGCCCCATGAAGCTGAGAAAGATATATTGACCTGACTTCTAGTATTTTTTAAAAGATAGGTTTTCATCACAGAGGAGTCACCAGTCATCAATTTAACCAAGTACATACCATGGACCATATCTGAAGAGGCAATCTTTTAGTGTATAGAATTTATTGGTATTTTTTATTGATGACACCAATATAAACTTGAGCTAGGGCATGAAAATAAAAATCAAATGTTACAACTGCTCTTCGTTTTCATTGTCCTTGTAAAACCATTCAGATTTAGTATTTAGGCATTTGTTGTAATGAGTATGATTCCCATTGGACTTAACTGACTTCTCAGACCTGAATAGTAAGTGAACAAAATATGTGTGGATATAATGTACATTTGTTAAAGATTTTCCTGGCAAGCTGAGGAATAGTGCTTTGAATTCTGTTCTAGATTCTGTCAGCAAAGTCTACTGTTTCTAATTACTTCTATCCAACAGTCATAATAAACATTTTTCTAAGCAGAAAATAAATTGCAGATTTAAACCAGACTTTCCTCTGAGAACAAAGGACACAAGGAAAAGGGCCCAAACTGGATGGATGTCAACAATACTGTTTGTTGCTTCTGTTCTTTCAGTTTTCTGGATATTTACTAAATTCCTGAGAATTACAAGAAAGAAGTCTGCCCTGTTACTTTTCCACACTAAAATCAATGAAGAGTCTCACATCAAACTCATTGTTGCTTTTCAGAACAATAACCAGTTTCTCCTTATTTTGCAGTGTTTCCTTTTCATTCCTTTCCTCCTAATGCTAGTAAATATTTTCAGATTTCTGAATTCGATGCTGTAGCAATTTTCTGTATTTTAATATTGTACCACAAGAAGCAAAGGGTCCATGTTATTTTCTATAACATCAATTTAATGTTATTTAAAAAAAAATTTAAAAATCACTCTCTCAAAAGTATAAAGGCTTCTTGTGCCATCAAAGGACTATAAATGTAATTAAAATGCTCCTTTAAACAAATACTTTGGTCAGATTTGCTTTCTGGTACTTCAAGGATAACCTGACATTTGAAACAACCCATTCAAAATGGCTGACTCTGTGTATTTCCTGTCATCCAAATGATTCAGCACGTGTCCACACCATAATCTTTTGGGAAAGGTCTTTTTGAGACAACATGTTAAAGAACATATGATTGCTGCGCTCTTACAGCATTTTGTGGTTTCTAATCACACGATGAGGCTTACTTCCCTCTCCAAGTTTAAGTATCCAAAGGTTGATTAAAATAAAATAAAAGCTATCATAATGTCAGATTATTAAAGGGAAGGCAAGAACAAAGACAACAAATCAGGTTTAAAATAATAAACTTTAAAAAGTCAGATAGTCCTCAAGTTCACTGTATTCATCTGTCATTAGTAAGGCATAGGTACTGTGGGCTAATTAAATGTTAATGAAATACAAATAATCTGCTGGTCTGTGGGTAGTTAGGGTCTGGTGGCCGGAAGATGTCGCGCTGTACGGAAAGATAGGGCCCCTCTCCTAAGAGCCAATAACCTTTAGTTTATGATGTAAGCAGGCGGAAGTGACGTTGTAAACCTTAGCTATATAAAGCTGTGTTACTCATCAATAAACGCCATTTGCCATCCACCATATTGGTGTCTGTGAGCCGATGGCCCGAGCGGCCTGGGGTTGGTCGCCGTGCCGTTCCTGAACCAGGTCGCCACGCCTTTGAAGGCAACAAGTGGTGCCGAAACCCGGGAATCATCGCCTGGACGGGTGAACGGCGGCCGGAGCGGCAGGACCAGCCCGGCGGGGAGGACGCTCCCGGACCAACAAGGAGGATGGAAGCCCTTGTGAAGGTCGTATCACAATTACATAAGCAATGGGGTATTGATTGTAAACCCAAAGATTTTACTCTCGCTGTTGCGAGGCTCTTACAAATAGGGGTCATTGACCAGCCGGTGGATATTCTCCACCCTGAAGTGTGGGATAAGTGTACTAAAGCGTTAGCCGAGGAGACGATGTCCTCGGGTTGTGGGAAAAACCTTAAGTCTTGGGGGAAAGTCGTACAAGCTCTGCAAAAGGCCATACAAGAGCAGGAGACCTGGGTGGCAGCAAGGGACTGTTTGTTGGTCACCCCGAAAGTAGGAGTCGGGGCAGCCACACAGACTCCGCTCCCCCCAGACGGTGGCAATTCTGCTGAGCCTAAAAACTTGCAAGAGGGCGATACGCCCCCCAAATCCCCGAACCCCGACCCGCTTACAGACGGACAGAATCAAGCAAAATCCTTCTGGGGTGGGTTAGCCGAGGAGGCCAGAGGTGCCGCGGGGAAAGCAGAGTCTGAGGACGTCTGGGCTAGACCACCGCCCTATGCGCCCCAAAATGGCGCCGAGCAGCAAGGGGGAGGGCGGGGCGAGGACGCCGCCGGCGGGAACAGGAGGGAAGCGCTAGAACTAACAAGCGCGTGCAAACGGGAAGGGGAGGAGAACGAGAAGGAGAAAAGTGGCGGGGACAACCGGGAAGGGAAGGGGAGCGTGAGTGATGGGTGGAGGGCCAATCAGAACGGCCATCTGAAGAAATGCCCTTATAGGGCAAACACCCCCCCAGTAGAAGGCGGGGCGAGCCAAGAGGGGGGGAACAGCCCGCCCGCAAGGGAAGTGGGCGGGGCCGGAGCCCAACAAAAAAGTATCGGAGCCCGGAAGTAACCAGTCAGTCGAGTTCTGATTCCGGATCAGACACTAGCTGGGACGAGTGGCTCGCAACCGATCCAAATTCAGAGGGGGAGGAAGCGGAGGTAAACAAGGTTAAAAACCAAAATATCCCCATCCGCAATAAAGAGGGGCCACGAGGGGGAAAAATTCCTCTCATGGATTGGAAAAAAATAAAGATTGCGTGTGCCGATTGGGCCCCATCGGCCACGCTAGCGTTCCCGGTCCGGGTGACGGACGGGGGACAAAGGGTCTATTCGCCAATAAACCCTAAGGATATACAAGCGATTGTTAAAGCAATTGCGGACAAAGGGCTTAATTCTGCCATGGTCTCCACCCTCATAGATGGGGTTTTCGGAGGAGATGACATGCTCCCATTCGATATAAAACAGACTTGTAGATTGATTTTTGATGGGGCAGGGATGATTGTTTTTAAACAAGAATGGGAGGACAACTGTACGAAACAACTAGCCCAAGTAACTGGGGCAGATCACCCACTACATGGCTCCAGCCTGCAGCGACTAATGGGTACAGACCCAACAATGATTACCCCCCAGGCACAAGCCCAAGGCCTGCGGGCCCATGAAGTTACGGCAACTACTCGTGCAGCTAGAGAAGCTATTCGCACAGCCTCTAGAGTTATCGCCAAGCCATCGCCATGGTCTACAATAAAACAAAATGAAAGTGAAAGCTTTACACAATTTGTGGATCGCCTCCAAGCAGCGGTCGACTCCTCGACCCTACCCGCGGAAGCAAAAGGTCCGGTCGTTGCAGACTGCTTACGTCAGCAGTGTAATTCAAAAACCAAAGAAATCCTACGATCACTACCGGTGGGGTCAAGTATCGCAGACATGATTAAGCATGTCATGAAAGAAGAGCATCTGGCCCCGATCCAGGCGGCTGTTCGCACCGCTATAGCTAATGTGATGGCATGTTTTAGATGTGGCCAGGCGGGCCACGTGGTGGCAAACTGCCCCCGACTGGGGGACCCGCCAACAGCGCCCCCCCCGCGCCAAAATCAATCCAGAGGACCGTGTTGGGCCTGTGGAAAGAAAGGACATTTCGCTAAGGATTGCAGATCTAAAACCCAGGGAAACGGGGGGGGGAGAGGGCACTCGGGCCGCGCACGACCCTCTCCCACTTGGGACATGAGGCGGCCCAACTATGCCAACCCCGGGTGGGGCGAGGCGCTCCCGAACCCGCTGCCCCCTCGAGAAGCGACCAACTTCATGGTCCAACCAATGGTCCAGCCCAATCAGCCCCTATCACAGGGACAACAAGGACTACCCCTTGGGGGCGAGACCCCAGGGTGGCCCTGGCAGTAAAGTGTGACAACCCGCCAGTGGTATGGGGGATCTGTTCCCTCTATAATATCTCAAATGACACCACCATTAGTGTTCCCTTCTTGATTGACACCGGAGCAGATGTTACAGTTATTCCTGAGACGAATTGGCCCCCACGCTGGAAATTGGAAGATGCCCCCATGGTGGGTGGAGTCGGGGGATTAACCCGAGCTCGGAAGAGTGCTCAATTGGTAGCAATCACGCTCCACACTGAAAAGGGACCAGAGAAAACCATCACCCTTTTCCCATATGTCATGTCAGGAGTCCCACCCCTGTTGGGGAGGGACGCTCTAGCCCTGCTAAAAGCCAGAGTGACAAATTTACCCTAAGGGCCACTGCCGCACACCCACTTCCACCAATTAAGCTGACGTGGAAATCTTCCGACCCAGTGTGGGTCGAGCAGTGGCCCCTATCGAAGCCTCGAATGGACGCTCTTTTTGAGCTAATTGACCGCGAACTACAGCGAGGTCACATAGAGCCTTCCACTAGCCCGTGGAACACCCCAGTTTTCGTAATACCCAAACGAACTGGCGAAGGGTTTCGTCTCCTCCATGACCTGCGTGAAGTAAACAAGACAATCCAACCAATGGGTCCTGTCCAAACGCTGTTGCCTATGAACTCTATGATACCGGAAGGACAACCTTGTGCTGTCCTTGATATTAAGGACTGTTTCTTCTCGATACCCCTGCATAAGGAGGACAAGGAGCGGTTTGCTTTTTCCGTCGTGTTCCCAAACAGCCAACGCCCCAACCTACGCTTCCAGTGGAAAGTGCTGCCCCAAGGAATGATCAACTCACCCACTATCTGCCAGATTACGGTGGATCGGGCATTGGCACCAGTCCGGCGCAGTAACCCGACTGCGACTATCATTCAATACATGGATGATATTTTAATCGCTGCACCATCAGGAAGTCAGGTAGACCAGCTAGTGTCAACGGTTTCAGAAACTCTAAAAACAAATGGGTTCGAAATTGCAAGCGCGAAAATTAAAAGAGGACCATGCGTAAGTTTTTGGGGAGTGGAGATCACAAGTTCTTATGTAACCCCCCCCCAAATAAAAATCCGTCGGAACATTAAGACACTCCATGATATGCAACAGTTAGTGGGGTCCTTGCAATGGCTCCGCAACATTGTTTTGATCCCTCCCGAAATCATGGCCCCCCTGTACGATCTTTTGAAAGGAAAGAACCCATGGGAACAAAAAACTCTGACGATAGAAGCAACGAACTCTCTCGACTTTATCGAGCAACAGGTGTCATCAAGCACGCTCGCCAGGTGGAACCCGAATATACCACTTGATCTGTATGTACACTTCACGGTGGGGGGGGGGAGTAGGAGCATTAGCCCAGGGCCCCCCTGAGAAAGCCCAGCCAGTACAATGGATAGTCCTAGGAAAAACGTCACGTGCATTTTCTCCAGGAGTCGAGTGCCTTGGTAACCTCATCATGAAAGGCAGAAAACTCGCCCTAAGGCACTTAGGCATCGAACCCGCCAGGATATACCTACCCTTCCGCAAACAGCTTCCAACGCAATCAGTGGCGATGTCAGAATATCTGGCCATAGCTCTCGTCGGATTTGGTGGAGAAGTCCGGTACGCCACAAAGCCCCCCTGGGCTCAAATGCTGACAATTGTCAACATCGACCTTCCACGGAAGATCATGGACCGGCCCCAACCGGGACCAACGGTCTTCACAGACGCATCCTCAGTGACCTCAACCGCGGCAGTAGTATGGCAATCGGGAGGAGAATGGCACTGCATTAAAATGACCGATTGTGCTCTTTCAGTCCAGCAGCTAGAAGCGACGGCCGTAGTACTAGCGTGCGGACTGTTCCCAGCAGAACATCTTAACATAGTAACTGATTCGATGTTTGTGGCCAAACTTTGCTTGGCCATGTCGGGGCCCGGCGTGTCAACATCCACAACAGCCCTAATGCTGGAAGAAGCACTTTTTTCTCGAAAGGGCACTATATCGGTCATCCATGTCAACAGCCACAGCCCAATTAAAGGGTTTTTCCAAACCGGTAACGACAAAGCAGACGCCGCTGCAAAAGGATTGTGGACACTAAGAGATGCCCGTCAGCTACATGAGTCTCTCCACATCGGAGCAAAAGCGTTAGTAAAGAGATGCGGGATCTCAGTCACTGACGCAAAACACATAGTAGCTACATGTCCCCACTGTCAGAAAGCACCACTGTGGTCCAGCGGGGTGAACCCCAGAGGTCTTAAAGCCTCCGAGGTGTGGCAGACGGATTTTACACTCTGCCAGTTGCTAAAACCTCGAGCGTGGCTAGCGGTAACTGTAGACACATATAGCGGGGTGATTGTAGCCACTCAACACCTTAAGACTGACTCCAAAACAACTATCCAACATTGGCTGACAGCCATGGCGTGGCTTGGCGTCCCTAATCAGATCAAAACGGACAACGGTCCAAATTTTGTTTCTAAATCAGTTCAGGCATTTGCTCTGAAATGGGGTATTACCCTAACACACGGCATCCCGTATAATAGCACGGGACAAGCCATAGTAGAACGAGCGAATCAAACTCTGAAATCTAAATTGGAGGTATTGGCAAAAATAGAAGGTTTTGTCAACACCATTCCCCCGGGAGACCAAGCACGCCTACTAGCAACTGCTCTACTGGCACTGAATCAATTCCCCAGGGGGGAGGAGGTGAATAGCCCCACCCAAAAACATTGGGCCACTCGAGCACTAGAAGAAGGCCCGTTGGTCATAATTAGAAATGAGCTGGGAGAATGGGAACAAGGGTGGAAACTGGTTCTGACAGGGCGAGGGTATGCCGCTGTCAAAAAAGATGGTAGAGTTAAGTGGTGCCCGCTTAAGTCTATCAAACCAGACCTTCAGAATAAAACTAATGAAAACTGTGAGTTTTTGTTCACAGGACCGGATCATCAGACACCCCCGTAACCCGTACATCCCAGCAACAAGAGAAAACGACAAGTCGGCAAGCGTCCTGTCCAAGCCAGGAAGTTCCACACTGACAGAATCCAGACAACGGCAAAATAGCCTCCGCAGGGGGGGGCTGCAATGCCTTTGTGTGATCCTGATTTCGGAGCTTGTCACTATAGGACAGGCAGAACCAAACTACTATCACCATCAACTGTTCAGATGGATCCTACGGGACCCTGCAAGTGATCGAGTGATAAGGGAGAACGTAACAGTAGGTGCCCCAACTTTTACGATAAAAAATAGTGACTTATTCTCCATAATTGGACGCGATTCATTATGGGGAACATACTGGTGTCCCAGTTCAAACCCAGGAAAAAGTTATTGTAACTATCCAGGATATTGGTTTTGTGGGTATTGGGGATGCGAGACCATTGTGACAAGTGATAGATGGAAACCACAAAAAGAAGACGAATTTTTGCGAGTAAGATGGGGACCAAATAGGTGTAAACATCCAAAGTTTGCGAGCGATGGATTACTATATGAAAAAGGTACTTGTACCCATTTGATTTTGGAAATCCTAAACCCGACCAATACGGGTTGGGTTGTGGGGAAAATGTGGTCAGTATTTCTTCACAACGGGTTTAAAGATCCAGGAGTAGTGATACAAATCATTAGAACCACGCAACAAGTACCCCAAGCAATCGGGCCTAACCCGGTTCTTAACCCACAAACATCCAAACCTTTAATACATAACACCAAAAATAATACCGAGGATACGGCTCCCAATAACACCAAAATTTTAACAACTTTAGAATTTGAAATGCCCCCCCTATGGAAGTTGTTGAACTCAACGTACCAGATATTGAACTCTACAAATCCAAATATGACAACAAACTGCTGGCTTTGCTATGACGTAAGGCCCCCTTTTTATGAAGCAGTAGGTATACCCTCTAAACCAGAACTAGTGAATGGGTCTAATCCTGTACAATGTATATGGAACACTGAAAACAGCCCAGGAATGACGATGCAATATGTATCAGGACAGGGCAGATGTGTCGGCGAAGTACCCCCCGAGAAAAGGCGTTTATGTACAAACGAGACCACACTAGAAAAAGGATCAAAAGGTGATTGGCTAGTTCCTGCGAACAACACCAAATGGCTATGTTCGAGAATTGGAGTTACCCCATGTATATCTCTTAAACTGTTCAATGGAAGTAATGAATTTTGTATACAAGTAATAATTATCCCAAGAATCATATACCATCCTGAAGAATTTATATATAATCATCAAACCCTTTTAACTTTTCATCATATACAAAAGCGAGAACCCTTTACCGCTCTGACCATAGCTACCCTACTAACTATAGGAGCCGCAGGGGCAGGAACAGGAATAGCCTCATTAGTCGAACAAAACAAGAGGTTCCACTCCCTTAGAATAGCAGTAGATGAAGATTTGGTTCGAATTGAACAATCGATCAGCGCTTTAGAAACGTCATTGAGATCATTGTCAGAAGTAGTTTTACAAAATCGTAGAGGATTAGATCTCATGTTTCTACAACGAGGCGGACTATGTGCTGCATTAGGAGAAGAATGCTGTGTATACGCAGATAACACTGGGGTTGTCAGAGATACCATGGCCAAACTTAGGGAGGGTCTAGACAAAAGAAAAAGAGAAAGGGAAGCCCAACAAGGGTGGTTTGAATCATGGTTTAACCGTTCACCGTGGTTAACCACCCTGATATCTACCTTGATAGGACCGATCGCAATGATCATGATAGCACTGATCTTTGGACCCTGTATACTGAATAGGCTCGTGTCGTTTGTCAAGAGCCGACTAGAGAAGGTTAACATTATGCTGGTAGAACACCAGCAACTGCTTTAAGGATGTACCCACTCAGTGTTACCCCCAGTTATCCCTAAGTTACCCCAAGTTACACCCCATTATTACCAGTTACCCTCTAACTTCCACCCGTTCACTGTGCCTTATGTTTTTTATTCAAGTTTATGACATATACTTTTTAAGATTGTTATAAAGTATAGAATAAGAATAAAAATAGAATTTTTTTAGGATTTTTGTATTTTAGCCAATTTAGTTATGCATAGGGAGGGGGGAAAATGTGGGTAGTTAGGGTCTGGCGGCCGGAAGATGTCACGCTGTACGGAAAGATAGGGCCCCTCTCCTAAGAGCCAATAACCTTTAGTTTATGATGTAAGCAGGCGGAAGTGACGTTGTAAACCTTACCTATATAAAGCTGTGTTACTCATCAATAAACGCCATTTGCCATCCACCATATTGGTGTCTGTGAGCCAATGGCCCGAGCGGCCTGGGGTTGGTCGCCGTGCCGTTCCTGAACCAGGTCGCCACGCCTTTGAAGGCAACACTGGTCTCAAAGCATTAGCTAAGGAGCAGTCACTGCACAACAGCTGCTGCAGCTCACCAAAAGTGCTCATGTCAGCAGCTCAAACAACATCTAAAATCTGGCTTCAAAACATCTGAATGAAATAATAATGACTTCTTCATGTAACTCATTTCAGAGGACCTGCAATTATTTTTGCTTAAGACAGAGATGAAAGGTCCAAGTGATAGCAACAAAAGCTGAAGAGTTTCATGGAGCAATACAATTAAATATGAGATTTTTCATCTGCTGTTTTGTTAAAAACCTTTTTAAGTAAAGCACAGTGTCTGTAAAAGCAGTACTGTATTAAGATGCTAATGATATCGATAAAAGAAACTCATGCCAGAAATATTAATGTTAGATACACAAAAGCTTTACTCCTCTTCCATAGCATCACGGTCAAACAGAGCATTTGGCAAAGATAAGATTTAAGCTCACTCCCCACTTAAAGCCTAATTTTTATGCACAGACTTCCTCCTAGCCAGAAAGAAGGCTTACATCTTGTTGCGGTCCAGCTGGGGATGACGAGGATAGACAGGAAGGACTGGCATGGCAAGTGAAATGTCACACACACAACATGCAGGAAGCCAAGCTAGAGTTTCAGGAAGATCACAGGATGTGCTGAGAATGAAACACACCACGCCTGACACATAGCAAGCAATTTAAAGGCCAACCCCAAGAACCTCATGTTTAAATTGTATCCTTAAGATGGAAATCTTTCTCAGGAATGGCAGAGATGTTCCCTCAGCTCAGGCTGATGCACTCTTACAGCCTCCTTCTGCAAGCTAGCCTCTTGGGGGTTAGGCAACTCATCTGTTTGGGGGATCTAACACGGGCACAGTTCAGATGGTCCAAGACAGATGCCTGTGCTCCCTATCTGCTCTTAGATAAAGAGAGATGCCATCTACAAGGAGGGGATTCTGAACATCTTGCTTGATAACCTGAGGTGTCATAAATCAAAAAGAATGACTGCCCTCAAAAATCTCCAGTTCATGATGAGACAAACCCTTTTCCTCCTAACATTTGGTCAACCATTTCACTTCATACCAAGTCAGATGAAGGTGGCATTCTCAAGTTATCAAACCACTTCTCCCCATCTTTAAACCTGCTTGTACAACAACGAAAAAGAACATTTTGTGTTCTGTTGGAATACAATATATTTGGTAAAACCACCTTTGGTTTGAGTGTTGTGTGCCAGTTCATAACTGCCAACTATCCTGTGTACTCCCTGTATCCCGGTCTCCACGGAAAGCAAAGCAAGGCAACGGTTGGAAACTGCCAGGGTAGATTCCAGCCTTCAGTTCCCAGTCCTGATGGCCAGGGGACCGTAATTTCTCCTGCCCCACTGCCTGGACACAGGCTGTGAGATGGAGCTCAGGCTCTTCCTGCCAAGGCTGATTTAACGGAAGTACTGTCACCAAATTACTTGAAAATAAGCAGACCCATCATTACCCGCATGTTAACAATGACAGACACAAAATTACATATATATCACTCCACCAAAAATTCTGCATGCAATAGTAATGCAGGTGTTCCTATGTGCACACAAACTCACATCAGCATGGATTATAAAAACACACGTAACAACTAGAAAAGTTTCTTGATTGATGGTTTCTAGGGACCTTCTAAGCAACCTGTAAATACAGAGCTGTTGTTTGAAGCTATTCATATCAGTGCTGTATCAGGAAAAATGATTTCCACTCCATACCAAAACCCATTCACCCCAAAGATACACACCATTACTGCAAAGATGTAATATTTTTCTTTAAGAGGCACAGCAAAAACATTCTTAAAAACACAGAGCAAGAGTACAGAAACTCTTTTTGCTAAATGCCAACAAAGTCCATCTGACACAAACTGTGATTCTGAAACTATAAGGGAAATGTTTTACTCTGCTATTGAATAATTTGGCATCTCTTCGGCAAGAAAGTAAGTTGCTGGAAATGAGTTGAGAAACTCGATAATCAGTATGCTAGTCACATTCATCCCTTTCAAATAACGCAAAGGAAAAAAAAAAATTACAATGTTACAAAGACACAGTGTCAAAATCAATTAAAAACTTCAGATTCTTTGGTATTCTGAAATCAGGGGAGTTCTTGTTATAACACAAACAGAAGTAGTAATTCCATTTACTATAGACATAGCACATCAGTGTTTGTACAATCCCTTTAGACTGGGTGGGCACATGCATAAACACTGGCATTTGTCATATAGGAAGTCTGCATTTCTGTGTTCAGAAAAAAAAATCAAATACTGATTTTGAACCATTAGTCAAGAATTTTCCAGCAACTTCGTGCATTTTGAAAATACAAGCTCTTTTCAGCTCCTTGACTGAGAGCATTACACACATCATCAGACAGCGCGTGTGGTGTGTGTCCATTGTCAGAAATATGGTCACCATTTCAAAGAATCCGATTTTTTATTAGAAGAGGTCAAACATTTACCTGGCGTATGGAAATTCATGTTGCCTGTGCTGGTGTTGAAACTGTATTCTCTATCTAGCAAAAAACATTTTTCCACATGAATCCAGGAACTTCCTAACTGAATAGCAAACATGAAGCGTGCTGTGTCACTTAGCTCACTGATGAACTGCAATCACCTTTAGACTGGAAACTATGGACTAAGCTACATCAAAGCAACTCACACCAGGGATTCAGGATGGGAAGCAAGGAATGTCACATCTAACCAAAACTGCAGGGACAACAAGGTAGTCACTGTGGAACTTACTTATTATGGCAAAAAAGTAGAAGAAAATCTTGTTTATATTGTGCTTTATACTACAACTTATGTAGTCCTAAAAAACATTATTAGGTGATACACTCATTCCAGATTTCAAAATATGTTATTATGAAAAAGATGAAACACAATGGAATATTACTGTCATCTTCAAAGTTCTCCTACTTAACTTGGGGGAAACACAGAGAGATTTCAAGCTTTTCTCAATTATTTTTTTTAACGTTTAGATCATATCTTTCATCTTTTGAATATGTCATTATGTTCTTTTAATCTTTTATATTTTGCTTCTTTTTAAGCTCTTGTTCACATGCCGGGAGGCAATTAAGAAGGACTTTTTTGTGTGTGCAACTTGCAAATAGATAGGTTTAATGAGAGTCACTCACTTATACCAACAGCTTCTCTGATGGCAGACATATTCAAGAATGCATTAGCCTTCACATTGAGCAATATCTATGGACCATTAAAAAAAAATACCCATCACACTTATTTCTGTAGAGAAAAGGCAAGAAAAGAGGTAATATCCATGTTTTAATTTCACTCTGTATAAATTCTCAGAAAACCCCAAAAGCTTTCCTAACCTTTCCTATCAAAGGAGCCAACAAGGAAAGTCATCACAGACATGACAGGTGTGAAGCTTCCATTTATTTTCCTTAAGTATGGTGAAAATATATTTTATCCAGCGCTCTGGAAGCCAGAAACTGACTCGTAGCTTTTTACCTCCCAACCTGCAATCTGACCTCAGACTTTGACTCTTCTCTTTGCAATTAAATAAATGCAGCGTATTAGACGAAAACATTAGTCCTTTGATTAAAAAACAAATCATCTTCAAAACAGGATCCTCTCTACTGTAATTGTGTGGGGTTTTTTCCTCCCTTCCTCCCTGAGATATAATAAGATTCCTTGATACGTCATCACTGGAGACTGAATCCTAGATGCACATCATGAAGCTCCAACGCCCGTTAGCTAGTCTACACTCTTTCTCCAAGATACATCTTTTTAAACAAGTCTCTATTAACAAAACTTTTCCCCTTCTTCGCCCATGTTGTGGGTTTTTCAGCATTCTTAGTTGTATTTCACAGGTGTATTTTAGATGTAGAGGCAAGGCAAAACTTAACCGTATTACTGGTATACAGCCAGTACCATGAAGTAACATGTAGACAGGAGCAAGAAGAACCCCAGCCAACAACTCAGACACAAAACCGGTGTTCCATGAGGTAAAGTGCTATATAAAACAGCACATAGTGTCATGTGAAGAGGTGGGACATAGGTATTTATAGAAGCCACATTAGGCAAGCAACTTTTCACTCCCAATTTGTCCCTCAAGTTGTTGATTGACTGCACGTAAGTTACAAAATTATTTTAATCAGTTCAAATGAATAATAATAATAATGAAAGCACTGCTGAACTGTGGGCCTTCTCCAGCTCTTGAGGTATTTTTTGTTACTCTCCTCCTTTTGTCAGGCTCATGTAACTGAAGAGTCTGTTTAAAAAACATGACAGAAGCCTTCAATATTCTTTTCTTTTCCAGCATTAAAGCTTGTAGCTTTCTTCCTTACTATTAAGAACTACATGGCAACACAAAGGAGACTGCCATAAGAAAACTGTTTAAATTCCAGCTGACTGTGAGATTAATAAACCATGGAAATCTGACATTACTGCAGATGCACAGCATTAATTTCTTCAGGCAAAGCTTTAAAAAAAAAACATATTCCATAAAGATATAGACAAAATACTTCATTTTATGTGGGGGGAAAGGGGTGGCATCAACAATTAACTTCAAAAGTACCTCTATTTCCTGAAATGTTACCCCCACCTGTATAATGTATTTTTTTGTATTTTAAAATAATTTTAACAGACATGATTACTGAAAAAAACCCAGTACGTCCAAGTCAACAGATTTAGGATTTGCAGAGTATCAAGACTGCTCCCACAGCTCTGCCAGTGTGCCTACTGTGTTACAACATACTGGTGTGCTGTTCCCAAGCATCTCCTGTATCACCGCAACCCAGCTATCGCAACTGCTCTCATCCAGTTGTCCACAGCACCTACATCCTTCAACATTCGCTACAAATTTACCTTCCATTTCCTAGGCTTCTCTGGGAATCCATCCTATCGTTTGGCAAGGAATGCAGCTCTGCATCTGACTCCCATCATGAATCAAGATTATAGTTCAGGGAAAAGAGTTTATGCTTTCATACAGAATATTTTGAAATATGAAAGTTACTATGTTGATCTTCAAGCAAAACACCATTGTTGGCATTCTTTGTGAATTGTGACAATATACATCTGTAAATCAGGATTAAATTTAATCGCCATTAGAAATTACAAATATCAGTGTATGATAAATAACAACTCAACGGTAAAAAATTCTAGAGTCACAATCCTTTGACCACCAGGATCCTCATGGCAAACTAAACAACAGACGGTGCAATTTCACAGTATCAGTTTTCTTCACGTAACCACCACAGCAGAAGCTCTGCTAAAGCTACTGCTGTCACGAGGTGGGTATACCAGGACAAAAGTACAGGTTGCATGTGTGAGTTTCACTTCCACACCCACGCTCCCAGACATGCACTTTAATGCCTTTTACGCCCAGTGACATGAAGATGACCTGTATGACCTAAGTTTACCTGATTCCCTTCTGGGAAAACCTACACCAAGATTAACAGATAAGACCAGTATCAACACAGAGAACATCACACTGCTGTAACAGCATCAGTTCAGCTAAAAAGGTTTTACTTTCTAAAACACGTGATGCCTTCAAAGGACAAAATGTCAACTGAGAAGTTCTGGACAGATGCACAAGTAGTGTTACACTCTTAGCATACATATAAATTAGCTTACTCAATGTGTAATCTGTGCATATTTGTAAAATACATACTTGTAAATAAATTTCACACAATCTTAGATTTTAGCAAAATGTCCCGGCCAGATGAGGAGGAGCTGAGAGGCAGGGCTGGGAGAGTGAAGCTGGAGAAATGGTCACTTAAGTAACTGTTTATGGGTTTCTAGCACCTAAGACTGCCAGGCCTCTAAACCTGGGTTTTAAATGTGAAAAGTTGGTGGGTGGCAGCAACAGTTACAGTTACTATGAACATGAGTAGGCAGAGGTGCAAGCAAGGAGTTTACACAAACTACACTGGTGATGGGCAATGCGATCTGGTGGCAAAACTGTGATTTAGGACAGCCACAAAGGTGAAGACACATAGCTTACATCTATGATTGGCATGACTTCAAACAAGAGGTCTGTGGTCAGGAACTGGAGCCCATGTAATCACAAGAGATATGAAAATCTAGTCAATATGAAAAGAAGCTAATTCTCATCTTCAGTAAGGTTTTACTAACTGGAGGTAAAGATCCAGCTATGTACTTGCAGTGAGAAGACAGCTTGAAAATAACCATGTAGAAGTGGATATCGAGGGCTCAGTGATATATTTTCTGACAAAGCCTGAGACTTTTCGTTCACTTTTGCTTGACTATAGCAAGTACTATCAATTGCACATAACAATGTGCACTACTGTTCATTAAAGTAATATTAAACTGCCTGGCAATACTATATTTTTTCATTTATAGAACTTTGCAGTACTACAGAAATACTGAGGAAACATAAGAAAGCAGTATAATATATGATACGAATACAAATTTAAGAGCAATAAAATGTTTCAATAACAAAATGAAGCTTCTTGCCCAGTCATGGATTTGACAGTGATAAAGGTAATGGTTTATTTATCTTGTCTGATGTTAATCTTTGTTGATATTCCCTGAGGTCAAATATATCCACATGAGCTTATGGTTTTATATGAAATTATGATTATTGCACAGGAGATGATTTTTTACATTACTTTCATAAGGGGAAGAAAAGAGGCCAATTTTGATTCTCAGTCACTCAAGTGAATCGTCAACAGTTTCCACTGCATTGCATATATCTGAACAAAAGCAGAATTACACCAAGGAGTTTTATCTGTGTAGGTGTATGCATGCCTGGCATCTAAAAAGGCAGAAGTTATTCTTCACCTGATGTATCTTATTATCATATACACATGTCCTGGGTTCAGCTGGGATAGAGTTAATTTTTACAGGAACCTGGGGGGGGGGGGGGGGGGGGGGCATAGCCGGGGCAGCCGACCTGAACTAGCCAGGGAGCTAGTCCATACCATGTGACATCATGCTCAGTATATAAATGGGGAGTGGGCCAGGGGGAGCTCTCTCGACTTTCGGTGGCGGAGCGTCGGGTTCCGGGTAATGAGCAGTTGCACTGTGCATCACTCGTTTTGTATATTCTTTCATTAGTACCGTTGTTGTTGTTGTAACCTTTTTTTTTGTGTTGTCCCAGTAAACTGCCCTTGTCTCAACCCTCGAGGTTCCAGGTTTTTTTTTTTCTTTTCTCTCCTCCGTCTCCTCCCTATCCCACCGGAGGGGGGCGGGAGGAGTGAGCAAGCAGCTGCGTGGTCCTTTGTTACCGGCTGGGCTGAAACCACAACAACACACAACTTCTAAATTCAAGATATACAAACTTGGAAATATTAATTTTACATCAGTCACAAATCAGAACAACACATATACAGTTTTCCAGAGATTCCATCTGCTTACACTGTTCATCATCACGTTGGCTTTGAACATCCTAAACATATGTTGCCCTGCTCAGAAAAAACACAAATAATTCTGGAGAAAGGACAAGATTTTTCTCTGGAGCTACATTAGGTTATACAGCTGATCATTTCATATGACTGGAAAAGAAATGTTGGATTTCCACAAAATTCTTCCCTCAAAATTCTTCTGATGGACTGAGCAACCCTACAGCAAATGCACAATATCCTCATGCAAGTAGGTAAGCAAGCTAAAGGCATTGCATCATAAGAACCAACTTCTGTTGGCTGGACAGAGGGCACTAAAAAGCATCTAAAAGCAGCTTTTTCCAATATAACATTTTTATAGGTGTCGTATAACATCTAAAAATCCTATGTAAAACTAATGAGGTTTTTATATTTTGCTATGTTGGCAAAAGACTTCTCTGCTCCTCAGATTTTGCACGCTACTGCATACTGACAATACTAAAATCTTTCAAAGGGAACATTTTAACACAACTCTTTTCTTGCATGGTGATATAATCCAAGCAAGATTTTTTTTTCTTTAATGTGTTTATAATAAAATGCTCACAACAGTGAGAAAATTGAGATTTAAAGCAATATTGTTGGGCTTCAAACAGCACGAGTTCACTGGAAAAACCTGAAAAAAAATCTTAACACAATCACTTTGCTTCAGCTAGCACCTCATGATTTCTGGATTTTAAAAAAAACAACAAACAAACAAAAGAAACAAAAAAAAAAAACAAACGCAAAGAAGACATTTGTGTCTAGCTTAGCAATGACAATGGGTTACAAAAAAACCCCAACCAACCCAAGTTTAAATAAGAAAACTATTAAATAAAATCAGCAGTCCCTACAATCGATATTCTGGTATCCTTTTTTGGTCCCAACCACATTTCAATTCTATAAATTAAATTATACATTTGTATTTTCTTGTGCAACGACATTTTAGGAAATTCTACTTGTGCAGTTACTGCCAAGCACATTGGATATCAACTGGAGTTTTGACTAGGTTGTCGTAAATGAACCTATACAGAAGAAAAATTAGTAAAAGTGATAGATATACCCTTCACAATACATAGCAAAGACAATGTAATAGCTATAGCTCCTGTACCACTAGTATTTTAGAATTAGAAATACAGACTAAAGTAAAATACATTCCAGAGGAGACTGAGAAAAAAGCAGCCATATCCCACCCCTGCAAAATCCCAAGACTTTACTACAATGATTTTTCTGCAGTTACTTGAGTAAATCAAATAGACTGGGGAGTTCAGCAAATTAAGTGACTGATGGTCTAACAACTAAGGAGTGGTGTCTGGCCTAATAACAAACCATCTCTGTTGTGATTGTTTTTTGGTTTTGTCTGTATGTCGTCAAACATGCTGCATACAGATGAACAATAGGGAACTTTAAGCCACAGAATGTGGCTTCTTAGCAACTTTAAAAAAGAAAGCGTATTTAATACTGCCAAAATAGCTTTGACCAATAAAAACTTGAGTCTTTTATTATCTGCCGAATAGGATGCCATGGAAGGTTCCTTAGAGGAAACCTGGAAGGATTATCCCTAACATTAAGGGTACAGATTAGTTTCTATATCCTCTGAGCTCAGTAGGAATAAATATTCCCTCAGGTTATGTTCTTAGGATATGCCAAATACAGATTGCAAGATTTCAGAATAAAATCTGGATTTTATTCTGAAAAAAATCAGCATTGAACCACCTGAAAATGAGTGCATTATTTGGGTTAAGAGTATCACTATAATTTTAAGAGAAAAAGATGGCATTAGACTCCCTGTTGTGCCTTTAGAAAAACAGTGCATAAATCATGCTTTTATAACTTATATATACAATCAGTGAGTTTCCAAGAAAGTCTCACCACAAATTAAAATAGATATTAAAGGAAGATATTAAGCTTTTAAAACCTTAGCAATATCTAGTATAGTTTTAAATGCTTATCTCAAAACTGAGTTAATACAAAGGCATTCTGTCTTTGGCTGATGCTTTTTGTATGGAGCCATTCTTTCCCACAACAGTGGTCTATTAATTTTAGAAATTCATTGGTACCAGAATCTACAACTCAGCATTAATTAAAGTCATCTATACAATTTATTCCCAGTGTAGATGAAGCTCTAGTGTTAAGACATCTAACAATACCTCCAGCTCCTTAGATCCCCCATAGTACTGCTATTCTGCTGCTTAACTAGATTTGCTCATTCCTGCATTGTAATAAACAGAGATTAGATCTGTTTTGCACTCAGACCATTACATTTAATTAAACATAAATGGTTCGTACTCTGCCCGCACGTATGCATGGATAACTCCCATTCAGCTGAGCCACTGATTTCAACTCCTATTGACCAATTTCCTTTTATTTGAAGAACAAAACAATGACCAACAGTTCAGGTTTGTATGAGGCGGAGGTGAATTTAATGTGCAGTGAATATGAACACTGTACTTCAGAGAACATTTTGATCTAGAGTGACTAAAAGACACTTTAGGATTTTGATGTAATAGAACTTTTAAAAGTGAAGAATGTAATTTCATAAAAGATGTACCCCTGAATCGTCAGTATTAGTATCTTTTTTTTTAATAGAAATGGTGAATATTTCCACTATAATAGTGAATACACATGCAACTTCTGAGTTTCCACTGTATGGAATTGTATCTATACACTAAGATTTTGGCCTGACTTGACTTAACATTTCTGTGGTTCTCTTCCAAACAGCAGCATGAAAAATCAGCTCAGGGAACACTGTTGTGGACAGCTGTGGTATCATCAGTTCATGCAGGACCAACAAATATGTTTAATCCAGAATTCAGCAGCTAGATAAGGAGTCTACTTTCACTGATTTTTCTTTTTAAAAATGTCCTCATCTTCCGTTTTCACCCTGTATACCAAAATTCCTAATGATCTGAGATCTATTTTAATGATTATTGAGGTTTGTTCATAGTTGAGATTTATTTTAATGGTTGTTCCTAATGAGTTAGGATTTGTTTTAATGATTGTCACAGAAGGATTAGTTTTACATAGGAAATATAAAGAAAAGACGCGAAGAGCATTGGACTCTATTGGTTATTCTGTTTTGTTATTCAAGGGTGCGGACTTTGACAGGGATGGATTCTTACAAAAATCCCACTTCTTAGGAACATCTACTGTAGCATGTTAAATTTTCTACATCATTTTTCAGCACCTCAAAATCCATGAAAATACATGTTTGAGAACAGTAAATACTGTAAACAACTTGTGCTACACCTCATAGCCTGAAAACATGTTAATCGACTTAAAACACATCTGTTACCATGTCCTCACCAAAGCATTTTGAAACTCAAAGCTATAAATCAGCTACATAGTGCTTGGCTAGGGATTAGGACTGTGAGGACAAAAAGCTCCGGAAGCAGACTCGCCATTAAAAAAACCCACTTTTATTCTATTGATAGTGGTTATGCTTTAGCGAGTTTCTGCTTCATTCCCTCGCTCCAGACATTCACTCCTCTCCCTCAGTTGTCTGCTTTCGGTTTCCGCTCCCGACTGATGCTGAAGCAAGTAGATTTGTGGTTGTATCCTAATTTCAAGGTAGGGCTGGCATGAGGGAGATGGTGGAATAAAGAAGGCATGAACCTCACTTTTTATCATCCATAGCTGAGAATAACTATGGTGTAAGTAGATGCTGCACAAACTCAGAACCCTGCTGACAGTCTTCTATTTCCAGTTTGAGAAAACTGTGCAAGTATGTAGAAATCTTTCCCTAAAATACTCTGGTAGACTTTAAGACTGCAGGTTAAACCTCCCTCACTGCTGGAAGGTTTCAGTGCAGTGCCAATGCACAATGAACAAGGTTTGGAACCTGCAGAAGGTGACACTTGCCTGGGAAAGCTCTGTACAAGGTGTAGAGCTGCTACCCATTCAATTAGAATACAAGGGATAACTTCTTTACTTTTTCAAACTGTGATTTGGAATCTTAATCCATCGAAAGTGGTTAAAATCCAGATTAAGCATCCCCATCTGGAAGAAGTAAGATCTTAAGTATGTAATAACTAATACTTAGAAGTCCATTACCCTGAAAGACTTCAGTCTTCCCTAGTGAAATCATTATGGGTAGCAAATGGATTTATAAGTATGATTAATATCCAAAGTGAATTTCAGATGTGCATGTAATGAAGGACAGAAAAGGTAAGAGATCACCAAATTTCTTTTTAATGGTTAAAACGGTACAAGAGATCTTTTTTGCTCTACAATCTTCGCCTCAAAAGAAAGAAATAGTTTAAATTATTCAAAATGAAATGAGAGTCCACTCTTTACAAGGACACAGCCTTCACCTGTTTGAATTACAGCTTTGTCCTTTGTATCTTCCCATTGAATAGTTGAAAATTTATGACTAGTTCTGTTGGAAATAAGAATGCTTTTATCTTTAATTTCTGTTTTTCCTTCAGTTCTCAGTACATATGTTCCTAAAGTTTTTTAAACATTGCCATGCAAAAGTACTTATATTTACATTTCACAGACATATATCATCCCAGTTTGCTTTACTAAGTGAAAGAACACTGGATAAAACAGCACAAGCTTGCCACAAAGACTTAAGCACAGGCTTAAATTTCAATGGACCATTTATTTGCTTAAATTTGAAGAAGTATGCAGATCTTCATAGCACTGTAGTTGAATTTTTGAAATATATTAACTTCATTATGGCACTTTCAGACTTCCAATAAAAGCACATTTATGGTAAGTTACATTTTCTGCAAAACTCAATACATCAAAATATGTGACTTTCAGACACGGGAGTAATCTGGAAGAGAATTTTCAAATCTTATTCTATATCTTTTTTTTCTCACTTTTCACTGAGGGATTTGAGCATCAAAGCTATTTGAATCCAATTGGCTCCCATGAACTTTGTTGACTTTGTAATATTCTAATACACATAGCCATTGTATTTTAGCCAAAAAAAACCCCACCAAAAACCCCACCAATTTCCAAGATGGGAGTTGAAAATCAATGGCTACTTGATTTCAAAAGGTACTATTCATACATGCTAAAGGCCCCCATTTTACTAGCACGCACATGTATAAGGACACATTCTCTCTACTAGTTTTGGGGAGTCAAAGCAGCAGCACCACTCTTGGGCAGTATCAATTACTGGGCAAAAACACTCAGCATAATGCAGTATCTGGCATTTTATCGTTAAGAGTACAGAGACCTTTTAATGTCAGGAAATTAAAGTCTACAAAGCGAATCTCAACTGTTCAACTGCTTTACCACTGTATTTGCATTAATATAAGAAACAGGGAGATTGTAATTAGTGTTTTGAAGTCAGTATAACAGCTGCCACATTTTATACTTATCTATCTATATAACTCATGGTTTAAAGCTCCTACTTTTAAGTACCTTAATTCATCACTATCTGGAGGAAGTAACAACCTCAGGATAGGCATGATCTTCGATCAAAGTTCCCCTACAAATTTTGGCTGATTGAAAGTTTTTCTTTATTTTTGCTTTGGCAGACGAATAGAGCCATTGTGAACTAAATTTTAAAAAATATAGCCTTCGACCAATATGTGATGTGCTCATATAGCTACCAATATGCATCCAAGGTGACAGATCTTTAGAACAGACATGAATTTTTCATAGGTGTGCTTGAATGAACAAGTTTATCCCTGTATCATCAATATACAATGGGATTCATAACCCCAAGAAACCTGAGGGGTAGACGGCAAGACAGCAAATCTGCTTTCTGCTCATCAGCATTCATAGGATAGACAGGGCTGAAGCACATTTTTTCAGCAGCAGTCCTGATCAGAAAATACATACGCCTGTTAGAAAAGAATGTCCTAATGTAAGCAAGTCCAGATTCAAGATCAGATGCCTCGCAAAACATAGTAGCTCTACCAAAACAGTCTACAGCTAACCCCTCTTGTAACAAAATCATGATGATTGAACAAAGATTAGCACATATTCTTCGGTTCACCATCAACAATGAAGAACATTCACATGATACTTTAATCAGTATAATAGACATAAAACATCAAGTTCTTTCGCTCCAACATCAATGAAGAATCTATAGAAAAAGGGCTACAACATAAAAGAAAAAAAATCTAGATCATACTTGATAAAAGCATCTTAACCACTGATCAACTGTATCAACAAAAAAAAATTGTTAAAAATAATTAATCTGCTATCATTTCCAGGTAGCTAGTTGGTGGTATGTAACTATTTACTTATGCCAACAGTGATATGCAGACATACTCCAATCAATTTAGGTAGCATTCCATTCAAGCTAAAATACTCAATTGTCCAGTAAAACTAACAACAAGTGAACAAGAAAATACTAAGTTAACTGTTGTTTCTAGGGTCCAAGGAAGGTTACTCAGCAGCTGTTTAAGGTTTCTTGTCATGGCATTGTATTGAACCACTGACACCTACAGGCATAGTTGCATATATTAATTCTTCAAAAAATACCTCTGCAGCTTCACTGTTATGAGACAAGACACCTCTGAGGATAAGCAATGGAGCTGCATTGAACAGCCTGATTTATTGGCAAGGTACAGGGGAATCCAATGCAGATGGCACAGGCATCCCATTTTGTGTGAAGTATTTCTCCCCATTTACCCCAATGAAAATGCAGCAAATGAGTAGATGAAATTCTTTCTGCATTATCAGGAGTTCCCTAAGCCTGTATCATTATTCTGGTTTTACCCTGGTGTAAAGAAAATGTAGTCAACAAAATTGATCCTTATGAACCTCATGTATAGTCAATTGAAGACCCCCAAAGATATATTGCTTATATGTATACTCTAAAAGATTTGAAATTTTGCCTGCCTCCAATAGCTACTGGTTTGAAGATGATCACAGGGAAGCGTAATGTATTATTAAGTAAGCTCATTTATAGTATCTTCTTTTAGTTTTGACTATTTGCTACTGACTTTATTTCATTATATATAATAAGGAGGATATATTTGGAAAATATTTTAGAAAGTATTCAAGGTCTAAGGAAAATTTGTTCAGAATTAAGGAAAATTGCTTCCTTCACCTCAGTCAGGCTAACTTTAAGCAAACTGCAGCATAGAAAAGTAACTCTGACTATCACACAAGCACATGGATGAAAATCATAAATACCTATATTTAAAACAAGATAAAAAAAAACAAAAAACCAAGTTAATTAGCTGGTCCCATAAGAATCACTCTACCAGACTTTCCATAGAGGTATGTTTCCTCCATAGCCTGTGCTAGCAAAAATGGTGCACAAAAGTAAGCTTTCTGAAAGATCCATTTTGCCCTTTACTTACTTTGCAAAGGTCATTTAAGAAAACAGGTAAATGTGGCAAATCAGGACAATGCCACCTATAAGAATAACGGATGCAAGGCTGCTTTTACTTCGTTGAAAAGAAACTAATCATTTTATGGTATACTGACTGCCCAAATCACTGAAATACCTGTAACCCCATTTATGAAGCCTCAGCGATGACTAAGCTTGAGTTAGCTTTCTCCAACTCAAACGAGGAAAGCAATCTACAAAAATGTACTCATTATCTTTTCTTGTCTAAAGCTAGATTTCTTGTCTGTCTTTTATTAGCTTTTTGAACATGTTCTGAGGTCATCTTTGAAGCAGCTGTCAACAAGCAAAGAAAAACAGCCCTTGCCTTCTAGTCAGTGCTGTGAAAGGTATTCTCCTGCCAGAGGAGGTACATCAGTGCCCGTTCTGCCCGGACTGTGGCACAGTCGGGCTGAGCAGTGCCTGTACTCGCTGCTCTGTTCCCTATCAGTGATACTAGCAGGCTAGACAATGGGAAACAGGGCTCAAGCAAGGAAGTATTTCAAACAGATAATGCTGAGCCCTAAACTCATTTCAGTTCTGTTAGCAATTTGTCTGCAGGCAGCACAACAGATTTGTCTCAATTCCCATTAAAGGCAATTTCATCAGCTTTGCAATACGGCTTTGAACAGGCTCGGGATGGTAATGAAGCAGCACATAATAATCATGGCAGCTATACATTTCGAGCGTATGGCCTCTGAAGCAGTGTTCAGTGGGAATTTCGCAAAGGACTACTAACAGAGATCAGCACAAAACCATCTGTAACACAGCTTACTAGCTTCACAGCCCCCAAATCCTCCTTCTTCATGGAGGAGAAGGTCAAGGTCAATGAATATTAGGAAGTTGAGAAGGCCACTGAGCTTAATCGTACCCAGCATTATCTCACCCTAGTAGTTTTCTATTCATTCATTCTTGACAACAATTTGGAGTTAGATTGAGAAATTTAAGGTTATTAAATGATCTAAACAAATGAATATGGGTGAGAGTGAAAAGCAGTTCTAAAGACATGTGGTTTTTTTCCCCAAAATGCAGAACCCAGAAAATTTCAGTTTATAACACTGTGGCTGCAAGATATAAAACACTTCCTCGCTTTTTAAAGGTGACTTGTAAGGGAACAGGAACTGCACACACAGGCACAGTAAAGGTCCCAAACAAGCAAAAATGAGTCTAAATCTAGAGACTTTCCCCTCACTCGTGACTGCACACACATATGTCAGTTAGTCCCAGGTCTCTCAATAATGATACAGAAGCATTTTCCACAACAATACAGAGTCTTTCTTTTTTCTCATATACAACTGTGAAAAATGCTGCATCTCAATCTCATAATGAATATTACATCCAAAAGAGTTAAGACTTTTAATTATATATCTTTAGTGCCCCTAAACATGTGTTTCTCAACATACAGTACTCTTACTTCAGTACTAAAAATAAACAAGCTGTATGGTACTTCATATCGAAAGGTAGGCACTCTCAATTTATGAGTAAGCACAGAAAATTAGATGACATATTTAGCAGAGTTTACATAACTGCTGGGTTGTAGTTCAACGTCAACACATTCCCAGATCTGGAGTTTGAAAGACATACACAGAAATAACACAGTATTTTTTAATACATATTTAAGTAATAGTTAATAATATATTTTCCAGACAGTTTATTTCTTCTTTTAAAAGAAGTCAGAGAACATTCTCCTTTTTAAACTCATTGTCATATAATGAAAGTAAGTGTGCTAATTGGCTTCAGATACAATTTCCTTTACTCCAAGGGACCAAATTTCAGATGTTCCCAACTCTTGCAGATTGTGCCATTTTCAGTACAGGACTGAGCATTCCTGATGATTAAGCTTTTAAATCTTCCTCAATAGATATATAAAAACCTGGATTTAGATCAAGTATAAAAGATGCTTTAAATGCTTTTATTTAATATTTGCATTACTGCAAACTTGATGCTTTAAGTACTTCCTGTCTGATATGCTTTCTTTTAACAAATATAAAAATTGAGGTACAGATGTGTCCTGGTTTCAGCTGGCATAAAGTTAATTTTCTTCTTAGTAGCTGGGATAGTGCTGTGTTTTGGATTTAGTATGACAATAATGTTGACAACACACTGATGTTTTAGTTGTTGCTAAGCAGTGTTAATATTAAGTCAAGGACTTTTCAACTTTTCATGCTGCCCTGCCAGCAGAGGCTGGGAGTGCACAAGAAGCTGGGAGGGGACACAGCCAGAACAACTGACCCAAATGAGCCAAAGGGGTATTGCACACCATATTACATCATGCCCAGTATATGAACTGGGGCATCGCATCTTGGGGATTGGCTGGGCACCGGTCAGCAGGTGGTGAGCCATTGTATTGTGCATCACTTGTTTTGTATATTAGCAGTAGTAGTAGTATTTTCCCTTCCTTTTCTGTCCTATTGAACTGTCTTTATCTCAACCCTCAAGTTTTACTTTTTTCCCCCTGATTCTCTCCTCCATCCCACTGGAGGGGGAATGAGCAAGCGGCTGCGTGGTGCTTTATTGCCGGCTGCGGTTAAACCACAACAAGATGATAATGTTTAGAGCAAAAAAAAAATAATAAAAATAACAAGGTTAACACCTGGCTTCGCAATATTATTAAGCATAACGTGCATAAAGTGACTGTGCAATCCTATTTGAAGGCACTTAAGCTTTAGTGAAATACAGAACTGATAATTTTCCCTACTTCTTCCTCCTCTAGCTTGTGCATTCATTATTTCCAGGTTAAGTGAATAAAGAGAAAAGGATGCCAAAGAAAGTGTGAAGCTATGGTACAGATGCCCTGATCTAAGTAAGATTTATGAGATAGGATTAGATCTCTTGTAAAGGGCCCCAGAAATAAAATAACTCATCCACATTGCTCTTTCATTCACTAATCCTCTTTGCAAAGTATTTTTTGCTACTCAACTCAAAATCTCAAAAAATTAGTGGCAGAAAAATGGGGGGAAAGGCTGAAGAGGGAACACAAAAACACCAGCATATTGTAGAGACATATTTAAAAGCTTTTGCTTCAAACATTTCATATTATTCAGCCTTTTCCTTGGAAAGCTTTCATAGCTTCTTTTACTCAGAAGAACATAATTTCTCTTGTATACACACAGTGGTTTGTAATGCTGAAAAACCTTTCTTTAACTGTTCCCATAGTAACCAAAACCATTCTATTATATGTATTTAATTGTTGCCTTTTCAAGTATAAACTGTTATTGTTGCTGGAGTCAGCGTGTTCTGTTGCCGTCTAAATTATGGATTCCCTGAAGTCTATCAGGCATTCATTATAAATTCAAGTTTGCTTTCAATAATTCGGAATTTAAAGCATTTAATGTATTTCATTATGTAGTATCACATTAAAAAAATAATTTAGGAATAACTATGTAGATAGCACAAAGCTGGAAGCATTAACTATTATTTTGAACAGGTGAATTTTAGTCATTTCAACTTTAAATATGCAGATAAACAAGCATTGCTAGTGCCCATATCAAAATTCCCTTCCTGAATGGGGATATGACTCCTTTTTGAACTATGGCTGAGCTTTGTGATTTATTCCTGTAACGTATTTGGACTGAATTCCAAGTTCTCTAAATATATTCGTGGTTTTAGGTGACACCTTTAAAAAACAGAAGTAATTTCTGGGAGAATAAATGAAGAATGACGATTTGTATACTTAAGCTTTCTTAAATAAGATAACGTGGTTTGTATCAGCACTGTATTTATTCTCTGAATTTTAATGGCAGTGTATAATTTTAAACTGCAGCGCAGTTGAAGAGTAGAGAACTTGAACATGATTACAAATAGTATTTATTATTACACATCATATTTGCATTACTCCATTTCAAGTCCACCTGATATTAAAGTAAAATATATTTTGTACACTATTTTTTATGTATATTGGCTCCCACAACACCAGCACAGAATTTAGAAAGCAATATGGTAATCCTACTTCTGAACACTTGTGCTTTCTCACTGACCCATAAATGCTATTTTCTAGCTTCTCTATTAGTTATGCCAAATAGAGTGCACTGTTCCTTGGACAAGAAAACGAGTAGGTTTTTATTTATCTATGGAGGTATGTGGCACCTTTTAGAGTGCTGTAACACAATTTGTCAGAATTGACAATAAATAATCAATATAGCAATGTTTATCTAGACCATATCTCTGAAAGTGTTTATCCATAACATTTAAATTTTTCCAGTCAAAAATATCAATCAGTTCTATTTATTCAGGTCCAGACAAGGAACAGAAAAATAAGATTACAACATTAGATTAAGATTAAAATAGGATTACAAAAACAAGGCTCAAAATACAGCCGCATTAATAGGGGGCTATTGTAAGACAAAATAACTTGGCATCACCTTACCACTTAGTTCACCTGTCAAAAAGGACTTCCATTTCTCCTTTTCTGCCTTCAAACTCTGTGCACGAGACATTTAGATTGATGCAATCAAAACTTCAAGAATATATTTTAAAATAAAAGAATGCTTTTCATTCTTGGTTCTCATAACGGTTATTCCAGGTTGTTTTGTGGCTCTTACTTGAGGTCTTTCTCACTTCTGCACCTTCTACTGCCAGGAAAGAAGAGTCCTTTTCAAATCAGTATCTTCCAAAGTAGTAACCTGGGCACATACTAAAATTGTATATAAAGATGTATATTATACAAAAGGACATAGTAAAAAGATAATTGGAAGCGGGACTGGAATACTCCTGAAAAAACAATATTAAAAATTTTGAATAAAGGGCTGGGGATGGAGGAGTAGGTAAGTACAACAGTTAGATGAACATTACCATACTTTTGGGTGAATACCCTATAAGCTTTCTGTAAGAGAGGGGGGCGGGGGGAGAGAACGTTTTACCAAGAGTATAGGTTATAAGCATAACTGATTAAAACATGGGAGAAGTTTACCTCAGAGCTACCCCTCTTTTTCCCCTGCCTGTGCTTCCCTTGATTTTTCCCAATAGCTCACTCCCAGTAATCTCTTATCCATTTTTACCTCCTCCTACTTGTCCTGTTCATCCCAGGAATCCTCCTGGGATCTGGGGGATTTGCTGAACATGTAAAACAGCCGATCTTGGAGAAAAAAAGGGAGAGAGCTGCAGGTTACAGCCTACATCATACTTTGATGTATAGGTACATGCTTCTGAAAAAGACACCTCACAGTTACAATGCAAGCACTGGCCTTTCTTTCCCTTCTTCTTTTCGGGGGGGGGGGGGGGGGGGGGGGGGAGCATTCATTAAAGGTGTACACAAGCTGATGTTGTGGGCTGCTGTGATGGAAGCTCTAAATCTGGATTATTAATAGGTAGATATATTTGCAACACACGTACAAGGAGCAAATATTTTTCATGTGCAACAAAAGTTACATACTACTCCATTGTGTAATGATAGGGAGAGGATTAAAATACCAAAAGCAAAACCATTTGTAATCAAAACAACTGGAGTAAAATCCTACCATATCCACAAAGACCTAGTAAATTAATCTGGTGCAGGAAACACATGAGATACTTACAGGTATGGCACGGGAAAAGAAAAACAAAAAAAATATTCTTCCCTCACAAACATCAGTGAACTTTTTACATGGTAGCTACTGCAGCTACTACTGACAAAAAGCTGCTTGGCCAGCTGATCTCCTCAGTATAACAGAGCTTAATCCTGCTCCTGGAGCACAGGAGAAAATTTTTATTTGTACTCGCTTCATAACTGTACAGATAATTTTTGCAGCATTCAGCTATTTTAAATTCAGTGTTGCTTGGTACAGTATTTTGTCTTTACAGCTTAACTTTATTGCACTATAATTGCAAATTTATGTCTCAATCCAACTGCACCAATGCTGCATGTGTCCTAATGTGTTGATGCAGTGTCCTTTCACTTTTATCTCCTCTGCTTCCTACCTCCCCATTTCCCAGTTTGCCTTTTTTTTTTTTTTTTTTTTTTAATGCTGTAGGTGTCTTATATCTCCCATATGGCGGCCGACAAGGTATTGGCTGGATGGTCGCACTCAAACAGTTGCTGTCAATGGCTCAATGTCCAAGTGAACACCAGTGACAAGTGGCGTTCTTCAGGGGTCAGTATTGGGACCGGCGCTGTTTAACATCTTTGTTGGCAACACGGACAGTGGGATCGAGTGCACCCTCAGCAAGTTTGCCGACGACACCAAGCTGTGTGGTGTGGTCGACACGCTGGAGGGAAGGGATGCCATCCAGAGGGACCTTGACGGGCTCGAGAGGTGGGCCTGTGTGAACCTCATGAAGTTCAACAAGGCCAAGTGCAAGGTCCTGCAGGTAGGTCATGGCAATCCCAAGCACAAACACAGGCTAGGCGATGTGC
Source organism: Harpia harpyja (assembly GCF_026419915.1). Lineage (NCBI taxonomy): Eukaryota > Metazoa > Chordata > Aves > Accipitriformes > Accipitridae > Harpia > Harpia harpyja. The sequence goes on from NC_068941.1 coordinate 38,352,788, forward strand.
AGATTGAGAGCAGCCCTGAGGAGAAGGACTTGGGGGTATTAGTGGATGAAAAACTGAATATGAGCCAGCAACATGTGCTCACGGCCCAGAAAGCCAGTTGCATTCCAGGCTGCACCAAAAGAAGTGTGGCTTGCAGGTTGAGGGAGGTGATTCTGCCCCTCTACTCCACTCTTGTGAGACCCCACCTGGAGTACTGCGTTCAGCTCTGGGGCCCCCAATGTAAGAAGGACATGGACCTGTTGAAGCGAGTCCAGAGGAGAGCCACAAAGATGATCAGGGGGCTGGAGCACCTCCCCTATGAGGACAGGCTGAGAGAATTGGGGTTGTTTAACCTGGAGAAGAGAAGGCTCTGGGGAGACCTTATAGTAGTCTTCCAGTACCTAAAGGGGGCCTAGAGGAAAGATGGGAAGGGACTCTTTAACAGGGAGTGTAGTGATAGGACAAGAGGTAATGGCTTTAAACTGAAACAGGGTACATTTAGGTTAGATGTAAGGAAGAAATTCTTTACTGTGAGGGTGGTGAGGCACTGGAACAGGTTGCCCAGAGAGGTTGTGGATGCCCCATTCCTGGCAGTGTTCCAGGCCAGGTTGGATGGGCTTTGAGCAACCTGGTCTAGTGGAAGATGTCCCTGCCCATGGCAAGGGGGTTGGAACTAGATGATCTTTAAGGTCCCTTCCAACACAAACCATTCTATGATGAGTAAGAGGGATATCGCCTCTATATCTTCATTACCTCTGGGAAAAAATATGTAAGAACAAAACAAACTGGAGCTGGAGGTTGGGGTAAGGAGATTCTTAAAATTATTTTTGTCCTTTCTCTAGTATCTCTTTTTTACTACGCAAAACAGAGCAAATCTTTCTCTTAGAAATACTAATATTTAGATTATGCATACTTCTGTAGTATCTCTCCCCATTTAGTTTTGCAAAATAAAAAGTGAAATCCCACTGATGGTATGCGAAACATAGCATGCAGGTATATATATTTTTTCACATAATTCATTCCCTCTAGGATGCAGGTGATATCTCAACTTGAAGCACCATGAAGCAGTTTCAATATATTTAAGCAGTATGCTGATTGAACTTACATTTGCTCCAGCAGTATTCCTATTTAAGTCATGACAATATGACACAGAGTAGTATATTTTCTAACAAAGTTAACTCTAATACAGCCACTGCACAGGATGATGGGTTTTAAGAAAGTTCTGCAAAATACATGGTTTAGAAAACCCCTCAAATAAAACCAATAACAGCACCATCACAACACTATTGCTTTTCACTGATCAGATTCAAGAGAATACCTAATAATGTTTTTACTGGAAGTGTACAATGAGCTATGAAACAGCACAGTGTAGTCTGATAGCTATACCATGCAATCATAAATGCAAATCTACCTAGTTTTTCCCTGACATCCCTCCTTTCCCCCACCTTCCAGTGACAGTAAGAAATTACCAAGAAATGCTGTTCTTTGTTATGCTTCAAAGATATTATTAAATTACTGTGAAAGTGAAACAAACACACATCTCTGCTACGTACTTGATCTGTTTTTTCTAGTTTTAATCTACAATGCATTTGTCTAACCAAATTAAGTACTTCGCAATCCTAGCATTACATGTACAAGCATATTTCCTTCATATTTGTTTTCCATTTTATGATGCTTTAATTGTTCACAAGTAATAACATAGTTGATTAATTTTTATATTTGAGCTGCAATTATGCTTTGAAATCTAATTTGTAAGAACTGAGGTTGTACTTTACTACAAACACCACAGACTTCTAAATTACAAAACAAATTATCCCCTGGTCCCTTCTCCCCGCCACACCTCTTTAGCATTTAGAGAACGCTACCTCAGACTGATGTTTCTACTGCACAAAAGTACAGACCCAAACCAACCTTAATATCCTTGTGAGATGATAAAATACAACCACTGGCTGTGGCTCACACAGAACCTTAATTATGGTTTAGAAACAGCCGATGCTTTTACATACCAGAAAGTATAATTCTGTTTCTGCAGTGGTTACCTAAGACTAAGCACTTCCACTTAATTTTGTGCAGACTTGAATCAATGAAGTCAAGTTTAACAAATATTTTTGCCCCAATTTTACAGCAATATAACTTCTGTATCCTTTCAAGATTTTGGACATACTAGCATACAAGAAGAAAGAATAAATGGGCACAGCTGGCACTTCTCTCTTTCTCCCCATTTGAATTAAACGGGCTTTCTCCCAAAGCTCTCAGTCATGAACTTTAAAAGCATGTTCCTTCGGTGAAGTCTCACTGCGACTGTAAATTCTCATTAGGCAAAACCGGGCATTAAGGTTAACAATGGAATTTAACATTGCCTTCCCAAATGCTGCAGTATGCTACAAGAACTGATTATTGAAATACAAATTTAACATCCACTATACAACATAAGTGCATATGAACTAACTTTACGCTTAGACTATCATAAAAATGGCTTTTTTGAAATGAGGAAAAAGACCACACAGTAAGACCACAGTGTTTGTTTTGAGGCTTCATTGTGCTGCCCCAAGATCAAGTTCTTCCAGCCCCTTGAATAAGTACCTGCTAACTAAAAACTTTAGATCTCCTTTAATACATGAAGCTGGCAGAGTAACGATGCTTGTTCTGAGTGTCTATGTTGGACATGAATTTAGCTGGATGAAAATGAAGTCTGTTTTCCACAGGGAACTTTTTTTTTTTTTTAATCCCAAGTAAACGACTGAGTCATTTTCCACATGCCCAACTGTAACCCTGACTCAGAAAGACATTATGTCTGAGTGGCTTTATACAGTCATCCCAGCAGACGATGGGTGTGCTCTACAGGGCTCAGGCAGCACCATGTAGGATAATGGAAAACATTATAATATTATTAGAATAACGAACCCTGTAAGTGACTAATGCTACAAGTTAGAACAGCAACTCTTCAGATGTGGATCTCCAGATAAAATAATTGATGTTCAATTGCCTAAGCCTGTTCCAGTGGCTCAGCTTCCTAGAACCTCTCAACCATCTCTGCCTGCATTGCCTACAGTAACCATCCTTTTCAAGGAACCAGGTAAGATTTTATTTATTTCAACTACATCTCCTTTTAGACTTGCTTCAGAGGTTAAGGTGTCTTGATATGTACGTAATCATTCCCATTTCATCACACAATAAAAATCTCAGCACAAAATTCAAATTCAAACAAATATCCTATCTAGTCATAACTGTGTCTTATGGTTCATTGCTCTAATTACAATGTATATGCCAAGAATATTTTGCAATGATTACTCTAGGCCATTAGCTTAGAAGAGTTCTTGGTTGCTGAGTGTTAGGCTGCCATTTTGGGATTTGGTTGATATTGGTGGTCTGACTCATACTTCTCAGTAATGTAAATAAAGCAGAAACTTCTAGACACTACAGTACACACAGGATAAAATTTCCACTCTTGAACCAAGTACATCTTAAACACCTGCCTGTGTATATCTATCTGGCTGACAACTGGCATCTTTTCAAATAAGATCTCTAAAGACTGCAAAATTACTTATCTTGATGTATTTCTTTTTGGGAAATTTCTGGACAAGAAGGATGAGCAAATCAGATGACTAAAGCTTCCACTATTGCAGAAGTGTCCAGTGGAGAAAATGAGGATTCACAGAGAACAAAGAAAAGAAGGATGCATGGGAATGTGCAGATTTTAATTTAATTTAGGAATAAAAAAATTGTCTCGGGTCTGATACATGAATGGATAATCTTACTCTGAAGGACATACTTATTAGAGTAATGGCCAAAATCAGAAAGACATTATGGTATCATAAAGGCATATAAGTTTAGGGATGTGAATGGAACAAAGTGATCTTTTATTCTTGCTTCAGGCTAAACCAGAGCCATTTTCTAAATGTAACTGTGATTTGGTGACAATGTTTTTCTTATAATGACTTCAGGTCTATTTAAGAAATTGCAGTCGTTGATGCAGTTATGTTGTCCATTGCTTGCTGCTGAAGCAGGGGAAATTTGTATTCCAGATGACTATAATTGCATTGTCCTTAGTTTGTACAGTCTAATGCTTTAAGTCAGCTTTGGTCATACTCTCTGCCAATGTAAATTACAATAACTATTTTGATTCCAGAAGTTCTATATGAGTTTTCAATTGCATCGTCCTTAGTTTGTACAGTCTAATGCTTTAAGTCAGCTTTGGTCATACTCTCTGCCAATGTAAATTACAATAACTATTCTGATTCCAAAAGTTCTATATGAGTTTTCACCATTTGGAGCTCAGACGCATCACTTTTCAACAGAGCTGTATTATCCCTACACATTTTTATCTCCTGAATTTTCTTTTATTAATAAAGATTAGCTACACAATGATACAACACACTGGTCTTATTTTGAAATTACAACAATTATCTCAACTTGGAAATGCCATAGTGTTCTTGATCCTCCATGCTTTGATTCATTAAGAACCTTGCTTAACATTCCATCCCTATATCTTTTCGTGAAATGCCATTAAGTTCAGTCACACCAGTAATACTTTAAGGACAATGACTGAAACACAGTCAATTGTCCATTAGAAACCAAGTCTCTTCTCAGAGGGAAGAGGAAGCTTTCCAAACAATGACCATATTTGCAAAGGATCGGAGCTTTCTTGGCAGGGCTATAGGTAAAATCTACATAACACCTTTCCTTCATAGGACAATTGCCATCATTCCTCTTCCTCCTGCATTACTTGCCACCACACAAGAAAAGACAGGACTTGAACTACAAAATATTGAAAATATTAAGTGCTGTAATTGCAATTAGTTAGTGGCTCTCAAAAACCAGCTTATTCAATATTTGCAACTAAAGATCAAATTAAGCTGTACAGAACTTCTTAATCCTTTGGTTGCAAACAATTGCCTAAGGTATTTAAAATACTTATGTAGATTGTTTTCCTGTCAATCTTTCCTATAAATTGCTGGTTGCTGTGACTGAGAAGGAACTTGAGAACTGATGATGCTCCCATTCTATAATTAGATACAAAGCTTCTTCCATACTCGCTTTGCAGTGCAATTATATTTCCTTTGCACAACCATTATTTATTTTATGATTTTTTGTACAAAATCATTCTCATTTTCACAGTAGCCAGACACAGAGAAAAAAATAGAAAAATCAGAGTCTGGTTTATTGTTTTGTTTTTCCTCAAAGCAATCAGAAAGAGGTTACCAATTTGAGCAGCCTAGACAAGAGGCAATGTCAGGTAGGAGTTTCAGCTAGTTAGGGTTAGGGAATAGCAGACAGTAAAAGGAGTCTAAATATTATATTTTTCCTATTTTCTGAAATGTTTCCCATTTCAGAGAAGACATGAGTATAGCAAAATAACTCATTTTCCCATTACGTGCAAAAAGCAATACAGGATGTACAAGGAGACCATGGAATTGTTATGGCCATGGGCTATGGTTTGTTTCTTCTCTGTTTTATTGCAGAGGGACAGGGAATCAGAATAATCAAAAATGAGTTTTTAATCAAATGTAACAGCTTAGTAGTGCCTTTTAAATGAAGAGTTAATTTGTTGTTTGTTGCCCTGATTATGTTTTGGGTATTTATTAATTCTTTGCATAGTGATAGCCAGAGTTATATATTTTTAATATGCTCTTCTTGCCAGTACAAAGATTAATGATTCAAAAATCAAGCAGAAAATATTTTTTCAAAGAAATGTTTGCTTTTTCAAAAATAAAACCACCTTTGTTTCATTAAGCATAACTTTATCAAAGGAAACTGACATCTATTACTAAGATATATTCAGTTCATCCCATGTTTCTTCAGAGACTTTTACATATCCTAGTTAAGTATAGGCATATCTAACATGCAAAACCCACCTGTTCACTAGGGCCTAAAGTAAATCAAACATCCTACTATACTTTGGAAATTACCTTCCCAAACACATCCACTGCGATTTCCAGCCATTGCAGGTGGCCTGTCACAGGAAAGGTAGGTCATGCTCCTCACCAGTAATACCTGCATCTGTCCTGTCCATTGAGACAGGCAGCACACGTGACTAGTTTCCACAGGTCTGAGAAAGAGACAGCACACCAAAATTTCCTATCGTCTGAGACACATTAATGTGTTTTAGCCATCCTTAAATCTACCCAGAGAACGAGCCACGCACCCACCAGCAAAGGCCCATAAAGTCGGGGGATTGTAGGTCCTGCGAGGAGTACGAGCGGCAGGGAGGAGGGACGGCTGTGTTCCTCAGGCGTGCTGGGAGCAGACGTGGTACAACACAGCAGAGGAAGCAGCCTGTGGCGAGCTCGGGTGGGACCTGGACCCACGCATGCACACCCCATCATTCTGGCCTGCATGCTCAGGACACTCAGGCCTGGCTGGTTCCCCGAGGAGGACCTCCAGTACCCCTGCGTGTCGAGCAATTCTGGGAACGTATTTGGCCCTTGTGGAAACATATTTGATTCCTACTAGTCCAGGAAGTGATTTTAATGGTGCGTTTGACCACTGACAGCATAATCGTATTGCTCATATTTACTCAAAGTACCTGCTTTAAAGAAATGGATATGAGTTCTACCTGCTCTACCTCTTGCCTATCACTAAAATGTTATGGTAGAAAGTATACTGTAATTCAGCTGATGTGTCTTCGGTTTTTCAGCTGAACTGGAACCACAGCTTTCAAACCAATGTCATTCCAGAGCAACACTGGTCATCCCTATACTTTCCGTATTACCCAAAGAGTGACACATGCTTTCACAGCGCATATACGTCCCAAATATCCAGGAAACTGAAACAGTTCAATCATCTTTTATCAGGTTGTCCAAACGAGTCTGAAAAGCGTTCATTTTTCACATTACCGAAACATGCCTTATTGAATGGACTGTCAAAGCAGACACAAATCTTGCAGTGGGGTACCACCATCTGACAACCTGGCTGCACTAGAGACCACAGTTCATGTCACCACTAAGGAGCACCAAAAATTACAGAGGTAAAATAACAACACTGTCACTCTGAGGGAAAAAATGTCTTCCCTGAGTTTTATCAAAATACCAAAAAAAAATTAGAGGGGGAGAGAAAAAGGAAAAGAAAATCTGCAACCAAAATAAGTGAAGAGTAATATATTATCAGCCTGGTTTGAACGCCTTTTGAAAGGAATTAGGCAAGGCTGCAAGAGTCAGAAAGGATTACCGCTGTCTTCAGATGTAACAATTACATTTTTACAAGTTGAAGATCTCAGAGAGAAAAAAGCTCCTACATTTTGGAATATACTTACTTCAGCTAGCAAGTATAAGATATATATGCACCAAAACCTTCCTAGATGCCAAACTGAATATCTGTACTAAACAGCACAGTACAGAATGGCATTAAAGCTGTAATTCTCCCACTTACCACCCTGTTTCCCATCAGTAAGCACCCAGCTAGTCACTGTGACTCCAAGGAGCCTTCTCATGTATTTGAACTCATGCATAAGAATCTTGCTCAGGTAAGTACAGTAGCAAGGTACAAGTTAAACAGCTTTGGCACAGACAGAATATTGAAAAGACTCATTACATAGGCCCATTCATGCATTCACCAGAAGAAAAATCTGACTTGATTCTTAAGAGTCTGAAGAACTGCCAAAGGAGCTGTAGCATTTAGAATCATAGAATAGTGTGGGTTGGAAGGGACCTTTAAAGGTCATCTAGTCCAACCCCACTGCACTAAGCAGGGTCATCTTCAACTAGATCAGGTTGCTCAGAGCCCTGTCCAACCTGACCTTGAATGTTTCCAGGGATGGGGTATCTACAACCTCTCTGGGTAACCTGTTCCAGTGTTTCACCACGCTCATAGTAAAAAATTTCTTCCTTATATCTAGTCTAAATCTACCTTCTTTTAGTTTAAAACCATTACCTCTTGTCCTAGCATTTACCTAGGATCTTCATTTGGAAATTTCCCCTAAAGCTCAGGAAAATATTTCTGACATGGAAAACAGTTGGCAAATTACTGTATCTGCTTCATGACATAACAAGATCTGTAGCTCTAAAAACAATTTAACAGCAAATAATATCTTTCAAAAAAAAAAAAAAACCAAACCCAGAAATGTGATGGCAGCTGAAGTACAAATGTACAAAACAGCTTTAAATTGGCCAGCTCAGAGGGCTACATGTTGCCATCACTATTCTGAACTGCAGGGCAGTCCTACCCAAAGATACCGATCAAATGAAGTACATAAGCACCTGCTTAACTTTACATTCCATAAAGTAAAATGATGCACCTGAATTTCACTACTTTTTTCAACCACTAGTAGCACGTGAATAGTTTTCTGTATTTACACATGAACAGCATAGAGCAGCAGAACATTGTCTGCTCAGATACACATGTGTCTGAGAAACTTCTTTTTCCACGCTGCCCCTTGTAGCATGAGCTTTCAGCTGATAGTTTGGCCAGAGAAGCTGAAGGTAAGTTGTTTTAAAGCATAACACCCAGTTCAATGGGCCATGCCTCCTTTCCCATGCTCCCTTGTAAGAACTTGAAATGAAAGGGAAGATTCCTCATGTCATTGCTCTGTCCCGGCAGCTGATTTATTTATACTTGAATTCAGATAGGAAGGACTAAAATTAGGACTATGCAAAGAGAATACACTGTTCAAAATGTTCAAATTGTTTTAGCATCTGGGTGTCTTCAAGAGCAACTGACTGATTTATCACTACAGCAACACAAAGAGGCCTTGATAACTTAAACTGTTAAGACAGCATGAGGGTTTTAAGTCTTGTATTTCTACAAAATATAACAAAGTTAATGCAAAATCCTAGACAAAGTGGAGGGCCCAGAGGATGAAGTAAGGTAGAGCTCATATTTCTTGTTTTTCATCCTGACCTCACACTGACATTCAGACTATATATTTTCTCTGCATCACAGTCTGTTATGGAGTGGAATGACAAAAGCTACAAAGGGGTGCTCTTGCTCTTGCCAGCTGAGTACTGAAAGCGTGCTTTGCCAAGTGCAGAAAACAAGAAGTCTTGTGCATTGTTCTCCTATTAAAAAAAACAGAGAAAGTCCTCTGTTCCAAAACGCGTATTTACAGAAGAGCAGCGAACCCTTTTTGCACTTTATCAGCCTTCAAGGCAACACAGAATAACGGCCAAAGCACCTAACAAGGACTTCCTCTTCCTTCTGCAGGTGCTATAGCTTCACCAAACAGGTTCCTTCATGCTTCTTATGACAGGGGTGTCACTCCCAGGCTGCTAAATATATGATGTTTGCATGGCCAGAGCCTTCTCTGCTTATTTTGTGGCTATCACATTATTCAGCCAAGTGCACTCCTTCTGAATGAACGAGGTACGGATTTTGCCAAGTGCACAAGCATACAAGAGTTAGTAATTACCTAGATATCACTAAGGAATTACTTCCTGATGAAATGTTTTGAGCTTCCAAGAAAAAATACAGGGGAAAAAAATTGGCCTTTTATTCCTCCAATCCTGATAACACCTAATCACTGACACTTCAAAGAAGCATTAAGCTTTGCTGTTACCACTTCTGGCATGATTCTTTAGTGCTTACAATAAAATTATAGTAAGCAAATACAGTACATTATTTAAAGCTACTAAACAGTTTCTTTCTAAGACAAAATAACATCATCAGTCAAATATTATGCAATTCACATTAAAGGCTTTTTTTTTCCCTGCCCAGACTTAACATTTTCTTGTGTCCTGAAGGTCCTGGATATAATTCCCACTGTGGTTTACAATATAATTATTTTTAGGTTTTTGTAACTGTTTAACATCTTTTTATCATTAATATGTATTTTATCTGTTTTGGATTACACATGTAGTAATCCAAAATCCTTATGTAGTTTTACAAAGCATTAGTTATTCTAAACATACTCTGTCCAAGGCCCTGAAGGCAGCAACTTCTCTTTACAAGACCTCAATGGCTGGCCACCACTCAAGCCCTCTGTGATATGCACAGTTTTGGGAGGTATAAGTCAAAACCATTCAGGTGCACAAAGATAAGCATAAAAATCAAATCATCAGTGTTAACTTCCATAGAGGTAATTACTAATACAAATAATTATAATTCACCTGTGCAGATCAGCCCTGCACTCAAGCCAATGGAATTCAACATTTGCCAAGGGCTTCCTCTTGCTTGATGTTTACATTGGAGAGAGATGACCTGGGAAATTTAGACACGGGAACTGGGATCTGTATTGCTTCCATTAAAACTGGATATGGGGAAAATGATCTACATGTAGAAAGCACAGGATGAAATGAGAGAAGTGAAAGGTATGCTGATGTTTCACAATGCTTAAGATTTTCTTGAAGCCGTATGCTTTCACACTCCTACAATTACTTTGAAGGTTTCAACAATATTTACTGAATTCCCATTCTAATAACACACAAAAGTTTTCCAGCAAGGTGTTTCTGTTTCATTTCCAATATACTTGTAAGAAATGTTGGTTTAAAGATACTAATGCAATTACGCTGTTTCATGTGCAGAAGTTCAAATATATTTAATCTGCTTAAGCACAAGCTTGTTTCTTTTTGAAAGAATTCCAGAGCCACAATTCATATTTTTAGATGTGAAAACTGGAAGAGTAGCAAGGGTTAGAGCATGTTTCTGAGACCTCTGAGTACATAAGACAAGTATGATTTAAGTCTATGTGTTTAGAAGATATCACTAGTCAGGTTGTAATGAAAAAAACCAAGCACACCAGAAAGCAGATTAATATACTTGCTACTACCAATAAGGTGTAGGAAAGAAAATCTAGGAGGTGGCATCACTCAGCTTTCAAGCACATGCTAAACAGATACAGGAGTTTCCTTACTTTGAATTCATAAGGGGTTATGAAATGCTGAACTGCTGATAGTAGAGGAAAAAGCCAATCAAACAACAGCACAGGCTTGCCTTTTAGTGGAGAGAAGGCAAAAATGTACTATGCTGTTTGAACTAGCCACAAAAATTATTCTGGATTTCAGCACAGTATTTTGCAGCCCATTGCCTTTCCAATCCCTTAGTATTCAGAGCGCCATACGACTGAAACACTAGAATAATGAGATGCTAACAGTATTTCAAACATTAAGTCATTGTAATAATACCTAGATGATAGGCAATATACTGTGTTAAATTTTAAGTACAGGTACACTAGATGAAATGGGTTGATCACCAGACTGAAAAAGATGCCACAGTCAGATACAGACTTAAGGTATAGATCTGTACCAAGATCACATCCCATCTAATCTAATCTAACATAATCCACTAGTGATGTTTTGGGGTCTTGGGAGTTGGGGGTTTTTTTTGGGGGGGGGGGGGGAATGTTTTCATTTTCTCACAGTAATAGGTATGCAAGCTAGGACTTTATAGACAAGTTGAAAGCTAAACTGGTATATACCCAGAGAAGCAGAAAACTAACATAAATGGTAAGGACCAATAATGATGTCGTATTATCCATTGTCATGTTTTTAATTACCTTCCCCACTTTAAAATGTGCAGACCCCAAGTTTGTGTTGTGGTAAAGCATTTACCGTTATGTTTTCTTCCTTTTAACGAAAAAAAGGTCTTTTCATTCTCCAAGGACTCAGTTGTTAAGAAACAACCATCCTGCATGGTATTGCAAGACAAATGTTACTGCACATGCTGTGGTTATGATTCTCATCCAATGCAAGATATCAAATTACAGTCTATTTAATTAAATAGAATTTCCTTGGAAGACCACTACCACACTTTTGAAGATGCCATCATATCTTATACCACAGCAGCAAAAATACTGAAAAATACTGAAATATATCAGAGGAGCAGAGCATTTAGGAATTATGTTCTTTCTAAAAATCAACTACTGACTAGAAAAACTGTGTGAGAATGAAAGGACTATTTAAACAAAAAGAATTGCCTTATTAAGCCTGTTAAAAAGTCAATTTCTCAGCATATAAATGCCCATTCCCTCTATATACCTCATTACTAAAAGCCTTGGAAAAAAAGGTAGGCTAATGAACAAAAGCAGCAGCCTAGCCTAAGGCCAATTTCTGCTTTTGGAAATGCCTATGTAACCACTGAGGAAACAGAAAGGAGGTGTATATGCATATCCACAAGAAAGAATCTGGCCTGGTGTTTAAATTGCACTTGTAAAAGATCATGTTATTTGAATAACTCACTGTTTAGACACATCGGGCATTATTGTCTGTTCTTTTTTCCTTGTATCCACTGTCGGCTCTACAGGCGTAAGTACTACAGCAGCACATGAGACTATCGACTGGTATGAGTCTTCCCGGCAAACTGCAAAGATAGAAGAAATCTCAGTGTTAAAGAGTAAACTCAGTTTGTATTTTAAATGCTTAAAGAAAAAAAAAAATATAATCAAGTCATACTGTGATAAACAAAAACACAAATGATTAATCGAATTTCACTGTGGTCGCCTGCAATGAAAACTTCATTGTTTTTCACATTTCCTAAAGTGCTTGCCTGGCACTTTTTTTGCCATAGACTGATACCCCCATCATCGTTCACTAAGTTTTACCTAGCACAAAATCTGATGTCAGTCTGCTCTAGCTCATTGGTGTCTCTGAGTCCTAAAAGGACGCATATTTCCATGAATGACATCAGAATATGATACAGTTCTTTTTCCTTTTTCATCACGAACTGAAAATGAGACTGGAAATTATGGATGGTTTTCAGACAAACCTCCTACCTTCAAAAATTTCAGACTTTGTAAGAAAATAGATTTGAGAAAATCTGATTAGTGATTTTTTTTTTCTTCACCTGTTATGTCTCACTTTAATCCAAAAGGCCATATCCAAATGCTCTAGGAGTGATATCTGATATATTGATTCATGCTTTCCGTTAATACAAATTATCTATGTATTACTGTGCTGGATGATATGACTTAGACTATATTTAGAGCTAGAAGAAAGATCATGTATTTCAGCTGAGCATGTGGCTCAATTAGCACTAATAAATGAATACCCAAAAGTTCCTGACATCCAAACAGACAACTATATTTGTTAAAAGTTATACATATTCTAATTTCTAAATTTCAAGTGTCACTAGTAATTTAGCACCTAGCGTTCACCACTCCTATTGAGTTTGAAGATATAGATTTTCTTTACAGCCAAGGCGTACCTCTATGAGACAAATAAAAGCTGGAATTAGGAGTTGGTTGTATTGAATAAAGCGCAGCAACTTCTTATATTATACATTTATGGTACTATTATATATCATATATAAACAAGAAGAAATGTGGTTACCTATCTTTTAAGCAGAAAGTCACATGGTATTTTTTATGTATAACGTAGAGAACTATTTTATAGAGTGTACACATGCACGTACACAGCCAATAACATAGCCTGTAAAAGAAGGATGACCATGGCAAATTCTCAGCAATTCAAAACCAGAAAGAACTTGTTTTACAAGTACACACATTTATGCAAGATTGTGACAGGTGGAAACATTGAACTGTGGCATTTATATATTAATGGAAAACTTGTTTCTAAAGACTTTCCTACCTTCCATCCTTCACAATCATGTGCTTCCTTATTGCCCACAGACAACATACCTTTTGCATAGTCTATGCTCCCCTTACAAGAGAAGCAAAACTGGAGTAAAACTTCATCCATATTGCCTTGACTGGGTCAAGAGCAACTAACTGTGGCATTTTACCCTGAGCACTCAAATTACATTCAGCATGAATTCAGCGCAGATCAACAAGATACATTGCATGCCCGATGAACACCCTGGAGTGATAACTAGTGCTTTAAGGCAGCTAGAGAGTAGATTTTAAGGAACAGGTCAGAATGGGGTCAGATATTTCTACAAAGGTCAGAAAAGTGCAAAGGTCTTTCTGTTTTCAGAACAATTCTGAGCCATTTAGCAAGCAGCACAAATGGCCAGAGCACAGGCAAATTCTGGCAGGAAGAAAACCTGTTTGTGGAGTACATGTAATTATGTTGAATGCATCTGATGTTCTCCAGCATTGCTTATGCTTATATTTTTAAATATTAATGTGCACGTTGTGCTAAGTGACTAAGACACATAAGATGACGAGTACTGAAACCTTACCTTCATTTTTCTTTGGAACCAGCACTACTCAAAACTTTGTCACTATCATAGACACCCATCTCCAAAACATGGTCATATCCAAAGAGAACTTGCTATATTGCCTACACATATGCAAGTAGAATATGCATTACAGCTTCATGCATAACAAATTAAGGAGGGAACTAATGCAAAATACATTGAACTAGAGAGACTACTTAAGAAAAAAAGAATTTTAGGTGATTTTTATCCTACTATGTTACATGCAGCCAGCAGACCATCTACTAGCAAGGTGCTGTTTGGTAGGCACCAAGTAATGTACAAAATAGTATCTTCTCATTACAACCAGTGACTGAATATGTGCAGATAAGAACATTTATGTCTATTTAACTCTTGATTTACAGTCAAAAAATTTTAAAAAGATAGGTTTGTTAAAGGGTGATACTAATATTCAGTATCTGAATTTTAACCTGAAATGCTGACAAAAAAGGGGGAGTAAAGGATGAAGCAAATACTTATTTTTCTCTAAAAGACCTGTGGTACCACTTGAATATCTAGTTATTACTTTAGAACTTGTAAAACGTCTGGTGACTATGGAAGCACCACAGGGTAGGATTTTCCCCAGATGAGCCACTGTCCGTCAGGGCAGTTACAAAGAAAGATAAAATAGGAAATCACAAGTAACAAAGACGACACTGCTAGTCTCCTACCCTTTATAGAAATTTCACAAATGAATAAAACTGTGAAATTGCTTTTGTTTAATAATTAATGCTATATTGTATAATCCCCTAATTTACAGCTGAAGACAAACCCAGTGGTCACCCAGTGATCTGAGCCCATGGAATTTATTATCCTCCCATTCTAGACAGCTATACTCTTGGTCTGGCTTTTGAAAACCACTACAATTCCTCCTTTTTCTCTCAAGTCTCTGTGCACACAGTCATAAGTCATTATGGGACAGTATAATTAACTAAAATGTCATGAAATAGCAACAGCACAGCAGCAAGTAATTTTCACCTACTGGAGTGCATTCTCTTATTATCTGTTCATAACTTGCATTTAAATAATGAGAATGTGCTTGAATGTGGACTATCAACTTTAATATTGATGGGGATGGACACTGTTTTACTTAAGGAGACTGTTTTCATTTTACACTTCACACTTCTCTTAAGTGTAGCTTCTATTCTACACCTTCATTTTTTATCTACAAGTGGCTTACATTACCCCCAAAGAAGCCCATTAGTGATGTCCACATTTCATACTCTTCATGAATCCAAATCTCTTAGATCCTCAAATTACAAACTTCAGAATATCAAACAATTACACAAAGGGATTACCCCCTTTTACCATAAATCCTCTCATGTCCAACTTGCACTTTAACAGCCTGCAAGAACTTTACAAATTTAGCCTTACCACATGAATTGATAAGGAAAATAGAGAAAAGCAGATTTTTCAATCATCTGAGTTGGTGTTTGGAAAAGCCATCAATGTAAACAGCTGCCCCTGCCTATTACATTATTCCTGACATGAGTGTCCAAGTTAATTCCATGCTTATCACCCTCTGGGCACAGCCATTCAGCCAGTTTTCAATCCACCTCATTCTCTGCTCATCCAGCCCATACATCAACAGCTTGTCTATGAGGATCTTATGGAACAGTGTTGAAAGCCTTACTGAAGTCATGGTACACAATATCCACTGCTCCAATAAAGAAACCAATAAAGAAAATTCTCCCATCTATCTGCTACATTTTTACAATGGCACACAAACATTAAGTACATGTTGTAGGTAGAGGTTCATTATCACACTTGCTGTTGCATACCTCTGAAGTGTGGAAAAAACTGTACAAGGTATCAACATCAAGCAAAACAATCAGCTAATTTTATACTACCTGTAACAATTTCTTTAAGTTTAAGAGACTAATATTTAGTATCTCTGAATGTGTTATACACTGAGCACCTTCTGAAAAAATCAGTAATTTGCCTGCAAGTGAGATGGTATTTTTCAGTACCATCGCATCTCCTTCATTCACAATTCAACCATTGTGTGAACCAGCTAATAATTGTAGTGAAATAATACAATTGGAGGAACATCTTTACTATGTATTATCATTAAAGAAACATATTTTTTTAAGTGAAATAAAAGACACTACATATCAACTACAAGTCATATAAAGGACAACTCTACAAAAAGAAAAAACAAACAGTCTAACTTCATATAATACTGTTATAAAAGATCTGTACTGCTTTTGAAGTTCCATGATTTCTCCCCAGATTCTTCAATTTATACTTTAATGATGCATACAGCTTGTTTTCTTCCATTGCCAAGTGTTTGAAAAGTATCCCATATGTTTATCACTAGGAGTGCTGGCTTGGATTTACTCTAGTTAGTTTAAGCAGTCTCAGAACATCCTTCACTATCAAAAAAGATCTCTACATCTGGAGAATAAAAAAGGTAGCTTTTTTTTTTCCTTTGCTGTTTCTTTCAAGAACAATAAGAATGACTAATTAAACAGTTTTCTTCTACTTTGAACCAACCAGTGAAAAATTTTTAATTCCCTAAATAGTAGGACAGTAGAAAGCCTTTAACAGCTACTGAATAGAATGTATCTCTCCAGAGAATAAAAAGACTTTTAAGCTCTGGGGGTGTCATTTACAGCATCTATTTCAAACACTGTTAATTGTACACATTTTTTTCCCTTCTTTTTTCTTTTTTTTTTTTAAATAGAGAAGAGAGAAAATCTGGTTATCACCACTCACTATCAAAAAAAAAGTCTCCCTTGACACAAGATGCAAGAGAGATGAAATTAGCAGCAAGTACTACCTGCTTAGAGAAAACAGAAGGGAAATGTTCACATGCAGTGTGCAATGAAGCATAAGGGATTTATGACACAGGAGACAAAAAACAGTGAAGTATTTCTGGATTTAAAAAAGCTGGGCACTTATTGTGACAATTCAAAGCATTTACACTTGTGCCTGTAAAGTTTAAAATAATCAGGTCTCATCGTTCAAGAGACAGATCAAGTCTGGAAACAACTGCTGTTTTATACCACAAAACCTTCTGCTTTGGTAAAAAGCTAGGCTACCAGCCAGGAGCATGGAAGGTGCTAAATACCTTCCCATGAAATATCTGTCAACTGCCATTGTAGAAGACAAGGGACTGAAGCATGGGGGAGCAAGGTTTGGATCCCAAGTATCCAATCGCACATTCCTGTTGCTACTCTAGGCCAGAAGATATGTTTTAATTACTGCAGAGCACCAATTTTCAGTGCAGGCATTAACATTTTGGCACACTGTTTCCTAAATGTGGCTCTGCCATGACAAGGCTCAGGAAATGAGCCACCCTCTGAGGTGCTCTGAACAAAGGACAAGGAAGAGCTACAAGACATGCAACCCATATGCAGGTTCTTCAGATAAGGGAAACACAGGACAAAGAGCTGTTACACGTGAGAAAGATTTTGCTAGAAAAGAAACCAACCCAAAAGCCAAACAAACAAACAAAAAGGAATGGAGGATCTACTGCAAATTTCTCTAGTGATTAGTCTAGTTTTGAGGACAAGTGAAAAGCTGAGGAAAGAAAAAGGAGCATTTAAAACATGTAACTCCAGCTATTTTCCCAGGAAAGCTGCTGACACTAGAAATAGTTTATAAAAGAGGATCTTGAAATCTAGTCTATTAATTTTGGTATCTCCAGTAAGAACTGTGGTTAATCACCATGCTAATCCCTTCCTCATCACACAGACATGTCCTCTGATATTCTTGGTCCACTCAGCGGGCTCAGAAAAGAACCACTGTTCAGACCTGTCTTCATCAACCACAAACACCACTTGCACGAAACACTTCAGCAAAACCAAGTGTATGATTTCAGTTCCATACCCTCTTTCTCAGCCCCAGAAACACAACAAAGTCTCTTAATACCTTGTTATTAAAACTCTAAAGCCCAAGGAGACTTTCAGTCTTTTTAAAGCAACACAAAAGGTCAAGGTACTTTGCCCATCTACTTAAAAAAAAGCCTAAAATTAAAAAATAATAATAATTTAAAAAGCCTAATTTTCCTGGTGCTTGATTCTAGATTTGATGGTGATCTTTCAGGGAAAAAAGGAAACTAAATGGATCTCTATTTTATTATTAGTTCAACAGTTATTCTAGGGCCTCTTGTCCCTTAGAAAGTGCTCCATTTCACAATATTGGCCAAATGAATACTTAAGAGAATGAGACTATATGCTTACAGTCCCCAAAGGGTTTGCTGTAATAATTCTGCAATAAAACCACAGGCCCAATTCTTAAACACAGCGTAGTCACAATCAGAAATTTTGTAATAGCAACAATTACAGGCCCATTACGGGCAAATGAATTACTTTCTATCAGGTTCTTATGTTTCCTGACTCTTTTGTAGTATTCACGAAGGCTGCACACACATATCTGCTTTGTGTTATCTACACTGCTACCCAATGGTGAAGGGTAAATAACGCGGCGTTAAGCAGGAGCCAGGGAATTCTTCTAACACACCAGCAGTTCTGTAGTGATTATCTGCACCCTTGCTTTTGTACCCTAAGTTTGTTTGTTGTCACAAGCCACTGTGATAATATAGTAACAGGCACATGTGAAATTTGGGCCTACTGACTTGTACTCTATGTGTAAGAAATTAAACTGTAAGCAGCAGTGAATGCTGCTTCTTTTAATAGTAATGCTTAATGGAATGGTGCCGTTACTGTTGATACTGAATGGAAGGGTATGCCTTGATCACCTAAGAATGCTACACGGACTGCTAAAATAATGACCTAGATAACAGTGACACTGGTGGCCCACTTCTTGCACATTTTCTGTAAAGTATGCCGTATTGACAAAACGACTGTAGTTTGGTCTCTCTTAAGAAGGACGGGGTAGCACCTTAACCCCTGTTCAGTGTTCTCAAGTAGCCTCTCCCAGCTTACAATGACTTGCAGACGTGTTTGAACAGAGGGGTTGTGTCTGTATTTGCTAATCCCTCATGGATTTTATGAATTTGTTCAGTTACTTCTGTTCTTGTGCAAACTTGTAGTGTCCACAGCGCCCTGTAGAGTTCCGAAGCTGAACTATAGGTTACATTAAGAAATAGGAATTAGTCCACTTTAAACTTGCTACCAGCTAGTTTCATTTGACTCCCCCAATTTTAGTGTTGGAAAAGACAATGCACAGTTCCCCCTTCACTTTCCACTCAGGATTTTACAGACTTTTGGATGCTTTGCCAGTCATCTCTTTTACAGGCTGCAGAATCTGCTTTTGTTCCTATATAAAACCTGTTCCATATCTCTGGCCACCCTGCTAACCTCTCCACGAACAACCACTCCTTGTTGCAGTTCCTGCAATAATGGATCACTGTAGCAACACCAGCAGAAACTATAACTGCATTCACAGAAAATTAAATAGGTTAGTTTTTCAGCTGTAACTACTATACACCTAAAACATTCTAAGTATATCCATTTATGCTTGAGGCTGCTTCTAAAATACTTTCTTATTCACAGTGACCTACTAAAAGCAAATATTGTTCCAAGCAGCCTACACAGGAATTGAAAAAACAACCTTTAAATATAAAAGCATATTCTATATCCAGTAGGTAGGTATTGCTTCTCAATATCAGAAAGCATTGTTTTAGTGTTAACATCAGGACTTTTAAAATAACAACTAACTTTCATTGGCTTTTGGCAACACTATTTGTCAGGGTGATGTCACAGTCTTGTATTTTTAGCAACATAGTCGGTGACTTGTTTTGTGAAATGGACATGAATAAAAACCACGTGCATAAATGAGGGAAAGGTTGTGATGAAGGACTAATGATCTGAGCCCCAACAATATTTCTAATTCTGTCAAATTGCAGGAAGTTTCATAATTGAACGGTATGAATATCCATTAGAGTAAAAAGTGGAGGCTTAGTCATTCCATCCAGGACGCATAGTAATAATCACCATGTGATCCAAATAAGTGCATTGGTTTATTCACAAAGAGGCTTAGAAGATAACTGGTTAAATTAATTTACCATAGAAAACAGCCGCAGGTGGGTTCCTGGGGCAAAGGAGGCTCACCTAGACCTCCTCTGCCAGTAGCCTATCTGCTGTTCTTGGCCTGTACATAACCTGAGCTCTCAGACCCCTTGGTACTCCTGACTCGCCAACAGAGCCACAAAGTGCGAGGCTGCCTGCAGGAGCTCTCGCTGGGAAATAAGAAAGAAAAACACCACAGTCCCGGGTATGGAAGAAAACAGAACAGCCAAAACCTCTGCTTCTCCAGGAAGAATGCAAAAGGTATTACTGAAATTGCTAACTTCAGATGGAAGCATAAAGCCACCCCCCAGTAATAGCCATAAGGTACCAGAAACTGAGAAACCCTCGTCTCTCCTCCTACGGGACATGGAGGAAATCCTAACAGGGATTTCACCAGCCACAAGAGCTGGCTGCCTCCAAGTTCCCTTTTCAGCCAAGGGAAGAATAGTTTTAGTTCTGTTTTTGATCACATTTGGGTTTCTATTTAAGCTACGTGATGCCTTCAAGAAAAGGAGAGAAACAGGAGCGACTGTGACACTAGCATCTTAAAAGGAGGAATATAGAAAGACCTGCAGGGCATTTCTGTAGGCACAATACAAGCCCCTGAAGGAATGACTACTCTAACAACAATATCCTTGACTGTCACTCACCGCAAGTAAAACCATCAAAACTCAATAGCAAGCATTTTCAGGAGCATAGTCTCTTGGCTTCAACTATTATTCTTGGCCTAGCTAAAATAAAGACTGACAGGCAAGCAAGATTAATTTATTGTTGTTTGTATTGAATGGTTGTAGTCACAAGAAATTAATTTAAACAATTAATACACAGATAAACCTCAAAAAGCATAGCTTCCCAAGAGAAATTATTAAATAAAATCACAACATCAGCTCTCCTTGCAGTCTCTAACAACAAAAGCTCACCAGGAAAATTATGTGAGGTATTTTTGTTTTGCAAGAGTACGAGGCTATTTGGCTTTCTATTATAACCATATTGGCACCCGCTAGCAGGAGCACGAAGTACAGCTGCCAGTAGAGCTGTATGTCTTCTCAGTCACAGAATAACAGCCTTTGTCAACCTCAGTGACAAGCAACCCAGTGAGCAGTCCCTACAGCAGCACATCTGTCATAGCTATTCCTGACTCATTCCTTCTTTCACAGAAGTCACTCATATACCATCTATTAGAAATTTACACCAGACATTGAAACGATTAGAGGATCCATAACAAAAATGTCCTCCCTGTCTTTTCTTGAGGAACACATCTTTCATATTTATTATAAAATGCAAACAATATATCTCACACCTTTGCCCTCTCTAAGGTGAGTGGTTTCCTTTTTTCTTTTTTTCTTTTTTTTTTTTAAACTCTTGAGGGAATTTTGCTGTCATTGGTTTTGTTTAGTGATTAAAACTGCCCCAACTCTGGAACATTGCTTAGTTAATAACTCCAATATTTGCACATCCCCCTCGAGAAATTTCAAGATCACTATGTGCTTAACTGGTATTGAGGTTTGGTTTTGTTTTTCTTAGGGCTAAAATCATCTAAATTGTATAAAATCAGTTTTCTGGTACTATTTAATAAATCTAACAACAACACATACCAAATAAAAATCAATCTCTTTGGAAAATAAAAATAAACATATATTGGGGAAAGTCAATTCCACCTTATTCTTCAGACCGTGTCTGGAGTGGTTACAGACCTTTCCTGGGCTAAGTTGCAGCCCGGCCCTCACGCTCATACAGGATCCTACAGGAAAGCAAATTCAACTCAAATGTCTCTGCAGTCACTTAATCTTGCGTACCAGCATGCGTAAGCAAACAGCTGGCTACTAGTCCAGCTGACTGCTCCAGTGTAACTGCAAAGCAGTGGAGAAATGAGGAAAGCGGATAGAGCATCACCCACAGCGGCAGCCGTAGAAAGAGAAAGGTATGAAGTCTTCTGTGCCACGAAGAAAATGTGGAAACAGAATATGACTGTCCATTTGTCGTGTCTGCACTTTTAAAATTCTGCCCATTTACATAGTTTCCAGATTTTGCTATGCTTTGTGTTTGTTCCATATAATTTACTAGATTTCAAGGCTAAATGAAACTATTGTGGTCATCTGATCTGACACATGGCACAGGTACATGCTGTGGTTCTTCCAGAAGTTTAATACTACAGTCCTGATGCAAAACTTTGAAGAGTAGGGGTCACTGCTATGCCAGGTTCATAAGCGATCTGCTGAGTTCTTCCAATTAATGGTCAAAATAACAGCATAATTTTTCCAATTGATTTTCAGAAGTGCAGATTGCTAGCCAAACATCTATGCTGCAGATAAAGCATATGCCAAGTAAAATATATGCATCTGTCTGAAACGTAATAAAACAACTGATCATTACGCTGACACCTTTTCACACTTCCTCTAAAAGTCTCAAATATTCTAAAAAAATCACTAAGGTTTGAAATCCAACCAAGTTTGAGGGCAATGTATTTTACTTTAAAGAAAAATAAATTGAAACAGGAATAGATTATGCTTTGCAAAAAGGGTCAGGGTCAAAATGACAGGCAGGTCAAGCAAGCTGAGTGGTCTTGAAGAGCCATTAAAATGGATGATTCTAACGAACAGTGCTTGAACGGAGCCCAGTGCAGGATTATAACCCTAGAAACAAAGAATGCAGACTATCACTACACCTCTGAAGTGGAGTTTTGGTTCACAGCAAACCAGGAACTCAATGTGCTGCCTCTGCAAAAATGTCCAACACAAACCTTGGCTGTACAAATATGAAATTGGTGACTGGAGTCACTGAAGGCAGGCTCAACTCAGTTACCATCTCACCTTCTCAAAAAGATGACTGAAGGGTGTGTTCATTATGCTGTATGTGATCCTGTATAGGAGAAATCCCAGACCTCCCTGAATAAGCAGAGAAAGGTATAATAGAAGTAAAACTGTAGCTTTAAAAGCAATTAAGCTATTGGGAATAAAAAAAATCCCAAACTTAAAAATGGTGGTTGTCTGTCTTTAGACATGTTTAAAATTAAGACCAACACCTTTCTGAAAGATGTGTGTTAGTCAACTACGTATTTTAAGGTTCATTGCAAGCATAACTATGCAAAGTATAATCACTTTGCTATTTAGGAGACTAGTCTTGATGAATTGAGGCCCCTATCTAACTGTGCAAGTCACAAAAGTTGGTCGCTCAAGGTCACACTACAAGGGTGCAACACAGACGCTTCAGTTATCCTGACCTGTAAACCAGTGTTTTTAATTATACGAGCAGTCATGGCAAGCAAAATAACATTAGCATGTATAGAGGTATTTTGGAGGCTGTTTTCCTTAAGAAAGTTATCTAAATCATTTTCCTTTTCCTGTAATTTTCAAATCCAATACTGACATTTACACTGCAGCCCCACAAAGCTCAATGGAGTAAAAGAAAAATCATGTATTGGAAAATGAGATATAAAACAACATGGGTTTAATTTCTTCCAAAAATATTTTCCTCTGCATAGGTCATAATGCTGCTAAACATGCACATGTCTGTTAACTGTCCATGTGCTTGGCACCCATACATAAATACGCCTGAAAAACTTCAGAGCAAGCTACCACAGGACAATGAAGTACCATGCAGATAGACCAGTACTGGAAGCAGAATAGCCAGAGCTCAGTGGTCTCCAGCCAGGCCTGTATTAGATATGCTCTAAGCTCCTTAAACATCAGAAAACTGACCAATGAGGAGTAATTCAAATTTCTAACATGATTGTCCTGGTTTCAGCTGGGATAGAGTTAATTGTCTTCCCAGTAGCTGGCATAGTGCTATGTTTTGGGTTCACTATGAGAAGAATGTTGATAACACACTGTTTTCAGTTGTTAAGTGGTGTTTAGACTAAGTCAAGGGTTTTTCTGCCCCTGATGCCCAGCCAGCAAGAAGGCTGGAGGGGCACAAGAAGTTGGGAGGGGACACAGCCAGAACACCCGACTTAAACTGGCCAAAGGGGTATTTCATACCATGTGATGTCATGCCCACTATATAAACAGGGGGGAGTTGAGCAGGGAGGGATCACTGCTCGGGAACTAACTGGGCATCATCGGTCAGCAAGTGGTGAGCAATTCCATTGTGCATCACTTGGTTTGTATATTCCAAACCTTTTATTATTATTGTCATTTTATTAATGTTATTATCATTATTAGTTTCTTCCTTTCTGTTCTATTTAAACTGTTCTTATCTCAACCCACAAGTTTTACTTACTTTCAATCCTCTCCCCCATCCCACGGGGGGCGGGGGGGAGTGAGTGGCTGTGTGGTGCTTAATTACCGGCCGCAGTTAAACCACGACAACGATTAAAATAAAAACCTAACTTGCAAAGAAATTCAGTTGCTTCTCTGCTTATTTTGTGTTACGCGTGAAGTTCTTCACAGAACGCAGTGATACAAACGTACGAAGCAATACAACATATAAACCCAAGCCGTTACAAATTCATCAGGGTCTGTTCAGATTCTACCAGTCATAACAACTGCAAAGCAAAGAATTAATAAAGTCATTTTTCTTCAATTGGCAACCAACGATTTGGAGACTAGATAACAAGAAAATATACATTTGCATATTACCTCTCTACCTCGATTTGAGCACCTTCCCTCTGGTTTTGGCTGTAAAAAGGGAAGAGTGCCATTTAGTGGTCAGGTAGATTTACTGCACCTTTTGAACGGAATGCAAGACTGTACACTGGTAATATTAGTACGAGAATTGCAAATGCCGAGTGATGGCACGGTTATTAATACTGTTGTTTTTCCTTGATGAAATACTGTAAATGTTTTTTGGAGGGGAAGGACGATGTTTTATTTAAAGCATGATTTGGAACCTGCACTGAATCTTTTTGTGCCTCATCTCCCCTAATAGCAAAGAACTACATGCTCTTTCTCCTGCACTCCACCACGTGATAATCTAGACAATAAATTTTATGAATACAGAAGAGGATACAGGGAAATTCTGTAGGTGCTGGCAGGAAGATAACTTGAAAACCTGTTCCAGAGAAAAAGTCATTATGTTCTAAAACAGCAGAACATGCAGAGGAAATAGGAGTAAAACACACATTACTGATTTTCACAGGATAACTCTCCAGCTGAAGATAAAGAGTAAATGGCCAAATTCACCTGGAGCTTTCTGTGGATTCATCAACTTAGGATTTCTGAACCCAAGGTGAACTGGTTAAATAGAAGCAAAAAGAGGAAAGCTCAATTCTCAAATTGCACCATTTGTCAAAGAAGATGAAGAGTGTTCATGAATATGGAAGACTGGTTGTGCATCTGTGAATCCAGCAAAATCTGGCCTAATGACTATTTAAATAGTGA
The DNA here is from genome assembly GCF_026419915.1 of Harpia harpyja. Taxonomy (NCBI): domain Eukaryota; kingdom Metazoa; phylum Chordata; class Aves; order Accipitriformes; family Accipitridae; genus Harpia; species Harpia harpyja. Next base: position 38,378,085 of record NC_068941.1, read on the forward strand.
GAACACATTCACAGCCCCACGTTCCATCTTCCCTTGGGAAATCTTCGATCTTTACTTCAGATGTCATGCCAGAGGCATCCAAGGAACCAGTCAAGTACAACAGATCCTTTTGAAAGTTAGCGGAGTGCGAATGGACCAGATTTCTAGAGGTACCTAAAAATGAAGATGAACCACTTTTTTCTAATCCACAGTGATTCTGGAGACATCTTTTACCTTCAACTAAATATCAGGGAATCTGGCCTAATATAAAATCAGCTATGTCCATCAGTGTCCACTGCTTGTTTCCAAGGGACAATACTCCCCTTTACTACATATTTATGTAGCTTGCTCCTAAAGGATGGCACACAAAAACACCAGATGCACACAAAAATCCAGGCTCTAGAAAAACTGTAACCTACATAGTGAAGCTGGATTAATTGGCTCCCAAGTTTCTAAAATGTAGCGCACATAATAGCACTGCTCCATTCTCATTCAAATGTCAACAGCCGTCACCTCCGCAACCTTATTTAAAATCCTAGCACTCACTGGAAGGAGTCCCACCTAACTTCAAGAATACTCTAGACACCAGGGCACAAAGGTTATCCTTGTCTCTTCGAAGGGAGGGTGACTAATGTGATCTTTGGTACGCAGAGCATTTACTTGTATTTTGGAGTGCATGACCACTGATTCTGGAACCCCCTTCCAACTAGTCCTTTAAGCCGCTGTGTAAAAGGTGATTTACTTCACTCTCTAGTGAACAATTATGCTCTTAGCTGATTGGAATTTAAGAGCCAGCCTAAGATTAACACTTGACATTTGTTGAAAGCCCTCCAATTTAAAAACAAGAATTATTTGGAAGTTACCCAATATTTTAAATATCATATGTATTAATCAAAATAAAACTTCACTTGTGATAAAATCTTAAATATGAATGTTATGTACTTAATTTAATCTACAGTTAAGATAATATTCAAAACATAAAGATCCAAAAATTGAAGGAAACATACTTAGCACATCCTCCTTAAAAACCTCTCCTAATTGTCCTATATGATTAATTTGTATTCATCAGTGGCATTTGAACCAGCTAGATGCTTTATACACTCAACAGCATAAAAAAGCTGGAAAATCAGCTATCTAAAATAACATTATTGCATTTGAAAGAGTAACTCCTGTTTCAGTCAAAATACAGTTTTATAGCCCTGCAATAAATATATATAAAACAAGACCACTTGGATGTAAGATGCCATGCATAAAATGTGCTAAAGTTACTGTGCTTAGGCCATCAGCACCCATTTAGATTTAGAAAGCAGGCAATGCATTTTCTACTCAACAAAGATTTCTCACTGTATGCTTTTAGTTTTCTTTCATATGTTCAGTTTCTCTTTATTATCTTTGGTTTCAGAGGTACTGTCTAGTGTAACAACATAAAGCATAAAATACTGTTATGAGATAGCTGCAGTCCCCTGGGATTAAACACTTGACCAAGGTTTCATTTGACTACCATTCCCTGTCTGCCTCTGTACAACTGTACAAGCAATGTGGATAGTAATGATTTCATACAGAACTGCTACCCACAGATGAAAAATGCTATGAAAGAGCAATACATTAAAATTTGATATTGATACTACTTCTGAATTCTGAGCATCTATTTTTATTTTTAGATCTACTAATGGGTTTGTTGCTGAAATCTGTTTTTAATATGAAATAATACATTAAACATTTTGCAACCTGTCAATGCCAAGACAGCAGAAAGACTATTCAATCTAGCTAGCAAATGATTCCCAGAGCTGTACTGTCAGTATTAATGATGTCAGACCACAAACATGAAAGAAAGGAACGATTACTTACTTTACAGAACCATGATTCCTTCCAATAGAGTAGGAAGCAAAGATGGCACAGTAAGGTATGGTTCACTGCTGCTTCAGATAGGATATACATAGCCCCCTGGTGCTTCCCAAGGAAGATTAAGAATGACAGAAGGACCAACACTCCTCCTCAGTCCCTTGAAATTCAAAGATGTAACAAGTAGCTAAAGATTGAAAACTAAGTTTGAGAGTCAAGATGATTGTGGGATCAAGGTTGACCATTAAGATCTCCAAGACATACATTTACTGTGGGGTACATGAAACTTTCCTTCTTAGATAACTATTTTAACTATTGTATTTATAAAAAAAGCAGCCAACAAGTGGTGTCTTTTCAGGACAGTGGAAGACAGGATTTCTGGCTGTATCAGTCAGAAATAACAGCCCTCAGCTTGGTGTCTGACCTAGCAGCTAAAACCTAAGGGACAGAAAGTTTTAACCAGTTCTGGGGGTCACGCTTATGTTACTCTCTGTGATTTTCTGATGTTGGCATAGTCCTGAAGGAGCCAGAGCAGGTAGCTTGTCTTCTAGTTGCAAGAACATGTTGAGAGCAAGAGAAATGTTAGTAAACCAGAAAGAAACTGTGAGATAACATATGGTCTCCACTTCAGCAGTCTTTGTGCAGAAACAGCTTAACATTAAAACCATCCAGTTATGCCTCTAAATAATAAGGAAATGCATTGAAAAGGTGTATACAAAGCGTATGAAAAATAAAACCTTATGTAAAGTCCAGGATACAGCTAATGCGCACCCAGTAGCTCTTCTCAGTAGGAGTTTCCCACACCTCAGTTAAAGACTATGACATGAAGATGTGCAGCCTGCTGTGGAGGTTAGCAGTGATGAGGTCCTTCTGCTGATGTACAGAGGTCTGTACAGTCAATTACCACATGCATTAGCTCTGTTGTCTCTTCCTTGGTTATGGAATATCTAACGTCATGAATATAAAGAGAATGAAGAAATATTTCTAAATAAATTAATCAAAACCTGTTTGAAGTTCATCACACAGCAGTGTATTAGGCAATCTCCAGGTTCTGCCTTGCTGACACATGGAAAACAAGGGAAGTAACAACAATTTGGGGTTTTATAGTTACTCATAGGACAATGAAACATCACAAGAAATGTTTGTGGGCCAAGACATGACTACTAAAAACAATGCAGTCACAAGCATTTGGAGGGCACTTGCAAAGTCACACAGGTACATCTCCAGTGACACGTCCTTGAAAGATGGCAAAACGCAGCCATCTTGCATGAATTTTTGTGTAACAGACGCTGATATTTACACAATGTCTTCCAAACAAATAAAAATAAAACTGCAGGAAACGAAGAACTGATTTAAAAGAGAGCTCATCAACCAAGAGAGGGTTCCCTTGATAGGGTCCACAGTAAATGTCTCAACTAACCAAGATTCAAGAAACTACTGGGTTAGTACTACCTTCCAGTCTCCAGCTTCTTGCTTTGAAATCTCAAGAAGAATGGTGCTTTGCTTGCTAGAGTCACTGAAAGGAAAGGCAGAAAAACCCTGCCAAATTTTCTAGTGAATATAAGGCATGAAAATAAATGCTTTTGTTTCCCCAAGTGTTTAATACCAAAAAGTATCACATTTACTGTCAGAAACTGAACGTTTTTTCTTTTTTTAAAAATAGTGCATTTATTAAGTACTCACACAGAGATTCACAAGTGTTAGTTTAGACTCACAGTAAAAAACAAACAAACAAAAAGCCAACCAAACAAAAAAAAAAAACAGAGAAAGGTCTACATCCAGGATTTCAACACTACCAGATATATTCCTGGCACAAGGCTGTACTGCTCCAGACTTATCCCAGCAGAAATCCCAGAAAACAATGAGGACTGAAAGGGACTGTAGGCCCCACCACATGCTGCAGCAATGCTCAGCTTGATGTGCAGTGCCGGGGCTCTGGGAGGGAAGAAGGCTCCAAAGCAGTCGTTGCCTGCTCCTGACAGTAGGTAAGGCAGAGGTGGGCATGGTCCTGCCAGCAGGCAAGGCCAGGTAGCCCCAGCCCTACGAGCCAGCTGCCAGAGCCATGGTGACAAGGGCTACAAGAAGTTTCTCTGCCCAGTTGAGCAAAGGCAAATAAGGGGTCAACTCTTACATTAAGTCAACGGTGCTTCCCAAGGCACCTCTGGAGGAAATACAAGTGCTAAACTGCTTTATTACATCCATCTTCGAGTGAAAGCTCAGTCTAGCTTTTCCTTGTTTTTATAGGCTTACCTGAGATTGTGAACCAAGGCTGAAAATACAACTTCGGTATATCACTGAAACTGGAAGGCAAAGAAAAAATACAAATTCTTCTGCATTTTAAAAATCTCAGCACTATCAACTAAATTATTTTTTGAGTGTTTGAAGTTGGCCATACTTTGTTGTGATCCCTGCCAGCAGAGCCCTGCCCTCTAAGGTCTCCATGATGATAGAGTACAGAAACAACAATATACAGAATTTTAAGCTTATCAACACTACCTTTTCATTGTTAATGATGAGCGTGAAACAAAATTTACAGAGCTGCTACAAAAGTATATGAAAGATGTTTAAGCATTTAATAATATTTATTTTAACAATACTTAAAAATAGCTATGCCATAGCGTAAACTTCTGTAAGTTTTTATAAGTTCTACCTAAAAAATTGAATAGGAAAGCTTTTTTAAAGCAAGAATTTCCTGAAATTGTATATACCGTCTACATTCATGCATGCACATTGTCATTTGAAGGTTAACACTGGGCACTTCTGTTAATAGCATACCACAGATGTTACCACAAATCTAAGCATAACAAACATGCTGAACAGAAAACTTAAGAGCCCAGTTAACCTCTCCTTAATGTTAAAGGGGTAAGAAGAAAGAGGCACATGAGAAACCTCACTGCTGTTAAGCTTGTTTGGGAAAAGGTTCGTCTAATGCGTATCGTGTACGTTGCTTAGAATACTTAACAACAAAAAGAAAATGATTTGTTGCATACTCCAGTGGCTTGCTCCCTCCCTCCCATGTGCCATCAGCTTTACAGGTAAATGAACTGGCAAGCTGCAAAACACCAGTCCTGATGGGAAGCTTCAGCCACGTGTTTCCTTTTATCCTGTATTTCTGTATATGCAAGCAGGAGGCATTCAATTCCTGCCACTCCGCTACCTACTAAATAGAAGACCGTTCCCCTCCCAGTTACAGAGTATCTCTGCTCTCGATTTTTAGGAAAATGTAACTGCCTGTTTAAAGCAAATTTTCTGATTTTTCACTGAACAAACAACAAAGGCAAGGGCTGAAATCAATTTGGATAAAATATCTTAGAAATATTTCTACAGAGAAAACAAAAGTACTACTTCATACATTACAAGCTCTGTTTGCAGGTCAACTATGACCGTGCTGTGAAACAGGTATTTCACAGTTTTGACTATGGAGCTGCATTCCCTTGAGAGGTATTTTCACAGTTTAGTTACTATTATTGCAATGTGAGAATGCTAAAGTCCAATATAATAGAAATTACCCTTGCATATAATTTGCAGGAATGCTTTGTCATGTACATAAATTAGTAATGCTATTAGGATAGGAATATTCAGCAACAGTAGTTAATTTTAAAAATTTTACATAATAAAATTTATATTAACACAGCACTAACTTTGAATTTTTAAGAACCTCATAATCAGCGATGAAGAAGTAAGCAATCCACTTAAGTAGCTTACACTGTGTGTTACGGTGCACATTCAAGCGGGCAGTTATTTCAGAAAGCTCCAGATCCAGGTCAAATCAAGTGCAAAATCTTACTAATATTAGTGAGGAAAAAAGCACAAAGAACATGCATGCACTGCATTTTGTGTGCTGAATAAAAATAGGCAAATAAATGCTCATTTCTGTGGAGTGCTGTGGACTACTTCTCTATGTGAACATGAAAAAAAGTTTGTAAAAGCACAAAAAAAAGGTTTAGCTGTTCTTTGCACCTTTGAAATTCATGCAATATTCACTTAATTCAGAAACTAGCTCTCAGGGCCCATAGCTAATCAGCAAAGTTACTGCTAATATCAAAAAGCATTTTGACTCACTAAGAAAAAAAACATGATCACACCTTAAATTTTAATTCTTTTTCTAATCTTTTAAACGTCTAAATTTCTTATGGGCTTCAGATATGTACCATTGCCTCCCTGATACAGAGTGCACATACCGTGGAGACCATACACTGTAAAAAAATCCCACAGGGTCTAGCAAAGGCATAAGCAGGGCCACGACCCTGATACATAATGAGAACGGTGGCAAAGGTACACTTTGTAGAAGAATTTGCTCTTTAAGAATCTGATTAACCTTTATTAATTAGGTACTGGATAGAGAGGAATTATCATTCAACTTCTCAGTAACTTGTTGTGTTGATTTTATAGTGATATGACTAAACCTGTAGTTGCTGTAAATGCAATACTCTTTTTGGATTTTGTTTTCATTGGCATGGCTTTTTAGGGATACTGATACACATTCACTTAAAAATGTAGAGCCTCTATATGACATAGTTACCTTGTTACCAGGTTGCTAATTATGGCTGAAATTAACAGTATCATATAAGATTTTAAAATAATTATGTAACATGCGGGTACAGATTAAACTTACTGACACATAAGCAAATAAACACCATCAGAATTATTCTGCCTACAACACACCCTGTGTGGTCCAGGGTCACAGCTCAAGACCACAAACCATCCCATCAACACGTTTTGGACTCTGCTGGCTTCAGGTACACAGGAACAACAATTCTGATGGAGGGGTTAGGGGGCAGGTGGGGATGAGGGCGCAGAAGGATAGGATACAATTTCTCCACATGTTGCAGTATATCAGATAATCAAACCACCCAAGTTTTCCCTAGTGCTTAAGAATACAATCAGGGTGCAGAAAGTTATATGAGGGATGAATTTGGCTTTTTGTGCTGTTATCTTTGTGGTTTTGAGCATATGCCTATTAAGTTCTGCAAAATCTTTTCTACAAAAAGATGAGGTTTTCTTCTCTATTGCTAAAGTCTCCCACATAAAGAGAGGAGAATGGATGAGAAGAGACATAGTTCTAATCCAGAACAGAAACTCCCAGGTTACCACATTATTCTGGCCTTTTTATTATAGTACCTATATATAGGAATTCCCTGTACTTACAAATCAATTTTTATGAAATGAATTATCACCTCTTTACTGAATTATATATATTTAACTCCTTGTCCTGGTTTCAGCTGGTATAGAGTTAACTGTCTTCCTAGTAGCTGGTACAGTGCTATTTTTTGAGTTCAGAGCGAAGAATGTTGATAACACTGATGTTTTCAGTTGTTGCTCAGTAGTGTTTAGACTAAAGTCAAGGATTTTTCAGCTTCTCATGCCCAGCCAGCAAGAAAGCTGGAGGGGCACAAGAAGTTGGCACAGGACACAGCCAGGGCACCTGACCCAAACTGGACAACAGGGTATTCCATACCATGTGATGTCCCATCTAGTAGAGGAACTGGGAAGGGAGGGCGGGGAATGGCCGCTCGGGGACTAGCTGGGTGTCGGTTGGCGGGTGGTGAGCAATTGCACTGCGCATCATTTGTACATTCCAATCCTTTCATTATTGCTGTTGTCATTTTATTAGTGTTATCATTATCATTATTAGTTTCTTCTTTTCTGTTCTATTAAACCGTTCTTATCTCAACCCAGGAGTTTTACTTCTTTTCCTGATTTTCTCCCCCATCCCACTGGGTGGGGGGGAGTGAGTGAGTAGCTGCGTGGTGCTTAGTTGCCTGCTGGGGTTAAACCACGACACTCCTTGTTATCCCAAATGTAGGTAGACTACGGTCATAAGTACAGGAAGAAATAAAATAATTTAAAAATCCCAACTTCTACCAAAGCATACTTCTACAGTAATTTTTCCCTGTGGCCCTAAGTCACATATTTCATGCACTTCATAGCCACTGAATTGCTGCTTTCCTTAATTCACATATTCCATTCAAGCACTTTATAGCCACTGAATCACAGCTTTCCTTTATATCTTCATATTTCCAATCAATGCTGGTAGTTGAAACTCTGTATTTGCAGAATCATAAAAGCATATTCCTTTATAAAGTAAAAAAAAAGCTCTAAGGATTTTTAAAAGTACTTAAGCATACAAGATATCATAGTTAAACTGAAAGTGCATTTTGACTGAACCTTGAAATAACCTTTTTCAGACAAAACTGGAATGCAGATGAAGAGCCTAGACATAAAAGAAAATGGTCATCATTCCTAAATCCATCAATGACACAGCAAAACTTCAGTAAGCAGATCAGTGCATTGTGCTCCTGTTTTCTGAATTCCAGCCTTCCATTTTGTCCATCGTGTGAAAAGGTAAAGCTAAGGCCCAAGTTTTTTACACAGATGTGCACATTGCTTTGTTTAGGCTGTAGGGCTTAACTGAACCAAGCTTTAATAGATCCAAAAGTTTTAACAACTACAAAAGACAACACCTAGCTCTTTTTGGACTCAGGACTTTGGCCTGATTTCAACAGTCCTGGGAGCCTCCTGGGAGCCTGTATCTCACTGAATGTCAGAGGAAGAACCCAAAGTAACCAAGTGCCTTTATAAAATAAGACTTGTGCTCTGAGGTCAGTTAGGTCTTGCAATGTGAAGCACAATACCTTTAAAAACCAGGACACAGACCCTTAGCTGAGGAAAACTGGGATAACTCAAATTGAGCATGCATATCTTACATATATGTGTGGTTCAACACGGCTGTTTAATCAGTCCTCTTGGTAGCTTGGGAAAACAAGCAGTATAAAGCATCCATGTACTAGAAACAGAAATAGCATGTTCAGCTAGCTAAAGCAGATATGTACAATAATGTAGTCCCTATACAAGATCAACGTCTCTTCACAGACATATAAAATTGGAGGGAGGACTCACTCTTGCTTCCAGTTATCCTCTTAGCCACAAGAGTTTTTTTGGAGTAAATGTTAATTTGAATTTTAAGTAACACCCTCTGAAGCCACCATTTATTACCTGACTCTGTAAAGGACAGCTAACACCTTAAAATGCTACAGCATTAATTATGTATATAAATCACTACACAAAGGACATGCAGTTAATTTTAATCATTAATTAATTGTTTGCTGGTTTTGTTACAAAGACTCAAGGCTTAATTAAGTACCACAGGAATAGTCTTTCATGTTTTCTGACAGACACTGTCATAGATGAAACGTTCAGAGACTTTCTTCCTCCTCCCAATTAGGCTTACGTCCTCTACAGTCATCCTACCAATTCAAGGCACTATAACAAAGCATATTAAGAAACATCCCATGGAGATAAGCATGACAGACCTACCTGCAGTTGACCACATACTCCCAGAGCTCTTCCTTTAAAGCCTCTGAGACTCTACTGAGTACTCATTCATACAACTGAACGCTATCATAACACTATTTATGCTGCACATAGTAGAGCTATATTGCTTGTTTTCCAGCTTCTCTGAAATTTTCAGAGACTATCAGAGAGTCTTATATGGTTGAGACTGCTGTTACAGTTAAAATTCATTGACTTGAGACCTACGCACTGCCAGAATCTCAACCTGCACAGGGCTGTTCAGGTAATTTATTAAAAGATGTTGCAACTTCTTTTGCTAAAGAGTAAAGGATAAAACTGTGCAGATAGCTAAATATGAAAAACAGCTCGAACAACAGAAGTGATAATTAATTTAAAAGAAAACAGTGAGGTACTGTTAAACCAAGATAAGAGTGTGTCCATGTATGACAGCAGTTATGCTCCACCAGTTTCTAAACCAATATACTTAAGTTGGTACAATTTGTCATACAAGCACTATGATACAGCCTCAGAAAAAACTTTTGCCTTCTCACTAAAAACTCACATAAGCAGTTAATAAATACAACTCTCTTGCTCTGGGTCATCTGAAAAGAATCTTACTTCACCGTTTTGCCAGGATTTAGCTTTTCCACACTCTAGTTGTCAAGGCAAATCCTTCAGCTGCATCTAAATTCTCTCTTACAACAAAGATTATAAAAACAGACACATATAAAACAGAGGGAATTCTTTCTTATTTCAAAATGTTATTATTTATTTTATGATTTATTTTATTATTTCATAGCAGTAGTATTCATCCAGAGCAGTTGATACCAAACAGCGGTATTTCTACCACAAAGAGGCTACTAAGCCAAAAGCTCATTAACTAACAGACCCTTGAACAATGAGCTGATGAATGTGTGATCCTGACATACATGGACACAGGTAAGGAATTTACATTGCTGAGCTACATATCTTCACCTTTAGCCCTGGAAGAGTACGGATGTTTCTTACCTTTAATGCACTCTTCCAGGATGTCCACCTTTGTGGCATATGCAGGAGTCTAAGCTTTTCTCCAACCCACAGACGGTCAATTGAGTTCTGTTGTTATTTATTTTCCATGTAAACATGGAACACTTTGGGAAATACACTTCATTTAATGACAGCAAGGCTGAGAAGAACAAGTTACCTTTTAAAAGCAACATGAGCACCAAAACCAAACTATTGAAATCGGTACTATTAAACTTTATGTTTAGGCACCTAGTAAGCATTCATGGACAGTCAAACACAGAAAAGCAAAGACTAAGTGTGGATCTGAAAGTTAAAGTGTAAATTTGACTGACCAAAGCCAAACCATTTGCCTTCTTTGAGAGTTCTATTTAAACACCAAAAGATATAAGAATATTTGTATTATTTTCAGGACTGGTGTATGTATTTTATGAAAGCATCATCTCAGCATGACTGTGTATGGAAGAGTCTCACGAGGCCCTGCATTTATTCTCAAAATTATTCTAGAGCAAATACACTCCATTTATTACTATAACCTTTTTCTTTCCCTTGTGGCAACATCAGAATGTTTAACGTAGCCTCTGGGTTTCTTTTTAGGCTAATGAATCATCGCTAATAAAAATCAGAAGCTCACAGTTCTGTTGATTGAAAAACCTGTTGATTAAGACCAAGAAGAGTAAAAAAGTCAATTTCCTCCTTTTTACACTCTTTCCTCCACTAATGAAGTAAGAGATCAAACAAAATTTTAAGTCTGGACATTTAGTTTTTTAAGAAAGTGAGCAGATTAGAATCAGAATATGCAACAGAAGCAAACTTACTGAACAAGATGGTATTTACCTGGATGTTTTCTTTACTACAAAGAAGAAACCATATTGCTTCATAGAAGTCATATACAGTATACCACATACAAATACAATGTGGTAATCGCTTGTATTTATAGCTCTGTGTGTATTAAGAGACTGAACTTGTATTGGTTTTGTGTGGCAAGGTTTTGGTAGCGGGGGGGGGGGGGGGGGGGTTACGGGGTGGCTTCTGTAAGAAGCTGCTGGAAGCTTCCCCTGTGTTCGAGAGAGAGCCCATACCAGCCGGCTCTAAGACGGACCCGCCGCCGGCCAAGGCCGAGCCAATCAGCGATAGTGGTAACGCCTCTGTGATAACATTTTTAAGAAGGGAAAAAAAAAAGTTGGGACAGATGGAAACAGCAGCCAGAGAGAGGAGTGAGAACATGTAAGAGAAACAACCCTGCGGACACCAAGGTCAGTGAAGAAGGAGGGGGAGGAGATGCTCCAGGTGCCGGAGCAGAGATTCCCCTGCAGCCCCTGGTGAAGACCATGGTGAGGCAGGCTGTCCCCCTGCAGTCCAGGGAGGTCCACGGTGGAGCAGATATCCACCTGCAGCCCGTGGAGGACCCCACGCCGGAGCAGGTGGGTTCCCGAAGGAGGCTGTGACCCCGTGGGAACCCCGCGCTGGAGCAGGCTCCTGGCAGGACCTGCGGATCTGTGGAGAGAGGAGCCCACGGAGCAGGTTTTCTGGCAGCACTTGTGACCCCGTAGGGGGCCCACGCTGGAGCAGTCTGTGCCTGAAGGACTGCACACCGTGGAAAGGACCCATGCTGGAGCAGTTCGTGAAGAACTGCAGCTCATGGGAAGGACCCACGTTGGAGAAGTTCGTGGAGGACTGTCTCCCGTGGGTGGGACCCCATGCTGGAGCAGGGGAAGAGTGTGATGAGTCCTCCCCCTGAGGAGGATGAAGCGGCAGAAAATAACGTGTGATGAACTGACCGTAAACCCCATCCCCGTCCCCCTGTGCCGCTGGGGGGTTGGTAGAGAATCCGGGAGTGAAGTTGTGCCCGGGAAGAAGGGAGGGGTGGAGGGAAGGTGTTCTGAGATTTGGTTTTATTTCTCATTACCCTACTCCGGTTGATTTGTAATAAATCGAGTTAATTTTCCCCAAACTGAGTCTGTTTTGCCCATGACAGTAATTGGTGAGTGATCTCTCCTGTCCTTATCTCGACCCACAAGCTCTTTGTTATATTTTCTCTCCCCTGTCCAGCTGAGAAGGAGGGGGAGTGATAGAACGGCTCTGGTGGGCTCCTGGTGTGCAGCCAGGGTTAACCCATCACAGTCTTTTTGGTGGAGAATGCGGGCAATTACTGTAGTTGTTGTTGTTGTTGTTTGGGTCCCTGCCTCGAGCATGGTGTCCTCAGATGCAGTCTGGGTCCCTGCCTCAACTGTGGTCCTCAGAGTGTTGAACTATGGCTCGGTAGGCATAGGCCAGGCCCCAGTACAGTGCGAGAAGCTGCTGGTTTTCACTGGGATAGGCAAGGCACCTTTCTATCAGGTGGCACGTCAGTTTGCCAGGGTTACTTGCCTGTTCAGGTGTAAAGTCCCAGATTATGGGAGGTGATAACCGTCCTAGGAATCTGCCCAAATCCTTCCATATACCCTGCCACCCAGGGACCGGTCGCTTGAAGGCACCTTTCAGTATTGCCTCACCCGAAACTTGTCTTCTCTTATACCAGGACGAGACCAGATTCCACAATACCCATAATATACCACCAGTATTAATTATTAGTACTGAACAACTCACATAAGGGTGAACAAGGACCTCGGGAGCCTGCATAATAAAACCATTCACATCAATGCCCGGTAGGGAGAGGGAGATGTGTTCCCTCATCTCCTCCACAAGATAGCTCCCACAACACAGCAAAGCCATCAGTGCCAGGACAAAGCACATAGATATTATTTGTATTAGTATGTTCCCGAGTTCCTTCATTCTCCCCACAGGATAGCTCCCGCAGCACAACAAAGCCATCAGTGCCAGGGCAAAGCACACAGCCATTATTTGCGTTACCATGTTCCCAAACTCAGCAAGGTAGAGATATGCAAGCAGCCAACAATCTCCGTGACCTGCACAGGAGCTTGCCACTTAATAACTAGCTACGGCACGTTTAATGCAAAACTGCCGTTGTCTTGCCCCACGTTGGGCGCCAAAAAGGACTGTAGTGGGTTGACCCTGGCTGGATGCCAGGTGCCCACCAAAGCCGCTCTATCACTCCCCCTTCTCAGCTGGACAGGGGGGAGAAAATATAACAAAAGGCTCGTGGGTCAAGATAAGGACAGTTTAATAAAGTGAAAGCCAAGGTTGCGCGCGAAAGCAAAGGAAAACAAATGATATTATTCTCTACTTCCCATCAGCAGGCGATGTCTAGCCACTTCCTGGGAAGCAGGGCTTCAGAACACGTAGTGGTTGCTCCGAAAGACAAAAATGCCCCCCTTCCGTCTCCCTTTACTTAGCTTTTTATATCTGAGCTGATGTCATATGGTATTGAATATCTGTTTGGTTAGTTTAGGTCAGCTGTCCTGGTTATGTCCCCTCCCGAGATCTTGCCCTGCCCCAGCCTGCCATTGAGACTGAACTAAATCCCTGTGGCAATGAGGTTTAAACTGTCAGTTATCAGTAATATGGCATCTCTTTACTACTTTTACATCACATAAAGAACAGTTTAAATAATAATGTTGCCTACATTGTTTCTGATTTGTTACCCCCATCAAGAAGAAAAAAAAAAGAAAAGAAAAAAAAGAGATTTGCATCTTATATCAGTATTCGTTAAGTTTAAAATAAGTGGCTGTTACAGAAAATCATAAAAAAATACAATTTTGATTAAGAGTCAGGGTCACAGAGGTAAGAAACACAACAGTGGAACTCCAAGCACATCTGTTCACTCATCTCACCGTCTATTTTTCCTCTGCATCACTTCGGGCATCACTCAAGATCTATGAATGCTAGATACGAATCAAAATAAGGAAAAAGCTGAAACATGGAAAACTCTCAAGACAACTGGCCATCATCTCATAACTGAGGTAATGGAAAGCTGATAGGAAACACACCGTAGGAAACATCCTGTATTGGCAGGAAAAAGGAAGAAGAAAAACAAAAATGAACATGCCAGATGAGGTAATTAGCTCTCTCCATCTGTAACTTCTGTGTTATCCAACCCTACTAGGTGAACGGAATGCTGCTGGTGATGTGATTAGCAATGAATGAGGTAAAGCTGGCATGTAAAATTTCAACAGTAAGCTTTAGGGTTATTTGCCTACTGCTGTCAACAGGCATTTTATACTAGTTGGAGCAATCATGACAAATTCTTTTTCAAATACATTGGCTTTCACTGCAGGTATTTGGAAACAACCCAGTAAAATGAGGCTTGTTAGGCATAGCTGGAGATTGAGTTTATCTCGTATTTAGGAAGTCATCTCTATAGCTGTTGAAGTTAGCAACTTAATTTGTTTTGAATTTAAAAATTAAAATTAATGGCAGCAAAAGAAAACAATTTTCAGCTCAATTTCAGCATAATGAACAGGAGCTGCATACATAAACAACAAAAGTGTTCTGCATTTTAAGATTACATGGTGAACTTGAATCTCCAGCAGTTCTTCAAATGGAATTCCCATTTCAGTCAATTATAGACTGTTTACTCCATTGCTTTTTGAGCCTTCAAACACCACTGGGTTTAATTAATTAAACAAATAAGCAACAGTTTGATTAAACAAGTGCCCATGCAAAAGCCATTGAAAAATCAGGATCAAGGAAACCTTTTCAGCAACTTCAAGAGACTTTGCGATCAGGCTCTGCAAGACCACATCAATAATGGTCTACCAGGAAAATAAATAAAAGACAAATAAGATAACTGAGATTCTGCAGATATGTATCTGTATGCATGTGACTACAGCTTTACCACAGAACCTAACAGGCATCTAGCACTTCTCAAATACAACCCAGTTGTATTTGCAAACAAAACACAGATTGAGCCCTTATATCTGTTTTAAGAAGCCAAGATAGAATCCACAAAAACAACAGTAGGATTCATGTCAGCAGGCATCTACACCTGGGTTAGCTGTTTAGATGCCTTTATAGCCCATGCAGAGAAATGGGCACATCTGAAGTATGTCTCACGACAAGCAGTGGTGCTCATCGGCCACTGAGCATAGAATAGTCCACGATGGTTCAAAAGTAGATTTCTAAGATTATGCAATATGAATTTCAGCCCTGGGCAGTGACAGAGAGAAAAGGGGAGAGAGAGTGGCCAGGTGTAGAAGTAACAGTTTGAAGTTGTCTGCACTCATGCTCTGAGGACAGTGAGAGACATTGTAGGAAAAAGTGATACAGCTCTGGATGTCAACTTAGACACTCAAAACGCCTGCTGTTAATACTAATGAAGGACTTGCAGTTAAGACAGGTCTGAAGTCCTAGGGATTTAGCTTCTGCCTGGATATTTAGCCAAACCAACTAAAGACTGAGTGAATAGCACCAACAGCTTACTTGGGATAGCTTGCAAGATCATCGCTATCCATCTGCCCATGCAGAAAAATGTCTGAGCAGCTCTTAAATCATCTCCTGAACCACATTTTAAGGTAAATCACCATTGAATCATAGAATCATAGAATCATTTAGGTTGGAAAAGACCTTCAAGATCATCGAGTCCAACCATCAACCATGCCCACTAAACCATGTCCTGAAGTACCCCGTCTACTCGCTTTTTGAATACCTCCAGGGATGGTGACTCAACCACTTCCCTGGGCAGCCCATTCCAATGTTTGACAACCCTCTCAGTAAAAAAATTTTTCCTAATATCTAACCTAAACCTCCCTTGCCTCAACTTGAGGCCATTTCCTCTTGTCCTATCTCCAGACACCTGACAGAAGAGACCAACACCCACCTCACTACAACCCCCCTTCAGGTAGTTGTAGAGAGCGATAAGGTCTCCCCTCAGCCTCCTCTTTTCTAGACTGAACAGCCCCAGATCCCTCAGCTGCTCCTCATAAGACTTGTGCTCCAGGCCCCTCACCAACTTGGTTGCCCTTCTCTGAACACGCTCCAGCAACTCAATGTCTTTCTTGTAGTGAGGGGCTCAAAACTGAACACAGTACTCGAGGTGCGGCCTCACCAGTGCCGAGTACAGGGGAACAACCACCTCCCTGTTCCTGCTGGCCACACCATTTCTGA
The DNA here is from genome assembly GCF_026419915.1 of Harpia harpyja. Classification (NCBI taxonomy): domain Eukaryota; kingdom Metazoa; phylum Chordata; class Aves; order Accipitriformes; family Accipitridae; genus Harpia; species Harpia harpyja. The sequence goes on from NC_068941.1 coordinate 38,394,207, forward strand.
TACAGGCCAGGATGCTATTGGCCTTCTTGGCCACCTGGGCATGCTGCCGGCTCATATTCAGCCGGCTGTCAACCAGCACCCCCAGGTCTTTCTCTGCCGGGCAGCTTTCCAGCCACTCTTCCCCAAGCCTGTAGCACTGCATGGGGTTGCCGTGACCGAAGTGCAGGACCCGGCACTTGGCCTTGTTGAACTTCATACAATTGGCCTCAGCCCATCAGTCCAGCCTGTCCAGATCCCTCTGTAGAGCCTCCCTACCCTCAAGCAGATCGACCCTGCCTCCCAACTTGGTGTCATCTGCAAACTTGCTGAGGGTGCACTTGATCCCCTCATCCAAATCGTTGATAAAGATATTAAACAGAACAGGGCCCAACACCGAGCCCTGGGGAACACCACTTGGTGACCGGCCGCCAACTGGATTTCACCCCATTCACCACAACCCTCTGGGCTCGGCCATCCAGCCAGTTTTTCACCCAGCAAAGAGTACACTTATCCAAGCCACGAGACACCAGTTTCTCAAGGAGTATGCCATGAGAGACAGTGTCAAAAGCCTTGCTGAAGTCAAGGAAGATAACATCCACAGCCTTTCCTTCATCCACTAGGCGGGTCACCTGGTCATAGAAGGAGATCAGGGTGGTCAAGCAGGACCTGCCTTTCGTAAACCCATGCTGACTGGGCCTGATCCCCTTCTTATCCTGGACTTGCCATGTGAGTGCTTTCAAGACAAACTGTTCCATAATCTTCCCCGGTACCGAGGTCAGGCTGACAGGCCTGTAGTTCCCCGGATCCTCCCTCCAACCCTTCTTATAAATGGGAGTCACATTGGCAAGCCTCCAGTCCTCTGGGACCTCCCCTGTTGACCAGGAACGCTGATAGATGATAGAGAGTGGCTTGGCAAGGACCTCTGCCAGTTCCCTCAGTACTCTTGGATGGATCCCATCAGGTCCCATAGATTTGTGAGTGTCCAGATGGCGTAGCAGGTCCCTAACTAATTCCTCCTGGATTAAGGGGGGTATGTTATGCTCTTCATCCTTACCTTCCAGCTCAAGGGGTGGAGTACCCTGAGGATAACTGGAGTCACTATTAAAGACTGAGGCAAAGAAGGCATTAAGTACCTCAGCCTTTTCCTCATCACTGGTTGCTACGTTCCCTTCTGTATCCGTTAAGGGATAGATATTCTCCTTGGGATTCTTTTTACTATTAACATATTTGTAAAAACATTTTTTGTTGTCCCTTACAATAGTGGCCAGATTTAGTTCTAGCTGAGCTTTTGCCTTTCTAATTTTCTCTCTGTATGATCTAACAAGATCCCTGTACTCCTCCCAAGTTGCCCGCCCTTTCTTCCAGAGATGATAAACTCTTCTTTTTTTCTTGACTCCTAGCAAAAACTCCCCGTTCAGCCAGGCCGGTCGCTTTCCTCGGCAGTTCAACTTGCGGCACATGGGAATAGCCCAGTCCTGAGCCATTAAGATTTCCTTCTTAAAGAATGTCCATCCCTCCTGGACCCCTTTGCCCTTCAGGACCATCTCCCAAGGGACTCTCTCAACCAGTGCCTTGAAGAGGCCAAAGTTTGCCCTCCGGAAGTCCATAGTGGTGGTCCATTGATCTTGATTTGTCTTAAAATGCCAAGTTCTAAACTGCAGAGGCTCAGTCAGGGAAGTGATTCATTAACAGCTCAGACACCTAGGCAGGGGGCACAGGCTTACTAACAGGACAGCTCTCAATATTAACTAAATCATAGAGTAGAAACATGATTCTAAATAGCTAGCAATAGTAAAACATATAGAGAAAGGCACGTTTCCATGCCGTTCGAAGTCTTCAAATATAGGAAATTCCTGCAAGTCATGAGCACAACCAAGGCAGACCCTATGTGGGCAGATACATGAAGAAAAACCAAACTCATATGTCTCTAGTAGAAGGAAGATTGCAATTACACACGACCAAAAAAAGAACTGAAATAATTTAAAAATGCTGAATACAACCCATGGTGTAAGAGTGACATGGAAAAAAACTCTCAAAATTACAGCTCACCTAAATGACTGACACTAATTATGACAATGACACGAAACTACAATGCACGAAGAAATACTCATCCTACAAAAATGTTTCACATTAATATAATTAGGCGAGATTCATATATCAATAATTGACAACACTTACTTCTTCCAGCTAAGTGGCTTTAAATAACTTCATATGAAATACAATGAATGTAGGTTACTATGGTGATCAGTATAATTCAGGAATAATTGGTTTATATTTTAAACAAACACGTTTGATTCTTCAACCTGAGGCTCAGAAAACATTTAGTAGCCTCTTTGAACTTCAGTTTTCCTGCTTAAAGCCCATGACGTACTGAGGAAACTACGACCTCCTCAAAGTGAATAATGCATTAAAATGATCGGTCCACGATGTTGAATTATGTATAAAACCATACCATTCTGCCCTTGATTTTTGTTGAGTGATAATATTTGGAAATTATCACAAAAAAGTATCATGCAATTTGCCTGTAAATTGATATGACTGCATTTAACTGATCAGTTTTCAGGCGTGGTATTCCAGGCTGTGAACTCCCCATCATGACAGACTGCACTAGGCCCAATGAGTATCTAGATGAGAAACCACTGGAAGAGCAGGAAACACCTGTGACTTGGGGATTGGTTCTGTTTCTTCGACAAGATCACTGGCTCCCTGTCCCAATATTGTGAAAGAAGATACTGTGCCTTTTCATAGTTACAGTGTAAAAACACAGATGCTTAGTTCATTAACATAAGCCCAACACTTCCAGAACTGAAGTGATTTATACTGGCTCATAAAATCTATGTTTGTTGGCTGGATGAAAGATGTCAAAATATTTTTCACACAAGTAGGGATGGTCAATTACGTGTTCTTTCAAAAATTCTGCATTTTCTTCTAGTTTTGAAAGAATTTTTCCACTTCTGCAAATAAACAGATGTTAGCAACATCATAATTAGTAATTTCTATAGCAGAAGTATCTCAACTCTCAATACTAGTGGATGCCAGGAAACAGTACAGAGGAGAAGGTCTTATAACCACAGGATCCAGAAAGTCACAAAACAATCCAATCTATGATTGGGTATAGGGCATACTGGTAAGTGTAGATGACGAAAATGGCTCAGTTTTGTCATCTTGGTGGTTTGCAGGTTTTTTTCTCTCATTGTAGTTTGTTTTCCAAATTGGGTTTTAAACTAAGAATACAATTACAGATATAATTCCACTAATATTGCTTGTGATACCATAAAATGTTTTGAGATTCTTCAGGATGAAGAGCTTCAGTTAAAATATGGATGCGTGTACAGAATAAATACTTGTGAAATAAATAACATTTTACACTTTGGTACAGTATGTATGATGAGAGCACACCTATAGATCTGCCGAATGACAGCACAGAGCACTGGAGCCCTTGGACCAGCCCCTTCTTCAGTCCAGGTTCATTATCACAGCCTGTGAGTGCAGCTCTTGATCCTCATTCCTGATACTCCAGTTCGGAATCTCCTGTTTGCTTCTATTCACTGTCAATCAAGAGATCGAGCTCCCTGTAGAGCATTGTTTCATCATTGTCAACTTTAAAGCTATTTACTTTCTCTTTTGTTAAGAGTAAACATCACTTGAAAACTTACAGCAAAAAAAGGTGTAACAAAACATTTCTCAAGCAATCCAGTTGGTATCAGAATGTTATTTGCAAAACACTTACTGTAAGTTATTAAACTGCAGGAAATACTATAGGACTTGGGATCACAGTTTATGAACACCTATGAAATAAAGAATGCATCCCAACAGGATCCTTATGTGACAGATAAATACTGATGAGCAAATAAAATAGAGTATCTTGCAAAGGATTATATAGACAGTCTGTGGCACAGATAGAAGCAGATCTCAAATGTCCTGAATCGAGACTACACACTTTTCCTGTAAACTGTATGATTTATTTCTGCTTGTCCAGAGGAGGGCTGTAATTCCATTACAGTTTCTGGGAAGACTACGAAACATACCAGAAAAGAAGCTGTTCAGAATACAAAAGACTAACATACAAGTAGAAAATTAGTGCTGATTTAATTTAAGATATTTATCAAGTAAAACTGGTTTAAAAATATATTCATTCTTATTTGTTAATGTTTACACAGCCTCTACTTGTATCCAGTTAAATGAAAAAAAAAAAAAAAAGAAAAAGAAAATCAAAACTAACAAGAAAAATATTTCTCCCCTTCTCAGCTACTTTTTCCTTTTTTCATCCTCAAAACCCACAAATCCAACAACCAAACCTACAACATTTTTGAGTCAGCATAATTATTGCTTTCTGGACCAGAGGTACTACAGGGAATCCACAAATCTGCACGATACCCTTGAGTGCTAGATGCACTGTTAGAATCTCTGAATTATGTGAAAGACATATGAGATCTCACATTACCAGACAGTTCCCTACTGGGTACAAATGTGAAGAGGAACATGAATCAAATGTCACTCTCTCCAAAGTCACTGGAAGTAAATTCTTTCATCTAACTCAATAGTCACCTATTTAAAATGACAGTACTTGACTAAATTAAACCTCCCAATGATATTTTACATCCACTTGTTTTAGTGTATGTAACATACTACATCTCTAAGGAAACCAGCAAGTCTACACTAGAAGATATGAATCTGTGAAATTCAGATTATCCTTACCCCTCCCCAGTTTCATTAGAGCTGAATCAACCCTACCATCATAAAGCACCAAAGACCAAGGAGGACAGTCTGATACAATAACAAAATTAAGCTGTTCTGCATTTTATACCTGGAACAAAATTACATCTTTACCAATCAGTTTGCTAAGGATACTTTCAAAAGCAAAGCACAGTTCTGCATTCATTTGGAAATTGAAACAAAGTTCCTAACACAAATTTTTCTTTAAAGTAGATCTGTCTGTAAAGTTATACAGAGAACACAAAACATTTGCTGCTGTTCTTAAAGCCAACATACACCTTACCAATGCGAGATTTCCTTTTAGCAAAAATATTGAAAAAAAATCATCTAACATAAATAATGTATTGAATATTATGTTCCCTTCAAACTACTCTCCAAATACTCAGCAAGTGCTACAGGGCATGAAGAGATCCCTAGATCACAACCACAAAACCCCATTTGCTACATTAACAGGAAGAGAAAATTTGCTGCTTGAAGATGAGTGAAATTTAGGTTACTTCTTCATTAGAAACTCTAAATAACTCTCACACTGTCCACAAGAACTCCATTCTAAAACATCTTCTGTGTCACCTCCAGTATATCTGAACTACTCTTATTCCCATTTTCAAGTGACAAACTGCAGAAGTAATAATCAGTAGTGACTCAGCAGCACCTCAAGAATTAAGAAAATAAGTAAGGAGTTTTAAGTATTTTCAGCATGCAAGAAGTCTTGTTTCTGTAATGTTATCTCACACAATCACACTTAAATCTTCTCAGGATAGTACATGATAATTTTTCAGAATGAGTACCAGCTAAGGAAAAGGGTTTTGAAAAAAATCACAGGAAACAGTCCAAGGACGTCCAATAAAAACAGTGTAATACTCCTTATGGTATTTGCTATGGAAAATACAAATAGAACTTTTTAAGCCACTACATTAAATTCTAAGGTGAAAGACTGCAAAAAAATCCCCAGATAAATATTTCTAAATTCTGTCCTCTGCTCAGACAGCACACTGGCTGTTATTTTTAAAATACTTAGGTATGCTAGAAGGCATGAAAAGTTATTAGCTTATTCTTGCAGTCTGGACAGCTATACTATATGGAATGATGCATATGAATAGCAAGGAAAAAAAACCAAACCACCAAAACAAAACTACTGAGATCATTAAAGAGCAGAAGGCCAAGTACAGCTAAGTATGGAAAGCTGCATCAGCACACGAGAAATTACAGCTCACCACATTGCTAACAGCCTAAAGAACTATGGCTTCATAGATCTATTCCCCCGTAAGCAGTCTATACCTAACCTACTTCATTTTTGCATCTATACATACCTTATTTACTGCATGTATGCACTGCACCAGACAAAGGAAATACAGACAGTACTTGGATTTTATCAAATCATAACATCTGACACTTGAACAGTGAGTGCTCCATAACTCCATAAAACCACTTTAATCAGTGTGTGATACCTCCGTAAGTGATTTGATTACTTGGTACCTAACCAGAACGGTAAGGAGTAGAGGTTAAAGCACTTAACAGCACAGACCACATACTCAGGTAGGAGCTAAGATGCCATTAAAACTCTGTAGATCTAGCCTCCGCTTATTGAGACAAAACCGCTTTTCCAGAAATTTTGATTTGATTCTACAACACACAAGCTCTTTCAAAATAAATTCATTTAAGTCTTTCCCTGGGTTTTGACTCATTTTTCCCAGTGGAGGTATTCTAGATGTTTATATAGGTCATCTCAGAGATGGAAAATCCTGTAAAAATCCTGTGCTCATAAAAAAAAATCTTTTTAAAATATGTATGGAAGAGAAGAAAGTAGGAGTATAGTTTTAGCCACCCACTGGGAAGATTTATTGGAAAATACCTGCTCAAGATACGAAATGCAGAAACAAACCTGTGAGATCATGGTCTTTGGTTTAGGTTAAGAAAAATCAAATATCCTCATTAAGAATCCCTTATTCAGAGTAGTTTAGTTAGGAACCTACACATGTGAACAACACTGCCAAGAAGGACAAAGCTTCTCTTTCAGGAAAAACCCAGACTGTAGCACTTTCTAGGATGACTTGAATCAATTTCAGTGGAAATTACTACAAAATTAATTGACATAGTGCCCAACAATTTCATCTGTTAGATGCAGAATGTTCAGGCGCTACATTTATGCAAGAGAAACAAAAAGAATTTATTTAAGAAGAGAGATAGTGAAGGACCTAATCTGCTTCTAATCTGTTTCTACTTTATTAAAGAACTAATCTCATATCACTTCTTAAACAGGAGTGTCCTGGTTTCAGCTGGGATAGAGTTAACTGTCTTCCTAGTAGCTGGTACAGTGCTATGTTTTGAGTTCAGTATGCAAAGAATGTTGATAACACACTGATGTTTTCAGTTGTTGCTCAGTAGTGTTTAGACTAAAGTCCAGGATTTTTCAGCTTCTCATCCCCAGCCAGCGAGAAAGCTGGAGGGGCACAAGAAGTTGGCACAGGACACAGCCAGGGCACCTGACCCAAACTGGCCAATGGTGTATTCCATACCATGTGATGTCCCATCTAGTATAGGAACGGGGAAGTGGGGGCGGGGAATGGCCGCTCGGGGACTAGCTGGGTGTTGGTTGGCGGGTGGTGAGCAATTGCACTGCGCATCATTTGTACATTCCAATCCTTTCATTATTGCTGTTGTCATTTTATTAGTGTTATCATTATCATTATTAGTTTCTTCTTTTCTGTTCTATTATACCGCTCTTATCTCAACCCACGGGTTTTGCTGCTTCTCCTGATTTTCTCCCCCATCCCACTGGGTGGGGGGGAGTGAGTGAGCGGCTGCATGGTGTTTAGTTGCTGGCTGGGGTTAAACAACGACAAGGAGTCTAGTGGGTTAAAAGGCATGCTGAGATTTTAAATGAACTTAATCTAAATGAACCTTGAATAAGTTATTTTTGCTGTGGGTTTTCTTTCCTTCCCCCGCGTAAGTGTTTTCAAGGTCTCCTCAGACCACTGATTGTAGAAAATTGGCAGTTATAAAAAAAAAAAACAAACTATTTAAAGAAAATATTTATTAGAAGTAAATTCTTCATATTACCTATTTCTACATTGCTTGGATGATTAAGAATGAGTCAGGAATTATGCCCTCATTGTTTTGGAAAAACAGCAGAGTTTGTATGGACTAAGCCTCACTAGAGAAGAGTACCTTCTGAAGGATTTTTTTCTTGAAAAGATATTAACATTTTAATTGAAATACGCATACTGTGCTTTGCTACCAACTCTAATTTTCCTTGCAATATAAACAAAAATTTTGTGGTATCTTCAAATCTTTTCTTTCCTATCTATGCCTGGAAAACACATGAAATTAAACAGCTAGACAGCATCCCAAGATTTATTTTAAGAAAAATAATCATTACTCATTTAATAATATGACCTTTTGTTCTTCTAAACTATGCTGCTATTAATACCACAATTAAGAAGAAAATAGTCCATACATTAGCTATCTGTCACTATAGATAGCAATACTGTACTTACATATACTTTTAGCCACAACATAATTATATTTAAGGCAAATGATGGCAACTGAATAGCTATAAAAATTCAGTCACACACGGGGCACTACATGAACCAAGTCCAAGCTCCTAGGACCAAGGTCACTTACGAATGAGCTTAAATCTGAAGTGTATGATCCCACTGACTTCAGTGGAGATAGTTATGTGCTTTAGGCTAAATACATGCTTAATGCTCCACCGAGCTGCTTTCACAGCAAATTCTTGAAGCATCAAACAATTTCTGTTTCCTAAAGGAAAGATGTCTTTTTTCTAAGTACTCTTTGACACACTAGCAATGTATTTCCCATGAACTAGTGAATATGCATATATACAAATCGGTAAGGACATAGAAGACATCTGAAACTATAATGAACTTAAAGAAATCAAAGGGATAAGTGGTAAATGTAAAATGTGCTGACTCATCCTTTATACAGATAGGAATTTGAACAGAACAGTAAACACAGTGACCTAAATCCTGATGAGATATCAAAATTTCAAATATATTTTTGCAGCAATAAATACAGGGACGTCTCATCCCCACACATAATTAGAAAGTAGGCTGATCTCCAAGGAGTTCTGCTGACACCAGAATGCCTAACTTATAATTTATAAATACAACTGGTGTTATTAAATAATCATGGTGATTCTATTCTACAACATAAAGAATAAAACAGCCGATTGGGAGACAGCATTCTCCATTATTGTATCAGTAACAAACTGGCAAACTGTGGACTTTTAAGCTTGCATGCAAGCAAGACTTACCATCTTCGACCTACAGTTTCAAACCATACTGTTACTTGAATACACTGTTACCAGAAATCAAGAACTAACTGAAGGTTGAAAAGATACAGGCTAATGTAACTGATTTCATAGGCTAGAGTTGTGATCATAATAAATCCAAATGTCATCTAAGATAACACAGGCTCCTGCATATTCTAGGAAAGTACAGGAAGCTTGTTAGGAAAAAAGAGAGAAAAGACAAACTAAATGTGACTGGTGGGGTCGGGATGGGGGGGAGAAAAACAACCTCATTTGTATTTAAGAAGAAAGTTACACAACTGAAAGTGTCTCCTTTTACTTACAGTTACAAAATCTGGGAAATATAAATTCTCACACTGGAAGAAAGCACAGCCTTTTCTGCCGTCTCCTCAGGCCTCGCTGCATTCCCTTTTTACCACCCTTCTAGCACCTGCCACTGAGCTGATTCAATGGCTCATTATTCCTGTATGCCAACAGAAGAAATTCTCAGGAGCTTTTCTTGCAGGTTAGGTAAGAATGCAGGCTATTGTGAGACTAGATATACCACATAACATACCTCCCCATCCCTTCTTACCCATAGTCTGTGTTTGCTGTGGGGAACAAGGGGAGCAGTGCACACAGCAAGCATGCTTGTATTGCGGAGAGCTCCTGCTTATGACCCCTGCAGCCTGAAGAACACACTCCTGCATTTCATTCAACCTGTCGATTTCTTTTCAGAATAGAGGGACAGAATAATACTTCTGCTGGTATCTGAAAGCTGGGAGAGTTTGACAAATTCTTTTAAGCCGCTTGCCATATATCATTCTAAACCAAATTTAAAGCAACTTCATTCCAAAGTATGTTATTTTTCCCAGAAGCTAAAGGTGAGATTTTTCCCATACCATTTTTCCTTCTTCTATTCATTTCTTTTCCCCTTTCTACTTACTCCTACTATTTACTGCCTGTCATAACTCAGTGTCAAAGGATCACAGTACAAGATTCCACAAAAACTCAGTACAAGGCAATGCCTTTTGCCTGGTAAACCTCCTTCCACAGCTAAAACCACCCCTTCCAGATGCACAATGATACAGTCACCAGTTTCTCCACGTGAGTAACTCCACACAGCTCTGCACAGCCCGTCTGTGAATACACACGTGCTGTATTTGCAAACTGAGGGGTTTTGATTTAAAATCCTCAGAACCAGGAGCTATTTGCATTTAATCTAATACACGCTGACAATAAGATGATTAAGTAACATACCTGTGTCATTCTAGCCTAAAAACCATAATTTACAAGTAGTACATCGTTGTCAGTAATGTTATATTAAGAAGCATAAAGAATACCTTTTCCTGAACCTCCAATGCTGCAAAAATCTCCAAACAAGTCAAACAAACAAATTAAAGATTGAGTAGGGAAGAAAACAATGAAATTGAACCTTAGAAATAGAGTTATTCCATGTTTTATTCATGGAGAAAATATATTAGAAATACAGAGGCTTGTCAAAACTATTTTCTGTGAAATTAACAGTTTGGGGAAAAAGCACAAAAATAATATTACAACACAGCTGTACTTTCATTTTATCTACTGCCTGCTTTTCAACCTCCAAATAAGTGTATTTTTACAGTAAATTGCTTTTTAATAAAGAAAAACTTCTGTGAGAAAAAAATTGGTCAAGTCAAAGATCTTCAACAGGTTAATCATGTTGCCAGGGCTTTTGACAGTCAGCAAAACCATAATCTGTTATAATAAAGAGAAGTTTACTACTAACGCTTTCTTTTTTTTTTTTTTCTTTTTTCATAAGGGTTTCTCAGGCCCTAGGGCCTCTCTGGTTTCCTTAACCTTTGCAAAGACACTGCTTTAATCCTTTTTCCTACAAAATATGTGAACTGTGTTTGCAGTGCTGGAAATATTTAGAGAGGGAAGAGAAAATGAGCGCATTATCCATCCTACAACCAAAAAAGCACTACAGTCATTTACTATCAATTTTTCTGTTTTATTTCTCACCCTTGCAGATTCAGCAGTTACTGTGTTACAAACAAAACCTGTCACTAGTTCTCAAAAGTTGGGTGTGAGGAATTAAAGCATTTAAAACCCTGAAACAGCTCAAAGAAACGCCCTTGGTTTGTCAGGTACCTTTTACATTTATGTATGTACTACTACTAGGTACATGTGTTTACGTACACACTACTTTCAGCACATACATGCAGCCCCATGGGCTGAGGGGATGCTACATGGGGCCATCGCCTCCAGCGGCTCCGGGGCTGGGGAGATCCCTCCTGCCCAGCCGCGGGGGCTCAGTCGGGAGGTCTGTGCCCCAGCCTGAATGACGCTGCTGCCACTTGCCCGTTTGCAGCTTCAACCAGTAGTGAAAATGAGCTCCTACGCCAGAGACATGCGGACACGCACAGGACACTCACATGGCCAGTCACACGGACTGCCACAGACAAGGCGCTGCCTGCAACAGCACCTGTGTACAGGAGTTGCATAAAATGGAAGCACAGACAGCCAGGTCCCCTCTTCCTCTTGGGCTGGTGAAGACTGAAGGTCACTAGTGAAAGCACACGCCTCCCCAGCTGTCTGGATTGACACGCACGCTCATGGACCCCTGAAGTACCAGCACAGCCCCTGTCAGCCCGGCACGCCTGCCTGCATCCCAGCCCCTCTCACCTCTTAGGATAATCCTCTGCTTTAGCAACTGCCTATTTTATTGGCAGCTTAAGTCATCTTAACACCATACTACTCACCACAACTATCTGCAACCTCTTTTCCCTAGTATGCAATGCACTGCCTGCAGGAATATGCTGATTTTTTCTTTTTTTTATGCAGATATGAAAGAATTTCAGTTTCACCATTGCTGGTGGTGAAAGAGAAACTTTTCGGAGAGCAAGATTCAAGGAGCTCTCAAATTACCCATTCATCAGACTACTTGGAACTCTTCCAACTCTTGGAGGTTGAGAAACCTTCATTGGGAATCAGCTTTTCACAGACTAATGTATGGTTCAGCAATTCTCTAAATATCAAACTGATAAAAACTTGGTTCTGTGAAAAAAGAAAAATGATACGGATAGCCATAGATTCAATGCAATATCAATTTGTGCATAACTTGCCACTTGCAGATCCATCAGTATATATGTCATCCACCCTGCAATAAACCACTTGTTGCTTGTTTTCAAAAGCACATTCTGAACATTTTCAACTGCAACCACACTTTCCTTTAAATCTTAACTGGAAATAGACTCTTTGTCCTAAAGATGTTACAACGTTACAGAAACAGGAGGGGAAAAAAAAAAACAAACCCAGTCATGCTGATGTTATCCTCAGTAGGTGTAATGAATGCATTGTCTTTTGCAGAAGCTACTGGAGCAGTGGCAAGCAGGTGCTTTGTCAAACCTTCATTCTAAAGCTGTTCCCTATAGTAAGGGTTCCATGGAAGAATTTTTAAATCAGGTGTGTGAGAAGGAGATGGCTGGACATTATTTACTTTGGGTCAGATCAAACAATCCTAAAATAAGCCTAAGTACCGAAGGTAAAACCAGAAAATAATCTTCAAGGTCACCTTTCAGAGTTTATCTCTGTCCTGGTTTCAGCTGGGATAGAGTTAATTTTCTTCCTAGTAGCTGGTACAGTGCTATGTTTGGGGTTCAGTATGAGAAGAATGTTGATAACACGCTGATGTTTTCAGTTGTTGCTAAGTGGTGTTTAGACTAAGTCAAGGATTTTCCAGGTTCTCGTGCCCAGCCAGCAAGAAGGCTGGAGGGGCACAAGAAGTTGGCACAGGACACAGCCGACCCAAACTGGCCAATGCGGTATTCCATACCATGTGACGTCATGTCTAGTATATAAACTGGGGGGAGTTGGCCAGGGGGGCAGATCGCTGCTTGGGAACTAACTGGGCATCAGTTGGCAAGTGGTGAGCAATTGCACTGTGCATCACTTGTTTTGTATAATCCAATTCTTTTATTATTTTTATTATTGTTGTTGTTATTATCATTATTATTTTTGTCCTTTCTGTTCTATTAAACTGTCTTTATCTCAACCCATAGGCTTTACTTTTTTTTCCCCAATTCTCTCCCCCATCCCACTGGGTGGGGGGGAAGTGAGTGAGTGGCTGCGTGGTGTTTAGTTACCAGCTGGGGTTAAACCATGACAATCTCTAATTGTTCCTTTTGCAAAGAGAGGTGTACGATTTCCTTCTTACAACATACTACAGAGAACTAGCTAAGCTATACAATCCAAAAGCACAGACTTCTGGGGCTCTCCAAGAGGCCGAAACATTCTCAGGAAGCCCCTGTGTGCCCCTGATCTACATCCAAAGTGCTTGCTACCTACTGACCCCCTCTCCTAAAGCTGAAACTAGGCTGCAACAAATCTCATGGCTTACTTACCTGCATGGCATTTATTTGCGAATTCCTTCCCCCTCAAGGGAAGTTGGAGGTAAAAACAGAAATAAAAATTGACAAAATCCAAACAAAATTAAGTATTTGACAGAATCCTCACAGGGACAAAAAAAGGGGCATCACAAGAGACTCAGGTACAAGACATACAACAATAAAGTGAACTAATATTTTCAAACACTACAGCAGATATGACCCAATCTTTGAGTAATGATGGATGGTAGGTACAATTTTGGAAAGATGTAAAAAGTAATTTATTTTTGAACCAAGGCTTTAGTTGATGAGTATGATAGGCTTTTACAGGGTTGTTTTTTTTTTCCTGTTACAAAGAAGCTTGTGTTTTGCTTTGGCATTTTTTCAGCAGAAGGGAAGACAAAAATAACAGGAGCAATAACAGTAGCAGACACACCAGCAATGGTAGTGTCTGCTCCACTTCCTGGAATGATGTATGAAGAGGCACAAAATATAACATAATTGGCCTCTAAAGACTGTAATGACTCTAGTTATTAATGCAGCTCCATCCCAATGGTATGCTGAGTATCTCTCAAACTTTAATGTCAAACCCCCACGACTACGAGAGTACCACTTCCTATGTACTACAGGTAAATTAAGTGACTAGCCTGTAGTAACACTGGAAATCTGCATCAAAGAACCCAGCTCAATGCAGGAGACCTAGACTCAAGTTTTAAGTATCAGACTACCCTTCCTTTCTTTACCTAAGAGTGGAGCTACAAGGATCCCAGAGATAAATACTTCAAAATGTCGAAAGCTATCGCTAACTCACATTTTCTAGACACAGGCAGTTTCAGTTTGACCTTGAAGTAGGATCACTGCAGAAGTTGTATGGAAGGTGCAGTTGTTTTTATACAACTGAGTTATGGCTGCTCTGCAGAATAATTGTGAACTCATAATTGTTCCTCTTAGTCCCTAAATCTCTTGGTTGTACTCATGGAAAACTGAGAAGAAACAGCATGCTCCTCTCAAGTTCTCCTCACATTTCCATTTTGGCAAGACATCCAGTGCAGATCTTTGTAAACTCAAAAAGCAGGACAGAAAAGCAGCACTTGACACCCTACTTAAACTTTGCCATCTAGAAATGCAGAATTGCTTTAAATAGGATGGTATGCTTTGATTTGTCATAATGTTTATTATTGCATTTATTTTCTGCCTGCAGATATTATTAAAAGAGGTTTCATCTCAATGTATGTATAAAATCAAAGGAATGAAGAAAGGCAGTATGCCTATTTTAATTACTGTCCTTGTTCCTTCAGTAAATGATGGCTGAGCATACCAATATGAATAAGGATTTGTAACTAAATGTCACACTATAATTATGAAAAAGCAGGAAATTGAGATACAGACTCTGATTCTAATTGCTCCATGATAACCATACAAATGCATTTCACTCAAAGTCTTTCATGACCGTGCTCTTTTGCCCTTCTTATCTATTTATGAAGGAAAAACCTCTTGGCATCTACATTGTGGCTGTGATGTTCTGTGATGCTGATCTTCTAACTGCTTCATTTAACTGAATAGGATATACAAGTACATATCATCAATAAAATTTGTATCAGCCAGAAAGGAACCTAACTTATACCCACTATTTGAACATATCAGTCCTTCACCCCTCTTCACACCAAAAAAAAGAGTTAAAAATACTAATTTGCTCAGGAAACTGAGTATTTTCCTTGATCCACTGAGAACACACAGCACAGGCCAATTATCTATAATATCTCAGACATGTTTTAAACATACTCTGAGAGAAGCACAGCTAGAAGCTAGTGTTAACACGCCTCCTGCAGCTCATCAACTAGGCTCATTCACAACTCAACTTTTCAGGTAAAATACACTAAAAGAGTTTTAGGATAAAGTTAAATTGGTAGCAGTTCCGGGCTGCAGGGGTTTTTCCCTCAATTAAAATTCAAATAAGATTACATCATTCATTTACATAAATAACAGAACAGAAGCAGGACTCTCAATTCAGTAGTTTTCCAGAATGTGGACCAGGGTGCTCCAGGATGTTAGAGGACTAACGTTATATCAGCCTATGATTTCTATTTAGTTTCATTCCAATGTAATACTAACTTCTTCTCTAGTCATTATTTCTTCTTCTCCTTACTTTCAGTAACTTAAGCTTCAAGACTCCTAATAACAGGCCTAGCCACATGTGTGCAAACGTTATTTTTGACTAACACAAATATGCTCTTTTCATTTGATAATGCTACCTAGTCTTTCACTGTGAAGACCACAAAGATCCCTTTCCTCCATGCCCAGTGCTCTTTCAGAAGCTGTAGGTCATGGTTAGAAGAGTACAGAAGATGACAAGTTTTATTTCAGTTCCCTGGAGACCTTAAGTTACTCCATTACTGTGTCAGATTTATTAAACAATGCTTCAGGGGAAAATGTGTAGCTAAATAGAATAGGTCATTCTGAAAATACAAAAATCCCTCTGTTTCTAACTTTTCTAGCTATTGAGAAACTAGTTGCACGTGACTCTCCACTCCATACTTCAAAGCCATGCTAGAAGTCAGATGTACACATGAAATCAGGCTGGCCACAGTTTGGGCTCATGCTGCTCTCCCTTCACAAGGAGTTTCATAGACAATTAGCAGGCATTTATTCAGTGAGACTTTTTCCCTTGCAAAATTAAAAACTAACATGAACTTCCCCTTTTAATCGCTATTAGGATATCTATGTAGTGTTGTAATTAACATAGTGAAGTCACACATCAGGTTTTTTTATGTTCATTATTAGTATACTGCTCACTTTTTTATTATCTTATTGGCCAAAATCTGTAGTGACAATACAAGGTGCTACTGAGCTAAATAATCTGTGAACCTCCTTTTTGGCAGAGACACAGAGCTCTTTGTTTTTGCAGAAAACTGAAGGGATGCTGCCCTAGATTAACCTGATCTGTAACATATACATCTCTAAAGGTGGCATTTGGGAATGGTGAAGCTTTCAAAAGAGCTCAGGGAGTTGGGTGCCCAGTTCCCATTAAAAATCGAAAGTTGTCATTGGTTTTAAACACAGAAACATAATTTGCTGCCAACGATACATTCATGAGTAAAGCAATACATTCAAATTACCGAAGTATCTTTTCTCTGGTTCTAAGCAGTTGTCTGACAAAAATACATAATTAGGATCTTTTTTTCCTATTCTCTATTTAAAGGCAAATTAAAAACTGAAAAATCTGCTTCCCTTGCACTGATAAACATGAATGGATTACACAGGCACTTTGTCAGACTCCCGGAGACAACTTTTGCTTGGGAACAGGAGGTCTGCTTTGCTAGAAAGCTCAGGAAGAACACCCAGCAAGTGGTATTTGCCCCTGGCCACTGTATTATAAAATGAGATACCATCTACCCAGACAACAGCAGTGCTAGTGCCAGAGCTCGCTGCCCACGCTGTCCTCCACAGAAACTGATGCCGACTCCAGGCTTCTGACAAGAGCCACCCCTCGGCTGGCTGAGGACTGGCCCCAGAGCCAACGGCACCCTGCAACCGCCCTGCTTTGGGCACACTAATAGCTAATGCTTTTGGTTTTGATGAATCCCAGCTGATGCACCATAGCTGAGGAGCTGGCTTTTGGTGTTTTGCTGCCAAAACAAGTAGCATAATTTACAAATACATCATATTTTTCTATTCCCTTATTACATTTAGTAGATGTTTCACATTTCAAAAGCAAGCAAATTTGTTTCTCCTTTACAGTTTGTAACTACCTGTGTTAATGACCCACTACCAGCACTGAATTTTTCTGTACTTTTTCTTTAATAGCATTTGTATTTCTCCCACTCCTGGCCAAAAAAACCCCAAAACACCAAAGGGGTTTCATCTCAGCTCAGCACTCCTACCCTCCACTAAAAAATTAATAAATATAATTAGTACATTTAATTAATAGACACAGGAGGAGCTCCAAACCCACCACAGAATTTTCACACAGCTTGTTCATCACATGCAATATAACTCAGCAACTACCTAATTAATATCACTGGGTCATTACACCAACACTCTAGTTTCACTGGGTACTGATGGCAATTGATCTGCAGGCTATCTGAACTTAAAAGAAACACAGTAAAAATTCCTGACTTTTACTTTCTAAAAAACAAGTGCGCTGCATTTTTGTTGGTGAGGCTGCTAATACCTAATGTAATTATGTTATTAAAGATCATAATCCGATATGATGACTGTAATTTGACATTTAAATAAGTTGTGTATCCATCTCAAAAATTAAAACGCTATTTCTACCTTGCCCTTGGAAGTTAGCAAAACCCATACATTAATATGTCAAATTAATAATAATTTTTTTTAAATGAAAAAACAAGTATTTGTTTTGTGATAGAGTACTGTAGCCCAACACACTATGTTTTGGATCTCACCAATGTGCACTAAGTAAAAACAAACACACGACAAAGGTTAGAGCCCACAGTTTCCAACCACTTCACTAAGATGTGCCTCTCCCTGCTCATTACTGACAGTGCTAAGCAGACACCATACCACAGCATTACATTTAAACATAAAGAGCATCTATGTAATAACTATTTTTCTGTGTTTTATTATGTATACATGAGCAAGCATTACATCATAAACGTGATACTCCTACATCAGAACTTCACATGCTCATTGCTTTCAGTTATATCAACACAAAGCTACACCAAGAACAGGCCCTTCTTTCTCAACATCCACTAATAGAAGAAAATATACATAGGGCACACAAAAGCCATTACCACCACGTCAAAAGTCATTTTCTCAAGTCACGTATACTCTTTTTCATTCATAAACCTTGAGCAAGTACCAAAGCATGTATTACCACATACATAGAATTTAGCACACACTTAAAAACTTTTAACAGAGATGGTCTTAAGTTAGGTTTGAACAAAATGCACCCTATCTCTGAAAGTGTTTGGTTTAAGAGTTGAACAATATATAGATGGATGCTAAAGTATACTTTCATATTTCCACTTTTAATTCATTTTTTTCCAGCAAAGAAGAGAAATAATTTCATTTCTGAACTATGCGGGGTGAAATAACTATGCTTTACGTGTACATTGGATCACTCCTTTACAGATGAGGCTGAGGCATTAAACCCAAAAATGGCTAAAGCTCCGGCTGAAGACAAGTCTCTTCTAAAAATTATAGCGAGCTACATTATTTAAAACTATTCAGCAAGCATTCAAGCAACAACATGATGGATGCAGCAGACCAGTCTGTGTTCACAGCTAATCAACATCAAACTCGTGAATAGTCACTGTGTAGTGTGGAGCCTGGTGTGGAGATAACATCCGCATGTGCGTGATATTGGTATCATAAGCAGTCCCCCCGACTTCAGCAAGACCACTCACTACAAATCCCAGCTACACACCTGTGTCTTTGTAGAAAGATGCAGGGGTACCGGTTTTATGACACCTATGGCAAATAGTTAAGAAATTACAAAAGACCTTGGATAGCTATGCCTTTGTGAACTTTTAGAAAAGGCTACTATTTACTGCAGTCATGATTTAATGACAACACTAACCATACAAACCCAAGTATTTGGTTTTTCAATAGGCTATGGCACAACACAAGCACACAACTCACCCACATTAATGTGCATTGCTTGAATAAATTCCCCACTGCTTATATCACTGAATATAAAGGTCTTCCTTATACATTTGAGTAATCAATACTTGGAATCAAATAAGTCATGTTTCACTGGGGAAAAGGAAAATGAATGAGGTTAAATTAATGCTGTCACTTTCTATAAACCAGCAATGATTTCCCGCTACAGAAACCACTAACTTCATTATTTTACAACAGGAAATCAACGCTGTAGCATATTTTAAAAGTCTAATTTACTTAGAGTAATAAAAAGGCACCCTCAAGGCTCATCACGTATGTCATATTATGCTTAGTTTTAAACATTCCAGCTTAAGAACAGTATGCAAAAATCTCAGCGAATCAAGTTGATTAATATTTTGCATTTGTATGCAGTAGCGCTCTCCACTCACCAAGTACTATATAAATATTATTTTATTAAATTTCAAAGCAATTGTGTTAGGCGGGATAATAAAATGTCTCTCTCTTACATTCTTTATCTCAGCAATACAGCCTTTAAAACAAAAGCAAGAGTACTAAATTAATGCAGTAAACTCACTTATGGAGAGAAGGTCAGAAATGAGGGAATTCCAGCCTTCTAAAGCCATGCTAAAACTAGCGGGGCACAGAAATGTACATTCAGAGTAGAAGCATCTACATGAGGTTTGCAGGTATCTTCTTATCTTCAATTGTATGGTTAGGGATAAAAAAGTTAAGGATATTTTTTAATTTTCTACTACTCATCAGGGTTCATAGTGCCTTTTTGCAGGAACCCCATTTCATGAGGATGCTGCTGGAAGGCAACCAGTTCATTAGGGAAAAGCTGAGAGGACAGAATACAAGTAAAAATTGAGTTGGAGTAACAAATAAAAAAAATCACAAACAATGAAAGAGGTGACAGATCTTTCTCCTTTCTAGCTCTGTATTTTAATTAATACAGAGTTCCACTTTCTGCAACAATGTCTCCTTGCCTGCCAATTGGCTCCTAGCTCCTCTTCTAAAACTCACTCCTTAATACCCATTTCTCCCATAAATCCTTCCAATAATATCTTATTCTCTATTCATAAACTGTCACTAAAATTATGGTAGATCAATACAATTAATTTGTTAAATTATTATTATATTTTTAACTTCAGTAGAAAGTCAAAAAGACATATCCTCACCCCAGCAAATACTATTCTTTTCAACCACAGCAGCTAAAAGCAGAAGCTATTGTAAATCAGGCCTTAACAAAAGTCTCTAAAAATCTGGAGCTCCTAATGGTAGTTAAGAGACTTTCTCAATTCACTATTAACCAACCCATCAACTGTATTTATTAACTGTGGCACTACACTTCAGAATTGCTATGTTTCAATGATACAGCCTGCTGCATACAGCCTCCTGACCAAGGAATAGTTTGTGATACTCAAATCAAAGATGTGATGTTATCCCTCATATTCATGTAATTTGTCATTTTAGAGATATTCATAGGCTCTTGAAGAATAGGAAGTTGCCTGATTCATTAGTTATCCCTCCGTAACAACCGAAGAAAGAACTGAATTATTTTCCAATTACACCTCTCCATATTCAACGTATTTGTTAAAATACTGAACAGAGCTTCCCTTGGAACATTTCCCCCTATAGTAATTCCCCACAGAAATCCTTATAAAGACCCAAAGTGGGGCACAAGTGAATTGTAATATAGCCCTAGGACTGATAGCCTTAACCAAATAAATGCTATAATCAGCATCAGTATGTAGAACATCAACAGGATTTTTACTGCACTACAAATAGTCACAGTAGTGTTGATAGCCTTGACTTCCAGAAGAGAAAAATTTTAAGGTTTCCATGCAAAAAGCAGCATTTTGTGTCATATTTTTATACTCATAAACACCTTCGTTTTGATAATGGATCTAGAAGCACACATATTAACTCCCAGTTGACTTCAGTATGATACACATGTGAACGTCAGATATACAGATCCCTTTCAAGTATTAGAGAAACTTAAGGAACTTGTTAGGAACATAAACAAATATTGCTATGAAACTGCTAAAATATGTAAAGCTGACATAACACAGGGCTGAATCCTGTATACGATGGACAGCATGTACCAACAGGGAAGAGGAGGCTCACAAATCTGTACGTCTGAGATTGTCATCAATGATTTTTGGTGAAGCAAGCCACAGGCAAACTATCAAGCCCATTGTCTTAAAGAAGCCTTTACAAAGAGCCCAAGAAACCAGCTACTAGCAAATACTATGGAAAATCATCTACTCTTGTTTTCAGGCTGGTCACATACTAAAATAATTAAACAGCCCCTTGGTTTTATTTAAATTCGATTAGAATAACAAATTCTACCATAACGGTACTGGCTCATCCTCAGTGTGTAATCCGTTGTCGTCTTGTTTATGAAGGGGGCAAGAGTAAAGATCTTTTAAAAAACATACATTGCTTCCCAATTATCTGCAATAGCTTATATGGTCATGCCCAGAAATATGATCACTTCCAATCTGATGAGCTTGCATTAAACTAGTTGTATATCTTGAACGTGATCACTTGATCAATTCCGTATTCACGTGCTTATAAAAAAAATTGCATCAATAATATTTGATAATATATTTTAATTGAAGACGTTTAGAAGAATTCTATTTGAGTATGAATTGAGAGTCCTATTGGAGAAAACAAACAAGCCCAAAAGTGAAAACAGAGAATGGATTGATTTGGAATTACTAAAAAGAATTTTGGTTGAAAAGTCTTAAATCCTGGAATTGGGCCACACCTTAATATAGCAATCAGAAAAGCAACTTGTCAAAAATGTTTAGATGTCAGTATCTGACTCTAGGGTTTTATGTACTTCAGTGGTATGTAAATGCTAAAAGACTCTGAAAATCAAGACTCTTATCTCAATATCTCAACACGAATTAAGACGACGACTTACAAAAAACCACATCTAACCATTTTGTGCCAGATCCTAACCCAGCACAAAGACATCAGCTTTATTTGGTGAAATTGTGTCAATTTACACTGTGGCTCTATACTTCCAACCTTTCTTCCAACTGAATGACTGAAAAACAACAGTGTCAACTAGGCAAATCCTAAATTTTTTGCAGCTAGACCCCCCACCAAACAAATAAATCAAAGAGCAAATACTAGTAAGAGAAAACACCTTTGTGCTTAAAGACGATGTATAGGCTGCAATGTGTTATCTACATTACTGCTCAGAATAGAAATGGTCACAATTCTTCAAAGGGCAATGTAGACCTTTCTGTTTTAAAAGCATCTCATTTGCCCTGGATAATGAGCCAAGAGTAGAAGGATTATGTGTCATATCATATCTCCATTTTAATTACTTTTCTATCAAGTATAATGTCATTCAGGCATTATGATCTTAGCTGTTCCAGAAGCTGCTACAAATCTTTATAGTGGACATAACTTTTCCGTAACTGTTCATTCAGTGCTTTATAAAGAAGGACAAAACCACAGGTGAGGCCAAGTGCAACATGTTAGGGCAGTTTATTTATGGAAAATGGTTCTGCCAGTTAATTTGTTTCCAACAGGTCAAGGGAATGAACAAGTCTAAACACTATGATTTCTTATAAAAATGTAATGTTTGTTTTTGAAGCTTTTTGACCCATATTTCTTCATCCATGAGTTGACTTTCTGTAACCAGTTAATAGCGTTATTCAGTACTAATTAGAAAGAGTAGAAACTTTTCTGTGCAGTTAATTTGTTGCATCCTAGCTCCCAGCAATTTAGGAAACTGGTCATGCACATATTCCTGCTACAACCCCGCATACTCTCTGGCTACTTTGCTTTCTACCAAATGAAACGGAAGGGATGTTTTAACCTATAAGTAGATATGCAAACAGGTTTAAAAAGCACAATACAATGGTTAAATAGAATTATCATAGAGCTAATTCGGATACATTCACAGAATTATCAAACACAAAACATTTAAAACAGGAGCATAATTCAAGCAGTTTATCTGTAACCATTGCTAAATTTGCATCAAAGGAGGGACCAGAACTGAAAATGGCGCACACCAGCAGGCACATGTCTCATAAACCCCACTTCCACACAAGTCTGCATGAATATGCACTATAGATACCTAGGTGGGTGGATGGAGAAAGAGGGGTCAGAAAACAGCAGGTAAAAGAGAGGGTGAGAATTACTTCTGCTTAAAAGCATGTCACTGCCATAACAGAGTATCACAACAGAGTACAAACTCAGAGCTCTACCTGTGATAAAGTACAACTCTCACGTACATTTTAAGTCTCTCCGAACCCTGTGGAGTTACCTGGACCTTTCCTGTTCATGGACTAAGCCCTATGCTGTCCCACATCACAGCCAAAGGAAATGCAGGATTCCCCACTGCAAGTGCCACAACTTCCCAAGACCTTGGGTAATCCTATTATAAAATCATTCTGAACACACCACAAATTGACCTTGGTTATTGCTATTTATCAAGGCAGTGCAACAGTGCCTTAACCAACCATGAGAGAAAGGATCGAGTTACACTCATGTCTCAAGTCAAACCTTCTTTGTTTGAAGCATATTATTCTGGCACACACAAAATGGTATCACAATTATCAGCTATGGTCTTTTTGGTAACTGCCTGGGGTAGGCAGCAGTCATTTTAAGTATCTAGAAAACCAGATGGGTCTGCCCTTGGTGCTGGAATTCTTCTGTAGCTGTAAAAATCACTTCCATTTCATAACTGACCATACGAAGTCCAAAAGCAGTGTAAAGAATATCCTTCTGTTAAATAGCAAATGCATTTAGAAATAACACTACAAAACGCATACTACTTCCACTTCCAAGACAATGACTTTTTTATTTCCAAGTGATTGTACTAAATACATTTACTTTATATTTCTAGAATAATACTACCTTGCTGAAGATATTCAGTATTTATCTGACTTACCAGAACGATGGTGATGTTGTTCTTCTAGGAGCTCCAAGTCAAGCATTAGGTCATCTTCATCCAACTCACAGGAACCCAAGTTATTCAAAACATCCTAATATATATTTTAGAAAAAAAAGAAAAAAGAAGCATTTAGATAGATGTGTTAACCAAACTGTTCTGCACAAAATAATGAACAATCAGATCTGGGAAATACATTTAAGCAGGAGCTACAGAAAATTTTTCTACTAATGTTGGACCAGTGAGAAATTGTATGAAACAACTGTCCAAGTAGAAATGTATTTGTTACCATTCTCTGTTTTTACAGAATCTCGAATATTTAACAAAAACCCAGAAGTACGAGTAATACCATCTATATAACCCTGGGGGTTTTATACTGTTCAATGATGGTTTTGTGTCTTTCCAAGTTTAATCATAACTTTTTATGAAACATAAAAATGTTATTTTTAGCACAATATAGAAGTATCAGTACTTGTTTTTCATTAAATTTTGGAATTCTAAGCGCTGCCTGCCCTTACCAATACACTCTGAAGAGAGATTTACTATTCTATTTATCCAAGGGATAAAGAGACACAAATTTAGGATAAACAGGAAATTCAGGCACGAATGATCAACTCATGAATTTTTAAGTATTAAGGTGGGTGGTAAAGGCTTACATGGACAGAGAAGAAAGCCTGACTGTGAAGCGTAGCTGGCTGGGTCCTCATTTCCTTTTTGTGATTCATTTTGTTTGCCAAGTTTTAACCACAGACAGATAAGGCAGGTTTATATAATGCATCCTCTGGAAAGTCAAAAAGGGGTGAGTGGGCTACAATCAAAAGAGAGCAAAATGGTAGCTTTTCGCACTACATTTTTCCCTACAGGATTAGCTTCTCAAAGATAAAATGACTAGTTATGTCTCAGGTAGACATCTTTACTCTGTAAACTCTGAATACACCAATATCACTTTTTAGGTGTCATTTGTGGTTATGAAATGGTGTTCAGCTCAGGCTTTGCGAAGCCCTGCCTGGACAACCAGTGCCTGCAGCCAGACACAGGAATGACAATCGGTCTCTGAAGAGACACACCGTTGACAGGGGCCAGAGCCACACACACGGAGCCATGGCTGAAGAAAGCCTCTCCTCTCTGCCATCCAGGGAGAAACAGCAGCAGGGAGAAGGCAACCCATGCCCAAACTGTTCACTTCTTTCTTGTTCCCTGTTCCTACGTTCACCACGGGCAACTCTGGAAAATGAGGCACCTGTTTTCTCTAGCCCCTACCAACTTAAAGTTGCTATACTGAATGTATTAAGAGAGATACTCATCTGCCATTTTCTTTCCATGTTTATTTTATTCCATGGTCATTTCTTTTGCCCTGATAATATCATGATTTTCTCCAGTCACCAACATCTAATCAAAGATAATTCATGCATTCTCCAGCTGGCATCTTGCTTGCATATCTACAAGTGATATTGCAACAGGCTTAATTCTTCAGTCCATTCGCAGGCAAAAAAAGTCGGTAGATCCTGCACGAGATGCTGGCACTCCATACATCTCACATGCTCCCTATACAAATGTAACCCAGAGAACATGGGAATTCAGGTGAAAGAGGCCAGATGACTGTCCCAAAGTATCAAGCTGTCTGTAAGATCTCTGTATAGCAATCCGCTGTATGAGAAGCAGAGAAATATAACAGTAGTATACACTAAACTAGCAAAAGCCCTCCCTGACTTCAGTTCCAGCCATATTTTTTTACATTCCTTCTTTTAAGTATTTCCCCCCCCTAATAGATGCCAACTCTTATTCACACAACTTGCACTTATTCAACCTTTTTGAGTAACTATTTCTTCAAATTCTGTTTTCTACTCTTTCACAAACACCACACAATCAACACAAGGACTTTTTCTTGCATTCTTTCCCTGGCTTACTATCAGCAGGAGAAAACCTCTTTGTAGATCCAGAACCCACTGTTAATGCTTTTACAGATAATTACAGATGCCAAGCACAGAAAATGACAATTGTCAAGTGCAGAGACCTCCACACAAGCAGCGAGCAGTGTTGTACAGAAAGAAAATATAAATCACATGAACGTTAGTGACAAACACACATCTCATTCCCCTCTACCTTAACTCAAAGAGCTGCTGACAAGCCTTTGTCATAGTGACTGTTTCTTTCCCTCATGCTGACAAAATGTAGACTTTCAGTAATCAAATTATTTATTACTATACAGTACAAAAGCATAAAAAATAAAACAGGAAAATGCAATATGCAGATGCATCGTATCCGGTTACTGTACCTGATACTTACGCAGACTCAAACTTTTCTAGTCTAGATTTGCATTAACACATAAACCCAAACGAAAACTAGTTCACTAAAAAAAAATTGTAAAGAAAAAGTATTCTGTATTAAACAAAAGTGGGAGAACATACACTGCTCAATGTTACAGATAACCTAAAACTTAAATAACCTTTAAATCACTGTTGGAGCCAGTGAAACACTGAAGATTGAAAATCTCATTTAGGGCTTATGTGTATCTTTTAGTACCTAAATATCTTTCAAAATAGTAGCAGCAAGACATTTCTAAGATTTGTTCTCTGTTCTTTTTCACAAATTCCAAGAGCACTGCCTGACATGACTGAAGTATCTTCAGTCCAATTGTTATTACCAGCTGAATTTCCAAAGGAGAATTAATGATTATGGCAAGTTAAGAGCAGATGAACATAAGGAAACAATGTCTAAACAAAGGAAGAATGTGGGGCTTTTTGCTCCCTTTTTAAATTTAGGTGCTATTATGCACTCGAGTTTCATCAAATGGCATATTAAACTACTCAGAGAATGTACAACACACCTTGTTTATATATTGTTTTATTAATGTAAGAAAAGCATTCTGGTGACAAAGTCCAAAAGAACAGTCCCTGTAATTTTTAAGCAACAGCTGAAAGTTTTTCATGCCAGTAGAGGCAAAAGGTAAAAAGGTTTAAGTACACAGGTTTGTTCCTTACCTTAAAATTGTAATCTATATTACAGTTGACCAACTGAACCCATATTGATATTAATGCCAAGCATCCTTTGATGAGCCATACCAGTAGTAATGAGCATGATTTCATGCTAATTGAGCATCTCTGACATCTTGTGCAATAACTTATGCGTGGTCTGAAATCTCGGGAGATTTCTGCAAATATGTAGTGATTCACAGCTTTCATCAAAACCCAAATTCTGTCTGATTTGGAAAGAACAAACACACACAAGCAGAACTACAGTTTTCTAAATTGAAGAAACTCCACCACATTAAGATGGACCAAAAAGGAAAAAGTTTGTATACAACTCTCCCCTGCATATTATTGCCTTTCAGGAAGGTCTTCATTTCCAATAACCTTCGGAGTGGAGGCAAACCATGGTCTGTGTATCCTCTCTGTCCTCCGAGGCTGATGTGCACCCTGCTCCTCACAGCAACATCTCTACTTGTCCACCTGAGCTGAGGGCTCCCAGCTGCCTTCCCAACACACCTGTGACCCCCTTGCCTTCCTTTTCCTACAGCCTCTTCAACTGCAAGCTAAAGTGACAAAGAAAAGCTCCCCCAGGTTTATTTTTCTCAGAAGTACCTCCACCAAGGGAGCAGTCTCCCTCTTTCCCCAGGAGTTCACTTGCTCTTTACAAAGAGACAAATCACAAAACTGGGAACAAATTAAAGCAGCTACTGTCCATCATGGTGAGAATGAAGGCTTGGCAGAGAGAGCTGCTCTACCTGCCAGGGGTGTCAGTGATGTCAGTCCAGCTGCTTCCCTGCTCCCACTGCCCACCTCTGTGGGTGGAGTCCTTCCACAGATACAAAACAAACTCACTCATGAATGCATAAAAGCACACCCAAGCAGAGAGCGTTATTTAGGTTCCCAGGGCTGTCCTAACTGAGTAATATTTTCTGAAAACATACAATTAGAAAATATAATAAGAGAAAAGGGCTCCTAGAATGACCTGCCTAATGCCACAGAACAGCTCAGCAGTACCCCTGCAGGTGCACGCCGACATCCCCCACCCCTCTGCCTCCTCACCAGGATCCATCACTCCTTTGTTGCTATGACAGTTAGTAACAATTGTAATTTCTTTTTAAGTTTAATATCTCTTGACCCTTTCCCCGTTCTCCCCCTCACTACTGCTGCTGCATTCTTTGAAGAATAACGCAATTAAATTTTTAAAAAAGAAAATAAGAGAGAGACAGAGATCAAGCCCTAAAGAGCATTCAAAGTGAATAATTTCAAGGCTTTGCTACATAAAGAAAAAGAAATGAATGCTTCCATCAAGGTCCCAAGGAAACATTTGTTGACTATTTATGGTGGCATACCTTTTATTTATTCCAGGAGGCAAACTATTTAGTTAAGACAGAAGCTCTGCAGCAAAAACCTCTTTATTGACTGTTATAACCCCTTAGAAGCCTTAAGACATATTTCCTACTTCTGGTGTCTGCTTGACTTCTACCATTGTTTTGCCTTTATAATGGACCCAAAATTAACATGATGGTGCTTTTTTCTTCCAGTCGATCTGGAAGTTGATCATAACCTGTGAGAAGAACATATGAACACGCTTACTTAATCCATCATTTGCCCACATCTCTCAAGTTTTCCTGGTCAAGACAGGCTGCAGCCCCAGTTTACCTATCAGTCTTTCCACCTTTGACTTGGTGAACTACCACCATTTTTTTAAACAAGTTTCTATTTAAATAAGAGTTTAACAGAGATATTTCAAATGTTACTAATTCAGAATAAAAAGCAGTAATTTGTACAATGGTTCAGGCTGCTTTTGAGAACTGATAATGGCTGCAGCAGAACAGGATGCTAATCCAAGAATATTTCAAGGCATCAGTAACTTTTCAGTA
This sequence comes from Harpia harpyja, assembly GCF_026419915.1. Taxonomy (NCBI): domain Eukaryota; kingdom Metazoa; phylum Chordata; class Aves; order Accipitriformes; family Accipitridae; genus Harpia; species Harpia harpyja. The sequence goes on from NC_068941.1 coordinate 38,422,874, forward strand.
ACAATTTTCATATTCAAAATTCTTTCAGCAACAACAAGAAGTATAAACTGCTGTTTTTCATCCAACAGCTAGGTATCTTACTCAAAGCTCATTGAACTCAATGGTACACAATTTAGTTGTGACTGGGCCCAGGCGTTCTTAACATTCTTAAGAAACATGACCTAAGAATCATTTTATTATCAAAAGAAGCAAAGTGATTTGTATGGGTATAGTTCAGAAACAGCTGAAATGTTACAGGGATAGATATGTATTAGACATACAGCTCGTCCCAGCCAGATGGTGTGTATCTGGATAGTAAGCTTACTCAGGGGTTGCTGAAGGGGGCTTCCTTCCTACCTTATTTCCCTCTCTATCTCTGTCTTTCTCTCTTCCCAGCTTCCCTTCCTATAATCACTTAAAGGAAATCTAATGCATAATACATGAATTTTCAGTCCTCTTCCAGAATAGTCAAGTATTTCATTATTTTTAGACCTGTTCCAGCTCAGACTCTCCAATACTTAAAATGTGTTTGAAAGCTGGAATAAATAAAAACAGCTTTAGTAGTAAATACGTATAAAGTGCCCCACATAACAGGTCTCAAATCTACTGTTAAGCTTAAATCAAACAACAAAAAGCAGATAATATTTCTTTATGAAGCCCCTTTTACTATTGGGGTTTTTTTTAAATCATTGTTCCAAATAACCAACTCACACATATAAATACCTAGTGAAATTACTGCTTATGGAATTATAGTAAAGTCCTCTAAAAATTGACTAGTCTAGTATTCAAAAATGACAATAAAACATACATATGAATATACAAACACACTAAAGCATATTATTTTGCTAAGCAATGCAATTCAATTCCAAAATGGACCTAGCAAAATCGTATCAATTGCACAATATATATAAAAAAAGCAGGGTAAATCCATGTAGAACCGAATGTTTACAACTAATATGCAAAACCAAGATGAATAATTGGGTTTAGGTGACAAATCTGCCCACTTGAAACAGCCAGCAATCAACAGCACCAATCAAAAGATTCATTTCTTGATGTTTTCACACATTTTTATTCTAGACTTCTTGCTCCCATACCATTGAAATAATAAAGTAACAGCAAGGTCCTAAAGACAGCAGACAGAGGTTCTCGTCATTACCAGTATCTTTGGATAGTTGTATATGTTATTTTGTAATCTTATTCTAATTAACATGCAGTACCTAGTCAATATGATGTTCAATGGCTTCTGTTCCTTCTTCATTTTCAGCCCTGACAAATTTTGTTTTCCTGAGCAAGGGGATGCAGATTTCGTTTCTGACCACAGGCTGCCACTGGGGCCTGGCATTTTCCAGTGTTTTTCAGGGCTCTTTTACACAGGTGACAGATTTCCATTTCATTACAGTATAGTGATACTGCAACAAAATCTTGACTATTGCTTGGAGATTGTTCAAGACCTTTGAGAACTTGAGGTCCAGTAAGCAACTTAGTGAAGCTACAAGACTAAAGCACTGATATGTTTGCAGTTACTCAGTTCATAAACATTTCTGTCAGACACATATATGGCTGAAGATAGTATTCACAGAAAAGTTAGCTCTGGTTATATATACACTGATATAACCTTACCATCATGAACCTGAACATATTGACTACATTTTAATCTTTAATGTATCTTTTGATCAAGCTTTGCACCTGTGCTCAGAAAACACTTTTTCCTGGAAAGCATTTTGTCACTGTGCTTCCTCTGATGTGTGCCTACGAAAAATACTCACTGCTGCTGCAATTCAAACCGAGCATATGAGCTTTGGTCACAGGCATCCCTCTGTGAAACATTCTTCTTCATCATCACCTATGTTATATACAGTTGACATGTACATGTTATATGCATTTCTCCTCAAGAATCTGTAATCTTACTTCACTGCCACTTTAGACTATATCAGGAAAGTCCTAAAATCCAGGGGAATAATTTTTTAAATTTTTTTTCTGCTGACATAATAGCCTGTGTCTCATTTGCATAAGTGATTATGCAGTGATCACTGGACTTTCAAAGGTATTTTTAGAAATACAAGAACAAAATTTTAAAAACTCACTTTTCAAAAAAATGTTGTGGGTTCTGTTTTGTTTTCCTTTCTCCCCATGTTGGCTTCTAGACATCTTTCTGATCACCTTTCTCTGTGTTATTGTTCTTAACTATTTTCTGAATACAGATTTTCATTTTTATTGGTTTGGGTTTCTTTTCAAAATGTAAGGATTTAGTGTTCATGCCTCCCCATTGAAATGATGTACTAAATGTGGTTTATAAAATCCCTCTTAGAGAAAAACACGCTGGTATTGCATGTATAACAGTATTTTAGTATTTAATATTATAGATTCCTTTTTTCCTTAACTGTAGAAATATATGCGGGGGGCTATTTGAGATCAATGCTTTTGCAAGAGCACATAGAAAACACACTCTAGGGAGAATAATTTGATTCTTTTGTAAAGTCATATGTACGACAATTCACCTGTATCTACACAGGGTCACTGCATATCTGATGCTGGAAAAGATCAGAATTAAATACTTATTTCAAGTCTGAAATGATTTCTAGAGATTGCCAAAAGATAGTACTTCATCAAAATTGTATTCAGCAAAGGAACATGGCATACAATCAGCATAAGAATGAAAACCGAGATATACTCAAGGAAAAAGAAAGACCTTGAGCTATTTAAAGTAATGTTAACTCCTAGAACCATACCTGAATAATTCATGGACATTATGAAGTATTTCACCTTCTGCACTCTCCTACACACTTCAAAGGGAAAATGAAAGTACACAAAACCCAGCAAACAGAAAAACCTTTAAAAACACAGAATCCCTGCCAGCAGCCTAGAAATCTCTGTATCAAATATAAAGCTTATGGATGCCTTTCATATACCAAGAGCAGGTTAAAAGCATTCTTTTCTCCTGAATAGCACCACCCAAAAAGCATATTATTCCTTACTCAAATAAACTACAGACTTTAGAAAAGAAAAAAATAAATCCTGTAACATTTGGTGAGAACATTTTCTGTAGCTAACGTGTGGAAATCCATTTATATTATAAAATAATGCACCCTTAAGAACCAAAGACAGAAAATTATCAGTGGAGGGAACTGTCTAACTGTAAAGCTCAGACCCATCATACTATTCTTCAAAGTATTTTTTGCATGCACACTTTCGTCTGTGTAAGGGAAGCGCAGTATTTTCCATCCTATTCTTGTTTCTGCCCTTTTGATTCTCTCTGTGCATTAAATCAATGTCTGCAATGATGCTCCTTTTGCCTGAGTGATTATAACTAATGGACTCTCCTAACAGATCTCAGTTTGCACTCACCCACACGGGGTTCATTCTCCCACAATATGGTCCGCTCACTGAAGCCACAGAAGTGTAATACAGCAAAGCCCAAGCACCACTGGCAGCAGAAAGAGGAGCTGACCATGCTCCTGTCCAGCCACAGTGTCAGTCAGGATCAGATGACAGGGGGAAGTGGCACCTACCTTCAGAAGTCCACAGACAAAAGCATTTGAGCAAACACTATGTTGATGTACAGCACCAACATTCACTCTCCCCATGCTAATCAGCTTTCCTATCATTGGGACAGCGCACATAGGGATCATATGGTAGGGTACTTTGACACCTGGAGGTCACTAGCCCACCTCCCACTGCAAACCTACAAGGGCTTCTCTTCCTACATAGCAACTGTAGATGCTGCCAGCTGGTCTTGGATATGTTTGCTGCTGTTGAGTCATCCAAACACTACAACACTGGCGAGGATAACATGCAGCTGAAAGCCATGGGTTGGCAGCATTGATCATAGTGCAATAGTGTAACCTACCTCTAAGACAGCACCCGTGAATGCCAATGGATTCACCTTCACAGGAGTAACCAAAGCCACACTTAGTATTAGCTTGCCTTGAACTCAGCCATATGCACACTAAAATGGAGGAGCAATAGCCAGTGTTTTTGTAACACGGAAATGCCACTAATAGTTTAACCGGTAACATACAAGTATCTTATAACACTGCTAAGCACAGGTATATAAATAACATGCAACTCCAAAGACTCAAACAGAGAATGGTGGCATATTTGCACAAACGTTGTACAGGAAAACACGCAAATTAAAAAAAAAAAAAAAAGCCAGCAAGGTGACAACAAAGGTGGTATAACAGGCAGGAAAGGTGTGTGATGGAACCAGGAGGCAGATAAGGTCCTCTCCCTTTCCTTTTGGGGAAGAAGCCGAGAAGCACAAAACCACCAAGGATGAGTGCATAAAGACGGGGAAGGAAGAAGCAGCACACTTTGGCTCCAGTTTCCAACACCTGAGAGCACAGGAGCTTGGCCCCACAGCCTCAGTGAGGGCAATGGCAAGGATCACCACCATCACCGGTACCCACACCCCAGCGACACTGGCCTCCTTTGTCAGTGTCCTAAACTCCACTGCAGCCATCTTTAATTCCTACACTTACATACGCATACATGTGTGCACACACCCACTTGGAACACGCAGGCCAGCTGCACAGACAAACAGTTCTTAGAGAGCTGGGAGGCAACAGGTACCCTCAGCATTTAAAATTTAGCGTACTTTATGCATTTATTATTGTAATAAATCCAGGTTCAAGTCACCCCTAGGTAAGTATCAGCTCTTGACAAAGCTGATAAAGACAGCAATCACGTAACCTTGAATTCACTATCTAGCAATAGCATATCAAAGACACATTTAAAATGTGCACAAGCTTATGTGCACCAGAAAGCTTGAGATCTGAGTCTGTGAATAAAAGAAAAAACAGTATCATTTCAGACAGAGAGGCACTTTGCTGACTATTTGCCATTCCTTCAATTAATTCTGGAGCACTCTGATCCACTTTGGTTATAAACAGAATCAAGACAATTCGATTTTCTGTGTTCAGAAAGGAAAAGGTGTGTACGTTTTTCATACATCAATGTAAAATTTCATTAACAGAATCCTAGAAAAAAAAATTCTTCTATTAAGAAAGTATGAAAACTCAAAGAAATGCAATAAAGCTTAAAATGACCAAATAAAGCCTCCTTTAATAGATTTTTTTTTTTTCCCCCTCACTCATACACACATATGCTTTCCTCCCAGCAGAGGGATACATCTGCAACACATAATTTGCTTTGTGGATTAGTTAATGTTTTTACAGCTTTTGTAATAGGCAAAGCGCTATGCAAGCATTCTAGTGCAGTCATAATCATCATATAGCTTTGGGAAAGTTTTCTACATCTCATGTGCCAGATTTTTCTGCCAAACAGAAAAAGCTCCTTGAGTATCTCTATCCTGCATTTATATAGGATATAATTTAGACCATTCTGTGAAGTTTATTTGTATATACCTTAGAGATGTGAGTAAAACAGGTTATTCAGCACATGGATTGATCAGGTAAATTTTTCCAAAACCATTCAAATTAAACACATAACTTACAGTTAAACCTTTTGCGATTGAACTTCGGCAATGAGAAACTTCTGGCTGTGTCCTGACAGCACTCAAGTCAATATTTCAGCCAACATTTAAAGGGTCAAAAATTGCTTTATGACACCTAATCAATCTCCAATTTCATTTTTGCCTTTTCCTGGCTAGTAGTACACAAAGAGGAAAAAATAAAAGGGAAAAAAAAAAAAAAGGATAAAATCATACAGCTAGTGAGGGCCTGGCTGCCAAAAAAAGAAACATTTAAATTCAGGGGATACAAGAGGGAGAACCTTAGCATTTATAATCTTGATAAACCACTACCACTCCTAAGGGGCAAACCATGGCAATCTCTTTAAAGAATATTATTCTTCTGATGAACCACATCAGAACAATTCTCCTTCTGCCACCATCCAGCACCAGCCACATTCATCTGGCAGAGACAGCTGAATTAAAGCCCCATTTCCCCAAACAGGACTAACATTGTTTAGCATGTGTTTTCAGTATTTCTGAAAAGCAATGCAGGAGAGGGTACGTGTATGGTACCAAGCTCAAAAACTGATCGATTCTTCTTGCAAATAATCTCTCCCCAAAATGTCCCAGTTCTAGTTTTATCATCTATACTGTTGGAGTCAGTATTTTTGGATGCCAAATGAAGATAATCTATTTTATGGCTTGAGTATTATTTCATTTCTAAGAAAAGACTAAGATTTTCTACATATGAAAAACTCAAAACTCTCCTAGACATACGATTAAATAAAAAAAAAAATTTTGTCTAGTAACAGGAAAATTTAATACTTTTTCCCTCCCAATATTATTAAAAGCCAATTCAAGGCTGAAGCTTCTGTTTCTAATTCTAATTTGTAGCTGGTAATATTGGTGATAAATCACTAAAAAGTAAGCCCTGTAAATGAAACCACAAGTGTCCCTTTACTATAGCATCATTAATGCAATATCATAATAGATATGCTATTGCTAATATTATTTGAATTCTTTCTGTTTCCATGGTAACTTTGGCCTACGGCAGCTCTGGTAAACAGGGTTTTAAATCATTCTTTGACAAAGGCTTCTGCTCAAATGTCATTTTTCCACTAGCGCATACTTTTCCCCACTTCGTTTTGTTCTTTTTTTTTTTTTGAAAAAGATGTGATGGCAATTACTGGTCCAGAAAACAGATTTTTTTGGTTATTGCAGTTGAATGGGCAGTGAATTGGGAACTTGAGGAAGCAAGGCAACCTGCAACAAGCTTTGACTAACATCAGCAGTACAAAATGCAATATTCCATCCTGGAGAGGTATCTAAATCTCACAGAGACTGAGAAACAACAATACCTTGCTGGAAATTCTGTCATGAATACATTTTACAGGCTTTGTTACTTCTCCTCTGTACTCTCTGATGCTTAAAATTACTCTCTCTTTCAGTAGCCACATGTGCATTTTCTTCTAACAAATATTTAGGCCCCTAGACATCAGAATGGAAGAACAGCACGAATATCTATGAACCAGTGTTAAATTCTTTCCCATGACTTACACAGGTGCTTAAACTGAAGAGAAAAAATTGGTTTGCCAGACATGCCCAGCTTAAGAAGAGAACAGTATACTGGTATCACCTGGCTTTTTTATCTGGATTCAGAGATGACCAAACCTGTACATTCAGCTGCCAGTCACCTTGCCAACCACAGCCAGGGATAATCAACAGAATCTGGTTGTGTCACATCATTTGCGCTCCCCCCCGCCCCGAAAAAATCTGTTGAAGAAATCAGTACACTATTACGGGGACAATCTCCTTGTAGGAGCAAAGTGGAAATACCTGAGAACATGACACTCTTGGAGAGGCATAACACTGCCCGAACTAAGGCCAGGGCAGATATTTAGGCTATACCTTAAGCTTTTGGGCACCCCTGTCTATTCAACCTACCCCAACAATAGCACTAGTTTTATTACTGCTTCAGAGCCCAAAGAAGCAGCTAAAGATGATTCCCTTTGTAAGGCAATGAATTCACAATCCATTTTCAGTATAACACAACCCTTAGTAATGTTAATTGCATCACAAACTATTACTTGCTGGCAGGACATCCAATCCTTCAATAATTTCCTGGAGTCAATATAGCTGTTTACAAATCAGACTGATGTCAGGTTTATCAGATCAGGAAAATGTAATTGCTGATGCATTCTAACCAGTGAAAGCTCAAATAATATTGTTACATATAACATATATTATATATACATACATATGGAGCCCAAATAATGTTATACACGTATTGTAGAGCTTGGATCAGTGTCTAGTTCTTCAGAAGAAAACAGTATTCTAAAAAACTATGTACCGGATTTGCCACAAAGTGAAGCACAAAACCTGTTCTTCACTCTGCTTATAGGTCTTTTACCGGTAATTCTGTTTCCATTTATTTCTGTTCACTGTGTGGCTTTGCAGTTTAAATGGCATCTGCAATATTTGACAGTTCCCATTTTTCCTATAAAATTTAACAGAAATAATGTGCATATAATAAAGAATAGCAAAGACACAGTATATTTTTTGTTTAAAAGGGCAATGACTGAAAATATGCACTCCCTTAATCAGCAACTTACTTGTTAAAGGCTCTCTGGTTTGCAATTAAGTATCATATATCTAGTCACAGAATTCTTCATCCTGAGCACATGAAAAGTCTGCTATTTGAACAAGCAGGGATGTGTAGCGTATTACGCTAAGTTAGATGTCAGACCCGAGACATTCAGGAACGACTTAGCTCTGCTAGAAAGTACTCCAAAGACCTTTTTCACTAACCAACATTTATGCATCTTCAGTCTAGACAGCGACTGAAACTCTTTGAGGTCATGATGACACTGTCACAAACTTTCTCAAATCCTTACCAAAAATGACTGTCATTATAATGACCTTCACTTGCCATTAAAATGATCTTCACTTGCCATTAATTCTCAGCTGCTTAATTTAGTAGGGTAGAAAGCATTCCCCCCAGTACTAATTGGAATAAATTTTTCATTTAATAGTCTAACGTGCTCCCGTTTGGGGTTTTTTTTTGCTTTCAGTGAATCAATGCTCTCATTATTTGTTAACAGCTAGGTGCTCGGGGCATACTGTTAAGAGGCCTACAATAAGATAGCCTCTTGGTCGAAAGTCTAGGTTTAAAAGTATCAGCACCACATACATCACAGGGTAGACTTCTTTAGTGCAGCTATGATTTCTTTCAGAAAGAGGTGAAACACAGTCTTCTGTTCTGTTTTGAATAGAATAGTGATATTTAGAGGTTCAGTTAACAAAACATTGCTGTTTCATTCCCCCTCTAAACAGGCAACACCACAAAAATCCAGACTTGCTCAGCATCAAGGACAGGTTTTTATCCCATAATGTGAATAAACCAGATCCTCATGGACTAGGCTTCAGTAGGGCCATCACAATAAACTCATCTGGAGAATACTTACCGCGAAATGTTATTCAGCATATAACAACACATAACCTTAATGCTCAAATTTATGCTAAGAAGAACTTGGACACTTAAATTAAGAGACCTGTCCTTAATGTCTATGTAGTCAGGACCTTACAGAATAAACTTAAGTATTACACAGCAAATATTTATGTCTTAGCAATGGCAGATTGCCATTAATTTAAAATGTTTACTAGAACGAGGAAGCACTTGTACTATACTTTTCAGTATGGTACTTCTATAGTACTTGTACTATACCAACATTAGTGACATTAAAACTACTTGATTTTTTCTTGTTGCCTTGATTTTTCACCCAGATTCAAACCTCACTTCAGTCAATGGGTTCTAATAATGCTTTACAATGATTAGCAGGCATCTTCACACACCCAAAATAGAGTGACATGTTCTTTCTTGGTCAATATCCCTATTTTCAAGATGCTTTTCTGCACATAAGCGCCTTCTGTAGCTGCTCTTGCTTTTAGGGTAAGATAAGAGGAAAGTAAAGAGGTTTTACAAAGTGCAGTAGAATCTACATAAAGATTAGATTCTACTGGATGTGCTGATTAAAAGAAATCTGATCAAATATCAAAGCCCATACCTTCTACAGCCTTAATTCTGTATGTATAGACTGCATTATGCCAAAAATTAGTTTTGGTTTTCTTTCTATTTATTGGAGTCATAAAGAAAATATAGTCACTATGATAAAGCCAGCACATGTAAATGCCATTCTGGTGTTCAGAACTATGCAGGACTATTATTCCCAGCTCTGCAGTGGAAGCATGCATGTACTTTTACAAATGACCACTTATTAGCCTACTTTCCTAAAGAATAAGGTTGATGTCATCCCATTGTGTAAGCACAAAATTTTTCTTGTTCTTTTCCCAGGAAATTTTGAACCTCTTTACCAACATTAACTGAATTGGACAGAAAGGTAGCAATCCTAAAAGCAAAATGCAGAAGCTAAGCAACAGCAGATATGTGGATGAAAGTGTGAGACTCAAGCAGTGCATTTGCTATGAGCAAAAGTGCTGTACAAACTCACGCCTTACAACGGTGGGTATGAAATATCCTTTTTTCTGGACTGTAGGAAGTTTCAGCTGAACCCTACATCCTTCTTTGATACTGACATTGATCCATCTGTACCAAAACATAAAAACCCTTGCAAGTCAGGTTTCCCTAGTTCCGGTGCTCATAAAACTCATTTGCTTGTTACACAAACAGTGAATATTCCATGATTACTTTCCATACACTAATACAGACCAACTCAACATTCCTATTGTTTTTAGAAGAGAAATCAGAGACAAGGTGAAATTACTCCACAGAATGAGAAGGCTGCACTGCTGGGACCAGAACACGGTCTTTCATTTCTGCTCCTCCCTTATTCAGCAGTACCAGGCAATTGCTTAATTTTATTGTATTGTAATTTGAGCAACCAACCAGTTAGTGGAACTGACTAAAAAAACCAAGAGATGGAGTTCCTTATTTGCCAGAGGTTCTTAAACAGGTTTGTCTGTGCTGCCATACTAGCTGCTAAACCCCCTGTGTTCATCCTTACAGCTCCTGAAACAATGAGCGTGTACCAGCATAATCATAGGTAGCCTACTGCTACTAATAGAAGGGAAAGGTTTTTCTTCTTTAAATCTGTACTCACTTCAGATAGGTGAGTATCCTAAGCTGTTAGAGAACTATATACAAATCATTGTAATCAGAGATTTACTGAGTTAAAGGTTAAGTGTAAATGCTACAGTTGTATTATTTATAAACATGTGATAATTGAAACTGACTGAGGAACAGGCATGTTCCTTCAATGCAGTCAAACACGTGCAAATACAGAACATGAGTTCATCTGCTTCAGCAGCACACATCACCACAAACACACGATTTCAGGATCTTCCTCCCTGCTCTGACTCACAACTGAACAGAGCGCATTTAAAAACCAATGACCAGGTAATAAAAGGTGTAAGGAACGGTCCTACCTGAGAGATGACCAGTTAGTTATGGCTTTAACCTCCTAAAACAGCTGTGCCACAAAGATGCAACAGCCCTGTTGCCCAACTAGCAGAGATTTAGGAGTGCAAGAGGCAGACATTTGAAAGTACTGGGCTAGAACACTAAAAAAACCAACCACCACCAAACCAAACCAATCATACCTGCTTACAACTACAAGCACATTGAACTAATTTCAGTTTTCATCTGTTCTTTTAGGGGATGACAAAGGGAAAAAAAATTAAAACTTTGTTTTCCTTCTACTGGTCACTACCTGGGCAGTACTTCATCATGAGTGTGATGAGCCTCCACTGCTCTCAGCTCCAGTCCTGCACTTCAGCCCCAAAGCAAGAGCCCTTCTACACTCCAAATAATTTGACAGCGTGTACTTCCTTCTTCAAGAAGAAGATTCAGACTATCCATAGAAGAATGAACTACAGAGATGTAATAAATTTGTTGTTTTCCTTTCCCTCAGGATACGCAGGAGGCTAGCACTGCAAAATTTGACAATACAGTGTACCAATGAAAGTTTGGCATTCTGATCCCTGGCAAAAAATCCAGTTTAATCTATGAGAATGTAAACATCAAATGTTAAAAAAAAAAAAAAGAAAAAAAGAAAATCTTTGTGTGCAAAAATGCATGTCACACAGTGTTCTTTGGGTACCACCCATGAACAGAGCAATAACTGTTCATCTATAGGATTTTCCATGCACTATCTACAAAAGTAAAATACTACACTAAAGATTCTTGTATCATTTATCAAATATAAAGCAGAGAAAAGCTACCAATAAGCACGTATTTGCCATGTATAAAATAGGTCTCCAAAATTATCTATCCTTACTATTTTATAAGGTTACATTAATAGACCTATGGTTTGTGGGCCATAAAAATCCAGGATTCAGACTCATACCTTTGAATATTTCCCAGTGGAAGATACGCTTGCATTGCTGAAAGTAGCATTCTTCATATGTTCCACTTACTGCATGAGTTGGGGTAAGTGTCCAAGGAAAAGTAGATTTCATGCCTTTTGGAAAAAAAGCAGGTGATAATCTGCTTTTACTCAATGACACTCTGCTTTAAAAAAACTCATTTGCAGGGGAATCGGAGCCAGTATATGATTTGCTTTGTTAAATAGCTTGCAAAAGCCTTCTGACTTACTATAAATAACATTAAACTTGTATCTTTATCTTCTTTGGATATGAAACCAGAGAAAAACTTGAAACCTGATTGTATTTTGCTTTAATTTTTTGAGTTTGACGAAGCTATAAACTAGGAGGACTCCAACATGATACCTGAAAGGCAGCATAACCTAAAGGAACATTAGTCAACTGAGAAACTGTGAGCTTTGATACACTTTCTGCTTCATTACATCAGGTAATCTCTTCAACCTGAAGGTACTGTCTCCACTCCTACTCCATGTCTGTAGGACATTGGAGTCCTTATTCAAATAGTAAGTCTTAGAACAAATGACTCTGTTAGTAATTTTTTTTCACTCACATTCAGCAGGAGATTCTGCAGGGGCAGCTGAGAAGACCACCAACCCCATCTCTGCTCCATCCCTCCTCTACTTTATTGCAACCTTATGAGGACACATGGAACAAGTATTCAGTTCTGAACTATTTTCCCATCCATATAGTACTTGCATTGCTAACAAGCAACACCTTTGAAAAACTGGATACTCTAGCTCTGCCACTCAAAAAGCTGCAAATTTCTTTTCCAGCCTCTTGCTGCTTAGAGGCAGAGTAAAAGCATGCTGAACCAGCCGGTCCGTCACTTCACTCAAAGCATTTCTCCACATCACAAGGAGAACTGCTTAGCCTACCCAGTTGCCCAGTGCCTTTAGGCATCTCTTCCCTGTAGGCCATACCACACGACTCTGAAGTTGAAGCTTGGCACCTAAACCTGTAGAGCTTCAACGTAAGGATTTGACTTGCCATGGTAATTTATCTGTCAGGCTTCTTTACTGCTGAGTGATCTCAGATACTTCCAATCCCAAGGATGATGCACTGCCAACTTCATAGCATTGCAGGGTTACTGCTCCCTGGCTATGACAATGGCGTCATCAGAAATAAAAGCTCAAAGAGTCTTCCTTGTCACAGGCCTCATCTGCTGAGAAACCTTTTTCTACGCTGCACAGTGGCATAGCTTCTCCTAAATGCTTCCAAAATATTATCACACTGTTATCTGTATAAAATAAGGAAAACATAACTTATGTTTTAATCAAAAGGCTTAGCTATCATACTACACAAGAAGTCGAGCAGCCTTCTCCGAAGCACAGGCACATTTTACATCAGCGTTCATTGTTACAAAGAAGCCTACTGCCACCGAGTGGCTAAGAGGAAAAATAAGTTTATTGGTGAAATGCACTGAGTCTGCAGAAAGCCTGTAGATCCTAATTTTGATGCATTTCCCAAAAGAATGACTTTGAATGGCAGTTGGCAGTCTGAGTTAAGAAAGTCACGTAATCAAAAATTAATTTCTAGGCACAACAGTCAACAGACATCTTCCTGGATCTCTGAAATCAGAGACAAATAGTGTATTGATACCACACAGCATAATTGCCTTCAATTTTTGCCTCAGGGTTCTGTACCATAACCTTAAACTATAATGGAAAGATATATGAATTTAAATATTAATGCCACCCAGAATTTAAGTAGTACATCATTATTGCTGTTATCAGTGGCAGACCTGATAGCTTTCCGGCATACTTTTAAATTAACTCTGCGTCCAGGAGCTCCAACCGCGTTCTCTGTTATACTTGGATTTCAACCAAACACACACATGCTTTCTTTTCAAACTAAAAATAACAGGATGATATGGTACTGCCTTCTGCCCTTTATATATAAACTTTATATTTTAAGTTGTCACTTGAAAAAAAAGCTTTTAAAATGTGAATTAAAAAAAAATTATGCCAAAAGGATTTTTTAAATCCTCAGAACAAAGTCCCACATAAAAAGAAAAAAGCACTTAACTTGTGATTGACGATCACTTATCTCAATGCTTATTTCTTCATGGGAGCTCTTAAACTGGGCATAATCTTGTTAGGGGACTGTGGTCCACTCCTGGTGATTTGAAGGTACAATGAAGGAAGACACGGTGGAAGTTCTTCAGGTGTGACTTGTCATTTTCTCTTAGTGATATAAAAAACCCGAGTATAACAATCCTAACAACTTTCTGTATCCATATACATTATATCACATGGTTATGCATTATACCACATAAATATTCTAAATTTCTTTGTTCCATTATAAACAAAAATGATTGCTCAGAATAGTGAACGCTGTCTTCTGTTTCATGTGATGCATGGTACTAGAAACACTAATAGAATCATAGAATCATTTAGATTGGAAAAGACCTTTAAGGTCATCAAGTCCAACTGTAAACCTAACACTGTCAAGTCCACCACTATATGTCCCTAAGCACCACATCTACATGTCTCTTAAATACCTCCAGGGATGGTGACTCAACCGCTTCCCTGGGCAGCCTGTTCCAATGCTCGAGAACCCTTTTCGTGAAGAAATTTTTCCTCACATCCAATCTAAACCTCCCTGGCACAACTCGAGGCCATTTCCTCTTGTCCTGTTGCTTGTTCATTGGGAGAAGAGACCCACACCCACCTCGCTACAACCTCCTTTCAGGTAGCTATGGAGAGCATTAAGGTCTCCCCTCAGCCTCCTTTTCTCTCCAGGCTAAACAACCCCAGTTCCCTCAGCCATTCCTCATGAGACTTGTTCTCTAGACCCTTCATGAGCTTTGTTGCTCTTCTTTGGACATGCTCCAGCACCTCAATGTCTTTCTTGTAGTGAGGGGCCCAAAACTGAACACAGTATTCAAGGTGCATCCTCACCAGTGCTGACTACAGGGGGACGATCGCTTCCCTAGTCCTGCTGGCCATGCTATTTCTGATACAGGCCGGGATGCTATTGGCCTTTTTGGTGACCTGGGCACACTGCCGGCTCCTATTCAGCCGGCTGTCGACCAACACCCCCAGGTCTTTTTCCGCCGGGCAGCTTTCCAGCCACTCTTCCCCAAGCCTGTAGCGTTGCATGGGGTTGTTGTGACTGAAGTGCAGGACCTGGCACTGAGCCTTGTGGAACCTCATACAATTGGCCTCAACCCATCGATCCAGCCTGTCCAGATCCCTCTGGAGAGCCTTTCTGCCCTCAAGCAGATCCCCACTCCCACCCAACTTGGTGTTGTCTGGAACCGTACTAAGGGTGCAGTACTCGATCCCCTCGTCCAGATCATTGATGAAGATATTAAACAGAACTGGCCCCAATACTGAGCCCTGGGGAACACCACTTGTGACCGGCTGCCAACTGGATTTAACTCCATTCACCACCACTCTTGGGGCCTGGCCATCCAGACAGTTTTTTACCCAGCAAAGAGTACACCCGTCCAAGCCACAAACAGCCTGTTTCTCCAGGAGAATGCTCTGGGAAACAGTGTCAAAGGCTCTACTCAAGTCTAAGTAGACAACATCCACAGCCTTTTCCTCATCCATTAAGTGGGTCACCTTGTCATAGAGGGAGATCAGGTTAGTCAAGCAGGACCTGCCTTCCATAAACCCATGCTGACTGGGCCTGACCACCTGGTTGTCCTGTACATGCCATAGTAGTAGTTTTCACTACTAGCTGATGGTTTCAACTCAAGCACAAAGCAAAGAAAAATTATGTCTTCAGATTCATTTTTGCACACCTGAAAGTCCTTCCACTTAGGTCAGAGAAAATAACAGCCTCTGACATAAGCAATCTTCCTGTACTCTGAGTCAGCAATGGGAAAAAAAAGAAAAAGTTGCTAAAGATTGCATTTATTTTTTGAATACTGGGAGGTAGTTAAATTCCATATCAAGTTAACTCTATTCATAGGTTGCTTGTGCACTCAGAAAAGAACTCCTGATTTAATCTCTACAGTCTAACTAAATAATCTTTGCTGCTTTTAGCTGATAATACACCCCCTAACGTGATGTGATACAAATGGAAGTAAAAGAAAAAGGCTCTGGGAGGAGCTAAAAGCAGCCTGCCATTAGTGTTGAGAAGATTAGAGAGAAGACAGAACCAGGCTCTTCACAGCAGTGCATGGCACAAGGACAAGAGATAAGAGACATACATTGAAACAAGAGGTTCAGACTGGATATAGGAAAAAAGCTTTCCATTCCCCATGAGGACAGCCAGGTACTGAAACAGTTCCTTGAGGCTGTGCAGTCTCCAGCCTTGGAGGCTTTCAAGACCCAGCTGGATCAAGCCCTGAGCAACCTGGTCTGAACTCACACCTGGCCCTGCTGTGAGCCGGAGGTCAGACCAGCAACCTCCTAAGGCCCCTTCCAACCTGAATGATCCTGTGATTCTACAAGAAACTATACGCATAAGGCTTACAGAGACAAGAGATCTATCTTCCTATTTGGTATTTTAAGTTAAACTAGTAAGAAAAAAAAACAACAGGAAAACATTAGAAGCACAAAACATCACAAACAAGAGATGACAAGGCATTTCCAAAAGCAGTATTAGGAAAATAAGCTTGATTCAAACTAGCAAAATAAGTATATCGCTGTTTATCACGTGATAATTTTCCAGTACAGATAAGGTAAGAAAATCAGAGTTCCTTTCACAGACAACTCTTGTATTAAATACACGTTCAAGCAGAGGTTACTACCTGTAGAAGCCCAGAGACTTTCTTGAAAATTATTAGGGCAAGTTAGATGGGATTTCTTACCAAATAAGGTTGTCCTCTCAATGATCTCCAGGAAAGAATCTGCAATCTTCTAGATATCAAATATCCATCCTATTCTTTCACTTACTATCTCCAGATACTTTTTTCTCTTTTTTTTTTAATCATCAGTTGCATTGTGTGTTTAGAATTAAGAGAAGTCCTTCCTTATCTATTTGCGTGTAAAGCCTGTGGAATCTTGACTTCTAGTAAGGGGGCCGCTGAACCTTCCTCGTTCCCTGCTCGTGGCTGGTAGTCAACACACAGCAATTATAAATACAAATGGAAAGTAACTATTTCCCTGAGGACACTGTATAGGAGGAGAGTTTCATTCACACAGCATTCAAATAAGCGACCAAAGCATCTTCTCCATCCTGCGGTTGTTTGATGTACAGAATATTTTTCTATGACTGTGAAAAAACAGTCTCCTTTCCAGAGTTAGACTTCCAAATTTATGAGTTATGAAATTACCTTATGACACCACAGTTTCTTATTAGAGTACTGCTGAAGAAAAATTTCGAACCCATTTGCATCTGCTGATACAATATCATAGGATTATGTTTTATGCTGACAGATAAAGGAGTCATCGCTACTACTAAATTTTAAAAATAAAAGTTAGCAAAAAAATAAAAGATTATAGGTTTTTGTAATTCATTTTGAAACTTTTCAGTCTCTGGACAGTAAATTCTAATGAACGGCAAAACTCTCTATGTGAAATCCAAGTAACTTGTGGTCTGTCCACAGGTATATTTGGAGCTTATATTACAAGAAGTCCACAATGTAGTAAGTGTTCTGCAAATTTATCCAAAGGCAATGTAGTGGCACTAGGTGACTTGCTCATTTCTTACAAAACAACTCATTGAATCAGCTGCTTGGCAAAGGCAACAAAGCAGTCATGAGTTCAGGTGCAGCGTCCCTCAGACCATCCTACTGTGAAATGTATATTGGCTTTTGCAAAACGAGAACACTGAAATTTGCCTAACTACTGCATAAGCTACATCCCGAAAGGATGTTTGCCTCACTGCCACTAAATTAGGCCTTAACACGGGAAATATGTAGTTAATATATTCCAGGCATCAATTGTATTTTATAGTTTGTAGGCAATAAATGGGCACAAGCAGAATATGTAGTTTCTTTTGATGAGATAAGACATCCTGTAACTCAAGTAATTAAAGGATGTGTAGATAGATTTGTGGAAACATAGAAAAACAGACATATGGACTCAAGGACGAGTAAAATTGAGAACACAAGTAAGAAGATAAGGAGTGATTTGTTAGCATGAGAACAGCATTTTGGGGGTCAAAGATTATTTGACATGAAAGATACGAGAAGAACAAAGGAAAACCAGGAGTTTAATGTGAAAATATTAAAAAGTGTGACTGGAAGAAAACGACAGGGTGAAAAGTGCAGCCAGAGGAAGACTACTGACTTCATCCCTTGCAGATCCCCGAAGGCCCCTCTGAACCACAAGAGATGCGCGCAAGGGGGGTGGTCTGGGGTGGAGTTATGTTAACAGATACCTGAAATATTAAAATAACCCCTTTGAAATACCACAAACACAGTGTATAAAAAGGCAAGTTTGGGTATAACCGGCGCGCCTCTGGTTTTGACCATGTGCCCAGCACTGTTTGCCTTTGTTCTATAATAAACTTGTAAAATTTAGGAAATTCAGCGTGAGTGCGTTTCTCACACTACCATCCCACAGGCTTGCAAATTAATCAAACACCATCCCAAGAACATTTTCAACTATTCTTTATCCACAGATAGGAGTCATGAAACTCCTTTAAACAGAAGTTGGATTTCAGAACACAGATGTTACACTCTACCAGCTTAAAACGCAAGGCTAATCAAATTTCAGGAAGTGTTTTTGGACTGGAACTACTCATTGACTAACAGGAGACAGGAACAAGACCAAGAAACAGCACTTTTGAATTTACTCACTTATTAATGAAATGACTGCCCCAACAGTGCAGCCTCCAATGAAGAATACTTCTGCCGTTACGGAGTAAGTGGGCAGCAGAAATGTGTGACTTACAGGTCAGCACAAGCGTCATTACTTCAAAGCACTTGTTCGGAAGCAGGTCTGTAACTGAGCATCTTGACCTCATTGCCCCTCCTAGATGTTTTAGATGGGCCCTTTACTTATTCTTTTAGGGAAGTCTGTTGGCTGGCTGCAGACAGACCCACATCCAATGGGAGCTCTATTTAAGAGTTTTACTGTGCAAGTCACAGTGCTCTTCTCGCTCTTTAGAATTAAAACAACAGTGTAGTGAAAAGGATTTTTTGGTGAAAGAGACACTGACACACACTTTCATTAAACTCCCAGAAGCTAAAACTATCATGTAAATTCAATGAAAGATACCTTCTTTTAAAACCAACAAAACTCAGAATCTTCCTATTCCCGTTTCACTTTAGCTGGATATTCAGCCCTTGTTTCCCCAAATTCCTGACAGTCTGATACAACCATAACCACATGCTTTTCTTTCCTCACTATCACTGTGACATTTTCCATGCTGGGTGTTTTGGTTTTGTTTTGGAGTTTGATTTGGGGTTTTTTTGTTTGGGTTTTTTTTTCATTTTAGATGTTCTTTATAAGCAGCACAAACATAAGTTCCTGATTTTCAAAAGTGAAATTGTAGACATGCTAGTCAAGTCCTGCATGAACACAAAACAATTCCATGTCATTAGGAACCAGATCTTTTGCCTTTTTTTGAAATGTCCAAGGTTTTTACAAAGAGGAGACAACTGCCTTACAATTGCCACAACAAGCATAATTTAACCATATGGAATCATCTGAAAAAGCTCCAGTTTTGACTCAGCTGGTTTGAATACCATCCAATCCTAGTACCAACATCAACACTCTCAACCAAAGCAAAACTTAGCAAGCATCAATGTTTTGCGCTTCTTTCATTTTTCATCTCAGGATCCAGATAATTCAGGATATGCGCTACAAGAACAAGGAGGCAGAAATACTGTTTTTTCTCAAACTCCCAGAGGCTTTTACTGACATAGCACAGTAAAAAAAGAAATCCAAGGTCTCCATTCCTGTGCCACAGCCAGTTCTCCCCATGAATACTGTTCTATCAAAACTGGCCTCTCACCAAGTTTTGATTTGAGAAAAACCTCCAAGTACTGTATTACTACTAGTTATGTAGCATTAGGCTTCAGACCAAGATATATTCCTCAATGAAGATACAGCATTAGTATAAAAAGTTATACCTTCATCAGTGGTCATCGCAGATATAAATATAATGACTACCTTGATGCCCAGCAGATGTTTGGGGCTGGGGGAACAAATGACCCACATACAGTATTACATCAGCACATCATTAAAGTGAAGTTCTGATCTGAAATTAATCGCATTCTCATAAGGTGGCACATTGACTAATAAGAAAAAGTACTTGCTGGAGGCTGCAATTTTTTCCTGTTAGTAATGCTTCTGCTCATCCCAATTATTCTCATGAGCACCACAGCACAGTATTTAATCAAGGGTAGAAAGTGAAAGGGAATAGAAAATGAAGTGGTAAATGGGGGGAATGATGGGATACCCTTAGCAGACCTATCTCCCATATTAAAATACTGGATATTTTTCTTCTAAACTGCAGATAATGCATTCAGTGAATACTAATACATTCTCTCAACTATCTAAAATGCAAGCTGCTTGATAAATTTATTGCTGCAGACTTTCAGACAATTCTATAAAATAAAGAGAACAACTTTACACAGCAATATTTGGGGGGGGGGGGGGGCTGTTAAAACAATACTTTGTTCCTTGAAAGATTTGGCCAATGTTTTTTGGGAAGAGAAAATGCAAATTCTACTTCTGAACACAAGGCCAGTTATCAACTTTTCCCCTCATTAAGAAAACTATAAAAGCATTTTATCATACTCAGGCCCAGTTTCAGATTGCTTAAATTCCATCAAAGTCACTGTACGTATTTTTTGCTATTGCTGGTTGGCTCAAAGCCCTGCAGTAGCCAAGAGGATGCACTGAAGGCAGAGGAAGTTAGTGGAATTTAAGATGACTGATCCTGCCAATACCACCTGAAACATCTGAAGCCTCAAAATGGGAAATTTTGCTCCTGGAAAAAGAAAGTGGGATTACATCAGTTTGGTGGACAAAACTGGCACTTAGTTTTCCACCAGTTTGCTGGTGTGCTAGCGTACCTTGGTATGTGTAACTGAAGGAAGTTTGTAAAATGTCACTGTAGAAAACTTTATAAAAATACACTGGTTGTTAAAGTTAAAAAGAATCTCTGAGACATTTCTAATTTAGTTTTCCTGAGTGACTGTGATGCAAAGACATGCATGATGACAGCTGTTATTTCTGGACATTTGAACTCATAACAAGTTCATGTAATTAAATATATATATGCACACACGAGCTAATATAAAAGTCTTAACTTCACACACAAATATGCACTCCAGAATCTCTCTCAGACAGAAGACAGGGGCCCAATGACTTAATACCAATAACTGCTACCAAATGGGAAAAATACTTTCAGTTAATGGTGATCTAATAGTGCTTTCAATGAGCACTTCAGGTTCTTGCTGATTCTCTGGTATTGGCTCTTCTACTAACAGGTTTTTCTTCCTCCTCCACTCCTGTGACACATGCAGAGAATAAATGAATTGTCTGTTGAAAATCCTGCTTGTTTTGACTGTGTGCCTTTTACACATCAACCTTACCTGCTAGCAAGTCACGCTGAAGCTTCACAACTGCCCACAGAGTGCACAGCACATAACTCAGTGTATTGGCTTTGTGTGGCAAGGTTTTGGTAGCGGGAGGGTTACAGGGGTGGCTTCTGTAAGAAGCTGCTGGAAGCTTCCCCTGTGTTCCAGAGCGCCCATACCAGCCGGCTCTAAGACGGACCCGCCACCGGCCAAGGCCGAGCCAATCAGCGATAGTGGTAACGCCTCTGTGATAACATTTTTAAGAAGGAAAAAAAAAAGTTGCGGGGGACAGAGAAATTGGCAGCCGGAGAGAGGAGTGAGAACATGTAAGAGAAACAACCCTGCGGACACCAAGGTCAGTGAAGAAGGAGGGGGAGGAGATGCTCCAGGCGCCGGAGCAGAGATTCCCCTGCAGCCCATGGTGAAGACCATGGTGAGGCAGGCTGTCCCCCTGCAGTCCAGGGAGGTCCACGGTGGAGCAGATATCCACCTGCAGCCCGTGGAGGACCCCACGCTGGAGCAGGTGGGTTCCCGAAGGAGGCTGTGACCCCGTGGGAACCCCGCGCTGGAGCAGGCTCCTGGCAGGACCTGCGGATCTGTGGAGAGAGGAGCCCACGGAGCAGGTTTTCTGGCAGCACTTGTGACCCTGTGGGGGACCCACGCTGGAGCAGTCTGTGCCTGAAGGACTGCACACCGTGGAAAGGACCCATGCTGGAGCAGTTCGTGAAGAACTGCAGCCCGTGGGAAGGACCCACGTTGGAGAAGTTCGTGGAGGACTGTCTCCCGTGGGTGGGACCCCACGCTGGAGCAGGGGAAGAGTGTGATGAGTCCTCCCCCTGAGGAGGATGAAGCGGCAGAAAATAATGTGTGATGAACTGACCGTAAACCCCATCCCCGTCCCCCTGTGCCGCTGGGGGGTTGGTAGAGAATCCGGGAGTGAAGTTGTGCCTGGGAAGAAGGGAGGGGTGGAGGGAAGCTGTTCTGAGATTTGGTTTTATTTCTCATTACCCTACTCCGGTTGATTTGTAATAAATCGAGTTAATTTTCCCCAAACTGAGTCTGTTTTGCCCATGACGGTAATTGGTGAGTGATCTCTCCTGTCCTTATCTCGACCCACAAGCTCTTTGTTATATTTTCTCTCCCCTGTCCAGCTGAGAAGGAGGGGGAGTGATAGAATGGCTCTGGTGGGCACCTGGCTTTCAGCCAGGGTTAACCCATCACACTCAGAATCATGGAAAGTTGTAGGAAGACTAAAGCAGCATAAAAGCAGTTACTGAGTCAAATCTGCTACTCCAAGGCAGTAGGAAATACATGTATATAATTTCTATCCACTGCTTGTCCAATTTGATCTTAGAGATGTGATGGAGATTCCACAATACTTTTAGTCATGCTACCTGTGTTTTTTACCATCCCTTACCATCAGAAAGCATTTCTTAATATAAATCCTGGACCCTCCTTAATGCAAATTAAGACAAATCCTTCTTGTCCTAACCATTTTCAATACAGAGAATAGATTCTTTCCTCCAACATTCCAGCAGACTTTAATGTATTTGAAAGTAATTATTACTTCCTACACAAAATTTCTCTTCTTAGGCTATTTGACCTCAAATAATTCAGATATTGCCCAGAGTTTTCTTTGATAATTCCTATTGCTTCTCCTTCCCCCATGCTTCACAAATGTTTGAGATATGGGTGCCTAAACTGAACACAGTACTCTGGGTTGAAAACAGTTCATGTTTCTGCATCCCAGAATTACGGAGTATCTCTCCCAAATACAAAGAGTTTTCCAGTAATAGCTATTCAGTTATGCAACTTTCAAGACACATTAAAGTACCGCTGTACAGTATATTTTATAAATCAGGATATGGATACTAAGACTAAAATATATCCAAAATAATGTTTTCAGTTCAGCAGCTTCTGGGCTTACAGATACTAAGTCCTATGTTGAATTGGTGTTGCGTAGCTAACTTCCACCCCTCTCTTCCCCTGCTGCTGTAAGCACAGGATTGGGCCTGGCTTTTCATATTTAGACAGGCTCTTCTCCTGAATATAAGCACAGGACATACAACCTCCAAGGGCTCACACTGCCCACCAGCAATGTGGTTTTTTTCTGCTAGACCAGGTTTAATATAACTGAAAAAGTATGTTCTAAGAAACACTATTTCATGATTTGCGCCTGAAGCATCAATATTTTTGTAGCACTTTATTTACCTGCGACAGGTTATATGGAGCTCAGCATCGATATCTCTTAATCTATAAAGGTGTGTTTTATTATTATACTGGTGAGTGAAAAACTAGCTACCTCACAGTGTAATATACTCTCAAGTACTGCAAATCCAAACACAGGTTTCTCATCCACAGTTCTGCAGTCTGTGCCTATCTGTAAGATTAGAGCAGAGCCCAGCCAGCGAAGATTGCTCCCTTGCTGATACCGAGTTTCGTTAACTTGATCAAGGATTGTATTAAAGCATTAAGTAAAACCTTAAATCACTGCCTGTTGCAGCTCTTGCACAGACACTCACACGCCTAAAATTTATTATTATGGGCAACCATATTGATAAAAAACAACATACGAACACACAACAGCAAGTAAAACCATATAAAACTGCAAGTTATAATGGGTCCTGCGCTTCTCAGTGAATACAGAGAATTAACAGCAAATTATTCTCCATCCTCCATGGAGAAATTCAAGGCATTTTTTTTACTCTTTTTTAACATTCTCTTCACTTTTTTTTTTTATAAATAAATACATAAAAGGCAAGAAAACTAACCCCTGCAGATCTATACAATGCAATGAGAAATTTAAATGCTCCATTCTGCATATCTGTCCTTTTAGTACGACTTGGATACCATTATTTCATGTCCATCAGTAAAATTATCTGAAGATAAACAAATTAAATTTAGTATTGTGCAGGGAAAAAGCAAAACTCACAACATGTACTTGCCACTAAAGTACTGCTTGCAACACAATCACTACTGATCTCAATTTAAGCAGGAAAAAAAGTTTGATCCAGTAATCTGGAGAAAATCACTCTTCCACTTTCAGCATACAGAATCAATCAAGCCTAAACCCAGCATTTTTCACACAGGCTACTAAACAGTCCAAAAGGGGGGTGGGGTGGTGTTTGTTTTTTAGTTATATTAATAAAACCATAGAATTTTGGTCCCCTGCCATGGATAGCTGCTTCCCTACTCGTATTTGATATGTAACCAAAATAACACTCTAAGGTTTCCAGAAAAGCAAAACTCATTTGAAAAAAAGCAAAATTTCATCTTATAATACTTTAACCAACTTCAGTTGAATGTTCCCAATGATTCCACTGAACATCACGGTCCCTGATGTCCCAGCAAGCTTCACTGTCAAACAACATCTGAAGTACAAAATGCAACAGGCTTCAGATGTCTCCTTCAAATGGTTTCTCTAGAGGCACCGTTCAGGCAAGGCCTTGTTTTTCTTATCAAAACAGAATATTCATTCTCATGCTGAGGTTTTTTACATCCAAATTGTTGTATATTCTACGGTGACTTTCATGTGCTTCAATATAGCATGTGCAGGATTAATGGTAAATTCTAATATTATATTCATACAGAGAATAAGAAATGCAAAACCTAATAGCAGATGATTCTAAAACCCAAAAAACTGGTGCACTCACAAACTGTACCACTGACACTAGTGTGAAAGCCCCTAATTGCCAATGAAATAGATTATTAGTTAATCTTCCTAATACTTTGCCAAATTTCTTTTACAGGTCTGCTTTATCAAATTTATTCTGCATACATGTAACTTCTGTTCCAGATAAATAGCTTAGGTTCATCGTAAGAGTTCAGCCATGCCTGCAGGCTAACTGGAGTCGGAGTTTTCATTTTCAATCTAAGATTGGATGCGCTTGGCCAGTCAATGCACCACAAACCTCATTTTTTTCCTCTAGTAATATAAACGCAATAAAGCCCGTCAAGTTAATGGAGGTTTGCACTACAGTAAAAACTAAGAGAACAGGGTTGGCTGGGGAGGTAGCTGGTTGTGTTTTAAATGCAACAGGAAGGACACACAAAGACATTTTTCTTCCCTGATTAAGGAAGTCTAAGATTTTCCTTAAACAAATCACATAAGTATCTCCTTCACCCATGAGAATATTAATACTTGAAATAAATGTTTTAATGAAATAAAAAGGAGATTTCTGTTTATTGCCTGTAAGGCTAACAGGAAAAAATTGACTTCTCTTGACCAATGCCACTGGGCTGAAACGTCAACAGCCTCATAAAACAAATTGATACCTATAAATTAGCTATGACATTTTTAATGAATGGAAAATGAATTCTGAACAATGTAGTAGTAACTTTACTTGTTGAATCAACATTTTGAAGTATATTTCCCATCTCAAAACCACCAGAAATCTGTAGAGCTGTATCAATAATAAACTGAAGAATATAACATGAAGTAGCTACCTCAGAATTACAAGCATAAATCTTTGTTTGTCTTTCCTTTGTCATGCATGTATACACAGCTGCTTCTGATTCTATTCATTACAGCAAAATCCAGAATTCATACAGGCCTTTAGCTCTTGCATACATTCAGACACTAAACTGAAAAGGACAGATTAAGAGATAGCAAAACGCTCCAGTAAAATATCTTTTATCATCTTATGCTTCTAGGGAGATAATCCCTCATTACATCAGTATCTTCACAGCCAGCAAGATGACTACATTATTTTTTTTTTTTCAGATGGGGGAAAAAAAAGAAGGCATTTAAGCAATTTAGCACAAGCTATGCAGCAAGCCTGTGAGAGAGGGTAAGGGAGAGCCTCACAGTTAACAGCTCCTCATCTTTTCACAAACGACGCTCCCAGGCATAGCAAGTCAAAGTCCTCCTCCAAGAAACGTGAACTCAAAAAATCTGTCCAGGTTTTATTACTATCCCTTCACCATGGTATCTCAGAAAAACAACAAAGACATTCATGCTATATTACACCATACGTACATAAAGCATAACTAACATTACTATGAACTACTTGCTTTTTATTATGGTAAACAAACCTGCACTACGCAAAGACCTAGATGAATTTATCAAAATATTTCAAAATTTGTACAGCATTCCAAGCATGCCACAAGTTTTGTACAGATAAAAAGGCAATGCTATGACTATAAAGAGTCTGCAAGTTAAACAGATCAGATAAATGGGCCTTTCCATCAGTCCCAGACACAGGAAACAAATGGAAAATAAACATCAGCAGGACTGACAATGTTCCATTAATGACAACAACGGAGAGTTCCAAGTGAGAAGACTGTGAATAAGGAGAATTTAAGGGCACAGTGATTACAGGATTTTCCAAAAAGAAATGGAATAATTTAATAACCAGGCTATAACTTTATTCTTACAATGTTACGCTTCCTATTTATAATGTATGTATTTGTGTTAAGAAGCCAAACGTCTGCATTATGTTCTCAGTGAGCTGTAACTATATGTAATGCTATGAGTATTGCCGGGGTAGCCAACTAAGCAGAATGACCGTCAATGTACTTTTTCTTTTAACACCTTTATTTGTAATTGCAATGCACTGTTGATTCTTCTTCCGTTCTTATCACACAGAGCTTATACCATTGCAAGGAAGGACAGAAGGAAGTAGCCTCTAATTCCCAAAGGTCCTATTTATGAGTTGTTGACTTGCAAAGACCTACAATCATTTGTCTGTCTTGAGAATGTAATGGGTGAAATGTGGTGTATCAAGCCTAAACCAGATTTCACCCTGGAATTAGTAAGCAGGAACATTGAAGTGCATTATACAGTGCTATATAATACGCATGTATTTAGAAATAAAGGCAGCAGCAAACCAAATTACCCTAATACATAAATCAACAGAGGGAAGCAGGTAATGAAAAAGTAATATCTGCTCTCTAAATATTAAGCTGTTATCTCTTTATCTGTTATTTCCATATTCTTTCTTATTACCTCCACCTGTAGTTTCAGCTTACTGGCTAAATTAAGATAAAATTTGTTCTGCCTCAAAAGGTATTTTAATACCTGCTTGCAATCCCAGTAATCTCCTTCCTATTCCTGTTGCATCCTTTTTCGACCCTCTGTGAGGGGCCAATGGCACAGCAAGCATTTTTCATATCAGATTCTTTTTCCAGCAGTAAGAGCATTTACCAAACCAAGTTCTTGTCAGTCTTTTTGCAAAAATAAGAAAAGAAAATTCTCGTGCTACAACAAGCATTTTTGAGAGCAATGCTACTTTTTGCTTTTCCTGAACCTTTATTCCTAGAGAGTATGTAAGAAAAAAGGGGTTTGAAGTACTGTTTTGAACACATTTTTTTTGCGCTCTCAGGCAAAAAGGAATCTCCTTGCTTAGTGATTGACATTTCTAAGTTGATGACATTAAAGGTTTATTTACACACCACAAAAATCTAGTGTGCTCTTTCACTCATTTCTCAGGCCTGCAATTCCAGGATCGTACAATAAGAGAGCAATATCACTTCAATTCATGTAAGAATTGGGAAAAATATAATCTCATTAAAAAGAAGCTTTTGACTAAGTTTATACTATTTGTTTTCTGGACTTGAAACAAAAAGCCATGCTAAGAAAGATGATTAAATGGAGCATAAAGTAAGCAATCTAAACTGCAGGTGTTTTCCAGTATTTGACAATGCAACTTATATTTGAATGTCATGAAGAATAATGGTATGAACCTTGGCTATATCCAACCTTTTACACCCTGTCTTTCCTCATGCAAAATTTCAGTTGATTTTATTAGGAGTTCCCCAATATAATGTTTCTGTTCTAACAAAAAATACAATCCTAAACCAAAATGTCATATGTTCTATATACTATGATACTCTAGGAAATAAAAAGGGTGAGTATATTTTTTCCAAGGTTACAGAACATTATTTCAGATAACATCAACAACTAAACCTCCTTGACACACAGTCTGAAGTACTATTAAAAATGCTAATCAATCTATGAATTTCAGAGCAACAGTTGTAGAAGTCAGTCCTAGTTTCTTCTTGCAAGTTTGCAGTGAAATATTTATGTGTATGATAGATAACAGACTTCAGCTTCTTCAGATCGACTGAGTTGGTGAGGCTGTGATAAACAGTATGTAAGCGTGCAGTAACTGTACACTTTTTAGATCGCTAAATTCAAACACATTGTCATGTATGTCCTGGTTTCAGCTGGGATAGAGTTAATTTTCTTTCTAGTAGCTGGCATAGTGCTATGTTTTGGGTTCACTGTGAGAAGAATGTTGATAACACACTGACGTTTTCAGTTGTTGCTAAGTGGTGTTTAGACTAAGTCAAGGATTTTGCAGCTTCTCATGCCCAGCCAGCAAGAAGGCTGGAGGAGCACAAGAAGTTAGGAGGGGACAGCTGACCCAAACTGGCCAAAGAGGTATTCCATACCATGTGACGTCATGTCCAGTATATGAACTGGGGGGAGTTGGCCAGGAGGGGCGGATCACTACTTGGGGACTGGCTGAGCATGGGCCAGTGGGTGGCGAGCAATTGCATTGTGCATCGCTTGTCTTTCTTGGGCTATATTTCACTCTTTTTGT
This sequence comes from Harpia harpyja, assembly GCF_026419915.1. Classification (NCBI taxonomy): domain Eukaryota; kingdom Metazoa; phylum Chordata; class Aves; order Accipitriformes; family Accipitridae; genus Harpia; species Harpia harpyja. Next base: position 38,451,642 of record NC_068941.1, read on the forward strand.
TATCTTCTTTTTCATTACTATCATTATTATTATTATTATATTTTAATTTGTATTTCAATTATTAAACTGTTCTTATATCAACCCACGAGTTTTACTTGTTTTCAATTCTCCTCCCCATCGCACCAGGGCAGGGAGGAGGAGTGAGTGAGAAGCTGCGTCGTGCTCAGTTGCTGGCTGGGATTAAACCACAACAGGGTATGAATATGGCCTCCTGACTTCAAGGACCATGGACTAAAGGAAGGAGAACTCTCCTGAAAAAAACTGCTGTAATTTGGTGATTTGTTTCACAATTTATAGTATTTGTGCTGGTAGTTAACCAAAATACTGTTTCTACCATGTCTACTAATGATGAATAACACCCTAGTGCTGGACACTGGGATTTCTGGATGACACCTACTTTATAATAAAATTGTCTTCCATCTCCTCTCCCTGAGTCCATCCCTTTATCAAAAGACCTCTAAGGACAGCAAATCAAATGAAAACCTGAAATGAATTATTCTCACTGGCTTGCTGCAACTGTTTGGGATGCCCTCTGATATCCTTCTAGCAGGGATTTTTGGATAATTTTTTGAAAATATTTAGCAGTAAGGCTAAGAACACTGTAGGATGCAAAATCTGCTGGCAAATAAAAAAAAATATTTCCAGAGAAAACACACATCCAAAGCAGGGCAGCACAAAAAAGTGCTGGCTCACATCTATTATACATGCCAGCACTAGTCAGTATGTATAGGAAAAAGACCTCTGTAAAATGTGACAGAGTATTTATTTAGCTATATTAAACCAATTCCTATTTAATAAAATGGGAACTATGGTATACAGAATCTCAAATTAAGCCTCAAACAGTATCAATTGGCTCAGATCAGATGAATTTAAAAACCTGTCTCATTTACATAACGAGTACCAAAACACCCTGCAGATACTTAAGAATCCAGCTAATCCAACAGTACAGAGAGGCAAGGGGACAAACACTATCAGTTGAAACAGGTAACCATGTGGTACACTCAAAAATTGGGCTGGATCCACATAGCACATGATTTGCCATCACAGAGAACTAATTAACATAACTGGGTCGAATGCTTTAATAGTGAGCCAGGCTCTCAAAGATGAACCAGCCCAGTGAAGCTCATCTGTTGAGGTCCTCTCAACAGTCAGCAAGGCAGAACAGTGAGGAAACTTACCCATGGTTTTGAAGTGAGATTGAAATTAGCCACTGTTAATTATCTCCTGGAGGAGCCCTTTTCTCCACTGACTACAAAATACACCAGGGAAACTGACCATAATTTAAAGTTAAGTTTTACAAATAGGTCCTACCAGGTATGTGCTATACAAGGTCACAGAGGACAAATGTCCAGTGTTACGAGATGAGAAGACTTGAATCCACATGCAGTAGAAATAAGACAATATATTAAGTAATTTATTTGTTACACTAGAGTTAATACAAAACATTAGTAAGAGTTAGCTAAAGTTTCTCTTCCTTTAGCTCTAGGCTCAAAGATTTGCTCAGTAAAAAATCAGAGATGTAATCTTCAGTATATAAATGAGAAATGTTGGGAAGCTATGCAAATTATAATCAACTCTGCTTGCTAGTTTTAAGATGGCCCTGAAGGAATGAAGCTGTTCATGCCAATCCCTTGAAACACTTGGTTAAGGCCAGATTCACCATGCCTTTAGAAAAGACAACAAGGGAAAAGCAGACAGGGAAATACTTTACTGTCTGAAGCCCTACAAGAAGTTAAAAGCATGAGCAGTCCTTTAGCATGGAAGATCCACCAGGGTTAGTGATCTTCCATGTTAGAGAAGGAAAATACGTGGGGCTGACGCAGACCTTGAAGAGAGAGCAAATAAGCTCTCTCTTAAATGGGCTTGTGCATTCACTAAGGCTTTTGTTATCTTAAAAGGGGGGACCTTTCTGGACTCACAGAGAGGGGACTAAGCCAATTTGCCCCCAGGGCAAACCAAAGCAAGTGCCAGATTACTGCAGCTACCAAACAGGAACAACTGTATTCATCTTCTTCACAAGCCTTCTTTTTTAAGGGAAGGGAAAGAATAGCAGCCAAGCACAGTAAGAAATTCAGTAGGTAATGTCTTTGCTCTCTAAAGAGGTAATCAGAAACAGCACAATAAAACCAAATAGCCCACAGGTTCTCAAAAACATATGGTGCAGAAAGCTTCATCTCCAGGAGCCATAAAAGGTTTATCTTGCCATCCTTTTACATGGCAATATGATATAAGCTTTCCGTCTTTGTGGTCTCTTCCTAGCATTTATTCCTGTGAATATCTACCCAATTCTTCTACTGTTGCTAAATAAAAGGAACGCTTTTAGAACATAGTCCTGCAGACTTCACATCCACAACCAGGACATAAGGCTGAAGACTGGGTTTTGATTCTTAATCATGAGTGATGTGCCTGTGATTAGCAGAGAAACTTGCAATCAACCCAGCTAGATTGTGTACCTACTCAATTCTTCTCTGCTGTCCACATCTCTTAGGAGAAAGGAATCTGTCAGACAGGACCTGCGAGATGGCAGCAGTATCTGCAGCTATCACACCAAGATATACAAAGCATCCCTAATTATAACGCAATCAAAGTGCAAGTCCCTGAGCTCATCACTTGCGCTACGTACAAACGAGATTTTCTGTTACCATGAACACCTTCTATTAGCTTATGTCACCTCCTGCAGCCCCTCATGTGCAAATGTTATAAGAGCACTTTATAGGTTGACAGTTCGAGTTAACAAGTGTAGAGAAAATAACATGACAAGCGTGTGGAAATGACACGAGTATCCCCCTTGTGAGTTTAGCCCCTTAATAAAGCTTGGCAGCTTTCACCTAAAATGTAAATGATGAAAACTGCCAAATTAAGAAAGGCACCATCTCTTTCTTTTTTTTTTTTTTTAATCAACAACATAAATATGAAGAAATAGGAGTTTGTAGTGAATAGCTGCAGTGGGAGATGAGCAATAGCATCACCTTTGTAAAAAGAAGCTGTATAAAAAAGTTGATTAACCAGGTATATTTTTAATTTTTCTGATGTACTACTGCTTTTCAAGACTTTTACATGTGTGTAAAACAGAGAGCTTACATTCTGCTTGTGTTGGCTGAAGGCACATAAAAGTAGGGAGATAAGAAACTGAGAGCTGCTGAAAAACTGCATTAGCAGAATTGTTGCAACCATGATTGACTAAAGACCTAGGAAAGGCAAGGTTTATTTAAAGAAATAATATCTTTCACTGGACCAATTTTATAGCGAGAAAAAACAGACATGTTCCCTGGACACAAACACTTCTTCCAGGATAATTACTTATTACCTAAGGAACAGACCCTGAAAAGGATTTATGTGCCAAAAGCTTGTTATTTTTTTCCTCTATTTCAATTAGACTAATAAAAGATATTACCTGTACTGCTCGCATCTTTCTGCATCATGGTGCAGCACATCTTTTGACAAGAACAAATATCTCTTCACAACGTCTGTGGAATTCAATGCAAGTGGACGATAGATGAATTAACGGATGAAGAATATTCACTTAAAGGCTGACAGACACGTGGTTATGATCAGCAGCCCTTCCAGAAAATATACATGTAGCCCTCAGACAAATAAAAACCATTAAGAACAACAGAATGGCTGCAACGAAGAAAATCCAAGGTCAATTATTTCCCATAACACACTGGAATAATTTCATATGTCATCCCACTGAGCTACAACAGGACTCCTACTTCAGTGAGTACAACTGATAACATGAACTGTGCGTTGCTGCCTATGCTTTATTTTCTTTAATGTATAAATAGTTGCATCGGCTTTACAGGAAACAGCACAGTGGAAAATCGCCAACTATACACAAATTTAGAAAGAGCTACTCTCTTCACTGAGCAAAATGCTTTATGAGGGACTAGATATTCATATCATTTGCATAAGTAACATCTAAGTGAAGTCATTATACTTTGCAGCAAAGAATTCATCTTCTTGGGAGGTGCAGTGTATCCTACCCTGCAGAATTAAGGTATTCACTGCTATTGTAGCTATCAACTGTACATACAAGAGTAAGACAGGAATAAGGTGGTGACTTTTGCCTTTTTGTACCAGTTATTTTCACAAATGCTTGACAGGGTATTATTTATTATTTTGTTAGAATCTTTTTTTTTTTTTTTTTTTACTTTTGCTAAACCCACCCTCCCCCAAAAAATTTCATGCAGACAAGTAAAAAAAACCATAAAACCAATAAAAAGACTCAAAATGTTCTGCAAAGTAAGATATGTAAAGACCTCAATCTGTTCAACCAAAAAGAAAAGACCAAGAAGGTAGCTTTGTTTACAATTTACAAGCAGCTTTAATGTACAGAAAAATACCAGATATTAAAATATGGTCTTAATTCTAAGTACAGAAGTGTTGTGGTTTAACCCCAGCCAGCAACTAAGCACCACACAGCCGCTCACTCACTCCCCCCACACCCAGTAGGATGAGGGAGAAAATTAGGAAAAGAAGTAAAACTCCTGGGTTGAGATAAGAACGGTTTAATAGAACAGAAAAGAAGAAACTAATAATGATAATGATAACACTAATAAAATTACAACAGTAATAATAAAAGGATTGGAATATACAAACGATGCACAGTGCATTTGCTCACCACCCGCTGACCCACACCCAGTTAGTCCCCGAGCGGCGATCCCCCCACCCCCACTCCCCCCAGTTTACATACTGGACATGACGTCACATGGTATGGAATACCCCGTTGGCCACTTTGGGTCAGCTGCCCTGGCTGGCTCTGTCCCCTCCCAACTTCTTGTGCCCCTCCAGCTTTCTCACTGGCTAGGCATGAGAAGCTGAAAAATCCTTGACTTTGGACTAAACATTACTTAGTAACAACTGAAAACATCAGTGTGTTATCAACATTCTTCTCATACTGAACTCAAAACACAGCACTGTACCAGCTACTAGGAAGACAATTAACTCTATCCCAGCTGAAACCAGGACAAGATGACAAACTGAGGCCTAATGGCTGGAAATAAAAAACACAGTTACCATTAATTTAGGAATTAGGCATGTTTTTTTCAAATAGTCTTTGGGTTTGGTGTTTAGGTTTGTTGGGGTTTTGGGGGGAAAAAAAGAAAAAAGAAACCAAAAACCTCACACCTTTGGAATAATCTAGCAAGTGAACGCGCAACTGTTCCATCTCTTCATATTTTTTATATCCTTACTCCAGTAGAAGTCATTGTCCTTGACCCAGAGGTAACTGGTTAGCTTTTATGACATGTCCTACACAAAAAGTCTAGTCAGAGGATCCAATGGTCCTTTCCAGCTCTAGAAATCTATCAGTCTTTTTTTCTGTTAAAACCTGTGGCTACATATGTACCAGGAAGTTCTTTGATATTACTTCTTGTATACACATGAGCAAACGGTCTGTTCTCTACTCTGTGACCCCACCATCTATGAAGTTTTGTCGTACCACACACATTGATACTTGCCTCCTACTTGGACACAGCACCACCTTTTACCTTAGTAAACACAAGTACAGGAAAGAACAAAATAGTTTGGTTTTGGTCTAGAAATACTGTTATTAAAAATAATTTCCAACAGTTTGTCTAAGAAAAAAATGCTAAAAAAAAGAAGGGATCTCACGCAATAACACAGATTATTTTTCCTATTCATAGATGTATATCCTTTTAATTTTTACTCAGGAATATCGTCACATACATAGTTCTATTCAAGTTCATCTTTATTGTGAAGCCACCCATAAGAGTCAAAACTTTTATGATTTCAAACAATATGTAATGTAGGTAAGACTGAACTTCAAAGTATGACCATTCTCTACAAATACCTATTAGTGTGTGGCTTTTGTAATGCTAGTGTGCAAACCTTGTATGCAGCAACCGCGTATCAGAATGGAACTCAGGTCTGAAATGAAATCCTATTTCATGTTAGGATCTGCTAATCCTTTCTGCTCACTTCGAATATGCAAATAACTTGCAGTACATCTATACAACAATGTTGCCTGAAGCTGCATCTTTCTACCTTTGAAATATGTAGAATGAATAAAACCAGAAATTTCTTTTGTTATTTGCCAAACAATTCTAAGCTTGAACAAAGCCCTTGACAGAATCTGCAGTGTTTGTTCTATTTTTGGTAAACAAATACTGTTTGCCATCACAACACAGAGACAGAATAACAAGTGATGAGTTTGTTCACCAACTATTAAAACATGCAATAATGATTAAAGCATCTGATCATGAAAAAGTTTTTACTTACCCATAGGAACATTGGCTTTTCTTTCCTCACAACAACAACCAGGCTTATGAACAATTTAGTTTTCGCAGCTTCACGTGTTAGCTCCAAAAAGGAGAGCTCCATTAAACAAACTGAAATATGCATTACAGGGACAACAGAGGATCCTAAAATCTTTTATCAGACACCCTACTGCATGGAATTTTTTAAAAAATAAATACTGAACGACAACAGATATCTTTGAACTTCTCTAGTTAATAGACCTTGCAGACCTCCTGCAGTGCAGCAATAAATATGCCTCAAGAAATCCGTGTATCACTTCATACCATCTAATAACGTCACAATTGCTTTTGTTATGCAGACTATATAGAAGGGTGAATGCTATCCGAGAGCAAAACCATGCATTAATAGCGCCTTTCTTTCTTGTGTTAGTAAGCATAGCATCCCTGCTTCAGTTCTATTCTCTTCTACCTGTAGGTCCTTCCAGTAGACAGCTGAGTCCACTTAAAGCATTGAGTTCAGAATAGTTTGGCATCCAGTTTCCCAACACAAGTTATTAAAACAAGAACTGCTGTGATTCATGAACCATGGCTGAATGGCTGACTATTCCTTTCACTTAAATTCAAGATTTTTATTCATGTATCTGTATCTCTTTGAAATAAAAACCTCACAAAGACACCAACATGCTGAGATTCAATGTCTCATCTTATCAGTGCCTAATACAGGCGATAAAGAATCTGACATCCACAAACCCCCATCCTAAATCTGTCTGTTCTGAAGATTTCATTTGCACAAGTAAGCTTTGTAGGTTGCTACTCACTTCTCAGCGAGCTATTTTACTCCTGATTTTGCATCTGGGCACAGGAAAGTGAGAAGGATATTTTATTTTTCCATTATTTTCTTACCTTAGAAATACCAATATAAATAAAAATATATGCATATTTATGAATATACACATTCACAAGAACTCAGGAACATTCTTTTTCATGTAAATATACCAGTTCTGATCATATCTTATTACTAAACTGTACTGTTTTGAGGAATTAACTTTACTTCTGCTTCCCTTCTGCTCTTAGAAACCTGAAGAGCAGTATGAATAGCTTGACAGCTTGTCTCTGAAATAGAGGTAGTTCCCAGTCATTAATGATGATTCTTGTTTTTTTTAAAAGACATATAAATTTTCACACTGTGATCAAATCATAGAAGATAATCCTCTTTTTTTTGAACCTCTTCTTCCAACAGTAAACTTTAGAAGTGATTCAGTGTAACAACAACATAACGTATGCATTACTTTGTAGCTGATTGAGAACTAATTTACATTAAGTAGACAATGTGTTACATAAAACACAGGTCCTTAGCATGTGCCTGGGAGCAAGCAGCATCTGAAGCACAGCCATGACTCAGTCTTAATTTCCTTTATTAATTTTTCTTTCCACATAATCTTTAATGAGTGCACGCACACTTCCTCTGACATAGGAACGGGGAATACAAAGAACAACATCCCAAGTTATGCGGAAAGCAAAAGTTTCCCGAAAGTTACCTTCTGTCTGACACAGGGGAAAAAAATTTGTCCTGACTCCGTATCACTAGTGATCAGTTTAATAGTGTAGGTGTGAACAAGACATATTAAATAGGCATCTCAAAATCTTTGCAACACTGTGAGACCCGCCTAATACCACATCACCAGCAGCAGCCAGTCTCTGATCTCCAACACAAGGCTGTAGTTTGACATGCGCTTTAAGTTAACAGCCATGCCAAAAAAGATGTTTTCTCTGCTTGCCACCCTCAATTAGCAATTCCCCTATGCCCACATCACTCCCTACAGCATGGTGCCAGGTCTACAGTGAACAGGGTCAATTGATCCAGCTGTTGCTTGGTTATTTTTGACCACAGAATTTTTCTGACCAGCAAAAGCCCTGAAGCATAGGGTTAAAACAGTTAAAGTAACAGTATGAATAAACAGGTGACACGACATCTTTTCATAATTCCCTTAGAAATGTCAACACATTAGACACACAGAATTCATTTCAGAAGCTTACTTTTCTGTCTGTAGGTATATGCTCTCCTGGATACAATTCTGTCCATAAAACAGTTTGTAGTCTCTACTGACTGCTTTTTTTCCCCCCTCTTCATCTAAATCCACTTAATACAGCCTCAGTCTTGTTCTGAAACTTCATAAATTCATTTTAGTGTGTCACATTTATATTTTTAGATATTGCCCTGAAGAATGCAAAATCATTTAAGGAAACAATTCATCACATAAGCCTTAATCACAAGTAAAGAAAAAAAATATTTCCCATGTTATATACCTGCAAAATAAGGAACACAACAGGGACATCTAAACAACAGCTGTGAAAACAGTTGCACCTGGTGAATACGAGGTGAAAGAAAAAGATACAGAAAAAGAAATATTGTGGTCCGTGCAAAAAGAGCACATAATTGTCACATCAGAAAGGAGAAAATGTATCTTGTGTAAAGACTTGAATTAACAAATTAAGGAAGATGTCAGTGCTGGGGATACTTTGTGATTTAACATTGATCAGAGCTAACGTGAATGGAAGTTACAGGCATAAATATCTATGAATCAAGGTGCAAAAATATTCCTTTTCCTTTTTCTTCTTTCCTCTTTTAGAGGGTCAGAGAAGGTAAAGTGTTTCAAAACAAAAGGTATAGCTTTGATAACAGGATCAAATTGCCTTCCATGTCACATCTGTCCTTAAAGAGTAAAGGCAAAAATGACAACTTATTCTCATCTGGAGGAAAAATTCTGTTAAAATGTGAGTAATGAAAATATGAAAAGACTTATACTACCATGCACGATGCCACACTTACAGCAGGAAAATTGCATTACTTCCCTCTTTCAGCTGAAATGCCTGACAGGTTGTTGCCAACAATGCATATTTCACAGGTTGCCTTACTTTCCTCTGAACAATGTCCCTTAGAGGGAATATTCATAGAAAATAAGACTAACCCCTGGATTTCGGTATTTCAGGTAAAAGAAAGGTTACAAATTTTTCTTGGCAACCAGTTCTGTCAGCTCTTGACCTGTTTAGTTCCCAGCTTCTCCCTCAATTCCTGCCTGATTTACAAAAATACAGAAAGCCTCTCCCCTCTTTCCAGCTCCTTCCACTGACCTACTTTCCATCCTCTTAATTTTCAGAGGTCCAAATTTCCTCTAAACTTCTTTCCTTCCCAGTGCTTCATTGCTTCCTTTTCCACATTACCTGCAGTGAACTCCACCCCATACTAAATCCCAGTTTTCTTACCTTCAACCCTTCCTCTCTTATCATCAGCACTTCATAATCCTCCCCATTTTCTGATGGAAACATAGCCCATCCTGCAGTAAGTCCTACCCTTTCTTTATCTTCCTCGCTCCTCTCTGGATCAGGTCCTTACTTTCCGCACTCCCAGTTTCTTCCACTCCAGTAAGGAGCCAGATTCCAAAAGTTGGCAGATTTATAAAGACTAAAGTCTGCCAGGGTAACAGTCTGCCAAGTCTGCAGATTTATAACGACAATTTCATTTAACTAAGTGTTCCCTCCCACTATTTACTCATTTTACTTTGCACAACACAAGTTTCACAATGCTTATTTTGGGATAATTTCTTCAAAATATATTCCAAACACTTAAAATCTTATCATTTCAGGTTAGAATAACTAAGTATAAAACTGGTGGGTTTTACTTTTATCAACTACAACATACCAAAAGAAGATGACAGGAGACTTCTCATGCAAATGCAAACTTCTGATTTTTGGAGCAGTCAAAACTAACCTCATTTCCTTTGATATACTCCAAAAAGTTATCCAGTGAAGAATCTTATAGGAGTCATTTTTAGGAGACAATGTGAGTTCTGCTACAGTGCTGCCTGTTTTACAGGATCAGACGTAACAGGGTAGGTATGTGGGTATAACTTAAAACATGCATACGAATAAAAAACAATTAAGTAAGAAAAAATGAAGCGCTTCTTTTCATCCAAGATATTTATCTGAGCAACTGAAATAGACTGGTGAACAATCATCCATTAGCCTTGGATTGATTAAAACTCTCCATCCCGTTGCAGATGTTCAAGAACCTGAAGCAGGCTGCTACTAAAAATTTTAACTCCCCTCCCCAGGTTTTCTTTGGTACCAAACACTGCGTTTTGTAAGTGTCATGCAATGAATTGCTCCAGCTATTACTAACCACTACTTCTCAAGTACCAATGTTCCTCTGACTGCCAAACAGCTCCGACTCATAACAGCTATCCAGGCTGTTTATGTAACTGTAAATCCTAGACAATTATCTGACACTAATATTCTTCAAATCAAGAAAGCTTTTCAAAGCACAAAAAAGCAAAATGTTTGTTTCTTTATGAAGAATTCAAACACAAAAATGCACATTCTTGTCCTGAATTTAAAGTGTATTGATTTTAGAAAGGTTTGTGGTGTTTGAGGGGTTGTGTGTGGTTTTTTTAATGAAAACATCTATTCAGTGAGTTATGCAAATTTAAAAAGAAAGATATTAAGCTATTCACCAGGCCTAAGTTATTTCAATGAATTTTATTAGTTTTACTGAACGAATGCTATGAATACAGAAAATGATCTCTGAGGCAACAAAATGTGTTTTTACATCTTATTCCATTCCTGAATGATACATTTTTGCCTATTCCTCTATTAAAAGGTGAATTAACCTAGATAAGCATTCCCAAACCTAATTTCCACATATCAATCAGTAACATAGCATGTAAAACATGATCCCAAGTCTTTAGTGGGCTAGCATGCACTTGACTCTAAATCAGAAAACACTCTTGCTCTAAATGGCAAGCTTTTGGGGTCTGCAGCCAGTTTTCCAGCCACTGCCACTTCCTTAACCCAAGGTTCACCTAGCATTGCCTCCAGCAACACACTGGCAGGACAAGAAGGACTGCAAATATAATGACCGTGACCCAACAGCATTTCCATTTCTCACCCCATTACCTTCTTTTTTTATCAATCAAGGGGATCAAAGGCCTGGAAGACGCTCCCTACCATGAATTGCTATAGCCTGGAGGAAAAAATACTGTATTTATTCTGAGTTTATTCTCACATAAGCAAAAGAATACAAATAGGCAGCTTATGGGAAAGCATTGCAGAACTCTCACCACACACTGTTCTTGGTCACACGGTTTGAGGGACCTATACCGCAGCAAATGATATGCACAAGAAAGGACAGGAGCTAAATTAGTCACTCTATGAACAAGACCAGGGCAATTTTCAATTTTTAGTTTCATAAAAACCAAGTGAGTGCAAACTATCTGTGAATCATCTGACCTACATGATGAAAAACCCGATGCTGTTTAATTTGTATTCACTAGTCATAAATTTCAACTTCAGTGAATTAGCTCTCCATTAACTGTCTCCCTTAGAGAAGTCACCTAGTGATTTCTGTTTTCCTATTGTATGTATCAGTTGCATATGCTAACCTGAGAAGTTATACCACAGTTGCAAAGAAATCTGCCAGTGCTAAGAGCATGTCCCAAGATAACAGACGTGACAATAATCTTCCATTGCACAGAAGGAATTAAATTAAAATCATTTACCTTGTTTTCTTAAGAAGTACTTTCTGTTACCAATACTGGATAGAAAGATTTTTCCCACTTAAGTGTATTACTCATTGCATAAAGACCCCTCTTTTATTTAAAATTCAACTGTAGTAATTGAAATACAGATATTAGATCAGCCACACTAGGTCACATAACCCTATCACCTGTCTCCACCAATGATAACTCTCAGGTTTCCCTGACCTGTGTCCCTTCTACAATGAGAAAGAGATCCCAGTATGCAAGCACACACAGTACATCAGGTTGTACTACCTCTTCCGATTCCTTCAGAAACATTTGTTAGGGTCCTGGTTGCCTCCTCCCCTGCTTACACTTCTGCTTTCCCATCTACCATCATAGCACGTCACAGGAACTCCCTGTTAACCACCTCCTTTCTCTGGCACACCTAGTCCATACAGCAGAATAGGGAAATATAAGAGGGTGTGTGTACACATGGGGATGATGCCAGTTCCTGTGAGTTTATGATTTCTTCCCATCCCAGCACGTCTGCAGGCAGAGCACGACTGGGCAGAGCCCACTGGCACAACAAATGAGTTGGGAGTGCAATGGGAGGTGTCAAAGGAGTTCTGTTCAGTATTCCCTGCAGCTCCCTGTCCTTGCATTTTAACCCTGGACTCTCATCTCTTCCCAGTATCAAAGGGCTTTGAGCATCTGACATACGAGGGTGGTCACAGGGAATAATGAAGACAGAGCCAGACTCCTCTTAGTGGTGCCCAGTGAATAGACAAGGCGCAAACTGAAATACAAGAAACCCAAGAAAAAGCTTTGTTGTTTGTTTTTTTTAAACCATAAGGCTAAACAAACACCAGGACAGGTTGCCAAGAGAGATTCTGGAGTCTCCACCCTCAGAGATATTCAAAACCCAACTACACATGTCCCTGGGTAAATCCTAGCTGACCCTGTTCTGAGTGGAGGTGTTGGACCAGAAAATTTCCAGATGTCCCTTCCAACCTCGGTGATTCTGTTCCTCTCCTACTACTGATTAACATATTGTGAGAGTCAGTAGGGAGTATTGATTAGATTTGTCAGAGGATTGTTTAATCCTTGGTAAATCCCTGACCTCTCTCACATCTCCAAAGCATGACAGGCACTGAGCAGAAGGTAAAGGTTTTCACCACAAATAAATTGTTTCTCTGGAGGTGGCACGTAGGTGGCGACATGCAGATTTCAGTAGCCTACATACACAAACACACTAAAGACCATAGAATTTTTTTTTTTCCAACAACATTGCATAACAGTTTTGCTACAGTACTCACCTGTACTCAGAATATGTTGTGCTTGTGGAAAATGTGGTAATGAATAGGGAACTAAAATGTAAAAGTCAAAATAAAATAGAAAAAGAACAAAGCTGCTTTTGCTTGACAAATATAGTTATCTGTTTAAACAACATTGATCATTATTGCACATTTTAACACATTACTAGATATTTATGTGCAGATAGAAATCCTTCCCTTTATGTGGGAAAAGAAATCCTTAAAGATAATATCAACTCAAAAAGATGAGCAGCTTTGAAATAAGCTTTCTCCTAACGTTAACTCGCAAAATTGTTTGGGGAATGTAGTGAGACTAGCACAGAAGTATGTTTTGTTAGAAAAATCCACTAATTGGGTGTGTTTTATAGTTATATTTTTGAGTCTCAGTAAAGAGCTAAGTATTCCAGAAAAATACAGAAAAAGAAAAATAAACATAACACATGACAGAGGACACCTATCTGTAGTTTTAAAAGTCCAGTCCCCTGTAAATTAGTTCAGACAATACTTACAGCAAGTACCCCTACATTAGAACTTCAGAAGAAAATACCAGATATCCAACTTGTACTGGTTTTGGCTAGGAGAGAGTTAAATTTCTTCATAGTAGCTAGTATGGTACTATGTTGTGGATTTGTGACCAAAACAGTGTTGATAACACAGAGAAGAATGTTTTAGCTATTGCTGAGCAGTGCTTGCACAGAGTCAAGGCATTTTCTGCTCCTCAGACCACCCCACCAGCGAGTAGGCTGGGGCTGCACAAGAAGTTGGGAGGGGACACAGCTAGGACAGCTGACCCCAACTGACCAAAGGGATATTCCAGACCATATGATGTCATGCTCAGCAATAAAAGCTGGGGGAAAGAAGGAGGAAAGCATGATATTTGCAGTTACGGCATCTGTCCTCCCAGGTACCCGTTACGTGTGATGGAGCCCTGCTTTCCTGGAAATGGCTGAACACCTGCCTGTTGATGGGAACTAGTGAATTAATTCCTTATTGTGCTTTGCTTGCATGTGCAGCTTTTGCTTTACCTATTAAACTGTCTTTATCTCAATTTTTCACACTTTTACCCTTCTGATTCTCCTCCCCATCCTGCTGGAGGGAGTGAGCGAGTAGATGCACGGTGATGAGCTGCCCACTAGGCTTAACCCACAACAGAACTAAAAGAACTAATTCTGTCCTATTTTCACTATGTAACAACACATCCATCCACTGCCATGATTACTCTGGGACTTAAAATTGCTAATAGCACGCTCTACCTTCTACCTGTATTAACTAACTCTATTCAATCGGAATAATTATAGCAATGTTAGAACAACACTTTACCCTTTTTTGGACTATAATGATTATGTCCTTAAAGAATTGCATAGAACACTATAGCATAAGTATTAAGTCACATCTAAATTAATTTCCATTAGTTACTTGATCTCAAGAATTAATTCAAAGTATCTAACACCTGCAATCTGATTTTCCCAAGCTCTTAATGCGTTAAGAAGTGTATATTACACCACAGACATTAATTTCCCACAGGGCATTTAGCTGAAAATCTTCTAGTTGACTTGACCTAAAAATCACAGACAAAATGTTTAAATCCCAATTTGCCGTTTCCATTTTTTTCATGCTGAAAGTATGTGAAAGGCACTTTGTCCATGCTAAATTAAGAATGTAAGACCCAAATTACTACTTACCTACAATCAGCAGTTTGTTCCTATTTAGACAGCACTGTTCAGCCTTATACTATCAAAGCAGTCCTGACAGTTCTTGCTTTAAGTGGCTTCCACAGTTTCTGTCCACAAAGGAGCAAAACGCCAAATTCATTACAAAAGGGCAGATTTTGTTACGTTAGTACAAAGCTAGTTATAAATGAATGCTGTCAAGTCCACTTCACATGAAGGGTGAACCGGTGCCTTACAGAGTTTGCTTGAACAGTTCAATAAGAATTGATGTTCCTAAATATTCCCCATTGAGCAGCCCAGTATAACAGAGAAGAATTTGAATTAAGCAGAAATCCCATAATTCAGTGACAGAACAAAACATAACATCTATTTTAACTATGAAAAAACTTTTGTGAACATCACAGATACCAGAGATATGTATAGCAAGTTAACAACAGGTTGCAGTTATTCAGAGAAAACATAGCCTTGTTAGTTCTAAATAAAGTTGTGCTGAAGACATTACGGAAGCGTGTGCATTTTGCTTACCTGATTCATATTTTTATAACAGTTTTGGTATATCTGAAAAATGCTGTTTTGCTGGGGGGGGGGGGGGCGGTTAACCTGAACTGAAACCCTGAGCACTCAAGTCCTCTCTATAACCTTTCATTCACTGCCTTTCCAGTGCAAGCTGTCAAGACAGAAGCTTATCTACTGTTAAGACATTAATCATTAATGTGTCTCCAGTCTGTAGATGGAGAGTGTATCCCATAGGGTTTTCTCAAGCCTCTACAGGTCACATTTACAGGTCACAAAAACAACCACCTTCAATTCCACTTTTAAGTGTACTGGTCACCCACTGTAACTCATAAACCATTCAACTCATGTATTTTCAATAGCATTTTCCACATAATGTGTTGGCCACAGATTGCATAAAAAACTCAGCTTCCAAATGGTCTCAGTGTAGACTGTCAGAAGGTATGAAGCAGGTCAAGTCCATACTCAAGGAGAAAAGAGCAGGAGAAAATAATGTTAAAGCAACCTGGAACAAATATGAAAATCACTTCAGTCCTCTCTAGACTAGCAGCCAACCTAGTTTTACCAACACTCAGTGCTTCATCAGGCACCAGCAAAATATCATACTATTCAGCATAGAGAAGAGGAACATAAAAAACATTTTAGCCCTTATTCACGTACATTCAGTGAAGTCCATGGGGGCACAGGATCCTGTCGTTTCTCTCATGATGTAGCAACTAGGTTAGAACTGGTGCTTGATAACAAGACTACTTAGGAAACATTAAAAATAAAGTAATCTGTGAGAAGCAGCGATCACACTTTTCATGAGTTGCAGATTTGGATACTGCTTCATAACGTACGATATCAAACACAAAGGATAGATTTGAATACAGTGGGGTTTGGATAATTGCTCCATCATTGCAAGTACTATTTCTGAAGTACACTAGAAACCTGACTATTAATTGCTAAGTCACCCCAAGTCACCTAGGTAACAAAACCTAGGTACTGTTACTCACACAGAATATCCAGGACACCTAACTAAAATCTAGACACCAGCTGCTAATTAGATAATTATCACAAACAGACATTCCAAGCAGAGGCCACATTTCCATTAAAGTGACCTATGTTTTACCTTTCTGCTTCCTCCAGAGATATACAAAGAATCTCAAATACTTGCAGATAATATCTCTTTTGCTAGTATCTCACTATTTCTGTGTCAATCATTTACCTTTGTAATATCTTCCCAAAGTTTCAGATGGCCCTCTCTACACTAAATTAGTCAATTATTAATTTTTCAAATTTAACGTTTAACTGACATATTCAACCCCTCACATTATCCAACTGAACCCTGCAGTAGCCCATGAAATATTACCCTGTTTTCCAACATTGGTTTTTGCATACACAGTTCTTAATTTAAGTTGTCAATATACATACTGAGATGTTAGGTACTCAGAGCATCCCCACATAATAAGCATAGTACAAGCATGAGGAAAAGGGGATTTTGCCTAAGTGTCAGCATTGGATGGATACGCAAATAAACTTCAGTAATACAGTACCGGCATGCATATTAAAAAATTATCTTAGTTCAGTAGTGTGTTATTAATATAGGCAAGGCAAAAAAATAAAATTAAAATTGAGAACGGAAGCAAAGAAAGTTTTGTGGTAACTGCAGTTACTCTAGTGCGTGATAGGCAGTGTGGGAGAAAACATGAATGCAACTATTTGACAGTTTGACAAGTGGGCAATGAAGACTTGTATCACTGTTAAAGCTGAGGGGAAAAAAGCTGGGATGACCTTTTAAAGGATGAAAGTCCTTTAACTGGCAACAAGCACTTTTATCTAATATATTGGAACCACGGGAAAGATGCAAAGAAAGAAATAGCACAGTCAAAGCAACAATCTGGAAAAATAAGTTGTGCAGCTCTAATTGGACTGACACAAGTAGACAAGGCTGCCTTGCTCTAGGCAAAAGGAGAGAACGACGCAGCACTGAGGGCAAGCATAAAAATTTTAACCTGCAAGGATGAAAACTTGTAGCTGAATTTAAGAAATGAAAAACAGGCAACATTTAGAGGAGATTCACGTATGAGAAACTGAAGAAAAACCTGTGCTCAAGAGAGTGCCCAGAGAAACACAGTCCTGCAGAACAGAAAGGACAGTGGTAATGTTCATCTACTGACACAGGAAAAAGCTGGAAAATGAGGTTTCTTTCAGTTATATAGCACACATGCTGATAGCCAGGTGTGGGCAAGGGAGCAGTCACAAAGACAGACAATTATTTTCTTTGTAAATAACTGCAGAGAGGCAGAAAGGCAGGTCTGTGAGAGCCAAATGTAAAGTGGGCAGTCTCGTTCTACTGCATGTATGCAGTCACATTTCTACACAGAATTAAAACACATGCGTTCATACAGCACAGTGCAGCTCACTTCTTGAAGTTGCACATTGTGGTCTAGGAGCTCCAACAATCCTCTGAACTTTTTTTTAACTTGTTGTAATATACAGCTACTTTCATTCATATCATCCTTCATGATTATCTGGTTTTAATGACTGACTGGAATCTGTTAGCATTTAAAAATCTCTATCAGCAACTTAAAAAAGGCAATTTTTTTTTTTATTTTTTTTTACATTTCCTCTTTAGTAGTGGTAAAGGTGATATTTAAGATAGTCATCTTTACACATTAACCACTACTATGAGAAGCAATGGATAATTTTGTCACTCACACACACCTCAATTTCTACTGTTAATTCTAAGTAGTGTAGCACATCAACTCTTTTTTCCTGCTGTTCTGTCTCCTAATCCTTTTAAAGAACAAACTTACAGCAATTTGGGGGTCTGATCATATTTTTTTCAATGTGGTTATTCTAATTGTCTCCTACATTTCAACTATACACGTCTACATTCTTTTCATTGGTCTTGCAGGGCTGCATATTTCAGGTCATTCAGGTCTTTTACCATGCTGCTTTGCATTTTTGTTTCTTTCTTTTTGCCTCTCTTACATATTGGAAAAGAACCACCACCTAGCTGGAGAACAGAGAGGTCAGCTATAGCCTCTATCAATCTTCTGAGACATAGTTAACTAGTCTATATGTTATGTCTAAATATTTAAAGTTGTAACTGATGACTTCATAGTTGGAACATTTGAATGACCAGAGTTTCTACAGCAATATGAATCTCTTTAAATTGCATCAGTATCAACCATATTCATTTGAAAGGGGTCTATTATACTGCACAGGCTAATCAACATTAAACTGTTCCAAAAACGTGTCCTGAATTGCAGTTTTCACCTTCGGCATAAACTATGTAATACTAAAGTCTAAAACCATTTTTAGTGAAATGATGGCATCTTGTGGCAGAAATCTGCCACTGCAAGAATGATGGCTTTGAAACTATTGATGAAAAACACACATAATTAGTAATCTAAGCAGTTAATCTCAAGTGTCTGTTTCAGTTCATTATTTACATTACTACAGAAATTGGCACGTTTGCAGAGTTATTTTGAATGACTTTTTTCTTTCCTTATATCTTATTTCTGAGTAGCATTGCTCTTGTCCAAATTATAAATTACTTTCAGCATCTCACAAAGGAGTTAATGCCACTCCTGGGGGAGCTGGTGACCATCTTTGTAGGTTTGATACATATTCTCGGTATTTAGGAGATCCACCTATCCAAGCTTTTCTCTATCACCTTCAAGAAGAGCACTGCCAGTCATGCAAGAATATTCTGCTGAGCAAGTTGTTTAGGAGGAAGAGCAGTTTCTCAGATGCCAATCTTTTTTTCTTCCTCTCATCTCCTGTGAAAATCTAGCATCCCCTGAGTTCTTCTGGCTCCTCACTCCTGCCAGCCCCTTAGCAGAAGCAGCCCACACTGCCTGCCAACAGAAAAAGAAAGCAAACAGAGTCTTGGAGGACTTTCTTCAGTTTGTGAGGAAAGGGTATCTTCCACACTACAAAGCTTCTTCAGCCTAACATGACATCTGGATGATGCCAGAAAACCAGCATCCGCAGCTACTACCACTGGCTTGGTGCTGCAGAGCAGAACTGAACCACAGTGGCTGGGAGGCCTCACCAATCCCCCATGAACATGCCATCTCTTAAACGCCTGTGGCTCCTTCTCTTCCAAAATTGAACAAAATGAATACAGATAGCCACAGAAGAATGCCTAATGTTTTTCTAGGCACACAAGAAAGTTAGGTTAAGGTTTTTAATAATACTTCGTTTAGTAACTCCAATTCTTTACCTAGTATTTATTCTTCATTAGGATCATTCACTGGTAACAATCTGCTACCATGGTGTTAAATACTAATTGCTTGGGACAAGTATTTTGAAGGGGCCTTTTTACTGTTCAGACATGTATTATTACAAACATTCAATTTCTTCAATTTTTAATTCCTTTTCTTTCCAGGGAACACTACTTATTCTTTTGCCTTCTGGTTGTTTGGGGGTGGACGGGAGTGCTGTTGGTCTTGGTTTTGTTCATTTTACCTCTTCTTAAACCTCATTTTTTACTAAAAAAGCTTTCACCTAGCATTTTTCTTCACACATGAAGATGATATCCTTATGTATTGGGGGAAAGCAGGAATAATTTTACTTTCACTCATGAGTATGCCCAGTAATCTTGACATAAACGTTCTTGGTCTGTGACTGTAATACAAATAAGCATGAGCAAACACTTGTGAATTTGTGGACAATCTTGCTAATGGAAGTGAAAAAAAAAAAAAAAAACCACCAAACACAACTGTGGATTTCATACACAAAACATGAAGAAGAGACTCAAATCACTACCTACCCCACATGCACACTTTGCTTACTTCCTGTTACCATGTTGTCACCTGCCCAGTCTCATGATTAATACAGGGCTAAATAGAATGAAGTGCTATGGCATCAGTCTAGCCTAGTACTTAATGAACGCAGAGATCTGCCAAATAGCTTGGGTCTAACAACCCAAATAAGGTTTACAGGCTTCAGCCAGGGTTAACCAGCTTTTTAGGGCAGGAACTACATCTGTGTAATGCTCTATGCCTACATGAAACTGCATCTTTAAATGGCATCATGTTCTTTCTGGCTTTGAAAAATAAGATGTTATTCACTGACATTTGGATACGAACTTCCTGTAAAAACAGAGAAATACACTATAACTATACACTTTAGTAGCACAAAGCTTTCTTCTACTGTTTAGCAATTCTACTTCATCATTTCTGTGCCGTATCTCTGGGTGTAATAATCCAGTGGTGGTCAAGGTGGTTTTGTGGTTTTTAATAAACTTTGCTTTACTGGACTGCTTCATCTGACAAGTTGGCAACAATCTAGAAACAAGAAAGGCAGATGTATAAAATCTTCTCCTTCCTAAAATGAATTTGCCTCCTGCCCTTTCAGGTAGATTAAATTAATCAGTGAATACTGATAATCTGCACAATCTGATACTGCTAAGAGAAGAATAATTCTGTTATTGAAGCATAGGTAATCCAATCTGCACAGGTTACACAAAGTGAGTGTACGGGCAAGCATTCTGTAAAAGACATCAAGTAACTCCATTTTAGTTGAGTCTGTTTAGTAACCATTGCTTCAGTACACTGGTACACTGGAAAACCTGTTGGGTGTCGGCCGTACGTAGTAAGAATATGCTTGGTACTGATGTAATTTTCTCCTGCCATCCACAGCATTTGTGAGCCCAGCCACAAAGGAACGTTTGGATGATACGTTCAGGCACATGGGTGAGATTTACCAAGACAAAAGAGAGATTTCACATCCTCTTGAGAAACCCCCAAACCCCAATTTCCCACCACAGTTTCCTTAAGGGGATTTCACACTAAATCAGATCCTTCTCTGGGGACCTATTTTTAAATGACCAACCAGGAACTAGCATGGGCGAATCTCACAGAGAAAGACAATTTTAGCTTTCCTTGCCTTCTCAGGTGAGAGTGGCAAAGCAGCACACAGTTATAAAAGTTGTCTAAGTAATGGTATGAGTAGTTGAATTTTGGTATTAGCCTGTAAAACTACACCAGAAGAGCACATAACTGGAAATCTAAGATCAGTTTGCACCAATAGTTTCACATCTCCAAAAAACTGCAAAAATTCTCTTTTACAAAAGGCAGTTGTGTTCACATCTGTGTCTCTCGGGGATGTGTTTGGTCCTGCATCATTGTAACATAACGACTATTACATAAACGTGAAAAGGAAAAGCCCCTTATTTACACATCTGTTTAGCAACTCTATGCAGGGGTAAGAAATTTGGAGATTTTTGCTTTCTATGGAAAGCTGTTTTCAGATATAAGTACAAAATGAATCCTCCTCTTTTTCAGCTAGCATGTTGAATAAAATATTTCAAAATAATAACGGCCATAAAACTTGTTTTAGTGACTCCCATAAGCTAAAGAGTGGATGCCATTGCTGTAGATGTTCAATTTTAGCATCTTCTTTATTTGTCTCACTGAAGAGCACATGCGTAAGTACCACTTACACTCATCTTAAAATGTTTATTCTCACTGGCTATAGGAAAGCACAAACTTGTCAGTCATTCAGTTCCTTCTACTATTGTTTCACTTGAAGAGGTTTCGAAAGTACTCTCCTGCAGTTATCTGATCTGTCTTAGTTTTTCCAGTCCTCGGGACCCTCAAGGGTTCTCAGAAGAGATCCCTTCCTCTCCTCCCTACCTTGTGCTCAGAGTGAAAGCATTCAAACTTGTCACCAGTTTCAAAAGGGACTGCTCAGACCTTTCAAATGAGCCTCCTTACAGACAACTTCCTCTCTATCCAGCTTCTGATCTGAGTCTCATCTCACTCGTACCAGACATGAGTCCATAAAATAACTAACACAGTAACAATAAAATGTTGCCACAGAATAGCCCACTGTATTTAACCTCAGAAATAGTCATATAGAATTTTGCTGCAGCTCCCTCTCCCACTATTTTTCTCCCAGGCAAATCAGCAAAGCATGACAACAAGAATCTCTTCACAGAAAGTATGCAAACCTTTTCGCAATGTCACACCCTGAAAAAAATACTTTTAATGTCTGTAGCTGAGCCTGGATCACATTTTGGAAGCCTGAGACAGCTTCCTGCACCCTCCCCCCCCACCCCCGCCCCCCCCGCCCCTTTTATTACCATCCATTACTTGTAAAGTTGCTGCTTTTCATTATAGTTACATCAACCACTAAAAACCAAAAACTTACGCATATGGGAATAAAACTAACCATGCTGTTCATTTTTGAAGAGGATGAGCTTGCTCTCTGCTTCCGTAGGCTGTTAAGCTCTTCTGTATTTCCATCCTTTGGTTTTATGATCAGCCGACTGCCTCCAGCAGTACCTTCTGAAGAGGATCTCAGTCGTTTCTCAACAAATCTGCCTTCTCGGTATGGACTGAAGCTATTGGCAAGATCAACTACAAATAGAGAAGCAATCAGCAATCATTAAAGAGAATTACTCTCTACAAATATTTTCTTAATGAGAACACCACTTTGCTTGAAATGCTTACATTGAAAGGCAATCGCATAAGAGATGTTTCGTACAAAGCAGATCCTGCTTACCTAGATAAAAGCGTCACCTGGGCCACCAGTTTGCTGTTCAGCCTCCAATGACTAGCACACTCTGCACACTACAGCTCAGTCCACAGCTCCTAACAGGATCCAGAAGGACCTTTGCTTCATCCTTTCCTTTCTTCCCTTGTTCTAGGACACTTCCAAACCACTGTCCAGTAAAATCCACCAGAGAAACTATCACTGGTCCACTGGTGCCAAAACACAACCTGTCTTACCCTGCGTCCTGAGGCAAGTCCAGGTTTCGTAGGGCCAGGTCACAGCTTTGTTATCACTGCATAAGACAGGGATGCACATTGCTTTCGGTTTCTGTTTGGCCTTCCTAGCTCAGCTCTGCATCCACACCCTCCAAACCCAGCCTACAGCCAGCAGGCTGAACCCCACTCCCCAACTCCAGTTAAACAATAACACATCACAAAAGAGGAGAAAAATTACATTTGGAGGTGTTAGGGCAAATTTAGAGATGGGGAAAGAGAATAGCATAATAGCATAATAAATGTAACACAGAAAATCTTACCATCTTTTGCCTTGTGTGAGAAAACAGACATTTTCTCTAAGGCTTTTCAAAAAATCCGTATCACATAAAAATATATACAGGTATACTAAGAAATATATGGCACATCAAACCTGCTCATACATTCATGTCATGTTCACGATGCTCTCTATAATGATATCAGCTATGAGACCAGCTACAGAAGAGAAAATATCTATTGCCAAAGAAAATGCACTGAAATATTTTGCATTTGCATCTAGTTTTAAATACTGTTTTAGCAAAACCAAATGTTCAAAGCAGTCAGTCTGTAACAGATATAACTACTAATAACCATATCTTACTGAATGCCACGTAAGCTTTTTCTATATTTGTTTCATTTCATACAGCAGGATTTTTATATGTTTTTTCAATGGCTTTTGTACAAAGCAGATCCTGCTTACCTAGATAAAAGCATCACCTGGGCCACCAGTCTGCTGTTCAGCAAACTTTGTAGGCTTGGCCAGTTTCTAATTTTAAATACATTCTTCACCACACAAGTAAAAAAAACCTGCATTTTGAGCAGCAGTATAAAACCCTAACAATTAATCATCGACTTTTAAATAGTGCAGTATTAGCTCTAGTGTTTCTGTGAACATGAATCCCATTTACAAAAATCCCCCTATCACAGTTTCAACTCCAGTTAGCTGCCTTCCAGAATTACAGATTAAATATACAACTGCCAATGCATGAGTTTCAAATGCACTGTGTATTTCTAAACATCACTGCAAGCTGCTCACTTGCTGTTCTGCAATACACTCTAGTAAGTCAGATTCAAAAGGATGAGCTCTTTCACAGATGAGCCAATGTTGCAAGGAAAACCAACCAAGTGCTCAGGACCAAAATGGAAATATTTTTTCTCCCAATTGACTAAGGTTCAGAGGGAAAGAGGTCCATTCTGGTGAAAGCCAATTTAGTGGATTAATTTGACTTTATATTGCCATTTATGTACAAGATATCCGACCAAGCCTTGCAGTGAGAAATAATTCAAAAAGCAAGATTGCTTTTGATTGCTTATAATCTACATGCCTAGATAAATGTCCAAGCAAAAAGATGGGTATGAATTCATATGCGTTTACACTCATTCATTTTCTAATACAAACACTATAAATGCAGTCTTGTTAACTCTCACAAATTTTGGCCCACGAGATACAGCCTCAGGATTATGCAAGAAAGCACCAGTCTTTAGGTTGGTTTGAGAAAATAAACTGTCAGAGATAAATGTCGTCTGACAGGTGTCCTTCACTCAAGGGCCTGGTGCCTTTATTCATCTGCATCTCTATAGACTGCGATTTCTAGGCACAGCCTTTCCACTTAATCTTGTTAATATTTCCAAATTCCTTTTCATAAGCTAAAGATCCAGTGTGAAATTTAGATGGTAATTAACTCTGTTTCATAGATTACATAATAAGAACTTGCACAATATTATTTCAGATGGGAGCAGAAACAGGATCTCTCATACTCTGCCACAGAGACATCCACTCCAAGCTACTCTATAACATCAGTTGAATAGAGCAAGCAAGAGTCGGGAAATTGCAAAACCCAGATCAATATAAGATAAACTGTGTTATTTTTCATAACCAGACTAAAAGAAGGTTTGTTTCTCTGGCAATGTTTCCATCTCAAACAATGCAACTCTCTGGCTCAAGTCCAAAATAGGCATGCCTCAAAAATCCCAGCTTCAGCCTTCAACAAGAGACAAGAATCAATACTCTCTTAATTCATTTTCTACCACAGGAAAGCACAGCTGTGAACAGCACTGATGGGCATTAGCAAACTGTTAAATGCAAACTCAAAAAATCACAGACTTTTTAATTTCTACAATTTTGGAAGGAGGACACATTTCACAACTTACTAGCTAGCATTTGCAACTCTACAAAAACACTTTATGACCAAACAATTCTTACAGAACTGAGCCCAAAAAAACCCGACCAAACCCAACAATGAAAAGACCACGAGACATACCTTTAGAATGGTTTGTTTCATAACCCTGTTGTGTTTTAAAGGACTGAGGTTCAGAACATGGAACAATCTTAGACTCCATTACAGGAATTGTCTCTCTTGTGTGCTTGCACAGCGTGCTTTCATCTCTGTCCCCACTCAACCCCTGCGCCTTTGGAGAGAGTATCACTGGTTCTTCTCTGTGCTGTAACGCAAAGGTTTCTAAATGTGCATTTGCCGAGTTAATTTCTCCTATGTGCCTGGCATCGTTAACATGTAGTTCATTGGCTTGCAACAATACTTTTGTTTGATTAGGAGCTGCGGTTTTGAATAAGGTATTAGATTCAACACTACACGAGCTTGCATGACTCACAGGAGATACACCAGTAGAATGGCCATTACTTTCCACAATATACGTTCCCCCTGCAGGAGCAGTAGCAGGATTAAAGAAGATCTGAGAGGTAGAGACATTGTGGCCAAAATCCTCTGCAAGCACCACCCCAGTCCCACTGCTGGGCAGAGCATCAACCTCCGAAACAGAATCCTCTGTCAGGGCGACAAAGTCAGAGGGGGTCTGGGCAGCCGTGAGGTCAGCTGAGAGCAGCGGGGACTGCAAGGAGCTTCCCATGCACTCTGTCGTCTCGGCTGAACACGGAGGAGAGGACTTGGCGATCACAGGTTCACTTTCCACATATGATTTAACCTCCAGCAAGCACCTGGACTGCTGCACAGAGGAAACTGACTGACTCTCCGGAACTGGTTTGGAAAATTTGTAGTGCGATGAAAAAGATTTAGGGAGAAGTTTTCGCGTGGACTGTTTGACAGAGTATCGGCTCTGCTCCTCTGCAAAGCCTGAATCATCACCCTCATTCTTCCCAGAGCTTATGCAATTTATAAAGACATTCTTATTAGCTGAGGGCTCCTTTCCTTTTTCAAAATCGTCTGTCAAAGACCTTGTTATCTTCTTGCTACGCGAGCTGCCAAAGCCAACTGAATGCCTTCCTCTGCTTTTAATGTGTTCCTCTAAGCTCAGTTTTTGAAAAGTGCTGAGACACGACTGGGCACCATTTGAGATGTTAACATTTTGACTAGCCGAGTCAGGCTTCTGCTCACTCCCTTTCTTGTTATGGAAGCTAATGGAAGGAGTGCGGAAAATACTCCGGCGCTTGCCTGTGCTCCCTGAGCTGGAGTTAGTGCTGGACGGGGAGGAGGTATGGACACCAATGGCATTAGCAGAAGAAGGTGATGAAGGAAGGGAGTCGTGTCTCCGGCTAATACTTCTCCTGAATATTGGCAACCGAGATACTAGAGTCGATCGTCTGGATCCTGAGTCCCCCATCAGGGCACAAAGTGTCCGTGGCTCTTCGCAACCAATATACTAATCTGGAATGAGAGAGAGACAAAAAAACCACCAAAACCATAAATGATTCAGCCTCAAAGTCCACTTGAACAGGCTTTAAGTCAGCCTACATACATGCGATGCCAACATGAATTTTATGTACAGCTGCAAGTTTTTGCACGTGCATTACTGAAGATTTTTAGAATTTCAGAGTGATTTCAATAGGCAGCACTGAAAACCCAGCAGCTGAGCAAAGATGTGGCTCAAAACACTCTGTAGGCGAGATACAGTATTATATATGATATATTATACAATGCAGATCATACTGGGTAACAGTATAAAATCTACATGCCAAAAGATATAAAAATACAACATCCTTGTTTTTGTAAGTTCTTGGGACAAGTCTTATAAACTGTGAACTCTCTTAAAAGAGACTTGATTTTTCATGATCCGAGTAGATCAAAACATTATTTTGTGTTCCTAAATACTCAGATTTTTGCAAGAAAGAAGAGGATTTACATTTTCTAATCTTCACTGAACTTTCAGTTGGATTTTTAATTCCTTTATGTGCTCCTGCTAAAGGCTGGATGTATCACCTTACAGCAGAGAAAATGTTGGCATTGCAGTCAAGCTAAAATATGCACCACCAAAAATTCTTCCTAAGGAGCTATAAATTCTAGGAATTTACTGTCAAAATATGGGATCATGTTTCTAGATTTGAACTTTAATGTTTCCTTTGAACACTTCTCTGAAATCCTCTTGTAGCCTACTTGCTTATAATTAGCTATTTTTGCACTTTTTTAAAATTAGTGAAAAGTGTTTCATACAGACACTTGGCATTTTTTATAAGTGTTTAAGCAATAAAAACTTATTTTGAACAGCACAGCAGATGTACTAGAAGAAAATTAATCTTTATGAAATATGTACCAGTTCTATCTCCTTTTTGTTCACGTTATAATAAACTACCGTTGTGAGAGACAGGACCACGGAGGGAGCAATAAAAACCATGTGACATATAATCACAAGAACAAGAGAGGATGTAGGTATAATGCCCAAGTGCAACTTCATGAGCTGCAAGTGTTCAGCACACAGGAGTAAAAATCAGGTCATTTATCTAAACAATGTTTGTATGTCAAGTGCAAAAACAAATTCATTGATCTAAGAGCAATTTAATATGCATTATGCAGCTACAATGACTATCTAAGAACAATATATCTATTTATACAGTATATATATACACACACACATATATAAAAATAAAAATAGGAGCAGAATATTTAAGGAGTACCGAAACTACATATATGTTATATTACTGTGAAAGAAAGGGTAATGAGTAAGTTCAGAGACTATTTCTGACTGGACATTGGACTGTACTTTCTGCATTCTTAACTTTTTTTTTTTAAAAAGCTAGTACAGCTCCAGTCTGAACATGCACTGCCAAGTAGCCACAATATTCACAAGCACCAGGAATCAATAAGCAATTTTGTAGTTTAAGATGAGAGAAACAGCTTGAGAATGATCACGAATTCCTAGAAGTCATCGGTGATCTCTGATGACAAGCTGAAACTCGACCTAGACAATACCCAGGTCCTGCGATTGAAACCCAAATTTGAATACAGGCTGATTGGGACAGAACTGATAGTACAGGCACACACATAGGTTGTCAGAATAACTTTACAACTACCAAATGAACTGATGCACAGCCAGTTGTTCCATTTCACTGACACGTAAGGTAGTTTGCATTCACACCGCTGTAAGAGCAAAAGCAGAGGCAACAACACACTGAAGCTGAGGCCCTGCAAACTCACATAGGGGCTTACGTTATACCAGCTTGTTTGTCTGTCCACAATTCAGCCTACTGAAAATGGACTTTGGAAAGCCACATGCAACCATCTCCACCCTCCCCATACAAACCTCTCTTGGTTCTTTAACTATTTCCAGCCCTATTGTGTTTGGGGTTTTTTGTTTTTGTGAACATGTACTTGCAGGCATGCTGCTATGTATGGATATGCACACACACACACAAACACAAGATTATTTAGCGATTGTGACAGTTTTTCCTTGTATTTTAAGGAGACATCATAACTGCTGAAAAAAAGACTTTAGAATGCAATTTTACAACTGCAGTAGATGAGGAAAATATTTTAAAAATATGTTAAATTGCTATAGGCATCTTATGCTCAGACAAAACGTTTGCTCCCATCATTCTCTCCCTTGCCCACACCTTAGCTGTCAGTTCACTGGAGAACAAACTATCCTGGTTTATAATTACGAAATTCTCCGAGTTGAGAGCAGAAGGAAGCAAAAAACTGAGCAAAAAGCAGGTATTGTAACTTTCGCTGGAAATACAAAGGCTGTATCTAAATAATAATGGAGATTATTCCTAATAACTGACCCATGAACATACACAGCCTTAGCTTTCCAGGTGGTAACAATTTTTAATAGAATACATTGCCTCTAACTGCAGATAACAAAATGGCATTTATTCATTCTTCCTTCCTTGCCTCTTGAAGGAAGAGCACAAAAACTGTGAACGTTTCTCTTCTTGTCTAAACAGCAGAAATCCTCACCCATAAAATACGAACTAATTACAATATACTGTTCTTTCTAGGTCTACAATAGCTATCAGAAGACATTTCTTAACACACACACATCCATGTATATATGCATATATGAATGCTTACATGCATATACAGTTTGAATATTGTGAATATTTTATTGAATTTTGAATATTATTTGCATATACCATTTATTTTATAGATACATATCTATACACACACATTTTGCAGAGTAAAAGTGCTTAAGTTTAGCACTGAGTTAAAGTGACAATTCTACTTGCAACACAGGAAAAAATAATATGTATTTCAAGATATTAATACCCTCAGAAATTGAAGAAATAAAATCTTTCATTAATTTTTTTGCTTATTGCAGAGGAGTTATAAACTATCATATATGTCCTATTATGAGCAAAATAAGTGTTTCCTTTCAGTCTTCACATTTAACAATCACTTATGCTTACCACTTTATAACAGTAACCCTTACAGAGTGAAATTCACTCCAGGTATATATTCTCTACAAAACCACTAATTTTCTGTATCTAGCATCCTTATCCCTACTGGCATCATTCTTAAAAGTTGCAGCAGAGGAAAAAAAACAGCAAAGACACCTTTGCAATGGTATTATGCCATTCCAGACAACTCAAATTTAAACTGGACAACAATTCTGATCCTACACAGTCAATCTAGGACCTAATAAATGTTTGAAAATAATTAACCGCAGCCAGAGTAATGGTGGATTATTTCAGGATCTGCTCTTCCTCAAGAGCTTGGCTACAGCTCACAGTTTCTGAGCTCCTGTGCTGAAACCAGTGCAAATGAGAAACAGGCAGTGTGAACAAAACGTTTTCCCTCTTATTAGCAATTTAAGAAGTTAATCAAATGGAAACAGTTTCCTTTCACACTGGTCTCCACCAAGATGTTGCAAAATGGAAATTAATCTCAAAAATATCTTAAAGTTGTGTATTTAATTGCCAGAGAAAAAGAAGAGGCCAAGTTTTTTATACTTGGGTCTGGCTTATTCTTTCCACACAGGAGATCATTGGAAGAACCATCCAATCATACCATATTAGGCCTTTATCTTGCCTACAGCAGTTGTATGAGTATAAAATATGTAAATGTACAGGCTAAGAATTATACAACAAGCTCTGAATTTTATATATTACTGTATCTTGTCAAAAGAAACAAATTGCTCAACTTTCAGACAGTGAGTGTAATGGCGGAAAAAACCACAAGTGTTAAAACAGATAAAGGTGTCAAAATATTACACGAATGTCTCCAGAGAAATCGACTCCACCAGTCCAACAGCTGAAAAATAAAACCCAGTATTTTTTATTTCAGCTTCTGCCGAGCAGTTACTTACAGAAGTGTGCCTGAGTGCAGTGCATTCAATAAAGAGCAAATCTCACTGGTGGTTTTGAACTCCAGTAGATGGAGCTGTGGATCTACTTTTTCATTGACTGCATGTATGAAAAAGCAAGTCAGTGCCTTTTACATTTCTCATTGCCTTTGAGGCAAAATTTAGGACTTGAAATTATTTGTGAATTTTACCATTATCATAATTACATGTACATACCAAAAGCTAATATATGTTTATTCAACAGAGAACTGTAACGCGTAGGCCGGTACAAACACTCCCTTTATAAATAACCAGCCTGCTACTACCTCTCAACATGTTTTAAACAAAGCTTTCCTAATGTTCTCCTTAAAGGTGCGCCTCCTAGAAATATCAAACAATATCTTCCATGCAAGGAACAAATCTGAATTAGCTATCCAAGTTTAAATTGGGAGATGACATGACACATAGGTGAAAGGCCCCAACTTCAAATCAGAGCAGAACATCGATACCCATCTGCTCCCTACCTCTCTCCTCCACAGCAGTATGATTTTTAGGCTACACTCAAAGTTTAAGGAAGATGATACACTTTCTTTAATGCTTTGTATCAGGAACCATATAATAAAGCAAAACACACAGGACTAACACATGAATCAAGCTGCAAGCCTACTCCAGCCCTCACATGAGCACTACCATATGGCAGGAGGCAACAACCACATGATAGACATAGTCTGTACAGACCAGCTGGCTCCAGACTTACACAGAAATTAAATTTACCCCAGGATACTACAAATACCTACAAAAACACATGAAAACAAATATTTTTAATTGTTGGTGAGTCAACAGAAGTCCTAATGCAGCTGGTGCACTTGTAAAGAACGGTCCTTTAGCCCAACGGGTAACTTAATAGCCTGGGGATCCCACCTGAATCATTAAACTTCCATCACTCAGGATTCCAGCACTATATTGTTTTCAGCATTTAAGCATTACCACCTTCAATATTGTTCCAGTTTTACTGCAATATTATTTGACTCTCTAGTATGTTTGTGACTTGTTTTTATCTACATAGCTCCCAAAGGTCACTACGTGTGAGCAATCCTGTACACAGGGAGAACGTAAGAGCCTAAAAAAGTCATTAAAATATTGTTTTACATTTAAAACAAAAGCAAAAAAAGAAACACCTGCATAGAAATAATTAGGGCTTTAGCTGTTATCAAGGATAATGTAACTGGATTAATAGGGCCTTACTGAAAATACTAGCAGAGCCCAATGCCTGTACAATAGAAGGCGCTAGCTAAGAAAGATGGGATTGTTGATACTGAAGCAATTTGTTTTTGCAAATGAAATGAGTGAAATTCCTTCTAATACATAACAGCTCCATTTGCTTCTGTGAATAACACTTTTCCCTTTTCTTTCCTTGTGCGTGTAACCCTTGCAGCGTGGTACAAAGCTCAAGAATGTATTTTGTGGAACAGTGGCCACAGCCGTAATCTTGGCGTGAAATTTTATAAGCTACTACCATGTCCGCACTTGCTTGGAGTTTGATTTTTCTCAACAGTTTTTATAAACGAAAGAATACCCAACATAGGGAGTTAGAACTTTAAAAAATTATGTGTGTCTACACATGCACACACGTACAACTCCACGCACTTTTTCCCTCTGTACTAAAAACTGATTGGGCAAAATAGCTTTTATACATCTGGAAATAGCTTTTAGATATCTGGAAAAAAAGAATACAGAATCAAAGCACTGAGGTATCATAAGGCAAGACATGCGATTTCTTTCAGTTTCCTGTGTCCTGCAGCCCAGGCCTATCTTTAATTTCAAATGCTCCTGTGCTATCAGGAAGTAAGAGAGGAAGCACGCAAATAAATTTGCAATAAATAAATTTGAAGGCACACACACATCAAAACCCCTTCTCCCATTTTGACTGGTCTCAGTCAAAACTGGTACCAGTTGAAGACAGCTATTTCTTAAGTTTGTAACTGCTATTCCTAGCACTGGGATGAAGTTAGAAGTGTAACAAACATTCAAAGAAGAAAACTGGAGATAAGTTATCTATATATCCTCTTTTGACTTTAAATTAGCCAGAAGGCAAACATTAGCATGAGACAGGTCACATGCAACTCATTCTTTCATTCGTTATCACTGGGTATGTAAATCCATCCCGCTTGTACCAGGTGAACTGCGGGTTTACTGAAAGAGAACCAGGGAAACTGATCTCTAGAAATGTAGAGGCCACAGTTCTCTCCTACCTACGTTTATTTAAATCATCCCCTACTTCAAATGCTTCTGTATCACACCAAAGGTTCTCTCAAAGCACTTCAGTATAATATACAAAACATCGGGACAGAAGTGAACCAATCTTACTGGTAGTATTTACATACACCCAACAGCCAGTTACTCTTCAGTAAGAGCTGGGATAATCTACTAGAAAAAAGTTGACCGTGTGAAGAAGATAAACAACTAACTTTCACCTATTCAACAATCAGAAACAAACAGGTCAGAAACAGGGCAAGGACCATACCACTGTGAAGCAGCAGTCACATTCATGTGACTGGGTTTTGGTGTGTTGTGTTGTGTTGGTTTCTTAACAGAGGTATCTCTCACCTCTATCACTTACCTGGATTCTGGAGAAGTGTACAATGCATTTCTTACAACATCTGGTATTCACAATACTTATAGTTTAACTATAAAACAGTTACAAGTATAAACAATAATGTGGAAATAGAAGTATCGAAGAGTATATGCTCGCTTTGTGATTCAAATATCATGGCACCAACTCCCCTGATTACCTTTCCCAAATGTGTTTGTAAGCAATTAATTATTCACTTTTAACAAGTGGACTTACACAGGTCCCTGAGTGTATGTGGAAATTATACCATAACAGGACAAAAAGACATCGACTAATGTTGAGACATCTTTGGTGGACATAGAAATGGCAGTCTCGTGACCGGGTAGGATTCAATAGGATCAAATGGCATCCTTCTTCCCTCACATGTTTCTCTCCTCTCACCCCTACTCATGATGCACAATGGTAGTGTTTTTATGATGCTTAGAGATAGCAGAAAATCTTGTTCAATTAAGGCTTTAAGGAAAATAATTAAGTTTGGACTTCACACTAAATACTAGGATTTAGTCATAAATACGGGATGTGTTCATTTATAGACAGCAATTTGACTTTCAGCTGTATTTTATTTTAACCAAAAAGGAAAAGCAACCTAGAAAGAATCAAGGATCTTCTTTTTTTCCTTCATGAGGGAAAAATAGGTGTAACATGCTCATTGGAGCACTGACTCATTT
This sequence comes from Harpia harpyja, assembly GCF_026419915.1. Lineage (NCBI taxonomy): Eukaryota > Metazoa > Chordata > Aves > Accipitriformes > Accipitridae > Harpia > Harpia harpyja. The sequence continues at coordinate 38,485,387 of NC_068941.1, forward strand.
GCGCATTGGAAAACAGCAGATCTAGCATTTGCCTCAGCCCGGGACATTAAGAGAGGGAGAGACTCCTTTCCAGCCATTTGCTCTGGAATCCGAGTAGAACAGATCACCACTGCACAAGCCAGCTGCTATTCTCAGGAGGAAAATATTGGGAATAACACTGCCCTAGCTCTGTACCCATGGTGCACCGTTCATTGCATGAAATTTGTCAGCTGCGTGAAGGAAAGCACCAATATTGGCTACAACTCCCACAGGCATTCAAAGCATCTCTATCAGCTTGCCCACTGTCCTGGTTTCAGCTGGGATAGAGTTAACTGTCTTCCTAGTAGCTGGTACAGTGCTGTGTTTTGAGTTCAGTATGTGAAGAATGTTGATAACACTGATGTTTTCAGTTGTTGCTCAGTAGTGTTTAGACTAAAGTCCAGGATTTTTCAGCTTCTCATGCCCAGCCAGTGAGAAAGCTGGAGAGGCACAAGAAGTTGGCACAGGACACAGCCAGGGCACCTGACCCAAACTGGCCAACGGTGTATTCCATACCATGTGACGTCCCATCTAGTATAGGAACGGGGAAGTGGGGGCAGGGATTCACCGCTCGGGGACTGGCGGGGTGTCGGTCGGCAGGTGGTGAACAATTGCACTGCGCATCATTTGTACATTCCAATCCTTTCATTATTGCTGTTGTCATTTTATTAGTGTTATCATTATCATTATTAGTTTCTTCTATTCTGTTCTATTAAACCGTTCTTATCTCAACCCACGGGTTTTGCTTCTTTTCCTGATTTTCTCCCCCATCCCACTGGGTGGGGGGGAGTGAGTGAGCGGCTGCGTGGTGTTTAGTTGCTGGCTGGGGTTAAACCACGACACCCACAAAAAGACCCCACAACTTCCTTAAAATATTCTGCTGGCTCACAGGACGTCCTAAGTGTCTCTAAAGCGTGATCTGGCTGATTTGCACAGTCAGTAGTGAATTCAAGTTCTGCCTTAACGTGCTCCTTCTAAAATCTGTTTTTCGATGTGTTACAAATGTGTACCTCTTGCTGACTTCAAGCAACCATCTCATAACCATCTCAGCACTATGCAGTCCCAGCAGAACTGTGAGTCTTTGTTCTGTGCTCTCCCGTGTCTATTCCTCTTATCTTCCTGAACCACAACTTCAGTGTCATCAGCAATTTATTTTTTATGCTAAAGCTTCCTGCACGTTTTCCAGTCTGGCTGCTTTTCAGTCTCAAGTGCTGCCTGCTTCTGCTGTGTATATGGCAACCACAGTGACAACAAGGGCTGGGGTCATTTATCACCTCTGTCACCGGCTGAACGTGTGACCTTAACTGCATTAAAATGGACCAAATCCTCATCTGTTGTAAATTCATGGAGCTCCACTGAAGTGAATCATGCTGATTTAAACCATTTGGCCTTTCATCCCTATAAGCCTCAGTCACCCCATCTGTAATTCTTTAACTCTTGCAAAAGCAACACATGGACATGTATGATGTAGTCCCTCCTAGTACACAGACTCCCAATTTAAGTGGATGGAAGCAGGATTTTGTTTGCATCTTTTTTTTATGCTGAATCCCTTAATGGATTATAATGAAAACTGATAAAACCCTAACAAATTAATCATGCAGTTCTGAAGATCCATACACCTGTACTCCATTCCTACTTCTCCCTAACTGTCTGTTCAGAGCCACTGTTGAAAATAGAGTACTGAGATAGAGGGACCCATGGTCCACCTTACATCCTCACAGTGAAAAGGAATGGGCAGTAAGAACTCTTCCAAGTGATCCAGATAAATGAAAGGATTTAAAAAAAAAATAAATTGAATCAATGTGGCTAATAGTACTCATGAAAGCAAACCATGAAAGCTTTGCCTAACATTAGGCAGACTAATTTACAGATTGGTCTTTGATTAATAATAAGGTAATTGTAGTACATGACTGTAGCAGCTGTTGACTATGTTACCATGAAATAATATATCATTAACAGCAACAGAAGCAAGAATGCTCTTTTCCAAATTCCCCTAAGCTCAACAGAAAAAAACCAACAATTTCGAGCTCATGCCTTGAAAGAATTCTGGTTGTGCAAAATGAACTGATAATCCTCAGACTGACTGTTCTAGGCAAGGTACTCACAGCTTACTAAACTCTAATGAAAGGGAACCACATGATTCCTGTTCCCTGCAGGTTTTACCACACATAAGATGTGTGCCTCGTGGGCCTGAGTATTAAATACACCCATAATTACCATCCCAAATATTGTGTAATTTTATTATTTTAATTGCAAACTAATTGCTTTAGTTTCTTTATGTTAACGTACTCCACTGGACACCACTTATAAGAAGAATACATTTTTAGGTATCAATCATACTACACTTAGAAATAAATCATAATACTCTATCACGTTCTACTTAAGACTTCAATGCATCTTAGCAAAGACTCAGGCAATTCCCCTTTTGCTATATTGAAAATGTAATTATTGCTAGATTAGATTTATCAGACTCATTTCAATCCATCTCCTTACTAATAAAAACAATGAAAGAGAAGAAAACTCAAGACAACTGAATATATTCATACACTCAAAATCTGACTGCGAGTTGTTAATCAAACATTAAAACACAGTGGCTCACATGTCTGCAGCAATGAGTATAGCACACTTTAGCAAAATCAAGTGCCACAGAAGTAATGCCCAGAACCACATACACCAAGTTTACACACACATAGTAAAGACCTGCATTTTGTTTTGAAAACTGAAGGTTAAGAAGGTCTAAGCATAAAACTGAAGCCCAAAAAGCAAGAACAGGAAGGGGAAAAAGAAACCAGCTTGCAAACTCAGAGCTGCCTAACCAGAAAAAGCCAGCATGGAAGTTCATAGGAGTCCTAGAAAAAAACCACCCAATTTCATTTTCTTTCCTCTGGACTTAGGAACCCAACTCCCTGGAAATTCACAGCTTGTAGTCACAAAACAACACAGACTCCGTTAATGTTAGGATTCAAAACAAAGTTCAACACAGAAAAGTTTACAAGAAGATGGTATATCACAGTTTCCATTTATCCCAAATGCTAAATAAATAGCCAGATATTAAGCGAAAGAGCAAGCCTCTTGGAAGCCATCAGCTGTGTTCCCTCTACTTAGCAATGATCTGCTCTGTGACCAAGGGACCCATGAGAACCTATCCCTCTCATCTAACATAGGGATCATACTCAGGCATTGTAGTTTTTCCCTGTAAAAGCAGCTTGAGACAACTAGATGGAAGGCTGCCGAAAAGTATTGCTGCATTATCAGAGAATTATGATGTATGATACCAGGAATATTTTAACCAGATAGATATTTTAACTTCATGTTTAGAAATCATATTTTAGAAACAGCCAAATAAAGACCTTTGGATGATACCTAACATTATTTAGGAGAATGTTGTGGTTTAACCCCAGCCAGTAACTAAGCACCACACAGCCACTCACTCACTTCCCCCCCTACCCAGTGGGGTGGGGGAGAGAATCGGGGAAAAAAAGGTAAAACTTGTGGGTTGAGATAAGAACAGTTTAGTAGAACAGAAAGGAAGAAACTAATAATTACAATAATAAAATTACAATAATAATAAAAGGATTGGAATATACAAAACAAGTGATGCACAATGCAATTGCTCACCACCCACCAACCAACGACCAGTTAATTCCCAAGCACACGCCCCTTCCCCCTCTGCTGGCCAACTCCCCCCAGTTCATATACTGGACATGACGTCACATGGTATGGAATACCCCATTGGCCAGTTTGGGTCAGCTGCCCTGGCTGTGTCCCCTCCCAACTTCGTGTGCCCCTCTAGCCTTCTTGCTGGCTGGGCATGAGAAGCTGCAAAATCCTTGACTTAGTCTAAACACCACTTAGCAACAACTGAAAATGTCAGTGTGTTATCAACATTCTTCTCATAGTGAACCCAAAACATAGCACTATGCCAGCTACTAGAAAGAAAATTAACTCTATCGCAGCTGAAACCAGAATGGATAATTTTATTAATTAAAAAGTAAGCAAAACTGTTTGTCAAATTAATTTTCTACAACTTTTTCACACAAATCTTCGTTAAAATTATTCACATCAACATAACACCTTACAAACTCAAGACAATTCTAATAGTCAGCACTGTATGAGAAGAAAAAGAAGCCACCTGTCCACAGTTACTGTCAAAATCAGGTTTCACACTCAGGTCGGTGCTATTTGGGAATCAAATACTAAATCTGATTCCCAGACAAATACTTCTCCCAGCCACCCCCATTAATAGAGAAGGTGTTGTAGCAAGTAAAGGTGAAGGAGACAGAGAGCAGCGAAAAGCAACCCTTTGGGAAGAAAAACAGGGAAGGAGAAATACTGATTATATTAGGGGAGAGTGTTTCCAGAAAAGGAAAGCTGTGTGGTGGCTGCTATGAACAGATGATTAAGTTTGTTTCATTCGGCTTGCTTGAGAAACAAGAAAGTGTACACATAGGCCCAAAATGGGCGAAAACAGTTCTTTCAGTTGAGATATTCAATTAATAATCTTTTACAACTGCCTTTTGTTCTAAAGTTTATTGCCTTACCATATTGCCTCTCACAACTGTGGCAACTACCTGTTACTTGAACCTCCCTCCACCACCGTTTTCAACCAACAGCTTCTAACAATCATCCCCAAACCTGATCAGAGCAGGTGACAGTTAATCTTATTAGATAATGCTTTTACTGTAACTTCCTGGATGTCTCTGGTGTGCTTTGTCATTGTTAACCAAAACAATGGTTCAGCTTGCAAGGGTCTTTTTACTCAGACTCCATCATTATGTCCAAGCTGGTATCATTTGCTCTCCCTTACCATCAGATGTAACCCTCAAAGCTAGTCTGATTTTCTGAAAGATCAGGGACACTTGTGAAGGCATTTGTATAAAAGTTAGTGGTTTAAGTCAGTCCTAGAAGTCCAATCAAAATATTATCTTCTTAGCAGGGTACAATCCATCTGTACTCTGCCTCCTGCTTGGGAAGACAGAAAGCAGAGATAACTACACCATGCCTATAAGTTTCTTAGGAAGACAAATTGCTTTTTCTTCACAACATGTTCCCTCAAATCTAAGAAACACAGATCTGTAGCCCACATTTGGGGGGGTTTCAGCATATAAACAATTTTCAGCATATAAAAAAGTTCAGCAAATAAAAAGAGAGAAAATTGGTGAGCAAGGATGCCAGCAGCAACAGAGAAATGATAACAGAAATAATCCCTCATGTCAATTCAGAGTTGGCAGTCTGGAGACCTATCTCAAGGCAGAGGAATATAGAGCATAGGTAAGGCAGCACCCTAGCGGGAGAGATGCCTGCTGAAACACAGAACTGCTCAGAAACTCAAGGAAGAAATTAAACTCTGCTCTCAACCTAGAGAAGATAAATGTCTAGAACAGACAGTTAAAGAAAAAGCAACTGGAAAATGCAAAGTAAAAAAAAGTTAATAGAAGAGACAAAGATGGAAAAAAAGAGAAGTTTGGTGATAAAATCATGTCCAAATGAGGAAAAGTCCTCAAGTCATCCTGATTTTTTTTTTTTTTTAATTCCATTGAAAGATATCACGCAGAAGAGTTTACTGACTCTTATTGCGTAATGATATTATCTCAGAGTCGGTCAAACTCAACTGGAACTTACAAAAAGGACCTTCTGAACAAGCATGCTACAAGGCTCTTTTTTCTTGTTCTAACTCATAGATGCTAACTAATTCAATTCTACCAAGCACTTAAGCACATGCTTGACTTTAAGAATGAGAATAATCTCATCCCTATTCAGTAAAACACTTAAAAGCACATACTTAACTTTCAAAACATGAGTGGTCCCGTTGACTTCAATGGCACATAAGCACAATGCCGAGTGCTTCGGTGGATCAGCGCACAGGGATATAATTTAGCCCCCCTTCACTGGGTGATTTGGACATCCTGTGTCTTGCCATTTCATAATAAAAGACAGAACAGTAAAACAAAATTTAAAGGGTAAAATTAACTATATAGTAACTGTAAACGAAGTTGCTCTATTCTGAATGCTTTTTAGGGTTATTGTAAAAGCTGAAATGAATTCTCAGTATATTTTATACAGTAAGAACAAATGAATACATTATTTTCTTAAATTTATGCACAAGCCTAATTGCTATGCAGGCATAATTAAGATCTAAGAAACGCAAAACCAAGATACCATATGGTTCTCAGTTCCAAAAATCAGAGATATAAAAGTAGATTTCACACACTTCTGTGTGAACACAAAACTCCGATTAAAAGAAAGCTAAATACAGCAGGTCTCCATGCTTTCCTGGTTTTTTTTTTTTATATGCAGTTTTGAATGCATAAAGGAGGTGTCAAAAAACAAGCCTGGGTATTTCCCAATTACCTCAATCACTTCTAATAAGTAAACAGTTTGCACACTTATTATTTAAAGGTTAATAATTCTAGGATAAAAAAAATGGATTCAGAAGCTCATATGACTCCATTTCTGCATATATGAGATACCAACATTTATATATCACTGACCTCTGACTCAATATAGATCAGCAGTTTTGCATATTTAGTTATTCTCTTCTAAGTGACATAACTAGTTTTGCACACTGTTCATTTTACACAAGCATATTTTGGCTGCTTTAGTAGCACTTGTGAGTCTGACGAAAGTTTGTGTAGAGGAAGATATTAGTAAACAGGAGTGAAAATTCAGAAAATTAAGCTGTATGATCTCATTTACTATGTAAGCACTCACAACTGAGTAACTACAAGCCCGCAGCTAAAAGCTTTGGAGAGGCTGAAGTTTTAGCTCATGATAGTGTCTATTCATGACTTATTCCATCACACCCAAGCTCTACAACATTATATAGCAACAGTGCTTCCATACTTTCAAAGTGGCCTAAAAACATCAGAAAGCATGTTGTGAATACTAACATACAGTCTCTCAGCTGTTGCAAAAGACCCATTTTTTTCTCCATGGCCCTCAAGTGATCAGGTAACAAAACTCACACTCCCAGCAATAAATATTATTCCTATTGCAGCTTGTATTACAAAGAATCATAGAATCATAGAATCATTTAGTTTGGAAAAGACCTTCAAGATCATCGAGTCCAACCATCAACCATGCCCACTAAACCATGTTCCGGAGTGCCTTGTCTATGTGCTTTTTGAATACCTCCAGAGATGGTGACTCAACCACTTCCCTGGGCAGCCTATTCCACTGCCTGACAACCCTCTCAATAAAGAAATTTTTCCTACTATGCAAAGACTGGTCCTTCACATTATAAGGGCTTGCTTTTACATATTCAATAATTTTAGCTTATCCTGCTTAGATGTATCTGCTTCAAAGAGGAAAACGTCAGTCAGAAAGCTTCGTTGCACCTGAAAGCAAAGCTAACAACTGATTCATTACAGTCAATAGCTCAATGTCTAAGTGGATACCAGTAATGAGTCATGTCCCTCAAGGGTCCATACTGAGACCAATGCTACTTAATATCTTCACCAATGACATAGACAGTGGGGTTAAGTGCACTCTCAGCAAGTTTGCAGATGACACCAAGCAGAGTGGTGCAGTTGATATGCTAGATGGACAGGATGGCATTCAGAGGGACCTCGACGGGCTTGTGGAGTGGACCCATGCAAACTTCATGAAATTCAACAAGGCCAAGTACAAGGTCCTGGACCTGGGTCAGGGCAATCCCCAATATCAATACTGGATATCCCAATACCAATATTGGACAGGGGATGAATGGATTAAGGGCAGCCCTGTGGAGAAGGACTTGGGGATATTGGTGGATGGAACATTGGACAGAGGAGGGCCACAAAAATGATCAGCACGCTGGAACACCTCTCCTGTGAGGAAAGGCTGAGAGAGTTGGGATTGTTTAGCCTGGAGAAGAGAAGGCTCCAGGCAGACCTTACTGCATCCTTTCAATACTTAAAGGGGGCTTATATATAATTAAGACAGAGTGAGACTTTTCACCAGGTCATGTAGTGATAGGGCAAGGGGTAATGGCTTTAAACTGAAAGAGGGTAGATTTAGGTTAGATGTAAGGAAGAAGTTCTTAACTGTGAGGATGCTGAGACACTGGAACGGGTTGCCCAGAGAGGCTGTGGATGCCCCATCCCTGGCAGTGTTCCAGGCCAGGTTGGATGGGGCTTTGAGCAACCTGGTCTACTGAAAGGTGTCCCTGCCCATGGCAGGGGGGTTGAACTAGATGATCTTTAAAGGTCCCTTCCAACCCAAACCATTCTGTGAGTCTGCCCAATTCCCAGAGCTGCAAAGAAGTGTGGAAAGGCATCTAAAACCTGTGAGCTGCACAAAGCCTGCTAGAATAACTCCAAAACAAGAGACCCTGTATGCTAGTGTCAAATTTAAATTCCAGATGACACACAAAGGTGCCCCAAAACTGATTTTGAGATATGTAGCTCTGGAAAAGTCCCTTAACGAGCAATATAAAAATGAAAATAAGCCAGCAACATGATTCAGACTCTGCACACTAGGAAGGAAAATATCTTCTGTTTAGAACAACTGCTTAACACGGCTGCTGAACCAAGCCCTCCTACACCATAGCACAACATGTGAATGTATTCCCAAAACACAGCACATTTACATCTGAATACAAAAACATCTACCGATCTCCATATATTCTAATTTTCATGTACTCCTTGATCTTTTTGTTTGTTACATAATGAAGTTTTCAAACTGGCACAAACTAGTAAGTTAAAAGCCAGAACAGGGACACGTAAGCTACTGTTCTTACCAGCTTCTGTGAATTCTTGTTCATACCCGAAATAAGCATACTTGCTCAACACTGAATCTCTTTGCATATTTGCAGCTCTCCTTGTATTTTCATGAATTTATTTTCCAGAAATGGAATGCGTTCTTTGATTATTCTTCTTCAGAAAAAAAGACCAGAATAATGTCAGATTAATTCCAACAATGGTCTTCAGATTAAGCAACCTTATTTTGAAACCTTGAAAAGCAGCCTTCTGAATCCTGGTGTAGTACATCTACTTGTTATTCTTGTGGGGATATGCATAGATGGCATAACCAAGATATGGATAGCATGAATCAGGAGCAAGCACACACTGTCTAGAAGTCTCACCAGGATGGTGAGTATATTAATACTTAGCCTAGTAGCTCTCATTAGTCCTAACTGTCAACTGCATGTATTAGACAATAAGCAGTTGCTTTGCACTTGAAATCACACATTTAAGGAAGTATCCTGCCTGCAGACTCTCTTTGCACACTGTAAAAACAATCCTAACAAAATGACATAGAGAGGAGTTACAGTCCACAGAGGGGAAATGTTCGGAAGTAATGAAGGAGAGCTCTGTTGCCGGACAGCAAACTGCCAGCTTCAGAGCAAGCAAACGAACCTCTCCGCTTTAGCGGAGCAGGATGTATTTTGTGTGAAATTTCTAGAACTTAAAGTGTTACCAAGAAATTGAACTAGTGACAGCACTGTGCCATCTGCCAGCTTGGACAAGATATTCAAAAACATCTGACGCACAGCAGTCTTAACTAGTCAGTCTTACTGAGATCTTTTGAAAAATCACAATTCTGTGCAGAGGGACAATGAGTGCTTTTAAAAATCTACTATATCTGACTACTGCTAACATAGGCTGTGGCAAAAAGCGGCATATACTTCATGAGATAATTTCATAGAGTATTACATTCAATGCCTTTATGCTCAGTGATGACGTAGGATGGCAACAGCAAATCTCACTCATTTTCTTCTGTCAAGAGCATATGTCACAAAGGCAAATCTCATACATACCACGTGCAGGAGATGACTAAGAAACGAGGTAATAATCCTCCAGCATCTGACAGGGACCAGACACTATGACCTAGTAAAGGAAAATACTGAATGGAAATTAAGTCTTTTCTTAAAAAGAAAAATGCTGTTAAAAGAAGCTTCAAGACAGTTTTTCTTCTTCAATTGGTGACAAAAGTATCTAGTATTAAAAAAATAAATAAATAACATTGAGCTTATTATTTCAGAAGCTAATTATTATTTGGATTAGATGAGTGCCTGCAGGTCCTGTCTCAGGCACCCTATAGTACATGATACACCTACATTTAAGAAAACGTGGTCCATACTTCAATGGGTTTACAACTCAAATACAAATCAGACATCTGAACTTAAATGAAGGTGCAAGATGAAATTAAAATAGTGGTATAGCAACTACAGTTATTTTGTCATGCTATGAAGTTGTCTATTGTGGTTCTAAGTTAGTCTTACAAACAAGAATTACACATCACATAGACAGCTCATGGAATTCAGTAGAAATCAGTCTTCCTTCTCCTCTGCCTTGACTTAAGAGATAATACAGGTATTTTGTAACTTTTTTTAGTTAGCCACAACCTCTTCTTTCATGTTACATCAAGTTTTCTTCTCATCACTTATAATTCAAATCAGGACTTCTTAGGTCTTCTATGGTCAACCAAAAGGTTTAACAAAATACAGGAGATGTCTCTTGGTTAGCACACCTATTGGTCTTTATCTTCCTATCTGCATTCACTGAGTGCCTCAAGTCAGTGGAGTATCACTAAATTTCCTGTTTCTTCCCCTCACTGACTTTTGCCATTCCATACAATATCTTCTGTGCAGACCACAGTCCCTGAGGGATTCCAAAAGTGTCCCTTCAGACATACTTTCAGAGCCTTTAATTGTCTATGTTGCTTCTTAGTCAATGCCCAATTATCAAATCAATAAAAAAAACCTTTGTAGTTGTTTTACACCTACAAAATTTAAATTTTTGATACATGACCTTTCAAAAACTTGCATCTTATCTTTGTCTCTCTGGTTCTGCCTTCAACCTAGCTGGAAAGTGGATGCAGTCCTTTAACTTCCATCACATGCTGAAAATTACACTATTGCTGTATTACTTTTCCTATAACATCATCAATAAAATTAACACCTCTGCTTTAGTCCTAAATTCCTGTCAAGCAGGGCAGAGATTGCACTCTGTGTCACCTCTTAAGCTCATTACTGCTCTAATAATTATGTCCAGGGTTACAACATTTTTTGGCTGTGGGCCAAAGGCCATTCTATAAAATATTACAATGCATTTTCTTTAAGTCTGTTCTTTTGATCCAATCACAAACTATTTTAGAAGAGATGGCTAGCTGAAAAATAGTTGTAGCTCCAGGGAAGTCAACTAACAGCAGCCCTGATCATCACAAATTACTTTCCCTTTGTTACGTACACACCATAAACACAAGACACGCGATTCTTCGCCCTGCTACAATATTAAATACATTTTCTCTGATTCCTATGGTCAGGTCTCAATTTCTCTCTTAGATTTGTCTCTGTCTTAGAGCAATGGGGCAGGACATGGCTTTTCTCATGTCAAGACTCTAGTTGACTGCTTTTATGCTCTACCTCGTCCTTGGCTCAGAACTCTTCAAGTTCTTCACAATAAAAGTCAGGCAAAACAGACACGTACAACATTTTTACAACAACAACTGGAAATACGATCATGCAAAATATTTTATTGACGACTTCTTCCAATTAAACTTTTGTTAGAATACTGTACGTATTTGTGCCAGGGTGTGCCAAAAGGCACAGGGAGGTGGCTGGGTTGCACCAGAAGGCACTTGGAGGACCCTGGGCACCAGGGAAGGGGCAGGACCACCCCAGGGTGCTCCGAGAGACACACAGAGGCCCCTGGGGCACAAGCAAAGCTCAGACAAGGCCTGAATTCACCCACCAAAATACACACAGGGGCTGCTCAGGTCGACGTAAAGGCACACAGGGAGTTCTGGGGTACCCCAAAAGTGGTGCATAGCACGTGGGCCGCGCCAGGGCCACACTGGCCGGGTCAAGGCCCAGTGTGGGACCCACAGCCCTCGGCAGCAGAGCCCAAGGCCCAGCCCGGAGGCATGTGGAGGGCAGCCCGTGGAAGGCAGCCCTGAAGCACCGCTGGGGCTCGGGGGCAGCCACCCACGTGCAAGTACGCAGGCAATGCCCCTGCCCTGGCACGGCTCCTCCTCAGTGAGCGCTGGGGAGCGCAGCCCAAAGCCCCTGGGGCTCAGGCCCACTCCCCCAGCGGGGAGACAAAGCAGCAGGCTGAGATATCCGGATGCTCGGACCCTCCGTCCTTGCCTTGACCTTGCCCACCTGCTGGGTGCTGGGCAAAGGCCTCGTGACATCACAGGGCATTTGGTGACAGCATGGTGGGTGACGGCTCACGCCATCACCCTCTCATTGCACAGGCGCTGCTGGTGACGGGCTGAGCTCGGCTCGGGGTGACGGCGGGGGACGGTCTGTGCAGAGATTGCAGCTCGTCAGGGAGCAGCGCGATGCTCAGCCTGGGGCTCTCCCTGGTCCTCGCTCTCTGCATGGCCTCTCTCTTCCCCAGCAGCCTCGGCCTTTCCAGCCGTCCCGCCTGGGCCACAGTCATGTGGGATGTGCCTCCCCAGGACCTGGAGCAACAGGGCACTGGCACAGGGAGCCGGTGCTCCTACCGGCCCTGCCCAGCAGAGCAGCTTCAATCCTCCTCTGCCCAGCTGGGTATAACCCTGGGGTCCCTGGAGGTGGCCTGTTTGAGATGCTCAGGCCTGTGCCTGCTGCTCAGCGGGGTTTTGCTTGTAAGCTGCCTCTGCAGAAAAGCCAAGAGACACCCAAGAGAGGCGAGTGATGGGGGTCAGGCAGGTGGGATGGTGCCAGGTGGCTGAGAGCCAGGACCCACCAAGGCCTTGGGCCAACAATACCTAGGACAAGGACTAACAGCCCATGTGAAGAAGGAAGCCTGGGCAGGCGCCAAAGGTCCTCTGTCTGTTCCCCAGCCCTTTGCCCAGCCCCAGGAGGCAGAGGTGGGTCTCAGCAACAGAGGAGGAAACAAAGACAGGCTGACCCACAAGGGGAACAAGACAGAACCTGCCTGAGGTCATCTTCACACAACCTGCTGCCTGGCGTAGCCCAGCCAGGCCTAAGTTTCTCCAGGAGAGGCCAAGCCCAGCCAGAGAGGTCTCAGCCCCCTGAGGCCCCTGCCCCTTTCATCGCACTCCCTGCCCTGTTGTTTCCAGGAGACAGTTTCTCCAGGGACATCCTGCCAGGGTGACTGCTCCTGCAAGAACTACGAGCTGATCTGCCAGCTGAAGGGAAATCCTGACTTGATGAAGAGGTACCTGAGGCACCTGCGCCACTGCTACCTGCAGAATAACATCCTCCAGAGACAAGAGAAGAAGAAAATGTGGGAAGACTTGGAAGAAGAGGAGACACATTTCTCTGCTTGATCATACACCCACAGCTCCAGCAAGGCTCTGGGCAGGGCAGGACATTGCAGGGGATGCAGTGAGCAATGCTGTCCCTGTGCACTGGGACATCTCCAACAATAAATGTTTAATATGAAACCAGCTCCAAGCTATATGTAATATCAAATGAACGTTCAAAGATACAGAGGCAAGTTATTCTGCACAGGGATGTTGCAAAGTGCCTCCCAACCAAAGAGAAATCACATTCATGCTAATTGTTCAGGGTTCTCCAAAGAAAAAGCAGGAAACAAGGACGACTGCATTATCAGCAGTTAAAGCACAGTCACAAAAATCAGAACCCTCCCCTACACTGCCTGTGAATAACATTATTCCTCTAATTAGTCCCACAGGATTAAGTGAGGCTGCTCTCACAATCTAAGGTAAACACATCCAAAGGCCTGCACAGACCAACACAAAATTTTACTTCTTACTAGTTCCACTGCCAAAACACCTCCTTTGTTCCTATCACCCTGTTAACGCATCCCTCTTCATTCACAGAGAACATGCTCTCATCCTCAGCCAAGGTTACAGATATTGTAATTGAGTCTTTGACCAACTTTTAGCCGATTGAAGTATTACTACAAATCAAAGCAGGGATTTGGGTACCCACCACTGTAACAGCTGTGACTTTCTACTGTGAATAAAGGAAAACTGCCCAACTCAAACACAGGGGCACAGGAACCCAATGAATGAGAGAATGCAGAGACATAGGAGGCAAATCTGACAGTAGTGTTAGGGCTTGAGACCCCCTGGTCACTGGCCAAGAATGAACTGGTCAGAATCTGGTCTGAAATTCCATCGTTTTCAGATTTGGGGTATGTTTAATGAAGCCAGCACACTTCCAATGAGGTATGTACAAGCACATCCGTGAATGGATGATTGGTTATGTGTGTATACAAGCAAGAAGTCTTTCGGAGGGACTACAAGATGTAAAGACCAGTCCTTATACCACCATCATTCCCTGCTGTGATGTACCTATCTTGTCATGCAAAATTCATCAGCAAAAATATGCCATAGTGAATATTCCATTTGGAATGTCACCAGAAGAAGAATTGTGTGCTATTCATAAGGGCTAGCAACATATCTCTCAGGACTTCTGGACAGATTTTGTCAATACGACACAGTAGCTCTGCAGACAAAAAAAAAAAGTGTGTGTATATCTATATATGCAACACATTTTGGTTCTGAGCAATAATTTTACCTTATCAACACCCTTCTGCAACTTGTTTCCCTGACTGAATTATTGTTGTTAATATACAAGTTCATTATATATCAAGATTTTTAGTTCTACCTCAAGTTCAGTTATTTGAATCCTTCATCAATGCCTTCAGTAGTTCAGAGCAAGCAATGGGTCAGGACGAAGTCGAGGACATTTTTTTTAATATCTATTTTCTTATCATAATCCTATTTTCAGAGCTGAGTATTTTGAGATACATCCATTCCAGTTGGTTTGAGAGAAAACACCATTACTAAAGACAGTTATTTCAAACAAGAAAGTGGCTGTCTTGTCTTCTGTGCAGGCTATGACCCAAAAGCACTCTGGTATCATTTTATATCCAATGGTCAAAAGAGTGAAAATTTGAAATATCACTCCCGAATACAACTGATATAGCTGTAACAGAAATGTGTGTGTGGTCTTTCAAGGCCAAACAAAGGTTTCTGAGGGTAAAAGTCTTTTGAGTTTTGGGAGGTATTTTGTGCTAGTAAGGAGAGTAAAGTACTGAAGTATGGGAAAGCAGGTTACTCTAGCTGAAAAGACAGGACACCATTTCTTAAATAAATACGGCTTTAAGAGAAGTGGTTTCATACTTGTAGGAGAGCTGGTTGTCTTCAAATCTCAAGCCTAGGAGCTTCACTTTTTCATACAAAGAAAGTGATTTAGTTTTAGAAGAAAAGGCATGGAAGAAAAACAATGTGTTTCAGAGCCATAGCACCCTGACTGTCCTGCAAACATGAAGAGCACAGCAAAAGTCAAGTCAACAGATGCCTTTAGCAGACAGGGAAGTTAGTGACAGAGCAACTCTCTCCCCCTCACAACAACTTCAGCTTCACTAAAACTGACCTTCATTAAACTGCACTTCTTTCTACTGACGGTCAGAGCTAAACCTCTGCAGGGCCAGCATTTCGTGTTTGCATCTAATAGAAAGTCAGCTTAGATCAGCAGCACATTATTTGCATATTACTTGCACTTTTAACTCCTCCAGGGACATCAGAGAGGTTGGACAAGAAAAAAAAAAAAAAAAGCCTTTTGAGAAGTAAAAAATGGTCATTCTACGAATGCAGCAGTAGACAAATGCAGAACAGAAGTATTGAAGAACAAGCCCCTTAATTTTGGCGAACCTCATAACTGTACAACTCCAATGCCAAAATGAGGTCCACATCCCTAGAAGCAACTACTGGATAGGTCCAGGGGCAAAAAACCCTAAAAGCATGGTGTACGCTTTGGAATTAAATCTGACTGGGAGAAGATCCGGTACTGTGTCAGGAACTAGACCAAAGTGGGAATGACTTTGGAAGCCTACTCCTTCAGCTCCATTAGAAACAGCAAGTGAAAACCAAACAGGTAAGATGTGCTGAATGCTAAACTTAATGACTGTCTTCCTAGTGAGAATAATACCCACGCCTCACCACCAGAACTACAGTGCATATCCCAGGAAAGTACAGACTATTAGTGCAACTAATGCAGTCTTACACAGTTTTATCACTCATCCAGATATCATCAAGAAGTATCACTGAACAATAGAAGGATTTTTTTTGCTTGTGTTTTATCCTCAGAAGACGCTTTGTATGCCACAGTGGCCCAATAAGGCAAAATAATCCAAGATGCAACAAAGAAATCTATTAGAAATTTGTCCACATACAAAAACCATGCCATCTGTTCCCATTTATTGCACTCTTGATAACTTTGTGCATAACAAAGAAATGAGTATTCAGCCTTGACTCATCCTCAATTAGATGAGGGATAGAGATCAAACATCTACAGCCTGCAAAATTACTACCAAGGAAAGATCTGACAATTATTGATTGGCTTAAGCAGAATTAAAAAAAAAAATAAACAAACAAGTCATGGACTTCTAATGCACTGTAAATGAACTGTAGAAAGAGACAATAACACTTTGTAAGGAATAGATCAAGTTTCAGACTTGACAAAACTGCTAAAAGAGCTTTTACAGTTAAAAAAAAATACTGAAAAAAAGGGAAGCCTTTTGCCTTTTCTTACAGCTTTGGTACTATTTTCAAGAACTTAAGAATCCAAGTCCCATAAGACTACATATATCTCTAGCAAAGGGCTATGCGAGAAAGTCATAAGTTCATCAGTTTTCCACTGAAGGAAATATTATACACATTTCTACACATTATACATGCATTAGACATTTTTCCATAGAACTGTAAGGCTGAATTAGAAAAAGGAAGTTAATCAATACATTCCTCGGAAGGCTATAAAGGCTAACACACTATTCACAACAAACAATACCAGATTCTTCTTAGAGAACATGACTAGACAGGAACAATTTTAACTGACACTTTTAAAAATAAATCCTATTACAGCCAGTCAATCCCTTTCTACTTCCCACACCATGGCTAATTCTAGTGGACTTTTGATTCAGATTATATTCTTCAGACTACTCCAAGGCTGAGCTGATCTATCAAAACTTGCAGTGGAAATCTGCCTTTTTCCCCTGTTCCCATCATCTTGTATCCTCTTCTGACATAACTTTGTACCTACCTTGCACCTCCTCAGTATTCAATAGTATTATAAAGCAAGAACCTTCCAGCAGTAGGGAAAACTGGAATTAACATCCAGTATCTGGAATTCCCTTTATTAATGAAATATATAGTATTCAAAAGGGGTAAAGAGACTGACAAGACAATGTCTTTCAGCACTGCCTCCAAGGTGGTACCATGTCATTTAACAGATGCTATGCCCCTGGGCAGCTCTCCATCAACCCTGCAGCTGTGGCTGTCTTTGCAGAAACATTAGTCTTCAAGACACCTGTGGTGTCCCCCTGCACATCTATGGTGCCTTGTGTGATCTTGGGGAAGTCACTTAGTCATTCAAGCATTAAAATGGAGAATCCTTTACAGGGTTATTGAAAAGATTTAATGCAATGTCTATATTAGAACCCTAAAACCTTTAAGTGGCAAACCTTTCTGGAGCAAACAGTGGGGACAAATAGCACCAAAAAGAAAAACTGTCTTACAAATGGAATACAAATTAATAATGAATTATTTTAGTATTATCCCAAACCTTCAAGTGGGAAAGTTCTGTTGCTAATTGTTAGACCGTACATCTGCCGTTTGCTGAGAACATATGGTGCAATTGTAACAGGAACTGCTGACTAAGGGAATACAGCACTTTATTTGGATAATAAAGCATAACTTGAGAAGCACTTGCATTGTTCATCATCTTGCACTAAGCATATATAAGTTGCTCTACCATTGAGTATCAGGATTTGGGCACATATTTGCATGGCCCTGCTTTGCAGTAGGACTAATCCACAGGATCCAATATGTGTACTCGTTTTTGTGTCAAATTAGATGATTCACATGCTCAAATAAACACAGGAGTGTCTTCCATGCTGAAGAATGGGTGATGGTAGAGGACTGGAGTAATAAGAAGTTCAAGTAAATATGAACTCATTTACACTCATTCATACATTTCAAATTGGTTAGCACACACTAACTAATTAGTTAGCAGGTTTTTGATGGACATATTTTGGTTGTAGAGTTCAGTTAAGGCTTTCAGGACAGATCATAAGTCTGAGCTGTCACCCAGACACTTTTTTAAAAAAAAAAATTTTTATCGAAACAAAGATAATTCTGAAAATATTTATTTTCTCTGGAGGTTAGCCCACTATTGCCAACTAACCCAAGGAGTGAGCGATGTCCTTTACTCCTGTATTATTTGGTCTGTTGAGTGACTTTGGGTCCTAGCTACATATTCAGAAAGGAAAAAATACAGATATAGAGTGAACAGTTGTTTCATCTGCTTTCAACAGACAAAAAGGATATTCAGCACCTTACTGCTCCTTTTACTAAGGCTTCTGTTTTCCTTACGTTCTTGCAATGAATTACAAAATATACATTTTCCTCTTATTCAGCTTTGACAGATCAGCAGCCTGAATTTGCCCAGCACAGGAATTCAGTGTTCCACAATTTATTGAATGAGGAAGCCATTAGCAGGTCAAAGCTCAAATGCTGGCGTGCCTGTTTAAAGTTATTTTCATTCTTATACAAATACTTCACAGGCATACAATGCACATGGCACTTTCACACACTTGCTCCTGTCTGATTTGAGGAAACCGTATGGAAGGAAATATTTGCAATATTCAGGCCAATAGGTTACATTAACTGTTATTGTCTCATCTTTATCCATTATGACTGCAGCTTTAAGAATCTCCTTTTATACAGAAGATCTGAAGAAAGTTACAAACAAAAGGCAGACACACCCATGAAATGGAGAAAGCAGCCAAATACTCAGACTTTAAACTTTGCTCAGGAAGATGGCTATTAGAATACAAGGAATAAAATAGGTATTTTAGAAGGCAAATACAAGGAAACTGAGGTTTAGGAACAAGGTTACTAAAAATAGAGGTGGAGCCAAACTATCAAAGTATTCCTAAAGATATGTAGGAGATACGGTTGGACAGGCAATTCAAATTGTACTGAAAACATTACTGAAAGTTATTTAACATAACAGAGTATTATAGATAGTGTATTACAGCCCAACGCAAAACTTTCAGCCCAAAAAAATAAAGCATTGCTGGGAATTTCCACACCAAAGATACTGGTAAAAATCCAGAAGCTTAACACCAGCTTTTCCATAGCTGATTTTAAGCTATTAGATATATCTGTACTTGCAATACATGTAATCCATTGCTTTAATCCAGACCAACTGAAGTTACACGGCAATAGCAAATCGAGTGCTGATCCTACCTCTGATCAGCCAATTCATACGTCACCTGCAATCACTAGAGGTGCTAAGGAAGAATAAACTGTTTTTTGAAAGAAGAGATTCATCTATGTTTTTATTCCTCTCTGTTCCCACAACTCCTGCTCTACCTTCTTCTCTTCAGGCTAGTTTATGCTGTGTAAAGTTTTCAAGGTGGGCACGGCAGCGCAAGGCACACACCTGCATGGCTACTCCTGGTCTGGCCCTGACACCTATCCATTGCACCAGCAGAACTCTTTCGCACCACGCCCAGGGACCTGCTCCAAAATGACTCCCCACCTTCAGCCTGTAGCATCTAAAAGACCTCCAAAAGCTTCACAAGTGAATAGCCAAAGTGACAACTATAATCCTCAAGCTCTGACAGACAGAAACAGAAATGACAGAAGAACTGACCAAATAGCACAAACCCAGGTTTCCCTCTGCAGTTTCTGAAGCTGAGACTAATATAAGGCAGCACAGTAAGCTTCTGGAAAGGCAGTAAATGCAGAAGGCGCTGTAGCAAAGCAAAAGAAATCCCTTGAAACACTGACATTTCAGGGCAATATGGACTGTCCGGGCAATACCAGTATAACGTAACATTAGCAGCTCATACTGCTTCTGTGGAGATTATGAAAATACCAGATTTCAATACTGTCAACAGGAATGGTGAAATAAGTAAGGCAGATCAAGTGGAAGACTTAGACAAGACATTATATAAAATCTATCTTTTTACACAACTAAGACTGTTTAATAGTTTCAAGAGTTGCTGTTGACAGACGTAAGTAAAAGGCAATGTTGAATGACAGAGGGGAAGGCTTGTAAGGTTGGCCAGGAATACTTACTTGAGTCATTCCCCCATTTAGGAATGGGCTGTACAGGAACACAACACCTCATACGAAGCATTTCCAAGGCAAAAACTGGAAGAGAAGTTGGCAACAATTCCCTGATGCTCTGCCTTGGTGTACATGAACTATTTTGTCTCTTCATTTAAGGGAGGTAGAAATACTTAAGAGAAATAAAATCCCACAGACAAGCTCCTATTCTGATAGCCTCTCTTTAAATTGCATGGGAAAAGCCAAATGGAAAGTGTAACCCATTAAGCTATAATTATTAATTTGGTCAGTAAAAGGTCAAATCAACCCATACTCTGAGAATATAGGCAACCCCACTATGAGGAAGGAGGAAATGTTTATTCTGCTGACAAACACCTGAGCATAACAGGCCAGGTGCAGTGATGGCACAAAGGTGCGAACAGCTAGAATGCTCCCAAGAGAGGATGGCCACAGCCATGGAACAAGAAGATAATATCGAACATCAACTGAAACAACATCAGCCTGACACGATTCAGCAATAAGGGTCCTACAAAACTTCATCTGTAAACACAGTCCACAATTCACAATCAGAACTGCCTGAGGCGCAACAGGACATGCAATAACAAAGTGCACAACTCATACCACTTTATACAAGGAAGGGTGAATTATACCTTGCTTGCCCATCTACCCACGTCATTTAAGGTTAATGTGTTATGATATCACTTCCACTTCAAAATCAGGAGAAGCTTTATTTTGGGCCCATGCTTTACAAGTTCAGGCACACTGAAGTCTATCTGAAACAAAGATGTTAATTATCCAACAGTTTAGATCTTTATATTACATAGAAGACAATAAAATACACCAACATCTTTTAACCCAAAACCAGTATTTGCTAGTGTAACAGTGGCTATGACTGCCAGCATATTTGGGATTGAGTCAAAGACCTCAGGAACTAAAAGCATGGATTTCTTTAGAGCAAATCCTTTGTCTACAGTTTGGTCTGGTAATCCATGCAGAAATTCAGTTTTTCCACAGATGGAATCTAAAACATATGCTGATGGCTCCACTTGCTAGAGGTAACTCCTTCACTCTGCCTCATGCAGAGTCTAAAAAATAAAAATTAGAGAGCCAAAAAGCTCTCTAATTTCTTGTACTAATTATTCTAAACATGACTTCAACCAATATTAGTGCTTGGATATATAGGGAAGCAAATGCAAAACAGACAGTAAATTAATCAAAGGTGCCAAGGTTTTGTCTAGACCAGAGATGAGCATCACATTTAGCAGCAAGCCCTCTGGAAAGCCTGTACTGGTGCAAGAGTCGGAGAACAGACTCTAGATGCACAATTTGCCTCATCAAAGAAATTCCATTGCCAATCACCGAGTGCTGAAAATAAGACTCACCATCTCTTTAGAACCAGGATCCAAGCACAGCAGAGAGCAACAGGAAGAAAACACAGGCCAAAAAGATAAAAAGCACAGTTCCAAACCGGAAGCACAGAAAGCAGAAAAAAAGTGAGGCTAAAGGTGGTGAGGGGGAATGAGGAGAAGAGATAAGGGCAAGAACATATCCTTATGACCTGGACATTAACAATTTTTGCTATTTTTCTAGTTTTATTTCAGCCACCTTCTCCATCATAGATCAGCAAAAGAAAATGAGCAACTCAGAACAGAATGCAAGGGAAAATAATCTGGAATTTGAATCCATTAAGTTTGAAAAGTAAGATGTGACAGCCAAACTGGTTTCAGAAATGAAGAACCTTCCCAGCCTCATGGATCATCACTGACATCTCAAAATAAACATTCTAAAATAACCCAGATATTTTAGGTAGAAGTACTGAAACAAATTGAAAGAGACCTATTCTTGCATTTTTCTTGCTGTAATGCAGCACAAAAGGACAAGAAATTTTGTCCCACCACATTACCACAAGGGCTTGTCTGCTGATTAAGTGACAAAAGAAGTGGGTTTCTGCAACATCTTTTTTTGGTGCTGGTTTTATTGGTAAGCTTTAAATAACACCCCTCACGCTACCACAACCATCAATACATGACAAACATAGAAACAGTAAGAAAACCGTACAACAGTTGTCTATAAGTGGTTGTAGGGCACAGCGTAGCTTTTACTTTCATGTCTCTATCTGAACGGTAATTTTGGTGATATCAGTATCAAAGCACTAGAAATGACTGACTGCTATCAAATTGAACTGTGCAGGCACACACACTCCCTAGCACGTAAGAATCAATACTGTTATTTAGGTTAGCAATAATGAACTGCATACAGTGCTCCTAGGCTAGACTCCCGGGGTAAACACAGTTTTCCCACTGGCTTTTATAACAGCATAAAAGTGGCTGCAAGTCAAAGGTAACTTACTGATACTTCAGAGGTGTTTCTTCGTAGGGTTTCTCAATGACTTGATCTGAAGAAGCAGCTGCCTATGAGAATGCAAGCCTATGGCTTCAGGCTTTAAGTCTTTATTAAGCGTTTTCCAGTCATTTTTCCCCCAAAAAGAACATTAGCAGGAAAGGGTGTCCAGTAGCATCAAAACCAGATACTGGCATTTGTTTCCATTTATAACATAAAAGAAAAGAGACTTTGCATTATTAGACATTACAGCCATGTTTATGAATCCACTTGCAAAAAACAACTTGCTCCTTCCATCTCTAAGAAAGCCAAACAAATTGAACTATGTTTCAGTTAGTACTTAACCGCTTACTTTCAGGAAAAAAAAAAAAAAATTCTCATTTTTTACAAATGAAGTAATGCTAATTAAAACCCTATAATTAACAAATATCAAACTGATTTTTTTTTAATATTGGTGAAGACTTCTTTTTTTTTTTCTGACATTACATCACTTGAAAAATAAAACTGACTATTTACCTGAAGTATTCTCATAGTGCCATGGATCAGTGCTTGAAGCACAGTATATATCTCAGTAGCACTGAAGTAATCAATATGATTGGCTGAACAGCCATCAGAAAAGCTGTTATTTTTAAGAAGATTAGCTCCTTGAAGACACATAAACACGACACTATCATGACTTATCTCGAATGCCTCGTTTACTACACAAAATGACTCTAAAAAGGTATTTTTTCATCCCATGTTGAAAGTACATTTTAAAAATCATAGGCAAACACAGATGTTTGTTTTTAGCAGCAATCTCTTCTATCTTTTTCCTGCTCCAAAAGTCTTGTTGCAGATGAGACTGACAGTTAAAGCTCAATTAGATCAATTCTTAGATGAACAATGACAAGAGGTTTCACCGCTAACTCAGTATGAAATATTTTTAGAAACAAAGTAATACAATCGCTAATAATCACATATATAAGTGCTAGTTGTTCATGTATGCATTTTTAAGTGCTAGCGAACCCAATTCTTACATATCCACACTAAGTTGTTTGGTTTGGCATTATCAGGTATGGTACCGGCAATATGTTCATGACCCAGAAAAAGAGTCCAAATATCAGCTGTTCCTTGAGACTGAAAATAACTGTGGTCTACCTAGAGTAATCAGTGCAACCCAGTGCTCACTTCTGGATAGCAGCTTACCTGAGGAAGCATTTGTTCCCCAGATGAACCTGCAGCACCAGACATGCAATGCCAGTTCAAGGCCCTTACCCTCACCGAGTCTAACTTCATTAAATATTTTCTATAGTTTAAAGTAAACAAGTTGGAAAAATCTTTAGCTTATGGCACAGGAGAATGGAAAAACTGGGTCACTGGTACATCAGTCTTCTACACTATGTGGGCAAGTATTGCTATGAAGACTATAACGTATGCATAACTGAAATACCAGTGCTTCAAGGTAAAGTTTGCTTTAAAGACCATTTTAACAAAAAAGAACAATTACCATTTTTATTTTTAACACTGCTAATTATTCCTCAATTTCCTGGAATAACACTGGCTTTTATACCGTCCAAGAATGAAATGTTTTTTCTTTCAAAGAAGCAGAGATAACTGCAAATGTGTTAAGACATACTTTCAGCAGCAGGCTACACAACCGTAATGGTAGGAAAACACTGTTTCATACTTTAGCCAATGTGCTCACTGAGAACAGCAGATGCAAGTTGGCCCTGAATGGCATTATACCACTTTTCTACCCAGAAAGTGATTTTTGTGAGCCTGGGTTCGACAGCTAACACAGCAGCTCAACAAACTTGGGTGCTGCCTTATTATTACAGGTTCTGTTAGAATCACTATAATTAAGGAACTGTCAGCACTTTCATTAGGAATTCTTTTCCAGGGGTTAATAATTGAGCTGTAAAATTTGCTTTGGGATGGGATTTTGCATCTGGGTGCGAATGCCTTTTTTCAGTACGAGAAAAAAAAGGGGTCTGGGGTTTTCCTCTTTGAATATAGACAGTTACAACGCTTAAAAACATCTGAAAGCATTCTAAAATACAGTGCCTATAACAACCGAGCAGCACTTTCAGAGTTTTTAAGAAAATGATTCAATACGAATGTCTTACTGTGGTTCTGTGGACATAACATGGACAAGACATTTATGAGATGTGGAGTCAGTTCCTGCCAGCGGACTCTCTTGTGACTTTAGGCAGGTAACTTAATGTCCCTGTGCTTCACCTTCCCTGTCTCTGGAAGGAAGATAATTGGCGTAATGATCTACACATGAAATGTGCTCACTGAAACCTAGGGAATACGCTGTGTAACCGACATGTCCTTTTTAATATAATATGCAACTGTTGACCCCTTGCACATCTGCAGACTCTACATGATTCACATGCACATAGATGCTGTGCATATGACAAGTCAGGCCACCTATGTACATTCAATGTCAGCTTCATAAATATACCTGTCCCATGTAATCAATGAGAGGGCTAATATCAAAGTTGCAAGATCCTGATTATGCCTGAATGTTGGAGGCTTAATCACAGGAGTCTAGTGAGCTTAATGCGCACAATACTATAGTCTAACCATTTGTTACCACCCAGATAATTCTACCAGGAAATTTAAGTTGTTTAATCAAACATCAAAAAAAAAAAAAAAAAAAAAAAGGTGAACAAGGCTTTTGTTTAGTCAAAGGTTTTCAAAGTTACCACTGTTGGTATTTATCTTTTGCCACCTCCCTATGTATACCTGATCAGAAATCTGTGTTATAAAACTGATCTTTTTAAATTCTAGAGAACTTTTTTGCCTCTTCTCAAAAGCAGAATCTCCCATTTATGAAGGGTAAACCAACAACAGAACAGCTCTTGGAAGTAACACAATTAGAAAAATTGCCCTACTTTCAAAACTCTGAACAAATTAACTCTTCTAGACAGTATTCACAGGCATACTTCTTCCCTGAGGGTTTTTAAACAGAAGGACTCACATCAAGAGACCTGAAGTCTGGTGCTGCAGTCATGCCATCAACAGAATCTCAGGGCAGTTTGTGAACAGAGATATTGCAGTTATCAGTCTCTTCAACATTTTATTTTCTCTGCTTGACTCGAGTCACAGTCATTGAGGATTGTGGTATCACTATCCATGGCATAATACTGACCAGAACAAAGAACCATTATATCTGTACAGGGAAAATGAGCTTTGGGCTTTAATCCTTGACACTACATTCACAATCACTTAATACTTGCAATGCTGCTTCTCTAACAGTATAATAGTACCCTTCCTAAAAAAATACAAAACAAAACAAAAAAAACCCTCTGCTCTCTAAGTACTTAAGGCACAAGCTAAATGACAGCAGAAATCAGAACAAGTGAAATAGGTAAAATTAACACTTCATTGTATCTGTACCTCTTACAATGTACATACGTTCACGCTTCAGATAAAAAGAATAATAGTTGCCTATAGCTATGGCTTCAGGAAACATGTAAAAATTGCCTTTGAATCACTACTAGGATTACATTATTCCTCCAAACAAACAAAAACAAGAAAAAAAAAAATAATTCCTCGTTTAACTAAGTGTAAAGATAAAACACACACTTAAGTACTCCTTCCTACCACATAAGAGGATCTGAATATCCAAATTCCTGGCACTCCTCAGAAGCCTGGAACCACAGGAGGCAGCCAGGGGAACCACCAGGTGGTATGACAGTTGGGGATGCTTTAATACATAAACACACCCCTGTTTTCCTTTACATCTCTACTTTCTCCTAACAGAGAGCAACTACAAAAAAGAAAACAAATATCTCACCTAAGCCACTCTTTGCAACAAAAATCTACCACAGGTTTAAGTATTTTACCAAGTAGAGATCAACTTGAAACTAAATCCACAAGAGAGTCTAGTTTTAGAAGACTACGTTAAACTGATAATAAAATGACCACACCTCTCTTTCCTGAAAAAGCTGAAGGTCCTCTTTCTGTTCTCTTTTGATTGAAATGCCCATTTCAATATTTTAATAAAGTCTTGCTGATGTTAATATACCATTACATGATGAAGAGTCCTGCACTGAGACTGTGTGAACTATATTACAGAACCTGGGAAGCTATTACCTCGTTTGAGCCTCTTTAGCACTTTACCAACCATTGAAGGAAAATGGGAAGTGCACCTCCCAAAGGTCTTGTCGACAAGGAGCCAATGTCACCACACTGTCTCTCTCTCTGCTTGCTCTAAAGCAGAGTTAGCTTACAGAGTTTACCAAACACTAGATTTCATATTATAGTAAAACAAGATGACGCAGCAATTTACATGAACAAACCAAGGCCTCATGTTTTACAACTGAATTCAGATTCAGCTGACATACAGAATGAACTTTGAAAGCAATAAAGAACCTCCAATAAAGTCTATTACAAAAAAAAAAAAAAACACCAAAAAACCACCCACACTTAGAAAACCTGCACAAGGCCAGAGGAATACATTTTGCTACAATTTTAAACAATGTTTCAAGATGAGATAAAGTAAAGCCAACAAACAAAACCACAACACTCAAACCTCAAAGTGCTGTTTTACAAACTACCTTGTAAAATCATCATCCATTCAAAGACTTTGCAGAATTTTTTCATCCAAATGTCCTGGGTGGTTTGTAGGTGTTATCTAAGCCACACACCCAGATAATGACATTACAGAAGGATAAATTGAGACAAGGATACAAGGTTCTCACTGATGGTCAAACATCGAAACAGTATCAGAGTTGAAAGCAGTTTCCTACTTTGGAATTTGGGGGAAGATTCCACAAACTTGGGAACTTATAGCATCAAATTCATTCATTGTTAAAAATATGAGTAAAACTTCAACAACTGTGTGTACCTGTCTATGAGAGGATCTCCCAAGTTAAATTTACTTCTTGTGCAGCAAAGTACATGAAGATCTCAAATTTTCAGTGTTTTCTTTCTTCTAAAAACTAAGAACAAGTTTGCTGAATCTTATTCAGGGAGTGAAAAGTTCAGACAGCTCATTCAGTCTATTACAAACCTCACTACCAAATTACAACTGTAGTTTGAATGAAGGAATGGTCAGTATGTACTGCTTGGCCTCTTCCGTAAGCAAATAAAATAAGAGGTCTATCTCCCTGAAATCAATGTTGATAAAGAAAATCCATACTGGCAAAGAAAGTTAATACACTGTGGATTTAACCAGGTGAAAGTTACTGTATCTTTATTTTTTTACCTGAAAGAAAATAAACCAATTATTTGCAGAATGAGTTGTCTGTAATTGGCATTAGTCGGCTGCTAAATCTTGTATGCTGCTTCACTCTCTCAGTAATAGATGGATGTGTATACTGAATACCTCTAAAAGTGGTAACTACTCAACTGTTCTAAAGAAGCCAACTTCCTAAAGCAAAATCTTATTCTACTTCAAATAAGAAAAAGAGCAAACCACCCCAAGGTTTTACTGTAAATACTGTCATATGATATACATTCAAGTTACAAAATCTTGTAAAACAAGGAAACAACTTTTGAACTTAGTGGCCTCACCTGTATTTCTCTTAAGCAAGTTGTCTGTCATAAGATTTACTACAGAATTTAGCAGAACAGGACAGTATATGAAGAAATAAATTAGCGTAGTTGGAATCTTAAAAAAAGCCATGAAAAAATTCTTAGAAGCAGAGTTTTAAATTTAAACATAATTTTTAAAATATAAATAAATAAAGCAGCAGGGTATGGAAAATTATACTGCTGCATTTCTGGTCCACACAAATTGGTATGCACACTTAATTATTTAAGGGTTTTTTTTACAATGAAAAACAGTGTTTCTTGAACAAGTTCCACCAACTATAGTCTCTTTATGGCCACCCTAAAGGCAAACAGGCTAAGAACCGTTCATCCAGGTTCCAGCTCCAGCCATTCAAAGGTGCTTCTGGGTGGTGCCAGTTAGGTTTGTAGAAATTAAAGAGCAAGCATCAGAAGCTCAGTCATCAATCACAAGACAGTAAGCAAAAACAGCAGAGGTAGCAGGAAAGGCTACAGCTAAGAATCCTCCTACAAGAACCCTGAGGAGAAGAGGAGGATTGGGGGGGGGGGGGGGGAGAGATAATTAGGGAAAATAAGTTTTGTGGACAAAAGTGAGCTTACAGAAAGGAGAGTGAGGAATATTAGAAGAGATAAAGGCTAAGGCATTTGAGAGAGAAAAAAACCTTACTGCTAACAGAGAAGTGCAGAGGCAGAATTTTGTTTTCCTCACTATATTTTTGGAAGCTCAGTTATCTCCAATCCACCACCTTTCAGCTGCCTGTGCACACATCCCAGCACTTACGTGAAACTCACACAAATTTAACCCAACACTGCACTTTTACACCTGTACAGATTAGACCAAAGAAACAAAGCCTGACTCACTTTCTAAAATCCACAGCTGTGCTGGTTTTGGCTGGGATAGAGTAAATTTTCTTCATAGTAGCTAGTATGGGGATATGTTTTGGATTTGTGCTGAAGACAGTGTTGATAATGCAGGGATGTTTTTGTCATTGCTGAGCAGTGCTTACACAGAGCCAAGGCGTTTTCTGCTTCTCACCCCACCCCACCAGCGAGAAGGCTGGGGGGGCACAAGAAGTTGGGAAGGGACACAGCTGGGACAGCTGACCCCAACTGACCCAAGGGATATCCCAGACCATATGACATCATGCTCAGCAGATAAAGCTGGGGGAAGGAGAAGGAAGGAGGGACATTTGGAGTTATGGTGTTTGTCTTCCCAAGTAACCGTTACGCGTGATGGAGCCCTGCTTTCCTGGAGATGGCTGAACACCTGCCTGCCGATGGGAACTAGTGAATTAATTCCTTATTGTGCTTTGCTTGTGTGCATAGCTTTTGCTTTACCTATTAAACTGTCTTTACTTTAAGCCACAAGTTTTCTCACTTTTACTCTTCCAATTCTCTCCCCTATCCCGCCATGGGGGGAGTGAGCGAGCGGCTGTGTGGTGCTTAGTTGCTGGCTGAGGTGAAGCCATGACAACAGTAATTTGATCAATTTTAGGGGCATAGAAGGCATTATTAAAACTGTATTAAAACATTATTAAAACAGCATAATCTCACTCCATAGTTCCATATCATCCACTTCTTCCTTGTTCACCTGCCACATACACTCATTCCTTCTCCTCCATCCCAAGCCCACATCCTCAGAGCCCATTAATTTTAATTAGTCTTTCATTCCTATTGCCTTGAATTCCATATTTTGAGTGGTCTTCTGAACACAATTTTTCTACCAGAGAC
The DNA here is from genome assembly GCF_026419915.1 of Harpia harpyja. NCBI lineage: Eukaryota > Metazoa > Chordata > Aves > Accipitriformes > Accipitridae > Harpia > Harpia harpyja. The sequence continues at coordinate 38,514,964 of NC_068941.1, forward strand.
TGCTCTGCTGTGTAGGCTGTAATCCTTTACAGTAAAGCCAGATCAAGTAAAATCCTTTTTAAAAAACTTGTCCACTGCCTAGCAGGGAAAACAGCAAGCACTGCTCACCTCACAGACCTTCCACATTCTTCAACACCTGTAAGAGTTCACCCATGCTCTGTGGCAAGCTTCCTACCCCTTCCCTCTTACTTTTTATGCAGCATCTTTTCTGGTGAATGCAGTTATCCTCCAGGTGTAACTAATCAGGTAACAGAAGGCAGCAGGCAGGCAGAAACATCTTAGGACAGGGTGAAGCACAAGCTGGCCCTTGGCAAGGTTACAACAACCTTCCGTGAAGAAGAGTCTGATCTGACTGCCAGGGACAGGGAAGACCCAGACCGCGGTTTCCCTCTCTGTGTGATTCCTAGCAAAGATGTGAACCAAGGACTGATTCCCAGGCAGTGCCTCACTGACAGGGTGTGAAGATCCTGGGGACTCTCCCCAGCAGCCTCCTGTCAAAGCAATTCTATTTTGTACCAAATACATACATATGCACTCAGCAAGAGAAAAGAAAGAGAAAGATGTCCCACTGAAGTGAGTGATCCCAGACTCACCTACCTCCAGAAGTCAATCAGGACACCTGAGGGAAAAGATAAGTATCAACAGTCCTATATTTTCCTGCAAACTGCAGGGAAAATTACATCTTTTCCTTTCATTGAAAAATGTCGAAAAATCAGAACAAAACAATTTGATTTTGTGTCTTAACAAAACATTTTTTAAGCTAAATTACTTTATTTCAGTCTGCTGTATATTGAAGCAATAATCCTTGTTGGCTGAGCCAGTTGGGTTTTTTTAAAATTTGTTTTGTAGCTGAGCCTCCAAACTAAACATAAATTAATTTTCAGACCTCAGACTTTCTGTTTTAGTACCTTAGTACAACTCCTACAGCTCTCAAGGATTAAGACATCTAGAAGCCAAAGATCAATTATTTGTTGAAAGCCCCACCTGTGTAACAGCCCATTTGATGGGGTTTTTTTGGCTCTGACAAGTATTTTTGGAAGAAGCACATTCTACAATAAATGAAAGAGAACAGACATATACAATGCACAGAAGCATAAGGAGGTATAAGCAACATTGCTGCACCAAATAGTAACAGAAATGATTCCACCTCATTCTTAAAAGCTAGCAATCCTCTTATTCAATTGTTTCGGGTTTGTGTGGTGGGGATTTTGGGGGGTGGGGGGGGAGCTGCAGGGGTGGCTCCTATGAGAAGCTGCTAGAAGCTTCCTCAGCTCCAAGTCAGACCCGCCTCTGGCCAGGCCAAGCCCATCAGCGACGGTGGTAGCGCCTCTGGGAGAACAGATTTAAGAAGGGAAACCTGCAGTGAGTAGAGAGATTGGAATGTGAGAGGAACCCCTCTGCAGACACGGAGGTCAGTGAAGAAGGAGGGGAGGAGGTGTGCCGGAGGAGGGGATGCCCCTGCCGCCCGTGGTGAGACGGCAGGCTGTCCCCCCCCAGCCCATGGAGGGGAGCGGGGGAGCAGATGCCCACCTGCAGCCCGGGGAGGACCCCACGCCGCAGCAGGGGGATGACCCCCAAGATGGCCGTGACTCCATGGGAAAGCCCACGCTAGAGCAGCCTGCACCTGAAGATCATCCCGCCAAGGACCCATGCCAGAGAAGTTTGTGAAGAACTGCAGCCCATGGGAAGGACTCACGTTGGAGAAGTTCATGAAGAACTGTCTCCTGTGGGAGGGACGCCACGCTGGAGCAGGGGACAAGTGAGGAGTCCTCCTACCCCTGAGGAGGAAGGAGCGGCAGAGACGAGGTGTGATGAACTGACCCCAACCACCATTCCCTGTCCCTCTGCGCCACTGGGGAAAACTGGGAGTGGACTTGAGCTGGGAAGGAGGGAGGGGTGGAGGGAATGTGTTCTTCGGTTTGGTTTTACTTCTCATTATCCTCGCTTTGATTTGAATGGTAGTAAATTAAATTGATTTTGTTTCTTCCCCAAGTTGAGCCTGTGTCTTGCCCATGACTAACTGGTGAGTGATCCCTTCCAGTCCTAGTCTTGACCCATGAGCCTTTCTTTATATTTTATCATCATCATCTCACCAGGGCCAGGGGGGGAGGAATGAGCAAGCGGCTTCATAGCGCTTTTTCACCAGCTGGGCTTAAACCACGACACCGATCTTGAAAATACGCAATGCTCATTATACAATGTGTAAGCACTGTCAACATTTGTAAAAATACATACATTACGTTCTAAACACATATACTAAACACACTCCTGTTAAACTCAAAACAACATCGCTATCACACAGGCTGGGATAAAGCACTCTATTGCAAAGATTTTTTCTAAAAGGGAGCAAAAATCTTAAATAAAATTAAGCAGAAAGGGTCGTGTGACGTTTTTACATGCAGTTACTCTTTTTGAAGTCAACAGGCTTCAATATGCAGAGCGATAGGTGTTTATCTAAGAAAAAAATGAATCTTAAGTTAGATTCATATGTACATAGAGTGATACTTAGATTAGCAAAACTGTGTGTGCTGTACCCATATTAAAGAAACACAAAACAATCCTTGCTCCTTTCCACTTTTCAGTACAAAGTATCACTTATTGTACATGTATCCATAAAGTTGGTTCTAATGAATTATGACATTAAGGCGAGTAAAATCAACAGAAGAGTCTGGTGCCAGGAGAGTTTCAACACACGTATGTACAAATTCACTTTCCTACCCTTTCTAAATAAACCTGGTGTTGAAATACACCTTTATATTAATCCAGCAGACCTTGCACTGACAATTACTGAAATCATGAACTGGACTGTCAGGTCAGAACTGCTATATCATTTCATAAGTCTTCAAATTGATCATGGTGCATTTGTACTCCCACCACAAGGTTCCTAATGCAAATAAACATGTAAAGACCTCACTGTGAGGCAGCGTAGACCTCACATTCATCAGCTACATCGTCCGTACTAGCCAATACATGAACACAAACAGAAAAAGCTACTTCAGAGAGCTCCTACTTCTGGCCAAAGTCTAATGACTTTGAGATCTGCTCATGAGAACTGGGACCCAGACATCTCCCAATTCAGGAATTACTGTATTTTCACAGATGGAAACTGCTTTTAATCTTTACTTGGACATTTCGTTTGCTGAGGTTACGTGGCAGCTGCAGCTTTGAGTTGCAATAAAACTGCATGCAGCAGGAGCATAAATCACCACCTTCCTAGGTATATTCACAAAAGCTGGAAACAAAGACTTTTCACACATCAATGAGCAGGAAATACATATTGTTAATCCATTAGTAAAGGAGTTGCTTTAGTGTTCGCTTTAATGATTAACATGAGAATCATTCTCATGCTAAAAACATGGTTTTAAAGAGTTTTGCCTGTCCACTTGTGGGGTCTTTTACATATTTTCCCAAACCTATTTTTCCCCATGCCTTGTACCACTCATGCATCCAGAAAAATGCTTTACAAGTTTTAATTTGGAATCTGTAATAAGGTTCAAAGAAGAGACTCTGACTATCATTTATCAATTAACATTTATCATAGCAAATCATAATGCAGTTGTGTTTCAGAGAGAAAGCATTTCCATGGATAAGATGAGGTAGCAATTTCAGTGAAAAAAATTCATAAGCATCACCATCAAGCTCAACATATGCTGTGAGAATGCAATTAGAGTGATCACAACATACAATAGGTCTGAACTATTGAACTGTAATTAGCAAAACCCTTTTCAAATGTGCTGTATGGACAGAAAAAGATACAGAATGCATACCAGATTTATAAATGGACAGTGTAGCTGTGCTTAGTAAAGTAATAAATTAACTGGAAAATAACATGAGCTAGCTCAAGGGATTGTTTACTAAGTGTTAAATACATTTTATACAACTTCACTGGATTGTTGAAACACAGTCCTCAAACAAAGAAATGGAAATTCTACCTGGCAGCAATGCACCAGCCACACAAAACAGTTATGTGCTTGGCAATGCTCTAAAACACAAAAGCACAGGTCAGACAAGCCCTGAGGTCTTAAAAAAGGAAACTCCCATGGAGCCTCACATTCCTCTGCTGTAATTCTTCACACAAGGCCAGCTGAGGGAGAGGGTTTAAGGATCAGCATTTAGGAGTGCAGTCCAGTCTGGAATTGCAGAGGGAATGAGAACACCTGGACCAGGGGGTGCTACCTGCATCCTAAGCAATTTACGCTACTTAGCTGGTTAACCAGCATATTCTGCACCAGCTGGAAATTCCTCCTGGCTGTCACACTGCTGTCCAGACACGCTGCTTTCCATTAAGAAAGCTCATCAGTCATAAATGTGTGTGCCTCAATAATATTCAAAAAGTAAAGGAATAGTGATTGCAGACCAAATGAAGTAGCATGAATCCGTTCCTTGTTTTCAGTACTGAAAGAAATATGTCAATCATTTTTCTTTATTTTTTTTCATTTTAAATAAATCCTTTCTTAATGGTAGAAACAAAATACAAAGTTTATTTTCTTTTTTGTTTGTTTTCAGGCCTGCCAAATCCCCCAGGGAACAGTTGCAAGACACTTCAACCCACTGCAAATGGACTCTGCCCTTCTCTCCCACCCAGCTGTGTCTCACTGCCCCCTCATCCTTTCCTGCTGGCATGGGTGCTATTAGGGCACAGAATAAATCAAATCAAGAGAACTTAACTAGTTGAAAAATAACCAGACAAAAGCAAAGTGAATTCTCCACAGGCTTAGTTATGATGCAGCTATGATGAGGAACAGCCACACAACACTAATGCCTGGGACAAAGATGACAACGGGATCATCCCTCTGGTGACAGCGTGGACATCTGAGGAATTTAAGTAACTCTGACCACGGCTGCAACATGTAATAACACCCAACAGACAAAAACAAAGTGGCAGTACACTGTCTTGTAATTTTGCTCAGTTTAGTTTTAAAACATGTCTCAAATGGTTTGTTCATCCTCACTCTCTAGGGGATGACTTTAGTGAGGCTTTGTCAAAAGCACTAAAGATCAATATTCTTTGCTGCTAATTTGCTACCCTTATGAAGAGCATCCCTGTCCATCTTTACACACTGTGTTGAAGAAAGGTTTTGTAACAAAATAAGTAATACTAGTGTTAGAAATAATCAGTGTACACTATGGCTGAAAAGCTGCTCATTACTTCCCCAACTGTAAGTGTAAGAAAAGCTCATTCGCCTATTTAGCTCCAGAGAAGACCCAAAGATATGCAAAACTATATGCTAATATATGGATATATCGCATTCTATCCAGGAAACACCTGTGTACATGTAAGGGAACTCTACCACTTCTGCAGAGTTTCAAACAAATTATTCCTTCCTTCCTTTCAGAGCAAATGGCTAAAATTTGTTCTCTTGCGAGATGAGTAAAGGATAACATTTGAACCTTTACACATGTCCAAATTTTTGCAGGAAGCTTTCACACTGCTCCCACCATCTCTTTCCTGTAACTGCAATGCTACACAAAGACCTCTCTCTCCTTCACATGTATTCTGCAGCAGAGAGATTTTTGCAAGCTAATCTGTGCTGCTTTGCAAACAGAACTTCTCTGCACACAGGAAGGCTGCCCAGTCACCACTAATTGCATTCTAGATACAATAACCGTGCAGCCAGCACCAGCCAAACATAGGATACACAAATCCTTGCACTTATCAAGCATCATAATTTGGGTGGCTGTCAAATCTTATCCTACATTTACCTAACACCCTCAATAGCACTGTGAATAGTTCCAAGGGGGGAAGCCTTCATAAATTTTCACATCATTTCCTATTTAGGCTAATATCTGCTCATGCTACCTCAAGAGAACAGTATATATCCCCTTAAACACAGTGTTAAGAACCAACACATGAGGCTTTGTGATATTATTACAAGGCTTCCATCCTTTACAGATGAACATGGGAGAAATTGCATCTTCCAAGTCTGGTTTTATGACTCACTTGTACTTCCTCTACAGGAAGGGACTAAAGAACTGCCCAGAGCAGTTCTGCTCCCAGGATTTGAAAGAAGTGCACATTGTTTAATGCTTGGATATAATTTCATAGAAAAAGTAAATTTCTGCAAAGCTATTAGGGAAATTAATTCCTCTGTTGCCTCTAATTTTAAGTTGTCCATAGCATTCATTTGTACATCTTGAAACAGTAATTTCCATTAGTCAGAATGGATAAAGAAACTGGTTTATTACATGATACCTGGTAGTTTTCCAAAACCATCACCTTTGTGCCTCAGGGAAATCAGCATTTTTTTATATATATTCTAATTTAAAAAAAAAAAAAAAGCAAAAAAAAAAAAAAAAAAACAAAAAACCACACCAAACCAAAACCCCCAAAAAACACCTCCACTTTTTTTTTTTTTCTTCCCTCCTTCCCCACCTTCCACTGCACTTTGATAACAGATGCATTTGATTAATTACATGCTGGGTCTGGGTCTAAAGCACAAATGAAGGCTATTTTCTTGAGGGCCATTTGCCAGGGAAAGTCGCAGTGAAAACAACATGCTCTCACCAAAGCTTCAGCTCCCCTTGGCCCATGCTGAGTATGGCAGGAAGATGGCACAAGAAAGATCTGTTTCAAACAGAGATGTCTGGAAGCTTTTATCACATTACTGTTGGAAGTATGGGGAAAAAGGCTCCAAAATTGCAGGAAAATATTCTGAGGATACAACTTTCTCTTCCTGTTCTATCAGTACTGCTGTAATAAAACTTCCCTACGCTTTTACTGAATCTTTAAGGATAATAAGTATAAGCATGTTTCTACTTACTGTTTTGAATGCTTGTTTTCAGAGTATTTTCAATAAATCAGAACAACAGAGCCAAATCAAGGCCAATTCTGAGCCCTACAACCATCTCTTAAATGCTCTTTCTTTTTTTGCCATGTTTTTCACTATTTTTTTTCTTTTTTTATTCTAGATCTATGCTTCCAGGGCTTCTACTGCAATTGCCAAAAAAAAAAAAAAAACACACCACACAACAGTTACAGAAATTCTACCACAGTCTTTTCTTTCTTAAAAATGCTCCAATATTCAAAGGTATTTTGCTGATAACTAGTGCAATATCAAGTAACAATACAGGACTCACAACCATCATCGTCTAATATGCATTAGAAAAGAAGTCCCTGAGACAAGATGCTTCTGTTAAATAGGTATTAAGAGTAGATGCCAAAAAGAGATGTTAAACAGCACAAGCTTAACTCCGTGCAAAGAAACAAACCAGGAGCATCAGCTCAATTTATACTGGTCACTGAAAAGCTGACAGGTGATGCCAACTACAGGTTGTTGTTCACAAGACTTTAAATAAATAAATATACCCAAATCCAATAGTAGTGTACCAATAGCTGTCTGAACTAAACACTGTATGTAGTTCTGGAAGCACTATAGCTTATTATCAGCGTGCTGGATCCTACCTCCTCTGACCTAGCCTCTCCTCACACACACACAGAGGCACCCGTGCTAGGTTTGCATTAAAAGGTAAGATTCTTATAAGTATTTCTTTCGGCATGTTCAATCCTGTTTACAAGCTACTTTTTATAGCTTTCATTAAGACGACAGAAGTTTACTACATTTGAAGCCATTTTCCTTTGAACACAGAATGCAGGAAGGCACCAGTTGTCGGAATATTGAAATAAGACCCATGAATGCCTTTGAAAATATGAATCAATTAAAATGAGTGTTTTAAATAGCAGATGAACAATACTCCACCTCCAAAACTGCCTCTTTATATAGAAAAGCTGTATCTACTGTGACAATGCCTTTAATTTTAACATTCACCTTCTTTCTGAAGGAGGGTTAATAGCCCCACGACTAAAGTGCCTACCACAAAGACATTTTCTTGTAAGGTTGGAAACTGAGAGTCAGTTTAACCCCCCCCAAAGCATGACACAGAATTGGAGGATCTTTCTTTCAAACACATGCCTTTCAATTGTATCAAGACATTTCAGTGAAATAAAAATCCTATAGTGATGTTCAAGAAGCCTGGTGCTTCCACCAACTGGCTATCAAATTTGTATCATTAGCTACAACCCCCACACCTCAGTGTATTGTACCAAACAGAACCGATACCGTTTGATGCAAATGCTTCTTGAGGGGAAAAGAATCCTGCAGAAGGAATGGGTTTGAAGTTACAGGGCAATGAACTGAATATTTAACACAAGCTGGGCTCTGCAGGAGAATGTTTTAAGAACTACCATGCTAGTATCTCTCTCCTTTGTAAGCTAGGACCCTAGCTTTCTCTTACCTCAGTGTTGAAACACAATGCAGCTAAACAGCAAGAACTGTAGCTGATTTTTATTGATTCTGCACCATTTCCCCATCACATGTCTATGTTCAGACTGCATTTTAAATATGTATTTGATACAACATATACATCTCTGATTGATTTGGAGCACTAAACAGAAAGCTAGAAGATCACAACGTGACATTCGGTTTTCACTCATTCTTACCTTAAGCAGCTGAGAAAATGCATTTGAAGTAAAGGCAACTTAATTTAATAGACACAGCTTTAAACTAAATGAATATGAGAAAAATAACTCAGAAATAGATTCCAGTAAGGGGATTACAAATCACTCTCAATTGCATTTTGAGAGTTCTCTCAATCTCAATACTGGCTACATATGCTTACAGATGTGATCTGATACACCACTTCAAGGAGGGGACAGATGCCCTCAAGGGTATAAACATTCACACCGAGTATAATTCAGGCTTTATCAGAATCTAGCTTTTGCTTTGTGAAGGTCTGGTCCTGCACTGCATGGAGAATGTGCTTGGAGAAAGTGGACTCATCTCTCACTGCTTGACACTCTGCAATACGGTTCAGAGTCCATAATTACACAGGGGTAAAAGATTTTAAAAATTCCATAAGACAGCAAACACTTGTTAAACAACTTGTAAATATGGACTAAACTCAAGACAATACTAGGATATGATCACCTCATCAACTGTTTATGCAAGCAATATCTGTACTAGTGCATAGTAATAGTAAACTGGGCATTCCAAATTCTTATTGACAGCTAATCTATAATAAAATAAAAATACTACGCTTTCTTATAAATTGTAGGACTCTCATTAAAAAAAAAGAGACTCATTTGGAAAAAGATGTCAACTTTTCAAAACTCTGGTATCTCCAAACAAAAAGCAGAAAAAAGCTTGCACACCATGCTTTTTGCTTTTAGAGTTGCCACAGACAGAATCAGTGAGACCCAAGTGGTTTTGGAATGCATTCTTTCTCCTGATTTTTAAAAAGATTTCCAAGTATCTCTAGCACATATTTAATATTTCTGAGCAAATATATCTTTATCGAGTGCAATGAGATGCACATACAACAGCTTGAATTTTACACTTGCAAATGCAAGTGTATGTGGATGAGTAAGCATGAGAGACTATAATTAGCCCTGTCACTCCCTGTTCTGTCTTCACAGACTGGCATAAAATCAGGAGCAGTCTATACAATTGAATCTTACATGGACTGACTAGTTTTGCAAATAATGAACAGAAAAGAATATTGCACAGACGTGGGATGAAAATTTCCATTTAAACATACTCAAAGTAATGCACTTTTGAAGTCGAAATGTGATTATTTGCAGAAAACACCTGTTCCCAAGAAAATACTAGTGTTTTAAATTTGAAGACAGAAAGGACTGCTAATCTGCCTTCACTTCTATAAAAAAAATATTCTCTTCATTTCAACCTAAAATAATTGAAAATATCCATAAAAGTTTGTCAAAAACAAATAATAAAATAAACAGATTCCATCAAAACATTCTGCAAAAACATCACTGCAACCCAAACCTATACCCTGTTTCATGATCAGATCTAGCAGACTATAGTATCAAGTCACTTAAAAGAACTGTGCAACACGCTGTCCTTCAAAACAAAACTGGTGTTAGCAGTATCAAAAAATGGATACTTACAAATCAAACAACTTGCCAACTGCTTTTAATGGTCTCCTACTAATCCCTGTTTATGTACCAAGTATCTTAAGTACATACACGGTTTTCTCTCTACAAATGACACAGAATAATGGTTAAGTGTGACATTGTATATTATCAGTAGGCAACTTTCAAGCAGGAGTAAGTATCTAGGTATGTAGGCATAATTTCGCTGGCTTTGTTGCCTTAGAGCTTGCACACATGCAAGGTGAGATGAAGGACAATTTTGTCACTGCTTTAAATGCTAAGCATATCATGTCCAGCACTACCAGGTCACTAATAATCCAATTCAGACCGTTTTATGAACTTTCAAAAGTTGCTTTTACAAACACATAGGAAGCACTGCACAGAAAGCATGCCAGCTCAAGCCTGAGCCGTAAGTGAAGCCAAGCAAAGGCTGTGCTGAGCTGGAAGGGGTACTGATGCCTTACCAAGCATTGACTGCCAGATGATGAAGCCCCACTCCCAAGCTGCAGGGGTCTTCCGTCAGCTCCGAGGATACTACAGGTCACTGCCATGCTGCTGTCTGAGCTCTCAGGCCCTTTTCCAGCATTACATACCTCATTTTTTTTGGTGTAAAGCATTTCACAGATTGGAAGGAAGCAAAGCATAAAGCCAGAGCGTGTGCAGTCTATAGTTAGCTCAATATTCTGAGTAGGACAGTGGCTTTCCTGGTTTGAATTCTCTAATTTTGCAGATTTGTGCTTCTGGCAATAGGACAGCTCCTAAAATCAGTCATTCAGACACTGTATTTTTATCTCCAGATATATGTACGTATTATCCTTTGAAGGGTTGAAGCCTTGAAAGTCCACTGAGCTCACTAGCTTAGCACCATGTAAATTATTCTAAGAATATTTTATTTATGTTTGCCTCTACTGTAAACCCAAATATTCCCAGGAAAGAGTTATAGTTCATCAAAATATTTTTCTGGTTTATGTCCTTTCTGACAAGCCACACTTGTCAACTGAATGCACCACTCTGATTTATAGATTTGATTTTACTTTCATTATGGGATTATAAAGAGATATAACTCCATATTTCAAACAGATTACATAGCATTCTAAACATTTTCTCATTTAATACTGTTGTCCAATGTCAGCCAAAGTGTCTCTGGCCATTTTGCTGCTCTCCGTGGCACATTTCTTTTGCCTGAAAACACCAGCTGTTTGATCAAAAGCACTAAGAATATGCTACTGCAAGAGACAGGAGCAACAGAGAGTATAAACATTGTCAACTTGGGACTAATTTTTAACATTTCTTACTTCATCTGAAAAATCACTGAAACAAGAAGTTTCAAGAATGTATTTTTACATTTCAGTACATTTTGTTTCAGCTTAGCGAGCAATTCTTTTGTTACACTGAAATAAATGAATCAAGATGCATATATGCTTAACTTGAGTAACTTTGTGATCTTACTGCAGCAACCTTTGGGGTCCCTTCCCAGGCCTGGCCAGCTGAACACTGCCTCCCTGTTTCCCATTGCCTCCTATCAGGCTGCAAGTCCCTGGGGCTAGGAACTTTCTGCTTGTACTTTAGGAAACGTAGAACAATCTGAAATAAACTGTTAGCAAATGCCTGACACTGAGGTGACCTCTTTCAATTTTTTTAGTTTTAAGCAACAAAACATGTCCCCCTTACATTGGAAATTATAGAAAGGCTGAAAAAGATTAAGATAAATAGAGGTGGGATCCTTTGAGGAAGTGAACCCCTGACCCTGATCCAACAAAGCACTTCACCAATTATTAACTTCAAGTACACAGTGATCCTGCACAACTCATCAGAACTATTAAAAAAAATCTGCTTAACTGTCAGCTGGAGAGAAAGCCTGACTGCTTGCAATTATTCTTGCAGTTGTATGCCAATTCTGCTGGTCAGTAATAGAGATCCAAAAGCAGTACTTCTCCTATACACTGTAAATGTTACCATTTTAATGTGTTAGTAAGTCAGACGAACCCAAACACTTGTAAACACATCCTTAAAATCCACACACTAGAGAAGTTTTCCCCAAGTCGGTCAACTAATTATTTTATATAGGAATAAAAGCATGCAATACTTTCAAAAAGTGTCTCTGACCATTACTCCCTCTCAACTGCAAAACATCCAAAACTGAAATACATATGTCACAGACAATATTAAGACTATTTTTGCAGAGACACAATCGCATATTCCTTACAACTGACTAAGCTCTTTTTGCCCCCCTTGTCATAATAAATATTTTCAAGCATGTAGCACAATACTGTATTTTATTATCCCATCTTGAATGAGATGTTCAAAAGCATCTGGAATTTCTTACTTTTGATGACAACATAAATACACTAACACTAAGAAATTCTGAAAGCACCATTATATAGTAATTGCAATATTTGCTGACTATCACCAATGTTTAATGGAAAAGGGTTTTTTTTTTTTAAATGAAAAGGGAAGGCTTAGTGTTGTGATACTGAATTTCATGTGGTTTTCCACCATATAATGCAATTATATATTATTAATGAAGTTGGGTAGAGGTGTTCCAGCATATCTGACTTAAAAGAGCATATTATGAGTCTAGGTTCCTGAAGGTCCCTCTATGAAGAATGGTGGGCTCCATCAGGGAGCAAATCAGGGAATTAATCCAATTTAGAGGTTCTGAATTGCTTTACAGAGAAGCCTCTCTGTCTCCACTGACCATAGAGAAAAAAATAGACTTCTAACATAAGAATCCCAGTTACATGACTGAAGTTAGATGATGTGGATGCTTCTTCCCCTCAAAAATGCCCATCTTTAAAATCAAACCACATTCTGAAATATGACTACTTACTGCTTTGTTTGTGAAGCTGAAGACACATCTTGAAGATACATCACATCTCACCTTCCCTGAAGAAGAAACCAACTGGTGTAAGCATGTCGCATCCCCCTACTGATAATCAGTGCCAATGGGATCTGCAGCAATTGCAGGTACAGTTCCGCACTGTAACACTGTAATAACTCACAGGACCAGTTCACTCACTGGCTTGTAAGCCAAGATGGCAGCTGTCACATAAAACCCTGCTTTCTCCTCCAAGCAGGTAACCCAGAACAAGTTTTCTACTACACACGCTCACCTTTCACAAGTAAGACTAGCAGAAATGCTGTTCTCGCCCGTTCCTCACTTCACACCAACCCAAACACCAGCAGACATGACAAGAAGCCCCCTCTTTCCCACAAACTTTCTGTCTGAAGTCACGCTTTACTGTAGTTCAGTAAAGCTAACACACCAACAGCAAACTCGCTGCCATTGCTCTCATGGCTGAAAAGTATCAAAGTTATTCTAACTTTGTAGTTGCTGTAAAGCTTCATAGCCCCAGAGAGGTGGAAGCTCGTAGCCTGCAGCCCCAGAGAGGTGGAAGATCGTAGCCTGCATTTACTGATACAGGACATTAGGAAGCATTATGGCGAAGACATCATTTCCAGGAGGTTGTTCAACTACTCCCAAATTATTCTTTATCTGCAGTGCTACACAGATATTATTTTAGAAATCTTACAAGTATGGCCCACCATATCTTGAGGGTAGCAGGAAATACTCCAGAAGTTTCCTGAAGGATATCAGGGATTTAAACCCAGAAAATTAACCCGTTTGGCCATATTAAGCTTAGTTGGCTTTAAGCTAACCACCTATCCTTCACCAATAGGAAAAGTTGAAAAACACACTAAAATGTGAAAAAAATAAATCCATACTCACCGTTTTGCCAAAATGTAATAAAATGTAATATAACCTGTTACATAAAAGTTTGTAATTGTTGCCCCCACACACAAAAAAAAGTATTTCAAATAAGGTTATTAAAATAAAACATTTCTCCTGCCAAAACATTTCAATTAACAACATTACAATTACCAAATAAAAGGAAATAGAATTCCCTGGGAGAAAACTGTAAGGCTTCCTTTTGGAAACTGTTTCTGTGTAAATAACACACAAAGAACTTCATGCCAATTTTCAAGCAACGATTTCACTTGATATTTTTTTTATTATTATTTTAAAGAAAAACACAACAGTAGATACTTTAGGAGGAAAAGAAAAAGAAAGGGTTATCATCTTATTTTGATTTCACCTGAAGCACAAGTTAACCAAGATCTTTCAAACCCTTATTCTTGCCTCCCTCACTGTAACTTGCATGGTTTATCATAATTGATTCTGATCTAACCAGTGCTAGCCAGAGTTCTTACTAGCTGTACCCATTTTCTAGAAGCCAATTTGTTTCTCCACAAGTCGTAATTCCTTCATGCTGAATTCAGATATCATATGAGCCACTACAAGGCAGGCAGGCTTCCCTCCCACCAATGAAACTTGTATAGCATTACAGTTTTTACTGTTCAAACGCTAGGCTGTTTCCAAGTGCAGCAACCATGCAGTAATTTTAACCTCTGATCAGGTTAGAAGAGAACTCTCTAGCCCCTGTGCCGTCGATATCATTTCCAAGGGATGAGCACTTTTGCATAGAAAGCTTAGTAACCATCCTCACCAAATTCCAAATAATCTGCTGATAGGCATCTCCTGCACAAGCCTTCAGCTAAGATACTGGACTTATGCTTCTTTATTGAAAAAGATTTGGCATAAACAAAGAGCACACCATCACCTATTCCAATAATTAACAGAAGTTCTACTTAGTACTTTTTCCCAACATTAATATCACAGCTGCAAGAGTAAAAGATGTTTCTGATGCAAAAAATACATAGAAGTTACACCTAGCCACTCTACATGAATACAACTATGTTTTGTTCTTTCCAAAGCTATGCAATACTTTTGTTAGAATAACTTCACTATTGTTCCTGGAGGAATCAGTCAGTTTCTCCCTTCCTAAGAAAGCATAAGGAGCTTGAAAGCCTTTTCAATTTTTAAAATTTGGGGGCTTTTTTAATCATTATTTCCAACAAGATTTCACAAATCAAAGAGAATAAAAGTCCAAATGTTTATATTATTGGAGGACTGATGTGTACCAATGCAGTCACACTCAAAACTAAGCATTCCTTCTGTCTTCTATGCCTCTAATCTAAGCAATCAGATTTAAAAGGCCTCTGCAATTTCAAAGACTTAGGTAAAAATCCTTGCTGAAACCCTGATTTCTGTGCATTGTTCCTGACATTTCACAATGGCACCAGACAAACTACATACTCTCTGAGAGATCAATCACAGCTACATGGGGAGTCATTTACTGTGTCCCACAACAGACCACTAGACCAATTTCAGTACATGAGAAATACAGTAACTTCCAGCATGAAAAAGGAGTTAGATATTCAATTACATGAGGGGACTGGTTTTTGCTCTGCAGATTGAGGTTGATAAGCAGGAGGGGAATCCCTGTTATAGGCAGGCTTAAGGCATCTGCACATCCCTAGCTTTTGTGGCTATTTTTTTTGTGACTACAAGATCGAAAAAGGTGGAAGAATCGGGGGGGGGGGGGGAAGATGACGACAATGACTAAGTCCCTCTATGTTTGTAAAGTGAAACAAACAAACAAGCAAAACTATGCACATTTTTTCTTCACTTATCCATTAAATGTGCACAGCATGAAGCTTATCTTATTCACCCACCAAGTCTCCTTGAAGTATCTGTTGATTAGGACAGTGAGTGATGTTAAGTAGATGCCTGTAGCCCCACTGCACCAAATGGTTCAGACAGACATACTGCTCTCTTCAGAGCAATAGCCCACAAAAGTTAGGGTATTGTACTCAATAAAACATCTCAGCCTAAGCAGGTTCCAATTTTCCAGTTAAATATACAATGAGGGATAAAGTTCAACTCTAAATGGCTTGAGACAGAACACAGGTGGGTGGTTTTGGTGGTTGTTTTGCATTGTTTTAGTAAGAAACCCATGTTTCATTTTACTGCAATGACAATATACAGTAAACAATAATTCAACACTTCCAATATTCTTTCACTTCTCCATTAATTAGGGAAATGTAGAATAAATAAGGAAACGTAAAGGAGGAAATAGATTTCCAACAAAATGTGGGGAAAAAAGTAGCAATGTAATATAAAGAGGGAAACAGACTATGAGAACAAAGAGAGTGACAAGGTAATTATATTTTAGGTTAACAGCTCTCCCCCACAGCACTAAAAATCTAACTATAATGAAATCTTCTATATACCCAGAGTGGTTATCAGAGTATAATACATTTCAGCACATACTCAGCTGCTGAATCAGTGTGTTTGAGCATCAGCTAATAATCTCTCAAAAAAACATGGTACCTTCTGTTCAATATTCATTCATAAAGTCCAGATCAACAGAGAACATACTTGAAATTGCAGCCAGTCCTGAATAAACAGATACTAAGCAGCAGATTTTCTTTTTTTTTTTTCTCCTAGTTGACTGTATCTGGCTCATGTACTCTGCTGCCTTCTCTCACATCAGTAATTGATTGCAAATTTTTTTATAAAAAGTATGCTTAATCAACAAACAAGAAACATTTTACTCACTTGTAAATTCAATTTTTATTCCATGTTTCCTTGTGTGTACTCTTTCAGTAGTAAACAAACAGATTAAAGCTGTTCAGCTCTGATTAACTCTTATAATAGTCTCAGTATGGCAGTTCTACACATCTTTTCCCAAAAGCTTACCAGATTCTCTCTATCGAGGTATCTATCTGTACTGACATGGAGATTAAGAGTTCTTAATCCACTTCTAAATTCTCTAACTCATACGAAGCAGCTCCTATTACTTTATCCTAATAGTGTTTTTGGCAATAGTCAGGCACAGTACTTTATCTCCCTATGGTGCTGCGCCAACCCTCACGTAACACCTCTGCATTGCAAGCATCTCATCGGTATAGAGGAAGTGATGCAACATTCACTATATAAGTTGAGATCACTGAACCTTTAACTCCACTATCTTTTTGTTTACAAAGATGATTCAACTGTAAGAAAACCTTTTTATCCCTTTAATGCCACTAGCTCTTGCACTGTTCTAACATGAGTAGAGGAGGGTAGCGGCACCACAGATCCCTACAGCAATCAGCTTACAGAGCAAAGCATGATAACCTTTATCTTAGTATGCATAACTATTAATGCTGTTATGGGTTATTAAATTATCTGGCCCTGTTAGAATCCAACTCCAATATTTAACTCTCTGACCTCCAGCAGGCAGTCTGCAGTGACATTTCCTGATAAAATACATGCCACAATTTAAATTGCAAAATTGCCTGGGTATACAGTGCTTATGTCCAATGCTTCCATGACGAATGTTCCAATACAGATGAAAAACACCTCTCTCAGCATCATACTGATAGTAACATCCACATGGCTAGAAAAAAGAGTCTGTTCCTATCACTTATCTTTCTATACTCATTAAATTTTTATTATTTAACATGGATTTCAACATCCTTATTAAAGCCAAACATCTTTCAGCTCAATGGTTTCTAGTCTTTTTTCTTTTATTCAACTAAGTGCATAATCATCTATTTGGACATAAACACAGAATAACCCTACTGTCCTTGGCAGAGTTACTGCAGGCTCATACTAGCCTAAATTTGAGATCAAAATTTTACCCATTATCAGTCTTCCCACTACCTGATGTGTTCCAAGGGACCACTGATTGACCAGTGATCAACACCATGCCTACTGGAAAGCATAATTTTACTTGTATATGCAATAGCCCAAGTATGTTTTTTGAGGTCTCTAATACTCTACTACTCTGGATTATATTTTTTAAGTTGCACAGATGCCTTAACCTCTGAAAAGCTGCTAGGACTACTGTTCACAACACTACTTTGATAATTTTCTAAAAAATTGTACAAACAAATCAGATCTGATATTCAGATTATTAAAAACTTTGGGCTTGTAATTAAGAGATCTCAGCATCACCTCACTTTTTTCTTAAATTCCTGTTAGCTAATATGGAAATTCAGCTTTCTTAATAAGCAGCAATCAGGACCTCACATTTTCAAAAAACTTCAGACTTCCTGCTCCGATTGCAGGATTTACCATTCCTGCAAGACCTAAGCTGCCAAGAAAAGAAAAAGAAAAATCCTATGTTTCCAAGCTAAGTTTCTCAGTACGAGTAGATAGAAAACAAAGCAGAGTTGTTTCTCTGTACCAAGAAAAGATTAAAAGTATAGGCCTATGTGTGATACTGAATTGCTAGTATTCATATAAACAATGCATTAACTTAGTAATCTAAATATCAACTTAAGAACTTCACCACTGACCAGTTCAGATAAAACATTCAGATAACATGTTAACCAAGTGTCACCAGACACGGTGCAATGAGACACAAGCTGCCTACTGAGGTGATGAACTGGGTGTTTAATTACACCTATTTCAACCAGTCTTTAAATAAAAAAATTGTTAGCTGTTAAAGTCCTATTCCCCCAAAAAATTCCTAAACTTTAGTATATACTATCATAGAGAAAGCTGCACACACAAAAATGGAAAGGACTTGAAAAGAAGCGGAGAGCATAATTAAGCAAAGATGTGCACTAAAATTAAAATCTAAAAGACAAAGTGAGCTTTTACTTACAACTAACCTGTGTATATACATTAGCTTTCCAGGTAGTTATGATTTTTACTACAACAAGGTGCCTCTAACAATGGATATACATCCATTCTTAGCTGCTTCTTGAAGTAAAAGTACAAACAGACCAACAATGAAGATATGCTATGCTGATTATGCTGTTAGGGTCTAGTTGTCTTTATTTAAAAAAAAAAAAAAATCCCTCTGCCATTTAAGGGTAATCAATATGCTGCACATAGTGATCAAAATCCATAATTCCGTGGGATTTTAGCACATTCATAGATGCTTTACAACACAGTGATTTATGTTCCCAGCTCTCATTTCTTGAGGGGTACCAAGGATTGCGGATACCTGGCTCATTACCAGTTGCAAAGGCTGGAACGTGGAATGAATCAAAAACTGTATTCAATTTTATGAAGACGACAATGCTGATGACTACAGTATTTAATGTCAACATCCTACCCAAATATATTGTTAAAGCTCAACTTTCAGGGCTCTAGCAAATCTCAAAAGTGCAAGGAATAAAAGCAACGCCTATGTAGGAGTCATATCTGCAACTCTTCCTGGAGCCCTTGCCACTCTTTACTGTGCAAGGCAGGACACTGGATTAAATAGGCCACGGACTGATCTATTTCAGCCATATCTGTGTTCTTACTTTGCAAAATGCCTACTAGAAAGTACAAACCTTAACTACGATGCACAGTGAAAGACAGCAAAGAGAGGAATAACATATTGGACTGATTATTCTTAGCTACCAAAGATGATTAAAAAAGTTATTATCTCAGCTGAGTCCATTTGACTTCTCAAGAAGTAATAATTTATCATAATCATCAGCTAATCAAGTTTCTGTTTCTGGAAGGTCAAAAAAATTGACTTTAAATAAAAAGCAAAGTAAATTTTTAAAAAATGTTTAAATGCCAATACCATCTCCTGAAACTGTAGCAGACATTGCTCTACAAAAACCTAATACCAGGTTAAAAAAAGTCTGACACGTTTGAACATTAATCTTCTTTCCTGATTCCATCTGCCATTTTCCTCCTTTCTTGACATCTTCTTCCCTTTCCTATTTGATTTTTCAACTCCAAGCCCCTGTGGGATCACTGGAAATGACATCCTGTTCTCCTTGGACAGGATGGGGCAAGAAGCACAAAGAAAAGTGCATTCGAACTTGGCTAGCTGCAGTCCAAGCAACTATTGCAGAAGCTCAGAGGGCTGTGGGAGCCCAGGGCACACATTATAATCGTACCTCACCAAAGGCAGAGGAGCACAACACTAAAGCTATGCCTATAACTGGCAGCTAGAGGTGAAGATCTGTAACAGCAGCGGTCCTGGTTTTGACACACCAGTGAAAGAGAGCACTGGAAAGAAGTGTTTCCGTGCTTCTGAAGCACTCAGGAGGAACACAGTTTCATGTGCTTGGTAACAAAACTGGGATTTAAACAGAGATTTGTGCCAGTTCCTCTGCTGGCAAAAATCAACACAGGTCCACTAAAGTGCACAGAGCAATGGTAATGGGTGTGGTCTGAGACAGGATTTTTTGCTGTTGGTACTCAGTTAGCTTTACTTGGCCTTGTTTGCTAATCAATCTGCTAATGAAATTAAATAACGATAGTACCAATCATTTTTCTACACAAATTCCCAGGTGTATGCACTATCTTACTGTGAACCCAGTTTGACACGCATGGATATTGGCTTTTCCTTTCCTCTGACTTAAGCATGGGATGTGAAATATATTGCACCTCTTAAGTCCTGTAATCTTGTTCTTTTCCATAATTCAAAGCATTTCTGCTTTCCATAGTAAGACAATCTTATTCATGCACTTAAGGAGAAGCTACTTGACAGGACACCAATAAGTTATTTTCAATTCTGTCTTCTCTGAGCTTTAATTTTTTATCCATCTGCAAAATGAGGAAATGCCAACTTTGTTAGACTCATCGAGATCACTATTTGGAAGGTACCACACAAATGCTAACAACTCCTAGTTTGAGGCATACAAAGAGAATATAGCTATAGTAGCTGTTTTCCAGTCAAAACCTCAGTTTTGACTATATATAGTCAAACTATATAGGAGGTGCAACTTCATGGTGTATTGTCAGAGGAGAGATTCGTTAAGAAATACGCAGGGTGGACTCCTCAAGATAAGAGCTATCAAGAGGAAAGGATGATGAAAGGTGGCTGGCACCTCTGACAATAGTCTTTACAACGGGAAATAATGAGGTGTAGCAAGATGCACTCTGCTCTCCTGGCCTGGCTTTCCCCACTGCTCCTGCCCACATTCTGCAATGTGTAGCTTTTTCAACCTCAGAAAACAATTAATTAATATTTGTGAAGTGCTTTCGGAAAGGTCAAGCACTGTCTAAGCACTAAATGTTATTGTTATCGTAAGGAAATAGAAAAGGTTTTAAAGTAGTTGAAAAATATATGCTATCAGTTTTAATAAAGCATTACATAGTCTTATAGCAGAACAGATATTTATTCTTAAGTTTTAATCCACCTTGCTTTTACTTATACCACAGTTCACAGGGAAAGATAAATTTTTTAAAAAATCAAAGAAATTTAAACCAATTAATATCATCACTACTGCAGAAATCTCCTGACAAAAACAACATTTACTCAAACGGATCACACAACAGTTTTCACCAGGCAGTAGCAAACACCTTTATCATAGAAACCATGTATGCAAAAGGATGGAAGCTTATGTAAATATGTACGTTTCACACAGCATACATGCACAAAAACAGTGTATGTTATGTTTGCTCAGAAATTTTTTCAGAAAAAAAAAGAAGCAAAGCAACATTCACTGTCAGACTGTCCATCTGACACTGGTGCTGCTGTCTTTTCTCTGAAAGCATCCCCTGGTCCCCAGCTGAACAGGTTCATTCCAAAGAGCTACAGCTGTCCAGCTGTCATACGGCAAAAGGAGCAGCATTCAAGGTCAGCAGTCCCATTGTCATCCTCTAACACGCTGTCGAGCTCCTGACACACAACCTGCACACGTACACATAAAATGTCACTCTTTCCTTGACACAAGAATTCTCCATTCCCTCTTCACAGGCCCTTACTGCTGTCCCTCTCTACCTATATTACTCATTGTCCACATTTTTCCATGAGGGCACGTTTCCATTTCTGATGCAGGCACTACCCATGCCCTTATCTTTTGCTATAACCAAAACTGGAACGTGGTATTGAAGTGGTTGATCCAAACCAGTCCAGGAATTTGTCTACCACAGCTGACTGGGCAGAAATAAGGACAGTCCTTAGAAGAGGGCATCCCTATCCAAATCCTTCAGTCACCAAAATGCTTACGACCAGCCTCTTGGACAGCAACCAGTGCTCCCACTATAGTCTGTTACTGTGACATGGCATCCCAGTAGTTTTAGCTGATGCACAAAGGACAGCCTTTGAACATGCCCTTTACTTGCAACATCCTAGATATCTAAGGTTCAGCTTCACCACAGATGCTCTATTTTGTGGTTTCATTTCTGTCATATTTCATTAGCATATATTAAGTATTAAATAATATTTTTAATAAAAAAATAAATATGGAGGGGGCTTTATGCCTCAAAGTCATTAAAATATTGAACTTCCCACTATGTCATTAGCTGTGTACGTCTGCTGAGTCTTTAATCACATTTTGAAGAACAAGAAATCACAGACATGGAAACCACATGAAAGAAATGGCCTCAATCCAAAAGGAAATAAAGTATCATCCTAAACTATATAACTCAGTAGTAGTTTAATTATAGCTTGCCTAATTATACCTTATAACACTACTCTATGATATTGTAGTATAAAATCAACTCTCAAATATGTACACACGCACACAAAACCTGTATTAAAAAAGCATTATGCCTATGCTATACACAAGAAAGTCAGAAGTTCACAGTCAGCCAAGAAACATGCCATATGTCCTCCATGTACTTCACCCCATGAAATGCTACCACAACAATCTTCTGAAGAATCCAGCTGCGGCAAAGTGGTGGATAACATACGGTACACCTCAACTATCTACAAACTTTTTCAGTTTGTTCTCCTCTTGAAATGTTGATGTGTTTGAATATAACTCTTGGCATAAAGATTTCTTCGGAGAAGTACTGTTTCCAAGAAAGAAAGAAAAAAATATCATACGCTGAAGTCCTAAAAATACAGAGAATCATGGTGGAAATAAATGAGAAAAACCTGGTTAAATTAGGGTCTTTGTACTGGACAGCTCAGATAAAAGACTAGTAAAGCTCACTTTCACTTTCTGTGGGTTCAAATTTACAGGTAAGGTATTTAGATATCCACTAGAGTCCAAGAAAATGTCTATATGGAAATGTGTTCATAACAGTTTCAAGCCATGTACTGACTGCATAAAGTGTCTTATAAAACTCCAGGTCAACATCGAACTGCTATAGAAATACTGAGCCAATACATTAAGATACAGGAAACTATAAATATTTCCCTCTTTAATCTCCAGATGATGACGGACTTTATTAAGCAGATGCCACCCATCTTTCATTTCAGTTAGCTGAAAGAACCAATTAGATGCACGTTTTCATAATGAAAATGTGAATTCAATGTGAAGCTTTGTCTAACAACAGGCTTGTACAGCAAAGCCTACGCAGAGTTAAGCCATGGTCTCTGAGGGCTCCTCCTGGCACAGACTGCTAATGTAGGATAGGGAGTGACTATAACTGCATGCGTCCACAGATGTAAAAGGCAAAAGGCCAACAGATAACAACGAAAGCAGCTGCAGTCATAGCTGCAGGGTGGGAGGAAGAAACATAAGTTTCTGGTTAGCAAAACCTATAATCACTCAATTTCCGAGTTAGAAAAATGCTTAATCTTTTTCATTCAGTATTCTCAAGAAAGCAAGACTTTAAGTGTACTCTTACACAACAGAATTGCAAGCTTTTAGAAAACCCACTGACACTAGTAGGAGAAGCCTACCATGAGAGCTATGAACACTGGCTAGCCATGCGGACCATCCAGAGGACAGCCTGTGGGTCATACCAGGCACATGGGACACTTCCGTCACCTGGAGGAGATGCAGAACAGCTGCTCAAGCAGTGATTGCAGACCTAGCAGCTGAACACCTCCTCCTGAACACAGTCCAGGATACAACATAGATGCCACTGCTGCAGTGGCCCTGGGGGGATGACATTTGCTGCCAAGGATGGAGGGAAGCACTTTTCAGGTCCTGGATCCCTCTTTTTAGCCCAAAAACTTCCTACCATCCTACCCCTTAGGCCATATCAAAATAAGTTCCTCCAAACAGATTTTAAGCCAAATTTAATTCAATATATAGGCTTACAGAAAACAGTCTTCTATGAGAAAATGAACTGTATCCATATTTAATTTTTTTAAGTCCCATGGAAACCAATTAAATTAATTAACCTCTCTCCATCAACTTTCTTATTAAAGCTGCCCTAACGTGCAAGAACATGAAGATGGAAGAGGCTAGATCATTTTCCTACTCTAAGCTGTAAAAAAAAAACTAAAATGAATTAATGGACAGAGTAATCAGCATGAGCAGTGAAAAATGCTTCCATATTAAAAACACTTTAGTGTTAAACAGAAGATACCTGGACTGTGGACTCTTTGAAAATAATCACTTTTTTAATCCATCCATCACAGAGTCTTAAAATAAAATTTACCATGTTTGCATCCCAGGAATAACTCTATTATTCTCAGATTTTAGGGACTGAGTAATCAAGTTGAGCGTCACTTCAGACCTCCTCTATAACAGTCCACACAAATTAGTTTCTTCATATTCGGATTCCAGATTTTATAGAAGCTCTTCTTGTACTTCCAACTACAAAACTATAACTAAACACCACCCTATGTCAAGAAGCTTCCTCTTACCCACACTTGCATTTCGTATTTCTATTTATCAAGTTCCTTTTTTTTTTTTCCTGTTAACTCAAACAAGCAGACCATTTTTAACCCCTCAGGGTAAAACATTTTCTGATTCTTGAATAAGCTTCCCTCATTTTCTTTAAACCCTCCACAAGCTGACATATTTTTCAATATAAGACACCAAACTGACTCATTCCAGCATGGAGTCTCACTAACAAAATACACAGCAGGAAAAACACCTCTATTTCTGCCCGGTACTCACCCGTGCAGAGGCATACTGTAGGCTCATCCCCTGTATGAAATGGGGATTGGTTACCCACTACTTCAGTAAGTCACTGTTTTTCTAATGTAGTTTAAGGGTGACCTAAATCTTGGCTTCCTATTCATGCGATATTTCATTTAGCTTATTAAAATGAATCCTGTACAAGTGAGTTCATCTTATTATGCAGCACAGATCACTCTGAAATTGAATTCCTCTCATTATGTATACACTAACAACCTTTTTGTTCATCTAGAATCTGAAAGTTTAAGAACTCATTTTTTAAAAGAAGTGATGCTAGTCATGGCCACAGTGCTTTCCACACCATTATCTGTTAAGGGGTCAAACTGTGACACACACATGCTATGTAATAACATAGGGGAGATCAGATTTAAAACACAAATACCTCAGAGAGAAGATTTTTTCTTCTTATGAATAGAGTTGAGAGGCTAAAATACCATTAGCTATGAGAAATCTAATGTTAATCTGAAGTCATGTTACCGAATCTGAAATTAATTCAGCTGCCAAGAAATCGTTGCCATCATTTGATACACAGAAAACAAGATTTCCCTTGTTCGACCACGTGGGACAGTGGATTATCAAAGTTCAAAAAACAAAAGGAAGATCAGCAGCATTCCCTTAGCTCACAGAATAAGATTGTCAGCTCATGCAATTTGCATTATCTTGGGCACTGCAGACATAACTAACTCACATGAAGACTTTCGGTTCTTAATTTCCACAACTGTAAACACTTTTAATTTGAGGATGCTTTGTGAATGCAGAACTTTGATCTCGCATGGCCATTCCTAAGATGTAGCCAGCCTGCACACCTGCTTCCAGGCATGGGCAAAATCTTATGTCCAGGAAGAACATAAGATACTGTCCCCAAAAAATATTCTTCCCGCGCCGTACCATTTTCATATCAGAATTTCTGCATACTTAATAACACTCATTGGATTTCACTTCCATAAGCTTGTCCTGCATTCCCTTGAAAACATACACGCTTTTAAACTTCACCACACACTTTAGCATGAAGCTTCAAGTTTACATACCCATTGCACGAAGAACATGTTAGAAAACTTTTTTTTTTTTTAAACTGGCTACACCTAATTTCATTTGTCACAGCCAGTGACAATCAATAAGCACAGATCATGTATTTTAAGCACAAAACCCAACATACCAATAGTATTTTTGACTGTATTTTTCACATCACAACTGATCTAGAGAATGTATACATTGGGGAGGCAAAAATCCTTTAAACCAAAAATCTTTAAAACTTGATAATTACATTTTGTGACAGCACTAATTCCTTCCATCAAGTTGTGTGAATAATTCAAATTAAGTACAGCCTTCTCTCTTAAATCCACAACTTTAAGTGACTTCCACCATTAAAATCTTTTAGGTATCTATGCCTTACTGTACCCAAGCACTGATATCACCAATTTCATGTCTTGAACTAATACTTCATTTCAATACAGCCTAAGGGAGGGGAAATAACAGCATACCTGAGACCTCTAGCATGAACCAAAAAAATTAGAAACAAAAATCCAAAGAAGGGAGAGCTGCTGAAATGGTGTTTTAAATACACTTTAAATATTTTAGTCAATGAATAATTTATTAAAAAATTTTCAGTATTTATTTAAAAAATACAGGGATTAGTTCTCAAATTTTGTATCTGCAGATTATCTTCTTCATCTCCATCACTTGCCTGGTCTGTGCTTTCTAGGGAAGACTGCTGAAACCACAGTAACAGCCTGAATTACTTATGGATTTAGGGAGAGATTAACCCAGCTTTTCAGTAATGATAGTATTTTCTCAAAAGCCCATGGAGGTCATGACTAGCTTTAATGACATATTGTTTATTACATTCAGGACATTGACAAAATGTGATTTAGATGAACGACGTACTTCAGCATGGAAAACATTGTTGTGAATTGTGCACCTTACTCAGCTCTTCAAAAGATGACAGCCTGTTCCTCTGCAGCAATCACAAGTAATGATATTCCTTTCAACTACACTAACTCATATACACCATAAAGTAGGCCAGGAGCTGCCAGAAAGCTATTGTCTTGCTAGAAGTATATGCCATCCCCCCTCCTCCTGTGGTTTCAAATCCAGCAAGATCTCCCCAACAGATAGAAACAGTGAAGTGTCAGATGAGGATAGAGGATGAGCGCAAACCAGAAAGCTAGCTAAAGGGTACAGCTGCTTACATGGCAGGGGTTTGGGGAGACAGACAGCTAACAAGGCATGCAGGGTAAAACCAGCCCATGAGCGCTAAGACCCCAAAGATGAATGAGCTGGAAAGCACACAGTTCCTCTTGCTGGAATAGACCTAGGAGACCTGCTCCTTGTGAAAACTTCGCTGCACAAGCTGTTGTTTCAGGTACGGTATAAAAAGAAGGTCCCAAATCCAAAGCTGCTAGGCTGAGCAAATGAAGGAAAGGATCAGAGGATCTGCATTGTTCTGGTGAAACAGAAGACTCACATGCTGCTCCATTTGAACAGAGCGCGCAAAAGAGACAGAAAGTAAAAACAGCATAAAAGGCTGAAATACATGGGGAGCCTGTCAAACTGCTTGCAATACTTCCTTATGGTGAACGAAGGGTAAGCACCAGGACAGATGGCATAAACTTTTAAAGCCTATCGGTGGGGTTTTTTTCTTTTGTAATCAGATGTAGCTGTAGAGATTAGCACAACATAGTAAACAATTTGAGGATTACACTGAAATTCAAATTCATCTCTGTATGTATCTACTCCTAGACAAATAAACAAATATGAAATATATTCTGTTTCATCTTCAGCCAGGATACTATTTCAATTTCCATCAAATCTGACCTCTCCAGTAAATGCCACTCAGTAGGAAAACCCTCAGGGCATTAAATGGACAAAGTGAGGCATGCAAACACTCCATGCTAGCACAGCACGTGTCTCCATGGGTCTTAAATTGATTTTGAAAACTAGATTCATGACAAAACATTGCACTTTATAAAAATCTTCCCAGAATGATATGAAAGGCTATGACCTAGCATTCGTTACAGGAAAAACACCTGTTCAGTTTTCATGCACTGATTAACTAATGGCAAAAATCTAGTTAACAGAGAAAAAAAAAAGAAAACAACACTCATGGCAAAATATCTCCTGAAATAATTTCACCTATACATATCGCAGTGACTGGCATCTTTCCCTTAATACCATGAATGTATGTAGAATATTACTTTGTTCAGTTATATTGACTTCCCTAGGAACATACTTAGAGTAAGAATTGTAGGACAGGGAATAAAGAGAATCACATTTTGTTCATAATAGCTTTTGACCTGGGAATTCAGAAGATATCTAAGCAGCATATTCTGGTTAATTTACTTTGATATGTGACGATTAACTCCAGGGAAATAAAAATAATACATTCAAGGATTCTTTCTACCACCCCTGTAATTGTTTCTATTGTCACAGATTCATTAAATCCCTCTGGTAAACCCCTAAGTATTATAGGTCTGCGGTATTCAAGATAATAAAGTAGCCCATGAAACAACTTTCCTGAATAACAATCATTCATAATTGATAAGTTACGAAAGGTCTTTTTAATACACATACACAGTAACCAGAGCACAACTGAAGTGCAACCAGCACTGACTGAAGCACAATTAACATGAATAAAGGCAAAACTATCACAGTGCCAAAGCAAGAATCCCAGCTTAAAAAGGATGCTTCACCCTTAAGTCACTTTGTTGTACCCTACATACCAGTTTCTCTCAGCTGAAATTTTCATTCCAATAAACAGGTGCATTTTCTGCACACAAGCTCAGCAAATGGTTTTACAGGAACACAGCAATGCACACCTGTCTGACAGAGCAAACCAAGCTCATTTTATATATAAACATGCTCTGTTTATCGTGCCCTGCCCAAACTGTTTTCCAAAATAAATAACCACATGAGGAGGTTTTTGCTGTTGTTACTGCGCCAAACACTCACACTCTATCATTATTTTTCACAGTCACTCTTCAATATTTATTCTGTATGTTCTCCACCATAAATTGCGATCAGCTACAGTTCAGAAACATAATATGCTTTCTAAATCTTAGCATAAAGACTGAAGTACTGAAACTTACTGTTCCATATGTCTGTTAAGCTTCTCTCGACACAAAGACTCCCTTGCTTTATTTCTAAGCTCATTTTCTACTAGAGCAACAAACCACTTAAAACACTTTGGTAGGATTGTACACTATTTGAATACAAATATTTGGATTTTGTATTCACTACTAATTGGTGTTTTGCTATTGCACAGAAAAACAGATGCCTCTATCTGAAGTTCTTTCCTACTTCTCTACTTCTAACACGCCTCCTTAAACCAGAGGTACCAGAGAGCTGTTGAATGGCAACAGAGCGTAGTTTACTAGTTTCCCATCTTCAGCTGGGTATCTGTAACTGGGATTTTCCTTGGTTACTTACACTATGGCCAGCCCAATACACTGTTCACTATGTTGGCATGGCTTCTGTTCTTCCAAGCACTTAGGGTGCATTAGTTCAAAGCAAAACCAATTAATCTGCACCTTCTTGACAGTGGGGTTTGTTTGGGCTTTCCCCATGCTTTTCTGACACCACACAACAGAAAGAAGTCAAGTCTGGCTTGCTTTGCTTCTGCTGATAGGTTTGCTGGATGTCAGTGAAAACAGACTAACTTAAACACAATACCTGCTAGCTTTTCAGTCAAAAGCTGAGTTTAACAAAAGCTCCGTACCTGCAACATGCTTCCTTGAGGACTTCAGGTAGGTAAGTATTAAAAACAAAAAGAAAGCCAAATCTTCAGGTGGTGTAAATGGATACAGCATACAGGCTTAAACAAATCAATTCTCATCAGGCAGGTGTCAGTCCAACGCCCTGAATGAGTGCTCCACCCTACGCTTTTGGAAAAGGTGATATAAAAATAACCCAGGGGGAGAGAGGAAGACCATTAAAAAAAAAAACAAAAAACAAAAAACAACACCACCACCACCACACACCACAAAAAAAACCCCACAACTTAAAAAAAAAAACATTCAGGCCTTTTTCTCACATATCATTATGAGCACCAGATCTAACAAGGCCTAGTTACCTACAGATTTGCATGTTGTGGTTAGTTCATCTTAATGTCTAAGAAGCTCCCAGCAGCCAGGACACATATAAGACTCCTCTCCTAGTCTGACTCTTTGATACTGATCATAGAATGAGCTCACCAGGCAGCTTTTCTCTCAGCCAGAGAACGAGTCTCTCTCTCCTCTGATTTCGCAAAACTTATTAAAACTTTAATTAAGTTTTAAGACTTCCATTCTTTTGTCAAATATTGCTGAAAGTAACCATCAAGTTCAAAGATATCTGGTGCAGATTAATATACAAACAATACACCAGGACAGTAGGATAGCAAGTATTGTTTCCTTAGGAAATCAGGAGAAGCTATTTCCACTGTATTGTGTTTTCATCTGTCCTCTGAGCAACACAATTTACCAAAGGTTTGCGAGCTTCATTTTCAACTTCCAGGACAGAAAACCAGTTTCAAGAGGAATGGAGAAGAACCAACAATATACTAAGGGAGAGCTGCTAAAGGCACCGTACTTCAAAAGCTGTTGCGTTGCCAGCCTACTCCATTCTTCTTTCACTCAGCCATCAGTAGTCACTGCTCAGCCTAACAAATACAAAGCCAAACAGCAGCGACAAGCAATAGGTGCATTTGGCTCCATTGAAGGAAGCAGTACTATTACCCTAGCTGAGGATCTAGACCCATAAGCTTACATTTGTAAACAGCTTTTAATTCCTTCATTATCTATTACTAAAAAAATTTCCATAGATTTTATATAGTTACTGGTTTTACTACCTAAATTAGAAAGAAATAGTGGTTTCTAAAAACTAGTAACAAAACCTGAGCAACAAAAGGAGTGCAAATCCCGGTATCTTTTCTTTTTTCTTTTTTTTTTTTTTTTAACTGGGGGGTGAGGGGGTGGGCCATCTTCACTGTCCTTTCAAGCCTTCCTCAAATCCTTGACTTGAAACAGTTACTCAGATCCTCACAGTTCCTCACCAATAGATCTCATGCCTCTCTCAAGCGGTTCTGTGTCATGTCAAGTCTTGTTTTATTTTAACTGTACAAACTCTTTATGACAAGGACTTAGTCTATATTTAGAAAATGCTGCATAAAGATATAGTGCTGTGTAAGTGTTTTACGATTTCGCTGCTGTTCAACTTCAGCATTTTGGAAGCCACATGCATTGTCCTGGGCAATTGCAAACTATAAGGAAAAAAGAATCATTAATGTGAGTAGAGAATTTTTTCCTTCACACATACTTTTTTTCCCTTGACTATTTTCCAAGCATACAGAATCACAATAAAATAGCTACACTGCAGGATCTCAATCAAATTCAAATGAAAGTATGAGAAAATGGACAGAAACTAAAATTCTCACACCCTTTTCCAACACTAACTTCTTGCTTACCTTCTTCAATGAATAGTATCATCCTAAGGCCCTCTTAAACTAAGACTACAAATAACGTTGTGTATTGCTAATATACAGCTTTCAGAAACATCTTGCCCACAACATACTAAACTTCTTAAAACCAGGATGAGTAGTATTTTTTTGTTGTGTTATCTTCTCCCCCCCCAGTTATTAAGTATTTAGAGATCTGAGAGTAGATTTTAAAAGCTGTGAGTTTATGTCTGGATTTTACTGTACTAGAGCAAGTAAATGAAAGAAATCCTTTTTTCTGAACCATTCACTATTCCACAGCTAGAACAGAGAGTAGCTTTCAACTGAAAGCACAACAGCTTACCTTCTGACTTTCACAAAGAATATTGGTATTTTATATATATATGTGTAGGTATACACTATTTACCACAGAAAATTGATCCCTACGGTGTCTAGGGAATATTACGTATCCCTGTAGGCAACTCACAGGATGGGTTAGCTAAAAACTTCATTCAAGTCTTATTAATGTCCTAGTCTTCTTCACCTGCTAACACTCTTAATTTGAAACTACTATAGGCATAAATGATATGCGTCTCTTGACAAAAGATTCAGATGCATAATCAAGTTATTAGGCCTTTAGCTATGCCACATAAGGTTGCTGTTTGCATGCTCTTAGCTCACGACAAACACTAAATGAAAAAAGTTGAAACTAAGTTTTCTGTATGTTAAAAATACACACAAGTGTAGCAGAGCTGCAGATCTGACAGTTTAAAACAGCCTTGTAGCTTCTAGTTCTGATTTCTGCCTGTTAAAAGTTTAATCTGTAACAAAACCTATCATTAACAGACAGTTGTGCATTACTCCTTTATTAAGGGCCATGAGCAAGTACTAAAGGCTGGTGTGAAATTTGCTGAGACCCTGCCACAGACAGTCAGCCACCAAAAACATATTTGACCAAGATCAGGACGTTAAGATGAGGGCTTAGAGAGGATAGAGATTACCTTGTGGCTAATGTGACTAATCCCTGAATTTCTTCTAACAGCCTTTTTGTGGTAGAGTAGAACAAAGGCACAGAGCTGGGAGAACATAACAGCTGATTTTTCTTTCATTCCCCACCATCTCACTATGTCTTTTTCTTCCCTGTCTCAGTGGATGCCCCAGAGTTTGCTAGGTATAAAATAAAGATTACCAGATAAAAAGAAGCCATTTGTGGTGCAAACTCTTAACAGCTGACAAACTAATGTCTCTATATTCCTTCTACTTCCTCCTCATCTACTCCATATGTATGTTTTCCACAACACTCTTCTCAATTTTATTTTGAAACACAGTTTTCCCAAATCTTATGTTCCTCTACTTTCCCATTATTCATCAACTTCTGAAAATTTAAAATCCAGGCAATCATTTTAACATCCCTGGTCTTTTTAACCCCTGCTCCAGTTGGACTTCATAAAAACTCTAAATGCCTTGTTTCCCACCAGATATTGTGCCCTTGCATAATTACCATTAGTATAGAATAGGTGCCTATAGGTACAGAACAGTTTATTTTCGGACACACTGAACTTTTTCACGTCAATTGCATTTGCAGTGTTTTGACCATTCTGAAACTCCTATTCTTACTCTTCTGGACTCTCAACTCATTGTAAGAAAAATTTTGATAACCCAATTTTTAGAGGTACTAAGAATTTAATGATGTAACAAAAAACATCAAAACAGTACATGCTCGGTAACTTTTGAAAACCAGTCCTTGACAAAAACAAATGCTGTACAAAGCAAACCAACAGACACTTAAGTATTATTTAAGGGTATAATCAAGGCCTCATTAAAATCAGTAGCAGTTTTGCCACTGGCTCATGGAGCCAAGTATTCTCACAGAGCTTATAGCTGCTACATTAAAAAAATGGGTTCAAAATACTAACAAATTAGGATGCTTGAGTCTTCTACCCACAGTATAATCGCTGCACTAACTACAGACACAAAATGCTAGAGAATTCACACAAAACAAAACCATATTATTTTGCTACTCACAATGAGGGCAGAGCCTGCTGTCACCTTTGCACACCACATTCCTTATACCACATCTACTTTTACATTGGGAAACAGCAAAACCAAAGAGAAGAGAAGACACCTACATAGCTCTCCCACCCCAGGATCCTTGGCAGCTCATTAACCTCTAACAGAAGGAATGTAGGTGGAGCAATTAGAATGCCTTCATAGACTGCCTCTGGAAGACGTACAGGTGTGCCTTCACATACAACACGGTTTTTTTCCAAGTAGCCAAGTAGTCATGCAACAAGCGATTATACACGATGTTTGCACTTCTACATGCATATCAAAACCAACATTTGTGGTACATGATATCAATTTGTAAATGCCATTTCCTACAGATGCTCTGTGTCTCAACAATACTTGTTTTAAATATCAATACATACTATATTTTTAATAGTTCTTGATACTTATTATCTATAGCTACTTTGTCATTTTAAGCACAATTGATAGCTTGCTCTCACAGCCGAAGGCATAATCTGCTCTCAAGGTGTTTGAGAGGTCTGTGAATCTGAAAGAATGTAGAATGTACATTGACTTGCAGCATCACTTTAAATAAATATGGAGAAAGCCACATCATTTTTCCTATTGCCATATTCTGCCAGTCACCTCCCTTCAGCAGTATCAAGAGAAAAAACATTAATAT
Organism: Harpia harpyja; assembly: GCF_026419915.1. Lineage (NCBI taxonomy): Eukaryota > Metazoa > Chordata > Aves > Accipitriformes > Accipitridae > Harpia > Harpia harpyja. The sequence goes on from NC_068941.1 coordinate 38,548,570, forward strand.
ATCATTGGAAGAATCTGCTTACTAAGGCAGTTTATTAATATTTCTGAATACTGCAAACAAAATCAGCTTGTTAGCACTTTCATCCTTTCAGTATATAGATTAAGTTCTTATTTAAAGCTTCTGTGTTAACAGCAGAATAAATATTATTTTTCTTGCACAACTAATGTAATAAGTATGGTGACAATTAATGAAGAAAATGAAAGGCAATCTTATTTTTGGCAGGACTGTTACTCTATTTCCATTGTACTTGTGCCACAACATGTTCAGTTGGTCATCAAGAATCCAGCCAGCATATTTTAAAGTTGTAAAACCTGTTAAAACAGTCACCAAGGCTCCTATTCAAATCAGTAGCAGTTCTGCCACTGCCTTAAATAGCCAAAACGTCTCTGAGAATTTATAGCAAAAATTCATTCTTCTCTCTCCTCGCTAGTCATATCGTAAAAAATGACTACAAACCACTTTATATGAATGAATAAACAAATAAGTGAGCCAGGAGAGTTCAGAAATATACCCCCCAGGCTGGCATTGCACTAAATATAGCTAGAATACACTGTAGAATTTGGAACTACTACCTAGCACACAGAACAAGATACAAAGCACAGAATGCTGGTTTAGTTGGCTACTGGCAGAGGCTGCCATTACCACCTTAGCACAGCACACGCCTCCTACCACGTTCTGACTTTACCAGGTGACTCCATCTTTCTCAGGGTCTGAGATTTTGCTAGCATGGCTAACGATGACAGGTTAACGTCATTGGAAGGTGACATTTGCACAGATGTCATCGCTTCACAGGTTCTGCTTCAAATGACAAGGTTTAGACTAAGTCACAAGCAACATACAGACGAGGAACCTGTTGAATACTTCTATACTCTCACCCAAATCTAAATCTCACTGTACTATACAAAATCAGTGAATCACTTGAGAGCTGCTGTTTTCACATTAAAACATTTGTAGAGATCACATCAAGATGGCACATCAAAGAAGAAGCAGGAAAGAGGCCTGAGAGCGAGAGTGAAAGCAGCAAAAACAGAGAAGAAAGCCGGAGCTGGAAATGCACTAGAACCAATCAATGTATTTTCAGATGCAATGATTTGCACTACCAAAATGTATAGGCAAAGAATATTTTTTAAAGCTTCCTACCAGTCTGTCACAACTGGTTCTTCACACTGGAAGGCAGCTGTGACTCTTATAAGCATTACTGACTGAGCTGGATCTCAAATTCCTGATATGCTAGAGCATTATAAAAAATTAAGTGGTATTTCCTTAAATAATGTAAAAGTGTCTTTACATTCTAGGAGCGCTGAACTGCTTTCTCTCAAACTTAACAAAATAAAATCCAGGAAAAGCTTTTTCTCCTAGACTGAAAAAAAAAAATCTGCTAGTAACTAGTCTTTATAGAGAAAATGCTGCATAACTTTACACTCAAATCCTGCAACTGGATCTGTAGGAAGTTTCCACACCTATGCCAAATTACAAAAAAAAAAAAAAAAAAAAAACCTATACTAACACAATTAAGTCATTAAGATAAGACTGTGGGACTTGGGATGCATATTCCAGTTCAGCTGTCTTTATCACAAATCAACTGTGTGACTTCAATGCAATCACTGCTTCAATTTCCCATCTATGAAGAAAATAATTACATTCATACCTCAATACTCACAGGGGCTTTCATAGCAATAACCTGGGCAAAAAAGTAGTACCATCTATAGTCAACTTAGAACATCTGGATACAAAAACATGATCATTCAGATCTTATAATACACCTCAGTAACTTATTTAGGGTATTTTTTTTTTCTTTTTTCAGTCTTTGTGCAGAATTACAAAACACATGCAACAGACTACAGCGCACATTTTAAAAATTTCTTACTTGTTGCACATCCAGGACTTTTCTGCTTTTGCTTGCCTGTGGTTTCTTTTCCCTTACGCTATCATTGTATTTTATTATAAAACAACTATCCCGTACAGGACATCACATTTCAGGTAAAAGCAGCAGTCTTTGTATGAAACATTAACATTTTGTTGCCATACAATGGAGAAATTATACTAGTCTTCAGTCACAGAGTGTGCGAGTTTATATTGTCTAAGCAATACACATGTAGTGCAGTAAGAACAAGTCAAAAAGTGGTAAGTACAAGGAACCACACGTTTAACTAGCGAACAGCTATGGAGTTTTAATACAGTTGCATGTAAAATATATGGCTGCATCTTCCATAATCTCAAAGTTATAGGCCCTTGCTGAAGCATAGGAATATACATGAAATGTTACAAGTACAAATCACACTACACATTTTAAGTGCTTGCAAGTTCTGTATTATACATGCCATCTCACACAGCCAGCGCATTCAATAGCTGAAATCTAATACAAAAGTATATTTACTTTATCAAGGTAACCCAGTTTACTACCATTGCAGAAAACTGTCAAATAAATGCAATAATGAGAGAAAAGCCTGATGAAGCTGCATAGTTATTTCTCAGGAAACAAATGCAGGCCCTACTTGCTATTACTTATGTATACGTTTCCTCTTGTCTCCCCATCCTGTGTGAGCCCCTTCAATTGCAGCAAAACTACTCACAAGGGGAAGAACTAAGGCACTGAATCTTGTAACAAGCAGTAACTTCTGCAAGGTAGAGGATATAGTTAGGTTCTTGCCCCTAACAAGCTGGTAGTTATTCCAAAAATAAAGTATGCACTGCTTATTAATTTGACTTGAAGTGTCTATAAGGTTTCTTTTCCATTAATGCTTTCACTGACACACAAATGCTATTTCATCTCATGCTTTACTTGTATTAATCAACCTCAGAAAAACAGCTGTGCAGTTTTTACTTCTTACCTTGCCTCAAAGGTCTGTAACACCTGGCAAATACACATCCTCCTTATATTAGGACACCTCCAGAAGTACAGTGAAAACAATCCAGGAACTTAAACTCTACAAAAATGTCATGTCCTCAGAACGTGCAGATATTTATGTTTTTCAAAATCTACCATTATTTATTTTGACAAAACACTTTTCTCAGTGACTTGTATCTGTGCAATTCACCAACACCACATAAAAACCATATATTGGCCTTATGCATGCAATTCTGACCTTCCAAATACTCCAGATGGGCTAATCCAACAAAGCCATAGTATCTTCTATGAACCTTCATGGAAGAGTGGGAATTTGTCCAGATGGAGCAACACCTCTACATCTCCCTTGCAATTTATGAAACACTCTATCTAGCGAACAAAAACATTGCCAAATTTATTTTAAGTTGTTCAACATCCAGCTATTAACCACAAAGGCTTATGTGAGGCATTAGGCTTGAATCAAGACGGACAAACTCAACCACACACAGCTTACGCAGCATGAGAGAACGTGCTCTCTCACAACCATATGCTTAGATCTGATGATACAAGATGCTTTTCAGCATCTTCCAACAGACTTAAATACCAAACGCCATCTCTTGTAACCCAGTCATGGTACATACCCTGTGTACTGTTCCAGGTCCTCCTCCTGTTACAGCTCCCCATGTCTGTCCCCCTACTCAGGCCTGCACCAAGGTCTCCAGAAGGCAGGCCTTGCTCAAGCCAATGTGCACCAGCTATTCCAAAAAGTCCTGCCAGGGACTACAGCCAGGGCTACAGGACTTCACCCTGTGGGCTGACAGACAACTTTCCCACTGAACTAAATTCCCTCACCAAAATGCCGCAGAAAGCTGCTGCACTTAGTAGCCCTCCAAGCCAAACTGGGGAAGTTCTTCAAACTACAGGGACCATTGCACTCCGCACTCCAAGGGGTAAAGGAACCCCAATTTGCAGAAAATATCCCTTGTTTGTACAACACGCTTTCAGCGGATCCTGGACAGCCATGTGTTATTACCTTCTCCTGAGACAATGCTGCCTATTTAGGGGATGTTGCTTTCCATTTGGGATGCTAGAGATGAATAACAACTTCAGGGTGAAAAGATTCGTCATCATCATGTCTCTAAGAGGACTTTCTAAGGCTAGTCGTTCCTCAGGGTTATTCCAGGTCTGAGTCAGCCCTTCCCATCTCCATTTCTAAGAAAACATTCTTGAAATATTTTTTACTGTTTCTGCAATAATTCTCTGTTCTACAGCAGCCTCAAAAATCACGGCTAAATCAAGCCACTGCAGAGTTGATCACCAGTGCAAAAAATATTTTATGTAATATTACTACTTCTAGCTAAATACAAATATCGCTGTCTTTTATACCAATTGCATTTGTACTACAGACACATACAATGAGGAGTTGTAAAGAGGACAAGAACACTCCTGAATGATTAGGTGCAATGTCTTTGCTATCTGAGCTTTTCCAGTTCATTAATATTTCACTTTTATATATTCCTCAGCTGCTTTTACAAGATGTTCCTTTCTCTCATTCTTAAGTATGAGCAAGGAGAATTGTTTGAAGTAACTAGTAGACCTTGCCTCACAACCCCACCTCCGTGCCTCCTGAGAGTTTAACATTTCAAGTGCAATATATACTAGATAGAAAAACACATCTGGCATAGAAAAGGATGAGAGAAGATCCTGAGTCTCCCGCCTAGTTCCATTCAACTATAAAGGTGTGCAATAAGAAAATAAAGCGTACTGCAGTTTCTCTCTATGCCAAGACACTTACTGTTGTCAATCTCGAAGGCAAGGGGGAAACGTAAAGCTGTGGGGGGTTCCCTTCTCTGTGGAAAAGCAGAACCACCCCGTTCCTTTGCAAGGCAACTCGCAGCAACATTCTTTTCCTTGCCAAACGTGAAAGATAACCGCTTTCAGCCAGGAGAAGCAACACAAAAACTGTCTAGAGGAAATATGGGATTTTCACGAACCTCTTCCATAATAAGCACTACCATCACCATCTGCTCCACTTTTTAAAAGGCCATGCAATTTTGGAAAACACAGGCAGGAGCATCCAGCTCCTGCCTGCAAATCCAACCCCACGGCAAGGGCCACAACACGACGGCCAGTGCCCCGGCCCTACCCATTCACGTTTCTGAAACCACTTCCCCCTGCCCTCCCCACAGGTTAACTGCAGACTGCTTAACAAACATGGGAGGGGGGCGGGGGAGAACAAGAAACGCCAAAAACAAACAGAAAAAAGGACTTGATCCTCTTCCCCTTCACCTGCAGCGGCGAGGCCGGAGCTGACTCCCAGAGAGAGGTGCAGCCGCCGCGGCACCGGCTCCCCCCGGTGCGCCCCACCGCAGGCCGGGCCCGGCGGGCCCCACACCCCCCCCCGGGCCTCCCCCTCCCCGCCGCCCTGCTGGCGCTGCCTCTGCCTTGGGCTGGGCCGGCCCGCGGGTGACACCTGCGGGCGCCGAGCCCCTGCCCGCCCCGCCACAAAGACGCTTGTGCCGGTGTCCCCCCCGCCCCGCCACCCGCTCCCCGGCCGGCCGCCCTCGCTAATCCCCGCCGCTACCGGAGCGCGGCTCCCGGGGATCAGCGCGGAGCTGCGGCACCGGCAGCCCCGATCCTCCACCGCCGCCGCCACCACTGCAGCCGCGCCGCGGGTCGACGCCCGGCGGCCGGCAGCCGCCGCCCCGCCGGCGGGGAAGGCGAGGCCAGGCGAACGAGGGGGGGGGGGGGTCCGCCCGCGCCCCCGGGCGACACCCGCCCGCATCACCTCAGCACCTGGGAGGCGAGGCGGCCCCCACCGCCGCGCACCCCTGCCCTCTCCCTCCAACAACCCCCCCACCCCACCCCGCCCCGGGGAAACCGCACGCCGGGAACCCGGCGGCGCCCCGCGGCCTGCGCCGGCTTCCCCTCACGCCGCGCGGGCAAGCTCAGCCCGGCGGTAGCGCCCGGGGGACTGACGTGTTACCTGGCCGGGCTCCTCCAGCGCCCAGGGCGCTCGCCGTCCGCCGGCGGGGGCTGGGGACCCTCCTGGCCCCCCCTGCGGCGCCGCCACCGCCCCGCTTGCGCGCTGGGTGGTTTCCTGCGTCCCCCCGGCGCGGGGTGAATAATCCGTCCGGAGCGGCGGCGCCCCAGTCAGTCAGTCATGTTACGGCCGGCCGTGTGCGTGCGTGTGTGTGTGTGTGTGGTGTGTGTGCGAGGCGGGAGGATTGGCGGCGTGTGGGGAGGGAGGCGGCGGGCGGGGGCGGGCCGGGGCGGCGCTTCCGCGCCGGTGCGGTGCGCCTGTGCCCGCGGCGCGATGCGGGGTGGCCTCTCTCTCTCTCTCTCTGCGTGCGTGTGTGTGTGTGTGAGTGAGTGAGTGATGAGTGTGTCCGTACGTGCGGCGTGGCGTGGGGGTGGGTCGCGCGCGCGCACACGCGTGTCGCGCTGCGCGCCCCCGTGTCTGTCCGTGCTCCCCCCCCACGCCCCCGCCGCGTTGCCACCTGCCGGCGCTGCCCCCCGCCGCTGCGGGACCGGTGAGGCGGGGGCCGGGGGGCCGGGGAGGGCCGCCCCCCGGCGGGCTCAGCGCCAGCGCGGGGGGGGGCGGGCAGAGCAGCTTCCCCGGCCTCCTCGGGCGAGAGGGAAACGCGCGGAGTTGGGGGGGGGGGGGGGGAAGTCCGAGTCTCCCCGGGAGGAATTCAGCTCCGCTCCGGTGTGTTTAGACTCACCATCTGCTCAGGGATTTGTATTTGTGTTTTTCCCTTTCCCGTAGGGCGGTGGAGCCGTCTGATTTCACTTCCTCATCCTCTTTTCAGATACGTGTTTTGTAATTATTTTCCAGTTGCACTATCGCCATCCCGGCGCATTGCCCATCCTAGGAAGGGAACAAGGAGACGGCGTTTAAGAAGTAGTCGCCACACCAAAGGCAGGTCTCGTCTGCGCCGCTGCAAGAGCAGGAGTGATTCCCTGGAATATTGGGTCAGGGCAGGGGTCAATTACGTGGCATTTAAATGTAATGAATTAAGTTCCTTATTCAATTCAGAAAGAAAAGGCAAAACAGAGGAATAACCATGTTCTCTGCAACTAATACTTAAGGAATATGATTGAGTTTTCCTACTGGTTTTGCTTGCCAATTTATACAGGATCCTTCCTGCATTACATACCAAAGTGATCTATCTTGCCTCAGTAAGGACGTCATTTGAGTAAAACGAGTGACAATTCACGAGTGACAGACTGCAGATATGTGCCCTGTCCCTTCATGTTACAAAAAATAGCATGCATAATTTGGTGAACTGAAGAAACGCGTTGACTTTGCAGTCGTAAGTCTCCACAGGAACAAAGTGTGTTCTTCATTCCGTAACATCATTCCTCACCCTGAAACTGAACCCAAAGAAATTTTAATTATTAGGCTTACGCAGAGAAATGCAGATCAGAATGAAGTCAATGAGAGTTTTGAAGAATTTTGAGTAAAACACATATACACGGAATACACCTACAACTTAACAGCAACTATGAGGTTCTGCTGAAATTCTGAATAAGAATTGTGTGAGAATGCAGAAGCAGTTGTGTCTGTGTCACATTTGGTATGACAGTGTCAGGAAACTGAATGCTTATAAATGCGTCTTTACAAAAGCTAAACTTTCAAACAAGTGAGTTCATCATACCTAATTATATTTAAATATAACTGTCAATCCCTTCAACATGTTCACAAGACCGTTTGATGAAATGTTGTAACCAAGCCTAAAGGTGTTTCTCTTTCTTCTTGGGCCAGATAATAAAACTAAAACAGATAAAATGTTCTAGGGTCGCAGAGGAAAGTTTGGCGTACGCAGCACACAGCAGCACCACAACGATGCTACATAGAGAGAAACAGATTTTTTAGTACCCTGTCATCGACATTTAAAAGGCAAAAAATCTCATGTGACACTGCCTCAAGAGTAGGTGTGTTTGTTAGTGAAAGTACCTACATTCACAATTTGGGAATTTCAAACAAGAGTATGCAGTAACCAGATTGTTTTACTGAGAGCTAGTTCACAAGCCAGCAAAGCATTTAAGCATGTACTCAACTCTATGCGCATGAGTCGTCTACAATGAAGACTAGGGTATTTGCCGTAAGTAAAATTATGGGTCTGCTTAGCCACTTTATTAAGCTGAGGCAGCCTTGAAGTTAGAGGCAGAGGAATCTGTGTTTTGCTGAATCAGGGTTATCCTAAGAGTCTTGCATGATTTTCAAACTCCATCTCTCACCCTCCTTCTTCCTTGTATTCAGCAGAAGATTCTCAGAGCCTCCTTAATGGTTAACTCCGACTGTCCGGCACGTTTCTATAAGCTCTCCTGCCTGCCGTTGCGCTGAAAGGTGAGCCCCTGTGATTAAGCGGCACTTCCAGACACACTCACAAGTGATGCTTCCAGTGAAGCCGGCGAGGCTTTGATCAGCCCAGTGACACAGACAGATCAACAACAGCCAGCAGCTAGAGGTTGTACGGAATAATGGCAGCTTTTCCAACACTAAATTGCATTCTAGTGAATTGGAGGTGGGAAAAAAGCCCCAAACATTGTAATATGCTTAAGCATCGAGCAATGCCTGATTTGGAGTAGGTTTGCTAACTGAGGCCCCAACAGAGAGCTATGGGAGGTACGGGAGGAGGAACACTTGTGGCCACCACGCCCTGAACCTGCCCAAGCACACACACGTAACCTGATTCTCTGTATGAGGCAGAAAGCCTCTCTGTATGACAGGGTGTTTCACCAAAATCTTCATTAGGTTTTGCTGGCACAATGAAGCTTAAGAGGAAATTCCAAATTCAGAGATGAGCGGATTCACCAGGAGCAAGACATTCATGTTGACTGAGAAATAAATGTTCTCAAAGTCACGCAACTGACATGTACGATTCCCTTGCATCATTTATCTGCTCTTCCCACTCCCTCTCAGTTTGTGTTCGTTCCTTGTTGCGTGACCAATGATTTCACATGATCCCCTGTGCTTGATGCTGCCTCCTTCCTAATAAGTAAGAGGGATGTGTTTTTTTCAAACTTTTATCCCTTTTTTGGTTTTTTCCCACCCCCCACATGTCAGTGTGGGTCCATCACAGGGCAGGCACAGGGGGAGCTTTTTTTCAACTTTCTGTTTCAACAGACATGTCCATCAGGGTCAAGCATGCATCCCTGTGTAACGTTCTTCAAGGCCTCAGCCCTTCATCAAACAGGCATCTGTATTCCCGAGACAAGTCTTCAGTAGAGAGAAGTAAGTGCTAGTCTGCCTTTATTCAACAGACTAGACTCTCAGTGGTCATCTGCATGAGTGACCCTAACTGCATCGAGTTTGGGGCTGGCCATAGCTACCAACAGTCCTTTGGGGGTAAAACAGATTCATCTCTGTTTTGCAGGAGCATTTTACGAGCCTCAGAGGAACCGGTTCTGGGAGGGCAGCTAAGTATGCCAAGCAGTGACTCACGACCACAGGCTGGGGGAGTAACCTAACCTTGGCACTGGGGTACTCCGGAGCATCTTGGGAGGGCCAGGGCATGGATGTATGGCTGTATGGACTTCACTAAAGGCTTTTCTCTAACAATACTCTTTGAGCCAGGTTGGCATTGGGGGTGTTGCTACACCACAGCAACCATGAAGCACTCTTGTCAGGTCCTGGTTTATCTTCCCATCACAGGAGAGGGCAAAGGAGGCCTCCTGTACCAAATTGTTTTCACTCTCCTTTCAAGAAACATCAGTTCAGTGGAGCATTGTCATGCTAATCAATATGTATTGGTTTTGTATTGCATACAATCATATCCACTTACACCTTTGGAGCAAGGATTAATCAGGCGACCTTCCACTTGCTGTATAGTGCCATGTACATGCAATATACTGAATACTGTCACTGAAACCAGGCAGTTTGTTAAAAGCGATGAATTTTATCATGCTAACTCTGCAATCTCAAAGGAGGTTGAAGTCCCCTTTAGTTAATCATAAAAGAATAGTAATCTGAAGCAGTTTTTAAATTCATGCTCATGGGTTTTGTCCCCTGCTTTTAAATAGGCTGTAAATTGATTTATAGTCTCTGTCACTGGGCTCCCTCAGCACCAATGGCACAAATAACACCACCTTTTAGGAATATAACCACCTTCACTACAGAGGCCAGAAAGAACAATTACAATTAGAAAAATAGAATTTCTGTTCATTCAAAAAGATAAATGCTCCTTATACTCTCAAAATTTAGTTTATTAAATTGAATGAAGAAAGGTTATTTGACTATCTCTGTAGTGAGATAACTGACATGAATCTACCTTTGGTGAAAAGTCTCCAGTTTGGCATTAAAAAAGGATCAATCCCCATGCCCTTGCTTTTCTCCTTGTTTAGCCTGTTAAAACAGCTCCGTTCATCTATTTTGGCTTTGCTATTTCTTTTCAAACAGATTCAAACAGTTAAGGCAGGTATTGTTATCATTCATTGCTGGAAATTGTGATGCCAGTGAATGTATAACTACCACAGAAGGGCAGCAAGAAGATTTCTCTTTAATAAACCAGCTTTGTGAATCTATTTTTTTAGCTAGTCCAATTTTAAGCACTGTCGATATGCAAGCTTCGTGCTTTACTGTTATTGGTATAATCAAAGTAGTAAAAACCTTATCAGCTCTAATATTCGTATAAATTAGCTTAGCAGTATAGTTTGTTTACATTTCCATATAGAAATACACCGTAACTGGAGAACACAGTTTTGTACCAGCGTAAATGTATTTACTTCAACGTTTCTCACTGGCAAAACTGTCTTGGTGAAAAAAAAACACTCCTAACTCAGAGGCATATTTTCCCAATAAAATCTGTACATACTGGCTGAAGGTCCAATCCTACAGTAGGTGAGCAAACTCCTGGTTCTCTATGGTAAACCCTGAAGATCCACATGGATATGTAAATCTGAGGGACTCCAAAGGACTTGGGTATTGTATTTTCACAAACAGCAGCTAATAAAAGCATCCAATGGCCGCCTTGTGTGTTTGCATGCCTTTTTATTTGGACAACAGAAGTCTGCATAAAGTCAGGTTTACTTTTCATTCTGAGCTCTTTCACTTGGAGGATCCCCATGGCAAATATTTTGGTTCTCCAGGCTACCAGGGTATATTTGCTTGTAATTTGTCTGTTCAGCTTTGTAATCTTTGCACTTAAATTGTGGAAATATTTTGGTTTGTCTGGGGATTTTTTTAAAGGTTATTTTTATAACATTTACATGTTTGGCAAAATTGAAGTTGACAAGCATTCTTTTCAGCCTTGTTATTTATCCATTGTACAAAGTGGGAATAGGAAGGAAACCTGCTGAAAGGGAAAACTGCATTTCTATTTGAAACAGATTGAGTGTTAGCATTGAAAACATAGTCTGAGGGTGGTATTCTGTACCAGAAAATAGAGGATTAAAAAAGAATAAGGTATGCCTCATTTTATCATTTCTACCACTCTAATGCATCATCACAGCAGGAGCTTTCCACAGTACCACTGAACCTGGGGGCCTGAGCAAATTCTGCATTTAAGTCTCATTAGTTAGGTTTGCCTTAGGCCTAAATAGCACCTAAAGTTGTTCAGTTAGCATGGAATTATGAAAGTTTTCCTCGTATGTTTAATGAGCAGCAACTTTTCTGCTTTGCAGACAAAAGACCACACACAAGCCAAAAAAAAAGAGGTGGGCATCATCTCAGATTATGCAGAGGAATGTAGGATGTCCAGGTGTAGACACTGATACATGGAAACGTATAAGGCGCACCCATATATTATGCAGTGTAACACCTAAAAGACCAGTTAATGAAAAGGCTTCCAGCACAGATAGACTAAGGGCCCTGCAGTCCATCGTTACAACTGTTACAGGCACTCCATGCTGCAGGTTTTGCTCAGTACTGTTCACCCAGGTAGAGCAATGCCTGCTTTTCAGCACTCCCTTCTGAAATTCTCCCTTTCACTTCTGCTGCTGTAGATCTAATTTCTCCCCTGAAATGCCCATTCTTCATGCACCCGTGAATCGATACTGGCTTTACTGAGGAGAAAACACTTGTTTCTCTACTTCTTTGCCTTGGTAAATTTAAAAAAAAAAAAAATCTGCTAGTAAGACTATCTAGTTAAACTTTAAATATTGGTCAAAGAATAAGAATTAATATCAAAACAAGAAGAATACGTCATATATTTTCTATTACTCAACTGGCTTGTATGATCAATAACCAGCATCTTGGCAACACCCAGAAAAACACAGAAGCTCATTCAGTTACTGATGTTCTTCCACACAGCCTTTCAGTTTGATCTTCAGTAGGGGGAATCTACCTGGAAAAAAATACTGGAAATAAATACACAATAACTTCTGAGTCCCCTCAATGCATTATCTCTGTATATCCACTATGTAGTGGTCACATTGGCAAGAATTTGGAAAGCTGTATGTGGATGATCACCAGTGCTTTTTCAGGAAGGCAAAGGATTTGGTCTTCATATAAAACATCAGCTCTGTATTTCCTCAAGCACAGGAAAAAGCACATTAGTTTTTAGATCTTTAGCAATCACAAAAACAAACCTGTGGCAGACCTTGAATGCCTATACAATGCTAAAGTTGTACCCAAGTAAAAATTAAAGCATTTAGACTTAACTAAAAACTTGAATTTTTTAATCCGGGAAGCAGATTGTTTATGGGCTATTACAATATAATATGTCTGAATATTCAGCGAGCACCTTCCTGTGCCCTATCTAAGGCTGCAGCTGGGGAGTGGATGTAGGGAACTAAATGAACTGACAGTCTCGCATTGCAAGCCCCTTGCTGAGCTGGGGTTAGAGAAAGCTTTCTCAGTCTGACCCTGTTGCCTTCTCCACCGCATCACCCTTACTTTGTATTTGCTACCACGTGCAATGCAGTCTCAGGCAGATACGTGTAAATGTGAGATAGCGGCTTTACAGAGTAGTACTTGCATTGAAATTTCCAAATTTTGTACTGAAGTCTGTAAGAGGTTGGTGCCTTGCATTTCACTTCAGATTGCTATTGCGGCAGGGGCAGCTTCTCTTCATCAGCCATTGCACTGGCTTGTGTGATCACGAGGCTCCAGGAGAGAAGGCATCAAGCCACAAGCTCTCACAATGTGCACTCAAACTGAGATCCAAAGACATGCCAAGAGGCATCCATTTTCACATTCATGTCTATTATGCCTAGCTTCATACTTTGTATTTATGGAAGAGAGGGCATTTTCTTTATTCAAACATCTCATTTTAAAGTTGGTTTCCAAAAACATTCTAGTCTCCATTAGAGATGGATAGTCGCCGAAACTCACATTGTGATTCTGATTTAAGTGCAAGGTCTGCTGCTAGTGGCTGGAAATCTAGTCTGTTTAATGAATTTATTGGGCTTTGGCTCACATGCTAAAGGATATTTATTACTCTATTACATACTCTATTATTACACAGTATTATTGTTATGAACATCACAAACACCCATGATGTATAGCTCTGTCATAGTCAGTGTGAGAAAAAAAATTAGCACACTTCCCCAAATATAGAAATGCTCAGTGTTGCCTCATGCTCTGAATATTTGAACAGCCTCATATTCTGGCTCAGGTCCCTGAAGCACATATCCCTTCCTGGGGAACATGCATCTGGAAAAGAGGATCTATGGTAACAGTACAAGTCTGGCATTCAGTGAAAGGCACCAGCTCCGTACTGCTCTTCTCCTGGGGTAGTTTCTTTCCCAGTTGGTGATCGGTTTAAATGACCTAAGGATGACACCAGAAAGGTCTGTTAATTTCATCCTGGGTAATTTAATTATTTATAGTCACATAAATGTAATAATTGACATTAAACAGCCAAATTTTCAGTAGCATGGATTTCAAAAGCATTAGCAAACACAGCAGCATAGAGGATGCAGGTAGAAAGGTACCAGAAGTTTGTGGAGTTCAGCAGTGCCCAAACATTGCCAAATACATACACTTCACAACTAAATCAATAAGAAAAACTGTTCAAAACACAAAACTAACTTGACTAATATATAGTGATAATAATTCACATGTCACAACGTGTCCTGACTTTTATATCCCTATTAACACTTCCCCTGAGTATAATTTTATATTTATCATGACAATCTTTGAATCATATACAGGTAATAAATGGCTCCTTCTGAGATACATGTACAGAATAGTTATGAAATAAACGCAGGTATTTGTTACCAGCTCTGAACACTAGAGTTTTTCAGATTAGTTTAACTCATCTGTGCCTAGACCCTAGACAATTAAGTGCCATTGGAATGGACGTTAAATAAAAATGGAAAATGAAAACCCGAGTGTTGTAGGAAGTAAAATGTGCCAGTATATTAAATATGTGTTCATTAACACACACATACAAATGCAGCGTGTCTTTCTTTCCCAAGGGTAACAGTAAGTTATGCCTCAACAAGCAGCATGGATTTATGTCCCTAAATGCTTCTCTCTTCAATAAACATTTGTATACCTGCCATGAAACCTGAAGAATCATATGTCCTTTAGTTAATTCCAAGATACTGAATTAATCTTTGAGCAAAAAGTGCATTAGATAATTCTATTCATTAAATGATGATTTAAAAAAACACTAGGACAAGACAAAATATTTTTTCTATATTGTAGGTATAAAGCCTTTTTACACAAACTTGTGGGTTTTTTTTTCTTTGACCAGATCCTATGTTTGAAGTGATTATATATAGGATTCTTTCAGACAGAAATTGTCACTTAGTCTGTGTTTTAGCCCAGCAGGATTCTGGTCTTTGCTGAAAATTTTGGGGACTAAATAAGTCTGAGAGATTCTGGAGAGTATATAGGAGCTAGGGACCTAAATCCAATTAAAATACTAGAAATTGGGTACTAACTCCCACAGACTTCCTCAAATATTCCATCCTAAATGGATGTGCTCTTTAAGACCACACTTTGCTTTGAGTCTATATGAAACATTTCTTTTGTAAAAAGTAGGACCTCTGAAAATACCAACTGATGCCCACAGATTTTATTTAGAAATTATGACTATCACCTGCATTATATAAGACCACAAAATTTTAGCCCTTGCAGAAGACATACTGACTTAGTGAAAAAGAAAGCTTGCTGTCAAAGCTCGTGAGCAAATATACATATATTTTGCTAATACTCAAGTGAAGAATACAAACTTGTATCTGCTGAACTTGATGGCAAAGGTCCCAGTATTTTTAATGGAAGCAGCACTGGAGTCCTATCAGTGGGTGAATTATCTGTAACCACAGTACTAAACACATCCCCTGTGTAAGGATGGTGCTTATGTTTAGAGTCCCAAGAGCTACTCCCTGCCTCTTTGCCAAAAATGGAATTTAGGCCTTAGCTATTAGGAAGAGAGCAGGGCTTGGAGCTGTGTATTTTAAAGCATCTATAGCATTAATAGCCAGAACATAAAATGCAGATGGGAGGACAATTACACCTAATAGCCTTAAAAAGAGAAAGGTAATTACATATATTTGGGGCCTGATCTAAATACTGTTAAAAACACATCAAGAAAAAAAGCAGTTGTCTGCAGAAAGCACCTAGAGTTACTGAACTGCCATTTCTTAACAATTGCTCCCACGCTAGTAGAGGTGGCAATAAAGACGAAATATGAAAATTTGTTCTTCTACAGTAATGGGGTTTTAATTAAAAAAAGGTAGTAAGATATAAATATGTTTTCTAAAAGTATACGTATTCTAAATCGACAAATACATAGAGCACATCCCTGTGAGCAGAGGCAGAATTTTATCCCGTTCCAGCTTTCACCAACTAGCTTTTCCACTAAGACATGCTCTCAGAAGCACTAAAAGAACAAATGATTTACTATTTGCAAATGAAGAAACATGTCTTTAAAAATTATTTAAACTTGCCTTCAAAACGCATGCAGAAAATTCTGAATTATCATTGATAGTATAGGCTGTGTTCAAACAAAACTCGCTGTTAGGCTCAACTATCAACACCACTCTGCTTTAGCTTTTAAATAGTGTGAAAGAGGGTGGGAGAAGAAAGGCAGCAGAAGTGCTAATGCAATTGTTTGATGTGTGTATGCGAGAGGCGGAGAGGAGGAGGCAGGCGTTCTGCTACTCAGGCTACTGGCAATGGGAATTGCTGTGCTTTACACTTCTCCCACACTCTCTTCAGTGGAAAATAATTACAGCTGTACATAAAAATCATACTGTTGATTTTATTGGTCTAACGTTGCCATTACTTACATCTTCACTGAACAGTCCATTTTTCACGGATCTTTTTTTCTGTCCCTCGCTGTACGCTACAGCCAGCAAAGAGAGCTGTGAATGCATCTGCCCCTGCGCCATTCAGTATGGCAGTTTGCCAGTGGAGAGTGACTGACTTCACTTCAAAATGTTTTCTGTTTAATTAGTGTGAAAAAAACCAGCAACCCAATTATCTAAAAGGACCATGCCGGTTCTCTTCACAGCGAGGAAAATAACGCCACCAACATCCTCTAGTGTAGGAATCTAGGTTGTTTTATCCGAAGACTGATCAGATATTTAGCAGCATATTCTTAGAATAACAGGTTTGGCTATAAAGCCTTGAGTTTCATGACTGGCCTACTAGGAGGATGCTGTGTGAGATTTTCAGCCCTTAACGCCTGGGTTCAATCATTTCCCCTGCAAGAAAGCTTCCTCCCAGCCTGCTGCCTACACCTTGCCCATGCCCCTGCACAGCTCCAGAAACCCACAGCGAGACATTGGGTAAAGGACTTTAAAGGAATCAGGACTCGAGGGCTAACAAATAGTTGGGGAAATCTGAAGCAGATATATCCTCAACACAGAACTAATAACAGAAATAATGTCAGGTTTTGCAGCATCCTTCTTGGCTCCAACATCCTGTATCTACCAAAATCAATTGGAAAATTACCTTTTACTTCAGTGTTGGGTCCACTGCAATCTGTTTGTTCCTTGGACTTGATCCAGACTCATTTGTTTCAATTCCACTTACATTAATCTAACTATGCATGGAAGTTGGGCTGAGGGCTGAAGCTGATTTTGCAGAACAGTTCCTTTTATTCTAACAAAATGCCTAAAAATACTATTTCTCCATGTTGTATATAAACCAGTCCAAACCAGTCCATTGATTTATGATTAATTTAAAGTGCATAATTTGAAATACACACTGAAATGTTTTACTTCTAAAAGCCAGAGGCAAAAAAAAAAAAAAAAAATCATTTTCCTTTGCAATAGAAAGCCTGTTACATCAATAGAATTTTATGTGTGCACATATGTAGAAGTTCAGAGTTTTACATAAAATTATTTGGATCTTTCTTACCATATTGTGCGAATACACTCTGACCTACCGCAGGATAAATTTCTAGAAACTCAGACTCTAGCATTTACTCAGGACTTAAAGGAGAGATGATATTTGGCACTGGTTGAAAAACTCATTTGTGCCCATTATTGCAGTATTTATAGAAGAAAGCCTTCTGACAATGATTGTAGAGTACTATTTTCTTGAGAAAAAGACAGGCAGGCGGCCTCCAGGGCCTCACTCTGGTCATGCCAAGGGCCAGATATGCAGGGAAAAAATGAGGGCACCTTTCAGTTTCATTCAGGACTGCTGTTGTCCCTCAGTATTAGGCTGGCTGCTGCCGTGGCCTGGTTGTAAATATGGTTTCGATGCTGGTATGTGGTTAACTGCATATATAGGGATGTTGCCCAAAGAGCTAAAAAGCTGTTTGAAGGCATGGCAAGCATCAAAACATCTACTAGTGCAGTAAGGGGCTTGAGCCAGGAGGTCAGACAGCCACATTCAGATGCCCACTTAACCCGGCTATTTGACACTCAGATAAGCGCAGTAACCTGGAAGCTATTTTCTATTCTTCCTGGTCTACACTGCGTAAATAATTCCACGTTTGTTAGCCCGGTCTTTTACATCTGCAGGCAAGTGCAGTAACCTATGGAGCCAGCATCCAGCTGTCTCCTTCTCAAGGTACGTTCAGATAAACACCTCCAGAAGAAGAAACCGAGGGAGACCTCAGCCCTCCGGAGTATCTACTAGCCTGTTTGTCAGGACAGTCCCTCTGAGGAGCAAATCATAGGGATTCATGTTTTTGTGAAACAAGCAGGACAGGAACATGAACTTGGGCCTCTCACATGCGGCTGCTTTAATCACAAGCTACTGGAAACTGGGCAGTGTTGAGCTATGTCCCTCCACCCAGTCCCCACTGGGCAGGAATAATTTAGGTCAGATCTTGGGAGGTCATCTGGTCCAAGCCCTGCTTAAAGCAGGGCCAACTTCAAAGATACATCCAACTAATGTCACATTTTGGAATAAACTCCCAGAAAAGGGTCACACTTCGGATCCCAAATGAAGGGGTGGGTGGTACATAAGTAAACTCCAGTTCTGTCTTTTGAAGTTCACTTCCTAGCTGTTCCAAGCAATATGGGCTTTCTGGTTTCAGAGGAACCCTTCCTCAGACTTTTTTTTACTTTTTTCCAAAGGAGCCCTGGTGCCCAATTTAGGCCTGAATGCTAAGTACACATTGATTGTTGAGATACATGGGGAAAGTCCAAGAAGGTGGCCCTGACCTGCTGAGCACTCTGCCTCCTCTGCAAGCGCTGCAGCACTCTGGAGCACCTTTAGCATGACAAGCATCTGTCCATGGACCCTCCAAGATGTTGAATCAGCCCCTGTAAAAAGGGGGATTGCCAGATAAAGTCATCAGGCAAAGGAGAGACCAGAATCAGTGGCTCTGGCATCAGAGCTCTAACATTGCTTTACCTCTGGTATACTACTGCAAATAGTAGACACTCACAGTTTTTCATGAGGGATTTTATGAAGCACAGTGCTTGCTGTTTACCAATGTCAGCTATTAAAAAAAACCAAAAAACTTACAAATCTAAACAGATCTTTACAATGGAAAGTATAGACTGAAACCCCAGCTAAAAGCTACTCTTACAGAAACAGACTCAAACAAAATCCTATTAGTATGTGAATTATTATTTGACTAAAGAAAATGCAGGACAGAATGTGAGTGAAGATGATTATGGTAGAAAAACTATAGGTAGAGCAGAAGAAAGTATGACTCAACACCAGTCACCCTAACACATGACAGAGCTTGTGATGTGGTAGAGAGCTGTGGCAGAAAGGCTGTGGACTAACCAGCCTCTTCACAAGTTGACAAAAGTTCTGAGGAAAGTAAGAAAAAATAAACAAATAAAACCATTTGAACATCGGAATGGTGGCTATGCAGTTAATTAATTACAATGGGTTAGGACCAAGCGATAGAAAGTTTCTAACTTTCACATAAACATCTTTTCTTTTTTTTTTTTTTTTTTTCTTCACAAAGCCCAAGCAACACTGAAACGATCAGTGACCAAGGGGTAGTGATTCAGCGGTCGGCTACAGCTACAACTAGACATAGCTTAAACTCTAAACTGAATCAAACCATGCTTTATGGCATAACCTTAATGAGTCAGTTGATCATCTTGTTTCACAACTATTCCATCCAGATGCCTGAAAAGCTGAGATGATTTAATTTGCAACACAACTATCAAAAATAACAAATATTCAAGAGAATTCGATGTGTCTGATCTTTACAAACTAATTAATGGGGAAGTTGGTCTGATAGCTAACAGACTGATTTCCCAAAAGGGATGATGAGAGGTGTTGAAGTTTTGGTGTGGCTAGGGTGAATGTGATGGTCAGAGAGCTTATCCATGCTCTGCTGACGTACAGCCCCAGGAATCTGTATCAGTCTTGTGCCAGAAATAAATATGCTTTGATCTCTTTAGTGAGCAGGCCGTGTGAACCATGGCAGAACCAGATAGTCGAGTTTGTCCAACTCCTGGGAAACCAAACACCATCTCTTTGACCAGAGCGACTCCTCTCCCTGTGGGAGAGGCCAGACTGGGTGCAAAGATGGGTGCTTGGGTGGAGAGGAGAGGAGGGTCCCAGTCAGCCCATGGGGCTAGAGAGCTGCTTTGCCCTGGCTGTGCTCTCGGTGCTTGCCACCTCCTCCAAGCACCCCCCTGCTATAAGAGTGTCTGAGCACTGTTTCTCACTGTCCTGCTTCTTCCTTCACCCTGGGGTGCAGGTTGAAGCCAGCACCTGGGGCAAACCCTCAAAACAGAGATCCTCAGAATTTCATGTTATCCTTTGCAGCATTTTCAGTGTATTTGCATCTGAACAAACAGCAAAATCTTACATCCGTGGAAAAGAGCTGTTAAGCAATGTTCTCAAACTAGCAAGTTTGCAAACTAGCAAACTAGTCAACCAGCAAGTAACTAGCACCCAAATAATTTTATATCGGCAGGAAGAAGAGGTGCACGTGCCACACAAAGCCCAGCATTTCTATTCACATGATGACAGCAGTGTGCTGGCAAACCTTTTACAGCATTTTTCAGTTGTTCCACGGCCCCTCTGCAGCTGAGGAATAAAGACAGCAAGGCCCTTTGTGTACCAGAGCCGGACGCCTGAGGAACACCCCTGCCCCACGCAACGGGCTCTCCTGTGAGCCCTCCAGCTGCAGAGCAATGGGGAAGCGACCCCAAGATCAGAGGAGCAAGGAGCAAAGACAAGGAGGCCCTTCAGGAAATCCTGGGAACAAGCCAGAGGAAAAGCTCTTGCTCTGGTAGGTTTTTTTGTTACCAAGCCCTAAGGAGGGGGCTTTGAGAAACAGTTCAAGCTTACCTTTTAAATGAGGTAAAGCTTGTACATGACCTTTCCATAGCATCTCCTCATTTCTTCTTAAATGATATACGACACATACACTTGAATCCCATTTATGAAAATAAATATCCTTTCTGAACAACATGTCTTTCTGAGGAGAAAGAAAACATTTCTAACAAGTACTAGGCCAGCCCATCCAACTAACGCAAATGCATGTTTATAAGTAACAGCTAGTAACAACACTGCACATCTGAGATGTTTCTTTCTGGCTGCTAACCATAACATAGAGAGAAGTGAAATTATGTTCTTTGATACAAACCAAAAACACCCTAGGAAAAAAAAGCCTAGGTATTTAATTATTCTTTGCCACTGTGCATTCAATCAAATCTTCTATCATAGTTGACAAGGTCAACTTTGCACCTTCCTGTTGTTTTGTCATATAAAACCAGGATGTCATTCCACTGGGGAAAATAATCGTCACAATAAAGAGTTGGTTTCTTTGACATTTGCTAAGATATTGCTAAAAAATCTCTTTAGTATGGATCACCTCACCTCACTGAGTAGGAGAGCCGACTGGAAACTAAGCTCTAAAGTGTGATACCTACCATTGTGCCTAATATGAAAACGCAATGTCTACATTCCCCATAGCTTAGAGAAAGACATACCCCCTGCCAGGCAAAATACACATGCACATACTCCGCTCTTTCTGCCTCAAGTTCATGCTGCAACATAACAAATGGCTATTCACAGATACTTAATTTCTATTCACAGGGAAGAAAAAAAAAAAAGAAAAATACTGCTAAGATCGAGATGGACATGCCTGCAACGACAGCATAATTTTTAGACTGGTTCAGAAAGATAATCTTGAAAGCACAGTTATAGTGAAAGCCCAGTGGTAGTTCCATATCCATAAAGATATGGAGTACTTTTTGTTAAAATAGTCTGTGGCATATAGCTGATGTCTCAAGGACAAATAGGCCTTAGGGGCAGAGGGAGAAAGAACCTCAATCAGATTCCCTGACCTGACTCTCGTTTTCCAACATTACACATAACATATTCCCAACAAAAGACACAGTTTTGTAGGGAGTGTTCTTAATTTCATGAGAAAATTGTTACACATTAGACTATGAAGCACATGGTTAGGTAGTTTGTCAGTGGTTATCTGATAATGTATAACAATTTACAGTGATTTTCTACAGAGCTAAACACTTGCAGTGTCATCAAAATTAGTCGCTGAGGTTTTATTTGACATGCAAATTAAGAAGCATGAAGAAATTAAGAAGAAAAATACTGCAACTTTTTATTTTTTAAGAATACTCAGGCAGATGCAAGAAGAATCTCAGAATGGTGTTTCATCTTTTCCTTTTTTTAAATCAACAGCACGATTCCATTACACATGGGCTTCCTCAGTCTACACCAGAATAACTTGAATAACCGAGATATTACATCTTAGTGCCTCCAATACAGCACTAGTTGGGCTGAGTCAGCTGGTGCTTAGAAGGAGCGAGAGAGATGATACGCCTTCCTTCAGTTTTCCCTGGCAGTTGAGGTTCTCAGAGCCAAACCTGTCCTTGGCTTCTGCTGCAGGTCATGGGAGGTGATGATGGTTTCTGAGTCTGCATGATTTCCACCCATAACAACTCCCCTTAAGCCCAACCCACTGAAGCATCCTTTGTGCCTGCCTGGAAGGAATGGGAACAACTGCAGGAGAAACATAGCCCTGGTACCCCCTCCCATTCCTGGGCAAAGCAGGAGCTGCTTTGTGTTCTGACTTACAAATACTGAAGCTGCACATTTAACCTTGCCTTTTGTTTTCTATCTTCTTTTTCAGTTTGCTGCTGCTTCAGTGTCAGCCCCTGCACTTAAAGCAATTGCCTCATTAACAAAGGCCAAGTACCAGCTGTATTTCTTTTAGCACTTAAAGTCCCACCTTTTCCAGTGAACTTTACTGCTCAGCAAACCTTAAATAATCTTAAATAGCTGCTGCTACTTCTACGTACTGCTTTGCCCACATTAAAACAAATCTTTCAGGTACTGGCTCACGAAAGAAAGGCATTTACTATAATACAAGCAGGGTTGGACCATGTGCCAGGTGTCTCCTTTTAAGCTGCACGTATGTTAAACTGTCAAGTGTTGCATACATCACTGTAGATTAAGAACAAAAAAGTGTTGCCATTATTTCTTTCAAGTCACTTACTTTGCTGAAAGCTCAAGTCTTAAATTATTTTCGGTGAACTACCCGTCTATATCTATGTATAGTAAATGCCTGCGGTATGCAGAAAGCTAATGCAAGGTCAGTAATAATTAAAATTAATTGTGGAACTTAATTACAATGGAATAAACACCAATAGTAATATGTGCATTAAAATACACTGTCAATAGCTGTGTGCATTTAAGCACTCATAAACAGCATCAGATATTTCTTGTAGCTGCATATGGGTTTACCACCTAAGCAATTCACAGTATGTGTGAAATCATGGTAAACTATTTTAAGAGTGCAGCAATTAATGCCACTAGATAATTGTACAGCACAAATGGCAATACAGCCAGTGTCCATGTAAGCATAGGGAAAAAAAAAAAAATCATAAAGATCAGTATTGTTTCAGAGCCATATAAAATTAATTCAGAAGGGAGACTTAAATTGTTATGCCTTATTTACGATTTTGATATAGAACTCACAAAACAAATGAATGCTTATCCTTGTAATTCATTCTACTCAATACTTTGCTTTTCATAAAGCCCATGGCTTGTCTTCATTCATAAACTAACACATTGTAAATCAGATGACACTTGACAGGGCATTTTTGTATTTCATCTTTTTAGCGAAACAGAGCATCAATTGCCAAAGATCGCCAAGTCAATATGAGAATGTACATAAATGAGAGCAAGTGCATCCGTAGAAAATGCAGTCAACTGCTTCTATTGTTATTTCAAGCACGTGAGGAGACAGACCTGTATTTCACTTAACCCGTTTACACTCCATTTTATATTTACGAAATTGAGCTGATGGGTGCAGATGACTGCGGGGTGATTTGTGGTTAGAGCACAAACAAGGGTTGGGAGCTCTGGGCTCTGCATGTGGATCTTCTGCTGGGACTGGCAACAACCTTCATGCACTCACTGTACTCGTACCTTTGTTTAAAATTGGGCAAAGATACCGCATCACCTTGGCAAAGCTCTTTGTGTTTTTAATTAGACAAGAGGCAATATATTTTTAAAATAGTACTGTAACTGGCAATTTTGCATCAATTGGGTTAAAGTAGCAGTAAAATGTAAAATTCCTATGATATTACTCTTGAACTGCTATGTGGGTAGAAAACAGCATCAAAGAAAGTCAGCCAGGGATCAGATCATCGTGTTACTAACTCAGGTAGTCCCACATGCTAATAGGTTGGAAATATCTTACCATACAGACTGAACAACTTGAAGTAATGGTACAAAAAGCTTTGAAAGTTTTACCAGGAGCTGGAAAATAAGAAATTGAGTCTGGCTTGGGTTTTGCCCAGTACATTTTTTCCTATTGCCAGCTACCAAGCAGTTTCATTTGTATCTATCAAAAGAAGCCATCAGGATACACAGAGGGTCTGGAAGTCCCTGTGCCTGTTAACAAGCCAACAATAGATAAATCCAGATGTGTCCACTCCACCTCTGCTATGAGACCACTGTGAGGCAGTTTGACGGCGAAAACCAAAGCAAATGACTGCAGTGTCAGATGCAGAGCCCTAGATAAAGTACTGATCCATGAGAGCCAGCTCAGTGCAAGCTGTCGTGAGCTGCCTGACTCTGAACTAACTCAAGAGCAGCCTGGGAGCATCACGGTGAACCTAGAAGCCCTCACGTTTTAAACAAAAGTCTCTTCCTCAGCAACGTCAGTCATTCCTGGGCTTCCCAGAGCAAGCTGACTCCCAGCACTCTCCAAGGAGGGGAAAAAAATTAAAAGTTGCATCTTTATCATCATATCAGGCTTCCCCGGGGCTCTCCCAGAGACCAAACTTGGAGACTGTACAACAGCACTGCCTCAAGCATGACCCCAAGCATAGCCAGAGGCCGTCCGTCAGATCTCTGGCAACAGGAGGCAGCTTAAATCAGACGCAGACGGACATTTGCAGACAGACTGCGAGCATCGGGATGCCGGCAGGCTGCAAGGAAGCCCTGTGTGTGGGAGGAGGTTGGACATGGAAGACGCAAGTCTACAGTCATTCTTGCTTCTTCCTGTGATCACCGTACCTATACATTGCCAATGTTTGTTATCAGAAGCACATGTGTTTGCAGTAGCATTAGGGATAACAAAACCCCTCAGTATCGGCAATCCAAAGACGGTTATGAGAAAAGGGGAAGGGTCTGTTACCAGTCTTGTCACCTTTCTGCTGAGCTCTACCCTTATTTTCATGAGCAGCACCAGGTTGTAACTACCATCCACATTAGTAAGAGTTACTGTACACTGACATATCACAAAGGAAACTGGGCCCTTTAACTTCTGAGTAGACCTCTGGTTTATTTCTTTTGTGATGAAACTGAGATTTTGTGTAGCCTACATTTAAAACTAATTTTTAACTTATTTATTCTAATACTTTCATTTCAGAGCCTTGGAAGTCTTCCGCAATGAACAGTTAGCAACAGCAAAGCACATAAGTTTTTATTTGCTTCACAGAGATCAGGTTTGCATTAGAGACCAAAGCAGGGGGAGATTGGTTTGGGGAAGCACTTTATGTCTGCAGCCGAAATGTGTGGGGTGGGGAAGAACTAGGTTTGTAGTAAATGCTTAGGTCCAGTTGCAAGCTGCTTCATCAGTGGGGACCTGCATTACATTTGAGACAATTCTCTGCTACAGGGAATAGTACCAAAAAGGAAGAAGGCTCTATGCACTTGCTATGTCCCCTTCTGCCAAAGTATGCTCAGCTACTTCCTTAGGCTGCTTCAGCCTATCATATAGGAGTAGGAATATTTGTGTAGCTCTCACTGAATATGCATTTAGATGGCTTGGATTTATTTCACTCTTTCCAGATACATTCAGAAATTACTCTAGCCTACCAGTCTGTAGAGGACCACGTCAGCCCTAACCATAGATGTTATCATCTAAGCATGTGATAAACCAAAAATTTCCTTTATACAGCTCTTCAGTAGCAGACAGTATTCAGTGTTGAAAAGAAGCGTAAAAACAATTACCCTGAGCCTGACTGCATTGCTGGATAGAAGCGTACAGAGCAACTGTGTGTCTACACGGAGAAAGCTTTAAATCATTTTCATGTCCTGTAGCTCTAGATCGACTCCCCAAGTCCACGCTCTTCACGTAGCCGTCACAGCACTGACTCAGACTGAAGGATGTGGGGAATTTCAACACTGCATCTCCTCTGCCCACTCTCGGAGACGTCAACGGCACATGAAATAGTGTAGTGACAACATGACGTATGGCAGCATCCGCATCATACAAAGGAGATTTTGCATCTCGTTCTACAGGGACAAACACCAAATATCTTAAAAATGCCCGTCAACCTGTCTGAACTGTCAAATACTCACTGATGAGCAGGGTTGCATAACAATAATAAAAATGTATTTGCCAGATAAGGCCCAGGGATAGTGAAATTCTTCAACTAGGCAACACAGTTAAATCACCCTTTCTGAACTACAAAACATATTTCAGAGTTTGTTATGATGCCTCTAGTTCCTGAGCTCAGGAAAGGCTCCTGCGTTCGCCAAAGTCATTTCACATGATACTTTTTCCTAAGTATTGCTGAATCTTGAGTTCAGATAATCAGTTCTTAAAAGTTTTTGTTGACCACAGTAGATGACTCCACCTTTCTGACAACTGTTCTAGCTAGAATTGGAAACAGCATTTAATCCTGCTCCAAGAGTGCAATCTGGTGGTTTCCTTCACACACCAAAGAACAAAATGTTACCTCTAATATTTTTAAGTTCACTAGTTAAGAGGAGTTATTATAAATCTCTCACATGAACTGACACACTTTACATGATTTGGTGTTAAAATCTGATCTAGAAATGTCTACATTAAAACTACCTTTTGCTTGAGCAACCTCTTCTCTTTTAAAAAGATATCCAGATCTAAGGATGTCAAATGAAGGAAAATCCATTTTTTCTCCAGGCATTTCTATTCCAATGGCTAATTGCTCTTAAAAGTAAATATTAAAATTCATAATTAGTTTTCTTGATTACTCAGAATAATTTGACCCTTATGCTATTCATTTTTCATGTTGCTTTTAATAAGCAATAGGCAGGGGGCTGGGGAGGGGAAGCAATCTATGTTTTCTGCAGGAGGAGGGGGTGGAACTGAGAAAACCCCGGGAAAACACAGATCCACCACCAAATGGCAACATTTTCACAATGTGAAAACCTAGAGAGCTCCACTGGGCTCAGTAATTGTGCCAATTAAGACTAGTTGATAACCAGATTTTATTTTTAATGCTTAAAACTTTCTATGTTAACTTATTTGAGTTTCTGCAATTATCTATCAACAGACAAAGTATATGAGCAGAGTCTAAAAAAGGCTTGCAGATTTTGCATCAATAGTTTTGTAGCTTGCAGAAAGACTCCCCAAAATCACTTAAATTCACTCCAGGTTGAAGTTTTACACTTAGATCGGCAAAGGACTCTTGTTCTAATATACAGAATATGGATGCTCACACAAGATACATTCATAGCCGTAATTCAAGTCAGCTTACAGAGCTCTGGAAATGCAAATTAAATCTCAAGATATGTGACTTCACAGGTTTGAAATCTTGTACTATTGAACAGTAATTCACTCTCTCCTACTGTCCTATATAATTAAGTCATATGCCACTGTAGAACCTGAAGGCTGTAGAGAGGTTGAAAACAACATTTACCTCCCTACAGCAAGAAGCCAGTGGAGGAGTTGGGAAGGGTTCAGCAGCTTTGTCACTTACTGAAACAGAGGTATCTGTGATAATTAATGGTTGGATATTCTCCAGCTTGAGCAGTCTTTCACAGGCCAGTAATAAAATTAAAAAAAAAAAAAAAAAATCACGGGTTTATTTCACAGGTTTCTGTCTGCATATGCACTTATCATCAGAGACATGTTTTAGTATGTGTTTGCTAGAATACAGACAAACGCATCACATTTGCAAAACGGGAATAATATTTTAGCAGGAGCATCAGCAGTAGATATGTAGCTAGCTATTGTTCCTGATGTGGCCTGCCTGTTCAAAATGAGCAGAAAATGGCAAGTTTGGTCCCGCTGAGTTAGTGGCATGTTCATTTTTGTCATCTCAGCATGATGTGACATAGCAGAAAAGTTAAGGTACTTTTATGCCAATTGATAGACGAGTTCAGGTTTAAATCCAGATTAGTAAAAGTAGTTACCTTCCAGCACTTTTTTCCTTTTTTTTTTTTTTTTTTGGTGGCTACAGAAGAGAATATATTTTCCCATACTAGCTTAACAGATCACTAGCACGGGCAGATGTTTGATATTCTGTTTTATGAGCTGTTTGTCACCTGAAACAAGGACTTTGACTTTTAGAGCCAGCATCTTCAAAATGTCCAGCCACCTGGTAGGAAAACTTGTGTTTGCTGCTTAGCTCCTCCCTAAACTCCCTCCCAGTCTCCAGAAGGGCAACCTGGCAGCAGTGGCAATGTGTGTCCCTGTCTTGCATTCCCTGTGCTCTCTGAGGGGGCTGAGAGGCGAGTTTGCCAACATCAGTAACCCCTTGGATTCACGTGGCAGGCCCTTAATTTTCAGAAACAAGGGAGTAATCATTCCCTGGGTACACCTCCCATGATATATTGGTTTATTTTTTGTTTCTGACTGTAGATCCACAGGCTTCAAATGAAAACAATAAAACAACTGGTCTTTTTTGAACTCTTTTTTTTTTTTTTTCCAGTGAGCCTGCCATTTCCTGAAATTCACCTTAAAGCAGTGGGACCAAATAATTATGTAACTATACCAAATAGTTATGTACCAACATGTACATACTTAATTATGTAGAAAGCACAGACATCATAAATTTGTTAGGCTGAAGAAACACTTCTGTGGAAAGTAGATTGCAGCACAAGTTGGAGTGGATGATATCACATACAGTATGTTGCCCAGAACTTATAGACTAGTTAGTATTTTCTTAAGGAGCTCAGAAGGTAAAATTGAAATCACTAGAAAAACAAATCCCAGTTTGCCTGCCTAGTACAGTCTAGTGCACCCCTACCTTTGGGCATCAATGACAAGGCGGCTGCTGCAATACAGCAATACAGTAATTCTGAGGTCTGACAAGTCCTTGACAGAATATAGGAAGACATGCACTGCAACACTTTATTTGCTGACTTCTTGGACCTCTCATATCCTTGGGGGGGGGGGGGGGGGGGGGGGGGAAATTTGTAACTTCCTGTAAATAGTAACACAGAGGAACTATTTTCCCGTGTTCTGTTCGTTGTCTTTTTGCCTTAGCAGTAAGTTATATTTACAGAATATCTCTGCAGAAATAATCTTGAAAGAGCACCATAACTTCCTAAAAAGATGTAAGAATAGATACTTGTGATGCCTTTATTACTAGAATTGGAATCTGCTAAATAAGAATTTCTATCACTATCGTACAATACACATATCTCAGTGGAAAATACCCCTTTTCACCCTAGGCGGAACGTGTATATTTCATTCACTTAATTTCTAGGAATATTAAGTTTCATTACGTAAAACCTTCTATCTTCACAACAAATTTTAATGGGTGGAAGCATTGTACATCCAAAATAAAGAACAGTAAGGAGAAAGTTTTAGAAAGAGCTAGCTAACAACCTCTCGTCATCAGTTTTCTGCAAATGTGTCTGCAGAAAGCAAGGCACATCCTTCATTTTAGACTTCATCACCCACTGCTTACACCACATGGAGGGAGGACAAACCAAGCACAGAAGGGAAAGGAAATCCATCAAGACCCTGAATGCCAGGATAACTCTTCTGCAGGAAGGAGTCACAGCTTAAGTAAGGAGATCCTGGGGCACGGAGCCTTGCTTGAACATCATGTATAATGATGCATACAAATAAGTATGAGGATCTATATGTATATACATTATATATGGCAAACATATTTTGTATAGGTATACAACTGAATTCAAGAATAGCAATCTTTTAATTCCTTTGGATTATGGGGTATGAGAACAGTCAAAATACCTGTGATCCAAAACATGTGAATTCACAGCTACCTTGTCTTGTGAATATTTGTTTGATTAACAAGTGCTTTGAGTAGGGTGGTTGCATAGACTCAAAGCACTTTTTCTAGATCTAGCCTTTCAAATCTATGATACCTATATTAATAGTATTAACTTCACAGGAAAGACTTCGTAATTACTTCTGCAGAGAAAGGAGCTTAGGCAGCTCTTAATGCAGGGCTGTTCTCTAAGCTGACTTTCCAATACCTAGATTTATCTGTTGTATTTCAAAAGCAGTTTATAGAGATAGGATGTTAAGGGGCAACAATTTTCACTATATCTTTCTTCTAGTTTTCTTCTGTATTCTCATTTTGGTCCCCCTAGATAAGAATGCATTTTAATTTCACATTTTCTTAATTAGCTATTATCATAACTGGAATATTATGGATCAAGTTGAGACTATAGTGTGAAATTTCACATCTCCCCAGCGTACCAATTCAACAATTAGGCAGAATATAAGCACAAGCCTGCATGGCAATTGCGCAAACACTCCAGACTGAGAACAGGTTTATACAGACAACAAAATGAATGCAAAAAGTGTCTTTAAGAAAGGGTGACTATTTGTTATTTTCTTTAGTAAATTTGCTGCAGTTACAACCCAGTCCATGCAAAGCAAGGGACCTTACCATCTCTTCCTTGCTCCCTTTCTGCTCAAATAAAGACGACATTTTTTGTTCATCACTCTTTAGATTTACCTCTGCACTGCTGCTTCAGCCCTTCAAGGTGTATCAGGAATGCTCTGAGAGCAGCAAGGCAAAGCATTTGGCTACTTGTACTTATATGTTCTGGATGCTGAGAGCAGTCGTAGGGACCTCTTCCCAGCTCTCTCATATCTCCTCCTTGGACCTTGCTTGCAGAGGGCACAGGTACACGTGGGCAGAAGCAAAGTCTGCTCTGACTGCCCCATCACACAGCAAGTGGAAGACACCTCTCCTGCACAGCAGTTAAGAAACAATGAAGAAAAGCACGATCTCTTTCAGCTGGCATATACTGTCAATGAACGACTCATGATACAGCCATGTGTTGCTGGTAAAGGCAGCAATCAAAACATTAGAGCCCCTTGAAGAAACAACACTAAAACTCAATTGCCCGAAAACCAATACCAAACAAAAAAAAAAATCTCTTTATAAGTTGGAATTAAACTAATCTCCTGACTTTTTCCAGGCATCACAAATTGAAAAAAGGTACCATATTCCTTCCAGGATGGATTGTTCTGTTTCCTTCCACCTGAGATTTGTTATGGCTCTTAACTAGCACAGGACTAATAATGCTAGAGCCAGTCTGCTTAGCCAGACCTTTTCTCTAAAAAAATAAATGGAAGGAATAGTACAGCTATACCTGCTGAGAAAAAGAGAAGCAGAAAGAAGAAAATAACGAGCCACAGTAGCCCTCAAGTAATAAAATAGAAACGCTTCTATGAGTTAACCCTAAAGCAAGCCCCAAAGGTTTTTTCTCACCTGAAGCAAGACCCTGTTTAAATCTCTCGGCTGAACTGATCCACAGCACCCAGGGCTTATTTTATTACAGACCAGGGCTAGCTACTCAGCTTTGGCCATTTTTAGCTTATTTCAGGAACAAAATGGGGTTTTTGCCCTCAGGATGAATTTAACAAATACATTTGCTGTAAAATAAAAGAGGAGGAGGAGAAGTTTTTTGGAAAAGATAAAAGTTTCCAGACAATTTTAAAGGGATACAACACATTTGAAAAGTCATGGCAGTCCAGGGAAGTTCCCACTGACTGGAAAAGGGGAAATATAACCTCCATTTTTAAAAAGGGAAAAAAGGAAGACCCAGGGAACTACAGGCCAGTCAGTCTCACCTCTGTGCCCAGCAAGATCATGGAGCGGATCCTCCTGGAAACTATGCTAGGGCACATGGAAAATAAGGAGGTCACTGGTGACAGCCAACATGGCTTCACTAAGGGCAAATCATACCTGACAAATTCAGTGGCCTTCTATGACAGAGTTACAGCATTGGTGGATAAAGGAAAAGCAATGGATGTCATCTACCTGGACTTGTGCAAAGCATTTGACACTGTCCCATGTGACATCCTTGTCTCTAAATTGGAGAGGCATGGATTTGGCAGATGGACCACTCGGTGGATAAGGAATTGACTGGATGGTTGCACTCCAAGAGTTGCTGTCAATGGCTCAATGTCCAAGTGGAGACCAGTGACAAGTGGCGTTCCTCAGGGGTCAGTATTGGGACCGGCACTGTTTAACATCTTTGTCGGTGACATGGGCAGTGGGATCAAGTGCACCCTCAGCAAGTTTGCTGACGACACCAAGCTGTGTGGCGCGGTCGACACGCTGGAGGGAAGTGATGCCATCTAGATGGACCTTGACAGGCTCGAGAGGTGGGTCCGCGTGAACCTCATGAAGTTCAGCAAGGCCAAGTGCAAGGTCCTGCATATGGGTCAGGGCAGTCCCAAGCCCAAATACAGGCTGTGCGGAGAATGGATTGAGAGCAGCCCTGAGGAGGAGGACTTCGGGGTGTTGGTTGACAAGAAGCTCAGCATGACCCAGCAAAGTGCGTTTGCAGCCCAGAAAGCCAACCGTATCCTGGGCTGCACCAAAAGAAGCATGACCAGCAGGTCGAGGGAGGTGATTCTGCCCATCTACTCCGGCTCTCGTGAGACCCCACCTGGAGTACTGCGTTCAGCTCTGGGGCCCCCAACATAAGAAGGACATGGACCTGTTGGAGCGAGTCCAGAGGAGGGCCATGTAGATGATCAGAGGAATGGAACACCTCTCCTATGAAGACAGGCTGAGAGAGTTGGGGTTGTTCAGCCTGGAGAAGAGAAGGCTCTGGGGAGACATTAGAGCAGCCTTCCAGTACCTAAAGGGGACCTACAGGAAAGCTGGGAAGGGACTTTTTATGAGGGCATGTAGTGATAGGGCAAGGGGTAATGGCTTTAAACTGAAAAAGGGTAGATTTAGATTGGATGTAAGGAAGAAGTTCTTTACTGTGAGGGTGCTGAGGCACTGGAAGAGGTTGCCCAGAGAGGTTGTGGATGCCCCATCCCTGGAAGTGTTCCAGGCCAGGTTGGATGGGGCTTTGAGCAACCTGGCCTAGTGGAAGGTATCCCTGCCCATGGCAGGGGGGTTGGAACTAGATGATCTTTAAAGGTCCCTTCCAACCCAAACCATTCTATGATTCTATGTTCATTTCATTCACAAAAAATGGTTAAATAAGCTGAAAGTGGAAGTGTTTATCCTGCATAGAAGAAATGTTTGATGTTGGACAACATTTTTATTCTTAATTTTTGTCTGGGCTTTTGAACAAGTGCCTTTTTTTAAAGGGGTGAATGCTAAGATCAAAATAGGAATCAGTAAGAGGGAAAAGAATCAGATATTACAGAAAGTTGGGAGGATGGGGACTGGAATCTCATTACGCTAATACCTGGGTGTATTGCAAAAATTAATTAATTTTCAATTTTCATTGCACGCTCTGTGAGATGAGGGGATGATAGTATCTCTGTTATACAGCAAAGGAACTGAAGCACAGACAGGAGGAAAAAAAAAAAAGACACTTTCACTGTGGGGATCTCACTTGATCGATGTAGCACATGGTTTTTCAGAGCACACAGTATTATATAGCACTTAGTATAGTTAAAGCCCAGCCTTACGCACTAGTTTCTCTAAAAATATAAATACAACATGATCAATATGCTCTTGTAAACAGTGTGTTCAGAGCTTTCTTATGCCAGAGTATGAATTAACAGTTAATAGCAGACGGCTTTGCATTGCTATTAAAAAAAAAAAAAAATTAAGATTTTAAGAATCCCCCCCCTTAGTTTCTGTAATACCTAACATTATGAAGCACTTAGTAAGACAAATCATTATAAGAGACAGAAACTTTTGCAGATAAAATAGCCTGTATGTGAATTAATGCTAAGTGGTCTGTTTTCGGTGCTGGCTAGCCTTCATTTCCTGAGATCTGTATCTGATGTTAATGATACAACAGGAGCTAATTACCGAGTAGTCAAGTGTGTACTAGAGAAATCCTACCTTTTTTTCCCCACTTTTCAACTTAAAACTCATGGCCATTCCCTGCTAATTGCACTGTATGGATTACTTAAGTGCCGGTGTAAGCTGCATGAAAAAGATAACACTAAACTGGGAGATGAGTGAAAAGGATCTGACCTTCTTAGTCAAGGTCATTGATAGTGTAATTATTCTGATTAAGCTAGGCATAATGATCTCATGTGCTATCAAGATGCTCAGGCTATTCAGTTCAGCAAAAATACACTGCATTTCCCAGTATACAATCCATGAATATGCTTTTAAAACATGTATCATAGGTTAAAGCTACCCATGCTGATCTGCCTGAACACAGGACTGTGTGCTGGGATGATGCTGCCAATGGGAGAAAGGAAGGTATTGAAAAGGGTTGTTGCATGCAAGGCTGCCCTAGACATCCCTCACTGGACAAGCAAAAGCAGGGGGATCCAGATCTGAAGTTCTCAGCTCTAGGCAGGAACTTTTCAGCTGTCTCCCTCTCACACAGCTCTGGGAGATCAGGGGTGTGAGCGGTAAAGAAGAGCAACCTCAGCATCTGCTGCAAAAGAGCCCAGTGTCAGTGTATAACGTCTGGGAAGCACCGTCAAACTCCTCAGAGAGGATGCACCGGCAGCAGGACCAAGCTTCAGCTGCCGTGCTACTTCTCAGGCTGGGGCCAAAGCTGAGGGGGAGACACCTCACAGCCCCCACCAGGAGTCCTGGCTAAAGCAAACCCCTTGCCTTCACTGGATCCTCATCATACTGTCCCACCAGCTCTAGTGCAAACTGTAGCCAAAATAAAAGAACTAAAGAGAAATCACCTGCTCTGTGCAACTGGCATATGTTTGTGGAATCAGATGAAATGAGCCCATGGGGGTTTATTGTGGGGTGTAAAGTTCAGAGGGAATTGCTCCCACTTTCCCAACAAACAGTAGGTTGGAAGAAAGCTTAGCCCTCATAATAATCCCTGCATTTAAAAAAGCCTTAATCTTTATTCACAAGGAAATCACTTACGCATGCGCAGTTGACAGGACAAAATGCAAAGTTTCACTGAACTTCAGGCTAGCTGCACTTTTTTCTTTCTCATTCCTTTGGCTCTACAAATAAACTGCAATGTATCCAGGAAAAACAATGTTATATCATGCAGGTTCCTATAAAATCAAGGCAAGGATATTCAGCACATAGAAAACACACCTAACTAAGACACTTAAGCAATGTAACACAAAATATCACAATGCTTGCAAGGACCTGTATTTAACACACGACCAACCACCGTGGTGGACTGTTCTGTGTGACCAGCCCGAAATTATGTACCCACTTCACCAGGATGGCTATCCCCACTGAAGAAAAGCAGCTGGGGAAAGGGCCGGGCAGCTAGTGGAAACGCAGCCAGCCAGCACACAAAAGGCTTCAGAAAGAATCAGCCCTCCGAGGACATGTGGAGCCTCCCACCAGAGCTGAAAGCAGACCTGTGCCTGTGTGGAGAAACAAGGCTGCAAAGAAATAATTCCTTAAGTATTAAGATTAAATGAAAAGAAGTTGATTCCAGTGAACAAAAGCAGTGATTCATGTTTCTGAAGTTCTACCAAAGATCAGATGTCTTTTGGGCTCCTTTTTATACTGCAGCAATGGCAGAATATGTATTTATTCGATAGGAACAATGTCTTTCTAGTCTCAGAAAGAAATACAGAGTTTCCCATTGCAGCTATCAAAATTATATGCTGGTCTGTGACTTGTTCTGTGTATTTGCTGCTCAGTAATATAATATCCCCTGCTCAGTAGCCTCTGGGCTGGCGTAAAGGTTTGTGCTGCCTCACTTAATCTTCTGATCAACATGTCTTCTCCGCTTTTGTTTGTTCACAAGTGTAACATATCTCTAAGTAAAGCAACAGAGATTTAAATGAATTAATCATAAAAATCACCACACTGTAGTAGAGCATTTTTCCCTCTGTGCCTTTGCATTTATTTCATGATCTTACCAGCAAAGTCTGTAGCTGCTCGTGGTGCCTTCACACATCCACAGAAGGGCAAAAGATGCATAAAATATGCAAGCTTATGGACAGACATTTACAGTGAAGGAGACAACATACCTCCCTATTCCAGCATAGCTCCTAAATAATATTTTCCTTCTGTTACAGATGGGTTTGCTCTTTGTGAAACCACTGAGGCTGGTTTAAGAGTTGAGACTCAACAGCTTACAGATAACACTGGAGCGACATTTCTATCTTATTCCCAGATCTAGTTCATCATGAGTCTGAGGCAAGAAACGTCCAACAAGCACTGAAAAACAATGAGATTTGGGAAAATAATCTCATTGACCATTGAATTTTCACTGAACTGCAGTCCCAAAAGGCGAGATGGAACATGTGTTTTTTCCTCAGTGACCTAGACACTTTAATCCTTTGCTACAGCCTAACAGCTATTCTTTTCAAACCTAGGATATTTGTTCTTTGACTCTGAAATAAAATATTCTCTCATCTGATTCCACACAGGTACACCCTTTCTTCTTGATTTCAGGTCAAGGAAGGCACTAACTAAACTCTACATAACAGAAGTCTCTGAATTGCTATGCAAGCTGTTAGGAAAATTAATGTATTCAAGTCTCTGCAAACCTCCTTCTCCTTAATCCTCATTTTGGGGTTGGCAAATCTTCTTTTCCTTGGTGACTCTACATCTCCTGTGGAATATGTATCTTTAATTACATTTTGCTATACATAATCCAAGCCATCCAGTGTCATATATGTGACAACACAGAAAATGGCTTCATAGCTAGGGTAGCAGTTAGGCTGAAGGAAGGCTGTCAGGAATATGAAGAAATACTGTGTGTTGTTTCCTGCATTTTGAAAGATGCAAAGGTCATAGATAAAAACAAAACCAAAAATCTGAAATGTTTCAGATTTCACTAGTTTCACATGGTTATGCTAACTTGATAATGAAAAAAAGCAGCAA
Source organism: Harpia harpyja (assembly GCF_026419915.1). Taxonomy (NCBI): domain Eukaryota; kingdom Metazoa; phylum Chordata; class Aves; order Accipitriformes; family Accipitridae; genus Harpia; species Harpia harpyja. Next base: position 38,585,117 of record NC_068941.1, read on the forward strand.
AAAAAGATTTCAAATTTACTGTGAAACCTGCCTTAAAATTATATTCAGTTTCTCTCTAGATTTCTACAAATCACTTTTCTCCTGCTTTGCTTCTCAGACAGAAAGCTTTCCCTGAAAAAAAAGTGCCTTTTGCTATGTGTCTGTACAGCATACTTCACAAGGTCCAGAGCAGCTGGGATCTTTCAGTGCTATGAAAAAAAAAAATCAGTTAAAAACTATTGCTTTAACAGCAAAAATATACTCCGTAGGCTTTCATGCAGCAATCATCCACGAGGACTAATTTGAATATATGAGAAAACAAATGGCTTCTGAGGGCTGCAGTAGTAATCAAAGGAATTGCCTGGGCTGGATAGGGAATCAAAAGCAACGACATACGCTACGTGATGGACCACCGCCCACACAGGCCAAAGATGATATTTGAAAGGTGCTTTTACAGCTGCTAAGATGATGAAAGACTGCTGTCCCAGATGCAATAACGTTTCTAGAGTATCAGTCAGGAACAAGCAGCATCTGGATTTACCTTGTCATTTGGCTCATGCTGTATCCTCCTCTGAGCAAGTCTGGGGTGCCTTGAGTTTTTGAGAGTGTACCTTGCTCTGCCTTGCAATAATTGCGTAATTACTGTCCATAGTCATCTAAACATCATCCCCGTTAGAGGTGTTGCAAGTTGGACAGACAGAAAAATCAAGATATTCTTAATAGCTAACAATTTTCAAAACCATTAGCCAAAATGCTTTTAAAAGCAAATCCGTGTTACAAGTTCTTTAGCAGTGCTAGGCGTTTTCAGAGCTGCCTTGGGTCCTATATGCCATTAAAACATTTGATGGGAGATGTCTTAAATATGGTCCTCCTGTTACACTGTCTGTTGCTGTATTTCTGCCCTAGATAATTAAGCAAGAAGTTTCCTTTTTTTTCCCCTGTCTTTACTAAATTAGACTCTGCTCACATTAATCTGCTCCATATGGTTATTAGCTGAGTTATATTTCATATGCAGGATAATAAGATGGGATTTATTGTAGACATCCCACAATTCCAGATGTGGCTGCGTGGTCACGGGTTGAAAAAGTCAATTCCCCTCTCTGCCCCCTCTTCATTCCTGTGTCAGATATTGCTTCTGAGTAGCCAAGTAATATGCCAACGCAGTCTGACAGAGGGTACAGATGAACGCACACCATAAATGCCAAATTAATAAAACTGGTGTTTTTCTCTGATGAAAAAAACCTGTAAGCTTATTTTCAGCTATAGGGAAGCAAATACAGCGCAAGTGAACAATAGATATGGATGGAAGGATTACAAATTTCTCAGTTCCAAACAAATTATCTTAATTAGACAATTCTTTCTTCTCTCTTCATCTCTCCTTTTTTTTTTCCTGCAATTATTTTGCTCAACAATGAATACTATGCTCTGTCTGCTAGAGAGTAATGAAAGAGAACAGCTGTGTGTCTATGTTTCCACACCAATTGAAGAAAAAGGCAAATAGTCTTTTTTTTTTTTCTTTTGCAATCATGCACTTCTGATACGAGTGGTGGGTTTTAGGCATTTAGCCCAGTGGATGTCAAGAATGCTACAGTGATTAAATATTATCTTGTCACATCTGTTTAGAAGCAATACATATCTCTTAAAAAATCTAGGTCATGATAGCTTATTAGCCACCCATCTACACTGGCAAGATACGGTAACTTACGTAAGACTAAGACCCATGCTGGAGATGGAAAGTCAAGGAGAGATGTGGGAGTTGTTAATGATAGGTCTGAGAGGAAATCTTGTATTTGCAAATAGAGGCCCCCTTGTCCAGTGCAGTGTCCCAGCCAGTATGCGAGTGGGGCTTTAAAAAAAGAGAATGAAAGGGGAAAAAAATCACAGTGAGAGGATTAAGCAAATAATGATCCTGTTATAAGCAGCATGCAGCCATGTCATGGTTTATGGTACTCTCCAGAAAAATTCAGAGAGCAAGACACATTTCTTGTAAGAGACAACAGAGTGTGGGGGCTCTGGGTTAAGGTCTTTCATCTTCCACATGGACAGTTCCTCCAAAACTGTTTGTTTTTCTATGGACTAGAGGTCTATTGACAAGACTATATAAAACAAAATTATTGTCTGACCCTGATGGATATAATGTGTTGAATAGCATACTTCATTATAAAACTTAATTTGCTAGGAATGGGAGCTGGAAGTATATTCCCCATGACAACAAATGTCCATGCATTAATGAGCTGTTTGCATATTCTAGATTACCCTACCAATCACGGTGCTCTGTCAACAATGAATACAAATATTATAGAAACATCAGCTTCACAGTGTTTTCAAGTTTTGGGAGGGGACTACTATTTATTTTGTGCATTTTTCTGTGCAGGATCCTTGCATTCGAGGAGGTGAGTAGGCGGTTGTTGCAGTGAAAATAGGAGAACACAAGGGCTGACAAGCTTTTAAGTGTCTCTGGTCTGTATTTCCAGCTGTCAGTATGGAAACACTTAGAAGAGACAGAGTATGGCAGGGAGAAGGTTATCATGTTGCCTATGTCTTTTTCCAGGTGTATGGATTTACAAAGAAAACACTGGATGACTCCTTGTTCTCTATAATCCACATGCCCACAGATCAGATAAATCTGTGCTTGCCAATGCCTTCCTGGGAGTGGGCTTCTGGAATGAGATGCCAGCTAGAAATCAACGTAGCATCCTTACATCAGTTTAGGCATCCAGTCTTTGTATATTTATCATTAATCCCAACCTCCAAGTTAAGATTTTACCTCATATTTGTCAAAGCCTCTTGCAGTCTCCTCTCAGCTTAAGCTACTGTCTAACATGTTTATGAAGGTGGACTCCTGTGCCTGAAGAGCCTGGGTCTGTGTGGAGGGGTGGCATGGGCTGTAAGGACTGTAAGCTGTACCTTCTTATTTAGTTGTATAGCACCTCGCACATGTTTTGGATTTTTGAGGTCTTGCCATAGAAAAGTACTAACAAACAAAAGAATAAAAAACAACAAAAAGTAGAGAAGTGCTTTGGAATAGCTAAATTCATCATTTTTACAAGAGTTAAAGGAACCAGCATTTGCCTAGTTGGTTTTTAGCCAGCAATTTGACTGAGAGTAACTCTCTGGGTAAACACAACACTCAGAACTCTTTGCCAGTGATACATATTTAAGTAGAAGAGGCTGACACAGATCCAGCTGATACAGCTGTATGCATGTGGGGTTTTCTGCCATTTCAGTTGTGGGGGTTTGTCTTACTTTGGTCTTTTGTGATTTGTTCTTCTCCAGCTACCAATTTTAGAGATTGGGAGGTTTTAACGTGATGAGGGCTCTAGGGAAATAAGCAACAGAATTGCTATGCCATTTCTTCTGGGACTACTTCTGTGTTTTTATTCTAATCCTAGTGTTTTGGTCGCGTAAATAGAGATTATGTGAAAGAATACAAAAGATGTTAAGCTACAGAATTTCCTCCCTCTTGTGAGCACAGACTGGCAGCACCTTGGCTGGAAATCTCTCAGATGTAGGAGATCAGGGGAGGGTAAAGGAGATTGCTTTTGAGTGATGTAGGCTGGGCTCCTTTTTTGGACTTCAGTCTGATCACTCAGTTTAACAGCAAAGAATTAGCAACAGTGAAGGGAGCAATCTGCTGGAGAGGCTTTAGCAGCTGCAGTTCTGCACCATGTGCGTTATGCAGCACCCATCACCAGTATTCAGTAAAAACACATTGGAAAACAAAAACTCCGGCACACACTTACCAGAAAGGGTGTGTGAAAAAGACGGGTGTAGGAAGACAGACCCTGTACCTGGTTGCCAGTGTGGTGGCAGAGCCGAAGGAAGAGCGCAGGCTTGCTGGCTGTGGCTCCACCAGTAGCAAAGCTAACGAGACCGTTATGTCACGTTGAAACTAATGGCAGTTTTGCAGTTTTACTTAAACAAGAAGCAGGCATTTCACAGAAGAAACTTGTGCAACAATGTGTAATATGCCACCAAACATGGCATGCCAAATATTGTGGCAGGACACTGAAATACTTGGGAATTTCTTCTTTCCTCCCTCCAGCATAAATGCATCTCTTTCTGTAACCTCATCTTTGCAGTTCTTGATTTATAATGTGAACTCATTTTCAGCAGTAAAAATGAATTGAGCTCACATTTTGGCAGCAGTAGAAACAGCTCACTCCTGAGGCTGATATGCTCTGGACGTCTCAAAGGGGAGATAGGCTGAAGGGTGAGGGATTGTCTGCAGAGGAACGTGTCCAGGGCACACCTCATATCTTCTCTGTACTTTCGGAGCTGCCTAAAGAAAGGGAAAGAACCACCATATCACAGGTGGCTGGCTAAACACATGCACATACCATTGCTTCACAGAGAGCTGAAAGGAAGACACACACCTGAAATAGGAGGGAAAAAAAAAAAGAACAGAGCAGAAGATAACCAGCAGTGGACAGGAGAAGGTGGAGAAAGGAAAAGATGCATAATGAGCTATAGCTAGCTGACAAAGCTATGGGTGATAATAAAAGCCTATTTAATGGAACGGGCATAAAAGAAGAGCCAGGGAAAAGCAGGTCCACGATAAATGAGGGGGACAATCAAATTAACAAGAATTTTATAATGGCAGGGTTAATGAACTGTTATATCAGTCACCCAGAAGAGAAAAAAGGTGAAGAAGTATGAGGGATCACACATTAACGAAGACCTAGATAATGGGGAAGAAACAGGTGACTGAAGTAATGTAATAATATTGTGGAATTTTTCAGAGGAGATTTTAGTTAAGAGATGGGAATAATAAAAATGTGTTGAAATCTCCATCTCTATCATTGTTCAAATTCAACTACAAGGTGTTCAGGTAAGCTAAGAAAAATTACTGCTGTGAGAGGGCCCGATTCAAAGGCTGATGGAGATAACAGTGTCCATTAACAGTGAGACACTGTTTCCTCGCCTTCAGCAGGTTCGGATTCAGACCTGAGCAGGTGAGCAGGTCATGTGGAGTGTTCAGTCCTGCAAGGCGGAGACACCTCTGGACTCTCTCCAAAAAAGCACTTCAATAGGCGATAAAATTTTAAGTACAAAAGTTGCTTTCTTATCTGCCATGTGACTCTGAAGTTGCTTGTGGTTAAGCATGTGCTTTGCTCGATGTGGGCCTGATTGCTCTGTAGTTTTCGGGACTGACCGCTTCTGAATTTGGTATTCCCATCTTCCCAAGCTTCGTAGTCCGAACTTGCTGGTAACTGGCGCACGGGAGCTTTCCCAGAAGGGAAGGAGTAAACTAGATCCATAAATACGTTGTTACAAGAGAAGAATTCACATGAGGGTTATTTGTTTTGCAGAGGATTTATCCTTCCCTCCGCCCCCCCCCCCCCCCCCCCGCCATGTCCATAGCAGGACCGATCAGCTTCTGATCAAGGTAAAATGTGGTAAAAATAGAAGTGAGGTGTAATTGGTTCTTTTAGTAATACTCTGCAGAATAGCTGGAGTTCTCGACACACATTATAAGTGAACACCGAAACTGTGGTTTCTGTGGACATAGGTTTATTCCTGTGTTAAAAAGACAATACATTGATGCTGGTTTTAGTGATCTTCACACAAAAGGATTTGTGCATTCAAATTACAAATGCACAAAAGAGAGAAGAGTGGGGACTACAAGACTGCTTTCTAGCTTGATACTTATTTTATATGTGGAATTGACAGACAGATTTGTGATTGCTAATTAGGAAGGGGACAATTCCTTAGCTAGGAAGGCATTTCTATTCAAATTCATGTATTTCCACATTAAAAGAGGATTATAAAATTATTAACCTTTTTATGTTCCAGTTAGCAATCATATTTCCTGGCATCTCAACATTTAAATCTAAAAGATTTTTATGCACTGTCTGGAAAATGATTTGTATAAACAGTTTTTCTTTTATAAACTGTATTAAAAATAAGGCAGTCAGACATTCTGCTGTTGGCAAGAGGCAATTCAAATCATCACCCTCACGGCCCTTCTAATCCAGTTGTGTGTTCACGAAGGAGAAAGTGCACGTAGGCACCTTGTGCCCCCAGCAGAGTAAGGCTGCTAGAACTGGAGGGTGTTTTGCCTACGGATTTTGGCTCTTCCTAAAATGTGGATTTTCCTGTAATGCATTCCAGCTGTTCTCAGCAGGAAGTCTGTAGGGAGTTCCCTGTGGAAGCAGAGCTGCAGCTAGCTCTGCGCATTGCAAGGGGTGCTCTGTGGCTGCTGGCACTGCCGGCTGGCAGTCAGCAAGTCCCTTCCCTCTGCCCGTCACCAGCCTCTTGGTCAGAAGGGGAGCGGGAGACAAACCCCCTTTTCTCCAGCAGATCAGTTCTACTGGTTGTGCGGTATGATTTCCTTTTGCTCCACGAGTTTATCCAAAGGCCCTGGATTCATGCCTAGAAGTCTCTGGCTCTGTCACTGCGCTATAGAGCTGCTCTGTTACCAGAGCCCTGACATGTCTGCAGTGGTGAGGGACTATGCATATAATACAGTAAAATAACACCTCAGTCCTCCAAGCCTGATATCATCCTTTTCCCCTCTTCTTTCATTTCGGGTAACTCATCAGTGAGATATAACACCCTTTCTTGCTTCCTGTTTTCAATTACTGTGAAGGAACTTTAAGTAGTAATTAGGTCCACTAAGGATGTGTACTAAGTCTTCCACTAGACTTGGAGGCATATTTTAGTTTGTGCTTACTGGGCTCAGAAACAAACCCAGCCCAACAGTCCCATCCAAGTGGCAGTCACGCTGAAAAGCGAAAAACTGAAGCAGTTTTTCAATGTCAGAGATTTGCAGGTTTTTTTCTGAGCAGCAGGATGCTTGTGGAAACAGATTTCATCCTACCAGAAGTCTCGGGTTAGTTTAATGTTGGCTTCTTGTGAAGTATGTGCTTTCTGGGATTGGACAAGTGGATAAAAATTACATAGTTTTTCACTTGAGCCTTTTTTTAAAAGCATCTAGTGATTTCACTCTGTTTGTACGTGTTAAAAATGTTGCAAAGCACAAACTCATTTCTTATCAGACCGAGAGAAATGGGCTCATTTAAGTCTGTAGTATTTCAAGAGAATGACTGCTCTTCAAAAACCCGATCATCTATGGAGCTATTCCTTCCTGCCCAACATGCCTTTTATTTTTCAAACAGTCTCCTGATAAAAATGATTGTATTGTTTCTCTGTATGAAATACTAATTCATTTCAACTGGCCGGTCTTCTTTTTTTGTCAGAAGTGCTGTCAAATAGAATCTCAGAAATTACTTTCCTTACTAGAGGGGGGAAAAAGAGCTTTCACTGGCACATGCTCTCATTCTTACCTGATCCGAAAGCAAAGTGTCTCTAGACATTTTTAAAATAAAATTTAAAAAGGATTTATGTATTAGTCTCTTTTAGTATGATTTAAAATCCACTCACCTAAATTTCTAAAATTACTCATAGATAATTACATATCCAAATTCAATACAACTTTTTATTTGAAGTCTTATTTTTCTATTCCCCCTGAAGACACTTGTAATTTTTCTTGTAGGCCTTGTTTGATGGTACTGTGCTGTGAAACGTATCAGCACATTCCTAGACTCCAGACTCATCAGGCAAGACATTCAGAGATAGCATGGCAATATGAGCAAGACAGACACATTGCATGCATTCATAAAAGCCATTCATTAAAATTTTGATGTTTTTCTACCCATGATACAAGACACAGCTTGTTTCAACACACCGTGAAGATTGAGTACAGAAGCTTAAGCGCTGATAAAGTAAGTTTCTAATAGGTAACTTCAAGGTAAAGGTTTTCAAAGGTATAATGGATGCATCCACTAGAACTCCCATCTGTGTTTTTGGAAGTCCCTATGTCCAGGCATCACTTGCTGGCCTGATTCTAAAATATTTAAGCCCTCCTGCTTTGTTACACATTCAGTACATTCAAACACCAAATTTTCTCTTTCTACTTGGAAGTAGAGAAACCGAAAGTTTAAGCAATATTCCCAATACAGAAAAAGGCAGTACGTACTATACATCTAGATTTCCATCTCACTCATGATAATAACTCTTATGCAGATAATTTTGGTAATCTTGGTTTGGTATTTTACCATTTCAGAATATTTCGAAGGAGTCCTAAATGCAACAGAATAGGGAATACAAAGGCAAGACCTCTGTGGAGAGATGCTAATAAGATTGTGGATGTAAGATATTCACCTAGAGACTGTATTGATCATGGAAGATCACCTTAATCATAGATGAAAGAATGCCAATACTAGTTAAATACAAAGTATGACTGGGGGTGGCGGTGGGGATTGAGGGGTGTGCTTATACGTATATTACATAAATGTATAAATTAAGAGGTCTGGAAATTTTACATTAGGAAGATAATAAATGGCAGAACAGTGGTACTGAGCATTTCTCAAAGTACCTACCCTAAGAACAGCAGTGCTGTGATATTGTGCTGTTTCAATATGGTTTTTGAGCCTCTAGGGAAAGAGAAAAAGCAGGGCTGTGATAATAATGTAACAAAAATAAACTAAACCAGCAGGGAAATGGAGTTACAGGCCAAGATGAGGACACACACTCTTGTTTACAAGTCTTGCATAAGACTGGCAGGGCTGAATGTATAATACAAGATCTGTTCTGCTGCTGTCTTGCTACAAGCCTGAACTAGACCTGGCAAAAGGATGAAAATATTATTTGGCAAAGGCTTCAAGTAATTCAAAATCTGTCTTGGCGTCAATATGCATTACAATGGAACATGGTAATTTTGAAATCCCTGGGAAAGAAATATTCTGGGAAGAAAATTATTTTACTTGGAAGCTCTTTTTTTGAATAAAGAAAACATTTCATTCTGAAAATATTAGAAGATACAATAATAAAGAACTGGAGACTGAAAGTCTCTTAGAGTTATAAGTAATTCATTCCACAATGTCAAAATGGCACCAAGCTTTGATCTTTTTAGCATCAGTATTGGAGAACAGGAGGGTTGAAGAGATTTGGGAAAGGGAGATAGCACCTCTACTCTAGAGGAGGAATGAACCAAGAGGAATAAGAAGATTAGAGGGCTTCTGACCATGCCAGCTGAAGCGAGTGCTGCTTGCTTGGAAGGCCAGGGTTGCAGTATCAGAAATATTACCAGACAAGCTCTATTTTGTTCTTTCTCCCAAATGTCTCTCCTCACCCCCTCCCCCAGCCATACGTTTAGCGTGCATGGTGGGCTGCTTTCCCTCACATGCTCTCATTAACCAGATCTTCGGTTCATGCTTGCATCTCTCACTTAGTATAGTTGCTGTCACCAATAATATATTCTCTTTGATTTCCTTCCTCACTTTCTTCCCTCCACGGCCCTCCAGAAGACATCAGGAAATTTGCATTTCTATCTTAACAGTGCACGACTCAGGAACAGTGAAGATAACTCATGACACGCAACTGGGAATGGCATCACAGACAAGTCTTATTTGACATATATGTAGGCATGCCCTACATAACTCCTTTGGCAAAGCACCGCTCCCCAGTCAGCCAGACTCCTCTTGTGATTATAGCCATTCAGTTAGGCTTTTCAAAGCAATCTCTGCATACCATCCCCCAGTAAAGAGATTTACAAGGAAATAGTTTGGGTTTGTTTGTTTTTTTTTTTTAAATAAGCATTCAAACAGACAAAGAGTGCTGGAAATGTTAATATATCTGTATCACACATGTTATTGTACACTTTACATCAAAAGTGGTTTCAGGCACACCTTATTATTCTACACAGGACACCTGTTACTTGGAAAGTTAGCCTTTGGTCTCTTTTGGGTTCCTTATTTTTTCAAGAGAAAACAGGTGGGTTTGTTTCAACATTTATTTTCAAAATGCTGCATGAGTGAGTGTTTTATCTTGATACATGATTTGCTTTGGAAGACTTTCCAGACCTTGCTGGTTTTATCCACAAGTCTCCTCAGTCAGCCAACATATGTCTAAAGCAACTAAAGCATTTAGTCACTCCAGGACAATTGCAGGGCTGCCCAAAATTAAGCTTGTGTTTCAGGGGTTTTGTGCCTAAGGTGGTGACAGAGCACAGAGCACCTCCAAAGATTAAAGCCACAATTTCAATGTTCATTCTCTAACGGATGTTGCTTCTTAGATTCTTCAGTAAAATAACAGACTTCTCAGCTGTGTTTCTCTGGTGTTTGCTGATGAATTTTTAAAATAAAGATTACTAGAACAATGTCACTGTACTCCTCAGACACATATTAATATAATGGATTGTTTGTCAGCAGACAGGAGCAATGAGTCACAAATGGTGTGACAATGGGGAAAACACGTCAGCTTTATAATGAGGGGATTAAATCTGAGGTGTGACTCTCCTTGCCATTCAGAAGGATTTTATAGCAGGTGCCACTCAGATTCAAAATACAACCTTATAAGAAAGCTAAAGACAAAACTTGTGGTTAATACAACCTTGAGTTCACATGCAGATATCCAGCATTTAAAAGGTAAAAATCTAGCTCAAACATTGTAGATAAATACAGCTGAGTTCAGTGCAAGAGTAAAACGTAATTATATCAACACACCCTATATAGAACCCTAAAGGATGGCAAAAAGAGACCTGCTTTCTGATCACGAACAATTAGCAGCTGGCTGATGTCCCACAGCAGGAATACCAGCATCCTTTCTTACATTTTATTCTAATGAGTGCAACTGTGGAAATAGCATTATTATTTATGTAGGCCCCAGTCCAAGACAGCATTTAATCTTATCAGCAGGAATTTTAACTCCAACATACAGCTAAGGCAAATAGGTTAGTAAGATTAAAGAGCGATTAGTTGCTCGCAGCCACGGTTCAAGAAAGCATTTGTGCGTGCAAAGAGCACTTTGCCGTGTAGGTCCTGGAGACATCCAGCCCAAGCTTTCTTGTTGGCTTTCCCCTGGGAAGGGTGAAGGAGTAGTAGCTGCTGAAGGGAGCAGCTTCCCTGGGATGCTGCGGGCTCTTGGAAGCGGCTGGAGTAGAAACAGGCTAAAACAGCACTGGCCAAAACAGCAAGCAGCATGATACTACTTTCTTCTGCCTCTCCCTTTGCTTGCTCTGCAAAGTCCAGCTTGGTCATACCAACAGCTGTTGCAGTGCCTCAAGGAGTTGTAGCTCAGGCTACACAGACTTTACATCTTTCTCCAACTCGTCCTTTGGAGGCTTTGCAGTGACACAAAGAAATCACCAAGAAAATAAAATTAGGCCTTTACAGTTTGGAAATGTCGTGTATTTATTGATCTGAAAAGGAAACCTGGTGGGAAGCAAATGAGAAATGCAAGTGAAGCCACCCACTACATAAACTCTCCCAATTGGTTTGGGGTTTGGGTTTTTTTTGTTGGTGGTGAAAGGCTATTTGGTCAGCAAAGCTTAATTTTCCCTTCTGTGTGTCAGTTTCTCCTGGAGCGTAGCATCCATCTGTAGCTTCAAAAATTATCTTTGCTTTAATAGCTGTGCCTTCCAAGCTGTGCTACAGGTTTCTTATTTTTTCCCTGAAATTGTAATCCTTTGTATCCACTGTTTGTTTTCATTTACCACATAGCTACCTTTGCCTGTCCATTTGGTCTAGCTGAAACAATACTAAAAAAGCTGTACTCGTTAACTCCTTATCATTCTTTTTAAATTTTTATCCTTATATCCTCTTTTTCTAAATGCCTTTTGTAACAGCAGTATTATATTTTCATGAGACTTTAAAAGTCCTTAATTTTAACCTTGGAAAATTCTCAGCCTTTTGTTTTAAGGGTTTGTTTCACTTTTTATGCAAGGAAGAAACAAAATTAATGCGAATAGAGGGAAAGTCTTAGACAAATCATGTGTCTTGCTACTTTAGCCTTCTGATACAGCTCTGCTGTACTACTTGGAGTCTTTCATCTGCTTTATGAACACTCATGATTATTTTGGAACAGTTTAGAGAGCTACTGCCCAATTACTTCATTGCAACATCCCAGCTAAGCAGCTTTTCTAGGCTGTGTGAAGGCATTGAATCCCCTTAGAAAAGTTAGCCAGGTTATTCTGAAACACCTCCAGTGGTGATTTAAATTAATTTGGCCCAGTGCCTTGAAACAGGCTAAGTTCCCTGAGTCCATTAGGGCACACTGCCTCCAGACACAGACTGGTAGAGCGAACTTCAGTTTAGCTACACCATCACAGAAAGACAAGTAAAATTACCTTCGTGAAACCATCAATGTTCCCATTCACAGATCCACCCTGAAATGGCTTTCTACGGCCATCTTTGTTCCTTTTGTCATCGGGGACTCTCTATTCTATATGTTGTCAGATATATGTTTGGCATACAGCATTTGAAAGACTTTTCATTGGGTTTTATTTAACTCAAGCCAAAGAATCATAGTAAATCACCTCTACAGTTATGTCTAGGTCAAAACAATATCTGTTAATGTAATGACAAGCCCATAAAAGCCCGAGGCACATATGCAAGTCCATAATGCAGTATTCATCACCACAATAACTAATTTAGAGCTGCCTGTTGATTCTACCTTTTTTTTTTCCCCATTAAAATACACGGAAACAGCTGTCTCTCTATTTTCCCTTTCAGACACCTATGAAATCCATAGGCCTGCTCTGGGCTGGTGCCTTCCGTGTTACTGGGACACAAGCAGATGGTTACATTTGTGGAATCCTAAGTACTTGGTGTGCATTACTTACGGCCGATGTTACCTGAAGGCAAGCCGGGTTTTAAAATATGCATACTGAAATATTACTCCTTGCAGACCCATTGTTACTTAGACCTTAAAGAAATAGTACATCAGGCAGGTTAAAGCTCCTCATTGATAAGAAAAATCAAATCAGCCAAGTTTGGTGGCTGAAGTGTTGTGCCATTATATATTTTGTCTTTTTTTTTTTCTTTAATGAGCTGATTCATAACCCTTAACTCTAAAATACAGCATGTTATCTTATCTGTTTGCCCAAGACTTGAATGGTATGCGCTGTTCTGTGCTCTGAAAAGGCTACATTGCAATTTTTAAGTTGGTGTTGTAAGCACCCTTATATTCTCATCACCTTGAGAATGGCTGAAGGTGCACAGAAGCTTTGGCACACCTTCCCATATCCTTGCGGCATTTTACAACAAATGTTCTTGACACAGAAAGAGCCAAAGTCACATGCTGTCGTTGCTTAAAGGATACAACAAGGTGTGCCAAAAATTTGGTGTTTCTCAGAGCAATCCAGCCAAGCCCAAAGGTATTATTTAATGCATTCAGCACCTTATAAGACCCTTGCAGAGAGGTTACAATGGGTTAAAGAAGACCCTGTGCAAAGCCCCTGGATAGAGGTAAGTTTAACTCAGGGAAAAACCCGATTCACTCCCCTAAAATCAGAATTTGGCCTGAAATCAAAAGCACAACAGCACAAACTCTTGCCTACCCGCCTCACTGACCAAGAGACGCTTTACCTGCTGTTTGCAATACAGACCAATGTCACCTGCACTTTTCCTGCCAACAAAATTATCAACCCAGCTTTGATATTTATTGCTGGTAATGTAAAAAGTATGAACCCCCCCCAAACGATTTTTCAGTCTCAAACTCAATTTGCAGCACAGGCTGCAAAGCTCACAAAACCCACCCTTTTCTTCCCTAGGGCAAATTGAGCTCCCACTGGATTTCTGGCATTTTCTTTCCTCTGCTTCAGAGGAGGAATGGGGTGTATTTCCCACGCAGACTATTTGTGCAGAAGTTCTCTTCTCCGTCAGAGCCCCAGCTCTCGCCTTCACCTGGTTAAAGTCCCCTTGAGCCCCAGCAGGGGGACAGTGGAGGAAGCCCTCTTCCAAGCTGGATTATCTTCCTCACAGGATCTTCAAAAGGACATGGGAAAGGGATCCCTCTAAGAGCCTGTGTTTGAAAATTCCTATGTATGGTCTCCCAAGTGATTGCCCTGGGTGATTTTAAAAGACAAGGGTGATGCCAAAGAGGTAACAGAGCCTTGTGAAGGGAGACTTCTGCTTTCACCACGGGCGGCCATCATGGTCCACAGAGCAAGGGTTTAATTCAAACTACAAATATGAGCTATTGCAGGCTGAGCTAAAGTGCCCATGGTGATTTTGTAAGATTCCTCTCTCCCCTAAGTACCAGTCAGCAAAATCTGCAAAATACACACACAACACAGGACTAAGAATATTTTGGGCCTTACTCTGACAGTTACTGAATAAAATGTATGCAGTACTTCTGTTCATTTTTTTTTTAATTATTTCAGATGCATTTTTTTTGCTAAGAACTTGTTTTACTGTTATTACACATACCGATGATTCTAAAAAAAACCCAAAACCTCAGTTCTCAGATTCTTAAAATTAATCTCATGTTGATCAAAGTGTGGCAAATATTCTAAGAAGAATTCATTTTAAATTATGCAGCATACAATCAACTTGGAAATTTCAAAGCGCATCATGAGGTGCTTTGAAAATGTTTCAGTCAACCTTCACGTGGCTCAAAAGTCCCTCCATTCTGATTATGCATAAATAATCTTGCCCTGTCCTTACTGATACTGCAAGGACTACCAACAAGGTGCTAATGAGGATTTTTTTGTGTGTGCGAGTAGGGATGTATCTCTTAACAAAGAATTTGACTAATCTGACAAGGTCACTTCTATATAAGCAGCCAAACATCTGTCAGCCTGTAATGACTTCTTCTGATCAATAATGACATGGCCAGATTTGAAACTGGCAACCTGGAGGCAAAAGACTTTGTACCCTGTTACTAATCTCCTGAGCTTTCCAGTCCCCTCCGAGGTGCTGCTTTCTAATGAATACATTCCACATTCAAAATGACAAATGGCTTCAATTAAAAAAAAAGAGATCTTTGGGAAAACATTCTTGTTATTGAGCGAATGACCCTACAGTATTACTCATTTATTCTTTTAGGCCACTGGAGTTAATATGTCAGTTCTATAAATTAAATGTTTCTGTGTGAATCATGAAGAAAGATGCCTGGAAGCTGCATTGCCCTGGGACACGAGCTGTTCCTCCTGCGCTCACGATGAGATGGGAAGCACGGGCTAGTGAGGGCCAGGATCAAGAGATATGTGCCCCTGAGAGCATCGTTGATACCTATAGAATTGAAGCCCTACCTCTCTTCAGGCTTTACAATTGTTACAGGTGCCACTTATAAAAGACAGAAAGGATTACAGACACTGCAACAGTGAAGGAACTGGGTGAGCTCAGTTACCACAAGAGGGAAAGCTCACTGCTTCTCTCATTACTGTGAAGCTGTAGGAATGAAGTAGAAAGGCCAGCTTCTACAAAACTGGGCTTTTAACAAGGAGTTTTGCTTCTTTACTCCTCATCCCAGATTATTTTTCATGCTGTTACCTGCAACACAAGCACTTTCTTTCAGCCTTTGTTGCTGGCAACAGAGGGAAAGCTAATGCAGGGGTCTAAGTGCACAATAGCCTGCTTTGTGCACTCCACAGACCTTCCGACCACTTCGATGGTGTGTTTTTCAAAGTTAAGCCTTTAATTCAGATATTCATGGTCTAAGCCTAGTGTTCCTCCTGAAGCCTGAGGTCAAGTGAAAGCTGTGCAGATCATAACATTCCTCACAGATGTACATGCCAAGCAGTCCTGAGCCCACCTGAGTTGCAGAGCAGCAAGTTCAGGAGATGAAGAGGAGAGACTATGCTAGAAGAATTATAAATCCTTACCTTGATTTTAAGCAAACTATTTTAGAAGCATATCATTGTGGTAGGGCAGCAAAAAATGCAGCAAAGTTTACTGGCTCACATAACTCGATTAAGCTTAAGCTTTGCTGCTTAAGCATTCTTGAGGGAGCTGAACGGGGACAGAGGCAGAGACTCTACAGCAGCACTGAAGCTTTTTTGGCCTGACCTCTTCACTGCTGAGGCTTACAGAGGATTTGCACCCACCCTGTGGACCCCAAATCCTCAGAGCTAGTCAGGCTGTGATCAGTTATCCCAGCATGACTTTGAGCAGCCCCACCAATTTATATCCCACTCTTGTCTCGCAGCTGGATGCCACAGGAGCAGCTGACAGATGGCCCAGCTTCACTCGGCCTGTTCTGCCCTGAGCTCTGTTGTGCAAAGAGGTCCTCATCTTGCTCTCTGTCTTTTTTACAGCTGCCCCAGGATTGCTATATCAGGTCACCATTTGAATCTCCAATGGTTTGCACCCTATTGCCTCTGCATTGAATTCCACCAGCGTCTGGTCACCAGAGACAAACTGGACATGAAATGTTACCATCTGAGCTCTTCTAAAATGGTTCACAGCTTCTTCTACTGGCATAAATGGGAAAAAGCAGAAGGCTGTGAGAAATTAGACCAAAATTTTTAAAATGGTTAGAAGCTGATCCAGAGGTTTATGTTGTCTGTAAAAAGAGGACTCAGAGT
Organism: Harpia harpyja; assembly: GCF_026419915.1. Classification (NCBI taxonomy): domain Eukaryota; kingdom Metazoa; phylum Chordata; class Aves; order Accipitriformes; family Accipitridae; genus Harpia; species Harpia harpyja. The sequence continues at coordinate 38,601,408 of NC_068941.1, forward strand.
CAAGAAATCACATTACCACTTTGGAACATTTTCTATTCATGACGTTACTGAGAAATATAAGCTTTCACTTCCTCTCTCCTAACTGTTGGGAGAGTTTTCTATGACTTGACTTTACTGAAAGGTCATCTAGATGGTTGGGTCCAGCAATTTCCATCTGTCCCTCTTTTTTCAAGTTCGGGGGTTACCAACTCTATACTCGTCTCAGCTCTTTGAAAAGCCTTCAGAGATCATTATCTTCAGTTAGGACCAGTGAGTTTTTTACCTAATGAGCTCAAACAGAAACAAATTGGTGGCTTCATAAGGAAGTACTAAAAGGAAATAAAGATGATTCTTGTTGTCAATTGAATATCTGAAAAAAAAACCCTACACAGCTGAACTGCTGCAGTTCTGGTTCCTGTCTATGCTCATTTCTGTAGGAGCCCAGAGTATAAAACTGCATTGGCAGTTCAAATGAGATCCTGATCAACTGGAATCCTCTAGGCCTGATTACACTCCAAGTCCATGAAAATTAATATCTGCAGGCCCTGTTCATTAGCAGCGATGCCACTATTAAAAGAGATTGTATAAGGGGGGGCAGCATTTATGCAAGCTGAATGCCTATGATGACACAAAATGAGATGTTACCACAGCATATCCTAAATGCTTAGGCAGTACTATACAGTTTTCATAAATGTGAAATTACCTACCTCAACTTTCACAAGAAAAGCTGTAGCTATAATGTAATCAAATGGCAAAAGTTGTTAGCACTCAAAAGGAGCCAGCTAATAGTAAAAGACCATGCACCATAGTCCTATCTTAAGTGTATCAACGCTCTGTGGCTTGAAACTGTAACAAAGTCAAACCCACAATAAAGTTTTCCATTAATGATCTAAGGTGCAACACAGCTGGGGAATAGCTGGTTAGGCTTTTGGCTAAACTCTTAACAAATTTTTGGGCGCACCATTAGTCTGCTGTACATACACAGAAGTTCTGTTGTGTACATACACAGTAACTCTACGCTCCACCATTAACTGAATCCAGGATGCCCAACACACTAAACATCACTCCACATTTACAGGAATCCATTTAAACGAGAATTTCAGAGGTCCATCCAGTGTATTGCTCCATTTAAAGTCTACTACCCAAAGCATAGCGGTAGGCAGATATAAAACCTCAGCCTGAGGAGGGTTTTGGCTCTGATATTGGAGATTTGGAATTTGAAATCCCCCTTAGCGAGATATCTGTGCTGTAATTTATTTTAGCTTTGTTACGAATTTGAATTCTCTGATGCTTCTACTGTATGAAATGCTGAGGAGTCTGTTCAGATTTACAGTTCACTGATCTGTGCTGAAAGTATCTATTATGATAAGCAGAGGAATGAATGGAAGGTAAAATTGTCTATCAGCGCTCTGAGAGGTGAAGTTCTCAAGAACAGCAATCATGAAATTTATAAAACGGTTACGTTTTGCAAGTATAGGTCTGAGAACATTTCCCCATCAGCTCTAGAAAATTGCATCATACTTGGGTGTATCTGTCAGTATATTAATGTCACCATTAAACATCTGATAGAAACAGGGCGTCTGCAGAATCTGAGAGTGAGAGAAATGAACACCAGCAGTAGGACAGCAATTCAGTGGTAAATGCATTCATTTTCATTTGGAAGCAACTACACAAAGCAATCTGAACTGTAATTCAGAGATGTTAGGAGCACTCAGAAAGCTTTAACCTGAAGAAGCACCAAACGTCACTACAGTTACTTACATAGCAGTCCAAACTGCAATATAAGAAGTTGTTTAAAGGCTTAAGGTAGTTTAAGGATTTTCTTGATGCTTACACCAGTATTGCCATGGCACCTGCTTTATGGTTTGCTGCTATTTTTTACATAATTTTTATAAAGAAGATTTAAAGCTCTAAACTGTAACCCAAATGCAACCCCCCCCCTTATATATCTTAGAAAAATGAAGACAAACTTCTGTGCCAGCTTCAGCCCTGTAGTTTTCTAGTTCTTGTAACTGACATTTGAAGTACTAAAAGAAAAGACTCACCTTGTTAGCTAGCTTGTCTATCTCCCTGAATACATTTTCAGAGTCAGGATCCAAAGGGTTGATGCTTTTTGAAATTGCATTTTATTCTTGCAAGTGCTGCAGAATTATCTTAGCAAGAGAAATGTGAGAGGACTCTCCTTGCTATCACATCAATGCTAAACAAGCACTATCTACAGGATCTTCATCAAGCCCAAATCTGTACCTCAGCTGCGCCTTAGCACCTGGGATCAAGATTATTGGCAACAACTGCTGATTTATTTGATTGTTATCATGCTTGAGGGTGGCACTGTCTCCTTTCATGTCTGTCAGCACTTAACAGACAGTAACAGTTAATTGTAATTAGGAACCATCATTAAACCTGTGCCAAAATCCAACTTGACTTCAGATTCCTGGTTGAAATACTAGCAGCATGTATAAACTGCGCACATTTCTCTGCTCGTTCCTCCCAAAACCAGGGAGGCTTTCTGCTTTTCTGGGCAGGATCAGCTGGAGGATCCTTAGTGCTTGTGAGATGTAATGTGAAGTTGGAAGAACAGAGGAGGACAATAAAAGGACGTAGATCTTATCTGCCCTTTCTCTCTTGCTGTGTGTGCTATGCGGCTGTGCCTCAGCACCTTGCCAGCCATGGCAGCTCCCCGAGGTGGAGCAGGCAGCTTTAGAAGGGCTCTCCTCCATCACCTGCTGAGGGTCTCTTGGCTCTCCCAAGCTACAGCTGTAAGTAAGGGAGCAGGGACTTCAACTCAGTTTCTAAAGGAGAAATGCCAGCATCATGAGTTACCACAACTAGCATTGAGTATTTTTACACCCTACAAAGCCAAAACCAGCTCAGGAGATGCGTAGTGCAGGATTTAAAGTGCATCTGCCCTGTGCAGTGATTTCCGTGTCGAAATGTCTCAGGGCGTTAGCTCAGGCAGCTGATGCGGTGTAATCACCTGCTGAAAAGCAGGGCTGGCCACCACAGGAAGAACAGGGTAATACTCCAACTCTCACGCACCTCCTACTGAAGGCCAGGCAGCCTGTAGGTGACAGGGACAACAGTTAGTGTCAGTAACCTACACTTGAAACACCCTGGCATTACAGGAGTAGCTGCCATTGCGTAATTAAAGAGTCCCTTTTCTCTTCCGTCAACTTAGGAATTATGTTGGGAAAGACAAAGTGATGCAACTGGAATGGGAAATACAGCTGCTGAGGTAAGCAGGGACACCAGCAGTCTCAAACAAAGAGCTGGGACAAATGGAAATGAAAGGCGGCAAGAGCAAAAATGTTGCAAACGGTTTGGACGTAAAAGTGCATGACAAACTACATCTGGGGAATGAGTAAACGCTGCCTATCCAGTATCGGCATTGTAACTCAACTATCAGTACCTCCACAGATTCACACTTTATTCAGAGGTGACTGGTTTTACTCAGGATTTCCAAATCACAGTGGGAAAGCAGTAGGTGTACAGCTGGTTGTGAATGGATTCCTATCCAAAATAACAATCAGGAGACAATACAACGCAAAGTCCATACAGGTGGAGGCTGGGCCACTGGAATACACTTGAATGGCCTTGAAGCTAGCTGACTGGGCACGGAGTGCTGCAGTCAATGTAAGATGCCAATCGACTCCTCTTTCTAAAATTGCAGTCAGAGATGAGAAACCTACAGCAAGCCGGGAATGTGGAGATGCCTCTTGTTTTATTTAATCACTATGATGGAGAGCAGCCTCTCATTTCTGTTGCTGCTTCTGGCCAAATGCATGTAGCACTTCTCCACCTGGAGTGCTGGTAGCTCCTGGAGGAACCTCTCACCCGCTCCAATCCCAAGCACTTTGTGACCATTGCCGTATGCCTGCTCAAACGTCTAGTGCTGATTGCGCAACGTGGTGCCACTCCCCCTCTCTTTAGCCTTATTGAGAGTGTAAAAGAGAGAACTCCCATCCACAACCTCCTCATTACGACCCACAGTGTGGTGCCCTTAAATAACACCTTTTTTGTGTAGGTCTAATTGGCCAATATATAGTAGCTGGTATTGGCTCCTTTGAGTACTCGCAGAGCACACTGGGCGTGCACACATGTAATTTATCATGTCAAACTCATTTTCTTTTACACGGTATTGTTCCCGCCTTTCTTCTTCCAGAGAGTTATTATTCTGCGTGAATTTCCTTTGTAATTAAGTAGCTTGGTTGCCATTCCCAGCTCTGGAAAAATGACAAAGGGAAAAAATGAAAGAGCTGCCACCTCAAATTGGTTTGCATTCAGCAGGATTGCCTGCCATTTGTGGAGACCAGCAGATGTCAGCCTAAATTGAAAAATGGAAAAGAAATACTGTATCATAATGTTAGGATCTCCCATGCCAGATGGGAGCCTTACACAACATGGCAGGAGCAGTTAGCCAGCAGTGGTTAAAATTCAGTGTTGGAACAAGTATGGTTATGCTGCACGCACTGATAGCATATTTTGATTATAGAACTTAATTGTATCATAGATCAATGATAGTTTAATTTATGAGGATTGATTTTGTTAATTCAAGCAGTTCAAAAGGCACTGTTAAAGCTTCAGTTCATTTAACTGTATCTGACTTAAGCTTTGCTCATGCTATCAGAAGATAAATGACTGTATATAAACTAATACCTTCACCCCCCTATTCATATATTTATTTCAGCATCTGTCACTAACTGTGGGTTACATTTAAATGCAAAGTGTTTTCTGGGCAGGATACAGCACTGGGCTTTGAATACTTAAGATTCAGTAACAAAAGCATCACAGAATTATTTGCACATGCACACTTACTGATGCTTCTGATGTTTTATTATTGCCATATCCCTGAATTTCATAATAGATGATTGTTGCACTCATATTAAACAGCAACAGGGCAGTCGCAAATGCTGTGTCAGAAGGAAGAAAGGATGGGCAAGCCTATTCAAGACATGGTTTATGTAGACCACAGCTTACCAGCTATGGTACACAAACCTGACACCCAGTACAAGCAAACATGATGTTAAGTTTCCAAGAGTTTCACAGGACTATTTCTTGACGGTCCAGCTCACAAAGCCAGGGTTTACATGAAAAACTTAACATTTACTCAAAACTGACATTTCCCACCAATCCACCCGACACAGATTTCTATCCCTGACTTTTCAGGCAAAAAGATCTGAGAGTTAGAAAATCAAGCAAATAAAATCCCAACTAAACAAACAAGTTCACGATTTTTATGCAAGTACAGTGCAGTTTTTGAGCCCTGAGAATTCTCACCCTAAATGTGAAAGCGATTTCCTGAAACAAGTCAAATCACAGGGAGGGACTGGTTTGTCAGCTTTAAATAGACTGTTTTCAAGGAAAAGCATTCGTACACTCACCTTACTTTCACACTGATTTTTGCTTCTTCCTCTGTCTCTTGCTTCATCTGATAAAATCAGTCAATACTCACTCCACACTTGTGCTGCCTGTGACGAGCCAAATCTATGCAGGATGCACCTTGCTGCAACCTCTGCACTTTACAGTGAGTCTGAGTAGATTTTTCTCACCACAACTGGGCAATCAATAAACACGGGGTTTCACTTCTTTGTTTTAATCTTTAATCCCATGCTTATCCTGTATCACTTACAATGGGGTTGGAGGAAGGCATAGAATCATAGAATATATTGAGTTGGAAGGGACTCATGTACTGATCTTATGAAAAACCAAGAAAAGGAGATGCATTTTTCTACAGAGTCCCAGTGAATCAGGAAGGCTTCTCCATGTGACAAGCACGAACTGTGCAAAGATGCTGGAAAAGCAAATAAATCATCTTTCTGTCAACAAAGTGTCATATCACAGGCAAGTGCGAAATGGAAAGCTTTCCTAATATCTGTTCTGATTCAACAGCACTGGTCAAAAAATGAGAAGCAGAATCATATCTATCACTATTAATTTTGTGTTGTGATATTAGGGGAAATTCCTCTTCCCTCCATCCCTCTGCCATACCAGCTCCTCAAGTCAGCTTTGTTTCACCTGTTTTGAAATCAGTTGAACAGTGCCGACTCAGACCATCTGATGCTTTCTTAAGCTTTTGGAAAGAACAGCAGAAAAAAATTCATTATATAGTTGACAATCATAGCATCGCCAAAACCACAAGTTACAAAATGAAGTCAGAGCACAAAGAGAGAATTGCACACAAGGAAAGACTAGCCCACAAATTGCAAGTCCCACTACAACAGCAATAATCCATAAAAGGGATAAAAGGGAAAATGAAAAATATGGTCCAAAACACATTCTTTGTGCTCATTTCTGTCCCCTGCCTATTCCTTCCATTTCTGTAAGAATTAAAGTCAACACACCCATAGCCAAGTGACTGTGGCTCCAGGAGTCTCTCAAACCACACAAACAGAAGGTGCATCCAAGCTTTCCCCAGGCACGTCAGCCATCAGCTCTTTCGCAGGCCACGCACTCCCAGACCTGCTGTCCAGGGATTCTCCTGACCCCTTGGATCAGGAAGCAGGACCTGCTCTCTGTGACTCTTCATCTTTCCTTTGCTGGTTTCAGGGTTTCTCAGACAGGTTGCCATTTTACAGGACAGGAGGGAAGAGGCAATCAGACAACTCTGAGCTCTCAAAGGGATGTCATCTCTCCCCTTCAAACCACCACAAAGAAGTGCTCTTGCTTCCTGATGAAGAACAGGTCTCCCCCACACCTCCCAAGCAGAGGGACGTTCTTTCCCTGGAAGTGGCAAATTGGAGGGGACAAAACAGAGCCGGTGGGCTGATCCTCTCATCAAGTTTTCCCATTTGAGTTGAGAGACTTTTTTCAGAACAACCTTCATGGACCCCATGGTGTTTCATCTTTTTTCAAGCTTTACCTGTAAGGAAGACCATCTTTTTCCACTCCACCTCCCCCGAGACTTACCTTGTGACTTCCTCTCCTGCTTCACATAACACAAGCTATAATAGCATATATTGGTGGGAAAGGAACCAAGCAGTAGCAATTTGTAATAGGTTTCTACAGACCAGCACAAGGACAAATTGATCTGGCTTTAAAAAATCAGGAATGCATGAAAATATGCTCTGCTCATCATAAAAATCTTTCAGTTCTTCCCCTCATGGCATTAAACCAGTAAACCTGATACAAATGCTTAATTTTGGTCAAAGGGGTGTGCTGACTGGATAAAATGGCACTGCCTAGCTAAAGAACAGCTCAAATCACACAGAAAGAAAATCAGTGTTAGAACAAAAATACTTTCTCAGTGTCTCTCCTGTTCTTTGTTTTATCTTGCTCACCAGCTGGACTCATTCCCCCTTCCCTGAGAAGACCTGAATTTACTTTGAACCATAACTCGAAGTTGCCATTTAGCCCTCTGCAAATCACACAGATCCTGTGAATGCTAGCCAATGGATCACTGCCCACAATAATTTTTTCTTTGTATTTCCTTTTTTTCTTAATCATGATTTTTTCTATATTTTCTCCTCTGTTTCAGTATCTCTTGTCAAATATTGCTTTTCCTTTGTTGCTTGCTGCTTTCCAGTTTTGCACGCTCTCCTCCAGCAGCACGGCAGCCTTCAGCTCACAGTACATCTTCTTTCCTTTCCCTGTGAGCCATTTCCCTTAATGGTGACTTCTCTCACTCCAGTAACATACTTTCTTTCATCATCATGAGGATGCATCTCACACCTAGGCTTTTAAGTGGGGGTTTTTACTGTTGTTGTTGTACGTTCTCAGCATAGTTTCTCCTTTTCTCCCTCTCCCACTTTCATTTTCTGGTGACGTTCCCAGGGTCAGATCCTGCCATGCAGCCACCTGTTAGGAAGCAGAGAGCAGGAGCCTCTGGGGAATGGACTGTCATATTTATCTGCTCAGCACTAAGTTATGGTGGTGGGCAGGTGGTGTGCAACTCATCACGGCACGAGCACAAATGTATTAGACTGGTAGCAACATTACAACCGTTTAAGGGGTGCAGATCCTGTAGGAGAGAGAAACTGGAAATCTGAAACAGAGCCACATGTCTACGGGAGGAACATAAGTGAACTCTTGACAGTGTAATTATACTCACCAGAGCACTCAAAAATAATTGCTATCCTTAAGAATCAAGCTGCTTGTTTTAATCTTAATGGGAAAAACTGTTTTAGATGGCATTGGTACAAAGGAAGGAGAGGCCAGAAAAAGCAAGATGCTTTCCTTTTGTTTTCATTGGGTTTGTCTTTAAGTCTTGAATTGTCACACTTCTGTACCTCTGCACAATACAATAATTATCAAATTAGCCCCTGTAAATCCCGAACTCATTCCATTTGGTCAGATAAAAGGATCAGGAGGACACATGCATGATAAAGACATTTAATTTGGAGGGGTTTAGATTTGCAAGAATTTCTGGCAATTTGTGTAGAACTGTCGACATACAAGTAAATCAGAGCAAGTTTCCAAAGCAAAATGTCACTATTGTCTGAAAGATTATAGTAGTTCAACAGTCTGGATAGTTTTGTGGAGGAATTGGGTTCACAGCTCTAGAGGATAGAGGGAAGCTTTTTGACTTCAAAACACACAATTTAGATCTGCTAGCTGCAAGGAGAATTAGTCTTGTAATGCAACAGGGTGTGAAAATGAGGGGATTTTTTTTTAAAGGGTTGCAATTCTGTGAAAGCATTTTTGTATCTATGTATTTGAGCAAAGCCTCTTTGAATTTTAAAGTGTTTAGCTTCAAATGTTCTGTGGACTCCAGAGGAATACATAGTTTCAAGCTAGGTGTTTGAAAGGCTGTGACAAATAGTCCCACTCCAACAAGAAAGTATCGGACATCAAATCAATCCCAGCAGGAGAAGAAAACTGAGTCATTCAATGTATTTTAAATTACTTTTCACAATCACAATGTATAAAGCCATGTATGACACCAGATTAGGAGCTAGGGTCTCTGTGGTTACCAGTAAGTGTAGCTTTACCAAAGTTAGTTTTTATGCTGAAAGACATAGAATTCTCTCCTTTATCTTCAGCTCTGAGTGTTTGTGACACTTTCTGGCTCCATGTGAAACCCACCATCTAGAAATTGTTCCTGTTCACGCTGCTCTCAAGCCAGGTGTCTCCAAGCTGGGCAGCAAAGCCCAGGCTGGTGAGATGGAAATTGCAGTTGCAATCCCTGTGTCACAGAAAGAGGCACATCTGCCAGAGAAGTGGGGAAGGGAAAGCTATTCAGGTGCAGCCTTGAAGGGAAGCTACCCCAAAAGGAGAGTTTAATTTTTTAAGGCCCACGTGAGTCAGCTTTGTGGGAGTGGCTGAAGCAGTATGATCACAGACCAGACCCTAAACGCGTGCATGGGAACCCAGTTGTGTTTGTAAAGCTCATAAGACAAAACGGATCAGAGATCACACAACACACACCCTTAAAAACAAACACAAAGGTGTACTGAGGTGGTAGAGAAAGATACCATTCCCAAGGCAATTCCTTTTACACTCCTGCATTATGGAAGTAATAGAATTTGAAAGCAAATTCCCAAGCATTTGATAAAGAAACCAGTGAATCATCAGCATAACAATGATGGTGGAAATTATGTTGTGTGCTGCCTGCTCCAATGAAATGTAGAAGCTCAGAGCAGCATGGATGTAAAAATTGAGTCCTCATGAGATTTCGCAGTGTGTCTGGAGTGAACTGGCAGGAAAGAAAAGGAAGTTAAAAGCATGAAACTGTATGGGATTCACTACAGAAAGATTGAAATACTGCAGAAGTATTGACCACTTCGGAGGTGAACTGCTGTGATCAATTCTGTCAGGTTCGAGAGACGGGTCCAACAACATCAGCATTTGCAGCATGCTGTTCTAAGCACACATGAGCACATGGCTGGTGCTGTAACTCTGCAGAGGATAGTCAACACGCTGGGGAAAGATCAAAACCCAAACAAAAATTTCTCATTAAAGGTGTTAGCTGGGAAGCAGCTTCATAATCAAGCTGTCATTGCCAGCACTTTTGAAAATAATTGTGGGAAGAAGAGTAGCGAATTGGATGGTGATGAAAGGTTACTCCAAGACAGTCCTTTTACCCCCAGACATCATTATTTTAGTCAATAGTTGAGAAGCAAGAGCTATCCAGTTTACAAAGACAGCAGCGTAACTGGTTATAGGCAACACTTCATCCTGAGATCAGTGATCCACCGTAACACTTGGTGGCTTAGGAGCAAGTTAACAGCATTCACTAGTTTTGGTCACGCTCTTCATAGATGACAAACAGACATTGCTCTTCATAGTAATCGCACTTGTCACAGGCTGTGAGCCTCATGATCATATCTTAGAGTGGCCTGAAGGTGAAAACGTACAAACACAATAGGAGACCAGCAGGAAAATGACTTGAGCAGGAACCTGGCTCTTAACCTGTCAATGCTGTCAGGCACTTCTACTTCTCTGATACTTCAACTTTTTATATGCCTGCTGTAAATGTTAATTTACTTCTGTCAAACCTATTGGTCTTTTTAACATCATTGCAGTAAATGCTGTGCACGTGTTGCTCCATATAGCTCTATTCCATCAGACAGTAAGAGTGACACGCATACAGTTTGGTATTTATTCGTTGCTATAACCACTTAAGCCTGAGATTTTAAAAACTTTGCCACACTAATACTGCCACTAAGCACTGCTCTCTGTGTTCAGGAAGAATAGCCTTCCTCCCTCCTACAAGTTCAATACAGTTAGCAGAACTAAAGGGCTACAAAACCAAATCCCCATTTTTAGCTTCCCTCAATATATACTGAAAAATTCTTGGGCATTGTTCGCTGCAATTTTTAAAGTCTATCCTGGGATTTTTAACTGCAAAATGTAATCTCATTATTTTCTTAAACAAATATTTTTGTAATAGATATTACTTGGCTTAAATTCAACTGAACAGTTCCCATTTAGGTAAGGATTCAATTTTTCCCATGTAAGTTATTGCAAAAGCGTATTCAGAATTGCATGCAGCTGATATCAGGTAATTTGACATGAGATAGACACTTCACTCAGTGAGTTTATTTTTATCAGTGCTCACAAGCCAAGGGAAGCTCTGTACATACACATCAGTGCATAAGCTTGTTACATACCTGTTTGTGAGTTATACCCCAGTTTTGATCTAATAATTGGAGACCTCACAATAAGAGCTGAGATTGCTGAAGGCACCCTAGATGCCCACAGCTTAATCATATTCTTCCCAGTAACAAAGCGAGCACGCTATTCCGATCTACTCAGCTTCAGTTTTGCTGTTCCCATGGGTAGCTTTCCTGGCAAGTTTCAGACATCGCACGATTCTTCGTTCTGTACCTCCCTTCTGCTTTCAGGTGGACTTCAGGACTTCACTTGTGTTTAAGTGCTTTAATAAAATCTAATTTTACAGATCTATATGTCTTGCCATTCATTCTCTGTCTTCGGTAAATAGGAAGTTTTTCTGATCAGTACAGAAGAGAATTTTTCACCTGATTCTCAGCAGTGGTTAAAAGGTCTACAAGTCTATCCTATACACTGCACAACAAATTCACATATCAGCACTTGACTAACTCTTCCTGCAATGATTTTAATTATTCTTTGGTTTTAACTGTCCTCTTCCAGCTTCATATCTTTGAACCTGCTTCTAATCCTGTTTCAAAAAATAGATTAAGCTCTACTTGCTGACTACAGCCTTCTGCTGGGCAGCATTGCTGGGTGACCAGCAGTATATCTTAACCTGAAAGGATCTCCAAGTATTTTTACAACAGCTCGATTATTTTTCTCTGTCATTACAGAGCCTTTGACACACACATCCCTCATTAACAGTCACTGGGAAAATAACTTCAGAGAGTATAATCTGCAGACAGAGGTATGAAACAAGCTATTAAATGAGTGGTCAGATTGTATATACATCTGTAAAAATGAAAAGCATGGCATGAAGTGGCATGAATTTTAAAACAGGGGACCACTGGACAGCTTCTGAGCCATGTGCAATTTCTCTTCTAACAAAAGTGTATATCACCTGGTTGAAAAGTAATTTCTCCCCACCAGCTTTTCCTGTTATTGCCTGAAAAAAAAAGGGGGGGGGGGGGGGGATCCACACACAAACAATAGCAATGAAATACTGTGTTTGTGTACAAATAGATTGAAAGAATACTCTACCCTTTCTACCACATGAGCTTTTGGGAGTTTTGTAGTGTACTATAACAAAACTAAACTGAACGTAATTGGGGTGCCCGCAGGACTTAGCAAAATAATAATAATGACTTAGCAAAATAATAATAATAATAATAATAATAATAGATTTGGGCTTATTTTATGGCTCAGAAGTCGTCTGGTGCAAGGATATTGCATCATAAACAATTGTGAGTCACCACAGTCTGGTCATTCTCAAAACCAGCGGGGAAGTAGAAAGAAATGCAGGGTAGGAGAAAGGAAAGTCTGAGAAAAGGCAGGGCTGTGGTTCAGCTCACTCACAGTGAGCGCACATGGGTGCTGGAGAGCCTGAAGAACTCGTACTGAGTGCATCTGGCGCAGGGCTTCACAGGGCCAGTCGTTCAAGCTCTCAACCTCCACTGAAATTTGTAGTGAGGCTTTGTACTTGTGTGGTAATATCACACGCCCACCAAATAAGCTTCATATCACACCACAGAGGTGAAGTCCCACAGGAAAATCTACTTCACACAGTGAAACATGGAAATTGGTTTCCTAGACAACAACTCCATGAGGAAAGTTAGTTTCTATTCTGAAATAATTCAAAATTAAGCCTTTCTATGCTGTAGGGCAGATCGCTATAAAAGCTCACCCTTCATACAGCCCCTCTCAGCTGGGTGTCCTATTTGTTGATGAACACTCTCCCTTATTCATCAAGTATATTAAAATATCTTAGCTTTAATTCATTTTTCTCTTCATCCTTATTTAGGAAGGCATATGTAGTGTTACTCATGCATTTTCTTTAAACCTTTCAATTGTCTAATTTTGCAGATGTTTGCTGTATAAAAACTTGCAGACTGTTTAATATGTAGTTGTTTGTGAGGTACATTAAACAAGTAAAATGGTAATAGGTACAAACAGGGCCTCTTATTTCCCTGGCTTATGCGTCTGTGCCTTGCCTTCACAATTATTTAAGCATGTGAACTTCCTTTGGGGAAAATGGCCATATGTACTAGTTAAGTCAAAGTCCAATCCTATGCAAACAAGACAAGCCCACAGACAAATTGAAGGGCAGACCTAGATCTGTATCTTCTGCTCTAGAAGCTAGGAGTTCCTCATAGCTCTCATCATATTTCTGTTTAGCTCACACAAAAAATTCAACATGTAAAGGGATGACTTTTAGCACTTTTTGGCCAAGATAGGCTGTATTTAATGCATTGCTGATGGCATTCCACAGTTTCCTTTGCTACCTTTTAACTTTTAGTGAGATGCGTCTCCTTTTCCTGTAAGCATAGTTCCTGCTTTTTCAGAATTAAATGTATTATGATAGTGTGTACCTATGAACAAGCTGTAGTAATGCCCAGGTGTTGGGGCCAAGGTGACAGAGTGTTCAACTTAGACCCTAGAAATTATTGTCAAAAACCATACTTGAGGTCTACTATGTTCTTCTAGAATGTGTTTAAACGCTGAGCCTGAAAATCATCTCTTGCTTGTATAAGCTGGTAATGGCACTTTCTTTGTCAGAAAGTAAGCGTAAACAATTTTCTCACATGTATTTTTTCACTTCAGTAAGTAGCATTAAGTAGCCTAGCAATGGATGGCTGAACCTTTTTTTTGTTCCCTTCCAAGGCAATTTGCAGAGGAGTCAGAGGACTCAGAGCTGAGGATAATTCTGTGTCTAAACATGTCTATCATCTTAGTAATTTTTTTTTAATTGACACCATTCTTGACTCTGCCATTAGATAAGAATGATGCTCTAGCAGAGGTTTAGTGTCAAATGTGTGATTTCAATTGAGACATACAAGCCTTCATCACACTAAATCTGTGTGGATGTGAGATATACTGGTTTCCAGTAATGGGTTCAAAGAGCTTTCAAAAGGCTTTTAGTATTTATAAAGAACTTCTGGGCACTTCAGTTCATTTGTATGGTATCTCCCAACTCCTGCAGATCCGAATAGCAAGCTTTCTGGAAGTACTTGTATGCTGTTTGTAAACAACCATGGTCTGTTTTGTTTGCAACTTGCATTTTCTAAGATAAGAATCTTCGACAGCAACCACCGCAATAAATATTTTCAGAAACACTTCAGTTTGTTTACATGTAATATGTGAATGCAGAAGACTCTTTTCAGCTAGCAGCCACCACAGATTTCTGAGGGTGGGGAAGCAGGGCAAGGAAGTTCATTACGAGCCAGCGTGTTGGTTGTAACATATCTATAGCAACTTCAGCTAGGAAGCAGCTTGCCGATAAAGTTTTCTTACCAAGCACTCTTAACTGGACTCCCATCTAAAGACAGTGTTTCATTATATCTCGCTCTTGACAACTGTCCTGCCATCACTGCTATCATACAAAAAGGGAGGAGGGCAGCTTTGCAAACACAAAAGTACTACAATGGGACTTCTACTGTATATTTTAAATACAAAGTGGTGATAAATATTTGTACTTCTTATAGAACTCTGCTGAAAACATGATTACACCCAGAAGATTTAGTAATTACAAAAACTTCCTCTGCAATAATTAAAGAAGATTCCCATCTTCTGCTTTTGATAACACTCCAGCATGGTGGCAGGAATATGGGGCTCAGGCTTTCTAACAGTCAGCTGAGCATAGAAAGAAGCAAATTAAAACTGGATGAAAAAACGTAGGTCTTGCTAACTCTGTGATACATCTCATGGCCTGAAGGGGTTAATGAAATCCATGGAGCTGCTAGGCAACAGTTCCTGCACCCAAGTAGCAGCCACCACCGAAAGGTGTGTAAAGCCACGGTACACATTTTTGGGTTTTGGAATGTCAAAAGTGTGTGTGGGGGGGGGTTCTTATTTTGTTTTGCATTGTTTTGCACTCTTCTGCTTACCTGCATGAATTTAGCTGTTAGGAAGATTCAGTTTTGGAACTGTCTCAATGTGCTTGTTATCCCACTGTCAAAGGTACTTAATCATCAGATACCCCCTGATTTTGGTGGGGTTTAGCTGCAGTGCTGCTTCTAACAGATGCTTTCAGGTCGATGCCTGAATTCAGAAATAACGGCTTTCTTCCCATTTGCTGCCAATGTAGATGTTATTCTCTCAGAGAAAATAAATAAATAAATAAATAAAATTGAACAAGAATATCCCAGATGTACAGACAGACAGCAATACCCACAAGTCAGGCAGGCATGTGTTAGCAGGGAATTTTGGCATGAGCTGGAGCGAAGCAGGGTTGTGCTGGCTATTCAGCTAGAAAAGGTATGTGAGGAAAATAAACTGCTGATCTCAGCATGAATGCTAAGTATGTGAGGGGCTGGGGAATGCATTCAGTGGTAACTTGCTTGGTATAGGTGAGGAAATGATAATGCAAGCTCCGGAGTAAATTGGACAGGCTTGTCAAAGCCAAACCAGACAAAATGTTGCCATGGTTATTGAGTTACCCAAATAAAGAGAGCACCACTCACTCTGAAGTACAAAGGCTCAGGATGGCTTTGTGGTCCCTCACAAGGGCTGTGGGTAGAGATGAACATTCAGATTTGCTGCCTGCTGTCATTAGGGAATGCAAATCAGAGTGTGAAAATGAAAGCAGAGAAGTGACAAGGTGCCTCAGGAACCACCTTTCCTGGCTGATGCCTAAAAAGTTCTCCTGGGAGTTCGGACTGATTGCTGTCTATTCTGCATAATGGGTAGGCTGACTGATTTTATTGATCCTCAGTTATTTTTCAGTATTGTTTGCTTCATTAGTCCAGGCAGCCCAGGTACCTAGTCACGAGCCCACAAATGAGCCTAAGTGGCCAATGCAAACCCATCTTCACAGTGAAGAATCTGCATTTTAGTTTTTAACAATAGACAAAGCCAAGTATACTTAGTTTTAATACATCAGCAGAAAGATTTTATTGGATTATTGCACAGTATAAAAAGGGGAGTGTACATTTATTATATTTAAAAAATATTTCTTCCGTGTTTTAAATAGTACAATGAGAATAAGCTTCATTACTATTTTCTATTAGGGAAATTATTTTTCTGTGTGGTGTTCCTACAGAAGTGGTTTTAATCAGAATTCTTACTCTACCCAAATGAATTCAGAGTTTTGTGAGAAAAAAAGGAGAAAAGAAAAGAGGAAAGAAAACCAGTACAATGACATAGAAAGTATCTGGCTGCTGGGGGAAAATAGTGCCTGTGAAGATGTAGACCCAGCTTGAAGAATTTAGTGGCAAGGGCAGCAAGGGCGAAGAAAGTCACATTAAAACAGAGATGCAGTCTCTGGTGGGTCATTTGAATTTCATCTGCAGAGTAATTTTCACGCCATTTAGCCATAGCCACAGCAGGAATGAAGAGGGCTAAACACATTAAAATGAAAAAATCATACAAGGAGGGATTGGGGCTTGTGGTCATTATATTTAATAAAATTCAATGCTACAGTAGGCTGAGTTAGTGCCGTATCAAGGATTTTGAGTGTTTACAGAAAAATATGGTATGCAACAGGAGAAAGGTCTGTAGCACACTCATTCAGGGTTCGTGGTACAATAAGAATCCATCAGGTACAAAGAAAAAAGGATTTCTGGCCTCAAAAAAAAATGAAAACAAAATTACAAGCAACAGTAAAACATCCCAACCTGTTAACAAGATTTGCAATTGACCCTTAGAGTAGTGGCTCTGTTTTTTTTTCAGATCCTTCAAGGAAACATAGGATATTTTAATAACTATTTGTGTGCTGCAAAATCTCTTAACAATTAATTAGTGGATTTAGGGCCTCAGAAAATGAGCTTGGATTGAAAGCTTTCATCAATTCTCAGTTGCTCTCCTTAACCACAAGCCATGGTAGGATACCCCCCCCTGAAGCTGGGAGAATGCCTTTCAGTGCAGCACACTTCTGTAGTTCAGGTAACCAGTGCACACAGACACACGCCCACAGACACGCTTCAGTACCAATGCTCCTGGTGGAGAATGCACATTTCAGTTTTGAACAACAAAGTGTAGTTTTATACACCTGAGGAAAGGTGCTGTGGATTATCTTACCTGACATATACAGCACGGGAGAATTCAATCATGTCATGGACATTCACCTTAAGACCTGGTAAGGCACATTAACTAAGTAATACCTAAGAAGAGAGCTGAAGATTCTCATGTGTTTTCAATAAAAGTTCCTGACACTGGAAAACAAAATTATTCAGGGAACTTCAAAACATTCTGGGCATAAATTGCCATAGATCACTGGAGCACAACGATTAACAATAACTGACTGTAAGGGCCACGGAAGGAGAGCATCTGCTCCTTTAAGGGTAGCTGGTCAAAGGAGCCATAAACAAGAACAAGCAGAGACACACCTGCCTGACACATGGTAAGGGAGGTAGTGATGAGAACAAACCTGGCTGGTGGCACTAATTGGTAAGGACATGTGGAGTGTGAGAAAGTTTATTTTCTCAGCTCAGAGGATAAGGAAAGGGAGGGAGACAAACACAGAGACATAAAACCTGATCAATTAGCATTAACAAAGGCAGTAACCAGAAGCAAACCTGGCCAGTCACACCAGTCAATGGGCTATCAAGAAACTGCAGCAACCCAGGACTTTGCAACTGATAAGGAGGTGAACCTGAGGGTTTATTTATTCAGGCAGTCATAGCATGAACTAAAATTTTTTTTTTTTTTTATTGGTTTGGTGCTTGGAAATCACATTCTGGTTTATGCAGACTGAAGTTCATTTCATCTTGCCTTAGTAGTTAGTGAATATAATGCAGAAACAAATAAAATCATAGCATTATAGAGCTCAAGCTTAGAAAGTATGATTATCTCATTTAACCTTGTGTACTTTGTAGGCCAAAGTTTACACGCTAAAATCTGTGTGAATCCAATATAACCATGTTTGGTCAAAAACATATTGCCTAAGAAAAATCCAGCTGTGGTTTAAATGCTTCAAGCAACAGAGAGACTCCACCAAATCCATTATAATGTTTTTCCCATGACAAATTATATTCACTGCTAAAAATGAGCACCTTATTTCTAAACTGAATTTATCGACATGCAGCTTTTCAGTATCCCCTCTTGGGTTTTTTTTCTGCTAGGTAAAAACCAGTTTGTTATCATACTGGTTACATAAAAAAATCATGAATCAGTTAAACGCTGACATATCAAGATATGTGGTGAATGATGTCAGACAAAATGAAAAGAAATATATTTTTTCCAAACAGAATATATACACGATTATGACTTGATACAATGAGCTAAGTAGTAACCCAGCATCTGAGTCATCAAAATCTATCCATCACCTTTGGTATGCACTCAGGTTGTAAAGAAATAATCAAAACCAGCTTTGATTTTTCTTGAGAACTGATTCTCAGCAACCTTGTGTAAGTACGTTTATGCAATGTAAATGTAGAACATAATTTGATTTGTGCTTCCCAGTCATGCTTATATATAAGGAAGATGCTTATTTTTCCCCTATCTCCAACCTGTGGACTCTCTTTGTAAATGCACACATGGCTACAACCAAGCAACTTCTTGGAGAATCAGCACTTCAAACACCATCACACTGGTTACTTTGAGAAACTTGCTGCTGTTAAAGAAACAAAGTATTTAAAGGCAAAGATAAATTCACATGCAAGTTGCTTCACTTGATGGCAACTGTTTACATTTATGACTGACTTAGGTACGATACAACAAGTAACCACTAAACGTAGTTACTGGTGGATACTTGGCTGGTATAGAGCCAGTTGCCAGCCTGAGCCAAACTTCTTGACCATAGTTTAACTCTAATAAAGCATTCCCAGTAATTACTCTGTCAGTGTACTTGTTACTATTAATATTTTCAGCCTGAAAAGTGAGTTTGTCTATTCCATCAATGACCAGATAGCCAGAGGCACGTGGACTAAATGATTCAATGGTATATTCAAAAACATAGACCCCCAGATATGGAACATGGAACTTCCCGGTTGCTGGGGCAAATGAAGCTCCGTAGTTGACATCCAGATTGTTAAATCTGATGGGTCCTGGAGTCGTCATTCCATACGTATGAGAGGCAAAAAAAGCCACCATAGGTGCATATCTGTATGATCCTTTTGAAAAATCTGGAAAGGAACAAAGAACAATTTCAAGTAATGTTACATTGTAGAAAGGCAACTGGGACCAGCCAGAAGATCAAAAGCAGCTTTTCTGAAGTCACATCATCCAGTAGCTTGAGCAACTGAAACATAGTATTTCTGCATAAACACAGAGTTTTTGAGTATTGTAGAAAAAGTCATTTTCTTCACAATTAGTGCTAGGTGTATCCACAAAAGAATAATTTTAGAAACAGCAAGGGAACTTTATGTTTGTCTATACTATGTTATCATTAAGGGAACTGCTATTTTTCTTTCTCCCTGCACTCCTCCCCCCCCGAAGTTTTTCCCACCCCTGGATCTCTTTCATTGTTCATCTGTGTGCGCTGAAGCCAAGAATTTTCTCCACAAATCTTAGACAAACACTGAAGAGGTTTAGCACTCCTGATGTTAAATGAGGGAATAAAAGTATATGTTTTTTCCCTTCAAGCTCAGCCTGCACACTATGATTCCCTGCCACTGTACAAATTATTTTATTCACTATTCATACGCTGTCATGACTGAGAATCAGCCAAATGGCTGCTGAAAGCTGCATAAAATTCACATTCCATGAGGCCTGGATGTAAATTATTTATTTGTTTTCTGGACTGAATAGCACAGTTTCCACTTTTCTTTTTTGAAATATCTTTCAAGGGCTGCATCTTTGCCGATGAAAATCAGAGGCACGCCTAAAATGACTCCTTGAGGCCATAGTCCCACACATCATGGTAGCTGCTGGTATTTATGGCCGTGCTGAAGCTGGTATTCCCCAGTGATGTGAATTTACCTCCCCCTTCAAATTCTATGATATCATGTTCAGATACAGCTATTGCATACCCTCCCACTCTGTGCAATTCAGCAGGGAGCTTTCCAGCTATTATGGCTGGTCCCAGCCCAATTTAATCCCATCATCTGGTCATATTAAAGAAAGAGATCATGAGTCACCCACAGGGATTGATGTCTTCAGCACCAAAACACAGGACACTACTACTTGAGTTGGCACTCATTAAAGTGAAATGTGAGACCTTTGACCAGCAAATGCTCTCTAATTAGGCCCTGGGGCAGAGGACCTTACCACTAGCATATTGCACTACTAAATTCTTTACTTGCCAACACTCAGAGAATTGTCGTTCACCAGCTTCGTGCTGCAGTTGACTCCTCCAAAGGGGTGGCGACAAGCACAAATAAAACTCTGTCTGTCGTTGATACAGGTTCCTCCATTGTGGCATGGGGAACTGACACAAGCTGAATACTGCCCTGTGATAGAGAAGGAGGAAACCCAACAACATCAGTTACAATATCATTACAGTGACACTTCCCAAGTTTTCAGTATCTTGGAAAGCCTCTTGGTCAATTCATAAAGCTGGTGGAATTTCTGCAGAGGTTCTGTGTGAAGGCCAACTTCAGATCCTGTCCAGGCTGTTCGGACCCGTTGCTAGTCTAACCTCTCTCTTTGCCTGAACACAGCATGCCCTCAGCTAGCCTCCAAGGTATTCAGAATAACCTATAAATGCTGAGTTCATGTTGTCTGCAATCACATGATTAAAGAAACCTGTTGGATCAGCTAATTAGTCTTTACTACGAATGGGAATGTGCTGAGAGGCTTGGAGCTGACCATACTACAGGAGTCCTTCAGAAACAAACAGCAAAACTTTGGAGAGACAGTACTGACATATGCAATTTTATTTCCTTCTTTTGGTGAGACAAAAGAAATAGTTATTTTCCTGCTGGTTCAGGCAAATCTGTGCTTCAGTTTGGTCTCACTAGCACAGGCACAGAAGGCTGCTCTCTTTGGACAGAGCCAGCTTATCCTTGGGTGTACCAAAACACAGATTTTGTACTGCTGGTGTACAGGTTGGACTGTCCTGTCTATGACATTACTCACCCAGATGTGTCACAACCATTGCAGAAGAGTCTGGCTACTGGTGGTGAAAGATCTTAAATGCTGTCCAAACTACTTCCAGTACTTGTTCTTGCCCATAAATAACTTAATTCCAGGATATCTACTGAGACTGTTGTAGAAGTTTTGTATTTCAAGCAACACAAATTATATCAAACGAGTGGTTTTGCAGAGCACCCTCACCAAGGATGTCCTTGCCTCTCTTCGTGACTATGTATGAGCTGGCCAGGTCATGCCCAGCCAATATGGATAAATCTGTCAGTCCAGTGCTGCTGAGCTATGAGACAGTAACTACTGAGTGTGATTGTATAATGTGTTGTCATAGCAGTTTGGGGGGGAAGAACATTCAGATCACATTAGAAATTAAATATTGCTATGCAAAATTCTGAACACAAAGCCATACATTTTTCCTTTCTCTTGCTTTGGTCAAATAAAAGTCAGATGTTTTAGAAAATGAACCTTTACTCTCTGGGAAAGAGTACGCTCTGGAAAGACAACTCCACACAGTCCTGTGATGGTAAATCTAGATTGGTAGGTGGGAGCTGAAAAAGCCTTTTATGAGAGGATCTACTTTTTGCTAGGGAAATGTTGAACTGGATCTTCACATAGATATTTCAGTAATGCCCATAGTTATCTTCAAATTCTCACCCAGCCATTTCACAGACTGCTGCAATAAGGCAAACTATGTCCGTGAGAAATTTTAGTTCAGCGAGCAGAATGCTAAAGCACTTTGTCCAGTGCCACTTGAATTTGCACTGATGGGGCATATGGACTTAAAAACACAACAGTAATTCTTTTCACAGAATATAATGTCCATCCCATAATGCCTGAAATAAAGCAATTTAGGACTGTCATGACTGGGGTCACAGCACATGCAACTGGACATGAGGAAATAACGTTTTTCTTCTCAGATAATAGTTTTGTTGCACACTTATTTGAAGTTATTTTTCACTCATATTTACCAAGCATCCACATATTTACCAAATGTGAAAGGAAAGCAGAAAAGGAAGGAAAACAGCTGATTGTGCTGACTGTATCATATTCCCAAAATACAAAAGCTTTGTGCAAGAACATGTCAGCCTCTCTGCTAATTGGCCTCTGCTTATCATAAAGAAGAATTAAATCCAAGAAACAGGAAAAAGATCACAAAAAGGAAATGATGATGAGATTGAGACTAGTGTTTTAACAGTCTGCTGAGGCATGACTTTGTCTGAACTTAACCTTGGAGTTAAATCAAATTCAGACATAGCTTTACCTACAATAAATTAACCCTCCAGGTGCAGCATTGCTTAACAGCAGCTGGGGAGCCTGCTCCGTTTGCTAGAACTAGGAGAAGCTGTGGAGAGATTTGAGTCAAGTTAGGATTTTCAGAGTAAGAGGCAAATGCCCTAGATCTCCACTGAACAGGTAATCTCTATGTAACTTCCATGTGATCTTACAATAACATGCTTTTGCTGTCATTTCTGGCTGAGGCTGCCCCTCTGACCAGTATTTTCTTTTTCTTTTTCCTTGCTGAAGGCCGTCCTGAGATAATATGTCCATATTCTCTGCTTGGGGTAAAGATGCCAAGAGGTTCAGATTAGGAAAGGATTTCCTACTACAGTACATATCCTATTTTTAATTACTCTTTCACAACTTAGTAGCGTAGATGAGTAAAAGAGAGAGACCTTATAAATTAAATTAAAGGCTTAAATTGCAGCTATTAATAGCAGAGAATAAATGGAATGCAGTTGCTATTTATGCTCGGTATGGTAGGAGTGAAGAGAGCCAGTTAATGCTGAGTTTTGCTACTCTTCGGGAAGGCAAGCAGCCAGAAGCTCTTTGGGGAAATAGACTGCCAATGCTGTACAAACAAATCTTCAAACAAATAATGAAGCTCTGTCAGTATCTACTGGGGTGTTGTTTAGAAGCAGCTCAAATATTTAGCAATTTAATGGTCTCCTTATGGAAAGAAGTGACTCCAGTGTTTCAATTTGGAAATGTCTGAACAGGAAGTAACCAACGTTTTCTCAATATTTAGTTATCAGTAACTCTCTCAGGAAGCCCTGGGAGATTGGAAGAGCCTGGGAATCTACTAAACCACCCTGTTTACACAGGCTCAGTCTGGTTGTCAGCCTACAATTATTAATCACATCTGGCTTAGCGCTTTCAGTCTGACAGTGATGAAAGCAATGAGCATCCCCAGTAGCCTCGATGCGAGGAGTGCCAGGGAACAGCAGGAGAGAGGCAGCCCCACCGGGGCCAGCACCCAGGAAATGAAGGTGACAGCAGGGCTGGTGCTTCACCTGGAAAGGTGACAAGCAGAGCATGACAGGTTGATCATGGTAACCAGGGTTAGTCACAGCCCAGCATGACTGAAAAGGCCTTGGATTTTGGCTTGAGCTGAAGCAGGGATCCCAGGCCCATGGGCAGGGTATGCAGCCTCGGGACTAGGTCAGGATGCCCAGGGCAATTAAGGCTATCGGTGCACTCAGGGCCCTGACAGGGAATTCAGATATAAGTGCTGTGTGGGGCATTTGTGGTGCAAAAAAGCACAAAGATTCACCCACAGTGTTCTTGGGCAAAAAGCAAGGAGGAGAGGTGCCCCAGCTGTGCTCTCCAGTTTTGGGTGGGAGCAGATTGTCAAGACTGATCTGAGCTACTTGGACTCTGGCAACTCTGCTTCTCTGTTAAGCAGAGGTATCTAATACTTTCAGTGTGATGATTTCAGAATCACAAAATTAAAACCACAGAACAGTTTCATCTACCCATTAGTCTAAAGAGTAAATACGCAAAGTTGAAGTATATGTCATCAAAGAATGATGTAGAATTAAGACACAAGATGGAAAACATTTAAACAGGTTAATTTCACTGCAGGCTTGAATGATAAAGAGACAATGGAAGCTTGCATTACTGTTAGGAGTCAGAAATCATGTGAAAACAAAATCAGAAATAAGACACAGAGAAAAGAGAATGAAAAGAAATTACCTCTCTCACACATGGATGCACTATTTTAAATACATAAATGTAACACAGCTGCACTCTCAGTTATTCATGTTGATGGGAGGATGGCATAATCTGAATAAAGCAAAACCACAACTAATACAAGACATGCAACAAGAGAGCTGCATTCACCATGGCAGCCTCTAGATTCTGTAGAGAACAGACAGAGCACTAAATGCCAGTGGGAAAATGGGAACTGAGCTAAGCTGCCCTCATGCTGTATCATGCACTTCTGCAGTAGAACAGCACACTGGAAGGTAGGACCAGACATAATCCATAATGAAGACTAATAAAGAGTTTACTGTATATTTTTTTCTTTAAAGGCTATCATCTCCCCTATGTTAGATACTTGAAGCTGTCCTAAGACCATCACTTTTTTATTCACACCAGGTTGCCATTACAGTTAGTATCAGGTAAAGTGTTGGGGGGGTTTTTGTCCCTCATACACATATTGCAGCCTCTAGCTGACATAAACCTTTTCTTTTGTTCATGGGAAGTCTCCAAACCTGTATGTCCCTGCATAAGCAATGCAAACTCACATTGTTTCCCCTTGATTTCAAATAACTACTGAGGAAAGTATTACCTCAGGGCCAAATCCTGAACACATTAAAGCCAATGAAAATCCCAATCTGTTAGAGGAGGATCGAATGTTGGATGTATTGGAATCAATGACAATTGTCATTCACCTCTTTCTAGAATTTTATTCTAATCTTTTTTAATTGAAAAATACCATCTAACGTCAAATACATTTTATAATTAGCCAATTATGCCTTAGGGTTTCTTCTAGAAACTTTAGCAGAGTCAGCACATATCTCTGGATGGTCTCCTGGAACTTGAGAGAAAAAGCTTTCCTGGAGAAGTGAAATCAACCCAGGTAGAAGATGGGTAGTTGTTAATTAGGATAATAGTCTTACTTCTTTAACTTACAAAAATGTAATGTATGACTGCTAGGCATGAAATATCATTGAGTACAAAAGCTCATTACTGATGGAAAAGTCTGCATAAACTTTGCTGTGTAGAAACCTTGCATAAAAATAGGGCTTTTCAACATCTGCAAAGATCTGCACTTTCTGTATGAGTGAGCATACATCCAATGTTATCAAGCAAGCTATTTGTTAAAATTCACCATGAGACAAATAATAAATAGGAAAGACACAAATTCATTAACGTGGAGTAAAAAACAGAGCAGGTGGCAGCTTCCTGTGCTCCAGGCATGTAGCACTGGTGACATATTCCAAAAAAGTAGAAGACTCAGGACGGATCAAAGGCATCATAGCTCATTTTCCCTTAATTTTAATTGTGAATGAGGGTTTTGAATTTCTATCCTGTGCAGTGGCAGGAATGGGCAGAAAACAGAAATGACTGAGAAAAAATTGTCATTTTTAATATAAAAATATTCAATTTACTTTGTAGTAAGAATTTGGCAAATCTTGGTGCGTTTTTAATTGTGACTGCCTGTTTGAATAGCTGTGTGTCCTCTGTAACTGAAAAGATAACCAAGGACTGAAATATTTCAGTGGGGATGGCTTTCAGCAGAAGCTAAGCTACTCATGGGACTGGGGCTTTAAAAAGAATCCTTTCCATTGATTATTGAAAAGTGCAGTACCTAAGACAGGAGGAGATGAAGGAGGGAGGGGGGAAAGGGAGGGAAGAGGCACAGAGAGGGAGAGAGAAAAGGAGATTGCCCGTGGTCTTAGCACATGAACAAGATTGGTAGCTCTTACTACCCCTACATCTGCTTACAATAGGGACCAAATATAATTTCAGAAATGTTCATAAGTTTAAGAATGCTTTACAGAACAGATTTTGGTCTGGGTCTTCAAAAGTATCTGGACATCTCTCTGTCAGTTAGGAATCTGTCTCACTTATTTTAATGTGAATTTGAGTCCTCTAGTGGCTTCTAGTCACTTAACCACTCTTTATTTTCTGTCTTTTCCCAGAAATTATATTTCCATAAAACCTTATCTTGTGCTATTGATTTTCACTCAAGTCTGATTCCAAAAGTCATAACTCAGAGTTTGTATTTCTGTGAATTCATCCATATGAATTCATTTCACATGATGACATTTGAATTTAAGTTCAGAAGCAAATCACACTCAAAATGTCCTCTATAAGAATGGCAGCTCCTACTTAGCTGCTCTGTTCTCCAGATGGATTCAAGTCAAACCTACTTTATTGGCTGGGCTCCTGATTCTGTGAGAACACACTGTTGTAATTGTAACTGCGCTAATAATCTCAATGAAGTACTGAAGGAGGTGGCAAAATCCTCATTACAGTCATTTGGTGTATTCACTTGCTTCAGGTTTTTGATACTTTTCATCCCCACTGACACTCCAAAGTACTGATGCAACTCCAGATTTCTCTCCCAGCTTGCATGTTTTTTTAATGAAATTGCTAATTGAGATGCAGGCACAAAATTCTTGTAGTTTAGATTTTGTCTAAATTGTCAGTTACATTTGAAAGGTCAGGTTCTCAGTTGAGTATGTGTGCATACACTTATATCTTAAACTGATCATATGTGAATTTATTAAGGAAAATTAAATGGAGCTCCTAGGATGCCTTAGTGCAGAGTATCCTCATAAGAAAAATAAATTCTCTTGTAAGCAAGAGACCAGAGTAACCTCAAGTTCCTCTGAAACACTCTTTATTGCAGTCTTTGGACTTTTTATGCAACCCTCACTCAAGGTCTGCCACCTCAGTTCATCACAATGGTTACATAAGCCTTTATTACAAAGACCTTCATTTTTAGTAGAGTAAAATGTATTACCTGGATCTATAGTATTATCTGTGTTTCTCTGACTTCGGCTTGCCAGGCCCATGGTTACATTTGCTGCTCCTTTTTTTGCTGGGGCTGGTTTCTTTATAACCGGTTTCACCTGCTTCTGAAGTTTGGTGATGTTGTTCATTGCATTTGCCACCGATATGTCAACACGCTGGGTTAAATTTGTCAAGATGGTTCCTGCTTTTATTTCAAGCACAGATTCAATGAGCTCTTTGAGGCCTCTCTGCAGCAGGGGGATATCTGGCTGAGCAAGTTTAATTAGCAGAGGTATACTCGCATTCACTTTTTGGATGCTGTTGTTGGTATCCTGACACAGCCCCCAGGCCTCATGAGCAGTCTTGTTCAGAAATGGAATAGTGTTTGAGAAGCGGATCGACTTGGCTTCCAGGGCCTTGATCCTGGAACTCAGCGTCTGGAGCTGAAGTGAGACCACTAGTTCTTTCTCTGTCGAGGCAGCTTTGGTTTTTTTCAGTGGGACACAGTTGTTTGCCAAAAACTTGGAAATTTTTGACTCCACATTCAGAAGGCGAACCTCATGGTCCCTTGATTCCTCCACAGAGTCAAATAGTTTTTCTTCCAGGTGGCTGATATCTTGTTGTTGATTGTCCACTTTTGACAATGTATCATTTAAAATATAGAAAACTCTTCTGAAATTGTGGAGGATACTTTTGTCAGACTCCTCGTATGGAAGATCAGAAAGGGGTGGCGCTACTTGTGAAGTGAACTCATACTTCTTACCAAGGAGCAGTGTCTGGAGGGATTCATTCAACTGTTGGAATTGGGGAATGAAAGCCAGGAGGCTGTCCAGTTTCTCAGCTCTGCCACAGCAGACTTCAGTCTCATTTCTTAGAGCACGTAGCATATCTTTCAGTACATAGTTATCTTGAATAGAATCAATAGCATTGTTTATTACTATCATGGTCTTGTTTAACCCATCTTCTAGTTCCATGGAGCATTCATTAACACGACTCTCAAACAGTTCCTGATAAGCTTGAGATTCATTTTTAAGTCCTTCTTGAGTTTTGGAAAGCTCCTTAATTGCAGAACTCATTCTGTTAATGACAGTAATGAGGTTTTCAAGCTTCTCACTGATTTCTTCAGTTTTGATTTGTTGCTCATACTCTGAAGTCAGACTAAAAGGAACCCCTTGTTCAATCAAGGGTTGCAGGATCTCCATATCATAGCACAAATCATTAATTTGCTCATTCATTTTGTCCATCTTATTGTCCAATGGAAGAACCAGGTCAGAGAGACTTTTGTTTAGGACAAGTACATTCTCTTGAGCTGCTGCCAGCTGTGTTTGGAAATCCCTTCTGCTCTCTGACAACATGTCATCACAGACCCCCAGAACAGAGTGCCTCTGAATTTCCAGTGCAATACTGAGATTGCTGATCTTGCTATCTTGGACCCTTAAGTCATCATAGATCTGCAGCACCATCATGCCTTGTTTCTTTACTTTCTCATGCAATGTGAACATGTACTCTGTAACATTGTACTCCGTGACTTTATCTGCTGAAGGGATGTTTTGGCTTGAAGACTGTTCAGCTGATAATAGCTGTTCATGAGCACCTTTCATTTCAGTAAGAGTCCTATTTAAAGATTCATAATAAATGACACTTCTTGATTGTTGATGCTCCAAGTTATCTTCCAAGGATTTCTGCTTTTCCTGTAAAGCTTTCATAGGCTTGTCACAAGTGAGGGTCATTTCCTCTTTCATCTGCACCATATGACTCTTTAGCTCCAGAATGTCAAGCTTTGTTGGCCCACTGTCTTTCTCCTGAGCAAATTTTTGTTGGGTTTCATTCAGACGCTTGACTAATTCTTTCGTATTTTCAAGATCATCTGACAAACTAGACACAGCCTTGAAAATCTGAGCCATGCTCTCTTGCATTTCACCTTGAAATACTTCAAAGTGCTCTTTGACAAGGTCTTTGACTAATTCATTAACGTTTCTGGATTTGAGACCTTTGGGAAAAAAGGAGAAATATGGAAACAATCAAACCAATTGTGTTAGCAGCATCTAAGTTTTTTCTACAATACGAACAAACACAGTGCCATACAGAAGTGAAACACACACATCCCTGCCCCGATTTACCCACCCATAGAGCAAAATTTAAAACTGAGGAATGTAGAGGATGGGTTATAGTGTTTGAAGACTCATTCCTGCTTCTACTGAAATCAATGGGAGTTTTGCTATTTTGAAAGGGCACTCAGACTCTGTACATGGTATCAACTTTGATATCCTAGCTGTGCTGTTTCTGAGCACTGAAATTAGGAGATCTGTGTACTTTTGTGGCTCGATCATAAGAAAATGATGTGTCCTTTCTCCACTGGGAAAGTAAGGAAAAAACACCTGCTTTGTCAACATTATGGTCAAGAAGTAAAAGCAGAGATTATTACCTTCCTATTGTATTGTACATGCTAAGTGATCACAGAACACACTATAGTGAGAAAGAAGTAAAATAAAAAGAATAGCCTTATTGAATATCTAAAGTTAGTAACATGACAACTGCTGGAAAAGGCAGACATTTTAAAGGTACAAATGTTTAGTTAGTCTTGCATACTACAACTGTTTAAACAGCTTCTAGGAATATTGATCCTGAAAAGCACTAGGCAGAGGTGAATGTGTGGGAATTCTGTTTGTGTGAATAACATCAAAATATGTCTTCCATATAGCCTTAGATGGGTTAAGACAGTCATAAAATAGTGTTCATCAAGAGTGCTGCATAACATATTTGCATTAATTAGAGCAGTAGTTCTGCTCTGGTGTGAGATTAGAAGGAATTTTTTAATTTGTTCTCCAAAGGTAGACCCTACATCCAGCTAAAACACTGAAGCATTCTTTGCACATTTTTTTCTAAACCCTGTGTACACTTGCAGCCAGCTTGTGATAGAATGGTTAAACCCTTCAACCTCTACAATGCCTTGATGACCATTGGTTCTCTGATTAAAACTGTATTGATAAAGGCAGAAATTCTCTGTTGCCTTCCTGTATTTTCCTCTCAATTACTTCTATAGCCTGGATTTTATTGCTTCATCTCTAAAACAGCAAGGCAAGTTCTGAAACCTTATTTGAAAGTGCATTCTCAGCAAGAGCAGTAAAATGGCAGGAAATCAGACCCATGAAACCCAATGCAACTTTGGGCTCCAGTGGTGCAAAATGATTCCAAATAAAAATGGTTTTGTTCAGCAAGCTAGAGAGAAGCACAGTAGTTTTTCTACACAGGAGATCCATTTGAATTGTGCGTGTATTTCCAGCTGGAAACAGAGATGAAGTAGTTGATAATATTTGCTTTTTATGAACTATAAATGAGTCTCAGTCTTCATTACATCTGGTAAAATGGGCAGTGAACACGTCTGATCCTTAGGGTAGAAAACTGACACTCGTTCAAGTGGGGTTTTTTTCAAGGCAGGATATAATAGGCAAGTGCAATAAGTTTGCTAGCCTAGAAAAGAGCCACTTCAGAAATATAGCATGAAGTTTCCTAAGTAATAAACTCAATTACTGTCAACTTTGGTCACAGATGTCACAGCAATTTTTACAAAGTACAAAAACCAACAAGGTGATAATACTGACATTGCCTTTATTATTTTACTTTTTACTATCTGAACAGCAAGTAAATGACTAGACAGATGTATATACATGAATGTGCATGTGAACGTGCACACTTACACACAGAGCTTTGTCAGTGGACTACAGTGAAGGAAAAACAGTAAAATAAGATACCTGAGAATAAGGATGTCCTGGCAGCTACGAGGAATAACCAAGATATGAATGTAGAGTAAAATAACTGACATGTAGAGAAACCATTGTAACTGATGATTTGGTCAGGTTACTTTATGATGCTGAAAGATGTTCTGTGCTTTAAGAGATACAATGAGCTGTGAAGAAAAGTTTAATGGCTGTGGAAAGAAACAAGGTTGCTCTGCACCTTCTGTGAGGAATTAATTAAATTTCTTCATCTCAGCAACAAATCTTGATAACAGACCTGCTGCGAGAGGTCTTCCACGGGACCTATACTGGTCTTTTCTTTATGTGACAGTCGGGAAACTGCCAGCCTCGCTCTCTCCTATTCCTACTCTATTTAGTTGGATTGCAGGTGGTGTATGGAACTCAGCTTTGGTTCTCAGGTGTTCTTTTTATCAAGGGGGTGGAACTTGATAAAACAGACAGCTTTGGGTTTCTCTCCCTTGCTTGCTGGCTAGGACAACTAGGTACTTGCTAAGCAAGTCCTATTCCAAAGTTCACCAGCGGCTGTGGGAGCACGCTTCTCCACAGAAAGACCTAACTCAAACTTGTGTCATAGGTAACAGTTGCGTATATTCTTAAGCTTGAGCTGAGAATACACGAGCACATTCATGGGTGTAACTCAATTTCTCTGTTGCTCATTTTGAAACAGAAAGGTCCAAACTACCTGTGAACATTAAAGATATCTTGCACTTTTTATGAGATTATAAATTTTAATTTTAACTCCCTAGCTGAAATCCAAAGTGTGTCATTAATTTGTGTCAACCTATACTCCCTTTACAGTTTCAATTATTTGAAGAATAATGTGCAAAATAAATGTTTGTACACAAGAGACTGAGTTAAGGTTATATATCCAGCTGTAAATAACATTTCTGACTTGGAAGTGATTAACACTCCATTTTTTAGTTCATTTTTAAAGGAGTGTACATTTTAATAATGAAGAGGAAAGGAATCTATGAAAAGGTTTGATGTGGAACAAAAGGAGGAAGAAAGAATAGCAAGAAGTAAGCAGAGTTTATTAAATTAAAGGGAGAACACCAAATTATTTTCTCTAAGTAAAAAGTAGGAACAGTCTCCTGAGTACTGAAAACAATTTAGAAAATGCAGAACGGGTTTCACTAATCAAATTAGAGGAGTATATCAGTTACTCCAGTGAGTGTTGCCCTGTATCAACAGATGACAGGTTTGTGGGACTAAAGTATATTTACAGATGAAACCAAGAAATAAAGACTTTGTAAACTGTATTGAATTGTTTGTTCAGAGAAACAGACCTCACTCCTAACAAACCCTGATACAAAGCTGGTCAACTATTAGAATTTCTGTGATAAGAAAAAAGATGATTAATGGATATGAGCAAAGGACCTGGGAACCATCAGAAGAAAATGGAAAAGTAGGGGAAGAAGGAAGAAGTCTGAACAGCATGAAGCAAGAACAAACTTAACTGTGCTTCGAAAGTATGTTGCTTCAGGATGGCAGTGGTAGTGGGGAAAGTTGTGTTTTGCTTCAGGTGAGCCTCTAAGAGTAATTTTTAGCAAGTCTGATGTGCCTATACTGCACATCTGTACCAAGTTAGAGGACAGCATGGAAACTCCTTCCAGCTCCTGCTACTTTAGGATGCTCTTTGTCCACTTGGAGTATGACTGACGGATATTACCTGGACAGAAACTGCAGTTGCCCTCCAACATCACATATACAAGCCAACAGAAACACTAACCTTGTTCTTTCTCCCTTCCTCCCCTCATTCCTTCTGTTTACCTATGTACAAGCCAAGAATAACCTGTATTGGAGTGCCCATAATTAGAGTCAAAGAAAGTAGTTGATAGCAGCATTTTCATTAGAGCTACTTGATTAGGGGATGGATTGAGACACAAATCAAAAAAGGGCCAGCAACTGGAGATTTCATCTAAGCAGGTATAATATAGAGCATTGCAGATAAAAACAATAAAGGCTTGAAACACATTTGCGGAGAAGCGTGAAATAATGGGGGGTTTTGTACTGCACATTTTAATTAGGACTTGGACCCTTAAATATAGATAAGGAATGGAGAAGCAGGAGCACAGGATGCAACAAAAGACCTCTTGGAATAGCATGGACATGACAGCTAGAATGAGTGGAATATAAAAAAAAATCAAGAGAAAGCAGAAGGGAAATGGGAAATATTCAAAGACAAATTAAATGTACGCCCAAGGGTCAAGAATGCCATCTAGCAATATGTGGAGAGGTGAAAGCAGGTCACTGAGTAAGAGATGGGATAAACTTGATCCAGGGTGCAAGAGAGCCATCTAGCATGTGGGACAAGCAACTCGAGGCAGAGGACAAAATACAAGAAATGGTACAACAGTTGCTAAATTCGAGATAGGTACAATAGCACTTATTTTTTCATTTAGTTTTATCTCAACGTAAGGAGCTCCAGTTCCCTCATTCTATTTTTAAACCATAGGAAAGCCCTCTGGATTCTAAAGTGTGTAATACAAACAGTTTGGGGAAAATTCCTGAAAAATAAGGAAAATATTGCACATCAGGGAAATGAAAGCTTCAGTTCCAGTCTGTTTATTAAGCACCATTTGTAGCTGGGTAGCAAACAGATCTTGCTGTAGGATTCGCAAAGAATGGATGCATAATTCTGCTGGTGAGGGTCTGCCCAACCTCCTGATCCTTGGCCATGTCTTTCTCATCTACCAAACATGAGTACAGATGTTTATCAAAGGTAGCCTAATATGATCAGAGGCAAATTATTCAGCAGGATGTTTGCCATGTTATAAATACCACTACCACAGAATTCCTTATATGTTTCCCCTGCATATGCGAATTAAGTATTAAAGAATATTACTTAGACCTGGTAGCAAAGCAAGTACTACATCCTTTAGCAGCAGTCAGATAAACAAAAAACAGATAAGAATATTTGCAGAAGCTTTAAGTAAATGAAAATGTCTTGATAGCAGCTTAACTTACCATGTAGGCAATGTAGTACCCAAGAATGTAATTTTTTTGTTACTATAAAAGACACCATAACAAATGTAGAAATAAACAAATCCCTCTATTATGAAATGAAACTAAAAAAGAGTTCTCCCTATAAATGTTGAGCAATAGAATAGGACAGTCTATGAATGTTTTTAGCATTTATTTTTTTCTGGCACCTTTAACTGGGTGAGTGATTGCATTAATTTATTTTTCTTGCCTTTTAGAAAAGACTGGAAGTCTTTGCCCTTATCTTCATTGATTTTGCCTTCCAGAGAAGAAAGCGTCTTGCTCACATCATTCATCGCAGCAGCAATGCTGTCAACCTTCTTCTGTAGAAAAGTCAGTTTCATCTCCTGGCTGCTAATCTTCTCATTCATTTTTTGTGTAAGTGCTTGGTCAGACAACAAAATGAGAAGAAAAAAAAAAAGTAGTGTTAAAACATTGGTGGGGTAGGGAAGAAAGTATAATTGACTTGAGAGACGTTAGCTGGAAGTGGGGTGAAAAGTTTCTGAATTTTTAGTCTTGAGTGAATCATCTTGATTTTTGTCATGTATCATGTATTAGTGACATTCAGCAGCAGAGCAATAACTAATTACTGAAGCGTCTGTATCCATTATAAAGTATTTATAATTCTACAAGAGTATTTCGAATGGTTAGCATATTTTAATCAGCATAATGCCATTCTTTCTCTACCTAGCACCCTACAGGGTATTCAGTTAACTCTCATTTAGGCTATCTCGTTTAACACAATCACAAAAGCACTGATTTTTACTTACCATTTATAGCATAACTTCATGAATTTGCAAGGATGTGTCTGAAGGAATACATCATCTTTGCAGTGTTGGGGTGAAAATAAAGACTTGTTCAACACAGCAGCAAGGCAGAAAAACAGCTAATACATAAATTACTTTGGAAAAATCATTAGTCTGCCACTAAAAAAAGATGCGCAAACTGTGAAGGCAAGTTTATTTTAAAATAATCTGCCCAAATTGTTCCTGACACTTCCAGTCTCTTCAGGTGTAAAAAGGCCTAGCTGGATGCTTTTAAGATAGGTAGTGGTGAAGAAGGCCGTGGTCTTGCAAATTAAGACTCCACATGACTTCAGCTAGCCATCCGAGTTTCACATCTGACAGGAATGAGACTTAGTCTGGCATTTTCAGAAGATGCTGATAAAATTAAATGCTCTAATTCCTGTAAGAAAAGCTACAAAATCTCTTCAGTTCCTTCAACAATTCAGCCTAAATGGCCTACCTTAGACACAGGATATGTTACCCTACATGATCCAGGCCATACTATGACTTAATAAACTGCTATGCAAGAGATTCTTTAGCAGCATATACAAATATTTATTAGTGTAAATTTACAGTATTGTTATTGATCTTACGTCACTTCTCATTATGGCATCGGTATCTATTCCCATGGCAGTAAACAGTTATAATCAGAAATCACGTAGAAGCACAGGGGCCTAAGGACTACAACAAAAAAAGTCAAGTTATGTGTAAAAGGGCATATTCTTCTGACTAGACTTTTATTCTTCAAAACTCTAGTATGTTGTCCTGGTTTCAGCTGGGATAGAATTAACTGTCTTCCTAGTAGCTGGTACAGTGCTATGTTTTGAGTTCAGTATGCAAAGAATGTTGATAACACTGATGTTTTCAGTTGTTGCTCAGTAGTGTTTAGACTAAAGTCAAGGATTTTTCAGCTTCTCATCCCCAGCCAGCGAGAAAGCTGGAGGGGCACAAGAAGTTGGCACAGGACACAGCCAGGGCACCTGACCCAAACTGGCCAATGGTGTATTCCATACCATGGGACGTCCCATCTAGTAGAGGAACTGGGGAGTGGGGGCGGGGAATCGCTGCTGGGGGACTGGCTGGGTGTCGGTCAGCGGGTGGTGAGCAATTGCACTGCGCATCATTTGTACATTCCAATCCTTTCATTATTACTGTTGTCATTTTATTAGTGTTATCATTATCATTATTAGTTTCTTCTTTTCTGTTCTATTAAACCATTCTTATCTCAACCCACGGGTTTTGCTTCTTTTCCCAATTTTCTCCCCCATCCCGCTGGTGGGGGGGGGAGTGAGTGAGCGGCTGCATGGTGTTTAGTTGCTGGCTGGGGTTAAACCACGACATATGTAAAAAGTAAATGTATCATATCTAACTCGATAGTCTTTGGGAAAACCCAGAAAATTCACTAAATGCACCAAGTTAGCGCAGATGAATCGTGCCAACACCCATGAAAATGCTCTCCTGTAGAGGCATGTTGGTTGTAAAATTCATAATTGGTAGAGCCCAGTAAATAAGGCTGGCTGGTTTACGTTAGGATGTTAGCTTCTCCAGCTGTTTACCTTGCCCATGGTGTCTACGTACACAGATACAAAGTTGTGTTTATAACTCAACCACCTAGTTTAGATTCTGGCAATTCTCCACAACAGCACTGTGGAGACAAGACATTGATGGATCTTCTTTGTCTGAATACTCTTCATCATAACACTGCTCTGTGACAGACAGACAGGTCTGGATACTTCTGCTCCTGGTTGAATTGTTAGTATGAGAAAGTGATTTGAATTCATTACTGGGTCATGCACAGTCACCCAAACTGATAACTAACCTGCAGGGTGCAATGCTTTCTTCAGTTCGGTTTCTGTCAGTTCTTAGTGAAGGGGGAAGACAAGCTGCATAGATGAACGTGAAAGTGAGGTTTATAAGTGGCATGGCTGCATAGTGGGAGCTGGACACAGAATCTGGCTTGTAGAGTCCTGGCAGCTGCTGATGGAAAGACAGACCAGGGCAGTCAGTCCTGGCCCCAGGTCATGTTTGCAGGGTTGGCAGCCAGAACAGGTATCTCTCTCCTTCTAAACTGACCCCATTTGATTTAAAAATAACTGAAAAGCAATTAACATGGAGCTATGAGATTCCAATTTCAGAGTTATTTTTCAGAGCAGAATTCCTACTAAGAGAAGTGGTATGTTTTAATGCTCTATTGATCAAGCTCTCTTTATCATATGGGTCCTGCCTACTTTACTAGACAACATCCTCCTCCCTCCAGCACTGGGAAACTCTGTTGCTCACACAATATCACCAAGGGGCAACAGCCTTCTCCTAACTGCCATTTGAAAATACCTTTCTATACCTCCATGCCAGATTCAGTCTTTCCGTCTCCCACCTATGCTAATTTTTCTATTTGTCAATTATGATTTAAAGTAAAATACATATATGGACATAAGCACATACACGTGTACTGTCTCCACAAAATCTGTGGCACTCTGGATTCTGATATCCTGCTCTCCCAGCATGCATGAATACCCCAGGACCAGAACAGTTTATTGACAACAGCAACACACAGAACTGAGAACATAACTTGCCTTATTATTTGGTTCAATAAAACGTTTTCGGATATAGGCCAACTGTGTGAGTGACAATAACACCACAGTGTATAACAGCTGATGATTATACAAAAAGCCAGTGTAGACATACGTAACTGAAACATCAACAGTTTCAAAAGAAAATTGAGGTAGTAAGAAAGTTCAAGCAACATGCCTCCTTTACACTGTCTTTCACATGTCCATCTGGCTCCTCACGACGTAAACTACAAGCTTATTTGACAGTATGTAGAGAACACTGCCAAATAACTTGCATATAATTTGCCACCAAAAATTTGCCTGAGAAATGCAGTCTCACTCACTGCTGGGGAGTATATCACAAGCAGAGAATAATTTTTTCAAACAACTGCCTTATTCAAGCATGTTTCACATATTTCTTTTGTTGTTATTTAAACACGATATGCTGATTGCTTGCAGTTCCCTGAGTACACAGACTTTCTAAATAATTCTGCATTACCAACATCTCTGTACCCTCAAAGGCATATACACCTTCAGGTGGTACAGATTGGAATATAGCACAGTCTATCAACTACTTGAGTACCTCTGAATCATAGATATCTTTTCATGTTTCTTTACAGTGAACACTTAATATTTGAATTCATGGTTAATTGAAATGATCTGATAAACCACGGTTGTTTCTGTTCCCAATTTAGTGAGTGTGCAAACACACCTGGCATGAATAAAATTCCTTTCCCATGAATACTTATGCAGACAACTATGAAATTAATTTTCTGGAACATTTGTGCTGGTAAACTTTAAATTATACAGATGGTAATGGAAAATAAAGAGAAGTGAGCACACCCAGCAATTCTAGAGACTAAGAGGTGGAGAAGCTTTTCATGCAGCTGTCACCTAAGGTAACTTCTCAATGTAGATCACTGCTTGAATAAAAGCATTACGGTTACTAACTAGCTCTTACGATGCTGAGGTCTGTACATACCCTTGCAAGGACACCAACATTAAGTTCCACAACCTTATGGTCTAGGTAGGTTGAAGGAAACACAGTAGTAAGCAAATGAATAGAGTAATAAGAAAAAAATCTCAAACATCTGTAGCATACAGCTGTAAACTGTCCCTGTGTTGCTTAGCTATTTGATCATCCTAGAAGGAATAGCTTAAAACACACCTAAGCTGCCCTTGCTAGAGTTTGAAGCATCATTGTACTGAATTTGAATAAAGCAGCAATTTTTGTAAGAAAATATATAACAATAATCACGTATTTAGATAATACAATTAACATTACTACATTTTCTTTTATGACCAATGCTGGTCTATACTACTCCTAGATTTGGGTTTTTTTGGCTGTGTTGCTTCATTGAATTTTTTTCTTTTTTTCTGTTAATTCATCTACTTTACTCAGTAATATAATAGTTTAAATATTTCTAGGTAGAATGACTTTCCTCATTTTAGTTTAGTCACAAGACACTCTATAAGTGCTAAGCTACTGGTACCTTTAAATTCAGTTTCTTCTGCCTATCTTTATCAGAGAAGCATACTGCTGAACCATGACTGCTAGAAATTCTAAGGGTTCATTCAGGTCCCTTCAGCTGACAGCAATTTTTCTCAAATTGTTTTTGCAGTGATCTTAGTGAATCACATGGTCAGTGATTGAGCTAGAGTTGATAGTAATTATAACAGCTGACCTGGCCCACTGGGGTCCTGAGGAGCTCCTGGTGTCCTCTCACTGATAGTTCTGCTGCTTTCAGCCAGGTTGCTGTGTATAAGTGATTGTTGTTCTTGAGCTAAAAGAGGGAGGAAAAGGAAAGGATGTGTGTGAAACACGGAACATGACAATCAGGATTCCACAACAATTGCTTTCTCTCTCTATTCTGTACCAACTTTACCAAAGCCTAATCATCTGCAGTGATTCTTGTTATCTGCTTATTCCATCTATAACACAGCGTGGGACCACGCTGAAGACAGTGAATGGCTTTATAAATGGCTTCCTGAGACTGGCAGGGGTTGGTGTTAATACTTAAGTGTCAAAACTTGTCCTATAACGAACAGAATTTTGAAATCTCCAGGGCTAAAAATTCTAGAAGAATATTTTAGACCAATATAAAACAGCAGTACAAAGACAATACAGAGCTTGTCAGCTGTCAAATTAATTGGGGGGGGGGGTGGTTTATAGCTACAAAATTAGTCAGGTT
Source organism: Harpia harpyja (assembly GCF_026419915.1). Taxonomy (NCBI): domain Eukaryota; kingdom Metazoa; phylum Chordata; class Aves; order Accipitriformes; family Accipitridae; genus Harpia; species Harpia harpyja. The sequence goes on from NC_068941.1 coordinate 38,640,410, forward strand.
TGTTGAAAGTGATTTTTGGGTTTTTTGACAGATTACACAAATCTTCAGCCATGGAAATCTTCCCACTAAAGGCAATAGTGATACTACATTGTTGCAGCACCTAAAAAATAAAAACCATTTCAAAACATAATAAAAATACTAACAAATATCATCTGAGATTTGTGACTGGTACCTACATTAAAAAACTTAACAAAGGTGACAAGTTTGTAAATACTTTCTCTGGTCATGGTAGATGGGATTTTCTGTGTTTGTTTTACATCTCAGCCCAAGGATCCCAAAGAAATTTTCAAAAACTTAGACTAACATTATTATCATTTCAATATTACAGTTGGGGAAACTGAGGTCCAGAGAAGTAAAGTGCCTTCACTCACAAAAAGTAGGGAACAACTGACAGGATAGCTACGAACTGAACCGAGATTTCCACCTTCCTGACTTACTTCTTTAGCCAAAAGGCTTAACAGTGTCATTTTCATTTCATTATTATTTAAAAAAATTAAATATGTACAGAGTAGGTTGTAAATTTGCTAGTGTAAATTCATACCAATTTGTATACGCTTGCTCAGTTCATGATGCTTTTGAAGTAGGTGTTGTTCCAGCTAGAGCACATCTAAGGAATGCCACTTATGTGGCACTGATGCCATTTCCAGTCTTTAATACAGTACAAGCAGAATAACTTGGGTATGGTGACATTATTTGCTAGTTCAAATATTAAAACCTAGTCTGGCCATAATATGAGTTTCCAAGGAAACAGAATAAAATGCTGAATCAAGAAATTCCCTATGTTTCACCAGCCTCTTAGCAGTATATATGAGGATCAATAGATTACATCTAAGGATGGTATAAGGTGGTTTATGTTCTAAATTGGCGGGGAGTAACAATTAGGACAGGAACTCAAAGAAAATTATCATACAGACTGAAAGTTTCATAGAATTTATTGAAATTGGCTGATAAGAAATACAAAATCCTCAAATACTTATAATTTCAATAGCTTCTCTTATCTTTCTGTGGCATGCTTATTGACAGGAGTTAAATACTTGCATTCAGCCCAATTCATTACACAGGATTTATCAGGTGGTGATGTGATGATATAATCTGTGACAAGGGAGTCACCTACTTGCCTGTGATAAAGACCAGCTGATCGATGTCCTTTTATTCTTTCATTTACCAATCTTTTTGTTGCTCCAAATGTATTCACTGCCACCGTTAGTGCTACAGACACCAGATTTTTTTTTTTTTTATACTATCCATCTTATCTTTCATCCTCCCTATTAAATCAATTGCCCCACTCACAGCTTCACATTGTGGAATACACAAACCCTTACAGTTTTCACTTTTATTAGAGTTTCAAGGATATATATTTATCACTCTGTGCTTGGTTTACTAATGCTCTAAACTGTTCAGATAACTTAATCCCTGTAAGACCCAGGACATAGTATCACTCTGTTGGAGAAAACCTGTAATGGAGCAAGCCAATAGTGCATTACACTGCTAAAAGCAGCAAGGACTGTAGCCAGTGATGCACACACACGAAAAACTCACCCAGAGACAATACCTCATATTCTGCAGTTATTAAATTTCATCACTCTATAGGAAAGGTACTTCTCAGGCAGCATTAGAAATTCAGGGTTTTCATTTACGAAAAAAAATTCAGAAGAGTCACTGGCAATATAGCTTCTCCTACATCATTCTTCCAGTTTGGCTCAGTCCTTTTCCAAAGGAACCACTCTGACACATCATACGGTGATTATGTCTTATGTGCTCCTTGGTCCCACAGCTGAGATTCCCCATCCTAGATGCTGAATAGAAGCACACATGATGGGAGCACTAGACTGAAACTCTAACACATACACCCTTTAGGGTAGAAATAGCCATCAAATGACTCTCATTTGAGACCTTTTAAAATTGTATATGCTATGCTCAGTTTAAGCTAAAAAGATAAAACATAAAATAAAATTTAGACTGCTAGACCCATCTTATAGGTGCTATTTACAATAACAAAGCAACACTACCAAAAAAAGCAGCAATTCAAAATGCTGAGCAATGAGTTCTTCCAGTTCCTCCAGGAGCTTCAGGGTCCTCAGCACTTCTGAATATCAGGTAACACACATAGGAATTTAACATTAGGCTCCTATCATTGAATATATTGGCCTAGATGTATAATTTATTGTCCCATGTATTTTTAAACACAGCATGCAAAATGATTTCAGGGAATATTAAAAATATGGAAATTGGATCTTTTTCTCTCAATATATTTTTGATGAAGCAGGAGTGGCTGAAGGGGAATCCCTGCGGGGAGTTTGGTAGTTTCCTCCCATTCCCTGCATTTCAAGGTGAATTGCTACCTTTTGTGTCTGCAGCTCACCCCATGCATAGGATAGCACTCACTCCTGTGTGGAACATTTTACAGCCATCTGCTGGAGAAATGACATCGCTACCATGTGAGAGAATTCAGTGCTAACAATGGCTATGGCATTGTCAGCAACTCTGAGAACGAGCTGTTTGCTCTAACCCACAGCCAGGGCAGATGGAAATGAACTCATATACATTAAGTCACCTCAGCTCACTCCATGGCAAAACTGAATTCAAACCGCATGATCTATATTTGAAGATGCATCTTCCAGTTCTTGAAATCATTTTTGACACATAATACAGTGTTCAGGGACCATATGTACATGACCAAACTGGGATTTCTTCCCCTCAGACATTACTAGAAGCACATTGTTTTCTCCAGCTTAAGGATGAAAAGTTAAAATAAAGCAGTGTTTAACAAAAATGATGTCATGAACTTTGCAACTCAGAACTTACAAGTCCTTTCATTTTAGCCTTTTTGCTCCCAGTTAAGCATTTGATATTCCCAAATCAAAGTAATGATGTTCTATTTGTTGAGTTGTCCATATTGCACTGTTTCATGAGACTTGCAAGAAACGTCTACATTTTTCTCTTCTTAAGAAGTTTGTTGTAAAATTGCATTGTCCATGCTGGACTAGGATCCAGGTCTTATCCATTTTGGTCATGTGTTGCCACATGGGAGGTAAAATTAGAAATAGTGATCTGAACACATCTCTTCCCAGAGGCTCTTCTGTCTCACTTACTACTACATTACCTTGAGAAGCATCTGTAACCAAGCAGTTACAATGAGGCTACCAAATATGGTTTACAGATGTCTGGTAATAACTATCAGAGGGTGACAAGTGTTTCCTCCTGCCTAGACTATCAGACTGAAATAGTTATGTATGATTTCACTTGGTTTGAGAGAGAAGCTAAACCAGAAGGTGTTTTGAATTAGCATTTGCTACAAGCAACCCACATCACACTAACAGCGCCTTCCCAGGATCTATAACATATTGTCAGAATACCCTTGTTCGCTTGGCACAGAAACCCTTCTATAACCGTTCTGTTATTGAGCAGATCAAGCGCAGAGAGGCCAAGCGGAAGGCTCGGTGACTCTGGAGAGCCTCAGTCAGAGCTTACAATGTCTCTCCCCCACCATTTCAGAAAGGGAGTGCCTGAAGACAAGGCTGTTGGGCTCCCAACTGTTCAAGTTCGTTAGCTGACATCCCTTCATGGGAATTGAATAATACAGGCAGGGCTTGTGCTGGTGGTCTGCTCCTCGTGGGAGGCAGGATTCCAGAAGCAGGGAAGAAGAGCCTTTCTGACATAATACCTTTCATCCCAGTCTCTTTAAGCACTTCTACAAGCATTAATTAATTAAATATCCCAGTGCCCCTGTGAGATAAGTGTCATCTCAATTTTCTAGATGGGTAAACTTGGGTATGCAGATTATAAGTGGCTTCCCCAAGTTATTCAGCAAGCCAGAAGAGGTTTGAAAATAGAACCCAGGAGATGTAATTTCAAACCCGCTGCTGTAACACTTGACAACATTTTCCTTTATTCTTATCTTTACACAGATACCACTACAAATTGAGTTATACAGCTTTTTTTCCTGGTCAATGCTTCCCTGTTGTTTTGATGCCATTTCAATTTTATCAACTGTAGCCTCCCCCTTCAATAAGCATTTTCTAATCTATTTTTGCTAATGTTTGCATTTTTAAAAAGCAAACCTTTAAAACATCTGATCCGTGCTCACTGGACAGCCTTGCTGACTGTGTCCCGTGTTAATATGTGACTCCACGCTCAGCTGCACAGAAGAGAATTCTGTGCCTGCTGAGGTTCTGGCTTTTCAGCATTGAAATTTCCCTCCTGAATGTGAATAACAGTGATTTCTCTTCATTCCTCTACATTAATTTTTAATCACAGCCTCTACTTTACCACTGCTGATTGAATTCCCTACCACATCTAATGGCCTTTCTTGTAATATTCATTCATTTAAAATATGTATGCTGATGCCATATCTTATTTTTCAAGGGCTGCTTGTTTAAGGCCAGCAGCAAAGAAATAGCTATTATACAGATGTTAAACTACAGTACGTTGCCATATGTTTGATCACCAAGGCAGAGGTAAAACACTCTATTCTGTCAAAAATGGGCACAATTATACAGGGATCATGAGTAATACCTAGTAAAATTCAGTCACTGTTGAAATGAATGACAAAAGTCCTACTCAATTCAGAGGAAAACAAAGTTGATACATTATTTTATCATGTCTAAAATGTATTCTTAGAGCCTGAAACTGAAAACCAAGAGAGTCACAGTGCTGCAGATGAATTTTACAGCAAGTATTCAATAGAGGACCTGGATTTAATATCCCCAGCACTGCAATACTCAATAACTAAAAGGTCAAAAGTAGAGACACACTGAATGCAAACTCCATATTTTAGCAAAATGGAATAAGGCTGAAGATTTTATGAGTTTTATTTAGAGTGGAAGAGAGGAAAGGACATTCTGCTTAGCTACTCTGGAAATTCATGTGCGGGGAAGAGTCAACATCCCAAAGCATTTTAGTTTACTGTGCATTTTTCCTGGTTTTAAATTAACAGGAAGGACTGCATTGATTTTCAGCAGAGCCATTTGCTCACAAATCAGGTTCTATTGTTTTCTTTTGCTGAAGTGAATAGTTTCAAATCCTTACAACTCTACTCACCTTTGGGTTGGCAGTTTTGCCCACTGTACCCAGGACAGCACTTCCACTCCAGTGATGTTAGTATTTTATGTTTGATTCTGTAGGCTTGGTGTGTTGTTGTCTGGGACCTGCAAAACAAGAACATTTTAAACCTATTTTAGGTGACCCAACAGGAGTTGTAGGATACCTGTATAACCACATTACATTATCTTACATATGTCAAATGTATCTTTTAATTAACTGCTTGAAACTGAAAGTGAAGCCTAACTAGGGTTTGGTGTTTCAATAGTAATCATAGTTTTAATATTGCAGCCTTCAGATCACCTGCATGGATTTTAAAGGAACCTTATGTCTAGTGCTGTCAGACTTATTCCCTGAGTATCTTATTCAGGAGTCAAATACTGCCAACTTTTATGGAAGTTATTACAATTAATATCTACTAAACTGGAGAGAGTGAGCCAAAAATACAATTGCAATTATAATGTTTTCTCTGAAATCAGTGAAAAAAAGGATTCACAATGAATTTATGCCACATCAGTTCATATTTAGTGCACACTGGAAGCCTTCTATTCTGGTTATTTGAAAGAAGATTATACAAACATTAATCCGATGAAGCATGAAAATTTCCATTCTGGATGTCAATGTAAGGAGGGTATGGCTATGTAATTGTGATGCCTCAGTTATTACTCTTACAGTGTGCAACTGCAGAGGCAGCAGCAATTTTGTTTCTGTGTCCAACACCTTCTGCATGTCCTGGCTACCCCATCACTTCCTTTAGCTTTCTTAACTTCACAGAGAAGTCAGTTTAGAATGAACACGCTGCAGCAGGGCATACAGAAGAAACTAACTGCAGCAAGTCTACTTGCCTCTTAATATGTTAAATACAAAGTTTGAATAAAAAAAGTATCACATGGTTCTGCTAGTTGCTAAACACTAACATGAAGAACACCTCAGAACTCAGAAAATACAATGATATAATTGTTACAGAACTGTTTTGGACACACAATCCCCATCTAAATCATTCCAGAAAGGGGGACAAAACTGAAGGCTGTCAGACCAAAAAATATCCTCCCAATGAATTAGAAAATGCCACCTTGTTTTACATTATAGTTAATCTTGTCACCCCTTCACAAGGGATGTAATATTATATATATTAAAATTCGTAGCAGCTGGCAGGAGCTTTGCATATGTCCCCAACCAGCTCTGCCTCGGAAAAATGGCTTTTTCAGCAGCAAGAACTCAAAGATTAAGGTGAATTGAAATCAAGAGAGTTCACAGGTATTTTGCTGTATGGGTGGTCTTATTTTATGATAAAACTACCTTATTCTGCATTAGCATAATCCATTCCTGAAAGCACTCATAAAAATGAAGTGTCCATGAAAGGAGTTAATCAGGAATAGCTATTTCAAAAATAACTCTCCATGTAAACAAGCCTCAAAAATGTATATAGTAGAGACTTATTTACAAGATCAGCTCAAGGAGCTAAATTTTCCTACCAAAAAAAAAAAAAAAAAAAAAATCAAAGTTTTTATGAATCTTCTAGATTGCATTAGAAAAAAACTGGCAACATTTCGACCACAGGGTCCACTCCACAGTTTTACAATACAATCGACCATATTTAAGTCACCAAATCCTAAAGGTACTCTATTCCCTGTTTCTCCTCAAAGCTTTAAGCATGTTCTGCCATACCACCTAGAGGACAATTCTCAGAACAGTCAAACTGACTTGTAAGAGGCTTTTGAAATTTTTCAGAGGAAAAATATGTTACAACCTCTATTTTGTTGGTTCATTTTCCAGGCCCGTGCATTAGAATCCTATTTCAGTTACTACTGAAGTCTAATGTTTGGAGAATACGAGGCACCCAAACCACAAAAAGCAATCTGAGTATGTTTAACAGAGTCATTATTTACAAGTTGTATCCAGGCCAATTACTTTTCTAGGTTCACTGTCTGACCAAAGCTGTGCCAGAAATAAGCACCCAGCAGAGAGATAACAACAAAAATATTTATGCCTCTCAGGGGAAGCCTTTTCCTCCAACAAAGCACAAACTTGGAAAACTGCACAGAAGGGATTTTCCTCCCCACTTGTGCTTTAAAACTTTGTACATGTGTACCTTTCCTTCCAGTACTCTGGAAGAGGGGAGCATACAATGGACTTACTTGAAGACTTTGAACTGATCAGAGGATGCCAGAGTGCAAGCATGCCAAGTCATGAACTTTCATACTTGCTATAGGGACAAGTCATGAGCTTTTATACTTGCTATAGGGGCATGTGAAGATGAGACCTGGAAACATGCTAATCTGCTCCCTCCTGTTTTCATTTTCATTTCTGAAGTCATGGTTGTATTAATGATGCAGCTGGTGATAATTAATGTACTTGCAAGTACTCTTTCTTCCTAGTTCTACACACCTCTGAGCACAGGATCCAATATGCCAAGTGCAAGGCTTCGCTCTGCCTGATGAGAAGGTTTCCAGATTGTCCACTACCGCTGTAGGCAAGAGTCTGGTATGGACATAAGCACACCAGTTTCTGTAAGATACAGAAGGTAGATATAATGAAAAGAACAAATAACATTTTCCACAATATGAAGATATATTATACTTAAAGGGGAAAGTTAAACCTGTAATTTAGGGATAGGATTAAGTTATGAAGATTAAGTTTGGTTTCTTGCAGACTGCCATCATAGTCTTGGCCAATTACTTAGTCTTTGTGCTTTGCTTCAGCTACCCATTAACAACAAAGAAAACAGACAATCATTTCTCCATCTTTACATGTATTTATATTGCAAATCTAAATTTTTCCTTGTAAATGTTTGTGGAACACCAAGTACAAAGCAGCTCTTCTCGACTGCAGTAATGACAGGTCTTAAAATATACCTACATTTCAGACTACAGAAACTGTTTATCCAGAATTCAAAGGATTGTTTAGTAAGGTTTTTAACCACCTGCAACTTTCACTTTATGGATGGACATTTCTACTCTTCTTCCCTTTCCCCAGCAATATTGTAAGTGCATGTAGACTGTGTTTTGCAGTGCACTTTGAGCCACACACAGCAATAACATGCCGTAGCTCCACAATTACCTGTGCCACTGGCTACCCACCTAGAGAAGGAAGTCACACACAAAATGATCAAACTCTTGATCACTGCAGCACAGGATGTAGGACCTGGCAAGAGCAAGGCCAGGTTTGTTTTTGGTTTTTTTTTTTTTAAATAATTCTAAGGAGGTTGCAAGAAACCACAAAGTGTTAAATTGGATTTTGAAACCAGGTGACTTGGTAGAATCTACAGTAGAGAACAGAATTAAGTACAAATTATAAACTGAATGATGGATTGGGACAGATTTGTACAGGGAAATCATGCCTCAGAAATCTAGTGGCATTCTTTGAATCAGAAGCAGGTAGATTCAGAAGCAGGGTCATTTTCAGAGGCTTTTGGCAAGGTCACTCACCAAAAGCTATTAGAGGGGGAAAAAAGAAAGCAATCTGTTGCATAGTAAGAGGATAGATCCTGTTACAGATTAATAAGGCATTAAATCAGAGAGGTGAAAGACTAGTTAGCTTTCTCCAGAAACAGTTTATCAGCAGAATCCCACATGAATCTGTAATAGACACTATGTTCATTAATTAGGGGGAAGTAGGTGAATAGGGAGATGACAGTTATACAGAGCTGTACAAAATCATTTTGTGTAGTAAACCTAAAGCCGCTCTTGAAGAATTGCAGAAATCTCATGATACTGAATTTCCAAATAATTAAGTGTCAGAAAAGAGTCTTGTAATGCAGAGTCAGGCACAAATAAAGACAGCCTTATACAGACAGTATGACTACCTAAATTAACTATCATCAGGAAAAAGATCTTGGAGCCATTGTGATTAGCTCTTTGAATATGCCAATTTAGTATTTTACATTAACTAAACTAGCGAATCAAATACATGAAATTATTAGGGAAGGACTAGACAACAGAAACCACCACTGTTTCAGTACATCAACTCCTTGTTGCTGCATATGAGTTTATGGTTAGACCACAGTTTGAATACAGAATTCAGGTTCATTCCTACATCCCAAAGAGAGGTGAAAAGAAAGATACAAATAGAAGATGAAGAGCAGGAAGGATGGGAAGTCATGGCATTCATTATTCAGTTGGTCTTGTTATGAGAAAGAAGCATCAAAACAATACATGTTTAAACTTAAAGGAAAAAAAAGCAGGGGGCGGGGGTGTGGGGGGTGTTAGGGTACTGTTTCCACAAACAGACTGTGTCAGATTTGGAAATTTGGGAAGCCAAAATGGATTTTAAAAAGCAGTTAACTGATTTCATGAAAGAACAGGCCTTTAGGGTGTTGTTGGTTTGTTTTGTTTTTTTCTTTTAAACATAAAGTTGTAGCTATAATCTCCGTCTCAGGAAGTCTCCCAGCTGCAGATCAGAAGGCATCCTGAAGAAAGTATTATTGCATTTCTGCCAGTGGAACAAATGTCTGTTTGGTCTAGCAGTGATTTCCAGCCCAGCCCCCGCCCAAACTTAGTACAGCCTTTCTCAGGGTCACACATTACTCCCCTATCCATGCTGAAACATATTTCATTTTTGACTTGGCAAGTTAGTGACAAGACACTGTTTTAGCTGTAGGGCTGGTGAACTTGCAAGTACTTCCAAACCAATTTGCATATGAGAACTTAAAGTTCATCTTCCTGGGTCATGTTTTGCTGCTAACCTTTGCTTCCAGCTGTAGTAATTCTGTTAGTGTTTCATAACCCAGTATAGAAATCTGTATTTACATTACCCAGCGGGTCCTGAAATCAGTATCTTGCTATGGGCTCCTTACAGTGGAAATTGAAATACAATTAAGACCAGATTAGTTCCATTTACTTAACTGGCATTAATACATATTTACTCTGCTTCAAACAAGAACAATGGCACAAAACACAAAATAGTATCAGCATCTATCCTTAAGTGATTGCTTTTGTCTACCGAGATCACTCACATTAAATTCAGTAGTGCCTTACTTGGAAAATGATTCCTGAGAAAACAGCAGGATAAGCTAGGAAGTAAGATGCTAAGTAAGGCCAACAGACTGAATGTCTCAGTATTTCTTCTTGAAATTGTATTGTGTATTGTGGTGCTCCCTCACACAACACATTCTTTAATTGATGAATAATGTGTTTCATATAAAAATAGGGGTTTATTGAGTGTCTTTGATCTGATTTCGCTCACTCACTCACTACTTCCTTGAGAGTTTTCATTAGGATAATATTTCTTTTTAATTGGGTATAAAAAGGCTGTGATTTTGTGTGATGCTTCCTTTATGTTCTGTCTCCTTTAGCTATAGCCTTTGTATGTATAAATTAGAGACTCCATGAATAAATATTTGCTAAAAATTAAATTCAGCTCCTCAACTATAAGCTTAAAGATTAGGTACTCTTCTCACTACGTCTGTGGAAGCCAGGAGCAACCTCTATGCAAGTTTGAGACACATAAGATTGGCAGGATTAAAAGAAGACTTAAGTCTTTTGAGTTTTGCAGAGAGATCATGAAGTTACTTTACACCACCCCTATGGTTGGGGTATACGGGTCCTTTACAGGCTCCTGTATCACACAGAGACTAGCAGCAGTAACTAAATGATATGTACAGTTAAACATTGCCAACAGTTAGCCAGAGAGAGCTTGTAACTCCATCCCTTCCAGCACACCTCTGCAGCAGCAAGGGAGGATAGGCACCATGTTCAGCAGGAGCAGGACATGGCAGGACACTTAGCTCACTTAAAAGCACAACCAGGAAGACAGTTCTTCCATGGGGCATCCTTGCTGAGCATCAGCGAGCAGCAAGAGCAGGGCTTCTCCTTAACAGAAGGTGAGCCAGGAGGGGAAGGGCAACTACACAAGTTATGCACTGACCTCAACAGCAGCATACAGTACCACAGCACCAGAGACAGGCAAGAAGCAGTAGGGTCACAGGAACAGGTCAATTAGCAGCCCAGCAAGTATCAGGCAGAGACTAGGTAACAAGTCAGGTCCAAGAAAGCTAAGAGAGACAAGCACCTTTATAAGGAGAACAGGCTCAAGCCTGGGCTTAAATGGAGCCTCCCCGGCTCATGTGTGTGGGTGGAGGTTTCAGGTGAGGTTGCTTAGGGCTAGCAAGGCTTGTTAGTGTGCCCAGGGTACTACCACTGAGATCCTTTCTCACTACAGGCATGAGGTCTCTTCCATTTTACAGCTGTAGTGAGGGTTCTGCATATTTATACCCTAGATTGAAGACTGTATTTTTTCTCTGGAGTGCAGCACAGAGATTAAAAAAAAAAAGAAAAAATCTCTCAGCATATGAATGGGATACTAAACATTTCTTAATGGATGCAAAAAGTGATACTGGGCCAGACTGACAGTGGTCTATTCAGGAGGAGCTCTGACTAAGCGTGGTGGTTTGCTTATGATTTAAACTCGGTAGAGAAAATGTAAACATCTAAATTCCTGAATAACTCTCAGCAATTAACTGATGGCATATAAAGTCTGATCAGAAGACATCTGAAGTGATAACACCACCTGAAGCAGTTATGTAGTACCACACCCAATAGCTGTCTGGAAAGTGAGGAACGAAGAGCTAGCACCTTGGGCAGCTGGGTGCTATGTTTACCAGCTCTGCAAATCAAGAACCCAAATATAGGAGTCAGATTTTAAAATCTGGGCTACAATGGACCAGCAGTGAGGTTAGGACTTGAGCTCATGGCTCCCTCGCCTGCAGACCAGACAGCTCACCAGAGAAAGGGATTAAGCAGAAGACATATAGCAGTGTTGTCAGTTATGACCTTTTCTGCAGTGCGCACAGCTGGGATATAATTTTTGGTAGTTGAATTCCATTTCACATCCGAGCAAATGTGGTCAACGAAAAGATAAAAAAAGAAAACAGGCAAAAATGCAGTTGTAAAATACATGAAAACCTTGGAATACAAAGAGTCCAGTTAAAAAAAATAAAATCTACTTTTAAAAATTCATAATGTAAATCCACTAATTTTCATTATTATTGACGGTGGCTAGCTTCAAGGTAACAGCTATTGGAACTTGCCCATTTGGAGATGCCCATTCCTTCCTCCACAGGAAAACATGGTACAATACAACCCAAATGTATCAGTTAAGGACTGCTCTTGGTTTTTAAAGATAGTCTCAACTCAGCCTCTGGTCTCTACCAAAAATTTAACTCAACTTGAGCAGACTGTTTCTATTTAAAATGTTTAGCTCATTCTTAAGCTACATGAGTGCAATGTCTGAAGCTGTGGTTCTCACACAGCCCAACAATCTTTGATCAGGCTAAATTGGAGGAAATATTCACAGCAAAAGAGCCCCTGGTGTGACTCATAATTAGGTTTGTGCAACCAATGAAATAAGCTCATTAAGAGATGTTAAGAATGTAAATATAATTTTGAAATCAAATTGTCTGAAAAAATGTAGATTTGGAAATAGAAGATGAAGCGTGGCGGAAGAACTATGACAGGCTGTGTTAATGCAAAGGCAGAACAGAAGAAAACTGATTTGCATAACAGGACTTTAAACCTGAAAATCCTCTTTACCCTCCATGGAATAATATATTCCAGATCAGCAACACAGGCTTCTAACATGCAGGTTTTGTTGTGAGCTGTAGGAGCCTGGTGTTTCTTTTGCATTGAACCTGATTTAAATCAGGAAAGCTGTATTTAAAAACAAAACAAAATCCTTGCAACATACAACAGAAATCCAGCCTGGAGAGAGAGCGGTGCAAGTCCCCGACTGGCATAAAGCCTATATGACAGATTTCATTCTCCTCTTGCAGGTATTGGCCAGGAAAACCCACTGGTAGCAAGGTGTGGGAGAGTACCTCTGAGTCTTCAGGCCTTTGAAATAGCCTCTTTGTTTGTGATATTTGCAGCAGTATTTCCAGCTCGAATCAAAATACTGGTGCCCCAACTCTGCATCAAGTGTGGTTTGACCCTAGCTGAGAAGTAGGGCATAGTACGAAGAGCAGCATTTGTTTCTTTTGCAACCAGTAAACATGTCTACTCTGCAGCCTTGGCAGGCCTGCGTCCTCTGGGGTTTATGGCCATTGCAAATTCAGTCCTGAGTAGCTAATAGGCTGCGGAGCCTGCTCACGTGGCTGGAGCAAAGCACCTACAACTGGCAGGGCATTAGTGGGACCCAGATGGTGCCTTTAAGCCTGTCTTTAGCTTTTGGGATCCTACACGTCCCATACAGCTTATTTAGATCTTGCGTTAATACCCTCTCGGAAAAGTTTTCTTGTCTTCTGCTTATACCAGTCCTGTTTATTTTTCCACAGAGAAAACATGAAGCATTTCTTCATTTCCACAGTTGGCCAGAAAACAGAAAGGATGCAGCCTAGAGATAACTGTGAAATAGAAGTAGCTTCAGGGCAATTGTAAGCAAGGACTGCCTGTGCTGCGTCCGTGGCAAGAAACCCAATGCCCAGTCTACATGAGCGTGTACCAATAATACCTGTGTTTCCCTCAGCTGGAAAAACAGTTTATTTCGGACAGTGTAAGACAGATTACTGTAGTGTTGCCTTGTGTTCAGCTGACATCCTCAGCAATTTACATCAATCTCATGATACAGAGGTGTGTGTATATATGTGGTGTGAATTACTGGGCAACATCTTGCAACTTCAAAGGGATGTGATTCCCTGCAAAAAGCAACTTCCCTGTTGACAAAATGAAACCATGTGGCCTATGGAAAGCTGCCATGAGAGGTGCACGCCTAGGGGACAAATAGTAGGTAAAGTCTCGGCAGTACTTACTTATTCTTGCTTAAGCTTTCATAAGCACCGAATCTGGTTTCTTAATTTGCTGTGCAGATTTCTGAAGCTGGACTTGACTTTATAGGACTAAAAATACCCCACTTGGTTTGAAGTAGCTATAGAAGCATGACCCTGCCTCCTGATTCGGCGGACACTCAGGAGCCCTTAAACTCATCATCGCTTCGCTGGTGTGTTGCCAGCGCTCTTAAAACCCTCGCCTAATTCGCAATTAGCAGGGCTTATGCTCTGCTTTACCACCTCTTTGGCGGCAGCCCGGGCGCCCCGTCTGAGCTGCTCTCCCCTACCCGGAGAAGCGGCGGGAAGCTCACCCCGCCGCCCCCCGCGGGCTGCCACCACCGTGCGGGAGCCACCGCCATCTGCCTGCTGCTGCCGGCAGCCGGCTCCTGGTTGCGACGCCCGCCCCAAAGCCCAGCCGGCTACCGGCTCCACCGCGGGGCAGCGCCAGGCGCTGTGAGGCGACGGCGCGGAGAGCGAGGGGCGCTGGGCGTGAGGCGCTGTGAGGCGAGGCGAGGCGAGGCGGGGCGGGGCGGGGCGGGGCGGGGCGGCGTGAGGCGCTGCCGGGCAGGGCCGGCAGGTGGCGGCCGTTGCCCGCAGCGGCGGGAAGCTGCCGGGGGCGGGTAACGCGCCTGCCGCTCCGCTCCGCGGCGCTGGCGACGCCGGCGGCCGTGTGGGCGCCTCTGTCCGCGGCCGCCATCCCCCTCACGCCCGCTGAGAGGGTAGGGCTCGGTGGGCGTTGTGGCCGTGTAAATTCGGGTACAGCTTCGTACGGCTCACCGGCAGGAACGGCCAGGGAGAGCCCCGCCGCCTTCTGCTGAGCTCCCAGGGGATGATTAGGGAGAGCAGAGGGCCTGCAGGAAGGAGGGCAGCAAGAGAAGAAAACAAATTTGTTTAACTCCGCAGGAGGAGCGCTGCAACTGCTTGCTGGTAAAGTTGTCTGGCCTGTGGCAGGCTTGTTCTGAATACATTCGCGGTCAATGGAAATGTTTCCGTTTAACTTCAGCAGGCTCTGAACCAGTCCTCTTGGTGCTGTGATACCCCGATATCGCTGAAAAGTGAAGTACAATTTACAGTAACACCGAAAAATTGTAATTTCCTTATGGTGAGAGGGCGCGTGGAAGTTTATGAGACTGCAAGGACTCACGTTCCACAGCACATTTCCACGGTAAACTGTTCTTTGGGTACATTGCCAAGAAAAAAAACAAACCCTCACAAAAACTGCCAGCTACAGAGTTATCAGATACACCTGTATGCCATTGCCTCCACTTGCTTGTAAGCTCAGATCCTTGTGAGTGGTCCTAAAGCCACCCAGCAGGAACACTGGTGGCGGTCAGGCCACAGAGGGTATAGATTTTTGTTCTGCCCCTTTCATATTATATCTGAAAATGACTTATTTTTATCCATGAGTAAATTAGATTACCTGGCTTTTAATAGAAATGCTATTGAATCAGTGCATCTGAACATCACTGAATCATGAAAATGAGATTATTGTGTTGCTGAAGGAATACAAAAGGACCCAGAGCTGGAGCCGTAGTCCGTGCACAGCTTGGTGGTTGTGCCTCATTCACATTGTATGCAGTTTATTTGTATTTCACAGGGTAGTTTATGAAATACTAATCTTGATTCTACACCTGTTTTCATTTCGTATTGTCCTTTACACCTTGGCAAAGGGCATGTAGAAAGATGCTACAAGCATCTGGAGCCAGTAGATGCCTTGCGAAGAGAGGCTGAGGGACCATGGCTTGTTCAGGCTGGGGAAGGGATGGCTATGAGGGCACCTAACAGCAGCCCCTCAGGCCCTACAGGGAGGCTATTGAGAAGTTGGAGCTAGGCTATTCCCAGCTGTACTGCAGGAGGACAAGAGAAAACAGGCCCATATTGAAACAGTTCAGACTGAGTATGAGAAATTTATTCCCCATGAGGACACCCAGGCACTGGAGCAGGGCCCAGAGAAGTTGTGCAATCACCAGCCCAGAGTGTGGAGCTCAGTACCTGACTAGATCAAGCCCCAAGCAACCTGGTCTGATCTCACACCTGGTCCGGCTGCAAGCAGGAGGTTGGACTAGTGACCTCCAGAGGTCCCTTCCAACCTGAATGATCCTGTGGTTCTGTGAACCTGTGACCTTTGCTTATATATCTCTCTCCTTTGGGTGATATGATTGTTCTTCTGAATACAGTAGGTTAAGTGCATTCATACATAAAAATATATAATGACGTGGTGTGGAAGAAATCCATTTTTTCTTTTTTTTTCTTTTTTTTTTTTAAGCTAGGATCTTTTTCAGTCTGAAAGACTCTTACACAAAAATCAGAGTATAGGCCCTGAATTTAGGTTGTATAAAAGTACATTGCTGTGATATATTTTCAGTTTGCTTTAAACAACCTGTGAAGTTTGGATGAGGAGAGATAATGTTGGTGGACATAATGTAAACACTTAGATTATAGGGATAGAAAGCACCCTCACAAGATTTTTTTGCTATTGCATGGGAGAGCAGGTTTTGGTTTCGGCAGCTTCCTTTGAACTCCACTAGGTGACTACAGAGACCCCTCACTTTTTTGATACTAATGATACAGTAAATTCTGTATCTTTAAATGAACACCAGTCATCTTTCAAAAATGTAAGCTCTAGTTCAAAGAGAAATTATAAATCTGAACCAAAATCAGTTAATTTTTTATGTTCACTGCCTAGCTTCCTTTGCTCTGAAATGTATGAATCTCAGCTGAAATGAAAATTCAGTACTCACTAGGGACTGACCATAAACAAATCAAATTGGGAAATCTGTTTTACATGCTGATCAGAATGGAAACCTGGACAGCCTCTGAAAAGTGCATGTGATATACAATATAATACAGTACATGATGGTAAAATATGTTATAGGATATGTTTTTAGCCGTGAGAAACAGCTGACTTGTTGACACTGAAGTATCAGGTGGGGGCAGTCATACCATTTGTTTAATTTATTTTCAGGACTCAGGGTCCTGACACTTTGTCCTGTCTATTACAAAACACAAATTCTATTCTCATCATTCATTTCCTTTTTTTGTATGTACAGTGCTGAAGCCTTGGACTGTGAACAACCTCTTTGTCTCATCCAAGTTTTTATTTACCGCTGTGACCAATTCTGTGTCCTACCTTTTGCTGCAAAAATTAATTCACAATTTCCACTTATCTAGCACTTCACTGATCTATTTTAGCATTTAAAAAGTTGTCCTGTTGTGAACCAGATCAACTCTTTTAGACCTTATCTCCCTCTCTGTGTTCCGAGCCTTTCAAAATAATCAAACTTTCCCACAAATATAATTCAGACTTTTGAGAAGATATCCATTAATCTGCTTTGCGAATCATCTGGTAAAACACATTTGAAAACCCAGACAAACTGTTCTTTAAAAGGTTCTTCATTCTGCATTTTTCCCTCTGGAATATAAATTTATTTTCCATCATCTAATTGACCCAGAGTACAAAATTCAGTAAGCTAGTTCTGGTCTAGTTTAATGTCAGTGCTTCTCAGATGACCTTCAGTGGTGCTGGTTTTCAGTGGTTTGTTAGTCCCTTTGTAATCTACAGAAAAGGAGATTGTAGTATGTCAGTAATGGCTTCTCCACTTTGAGAAATACTGACCAAAAAAAGCCTTTATAAATGACAAAATGAAAATGTTAAAAAAGAAGATCCATCCCAGTTCCGGAGGGGTGAGTGTTGTTCTTTAATCTGTTTATAGTGTTGTTTTGGGCAGCTTCTCTTTTCTTATTTAGCTTCATTAAATGGTTAAATGCCTTGCCAGTTGCTTTGTACCTGATTTGCCACTTAACTCATGCAGACCTGTATCTTTACGCTGTCACTGATTGATTTCTTAGGGGGCACTTCAAAAAACAAGGATCTGAGCCAAAGTCCATTAAATTCAAGGTGATTTTTTTCCTCAGGCTTTTCCTCATGACCTATGGTGTTACTTACCAGGAATGTAATACAGAATAGATGCTTTGAGATTTGGCAGAAAAGTTGTCTTCTGAAACACTTGCATTCTCTAACTGGCAACACAGATAATGCCTTTGGAAAACATATGGGGACACCTTGCTACTGTCCTTTTCCTTGCCACTTCTATTCTAGGAATTCGTGTCAGTTTTCTAAAATGTTGATTATATTCAGATTTTTAAGAATGCATATTTTCTGTGCAGACTTGAGCAGATGTTTCTGGTGTACCTTAAATGAAATGCTGTGAAGAGTCAAATGTTTGCAGTGGTTGGGAGGTAAATCCTAACACTGTGTCCAGTTCGTTACAGTAATCCTAATCTATGCAGAGGGGTGAATAGACATTAGTAGGGATGGAAAACAGTCTGTTCCTAATCCTCACTGTTCCCATGGCAGATGAAACAAAGAGTAAGAGCAAAGATAAGCATGAGCATTAATGCAGTAGTTAGTGTAATGAGATGAATGGAAACCTTTATTATATTCATTAAAAAATTTCAGAAGTCATCTGTATAGTAGTGCCTTATCTGAATCTGATCCCAGAAAAACTAAATAACCAGACTCTGAGAAGGCTAAGAGGAAAAGATGCTGGGGCTTTTTGTCTTGTATAAATACTTTGTGAGTGTCTCAAAAGCAACCTGGGTGGAGATGTGATTTTTTTGCCCAGTGCTGTTTTCTGTGCTACAGAAAACAGTCTGTCATGATTCTGCCTTGCCATCATTGCTGAAAGGCTGTTTCAGAAAACCAGAACATTGGATTTTGTTGTTTCCTGAATTTTTGTCTAGTTTTCAGAAATTATTATTTCATCACCTACAGTTCAGAATTTTATGGAAATGCGTTTACCATTCCGTCTCTCCCTGAAAGACAAAACATCCTACAGGGTCTCTGTGGGACGTAGTACAAACTGGGTAAACCATTTCCCGCAATGACTCCTTCCCACCCAGGAACTGGAACCCCTTGAAAAGTGACCACCACATTGGAGCAAACAGACTTTCTAATTCATTCTGTGCATGCAACATCATCAGTGGAAAAGATGTCCTCAATGCACAGGGTATAATAGCACTGATACAAACTAAAAGTCTATAAATCGCATGGACCTTGTGCAGCTCTTGCCCTATACCAGTACTGCTGTACAGCATGCAGTAGTACCTAATCTGCATGATACAGTAAGGTGTTTTACTACTTCACACCAGCAGTCTCAGTCACCTGTTAACTGTTTTACTTCTGTCCTCAGCAGAAGACAGCACCAATCTCTAAATACTTGCATTAAAATTCTCTTTGGACAGTTACATTTTCTTGGTACCATGCCACATACATCGTTGTGGAACTACATAATTATGTCTATTGCCCCATTTATTCTGTGGATGAAATAGCAATAAAGTAGTGAATACTAGCACTTGGGTGAACAATTTGCTTTGGTCTTTAGGACTGCAATGGGAGTAATAGTGTGTTCAGCATGTGTAGGAAAATTAGATTGTGGGCTTACAGCCAAGCATCAGAAGTACATTCAAGATGCTGCTGGACAAGAGGGGCTCATTGCAAAGGTCTTCTGCATGGCTGGAATTCAACACTGTGAGGGCAAAGCAAGCACTGCTTGTCAAACATCCTCTGACACTTCGACACCAAGGCAACCTAAGTACCAGTGTAAGAAGTTCCTCCTTCCAGGTCATAGTGAATATACCTAGTGAGGCAGAAACCTAAGCCATGCGTGACTTTATTTATTGTAAATGCACAGTGATGCAAAATCTTAAGAAATCGATTCAAGAATTGTTCTCTCTGTTCCATTAAAGGGTGACATGATCAAAAAAGACTGTGAACTTTGCATTAACTAAGCAGTTAAATCAGGTTTCTATGTGTCTTGTGTATTTGAACCATCTGCTGAGCTTAACCATTCATTTTAATTTGTCAGTACACTAGAAATTCTACCAAGCTGATACAGGCAAAAGCAATTTCCGGGGAGAAATGCAGAGGTCTGGCTGGTCATGAGAATGAAATATTTCAGCACTCCTACCACATGTGACAGCTAAGCAAATATGTTCCTGGTGCTGACTTTATTAAACCTTTCTGTGCTTAGTAATAGAATACTGTCACCTCACCACTACCCAAGGTAATGGCAGGGGAAGTCTATGAAGACCCTCAGTGGATTCACGATAATTGGAAAATGTGTAATATAAACATACTAAGAGAAAAGAGTAATGTAGAGCTATCCAACAATGTGGAGATAGTGTGGTTAATTTACAGCCTGAATGGCTCATATATTCAGGAACTACCTTGAATAGTAATTAATAAAACTGGGTTCAGAATGGAAGGATGAGTGTGCTAGTCTCAGGACTCCACCTCAGACATGCTCCATAGCACCACTGTTACTTAAGCTGCTTTATACAGTGAAATACTGCAATTGCCTCTCTCCACAGGCTAAAAAAGATGTATCTCACATGAACTCAATTGAAAAGAATGTATCATCAATTTTCTTCTTTGACACCAAATTGATGCTCGCATTTAATGTCACTGAACTTTGGAAAAACTCTCTTTGCTGCTGAAGCACAGCTCTAGTTTTCCAGCATTTCTTTATTCATTGATATGGATAGCACAAAAATTTGAAGACAGGTAGAAATAAAAAAAAAGCATATTTGTTTGTAGAGACATAAGCCTTACATTTCAGAGCTTAAGTCAAATTCATTACTGAGAGTGAAGAAAGGAATTTTCCTTCAGCTCAGGCCATTCCAGGTGTGCTTCCTGTGAAGTTTCCTTATACTTCTGAAAGCTTGGGTGCAGGCCCTCCCAGAAAGGGTAATACCTCACCAGAGAAACCACTCTTCTGAAATGGTTTGAGAGCAAGTAGCTACAGAATCTATAAATTATGTCCTCCTGTACCTATTCTAATGTCACCTATAAAATTGTTCCACTTCACTGGAAAACAACAGGATTTCATTGCATTTTCATTCCAGTGAAGCATAAGGAAGAGTTTAGTGGTTTTAAAGATAAGGATATGCCCAGTATTTAGCACTTAAAATACCACATCGGGATGTGATATAGAGGGGCTCAAAGCCAAGCTTTGCCTTATTAACAGCAGAATCTTGAATCTGGAGCCTTTAGCCCTACTGACTGTGCTCCTCATCAGGTGACTGCCTGTTGCAGTATGTCTCTGCCCCAAGAAGTTCTGCTGGAACCTGAAAAGCCAACCTGACACAAGTTTTTAAAATAAAGTCATGGTCTTTGGGACATATGGTTCTGTTTCAGTAGGAAAAAAAGAACTAATTTATTCTGACAGTTCTAATAGTGCATTTGTTTCAATAAAATGAAATGGAAGCTTGTCAGGACCCTGATGGCACTTGTGGGTTTTATTCACCCTGACCAGCCTGACCTGGGGTCTCCATCCATACACCCTGCCTGTGGGCTTAGGAGCCCCACTAAAGTTCACCCCAGGGCTACATTGCACCTGCAAGCTGACATCCTGGCCTAACTTTGGCCTTGCTCCATCACTGTGGACCTGCCCAGTGATCACTGGGCTCTGTCTTACCCTGGCTACCATCACCAGCCCTGATCCTGACTCACTGATTTGCCTTCCCAGCTTGATTGTGGCACTGCAGCATCACCACGGCTGCGCCTGGCAATTTGGGCTGAGGTGATGCTAGCTGCCATACCTGGGTGTGTCCTGCCTGCCACACTTGGTGGTTGTCAGAAATATTCTTCAGGTTCAGACTTTGAAAATCCATGAAATATTTCCAAATCATGCTCTTCTGACATTTTAACAGGAATTTTGCAGAAATAGCATGAACGGGAACTTTTTTCTAATCTAGTTCCAGTATGAATGTGATATGTGTACATAATATTGTCCTCAGGTAATCTAGGGTAGAGATAGTGAGGGAATTATCTTTGTAATTAAGCCAGTAAGGCACACGACCTCCTTCAGAAAGGGGTATTTGGGAATTAAGCTTGTACAATGGGCACATATTATACCTTGTGGGTAATCTGAGAGTCCTGGAGACTCTCCAACAAAATATATGTATTGTTATTTTAAAAATTTTAAATATATTAAAAAACAAATGCTCATTCTTGTTTTGTTTTCCTTCCTCTTGTCTCTCCCTGACCTCTCTCTATTGTTCCTTCTATATGGAGCCTCTTAACATCAGCAGCTCTGCACATATGTTAACACAATGGGTTGCCATAAAGGATTAGAGTCATGCAGTTCCTACAAGGTCACTCAGAAATTCAGGTTGGAATACAGACTACAACCAAAGAGTTGTTTTACTTCAAAGTAAATTCAAAAAGCAAACTGTGCTTCCAAATTTCCTCAGAGGTAGTACACTTTACAACCATGAAATCTGCTACTGAGTCATTCATGCTGTGCTCAAGCATTAAATGAGTAAACCTTGAAGAAAGCTGTATGTCTTTATTGGAAGTTTTACAGCATCTCTTTCACTTTATTTGCAATAAAGATGCAAAATTTTTTTTAAAAAGAAAACATATGCTAGAAATGGATAACACCTGCACATAATAAAAATGCTTGCATTCTTATGCATAGTTTCTCAGCAGTAGCTTTCCAGGTGTTTCACAGCAGTGATCGGTAACATTGAGCACACTAGACTTGGCATTTTTTCATGACTCTAGCGAAAAAAAATGAGTCACAAGTGTCTTTATTATTCATCCAGGTCTAATTCATAGGGAAAGGGAGAAAGAATAGTGACGTGACTTACTTAAGTCACAGTCCAGGTCAGTGGCAACACTGGAAGAAAAGCTGAAAACACTTTAGCTGATTGTAAAAACACTTGTATGTAGTAGGAAGACAAGGCTTATAACACAGGAATATTAATGTGAAAAGGATCGAGCCACACCTAGAACTGTAGACATTTGCTAGAGACAGGCTATGTAACGCAGCAGTTTGAGAAAGAGAGTGGGGATTCAACATGCTGTTTTATGCTGGGGTTTCATGCTGTTACACATTCCTGTAACTTTGATATGGAATCCTAGATTTATCACTAACTTGCTCAATGGACTCCAAAAAAAAAAAAAAAGACCTTTATGTATGTTGCACAGCAGGTTGCTCCTCAACCACTCATGAAATAAGGTGCTAGCCAATACAAGATTTGCTTATTTTGCCTCTCTGCAGTTGCAACCATATCCCATTATGATAAATAAAATATGAGATGTTGTTCACCAGAGACTAATTTTTTGCTTCCTATATTTACATCATATGTAAAAGGTAGAAATGATACCTGCCAATTCACAGAATTTTTCTGAAGATTAATTTCACTGGAATATTATTCTTGAAAAAAGCTGAGAAAGCTAAAGACTCTAAGGTTAGCATATGTTAAGACCTGTTTTGATGGAGATGCAGTTATCAGCTCTCACGTGTAAAGAGAATCCATTTAACTCGGGTTAACTCAGCCACTCTGCCAAACACTGTAGTAAGGTGTTGTAACAGATGACATTCACAACTGAAGGAGTATGCTAGCAAAGCTATCTGGGAACCACAGCTCCTTAATGGGATATCTCTTCCAAGCAGAGGCAAAGACCTCCCTTCCTTTGGGTCTTTGTGCATTATTTCATTTATGCATGGTCCAAAACATGCTCAGGTCAATGGGACTCTTCTCTTTGAGTTGAAGGAACATTAGCTCTCAGCCACACACAGCAAGATAATTGTAGGAATATTTCTAAGTGGTGATTTAGTCTCTTTTGTGTGAATTTAAGTGAAAGAGTTTTTCCTCCTTTTGGATGCTAACATTTGGGCAAGTACTATCAAAAGAAGAAATCTACATTCTGAAAGCCCACTCTCCATAAATACTATGGAAAACAACCAATCCTTTGTGTCTTCCATTTTCTACCAGTATCTGAATATATATTAGCAATTAAGTGAACCTTGCAGCATCTCCAAAGTCAGTATTAACATCCCCATTGAGAACTGAAGACATTGGGGAACAAAGAATGTAATTGAGTGTTCCAGAGCTATAAAGCTAGACAGTACAATGTGATATACTATGTTATGTATAGCTATTATGTATTAAATTATACAGTTTTGAATGCACATTCACCTGCAAATGCCAATTTTCCTAAGCTCTTATCACAGAATAAGGTGTTTCAAATTGTCAGACATCGATGCATTTTGTACAGTTATTTGCTTGTATTTTCAATTTAGTGGAGAAGCCTACAAGCGCAATCATTTTTTAATAGATTCCAAATGAAAAAGTGCATTTGAAATTTCTTTTACCCACAAGAAAAGAAAGAAAAAAATCAACAAAAGTTTACTGTGCAGAGAACAGGGAGGCATCTATTCTAGTCCTTTCCTACCCATATATGATAATGACTTTCCTGATGGTTTTGAGATAACTACCCTGAGGAATAAAATATTGCAGCATTTACTCTGTTACAAATGCATGGTTTTGACGGAGTAAATACTGCAGGTTTGGTCCCTTGCTTGTTTTAGATGGTTTTCTTTAAGCCCAGAAAACAATTTTACTGAAATTACCAGGACTTTTGCCAATTATTTCACTGGGAACAGGAAAATAACCATTCCTAAGCAGTACATAGGAGACAAGAAAAAATATGTAACTTTCCTTACTTTCCCCTGGTAGTTTCAAAGCCAGATGTTTTGGAGTTGCCATCCTTCTGGGTGCTGGTGATACCAGTGCTGTGCGATGACTGCTGGAGAGATCTGTTCCCTGTAGCTGTATCCTGGCTTGTAGTGACCTCTTGCTGGAGAGGGACCTCTCTAGCATTGCTCTGTAGAGATGTCCCTTTGCTGCTAGATGAGCTTGCCGTGTTATTTTTCTCAGAGTCACCATCACTGTGTCCATTTGACTGGCTTGCAGGGCTAGAGGTTGTAGGATTGGAGGTTTTCTTCATGGCTTTCATTCCCAGAGTCTTGCCTGAAGATGCAAAAGGAGGTCCCTGTGAGGCAGTCACTTTGGCAGCTTGGATCTCAGAATGGGGTGACCCCACAATTGTGGATGGAGATGGAGTCAAGTCTGAGTGTCTTGTCTGGCTTTCACCACCCTGGCCTGTGGTCCAGAGCTTTCCTGGTGTGTTAAATCCAATGCTGCCACTCTGTAAGTGCAATAGGAGCAGCAAGAAGATGATCTCCTTCATTCTGCTGGCTTGTAAATGCCACAAGTTATCTCACATTTATTTCCCAAGCAAGAAATCCTGTAGCTTCTCCCTCCTCCTGAGCTGCTGCACATACAGTGAGCCTACCCAGAAGATGCCCTGACAGGCTTTATTTCTATAGAAAGGAAACAGGTTTTGGTGTTTCAAATCCGACTGAGGAAGCCTGGTTTCCTGTTTCTGTGGATTCCTCTGCAACCTGTGACCCCTTGGAGAGCGGGAGCCTGGCAGCCTTTGTGGGAGGAAAAAAGAAGTTTCTGCAGAAGGCACAGGATAAAGATTAATGGCACAATAGAAATGAGGAAAAATGTGTACTGTGAAGTAATCCTGAAGGATAAAAACTGAAATTATGAGGTAATTTTCCTTTCACATGTACGTGTGCAGAGAACAGAAGTGACTTGTCACGTGTGCCCTTTTGATGGTTCGTACTTGTGACCTTGTTATTGAAAAAAGACTTGGCAAAACTGGTGTGCTACATAAAGCTGAAAGTTTGCTGTGTCTTCTTTTATTTGAATGTTTAAGCACACTGCTGCCAAAAGTGCGGAGATTATAAGGAAGATGTTCACACTGTATTCATCATTGTACAAGCCTTCAAATGTAATCATTTACCTATAGGTCATTGGCCACTTATGTCACATTCTGTTTCTATAGTTCATATAACGATGCGTATGAACTATTTCTGTAGCATTGCCCATAGGTGTCTGGTGTCATTTCAGATTCTCTAGGGTACGAGAAACACCTATGTGTGTGGGAGCAGCTCGGAACACCTGGCATTTGTTTTCAAGAGTGACCATCAGAATTTGTTGTGCTGTATGTTTGCCAAGCCTTGAAGAACTAGTTTTACAAGGACAGGTTGGAGGATGGCCTTGTGTAGGCCTGGGAAGATGTGGCTGAAGACAGTCATGAGTATGTGTATGGAATGTTTTTATCTTTAACTGTTCTGAGGACTGGCAAACATCCCAGCTGAGCCAGATATGCACTCCTGTGTTAGTAGTATTGGCTGTGTGCCGTTAGTGCTTTCTAGATCTTTGTTGAAACATATATAAGTTGGATTCTTTTGTGAAATAAAGGGAATCTTGTACCGATAGCTTGAGCGCTTAATTCAGTCGCCACAGATGGTGAGCCCGACGTGATCAAGAGAAGAAGACGACGTGATTAAGAGAAGAAAACGACGTGATCAAGAGCAGAAGAAAAGAGGTGATTCCCCTTCACTGCGGAGACCACGCAATCTAATCGGGAGAGTTTTGAAGAAGTGGCCACGACTCCGAGAAAATAGGTAACAGCAACCCCTGCGGAACGGGTGAGTTGCGAGATTGCGGTAGCATGGGGCAATCAGTTTCTCAGGAGCATAAGCTCTACTTAAACGTTTTGCAGCAGATTTTACGGGCCTCTGGGTATAAAATAACAGAGGGACAAATTGCTTCACTTTTAATATGGGTAAAGGATAATTGTAACTGGTTTCCCACAGAGGGAACTTTTGATAGCAAGGTTTGGGAAAGAGTCGGGGAGCATTTACAAACGCGAAAAACTTTGGCATTCGGTGTATCAGAAAATTTAATTGTGACATGGAAATTTATTTATACTGCGCTGGTGCATTTACAGCCGGCAGAGAAAATCATATCAATACAACCTGATACTGCTTTTGAGGAGACAGTTTGTAAGCAGGCCGCTAACGAGCAGGAATCTGATTCCGATAATAATTCTTTTGCATCAGGCAGGGTGGACTCTGAAAAAGAGCCGGATTTATATGCCTCATTACCTCCACCGCCGCCTGCACTAACACCGTTAACGCACACACCCCGCCGGCAGGCAGCGGGCGGGCAGCACGGGCTCGCCGACCCTCACCACCGCATACAGGTCCCCGCCGCCCCGCCGCTGCCTCCCGCCGCTTTCGCACCCGCTTCGCCGCCGCCGCCGCCTGCCGCGGCCGCCCCGCCGCTGCCTCCCGCGGCCTCTGCGCCCGCTACGGCCGCCGCCGTGCCGCCGCCGCCGCCCCCCACCCCCCCACCCCAATCGCCTGGTACTCCCTCTCCAGGGTTTGCAGAACTTAAAACGGAACCTGGCTTTGCTGCACTGCCTGTATCTCCTTCTCCTGCTAATCCCTCTAACTCTATGCCTCCGTCTAATCCTGCGGCTCCTGCTTTACAGCCGTGCGGAGAAAAAACTGTAGTGCCTTCAGCTCCGCCTTTAACAGACTTTGATGCTAAATGTGACGATTCACTTAATGATTTGGGAACAAATACACATAGCTTGATGCAACGCTGTCGAGAAAAAGCTCTACAGCAAGGAGATACCACGTTTACTTTTCCTGTTATATACAAACCCCATAATCCACCACAGCATGACGGTTTACCTTATGAAATGATAAAAGAATTACGGAAATCGATTCGTGAAAATGGGTTACACAATTCATTTACAATGGGACTAGTGGAAGCAATTGGAGGCACTTATACTATGACTCCTTGGGACTGGAAATTGCTTATGACAAGTGTGTTGACTTCTGCTCAGTATTCTGTATGGCAATTAGAATACAATGATTTGTCAGTGGAACAAATTATGGACAACTTGTCATCAGGGATAGCTATAGATCAAAATATGTTACGAGGAACAGGCCCTTACATTACACCTCAGGCACAAGAAGCTTTGCCACAGCAAGTCTTCGATCAAGCTGCTCGTATTGCGATCATGGCTTTGCGACGCACACCTGAAACTGGGCAAGGTATTGCTTCGTTTGCCTCTATACGACAGGGCTCTCAGGAACTGTACATATCTTTTATTGATCGCCTTCAAGTCGCGATAACACGGCAGGTAGAAAATCCAGAAGCTGCAAAACTATTATTATTTCAATTGGCTTATGAGAATGCAAATACAGACTGTCAGGCTGCACTGAAATCAGTTAGAGGAAGAGCTACTGACATTGAGCAATATATTAAGATATGTCAAAATGTAGGGACAAACACTTATAGAGTTAACATGTTAGCTGCTGCACTGTCACAGCAACTAAATGTTAATCAAATTACTGTGAAATGCTTTGAGTGTGGAAAATTGGGACATATGGCTAAGCAATGTCCTAAACGACAGAAATCCAAACGTGATAAACCTGTAAATCACTTCTGCCCTCATTGTAGTAAAGGATATCATTGGGCGAATCAACACAAATCGAAATTTGACAAAGAAGGTAATATCTTACAGGGAAAATACAGGAGGGGCGCGAGACCCGGTGCCCCGCAAACCAACAGGGTCCGGAATTCAGTGCAGGCACCACTAACTGATTGGACTGCTACACAAACAGGCAGCCTGCAAGAACCATCTATGACCTCCAGCCCGCAACTACAGGGAGTGCCGGGCTGGATTTGGCAACAGCAGCCGACCTCTCAATAAAAGAACAGAGGATTTATATTGTGGGGACCGCAATATGCGGACCTTTGCCTGATGGCATGTTAGGATTAATAATTGGACGATCTAGTACTACAACACAGGGAATAATTGTATACCCTGGAGTTATTGATTCACATTATCAAGGGGAAATTAAAATCATGCTAGCTTCAATGCAAATTCCATGTACAATTCCGGCAAACACAAAAATAGCTCAATTAATATTGCTTCCTTGTTGAGTACCTCAAAACATGCAAAATAATCGAGGTGATGGTAGCTTTGGTAGCACCAGGAGACCTTTTGTATTATGGTCACAGGAAATAACACAGCAACAGCTGATTTTAAATTTGCAAATTGAGGGTAGATGGTTTTCAGGATTGCTAGATACCGGAGCAGATGTTTCTATAATATCAAAAAAGGACAGGCCAACTTTGTGGCCATTGCAAATAGCTCTTTCTACAATTGTTGGTACAGGAGGCACTCGACAGCCCATGCGAAGTGCCAAACTTTTGTCAGTAAAGGGGCCTGAGAAGCATGAAGCATGGATTCAGCCTTATGTACTTGACTCATCTGTAAATTTGTGGGGCAGAGATTTATTGAACCAATGGCACATTACCCTAACCACAGTCAATTCAAATTTATCCTAAGGGTCACTGATGTAAAACCCTTGCTCAAACTTACGTGGCTAACCTCTGCGCCTGTTTCGGTCGATCAGTGGCCGTTAAAAGGGGACAAATTGATACAAGCACATAAATTAATTCAAGAGCAGTTGCAGCAAGGACACATTGTCACTTCAACTAGTCCATGGAATACACCGATTTTTGTTGTTCCGAAAAAGTCAGGAAAATGGAGATTATTACAGGATTTACAAGCTATAAATGCAGTGTTACAACCTATGGGGATTACTCAGCCAGGAACACCAAATCCTGCAATGATCCCTAAAGAGTGGGAATTACAAGTCATTGATTTAAAAGATTGCTTCTTAACGATTCCTTTACATCCTGATGACTGTGCACATTTTGCCTTTTCAGTGCCTAGTGTAAATAACGCTGAGCCTATGCAGCATTATCAGTGGACAGTGCTACCTCAGGGCATGATGAATAGTCCTACTATATGTCAGATAGTAGTTGCTGGGGCTATTCAACTGAGCCTAGTTGCATTTCCAAATGCTATAATATATCATCATATGGATGATATTTTAATTGCAACAGAAACAACACAGTATTTGGAAAATGTTGTGCAACATCTTGTAAATTCTTTGCAAACCTTTGGACTTCAAATTGCTACAGAAAATATTCAAAAGATGCCACCCTGGAAATATTTAGGGTGGATTCTTACAGAAAGAACAGTACAGCCTGAATCATTAAAGTTGCAGACAGATATACGAACTCTGAACAATGCTCAAAAATTATTAGGAACAGTAAACTGGGTATGACCCATGTTAGGTATAATCACGGAGGAATTAAGTAATCTCTTTAACATTCTGAGAGGTGATCCTGATTTAACATCACCACGGATCTTAACTCCAGCTGCCAAGGAAAAGTTAAATTTAGTTTCACAAAAGATATCTATGTTACAAGCCTATAGAAGGGACTTAACTTTACCTGTTGATGTGTATGTAATACAAGGTCCAAAACAACCTTTTGCTATTATAGGGCAACATGATAAAGTCGCTCAGAAAATTTTATATTTGGAATGGGTGTTTCTGTCTAACACTTTAAAGAAAACTATTACACAGCCTTTAGAAATGGTTGTGACGGTGATACAAAAAGCACGGTCACGTACTCAGTGTCTCATGGGTTTCGATCCCGATACCTTGTATCTTCCTTTTTCAAAACAAGATTTTGGTTACCTTTTTGTTCAGTCACAATCTCTGCAAATTGCATTGGCTGACTTCACGAACAAAATTTCTTTCTCACTGCCTAAATGTAAGTTACTGCAAAACCTTCACACACTAAACATCAAACCACAGACGATAGTATCAGATACTCCTGTTGTTAATGCTTGTACAGTTTTTGTAGATGGCTCTGGAAAAACTGGAAGAGGTGTAGTTGCCTGGCTAGATAATGGGGTATGACAGACGTCTGTTGTTTTGTTACAAGGTTCCGCGCAGCGTGTGGAATTACAGGCTGTTTTACACACTTTAGCTTTATTTCCATCGGAACCACTCAATATTGTTTCTGATTCAGAATACGTCGTACATGTT
Organism: Harpia harpyja; assembly: GCF_026419915.1. Lineage (NCBI taxonomy): Eukaryota > Metazoa > Chordata > Aves > Accipitriformes > Accipitridae > Harpia > Harpia harpyja. The sequence goes on from NC_068941.1 coordinate 38,670,851, forward strand.
GTACAGCGATTACCAGGATCTTGCTTAAAGGAGATAGATGATGAAGACTTATTCAACAAATTTTTGGAATTGCAAACTCTTTTAAATAAAAGAGCTTATCCTTTGTTTATTTGTCACATTAGATCGCACACTGTGCTGCCAGGACCTTTGACTAAAGGCAGTGCCGTGGCTGACTCTTTTACTGTCGGCACAGTGCAATTCCACTCTGCTGTGGCCTCTCATTCCTTTTTTCACCAAAATGCTGCAGCATTGCAAAAGATGTTTAATTTGACAAAAGCACAGGCTAAAGATATAATTTGTTCTTGTCCGGATTGTCAAAGAGTTGCTTCTGATGCAGTGAGCATTGGAGTTAACCCACGTGGTTTACATTCTAATGCCATTTGGCAAAGTGATGTTACACATGTATCTGCCTTTGGCTCCTTGAAATTTGTGCATGTTTCTATTGATACCTTTTCCTCTTATATTTGTGCTACTGCTCATTCTGGAGAAAGGGCACGTGATGTTCAACAACATTGGTCATGATGCTTTGCAATTATGGCGGTTCCTCAAACCATTAAAACTGACAATAGTCCAGGGTATGTAGCTAAATCTACTCAATTATTTTTGCAACAGTGGCAGGTATCCCATGTGACAGGAATTCCATATTCACCTACTGGACAAGCAATAATTGAGCGTGCGCATCATTCTTTAAAGTCCATGCTACATAAACAAAAAAGGGGAAATATGCCACCACAAGAACAGCTAGATAATGCTACATTTACTTTGAATTTTTTAAATTGCTCACCAGACTTAATGGCCAGCACAGCGATAGATCAGCATTTTAAAACTCCTGATTCTATTTCACACAGACCTAAAGTACTGTATAAAGATCCTTTTAGTGGACCTGGTTGGAATGGACCTGTAGAACTAATCACTTGGGGGCGAGGGTATGCTTGTGTTCTTCTTCCCACAGGAACCAAGTGGATTCCAGCTAAACACGTGAAGCCATATCATGAGCGTGCGAAACCCCTCAGACAACCCAATCCCGCAGATGAAGACTTTGAATTTGAAAGAGGAGAAATGAATGAGGAGAAAGCGGCGCATCGAGAATGAAAAAGCTATCACATAGGGACATTTGAAGAGAATGCAATAACAAGCTAGCGTGATGATGCAACGTGTATCCTACTCCAAAGAATACCTTTTTTAGCATACCTGGCAATAGTGGCCAGCAACAGTATTGTAAGAATTCTGATCCTTTTTTCTTTGCAGGGTCACTGTGGCTTGGGTGCAGCATTTTTATTGGGCCCACTGGAGGTGTTGTGCCTAAGCCACGGTGACTATATAAAAAACCATTCCTTGTATAAGTTTGAACCTCACACAGAATCACAAAGATTCGGTCATGATACATACTTCACATCCTTATGTTTTTGTAGCAGCTCAATTTGTAGATATCACTTTACGTAACCATGCTTTTGAAACTAATCTGAATTAACCTTGGTATTTTAGCTGTTTTACTCATAAGAATATATCTGAACTAAGTCTAACAGTAATCATACCAATGTGACGTCGTGCTGAATTGTGGATCCCTGTAAATATGACCAAATCGTGGGAAGGGGAATCAGGATTAAGTCAATTATCAAGGCTTTTAAAGCAGACAATTAGTCACCCAAAATGATTTATAGGATGGCTCATTGCCTTTATAATATCAGCTATTATTATTGCAGCTACTGCTGCCGTTGCTACCACGGCGCTTGTGAAATCCCTTCAGACTGCTCACACAGTAGCTAATGTATTAAAAAATGTTATGGCTGAAATGAATACCCAGGTACAAATTGATCAACAATGCTAGCATGATTGGATGCTTTAGAAGCAGTGGTAATTTGGCTTGGGCTGTATTGGATTTGTGTGGCAAGGTTTTGGTAGTGGGAGGTTACGGGTGTGGCTTCAGTGGGGGCTGCTGGAGGTTTTCCCCTGTGTCTGACAGAGCCAATGCCAGCTGGCTCTAAGGTGGACCTGCCGCCGGCCAAAGCCAAGCCAATCAGTGACAGTAGTAGCGCCTTTGTGTAAAAAAAAAAAAAGAAAGAAGAGATGATAGACAGAGGGAGAGACAGAAAAAAAAAATAAAAGCAAAACAGCTGGAGAGGGGGAAGAGAAATGCGGTTGCGGAACACACAGAAACGGCAGCTGAAGAGAGGAGTGAGAACATGTAAGAGAAATAACCCTGCAGACACCAAGGTCAGTGAAGAAGGAGGGGGAGGAGGTGCTCCAGGCACTGGAGCAGAGATTCCCCCGCAGCCTGTAGTGAAGACCGTGGTGAGACGGGTTGTTCCCCTGCAGTCCATGGAGGTCCACGGTGGAGCAGATATCCACGTGCAGCCTGTGGAGGACCCCACACCAGAGCAGGTGGGTGCCCGAAGGAGGCTGTGACCCTGTGGGAAGGCCGCGCTGGAGCAGGATCCTGGCAGGACCTGCAGATCTGTGGAGAGAGAAGCCCACGGAGCGGGTTTTCTGGCAGGACCTATGACCCCGTGGGGGACCCACGCTGGAGCGGTATGCTCCTGAAGGACTGCATGCCACAGAAAGGACCCATGCTGGAGAAGTTCGTGGAGGACTGTCTCCCGTGGGAGAGATCCCACGCTGGAGCAGGGGAAGAGTGTGATGAGTGCTGCCACTGAGGAAGATGAAGAGACAGAGATAACGTGTGATGAACTGACCGCAAACCTCATTTCCCATTCCCCTGTCCAGCTGAGGAGGAGAGAGTGGTAGAATAGCTATGGTGGGTGCCTGGTGTCCAGCCAGGATCAACCCATCACATAGAGATAGACAAAGTGCATTACAAAATAGAATGAAATTACATTGAAATTGGGAATTTCAAAAACGAGGGCTCTGTGTAACTCCTTTACAAAGGAATGAAAGTGTATGAGATTGGAATTAGGTGAAGGCGCATTTGCAAGGTGCATTTGCTACTAATATTGCAGGAGACATCTAAGATCTTGCACAGATATTACAAGATCAACCGGGAAATATATAAAATTAGCAGAATAAGGTGTTTTTCAAAGAATTGTCTAATAGTGTTAAATGGTTAAATCCAAAAACATGGTTTGAAGGTTTAAATCTGTGTATCTGAATTTGTATTGCTATTGGAGGGTTATTAATCATTTGTGTGTTTGCAGCAATCAGAATCATCTGAGGAGCAGTACGAGGATTGTGCCAGTTCAAAGCTAGAGTCCTCGCTGCCTTCCTCGTGAATCTGATGTTCCTAAACAAAAAAGGGGGACATGTGGGAGCAGCTCGGAACACCTGGCATTTGTTTTCAAGAGTGACCGTCAGAATTTGTTGTGCTGTATGTTTGCCAAGCCTTGAAGAACTAGTTTTACAAGGTCAGCTTGGAGGATGGCCTTGTGTAGGCCTGGGAAGATGTGGCTGAAGACAGTCATGAGTATGTGTATGGAATGTTTTTATCTTTAACTGTTCTGAGGACTGGCAAACATCCCAGCTGAGCCAGATATGCACTCCTGTGTTAGTAGTATTGGCTGTGTGCCATTAGTGCTTTCTAGATCTTTGTTGAAACATATATAAGTTGGATTCTTTTGTGAAATAAAGGGAATCTTGTACCGATAGCTTGAGCGCTTAATTCAGTCGCCCTATATGTGGGCCTTGCACAGGTGGCATATGGTCTACGGGAGACATGTGCCCTTCTGGGGCAGGATACTTGAGGGCATTTCAAATGGTGTTGAAAGATTACATAGGGGCAACTGAATCCCATCCATGATCCCCATTGACTGTAATCGGAGTTTTGACACTTAGTTCACATGCAGATCCATATTTATGAACCTCTAAATCCATATCTCTAAATCTGCTAGCTGAATCCCAGCCATAGACAAGACTGAAAGGAATATCCTGAATCACTGAGTCCATTCCTTCCCTTTTATTGCACACTTTTACAATTAATTAATTACAATTAATATTATTCTAAAACAATATTAATTGCAGCCTAAACATAATATTGGTAACTTCACATGCAGAAAAGATCTGGGGAGATGGATATTCAGTACAAAGAGTAAAGATAACTTTTTACACCAGAAGGGTAGACAAATATTGGATCAGGTTACCCAGAGAGGTTGTGGGATCTCCATGCCTGGAGAAATTCAAAACTCAACTAGACAAGACGCTGAGCAATGTGATCTAAGCACTGCTTTGATTTGGGTTTTGGACCAGATGACCTTTGGATGTCCTTTCCAAGCTGTATTACTCTATGAAATTATGCTTAATAGCTGCAAGGTTGAATAGTGCAGTCAGGGAAGAGGAGAAGGAATCTTTCCTCCTCTACTGCCATTCTCCAGCTCTCTGAGACTAAGGAGAGTTAGTTTCTTGTTGAAGGAAAAGAAAGGGAAAAGATAATTGCTGAAGAAATTGCATAGAGAAATGTAACATGAAATTTTAAAGTAGGGACAAAGCAGTAGGAGAATAGACCTGTCAGGAACCAAATAGATCTCACAGGGTATTGTCAACCTGTTCAAAACCCCTCTAGCCACTGATGCAAGTGCTGCACTAAGAACTATGGACAATGCATCTATGAAAGCAACCTTACACATCTGGAAACAGAACAGCATCTCCTGTGCATGCTTCATATTATTTGAGAATCACCTTTTCTCAAAAACAGAAGCAAAATCCCCATTCCATGGAAGTTTCATGATTAACAGTGACACCATGGAAAAGCTGGTAAATGACTTGCAGTTCTTTTCAGAAGGTACTTTAAAAAAAACCAAACAAACAACCAAACTAAAAAACCCAACCATGGAGGATAAACCACTAGCTCTTACTGCAGTCAAGTAAATCTCTGTGATGGCTGTTCCTGTTTTGAAAGATTTGGGTAACAGTGCCTCGCTTTCAGTTTCCAGGTGATAGTCTGGGCTTTTAGGTGTGCTGAAGTGTTGGGGTTTCCATTTGCTATGATTTTATTTTTCTGTTTTATTGTCTTGGTGAAGTGTAGGCTTCTACTGTGCAAGAAAAACAGATGTGATTTTGTGATACAACATGTTACAAAAGAAATGCAGTTGTGCTCCCTTTTGGAGACTTTATTTCCCCTCTCTTTCTTATTCATAGTGAAAATCTGTAAATGCCCTTTGAATGTAGGACACAGGAGACAGTCTGATGAACAATGTCATTTAAAGGCTAACATAAGCTATTTCATGTGAGCGGTTCTCTTTCTGAGCTCTGTATTTGAGATTTTGAATTAATACCATTACCTGAATTAGCATTTGTCATCCCATACTTTCAGAAATCTCAAGACAAAATGAGGGGTAAATTAGTATTGACCATATTTGCAAATTAAATGCAAGCTGGCTTTAAAAAAGAAAAATCACAGCAGCTGCATACTGTGTTCATTTATACAGTCAGAGTGCCTAATAACAAACAAAGCTTGGATTCTGCTTTGAGTTACTCAACTGCAAGTGTTAATTCTGCCTCTAAAGTCAGGGAAACAACTGCAGATTTCCACCAGTGCAAAGAAGAGTAGTGTAGAAGAGTCTGGCTTTTGGTGGTTGGTAGATTTCATTACAACAGTGTTTATTTCCCTGTCTGAATACTCCAAAATGAAAATTTAATGTTAATATGATTTTATTAGTACATGTCTTGGTTGTTGATTAAAAGATAAAATAGTTTGAAGCTGGTTTTATTTAGCAAAACAATCTCGGGACTGTAAGAAACTCAGGATATCCATTTTCAGATTGCTGCATGCTGGATCTGAATCCCAAGCTCACTACAGATTGTATTTCAGCATTAGTTCACATTCCAGTGCTGCTTGTCTCAGTGCAAATTGAACCTAGGAAAAGATAAGCACTTGGATGCATTTGGTGAAACTTAGGTAGAAATAGGTTCAAAATTATCCTGAAAACTCCCACTCAACATGCTGCTTACTTCCTTATGCATAAATCCATAGGTGCCACATTTTTTGTATTAGTTGTGTATCAGTGTTACTGAAATCCCTGCATGTTGGGCTAGCCTCGTGGGCTTTTATTGTAAAATTTAAAAGTTGACCTTGGAGCAGAATCTGGATCTCAAGTTCGCAGTCTGTATTAAGTGCCCATCCTGGAGTCTACACTTGTGCTTGCTGTTGTATACATATTCTTTCACCCAGTGAGTCTTAACTTACGTATATATTGGCACATTCAGCAGGAGGAACAGAGAGTCTCTCATCTCCCATGAGAACACAGGATGGTAAAAGAAGCAATTTCCTGGGAGGCGGAAATGGAGTCTGAAGATGCAACTGCACTCCTGGGGGGCATTTAAATCACCAGGCTACATTACGTAAGAGAGTAGTACCCTTCTGCTCACAAAAGAGTTATCCCTGTTTGGTACTGTGGAAAAAAGAACGGTATGTATTTTCCGGGTCACAGCTGTGGCTCTCCAGATAAGGCAAGTACTTTACTGAAGCCTGAGTAAGCTGACCGAAGGCTGGGATTTTAGAAACACTTTTATGTTTAACATCTGCTAATGGCATACACTCAAGACTGTGACTTCAGACAAATCCCTGCTCATCTCATGGAATAACTTGAACCATCTTCAGGGACTTCCATGTCTCCCCAAGCACTGTAAAGGGAGCATCAGGTTTGCTCTCTTCTGCAGTTATCAGACTGCACAGCCACTTTGGCAGAGCTATTGTTGATTCTCCAGATTATTTAATAACTTCTATAAGCTCACCTCTGCTACACAGCCACGGTCTGTCTTACAGCTCTCTATCATCCTCACTCTTTGGGGTTTACTGGTAGTAAAACTGCTCCCCGTCTTAGTCAGAGTAGTCCAAATCCACAGGGGTTAGGCATGCCAGAACTATCCAGGCCAAGGACTGCACAGCCAGATCATCTTCTCTACCTGTGCTGGCAGTTACGACAACAGGTGTAAAATACTGCTCAGACCATGGGCTCTATGCCTGCTTAGCACCTAGTGTCACAAGTGATATGGTAAAAAATGAGAGTTTCTGTGTGAGAAGGTCGTTATTGAATAGCACTTTAGTCCACTGGTGTGCCTGCTGCTGCAAGAATTTTACTTTCCCTTGCCCCAGATAAAATACATTTGTATTTGAGGTAATTTCTCACATTGCTTGCAGTGCCTCTTGGTACCAGCTGAGCTGGTCCAGTGAAAAAGCCACTTTGCTTTCTCCTCTCATATACAGATGGGATAGGGCAGCACTAAAGACATGAAAATAGGCACATCGGGGTCAGGAAGAAGAAATCACTTCTGTAGTCACTCTGCAATGATGCAGGAAATTCTCATCAAGTTATATGAAGAGCTCTAATACCCCTCTATATCAGAAAAGAAAGTCTCTTCTTCTTGTCATAGCTTCCCCTGTAACCTCCAAAAGCATATTGAAGGCTTCTGAGCAATTCTGAATTCCCTCCCACCCCATTTTTTTTTTTTAAGTTAACAGCTTGTATCCAATGTATATGGCTGGTTAGTATGAATTAAAAGCACACAATATAAGAGATGCCATCATGCTCAAAGTGATTACGTTTTACTGGTTATAACCATTGTGTACTTACACAAGAATATTTCTCCATAAAAGTCAATCCAGGAAGTTCAAATTTTACATCAAAAATAAAATTCAATAAATCAATAAGATTTCTTTATGTTTGTTTTGATTGCATAATACAGACCACTGTGTACCTCTCAAAAAATAACTCCTATGAATCTTACTTTGCTTAGAATAGTAGTAACAGGAAAAATCATTACTTAGTGTAGAAAGGAGATAGCAGCAGAGGATTTTCCCATTAAAGGTCAGTAGGTGAAGTTTGCATGTTTACAGCATGAATTCTTAGTGGTTTTGGTGAGTCAGCTGCAATCTGGATCCGGCTAAGGCAGAGAGTTATATTCTATCATCAGCATCACTCTTGATCAAACTAAGTGTTTTGGGTTTGCGTGGCGGGGTTTTGGTAGCAGGGGAGGGGCTGGAGGGGTGGCTCCTGTGAGAAGCTGCTAGAAGCTTCCCCGGCTCCCAGTTGGACCTGCCTCTGGCCCAGGCCAAGCCCGTCAGCGACGGTGGTAGCGCCTCTGGGAGAACAGATTTAAGAAGGGGAACCTGCAGTGAGTAGAGAGATTGGAATGTGAGAGGAACCCCTCTGCAGACACGGAGGTCAGTGAAGAAGGAGGGGAGGAGGTGCGCCGGAGGAGGGGCTGCCCCTGCAGCCCGTGGTGAGACGGCAGGCTGTCCCCCCCCAGCCCATGGAGGGGAGCGGGGGAGCAGATGCCCACCTGCAGCCCGGGGAGGACCCCACGCCGGAGCAGGGGGATGCCCCCAAAGATGGCCGTGACTCCGTGGGAAAGCCCACGCTGGAGCAGTCTGTGACTGAAGGACTGCAGCCCATGGAAAGGACCCACACTGGAGCAGTTCATGAAGAAATGCAGCCCATGGGAAGGACTCACACTGGAGAAGTTCAGGGAGAACTGTCTCCCGTGGGAGGGACCCCACTGTGGAGCAGGGGAAGAGTGAGGAGTCCTGCCCTTGAGGAGGAAGGAGTGGCAGAGACAAGGTGTGATGAGCTGACCCCAACCCCCATTCCCTGCCCCCCTGTGTCACTGGGGGGACGAGGTAGAGAGAACCGGGAGTGGGGTTGAGCCGGGAAGGAGGGAGGGGTGGGGGGAAGGTGTTTTAAGATTTGGTTTTACTTCCCATTATCCTTGTTTTGATTTGATTGGTAGTAAATTAAATTTATTTTGTTTTTTTTCCCCAAGTTGAGTCTGGTTTTTGCCTGTGACCATAATTGGTGAGTGATCCCTCCCTGTCCTTGCCTCAACCCACAAGCGTTTCTTTATATTTTCTCCTCGTTATCCCACCAGGGTGGGGGGAGTGAGTGAGCGACCTTGTGGTGCTTTGTTGCTGGCTGGGCTTAAACCACGACACTAAGCAAACAAAATACCCTACAGTATTTGATTATACCTTTGCTGAAGTATCATGTAATAGCTGTGATTTTAAAGTGTATTCCAATATATTCTTTTCCTTTGCCTGTGGGCAAGTTTTTAGCCTTCAGAGACATTTATGTATCAAAAACATCTTTTATGTGGAAACTGTGGCAGCCAATGAAGGAGATTGCTCTCTGCTCTGCTCTAACTTCAGCTTATCCTTAGGGCAAAGTTGACATCAGGTAAGCAGGAATTGGCAATGGTCTGGGTTACTTTTAAAAAATACCCGTGAGCTGTTCCTAGCGTTTCCTTTCTAGAAAAGATTTTGGTATGCAAATATACCAAAGAACACTAGGATTTTCCTAGAACAAAAGAAATAACTCATTGGTGCAGAGGTCTAACCTCAGCCATTTCCTTCCCTGTACTGCCTCCCAAGTGTGATGGAGGCACTGATCTTTGGTAAGCATTGTAGCCTCTTTTAGCAGCCTCTAGCGGATGGTGCTAAAAGGCAGTTTAGCTTAGGGAATGCTCACACTTATTCTGGAGACCAAACCATTCCCAAGTGCCAAGAAATCAGCAAAAGACATAGGAAAGCAACAGTTACTTATATAGCCTTTAAATCCAACACTAAGAAAATCTTGGCTAGCCCCAGGAGTCAAGGCTTTACCTTCAGCAGAATGTGGCAAGCTGGGGACTACGTAATCATCTCTGAAGCATAGAAACTTCCTGGATGCACTTTTCGTCTGTCTGATAGTGTGAAATTCCCACGCATATCTGCTACTGGCAAAGCTTCGTTAGCAACACCCTGTGAAAAACAAACTGGTGCTGCTAGAGATAAGCACTGAAAAGCTCCCATGCTAGCTCATTCCCTAGTATATCAATCAATAATATTCAGTGGAAACTAGAAGGAAGCCAGGGCTGTGACAAAAGATCAGAGCAGTAAAAATTTCCTCTATTGGTAGCACACGTTCATATCAGTGCTGGGCTGCTTTCTCACAGCTGCATGTGGCTCCACAAGGAGTGATCAACCCTCCTGAACAGCAGTGCTGCAAGTGAGTGGAAAAGCAGCATTTACCTGAACTCTGGAAACTGTCAAGCCCCTTGGCATTCTTATTATGGACAGGTCATCAAGGGCTGCTAACTCCTGGGGAGTGTGAATCATCTCTGTTTTGCAGAGTCTAGTGCTAACAGAGAGCATTCAGCATGTGCGTCTCTTTCCTTTGGCAAAAATGGGTTGGGGTTTTGTTCACATCAGTCGGGAGGAGAAGGGAGATGGGGATGCTTCTACTACAGCTTTGGTAGCAAAAAGAAGGGAATAATGAAGGGAGAGAGAGGCAACTGAAGAGGAACAGGGCATCAAAAGGAAAGGAAACTAATAAGGGGCAAAGAACAGAGAGATGACAATTACAGAAGTAGTGACAATTCTGGAAAGGGAACTCTGTGCTAAAATTTGGATTTGCAACTTCGATTAAGCTTTCTTAGAGCTTGGAGGTGCTTTTAATGTCAAGCTTCTCCTGATATGGATGAAATAAAAAATTTCCAAAAGTAGAACACCAGAATAAGGCCTGCACTGCTTTGTCTCCAGGGGCTCTCCAAAGAAGTCTCTCTCCTTCCTCATACTGTGTGCCTGTGCCAGGATGTAAAGGAACAGGCAAATGGGTTAATGAAATATGCGTCAGGGCTACTGCCGGCCTCACAAAAAATGAGGTGAGAATCCAGAACGAGGTGGGAGCCCTTTCCACCCTTGCTTTCGCCTTTCCATTTCCAATATAGTAAAGGATACCTAGGACATTTCAAAAGTACCAGCCAGAAATGACCCATAATTATCAAGCTAATAAAACTGGCAAGTCTATCAAGCTGCATAAGGAGCAGCCTACAGTTAGCTGCATCTGCATGCTGGAAAAATCAGACTGAAGTGACAGTTGACATTCCTCCCATCACTGTGTTTCTTATAACTGCTGTTTCCATGGCAAATATACAGACTTGGCTTTCTACAACCACACTCTTTTATCACTTTTCTTGTAGATATGTATTTCATGGGAAAATAGATTTTTTTCCCCGCCCTGAGCAGCTCAGTCTGGAGTGAGAGTCACAGCTACTTTAAGAGACAGTGAGAAGCCATTCGTGTTTTTTGAAGCAGAAGGAACGTTGTGCAAGATATGCAAAGAGCAAGTCTTAATGCATACAATCGAGATAAAAATCTGCTATAAAAAGTCTGCATGTGATTTCCTAAGACCACAGGTGTTCTGGTCATGGTGTTTTATTTTTCTGCATTTTGCTCATCCGAGGCATCTATGGGTCGATTTCATTTTCATCATTTTATACACAGAATTGCTGTTTCCATTTTCCAGCACTGAGGCCTCAGTGTTCAACTGGTAGTGCACAGATAACTTTGAAGTTCTTCATTACGCTTCAGCTATGGTCTGGGGCATTTGAAAAGACTTAGTGGGATAGAAACCTAAAAGGGAAGGTGATAATACAGCTGTAGATGTTTCAGTACACATAAATTTAAATCTAAGTTTATCCTTAATTCTGTCTCCTGATTTTTGCTGCTATGCTTGAAATTTGTCCAGGTTTAGTTGGATACATGACTAGAGCTTGTTGCTGTTCATAGGGTGGGTGTATGAATTGCACAGGAATAAATGTGTCAGTCTCTAGTTTTTGTAGTGATCTTTGGTTTGATAGTGATGTTCTAGTTCAATAGGGAAAGAAACTTGATTTGCCTGGTGTTTCCCAACTGGAATCTCTGTGGCTTGAAGTCTATTGGGTCAGGATGTGGTAGTGTCTTAATTTCATTTAGATGTGACTCAGGGGTAAGTTGAGTCCCAGAACCCAATCAGTTAGCTGCACATTGCAGGGGGATCTGTAAAAGTGGCTGTATCTAGAGTGGAGCAGTCTTGTGGCAGAGAGATGTTTTGTCTAGTTGGATCTGTAAGCAGGTTTTTATATGTATAGTCTTGGTAGAAGAGCTGAGGATGCAGAATGCCTATGCAAGACATTAATTTGATTTGCAATGACTGGCTGGAGCCAATTTCCAACACTGATTTTGATTTAACATGCTCAGTTTCTTTTATAGAATTTGCTTTATTGTGTTGTTTTCCCTTTTCCTCTACTTATAAAGATACTTGGGGATCTCTGTTCCTTAAGATTTGGCATTTGAAGGTAGGCCAAATTACCTCCAGATGTGTCCAGTGACATCGTATTTTAATTTTCCGGTCAGAAAATGGTGTATAGCCATGGGGAAAGCCCTGGATTTGTCAGAAAAGATATTCCAAACCAGCTGAAATTTACTCTTCGTTGTAGCCTTTGACACAAGGGTTTCAAAACTATCCTTTCCACCCTGACTTAAAACCTCACCTTCTGCTACTGTGTGGATTGCTACTATATGGGGCCATGCTTTGTTTTCCTGGAAACCCTCATAATATGTGAAATTTATCTATATTGAAGGCTTCTCAAAGCCCTCTGATCTTGCAACAGAAGGATGTTGTTCCAAGCTCTAGGAGTGAGCCCTCTGCTACTCACAGAGGAGCTTTCCCCATCATACGGAAAATAGATTTGAGACACTTTTCTCTGACTCATGCGATTAATTCTATTCCTAGAAAATTAGTTAGCAGTCTTGACATGCCCCGGGAGAAAAACAAAAGGAGGGCAACAGGAACCTCTGTGTGTAATCTCCAATTTGAGCAATTGCAGATTTGTTGTAGTGACTAATTTTTCTCTTGGAACCAAAAAGCGAAGGAGGGTTGACTAACGTGTTATGCAATGGTTGCTGCAGCTGGGAGTTTAGTGTTGGACTGGAGCCTGAAGGAGCCTAATTTAGAAAATAATGAGTTTTGGGAGTGAGTGCTAAATCTAAATATATGCATGTATGCTCATGTATAGTAGCCATGACAAAATATGTGCCACATGAGTGCTTGGATTTGAAAGGTCTCTCTTTCTTAGCTGTATCAGTAAGAGGAAAACTGGAGGTTAAGAGAGGGTCTATGGAGGTAACAACAAGCAGTAATGGCCACCAGCAACTGATTTCAAATGGAAGAGCTGGAAAACCTTGTACCAAGTTCATAAGCATGATTTCTTACTTCTCACCCTGGCTTCATTGTTTTGTTCTCATTTCGGATTGAAACCCCAGGAGCATGCCAGTAAATCTACAGGAGAGGTTTATTTCTTAAAAAAAATAGAAATAATAATAAAATCTTATTTCATCAAAATGTTTGGGGGTTTGTTGTTGTTAGAAAATCCCCAGATTAATAAAGTGTTTTTCATCACTGCGCCAGTCACCAGTGGTGAAAAGATGAAAGGGAAATAAAAGGAAGAGAAACAAAATGAATAACTGAGAAAAAGCTTTCAAAATAAAAATCCCTCACAAAACAAAACAAAAAAATAATGAAGTAAAATTGCTCCACTTTGTAAGCTAAGGATTTTAAATTTCAAAGCTTTCTGTGAAACCCTTTTGCTCTCTTCTGTCAGCTCTGCTACAGAGCTAGAATGGTGATGCATTGAACCTGATATGTTTTATCATGTGCAGCTGAAAGGTAGGACCTCCTGCCAGCTCTTTTAGGAATTGAGGAATGTAAGACCGCAGTATGACACCTAGCACATTGTTCCTACAGGAGGTACAGCAATATGGGCCTGTCTGATCTATTTTCTGGAGTGCCTTTAAATGCTTATGAAAAGATCAGGCAGCCTCCCTAAGCCTTGCCAGGAAGGCACTGAGATTTGCTCATCCCTCTATGTAATATTCAGACACCGAAAAAGAACAGGGAAAGACATTTTCCAAGCATCGAAAAACTCCACTGTTCAAACTTGGTGCAGGAGCAGCAAAGGGGCTTTGGGAACGCAACTTCTTGGAGTGCCCAGCGTGAACCTGTTTTGGACTGGATCACTGGAAGAATTCGGAGTGAGCAAGGCCTGACTTTTTCTTCAAGATTAAACCTTAATCCACCATTTCCCTTTCTAGAGGGAACAGGAAACATCTATTACGGAAAGCCCTGCCATTTCATTGCAAGTCATGGTGTTGGGCCATAAGCATCAGGATCTTTCAGAGACCTAGAAACAACGGAGCAGCCACTAATTTAAGCAGCTGCTTCTTGGCCTGGGAGGGGGGGTGACCTGGACTTCACATATTGTATTGCAGTGAACATCCCAGGTGAGAAAAGCCCTGTAACTTTTCTGCATGGTTTTAAGCTCTTCCATGCTAATTTTAATAGAGAGAGAAATCACAGAATCATAGAATCATAGAATCATTTTGGTTGGAAAAGACCTTCAAGATCATCGAGTCCAACCATTAACCATGCCCTGCTCTTTCAACATGTGCAGAATTTCTTTCTTCAGCTCATCCTACCGCATGTGCAAGTGTCTTTCCACTTCTGGGGAATGCTGGAGCTCTGAGCCCTTTGGGGATTGATTATTTCTATATCCTCTAGCTCTTTTTTTCCATTCAGAGGAAGGGGAGTGAGCTAGATGCTTCTCTTCCTTTCTCTATTTGTACCAAAAAGCATTCTGAAAGATCTGGACTTGTTTGTGTTTCCTTGAAGCTTTGTTTTAACCTGTTTTCATTGTAACAGTAATTAGCTAATGACCAGGTAACTATTACTGACCTTGTTTTAGTGTTTGCTTAGCTTTGTACAACTGTGTGACATAATGCATATTGTTATCTCTACTTAACACGTAGCAATAGCAAGCAGTTATTATGTGTAGAATGAATTATCGACAACCCCCAAATAAAATGCATTGCAGAGGACCACAGGCATGGGATCAAAGCAGGAGCTTTAAAGCACAGGCAAAGGATCATATCAGTGGACCCACGACTATGAACAGCTCAGAACTGGTCAATTGTTATGAATGGGTTATAAATAGGTTATCAAAGGAAAGCAACCTTGGCAGCTGCGTAAAACCAGTTCTAGCGGTAAGGGAAGAGAACAAAGAATTAGTATATAACATGTTAAACACACAAATGGGGCTGTAATGTGGTATCACAGACCAAGGGAGAAAGAGCAGAGTGTAGATGCTGTTACCAAACATAAAAATGATGCCAATCATGGGTCCTGGGTTGAGAAGGAAGAATCAACATCCCACTCCTCCCAGAGAGGAGGTGCTGACTCTGCTGTAACTCCCTGCCCATGGCCTGAAGCCATCAACCTTCACACCCAGAGGGGCAGTGCAAGGCTAAGCACAATACCAGAGAAAGCAGTAGGTTCTAGGAAATTTGTGTATATGTCGGTTTTATCTGTATTTCATTTGAACTCTGTAAGTATCATTGTAACTGGACTAAAAATAGTTATTTGATTAAACAGCTTAGAGTTTAACTAAACTAAAAATAAGTTCTTGGTTTTACACAAAAGGTGCGTTCCCTTTTTTGTTCATGGATTTGGAGTATAATGATGGAGAATTCAGGCAATCTAGTCTTTAATATAGATGCAACAAACTGCTAACACAGTGTAGAGCAGAGTCTGTACTGTGAGTAGCAGACTGGAGGTAGCAGGGAAAAAAACCATCAGTGTATATTGCAGATTGCAGTCTAGCACAAGCCTTGCCAGTAACTGGGGCTGTTAACCAGGGGTGTTTCCAACTACTGGGAGGGGGATTTCAGTGGATTAATTTCTTGTAAAAGGACTCACTGTCAATGATGTGCATTGCTAGTGAAAATCCAAAGAAAATATAGCAGAGCAGGGCAGGCCAGGCTGTGCCCGGCTCCCTGGGAAGCTCCATGGTTCTATAAAATGGGTTGTGTGGTCTGCTGGGAAATACAGGCTTGACAAATTTACGAGGCACAGTAAAATGAAATGATGATGGCTTATTCCTGGCTTTTCAAACTGCTTGAACTGAGCAGTGTATTTTACTGTCATGTGGCAGGTCAGGGCCTAAGATGCTTGTTTACAATTGTGTGTGAGCTGTGCTCATCCTTTGCAACAATAAAATTTTCCCTGAGAGCCCCATTTCAATTTCTACATGTTCTGCCTCACTGTTGGTTTGCCACTGCCAGCTACATTTGCTGAGTTTCAATCAGTCCTAACTGATAGATTGGTGAGACAGAGGGGCAGAAAAGATAGCTGTACTTTGGGTTGACAGGTGTTGCTGTGCAACAAAATATGCGTATCTAAAGCAGCAGGCTACAGCCTTCCTACAGCCACTCAGGTAGGCATTGTAGGGTATATAAAAGAATATGGGAACTCCTGACTGAAGGTGCATCATCGTGTTGAATAACCCATAGTGGCAGGCATGTAATAAATTTGGTTAATACACAGAATTTGTGTATAGTCCCTTTCGTCTGCCCCAACATTCAGCCCCGCTGTTGTCTGGATCGGGTCCAGGGTGGCAGTGCATCACGGCTCCCCTAGCCTGAGCACTGGATCTTCTTCTTAGGGTCAGCGGCAAACTGGTGGATAGGCTGGGAGGTGGCTAGGGACCCCTTATTTGACCAGGTTACATTTCAAATCTTTTTTTTCCTCCACTTTGTACAGTGACTTTTATGTTGGTAAAAGAAGAATGAGCTATCTCTTTATTCAAAGAGAAGAAGCAGGGGGAGCCTCAGAAGTACAATCCACTCTGTTTCAGTAGTATGTTTCCACTGGACTTTTGAACGCTTGCCCTTCATAACATATGGAAAACCATTAAAAATTAAAGTGTGGCTATTCTTGTAGGACTGGATGGGGAATAGGGGTATTGTAGACATGGATGTGAGGGAAGCATTAATTAAATATATTTTTATATAAAATAAATTACAGTGATTGGTGGCAGGCTTGTGTTACCATTATTTTCATTATTCCTTTGATTTCAGCAGGTTCTGCTCTAACCCTAGTCTGCTTAACCTGGGCTGTGGCCAGTCTCCTGTATGCACAATAAATGGGACATTTGACTTAGAGCAGTGATAAAGTTAGTGCGATAATATGCCTTCAGATTGCTCTGGCTCAAATTATAAATTCAGTGTAAAGAAAATGTTACTCCCTCTCAATATGTATTTTCTCCTTTTGTTTTTAGTTTCCTACACAGGGAACACTATTTAAATACTGTTTCACAGAGATTTTCACTTTTTTCCCCCCATAAAATTATCAAGTCTATACGTTGTATCATTACATTATGATGTCCTAACTTTAAAGTCCATGCCTCTCCGCTTGAATTTCAGCTGACTTTGGTGGCATCAAGACTAGTTGTGAGATAGGATATGGTTTTGAACACATATAAAAGGGAGATGATAAAATCTAAACCTTACTAACATGTTTTTTATGGTTACATCAGTTGGTTAGCTGCTCTTACGCCCTTTTCTCTGTACTGCAATCATTAGGCTCCATGGGGAGCAGTCACCTCTGATGGGACAATACTCATCATGAAGATGAGAATACATCCTTTATGCGACTTTTAGACAGTAAAAGTAGTTAATTGGAGAAACCATTTGCAGAGAAAATAAGCAATATGCAGCTGAGCCCCTCTATTTCTCAGGGTCCTGAGGGCATGGAATGGCTTTATCTGCCCTGAGCAGCCTCCCCTGACCCCACCGAGCACCTGTGCCCAGCCCTAACCCCCATCCCCTGATAGAGTGACCAAGGCCACCCTTGTCCCCTTGAGCTGTTCTGGTTGTCCCTGGGCTGGCAGGAGCCCGTTACTGCCTATCCTGCCTGTTGGGAAGGTCCGTGTCCATGATGGAGCCACCCTGCACCCTGTCTCATCCCTGCTGTGTAGGGCAGCCCTCGTTGCTGCTGCTCCCTTATGCTGAGCTCAGGCAAGGGTTTGGGGCCTGGGACCAAGCTTAAACAGGACTCCTAGGCCCTTGCACAGAGGGCATGGGGTGGGGATCCCAAATGAAGTTACTCAGGGCAGTTAAGGCTATCGGTGCCCTTAGGGCCATGGTCCTATTCTCTTTAGCCATGCAAATATTTGTACAGCCTCTTTATGCTACCCTGAGATCCAAAAGGTTTGTTCATTTAAATATCTCACCCTGTTCAGAAAGAGCTTTGTTGCAGAGAAGCAGCTGTGTCATGTGCAGCCTTGTAAATCTGGAGATACTACAAAGCTCAGATATTGAACTGAAATCCCACACTGAAGATGGCGATGGTCTGAGCATGCACAAAGAAAATTACATATTTTAGCATGGAGCATTGATCCAAGTGCTAATGGCATATTCTGTCTAAACTGTAATGCGGGGTTTGAGACTTTTTTCATCTGTTATTGTGATTACAGATTTCAGACAGCTTATATATGATGGAGGGAGAAAACTGTGAGAGCCAGAGCTGCTTGAGAGAACAGGGCTTCCTGAGAGAGCAATGCATTTAGCATTCATGGTAGAAACAGCAGAATGGCGTTAAGCAATAGAACAGCAGGATCCTGTTGCAGTATTCCTTTGTAATTGTAAGGAGAAAGATATTTCTTGCAATAAACTTGTATAAGTCCACAAAGACAGCCTTATTCTTTCTAGCTGAGAATCTGGTGAAGATCAAATGCGTTTTTCTCAACAACACGTCTGCGTAGGCATGTGTAGAAAGACCTCAGTCTGCTGGAGAGAGTGAGATCAGTCTGGGAGGCTGTACAGCAAAACTTAGCCCTGCTAAGAGGACCAGAGTGATGTACAGCTTCCAGATCTAAGTAAGCGTGCATGGAAACAAAAGGGCCCTCTCTAGCCAAGGGTATTTTATGTTTGCAGGCTTAGCTAGGGAAAAAGTTAGCTTGTCTATGTTGCTGCAGCCTGTATAAAACTGTTAGTGAGTGTCATTTACAGAGCAGATCAAGACTTCACTTGCTTGCCTCATGCACGTTAGTCTTGCCAAGCTTTGCCTTAGTGTCATGGTTTAACCTCAGTGGACAACTCAGCACCACACAGCATCTTGCTTACTCTCCCCCGTTGGGATGGGGGAGAGAATCAGAAAGGTAAAAGTGTAAAAACTCATGGGTTGAGATAAAGACAGTTTAATAGGTAAAGCAAAAGCTGTGCACACAAGCAAAGCAAAACAAGGAATTCGTTCACCGCTTCCCATCAGCAGGCAGGTGTTCAGCCATCTCCAGCAAAGCAGGGCTCCATCACACATAATGGTTACTTGGGAAGACAAATGCCGTAACTGCAAATGTCCCCCCCCCTTCCTCCTTTTTTCCCCCAGCTTTTATTGTTGATCAGGACATCGTATGGTCAGGGATATCCCTTTGGTCAGTTGGGGTCAACTGTCCCGCCTGTGTCCCCTCCCAACTTTTTGTGCACCTCCAGTCTACTCATTGGTGGGGTGGGGTGAGAAGCAGAAAAGGCCTTGACTCTGTGCAAGCACTGCTCAGCAATAGCTAAAACATCCCTCTCTGTGTTATCAACACTGTTTTCATCACAAATCCACAGCATAGCACCATACAAGCTATTATGAAGAAATTTAATTCTACCCCAGAAAAACCAGTACACTTAGTTATGGTTGAATTATCTTTCAGTCTGGTTTGCAACCTTCTAGGCTTCCTTCCAAACATGTGACCTGCTGTTACCATTAGAAGCTCAACTCTACATCTGTTTACCAGGCTCTAAGCTCTAAGATGCTCTGCTGTGTCACTACCTCTCCTATCCTCTATTGTACTTTGTGAGTTACAACCTTGTCTCTCTCTTTTTAATGTACAAGACTTGCGTAGGGGGACATGAAGAGTATGTCATTAAGTTGTGGTTGAAGAAGTGGTTCAATAACTTGAGCAGACTCATCAACTTTTTTTCTCCAAAGGATTAACATTTGTCTGTATTTGACCTTTTGCTATGTTCTTTCAAGTTTTCAGATGCTGAACAGTCGAGTCAGCCAAAATGTGTTGAGTTCAATGAGAATTAGGCTTAGATGAAAATTTCTGCTGGTTCCTTCTTCTGTTACCTTAACAACCAGTATGTAAACCTCACAGGTAACATTTTCATCTGAAAACATACATTTCCATTCTGAATATTCACTGAAGAATGATACTGGAAATCAAATATTACACATAATTTATATGTGCCTGTTTTCCCATAGGAATTCAAAATGTCAGATATCAAGCTGCTCTCCTGCCAAGTTGTTCGGGTTTTTTTAATTTACCCCCATCAAAAAGGGAAAACTTCTTGATTAAGCAATTCAACACCGAAGACAAGATTACAAAATGGAGGAGATCAATGGGTGGTTCTCCATTTTCTGCAACAAGCTTTGGATAAGGAGAGGTGTGTTTCAAAAATAATTTCCTTGAGAAGCAACGAGTAACCAAAGCAGAATTAATAACTGATCCTCAATTTATTCCTAAGAAAAAAAGTTCTGCTATGTTCTACATTAACAGCTCCAGGAATGGTAGTTTTCAGTGGAGGACTGCAGATTTTTTAGATTTAAAAAAAAAAAATCTTCAAAATTCAGTTAAAGCTGTAAGATTCTCAATGATTATACGTGTAAAAGTGCCACCAAATATATACTGGCATGTAGTCCACAATATCCTTCAGTATGGTAAGGCTTAAAAATTGTTATATTCCAAGAAGTTTTGTCTGGTAATCTGCCTGTATGAAATAATTGCTCTATATGGGAACACTGATAGGTCAGACTCCTCAATTCAACAGTGCACACCAGCATGTTCTTAAATTTAAAGTACACACAGGAGCAACCCAGACTTCATGTATGATTAATGCTCAGTTTGTTGACAAGAGTCCTGAAATTAGACCATATTCTACACATTTTCTATAGATGGCTGTCTCTAGGACTTTTAAACTGTTGTAATACTAAGTTTACTTTAAACCCTATCATGAATGCACTTTGAGGATATAACTAATTCATATTATGCTTATGAGTTTTTCATCCTCCAGTATGGTGTGCAAATTTTCAATGCCAGTAGTCCTTTTCTGACAAATCAAACCCCCTAAGTCATCACATTAAAATGTCTTGCAATGATGTTACACTTTTAAAAATTATGTTTCAAACTTTATAAGGCCTCAATCAAAGAAAGGACTTAACCCTTCCTGAAGTACATGTTTCAACACACTCTATCAAGTCAATGGATTTATAATCTATTTGAAATGTGTCAGCAAGGTTTAAAGTGGGGAAAAAACCCAACCCAAACCAAACCCTAACCCTTTTTCTATTACATTTGTTTTGAAATGGTTACTATTTATGTTTATTTTGTCAGCAGGCTAAATTACTCTCCTTAAAATTCCAAGGAAATTTTACTTGGCAAGTGCTTAATGACAGCTAGGTGCTGCTCAAAAACCCTTGGCTAAATTCGTAATGCTTACTATAAAATAGGTGACTGCACTTGCAGTTCTTGCCCTGATTAGCTGTTCTGCTGAAGGCAGGTGGGTAGGTAAGACAGACAATCCGGTTTCTTCCTTTCCCCTCTCCCCACTTTCCTCAATCTTGTTAAGTCTCAGATTTGCTCATGAGCTAGAGTTGCTAGTTTCATATCCAGAGCTGATCACACCCACCTCAGTCATCACACCAGATGAGGCAAAACGGAGAAATAGAGCGATGTGTATAATCAGTTATAAGCTCTGCTTCCAGCTTATCTCTACCCCAAGTTCTTTTCCTCTTCTTCCTCTGTTCTTAGCAGTTTCTTCAGATCTACACCCACAAGAGAGTAGATTCAGATTTTATCTTCAGTATCATGTCCATAAATTTGTATTGGGATCACATTTGTGCCAGGAAATGTGCTTAAAGATTGTATAGTTCAGGTATGCACCTGTAGCCCTTGCTGCTTATTGAGCAGAACTCTTCAAATGTTTCTGAGCATCTTGCAATAAGAAAAAGATTAACAAAAAAAAAAATCCTCAACCTCCTCCTGTTTTGCTGAATAGAATAACTGATATTACACTAGGAATACAAGAATTCCTACATCATCACTGAGAATCTCAGTTTACTGCTTTTAGATTAATTGGTATGTGTTTTACACAATATTTGAAGGTAGCAATATCAATTAGCTTTAAAACTAACCCCTC
This sequence comes from Harpia harpyja, assembly GCF_026419915.1. Taxonomy (NCBI): domain Eukaryota; kingdom Metazoa; phylum Chordata; class Aves; order Accipitriformes; family Accipitridae; genus Harpia; species Harpia harpyja. The sequence continues at coordinate 38,692,614 of NC_068941.1, forward strand.
TTTCCTCTCTTCAGAGTGGTAAAATTGACATAGACATAGAATAAGAGGTAGTATTGCTGCAGAATTGCAATACAATAGTTGTGTTTTCTGACAATACTAGAAATTCCTCATTAAAGGTGTACTGAATTTATCATACTATGTAAGAACATTATCTTCTACAATACCAATCCCACATTTTTAGCAACAAAAGAGACCATAAAGAGACATTCTCTAACTGATATAAAATGAGCCTTTGCTTATTCTGTAGTTGTGCACATTTGTACAACTCGGAAGAAAACAAGTGTACAAAATTCATTGATGGATCCATTGTTCTATTGCTGGACAACGATGCTCAAAATTGATTTAGGCCATATGACAATTTTTTTTTTTTTATTCACGATTGTCAGTGCATCTGCATTACTGGTTTAGATCAGATCAGGAGAGCACTTTTGAAGCAGAACTCCCACTCTGCCTGATTTACTAGTTTGCATCACAGACCAGTCTCAGAGTATACAAACTTTTCCTTTTGGATGAAAATAAACTGGAAGCTGTGCTCATTCCATTAGTGGGTATCCTGTCCATGGGACCAAATTGGAGCTACTGTAGAATACGTTTGTTCCAAAAGTGTTCTAGATGCTCTAGATGTTCCACTCTAGAACTTCTTTGTTCCAAATACGTAGCTTGTGGACTCTGAGTCCCAGCAGCAATTTGTTCCTATGGATCTTTCCTTACAATACCATACTGCTTGTAAGCCAAGAAGACTGGGTCAGGAAGACCTTCGAGAAGGCAGAAGGAGATTGCAACTTCTCTTGTGGAGCTACTGACTGCCAAGGGAGATAAGGTCCTATGGCAGGGCCATACAGCACCACCTGGAGCCAGAAGCCCGCAGCTCATGGACTGTGGAACTGCACTGAAGAGCTCAGAGCAGCCACCAGGCCTCAAGTCGGGCTGGAGAACTTCACACGGACCAGAGCTGAATGTGCAGGGCTTGCTTGCTGCAACTCAGAAAGACACCAAGTTAAACTGAAAGCAAGTCTGGAAGCAAGAGTTGCTGCCAGAATGTGGCAATCGGGGAGAAAGTTGAGTATAAACTATTTTTATTTTCTGCTAGGCTACTTGGTTGGGCTAATCTAATTGAACTTCACCAGTAAGTTGGGTTTATTTGCCTAGATTTTACTCACATCATACCTGGCTTTTTGAACATTTTGACCTTTTTTAGGGAGCTTCTTTAAGGAAAGGGACAAGGCAGATCCACCTCAAAGCTTTGGCTGACTCAGCGTCTCATACTAGGCCATGTGTAAAATTAGTTCTGTGGTTCCTGTGAGGAATCAGTCTTCCACAGAAGCTCGACTAAATGGTAGCCCCAATCAGACAGGTAAAGTCAAACGGAGATCATTGAAGTCAAAAGCAGGCAAGGATGGTTTTCAGTACCTACACACTAGATGTATCAAAACTGCAAAATTATAACATTGTGTTGAGAAGGTGCCAGATGGGAGCAATATAGCTGACTTGTGAAAAATGGTAAAGACACTGGAAATGCTGTTCTTAGACTGAGATGACTTAATGAAGTGTCAAGGTCTCATTTTGTCATTGATGCTGTTAGTATCTCACTGCACAGATGACCCCACAGAGTGAATGCTATATTATTCACAATAGACAAAAGTAGCAGTGACTGAAACACAACCTTTCAAAATCACTAAATGGAAATATAATACTCACCATTTCTTTAAGGTGTTCAGCACAATGATTTTAAGTGAAGAACATTGAAGTTCATTTAGGAAGCTGGATGTTCAGTTTAAAAGTACATCATCAGACATTTCAAATCGAAACACAAGCTTGTTTATGATGGGGAATGCCTTCCTTCAGCAGAGCATTCAAGCTAGTCATAGAATAATGAAAACTGCATTTGGCTCATGAATAGCAAGAGGAAATTCTTTACAATTCTGATTTATGCCCATCTGAAGTAGTTCTGAAAGAGTTTAATATTTGGAGGGAGTTTCATAACTCATAACATGGTTATGAGGATGCCAGCAGAAGATAGTATTGAGGAGCGTATGCCACAGGTACAAAGAATTTACTGCTTGGTTAGACATTAGCAGTAAATAACAATTGTTAACGATTGATTGAAACATTGAAAACACATTAGCCCTTTATAAACAGTTTACATACAAAAGTTTAATGTAGATTGTAGCCAAAACATATAAACTGTTACCTGTGAGAGGCCCCTGATTAGGGACAGTAGCAGTTAGCTTCTGCCGCTCCCAACCAGAACAGTGCTGTGTCTGATGACATGGAAAGGAAGAAGATATTGAGTGGGTTTGTGTGTGGTGTACAAAAGGATGCATCAAGTTCAATGCATCTTGACACAGACATTTTTGAGCAATGGCATAACCAGGAATCTTTTCATTGTATGGTAAATCAGATCAGTCTCTTTCAGAGAAGTTTGAAATTGCAGCAATAAAGGCAGCATCTTGTGGTGTGTTAGCCACAGGGTGAACACAGGCGGACCTTGGCTGCAAACAGCAGAGAAGATTACAGTGAAAGCTGAAGAGAAACGATCCACTCCATATTCTAAGTTCACTGCTAAAAAAGCTACAGGGATGCTAAACTCTCATTTCACAGGGCAGTTGGTACCTAGGCAGGCAGTGATCTGTGATTACCGTTATTGTGAATGGTTCACCTGTTTCACTACTCCTTCTTACATCCTTCATCCGTGCTTTATTTCCCTGTTTGTATCTTGTCATGAAACCATGATAATAAGCCCTTTTGAGCAAAGAATATTGTCTGGTCATGGCTGTAAAACATCAAGCACAATGGGGCATTCATCAGCAGTTTTGAGTGCTAGTAAGAAATGAATGCAAAAATATATTGATAGCGAAAATAAATTTAACTTTGAAAAGGTTTTGAATATCTCCTGTAGATTAGAACCATGAAGAGCAGATAAACTCCAGAGACTCTGATTCTGCACAAGTTCTGCATCTGTGTTTCAAAACTGAAAAGGAAATCCATATTTTGGCCTAGGGAAAAATGCAGATCCCCAATATGAGAGCAGACCAGTCTTTTAGGATGTTTTTCCTGGAGATACAGGGAACTGACTACTTGTTTTAAAAAAGGAGATTCAGCTGTTTCAGACAAGATCATTTGGATTTCTTACACAGAGCACGTAGCAGGGTAATGACTACTGACGGATCTGAACCACAACATTGGGTATTGAATGTGGCTTCAGGACAGTGCAAAGCCTTAACTGTCTAAATGAAAAAGCCTATTTATATAAACTGAATCAGTAGCCCTGTTTTGGGGAGCAACCAATTTTGGCCTGTTACAGGCAACAGTGCTGCAAATCCAGCCACTTGTTTAGCTGCTTTGGGTGACTGACTTCACTCACCCAAGCATTAAAATCTGAGTATCTCTCAGTCTGACAGTGAGTCGCCTTTGAGTCACTGATGGTATGAACAGCCTGGGAAGCAAGCACTCCTACAGCTGGGACTTACGAACTTTTATCCTAGTAGAGGTAGGACGTGATTGCTGTAACTCTGACCTTGCTGGCTTGGGACATTTAAAATTATCTGATCATCTGACAGCTTGTAGGTTTTGGCAAATACAGCTTCTACTCTGACTTTGACAAATGCAATCTTTTTCCAGTACCCCCTCAATAAACTGCTGGAGAAATAATTTTCCTAGCACATTGCTTCCAGCATGCCACCTCTCTTCTTGTGTATCCTTGCTGTCCCTTCTTTTTCCTGGACAGCACACCTCAAGGCTCCCTGTGGCCTGTCCTCACCTAACCGACCACCTCCTGCCTGCTGCCAGCATGCCAGCTCTTGCCTCCCTTCTGCCAGGTGCCTGTGCCACCTGACCATTACAGATTGTCTGAAAACCTTTCATGCCCTCTCCCCCATCGATCCTCATACATGAAAAGTCATTCTCCAGAAACCTCTACTTAGCCCACTGACATCTTACAATTCCTTTCTGGACAAACCCCTCATTGAGATGCCTACACAAATTTGACTTGAATTTGACTGTGGCCTTTCATTGTGACTACTGCCAGCCACCATGTTTGCTGCTTTGTCCTCCCTTTGTCCCTTACCTAACTAACTTATCCCTTACTTGAGTCATCTTTCAAGTCTTTTTCTCCTGCCCCCTGGGCCTCACTGCAAATGTGAATGCTTCAAACTGCTTGTGAATTGAAACAAATTGGAGAGCCTAACAGAAATTAAATGTTTCTAAGGTATTTTTTTTTACAAGATCTGAGCTTGAGGCTGTAACTGGAATGGTAATTTAAATTAAATTAAATTTACAGGTACATTTATTTTGTGCATGAATACGAGGAAAAGTAATCTTTTTTTTTCTGTTGATTGTCTACATTGCCCAAGCCTGAATATACATCCACTTGTGAAGAAATCTGAAACGGGTCCCTGCAGTCATTCTGTGCCCTGCTTAGTGCTGCATATAGATAAATCTTAATAGCCCAGTTGTTGCCTTAAAATCAAGAATTTTAAAACAAGACAAGTGCCTAAACGTTTTGTGGTTATGAAAACATAGACAAGAAGGTACAGGCCTTTGTGTTGGAGATTGCACTAAGATAGGATTCCAATAAGTGATTCCATGTAATAAATAATGGAGCCAAAGAAACCGGAACAGATAATAATGTTCTTATACAGATATTTCCTTTGTTATTCTTGGTTCCCCGGAATCAATCTCTGGTTTAATGTCAGCATGAATGGGAGTAGAATTAGACCTGTAGTTGGTGTTACAAAAAAAGTGCAGGCAACTGATGACCATGCCATGAGTTTTTGGTGATTGGAGTGGTACCAGCAAACAGTATCTAAGGGACCTACTTGGCTGGGAAGGTTGCTTGTTGGAATCAGAGAAATGAGAAGAGAATAATGTGTTGCCTTTTCCGGAGAAGACTCTAGGTTTTCCCTATGGGTTAATATGGCAAAATGTAATAAAAGAAACTATGTAGTCTTTATGTACTTGTTCTGTATATCATTGTTTATATATATTTTTTTGCACATGCTGAATGTTCAAAAAGGGAATCTCCTTTTTGTGTCGCAAATGTTGGTGAACATCAGGTAAATAGAACTTTTGTTTATTAAATATATCAGATAACAGACTACTAGCAATAAAGCCAACTTGTTCACAAGCAACATGAAAAACAAAAATTTCTGTCTGAAGATGCAGTCATGTGTTTGGATTGCTCATATGCTTATCACTTCTGATGGCAAAAGTGCGATTTGAATGAAAAGTGCCACTTTTCTTTTGTGTGATGTCTACTTTCCCTTAGAAATTGTGGAAAGAAGACAGTTTGATAGAATGAAGTATGCTCCTGTCTGGGTTTTGCACTTCTTTAAACAGTTTGCTGGTGACTAACTTCAGTATCTAATTAAAGCTGCTGCCTTCCTGGTGTATCTCTTGAGAAATGCTGCCATCCAGGTAATTAATGATGTGCTGTACCTGCACTGGCTCAGATACCTATATTTGCACCAGGCTACTTTAGAGCATGCAGTCTTATCATTGACCTTGGAGACATCTGGTGTTGGCCTCTCACTCAAACAGGATTTGGGACAGGACAGGTGTCAGACCTGACCCTGCACGATGATTTCCACTTTTCTAGCATCAGAATTTTCAGTTATATGAGATAACTGCTAACATGTTGCATCACATGTGAGGAAGATGATTCTTTCTTTCAGTTACAATCAACCCATAGGTGCTGCGTAATGGGAAACATCTTAAAGAACAACCAGCACTGATTTTGCCAGGCACCCATAGGTCAGCCTCATCTGATGTACTGGGTGTCTCTGAGTAGAGACATGCTGCTAGATAGCCTCCTTGGCACTTAAGCTGTTGCTTTTCAGAGTACAGCTTCGCTTAAGGTCCCAGGTGCAACAGACAGAGTTGTTTTGCCCTTCAGCGCTGAATTTCTAGCCCAGATAAATTAATTAATTTATGAAATGTTACCATTGCCTATGAAAGATGTGATGTCTCTGTAACTTCAGCCTTGACTGCATGTAAAGGAGGTGGAGGTCTGGCAGATTTTGCCTGTAACAGAGGTGGTATAAAGCTGTGAGACCTTTCTTTCTGTTGATTAGAGTTATGTCAAGATTAGTGTAGTTGGGCTGGTATTTATCAGGGCAGAGACATACATCAACCTTCTTTAAATATATATATACATATACATGTGTGTGTATGTGTGTACATACCTCCAACATGGTATTTTGGCATATATTTCTGTCTCAATTAAAATGTTTTTTATATATATTGAATTATTGTAAACCTTGTAAATATTCTCTCTCACATACACATATAAATATACATGTACTAAATCACCAAAAATGGCTGAGCTATGCCTGAGTAGCTTTTGGGGGAGAAATCTTATGTTTTGCCTGTGCTAAAATATTCTGGTGAATTTCTCTTTTGAGAATGTTTATATTGTTCATGTTTGGAAGAAGGCATTTGAGGTTTAGCAACCTCAGTTGAGATATACATGTGGATTTTTTCCAGATATGCTTTCAGTTCCAGCCTAATTTGTTCAAAAGTTAAGACTTAGGGAAGAAGCCCTCCTTCTTCCATGATGTCAGCCCATGCACCTTTTTCTTGGTTAGATCTCTGATGCATCCACCTGCACTGGACATGTTCTGGCCTGAAGCTGAAAATGGCTTGGCCTGTAGTTTGCAGATATGAGATGGTACATGCTGTGCGGTGTGCACCTGAGCTGAGAGCAGGAAGGACTAGACCAGTTGTTTGATCTGACTGTGTCAAATACAAGGGCTGGAATGGCAGAGAAATGAGATTTCTGAGAAAGAACCTGATACCAGAGAGGAGCAGGTAAATCAGAGGAGAAGCAACAAGATTAAAGGCTGGAGCTAGGTCTGGTCATGGAGGTCTATCTCTGTGAAGTGTTCTGTCCTTGCTCCGGTTTTGATCTGAGATGAAGGACTCTATGCACAAAGACACTGAGAATATTGATCTGAATTTCAAACAAACCTGCTTCAGCTCTACTTAGGTCTCTTGTCAATGATTGCATGGCATGACAGTGGACACCCAGTGACCCAGCCCATAATCAGCACTCAGTTCTATCTAATCTATCAAAACAGTTCATGAGCAGAAATCTTTGCAACAGGAATGAATTAGAAATGGCAACTGCTGCATAACAACGGATATGAATTTTAAATTAATAGACAGAATGCTTCCACTGGAAAACTAACTCTGAAATGATAACTTGCAACTTGATTGCACGAAGGTGTTAATACATATGCTTAATTTTTGGTTGAGTAAACAGCACTGGAAACACCATGCAAGTGAGGCACGTACATGCTCTAGTGTGTTACAACGCTTATGAGCAGTTACGTGCTAAACCTCAGGCTTACCTGTAAGCAAACGAGAGGTCATACTCACCTTTTTTTGAAATTGAGCATGTTTTTGAGTTCTCAGAAATTGCTCATGCACACAGGTAGTTACAGCATAGACAGTGACGACAGCAATGACCCACAGACGGACCTGAGTGGGAACAGAAACGCAAACATTGTGATGCAAAAGTCTATGAAAATGGTTTGAACTCCCAGTTGCCTCTAAAGCAATGCACATAGTAAACTGTTCTGTAAGAAATCCAAAGACTGAAATATATTTGCATAAAAACTGCACTGTTTCACGCAATTAACAGATTAATCAAATTAAGACCATTTTCAGATTATCTGCCATCAGTAGAAAGACCCTGCAGTGGAATAATCAATGTTACCTATGAATAGCCTGCCCTAAGATAGCTTCCTTTCATACCGCAGCTTTTCGGGTTTCCAGAGGTACCTTTCTTCTCAGGAACATCACTGATCAGTTCTGTGGTAACACAGAGAGCCTGTGTGAGTCACTCTTTGAATAAACAGGGGAACGCTTTCAATTTCGTATGTCGTGTTCAAGGGGAACACCTTTCCAGTGTTTCCACATGAAGAGTTTTACATTTGAATTTTTTAACCTGAAGACAGTAAATTCTGATCGGTTTTACTCTGCAACATTTTTCAATTGTCAATAACTGTTCTTTTCATAGTGATAGATTTACTTGATCACTAGCAACTAAACCAATAACTTAGCCTGCAACACAAGATGGATTGAAGGAGTTTTTATTACTACTTAATTGATTTTTGCTCTAGATGCTCATGCAAAGTAAACAGTGTCATTAAATAAAGATTTGTTTTAAATGCGATCAGTGGGCAATCTGCTTGCTACCATCCTTTCTTCAGACAGGAAAGGCTTCAGGGGAGAACTTATTGTGATACTAATAGTACTGAGGAGACAACCTAAAAAAACCCCCACCCAGCTGTTGCACACAATGTGGTTTAAATAGGAATTACCTTGGAGATGCAATGCTAATTCCCTACCATATTTAATTCCGTTTTCCACTTAAGTCCCACCCATTTTCAGAAGGAAGAATTTCTTGTGTCAACATTCATACTCTATCTTTTTATCTTTCTATGCCTCTTACCCTCTGATTTAGAATTTAACAGCTGCCTATTTTGAATACTACAGCTGAAATTTTAAGCTTTATTCTGCTGTGGTAACTGATCCCTCTTGCCTTTACCTCTCTATTTCTAGCTGCATGATTTTATTAACCGACAAGCTGTTACTTTGTTTAACAGCAGAACATAATGCCTGCCTTGATAAACACAAGGCAAAAAAAGAACTCTTGCAAAAGCTAGGAGTTGCAAACATCTGAGCTCTTCTTTGAGAAGTTTTCAGAAATAGAGCCATAAATATACAAGGATATTTATCATACTAGATTGGCTGTTATTGCTAAGATAATTAAATAAGTCTGTCCAGATTTATATCAGCATAATAAAAAGCAACATTTCATGCTCATAGTCACTTGCATGCTAGAGAAACAAAAGGCTTCTTTAAATCCAGAAGATAATACTTATGTAAGGCAAGTAATATTCACTTTAATTCTAATTTGGGGTCTATGTTTACTGGCCTGGGTAGTAGAGAATGACGGAGGGAGTGGCTTTCAATGACCCAATTTATATATTAAGGTATATAAATTGCTGGGCCACTTAACAACATGTGGAAAGAATGTGATTTTGATTCACTTTGATTTACTCTCTGAAAATGTGCCTATTTTCCCCCAAATTGAGAGGAAATAGAAATATCAGATCTAGTTCTTGCACTACTAAGTATGAATGTGCTGCACAGGATGGATGAGATGAAGCACCTTATGTAATTTAATTCCTGAGCTCCTTTTTTTTCTTCTTCTTAAGGCTTTCCTTGAGGGCAGAATTATGAAGGAATTATTTGTATTCTCAGTCCACACCTACTTAGACAAAGAAATAAAACATATTGCCGAATGCTTGGTTGATTAAAACTAGTAGTGGAATGAACCAAAAGAAAGTTTACCAAACAAACAGTATAGAAATATTAAGGCTTATGAAGAAACCTGACAAGAGGAAGACTCTGCACTACGTGTTCAGAATGAAAACAAAACCAGGGATGCATCAGCTGTCTTCACCGGATGATGGATGAAAGATGTTCGTTGCAGCTCACAACCTTGTATCTCATCTATACCATGTTCTGTTTCTCTTTTGGAGTGCAATAAAACCCAAACTGTTTCTGTAGGTCTCGCAGGATTTTATACAGCACATGAACTGATGTACTGAAGCTGAAGGTCCATCTGTTATAATGCCTTGTCTCCTACTGCTCTTGGCTTTTCGTGCCTAAATTCTGCTACCAAAATAGAGAAGTTTGATAGCTTTCCCTTTCTGGGCAAAAAGTGACTTCTACGTATCAGATTAAGACTTGAGTAGCAGTGGCCATGGAGCGTATGGTGGAGGATGCTAGTAGAGGTGTAGGGGTTGGGCAGATCTGGCAGGAGTGAGGTGGGGCTTCTCATAGTGTTCCTGATTTGGGATGAAAATTTTTGTGTGTGCGCGATACGATTAAGACTCAAATTACAGCTGCAAAAGCATCACCTTCCATACTTAAAATTGAGCTGGGACCACGAACCTTGTGAGAACAGTCACACTGAACTCCAGTCGCTTAGGGCCGAAGATTTGGAAGTGGAAGAAAAAGCAAGTAGATGCTCGGGGAGGTTTTCTAAGGCTTTGGTGTAGTAAAACGTAGGTGTACTGGGGTCACCATCGACAGCTTCCTTACGCTTCTTCTCGGATGCGGTGCACCAGCCCTTTGAGCGAGTGGTGGGTGTGCGGAGTCACAAGGGGACCAAGTCGCCTGGCCTGCCTTTTACTCTTGTTCCTCTCCTGGGCTGCACCGACGGAACAAGCGCTCCCAGGTTATCACGCCTCCCACCCACCTCTCTGCCACGGAGGACGCGAGGGGGTGGGCGCAGGAGGCCGGGCGGGGGGCGCAGCCCCTCCGCGCAAACCCCCGCAGAGGGTGGGCCGGGAGGAGGCGGGGGGGGGCGGCGGGAGCCTCCTTCCCTGCCTGCCTCCCTCCGCTCCTCCCTCCTTCCTTCCTTCCCTCCTTCCCTCCCTCCCTCCCTCCCTCCCTCCCTCCCGCGGCGCATCCTCTCTCCAGCCCTCGCCCTTGCCTCTCCCTCACACTCGCCGCCTGCGGGGCTGCCGTCGGGGGTGCTGCCAGCAGACCCGGCCTCGGGGATGTGCTGAGAAGGGGCAGCTCCCCTCGGCCCCCCTCCCCACCCCCCCCACGCGTCGCCCCCCGCCTCACCGTCGTCGTCGCACCCTCACCCACCGACCCACCCACCCACCGACCCACACGCCTGCTCGGAACGGGTCGGTCGCCGGTGGCGGAGGAGCCCGGCGGTAAGTGGCGGGGCAGGGCAGGGCGGGGCAGGCGCCGTCTCCGGGACCGGCCGGGGGCGCGGGGGCCGCTCCGCTCCGCTCCGCTCCGCTCCGTTCCGTTCCGCTCCGCGGCGGCGGGCGGCGGCGGCCCCCAGCACCCCCGCCCCGGGGCGCCCCGGGTTCGGGGAGGGAGCGGCGCGGCGGGGGTGAACGGCTCCGCTCCGCGTCGGTGCTGCCCGGGGCTGGGCTTTCCGTGCCTGTGTAGCCGTAGGGGTGCGTGTATGCGTGTGTGTATATATATACATACACGTGTAATTTTATAGATATATAAAAAATATTTTATATATATATATGTCCTGTTGAACGTGCTCTTGTGGGCACGGGGGAGGGAGGAGAAGCCGGGCGCTGTGGCCGCCTTGTGCCGACGGCGTGTCAGCTGGAGCCAGTGGGTGCCCACACGGTCGCGTCGCCCAGCTCTCCTCGGTAGGTGCCTCTCTCTCTCTCTCTGTACGTATAGATATAGTCACGACGCCCAGCCCTCTCCCTCCCTCTGCAGGTGCCTGGGTATTATTTGATATACGCCCGCGCTGCCCGCCCGCCCGCCGTCCCCAGGTGCCCCTGCACCTGGTCGTGGCGCAGCCGACCCCCCCACCCCCTCCGGGGATGGGGACGGGGACGGGCCTGGGGACCCCCTTGGTGGTGGAGCCGGAGGGTCCCGCGGGCTGGGGCCTGCCTCCCCCCCTCTGTGTATAAGGCATCGCCGTCCCCCCTCACCTCCCCCCCCAGGCCCAGGGTGACAGGTACCGTAGGCAGAGGCAGTTTGGCTGGAGCACAAATATTGCCTTTCTTCACACGCTCGTCACGAGTTAGTAGAAAGCTGCGGCAGCCCAGATGCCTTCCTAGACACCCATTCCTCCTACTCAGCCTCCGGCAGGGAAAAGAAAATAACAGGCAGCACTTCTTTCTGTGTGGGTGGAGGAAGAGAAAGGACTATCGATAACCGATTTGTTGAAGGGGCACCGACTTCTTGGTTTTAATTACTATTGTAGTAGTTTCAGTGTAGCGCTGGGTTATGTAGTTGGTACAGAACTCACTTGGTAGCTTTAGTGCAGTGCTTTTAAAATCCTGCATTCTTGCTTTTGCTTTTTAGTAAAATCTCTTCTCAGGCCTGATACATGCAAAGAACCCATTTGGGAAGACTCAGTTTCCAGAAGAGTGACGTGGACTGTGCACAAAATGCTGGTCTACTAGAAAAGCAGCATTTTTCTATTTGCTCCAGTCCTTCTGGGTCGTAATGGCAGTTTCTTATAACAAGTGAACATTTGTCATTTAGGAGGGGTTTGGGTTTTTGTGGTTTGCTTTCATTGTTTTTTAAGTTGCTAGTGTTTCTTTAAGTCAGATTTTTCCTCTGAATGAGAGGTGGAGTATCATCAAATCACAGGGCTAAATCTTGCCATCAGCACATGAACAGAACTGTCCTTTGGAGGAAATGATGCCTTGGTAGGCAAGGAAGGGACTTGTCGTATCCATGAATCCATCTTCCAACCAGAGCTGCGTTATCGGCAACCTCTCTGTAGGATTCTGTGGAAACAGGATCCCCGAGCCTTTCTTGGACTGAGGGAACTGCTCTTGCAGCACTGTTTAACTTACTATGTATAGCAGCATGTGAGAAAATGTAAAGGTGATTCGTGTAACCTTACTCCTTGTTTTTCTAGTTATTTAACTGTTCTTTCTGTCTGAAATACTGAGTCCAACCTTGCATATAGAGAGGTGTTTGTGTATGGCTAATAGAGATGTGGATGAAAGCTACATAATATGTGGGTATAAATAATATAAGTTTTAAGTAATTGCAATCCCGTTCAGTTTGACTGAATTTTTCCTCCCGTTATGGGATAAAAAGCTGAAAAAAATCTTACTGGAAGTGTACTGTCTTTTTTTTTTTTTTTTTCCCTCTAGAGCTGTGTGAAGAAACTCTTCAGCCATGGATGTGTTCATGAAAGGACTTTCCAAGGCAAAGGAGGGAGTCGTAGCAGCAGCAGAAAAAACCAAGCAGGGTGTGGCAGAGGCGGCAGGAAAGACGAAAGAAGGTGTCCTCTATGTAGGTAGGTGGACGGCAGAGATCATGCTGCTGGTCGGTGTACCCTGACATTCACAGCTGGATCCTCATCAGACCTATTCTTCTGCAAAAAAAATATGCAGTCACTCATAGGAGACCATTGCAAAACAAACAAGAGGAGAGTTGTGCTCTCCTGAGCTCCAGTTCTCTGAAGCCGAATATTGGTTCTTATGTCACTGCATTGTGCTGGCCATATATTACTGCTCTGTGGAGCCACATCCGTAATGCCATACTGGATGAGGTTGTGTCGTAGGAGGTGTCTTACAGTACAGGTCACTAGCTGGCACTCTATTCAAGAAGTTTGCTAGGTTAAGGTTGAAGGGGTAGTTGGTACAGTAAAAATAAATTTTTTTAAAAAAAGTAAAAGCTGAAGTGGAAGGTAGCTTCACAGCATCCAATTGAACACGCGGGGTTTAAGTGGGATTTTAAGAGAAGAAGCTTGAGAGGTTAATTTGGGAACTGAGCATAAGCCATGCTGACTGCTTGGCATGCTGACAGTAACATTTTGTATGGCAAAGTGACATCTTCTCATCTTTTGAAATTAACTTCATGTTCTGTACTTACTATTGCATATCCATAGCAGATATTTCCCATGACTTCTCAAGGAAGAGCCACTACAGTTAATGAGGTAGGGCAGGTAGACCCCAAGGTAGCAAAGCAGTTGTTAAGTGACTTATCTAGGCCACACACAAGAGTCTTGCACAGAGCCAGGGATAAAATTCTTTTCAAATCCCCAGTCGGTACTTTGATTGCATGATCATCATCTTCACTTAGCAAGTATCGGGCTTTAGAGGACTATCTTGCAAATGCTGCCATGAAAACTTCACAGGAAAATAATCTACCAAGACCATATGAATAAGTGGTCATTTAAAAAAAAAAATTATGGATCTATTTCTCCTATTCATCAAATAAAGTTTGTCTATAAAAGAATGGAGGGGAAAAGATACTCTTTTGTGTAGGTCCTTTCTTTTTTGCTGATTTTGTAGCAGGTCAGTTCTGTAATGGATGCTGTGTGTACCTAGGGAGATGTGCACAGATATCAAAGAGAAGTTAAACAGAGTTGAAAACCTGAGACATTTCTTTTAAATGGGAGCACTGAAGTCTCTGCAATTCCAAAGTCTTTTCAGGATTCCCTCTGCCCTTGCAGGCTAGTGCCAGTCTACAACAAATTATTTCTGCTCCAGATAGTTTGGACTACTCATTTGGAATACACTTTTCTCCTGCTGAGCCATAGCAAAGCTCAGTGCTCTTGCCAACAGAGATGGCAGTCATTTTGAAAACTAATTGTAAGATGAGTCTATTTTAAAATGAGCATCTGCTCATTTTCAATACATCAAAATAGATGTTCTTTCACTGTACACTGTGCTTGATATTGGAGTTATTTTTCAGGGGGGGGCTTTTTTTTTTTTATTTTGTTTTCTTGTAGTTCCTGACCGTGCTTCTGGGGTCATTGATTTCTTTGTATTAGAAACCTGCATTGTGTGCTGAATTAATCTTTGTGTCAGACCTGTTCTCCAGACCGTAATAATATTTGAACCTCGTTCTGCTCCCAAAGGCAACAGATACCCTATTGTCTTCAGAGACGCTTTTGATGAGGTTGAACTTTGGAGGGCAGGCTTGCTATTTAGTTCAAGAATAAAATACTGAGGACAGCGGAGCCCTGAGCCGTGATAGGGACCAGTGCATATGACTGTAGTAGTGGTAAATGATCCTTCCCACAGCAGACGCCTGCTTTGCAGGAGGAAATAGCTATATGCGCAGTTTCAGTTGTGCAGGTAAAAAAGCCTTTGGTTGGAAGCTGTCTCCAGGAGCTCTGGCAGCTCATGTGTCCGCGTATGTGCCTGCCCATACCTGCTTGTAGGGAGCCACGCTTTCCCCAGCTGAAGTTTCAACAGGATCAAGTAGGGTAAGGGGCAAATCAGGAGCTGCGTATTTCTCTGTCTACTTCCCAAGCACACAGTGGGGGCGGCTCTTCCAAGCAGCGTTAGCAAAGGCTGGTGTGATCCTCTTTGGTTCTGGAGGCTGGTAACAGTTGCAATGCAAAAGGTGGTGAAACCCCTTTGTGAGCAGAGGAGAGAAGCAGCACACTGCATTAGAGCTCCTGAAAGTTTCTCCCTCCCTATGTCTGTAGCTGGGTTTTCAGATACAAGTTTCACAGCCAGATTATGCTGTGAAAGCTGCCTGACACCTTGCAAAAAAGAACCTAACACTGGGCTGAGAGAGACCTGTTAATCGTTTTCAGTTTCAACAGTCAGCTCCATAACATTCAGCCTTCCATTGCTGCTGGAGAATTAATAAGATGCAAAGTCTTTGGTCCAGATCCCCTAGGTGATACGGCCTCCCACTGAAATCAGTGGAATTTAAGTGAATACGGAAAACATCTGGACCTTTCTGTCCAGGATGCTGTTAGCTATTATGTGAGAGATTGTAACATAATTCTACCTGGTAAGTGTTCTATTAGCAAAAGCTGCTGCTTGGGATGAAATGTGGTTGTTGTAACTTTTTTTCCCTTTTTCCCCGCACAAGGAAAGTTGCCTTTTGCACAGGGGGAAACTTAGACTCTGAGGGAAAGTGGCATATTGAAGGATTAACTGGGGATTTTTTTCCCTCTCCATGCTGAAGTCTATTCTTTCTTCCCTCAGTCCACTGTCTTTGTCGTGCTTTTTAATACCCAAGATACTGTGCAATACAGTCTGTAGTGTGTTTTTATGCTTTCAGGTGGTTTTTTTCCCCAAATTCCTCTGCTGATGTACTTCAACATTGGCCAGCTGAAATCAGTGGCTGTGTCTTGACTCATACAAGCACAGCATCAGGACCTTTCTTGATGTCAAACAACGGCCTGATCATTGATTAGAAAGGAGGACTGAGGCTCAGCAATCCTGTGCTGCATCGTGTATGCTGTAAACTTAAAACTGGGTCTCTGTGTATCCTTCAAGTGCTGTTGGTGTGAAGCAGTGAGGAAACAAGTGGCAATAGTTACCCCCACTCGCTTTGAAACCAGGAACTGAGAGTAAGAAGGACGCTTTTGCATGTTCTTAGTGATGTACTGCTCAAGAGCTCCTCTGAGCTTTGTTTATCCTACCAGGGAGCTGAAGTTTTTGCTAAGTTGACTCTCGAGTGCATGTTCAGTGCTCAGGAATGGAATTTTCCAGTGTGATCATTTTTGCTGTGTTATACCCTAGCAGAACAAAGGAATAGTTTATCAGGAGCAGGGTAGCTAGTGGATAAGTTGTTTACTACTCCCTGTGCTTAGCTGGCACATGGCCTTAGAGTAGAATAGTGCAGTCATGACCTATTTGGCAAGACCATCCAAATTCCTCTGCTGCACTCTCTTTTCATAAGGTTCCTTATTTTCCTGGTAACAGAAAAGCCAGCGGAGTAGTCAAGGGACTCAAGGTCCGTGTGGTGCAATAATGAGCTTCAGCACTTGGGAGGAAGTGTCTTCCGTAGGCGATGATTTCTCCTTCCCCTAATTTGGTCTTATGTCTCCCTGTCTTTAACCAGCTCTGACTAAGCAACCTGAATCTCAGGCAGGACTTCCTTGGACTAGTCTGTTCGTCTCTCAAAAAGCCCATAAATGAGTGTATTGCCAAACTGCTGATATACACTTTTGTTTTGGCATAATGACAGTGATGATAATAAATAATGAAATTAAGAGTCTATTGTATTTTTTTATAATTACAAAAAGGCAAAAATTCTGGTTTTTGCTTCTCCTTCCCCTTGCACAAATGTGTATTGTAGCAAGGAAAAGTAGCATTACTCTGTACTACCATTGCTCCTGCATCACCTAGGTGGTGTAGGTCAGTGTCAGGTTCCTTGGTCTTTGTATTATCCCTACTCCGATTCCTCTGTTCCCATTGTTATGCAGGGTAGAATGAGCAAGATTATTGATGTTTTGGGAATGCCAGAATGAAAGACAGCTAGTTTCTCTCAGAAACAATGTGGATGGCCAGCTTTCCTTCATTGCCAGAAGTCATCCTACTGGATTCAGCTGTTGTTATTTATAGGCCTGTTCTGGCAGATCCTAATGTACTTCTAGATCCTGTTGTAGCTGTGACTGCAAAAACAGCTACTTCCATGCAAGTGTGCAGTAGTGGGGCAAATAGTATTGAGCTCTAACATATGCTGTAAGGTCTGGACCACTGCTTAGCTGGTTGTTTGCCAATTAATGGATTTGGCTATACATATCTCTGTTCTGTATGGGTCTGTGAGCTGAGCTTTCATTAAAGAAAAGCCCGTCTTCCACTAACAGAAAGAGACTAGCGTTTCTGTATTAGCTGTGGTTATAGCAATGTTACGTCAGGGTAAGTGAGGTAAGAATCAACTTGCATATGACCCTCTGGAGATATATGCATTGCAGAGGTCCTCAGGGAGTTCTGGTGTACCATCCATCTCTTACTAGTCCTAGGGGACTGAGTACTTGCTATTCACAGGTTTCCATGTGTTTAATAGCTTGGCTTGCAGACAATAACTTCAATAAGATGAACAAGACACTAGCCAGGTCTAACTGCATTTAAAAGCATATGCTTAATATTAAGTATTCCAATAGACACACCGTAAGCCTGAAATCATGTTTAGTCTCTTTCTAGAAGTCAGTAGAACCATAACCTGCTTGGATTCCAGTAAGCGTTCAAAGTGCTTTGCTGCTTCAGGTCTCATGGTGCTGCAAGATTGAGAACCAAAGTCCTAAACCAAGTGCTTAGACATTAACACTTTGGATTTAATAAAATGGACAATTCTTTCAATGGTAAATATTTTCAGTGAGAGAAAATAAGCTTTTTAAAAAGAGAAAATCAGAATAAAGGGGGAAAAAGACTTCTCAGCTTTTTAACCTCTTCATTAGCTAGTTAAAGGAACATGTCATTTTACTGGATGCAGTATTTGTTTTCCTCTTATTTATCATGGATTATTATTCTGCTCTTGCTCATTGATAACAGAGCTTTTTCAATGCTCTGATCAATCTGATAGTACTATAAATACGTGGCTTAAGTTCCATAAATTGGCACTAGTAGCAAGTAGGACATATTGATGAATGAACTTATATTGTATTTCAGTGTTTAATTTTATTATTGTAAAGAATTGTGGACAAAGTTGCTTTCTTCTAATATATTTCTGGTCATATATTTTCCTCTAATATATTTCTGCTTATATCAGTTTGTATATGATTTTACACATAGTGTTAAGCTAAAATTATATAGATGTTAGAAGTGTAAAGTCAGAAGTATACATTTTAATGTGTAAAATACTGAATGACATACAAAAAAATGCATTACAAATAAGGTAACTTCTGTGTTAGTAATAAAAAAAAAAAAAAAGGCATCCTATCTCAGGCAGACTAGGGTAAGATGATAAACTAGGAGCCATGAACTCTGTCTCTGTAATGCTTAACTGCACATTGTTAAGCATCATAGTCCACAGATGGCTACTAATCCCTGAAATATAGCCAGGTTATAAAACCTGACAAGGACAAGTAGAGCTCTGGTAGGGAGAAAGACATGGAGTTAGGTTTTCAACAGCAATACGTGCTAATTTGTTTCTTTTCCCATTGAAGACATGAGAGATTGTTCCCTTTCATGCAGAGTGGTAACAAGTCATGGTATTTTTACATGGGTGTTCCAGATACGGTTTGGTCTTCAGGGTGGCAGAGTTACATTGCTTGCATAGGTCTTGCATTACGTCTCAGTCTAGTACTAGCTCTAGGTTGCTGTCTGCAGAATCTTTACATGTTGTCACATGTGCCTGTGGCAAGGAGGACACTGGATGCGGCAGACCTTGGGTTTGACCCTGGTGGCATTTTCATGTTTAAATCCTATCTACTGTTTAATGTTTCCCCGTTCAGATTAATTTTTGTCTAAATCTGGCTAGCACTACCAGCTCTCCGTGATTTTAACCTCTAGGTCTTTCTGTAGTTCAATAATGGTTGTTAATGCCTTCAAACTGAGATCTGGAGAAGAGTTATAATATGAAATTGTAAGGATGTTCTGGAAACTTGGGCTCTGATCTGCAAAGACATGCGTTAGCCTCTTAGGATGTTAACAGTAACATGGTTTCTGTGCAGAGTCATCCATGTGAGTTTGCAAAGTGGGAGCCTTAATTAACACAGCTATTAAGAAAATGGCAAGGAAGTCAGTATGTACAAGAAAAAAAACCTGCAGAAGTGTTTCCAGTATTATTCACCTTTTCCACAGTCAATACACATTCACGCAGTTGCTGCTTATTGATGGTTTTGCCCTTTCCCTCAGATTGAATTTCTCTTTAATTAATTTTAATAATCTTAGAAAATACTGTATGCAACTATATGTAATCTGTATATTCATCCCTCTTTATCACCCATCTAGGCTTTACCAGTACTTCAGACATGTATTTTCAACATAATATTGTTCTTTGTTTAGGTTCCAGGACCAAGGAAGGAGTTGTTCATGGTGTCACAACAGGTAAAACAATTATCTCTTAATTTCAACTGCTTCCCTTCGTTTGATTAACGAACCATTTAGCTGTTTAAAGTTCTGTGTATTTTTTCTGAAAGCACTCCAATTTATGAATCATAGAAAAACATAGAACAATTGAGAGGCAGAAAGCAACATTCATTTTGTCAAAACACATACAATGTTTTACAATCAAATATGTAAATTTAATATAGCTGTATGTGAGAAGGGTTTTTTGAGGGAAGTTCCCAAATCAAAGCCAAGCTGTACTAGTATGAGCCAGGAGACTAACGAAACCAGATTCCTAAACAGAAGGAAATAACTTGCTTTTGTGGAAATAGATAAATCAAGCATCTTTCTGTTGTTTATTGCCAAAGGCGAACTATTCGGTGCTGGAAAGTTATAAACTAATTGGCATAAAAAAGTGAGGTCTTTCTTAATTTTGTTTGTTTATTTTTTGCTATGAAGAACTTTGACCTATAGAAACGGCAAGCCTGGCTTGGGTGCCCAGGCTTGTCTCCTTGTGAGCTGAGGAGACAGCAAAGGCGGATCTGGAGAAGAGGAATGCTGCTGGAGGAGGACTGAGGAAGGCAAAGGGGGGGAGGGACGGACCTGGGCATGTGTCAGGAGGACTTTCATCTGCTGATTTGGGAGCTCATAGTCGGCTGGGACTGATGCTAGTGGAAGAGGCGGGAATTACTGCAACAAACGAAGGAGGGAAAATAACATAGAAGGAGCCTCCTTCATACGGTGGGGACTGCAAGAGGTAGGTAGGAAGGAAAGACCACAGGGAGCGTCTGCAGTTAAGGCAAACGAGGTCAGCAGCGTGTCCGCGCTGAAGTCTTTTAGACTGCCCACGGGGGAGCTGGGATGCAAAATGGAGTTTCGCCTCCGCAGTCGCCAACTCGGCCCCGTCGTACGGTCGCCGCTGTTCACCGCAGCCTGTGCGATCAGACCCCAGCTCCCGTTAAGCTGGCTGCCGTGTAACTGCAGCACGGCCCGACTGCTGCCCGAGCCTCGCAGGGCGAGGAGCGGCGGGGGCAAACCGCGGCGCGGCGTGGGGCCTTCCCCCGCGCGGCTGAGCCCGGGCCCGCTGATTGGGCGAGCCGGCAAGGGGCGGAGCCTGCGGCCGGCCGCGCGGGTGATTTACAGCGGCGGCAGCCGCCCGCCCTCCCGCCCGATGCCCGGCGGCTTCTGCCGGGAACTTAATACCCGAGTATCCCCTGTACTCCTAGTGGTTCTTCATCCCAGCCTGGGGGCTGTTTCCAGCAACGCACAGATAGTGCAGTTTCAGACAAGGTGTGCTTGCGGCACCCACAGTCATGCTGCCGCTGCAGTGTGGACGTGCCCCATCACCCTCTCTAGTCCCACAAGATTGGTGTGACTCATCAGTGTCCCCCACTGGAGCTGGTTGGGTGGGAAGATCGAAGGGAAATAGCTTATAGGAAAGAAACAAATTCCAGACTTTTGATAAACTGGTTTGAATTTGTCACAGTTATGAGGGTTTTGAAACGTTTTTTTAGAACTACTAATCTCTCGGCAGCAACAGCACTTGCAAACTTTGAAGTTAATGCCAGGCATGTATATTCACATTAGCGTTTCTACACAGAAGAAGAGTAAATTCACATTTTAAATTGATTTGCAGGGATTGTTTTAGGTGTGAACTGAAACCGGTAACCAATAATTCGTAGTAAGTGGCAAAATGAGTGGAAGTCTTTGATCTCTACAGAGTGCGGGAAAGCCTCAGCTGACCATAGTGCATTGAATAGAACGCGTAATTTTCTGCTGTAGAATGTGGGACTTCCGGAGATGTGAAGAAAATGCATGGCCAAGAACTTTAAGGTGTTTTTCCCCTAAGAAATTAGGAAACAAATAAGTAAAGGAGTAGAAAAGGATTTCTTCTTTCTTTTCATTTTGTGTACAGCCAGTGTGTCATTCACCTGTGCTCACATAAGCCAATGCAAAGGATGAACAACTGTAGGTAAACAAATGGCAGTACTTAATATCACAACCCAAATAAATGGTTGAGAAGTCAGTCAAGAGTATTTTTAGTAACAAAACTGAACAGAACATCTATGATAGTCCTTCAGAGTTTAGCCTCAGGCTGAACATGCATGCGGTTGTTACGAGGTTTGAAATCACAGCTTGTTAGACCTCAATTAAGAGAAATATGCAGAGGGATCATTACTATAACCAGTAGAGGATTGCAGTAGAATGAGATTTGAGACACATATATCTAATGTCATCACAGATGTGGGAACAGCAACTGACAGCACTAACAGGCAAGTTAATAGAGGTGATGTTCACCAAGCTGGGCTGTGGCAGATAAAAGTCGAGGGCATTTGCACATGTATGAAACTTGCTGAAGCGCTGGGACTCTGTGGAAGGCCTGCTTAGTGGGGAGCTTCTTTCCCTTCTGTGAGAAACAACCGATCTCGAATGCTGCGAGTATCCATCTTTATCTGATTGCAATATGTGTAGTGAGACAGGAAATTTTAAGTAGATGAATAGAATTTTTGCCAAGTTTGAAAAGATGTTAAATTTTGTTCTGCAAGATACAAAACAGACTATAAAGCCAAACATAAGGAGAGCACATCTGTTATGTGCTGTGCCTATGAATAGAAAATTCAGAAAAGTTACAGCTAATTTTAGGCAAGACAGTCGTCGCTCCTCACCTGCTTTAGGAAATGGGTGATGCAAAGTGAAACACGCAAAGCTTGGGAATAATGGGTTCTGTGCCACAGTTTGCTTCCTTCTGGCCTATTAAACTGTTTGAAAGGAGTTTGGCTGTTGAATGAAAATGGAAAATGAATAGAGGGCATGTGGGTTGAAAAGTGGCAGTGAGACGAGGAGACCTAATGCAAAATCCAGAGATCATGGTTTCTAAAATGAAACAGGATGGGCTTGGTAGTATAAGAACAGAGGAATTGCTTGGGCACATATTTTAAAATAAAAAATTTTAAAAAATTGCAAGTCTATGAAGGGTTGTTCTGGCAAGCAGGGAAGGTAGGTAAAAACAGATTTGGGTTCACCGTAGTGATGCTATGAGATATAATATGAAGACACTGAGAAATGCTAGTAAAGTCTTAGAAATCAAATCCATTTAAATCAATGCTATTAAAGTTGATGTGACAAACTGCCTTTTAGGGCACTTGTAAAGACCTGCTTGTCTCTTTTCGTAGGACTAGGAGTTTGCCGGTTCCGGTGGTCTTATGATGCACCAGTGTGTTAATATCATGTGCAACCTGAGGTGAAGTAACACATTTTATGTGAATAAAAATGATTCAAGAGCTTGGAGACAGTCAAATGCAAACTAAAAACTAAAATCACAGATCAAAATGAGTGTGTGCTCACAGTTGTGCAGTCAGTCCTCTCTTGCTGTCTGAGTTCCAAGGTCTTGCTAGTTTTGCTATTTTTGAATAGTTTGTGGTTTAAAACCGTTTGCTGGTGAAGGGACTGGGAGCTGATGCACCTCAAAGTGCTGAACAACTAAATACACTTTTCAGTCAGTTGCTTTCCAAACGCAGAAATACTAGACAGATGTTTCTTGCTTTAAACAAAGTATGACCTGATTGTACCAGTTTTAGTGGCATCGAGACACTGTAAAATGAGGATGCCAGGCTGTGATTCGCAGGAATATGGTGAGCATGTTATTTGTCAGGTCACCCTTTCTCAGAACTTCTGAAGATGAAGTAGCTTTGCTTATTGCTTTTATGGGGTGTTAGCTTGTGTATCTGATTTGCCTGCCTAATTAACATGTCTATTGGCCTTTGACTGTAAATGCATAGTTCATCAATCTTGCTTATCTCCCAGGGATAAGTGTCCAGAAATGTATAGTATCAAAGATGAAATATTTACCGTCTATTTCCTGATAATGAAAGTAAAGCACTGGTTTGTACAAAAGATCACGGCCAAAAAGCCCCTGATACTTCAACCATGTGTCTGTTTCCTGAAGCTGAGTCAAGACACAATATCAACAGTTACGAACCATAAGCAAGTGTTTTGCTTAATTCTTTTATCTGATCATTCTTGTTCTTCTTAACATTCTTAGTCATTGGTATTCCTGTTGTGTTTGTTTTAACTCCATCAGGTATCTTTCAGTAAATTGTATGAATTAAAGAACCCCCCCATGTATTTATGGCTTCTTTGTAAATGAATTCTTCAAGTACCTAAGGCAACCTTATTGTCTGAAATACACATTCAAAAGTATATTTAGTGCAGTAAAAGTAATTTCATGAATTCAGAGAAATCCTGTGGTTTTCATCCACTTTTCTTGTTCTAAATTGAAAGCAATTAGTTCTCATTTTGAATTGCTCCAAAGGTTTTATATTGATATCGTATGTAACCCAGTTGTCTATAAAAAGTAGGGAAAAGAAACCTTCAATGCCAATAATTTTTGCACAGTACTATAGTCAGTATTAGAACTTCAAAGTTAGCCTTGGCATGGTCATTGTACACCATCCCAGGATCATTTACTGGAATGGACAGTCTCTGCATAGATGGACAGAAGTAATCAGGTCATAGCACGGCAGAGCTCTGCAGAAGCTGATTTACTCTGTTTCTCAGCACCGTGATGAAAAGCAGACATCAACTTTAGAAAGACTTAATGGCTTAAGATCATTAAACAACCAGGTATTCAGATTAATTTAATTAGTTGCTATCAACCCCCTGCATTCTGAACTGATTTGTTTGTGTGCACTTAATGCTTTTCCCCTGTTACTACTTAGTGTAAGCAATAAAATACATGAGGCTGGAAACCTATTTTGTTTTTTCTTCTCCTGTTGCTAGGGCTTCAGAGCTGAAGGGTCACCAGGCTGGAGCTTATTTACAAAGTCACTCTGGTAAAAGGGACTTTGATGGTGTTTAGGTATTCCTTAGAGACAGGAAAGAAAACTCTCTCTTTCTCCTACTAGTATGAGTGCTTTTGCACATCTGTGCTATGTGTATAGTTTGCTGAATTTATCTTCATGACTCTGATTTCTGAAGCAGTGTATGAGAGAGCTTTCATGGTACCTCCTGTGTCAGCTTTCTTATGCTATGTCTGTGTGCTGGTTTGTCTGGGATAGAGTTAATTTTCTTCATAGTAGCTAGTATGCTGCTATCTTGTGGATTTGTGACCAAAACAGTGCTGATAACACAGAGAGGGATGTTTTAGCTATTGCTGAGCAGTGCTTGCACAGAGTCAAGGTCTTTCCTGCTTCTCACCCCACCCCACCAGCAAGGAGGCTGGGGGTGCACAAGAGGCTGGGAGGGGACACAGCTGGGACAGCTGACCCTGACTGACCAAAGGGATGTTCCAGGCCATATGACGTCATACTTGGCAATAAAACAAGGAGGAAGGTTGGCTGGAGGACCGCTCTTCAGGGACTAGCTGGGCATCTGTCAGTTGGTGGTGAGCAATTGTTTTCATTTGCATCACTTGTCTTTCTTGGGTTTTATCTCTCTCTCTTTGTTATTTTCCTTTTCATTACTACTTTTAAAAATTATTTTATTTCAATTATTAAACTGTTCTTATCTCAACCCATGAGTTTTCTCACTTTTACCCTTCCAATTCTCTTCCCCCTCCATCCTGCTGGGCAGGGGGGAGTGAGCGAGCAGCTGTGTGGCGCTTAGTTGCTGGCTGGGGTTAAACCATGACAGTCTGAAATAAAAGCAATCTTAAATGTACTGCTTTTGTTACTCCTTCTATCAGGTATCTTCTTGTTGTGCCAGTAACAGTGTTAGTGGCCTGATTCTTTGGGGTTTTTTGTTTGCATGTGCTAAGCCCTTTCTAGGGTAATGTGGGTTTGGGAGGAGAAAACAGACTTCAGACAGAGCCTCCCCAAAACACTCTAATAGTGTGAACGGCAGCCACTGGGTAGTTACTCTTGGTAGGTGGTCATACTTGTCATGACAACATAGTCTGAGAAATGTGGGTTTAATAGTGGCATTTGGAGTTAGGTGTTTTATATTGCAGCATCCACAATGC
Organism: Harpia harpyja; assembly: GCF_026419915.1. NCBI lineage: Eukaryota > Metazoa > Chordata > Aves > Accipitriformes > Accipitridae > Harpia > Harpia harpyja. Next base: position 38,717,844 of record NC_068941.1, read on the forward strand.
ATTCAATTTCACTCTATTTCTTGATATTTTGCTTTTAAGGTGCAGGTTTTTTAAGATCTTGAGATAATGAAAGTAATTATGACTATTGACAATGAACACAGTGCAACCATGCTTTATCATTTTATCAAAAGCAAGGAGTCTGCTCAAGAGCAGCTGAGCATGTGATCCTTTGTCAGCACCAAGCCTGCTGAATTTGTCTCTTTTAAATGTTCTGCCTTTCAATGTATTTTGGAAGAGGGAGTTTTCAAAATAGCGTATGTCACTTCCATACAAGGAAAAGGACCTTGATTTATGTATCTTCTGTTGGGTTTGTTTTTTCTTTTTTCCTTCTCTCTCAGAAAAGTAATGAGACAGAGGAAAAATAAAAAGCAATACTGAAATTTACCCAAAACACATCTCTTTCTTTTATTTATTTTTTACATTTCTTGGAGAATATAACTTTAAAACGTATTTTTGCAAGATGCTACTTTTTTTACATAGCTCTGTTTGAGATTTCTTCTTGCCATTCTAAATAATATGAAAGTGTTAACAAGTTTCCGTCTCATAACATTACTCAGTTTGTTTCTGAAAGACTCTGTGCACAATCAGATCTTAACATTCTTTGGAAGATATGACATGTTACTAGGACACACATCTTAAGTATGTGTTTGCAAGAACTAGTGAAAAACTTCCTATATAAATTTTATGTGTAGAATCCATAGCTTTTTATAGTCTGTAGCTGGTAATAATCAAATGGGGCATCTTAATAGAGGTCTTTCTGCACTTGCTAGCATTATGTCAAACCTTCCCTGAGGGCAACATTTGCTTTTCAGCAAAGCCCACTTTTGATTTTTTTTTTTCTGGAAAAAGCATGGCAATAGAGTACTGGATGGATACAATGAAATTTCTTGTGAATTTGTATCTTATTAGCATGTACAGGTTGGAAGATATTTGGAACAGACTTTTTCTGTTTCTAGTTTCAGACTATGTATAGTCCATTGTTGTCCTGCTCTATAATGAAAGCTTCTGGTTTTGGTCGTAACAAAGGGAATACTCAATTGGTTACTAACTTTAGTTAGAATGAGCGTTAAATGATCTGCCTCCATTTTCAGTCAGCAGATATTTATTGTTTGGGTCTTTAATAAAAATCACATATTAGGCACATGTTGTACCTTTCTAGCTTTTTCCTAATTGTTGTTATTTAATGTCAATCATAGCAATCTATACTGCATGCCCTGTGATATGGGCAGCTGATACTCTTTATGTAAGGAATTAAATCTAATTTATCCATAGAAAGTCTTCTATTCGTGTGTGCTTCCCAAAAAAGGGTAGTCTATCTGCCAAGCAGAATCCATCCTGTGCTCAGGGTGCAAATAGAGCTATCAATACATTTTATGGATCAGATGGGATTTGGGCTGGAGGAAATTATAGGATTAGTTAAAATTACAAAACTATATGCTGGATGTTTTTGAAGAACAGTCCCTTGTTTAGATGAGTAAATGTGTTTCTAGCTGAAAATCTGCCTGTGTAACTTGAAGGCATGAAGTCATCCCATCTCTTTTCTTAGTGCAGTTTCACTACAGTGCAAGCTGCTGTCAGAAAGAGCCCTTGGGGATGAATGAGCAGAAAGAACCCAGTGATATTCTGAAAGGTAGAATGGCAACTGCTGATGTACATGTAGGCTAAATGAGTTGTTGTTTCCCTGCATCTTGGAAGTTAACTATTAAATCTATTTTGCTTTGGCATCTTTGGCATTCAATCTTTTTGTAGATTAGTATGTTATAGATGGACACATCAGCAGTGGAGCAAAAAATCTCAGAATTGGATAAAAGGTTGTATTTGAAATTCTCTGGTTGAGTAACAGTAGCTCTGCTTATTAATCAAGTGTATTTTAGAAAATAAAAATAAAAGAATAATCAATGGCTTTTGAGTCTAATGTAAAAAAATCTTGTCTTCCGTGCCCTGTAACATGTAGCAAGTGTTTGGTGGTCTAATTGGAATGCATTTCCAAACTGGGATATGTTGAATGCAATTATTACATGTTACACAGCGAGTTGGGCATAATAAGGGCCCTTAAGTAATGACTTTTCTTCCCTAAAGTACGTACAGCTAGGCATGAATGAAAATGTCAAATGTCTTTCACGTGGAAGAAATTGAGCCACAAATAAGGCTTATTTTTACCTCTGCAGCTCCAGTGTTACCAGATGGATAGTCTCATTTCTTAAGACCCACTTGGGGTACACAAAGTGTAATGACCTCATGGCTCTTCATGATGTTGGGCTGTCAGTGATAGATACGATTCTCTGAAAAGCTTACAGCTCCCACAGCTGTAACGTGTTTTTCCATCTTCTGCTTCTCCTCAGTGGCTGAGAAGACCAAAGAGCAAGTGTCTAATGTTGGGGGAGCTGTGGTGACAGGAGTGACGGCGGTGGCCCAGAAGACAGTGGAAGGAGCAGGGAACATTGCTGCAGCCACTGGCTTGGTGAAGAAGGATCAGTTGGCCAAACAGGTTTGTTTATTTACAGTCTTTTCCAGGTGAAGAAGTGAACGATGAATGGCCTCCCTGAACTGAGGGGCAGATGGAGTGTTTTCTTTTGTGTCTGCCAGTGGTATGAATGCAGGATGATTTGTGTTATGCTAAACAAATTACCAGTAAAGAAAATGTCTGCTGTTTATAGCTTGTATTTTGAGTGACTTCCAGGATTTGGGAACTGGAGTAGGATTGGGCATGGAACTTTACTATTCTGAAAAGTCTTAGCAAGTTTGCATCACGGTTGGAAGTGTGATCTAGTGCTGATTCTGAACTTGGCAGCCTCTAGTTGGGGGCCAGCAGCTGTAGGGTTGCTGTACAGTTGAATGGGAAGATAACTTTTTTCCAAATAACTCAGGATTGAAAAGCAACCTGCTAGAGCTGAAAGGTCAAGCAGCAAATCTCAGGTTTAACAGCACAATTTGTATCCTTTGCAGATGAAGAGCAGAAGGGTTTGTGTACCAATCCACTAAGTGGTTACATACATGGCATCTGAAGTCTAGATCTAGCTATAGAGTCACTGTCTTCCATTAATATAGTGACACAAACTCAAAAATGCCTCCAAACTGTTCTGAACTCTTCAGATTAAATTTGCTCTAGCTCATGCTATAAAACACTCTGTAGATATTTTTATTCCAGCACCAAGGTAAGCATTAAGTATTTGCATAATACTAAGCGCTACTACATTTTTGTTGCTGATACACTGCAGTTATATACTTCCACTTACACTGGGTAAAAAGTGACCCCAAGTAGCTGGTGGGAATGACGCTTTAAAATGTGTATATTGTTGTTTGGAGACAAAAATAACCCAGAAGAGACAAATACATCCTTTTGTGCTGTTTTCTGTATGAACATTTAAGTGTTAGAAAAAAATAGGATTATGAAGAATATTAGTATTTGCACAAAAATATGGGTGTCTCGTGGATTTAGCATGAAGAAGTTCTGTGGTGTATCTTATTTCCAATTAGTGTCCAGAGGAGCTGTTAAAATTGAATCCTTAAAAACTCTTCTTTATCATTATCTGTTATTGAAGTGAATTCCTGTCTGTCTGACAAATCCTATTGGTGCTTTAGTTTGGGGGGGAAAAAAAGGGGTATTACTTTGTGGTAGGCATTCACTCCACTGTGGTGGATTGGTCTTGAAAACATCTCACAAGCAGTTTTATTCTCTTTCAGAGCATTTTTCCTGGGGGGCTTTTTAGTCCTTTTTTGCTCAGCTATAAGTAAAATGTTGCTTTTGATGTGGCCATGGTCCTTTGTAAAAGCTGTGTTGAAGATTTGCAAAATTGAGTATCTAATGAACTGCCAGGGGTTACACGAGTATGGCATGGCCACAGTAGTCTATACCCTTAGTTTCTGCTAAAGCTCTTTTGTAGTTTTACACTGAGAATATTTTTTTCTGTTTGTAGATCTTCAAACTCAGTGTCATAAGGATCATCATTGCCGTAACACGCAATTACCTACTTTAGTATTGACCGTACCTAATATATATATATATATTAAGATTAAAAAAATAGATCCTTGTAATTATAGAGTATGAAGCAAATCTCTGCTGACTTTCATTTAATTCTGTTCTGTATATTTTAAAGCTTAATATGAGTCATGATGGCTGTAACAGAATAAAATCACATCTGTGAAATTAAAGGACATCCATAACGTACACGCATATTATCCCATAGCCCTATAAATAACATCATTACTCTGAACTGGTGCTTTGTTCTTTAGATACGCAAAACCATTCATTTGCTTCTTGATACTGGTATTTTTAGAATGAGATTCTCAGTCATCCATGCAGTATGGCCATCTAGCTGATTAGTATCTACAGCTCTTAGCAGGCTGCTCTGCCTCTCTGTCTCCTACTGGTTTTGCAAGGGATAAGTAGCCATTTCGAAAATGTTAACATCAAAATTCAATCATGTAAAGATATTCTACAGCCTAGTATTTCTGCATTTCTGTGCGGTTCGGAGGTACACAAGATTGATTTTTCTTGGACTTTCCAGGTAAACTGACAGTTGGGTGGGGACCAGGCACGGGCATTCAGAATACCAGTAGGACACAGGTCCCTTGTAGGAAACAGGGTGGGTCTCGGTGAAATAAGAGAAGGTGCCAACCAGGTATATAATCGAAATATCAATGTAACTTTGTGTATTTTATCTCTAGAAGGTTATGTCTCTTAAGGCTGTGATATCTTTAGTCTACTCTAAACTGGGAATAAGAGACCACAACTAGCAAATTCATTCCTTGTGCTTAAGTAGGGCTAGCAGTGCCTTTGGCAGATTATTCTTCCTATGGACATCTATTTGGGATTGTCCTAAAGCAAATGGCTGTATATCCCATGTGCAAGATGAACACTTACCCTGCTTACACAGTGTAAGCAAGTAATGGAATTTGACAGGGAATTGCAAATGAAGCATATCCATTAAAAGTGGATAGAAGCATGATTACAGGCTGTTTTTCCACAGAAGACTAAAAGGCATTAGCCAATAATCTGTTATTTTAGTTGGCTTCTAAGCTTGTGACAAATGTTTTCTTCCAGTTCACACGGACCCACATAATCGAGTCCCAATCCTCCAACTGAACATAGAAAACAGTGACATCCTGAGATCCCTTCCAACCTGAACTATTCTGTGAACTGCTATAAACTCAGCCTCCATCCAACTGGAGGAGTTTGCTTCTTTGCCATCAATTACAGGATCAGGGACTGTGAAATACGTATGAGCTGCCTCAAAACGTGTCTGGAAGCCCATCTAAACTAATGGTCATTGCTGGGATCTGCTACTAGTGATCTGCTCGCTTGTGTGAAAGCCTGTAGTCTTGCGTGGTGACTGGCATTTTTCTTGTGCCTTGATGGAAGTCTGGTTTTGACTTTCAACTCATTGAAAACAGTTGTAGCGTTTCTTTACCTGTGGACACAACAATATTCATGCAAAGGAAATACGAAGCAGATTCTTGGCACAATGCTTTCTCAATAAGTTTGTTCAAGGTTGCCTAGTGCAGCCTTTAATGCTGGTGTGCTTTGGACCCTGAAGAACAGGTTTAACCATCCAACTGAGGCCAGGCTGGAGGGCTGCTGTCACACCACACTGTCACTTACCCACCCTGTAGCTGGTGTAAGCAGGCAGTGCAAAGTGACAGCTGAGACGAGTGAGTGACAGAGCTGACTTGATAGTGCCCATCTGAGGACTGCCCTGGGGGATTTACGCTTTGGCAGAAACTCACTGCTTAACACAGCAAGGGTAGTGGCAGCTAGGAAGCTTGTATTCATTTTAAAAGGGTTAACATGCTGCAAGTAGCATTTTAATAAATGACAAAACAATTCTTAAGATTATTTAGATTCCAAAAGTTCTTTCATGCATTGCCAGCATGCATCTACTCAAAAATTATTTCTAATGCACATTAGCATTTAGCATAGAGCCTATTGAAAATGGATTAACTCTTTATAAACTAGTTAAATTTGGGCCTAATTTTAAAATCTGCCCATAATAATGCTGTTATTTGTAATCACTGGGACTCTTCCTGGAAGCAGAAAAGAAGTTGCTTTTCTTTTTCATGCTTTCTTCTCTGTGTTAAGAGAAGACAATAAACTGAAATACTGGGTTATAAACTGAAATACTGGGTTATACAGATAAAACATTTGCTTTAAATTTATTCTGTGCCTGTGCATGTTTTATTTCTGTGTACAGTGTGAGTGTGCTTCTATATTAATTGAGTAAAAAAAAAAAGGAAGATTAATGATAATTACATTTACTGTAGAAATGAACATGTTTTTTTCCTAAATTAAGAAAGCTGTGATATCCTCTGAATATTCTATTTTCAGCTTAGTATGAGCGTATAGATCCAGATAGTATGGAGGGCTACTAGTTAGTGAATATCTAGTGTATAATATTGCCTGAGAACAAAATGTGGATTATAAAGTTTATTGTTTTCAGATAGGTAATTAACTAATTGAGGTTCTTAACCTCACTAAATTCACATCATTTGGTTCTCTAGCATCTCAAGAATAAATCTGTTGGTAAGTTCTGTGATTTCTATAGTGAATAATTTTATTTATACTGTTCTAGCACTAAAATCCCCAGTCAAGCTGAAACCTCAAGGTACTTTGAGTACCATGCAAATACATAGTTAGATTTTCTGTGCTGTAGATCTTACTAAAGTAAATAGAGTAGCAGGCCTTGTCCTTATCGTGTTCAGGATCCATATGATCTATATGGATTGTGTTTGGTATCTATATGTGCTAAATCCTTTTTCTTTCTAGAGTGTCTCTTAACTTAACATTTACAGTAAACAGCACTGTAAACACAAACATAAAATTACAGTAGCAGATAACATATAGATAGACAATATACTTACAGAGCAGATAATATAACTCGTTGGCTTAATTACCAAGCTTTCAGGGAAAAGACGACCGTAAGTGGGAAGACTGTCAGTTTAGGCATTAGGCATTTTTTTCCATAGAAAATACTATTTGACTAAAAGGCCTTGTTAATTGCATTTAACATGAAAAATAATTTAGAAGAATGAAAGCAATGGTAACTTTGCCATATCTTCTTCCCCCTCATCCCAGCCTGTATTTCCTGGGACTTGTTAGAAGCCAAACACTGTCCTCACATAAATATTCAATGCAGTGGAACCCACAGGTATAGAGTATTTCTTGTATTATTACTTTCCTTGGTCAGAATAGCTAGTCTTATGAACAACTGAATTTTTCCATTTTTACATCACTTAGGGCCAGGATGAATCCACACTGGGGAATCACCATAATCAAATATACCAATATGTAGGAGCATTTTTCCTCCTTTTTACACAGAAGCACCACGAGACATTGTGCACTGCTGAGAATAAAGACATCATGAAACACCTTTTAATTTTGATGAAATGGGAGCAACTTAGCTTTGATTAAGATACCAAGCATCACAGTGTACTCCAGCCAGCTATTATTTGTTCATTTGGGCAATCTTTCTGGGAGAAGGGATGCAAATCCTGTAAGTGCCTCTGAAGATTCGTCTCTTTTTCGGTGGCAGAATGGAGGTTTCCTTTCTACTTTATTAAAAGCCCATTTTGAAATGCAAGCAATATCTCATCTTTCAGAGATTTCTGTTCTGTCTTTTTGCAAACTAAGATTCCCAAGTGTTCCCAAAAAAGTGTTAATTACCACCTGTAGTTTAAAAAGAAAAAAAGCTGAATATGAAATCTTTATTTATTGCACTTTACATCTTGCATTTAAAAAATGCAGAGATCTGTTTAGAAACCCTTCTGTAGAAATCCTATGTGGAAATAAGTAGAAACTTGGGATTGACATTTGGCTTTTACCAAAGTTATCTTGGGTAGCAGTCCCTGAAGTTTAAATGCCTAACATTAAAGTCTCCATCACTGTTTTAGTAGCCCCCTCGCTACCTGCATATGAGATAAATGCCTTGCTTAGTGCTTGAAAAAGCTCAAACAGGCATTTTCTCATTTTGTCTCTTTATCTCTTTGAGATATATTTTGCATATTTTATTTCCTACTGTGCCATAATACTGACATGCTACGGAAAATTCTTGAAACTTTTTAAAAACTGATTTTTTTAATGCACTTTTTTGTAAATAAGGTTCCAGAAATAGGTCTAATCATGGCAAAATTTTGGTTTAGGTGGAACCATGCATTTTGATAGAATATGAATGTCTCCTAGTTTTCTGACCATCTTCACACTCAGTATACTCTACAGAGTGCTTGGCTTGTTAAAGGATCACTGTTGCCCATCTTCCTTCCAGTCCGTAGGTGAGTTGATTAATCTTGAAAAACTTCGCTCAGAAACACAAAGGAAAAGCTACTGAGCAGACATACACAATTTACTTCTTCAGAAAGGGTGTTAGGGAGTTTTTCCACCTTTCCATTACATTTTATGCTTTTAGGCAGCTGGTGTCCCAAAAGGCTAATAGACCCAAATGAAAAGCAGGACAGTAAGTGCAAGTTACATGAGACTTAAACCATTGTTCTTTTGTTGCAATAAGCAGGTTTATTCATCTCCCCTTGAAGTTATTATGAGGAGAAAGTCAAGCCTTGAATTAAGCAAAGAAACTTTAATAAGATTTTAGTGTGGCAAATGCAGAAATAGCCTCCACCCAATTAACTTCTGGAGTTGATAACTTTCCTGCAGACACTGTAGAGCAAGCAGGCTGCCAGGGTGCAGCAACATCTAATTGCCCCCCTCAACTACTTCTTGCCATTTATGGCTCTAATATAAGGTCACAGTAGAGAATGGGTAAGTTTCTGATTAAATATATGTAATCCCTAGCAAGTCTGCTAAGCAGCCAGAGGTCTAACCCTCTACACTTGAGCTGAGCCATGCCAGTTCCACCTTGCGGTGCAGTGCAGAGGGGTGGGATTTTTGGTTGTTCAGGGTGAGTCCAACTGCAGTTCTGATGTGACACTCTTGCTTGGTTTGTAGGAGCAATTACAGCAGTGGTTTGGAAAGCTTGCATACTGTGGTTTCTGGTAGGATAACTAGCAGACAGTAAATCTTCCTCAAGGAAGCCAAAGTGTTTTAGCTGATGTATAGGAGAAGGCCTGCTCAGGTTGTCACAACTAAACATCAAGCAGACAATACTTGCTTTCATGTTCCTATTTAAATCATAACGCGTGAAGAGCACATAGTTTGAGATAGGTTTTACTTTTTCCCTTACTGTTCTATTTCTTTATCTATGCATAATGTATGAGTGACTGCTGCAGAACAGAACGGATGTTTAGCAACAATTAGCAATGCTTCCTTTTTTAATGTATGTAGATGGATTGAGAATGGAAGAATGAGGAGAGAGGTTCCCCGTTAGGGGATCCACATTGCTCAGGAGCTGAATCATGAAGACCCTTCTTAAGAGAAAGCATTTGTTAGCTGTTTCTTTGAATTAATGAAGGAAGTAGGACTGTCGGTGAACTGACATATCTCTTTGATTGTAGCATAGCTGGACGGATTTATTTTGGTAGGGCCTTTCTTACTGGTCGCAGAATTAATGATGGTGTATTGTATTAAAACATCTGTAACATCAATTCTGTAAAGCTAATCCATATTCTTGAAACAGGAAACTGATTTATTATAAATAATAAGGCACCCATAGGCAGGCAATATTAAGGTTTTGAATCTGCTTTACATACACAGTCAAATCTCCCCCTCATGACAGTGCACATATTTTTTGGATGGGAAAGCTCAGGAATCATCTAGATTGTACAGAGGTATGAATGTCAGCAGACTTGTCAAATTGCATTACGATCCTGTATGAATGCTCTGTGTTGGAATGCAAGTGGCTTTCATTCAATGATTTGTAATTTTTTTCCAAAATAAATTCAACAATTACAGTTGAGGCCACTTAATGTAATTACATTAATACAGTTCTGTTTTCCTTTGATGTTTCCACATAGGCAAGCCCATCGTATGTAGCTTGGTATATGTTGATACTGCATAATGGCACTGTAAAGAACAGTACAGAGTGCTTGAAGCAGACTCTGATGTTTACAAGCAATTTTATTTGGTAAAATGTGCTAATGATGCCCACAGAGAACAGGTTGATAAATAGGAAGGCTACAGAAGTCACAAAGCCAGCAAGGAAATCCCATGTTTTTCTTCTACCTTTCTTTTGCTTTATGATAAGATCTTACCTGTTGCTTCCTGCTCGGCAGGTATGTGCACATTCTGGTAGCACTTCTGGACATGAGTAGCTTAATTTTATTTCAGTCTGAATACCACCATTTGAAATGTTTAAAATTAGGCCAGGCAAGACAGAGATGAATATGCACAGAAAATAACAGTCCTCAGGGAAAAAACAGATGGATGACTCCAGGTAAGAGTGCTAGAGTTTCTGTGTTTGTTGAAGAGAGTGTTGAAGTGCTGAGAGGATTTTGAATTGCAACCTGTGCTTGCCCTTCCTGGTTAGCAGAGAACATGCCTTTCCTGCACTGGGGCACGTTGTTAGTATTTTTTCTCAGAGGGCAAAAGAGCAGTATTTAAAGGAAGACCATGTTCTCTGTGTCAAAGCATTTCCATGCATTGCCATCTGTGACTCGAGCAGAACTTGAGTTGAGTCACAAGGGAAGAAAACATGTGTGGTATTATCTAAATATCCTGGAGGTTATTGCTCTTCATTAATTCGGGAACAAATATGAGTTTAATGTAAAGGTCTCATGAGTTTTCCTGCTTTCCTAATGGCTTTCATGCTGTGAGATAACATTTTAGTGCAGACTAATGTTCCGGGTCTACCTGCTGCCTTCACTACTTCTGACCATAATGTATTCCTAATTGCCTGTGGAGGAATTAAGTTGAGGAGCTTTGGGGTGGCATCATACTGCTTTTTGTTTTCTAGCAATTGCTCAACCACAGATATAGCTTTGACCCTGGAGAAATAAAGTACCCCCATCCTTAAACTGAATGTGCCTATCTCCCTTAATCTCAAAGAACAGGAATTGTTTGCTAGCTGATAGAAGGGTGAACACATTCTCCACTAGGAATTGTTCATATGTCAGAGATAGCAGAACACAACTTTTCATTTCTTTTTCTTTAACTTGTGAGGGAGAAGCAAAAGACACTCCCCATCCTTTTACCAGAAGACTGACTTTTGCATTTATTATAAGGGTTTGCTTGTCTGCAGGCTATGCTTTTTTTCCTCCCTCTTGTGTTATTTACTCTGGTCTCCCTTCCACCTCTTACATCCTCCATCTCCAATTTCCTTTCTAACTAACCTGATATGCCCCTGTAGCACGTTCCAGACTGCTGTGTTTGTCTCCCCTGCGTGTATATGGCCATTGCATTATGCAAGTTTCCCAGGCTAACGTGGGACCGGTTCTGTTTCAGTGTCCCAGTCTTTCCTATGCATCCATCTGTGGGATTTCATGCAGTACCCACAGAAATGGTTTGGGTTTTTTTTTCCTGTTCTAAGTAGTTGCCAGTCCCATGTCAAATATTCAAGAAGGTGCTGCTTGCTGAGAGGAATATGTTTAAGTTCATTTGGGGATGATTCATATTCATGCCAACTATTCCTGTTCTTGCCCACTGTTGTGTGAAAGATTCTCCTCTTTCAGATGGGAAGTAATTTTATGTAACCCATGATAGTTGGGCAAACTTAATAGGAGCATTTTCGTGCAACTTAAGGTACAGGTTTTATAAGCTTGCAAACATTACTGGGTTACAGTAATGGTCTCCTTAGCATCTTCTGCCATGTTTAAGTGTTTCTTTCCTCTGCTGGCCAAGAGGAAGCGTGTAAGCCTTGGAAGGTAAGGAGCTTAAATGTGATTCATTCAGTGCCTATCTGGAAGTCATTATCTTCAGAGGATTTGTGATGATAGCTGATGCCATTTGCTGATATTGTAAAAGCCAAACATTGCAGCTGGAGGGGTTTTTTTTAGCTGGCAATGAAAGTTTATGGTACTGGAGTGACATTTTGGCAAAGCACCGCAATGTGTGTTTATGTCTGCCAGTCTCTATTCAGCAAAGCACTGCAGTGGGATGCTTAATAGGTATGAGTGCCAAACTGAAGTCCTGGATTGGTGTGGTGGTGAGGGTTGTATAAACTTCAAAATGATTTGGGACTGAAGTGTGCAGGAAACACGTCTCTGTGGAGAAATAGATTAATCTATAGTTTCAGAATATCAATCCAATGTCGTCTCCTAAAAAAACATAAACAAATAAACCCCACCTGTAGGTTAAGGAGAAGGAGGAAGAAAGAAAGAAGGCAGAATGCTTTTATTAGGATTACGTAATTATTAGTACTATTAGTGGAAAGGAAGTTTATGTGAGGACTAGTGATTATCAGCAAATACCAGTAGCATATGATACACGTTATTTTGGTGGCTATTTTTACCACCGATAGAACTTCCTAAAGAATCTGTGGGTTAATAAATAAAAGCTTGTACATAGTCTGTGGATGTCTGGGACTTCTTCAAAGCTGCTAGCACATAATGAAGGAGAAGAGATGACCCATCTTTCCTACAGTAAACTGTCATTAAACTGTCTGGCTCTTACCTGCTTTCAGCTGTGTTAAATCTGTCCCTTAGAGAAAGTTAAGTGGCCTGTGTAAGGATTCTTAACAATAATTTTTCAGGTTTTAAGTACTTGTCTCAAAGTGTTTCAAAAGCTTCCGTGATATATCTGGAGACTGCAGTTTGCTACTGGAGAAAGCTACATCGAATGTCTCAAATACATCTGAAAATTTAGATTGCAAACCCTTTTTTGCCAGTGGCTTGTCTAATGCAAAATACTCCCTGTGAGGAAACTGGAGGTGCAAGCTGCTAAAGTTGTCTTCTAAAAAACCATGCTTTTTGCAAGAGTGAAGCAGGCAGAGAACCTGATTCTGAAATGTATTGGACATATTGATTGCCCTCCAAGCTTTTGGTGTTAGCTTTCAGAGCTGTTTGCTCATGCTTTGTTAGCACATGCCCAGGAGGTTTGCCAGGCTTGGGTCAGAAAAGTCAAAATGAAGCTCAAGATGAGGAGACACAGCCAATAAAGAACTTTTTTTGCCCTGCTTAGTAGGTTAGCTACAAACAGAAAGAGGAGCAGTCTGTAACTGCACTTCTTCAGAAGCACGTAAACCAGGATTTGTGCCTTTGAAGCTGCTTAATCCCTCTGTCCCACCTCCCACTCCATCCTGCGTGGAAGGGGCATCACCTAGAGCAGCTGATACCCTGCCAGTATTATGTCAGCCACCTGTATTTCTTCTCTGGGGCTGTGGGACGAAGCAAAGGCTCTAGGCTTTTTTTGTCTGACCTTTGCTACACCTTTTCATTGTGAAATGTAATCCTTTCTTCATGTGCTATTATATGTAAAGAAGTATGTGGGGTTTTTTTTTTCTTACTAATTCCTTGTGATGATTTTAGATTCCAAAGGGTGCACTCTGGTCTAAACAGACACGCATTGCCCTGGAGTGGTGTGAAAAATTCAATTAAGGTGTCATGAGAGGGTCACTCATAAGAAATGTGTTCTTATCTGTAGAGACAGTATTTCTAACAGGGAGTGTCCATTCAAGCTGAAGAAGAGAAGATGCCAGTGGTTGAAACAAACTATCACATCTAAAGAAAATTATTTTTACAGCTAGAAATGCAAAATATGCTTGGGGAAGGAAATTACAAGGGCAACTGAGCTAGGGTAGAGAACACTTTTAAGACTTGGAGCTTCTTTTAATTTTGTGTGAGCCTTTAGGAAGGAGGCTGGAAGCTGTAAAACCTGTTAGCAGTTCTAGTATTAAGAACTGACTATGAGCTTTTGATTGCTTCTAATGTGGAGTATTTATAATTAATTAAGCTAATAATTTATAATCAGTTAATACTTTAAAGGTGTTGAAATGTGTGGTTTAATTCTAAGCATGTATGCAGTCACTGGCCAGTTTGGTAGAATTTATGTCCCAAATGCAGCTTATAGACGATAATGTGCACATGAAACACGCTTTACCTAATGAATATACTTACGGCAATTAAAAATAATAACATTACACTGTGGCATCAAACACTTTAGTTCATTACTTAACACCGAGCACATCTTGGCCATGTAAGAACTGCACTCTAAGATGCTTGTTTAACCTCTGTCTGACTTAGCTAATGCTTTGTGTAGTTGATCTGAATAAATGCTTCTTCTCAGACTCCTAGCAGCATCGGTTTTAATGGGTCGCTTTTAATTTTATGCATGCGATATTTCATCTTACAAATCCCTCAAGATATAACTGACGGAGTTCAGATAGACATACTGTATGTAAATTATTTTGTAGAGAAAGATCAGAGATCAAATGGAGCTGGAGGCTGAATTAGTTTCCCTCTCTGGAGAAAACTATTCTAACAGGTCAAGAGAAAAGTCACTGAAAAGGTGATGTAAATATGAATGTGTTTCTCACGGATCCTCAGATGGAAGAAAGATTTCTCCCCCACCCCCACCGCTCCTCATCCCTACCATGATCTTAGAAATTTGTCTGAAGTGCATTTGCTGTGATTGACTGTGCCGGACCAATGCATTTAGCAGTTAAACACTCTTCCTTGTCCACAGCATGGAGACAGAGCTATGTACTGCCCCGTTATGAGCATATATTTGCATAGCAGAAATTTAAAGGGTGAGGGTAGGAGGGAGTAGTAATGGCTGTTGTGATAGAGTGTAGCACAGGGTTGTCAGACCAACAGGTGAAAGATGGAAACTTCTACTAGGAGCTTTGTTTATGTCAGTTGTTTCCTTTTGTTTGCTTGGAATTTATAAACAGCTTCTTGAAATGAGGATGAATTTTTTTCAAACATTATTATTTCAAATAAATTTAATGTGTTTACTTTTTTAAAACGTAATTAATAGCTATTCTAGTAGCTTTGAATTGGGCATGTGTTCGCATACAGCTGACCTGCTGTCAAAACTGGAGTAGTGAACTTGCTTTTCACGGTCATCAGCATAATGTTTCCTTCATAGTCTATTTTTGGAAGGGGTGGTGTGCTCATCATTCACAGCAAAGGTAACAGATTTAGCAGTGCTTCTTTCCACCTCCTACACACCATCTATGCATCTATGAGATGGGGTTTTTAAGTCTTAGTTCTCTCTGCAGATTTGTCCCTGAGCTTCATTTCAGCTGTATGATTTATAACGTGGCTGGTTGGACTGCTGTAAAAGCCTGCTGTTGTGCAAACTGAGAAATAGGGGGGCCTGGGAGAAGTAATGAAACTGGTTTAAAAAGCAAACCTTAGGCCTTGCTTTGCAATCTATTTGGAGTGGAATAATCGCCTTGATGACAGTTAAGAAGAGGGCAGTGGATTTGTTCGTTTATCTTTTCCTATTCTTTGTTCCTTAGCTCAGTTTTACACCTCTAGATTTTGTGTTGTACATAATGGGAAGGGAAGCAACTAACCAGAAGCCTTTGCTGGCCTCCTGAAGAAGAATCAGGCTTAGCGATTCATCTTGGTATGCAGGCTATGAGAAAAGAACAGGGAGAACTATTGGTCATACTTGAAATAAAATGGATGAGTGTAGCTGGTCAAGGTGTCATCTCCAAGTTAGCATGTTCTACAGACTGGTAAGGACATTCAGTTGCTTCAGGTTTTGTTTGTGCATCTTGGGTTTAAAGTTGACTGGAGAAAAAGGTAACTGTTTTGACTAGGACAGATGGTGCTAAACCCAACCTGGCAGCATCCTTTGACAAAATGCTGTTGAAGGCTGCTGACACACCTTGTTTCTGCTGGTAAACCTTGTTAGCCTGGTAGTGTATTCTTTGTGCTAATTGTTACAAAGCCAAGTACGAAACTGTGTTATTTCAGATGGATTACAAAGTTGGTAGATAAAGTTTTCTCTTTAACTCTGTCACTGCTTCTCCCTGCAGCTCTGAAATTTGTGCTACCACTATATTAAACACCTTGATCGGTTCCACAATGCTCTTTATTGTTACAGGGAGAAATCAGAAAGAAAATTACCCTTATGTCAAGTGTTGTGTGTACAATTCGTAAACGTTCATCCCATGTCAGGATCTGTTCCTGTTTTAGAAATCTTATGCAAAGTTAGCCAAAGACTGATCATAGCTGTGGATGCTCTGTCAAAGGCTCTCTTGATTTCAGGATGAAGATGCACAGAGGATTAGGACCTGGTCAGAGTTGTCTGTGGAATGATAATGTTTCAAGTCTTTAGGTTTTTAAACACTGATTATTTTTTTTTATTTTCTTTTACCTTTTTTTTTTTTTTTTGAGAGAGAGAAAGCAAGCTCTTCCTTTGTTTTGAAAGTACCTGAATCATTTAGGTGAATGTGAGCAAGTCTGCTCAACAGCATTTAGTGTAACTCTCTAGGCAGGGCTTGGCGTTCATGGTCATATGCTTCTTAGTACCTCTGCCACCCTGTATCTGTTTTATCTTGTAGTAAGGGAAGGTTTACTACCAAACTATCCTTTGGGGGAAGAAGAGGCAGAAGGCAAGTAGTTCTATATCTAGAAGCACGTGTTGCTGTTCTAGGACATGCAACAACAGGTTTCTCTTTTACCTAGTATTGATATCTCCTCTGAAATGCTCTGAGGTTTTTCTCTGCATCCTCTAGCTAGCAGAAGTCTATTTTGTGGCAACAAAGCAGATGGTGGGAATGAGTTGGGTTCAGGAAGGATGGAAAGGCTGGGTAGAGGAGGTCTGATGGTCAGGGAACTTGGGGGGGGGCGGTGCGGGAAGAGTCGCCATGCATCAGAGAAGGCAGCTCTTTTATTCCCCTAACATTCAAGCACCATGAGGCAACCTCTTAACCCTGTTTTCTTGGGGTATGGGATGCTGGCACAGAACTCCCCTTCCAGAAATCTCTGCTTCTGCTCCTCGGCTGCTGGGAACAGGGAAGAAAAACGGCTCAGCCTATGATACGGGATGTGCAATGGATTCTACCTTTCTCTTACACCCAGCTGCTCATTTTTTGCCAGCAAAATAGTGGCTCTGAAGTCTAGCTGCCCTGGAACTTGAATATTTCAGCCTGATGTTTTGCCTTTTTGGCAAACATCAGTCATGAACATTAATCCTATGGAAGGAAGAGATTACATTTCAGATTCTTTTTTATAACCGCTCTGCATCAGTCCTAATGCTGATCCCATTGATAAATGCCAGGAGACTTATTGGAGCAGAACTTGATCAGTGTTGACTGCTTTTGAATATCACATCCTAACACTTAAAACTGGAGTTTTTGCATGTTCTGATTTCATTTAAAAAAGCAGGGCTTTTGAGTGTTTGTTTTTCAGGGACACAGATTCAGCTGAAGACTTTGATTTATCTGAAAGGACTTGTACAGTGTCCATCGTGTCATGTCCTCTTCTGCTGCTTTCCTGTCCCACCCTTCAATGTCTGAAGCATATTTTGAGCTGTGTGCAAACCATCACATCAGCCTAAGTGTTGCTAGATTCTGTGTTGCTGACATGTCACTAGCTCACCTAATTAGTACCCCTTACCCCAAGGAGAAAGAAAGTGTTATCTTGGGTTCAACTGAGTCAGATTCTGCGGATCTGGTATTTGAATGGGTTTGTAAGCATGAAGGAAGGAGAAAAGTAATTTTCAAAGATTAATGAGTTTAAGAAAAATCTACAGCTACACATCTTGTATGTGTTTATTAATTATCTAAGTTTAAAAAAATCTGAATACCTTCTAAAATTTCCAGTGAGTTAAAATCTGTTCATACTGGGCCTTAGGCAGTCTCTTGCAAACACTCTTGTGTCCTGTGGAGGAGAACTATCCTTTTGGTTTGCATGGGGTGCATAGTGTTTGACCAGCTATTTCATCAGTCTAGTGCAACATCATATTGTGCCATTATCTTCCCTGCTCCGTTGTCATGATCTCTGTAGCCATCCTGAGGAAGTAAAGATGACCACCTTGTATTGGTGGACACTAATCTGCCCTTCACCAGGATGGCAAGGGGAGTGACTGTCCGTTGTTGGGCACAATGCTGACACTCAAAGGAAATGCCAACAATTTCAACAGTGTAAAAATTTCCTTCTAAATGTTGTCTCTCCTCTTATCTATTTTTACTGTTTCAAGAGTGTTGCGTGTATACCACAGCTGTAACCACTTCCTGCGCCTGACCTCCCAGGTAGACTGGTAGGAGATCAGAACTGGACTGATGCTTTCCTGCTTTTCTTACAAATCATCAACATACAAGTCAAACTAGGTTTTTTTATTACCCTAATGCTCAGTTTCAGTTATTTAAATCTATCGAAGGCTACCTTGCTTGCCCAGGTGTAAACAGGTACGTGATTTTTATCCAGAGTGGCTATGCCGGAGAAAGATGAAGTAGAAGATGTAGTTTGGCTAGAAACATCTTTATTAAATATAGTGATGGTCCAAGAGAAATAAGATCTCATGTTGACTTTTGGGCTTTTCTTTACATTTAGCTGAGCATATCTGGCATTCAGGGAGAAAAACATACCTGTCATAGCATTTACTAAAGATTTTTCAGAAGGAAGAAAACTTGTAATAATTTGTAATTTTTGTTTTGACATGAACTGTCCACTGCTTGCAAAAATCACTTCAATGTAGCTGTTAAAATCATGACTGTGTTTCAAGCTACTGTACGTAGTATGTTAATGAAGAGCTTTACTGTGTTACAGTATGTCATCTGTAACGTCCCTTATTGTAAGACTGTCATGTAATTTCAGATTGTGGTATCTGAGTTGCATTGGATTGTTTTGGTTTTTTTAAATCTCTTCTGGAGGGGAGGAAGGACTTTGTCTGGCTCATCCCCAGACATTGTGGCCCGTCTTTCAAAACGCCCAACTATCTGTTGATCACTAGCTCTCTTTGTTAGAAGAATACATGGCGCTTTGACAAAATGTCATTCTGCATGTGCCACCATTTGAGACTGATTTGAGGGTGGGGGCAAAGAAGTGCAGAAATCCTGTTTATCTTTGCATCAGAGGAGCTATCTTTCTCACAATGAAGCATTGCATGAAGTTTCCTCACTTATTCTGGAGTGAGTAGCTAACAAAATTTCGGAAGCTACAGAAGCTTAGGAGTGAGGGAGCCTGACCAAGAAGCTCCTCTTTTGGCTGATGAATTGAACTGTGGCTCTCGAGAAGCACAGCCTGCTTCAGTTCCAAAATCAAAGGGCAGGAGACCAGAGTCCAGCACTTGCATGCTCTGTGGACTAGCGTTGGGAAGACTTGGGACACACATTTGCCAGTGGGGTGTGCATGAGAAAGAATTGTTCACTTGAGTGCGTGCTTCTCATGATCATCTTTGTCCGGGAGTGCTAGACAGGCTTAATTGCTTTAATACATTAATGTTAATACTAGAAGTGCATCAAGGGTAAGACTCTTCTATTCTTCAGCCACTCAGTAGTGCTTTGGTGAGCAGGTGAACTGAACTGTGGTCCATGGGGCTACTCAAAAAATAAGGAAGAATTTCAGCATTTGACAGGTTATTGCAGGAAAAACACGCAGAAGTGAATGGGCATATTGATAACATAAAATAATCTAAACTACATATGCAGGTATGTATGTAACTGGTGACGTGCAACTAGAGCATTTAGCAATGCTAGTACACAGTTTTGTAGTTGTTCTGATTAATCGTGTGCTTTCTCAGTCATCTAAGTAGACTGGCTACAAGGAGTGCATAGTTTCGTTCAGCAAAATCAGTCCTTGGGATATTTGATATTTCCATACAGAGTTTTTACCAGGTTTTTTTTGGACTCTGTCTTCAGAACAGTTGTGACTCATTTCTGCTTAGCTTTTACTGTTGGAGCAATGCATGCTGCAGTGTTCGAATTTTTGTTAATAATCTCGACCGTCATATGGTAAAGTTGTATATAAGAAAGAAATTATAGTAATTGTCCTTGACAAACAAACAAAAAAAAGAGAGTTTTGCCACCAGGCATTATTGAATAATGATTAGAAACAAGTTTCTAGAGAGTGGAAATAAATGGGGTGTGTAATTTTTCTGGCTTTAAAATGTGACATGAAAATATTTTGTTCTTTGTTCTTTGTATTGTTCTTGCATAGCATCTTGAGGGTTGTCGTCTCTACTTTAGTGGGGGAGTCAGCATTAGTCATCTGGGCAGGTGCTCCATTCCAGAGAAATCAAGAAATAGGTGGATAAGATTCAAATAGTACAGAGCAGCAAATAACATCATATTCTGGCTATGCAAGAACAGTGTTGGGGGCTGTTAAATTCATCCCTTGATCCCATTTGATATGTGTCTTTGTCTGCATGAAGAAGGGCTGTTTTGAGCATGTCAACTGTCCTATTTTGTAACATTGTTTCTTTGATCAACCCGGTATATCTTGTAGTTTGGCAAGATTTTATAGAAACTAGAATTTATTAGGGACAAGAGGGTTGGTGGCAGCTGGGCAAAGGCAGCAATTGAGTTTTCTTACTTCCTTTGACAGTAAGTTTTTGTCTCGCTTTTCTCAGCCACCTCAGCATGGACTGACACTCTTTGAGGATGAGTACAGCAAGGAAGGATGGGGCAAGACAGGAAGGGATGATATTGTCAGTCAAACCTACTTAACAGAAAAATTTGTGTTCCATTTACTTGGTGTTTGCTTTCTATTCTTCTTCCTGTTGAAGATTGTTCTGGACTTTGAGTACTTAATTATGCCATATAAACAGTTTTGTTTTTCAAGACTGTGTGGAGACTGAACATCTGAGATAATTTGGTGCATGGCCAGATTTCTTACTGAATACTCTATTCCACTTCTTGATCATCAGTACTAATATAATTGTGATATTAGTAAAAAGATTAAGAAGTAAAAAAGCCAGGGAGCAGGATGTTCTTGTCAGAGGGATACTGGATGGTTCTTCAGCTGTGAATATACAAAATAATGATTGGTCAAGCATTGCACAGAAGTGCTTCACAGTAAAAAAAAAAAAAATAGCACAGGTGTGAGTTGTGCTGTTGGACAGATCATCCAGACTGTCATGTGTTTGATTTCCTGGAGTACTATTGTATCGATATGCATTTAGTCTATTGTATGTGCCATGATCAGTCATGGCATATACTGCCTTTTAACTTGCTTTCCCTTACAAAAGACCAGCATATTTCCTACCCTGTACGCAGACTTTTTAACTCTGTAGTAAGTAATAATAATTTAGAACTATCCTGTCTTCCCCCCCCTCCGCCCCTGCTTTTCCCTCCTCCTTCCTCCTTTCCCAATCCAAGCAGTTTGGGTCTTCACTGCCATATTCTCTGGAATACAATAAGTTATTAGAGTCTTCTTCAGACTGCCAGAGAAGCAGACAATTATTGCAAAGTGAGTAGAGTTTTTGATCTGATACCAGATAGAGCAATCACAAGGCTGGTGATCTTTAGGTTCTCAAGCAGTTATTTTATGAGGACAGAATAGTAGCACACCCTATATTGTAGTCTTTGTCCTTCATGTCCATCACTGCATGTCCATCACTAGAAGGAAAGGGGATATTTCAGAAGAATAGACCTGCAGCTATTAAAATATCAGTGAGATGTGTGTGAAATTTTGCAGCAAAGTGATTACACTTTTAATTTCAGAGGAAGAATTTTGCCTTGCTTATTTTTGCTGTACCTTCTAATGCATACTAATTCTTTCATCCTTGTGATTTAAGTGTTATCTTAGTACTTGGGCTGTATTTGAAGTGTTTCCTACCAGAACACATATGCAGTAGCATGAGACAGAAGTACCATTCTGTGCATGTTTTTCTTGACAATGTCTTTCTTCTGTATCACATTATTCAGACAAGATTGGCTCAAGTGCCACATATAGATGTCTGTTTGAGAAAGGAGATGGGAAACTGAATTAAGTGTTCAGTGCCAGTTAGTATTTAAAGATACAGTTAAAAAGTACATATTCAGACAGTGTGAAGTGGCAACGCTGAGCTCCTATGTGACTCGTTTTGCTCAGTCCAGACATGATAGATAGATATAGATGCTGTAGAAACAACTGGATTTGTATGGTCCTAGTCTATTTTAGAAGATAGCGAGCATCATGAGTCCTAGTCAGTCTCTCAGCATTGACTGTATTAGCTTCGAGACCAATCCTTGTGGAGAATAAATCACTACCTCTTGCATGGCTGGGGAGGAGGATGCCTTGTGCCTTAATGGGTTGCATTGAGGGGGGGATGCACACAGGCCAGTGTTGGCCTGAAGCTGATGTGTTGATACTTCTCTTTCTGTACCTCTAATCCTGGACCAGACCCACCAAAACCACATTCCCCAATCACAAGGGATTGTCTTCTAAGCACTCACAGGGCTTCCCTCAAACCTAGTGTGAACTGACGTAAAAGCTTTTAAGTAAAACACAACATGGTTTTTAGCAGTCTTTGGGTGAAGAGTCCTGTGCTGTTGTCTGAAGTCGCACTGTATCCTGAAGAGTGTAGTTTGGATGGACAGAGGAATACAGTTCTCCAGGCTTTGTAGGTGTACTGCTCTTTTGCTTTGGGAGTTTTTTGTATTTTATCCAAGAAAAATATGCAACAGAAACGTAGCTCACTAGAATAGGGTCCTCAAACATTTAAACTGACAAAAATCATTAGTCCTTACACTCTAAGAGCATGCAGATTATTTCAAAGAACTTAAAAGCTAAATGTCACTTTTCATCTTCAGAACAGATGCTTCTAGTCTGTTGGAAATGCGAGGCAGGAAGCTTGGATTTCTCTTGCTCTTTGGGAGGCAGAAGAATATAAGCTACATTAATTAGTCCAATTAGTAATGTTGATGTCAGAGGTGGGAACCTGAACTGGCCAATTGTCTGCCAAACATAGACATGTATGTAAGGATAGATTCACTGCCTCAGTATCGATTTAGGCAGCTACAGGTAGTGTTTATACGGCTTATTGGAACATCCCCCAGGGCTTTACCAGCCACTATCTACACTTGTTAAAATTTGTCAGCACTCCTAAAGCATTTTAGAAACTGTGCTGTCAACAGTTTCTGAACACTGAAAGAAATCTTGATGCCATCTGTCTAGTAAAGAACAGACCAACCCTGATGAATCGCTTGTCCTCTTAAATTTAAACTAATTAAAATTTTATTTGGGTGATGACTGTTTGTCTTCAGCTTTTTAAAGATTAAATTTCTTACAGTAACAAGAAAACAAAGCTTGGTAGCAATCTCTTTGAACAACGTTTCTATTTAAAAGCTTCTAATGCAAAGGCAAGGGGGAGTCTCACGGACTAGCATGAAATTCAAATGTGACATTGAGTTGAGTTGTTCA
This sequence comes from Harpia harpyja, assembly GCF_026419915.1. Classification (NCBI taxonomy): domain Eukaryota; kingdom Metazoa; phylum Chordata; class Aves; order Accipitriformes; family Accipitridae; genus Harpia; species Harpia harpyja. The sequence goes on from NC_068941.1 coordinate 38,740,965, forward strand.
GACTCAGAGCTGCATCTTTTGGTATTGCTGCTTCAGAGTGTTCAGCATTGGGCCAGGTTTGCAATGTAGATTTAAATTGTTCATTGTGCTTCTTGAAATTACAACCATCACTGAGATGTTTGAAGTCTCTTATGGTTTTAATATCTTTGTGGATTTGGGAAGGAAAAAAATGGGGCTTGGTCTTCTATGTTGTCTGCTGAATTAAAAGGAAATGTTTGTTAAGTTCTGTTTGAGTCAAATCAGACTCAAATGGCTGGAACTTCAGTTAACGTATTGCCATAGCCTTATTTGTTTCTCAGGTCCAAAATGTCTAAAAATGAATGTATAAGAATAACAGCTGTAGTTTGTCTGTCTGGAAACTATTCTGTGTAGCTGCTGTTGTGGGTTTTTTGGTTTTGGTTTGCTTTTTTTTTCCCCTGGGGTGAACGAGGTCAGAGTGAAGGTATATTCAACTGGGGATGTGATAGCAGGCTGAGAAATCCCTCTGTCTAGAATGATGTTTTATAACATGAGACATGTTTCATACTCAGCAGGCAACACCATCCTGTTGCTGTAGAAGAGCAAATGATTCAATTCCTGATTATAAACACCCAAGTAATTCCTGGGAATGACAGCAGTGAGCATTCAGTATTAAAGACAGAAATAATTTTCCTCCTCAGGGGCAAAAGGGGAGAATTTTGAAACAAAGGCAAAACAAAAAAAAAAGGGATGAGTGTTCTGTAACTTCTCTACCCCCAGCAAGGGTATTTTTCTTACTTGATAGTGGCGCTATTTGTGATTTCAGTTGCCATTAGCTTGAGTAGACATTGATCTTACAGTAAAAAAAAAAAAGAAAAGCGCTTAAGGACATTTATCTACAGGATTATTCACTCTCAAGTGAATGAATAGTATGAATATTTGCAGGGATATTCACCTTCAATGAGATATGGTAAGTATCAGGAAAAATAACAGCTGAAGCAGTCTCTACCTTCTTGAGAACTTCCCACCAACATACTGGAATCAATCACATGGTGGAGATGATTAACAGCCTTATGGCTTTTACAGTTATCATATCTCTTTTCATATCCACCGTGGACAGAAGTGACCTTTGACACATTCTGAGTTCTTGTACTTTCCCTTCTGCATGTGTAAGCTGTTTTGAACACATTGCGTTGTATAAGGGAGCCGTCCCTGGCCACTTTCTTTTTTCCCTTCCTGGTGCCTACTGACTGAGAGAAAACTTCTTCATCTTTAAGGAGTCCCATTGATTTCCTAGGGGCATGAGTAGGTGCTACAACAACTATCCATCCTCCCCCTCCTTGGAAATTAGCATTAGGTGTTTTAGTCCCTTTGCTCATAAATGCATCAGATATAAGAACCTAAGAAGAGCTATAAACGTTGGTGTGGCATGGGAATCTCATCTCAAAGATGCAGGACATGCGTGGTATGGTCTTACTCCACAATATTCTCCCCTTACCAGCAAGGATTTGCAATTGGGGGACTTCCTAACTCAAAGGTGCCAGTAGGCTGTATGAAAGGTGCTATGTTTCCTATGATACCCCTCAACTTGTCCAGTGATTATTTGAATTCATATAACCCTCTGCAGCCACAATATCCTATGGTAAGGTTTTGATCATGGCACTGCTGATTTTATTTGATGTCCTTCAGTTTTCATCTGTGAAGACAGCTGACCTATCATTCCTTATCATCTCTGTGCTGTTTAGCAGGTAAAGGTCAAGTTGGTGATCAAAAAAATATCAGATCTGAGCTCTTTCAGTTGCTCTTCATCCTGATATTTTTTGATGTTAACTGGGTTTCTGTTTTTATTTGCACTTCCTGAAAAATATTCACGTTGTAATAAAATGAGAGAGAAGGGGAAATCCTACATTTTTATGTAACTAACTCATTCAGTGGAGCTGTGTTTTTGTTGTCATAGACTGAATGATTATAAGGAACTGAAAAAAAAATTATCTATCTTGGTCCTAGTAGCCATCTTTTTCCTATAATACATTTTCTCATGCTTATTTCGAGACTTTGTTATGCAGAAAAGAAATTTCAGCTGTTCTGTCCACAAATGATGTGTGAACAGATTTCAATTTCCATGAATTTGCCCATTATTCAAAATTATTTGGCTGTTCCAGCCTATTGATTGCTCTATCTGTTATTTGCAATTTGTTATTTGTACTCTGCATTTGGTCACTGATTGTGCGTAATGTTCCTGCTCTTGGATAGAAAGTCTTCCAAGCTCACAAAGCCTTTTTGAAGGGACTGTGCAAATACTCTGGCAAATACATTAGTGCATGCATATTTGTAGTGGCTTTTCATATGTATGATAATAGAATGTAAATAAAAGGAATGGTGAATGCAATTGAAATGGTTATAAGAATTGTGTTTGTACAAGTCTTCTGGAATATTTTGTGATGGATTAATGTTACTGCAGCTTCTCCTGGATACTTTATAAAATAGGTGTTGTAAAGACACTGTCTTCAAATTTCTCTTTCCTATGCACCGTTGAGAGAGAAATTCATATTGGCTATTTCTACATGATAAGCCTTAAGTTATTTTATACTTTATTTAAAATTAAAAAAAAAATCCATACCACTTAGTCCCAGACAAATTGCATGCAACTGCTACTGTCTCAGGAATGTTCTGGTGCAATAATTTGGACATCCGCTTATTTAAAAAAAAATTTAAGACTAAGCAGTGTCTTTCTATGGAGAGCATCATCACAGCTGATGTTGGAAATTTTGGTGGGAAAGGGAATCTGCCATTGTGGGTATGTATGGGCATTAGCTGGATGCTTCTTTTGTAGGAGACTTACTGAGATAGTTAATTGTGCAGACCTTTAAACTGTTGTCATTCAGTTTCAGACTTAACAGCCAGAAGTGAAGGGGAGAGGTGACATCTCTGAGCTGTCATTTGGGTCTTTCTGTAGTTTTGAGCACACGTGTATGTAACAGTTACACTTGACTCATGTTTTCAAAATTTCCTGATAGAAATAGTTTTTTTTTTTTTTTTAAGTGAAACTTTAGGCTCGTGAACAAATACAGATAGGGCTTCCGGGATAAATTCTGGAAGTTTTGTGCTTGAGGTTCAGTTTCTAGATTTTTGTGTTCCTGTTCTGCTGCCAGTATTCAGAATTCCTTCCACTGCATTACCACTTCTAAATTTGTGACTAGTACACTGTCTTTTCTGTCACAGATCTTTAAGGAAGATGTTTAAAAAAAAAAAAAAAATCCGTTTAGTAACCAATGAGGCATCTTCCTTCAAACTGAAACACTGTCAATTTTCAGTATTCTTTCTTTTCAGCCTTTCAGTTTTAATACAAAAGGCCTTGTTTTTATTCAAATCAGTTTGAATTAATTTTTTAATTAAGAATTTGAGGTACAACATCAGCTGCTTCATTAAAATCTAACTATATTAATTCCACCGTGCCCCCTTAATCCACTGATTTTGCAATTCTCTGCAAAAGAAGTAATCTTGTCAGACAAGATTTGCTCTTGTGTTTTGTTGCTTGTGATTCTGTTTCCCTCCAGGCCCAGGATTTTCAGCTGTGTGTAATGTTGGCCTACATCTCTTTCCAGTGCAGTCAGTGGGAGACTTACTGATCTGTTCTGTGAGAGCGTCTTTGGGGCCTGTGTGGTGTGGTTCTCAAATCCCCACCCTAGATGTCTAATTTTTTGTCCATGAAGTGCCAGAGTACCTTGTGACTCTCTGTGGTTGTTGGTTGACTTTCACTGACGCTTATATTAGACCACCTGAAGATCTGGTCAAGTATTCAATAGAAAATTTGGTAGGGAGGTAACTAGACTTTCAAAAAAACATGATATTTCACTTCTAGGTGTTTTTCATTTTATTTTTTGGTTTTGTGGTTTTTGTAGTTTTTTTACATAGGCTTGTTCTGGTTATTTTACTCCCTCCTCTGAAGCAACTGGAGGGAAGGTTGCCTTCAAATGTGGTGTTCTTACGTTCTCTCTAAGGCTATGAAAGAAGAGAAGCAGTGTTTGCTTGAGAAAGTGGAATAACATACCCATTTTAGCTTTTTAATGATGCAGTTCTCTCCCATCAACCTCTTACTCTCTGTGCAATGGGAGCCTATCCTTGGCAGTGGAGAAAGCAATTCAGCAAAGCTTTATTTGCAGATAACTCTACAATTTTGACTATTTCCAGGTAAAGGAAACTTAAATTGCTGGTTGTCCTGTTGTATTTTAAAGAGCACCAACTAATTACTTTGCTTTGTTCTCAGCAGCAATAAAATAAGTGATGTCATTTTAGCATTAAAAATTAGGACACTGTCCAAGGCAATTGTTGAGTGACCCATAATTAGGATTCTAACTTCAGGGTGTCTAATTTAAGATTAATTAGAAGTGCCTTAAAATAGGTATTTCTAAAGTGCCTCCAATTGGGCTTCTCAGTGTTACTAATTCTGAACCACTCTTAAATGAACATAGGCTTGGCCAAAAAGTCCAACAACAAAAATTCCTCAAGCCGGTGATTAAAACCCCACACTCCACCCAAATGCGTGCCATAAATAAGTGACATACTCCTACCATGACAAAATTAGTTGAGGAGAAAAAAGGCTCATGGTAAAACTTGTAAATGTCATCTTTGTTAGCATGGCGCATGTAGGAGCCTTTTCTAAAAAGGAGGATTCAGTACTATGTGAATAGATGAGTACAGTATGTAAAGACTCGTGAATAACATAGTAACTCTCAGTCTTGCATTATGCAGTATGTTGTTGGGAATGCTATTTCTTGCTGTTTAATTTCTAAGACATACTGTTCCACCAGCTACAATGCAGCACTGAAATTATTGCTGCTTTGGGGAAAAGGAAATAAGGCCATTGGTTTCATTTGTTTGAGCCTTTGAGAAAGATACAATTCTGTTGTGTTCAAAACAAATGTTGTACAGAATTGTCAGAGAGTCTGGGGACTCCAAGTACGTAACCACACAACTACAATTTAGGACAGGTCAGACAGAAGCTTTGTTCACTATGGTCACAGTGGGGAAAACATTGGACAGCATCTCCCCCTACGCGTCCATGTGCTCTGCCAAGAGATTGCAGAGACCCAACCCATAGGCTGTTTCAGAAAAAAAGAAAGGTGAGGAAAACCAATCATTTCAGTGTTAACAAAGCCAGGTACCCATCGCTGGGAGGGATGGGCTCCTCAAGTAGCTTGCTAACCACCACAATTCAAAGAAGGAATGAAACAATAAATAGCGTTACAATGTGGGGAGATGGCTTTTGGTGGAGCCCATAGGAGTGGCACAGCCGGTACTATGCTAGCTCAGAAGCTGGGAGTTGCAAACCATCCCACACTGTTAGCTTTTAGTCAAAGGGAATGTTCTTTTATGTAGGATAAACTTCTTAGCCAGATCCCTCAAATCTTAAATACTAATAATTTTATCACCACAGAGTGACTGAGAGAAAACTTAGAGAATTTAAAAACACAAGATTTTTCTAAAGGCTGTAGCTATAGTCACTAAAGCATAAGGAATGATCTGTATTGGGGAAGTTCAGGAGATGTGTTGTTCACTATGTTGGCTTAATAATTTCTCTGTACCTTTGCTGAGAGTTCAGCACCTTTTATGTTTCAATTAACTTGTTCCCCATTAAAATACATTTTGATACATAATTCTGCAAGGAAGTGGTTTTATTGTGGTTCTCAGTGATTTCTTCAAACAACATGAGAAACACTAAGGATTCTGACTGAACAAGAATCAAAAGACAAATTGAGAGTTAGAACGAGGATAGCAGGGAAATGAAAATTGGCTACAACGTGTCAGAAAACTCTTCTGTGAGCAACCTAGTGAGTTATGACTCCTGCTGGAAATTGCACCACTAAAATCTGGGATTGCATGTTCTGCCAGCATAACCCTGCTGTGAGCAACCTGAATTTGGAATCAGCTACCTGGTGAAGCATTGCCCTAGAGCTTTGCTTTGGTGGCATGCCTACCAAATCTCCCGAGGAGGAGCTCGCAAATGGCAGGTGATATGCTTAGCCGCACTTTGAGGACTCAGCTTTGGATTTTCCTGCAGGAAAAGAAAATAAACTTACTTAGTCATTTGAGCAGAAGAGAAGCCAGTACTGTTGCATGCTCTCCACCTTATTATTTTTTTTTTTTTAAGGGCAATGGACAGTGGTGCCAGAGATTATAGAAACAATGACAGAGAGTATATTTCCTGCAATGAAAGACTGAGGATAAGTACTTGGTGGGCTATGTTTCTGTGTTTGAAAGATCAGCATGGCGGCAGAATCAATATCAGAGTTCGTAACCTACACTAAATAATGAGGGGATGCAGCCAAACCAGCTATATACAACCTGTGGCTAAGGTAGTGATGGGAGCAGCATACACTGGAAAAGCAATCTGCATTATTCCAAAGAAGGACAGCACGTGAAAATAAATAAAAAACATTGGTTCAACTGGCAAAAAGATAAAAGCAGTGGCAGCATATAAAGTGATCAGCAAAGACCCAGCAAGGTATCCAATGTGGAGAATGTGGCTGAAAAACAGTTCAAGGCTTCCTTTTTCCCAGCAACAATTGATGTTTTGGAGGGCAGAATAAAAAAAAAATTTAAAAAAAAAAAAAAAAAAAGGAATATTAATCCTGAACAGCATTATCTGGGTGGTACACAAACTTTTGTACGGCTCCCACTGAACACCTGTTTAAATGAGGAAAATTTTTTTTCTCTATGTAAGATTCATGTCCTTTTTCTCTGCTGAGGACTGGGAGGGTGCCGTGTATGTGAAGTACACGTGGATAAGTTTTCTTCATAGAAGACAAAGGAGTTCAAAGGACAGTTATTTGTAGGATGAAACTGAGGAAGACAGAACATGCGAAGGCTTTGTCAAGGCCTTGACATGAATTGAAGTGTAGTTATGAAGCTGGTGAATTTTGGGGATGTAATCATTAACAATTAGATGTTTTGCCCTTGGAAACAAGCAGTCAGAGAAACCGACAATAATGCACAACAACCTGCCTGATGGCAGATGAGCACATAGTCAAGAGAAGTTCCACAAAAGTATGGGAAGTGACATTTGCAGTTGGTGACCCTGCCGTGAAGTCTGTGCGTCCTCCCAGGATGTCAAGAAAAAATCAGAAATTAATATTGTATTGTCCTGCAGAAAATAAGTAATTTCCATGAATTGTTCTGGTGGAAATGAGGACAGTGACATTCAGTTAAGAATTACTGTAGGAAGCAGGGAAGAAAATTCAAGGTTGAATGAATGAAGTGAAGCTTTTTCCAGGTTCTTCCAGTACCAGTTGTAAATGAAATGGCTGATACTGAACACAAGCTGCTTCTATAACAAAAAGGATCACTGAAACAATTTCCATGAAAGTAAGATACCTTAAGGGCACGTTGCTAGGCAAGATTAATTTTTAACTCTCGAGCTTAAAATGCCTGGGATGCATTTTGAGCTGCTTTGAAATTTGGATCCATGGACAGAGGCTGCTGGAAAAGTAGGAGGAATGGTTCTGCTCCATCATAAACTTCTGGTGGCTTTGTATTGAATCACTGAAGATCTTATAAGCCCTGTTTCCCTACCTGTAAAGCTTGTAGTATGTTTCTGCCTTCTCTATGTAAAATGTAAGAGCTTAGCATGCTGCTGTTATAAGCAAGTTTAAGACTTCCACAGAGGTTAACATCAGCACAGTGTTTAGTAAAGCATTCAGAACACTAAAATTCATGGATGTAGTTGACAGAGGTGTATAGACTGTGTTTGATCTCAATTTAACGCCATGGCAGAGCTTGACCACCACTCTTCCCAAAAGTCATTCCTGTGCAAGACTGGTTAACACTGGCTATTTTGTGCTGGGTGATCTATTTGCCAGAAGGTGATTAAGTGAAGATGGAGTCCCCCAATAACTGGGGCTCATAGGTAACATAGCTATTATCATAATGATAACACTAGAAAAAAAAATTGAAGCATTACATGGAAGTGCTGGGAAGAGGGCTTGAATGTAAGAAGGTGACTGAAGCTGTCTTATTAGCTTTGGGGTTTTTTTTTCTCTATTTCCTTATTGGTTTTGAGTAGTTGAGAGATCTGTTTTCCTCACTTAGTTCACATGTTTCCCATCAGAAACTCTAGAGGAACAGAGCCATTGAAAACAAGGACTTAATGGTTTCATCAAAGCTGAAGAGATTTGATTGAGACATTTCCTTTCATTACACCATGGAAGTTGGATTGAGAATGATAGCTTTTGCTAGTTCATTCCTTTTCATATTGATTTTACACAGTAAGATCTTAAGAAAGTGTTTTCCTTGCTATCTACACATTTTGTTTACATGTGTTCTCGTCTTTGTTTTTATACCAAATTCTTAGATGCCAAATAACATAAATAGAATTATTTTCCATATTTAAATAAATAATTGTTTTAAAGAAGGAAAATAAAAATAAATCTACACTACTAATTTGAACAACACTATATACGTGTGAATACCAGGATAAATTTCTTCTAAAAAAAAAAAAAATTTTTTTTTTTTTTACGTTGATAGGTTAGGAGAAAAGAAGGATACTCTTCCTCTTCGTACAGGTGTTGCTGGGAAATGGCTGTATGGGATCTCTAATTATTCCCACTTTGCAGGCAAGAACAGGACACCTGCTTTGACTTTTGGCCTCAGGAAAAGTTACTACAAAGCGTCAGGACCATAGATTTTACCTGTGGCAGTGACTCATTCTTGTTTTTTCTTGCGGTTCTTCTGTAGCTATTTGCTAGGAGTTTGTGGACTCTGCTTACATGGTTACTCTTAAAAACCCCTTCCTCTGCTCATCCTCACTGTCCACCCACCTCTTCTCTCCCTCCTAGAACCAAGGATGAGATTTCCCCATGGCTCACCACAGGGTAATTGAAGGCTTGGGGATGTGGAAAAAGATGCTGCCACTGGCTCTGTCTACAGTTGCTGTAGGACTGTTTCCCGAAATGATGATGCTTTCCAATATCACTGCTGTTTCCTAAGTACTTTCACCTGCACTTTTTGTGACCATGCAAGTTAAGAATTTTGGTAATGCTAGAGGAATCCATGTGATGTAGATAAGATGTGATAAGGCTGACAGCCTCGTATTTTGCTTTTTATTATCATTTCTGAGCATCCGAGAGTATAAGCCTAAGAGACAAACGACAGCTCTAGTCCTGAAAAACTTGCAACCACAAAGCTTGATCCAAAACTGACTGAGCTTTTGGAAATAATGCCGCTGACTTTGGATCTGGGCCTTTTGCTCAACGCCAAGCACGTTAGCCTTATGTGGTTTTGATCAGGTAAAATATAAACTTGAAAAAGTGCCAATATAATAGATGCTTGTTTTCTTCTTAGAAAGCTATTGCAGTGTGGGAGCTCAGTAATTAGTTCAAAGATGCCTTCTGAATGTGTGTCGGTGACCACTGTTAGTAGCAGCTGTCGAATGTTGCCCAGGTGGTCATTTGATCTGATTTGTAGTAACTTAAAAAGATGGATTCCTGCACGTGTCAGACATTTGTCTACTCTCCCCCTAACAGCTGTACTGGCAGTAGAAGCCAGAGATCAACCAAGCAGATCATCTCATGGTCTTCTCATTCTTAAAATTAATGGTTAAAAAGTAAACATAATTTAAATGATTGATTTAGATGATCTGCACTGACAGATATATAAATAAAAATCTGGCCTGATTTTCAGAAAGGACTAACTAAATAGGATATTCTTTGAGAAATAGGTTTCTAAAAGCTGTCTTGTTTTGAATATCCAACCACCCTCTGATAATTCATCCAGAAGAATTCCTTACAGGCCAGTTACAAATTCTTGTCTTCTAGCAGAGTTACTTGTAGTGGATAAACTATAATCATAGAATTGTCTAATGTTTAGGCAGTTCTGCTTTACGGTAAACTTAAATTATATTGCAAAAAATAATATACCTGATAACATTTCAAATTTTCCATTTCCGGTATATTTTACACATTTTGCCTATGTTTTCTTAATCTAGTGTTATATAATTAGGAACTTCTGGGTTTGGTGCTGTAAGTTTTATTTGACATATCAAATGTTTTAATATTAATTTTAATATTGCTGTTCTATCAATTTCTTCATTTCCTACTGTGAAGAAACATAGCTCAGTCCACGCGGCACCCAGGAAACTTCTGTGCACAAAACTGGGTAATAAAAATGACAACAAATAAAGAGTTGATACTTAGAAAATAGGCTGAGGCTTGCAGCTGTGCAGCAGGAAAGCACAAAATTCATTAAGTAGTTAATGAGCTCAGTGGTTTTAAGTGTGGGGGAGGAATGGTTTTGTTTATTGAGGTTGGAATCTCGACAGCGAAGGAGAGGGGGAGGTAACTTTATAAGAAACATTCAAATGTTCTGAAATCCTGGTTTTCTCCTGGCTCAGGGGAAAAAACCTGTAACAGTTGTAAGGAAATTACTAACTGCACTATTTCATATTGGAAAATATAGAAAGCAAAAGACATGCAACTCTGAAAATTGCCTCCCATGAATCACACTGCAAGAAACACCAGGACTTGGTTCTTGTAAAGGACCATGTGTGTGCTTGGGTTTGTTCTTGTGTGTGGGTATGTAAACTCAAGCGTGTGTATACAAAAATCCTGACCAGGATTAGGACATCGGGGTGCTGTTGTTAAAATAAGTGGAGCTCGTGGGTACTGTTGGTTTAAACTTTCTTGTGGAATCACCAGTGCTTGGGCTGAGCGAGGGTTGTGGGGATCGGGGTCACATCATGTTCCTTCAAGCCTGCTTGCACCAGCTAGCTAGGCTTCTGCGTATTTCTTCCTTAACACATATGGCATCAAAATAGCTTCTAACCTGAGGGAAAGTACTCTTGTTTTCTTGCTGTGATAGATGTTGTTGGTGATACAGGCCTTACATGAATCAGATATTAGTCACGGAGCATTCTGCAAAGATGCAGGCTGTAACTTAGCATGCAGAGAATGGAGTGATTTTACGTAGTGCAGCCCCTACTTTCTAGTTGAAACAGATGAGCAGGATGATGGGATTAAAGACTTAGGATCTTACTAAAGGCCAAGCAAGGCTGGGGCTGAGGTTTTGGTTGGCACCTATGCCAGGGATGCAATGGGGAGAGAGCAGGGAGTACTGTGTGCATTTCCCAGGTGCTGGCTACACCTAAAGGGACCCAAGTCACTCAGGTCCCAGCTCAGCTATGCCGAGTCAGATGAAAAGCACCTATGAGCAGCACTGCTTGGGCTGCCCTTCTCTACCTGCCAGCCAAGGATATGCTGGTACCTCTGCAGTGCCTACGGGGCTTGTTGTGAGCTGCACCCTGGTGTCAGCAGGCAGTGGCTGTGACATACTTTCTGTTTCAGAATAGCAAAAACCTTCCTCACTTTACATAAAAATAAAAACCGTGTGAAGCAGCTGAGTAGCATGTAATCCTGATTGATAGTGTAAAGTTGGCAGGAGAGGCAGAGCTTTCACTCCTTTCTCCTAGACGCTAACGCGGGCTGTGCTTGGATGAAGAGGGAAGGAGACTTGTGATTGATGTGTGGTTCAGTGTTTGAGCATTGCCTGGCTTCCAAAGGCAGAGAGTTCAATTGTTTTCTCTGTCAAGAGCTATGCCAATGTAAAAATGGCGCTTGCAACAGGATTTTTCAAATGTTCTGTCGTCATAGGTAAAACCAGATTTTTGAGAGATTCAATATGCTACCCTGGATCTTAAGTCTGATTATCCCTTTGGTACTCCTGTGGAAGCTGAGCTACTTTGAAAAATAGTCCCTGGAGTATACTTAATATCATAATAAATTTTACCAGTCCACATGTCTAAATAGTTTTAACTCACTTTTCTGAGCTTCTGGCTTGCACTAGTTTTCTCAGGCATCAGGTGGATTGGATTTTTTTTTTTTTTTTAAATAAAATGCAAGTATGTAATATTGATTATGGGAGCTGAGAGCATAAGAAAAAACACCCAATATCATGAGGAGGGTGACTAACGTTGGCAACACTGGCAATGCTGATAGACGTTAAAAGATGGAGAGCAGATGGCGTTTCATGATTTTTCAAATCCTTTGCTTATCATGGTATCTCTAATGTAGCCCTTTAAAGAACATTACCTGAATTTTAACCTTTTCCTTCTCTCACAAGAAAAAAAAGTGAGAATAATCATAATTTTTTGAATGCAGAGACTGTGTTATAGTCACATCTGGTAATGTCACAGCATGGTACCTAAAGCGTCCCTGCGTGTGTACAAAGATTTGTTTGCACTTGGAAGGCACTGCTTTGTATCAGCAGTGAGCATTTTATTTTCAACTTTTCCCTCCAAAACTTCCTGAAGAAAACAGAAATTGTAAGTAAACATGGCATGCCTATGACTTCAGAACCATGGCAAGCCTCTAGGATTATTTGGCTTTGTAGCAGTACAAAGCTCATAACTCCACACTTCAAGTGAACCTCAAGAAGCAGTCTGGGAAGCAGGTTGCCCAGGGGAGAGACTGGGAGCCAGTTCCTGCTGTGCAGTTTGTAAAGAGCAAGCATCAAAGGGCGGTTTTTGCTTGTGAACTTTACAGACTTCGAAATAGGTTTTTTCTCAGCAGTCATGTGGCACTGGGAGAAAACAACTAACTACACAGTCTAATAATTATGGGAAAGGAAAGAAATGTCAGAGAAGTGCTGGCAGATCTATACTATCCCCAACCTGGCAAATGCAGAGTTAAATCTGGCACTGAATGTGGAAAGCTTGAACAGATTCTGTGTGTACCATGAGAGGTTATGATAGATGTCTGAGGAAAGATTATATTTAGAAGTCAGAGAGGTACTGGTATAGCTCTCTGAGAAACTTCATCCCAAATGTCAACACGGCTTTTATAGTAAAAAAAAAAAAAAAAAAGTTTTAGTTTAAGGAAATTTTTCAGAGTATGCTATACTGGTGGAAAAACTGCATTACGAGAGTTGGTGCTGGTATAGACATATCAATAAAGACAGACTGGTTTCACGATCCCAGTATGTACAACTAATCCAGCAAAACTTTCCAGTGGAAACTCAGTCTGGGATTTCCTTTCTGCAGGGTGAGTTCATTTGGCATTTTGGCAAGCTCAGCAGCTAGAGTTAATTACTTTGTTAAACTCCCATGTAGAAAGACAACTTTTAATTTGCAATTGGTTAAATATGGGCTGTTGAGCAGTGTCAGATTGCTATGACTAAAGCAATGTATTGTGGAAGGGGATAAAAAGTTGTTTTATTTGAACTGGAAAGCTCTTTTAGTGTTTTGATAAGTACTCTTACTGTGCTGGGACACTTAAACACCTACTGGCTAGTTTACCGAGATTTCAAGTCTCAGGGTCAGCTAAAATGTAGAATTGAAGTGGTAGAGCAGCAGCATCGATGTTCCCCAAGCTGGAGTGTTGAGTGATATTGCAGATTTGGTCAGTACTGCATTTTGGTAGTCTTCAACTACCAGGCCGGCATGCTGGAGGAGTTGTGCTGACAGCCATCCAGCAGCGACCATAGGGCTTGGAGCAGGGTAGGTGGTCCTTTGGGGACATGGAGGAGAGAAGCTTCATCACTTCCAAAGGTCTGGCCCCTTGGGCCAGGACATCTTCCCGTGTAACGGCAGGGGACCGTTCATTGCAACAGGTCAGTCCTGACTGGCCTTGGAGGACTGCTCTTACCCAAGGTGAAAAGCATGGTGAGATGGGGATGGTGAGGTCCTCACTGAGGGGTCATCTGCCAGAGGAGCTGTGACTTTGAGGGGCAGGCAACACATGGCTGCTGGGTTTGCGGTTTGTGATCCTAAAGTGTAAAAAAAAAAAAAAAAAACCAAAAAAAAAAACCAGAAAGGGAAACAAAATGTGTTTCAGGCAGAAAAGCGAAGCCACCTGAGACGTGAGCTCAGCTGGGCTGGGAGTTTTGACAGCTGTGGGCTGCCACTTGCTGCGATGAGCGCAGGTCTCAGGCTGTTGTCTGACAGCAAAATGTATCACTCACATGTAGTACGTATAAAAGTAGGTTGTTTTCTGTGCTCAGCCACATCTGTGCCAGAAAGGTATTTATTTAGGAAGGCAAGAGGAGGAATGAATGCTTTCTTTAGGCTAGCCACGGACACTTGTCCTGTGGAAGGAAATTAAGAGTGGTGTTTCCAAGACACAAGTGCTAGGGAATTACCCACTTAGCCTGGTACATCCACTTTTAGTGGTGCTATAGGCTTTTGTGGGTTCAACCTGGCAGCCACAGAAGAAGCTTTCCCCTTCCTTTGTGGAGAGAGCTCTATGCAGAGATCTGTGCCTTTGGCTTGACTGAAGCAGACCACTTGAGCTGAAGTTAACCAACTCTCTAGGAACTGGTGCCCCAAAAGATACAAACAAGCTTTTTCAGTTGATGTCTGGGTTACTTTGTTGATTTTTTTAATATTATTATTATTTCTATATATTCAGAAGGTCACGTATTTCCATTTTTCTTGCCTGTCACACCACAGGGAAATATTCCTGATATTAGACATTGCTAGTTGCTCATTGCAGAGTGACAACTGAGTTACCAAATCAGTTGGTGCTGTAAAGCTTTCAGATAAAGCTGCAAACATTCTGCCTTGACTGTATGAAGGAAGCAAAATGAGTGAGTATTAATGGAAGTTAGAAATATCTGAGAAAATATTTGTGGTTCAAGAAAATTTTTCTGCAAGGTTTTGGACCACATGCTCAATGACACCTATTTTTTTGTGGCCCATTGTTATCAAACCCGCATCCCTCCCAAACAGATGTATATCACTATAGCATTTTCTTTTCCTCTGAATTTACACTCTTGTGGCTTAACCCCAGTCGGCAACTAAGCCCCACACAGCTGCGCGTTGACTCCCCCCCAGCAGGATGGGGGAGAGAATTGGAAGAGTAAAAGTGAGAAAACTCATGGTTGAGATAAAGACGGTTTAATAGTAAAGCAAAAGCTGTGCACACAAGCAAAGCAAAACAAGGAATTCATTCACCACTTCCCATCGGCAGTAAGGTGTTCAGCCATCTCCAGGAAAGCAGGGCTCCACCACGCGTAACCATTACTTGGGAAGACAAACACCATCACTCCAAACATCCCCCCCCTTCCTTCTCCTTCCCCCAGCTTTATCTGCTGAGCATGACGCCATATGGTCTGGGACATCCCTTGGGTCAGTTGGGGTCAGCTGTCCCAGCTGTGTCCCCTCCCAACTTCTTGTGCCCCCCCAGCCTCCTCGCTGGTGGGGTGGGGTGAGAAGCAGAAAGGGCCTTCGCTCTGTGCAAGCACTGCTCAGCAGTAGCAAAAACATGCTCGGCATTATCAACACCGTTTTCAGCACAAATCCAGAACATAGCCCCATACTAGCTGCTATGAAAAAATTTAACTCTATTCCAGCCAAAACCAGCACAGCTCTGAAGCTTCTCAGATAAGCATTAGCACTTTAAAAGCTCAGTTTTATAATCTGGAGGTGGAAATTGCTCACCAGATTTAAAACAAAATAAAATAAAATACAACCGTTTCAAACTGTCTCAATGAAAAGCAGTTATGATGGATGTGTGTTGTATTTTAACCCCAGCCAGCAACTAAGCACCATGCAGCAGCCACTCACTCACTAGCCCCCCACCCAGTGGGATGGGGGAGAGAATTGGAAAAAAAACCTAACTCATGGGTTGAGATCAGAACAGTTTAATAGAACAGAAAGGAAGAAACTAATAGTGATAATAATAACAATAATAAAGTGACAATAATAATAATAATAAAAGAATTGGAATATACAAAACAAGTGATGCACAATGCAGCTTCTCACCACCTGCTGACTGACAGTCAGTTAGTTCCTGAGCAGCAATCCTCCCAGGCCAACTCCCCCCAGTTTATATACTGGGTGTGACATCACATAGTATGGTATACCCCTTTGGCCAGTTTGGGTCAACCGTCCTGGCTGTGTCCCCTCCCAACCTCTTGTGCCCCTCCAGCCTTCTTGCCGGCTGGGCACGAGAAGCTGGAAAATCCTTGACTTAGTCTAAACATTACTTGGCAACAACTGAAAACATCAGTGCGTTATCAACATTCTTCTCATACTGAATCCAAAACATAGCACTATACCAGCTACTAGGAAGAAAGTGAACTCTATCCCAGCAGAAACCAGGACAATGTGACACAAGAAGACAAAAATAAGAAATTGCCACTAGGCCACACAAGCCCAAAACCTAATATCCAAATAACTGTTTCAGCTGTGGTTACTGAGAAAGGGGAAACTAGGTTTTCACATGATTATTTTTCACAGGGTAAAGCCCAGGAAGTTGTGAACAGCTGCAGTATGAGCCCTCACAGATGGATAAAATGAGTGTGTTTTCTCTCCTAGGATCACTCTCATCATTAAACTTCTATTACTTGAAGTTACTTTTCCTTCAACATTGGAGAAGTTCATCAGCCTTATAATATTAAGAAAATACCTTTTTTTTTTTTTCATGGACATCTGTGTATTCATTAATGTGAACTTTGGGGTTTATGTTAATAGTGTTCTGGGGTTTTGTGTCATTTTCCATTGCTAAGTTCACTGTATAAACTAGCTAATAAATTTAATTTTGCTTTTTGTACAACCAAACCTCCATCAACTGCTGTGGAGCAGCTTCCATCTTTCAGAAGAACAAGTGAGACCATTCAGAACTGAGTCCCTACCAAAATTATCTGCCTTCACACAGTGCAGTTGAATAGTTATGCCTAATCAGGACCATCTCAGCTCTTTAATGTGTATGTGCTGGGAGAATTCAAATGACACTGTGATGGTATTAGTGACCAGTCTTCCTCTGAAATTGTATCAGTGTTTTATATTCCAGTTAATTAAATTTTACATCTGAGTGTTCGAACTGCATAAAAGCTTCTCCAAGACGATTTGTAGCCTTAATGAATTTTGTTTTTAGAGTTGCAATGATTTGGGGTAAATTACAGTCTTGGTAGATAAGCAATCTATCATGGTAGATAAGCGATCAATCATGGGGTCCAAAGTCAGCACAACTGCTCTGATATACACCTGCTGAATATGTGGTTCTAGATACCTAGAAAATATGTATTTTAAGAAAGTGCTACGTCAAGGAGTGGTACAGCATTGATGTGTCACTTATGTATCTGTCAAGTTTCTTGTGCTACTGTGTCTGAGTTCTGATCTCCATATCAAATGGTACACTTATCGGTGTAAGAAGTTAGAAGGGAGAGTTAGTCTGTTAGTCTCTGTGATAAAGCCTCTTGGGTTGTCTGCGTGATTGACAGCAGTTTTGAAGTTTTATTAGAGAACAAATTGATGGGCTAACCAATGGGTGGACATAAGTTTACATCAGTTACACATTGTTAGTTTTTGCTAACAGTGCACTTTGCCCTGGTGTTTATTTGTGCAAAACCTGTTTTAATCTAGAGTATGAGGGCAAGTTACTTTGTAGTTAGCGTTAATAAAAAAAGGTCATTTGTCAAATGGAATAAAATATAGTAGTTTTAGAAATAACTAAGACACAGTTTATTGAAATTGAAAGGGATGTAAAGAAGGAGCTGTGAATCTAATCTAGTGGTGGCTGGGATGCGGGAGAAAGTGGCAATAGTCCATCAAAAGTCAACGCTCCTCTCTGCAACCTGCAGCTCTCCTCAGTGGCTTTCTCACTCTCATAAAACATACAGCATCTTTTGCAGAATATTTTGAGGGAGATTTTTTTTTTTCTTCCCTTGAACAATAAATCAATTTGCAGTACAGTGCATTCATTATTTACTCTAGGTTTTTCATACTGTTGAACAAGCTAGTCAGTGCTTTTTCTACAGGAAAGATAGGCTGGGCTGTGGTACAGGACTAATTCTCCGTACAAGCGCATCACTGAGAATGTACCAGCAGTGACCGCCTGGCCACGCATGCAATTTAACAATCACATTTTGAAGGCAGTATTTTGGCTGGTAATAAATATCCAGGAGATACTCAACAATGGGCTGAAAAAAAAAGGATTCCAACCATAGGGTATTTTCTGTGAAGTTACAAAGTCATTGCTGAAGTGCAAGGCCTGGCCCACAAACTCCTTCCCTGTGTTTGTAATGCTGAAGCCTGAATTATTCATAGAGTGGGAACTCTGAGCAAACTGCCGAAGCCAGCACGCTAAGGTGATTAATGAAAAGTCTGAACTGGTGCTTTACGATGTAGATGAGTCATTAATATAACAGACACGCTAACAAGCACAGCAGAGGGTTTGTGGTGGAAGGGTGAAGGAGCCATCTCTCCTTAGGCAAGCCTGAGCAACAGGGCTGGTTATATCTCAGTGCTCCCAGGTGTTTAATTTAAGCTCGTCGGTTAAAGAGACACATATCCTCATAGTGTGTGATTAATATTACGATGAAAAACAATCACATGCACTTCAATGGGATTAACACGTTCAAGTGCTTTAGGGTATTGGTGCCCGCAGAACTGGTGTCCTACACCTTTGAAGAGGGTAGTGTTAATTCTGTGTTCAATGAGTTGAGCATGTCTCCAGCCACTATTCGCAAGGCACTTAGCTTTGAAAGGGGGCACAGTAATTAAAATTTATTTCACAGAAGCCACCAAGATGTACATATGTTCTGTGCATACAGATTGTGTAGCCCGTTTGGTTCACAACCCCATCTTCTGTCTGTTTATACTAATTCCATCTTCTTTTTTCATTAAAGTTTAGAAGACAGATCAGTTTTTAATTTGAGGATTTTTTTTTGCTGGAGAAATGGTCAAATGGTGATACATTGTATCCACATGAAGGAATTAGTATTAGATTTGAAACCAGTTAAACAATCACAGAAGGAAAAAAATCCTTTCTTCCTGACTGCTAAATATTTAACAGGCTGATGAATGATCAAAGGTCCCTTTTAGGATTTGAGAATGACAAGATAAAAATGAGTTTAAATTCTGTAACATTTGCATTTGTGACAGCAAGAATATGAGGAGCAATGTCAAATGCTTGAAGTCCTCCCACTTGCACAGTGATCACTGAGTCATTGTGCTGATACAAGCCAATTTAGAATACTTCACCCCTGCTATAAACATTGGGCCTAACTCAACTGGGAAATGGGAGCATCACCCACACAACACAAAATACTGGAGCGGTTTTCTTTTGCATAGGGTAATCATCAGCAGTATATATAAAAAAAAATAACTTCAGTGCTGAAGGTGTTCTGTTTCTGCAGTGAATAGTCATTGGGAGAATATTGTCTCCAAAGTTTGCTTTGACTTACGTAAATCTTGGTTTCCACAGTTATTGGAACATGTATTAGGAACACACTTTGCTTGAATGTTGTCCCTTTATATGTGAATCTTAATGCTCCTATTGCATTGAGGGTACAGTAGAAGAGCTCTCTTGTCACTGACTTAATTTGAGAAATTACAGGTGGATAAATGCTGAGTCTGTCTATTTCACTGGATAAAAATGGTTTGCATCAGATTTCAAAGATGTCATACCTTATATTAAGTAGTTTGTTCTTTGACACTTGAAACACTTGAGATTTCTGAAGTTAGTTCTTGATTCACTACAGTGTTTTTTTAGTATTAAATCTATGTAAAGGCTTTGACTTCCATGGAACTAACTACTCGCTTAAGTGTATGCTTGAAAATCTTTTGCTGAATCAGGGCTTACATGAATTTAAATGTGTAAAAATAATTCAAGTGCAAGTAGATCAGCTTTTAAGCTTTCACTAGTAATGTTATTTTAAGCTTCTTTTATCAGATTGCTTACATATGGTATACATTTGTTGTCGTTGTTGCAAAGAATGTGTTGAATTCCTTTTCTGCAAGAATCTGTTCAGAAAAATGCTTCTGAATATTTGTGGTACTAGCTATTATTCTGTAAATAGCTTTTTGAGCTAGATGCTAGATGGTCCGAGGCACATCCTGGCAGAAGTGTCTCCTGTTTAGGTAAATGTAGCCCTCTAAGCATCCACTCTTTATATGTATATGTTTGGAATGTTGCAAGTATAGGAAAGAGATTAATAATGTTAGAGCAGTCGCTGTTGCAATTTCCAATGCCACTGCCTTTCTTGGATAATTCTTGGCAGATGGGCGACTAAACCAGAGAATAAGAACCAGTTGGTTTGTTGCCTGCTCTTACAGAAATGATACACATGTATAACAGAAACCACTGCTATTTTCAGTAGTATGGTTTCTCATTGAATCTGCTTGTTGAACAATAATTATTATGAAATAGTAAACACGTCAACTGGCTTTATGCTAAACCACTACAAAAATTATCATACTTTAATGACAGCCATTGAAGTATCCCTACGATGGGAATGCACAAATACTTATCATTAGATAACTGAAACAAAATGATTTGGAAATCATGATTAAAAGACAAATATAGCATACTGCTGAATTTCATTTAGTTTGTTTGTTCATGGCAAACTACATTTAGCCTCATAGTCCACATAAGTATTTTCTAGTATGGCTCATTTCTAAAATGGCATTTGAACATAAATTCACCAGCTGGGTGTCTAACTGATATTGCTTGAGCATTTGCAAACACTTGGGCATCTGCCTGTGACAATCATGCGAGTGAGTTGTTTTGTGTTCAGATCTGCATGGATGATTCTCAAGATCTGGCTCTCATTCTTATCTGAATGTTCACCAAGCAGCACATATAGAGAAACATCTTTATGGCTGGTAGCAGATAGTTTTTTGTGTTGTTTTCAAACTACAGGGAGTAATTTCATAAATGCACATCTTTTTCTGAAGCATGGACTCATCCTGCCAGTCTTTTTGCATCATCCCAAGTATTGAAAATATAAAAGAGCTCCATCATAGTGAGAACATAAATGCTGAAGGTGTTGTGTTGCTCTGGGCAGCATATCAATGTCCATTGCAGAAACTGCAAACGTGGCTTGTAGGAGAAAGAACTGTAGTGACTGTAATAGAGTTGCCACATGTGTTCTCTCAATTCCTCCTCTGTTTTAACTGAGTACCCTCATCTCTATAGAATAAGCTTTGATAATCATTCTCATTGGCATGACATGCATGAAATTATTCTTCCACAGCTTCATCTGAACTTCTGTAAATGACACGTAGCTGACTGTTATGCCATGAATTTGAAGAAAAGTGGTTTGGTTTTGTTTTTTCTATTTATCCCCAAAGTAGAGGGTGTAATGAGTGCAGCTGCTAAGCAGTATTTCACTCAAAACTTCCTGACAGAAATGTGGTTTTACCTGCTGTTCTGGATGTAGTGAACAGAATGAATGCTCTACCTCAACTACTTTTTTGTGTGCTACCTCTGTGGTGTGTATGCATCATTTTTTCCTCTTGTATGCTTAAATATTAATGCAGCAGTGGCTGGAGTATGAGTGGAGTCCCTTCTCTCAAGTCATAAAAGCAGATGTGGAGAAGAGGAGAATATTTGCCTTTCATTACGCTCCTTGTGGCTGTGGGACCAACTGCTTCTTGTGAATTGTAGCAGTTTATGGTGATTGTTTTGCTGTGACTCCAGTTCATTCCCGGGTGCAGAGGGCAGACTCCTGCTTAGCAGGTGAAGTTTGGGGAGCTACTGTGATTAATAATAAAAAAGGACCAGAGGGAAAGCGTCATTCTAACAATTCTGACAACCAACATTCTATACTTCTTTGATCCTTTAAAAGCAGCTCTGCATTTTAATTTCAAATGGTTTGACAGAGTTTATTAATAGAAGGCTCTTTCTGCTAAAAACAGTGCAGTTAACAATTCCCCTTTGAAGCTCCATTTATGGCTGAGGAGATCATCAGCCCACACTGGTTCAGGTAGTCTTCTGATGTTAGACACCACTGGGGCTTGCCCTCCCTTTCCTCTATCAGCCTGATGAGCAGTATCTCCACCCTACTCGACTCTGCTCCAAACACCAAGCAGCCACATCCCGACTCTAGCAAGACTTACCTTGTGTGCAGCTCTCATAAATTGAGCACCAGAGATATGGAGTAGTGGATGCTCAACAGGTTTTTCCTAACTGCATTGTGTGGACTGAACGAGCTGGCTTAGTCCAGAGAAGACTGAAATGAGTCAGGGTAGCAGTTTTTCCAGCATCAAAGCCTTGCAACAGAGAGCAAGAGGACTGTGTCCACTGGGAATAGGACTAGAAATACTGGCGCTAAATGGTAGTGAGGGAGATCGAGGTTAGACACCCAGAAAGATGCTAATGGTAACAGTAATTAAGTGCAGGAATAGATTGCCTGGGGATGCCGCGCAATTTTTGTCACTGGAGGCTTTTAAGGTGGCTTTTCGCAGACATCTGTTGGGAATGATTTAGGGAAAGCTGAACCTGCCTAAAGCAGAGGTGTGACTTAGGTGGCTCCTCAAGGCCATACAAACTTGCACTCTTATGATTTTCTACATATGAAGAAGTAGTGAAGATTTTTATGATATGTATCCCTTTTGGAACAGCAGCAGATGTCTAAAAAGAGGATCATAAAGACAGGCTGCTCTCAGAGGTACAGGTATGAGTACAAAAATGGCTTAGTAAGGTGAAGAGTTACACCAGGCTTATATTGACATAGATAAGAGCAGAATTTGGCTTGGGAAAGGCTGTTTTGCTTTGAACTCCACTCACATGCAGAGTAGAGGATAGCAGACTTCAGTCTGATGCTTTCCCTCATCCAAGCCAGAAATGAAAAGCAAAGATAACAGTAACAGTGCTGGGTGAGGAGGGAAAGAAAACACAGATACTCAAGTATTATATATTTAGGTACTAGTCCTTTCAGAGTCTCCTCACCTTCTACACCTTGCTAAGTAAACTGTACTAAATAATTCTTTCCACTTAGCTAAAAAGAATTATTTCTTCTTCTACAGGAGAAGAATAAGCAGAAGAGATGTTTGTGATGTTTGTATTTCACGCCACTGGACTGTGAAGTAATCTTTCCCAATGCAAGTGAAAGCTCTGAATAGTTGTATACTTGCTTCTAGATGAAGAAGGATACTTCAGGAATATGAATTTTAAAATGCAGGCTGACTCTCTAGTCTTTTGTAGTGTTTGATCTGCTGCTGAATAGATCACAATTGCAAGAAATACTCCTGAAACCTTTATAGTTCAAATAATTGTTGCAGGTGTTTTTCAGTGCAGCTGCTGGTTTTTTTCCTTAGAAAAAACATATTTTAAAATTCCCCGGCTACATAAAGTGTTGTAATAGGTTGGAATTAAAGCAACGCTTTAGAGAGATGCTCACTGATAATAACCGAAGGGTAACAACTTCACTAACAGCATGTCCTGTCAATCAGTTACAGCCTTTGAAGGTGACCGTGCTGCCACTAGCTCTCCTGTCAGCCCACAGCTCAGTGTGCTGGAGAGTAAAAGCAAATGAGTCAATGCTGATTGCATTAGCTTATCCGCTCATACTCTATAGAAAAGCAAAAGGAAGAAGATCCTACCCTCTTTCCACTACCTGTAGAGATCTCTTTCTCTTTCTTTAAAAACTTCCTTGGAAATGAGTGAAGTTACTTTATTGCTTTGTGAATGCACTCACACAAGATGGTGTACAGAACTGAAATGTGTGCTGTCTCTGGGGCTATGTGTAATGGGGTGGGAACTCATGCTGTTCATGATGCTAGAGGGTGGCTGGTCCTGCAGTTCTGTATAGGGGACTTTTTCTAAGACTAGGAGAAATAACTATGGTTTAGAGATTGCTAGTTTAGATAATGCAGCATTGAATGAACTGTTTGTGTGAGTGGAGAATTCTTTTAGAGAGAACTCATTTTTGTCCTTTAATTTTGTCTCTTAGGAAAGAGAATATATACTCATGGAGTCTATAAAATAACTTCTTCTGGAGTTTATCTGCACTAAAAATTTATGTACTGTTGTGATTATGATATTCAGTTTTAAATAAAATATGGGAAAATAACTTTGCAGCTTTGACTGGGACCATGCTGTTTAAAATCATCTTTACTGACTTAATGGAGCCAAATCCGAACAATGTTGCTCATTTCTGTGCTGACTGCAAAGCTGATGTGTACCATTGTTTTAGTTAATGTGATCAGTCAAGATCATATATCATTATGTTCTAGTTTTATTTAATGAAGACAAAGCTCAGGTATCATACTTGGAGGTCGTTCTTGGTGATGGGTTCATACAGATTGGAGAATCCTCCGTTGCTGCAGGGGGACAGATGGGATTGGCTAATCCCATGGAGCTCCTGACAGATGTAGGGCCAGGCTGTTCTTAAAGACTTCTGATTAAGGCGATTCCTTTAGGATCATATAAACCTAGTTCACTTATGCTTTCCTGACAGGTTCCTTCATCTTTTCTCTCTGTTCTAGGATGTGATCATTCCTGCTGTATTCCTTTGGGATATCCCAACATCCCCAGCAAAGTGTAGGCTGAATTCTATATTCAGGAGAAGGCACCCTTGGGCTGGATTAGACCAAGTAGATTACCTCACAGGCCTTGTTAATACATGAGAGAATGGCTTGCCTTTTTTGCAGTAACATGACATTGCTGGCTTATATTATTCTTTGACTTTGTAATTCTTTTCTGTGTTCCGTTTGTCCTTCCTCTTTGATTTGGCGAGTGCCTAAGTGCAGCATATTAACACCTTTTCCTATTGAGCTGCATCTTATTTATTTCAGTCACGTACTCAGCTTTGTCATGGTATCTTTGAATTATGTAGTAAGAATAACAAAAATAAACTCAGGCTGTTTATTGTTCCTTCTTAATGTGTAAGACTGAGCATACAGGTAAGTGCAGTCCCTGGTCCTTCTTCCAAATCCTTATTGAAAATAGTGGTATTACTGGACTCAAGATTTCTGTGAAACTGCACTCTGAAACTTCAATTTTGAGAATGTAAATCACTACGTTGATAGTGGATATTGTTTAAGCAGATCAATTGCCCTAAAATATTTTTATTGACCTATGCTGCTCTACCTTGTTCAGGAGAATGTCAAGTGAGGCACAGCTGAGACCACATGCCCCTGATGTGATGTTTAGTTAGCATATATCATTCCCACTATTTTGCAATTATAAATTCAGTCTTTCTAAATGGTAAGCTCTAGCTTTTTCTTTCCCTACCTGTGGAGTTTTCAATGTCACCGCAGATTTGCGAAGCTGAAAAGGGTGAATCTGAAAGGACTGTGTGTTCTGCATGCATTTACATGCATTACTGATGGCACATTCACTCAGCCCCTAGGCAGCCTGTTATTTTAAGTCACGTGTAATTAATGCACATGTCCATCACTTTAGAACTCATATGACCTGCTGGTCTGACCTGGGCGATAGGTGGGTTCCCCATGTAATCCACATCCATTTATCAGCAAATAACATACCAGCAGCTCTAGTTAGTACTTCACCAGCCTGGTTAATGCAAAACATGAATCTGAGTTTGAGGAAAGTTGATTGCTCACAGAAATGTTCCTGTTGTACTCTGAACTGAGTTGAGTCTCATCTTTACAAGTAATACTAAATGGGGAATTTTAAAGGAAAGAAACAAAAATATACACAATCTATGTTGTATTGAAATTTGTTTTTCTAGGAATTTACAACAGTTCATAAATTTCTGTAAACAGCAAGTATTTCCAGCTATTTATAGACACCAAGAGGGACCTGTAACCACAGACGCTTAGACAGTCTTCATGTTCGTTCCTCTCTCTGTAGGCCTCGGTCTTTATCCTTTTCACTGTTGTCATTGCTAACTGAAGGGTGTAAAAACATGAATCAAAATGCAGCCTGTAGCACTTGTAGGCACTATGTTAGCCTTTCATTGGAATTGTGCTATCGCACTGACATTTATTTGTTTAATTAAGTGTCTCTTTTTCACTTCCACTCGCCATTTAAGGAGAAGGAGGGCCGTAGTCCCATTTCATTATTGGTACTCTAAATGAGTTGTGCACTGAACATCTAGTTTCCTTCACACATAATGCTTTCTCATCATTTCCTTCACCTAGGTGTTTAGCTTAGGGGTAATTAAAACAGCTTACTTCTTTCTAACTAGTGCACAGATATGTCTCCTCTCTGTATCTCTGGAGTAAAACCACTAGACTGCTGCTAATGCTTTGTCATTCACAGCCAAGGCTTGGAGGCACTGACTATGGCAATGAGTGAGTGGGAGCTTTAGAGCATGCTAAGCTGACCTGGCAACTCAGTTATAACCAGTCAGCACCATATATTTAATACCTTAGGACTCGGATAGTAAATAAATTGAGGCCATTTTAGCATATCTTTGGTTTGCAAGTTGTTGGGAATTTGCTGTTTTGTTCAAGGGGTTTTCTCCCATCAGGTAAGTTGGACTTTACAGTCAAAATACCTGTGAAAAATAAGTTACCAAATGGAAGAGACAGTTATTTGTTCACTTAAGTCCAATATCCAGCCCCTAAGTATCCTGATATTTGGTGGAGAAAAAAGAATACAAATTATTTTATTTTCAAAGGGGAATTTTAAGCCCATTGGCACAGCAAATTCCTATTCAGCTTGTAGCAAGAGGTGAATTTGGACAGCTGCACTCGGTATACAAAAGGAACCCCAAAATTCTTTAAGCTCTGCCATATAATGACTGACAGTTCTTGAAGAAAGTTCTTACAGGGTGCATAATATCAAATTTAAATGGGTTTAGTCAGGCTGGAGGGATATTCAGTTACCAGTTGTAAGGGCTTAAGGCAGCCCTGCTGAGTTATAGGTTTGGGGTGTGATAACAGGCGCTAGACCAACAGCTTTAGGGATAAACAATTTATCTCTAAATAATGGTGTGGTAATAAAGACGGATTAGTAGTACAATTATCCAGGCTGTGACAACAGCAAATTCAATAATTCACTAGTACTGGACTAGACTTAGTATCCGGGCTCACAAAGATGTACGTGACCATGGAAGTCAGGCAGGCAGGAAGCAGGCATGGCTGCTTCTCCGGACGAGCTACTTGGATCAGTTGAAGAGCTCGGGGAATATCAAATTCCCTGATGGGACTGTCCTTTCCATTGTTGAGTTGGGAAAGCACTGTTTGGGCTTGTTCACCAAGCACCACATCCCACATCTCTGCCAGTTCTGTCCTTGGTGTGCACAAGGCTCGGAAGTACAGTATAGGGCAATACTACCCTTGCTCTAATCTAATAGTACATGGTAATTTTGCCAGGTAATAATGCTATTGGATGTGATTTTTTTTTTTTTATTTTTTACATTCTTATTTTTATTTCAAGCTCCCCCATGTACCAGCTGGTATGTATGTACAACAAACTGGACTATGTTAAAAAACGCTTTGCATAGAACATTTCATTGTAGGTCTCAAAGGACTTTCCAAAAGGGACTTTAAAGGTCTTTAGAAAAGAGGTGTACCAAAATTATCTTGTAAACCAGCTTTTCCCCTGTTCTAATTCACTGCTTTTTCCATAGTGCCTCTTACCTTGGTTCACAGCTAGTCAATAATTATAAAACACTCAATAACAGACTGGCAAGTGATGTGGTGTGACCAATGCTTGTTGAGTTTATAATAATCAATTTTGTTGAAATTAACTATGACTTCTTATGTTACATTAATTTGTTAGGTGTTTGAGGCAAGTCTCACCTTATTTTTATGTATATAATTGATTGTGCACAGTAGAGCTTTCCACTAGAGAAAAAATCCTCCCACAATATCTGCATGGGAAATTTCGGAGGTCTCAAGAGCAGACAGAAAATCAGAAAGTGTGAAACAACATGAATGTGAAAGTTTATGAGGGGAGCTCATCAATGTGTATAAATACCTGATGCGGTGGTGGTAAAGGAGACTGAACCAGACTCTTCAGTGGTGCCTGGTGAAATAGCAGGAGGCAGTGGGCACTAAATGAAATGCAGGAAACTCCATTTAAATGTAAGGAAAAGCTTTTTCACTGTGCGAGTAGTCAAACACTGGACCAGGTTATCCAGCGAGATTGTGGTGTCTCCATCTGTGGGGATGGTCAAAACCCAACCAGGCATGGCCCTGAGCAACCTGCTGTAGGTGACCCTGCGCTGAGCTGGGAGGTTGGACTGATGATCTCTGGAGGTGCCTTCTGACACTGTGATTAGTGGAAGTGACTTCCAGGGTGATCTCCTCTTGCCAGTATAAATGTTTTAAGAGCTGACACTTTGGTAGCCTGGTTTATTTATCGCAGAATATGGAATCACTCCAGAAGGAATTAGTCTCCAGTAATCATGAGAATATACATGACTGTGAGACTCCTTCAGCATTCATAATGGAAAGAAAAAATGTGTTACTAGCCAAAGAGATAGTAAATTATAATGCCTAGATCAGCTGCTAAATTAAAATTACTGTACTTCCTTTTGACGTTGCTTTGGTCCGTGACTTGAGATAAAATAATTTATTTCTGATAGCAGTAACTTGGCATTCAAAGACACGTCACCGAGAGGGCTGAATGCACACTCCTGAAGGTGACCATTTCACCACATGGTGCTGACATAGGTGTGGTGCCATGAGCAGATCACTTGGTCTCTGTTCCATGTGTATGGGATCTTAAACAATCTCTCCCCTTCACCCAAGAGTGTTATGAGGTGGGAAAGAGGGTGAAGGGAAAGAATGGGGTGTGATTTTCACCAAAAACACTGAAATAAGAGAAACCCATTTGGTGACGTTTCCTGTTAAAAGGAACAGGCCTGAAGTTTTGGCAAATACTCTATAATTTAAACAGGGCCAGGTCTTCAGGAAGACTTTTTAATTAGTTTGATTACTATTTGATTGCAAAAGTGGGTCATTTCACACTGTCATGCACATAGCTTAGGAGGATTCATTCCCATAGTAGAGGAAGAAGAGTCAAAATTTTTGAGCCATTGCAGCAAGTAAGTTCTACTTCACATCTTATTTTTGCCGCTCTTGTATACCAGTTATTTTGTACCTGTTCCTTGAGTCAGAACAGGCCCCCAGGGTCATGCAAATGTACCACTTTACAATGATGGGACGCTGTCTCCCCTTTGTTTATAAAATGACATGAGTTGCTCAACAAAATGAGAGCACAGCATGCTTTGGGAGGGAGGCGTACGCCGTAGCCGTTCGTTCCCAGGGAAGGTGTGGGTGGGCTTGCAAGGTAGCCTGATAGCATGTAGGTCTTGGGCTGTACAAGTCTGATAGTTGTGAAGCTTTGCAAGGCAGGCAGGAGTGCTGATAGCACAAACTGACACCACTGTTGGTACCTGGGAACAGCAGTGTGGTGTGGTGTGCTCTGCTCTGGCTAGCCACAGAAGCTTGCTTTCCATAACAGGGGGTCTGAGAGCGCAAGACTGGAGAAGTGGAAATACAAGTCTTACCCAAACTGACCATGCTTCAAACCAAGATATAGGTGGGCATTTGCTTTTTCTTATGGGAATCCTCAGGGGACAAAAAGAGGTCTTCACCTTGCTGTTCTTTCAACACCTTGTTCATTGTTGAGTTGTAATTTTCCCTTTTTGAAGTGTTTTCCCTGCAAAAGAGCTCATGCTCCCCACTTAAAAACTGACTTCACCTCTGAGAAGCTTTTGTTTACCTTTTCAGATCTTCTAATAAAAAACTTTCCCTCTGGAAATGCCCTTCTCTATGGTTTAAGAATAGAGGTGGCAGCTTCAAGAGAAAAATGTGTCTTTCATACTAAGACAAGAATTGGTCTGTTGGGTGTTTTTCCTCTTCCATAACTGAATTAGGATATGGAATTATTGATCATGAGAACATAAAATTGCATTTCTTTGTTTTAAAGGAGGTAAATAATGATGTAAGGTGTACCTTAGATGGCTCTGTCTTACTGGGGGTGGTTGTTTACTTTTGTGATATCCTAACTTTGGGGGGACAGTACATCAGAAGGAGAGAGATCCACCATTAAAAATGATGTGGTCACCTATGTAATACATTTAAATGTAACAAATGTGACCTTGAGTAATGTCATTCTCATCTGAACTGCAGTGACATCAACATGAAAGGTGGTGTTTGTGTTACTGTTTGCAGCTGGACGAAGGTGATAAGCCTTTCCTAGGCAAAGATTTCCCTTGATGGCTTGGTATGGCTTATGATTTGCTTCATTTGAAAAAAATATTGGTGTTGTGGTTGATGCTGTATTTCACTAGTGCTGCTGATTGTTTTATTTGAAGCTGTAGAGGAATCTCCATCCTGAACTCACTGAAGGAACTTGGGAAGATGATAAATTCAGCCCTTTTTTAGGCATTGTGCCTCTATAATCCTGATGGACAGTCCAGACCTGTGGCAGAGGTTCCTAACAAACAAACAGCATACGAGCTTTGAAGCTCTTCTTTGAAATTCAGCTGGCAAATCTTTTTCTTCATCGTTACTAATGGTCCTGGCAGTTTCATTTGCCATCTGTTTTCCCGCTACAGATAACGTTAAGCTGCATGCTTTCTTCCTCATGCAACCTCAAGACTGATTTTGGGCACAGTTTTACTTGATGTACCGATGGTTAGCCGAAGCTGTTCTTTAATGATAGGGGGAAGCAGAAATTAAATTATATTTTGGATTAAACAGGAGAGCAGTAGACTAGAGCTGTAGGTCCTTAGAGTTGATATGTTAGATCAAGCGCACAGTAACAGCTTTAAAACTTGAATCATACGCACACTATTTAGTTATTTCAGTCAAAGCTGGTAGGGATTGATGCTACTTCTCATAAAAGTAAATAGGCATAAATACTCCTAAAAATTTGTTTAGAAGCTAGGGTAATTAAATATTGCACATCAAATAATCTTAGCTCAAGTGTAAGCCGGGGCAGAACTGTAATTGGGCCTGGTTTCTTCTGATAATTTCATGCTTGAAAAGTTACCTGTCATGTTGAACACCCAAAATTATTAGTTCTTCTGGAAGACACAGGCCTAAATAAAGATATTGGCAACGTTATTCATTGGTGTCCCTTGACTTTTGGGATTTGTCCATGTTATTTATGCCATAGAGTAGCACAGGGTGTTAACTGATAGCAGGCACGTGCATGGAGGAAACTTGGCAGAATAGTAGGCATTGACTCCACACAGACTATACTGTTTACTTCTAAAGCAAAAACCATATCTGGCTCCACTGAGACACAATGGGACCAGATATCTTCATACTGGACCTTTTAAAGTCTGAAGTAAGAGCTAGAGAGAATCCACGTTATAGATATAAACTCTGCACATCATGGACTTTGATGATGAGGGTGAAAACGTGTAGATGCACATGCATCAGTGGCAGAAAAGGTGACCGAACCGAGGAAGAATAGGATTCATATCTGGCACATAAAGTCACAATTTGTGCATGGAGAGATGCAGCAAGTGAGGAACAGAGTATTGTGACTAAGGTCACCTGGTTAAACCACAGAGGGAGCTGATTCGTGGCAAACGATGAACAGCAGAAGCATGAAAAATACTGTGTGAAGGTAAAGAGGGTTTAGTGCCACCTGTTTTGCATATTATTTTCTATTTCAAGTTAAACTTGCAGAGGTGAGTTTTAGGTTTAGCTTCTCTTATCCTCATTTTATCTAGATCCTAAATTTAATTTAGCATCACTGTCCTATAAATTGCAGACTCTGAAGAATTACCTCATTAGTCTGGTTTGTGACTTACTTAATTTTATATTTCTGTGTTAGCTACCAGCCTGCGGGGGGGGGGGTTAAGTGAATTTCTTCCTGAGTGTCTGTAATTGTTTTTTAGTGCATTTCTGTCTAGATTGGCAACTGGTATAAATCAGCGTGGTCACAATAGTTCCACTGAGCTACTCTGCCTGTTTTCATATCAATTTTCTTACAGTTCAGGACAAACTCCAGCAGTCTTTGTTCTGGCAAAACTCATGTTTCTTCTCTGTGAACTTCTGTAGTAACAAATACTACAGGAATTGGCCCAACTGGAATGTTTTTGGGTTTTTTCCTTTATAATTTGTGTTTGTTTCAGATGGTAAATAGTAGCTATGATTCTAGGACAAAACTTAAGTAATCTTACTCAGCAAGTTATTCCTTACACCGTTACAATCCCATTAATTCCAAGAGGCTGTTATGAAAATTGCTATAGAAAATAGAAGCTCTTCTATAATGGTCAATAACAGAGGCCCAGAAAAAAGTGTAAGAAAGAAGCTGGGTATCAGGTAGTGCCGTGTATCATGTACTAATACTGCATACAGTAACATGCTGGTTGGCATATTAAAGGAAAAAAAACTTTTCCCAATACGATTAGGTTCTAAAACTGAAGGAAAAAAACAGCATGGAATAGTCTGAGTTATAATAGTTCTCCCTTTTTTGGCTGCTTTGAAATGTACTGGAAAAAGGCTAAGACTCTAAAATAAACAATGAGTTATGAGAGGATCGATGTGTCTATAACATTAAAAAATATATAATTGAATTACTAACGTTAAAAATATATATACTTGAATTACTATTTCATTTGTGTATCTTGATACTACCCAATTCTTTTGGCCTGCTTTTAAAACTACTTTTGCATACCTGTGACTGTATTCCCCCAAGTAGTTAAACAGAAATTAATGTGATAACCTACTTAAACAATTTGTGTGGGACTATGTTTCCCAGATCAGTTTCTTAAGGAGCAAAAAACTTGGTTTTGTTTGCTTCATGACTTGACCAAAGCATTTTCTGTGGGATTAAAATATTTTCCAAAGATATTCAGCAAGTTGGTGGTGGTACAGTTCTTTTGTTCAGATTGACTTGTTGGCCTGTCCGCGGCAAGAGAGAAATGGGATATTAGCACTTCAGCTATTTAGAAAGATGACAGTAGTCATTCCCATGGATACCCCTGTGGAACATGGAGATCTCTCTGGAGCTGATGTCCTCTAGCTCTTCACAACCCCTGGCAACATCCAGCAACCAAAGGACAGGCCAAGAAGTCAACCACTGAAGGGGAGGAAAGGCACACTTTGGCGTAAATGACGAGGCAAGCAGTTACAGTCTGTCACTTTTCTTTCCCTGTTTTAAATGTAGAATGAAGAAGGTTTCCTGCAGGAGGGAATGGTGAATAACACAGATGTTCCTGTGGATCCTGAGAATGAGGCTTACGAAATGCCTCCAGAGGTAAATCTGTTGTGGTATTCGCTGTAACTGCACGTAGGAGGAGGGCACAGGAGGGGGCTGCATGCTCGAGTTACATTAGCCTGGCACAGGCTGGTGCTGTGAGCTGCAAGGGCACAGCAGAAGCGCAGTCTCTTTTGGCCAAGATCTCCCAGAGGTATAGTGCTGGGAATCAGGAAATCCATTGCTCTCTTGATAGTGAAGAAGTTTAACAGGAAAGTATTGTGTGTGTTTCAAAACACTTGTGCCTGGGTTTCTGAGCAATCCACAGTAAATTTGTATCTTTTTCTTGTGTTTGATAGGTAATATGGGAAAAACAGCATCTTCAGAGATTGTTTTAATAGCTTGGCCATTTATCAAAGCATCATGCTTTGTAAAACACAATAATTCTTTATTATACTCTTAAGTTAATGCAATTATGCGAGTAAATTATTTTGTTTTTCATGAACCTGCTATCTAAAATATTACTACAATGTCTGGCATGATGCATTGGTAGTTGGAGTGGCAGTTTTACAGTAGTGCAGATAATTAGGCTGAAAATGAGAGGTATAAAACATTTAGGCCATGATCCAGTAAAAGACTTAAAGGCACACCTGATCACTAACACCTTGAATATCACTGAAATTCTGGGGGCTGCTCACATACCCATAGTTAAACACACGTTTAAATGATTTACTGACTGGTATGAGTATCTGCAGCACCTGGTGTGCTGTTCAGCCCAGAGGCAGTCCTCCTCGCTCTCCAAGTGAATTGCCATGGGTGGCTTCGTGAGTTCCTGGCAACATCAGCTGAATGACGTGTTAACCACTGTAAAAGCCTAATTCTCCTGTAAATACCACAGCTTGTCAGGTACAGTATCTGGAAGATGTAACAAAATAATAATAAATGGCTTGCAAGATCCTGATCACATGAAAAGCCATAATATTTTGGCATTGAATCCACTAGGACTAGAACAAGCAGTGAAAGTAGGATGTATTTATCTAAAATACTAGTAGCGCTGATTTCTGCTCTCCTCATTAGGAAGAGTATCAAGACTATGAACCTGAAGCATGAGAGTCCTTTTCTTCCTTTATATCTCCTGAAATCTACTAACTACTAAAGACGTCCCATCCTGTACAAGTGCTGAGTTCCAATGTGCCCAGTCGTAAAATTTTTTTACAGTTTTTACGGTGTATTTTGAAGTCTTCCATCAGCAATGATTGGAGTATCTGTGACTGCATCCACCTTGTTTCAGCATTTCCCTCCTGCTGAAATGAAAGCTGGTTGGCAGGGTCATTGTTGTGCTGTGGATATTGTGGCTTCAAGTTTAAAAGTTGAAAAAGAAAATATTAAATAAAAACACCTAAGTGTCTACTGCTTATTTCTAACTCTGTACATGTTTTGTTGATAGGCTGTCAGTAATTTGATATTGTTTATGATACAATTTTTATTTGTTTCCTATGACTATTCTTTCTGTGCAGAGATGACTTATTGTGAGAGCTTTATATATATATGTGTATGTATTATACATATAAAAAAAAGTAACTGAGCATGAACTATGCACCTATAAATATTAGCTGTTGAAATTTTATTGTTTTGTGATGTGTTTTATTAACTTGTGTCTGTAAATAATGGTGTTCAACTGAAGCAAATAAAATGTAACCCATTAAAAATGAACTTCTAAATTAGTGATGATTTATAACACCTTCTTTCCTCTCCAAAAGCCCTTGTTAAAGCATTCAGGCTGTGTTGCTTCCTGTGAAGGAACTGGAGGAACAAACCCAGCGAAGAGAAGCCCAGTCTATATAAAAAACAGTGAAGAAGGAGAGTATCAGGTCTGGTACCTCAGCTGGAGTAAATTGTTGACAAAATAGATTCATTTGTAGTGCTAATAAACTTTCTGTTGTAAGGAGAACCTGAGAGTGAATGAAGCCATTAATAACGGGCTGCAGCAGATTATCAGGAAATCATGAGGCCCTTTGAAGAATTACTGTTTCAAGGTTGTTAAAGTGCTGGGCTATACAGAGGAGTGATGGATTAATTGCAATCAATTTGTCTTGCATAAAGTCCCATTTAGCAAAAGTTCAATCTACTGTCTGTTTTTAGACACGGTAATTTTAGTTATTGTGTTGCCTGGAAACTTTTCCATATAGTAAAAAGATTTAAATGTGAGATATTTTTACTTCTCTCATGTTTTATTGTCTGTTATTTTGGATCAAATATTGCCTCTAACCTGAATGATACAGTGGTTTTTTGTTTAAGGTTCTCTAATCCTGAGTAGGATTTTGATCTTCCCTTACAGCTAGTCTTTCCAGTGTTCTGGGGCATGGATCTTAAAACAAGTAAATATCATTGTCTGTTTTTTTAAATGGGGAAACTTAGGCACAACCACATAATGCATGTCACTGGTATGTACGAAAAGAGACCCAAAACCCCAGAGGCTGAACTCTCCAACTTATTCTTGAACTGAGCTCCTTTCTGGCTTTCTGCCCTTCCTGGTATTAGCATGCCCAATGTGGAATAGATCTTTCCAGGTATGTAACCGTGGAAGCTGATGGTGTAGTACTGTGAGCCAAAATCACATGAACGTACTGGTTTCACGATGCTTAGAAAACCGGTGCTTCAATTTCCCGTGTCATCCCCCAGTCCCAACCCCATATTTCTAAGGAATTTCATTTATTTCAAAAGAATTGCTATCAAACTCTTTTTTCAAAGCAATTAAAAATCCTGTTGATCATTTCAAACAACTTGTGGATATTTTCATCAGTAGTTAAATTGCTTAATGGAGCCTAAAGTCCTATGCTCTTTTGCAGAAATCTTTCATGATAATCTGTAACAACCCACTAACGATTTGCAGTCTTCTTCACAGGTGGTATATCAAAAGAATCTCTTGACCTGGACATCACTACTGTTAAAATTCATCTTAATGCCTCAGTGGCAAATCTATTGATTGCGTCCATGGAAAATTAATATCAGGACAGGGCACAATGTAAGATACTGCTTTTATAATTATTAATGTAGTTTAAGGACCTTTCTGTTGCAGTAGAAGGATTCAGGAAGAAAAGCTCAGTGCTCTAGTGTGATTTTTTTTTTTTTATCCCCCTCCCAGCTTGCTAGCAGGGACTCATCCACCAAAAGCAACTGAGAGCAGTCAGATACCTGATACTTCAGGAAATAGCACTGGAAATAGCAGCCTAAGTAGAATACTTATTTCTGTTGTTCATCTTCTCTATCTTCTCTTCCGCAGCCGACAGGTCTTGATTGCTCTGTTGTTTCTCTATTAGGGAATCAAATTAAACTGTTTGGTTGCTCACATGTTGCAAACAAGTCGTGCACTTCTTAAATAAGCTGTGGGGAGCAGTATGTCATAAAAAACAGTAATAAGAATAAATTGACTCCTGAGACTTGCCCATTGTCTGAGCATGTAGGAGTTAATTATTTTCTTCTGTAGGTTAACATCAGCAAATCATTCAGAGTTTTCAGGTCATTTAAAATGTACCGTAAGAGATCAGTTAGTTCTTGTGCCTCTTGCAAACATGCCCTCAGATGGCCCCGAAAGTCCATGGGACCCCTGGTTACTATGGCAGCACAGTGTGATGCAGTGCTCTGGTAACAAGCTGCATTTTAATTAGATTCCTTAAGGGCTGTCTGACCATTCTTTCCAGGTAAACTAAATGCCATTTTGTCTTATTTCCTGCAGTGAGATGAATACTGACACGTGGATTGCAAATGTCGGAATTGTCTTGGATACTAAAGCTGAACTAAATAGATACTGCTGCATTCAGATTTTTTTAAGTGTCTGCCCTGGGTATTAAAAAATGCTTCTACTGTCATGATAACATTTGCTTAAGCAGTGCCTGCCAGAGAGGAATATACCTCAGAGCCCTCTTTTCCTTAAGAGCCTAGATTTCAACTCAAACTGAAAGCAATCTTCTGTCCTCAAATTACTTGTTAGTAATGAGTCTCACCATATCCCAGTCTTCCAGGGAAAAAACACATGCTGCTTTTTTGTTCTGTTTTGACAGCTTTGATTGGTCTTATAATGGTTTCTAATTAGACACATTGTAATAATGTTTTATTACTGTAAATCATAGTGTTAATACTTGGGTTACCTGCCTTTTGTGTAATGACTTCCAAGTCATTGTATTTGTCTGAGGGTTAAGGCAAGAAATGCCCTCCTCCCACCACCGAGACTTTCCTTCATTCCGTCAAGGCAGCTGTAGGCAAGTTAAGGTAAATTACAGTGTCCTGAACTTGAGGAAAAGTAACATGCCTGCATCTCTTCAGGAAGCACAGATTTTACTCACACCAGTATTCGTAGTGTGGGCAGTCCAGGCTCAGTGATTCTCATATGGAAGCATCTGACACGAACAGCAGGTCAATCAGCTGCGGCAAACTCGGAGTAGAGACCTCTGCCTCCAAGAGCTGGGAGACTCGAAGGTTCAGGGCCATCCATTTTATGGCTGAAATTATTGCAGGCGCACAACGGAAGACAGGTATGGAATGGCTGCCTACACGTATTCATAAAATCTTAATATACCAAGTAGAACTACTTAAATGCCTCTAAGATTTGATCCAAAGTTTCCTACTGGCTTCACATGGGTGTTTTAGGACACCCATAGCTCCAGTGTACATTTGATCTTCTCATACAAATTACGTGTGGCAGTCTGTACTGACATGATGAGTTTCCAGTGGTTTTCTGTGTGCTTTTTACTAGAAGATAACTGCTGAAACCCTTGCTTCTAGAATTTCCTAAGGCACTGGCTGTACAGTAGGTTTTTTGTCAGATAGATGGTGCGCAGTGGAGGTGATGCTCCAGGGCTCTGATCCCTAACTCGCTGAAAATAAATGGAGTCTTCTTGTTGACTTATGTGGGTGTGGATGATTGCTGGTGCCACTCTTAAGTCTGCATAGAACTCAGAGATGGCAGAGATGAGATGATCAAAGTTCCTCTGCAGAATATGTAAGAGTAGCAGAAGTAGCAGAAAAACACAGATTACCATAAAATCCCACAGCAAAGTCCTCAACAGGCTTTTTCAGCAGTGCTGTGGTCTTATACTCTGGCAAAATACCGTACTGTAAATACTGCATGGTACAGCGTGCCTCAAATGTTGGGTTTGAATGGAGTAGTTGCCCTTAGGTATTACAACCTTAGAGGTAATTACTCCTTCAGGTAATTGATATTTAATGACATATTAATGCAAACTAAATCTTTGTGTTCTGCTCTGGAATAGCTTAGGAAGTAAGTGGGAGAAGATAGATGGTTCCCTGATACTGGTTTGGGTTTTGATTTCAGTCCACACAAGGCTTCCAGTGACTTTGACTAAATTATCTGATACCTTTTGGCCCCCAGCTTGAGGCTTTCAGTATTACTGGGAAAGACACAAATAATGGTCTTCACAGGGTATCATCATTCTGCTTGCATATACACAGGTCTGAACTAACAGCATCAGTTTTCATGTAAGCAGACTTGCTCTTGAGTTACAGTAACCAAAAGCAAATGAGATCTTAGCCTTTAGTGTCTCCATGCTGCATTTTTAATGGAAAATATCATCTGTTTAAATGCAGACATAAACAACTTTTCTCAAGCCTGCCTGACATTTAATGTGTAACTCAGAAGGTTCCTCTGATCTAAAAAAGGCTGGCAGATGGAGAAACAGCAGGTGGAACCTCAGATGAGACAGCCAGGAGGTAACAAACAGGGTAGGAAACTAGGTCAGATGAGATTCCTTCCATGTTGGAAGAAATGCTTTGAAAATGCTTCCTCCAGTGGAGGCATAAAAGTGGGTTTTCAGCATTTTCTGTCAATATTTGTATCTCTGAATAGGTCAGAGTCTGTCAGCATCTGATACATCTATAGGGCATATTTCTGTGGAAAAGGTGAACGCCCGAGATTTACAAGTGTGCTTATTTCAGCTGCAGCATAGATCTCTCTACAAGAGGCCAGGGCACCCATGCATTTCTGATGATTAACTTGAGATTTAACAAGGAGAATGTTATTACGAAAAGCCAGCTGCTGGGATACCTCAACTTCTTTTCTTTTTCTCTCTACTTACCACTCTCCCATTTGTTTGTTTCTTTCCACTCATCTGCTAAATTTTCAGAGGGTTAGATCTTACCCTGTCCCCATTGCCGAGTGTCCATTTTATTGCAAAATCTTATTCCAGCCATTGCGTCTGGTACATTGTGATGAGGCTGCAAGCGCATGCCTGGAGAGCTGGGGTTTAGTCTTCGACCCTCCCTTTAAAAAGAGGAAAGACCACAGCTCATGTCCTCCTCGGGATATTCCCATCGCTACTGTATCCAAAGACATGGCAAGGTAGAGGCGCTGCCCAAAAGCAGTGAGGCAGAGAGGCATGGTGGCTATTGAAGGAAGGTAAAGGAGGAGGCTGGACAAGCAAAACGGGCATGAGAGCCTTGCTGAGAATTGGCTGGCATTCATCCTGCCTCCCTCCCCTGGGCAGTGCTTTTGGTGTCAGAGGCTAATGATAGAAAATAGCCTGTGGTTTTACAATTCTTCCAGGGACAGGCACCTCAACGAGCCGGGTAAATTCAGAACAGGGCTGCTTTGCTCTCCGTGAGGCAGAATTCCCATGCTGTTTGAGGAGACCTGGCTTTTTATGTTGAATTCCCTTTTCTATTTTTCTGCCACCTGAAGTCCTCTGTACCAAGAAAATAAAAGCAATTAACTGAGGAGTGTTCTAGATTAATCAACATAAACTATGAAAGCTGATTTTATCAGTCTCCTGCATAGAAAAGGGAATTGTGCAATGCCCATAGGACTGTTATCCTCTGTTGTTTGATCAGGAGTTTTATTCATGTGAATTTCAGTTGTAAAATTCCGTGAAGCCTTGCAAAAATAACAAAGATGGTCATCTAATGTTAGCATTTGGTAAGATAGCATCCTGCTGAATTGGTTATATTGCCCACTTCCCCAAACCAGAAGAATCTTACAAGGAGCAGCCTTAGCAAGAAGACAAGGCAGTGTTGTTGAGTAAAAGTGGACAAACGTGTTAACAGTGAAAATGTAAAGGACAATAATCTACAAATGCTACTTAATAAGGCCAAAAAGAAATGAAATCTGTTATCTCGGTCCACTAAGTGGCAACTTTCATTGGTGAAGAAAGGTGATGGCAGCTTCCACGAAACTCTTGAAACAAAACTCCTCCTATTTATTCAGCTCCATCACTCCAAAATCAAGTTCCCTCCTGGTGCAGATTTGCAGCAAGAGAGTGATTGAATAATTGGATGTTCTTAGGTGTGAAATAAATGGAAGTGAATTCAAAGCCTTCAATTTTGTTTTTCATTCTCAGTTTTATGAAAGCTCAACCAATTCAAATATGATGATAATTCCAGTCTGTAATAGTCTGTGTGAAAGGCAGTTGCTGTGCGCTAAAGGGACAGATCTCCTGTATTACCGCATTTCATGGACAGATGAGTGTTTCCTGCCATTAGGAGTTCTTCAGTGCCTGCATGTTTATAATCTAGGTTTGCTGTTGACTGTACCTGATAGAGACCTGCTATTTGGGAAATGCTTGAAGAAAGGAGATTTTTTTCAAATTTCATATACATTTTACAATATGTTTGAAACATGATTTTACACATCCTTATGATGATACCATCCTGGATCACGTTGGACACATAAAAGTATACGTATATATGTATTTTTTAATGGGTACTCTGTGTGTGTGCACCCATATGGGTAAGTATGTATGGGCATTACTGTTAAGCACTATAAAGTGCTACTATTTTAATAATGGTCTTTGCTGGGGGGAGGGATTATCCCAAATTCAAGGAATGCATTTTTAAGGCATTTAATGTAAGTATTAGGTAACATATTTGAAAGCTTCCAAATTCTAGCCTCACAACTAACATAACAGGCCAAATCTGTATTAGCAAAGTTTTGCAGGTGTAACCACATAACTCAACAAATCCAGATGTGGCTTATCTTAGCAGTGTTACCGACATTGTTTGGTCCCTTACAGTGAAATATGCTATCTTAATAAAGATGCACTGTTGCTGCTATACTGGACTAGGTGTTCTTGATGATACAGCTACATCAGAGGAGAATCACATTTATTCTCACCGGTGCTGTGTTTAGTGCTCTTTCAGGGGCTGAAGCGCTTGTCATGGTGCCAGTTCCACTTGACTGAGCGTGATAATAAAAGCATCCTACCCAGAAACCCTGGCATTGCCTAGTTACACAATGGATTTCTTGGCAAGCCTTTATTAGGTGGGATTGGCCTTCTGCTCCTAGGAACAGCGTGGTTTTTCTGAACCCCTGACTGCCAGTGGGACGTCGGCTCCGATGCGACCATGAACAAGCTCTTCGTGTAAACTATCATGTTAAATCAGAGTAGTCTCTCTCTCTCGCATGAAGATGTAAGTTATGCTGCTTAAATAAAAGGAATTATCCTGAGCTTGAATATACAGCCAAATAGATGAGTGTTAGCAGAGCAGCTCTGACCCAGAGCAGCTTGATGGCAAGGCAGCTCTAGGAGGATGTTAGCTGGCTAATGCAAGTCAGTCTAGAAGAAATGAAAGCAAAAGCGCACACTCCCTCAGGAGGGTGGGTAGATCTGAAAGAAGAAAATTGGTGGTGAGAGGAGTGCACTTTGGGGAAAACCAGCATTTAACATGTTGATAAATTGCCCATCTGTTTTCTCTCTTTAATCACTTTGTCTTGTCTTACATGTTACAAGGTTGCTGGAGAAAAGCATTGCCTATTCCGTGACTGTTCACTCCCTAGTACAACGGACCCCAGATATTACTGAAACGTAAGTGAAGTGTGAGGATAATACTGTTAAACTGGAGGTTCAGAAGTCAAGTATGTTGCCTCTGGAGACCCTTTTGAAATCCACAGGAGAACGGTACAGGTGGTGTTGGAGCAGAGTTCAGTTCTCAGCCCCTGCGGGCTACTTCAACTCTTCGTAAACTGTTGCCTGAGTTCCTGCCAGCCTTCTCATTACACAAAACACAGGTGCTGCCATGGAAAATAAAGTTTGAATTTACTCAAGCAAATAATTTTGGCATTGTTTAAAATGATGTACCTGTGCCTGCCCAGCTCCCACTGCTGAGTGTCTGAACCAGCTCTACCTCCACCTGGCTGACAGGGATGTAATTTTCAGAGAAGATGCTGACTTAAAAGTGAGATTTATCTCATCACGGAAACTGGGAAGGAAAGGAAGAAGAGCGTGTGGCTGCACTTTTGCAAAAAGCAGATGCTTTCTAGAGGTTAAGTGGGAAGTATTGCTTTGCTGTTTCTTCAGTACCTGCAGAAGCAGTGCACTCAATGTAGGGCTGTGCCTTCTGGTCTTGCGTCTGTGATGGGCATGAAGGGTTGCCATTAGACAATTAAATCCATGGGCAAGTGCAGATTTTACAACGCTGTAGCACAGCAAGGGCATCCCTTGGTAATATAAGCTACAGAGGCAGGCTTTAATTCAAATTCTGCTAATTGCTTATGGTGTTGTGGTAGGAAAGTCATCCCAGCTGAATTTATGGCCCCAACTGTAAAACAGAAATAGCTGTACTTGTAAAGTGCTCACAGATCTCAGAGGTGTTATTACAGCTAATTCGGAAGCTAATCTGATGCCCTTGACTAATGTGGACGTAATATGACAGAAGAAGATAAAGAACTGGAAATTAATTTGTAGCTGGTTGCCACAGTCTGGCGTTTCTTTTCCTCTGCCTTCTCCTGTCACACGTTTTTATGTCTCTTACCAGGGCTGAATGGCTATCTTGACTTTACGAAACACAGCACAAGATCATGACAACTGAGCTGGAAAGCGTAAAAGAAAGAGGTTGCAGGCTCTCCTGTGTCATGCAGGTATTACTGCTGAAGTGTCCAAGCCATACTGTTTATAGAAGGCTGACTTTTAAAATAAGGAAACATTACTAAAAGAGGTTTTTTAATATCCCAGTTATGATTCTACTGGTGGAAAAGACCAACAGCAGGTCTTTTCCTCCAACTTTTTAATTTAAGCTGAAAGCAAAGAATGGGTTCAGTTAGATGTAAAATGCAAACAAATCTCTAGTTGTCTTATTAAATAAACTGAAACATGAAGGTTCACATGGATATCATTAATTTGCACAACATCAGTTTGCAGCTGAAGTACCTGAAGATTAATGTGTGTCCATCTTCCCTGGCCTGGGGTGATGCCCCAGCCACATGCTGACCCCAAGACCCAGATCCCTACTGCAATGACGCCTGGGCTGGAGGAGAGCTGTGACTTGCTCTGATCAGCTCTACGCTTGTTCATTGGGGCAGCAAGACTCTAGTTTGAGCTCTGGTACTGTTGTGCCCAAGTGTTAAGAATTGGAGCACATCCTTCCTAGTCATTTTTTTACCTCTGGGATCTGGAAAGAATTTCACTCACAAACAAGAATAGTTCTGACACTGTTCCCAAAACACTCTTGCCAAAGAATAGTCTCTTTTCTCTTTTAACTTTTGTCCTTGTCTTTCTGCTGATCTTATAGTGTTCAGTTACAAAGCCAAGGATGTGTTGACTGTCAGGTCATAACCTTGCACATCCCTAATTCCCAGTGGAATCTCTTTAGAGACATGACGTACAAAAAGTGCAGGGTCAGGACAATTGGACATGTGCTGATGTAAAAAAAAAAAATCTCCTTTTGTTTTTCTCTTCCATTTACGTTATTTCCAAACTAAATGGTTATTAACATGTTCATTTTTGTGGGTACATTACTAGATAATAAGTAGGTAGCTTGGCCATCTGAAGGGAAATAGAGCAACAGAGCTAGAGAATGGAAACCAGCATTGTGGTGGCTTCTCCATAATTATCTTTCTGTATCAGTGATTCTAGCTACATCTCACAGTGTAGTGAGTTTGGGTTTGCAGAGCCATACAGGGAACCTTAGAATAAGTGGTCCAGGTGAGAACAGGCACTGGAGAAGCAAAATCCATTTTTAACTATAGGGACAATTAAAAGTCAGGCGGATTTCAGAGTCCAGATTTAATTAATCTGCTCATTGCAATCCAAGTAGTTTATTTTCATGGTTGTCAATCTGATTTCCTTCTCCAGAAAGGAGACTGGTGTCACTTTGCTGTTGCTTTTGAATCCCACTTTGCACAGTACATTGCTATTAAAAAATCCTAAAAGAAGCCATTTCCTCCTCCTGCCACTGAGAGCATCTGGGCTTCAGATTTCTGCCTCTCTCTTTGCTGATGCATATCAGGTTTTCTGTCTCCAAAAGTAACTTGCTACAATTTTTGTGGGTGTGCAAGACTTTACCTATCACTTGAGAAAAGCTTGCTGAAGTGCAGAGAGACCTACCACTTTCCTGTTGGCATTCACCCAGGTTCACACAGTGGTGTACTTCCACTGCCATTTTTAATGGTATTGTTTGTAAGAAAATCAGTATTTG
This sequence comes from Harpia harpyja, assembly GCF_026419915.1. Lineage (NCBI taxonomy): Eukaryota > Metazoa > Chordata > Aves > Accipitriformes > Accipitridae > Harpia > Harpia harpyja. Next base: position 38,785,142 of record NC_068941.1, read on the forward strand.
TGACTGTCATTGGCCAGCTCGCTGGTGTCATTTCTGTGTTTTCTGATGAGATTCTAAATTGTCCGGACAGGTCTGCAGCCTGTTTCAGATCTCACTTTCACAGTAGTTACATATCCATGAAACCCCAGGCGCTTCAGTTATTATTCATTGTCTGCGTTAGGAGAGCATCCTCAGGCCCTAGACACAATTGGGCCAGGAGCTTTAAAATAATCAGGCTGAAGAAACAAACCTGACGAAGAATGTAAATGGATTAGCTGCTATTTACAAAGCTGAAAGGGAAATGAGGTTTTGGTGACTTTTTAGAACATCTGGCATATCCCCAGTGCCATGCAAATAAACAACAACATTGCAAGGAAGGGCTGTGAAATACTTTCCTTTTAAATGCCACGAGTCCCCCATTTGCCACAAATTACATACGCTTGGGGGTGAGGGAGATGATTGTTTTTGAGCATCAACCGGGAAAAAACCTAGACTGTAGACTGACCTACTGGGGATCGAGTACTGACCCTCCGATGCAATGTTCTTGCGTTTTCTAATGAAAGAGTAGGTAAACTGTAGAGTACTGTTGGTGACTGAGCATCAAGTAGCAGCATAAGCCAGCACTCAGCATGCTCCTCGCTTTGTTAGGATGTCACCGCAAGGTCGGGGCCAAGTGTTTCCCCTCCTAGGCTGTGCAGTCACACCTTACCTCTTGAACACAGGAACAAGAGTGCTCTGTCGTGTATCTCTGCTTCTCTGCTGAAGTGGTGCTGTTGGAAAACATAGTCTCAACCCCGTGCCGCAGACACCAAGCAGAGATGCGAGGCGGAGGGTCCCCGCTGGCGTGGGGGGCCTCGTGTGAGGACCAGTAATCTCATCCCCTGTTAGCGCAAGCCTTTCTACACCCGGGGTATGAGCGCTAACTATCAGCTGTGTTTAATTATAAACTACCCGGATAATCAGACTGGCTTTAAAGACTTGCCTGTTGCTTTTGATAGTTAATGAGAAGTTTGTCTCTATAGTGGCTTAAGAATAGGGCAGAAAACTCTGCACTAATACCAGGCTATCACTATTAGCTCTCTGTGAGTGAAGTACTGAAAATTAGTGTGGCTCTACTGGTCCCAGATAAACAACAGGTCAACCCTTGAAAATGAAAGAGCTGGGGAAATACTGCATTTTACAATACAGTTTAAGTTTATAAAGCTGGAAGGTTTCAAAACAAAAAGAAAATCCACACTTGTATTTCCAAAACCATTTTGCAACTTAGGTTTTTTTCAGCTAAATGAGATTTTGCCAAAATTCACTCTATCCCATGAAGGATTTAAATTTGGATGGAATTTTGTAAGATTTTTCATATGACTTCTAGCACCACATACTCTAGTAAGATCTTTCCAGTATTTCTACCTTGCAGTAAGAAACTGTCTTAAAACTGTCTGTGTTACTAGCTGGATAGAAATATCCTAGGCCTATCCTCCCCCCACAGCAAATTCTGGTCTGTAGATTTACCATTGCTATTATTTTAGGTGAATGACCCCCTCAACTTCTGAGACTAACCTTGTTGCGGGGTATCTTGAAAACCATCATCACCTTTCAGGGCCATGTCTGAATATACTTTAAAAACCCTACCAGGAATGTTATTCATATGTCATCACTTACATACTGTTTTTGAACAGGTTCTTAAAAAGGACTTAAAGAAAACCACCTCTCAGCTGATTTGTAGCATCAATATGCCTGTTTTTTCTTTTCTTAAACACTATTTGCCATTCAGGCCATCAGACAAGCAGCTGAGGAGCAGACAATCTGTTTAGATTTCAGATTTTTTGAACAAATGATTCACCAAATGATAGCGTACTGTTTCTATTTCAGTTAATCTAGTGACAAAATGGTATAAAATTAATTCCAAGTCAGGCTCTCAGTGCAGGCAAGGCAGCACGTCTGAATCGCAGTGCCTGCTCATACCTGCCTCACCTCTGCTTCTCCTGCTCCCCATTTTCTCCTTTCTTTGCCACGTGTGTGTATGCAGCCTGAAGTGTCCTGCATAGCTGACGAGCTTCATGAAGCCTGGGGAGTTTCCCGGTCAAGGCTTTAGGTCATTTGCTGCTGAACACACAGAAATACAAATATTGGCGCTACAGACAGGTACAACCTTTTGTCCGAGTAAGTTTCCAGGAAGTCAGAGTTCCTGTGCTACCACCTAAAATGCTTCACCTGTGTATTTAAATAGCAGCTTTTTGTGGATACTTTTAAAAATCTGACCTCATAAATTTCTAGCTCTAGAGATGTCTGGACACAAGCCACTGTGATGGAGATGACTAGTAAGATTTTCTTGGTTTGCCCTTTTATTTGGGAGGATGTTCTTGTCTTTGCAGCCTGCCCAGTACTTATGGGCAGTCACACCACAGAAACTCTTCTTGATTTTTGAATTATTATTGTTTAGAAGTCAGGATCCTTTTGTCGCTTGTAGTCTGTAACTCAGATGGAAAACAACATCTGCTACAATGAAAGAAAACAGTGTTTAAGCAGCATTAAAAACACTCATTTAACTCTGTACCAAATATAGCTCATTTCATATTAGTGAATTCATATTTCTTGCATCAGCTTTTGACTTTCAGAGAGCCTCTTCCACGTCACACTCACATTGGACTACCTCAACGCTCATTTTAAAGGAGACACAGGGTGTGGGGCTGATTTTGGGTTTGAATCTGAGTTCTTAATTTCTTCTTTCAGCAAGGAGAAAACCCAGTGGCAAGTCCCCAGGGAAAGGCGGGGGGGGGGAAGCCAGTTCTTCCTCCTCCAATCTCAGGAAAAATTAGTGTAGAAATGCCCAGCAAGGCAATTCTTCCAGTCTGTCCTTTTCACATGAGAAGCCTCCTTTCTTTTTTCATCTCCATTCACGTGCTCCCGCTTTCTCTTCTTACCCGCCCTGGCGCAAAAGGCAATCTCAGGTGTTTGGGGAAATGCCAGCATTCACTGATACTTCGCAGCATCCAGCTGTGGCTTCTAGGAAATGACTTTTAGATTTTGCACTGACTGCCCGAAGGCTGGGACAAAGGACACATGCAGAGGGGATGGTAGTGAAGCTGAGCAAACAGAACAGAAATGCAGAAGAGAGGTGTAATGTGAAGGAGGGGAGAGCAGAGACAGAGGGATAGTCTGCTGCTTCTTCTGTCCTTAGTTGTTGGTAGGCCTGCTCTGTGTGCTTGAAAATCTGGACCTTCTATCTCAGAAAGACTATGGTCGCTACCATATTTAGACAGAGAAAAACAAGTGGCTGCTCGATGGCAATAACATTAACAAAACCAGGCTGGACTCAAGCTGATGACTCAGTGTAAGATAGCATACTGTAATTATGCCATGCCGTTCATTTCTAATCCACCTGCTGCTGCTTGTTGTTTATTTGTTTAATATTTCTTCACTTGTACATTGCACCACCCTTCTCCATCCTTTGCCAAAATTATATTGCTAATGCTTAATTGCATGTGGCACTCCTGGAGTGCGGTGCTCAGCGCTGGGTTATTTTGTGCAGTGCTGTAGTGAAACAGCAAGTGAGAAAATTCAAGCCTAGAAAAGCAGTAATTTATTACAGTAGAAATGAGCGCTGAATGAGTCACACTGCTGACAGATTCTGACATGGAACCAATCTATTAGAGGTTTGCCTGTCTGCAAGTTTTTTCTCCCTCTCTGCTCCAGATGTGCTCTTCTTAAAGGCTGCACAGACAAATATTTCCTCGCTTGGAACTTTCTGTGTGTTCTTATCTACAAAAGCTTTTGAAAAAAGACCCTAAACCTGAAAATTGGTAAATGTGAGAAGATGTAGCAGGGCTTTTCTTCTGTCTTGTGATGCTTTGATATTATTAGTAGAGGATGAATGTTAACAGCAGGTATTTTAGGGTTGTAAAATATAGCCTGGAGGCTGATAACTACCTGGTCTGTGAAAAGATATTTATGCTAGCCAAGTTTTTCCAAAAAAGAGATCTGTGTCATCATCTGTTTCCTTGGACTTTAGGGCATTTGCTCAGTGCCAAGATATGAAAACTTATAGTAAGGCAGCACTTTAAGGTGCACCTTTATTCCCAGCTGCATACTATAAATACTAGGTCAAGCATCCTTTACCTCCTAATGGTAAGCAGTCCTCCTAAAGAGTAGGCTATTGAAGCCTGCTGGTAATTTCCTCAGGACTGAAGGCTGTGTGATTTGGGACTGCGTGAGTTAGAAGTCCTGTTTATCTTCCTGTCCACAGAATAGTCTTCTGTCTTGAGACAGAGCTGTGCAAAGGGGCAAAAGGCAGGAACCCTCTTGTAGAAACTGCAGCTAAGTGCTGCCTTCTCCATAGATGAACGATAGGTATCTTACACAATTAGTTAGTCTTCTAAATTCAGAGTACAACTATATTTTACACTGTAGGCTGGGGGTGGGCCTGAAGAATGAGACTGAACTTAATTAGTAATCCTTATGTACAAACTGTTTCTGAACCTCAGCAGGAGTTGCTAAGAAAGCAGTATGAAATAATATTTGAGTATTGACAGTGACAAGGACTGCATAATACTTCAATTTCTGATGCTTCCTCAGCCCTGAGTTGTTCCTTAAAGAAAAGGAAAAGCAGCACAAGAAAATGGTATATATTCAATTCTGTGCCTATAGATGCAAACACAATATCAAGAGATTTGATCAAAACCTTCCCAGAGAGGAAGAATGAGTTCTGTTTAAATTTAGTGTTCATCTCCTAGCTTTAGTAGTTTGGCTGGGGGAGATAGGCTTGTTGTCTCTGCTGATGCCATCAGAGAAACTCTTTGTAAAGGCTGAGGTGTCTCAAACAGATAAACTGTTTTATAGGTGTCCTTAACAGAGAGAAACAGCTTTTGTTGTATTCTGCATCAACTTTAAGTTGTTTTGAGTATGTATGTTAACCTGAGCTGCATTGCTAAATTCATAAAAAGTGCTTCTTTAAGAGTCTGAAGAATCCCAAGAGATCATTTTGGGGTTTGGTGGGGTTTTTATTTTCATTTTAATCTCCTTTGCAAACAATTCAGTTAAAATGTGAAAAAAATGTGAAAATTTTTAAAAATGTCAGCCAGCCTGCCCTAGTTAGCATCCAAAAACTTAAATTTTAGGTTAATGTCTTGCAGACTTTAATTAAAAATAATAAATAGGATGAAGTACTTCTGAACTGTGCACCAGAATCATAGGAATTCATGTTTCTCAGAGGAAAAATGCAGTATATTTTTTCCCCAAGTGAGGGAACAGTGTAGGGCCGGTGGTGGGGGCAGGTGGGACCTCCAGGGACTTGCTCGTCAGTTATATCATGGAGAGAACAAGGAAAGGGGCAAAGATGAAGCGTGGTAAAGATCCTACAGAAAGTAGGTTCGGGGCATTTCATTTCAGTGACACGAAGAGTTACAGAAATGAGCACAACAGAAAAGGCCAAGGGCACGACAGAGGCTCCGAGAGCTCTTTCAGCAGAAACGTGACCGAAGGGAATCCGTGGCTGGAAGAAAGGAGGGAAGGCGGCTCCAGACGTCTGCTGTGCTCAGAGAAGATGGGGAGGTAAAGAAGCAGCGGCAAGGGTGGGCCCTGCCATGAAGTCATAGGCAACGCGGGGACAGAGCTGAAATGCTTAGTTGTAAAGCTCCGCCTTCCGAAAGTGCTCAGCCTGCTAATTAGAAAGGGATATTTGAGACTTACCACTTCCACAGAGCTGTTAATGGACTGTTGGGTTGGGTTGTTTTGTTGGGTTGTTTTTTAAAAACTTATTCCAAGAAGATGTGTCTGGTTGCCAGCCTCACCTTACTGTCTCGAGAGGGAGTTATTTAAGGCAGCGCTTACTCTGGCAGACACAGCTGGTAGTTCAGACAGGGCTTGCAGGGAAGGAAACTGTTGGCTTAAACTGTTTTATCAGCAAAGGCTTTGCTTCCCACCAGAGACCTTGTGCACAGCATTTAAATCTTAGGTGCATTACTAACAATAACAGAATATAAAAGAAAAGGAAGTGATCTTTAAATACGCCCTGGCATGCATGATTATATGTTCTCTGAAATCGCCCTTTGGTGCTCAGTCACCTCTCACGAAGCCTCCTGCTCTTAAAGCACTGGCAGATTTCCGTGTGCAGCACAGTGGGGTTTTTAGATTAGCCTTGAAATGTGATCTTTTGCATCCCTACAGCAGTAGTTACATCTGCAGCCTGTGCTTTCAGCTGCATTTCTGTTTCTCACTGGAAGTTGGCAGGTTGTTGGGGTGAGGTTGCCTGCATCTCTCCAGCTGGAAGGGTTTCTGGAACGATGGAGAGGCAGGTACGGTTCCACCCATCACTGCCCACAAGGCCAGGGGATGGATTCAGTCCACTAGCTCTTTGGCTACGGTGTGGTATTATACCTGAAAAGTGTTTTAACTGCAGCTAAAAACACGTAAGATCTGCAGATTGCAAAATATTCCTAATGGGCAGGAAGAAAAGTGTATCGGTAGTTACTTGCATTTTAGCTCTCAAAATAGGCAGCTCGATCTCTGCACAACATACAGTTAAATCACTGGGGGGGAAGTTTTGAGGTGGGTAATGAGTGCTGGAGCTCAGGTGGTGGAAGAGCTGGGCAAGTGCAGTGTGAGCAGAAAGCTGCTGCGTGGGCCAGGCAATGTTTCCACTTAAAAGCACTTGTAGGAAAGGATTAATAAAACAGAAATTAATTGATACAGTTACTGGCTTAGCTGAACAGATAGACAAGTCAAATGTTTCCCTCTCTAGAGAAATCAGCATACCATCTGACAGAGTCAGAGAAGCTGCTGGGGCAGCAGAGGTGGCAGTGACCCTGCCTCTGCCAGGTGTCCTGCCCAGAGCTCGTGGGCTCGAACCGTGCGGCAGGGAGGTCATTCGTGGTGCTCAGTGCTCTGCTCGCTACAAGCAAGCAGGTTTTGTCATCCCTTTACCTACCCTGGCTATAAGGTGTTCCCCTCTCAGCTGACCAGATTCTTATACCTGACCTTAGTGTTGTAAAAGGCATTGCTCGTTCCACAAAAGTAACAGGAAAGACCCATTCAATAAAAACAGTTTCCACAAAACTGCAGCTAATCCTTTTCCATGGACTCAAAATATTTGGAAGTCCTTATACTTGTTCAGTCTGGCTGGCAAAGAAACTGCTGAAGTACCATACAGGGCATTGTCACCATAATATTTCTTTAGTGACTGGAGATTGATGGTACCAGAATGTTTCTAGTGTTACAGGAGCTGATGTTGAATCTCTTTGGTGCTCATCTGAATGAAAAAAAAACCCACTCGTCACGTATTTCTGGTGCCAAGAGAAATACAACTTTCTTCCCCCATACATGGATATTCAGATGACAGTTCCTTCATTTTTCTGTAGTGAAGCTATTACATGGGCATCATGATAGTAATGAGTTTTGTTTTTAATTATCTTTGTTTTCTCATTGCCTCCATAAAATTCATTATTTCTTCCCCAGCTTTTTATGTCTCCCTTCTGAAGACAGATTCTGTTTATGGGTGCACTATGGTTCTCCTCCCACTTTATACATTTTTATCACTATTTCCAATTTTGACTAAAGAGTTTATTTCTATCTGGAGTGGGTACAGAGGGCTGGAGAGTTGCAATAAAAAATTGACTTTTAATGCTAACACAACTGAAAATTTGCTGATAGAGCATTTGATGTCTCAGGTCCAAACTTGGTTCCAGGTCAGTAAACGAACTCAATTCTGGCTATTGGCTTGTCAATACAATACAGATTTCTCACTGTCATCCAGTTCCCAACAGCACCTTGGCTGGAATTCAGTTTAGAAAAGATGGAAACAAATGTCTTTTATCCTTTCAGCTCAGGTTTACAGCCCTTTCTCATGCTACTGGTCACTGTATTACATTTCCAACCTGTGTGACATCCTGAAAATATTAGAAACAAAGAATGATGTGATTAGCCCAACTACTGGAATGCTGCCTATCAAGTATAAACGGCAAATCAGCTTTCCAGACAAAGCCTGTGTGGAGTACAGCCTGCTGCTCAAAGCATTGGCATGATGCTCCTACTTCTCTCTTTAGCTGACGTAGTGTTCTGTCTTGGTTGCTGGTATTTCTTCTTTCTGGATCTGTTTTTCTCCAGTGTTTTCCATGAGAGAGATCTTAGTCAATTGAAATGGGTAGAATAGTAGCATCATTCTTTTCCTTTCTTTTCTTTTAAAAAACATGCATTTTGCTGTTGGCTTTTTTTGGGGGGGTTGTATTTTTATAAAGCTTCAATAACTTATCAGCATCAGCAGTTTGTTCATAATGCTCAGCTTCAGTTATTTTGGAAACACCTGAGTTTTTCTAGGGAAACAAGTCTATTATGATGGTTAAGCATCTCTTTATGTTATATCAAGGCCCTTATACACTGATTTGATAGATTAAAGAGGACTTAAATTACAGCCTTCCCTGTCCACATACACCAATTACACCTCCATGTCTATTGAACAAAAACTCTACTTTAAGTAAAGAATTTTTCTTTTAAATATACACATTACATATAGAATGTCAAGTACCCATAGGCTGCAAATCTACTACTGTGTGAAACTGGGGGAAATCTATACGGCCTTAGGAGTAACAGTTTAAAGAAAATGCAGCAGTCACTGCAATACACGTGTTGCAATACACTGAATTCTTGTGCTGAGAAACAGCTGCATGTTACAGTATGCAAATATATGTGTATCAATTTAGACTGGTTTTAATACACTCATGGTCACTGCTTGTTAACTTACGATTCAGTGTATTCTCATTAACAAGAATGATATTTTGCTCTGTGCTCAATAATCGCCACCAAGGGGTACTTGTTTGTTAGGTCTGGGGTGAAAAATATTCCTGGTCAATGACCCTTAAATACTTAGACAATTCAGAGCAATAAAATGAGAAGCAGACTTGCCTGCCACTCTTCTAATATAGCACAGGTTTTTTCAAAGGACCCTACAGTGTTTAGATACCCTCCAGGCTTTGTACTGCAATTTGTTTAGTTTACTCCGGGTAACTCTTCAATCTTCTTTTAGCATTTTAGCCAAAACTCCAAGCCCAACGTGAAATGGTGGAGTATGACTCTAAGGGAGCTTGCAGGCAGGGTGAAGAACTGATTTTATTGATGGTGGTGTTTTTAAAGGGAAAATGACATCTTGCTTTTAATATTCCATTTTTTTTTCCCTACCTGTTGTGGAAATGTTTTCTATTTGTAAAGTCTGTGTTTCTTATGCTATATAAGGCTTTATTCTACTGAAAAATTTCCATGTGTTAAATGCTCAAAAAAAATCACTGTGATTCGAAGAGATTCTCAGACTGCCTGACAAATAAGGTATGTGTCTGAAAGCAAGTCCCTCAAGATTTTCTCCAGAGAATAACAGACGTGGTCATTTCAGTTAGCCTGGATTCTTTCACCAGAAAAAAAAAAAGAGGGAAAAAGATTTCAGGATTAAGACTGCCTTGATGTGAAATATTTCAGGGTTTGCTCCAAAATCCATTGAAATCGGGGGTAGGATTCCCCTTGGCTTTGGCTGGCTTTGGGTCAGCCAGTGTCTCAGTAAGCTGGAGTCAGCCACAGAGCTTGGAAAGACTCGTGACCTGGTAGAAGCTGCCACCCTCCCTTAGGTACAACAGTAACGTGCAGGCAGACACAGGCATGGTGCTACACGCTCTGATTTGAAGTTACCAGATGGTAACGTGATGAAAGGAAGTCCGTAGATCATCTTACTCTTCCAGATGCATCCCTGCCTTGGCTGGTGTATAAATTTTCAATGAAAGACAGCACTTTTTTCATCTTTTGGTCCTTAAATTGTTCGTCTTGTGTGGTATATTGCAGTTTTTGTTTTCAAACCAGAAATGGGAGGGACGTTGTTTCTCTCAAGACAGCAAGCTTGTGCTTTTAAAAGATTTTAGTTTAATAACTGTATCTACCCACCTCCTGTTTGTTTGCTTCATTTTTCTTCTTCCCATCCTTTTCATAGTTATCCTATTAGAAATGTTATTAGTGGGGGTAAAGGTCAGTGCAAATACTAATGTACCTATATTTCCTAATGCCTGACCAAGCAAGGCTTTCTTCCTTCCATTTTTGAAGAAAACCTATTTATTTTTGTAATTAATTATAGGCTCATTTCCTTTATGCCATTCCCAGTTATTGGCTGCTGTTCAGGAGGGCGTATGTGTGTCACTTGAAGTCAGCTATGCTCAGCAGGGGTGTATGGATGAAGGAACCCCCCCACCCACGCAGGTGCTCAACAGGGAAAGGTGGAAACCGGTCGTGGGAAAATCTGAAGAGCACATCTAATTCGGGGGCTGTTCGGCATTAACTGCGCTGCCTGCCTGTGCTGCATCATGAAAGCCCTTGTGTGAAGGTTTACTGTCCTGCCCTTCACTACTGTGGGCAGATGTTTTCTGCTGGATTGCCTGCTTTGAAATGCAACATGGCCTCGCCTCTCCCGACTCCACGGGGAGATGGGAAAGCAGTTGCGCTGTGTGACGTGTCCTGTAAAGCAGTCAGCTAAACCCCAGCTGTAATTGTAAATGCGACAGTAGGGGTTGGGAAGAATATTAAGCCTCAGGCTTTAGTCCTTAAGCCAGTCTCTAGTTGTCTGGGATCGAGATGGGGTGACAAAGGACTTTTTTTGCGTTTTGTGGTCTGGTCCTGGTCTCGCTGTGCTGAGATGGAGAGGTGGTCTCTGCATGTCTAAGCAGCACAGAGCAATTTCCATAGCAGCTTGTGATCAGCTTGTGTTTTAATTCTTAGTGTTAATAATGTTATTAATTGTAGGGTGGCAGTGCATATGGGTTTCAGCCAAATCGGGATTCAAAATTCTCTTGTGCTAGGTGCTGTACAGTCATAAATGCACGTTTCATGCCCCAAATGCTTTCTAATAGCTCCTTTGGGGTATTGTACTGATAAGTGACACCTATATTTTCTTTTTTCTTTTGCTTATTTCAGAGAGATTTTTTGAAGAGCCAGGTGCTACACTATTACCAGGAACCAGGTAACGGCAGATGCTTACTTTTCACAGTACTTGTAGGCAATCCTGCGTTACCAAATGCTGTTGTATCATAACACTGGGAAAAGGAAGGAATAATTTGTACCAATCTGTGCGCACAGTAAAGGAAAATATTTAATAAGTCCATGATCACCGGGTTTCATTTATTGAAGCTCAATGGATTTTATGTAATATATTAAATGTCATGTATAAACATAGCTGCGGAATTTCTCTTCCAGGAACTCAGGGTTTTGTCTCTCTCCAGTGAAGCTGGGTGCTCAGCGTGTCTCTGAGAAAAGGGAGGTGTTGCAGAGCTTGCTGATGCCTCCCTTGGAAGAGCATGTCACCTACCTGCCGATAGGCTTGGATGCTCTGTGCCTACAGCAGACACTGGCACTCTGGATAATTGTTGCCTGCCTAAGGTTTCTCATGCTTCGGATTGTGAAAAATGAATTGATATGACATTTATGGAAAGGCCTCATGTCCACTTGGCATTTCAGTTCTGGCATATGTCTTGATTTGGCTTTGGAGTGGTGTTGGTGAACCTGGTTAATTCCAGTGGAGGGGAAAAAATCAGACGTCAGTACTAATATAATTAGATCTGTCATCTGCTTAGAAGTTCAGGAATTATGAGATATAAATGACTAGTGTCTGTATCACTGATCACTGTTCTTAACCGGTCACATCTGGAGCTCTCACTGAATCATATAGAATCCTATGTATGGAGCAGGGATGTTCTCATGCAGAGATCTGGAAGCAAGGAGCTGAGGGTTCAGCCATCTCCAGGAGGACACGGCGTCTTTGCATGTCCTGTGTCTTGGCCCAGGAATGAGTGTGCTTGCCCTAAGTGGCTGTCATAGATGGGGAGAGATGGCATAAGGCATCTTCAAGCATTATTGCAGGCAAACCTGACACAGTGCTGCCCCTGCTAACTTCACTGGCATGGATGAAGGCTAGAGCTAGGTGTTTGGGAGGCATTGCATGGCATCCTTTTTATTTTACAGAAGCTTTCTTCTACTGTCAGCAGAATTTATTCTATGTGCCTGAAGTAGATAACAACTTGGGCCTTTGTGAAACAAAAGAATAGAGGTATTAAACATGAATTTACAAATATCCTTACTTCCCAGGGTAAAGAGTTTGCTGGCCTCTTACCTTTTGGTGGCTTTTCCAGTAGAATAAGGTAGCAAGAGTATTTTTTTCCTGGTCTCCAGCTCATACATAGAGGCTACAAACTCCCACTAGTATGCATGGCACAACAGCAAGAATTGCTGCATTAGCAAAGAACTGCTGACTAAAAATTGAATTTGTGCAAGCAAAACTCTGCTAGGTGTTTCAGAGGCGGCAGCTTTCCTAATCTCTTCCTGTGTTGCAGACAAATCTTCACAGTGCAGGAAAAGAGGCTGTTGCTGCCTTCTGCTCCTCAGGCAGATTTCCTGAAAAAGCAAAATGCATTCATGCTTGATCCCTCTGTTTGTCCTTTATATTCAGCAAAGTGGTCCTTCAGAGGACCGTCAGCTTACCCCTATTAGTGTAGGACTCCAAGGAGAAGGCAGGTTGGAGGATGAGTAAGAGTGGGAAGGGGAAGGGTTTCATACAGATGCCAAATCTCTGCTGGTCAGTGGTCCCTTAGTGGTCCTAACTGGTTGTCACAGGTTAGAACAAGCCCAGATTGCTCTGACTTACTGCCAGGGCCAGGTCTGGAGCTGCTGTGGCTGAAAGCTGACCCCTGAGACTCTCACTATGCTTTTGCTAAGACACTGTTTATTCAGGATCAGATCTAGCCCCTCCATCTCTCCCTGGAGAACAAGGCAGGGAAAGCTTGTCAAGGAGGTATTAGCCAAGGGCATGCAGGGGCAGAAATCTGAAACAGTGCAGTGCAGGTTAATATAAACACATTTAATCCTCGAACCTTCTCTCAGCATTAATCATTTCCATCTGTAGCACGTGCCGCTGTTGCTGTCAGAGTTGGTCCTTGTCCAGCTGGCTGTTGCAACTCTCATACAAGATGCCAGATCTTCTCAGGAGCCAGGATCATTAACGCCATGAATCACACAGCCTCAGCTGGCTCAAACTGCAGGACTTTGTTTCAGAGACCTTTGTGTCCGTGCAGTTTTTCTTTTCTTGCTCACCTTGAGAAATGCAGTAGGGTTTACACTGTCGTGCCTACCCCTTTTCCTGTGCAGTGTTTATCCTTATGCTTCTGACACGTTTAATTTGTTAGTTGTTGTGCTGTTTTAATTGACGTCTATAGCAGATCCATGTGAATACTACAGAAATATGAGAATGCTTATTTCCACTTGCCAATAAATTTGCATCTATTGCATCTGTGCTATTTAATTTCTGGGGGTGAGGGACGCTGCCTTTTGTTCTGTGTTTATGAAGCACTGGAGCCATATTAAGCTGTTCAGGCCCCTAAAGTCAAATAGCAGCTGTGAGGTCCTCTTGGACCTGAGCCACCAGAGTAGGAGGGATGGTCCCAAGAGGAGCCGTGACTGGCTGAAGTCGCAATGTGAACAGCCATCCATTTTCTCCTCCTTTTAGGTGCCAGGGAGAGGAAGACGTGGCAGGCAGGGAGAACGTGCACAGTTCTACTCTGCGTGGGACCATGACTCTTCTCTCCAAAGCTCTTTCTGAGTGAGTGCTGCTGGCAGGGAACTGTGGGCAGGGTCCAGGTCGGAGGGGAAAAATCAAAGCTGTGCCTTAGTCCATCACCAGCAGGCATAAGGACAATCCCTGCTCCTGGAGCTGAGCTTGGGCCTCTTCTCAAAGTCTGAACAGTGACAAGAGCCCTTCTTGTACTACCCTGGCTATGGCTGAGGCTATGCCACCAAGTTAGCCACTGTTTGAGCTTAATGCTCTGCTGCATTCATGTATGCTCTTGAAGGGCACCCAGTCTTGATGAAGACATCCAGGGGTGGAGACTCGGTTGCCTTCATTCACAATGTGCTTCAGTGATTAATCACTCTCATGATGAAAAGTTGTATTTTACTCCCAGTTTTAATTTCTCCGGCTTCAGCTTCCATCAAGTGATCCAAGTTACGCTTTTCCTTGCTAGATTAAATAGCACTTCAGGGCCTTCTTGTTCTCCTCCAGGGAAGTACTTGTACATTGTAATCACATCACCTTTCTGTCTTCATTTTGATATTCACTGAACAGATTGTCCTCTTTAAGCCTTTCAAGTGCAAGGTGTATTCTTTGTCTCTCAGGTCTTTGTGGAAACTCTTTTCTGCAGCTGCTTCAAATCTTTGCAAAGGAATTACTAAAAGACTTAACTCAATGTCACTGTCATACACTCCTGTTTCTGCTGCAGGACATGTTTTTCTGTTATAGCATGACACTGGGACATCAGGGTAGGATTTCTGGACGTTGCGGCAGAGCCTTCCCTGAGTTGCTGCTGTAGGATGAAGACTGTCATCTTCTAAGCTTGTTCTGTAGTCTGTGTGTTTAGATACGGTGCTTTGCACTGAAACCTATTAAAATGAAAATTTCATGGCCAGGCCTGGCTTCTCAGATTGTCTCTGTTGTTCTGTATGACTGCTTGTCTGTCTCAATATTTTCATTCTACCCATCTTTGTCATCTGAAAATTTGATCATCAAAGTTTTTGAAAGTACTTCTGGATCACTGGTGAAAACAATTGAGTAGTATCAGATCTAATACACTTCCATGCAAAAAATCACTAGAAACAATGTGATTTCAATTATGGTTCTTTAATAAAAATGTGTTCTTGAAATCTGTCAGCCTGTCAAGTCAAATCCATTTATATGAGCCAGTTTTTATCAGAACATGCTGCAAAGCTAAATGGAGCACCTGAGCAAGGTCTATGTACGCTACACTACACACCCACAGTTTTCTCCATTAAACAAACCATAGATCCTCCAGGATGTTTTGCATAAAACTGTGTTAAAGGTGTCAATTACATCCTTCACTGTCTATCAGTTGAATCTTGTACTCATTTCCCCATGATTTTACTTGGGACTGATGTTGACTTAATTTCTCTGGGTCATCTTCCTTTTTTTTTTTTTTTAATTTGGGGATGAGAAAATGCACTAGCTGTGCATGCCAAAACTAATATATATCATATCTTTTGAATTTCTGTCCTGTGCTATGGTATCCACAGATATAACTTGTTACAATACTCATGTGAGTGTTGCGGACAGCAGATGATTTCTCGCTTCTCCTGAAAACAAGTACAAATGGCCACTGTTGCTTGATAATCAAATGATAAATATTTGTTTGTTTGAACACTACATCTCCCTGAGAAAGTTCAGTCCATTCTGTTTAGGAGCAGAAAGAAAATCAAACTCATCATCAGCTAAACCCCTAGTTCTGGCAATTTTTTATATGTCCGTATTGCTTTCTTTAGTAATTCTTTGACAGAAGTTGTCAGGAAGAAAATACTGGCAGGAAAAAAACCAGGGAGACAGCAGGGTTAGCAATAGCTGGCCTCAATTTGCAGGGGAAAAAAAAGTATTCTGGTCACTTTAAATAAAGGATATTTTTGCAAAATTACACATGAAAATATATGTATTTTAGCAGTTTTCTCTGTCTTTTGGTCACCAAAAACATTACTTTTTTTAACCTCATATTTGAGAACCTGTTACATGAACATATACATAGCTTTACACTGCCTTTGATTCCGCTGCCACTGGAAGACTGATCTCTGCTGACATCGGACTGCTGCTGACTTGAGGTCATGTAATAAGCCAAAAAATACAGGCAAATCAGACTGTGGTTTGCTCAAGACTGAACAGAGGTTTCAAAACTTCTTTCTCTCTACTCTTCTTTTTGTGTATAAATGGTGAAAAAGTATTAGTCATTAAACTGTTTAATTTGTTTTGCTCCAGCTCTTCAGCTTTGAGTTGTTGTAATTGTATTTGAGAATTAAGTCGCTCATGATTGTATTATTATGATTTTTCATTTTATTTTTTTATTCCTAACAAGCTGGTACATGCAGAAAAGAAACTAGATCATAGTGCTAAAAGCATAGTCTGAAGTTTACAGAAAAGGGATGCTGTAATTTGCAAACAATCTATATCTTTCTCTTTATTTCCTAACTGTAACTATAACTTGGGAACTATTATTTGCAGCATCACTGGCATGCAAATGTACCAATTAGAGAAATTTAAAAGGTACTAAATGAATAGAGCTTGACTGATTTTTATGTTCTTCAGGTTTATGGACAATTCCCAGATGACAGGAAAATATGTCAAAATATGCTGGAGGTGTGCATTTAAGTTCTGGAATTTAATCCCTTTTTTCCCCTCTAGTGTGACTGATTCTGTGTTTGGATATACTCCGTACAGTGAGGATCTGCTTACTCTGAGCCAAAGCCCATCAGAGTCAATTCCAACATTTGACAAAGACCTTCAGGTGAAGTCCTGTTTCCCTCAAAAGGGCTTTAAAGGTTTGTAAGGGTCTCAGATGTGCAATGTAGAAATTTACTTCCCCTGAAAATCAGGAAAACATTTAGTGTACCTATTGCATGTGACAGCCTTACTGAATTTTCATCCCCCCCCCGCCCCTTTTCATTCTGCAAAGACTCAATTTGCAATGAATTGGAAAAAGTTCACAGGTTTTTGGGCCAATAGCACTCCAAAACTTCTTGGGTCCAACATATCTCAATATTCAAGAGGAATGTCTTCACTGAAACTCCCTCTGTCATCTAGATTAATCTCATGTTGCTTTACAGTTCCTAAATGAATGATCCAATTTACTCCAAATCTGAGAAAGAGTGTGAGGCTATTTAATGCCTGGGAATAAAAAAAAACATGAGGTAGAGAGGCAATTAAAAAAAAAAAAAACAAAAAAACCCCCATAGCCTTGGCTTGTACTTTATCTCACTGCTACCAGCTCTTTTATTACTCCGATTAGGCAGGCAGCATGTTGACACAGCCCAGACTGCATATTCTTACATGAAAAAGCAGCATTTTTAATTAAACACACTCGCCTACTTTTCATAGTGACAAGCCTGCTGCAATTTACAGTGTTATTCATTCTCCTTAAAACTGAATTTCTTATCTTTTTTCCCAACCAAGAGCTTTCATTCTCAAATTCATAGTTTTCTCTATCTGCAGTATTTGCCCTGGTTCACAAGAACAGTGTCATATTAAGGTTCCTTAATTTTCCTTACAAATTATGTGTTTGGTTAGACCTCATATCAATACTATGGTCATTTTTCACTTCTTTTTTCTTCTCCTTTTCTTTTCCTTTTCTTTTCTTTGAGAAGTAGACTTCAGTCCCATACCTCATTTCAGCTTACAATCCTTTCTATTTGGGCTCACTGACTAGCAATGTTTTTTAAGTGGGAAGACAAGCTCCTTTTGCTAATCATAAACGGCAGCCAGTTTATTAAGTGGAAGGCAGAATGTGTTCATGGGCTGCTAAATAATAAACTCACTTTAACAGCAAAACATACTGTATATTTCATTTTGATAGCAGAGACCACAGGACATATTCTACAGCAGGGCAGTTTGGTAGATACTGTTCAACTTTATTCTCACCTTTGGTTATATTTCAAGATGGACTGAATTAAAAACTGCTCACATTTTACACGTGTTCTTTAGGAATGACTTCCAGCCCAGAACAGAGGATCTCTACAGAGCACCGACACTGCTTGCAAGCTTAGAGAGTCTCCATGCGGGCACAACTCTTAGCTGGTCTCAAAGTCCTCCCGTGATGTTAAGTCAGTCTGCGCACTTTCTAGTGAATTCATTTGGTAGCTAGAATATTTTCCCCAATGACACAGTTCGCATGAGTTTTTGCTGAATATCCATGTAATGAAAATCAGTTCTGAAACAGCATGCGCACCAAAATTAATACGGACAGTAGAAATGTGATTCTGAAGAGTAACAAGGGCATGAAAATATACCAGGTGATCTCTTTGTTTGGTCAAAACATCTCCAGTGAGGAATGTGAACACTTGAACTGAACTGCTTACAAAGAATTACTGCAGATAGTATTTAGTGCATAGCTCCCGATTAAAGCCTATTCGGGAAATAAACAATATGCTTTTGCCCTGCACGCAAACCTAGACAGAAGCAGAATTTGTCAGATTCAACCTGAATTATTCCTTGAGCTCAGGGCTCCACTTTCACATCTGTTAAGTCTACAATAAAACTCCTCCTGGTTTCAGTGCTGAAACATCAAGTCTGTACTCTGGATGGTGTGTGGGGACCATTTTATTAAACATGGCAAGACTTACTGCCAAGGTAGACTTTCCCATCCAGCTGTTCAACAGTTTCATGAGGGCAAAAGTGTGCTTTTGCTGGGCTGAGAGAATATGATCATTTGGCTGCTGAGTATGAAAGGAAGAGGTCCACTAAGCTCACAAAATAGATTAGAAATTTGATTTGCTGAAGATAATGTGAGCTAAAGTGCATCTGGTCTAGTATTATAGATATAAATATGATCCAAAATATGAATTTGACAGAGGTGGTGTTGATTGGCAAGTCACAGAGAGAAAAACTGTAGAGGAATTGTGGCCTCACTGAAGTGAGTTTGCAGTGATGCTGTTTATACCATATTTTCCCCCTTCAGGATCTCCATTAGATGGAGGTGTCTCCAAGGGGCTGTGCAAGATATACGTTGCTGTAGATATAAAGACTGTGATTTTCCATCTATCGACAGATACAACCTAAGTACCTGAGGTAAAAGAGAAAAACTGCAATAGATGTCTCCAATTGCTCAAAGCTCTGTTCATCAGTGCCTTGTTTTTTCCAGTTACATTCACATTGGACATATTTAACCATTCTTTTGAAGAGAGTATTTCTTCTCAGCTGATGCTGGCATGGGTGGAATTCTGCGTGAGGCTGCAAAGGCTCACAACATCGCTAGCTGCAAGGTTCATTCCTCCAGCCAACTCTCCGTGTCATCAGCATTAAAAATCCTGAAGGAAGGACCTTCTTTTCAGACAGAAACCACTCTGTTGTATTGTTTCTTCTGCAGTAAGCTCAGGCCCAGAACTCTAGGACAAGCCCGAAACAAACTTTTCTGAAGAATACCTTTTAAAATTAATCTTCCAAACTATTACAAATTTGTTTGTAATAGTGTGTAGCACTTAAATATCAGGAGGGTTCACCTTCAGTGTAACATAGACACATTATATAGTGAATTTAACCAATTAAGTTGCATCAAAACATTACAAATTGCAAACTTCTTAGCAAAGATTATCATAATTATATTGGAGCCAGATGTTCAATTAAACTATTAATAGAACCCTTAAGCATTTTTTTTTACTCACCTGAAATGGATACCCCCTGCCCCCCCAAAGCCTCTTCTGTATCCTGTGACGTTAGTAAGTAAAGAAAATTTAGCAAGCAACTTGAAACATAGGCAGAAAGCTTATGTTCTTCTGTAAATTCCAGCCTATTAGCTACTGTTTAGGGATTAACATATGAAAGAAATGTCTCCTTTGATTCATTTTCTTTAAATTTTATCAACTGTTTCTAGGAAACATTTTAATATGAGAGTGATATTACCAGTTTCCTGCTCTGCCTTTTGTAATGAAGTGAACAAGCACAAAGACCACTCTAAGCTGTGCAAAGGCTTTTGAGAAAAAACATTTTGCAGGCTATCTGACAGCCAGGGTAACTTGAACTGCCAGGATTCGTTTTTCTTAGAAAATCTGGAGTAAATGCATCACAAAGTGTACTTCTGGGCTTAAAAGTAAATCCAACCCGAAAACAGTATTCATGAATCATAGTCCACAGACATCTGCGCCAATAGTGAGGCAAAGCTGAGCAAAAATACATTTGCAAATTCTCTCCCTTACCTCTAATTCGTACAATTTAACAAATGTTTACTAGAGTTTTAATGGATCTAGTAAATCATACCAAAACATGGCTATGGAACTAATTTTCTAAAGCAATTAGAGATGAATATTTCATTTAGTATTTTGTTGTATCAGTACTCAAAATAACATCTCCAGTCAGGGTGCTTGCCCATCAGGAAGGCTGTTGTCTGAGTGTAAGCAGTGGAAACCTCTTATCTTGTTGACTAGAGGAAGAGCATGCTATCCTTAGGTTGCAAGTGTTCCGAGCTGGTAAGTAGAGATTGAGCACCTCAGAGTGTATTGGGGCAGTCTCAGCCATTTCACGCATAGAGCCTGTTCCTAGTCCACTCTCACCACCTGTTAAGTCAGCCTAAACTTTGAGACTTTGAGGTCTGTGTTTTCAGGGTTTCTTTCTTACTGTTTCAGTTTTTTGATTAAAGAGGAGATGCCATGGTAGTATCCAGCTGGATGCAGAAGGAGAGCTGTCATTCTGCATATGTCACTGGTTTTGTTTTTAATTTGGTTTTGTGATTTCAGAGGCAGACCAGTCTTGGCCTCTGCTTAGGCTCAGTGCATAATTGCGTTGCCTCTGCAGACTGCACTGACTGACACCATCCTAGGAAACTGTTTAAGTGGCTGGAATCCACCTTCCCAGGACCACTAGAGACTTTCCTGATCCATTGTTCTACACACTGAACTGACCAAAGCTTGCCTTCAGTTAAGAGCCCTACTGATACCTTATATCTTAAATACCTCTGGAAAAGGCTGGGCGTACCGCTGGGAGTGGGCTTGTACCCTCCACTCAGCACATCGGCTCTTTTGAGGCACTGGTGCCGTGGTCTTACAACTGGCCGGATTCTGCCTGCTGGTGAGAGGTGTTTTGCAGAGCTGCTGGAGAGGACAGCAAACAAAAATCACACTGCCTCTCTGAAACAGAGACTACTTTGCCAGTCTTTGGTAAAGTATTTCCACTACACAGCTGCTGTTTAGAGGATGAAGGCTAGCCCACTAAGCTGCCCAGAGAGCAAAAGGAGATTGGTAGGTGTCAGGCACGGTGGGAGAGGGAGGAACTCTGCTCCAGATGCCTGCTTGACCTCATTCTCAGAAGTTGCGCTTTAAACAGCAAAATAATATTTAGGTATCTTAGATGTCATTTTGATCGAGAGGATGCCCATCAGTTGGGCTGCGGCAGCAGCAGGTTCGCAGCATGCTGCTCAGGGAAGGTGGGAAGGAACACAACTCCCCAGTCACCTTTGATCCTATGGTGCAAAGTTTCCTTGAGGTGTGACTGAGCAGGAAGCTGAAATTCTTTAGGGATATGGCATGACGAAAAAGGCAAGGAAAGCAGCATGCCTGTTGGTGATCCCTGTGGAGGTTTACCAAATTGGCTTCTTCCTAAGGGAAAACTAGCAGCCATTGATGTAAATTCAATGCTCTCCCTCCTTTGCTCTGCTGAAGATTGCTGCAGGTGATGTTTTTTAAATGAATACATTATTTGAGTGAAAGCAGTGATGGATCAGAGCCGGAGTGCTTTCTACTCCCAGTTCACACATCGTTTTAAAGATTTTTGCATTGATTGATGTTGGTAAAATTGTGCAGGGTTGTTTCTTGCACAGGTGTTAAGGCTGCAGTTACCTCACACTATTTTGTGGAACTAAAGCAAGTTGCAATATAGCTGTACCCAGCATCCCTGTTATTTATCCACCAGCAGAAAAGCAATGGGAAACAGCCTCAAATCAGGTTTATTCTAAAGAACACCACCACATAGAGATGGCTGCACAGCCAAGGTCCACTATTTATGAGACATTATTTGATTATTTTAATTTGATTTTTTCTATTTCAGGCAGAAATCTGTGAACCAGAAGTCAAAGAAAATTTGATTTCAGAAGCACCTGAATGAAATATATTTGAACCAAAATATTTCCCTCACTCGGCAGCTGCTCCAGGGGACCATAATATTCTTGTTGCCAGCACCGAGGTCTGTGGAGCAACAAGGGAGGTCCAGGGCGTCTGTCTCCTGGACATCCCTGCGGTACACGTCACTTCAGAGCAGCCCAAAACTTCCAGCTCCTCCATCCCAGCTCTCTCATGGAAACAGTGGCATTTCTAAGAGCCCCGTGTCCAGCTCTGGTTTAGGGATTTCAGGATATTACTCTAGAGGCCGGAGCAGAGTGTCATCAGGTTCTGCACCTTCAATTCATTAATTCGGTACCCAGGAACCCAGAAGAGCATTCAAGAATTCAAAATCTCAAAGTAACTGGACAAGAATGAACTGTCAGACTCCCTTATGTTTCTGTATTACTTGTAGGCTTTCTGTACACAGCGTTTTAAGTTATTTAGATCAGAACAGAATATGCATGCCACAAACTGGGAACGTTTATGCAGTCTTAGATATATCAGGCACAGCTTTTTATTTCCAATGGGATTTATAAAACAAACCAGTTACCTCCAAACATGGCACAGTAGCATTCGCTCCTTTTCTCTGAATAATTCCAACTTATGCCTAGCAGGGTTGGCTTTGATTTTAAAGGTAATTCTGAAGAATGATTTAATTTTGCTTTTCCTTTGCAGTGCCTAGGCTGCAGGAGTCTGACAAAAATATTCTCAAGGTAATGTTACTACTTGCAGTCCCTGTGTTCCCATGGCAAATTATTCACCTTTGTGTATTGTAGAGGGTAATAAAAAAACATGGGGAGTGATCCGAACATTTGTTTTTAACAGCACTGTACATCTAATTCCTCTCTTCCTGGTGACATTCTTAGATGTGTAAAGTGACTGGATCTTTTCCAGGCCCTTCCATACAGCTTAGAGAAGTCTTTCCAGCAACTCATTACTGACTTACAATAAGCACGATAGACTGAGTAGACTAATAGTTGGCTTGGATTATGACTTACAGGGTTTCCTACTTTAATTTAGATGCATACAATATAGAGTGTAACAACCACACAATTACACAGATTCTTTCTTAGAAATTGCCCAGCAGGGATGGATGATCCCCATTCAAATTTTCCATTGAAAATTATAAATATGTAAGCAGAACTGCAGTTTCAGCTTCTCTCTACTTTTTTTTAACAGCTGAGGAATATGTCTGTAAGCCTCAGGATACATTCATGCGTCTCTGAACTTACCTTCTTTTTGCGTTAAGAATTTGGCTACAGAGCCAAGTTGAGTTTATACTACACAATAAGACTCAGAGATATAACAGTACTGATCTCTGCTGATGTCAAGAAAAGTCCTGCAAATGCCATGGGACTGAGTTCTGAATAATTTTGGTGGCGTTAACATAGTTTCAGAAATTTCAAGGCAAAATTGTAGTCTTAAGGATAAGAATTTTACTGACTCCACACTGTAAAACTGCTGGATATTCTGTTCTTCAGATGACGCTTGATTATACACATTTTTCTTTCTCAGACTAGAATGTTAGTAAGCCAGCTAGCAAGCCTGCTTCAGATTGATTTAACCTGGAACAACATCTTTCATATAATCAAGTTATTTCATAGCTGAGGTTCGGGATGTATTTGTTATTTCATCTTCTGGTAGTTTTAATTTTGGTTCCAGGCACAGATGAAGCAACACTCTTCCAGTAGAAAATCCAATGAGCCTGATACAGTCTACGCAGGGACTTGAATATCTAGTCCTGCCTTATATGCATGCCCTCACCTGTGTATGCTTTCCCAGATGAGATTGCCTTATGCTTCTGACCACTGTATGGGTGCAGGCGCAGGGTGCCCAGCTCAGCACCCAGCATACAGAAGGACCAAATCTAAGCTAGCAACACAGCATAGCCATCCCCAAGAAACTAATCAATAATCTACAGGGAGATGGGAGCTCCCCCCTTTTCTATTCCTTATATACAGTCTGTCATTTCAGTGATGTGTCCTTGTCTGCTGTTCATCACATAGTATCTAGCTTTATCTTTACAACAACTACCTGGTAGATGGTTTTCAATTGCTCTGAAAAGACTAAATATTTTCTTCTCTCTCCTGGGACACTTTTACCTATTCTTTATCTTTTCAAGCTGCTTCTCTGAGCTGAAATGCCTCCAGACAGGTCTTAAAAGGTCAGCTCCACTTTATTTAAAAAAAAATGAAGTATTGTTTGTCCAGCTAATTCCCAACAGTTATTTAACACTTGTGAATTTCTGGGGGTTTTTTGGTTTGGGGTTTGGGGTTTTTTTTCCATTCAGGCCTGCTCTGACCATTTCTGTTACATGTCGGACAAGGGAATGCTGAAAATTTTGAGTCAGTTCTCAGGTTGCACTGAGAGCAGGTTGTGATATGTGAGCTCATCAGATACAGACGGGGCTCACAGAATAAGCTCTCTTCATCCATTCTGGGATCTCCAGGCCCTGGAAACATCTTACTAGTGGTCTACACAGGTGATCCAGAGACAACTTGCCTTCAGCTGCTCATGCACCAGGCCAGCCACTTTGATGTCACTGTATCACCAGGCCAATATATAGCTGGGTCTTGGTTTTAAGCCCAGTTGCTCTTAAAAGAATGACAGCTTGTTCAATTGCAGGTTAAAAAAAAACAGATAGGTTTGAACTTTTGGGGGTGATTCCTGCTTTTGTTTAAGCATATGAAACTCATTTGTTTAGGGTAAAATAAACTTGGCAACTTTTATCCACCTCTGCATAGCATATAATAGTGCATTAGGCATACAAAAGTCTGCATCTAAGTCAGAAATTAAGTCATTGAAAGACCTACACGGAGTGACACAACTTGAGGACGTAAAAGGTTGCTGTGGTCTGTGTTTTCATAATAGCTCCGTGATGGCATTTTCAGTGCCCAGGAGCTGGATTTCCCTGCTGGTTTCCCAGGTGCTGGCATGGATAAACTTCAGGAGGAGTTGTGGAATACTCCTGGATTCTTGCTACTTACTTTGAGGTTGACCTAGAGAACAGCTTGTGTTTACTTTTAAGTAGAGCTGTAATCAGGAATGCAGCCCCAGTTGCAGATTTGGCAGATAATGGGCTTGTTTCCCTCCTCCTCCTCTTCAGTCGAATGTAAATTCTCAGCATCTAATGTAATGCTCTCTGCTCATTCTTCTTTTAACTCTGTAAGATTTCAAGGTAGGTACAAGTTTGCCTGAAATCCCATCGTGGCAGCTCCTGGGTTTGATGAATACTACTGATGCAGATTGAAGCATTATGAAGGGAATCCCAGCCACAGACTGCAAATGTAAGTTCTCTGTCATGCTAATGTTAATGTTCTTCTCCTGGTGACATCCTCTTACTTCTTCCCCCACCTGCATCTCAAACTCCCACTCTATAGAGGCTTCCTTTGTGCATGATTAGTCACTGCTGCTTCCTGCCAAAATAAACCTACCTACATTTTTCTTGTTATCATGTCTGCGAGGGCCCTGCAATTCTCTCTGACTTGCTTTGTTTGAGCGGTTCATCCCTTTTCATTTCTTTCCTTCTTCTTTGCCGTTAGAAAGTATTCATTACAGGGCTTGAGAGGCCAGGAGAGGTCAGGAAAAGTTGCATGTGCCCTTTCAATCAACTGTTTACTAATGGTAGGTAAAATTTTTGCAAAGAGCTGTGCTCGATATTAAGCCATTTCAGTGTAGCTTTAGAAATTGTGCAGCTTTTGTGAATTTTGCTTTGCAGTTTGGTGGTAAAGCCGAACGATATGCAGCAAAACTGAGATGACGATAATGAAAACATTTAATTCTGAGACTCTGAAATTTCACCAGTCACGTGGTTCTGAAGACAACTTATGATTATGAAAGTACTGTAGAGCCATGCTGCCTTACAGAATGCAAAAAGAAAAAGGGCCCATAATTAACTTAGAGAATATTTCCTTTTAAATATTATGAAAATTTATTCTCACCTCCCTCGTGAGGAACAGCCTTGAGTGTTCAAGCTGAATTGCAAACAGCTGTTGAGATATAGGTAGAGAGAAAGGACAGGCACCAGTAATAACACAACTACAGTAGTCTCAGTGTGAGACTCCAGAAAATTAATTGCATCTTCAGATGATACAGGTGAAATCTGTATTAACCTTTTTTAATTCAAACAATTTTTTCTCAAAGGGGCTGACAGCTCTTGCAGAGGGACCTTCCAAACTTAGGGAATATGATTTGAGGTGACTGATCCTTTTGCACTCAGACGCTGAAAGTCTGCTATGGTAGAGGAAGGGGGGTCCAAGACACAATCTGAGCAGCTCATCTGAGCGCACTGGAGATTTCTGACTGCTGCAAGTCACTTCAAGATGACTGAATGTAACAGCGGCTTTCCTTTGAAGGAAGTCTTAGGCGTGGATGTTCTTGCTGTCATTATCTCAACTGTCCCGACAGACAGTCAATGCAAATATTCAGAGAGGCCGTGTGCAGGAAAAATTGCTGTATTTAGTAATAATTTTGTCTGGGTTTGTGTTAGAAAATAGATGGGAAAATAAAGCGAGGGACAGGTGTCGGGAATACCTCTTAGGCTCTTGTGAACACGATCTGCAAGTTCTCGCAGGGACCCGCTCCCGGGGAGGGCAGCTGCCCGCAGCGCGGGGCTTTGCTGGCGTCACATCGCCACCTGGTGACGCGCCGGGGAGAACGGCCCTTAAGCCCCACCTTTGTCACTTGTCGTCACTACGGCGACGAGCCATCCCCTCCGCTGTCGCCCCCCTGCTGACAGCCAGCCCTGCCTTCGCAAACCCCAGCGTGCCCCCACCACCCCCCTCCTGCCAAGGCGTCGGGAGGGGGCTCTCGGGAAATGTCGCCAAAATGCTGATGATAACTTTCCTAGGAGGATTAAAAGAATTAGCTTTGGCCCAGAGGGTGATGGTCTTGGGCGCAAAACTGGTGCAGTGTCTGCTGTCCTGCCCTCCTCTTTTTAGGATCTTTTTCCTCCTTTGTTCGGCTTTGAAGATGGTCATCTCCGCACTCCTCCTGCGTCACCAAAGCCAGTTTTTCCCCTGAAATGTAGCGAAAAGTGAGCTGACATGCATAAGCAAATCATCATTTAAGCACTTGGTGAAGCAGTGCTTGATGTTGGGACAAATGATTGCCTTACTTTCATCTATGGGTTGTTTTCATCTGTATAAAAAGGCATAAATAACATAAGAAATTAAGTGAACAACTACAAAAATTATACAGTTCTGATCGTGCATCACAGATGATGGCAAACTACGCCAACAGAGAGAGACAGAGCCCAAATGAATTGTGAAAATCTGACTGCAGGATGCTCAATCTTTAACAAGGATAGGTGAGTCATTCTGACTACCAAGAGGAATCAGAATATTTTTTATTTCTTCTGAAATAAGGAAAAAAAAAAAACAAACCCCAGCCCAGTACTTTAGCATGGTGAAATAAAGAAATGAGTTAAGCTTTGGGATGTCTATAGGAATCACTAGAACCAGCAAACACTCTTGAGATTGTGGATGTATGGAAAAGAGACTCAGACCTCAAATCCAGTAACTGGATGAGTGAACTGGTTACTTTTGCTAAAGGCATCTTTTTATCTTTGAGATTGAAGGGAAAACTCTTTGGGGGTTGAAGAGTTACTACCTGTTAGAAGTACAACTATAAGTGTAAAATGTATTTTTACATTCACTAATGGTTGTCTCTAGATAAAGAGTAGTAAGAATCTTCCCCATGTTAATTGCACTTCAGTTTGAGCCTATTAATTCCACTAATTAGAAAGTCAGCCTGATGAGTCTTTTTAACAAATAACACCATGTTTTAAAAATATAGCTTAGTAAATCATAATTAAAAAAAAAATATTGATCTGAGCCCCAGAAAATGTCACATATGGTAAAGTTAAAAATTACTAGTAATGTTTAGCTGGAAGGATTTCCTTAAAGTATAACATTAGCAAATCATCTCTCTTTTAACCTGTCTACAGTTCCTGTAAACACATATTAGTACAATGCTCAGTGTGCCCACTGCTGACCAAGCTTAAAATAATGGTCAACGTTTCATATGCCCTTGGGGAAATCAGAACAAAACCACTCTTGGAAGAGATTCGTTCTAGACTAGAATAAACTAAGAAGAAACTATCATCTGTGAACAATATTATTTATTTTGGCTTGAAAGAGAGATACATCTGTTCACTGCTTAGAGGCACAAAAGTCATATTGGAGAATTAAATCTGGTCACATAAATAAAAATAATCATAGATGGAGCAGTGAGGGCAGAGCCATGGCTGTTCAGGAAATCTACATAGTACTATAATTCCTACATGTGCTGCTTAATTTTGCAAGTCCTGCATTATTTTAAAGGCAGTTAGTGAACTCAATAGTCTATAGAAAAGTAACAGAGAGCAAAACTATATTTAATTTCATAACTTGCAAGTCTTAAAGGCTCTACTGGAAAGCATTCAAAATATACCAGACACAAATGCACATGGTTGGACGGATTAGTAATCAGAGTATTACATTTCAAAGAAGTATAACTACAAAACAGCCTCTGCTGAAAAATAGAACTTTTTAAAGTATTTGCAGATACACTGTCCTGTATTTCTGTTTACAGTCTTGGGGTTTATATCTAATTGGAGACCGTATTTTTTCTCCCTACTGAAGATGCCGAGAAAAATGGCTTCTGTAAGATACCTTGATGATTAAAGGTGAGTAAGGTGAACGCTGTCCATGATGAAGAGTGAATGTGCCAAGTGAATGGATGATCACAGGCTCAGGGAGGCTCCAGGGAGCCAGCTGAAGGTCACCAGCACATCATAGCTTGACTTACGCTATGGCACTTTTCTCAAGATCTGTCTCCAAACATTACAGAGGTTTGGTAGTTGAGGCCAATGATAAAGGAAAAAAAACAAAACTCCTGCATGTAGTTTATTCAGCAAGTTAATTCATTTAAACCATTGAGCATTAGACTCAGCAAAACAATATTGCCTCCCCTTAATTCAGCTGAAGGTTGTAGGGTTACAACTAGCTACAGTTATATTCATTAGCCATTTTGTACTATCCAGTACCGTCTTGTATTAAGACGGCATACAGGTCAGGTCCCTAAAACACGCAGGAGTTGGTCGTCCAGTCTGAAACCATCTGCTGGGATCCCCCTGTAATCAATGTCCTTCCCATTTCTTGGTTTCACTGACACTTAAGCTGTGACTGAAGCATCCATGCACATATTCATCCCACCTCCTCCAGGAGAAAATACAGCGATTTCACACAGAAAGGCACTTTCTGCTCTTAACGGTAGCCACAGCATGTCATTTTCAGGTGCTTTGGCTGCTCAGTTGCCCAGTCTTCAGGCTGATTATCGTGAGCCTAACAGTCAAATGGCAGGGGACTTGTGTTCCTCAGGCAGAGCCAAAAGTGCTCTCCTAGATGGCTTGCTGTGCTCTGCATTGCCTTCTCAGCTTTTTTCATTTCACAGCTTTACTTTAAGAGTAATTGGGTTTTGCTCTCTTACTGCTGGAACACCAAGGAATGGAAAAGACATATCAAAGCCAGAGCAAATAGCTGTTCAGGAGTGAGACTAGAAAGTCCCTTTTCTCTTTCTTTTTTCAATTGTCTCCTAACAGTGGCTCCCACTAGGCAACGTTTCAAGAGCAAAAACACCGGGCCTGCACAAAAAGTGATTAGGGCTACTCTGCAAATATACATGCATTTAAAAAGCTGATCTTAATGGGAGGAGAAACTGTCGTTTGAGCTATTTATAGACCCTTGACTCTCACTATTTTGCTGTTCTCAGATCATTTACTCGTGGCAGTTTTCTTTTGCAAAGACGGAATGTACATTACTGCACGACTGTGCCATGGTATGGCACAGGACTTGGAGCTGGGACTGCAACCCTTGCTTGGAGAAACAGCATTGCTGACAGAGCATAACTGGTGGATTATCTGGCCTTAAAAAGTCTGCACAGATTACCACAGATAAGAATGCTCTAGCTTCTCTGGCCTGAAACGTGCCTCGTCTTTGGGCTAGCACAAGTATTTGTGCAGTCAGGTGACAGGCAAGACTTGAGAAGCTGAAAAATAGCCTAGTCAAAACCAATAAAGAAGTTTATTTTTCAGCCTGTTCAGTACCCCAGTATATTCACACAAAAGCTTGTGCTAGCACAAGGAAGAAGTGTGGAAATAAATGATCGGGGAGAAGGGCAGGACTGCCTCTTTCAATGGCTGTGCTTGCTTAGATAGGCTGGAAGTGTCCTTTGATGTACAGCCAAAGGATAGTCACCTGAAAATGTCTGAGTCACTGCACAGCCCAGCTTGATTCCCTCTCCTTTGGAAAATGCAACTCAGACTGTTAATGCTGTTAGGGAAGTTAAAATTTGGAAAGTTTCCCCCATCTGGACACTTACTTTGGGAGGTAACCTTGAGTAAAGTTTGGGGGAAAACAATCAAACTGGGTGACACACCATCACTGACACTGTTGGTTGTACTAAAAGTCTTTGTCAGCTTAACAGCACACAGAGAAACAGGATCCTTGCGAGGCTCAGCTTTGTGAGCCAGTGCAACTGCAATGGGAGTGAACACACCATCATTCGTTTTTGGCAACTGACTCTTAAGGCCATGAAATCTTGACTCACAAGTACTGGAATATGTTATGACAGTATTACAAGGGTGTTTCCTCATCGCATGAGAAGGAACTGAGACATAGCCATTGGGCTGATCCGATGTCGAGGATTTTGTGAAATATTTGCAAGACAGCTGCGGCATTACTGTGTTGTTAATGTGGAGGTATGTAAATATTAATGCATTGATGTCTATTTGCTAGAAACATTTTTATCTCAAATGTACTGATGGGATAAAAGTTTATAGCTTCCTTTAAATTAGCAGGTAATTTACCTTGCTTAGACTGTAGAAGTCCATGTTTGCAGACAGCTCTTTAGAGAGTGTCACCTTTAATGGGTGTCAGACACCTTTAATTGGTGTCAGTCACCTTATCTGACCTGGGAGATTATCAATAGGAAAGGAAAACCACACCGCTAGCAAGGTTTTTACTTTATGACCAGAACCAAAGGTTTCTGCTGAAGTTAATCTGTGCTATTTTGTATCAGCAATGAACCAAGCAAAAAATGACTAACATACCTGGGGCTTGTCTAATCTGGTGGTCAGCAAGATGCAGCAGATCACTGAAGAAAGATTGCCAGGGATGTGGAGGTTGTGAAACAGCTGCCTGAAATACAGCAAACTGCAACAGCAGCAGAAGCAGGTCCAGCAGCAGCAGCAGCTGAGCAAGCCACTGTAGTACAAGCACTGGCGAGGCCAGAGATAGGCTGTAGACATTTATAATGAATTAGTCTGGGATGAAGAGATAAAGAAGACCTTGTAAAATCACTTAAGAAGTCAGAACAAACTGTTCAAAGGAAAGCATTGCCTGCAAGGAGTGTAATCTCAGCAGGAAAAAATCAAGGTCATTCTAACTTTGCAGCAAAGGAGTACTTGTTTCAAGAACGGCAGCGAAATCCTTTGTGTGTGAAGCCTGTTGGAAAGGTTTTGACAAACAGTGTGAAAGCAAAAGGCTGTTTAATTTGAGCCAGTGAATAGGGACAGGACTTATGAGATCAATACTCATTAGCTACCATCATCAAGAGTAAAATATGATCAGAAGTGACGGAGTTACACAACTTATCATCACCCACCAGTTGAACTGTGGTAACTTATGTAGTAGTTGACAGTCATCATGACTGATGTAAAATAGAGCACATGTTAGTAAGATGAGACAATAGGTAGAAGTATGCATACACTGGTAAGACTAACCTTGAGCTGTATCCTTAGGTACCAATTAACCAAGACTGATGTTTAATAATCTAGTCTAATAGTGAGGACTTTTCCCTTACCTAGAGAATTTATGGTTTGTTTGTCTGAATGTATAAAAGCATGCAAATCTAAAGATAAGGTGGAATTTAGCCTCAGGGCTTCTCACCAAACATAGGTTCTCAGTAAACAGCAAATGTTCAAACTACAATTATGTTTCAGAGCCTGCTTTGACACTTAGCATATGGACTCTTCCAGCATGTTCCAGTCATCAACTAAAATATGTGACCTTCAGTCATCTTCAAAATGACCCGTTTAGGAGCTCTACACAATTCCAAAGGTAATGTAACTTTAACAAAAAATTAAATGTGTGTTCAACTGCTGCTGGATGAAATGGTTGGTAGTGAAGAGAGAAAAGGGCTCTTTCTGCCTTCTGACCACCTGGGGGGAGGGTGTGTTTTCATATACAGGGACTTTTCAGGGGCTTTGTACTTCACATACATGTGTGACACCTAAGAAGCCAGAGAAGTGCTGGACTGGTAGATGTGGAACAAAAAAGAAACATCCCTCAGATGTAATATGTGCATAGCTCTGAACTCATACCTCATCTTTTTTTCTGCTGGGTTAGTCACCATTAATTACAACACCAGTTGCTCACATATGTTCAGTCAAGCCCCTACTGTGTCCTCAGAGCTCTTCACAGTTTTGGGCTGCTCTTGCCTTAATCTGAAGTTCATTGAAAATATATTAGGAAAGGTGTTTTTGTTTGTCTGTGTGCCTGAAGAAATATAGCCCTAGCAAGAGTCACCCTGGTATCCACAACAGTCAACAGGATGTGTCTAAGACACAGACTGCAGGAGAGCATCGGCATCCAGCATCTCACCTCGCAGACACTTCCCTTGATAGTAGCAAAGAGTTAGGCAAAGTTGTTCATTCATTACAGAAAGGATCAGAGGAGGCTAAGCTGGGAAAACTATAAAATGTGAAATTACATAAAATTGAATGTGATAGGTCTAAGTGTTAATTAGGAGTTAATTATCTTCTATTAGCAACTGATTCACAGGTGTTCTGGGCCTCACAAAAAGAGACAGGAATTCGTAAGGTAACGACGACAGCATTTTGACTTTGTCATATAACCTATGTGTTACTGTCTGTTGCAGTTTAGTCTAGTGGTTTAATTCATGCACTTTTCCATTTTTTGGAAAGGAGACCTAGGGAAAACAAAGTGTTGCTACATTGAAGGGATACCACCAGTTCCACTTTCTATGCCACGAGTTCTGTGGATGGTGGATGTGGTCAATCTAAGATCACACAGAGAAATGCAAGTGCGGAGGCTTTTATTTGTCTTTCTTGTTTGAATGCATATATTTTCATGTACAGAGGAAACTCCAGCACAGAAAGAGGGGTTGGCCAACTGGTAATGTGAGCTTATAGATCCGGAGAGGACCTCCAGTCACTTCATGTTACAACTGTCCATGCCAAACCATTTTTTTCTATAGCGGCAGTAAGCCCTATTTGAATACAGCTCTGGTGGCTTATCTTCATGCTCCTGTTGGAAGACTATTCTGAAAGCTCAGTCCCAGCATTGAACCCTCAAAATAACCAAGAGAAATGCATTTTTAACTGATTGGTACCTGTTTGTTTTGCTGCCAGTACAGTCCAGTAGTTTAAACAGCGTTCTCCATTTGCAGTAGTTACCATTCTGCAATGTTCCTGAGGAAAAATCCTACCCTTTTCTAGCTTTCGTTTTGTTAGGCAAATAAGCTATGCTCTTTCAGGTTTTTTCCTCATAGGTTGCCTACAAGTATGTAAAACATTAAGCAAAAAAACAGGGAAAATACTGAGAAAGAAAATCTGTGTGCAGAGATAGGAGAGTGGAAGGGGTTATTCAAAGGAAGTTAAGAGTGGAGAAGAAAAGGAAACAAAAATGCCTGTAGCCTGGGACAGAGTATGAGGCAATGTGCAGCTGATAAATTCAGGTAAACCTTCTAACCTTGATTTCTTTAGAATCTATTTAAAAAAAAAAAAAAAGTGGCATCTGTTGATGTATAAACCATTCTTCATACCACTGGTAGATGCAGCATTGTAAAGAATTGTTTCTTTTCATCTTTGAAGGAGTGATCTGCTATTTCTGGGCCATTTCTGAGAAAAACAAATTTCCAAATACTTGCTCATAAGACTGCACTGAAACAAAAAGAAATGGGTGTAACAAGAAATAGTTGCTGTTTCTGTGTAGAAAGCTGTTGTCCTATTCTTCCCCAGTACTACCGTACTTGCCTGCCAGCCACATATGCTGGTGACAAACTTGTGGTAGCAGACC
Organism: Harpia harpyja; assembly: GCF_026419915.1. Classification (NCBI taxonomy): domain Eukaryota; kingdom Metazoa; phylum Chordata; class Aves; order Accipitriformes; family Accipitridae; genus Harpia; species Harpia harpyja. The sequence goes on from NC_068941.1 coordinate 38,818,837, forward strand.
CTGCTGGAGTTGATCATGTCTATTCTGATATGATACCCGATTCATTTTTCATCCATAGAAAACCAGATGTGCTTTTGTGATTGCTTTCCATTATTCAGAAGCAAGAAACAAAATAGCAAGCTCATTTGGTACCCATGCTTGTTGCCCTCTTCATATTCGTACTATGACGGACTATTCCACAGTGAGGTCTCTCGAGCTTTCTGCAGATGTAATTTTGTCTAAGTGCGTGAACTTGTGCATTTGGGCTACCAGGCCCGACAATGATAAGTGGCAAAACTCTATATCACTCAAATTTAAAACAGACAGAACTGGGGTACGGACTCAGATCTTCCTTGTTTTTTTCCATATCATGCTTCCACAGTTGCTGGTATGGTCTTGTACTCAAGCTGTGCCCTACCATCACTACGCTGTAGTTGGATCAACAGGGGGGAGTTACCTGGGGTGTTCATCATTGCTTGAAAAACAGGAGAGAATGCAGGAAACCCTAGGCATTTTCCTTTTTTAATGTATTTTGATTAAGCAATAGAGGTTACAAAGGCTCTTCTAACCTTAACATAAATGGCTGCAAAAAGAGCTTACATAAAAAAAAAAAAAGAGGAATCTTTAAGTAACCTTTAGACAGAGACTAAAATTACCTAAAATGCTTGAGCAAGTGAAAAATAAGTAAATTAGCCCAACCTTGGATGTAAATATATCACATAAATAGATCAGTTCAACTGAGACTTAAATTTCTGGTTTTAACACAGAAGTTAACTACCTCTTAAACAAATTATATTCCAAGGCAACAGATATGTCACAAATGTAAAACTAAAAAAGTGCAATTTACATTTTGAACTGATAAAAGGAAAGAAAAATTGCATTTCAATGGCTTAGCCACCTTTTGTCAGATCTTTTGTAGCTCTTCAGACAGCATCAATTTAACACCATTATTTTCTGTAAATGTGCTATTTTCCTCTGCAGTTATTACGCAGAGTTCACCAGAGAACAACCAAATGATCTGAATATGCCTCTCACAGCCAGTGTTTTATTCCACCTTGAAGTTGCTTGCTGAGTATATATCGAAAAGTATGTATTTTGCTCACAGTATATATTGAGTATCTGTAATTTTCCAGGAAACCCAGCAACTCCCTTTGTTTAACATCAATTTAAATGTATGTCAAGCAGAGCAAAGCAAGCCATACCAACCATTCTGCTTTGAGGAACAATTACAAAAACTTTGACCATCTGTAGACAGGGAGAGCATTCCTAACCTGAACTCTTGGTTGGAAGGAGATTGGCAATATGGAGAAAACCAGGCTGATGCCAGCAAGCATTTCACACTGATCTGCTTGAAAATAGCATTTACATTTTATTTCAGTTGTATTTGCTTATTCTCTTTATATATTAAAATTTAGTAATAATATTGTAATTGCTACTTATTTTAGTAAAAAGGATAATAAGGCTTGCAGTAGGGGGATATTAAAAAGGATATTAGGAGATTATAGAATAATGATAAAGTAAAAATTACTGCTGCTCAGGCAGATATTGACCATGCAAAGGAAATTAGAACAAAGTTTTGTCTAGAAAAAAAGAAAAGAAGAAATGGGACAGTCACGTAGAGGGAATGGGATTAAGTTCAGCACAGTTTGCATCAGTTTTCAATGAAGATTGCAGCAGAGGCTACTCTGGCCTATAGAAATAAATAGTTGAGCACTGAAACTAGATAAAGAAGATGGTTCTAAAGGTTAAAAAAGACACAGGAAAACAGGTCCTAAAGGTTAAAAAAAACACAGGGAAACAGGTTACTCTCCATCCCAGAGCTCTGGCTCAAGGTATCAAAGATTTTATTTTTTATTTTAAATAAACACCAAATCAAGGTGCCATAAATACCATCACCATCAAATAACAAATGAATAACTGTTTTTTGAGAAAGATTAAAAAATTAGTTGTGCAAACATTGCATCCTGTCATCTGACCTCAGAATGCACAAAATTCTGAAACCAGACAGAGAAAAATAGAAACATTGTGCAGTGGTATATGGCAGATTGATGCAAACTAACCTCTAGATCCATGAGACGTATGATTATTTAAGATGAGAAAGTAGAATCATTTTCATCTACTTACACTGAAGCACAGTATTTTATGTCGTACCACCAGAAAAAAATACTATTTCAACTGAGGGAGACAACATTTAATAGAAAAAATATAAAGCAGATAAAAAGCTGCTCAAAGGGCATATAGCAGCGGGCAGTCAGGAGACAGCTGGCTAGGGGAGGTAACAAGGAGCAGGCTTGGGGACGATCTCTGTGGGCCTTTGTAGTTGTGCAGACGAGCTTTTATCATATAACCTAACAATTATTACTAAGTGTTTGATACTGCATCATATGGGTTGTATTTGCCTGTTCCAGGTGCTCAGCATACATAGGTGCTCCTGTAGGAGATAGTGTGTATGACTGGCAAAGTTCTGCATCTATGGTAGCAATGCCATGACTGGCCACATGCAGGCTCTTCAGGGAAACCACACAGCTCAGTAGGACTTGCTGAGTCCAGAGCAAATGCCATGCTAAACTGCAAATCACTTAAGAAGCTCAGAGCTATTTTTTGAGCTCCATGGAGGAGCTGAGAAAGGTGAGCAGCCTCTGTCTCAAGGCGGGTGAGACAGAGGCAACTCTGAAACAGAGCAGGCCAGCACTGTCATCAGAACATCAAGTTGGATGCATTGCAGGGTCCAAAACTCAGCGTTTAAAGAAGGCTCTGACTGAGCTGCTCAGTTATTAGCATCTTTGTATGGCTGCTGCTCCTTAGCAAAATGAGACATAGATCTCTCCAGATGTTGTCAGTTTTCACACATTACGACAGAGCATGAGATTTCTACTAATCCCTCCGCTTGGCTGAACAAAGCTATCCTAGTGAATGGCAAATAAACAGATAGAACATAACAAAGAAAAGATTTTGTAAAGCTATTACCACTAAGCTTGAATTTTAGGAAACGTAAAAATGAGAAAAGACAGACTGTTAATTCCATCTAAATTACTAGCCTTATTTCTATTCTAATAATCTATTTTAACTCCATGTAATCACAATATTGCATTGATTAGCTCACTGAAATGTAATCTTATTAGTGGTTCACAAGGTTGCATTTAATCTAGCTGATTATGCTAGTGCATATCTGAGTAGTTGGTTCTGTATTGTTGCGGCTCCTAATGAACTGTCTGTACATTAAAATTCACCAAATAAAAGTTGTTACCTAGCTTATTCTGATTTGTTCTAGCACACACTAGTCATTTTTCCTTTATTTGAAGTCTTATGTAAACTTTCTATTGCTAACAAGCCACCAAAACCCTTATAGCATATGTTTTCTGTATGTCAGCATCTATTTGTTGTCTTAATAATTAAAACAAACAAACAGGTTTTCTTCCCATGAATGCTAGTATAGCTTGTTTCTGCACTCTCACTCTGTTGATAACCTCGTTGGTGAAGAGTGCGTGACTTGGTCAGTAGCTCCACAGCTCTATTTGCAGAAGGAAATTACAACTGCAAGACAGGCTTTGCAATGGTTTCACTTTCTTTCAATAATGGATTAGTTCTTATATTAATCCCTATTAAGACAAGTAATTGTTTATAGAGAGCAGCTTTAATAGCAATGCTAAGGTTTTCACTCTGGTTTTGCCTATGTATTGGAAGTCACTCAGCTGTGAAAGATTACACTTCCATCTGGGGACTTGTGCCAAGGGAAAAGGAAGGTCACCCCTTGCAAATGGACAACAACAGCACTTTATGCAGCAATTGCTGGTTTGGTACAAGAGTTAAAAGGCAGAACAATGGAGCTATGGCTGTTCAGGAAAAAGGAAACGTGGAATGAAGGAACAATTTTAGCCTGGTTGTAAAGAGATTGCAACCTCACTGAGGCCACTGTAATTACACACCAGAGCTGAACTAAGCCAGGCTGTCTTCAAAGAAACAAGCTGTATCTAGGAAGAGTAAAAAGTCTAAGTATTTGATATAGCCTTTTGAAAGTGGATTAGCTGAGCAGTAACATCTTTAGCCATCCCACTCTGCAGCACCTAATACCACAGAAAGCCGAGAGAGTGCAACATGTTCATCTTTCTGCTGTCCTCCTCACTACTTGTCTGTTTTACTTCCTGTATCAGGGAAAGAAACACTTGCCTCTACCCTGTCCAGAAGAGGCTCAGCTTTGCAGGTCTCTGTGAGGGGGAATTAGTGTTTAAATCTACAGCTGTGCAGTAGAAATCAGGGGTGCTGCTATACATTTTCCAGATGTTTATTGCCTGGGTGTTTGTCATGGTTTAAGCCCAGCCAGTAACAAAGCACCACAAAGCCGCTCGCTTACTCCTCCCCCCTGGCCCCGGTGGGATGAGGAGGAGAAAATACAAAGAAAAGCTCGTGGGTTGAGACAAGGACTGGGAGGGATCACTCACCAGTTATGGTCACGGGCAAAAACCAGACTCAACTTGGGGAAAAAACAGAATCAATTTAATTTACTACAAATGAAATCAAAACAAGGATAATGAGAAGTAAAACCAAATCTTAAAACACCCCCCCCACTTCCCGGCTCAACCCCACTCCCGGTTCTCTCTACCTCCTCCCCTCAGTGGCGCAGGGGGACGGGGAATGGGGGTTGGGGTCAGTTCATCACACCTCGTCTCTGCCGCTCCTTCCTCCTCAGGGGGAGGAGGACTCCTCACTCTTCCCCTGCTCCTCCGTGGTGTCCCTCCCACGGGCTGCAGTCTTTCACCAAATTCCCTGGCGTGGGTCCTTTCCGCAGGCCAATCTTCAGGTGCAGACTGCACCAGTGCGGGCTTTCCCATGGAGTCATGGCCATCTTGGGGGTCATGCCCCTGTTCCGGCGTGGGGTCCTCCCCGGGCTGCAGGTGGGCATCTGCTCCCCCACTCCCCTCCATGGGCTGGAGGGGACAGCCTGCCGTCTCACCACGGGCTGCAGGGGCATCCCCTCCTCCGGCGCACCTCCTCCCCTCCTTCTTCACTGACCTCCGTGTCTGCAGAGGGGTTCCTCTCACATTCCAATCTCTCTACTCACTGCAGGTTCCCCTTCTTAAATCTGTTCTCCCAGAGGCGCTACCACTGTCGCTGACTGGGTCAGCCTGGGCCAGAGGCGGGTCTGACTGGGAGCCGGGGAAGCTTCCAGCAGCTTCTCACAGGAGCCACCCCTCCAGCCCCTCCCCAATTACCAAAACCCCGCCACCCAAACCCAAAACAGCATTTAAGGCTGCATTTGCTGTGGCAGTTCCTGGAGCTGTTCTAGATACATCTGACAGAATGAAGAGTTTAAGAAGTTAAATGGCAGTTTTCAGTCAATGGAAAGAGGGAAAGAGAAAGGACCTGAGGGAATGGGCTGGTGTTCAACCTCAAGGTCCACCTCCAGCTACCAGTGTGAGATGGCCTAAACTGCTCAGCATTTCTTCACATCTCAGGGGAATCTTGCTCATGAAACACTGCTGGAGGGACACTTGGTGCATGGTCTGGTCTCTTGCTAAGACGAGGCATTTCTTAGCGGCACTTAAACTGCCCAGCCATTGTGTGTCAACATATACCTACATTTGGCACCACCAGAATGACTTGTGCTCCTGTGCATGGTGGTCGTGTGGCATTAAAGTGCATTTCAAATGCTCAGACTTCTTTCCATCTATCAAGTTGAGCTTGACCATGAAGCCAACGAGCCTTACAGCTCTTACTAAAATGGTATAAACCTCGAAGTGGATCTAAAGGACATAAAACTGCTTGAGTGCTTGTAATTACCTTGTAGTTAAAACAGATGCCTTCTACAAAAGGGTGAATAACAATTTCATAGGATCTGTGTGAGCCACCTTAGGCTATTTTTACTTCTCGCTTATAGCCATAATGGTGATGGGAATGAGCAGCCAAACCCGGCTGCCATCTGTGGGCCACCCTGTTTGTCTCACCTGGAGCTACAAGGTCACACCATGCCCTGAAAGCCTTTTTAAAATGATAAGCATACAAAAATGCTTTTTGATGTAACCAGGGTGTGTGTTGCAATGTTGATACAGGTGTTTATAGTATACATGGGACAGAGATGCAGTTACGGGTATTTAGTCTGCAATAGTAGAAAAGAATGCACAGTAAGAAAATAATATCTATTTTTCCTCAACTGCTTTATATGAAATCTATTTGAGATGCTGTTATCAGGCTTCTTGAGTGGTTCTACCTAGTATAAATTTTTGCTTTTGGCTTTGTACAGATACTCAGTGAAAATACAGTGAAAATACTATCTATCTCCTTTCCCCATGAGTGAGGAGACTGTTAGATCAAATGCAGTCTTATGATATTAGCTATAAGCTGCCTCTGAGGTCATGGTTTCATGATAACCTTACTGAGCCAGAGATTCTCCCTGCCTTAGGGGCAGCTTCAGATATGAGCAGACAGCACAGAGTATGGAAGAAGGAGCTTCTGCTGTGGTATTTACAGAGAAACAGCAAGTGGACACAGTAATAACAGTAATAATCTGGCTGAACAACAAATCACAGAGCGGCTGAGACTGGAAGGGACACCTGGAGGTCATCTGGCCCAACCCCCCCTGCTCGCGCAGGACCGCCTAGAGCAGGCTGCCTAGGACCACGTCCAGACGGCTTTTGAGTATCTCCAGTGATGGAGACTCCACAACCTCTCTGGGCAACCCGTGCGAGTGCTCAGTCACTGTCACACTAAAAAAGCTATCAAAATTAGCTTCTACATACTGGGTCAGATACTCAGCTGGGACTATCCTTGTAGTCGATAGAGTCTGCAGTCCACTCTTCTGTCCTGTGCTGAAAACTAACCTTACTCTGCCACGTAACTGAGAGTCCTTTCAAGATCCTGAATCTGCCGTTCCCCTTTGTCTTATGGGCTGCCCCTGGCTGACAAGATAGATGGATGTTTTCAGAGTGGAAGAAAACTTTAATGTTTTTTTCCCCCTCTTCCTACATGTTTCTGAAAAAAGCCTGAAAATCATGACGCAAACTCTGTGTGGCACACTGTGGTGCCACCTGGGGAAATCAGCTTACCCGACATTCAGCTTCACGCTAATTCCCAAGGGTGCCATCAGCAAGTCAAAAGGACAATAGTTCATGACCATACTGCAGCTCCCATATTCTCTTTCCAAGCACAGTCCACAGGAGAGGGGAGCATAGGTAGGAATATACCTCTGTTTTGATTTATTACCGTATGACACCCCCACCACTGAAGTGCTGTGCATTTGCACGGCACCCGGGGGAGCGGTGTGCTCCGTACATGCCTCCTTTCGCCGTGGCTTTTCACTGTGCTGCACAGTGTATCTCCAGACAAACAGCTTCATAAAGGAACTAGAGAAGGTCTGCTTGCAACAAGCGTACAGCTATGAGCATGTCTCTCCACTCTGATTGAATGCCTGCTTTTTATTCATGTCTCCTTCCACTCTGATAAGCATCAGAAGCAGTCTAATTATGTTTTTCTCACTACTCAACTTGTGTTCATTAATCTTATCTACACGTATCTCCACATTACACCATAGAGACTTGGAGTCAGATTTTTCAAAGGCTTTTAAGCACCTTATGCACAGTGATTTCTATCAACTATGACAAGGATGATTTCTATAAATTCTTGTTTTCACCAATCACTGTAAGGAAAGCTGGTAGCTTAGAAAAACATTACACAAATCATCTGGGTAGAAGTGAGGCAGGGAATGGAAAGTCTGACTGGTTGTGGGTTTTCATATTTCCAAATTAAGTTTCATACTAAACAGAAAAATAACTCTGAAACAGAGTCGATCTAACAGTCTGTGTTTGGCTATACAATTGGAAAATGCTAAATAAAACACCTAGCACGAAATTCTTATGAAATGGGGGCTATTATGAAAAATGGCATGTTACAGTATTGTCAGAATTCTTTTCCTTGTATTGTCCTCTGAGACAATGTTTTGCCAAATCAGTACGGTTTCACTAAGTACAGTTTCAAGGAAGACACTTTTTAAAGAGAAATTAAGTTCCCTGATCACTGCCCAGCAAGCCCTGCCTGAACTGTTGTTTTGTATGAGCTGAGCATGTCCATGGATTTTTTCTGGGGTTCTGATGAAAACATGACCTAAGTCAGTCCTCCATCTGGGATTGTCTGAAAGTTTCAGCTCCAGCCCTGTAAACACTTGTGGTTTAGTATACTCACTGTGCAATATGGACACATGTGCCCCTCCTTCCTTTCTGCAAAAACCTCATGTCTAGCAACACTCTGAATAAAGCAGGGAGAGATGATGTGAGAGTTTTTTCAGTGGAGCAGCCATCCGCTTAAAGGTGCCCATCAATTCCATATGGCTGTAACATCCTAGGGCATTCATGGTGCTTGAGGGCTGGCCTGCATGTCACTATGTAGAGCAGCGTGGATGTTAGTGAGACACGTGTCTTATGTCTTCAGCTCACAGAGCCCATCTGGGGCTCTGGGGACAGCTGCAAGTTTTGGAACTGATGTGCTCAGAAGAGTCTGGATATGTTCAATAGTAGAAACCCCCAAATTTTCCATTGAAGGCATGAAAGCCCTGCTCAGTCAGGTGTTTTCTGAGCCTTTACTAAAACATGGCAATTCTGACAAGGCTCAGTAGCAGAAATATTTATGTTTGGCTGAAAGTTGCCTGGGCAGTTCAAGTATAATGCAATAGTTGTTTCCAGTGTGAGCAGAGAACAGCATGAGTGTGCCCCATGATAACAGGGTGACTAACAGAAACTGCACTTTAAATAGCAGAATAAAATCCAGGCAGGATCTGGCCTCTTCAGGGCTGTAAAAAACTCACATATACAAGGAGGAGGGGAGGTGAAGATTCTGCTATATGCATGTTTTAAATATTGCACAAATTATATTGTTTACCGTGTGAAATCAGTTTCTAAAAACATTTTCAGTAAAAATCTGAGTTACTTTATGAACCCACTGTTCATTCATAAACAGCATATGTACTTAGAGTGCACCACCACCCTGAATGACAGAGAAGACTTGCACCTGTTGTATAACAGCATAACCCAGATGTCTTCACTAAATGTGCAAGGATACAAGAACACAGCTGGAGCAAGTGCTTGCAGAGAGGTGTCATGCAGGTTTCTGCATGGATTTTGTGTGCTGAACAGGTGCCTATTAGAAAAGCCACAGGACAATTTGCTCTGAAAAAGTGCTGAAGTCAGAGGAATTACCCTCCTAGGTCAGACCATCCATACTGTCTGGAAGTTCTTGGGATTTCCAAAGAAAACCACCACTAGAAATCATCACAGCAAACAAATATGGTGTAATTTTTCTCATCCTGTTCTCTATTAGTCAGAGATGTGTTGCAGGCAGAAACCAAAGGCTCTTATCCCTTGCCCAGTATGAATGTGGATATTGTTGAAATTTGTGTGTGTTCTCAGCCTTTTCTGGAAGGTCTCGGTGTGGGGTAGAGATCTGCTCTGCAGCCATATGTAGCACAGAAAAGTGTTTCGTTTTATCAGTTTTCACTCACCCCACCTTTATTGGCTGGCCTCTTGTTTTGGGGGTGTGGAATGGGATAGTGGAAGTTTCGTGGCAATTGTATTTTTATATGTAATCATTAGGTCTCCTCTTCCTTGTCCCCTGCCTTCCACAAGAAATTCCCAGGCTGTTTCTTAATCTCTCTTCATGCAAGAGCTTTTCTAGATCCGCGATGACTTGCAGTGCCCCTTTCAAGCTTGGTTCAATATCAGTGTCAGATGGTGCCACTCCAGCTGGAAGCGCTTTGCCTCGAGTTACATCAATATCATCACACTGTTGTCTAATATTCAGTGTCATCTCGTTTGCCAGGCTGCTTGTCTGGGTTGTTTTGTTTGTAACTGTACATTGAACAATGGCCTTCCTCGAGCAGGTTGCAGTCCCCCTTGTGCTTTCCAAGCACCTGTAAGTGAGTCTGTTTGACAAGCATGTTCAGCAGGTAATCAAAGGTTACCATAATTTTGACTACAAAATACTCTGTCAAAACACAATATTGAATTATTTCAATTCCTAAAGTATTCATGTATTCTAACTTCAGGAAATGTAGGGCCTCTGGTGTAAAAAAAAAAGGTAAGCTTGTGAGTGACTGAATATCTTTAGAGAAGGCGGGATAATTAATTGGTAGGTCATTTCTGAGGAGCATAAAGACATTCTTCAGATTAATAAAATATTGAATCATTTCTAGAACCTGAGAAAAGCAGCCATGCAAAGTGTTTCGCTTTGTCACATATCAGTGGAGGAGACATGTGAGGTGCTGGCGAAAACATTTTGCTTTAGAACACTTCAGAGTGTTCACCCAGAGCAGAAAGCAGAAGAAAGAAAATTGTCTGTATGCCGTCAGATCTACAGCCTGTTCTGCTGCCTTTTCTTTGAATGTCAGATAATAACCATGAATTTGTGTGAGCTTTGTGCCTAATACATGTCAGTTGCGGAGGCGAGCTGCCCCGGTGTCGGCCCGGCGCGCAGCAGAGCGGCAGATCCTGGCGTACCCCGCAGAGGGTTTCCTGAGGCAGGGAGGGACCTGCCAGCAGCCGGCAGCTCTCACCAGAGCAGCTGGCGAGGCCTGGCCATTGCCAGAGCAACTGCGGCCTCCCTCCCCACACCTATAAAAACTGGGGAGCGAGAGGGACCGGGGCATGGCGCGGCATGTTGGCGCAGGCAGGGTATCGTCACCCTGCCAGCTCAAAAGGTCCCTTCAGTTGGTGGTCACTACCCTCCCACAAGGTGCTTAGCTATGTTAACCGCCAGCAGAAAGCCATGTCCTCTGCACTCGCCAGAATGGATATGGCAACCCAGACAGAGCTCCCATGAAATCACGCAGCCATCCAGGTTTCAGGCTGCAGGGTGTGCCAGAGCCTTTCACCAGTAACTGATGGCAGTAGCGAGAACACTTGTGTGAGGTGTGACCAAGTAGATGATTTGCTCAGCTTGGTGGCAGAGGTTTGAGAGGAGGTGGACAGGTTAAGGAGCATCAGGGAGTCTGAGAGAGACTGGTGGAACCAGACTCTACCATCCCTGAGACAGAAACAGGAACATCCACCAGAAAAAAAATGAGATCAAGGGAATCGTGTATCCTCCCCGCACCAGGCAGAAGCCAGTAACTTAAAGGAAAGGAATGAATGGAGGCAAGTCTATGCTCAGGGCGGCAGGCGAACCCCCTCCTTGCCTACCTTGCCTTCCCAGGTGCCTTTATACAACAGGTATGAGGCTCTGGATGTAGAAGGCCAGTCAATGGATGATGTGGATGACGGTCTATCATCTACACCAAAGGTGTTGCCAAGGTCCAAAAGGCTTACCCCCCATATCACGGCCACCTCCACAAGGAAAAAAGATGGGTTATAGTTGCAGGCGACTCCCTTCTGAGGGGAACAGAGGGTCCAATATGGCAGGCAGACCCTCCTCTTAGGGAAGTCTGCTGCCTCCCTGGGGCCCAGGTTAAGGACATCACTAGGACACTTCCTAGCGTGGTACAGCCCTCAGACTATTACCCATTATTGCTTTTCCATGTGGGTGGTGATGAAGCTGCAACACATAGTCCAAGGGTGATCAAAAGAGACTTCAGGGCCTTGGGACAGTTGGTAGGGGGATCTGGGGCACAGGTAATTTTTTCCTCTATCCTTCCAGTTGCAGGCAGCGGTATTGGAAGAAGCAGATGGACCCAGTCTATTAATACCATTAATGGCTCTGTGGCTGGTGTCACTGCCAGAATTTCGGGTTTTTCAATAAACTGGATGGTCCACTTGGCACCAGGCCTGCTGGTGTCAGATGGGATTCATGTTTCTCAAAGGAGGAAGAGGGTCTTTGCTCATGAGCTAGTGGGGCTGACTGACAGAGCGTTAAACTAGACTTTAAACTAAACTAGGGAAGAGGATAACATCAGGCTCACCCGTGAGAAGCTCTGGGATGACACGCGGGAACGGGGTGCTAGAGGGAATGGGGTGCTAGCAAAGGCCCTCACCCTGTTGCTCTGCAACATGCTGGGTACACTGGAGCACACCTGAAGTCTTACAGAGAGGACCCAGGAGCTCCTGAGGTAGTAGGAGCCAACAGGCAAGCACCAGTGGACTACCTGAAAGGAACTAAGGTGTGTTCCTCTAAAAAGATGACACAGCTGACAGCCCAGCTGAAGTGCCTCTACACCAACGCATGCAGCATCGGTAACAAACAGGAGGAGTTGGAAGCCACTGTGCTGCTAGAAAGCTATGACCTAGTTGCTATTACTGAAACTTGGTGAGACAAATCCCATGACAGGAGTGCAGCTATTGATGGCTACATGCTGTTCAGAAGGGACAGGTGAGGAAGGAGGGGTGGAGGGGTTGCCCTCTATAGCAGGAAATGGATAGATTGTGAAGAGCTGCCTCTGAAGAATAGCCATGAACAGGTTGAAAGCTTATGGGTAAGAATTAGAGACCAAGGCAACAAAAGTAACCTTGTGGTTGGTGTCTACGATAGCCCACCTGTTCAAGGAGAGCCTATTGAAGCGTTCTTGCTCCAGCTACAGGAGGCATCATGCTCACAGGCTCTCATCCTGCTGGGGGACTTCAACCACCCCGACATCTGCTGGAAAAGTAGCACAGTGAGCTGTAGGCAATCCAGGAGACTCCTGGAGTGCATCGAGGGTAACTTCTTAGGCCAGGTAATAGCCCTACAAGAGGGGATGCGATACCGGACCTGTTGGTCACAAATGCAAGTGAGCTAATCAGCAGCATTAAGATTGGAGGCAGCCTGGGCTGCAGTGGTCATGCACTGCTGGAGTTTGCAGCCCTGAGGGATATGGGACAGTAGAAGAGTAAAGTCAGGACCCTGAATTTTAGGAAAGCAAACTTCCAGCTGTTCAAGGAATTAGTCAATGGGATCCCCCCTGGAAAACTGCCCTTTGGGTCAAGGAAGCAAAACAGAGCTGGCAGATCTTTAAGGACACTTCCCATACACCGCAAGAGCTCTCAGTCCCCACGTGTAAGAAATCAGGAAAGAAAGGCAAGAGACCAGCATGGCTGAGTCAAGACCTGCTGGTCAAACTAAAGGGCAAGAAGGAAATGCACAGGCAGTGGAAGCAAGGACCCGATTGTGTAGGGATGGGGTCAGGAAGGCCAAGGAGCAGCTGGAGCTGAACTTGGGAAGGGACAAAAAGCATAATAATAAGGGCTTCTGTAAGTATGTCAGCCAGAAAAAGAAGGTCAAAGAAAGTGTACCTCCCTCAATGAACATAACTGGTAACAACAGACGAGGAGAAGGCTGAGGTACTCAACAACTTTTTTGCCTTAGTCTTCACTGGCAATCTCTCTTCCCACATCTCTCAAGTGGATGGAACTCAAGGCAGGGACTGGGGGAACAAAGTCCCTCCCACTGTAAGAGAAAATCAGGTTTGAGACAACCTGAGGAATCTGAACATACATAAATAAGTCTATGGGACCCGACAAGATGCATCCCAGAGTCCTGAGGGGATTGGCTGATGTAGTTTCCAAGCCACTCTCCATGACATTTGAAAAGTCATGGCAGTCAGGTGAAGTCCCTGGTGACTGGAAAAATGGAAACACTGCACTCATTTTTAAAAAGGGTAGAAAGGAGGACCCTGGGAACTGCTGACCTGTCAGCTTCACTTCTCTGCCTGGGAAGATCATGGAACAGATCCTCCTAGAAGCTACGCCAAGCCACATGGAGGACAGGGAGGTGTATTGTGTTTGCGTGGCAGGGTTTTGGTAGTTGGGGAGGGGGCTGCAGGGGTGGCACCTGTGAGAAGCTGCTAGAAGTTTCCCCGACTCCAAGTCAGACCCGACTCTGGCCAAGGCCGAGCCCATCAGTGACAGTGGTAGCGCCTCTGGGAGAACAGATTTAAGAAGGGGAACCTGCAGTGAGTACAGGGATTGGAATGTGAGAGGAACCCCTCTGCAGACACGGAGGTCAGTGAAGAAGGAGGGGAGGAGGTGCGCCGGAGGAGGGGATGCCCCTGCAGCCCATGGTGAGACGGCAGGCTGTCCCCCCCCAGCCCATGGAGGGGAGCGGGGGAGCAGATGCCCACCTGCAGCCCGGGGAGGACCCCACACCGGAGCAGGTGGATGACCCCCAAGATGGCCATGACTCCATGGGAAAGCCCGCACTGGAGCAGTCTGTGACTGAAAATCAGCCCACGGAAAGGACCCATGCTGGAGCAGTTCGTGAAGAACTGCAGCCCGTGGGAAGGACTCACATTGGAGAAGTTCATGGAGAACTGTCTCCCATGGGAGGGACCCCATGCTGGAGCAGGGGAAGAGTGAGGAGTCCTCCCCCTGAGGAGAAAGGAGCAGCAGAGACAAGGTGTGATGAACCGACCCCAACCCCCATTCCCCGTCCCGCAGCGCTGCTGGTGGGGAGGAGGTAGAGAAAATCAGGAGTGGAGTTGAGCTGGGAAGGAGGGAGGGGTAGGAGGAAGGTGATTTAAGATTTGGTTTTACTTCCCATTATCCTTGTTTTGATTTGATTGGTAGCAAATTAAATTGATTTTGTTTTTTCCCAAGTTGAACCTGTCTTTTGCCTGTGACCATAATTGGTGAGTGATCCCTCCCTGTCCTTGTCTCAACCGATGAGCTTTTCATTATATTTTCTCCTCCCCATCCCACCAAGGGGGAGGAGCGAGCGGCTTTGTGGTGCTTTGTTGCTGGCTGGTCTTAAATCCCAGCAGGACATGATTCAAGACAGCCAGCATAGCTTCACCAAGGGCAGGTCTTGCCTGACCAACCTAGTGGCCTTCTATAACTGAGTGAGTACATCAGTGGACAAGGGAAGAGCTACAGATGTCATCCATCTGGACTTCTGTAAGGCCTTTGACACAGTCCCTCACAACATCCTTCTCTCTAAATTGGAGAGAGGTGGATTTGACGGGTGGACTGTTCAGTGGAGAAGGAATTGGCTGGATGGTCGCATCCAGAGAGTAGTGGTCAACAGCTCAATGTCTGGGTGGAGATCAGTGATGAGTGGTGTCCCTTAGGGGTTTGTATTGGGACCGGTACTGTTTAATATCTTCATCAACGACATAGACAGTGGGATCGAGTGCACCCTCAGCAAATTTGCAGATGACACCAAGCTAAGTGGTGCAATTGACATGCCTGAGGGTTGCAATGCCATTCAGAGGGACCTGGACAAGCTCGAGAAGTGGACCCATGTGAACATCATAAGGTTCAAAAAGGCCAAGTGCAAGGTCCTGCATCTGGATTGGTGTAACCCCCAGTATCAATACAGGCTGGGGAATGAAGGGAGTGAGAGCAGCCCCGCAGAGAAGGACTTGGGGGTACTGGTGGATGAAAAACTGAACATGAGCCAGCAATGTGCACTTGCAGCCCAGAAAGCCAACCGTATCCTGGGCTGCATAACAAGAAGCATGGTCAGCAGGTCAAGGGAGGTGATTCTGGCCCGCTACTCCATGCTGGTGAGACCCCACTTGGAGTACTGCATTCAGCTCTGGGGTCCTCAGTACAAGAAAGACACAGACCTGTTGGAGTGGGTCCAGAGGAGGGCCACAAAAATGATCAGAGGGATGGAACACCTATCCTATGAGGGAAGGCTGAGAGAGTTGGGGTTGTTCAGCCTGGAGAAGAGAAGGCTCCAAGGAGACTTTATTGCGGCCTTTCAGTACTTAAAGGGGGCTTATAAGAAAGATGGGGACAGACTTTTTAGCAGGGCCTGTTGTGATAGGACAAGGGGTAATGGTTTTAAACTAAAAGAGGGTAGATTTAGACTAGATATAAGGAAGAAATTTTTTACGATGAGGGTGGCAAAATACTGGAACAGGTTGCTCAGAGAGATGGTAGATGCCCCATCCCTGGAAACATTCAAGGTCAGGTTGGACGGGGCTCTGAGCAACCTGATCTAGTCGAAGATGTCCCTGCTCATTGCAGTGAGGTTGGACTAGGTGACCTTTAAAGGTCCCTTCCAACCCAAACCATTCTACGATTCTTCATGCTCCACAGATACATGACTGGAAGAGAAACTATAGATCTTCTCTCAAGTATGCCTGTCAAGATGATGAATTTCCTCAGTTAGAGAAATAAGGAGGATCATGTGGACAAGCTGCCACAATGTTCTTTTGCCAGCCAGGAGAGGTTTTCCTGTGCTGTTATTAGGCAGTTTTATATTTGATATTATGCTGGAAATCTGGTCCATGAAGGGAAATTAGTGTGACCAAAATATAACATTTAGTAGTGTGGGGCACTGAAAATCCCGCTGCCAGGTGGGAAAATAAATAAATATGTATTATTTGTGAAGTAAAGTGAGACCTTCATGAACGGGGAACAGCCAAGAGCATCTAATACCTCTAAAACACTGAATATGGCAGGAATTATCAGAGTTACCATTGACATTGTATCCCATGACCTGGTAATAAATCTGAGTTTTTTCACCTACTTGTAACAATTTTAGATTATTTACTAACTTTTGAAACAGCTGCATAACTGACAACAGAGATCTGTATTCAGTGTGACTTAATTTCTTTTGGACAACCATTGCTAATGCTTAGGATGGGAATCCATGTTGAAATTTAATTCCTGTGTAAAGATCACCATTTGATCTGTCTACAAGTATATCCACATGATGGCGCTGTTTAAAAATAGGACTAAGGAAAGTCTCATGCCATGGTTGTGAGACGTGACTCGCTTTTGCCTGGTCAGTGTTTCTGAGGTTTCTGGTAGAGCGTGAGGTTGTGAACTGACAGAAATGCTTTGGATGCTGTTTATAGACCCATTCAGTGTAATAGGAATTTTCTGACTTAAGCAAAAGCAAGGATGGATCTGCATTTCCATAGAAGCCTCTCCCAGCAGCGTGGATAAAGCATGGCCCAGGAGTAGCTGCTATGAGCAGCGTGCCATGGTTTCGTTCTCTCAAGGAATTTCAGAAATGCTATGGTCGATCGGAGGTGGACAGGAAAGAGGGAGATTGTTTCTTCTGAGACACCTTTAATAACCAGAAACATATCCTGAAAGGAGTGACCCTGACAGGCAGTTTGATGGCTTTTATGTCACTCCTACTGAAGAGATTTCAGTAGAGAAATCTGTGCCATTTCTATGATATTGGCTGCTAATGGGAGTGTTCATTCAAATGGCAACAGCCTGTCAGAGCTTCGACATGGCTCAGTGATGCTCAGCAGCTGAGGCAGAGAACCAAACTGGTTCTTACCTGGATTCCCTTTATTACTTCTTATAATGGCTGTGAGAAAGAAACGTGGAAGATCTTAATGAGTTTTGTCACCCTTTAGCAACACTGTTTATAAACAGCTTAAAACGGGGTTTCTGATTTCAGTGATGTTCAGTTTTCCTGACCTGATTCACAGGGTTACAAGCTTCCTAGAAGACCAGTGGTACCCAACAGGAATGAACCAGATATAATGGATGCCTGTATTAAAATGGCACTAGCTGGACTGAGGCCCCTGAGAAACTCAAAGCCAAAATGGCTGAAATGCTACAAGTTATCAATTACTATGGCTCAGGCTGTTTTCAAATAGGTTTGGATTTTTTTAACAGGGCAGCAGATGTTTTTCTTTGGGGTTTGTTTTTTTTTTTACATTGTTAGGTCACAGTATCCAGCAAAAAAAACAGGCACACAGTTTATAGCTATGCCCACACCTCAGTAGTGAGGTAAAATGTGTACCTAATACTGAGTCGCATTTTGATAATAATTATGTAAAATTACATAGACTGGGAACTGTAACAGCAATTTCCTGAAAATTTGACACAGTGATGGGTGCACATCAGGCTAAGATCTTCCCCTGTCTTTCCCCTGAAAACTTACATTGGAAAAATATGCATCTATAATCCTGTACATGCTACTGTTATTAACTACATACAATGTTAATCTATTGCTGTTAACTGACAGTGTGTTATGCCACATCCACCAGAGAGCCCTGCCAGTGCAGAAGCATCGGACTGGTAATAGCCCAAATAAGCAGATGGTTTACACAGAAAGAGCTTTCTACAGCCCTTTAAGATGACTGTTTTGAGACAGTGACTTGAGGACACAGTCTTGAGACAGTGATGTCTCCTAATGAAGTCCTAGCTTACTGGTTTTCACTCTCGTAGATCCCTGCATAGTATATTTCTTTGTGTTTGAGGAATCCAGAGAGAAAACTGGCCTTTGTCAAGAAGTCAATAGGCAATTTAATTTAAATGCACCCCAAGAAATACTTGCAACCCTGACTTCTGCTTCATCATCTCAGAGCCATCTGTTCAAGCCTCTGTGTTTGGCAAGCTGTCGCAAGTGTCCAGGCTCTCCAGGTAATTCCAGGCTGTGGTTGATATGGTGCCACTGGGGAGAGGAACTTGCATGACCCATGACTGATTTTGTTCACCGACAGAAGCTGTGAGCTTGTACCTTACACCTCAGTGCGGGAGGCTTTAAAAGCTAAATTACTTGTTCAAGTAATATCAGTGTTGTTTATAATTAAACTGCCTTGTGCTGTGACTCAGTCAGAAAGCAAGAAAGAAATTACACACACACACAAAACTCAGAAGATCCTTACCATGCACAAACTATTGGTATGACATGATGCCAGTAAGTTGGCAAGAGTGCCTGTGCTATTTAGGTTTAGCATTAAATCCAGATTCAGTACTAGATGTGGCGAAGCTGATGGACTTTCAAAACTTTTTTATCTCCAGGCTTAACACCTGAGTCCCAGATCAGGAGAAGACATTGTGAGGACACCAGCAAGACACAGCTGAAGTCCCATGGAATTTTGCTGCTACCGAGGCAGAGATGGCCTGAGGGGAAAATGAAGTACTGCAAGTCCTAGTTTCTTACCTTACACAGTGACCTCAGTGACTGGACTGCGGTAAGTTGACAACTGTGTCTCCCATTTTAGCCCTTTGCAGAGGTTCCCAACAATGAAATTGTAGCAGAGATATAAATTCATCAGTGGACAAGCTGTTCTAACATTTGAGCAAAGCCCAAAATAACCTTGAAAGTTGCTGGCATAGTCAGGTAATTAATGATTAAAGTGCCATGTGTTTGGGCCAGTACAGTGTCCTGTGTCAGTGAAAAAGCTCACATGTTGTTAAACTGCTCATCAGCTGAGCCTCCTGTCTTCAAAGGAGCCTCCTGCTGTGTCTACAACACTTACAGCACCAGATCAGCACTGGAACAAAGAAAAAGGAAAAGGCAATGGAGTCACGTGGGATTTTGATCTGCAGGGAAAGAAGTCCATGAAAACCTCTAGAGTCTAATAAGGACTCGGTGCTTGTTACTTGTTCATTTAGGGGTTTGCACCATTTTTCATAACCAACCTCAGACAAGCAGAGGGGGGTAGATTGCCACAACTGCGCAGGAATTTTAAATTGTCTCTCCAGTGGGCAACTGTAGAGTTACAGAACTAGGACTGGGAGCAGGATTTAGCTCACATAGCTTACCAGGGAGCAAAGAAAAAGGAGGGGAAAAGCAGACAAATGGCAGTAAATAAAGCCTCTGGAGGAGGCTGATGAATGTGGATTGCCACCGCCACTGGCTCAGGGCTAAGGCTATGAAATGGAGTGACAGAAAACAAAATCCAGAGATGGCAACCAGCCGTGCATAATTTTGCTTTATAAAAAGAAGTACCATTTGCTCTATAGATGTATCTCAGTGAGAAGTAGGAATGAAATCTCTCTTAAAACGGCTTGTGAAAATGGACAGAATAGTTTGCTATTTTATACCAATCTGTCTTTCTTGCTGATGTCTGTAAATACTGGTGCTTAGTTCTTTGAATTCCTATTTGTTCTGTTCTGGCATTATTATCTCTCCATCATTACCAACAAATGGGAGTTAGCCATCTGGAAAAAAAAAAGTGTATTCTAAATTATGTTTCTTTCTCTACTGTCATGTGATTATTAACTCAGATAAATGAATTTAAGCTATTCTTGGGTCCATTAGCAATTTGCTAGAGAATGATAGTAAATTACTCTCTAGCTTTTTAAAAAATGTTTTGAGATGTATCAAGTGAGAGCATCAAATAGTAATTCACCCTTCTGAGTGATAATACCGGTCATTACAGCACAGCACCTGTTCTCACACTTTATCTGTGACTCAGAACTGCAGCTTGCCACAGCTTTTCCCGATGATCTACAGGGAGAGGTGTTTTGGGGAAAATGCTTTTTCGTGATTATGAAATGGGTCATATTTTGTCTGTCAGCTCTTCAGAACAGGTATGAATTTCTTTCACTGCCTGCCAAATTTATTTTACTGCTGACCACACGTAGATATTAACTACAGTTTGCCTGCATGTTGTTGCTCACATGAAGCATAGCCTTCAATGAGCTTCCACAAATAAAACTTTGAAAAGTAATATTCCATGATTTAGCTGATAATTCTGGTGGACAAAATGGAAAGGATTGCATCTCATTCAGTTTTAGAAACAGGAACTTCTCACAGCTTGTAAAAGTAAGAGAGGAATACTGTAGTTATCAGATATAAATGTGTAACACATGCTGACTGAGAACAACCTGTTTTGAGACACTTGGGTCTTAGTTTAGATGAGTATTTGTGATGCCTCTTATTTGAGTTGTAGTGCAGAATTTTTGGTCATTTTCCAGGTACTTCAGAGAGGTTATGGTTTAGTGACATCAGTGTGTGTCTAGATTTCCTTATGAGCAATCAGCCAGCCTTTAAAAATTGAAAGTTAACATGTTTGCCTACAGTGAATAGACTTCTTTCTCCATTTATTTTCCTTCTGTTTCTTATTTTGGAATGTAACTTTCCCATACATATTCTCATTTTAGATGTACATATATAGACAGTATATATAGAGAGGTTTGTTGTTTTTTTTTTTATAATATATATGCATATACCTTGTGTATACACACACCCCCAGTGTAACACTACAGTGACTTGGGAATTGTACAAAATGGCCTATGGTTATATTTTTAGCAAAACTGTAAGATCTGAAAAGAAAGTACAAATTGTAAACCTAACACACCACATCCCCATTCCTATACCATCTCCCAACTTTTTCTGTATCTTAAAGGGCCCCCAGGGCTCTGCACAATAAATTTTACATAGGTTCTGACATGAACTTTTCTGTCAGGAGTCCCAAACTTGTAGTGATTTCTTCGTTAGAGATCAAAGGAAAGGAAGATGCTGTGAGAGATTTCTATGAGCCCTACCTGCCTTGTCTCCACAGATCTTGCCGAAAGTGCATTCATCATTTAAGTTAATGTAGAAACAGATAAATAATTTCATATAAACTGCTAATTTTCAACACTACCAAAAATCACCATCATCTTTTGCAAAATTTGATCCATATCCCCTGATTTTTTTACTTTGTGGGGAGGAGGGAACGGGGATTTTTTCCTTAAAATCTTGTGTCTAACTTACAGCTTAAGTGTTGATCAGCTGCTGGCCTAACAGAGCTCTGCTCTTTGTTAGTGTAGAAAACCAGTTATGCTATTCCTTTACATGATACTCAGTTTTTAGGTAGATGTGTCCACAGGGCAAACTAGTTTCTTAGTTTTGCAGCAATATCATGACAGCTGCATTTAGTCCCCTCCTCCTGTCAAGGAAAACAAAGGTAAATAAAGAAATCAAAACCCTTCCATAAGTCAAAGAGAAATTCCTAGTAAACTAGTAGAGAACGCTTAGTGAATATAAAACCACACATGTATTTCAGTCATGGACATGTCTAGCATGGAAATGCAGAGGGAAAAAGAAACCAGGAATGAAATCATTCCCTGTAACTAAGTTATCAGATCCTGGGTCCTCTAATGTCTAAATCAAGGACTAAAATAACAGGGTCACGAGCCATCCTCTGCACCCCAAGTCTCTCCTTCAGGCTGTCCTTTCTATTGAAAGAGGATGCAGGGGCACACCTGCTTGCATAGGTACCATTCCCACCTGCAGTTTGCATCTGTGTCTGGTGTGTGTCTCCAGCTCCCACAGTTCAGAACTCCTCCAGCTGCCCTGGAGGGGTTGGACCATCAAATTGACAGCTCACATCTTCATTCTTTCACCTACCCACAGGAACAGGCCCCAAAGCTGAGACTCCAAATCCCAGAAGCTGGATATTATTTTACTGGTACAATCATTAGAGCCGGCTCCAAACCTTCCTAAACTTAGTGAAAGAGTCCTGTCACTGTAGGGGCTTTGGATAAGCTTAGCATTTAAAGGCAGAAGTTGGCAATAGTCTTCAAATGGATGGGCTTGCTAGTGAGCATGTTTTATAGGGCACTTCTTTTCTCCCCTACATATAAACAGTGGGCTGAACATACCACTTTGTTTTAGCTGCTGGCAAAAGGTCAATAGCTATTCTCTTTCATTTAATGGAAAGAAAGCATGAAGAGGGACTATGATTTAGCCCTTCTATCTCTGCACTAGATTAATTATAGCCAAAATGATCAAATCCTCAAGTTCACAGGCAGCATTCACTTCAAGGAGAAATCATTTCTCTTTCTCATTGCTTTTTGTATGCAGTTGTGCTAACCAATATTTTTAACAAACCTTTTTTGATAACAACGACACTAAATAGTGAGAAAACCAAATGAAGCTGTGCCAATTCAGTACAAGATGAAAACTTGACTTTCAAAGGGGAATTATTGAGAATGCAAAGAGTTGTATCTAATATAGTCCTTCAGGTACTGAACCTTCAAGATTTTCGGCAACTTCTGAAGATGCTGAATAGCACTGATTTATTTTTTTTAATTGGCTGGGGAGAGCGAATGACTTTGTAGCCAACTGGCTGCTGCATTCCCATTGGGCTGGGATGAGAAGGATATATTCTGCAATTGGATTCCTTGTTGATGCAGAGTTACTACGAAACATGATTCATTCCTGGCACTGTAACTTGCTGTCACCGTCTAATTCCTATGTCCTGCCTAATGCCTGCATAAGTAATGAACATGGTAAGTCTTTCTGTCCAATGACTGTCTAATTACCATGTACAAAATGCAACACCAAGGGAAGTTAAGACAATTTTGCTATAGGGTGTGATAGGGAAATAGGCAGAGTGAAACTGCCTCAAGAAGGGGAAGGAGATGAAGCTGAGCTTCTGGCAGCCCAGTCTATTAAGTCAGTAGCTGAAGGAGCAAGGTGTTGCAGGAGGATCATCATACTGCCTTAATATAAAACTTAGGTTGTCAGAATACATGCTGGTTTGTACACTAAAGACTAGGGAGATGGAAACGAAACATCTAGTTGTGGATTCAGGGGACCTCACTGCTCTGCACTTCAGAGTCTTTATTGCACTGGGATTTCACTGGTGAAAACCCTGATCTGCAGAAACTTTACATACCTCCAGAAGTCATGTGGCAAACAAGCAGGAGAATGAAGAGTTAACTTTTCAACTTTACACTGGGCCTTTAAGTGTACTAAAGTTTCTAAATGCTTTTGTAGATATAGTCCTTCATTAAATATTATTAGTGTATTAGAAATGTTTTTTATTTATATTTCAGTAGTAGAGGCATTATTATAATTGATTTAGGGAAACTACAGCCCTTAATACTAAATGCTGTCTGCAACTCTGTGTGTAATACTAAGGTCTTTAAATTGGTACCTCACCTCTACCTACCTTAGAAGGGTGTGAAAAAAATTTCTTTAATTATGTGTTTTTAAACCAAGGTTACAAAACAAGGAAAGTAAATCCATGTACCTTTCTAATGAAATCAGTAAGGCAACCTCTAATTCATTTAAAAAAATATCAAAAGAAAAGCTCACAATCAATAATTCTACCCTGGGAGAAAAGAGAGGCAGAGATTAATATGACATTCTGTTGGTACATGCCTGTGTATATGAATGGGAGAGCAATTACCTCCCTGTATTGGTTTTGTGTGGCAAGGTTTTGGTAGCGGGTGGGGTTACAGGGGTGGCTTCTGTAAGAAGCTGCTGGAAGCTTCCCCTGTGTTCGACAGAGCCCATACCAGCCGGCTCTAAGACAGACCCGCCGCCGGCCAAGGCCGAGCCAATCAGCGATAGTGGTAACGCCTCTGTGATAACATTTTTAAGAAGGAAAACAGTTGGGATGGCGGTATTCGGCAGCCGGAGAGAGGAGTGAGAACATGTAAGAGAAACAACCCTGCGGACACCAAGGTCAGTGAAGAAGGAGGGGGAGGAGATGCTCCAGGCGCCGGAGCAGAGATTCCCCTGCAGCCCATGGTGAAGACCATGGTGAGGCAGGCTGTCCCCCTGCAGTCCATGGAGGTCCACGGTGGAGCAGATATCCACCTGCAGCCCGTGGAGGACCCCAGGCCGGAGCAGGTGGGTTCCCGAAGGAGGCTGTGACCCCGTGGGAACCCCGCGCTGGAGCAGGCTCCTGGCAGGACCTGCGGATCTGTGGAGAGAGGAGCCCATGGAGCAGGTTTTCTGGCAGCACTTGTGACCCCGTGGGGGGCTCACGCTGGAGCAGTCTGTGCCTGAAGGACTGCACGCCGTGGAAAGGACCCATGCTGGAGCAGTTCGTGAAGAACTGCAGCCCGTGGGAAGGACCCACGTTGGAGAAGTTCGTGGAGGACTGTCTCCCGTGGGTGGGACCCCACGCTGGAGCAGGGGAAGAGTGTGATGAGTCCTCCCCCTGAGGAGGATGAAGCGGCAGAAAATAACATGTGATGAACTGACCGTAAACCCCATCCCCGTCCCCCTGTGCCGCTGGGGGGGTGGTAGAGAATCCGGGAGTGAAGTTGTGCCCGGGAAGAAGGGAGGGGTGGAGGGAAGGTGTTCTGAGATTTGGTTTTATTTCTCATTACCCTACTCCGGTTGATTTGTAATAAATCAAGTTAATTTTTCCCCAAACTGAGTCTGTTTTGCCCGTGACGGTAATTGGTGAGTGATCTCTCCTATCCTTATCTCGACCCACAAGCTCTTTGTTATATTTTCTCTCCCCTGTCCAGTTGAGAAGGAGGGGGAGTGATAGAACAGCTCTGGTGGGCACCTGGCGTCCAGCCAGGGTTAACCCATCACACTCCCATAATGAAACTGGACAAAATTATGTACTTCTACACACAGTAGACAGAAAAAAATATGTCCTTCTTATTCAACTAAATTTTCTAGTGCAGTAAACTAGTACATTCCTAAATAATGTCTGAGTAATATTTCTCTATAATCTATTTAATCTTTTTCTTCTGTAATATTTATTCTTGCATATTTCCCTGTATATCGGGTAAACCTGTATATCAGGTTTATCTGTATATTTGCTTATACAGATTCTGAGGAAAGATTCACATTTCTGAGCACTTCTGAAACAACTATCCAATCCTGTTGTAAAAGGTACCACTTTCTTGGCCTCGATAATATGCAAAAAATAAATTGTGTGTGTGAATTCTCCTTTTCTACTATTCTTACAGTTTCCTGCTTTTCAAATAGCTGTGGGCTGAATCTGAATATAGAGAGAAAGATAAGGTCATAGTGCAAGATACTTTATTACCTGAATGTGCGTCCTGTGTTTGCTGTGCCAGTGAGGAATAGGAACAGTTTCTGGATCAGGTCTTGCAGGACTCCTGTGTCCCCTAGAGATGCAGAGAATCTAGCCAGGTTGGTATAAATTAATTCAGTTTTTTTAAACTGTGTTATGGTTTCAGAGTAAAAAATTAACTAGAGTACACCTTTATTTCCATGGAACATGTCCACAGAGCTCAAGACCAGGCAATCACTTTCCTCTTCTAGCGTCAGTTGGCTGCCAGGAATGGTGGTGATTCATTACCTGCTGAGCACAAAGACAGGCTGTACAAAAACTGAGATGCAGATCTGATGCATGTTGCATAGAGTAATTACCATCCGTGCCAGGGCAACATACTTCCTCTTCACTTCATGTTTGACCCTTGTTGTCATTCTTGTTGATCTTTCCCAGTCCAGCATGAATTCAGTATTGTGTTAATGAAACGTGAGGAAAATGGCTGAGTTAAATCTGCTCCAATTCTTTGCATCAGCCACTCTTCTTTCAGCAGGCTGTTCGTAATCACTGCTAACACAGAAAACAGACTGACAGCTCTGACGTAACTTTTGAGTCAAGCACGCTTAGATTTTACTATCTTTCCACTCCATTTCCTTCCTGCCGAAGAAAACAAAAGAAAATATTTTCCTCTGTGTTGGTCTGCTTGAAAGAATTTTGTTTTCTGCAGTTCTCACAGAATATTTCAAACCCCTTTCCCTCCAGATAATGGACCTGAAAACTGCTGAGCACTGGCTTCTCTGCAGCAAAGCACATGTGCAGATAAGTTTAAGCATGCGTTTAAGTGTTTTGCAGGATCAGGGCTGGAGTTAGCAGCATTTTGCTGTACAAAGGATAACAAAGTCCCCAGTCCAGTGAAAGAACATTGAAAATTCATGTTTAGGACATTCACTCAAGAGCGATCAAAGGAATCAGATTTTGGTCAAATGACCGTACAACACACTAAGATGCAGAGGGTTGATCTGTGTTTAAGATGCAGCCCTAAGTGTTTTCCCAGATAACAGGAGGGTTTTTTCTGAGAGCTAATAGCAAAGAAAACCTTTCTTCAGTTTTGCACCTCTTTCTACAGCATTGCAGATGTTCATGACAGAGTGCAGTAGTGAAGTCTCAGCTGTCTCAGGTGAAATAGAAGCAGCTACTTACTGACATTTTCAGTAGATACAGGTTTTCCAAACGGGTGAGGACCCATTGAGAGTACCAGAAAGAGAAGCACGAGCTTTCCATTTTCCTTCATGAAAAGATTTAAGCTGCCTCAGATCTCTTAAAAAAACCACCCTGTTCTCTTTCTCCTTTTCTCTTTCTCTTGCTTTCAAACCTACCATATGCTATCAATAAATAATTCTAATATGGGCACATAAGAATGGCTGTCATCCACAATTTCTGGATTTTATATATTCCTTTCATGTATTTTTCACTAACTCTTGTTAGAATAGGGGCTGAGATGGAAATAGAGAATAAACTTTCTCTGACTGCAGAAATTTCCTAGCACTCCATTGGAGAGTCTAAATTCTTGTTGAACTGTAGGGATCAAAAGTAATTCAGGAATATGAAAGAGCTACTTACCTTATACCCCTGGAATTTATTTGGTTGCTCCAAAACCCTGGTTAGAAACCAAGGCTGTCATTTCAGGACATTGGAAGCACCAAATATATGGTGAAAATAATTAATTTTGAAGTTTGTGACCTGAAGGGAATTGCATAGTATATATACTCATATTTAACATTCAGTTTTACATTCATTTCTTCAACATGCTAATGCATACAATTTACGACTGACTTCTAGTGCTGTAAGTCAAAAAAAGACAATCTAATAAATTATTTTAGCATATCCATCTGGGCTTCTAGGTGACAACCTAAGTAAGAATAATAATAATATAGTAATAATAGCAGTGAACTAAAAGGCAGTCTCTAAAAATTGCCATTTCACAGGCTTATAAGAATATGCTACTTAAGATGAGTTAAATGTAAATTGAAGTTATCAAAAATTTTCTACAGTAATATCTAGGAATGACACAACATCAAAAATAAAACAAATTAAAATAATCTAGCCATTTGTCCAGCAGTGCAGGAGTAAAGGGAACAGATGATTATATTAGATGGCTACAGTATTTGGAGTGGCATGCTTTAGCCACACTAGTAGTGGAAGGGATCCCTGCACAGGAATTATAAAAAAATCAGTATGCATCTTTTTCATTCTCTCAGAATCTGTCTGTTAACCTAAAATACTAGCCAGGACAAGTCAAAGGTTAAAATCTGCCTACCATTTTCTCTGAAGTGTGGAAAAACAGCAACAACAGTTTTCCATGTTCCTGGTAATAGCAATAAAATCATGTGAAATACCAGGAGAGGTGAGAACTTTTGTCCTGCGTAGATATATTATTTAAATATTGGCACAATACACTTTGGCTGCACGTTGTCTCTTTTCCTGCAGGTTCACGGACGTGTTCTTTCCAGATCCTGCGCACACCCTGTTATTACCCTCACGCACAGCTGACAAGTGAAATTACTCCCCTAACCTAGCAGCTTCGACATCCTTGTTGTGCTGAGTGCTGAGCAGTTCAGTGGCAGAAGACCAGTGGTCCAGATTTTACTGGAGCACAGTCATAGCTCAGGTTGCAGAAGCTAATATTGGGCTAAATAGCTGGGAATAATCACTGCCCAACCTGAGAAATGGAAAGCATGGAGATGTTGATATTCTAGCAAATATCCTTTTGGGTTTTCCTAAATAAAGACACTTAAATGGGTACTGATATCGCTTTCCTAGACAGCTAGGATCTTGCTCACCCCAGGATATCTTAGCTGATATGGCCCAATATACACTAATATACTAATACTAATCTCTAATATACTAATACTAATACACTAATACTAATATATGTCTCTAATATACTTGCACAATTAAAACGGTGGTTTATATCATTTGAAAAGGTCACATTTTCTGGAGTTTCTTGCATCATCCTTAAAAGAGACTCCAATAGCTTTTTAAAATGTCTTCCATCAAACATATATTTACTCAGCTCTACATCTAGCCAGTGTGGTCCAGCTGCCACATGATTAAGAAAACTTCAAAATGCCTCACAGGAACAGTTTTGTAACCGTAAACTTTAAGCTTAACTATACCCATTTGAAAAATGTGTTACAAGAGTGCCTTTGAGCCAATTCAGAGGCATACTCCATGATCAATTTTTGCAAAGGTGCTAGCAGCAGCTCTGTGGGCTGAGCACTCAGAGGCACTATCAACAAAATGTGTAAGCACCAAAGAGCAAAGCCTGGTCTTTCCAGCCTAGTCTTTCCCACTGCTATTCTAGCTTTTTAATTCATCGTCATGAGTTCATCATCACCTCTTCTTTTTCCTTTGAGAGTGGTTACCAAGAGGGTGCTCCTTACTAGAAACTGGAAACGAAGTATCTCTTATCTAAGAGTGCTTACCTTAGAGATAAATAAGGAAGAACAGTAAAAAAAAAAATGCAGTTTGAAATGCTGCTAGCACCTCTAAACAGCAGGAAAGCAACTGATATTAATGATGTTCTTTTTACAGCACCATTTCTCAGAGGCTCCAATCCCTAACTGACTTCAGGAAGGTGTGCATTTACACATATCAAGGAGAAGAGTACTGTGGTACAGCTTTATGCTCTCTTCCTGCAACTACCACACAATATGTAAAAGTTTGGTTGTCTGAGAGGAAACAAAATGCATTAGGAAGAGCAAGAGGGAATTCTCAGACCCTAATTGCTCAGTCAGCAGTGTTAGCTCAGCTTGGTCTGAGAATGGCTAAGTTAGGTAAGGAGGCCTTACTGTAGTTGCAGTAAAAGAAATGTGGAAAAATAAAAGAAACCTGTCCTACCATATGTCCATTATAGCTCATGCCTTCCCATATCAAAGGACCTACCACTCTAGGTCAGCCTTTTGGAAGTGCTCAATAGAGTTCTCCATTTTCACTTAGGCCTGATGGACCAACTTTCCATGAAGATCAATGACAAAATTGATAAAATCATTATTGGTGGCCAGATGTATTAATAAAGCCTTCTCTGAGGGACAGAACAGAGCTGCTTTTCCACTCATTCTCAACTATACATTGGTGGGAAGAGGCACGCTGTAACTGTGAAGAGATGGCTTGGCCACAGAGCTGGTAGAGCCTCAAGCACTGCAGTGAAAATACCCTGGGAACACCTGACAGACTGCAAGTTACTTAAAACTTGCTTGGGCGAGCATTCTGAAATCTTTCATTCTCATCACATGTATTGTTTCAACAGAAATGGCAGAACTGGCACGTAATCCTGGTGGGTCCGCGCTGCAGACCAGGTGCAGTGCTGCCAGCTGGGAAGGCTGACCAAATTCTCCCTTGCCGAGTGGGAGAGCAACACTATTGCTTGGAGACCTTAACACTACACCTGAAAAGTGTGTAAGCATTGTTACCTCTGCTCCACAGGTTGGGAACTGTGGCAGCAAGAGATGAAAAACCAAAATGATCAACTGGGTTTCAGTCAAGTCTGCAGCGACTGGTGGTGCTGCCAAGTGGGTAGGGTTTCCAGGTGCATAGTGCTAGGGAGTGAGTCTTTGTGTCAGTAGAGAAACCCCCTGCCTCTACCCTGCGATGCCGGGATTGTGAGAGGCTGGGCTAAGGATGGTGCACAGTGAGCGGGGTTCACCTTGGTACCAGAGCACCAAGTGAAGAAGATGCCTTCGGAGATATCTGTGTGTGCTGACAGTTAATGATAAGATCACCATCTACTGGTACGTGAAAACACTTGCCACAGCTTAGGTACCTATACCCTGTCCCATGCCTCCCACATTATGTCTGTCTTTAGACCTGTTTAGATCCATCTGACCTGGCAACCGACAAGAGCTGGGCTCCTGTGCTCTGTCTCAGGACCCAGCAGAGATCTCTAGTATCATCTTCTGCTTGCTAGAAGGTCAGAGTTGGCTCAGCAGCTCCCAATTCAAAGTGTGCATGGAGGAGTAATAATTAATGTTTTGGGGTTTTCTCTCTTGTTTAAAGACTTGGCTGTGAGACAAGAATCACTGTACACAGAAATGACAGGCACGCACTCAGAACAAAAGAGACAGCCTGGAAATTATCTGATAAAGTTTTAAATGTCTGAGAGAGAAGCAGTGATCTTGAGGAGCTCACAAGTGCCTGAAACCTGACTGCAGCCCATCCTTTGTTTTAGGATATTACTCTGCAGCTAAGGTAGCCTTGACTGTAACATTTAGATTTCTTTCCAGAGATCTGGATGCAGTGAAGCAGTGTGATTTAACCACAGGGAAAGGCTCTCTGTGCAATGTTCTGTGCTAGCTGTTTTCCCTGCCACAATCACAGAACTCCGCTTGTGGGCCAATGCTTCTACATTTCATTCCCTGTAGTTAGATGCCTATAACATGCTTAGGTTCTCTACAGGAACCCAGGGACACTCAGCACCTTTGAAAATTAGGCCACCCTACTTTCCCTGTCTTCGAGTGCTTAATTAGAATTGCTTGAATGGATTCCTAGAACTTCCCTGAGCTTAGAGAAAGATAGAAAATTACAAAGGGGGCGGAAATTCTCAGTATTTAAAGGTGCTGCAAATGTCACCATCTGACACCTTGCAATTTTATTGGGTTATCCCACTAGAGTATTGCTGGGATGGAAAGTCCACCAGTCCCCTTCCTTATGACAGTGCACTGAATCCAGCATTTTCCTACCATGGTTGCATTTAGTTTGGACATAGAGATGTGAAATTTTCACGTGGGATGCATAGAAGTTGCTTATGCATAACTTTTACTTTATCTGCTGCTCTAACTGAATTTCCATCGAGCGATATCAGAGACAATAAGGCTTTTGACTGCCTCATGTGACATTATCAGTAGCCACCTAGGGAAAGCACCACAAAACATAACAACTCTTTGGGAAACTCTGCAGAGGGGAATATTTACCAGTGGGTTTATCACTGAAGTGAAAGGCTGCACGAAGCAGGATTCTGCCAGGCTTTGCCTTACATCTGGTTCTTGTCTGTATTTTCTGTAACAGAGACAATATGTATCCCATTTAAAAAAAAAAACCACAATCTGGAAAGATCTGAAAATGGGGTTTAGAGGATCTCATTAGCTGGTCAAAATTATCTTGACAACTTGGAGCAATGGCCTGGAAAAACATGATGCTATTCAACAAAAAGAAGTGATTATTCCTATCTAGGCAGGAGTTATCACTAGCATATAGCAGGATAGCATTGGATATAACTGGGGCATGGGGCCAGTTTTACATTGCAAGACAAATGCAAGACACAGTGACACAGGTACAGCTGTTCCTGACTTGAGGCTGGAGGTGGACTGGCTCTTTCAGACCAGATTTTCTTTGATTCCATGCCGACTATTAGCAGCAAGAGAAATGGTAAGGTAGCACATAGCTAGGAGAGGTCTGTCTGCGTTTTCCCCAAAGGCAGCTAAGTGGGACTATAGCTGACACAGACACAACTTCAGCTCTGGGCTGAATTCAAGATCATTAGCTCTCCTGAAGACTAAGTTTCTGCCCAGGATACAGGTACAGTATCCCCATAGACATTAGTGAGAGTGGCACAAGCACACCCAGGGGCAAAAGATAGACCCACTGCTTTAATACCTCCTATAGCTTTTGTTACCCATAAGATTGCAAAGAACATGTTCATGTTAGAAGAAAAAGAACAAATGGAATAAAGGCAATTTAATGGCTAAAATATAAGTGCTCCTAATCCTACCTCTCTGTGGTACCTGCTGCCAGAAGCAGTTATAGGAGCCAGAGCTAGAGTTTAAAGTTATATGAGTCATTTGTCATTTATGTACTAAAATATATCCCTAGAGATGTTTCAAAGGCATAAATACTTGCAATTAATGCAACGCCCCCCCCCAAAAAAACCAAGAACTGCCCCCCCTCCCAAAAACAAAAATCAGGGGTTTGCTTTTTTTCCTTTATAAACAACCCTGTTGACTGAAAGAAGCTAGGCTCTGGAGGGCAGACTATAGGATCCTGAAGTGGATTTTTGGAGGGTATTTAGCCTCCAGAATGCGCATATCAGTAAGCCAAGAATATTTTCCAAAATGGCTAAGTGAGCTAGGAACCAACCTGCTATTGATTTTCACTAGCAACCATGCTTGTGCATGGCTTTGTGAGCAGAAATGAAAAGTAAGAGCCATCTAGAAAAGAGAAGGCAAATATAAGAGAGGTGGTTGTATGATGTGAGAAGGGAAATGCTTCAGTTCAGATCTGTGGCTCCTATCAACCCACACTTGGAATAGATAGTTTCTGTGGCTCATAATTCAATCCTGCATGGCAGATCTGGGGCTGTGGGCGGTGATAATACTACAGGACACATAAGGTTGATTGTGGATAAATTAGATATTTTTTCTTGCAATGGGGGAATGCAGCAGGCTGGGGTTTTTTGGCCTTCACGCAGTGGCTTCCCATCATACAGCAAGAACATAGTGAGACAACAAGCAAAAACTGATATTCCTGAGTGAGAGGTGACTCTCACTTGGTGTCTGAGCTGACCCTCACAACTAAAATACCTAAGTGATTCGTATTCTTTAATACATTTATGCTAACAATGAACCTTTGAGACAGGAGACAATCTTCCTGTCTTACGGATGTGTGCTACAGCAAAGTTAAGATACCTCTCACATTTACTAGACAAGAGCCTGCTGTGGATTTACAGTCCTAATTTAGGATTTATTGTCCTAATAGCTTGGTGGACTGGATATACCCACACTAATTAAAGCATTTGAACCTCCTGCACAGAATTACTTAGGCATCCCTGAAAGATACAACTCCATGGACAATCATATCCCCACGGAGACAGAAACAAATTGCTTTTTTACACCACTGAACTGTCACCGCTCCACTATGCTTGGACAAAGCAATGCTTTGGTTTTGCAGGGCAGGAATTCTATGCCATTCTCTAACAAATGGCAACATCATAGGAGAGGGAAAAATCTGCCTTTATAACAACATTTTGTTCATCCTATGAGAACCGTGACTGCAAAATACAGTTCAAGCAGCAGTACTAGAATAGAGGATAGCTTCTAATCTATCACCAGAGGACAAATATTTTCACGTAAACCCTAGCTGTGTACATTTCCCCCTGCAAAGCCACCAGAACAGCATTTGTTTTTCTATTTTACAGTGACACCTGCAGGGTTAGGAAGGAAGTGCCCCTAGCAAGAGCAGTGCTTTCAGCTGTTTCACGTTAGGACACATGCTGCTTAGCTTTGAGGGCAGGCTGTGAAGCAGCACAACACATTGTCAGCCTTGGAAGACACTTTCTAAAGAGGACAGGTCCACCACGAGCTTATCTATAGGTTAGATGAAGTACAAGCGTTGATTGCTTGGCGTTACAAGGCAAGCCAGGATTTCTCCTGTCCACTCCCTGTGGTAGGGTGAAATCACATCTTTTGAAGCAGTGATAGCTTCCAAAGCCTTCCTTAGACTTCACCCTTCAGAGCTTTAATTATAATGACTATATATGATTCCTGTGTCTTTAAACAAGATGGTGTTTGAAAGGCAGTTGGCAAAAATAAGCAGCTATGGAAAACCCACAGCATAGTCCCTTCTGTGTCTTGGGGAATGTAAATTCGGGGACTGACTTCACTGTCTACATCCCAGGCATGAATTATCAGGAATTCTACACACACTATTATTTTTATAAGTCTAGTGATCTTTCTGAAAGTTTTCAAATTTTCAAAAGTGATTCTGTCTTCTTTCTGTTTTGGTTTGGTTTTTTCTTAACCAAATTCAGTCCTGACCTCTAACGTGCAGGTGCTGGCAGCTCTTGTCATAAAGCAAAACCAGGACTGAGTTGGTTCCTGGAAGGACAGGTTTTATTGTTAAGTTTTTGACAAAACGTCTCTCTCCACAGACAGGAATGGTTCAGAATATGTTTATATATTGTCCCCCAGCTGTAACTGTGCCTTTCATGTTGAAACTGCTGAGCTGCTGTAGGTAATCTCATAAGAAAAGTGCAACTGCTGCCAAAAAAATGGTGCATGCTACACTGTCACTAATACCATATTTGGTTATATTCACAGGTTCTTTCCCTGGGTTTAACCATCAGTGTGAACATTAGCAGCCATACGACTCTTAAAAAGATTCAGGTCTATCCAAAAGTAGCCAGACTTCAGAAAACCGTAGATGTTTGAAGGTACTGACTGCCAGTAGTAATGACCAGTTCCTCTGAGGAAAGGGAATGTTTCTTACAAGAAGATATGTGAACAAAACTTCTTGCATGTTCGAAGGAGTGGGGCATTGAATCTAGCTTCCAGAATGAGTGATGGCTACATTTCATGCTTGTTAAAATGCACTTCTAAAGACTCAGGGCCTGTCTTCTAGTTTCCCTGCTTACATATATGTCATAACAGGCTTTTTGTGCACAGAAATAGAAATATATGGAAGTATATATTGGAATGGAAATGAGGATTTTTTTTTTTTTTAACCTGTAGTGCTGGTATTCCTCTTGGAAGTGGAAGAATGAGAAAAAGGTTAAAAGAAAAGGACTGGAATTGAGAAAACCTAAGATCCAACCTTACATAGCGATAATACACTAAAGAAATAAGCATATATTTGCAGACCTCCATCTGTCACTGCTTCCATGTTCCCCTTTCTGATGGGAGGGCAATCCATGGCACATGGATGTGTCTCAGGTCAAGCACTCTGCAATTTGTGGAAAGCAAAAGTTCTGCCCTCGTCTCTGCAACTGCACTGAGGCCTTGGGAAAGTTGCACTTTTATGTGTGGGCATAGATATTTCCAGGCACACCAGCAATTTCTTAAACCAATTATTTTATTTAAATTGCTTTAAAACTTCTTGCTTTACACCTTTTTCTTCTCTGATCACCACCAACTGAAGGGATGTTTTCTTTTACACTGCTTGTGCTGCTACTTTAAGCTTTTAATCCACTTCTTTAGAAAGTCCTGTTTGGTGTAGTGATCCAGCCCTCTCTGTGCAGAGATGCTCATGACAAAGGAGTGTCACTGTTCCCAGCTGTCTGCAAAGGACCCATGTCATACTAATTTTTCATCTGCCAAGCAGACTGATTACATGAATACAAAGGGAACACACGTAAGAGAACAGCTACAAGGTGACCGTGTTAAAACATATATGCTTTTTATGGTGAAAGCTGGATTGCTTCAACCAAAACCTTGTGTTAGGGAAGTTAAGCCTGCTCTTGTTAGTGGGAGTAAGCTCTGGCCCATTTGTCTTTTGTCATTCCCCTACATGTTGTTAGTGTTCAGCTACAGTCTATAGAGGAAAGGGACTTTGAAGCAGCGACTGAGCAATGCTTGGGGGTGCATGTGTATGAAATACATTCCTCCATGTTATTTGATTTAAACAGCAGACCTGCATAAAAGGAAACATGAGTATGCCTCTACTAGAGGGCCACAATTCAGTGCATGAAGACAACTGCAATAGAGATATAAAAATCTTAATGTCTTCTGGAGAGATCAGGACATGAAAACAGATGTTGCAGGCTAGAACATGCAATTTACTTTATGCAGTTGCCCCAGTTTCTCTCGAGGGACAGTCTTGTTCTGTAATCTTCATGTTGTTGCTGTTACGATGACTTCCTATGATTTTCTTCCATGAGGCAAGACACAAAGCAGGAAAGACTCTTTCATATCAGCCAAAGGAAGTTTGACCAAGGGGATAGGGTCATGGATGGGGATTTGGGAAGCTTGGTCACTCTTCCTGGCTTTACTGGCAATCCTTTTCATTGCATTGAATAATGCCTTTTTCACTGCTGCTTGCCCCATCATTTATCTCCACAGCCTGTTCAGCCTGAAAGCCCTCAAGGTCAATGATGTCTTGCATGTTTGTACACCAGTCAGCATGTTGGAGCCCTTATCTCCATCTGGGCTTCTAGGTGCCAATCTACATCATAATAATAATAATAATAATAATAATAACAACAACAACAACAACAACAAAGTAATAATAATAATCTCAAAAAGAATAGGCAAAGACAACACACGTGACAACAGTCCTTGCAGAGGATAGCATATGGAAGTTGTTGCAGTGGGAACACAAGGCAGGAAGGATTTCTGGGCTTGACTGGTGAATGTAAAAAGATGAAGGTATGTAAAAGAGTTCATTCTTTGAGTCACACAGCAAACGCATAGTGTGAATCATCAGACAGACCTAACTGCAAGAGGCAGAGATGCCGCCCTACTCAGAGTAGAGCTTTGAAAGCCCTAACCAACACTGATCAAAATCTGGACAAGAATGACTACATTTTACTGGAGGAAAAACAGGAGAATTCTTACAAACTGCTATTAAACCAGGCCCTTTAACACCTCGTAGAAGTATACATTAGCCCAAACTGCTCTAAAAAAGTACTTGCAGGTAAGCAAAGAATACTATGGTTGGTAGAGAATCGCACAACACAGTCTCACAAATGAAGCAGCGGGCCATTAGGCATTTAGCAGCCTAATCTTGCCTCAGTTATTAATTTGTCTGCCAAGCCCTCAGCTAAAGGAAGAAATTCCACGGGTAATTGCTTTTTATGAAACTTCCTTTCTGGAAAAGCACCAGCTGAAATGAGAAGCAATTTCCTCAGAGTCTCCTCTGGCTCAGGACAGCAAGAGCTGCTGCTGGGGTCAGTGCACTGCCGTACGCAGAGCTGGGGGGGAGCTGGGCTAGTCCTTGCTCCTCTGTGTCACAGCAGGAATGGGCTTGCAAGCTTAGCTCTGAGCTGCAGAGCAGAGGGGAGAAAAAAAGAAAAAAAGAAAGGTTATAATGCTACCTGCTGATAACCAGCTGTCTTAAATGGTATCACCACCTGCTTCCTATCTACACATCTGTAAATCCCCCCCTTCTTCCTCCAACCCCCCCACTGCAGTATCTGTCTAGCTCACCAGCCTTAAGGACACCTGTTGCCCACGCAGGCATCCTGGCCCACGTGTTACTACGTTAGCACCTGGACAAGTGCTGCACACTTTTTCTTAGCCTAGGTGACTAATTTACTTTCCTACATTCCTGTGAGATAAGAAAATGTGTGGGACTCCAATACAGGATGAAGCAAAAGCAATGTGATTTTGGGGGAAGGCTGTATCAGATGTATTGGAGCTGAGCTTCTGCAAGCAAACTCCAGAGCTGAGGCGTAAGCCCTCTTCCCTCTGCAAGACTTGCTTCTGTTATTTGCATATGGTTCTGCTTACATGCCTGTAGACACCGAGCAAGTTAGCAACTGGCCAACTAAAATAGCACAGATTTGATCTGACATGTGATCCTGACTACCAGTCTGCTAATTGCCATGTCTTTGGGCACAAATTTTATATTCCAGGGCTTGAGACTTGACTTTTTGTCCCTTCTGTTCCCTTCTCTAGAAGGGAACCAGTTACTCAGCTGCATTTACCCAGTTATTTAGCCACATTTTAATTTCTTGTTTCCCTACACATGGTCCCTCCATTCTACTTATTCTTCTCTCATAGAACACAGGCTAATTTGGATAAATATATCATATATCAAAATGTGTATATATATTATCTTTGTCTACTAATTTGACTTTCAAGTTAGTGGTGCTGTTTCTTACCAGGCACTGACTGAACCCGCTTTACTAGTCTACTCTAGTGAATAAGCACAACTGTGTTTGGCTTGGGGAAGGCAGAAATAGCTACAGTCAGAGGAGCTGTATCATCTTTTTCAGGGCTGAATTCAGCTGAATGTGTGTAGAGACTATCTGCCTTTTGGTTCTGAAATGATATGGTTGGAGTACTTGCCTAATTTAATCCTTTATACCTTAAAACACGGTCTGCTTTGTTCTGCAGGCCTCAGGTACTATGGGATTAGAATAAAATATGAAGAGCTTCAGTGCCTAAGCAGTGTTTCTAAGGTCATCACTTATTCCCTGAAATAATTATTTCTGTTCTTCTGTGAAGGTTGAGATGAGGAACTGGGCAGGTTGAGAGGACAGGGGTTTGTGCTGTTCATTGAAAAAAAAAAAAAAAATCAATCATTCTGAGTACATTGTGGAAGTCCCAAAAGGAAAGAAAATGCAGTGAAAGCTCATTTCCACCCTGCGTGCTGTATGCCCCTACATGCTCAGGACATAGATAAAAAGACAGAAGGAAAGTGACTTCTCTAAGAGTTACTCAGCAAGTTAATGACAGTCAGGAACAGATCTCAGCCCAGTGCCTAGAGCATTTGGGCACAGTGGGGCTGTCTGCCTCCGCAAGTGCAAGCCTGGGAGACCCTGACTTCACCTGCTGGATAACCAGGAGAAAGTAAATTATTCTGGATCTGAAAGATCATCTTCCTCTTTGAAAGTGTGACATGGAAGAGCTCTCTAGATCTGCTGTGAACTTGCTAACCAAATAGTGAAGCATCAGAAAAGAGCAGTCTGTGCAGCTGCCTCTCATCAATGCAATGACATGTAGACTAAAAGCTCCAGATAACCAACAATGGAGCAAAGGTAAAGCTGTTTCTTTCTTCCATAAATACAAAATAAGATATAACCTCTGAAGGGTTTTGCTAACATCTTTCACTCCAGTATTTTATTTTTTGTTTAATAAGTGGAGGTGAATATTGACAAAATTCACCTGAACATTTCAATTCAGGTACAACCCACGTATTTGTTTCTATAACAGGAATGCTTGCCATTTGTTAAATAAATATGTCATGGGTGATCCTCAGTTGGGGCAGATCAGTGCAACTCCATTGACGTTTCAGGAGTTCATGTCAGGAAAGAAAGGACTTTGCTTATTTGGGCTCCTCCCATAGCTACAGCAGAGCTGCGGTTTCTAAACTATTGCACCACAGGAGATGAGACAAGTAATGCCTTCAAGCTGCTATTGTTAGTTTTTCTTGTGAAATCTAAACCTGCTTAATAATATTCCCCTTGATATTTAACTTTTGGAGGCACCGTGTCTGAAGGTCACCACCTAAACCAGCTGAAAAGCCAAGTGTGAGGACAATTTTTCTATGTTCCTTTGGTGCTTCCATTTTCAGCATTTCAGCCTCTAAGAACAGAGCAAATATATTCAACACCAGGAGTCGAGAAGGTTTAAAACTTCCGGTAAAGCCCACTTAAACTTCCAGTAAAGAACATTTCAAGTGACAGGTGAAGCTTTAAATTCTTTCTTATTTTATCTGCACCAACTGTCCTTAGCTCACCATCAGATCAATCTTGCAGCTGGTATCCTTTGATGACTTCTCAGAAAGCAGAGTAAAGCTTACCAAGTGGCCTCCAGAACACATGCTAATTTAAGAGCACAGAATGAAATGATGTTAATGGATTGCTACTTCTTGTAGCAATAACACTTCATTTGCACTCTTTTTTTTTCGTACCTAGACTCCAAATGGTGCAAGGTGACAGCTCCGATAACAAACATTGCACTCTGGTAGTCACTTGGTAACAGCCACCTCCTGCCAGAAGAGACCAACCCTGTTTCTGGGAGCCACACAGCAGTGCCCCGCAGGTCAGTGGGGAGAAAATCAGGAGCAGAGGGCATCAAAACTGGAGACAAGTCAAAAAGGAAGTAGGCTATAGAAGTGTCATCTGATGATTTCAGACTGGTAAGAACCTGGGGAATTCTGGCATTTTTCCTAGGGAAAATAGGATGGACTTCATTTTTTCTGTTCATTTATGGTTCATCTCTCTGCTGGTCAGGATCGCATAGGCATTAGGATGCTTAAAGGAGTTGTGGAGGGCTGAGAGCACAGGGTTACTCTGGCAACGCAAAGGAAAGCCATAGGCAAGCCATCAACTTTGGATGGCTGTCAGTCAGAGGAGGCAGACATGTGCCAGGACAGGCAGACCAGGCAGGACAGAGCTGAGGATGTCCGGCTGAGCTGGCCAGCTCAGGGTGCAGATGAAGCCTGAGGTGTTGTTGAGCAGGAAAGGAATGAAGGCAAGATTTTGCAGCAACTTAACTTTTTTAAAGATTAAATAACCCTTTTCAGTCAATAGCAACATCCACCCACCATATACCCAGTGCCTCTGTTTGTAGGCCACAGCTTCCATTTCATGTTAGTTAGCATTAGCCTGCTCTGTAATGCCTCACACTGAAAGCCATGAAGCCCCTCTCTGCCTGTAGTCACTGGTAGCTGGAAATTACAGTGGTTCCCTTTGTGATGCTGTATGTGGCAAAGCAAAAAAGAGACTAAGCCTTTGTTTCATCTAGTAACAGCTATCTCTGTCAGCAGCAGCCTGGTATTTTGGTAGAGATGTGCCCTTATTTCCATAAATCAGACCTGGATGTAAACTGAAGCAGTAAAGAAACCATGATAGGCAGATTCAAACTGTTAAGGCAGTGCATTTTAAAGGCATTTAGTATAACTTGTGCAATTACACTTGGTGCTGTGCCTTGTTGCTGTGTTGGAGCAGGGCCACCAGACACAGGGGCTGCCAGAAGTGCTCTTGGCCCAGGAGCAGGGCTTGCTGCTTGGGTCCTTCGGCAGTGACCCTGCGCAGCTTTGCCAGCCAGCGCCAGCGGAGCCAGGAGCTCTTTGGAGAGGCACGGAAAAATGCGTATTGAATTCCTCTAGATGGCACAGCACCTTGACAAATCTGGGAATGAACACGCTCGGCGGATGGTGAGAGCCAGACAGCCTCTGGTTGTCTCCTGAGAACGCTTTTCCTGCTTAATTGTGGTTAATTGTTCTAATTCCACTGTTATGCTGGAGCTCCTTCTTAAGGCAAGGTGGGCTTTAGTGTCCAAAGCCTTGTCTCGCCCATCAGCCTCCCAGGGCACGTGGGCTTTGGGCTGTCTGCTGTGGGCACTCACACAGGGATGGGGCACGTCCCGCTGAACATTATGCCTTATGTAAGAGCTGGAAAAGGTGAAGAACGAAAATTTGAGTGGTCACTGATTCTTCTTATTCTGCAGCATGCTGGGATTTTTCTTTTACCATAATGTAACCGTATGCTCAGGATTCAGCAGTGAGCTGCTATTCAGTCAAGTCCCTTGCTCTCTAACACAAGCATTTTTTTCATGAGAAAACAGCTTTCATGAAGCCACTAAGTGGCATTGCTGTCCTGTAACAGTAGCCCTGAGAGAGAGTGGCAGGATGCTTCCTACAGAGCTACAAGCCAGGCTGCTCCTTGTGTTACTACAGGAAAGCAGTCAGACCAAGCACATCCAGCTTGCAGTAACATGACCTCTCCAGCACCAAATTCACTTGCAGTGGTTTGCTCATCTGGTGAGTCCCATCTCTTTATTCTGAAGCTTCTGTCTCATTTTTAGGAGTGGATCACAAACTGCTTCACGTCTCACCTTCCTACAATACACACCTTCCTCAGGACAGAAGAGCTGCGGGATTTTAACCTCAGCTGAGGACAGATTCTGATGCCAGAATTTCTTGGATTTATTTCTAACCCTGGTTGGTACCTCTGCCGCTCCACACCGGTGAGCAAGCAACTCCTTCTATCTCCTAGAAAAGTCCTATGGACTGGTCCTAATTAAACAGTTAACAATTGTGTATTTGCCCCCAGCAGGCGCTCTGTCTCCCCAAATATTTTGTTTACAGTTAGAAACACAGTAATCTGGGGGGAAGAACCTAATCCATACAGTAAATGGACTAAATTTTACCCACACTGATACAGAGCACAGGAGATTTACAGAAGGCTGAGCAAATTGAGATATACACCAAAGGGGAAAGTACATTTCCCTTGACCACACAGCACTCATCAAAAGATAATGAATATGCAAATGACTTTTGACATGCACGGAAAGTTGTGGGCCCAGATTGCACCAGCTGTACTCCAGCAGCGTTTTTCTCCAAAGTCACCTTGGCTGCTTTGCTAGGCTGGGAGCCCGTATAAATACAAATGAGCAAACTGTTCTTCACCAAGGCCACTGCTGTTCTTTAACATGTGAAATATTATAGATAGTTTCTAGAACACCACACTTGAAGCATATGGGGGATCTTAACACAGAGTATTTTTAGATGTAATATATCTCAAGGCACCATAGATCTGGAATCAAAACCAAGCAGAGATTTTTAATTTGTGATTGCGCTGGCTTCCTTGTGAGTGGCAGCTTGTTAAGGTAGAGAGACTGTTTTATGTGCAAGCTCAAGTGTGAACCAAGATCATTGTGCCGATTGTTTCTAGTTTACACTGTTCACTTAATTTGCACTAGATGTGCTGCTATACAAGCACAAAGAAAATAAAGACACGCATGCTAGGCAGGAGGAGAGCAACTAACCGAAGAGTCTGTCTACTTTGAGCAGTTGCAGTGTTTGAAGACTCCCAAGTTTTACTGCACATAGTCTTCCCTTTGGGTCAAAACCATATTTCCATTTGTGCTTACAGCTTGTAACTTAAAGGGAGTCATGCATTTTCCTCTATGGTCTATTTCTGTCTGGTTGTATAGAGCTGCATCTGCTATAGCTTTTTTCCTTATGCCACAGACAGTGATGGTGTGAGTACTGGTAATGGGAAAGCAGCTATGGGCTGTCTTTCCAGGCACCGCCTAAGTCCTGTATAGGCAGATTTTGTACAAAATTAGTCATTTAAGTGCTCATCTTCTTTGTGCTCTGTGGCCACCAAAGTCCCTGTTCTTTCATCTCCTTTTTCAAGGTGGCTCAAAAAACTGGAAGATCTCTGCACCAGGACTTCCAGCAAAACTGCATCAGCCTTAGCAACAGCAGAAAGGTTTTCAGGGAAAAACATGTGTGTTTGCAAAGTTTAATGACGTCATCGTCCTGTTCTGTATGCCCCTGCTTTCTGTGCACTATCCCCAGTAATTCTGAGAAGCGAGGAACAGCGCGACTTTGCTTGCACACTTTGTTTTGCATCTGTAATTGCCCAGGTTGCATGTACAAAGTAGGTCCATGGCTTTGGAGAGCTCAGCCTGCCACCTTTCTGGGTTATTAAAGGGACTCAGGGATTTAAAAACAACACTTCTGTTAGGAAGCTTTGCACCTGTTATTGCCATAAGTAACAGCTCGCATCACCCGGGCAGGCCAGCATACACTGCAGCAGCCATGTCATGGACTGAATCAGCCCATGTCAGGCTCTGGCGAGCGAACAGATGGTTTTCAAGCCTCATTTGCCCCTACTTGCTAGTCTTCCACCATGCACAGCTCAGATCGTACGGCCGGGGCTCAGTGGTTTTACTCGGAAAGAAGCTAAGGACAGTGACACAGCACTGTGTCCCCCCTCTGCCCCCACACTGAAGGCAGTGGGCATCAAGAGAACTCTGTACCTGGCAGCGTTAAGTCATTAATGCTCTTTGCCTGGCAGGGTTAAGTCATTAATGTATGTAAACGCAGCAGCGGAAAGGAAAACAAGATGGACAGATGCGTGCTGCTTTGGCATAACTTTGACTAGAAAGGAAAGAAAATGGTGATAAATTCTGCTGGAAAGGTTGCTCACCGGCAAAGTGGCTGGGACAGGGAGTGTTTATTTTGTGTATTGCCTCATTCTTGCCTGGTCTTTAGCAGTACCATAATAAAATGGATGAATAATCACAACTCTGTCCCAATGCACATTTATAGTTTAAATCCTATGCTAATCCTAGCAGTGCGGTCTATTGTACCTGAGAGGAAAGAGGGAAAAAAACCCAACCCTGGCTCTAAGCTAAACAAGTCTCTCCTCTGGAAAGGTAATTAACAGCTGGTCTCCATGGAGCCTTTATCACAAAATCAATAGTAGTCAGTTCTGATTTGCCTTGTTCTTCTTTACTTTGTGCTGCTTTCACTGTTTATAAAAATGTTTGTGGGTCTGGCTGCTGGACTCTCGTTGGAAAAATGAGGCTAAGAGGGTTGTGTCAACTGAGGTGCCTGAAATCAGGTAAGTTTGCTTTGTACAGAGATTTTGGTAAATCTTCATT
The DNA here is from genome assembly GCF_026419915.1 of Harpia harpyja. Classification (NCBI taxonomy): domain Eukaryota; kingdom Metazoa; phylum Chordata; class Aves; order Accipitriformes; family Accipitridae; genus Harpia; species Harpia harpyja. The sequence goes on from NC_068941.1 coordinate 38,862,943, forward strand.
TCAGGTTTTTACCCTACCTTCACTTTCCTGAGCTTCCTATTGCAAGCTGCCAATTTTATCTTCCTTGTGTCATTACAGAAACCATACAAAAATTATGGCTTTCCATTGATTTTAACCTCAATAATACAACTTAAGACTTTTCTTTTTTTTAAGACTACTGTCACAGCAGCTGCCCTAAACACAAGAAGATTTAGGGATAAAACCAGTGGCAAAGTGGAAGACAGAAATGTTTCTATAGCTGTACACACAGACTAGGGTCCCTCTAGGATCATCTGGAAAGGCTTTAGAAACCTGGAGTGGATTCAAAGAATCACAAATAATGAGACCTAGTAATCACATAGCTAAATGTACGCATTTTATCAAAAAGGGAAGGAGCAGATGGACATTTACTGAAATGATGATATTCTTGCAAGGGAGGAATTGCACAAGAAAGTTGACAGATTCTCTGTCAAATGGATGTTTAAAACAGATCAGATGGTCTCCTAGAAGTCTTATCATGGATAACATAAAAGCTGTTGGGCCTGATGTAGAAATCACTGGATAAATTTCTCAGGCCAGTCTTACGAACGATGCTAGACTAGATGCACACAGTGTTTTCTCCTGACCTTAATCACGTGAGCATTTTAATCTTCTAACTGCCTGATGTGGTCAGCATGGCTTGTAGCTCTCTTTTCATATGCCTTCTGAGAAAATAGGACTCTTTTTCAGATAGCTTCCACTAAGTCAACGGAGGACTCGGAAATTAAGTTTGATTTCCCATGCCTTTCTAGATCAGCTAACCTCTTGTTACCTTTTTCTCTACCCTTTGCCTGGCTTTTTCAATTCTCATTTACCCTGACCTTCAGGGCTGTAATAAGAAGGGACTTGAACGTGGACTACTTTCCCTTATCTGTTGGCTGCATCCCAAGAGAGCGGAGCTGCCTGGGAACGCAGACTTTATGGGGTACCAGGGTGTTAAATATTTATTATATAATGTGCAACCTACACACAAGAAAGGCCTCCTTTCCTTCCTGTCCCCCTTCCCATCTTTTTCTTTCACCCCTAATAAACTTGCTAGGCTACAAACAGGAAAAAAAGTACTCAAAGCAAGCCCTGTTGCTCTTACCGTTATTGGCAGGGAACAAACTGTTGTCAATAACAAAGCAGAAGGATATGAGGAAGACCTTTTTTCTCATATGCACTGTACAGTGCTCTGGATTTTTTTCCTATAGATTCTGTATCGGTTTTTCCCCTTACTGTTTGTAACAAAATGGGGAAATGAGATTAAAAATTCAATACTGAATGCAAACAGACCATTTAGGTTATACTTTGTTCAGTAGTGCTTCATGTTTACTTTACCGATATAACCTTTCCAGACATTGGCCACTTCTGGTATGATAAATAAATATTATCTTTAAAATAGAAGCCTTACATCACTGCATACGTAATAGATCTGAAAACATGGACACTTAATAATCACCATAAATAACAAATAGCCATTTATAGGTACTGAGCTGCCTGTCAAGGAGTGAGCTTTTATATGCACAGGAAGATGAAGAGTGGGATGAAAAGTGAGAACGTGTTGACCCAAAACCACATCTGTAAAAGCACTGACTCCATGGATTGTTAGGATATGGAAGTTCTTTAAAGGAAATGTCAGATTTTTCTTTGAAGCTCAGATAATTCTTGATCTTGTTTCTGCTCTCAAAAATAATAAAACCCAGTTCCAGAAAAAACAGAGAAAGCAAATGCACCTATATCTAGACATATTTTTAGTTTTTGGAGGAAAAAAAGGTAGCTAGTCCAAACTGGGCATGAATAAGGACTTCTGGTCAGGGTCTGACCTGCCACTGTACTGGAGAGTGCTTGGGAATGGAAGCTGGGACTGAGACTCACTGGGAAATAATGAGCAGTCTGCTTTTACCACCTACCCTGGATTCCAGGGGCTTTCCTCCCAGCACAGGCAGTCAGGGTTTTTAATTTTAAGAAATACAAAATATCAACAAAAGAGACCCTGTCCCTTCTAAAGTCAATAAAAAGATATTTAGAGAATTCAGTGCAGCCAAGGTCTCACAATGCAAAAATGAGCTGAAATCACCAGGTTTCTCTTTCATCTCTGTAAATCATGGAGGTTTTTTTATAAGTGCATCTCCAAAGATGCAATTCTGCAAGATCTGAAAGCTTTCCTATAATCTTGAATTATTCTTTAGCTGATAATAATATGCAAGCGCTTGTTACAGCATTAGAGGCATAATGCTAGAACATTCACAACAATCTGTTTTGTAGTGCAGATAACTTTGGCTAAGCGGGTGACTGTATTGGTTTTGTGTGGCAAGGTTTTGGTAGCGGGGGGGTTTACAGGGGTGGCTTCTGTAAGAAGCTGCTGGAAGCTTCCCCTGTGTTCGACAGAGCCCATACCAGCCGGCTCTAAGACGGACCCGCCGCCGGCCAAGGCCGAGCCAATCAGTGATAGTGGTAACGCCTCTGTGATAACATTTTTAAGAAGGAAAACAGTTGGGACGGCGGTATTCGGCAGCCGGAGAGAGGAGTGAGAACATGTAAGAGAAACAACCCTGCGGACACCAAGGTCAGTGAAGAAGGAGGGGGAGGAGATGCTCCAGGGGCCGGAGCAGAGATTCCCCTGCAGCCCGTGGTGAAGACCATGGTGAGGCAGGCTGTCCCCCTGCAGTCCATGGAGGTCCACGGTGGAGCAGATATCCACCTGCAGCCCATGGAGGACCCCACGCCGGAGCAGGTGGGTTCCCGAAGGAGGCTGTGACCCCGTGGGAACCCCGCGCTGGAGCAGGCTCCTGGCAGGACCTGCGGATCTGTGGAGAGAGGAGCCCACGGAGCAGGTTTTCTGGCAGGACTTGTGACCTCGTGGGGGACCCACGCTGGAGCAGTCTGTGCCTGAAGGACTGCACACCGTGGAAGGGACCCATGCTGGAGCAGTTCGTGAAGAACTGCAGCCCGTGGGAAGGACCCACGTTGGAGAATTTCGTGGAGGACTGTCTCCCGTGGGTGGGGCCCCACGCTGGAGCAGGGGAAGAGTGTGATGAGTCCTCCCCCTGAGGAGGATGAAGCGGCAGAAAATAACGTGTGATGAACTGACCGTAAACCCCATCCCCGTCCCCCTGTGCCGCTGGGGGGTTGGTAGAGAATCCGGGAGTGAAGTTGTGCCCGGGAAGAAGGGAGGGGTGGAGGGAAGGTGTTCTGAGATTTGGTTTTATTTCTCATTACCCTACTCTGGTTGATTTGTAATAAATTGAGTTAATTTTTTCCCCAAACTGAGTCTGTTTTGCCCATGACGGTAATTGGTGAGTGATCTCTCCTATCCTTATCTCAACCCACAAGCTCTTTGTTATATTTTCTCTCCCCTGTCCAGCTGAGAAGGAGGGGGAGTGATAGAACGGCTCTGGTGGGCACCTGGCGTCCAGCCAGGGTTAACCCATCACAGTGACTTTTAAAGGTGCTGAGTGTATAGCTGATTTTTTTCATTTGCTGGCCAAAGTGGTAAATGACTATTGAGGTGGAAGAGTATTAGCAAGAAATGTAGCCTAACGAAAAGACTGAGCATAGCGATCTGCAGATCTCACATACAGAGAAATGTTTCTCTATATTTATTCTTACTTGCTATGATAGGGTAGCTACTCCCTATACATTAACCGTAGGAATTAATAAAATGAATTTTCATGTCACAGAAAGGATGTCTTATTTTCCTCTCTACTGAAATGATTGTCCTTACTCTTCTTCTAGTGCAAAACTCATATGGGTTCTGTTTCACACCAAGCTCTAAGAAGCAGATGCTCTTTTGGAAGAGTCAGGTTCTTTATTCTTCCAATTTGGGATGTTATACAGAAAGAGATTTTGGATTTTCAGTGTGTAACTACTGGCTGATCTATTAATGCAGCACTTCTGTGGTGGATACCCGGGCCAGAACCAGCTCTGCTGCCTAGACCTCAATCTGTTCAGATATGAAGTTTGCACTTTGATCAATTCCACACCTGATTTTGGATCCTCTGGCCTTAACCAGCAGGCACAAGATGAGGTTGAAGGTAGTAAAGGACAGCATACTATTGTCGTTGTTATTTTTCTAGCAACAGCTAACTGAGTTATAAAAGAAATATGAAAACAGATGGAACAGCAGCAATGAAAGGCAAAACACGTTTTTTTATCTATTGACTCCCTCTCATAGTTTTCCAAGGATACCTTTAAAAGCAACCTTTTGTCGCTTCTTGTGTGAAGAGGCTGGTGTGGAGAAAGACTTGGGTTGCCCAAGTTGTAGACCTGATTCATGCCTAAGGAGACTTTATACCGCATCTTATAGCTTTGTCACATCATGCAGCCCTAATATCTCTGTGCTGTTAATGTTTTTGTGTACTTCTCTCAGAGCTGCTCTAACTGCAGCTTTAATGGGGCAGATATTATTTGTTCCTTATTCAGGAAGTGAATTCACATTGAAGTCCATGTGATGTTGCCCTGAATAGGACCAAGGTAGTAGGTTTGTTAGAGTCTGAAATAGCATTCAAATTAATGGGCACTCTTTAGTTGACTGCCAAGGGCAGGCAGTTGGGTGGTGCAAAGATGCATCTAGTGTGGGACCTGCATGCATCCTCAGCTACTGCGACCTAAGTCACTGCAGATAACTAAAGACAATGGGGCTGTGCCAGCTTGTGCTGATAAGCTCTTCTCTCTGTGTGGAGATACAGGAATAAAATGCCTTACACATGGAGAGAGCCTGTGAGGACACACAGGAAAATAACTGGAACTGTGGGAAGACTGTAAATAATTTCATCAACATTTCACTGGGAAATAGAAAATAATACCTCCAGCTGCTTATTTTCAAGCAATTGCATGATGGCCTGTGGAAAGATGGGATATTTCTCTTTGGAGTCCTGCGGTAGTACTATTACGTCCACTACACACACTGCAAATATTACAGGAAATACTTGAGAGAGTTGTTTAAAACTGGCTAACTTCAAGTTTTTCTATAAGCTCTAAGATATTTCTTCCTCTACGTGGAGCTACATCTTTCCAAAATTCAGATACTGATAACTAAATAAATAACTGTTTAACATCCTATCATTCCCACCAGGAAGAAGTCAAGTCACTTTGCATGAAAATTGTATCTGCTAAGTAATAATGTTCAGAAGAAAGTCCAGTCCATGTGTCACTCAAGGCAATATATATTTGGGGTATTTGTGTTGGCTAATGATAGTCTAACACACCCACCCCAGCCCAACCAGGAGCTGCATGCTTGTGGGACCTGTTGAAGTTGTGGCACTTCTTTTTTTTTAATAATACTAAAAAAACTCTGTATGGCTTTCTGGGATCTGCAGGGCTTTCTAAGACCGGCTAAGAACTTGTCCCAGTGACTATGAGGGGGCATGTGCACAGCCTTGCACAGCGATGAGTAGGCAGTTTGGGATCACAGAGCCTGATCTAGGGTGGCGGTGGCTGTCACGTATCTGTTGGGGAAAGGGGTGTTCTGTGCTTTTGCTAGCACCGCTAGCACTGAGTCTGTGGGAAGAATTACATCTTCTAACATGGCCAAATCAATCATTTATTCCGTGGGATAGATTCCTGAATGCCAGCAGGATGAAAAAAAAGTGCATAAACAAAGTAGTCTAACACCTGCCTTACAGCTCTTTGCATTAGCAAACCAGCATAACTTGGGGTCAGAGCAGATTGCAAGAGGGAGAGCCACAAGAGCAGCAACGACTTCCTCTCTTGCCTGTGCAAACTATGCAGGTACAGCTTGGTTCTGATGCCATTCACTGGCATGCTGGTCTAAATACACCACAGAAGAATTCCTTTAGCTTCCCAACTCTCACACGTCAGTACCATCCAATGGTGAGGAGCTGGCAGAGGAAACTGAGGCAGATGGTTTCTCAAACGCTTCCTCATCCAAAGGTCTTCAAATCCTTGTGTTTCTCTGGAAATCTGTCTGCATTTCCATTCCCCAGCAGGGAATAAAGAGGAGCATGACATCTACCACCTTATTCTCCCATGGCTTTGTCCCATGACAGCTAAAGTCTCAGGGCAAAGCCCTTTCCTTTATCCCCTACAGAAGGGAAACGTGTGCTGAGGCCTCCTGCATCACCAGCGCGTCTTGTTTCCACCTCACACCTTCCCACTCATTTTCCTCCAGCCTCTCCACTGCTTTTCCAGCTTTGCACAAACACTTCAAAACCTGTCTCAGCTTCAGACACCAAATGCACAGCAATGCCAGGATTGGCCGGGGTTATCAGCAGGAAGTCTCAAATCCTGCACCAGATGGCTGAGAGAGTCTAGCAGCTCCTAACAGTGGGGGAGGCAGAGGAGTGACAGCCTGACATGGCTATGAGGAAATATTTTTTTGCTCCGCGGCACACTTGTCTCACCATTTGCAGAGTTGCTAAGCCATACGGTATGCTGTCAGAAGAAACAAGCTCCGGGGAGTGAAGCGGGGAGCACCACTTCAGTCGGTGGGCTGGCTTCCTGCAGGAAATTTTTACTACGTCTCTTCCCATTGCCTTCCTTGCTTTAATGCTGGCTGTCGTGGAAGCAAGGGGTTCGTGAAGGAACATTGCTGGTTCTTCCTATATGTTTCTGAGACAAAAAGAGCGCCAGAATTGGGTGACTGAAAATGAACTCTGGGTGTTTGGGGATTTTAGGGTTTTTTTATTATTATGGGCTACTTTGGGGTTGGGGCATGGTTCTGAGTTCTGGGAAAGGGGCTTGCTGAGGACAGTCGTTTTTTACCTGCCATTACAACAGCTGCCAGGTAAGGGGGTAACTGCTTATACACTCTTTTTCTTCAGCCTTCAAAGCCTTTAAACTGCTCCCTCTCTTGCTCATGTTGATGAGAGAAACTGTAGCTTGTCCACATTGCTTGAACCTGACCGCAAATAAATTAAAGCAGACCATGATATTCTGGAGTAACTTGCTCCCCACACCACAAAGCCGCTGTAAAACATCAGCCCTTTGTGATACTGGGCTGCAGAAATATAGGAAAGCTGTGTGCACACTGCATAATGTACAGAAAAACAAGCTCGATGAGATCCTCGCTGGCAACTAGTTAGCCGTAGGAGCTCACTGTGCTTCTGGCTTCACAGCGCCAAGCAGGGTGTGTGACTTGGCACTGTCTCAGCTGAGCTGCTTGACATAGCTTGTTCACAACAACCTGGCTATCATCTCCCTCCCCACTCTACTGCAACAATGCAGCATGGATGTACCTTTGGAGGTTGCTCCTAACTCCAAACATTTAAAGTCACGTCAGACAAAGAGGAGGGGAAGGGAAGTAGAATTTGCTCGCTTCTGCGGATGATCCGGCTGCAGTCGGCTGAGGTTGTGTCTAGGTCTGTCTGCTGCAGAGCTAGAAACAGAAACTCGGTCCCCCGAGTCCTGGCTGGTCTCTGCACTTGACCAGAAAGATGAAGAACATTGGGAATGTCAAAACTTCACTTCACAAGGCTGCTGGCAGAGACTGTGCTACAAAGAAATGGTCTCCCAGTAGATTCATAAGCAAATACCACCATAAAATGAAAGTTATTCCTTCCTGCAGCAGACCCTATCAATCTGTCAATGCATGTATCCAGATTTAATTTATGCTTCCAAGTAAACTGGCATTTAGAGCAATTTGCATGTATTTTTTTTATTAGTTGTGCAACCCTAATGTGGACCAAGTGTAGATTCAGCAGCATTTCAAATAAACAGGCGCTCTGCCCCAAGACAAATTCTCTAAAGTAACTGAGATTTCCATAATTCAAACTGATATGCTAGAAGAACTGGAGATGTGTTCAGCTCAAGATGTACAGTGCTGTGGCAATAATATTAGTGGCACCAAGCTGAAAAGGTAAACAAACTGACGAAACACTTTGGGATGAGCATTAATCAAAACCTCAGGGAACCTGGGGCAGGTTCAGAGCAGGATCCATGCTCTGCATGTTAGACCCCTTCTGCCAACCTTGGCACTGCTCCCATATAGCCATATTGTGGTATTACAGATCATCTGACAAGAGACGGATGTCATACAAGCACAGCCAGAAAGAAAACTGTTCCCCCCACAAAAGACCGTGCAATTCATGATTTTCCTTCAAAGCTTGCCACTACATTCCTGTCTCCAGCATGTAAGTGCTTTATTTAATATTGAGCCTCACCAGTTCGGGACTGATTTTTCAACATTCTATCCCCCTCTTCTACCAGGACTTCTCAGCCTGCAAAATGCACCTATGCTAAGACACCTAGTCCCACAGGGAATGCCTTCAGTCCCTGACTGTATACTGCAAGCAGCCTGGGAGGCTCAGCATGCTGGATGAGCAAGCTTACTCTTGGCGTGAAAAAGAAATGTACTTCTCCCTGGTAGAGTGGACAGGAAAAACCAAAGACCTGGAGCTCCCCAGAAAATGTAGAAGCAGGCCCCCAAACCTTCCCCTGTCCACTCTCCCATAGATGAAAGATGTTTCACGGGGATCAAGACCCCTGTTGTTTTCCTTCTATTCTCTGAATGTGTTGTTCAAAAACTCTATAAACCTTTTGGGCAGGCAGTGGTTTGCCTACATATCTAACCAGGAGAAACGTCTTTGGCTGCTTTGGAATCACTTTCTTTTTCTTCCCCTTTCAGTGTTTTTGCCAGACAACCAGAGAACCTAAACAGTGTCATTTAATAGAGGGGATTGAATCATACCTTGCAAACACAGAGCAGGTGGAGCAAATAGGACATATTCAAACTGTAAGCTGGGGTAGGTTTACATTTGCATTTACAGCTGAAAACTCAACAGTTGTCCCTAGGCCATTCATGCACAGAAGAAAAAAAAATGCCATCAACCACTTATCCACATTTTAAAAACAGTCTCTAAAAATGGAAACACCTTAAGAACATGAAATACAGGATATTGGGAGCTAATACTTATTTGACATTGAATGTGTAATTATTGTTATTTTTCTCTAGGTATTTATTACACATTTGAAAGAACTTGTCTGTTTCCCCTTAAGTCGTTGCAAAAACAAATGAGCAAAATTGTTACTACTGTTGCAGTAACAAATACAAACAAATAAAAATACCTTATCCCATTTTAGTTAGCTAAATTAAGTTTGTGGTTAATTGCTTTTCTAATAACTTTGGACCTAAGGATGATAGTGTTGGTGGAAGGAAGGAAATTATACAGTAGATGACTGCTGATTAAATTATTATAGTGCTTGTGGCAGGGAAAAGAGCTTATCCTGTAATAAGCATATCCAAAATACGCTGAGAAAGAAAAACGCAACTCTAAAAGAGCTTGTTCCTGCCTGCATTAGGGGGTGTGGTTGTGGCACACCAAGGTGAACTCAGGCCTTTCACAAATGGTCCAGCTGTGTCCTGTTTTGAAGACACAGGTGGAGGCATAGGGTCCTCCAGACCTCCCACTTGGGCATCATGGTGAGCTGATCTGTGAGCAAAGGGATCTCTCTGGGCATGTTATAAAACCACCACGAGCAGGGCAATGACAGAGCATCTTCTAGTTCTCATCAAGCAAACGCAACAGACTCTGGGAGACTCAGGTCAGTTTGGGGGAGGAGGAACTATAGCCATATTATACTACTGACACGTTTTATTCCCTTCTCCAGCCCACCATCCTTTCCCTCGTGGTCTGTTTTCCTGGGCTGTCTTGTATCAGGGTTCCTCTCTATAACTGGGGTCACATCAAGGTATGGACTTAAGCCTAACTCTTTCTGAAGTGTGAAGAACTCAGTACTGGTATCAGTTTGTATCGTACCACATGCAGCCCCCAACTGGAAACCAAATCCGTTTTCTGCTGAGAGCTAAACAAATGAAAATATGCTCATTTTTCCTGCATATTCTTTTTAAAACAACTTGGTCTTTTATAGAGTGGAATGGTTATATTTGTGGGAACATGCAAAGGGTAAGAACAAACATTTTCAAATAAAAAATGAGTGTATCAAGTCTTCACTGCCCTTTCTTGATCGGAGACTGAGGTTGGTGCATCTTAAGTGCTAAGGGAAAGAGAGAGAGCAGAACAGCAGTGAGGGTAAATGCAGTATTTACAAACTGCTACATTTGGGTAGATAGTCCCAAGCACTATGGGTATCTACACCCTTGTTTCATACTGCACTTTGAGATGCACAGGGTTATTCTGTAACACACATCCAAGATGATGAGAGAAGGACTGAGCTGGAGTCAGGAATTTTCACTGCCAGAAGCAATAAGAACAAGATGGCCTTAAATTCTGTTGCTTGGCCCTAGTCATTCTCATGGTGGAAGCTGCTATTTTGCTTTTTGGCCCCCTGCCCATCAAAACTAAACATGCAATTAATGTTAAAAGGAAAATGGGATCAAACTAAGACCACCTTCTCTGTGAACCTTTAGGACTGAAAGGTTTTTCTTCTTCTGTTCTAACAGACCCTGGTGCAAAGCCAGAATAATAACAGGCAGCTGGTGTGGAGCCAAAGTTTAAGCCTTATACCTGACAAGGCTGTTATAAAACTAATATGCCCTTGTTTGTATCCCTTATTATGCCTAGAGATGGGAGGGAGGCTGGCAACTGGGTGTTAGTTCATGGCATGTAAAGGCTGGAGCCCCTCTTGCAGAGATTGCATGTGGGATGTGTATATTTAGCATCTAATGCCTTATACAGCATCATGTTTTAATGTATTGCTTGTCAGTGCCAGGGTTATGGAGTTAGTGCAGGTGAATGCTACCAAGTGTTACATATTTCAGCAGTGATCTATTTTCACAGTAAAGTATGAAAAAGGGACCACTGCCTGCTAGCTTTTGAAAGAAAAAGCCAATAAGATTAATCTGATTGGAAACATTCCACAGTTTCCTTTTAAAATTGCAGTCAGACACATCATTGTTGCTGCTATTTCATTTGCCCACAGTGATGAAGGACATCACAAAACATCTTCACGTTCCTTGGGCTAAAGGAGGTGAAATACGATAGAAACAACAGACAAAATCCCCCATTTCATTCCTTTCCCCAACATCCCTGCAAAGATGCCTGTTGAAATGACATCTGGCTAAAGTCGGGATGCCTGGCTCTGCCTCAGCTGCACCAAAGGAGAGCAAATGGCTGGTGGGGGCCACAGACAGCTTGTGCAGGTGTGCAGAGGGACGGGTGTCCACACCTCCCCACCTGCCTGGTCATGTAGGCTCTACTTGCTGCAGAGGGTGTGCTTTGAGCCTGAGCCTGTATTGATCTACAACGCAGTGAAGCTGGCCTAAAGAGTGCCTCTGGCCTGGAGCTGCCCTACAGTTCAGCCTCCCTTGGATATATTGGGTCATTTTTTTGTGGCCCAGCTGTAAACTGGGTAGCAACTGCACAGGATTAGCTGGCAGAGGGCAGGGGGTTGGACGAGCTAAGAAAGTCTGTAAAGGGTCACAACAAAGATCCAGGTGTCCCATAATTTGCATAAGCAGTTTTTTTGAGGTCCTCTCTACCCATGTTTCCTACCTAGAAAAACCTATCATGGACCAACAGCCTGGTTAAGGCATAATATTACTCATTTGGTTAAACTGTTGTGTCTGGCTATGACACTATTTTGTTTTAAACTAGTTTGGCTGGAATGAATTAAGCCTAATTTTGAAAGAACTATCAATCTTAAATCATATTTTTAAATGCCACAATCACATGTAAAGTCTTGATCCAGTTTAAGTTCATTCAGCTGGTTTCTATTTGTCCAGCTATGGCATCAAGGATCATGCAACCACAGCCTAGGAATTAGTTTGATTAAAAATGAAAAAAAAAAAAAAATAAATTCAATTTAGGCCTTTTTCTCAAGGTTCTCTTGTAAGGTAATTATGCAAAAGGCAAATTGCCAAACAAGAGTCCAGTTCTGAAAACAGGTAGGCAAACCCCAGCAGTGATATGGTGCTAACTGCACAGGTAAAGCATGTAGATACATTTTGTTTTCCAAATCAACATTCACATGCTCTTTGCTAAAGATTTCCTACAGCAATTAGTAGAGGTAGTCAAAGAAGGCACATTATTTTCTTTTCTCTTTTCATCTTTGCTTGAGCATTGAAGTACTGTCTTTGTAGCCAGTTGAAGTTTTTTTAGCAAATAAACTTTTTCAAAGGTCTTTTTATCACCAAAATTCACAATATCAAAACCAAATAGTATTAACGTGCAATATTTTAAAATTTTGACTAATCCTAGGAAGCATCAAAAGATTCTCATTTTCATGAATGAATAAAGCCCTGCTCAAAAGTGTGGAAAAATTGTGGTTTCCATTAAAAATTGTTATGAAGATTTAAGGAGTAAGAAATCACATAAGTACAGGGAAAAGCGAAATTGCAGCATATTCCATGCAGTTACAACTCTGAATGCCATAAGGCCTACATTGGAAACTGTAAAAATATTCTCAGGTTAGAAACCCATTTCAATTTTGTCTTCTGATGCTGTTCTTGACAGTGTAAGTTCATGAAATCATGACAGATCAGGCACTTAAAGCAGGTTTTTAAAATGTCTAGGAGATAGGGATGCCTGGTTCCATCCACTTTAATAGACACTGGGAATCCCTGAGGCAGCTTTTACAGTTTTGCATTAGGCTTTTCTCCAGCTCCCCAAACAAATATAGTGTGTGGCTGCCATTGCATGGGAAGATGAAGTAAAAGACAAACACAGAGTGTCAGCATTGGTCAAAAATTAAGGTGCTCTTGAAGCCCTTTAATGCCTTGGCAGGAGTAACCAAGCAAAGGGCCGAAGTGGGACTCTTGACAGAGGCAGCAAAGACTTGGAACAACTGCAGGTAAGCAGCACAGAGTGGAGTGGGGAGAAGAGCTTTGGCAGGTAAAGACACCCTGAGATAATTGGCCTGGAAAGGACAGCAAAGGACCTGGTGTTGGAGAGGAACACCATGGACGAGAAGCAGGGGGGTCGTGCCTGGTGCCTGTATACCTAAAGGTTAAAAAAAGTTCACTGAGTCTGCAAGCAGCAGCTGGGACTTAAACAAGAGCTGCATTCCTTTAACTGAGGTTGGCAAAGAGGGGATAAAACAGTGGTGGTGTTTACGTTGCTCTTGAACCAAGCAGACTGTCCAAGCGTCCAGGCTGTCCCTCTGCTGCCTGCTGTGGCTCCTTCACCACATCTCCGTGTGACAGAACCATCTGCCACCTTTGCCAGTGGGAGAGTCTGGCTGTTAAAAATGATGCTTCTCAAAGCATACCCAAAGGAATTTATCCGTGGGTATTAAAAAGTCACTGTGTTGCAAAATATTCTGCGTTTCTGCCACAAATTATATTTTTTAAGTAATTATAGGTCAGAATATTGTAAGGTATTTTTGCTGATGCTTTATGAAAACTGTTACAATCTGGAACTTGTAAAGTACCGTATTTTTGCACTTCATACTGTTAACTAGTAAGCCAAAGGGCGAATTATGAGGACCACATACATTTTGTCTTGTTAGGAATAAAAACAGAATGCGCCAGTTAATGCTAATGATTATAAAATGGAAGCTAGTGCCCGTTTTGCAAAATGACAGTCCAGTTTATACAAATGAAATATGAAGAAGGCAAAAAATTTTGAGTAACATTTAAGAACTAAGCAAGACAAAGAGGTGTGTTGTTTGTACAAAAAGCTTGATGAAATTGCCATTTCCTTCCTCTGTATGGCACACAGACATAGCACTACGCAATTAACTTGATATCTTTGGATTACTCCCAAAATATATTTTACTTCATTGCACACCCACAGAGGAATGACTGCTGCTGCTTCCAGTGATACCAGGACTGTGCAGTCAGATCCTCCGTTGATCATGTGGATCACAGGCAAGGCTTTCTAAGATCTTGAATTGCTAGTATATTCTGAAGTTGTAACCTTCTCCTTCTCACAAGTTACCTGCTTCATGGCTTAACCCACCCACAGTTCTCTCTTGGCTGGAAAGGAGGGGGTCAGCTTTGCTAGGAAATGAACCCTTCTGTAGACTTCTCTGGCTCTGGCCTATATGTGGGGATTATATGACGTATCAACCCTGGAATATGTGTAGGAGTCTGGGAGACAAAGGTTAAAGTTCTTCTGGAGCAATAACTTACTATACAAAAGGAAAAAACTCCATCAGCAGACATGTGATGAATCAGAGACAATGTCTGTTGCCCCAAGATCAAAAAACCCCAGGTGATTCAGTCATCACTGCTACCTGATTTGAATCAGGCAAGGTAAGAGCTAGAAGTTCAGATGGCCTACATACCAGCAAGCGATACAACCACAGGACACAGGGTCCGTCTTGCTCATGATCTCTGTGGTCAATGAAGAGTTAGCTGACAGAACATGGCAGAGCTCCAGCTGAGGAGCAGTACAGACTGATTACCAAATAGCAAAGGAGGTGAACAAACCTCAAGTCCCTTTTTAATCTGATAGAGGAAGAGCTGGGTCTCTTGCACCATAGAGCAGTCTCCGATTTGGAGCTCATTTGATTAAAGGGAAGGCTGTCTGTGTTTCTCTCAGCTATTTTTACTGGCTTTGCTTTATTCCAAAAAGCACTCTGTCTTTAAAAGCCCACAGTTTTTTTGCATGTGCAGCAGATAGGATTCCTGAAATCTTGACATTTCATGAGACAAGAAAAATACTTCATGCTCAAGGAACTTCTCACTGAAATAAGAAACAAAATTCTAAAAGCAGGAAAAAATAAAGCTTGCTTGAAAGAGATAATTGTCGTGGGAAAACTAGCCTACACTGGTACCCTGTAAGGAAAGCTGAGAATCTGATTTGAACAATTATCAGCAACCATGGTCCCATGATGTGGCTTAAAGTGCCTGCTTTGTTGACAACTTCTGTTTTCATCTTCATGGAGAGGAATACTCCATTAAAGACATGAGTCTGTTTCCGCTTACGCTTAAATCAGAGGAAAACCTAATTACATTTGGACCATCTCCTGAGCGAGATACACCCTGAATTAAATGACGATGGCAGACCCTGGTCCAAGAAGAGCCACAAAATACGTGTCAGTGTACCAGCATATACTTTCAAGTCATTTAGTGTTGGTGTGTTTGTAGTCAGATCTCTACTTCCTCTGTAAGTGAAAGAGTGAAGAGAGGGAACTGTGAGAATACATACCAGTGTATGCGGTTGCCAGACATAACTATCTGGAACATTTCACATTTGTTTGAAAGCTTAAAACACAATATTAATGAGCACAAGGACTGAAATTTTTAGCTCTCAGAAAATACAGAAATTGACATTATCTGTGCAATCTTTATTTCCGTCCCTGTGTATCCCTCTCATGTTAAATGCTTAGCTTCAAATAGGAAGCCTGCAACTGACCCAGAACCTTTGACTCATTTTCTAATGCTTTAAGCCCAGAAAAAAACCCCTGTCTTTTCCTGCAGTTCTCTTCCTTATGCACTGCCCGCTCTGTGCACTCCATGAGCTAACAACCTTCCAGGGCCACTAATAAGAAAATAAAGATTGTGTTGGTGTATTATTGGAAAGAAGGCATTTAGATCTGTCAGACTGCTAACATTTACACTAGGGAAATAACTAGCAGAAAAGTAATAGCAAAACAATAGTTTTTGGCTTATGTAGACTACCTACTAGGGGTTGATGTATACGTGATCCTGCCATTTTACGGACCCTTGTCTAACCGCAGCACACAATCTCCAGTCATCTGCAACAGGGTGCTGTGGCAGAGACTGGAGCTGGTATATTAAAGAATTAGGGGCATAGTTCCCTAAATATGCTTGGGAAGGTCACTTCAGGGCTGAAAGAAAAAAAAAAAAAAAAAGCTTTAGATAGTCGTTTTACTTTGGTGGGGTAGTTCGGCAGTTATCTGGCTTCCTTATCCAGATCAGTTTGTCCAGCATTTGTGTTTACAGTTTAGCGCAATCTGAAAAATGCTGTGTAAGTTACCAGAGAAATTCTCATAAAAGGAGGCAGATGCTCAGTGATGGCCGATGCAAAATTCTTGAGAGAAGACACCTTAGCTCTAAACAGTGTGTCTCTTAATGCAAGGAAGGGCAGTGCCAACCAGGGCAACGGGTGCTGCATGACAGGTTACATTATGAATGAGATATTTAGTGTCTCTTATTCAATTGCCTTATTGAAGAGGCCAAGTGAGTGTTTTATATACACCCTGGTGCATTGTTAGGAGTGATTGTAAGGATGTTGCAGCTATACTTATCTGTAAGCATTCTAGCAGATGGAAAAGGCAGCAGGAGGAATTTGAAGGTGGCCACTAAAGCAGGAAGGGTGTTATTGCAGAGGAATGTTTGGGTACACTCCACCAACATTTCTGATCAGCCTAGGAGCTAATTGATGGGGAGTCAGTTAGGCTGGCAGTTTGAACATCACAAACATCGCAGAATGAATCAGAGGAGCTAACTTGGGACTCTCTGGTTTCACATACAGATAACAGGAAGACTTTGGTCCCTGCCACATGGCTCAGAGAACTTCCATGAGATGCCACCTCCCCTACTGAGCAGGCAACCAACCTGGCATGTGTGAAGGGCAGGCAGTGTACCGCAAAAGAGAGCTATCTGGCAGGCAGTATTAGCAACTGGCTTGCCCTATAGTTGTATATGAAATGTACATATGTATGCATGTATTGCAGTTAGGACTGCGCATTAACATACCCCAAAATGTCTTCCTCCTCCACACCACACCCCTCATTTCTTTTAACTTATGAGCCCTTCAGGTTGGGGGTTGTCTCATACATTTGCCAGCTGGGGGTTATTGTAACACAGATTAGACGAACTACTCAGGGTTGTGCTGACGGATGCTGTTGTTTCTTGAAATCTTGCCATGATGCCCTAACCAAGTTTTTATTTCCTTTCATCAAAAAATACCTCTTTCCATTCTGAGAGCAAGGCAAGGCTAATCATTATTATTATCCTGTAATGGAGTGATAAAACCCAGTGACACACATGAAGCAGCTGTCACAGCTTCTCTCAGCCAGCCCATCAGCCCCGTCTATTTCTTTACGACAGTTTTAATGACAGTGCCGTGCTGATGTCAGGGACAGGAAGGGCCGTAGGAGGGGCAGAGCATCACGTAGTTTGTCCCGTTGCCCAAGGCGACTGTGTGCACAGACCTTTGCAAGCTGCATGAAAAGACATTATTTTCATGGCCCTTGTCTTGCCTAATTATCACTTCAGCAAGATAATTTCATTTCTTTTTTCCCCCATCCCTGCCTATTCTTTATAAAGATCTCTCTTGGAGTAGAAAAGGTCAGCTATGGAAAAAGTCATAGCAGAAACTAATGCTAAATAAAGGTTAGGTGATTTGATTTGACTCCTGTGTAAACAGCAATTGTGTTTTGTTCTTTGTGATTTATTAATGAGGGAACTGACAGAAATGTCTATATTTAGATTCTGTGAAAGATTTTGTTATAACGGGTTCTTGAGACTTTTTCTTTGCTTGAATAAGCCTGATGCTTGACAGAAGGACTGCCCCATAGCCGTAGAATGCCTCTGCTTTGCTTATGGAGCTCCATGCAACTTTCATCCCTGCAAATAATGGGCTTATGCATTAGGTGCAGAGTCAGAGGCCACCTCTTGAAGTCAATAACCAAAATCTTAATCCAACCAAAGTGGTCAACAACCTTTAAAGAGATGTAAGCCCTGCACTCGCTGGAAGAGGACATTAAAAATGGCTTTATCTCTGTTCTCTGTCATCTGATAAATGCAAGTTTTTACAATGGACCACATTCCCCATTTGATTCCTAGGAGTGACTGCAGCTACTCCAGACCTAAACTGACATGAGTTAGAAAGAATATACACTTAAGGGGCTAGAAGGTAAAAATAGGAAGAAACTTTACTTGATGTTCTGAAAGCATAGAGAGATACCCTGGAAAAAATAAAGCTACAGTTTAGGTGCTGAACCCTTCAGGCTTTCTGTTACTTGTTTTTACCTAATATACCTCTGTATTCCAGCCACTCAGCACGTGAAGTTGTAAGGCTTAAGAGTCCCTTGCATCTCACTACATGTGCTTAATGTTACGATACTTACACTGGCTGTCGTTATCACCTTCCTTTTGGTCTATTGGACTGAACAGTATGCAGCTCTGATGGTCTGTCTCTACTCCAAAACATCTGCAAGATAAAGCCTCTTGGATAAAGGTGTTATAAAATAATAATGCAAACAAGAAGCACAGGGGGGTGGGGGGGGACTGACTTGCAGAAACAGAGTGGGGTTAAAGGGAGATTTAAGGTATAAGACTGGAGGAGTAAGGGAGTATTATTTCAGTTGCAACAGGATGAATACTGTTGATGAGTACCAAAAAGCCAGACAGTTTTCATAACAGGCTTTTGCCTTTTCCCATCCATTTGTATGCAACACATCACACGTTCAAGCTCTTGGAGAAAGTGACCTTACACAAGGGAAAGCGAGAGTGAGCCCAACCACTGTGCTGCTCCAGGGCAGCCAATCCACAGCCGATGCCTTGTTGCTAAATTAAGCAACAGGCCAGGGTCTGAAGCAGACATGGACTCAAGGCTTCATAAATCAAATTTCCCTGCAGCAATAGAAGCTTACAGGGAAAAAGCAAACAGTGCTCTTGCAAACCCATTCATGCATTTCCAGACTGGGCCTTTTTTTTTTTTTTGGCCATTTCTGAACAGTTCAGAGCCATTAGTAAATAAATGTTGCAAGAGATTTCTACTACATGATAATAGAGCACTTATACTATTACTGAAATATTTACTGAAACTAAACAGTATTATGTGTGCAAAACCCAAATCTCATCTGTAGGAAAACTGAAACAGAAGCAGTATAAATGTTGGATCGTAATTATCCCTAATTGCGAAAGCCTTGAACTAAAAAAGAATTGAATCCTTCCACTTGCTGGGCTTGATTTAGCACTTCATTAGTCAGATTTTGCACCAGTTACAGAGCTGCTTTGAAATTCAGCTGGAGTAGCACAGCAGTGAATAATGGGCATGCTTTACGGATGTACTGCTTGTGGAACTGGAGATTTTAGGGCTTCTAAGATTAAATTCTAGAGGCCTGCCAACCAGACATCACTTGAAGTTCCTATTAAGGAAAGAATCTCAAAGCTTTTACTTTCGTGGGTAAAATTTGAATGGTATGTTCAAGCTATCAAGTTATCCTGCAGGGTTGCTAGACCCACTTGGAGTTCTCAGCTGGAAAAGCTTTTGGTGAATCCTGTAAAGACACTTCCCTTTCAGTGACAGTCCAAAGAAAAGTAGGCAGGGCCCTGGAGCAATCTGCCTGGTTTCTGCAGGAAACCTTCCCACTTTGCCTGTTTAGCTGCTCGGTGACACGCTGCGGTATTACCTATGTGGCAACAGAGACTGAGGTTTCATTGGTAAAGCCTTGTGCAAATATGCAAATATGGAATAAGGAACAATGTGTGCCAAATGGGTTTACAGTCTCCATCACAAGGTATTCTCTTGTGTGGGACCATGCAGTCTTCCCAGGACAATCTGTTTTTCTATGGCCACTGGTTTTTATAAGTTCCCTGCTTCAATAGTAATCACCAAGTGGTAAGATCCATGACAATATTACTTTAATCTTTCAAACCTTGAAAAAGGCACCCTTCCTTTTGAATTAAACCTTGGAGTATGATGTCTTATTGTAAGAAGGGCATTTTTTTATTTATAGAAATTGAAAGACCCACTTCTTGTTTCTGAAGCAGAACTGAGAAACAATTGGTTTTCATATCAGCGTTGAAAAGGGAAGTGGTAGAGAAGCACTGGGACCTTATCCATAACTTAGGTACAGTTCCACAACAGCTTAGGCCACGTCTGTGACCTGGAGGTTGCATTTCTCTTCCCACTCTTTACTTGAGGTGGTGGGGGGTCCCTACACACTTGCGGTGAGACAGTTTGGAGAGCTGGTATAGCTAAAATTAATCATTCGGAGAGTGATAGGTTTTGCCTGGATTAGCCCTCTGGTCCAGCTCATGGTGGAAGCAAGGGAGTGTTTATGCTGGTGTGGGGAGAGGCAGGAGTGTGCAGCTGGGGAGGAGGAGGCAGGCAGGGCTGTGACCAGTGCAAACTGCCCTGAAACTACACTCCCACACATCCTTTGGGCAGTCCCCAAGCAAAGACTGTGTCTGTGCCCCCTCTGCTGAAGGATGAGGCCAAATGTCATGGAGCAAACTCCATCAAATTCTGTAAATTCTCATATCCTCCACAACAGGATGATTGCATCCAAAGTGCTATTGGGCATGGACCTGGAGCATCCTACCTGGCAGCCAGCCATGCCCAGGAATTGCTTGGGAGAGTGCTAGCTGGCGCTGATAAAATCATGAAATACATGAAGGCACGATGTTCTGGTCTAGCAGGTTACATCAGCATGCCCCCTGGGCCCCCCCAGGAGCTTGAACTTTGCTAGATCAACATTAGTTCTCCAGAAAAACTATAGTTCCAGCTGCACACGCTGTATTGTATGAGCACTCTGGGTTGCATGAAGATCAGAAAATCCATGCAAAGGGAGAAAACCATCTTGGGTAAGTGCCTTTTTTTCCTTGATGAATTCCCTCCGAAATGCCTGCCCTTGCTCCTGCATTATACAGACAGGGAAAAGTCTTGGAGGAGACTGGGCTAAATCTGAGCTGTGTGGCTATGGAAAGCAAGCATATTGCTATCCTCTGTGGAAACACGATTAAACGAGTCAGTAAACAGCACATGCAGCACAAGAAAAAAATCCAAACACTGCTGACTTATACGGAAAAGCAACATGTTGATTACTCTACAAACACACTACATCTCTTTTGTATGAGAGACTTGAAATTAACTCATTTGTCTCCATTCACTTCACAATTTTCTTTAACTTCTGAAGAGTCAGTAAGTTAAAGCTGGCACATCAAGGCTCAGCACATGCAAGAGGCTATTTGACAGAACTACCCTTGTAAATGTTTCCAGCTTACTTTCCCACATACAGATGTGCCATTTTCTCAAACAAAAATAATTGACTGTGTAGAGGAGGCCTCGCTAGGAACATGTTGCATTTTCCAGAAGTTTAAACATTTGAAAACTGTATGAGGTCTACTGTTGTTGTGAGACATTTCTAATGGTTGGGGTTTTTTCCAGAGGTTGGGGTGCTGAGTTTTTTTATTAGGGACTTGGTTCTGCTCCTTCTGTAGTATTACAAAACTCCCAGTGAGTTTCAGAGAAGGAGCTGACTTTGTCTAATCTCTCCCTAGCATGGCATGCATCTTCTTGCTCTTCTTTTCCCTTGAATACTTTTCCCTTACACAAGGCTAGCCTGTACCCAGCAGTTAAAAACCTTGAAAAAAATTTTAACTTCAGCTTTGGCCAATGTTTCAAAGGGCAGTATATCTAGCCTAATTCTATGAAGACTCATTGATCTTATAGGAGCATCCCTAATGTCAGAGACGTCTCAGTCTGTAGTGTTGAAGGTGCCAAATCCTTCACAGTCACTTTGACTGAGTTTAGGTCATCTGTGCCATATTCTTTGAAAAACAAAGTACAATGTGACTCAAGGCACTGCTTGAAATGTCTAGCCCCAGGACCTGCTCCTGACCCTGCCTTCACCCAGTAGAAAACCAAGTCCAAATGTTATAAACCCGAAATGACCAGAAGCACGTCCTCAGAACTGATGTCTAGGAGTTAGAATGGCTGCAAAACGTGGTGGCCAGGTCACTCTGGGATGCAGAACTGTGGCAGGCCCACCCCAGTACCCTGCAACAGGGTGACCGTTTTCACACCCATGCACAAGATGAGAGGTACACCCAGGCCTGGAGGGGCAGAAATGGCAGGACCACCCAGAACACACCCGCAGCCTGTGAGAGGCATGACCAAGCAGGGAGAAGGCACCCAGGCTCCCAGTTTTGGAGAGCAAGATGCTGTTTCTGGGGGCTATGTGCATCCTGAGGGAGAAGCCTCACAAACTGAGGGAGAAACCAAGTCTTTCCGAGAGAGGCTGGCTTTGCTGAGGAAGCCCAGCCGGGTGGCACTGACTTGACCCAGTTGTATGGATCCAAGGGTAAAGGGTATGTATGTGGTGCCCCTTAATGGAGGTCATACAGCAGCACCGGGCAAACAGTCAAGCACATAGAGGGCAAATTCCCCTGTGCCCTGCCATTGCAATGGCTCATATCCGTGATGTGGAGGGGACCGCCTCTGTAGATGGTCTGGTTAATCTGTGCAGTTGTGCAATACAAATGAACACAGGAGGGAATATTGCTTTCATTTCTCTAGCCTCTTCTCATCAATCTTGGCAAATAAATAGGTTTTTCTCTTCAGCCCAATTTTCTCTTAAGTTAGTGAGACTAAAAAGAATCTGCCTCTGACTGCTCAGCTAAACCTGAGTCCCTTCTTAGCAATGCCGCTGAGGTCAGAGAAGCATTGCCAATCATTAAGCTACACTGAGAGCACAATGGGATCCAGCTTTGATTACAGTTTTTAATAAAAAGCCTCAAACTCTTTGATGGATTCTTTAATGCTATCAGGATATTATTTTTTTCTTCTGTTCCTCACCCCTATTTCAAGAGAGCCATTCAGTGCATTGGTGATATCCAATTTATTCTTCTAGTTGTGAGTGATATCCTCTGTTAGCAGTATAAATTGCACCCGTTGCTCTTGGCAGAAGTGTCAATAATTCTCCTGCTGCCTATTAAAGCAGTTTCATAAATAGACACACTTTATTAATATACACTTTTTAGAAGACTAATTGATTTTTTCCGATATATCCCTCAGCAGCCATTGAATTATTTAGCTAGTGGTGGATGTGTACAAGCTCATGGGCAGTGACGCTGAAGAGTCACCAGTGGCTAAGGGAAAGTACAAGACGTGCTCTGCTTATGTGTTGGTTGAGATGCTTCTGAAGGCCATGCTCCTGAGAAAGCAGGTAAAATAGGAAGTTCTTGTCAGCATCATCTTGCTGTGACAGTGATGCTTTCTTGTGGGTCAAAAGACTTGTCAAAATCATCTGATGAGAATACATTGGCATAGGGAAAGGTAAACTTAGGCTGAGAAAGGAAGGAACAGCAATACACTCTATGTTCAAAACCTGGCATGGCATCCTGGGGAGAAGAAGATCTACAAAAGGCATAGGTTGCACTGTGACCTTTGATAGAAATCTTAACAACGCAAGACTTCCTTGGAAGTATTCTGCAATGATGACAAATTCAGCATCTGCTTCACACACAGGTAATTGGCATAACTAGAAGTAAATGCAGAGAATCAATGCAGGAGGAGAAAAGGGAACCAGGAAAGAGTGAGAAAACCCCGAGCATTCAAGACAGGGACCAAGCTCAAAGATAAGCAAGATAGTCACTCTTCCTACATTAAAACTAGCATAGACAAATGCGTGTCTAACTGACAGGAATGAATGAAGAAGTTCATGCAAGAGACTTGTTATCACTAACAGAAAAGAGCCACATGAACAATTGCACAAGGGCTCTTAGCACGATCGAACGTGGAGTCCCAACAAATGTTTGCAAGGAACTCATAAATGGACTTGTTTCTTTTCCTGGTGCAGTTAAAGCAGGAATTAACTCCTCTATTTTTTCCCACCTCCCCATCTGCCTATTTGGCTCCTAGGCTGCAGGTTACTGTGTACAGAGTGAAGTCGACACAGAGAAATGTCTCTTTGACCTAAGGCTTCAGAGATTTTTATTAAAATCACAATAAAGATGGTTTTAAGCATTGCATACTTTGCTCCCTCAGACCTGGGGATGGCAATTCCTGCCAGGAAGGTCACAGGAAGAAGTAGCTTTCAATTTCCCGACGAGGATTTCCAGGGCTCATTTAGAAAATCTCCCAGCAGCCTGCCATTTATTCTAGGGCAAAGAATTCAGCTCGCTCAAAAAAAAAAGACAGGTTGAGTCAGATGAACAGATTCAGAAGTAAGTTTTCTCCATGTGTGACTAATTCATACTTCTCTTCAGCTAAGATCAATAGATTTTTAACAGTTTTTCCTC
Organism: Harpia harpyja; assembly: GCF_026419915.1. Taxonomy (NCBI): domain Eukaryota; kingdom Metazoa; phylum Chordata; class Aves; order Accipitriformes; family Accipitridae; genus Harpia; species Harpia harpyja. The sequence goes on from NC_068941.1 coordinate 38,886,746, forward strand.
TTGATAGTATGAATTCTTTGTATGTATATGCATAATAGGCAACCATTAATTTGTACAGGGAGATAATCCTACTGTCATTAGTATCAATAGCAAACTCATTCATTTTAGTGAAATTAATCCTGTTAAGACTTACTTAAAAAGAAGACTTGCCAATACTGACTGTCTTCAATAATTACTAAAGTTACTGTTTCTTTGTCTGTGTTAAAGGTTGATGCTGTGCTGAGTTCAAAAGAAGTTACACAGGGGCAGAACTTCTTCCAGAGGGCCTGCAAAGGATGAGGCTTTATTACCGACTGTATTGTCGAAATGGCTGTATGCCATCTGTTACAGGCTGCTGCCTTTGTGTCCACTAGCACAAGCCACTTAAGACTAGTCACAACCAAATTTCCTATGCTGAAGAGAGTTCACAAGCTGCTTTTCCAACAAGCAATGTGACCCTTTCCAAACAAGAGCAGGAATAATGTGAAGTAATCGCATACCCTTACAAAACTAGGGACATCCCAGTGGAAAAAATCTCTAGTGATTTTTTCAAGAGTGGTGACTCCTGAAACAGGGTATTGGTGTCTCCTGGGAGCAAGGTACTTCTGCATATACATGCGGCTTAAAAGGAATTAGAGCAAATCTGCAATGACTACAGCTGCAAATAACATTTACCAAATACAAATCAATTTTTCAATTATACCGAAGATGATATCTCAGCAAAGAATTCACTGCCTTAAAACATTCTGGTTTGAATAGTAAGCTGTTCTCTAGTAAATTTAAATGGCTGCAAACCTCTCAAACATCATGATGTTCTGTGGAGAATATGGGTTGTATGGTAGTTATGTCAAAGTCAAGTGAACAAGAGCAGAGTCTTATCCATCCTTTGCAATCTGGCAGTTAATATACTATAGATTTATGGAGATGACTATAGTTTGACTTACATCTCTCATATACATAAGGTTACCTTACAGCTGAGTTTTTCTATGAGTCCCTTAACTATAAGAACGTCTCCCAGAGAGCAATGCAGTAAATCTTTTGGTTGGGAACTGAGTAGGTGATAAGAATGTCAAGTCATATTTATGCTTTTTTTCCCCTATAACAAGTAAAAGTGATTTATACTTAAGCAAAGAGCTGATATAAAAAGACCTCTATAAATTTAAAATGTTTGTTAGCCCAGTGACATAAAAGCATGCTGTTTTGCTGGAAGTAAGAAATATGCTTTCTCTGAGTATTACAAAAGGTAACACCAAGAGATAGTGAAAATTTACAGTTGTTTTTGAAAACTCAGAAATCTTTTCTGGCTGGACTTCCATGTGTCTTCCTAGGATACAGCCTGGTTCATGTCACTACCTTATTCCCGTGTTCTTTACAGCTCTCGATACCCAGCAAAAGGAGGGGCAGTTTCATGACTACTTGAAGTTGCAGCCACCTGCTTCATCTCTCTGGGCTTTTGCAGCAACCAGGGGGCCGCTGTGTCTGGCAGGGCCACCCTGTGAGACCCCAGGATGCCCACTTAACCCAGAGCTTTCAGCTTCAGCCCGTTATGACTGCTTTATGACTGCTGAGGATTGCTGTGTCTTAGCAGAGCACTTAGACCAGCTTTAAGGCTTTCTCTATTGCTAAAGGCAGATTCTTATCCATTATAAATTGCCAGAGATTCACTGATTTCAGTTTACTGGTAATGATTGCTTCTTACAGTATTTCCAGTTGGCCTCACTTTGATTAAGATGCTGGCTCAGCGTGCTCTGGCAGGAAAAACGGGTACAATTCTGTCATTTAAATTCAACATGGTTGTATATGGGGGACTGAGCATTAAAAAAAAAAGGGGACGTCCAGCTCCTTTGAAGCTACCAGTCACACAGCATTAGGCGTTAGGCATGCAAAACCTTAGCCTAGAGGGTTATATAAATATCACTCTGTGTTTGGTTTTGTATATAACCACAGAAAGCATTGGGCATAATGGCTGAGAGCTTTGCAGTTTTTCATCTACAATATGGAAGCAGTAGAGGAAAGAGGATTTTTATTTGTCTTATTCTCTCGCTACCTTGGCATCCTATTCAGTGACCACATCCAGGATCTCACGCCAGCTGAATCTGATGATGAGCAGGAAGGGAGGACTAGTCCCAGGCCTCTGATTTTGGAGTCATCCCATCAGGATGCCATCACAGCAGAGAAAAAGTGGCAGCTGACTCACAAGCATTTAGCACAAATAGGGAAAAGATGGGAGGGCAAAAGGTGCCATCACATGGGGGCCGAGGTCATTCCCAATGGGAGCATGGGGAAATATGGTCTGGTGGAGACTCATACGGGTGAGACCCGTTTGTGTGTTTAATAGCGGGGTCAGAGTAAAGAGAGGATTTTGTGGCTGTTCTAAAGGTAGGAGACTGGGAGGAATTGGCAACTGGATTGGCAACTGGGAAAGCCACTGGGCTGCCCAGAGGGTTTTGCCAGCTGGGAAACAGTTCTGTGCTATTTGACAAGGGAACACATTGTCAATATGTATCCCTTAATACTCAGCAGCTGCTTCTTCCGAGCACAGCAGGAAAGATTTTGCCATGCTTTTTCTGCTGTCTGGGAAAATGGGAGATTTCCCTTTGCAAAGCCCAGGGCATAAGGCTGCCAACAGGGCTGCTGTTACGGGCGTCTGAAAAAGATTTTCTCAATATAAAACACAAACCACGCCACTCTTGTAGTACTTTGCTTTTAACATTTCTATTTCCTGGGAGACAGTAGAAATTAGTGCCTTAGGACCATGTTCAGAGAAAGCTGGGTAAATAAGCATCACAGGGAGGGAGACTGATCAATGTTTCACAGGGAGAATGGGGGAAAAACAAGCTGCTCTGATGGGGCAGAGATGCATGAGGTCCTCAGCCTGAGCTGGCTGGCTTCTCCTGTGTGTGCCTAGTGGGCAGCAATGTTAAAGCCCAAGAGAATTTGTCAAACCCTCCTATCCATTAAAAAAGGTACCATTTCATATATGAAGTAGGTTTTAGGTAGTTTCTATTCCCAAATATGAAACCTGCAGGTTTTGTAAACAGTTGACTGACGATACGGCTTCCACTGATTTTTCTGGCTCTTGCTGTTTCACACAGTACTAGCTCTGAAAAAGCAAACCTAGACTAAGTCCTCTCTGTCAGCTCTGGTGATCACAGTACTCGGGTATGTCCTACTCCACTGCAAGCTTGGCAAAGAAGAAAAAAACCTCTGAAACCCCAGTAGCCCTGTTTTACAGGGAGCTATCTCCTTTGCTCCCAATAGCTCCCGATTCTGTCATTCTTGAGCACCTGCCCTGTGCTTATGGATTTCTTTTTGCAACTCTCCTGTAAAGTAGAGAGAACCAAGGCCCTAAGGGTCTGACTAACATCACAAAGGAGGTCTGTGGTCATGCTTAAATGGATATAAAATAATGTCAGAATTCGGTGCTGCAACCACTGAACCATTTCTGTCTTTCTCATATTTGTAAAAAAAAAAAAAAAAATTCTTTCCCAAAGCAATTGAGCCAGCCTTAGTCATTTGTTAGCCTAGAAAAGGTTCATACCCAAATGCACAATGAGACATTCAGAGTCCTCCAGCTCCAAAACATTCACATTTCTATGCCAATTGGGAATGTTCTGGTGACTAATTTGTAGACTGTAGTGAGGCCCATGACTGCATCTTTAACAAATTTGTTCTAAAATATTCAGCCTCTCAGCCATCTAGGTCATTTGTTCCTATTTTACAGTTTGGGGGGGGGGGGGGGGGGGCTTGGGGGGTGGTTTTAGTTTGATCTTGCTCTTACTGTGCTGGTGGTTCAATGTTGTTGACAAGTGCTATTTAATGCCTTTGGCTACACACACAGCATTGATCTTAACACTCTGTAGCTACCCATAGTAGTACTAAATATTCAACTAAGAAGAATGGCAAATAACAATAGTAAGGGAATAAATGAAAGGCAGATCCAGGCTTGTGTACTCTAGACAGTGTATTCTCTAAAATATCATCTGTTTCTGGAATTTGGGGAGTTTTTACCACTATTAGTACCTAAGCACAATTGCAAGAATCATTCTTGACTAATCTCTACAATGCTTCCTGAGATCAATAAAACAAAATTCACACGTGGTGGGGTTTTTTGTCAGGTACATCATAAGAATTAATGTTTGTTGCCTTGCTGTTACACCATGGGCAAAAAAACTGAAGTAATTTGGTCAGATATAGTGCCCAACTTTATTTTATGGAGCCAACAGTGAAATGCTTTTTCTTCTTGTGCTGTTACCCAAAATAGGCCTGAAATGCTCAACTGACCTTCAGCAGGAAAATTGTCTTACCTCTGCTATCTGAGGGAGAGAGATTTTATGATTCTTACAACAGCTTTGTCTGGTAAGCTACACTGTATAGTGCATTTGCATTCATGGCCAGGTAAGAAGATTAACATCTGTTGAGAAAAGGTTCAATACTGTCTTCAAAAGAGGAGGTTAGAACATCTTCCCTAGTAGAAGATGCCTCATATTCTACCAGTTCTAGAGAGAAAGGACAGAGGAGGTGACTGGACTCAGGCAGGCAAATGACAGGTTGGGACACAATTGGAAGAGGAGAGGTTACTTAAGGTTGGCCTATGGAAGTGGGATGTTTTGTAATTTAGCTCTGATGTGGGATAAAAGGGGGATGCTACTCTGAGCATCTCATTTTGACTTGTCTTGAATGTTTTGACATGTCTTGAATATTGCAGACAAGTGGCTTGCTTTCTCTTTTTCTGTTGTTCCTCCAATCTTGTCACAGCAGTATTAAACCGAACTTTCATGGAAAGGAAAAATCCATAGCACACATCAAAAGTCACAGCTAACATTTCACCTAGTATACAGGTAGTCCCGGTTCTAGGAACTCTAGGAAGACACACTGCTGGATTGCAGTTTAACTTTGCAAATTGGCCCAAATGCACATTCATTCATTCACTCATTCCTAATGCCACTTATCCACTATATTCTTCGATAACAAAGATTGCAAGTCCCAAAGTGACACTGAGCATGAGGGCTCCTTAGCTCTGTGTAGCAATGTGAAGTCTAGCACATGTGGCCAAAGTCAAGGATCTGTGGTTGTGCCTACTGGTAATGTATACCTGTTGAGTATATTTTCTTGACAGTGAATTCTGGAGGAATATACTGAAAAGAAGAAATAACAAGTCTTAGTGTGTTTTAAATTAACAGCCTTCTAGAGCTGAGCTAAACTCACAGACCATCAGTTTCTGAGTTCAGAATGCTGCTAATTAATCAAAGCTTCTGTCATAAAGCAATGTGACATTAAATTCCCATTAGATGTAGATGCAAAAATTACTTTTTTTTTCCATGCTGAACACCATTCAAATATGTTATCAGTAGACAAGCTAGTGTAAAATGATTAGAGCTTGTTTCAGCTATTCTCCCTCCCCCTTTTCCCTGGTTAACAGGAGTCTGAAGGTTTTTTAGCTCAAAAACAAGATCAAGCTCTTCTGAAATTATTTTAAGGGATGTTGACTTTAAAAGGACAGTAAAACATTTGTTCATCTGTCAACTGTGACTTATTCCATTATTTTTGCCTTGTCCACTGAAATCAGTAAGAAATCACCTAGAAACTTCAGTGTCAGTTGTGTTGAACTCAAAGACAATTTTTGGTACCCATACATTACCTTGGTAACAACAGGAAAATGTCTTCTTGCTCTGCAGCTGTGAGAGAGGTGTCTTCCAAATCTACCCATGAACCACTGAACCTTGACTAGCTCATGTTCTGGAGGGATGTCCCAGACTCCAGAGGAAAAAACATCTTTAAAGAACATGCAGGCAAAGCACCTTATAATAACCATGCTGCTACCCCTAATGCAATTCACCAACAGCCAAAGTGGACATGTTTTTCAGGAGAACTTGCATAGGAAACGGCAATGGTCTATACAGCAGAAGGCCCATCTCAAAATGTTTTCTACAGGTTCACAGGTCATAAAAATGCTGAAATCATACAGAATGGGCCCTGTACATATCCCAAATGGATCAGTTCAGTCCTGGCTTGAATGAATCATGTCCTTGGTGTTAGTGACAGCGTTTGGATGGTCCCTGTAGCAAGGAAGGACTTCAAAAGGGGCAGTAACCAAGGAACAGTGGAAAATCAGCCTGGCAGAAAGAGTCACAAGAACAAAGACGGAGGGAGAAACTCCCAGGCAAACCTTGTCCATTCGAGTGAAACTAAACCAGTGTGAGCTCCGTGGTGAAGCCTGTTCTGGAGGAGCCCGTGGGGAAGGTGCAGAGCAACCATTCGGGCAGCCCTCTGAACGGGGCTCGCTGAGTCTGTAGGTGAGGGTGTCCAGTGTGAATGGACTGAGCTGTTTGCAACATGTGTGAAAGCTTAAACAGAAAATAATCCTGAGAAACAGAAGACAGGGCCTGACCTACTTTAAATTGAGGAACTGTAAAATCAGTTGATTTGACCAAGTGGAGATAGTTACTTCTGCGGTAAGAAAAGGAGCAAAAAAAGGCAAAATAAACTTTTTGAAAAGATCAAGGTCAGCTTCTAGAAACAGCTACCCTGAGCACAACTGAGCTACAACTAAGCTTTTTTAGCCAAAGACATTGTTTCTGTTTATTCAGATAAATAGAGCAGTTATTACCTGTTTCTGATACCAGTAATGTTATTAGACCCATGGCTGGGCAAGGGATGTGACAGATGCATGAAAAGGCAAAAAAACTGGAAAGATTTGACTTCTTTATTTTAGATAAAACTACATGATAGATAGCTAGATAGACAGACAGACAGACAGACAGATGATAGATATAACACAAAGAATGGCCAAGAGAAAGTAAATCAGATTTTTTAATATAAAATTTGGGAATAATGGGTGCACAAGCAAATTTAAAGATGATAACCAGGAATGTTGCTTCATGATGCACAGTTGCATCATAGCCAGTTGGGACCACAGGTCAGTAGGATTCTGGTGAAAATTAGTGAATACATGCAGGAAACAGAAACACATGATTTTTTATTTTATCAGCTGCCTGGAATTAATATAAGGCTTTCTGTTCCAATGCAGTACTGATGTGTTTAGAGATCATATTGACAGGTGAATTCATTCCAGATTTTTTTTTTCTTTTTGGGCATCTGGTTCTAGACTGACCTATGGTATATGTAGTTATTCTTGGTTTTATTATATTCTTCGTATTTAAACAAGAGCCTCTGCTCCTCTTCAGTTCTTTTCTCTTCATCTCCACTCTCTACTGTTCATAGTACTTACTCTCCATGCTTACATCTATCCATCATTTATCTACTCACCTTGCAGCACCTATTACATCTGCTTTTCATCTTGCCTATTGTATGAATCAGTGTAAAAATCCATGTTGTAGGGCAGGCAACTGTGAGCCATAAACAGCCTTGGTAGTGGTCCAGGGAATTACTCTTCTGGTAGCATGAAGAGAAGTTCCCATCTTGTGCGACAAAATGTGAAAATATGAAAGTAGCTGCGGTAGCCCTGCTGAAGGATGTTCCCCTCTGGAATAACACTTTACGCAGCCAAGGAAGTAGGCAGAACTAGACTTGCAATTAGAACAACCAGTTTCTTAAATTCAGTGCAAAAGTACAAGCTGTAGAGTGGTCCCACATCACAGAACTGTACTGGGAGAGTATTTAATTTACAGTTACATTTACCTTCAGCACTCACAACCACTCCTTAGAAGAATCCCTAGCCGATTTTCCTTTTTCCTGAAATTCTAAAAATGTCAAAGGCTTTTGATATATACAGTCAATATAATTTAAGCAGAGACAGGGCTCTGAATCCAGAGACCCCACATGTCTGATACTACATCAGCTTAATTTATTGTTTACAGTAGGCAGTGGTTGTCTGAGCAGATAGGTTTTCCAGTCGTATTATTTGACATCATCACAGTTGAATATGCACCAGAATACCATGTGGTGAGTACGTAATAAATCAGCCCATTATGTCTATAATCATTATGATTATGTGTTGTTCCAGATCTCAGTTTTGTTGACATAAAAGGAGGTAAACAGTATAAATTACTGACTCATCAAATGGTTTGTTTTAATTTGTTGAGAAGGGAGAAGGTTATTTTCTTGTGTGGCCTGTTTCACATTTAGAATCACAGTAATGAATATATAGAATATGAGTTAAATAGGAATAGCAGAATGTGAAATTAATCATACCCAAATGTACTACATAGACACTAAGGCTGAAAACATAAGTGTCACAACACATTGACCAAAGGTTCCCATCATACCAAAGGAATCACAGACTACTAGAGGCTGGAAGGCACTTCTGGAGGTTATCTTGTTCAACCCCTCTGCTCAAGCAGGGCCACCTGGAGCAGGCTGCCCGGGACCATGTCCAGATGGCTTTTGAATACCTCCAAGGATGGAGACTCCACAGCCTCTCTGGGCAACTGTGTCAGTGCTTGCTCACCCTCATAGCAAAGCTGCCTTCCAGCTTGTCGGCCCCACCATGTACCGGTGCCTGCGGTTATTCCTGCCCAGGCACAGGGCTTTGCACTTCCCCTTGCTGAAACGCTTCAGGTTCCCGTCAGCCCGTTTCTCCAGCCTATCGAGGTCCCTCTGGATGGCAGCACAACCCTCTGGTGTATCAGCCACTCCTACCAGATCTGTGTCATCAGCAAAGCTCTGAGGTGCACTCTGCCCCATCATCCAGACCATGAATGAGGATGCTTAACAGTCAGTATTAACCCAGTCTTCACCCCTGGGGTGTACCACTAGCAACTGGCCTACAACTAGACTTCCTGCCACTCATCACCACCCTCTGGACATGGCCATTCAGTCACGATTCAATCCACTTCGCTGTCTGCTCATCCAGCCCATACTTCATCAGCTTCTCTATGAGGATCTTAGGGGCGTCAGTGTCAAAAGCCTTCCTGAAGTCTAGGTAGAAAATAATCACTGCACTCTCCTTATCTACCAAGCCAGTCATTTCACCATAAAAGTTTATCAAGTTGGTCAAGCATGACTTCCCCTTGGTGAAGCCATATTGGCTACTCCTGATGACTTGCTGATCCTTCATGTGCCTGGAAATGGTTTTCAGGATTAGCTGCTCCATCACCTTCCGAGGATTGAGGTAAGGCTGGCTGGCCTGCGTCCTCCTTCCTGCCCTTCTTGAAGATAGGAGTGACATTTGTGTTCCTCCAGTCTTCAGGTACTTCTCCCAGTCACCATGATCATTTGAAGATAATTGAGAGTGGCCTCGCAGTGACATCAGCCAGCTCCCCTAGCAGTTGTGGGTGCATCCCATCAGGGCCTGTGGACTTGTGTATGTCCGTCCACTCTGCTTAAGTATTCCCGAACCTGATCCTCATCCACCAACACTATGTATTCCTTGCTCCAGACTTTCCCTGGTCTTTGGGACCTGGGATTTCTGAAGGACAGTCTTGCTAGCAAAGACTGAGGTGAAGAAGGCATTCTTGCAGCCTTTTCCATGTCCTGTGTACCCAGGTCCCCCATCTCATTCAGCAAGGGGCCCACATTTTCCCTACTCGTCTTTTTGTTACCTAGGTACCCATAGAAGCCCTTCTCCTTGTCTTTGACATGCCTACCCAGATGCAATTCCAGTTGGGCTTTAGCTTTCTTAACTTCACCCCTGGATGCTCTGACAATGTATCTGTATTCCTCTCAGGTTACCCGTCCTTGCTTCCTCCCTCTGTATGCTTCCTTTTTGTGTCTGAGTTTGGCCAGGAGCTCTTTGCTCATCCACACAGGCCTCTTGGCATTTTGCCTGACTTCTTCCTCATTGGGATGGACCACTCTTGAGCTTGGAGGAGGTGATGCCTGAATATTAACCAGCTTTCTCAGGCCCCTCTTCCCTCCAGGGCTTTATCCCATGGGACTCTACCAACCAGGTCTTTGACAATGCCAGACTCTGCTCTCCTGAAGTCCAGGAGGGTTGTGAGCTTGCTTTTTACCCTCCTCCCTCCCTTCAGGATCCCAAACTCCACCATCTCATTGTCACTGCAGCCAAGGCTGCCTTTGACCTTCACATGCCCAGTGAGCCCCTTCTTGTTGGTGAGTATGAGGTCCAGCGAGCACCTCTCCTCATTGGCTCCTCTGTCACTTGGGTGAAGAAGCTGATGCACTCCAAGAACCTCCAGGACTGCCTATGCCCTGCTGTGCTGTCCCTCCTGTACATATTGGGGTGGTTGAAGTTCCCCACGTGGACATTCACAGCACAGTCAGCACCAAAAACTGTCAAGAGGTGCATGGTGAGGGCCAAAGACATTTTCACAATGCTGTAGAAATTCACATCCTTATGTATTTTCAACTGAAATAGCTGCCTGAGATGGAGCAACTAGCATATGGATTCATAGCATTTTAGAACCACCATGAAATGGAAAAACACCCCAAATACTGAGTTCACTCACAATGGCATACTATTCGTTCCATGCAGTTTTCTTTATATCCTTTTTTTTTTATTTTTATGAAGACCATAATGTTTAAGGGAAACATTCTTAAAGGAAATGTGACCAACAGAACCTATTCTTTCCAGCCATAAACTGTGTTATCAGTCCCAGTCTAATGATCCAGGAGTGTTATTACTGTGGTTGAACAGCGCATCCATTTGTGAGATGCCCAGTACAGCCCATTAGGTATGTGAGAGGTAAAGGGAGAGAGAGATGCTGTGTAACATGTGGAATGAATATTTGCTCTGCTCTGCTGGTTGTACGGAAAGTGCATGATCACCAAACACATGCATCACGTCACCTCATGTGTGGTTTTCTTCCTTGATACATTTGTCTCTAATTGTACAGCTGCTGACGGCAGCTATCATACCAGAGGACTCGTACGTTTTTTGGCTCAGCTCCCAGTCCAAAATGAATGTGTTCATCCAGTTATTCACTTGTTTTTCACGTTAATGGGAGGCAAAGGTGTAAGTGCCTTCACAAAACTATAAATGTTAAATTATTCTATTCACAAGTTTGCTCTTCATTGTTCTTTTCAGCTCAGTCTTCAGCTGGAGTTTTGCCTGGGAAAAGTTCTGCTTTTATTTACGTTTTGAAATATTCCTAACTGCTTTTCCTAACGAAGACATGAAAGATGCTGCATTAAAAAAAGGCTGCTACAGAATTTAAATTTGGTATCAATGTCAATAAAACTGAAAATATATTGAGAAATATGGTAGAAGCAGTGCAATAAACAACAGGCCTAATCCACACCAATGTAAATTTGCATGTTGCTACTGAAGTAAATGAAACTACACTAGTTTAGGACAGCTACGCATCTTCTCAACGTGTTATACCATCATCAGCTCTATTTTTTTTCAGCTGCAGTAAAGAACTTTCTTTTAGCCAGGTGGTGATAGAGTTTGAAGATGAGATTTTAAAACATTCTACAAGAGCCTTCAAAGGCACTGCAGAAGTGTGGTTATCATTTCTGCTGTTTAATTGTATTCTGGCAGCTCGTAGAAATCCAGGCTCCTGTTGCCCTGAGCTCTGGCCTAACACATATCAAAAGATAATCCCTCTACAGTTAAATTTATGCTTTCACCCTGGTCAATACTAGCAAGTTAAAAAGGTTTAGTTCTTTATTATTCTAGATATTATTGAGACCTATGCACACACTTAATTTTAAGCGTGTTCTGTTGACTTTAGTGCTAAGCACACTGCTTAAAGCTAAGCAACCATCTATGTGCTGCCCTCAGTGTGAATGCTTTTTTGCATTAAGACCTACAAAAACTTAACATAAACCAAATGTATATAGCTGGAGATTGAAGCAGACGAAAAGATGGCGGAAAATAGTAAATTGGCCATGACTCACAGGTGATTAAGCAAATGAGTTAAAAATTCAGATAAATAAACCAGAATAATCTAAATATCTGGTTTGCATTGATATGACGACACATTAATATGTTGAGACATGATGACTTCTTTAGACTATCAGGACAGCAGCTAGGGGAGTTCAGAGCTCATAAGAGGGTTTAGAAAATGGTTTAGAGGTCTTTAATACCAATATTGCATGAGGTACCAAATGAAACCGTTCTATGGTAGGCTGTGGTTCAGGGAAGAGAAAAGGACAGAGGGGAAAAAACAGGTACATGAGAAGAGTTCATAAACAAAGTGGCCATGCCCTGAGTGCATGTGTGCACTTCATCACCTTAACCAATTTCTGCAATGATCTGAGTCTCTTTGATGCCTCTTCTCAGCTTTCCTAGGTCACAACTGCATTTGGAAACAAAAGCATCCATGCCCTACTGGGCATGGGGAAGAGATTATTAGTTGAGCTGTATTTCAGTCATATTACTGTCTTCATTCCTCTTGGATTTCCTTGTCCATCAGACGATAATAAGTAGACCCAGTGCTCAGCCATGACTGCTGAGAGCAGCATGGGGATTCTCAGTAGTGCTGTACAGACAGAAGGAAATGTTTATCTGAACTCAGCAGGAAAACATTTGGGAGCTAGTTTTGAAGTGCATGGGCATGGAGGGGCTTGGAGCAAACAAAGCTCCCGACCCCTCTCTTTTTTGCCTCAGAATTAGCGTGGCTTCTTTCCCGCAGGTGCTGAGACTGAGTCGTCCCCATGTTCTGAAGGTGTTTCACAGCCCTGAAATAGGAAGGGCACAAGAGCCCATAGAAAAGCTTCCCAGCCTTCCCAGCTGAATGTATATGACTCTTATTGCTGTGACTTTCAAGGCTGGATGGTCAACCGCCTCTCTTATGTGCCTCTGAAAATCCTGCCATGTTCCCACTTCAATTAATCTCGAAGGTGGTTTCCAAAGAAGAGGAACATATCAGCTACAAATACTAAAACAGCTGAAATTCCTCACTTTGCAAATGGTTTCAGAGCCAAGTAAGGGCTGCCTGGAGACAAGCCTGATTCTCACCTTTCTGTGGCAGGTTATTTCTTCCTGGGCAGGGAAGGTTGCTGTTGAAGGGAATAGCATTAACATTTTTCAGTGACTTGGACATGGGGAGAAAGAGGCAGAAAGGAAAAGATGGCAGCAGGGTGTTAAAGCTACATTAAGGGACACAAGAAGCTTGGCTAGCTTGCAGAATTGAGCTAACTGGTTAACTGAGTGCCAAGACTGCAATTTTAGTATCTCAGGCTAAGGGGGTATTATTAACAGAAAGGGTGTCTCTTAAGAATCCAGACAAGGAATCCTATGTTTATGAAAGTTTAGGAAAACTACACTAATTGTAACTGTCCCTTGCCGAGCAGCCCCTCAGGTCCCCTGACGTCCTTGTAGCAGCAAGGTCTGTAAGTGCCTAGGGCTACCTCTTCATAAAAGCACAACTGCTGACAAAAGGAAATTGCATCATCCAGCCTTTCTTCTTCTTTAACAAAAAAAGGGGAAGTTTCACTGTAGTAGTGTTAATGGCAGCAGGATTAATTCTAGGAAGTTTGGCAATGTTTCTTTAAAAATAGGTCATTTAGCAGAATAATGAAGAGGAGTTGAACACTGACTCTCTTTGCCATCCTGACCTTGTATTCCTTACTCAGACACGAGCAGGGTGAGGACCCGGCTCTATGCGGCCCTCCAGAGCACCAAAAGCAGCAGCAAGATTGCAAAAAGAACAAAGTAAAGAAGAGCTACTGGGACCCCCTGGCTGCGCTAGTGCTCTAGATCTTTTCCTTTTCCTGATAAAGTTTGATGCTTTCTCCACTCTCCCCCCCTCCAGCGAGGTTCCCTCATGCTTGGGATGTTCAGGCTGAAGAGTACTGCCGGTTTGGTTTTGGCATATGTGAAAAAGTGGTTATTGTTGGTCAATATTGGAAATATCTCTTAGATTTTCCATGGTTAAATAACTGTCAGAAAGCCACATTCAGGAATGGCTATTACATACATATGCGCTGATCTTAGTGGCCACTGTTGGGGAAGAAATTACATGTGCCACGGTAGGAAACATAAGACATTTTTCATGAGCACTTAACCCATGACTCAAAGAGATTTAGTATCAATAACTGAGCCTGAGGGTGTTTTGCAGAGCAGTGAATAAAATATGGGTCCATACATACAGATCAAGGGAATATGATTCATTGATATTTATGATGGTTAGAGATAAAAATTATTTTCTTAGGTCCTCTAGTCAACCATCCTTTTTTCCCCTCAATCTTTTCCATATTGCAACAGAGTTCTCCTCACAGCTTGTCCTACGGTTTTGGAAATCCTGCTCCTATTTATCCCTAAAGGCAGATAGGAGAGTTAAAATCTTCCCGTTTGAAAACCTGCGTTTGACTTGAATCTCCGGGCACCGCAGAACCATTTCCTGTGCTTGCAGCAGAGATAGAAAATTCCACATTGGTGGGCATAAACCTAAATTAGATCAAAGCTTTCCAGACAATTAAAAGTCCTAACCCAAAATGTCTTTTGCTGCTAATATTTTTGCTTGGTTTTTTGTTTGGGGTTGGTTTTTTTTTTTTTCAGGCAAACAGGGCAGTGCTTCATACAGGAAGCCAAATTTGCCCGTCAAAAACAACAATCCAAATCGAAAGCGTGACAAGAGCTGATCCGCATTTGCACCCCCTGCAATTCCCCATGCAAATTTGTACAACTTCGCAAGCAAACGGCTCATTAGGTGCCCGGACAGCTATCCGTGGGCACGCTTCCTCAGCTGATGCACGCAGGGCTAGCAAAGGTGGACGGAGCGAGCGGATCCGGGATGTGCAGCTCTAGCTCTTCTTGCCGCGAAGAAGCTCAGCGCGTAGTTTTGTTTTCGGAGCTGGAAAGAACCGGCTGGTAGAGGAGGCAATGCAGAGCAAGCCCCGGCGCACCGTCGGGGCTCTGGCACGGCCGCCGAGCTCTCCCGGGGGAGCTGCCGAGGGGCCCGAGGGCCCCCCTGCTCGGCCCCATGCCCCTGAGGGAGGGCAGGAGCCTCCAGCTCCCGGGCTATAAAAGCCAGGCGAGGCCTGAGGTGGGCTTGGCGTGAGCTGGAAATGCCTCCCTGGAACCAGGTACGTGCCCGCGCCCTCCGCATTTGGGAGGGCTTGAGGCGGGGCGCAGGGGCTAAGCGCCGACGGGGCGCGGGGGGGGTCGAGGTGCCCTCTCCGCCGGCCGGGGCCCGCTCGCTGCCCCCCCCGGCAGCTGCCCCGCTCTCCCTGCGGCCGCGGAGGGGAGCCCGGCCCCGGCGCCGCAGCTCGGGCGCTCCCCGCCTCCCCCCGCCGGCCGCCGCCCCCTCTGCCAGCGGCCGGGAGGAGCCGGCGCCCGCTCCCGCTCGGCACAGCTCCCCGGGCGGCGGCGGAGGCTGGCCGGGGCCGGTCTGCCCGAGCCTCCCGCCGCCGCTGCCTCTTCGTAGTCGGCACGAATCGCCTGCCTCCCTCCCTGCCCCCCGCGGCGGGGAGGGCCACCCCAGCGGAGCCCTCCTCCCTCCCTCCCTCCGCCCTCCTCCCGCCGCCGCACACCCCGAGGAAGGGCTTGTTTTCCTGCCCGGATGATGAATTTCTCCGCAAGGTCATCCCTGCCCGCGGCGGCGGCGTGCCCGCGGCTCCCCGGGCGCCGCCGCGGAGGTAAGGGGCGGGGGAAGCGGGGGGGGGGGGGGGCGGTCGTGAGCACATCCACACACACACCCCCCACGCACCCACAACCCAGCAAGTTTTTTCGGCGCCGGAGAGGAGCGGGGTCGGTGCGTGGACAGGTGCCCGGCGGGGCGGGGGGCGGCCTTGCCCGGCGCGGGGGTGCTGGGCGGGCCGAGCCGTGCCCCCCTCCGCGGCGGCTGGGGGCTGCGGCCGCCCCGACGCCCGGGGGTGGGGGTGGCCGGGCCGGGCCAGCCCCGAGGGGGCCTCTCTAATCCTCCGCTGGTTTTTACCGGCGCTCGGGAGCGGCTTTGGCTCCCGCGCGTCCGGGAGCGCGGAAAACTTTAAAAGAAATAATGATGATAATAATAACAAGGTGCCCCCCGCCACCGGGCCGGGCCGGGGGGATGCGCGGCGCGGTCGCCACGGCAGCGGCGCGGTCGCCACGGCAACGTGTCGGTGGCCCGCGGCCGCGGTGTCGCAGCGCGGAGGGTGCCCCGGAGGCCGGCGCGGGGGTGGGGGCAGCCCCGGCCCCCCGCCTTCCGCCGCCCCGGCGTGGGGCTCGGGGCCAAGAGGCGTCCCCCGGGGCCCGCCCCGCGGCCGCGGCCTCCGCGGGGCGAAGCCGGACGGAAACAGACGTGTGGGTGTACCCACGTCGCCCGGGACGGGTGTCTGCGAAACCCGGGACTCCCGAAAGAGCGCTCTCGGGGCTGCTGGGCTGAGGGCGGGAGGGTGGTCCGCTCGGGCGGCGAGCTGGGCTGTTGCGGTCAAGTACCGGCTCGCCCGGCGATGCTCGCCCGCCCGCCCGCCTCGGCGTCGCGCTGCCGGTTCGCGTTGAGCAACCTGGCTCGGGGGGGTGTAGGGCCGGTCACAACCCCCTGCCGGGCCTTTTCTTTCTCCTGCTGAAGTCGGCGACAAAACTACGGATGGTCTCGCCAGCTCGCAGTCCGTGACTTGGCGTTGTCCGCAGATCAACCTGCTTTTTGCTCCCCGGGCAGGCCTTGGCTTTGTCAAGACTTTGTTCCCTTCATCCGCCTTTTTCTCGCAGGGGAAGGTAACAATGCTGCTGGTGGATTTATCAGAAGGATTTATGATGATCCCACAGTCTAACCTCTTCCATAATATGAAGCACAGACTGGTCCCCAGTGACTCTGAGGTCCGGCCCACCAGCCTCTTCAAACAGTCTTGATTAATGACTTCCAGCAATGGGGAACTGACTACATTCCTGGATAATTGGCTCCGATCATTAATCTCATTGTTAAATGTTTGCGTCTTTTTTCCGACTTTGAACTTCCCTGACTTCATCTTCTAGCTACTGGATCTTGTAATGCCTTTGTCTGTCAGATTAAATAGCTATCTAGTTTCAGATCCGTCTCTCTCTGCTCAAGTATTTAAGGGCAGTAATTAAATAGCCACTTAACGTTGTCTCTGATGAGATAAATAGACCGGGCTCCTTTGGTCTCTCCCTGGAATGCAGATGCTCCCCAGGAGAAGTGGCTGGGCCGCTCTTCTTCTCTCTCAGAGCCCCCACCGCTCTTCTTCTCTCTCAGAGCCCCCACCGTTGTCCTCGCCGGCCACCAGCGCTGAACAGTGGGTTCCAGGAAGGCTCTCGTTAATGTCACGTGCGGAGATAATAACATCGTGCTCAGTATTCCCCTGTCTATTCACCCAATGGTACGAACTTTGCTTTCCCACGACCACGCGGTGGGAACTTATGTTCCGTTAGTTACGTGCAGTGATCCCTGCGTTTCTTTGCGAGCCAGGGTTTTCTCAGAAGCTGGCTGCCTGTCCTGCAAGGGGCATTTAAATTAAATATTCCTACATGCATAACTTTGGATCTGCCTATATTAAAAGGATTTTTCCCTCCTTCTATCTCTTCGCTTCCAGGGAGTCTGCAGCTCGGGAATGACGCTAGAGCTCTGGTGTTTCTCCCTCTAGAAGTCAGCTGAGTTTTTTCCTCGGACCTCTGTGCTAAAACTGTTTTTCTTCTTCTTGGTAGCATTCTCTCCAGATGACCTTAAAGTTATTTGAAGTTTACTAGGGGAGAAGTTATACTGAGTAATATACAAACTGCAGACTGAAAGTGCCCATTACAGTGCATTGGTTTCGTAACTGCTTCTGTTCAGCTGTGCCTCCAAGTGTTGGTGAGAGAGAAAGAGATTTGCTTTCCTGTTTTACAGAACTGTAAATTCCACTGCCGGGTGTGTTGTCTAGGTTGATACATATATTGTCGTTATGTTGCGACTTAACTTGAATTTTGGGAGTTTTACTTACTCTGAAGTGTGCTGAAGCCTGGATTTATAGCTCTCTTTAGAAAGCGCAGTGCCTGAGAGTATGGGCCAGAGGTGGGTGTTTTTGACAGGATATTGTTGAGTTTTTCAGTAGCAAGTAGCAGCTCGAAGGGGACCGAAAGGATGAGATTGAGCAATCTGAAGGCATGTGCTGTGGGAGATGGTACAAAATACTAAAGTTCTTTGAAGTGGGCTTTTTTTGTTGGTTGGTTGGTTGGTTGGTTTCTTTGTTTGGGGGGAAGGGGGGGGATGTAACCACCTTGACTTACCCTCTCTAAGAGCTTAATGCATACTGAGGGAGGGTGATGTAAGAAAGGTCCAAAAACTAAAGACCTTGCCTGTACGTGCTGACCATCCCATGAAGTGAGGTGATGATCCTTGTCAGTAAGGTTTGTTTGCGTGAACGAAGATAGCAGGTTTCAGCCTTTAGAATGACCTAACTGTCTTCAAAGTGTTAAAATTAAGAAGAAGTATGTTCTGATTGTGTAATGACTTAAGTGTCAGGACAAAGAGCTTTCTTGAAATTTCACAAGGATTTTTTGTTTTTCTTTTCAAGTCCCTGAAAACATGTCTATACAAAAGATTGTGCTAAGTATAAACAGTGATGGACCCTTAAAAGGTCTGAAAATCATCACTGAGTTCAGATATCACATCTGATTGAATGGAGTAACCCTATGAGCTCTAGAGTTGTGGTGAATTTTCTACAGGCTGGTGTCAGCATCTTAGGAATTGTATATCCCCCCAGTATGAAATTTTGAAATTTTATTACCTGGGAGGTGTCTTCCCCCCCATCCATCCAAACTCAGCTTCTCTCCCCCAAACTGGCTAATTTCTCTGAGTTTTTTCAGCATATGCTTTCCCTTCTCAAGGTTGCATCTTTAAGTCCTTTTGCAGTCAGAAGAGCATGCATATGTTTCCACAGGGTGAATTGTCCCAAAATTCTTACATCCTTGAGTCATGATGCCCATCCAGGGTCAGCCCAGCATTAAGAACAGTGGCTGTTAGTTAACCCTACAACGCCAGGACAGACAGAAGATAGTATTTGTGAGTCTCAAATTTGCAGTGTCAGCTGAAAACTGTCCAGCAAGTGCAAGGTTAGAGTTAAGCAGATTTCATTAGCAAAATATGTTGGCAGTAGTAAAATTTGTCAGATTTGGGTCCTACAACTGTTACTGCCACCTTTTGTTTTTAACAACATAAACCCCCTCCATCAGATGCAGCCAAAGCTAAGGAGAACCTGATTATATTAAGAACAACATCCTGCCTCCGATTTGTTTGTGAAATCGTCACTGATGTAGGAGTAAAAGCAAGCTGCTCGTAGTCTTACAGCTACAGACAGAGCAAAATTTTGTAACTTGTATGACTGTGCTTCTAGCAGCGGATCATTTCTTAATTTGTAACTCCCACATTAAAGGCAGAGGTGGGATATAGGCTGAAGCTGGTGCCTTTGTGGATTTAAGAGCAATGCTGGATTTAGAGCTGATATTATCTAACAGCATGTAATGACTTCATAGCTGATAAAACCTTCATACCTGCCCTACAGGGTTACGAAGTGGTTCTATATGTGCAAAATTCTTTAAAATTAGTTGCATTGTTACTGGCAGTACTTTGATGTTATTATGGAAGATTAGAAATGTAAGAAAAGTCACCCAGGATTGTTTCTGTATTAACCTTGGATACAAATCAGGTGCCCTAATTGTAAGCCTCGATACTATGTGACAAGGTGTCTAAACTGATCCCATATTTGGTTTTACACATTGGATTATTTAGGTAAACATCACCTTCTTAAGAGTCAGAACAAAACAAAGATTGATAATATTTACTGGGGGAGGAGGAGTTCTGGATATGTTCTGAATGAAATTAAACTACCTTCCAGTAGGAAAAGCTTTTGAGAGCATATCTGAGCACAGTTTACTTTTGCAAATGGTAAAAATAGAAAAGGGCTACATGTATCTGGTTTATTATATACATGGATTTTGAACTCAGTAACAGTTCTATAGAAACAAAGACTTGTACTGATTAAAAAATTAATCACAGATGATCAATTACTTATTAAGGTTGAGCAATTCATTTCTTGGAGTCCGTGGCTAAGAGTTTGCATTTGTAAATTGGCAGCAGATCCGAAAAGGCAGAGGTGTCAGCACGCTGCTGAGTAAATAGGGAAAAAACGCAACGCCAACACTTGTGTGCGGGGTGTGGGGCAGAGAGACAAAGGGAAAGGTGGAAACCAAAGGAGTAATGACTAGGAAGCAGTGTAATATCATTTTGTCCCAATTTGTCCTCTGTCAGCAGTGGACACATGTACTTGGGGAAAATAATTAAGTGGAGGGAAGAATGCCAACAATCACAAATATTACAATGAATTGCTGTAAAAGCTTCTATCAGGGTGCTACAGGCGTGTCCACAGAGGACAGATTGAATTCTTCTTTTTGCCCCCTGTATCTCTGACTCCATGATCCTGTGTTACAAACCTTAGTGGCAGGTATGGAAGCTATTACCACAGCCGATATCAACCAGCCATCCAGGGAGATCCTGGGGTTTGGGTTTTGGTTTGTTTTTTGTTGTTTTTTTTTTTTTTGAATGATCCAGGAATGAGAGCCTGTATCTGTTTTATCTGTGGTTGTAATTGTTAGCAACACCTATTACTTTCACTGTTCATTTTACTATACTTATTATACATTAGTAAAATGTGGTAATAACAGTTGAGTTTGCTCGCTTCCTTGCCTGCTTTCCTCCCTCTGAAAGTAGTTATCTTAGAAGGACAAGAAGGAGTTAATCGAGGGGGACACAAGCAGACACCCCAGTGCTTTGTTAAACTATTAGTATCTGTAGTATTAGCATCTCTACATACTATTAGTATCTGTGTCTTACATAGTAGAGACCAGCTCTGAGCTAGGACTCAAAGCTTGTATCACTTGGCAAGTGATAACAATTCATTTTCCAGGCTAATTTATATCACTGTTGTCTAGCTTTGGAGATGAAAATATTCTGCTGAGGGAGTGCAGAAGAAGTTTTTTAGACTAGGATCATAAGAAGAGTGTATTGTGAGCTGAGATATTTCTCGTCTCCCTCTCGAGCAACTCTCACAGTCACTACTAAGGAAACAAAGTCAACTATGGTAAAATAGATACGAAGCACATTGCTAGATGGGAATCCTCACTGCGCTCTGGTGAACTTTTGATGCAGGAAGCAGCAGCATTACTACGTTTAAAATCATTCATATTGTCTATGGATTGATGGTAGTACCCAGTCTCATTTGCATGCCTATACATTAATGCACACACACAAATGGGGGGAAAAAGCAGTTTTTCTGGAAGGGTTGGCAGTCTAGCAAAGTCTGGCAAGAGCTAACAAAGCTACCTTAGTAGTTCAGTTAGCTACAGCTATGTATTTGTTCAACTGAAGCATAGATTAGGACTGAAGTAACTAGTGTAGGAAAGGTTGCTTGAAAAGAGCCTGCAATCAGAAGTGATGTATTCTTATTGTCTGAAAAAACAATATGCCAATCATAGGCAGAAAGTAGTGACAAATATTCAGCTTTGGAAAGGCAGATCTTCTTATTTGCCCTTTTTTCTGACCTTTTTTTCTGCTAAATGGACCAGGCGTTTCTAAAAGTCTTGAAAAGTAATCAAAGTTTGCTTGAATTCTCTCTGTGACACCTGTATCTTGAGATTCTGCTGTAGCTCAGTGATGGTAATCAATATTGTCAGGTCTTCACAATCATCATGCAGTTATCACCAGTTGGTGTTCTATCCCAAAGAACAGGATGGCTTTCTATGTGCATATGTGGTTTTCTTTTTCTTTTGGAGTAAGTTGAACAAATATTGGTTACTGTGATCGAGATCCCTGATCGCATTCTGGTGGTGAAAATCTCTTTCCCAGTGACACCAATGTGCAAACAAAGCTCAGTTTTTAAAAGGGAAGTAAAAAAAAAAAAAAAGAAAAAAAAAAAGGCAAAATGAAACAAGGTGCTGTGCAATTATTTTTACTGCTCTTCATGCAGAAAGACAACAAGTTCAAATAGAGGACATGAATACTATGCTACATTATGACTAATCTTAAAAGGATACTATAAAAAGCAATGGCTTCTCTCAAATGATGACAGTGAAGTCGGTGAAGACTTAATTCAGAAATTTTCCAGTGGCTCCAGGCCCCCTTTTTACATGCAAGACTGGACCTGCTGCTCCATGGAAAAATCACTAGAAATCTGAGAAAACCAGTCAAGGCGTTATCATGGAAACAGCGGGAATTTCCAACACAGGATAACGAAGGATCTGATGTTACCTTAAATTTGCATAAACAGGAGTCAATTCATTAACAATTGTGTGCAAAACAAAAATAGTTATGTGGTTGGGCATAAGTTTCAGATGGATGGATTTTTCCTTTCCTGGGTGGAACAGAAAAAGAAAGGAACAGTAGACTGGTTACTAATCTGATTTTACATGGTTTTGGGAAGAGATGAGTGTTCCTGTTGGTAGAGGGTAGAGCTGGAGCGGGGTTTCTCTGGTACCAGGGAAATGTGGTGTCTGTCAGCTTAGGGGTGAGCAGAGTCCCTTAACCTAAAGCCAGACTGACTGAAAGTGAGTTTCTACTCCTGGGCAGTCATTTTGCCTTAGTAAAGAAACTGTAAAACGTTTTGAAGTCCAAGGACTGGTCCTTTACCTCCAGTGTGTTGCCAGTGGGTTCTTAGTCCAAAGAGTAGCACGTCTGCTGAGTAGTCAGGGAACAGTCCCTCCCCTTCCACAGGGCCCCAGGACTCTGACTGTGGAGTATTTCCAAAAGCAGGGTCGAACAGCAGAGTAAATCTGGAAAGTCAGTGTAGTGGACTGTATAGGAAATCTTCTAGCAAAGAAGATGACATGGGCAGGGCACTGTTGCATTTTACCAAGTCCCCATTTTCTTAGACTGCTGGAGCTACATACAGTTCAGAGCAGCTTTTAGGATGTCCTTTGGGCACTCAGGAATGAACTAGATATCACCAGGTCCCAACTTCAGAAAGCGGAGAGGTGTAAAAGTCCTATAAATCTTCCCAGCTCAGCTCTCCTGGAAGCAGTCTGGCTGTTGGGGAGTTAGCTAGCCCTTAGTATTTAATGAACTAAAGGGTCGCTATCATCAATGTCACTCTCCTTCCTCTGAAGCATCAGTTTCATGAAAAACTTCACACAGTTGAAAGACTTAGCTTTTGAGATGAGTCATTAGGAAAATGATAAAATATAATAAGCATGCTGGGGGGTGTAGGAAGGGGTAGAAGTAATGTGATAAAATATTTGTCAGAAAGATGATACTCTGAGAAGAGCTGTATGGAAACAAGATGACAGAATTATTCCACCCTGAAAGGCTGGTATTTCACAACAAGTGCTGAACTTTTTATACCACTGCAGCACACCACGGCATCTCCATATTTATTAAAAGAAAATGTTAATCCTCCCCTTGAGGTTAATAATTAGGGAGTATCTGTTAAAAGCCAGTAAACAGGCTATGAAGGTCTGCATAAGTTTATGAGGACCCAGATTTCTGCTCAAGCTAAGCAGTAGCCTTACAGGATCCTCTGTTTCAGTACTCTGAAAAATAACGTACCAGTTTCCATCCAGTCTGTAGGGACAGGTACCCCAATTGCAAACGCAGCTGTGGTAACATTTAACAATTCTTAGTTGCAGCATCAAAGGCATTTTCACAGAAAGGGTAAGTGATATTTCGAAGGGTCACCCCAGTCCATGGTATGGCAGAATAAAGTGACCAGGCTTTCGGGCCCCTGCCTGCTGTCCGGTCCTTCAAATAAACCCGTTCATGCCATAAGCATGAGCACTGCTAATTGCAAATGTGCTTTCACCTACCTCAGCCAAGGGCTGAATAGACTTGGAAGACCCATACCTATGTGATTTCAGGTCAGGACTGTGCAGAATTTGCTGCTGTTTATCTTGTGCCTGAGAACATAGGGTTCATAGGGCTAAATTCAGCCCCATGTTTTGGGGCTGAGTTTTGGCCGTGTGCTAACGATGTTAGAAATGCATGAGGATGCACTGCAAACTATGACTGAGGAATAAAAGCTGTTCATTCATTTCCTGAGAAGTCAAGCAAGCTCCATCAGGAGATGCAGAGGGAAGATTTAACAAATGGGTATTACAGAAGGATTAACTTCATTAATTTAGCTGCTTGTGCTTTGGCACTTAGGAATTAATCCAGCCTTTATTGATTGTTTAAGTCTTGATTAGCTTGATGCCTAAGAAATGGAAGGGACAAGCAGTTTCCTCCTGCGTATAGCAGGCACAGAAACTTACAGAGAGATGGTCTTCCCTTTGGTGAGGAGAGGGGTCTTTACCTCCTGGCTGGGTTCAGTGTACGCCTCAACTTAAAGGGAACAATTCAAACCTCAAGTCATGGGGCTACTTTACACCATCCACAGTGCAATATAAACAAATAATATCCTATCATAATGCCCGGGAGCCTTCCTCAGAAATACTCTTGTATGAAATGATCTACTTTGAGAGTTGCTTCCAGCAAGACCCTGCTTGGCCATTATCATAGAAACATGTGCAGTTGATATTGGGAAATAGCAGAAGAGTATTTATCCAGTTCAGAAGATGCTCTTAATATGAAGGGCCTCAGGGGAATATTGCTTGGAAAATGTTTTTTCATAATAAAATGACCTATTTTAGAATTACAGTTTTCCATGCTGGAGGAGGCAGGAAGGTGGCAGGAGGCTTGCCAAAGAGATGGGCAATAAGCACGCTCACACTTGCTCCCTAACAAGACGATGAGTGGACTGAATGCATTAATAAGGTAGCACACAGCGTTTTTTCAGCTAGGTTCCTGCATGCGGGCTATTTGTATGTGTCTACTACATCCAAATCAACATGCCTGCAGGAATGTGAGCAGACGTTCCTATCGGCAGCCAACCCAAACACACAGACGACAGGGAGAGAGCCCACACAATGTCTGTTTGAGCCGCTCCTCAAAAAGCCTTAGGAGAAGAAAATAAAGTAAAAAGAGGACAAAGCTAATAACAGTTTTGTTAAGTATCTACCAAGAAAGCAAGCTTCAATTACATTACACTTCTAATACTATGATCCCAAGCAGTGAGCTGTGTGACAAGTGTTATTTGCTGTTACTCATCAGTTCCGTCTGTACAGATGCTCCAAGACAACCCACATGTTGTTGCTTCTCCAGTGGCAGAGCCTGCCTTCTAGTGACTAATGAATCCCACCTACTCAGCCTCAGTTTGTCTCACATTTTGTCTGTTGAAACCTTTCGTCTTTTTCAACGTGATTTATAATCTAACTCCAGCAATCAAATTAGTCTTTAACCACCACATGAGTTCAACTAGTTGGCAATCAAAGCCATGCCTGCTGTTGTAAAATCACATCAGAGACAGTAGCTAACATGCTGCTCAGAAAAAAAAAACCTTAATTAGATGGGTGAAATTTGACCCCGCAGTTACAGGCTGTAATTCCTTTGATGCAAACCCCATTAATGGAGCTGCTGTAGTTTATATGAGGTATAAATTTGGCCTTTTACCAGAGGTACCTAACCAGAGATATTAAATTGATATGAAATTATTCCAAACACCATAGTTGCCATTCTGACATGAAGCCAAACACCACCATCCTTTCAGTCATCCTATCTTAGGCAGCTGATTCAGAATGAATTTAGGGCAGATGAGGTAGAGATGAATGGACAGAATATATAGCTGTGGTACTTCAGCCAGCCAGTAGCATGCCCTTTTAAACACTTGTCCTCTACAGTCTTTAGTGATGGTCTTGAAATACTCCTGGCTTGTGCAGAGCAATGTTGCCACCCTAAACAGCAGATAACGATGGATAATGAACTCCCAAGAGTTAAAAGTTTGATTGTATCAGGGCTTCTGCAAATCCGGAACCCATCACCAATGTGCTTTGCATGGGTGCAGTGCACTGTGCAGAAGGTTTCAAGCCCAAAGTTTTCTATGCAATGGTTTGTTGCAATAGCTTCCTATCATTAAGAAAGACCAGAGTGGTAGAAAATTTGCAGAGAAAAAGACACTGAATAGGTCTTGTCACGACCTTCTCGGTTCTGTGTCTGGCTGCAGAGAGAAGCTTTCTAATCACTTTTATGCAGTCTTCCTGATGCTTCTTTGAACCTTTTTCTGAGTGGTTAATGATTCAACTTCTCACATCTTGAATGGCAACAGCAGTGTAAAAGTACCTGTTTTCTAGCAGACCATATGGTGGCTCTTGCTAAGCTTATGCTCAGTGAAGTTAAAGACTCAGTTAAATCTATTTTAGGGTGGACCCATTAGCTTAGTTTTGGAGAGCATTTTGAAGAAGAAATGTGCATGAAACTATATATTACCCCTTGAATTAATGCAGTATTCTTCCATCTCTCCTTCCCCCTCTTGAAGGCTGACTTTGTGTGTTGTGTGTAGAATTTCATCCACGGGCTCCTGAGCTGAGCTCCACGACCAGAATATAACTGAGATAAATCTCCTGTAGTCACCTAGTCTTGATTTGAAATTCTTCAATGCTGACAGTTGAAATAGTTAATCAGTCGTATACACTTAATGACTAATTCTGCCTTTCTTGAAAGAGTTAAGCCTATTTGCTTTCCTTTTTTTGCTTCTTATGTTCCTGTACACAGAAAAATACTTTCTGTATAGTCAGAAAGCAGCTTTTTGAATAGTGTTTGCTGTTAGTCACCCATTGGAAAAAAGAGACTTAACTGATTACAAAAAAAATCAGGAAATGGGAAAAAATAGCCATCAGAGGCTTAGAAAGACAGAGTAATGCTTACAAAGTGCAAGCTGAGCGTGCAGCGGGAGGTAGCAAGAGGTATGAACATGGTCCCCACCACAAATATGTCTTTCAAAATGATGCTATACCATGGTGCAAAACATGATTTTAAAACATCCATTTCTTATGAACAGTTTCCTGTCCTTGAGCTATATGAAGCTGTGAAATGGTCTGGCAAGGAGCACGGAGTAAGAGACAGATGGGGAATCAGTGCTGGAAGAGTGTTCAAGCCTAGGTCCAGGAGGCAGAGGGCCAACAAATTTCTGTATCACATGGACCAACCAACTTGCTTTCTCCTGTATGTCCTCTTTTTTTCTGCAAGAGCAGCTCTCCCCTTCACCTCTTACCTCCTCCTACCTTCTTACCTGGCCAGAATTCCCTCAGCTGTTGCAGAGAGGGGTCAGCCTCATAAATGGAATAAAGTCATTGAGGCCACATGGGAGAAGGCTGGTGTTTCCAGGATCAGCATTTAGACTCATTCTCTAGTTTTGTGGGAGACACTTAGGACTGAGGCATGCTAACCTTGAAATTCAACAGCTGAGAAACTCGATCTAGTTGCTGCCCAGAGAAAAGAGCAGGGGGCTAACAAATTTCCATGTGTTGTGGCATTTCCCTTTAAAAAAGTGTGTGGTAAAGCCCACACACACTAGGGGAAAGGAACATGTTTTCTGTCCTCTTGGAAAAGTAAAAGAATGAGAGTTTTGAAGTGGTGATAGGGGGGTTTCCAGCCCATCTGCAGTGCTAACCAAACATCTGTCTCTCTCGAACCACCTCCTGTGGCAGTCCACCTTTGCAAAAATGTTTTTCTCCTGTTGACTTGGGGTAGAACAAACCCAACAGTATTCCTGTGGCTGCCCACGCCTATGGTTTAGAGTTGTTAATAAATAGATGAGAGAGCAGAGCGAACAGAGCAGAGGTAGTGATGATCAAGCTATAGTAATTACCTCGACTGTACTGACCAGCAGCTGAGCAGGGATGGAGCGAAAGGTGCAGGCCCCTCACCTCAGTGACAGCCAAGCTTCTTGGAGAGGGGCCTGAAGTTTTCATAATATGGTTATACAAGAAATACCTGATTAATTGTTCTTAGTTTCCTAGCTCTATAGCCTGGACTTACTGGATCTTCTGACCCAATCTGCCTCTCTGTCCACATACTTCTTCCATTCATTCTTGGTCTTCTCTGAGTCCCCTTGCTGAAGCACACAGGCTATGGATTTATAGGAAGGATCATTCAGAACAAATTGCCAGCCTTGCTCTCTGCAAAAGCAGCAGCTCACCTGTAAGAAGAAAAAAAGATAATCGAGTAGAGTCACTTGCTCAGTACCTTATTGCCTGCTTCCCTGTTCGCACTGGGTGTCCTCTGTTGTCAAATGTTCATATCCCATCCAGTCCCATGCCCTGCCCAAGCTTTCTGAAGAGCAAGAGCATTAACAGAGCCTTTTCCGAAAGTGCTTACCTGCTTGTATGAACACTTACAGCTCTGCAGTGGTTGCAGGTATGTTTCTTGGGTGGATGGCCTTCCTAGTCAGTAACATCCTTTG
Organism: Harpia harpyja; assembly: GCF_026419915.1. Lineage (NCBI taxonomy): Eukaryota > Metazoa > Chordata > Aves > Accipitriformes > Accipitridae > Harpia > Harpia harpyja. The sequence goes on from NC_068941.1 coordinate 38,914,772, forward strand.
CTTGTTCAGCTTTAAGGTGGTGCTTTGGGGGTTTAGTAGCTTTGGGGTTTTTTTCTTCACAAATGCTGGCAGCAGCGTATTTGGTACACTTGTTTGGGTTTCTAGCTTGTGCTTTAACAGAGGTACCAGGCTGCTTTGCCTCTTTATAGATTCAGGACTTGCTGTATGGCAGTAATCCAGCAAGGGGAGACACCCCTTTGAATATTTTTTGGTAACGTTTCAGAGGTGGATCTCTAAAGCCAGATTCCTCCACTTGTGATTGCAAGGAGTTTTTAGTAGTAGATGATGAGATGTAGGAGAAAGGTGTTCTGCAGTTAAATCACGGGCATTAGACACTGACTGTTGCATAGTTTTCTCTGTGATCTTCAGCTGTGTTAGCTTCTAAAGAAGAGGCAGAAAAAGTACCAGTTGCTACCTCTGCTCTGTACCTTGCCTGTTTAAGCTATGAATGTTTAGTATATCTATGCTCACACGTAGCATCCAGCAAAACGGCAGAATATGTTAGGGCCTTCTGGCATTTCTTGGATAAGAACAGGAACAAAAGAAATGGTATTTTCAAAAACATTGAGCAACTTTTGATTCCCACTGGCTTTACTGGTAATTCTGATTATTCAGCACTTTTGAGAAGCAAACTTATTTGATTTCAGCACCTAGCTTTAATCACCCAGATTAGGCTAGATGACTATCTTTATGTTAGCATATATCAAGTTTTATGTGCATATGTATGTCTGTCTGCAATCACATATGTATGCATAGTTTGTGGTAATAAAAACTGTATCCATATATAGGATTTCAATAAATGTGGTTGGAAGCCTACTGTGCATCCACAGCTGTCAGATGGCAGGTTGAAGTATCTAGTGCTTATCTTCAAGAAGGTCCTGTGTGGAAAAAACCCATCTTGTCTGGATTTTCATACTGGCTCTAAGGTTGCCATGTGTTTTCTTGCTTCTTCAAGTATGCCTTTGTGCATAAGACATCTATGTTCAATGTGAGTCCAGTAATTAAGCCCTAAACTGTGAATGATCCTTTTTCACACCCTGCCAGCTTCCACTCCAGCTGACTCAGAAACAAGGACAAAGCTATCGCGCAGCCCCGCTCGCCCACAGCTGTGCTCTAGCAAGGTACAGCCTGACCTCAGCTCACTTCTAAGATTTGCAGGTTAAATATGCTGGCAGCTTGAGCAAGGGCAGCTAAAACTGCTCCAAAGAGGAGTAAAAAGGAACGCAGCTTGATGTGAGGAGCTGGGCATTAGGTGATAAACTCAGTAATTGCTTGGGGCTGCCACATCTCCTTTTTTTTTTTTTTATTGAATGCTTGGGGGGGTATGTTTTGCTTTTGTACCGGGAAGCAGCTGCATGTAGCTTGAGAAACTTGTAGTTTCACCATACGTGAAGGTGAGCTGGAGGGATAGCTGCCACGGTGAGCACCAGTCACGCTGCTTGTGGGGCTGTCTGGTTTGGGCTTGGCCAGGTGGTCAAAGCAGCCAGCTTCAGTAAAGCTGAGACTTTGTTAAACCCAGATGTAATATATCTTGTTTCAGCTGTCATTTTAATTAATGCTAATTATAATCATTAACCAATTTGGCAATCATCCTGAGGGACAGTGATTCAAGTCAAAGTTAATGCCTTCTACCAGTGCCTCCATCACAGTGTGAGTTGCTTCAGTCACCTGATAAATGGAAATGTAAATATGCCTGGCTTAAATGCAGAAGAAATGAGGAGAACAGGTATGCGCAGTATTAGGCTCGGTGTAAACCTTGAACTCTAGCTCTGGAACATCTCAGCCCTTGACAGGAGTGGGGATGTCACATTAGCTGGTGTAAGCCATCATGGCCTTGCAGAAGGTCTAGGGTATGGACCATACGTCTGGCATGGATAAGGCAGAGGTCCGGAGTATGGATACAGCTGTGCCATATCGCAACAGGCAAAGCTTTGGCTTATGATGATGCCAGTAATTTACTCCCAATATTATTATTAGCTTTGAAAGGGTTTACAAAATAAGACATGCTGGGTCTCAGTTTCCAGCATGTTTTATTGAACTAGTTTCCAGATTTTGCATTACTATCTCTTAAATATTTGCTGTCTTGAGGAAGTATTTCTGGTTTTAGTTCAGTTCTAACACCAAATAAGGATTTGTCTTATGAGCATTGTGATTTTTAAGAATTCAGAAGCAGAGAATGTAATTATTCTTAAGCCTGTGAAAATCCACATTTAAAACATAGTATAAAAAGCTGCAGGCTGTCGGGTACCTTAGTCCCCCTTGTTGGGGCTGGAAGGATGGAAGCACATTGAATCTAAGGATAAAAATACATGTTTTGAACAAGCCATTGTTAGGAGACAATTCTAATAGCAGGGAGGATGGTTCCTGCGATTGTTAGCGCGAGAGATTTTTACACCCCTGGGCTGCCTGCAAGGGCAATTCTGAAAAGCTATTACCATCAGACACCTGTGAGATAGACTGCAAATAACGAGTTGTTTCTAAAATAAGCTGTCATACAGCACAGCTGTTGGTGTTTTTCTTTGCTGCAGGAAGGCAGAGGTGTTGAGAGAGTGACTTGGTGACTGAGTTGGCTTCTTCAGCCAGGGAAAGCACTGAAGTCTCTTTGTTCAAGCACATCCACGTGGTGGATGGAGATGACTTAAGAGCCTCTCTTTGTCCTGAGGAGCTCTCTGAACATATAGGGAATTTCAGGACTCAAAGTTAGTGAAGTAAGGTTTGGGGGTTGATTTTTACCAGTGCTGAGTTGGTATAGGTGCCAGTACCTCCTTTTTCTCAAGCCAAGAGCCAGAACAATAAGTTTCTCTCAGTTTTACCTGATCAGATCTGCCATGGTGGCAGTCGCTGTCATGTGGGAGGTTTCTCAGATGTGTCTTTCAACACTTTCTGTCAGCTCTGAGTGGAGACTGAAGAAGACATGGTGTAGTTTATAGGTGTAATATTTTACCAACGTGTTCCTATCTAGCATTTGCCTTCATTAGGTCAAGTGGCTGGAAGCCATCACACAACTGCAGTCCTGTGTACATGGTTAGGCTGTTCTGTCGTTTCTGGATATAAAGAATGATGGTGTGACTGATTAGCTGCAGTACATAACAAGTGTTATTTTTCCTGGCTTTGCATGGTGCCATTTAGGATGTGTCATCCTGTCCCTGCTTGGTTAGCACATCCTGCTTTCCCCATGTCCCACGTGCAGTACCTCATCAGTTAAAAAAATAACAACAAATGAGGTGCTGGTCTCTGGTTTGGTCCAATTCCACCAGGGTCAATATTCAACAAAATAAAGCATATAGCCTCAAGTAAAGAAAAAGAAGAGTCTGAGACTGAGATGACAGCTTTTCATGTAACAGTCGCACCGAAGTCGTATCGTGAGAAGTCATATCGTAAGCTCGTGTGACTGAGGTGAGCAGGTTAGAGTCCTTAGCTGGATGTACAGGTTTGAGTCATTGCCCTCAAAAGAGCATTTAGGGGATTGGTAGAGATACCACTGAATTGCTCTGATTTTATCTCTGAACACAGAAAGCCTCCAACCTGCAGCCATTTGGTTTCCTGCAGAGCCTCAATACATCAGACAAAGTGGCCCAGGACACGGCGCTTCCTCTCGTGGTTTGTTTGAGAAGGTGTTTAGCAGGAGGCAGTTTACTAAGGAGATTATTGTGTTCTTTTTACTGCTCTTATTGTCAATGACAGACAGCAGCGGAGCAAAGTGAGAATGTGAAGAAACAGGAAGCAACTGCTGAGGTGGTGGCAGGAAGAAGGCAAGATATTTTTAACCATTTTTTTTTATTTAAAAAAAAAAAGCCCCAGTAATAGTTGTTTCAGCTGCAAGCCTCTTTATTCACATTAGTTGTGTTTCTGATAGCTAGGAGGCAACAGCAGACATGGTGAGATCATCATTATGCCTTTCTTAGGTTAATCACACACTACAGCAAATTTCTGTTACAATAATGACTGGTTAGGCTCTGCATCCTTCTTCTCTAATTACATGCCATTTGGAGTAGTTCTTTTCCGTTAGGATAATGCCTGTAAACAACAATGGGTATGTCCTTTGCCAGGTGCCTGTTATGTATAGATCTATTCCCTTCTCTAATACTGAGCCCAGCATCTTCATTAAAATAATATGATATATGAGGAGAACTTAATTTTTCAGCTGGTGCATGAGAGTTAAACATTATCATTGGGTTTTACCTTATGCAAAAGACATTCCACCTGCTATCAGCTCTTCCAAGGCAAAATTTCCTTACTTGCAAGGTTGGTTAAAAAAAAAAGTGCTGCCACAATACACTTCTCTGGGCACCAGTAACATGGTTACTCAGCTGCAAATCGGGCCTAATTATCAAGGGCGCTACCGCCACTACTGGGGCTGCTTCAGTCACATGATGAGTGTTTGCATTTAGTGCACTGGGGAATGTTCTTAAGGAGAAGGTCATCACGGAATTCGGGAAATTTGCTTTTGAGGATCTGAAAGCATGTTAGAAGTAGATAAGATCCTTTGACCCAAAGAGCCACCCTTTCCAAGACGCACCTACTCAGCAGTAGTTGTGTTTTCCTGACCACACAAAATGTGATTTTGGTTTTGGTCCAGCTCCCACAAGGTGGATGTCCAAATAAACCTCACCATCCTGGTTTCTGCAAGTTGTCTGGGAGTCTTAGCAGAGAAAGCAAGAATTGCATGGGCACTAAGCCAGTGTTAGGCTTTCAGCCCTAAAGACGATCACTCTGCTTTATAATGAAGTCACGTTGGCATTGCTGTGTAGGAAAAAGGTATTTATTGTTGGCTATTGTTAAACTGCTCTCTTGAAAAACGGCTTTTATTTGTCAGCCGTCAATGTTCAGATGCATTCAGTTGCATGAAATGCATTAATGAGGGGTTAGATTTCACAGTCCTTTTATCAGACAGAAGATGACAGCGGGATAGATAAGGAATTAAATTCCCACTTGGTTGACAGGCAATTCTGTTGCTTTCAGCATCAAACATTAAAGTGGTGTTTGAAAGGTCCATATGACCCTTCTGTTCACATCCCTCAAACACCACTTCTTGGTTTTACTCAATAAGATGAAGAAAAATAATGTGGCAGTGAGCTATGTGAAATGGAGTCACCTGCCTGATGTGGACAGCAGGTTGCTGGTTTCCTCTCACGTGCATGTGTCAGGAGCATGCGCACAAACATTCCTCCTGAAACGTGGCTTACCCTTGAAGTCAGGCTGCATTTCCTTAAAAGTGACTTCCAGTGTCAGGTACTGAAATTAAAAAAAAAAGTGTTGATAAATAATGAGGCTAAACATAATAACATGCAATTAAAAAAAAAGAAAGAAAGAAAGAAAAAAAAAGAAGGTAAATATATATCCCTGCGGGTTTTATTCACATGTCACATCCCCTCTAGGGTGGCCTAGGATATGAGGTAGGAATGTCGCTGCAGCTTATGCAGCTCTTACAGCTGGCTGCTGGTTGGTGTAGTTGTTGTTTGATTTGGCTGTTTTCATAAAGCCATTTATCCTTCCCTTTCACCTTGGAGGAGAAAGGCTGATGGGCTCTTGGCAGTGTTCTGCAGCAAGCCCAGTGTTCAGCAGGGACTTTTGCATGCTTACACGCCTGTCCAAAGCAAGCCTTTTTAGCGGGTGCTGTAACCCTGGGAGGAGGCGTGCAAAGAGAGAGCCTGTCTTTGCAGCCCCGTGCTGCTGCCCAAGACCCCTCTCTGCCAGCAGGGAGGATGCTCAGGAGCACAGCAGGGCATGACCTGAGTGGGAAAGCAGAGGCAGAGGAGGGGATGGTGTGGGGAGAAGGGTGTGGAGGTGGTGTGTGTTCAGGCTGCCACCCAGCCCTCCTGCGGTTCCTTCCCGTGCCACCCCCTCTGACTGTGCGTGGGGCTCTTTTGAGAGATTCTAGAGGTTGTAATCATGGGAGGATCTCAGCTTCCCACAGCTTTTAATCTGTGAGGTGAGCTCTGAAGGCTCAAAAGTTCAAGGGCAACAGATGATGCCACAATTCTTAATTTAAATCAGGATTTTCAATCTCCTTTCCAAACGTTGATTTCTGGCAATCTTGTCGATGCTATAGTTTCTACCGCTTTTAAATAGTCTTTTTCCCTGCTTTAAAGCATTGGAGCGCAAAGCAACCTCATTTTCCTTCTGGAAACCTGAGAGTTTTGCAAAATCAGGATGCGCCCGTAAATCCATAACCGTTTGGTCCTTACTCCCACAAAAACAAGCTGCTCTTGCAGCACTTCCACAGCACATGCCAGCCTGCTGCCTTTGGCCGTGGCCAGAGGACAGTGACCTCCTCAGCAGAGCCGGCCCAGCTTTGGTGCTGGGGAACCTCTGAGTGCAAGTCACTGGTGTGACTGCGGTAGCTGTACGCATCAGGGTACAGAAAAGAGTAATGTGATCTCTTCTCATACAATGACTTGCTGACAGAGATTAAAAGCAAAATGCAACCAGGAGCGAAGTTTGCATGCACGCAGAAGATTTACATCGTGGCACTGCTAACAGCACATGGGCTCCCATTGGGGCTCCAAGACCAGGCGCCAAAGCTGGACGTGGTGGTTGCTGCTTGTCTTCTGGCTGGGGCGAGAGGGGCACTGCCCATGGGGAACAGGCTAGAACATGCCGTCTCAAAGCAGAGCTGTGGTTGTACTTCCTTTTAGATGGACATCTTTCTAGTTGAAGGGTAACTAATTATTCTGCTGCTAGCAGGACAGTAGAGCTGAATCAGGCTTGGTCACCACACAGTTTTTATTTACCTGTGGTTATGGGCCTGCCTATTAAAAGCCAGTTGCAGATATTCCCACACATCTGTTCCTGGGCGACTGCTGAGGTGCACATGTGTCTCTGGACCATTTTGAAGTGTTGAGGTGAGGTTCTGCTCAAGCTCACAAACCCAGACTCTCAGAGGAGCCTGTCAGCACCATCCTGCACTCAGGCAGCCACGGGACTTGGACTGGTTCGCACCCTTCAGCTTGAAGTTGGAGCAGAGGTGTACCCCAAATCTGGTTCAGCCCTACCTGGGTGCATTCTTTTTATACCAGTCTAAAGCTGCTTAGGCCAGTACTGAATTTTCTGGCAATCCTGAGGTCATGCTACGGGTGGAGTGACTGATGCTTGCTTCTAAACTGGGATAAACACTGCAGTACCAGAATTATATAGACGATCCCTTGTGCTCACTGCTAAGTACCTAAGAGTACTGAAGAGACATCCAGTCTATCCATCTATCACATCTTGCCCTGTTTCTGTCCTCAGGGCAGTTGTGAGAGAGCCAAACAAGGCTTTGGGTGTGAACTAGTATGACCTTCCTATGGTCATACTATTGAGCGGGCCCATGACAGCTAGCCCTGAGCCCAGATGCTGCAACAAAAGTGCTCAGATACCATGATGATGGGCTCAGCTGATGAGCAGAGTCGAGGTAAGTTGTAGTTTAAGGCAGCAGAAAAGCATCAAGAAGCAACAGGAAAAGGTGAATAGCGAAAAAGGGCAGAAAACACCTTACTGCACTGAAAGGAGTCTAGCAATAGGCTGTTGTCCATCTGGGCTGAGTAAAGTCGTATCGGTTCAATGGATAGTGAGGGAGTAAAGAGGTATTTTGCAGTATCTGCTAAAGTGTTACAGCAGTTCTGCTAACTGAATCAGCAGAGGCCAGTAAAAAGCAAACCACCGCATGCAGTCGCTTGCTTTGCGTTAACATCTGCACAGAGGGTGCTGCAGCCCCATGGCGTTGAACTTGTTGCTTCTGCCATCCACCTCCCCGTCTGTCTCTGGCCTGGGTTCCTGCGGTGTTTGCAGGTGCGGCCTGCAAAAACGCGTGCGGTCCCCAGGTGTAGAAGGGGAAGTGGGACTTCGTGCACCTTGTCCTTGCAATGCCAACCCCATCTTTTATGGGAACTGCGTGTATGCAGGGTATCTGGTTGCATCCCCTGTCACCTCTTGCTTCCCCGTGATTGTAGCATAAGAGTCTGTCTCCTGTCAGCATCCCAAAGCACGCTGAAAGATGGAAGCTGTGTATCTTCTATCTTACCTCTTCGGGCAACCTCTTTTGTATTTTAATGAATATGTCCTTGGTTTGTGCTGTCCATCATTAGTTGTGCCAGTCTTTGGTCCCACAGATAACTAGGAGAAAATAACCCATGAAGTAAAATTTTCACAAACAAACAGAATAACAAACACCCTTTGACACTAAGAAGAGGAAGTCACAGCATTTACAGAGAACAGTAACTTAAGGAGCTGGAAAAAAAAAAACCACTGGTGCAGAATTAGAAGGATGCAAGTGCATGTGTATGTTTAAAATTTAAAGAAATGTGTTTTGTTTTCTATATATTCAGTGGTCTAATATGAGTTAGAGCGTGCCATTGTCTTTTCCTCAGGATAAGAAATGAGAAGGGAGGCTGAATTCCTGCTTCAGCAGATATTTATCTGTGTCCTTAACCCATGCGGTTGTATGATGATTTTTGTGATGATCGGAGAGATCATATGATGAGATTAGAACTTTTAAGAGCAAATATTCGGTTCTTCCATTTGTAGAGACAAGAGTGAAGAGAGGGCTCAAGGAATGGAAAGCTGATGAGAATCCAGAATTGGGGAGGGTGTGCTTGATTAGTTTGGGAGCTGCTTTTTAATTGGTTTTCATTATTTGTTTTTTAAATTCTTTTTAAAATTGAGGCTAGGTGGAGATGCTGGCAGTCTCATTTGTGCTTTTGCAGATTTTCAGATTTTTCAAGAGGGAATGGGAGGCAGAATCTTATGCTGGAATTTCCTGGAAATTTCTTGTTTTGTTTTATTAAACGTGCAGACTTTCTGGTTTTGTTGACATTCTCATAAGCAGCAAGTGGGAAATTTGTAGTGTTGTCTTATTGGGGGATGGGTGTTACTGAAATAAATAGGAGTTTCTTTACATTGTCAGTATTGAGTTGCCTGGAAACTTCTTGAGGTTTGGTTGGGGGGGGGGGGGGTTAAAGCACATAAAAAAGACCTACTCAGTGACAAGAGTCCATGAAGGTCTGCTGGCCATGCAGGGACCCTCCCAGACCATATAAGCCAAACATAGACTTTGTCAAAGTTAGAAACTTCTTGTTGCAAAGGTCTAGAAAAATTCTATGTTGAGATGAGATTGACGCAGTCAGGCAGACTAGTTTAGTCTGAAAGAATAAGGTGAAGGAGAACTGTGTTGCTGTAGAAAAGCTGTTCTTATTACTAAAAATTGATTTTGACCTTTGTGGAAATACTAATTTCACCTCCTGATAAAAGAAAATCTTGGATGCTTGCTCCAGGTCAGGCATACAACACTTGAAAAATTCATCAGTGATCTTGATTTGTTTTGACATGTTTTTTGGCCTACTACTGAGTTTTGTATTTCTGTTTCTTCTAGGTATTTGCTTGCAGTTGGTGTTGCTTGTTGGTTTGAATCCTCACTGCCTTGGCAGTTGAATAGTGTTGCCCACAGGTCCCAGCGTTGTTCTTCACTCCTATATAACAGGAATCCAATAATAAAAATGAGACAATAATCATAAATAAGACTGCAATAATAAAATGCCTTTCCAATTCTGTAATTAGTTGGGTTTGCTTGCTTTTCTGTTGTGTAAGACTTATGTTTCCTTCTGATTTTTATTAATTCTTAAGAAAGAGCATTGTCAAAAATTACCGTGTTTGTTTAGACTACTACAGTGCCTTTGGCTCCTGTCATTAGGATGGCTTAGGGAAGAGTCTAACAAGAAAATAGCTCCCATGACTTTGATGACACAGTCTTTGTAAAAACCTTATTCTCATAAACTAACTCATTTTCACAGTTATCCCAGGCAGTAGAATGACCCAGCCCCCCAACCCGTGTTCAAGGGTCGAGCGAAATGTCTGGGTTATGCTGTGTTGTCCCACATCAGAGAATAGCTCCACATAGGGTTTTTGGGGCAGAATTTCCTCTGTCAACATTATACATTGAGAGCTTGGTAGCAGAATCGCTTTTAATTAGCACATGTGGCAGTCGTTTAAATGTGTGTTTCTAGTGATGCTGGTGAAGAGCCACTAAACAGATGGGAAGAATTCATGTGGGTGTTTAGATCAGAACAATTAGTTGAAAAATTAGGAATCGTTCTTCTGTTGAGTGAGTATGAGTTAAAGACAGTGCTCCGGCATTCAGATTGCCTTTCCCAGGTTTTGTATAGCAAAGAGCCAAACAGATTTGCTCTGCTGTCTTTATTTCTTCTGAAACTGTTTGCCGAGTACTACGTCTCATCCTAAAAATGGAGGTTGGTTTTGTTCCATTATTTGTTTGGTTGTTCTTAAATAAACTCTGGATCTAAAAAAAAAAAGAAATGTGACCTGCCCAGTTGTATATACTGGTTTGGTTTGCATCGATATTTGGAAGAGGAAAGACGAGAGTAACAGAATTTAGACAGATGCCCAAAGCCATCTGCTCCTCTCCTCGTGGTCGTTAGACGTCTATAATACAACAGCGTGAACATGGAACGGCCCTCCTTTCCTTCAGAACTACGTTGGCTGGCTTTAAAGTGAGCAGTAAATGAAGTGAAGACATCTTGTAGGCAGACACAAACTTCCACCAATTTTCAGTCTGATTTACATAAACTCAGTACTTCTCAAAAAGCTTAGCAATCGTTAGCTTTGCTAGAAAGCCATTTTGGAGCGATGCAGGGCTGCTATCACAGATTGCAGCTAAGAAACTTGGGATCCTTGAGGGGCAGGATTACAGTTTCCCAGGGCTGGCTTAATCCAGCAGACTGTATATGTGTGGTTGGACAGAGCCCGAAGAGATAGTATAAAAATAATAAATTATTAATATCTGGAAGATGTAAAGCTTAATAAATAAGTAATAAGTCACAGCATTTTCCTTTTCTTAGAAGAATAGACTGGCTGTATTTGTTTTAATTTTCCTTTCATTGAGCACTTATCTCTTGTTGCTCTAAGTACCCTAAGGTGCTGAAATTTAGGATTAATTTTACAGAAACTAAGGAAGCTATACTGCTGCCCTTCAGGCTGAGAGAGAGAAGGAGAGTAGGGATGTTTTCTGGAAGGGGCTTCTGCGTACTTGGCTAGTGGGTAGGGAGGGCCTGGAAAAGCTGCACAGCTCCTTCCAGCAGCATTTCCCAAGTGATGTAGTAAAGGAGACCCCACTGTGTACCTGCAGAGACATGGGCACACAGAGGTACAGTAATTTTCCCAGCGTCAGCTCTCTGGCTAACATAAAACGAAATGTTCAGGGTGTCTCCCAAGTCCCATACCCGTGCTTTGCTGGCAGCATAAGCTGGGGAAAATCTTTTAAACAGGCATAGGTTGCCTGCAATTTAAAAGAAGACCGGGGTGGGATTTTATCACTGGCCACCACCACTCTGCTGACAGTGACAGGGATCCAGCCCTTGACCTCTAGCAGGGTGCAAGTTGGGCAGTGCAAAGTCCTTCTGAAAGCCCAGCCAACAAGCACATTTGGAGATCACCTCCTGTTTGAAGCAATGGTTTCTCTGCAGTCCTGGCCAGATTTCAGCCCGGATAACTCTGCTCCACCTGCTTAAAATCCTTCCCCAGTGTTTCACTGGGCATGGGCCCCTCCTGTTCTGCGGTGCTGCAACATTCCCCTTCCAGTTTTATACCACCTGCTCATAAATTGGTTTCTAGATCATCTGTGCCCCCAGTTATTAATCAAGCTGGATTCCTTGTAATTATTTCAAAGGATCTAAATGTGAAATCAGTAAGTATGTGCACAGCCTCGGTGCTGTACGGTGCAGTAGCTTCTCTTGGTGTTTATCTGCACCACCCAGCAGGTCGTCGTCCCTCCGTATTCCTTTTACCAATGAGGTTTGGGTTCATCCACATTAGTCTGAACTGACCTGTTGCCCCCTGTGAGCACATCCTTTTTGGTAGTGGAATTAGAGAAGAACTCTCCGTGAGAAGGAGGGGGAACTGGTGCTCAGCGAAGGTGTGGGATCCACTCAGGTCGCAGGGTGGGAATCGGATGTGCTCTTCACATAGGCACAACAAGCAAGGCAGCACCTTTCCTTCCACAGGTGGCTTGCTAGAGGATTTTATCACAGTGAGTTTATTTTGTGACCTCAAACATCCACACAAAGTCTGCACCCCTTCCCATTCATCCCTGCTTTCACTTCATATTTCTTTTTTTTTTCCTCCCTCTTGGCATATCATTATGTCTTCATTAATGTATCAACAACAGGGCAGCTGTTGTTGCTTTGTCCCTAGTATTGTCTTCTCCATCCAGACCTTGGAATTGGGCAATCCTTGAAATCCATGTCTCTTATGTGACTTTTAGGCAGAATCAGGTGCTTCACTTTCCCCCTTGCCCGCAAGTATTTCTCTCCAAGCTGTAAAATCAATCTGTTCTAGGTACTTTTTTCTTCTTAAATCTGACTGCTGCTAACACTATGTTTCTTTCATTAACAGATTAGCTTTAAAGGAAACCTGTCGCCGACGGCCTGCCCTGTTGTACCCACCGCGCGGCGAGAAAGCTCCGAGGAGAAGCTGAGGGCAAGCTGCATCTCGGAGACGGTCCATGGGGACTGTACCAGATCCTCTGAGATCTGCCAAGCTTTCCCTGGTCACAGCTTCTGCAGAGGAGGACCACCTGGGAGACCTGCAGTCTGCTAACCGCCAGCCCCAACTACCCAGCGGCGAAAGGGCCAGCAATGGCTTCCCGTGCACGCCATCCGGCTCTGCTGGAGTTTGCTTGTTCGACCTGAAATGCACGCTGGCTGCCAGCACACAGAGCTGTGAGCAATGCCGCAAGGACGATGCTAGCCAGCAGGAAGCCTTTCCTCCCGGGCTCGCCAGCAAAGCTGCAGAGGGGCACCCTGCAGCCATAGAGCCTGCTGGTTGCTCCTGGCCAGCGGGCAGCCGGGGACCAGCAGCGCCAGCCCCTGCTGCAGCCGGAGCCCCCTTGGCGGGACGAGGGCCAGAGATGATGCCAGCCCCCCAGAGCTCCCGGCAGTTTGTGCAAGGCAACCAGGTGAAAACGAGCTCCCTGACGCAAATGGATGACTCTGCCTTGAAACCTCAGGGGAGTGATGATCAGCCGGCACTTGAGGTGTTAAATTATTCTTCCCCAGGCGACCCTATCAGGGGTAATGAGTCCTGTCGTACTTCTCAGGCAAACCTTCTGCAAAGAGGGGAAAAAGACAGGGGAGCAGAAAAAAATGGTTCTGCTGCATGTCAGTCAGCCTCGCCAGCGAGGCACACCGAAGCTGACCTGGGGAGAGACCCACAGACCGGTTTGGAGGCGAAAAGCGGGGCTGCAGACACTGCGCAGTTGCATCCCACAGGCAAAACTGAAGCGGTGCAGAGCAGCGAGGCACTGGCCCAGTCTAGTCACGAGAGTCTGCATCCCATACGCAACACGGACGCCGAGCCGGGGAGTCCAGGCCCCACCCAGGTCTCCAAATTCAGAGAAGCGGGTACAATGACGGTTCAGCCAGAGAGCAGCTCTTTAACTCAGGAAGCAGTAAGCAGGACATGGCGAGATGCTGAGGTTCAGGCAGTGGCTACTGTGGAGAGCAAATCGGCCTCCACCAGTCCCAGCATCCTTGCTGCCTTCTTAAAAGGAAATCCTCCTCCAGAGGAGAAGGAAGAACTGCACATAATTTACCAGGGAGGTATGGGGCTGAGCCAGGCTGCACTTACTGACAGTTTATCCTCACAACAAAAGTCCCCATGTTCTCCCGGTGTCACGTCAAAATCAACTGTTGTTATGGCTGCGACTGCTTCAGCCCAAACCCAGCCTGTCAAACTGCCTGGGGTCCCATCTGACGTGGTGTCTCCAGCAGCAGCAGATAATGCAAAACCTGTTCTCCCCTCCTCCCCTGCAGCCGTTACCTCCCAAGGGACATCTGTGGGTAATGCTGAAACGATCGGTGCAGCCCGTGATGACAAGGATGCTGCTCAGCTGCCGATGGATGCTCCAGTCCCACCAAAGCCCATCCCTGTTGAGCAACTTGCAGTTGACTCCGGTAATCAAACTCCAGCACGGTCTGGGTCTGGCACTGGCGAACCAAGCACCACTTCTGCCGCCGCTGTCCCAGGAACCAAGAGCAACGTGCAAGATGTTGTCCATGATGCAGGAAGCAGCCGGTTACCCTTACTCTGTAGCACAGTCAGCGAAGTCAAGCAGAAGGAGGTCCCGGGCAGCTCTGAGCAAAAGCCTGTGCACAGTAAGGGTGCGAGTCAAGGGGAGGCCATTCCTAATCAGTCTGTGGTAAAACCAAAGGAAGAAAACTCAGTGGTGCTTGATCCTAAAGGAGGGATGAATGTTAGCAGCCAACATGCCGCTGTCCGCATACAGGCCCGCTCGAAGGATGAAAAGGAGGAGAGCAGCGGCCAGGGGGACGCTGGCCAGGCTCAGGCAGCCGGCGGCCAGAGCCTGCAGGCAGGACTGACGCCCGAGTTGAGTGCCAGTTCTACACGTCTCGCCCCCCCCTTGGAGGCACCAGCAGCTCCCCGGCAGCAAGGCCTCCAGGCCAAGGAGTCCAGATGCGAGCTTCACACAGCAGCTCTTCCCGCTTCAGCTCAGGCCTTGCCAAACCTGGGGGAAAACAAAAAGCAGCCCACCCTGGCCATGGAGGCGAAAGTGCAGGTGAAGCAGTCCAAACACGTCAGGGATGTTGTTTGGGACGAGCAGGGCATGACGTGGGAGGTTTACGGTGCTTCCCTCGATCCAGAATCCCTGGGAATTGCCATCCAGAACCACTTACAGAGACAAATACGGGAACACGAGAAACTGATCCGGGCCCAGAACAGTCAGACCCGGAAATCCATTTCCTCGGATACATCCTCAAATAAAAAACTGAAAGGGAGGCAGCACAACATGTTCCAGTCCATGCTGCAGAATTTTAGGCGTCCTAATTGCTGCGTCCGACCTGCTCCCTCTTCTGTGTTAGACTGACGTGGTTTGCAGGGGTGCGTAGATGTCTGCGGTGGTAGAGAGAATCCCTCCCCCCAAGTCTTGAGTCCTGCTGTTCAGTTGTGTTATTGAGGTTGTGATGCAGCAACAGTGGAAAATTATTCCTCTTTGTTTTCTGAGTAGCCACACGCTCCATCACACCGTTGTTATTGCCACAGCTGGTGTATTTCCACATTATGCCCCCATCCTGACTACTGTCAGATGAAAAGCTAGGCACTTAGCAAAAGCACAAATTTAAATTGCCACCTTGCTGCAGGGAGAGCAGCACCTTCTGATAAAGCAAGAAGCAGAGAGATTGTCAGAATTATTATGGGAAGTTATTTGTGTGCATCACAAGGTCTTATGCAAAGGGGTGGGCTGGGGAAGCTGGGTGGAGAGAAACTAAGGTTCCACAGCTGAGACCTAACACAAGACAACTTTCCTGGTGTGTAAGTTACCCACACTGAGGCAAGTCCATGAAAAGGCTACAGGCATTGATCACTGAGCAGTCTCACTTCTGTTGATGCTGTGGGGCACCGTTCTCATGTGAGCCCCAGAGAGCCAGGTCTTCCCCTCCCATTGAAATGGAGAACCAGGCAAAGAGTGAGGATCAAGGCTGAAGCATTATCTTTTGGAAGAATGGGATTTTGATGGCTAGAAGGGGAGGTGAGAGAGGGATATATTCTGCAGGCTTTTTCTCCCCTGCATCAGTCACGCTTAAGGTATAAGCACGCGATGCACACGGGGCAGGCGAGGCATGAGAGAGCACGTCAGTAGATGTACCCGCATCTGATGGGACGATGCCCTCACTCGTGCTGTGGCACTCCAGCCAGGTCTTTCAAAAGCAGCGAGCCATTCTGGCTCCGCAGCCGGCTTGGGCAGCCCCTGCTCCCAGCCTCCCGCGGCACTGAGCACCTCTCCCATAAATCAGTCTTTAAAGTGATATGGATCTTTCTTCTCTCTCCGGAGATGCACAGTAACGTTTTCCCGCAGGTGCAGGCTATCCTGTGCGTCTGGGTCCATGAGCCTACATGTCTAGTGTGTTACACTGGTTATTTTCCTTTTAGGTCCTTAGCCAAATCTAGGGGGTTTTTGCAGTATTTTGGTGCTTTTCTTGCTGCCTTTCATAAACCAAGTAGCATTTATTTAGCCTGTGCGTATTTTGTTTTACCTAATGCTCTCTATATTATAAACCATTATATCGTTAACTTGAAACATTTACTTTACAAAAGTACTGAAAGCTTGAGACAATCTTTGCTGTATTTCTAATGTTAGAAAAGTTGTAGAAACTGCTAATAAAAGGTAGCTTAGTGACTGTTTCTCCAGAAGTGTGATACACAATAATGTCTCAAATGTACGTTGGTCACATTTCTCACCTTAATAATATTTTTCAGCCTGGGAAATGTGTTTCCCACTAGCTTTTTATTCTGTCCACTAGAGCTCATGACGGGAGGCTGGGGAACTCCTGTAGTTTGTAGAAAATTTAGTTTTCAATCCTGCAAAGCACTGAGGATTCGGATATTGTACTCCTGCAGAGTACTAGAGTTAAATAGGGGTTGTTTTTATTCCATTAAAGACTTTTCATGAATCACGATGATAATTTATTTCTGTCTCTAGTAACACACACCTGACTTACTCTGTAGATCTTACTCTTACAACTTACTCTGTAAATCTTACAGTTTTACACAATGTAAATGAGTATTAATATCTTTTTTTCTTTTTTTTTTCTTTTTTTTTCTGTGAAGCAGACCTGAGGTTGTCCCCTTTTACTTAGGAGGCCAGACTTTTTGAGTATGTGAACTGCCAAACCTTCAAAGCAGCTGGTTAGGGGCAATTTTTCCCCAGCAGAGAGGCAAAATACTGTAAGATGCAATATTTTAACTCAGTTCAGTGAAAGGTGTTGCCCCTAGGCGTAGTACTGAGTTGACTCCTATTTTTCCTCTGTATATATTTGGGGGCTTTATGGCACATCCTTGTTCCATTTCTGTACATTATTTCAAGTCCTCTCTCACTTGATGCTGAACTGCTAATTCTGAAATACTACATTAGAGACTGTCTTCCCGCCTCTCCCTACCAGAAGGAAAGTCTCCTACCTTTTTTCTGTTGGTACTACTGTTTCCAGCCCCTTCCTAGCAGTGTCTGAGATGTGAGTTTCATGTGAAATTTTGTGTGGGATTAACATTGGCAGTAACAATAGGTCAGGTTAGTTGACAAGTTCAGTGTCTCTTCCCATGTTGTGTCCATGTCAGCCCTGCAGAGGTTCCTCAAGTTGTCCGCAGTGTTTGCTGTGTCCTGTCCAGGTCCAAGGCTTTGCGCTGCTCCTTTCACCTCCCTTCTACCTCCTCCCTCGCTAGCTGCTGCCGCCCAGCCTGTCTTCCTGTGAAATGGTGTCCCTTGGCTCAGCTCGCGTCCCTCTGCACTGTCCCCCTCGCTGTAGCATTGTGAGCCAGCTTACTCTGACCTATCCCTTCACAAATATGCTCAGTCTGAATATATAAATGGATTGTCATATTTTTTTCCAGAGGAGAATAAATGGCTATCGCGCATTCACTGATTTCCATGAACTTTATCCTTTAGCTTAAGCTCTCCAAAATATTTGTAGCATATGGGTATGAGTTGCTTTATTGAGACCAAACTGGGCTTGGCAATGAATGAGCAGGGTGCTGAGCCAGCACTGGAATTAATTTTTCTTCATGAGGAATGGGAGATCTCTCCTGGTTCCCTGCAGCTGCTTCAAGCTGTGAGTGTTCACCACCCACACCTCCCTCCCCACCACAAACGACATTTCTTCCAGGAAAATTTCATTAATACATATGTACCACAAAATGCTGATGGGCAAGTTACTAAGTGGATGCATCGGAACAACTGCATGGGTATAACTGGAAAAAACATAGTGGTCAGCAGAGCACTGTGCTTTTGAATTTTGGGAAAATACGAGTGCAAAGACAAACTGCAAAATGTCTGTGAAGCTGTCTGGTGGGCACAGAAGTCCTGCAGGTGTGTGTTTGAAGCCAAGCAATAACATGCCAAAAACCAACACACAAAAATGAGTCAATAATCACAAGCACACCTCATGGAAAATATTTTAGGTTTTCACTTTGTCTTGCTAGGGCAGACTGTAGGCAACCTGCTAGTTTAACGCTGGTAATTTATGCTGTCTCCTGCGTACAATGTCTAGATGACAACGTGAATCCTTGTAGGGATGATGCATCTTTCACCAGCAGCAAAACAGAACCATGGTTTTGTTAGCGATTAGCAAATATTATGCGAGTGGTCTTGTAGCAGCCAAAAAAGACTGTTCTTGGTGTCACGTCAGCATCGAAAATGAAAGCGTGCTTGGAGTAGCTGTATGGCAGAGGGTAGGGGGAGATGATTCGCATGCTCCCACTCTTTTTCTCTGCCCAGTGACTCAGAATTACATTGCCTTGGTTGGATGGTTAACAACCAAGGAAATCCATTTGGGCTAATAAAAAGAGGGTTCAAAACAGAAAGTACTTTGTCATTCCCAAGATTAAATCTGTACGGGGGAAAAAGAAAAAAAAAGAAAAAGACCTGTGTTGCAGCCTAGCCAGTTGAAGTAACTCTTAAATTCAGTTTGTTGCGAGATGAGAAATTTTGGGAAACAAGCTAATTGTCAGGAAACTCTTCCTTGTTGGTCGCATCTTCTGGGAAGGCTGATGTGCCAGAACCATTAATAAAAGCAGTGAATGAGAATGGAAGAGTTACTTCTAATTTCACTTCAGGAGCTTTCCACCAGGAAAGGAGAATAAGCATGTTTCAACGTTGCCAATACAAAACCTGAGTTGAAGGAGAACCTCACTGCAGGCAACTTGCAATATAGTCCTGGATTTCGTGTGAGGCTGTGACATCCACCACTGTCTGTGTGCACTTGGTTGGTGTCTGCCAGCTTTGCGTTGCCTTGGGCACAAGTGCTGAAGTCCTGCCCCGTTTCTGCTGACTTGGTTTGGAAAAAAGAGTAGGGAAAGAGCTGGAGGGACAAGGAGGAGAATATCTGTCTTCTGCATTTCAGAGGAAGAAAACCTTCTTTGGAATATACAAGAAGGAATTGCTAAGAAACATGGTGAGGGAGGGACCAAAAGAGAAGTAAAATGAAGTTGATGTAGGTGCTTTGCAAGGAATTCTCCTTCCTATGTCTATAAAGCCAATGTTTTGCTGAAGTTTTGCCTATTTGTTCATTCTGAGCTCACGCATTTTTCATATTGTTGGTGTCCCATGGTTTTTAGGAAAATGAACATTTTCAAAGGCTGTATATTTTGCTAGTATGTATAGATCTATCCAAATACAATTCAACAAAACCACCAGGCAAACAACCTCAGTTTATTAGTGCTGCTACCACGTAAGAGCTTGTAAAATGCACCATTTGGAGAAGTATATTCAAGGGATTCGGAAAAGGTGAATATATGCTCTAAAGAGAACACTAGCTTTTATCTTGAATTTCATGACTATGTTGAAGTGTTAAAGTTACAAGTGGAAATCCAAATGGAAATCAGCGTTGAAGTTGATGGGAAATTCAAATTGGCTGCCATTGGTTTTCAGTTTGGAAACTTGATGGAATCTACCATACCAGTGTTTCATTACTTAGCTCAGTATATGCAAGATTTGGATGAAAGCAGAAATTTTATTAGCTTATTAGCTCCGTTGTCTTGTTCTGTGTCCATCCTTCTACACCTTTTAAAAATGAATGCAAAAGGTTACCAAGATAGAGTAAGTCTTTCACACCCAACATATGGAAATGGCTGCTCTGAATGAGAGACAACTGATTGTCAGGCTCTGTGGTCTTAGAAAGTTAAGGGCTATGGTCTGAAGGAAACCTTCCCCTCTCTTTGGTTTGGTTTTTTTTTCCTGTTTTTGTAACATCTCAACCTCTGCCAGTTTATTTTTTGGTGACTGTGTGATGCCTGTCTGAGTGGACAGCACTTTCAGTCATCCCAAAGATATGCACGTAGATCCCTATCCAAATGCCACACATTACCAAATATCTCTGGAGTCACTGGATGCTGCGGTGGTCCATGGAGCTGAAGGTCAGGTCCTGTACATTGAAATGGCTGCAGTGTTCTCTTAGGGGCCTAAATTATGCCACTTGAGTCGGTGTAGATGTTTAAAAGAAAGAATTAATTATTACAGCTGAATCGAGCCAAGCTGAAATGAATATAATCCCTTTTTTTTGAAACTCTGAGATTTATTGGGTTTTCTGCTTTGTGTTTTTCTGAGCAGCTCTTCCTTCCCAGCGTTTATAATGTGGATTTTTCATCAAATCCTGGCAAGGAAGATTTTGCAATGTGAAACATACCTTTCATCATTCAGGCTTCTTTAAAGAAGAAAATGATGTTAATACTGAGCCCAGTCACACAGAGAGGAAATATTTTTTCCTCTAGGAAAATGTTTGCTGTAGGTAAGCTTATGTGTTGCATGTGTCCATGTTTAAAAGGGGCGTACACATGTGCAGGTCCCATGCATTACTCATACTCATTAAGATGATTTTTTTTCCCTTTGCCCTTCTGATTGAATGCTGGAGGCTTAGCATTTTCCACAACTTTGAAGCAAGTTTAGATCACTCTGCAATACAGAAACAAGGATTTTCTCCTTATCTGGTCTCTCAAAAAATTCCCACAGCCATATCTAAAAAAACCACCAGTTGGCCAACCTCTGGGTCTAGACTGTCAACAGAAAGTGCAGTGGCTGGGGTGTCCAGAGCTGTACACTGGCTCCTGAGCTTTGTGGAAATCCACACTTGTATGTACAAACTGGCTTCTACACAAAGACAATGGGTGATAGCAAGCATCTGAGCTCATTAGGAACAGAATCATGTCAACTGGGTCCCGTTTGAAATACTAGACCTTAAGTTTTTGTTAGCTTTCTGCTTAGACCGACACTCTCTGGAGTAGAAATAAATGACAATTCTGCCAGCAAAGTCTCCAGCAGTTGTCTGCTGCAGAATAAAAGTCTCTCCAATGCTTCTCAGCAGCTCTGCTACAACAGGCAACCCTTCTGTTGGAGGGTCCTCCTGACAACACTTCCCTTAGCCCAGTTCATAATCAATAGTTTCAAGTACATCAAACACAAGTTTAGCCAGTGCCCTGAAGAATTTCAGTAAAATGGAAGAGAAAGATCCATGCATTCGTGGTACATAAAATCACGTCTGAAGTTAAGGTCTCAGCTGCACCCTGAAAAGCATTGGGAGTTTCTACCCAGCATTAAAGGGAGAGAGGGTAGGTGAACTTTGAATTCCTGGCTGTTGCAAGCACCGCAAAAATGATGGCTGTGAATCAGTCAGCAGCAGCAGAAAACCAACTTGGGGGCTTCTAACGACAACGAATATTATTGTGGCTTTATTATTTTTATAGCTACACTGACTGAACGTGATGTACTGTACAAAGTAAAGCTAGTATTAGGCTTCCAGGTGAACCGTGGCATTCATTCGAGACATACCAACAGAAGTTTGCATGTGAAGAAGTCTTACAGTGATACTAAAGCAATGTTACCCACCTGATCGAGTCCCTTGGGAATTTAATGTTTTGCTGTTTTACATCTCCTGGTTTCCATGCTGAGTACAATAAAATGAACACTGTCTTAATTATTCTGGGTCTCTGTTTATAGGCGGACATGGGAAAAGAAAGGACTTTTAAGTGTGGCCGTTCTGGTTAAATCTGTGAACGTCTGTAAGACAGAGGAACTATGAAGGGCTTTCTGAATTCAGGCCTGAGACCTGGCACTTTGCAAAGCTCGGTACGGTAGAAGCCACCACGCACTGTCCCTGCGAGAGAAGAAACCCATCTGCTTCCTTCTGTGTAAGTGCCGTTGCCTTTTCACAGCTGTTTGTGAGCACAGGCTTTTCTGCGGAGGCCACTACCCTGCCCTTTCGCTTAAATTCACTCAGCCTTTCAGCAGCCCTGTTGCCACACAACACCACATTATTCATCCAGCTCAGCAACCCAGGAGCCGAGGTGGAGAGGGCAGTGTTTTAACCCTGCGGTGTCACTGCTGTAGCAAATTGTCGCCACCACCCGCCAGCACGCCTGCACACCATGCACAAAACCGAGAGCATCAGCACCAGAGTAACCTCAACCATTTTCCTCCCTCAAAAGAAATAAAGTTTTATCTTTTAGTACAAAAGAGCATAAGATAACAGACATGGCAGTGACGTATTTTGATCTGGCGGTGTTACAGGTATGGTATTTCCATGTGCCTAGAGGACATGAGGACCCCACCTTGGCATACTCTTTCCTATGGTGAGGGGAGAGGAGCAGAACAGACCCTGAGATAATGAGGTTGCATGGTGCCTCTGCTACCAGGGATGTTCCAGCTGCTCACCCCAAACTGGAGCCCTCTTCCCAAAAACAGTTGTTTCCTTCGCTGTGTTTCTGTACTTCTTGTGTCTTGTGATTGGCTGCTAGGGTTCAGGCTACTTCAGTTAACTGCCCAGTGCTTTGGGCAATCACGCAGGCTATTTCATTAATGAGCTTTGCTGTATTCCTTGTGGTGTCTTTCAGGTTCCTGTGTGCCAGTGGCTGCCGAAGATTAGTCCCGAACCCAAACTGCCAGGAGCAGGGTGTTTCCCTACAGTAGCTGCGTTCATTCAGCTGTATGCTGCAATTGGCAAGCTCTCTTTGTAGGCAGGAAAACTGAGGTATCCCTTTCCTACTTCATCCCTGTAGTCTTGCTGCAATAGGGAAAAAGCCTAGAGATCCCCTGTCCCCAGGGGACTGACACAGCAGAAAAAGGACCAGTGCAGAAAACAAGCTAGCATCCTATCAAACCAATAATCACCAGTGCACATTTTCCATCTGATGCAGATTTTTTTATCATATAACAGCAGTTTCAGGGAGATAGTGCTTTCATATATAAAGAGTAAGTCTGGCTTCTTGTTCATGCATCAGCTGATTTACTGAGGACGTGAGCTTTCCAATCAGCAGCACTACACCCTGGCGTATCTGCTTCACTTCTTTAACCAGGTAAAGAAACCACCATGCCTTTAGGCATTCAAATGCCATCAAAACCACTCTGTCGTAGGTGGCAGTACTGGGAGTGGAAAACTTAAGATTTCCTCATCAAATTTCAAATTACTCCTTTGAGAACCATAAATGGCTAGTTTCGCTAGCCAATGTTTTAAAAAGTAGGCACTTAAATCTGCAACTGAGTATTTAGATAAATATGGCCTCATTTGTGAGAAGTGTAGGGTGGTCTTATCTCCTGTTGAGGTCAGGTCACAGAGACCTGTGGGTGCTTGATATCGCCACAAAGCAAGCCACTGTTAATGAGACACCTATACCCAGTGTGACAGTAGGTAATTCGTAGTAGGCAACTCTGAGTAGGAATGACAGTCTGCATGTTTGGACCGACAGAAAGTTGTCAGCGCAAATTAGGAAATGGTAACGTATGCCCCATTGCTACTCGTATTTCAGCAGCGTTTGTAGGAATGAGGGTACCGCTGCTAGCATCACAGAGCACACTGCTTCCTACAGTGTTGTCCTTTGCACTTACAAGAGTCAAATTAAGTGGGATCAGCAGCTTGGGAGAGTGGGTACCAGCCTGCAAAGGAATTTGCCTTTGCTGTGCCATCTTAGTGATGAATTAACTTAAAAAAAAAAAAAATTTCTAATAGCCTGCTGTGGACTGCGGCACAAGGAAGGGATTTGGGTCATTCATGCTGAGGTTCTGCCTTAATTCCATAATTCTATTTATTTCTTTTCCTAATTAGAAACCTGGTCATGGCAGTGCTTTTTCTCTAAATCCACTTATATAACATCAGAAAGACATAAGCGAGCTGAGCAGTTGAGGACATGTTTCTCAGAGGCTGGTGAAAAATACCTGGCAGCTAGAGCACAACCGCTCGGCACCCGCCTTTTCCTTGGCACCTCTTAGAAAATGGCTGGGGCATAGGAATGGCTGCTGGGTTCTGCAAAGCCCCCCCATCCGCGCTGAGCCAGGGACTGCTGGGCTGCGTCGCCTTGGGCTCGGGAAGGAGGAGAGACAAGGTCTGCCCAGGAACTGGCAGAGGTGAGGCCATCCACGAAGCCGCTCCTCCTGCGATTTGGGAGCCCATCATGTTTCTTCCCCCACATTCAGATCTCTTCCTTTTTTAAGGACAGTTATTGAGCTATTAATTAATGAGACGAATTGCTTAGGTTTAATAAGTCTTAAGCTAAGGGAAAAGCCGCTGGGGAAATACTGGCTCCATGCATTGGGTTACTCGCCCTTCTGAAATGCCTGGGCTCCCATTAGCCTTTGGATGCTTTGAGCACCTGCTCTGTAGGCGGAGGTGGGTGGACAGGCTTCCCTGTTTTTTTCTGGCTCCAGCAGAGAAGGAATGGGGAATAAATAGGGCTGACACTTGCTCGGGTCACATCCAAATATCTCCCCGCACCCAATGTGACTGTATCGTTAAGTATAATAGCTATTTAAAGGAGAAATGGTGGCTGAGAAAGTTGAGAGCTATACAGCAGTTTAGGTAAGACACTGTAATCAAATGAGTCCTACAAACTGAGGCAAATGCAAATTCAGTATATGCTGCAATTTTCATTTATGATGTGAAATATTCTTTATTACAGCTTTATCTCCTTGCCTTTACTGACATGGCTCTGCATGCTTATATATTTCTCTGCTGGGAAAGTTTTCCTGGTATTCACTCTAACTTCCCTGCCACACAGCTGCTACAGCAGGCTATACGTCCTTCATCCATGCATCTTAAGCAGTGTGCTCTCTCCTCCCAAACTCACCCACCTTTCCAGCTTGGCTCAGTTGATGTTGAAGGGCTGTTCAGAAGAGTGAAGCAGTTGGTTGCTCACTCTTACCTGCTCTTCACTTTCTGAATGTTGCCATGAGTGATACTAGCAACTGTCTTGCATTTCTTAACGTGAGTTCCTGTGCTTTGGGGACATACCCCGAGATCATCAAACTGAGTGCAAACAACACAGCAAGTACATGGCTTCTGCTCCCTGGGGTGGACGTGGGTGAGTAGCCTCTGCCCTGTCTGCTATTCATCTCTCACATCTCCCTCTTCCCTTGCAAAGCCAAAGCCAGGTTCTCTGGCCCATTCCCCTGTGGCAGCACAGGTAGAGCGGAAAGCAGTCATATTTTCTCCACTGGATATTTCCCTGAGATGGCACACTTCCCACAGGCACAGAGCTGCAGTAACCATCTCATAATGGCCACTCCTTTGCTTGCAGGAAGAAAATCTGTTCCATTTCTTTTGTGCATTTTCTTTCGTGCATTTTCTTTCTAGCCTGGCTCACATACAGGCTGGAATAGCTACTGCTAACTAATTGACGGCACTGTAGAGAGAGCCTACAGAATTAAGGACAGTCCCTAAGCGGTCCTAATCTCTGCTGGAACAGAAGCTGGAGCTTTCACAGAACCTGCCTCTGACAAAAAAGAGAGCTATATGATATAGCTTACAGCTTTTTTTTATAGCTGCTCATCTGGAGGTCGTGTTCAGCTTCAGTACACCTGGTCCTTTCTGTCTCCAGTGTATGTTAAAAAAGAAAAAGAAAAAACTACATTGAAGCTTCCATCTACTGGGGCACAATTCTCTCTTTTATTCATTCAAGCACAGGTAGTGGCACAACGTATGCATTTCTTTTTCCTGGTAGGCTTCTCTGATCACACACTTTTCTACCATTGCAAGGCATCCAATACCAGCTCCAGAAGAGCTTTCATACTTCTTTAACTTGTTTGGCAAGTTTTGCTTGAATAAATTATTTGGGTCTTTCAGTGCTGTGGCTTATTTCTTTAAAAGGTCATATGCCAAATCAAAACCAAGAAAACAAACTACATTTCCAGATGCTAGGAGGAAAAAGAGGTTTGGTTTCAGTGTCCCTGTCCGAGAATGCAGCATGTGCAACAAACAAGTGTGATTGGGAAGAACAGCACAGAGCTTTGCTTTGATAGTAAAGAGAAAGGTCTGTAGGGGAAGGGATGGGCTGGTTTAAATGCTCCTTTTCCTGGGATGCTCCACACCTTTCCAGGTGAATGAATTATACTTTGCAAAGGCATTTCAGCACTGTTAAAACAGTTCAGTTTGGCTTTCAAAAATCAAGTGATTAACATGTTTTCCTAAGTGCTGCAATGTGGATGAAAATGAGCAATAGCTCATTAAAAGAAAAATACCCATTTGGATGGAAAAACCTCTGAGCAGCTTTCCTGTAAGACTGGTTTCTAACCAGCAGTCTTGGCGGGTTGGACCTTGCCAGGGAGGACAGTGAGAAAGGAGGCTCCCATCTCTCCCCACCTTTGCAAACACCAGGTGCATTAGTGTTGTGCATTAAGCTCAGGAGGCAGCAGACGCTCTGCCAGGTGGGAGGATGGCAGGGACACAAGTGCTCTTCATTACTTAAGCCCAGTGAGCAGGGGGAGATGGGAGGCAAGAGCCTGAAGACAGTTGATAAAGATGCTGTGAGTTGTAGCAGGGACCTAGGTGTAAGAGTGGGCAAGTGTCCCTCTCGGGAGAGTTGGGAAAGCCTTGAGTGATGGCTTGAGAAGACTGTTCATCCTGCAGGACAGCTGAGGGAATCAGGGGAGCCGCAGGTGAGGTGCAACATTGAGTTCTTGCCTGCATGATGACTTTATTCAAGGTTGGTTCAAAGGGTTGTGAAACTTGAATCTGGCAAGTGGAGAGGATGGAGGGCCTGGGTTGGGAGGAGGGACCCAGAGGTGGGGCACCATGCTACATGGAGTGCATAGTGTTATTAACGCATAGCAAGGAATAGGTGCAGCTTCTGGGAGAGGCTTTGATTCTCTGCGCAGAAATGAAGTGGTTTGAGATGCTGGGCTGGTTCTTGCTTTGCAAACCAAGGGTAAGAACAGGTAAAGTTAGATCCAAAGAAAAGAAGGACAGAAGAGCTAAGGCTGCAGTAGGTGTTTCTGTGCTCCCACCAGCCAGGGCAGCCCAGGGAGTGCAAAGTGGCATAACTGTCAGGACTTATCAGAGAGGCACACAAAATCCTGTAAGGCCAGGATTTTCCCCAGAGGTTTTATTGTTTCCCTCTCTTTTTCTTGCCAAGAGACACATAGCTGCAAAAAGAAATATGAGGTTCCTGGTAGCTTGTTTACCTTAAGTTTGCATTGGTTTTAGTGGGAGAAAAATGTGTTGACTGGGTTTTGATAGAAAAGGCAGATGTAGATTGATTGGGTAACCTCCCAGAGTACTAGAGAAATGTGACATGAAAGCTTTTACATGTATAAAAAGGTATTGTCAGCAGACTCTTTTTTTAGCATTAAGACTCCAATGGGAGAATGAAAATGTGCTCTGGTAATTTGGATGTTCTTGGCAAGTTATATGGGATTGCCACCTATCTTAAATGAGATCTCTTTTAAATTGAGTTAAATTGAGTTCTCCGTCTCATAGTTCTCATCCTAGCTCTGCCTGCCTTGTTTACCAGGGACTGAGCATTGCCTGCAGGTATACACAACACACATTGATTTTAATGTCACACTAACACACTGCACACAAACACCACAACAGTTTTTGGGAGCAGCACCAGCCGTGGTGTCACATGGATATTTAACTCTTTCTCACCCTGTGCCTTTGGCATGCAGGGCCTGAAGCGGATCTGGCCTTGCAGAGTCTCTGTTTCTATTTGGGGAAAAAAAAAAAACAACCGAGGTTTAGCTCTCCAAGCTGCAAAGATTACCTTGAAATTGTGCCTTCAGCATAATCGATGCAGCTGTATGCCTTAAACCTGCAGGTAGCTCTAAATCATTTCTTGCAGTGCAAATTAATATCTGACTGAAGAATCAATTTTAAAGCCCAAAAAGACCGTTGGCAATAATTGTGCACAGAATTTGGTCCTCCCCTGCTGTTAGCTATGGCATAGCATAGAAAAGCTGGGGAGGGTGAAGGTAATTTTTTCTTCTTTTTTTGAGCAAAAGGGTAAGATTCTTTGCTTTCTTTCTAAGTGAAGCAAATCAAATCTTTTTCCCTCCTAACTCTTAATGAACTGTCAAACCTTGTTAGAAACCTGGAGGAAACAGCTGATCTTGGCAGGACTCTTGCACTGCAAAGCTAATTGTCCACTCTGGGGAGAGTGACCTTCCTATGTCTACGCAGCTATGCAATGCATGATGACCAAGTTTACATCCTCCTTGATAAACTGTTTCAGCAAGCTGCAGACTAAACTATATTTCAAGCCCAGGGGAATCGGAAGTGTCACATAAAGTAAAGCTTGCATGTTACAAGCAGCAAAACATTGCACCCTGGTAAATGTGCTTTTTAGCAAAGGAAATGCCTTCACCCTTCTGAGTGCCTGCTGCCATGGCTCAGGGCTGGCACGTTCAATGTCTGAGCTCCCCGTCCTCCCAAGATGAACTTTCTGAAGACTCTTGCAAATGGATCACTCTGTCTTAAAGATACCACTGAAACCCAAAGGGAGCATCTACTGAGCATGACTTGTTAGGTCGTGGTGATATAGTGCTTGCATACAGCCTCTTGCTCACAAGAGCGACAAATTTGCAGTAAAGAGGGCAAATGTGTTGGCCCAGGGTTTAGTTCTCGCATGTCTCACTCTAGTAATACCCACCCCCATAGTGCTCTCTTTGCCTACTGAACCAGCAAGGGAGTGGGTTAGTCTTGGACTGTGTCACTTTGTATACATTGCCATCAAAATTGCCAATAGGTACTTGGACATCACTTTTATTGTACACTATCCTAAAGCCATCAGGCAATAGGGAATCTTGGGCACTGCTGTGTAGGTAGGTTTCAGCTGGTGATCTAGGCACTCTAGCACTGGTCTTCTAAGCCTCAGCCTTAATGTCTGAGTGACACTCCTTAATCTTCTGATTATCTGCCATATTTAGAGAAAGTCTTTCCTTCCATGTCACTTGAACAAATGTTTACACCCTCTGTTATCTCCAGCCTAAGAGAACATTTTTCTCTAGGTTGTGCTGATAGGAGGGGAGACAGAAAATGCTGCTGTCACACTGCAGGATGTTTTACAGCTTCTGTACTGAGCCCAAGCCTTTTAACCCTATTGCCTTCAACATGCAAAGCGCTCAGGTATGGGTTTGGTTGTAGGGTTTTTTTAGAGCCACTCGGATGTTGATCAGCTCATGACCTGGACAGGGTGCAATATATGGAGTCGATAGTGAGACAATGCTGGCTGGCAAGTATCGAATAGTGTCAGTGCCAGAGTCTAGGAACATTGTCCAACTAAATCACTTGGGAGTGTTTCAGGCAAGACCACTAAGCTCCAGCTCAGTCAGCTGGGTGCAGAAATTGGTTAACGTGTTTCTCTGGCATATATTAGATAGACTATCTGTTCAGGTGACTAGGAGGGTCCCTTCTGGTGATAAAACCTGCAGAAGACCTGCTCTTCATTGGGGTTTTCCATGTCTCAAATGACATAACCTTGCAGAAAACAGTTCCTTCTAGAAGCTGAGCTCACTCACCTCCCACAGGGCTCAACAGGGAGCCAAGGCCTCCAGGCTGGGTCCCTGGTAAGTGGAGGCAGACAGCCTTTGCAACCCTTGGCTAAGCAGCCAAAACGAGCGGGGAACCTCTGCTAATTAAATGCATTAAATAATGCTGCTTCCTGGAAGAATTTGTAAATCAATGCTTGTCTGTTGATCTGCCCAGGCATTGGCATCTTCCAGCCAAATCTGCAGTAGCATCACTAACAGGTGTGTTATGTGTCACTATGATGCATCTCAGTGCTGCCGTGGTACCTCGCCATCTCTGAAGTTGTTATGTATGGACACCTTACAGCATGCCCTCTGCAGAAGGGTGAATAAGGCACAGCATCTGCACCATTTGCTCCATACTGCCCAGGCTGCCTTCAAGCAGTACATGTTTTGGTTACTCTTCAATGCCATCTCTGCAGTTTGGCTGTTATTACTCACAGCCTTACCTGGCTCACTAGGAAAGGAGGTGTCCAAGGCTTTTCTTGAGGGAGGGGAAGGTTGCAGGAAGCCCACTGGAGCCAATCTCCTATCACCTTCATGTCAGGCCTTGGGCCAAACTGTTCTTGTGCAAGATGGACACAGCCTGGCTGCTGGCCAGGAGCCAGCTCTGCCTGGGACCTTCACCTGACCTAAGAAGACCCAGCTCCTTCCTGCCCAGGCCAGGTGGGATGTCACATTAATGCTGTCCTCTTCCTAGGATCACATGCAGGGCTTGTAGAGAATGGATTTCCTTTCTGCTTAATCCCACCTCTACTTTACTTTTTCAGTAAGACTCCTCTCTGAAAGTCTTATCATTCCTTCTGCTTCTCAACCCTAAGAGTTGATCAGATTAAAGAAATTCCTGAACTGTGGGAATTCCAGGAGGATCTCTGGCACCACAGCACAGCAGCAGCGATGCTCAGCGGGGAGATTCTTACCAGGAAACAAAATGAAGAGCTTTAATTTCCTTCTGAAAGCCAGAGGGAATCTGCATTTACCTATTCCCTAGCATCCTGTTTGGCTTTTAGTTCAGCCGGCCCCTGGACTGCAATCACCAGCACTCTGGGCATTGCAATCGACTCGGACAACTGCCCTGGAATGTAATGAAACTGCAGTGTATCAAGACTAATAATACACATTGTAGTCCTCAGCTGCACTGCGTTGTTTTTTTATATAAGGACAGGGACTCTGGTTTATGTAGCTTGCTCTAAAGAGACATATTGGGTCTGACTGATGTTAGATTTGAAAACAAAAAAGCCCATAGCTGTTAAACATACATGGAAAAATCACCTCTTTCTTCCTGTTCTAATTGATGGGCTGTCCACAAATGCATCTGCAGCCTCTCATGTTGGTGTTTAGCTGATTAAAGATTTGTGTCTGAATCAAACCCCAAGGGCCAGATTATCAGCTGGAGTTAATGAACATAGCGCTATCAACTGCAGCAAAGCCATCGGTCACTTTATAGCTGCTGATGAATTGGCTTTGATTCTGTATAACTCCATACACTAGTGCACCTAAGACCTGAATCTGACTTGCACAGCTGCTGCCTTGTAGATAGTGAGGCTGAGCTTTGCATGTTTTGGGGGAGGTTAGATGTAGTATGCTGTTACATTTGGAGGCTTAACTTTAACTGAGCCCTTGCCAGAAATTCAGTGTTCAGTGTTGATAGAGCCCAGTTGATTGCATATTTTTTCCCCTCCCAGCCCTGAGTCATTTTGTTTTGCTGTTCTGTTTCATTCCAGTCCTCAAGGACTGGCACTGCAGACCCAGAGGGGTAGGGAAACCCCCCGGCCCCAAGGTGTATAGTGCCTGGTGTAAAGGGGCTCTGCCTCCTGAAGGACTTCTTGCTGTTACCCAAACATGGAGTCACTGAGTATTTGTGAGAAGCTGACAGGGCTGTTGGTGCTACCCGTAGGGGTGTTCGGTCCCTCCACCAAAGTGCCCTTGATTTAATTAGTTATTCACTTGTCATAATGTTTCTCTTCAGGAATGATTGGGGGGGGGGTGCTTGTTTGCTGTAGCTGTTTCCACATCTGGATGTGATCTTCACGACCGCAGCTGGCAGAGCCAGAGCCTGGCCCCTGAGCTTCCTCTGATCCCTGAAGCTTCCCGGGAGGTTCCTTCCTTGCCACATGTAGGGCCCGAAAACACTGTTGCGGCCGCATGGCTGTGTCATGCAGGCCTGTTGCTTCCCCTTTGCTTTGGGAAAGGCTGCAGTCCTACCTGCAGGCCTGACTGCAGTTTTGTGCCTGGTTAACCCGTGCGCTTCTCTGTGGTCTCTGCCAGGAAGCCACAGGATACATCTCATAGCTACCGTACGCTGGGTTGCTAACACTAAACAGGAGGTTTGGGGTGTTGCTGATCACCATCAAATGATCTTTTAACCCCATTCCCATGGATGTGTATCAGGTTAATTTTTCAGCTGGCAGTGCGCAGCAGTGGGTGAGCACATTGTGTCTCCAGCAGTGCTGCGAGGGCAGCTCCTTCTCTTCGCCGGGTGTTGTCAGGGGGTGGATGCACGCTGCTGTAGTGAAAGTTAATGGTAATGGGCATTTGGCATCCCAGATTTTATGGATCTGTTCAAGCAGAGATGGTTTGGGAGGCAGAGAGCATGTGCAAATTCAAGCTTCTCTGAAGATGTGCCTGAGAGATAACGATAATCAGTAGCATAATAGCTAATAACAGCTTGAGGCAGCTGGGCTGATAAGAAACAGCCCAGTTGTGGAGGTGGAGCTGGCATAGCCTGTTATAGTCACTTGAAACAGATGGGGGAGTGGGGAAATACTCAGTTTACACCAGTGTGGCTTTTGTCTCTGTGAATGCAGCATGATCAGGAGATGCTAAAGCTCTAATCTTGTCTCCTGGGTACTTTTTACACCCAACTTGAGTGATAGGGAATAGCAGGCTCTAACGGCAGCCCTAAGCCCTGAGGAGATGAGAATTCAATGTCTGGGTGTTTAAGCAGTCAGAGGATTTGTGCATGTGGAAGCAAGAGGTAGTAAAGAACTCAACATCAGATGAAGTCATCCTTATTCCAAGGGCAAGTGTTTCTTCCGTGATTCTTTCAGTATCTCCTACTTTCTGTCTATAATGCACTGATTTCTAAAGCTTTCTGTCTTTTACTGCGGGTCTTCAGCTTCTTGCAGAAGTGGCTGTGGTCCGTGATGGTATGTGGAAGAGAGTGTTCCATGGCTGAATTATATCGCCACTCTGCAGTGAATGTTACTTGATTATCAATGTCCATTTTTTGCAGTTTGCCTCTGAGAAGGAAAAAGTGCACTACTGCCTTAGCTCTAAGCAATATCTTCAATACACCTTAAATCTACTGGCTATCTGCTCCTTATGCTACTCAAGGAAACATGTGGAAATAATCAGATGAGTGAACATATGTTGGTTTAAGGCATTAATAGCATGTCTTTAACTCCTCAGATGTATCTAGATTCAGGGGAAAATTATGAGAACAGCAGGAAATTCAGTGAGTCTTGACTGGTCATTGTGATTTTTTTTTAATCATTTTTAAATGGACAAGCTGTGAGTCTGTCTGTTTAGTGTTATTACTGTTGGGCTTAAAGCATAAGGTATGAGGGTTTCCTCCACACCATTCCCTGCAGTGAATTAATGAAGTTATCGCAGTGCTTTAATACATAGTCAGATTCTCATTTGCTGAATCTTTATAAAGAATAAGTGTCTTGCAGTGAAACTGTACTATTAAAGTAGTAATTTTAGGGAGGGCTAAAGTAACAGCAAGCCCATCATTTTCACCAGGCAGAATTTTGCTGTGTTGAAACTGAAACTGTGGGCTCAGACAAGTGCATTTAGATTAATTTGTAATACTGTTCTCTGTGGTAGATGGGGCCTGGAAAGACCAGAAATGGGTACAAGAGGGATGACCCCAAATTTTTGCTCAGTATTTGTATTTATACCGTCAGATCACTGCAAAATCCTGGCCTTTTTGAAGTCACTGGCAAGACTTCCACTGATATAAGAAGGTTTTTTTTTTTTCCTTGCAGAACATGTTGTCTTTCCCTCTAAATTTCCAGCAGAAAAAACATCAGAAACAAATTTGTGCCAACTTAAGGCCCAGCTGAAAATCAGGATATCTTGTAAGTGGCTTTCTACAAGGACAGTCTTCAGGTGTCTGTCCTGCTGTCTCTATAGGATGAGCCAGTGGGTATCAACATATTGTCTGAGTAACATGTTCCTCCAGCAGCGGGCTAGCCTGCAGAAAGCCTTTGGCACAAGTTCGGAACGATGTTTGGGGTCCAGAACCGAAAGCCATCACTGTGGTCCTTGAGGACCCCTCAGACAGCTCCACATTCAGCACAGAGCTCAGAGTGGGGTGACAGCCCTGACTGATAACTAAGGGCTTATTCTGGTGGCTGGGCGTGTTGCGAAGTGCTTGTCTCTAGATGTGTCATGCACACATCCCCTCTTGCTGCTGGGACACTGGGGACATTGTTGACTCACGAAGGCTATCTGCTGTTCACTCCATCCTTCTTCACTGCAGTGCCCAGGACAGCAACTGGTAGGTCCCCAGTGAATTTTCCCCTCTTAGTGTTAATTTCTTAAAACATGCTTATAAACCATTAGGTATATAGGTGCTGCTTTTCATGCATGCATAGGTGCATGCTTTTCTGACAAAGTGAATGTGTGTTCCCAGCTAAAAACTGCATGGCTAAGCTAACTGGGACCAGTATTTATGGACTAGCCCTAACTTTAGCTTTGCTCCCCATGCCTTCCCAGGCAGACATGCTTGTATACATCATCTCAATGGGAAGAGCATCCTTCAGATTACACAGGCCTCCTTGCTCTTTGGATAAAGCTTCTACAGAGCAGTGAAAGCAGCTGTGTCTAGGGGATATAAATAGACAACCTTTCTGAATGAAAACATGTCTGTCATCTTTAAAACAACAGCATTGAGAAACAGCCCAGGGATATGTGTGACAGATGCCCAGTAACAGATACCACAGGAGCCATCTAGCAGTACTGCCTGTCTGCTGCTGTATCTCAAGTGCCTTTGAAACTAGACAAAATATTTTATTCTGATAGAGGAACCCAGAACAAAATTAAAAATCTCTTATGATTTGAACCAGATGTATTTTAATTACAGATAGAGCTCAGACCTCATCTCATGATCACCAAATCTGACTCTTCATTCCTTCCTGATAGTTCAGGTTGCTTTTCTATCAACACTGTTTTCCTAAATCTTCCCATCAGTTTCTAAGTCTGGTCCAAGAAGGATTTTAAGACATGCTTAGCTCTAATGCCAAGGTATGCAGGTCTTAGAAGTCCTGTTACTTCTATTTGAACTAGACCATATATGTTAGCAATAGCATCTCTTGCATAAACCAAGTAGACAGAAGTTCCTCGGTCTTTTACTGGAAGAAGCATGATTTGGCTATAGAATGCAAATGCTACCAAACCATTGAGTCCAGGAAAATGATGAACAGGTAGTGTTTAAAAACTCTTCTTTCTAGCCATGGGCAAATGAATTATGGAAACAAGATATTAATAACTGCTAGAATTTTCTACAAGTGTACCTTTGTGGTGCTTTGATTTTTGCCTCCATCCCTGGAAACAAGAGCTGTGCTATTCCAGCAGCATTTTGAGGCAACATTTTCACTTCATGAAATACTGGCACTTTTTGCACCCATATTCTAAACACTTTTATACTGAGCCTCTTCCTACTTACCCTGCCACAGCAACACTGGCTGCAGTGGGCTGGGAGTGTAAACACCTTAATTGCTGATTTTCAAACATTTGGCATTTAAAGTTTTGAAGTGATTGATGCAAAAAAACTCTCCAAGGTTATAGAGGCTCGCTCCCCATGTGTTGTCTGTTTTCTCAAATGACACCAATACCTGACAGCAGCTGTGGGAGGTCACTGTCATCCAAACCTGGTATTTTGGCCCTTGGCTTGGCTGTGGAAGAGGCACAAACTACTGTGATTTAATGCTTGATGCATATGCTCTTGCAGGCAAAAATTGTAATAAATCAGCACTGATAAGAAGAGATGCAATAGCTGTGTAGAGATCAACTTCATGGTTCAGTGGAAAGTGTCCAATGGGTATATAAAGTAATAATCTTAGCTATTCCTATATTGTTTTCCATTAAGTTACTTTGTGTCAATACTGTCTACCCCAAACATTTAAAATATCATCAGAAAATTATTATGTCTTCCTGACAATGCATATAAACTATTTATCTGTCTTCTAATTTTTATGGTTCTAGGATTTTTGCCTATAGCTAAGTGATTCAGAATCTTGTAATCAGGAGGTGGTAAACTATTGTATGTAACAGCAAAGCCACTTCAAACATATCAAATACTGTCAAATAATGGTTCGTGTTCTGTGAAGGGGCAGCATGTGTACTCTGTAATGGTTCTTTAAATCCTCCTTTATTCAGTGTAGCAAACTTTGGTCCTACTCTTCTTTCTATAGAAATGACCAGCTGAAAATGAAGTAAAAACTTTATAAAACAAATTAACAAGGGGGGAAAAAAACCCAACCACTGACATTATTTTTGTACTGAGCAGGAATTTTGCTTGTTTCCTATCATGAGCCTCAGTGGTGTTACATTTGCTTAGTACCTGGCAGGTTACTCCATTCAGACTGTGAACTCATGACATGTGGAATTAGAAAACAGGTTTCATCTTGCTGGACTGACTCCACAAATGTCTACTACATGAAACCCAAGCTCTAGCTAGCCCTGCTCAGCTGTGATTCAGCTCCTGCTCCCTGTGGTCTGTAGAGTTAGGCTACAATGCATTTGGTTAATGAGCATGTTTGTGTGCTAATTGCAAGCATCATGATTTGAGTGGGGCTCAGCCTAGCTCTTTTGCTCTGCTTTGTTTTTATCACTGGGAATGCAGAAGGAAAAAAAAAAATATGGCAGAAATTGTCCCTAATTTTCACATCTCTTTTGAACAAAGTGGAAAATGAGGGCAGTGCTGAGCACTGCCCTAACTATAAATATCTTAAAATGAGAGTGGCTTAAAACTACACCTCGGACTTTGGCCTGTAAACTCCAGGCTAGGGCCTGAGAAAACCAAGTTTACTGACTCGTGTCTCAACAGTGCTTGAGTTTCCGAACAAGGTTCTAATGGTAGCAGAGGGAGCATTCATACTGACCTAATAAAGTCCCCTTGTGCTTCTTGTAGGATGGTCATCTACATAGTGTATGAGTGAGAGCTGCTGTTTGCAGCATCTAGTTTCTGTGGTTGTAACATAGCAAAATCATGAGCAACTCTCCACAATAAGTAGCGGTGGACCATCCCTGTGTTAGGTCCCAATGGGAAAATGAAGCTCAGTCTTAAGGCTGGTCATATGGTTACCTTGTGACAGACCTTTCTGCACACCTGTTAGCAACACTTCTTATTTTCCCTTTGCCTGCAAAAGATCCTAGCTTTGATTCTTGGAGAAGTAAATGTTGATTCAAGTCATTTGTTGCTAATGCTAATGCCTGGATACTAGTTTGATGCTGCTTCTGTTGG
This sequence comes from Harpia harpyja, assembly GCF_026419915.1. Lineage (NCBI taxonomy): Eukaryota > Metazoa > Chordata > Aves > Accipitriformes > Accipitridae > Harpia > Harpia harpyja. The sequence continues at coordinate 38,951,530 of NC_068941.1, forward strand.
GAAGGTTTGCTGCAAACTTCAGCACTCATGATAATAGTGTATGTGTGCACTTAGTATACTATAGATTATAGAATCATTTAGGTTGGAAGAGCCCCTTAAGAGTCCAACTGTAAACCTAACACTGCCAAGTCTACCACTAAACCATGAAGGTGTTAGAATTACGGACTGAACTGAATTGGTATGACTGGCATATGGCTGAGATGAGTTTGAGGGTAGTTCTTAAAATCTGTCAAATACTAATACTTGGTTCTTTTCCACAGCAACCTTCCTTGCTTTCTCTCCTGTGATTCTGGGCAGCTTCATCAGTTTAACACTTCCCCTGCATGGTGAGGGAGGCCAGCAAATCTTTTCCCAATTTTGTTAAAGAGCTTCCTGTTCATACTTGGTGAGAATTTTTTTCTTCCCTCTAGATGCAGTTCACACAATCGTATACTGGTTGGGGCTGGAAGGTGACTCTGGGGATTGCCTACTCCAACCCCCAAGCTCAGACCAGAGTCAGCTAGAGCAAGTTGCTCAGGGACATGTCTAGTCAGGTTTTGAGTATCTCCAATGATAGAGACTTCACAACTTCTCAACTCCCCTGGGCAACCTGTGCCAGTGTTTGACCACTCTCACAGGAAGAAAAAAAAGTATGTTTATGTTTAAATGGGATTTCCTGTACTTCCGCTTGTGCCCATTGCCTCTTGTCCTGTCACTGGATAACACTGAGAAGAGTTGGGCTCCATCTTCTCTATTCCCTTCCCCCCAATATCAGATATTCTTACACATTGATGAGATCCTCCCTCAGCTGTCTCTTCTTGAGGCTGTACAGTCCCAGCTCTCTCAGTCTTTCCTTGTATGACAGAGGGTCCAGTCCCTTAATCATCTTGTGACCCATTCTCTGCACTCCAGTAAATCCATATCTCCCTTGTATGGGGACCCCAGGACTGGACCCAGCACTCCATTTGTGTCTCACCAGTGCTGGAGGAAGGATCACTTCCTTTGACCTGCTGGCAATGTTCCTAATGCCCCCGAAGAAGCTGATGGTCTTACTTGTTGCAAGGGCACATTGCTGACTTATGGTCAACTTGGTATCCACCAGGATCCCCAGGTCATTTGCTGTAAATCTGCTTTACAACCACTTGGCCCCCAGCAGGTACTTGTGCATGGGCTTGTTCCTCTGCAGGTGCAGGAGTTTGTGCTTCCCCTTGTTGAACTGCATGAGGCTCCTGTCAGCCCATTTCTCCAGCCTGTCCAGGTCCCTCTGGATGGCAGCGTGACTCTCTGGTTATCAGCCACTCCTCCCAGTTTTGTGTCATCTGCAAACTTGCTGGTGGTAGACTCTGCCCCACCATCCAGGTCATTAATGAAGATGTTCAACAGTATTGACCTCAGTATCGTCTCCTACGGTACACTGCTAGTGACTGGCTTCCAGCTGGGCTTCATGCCACAACTGGACTTCATGATAACAACTCTCTGAGTCTGGCAGTTCAGATAGTTTGCAATCAACTGTCTGTTTATGTAACCCATACTTCATCACCTTGTCTATGAGGATGTTATGGGAAACAGAATTGAAAGCCTACTAAAGCCTACTCAACAAATAAACAGCAACCACTGCTCTCCCCTCACCTACCAAGCCAGTCATCTCATCATTATCAGGCTGGTCAGGCATGCTTGTCCCTTCATAAATCCATGCTGACTACTCCTTCATCTTGTCCTTCTTGTGTTTAGGAATGATTTCCAGGTTTATTTCCTCCATCACCTTCCCAGTGGTCAAAGTGAGGGAGACCAGCTTGTACTTTCCCAGATCTTCTTTCCTGCCCTTCTTGAAGATAGAAGTGACATTTCCTTTCCTCCCATCCTTGGGAACCTCCCCTGAGGACCACAACCTTCCAAACATTAGCAAGAGTGGCCCCACAATCCTACCTGCTAGCTCCCTCAGTACTTGTGGGTGCATCCCATCAGAGCCCATGGACTTAATGTATGTCCAATTTGTTTAAATGTTCCTTACCTGATCCTCTTCCACCAACAATAAGTCTTCCTTGCTCCAGAGTTTCCCACTCATCTCAAGAGCCTCAGATTTCTTAAGGACAGTCTTACCGGTAAAGACTGAGACAAAGACGACTTTGCATACCTCAGTCTTTTCTGTGTCCTTTATCATCAGGTCCCCTACCCCTTGCTAAAACATGTTCCCAAGTGATATCCCTCCTGTAGGCTTATTTTTAAGAAAACATGTAGAGTAACCCCATGAATGTCACCCAAGCAATTTGTATTGTCTGTACAGCTGTTGGGCAGCAGTACAGCAAAGCACATGAATTATTCCTTTGCTGTCAATAGCATTACTCATGTCCCCAAAGTTAAGAACGTATTTAAAAGCTTTGGGAAATAGGCCTTTAATTTCTGTCAATGTGAAATGCTTGAAACACAATCTGCTGCTATTTAAATCTTGTCTGAGACATCTACAGAGTACAAAATTGTACACATTCAAAGACCAATTTAAAGAATTGCTGCTAGCAAAGGAAAATGGTAGAAAATAAGAGAACAGCTAAAAGCGGTGATTTTAAAGAGGTCTAGGAGCTGGACCGGACTGATGTTCTCATGTGTGGTATACATTTTGCAAAGCTAGATGTGTTTGGATGCATTTTGAAAGGGGCTGTATAAAGCCTGAAACACTGATCTAAAACACAGAAGACTTAAGATATGCAGAAAAAATTAAACTCATCTCGGCCCTGAGCACCTCCTTTCCTCAGATAAGGAGTTGCCTTTCCTATGTGCACTGACACTTTAAGCTACAGAAATTCAAGTCTTGGTTTTATGGGGTCTCAGATGTTTTCCTTTAAGCCCGGTAACATAAAGCATACTGCTGAGTGTCTTGCTGAGTGTGCCAGTCCAGCATCCTTGGGGACTCTTCTCTGTTTGTGTATCTTGGCCCATTCCTTCATTAGCCTCTCTGCTGGGGCACACTGTTCTTGATTTTAATGGCATCTTTGTACAGGGTAGAAAAGGAGTTTAGCTGGTTCTTGTAAATATGACTGATCTGGAAGTCAGAAATGAGTGTTTTCAACTTTGTGATACTGCTGACATAATTTCACTTCTCAGAGTGGAGGAGTTGCCTTTGTAAATTGTTTCCAGCAAGAGCTGTGTCTTTGCACAGTCTCTGCCCCACTGGGAACCACAGCTTTTGCATAATCTGCTACTTTGAGAGTAATAAGTCAATTATTGTAATGGGACCAAGATCACAAGTCCCTATTCTGAAAAGCAGCAGAGCGGCTACCACGTGCCAACAGGGTAATCAGTGCTGGCTTTTGAGAACAGCTCTTCCCAAGAGATTATAGAGATGACAGCCTGACCTCAAGTTGTTAAGGGCTCTATTGTAAAATGGAGAGATTAGTTTGACTTAGATTAGCCCTGACAGATTTCGACCTCTCTCTTTGCATCCCTCTTCCTGAAATTATCTTTGAAGTCTCAGTGAGACTTGGTGTAACAAGGCTTGTTGCTACTTAGCATCAGTCTGCTGTCTTCTGTCCTCTCCCTGGAGCAGGTCTGTGGGGACACATAGAAGAGCAGCTACACTGAGGTCAAACATGAGCTGACACAAAAATGCAGGTTTTCAATTTTTGCAAGTACCCTGAGGTTCCCTGAGATGAGGAATATGAAGAAAACATAAGCATTTAATATTGTTCATCTAGGTATACTTTTACTTGATTAACATATGCATTAATAGTGCTATCAATAGCACCATCTACTGCCTTCAGGATAGCAGGACACAAGTTCTGCATTATAACAGCAGAGATGAGTAGTGAAATGAGAAAAGGGTGTCTAAAAAGGCTGTTCTCCTCACCTCCTGGCAGCAGTGGTGCTGGAGAGCCACTGTATCCACCTGTGTTCACAATGCAGGCAATCTGCTGGAAGCTGGTATGGCAAACCTCTGTCAGTGCTTTGCAGAACTGTTTTCAAGCTATTGGGGCCCTCTTTTCAGATGTGCGTCACCAATGCATCCCATCTGAATTGGTAACAAATACCAGGAATATTATTTCTCCCAGCACTTTGCCTAGTCTCCTCCGCTTGCCTTTGTCAGTCTTTAAGCCCATTTGGGAGCCAGCATCACCTTTGCATCCTCACCACCAACTCACTGTATCTGCCTCTCTGCAAGGCCATCTCAACATGATTTCCTTTCTCACCTCCCCAAGATAGAAGCTGTGGATGTTCACGAACCTTCGTTATGAGACTAAGCCAGGAAAGAGAATACAGATGAAGAGACATAGATATGGCTGACCCAAACTAAAATCATGAGCTGATACAAGCCATTGTGGGTTTTATTAACCATACAACGTACATGTTCAAATAGGAGACCATAACACAGCACATAGTCTCAACAGCTGCCTGAGCATCAGGGGATGACAAGGTCCCCATCCTTCGCACAGGTCAGATTAATGGTGATCTGCATATGGTGCAATCTTTAATTTCTTTTCCCCTCACAGGATACCATAAGACTTTGGACCTCTTGGCTCTGTGGAGCCATAATCTCTTATCTAGTCTGTGAAGAGGGAGCTTTATTCCAAAATGAGTGTTATGGAGGTTCCTGGATGCTCCAGCTCCACCCCTGGGATTTGATTATGGAAAGGAACCACCTTATTATTCACTCCAGATTTACCCCCTTGTCAAAAGGAACAAACTTTTCTTGTTCCTTTGTTTGGCCTTTTTTATGTTGTTCCAGGACAGGATGTCTCCCTTAGAAATCTAATTTTTTTTAAGAGGAATTCAATTTCTCACGCTGTTGCCAGTTGCTCTCCAGCATTCAGAGCCACTGCTCTGCCTCAGGGAACTGAAAGGAGAAAAAAAAATCATAGGCAAGGAAAAGAATAATGAGAAGTGGCCAGCATCAACATGGGAATGATGAGTACCGGGGAAAAAGCAGTTGTTTCCAGTACTGCACAGCCAAGGACACCTGGGATATGGACAGGGATTTTCAGGGGCAGTCTCTGGTGTCTGCAAAGGGGCAAGCCAAATTGCCTACCAACTCTGCAGGAGGGCATGAAAAATACCTCTTTCCCCTTCCTCAGCCAGCTGTAGGAACCTAATGTCTCTGGGGCTCCTAATCATCTCCAGTCTCTGGCAGAAACCAACAACTGGGTTCAGCAGTGACTGTGGTTAGGGTCAAGGGCTTGGATGGGATGAACGGAGAGATTGACCCCTCGTGCTCCTCTGACTGAATCTTCTGCAGCAAATAAGCCAGCCTGATAGCCTGGCATAAGGCTCAGGGTCAGACACTCAGCAACAAAAATGAAAACACTCCTTGTGGCGAATTACCATGGGGTTCTCTGGAGAAAAATATTGTGTGATCATGTCATTAAAAGCTGTATAATGGTGCATCTGCCTTTGGGGTCAAGTTAAAGCTTGTACAGTACAGACAGACCTCCTTATAGCTCCTCCTCAGTTCTGAGTGTTTGGCTATGCAGATTAAATAGTGTTCTTTTGCTGCAGGATTTGGGGGTGTTTTATAAATTTATGGCACGAGAAAGTCAAGTGACAGCGGTTTAAAGATATGCTCAACAGAAAACTAAAAAAGAAAAAACAAATCCAAGCAAAAAAAACTAAACAAACAGTTGAACACATCAGTCCTGTCTGGATTTGAAGATTAGATAGCTTCACAGCTAATATCAAACAGGAGGGGAAGAAAAAAAAAAAAAGGGCTTACAAGACACTCAGGACCGTGTCTGAATATTAATTATGAAGCTGACTTAAAAACTGAGATGCTTCCATGGAGATGCTTCTATTGGCTTAATTGTAGTAATAGTCTGATGGGGTAGCAGTGATGCTGTGAAAGAGCACCTTAGTCCATGGGAAGGTCAGGAATCCTACTTGTACTAGTCAATTAATTGGCTAACCTATGATTTCGTGTTGCTAAAACATTGACAAGTGCTTGTGGAGTATTTTGGCACTGCTAATCACTGCTGAAGCACTTGGGTATTCACTGCAGGCAATAGGATGCAATTTTACCATTGAGTAGCTCCTGGGCTTGGCAAGACCTCACTTCCCATGCCTCCCCAGGCTGCACCTCCCTTTCCTCCCCATCAGCATACACAGTATATTTTTCAGCTTAGTGCCTTCCTCCAGCCCCTCTGCTGCTGTCTCACCAGGTCATTAATCACAAATGCATCTAATTGGAATTCTTCTGGGACCTGTTAGCCTTCATGCCATTAATTTGGCTTCCCATGAATCGGGGTGGCTTGAAAAAGGGGATTTCCCCCCTGTGGCCCTGAGCTGGCAGGCAGAGCCCTGGTGCCCCTCTCTCCTCAGGAGAGGGTTTGCTTTCAGTGCCCTGATGGGTGCATGTTTCTGTCCATTGCCAACTTCTGTAAAAAGCAATTGACAGCAAAAATCAGCCTGGTTGCCGCAAGGCAAACTCCAGGCCCTTTCTTTGTACTCCTGGATGGGTGAAAATGTCTTCAGCCCATTGGCAATGAGCTGTAAGTTTTCTCTGAGACTCGCTGTGCTGATAGTGAGGAGGGATCTTTTTTTCCACCCCCCTCTGAATAGTGGAAAGGGAAGAAGTTGCTTGGGTAGGGAGAGAATAGAGAGTAGGTTGGGCAAACCCATGAGGTTGGATAGATGAGGACATGTGCCATCATGTGCTGTAATCCAGCATGAAAACAATTATTAGCAAGTATTCACAGCAGACAATGACCTACAGAGACCCATGAAAATGACCTTGTTTCTGCTTCGTCCTCTTCTGAATCCTTATCTTGCTCTAAGGGGACTCATCAAGACAGATCCCAAGGAGGTGAGTGTGCAGTGAGCTCCTTCAGCAAGTAGTGCATGTCAACGCTGCATCCCTGTGCTGGGTATCATGTACCTCTGTATGCCATGTTGGCTTTTTAGTGTTGGTTTAGCATTCACAGTGCTAGTGCTGTTGTGTTATATGCACCTATAGGGTACTTGAATTCATACTTCTGGAACAGAATTCTTTGGAGAGTCTAAACCCCTCTGCAATTCCACCACTGTCTTTGAAAATTGGTCTAATACCACCAGCAATGGGTACCCCTTGCTAACTCAGAGTGCTGAGTTGAAATGTCAGAAGGACATTTGTGTTCCTGTCTCTGCTCAGTTTCGTGGTGTGCTGGGTTGGTGATGGGCAGCAGTAGTTGCCCTCTGGGGAGCCAGAGCCATGGGTGGCCATTGCTTTAGGTGTTCACAGGGCATATTCTCTTCCTACTAGTTTCCCCCTGAGTTGCAAATGAAGCATATGGAGGTCTTGGTAGAAGGACACTGCAGGATCCTTCTATACCTTCACTGTGAAATGGGAATTGTGCTCCTTTCCTGTCATGGTGAATACAACTATTCAATGAAAGTGGGCTTTATAATTGTGGTGCCCTAAGGTGACAATTGTTTCATCCACATCCAAGCTATACTGTTTCCATTGACCTTGTCTGGTGCCTGCATGACCCTCAATACCCCTATGGGCTGTGAAACATAAACAGAATTATTTGTGCATGGAGACTTTCCTGTCTCTGCTGAGGACAGGCACAGCAAGTGGCAGCAATCCCCACTGCTTTATGTTCCCTTTTATAGGCAAGGGTGCTGCGACTCCAAATCATTAGGCACTGTGTGGGAGAGATACAGTAAAAATGACCTTACAGCCTCTCTGAGCCAGCACAGACACTAAATCAGTTGGCAGCTACAGCAGGAAGAGAAGGCTGTGGGAAAAAAAACACAAGGGTAAATCAGAGCAATCAATCATGTCTGAGTCAAATCTGCGCACGTCCTTTTTTGTTCGGCCAGGCTCTGACAAGCGGGGATGCACTGGAGAAGAGCTGCTGTCTCCACTGCTTCCCACAGAAATTCCCAGGCATAGAGAATCCCCTTTCTTTCTGCAGCAGGAAGCACACTGTGTGTGTGTATATGCACACAGGCAAGCTTTTATTGACTAGCTGACAGTGCAAAGAAGCTGGGGTGCAACCCAAAATTATGGATCCTACTCGGAACAATTCCTGAGCTGTGGGCAGTATGGGATCACGAAATGAATCTGAAATCTGTGGCTGAGCACGCCTTGCACGTCTTGCTGATAATCAAGCTTTTTAAATGCTGCGTGAAAGAGCTGAGCTGAATTCTGTGCTAACTCAAGCTTGTTGAACTACATTTCCCAAGACACTTGTAGGTGGCAAAAATGTGGAAGACCTGTCAGAGGATGTATCTTCTCCAGGAAGAAACTTTGTTATTCCAGATGCATAAGACATACAGAGTTCTGTGTGACTCACAGGATGAGTGAGCAGGCAAGTAGGAGAGAAAGGTTCTGCTGCAGTGGATAAAACTTCATTTCTTCTTAAACAGAACTATTTCGTAATGGAATCATTGAAAAACAGGCTCTTCAATCCCATTTTTTTCTTCTTTTGGAATAGAATTACTTTTCACATAATTACATGCTTTTTACTGTAGCTTGGGTTCCTGAAATGCCTCTTGTTTTGTCCCACACAACCCTTGGCTGATTTATTGAAAACAATAATTTATTGTTATTATTTTACCCTTTCATTCAGCTTTATTCCACTGCAAAGTGGTGTTTGAGTTTTCTACGGTCAGGTTCATCATATGGTTTACATAATTGCAGAACTCCCTGCTCCAGCCTGGCCGCTGTCCAAGTGTGTCGGGTCACTCGCTGCCCTCTCCTCTTGCAGACAGCCCATGGAAAGGCAAGCTGGCAGAAGTTGGACGGGCCCTCTGCTTCCCTCACCTGGTCATCCTTTATTGTCTGTCTTGCCAAAGGTTTTTGGCACTGAAGAAACAAGGAGACGAGGCCAGTCCCCAAGGGGTTTACAGTCCAAGCAGATGTTAGCACTCGGGCTTCTTGAGAATTTCCAGATGAACTATTTTTCAGTGGAAAACAGCTTCTTGGCTAAATGAGCATGTTTGTGGAACGCGTCTGCTTCCCATGGATAAGCCTTCTTTTGCTGAAAAAGGGAAAGTCCAAAAATCAAAAAAACTTCAGTTTGGAAACTCAGTTCCTGTAAGACTCTGACCTGGGGTTGCCATGTCATGTGTCTTTCCCTACTGAGCCTCCCCTTGGACCACGGACAGGAAAAAAATCTGCTGGGTGCCCAGGGCTGCTTCCTGCTGCAACAGCACACCCATCGCATAATCCATCTTCAGACTAGTTAGGTTTCTTGCCTTTACTCCTCCATCCAAAAAGCTACTCCAGAACTTTGCTAGCTTTTCAATATTTTTATTATTTCCACCCTAAAATTATTCACTAGCCATGTGTGTCAGTTTGCCTTTTTGCTAATGTTGTTCCATGCATTATAGCTCTCTCCTCTCTCTGGTGTTTACCTCTACTATGTTGTGGCAGTAAGCAATCATATTTGTTTTCAGTCCTTATTTTGCAACATCAAACTGAATTTTCTCCTCTCTATTTCATCCTACTAGTTCTTTTCTGCACTTGTCTTCATTTAAATTAATCTCTCATGGAGCAGGACTGAACACAGCACTGCAGATGAGCTTATGCCTGTGTCTCAAACAGCGGAATTGATATTTCTTTGATTCAGTTGGACAGACATCACATCACAGATCCTAGGATATTCACCAGGGTTCGTTATCATACTGCAGCCAAAGCAGGTCTTAGACTTCCAGCTAAAGCAAAGGGTAGGAGCAAGAGTCAACTGGTCAGAATATTAATGAGATGTGGTGGGGGAATTTCAGAGCTGAAATAAATGATTTTCAGCCAAAATGGCATGTGATAACATTTTACAAAAAAAAAAAAAATCAACATTTTCTTCTGAAGAAAACTCTTTCCCTGACCACCTCTGCTGAGCTCCAGATCTCTCCTTGGTACTAGCTTTCAGGGCAGTGAACAAGCCCAGTAAAGAAGTCTGTAAAACCTGGACAAAATCAGATTTGCAAAACTTGCCTCTGGTGTGACTCTAAGTTTTGCTTGGCTCCAGGATGCACAATCTTCAGCCAGAACAGGTAATCAATGTCTTTGTTACAGTTGCATTTTGAAGGCCATTTAGAGGAGTTCAGCTGGGATGTTGACTTTTACAGTAAATCAACTTGTCAAATGCCATTCATTCTCAAAGTGCTTATTTTACACACTTGGTAAATGCCTGATAAATTAAAAATATAACTAAAAGCAACTCATAGGGCAACGACAGCCAACACAAGATCTTCCTCCTTATCCTCTGTGGAGCAGCTGGATAGCCACAATAAGGCCTCAGAGCTTTACCATGAAGGTTGGCTTTTGCTTTCCTTGTGGGCAACGACAAACTCCTGACAGACCAGAGATTCCTAAAGCAAGGTTAGATTTAATGCAAGTGTTACATGTTTGCACCATGGAGACTAAGTGCAAATTCCCTCCTGAGTGGTTTTCATCTCCAGTGCCCAAATCCTGGCTTGTGGGCTTCTCTGCTCATACAAATTAACAGGGGAGGATTCTTTAGCAGTATCAAATGTGTCTCTCTGCAGGCTGGTACTCAGAGACTTTTTTGTTATTTACATAGACTTTTATTTTCAAGACAACAGCAAAAAACACCAAATGTGTACAAGTTTTATTTAGGCCCAGCCCACACATTTCTCTCCTATTGATCATGCTTTACTTCACCTTGCAGTAAGGGACATGTAATTTCTGTTGCCTCTTTGGCTTGGCTCTATGATTCACAGCCTCTTGTGAGGCAACATCTGCTCATAACACACCTTTTGCAATGTTCAAAGCCAGTAAGAACAAAGTTTTCTGACAAACTAATAGAAACTCATAGCCACAGTCCAGTCTGGGTAAGAGTTCACAATATTTTGAGTTGGGAGACATGTGCCAGTACTATTTTCCCCCAGTTACACTTCAAAGGGGGTGAATTACTCTGATCATAATTTGCCAGCTGGTGCCTCATCTTTGAGGCCACCAAGTTCACTTGCAACAGTCAGGGCAAAGGTCCGTGTTTTGTGGCTATGTTTCCCTCATTGCAAAATCCTCAGCAGACAAACTGAATAGTTTTGGCAGATTTTGAGGGGGTTCTGAGTGTTAGTTGCATCAGCAAAATCAGGGAAGTCTCCAGCGATGCTGGGGAGTAGCTGCTTTGAAGGGAGAGCCTGGGCTTTTACATCTGTAGTGCAGAGAGGCAATGAAAAACAGAAAGTTACTGAAGAACAGAAAATCCTGAGTGTTGTGCGCAGCTAGCCCTGCTGCCTTGTATTGCTTTCATTGCCAGCCATCTCCTGGGCAGGCAGCAGTGGGGACATAGCTGCCAGCTTTGCCTGAGAAAGGGCTGTGAGGTTAAGCTCACACACATAACAAATGAAATTTCCAGGCAAAAAATTAACCTGGTCTCCTGCATGTAGCTCATCACTGGAAGATGAACATTTTTAATATGAAATATTGGCGATATTTCCCTTACCAAAATATGATAGCAAAAGCCACATTTATTGCCCTCCCATTTTTTCTTCCTTTCCACTGTTCATCTCCCTGGGGAATCCTGGAAACTCTTCCCTGCTTTCTGACAGTTGCCTGGAGTGACTGGCACTCCTGAAATAGCAGCAGCCCACAAACATTGGGCTGTGTTGCAAACTTTTCAGAAAGTTCAGCCCAGATTCAAGAGCTTGGGTTCTCTTTTCAGTTAATTTAAGTCTAAATCTTCGCTTCTGGCTAAGGTTGCCTCCTTACCATGTGTTAGCTAAGCTCACACAATATTGCCCAGTTCACAGCTGAATTCTAGTGGGGTCTTGATCCCTCTAAACCAGGGCTCCTGGCCTGCACTGGGCATGGAGGTGTAGCCAGACACAGTGGCTGGGTTATGCTGGTTTTCTAGGTCAGAAAATACAGGCTGAAATTTTTGAAGACTTTGGAATAGGGTAGACATCCTGCTAATATCCTCAGATGTGTGTCTCAACAGCAGCACAGGCTCCCACACTGATCTTGTCCCATGGGGATCCTACATGTCTTTAAGCATGCTGCAGTCCTGCCAGCTGCTGCCTGGACCTGCCTGGTTTTAAAAGTGTGTGCAGGTTTCACCAAGCATCATTTTTAGGACCATAGAGCTCACTATGGGATAGGGTAGCAATGCCATTCTCTCTCCTTGTAGAGCTGTTGATCTTTAGCAGTTTAATTGCTAAAGTTGACTCACAACCTGAGGTGGGGGCTGAGGTGGGGAGAGAAAGAGGGGAGAAACATTGCTTATCTGTTTGTAAAGCTCATCACTATTCTCACAGGGTTTCCAATGAAGTATTATTATTCTGCTGTAGGCTTGTTAAATTTTTTGGCGCTCTGACCTTCCCATGCCTCCGTATTTTAACTGTTTCCTTTGCTTCTGAGTTCTTTATAGAACGTCCCAGCAGCTGATGTTGGATAAAACACACAGCTCTCTATAACGTTTGGGACACAACACGCTGCGCTTCCCTGCTCTGGGTCAGTGTGACCACATATATCACCCAGCTTAAGTACTAACCACCCTGAAATATGGCTTTCTCAGAGGTGAAACAATCTGTGCAGTGGGGGTATTTAAATGTGTATGCTCGAAGTGAGACACCCACAGTCAATGAGTGTATCGAGACTGCCACAGCAGTGGTGTGCCAATGGCTCCACTGTTAATGCTCGGCTGGTTTCTTGGTTGGTTTTGTAGCCCCTAAGATTTTCCTTCCCAAACTGATAAGTACATTTAAAGATCTGTCTGACAAATTAGACCTGCAAAAAAATAAAGGGAAAGAACTTTGGTAAAAGTATATCACCAAGGTCAGAAAATACTTCCCTAAAAGCTAAGGAGAAGAAAAAAGTCGGGAATTGCCAAGCAGTCTACCTCCAAAATAATACTGGATGGTTTTGATGTACTGTGCCCTGTGAAAATGTAACGTTATGTAATCATCAGCATCAGTTCTCACTATAACCTCTAGTAACTAGAAACTGGCTTAAGGGAGAAACAGTGTGCATACAAACCTCCTAACAAGGTTGTCTGCACAGTCCGCGCATGCAAGCCCCAGTCAAGAAGGCTTTGCTATGCAAACAAAGGACTAGTCTCTCAAGAAAGTGCCTTCTAGAAAAATGGACCTATTCCCTGTTCTGATCTTCACAGCAGCCCACGCCTCTTACCTCCTGTTTTACTTCTAGCCCTGATCCAAAACATGCCAGCAGTCTATGAAATTAATGGACTTAAGCTCAGGTCTCCCCTGCTAAGACGGGATTGAGAAGAGGATGTTGTTCCTAAAGCATGGCAAGCAGGTTTCCTAAACGGGTTGGCACAGTGCTGGAATGGAGACCCTTTCTACACCAACCGAAAGTCTTTGGAATGCAATTTTGCTGAGATTTTAGAAAGAAGTATGTTATTTTTTTTCTTTTGATGAAGACAGGGTTTTCCTTGAGCCCCTCTTATTGATGTGGCAGGAGAACTGGAGGCAGGGGACCCGGTGTGAGATTAGAAACTGCATGACATCACTTACCGAGCCAAGACGACATGCCTTATGCATCCCTGCTGGTTGGCTGGTTGTGAAACTGCGGTTACCCTAGCCCACAAGGTGTAACTCTTTTCCTGCCTTGCAACCATTCCTTTTGCCACAAGATGGGGATATAAGCACGAGTTTAGGCCAGGTATGAGCAGGCTTCTTCCCTTGCAGGAATGAATGTCCGCGATCCTTGCCCACTCAGGGACCTCGGTTTGTTGCTATTATTTGGAGCGTGCATGCTGGCAAGATACGTTAATTCATAAATAATAGCTGGTGGTCTGCTTTGCTGTTATTGAGGGATGCCTGGGTCTGAAACAATTCTGTTTCTTATCTTTGTTGAAATTAAAACTTCTCTGTGATGTAGTCGGCCATAAACGATTTGAGCTCCTGCAACTCCATGTCAAATTTTAAATCATTGCAGCGATAGTAAGAGGCAAACCTCTCTCTAAAAATATCGGTGTGAATTTATGTCACTCAGTAGAGATTAGTGAGCTAACGATTAGTCAGCTAATAGCTGACTAGTGATTTATTCAGCTAAATCAGTTCTAAACTTACATAAGCTGCTTTATTTTCTGTTTCCAACTTCAAGAGTCATCAAGTACCCACAAGTGTTCCATCCCAAGTGGCCAAGGGAAGAAATCCAGGCTAAAATGTGGCTGGGGCAGGCCCTTGCCCTGCAGATGTGATGTTTAGCTGGCAGTGGTTGGCAGCTTGGCTGAAATGAGTAACAGGCTACATTTCATAGCATAGTAACGGGCAGCCCCTAGAAGGTTTTGGTAGAAAATGTCACATACATGTTTTCTTTATGTTGCTGTAATGAAGCCTCCCATTTCTTCTGAGCTAAGGGCAAGTGTTTATCATACTCAGCCATTCATTTAGCCAGCATTTTCTTAGGTCTTGCATAGATACAGGGGGTTGAAAGGGACTTGAGCACCCAAAATCCCATCTTGCATCATCCATGTTATGAGGTGATACATCCTTTCATCACCAGTTTGGGACCACTGATATCTTTGTGAATAGCTCTGATCACTCTCACAGGTCTGCTCCAGGAAGTGGGAACTCTACAGAGATCAAACACTGCAGCACTTTGATGAAATTTGTGTTTACAGTTATCTGGGGGGAAGGAAAGCAAAGAAGGAGAGGAGACAAGAGGAAGAAAATGAAACTTCAAGTACCAGAAGCCATAAACCTTAAAAAACCCCTCCCACACATACCCCCCAAAAATACTACATCAAAATGTAGGTACTGGACATGCTTCATTGTTTACCTACAATAAAAAATAATTTATTTATAAATTATTTTCCTATTTATCACCACTGATTATTTCTGTGCTTTCTTTTACTGTTTATACAATGAAGTACTCATCGTTCAGAATATTCTACGTTCAGAGAAGCCGCATGTAGTAATGAGTGACTCCAACAAATGTTGACTTTTTCTGAAGGAAATTTTGTATAAATAAAGTAGCATGTCATAGATAACAAGATAATGTTGGCAGCAGAACAACATTATTCAGGCTTGATTAAACTGTAAATTGTGTTGCAAGAACAAGAATTTGGTTTTTTTATGTTACAATCATAACTTTCATATCAGATTTCTCCTTCTCCCTACATCCTCCCCTGCCTTGAAGGGCAAAGGTGATGTGAAGACATTCAAAATTATCCTGCCATTTCTGTAGGGTTTACATTGGAAAAGAGCCACGCAACAAAGCCCTGCCCCATCTGTCAGTGAAAGAGCTCTCAAAAACGCTGGTTTTAATCTTCTGTCCTCCATGTGCTGGTGGCTTTTGGTATTTCTCCATTTGGACAACACAATGAAATGAAAGCAAGCTAGTCCCCTTCACTTTCTGGTTTTCATGCAGAAGTGCAAGGTAGCCATGTATTTGTTCACGAAAGCAAGCAAGCAAACAAAAAAAACCCATTTACATTAGTTTTAGATATTTAAGACCTTTAATCTGTTTACAAGAACAACATCCTGGGGAAAGTCATCCTTCTGACTCTGAAACCCAGTGTATTTTGGTCTAGTGTTCCTGAAGGGCAGGCACTATCATTAACAAGCAAAGATATGCAGAAAGCTGATCAAATTGGAGCCAGTGGGGGAGAAAGCAGCATTTTGCCTGCCTGCTTGGAAAAGTTAGTTTGTTTATTTATTTATATTTATTTTGTGTCCTGTGGGCACCTGGGGGAGTGGGATGCAGGGCCCTGCTGCTAGCCCTGACCGCTGGCAGGCTGAGCCCAAGTGCTGGCACCATCGCCAGCCTCTGTGCATCTTTCTTTGTAACGCAGGTGTAGGCTATGTTACTGAGGAGTAAAATCCTCAGGAGCGGTTTGGCTGCAGGGCAGCCTGCACTGCATTTAGGCAGAAATTGTGTAACACTCTTTGTGCTTTTAGTCTCCCACATACGTTTAACAACTACCCTGATTTTTAGTATGACTTCATGCAGGCACAGCGATTTGCCTGGGCAAAAGTTAAGTGCTGTAATGTAGTATTGGTTTGGGGAGGGGGGTGACATTTCTGTGTTGTGCTACAAGCAGCAGCACTCCTGTTCCTGGTACTCCATTGCTGTTTTAAAAATCCAGCTTTGCCTGGATCATAACCTAAATTATCACACAGTCCTGCGATGGTACCATTTCTCTGCACAGCGAAATTACTTAGATCACCAAATCCTCAAATGTCAAACAGTTTTGCATGGACATGTTTAACTTTGTAATTAGGTAAGCCTGAAGAAGCTTGGTATTATTTTAAATAATTTTGTAATTAGTATGACTGTCTTCATCTCATTGATTCAGTAGGCTGATAACCCCACTGCTTAAGTATACATTAATTTTGTACTCAGCTATTTGATAGCTCTTTGTTTTTCCTTTTTTCCTTACCCCTATAGTTGTATTTTACTGAGCCAAAGCAGTTCAGTAATACTTCAATACTTCACACAGATGTCTTGATCAAAGTGAATCACATGCTTTTTATTGCATGCTTTTTTTTTTTTTTTAAAGAATAGGTGTCTTGTTATTGCTTTTTGGATGAGAAGTTCCGGTTAGTTACATAATGCTAGAGAAACCTATCAGCCAGATGCGTAGGTCTGGCAATTTCCAGCTGCTATTGCATGCTTCTTGATTTCTTCATCTGTCTCCTCTCACCTGCAGCTGCCAGGTCTTACACCATGCTGGACACCGGACTATGCCCCATATTTAGTTGGACTGGCCTTCTCATGAGTGCCCTGGAAGGTCACGGCAAGTGTCCTGCGGCTGGCTATTAGGGCTAGCCAGGAGAGAACAGAGTAATGTTCAAGGATGCCAGAGCTGGCAGTAGACATTTCTTTCACAGCAGCCTGCTTTTATGCGGGCTGTTGTGAAATGAGTGCTGAATTCTGATGTCACAGTGGAAATGATGAATAATAGTCAGGTTAAAGCAACATAATTGCATAGCAGAGATAATGGGATTATTCACAGAAGTGGAGTCAGGAAGTTCCTTTGAACTTCTAACACTACCCCAGCTGTTCTTTCCCTCTGGGAATGTTGTTTCAACATCTGACGTTAAATGCCTTATTTGTAAACAAGCAGAAGGGAAAAAAAATTTTTTTTTTCCTTTCTTGATTCATTGCATGATTTTATTAGCTGTTACGTGGCATTAGAGAGTAGATGATGGAGGTGTGTATCTCAGCCAGAGAATATATTCAGTTGGCCCCCCTTGAAAGAAAGGCATGTTAAAAAGCCATCAGGCACTTCTTGCACACAGATCGTAACTGGGTAGCTGAGAACTATAAGAAACAACTGTGTGACCAAAGGTAGGCAGGCGTGGTATGTCATAAAAGCTAGTGATACTCAACTTGTGGGTCTCATAGACTTTTTATCAGTCTTTCACAATGCGTTTGCTCTGATTTGAGCTCTCATGGCTCTAGACATATTTATGACAAGTTGCACAAATGTTCATCCTGCAGTTGTACTGCCCATGCAGCATAAAATTCCTCAGGAGTAGAAAAGGGAAGAGACAGTGGTTTGATGCAACACCTTAGCCAGAGAACATGAAATGGCATAATGAGGATCTCATACAGATGTGTGCTTTTTTGTTGCTGGGTTTTGGGAATTTTTTGTTTCTCTGTGACAGGCATGACTGCTTCTGATTTTTTTGTTTTCTAAGGGTTTTTCTGAATTGCTTACAGGAAAACAGTGAAGGTTTCCTGAGTAGGGTGCAACCTACAGTCAAATACTACAGCACATCTTGGCTGAATTCTGTGGTGCCAGAAGTACCTACTGGTGTTCCCCATTCATCACACCTTTCTTTTGAACAGTCATCCTGAAGGGCGGTGGTTCAGTGAAGGGAGAGGAGGAAGATCAGGATATATAGAAACATGTCTCTGTGGGAAGGGTGGAAGGTGCAGGAAGGAATCCACTTACTTCTAGGCTGGGGTTAAGGAAAAGTTCAGGTAAATCTTATTCTGCCCTGCACAGGAGAAGCTGGCCCTGTGGGGTGCTGATGAGGAAAAGTTAGGTGGGGACAAAGGCACTGAGGAAGTTTCAGTCCGGTTTCCATTCTTCTGCCACACAGGAGATGAGTCTGCTGGCCTTCAGCTCTCTCAAGACTTCAGGCAAGTACGGGAAGTGTCTATAATAACCCAGAGAAAAGTTACCAGCATGTCACAGCCCCAGGTGCTCCAGTGACTTAACGGAAGTGTGACCTTCCCGGCTCTGATGTGCTGTGGTGGAAAAATACTGTACTCCAGCCAGAATACTGGGTTTGGGGCTGCTCCCGCTAGCGCTTGTCTTCTGGTGTTGCTTTTTATAGAATGAGAATGTACCTGCTGCCTCTCAACATACATTTATAAAAGCCTTAATGCCGTAGCTACTGTTCACTGTGGGGTCATGTCTGAACTCTTCACCCACATAGTCTCCAGGGAGTTGCAGTTTCTCATCGTTCACTCTCCAGATTACAGTTTGAAGCATGCCATTGGGTTTTACTGCGAAGCTGCAATTAGGACTAAGAAGAGAGCTGTGTGTGATTTATGTGCAAAGCATGTTAGAGGCTTACAGTAAAGAGGGAGATAGAGGAGGAGGAGGATGTTACATCAGCTCACTTTGAGAGTCCCATAGTGGACTTAAAAGGAAACACTAATGCCATAGTCTAACTTTCAGTTGTAAACTCGCAAACTGGGCAAGTAGTCATCTGAGGTCAGTTAGACTGGCTTAGAGAGGAAACAGAAACTGAGTATGAAGGAGATTTTGACTGCAGTACTTAATAAAAAATGAATTGTGAATGAAAACTTGAATCAGCAGGTAACATTTTCCCTCTGATGGAGAGCTCGATAAAAAGGTCTTCTTCCTCCCTTTTTCTCTACTTGGACAGACTTTCTTTTGTCCCTGTACCAGAGGCAGGTATTTCTGAGAGGCACTTCCAAAGACCTTCGCTCCTACTCAAATGCCAAGGCCCTGCTGAGCAATGCTTGCATCTGAGCAGATACAGAAATAAACATGTGTGTACGCGCTTTTCTTCCACAAAAAAGGGTCAAACACTTGAAACACCGCAACTCCACAGTTCTGTTTTGAAACGTGCTTTAAATCTCTAGGAAAAACACTGCTTCCAGCCTGTGGTGTCCAGGAGCAGGGTGCCGGGGGAAAGAATTCCTCTTCCCGCCGCTGCCATGACGTGACTGCGAGCAGTTGCTAGCTGTGTGGGGTGTCCTCCCCCTCCCCTTTTCACTTTAACCTTTCTCTTATTTCACCAACATACCCTCGATGGAAGATCACAGGGGGAGCATGTTTACACCGCTTCACACTTTCTAAATTCAGGCCCAGTATTGCACTGCGTTGTGCTCTGCTGGGCCCTGGCACGCCTGGCTCTGCCGTCGGAGGGAGGCTTCCTTGGCACGGGGGTTTGTTGTTGCCTCGCCGACTTGACTCCACACGACGCTGGCCGGCTCTGGGTTAACCTTTAAGCGTGCGAGGGCAGGAGACGCTCGCGATTTTCACCACAGCCCCGCTAACGTGACGCGGCTGGAAGCGGGTTTTGTGGTGACAGTGTCAGCGGCGGCCCGGTTCTGACCGAGCCCAGGCTCTCACACAGGCGGAGCGTCTCCTCCTCCCGCTCGGCGCCAAGCGGCAGCCGCCGTCTGCCTGGCCTGGGGTCGCGGTCATGGGGGGGGGGGGGGGGTCGCCCGGCGCAGCCGCGGGGCCTGCCCCTCGTCCGCCATCACACGGGGAGCCTTCGTGAAGGAGAGCCCTCTTCGCCGAGCCCTCCCGGCGGCTCCCGCGGGAAGGGGCGGGGGGCAGGCCCCGCTCCCGCCGCAGGCCGCGGGGGCGGGCCGGCAGGGCGGGCGGGCGGCACCCTGGGGCCGGGCCTCCCGCCTTGAGGGGGCCGCCGGGCCCAGCGAAGGCGGGCGCCCAGGGCGGGCTGCGGGAGCCGGCCCGGCCGCCGGTCGGCATGGGGGCCGGCGCGCTGGCCATACGCGTGAGTAGGGGCTGGGCAGTCGGGCCGGGAGGCCGGTGGACGGGGGCGGCGCTGCCGGGGGAGCGGCTGCGGAGCGCGGCCGGGCCGCGGGGGGGGGGGGTGGCTGCCGCCTCCCTCCCGCCCTCCGCCGGGGTCCCTTGCGGGGCGGGGGGGAAGAGGGGACGGCCTGCGCCCGGTGCCTTTTCCCCGTCCCGAGTGCTCTCTCTCCTTCTCCCCTCTCGGCAGCTGCCGCTCCTTTGGGAAAGGCGAAGATTAATAAAGGCGATTCCAGGCTTTTTTCTTTTTTTTCTTTTTTAATTTTTTTTAAGCCAGCGAGCAACTGCACTGTATCATTCCCTGTGTTGAGGTTGTTGGATGAGCTGAAAAAGTGCGTCCCTGTGGCATATAAATAGCTTTTCTCAACTCCAGGCATGTTGTCTGGGCGGCACTTCACGCGGTGTCGTGCAGAGATGATTAAGTTGCCTTTTCCAGTGTTGGTGATCAGTAACATGGAGATCAGTAACAGTTGCATTAATATTTGGACAAATTTTCCCTGTGTAAAGTCAGATCTTCCATCTATAAGATCATACAACATTGAACTCTGTGTTTCAGAGCTGTTTTGAGTGGGCGATTTCATTTTGATTTGGGGTAGATGAATATTTTGGATAATTATGCGTAATTTTTTGTTCCTAGTTAGTGCTTCCTCTCCAGATCCTGAAACAATCTGAAAAATTTCCTCTGCTGTTCCTGTGGGCATGGGAAATGTCTCTTGGTTCTCTTGCAAATTTAAATCGCAAGTTTCCCCAAGTAAATCCAGCTCTGTGACTCAGGTTTTTGAATGCTGAAATGGAAACAGGCTGGAAACCTGTAATTGAGCAAGATTGTGAAGCTAATTGGAGGCCTTAGTTGGAAGAGCTCTCTCTGAGCATCACAGCTGCTCAGAAACTGCTGAAAGGATTTTTGCTATCTTCTGAATTTTAACCCAGGCTACGTGATTTTTGCCTTGGCATGTGTCTGCCTGGAGTGAAAGTCATATATTATTCATTTAATCCTGAATGGGAACATCTCTTTTTAAAAGAGATGGGGTATTTTAATAAGTCAGTTAAATTGTCATTCAAACACTGATGCATGTACAGTTTATCGTATATACTTATAAGGTGGTCACAGTAATGCTGGGTTTATTTATATATTGCAATTCTGTTTCACAAATAATAAACATATTTATGACATTTATACAAGCAACATCTTTTGTAAAGATCAGTGTTGCATAGGACCTGGGACTATAGAACACACACGTGTTCCCAATAGTTGTGTTTAATGGGAAAAACACAGAAAGTGAGTGAAGTAAACTGCCAGATCATTTTATATCTGAAGAAGGACAGTCATGTCCGATGTAGGTGTTCATGTTGCTTACAGACTGCAGTAAAAATACTGTCTCACAAATGAAGAGATTTCAAGGGTTTGTTTAAAATAAAAGGTGTATGCCTTGCTAAAATCTGTCTTAACCTAGTCAAGCACCAAGCCCTAGACAAGAGTCTGAGCACTTCTTCGTGTTACTGTACAATGTTTTCTATGTGGAAGGTTTCTACTACCTGTTTGTTAATAAAACACAGGAGGAATAAGCTCATTTTTAAGCATCACGCTAGCGGTGGACTTTTTAAACAAATAGATTGAACTCCATGGTAGCAGTGGTCCCTGGTTCGTGCAGTGTGATGTCAGAAACATGACGAAATTCATCAGTAGAAAAACTTAGGGTTTTTTTGTTTGGTTGGTTGGGGTTTTTTGAGTGAGGTTTGCTGAGTTGTACTGTGTTTGTCCGTATTAGTGAAATAATGCTTAGGTATGTATGGAAATCACAGCTGTGGTGAGTGATACTGCTGCTGCGCCTTGAGCTGTCTTTCCAAACGTGCAATACTGTATGCTGATTCAGATTTCTGCCTATTATTGATTCTATAAATTAATCCTATATTACGTTATTCCCTTGGGTTTTATTGGCTATGCTCTCATGTTTTCTCCGTCACTGCAACTCAAAACTTGGGAGAATGTTGTGCCTCCGGAAGAACCTATGGGATGTATGCAATTAAGGGTTTATTGTGGAGTGGTTTTTCCACTCCCCTTATTATGTGTGATTAGATTACATAGTCGCTTTCTAACCTTAAAACCTCGGTAATTAAATTTCAGACTTAGCAGATACTAAACATAATGTAAAATCTTTCATAAGGATTCATCTCGCCTGACAGTGGCCAAAATGAATCCCTAGGGAACAGCATCTGGAAGAAGGGTACAGCGAACCTTCCCCAGAGTATTCTCCCAGACTCTGACAGGCATCCTGGAGACAACCTGAACTAATGGTGGTGTATTGGGATTTTTCATGTTCATGTTTGTCCAGTTGCTTTTGTAACCCATGTGAACTGCATGAGTTACAACAGCAGTCTCCTGTGATTCCCGATTGTTACTCCAGTAACAAGCGTGCATACAGAAGTGTGTCTTTCTCCCTTACCTTAACTACAGACTACTTACACTCTTTTCCTGTTAGTTACTTTTCTGTTTTTTTCTCTGTTCATTTTTATTTTCCTACTTCACAGAGGTTTTCATGTGGATTAAAAGGAAGTAAGACAAAAACCTTATTCTGGAGCATAGAAGCCAGTTTTGATGGATGTGCTTACGTTGTGACTATGCAGCCTTCTGCAACAAATGTGACTAATGCAGTTTTTTTCTTCTGCTCCTTTAAGCAAAGCAAATCAACTGTGAGATTGAAGGAGGACATGAAAAAGATAGCTGCACTTCCACTGAACAAGCAGAGGGACACGACCTGTCCAAAGGTGTTTGGTGTGAGCCTTCTGGAGCTCCAGCAGCAGGGACTGAGCAAGAATGGCATCCCAATAGTTGTGTGGAATATAGTCGAGTACCTCACCCAGCATGGTAAGCTTAATGGAGTCACTTTTGCTTAGTAGCACTCTTTATGTAAGACTCTTCACAGGGAGGGATCCATCTTTTTTTGTGGTATGGGGGCTAAATAAGGTTGCGGCACTAACCACAGGCAAAGAATATTACTGTATGTGGTTTGCTTCTTTTTTTTTCTGCCTTGATGCTGAACTTACTTTTTAATAGGATATTTATAAAGGTAAACTATAGTGTTATGAAGCAGCACATTCTCATAAACAAGCTGTTCAGTTTATAAATTGAACGTATTCCATTTGTGAAGGTTTCTGTCTTTTTCTAGTTGCAAAACATTTGTCTTCAACACTTTCTGACAGTGAGAAGACATAAGTATCTATATAGAGATACGTGCACACATGCCCCTCATCAGAGAACATTACTGAATAGGAATACATGTTTTTACAGATTTTCAGATAGATTCCAGTTACTGTGAATCTCCTTGAGGAAGTAGGTATCCAATTCTGAGCTTTTCTTTGCTTTCATTTAATAGGATTTTAGTTCCTGTTGTTGAAATACATCTCTTTGCAGAAATCTAGAGCACCATTGGTGCACAGATATATTCTGTGGCAGTTGTTAAGCAACGGAAAAGATTTTATGGAGGTAATTTCATCTTGTAATAAGCTGCATCTGGTTGTACCATAAGGTTTTTCTTTTAGCTACTCAGTAATGATAATGCAATTGCAGAGCCTTAGATTCCTTGTCTGTATCTTGATAGACCCTCGGAAGCTGAGAGATGCAAACATGGCTTGAAAGTTAGTTTGGACTAAGGCACAGTGCAAATTTAAAACGTGATCCTGCCTTTATACAGCAGCATCTTGCTTGATCCACTTGCCTTAAAGTGGTCTGCTAGAACAAGGAAAGAGCAAGGATGGAAAAAGTTTTTGCATCATTTAAGGTTTAATCAAAACCAGAAGCTGAGAAACACTCTTGACTACAAGTTGTGGGCTGTGCTCTGTATTCCATAAAAAAATCTGAATGCCGCACAACTGTGTCCCAAATATGAACTAAACAAGCCAAGTCCTCTACTCTGCAGCAAGAGTAGCTAGGCTTCTGAATGCCAAGGTGATTATCCAGCCCCAATAAAGATACAATCCATTCTCTTTCTCAAAAGTGCAAGCAAGATCTCAAAGATGTCCTCTTACATGGGAAGTTCTTGAAATGGGTGTTCTGTGCTTGCCTAAGGTTTGTTTTGTGAAATAATGGTGAAGTTAACTGTGAAGGCAATTTTAACAAAGTCCCAGGTATGAATTCAAAGTATTAGGAGGCAGAGTGTTGTGTGAATCGTGGTTACTGTTTGTTCCGTATTGTCTTACAACTCCTATTCTGTGAAGATGTTTTAATAGATACTGTAGGGCTTTTTAAAGCCAGACCTTTTCAGAGTCTCTCTTCTAGTTCATGAGGAACTGACTACCCATTCGAAAAAGCTGAGCCGACTGTTGGGTAGCTACATCCTTGAACTAAGTTTGCATTAAGCTGCCTATTTTCAAATTTATAGATGAAGCCAAGTTTTCCTATGCTGAATTTAGTAGTATCTGATTACTGTTACCAGTACGTTCTAGCCTCTCTTTATTTCCATAAATGACTTGAGGAAGAGGAAAGGAAGTTCTGTCTGCGTGGGGACTGTGTCCTTTGCTCACTTAGTGCTGCAGAAATGAAAATCATTATTGAGATGTGGTGTTTTCTGCTGCCCCCAAGATGGCAGTATAGCATGCCACATAAGAACGCGTTTTGTTGTGAATACAGGAATACAAGATCTGTAAGCAGTATCTTATATTAGTCAAGTAAAATGCTTGAGTGCTTGTCCATTTCTTTTTTTGCCTTACCAGATCAGTTTGTCTTCTAGTCCAATAAAAGATTATTTTTCTCTGCAAATTCCGCTGCATCAGTATTGATTTCTTGGACTGGAAGCATTCTGTCAGATTGCTGTTTTGTGATGTCTACTCTGAACTGATGAAAACCATATATACTTTGATCCTTTCAGTGTTATGCTTCTGAAGGAGAATAAGCAGGTTTATGGACACAGAAAAGTCAGAATTTTTGTGGTGAAAGTGTTCTAGAGAAAGATTAATTTACTGAGTTCACCTTTAGGCACTTTACTGAAGGTTTTGAATCTCAGCATATGCCTAGAAAGTGATGTTTGATACAGTATGATTCATCTGTCTTCCTTCAGGGAAACCTTCTTTCTGCATCTCCTTAACTGGGTGTGGGGTGTCTGGCCTGAAGTAATTGATACATCTTCTTTTTCTTTGTGAAATACTTTGGGCTTCATGCTGTCCCAAATATACATTTGCTCACTGAGATTTTCTGCTGTCATAAAGTTGCAGACCTCATTATGGAGTTAGTGCTGCAATCAGCACATACTCAGATGTTTGTGCTTCGTGATGCTCACAGGTAAGAAGCTGTTACGCTAAAACGTGAAGCTGGAAGTAGTCACATGTGTGAATTTGGCAGAGTCCCACTCAAGGTAACAGGCTACTTGCAAAAGTGAAACAACAGAACTGTTTTGTAGAATCTGGATCCTTTTCTGTTGAAATATACCAATGCAAAATGCGTCTGTCTCAATTGATTTCTGCATGGTTTGAGGTTACAGCAATGCCACTGAGTTTTGTGGGTTCTCAAAGAGTATCCCAGGCCTCAAGATCTGGTCACTAGTGTTTGTTAATTATCATAATCCAATTACTTGACTAGAGGGGGTTTCTGAAGGGAAAACAGTGGGGTTTTTTTTAAACTATGTTGTATTAATTGCCCTCCATTGTATTACTGCAAGTGTATTATTCACACTAGGATATCTGTTTCATCATATTAGTGGGATGTCTTAGTTCAGATCAATTTCATATGCAATATATAATTACAGGTATGACGCAGGAAGGCCTCTTCAGGGTAAACGGCAGCATGAAAATGGTAGAACAGTTGCGTCTGCAATACGAGCGTGGAGAAGAGGTGGAACTTGTTAAAGATGGTGATGTGTACTCAGCGGCCAGTCTGTTGAAATTATTTTTGAGAGAGCTGCCAGATGGGATTATCACCTCTGCCTTACATCCCAGGTTCATTCAGCTTTACCAGGGTAAGTGAGAGGTAAAATCTCCATCCTCCAATGCGCTTTCTTTCTGGATAATTGGTTATGCAGTGAGCATAACCAATACTCTGTTTCTTAGTTTGCCTACTTCATTCTGCATTTCCTTTGACTTTAGCTCTCACCTGCTCCCAGAGTGCTCACAGCTGCGCAGTTCTGTTAGAAGAGACAGAAAATTGTTTCATGTGTGTTTGGTAAAGTCTAGACTATTTATGATTTTCTAATCCAGTTATATCTGCTGAATATAAATGGAAATGATCAGCTGGTTTCTTTGAACAACCTTGTAGACAGTAGTTGCAGTCTCTTTAGGACACAGATTTGCTTCTCTTTTGCTAGGGTGATTTCTGACAATTTCATTCTAATGGACTCTGAAAAGTTATAACTTCATCGGCTAATTGAATTGAATATCCATTGGGCCCAAAGCATATATTGTCTAAGTTCCTACTTTCTAAGTGATGTGATTCCCCAACAAAAAATGAGCCAGTTTGCAAGTAACAGCAGACTTTACTTTTTATTCCTCACCATAGCATACAACCTGGAAGACTTCTTTTTTTCTTTCTTTCTTCCCCACGCCCACCCCACTCCCCCCGCTCCCCCCCCCACCTTCAAGTGGTGGATGAACCATAGGAAAGAACATCACTTCTGCTTTAGAAGGTTGAAAGTTGCACAACTCTCTGTCAAATGATTTCTCAGTCTAAGTAATCTGTATCAGACAGTCCTTGTTGTTACATGGAGTAGGTGGTGGTTGGCCCTGTTCCTTGACCGTGTAGGTCAGTGGCAGTTCTCTTCTCTTGCTGCAGGCAGTCGATGCCTCTTCTTGCTCTTTTCCTAAGAAGCTGCAAAGTGAGTGGGTAAATGTTCCTAGAGGTGTGCTCTTTACAGTAAAGCGGGCAAATGCGATGCATGATGCAGAGGAGGAATGTGTGCTCTGACATGGCATCCCTAGTGGAAGACGGTGCAAAGTTCTCACACTCTTGTCCTGAGGGTCTCTCTTCTGCTTTTCTTGCCTGCAGTGGAGGTGAAGTTTAGCCGTTGCCTGGAGGACGGAGAACACGACTGTGTTTTTCCTTTCTTTCCTGTTTGGGGATGTACAGACTAGAGGAGAGCTCTGTGCCTTCCCCTGAGTGCAGGCATTTCAGCTGTATTCAGGTTGTATGTGGGCTGTGTAAAATACCTTCCTCATTTAGTAAAGTTGTCTGGGGCCCAAGGATAGGGTTCAGGAAGTGTTGTGTAGGAAGGTGCCATTGTTTTGGAAAGTCCCTTTTTTCTGGTCATAGCTGTGCTTTTTTTGGGGTCTTTTAGATTTCACTAGGTCTGACTCATGAGCTGTATTTAATTATGTTCTTTCTCATAAATCACTGTTTAAATGGAAATTTTGTCACACCTTTGCTGTTCTACATCCCTGTCCCCACAAAGGTCATATTGGTGTATTGCACCAGGGACTACTGATGTGCTTTGTGAACAGTGCTGTTTGTGGAAAGTTTCATTCATTCCTGCTTCCCACAGGAAATGCAAAATTCCCCCAGTACTTTCTATGGAAATGCGATAAATATCCTTACTTAGCAGGTTTACCCACCAAGCTTTCTTGTTTCAAAAAAAAGTTACTGGTATAACTTATGAACCCAGTTCTGCAAAAGTCAGTCCAAGCGTGATGTGTCCTCATAGCTAAGTTTGCCTGTATTGCACAATAAGCTCCAGTTATAGTCCCATTATAGTTTTGATTAGGAAAAAAAAATCCTATCTGAAAAATGACAGTTGGCTGTTATGGTGGGCAGAAGGCTTTTGTAAAGTTTGAAGAAAACTGAGGGTTTTTTCATGCCCTAGAAAATGCAGCGTAAATGAGTTGCTATGAAAGACACTGATGACTTTCATCGGGTTCAGATTAGCTTAAGTGGTAGATGGGCCTTTGTTTACAGTTAAATGATCAACCAGCTATGCAGGATTAGAGGAGTTATCTATTCACTTATCAAAGTATGTACAAGGGTATTCGTTGCAAAATGGTACCAAGAGGGTGCGTGCATGGGTGTTCTTTTTGTAAACTATGAAGAAAGTAGGTCAAGCTGTTTCTGGGCCAACAGGTTATTAAAAAATAACTTTGAATCTGGAGCCACTTAGCTGCATGTCTACAGTGAAGGCAGTTACAAGCTCTGTTACAACCTCTGTATTCCCTCCTGTTGAAGCTTTGCATGGGAAATGTTTTGGGGGGATTCTGTTAGTGTTCCTTTGGAATATTTTCAGGGATTGGTATCGGCATTTTTTTAAGCCAGCTGAGATCTTGGCCTGAGAATAACACACAATTACTTTACTTCCTATAAAAATTGCTAGGGAGCAATTTGTCTAGTTAAAAATAGCTGGGCTGAAAATTACAAATTTTACCTGTAGCTGTAACCCTTTTTAATTCCGCATATAGACTTTGCTACCAAACGAAAGAGTAAATAGTCTGCCTTTTTACGAACAAGAGAGAACCTGACCCATTGGTAGTTAAGGAAGTCCGTGCAGCTGGTTTGGCATGCTGTCTGCAGCCTGTGCAATGTCGTGTGAAACGGAGATCTGCGTGCTGCCCCCAAATCCTGACGCATTGCTGTTTATATAAATATTCAGCATAATGCCAAGACTATTCAGTTCCAGAAAACATCATGTAGCGTTTCCTAAAGGCCATTTGGTGTGTCCTGATGTTCTCTCTCTGCCCTTGGAGAAGGGCAGTGGCAGTGGGAACTGAGGAGGGCCTCCCTCTGTAAATGATGTTGATTGGAGATGTGTGTAGCAAGTGCAGGCCAGGGACACACTGATAGTGATCTTTGCATTGGCCAGCCTCCCCCAGCGCCTGACAAATATGAAGGCTGCTCCTTGCAGGGAGTCCTGGGGTAAAAAATGTCCATCACAATCTCTTTTGTGACTGAGACTTCGCTGCAGAGCAGAGCTGTGCCTGCCCGTGCAAAATGGGCCGCGCTTACAGAGTGGTGAAAGTTTCTTTCAGAAACCTCAGCTGGAAGAAATCAGCAGCTCCCATACAGCAATCCCTGCTTGAGCTTGTTTATTCCTTCTGGTTTTTCATTCCTTATCTTTTATATCATGATCACTGACTCTTAAGACATTTGTACATACTAGGAACTGTATGCACAGCTCTTATACCCTTTCACAGGTCACTTGCTTTCAGCAAGACAGATTGCTATTGTACTTTTCCTTTTTAGCATACTGAAAGCTTTTTCCTTACGTGAATTTCTTTTTTGTCGTTGTTGCATTCCCTCCTCCAGCAGGGGGTACAGTGAAATGTGGGGTCCTGTCTTCCTTTGGTACTCGGTCTAATTAAGTTGAATGCTATTTGATCACTCTGGCTTCTTGACAATGCTCAATCCTTGACAATTTATATTTTTCAGTGGGCAGCAGCTATATGTGAGTTCTAGCTCACATACCTCCTCCTGCTCACAACCTGCCATGGCTGGCAAGGTTTTGTCTGGTGCCTGTCAACAGCCCTGCTAGTTTCAGGGGGAGGGATGGGAGGTAGTGGAGGAGAAAGAACAGATCCCTTCTGGATCAGCAGGTCAGGTTAGGGAGTGCTTACTAGCCAGCAGCTGTTTGAGTTACATGAACAAGCAGAACCAAAAATATAGGTTGTGTTGGGGGATTTGAGAGGTCCAATTTCAACCTGAACAGTGGCTGTGAAAATGAATAAATGAGTGTGAAAATGAATAGATGAGAGCTGACCCTTTAACCACAGTAACTGCAGCAGTGCAGCAAATAAGATTCACTAGATGTCTGTGGTTGTCCAGGCTCTTGTGGCATCTTTTTAACCTTTTCTTTTTGCTTTTATTGTAATTTTTGTGTTATCAGGACTAGTTCCAAACTAGAGAAATAACTTCTGGTTTCCACATGCAGAAAATGTTTGTTATGCAGTAAAAACTCCTGGAACTGAATTTCTTGTGCAGATGATGACACTCAGCAGAGCTGCAAAAGAAGTGAGAGTGCTCTGATCCCACTATGTTGGAATGAAGCATAAATACAGCTCCGCAAAGTGCCATAATGATGCAGCGTGAGGGGTCTCAAGCTGGGTTGTGATAACAACCTTCTTATGATAAGGACCTCCAGCATTTCTGCTACTGATGGCAGCAAGGTGTGATTTTTTTTTTTTTTTTTTTTTTCCTCTGGGACGGGATCTTGTCTGAAGCAGATTGCTTCTTGTCAGAGAGAGACCGGAGTCCCACTTCCCATAGATTGTGGAGGTGGAAAGAAATGCTTTGATTCCTCCAACAGCCCCGTGGGCGCAGTGGTACTGCAATGTACAACCTGGTGCCTATGTGTCGAATATTGACTTCCTAGGGCGCGTTGATAGCTGCAGACAGATGCAAGCTTTTCTGTCTGCTCTCCAAGCTTGTAGTATGCAAGGCAGCTGAAAGCTATGCAGACGTGGTAGCATGACACTGAGCCTTAGACTCTCTTACTTGCCTCACAGCAGAGATAATTAGCTAGGGCATGGCACTATGCTGATACAGTTTCAGTGCTTCCAGGCTGGAGTTGTTTGGGGTCAGACCATTTGAGACATGAACAAAGCAATTACACACACCTGTCTACAGGCATCCATACCTTTAGTGATGTTCAGGCAGCATGTTCTGCAGGGGGAAGGAGTAGCATGAAAAGGGATGGATTGCAGAATTAGATCGTGTCTGTAGCATGTCAGAGAAACTCAATATGTTCAGAAATAGGATGAACCACTGGAAAATATGTCCCTCTTCTTGTGATCTGTGGGTGTATACTGAAATTAAATGAGACTGAAAACACCCTTGCAAATATGTCTGTGCCTCCTACACTGTTGAGGCTCCTGTTTCTAGCTAATTAACATTTTTAGAGAGACTGCCTGTCCTTTTCAGTTGTCTCCTTGACTTGTCCCACAGTAGAAAGTCCCTAGCTCAGTTCTGAGGTGCCACACTGCCCTTGCTGGCTTCCTTGGCCCTCTGCCTGTGTCACACTGTGCTCTGTGTCCTCTGGCTGCTGAGCCCAGACGTGGCCTGAGGCTGCTGGTTTTGTTCCCTTCCTCAGCCCAGAAACCACCATCTCATCCCTGGTTTCAAGCCCTTTCTGGCTGCTCATCTAGCTAGGCTTCTCTCGCAGACCTCTGCTGGGGTGCTGTCTGCTTCACATGGCTTCTGGCAGGCTCCCGAAATAAAAAAGTGAATGCCTTTGATTCTGCCTTGAAAGCACCTTCCCCTTAGCCTTCATTCTTCTTTTACTCCTTTCTCCTTCTCTCTGCTCCATTGGGCAAAATTTTCAAAAGATATTCATGTGCTGTGCTTGAAAATCACAAGTGTGTTGGTAGCTGGACATATCTGGAAATAGTGCTTGAATATAGGTTCCTGAATTGCCTTTGAAAATCTGGCACTCTGCTGTTCCTGTTAATGACAAGCTCGTTTGTCTCGTCTCAGGATGCTGCAGAGACCAAAGCATATGCTTAGCTTCGTGCCACCCTCTTTAATCTGACTGAATAAAAAAGACTGCACTTGGTAGTCTTGACTTCCACGGGACAGCTTGTACTTCACAAAATTAGGCATGTACATAAGCTTAGGGCTTTGGTACACTTGATGCTTGTCTGCATGGTAGCATAAACAGCTCTGGTGCTCTAATGTTTTCTCTGATGGTCAGTACCAGCTGAGTAAACCTTAGTGATTGACTTTGAAGCAAATTGAAAAATTGTGTAGCAGGTGGACAAAAGGAGGAGGAACGCTCCAAGCAATTGGTTGATGTGACTCAAGACTATTTTTGCTCTCTAGTTGAAAAGCTGTTTTATTTGAAGTAATACGGTCATGGATAGCAGAGGTACACTTGTCCTGAAAAATGTACAGAGTGCATGGAATACTGTGTATGCATGTCAGTTTCTAAATTCACCATTAATTGTAATAGTACTTTTTAAAAATAAAGCTGAAATCCATTAAATAAATGTCAGCAGCAGGAGAATTAAACTAGTTTTGATTTTTGGATTGTATTGGGAGAAGGGCTTGAGTTCCTTCCCTTGCTTTTTCACTGGAAAAGAAGTTGAGGGAGGAAAGCCATATTTTCTTTTTCCCATTTCACAAGGACAAGGAATTTCATGGCTCAGTAAATGGGTTTTGCTGCCTCATGTTGTTCAGTGTCTCTGTGCCCTTCAGTTAGGGTAATTTCTCAAGATCTTATGATCTGATATTTGTCTCCGTTCTTGAAAGTACAGAAATGAAAGGTTTGGCTGTGCCCAGCGATAAGCATCTCTGATGTTGATCCACACCACGTAATATATCATGGTTAATGAACAGGGACATCCTACCCACCAAATACAACTGATGCCATGAGGCCAATAGTTCTGTTTGTTGTCAGAGTGCAAACCTGTGTTTCAGAATATTTTGTGGAGATTATTAGCAACTTTATAGTTTGGAAGGGGTGGAAAATCCTTCAGTAAATGGAAAACTACCTGTCAATCTAAAGCCCCAGTGGGAGGCTCAGAGGCAATTAGTTCTCAAGGGCATTCCCTAATTAGGTGGTGGGGTGATGGTGGTGGAAGAGGTGTGTTTTTTCTAAGAGATGGCTTTGGCTTTCCTTATCATAACTGCAAGCAATTTATAGTAGAAAACACTATGTGCTAGTTGTTTTGTTATCTAAAGGGAAGTATGTTAGGAGGTGAATTGTAATGTTCTGGCTATGTGGAAATTAGTTGTGTTTTGTTTTTCTTTAAGCTTCATGAAAAGATAATTAGTAATCAAGTCAGAGACTGTCCAGTCCACTTTGATCAGTGCAAATACAAATCCAATTAAATTCTTTATTGTTACTCCATTTAATACAGACTTCAGAAGCATCCTGAAATTTTGCTGCAGAAATAAAAATAATAAATCGGATTTCTTACTGTTACCAAGCTGATTCATAGTAGTGAAGTCAGGATTGTTTTTATTCTGTATAGCTTTAAAAAAATTTTGAAAGAAATACTTGCGATAAATAAGCAAGTAAGATTTTTGCTCATCTGCTTCATGCATATTTGATATTTGACTTTTCTGAAGGAGCTAATTTCTTAGCTGCAGAAGAAAAGGATGTAAGTAATGAGTTGGTTGAAATGTTTGGTCCTGTAATTTAACTGGCATTTTAAACTTTGGCCTGCTGTTGTGAAAGAATTCATATTCAGTCTGTGGTGCCAAAACAGATACATAAAAATGAATTCTTCTTGCGTATAAAACTTAAAAAGGTTTCTATTGCCATGTACTGTATTATGCACGTCATGTAAGGCAGGAAACCTAAGCTTGGAAGCAGATGAAATTGCGCGAATTCAACTGTATGAAGTGGCAAGTACACACATACAAAACTCATTTGTTTCCCAAACTACATGCAGGATATATCCTGTTTATTAGCCACAAAAACGTCTGGTTATAAAACAGAAATCATATTGTGACTTAATGGTTGTCACTTTCAGATATTTTTATACAGACTGCTAATTTACACAGCTAACCACTTTTCAAAGCACTCTACCCCTGGAATACTGTGCAATCCAGCCCTGGAATATTTCTCGGAAATGAAAAGAAAAAATGAAGATGAAACTTCTGAAGCGTTTGTACATACCTTACACTACGTTCAAAGCTTTTCTCTTTTCCCCCCTCTTTTTTTTGTTTGTCCCCCTCTTTTTTTGTTTTTCCTCCTGAGCAAGGTTTGGTTTTGATTGAATGCTGGGTGCATCTCCTTGCTAAGGATCATAACATTCTCTGAATGAAAAAATACCTTGTTACCCTAAGCATGGGGAGGATGTCTGTATTCCAATGGTAAGCCAGCAGCTACTTTGGGATGAGGCAATCTGTTACAGAGAACAGGGAGGGTTAGCTTTTAGTGTGAGCTCACTTTGGCTTTGCGGAATAAAGACATCCTTCCAAACACTAGAACTGTTTTTAAACCTTTAAGTACATCTCTGAGGAAAGATCAATTACCCAACAACAGTCTTACAGCATTAACACCATCAACCTATAAGGATGATAAAGAAAAAAAGTACTAGAAATGCAGTTGCCCTCATGTTAATGGACACTGCTTATAATTAGATCGGTGAGGAAAACCTTTAGAGCCTGAGGTCTTCTGTCTGAAAATGCTCTTGCGCAAAACCCCAAGAACTCAGCATATGTGAGAGTTCAGTGAAATTTCATTTTGATGGAGAGTAGAAATGAGTATTTCCAAGCATTAAGGCATCCTGTTTTGACATAAAGGGAAGCAAATACTGAATTGTTCTCAAAATTTTGCTGTTATTAATATATAAACCCAAGATTTTGGTGTGTACAAATTACTTTTTGGAAAGTGTTTCTGGGGTAGAAGAAGGGAGCAAAGAATTTTCCAGGTTTTGAGTTCAATTCCAGAAGCAGAACACAATTAAGTAGAAGCTGTGTGTGAGGCCAAGCTTGTGTTCACTGCCTGGGTCTGTATAAACACAGCATCTGTGAAGTTCATGTAGTTTTTGCTTTTAAAAAAAAACCAAAACAAACAAAAACCAAGAAAGACCTGGATGAAAGAAAATTGACCTTAGTCATACTTTTGATATTATTCAGTTCAGTATGGGAAACTTTTATTCATACTTAAATTCTAGAAGATTGTACAGTATAACCAGGCTATTCTCTAACATTAGGCCAAGTTTTGGCTCATTATGGAGTCTTAACACTGCCCTGAACAGCCTTTTCTCTGTAAGCAGGACTCCTCACCTAAGACTTAGTACAGAGTTGTGACTCTGACAAAAGACACAAAATTGAGCTTTTCATAAAATGTACTCACAGAAAGTACTGTAGTACTGTTATTCTAACACCTGCATTTTAGGAGACTCCTTGTTTTACTGTTCTTGCTTTCTTCTTTTTGAAGGTTTTCATGGGAGGGGAAACTAAGAGTATGAGGTGGGGTTTGGGAAGCAGAGAGAACATCCAGAAGCGTGGAAACAGGAGATTTGGTAGAGCTGGAGTTAAAGCAGATATAGCTATGTACTGGGTGGGAACAAACATGCTCGAATGCTGTTAGCTATGACCACTGCTGATTCTGTTCAGGAAAACAGTTACATCGTAAAGGTGAGCATGAAACAGTGCCAGTGGTGGCCAAGGTGAGCCTCAGGAGAAAGGTACGGGTTCCCTGAGGAAAACTGAGGGGTTTGGAAGATTCTGTGGCTCTGAACAGAAATAAGACTAAATTTTAGGTCCCACTGCTTGCTCACCCATGTAAGTAAATTGGCAGCAATGTAGAAAACCGTATATGTTTTTTCTTCTTGTTTTTCCTAGACGCTAGAAATGACATGCAGAAGGAAAGTAACTTGAAAGAACTCCTTAAAGAACTGCCTGATGCTCATTACTGCCTGCTGAAGTATCTGTGCCAGTTCCTGATAAAGGTTGCTGAACATCATGTAGAGAACAGGATGAACCTTTGCAATCTTGCCACTGTATTTGGACCAAACTGCTTTCAGTAAGTTGGGATTTTCGCTTTTCACCATATGTTGATGGAGAGTGTAATGGAGCAGATGGCCAGAAATGTAGTTCAGAACCGTAATTTGTCAGGGTGATCAAACAGAGGCAATGATTAGGGCTTTGTGGTAAATTTTAGTGCTAAAGCTATTATTTGAGCTGAATGGGAGTTGAGTTGCTCTCCCATCTCCTCTTGCTATTTTGCTAAACATTTGGTCAGTTTTCTATTGCTATGTCAACAGCAGAGCAGGAGTATAACAATGAAAGGCCTTCAGACTGTGTAAGTGCAAGGAGACTTGTGCTTGTACAGCTCTCTTCCTTTGCCATCAGATAATATGGATGCTTCTCTGCAGAAGGCTTTGAGAAAGGATACCTGGGGGAAAAGGACTCTTATGCAGCACTGAGGTGCTGTATAATTTCTAGAGATGGATACTGCATACTCTCTGCAAATTTGGCCTTGTGATCTGGTTCTGTCCTCAAGATGCTGATGATTCTGGGCTCTTTATCCTTCTAGTATATTCAGAAACTGCTCTGGAGGTTATGGGGTTCCACTGGTCTCTTGAGACTTCTTACTGGACTCACTAGTTTTACTAGTTTCTTTCCTTGGGCTCAGTCCCTTGGTGCTTGTGGTGAAGACAACATGTTGTACATGCTAGTGGAGCTTGCAGCAGTAGCAAGAGCAGTTCTTTACAGGTGCAAGAACACAATTCAGCGAGAATATTTCTGTTGAGTCACTGTGATGCAGTGTACCGTTAGCATCTTCACCTCGATCTTGTCTGCAATACACCCACGATGCATCCAAGATCTAATACATGGGAGACATGTAGGGAGTTCAGTTCAGTCATCAGTCTTGAAAGATACGTGATATCAGCAAAAAGAGACAAGCGAGTTCCTTGTAGCAAATGTCAGATTTGTATTGGTCTTTGTCATATTTTGCCCTGGAATAATACTGAGTTGCCTAATGAGACTTAGATTAGATTAATTGCCTAATGAGACTATCTCCCTAGGCTTCCTCTGTAGCCAGTGGAAAGAAGTAAACTTCTTTATAGAGAGAAAACAGAAATTAGGTTCCTTGTATTGAGCCAGTTCCACATTTTTAGGCTAGATGCTGCCTGTTCTCTTTTTAAAGGTGCATACCTTTTTCCATTGATTAGGGAGAGAATATGCAGAGATGAGATGTTTAAACCAAAGCTTGTCCTTGTAACTACACTGCTGTTTCATCTTAAGATGTTGCTCATGGATGATGAAGGTGAATATGTCAGGATTCAAGCCATTTGCTGTGTTACTATGAGAACATAAAGCATACTTTGAAAAGAATTGTCTTCTCCAAAAGAAAGAAAACTCAAAAGACAGTAGTATGCACAGGAACACATGAATGTAAGAGTTAATGAAAGCACAATACTGCAAATTTCTGACAAGGAAAAGCAAAACAATTTTTAAAGATTACATTTGTATGGGCAGTTTGGGAATTTCTAAATGTATTAGTAGAGTTAAGAACAAACAAAATAAATTAGAAGAATCTGAGTGCAATGGCTAAATCTCTATGACTCAAACTCCCAAGTGTCTATTAGAATAATTTTTAGTTTACTCATCAGTTGGTTCAGGAAAGTTTAAAAATTAACTCTGCATACTTTTTGGTGTAGAATGCAGAGTTGCAGTTTGGAATTGCAATTGGCATTCCTAAGGTTAAACCAAAGCATACTTCTTAAAAGCTGCATAGTTGTTGCCTCAACTGATCTCTACTCCTAAGATGGCGTAGAAAAGACGTAACAATTTTTGTAAGCTACAGGGCCTGTGTGTAAGAGGGGCGGAATCGCATCATTCCATTGCAGAAGACTGAGAAAGGCAGAGTTCGCTGGAGGTGAAAGAAAACACAAGGGCTCTTGTGGCTGTATATGAATGCAGCCAGCCCTGCAGTTGTGACACACATTGAAATAAATGCTTATGTAGCAAAAGAGGCTGTGAAAGCAAGGCTTGACACTTAACAAATCACTAATGCATTTTTTAGAAGACCCAAATACATCAGAATTATGGATGTAGATTTTTATTTAAACTAAGTTTCACCATCTGGTTTCAGCCATGTATTTCATCAGATCTTGATCTTTTCAAGGTAGTTCAGGATTATGGTCCAGACGCAAAGATTGTGAGCAACAGTTCAAATACCCTTTTCTGCTGTGTTAATGGATGCAGTCTTAAATTGCTGAAACTGTGACCATCTGTATCAACAAAGATTTGATAGGAGGAGGAAAGAACTTGCAGCACTGAACTTCAGGCATTGGACTTAGCCAGTTGGTTGGCCAAGCAGCCAGGGATTCTCAGAACGCAATTCAGAGCTCTGGAGTAAGGCTGGCTGAAGCCTGCTTGGCAAGGCCTGTCTTATTATCGGCTACAGGCAGCCCCTGGAGAGACTAGCTGCAGTAATTAAGTATCAGCAGGTGGTTGAAGCAAACACTCCTCTCTCTGTTGTGTATGGGGTGTTTCTCTGGGACAAGGAAAGAAGGCTTAGCATCCAGCTTGTCAGCAATTACACTGCTGAAGCAGGAAGATCTGAGATTTTTCTGTCAGAAATTCACACTCATGTCTAAAATCAACGTTGGAGTCTGTGTAGTTAATGCACAGTGTCAGAGAAGATAAAGCCCATCTCCTGATAGTGAAGGATTACTTTCCACAAGGTATTTTTAGTGACATTTTAGCTATTCAAACATATTATCTCCTACTCCATAACTGAAGCTATTTAACAATTGAATAAATCTCACTGTTGGGCCACTTTCCAGACATTTAGACTTCATTTTAATTCGCTCAATCTCATCCTATTTTTCTAAGTCACATTCTCTGTAATTTATCTCATCTCCTAAACTTTCAACCCTTATTACTTTTATCTTATCCACTACTTCCCCTGCTTCCTTACTTGCTGTTTGACAAACTGCACTGGTGCTTTTCTAATGAAAGGTTATCTTGTGCTTTCTGTATTTCTAATGAATAGAAGAGGGGAGAAAATGGCTATTTGCATTCCTTGTAATGAAGTGTGATGTAAGATATAGGAAAATGTAAAGGGCAAGGTCAAACAGCTCAAAAAAGGAAAATGTGATGGTTTGAGATTTAGTGCACTGTTTTCTTTCAACTTGGGTTGTTCAGATTTATTGTGATGGAAGCCAAAGGTCAAGTATACAGAGAAATACAGCCCTTGAGGAACAACAAGCATGAAGGTATAGGAACATAAATAGTTGTCTCTTCTGTCACTGGGCTAATCTGTGTGGAGTATTAACACTTGCAGTGTGGTTACTTTTGGAGGAAGTTATTGTCCATTGACCTGAATTTCAGCTCCTGTAGAGCCGTAGCCTTAGTTATGGCCTGCTGTGTGTCTCTGCTCGGCTCTCACAGGTTGTGCTGAAGAGGAAGGAGAGGACTAGCTAGGTTTTCTCTCCTCCTCTCTGCTCTTTTGGACCTGGGTATCAGAGGGGTTGCTGCACTCACCCTGTCCTTCGGTTGGGATGATAAGAGACATGAGATCTACCAGTTACAGAGTAAGCAGAGGATCCATTTGCACCCTTTTTTGCAGCTCGCTCTCAAAGAATGATCTGTGTGGTCTCCATCATTGAAGCCCTCACTAACCTGACTGTGTTTCATTCCAGCAGAGATGAAGCATGTTGTGAGGGATTGCTCCATCCCCCCAAAGTGTCTGGCAAATGCAGGTATCCAGTTAAAATGCTAGAGTTAGGTGAAGTTATTTCTGTATGATGACTACGTAACGGAAGTTACCTGAAGGGTTGTACAAGAAAGCATTAGATATGGAGAAAAGGTAGATAGTCTTTAGGTATGGTATGGAGAAAATGTAGATTGTCTGTAGGGTAGCTGTAGGTATTTCAGAGAATCAGAAAGATTTCCAATGTGTTGCTGAATTCGTAAGAATTAAAATCTGATCTAAAGTTCTGCGTGAATGTCTTGGTTTCTAGCAGCCTTGGAGCCTACACAGATTGGGTATATGAAGCTGAAGTGAAAGCAGAGGGGCTGAACTAGAACTCCTCAGTGAGTAATACTGGCCTTTGAAACATTATGTGAATAGACTTTGTTTTCAGGCAGTGCAGTCCCAAACCTGCATCAGTCTTAAAAACAAATGTCTGTCCAGGATTGGGGTCAAAGTGACTACTGAAAATTGTTGTTCTAACATTCAGTATTGCAAATCGGAGCATGCAGTATAACCTTTCTGACAAGGTTTGTATAGATTCTAAATACTGCATTTGCCAGCAGGGTAAAGGAGTTGTTTTTCATAAAAATTCAGTATGCTTCACCCTATGATGCAAGTTTAAAGCATGAAGCATAATACAAGAAGGCCATAAATGTTCTCATCTCTAATCATATTAAATACTCATGCTTGCCTCCTCTTTAGGAAGTGCATAAGGGACTATATAGCCGAGCCTTTCTGTGATATATTTTTATGTTTTCTTGTCCTGTTTATTTTCTGTTGTGTACTCAGCTTTGTCATCTGGAGTCCATTGAATGGCCTATATGTAAAATAAACTGAAGATTGCTATGGATGCATTGCTCTCTTCATAAGTGGAGGGGTGTTCTGGCCAAATTCCTTCTCAAGTCTTCTGTTCTCCTAGTGAACACCCACCCCCTAAATTTTCAGTTGAGAAAGTTTCTCTTTTATGATGTGTTCAGTGTCAGGTGTTATAATATTTCCAATTTCATCTCTTGAATGAAATAGTGAATATTTCAATAGGAAATGCTCTGTGTTTTGGGTTGCTTGGTGGGTTTTTTGTTTGTATTTTGTTTTGGGTTTTGGTTGGAAAAACTCCATGAAAATAAGTTACTGCTCTGGGTTGAAAATATTTGTTCTTCTGATCTTGATTGAGGATTGGCAAGAAAGCGTACACCCAGAATTGACGTGGAGGAGCAGTTTCACAGGAAAAACTACAATCATAGAATGTCATAAGTTGGAAGGGGCCCACGAAGCTCATCGAGTCCAACTCCTGTCTGGGCATGGGGCAACCTAAAAGTTAAACCATGTATCTAAGAATGTTGTCCAGATGCTGCTTGAACACTGACAGCCTTGGGGCCATGACCACTTCCCCTGGGGACCTTGTTCCAGTGCTCGGCCACCCTCTTAGTGAAGAACTTTTTCCAAATATGTGCAAAACAAAATGGTGTTTGAGCTCAACAATACAGCTCAAATACAATCACAGGGAGCATTTTTGAGGAGCCTCTGTTTAGAAATGTTTGGAGATGAGCAATGTACTTTGTGAGTGGGTGTTAGGCTATGGACTGCCCTTTGCCCTGTTTTGTGTAGGTCCCACTTTCAAAGATGCCTGCTATTGCTGCAATTTCCTGATGAAAAATGGAGCTTTTGCTGGAGCAAAAGATTTTGCATATAAGTGAAGCCAGTCAGTAAAGACTTTGTGGCAGCATACTCTAACTGCTTTGCATTACCTGCATTAGCTGCATTTTGCATTATGCATGTAGTGCAAGTAATGTAGACAGATGGAATTACCGAGTTGATTTAGGCTCCTAAATCTGATGTTACAGAAAATAATCTGGACCAGATTTTAAAAGGTAGGCAGTTAGATACCTCACGGAACTCTCCTGTGCTTCAGAAGCGAAGACACTTCTGTAAAATCTCAGTAGTGATATATGTCATTGCATTTGGTCCAAACTGGTGAGACATAAGTCTGTAAATGATGCAGAGCATGTAAATGAGTCACACACACCAAGATGAACACCTGCCCTAAGTTAGTGTTGCTGTATGTTTAGCTACCTGTTAGCCTCTGATCTTGCAGCAGAGTCTGCAGACACGAATGTTTGCCTGTTGTCAGCTGCACCAGTTTGTGGTCCAGTGTGTTAAGACAAATAGCTTTCATCAGCTGAAGTACAGGGCTGTGTTGTGGCCATGAGGTCACATCTGTTATAGGCACAGTAACGTCTGTCTAGAGGGACAGAGCAGACTGCCTGAAGTTGTAACCTCTTAAGATTACTCCAGCTGTGCTCTCAAAATCTTCAGTCGTGCTTGTTGAGGGTCTCATGGGCATCTGAGGTACTAATGAAAATGTTTTGTGAGGGCTGGAGAAACAAAAAACCCATGTAGTGTTCCCAGTCCTCTGCGTCCCTTCATTTCTTGGGGGATCCCCTAGGAGAATGGTAAGGTGGCTTTGTGGTGCTCCCCTACAAAAGGTACTGTACGTACAGCAAAAGTAGCAGTCCACAGAGCATATAGCCCTCAGTGGTTTGTAAATTAGGATTATGGTGCTGTCATTCCATGCAAGCTACTTCTGCAAAGCCACTTAAGGAAATGTGAATGTGCATTCTTTGTCTCAGACAGGGTGGGGTCGAACACCCTTGGGAATTCGCAATGAGACACACTGTTTCACATGGAAATTGCTGGTTCTCAGTTGTGACAGGGAGCTGTCAGCAGTTGTTGCCTGGGGAAATGAGTTCAGTGATCTCAGTCCAGCTCATTGGAGGCAGATGACTACATCTCAAGTCCTCCTGGCCCTCGTTTCCACCTGAACCAAGTTTCTCAGGTGTGGTGGATGGTGACAGAACCTTGTAGTGATGCCTGTCTTGTGCTGGATGCAGTCATGTTTGGATGTGTTACTGCACCACAGTAGAGTCTGGAGATTCGCTGTCTCATAAGTCCATTCTGTGTTTAGCCTGTTACAGCTTGTTTACAGGGACCCTGAGGTAAATTCATTTAACTAATGCATGAAATGTAAGTAATTCTTTCACAGTGAGTTAATCTGACCTCAGGTCACTTTAGGTCTGAATAAGAGTTGTGACACAGGGCTTTGATGTGGTTTAACTTGTTTGAGACTAGCTTTCTTGAGCATCCTCATGGAAGGAGACACACTCTTGGCTTAAAGTGGTCTGGAAGAACCCAAAGAACAAGTGAGCATGCGACTACGTGGATATGAGTGGCATGGAGCTGTGGTGGGTGGGCCAGGGGCCAGGCATGCTGGTAGGACATTGTGCAGAAGTGTGAAATACTGCTGGGTGTCATATTTTGAAATGAAGGGCTAACAACTTGATCCTGTTCCCAAGTGATGTTTTAGCTTTGAGAACTACTGCTTTTTCTGCTTTAAAGTGGCTTCACCAATAATTTCAATCTTTAATATCCTGTAAAACTTGTGGTACTAATGCACCTTTGCCCTCAGCCCTGCTTGACTGAGTCAGATGCTGTTAATGCTGGTGCCTTGTTGAGACAAAGCACATTTTTCCCAAATACTTAATGTGGAGCCACTGCACTTCGTGCACAGATCACTCTGAGCATCTTTCTGGGAAGGGCAGGTTGTCTGAGGAGTCTAAGGGGGGACACACTAGAGAATTTGCTTCTGTCACTGCCTATGCGATATATCTGTTCATGAATTTGCAAGCTACTGTGAGAACTCAGTGGGAGTTTTCCAGCTCAAATCTCTAAGATAGACCTGAACTCGTCAACATTTTTTCTTCTAGAAATGACCACAGAAATTACAGGTTTATGCCTCCCTTCTAGAAAATGTGTTTCTGGTAGTGAAGCTGATTCTGGTGCTACTACTGATGCAGTTGGTACATACATGGCTATAAGGGGATCAAGTCCCGCTGTTGCGGATTTTGTACCTGGAGTAAGATGTGCGTCTAACTCTAAAAGCAACACAGTTATAATGCCTAATTAACATGCAAATTAGACGTAAAGGAACCATGACTATGAACACGGTTTTACTGTAATGTTTTAACAAGGTCTTCACAAAAGAATATGAAAAATTTCCAAGGAGTAGGGGGTGGATCATGAAAGTGGTAGTGTAAGACAATACTTTCTCATAGGACTGGCTTTTTCTAGTGAGTTGAAGTGAAATTTGTAGATACCATGAGTTTTCAGACAAAGAAAAGCTCAAGTAAGATACTCTTTTTTTACACACATTTTCAGAAAAGTCTAGTCAGACTGGTGGATCGTGCAGTGTGGGAACAGATGGGTTTTAACTTGTATAAATATGCAGGGTGGTGCGTGCTCATAATCTAAACTTATATGCTGAGCTGAAGATGTATTGCAAGGAAAAGGTCACCATGGATAGCTCAAAGAGTATAATAGTCCTTGCCATCATGAAGGTCTAATAACAGCAATTAAAGGAAAAAAAAAAAAAGAGAAACTTTGTAAAATATGCCTGTTTAAGTGGCAGAGAGATGGCAATGGATAAAGTATGTTACACTGCCATTAAAATAAAACAGTTATTGCTTGGTTACATTCAGAGAGGGGTGATAAAAAAGACTAAAGCCATGAGCTTTAGCCTTGTGTTCTGCATATGCATCTCGCCATACACATACAGAATTGTTCAGAGTGAGATGTTGGACTTTTCACAGATTTGATTTAATAAAATCTAACTGACAAAGGAATGTGGGGAAGGGAGGGCAAAAAAGCCATGGAATTGTGCAGAAATTAAATATTGTTTGTGTGCTTTGTGGAAACTTTATAGCCTGGACTGTTTTTCAACTAGGAAGAGTTTTTTGGTGTTAGCTGTTGCCAGTAGGGGGTTATTGGCTGTAGTTTCCAGCAGATGTGGTTTAGGTGAAGGTTCTGCTCTAAAACTCATTGAAGCTATCCGGAGTCTTTATTTTGACTTGAAATTGCTCTAGTACATTTTCAGTCCATTTACTAGGAATGAGGTTCATAGGGGTGCCAGGCTTATTTAAGTGGTACCCTGTTTTGGAGAAACACATCAGGAAGGTAACAGTCAGGATTTGCCTGCATTATCAAGCAAGCTCTGCACCATGCCAACTCTGGAGCACATCATTTAGCATGGGAAGAGGGGTTTCCTTAAATCGGGATGGTTGCATGGGCCTATTGCATACATAAACTTTC
Organism: Harpia harpyja; assembly: GCF_026419915.1. Classification (NCBI taxonomy): domain Eukaryota; kingdom Metazoa; phylum Chordata; class Aves; order Accipitriformes; family Accipitridae; genus Harpia; species Harpia harpyja. The sequence goes on from NC_068941.1 coordinate 38,995,598, forward strand.
TTTTATTCAGGTCAGTTACTATCTTTTAGTGAATATGTGACATTCTTTAAAGTGAATTGGCCCAAGCATACATGCACATCCATCAATAGAAGTCCCATTTTTTCTTTATTTAGTCTGAGACCAGGTTCCACACTAATGAAATCAATCAGCTGAGACTGACTCATTTTACAGTTGGCAATGTTCTGCAGTATAAAATAATCCAATTCCTTTAAACTTCAGGTCCTGCAACTCTAGCATGTATTGAATGTTGAAATGACAGCAGTAAAGATTCTCTTCTGGGGTTTACAAAGATGCGTTCTGCTGCAGTGGGATCCTCTCCCTGTTGATATGTAGATATACTGCAGAGAGTAAAATATTGAGAAGGATCAGTAGCATGCAACCCCTACAAGAAGGCACTTTTTGATGACAAATTTCTGGGAGCATCTGCTTTCAGAGCCTTCATGTTGAAATGCACATCTGGCCCCAATAAACTACAGTTACAGTTTTACAGTAGATAGTTATTTGTAAATTTTAATTTGCTGGTTATAGTAAACAATGGTTTACTTTCAAGTTACATCCCTGTAAAATAGCTCAGATGGCATTTGTTTAACTTTTGGGGGTTTGGGTTGTTTTTTCCTCTTGTACAACAACTAGTTGTCCTCAGCCAAAAAATACTTGAAACTTCTTTTGTTTCTGGTTTTTGGTCCCCTACTTCTTCCCTTTAAATCTTCCCCGTGTTTTCTGTACCTCCTGATCTGCAGTCTCTGCCGCTTTATAAGGTCCTTAGAAAATTCACATCCATGCAGCCACTTTGTGGATTATTGCGAGGAGAGTGCATCTGCTGGAAATCCTGTGCAATGGGAATCACTGAATGACTGGAGAAGTGTTCTAAATGCTGAAGAAGATTCTTCAGAGATCTTACTTCTGAATTAACAAAACGGAATTTAAGTCAGTTTTGGGCACCAAAGTCCAATAAACATGCAGAAAGAATAAACGTGCAGAAAGCCTACTTTCCAGCAGGTGATCATTAGATGCTTCAATGAATTGTGTGCTCTGTTGTGAGTAATATGCATTTTTTACCGCATGACAGAGTTGTGTGAAACACATAAGGAAGGCAAAGGAGCATAGACTGGAATACACCACTGCTTCCAAGTCAGTATCTTGCCTTTTCGTTTGTGTGTGCCTTTAAGGTCTGTAGCAAGCAATTCCTGGGTGCACAGGGGCCTTTTTCAAGAGAGCAAGAAGTTGCTTCTTCTGCAGCCAAGTAGTTGGTTATTATCCCAGAAAGTGGAGGTTAGGAACCTCTTTTTATATGAATCTTTTAGGCTGTTCTGCAGAAAGCAGCCTCTATCTCCATGTTTTAAAAAGCCATGTGAGTTATGAGCCTAATTCCAAAAGAAATATCAACTCAAAACTTAGATTAAGAAATCTGGTGTACAGCATGGGGTTACCTGAAGCTGCAAAGATCTTGCTTAACTTTTATTTTTAGTGTTTTGCTCAGCATGTGGGTTTTCTTAATTTTTTGACTCATCCTTCTTTTATACCTTTGAGGTTATCAAAACCACTTTTTGGAGCAATCTTTCTCTTCCCATTAACAGTTCAGAGCATTTAAATGCCTCGTGCTGTCTGTGTTGCAGTCATTAACCCAACTTTAGCCAAGCTGGTGGTATGTCATTTGGTGGTTGTCTCAATTAGATCTCTACCTAGGTACTGTGAAGTAGATTGTTTGACCAACAGATACGGTATTTAATATTGGTAAGAAAAACTGCAAACAAACCGTGATAGTTGTTACCACCATAGACACAATCCTCCTTTCAAAGACAGTTTCCTGTGCCTGCTAGCCAGCCTGGATCCATGACTGAAATGTTACAGAGACACTGTGCAGAAACTTTTGTACCTATAACACTCTGCTTTGTGTTCTGTCCAATTTTAGCGTGCCCTCTGGATTTGAAGGTATAAAAGAACAGGAGATCTGCAACAAGATAATGACAAAAATGCTGGAAAATTACAATACCTTGTTTGAATTGGAGGGTTTGAAGAAGGATGAAGAAAAGCCTGTATGTGAAGAGCTAGCAAGAATTATTTTGGTAAAAGTGAGTATCTCTATTATTTCATTTTCTTATAGCAAATCAATAATGCAGGCTTATTGCAGGCTTCAATTCAGAAATCTTCTAGGTAAGTGGGAGGCAGGCACTGTTGTAAGAATGCTCTGTGTTACTGATTGGTATACAGTTTACAAATCAATTCTGCTGATTAGGCTAATTTTCATTACTAGTCTGGAAGTTGATTCTGTTAAACATCTTTATTCTTTGTTAGCTATTCACTGTTACTTATTTAGGAAATATATTCGCTAAAGTTTAAATGTTTTTAAATGAGGAGGCAGAATAATTCTAGGAAGTATTCAAGCTTTCTGACGTGTCGATCATTTATGGTGTACATCAGTGATGAACTTTCATACTTTAGGATGGTATGAGGTCCCTAGCCTTTGCCACTATGAAGTCTGCTTGTCTCGAACACGTACCTGAATTTAAAAATCATGTGTTCTGACTCAGAACAGCTATTCCTGAGTGCGCTTGAAGAGGAGCATTAAATAGTAGTTACTATTTGAGGAAAGTACATTGAAGCTGTTAAAGAAAAGTGATATAATTAAAGTAGTATATCTTTGGTGGGAAGAGGGCATGTGTGTATACATCAAAGGATTCTGAAGTTCAGAAAAACTTGACAAAAGTAAGTAGGGCCGCCAAAAGTGCCTTGTTCTGGCTTGTGCCATCTCTGCTACAGGAAGCAACCTCAAGTCTGTGCAGAAATGGTCATGAGGATGGTCTGCAACTGCCTTATTTCCTTTTGTGTGTTAGCTGTGCAGATAATTACTCCTTTCCAAGGTGTGAGCTCTTGAGTTTGAGAGGGTTGAACTACATGCCTTCTCTTGGTAGGGTTTTGTGAGCGTCCACTGATAAAATCACTGTAGCCTTCACTGGCTGGAATGGAAGTTGTCAGAAAATAAGTTATAAAAATATAGTGTCTTTGACCTTGAGAGAACAAGAAGTTTGGTGTGAGCCCAAGTTCTGCCAGTTAAGTGAAATCAGCTGAAAACACCTTCACCTTTGCAGTGTATCACAGGAGGGTCTGTTGAATCTGAACTACAGGGCAATCTGTATGAGTTGGACCCAGCTGCCTTTAGAAGGGTTGGTTGTTTTCTTATGTGGTGTATCAGTGAGGAAGTCTTTAGCTGTTTAGTCTTTTAGCTGTTACTAACATTCACCTAAAATGCTTCTGTGGAAGGAGATAGAATGACTGGTGACTTGCAGTGTCCTCCCTAATATGTGTTACTGAAGTCACAGTAACTTCTGGGTAATGGAAATGATCTGCCTGGCAAATGAGAGTGAAGTTTAGCAGCTGATGGTCATTTCAGTTACAAAAACAAGTTAAGAAGAATGTAATTGTAAAAAGACACAGTACTTCAAAGAGCCCAGAAGAAAGACTTCAGATATGTCTCCATCTCCTTCAAGCCTCAGCCAGTTGCAAAAGGCAAGGTGGTCTTTCACTTCTAAGGACTTGTTACTTATTACTAATTGGGAGTGCACAAGGGTGGAGACCTGGGAGATTTCCCACAGCAGTTCAGAGATCTGAGCTATCAAAGTACATGTTGACAGCCAGAATTACTCCAATGAAATAGCCTGAAAGATAACCGTTACTCAAGTGAGATGAAAAATGTTGCCCATCTCTCTGCCTCAGGAGACAGGTGACTTCCTGAGAGGAATGAGCCATGCCTAAAGACACAAGGGCTTACATTGTGTTTGTGTCTTTGGATCTTGTTGATAGCTTCCAAATTCTGCTGGCAGTCAGCTGCAAAAATTTGACCTTGTTCCTTGTCCATTTAATTTGGGTGGGAAGTTTTCTAGCTTAACCAGGACAAATATTGAAACACAAGAAATACAAGCATCTAACTTCATATAGCAAAGCTACATAAGAAGTGCTTGTTGAAATTTGTCAGGTGGCTCTTTGAAAGGTTGCTTTATACCATTCCCGAAGGTTACTTTTCCTATGTCCTAGCAGATATCCCCTATCCTAGCCAATTTGTATAATAAATTAGAGATGGTGCACTCGAAGAGAAAACCAGGTGGTGATAAATGAGATTCCATAGAGAAAAGAGATTGCCAGTTTACTAATGTGTGAACTGTTACATACAGTAGGAGCTAGCTGACCAGTGTCATAAAAGAACAAATGCCTTAGAGAATTATTTGGCATGACCTGGGTCATAGTGTCCAGAAAATAGCAAGCCATTTGTAAGCAAAGTTACTGCTTCTTGAAAAGCCACTGATGAATTCATATCTACAGGTAGCTGGAGAGAGATTTACCAAGTAATCCTGTTGGAAGGAGTGAAAAATGTAGGATGCTGTCATGGTTTAAGCCCAGCCAGTAACAAGGCACCACGAAGCCGCTCGCTCACTCGTCCCCCCGAGCCCTGGTGGGATGAGGAGGAGAAAATATAAGGAAACGCTCGTGGGTCAAGACAAGGACAGGGAGGGATCACTCACCAATTATGCTCACGGGCAAAAAACAGACTCAACTTGGGGAAAAACCAAATTCAATTTAATTTACTACAAATGAAATCAAAACAAGGATAATGAGAAGTAAAACCAAATCTTAAAACACCTTCCCCACACCCCCCCACTTCCCGGCTCAACCCCACTCCCGGTTCTCTCTACCTCCTCCCCTCAGCGGCACAGGGGGACGGGGAATGGGGGTTGGGGTCAGTTCATCACACCTTGTCTCTGCTGCTCCATTCTCCTCAGGGGGAGGACTCCTCACTCTTCCCCTGCTCCACTGTGGCGTCCCTCCCACAGGAGACAGTCCTTCACAAACTTCTCCGGCATGGGTCCTTTCCGCAGGCCGATCTTCAGTCACAAACTGCTTCAGTGCGAGCTTTCCCATGGAGTCACGGCCATCTTCAGGGGCATCCCCCTGCTCCGGCGTGGGGTCCTCCCCAGGCTGCAGGTGGGCATCTGCTCCCCCACTCCCCTCCATGGGCTGGGGGGACACAGCCTGCCGTCTCACCACGGGCTGCAGGGGCATCCCCTCCTCCGGCGCACCTCCTCCCCTCCTTCTTCACTGACCTCGGTGTCTGCAGAGGGGTTCCTCTCACATTCCAATCCCTGTACTCACTGCAGGTTCCCCTTCTTAAATCTGTTCTCCCAGAGGTGCTACCACCGTTGCTGATGGGCTCAGCCTTGGCCAGAGGTGGGTCTGACTTGGAGACGGGGAAGTTTCTAGTAGCTTCTCACAGGAGCTACCCCTGCAGCCCCCCCTCCAACTACCAAAACCCTGCCACACAAACGCAAAACAGATGCTCAGGACAGCACTCTCATGAACTGAGGCCCTGCTGATTTCAAGGGTGTTGCATTTAAGCATGAACCATGGTGGAATGGGGGAGCAGACAGCAAGGAAAGGGAAGAAAATTAGGACCTGCCCTTTACCAAACTCAGCTGCATTTATCCAGATGGCTTTTTTAGCTTTTACATTGTGAGCAGCAAGAAGGTGAGGAGGGGAGATTTAGATGATCTCATTCACTTCCTTCTGGGGTATTTCTGCCATCCCATCCCCCAAATCACTCCCTATGTTGCCAGTGTTTCACCCTGCGTCACTACACTGCTACCTTTCCCATGATTGCCTTCACTCTCAATCCTTTCTCACTTTTCCATGTTTACATTTTTCTCCCGAATTCCCACAGCCCTGTCCCACTATTCGTCCTGTATTCAAATTTGATAGCCCTTCATTCCCACTCCAGAGAAGAGGCTGGCAGTCTATAGTAAAGTGCAAAAGCTCCAGCGCTCTTGATACATGGCCTTCCATCACCTCTAGTCACTGTGCACATATGCTGTAGCCTCTCTGCAGCCCATATTTCTTTGCCATCCTTTCTTTTATGTTCTTGAATGTGGAGATAACTTTTCTTCTAGGTTAGTACAGTGCTTGTGGTAATGTGGCCTGCCTTTTGTGTTCTCCTGGGTGTGTAGTTTGGGGCTAGGGCTTATTGAGACACTTTCTCTAGACAAGTATTAATGCCTCCTTTTGGTTGGAATGCTGCTGCTAGCCTTACCCAAAGGTAGGGTTCCCAAAATGGGGGCAGAGGTACTTATAAGAAGAAATTAGTTTTTACATTGTGTTAAGAGATTAACCCCATGATGGACAAAGCCATTGGTGCTGATCCAGGTGTTTCTTGATTAAGAGGTTGGAAAGAGCACCTATAAGCATGAAACCTCTTATACAGGGAGAAGAATGCCACAAATTTGCAGAAAGACTAACTTGAATCAAAATTTGAAACCTAATGACAATGGCTTAAAAAAATAAGGAAAGACAGCAAAAAGTACAACATCAAACAATGCACTTCTCTCAGTGCTCTAGCTAAGCCTTTCTAGCTTACTGCATTACAAAATTAGCCCTGCTTTTTATCTCTTTTTCATGGCTTCAGGCTCTTACTTTAGTGCTGAAATCTCAACTGGAAAAACAGGAACCTACCTTTAGTTAGTGTCTAAATGTATTGTGAGAATACTATTTCTTCCTGCAGTCTTGGGTTGTTCTTGAGATGGCTTAGGTGCCTGTTGCTTCACATCATCCACTCATAAGCATTTTTTTTGAAGTTGACGTCAACACTGAATCATTAATTTTGAGCAAATACCCGGAAACAGGGGAGTAGTGGCTCATACCATCCCATCCCAATACGGGAACGTACCTCCTCTGATGTGCTCGCTCAGTCATGTTTACCATCTTCCTGAACTTCCATGACTTCTGACCCTTCATGGGCTGGATATCTTAAGATTTTCCCACACTTTGGTCATAAAATCAGTGGATTTTTACAAGCAGGACGTACTGTTCTTTTAAAATGAAAACAAGAAGACAGGGATCATTCAGATAAAGTCATGAAAGCATCAAGCTTCGATTTGAGCAGCGTATTGGAAAGGAAAAACAGCTCAAGTGGAGCAAGTTGCATCTTGTCTACCATGTTGGTCATAGCTAGGGGAAATCCACGATGCTACAGACTTCCAGAAGGAGTAAGAGCATTTCAGTCAGGTACAGGTTGTGGCAGCTTAAAGAACATCTGTTTTAAGGAAGCCAAAAGTTAATAAATTTGAGATGGGAAAAAGAGACGTGATTCTGTAGGGCTGTTGGTAGTTGGAACTACCATTCTTGCTGCGTATGTGCACTGAGGCGGCACAGGTACACCTTCTCACCAGCTATAATTCTTCTTTCAAAGATCGCTCAGTCATTGGGATAGACAAGTTGTGCCAGGTAAAGGGATTTCTTAGCTTGCTTTCTCAGTGTATCGCAATTCAGAAAGTAAGGGAGCTGGAAATCTCTGCAAGCTGCTTTCCAGTCCCTGCTTTGTTCCCAGGACTGTAAAGCCTCCTCTTGCTCATTGCGCAGGCATATAGTAGGATTATAGTTAGAAATGGTGGGGAGTTTTTCTTTGGAAACCTCTATGTTAAGAAAAAAAAAGTGCAATTTTCACAAAATAGAAGATTTATCTCAGCATAGTTTCTATTTCAATGGGAAATTGAACTGTCAGGTTCCTGATGCCTTGCCTGGAAGGACTTCATTAGTTTCTCACTCCACCTTGTAGAATGAGATCTGTATGATCTTCCAGGCAGGTGGCCAGGAGGTGCAAGTATAACATGTACTTTCTTCAGAAATATATATATATTTGGAACTTCCTTCCTGTAAAAGAATTATGGGCTTTTATTTTTTAATTTTTTTTTTTAATTCCAAAATAAGTTGGGTTTGTTGGGGTTTACAGGTCTCATTTGCAGCCAGCTATTATTACAATCCTTAAGACTTTTATCCAAGCTTCAGTTTAATTTCATAACCCAGTGAAGGTCTGGAAGAGTCTCAGTCTGTTGATCATTAGGCTCTGCTAGTTAGAAATGGGTGGAGAAGTGGGTTGAGTGTTCTCATTAGCTATCTGCTCTGTGTTCAGATTGTCAGGATTATAAATAGCTATTTTTTATTAGGCAGTGTTACATGTGAACAATTAATTCTCTGGCTGTATATCTGCATGCTGTGCATTTACCACATTATAAGTGTCAGGGCATTATAATAAAATATTGTTTATGTTTTGCTTTGGAACAGAATTCCTAGTGTGTATAGATAAGGTCCTGATAGATTTTTTTGTGGCACTAAGCCTGAGTGATAACTCATGTAATGAAAGATTAGTCTGTCTTGAGTTGCAGTATTGCCAATTTTATCATCTTCTTGAATAAATAGGTTTACCAAACCTACAGTCACAACAAAAATAGTAATTCTGAAGGAGGACCTTTCACTTTCAAAGATCTTAAAGTGCTGTTCAGACTGCAGCTGCATATAGTCCTATGTTGTATAGCTAGCCAGTGGTGTATTGTTACAACTGTAATGAAATGTGACCTTTGAATAACAGTGATTAGGCTTCTCTGATGATCAAAGATAAGCAGTGAAGAGGATTTTATTTAGTTCAAGTAGCAAGGGAAATCTGGGCAGGCAAACTATTATGAGACTCACTTATGGGAGATTTCTGGAATTACCCCTTCCACTGGTTTCAGGTGAAACATGCCATCTTTAGTAGTACGATGTTCAGCACAGTATTGTCTTCACATAAAACCTACAACCTATTACCTAGTCATGCAAGGTTACAAGATCTTTTTTTTTTTCCCCACCTTTTCCCTCTAATGACTTCTTGACAGAGCACTTCTAGTTTTAAGAGCCAGTCAACTCAGAGCACATAAATGTTTGCACTGGAACACAAGCACTGGCATGATGAGGATGTAATGCTGTTCCTGACTTGATTACATATTTGGGGCAGGAATGCAAAAGGCTTTTCCCTTTCTTCCCCTGCTGGGTGGTAGAATACATAGCCCTGTTCACCTGATGCAGAAGAGAAAGCAAGTCCATTTATAAAATTAAAATTATAACATGAAATTTAAATTAAAAATCAAAGTTACAAAGTCAAGTAGAATTATAAATGTGCAATTTCAATATTGTGAATATAATGTAGATGCATTGTGATGACCTCTGAAGAGGGAGATTTCACTTCCTGAAGAGCTGCAGAAAGTGGTCTCTTGCTGGCTTTTGCAAAAACTAATAGTTTCAAAACAACCCTTTTATTTTAGATGCAATTAACTTCTTGCATTTTTATCCTGTTTGTTTCCAGTCTTCTAACAAAAGCTGCCACTTCAATTGGGAGGATTAGTTGGCAAAATAGTTCTTTTACTTTAAATGGCAGCAAAAACACATGCACTGTGTTCTGCAAGCCTGCTGTTAGATTTCTAAAGAGGCAAGCAATCCACCGTGTGTAGCTGCATCTGTTGGTGCTTGGTGTGTGTAAAGTGTGTGGCGCCTAACCCAGCCAGGCAAACCCCTAAGTGCGTTTTTTATGTCAAGGAGAGTGCTCCAGCTGACTTTGGTGGCACTATTTTAAAGTATAGTGCTTGCTTGCTCCTTCCGATTGAACACTGAGACCAGATCATTCAGCCCTTGGTAGGTTTTGAGCCTTTCATCCTTGAAGAGAGGTAGGAAAGGTGAGATGGTCAAAAAGTTCTCCATCTTGGCTTGACTATGCTCCCTTTGCAGTCAGTTGTGAAGCTCCATCTCCACGGAAAGGCATGATCTTTCGGATTATTTCCCCAGATGAGTAAAGCAAGATCTTCATTAATAAATGTTTCTTTCCCTTCCTCAGCTGTTTTCACTTAAATACCTTAGCATGATGATCTAGTCCCTTGACAAGATCCAGGAGAAACTGCTGAAAACTCACCAACTCCGTGGCTGAGTGGGCTCCCCCTAAATAAGTCACCCTTCCCTGCCATCGCAGTGCTCTGGCCCCATGGTTATATATTCAGCAGGCAGGAGAGCAATCCCTCATTTACGTCAGGAAAAAAGGCATCCGCTTCTAATCCATGTTATGCTGCCCTGGCTAAGCCTGCAGGGTCTAGATAGTTTCCTTTATTCTTCTTTCATGTCTGGGACCATTTTAGCATCGTGTTAATGGTCGGCTTTCAGTACTGGATTAATTCTTTCCCATCAGGAGGCAGCAGGAACTGATCTCCTTTGAAAATCCATTCTGAAGGTCTCAACAAACGTTTCCATTTCGTTCAGTATCCCCTTATTTGGGCAAGTCACACCAGTTTTCTCCTGCCTGGGCCAGGGAGCCCCCAAGGGCAGGAGCGGGTTCACATGGGAGATGTGAAGGTGGGTGGAAAGTGCGTGAGGAGAAGGAGCACCTGTGGAAGTCTGTCTCCGGTTTTCTGTTTAGTATTTCTTCAGCTAGAATTCACTTTGCAGTTGTCCACTAGTGAGCAGATGGGCATGTTTATAGTAAGGGTATATAGTGATTCAGCCAGAATGACATTTTAACATGCAAGCTGACAGGAAATGAGCAATATGAGATTTGTAGGGGAAAGTTTATAAGCCTCCAAACCCTTCACCTATAGCAGATTCAATCTGGAGTGAGGATGACAGTTATGTTTAGACTGTGATTCAGAAAGGCAAGCAAAAAATCAGATGATCCCAAACAATTCCTTGTGTAATTTTGAAATAGCTGTCCAGTGCTTCTAGCTTTGCTGGTTTTGATAATTCTGTATATGTATTAGTAAAACAGAATGTTTCTGTTCTTGAAGTTAATTAAAGCATTCACGAGATTATAAATCTGTCACTTGTGGTGTTACTAAATGCAATCCTGAATATTTATACAAATATGTTAATACTAAACTCTATAAAGTAATAAATTATTATGCTGATATTTCTTTAGCTAGAATTTCACCAACAATATTTTCATTTTAACACATTATGAGAATAAAATTGCGAAGATTTAGCACATTTAAAGGAAACAGGGGCATATAACAAACATCTCTTTCTATCCTGCTGTCCATATTTCTCATATACTATAAACTTTTGAACCCAGATGGCAAAGTTTGCAGTTGAGATGCTTAGAAACTTTGCTTTTACTCTCTCACAATTTTTTCTTTAAACAAATGCCCAGTGATATTACTGCCCCATGATAATACCACATAGCCAAAATGTAGAGAAAATAAGATCCATATGTGTATGTGTGTCCTGGTCTGTATTTGCACATGTTTTACTTGAAATGTTTTTCATTCATTGTCTCTTGTTGTTTTGTTTGGGGTTGTTTTTTGGGACGGTGGAGTGAGGGGGTGTCATCATGATTTAGCATTTGGGAGCAGTCCATCTCAGTCAGTACAACAACATCTTTCAAAAGGGAAGAATCAAAGTCAACACCAAGAAACAAGGTACAGTAAAATAAGCATATGAGCCCCTGCTCTAGCCAGATGTTGCTGAGCATCCTAGCTGTACCCGTGGGGAGAAAAAGAGGTTAGCAGGGGGATGAGAATTTTTCTGCTGAGACAGATCTCTCAGTTCTCCTGTTCAGATTCCCCAATGTTTATTCTGTTTCTCATTAATTAGTCATTCAGTTAATCAGGTTACACAAAATGATCATCATTATTCCCTCTGTATAAATCGGCAGTCAGTGCTGTCTTTGTAACAAGGACATATTGCAGGCAGTCAGAACTGGTCCAAAGTGAAGAAGTGCAAGACATTTTTCAGCCTGTGGGGGTTTAATTCTCACTGACTTCTGCCATTAACTTCATCTGTAGTACTTTCAAGGTGGGAGCTTCAGAAGGGCTCAGCGCTGAATTAATTCATTTTCCCATTATAAGAGTAGTGAAATGCTCACTGACTTCAGTATAAGTCCTATGCGTTTTTTAAAAGCCCTCCTTTGAGTGCTGTGAAGATCACAGTTTGTCCAGGAGAAGCTGGTTGATACCCTGGTGCACGTGTGACATGCACTGCTTTTCATGGTTTCTGGTGCCCCAAAACTTACTTGTAATAAACAGGGCTCAGGGCAGTCTAGGAGCAACAGTAGTATGTGATGCAAAGGACACAAGGGGCCAGACGCTATGTATGTGTCTGAATATGTATGCCCTTGAAAATCTGATATATCCAGCAGATCCCAACAGCATTTGACCTTAATTGCCAGCAGTGAACATCTCAGTTTCACTATTAAGAAAGGGGTCTGTTCTCTGTATGCTGGAAATCTTACACTAGTAACTAGAACAATATAGAGACACTTAGGACTCCCTAATTTACTGCAACATCAGATACTCCTTTTAAAAGTAACATTGCTGAATTCCATGTGTGAAACTTTTTTTCCTTGTGAGTACTTTGATTTTTAGATCAGAAATGCAATTTAGCTTTTCCAAGACTAAGTTTAAGCAACTGTAACATGAGATGCAGGTCTGGAGAGCCTGAGTTTCTCCCATAGCTAGGTCATGTCTTTCTTTTAGATCATACTTTTTCTATTTAGGAATAACATTACGGTAAATAGATAAATCAGACTCCAGTTTTCAAAATTGCAAGGGAGAATAAAATGTTCCCCTGGAACTGATCTTAGCTCTGTTGTTATTGAACACATACACACACACATTAGGTACACCCAGCAAGATAGCCATGTTGTTGTGTCACTTCATAAAGGTTTGATTTGTTTTTTTAATCTGAAATTCTGCTGCAGGCTCCTTGTTTGTACCTCAGCCACGAGAAGCTGAGTTGTGGTCATTAACCTATTGCATGACAGCTTAACCCTGCCAGCTAATATATGATGGGCACTTAGAGATTGTGGGGATGGGCATGGAAGATGAATGTTTTCACTCAGTGAAGTCTTTGTAACCTTTTACAAGTTCTGGAATTATATTTGATCCCAGCATTACCGGTTTAACTTTTTGCAGCATTCAGTAATCGGTCCTCCTGGATGGCTGGAGACACGTTTTTCTCTTCCTCCTAGAAAATACCATGATGTTCCACAGATGTAGTTGCCAGCATTGAGGTATATCATAGGATTATTACTATGTTTGTCATTTCCTTTTTTATATTGCAGTCCTCTCTAAAAATAATGGGTTTCCGCATCTCTCTCTTGCTTTCGTATCACAATTCATGACCTTTGTACGTGTTTCATGGCAATAATTGCAGTAGGTTAAGGTTGTACTCAAGTGAAACAGAGTAACCTTTAGCTGTTTATTAAGAGATATAGTCTCAGGTAAAAGGTCATATATATAAATAGTCTTGGGAGAACAAAAGGAAATGAAAGGGGAACTGAATAGGGTATTAGTTTCATATTAAAAGCAGTGATGCGTTTTTTTGCAAACTGTGAGATTTTGCTTTTTATTACTTCTGTCTGAAACAGCTTAGCTGAATTCTGGTTATTAAAGTATAGTGTAAATGATAGCGAGATAGAACAGCAGATATACACTGAGTCAGCTTTACTCTTCCTTCTATATGCCAATAGCAACCAAAGCAAAAATCCCATATACAAATACTAGCTGTTTCAATCTTTGTTACGTGGTTTGTTTATATAAGAGAACATTTAACAGCTTTGCTAGCGTTGTTCCCCTTCTAACAAGGATGTTTTCATGGCTTTCTAGGTACAAAATGGAAAGGATTCCCAATACATTGCAAAGATATTTATTTTTTAGTTACTGTTCATGTTAAATCATTGTCTGTATTTTTCCTGAAGATACCTGTGCCACTGAATGATGACTCTGTGAACTGATATCTGAATAAAAAGGAGTTATTCCATCCAGTTAACATTCATGAAAATACCTGTGACCACATGAATTAGAAAATGCCTTTGAAAATCCCCATGCCATTGGCTACACAATTTTAGTCTTAAAAATATAGATTATTTGATACTTTGTGTGTCTTGTGGAGTCTTAATCAGCCATGAGTTATTCTGCATGATCACAGAGGGAAAGAGATTCCATATTTTCTTCACCTTGTGAGCAAGAGGAAGAGCAGCTCTGTAATTGCTGTGGCCCTTGTGCTTCTGCGTTGGCACCCTTGACAGTGCTGCTGCATGTCACGTCTGCACTGCTGTGCTCCAGGGAACTTTGTGCAGGGGACAGCACTGGTTTGGGTAATATTCACCGCTCCAACATCAAATGAAGGGAGAGCCAGGAACTCTGAAATTCACTGTTTCTTCTGCACTGCTCCATGGACAACACCGTTGTGCACTTTTGTTGTAGCCTAGGGAAAAATTGCAGGTATGACCCTGCCAACATCTACCTGAAGCAAAGGCTGTATTGCACTGTTACACAGGGTGCTGCTGAGAGAAACAGAGTATTCCCTATTCTGTGGTGTACAGCTGCTGACCCAGTAAAGAGTCAGCTGTTGCAGGCTGTCCCAGTGCAATCAGCTAATGCATCATTTCTGCAATCATTTGCAGCATTGAATTCACTGAATAATCCTCTTAATGGTTGCTCATCCTACATAAGAGTGGCTGTACTGGCTCAGACTTGGGATCCATCTAGCCTAGCTAGCATCCTGCCTCCCACACTGGCCATAAGCGGATGTCCAGGGAGGAGTAAGAATAGGGCAGCAAGGTGTTTCCTTCAGTTACTCTACCAATTTGTGACTATTCTCAGGCTTTCCTGGTGTTGGTGTGGTTTGTGTATTTAGTGATGTCCAAAGTAATTGTATTGTGTGCTCCTCACATGTGTAAGCTTTTTGCTTCCAACATGTCATCTGGCAAAGAGTGCTGCAAATTGCTTCCTCTCGTATGAAGCACTGACTCCGTTTGTTTGTTATAAACATGGCTTCTACTGGTGTCATTTGAAGGTCACCTGTTTTTTTCTTTCTTTTTTTCTTTTTTTTTTTTTAACTGAAGGAGATAGTGAACAGTCCGTCTTCTCTCCACCACCCATGACTGTGTATCTCTGTCAGATCCTACCTATAAGCCACCGTGATTTTTGTTTTTCTAATGAAAAATTAGTACTGACATTTGCAGCCTTAATCACTGCACTGACAACAACTGTTTTTTTCTGTCAAAGCCCCTGCATAGAGTCAGTGAGCAAACAATCATGTGTAATAGCTCTTCTCTTTCGGGGCACAAGGCCAAATACTTTGATGCAGTAAATTGGATGACATTTTGGTGAAGTTCAGTGTTCCACCTTCTTTATATCAGAAGGTAATCTGACTCCTTGTTGCTGTAAAATAACTAATCTGTGCCTTAGTTAAGAAAAAGCTTTGCATTGATAAAGTTAGAGTTTGTTTTAATTAAGGTCATCTTCTAGGTATTAACAGCTAACAAAATAGATCTGATGCTTCCTAGCAGCATTTAAAACTTGAACTGAAAATCCCACAGGCCAGTTTCCTCTGATTATGCAGTTTGTGAGGCCAAAAAGAGATTAATTACTGAACCAAGTAGGAAAGGGAGGGTAAGCACAACAGTAATAATGAGGTTGTTACAAAGATGACTTGGAATACCAAATTATCAACGAGTAAGTTTATCATTAAAATAGAGCACAGTGTATAACCATTGTTTTTACTGACTTTTATTTTCCTAATTCCTTCCTGGGGCAATTGTAATCAGATGCATTTAAACTCTTGTGTTACGGTGTGGTAGTATGCTGCAAATACAAAAGACTGTAAATTCACTGTGCAATTCAATATCTCTGGGACTACAGTTGACTGAGGCTGAAACTTAACTATTTTTATGCCCATTCAACAATTTGTTGAAAAGGATAAAAGCAACGGTAGTATTCTGTTCAGTTTGAACTCTGCATCCCAGCCAGATAACGGTGCAAGGTGCAAGTATGCTGTATGAATCCCTCATACTTAGTAATGGCAATGGATAAAGGAACCAGTACAGTTTATTCTGTTTGAAGAAAAGGTATAATGGAATAACTAAAGCTGAACTACTGTAGCAAGTATTTTCTCATTCCATTGAAATGTACTGAAAATTTGCCAAGGTTCTCATCTAGAGCCAGTAGTGCTAACTGTTCAGGATGTGAGAGATGAGGTCTTTGTGTGCTATGGTCTTTCTCAGTCTTCTCTGCTGATGTTAGTCATCTCCCTAAAATTAATTCAAGTATGTAATTGAAAATAAATATGTAATTGAACACTCTCACCCTTCCACCAATAATCCAGGTCAGTCCGTCTGTCCAAAGAGGTAAACATAAAGAGAAGTAAGTGCAGGAAGAGCAACTGAGTAAGAGGCTTGCTAAGTATCTTAGACCCTGCCTGTGATTTGGTCTCTCCTTTAAGGATGCCCTTGACCTATTGTGTTTCTTCATTCATGTGGGAGGAAGCTGGGAGCTGGAGTACTCAACCACCTGTCTTTATTAGCATCAGCGCTTCTTGACGTGAAAGGATTATTCTCTTGAAGAATAAATAGGTCAAAGAGTATTCTAGGGATGTTCTAATCTTTCCTAATCATTGAGGTCTCCATAGTTAATTGGTTTAAAGCTTTTATTGAGGTGGAGTCTCATGCATTGTAAAATCTGCGTTTTGTATGACTTGCAAAGAATCTGCCGAGAGAGAAAAATTTCTTTACCAACACAATAGCCTTCCTAAGGAAGAGGACCTGTTCCTTGGGCCAGTATATTTCATCTGATCTAGGTGTAAGAACGCTGGGCTGGAATTTGAATGAAGTGAGTTCTTTTCTGTTTTGGGGGGTATGAACAAGTCAGCCGTGCTCTGTAGTGGGTTTTGATAATTATTAGCATTTTGTAGCAGAGTCTTACCTAAGAATCTTATTTGAGGGTCAGAAAGCACTGCTATGTTAACCTAGAGCTAAAAGATGGTCTCAGGCATGCCTGAGGGAGCTTACAGACTTGTTGAGTTGTTTGAGCAATATAAAGTGTTGTGCAGTTGTGGTACAATGGTAATACATCTCATGGAAAATAACAGGCCATGATTTAGAATGGGCCAAAGGAAGTTATTATTATAGTGTAAGGTTAGGAAGATCTGCAAGTCTCTAAATTTGCTATACTAGCAGATGTAGGAGATGACTAGAACTTTGCTTTGTGCTGACATGCTTCTGATTGGACCATTTGCCAATAAATATTGCCTATCAAAGGTAGGAAGTTAAATGAATAGTCTCTGGCTTTCCCCATGATCTTCTCAATTCTTGCTCAGAAATCATTAAAGAAACTTGGTTCAAAACCTGGGTTTTGATAGTGACCTGTACAGATACTGACTATTTACTTTGGCCCAAGTACTCTTGATAGTAGAAAATTTCCCTTAGTAACAATAGTGGGGCTTGATGGTGGGACTTGATGCCATGATGAGCAGGTACTCTAGTTTGGGCAGGTTTTCGAGACTCTGCTACATCATTCAGAGTTGATAGGTGGGAGGTGGTAGTTTTTCCAGGTGGGATTGTCTTTTTGGGGAGTATGGGGTGGAGGGGTGGTTGCTGGCATCTATTGACAGTAAGCAGGACGTGGGTAATTTTTCAGATGTAAACAGTTAGGTTACACTAATTGTTAAGCACACACAGTTGAGCAAAACAAAGCTTGAGCTTGTTTTGTATCCAGTATGCTGTACTGGAGACTTTTTCTTCATATGAGAATGGAAAGTATGCAATTGCTAATAAGCCTTACTCCTCACAGCATTCTCTGGAGGTCCGTAATAGTTTAGAAGAGTGATGCTTGGGTATTACTTCTGCATGGGATGCATGCTAGTCATTTTATGGCTCCAAGTTGATTTATGCCAGCTGTATAGTAGCCATGTCATTGGTTTTAAAGGAAATCAGACTTTAAAGCACAACAGATTTTTCCCCATACTTTCACAAATTTCACAAGCAACACTAAAAATGAATAAATAGAAATGTCAAAGAATTCTCAAGCTTCAGTAGTTGAGATGCACAGAAATGCATATAGGTAATTACGTAATAAAATTAATTTTTATGAAGTACAAAAGTTGGTGTAATTGCATAATCTTTCTTATCAGAAACACAGATAGACATCTGTTCTTTAAGTCTTTGCAAATGTGACTTGACTAAATTTTGACATTTTTAGTACTCCATGTGGAATGCAGGTGCCTGACTTCAAATACTCACATTTGAAAACTATGACTTAGGTTTATTGTTTGAATCCCAATACCAGAAAGTGTTCTGAGAGCACCCAGGTCAGATTTCTGAAGATGTACAGTTATTTAATGTCTGCTAGTAGAGTTAGGAGTCAGTATAACTATAGTAAAATTATCTTAAATGACTTATTTTTTTTTGAGCTGCAAGTTCACAGGATGTTTAGAAAACAAAATATATTCCAAAATATGCTTAGTTACTGAAGTGTGACATATTATTGGAAATGAGCACATGTTCTTTCTATTTTCTGGATTTTAAAAGGTAACATCAAACAGACTGCCAGTCGTTCAGGAGCTAATATGTAAGAATAAAACATTGACAACAGTGGATTCTCGGCTTGAACTGTGTTTGAGGTTCTGGTTTTGCTTTGTTTGTTCTAAATTTTCCAAGTAGCCTAGGAACCTGGGCAGCCTGAAAATGTGACTGTTAGGCCTGCCCGATACCTTCTAGTAGCTTTTGTCTTTCAACTTGCATCCCTTTTTTAAATGGTGGTGAGTTTTTCCCCTTGTCTTAATTAATGTAAAGATAGATATGCTGTAAAGTTAGAGGAAACAGCCAGTTTGTAGGAGGAGTGGTACAGTCTTGTGCTAATGATTGCCTTGTAAAAACCAGCATGGATTGGAAGACAATAGGGAGGGGATGGGAGATTTGCAAGTGTTGGAATAAACTGTAAATACAATCTTTTTTTAAAGAACCACAAAAATATACTTGTGTGCACCCTGCCCAGTGCAAATAAGATCTCTTGCCACAGCCTGCATTGAGCAGACTGGTGGAGGTTAATGTTTAATAGGTTCGTAGCTAGAGCTGCTTGCTGTGTTTCAGTATACAGATCTCCTGTTCCCTTGGAAGCATTATTTTGTGTAAACTAAATGCATTTTTGTACTGAAACACATCAATCTACATGTGCTGTTACAGAATCCATGATGGAGCAGTTAATAGTGTGCTATCAAAGGGTTTCCTGCTTTTAGCTCACACCCTTCTGTTCTCATTTTTCATCTCCATTCAGCCTAATGAAAGCAATTATTGTACTGCATGATTCCTGCAATCACTGACTGTTGCGTGCTCATGTGTTCAGTCAGCGGCAAGCCTGGTCCTACGCTAACTGCAGGAATGTTAATTTCTAACTTTTGCTAGCAAGTGACAGAAGAATCTGATCTAACACACCTACATGACTCACTCGAGTCATTTGTCTGCAATGACTTGTACTTAAAATTAGAGGTATACTTATAATGAAGATACAATGCCATGAAAATGGGAGATGGAAAAGACCTGCAAGATCAGCTTGAAGACCCTGTTACAGTACAGAATGTATTTTCTGATTCTTTTTCCAGTTCAGAGGTGAATGCTCCAAGAACAGGAAGTTTAAAACACTTTTTTGCCAGATTGTTACACAGTCTAGCGGAATTTCTAGTGCAGTCTCAGCTTATCTGTATTACCCGGTGTTGATTCAGAGGGCCATAAAAAAAGTACTAGTTGAGTTCACGCACGTGTAGTGCCAGTTTATTGGTATGCTTGAAAGTGCTCTTCCCGCTCTCTTCAAAATCCCTAAGGCCTGAACCTGCTCTTTTTTACAGAGTTTGTAAACACCATTCTTTATTGCTGAGAACGAAAAGTGATTGAAGGGTGGGTAGCTGGAGTGAACCTTTGCGGTCATCATTTCAGTTCTTCAGGTTCCTTTGTTAATGAGTTGGCCATATGGTATTGCAGGGCAGGAGAAATACAGAGGTAAAACTATTTTATTTTCCTTGAAGGATCTGTCTGCACTTTATGGTATACAGTACAGTTCAGGCCAGTGCCAACAGTGTCTTTTAGGCAGCAAATTCTTTCATTACTGTGTAATTCATTGTCATGCTGTGAACGGGAGAAGTACCATACATGGAGAAAGACAGGTTTCTCAGCAGCTTGTTTGAGACTTTCCAACCTACTTACATGGACTTCAGTGGAGCAGCTCTGAATTTTGGCACAGCTTCACGCTTTTCTAATGCAGAAATCCTTTGGCAAACACTTACTTGTTTACACCTCAAACAGCCAACAGGAAGGATGGAGGAATGCGATGGGTGCTGTACTGACTTACCTCTGTTCCCTGGCTTTTGATGGTCTCATTAACGTTTGCCCTTTAACAGCATAGCTGATATTTACAGAGCATTTGCTTTAAGATTCCTTCACTGGAGGTGGCATATTTATTTTAAGAATATATTGAAATATCAAATTATGCCCATTGTAACTACAGTAACCTAGCATAATTTTTATTGCACTCACTATTGTTCTGAATGGGCAGCTGGATACAGACATGAGCAGAAAGTCTGCCCTGTGGGAAACTGAAAACAGAAATCATCACCATAGTCAGCCTTCTAAGTTCATTCCTACATGTCTCCTCTGATTGTGATCACCTGGCCATATTTGTGCTTCTTACTCTTGATACATCTTCTGTTCAAGCTAGGAAAGTCCAAAGAGACCAAGTGAATGAAAGGCAGAAGTTGTTCCCAGAGGAGCAGTGTGGCTGTATCAGGTGAGAACTCGTAAGATCTGGATACAAATATGTTATCCTTATTGTCTGTGGGGATGCTCTGACTCTACGTTCAGGGTAGTGACTGAGGCTGGATTTTTATGTTTCTCAAGAGGCCATAAGCTTTGCTGCTGCACAGAGGTACTCTGACTATGGGCTAGATATGGCTACACAAGGAGTTGGTACAGTTGGTACCAACTGTTGAGCAATAATTGCTTGACCTGTAGTGCTGTCCCCACCTAAGCATGCCCAAAAGAGGATTAAGCTGACTCTTGACACTCATAGTGTCCAGTTGCCTTTGTCGGAGCCTGTGACAGAATTCTTGGTTGGTGCAAGGTGTCTGCTTATGAAAGCAACCTTAGGACTCATTACCAAAGCTTCAGTTGGTAATCTGAGATAGCAGGATGCCTGATACCCCATCAGCATCTCTACTGTGCTTGATACTTCTTAAAAATACTGAAGCTGAAGGATAGCCACCAGTATGGAGCGAAGGCCATAAGAAATACTTGGTTACTTGCAGTGGCCAAGTAATAGTAGATCCATCTTTCCAGTCTCCATGTGTGAAACAGAAATGCAAGGGAAAAGAAGGTAAATACCCTTTACAGTTCACTAAGTGGCTTTACCTATGAGGCTGGTTTGATGGTGATGTTCACATGTGCATAGACTCAATCCTAGAGCATAAGAGAAAACATAGCCAGCCTGATGTGTTAGTGCATTGCCTGGGAGTGCAGACACAGGAGTTGTGAAGGGGGAATTTGAGGTCCTTGAAGTTCAAAAATGAATTTGTGAGTGACTTTGCAAGAGTATGGGGAACCAGCGTTATACATGGGGCAGATTTAGGTTACCAGCAGTTCGTATGCTGAAGTAATTACATAAATTTAAAAGGGGAAACTGAAAAAAAAACAATACCAAAGGCTAGAGCCTTTCTCAGTGCATTAGGACCATCTGTGACACAAAGACAGTATGTGCCAAACCGTTAGCCGATAGAAGTCTCTAGGAAGGAGTGCAAGAGAGAATTATTTCATATTGTCCCAGAAAACATACACATAAGGAATTTGGTATTACCTCAAGAAGGAGGAGGTATTTTTGTTATTATGTAATTTTTCCTGTATATTACTTCGAAACTAGGCAGTTATCTCCCTGATGTGAAGGCATGCATGCCTGTTGTGCTTTTGAGCTTTTTTTTTTTTTTTTTTTTAGTCCATCAGGGAGTCCTCAACATACCTTTCACTGAGATTCCTCATTGGTGGTTGCAGTTGCCAACTCAGTGAACTGGCTGTGCGCTCAGCTGTGGGCTGCTATTGTCTGCCACACCTGCAGACCCCTGGCTTGTGAGGTCTACATCAATCTCACTCTTTCCTCTCCGCTTGCAGAAAGTTCTTTCCACCCCAGTTCAGGACATTGCCCATGCTAGATTTCCTTCTGAAAACAGATGCCATGCAGCAGTCGGCGATCGCTGGGAGCTTGTTGTATCTTCTGGCTTGAGGCCCATACATCTTGTTGCTTTTTGGCATCCATCCCATGCATGCTGCACACTTGCAGCATTTTGACAAAGCTGCCTGTAGAGCCGCACAGGGTGGGAGGCTGAAGGGATTCCCTTAGGCAAACGTACCCGGCCTCCTGCAGAAAAGGGGCCTTAAGGTGGTGTTGGTTCACTTCAACAACCTCCTGTTGTGTACCATGGAGAGTCCCAGTTTGAAGATAACCTTACTACTGGGTTGCCTTCTTGAATTTGAATGTTTTTAGGACAGGATAGCTTTGGGTTCAAATTACATCTTTCTGGAGTATACTATTTTTATGTTTAGCCTTCAGGGAGAATTTGGAATTTGTTAACTGAATCTGCCCTAGCAGAAGTGTCTCCAGCATTACCTTTTCACTGTTCATCCAGACCTTACTTGAGCACTGGAGTGTCAGTTATTTTTGGTAAAGCGCTTAATCAACAGCTTTGATATTTGGAATTGCCAGTTGCAGAGAGAACACAGGCAAATTTTGTTTTCCTTAAATACCAATAGTGTGAGTGTTGTCCCAGGTCATAATAAATGGCCACTTTGCTATCAAAGTATTTTGTATTGGATTTATTTTTCCTACATATCATGCAGCAACGTATTTACAGTAAAAGGCCTTTTTCACTGGTGGTGAAATGATTCAATAAGTTATATGATATGTCTTGGGGAATAGAGTTAATGGGGAAAAAATGGGGTCAGTATTGAAGTCTTTTAGGGAGCTTCTACTTGTCATTAAGTCTAGCCTTCTTAGTCATATACGGACAGTTCAAACCAAGATAGCGACTGCCTAAATAAATAAGTATTGAAACACAGGTAGCATGGGTAAACACTGGGAAATGAAGACACAGTGAACATAGGCATAGGGCTTCTCCTTCCCTTTGCCTTTCTGTGTTAGGGGATTCACTGAGTAGGCTGGTTTGACTTAGTGTTGGGGAAGCAAGTCTGGGAAGAACATAAATTTAACCAAATGTTTTCCAGTTAATGCAGCTGGAGGCCAGAGTAACATCATGTGGTCCACAGGGTAGGTACCACTACAGTCATGTTCACTGATGCCTTAAATTTAGTGCAGGGATTTGAATTATGTAGCCAAAGTATGCAGATTCTGGGATGCCCCTTTTCTGTAGGCTTGTTTAAAGATGAGGGTAGCTGGAACTGATTCCTCTATGCATCTCCTTTTCATCTTGCTGGTACAAAGAACGGTGGGTAGCAAGCTCAAATACATCCACTGAGACATAATAATTTAAACAGCTCTGATAAACCACAGGTGCAGTCTCCTAGAGTGGTTTCATGTGGCCTTAGACCAGAATCAGCCATATTGTACAGATTTCTTTTTCTTCAGACTTTTCTGTTGGCAGCGTTTCTAAAGTTTCAAGGAATTTGTTTTGGTAGAGAAGTAACTGGGGAAAACTGTTACCATCTCAGTGAATCTCAGTCTAAATTCAGAATCCTGTCTATTAACTTTAATAAGTAAAATAAGTGTCTACTGCTCTTCATTTAGATTAGCTCTGTGGATCTGGTGCAGTTAAAAACAGTGAGTTTATTGTCATTTGGATATCTGCAACACCATTCGTGATTACCTTGCTGTTACAACATTAATTTAAAACTTCACTGGAGATGGACAAAATTTGGTACAGCAGTTACAAACAAGAAAATGGTCCTAAGTCTGACACAAGTAATTCCTGTACAATTTGAAGTCCATGGGCTTTGGCCAATCTATAACAGAGACATGACTTTAACTTTGAGAAAGTTTACTGGAACAAAATTATGGGATTCACAGCCAGTGACAAGTGAAGTAACTCTGGAGGTAGAAAAGTGGTATCTGCATAGCTCTGCTTGAATTTTGTGGGGTTTCTGACAGCATTTGCTAGCTCTCTACCTCTGGAATCATGCAGTGTTAATGAAGTTTTTAAGTGTGTGTTTACTTTCAAGCATTTAAGCAGTTCTGCTATTTGGAGTGGCTTCTGTCAAATATGGAGGCTGTGGTGGTGTGGTTTAAAGGAAGATAATACTTGGCTCTTTGAATCCAAAGGGTCTTGTCCTCATTAAGACGCAGGAATTTGCATTAAAAAATCAGAACTTGGTTGGTCTTTAAAGCTTCATACACTTCAGGATTGCATCAAATTTATAACTTTGATATCTGAGTAGGGCGGAGTACAGAGGAGGTGTTTTAGTGATCTAATGCCTAAAAATACAAGTAGAGTAAGAGAAATCCAAATTTGGCAGTGGCAGCTGCACAGATTGTAAGGATGACTGCATTCATCGTGACTTTATGATTTCAGTGTGGCAGTTAATCAAGGAAAGATTTGGGGCTTGGTTCTGAGTATGGAAGAGAGCTGGTAACTGAATTTTGCAAGTATGTGTTACTGCTTACGTTATCTGTGCTGACTCCCTGCTAAACCCGGTAAGAATTATAGGGCTATTGATCTTTGTCTCCCAGTGTCAGTAATTTAGGATGATGAGACATTTTTTCTTTGAGAAGAACTTGTCAGCAGTAATATGCCTATGTGGTTTTAAAATCAATATTGTAGGTGGTAGGTGAAGTGATGAATTGAGGTGTTTTTTAATTACTTTTTTACATTTTATTACTATCTGAACTGAATCTGTGCTTCGGCAAGTATTTAAGCACAAGCCCATTTTTAGTACTTAGAGCAACCTTACTAAAGATGACTGTTCTCTTGCTTAAGTTCAGTCCAGGCTTAAGGACTTAGAATCATAGAATGGTTTGAGTTGGAAGGGAGCTTTAAAGGTCATCTAGTCCAACCTCACTGCAATCAGCAGGAACATCTTTGACTAGATCGGGTTGCTCAGAGCTCCATCCAACCTGACCTGGAATGTTTCCAGGGATGGGGCATCTAACACCTCTCTGAGCAACCTGTTCCAGTGTTTCACCACCCTCATCGTAAAAGATTTCTTCCTTATATCTAGTCTAAATCTACCCTGTTTTAGTTTAAAACCATTGCCCCTTGTCCTATCACAACAGGCCCTGCTAAAAAGTTTGTCCTTATCTTTCTTATAAGCCTCGTTGATATATATTGAAAGGCTGCAGTAAGGTCTCCCCAGAGCTTTCTCTTCTCCAGGCTAAACAACCCCAGCTCTTTCAGCCTTCCCTCATAGAAGAGGTGTTCCATCCCTCTGATTGTTTTTGTGGCCCTTCTCTGGACCAGCTCCAACAGGTCCGTGTCTTTCCTGTGCTGAGGACCCCAGAGCTGGACACAGTAGTCCAGGTGGGGTCTCACCAGAGCAGAGGGGCAGAATCACCTCCCTCAACCTGCTGGCAACCCTTCGTTTGATGCAGCCTGGGATACAGTTTTTCATCCACCAGTACCCCCAAGTCCTTCTCTGCAGGGCTGCCATTAATCCCTTTATCCCCCAGCCTGTATTGATACCAGGGGTTGCCCTGACCCAGGTGCAGGTCCTTGCACTTGGCCTTGTTGAACCTCATGAGGTTCACATGGGCCCACTTCTCAAGCTTGTCTGGGTCCCTCTGGATGGCATCCCAACCCTTGGGCGTGTCAGCCACACAACTTAGCTTGGTGTCATCTGCAAATTTGCTGAGGGTGCACTCAATTCCACTGTCTATGTCATTGGTGAAGATATTAAACAGTACTGATCCCAATACGGACCCCTGAGGGACACCACTTGTCACTGATCTCCCTCCGGACATTGAGCTGTTGACCACTACCCTTGGATGCGACCATCCAGCCAATTCCTTTATCCACTGAACAGTCCATCTGTCAAATCCATCTCTCCAATTTAGAGAGAAGGATGTTGTGGGGGACTGTGTCAAAGGCCTTACAGAAGTCCAGATAGATGACATCCATAGCTCTTCCCTTGCCTTAAGCTCCACTTCCACTGTTATGGAAGAAAATGCCAGCATAGTTCAGGTCTGTTTAAATAATGTTGTTCCACAGCCTCTCTGACATTTTTGTCTCTACTAGTGTAGTACAGATAGCATTCAAACTGCGACTTTGGCACTTGCTTCCTCACACACAGTATTTCTGTGCCATGGCCAGTAACGTAATGAATCAGGCCCTCCTTTGGTGCACAGGAATAGAAAGTGAGAGAATAATGTAAGAAGTGTGAGAGGAATGTAACTGAAAAATCTCACTGCAGAATTATCCCTGCCTTTGAAAGCCCTTTGGGCTTGGAAGATACGTGGTCCTCACAGCTGCAGGAGATTCATACCATCCAGATTCATCCCAGAAGTCCCTGACTGCAATAAGATGGTGGTGAAGCTGGTGTTGTGTGAGAGCTAACTGCACTATGAAGCTTTGGAGAGCAATGCAAGTACAGCATAAATACTTGGTCTGTTCACTGAATGACTTGAAGGGCTTTGCTGTCTCAGCAGGAATTTCCACCTGATTCTCTGGGACAACTTAGGATGACCTAAACCCTCCAGCAAAAGTCTGCATCGCCAAGCAAGGCCTGGTATAATTCACTGTCATTGTCATTACTGTTAAGTAAATTTGGTAGAGAGCTTACAGCTCTGTGTATGTGTGATTAGAAATCCCATTGAAATAGTCGGTGTTTTAAATGGAGTGAACATAATACATTTGTTTCAAGAGCTATCAGTGGCCAAATACCAAGCTTTGGTAACTTCAGCATTCCCTGGTTATTTGACTGGACAGAACTGGTTGAATCAGGTTGGTTAGCTGTCAGGCAAGAGGTACATCTGGCTAATGGTCTCCCTTTTTCAGTCATTCATGAAGCAGAGGTAATGCTGATGAGTGGCTAGATTGACATGTAAGGTTTGTGCTGATGGCTAGCCAAATTGAGACTAGAGTGAGAAAGAAAACATTCTAAATTTCCCTGCATCACTCAGCCACACCTAGGTTTTTGCAAAGAAACTGTTCTATTCTGTAGAATATTTGTATTGATATACACAACTTGTAAGCTGAAAGAGCCCTAGGCTGACAAAATATGAAGCCCTTCAAAAGGTAATATGGACCTCTTTGTTTTGGTGGACAACTCTGAGTACCATTTGTTTATTAAGGAAGTTTTTGAGTGAGGTTTCTGTCTTGTCTGGAAAAGTACTATGTTCATGCAGTATTAAATAAAAGAATGTGCTGTATATGTTTTAAATACCTCCTTTTTTTTGATGATCACCTTATGGAAACATCTTTATCATTCTTTGAATTACAACATTTAAATATAAACTCACAGCTAGCTTCTTCCAAAAGTTCTGCGTTTAGACTTCATAATTACTTACTCAAATGGGTTTGAATTGCCCTAATTATTTGCGTGTTCATGCATAGCTTGGGATATTAAAGTTTTTCTTCTTCATCCGTAAGAAGATGAGTGAGGTACTCAGAAAAGCAGGATGACCTGTGCTTTACTCCATGTCGATGCATATGCACAGAGCTCTCCAGACTCATCTTGGTGTGGAGCAGTCCTTGTTCTTCAAGAACAGAGAAAGATTAGAGTCACCATACCACATCAGATCTTTAGAGTATATGGCATATTTATCTTTGATCTTTGAACCCAGGAACCTCTGACACCTCACAGGGAGATGAAACATCTCTATGATGCATCCAGTCAGTTATGAAGAACCTTGGCAGTGGTATGTGAGGGATGATGCCACCTTGACTGGTCAGCTTGTGCCTCTAGGGTAAAGGTTTTCTTGAACTTTCTTCAACACCCATCATGATGTATGTTTATACTGGTCATAAAACTGACTAGTCTCTATTAAAACTGCAAACAGAGTTCCTTGCGTCTGAACTTTCTGAGACAGCAAAACTTGAAAGGCAAATGCAGGATGTATGGTGTAATAATTCCTTGTAGTTGTCTGCTCTTTGGTGTTTTGGTTTTCCTTTATTGGGATGGTCCCTTTGATGGTCAGTAGCATCTGGTACTATTTTACTTGTATTTAACTGAGAATGAAGATGTATTTTAAATTACAGAATAGCAGACTTTGGCATAGCCCATGTTTTCAGCAGCCACAGCCTGTAACTATAATGTAACAGCCCATAACATATCTGGTTCAGGCTGAATCAGATCTTTGTCAAACGTGGTTTGAGGTTAAGCTTCACCAGATAAAAAACTTTCAGAAGACAGATATCAAATGATTTGCTCTTCAACCAAAGCATCTCTATTCTTTGGGGTTGTCTTTGGATTTATTGGTGTTGTCTTCCAAAATGAAGCTTTTTATGTATTTACAAAGATTTTTAGATCGGCAGACTGTATCGGTTAGATTTCACCTGGGACAAAATGCTCCTTTGACATATGCCACACCACATTAGGCGTCTCAGTATGCAGCAATTCATATGTTCAGTTCATTTGCTGGATAGGTGAGAATATCAAGGGGGAAATTAAAAAATCACAGAGTAGTTGAGGTTGAAGGGACCTCTGAGGGTCATCTGGTCCAACTAGAGCCAGTTGCACAGGACCATGTCCAGACAGCTTTTGTATATTTCCATTCATGGAGACTCCAAAACCTCCCTGGGCAGCCTGTGTCAGTGCTCAGTCACCCTCACAGGGAAAAAGTGTTTCCTGATGTTCAGAGGGAACCTCCTGTATTTCAGTTTGTGCCTATTGCCTCCTGTCCTGTCGCTGGGCACCACTGAAAAGGGCCTGGCTCCATCTTCTTTACACTCTCCCTTCAGGTATTTGTACACTTTGATAAGATCCCTCCTGAGCCTTCTCTTCTCCAGGCTGAACAGTCCCAGCTCTCAGCCTTTCCTGAGAGGAGACATGCACCAGTCCCTTCATCATCTTTGTGGCCCCTCTTTGGACTCTCTCCAATATGTCCATGTCTCTCTTGTACAACACTGGGGAGCCCAGAACTGGTCCCAGCACTCCAGGTGTGGCCTCATCAGTGCTGAGTAGAGGGGAAGGATCACCTCCCTTGACCTGCTGGCAACACTCCTCCTAATGCAGCACAGGACACCATTGGCCTTCTTTGCAGCAAGGGCACATTGCTGGCTGATGGTCAACTTGTTGTCCATCAGGACTCGCAGGCCATTCTCTGCCAAGTTGCTTTCCAGCTGGGTAGCCCCCAGCATGTGCTGGTTGTTCCTCCCCTGGTACAGGAGTTTGCACTTCCCCTTGTTGAACTGCATGAGGTTCAGCCCATTTCTCCAGCCTGTTGAGGTCCCTCTGGATGGCAGCACGACCCTCTGGCATGTCAGTCACTCCTCCCAGTTTTGTGTCACCTGCAAACTTGCTGGTGGTACACTCTGCCCCATCATCTAGATCATTGAGGCTAGTTACTTGCCTCCAACTGGACTTCATAACAGTGATCAAAAAGATAAGCAATGAAGTCAGGTTAACATCTGCTTGATGATTGTTGTTAAATCTGAAGAAAAAAAAAAAACAACTAAAAGTGGCGTAAACCAAATGTGAAGGGCTGTGAGCTAAAACACAAAGCGTGATACTGTTTCTAAAAGTCTTCCTGACATAAGCAAAACAGCTGCTGGACAAGATGGTATTTTAATGAACAGGCAGTGGCTTGCTTTTCTGTTTGTTAATATTTATAAGAACATTATGAGCTGAACAACTGCCTTGTAGTTAAGGGTAGTCCTTACCTGGGGAATGGTGGGATTCTTCCACTCATGACCTTTATAAAATTCACTTGAATCTTTGTTATTAAGTGGATTGCCTGCTCTTGAGGCAAAATGCAAATGGAGGTGTGCTGCACAAGTAACTACAAACCTCCCACAATACTTGTACATTTTGTACAGAGTGTAACGGGATACAGCCTGTAGAAATGTATTAACAACATGGAACAAATTTCCATAGGGGCTTTTTTTTGTTTCCTTTTAAACTAATGCTTGAACTTCTCACAGACTTCTTGTGTGCCTTTGTAATAGCCCTCCTGGGGGTTTCACTGGCTATCCTCCACATCCCCCAGGGGGTAAGGTTGCACATTAGGCTGATCACAAGAAGGGATGTGTTGGAGAAAATTAGAATATCCTTTATAAAGCGTTCTCTTTTTTTTCTTCTTCTCTTTTCTATCATTTAACAACTAAATACACTTGTCTTTCCAGTATCATCTTGATAATAAATAACAAGGTACTGTCCTCACTTTGTATGGTATTGTTCTCTTAAACGTCATTGCATGAAACGTATGCATGTGCATGAACAAAGAAATCTGCCAAAAAATTTTCTCTTGAGAGCTCCACCACCCAAAAAGCATTTAAGCTGCCCCTGTCCGTAGTTCTTTAACCTGCTTTGTGAGGAATTCAAATTACTGAAGTCCTTGTCTACCCACGGGCGCATCTTCATCTCAGTGGCACCCCAGTGAAGTGCTGCTGTTACGATAGTTGTGCAGGTGGCTTTTTCACAGGGTCACTAAAAACTGTAGAATTCAATAGTGAACATTGTTCCTTCCTATTGTTAATAAAAATTCAAGACACATTAATGAAAATTTGTATTTAACTTGTAATACATATGAGTTCAAGGAATACTTTTTTTCTACATGTATTTTTATACTGATGCAGCTGAAAGCACAGAAAGAAAGTAAATGTAAGTTTAATTCAGATACAAGTTGCCATTACTTGTAGACTATATTGTTAAAGAAATAACAATAATGCTACGATACTGTTTTCCAAAGCTATCAAAATACTAGCTTATAGATCATCTGGAACAGAGCATGGAGAACACTGGTTCCTTCTACTTCTTAATGATTTTGAAGTGCCCTAAAAATGCAGTGGTAATCCTAAATTTGAATCTGATCTTCCAAACAGAATTTTCCTGCAGAGCTTGTATGTGATTGGCATGCCTTTTGTTGGAACTGCCTGCATCCAGGTGATCTTTTACTGTCAGAAAATGAGAAGAATTGAAGACTGTACCAAAACTATTTTTTTTTTTCATTTTAGAGCACCAGAATAATAAACAGGTTTTTTATAGAATTCTCCAGTATAAGGAGCTTCTGTAAATCAGTGTAAAGTTCATGAACAGCTTGCACAGAGGGAATCTGATACATGCTGTTCAGCAGATGTTGCCTGTTTCCTAGCGCTTGTTGTTAGGTAAGGCAGATTCTAGAAATGCAGTACCTGGTAGCAAAATTATTTAGCTTTGTTAATTGCATTCTTAAAATCAGGATGCACACGGTATGGTTCGGGTGGAAAGGTTGGGTTCCTGCTGTTTTCCAGGCTTCGATCACTGCTGGCATATGTGGTACATCATAGAAGTTGCCCGTTTTGCTTCCACCCACATGTGCTTCTGTAAAGTACTAACAGGACAGCATAGGAACTGTTTTAGTTTAGAGTTTTGTGCGTATGTGTTACTCTGGTAGAGAGCTTTTCTGGTGTGCATGGCATCAGCTTTAGCAGGTGGTGGTGAAGTAGCACTAAAAGGCCACGGTGAGAGATGTCCCTGTGCAGGCACAACAGACAACGGTCACCTTCAGATGCAGAAAAGCTAAATCAGTGACTGCAAGCAGAATTCAGTGTGTTGGTGCCTCCAGATCCCAGGCCTTACTGCCTCCGAATGTGATTCCCTCCTGTAATGCTGCCAATATGTAGCTCCCTGCCTCCCCTCCTCCCCACAACATGGTCTTCCCCTTTTAAATCACAGCACCGCTGCCGTTTTGTAGCAGCTGAGAGCCACGGCCTGGTGTCCACGTGCTGCAGGCAGTGGGCTAACAGGGCATTGCTGGAAGCCAGCAGTGGTCCAAAGGTGAGATCTTGACTCCAGGAAAAATGCCCTTTGATGTCAGCAAAGGCAGGATCTCCACGAGAACGTGCAGTCCAGAGGCTGAAACTGGGAAGATCTCTCCGTGTATTTCTCTGGTTTCCCTTTGCCTCTGATACATGTATTATTTTTCAGTTTATTCTCTTCAGAGCTCAGTAAGAAGCAGCTTTCTGTCCCATGAAACTTTTCAACACACACAAAGCATTAGAAAACAACTGTGAGCCAAACGAAGCATTACGAAACAGAGGTAAACCCAAGAATTTTACAAAAAATCTTAAGGTAAGCCAGGTATGCAAAGTATTCAGGAGTGATCCAGAAAGTCTGACTTACTGTCCAGCAGATTTGTAGAAACTATAGCAAGCAGCAGAATTAATAAAGAAATGGATAATTAGAGTCATTAGGAGGCACCAGCATTACTTTAAAGAAAAAATTGTCACAGAGGAGCCAGTGAGCATGTGGATAGGTATAGTCAATGTAGTGCACTTGAATTTTCAAAAGGTTTTGATAGGATTATCAAAGGTTTTTAAAGAAGCAAAGATGCCTTGTGATTAGAAGGAAACACTTTTTATGGATTAATAATTAGAAAGCAATAAAAATACATGGTTCATTTATCAGTGGAGAGAGGTTTCCTGTGAAGTCCCTCAAGGATCTTTGTTGGAATCTGTGCTGTTCATCGCTTCAATAATGACCCAGAAAGAGACTGACTGTGCTGATAATAGAGAATTATTCAAGGTAGGAAGAACTAAAAGCTGGCTACAGGGACTTACAGAAGGCTCCTAATTTACTTTGTATTGGGTAAAAATATGATTGGTTGAATTTCTGTCATTATATTGCTAACTAATGTCCACAAAACCCCACAAATTATATAAATGTGTATACTGATGAGCTCCAAATTAGCTATTGTTTTCAGAAAAGAGATCTTCATACTGCAGAAACATCACAAAGCTGTCAGCTCGGTAAGCAATCTTGAAAGCAAATAAAAAGTTGGATTTTGATAAGAAGCCACCACTAAATCTGCCTACATATATAATGCTGCCTGCAGTTCTGGCTACATTTCAACAAGGACTTAGTAGAAGGTGAAAAGGTGTAGAGAAAAGCAGCAAAAAGGATCAAACGCATCAGAATGACTTCTGTAAAATGAGAGACTATATAAACTGAGATTTTTCTGTCTGATTAGAGACTACTACTGGAGTAGTATAAAGTCAAGAATGGTATGGGAAAGGTGGGTAAGGAACAATTATTTGCAAAGTCTCATAATTCAAAAACAAAGGAAAGATTATCTGTCACCATATCTAAAATAGAAGTACTTTTTTTTCTATTTTAATCAATGTGTAACAATGTTGTGAAACTCCCAGCCACAGGATCTTGCAAAAGCTAAAGATAGAAGTGAACACAAGAGAAAACTGAACGTAATCACAAAGGTTAGGTTCAATGTTTGCTGTTAAACATAGTGAACCAGGTGCAACCTCCAAGTCAAAAAAAAGCCCTAAACAGACTACCAAAAGCTGGGGTAGTGCATGAGAGGCAGACCTCCGAACTTGCTCTCCTTCTCCCCTAAGTATCCTTTATCTTCTGCTGATACTGGACACCCGTCTGATCCAGCACTATCTCTAATGTTCTGTACACTTCTGCTGAAGGATCAGAGCAAGAGCCCTGGCCTTCCTGTAGATGGGCTCAGTGATGCTTGGAAACTTTGCCGTCGATTTAGGGAGCCCAGCTTCCAACCTTGTGTCCTGGCTGCCTTGGCAAAGAATGCCAGTCCAGAACATTCATGGCCTGAGAAATTTCCTTCCAGCAGATGTATTGACATCAATTGCTATTAAAAATGATGGGACGGGAGTTGAGAAGAGGTGTATAATTGCTTTTACCATCTGTTTCTCCAGTTGTGTCAAGAAGCAAATTCAATGGGAAGGTTTTTATTCTGTCTTCTCTGATACAGAAAATAACTTTCTGTTTATTTTACTTACCTTCCTTTTTTTAATTTCACTCTTGCCCCTGTTCTTTCAATACACACACCTTTATTTTTCTTTCAGTAGTCTTTATCAAGCAGAATGCTTGATTCATATGTATTTTATGTTATTATTTTGCACCTTGTCGTATTCTTTGCTGTTTGTACATTGGTACAGAATGTCTTTCTGTTACAGATTATCTGAAAAGGCTGCTCCGCCCTTTCTTCCTTTCACGTTTCATTTTTATCTCTCTTTGCTTCTGTAGATGACAAAGCCCACAATGGAAGGATCCAGCCAAACATGCTTAGTGCCACAAGCAGGCCTGTCAGATGGAATACCTCACGTCAGCCTCCGATTAACAGATGGTGGCTCATGTTGGAAGGAGCTGGATTTAACAGATGAAATCTCCTTCATTAACAGTGATGCATTTTTCTCCAGGTTAGTACTCCTTTTTTGTCTTTGTTTGTTTGTTCTGTACCTGCAACTCCAGCTCTGAACTTTTTGAACACTTTTTTTCCATTGATGCTTACAGAGTCAGTATGCTGGGGTGTAAGGCAAATTAATGTGCTTATCCCCATTGAAGCCACACATTCCAACAGGTTCCTTACAAAGCCAGCTGTGTGCTTTAGTTTGCCTTTCCAATATAAATTTTCCAGCATATGAAGGTGGCCTGTTTGGTGAAGGAGTGGAGATGGACAGGACTGATCAAAGATCAGGCACTAGAAATTACACCAAGCACAAGATGCAACTGAAATGTAAGGTGTCTCCTCTGAGCAATTAAGCGTATTTGATCTGCCCAGTTTAAGTCTTAAGAGACAGCTGACTTTATTCCCATTCTCAATCCAAAAAGGAAGGGGCTTTTGAGGGGTTTTATCTTTCTGGCAGGAATGGTGATAGTACTAGTGTTGTTCAGACAAGACAGAGAATAAAAGAGTATCTATAGAGTATCTATAAGAGTATCTATCTGAATTTATCAGTAAGAGTCTGTCTGTCTAGAACATCTATAAGAGTATCTATCAAAAGGAGTATCTTAAGTTTTGATTGCTGGCACTTTGTCAATGAGTTGAACAGGTAATGGGCAATTTGGTATCTTGTAAAGTCCTTTCCTGAATGTCAGACTGAACCAGTATCTTTTCATTGTTCTCAGGATATTGAATTGAGTCTGTCATTCCCTTTCTTCTTGTCTCTAGTGCAGCACATGAAGGATTCAGGTTACTGTGGGAAATTGCTGTATGCTACTGAAATATGGGGTTGGCCTAATGTGGGAAATAGTGCTATTTACATGTCATGAAACACAACACCGCAGTGTCTCTGCATACCAATGCAGAACACAAGGCAGAGGCAGTGCTGCCAGACACGTAACTGAGTGACTTCACTATGTAAGCAGGAGATGGGTGCTATTCTCAGCACTAGCACAGACAGACAGACAGCACTCAGCTTATGAGACAAATTAGCGAATTATGCACTAACACCAGATTTTGATTCATAATAATGGTTGGACGAGTTAGGAAATTGTGCACTAATGCCAGATTTTGAATCGTAATGATGGCGGTGAAGCATAGATGTCCAATCCGGTTTCTAGCCTTTCCCTTGCAGGCACACATGCTCTTTAACTTCTAGCTGTGTCAGCTGTGTGGTTTACTGTCCCCAAGTCTGCCCCAAAAACTCCTGCAGCCAGAAGACATCAGATTCATTTACATGTCTTCATTAATCCAGCTCCTTTTGACTGAAATGAGTTAGGAAATGATTACTGAAGCAGGTCAGCTGGCAAAACTGAGAAGGCAATACAGTTCTACCAGCTAGACAGGGCCAAGCAGGTGAGGCTGGGTCAGAAGTTATGGCCTCTTGCATTGGTATGCTGGAGCTTGGCAGAGAGTGTGCCCCTGTCTGTACTCCACTACATGTTGCAAGGTGTAAAGGGAAGTCAGATGCTTGAGAGTTGAAATAAGGGACTGCTGAATCTCATGTCTAGGAAGGTATGTGACTGACGTACTTCATGAGGTGCCCCAAAAAATTGTGATTCTTTTAGGAGAATGTTCCCCAAAAGATGTAATTATTTGTTGTAGGAATTCATACTTTCCCATCAATATGTAATTCCTTGGAAGAGTACTCTTAAAGTATGCGACAGTTGGGCCAATACTGGCACAATACATTAAGCAGCAAATGAAATGTGTTTGTAATTAGGCAGAAGCCTAATCTCCATGCTCAGGCCTTGAGATGAAAGATGTCTGCATCTCTAATTTTATCTGGGAAATTAATAAACTGTAGAAATGAATTCTCTTGTAATCCTATTTTGTTCAAGAATGCCCTAGTTTTCTGTCCTGTATCACACTTCTGTACATATTTACCTAATTGGGTTGAGTATCTGCACTGCTGTTAGCTTCCAGTACTTTTCTGTCAGTGATCTACTGCTGCTGCTGAAGGAGGAGTAGGTAGTGCTTTCTACCCAGCTCCAGGATGGCAGGTTGTTGGGCAAGATGGGATGGAGAGGAGGCCCTGAACCACCCCTAAGAGGAAGAGGGGAGAGAGGTCTCTAGCAGACCTAACACACTTGGGGGACAGCTGTCTGTGCAACAGTCAGAAATCCTGATTCCTTGGCATTAATGTAGTGCTCTGATATATCATGAGTGGTTTTAAACATGCTTTTGGCAGCTTTGTGTCACTCCCGTGTAATACAAACTCACAGTGAAGTGTTACCTGCTATTATCTCAGTGCAAGGCTACATTAGGAGTTTTCAGCTTTTTCAGCAGAAGGACTCTGACATCTGACCTAGACTATAAAGTGCTTTGCAAACACACTGCTGTTGTTGTTGAGGGGCTCTGTGTCACAAGGTACTAACAGTTCTTAAATAAATCTTATCATTAATTATATGTAATTATCAGATACGTTTTAGTGAAATGACTGTATCTGCTCAGCTATCATATGGTCTTTGTTAGAAAAGAATAAAGGTTGTTCTTGGCAGTGATAATCATTTGCTGTTTCATGAAAACACCTGTGGTTTGTTCCCTTTCCATGCTCAGATACCATGATATGGGTGGATTAGAAGAGGATGAAGGGCTACACAGAATGGTAGATGCAGAACTTCACCTTTAGCAGGCTCACAAGTGTAACATTGAAGAAATAACCACACGCACTAAGCCTGTAAGCTCCTCCCTGCCCCCCTCCCCCCCCCAGCAAGGACTGTAATCTTTAATAAATTTTCTATCAGTTTCATTTGAGACTAGAGCAGAGGTCTTCAGGGAAAAAATGAGAGACTTCTGGTTGATTAGTAATTTTTGATACTATTTAAAATACCTCTCAGTATGTGTCTTCATACAGTTGACCTTAAAATGAAGATCCGTGTATTAAGTAGCAGCTGCAGTTGTGACTATGTCTTCTAGAATGGATTACCATTTTTTTAAAAATTAAAAGACATGTTATGCCTCTTTACAGGTGTGATACTCCTCATCACAGGAATTTTTTGAAGGCGCTGCTGTCATTTGAAATATGTGAAACATCAGTTGCAGTCAAAACATATTGCAGAGCATAAAATCTGTATCACCTTCTGTTCACAACTGTTATCTTAAGAAAATGGTATTTGTAAAGTTGATATGTTCTTTTTTCTGACCAAAATAGGTGGATTAACTATATGTACCCATAATCCCCACTAGCACATAATGTATGTGTTCTTTTGAAAATTACCTCATTATTATAACTGTGTGCCAAGGGCAAACTGCTAATTATGCAGTAACAGAAAAACATACCTGTAATGCAGTCTTCGAGTAAATCCCAAAACAGTGGAGGAGGAAAGAAAGGAAGGGGCAGGAGAGAAGAGACTGGTCCTCTGAAAGAAGGATGGAAGTCTGCAGGCAATATGCAGCCTGTTACATATTTCTGTGAGGCTTATCTCATTTTTGCAAGAGCTTCAGAGCAGGGCAGCCAAACTTCTTGTCCCTGGGAACCACACACATACTTTATCTTTACCTGGTTGAGAGCCACAAGACCCACACTGTGACCTCGGGAGCCAGGGGGAGGCAGCAGCTTTGGGAGTAGGGTGTAGGCAGGAGAGAACGGGGCTCCCTGGGGCCTTACCAGGCCCTCAGTGAGAGGGGGCTAGGGTGGGCTTGCAGCTCGGTGAAGCTCAGAGTCTGTGTTTGGGTCCCTCTTTCTTACTGCCATCTACCAGGAAAAAGTCTGCTCAAAGCTCTGGTTCAGAAGGGGCATGCATAACTGCACTAGAACTGGAGTGATTTTGGATGTTTCTGGAGGTGCTAAAACTTAAGTGCCTCAAATAACAGATTCAAATGGATTTTACTTGAGGGATAGGATATATTAAGATTTAAGTGGATACAAAGGTAGGAAGGCCTCTTGCAAGCAATGTTCTTACCCTTTCATGCTAAACTTCATATACAAGCAGAGAAAAGGGATAGCCTTCAGGCAGAAGGGAAAATGCTTCCTGCAGCCAAAATGTGAGGCAGGGGATTGTTGATGGTGAGCAGAAATGTCTTTCCTGTGCTGGCTCAGAGGCACATGCTGCCTGCAGACTTCTGTTGTCACCATCCTGGATCCTTTGCCCAGGAAAGGATGCTGAAATAGGCTTTGTTGTTGTATATGGCTGTTCTAGCACTTGCTGGAGCTGCATCTCTTTGCAGTCCTGGTAATGTTTTGCAGGAGGATCCCTCCGTTGGAGGGCAGACTGCTGTTTGCGGTGTTGTTAGGCTCTGTGCGTGTTCCCTAGGTGGAAATATCGATCAAAGGAGTGCCACCGGGTACCCTTCCGTGCTAGTAGTGGCCAGGTGCTGGGGAATGGGTGCATGTACGGCAGCCAAACTTTGTGAAAAACATTGTGCGGTTCCTGAGAGCCCAAGCTTAGAGCAACTGCAGCAGTTGTTCAGTAAGCAAGCCACCTTCTCCAGTACTTTCTAGCCATGTCTTTGTGTGCCAAAGATCATAAATTCCTGTTTGTGGCTGCAGTCACAGCTGCAATGAGATTTGCCAGCACAGATACCCCATGCTGGCTTTGTAACATGTGCATGTTCTTAAAGAGAAGGTTTGTTTATATCAACCTTTTGTTCACAAAGATCCTTATATCTGGCTTATGTCCTGCAAATAGAGGGATCACATGCTCTAGTATCCTCCCTAAAATAAGGGGTGGGTTAATGTATCCTGCTGCACCCTCTTCTTAATGATACTGCATGTTCTTGCTGTTAATTGTTGAGGTATGAAAACACATGTATTTGTACACTGAGAAGTTTGTGCTTACTATAAACACTTTCCCTATTTATTGGCTTTCCTTTTAGCAGCTGCGGTTTAAAACCAAGGCAAGCCAAAACTTACCATTATTCTCTGGCACGTGATAAGAACTTGGGTGCCTGTTGTTGCCAGAACAAATCAAACAGGGGGCTGGTGTTGTTTGCTTAGCTGACTATTTTTGTTTAGGTTTGGGGTTTTTTTGTTTTTGAAGTCTGTCATGCCAGTACATTCAGTCCCTATCCAAAGTAATAATTTGCCTTATCACTCAGGAGACTTGCTGCCAGGTTTACATAAGGGCTTGCAGCCAGGCAGCCGGCAGGGCTGCCCTCCAACAGCTGTGGATTCTTCGAGAAAACTGCTCAGGAAAGGAGCAAAGGTCTGGAATGAGGTCGGTGGGGAGGTGGTGAGGGCGGTTGCCTTCTGCATCATTCGGCAGCAGCCTCTGTGGTGGGCCCTGCTCTGAGCCCTCAGAGAGGACTTTTTGTGTAAGGTATTGTTGCTGTTTGTCACTTTGTCTCTTTAGGTTGTGTTGAGTTAGTTTTTCCGAGCTGACTCATTTAACTTTGAGAGTACATTTGTCTCCACCCTCCTATGCAATCAATTCCCTTCTTTCTTGCATTGTGAGATGCTGGCAGTAGAACTGCCTTACATAATGAGTTGTTAAGAAAAGCATTCAGTTTTCTAAAAACACAGCCACAAAGACATGTGATTTATGTATCTCTCCAAGGTAGGTGACTGTGAATGGCAAGTCAGGGTGTGGTCTCAGCTCTTCCTGGGTTCTTCTCCTCTTTCTATAGCCAAGATGTAATGACAGTCACAGAAACATGTAATTATGTAGATTTTTTCCATGCAAGTCACCTGGGTGGATTTCAGTTCACTTTTCCAAGCATTTGCCCTGTCTCTTCCACCCTGCACAGGTTACTCCTTTAGATTAGGCTTTGTCCATTACACTATTCTAACCTTCCTGTTTACCCCTAGCCATCTTATCTTTGCCTCTCTGTGCAAGATTTACCTGGTGACAAATTATGGCTTGTGGGATGGAGAACATTTTAAATCTGATGCCCTGACCTGTGCCACGGAAGTGGAGGTTCATCTTGGAAGCAACAAGAATCATAAATGAAACAAAGATCTGACAACTGTTAGATGTAGAAAGCAGCACTTTAATGCCATAACGTGCGTATGGAAACGAAAGTTCTTCTTTCAGTCTATGAGCCAAGTATATTAGCATTTCCTGGGACAGCATCCAGCAGCCTTAGAAACCAGAAAGGGCCTACAGTAAGTTCACAGCAATTGAGTAACAAAGCTGAAAAAACTGACTCCCTTTCTGTATCTTGGGCATTGCCCTCTCAGCTAGAAGGATTCCATATTTTGTCATCTTGTTCATTTTTTTTGTATATGCTTTTGCTGTGAGGAGAAAGTCCCTTCATCTCATGAGGCTGGTGGCTTTCTGATACCAACTGGGTCAGATATTAGTTTTTGCTGTAGGAAAAAAGGTGCAAACGTCTGTGACAATTTTGAAGTCATTTTCAAACAAAAGGATCGTTGACCTCTTATGGGAGAACACGCAGTGGATAATAAGGAGTTTAAGCCAGCCTTGGAAATCTTTGTGCTTTTAATAGTTGTGTTTACGAAAACCAAGACACCCATCACTAACCTGCCTTACTAGCAACTAGGGAAGAGGCAGAGCCTCTGCACTATGACTTATTTTACTGCAGTACGTGGGTAGTTCCCTCTCCTGTAGCTTCCTCAGCCTGTCTCCTCAAGTGCCGAGTGCATTGTTCAGCTGAGGAGGTTCAGCATAGCGTGCCTTGTTTCCGATAGCTTTGCAGAGCAAGCAGTTTTCTACCACCTGAAGCGGTGAGGTACTCCTTCCTGAGCGGCTTCCCGGAGGGGACCTGGGCCTGCATCCTGCAGGCAGTCCACAGGAAGATCAGCGGGCAGAGGTCACCGAATTCTCAGCCAGGCTTGTTTGCTGCTGCAATTTCCCAGTTCGTCTGAAAGAACTGTGCATTTGGACGTTGTGTTCAGCACGTTGCGGTGTAGGCTGGATGGAGTTCAGCTGTGACTTCCCATGACCCACGTGTATATTTTTAATCAAAGTGGTCAGCTGGCTGTCTAATAAGAAAAGGCTGGGGGTGGCAGGGCAGGGTTGTCACTCACTGCTCTTGTCACTTTGCTTGCATCTGTTTGTCTATGAGCTGTTTCAGTGTTGTAAAATCCTCCTCTTTCATGGTCAGTGGCCATGAGAGATTTCCTCTCATTTTATCTGTTGTGAGGAATGTGATCTCAAGCTGACTGCTTATCTACAAATTGCACTTTCTCACATTGGCTCAGTGCCTTCCTCCTGGCCTGAGAGGGTTGCAGTTAGGAAGTGTGAAGGTAGTTCCATTTTGTATCAAAGCTTTCCTTTTCATTCTGCACCTGCTGCAAGAAGTGTATTTGCACTAGGGATGACTGCAAAGAGAAGCCACTCGGTAACTGCAAAGAAATTACTAAAGGCCGCTTGGATGTTAATAACTTCCAGTCATTAAGGCTTTGACAGGACTCCTGGAAACAAGAGATTCCACCACCAATTCCTCAGGCCCTTTCACAGTCTCTTCTGCATTCAGAAAGTTTGAGTCATGTAGGGAGGGATTAATATCTAGGAAAATAACATTTTTATTGTCCTGCATTATGGTTAGGAACCACCTAACCACCATGAATGATTACTCTCTTGGGAGCACTGCTAACAGTTTACCATGTTTTATAAAATTTATAGATGTTTCCTTCAAAAAAAACCCACCCCGAAACTCCAGAAAGTGTCAAATTGCAAAAGAATCAAGTGACCACCATTCTGAGAGGGCTACTGAGCATCACAGAAAATAAGTTCCCTCTCAACTCTCATTAGCTTTTGCTGGATTTATGCCCCTCGGGTAGCAAAACTTGGATTTTTCCCAGGACTGTGGGACCTTGCTCTTGTTGTTCTGAATGTTCCTGATAACTAAAGGTAGACTTATGCTGAACTTTTGTTTCCCTTCAGTATCCACTTACTTGTGCCACTCCTAACATTGCTCAGACTGGCCTGCAGCAGGATAGGAGCGTGTTTGCACAGCCTGGACACGTACAGAGTGGTTAGACTCAAAGCTGATGTTGCAAATGAGGGGCACAGCAGTGAGCTGCGCTGATTGAGCCCGGCATCATTGTATCTGGCTGCACATAAACAATAATTTGTGTTTCTTGATGTACGCACAGCTGGGTGCAGGAAAAAGCCCTGGGACTGGCCTGAGAGGGCTTGCAGTCAGGTTTTAATAAATCTGGTCAGAGTTGCCTTTTAGTCAGGATCTCCCTTAGCCAGGATCTCCCTTGCTTCCATGGCAGATGCATCTTCCAGCTCTAGGCAGAGAGATGGATTTATTCTCACCAAGCTCACTCTTCCCTTAGTGCCTCCCAGACAGAGTCAGTCTCTCCCTCCAAGCCACCTCTCTCGGGAGCCAGGCTGGCCACTGGGGCACTTGTGCAAAGGGAGGACTCCTTTCAGTCACGTCATTAGCTGAAGAAGAGGAGCTATTTCTAGAGGGTTTTTCTGGACAGTAACTCTGCCAGACTGCCTCCCTTGCCAACACGGATGGCAGTTTATCTTTCAGTGGAGTAAAAAGACGCGTGCACCAGACGTGAATGGTGTGGCCTGCTCCTCCGCTTTGCTGTGCCCCTTCTGATATGGTTGTTATTTTTGCAAGGCTAAGGGTGAACTACAAACATTTCACTTGAAGATGATTTAGAAAGCAGGAAACATGGTTGGTGCAGAGGCATGGAGTTCAAAGGATAGTAATTTTGTAGAGGATTGGAAGGTTGGTTTTGGAAGATGGGCAAGTGTGAAACCAGTGACATTTTTGGTAAGGGATATAAATAATGCAGGGACTACCAAGGGCTCATTTAAAAATTTTTGTAATCTTTTTGCTGACAAATGAATGCTTCAGTGTTTTCTATGGCAAACATTTTCATTGGTCTGCAACAGCTGAATTTTTAAAGGGTCTTTGTGCAGACTGTTTTATAAAAATAACGATTTAGAGGAGTGGGAGAAATTTCATTAGACATTAATATTTAGGAATTTCATTAGATTAGCAGAGCTTTGGGAGAAGCCTACTTTGAAAATTACACG
Source organism: Harpia harpyja (assembly GCF_026419915.1). Lineage (NCBI taxonomy): Eukaryota > Metazoa > Chordata > Aves > Accipitriformes > Accipitridae > Harpia > Harpia harpyja. The sequence goes on from NC_068941.1 coordinate 39,038,439, forward strand.
ACCGGACTCCTGCTTGTTTGCTTGCTCTCCCATGCTCTGGCACTTGAACTAACTGGTGCAAATGAAGAACCTAGTGACCTGTTGCACAGCATGCTTTACCCTGTTCCCACAGCAGCTTAGCTGGCACAACCATTCATTACTTGATGCTTTCCCAGAAAACACTTTAGGAACCTACTCCCAATCCTCCCCCTTCTCCAGGAGGGAGGCCAAGAAATAATTTCTGGGCTATCCCATGGGGCGAGAGTCCTTTGGAACAAGTTAAAGCGGCTGACAAGCGGGCGTGGCAGTGCTTGCAAAGGACACTGCTGCTTAATGAAGAGCAGCCACAGCCCCTAATCCAGGTCTCCTGGGAGCTTGGGGTGTCCCTCCCGATGGGAACCGTGCTTGCATGCTTATCTGTTGGCTGAAGTCCAGAAGTCTGAGAACCTGAAGCTCTGAGAAGCTTTCAGCTTGGTGTTTACTTTTCTCCTGTCCCAGCAAGTTTAAGGAACAATTCTGGAAAATGTTTCCACCTTAATAGATTTTAACTAGCTTTGTTTAAAAGGTAATTTGGCCTCCAAGTTGCAGGAAGGAACAGAAGAGCTACAGTGCAAAAAAACAGTATATTCCCCACGGATATGGCAACAATACTTGTATTTCTATGCCAGTGCAAAAAATAAAAGGGGTAAAATGAAGTCAACTGAGAGCAACCTGCTTCTCTTTTGGACAAGAGGAGTATTAGTTAAGAAAATGAGTAAGAGAATTCTGCAAATTACATCTGGGCAGTTTATCTAAGACTTGGTGTTCCTAAACAGAGGCAACTGTAAGTTTTAAGAATGTTAAAAATTCACCATCATCTTTGATGAATTGTGTCAGTAGTTAGGTATCCTCACCACTTAAAAATGTCTCATTTCTAGTCATAATTTGTCTGTCTTTGACCCTAGCCATTGGATCTTGTTCAGCTTGTGAGTACTAGGACAAATATTAATGTTCCTGCATGCATGGGCTGTTTTCTTTGAAAAGCCCTAAACGTGTGGGGTTTAGTTCTTGTGTTCCCTTCATGGGTTGTCTCTAAGCACTCTTCAATTTTTCACAGTTTGCTTGAGAATGGGACTTCCTGAACTGATCAGAGCCTTCTGTAGCAACCACCCCAGTAGGAAACACAGGCGTAATACACCTTTTCCACGCAATATCCATGTTGATGCCTCTGAGGAGACAGTGTTAATTTCTTTAGCCACACAGTCACTCAGGGCTTATATAGAAGTGCTGATCTGGCATGACGCTGTATCCCCCAGTAGGACCCGTCATCCTGCATATAGTTCCCAGATTTTACTCTCATATGGCTGTACTGAAATTTCTAGTGCTGGCTTGCACACCACATACAAAAAGAACCATTGATATTATTTTACATTTCCTTTCAGATCATTGATAAAAGCATTAAGTGATACAGGGCTGAGTACCAGCCTTGGAAAGTCAGTGTAGGTGCTTGCCCCCTTTCTGAGGATTCCCTTTTTACTAAATTACGTTTTTGACATATTACTCGCTCTTTCTTCCTGTTTGTACTCTTTTGGACAGGGCCTATTTAATTGTCTGTCTGCTTTGTTTGGATGTGAAGGGCTACAGTTTCCAAATATGGTTTCTATTTACACGTGACTTGCTTATTTCATGTGTGCATGCAGATCTTCTGGCCTGCGGGAGATTTTCCAGGGTATTTATCATTTAAAATTGCAGATATTTATATGCACAGATACTCTGAAGAGAAAAATGCATGTATGTGTACATAAATAATGGCATTTTAAATTTTGTATTGGCTGTATTTTGAAAAGGACATTCTTTAATTTTCAGTCTGATGATATCTTTGCTTTGCATTTCGTGTTTCTGCCAGGGGGAAATTATTGTGTAACTTCGTAAACACTGTGGGAATACATTGATGGTATTGAGCAGGACTCCAGCATCTTAAAAACCCTCAGATTTTATCAGACCAGGCAAGATCTTTCTTTTTCTTTTTTAAAAAATAGTATCTGATTTGTGTATGACAGTGCAGTGAGGCAAGGGATAACTGCTTTTCAGGAGGCAGACACAGCCACATCCTCATAAAATCCATTATCTAGATCACTTGTATCTCGTATCCTCTGGTGCTGTTCACAGATCCTCTTCTCTGTTGCTTTATACACTGAGAAAATTACTTGGTGTGCAGCTAAGTATGAAAAGGAAAGAAAGAGGAGAAAGCACTTCTGTAATGATGATTGACAGGAGACTTCCTTTCCAAACCTGTGTTCATTCTTTAAACGTCGATGGTGGTGGAGAAAAGTGATTATTCATATTTAGTTCCAGACAGTGTCTTTTTTCCTTTGTTGAATCTCAGTAAGAAATTTGCAAATCAAATAGTTTGAACCCAGGTGGTGTCTTGGCGTAGGTGCTGAAGCGTGGTGGTATGTGTTGGTATTTTAGGGGGTTTTATCATTTTTATTGTTATTTGCTGTCTATTCTCCTGAGGTATTCGCAATACACTAAGGAGCATAGTCAGTGGAGGGGATGCTGTGCCTGTCCTGAGAGAGGGTTTTTTTCCCCATCCTCCGTAGTATGTTTGGTGGTACCATAAATAGCCACTGTGGTGCATTGTTGCTGCCAACAGAGGAGTTTGGCCTTTCTGAGCAATAGGAATGCAAGAATTGTGTGAAACTTGCAGAAGAGGTTTTGTTTTCTATGTTTAACATGGGAGAATGAATTCAACAAGCACAAACAAATCCAAAACAAAATGTCGTATAATCCCAGGTTTTATATGTGATAACCCAGCATGAATTATGCAAGTTTAAAAGGGCGTTAAGAGGGCAGGAGGAGGGTAGGAATTCCTGCCTCTGTCAAGTAGCAAGTTGGCTTTAACGTAAACATCTGTGAGAAGGAAGTGGAATTGTTTGGAGATAAGACTGCAGTTTTCTGGCAGCTTCTGTCTGCCTACTTTGTGCCACAAATATATTGCTTGTGGTCTGTACCCATGAACAGGGGAGGTGAAGAATTAAGGAGCTGTGTGGTCGTTTAGCAGGGTGAGAGATTCAAAGGGCCCATTGAGATGATGCAAACTGAAGTAAGGTGACGTGCACCAAGGAAGGAGAGGAAAAAACTGATACCCCATTGAGGGGGCTCCAAAAGAAGAAACAGAAGGTGGATCTGAAGGTGCTGAAGGCACAGGGAGCCCTGGGCAACTTTAATATTCTCTTAAGGCATCTGGTTGATTTTAGCATGATGCCATGAGCTAACCTTCTTCACCAATGCTAATTCATAAATCAATCTTTCTGGTTATCACAGCATCTCTTTTTGTTAGTGAATTCTTTGTTAAGGATCTTAGTACTTTTAAGCTCATTTATATGGGCAAGTCCCATGGAAGTTACAACAAAATAGCTAGGGTATAAATTCAGAGTACAGCAGCTATTTGAGTTATTCCACTTCCGTTTATTCAGCAAGCTGCCCTGGAGAACCCTGACTCCTTCCCTATGTAGATGGGTCCTTAGTTAAATGTGGAAAATTAATTTTTTTTAATTGGCATCCTGATGGCAACACTCAGTTTATAGAAATGTAATAAACTATGAATAATTGTGTGTGTGTAAAAAAAGACTGGCCAGGAAGAGGCAATTTGATTTATTGTCAAATTGTGAAACAGTACAAGGTGCTTTTGTTCTATACTGAAGCATTTTTATGTATCAGAGTAAAATCTTTCTCTCGTGGCTTTAGTTGCTTAAGAACACATATGGTGCATTTAATTTAACAGGAAGTCATCAAGATACTCATTTAATTGTCACAGATAAGAGCAGCCCACATCCGTGATGGCAGAGTGTTTTATCAGCACTGCTGACTTTCCTAAAAAGGGGCACTGTGCTGTGCCTGGCGTGACTGTGGCGCAGCAGAACAGGCTTGTGCTGAGGCAACGGGCAGAAGCGTTACTAATGCACTTCTTCCAGTCAGCCTGCTGACAGGAGCAAATATTAAACAGTTCAGCGTACTGAAGCGGAGCCACTTCTCAGCTGACCTCTGCGTCTCTACTCCATGCCACCACTTTGTGAGGCTGCAGCTGCCCACTGCTCTTGTTTTTGACAGAAAACACCCCTGCCTCCTGCTGAGAGAGGTCAGGATCTGTTAGGCATCCCTTTGAAATGTCCGATACCCTTCTGCTAACCTGTGAGTGTCTGCTGCTTCTCCAGAAAGCTGATGTGGCTCATGTTTAATTCACATGACCTACATCTGCATGGAAGTCTTAGATGTACAGGTACTAAGCTCTTGCCACAGCTTTCTCCCAAACCAGTGCTAGTCCTCGCTGCGGTTGAAGGTGATGGTGCTTTTAATATTGACTTGAATTTTTGAAGATTGGCATGTCTGGCTGTGCCAGAATTAGCCATTAGGCTTTTGCCACCTAAAATGTTGAAATGATCCATTCCCTTATGCCCCTTCATCAGTTTGAGATCGTCCCCTTCCCCATGGCATAAAGTGTGCAATGTGGTAACATTGTTTACAGGTAGGGCAGCAGCAGAAGTCTTTCTGTCCAATGTCAGGGGAGGTTGAAGGCAATTCCTTAGGCGTTCTGGGCAGAGGAGGCGCAAAGGTGAAAAATGAAACTTTGGGTACGCTCCTTCAGCAGCCATCAAACGTTTCAGTGCAAGACCTTCTTAGGGGTTTTGCACTGTTCATTTTCCAAGGCTGCTATGTTCTGGACAGTGGCACATCCGTTGTGTGGGGTTCTTTTGTTACCACTCTTCCCAGCCCCGAATTTCCACCAAATAAAATGGTGTGATTCGTTCTGTCAGAGCAGTGTTTGGTCAGGAGCTGCAGCTGGAGAAGCAGGGGTCCTTGAGGGTGGACCGCTGAGAACACCAGTAAAAATAAGTTCAGCTTCTGCAACACTTACCTCTTCATTTCAAACATTAGGGCAAGAGTTCTTGTATGCTCCTCTTTGCTGTGTGTCCAAATCGGTTGGGCAACTAAGGCACGAACCATCTGAACCTCAGTAGCACCTACTGCAACGCAAAGGGATGGTAAGTTCGAAGGCCTGGCTGTGCCAGCCCCTATAGACAGCTACGTATGGCGAAGGCATGCAGCTTGCGGAGGGGGAGTAGCCCGGCGATGGCATCGCAGAGCTCCGGGCGCGTTAGGTGCAGTGCCGAGTGCCCTGCCCGCGGGCATCCCGCCCGCCGCGGCCGTGGGGAGGGACGTTGTGGGTGACTACATCGCTCCCTGGGTGACATTTAGGAAGACGGGGGCGGGCGGGTTATAGCTACTAAAAGGGATACAAAAGAACTCGTGGGGTGTTTTTGTTAAAAGGTATCCTGTGGTAATTAGCCTCCGCTTGTGGCGTTTCTTGCAGGTCCAGGACCAACTGGACATCGTAAACCTCTTTTGGTTAACCTTTGTCTGCCAAGGCCGGGGCGGGGGGGGGGGTGTCCCTCGCTCCCCGGCGGCAGCGAGAGGGGGCCGGCCCGGGGCCCGGGGCGGGTCGCCGTCAGCCGCCAACCCGGGGCTGGCGGCCCCTTCGCCCCTCCCCGGGGCCGAGCCGCTCCGCCGGCTCTCCGCGGCGAGGCGCTGGCAGCGCTGCGGACGCGGCGAGGCCAGAGAGGCGAGGCGAGGCGAGGCAGGGCGGGCGGCGGCCCCATGGCCAGCATGGCTTGCGAAGTTATGCCCCTGCAGAGGTACGTGCCCGGCCGGGGCAGTCCCCGGCCCAAAACACTGCGCGGGCAGGCGGGGCGCGGGGCTTGTGCCGGGCTGCCCGGCCCCGGGGCACGGGGGGATCCGGGACTCCGGCCCTGCCGGGAAGGGCAGCTCCGCTCCGCTCCGCTCCGGGCCGGCTGCCCGGGCGCCGGGGCAGTGTGACAAGTCGATTTATTAACGGGGCTCCGGGGGTGGGGGAGATCTCTGGCTTCCTCCTGCGGGGGGTGGGGGGGGTCGATGTAGCGCCCCGAAATCCACGCAGCCCTCTCCTTGCGGGGAGCCTGCCGCGGAGTGAGAGCGGCTCGGCGGTGTATAGGGTTTTAGGTGCCATCCCCTCCCGGCGAGCGGTGGGGCTCTGACGGCTCCCTGTGCCCGAGCGAACCTCTCCCTCCCGCCGCTTCACTGCAGCAGGGGCTGTAATGCGGTAAGGGAGCCCAGCCGAGCCCGGCCGGGCTTCCCCTAGCACACCCCACCTATAGCTGTCTGCTTACACGCCCAGCGTGGTCTGCCTTTGCAGCAGCATGGGCGAGAGGTTTAGTTTTCGGAGGAAAAGGGTTGTTTTGTTTCCAGGGTGTCGAGACACACCTCCCTTCAGCACCAGCTGTGAGTGCGTACCTGTGCTGGCATGTGCTCCTGCCACGGTATGGCAGGGATAACTGCAGTCAGGCTTTTGAAATGGCAGGGCACAGACCCGCTGGAGGGGGGGCGGGGAGCAGAGTGTACACAGTCCTTTTACTGAGTCATTAATTTTTTTTTTTTTGATTGCTCTTTCGGTTCTGAAAATTAAGCGGTCCATACCTCCTCTAGCCGTATTCAAACAGGCTGAATATCAATCTTTATGTAATCTACAAAACAGTAAATAAGTAATTTTTGCGTGCCATTTCAGCACTGTGGTGGTGCAATTTACTTGGACACAATAAAATAGTAACTGAAATTGCTGCCCAAACCGTTACTGTCTTGATAAAGCAGGGGGTCCTCTGCAGATAGATGTGGAGGAAGTCTCTTGCAGTAATGCAGTCGCGGGGTTCCATGTTGATGACTGCAGAGAAACAGAAATGTGGTTTGAATGTCTTAAAGAAGTAGTCATAGTGCATCATTCCTATTTGAAGGACCAGCCTCACATAGTATTTTTAACCTTTTTGTGTTCCCGAGGATCTGACTGTCATAGCGGTCAGAACAAGTGGTTGTTGTGCTCTTGACTGTTCACCCCGGGGGAAGATAGGTTTCACAGGGTAGCTCTAATTAGACTCTTTGTTTTTTGTTGTTGCAAGGATTAACACTCGATCAGTTAGAAATGCACTCTGCACCTTAAAAGGGAAGATTTTTCTTCAAACTCCCATTAAGCCTTGAGCTTGGTACAGAACTGTTTGAGCTTTGCAGTTAAAAAAAATTATTCATAAAATTCTGGCTTCTTTTTCATGTCCTTGATCTATGTTTAGGTTGTGTATACTATACTTCTAGCACCTGATTTTCTTTGGACCTAGGGGCAGACAAGCACAGACTCCCGGATCCCTTTACAGTGGCATTCTCCAGGTTGCATCTTTATTTTCCTGTTCTTCCCCTTGGAACATTGTCTCCTCCCTTCTTAGAGCAGAGTTTTGCTGCGGAAGAGGGTCTTGCTGGCTTTGAGCATTTTTTTGTCAGCTTCAGGAAAGGCGATGCCTGGTAGTAGTTAGTACTAGCGCAGGTAGCTGTATGCTTGTGGTTCCTGTGAGGTGGACAGGCTGATGATGCTGTTCCAGCTGAGGGCATGGACAACTCGCAGCATGATTCCTCTTGCTGGGTCTAAAGCAAACTAGTGTCTACCTCCAGGTGCTGCGGCTTGGGGCACTTCCTAAGCTGAGAGCATCTGTCTTCCCCTCTCAAGAAAGGGAATGAGCTGGCAGCGATAATCATGCTTGGTTCCCTTCCTGGACGGCTGAAATCCCTCCTGCCCGTCTCCCGCAGGTGCCCCGCTCTGTGCTGGCTTTGGGCCACAAGCTGGCTGTGCTGCGCCTGCCAGGGGAAGCCTCCTGTGCTGAAGCGATACGAATGCATCTCTGTGTAGCTCTTGTGTAAAACTTGGGAGAGGGAGAAAGGCTCTATTTAAGAAGCTGTGACATTTAAACACTATTTGTCACTAGAGCAGCAAAGTATTGTATCTACCAAGGTATCTGTAAACTGTGAGTCTGTCTTCCTAAAAATCATATAATGTGCTTGCACAGAGCCATATGTACTATACAGTGTCATTCTATATATAGATGTCTGTGGAATGGCACACATTGGGATATGGTGGCCTGCTGTGAGGGAGTGACAAAGGGTATGTCAGGGTTATGTGTCATTGCATGGGAAGAGGTGGAAGACCAAATGTGTCGAATCCTCCACTGCAATAAGTACTATATTGCCCAAGCACTGTAAAAGGCACCTGTGAATGTCACACAGGTTGCGTTACTGATTTTCCAACAACCTATCCACCAGTAATTGTCTCTTCTATTGCTAATAGGCTAACATGTTTTCTGAATAGCATTAGCTTACTTTAATAACCTAGATTCCTAGTTAGAGCATTACTAATGCCGTTAATGTATGTTTTAATTCATTTATTCCAGCTCAGTCTATTGCAGATTTAACAAAAGCTGTGCAAAGCTGAAACCTGTGGCAGCCACCTTTGCCAATTGCATTTGCCAGTTTCCAGAGGAGATAAGAAGGGCAGGTACACACTCAGGCCTTGTGTGTGATCAGTGGACTCTCTCACTTTGCACTTCGCTAAAACAAATCAAGGCAGAGGAAGAGTGAAGCCATCACAAATATTTTTAGAAAGTGCATCTGATAGAAATAGGGAGTGCGAGGATCTGTTTCTTACCTGTACAGCAGCAGTTGTCTGCATGGGCTGTCTCGCTTGCAGTCATCATTGGGGTTGTTTGATTTACCTTACTGGTTTGTTTGCTTGGGGTCATTCACAAATACCCAGTATTTTAGCCTGAGAACACCGTTCGTTTTCCACCGCACTTCCTTTTGGTTTTTTTGGAATGGCCACTGTGTTCTCTTTACATACACAAACGCTCGCTAATCTGTTAAAGTTGTATCATAAATAAGTCTGATCCTTTGGACTTTGTTATCACTTTCTATCCAAGGTACTGGGAGTGCTCTTGACAAGCCCTAGTGAAGTATGTTCTGGAATATGTATGTGAAGTGAAGTATGTTCTCCGGGGGTGGAGAGAACTTGTATGTGATTATTTTGTTGTTGTTGTTGGTTGGTTGGTTTGGTTTGGGTGTTTTGTTTTTTTTTTCTGGTGGAAGAATGAAGAGAAATTCAAACCTGTAGTTCTCATCTTCCTCAAGTCATAGTCATAGCCTATTAGAAAATGCTATGTGAGTTTTTGGCCTTCCAGGCTCACATTTGACCCACAGCTGGGTACTGTCTTGTCACGGCTGTGACGTGATGGGTGTAGGAGCCTGTGGAAGCTTCCTGGGTACCTCTGGGTGGGCGCCTCTGACTAAAAGAGGAAGTTGATGTGGAAATTTTCCGTGGTGTTTGCCTCTGGGGTGTCCACCTGATTAAGCAAGAAAATATGAATATTTACCTAAAAACCGGACCCTTAGATACCTTTATTTGAAGCGTGCAAGCTTTTAACAAACAATCCTGAAATCGAAATCACTGGTTACCTAGTAACAGTTCTTCACCATTATAATGCAACAGGTATGTGTGCATTACGCAACTTCACACTGTTAAATTCTGAGAAGAGGTGAGACTTTGGCTGGTACATTCATTCCGCCTCTTTCTGACCCATTTTCTAGTTTTATCCTAGTGAGGACTAGTGCCAAACCACAAGTAGAAGAAAAGACACTGCCCTGTCTTTCATAATAAGCCCCAACTAGTTTAAGAAGTAAAACAACAAAAGCAGGCTGTTTAACATTGACGTCATTTTGTAAAAGATAAACATATTTGCAATCCATGAGGATAGCGAGTAGAAAATAATTATACAAAATTGTGCTGTCAAGGGTTCCAGTAGATTCAGATATGTTAATATAAATGGAAAATCAGCCTCTCTCTCACAGTGGCATTTGATCAGCAAGAAGTTCTGCTCATTTCAGCTTGCCATGGGATAGCCTGTACTTCCCTGAGGTTGCTTTGAAGCGGGAGGAGGTGTGCAAAAAGGCTTCAGTGTTTTGGGTTGTTTTTTTTTTCCATTTGGGCAACGTGCCTCAATCTCAGTGCCCCCTCATGCACAGCCTGCACAGTTATGCCTGTGGATAATGCAGTATATTCTCAATGTGTGTGGCTGTGCTGTATGTTAGTGTTTCCTGGAATTAAAAGGCTCCTACTCTAGGCTTGGGTACTGGTGCCTCAATCTTGGCTGTGGAAATAGAACAAGAAATAGTATGTGCTCCTCAGATGTGTGACAGAGTGGTCCTTCGTATTCACCTCAGCTTGTCTCTATGAAATAGTAATACTGATATTTCGAATGCCAGATAAAACAGGAGACAGAAGCTCATGCTTTTGGAAGGCCAGTAGGGAACTCTTCCCCAAAGAGGTCCCTTTCTGTGGCTTCGCAGTTACATTGCTGCACGCTGTGATCTCGCAGACTGAAGACTTAACTTAGTTGAGAGACCTTTAGGAAAAACATTGTTGAAGAAGCAGATTTGGGGAAGATGGGGGATCCTTTGGAGATTAATATTTAAACCAATACCAATCCACCCCCGGCCAAGTTATTGGAGATATTTTGCGGAGTGTGTGAGTTCAGAATAAAGAAGGCGGGTTGTCCGCCTAGTATTTTGACATGTGGCTCATTTGGTGAGTAGCTTACGCAGGTACTTAAGCATGAGCTTAACTTGTTTTCAGTGGTAAGAGAGGTTAGGTGTAACTATTGTGAAGGCTGGAGATGAGTATCTGAAAAGACATGTTATGGTTTTGACTATGAAAGTTACTCTTCAGGGAAGATGCAAATGTTTGCATGGAAGTAACTCTCACAGAGAAACAGCTGTTAAATGTTTGTTTCTTAGACAGTTATTATATAGTGCATTCCTCCTCTCTCCCCCTCTGTTTAAGGGTATAGAGCAAGGGTGGTATTGCTCAACAACTGATGGTAAGCGCTGACTTTTAATGATGGCCATTTTATCACCACAGTGTTATCATGTTAGATTAAATTTATGGTTACTCTTGCATCAAGGATGATATTCTTTCTTCTTTTGCATAACATAACCTCAGTATTTATTTGAAGGAAATTTATTTTGAAGGCTTTATTTGAACGAAGAGGCTTATATTGCCTGCTATTTCTCATTTGCAAAAACATTACCTTTTACCCACTGCTGTGAAGCATAAACTATGAGTAAATCACTCTACTGAGAAAATAATTATGCAATAAATTTTCATGAGCAGTTTCAATCTTGCATTTGTCGTAAGCTCGAAACAGCTTTTATGGGGAAATGACCTGGCGGGGGGAAGAAGTGCTGAAAAATTTGTGAATAAGACAAGACGTTCAGCAAAAAGCACTACTGTGGCCTCAAAATTGAGGCTTCCTTGAAGTTGTTTTTAGTGTTAATGTTGAATGTCAGAATAAGTAAGTAAACAATATTGTTAAAATCCTCTGCAATTGCAAAAATGGCATGTATGTTAATCCAAGGCGGCACAACGGTTCTAAATGGTGAGAAGAAAACAAGAGGGAGGTAACTTTGAAGTCTTAACAACTCACCCAAGCTTAGCCTTCCTTCTCTTCCCCCCAAAAGCATTAACTTTTGATACCATTAGTAATTTGATGTCACTGAATTTTCAATGCTTTTTTGTTTGATTGCATTAAAATTAGAAGCAGCTATCTCATTTCCTGAAAAAAAGTATTCTTGCTAAAAAAAAAAAAATTAATGTCTTTTGAAGTCCAGAATATCTGTGGTGGAATAGAAAGTGAGCCATTTCTTTATCTAACTTTTGAGGTCAGAACAAATAGAGCCTATGGCAAGGCATTAGGAAAACACGACCTTGGCTGAACAGCATGACCTGCCAGTGTCTAGGCCCTTTGTCTCTGGTGCAGAATGTTGACACTTGAGTCAAAGTACATTTTCATGATTGTGAAAAAAAAAAAACCAAACAAAAAAAAACCCAAACCCATATTATTTTCATTTAATCGACAAAATGTCCCATTTAACTTTTCAAAAGAGATGTGGAGTAGGAAAGCAGTGGTAGCTTTACAATGGAGGTTCCAGTGCCAGCAAGCCAGGATGGAAGAACTGCTGATAATTAAGCGCAAATAAAACAAGGGGGAAGGGTGCTGAGCCACCCTCTGACCTAGGGTGAGAGCTCAGGCCTGTGAGGGAGCTGGGACAGGGGTATCCCATATGCATGTAAATAAATCGGGAACTCTCCATCTAAATGGGTGTTTTACAGCTTCAGCTCTGCGACAGGCTCAGCAGCTCCTTTATTCTTTCTGAAGGGCAAGATGAGACATTAGAGAAAAAAAAAAAAGGAAAACCATCATTGTGTATTTGAGAATGCGATGGGTGAACAGTTGCCTGTAACATTCCTGTTGCAAAAGGGGGAGGCAAAAAAAGGTAGCTGTAATGGAAATTTATGATTTAACAGTTAGACTTCATCCAAGCTTTCCTATTTCCTTCTTTAGAGACAGAAAGGATGCATTGCATAAATGCTGTAAAATACACGTGCCTGAAAATCCTAAGATGTGCTAAATGGACTGGTGGGCAATGCTAGCGTTCCTTCCAGTCTGACAAGCTTTTTTGTTAGCTCAGTGGAGGTCACAAACATAACAATATTACTTCTTTAGCTGTAAAATAAAGAAAAGTTTTTTCAGTTTGGTTGGTATTTGGTTTGGGTTTTGGCAAGAAGGAAGTGATCAGCTATTTAGGTATCCTTTAGGAGTGTGAGAAATTGCTCTCCAAAGTACTGTATGAAAGAGCAATTCATTTCTGTTTAATCCCTTGGCTTAGGGGAGCTATGTATATGTCTGAGAAGAAAGAGACTGCTGTATTTTGCACTCACCTGCTTGGCCAGGTAATAAGTGATAGTTCAATAAATAATTGAATTTTTTTTAAAGTTATTTCATCCCTTCAGTGCCTTGTGGCCATAAAACATGTGTAAAGCTGGACAAAACTTTGAAGGTTTAAAAAAGAAACCAAAACCACCTAATTTACTACTAAACCTGCTTGCCTAATGGGTAAATTCTTTGCTGGCCAAGGTAGAAATTTAGACTGTGTAAGAGATGCACATCAGAATGACTTGTCCCCTCCGTACTGTGGACAGCTGGCTTGGTTTGCCAGGTCATTGTGCCAGGTATTAAGCTTTCCTTTCTTTCTGGAAGGGTTGTATATCCCTTTAACCAAAGGAGAATTATGCAGCCCAAGTACAGTACAGTTAAATGTTAAACATATCTTAATGACTTCTAGCATTTTCTTTTGAAAGGATACATGCTAGAAAGGGCTTCCTAGCAATACTAATAAGCCCTTCAGTACAAGGTGTTTTAAAAACAAGTAAGCAGTTGGGTTTTAATCAGCACAGTGTGAGTGATGGTAACGAAGAGTCCTGTGTGGAAGTTTTTAAACCAATTTCTAGCCTCTTTATTGTGTAATACCAACAGATGATCATTTATGATTCATATCTTGTACACTTTTGCTTGCCTGTCTCTTTTATATCTGAAACCATGTGATTAGATATACACAGGTTTAAAACCTCTCAAACAATTTTAATTTCTTCCATTAAACTAATCTATGCTTGTGAGTATAATATAAGCACATCAGTTTATTACCTTACAACACGAATAATTCATTATTTCATAAAGAATTAAAACAGAATCCTTGTGCACTAATTGATTGTAGTAGGGCTTGGTAGTCTCACATCTAATTTGAGGGATTGTGAATTATGTGGAATAGCTGGTTTAAATCTGTAATGTACAGAGCTCATGCCTTGCAGCTTGCACAGATGAGTTGACTAAGGTGCATGAATTTAAGGAAGGATGTTTGGGATATGTTGGTTTCAGTGATTTAGGGGGGAAATGGATAATGTGCTTTACTCAGATGCAGGAAATCTTTCTAAAGTTAAAAGATTTTTATGGTTTTCTCAGAAGTCTACATTTCAAACTAGTTAGCTTGGAGCTCTTCATCCCATATGCAGCTACTGATCAGTGCTGCACGTGTAAAACTATAAAGCACTACTGGATGAGAGATTATGCACAGCTACAATTATTACCAACCATGTGAAATTTTGAAACATGATGGTCTAAATGAAACTGGTATTTGGTTTCTGACTTCTCTAGAGCTTCTTTCTCCCCCATTCCCAGCTAATAGTCTTAAAATATTTGTTTCCCCTCAGTTACTTTGTATGAGTGGATAATGTTTTTTTTTGTACAGGTATAATACTGGCTTGAACTTGTGGAGCAGCGGTTGTACTTGCTGTGGAATAAAAGGAAGGAAGTGCAAGAGGTTTCAGAGTCCCTGCTGAATGCTACTTTTCCATCTGATCTGTCAAGGCAACTAGTGGGACTATGAATATAAGAAAGTTATTTGGACTTTTTCAGTATCCCTGTGCTTCTGTGACTTGGAAGCTAATAACAAACCCTGAGATGAGGAAGGGTTTTTATGATAGAAAAAAAAGCATGTTTGGTGCTGCTTTGACAACTGCCACTTGTACACAAAGCAGCATTTGGTGGTGTCATTTGAATTAGCATTGATGCACAGAAGTCTTGATTGTGCTGTGAACTTTTCTCTACGTGAGAAAACATTTTTCATGTTTTGCGTCCACCACTGGTCCTTGTTTGCATTGAGATAACAAGTACAGCCATTAACGTAATGAACTGAACACAAAAAACTTTACCAGCAGCTTTGTGAGTTTAAAGCAGCTTCTTTACACTTAAAAAAAAAAAAGTATATTCCGTAAATGCTAAATAAAGAGATAACTTATGCATGCAAGCGAGATGCATACCATCGAGGGAGGGAGCCTGTACCTGGCAGAGGTTCTTAGCCATGCCTTTGTTGCAGGTCATCTTCTGGGAAGGGCAACGATGGGCACTTCCATGTTTCCCTCCACTTCTTCTAGGCAGTCTCAAAGCCGTAGCGGTTTCTCACAAAGACCCTTTAGGTGATGTTTGCCTCGGTTCATGCACAGACAGCTGCGTTACCTACCTTGGTGCAGGCAGGTGCCGTCAGCCCGCTCTGCTCTGTGTGCTGGCTGGGTCTCGGAGGAGGGTTCAGTGCTCCCGCAGCCCGGGCCGACTACAACTTGCTGGAGTTGCTGAAAATGGGCTTGTGAAAGTGGCAGCGAAGTTTCCAGTAGCAGCTGTGCTCCCAGTCTTCTTGGGGAGCTGCTGAAAACTGCCCAGTCACTGTTGCGTTACAGAGGCGATGCGAGTTTTGGCAGACCGCGCTGGTTTCGGAAGCAGCTTCTCTTCCTTCCTGTCTGTGGTATTTGGTGTTACCCTTGAATCAGTATTTCGGGCTTCCTGCATGACATGCTGGAAGGTCTTTTCTGTAGAAGCCTGTAGTTGTCGCTTTATAAATCTCTGTGTACTGGGCGGGGGGGGGGGGGTGGGTGGGGTGTGTCAAAATGATGCAGAATTAAACCCCTGTGATTTTTTTCTGGCACACTGGCTTGCTTATCTGTCTGTCTGTCCGCCTTCCTGGCCTTTCCAGCTCCCTTGCATCCTGCCTCCTCCCTTCTGCTCTTGCCCCCCAGATAAATTCGGTGTTCATATTTGTGGATCTGTTATAACATTGGCTGGGTTCGAAATGAGCCACGGTGAAATCTGCCTCTGGCTGTATCAGTGTGAGAGCAGGGTGCTTTCCTGGCTGCAGGCCAGTTTCAGCTCATCTTGCTGAGGGAGTTTCCTGCTGGCTTCGGTGGAAGCTGCAAAAGGTTCCTCTGAGTATTCGATCTCCTAGCTACAAAACCCACGGAGATGTCCCTTTCCCCTTTATTCTGTGCTTAGAGAAGTTTTTATAAACCGATAAATAAAATCCTTAAAAACTCAAGAGATGAATGGACTCAGGCTGGCTTTTCAAAAATTGTTCAAGCTTGATCTACTTCAGATCCCTGTTGAAGTTGGTCGGGGTGTCAAAGCCCCCGAGTGACTTGAGTTTGAAGCTGAGCTTACCTCACCTAGAGCATTCTCCCATATTCTGTCATCCTCTGAACAACCTCAAAAGCGATGGATGCCTTCACAGCGTGGCAGTGCCCCAGGACCTGTGGCTGAGTACCTGTGGCAAATTGCTGAGTGCTGGTGCAGTCCCAGGCTGCTGAAACGGTGGGAGAGCAGCAGGGACGTGTTTGGTTTCCAGCGCCTGCGGGATGTTATCATTTCTGCTTTTGTTTA
Source organism: Harpia harpyja (assembly GCF_026419915.1). NCBI lineage: Eukaryota > Metazoa > Chordata > Aves > Accipitriformes > Accipitridae > Harpia > Harpia harpyja. Next base: position 39,054,398 of record NC_068941.1, read on the forward strand.
AAGTAATTTATGCAGCTTCTCATCTTTTCTGCCTTTCTGCCGAACTTGCTGTGTTCTTCAGCAGACCCAATTAAAAGTCCTTTGGGGATGAATCGACCTCGGAGAATTACAAAGCTTACATGCCCTGCAAAGCCGACCATTTATCTGGTTGGAATGACTAGGTGAAATTCGTTTGCACCCCTCCTTACAGCGGCACAGTCTTAAATTGACTTAAACCATCAGTCCACCACACCTTTAAGCTTCAGTGCCCCAGCAGCTCATTCTTACCCTTGTGCCAGCACAGGCATGATGAGCTGAATCAGGGAACTGGTTGGCCACACACCAGGTAGTTATGTTTGGGCCAGGCCAGTTGACCACTGAAACACCGTTTTGTCAAGGGAGCTCCACAACAGCTGATGGTAGCCCCTAAATATCAAGGCTAGGGAGATTTCAGCATAGTCAAATTGGCTTTCCACAGGAGTGATAAAACTGGGGAATTTGTAGCCTCATGCGTACACCCATGGCTGTTTCTTTGGTCTCAAGATGTCATATGGCTTTTTCTCAAATTTTGCTTTAATAGGCAGGTTGTTTAATTCTGGAACAGCAGACGGCAAAAGGCTCTGGTGGTTTTGCTGGCAAAATGCTTTACTGTTGCTATGGGAATAGTCCTTGCACTGCTGCAGAGCCAGAGTGACTCCTGGCCATCTAGCAGGAGATCTGTTACACCACGTTTGTGGACACTGAGAAATGAGTTGGATACTCAGGATTTAAGGAATGTAACTTAAAAGCTTTCTTCCATGAGCACAAGCAGAGGAAAAAGTAGACATAAGTGTTACCTCTGTAACAGGTGTACTGTTTTAGTTTTGTTATGTCTGCTTTTTAAGAGTAAGTATCTTGAACTGCTGCAAATACAAGACAAAGCTGCATACTAACTTTAAAAAATATGTTTTGTTTTTAGTTCCCAAGAAGATGAGCGGCCTATGTCACCCTTCTATGTGAGGTATTTACTCAGTCTTTTTAATTTGCTTTTCTGTGTGGTATTGACTTGTTATTGGAATTAAATGTGGGGAGTGATGCCAGAAATGATGAACAGACTGTAATCAAACTGAAGATTAATGTTAAGTTTGTACTGACTGCTCAGCTAGTGGGATGAATGAGTCTTCAGAGATAAAAATTGTGTTGCAGTTTTTTTGTATTTAGAGACAAGGCTTGGGGTTTAATGCCAGTCTTGTAAATTCTTAATTAGAAGATGGGCATTCGTTTCCTCTTTTCTTCAGTTCATTATGTAGCTTAGATGCCTGTCATGAGTCGCTTATAATCTGCGGGCACAGGAGAGATTTTTGCCACAAGCTTTGAGGAACCGGCAGCATGTGCTGCTCAGAAAGAAACCAGGAACCAGATGGTGAGTCAGCAGCCCATGCAGCAACTGCTCCTCTGCTGCAGCCCAGAAAAGGAGAGCGCTTGGGTCCCCAGCGTGCCTGCCTGGAGGGAATGGCGCTTGTGCTGCATTTGAACAAATTGTGTTTCTTGTTTTGTCAACTGGAGGCCAAAGTCACTGCTTGTAAAAAGTGGCCTAATTCTGTTGACATCAGTGAAAGTTTGCTCTGTTTGCTTCAGAAGCAGGCTCAATTCCAGTGCTTTCATTTATACTTAGTGGAAGAATAGGAGCCAGAGCAATTAACAGTGAAGGGCTGCAGAGGAGGAAGGGACAGATATTATAATAGGGTTCTTTGATCTCTGCGGAGTTTAAACAAATAAAAAGAAATCCCTGTGGTGCTTTTTGTGAGAGCAGTGATATTTGGAAATTACAGTGATTTCTTAAATTTGTTAATTCTCTTGCATATATTCCTATTTATCTTTGTAGCTCGGGTTTTTTCTTAAAGAATTTTTCTAGCATAAACTACAGAAAGTGTGCATTTCATGCACACTCTTAATATGGAGACTTGCATTAAAACTGTGCAGAAATGAGGGTCAATGAACTGTTCATGGATTAGCCTGGTTGCAGGGTCTTGTTTGCCTTCCTGTTGATGCACTGTCATTCCCTGCAGCGTATTTGTGCAGATGTTGCCTAGTCTGTGCTTCAAAAGCTCCAAACTGTCCGAGGAGGTTCTGCCTTTTCCTTTGGGAGATTATTTTGTAGCTGCATACATTCCCCTGTCACAAGTTTTCTCCAGTTTAAATCTTTGTCCTGTCTTTCCATTGAAAATAGTCCCCTTTGTTCTTTCTGGCTAGATGTGACCTTCAAATGATTGTAGGCTTTCATTACATTTCCACCTGCTTAAAACTGTCCTTTCAAGCCCTTTCCTGGATCATGAAAAAATGTTCCAGGAAGGAGATTCTCTTCAGCTGATCTTGTGAGGATTGCCAAGGAGATGAGGAGCAAGGAGTGGACCTGAGGAAACTGGTATCAAAGCAGGACATTTCTGAGGGGGAGGAAGCAGGTTTGGAAATTCTAGAGAGAGATGTGGGCATATTAGGATGGGGAACAAAGAATGAGTGTGTCCATTGGAGTGAAGGGCTGGCTTTCCATGGGTATATCTATCTTGCAAATAGGAAGGGAACAGTTAGGAATAAATACATAGTTGGAAAGTGAAGAAATAGCTAGTAGGAGCAGAGAGGGAGCAGCACACCTTGTGACATAAGACTTCATGCCAAGCTTGTGTCTTTTGTAACATTGCTGAGACACAATTACTTGTAAATAAAACTAACAGCTTGTAAGTCTTGCTGCTATTTATCACACATCAGAAATGTGTACTCCTGAGGTCAGTTGCCAAGTGCAGTTAATTTGGCAGGAGAGCTGGTGTTGGCTGGGCAATTCATGGTGCTTCAGCAACTGAGAACTTGAGTGGGCGGCCAGTTTTTTCTGTTCAACTTTGAATGTTCTAATTGTTGCCCCAGAGCTGTGCATGACATATGTAGGAATTGCGTTTCACACCATGGAAGAGGAAGGTGAGACTGTCTGCTTTAGCCGACTGATGGTCAAGTCTATTTTTATTGCTACCAGCCACACTTGCATAGTTTGAAGTACTGTTCAAGTAATCCTTTAAGTGAATCGTGAATGTGTACGTACAGAGCAGTTGCTGCTGCGTCTATACAGTAGTTCCGTACGGATAATTATGCAACAAGTTAATTAAATGGGAACAAGAGCTCTTTAGCTTCCAAACACTGCATAATCATAGAATCATAGAATCATAGAATCATTTCGGTTGGAAAAGACCTTCAAGATCATCGAGTCCAACCATTAACCATGCCCCCTAAACCATGCCCTGGAGTACCCTGTCCACTCGCTTTTTGAATACAGACTGAAGGAGCATTGTGTGCCTCTGTAAACCAGTTTTGGTAGGATCAAACCAGAGACTTGATTCTTCAGTGATGTACCATGTCAGCTGGCAATGGAGATGTTTCCCTGCATTTTATTTTTAACAATAAGGCAAATGCTCAAGGTCTTAACTTTAAGTCAGAACTGTCAGAATGGTACCAATACACTATTTCTTAAAATGGCACTGATTTAGGGTTGTGGATTTGTTTGGGGTTTTTTTCTTTAGACTTTGGGAAAGTCATGAGCAAGTATACAATTAATCACCACTGCTGCTCTGTAAGGGAGTAAGCAGTCATTAACGGTACAAGAGTAAGTGGTAAATGAGGCAAAATGTGACGTAGATTTCTCAAGAGAGGTGATACCAGTACAACCATATTATACTTTATAAGGCTTTCCAGAGAGAGGAAGAAAAGGAGTATACCTAATCTCTCTGATGTCAGCAAAATGCTTTATATCATGCCATCTGTATGGAGAAAATGGGCATTAATACTATGGCTTAAAGATGGGTAGGGAGGGGCTGAGACCTATAGGTGTTGCTGGTGGGAGAGGAAGGAGATTGCTCGTGGAGCTTCTTAAGTGTCATGGACTTTTTTTCTTTAATAGCCACTGGCATAATAAAATAGAATCATGCTCATGAATTGGGCTTATAGCAGAAATTTAGGAGGGGTAAATGGGGTGGGGGTGTCCTCTGGGAGAAAATATATGACGGATATTATATAGGACGATTGAGATAGATATAGATATATGTAAAGATAAGCATGAAATATAAGATATAGAATGAAAAATAATAACATAGGTAATTGTCCTGGTTTCGGCTGGGATAGAGTTAATTTTCTTTCTAGTAGCTGGTATAGTGCTATGTTTTGGGTTCACTATGAGAAGAATGTTGATAACACACTGTTTTCAGTTGTTGCTAAGTCGTGTTTAGACTAAGTCAAGGATTTTTCAGCTTCTGATGCCCAGCCAGCAAGCAGGCTGGAGGGGCAGAAGAAGTTGGGAAGGGACAGCTGACCCAAACTGGCCAAAGAGGTATTCCACACCATGTGATGTCATGCCCAGTATATAAACTGGGGGGAGTTGGCGGGGGGGAACGGGACATTGCTGCTCGGGATCTAACTGGGCACTGGGCGGCACGTGGTGAGCAGTTGCATTGTGCATCACTTATTTTGTATATTCCAATCCTTTTATTATTACTGTAATTTTATTGTTGTTATTATAATTATTATTTTCTTCCTTTCTGTCCTATTAAACATGAAATATAAGGTACAGGATGAAAAATAATAACATAGGTAATAAAGTCATAAATCTCAGGACTAATAATGAAAATCCATGACATGAAAGGGGAGTTCCTCACATTTGGAAGTGGCAGGGAAGGAAAGGATGTGGGCATACTTGTTTGTGGAGGGATGGAAGGGAGGCATGGGATGAAAATACTTCAGTTGAAGTAATCACATGACAGTGGGTATATACAGTGAAGTATTTTCAGTATACTTAGAGGAAATATGAATGCCCTTGTATAAGGGTCAGATGAGGCCTCATACAGTTTCAGTAACTCATGTTCCAATAGCATTAGATTTGTGAAGATGATTTAAAGAGGTGGGCAGACCCTGTTACAAGATAGATAAAAGAGCAGGAAAGGCTTATTTACCATAAGAAATGAACCAGAATACACATATTCCCTCTGGGTTTTAGACAGAGGGGAAGGATTGTTTATGTTAAGTAACAATATTGATGTAAGAGAAAATGTGTACAAACAGGCTATGAATAAATTTGGGCAGAAAATCAGAAATTTTGTAGCTGGTGCCCTCTTTTGTTGGGCATGGCAAGGATGACTTGGGCTTGACCAGTTTGTGAGATTTTGGATTTGAATCCATTCACCTGCTGCTGACCAGGGTTATCCTCTCCCTTTCTGTACTCCTTGGTAAGGGAATTTGTTGACTCAGCTGTGCTTATTACCAGGCAAGGAGATTTCTGCACTGTTAAAAGAAGATGAAAACCTTGCTGGGTGATTGATTGTTCCAGCGAGTCATGCCTGAAGGGCATTTATGTTCCAAAGCCTTTTGTAACAAAACCTTGTGGTAAAGGCGGTTGAGATTTGTTAAAAAATGTGTAGTACTGCTCCTTGTATAATTCTGTAATAAGACTGTGAATGCCAGCTGTACTGAGTAATCAGTACTGAGAAACAGTGTGCAGTTTCAGGTAATGAAGCACCATCTGGCAACAGCAGTTCCCTGTAAGCACACTTCTATTCAACGTGTGCAATGAGTTTTTAGAAGACAAGGAATCTACAGACATGCTTCATGCTGGCGTATATGCTTTAGATTTGACATGAGTCACATAGATGGTTTCAGAGGAGCTTCCTGCTGAGTACATCCTGAGATAAACCACAGTGATATTACAGGGGAAAGAAGCAAAAGCTTTGTAGTGTAGAGCTTCCTTGTTAACATGGAGAGCATTAAACTGAAATTGGTTTGAGACCTGACATCACAAGCAATGCCAAAAATAGCATTAGATACCCATGAGCGTAGGGCAAGGTGTTGGACAGTTTCGCCTGTTTTAGTACTTTCCTTGAAGTACTAATATCCTGTTGGCAGTATTTAGTACAGCTGACTGTTTCTCCTTTTAGCAGTTGTTATTTGAGATAACTCTTTTTATATGATGCAAGTCAAGTATTCTTAGCCTGTAGGATATTGGGTAAGAGGTTTTACTCTGTTCTCAGGTCAATTTTCTGAAGAAACTGAAAAATCTTGTTCTAGATTTCGCACTTGCTCAGAAATTTGCTTGGCCGCTTTCCCACTGGACGCTTCCTCCTCAGTGGGACGTGCCATAAGAGATCCTGAGGCCAAAGGAGTGCTGGGCCCTTTTACAAATCGTGATTACATTGTGTGATGTACGTTAATGTCCTGCATCACATCAGCACTGGCTGAAAATAAACACCAGGCTGCTGGATGCCCCTGCTCACAGTGTCCAGCTACTTGTGCAGGTCTGAGGCCCCCCAAGGAGTATTTCCCTTCTCTGTAGAGCAACCTGCACAGACACAGCCATCCAAATTCACTGAACTAAATCAGGTGGTGTGGATGAATCTCCTTCAGGGTTGTCTCTGCTGCAAGCAGTAGGTGTCAGTGTGCACCCATCATAAAGGGGTGATCCCAGTACAAGTGAAAAACAGCAGGAATCCTGAAGAAAACAAGACAGTTGCTTTTAGTGGGGTTAGTTTTCTGCATAGTAAGAAGGATAATTGGATCTGAGCTTGTAAAAGTGTGAAGGTGCTGAGAAAACATTGAAAGTGTGTCCTCTGTGTGATGGGACATCCCAGTAACTAAAAGCACAATCGCTTTATTTCTAAACTCATTATTTTCACATTTTATATGCAGACACAGTCCTGCTGTTTGGGGAATGTGTGTCAACTGAAGTAGTTGTCTTAAAATAGATCCCATGTGAGTCTGCAGTATTTGCGTGTCACAGTGTGCAACAATTGTAGAGAGTGAACAGTGTTTAGACCATATAAATACCTATGAAAAAGGAATTTACTAGGTCATGGGTTGGAATAATATATTCAGGAGGACTTCAGAAATTTCCCATCTGAAATGTCAAAGCCATTTAAACATCCTCTACTTTGCTGGAATGGCAAAATGGTAAAAAGTTTTTGCATTTATTGAGGCTTTCTTGCTGTTGTGCTTGGCTTTAAAAAGAAAAAAAAAAAACAGGAAAAAAATAGCTTTGCTTCCTGAATAAAGCAGATGGATTGTAAATAAATCTCAGCAATGAGTGGCCTTGGTTCCAGATTGCAAGTATAGCTTATGATTTGGGCCATTAAGTATGGTCAGGAATTAATTCATTGACTTCCTAAATGAAAACCCAATCTGGGAAAATATTATGCTACTAAGTCAGTTTGCTTTGGTTGATGTTTTTACTTTGGTCTTTTAATACCTGGATGCTAATACATTTTGCTCAATAGTGCCTTCAATGAAAAAACACAGGAGAGGGGGTTTGGTATCCAACTGAGTTACTTGCCTGCTGTCACAAGATGCCCAATGCAGACCAAACAGGGTGCAGGTATTGCATGAGAGAATTCTCACTCTGGTGCCTGTCTTTTAAACCTAGAGAGTACTAGTTAGGGGGCACAGGGCAGATTTAATGTGGTTAAAGGTGATGGAAAATACCACCCTCCCATACTTGAGGTTGAAACAGAATGGGAGAAGAGGCCACGCAGTAAGAGTTTACCTTACGGGTGAAGCAAGACGTTATCCAGAGCTGATGGGGCACCTCTGAAAGTGAGCAAAGACTTCGGTAAACAAGTTAGCAGTGGGAAGTGCTAGAGGTCAGACTTCCCGAAAGGAAAAGCTTGAGGGTCATAAGAAGCCAGTTCAAAAGTTGATAGTGCTTTAAACAGCTGTGTGCCTTGATGCAGGTTTTGTGGCTGGCTGGCTGAAAGTAAAAGTCCCCAGCACTGGGAGACTCTCCTGCTGCTTTCTGTCATCTGAGGAGAACCTTTAATTTCTATCAAAAGTCGCTAGTTCTCAGCATGCTCAGCAGCAGCTGCATAATTTAATAAAGATAATCTAGCTGTGGAGATAACTGACCATATGTATCAGTGAAACGGAGCAGACATGAGGACAAAATAATTAACTGAAGCAGAACATGAGTTCCCATTGTCCGGATGAGTTACTGAGCAAAGCAGCCCTTCCGAGGCAGCTGTCTGCACAGGCCGGCATGCCAAGAGGGCTCTTCTGGGCACGGCTCGCCTCGCCTCGCCTGCTCCATGAAGAATAAATCCAATGGCAGAGTGACTTTTGCCACTCAAGAATTTTGGAAAACCCTGCAGGATACACCCCACCTGCCTGGTTGCTATTCTGGGCTGTGAAATCCTTACAGGGCTGTGCCTTTCCCTGAGTTTGCTAATGTGCTCGAGCACCTCCTGCTCTGTCCCTGGGCAGGCTCGAATCCTAAAGCCACTGTGTAACTCTCTCCCCTCCACCGTTTGTTTTGGATGTGAACTTCCTTGATGCACTAAAGGTTGGTGCGGAGCAAATCAAGCCATTTAGCAATGCATTTAAATTAAGCATCAAAATGAAATAGCAAGGACAGTTACCCATTGTGGAATTAAAAGAAATATAGTGTATCTGGAAAAACACTGATTTCAAATCTCTGCCTTACGGGGGGGGACGGGACTGATAAAAAAGCATTAAAATATTGCAGGGCTAAGAATAAAGTTATATTCAGTATACAAGGAAGTACCATTTAGAAGGGAAATAGAAAATCAGAATGTCAGAGCTTCATTTTGTAGTCATCCACTCAGCTGGCACGTAGGTGTATATATATTTCCTTGTTATTTGTCGGTAGTTTGAAAATCACCATATTACTGGCTGAATCTGTATTGTCTGAGTAGGGTTTTTCTAGATACCACAAAGTAATTGTTACACAGAGATGCATCATTATGAATTAGCAAGTTTAATGGACTTAAAACTGAATTGGTATTAGTAAAGCACACAGTTAACTGAGAATTGACAACTATAGAATGTATTGGGGTGTTGTGAAAATTTTTGGCATTTTACTTAGGTATTTTTGCAGCTTTATCTTTTGTTTCTTCTTTTTACTACTTTTTGTGTAAAGAAGCTGGTGTGTTTACAGTAACGATGCGAGGGATTTGCAGATAGTGACTGTTGGCCTTGACCACCACAGGCGGGGTTAATGGCATGAAGTTTTATTCACATACAGTATCTAGCCTTTCATTAAGTTTATGTGAAACAGGAGTTTGCATTTTTGCACACTTTTGCAGTATTAATCCTGTTGGAAATAGAGGGAGGAGCTGTTTCCTGCGATCTTCTGTCTTGTCTGATGGGTAGATACACCTACATCCAAGGGATGTTTTAAAAAAGCTAAAATCCAAACAATCCTATCTCCCCCTCCACTACCACTTTCCTGACATGAAAACTGAGAAGAAAGGTGTGATAGAAAAGACACCCCCGCTCAGTATGGATTGCATCTAAATATTATAGAAAGTTGATACAATATTAACTTACTCCCACACATGTAGGAGCCCTAGCCAGCACATGAATTGTATCTTGTAATGTGGTTTAGCCTACCACACTAGCATCTTACTTGCTAATTCATCTCCCATGGGAGGCCAGGTCTTAAAAAATAGTTTTGGGCTGGGAAGAGGCCAAATAGTTTATGTAAGTGAACAGGAAAGCAAGTAGGGTGCTTGAAATGTGCACTTCAAATTGCAAAGCCATCCAGTAGTTAATAGTCAAGATGTTACGTGTGGGAAGAGAGGGATCTTGCAAATTTTTTTTTTTTTCCTATATGCAGATTGCATCTCCATAATAATAAGTACAGTGATAGTTGTTTGTATGTCTTCTGTTCATGAAATCGTCTGAATGACACAGCTGCTCAGGTGCTGTGCAGGTAATGTGGGATATACTGGCAAATCCGTGACTGCTTTCATGCTGTGCCGCTGCTCCAGGGACCTGTGCCTGGGCTGGAGATGAGCACTGAGTGAAGCCGGCACTGGAAGGGATGCGTGTGTGGTTAGGGCACACTGCTTTACCCGCAGCAAGGTGAACTCACTGGCCCAGCCGAAGGAAGCTGAAGCGTATTGCGAGTCTGATCCGCAGCTGGGTGTTTGTGGGGTTTGTACTTCACTACAGGAGTTAGGCTGTTTTGTTGGTTTTGTTAAACAGGCTGTAGTGGCCCTTTGTTTACTCTTCTCATCCTCTGTTGCCTGCCTTCCACCACAAGGGATACTCAAGCCCAGGAAAACCACAGAGTGGTTATCATCTGAGAGAGCTGCAGCTTCTTAGCTAGCTCTAGATCTGTATGGTGAAGTCCAAAGTATTGAAGGGAAGCAGAGAGGAAACCTTTGGTTAGTGAAGTCAGCTGTTGGTGGTTCTTCTGCATGGGAACAGTTTGGGAGAAACTGGTAAAGACTGAAAGCAATGAATGGCTGTTTTGGCAGGAAGCACATCTTGCATCCAGCCTGGCTCGTGCCCTGGCCACACAGTGCCATTTTATTGGGATATATCAGCCAGTGGTACTGCTAATTCCTCTGCTGATATAGGGATCAATCGAAATGAAACCCCTAGGCCTGTAACATGACTTAACGACGATCGCAGGCGGGATTAATAGGCAAAAAGTGTCACCTTATCTGCACAGCCGAGTCAGTGTGGGGGAAGAAGGGGGCAGGATGGGACTCAGCTTGGCAGAGGGAGGAAGGCAGTGACAGCTGTGCAAGGTGGCACGTCAGCTTGTTCAGAAGGGCTTTAAACAGCAAGCAATGACACCTACAGTCACGTCAGCTCTTCCTGAGCCTGAAAACAGACTGAGGGAAAAGGGAAAGAAGAGAGCATACATTTTATTTTTTAAAATGTGAAGCAAAGAACGTGAGTATCAGAGAGCGGCAGGAGGAGAACTGTGCAAAGCCTGTATTTTGCCTTTGTCCTCCGTTAATACTTAAATAAATCTTGTTGTCTTAAGTCCCCTTTCACAGTGTATACATTTTCAAGTCGGCCTCGAAAGGCAAGGACTTCTGTGATGAGGCTAAACAACCTGCAGCAGCAGAAAGCTCAGAAGAAAGCAGAAGAAACCTGCAATGTGCTGAGGTTGAAATACTTTCCGTTAGACCTTGGCCTACTGCAAGGGAATGACAGGGAAATTAATTCGTGAGGATATTGGCATTGTCAAAATGTTCCACGTCACTGTGGGAGTGAAAATTCCTTAAGGGGAAAACTCGTGGCATGTACGTGCAATTGTTGTTGAGACAGCTCAGACCTTTAAATCTTAGTGCTGCAAAGGACAAGGGTTTTTAAGACCTCATTGTGATAATTAGATCTAACTTTCTGCTCTTTTTTTCTTTTACACAGTGCCCACGTATCACAAGTCAGTAGTAACATTCCTGCTACGGGAGAGTAAGTGTCTCTTTTACAATTTTGTAGCTGCCTTTATTGTATATTGGAGCTTTTTAAAGTATTGCTGGTTATTCTTTGATTTCTCTTTAAGGGTTGTTCTTACACAAACAAAAAAAGAGTGTTTCCCAAACCAATGCATCTGCAGTGATAATAAATCACTTCTTTCTGAAAAATTCTCAGGCCCTTGGTTCTTTCCTCGCACTGTGCCTGTGATGTTTTGGTTAGGCAGAACTTGCATATTTAGAGAAGCCTTTCGCACTATGTCATCCTCTTGCTCGTTTGCACCCTGTTGCATCCCAGCAGAGGATGGGGCTTGACCCCACTACCATAACTGGGCACAGCAGAACTAACAAGTTGGCTCCCATGCCGGAGCTGGAAATTCCCAATGGCTGATGGGTTTGCATAACTGATTCTTGTCAATACATGAAGCACAGACATACTTGTCTAGTTAAACCATGTGGGGTTTTTTGCAGTTGCTAAGATCTTTTCACTTTTTCAGGAACTGCAGTCTCAGCAGACTTACAACTGTAGCAACTTAGCAACAACTTTTGTAAATTCTCTGGAGGAGTCAGCCTGGGTACAGGTTCCTATACTCATAGCTCCTCAGTTGAAAATTAACCAGCAAATCCTGCGAATAACTTTTTTAATTATGGAAAAGGCACTAGGAGCTATGTATGGACTTTGGACAGGCACGTTTGAAAAACTCATTCTTCAGCAGTCTACTTAAAGCATTGCAAGAAACAGGGATGGGGCAAGGATGTACAAAAATGTGTTTCCAAATGATCTTTTAAAAAAAATAAATACATTTAGATTTTGCCCATAGAAACTTCCTCTAATTAAGGAAGGAAGGAAATATTACAAGAAAATGTCAGTACCAAAATGAAGGGAGCTTTGGTTGTGTTGAAAGTTCGAGTAGTCTCACATCTTTAACTGATGCAACTGCAGAGTCTCCCTTGCTGTGGCTTGTGTGGAAGCCCTCTTACTGCCAGTGGGCGTGATGGTGATCTCACACCAGAGTAAGTCAGGGGTGGCTGTGGGTGCGTTCATGGCACAAGAATGGTGCAAAACCAGCATGAACTCAGAACCGAATCCGTGCTTGGTCACCGAGTTAAGCATATGAGGAGTTTGTAGTGAGGTGCTGTTTGCGTGTTCTCATCCCTCTGTGAGACAGCAGTGAATCACCTTCTTGCAGATGATCCATTGCCTTACTGAGCTCGGATTGCACAAGAGACTTGACCGGTGTCAGCATGGCTGGGTATCAAATACAATTTTGTCAGGGCAAGGACTATTAAAGTGGAGGGTGAAAGTTAGGCACGAATGTCTGTAGTTGCAGTAAGTAAAATTAGCTGTTCTACTGAAGGTTCAAACATCCCTAGAAATAAAAGAGAGCAAGATGAATTGGGAAGGGTCAGCTCTTCTGAGGGACCTGAACATCAGGGTATCTGAAGATTTTGGCTTAGCTCTTTGCAGATGTCACAGCCCTAGGACATTTTATACTGCCTTGCCATCATAATAAAGCATAACCTTCGGATACCGATGGTTTATTTATTGTTGCAGAGAGGGAGCTCCACAAAGTCTTTGAGCTCAATTGACCTTATTTTTCGGCTTGACAGGTATTTAGAGAAGACAATCCGCTCAGCCGTGGAGCAGCATCTCTTTGATGTTCATGGCTCAGGCGGCCAGAGTTCAGAGGACTCTGAATCGGGAACATCTTCAGCCTCTTCTAATGTGTCTGCCAGGCAGAGGAGGCGACATCACAAAGAGCAGGAGGAAGCCCGGAGAAACAGAGACATGTACGAGCCTGATTTCTTTGTTTTGGAAAGTATATTTGATTAAGTGTACCCTAGTCGTGTCCTCTTATCAAGGCAATGTTAGCTCTGTTATGAAATGCACTGACCCTTGCCCTGAGTTGAAAGTGCAGAGCAGACTGCAGTGCCTGTGCAGAGCTCCATTGCATCAGTTAGAGCTGGGAAATGTGGAGTTTACTAGAGGTCATGGAGTGGGGCAAAGCATGATAAGAATCCGGGTTTTTTTTACAGAGCATGGTAGAGTTTTTAATTACAGTATTTGGAATTGTTTAATTACAGTATTTATTGCTTTAGTGGAAATTCCCAAGCAGTTGGTCCTATTGCCGGTAACTTTCTTTAGATAAAAACATTGGGCTTAGGTGCTTTTCTGAATTCAGAATGTCTTCAAAAATGAGATCAAGTTCCCCTTTTGTATGTGAAGGCACAGCTTACGTTTGAGTTTATTGAGGAGACTTGGGAGTTTGCCTGAAAGTAGAAAAATCTTCCTTTTGATTAATCAGAGTTTAAGAATTTTTATCCACCCTGTTACACAAAGTTTAAACATGATTTAGTCATGAATTTCATTAAATGTCTGTCAAAGAGTAAAAATAATACCTATTCTTCCTTTCATACTCCTCTACTTGTGGCATATATTGTGTGGTACAAATGTATTACCACCACAGTCTTAACAAACGCTTGCCCAAGGCATAGCTATCTTTGAGGAACTGTAACTATAGACTTTGCAAGGCCATGATCTAATCAGTGCTTACACATATGTCTAGCTTTAACACAGCGCTAGTTCTTGTAAATAATGTGTATAATTGACTGTAGTATTGGATTGTTAGGATTTCAAGTTAGAGTCCGAAATAAACATCTACTGTCTTGCTGTTTTTTCCTGGGTGCTGAATTGCCCAAATCCTATTCGATCTGCACCTTCCTATATGAAGCCACTTTTATGCAGGTGCATAACCATCAGTACCTCTTATTAATATTGTAGCCTTGCTGTTTCCCAAACAGACAATGCTACTGTTGTAAAAAACCCCATAGTTACAAAATAAAAAGCCATTTCCATAGTGAATGAAAATATGCTGTGAAAATGGACTGGGAAATTAGCACTTGTAAGTCACCAAAGCATCTGGCAGCAGCTCTGAAGTAGTTTTTCTTGTTGAGTAGCCCTGCCGACAGGCTTTCTCAGGTAAGTAGGTCAGAGACTGGCTAGTGTACGTGTTTGGAAGCATATAGTACTGCAGCACTTTTTTTCAACATTGCGTTACAGAGCTGCCTTTAGAGATGGTTGACACAGCTGTTCAGGTTTGGTCCGTAAAGCTGGAGCCAAGGATTTAAAGCACATCGGAAGTTTTGAGTGCTGGCTAGGGTTCAAATTTTTTTCTCTGATTCCCTTAGGTCAGATTGCTGGAACTCCTTTGGGTGAATTATCAAAACTGGGAATTCCTTTCAAAACTTCTTTCTGTTGTTGTCATTTTGATTGTCAGTGACTTCATCTCCTTGCTTTGTGATGGATCACAAGAGGATTTGTGATGTCACAAGATGGAACTTCAGATTGGAAGAGCATTTACTGCAAAAACACATAGGTGAACTCCCAGGCTTTGCAGACTACATGATCTACAGGCTATGTATATGTAATTGGTCTGCTTAGGGGGTTGTAAAAACTTCCACAAAGGCTAATGTGTTATCTTAGAAGTTTAATCATAGATTTATAATACCTCTTTGTATCTCTCTTCTACCAGCAAAACCTAGATATTCATGGTCTAGAAGATCACTGAAACTTTCTGGTTTTCTTCTTGATCTGAATGCTTTGTCATGCTGGCACTGTCCAGGTACTACAGAGTAACTGGTTTCTTGTCACACCAGTGCAAGTCTAGATAAATTCTACTGCTGTTTGTAAAAGCAGGCTTTGGAGTTGCACAGCACTGTATAAGGCAGCTGCACATAAAACAGTTAGCAAACGTTCCAGTTTCAATGTCAAGTGTAAGCAGCCTGCCTTTAGCCTCCGGCAGGGTAGGATGGTGACAAATGAGATGCATTGTGTTTCTACTGTTCCCATAATGTAGTGATGTGTTATGTATGTGCGTCTTCATTATTGCACAAAGTAGAGGGAAGACTACTAAACAGGTTGTGAAGGGAAAACTGCATGCTGAAGGACACAGCAGGCTAATTGTGCAGGGCAAGATAAGCCATACGCCAGGCGTCCGGAAAACTTGCACAAACCCTGCTAGCCCAGAGAGTCCCAGCTAGTGCATCATGTGATGATTTAAAGCTAGCTGTCCCATTCACTTCCCAACATAGCTATGTCCTAGCGGTTGTGTTGCCGTTGCAGGGAGGCATTCCCTTTTCTGTTTTGTGTAATTCCCAAATAGGAATCAAACATTTGGCTAAAGCACCACAGTCCTGCTCCTGCATTTGAGAATATGAGTAAGAGGGCTGATTATGCGGTGTCATGCACCAAAAGAGATCCTTGAACCACAGCTGTGAATCACTTTTCTAAATTAAAAGCACGTGTCTCAAAGGAAAATGTGCTGCCTTTTCTCTATAAAAATACCACAGCCAGCCAGGAGCTCATCCAGCTTCCACGTGAAGTCAGTGGGATTCTCTGCGTTGGCTTTAGTGGGAAGTGAATCAAGTCCCAAACGTTGATCCTCACAGCTTTCTCACCTGAGGTGTATACTTCTGGCTTTCACTCCTCAATGGGATTTAGCATTGCACTGTGTGTTGTTTGCTGCAGTAGGAAGAACCAGAGATACTGGTTTCATAGGGTGTAGAAGATGTTGCCGGAACTGCACCAGTCAGCATGATGCATTTCTCTATTGCTACCATAAATGTAGCGGGAGAGTGTTTTAAACAACCTCTTGTTGTAATGTCCCTTTTCTTTTTAGGGAAGTCGTCAACAAAGAAAACATTCCCTCTGGATTCAACAATCTTGAAGACTGTATTCTAGCTGCTCAAGAAGTAGAAAAATTACAAGACAACAACTCTGGATATCTTAGTGAAAGGAATAAACCAAAACGGCAGAAATCCAGCACCAAGCTTTCAGAGCTTAATGACAACCAGGACAGTCCTGTGGTAAGCTGGCATGCTGTACTATTTGACACCTAGTACTAGGGTGGGAAAAAGTCTTTTTTATTTCAGTGTACATCTGGTTCCCTTGGGTAGCCATTTTTGCCTACAGTACAAGCATAGGTGACTATTTTGGACTATGGGGAACACTGGATCCCGCACTTGTAACCTTTGTGGTGAGGCAACTGAGAAGCAGTATTTCTGCTATGATTCTCTTACTCCATCCATAGTCATTTTCTCTTTCCACAACTTTTTGGGTTTTTTCTTCTGAATTCAGTGAAGCATTTTGGAAAGAGAAAAAGGAAGTCTCTTTCCCAGTCTTTCAAAAGTCTTGCAAGGAGGTTGGAACCTCAGATGTAGGTTCACATGTTTAGGTCAAGTTTATTTTTATATTCCTGCTAAGTTCTGAAACCGTACATCGCAAGTGACTTCTTGATGATGAGATGACAAAGGTGTTTTATGCCTTTTCCCTAAAGTCTGTGTGTTACTGTGGTGTTTGCAATTTGCAAAACACTTCGGAGTGTGTTGGTCCAAAAGATGACCCCTCTAGCTACCTTTTACTGAGGAGGTAAATGACACTGATATAACATCCTAAAAATCTGGAATACTGTAGAATTTGCCCAGCATATTGTGTGACCTTCACAGTAGAAGACAGTTTGCCAACTTTTACAACTGTGGAATAAAACCCTTCTTCCCTCTCAACGAAACCAGGCACTGATGATGGTGTCAGCAGTTGAGAAACTGTACTATGCTTCAACGCAGGGTCTGCTTACAGTGGCAGAAGTGCTATGCATCCCAGTGCCTGGCACCAGGCATGCATTACATGGTTACTAGTAACAGCGAAAGCTGTGTGAAAAGACTGTCCTTCTGAGCTATAGGGCATTTCCTTTGATTAAGTTCTAGGGCCTGCTGTGAGTGAGTTCCTTCTTAATGTGACATTGTGTTGGGAATCATTTTGTTTAGGTCACAAAATTGCAATGATCTTATGCTCTTACCCTGTGCAGAGATTCTAGAGAGAGGCAGATTTGGCTTCTCTTTGTAATTAAAAAAGGACAAGATGCCAAAACTGGTAGGCTGTGGTTAGATTTGGTGCTCAATATCAGTAACCTTCTCATGTGACACTTCATGAAAGAGTGCAGTGAGATAGATACACTCTCACTTTGCATCTCTGCTCGTAGCAATTGACTTTAAGGTAGGCAGAGGTCAAGTGCTTACACTCTTTTCTGCACCTCTTCTCTGTACCTGTGGAGCGTAAAGCAGTTTAAATGTAAATGAGAATTTGACTCAGGATTTGGGAAAGGAAAGACTGACAGAAGTGTCCGCTTTTGCTGTGGACCTGAAAAACGTTCCTGAAGTCTTAAAATGTGCCCAGAAGAAATGTCCTCAAATTTACTTGTGTCCACTGGGCTTTGCCCTGCGCCTCATTTTTGGATCTCTTGAGGGGCAAAGGCTGAAAAGAACATAAAACGGACTAACTTTGCACAAAAAACACTTTGACCAAGATGACCATCAGTGTGGTTCTTGCTTGCTTTGCTAGAGGAATTGTCGCAGTGGGATTGTCAACTGGGAGTATTGTTATGAAATGGCTTGCAGAGAGCACGGTGCTACTCTTTTTGAAGAGCAAAGGCTGCTTTTTAAGTTTTCATGAGTGCGCTTATTTCATGCTTGCATTTCAGAGACTGCCAGCAGGATGTGTGGTGGTTTAGCTTTCTTTTGGCTACATCTTTACACTTCAAATAATAACCCAAATAAGACTACCTACTTGGAGTATCAAAGGACATAACCTGCACCTTAGCATTTACTAATAGGCCTTCGTCATGTAAACAAGTTTATGATGTTGTATCTTCCTAGCCACCTTTTTCTGAGCCTTCCTGCTTTTGAAAGCCTGAGAGCGTATGTAGGACAGTGCGTGGAAGCTTTCCTCTTAGCTGTCTAATTGCATCTGAGTCAAAAGCGTAAGTCAGCGGTGGAAAAACTGTCAGTTCCGCTTACTCTCCCAAGCAAACCAACCACAAAGCATTAAAAGCTTGTAACTGCATTTCAGAGACATGGTAGCCAGGTACCAGTAGGACTTGAAGAATCACATTAAGCAAGGCTGGGATGACGGAGCTGTGTCACCTTATGGGGCTGGAGGTATAGCAGGTGAGAGAGGGCTGTGCCTGCCCCAAGAAGCCTGTGCATGCGGTTCCCAAGGCCGGGGTAGGAACCACGCTCCATTCTACTGACATACTTCCTCCTATTTAAGAGGGACTTGCCCAAAACCCAGAGTAGAAAACCTCCTGGACGTGTGCCCAAGTGGCAACGTGGCTTGTCTTCACAATACTTTCTCAAGCTCTTATAGGACAACAGCATTAATATTCCTAATGGTAGCCAGGACAAATTTCAGAACAAGTTGCCATAACCAGTTTAATTTCTTGCTCTGCATTCATATTAGCACAACTTAACTTTACTTCTGTGCATTTGGCAGTCTCTTTGCATTCTTCTGCCCGTTTAAGAAGAAACGAGGGAAGGGTTTGGCTGAGAAGGGGAGTATTTTCTAAGATGAGCATAAGGAGCCCTGCTGAGAAGATGCTGTGGATGCTGGTACCTGCTTTTACAGGACTTCTACACACCACAGAATTGCTCTCAAGCTCAGCCTGTCTGCCAGTCTGTAAAATGGGAACTGGCAGGGTACCATGCAGCTTTATTCTGTTAGACATTTTGAGATCACCTGATGAAAGAGATGAAGCAGCGAGCAGTTGTGGGTTTTTTGCAGGTTACGGGCAATAAAGTGTGGGGTTTGTTTTGTTATAAATGTGAAGCAGGCAGTAGTCTGATTGTTGTCTTGTTTCTAGAAGTCCTGTTGGACATTTCTATATTTGATCTGTTTAATGGCCTGCAGCTTGAATCTGTTTCTCTTGCGTATCTTACTGCTTTAACATTTACTGTATTACAGAGTATGGAAAGCTTTAGCTCATCCAGGCCTATAGACAGAACAGAACCTGATGACATGGAAATTTTATCTGAAGAAAGGTGATTTTTTTTTTTTTTTTAAATGTATGTATGTTTGATTTTCCCTGTGGTTGTAGTACAGCCTAAGAGATCTTCCACACAGACTATGAGGTTGACATTTAGTTATGCTGCAGAATAGCATTACCTACCATGTTAGCTTCAAAGTAGAAGTGTATAGAGGCACTGCTTAGCTTCTGTGGACTCTGCCCAGCAGCATATGCCACCAAGACTCTTCTCCCAGCCTGTTAGGAATGGCACTGAAGATGTTGATGGTGCAGACTTGAAAAGAAGTAGCTGTGAAGCACCTGAAGCAGCACGCTCCACACAGGGGACTGCAGGGCCTGTCACACCTGGCGTGTGGATTGGGAATCCAGCCCTTTTCTTTGTGCTTCGCCCTTCTGCGAAAGCTGTGCAGCCCCACTCTGCTCGCTTGAGATGACAATTTCTCTCCACAGTTATGTTTGTTGGGAGAGTTGTGTTGGTTTGGATTAAGGGCACTGGAATTAAATGACATTATATTTTTCACAAATATATTTTGCCTTTCTGAGAGGAAGCAAAAATACACAGTTTAGCAGCCTGAAGTGCTGCAGCCCAGAGTGTCCCTTCATTTACTGAATGAATTAGTAAGTGTGCAGCAGTAGCAAGAATCTAAAAACCTGTGCGTGCAGAAGTCCTGCTTGGTTTTGTTACAAGACAAGTCTGGGTTTGTATTTGTAATATGTTGGTTTGTTTTTGTTTTTTTTGTAGCAAAGAAAGTGAAAACGATGAGGTTTTTTTCAGGCACTCTCAGGTTGGTATTTTTTGGGTTTTGTGTTTCAGTTTTGGGGTCTCTAAAGGGGCTTTTTAATGAGTAGAAACAAGTAGTTAGGCATATAGTTCTGTGAAATTTTGTTTCTCCCAGAGAAATGGAGTTAGCATTTGCTTTTTCTTTCCCTTCCTTCTGCTTTTTATTTACATAATTCAGGGAGCCTTTCAACCACTGAGGAATTTGAAAGCATCTGCTTCAGTCCCTTCGGTCCCTCCTTGCCAAAAAGGGAAGCGTCACTGAAGTCAGCACTTTGGTTTAAGTGACGCCAAGTTCCCTTATTAATCATTGTAAACAGGGTGTGTGTGACTGGTTATCTCCCAGAGTAGTAAGATTAGCTTGTCTCTCTCGATTTCTCTAAAATTATTTGGTCTTTTATTTATGATTTCCCAGTGCAGCCTGTTGCCTTTGAACATAGGTGTCTGCGATCCATTTGTCTTAGAAAACTGGATTATCTCCTGCTTCTCTCTAAGGGTTAGTGGGTGGGATGGATGTCAGGAGGGGAGATGTGACATTGATGGCAACAGTTTTTTCCCCAGCTTTCCATTTCTGCTCAACCCCCACCTCCTGCATTCGCTTTATGGTGTTTTTCATTTAACTGTTGCGCAAAGCAAAGGTTGGGGTTGGATTAGGTGAACACTTTTTGCAGTCACTGGTTCATTTGGGTTTGCTGGAAACACCTCTAGACAGCCAAGCATTTAAAATACTAGGGAGTCTTACCTGAGGCATCTCTTCCTCAGTTGTGCACACATTTTAGAGGAGCACAGTAAAACAGCTGTGGACAATGTCTGGTTTCTCTGGCCGTCTGGAGTTAACTGAGGGCTGATAGTATTTTTAAACTTGCCTCCTCTTGTGTTTTTTTTTTTTTTTTAAATAAAAATCACTATGCATTTATTGCTTTTGAAAGACTTCATTTCTGGTAGGTATTATTTTCATCTAGCAGGAAAGCTAAAAGATTACTTACTAACGGCTGGGCTCTGACCAGCTGTATTGTAGCTGGAGAAGTTCAGGTCGGACACTGAAACGTGTAACCTCTGCAAGGGATGTTCAGTGCTGCCTTTGATCACTGCTGTGACTGGGCTTAGGCGGATCTCCTACTTGCTCTCAGAGGGTCAGTAATCCACAATGATCCTGCACTTGCTCATGAGCTATGGCATTTTTCCAGAGCATGGATTTTGCAACACCTTGTTCCTCACGTACCAGCTTGCATGTGGAGAAGGTGCTGTAACTGCCATGCCACACAATACTCCCATTGAGCTTTTAAATTAGTCTGGAGGAGGTATATTTGTATATGAAATCATAATCTTAAAATAAACTTCTCCTTAGGAAGAGTTTTAAAATTTAGAATTTTAAGTGCAGGAGAAGACGTAGCCTTAACCCAGAGATTGTATTATATAGGAATTACAAGGTCAAGAAAATGTTACATTCCTGCAGGGTAGTTCTGCATTCCTTATCCCTTATAAGCTTTTTGCTTAGGGCAGCTTAAAGACATACCTTTCGTAACAAACAACTCATTCAGGATGAGGAAAGGACAGGGACTTTCTTACTCTTTTCTCTTTCTCACCGCGTCTCCAGTCTGAAGATACTAGGAAAGGTATTTGGAATTTGCCATAGATCTCCATGAGGCAGTAAAAATACCTTGAAACACATCCTGAATGAGTTTTCAGTGCTTTTGTAGCCTTCATAATCTGCCCTTGGAAGTAGCTAAGCTCCAGGATGTAGACTGTGATTTGAAAAACACAGGTTTCTAGTACCCAGGTTTTGATAAGGGAAGGGTATTTAAGATTCACACTAACATGGCAACAAGTGTAGAGGGGGCTTGGCACGACTCAGGAGTAAGGCAGCAGAATGGCTGCGTTCTTGCATCAGATTGTATTACCAAGAGGTCCTTAAGGATGCTTCCTGCTTGTGGTTGTAATGGATGATCAGATGTAGGGAAAGCAAGCCTTTTAAATAAAATTGATTTGAATCCACATGTAATCAAACAGAATACAACCTCCTGATAAGAAGTCAAAGATGTTTCGGTTGCTATCTATTTTCTAGCTGCTTGAACTACTCTTTACGCTGAATCTCCTTTGGAGCAGGGAGAATGAAAGCAGCTGACTTACCCCAAGTTACTTGGATCTGTAGTTACTGGTGCCTTCAAAGCATGGCTGTAGAAGCAGCTTCTAAAAAGCAGAGCTCAAGTAACTAGTTTGAAGATTATTTTTTTTTTAGTCATTTACATAATATCCGCAGTGCACTGCGACTGCCAACTGCTGCCGAGATCATCAACTTGCTGCCCCTTTGGTTTGCAAGAAATTGGGGCACATCCGTACCTAAAGCACAGTAGTTCTCCCTTACTTGATTTTTGTCCTGGAGGTTGGCAGCTGGTGGCATCAGGAAATCAAATAGGAAAATAAGTGATGGGAATACTGAATTACCTACCACTCTATGGGTTTGGAGCGTTAATGCAAAGAAGGTTAAACATCTGCTTTCTTGAGTCTCCTGGGTTTGTACCACTATTGTTCTTCAGAACACCTAATGATTTATTCATTGTATTAGAGGCTACATCAGTGAGCAGGGAAAGGAGAGTAACTGGCCGCAGGCACACCACGGGCCTGTTTTTAAACAGCTTTTAAAATATTTCCAACAACTGAAGTGACTTTAGAAGGAAGAAGACATTGATATGATCTTTCTAATATATCTGTAATGGAAATGTTTACCCATCTGGGAAGTGCTTTTATATCTGGTACAGATACCTTTTAAGAGTCTTAATAAGTCAGGAGATTGTATACTCTTCATAGTAAGACATTTAACGCTGTAATTAGTATCAGTGGTGGTGACAAGATGGTATTTTCAGGTTGCTCCCTTTGAAATTGTTCTTTGAAATTGTTCTTGATGTTATTACAAATAGCACCTATTTTGCAACTTACTGCTTTATTTCCTTCAGCCTTAAAATACTGTGCTGGCAATTTAAATGCAGTTTATCAACTGGTACAGTTTGTTCTTTACTAAGTGTAGAAGACTGCCTGTCTCTGGCCACTGACCAGTCTTTCTGTTTGTAATGTACACTGACTATTTAGATCCTGGCAAGAAGTTTGTTACTAGACCTTAAAGAAATATTTAAGTCCTCCCAACCTGGAAGCAGCTTAAAAGATATTGAATGGTGAATTAGCATTTTTCCATGTACAGCTCTCACAATAAACACATTTGTAATCAGATTTAGCATCAAGCTGTACCAGTTATTAGTGCTTGGCAAACTGTCATCTAGTGTTTCCTTTTGTTATAATGTTTCAAAAAGGCGATTTATTGAAATGAAAGGGAAATACAAACCTTATACAAATACAATGCAGAACAGCCTTTACAAATACCAGGGTGTTCACCATCCAGGTTTTTAGAACTGTAGAACAGCCCAGGTTGGAAGGGACCTCAAAAGATCGCCTGGTCAACCTTTCGTGGGAAAGGGAGCCTAGATGAGATTATCTAGTACCTTGTCCAATTGCAGGGATTGATGGGATTGAATCCAGATAAAAACATTTATTCATATGATTTGTCTATTGAGCAGGTTTTTTCCCTCAATACATGAAGCTTACTTGTTTTTCTCTGCTCAAAGGGAAAAAAAACCCCAACAAACACATAATTAGCTTTATGCAGATGAAAAAAATTAAATGTACCTTAGCGGCATGTACTAAGAATATTGATTTAGTACAGTTTGGCCATGCTTCTGGATTCACAGGTAAAATACGTCCAAATGTACCGGTTATTTTCTTTAAGCCCGTTTTCTTCACACATCAGCATATGTAGATTGCTAACTAGATTATGAAAATACCTGTGGGGGGGAAATCTGCATGTTGACTACCTGCTAGACTCTATTTGAGAGAATGGTGCCTAAGCTGTTCTTACCAAGATCAAATAGTTTATGTAGTAATGTAATGCTATCTATTCGGATAGCTCTGTGTTTGTTGGTGGGTTTATACGTATCGCACTGTATGTTTATGTATATGCTTTACACTTCCTTTTCCCTACTGCCCTCTGTGAGGCATTACAGCTAATTTATTTCAGAGTGACAAAACTGCTCGTGTCATCAAGCACTATTACAGACACGCGCACTGTGTATCTGGATTGTGGGAATGGCAGTGATTTCTGCATAAATGCACACGACGTGTGGTATGTGCAGGGGTGAATAGTGGTGAGACAAAACAGCAGTTGCTTCTAGGTAGTACTAAATGATGAATCATTTACTTGAGAGCACTCTGCCTTTTCTTTTTTTTCCTAAGTCATTGGATGCTTGTGTGAATTTTTTGGCTTTATCCCAGAGTCCACACTGCTTCCAGCTGAGATGCCAAACCCCACTGCCGTTTGGATTTGCGCAACACTGCTTTAATACCCAGAGCTCCTCCATAAATAGTTCTGCTCTCCCCACGCCCAGCTAGAAAACAACCACAGGAAATGGGGAATGTGCAGCCAGCACAGCTTAGCTGGCACTAATTGATCTGAGCCAGCACAGCCTGCATGAGAGCATTCATGTACACAGCCTGCACTGCTTGCTGTCTGCGGCTGCTACCTCAGGAGCTCCGGTGCCTGCTTTTTGGAAGACACCATATTGCTACAGCCTTACAACAGCAGCAGCGTTTTTGTTGTTGCTCCAAGGAGTTGTGCTCCTGTAGGAAGTGTACGCAGCCGCCCCCTCTTTCTCCCTTTCTCCCTGCCTTCCTCCCTCCCTTTTCATCCCAATCGATTACTGGAGGCTTTTTCAGCTGCATGCAGTTGTCAGGGCAGGCAGTCTCGGGAACTTGCAGTGGCTTTCTAAAGAAGGAAAAATTCAAGGAAGGCAGATGGACGGATGTTTTTACCGGTGTGAGTGAGCAATTAGTACATAGGGGTCACCGAGCAGGGGATTTGGAGCTGGAAACATCAGGGTTTGTTTGTTTGGATCTTTTTAGATAAAGGCATGAGCTTACTGCTGCTGTTACTGCAGGGGGTTTTTTTCCTCCTTTGCCTCCTGAAACATTTGTTTTTTCTTTTTCTCTCATTTCTGTGGGTGTACGGGAATATAGCTGACTTCAAGTATGAAGATTCAAGAGCATCCAAGCATTCCTGAAAACAAGTTGCAAAGAAATCAAGATGCTGATGATCAGGAAAACAGCTTTGTTTCAGAAGTGCCTCGGCTGGATTTGACAGCACTGTGTGATGACAACTGGGAAGGTAGGATTGTATGATGGCTGGTTGTATGAGTGAAACGAGAGAGGGAAACTGGAGCGAGCTGCGTATGTCTTTATGTGATCGTGCTTCCTTGCCAAAAACAACAGGAAAGCAATTTTGTCCTGAATATGGAACTGAAAGTTTGGAGGAACTCTAAGTGAAATACTGGATGGGTACTAATTCTAATTGTCACTTAGAGGAAGAAAATTAATTGTTTTATTCTTGAAGTTACTTTCATGTGCTGTTTAGTACTGTTAAGTCCCTGAGTGTTTCAGGGTAACATTTCTTGATGGCTGGTCACTCAAATATTAAGCTAGACTGCCCTACACGTCAAAGAAACTGAGTATTTCACAGTCTAAAAGGAACTTGCTTCTTTCTTCCTTTTCTTCCGCTTCAGCCACTATTTGGAAGTAATGATTTGGATATGAAGAGCACAGCTGGAAAAAAGACTGTCTATCTGCTACTCTGTCTTTTGATGGCTCTTAGAAACAACTTTTTTTTTATGTATGCTGTGAAAAAATTCTGATCACCAGCTCAAACAGCAGTGTTAAATTGCATGTGGTTTAAATTATTTTAATACTGTTTCTTAGCTCTCATCTCCAGAGTGCATGCTTGGTTGGCTGTTTGCACTGACTCACTTAAGAGTGGGAAATATAGGGGAACTCTGTGGGTGCCATGAACCTCAATTTCATTTGAAATTGAGATGAATTGAAGGTGTCCAGCACCTCAGGGATCAAACCTTTTTGCAATTACAGAGCATGTCTCTGTGTACAAGCAAGAATTCTTCTGTTAGTTTCTGCTTTAGGGGTGAAAGAGGGGCTTTGACAGGGAAGAAACAGGAAAACGCGAGTATGGTAGT
Source organism: Harpia harpyja (assembly GCF_026419915.1). NCBI lineage: Eukaryota > Metazoa > Chordata > Aves > Accipitriformes > Accipitridae > Harpia > Harpia harpyja. The sequence goes on from NC_068941.1 coordinate 39,080,304, forward strand.
TTTAATAAAGCAAGAGAAGGAAAATGTGTAACTAATATATTGCTCTAAAAAAAACAAATCTCTGAGAAACACTGAGAAGTTCAAGTTCTCCGCTCCTGCCTCCACAGCATACATGACCTAGTATATTTTGCCTTTCCCTCTAGGAGAGGAGTAGTTACGACAGTTCAGGTATGAGTAAAGAAAACCTGTGGCCATGGCTGCCTTTGATTCAGCCAGGCAACTAGTCACCATGAACAGGAGAGAATTTCTCCACTTGCTTGCTAGGCGGGGATTCCCTGGGTGGTATCACCACGCGTGCAGTGTGGCTGATCAAAGCACCATGGAAGGGCTCCCAGGAGGCCTTGGCCGCCTTAGGTGTTTGCTGAGATGCTAATTAGCACTGCCCCGCAGGGTCTTGAGCCAGGGTGAGCACGTCTGTGTTCTCAGAGGTGATGCGTGGCTTCAGCCATCATGTGAACCTTTGGAAGTAATGACTCTTTTTTTTTTTTTTTTTTTTTTTTTTTTCCTTGCTGGGTTACTAGTGGGAGTTTGTATGAAATAAGTTGCGCCTTTGGTACAACTCCCTCTTCATAGGTATGCTTTTACGTTTGGATTCTAGCTTTCTTGCCCTGCAAGTATGAAACAGGATTATGAGCACGTGTGACTGTGCTTGAAGACTGCTTCTCTCTGATTCTTCCTTCCTCCATTCTGTTTACATGTATTTCACAAGAGGAGGAGGTGGGCAGTTGCAAAAGAATCAGTTGTCTGGGGTGAGAGAGATGTCATCTTTTAAAACATGTGCCTTCGAGAATCACCATTTTGCTGGCGCAGATGAAAGAGCAGCAAAGTGGTGCCTTCTGTATCTCAGCAAGGAGAGACTGAGTCTTTCCCAGCTGTGGATGTAAAATCAAGCTCGCAGCAGCCAGGAAGGGGAAGATCTTAACGTCACCTCTCAGATTGTTTCTGCAGCTAACGGCAGAGTCTGTCGTTGAGACTGGCTTTGCAGGGCAGGGTGATACCACCCATCCACAGCTCTAGCAGCCAGGGCATCCTCCCTTCCCCTGCCAGCCGGCCTGTGTCACTCAAACCGTCGCACATCTCTTCAGGATCCGTGCCGCAGCTCTGGTTGCGTCCACAGTGAAAAGGGAAAGGACTGTGCCTCCAAATACGGTAATGCTGAGTTACTTATTGCTTTGCTCTAGCAAATTTGGTAGGTCCATCTCTCAGGAAATGACCCTTTCGTCCAGGACATAGTTGAGCTGACTTCTGAGGGCAGGGTCCTCTGTATCATACTGCGGGAGATACAGAGCATCTAGTGACCAGGGCAACTGCTGGGCCTTTCACAAGTGGCTCATGAGAACAGTTACAGGTTGAGGGGTTGCCTTCAGCTGTAGCTGTCACTGCATCCAGTCAAATGTTAGGAAGAGCCTTGAAGAACGGGCACAAAATTACACAAGACAACCTTGTCCATTGACTAGCTTTTATTCGTCACTCAGGCAGGTTCTCCATCATGTTAAGACCAGAGCTGCCTTAAAAACCCTCATTCAGGGGCAAAGAACTGTGATAACTGCTGCCAGGTGAGCTGGCAGGGCCCACTGCCTTTTATGTTACGCTAGAAATAGTTTTTATTGGATTTTTTTTCTTTTTTCCCCTAAGGTACACTGCATAGTCAAATCTGTACACAAGAGAGGTTTGCTGTACTTCTGCAGGCTATGTTCCCTTTACCTAAAGCTGAGCAGAGAGAGGACAGAGAAATTTGCTTCCTGCTTCCTCCAGCGCATAGGCTCACACCCTGCCATGTGCCCACCTTCTGCATCCACCTTGCCAGCTACACGTAGGGGCATATGCGTAGTAATCATCAGGCTATTGATGTAGTATGTAGGGCATGAGCAGTGCCCCAGCGAAATTCAAGTGCTGAGCACTTAGCCTAGGTGCATGTCCCACGGTCCAAGAGAAGTATTTACTAGTGTGCATTTGGTGGATGCAAATCAAATGGTTTTATTCTCAGGCTAGGTGTGAACTGAGCTGTCTCTGTGTACTGGGATGTCTGACTGCTAGGCTTGCCTGCTAAGCTGGTCAATCAGTGCCAGCTGAGATGGCTTGCAAGCAAGCGTTTTCAGAGCTACTTCCATAGCAAAGATTTTTAATTGTTGTGGATTACATTTGAATCGAGTGCCGTGAGCGAGGAACACAGAGTGTTCTCTCACAGACCAGCGCTATTGTGCAGATTTCTTACCAAATGTTTCTAATTCAAGCCCAGAACTTGCTATCCTGCCCTCAAGGAAAATCTGGAAGTATGTTGCTCTCCATAACAGCGGCTGGCTCTGTCAGCAGCTTGGAGCTGAACAGGCAGTTCAGTAAATCAGTACGATGCGTGTGATTGCTGCCTACGTTGCCTGATTACTGATGCTTCAAAAAAAGTTCTGTAGATGAGTTTACAGTAACAAGCACTTAGGAAACAATCAGTGGACATTTTTCTACAAATATCAAGCTTAAAAAAAAAAAAGAATAAAAGCAGAAGTTTAAAGCACAATTTGAGTTCTCAGTGTAGAGAACTCAAGTATTGCAGCACTGAGACCCTGAGGGTAAAGCTGATCTACAAATAGTTGCGACACTGACTTAATTGATACTTTCCCATGAAAAAAACCAACAGAGTAGTGCAAAAAAATCCTAAGGGTATAGCAACAGGGAAGCTGGATTTAGATTTCTTTTTTTTTTCAACACTGTGGACTTAGATACATCAGTGTATTTGTGTGTAACACTCTTTAGCATAAGAAATCCAGAGGTGAGGAAACACGCTGCATTTTTAATTACTATGTGTAGAAAAGAATAATTGCATTGTTTACCGATTTTATTTTATAGCATCGATATTTTAAAAATGTATTTTTTCATTGTGTATTATGACATTATATTATAAACAAAATACAAAGTTGGCTTGCTAGCTGAGAGGTGTCATCTCACTGACTGAAAAGGCATGGTAGCGCTTTATTTGGGCCACTCTTTTTGATCTACGTAGAAAGAATACCTCCTGGTGTATTCAGACAAGGGTGTTTTCAAGCAGTATAAGGTGAGTAAAATAGGTTGTTACTGAGCTAGTGAATGTTTTGGGGTTTTAAATTGCTTTATTCACTTCATTATGAGAGGTCTTTCTGGGGTCTTTCAAGTGGGATTTAATACTAGGACCTCAGGTGTCATAATTAGTTTAGGCTTTTTAATCCCTCCGGACCTACTTCGGTTTACAGCAGCTAAGTGTTGGCCTCCTTTGTTCGTCAGATGGGTGTGTGTAGAAGCAGTGTTAGAAGCATGTATCAGCTGTGTGGCTGCAGAGAGGGAAACGGGAGATGCCTGCGGCATTTTGCTGGCTGAACCTCAAGTGGGATGTGTGTGGGGGCACCCCTCTGTTGGCCCTGCAGCCCCCAGTAAGCCTGTGGCAAATATACAATGTAATGATAAAAAAAGTCAGGTTTTGTCAGCAAGACGGCTTGGAGCTCACCAATAATACACCGGTTTGATACAACTAATTTTCCTTCCTTCTCGCATGACACAGGTTTATTAATATCTCCAGTCCTCTGTGCAGCAGATTGGCAGAGAGGTTGTATTGCTATAGGCATAGGTGTGCCTACAGAGTTCTGCAGAGCAGCACCTGGCAGATGGTTGACAAGCTTTGTTGAAAGATTAGCTGATTGTGGGATTTTGAGAGGGAGTGCAGCACTTCTGAAGGACTGCAGGCTCCATACCAGCGTATTTCACTTCTTCTGTGCAGACTTAGAAAAGGCATACCTAAAAGAAATACGTTGAGAGTCTGACCGAGAAATAGAAAATTTTTTCACCCTTTCTCTGCACTGGTACAGCCATAGTGGTTAAATACTCCCAAGTATTTTTTTTCATGAAAGGTTGTCATTATGGAAAATGGGGAAATAAGTAGTACACGGAAAGAATGTGGAGATGAGTAGAAAACTGAGAGTTTTCTCTGAGCAAGAGAGATCTGTTCAAGACAGAAGATGAATAAGGGTAACTGCTCTGTCAAGTCAATGGCAAAGAAAAGGTAAAACACATTGTTTACTGAGATTTTATTCTTCAATTAGCAGAAAGGGGAAAGGGTGACAACATTAATCCTGATAGCAAATACTTCAAACCTGAACCATTAAGTCCAGGAATTTAGCAGCCTTCAGAAAAAGCTCAGCACTTTGATAGCTATCTTGGATAAATGAATAACAAGAGATATTATGTATTCTGTTAAACAGGAATTGGTTGATTGTGCACTGTCAGAAAAAGTGGCAGCTTACCCTTAGTGGGTTCCTGTATATTTGTGCAATCCAGCAATTCCAGTGCTTCCAGCTGAAGCGCCTGGCACCTGGCCAGTATGAGAGAGAAGGCAGTTGGACTACAGCTCTGGTCCACTTCGTGACCTGATGTAGATAAAATTCATAATTCTACATACCTAAATATGTTCCTTAATTAATTGCTGTGTTACTTTCTGGGGGTTAGCCATTTTGTGTCCAGATGAAATTTTTTTTCTTCTACATATTTACAGTCAGCAAGGGAAACAAGTTACCTATAGAGTCAGGCCTTCCAGGAGCAAGGGTTAAAAACAGCTGATACTCTATAGCGGGCATTTCTTCTGTCAAGTCTCAAATTTGACTTTTCCTTTTAGGACTTTTTTCCTTCTCTTTTTTAACACTTTCTCCTTTGGAATGCGAGTTTCTATTTTGGGGCAGTATTTTAAAATCAACACAATAGAAAGTACACATACCTCAGTCCCCACTAGCTTGCATAAAGCGCTTTGCTGTCTTTTGGGGTTTGATCAGAGGCTCTTTGAGCCATTGCAATTCCCTGAATGTCGCATGCTATCTGGTATATAAATCCACCTTGGGACAAAGTCACATGCATCATACATGATTAATAATGGCTTTGTTAGCTGGTGTGGTAGGAGCTTAATTTGGTTGCTGCTAAATATGCTGCTGATTCCTTCTAAGTTTATTCCATCTCTGTAAATCCCATGGAGGTGTGATTTAACAATTTCCAAGAGCAAAGTCCGTTTAGGGGTGAGAGTGTATTCCAAAAATTGGAAGTGAGAGATGTCTGGAAGAATCACGTGCATCACTTAACATTTTACTAGCAGGAATTGAGGTATCATATCTGTTCCTTTTGTTTTATTAGCCTTTATTTTGCTACAAGAGATTTTGTGAGGACCTTCCTGAAATCATGGGAGATTCAGGGAAGTGTGTGACACCAAAGTGTCACCGTTTGGCTGAAGCATTTGCCCTTTGTTTCACCTTCCTTCTTACCAGATTCCTTGAGCAAAATATTTCAGGTGTTAAGAACTGCCAAGGTTGAATGCAGCTTAGAAAAAACTCTTGTTCCAGAAATTAACTGAGAGAAGTGCAGGCTGCATAAGCTTTCCAATCCATGGCAAAACAACCTACATACACCTGGGACTTGCACACCTCATCAAAGTAGCCTCTGGGCTTTTATGTGCTTCATTTATCACAACACCTGTGAGAGGCAAAAACCTCCAGCCATCCCTTTCAGAGCAACGCATCAGTTTGCATGCAGCACCAGCCTCTAAGCAGAGGCGTGCCATTTATATTCAAGTGCTAAGGAAGAAGGGAAGAGGAGGAGGGCATCGTTTGATGCTGTGTACAGGCAAAATACCACTGAGCCTGTCATTGCTGAATTGTGGATGATCTGCGCTGTCCAAATTGTACATGGGGGGGAATATTAAACAGCATAGAGGTTCTGTAAGGGAATCCTCATGCAATCTGTTCTGAGCTATGAAAATCTTAACCTTGTTCGGCAAAAGGAAATACTGCTTTTATTCAAAAATTGACAACTTCAAAAGCCCCTTCTCTTCATGGAAGAAGAGTAGACACACTGGGCACAGGAAATAGAGTCCATAGTTCTGCAACTGGTCTGGGAGCTTTCTATAAGGTTTTTGTTTTGTTACTTGACTCTAGAACTATTCATTAGATTTATAAGTTCAAAGCCTGGCTCTTAAACTGTCTAATCCTGTGGTGCTAAGTAGGAGCATGCAAATCAGCTTAGTAAACTATCTGAACACAAAACGTTAGACTCCTTATGGCATCTGGAGGGAGTGATCACAAGATTGAGGCGATTGCTTTCCGTGGGCTCCACTATGCCAATCAGCAATGCTAAGTTGGGTTTCCCTTTCTCTCCCACTCCACCATGTCCCTGTAGAACATCACTTTTACTTCCAGCTGGTTAGATCATCCAGGGGACTGAAGATTTCCTCACTTTTCTACCATGCAATTAAGCAGCAGGATTGCATGTGAAAGATAAAAGGGAGAAACTGACCATATTACCATTGTTGTTAATTTACAGGCAAGGCACCCTGTGGAACAGGTAGTAATGTGAGACACCTTTTCCTTGCAGACTTAGAAGGACGTATGCTTACTCGTAGTCTTTGAATTTCCAATAACGGGCTGCAGGGTCGTATTGGAGTGCTGGAGGCTATGGAAGGACAATTAATAAACTATTCATTTACAGCACTTGTACATCCTGAAACTGAAAAAAAGTCCTCCTGTAATCCAGTTGCCTTCTTTATACTGCTGTGTGCCAATAATTCTGTCTTGTCCAGCATAACTTTTTCCTCAAAGGTGCTGGCTGGCGATAGCCTCGTTTGGTGTCAGTCCATGGCAATCACTGGCCGACTTTTGGGTACAGTTTTCTGTTGCACCTAGGAGATTATTTATGTTTGTGTAGAGTACCCACTGTGGCCAGGCAATGCTTTGCATTGCTTTGCATGCTGGGCACATGCGAGTAATGACCCAGAGAATGCCTGACAACAAGGAATTGTGGTCCAGGAGAAACGGGTCAGGGGTCATTAGAAAAGTTGCCTGGAGCCTGTTGTACGTGTAAAACAAAAACGATAAAACCAGCCTTTGTCTTACTGTTCCCAGAGCCCATCCCTGCTCTTTCCTCATGGCAGCGAGACGGCTTAGACTCAGATGAGGCTCGCCTTTCCCCGCAGGCCGGTCGCTTAATTCGCCAGCTTCTGGATGAGGACAGCGATCCTATGCTGTCCCCTCGTTTCTATGCCTATGGACAGAGCCAACAGTACCTGGATGATACAGAAGTGCCTCCTTCCCCTCCCAATTCTCATTCCTTCATGAGGTGGGTTGTGATTTGCCTGTGCTGACTCTCGCACCAAGCTGTAAAGGGTTTGCACAGTTGCATCAAGCAAAGTCTCTTTGGATCACATACGCTGGATAGCTATGCTGTGTTGAGTTTCTGTTCCTGCTGATGGGAAACTGGTATTTTTAGAAAAGTTCTTGGTAACTAATCGTTTCTTGGTTTGTGAATTAGTATCTAGGGAATTGCTGCTGTTGAAAGAGGCTGTTACAGCATCTTTTGCTATCTGTCATTACAGAGTAGCAACATAGCTTTCTCACTTCTGTGGGATTTGCCTTTATTTACACAAAGTTTTAAGTGGTCTTCTCTGCGTGAAGATGTACTGTGGCTGTTTGGATAAGCTCTTCTTGCAATCTCTGCTCTTGGTAGGAGGCGGAGTTCATCTTTAGGATCTTATGAAGATGACAGAGAGGACCTTACCCCTGCACAACTCACCCGGAGGATTCAGGGACTGAAGAAAAAGATCAGGAGATTTGAGGACAAATTCGAAGAGGAGAGGAAATACAGAGTGAGTCTCTAGGAGATAAGCATTTGTATGGAGAGGTGTGCATTAGCAACAAAGGGAAGGGACATCAGGGAAGTCTGTCAAACATGCAGAGGGCTTGAAAGCTTTTATAAGGAAAAAAAAAATAAAAAATAAAAAAGCTGCTGCCCCAAAAAAGAAAACGTGCGTCCCCACCAAGCGAATTACCTTTCCAGGCATTATGTACTATCAGTGCAGCACAAAAGATAGCTTAATAAACTCACAGGAGTTTGGTCACTGCTTAAGATGGTTTGCCAAAAGCACACGCTAAGTGTGTAGGAATAGGTATGTTAAACTTCTGCTTGTTTATTTATTCAAGTTCAGCTTATGGGAAGCACAGTTATGCATCTCATTTGCATGATGCTAATCCTAGGACACCAGTGCATTGCAGAGGAGAGAGAGCAGCTGCCTTTACTCCTGAGCAAGGAACTACAGTCAAGTGCTGCTGAGCAGTAGCAGTGTACTGTACTCTAATTATTCCTGACATGTCCTTCTGATGCACAGAAGGCTTTTTAAGGATCTAAAGCTTTGCATGTGTGCATCTTTGTTGGTGATCTAAACCACGAAGGATTGTACTTGAAAGGATCTTGCCTGCAGCAGAACAGGCTGGAAGAAATGCTCAGAGCTTGCTGTAGCCTAGCATTTGGGTTATTTTGGTGTCTTTGGATGTAAGGCAGCCTTTGGTGTGGATACACGCATCCTAACACTTCTCAAACTGTTCGTGCTAGGCTTCCTCTATTTTGGAGGTGCCCTCTTCTTAGGAAACAGTAGGCACAAGGATTCCAACGTGCATCTGGCCCTCTGAGCCACTCCTACAACTTAATGTTTGCCATCAGAAGTTTTGTGTTTTCTAAAAAGAAAATCAATCTCATGATGCCCCTAAGAGACGGTGTTGTGACAGGCAGGAGCAATTAAAGCAAGGTCTGAAACGAGCTGGTCAGAGGTATGCAGGTGCCCGTCAGATGTCAGTGCCCATGCTCTATTCTGGGTCCAAATGCTGTTGTACCTCTTTTTGTGACACAAGCTTGTTTCGGTGGGTCTCTCCTGTTGGTTTAACACAGATTCAGCATGACTGTTCTTTCCTCCCAGCCTTCCCACAGTGACAAAGCAGCCAACCCTGAAGTGCTCAAATGGACAAATGATTTGGCCAAATTCCGAAAGCAACTTAAAGGTGAGCAGCCACCACTAGTGCACCTTTGGGGGGCAGCTGGACTCTGCCTCATTTAAATTTGATGTTAGGCAGCGATCCTGTCACTGTCACATTTTAAAAGAAAAATTATTCATCTTCCCCCAAATGTCCCTGTTTTAGAGTCAAAACTGAAGATATCAGAGGAGGACCTTGGCCCTGTTGTGCGTCAGCGGAGCAACACGCTCCCCAAGAGCTTCGGCTCTCAGCTCGAAAAGGATGATGACAAGAAGCAAGACCTGTCAGATAAATCTGCCAAGCCTGCTGTGGAAGTGACCCTTGATTCTATCCAGAAGAAGCTTCAAGAAAAAAGAACAGAGACAAACCGACCTGAAGATATTAAGGTACAATGTAGACAGATTATATTTAGGACTTAAAGTACAAGTCGGTAACTCATGGCTGCACAGTCACTTTTGAAAGCCCTGTGGTCTTCTACATTTTGTCACAAAGTCTACAACCTTTACTCCTGGCTCACTTGCTTTAGTTCCTTTCCCTCTGCCTTTAGTATCTGATTTTTTTTTCCCAGAGCTTGGTTTCTACTGAATGTTATTGTGTGTTCTTTTTCTGATCCTTGTATATTCCAAGTAACGTTTCTGAATTACTGCAATATTTCCTGCCCTGTGTTTGGCTATTTCTGTTGTTATGTCCAAAGGCTTTGGGCAAATTCTGAGTCTTCCAGTGATTCTGGAGATTGGGTCATCTGTTTTCTTCTAGTTCACTCTGAAGCTGAATGCTCTTTATCGCTGCTCTTCAGAGTTTCACATTGAGCTCTGTTAGCTGCTGTAATCTCTGAGGGTTATCAGCAGGGAGGTCTTTGTGTCTGATGTTGCTAGGTCCTGAGGTTTGTAAGTGAAGTCCTTGAGTCTGCTGACATGTAAATTGTGCAGTGCTTTGTAAGAGAGGGGCAGACAGCATTATCTTTGTTTACTTGATCTGCAGAAGAAGATGATACACACAGTGTGTGTTTGGCTGTTTTCTGATGGTAGCAAGAATCCACAGCCTGGCCATTTAAAGAGAGCCTGTGATAGTACTTGGTGCAGTGATAGGGAGAGAAGGCTCGGTGTCAGGCAAGTTCAGTGAGGGAACTCTGGCAAACTTAGGGAAGTCTTCTCCAATGTCTGCCCCTTTTTTTGGCTCGGTCCCCTCAGCCTGTCTGCCAGAGCTTTTCACTCCATAGCAGAATTGGCAGAAGGAGATGGTCTGACTGCACTTCAGTTCTTGGTAAAGTGTGTTTGTGGCAGTCAAAGCAAAGATGGTGAGCTTTGCAAGAGGTGCTGGAGCTTGTCTCAGATTTGGAGAAAAAGAACGAGCATGTTTTGTGGCAGAATTTACACTTTGGATCTTAGCTGAAAAAGAGCCACCATCATTAAAAGTTGCGTACCATTGTTCTTTCAAAGCACACTGATAATCGATAAATCCCCCTTATGTACATAAAATACCTTCATATGCAAAGTTATATGGTTTTAATCTGCCTGCATTGCACATAGGGTGCTACTCATGTTAACGGCCTCTTTGGATACATAGCTGGGAAAAGAGGACCGGAAGGCAGAGATAAGGCTTCAAGACATTAATGACAAAATGACATGACTTTGGTTAGGCCACAAATAAGTATTGTTTGAGTCCAAGAATCTGACCTTTTTTACTTCCTCCTCTTTCTCTGTGCCACTTTTCACAGGACATGACAAGAGATCAGATAGCAGCTGAAAAAGTGGCTCTCCAAAAAGCTTTGCTGTATTATGAAAGCATTCATGGAAGACCGGTATGTACAGCAGCACTTTTTTCAAAGTACATCTTTATATGTCTTTGTCTGTGGCAAGTGATCCCGCTAATGCTCCTTTGATGTCAGTCGCTAGAACTTCTTGCTGTTCAAACCACACGTGCATCCTCTAATCCACCTCCCTGATCCTTCACTACTGCTACTGAGGAGTCTGTTCTCAGCAAGGTGATGTCTGCACGCAGCGCTGGGCTTGGCAAATACCTGTAGGACCGAGCTGACAGGCTCAATGAGGCTGAATGTGCATTATTTTGGCATCACACTCACCAAGATCCACAGACATCCAGTTTATGGCACAGCAGACTCACCAACTTTGCCGGGGATACAGTCTGCACCAGAATAGTTGTGTGTGGTCCCCCATCCAACCAGGAGTTTTGCAATTTGCTGGTATTAATGGCTAACTGGGAAGACGTGTGCATACATTGCTCCTTTTTAGAGGAGCTGCACTGTGTTGCTCCCAGCACCGTGCTGTTTGCACGATCCTCTTGTGCCAAAGGTTTCATGAAACAGTTTGTCTCCTGAGCATTACAGCATAAGTTGAGAGGAGATTTCATTCTTCCCCTGAGAAATGGATGGTTTTTTCCATGTGCCAGTGGAAGTGAAGGGCATGAGGTTTTTCTTTAACAAAGGAAAATAATTTGTGAAGACAGAGAATTAAGTATCGTCTACTGTTGATCCCTGCGGTGGCAGAAACAGAGTGGCTTCCAGGCCACCAAGTTGGCTTTGCCTGAATCCCTTCTCCTCTCACTGATGACATTATAATCTTTGCTACCAGCTGTATAAGTAAAGTAACTTAATTTCAGAATGGTGCTAATCCCTTGAGCAGTGGCTTGGGAGCAGCAAATTACTGCTGATAGGGAGTACTTGAGTAGTGGAGCTGACAAATCTGTCATTCTGCTTCTGCATGGGATTCCTGATCTCTTCCTTCGTGTTTTGCTCCTGAATTATTTCCTCCTTTGTCCATTGTTTTTAAAAAAGTCTCACTAATTTATTTAAATGCCTTCATGAAGTGCTAATATTGTACAGTCACATATACCAGCAACTGAAAACAGCATAGTTGTATTAGAGGACATGCAGTTTTATTCTTGTGTAAAATAGCAAAAGGCCAGCACAAGGGAATCCACTTAACCTTCCCTGTCTTCTCCATGAGACCGAGTCTGCTTCTGCTGCTTTTACAAGGATATAAACCAACAGGTGGCATCTCATTGAAGTGAACTTGCTTAAATCTGTTTAAAAAGAGAACATGCCCAGAGCCTAGCTTGTCAGCATACTTTTTTTTTTTTCTCCCCTTTCTGATGCTTTATTTATACAACTGCTTTTTATTTTGTTTGTTTTTAAGTAAGCAGTCTATACCTAGCAACACTGAACTGCATGGCAAGGAAGACTGCAGCTGATCAGCTTTTGCTGTTCCCGGCTCCTGGCACTGCAGCAGTGGAAAAGTACTGAGAGCTTGAGGAGAATGGGGATAGTTCAGCCAAGTATTTTTTTTTTTCTTAAAGATATTTAACTAAACAAGAAAAACAATGGAGCTCAGATTTTTTGTGCAACTGGGTCTTTCTGCACCAGTGATAGATGAACCTGCAAAGGTGGAACTGAACTGTTTTAGTTAAGCCAAAAAGTCCATCTGCAGAAACTCTTGAGCTGCTCTAACAATGCAAGCAATGGTCTGTTCCTCAGCTGCTGCTCTTTTGCCATGTGGAGCGTGCCCCAGAGTTGTGTCAAAGGCTCCATTATTCCAACAGTCTTTTTGCATTTTGATGTTCTCCCAAAATATACTCAGGTTTTGCTGGTATTACTTATGTTTACCTACTGAGACAGTTTGCCCATATGCTAAATGTTTTCTGTCAGAATCTGCTTTCTGTTAAGTGTGCTGGTGTAAGTCTCCAGGGCTGACGCAGGCCCCATACACTTAACTTCCAATGCCTAAATTAATTCTCTGTGTTCTTCCTCCATACTGATATTCAGACACTGAAGTGTGTAACTTATTTTTTCCATTCTTCAGCATACCTAAGGATTTTTTGCACATTCCAAGGCTTATGGGTTTTTTCTGTACAGAACAGTGCTATTTATCGACTTTGAAATGTCATTAATTGAAGGTTTGGTTCTCAGCCTCAGCATAAGCCTCAGCGTAGTCTTTTTTTTTTCTTTTTTTTTTTTTTTTTAAGTAACAGAGACTGTCTGAGCCAACAGTAGTTCTGTGCCTCCTGTTTTACTAACTGCTAACCTAGTAAAGCTAAGAATAATACAGTATTTTATACATATATATAGGCTACCCAGTTTCTCTAGTTGCACGCTTGATTGGTTGCAGAGAAATGTCCAAAGGTGGAGGCAGCTTGCTAGCCAGTGCAATTGAATGCAGACATATCAACACAAAACTCGATACAGAGAGGGCTGAGTGAATTGTTTGATGCTGCTCACATCCCTCTAATGCATGCGAGCTGCTTAACTCAACAAACAGCCAGCTTGAGGCTGTAGAGTATTGGAGCCTGACTGCTTTGGAGGTTTGGGCCATGCAGGCCCTAGAGCTTGGACTGCCCATCTCTATGCCCCTTATCAGGCTTGGGGATGTTTGCATGGAAGCCAGAAAGGAATAAAAAGGTCTTCCTCCATCTTCCTCCCTATTCATCTGCTTTCAACATAGGAAACAGGGTTGGTTATCAGGAGGAGGGTGCTACCTCCAGGTTCGTAGAGTTCATCCCTGCCAGTCCCACTCCTGGCAATATTTACAGCTCTTCTGCCCCTTGCAGATCAACACCCTCTCCTGCTCTGAAGGGAGGATGTGAAAGCTTTAGAAAGCTTACTCCAGTGAAAGTCAACTGCAGACAAAGTAAAAGACAGTTCATTTTAAAATTTCCTCCCTGTCTCAAGCTGTATTCCCTTTCCTCCTATTTCTTTTGTAGAAAGGGAGACTGTACAAAGCTCATCGCTGTTGATGTTGATTTTTATATGGCAGCTGTTCATATGTTCTGGTGATTAGCAACAGTAAAAAGCCTTGAGGAAGATAGGCATGACATCAGAATCAGTTAAAGCTTCCCCTCATAAGAGCTTTATAATCTAAAGTTAGACAAAAGATCTAATGGAAGGACAGTAATAGGATGTGGGTCAGACAGGGCTGAATACAAAGAAAGACGATGATCAGGTTGGTTCTGCTGAGTAGTTTGTTTGTTTGTTTTGTAACCCTGCTGTAACAAAACATTGAAGAAATAAAACCCAACTTCCTCACAACTACCACTTAGTTGGACAGACCTTTGCTTTCCCACACTAGCTACTGTCTGTTAGTCTGTTAGGTCTTCCCTTCTCCTGCACTGTCTAGCGCTCAGTACTACTGAGATTTTCAGCTTAGCTTGGATCTGAAAGAAAAACAGAAATGAACACTCGGAGTTTGTAACACACTCAAATTGAGGAGGGAGCGTGACAGGCAGCTAGGGGGAGTGGAGTAGGGGACAGAGCAATGTAAGGAAGGCCTAGGGTGGGCATCACAGCACTGTTCTGTCTTCTCTATGCCACACGGCCCTTGCACCTTCATCCCTTCTCAGCTCTGTGGTGACTTCTCCCCAGCAAGGTTGCTGGGAGGAGGGGTGGAGAGCAAGGTTACGGGGTTAAAAAGATGAACGGCTGGCTTGGACAGGAAATGAGGAGAAATAGCAAAGCCGGAAAGTCAGCTTTTGTGAAATCTGTCATTTAACCTACCCTGGGAAGGTCTCCTTACATTGCAGTATCCAGTCATCGCAGCTCCTTTCTCTTTTCTTGGGTCATAATCACTGCCTCTGAGGTCCCAGCCACAAGAATAAGGGTGGGAAACCTCATGTTGTGCCTTATAATGGTAGACGTGATTACAAGCACAGACTGCTGCCCCTATGGGTCATTTTGTGCTGTGGACATACGATACCTAAGTTGGTCATTTAAACCACCTGTCTCATACAGCCGCATTACAAGACACCCCACAGCTTGGGTGCTGCTTCATCTGTCATCTGGGACAGGAGATGGAATGACATACATGAGCGCTTGCATTACCAGTTTCAGGGCTAATGCTGCCAACCTGTCATCCTCATGAAATTCCCTTCGAGCCCCCTCTGACTAACAGCAAACAGAGGCACATGCATTATAGAGTGCAGCCTATCTGCTGCAGGCTTCACGGATCTCGCTGCTTTTTCCTTTTCAGGTTACCAAAAATGAACGACAGGTGATGAAGCCATTGTATGACAGGTATCGCTTGGTCAAGCAGATCCTCTCCAGAGCCAACACCATCCCTATCATTGTGAGTAGAGCATTCTTTTGGGGGCTATTTCTTTGGTTTTGAGCTGGGGAAACAGGAATCACCACACTTTCACATACAACAGAATCACTGAGGCCAAGTCCCAACCTCTGTTATCACTCAAAGTCCAAGCAGATGAGTGAATCAATGACACACCGTATACTGAAGTCAGGCAAAGCTGGTCAGGGACTCTAGTGCCCACCCATGAGCCATGGGGCACATCCCACCTTGTGTTGTTTCTCCTCTTTCCATTGGGCTGCTGCTGTTATTTCATCATCTTGTGTTTGGCTACAGCCTCACTTCCCTTTCCTTACCAACCCACTGTGAGCTGTAGGTCTTCCATGCTGCTTGGTTACACAGGATTGTATGTCAGGAACACGGACTTGTGTGGGTCCCACAGGAGATACCAGTCTCCTTGGCTGAGAGAAAGGGCCAACAGTCTCCTGACGCTTCATTTGTATTAAAGAGATCCTGCAATTGCTGGATATTCCCTCATTCGATGTGGTGCTTTGGCAAGGAGGCACTGCCACCAGCAAGGAATCCAATGCACCCCTCTAGGGAGCAAATGCACTATCTCTGATTTTAGACAACTTGTGTAGGCCACTTTTTAAAAATTATTTGATCTAAAAAATATACACAGAATACTTTTAGCCTGTCTATGGAAAGAGAATTGTTTCATCATGGTTCCTGTTTACTCTGTCATGTATGATCCTGTACTTTTTTTGTGGTTCCCAAGCAGCACTTCTGTCCTGGCCGTTTTTCGTAGACTGCCAGTAAAGTGAATGGACTGGCACAGCATTACTCAGTGCAGTCACACTGAGAAGTGGGTTTTTTTGTGCAAATAGTGGGAGGTCGTCCTGCATTTAAAACAAAACAAAAAGCTGTTCCTCTTTGAATATGCAAAGTACTCCCCAGAACGTGTGCTGTGAAGATGGTGCTGGCAATCAAGAAGGAAGAAACCATGTAGTTGTGCATGGGCAGTTCAACACAAAGCTCTCAAAAGAGAGCTCAGGTCCTGTTTAGACACAAAACTGAAATTGCACAGTGGCCAGCAGAGGAGAGACAAGACTGGCTTTCCCCAGCTCCTTGAGTGAGAACAGTGAGAGGCTCATGCAGAGGCAGGATACATTTGAAAATCCATCTCTACATCATTAGACACTTCAGTAGGAAATCAAGCTCCTGGGAAGCGAGCATGGAGAGTCTAGCTGGGCTTACACTGTAGCTCTGGAGAGCCTACCAAATGTTGTGTGTGTGTGTATGGGCCTTGGGCTGGGGATTATTTTCTTGCAGCCTTTACTTTTGTAGCTCCTGCCCAGCTAGTATTCCAGCATCCAAGCTTTTTTCTTAAAAGTGTTTGGCAGTGATGTCCCTTGCTAAGCAACATCCTGAGAGAAAACAGCCCAAGGTTCAGGGGATTTGCCAGGCATGTTTTTCTTCTTTAAGAAATAGATTTCTCCTGATGGTCCATCGATGAGCTGAGAGTGAATGTGTGGGTGAGAATGAGCTGAGAGCAGGTGGTGGAGGAGAAAGGGGTTCATAATGTAACATACTTGTTAACACCTGTCACAGGGTTCCCCCTCCAGCAAGCGGAGAAGCCCTTTGCTGCAGCCAATTATCGAGGGCGAAACAGCTTCCTTCTTCAAGGAGATAAAGGTGAAGACCTCCAGCTGCTAACTAATTGCTCAGTTTGCATCAATTTTCCCCTTATACCAATGAAAGAGAATGATTGATATTTTTTTTCCATCAGTGTTGATTTTTTTGCAGTGTCCTCCTGAAAAATCAGTAGCTGCTTTAAGCCTCACCAGTTCTGATCAAATTCTTCCCTTGTTGTAGATAAGACTACAGTATTTCCTTGGCTTTGCATTCTTTCCCATCCTTCTCCTTCCCCCTCCACCTGCACATAATATATTTTATTTTGCTTTTAAAAAAAAAAAAAAATCACAATTACCTTTGTACCTTGCTTTTTTCTTGCTTTCCTCCTTTCTTTTTAATGACACTAACTTGTTTTGTGGTAGTTTCTCTCACTCCAAAGCTCTGTGGCTTGCACACAGCACCGTGGCGGGAATGAGCTCTCACAAAACTAATGCTCGCACGTGGAGCCAACCGGGGCACTTACAGGATCCTTACCTACTCCCATTCACGTGCTTATTTTATCCAGGGCTCTTTGTGACCACCCTGTGAAGGGTATTTCTAACCAAGTCACATGAGGATGAAGTAAGAACAACTCGGTTTTGCTAGTTAACACTTGGTCAGATTTGGATGGCCGGATTGTTGCGTTTCTTTCTTGTGCTGCTGTGGGGTAGTGGTGAAGACTGCTACAGTACTGGGCCTTCTTCCCCTGAGTAGGGAAGTCCAATGGTTGACCAGGACACGCAGCATGGAGCTGGGCCCTGGCTTGCTCTCGTTTACCCTTACAATGTAATGGGAAAAATGTGCTTCAGCCCACTTGGGTCCATTGTCCAGACAGAGTTTGGTTAATGGTTTAAATACTGCAGACCTAGACATCCAAGGTGATGTGATTATTAGGCAATTAGAGTAGATTGTATATTAATGGACTATTCAAGACACATATTCATTAAAACCAGATTGCAGACTGAAGATGTTAAGCTGCTGTTTGGAGGCTGGTTTATCATCACTGAGCTCTCGGCATTTTCTAGATAACTGCTGGATCAAATCTGCGGTAGTGGCCTGGTAGGGGATGTTTTTGTTTGGTTTTGGTTTTTTTCTTTCAGTGTGTCCTCTATTTTTCACCTGTGCTTGCACCTAGAGTCAAAACTTACAGCTGTCAATTATGGTGATCTCTGAGCAGCACGGCTGGTGCTGCGCCAGGGCAGCATCGCAGCAACTCAGCAGTGTCTTGCAGGGAATACAAACCTTGAGAGGTTTCTGACTGAAGATCTGGGTGACAGCCTAAAAAGCATTAACACTTACATGCCTATTAACACTTAAAGGGGGCCCTGTGAAGCTGCACATGGTAGCTTTGCACTGAACTACCCTCAGAACGAAAGAGAGGAAATTGCCAAAAGGCCCCAAAACTTACCCCCTGCATAGGTCCACTATGGGCAGAGCACTGCCTAACTTGACAGGCCCCTGACACTGTTGGGTTTTTCGATTTTGCGTGGGTTTTTTGAAGCATTTGGGAGAGTTGGGTAAGAGCTTGAAAGGTAATTTGAGGTGAAGCCTTACCAAGTGTTTGGGTACAATATCTTTAATATTGTTTGTGTTGAAAAAAATCATTGGGAGGCTTGCTTGCTGGGAATGCTGATGATGGGATACTCTGGGGATTTTATATTTGTAACTCTGGAAAATTTAAATGCCTCATGATTGCCTGAAGATCCAAGCAGGTGCAAGCCAAATGGATCTAGCCAATGAAGATCATTCTGGTTCGAGGTGTAAATGCCATTTCAGGTTTAAAATAAGATTCCCATGTGAGACTTGTTTAAGGTGAAGGCCTTAGATGGCCGTTTCCATTTGAGTTCTCGCTAAGAATCCTTTTAATTCACTCCTTCGTTTTAAACAGCAAAATGCTTTAAGAGGTCTTGTGACAGCCAGATGTAGTGTTTTGGCACCGAGGTCTAAACAAGTGAAATTTCTACACTTTCTTTTCCTCCCATGGGCTTCCATTGGCAGGAGGCTCGCTCCTGAGCTCTGGGCCAGAGTAATCTTTGCTGGCTTCGGTGGTGTGCTGGTGCCCTGGAGTGCGGCAAGCAAGACGGGTTCATGGGCGTCTGTGGGGAAGACACCTTGCATCCGTCCTCGGGAGCAGTTTGTCACACTGCTTATGAAAATTGTCCCTTTCCTTTCTCTCCAGAAGAGGAATTCAGAAGCAACTTGCTCTTCCAGGAAAGGGCACAGGAGCTCCTCCTTTGGTGCCAGAGAGATTCCCCTAAAATAAAGCATCCCATTTTTACTGCTTAGATTGACTTAGCAAATCCTCCTCCATGCTACAGCAGGATTGGCATTCTCCTGCTTCAGTCCTAGTTGCCCTTACCCGGCAGGGCAGGATGGCACGCCTGGGAACTGGTAAATGGCAGTGAGCAATGGTCTCCCCTCCCCAGCCCAGCCTGAAGTTGTTTGCAGGGTTTAAGGACAGTACGTGTCTGCTGTTTTATGTCTTCTGTTTAAAATATATAATTTACATCTGGATAAATGGTCTTATCTAATCATATGCTAAGTATTGCTTTAACTTTCTCAAGTTCCCTGCAGATTTTCCTGAGATGTATTCAAACTTCTCTGTATCTTTTGTTATTATTATTACTCAAAACTTCTCCCCAGCTAATCTTGTTTTAGATCCTCAAGCCTCCATCTTGGTTGTAGTTCTCAGCTTGTGGCTTTGCATTGCATTTTCATGGCCTAGAGCTTTAACATAAAAATAAAACTCTGGGCAAACTCTGATTTCATCTAAATGTATGCATTTATAAATCACTGACTTTGAGGATTTAATGGGACTACGCCAGGTCCTAGTGTTACTTTCTCCCTTTTTGCTTGAAATATGGGGGTAATCTCTTAGGAATAATTGAACTATTCACAAGGAATCGCATGAAAAAAAGTAAAGAAAATGTCTTCTTTTGATCCCAGTGCAACAATATATTTTTGCATACACCTGAAGACTTCAGTGATATTAGCCCTCAAAAGCTTTTAAAGATATGCATGTGCTTAGATCCTTCCTGGCTAGAGTTACATGGTTGTAAAATAAATATATATACACATACATACATATTTAAGAGACTTACTGTCCATGCTGGCATTTATTACCTTCCTCTAGTGCTCATGCCTCATTCCTTATATTAAGGTTGAAAACTGCCTTCTAGAAATGTCTCTGTAAGTAAGAGAAAACTGGGCCATGTTCCCCGATAATTCAGATGATTTCTGGACAGTGTTGCAGGACAAGCCCAACATTTGAGAACGCTATGAATTAGCAAGTACCAAGTGTAGCAGAGACTTTCAAATCTTGTGCCTGTAAATTTTGCAAAAAATTTGAACGCAACCAGTTCGTCAGTGTACTTCGGGGAAATTGCACTGGGCAGAGTGTTTCCTCTCCAATTTTTAGTGTATTCCAGCTAAATGGTACAGAGCTGATGTCGGGAACACGTTAGCAACAGCAGTCCTTTTACAGTCAGTCATATCCCACATTTGGGCCATTGCAAGACTGATCTGAGCTCATTGATATCACTGTACGAGCATTTGAGGTCTTGAATCCAGCCATTAGAGAGAGCTGTTGAGCTGCATCTATTGAGAGAATATTTCGCCTTTTAACTTGGCAATCTGTGTGCTGCAGGTGTATTTGTAGGGAAACATAGAGGATGGCTGGTATGCTTTAGGCAATATTCATAATGACTGTAAGTGTTTTTATTTACACCAGAATACATAAATTAAACAAACAGGTTGCTAAGAACCCCAGGTATTTTTTCACTCAGTTTTGTTGCCCTGGGTCTCCTTAACCAATCTGAGTTGGTGGCTGCAGTTTCTCTGACATGCTTTGGGTATAGGCTGTCTTACTGGTGGTCTTCTGGTGTCCTGTATTGCTTAGCAATTAAAGTGCTTGCTCTGCCTATCCACTTTTCATATCTGTTCCCCAGTGCATGTGGTGAAAGGAGGTACCTGTTTCTGAGAAGGGAAGCAGTAACCTATTCTGTTACGGGGGTGCTCTGTCCCTCTCTGTAGGAGGAAGAGGAGGGGTCTGAGGAGGACAGCAATGTGAAGCCAGATTTCACAATTACCATGAAAACAGATTTCAACGTGCGTAGCTTCTTGGATCAACTAGAAGATGATGCTGACGGCTTTGTTTCCCCAGTGGATGATAAGATGCCATCTAGGAGCAATCAGGATATGGGGCTTTCAAATCTCCATGAAGCATCCATGTATGTTGAATTCATAGGCAACTTCAAAAAGTTATTTCTTGCTAAGATAGCATTTTATTTGTCAGAAGAGTGTCTAGATCTTTTTGTTTCCATTTATGATCTGAGTCAGAAGTTTTTGTGCTTTAATTTTTAAATGCAATAGACCCTCATATGAAAGGGTTTGGGAAGAAACTGCCTTGTCCTTATACTGATACTTCTGCAGCTTTGGATTCTAGCACTAAATAGTAGCTCCACTTCACCAGTGGCAAGCCTTTATCATGAAAACAACCCTGTAGTCTACAAGGTTTTTCAGGTTTTGGAGAGGTCAAGTTGAACTAGCTTTGCTAGTTTGGAGCACCTAGGTCTGATGCAAACACACGTAAGTCATAGCCTTAAGTCGCGACCATTGAATCTTGATCCTATAAGAGTCACCAAACCCAGACCCATCTTCAGCAAGTAAGTTTCACAGAAGTTAGTGCTGAATTGCAAAATGCATGCTTGACCTTCTTAGAGGCTTCAGCTTAAGTGTATGATCATTCTGCTGAGCTAAATTGAGAGCTTTTTGCTGCAAGTAATATCAGGTTGCCAGAGCTGCTTGCAGGAGCAGCTCCATTGCTTGGCATATGTACAACCATACATTTGTAGATTTACTGTATGTTTCCTGTTATAATTGTGTACATACCTATAATCTTGTTTATATTTAAACCCAACAGCCCTGAACTCCTAGAGCAGCTCCAAGAAGTCAGGGAAGAGAAAAAGCGAATCAGAAAAAAATTGAGAGACTTTGAAGATAATTTTTTCCGACAAAATGGAAGGTAATAATTTCTCAGCTGTCTTTCTGTCCTTCAGCTACTTTTAATCTGTTTGGCATCTGCAAAGACCTCCAAATATGGAAAGTTACCTGAATTCACTATTACATATTTCTTCATCATCATCAGTGTTTTACCCACATTCTTTATAGTTGCCAATTAAAATGAATTACTTCTCGCCTGCCCCCACAAAGAACTTCAGGGACCACGGCCTCTTTGAAAACTTTGTCTTGGGACAGGCAGTGGGAAGCAAAAGTACAGATTTTGAAAATCCAGCTGCTTCAAACACAGCTGACCAGAATGGTGGAAGAGTTTATCAGGGATAGAATAATTATGTTTTTTCCTAATGATGTATGTTTACATTTCTGTCCTAATCTTGCTTGTCTGTGAGGTATTCAGACACTAGTTTAACAAGTATTTGTGCTTTAGTGTAGCTGGGTTTATTGTTTTCAGAAAACATCCCTCATTAATGAGCTGATAGAATGTTTTAATGTATCTATACTCTTAAATTATCTTGTTGGTTTCTTGCTGCTAGCCGTCATCCTTAGAGGTTCTTGTAAAATCACTGAAAACTTAGAAGTTTCATGTAAGCTAAGAGAAGTCTGATCAGATATCATCGTCCTTTTCACAACTGTGCCTGTGTTCATGTAAGTGATGTGGTGCCAAGCCAGGAGAGGCTGTATTTTATTTTGCCATGCTAGCAAGCTGACATTCAGATGACTCCTGAAATGTTTTTCACCTGTTTCGTAGAGGCTGGCAATTTCAGAGAAGTAGGGCGTGCTTCAAGTAGGGTTTTGCATTTGGAACCATGGGATTGTGTTCAGCCTCAATATGCAAGCATTCCATGCTTTGTTGGAGCAGTTTGTTAGCCCCTCTGTTTTTGGTTGTTTGGTTGTTGGGGTTTTTTTTTTTCCCTCTCAAAGGATAAAAGGTTTGGTTTTGTTCCCTGATGGGGAGTGGAGGAGAGGAGCTGCTTTTTAGGTCATCTTGGGTGACAGAGGGAGGCTGCTGAGGGAAGATGTCATGTTACAGAAATCCTTATGATCTGCTTTCACTCCCACTAGGAACGTGCAGAAAGAAGACCGCACTCCTATGGCTGAAGAATACAATGAATACAAGCAGATTAAGGCCAAGCTGAGGCTGCTGGAGGTCCTGATCAGTAAAAGAGATATTAGCTCCAAGATCATGTAAAGGAGGAGATTGTTTTTGCCAGTAAACAAAGAAGAGAGAGCACCAAATGGACAAATGCATGAAGTGGATACAGTGGGAGCCTGGCTGGGGAGAGCTGAGGAGCTCCCTGGGAACTGAAGGGCCATTCCCAGAGGCGGGAGAGGGAGGAAAGGTGGCTTTCCATCACTCTCTACACTTGCTGTTGCCCACTTTCTCCAGGCCTGATGCCCAAAATGGAGTTTGCCAGTGTAGGAGACATGACGCTGCGCTCAGTGACTTCAGTGAAGGGATCCTTCTGTTTTGATTTGCTTACAGATCCTGTAAAATTTAGACTATCAAAGGCAGCCATGCTATTCTTTTTTTCCCAGGCTATCATAGCAAGAGTCAAAGTAGGATGAATAGTGATTAAATCATCAAATAGCTTCTACTTTAGTTTAACAGGCAAGTGCCCTGACTGATCTTATGTGAAGGCAGAAGTCAGATAGCACCAAGACTGTTCTGTTCTCTTGTAGCTACAGTAAAGATTTGCTCAGACTTTTGACCTGACTGTTTGGAGTCCAGCATCTTCCTTTGCTCTAGATAAATGCTGTAAGAATCTCCCAGTCATCACTCAGAGATGGTGTAAGTTACAGTTTTGCCTAGGCTTGAGTTGGGTTTTCTTCCCACTTTTTTGATGGCCACTTCGACTGAAGTAGAAGAAAGTACTTGCATGTCTGGGAGAGCAAAGAAAATGAGCCATGCAGCAAGGTTCTTGCCAGCTCATTCCACTTGGAAGGCGATACTGTAACATTATGACCATGTTTAGGCAACTGGGAAGAAAAGAGGTTTTAAAAGCTTTAGGTCAGAATCCCTCGGGATTTTGGTAGCTGATTGGTTGAATGTCTGGTGTCAAATATCTGGAAGGTATCTGGAAGACCCACCCCATTTGATACAGACGTAAGAGTCCAAGCTGAATAGTCCATGTGAGTGTCATACGTACTTGCTAGCCTAAATTTTGTTCTTTATGTACACCATCAGTCAGACTATGTGGGCTGCAGCAATGACACTGTGATGGCGGCAACAGAGGATGGTCTTTTCTTCCCAGTGTGTATCGGTGGTATACCAGCACAGAGGATACTGCAGGGAACTGAAAGCCTAGAGCCGTGCTCTGCCTATAGAAAGGGCCCGTGGTCTCAGGTGCAGGTTTTGACAATTCAGCATTTTTCAAATTAGTTTATGACTTTCAGAAAAGAAAGTCCTGAGACAGTCGGTTCAGGTGCTCGTGTTGGACAGATGCTGCCTGAAGGAGTGAAAGGCAGCGAGTTCAGGAACGCACTAAGTAGCCGAGGGCTCACAGTACTGCAGTCCCAGGCCACCTGGGCTTGCTCTCCCACTCCAGAGGCTTGTGTGCACCAGCTCGCTCTGCCCCGAGCCGGGGCTCAACCCTGATGTCCCAGGGAGAGCATTTCTGTAATGCTTTCTTTTGCTTTGATCCCCTGGGGAGCTAACGTGTAGAAGCCAAATGGCTGAGATCAAATGCGGTGCTAGTTGTCGTAGTCAGGCTTCATGCCGGAGGAGGCAAGAAGAGGACTTCCAGAACAACTTCTCCCCCTTCCTTCTTTATATGGGCAAGTGGGCTCACAAATAGATTTTGTTTGGGTTGTGGTACTTAGACTTAACCCCTTCCACCTGCCGTATGTGCTGTGTTAATTCTTGCCAAAACTGATGCTGAGGGTGTTTTGGCCTCTTCAGGATCCCATAAACACTTCAGAAGGTGACCTTCTCCCAGCGGGTTTGCACATGGCCATTTCTAGTCTGGATGGGTAAGGCAGTGATGTGTGTTAGTTAGTGAAAGCACTTAGGAGGGGGACTCCCAGGTGGTTGGTTTTTGGGTTTTGGGGGTTTTTTTCACTGACTGCAGAGTTGCCCTTTCTATATAAAATCAGTGAAGACTGAATTTTGCATTTCCAAAGAGTCTGGAGGACTTGTATGCTGACCTGGGGCTTGGCTTTTCAGAGATGCTGGGTTTCCATCACTTGAGAGATGCAGGGCTCTGCCTCTGCAAAACTGATCCTTTGGGTGTGTTAACTGGGCTGACAAACGGGCTCAAAAACTGCTTTTGAAAATGTTTGACTGGAAGGGAAACCTCGCCAGGGTAAACCCCTGTCTGAACACAGGGCAGCCCAGGAAATCAGAGCTGTGCCTTTGTCCTTCAGCCTGCTGTTATGGGCTCTTCCTCTCAGAGTCTGTAGTCAGCTCTCCCTAGTTATTTTAGGTATAGCCGCTGAGCCAAACTGGCTGTGGTGTCACTCTACTAGTAGAAGTGTGGGATGAGAAAGGATGTTGGGTTACCACAATGTCCTTAGCGCTGGCTCAGTTTTGTATTGTTCAGGCCCAGTTCATCAAAGCAAAAACATGCATGGTGAGCGTGTGCCTAAAGCTGGTCTGCCTTTGGGATTTTGCTGAATTAAAATGGACTAAAGCTTGGGCGTTTTGCTGAGTCTGGGCCTGGACATCTTTATATGGACAAGAGAAGCAGTTTCAGCCCTTTCTTCATAGTCATACATTTTTCCAGTGGGCCAAGGCTTCCCAGGAGTATGTTTTCTCTGCTTATTTTTAAAAGCCTGTTTGCACTGTGTACTGATAAATTATCTGTTTTGCTGGGTTTTGCCCCTGACAAATCTTGATAAATGATATGTAGGGAACAGTCCATTTTATTTTTAAACTGATGAGATTGTAGCATTTTCTGATGCTTAGTTACTGCTGTTTACATGGTATATTGCTAGAATTTCAGATAGTTTATATGAAATGTAAGTACAATTATGCACTTTAGAGAGTTTATATTTTTGAACTTTGAAAGCTAAAGTAACAAAACCTGTTAACTGAGATTGTACATTAAAAGAAAAAAAAACACACCTAGCCATCTCTCTTTTTAAACTGTTCTTTTCAAGTCTTTCCCTGTGGCAAAAATTAAAAAAAAAAAAAAAAAAAACAACCAAAAAAACCCCCATCATCTGCCTAGTTGTGAGGGGAACTGCTAGGAAAGACTATTGTAGAGAAGAAGTGAATTTTAAAATTCTAGTCCTGGAAAGATGCGTACAAATGCTCAACTTTCTGTACTGGGTTTACAGATGCTGTGACTCCCGTTTCCCAAGCCTGCACAGGAGGAGGGCTCCAAGACCTGAGCACTAAAATGTTGTCTTTGTATCTCCCTCAGATGATTTGACTTCCCACTAACCACAAATAGCCAGAAATGATGTTTGCCCTGCCACACTCCTCTAAGTCAATCCAAGCAACATCTGTGTGTTTTGTTTGATGATTTGTCTATGCCAACATCGATGACTATTGACTGGAGAACATTAAATACAAGACTATGTTTTTAAAAGGTGTGAAGTACTGTACAAAAATGTACTTTATGTGATATAAATAGCTGTTTAGTATAAGACAACCTGTTTCCATGTCGCTAGAACAAACTGTCTGCTGTAGGATGGCAGTACGGTCTGTTGGGCTTCCCATCCACTGGGGCCATTTCAGACATGCATGTCTGCGTGTTACCACATTGTGGTATAATAAATCACTGCGGTTTATTTAAATGATGACAATGAACGGGTTGTGGACAAAATAAGATTGCAAGAGTTAAAGACAGAGGAAAAACTTGTCATTCTTACAAGTTGCATTTGGTTTTGTTCTGTTTACTCCTGAGTAAACAGTCAAATAATGGATGTTTATGTTAAAGGCAGTGAAATTAAAGCATCGCATCTTTTAATCATTCTGCTAAGACATCAGTTGTTATTCCTGGTATGTGCAAGTTTCAGAGGTTAAGTGCTGCCTGAAGTCCTCCAGCCTGAGGTGCTTCCAGAGTCCTCTTCGGAGATGTTTCCAAATCGGTGATTCTCCAGCGCTTGAAACAAGCTGCTGAGGTGAGAGCCAGGCTGTAGCCTGCGACTGTCCCCACGGTGCCCAGAGGCGAAGCTTGCCCTGTTTGCAGGGCCGTGCCAGCCGCTGGCCCAGTGCTGGGGTTGAAGTGCTGGCCGGTCAGCAGGGCCCTCCCGGGGCTGCGCTGTTGCCCTTGCCACTGGTGGCCCTTGCTGGCTGGTGGCAACCCCGCAGAAGCCACGGGGTTTTGTCTCGTGTGAGACCAACTGGTGCTTGGTGTATGTAACAGGGTGCAGAGTTGTACTTCAGCTTGTTCTTCAACTTACTTCGGCTTCGCTATTTCTGTTTCCCATCTCTTGGGGAAGGGATCCAAGGAATTCTGGCTGCTGGGGAGGGAATTTGGGTCCAGGCTCGTTTCTCTAAGCCAAGGCATAGGAGGGGATTTTGCTTGCTTATGTGCAGATGAAGTTAATTTTGCATTTGAAAACTGCAACGAGTGATGCATTCGGTGACCCTCTTGTGTGGGATAACTCGGTGGAAGTGGTGGCTCGCTTCCTTCCTATCTCTGGATGCTGCCATGTTCCAGAAGGGCAAAAAGACCCATATCCCAGTGGGTGCATTCACAAAGTGCCTTATGGTTTGGCAGATGCCGATTCCAGCAATGTGCCCTGCATGTCTGTGGAAGGTGGCAAAGCTGAGCTACATGAGCATGCAGACTGCACCTGAACGAGACGTAAGCAGTTCAGGGCAATAATGGGGTACGATTGTGAGGCTATAATAGCACAGGAATGTATATAAATTATAGAGGCGGTTAAGATGTTTTGGAGGGCTTTCAGGACTTTGTTTAGCTGCTTAAAAGTAGTTGTTCATGACAAAGCAGAACTCGTAGCTTGCTCTAATGCTTTTGCTTAATGTTGACCTATTCTCTGATTGGAGGAATAGGAAGATTTGGAAAGCCCCAGACCCAGTTTGAGCCAGGAAAAGGAGATATAGTAACCACTAGCCTAAAAACCAGGAAAGAGAAAGAACCTGCCTAGAGATGAGAAAAAGGCCCCAATGAGAGAGAAGATGACCCCAGACCTGAATATTACTCTTGGACCAGACTATGGTGTGAGGGGCAGGAACTTAGATTGTAAGAGTATAATTGCCCAGGAATTCTAGTGTTTGGGTCCCTCTCCAGAGGCGCCCAGCTCAAGCAGTCTAAATTTGTGCACCATAGCTAGAATAAATCACGGTTTTTATTTTGAAGGCCTTGATCAGAGATTCTGCTTTGGGGAACCTAGGGTCGAGCCTGAGGGAAGAAGCAGCGCCCAAGGGTGAGTCTGTGTGCGTGAGGAGTCGAAAGGGGCACCCGTGGGCTCACTGGAGTCGCCTGCTGCGAAGGGACTCTGGTCCCACCAGTTAAAGCCTGAGGCTGGGTGTGTGCGACTGACTCCTTGAGTGGTGGGTGAATGCTTGGGCAGCGGCTTCTCCCTCAACAGTGTGTTACAGAAAGCGCTGTTAGCACCAGGAGCACCAGCAGAACCAGAGCGAAAGCTGGGCCGTGTGCCTGTTGCACGCCTGGTGGGCTGGGCTGATCTCATGGTTGTGCGCTGGGAAGCGATGTTGTTTATTTGCCCTTGGGAAACAGTTGGGTGGCTCACGTGCACGGACCATGCTGGAGCCTGACCCTGTAGCTGGTGAAGTTAACAGCCATCTCCTTACTGACTCCAGCAGGACAACCCTTGGTGTGAGCCATGTCCTTGGTACGTGTGCCAGCGCTTGCTGGGGCTCAGCTCTACCAAACCCTTTGCCGTGCATTTTGTGATACTGGTCTGACTGCAAAATTTACATGTCTGGAGAGAAATCTCTCCCTACATCCGAGTCAGCCAAATCCCTTTCTCATTCCTCTGAAGAGTAGCTGCTTTTCTTACTTGCTGCCTCTGTAGTCCCTGCTTAGGAGGGGGTGAGCTGTATTAATGCTAAATGTGATGACATTCTTCTGCTAAACAGGATCTGTGGGGGTTCAGGGACAGAGGAGATCTGTTTCTGCAGGGGATTTCCCTTGCAAATATTTAAACAACGCATAAAACAACGGTTTTCCAGCCATAAATTGTAAATTGAGAGTGCAACTACTGAAACAGCTAGGAAGCTTATTCTCTGTAAGTGCAATGGGTGAAATCCTGGCGCTCCTAAAAGCAAGTCTTGCTGTTGGTTTTGCAATACTGCTCAACTGCACTTAAGCATTTCTCTTTTTTTAAGAAAGGAGTAATGAAGTTAGCCCAGCCTCAGCTGGCTGTGATGAACTCCTCCTTGCCACTTCTTGAATAAAAAAAAAAGGAGGACTGAAATTCTCACAGACTGAGGCAAAAATAAATTTTGCACTGGTTTCAATACCTGGGAAAGTACAAAAAAGTAACCCAGAGTTGGTGGAAGGGGAGTAAGCTGGGCAGAGCGTGCTCAGTGAATCATACTAGCTTAATTTCGCTGATGTTCGTAACCTGCGATGGCTACATCCGTGAGAGGCAACAAGCAGAGATGCAAAACAAGAGTGAGCCAGGCTGACGGCAAAGCAGGATCTCCCGGTCTCCTCCTGTGTCTCTTCAGGGGCTTTCAAGGTACTGTTGCCTTTGACCATCCCAGCATGCAGTGCCGAAGGCCCTTTTCTTGGGATGCGAGACGTAAATTGGCTCCGAGAGTCCAGCCGGGAACAGCCCACCTCCACCCATGTGTGTCTTGGTGCCCCATGTTGAGAAGATTCATGGGAAGCCTTGTAAAAAGCTCTTGCCCTTGGAGATGGGGATGGATCGATGTCTCCAGCTGTGGAGGAGGCAGCTGAGTCTCACCAGCCTGTGAGGTCACTCGCAGCACGGGGTATTGTACACTTGCTGGACCTTGTCTGTTCAGAGTGATCCTTGTGCCTCCCTTTGGACACCTGCATGCGGTGGTGAACCATCTCCTAGTATATGGATATGTATATACATCAAACAAGATATATTTATGCAAATAACTTGGTGTATATCAACTATTTCAGTTTGTTGGAGTGCAGAAGCCAGTACTGGTGGTGGGTGGGTTGTGCCTGACTGAAAAAAATTAATAAAAATTAATAAAAGGAAATAATAATAATAAAATTAATAATAATAAAATTAATAATAATCACTTTTTTCAGACTACATTTGCTGTATAAAAGCAACTAGATGATAACTCTGTCATGCAGCCAGCGTATTCCACAGCTAATGAAACCTTAGCAAATACGGGCTTGGATCTGTATTTACATGATTTACGTAAGCAAGGTTAAGTTGCATCTGTGGTGGTTTTTTTTTAACGTAAATGGATTGGCAGACATAATGTGTATGTTTTGTATTTTGTACAAAACAAGAAAAAAAACTATTTTGACTGCAGGTGTTTGGTGACAGTTTTTGTTCCGTGTGTGACGCTGCTCAGGGTGCCTCAGCTCAGTCCGCAAGCGGCTGGGCAGCAGCCAACACCCTGCCCTAGTCCTGGCAGCCCTGAGCTGGGCTCCCTCGCTCTTGGTCTTGCCAAAAAAGAGACGTGGGGTTGACGTTTCACTCCGCCCGGCCTTGGGTTAAATACCACGTTGCCCCAGGACGAGAAGGGCAGGCAGGCCCTGAGCTGTCTGCAGGTTGGCGTGCAGCTGCGCAGAGGCCAGGGCCGAGGGCTGCTCATGGTGTCCTCAACAGCCCTGGCCACCGCCGCCGCCCCGTCCTCCTCGGCTGACAGCTGCTAGCAGAAAACAGATGGGCGGGTGTATGTGTGCATGATGTATAAATATGTATATGCACACACTTTGCAGGTATAAATTATATTAAAAAAAAGTATACACACTTACCTGTATTATTGTGTATAATATACACACGTGTGTGATATCTACAATAATGCAACACATGCCATACACTATATGCAAAATATATAGTCTATATACACTATTATACATAGCCCTTACACAATGGTACAATACAGATCACACAGTATATACGTTATATTGTGTTTAGAGAGCATATATATATAGGGTATCTGCATATACCTATATGTACATACATACGGATTCATCCATATGTACATGCATGTGTGCGATACATGTGTCTAACTATACATGCATTTATATTTTCTGTGGAGGCAGGGAAGTATTTTACTTTGTTCTTACATAAACTTTCTGATAGAAAATTCCTCCTCGTGTCTGGCATTTGGCCACAGCCATTTCCCCGGCAGCCCG
Source organism: Harpia harpyja (assembly GCF_026419915.1). Classification (NCBI taxonomy): domain Eukaryota; kingdom Metazoa; phylum Chordata; class Aves; order Accipitriformes; family Accipitridae; genus Harpia; species Harpia harpyja. Next base: position 39,111,060 of record NC_068941.1, read on the forward strand.
ACGGAATTTTGAGTCAAGTCTTCAGGGTTCACTTCAGCTTGCCCATCCTGCTGATACCACACAAATACTTCGAACACAATTTTTTTCATGAGATTTATTTGTAGGTAGATGCAGTACTGTAAGTAACATTACAAATCATGTTGCAAACATGTATATGTAGATGGTTGGTTTGTTTTTTTTTTTAATATATACGTGTGTGCACATGGTACCTCATTATTAATCCTACCTAGATGCTGTGCATTTACCCACAGAGCTGAAGGAAAGAGCACAGCGCCCTTTCTTCATAAGCTCGGGAAAGTTGAAGCCATAAGCCCATGTGATGGAAATCCTGTATTAAGCCAGTAAATTGACTGTATTTGCATACACTAACAATGTCCCACAGTGCTGGGGAGCCAGGTGAGCACCATGAGGCCACGTCACTGCCAGCCGACTCCCCAGGCTGCACCTGACAAGCAGATGCTGAGCACCCCCCCCCAGGCCTGTTTTGGGGTGAGGTCGGGGGGGTTCCCCGAGCAAACAGGGCGATGGGCCCTGGCACCCGAGGGAACATCTCAGCCGCCAAACTGCGCCCTGGCTGCAGGCAGACATGCACCCCCCACCCCCCCCCCAGATACACACAGACACTCACCCTCCCTCTGCCAAGTGTCTGTTGCAGCTCCTCTGGTATTGCTGCCATGGCTCCTGCACACACAGACCCCTTGTTAATTAATTACTTGCCATTAATTAATGAAGAAACAGCTCTGAGGCTAGTCCAATGGAACACGGGGGACATGGGGACATTGTCCCAGGATCCTGCCCACACCTGTGGGGCCATGGGGCCAGGCAGGCGAGGCCACAGGCTGGAGAAGCCTTGGTGGCCTTCAGTGCCATGAGGAAAGGCACTGCTGGGCAAGGTGGGAGGAAAGGAGGAGAAACACCAGGGATGCGGGGGTGAAGGGAGAGGGATGGACAGACTCGGGTCTGGTCTCAATTCCCAGCTCTTCCACAGAGCACTGGCCTGACTTTGGCTGAGCCAGGATGGGCAGATAAAACTCCTCCGGCTCCATCCATGGAGACAGCAAGTTAGTCCCCCCACGGCTGGGGCTGCGTCCTGCCTTGCCCTCATTTAGCAGCCAGCGCACCAGGCCGAATCTGGGTGAGGAAGAGCAAGGGCAGCGTTTGACCGAAGCGAGCGGCAAGGGGCTGGGCTGGGGTGCTCAGCAGCGGCAGGGCCGAGGCAGAGGCAGGCAGCACCCTTCTTCCAGATGCTCAGAGGTACGGTGAGACCAGCCGGAGAGGCAGAACCGGTGCCTGGAGCAGCCCCTCCTTTGCCTCCTGACACAAAGGCAGCCACTCAGTCAGAATTAAACATCAAATTTATTGCATAATACTGTACTATGTACACACACATCGAAAATAAACATTTGATATAATTGTATATTTGTCTTCAATGCTGCATTAGAAAGAGGCTGGAGGGCTCTCAGTGTAGCCCACAGCTTGTCTTAAAAAAAACCCAGAAGCCTAAAACTTTTTGTTACGAGGTGCAAAGTTCAATACTGTATATTGAACATGGTGCATAAATACTGTGTCCTAATAACAAGTCAATGTCAAAACCACCCTAGGCTTAAAATGAGATTTACATCAAGACCTGAAAAATGGGGGGGGGGGATCAGTCAAACTTCATTTAATGGGGGGGGGGGTGAGACTGGGGGGAAGAGGATAAAGGCTCTCCAATCTTACAGGACAGATTTAGGTAATGATTTTGCCTACTCAAGTCCTAATGTGCATTTCCAGTCTAATTCATACAGATTAGCCTTTAGGGCCCCCCAGCAAAACAGCTGTCAAGTGAAAGGGCTCCTCTCAAACTGCAAAATAAAGTAACCCTAACTGCAAAAATAAAACCAATCTCCAATCTTTGAGGGTTATCACTCAAATATGGATCTCATGCTTATTTCTTTTCTCTGACCTGATGAGACTGGAGAGCTTGTACACACCTCATACACTCACACCCCTGCACGCTCCCAGGCGCGCATGCATACATTCACACACACGGGACTCCTCTGGAGAAAGGCGGCAGCGTAAAAGCAGCCACCTCACCTTGTATTGGAATAACAGGTCTGTTCGGATGGAAAAACAGGGCTCGGCAAAGCCCACCCATCTAACTTGCAGACTTGCCAAGTTAGCTAGAAACACAACACAAGAGAGAGGCAATTTGAGAAACCCGTTGTTATAGTTAGGGTTTGTCCTTCCACAAGCCTGAACACAAACCCCACTCCAGAGGAGTCTGAGGCTTCTTTAAGAAGACATTGCTTGGAAACAAAATTCGAGACAAGTGAGGAAAAGAAGAACAAGCCAACCCGCCCAAACCATCATATTCTCCATGAGACATCCTGGTGCAAAAAGACAGAGCATCACTAATACACCACCCTGGGGGTCACAAATGACGTCCCAGCCCAGTACCATCCGCCAAGGACCAAAGGGCGAAGGGGGTATTTCCATTCAAAGCAAGCAAGAACCAGCTTGCATTTAAAAAGGGAGGGGGAAAAAAGGGTGGGGAGAAATCACAGCTTTTCAAAAAGGAGATCACTATTTCATCCTCGATTTCCACCATAGCCTAAATGCAAGGAACATCAAAATATTTAAACTGGATTAAAAGAAGAGGTAAGTGTGTGTGTGTGTGTGTAGGGGCAATAAAAGCAAACTACGAGGAATTGCCGGGAGGGCAGTGATGTCAAGTTGGAGAGGAAACAACAAAAATGCCTACCGAACTGATCTTGCTCAGTAGATGAGAAAATTCAAAGCAATAGCCTCCCTGCTGAAGCCCCTCAAAATGCTGGCAGCATCAGGCTGAGACTGCATCATCTCAATCTATTATTATTATTATTAATTATATTTCCCCCCAAAATGTTCTGATCCGTTCCCTTACAAAAATAAAGCCAAGCCCATCGTTTTCCTCCTCCGTACCCAAGCGTCTGTGCCTCTCCCACACTGGTTAAGCTAAGCTAAAGCCCTCGTAGTGATCGATGGCCTGCACCAGCCGGGCACTGAGGATCTCCTTGCTGCTGTACTTGGGCAGGTCCAGGAGATTGTAGCAGGTATGCGCCACGGGCAGGTACTGCTCCCCACTGGCAGTGGACTGGATGACGATGCGCAAGCTGGACATGCCGTAGATGGGAATGCGGTCACTGCCCGTCAGAAACACTAGGAGAATCAGAGAGAAGGTTGGACAGTTAGGGCAGGTGACCTCGCGCTGCGGGCTGCATCTGAAGGCAAACTCCATCCCCACCCGCACCGCAGGACCCTGCCTGGAGGGGCCGAAATGCTGACTGAACTCCAGGCAGGGCACGGCTGCCCTCGCAGAGGAGGTGCAGGAGAGCAGAGGCAAGAAGCAAAGCCATTGCTGGGTGCGCAAATGAGTGAAAAAAGCGGCTCACGGCACCCCCTTCCCTTAAAAGCTCCCTCTTATGCCAGGGCAGGATAAAAAGGAGCAAAGCCAGGGCTGCCTGATGCCCACAGCAGGGGCACACCCCTGGGGAGAGGCAGAGGGGGCCCAGCCACCCTCCCTGCTGCCACCCCTCCCAGGCATAGCACCTCGATGCTGGCACCAGGGTTGGTTCCTCCTTGCTGCTCCCCACCATACTCACGCTCCCCGAGTGTGACCCTTGCGCACTGTCCCTGCCGTGGTGGTTTGGGGAGTGAGGAACTACCCACAAAAACCTCTGCTGTGAACCAGGACTCCCAGGACCCTCTCTACACAGCTGATAACTTCAGTGTGCAAGTTTTGGCTGAGCCATTTTTCCAACTCAAACATGGAGGACAACCAGCTGACTACTCATTTCTTTGGGGGAAAAAACTCACATAAAACCACTGGCCTTTATCTTTCCAGCAGTCACAGAATCACAGAGTGGCTGAGGTTGAAGGGACCTCTGGAGGTCCTCTGGGCCAACCCCCCTGCTCAAGCAGGGCCACCTAGAGCAGGCTGCCCCAGACTGTGTCCAGCTTTTGAGTATCTCCAAGGATGGAGACTCCATGACCTCCCTGGGCAACCTGTGCCAGTGCTCTGTCACCCTTACAGGGAAAAAGCATTTCCTGATGTTCATAAGGAACCTCCTGTGTTTCAGGTTGTGCCCATTGCCTCTGGTCCTGTCACTGGACACCACTGAGAAGAGCCTGGCTCTGTCCTCTTTGCACCCTCCCTTCAAGTATTTGTACTCATTGATGAAGTCCCCTGAGAGCCTTCCCTTCTCCAGGCTGAACAGTCCCAGCTTTTGCAGCCTTTCCTCATAGGAAGGATGTTCCAGTCCCCCAGTCATCTTAGCAGCCCTTCGCTGGAGTCTCTCCAGTATGTCCATGTCTGTCTTGTACACTGGTGAGCCCGGAACTGGTCCCAGCACTCCAGGTGTGGCCTCATCAGTGCTGAGTAGAGAGGAAGGATGACCCTCCCTTCAACCTGCCAGCAACACTCCTCCTAATATAGCCCAGGGTACCATTCATCTTCTTTGCAGCAGGAGCACATTGTTGGCTCATGGTCAACTTGGTGTCCACCAGGACTCCCAAGGGAGCAAAAGTTACTGGCTGTAGCAACACACTCAGAACCACCCACCCTTAAAACCATGTATTTCTCCTTGTCTCCCCTTTTTGTCCCCAAATAAAGTGACCCACACACAGCAGCTTGAAGCAACACACACACACACACACACACACACTTCCCAAGGCCACTTCTGCAGGGGATTTCCTCTCCTTCTCAGCACACCACCCACCATACTAATACAAGGAGACCATCATCAGGAGGGGAGGCATCTGCTACCCAGTCACACCAATACGCGGTCTCCTTTTCCTGCCACATTATACACTAGCTTCTCCACTCAGCTGTCACCCTACAACTGCCCCGTTGCCCCTAAAAAGAGAGGTGCAATGCCTGAAAGCTCAGCTTGCAGTATAATGAACCAGATCAAGTAGGGGCACTGGGGGTTGCTATGAATTCACCACCTGGCAATGCAAACGGATGGATACTGCACTCCCTTGTGAGAGGCCGCACTGGATCTTGCACTGCAGATATCACCCAGTGATTTTGAGGGTAAAAATGAACGCAAAAGAAAAAAACCAAGAGAGGAAGAAAACAGATTATCTGACTAGCAGATAACTCAGGAGATAGCCATTCATGCTGGATCATCTTCTAGCACTTAATGCAACGCGCCATAACCCTGGAGCTCTGCAGACACTCCCGAGTCTTCAATTTCAGGAGACACTCTGCACCACTGCAAGATACTTACAGAGAAATTTCTTCTTCTTTTCCAAGGGAAATGCATGAAAGGTTTCCCAAAACATTCTCACAGTTGGGTGTGTCGCCGTGTAGTCTCCCTTATAGACAGCACTCTATTAAAAACCAAAAGTCATATCATTTCATCTGGCACTAGAAAGCAAAGACTAAGCAGAACCCAGACCTAAGCTCTTCTGGTATCTGACATCAGATCCATGTCTGACAGTTACAAAATGAAGCACAGGATGGGTCATGGGCAACAGCAAGGCTCAAAGACCCAGCGAAGGGTTTTCCTAGCAATATGTGGAAGGCAGGCCTTAGGCTTCTAGCTATTCAGCTAACTACATGTGTCATGAGGAATCCTGGAGTACCTGTTCACAGGCTGGACTCACGAACAGGATCATATGTTCTGTGTTGAAAAGCCATTTTTACTGCTGAGGCTGAGACAGAGCAAGTAACTTACTGATCTATGCATTTTGACAGGATACAACTCTTACTCTGTGTCCAGTCTCCCCTTTGAACCCTTGGCTGTGTACTTTTTGCCCTTGTGCAGTGGAGTGAGTTTTACTGCAGGTAAAGTCCTGGCTTTGTCTCTTCCCTTCAGTCTTAGGCTTCATCCCTAAAATCAACAGATAGAAGTCCTTCTCCCCTGTCCTTTCTCATCCTGAATTTCCTCCCTGAGCTTTACCAGTAGCAGAACAGCCCAGTAAGAAACTTTTCATGTGAATGATAGCAAGGGCTACAAGAAGCATAAAAAAAGACATCTGCAGCTTATCACATCTTATGCCCCAGATAGTGCCCACCTCATGTAATCCTGGTACTTGTGAAAAAGAACAAAAATACAATAAGAGGAAAGCTTTACCTCCTCCAATTCCTCCCAGTTGTAGTTACTGTTTCCAACTATCATGGCCCTGAGTTCTGTGGGCTGGAAGAGTTCCAGGACTTTCCCACCACACACTTTCAGGAAGCCAGTGGAAAAGGCCGTGTACCACTCATGGATGGAGAGGTTGAAGATGTAATTTACGTAGGCTTCAACAAATTCTTCCCTAGTGCATCAAGAGAGAGCGGGCAAAGGAAAGCACTTTTAATCATAGAATCATAGAATCATAGAATCATTTTGGTTGGAAAAGACCTTCAAGATCATCGAGTCCAACCATCAACCATGCCCACTAAACCATGCCCTGGAGTACCCTGTCCACTCGCTTTTTGAATACCTCCAGGGATGGTGAATCAACCACTTCCCTGGGCAGCCTATTCCAATGTCTGACAACCCTCTCAGTAAAAAAATTTTTCCTAATATCTAACCTAAATCTCCCTTGCCTCAACTTGAGGCCATTTCCTCTTGTCCTATCTCCAGCCACCTGACAGAAGAGACCAACACCCACCTCACTACAACCCCCCTTTCAGGTAGTTGTAGAGAGCGATAAGGTCTCCCCTCAGCCTCCTCTTTTCTAGACTGAACAAGCCCAGATCCCTCAGCCGCTCCTCATAAGACTTGTGCTCCAGGCCCCTCATCAGCTTGGTTGCTCTCCTCTGGACATGCTCCAGCAGCTCAATGTCTTTCCTGTAGTGAGGGGCCCAAACCTGAACACAGTACTCGAGGTGCGGCCTCACCAGTGCCGAGTAGAGGGGAACAACCACCTCCCTGTTCCTGCTGGCCACACTGTTCCTGATACAGGCCAGGATGCGATTGGCCTTCTTGGCCAGCTGGGCACACTGCCGGCTCATATTCAGCCGGCTGTCAACACCCCCGGGGTCTTTTTCCTCCAGGCAGTTTTCCAGCCACTCTTCCCCAAGCCTGTAGCATTGCATGGGGTTGCTGTGACTGAAGTGCAGGACCTGGCACTGAACCTTGTGGAACCTCATACAATTGGCCTCGGCCCGTTGATCCAGCCTGTCCAGATCCCTCTGTAGAGCCTTCCTACCCTCCAGCAGATAAACCCTCCCTCCCAACTTGGTGTCATCTGCAAACTTACTGAGGGTGCACTCGATCCCCTCATCCAGATCATTAATAAAGATATTAAACAGAACTGGCCCCAGTACTGAGCCCCAGGTAACACCACTTGTGACCCGCCACCAACTGGATTTCACCCCATTCACCACAACCCTCTGGGCTCGGCCATCCAGCCAGTTCTTCACCCAGTGAAGAGTACATTTATCCAAGCCACGAGACACCAGTTTCTCAAGGAGTATGCCATGAGAGACAGTGTCAAAGGCCTTGCTGAAGTCTAGGAAAATAACATCCACAGCCTTCCCCTCATCCACTAGGCGGGTCACCTGGTCATAGAAGGAGATCAGGTTGGTCAAGCAGGACCTGCCTTTCGTAAACCCATGCTGACTGGGCCTGATCCCCCTCTTTTCCTGGAGTTGCCATGTGAGTGCTCTCAAGACAAACCGTTCCATAATCTTCCCTGCTACCGAGGTCAGGCTGACAGGCCTGTAGTTCCCCGGATCCTCCCTCCAACCCTTCTTATAAATGGGAGTCACATTGGCAAGCCTCCAGTCCTCTGGGACCTCCCCTGTTGACCAGGATCGCCGATAGATGATAGAGAGTGGTTTGGCAAGGACCTCTGCCAGTTCCCTCAGTACTCTTGGATGGATCCCATCAGGTCCCATAGATTTATGAGTGTCCAGATGGCGTAGCAGGTCCCTAACTAATTCCTCCTGGATTAAGGGGGATATGTTATGCTCTTCATCCTTACCTTCCAGCTCATGGGGTGGAGTACCCTGAGGATGACTGGACTCACTATTAAAGACTGAGGCAAAGAAGGCATTACGTACCTCGGCCTTTTCCTCATCACTGGTTGCTACGTTCCCTTCTGTATCCATTAAAGGAAAGATATTCTCCTTGGGATTCTTTTTACTGTTAACATACTTGTAAAAACATTTTTACAATCATATGCCTGAGCAGCAGCACTGCTAAGTTTTCTTGTTTCTGCCTGTAATGTGTCTTGCAAACATGAGCCTCCAACAGGTTCAACCCACTACCCTCCTCTTACTGAGCTGAGTCACTGCAACATGAACAAAGTATTAGGCAGCAAGTACCACCGCGTGTCTGCTTATTCCCTGGCAGTGCCAGTGTGGGAGGTCCCCCAGCAGCCCAGGCTCTATACTACCAGTAAACCCACCCAGTGGCCTTGCATTCAGTTGCCCACAGGGCCAGGAGGGAGCCAGAGTGACACCGAGCACTGGGGAGGTGTCAGGTACAGAGCCCTCTTCCCTGTGGAACCCGTGGCCTGCACAGAGGTTGTGTTAAGCAAATATCAGGATTCAGTCACCAGAGGAACATGCCCACCCCCGGCCCAGCTCCTGCAACCCTACGTTTAGGGAGTCCAGGAAATAACCTACGGCTCTGCTCAGTCCGCAGTTGTCTGGGGTTACTCAGCACAGGGCTCTGTGCCCACCTGCGATGATCTCGGACTGCCAGGTTGCTGTGAGCAAGCGCTCTGCTGGGGAGAGGGAACAGATGGTGCCCAGAAGACTACCACTTCCAAAACCGAGAGCCTCACAGAGCCCTAGTTAGGTGAATTTTCAGAGGCAGCTCCTGCTGACTCAGTTCCCAATGAGTCTTGCCAGTGGTTCAGCACTTTCAAAGCCAAAACTGTAGCCTAGAGGCAGCCTGAGGAAATCCTGCTCTGAAAAGTCTTGATCTGAAACTACATGGCCAATTCCCCCCCTCCTGGCCCCAAAGAGAAAGCGACCAAAAGAAATCAAGAAACACCCCTCCCTACAAAGCAAGAAAATAGTCTTAGAAAGCATGGAAACCTCCTCTTCAGCCTTCACGCTCTGGTTAAATACAGGACTTGTGCATTTGGAGTACATGGCAAAGAGAATGACTCCTCTCAGAATGACAACCCTGTTTTTCTTCAAGGGTTCCCAAGAACAGCATTAAAATAAAAACAACATTCTGTAGTCATTGGCAAGAAACTTGTGGCAGGCCCTGGCCAAACCCTGTCTCTGGATTTTGTTAGGAGGTTAAGCATCTGTATTCTACTCTCTCTTTCCTATTCTCAAAGCACCGTGATCCGAGTGCAACACTAGAATTTTATTTGTGCAATGACTTAAAATATTTCCCCTGACATTTTTTTTCTTTTTTTTTTTTTTTTTTTTTTTTACACCTGACAATAATGCACCAGCCCATGTGGCAAACTGGGACACGAAACTATTCTCTGTGGGTGGAGGTGTCGTTTTTGCCTGACATTTGAGAGCAGCTCACACCTGCACTCAGAGGATAAGCAGATCAGGGAATACCACAGAATCCGGTATCTCAATCTCTAGCTGAGGAGGTCACAACTGAAAAAAATATTTTGACCTTTCGGTGGAGGAATTCTCAATGTATATGCTATGTAAAAGCAGCAAGGGATGGGTGGGAAAGTAAAAAAGAAAAATAAGGACACTGACAAACATGAAAACTTGGAATAAGAAATCACATAGCGAAGGGGGAGTTATTTTCCAGCACATTTGTTTTATTGTCATTTTCCTGATAGTCACCTGAGCATTAGGGAAGTCCAAGCTGATTAAGCACTTAACTGTTGCTTAATACTTCTCTGGCTGTTACAGTCATGAAGGCTTTATCAAGAACATTTTATGTTTTGATACCCAATATGAACTCCAAAGGAGAAAGGGAAAATGCAGGCATTTCCTACTTGGCATTTTTCAGTCAAAGCAATCCTGTGCATTCTTCAGTTCCTGGTCAACCTTCCTCAAGCAGGAAGGGCAGTGTCCAAAGACATGCACACAGCAAACTATTCAGGCCAGGAGGGCAGCAAATTGGTCCCTGGCCTCTAAATGTAGGAGTGGAGGAAGTCATTAAGCACTGTAAGGTGGATGAATTGACAGCCATGTCTAGACTTGGATTTAGAGGTTAGCTTGAGTTCAAAACCCTGGTCAAGATGAAACAATTGCATTTTGGAATGTGTTAAGCTGGTGGAGCTACACACTAGCCTTTCTCCTTAAGGATTTTCTTCTCTTGTTGCCTACCCTGACTTTAATAAACAGTTGCAGGAGCTAACCTGGGTGCTCTTCCCAAATATTTGCTCAGCTAAAATCTTTGTTCCTCCCCCTAGGCCAGTATGGCACACAGTAGAAAAATGGCCATTTTTCTTTTGAGTGTACGTGCCCAGCCTAAAAACCTAAGGGGTACGTACTATCACTGGCATTTTCACCTTTATTTCACTGTTGCAAGTGTAGATTAAACTCTCCTCTATTTACCTGAGCCAGTCTTCCCTTTGCAGGGAGACAGACTTACACTGCTCCATCTCCACCTCTACATAGGTTTTGCATGGAAGCAGCTATTTAGCTGTAAAATTGCACCCTTTTGGGCAGTAGTAAAGTAGGTAAGAAGGTAATACAAAGCTTTTGTTACAGCAATGGCTTTAGACACAATCAGAACCCTTTTAAATAATCAGATTAATAGGAAATGACTTCATCTCCAGGCTTGCCAGCAAGGTCTTCAGCAATCCTAGCACAAGCCCCTAACCATGCTGCTGACTAGTCACTGGATCACACTGTTTTGCCAGCAGAGAAAGAATTTCAACACTGCCTCAATAAAGGCATTTGTATAAATCCAGTTACAGGATTATGAGAAGAAAATAGTTTAGCAGCTGGAAAAAAAATCGAGGGGGGGAATGGTAGCTGTGTTAGTAATAACTCTCAGGTGTTCAGTCAAACAGAAAGGAATCTATGTACAGTAGGGCCTTATGGCTCTAATCAGGGATGGTGGTCTTCTATCAGGCACACTCAAGGGAAAGTGTTTCCAGCTCCAGCATTAATAGTATAAACAAGTTTTCCAGCCTCAGTTTTGTTGGTCACGTACAGTTCCTCTCTAAACCATCAAGGAGATTAACCTTCAAGGGCCAAAAGCATGTTGCAATCTCTATTTACCATAAGAAAACTGCCAAGGGTCTGTATGAAGGCCTTTTATAGGGAAGATGTCCATCCAAAAGGGTATGGGACATTTTCCAAACATTGGTGGAAAGATGATGAAAACTTGCTTTTTATTCAAGTGCCACTGGCACCAAGTAACTTGAACAACTGGTCTTAGAATTTGTTCACAGTGACTTCTAATTCTCTCCCACATTTCACCTCAGCCAAATTTTCTGTGGCATTGCACCTGACTTCACCACAAGTAAGAGTCCATCCCCACATATGCCCCACTTACCTATTGTCCTTCTGCACCAGAATTTTATCTCCATCTTCAATCAGGTTCTTCTGCTCTGTCACACCATAGCTTTCCCTGCAGATCTATACAAAACCAGAAAACTGATTTTACCAGAAGTACCTTTCAGGCCATATGCCTGCAGAAAGATAGAGTTCTCTTTCACAGTTAATGACTGGCATGTGAAGGGTGGGCCAGAGAAAAGGGTATACGCAGAACGTTTTTTCTCTGCTCCAAATGCCGTGCATGCTTCACCACCTTCCATCATATACATTTGTAGGACTGCTATTAAGTCTAAATGCAAACTCAGAAAAGAAAAAAGTTATTCTTTTAGGTAAATTTCCTGTGAAAAAACCCAAGAGATTGATAACTAAAAAGCCATATTTAACTAAGCCCACATGCTCTGGCAATAAAAAGGACTCCCTTTTTTATAACAGAAGCTCAGCAGGTTAATTCATCCACTCTCACTGCAAGATGGCAAGACCACAGACAGCTTCCTGCCTTTGCCTGGCCTAGGATGGCACCAGTACAAACATATATTCTGCACATACAAAATTGGTCATGTGGAAAAATGCAAAAGCACCAATTTTCAAGCTGCCATACACAAAAGAGGCTCAGATTTTGACATGCAAGATGAGCTATTAATTTCAAGGTTTGGGATATCAGTTATTTATTAATTTCAAAGTTTTGGCAGATATATCTGTATGTCTTTATATATTATGCAGTATATAGTGCAAGAAAGAGAGAGTAAGAATGCCCTTTTGTGTGAAAAGATAATTTGGAGAAAAATCTCTTGTGTTACTTCAAAGGTATTCTTTTTTACACAGTCTGCATTATCATCATTATGGCTTCGTTACCTCATCCTGAATTGCAGCTCTGACCTGCATGAGACACAGTCAGACCCAGGTCTGACTCACTCCAGAAGTAAGTTTGATCTAAGAGACTTTATGTGCTCTCATTTATGAAACAAGGAAATGGACAACACTCTCCTAGCTCAGCAAGTATTTTCTTCACAATGTGTAGCAGACTTTCCTGCTACTGTGATTTAACCCCAGGCAGGCCCTGGACAGAGAGTCAAGAACCCAGATCAAGCTCAGGATGAACCCATCGCTCACAACCTGTTAGAGCATCAGGACTTTAAAGCAAAGACATTGAAACATGGAAGCCCTTACCCTGCCCCAGTCAGAGGAAAACATAGCTTGGAGAACAATGATGCCATATCTCTTTGTGACATTCTAAATGTTTGCACAAGTTGAGAGATGTACCTGATATTCCAATGTACATCAAGATCAAACTCTTAATTTCAGGGAATCTCCGCTGTGTAACAGAAACTGTTGCATCTAGATTACTAGCTAGAAAAAAATTCTTTTCCTCCCATAGTAGCACATGAAAGCTGACTACCTCAGCATGTTTCCTACCAATAGCCTCCAGCATTTTGTTTCTAAGAAAGTCTGACCAAGTACACTTGCTATAAATTTTTAAGTCAAAAAGTATTAATATTATGACAGCAAGGACAATTCTGAATTGTGTTAGCATTTCAAGAATTGACCTAGTGATGTCAAAACCTAACTTCCATCTTCAAGGATTTAGGAATCTACTTCTCACTGCCTAGTGTGAGAAGTTGGCCACTAGCATTTAAGTCACATGCCACAGCAACAAGAAGGCTATTTTGAAAACCACTCTGCTTAATCTACTTAATAGCTCAGTTTTCATGACCACATACAAAAGAACAAAGGAGTTAACAGCAAAGAATTTTAACATTTTAACATTAACATTTAGCATTAACATGGGGTATGCGCTACAGGCATAGTTTGGAATAAACCATTAATACACATGAATAAGTAGATGGGTTTCAACTGTACCATAACAATCACAGAGTCGATATGTTAAATGTGACTTACTGTAAAATTCAAGCAGAATGTCTCTTCTACATCTTCCCCAGGGTAATCTAAAAGTTGCTGAAGACTCCTACATAACAGATAGGGAAAGAAATGAGAAAAAAAAAAATCAGATTCAAAAAGCCATACATCTAAAGGGGAAAAGAAATCCAGCAGAAGTAAACAGCATCATACATCTGGGTAATAGGATTTGAAGAGAGAGAATCTCTAAGTCACCTGAAGGGGTAAGAAAGAAATACACCTCAAATAAAGAGATGCTTTGTAGAAGCAGGATAAATGCCAGTCCACACATTATAGCCCACGCCCTACAGTCCCCCTTAATGATCCTGGCCTTAGAATAGAATTACATTTCTAGTTCTTAAGGACTGCTAGATATTTATGCCACCACAGAGCATACAAAGGTCTGAGGGAGTGGAGGAAGAGAGGGTCCTTGATTATACCTGTATCCCCATCATGCAGAAAATACTCTTCTCCTATCCCTCAAAATCCTGCTGCTGTCTTCCTGGCATTTTACCTCATTATTGTTAAATAAATCTGTTGCTTTGTGCAAATAAATCAGAGAGCAACTCACAAGAAAAAAAAGAAGACAGCAGTCAGACAGTGGGATCATAACCTCTCAGTGTCAGAGGGAACCAATATCCCCATGCAGTTAGGCAGAAATTACTCAATATGCCATTTAGAAAAAGTCATTCCTTCACTCCATTCAACTTCCTTCTTTCTGGCATGGGAGCAGGTCAGAGTTACGCTGGTTCAAGGATGGGACAGTTCACATCCTACACACAGTTCCCATCCTGGGCTACATCATGAGACATGCAGCAGATTTGCTTGCTAACGCAAGCCTGTCTTGAGGGGAAAGGCTGAGGCTAGGACCTGAGCTCATGCTTGCAATCACAGAGTGGAGGGACAGGCCCCCACCCCTGTTTTCAAAGGAGTATGGTAGGTATCTTTTGGCTGTGTTGATATGCAGTTTATGGACATCGAGAAGGTGGGTACAGAGATTAGGGCCTAAGCAGATGGATCTGATAGCCTGTGGGAGAGGAGAAGTCTTACATAAAATTCACCACTTTGTACTTTGCTAGGATCACAGTCCCCCAAATTAATCAATCACTCAAAAGGATCAGGAGGTGTTTTATTGAACAGCTTTTACCCAGTTTGGCATGTCTTGTTCTCAGTTGGATGGTCCCCCTTCCCAGAAAGGCTGCAAATTTTGGTTTTCATACCTTCCTTCCGTAGGGGATAGCTCCTTCAAATCCTCTAGGCAGGGTTTCACGTTCAAGAGTTTTTTGTACAGAGCCAAGGGAAAGTGAAGGTCTACTACTGTGAAGTTGTATATTGCAAGACCGCATATGATGCCAATCAAGTGAAACCAGTTGTGTTCTACAAAACACTGCAAAACCACACAGCAAAATCCTAATGAGACACACTGTCACTGCTGCAATGCACAATACCCCTTCCCCCATGCACTGTAAGCCAGCTCCTGCCTTTCCGACTGGGAAAAAAATCAGAGAGGTCCCATCAGGTCCCAGTGTGGATGTGAATTCCTTGCTGGAGTGTGGCACAGAAATGAAGATTCAGAAAGCAAGCCCTATTACTTTTGTTAGCCATGATTAACTGTGGAAACAGCAACAGCTGCTTTCCACGTTATCCGCCTTTTATTTCCTTTTTACATACCTCTGCATTTAGACATTAACAAAGCTTGATGTTTGCTGTCTATATACTGCAAGAAAATGTGTTAACAATTATCTCCCTATCACCCATCTGATTTTCTATTAAAAGCATATGCATAACCACAGTGCCACCCAAGCAAATATACCAACATAGGTGTTGGTATACTGGCCTTCATTCCTTCGCATATTTACACTCACACTAGTATGTCAGTCGCAGACTGGCTGCCTATATTTGTTAAATGCTGTAAATACGTGACTCATTTTCAGTGCTTACACTGTCATTATTCTTAGTGTCAAAAGACTTGTTTTTATAGCATTAACATGAGGAGTAATTGCTCTGTAATACTGTTTACAAGTTACCAAAGGTACCATGTAATTTCCTTCCTTGTAAAATGTAATTAATAAATTAAAAAGAACCCCATCAGGGCAGCTACACCTTAAGGGAAGACTGACAACATCATTTCCCATCTGGCTACCTAGGAAGGTGAAGAAAAAAGGACATAAACTACCACCTCCAGCATAGTGCTATCTGACAAGTACAGAACTTGCACTCCACACTCTTCCAAAACCAACCAACTTTCACTACAAACCGTGTTTCTTGCCATTTAAGAGCTTCCTCACACAAAGCATTAACAAGTTTAGGCCCTGAAGGTGATAGTGATGCATGACTAAGTGGATTGGTTGCAATTATGTGAACAGCAAGGGAAGCACAGAATTTTAACACCATTACGACCTAAACCTCTGGTTCTGTAAAACAGCACATGATTATCACATTCATGATAGTAAGAGTTCTATTAACTGTCATCTGATACTTAATACAAATTTTATGAAGGGATAAGAATAAACAGAAAGAGCCAACTCCTTAATAGGCACAATCATCACCATTCTACTAAAGTTAATAGACCTATACTAATTTACACTGACTGAAAATAGAGGTCACATTGTATCGTGGGTGGAAAATGAGAGGAAGATCATTTCCTTCCCATAATTTGCCACTAACTTTCTTGTCATTCAAATGCAGCATATTATTTCAATCTGTATGTATAGAGGGCAAGGGCTTACCGTGTCTGAAAACCACAGCAGGTTTGACTCCGGGTAGTAAGTGAACATGCCATAGATGGGGTTGAGGAGTTCTTTTAACAACAGGAGGAAAAATTCCTTTGTCACTCCTCCAGCGTCAACAGCTTCCTCACCATCAAAGATGACCTGTAGAAAAAGCAGGTCAGTAACAAGGATGCAGAGGTAAGACTGAGTGAATCAGACATCTTTCTAATTGGGAGCCACGCAAAGCAATTTGTCTAACGTGCCCAAACTCACTACAACCCATGAGCCTGTTTCAGTGCTCTGCTTGCAAGGAGGGAAAGGTAACACGGGATATCAACAGGCAAATCTGGTATTTTGAAAATGTTTAACTCCTTATGCAAATCATAAATAACCACCTGTCCTCCCAACAACCGAAGCAGCAACATGACAGCAGCTGCCGAATTTTGTAGCAACCTCTCAGAGATAAAACATGTCCTATTGTAAATGGCCTGTTCTTGCAGAAGAGCAAAACAGAGACTGCATAATATCACAGAAATGTTTCCTCCCCTGCCCCTTATACAGTAGACACACCAGGAAAAGAGAGTAAATCCCCTGGTTGCCTTCTTGTAAACTGTCCACTGCCAAAACACTCCAGGAGTCGGAGAGCAGAAAGACTCAACCCTAGCATTGATTAGACCAAGAGTCCCTGTGTGCTATACCTATGGAGAAGCCACTGTACGCTGGTAAAGCAGGAATGTGAATGGCTGAAAGGCTGCAGAAATGTCAGCTGGATGAGAGGGTGCTAAAGGTGTGGGGAAAACTTACTTTAAGAGGCTTTTTCAAATCAATGTCTGAATGGATGCTCAACTCCCTTAAAGCATCACCAACTAAGTTACTCCTGCGAACATGAAGTACCAGGAAAGGGCTTCTGGCCAGCAGAGGCTCCAGGGTGAGAAGCATGAAGACATTCTGCAAATTTGCACCATTTATTGCAACCTGTAAATAAAAGAGGGGTGAAAAACAGCCGCTGCTCAGCTCTTTTCTTCCTATGGAAGGAAAACAGTTAACAACTATATGTCTGGTGTTCCTTTCTTCCTTACTCTCTTAGTTTGTTTTCCCCAGGGTACAAGGATTACACGCTCCCTCTGTACAACTGTGTGTCTGTATGCCCACCTGTCCCCCCGGACTTCCCACACCCATACCTTTTGAGTCCACTGATCAATTCACCAAATTTGAGCAACAGAGAGATCAAATTCCTGAATTTTTTTTTACATTAGGCAGGTGGGTGGGGAAAAGAGGCCTTATTCATGCTCTTACTGAGTCAAGAAACTCAGTGTGGACACACCCTGGTAAGAGTCAGAGCGTCCACAAGGGAAAGCAGTGTTACTAACATACCAAGCGAGGAGCCAGTTGACAACTGCACCTGGCAAGGCACCAGCGAATCCATTGCATGCAATTCAAAACTCTCATCTACATGGATTTTCTGGAGTTGGGTAAGGCACAAAGTCCACTCAAAGCTTTGACCACATGTAGTATATTCATTCTCATGCACTGTCCACAGTAAATGGCAAATTCACATTTGTAAATTCAGTTTAAAAGTCAGTTAAACCTGAGACAGAAATCCCCTGGAAACCAGGCTTCCTCCACTCCAGCACTCACAGAAGTACTGGTTTCTTTGGCCTCTGAGTGGTTGTCTTCATAAAGATCCTATCTCTTAGGGCAACAAAACCTTTACCAGCCTGCTGTCCTGCCAAGATAAGGTAGATACCCTCCTCCCAGCAGTGCACTGCTCACAAACTCGGCAGCTAAAAGTATACTCAAGAGGGTGACAAAATGAAAGCAGGAGAAGGTGACTCCAGCTTCTGAGTGTAGGCTGAGCCTCCTCTGCCTTGCTGCAGGCTATGTGTTCAAGCAGCCACAGAAAAGCTAAGAGATGGATATTACATGGCACCAACACCATGGCCATGAGTAACTGTGATGACAGTTTTCCATCCTGAAGGAACCTGACAACCAACAACCTCAGCAAACTCATTTCACAGAGGATGGGACTAGTCCCAGACCCCAGCTGCACTGGATGAGGGATCAGTGCCCAATGCTTTGCCTCTCTCAGGAGCCACCTGCATGAGCAATGCATGGCGCTGGGAGGTTTACATTGGCACAGAGGCCAGCTGTCCTTGTCACAGCCTGGCTGTGAGCTGGCTTGGCTGCCACCTACAGGGTAAGGGTGCTGGAGCTGAACACCTGCTGTGAACATGCTCCTGGAGAGCCTCGGGTCTGCACCCCTCACTGCAAATGGGTGGGTCAGCTGCTGACAACAGCTGCTGTTTGCAACCACGAACAGTGTCAGGAGTTGGTCTTCAACCCTCACTTCTGACAACCACTCCTCCTGCACCAGGCAGAAACCTGAAAAAAAGTGCCCACTTACCTGAAAGCTTGTCTACTTTTCCAGCCTTACAGCTCCTCTAACTGAGGCCTCATCTTACTTCTTATCCTTGGACCATCATAAATACATAAGTATTCCTTCCCTACCCGGTTTAGATTTCCACCACATGCGCATCTGGCAGTTCTGATGTTACCAAACGTTTTGAAGTGAAAGATGCCAAGCACTGCCTCTGCAATATCCAGGGCAAAGAGGTTCTCTAGCTACTCCGCTCTCCCTTATCATGGAAACAATAAAGTGCTGCACATGCTAACTCCCAGTGAACACCCCTCCTTGCAAGCACCAATGCAAAAGGCAGAGAAAAAGAAATGAGGCAGGAAAATTGGGAGAGAGAAGGATTACCTGCATCTGTAGTTCTGCATCTGTCTGTAACATCTTGGTCTTAGCTTGAGCATCAAAGATGAAAGGATAAGAACAGAGTGTCACAGCATCCTGCAAGAAAGGCAGGCAAATTGGTTCCTATCTACAGCTTCCATAGCACTTCTTTTAAGTAAGAGTCATGAAAAACAATTTTCTTACCTGCATGATAGATGGTCTTACTTTCTGTGAAGGAAAAAGAAAAATATGAAAATCTTTTACTCTTTTGATTTTGTGTCTTGTATTTTTTTGGACAGACTAGTTCAAAGGTGATCCAAAGAAAATTTTTCTCATCTGGGACAACCCAGTTTTTTCCCTCAAAAAAAACCCCATGGGAACTTCCTTCTCAAGTGTGCTCATTTGAAAATGCACAAGTCTAATTCAAAACTTGAACATCAAACATTGCTAAGAGGACTAACTGGCACAGAAGACTGTGTTAGCCTGCCACAGGTGAAACTTTCTCTTATGAAGAAAAACAAGAAAACTACCCACAAGGCAGAGACCATACAAAACAACAGGAGAGACCATAAGGCCACAACATGACAATATAAGACCACTCTTGCAATGCAAATTACTCCTTTCATGAGCCATATTGATACATTTTTAACTATTTTTAACTATCACTGTTACATAAATTTGAGTCAGTATTTTATTGTTCTGCTCACTAAAAGTAAGCACAGAACAGCACTATTTAAATGATGGAACGCAGGGGATGGGGGACACGGCACACACAACATTTAGAAAGTCCATGAAAACACACACAAAAATTCTTGCTACAGTCAGGTTTTACTCTTGCAGCATCCATTGGTGGATATTTTTTTGTGTTTTCTCACACTTAGGATTCCTTTCCTTGCTGTAATTAAATAATGTCACTGGGTTCCTACACACCATATTCCAGCCCTCAGTTTAGTTATCTCCTTTCTTACAGATGGGAAAGTGAGGCATAAAAGAGGTGAAGGGTCTTACCCAAGATCACCCAGCAGGTTACTGGAAGAGCCAGGAATAGAACCCACATCTCTTGAGTCTTGGTTCAGTCCCCTAGCCAGAACGCCACACTGCCTCCTCTTACAGAGCAACATTTTAAGATCACTGGCTACATTATTCACAATACCTGCCTAAACAGCAGAAGTAAAGGGTAAAAATTATAATTTTAGAATACAGGATTTGGCCCCTGAGGTCTTGATTACATTAAAAGGATCCAGTCACTGAATTAATCCCCTTGTGCAAGGATTGAATGAAATTCACATGAATAATCACATAGATTGTTGCAAGTGTTAGTTAAATATTGTTAGCTCTAGCTCTTCTGACAGCCTTATTTTAAGTCAACTTTATCAAGCCACCAAGTACCCAAATCTGACAGACTTAACATATAGATGCTCCTATACTGAATACATTACACACTCATTAAGGATATTAAAAATACAGATCTACAACCAGAGAGACAAACATGGACAGCTATTTCATGACTATACACAAAACCTCTTACCATTCCAGCCTGATGCAAGAACCACATGAGATAATCCTCCTGAATGTCCACCAAGCTGGAAATCTCAGGGATATAAAACTTATCATATTCTACGTGTTTAACCTTCTGATTTACCTAGTGAAGAAAACAGATGGTTTTTAGATATGGGTATATTCAGCATTTTTCTTAGAATGCACAAGTTTGCTTTCATAAAATCAATTAGAGCAGCTTGCAACAATAGGACCCAGAAAGTCTTGCAAAAACACATCGTCCCTTATATTTTAATACGAACGAAGAAGAATCAAGATAAACCTCTGACTTATTTTAGCTCCCTCTCCTCCTCACCCAGACTATCCAGCACCAACACAGTGGGAGCAGAAAACATCAAGGGACAGGTATTTGTGATGCCACAGTGCACGCAGTCCGGTGGCTCAGCAGCAGCATTCTTTAGGGTAATTTTTTCCTAATGTTTGAGACAGGACTGAACAATCTTCAAGTACCTTAAATTCAGGAAAACCACTAACATCTTCCCCATGTGGTGTCTTGGTGGACAATGACACTACTTACAAGCCAGGGCCATGACCACTCTGCCCCTGCCAAGTGGCAAAGGGCAGACAAGACCGAATCATCTTGAGCCAACACGCACCCAGGCTTTCCTCTTACCTTGTGGAGTTTCTCCAGAAGTCTGAGAGCAGCTGTAATGTAGCTACTGAACAGGACTGGGATCAACAGTGTCTTTCTTCCACTGAGGAGGTAAACCACTGCGCCTTTATAGAGGTCCACGAGCCTGAGGAAATATCTTGGGCACACTTGAGACCACCAGTTATCTGGAAAGCAGGGGAACATCAATATAAATCCTGAATTAAAGGCCAGAGTAACCCCTACATAAGGGGCTACAGCTGAAAATATGGGAACACACCTAAAGATTGTTTAAAAAAACTTCCCTATATCTGTCCTAAGTGTAACAACAGGGAAGTGCGAAGAGTCAGCTCCATACCAGAAATTAAAAATCTCTTCCCTTTCCGCTCTCATATGACCACCCCAGTCATTACCCAGCCCTAATCCCTGATCAGTGTGAGAGCCTGAATTCAAGGTTTTTCCACCTTCAATTCAAGATACTGTTTCAAGTATCTTGTATTCAAGACACTGTGATCTTGTGGGCAAACCATTGTCTCTCATGAGTGATAAGAAAGCAGTTGCCTGGGCAATTCTCCATAGTACCACATACTTTTCTAGCAGGTGTCAAAGCGTGTCTCCTGGCATGTCTGCACTAAAGGTCTGAGCTCCCCCTCTTTAGAAAGGCTGACTTCTTTCTTGCCAAGGATGGGTAACCCTTACCTCTCCTCTGAAGGGACCCTGACTATTAGCTTCTTTGCTAGAACCAATTCACCTGCAAAGTAGGAGGTGGAGCCTGGGAAAACATCACGTCAGCTGTGAGAAACAAACACCAATTTATCCTCTCAAGTGTCAGCACAACAATAGATTCTGGCAGGCAAAAGTATGAGAATCCTTTACATTTCTGTATGCTAACAATCACAGTGGACTACTCTGAGTAGAGGAGGAAACTTGGTTCCAAAGCTTCTTTGAATAAAATAAATAAATCACTAAACCTCAAAATAAATTTCACTGGAGCAATGCTCCTGGAGGTCTGAATGTGTTACATAACATTTCACATGATAATATGAGATTTAGTATAAGACAACCTTAAGAAACAGAGTAAGATAACAAGAAAAGTAACAGGTCAGCAAACATGAGTAACAATCATTAAGCAGCATATGTTCTGCTTAGCTTAAAAGGAGCTCATAGGAAATAGTATCAGCAGAAATGAGAAGATTCAGAACTGGGAGAAGAGCTGGGGTGTTCAGCGTGGTCATGGACCAGCCAACAGGTTTTTCTGCACCTTATACAGGACAAAGTAACTTCATACTATATTTAGTATATTCTTTTATTTACCTTATACAGAACGGATGTTCTAATGTGGACAATATTTTAAGAGAATAAGATCATTTAATCTTCATGATATACAAAATCTATGTTCACATAGAAGCATGCAAATTTATCTGGAACTGAGTCTCTGAACGTAGTTAAACTAGATAAGGTAAATTAAATTAACCTCCCTAGTAAACATTTTTTGAAATGATATTTTACTTCTAAACTAAAACAATTCTTAACCTGAATTTTCTTTCTCATTTATTATCCACACCACCATAAAATTTATGGTTTATATTATTGTAACTAACTTCCTGTATCTTACCTGCATGGCACATTCTTCATTTCTTCATAGTTCATGTTTAAAATTCAAATTTTATGTTTATAATTCTTTTACATGGAAACATAGGTTTTGGGGGGAGGATTCCTTGAGTCCTTTTGGTTCCCAGATGCTTTTTAGAGGCAACTGCTTCATAACAACACTATATCATAAATAATACCCAATTATCATTGCAGCCATTGTAACAGAATAGAAAAATTAAACCAACACAAAAAAATGACTGAAAAACCTAAAGGCAACACTTTGTGTCCCAGCTGGATACTGAGAGTAATATGCATCTTAAATGCCAGCCTCTTACCAAGAACTTTGCTGGGGTTGGTATCTAGGCGCAGAATAGCCATTGCTAGAGGAAGCGTTAACGTGATATAATACTTGGAGTCTTGGAAGGGTGGGAATTCAGGGAGAATCAGATAGATCCTCATTGCCTCGACATCTGGAGGTGAGCTGGACAGCTGAGGAATCAAAAAACTTTCAAAGCTCTTCAGTATCTAGAGAAAAACAAGACAAAAGAAGACAACTTATCCTGGGTGATACAGCATCTACAACGCAGATGATGCGTAAGAACTGATGAAATAGAGCACACTCAGAATGGGTGGACTTAACAGCTTTTGCTGATGATCTCTTAAAAACACCCCATAGGACAGGACTAAACTCCGATTCTTCCAAAATGCATGAATGTTTGGACAGGTTTTTCCAGGGCTGGCTAAAGGTTAGTTAACCCCTCTCGTTAATGTTACACCCCTGTTTTAAAAGTCAAATCCAGAGTAAAAAAAAAAAGCTATAAAAATTATAGCTAAAAAATGGCATGGGGAACATACACAATTTTATCCCACAGCTCTGCACTCGTGAAAGAAATCCTCTGAGTTAGAATAAATTATACAACCATAAAGTAGTCAACTCCTGACAGGCAATAAATAGTTATTATTTACAAGTATAACATACACAGAACTAATTTCAGAAGCCATTTCAAATATTAAATGCCATGAGATAGAACTTTTTTAAAAACAAGTCTTAGAGACACATTCTGAGAAGGTGAAAATCAGCCCAGGTCAATGGAGAAGTATCCATTGATACCATGAAGGATCTGGCCTGCAGATTTGCAATACAACCCTTCCCCCAAAAAGCTGCTGTTACCTGCACGTTACAGAGGGACAAAGCCTTTATTTCCCCTCTGAATACCCAAAACCCCAGAAGTGCAATACCTGCTCTAGGAGAATGGAGTGCTGAGAGTTCATCAGCTTCTCAAACAGCACTCTGGTGGAGTTCAGATCAATCCCTGGGATCTTTGGACTCGTTTTAAAATGTTCATCGATTCTTTAAAAAAATCGCAGACAGACAGGCATAAGTTTAAGGAAGAGACACCATTACCTGTGTATTGGCATGGCCTGAGAGCAAGCAATGGGGAAATGACCTCTAGGGAATTAGTCAGACTAGAAACAAAGCAGAAGTTGGAATCTCCTTGCTAAAGACAAGATGGCCAACTCTCCCTTCTGAACTTCTCTGGGCCTTGGTGAGGGTTGGGATTCCTGCAGAGAAACACTTTATCGAAGTCTTTGATTCCCCAGGACTCCTTTACTGACTTAAGAGCCTGTCTAGACAGGCCAGACTGCTTAAAAACCTATAAAATATGTATCTATCATATGTATCAGGATCCTCTGCATTGTCTTCACATACACTACTTTTATAGCAAAACCGTTTAATCACACCCAGTAAGAAAGGAAAGGCTGATGCATAAGACGACATTGACTGCTACACAAGGGGACATCAGATGAGGGTTTTCGAAAGAAAATAAGGGAAGATATTCAGAGTAGCTTTTTGGCAATTTCAGTCTCCAATTTTCTAAAACTAAACAACAACCACAGCCAAAACACAGCACAGCTGAGAACAGTCTTCAAAAGGTCTTTAGTTGTAATGAACATGTGCTGTCCTTTCTGCTGTGCTTGAATGGCTGTAATTTACTCAGGCTACCTGTGTAAGAGGGATAATGGAAGGCAAGCCTGTGGAAGACAACAGTTTAACAGACAGATCTAGCAACACTGAATGTCCAGTCCAGCAGGTAAGTTACCTAGTCCAGCGTCTAGAGCATGATCCGCATCTGTAGCAGAGGCTCTCAGCACCATTGTATAGTCTGCAGTAAAGCTGCACATAAAACCTTGCACTTGCTAGTAAAAAAAGGTCATGGTCATTGGTACAACTCCATTGACCTCAAAGATTTCCCAAGTCTGTCACTACTCATCTGAGACTGTGCTGTATTAGACACTCTGAAGGAAAAGGTAGCTATTGAAGATGGGATGCATTTCTCAGTTTGCTGGTGTGACTACAACAACACGAGAAGCTAAATATAGCCTCCTGTAGTAGAATGGCTATTTCCATAACAGCACAGGCACCAGACTGGAAATAGCTCCTCAGAGTCACACTGTAGTACAGAGCACTTCAGGCTGTCATGTGCAGAAGTAGTATTGAAGCGTGCCCAGTCACACAGCCACGGAAAAGCTGCTTTTCCATCTAACCCTGTGTACCACAATGCTGTATTGCAAACAGGCCTATATGGCATTAGGACACTGGATGGATATACTAGGGTATTTCTACCAAGTGCACCGTGACATAAGGCTTCACATATACAGGTACATGGTTAAACACAGCCTCACTTCAGTGTATGGTGGCTTCAAATTTTATCATTCATTTGGTCAAAGATTTTCTGTAAAAGTTAAGTCCTGCACTAGCCAGGACATTACTAAAGTGGAAGGAGAACTGCATTGGGGTGATGAAGCCATAAACTCCACTCATTTCCACATTCAAAGGAGACGTGGGACTATTTACAGTGACTCAACAAGTGTTTTAAACCAACATGACACAACTCTCCTGATACAGTAACATGCTGCCTTGTCACAACTCTAGAGAAGAAACCATTGGACAAGCAGAAAAATGCAAGAATAATGAGTAAATTATTTTCGAGTTACTCTTGGAAAATATTACTCAAAGATTACTCAGAGTAACGAAGTTTTTCTTCACCTAGTTACAGGTCATTTACTCATCACATCACCATAAAAAATTTCTCCTCCTCTTCATCTTATGCTGTTACCTCCCCAACATTTACAGACACAGCCAACACAATCCTTCCCAACCCACAGCCTTTGACTCAGCTATGCATATTGCATACTTGTCACCACCTATGGTTGGTTACACCCATTTGAAATTCCTGCTTTTGTAAGCAGGAGCACAAAACCTTCCACAACCAACTGATGTCACCTAAAAGGAAAGTGCTTCCATGCTGCCCCAGATGCATTTTTCACGAGCAGCCTTTGTTGAAGCATACCTCCACACATAGCAGCCTCCACCAGCTAGCTCAGCTGGGTAAGAGACTATTCAGATACCTGGCATCACTCATTTCCCTTAATGTTGTATTCCTATCCTTCTCTTTTAAAGATGTTGATATTCATTTCATAGGGAAAAATAATAGTTGTGATGACTCCAAGGAATCTGTGCCACTTACAGTACACTCACCATGCACTTTCTTAGACCATTTGCCTTCCTTACCCAGCTCTGACCACCCACCTCTTTAGTGGACACTCTCTGCCCCCGTCTCCTGTCTGATCAGAAAAATCAAATCCCACTGCAGCATTGAGTGAAGTAAAGGGATTCCAGTCTGCCTCAAGGGAAAGCCACACTTCTGTAAGTTTGCCACTTACTTCTTCTCCAGGAAGCTTCCATTCCAGCAAGCAGCTGAGGACAGTATCTGAACAACATTACTGTTTGCAGCAGGAAGACAAAAGAAAACAGAGATAGAGGTTATGAAGAGATGTCCCAGCAAATCTCTTCAGCTCTCTTCCCTTCCTTCTATGGGGAACAATGTCAGGATCACCCCTTAGAGGCACAGAGGGTAAGCAGTTCATTCAGGATCATGTAACAACCCTCTTTGAAAGGAGGGATGTTAGCAGTGCCTCCTTTCCACCTATTCTGCCATTCTCATGGCAGGCACACAGGGGAAGGAATTTAATCAGCCTGTTCACAAGTTCTTGCTGCTTTTCAAGAACTCTAAGCACACAATGAAGGATAACTTTAAAATGCATTTCCCACCCTCCATTTGCAATGTTCTGAGGCAGCCTCAAATTCCTCTGGTTTTGCTCAGAAGCTCCAACCTGGCAGCCTTGTGACTGAGAGCTGTCCTCCCCTTGGAAATGACCAAGAACCACACTTGAAAAGGCTGCTAAATTTCAAGTGAAAGCATGGCACGGAAGCCAACAGAATTATTTAAATAAAACTTTCAACAAAAGGCTTGTCCAGTGCCACAATACCTACTTGACAGAATTAGAACTGTTCTTTTCTAAAAGCTTTTGCCTCCAGACATCTATAGTTTCATCATTTATTAAACAGGTGTAACGTGTTTCATTTATGGTCCGGAAATCATCAGCAGGCAAGGAATTCTGTGAGAAGATACAGATTTCAACAAAGACAAGGCTTGTAAAACAATTCCTTCTTATCCATAATCTGTTTTCTATATATAACTGATAGCTTTCTTAGTGTGGTCTCTGAACAGGTTTGGTTAGGAAGCTGTGGCATTACTAAGAAGTTCAAAAGGAAAGGCATGGAAAAGTATGGAAAAAACCAAGATCATCATCAAATACATTTTAAAAAGAGGAAAAGAAAAAACCAAAATACCATTTCCTTAAAAGTATCAAAGCCCTCTTAAATATTGCCATATATAACTACAGGCTTAATACATTTATTCTAGACTTATTTCCACGCCTCATAAGTGTATGTCAAGCAATTTTTGAAAGAAATAGGAAGACAGAAGCAGAAAAAAACAATTCAGCATTCAGCCCTCCATCCAGCATGTCTTGACAAAACCCGAGCATATGTGGTCCATGGCCCTACACTCTAATTACTTGGACCCCCGTGTCTCGGGAGGAAAGCAGCCCCTCACTTCCAATCTGCAAAGGAGATTGGACTCCTCTCCCTGCTGATCAAACTGAAATCAGTGTCTTCGCAATGGCTCTTTGATGTGCCTCTAAAGGAAGGCAACCTTCAGCCACTCCTAAAAAGTTGTATATCCCTGTAACAACTGTCATTGTTGGTAAGGTCTGTAAGGCAGAACTGACTTCAAAGCAACACTTCATTTTCAGGAGATATTACCATAAACAAAAGATGCATTGTGAAGGCTGGGACAGGGGAGCAGACTTCATTTGTTTTACCTCATATTTGGAGCAAAGCACAAATGTTTGGTCTCCTCCAGAGAAGATATGTTTAACAATATGATATTTACAGGCGTCTGTTGAAGAAAAAGACATGGTTGTGTTAGAGACTGATGAATGCAAGTTCCTACCGTGCATTTTCCCCCACATTTGCACTGCCAGTTTCTCAGGTTTTACACTACAAGGAGCACCTGGGTCCCTTGAAGGCCAGGCTGAAATCAGTTGGAACTCAAGCACTGCAGCACTTCCTTGAGAGATATACAGGGCCTGGCAGGAGGGAAAACTTGTAATTTTTAAACTGTAATGGGGGTTTTAAAGTGAAACCAAAGCCCTTGGAAATCAGTATTAGTACAGCTTCATGAAGGCTCAAGATCGTCAAATGTTGAGCTCTGCCATAAAAAGAGAAAAGGAGAGGGCACACATTAACAGAGAGAGCAAAAGGTCACCCAGTAATTTCCACAGTGCATTTGGGTCATGAGGATGGGTTTCTTTTGCCATTTCAAGAACTTTCGCAGAACAAAGTCAAGATGTCTTTAGACAGCCATGGGTGAAATGAAATTATTTATGTCCATTTGCAACTCCAAATCACGCATAGTACGTACCAGGTTTCCCTGAGAGTTGCCCATTGTGAGCTGCCCAGTGACCCTTGACAGGAGAGGGACACTTAACATTGCAAGTGTGCCCCGTTCCCAGCTGGCCTCTTGTTCCACAGCCAAATGCATAGATCATTCCTGAAGAAGGCACAAAGGCTAAAGTGTGATGTCTGTAACAGAGACAGGTACAAAGTTCGGGCCTTGTTTAACAATTCAAAAAAAAAAAAAACCACAAATGCAGCCTAAAACGTATTCTCGGTTCCCCTAGGCCAGAAGCTGGTGCAAAGCAGCATCCTTACACGAGCGCCAGTGCTCAGGTTTTGCCACCTGATGGCACCAGTTTATGGGATAGAGCTCTTTAGGTGGAAGTGACAAAGAGCAGCTTGTGCTAGCGTTGGGCTGGTATCAGGCTTACACACAGAATTAGCTTAGTCATTTGCTAAGCCTGTACATACCAAAAGGCAACAACACAGCACCAGCGTTACTAACTCTCTTTTCATGAAAGAGGCTGGAAACTTGTGACCAAAGGGGCTGCTGCTCTGAAGTCTTGCTGAATTATTAAGATGGAAAGGTAACTTTTACCAGGTTATAGCACAAGGAACAACCCCAATTAAAAAACAACCTCCTTTAGAGAGCCTTAAAATACTCATGGGAAGTAAAATTTAAATTAACTTAGTTTTGAAACTTAGTTTTGACATGTAGGATGCAGAAGCAAGACTATTCCCCCGGTTTACAAGACTCAGTGTCAGCATTAGCCTCCACCAAAGAAAATTTCTGACAGCACACAGGACTCACCTGCCACAAGCAATCTGGGATACTTCACTGCCCATTAGCTCAAGAACTCTTCGGGGGTTCACTTCATCATTCATGGAGTCATGTCCCAGTTGCCCACAGGAACCTGCACCGAACGTGAACACCCCTCCACTCTGTTAGCAAATCAAACAGCATATTCTCCATTTAGGGACCCATAACCCAGCAGTATCTTTCTGACTCCAGTTTCAGCACAAGCCCAAGCTTAGGCAGAGATTGCTGGGGATTTCCAAAGGATTCAGAAAAGAAACTAGGGTTCTGCTAATGCAGCTTCCAAATAGCTACCTTGCCACCCATCAGACTAACAGAATTATCTTTAGGTATTTCTGTATTAGACAAGCTTCCCCCCACCATCACCAGATGAGTCTGAAATCCCAGCAGGTTTAAACGTGGCTGAATAGCACCCATTTCCACAATATTTTACACTTGTATCTGTCAGCTGCTGATCAAAAAGACTGTGACCTTTTTCTTTGAAAAAGAGCTTCTATAGAACTAATCTTCTACAATGGTGTTTTTCCCACAGGAATCCCAAAGCCAGCTGTTTAATTCATTTTATAGTGGAAAACACTGTGGCACCAAACAAGGATGCAACACCTAGGAAGTGGCAGAGGCAAGAACTGAGCAATGATCTTCCAAATCCTAGCTCTGTCCTCTGTCCACTAAACTATACACCACTTGGAAACAGCAGGTTTGGAATGGAAAACCTCTTGTAAATGCTGTGAGTGACTGCTAATGTTTCATTTAAACACCCATTCATTTTGACTTGCATTTTATTCTGATGCACAATATCACTCTCTTTATCTTCCAACAAAACGCTATTTTCCCCCCTTTGGATGTATGTTTGTTAATTTTTTTGTTCAAAGCTAATTTCTTTGAGCAATTCACCTGAGTTTTACTATTTATTGTCATGGATTACTAACATCTTCATCTTCAAAAACAGCAATGGATCATGCTGGCAATGAATCTCAGAATAAATTATAGTAAGACTATACTTTCCATTTGGTTTCTTTTACTGGGGTTGGATGGAATATGGTAAGTCAATCTGTTCTTTTCTACCATTACCCAGGAAACTCCTGTGAAACCATCAGGCAGGCGAGACAGCAGCCAGGGTTCCCAGGTTAGCATCTTTACCTTTGTCAGAACTGCTGTGTGTTCCTCTCCACAGCTGATGTAAACAACCTTCTGAGACCGCAACAGCTTCACATGACAAGGGGATTCCCGGTCTGCATTGAAGACAGAAAATAAAGGAGCTGTTTCATAAACACAAACTTATACGTCTGAGAAAGCCACTGGCAGTCTGATTTTCAGATGTGGTCTATGTGTACAATGGAAGCTTTAACAACTGTGGGGGAAAAAAACAAGTCCTTGAGTACTTCACTGCTGCTTTCCCCCTCCAATTGTTAAAAGATTTGTCCTGGCTCAAAAAAAATCGTCCAGAGCAAGAATGCAAGTATTGAGAATCTTGTATAAACTCAACATGCACTTGCAGTTTGGGAGGTATGATGAGTGCAGTCTAGCCCACCTTCAGCTTCATGCTCCATTCCAGACTCCTCACTGATGACTGCAAACATTTGTTTCCAAAACCTTGCTTAGACCTTTTCCATACAGAACAATCCTAACACGTGGGAGACACTAGCACAACACACATGACAAGCTGAATCCCAACGTGTATTTAAATGCCTAGCCTTCCTTCTGTTGTCATCCTTTAAGAAGATCCTCCTACTTGCAAAGGCTAATCACTGCCAACTGTTAAATGATGCTTTTCCCCTTCACTCTGACATTCTAATCATTAAAAGTGGGTCTCCCGAGGATGAATACACTAAGCAAAGTTACATGTTTTACTGATGTAAAAATAAAATAAAACCTAAGCATTTCAAGGAGCAGTAGGCACCCCAAACCAGTTAGATATTAAGGGGAGCAGCTGCTTACTTCATACCAACAAAAAATCAGGTTCCTACCTATAGAAGTTGTCCATTTTTTAAGACTCTCACCCAAGGATTTGACAGGTGCTTTTTTCTGGGTAGTGAAAGGAAAATGGTCACATTTTCATGGAATTAGAAATGAGAGCAGATTTTTCATTTACTTTGTTCTCTATTTTAGCACTCTGATCTTTATTTTAACAGGAATTACACTTCTTATCTCTACAGCATAATTGTTTAAATAACAGTGCTGCAGAATACTCATGTTTGTAGACTTTGCTGTTCATGTTCACCAAGTATAATTCACACAGTCTTACCATGACTCACTCACCATAAATACCATGTATTTACTACAGTGCCATGTATTAAGGGCTAAGAAGAGTATGATCCCTGGCCAACACAGCCCCACAAGCAGATGCTCCTTACATGTTCATTTAAGATTAGCCCCATGTCAAAGCAAGCCTCTCATATATAAACTGTAGCTTTGTTAAATTAGAAGCATTTATCTGCCAGTCTACATGGAAAGAACATGGCTGCTATTATACTAGATCAGCTCTAGCTTACATACAGTACAAGAGAATAGACCTGGAGTATTTTTGAGAGAACAAAAGATATGTTACAAGTCTTATAACTGTGTTTCATATTTCTAAAAGGGTAAAGCAAGATGAAATGACGCATACAACATATGAGCCTCCTTTGCTAAACCACAGGCTGGTTTTGAGTAATTGATTTAAATACGTTTCAGTTGGTAGGCTGGGTTGTCAAAGTGCATCATTCCATTATAGGTACACAAAATGTGAGGTAACACTTTTCTCTTGCAAAATACAGTGTTTATATGCTACGACATTATGCAACATAACATTTACAAATACATACATCTCATGTACTCACCCATGCAAAATAAATTATCCGTGCATGCTAGGTATCACATCCACACTCAGTAACTTGCCTAGATACTTAGAGATACGTGGCAACTATGCAGAAAATGATGAAGTGGTTGATTTGAAGGTCCAAGGAAAATCTTTCACTCGCTTTTGCAAAAAGTTAAGAATGTGTTAACAACAAGCAGAGGAGATGTGGGCTTTTCAGACTAGTGGTAATGTCATATCCACTCTTCAGCCTCATTTATAAACCTATCTTCAAGTCTGTTGATGGCTAGGCTTCACTGAACACGGCCACCTGAAAAAAACTACCATTCGCCCTGTGTGTCTGGAAAACTGTACAACAAAGTAGACAACATTTTACAATACTGAGATACTCTCTGCTGCCATCATTTTGTAGCATACAGATGCTCACCAGTCAAAAATTTGCTGGCAAACAAGGGGATGAGGTCATCCTGCTGTTCTGCAGGGACAGCCTTTGCTCCACACCATGGGCACATATGGACACATGGACAAAGCATTTTTGAGAAGAGGAAGAAAGAATATGAGCGCTTCCTTCAATGCCTGTGTGCTGACACATTTGAAAGATCTTTTCTTTTGACCTTCCACACTTCCACTAACAACCACAACGGGAAAAAAAGTGTTTCTGTTCCTACTAAGTATGAAAAGCCTGTAGAGTCCATCAGAGACTGTTCCTCTGCCCTCTCCTCCCAAGAGGAGTTGCTGAGGGTTACATATCCATAAAAACATACTGTCAATGCAAAAAGAGACACTAGGCCATAAAAGTCCATCCTTCTTTCATCTAGGAGCATAAATTTAATACCTCGTTCATCACTTAGTCCCAGCTGTCCTGAGCTGTTCTTTCCCCAGCCAAACACAGCTCCTGAGAGAGAGAGGGCAAAACTGTGGGCTCCACCTGCAGCAACCTGAGCCAAAGGGATCCCATCAAGAGACTTGACACGTTGTGGACTGGCTTGGGAGGGACATTCTTTGCCCAAGCCCAGCTGACCATAACTGTTCTGCCCCCATGTGAAGAACTGGCCATCTGAAACAAGGAAAGAAAGAGAACAGTGAGTAAAAGCTGGTCAACAGAAAAGCAAGTTTGTCAAAATGAACAAGAATGGGTGCTGGGGGCTTTGCTCCCACCAAAGCCTTATGATGGAAAAATCAAGGAAGATATTCTTTGCTAAAATAAAGTTCTGGTCTGAAGTCACCAGGAAAATAAACAGACGTGCAACTAAGTGCAAAATACAACATCAGACTGCTGTAACTTAAACAGCGTAACGAAGAATGGTCCGCACGTTGCATACAGACGACTAATAGCCAAGGATAATTTCAACACAAAGAAATTAATTACACACATTTTTCTACATCAAGATGGAAAGCTTTTAAGTGTTCCTGCCATCATTCACCAGTGAGACAGTGGGTGGCCTGTGTGTAACGTTTTCCTTCTTGACACTATTGGCAAAGCTCTTCTTCAATATTCATGGTACCTGATCCATTTCATAGCCTCCCATTTGTCCTGAAATCAGTTGGGACAGGGACGTCCTAGGTTTATTACGCAGAAATATGCAATCTTGGACACTGTGCAAAATAACAGCACAAATCTTGGTAATAAATAATGAATGTTACAGTACCTGCTGCCAAAGCCAGGCAATGCCAATTTCCACAGGAAACCTGCAGTATTGTCTGTTGGTTCAATTTCTTTATCAACCTGAAGAAGATGACACTGTTTTAGAATAAGTGTCCACAAATACAGTATCACCTTAGGTCGAAATTATGATTTCCATTCAGATATTCGTTCCACACATACATGTAACCTATGCTTTTGAGACTGAGGAACGGAGTCTTAAAGGTGATACAGATCCATACATAACATGCAAATCTGTGGAGTCCTGTCAACACTTGACTACTAACTCCCAACTACGTTTCCTGCTATAATGCCGAATCCAGCCATCTGGAAATGGTGAAAATAGTTGGTTCTTGGTGTCTCTCTCAATACTCTTTTTCAGGCATCGACATTTTTCATGCTGTCAGGGGCCTAGCAGTTCCTATGAGTTACAGCACCAAAACCTCTTCAGTGCTTTGTACAGAGAATAGCATGTCAAAGGTTCAAGTTATTTCACAAAAATGTTATTTTTAAATGGTGCTATCACATTGACATGTGAGCCTGTCCTCTTATATCGGAGCCACCTACAAGTTAAGGACTGTCTTCCTACAGAGCGAGCCCTTCAGCTCAAACATTAATGTTTGTGACTGAAACTCTTCCTTTAAATACTGTTTCAACAATGACAGCCACCCTACACAGACGTACCAAACTTTTGCTCTGCACTGGATCTGCAGTGGCAGATCAAATAAGAGACAGACTACATCTGTTATTATTGTAGCATGAAACAACACCATGAAGTACAAAGGGACCAGTTATCCTTATTATGGTAATAAGCTGAGACCTATCATCTCTGAACTGCTTTGGATGGAGGACTCTTGGTGTCTGCCACTGGCCCCTCCCACTGCCACCATCTACATGTCCTTGCACTTAACCCTATTAGTGCTCTGACACGGGTAAGCTGCATTAAATAAGTTAAGAAAACTGAGCACTACCCTAAAGTTTCTGAGCAACATTCACTATTCAGAATTGTAGTAGGCTGGTTTAGTAGCTTTGCTGCTAAGGGGCAACACTGCAAAACAGTTTCAGAGCTGAAGTGCCAGTTCACGCAGCCGTATATTTTTTTCTTGTTCTTGAAATGTATCTTCTATCTCAGAGGACTTCCTAGGAACTGGAACAGAGATAGGTATCACACACAGCATTTCTATTTTTGGGTCCTCCCTCGTGCACCTCCTTGCTCTGTACAAAACACGGTGGCATTTTTCATTGAGGAAGCCGAGCACGCTCCTGTTTTCTCTTCCATGCCCCAAGCACCCATGGGCAGAAGGCCCATCCTGCCCACACCTCCTGAGGACTTGTCTGAGTCCCAGGGGGGCTCAGGGAGCACCAGTACAGTATGGAAATGGAGGAGGAATCACCCTTACATCCCTACATGAGAAGTGCTTCATTACTGCCCCTCCGAGAGAAAGCAACGCTCCGACCAACTCCAGCCTGGAAGGCGAGCAACCCTCGATGCATCACCTCCAAGAAGGTGCCTTAAGGAAACCTGAACCTGTTAAAAATTTACCTTGGTACTGTCACTGCGTCTTCTATAGTGGTGAGGCCCAACTGCCCATCGCTGCCGGCGCCCCAGGAGAAGAGCTGGCCCTGGTCGCTGAGCGCCACGCTGTGAGACTCTCCGCAGGCCACGTGCACAATGTGCTGCCCGGCCAGGGCTCCAATTTGCTCTGAGGAAAACAGAAAGCCTCTCCGGTCACAGGATTCATCTCACCGTGACATGCAGACATCAGGTCTGGGCAAATCTGTATGCAAAGCCATTCGGATGGGTGCACTGACCCCCAATCTAGTTTGAAAACACTTCCTACAAGAGGAAAGCGCCAGGTTTTACTGAAACCATGTAGCTGCTGAGCTCTTCTGAAAGCCTGGTCTGCAAATCATAGGAGAAAGGCAGGTACATGCCCCCAAGCACAATGATGGTCTACACACAGACACAGCCTCTCAGATACAGGGAAACCTATCAGGTTATTTAGGAACAACCAGATTTCCCAGACTTGAGGTTTTCTCACTCAGTTTTGATGTGGGGATCAGCCAGGACCCAGAAGTTGGCAGACCCTGTAAAACCCATTTGACCTTCCACAGCTCTCATGCCCAATGAAGATGAATCATCCACAAAGCTAATCAACCCATCAGCCCCTTGCTTTATTGCTTGATGCATGAAAGCATATGTGGTACGACATCCCCTGTGCTAAGCTTGAGACAGGTTTGAACCTATCAACCTATTACTGCCACTGTCAGACACTCATAAAAACATCCCATAAAAAGGAAGCAAAGTAAGAAGGCCTTGCAGAGGGATAAAAGAGAGAAAAAAAAAAATCACTCAGTCCTCTGGGAGATCACCCACAAGTGACTTTTCATCATTACATCATGTTAGGCAACTGAAGTAGGTTTGACAAGTACTCTTACAACATCAAAAACCAAATCTTATTCATTACGCAGAGTTTTTACAAATGGACATGAAAAAGTCGTTTTACAATAAAACATTGGAAATGCCACACATCTGATGGAAAAACTCGCCACAAGCCAGACAGAAGCAAAGTTGGTTTTCTTTTTTCTTCCCTGAATAAATACAAATGTTTCAGGTGGATGAAGAAAGATTGCACCCTGTAAGCTACAAGGCAGTGATCAGTTTTATTTAAGTCCCGCTTGCATGCGACATGGGAGGGAAGGGTAGTTACATGTCATTCTATGAAAATGATATCCCACATCAAGGACATCCAAAAATCATTAACATACTTAGCACCAAAACCTGCATACCGATCAATCTAAATGTCTTAAATTAATTTAAAAGGAAGGCACCCCTAGGAGGGCTTGCCTTCTAAGTCTGGGAGTCAGAAAATGAGGAGAAGAATCCCTAATGGATGCTATGGAAGAGAAAGGTGACAATTATTTAAGTAAGTATTCTAACAGAGGAAAATGCTACCTGAACATGTGCTTCCTTTCACTCGAAATAATTAATGGCAATGGAGGTGCAGTTTACAAGTAATAAGCACACAAACATCTAGGAGGGCTTGAGACTGGGTCTACCTGCTGTCCAGCCATTGTTTAGCCCTGCCATCTAATAATGCCCTTTGCCCTGCAGCTCCTTCCAGCAGGACCAATTTCACCCAGTCCCACTGCCAAACCTATGCAAAGACACAAGACAGGTTTAGTAATCAGTGTCTCAAAGGTGTTACAGGAAAACATCTGGTGCCAAATTTGCCTCGAACCTTTCCTCTGGTAACACACAGCAGACAAAACCATGCTTTTTTACTAAATTTCCTGTCTGGATGCAAACACACAGGGTAGCATTGCTTCTGTGTGCATTGTGGAATCTATCTGCTCACAGCTGCAGGACCAGAAATATCATCACTATGTTCAATCTCTTTCAAAAAGCAGGAAAAAACCCCACCAAAACAAGAAACCACTACATGATCCAGATCCCCTGGATTTCTCTGAACTCAGTGGCCTTTCTTTTCAAACATAAATCCACTTGTCCTGAACTTCAGCACAGGGTTACAGTGACCAGAGAGAGACCTTGGTGCTCACTGCAGCATGCCTGTTAATCATAAACCCTGTAACAGCTGAGAATTCAGATGCACAACCTGGTTGCAAGGACAGTCTGTATAGATCTTCCTCTTTTAGCCTCTTCTTGGTGGGTGAGAAGTCAGCCAGGAGCCCTTGGTTGCTCAGGAAGAGGAAGAGAGGTGGCAGGGCTTACGTTTGTTGGAAGCAGCTGTGGAAGTGAGCAAGTTGCAGACGAGGAGGTATGGCTGCTGCATGGAATAGGTAAGGTTGAGAGCCGCTCACAGGTGGGATGACAGTGGCAGGAGAATGGTTAGTTCCCCCTGCCTTCCTCCTCTTTGAAAGAGGAGAGAAACAAGTAAAAAAAAGAACTTAAACAGCAGTAACTCCAGGAGGTTCCACTAAGCAGGCTGTTCAGAGAGGATCTGAGACAGTTTTGTCCCCCTGTTTGGGCATGGAGCTGAGGCTCACCACGCAGCTATTGCAACACTTCCCAAGCGCTGTGGTCTGGGACAGTCCTGCTTTGCATTCATCACATTTTCTCTACAACCCCAAAGCAGAGCCACGTGCTGTAAAAGATGTAGTAGAGGCATGGCAGCCGTGCTTGTAGGCATGGCAGCCGTGCTTGTAGGCATCAGTCCTGCCAAAGCCTGGGAGGACGTGCGGGGAAACAAGTGTGCTGAGGGATCTGTGGGGAGGGATGGAGCCATCTGGGGGACAGTGAGGCCCTTGCAGAGTCAGGCCTTCGGTGCCAGCCTGCAGCAGCTGACTTTAAACTGGAAAAACAATAAAGGAAGGATTAGGACACAGTTCATGTTTCAGCACCTACTGTAAATGTTATTTGTAAAAAGAGTCAGATTATTAAACTGGCCACCCCCTGCAGAGTCAGGTATGTTCATTTGTACCCATCCCTTTCCCTCCTTTGATCGCTCACAGGATCTGACCAACCTATTTGAGGTTGTTATGCCTTCACTAGTGACTGCAGCAACATCCAGCAACATGGACTTGCGTTATGGTGTGTACATCTCAGCTGAATTG
The DNA here is from genome assembly GCF_026419915.1 of Harpia harpyja. NCBI lineage: Eukaryota > Metazoa > Chordata > Aves > Accipitriformes > Accipitridae > Harpia > Harpia harpyja. Next base: position 39,149,175 of record NC_068941.1, read on the forward strand.
GTGCAATTTGAGCTTCAGGATGATTTTAGGTTTCAGAATTAGAAGGCTGGATTTTAAAATTACTTCATTCAGAAACAGTATGTATACGGTTGAATGAGAAATAAAATCAAAGGAAGTGCTTTCCCTTAGATATCTTAAATATGCATGTGTTGTGTTGAATTGGTTGGCTGAGGGCTCTGAATATGCCAGATATTTATTGTGGGCTGTTTTAAAATTTGCGTGGTCTGGATCATGAGAACTGACTTCTACCAATACTCTCTGAGACTGCAGGATTAGGAGATCCTAAACTGAGGAGAGATAAGGCTCTTTAGGAGAGCCTAAAACAGTAGAAATCTGGTTTCTTGTCAGTAAAGAAATTTATAGTCCAAGCCTGAAACAGCTGTAATGTGTTGTCAGATGTAACTCTGAAGTGCTGTCTCCTAAGAACACATGTATTATTACAACCACCAGACTTCTCTCTTGATTTCACTTTGAGGGGTGAAAACAAGAGTGAGCCCAGGGAAGCAAGATACTGGTTTTTTTAGAATCGGTACAGCCTGTTTTACTGAGGACATGAGGGACCATTTTAATGTCCCTTGTCTTGAAGGGCAGAGCTGCCATCGACCTTTGTCACAGCTCTCAAGATTGCTGTGGCTTTGCTTGGGATTTCTCAGGCAGAAGAAATACGGCTTTGTCCTGTGTAGTACCAGCACATCAAATCATAGAATCATTTCGGTTGGAAAAGACCTTCAAGATCATCGAGTCCAACCATTAACCATGCCCCCTAAACCATGCCCTGGAGTACCCTGTCCACTCGCTTCCAGGGATGGTGAATCAACCACTTCCCTGGGCAGCCCATTCCAATGTTTGACAACCCTCTCAGTAAAAAAATTTTTCCTAATATCTAACCTAAATCTCCCTTGCCCCAACTTGAGGCCAGTATCTACGCACCCATCTCCCTGATTCCTCCTTCCACCTCTGACGTCCATCCTCAGCACGTCACCCCAAGGTCTAGCACATCTTGCCCACGCTGGAGTTGGTGTCCTGGAGCCATGGCATTTGCCAGAGCATGCATGGTGGACCTTGGGGGTTGCTCAGCAGTCACGGCCCAGCCGCAGCTTCTGTGCTGCCAGTGGCCAGCAACCCTGGCCGAGCGACCACCTTTACAGCTCTCTGCAGTAACCTGAAGAGGAAAACAGGCTCTCTCTCTCCTGGGTTTCCTGAACATACATTTTTCCTGTGTTTCTTTCACAAGTCTTGGTGCCTTCCCTCTTTGAAAGAGCTGCCCTTACTTGTTTACCTCCATGGTCTGAAGGTGGATTCTTCCCACTGCCAGCTGATGCTTGTCAGACTGAAGCCTTCCCTGCCTGCCCAGTCCTTTCCCAGAGCCTTCTCTGGCTGGCTGTGCCCATGCCAGTCTGCCTATGGCTCCTCAGACAAGTGCTCAGAGAGGCTGTGTCCCCTAGACAAAAGGCAGCGATGTGGGGAAGTAAAAGGCTTTCTATGGCTATGTCTGAGGAAGGGGGTTGATCTCTCAGGGTAGGTGTCTGCTTTCACAGCTGTGAGGGGGAGTAGCTGGCAAAGCGTATGCGAAGTGACACCCCGGGCTGTCACTGCGGCCTCTCACTTCTTGCTCTTACATTCCTGCCTTGACACGACCACAGGCAGCTTTACAAAGTGAAGGCAGTGCTAATAACTAAACCAGCCTCTCTCAGATTTAAGCCTGTAAGCAGCCATGCTAAATAAATTAATGAGCAGTACTGTACGTGTTGTGCAAGGAAGCAGTCAAGTCGATAAGCATCATTAGCGTTTGTGGATGAAAGGAGACCGCAGAATCATTGTGTCTGTTACTTGGAGGTTCTCAGCCTTGACCTATGGACAGTGTTCCCACCCATGTGACCAACAGTGTTCCTGGGAATGTCACCTGCTTTGGTCTGTCCTCTGTCCTTTACCGTCTTCCCCCCTCTACTTTTTGTTCAGTAAGTCTACTCTGTGTTTACATTTCCTCCTTTGTAACCAAATTATCAGAGCCTTATCAGCTTCAGTGCTGCTGTCATCAGTCTCTCTGATCAGGCTACTCTTGGTACTACTCTGCTTTCTGCTGCAAGCATAGCAGCAGTTCATGAAGTTCATGAAAGGAAGACCTCAAGATTGGCGAATTGGACTTGTAAAACCCAGCCTCCTCGATGGACATAGTAAACGTCATTTGTCGAAAGTCAGAGGTTACATACCGATATAAACATTCACTTGCTCCATACTTCAAAGCTTTTGCCCGATACTAAGAGAAGTTTGAGAATAAGGTGGGCTGCCATACATGGGTAAGAAGAGCAGGCAGAAAGCGAGGGTAGCTGTCGTACAGCAGGGATGTGGTCTCCCCATGGGGTTTGCTCCTGTAGTCTTGTGCTGTGCAGGTGCAGGGCATGATGTTTCCCACACCCTCATGTGCAGTAGTCTCACATAGTCTGAACGCAAGACACAACAAGCATGTAATGCCTTCTCAGAGAGGCTCGGCAAGGAGGAGGAGGGTAGTGGTGGTGAAATTGTGGGGCTGGTGTCGGGCAGGGCAGTTCCAACTGCCTACGTGTTGTGTGTGTCATATGCCTGGCCATGCCAGAGACTGTCTGCGGTCACAAAGGTGCGTTCCTGAAACCATCCTTCATTCCTCAGCTCCTCCCTGTGAGCTGTCCTCTGGTGTTACTGCTGACAAACCACAGCCTGCAGAGGTGGTGTGAGTGAAGCCACAGGAGCAGTTTTAGCTGCCTGGGTTAGATCATGTTTTCAAAAGCACCTGATAGCTTCAGAAAGTCTGTATTTTGCTGAAGTGGTTTATAGAGTCTGGTTTCTTCCTCCCAGTCCCAGACTCCAGATGTTGTCCATGGCAGCTGTGAGCACGAGACACCTAGGTGATCAGAGTTGAAAGTGCAGACGGAAATCAGAGGCTCATTCTTGGGGGCTTTAAAGGAGAGAGGAAGAGGCAAAAAGGCCCTGACAAACAGCATGATTTTCCCTTCCCCAGTTAGAAGTTTCCAAGGGGCAGAATCCCACTTCCACTGGAGATGATGTTTCCTGGAAAAGTTGGTGAGTGTACTCATGCTGCTAATAGTGGTAAAAGCATTGAATAGCTAAGACATTGTTGAAGTTATACTGACAAAATAAGGAGAAACCTTCATAAGGGGAGGGAGAAATCTTGGGTGTACTTCGCTCTTGGCGCACTTTCGATAGCAAGCATTTCAGTTGCTGCACTTTGTTTTTATCTTTTCCTCTTTCCAGTTTCATTAAAACACTCAGACATGTTTTAATGCTCAGCTGGCTTCATTAGGACTGAAATCATGAAGCTCATCACAGCCTAGAAATATAGCCAGGATGTCCAAATGCAGAAACATCTCCAGGATGTGCCAGTGGAGACTGGGGAATCAGCAGTCAGCTGAAGTTTCCTACTTAAGGTATAAAAACTCTTGTCAGGGAGTTTGGTGATCCACTATTGTTTACTTGCTTTTTGTACCGTGGTTTAATGAAATGCTGGTGACTGATAAGTTTGGGCCATAGTGTTTTTCTCATTTTCTTATAGTACCCATTGAAGGCAGTAGCAGGTTTTTCATGGCGTTTTTCGCTGTTAGATCAGGCTTCCGTAAGTGCTAATGCTGTTAGTGTCACCTCGTTAGAGAGTTTAATGTGTAGGCGTAATTCATCTCCAAAAGGAGAGAACTCAGCTCCCTTCCTGTAAGAATTAAGGCTTTTCAGTACGCAGAGAACAGAAAGACCATATGGGTGAAGTTTAGGTTGCTATTGGTGTCTGATTAAATATTCAGCTGCCTTGTGCATTAAAATGTTGTATCTCACACTCCTGATTTTTAGATCTTTGTTGCACAATGCTCAGGCATCCTCAGTGTGGATGTGGACTATATTAACAAGCATGGCAATACAAAGAAATTGGCTCATCTGTCCTCAGACTTGCCAGCTGCTAGCATTTAACCCAGAGGAATTTCTTGCCAACAGTTGTTTCTCCCTTCCCATGTTTCTACCACTACCTCTTTCTTATCCGGGCAAGCTAGTAAGACACCTATCTTAGGGAGTCTGTGAGCACTTTCCCAGCAGACAGCAACAACCAAGATGAGCAAATGCTCTGAGTTGCTTATTGTCAAGCTGGGAAGGCAATGAGGAGTTTTGGCCAGGTGTCCAAGCAGACTGAAATCACTTGAAACTCTTCCAAGCCACAGCTTCTTCTCACCAGTGAAGAAATCCAGATTTTGCCACTGAAGGTGTAACCTCAGAGCTGATAGCTTCTCTATGTCGTTTTCAGACAGTAGAAGCCATCTGGTGCTGTTTGTGTACATCCTGGCACACATATGGCTGAAGGATTCTGCCACGTCCTCTAGCAAATGCCTGTCTTGCGAGCAGCTGGAAGCTATACATAAAGAGGTGTACCAACTCTCTGACAAACTTACTAGGAGTAGGAAAGCTAATTAATCATTCATTGCCTGTGCATTCTAATCAGTGCCATATAACTGAGCGCTTTGTGCTTCCCACAGTTGCAGACACTGAAGATCTTGTAGAGCTTCCCAACACTGTGGGGACAAAGTATAAGCCCTATTTTATAAATAGTGAAGCTATGGACCGAAGGTGAGTTTTTCAAGGGGTTTCATCCTTGGCCCAGCTTTACTGCCATTTCCAAACCTTCAAGCTAAATGCACTGTCAGAAAGCTGAGTTACAGAAACATATAGCACCTGTCTTCAACTTTTGCTGGATTGTCCCTGTGAACCACAGGCAGGCAAGAAAACACAAGAGCACTCCTGGGAACCAGGCCTGTCACCATTCAGAGAAGGGCTGTCCTGAAGGCCTCTTGCCTGGACCTCATTCTTTGGTCCAACGTGTATTTTATGAAGAGAGCTAACAAGGTTAAGACCAAAAGAAGTCAAACCTTGATATGTCTGTTTATGTTGAGATCCATGAGTTAAAGCAGACAGAAGAGAGCAATGAAAATCAGAACTCCACCAGATACAAAGAACTGATAAACTACTTGCAAGCATTGTTGCTGTTTTGAGACAGCTGATGGCTTCAGAAATAAAAGACTCGGTCAGCATGTACTTCTTGGAAATTGGGGAGTTTGGTTTGTTTTTTTGAAAGTGTTATGACATGTTAAAACACTGTATTGCATAAGTCCTTCAGCCCTTCCCTCTTGCTTTCAGGGTTTTGTTCTGCTTAGCTTTGTATATAATCATGCCTATTAAGCTCTATTTGATTGGTTTTATTCATCAGTTACTGAAGACAATACTAAGAATAAACTTCACCCTTCATCCCAAACCAGTGCTGCATCTTTTCCAAGGAATGAATAATGGTGTCGTGATGCTCTGGAAATTAAAACAAATGTATACCAACCACTAAAACCCCTCATATTTTGATGTGAGGAAGGGGTGGGAGGTCAACAAAGAAGTAATTGTCAGATGTTTTTATAATACTACCCATGTTAGCAAGGAGATGGTACATTTGGTGGCTTGGCAAGTCTGACAGTGAACTGGGACCCTTGTTGGACTCCCTGGGCAGTCTGTGCCCCCATAGGAAGGCTGGCTTTTTTCCATCTCTGGAAAGAGATGTGTATGAGCATGTAAAACTTAAAACTGTTTCACATTTACATTTTTTCATGAATTCACAGGCAAGCTGTGACTGACAGGGTCTTAGGAACATATTATGGCAAGATAGGCCGTATGCATACATTTCTAAAGGCATAGATCTTCAGCACCAAGACATGCATGTTTTTTCTGTCTGTGGTCATCCAGCAAGTCCAGGTGAGGCTGTACTCTGCTTCTTGGGTGAGCAGTGCAGTCACTGAAGGCTTTCAGTGATACAGGGCAGCCTTTCAAAACAAGCTAGCATTTATTAGTCCCCTGGGATGGCACATAGAGCAAGGTCAGGTTTGTGTTGCCAAATTAAACTTAAGATGGAATCTGTGGGGACTGAAGCAAGCACTCTGGATTTCTAAACCCACTGGATATCCTCTCTGCATCCCAGTGTGTGAAGCCCTCACTATGTAGTCCTTCCCACAGCCTCCCAATACCTCAGTGCACTTTTTCTCCAGTTGCACTACTGCCTCCTCCAGCTCCTGATGCTGATCTTTGGTCACTGGAATCTTCTGTCACCTCCCAAAGGTGCTCCAATAGCTCAGGAGCAGCTCACAGTAACATTTCCACAGCAAATGAGACATGTATACTTATTGTGGCAAATACTGCTTTCCCAGGGAAAAAATTAGCTCAGTCATGCCTGCAGGTAGCAAAACACAGTCTCTGTTAAGGATGCCCTAGCTTCCCCTATTGCCCACGTTTATCATTTTGTCAGACTCATGTTGTCCCCTGGAGTGTTTGGCAGCATGCAGAGACCAGCTTTAGAAGAATGGCAGGCTGGTGAGTTTGTGACCAGTTTCAAGAGCTCAGCTGCTCTGGATAATGGCCAGTCTCAGTTCATCCTGGCCAGCAAGCTTATAGCAAAGTGATGGGCTCATGAATCAAAGGGATTTCCTGTGGAGATGAGGATTGCTTCATCACTCTTCCTTTTGATGGTGGGACCCTCTCCAGCAGGAGCTTTAGTTTTGGACCTTCTGGTTCCAGTACAGAAACATGCTTGGCTGAACTTAGGTGGTGTGTACAGCCCACACAGCTGCTGGTTGTTTAGAGCTCACAGGCTGCCAAGCAGTGCTACAGTTGGACACTTATGGACCCAAGCGTGGAAACCTGCAGTGGGCTCAATACTTCACAACTAAGATCACTGAGTTACTTCTCCTAAGGTATTATCTGAGGCTCTGGGGACTCCAAGTGCGTAACAACACAAGTGAAAATTAGGACAGGTCATGTCCTATTTTATTAAATATGGTTGTGGTGAGAACACTGAGACAGTGTCTCCCCCTCTGCATTCCTGCCAAGTGATTGCAAGACACAAACAACAGACTGTTTCAGGGGTGGGGGAAGGTGAGGAAAAACAATCATTTCAATATTACAAGCCAGGTATCCATCCCTGAGAGGGATGGACTCCTCAGGTAGCTTGCTAACCACCTTTCAAAGAAGGAATGAAAGAGTAAATAGCATGACAACATGGGGAGATGGCTCTTGGTAGAGCCCATAGGAATGGGAGTACTACCCTAGCTCAGAAGTAGGGAGTTGGAAACGATCACAGGCTGTTAGCTTTTAGTCAAAAGGAATGTTCTTTTAGCTAGGATAAATATCTCATCTTAAATATGAATTTTACAACCACAGTGTAAAATGCAAGGAAAGGGCACTTCCAGAACATAAACCTCTATTGACTTATACAGTGACATGTACTCCCCCAGTAACTTCTGTTCCCTAGAGTGGAGAGGCACAAGAATCACTTCAACAGTCACTATCCTGTCTCTGTATTACATCCACAAAGCTCAGCTGATATGATAGTAAACACAGCTTTTTAATTAACAAATTTCATTTCAAAAGATGCCCTCCAAAGGACTCCTCTAAGAGGAATTACTGAAACACACTTCTATGCCACTGTTTGACATTTTTGTGAGTAGCATGAATGAGAAGCAAAACTGAATCCTACTACTACAGATACATGTAAATGGGCAGCAGAACAAGAGAAAAAAATAATTATCTGGAATACATAGTAAGGGAAAAAAGGGAGGAAAAAAGTCTTCAAAAGCACTCACTGCAAATATAACAACTCTTCTCCCACTGGAAGCCATTAGAAAAACCTGCAAGCTTTTCAAGGGGAACAGGGTTAGATCTATGTTCAGTGCATTGCAAAGTCCCAGAATTTTATTCACAAGTAGACATCATCCTGGGAAATAACCACATCTGGATAAACAACATTATCACACATTCTGAAAACACTAATTGAAGCTTTTTAGCATGCTGGCAGCATAAGCCTCATGTACACACACAGAAAAAAAGTAAGAGCGGTAAAAGGGAGTTTCCTCTTACAAGCACAGACCTGGGCAGCAGGAAGGCGATAACTCCACCCCTCTGAAGTCATCCAGCATTTTTATACATCCTTCAAAAGCTTTCAAGACCCCCTGCCTATTTTCATGCCGTGATGTTACTCTCAACCACAACCAAGCTACGGTAAGCATTTCTGAAGTCCAGAGGGGGCTCTCCAGAGGCTGCCTGGAGGGGACAATCAGTCTTGTGTCACAGCCTCCCCCAGGAGAAGCAGCAGCTCACTTCCAGAGCTGGGCAGAGGTCCGCCACTTTCAGCTGCCCTCACAGGCTACACAGAATCAAGCCATAAGGCAATAAAACCAAGAGGCCTCAGCTGGACAGGGCAGTGTGAAGAGATGCAGCTGCAAGACTCCCAGTTCCAGGCATTTGTCCCATTTTCTTCCTCAAACACCTGCTGGCAGCCTTCTCCCCATCATCTTCATCTTTAACAGCTCAGGACCCTATGCCCCACACATGTATCTTCACTTCCTACCAGACATGGCTTTATTCATAGGTCCACAACTAACAGAATATGAAAGATGATCTTTGGCATATCTTTCTATACAGAAGGTGTAAGGTCATCTTTATCCCCTGCAGGGGAGGTGGGGGTAAAAGAGGAGGCCTTGGTTCTTCTTATTCCTATTTGCAAAGGAGAACTAAGAAATTCAGTTCCCATTGCTGCAAGCCAAAGCAGACCCACACAAAGCAGCATGTTGGATGGGACTCTCCACTAGTTTACTGTTATTGTAATGACTGCTGTGGCTGTTCACCATGAGCTAAAAAGAGCAGCTGTTCCTTACTTTACAACACACCCCTCCCACCTGCCCCAGCCAGCAGAAACCCTATTGCAGGCACAGCCAGTAGTGCTGTGTCAGCAGAGAAACATGGTTTCTCAAGGATGGTCACAGGCTCCTCAGAGAGCAGCACTGCAGAACCTTTTTCATAATAACTGCAAGTTGGTGTCACATCTTGGTAACAGTCCCTTAATTTAAAGGGTAGAAGGGCACTTGGGATCAAACCCAAAGAACTTTTTATTTCTATTTCCAAATCTCAGACTGTCCCTCTTCTAGAGCCCTAGCAGAAGGCAGGATTACCTAGTTTCTAGAAGTCTACACTTCAGCATTCAGGATTCATGAAATCTATTTCCAGCTCTGATCCTTCTACTTGCTGTGAAGCCTCCATTTTCATTATCATCTTATGCTTGCTTTATTTTATGGGCAAAGAGCAGGCTAGCCCAAAGATGTTTCTCAGTATACATCTTTACAGCACTCGGAATAGTACTCAACTTCTGGGGCCTCTGCACTAAAGCCACACAGCTAATCAGGGGACTTGCAGGACAAACTATCCTCATCAGGTCAGGTGGAATATTCACTAGGCTTGGCTTCCTTTACTAAGCATCTCATTAATTCAAGGGCCTAGGTTTACAAGTCCTCAGAAGATGAACAGTGGTTGTGCACAGAGACTACTTAAGCACTTCTGATAATCCCAACCTCTTTTAGTAATCATCTGGAAACCACTTTTAGGAAAAGCAAGAGAGGCCAGATTCAAGGTCAACTCCTCTAATCCAGCATCACGGACATCCAGCATCCCACATCTATCACCTCATGTTTGAAAGAAAGAGACAAGGGACACGCTGACAGAAAAAAGGAGTAGTGGAATCAGTCAGGTCAGATTTGCACATACTACATGGGAAACTAGGTATTTTGTACACATCTCATATCTCTGTCATGCAATAATAAGGTATGCTACAGAAGCCGGGAAACTGGGTATTTTGTACACATCTCATATCTCTGTCATGCAATAATAAGGTATGCTACAGAAGCCGGGAAACTGGGTATTTTGTACACATCTCATATCTCTGTCATGCAATAATAAGGTATGCTACAGAAGCCCCAAGTCCTACAGAGGGTAGCCTGCAGTTTGAGGAATGATGGTGTCTTACTGCCCTAATTACACACAGAGGGATTTTTATTTTATTATGGAACAGAAATACCTGTATCTTTACCACATGTCAAAACCAAGAAGTTAATGGAAAGTGATTTGGAAGGCCAACATTCAAAAGAAAGCCCATAAGAAAGGCTACAGGGTTTCTCAGAATAACAATATACAATTAAACCACTCCCTCACACTGGAAAGGAGAGGCATTAGCTGCCTGTGATTCTGCACACACAGGTTCTGCCTGTTAGAACACAATGAAGAAAACAGTCTGAGTCTGGGGAACACAAGGATACAATGACCTTCTAGATTAAGAAAGCACAGAGGGGAGAAGGCACAAGTCAGCAAGGTATTTCCAAGAGGGGAAAAAGTTCACAAACTCTCTTGGCCAAAAGTGAGTTTGTTCTCCACAACTATACTCAATACAGATCTAGTCTGTTTGAGGTAAATGATAAAATTCCCAATAACTGAACAAGAGTAGGCATAAGGATGCAGTACAATTGGAAAGACAAAGCAGAAGACACTTGTGACTCACAACCCTCTCTTCCCATTTATAAAAAGGCAACATAATGCCAAATAACAAAATCTGCCCTGAGACCATCTGGGCTTGCCTCTGTTTTGATACATTTCCCAGACAAACTATGCAGACCTGTCTCCCCACCCATGCTGCTCAGCTTTAGCTTTCCAGAGCCCGCAAATATTATTCAGCTATTACACATGATCTTCAGCTGTTAGCTGCTCCAGCTCCTGAGCAATCAACACAAAGCAGCTTCCATGATCTTTTCAGCCCACTAGCCTCAAGACAGTTTGAAGTACATATAAAAAATTGACTTACCTGGCTTGCTTCCTTCACAGTCATGCCCCAGTTGGCCTTTGGTGTTCAAGCCACAGGTATACACTTCCCCATCTTCCAACAGGAACACAGAGTGGTTTCCTCCACATGCCACCTCCTTGACATTTCTGTCATGAATGAATCCATACACTTGTGGCTCAGGAATGATGACCTGGAGGTTGCTACCTATCCCAGGTTGTCCAAAAGACGAGTATCCCCAGCATAGCATTTTCTCTCCTTTCAACAAGTCATGTATCCTTCCTGAGCAAGAGAAACAGGGGAAGGAGTGCAAGTGAAACAAGTACTCACCAAGTGATCCTACAGAGATAAGCTGCTCAGAGCAGGAGGTGGAAACAACCAAAAAGGCGTTTCCTGCATGACTGTCAGGCTTGTGGACTGATGGTAAAGATGGATTTCCACCATTACACAGACAAAGAGGAATTGAGATAGCTCAGGTACCGAGTCAGTACCTTCGTGCCTTGGCCATCTCCATCTTTAACATGGTAGAAGCGTTCTGAAACCCAGCAGACCTGAGCTTTTATTTCAGCAAGACCACCCTGCTTTGAAAACCAAACTCCACAAACCAACTGTAATGCTTTTTTTTTTTTTTTAGACTAATGGGTCCAAACCTGAACTTTTACAGTTATAGTGTCGTATTTGGGACTACTGCTTAAAGAAATCTTTAAAAAATATCTCAAAGGTGGTCAAACTAGTTCTGAACAGACTGGCATAGATATTTGTGGTGTACCAGCCAATGCAGAACTGTATTATTTCTGATAAATCCAGATTAAGAAGTATTTTGCTCAACTGAACACATTCTTGCAACCCAAGTACGTGCACATACACATGCATGCATCCCTAAACTGCAGCAAGAATTTCCCCAAGACACAGCAGTTCACATGGAGCAGCATACTGACAGCTTGGCCCCAACAGCAATGGACAGATAACATTGATGCAACTCGCCAGCAGTCAGGTGTTATCTTTTGTGCTGTGCTCAGTGAAAGTCAAGAATTTCAGAGAGTGGGGTAACATGGGAAGGGAAAAAAACACAGCAATATAAGAGGCCCAAGGAATTACTCAGCCTGAACTTGATAATGACAACAGGATGCTAACACATAAAAGCTGGGGGGATGGAAGGAGCTCTCATTCCAGAAGAAGCATGTGAAAGATTTTAGTAACACTCCCTTGTCACTCCTAATCTCAATAGGTTTGGGTTATTTGTTAAACATGCTATACTAGTAAGACACTGAGAACTCCTGTGCTTGAACCAGAAACCAATTAAAGCTTTTTTTTTGTCAAGGGAAGAGGAAAGAAGAGAAGAAAATGAAAGATCCAAGACATCAAGTCTTATGACTCACCATGCCAAGTTTTAAGCCAAGGCAATTTACACAGCAGCATTTACTACCTCAGCACAGCACTGAAAAGCAAAAGGTAACCCTTGAAGCACCAGAGATTCCTTCTCCCACTCTGAGCAGATAGGAAACACATGCATTCAGTTTGTTTCCAAAGCCTGGTGCTAATTCAAGCTCTAGGTATTAGCAATAAAGCCTTTCCTAATCTAAGCCCTATGCAACAGGTGTTCATCTCATACCCCACTATCCTTGCCTGTCAGCTGTGGTCACACAATCAGGTGTGGTCCCTTCCACTGAGGCAGGGCTGAGCTGGATGGGGGAGGGAGAGGATTGGATTTTCCAGTTGTAGCTCACCAGTGGTGCAATTTCCTACCACAAACTGTTTACTACAATCTCCTATTAGGTGCTCTAAAGCATACTATGAATCCCATTTATCTCTAACAGCCTTTGCTCCTTTATAGCATAACTCAGTTCACTCACATCCACACATATGCTTATCACTGGCCAGCTCCAAAGCACCCAGAGGAAAAAGCAGGTTACAAGGCTCTGTCCAGTTGTTAAATCAGTCGCCATGTACACTCTGTACTTGACCGCCCTCAGCACAAAAGCCTGATGGAAGATGCCCTCTACACTAGCTACACTATTTCCTATGCTAAGAATAGGAATGCCGTGGGACACAGTAAAATTGAAGTGCATGCATGTGCTTTCAATGACACAACTGCTATATTTAGTGAACTTCGTGCTCTGTCTCGAAAAAAAACCAGCATAAGCAACACCCTGAAGGTGGCAACACTAAGGCAGGGGATCATTTCAAACCTGACATCTGAAACAGCAGAAATCTGGGACTGCCATTTCTCTCAGCCTGGGGAATTACCTTGTTACGAAGATATAAGCAGCACAATAGCAGCAAACCTGAAGATCCAAAGATCACATTCCCTGCTAGCATAAGTGGATGTTGCCTCTCAGCTGAAAAGATTTCCCCACTATACAACTTGAACTACAATGACATTGTACAACATGAGCTAAATATTAATTTGGGATATCATTCTAAAAGGGTTCCTGAACAGTCTGCTCCCCATAGACTACAGTCATCTTTCCTAGTGCTAATTTCATTTAAAATGCTAAAAATACTTTAATTACTTTCCTTGTGTTCATATTCCACACAAGAAGTTGCTGTAATGGGCAGGAGGATGCAAAGTGATTGGTAAGAGATGGTTTTTCCTCCAGGTAAGGCACTATTTAAAACAAGAAGAGTTCAGACTCCCAGTAATTCACATGCACACTAGGGTGATATTTCAGAAGAGTTCAACCCTCATTCATGCTAGCGGCCAGATTTTCTGAAGCACCCTGAAGTTTAACAATCCCTATGACTGACAATGAGCCCGTGCCAGACTGTTTAGAAAATCTGGTCTCAACTAGATTTCTGGTTAGTCTTTTTAAAGCACCTCCCTTGAATCCCACCTCCTATCCTCCAAACATTTTGCTGAGAAATCCCTGTGCGGCCCTATTCCAAGGGGACAGAACAGCACTTCCCACTCAAGAGCGAAAACCAACATAGCCACTTTCCATCTGAGCATACAGGCACATCTAAACATAGATTCCAATGGCCTGGTGAGCCACATTTTTAATTTACTTATTTTGAAGACATAGCACATTTTTAAAACCACAACTGGTTTGATGTTCAGTTCCCACCCACCCCCCCCCGAAAAGCTGCTGCAAGTCTTAATACATCATGTGTACAAGTAGGAGCTGTGTCCTGAAACATAACAAGGCTTCAAATGACAATTTCATGCTCCGTTTCCAATCTGGTTAAGGCAGTTACTCTTCTCTGACATTAGTGGAGGAATTAAAAATGCATGTTACACTGCAAACTACCTCTACAAGCTGCATACCCTCTAAAACTAAAACAATTATGTAAAAAGTTTCTAGTGTGGGCAGGCACTAACAGAGACATGGGTCTGCACATACACACACACGTATATAAAAAAAATATAGATACGGTTTATATTCACTTAACTGAAATTTAAAAGGTGACTAGTTATTCCTAGCACTCAGCTCAATACACCTTAAAAAAGTCAAATTTTTATCTTCAGAGGACAAACCCTTAGGGAAGGTGTTTTTCTTTAAATGCATCAGTTAGGGCATTAAAGTTCCCAGCCCCTTTTAAAAATTGGATTGCAAAAAGTGCAAGAGCTGCAGTACCCAACCACATCACTTATTCCTCTTCTTCACACAGCCAGCTTGGTATTCACATTTTAGAGATAAGAACAGATGCAATGCAGTCAAGATGGTCATTTGCAGAGACTCCCCATACATAACAAAAAAAACAGGGGAAGATATAACGCAACATCCTCAAACCCTGACATTCCAGGAATAATTCACCATCAAATCAGCAAAGGACATATACAGCACAGCTAGAGACAGGAAAGCCTCACACTGTGGGGCATATTTTGAAGAAACCTATTGTGGGTAGAAGATCCACCCTCTGCTACAATAAGGCTCAGCTGACATACTAAGTCTATATCCTTTGGTGATAAGACAACCCTGGTGGTTTGGTAAGATAATAATGTTACATTTATTCAATTTATAACATCATTCCAGGATGTGTTTTATATTGCCTTTTTTTTCTTTTCTTTTTAATAACTATCATGACATACACAGTCTCTTCACACAATCACGCAAACATATTCTAAAGCCATAGCTGCGACCACAACTGCACCTTTTCTGCGAAAGTTAGGTAAGTAAATATTGTGCTTGCAACAAGCAACACTCAAGGCTGAATGCGCTCTAAACAGAGAGATGTGTCAACTGGCAGGGCATGAATAAACAAGTTTTTTCCTTCCCTGTTGTTTGTGAGATTTCAGCTAGCTAATGTGCTCCTTTTATCAGCATTGCCCAATAATGAATTTACTGCTTCTTTCTGACACTAAGCCTCCAAGCCCACTTTCTTCCTTCTGCCTTCATTTTTCTCCAACTCAATGTCCAATGTAGACCAGGCTATAGAGCAAGCGAACGCAAGGCGTAACAGTGAATGAGTTCAAAGCAGAAACAAAGCATTTCCGTTGTATAACCACATGCCCGCAGCAAGAGGTGCCGCCACAGAAAACATTCTAAAAAAAAAAAAGAGAGAAAAACCCCCCAACCCCCCCCCCCCAAACCCCAAAATCAATAAAATTAAACAAGACCCACGCCATCCCCATCTTGCAATCCCAGCAAGAACACCTCCCTGCCTTCACCCCAGGCTTCTCGGCTTCCGCGCTTCCCACCCCCAGACCGGCACTTCCCGCGGGGCCCGGCGGTCACACCGACCCCCGGCGCCAGGGACCGACAGCAGCGGCCTCGGGCACCCGCTGCCCGCCCCTCCGCGCCGGCACCCCACGGCAGCAACCCGCTGCCCGCCCCGCAGCCAGCCGCGCCGGGTGATTCACCAGCAGCAGCAGCGCCGACCGGCTCCTGCCGCAGCCCCGCCGCCGCCCCCGGCTCCCCGCACCGGCCCGGGAGGCCCCACCCGGGCACGCGCGTCCTGCGCCAGGGAGAGCGGCGAGCGGAGGGGCGGCGGGGCTCCGCGCACACTCGCGCTGCCGCTGCTGCCTTCAGCCCCGTCTCCCTACACACCCCGTTTCGGTAGCAGGGCCGGCAGCAACCCCACCGGCGGCCCCGACGGGGAGCTGGGCTCTCCCTCCCCCGGCACATCGCCGCGCCGGGCCAGGCCCGACCCCAGCGCGACGGGTCCGGTCTCGGGCCCGGCCCGGCGGAGCTCTGACCGCGCCGAGCAGGGGGCCCGGGGCAAGCAGCTGCCGTCGAGCCCCCCTTCCCCGGCCGCCGCCGCTGCCCGCCGCTCACCTGCCGCCGGCCCCGCCGCTGCCGCCACGGCAACGAGGAAGTCCAGCCCCCTGATACCGCCGCCGCCGGCGGGAGTGACGGCGCAGGGCGGCCAATGGGAAGTGCGGGGTGGGGCGGGCGCTCCTGTCAGTCGGTGGGTCGCCGCCGGCGGTCGGTGGCGTGGCTCCCCTTGTCCTGCGTGTATCCGTGTCGTGTGTTACCCCCCCCCCCCCCGGCCTCGGCTCTTTCCCCGGGCCCGTGGGGCGGGTGCGGGGGGCACGGACCGCGGCGGGCCGGGCCCGAGGCAGCGTGGGGGACGGCTTCAGGCTGGCGTCGCCCGCCGCGGGCGGCTGCCGTGGCTCGCTCGGGCCGGGCCGGGCCCTGCTCCCGATGCTGAGGGTTTGCCTGGCCGGCCTGGCGGAGCAGCGGTGAGGAGGGAACCCGCCGGCTCTCCGGCCCCCCCCGCCCGGCCTGCGGGCGCCTGGCAGCGACTGTAGCCTGGTCTGGGGGCAGGGGGGACGGCGCTTCCTCGGGGACGCTGTGCTGCCGTTTCTGCCTCGTCCCCCAGGAAGGTGTGTGCAGGGAATCTCTTTTCCCGGAAGCCGGGGCACTGCTCGGGATCAGAGCTCCTTGGGGGTCATCCGGCATGCCCGCCTTCCCGCCGGTGGTGAAATGCCACGGGAGCTGAGGCAAAGAGAGCACTATGGATAACCAGCTCACACCGCAAACTGCGGCCGAGGGTTGTGACTGCAGAGATTTGGCAGGCCTTACAGGCAAAGCAGATCAGTAGCTGCACTGAAGACAATAGAAATCCATGGGCAAAGTTAAGCATATGCAAATAGTCTAGAATTTAAGCTATTCTAAATGAAGGTCTCAAGGGAAAGCCAGCTTTCCACTGTATCAAATGACTCTTGGTTTTGTTAAGCCTGAAATAGCACTTACTAACAACAACAGTCCGTTCCTTTCCCCTCTCCTTTTTTTCGTTTGCATTTTACATGGCCTTTAGGCACCTGATGGGCTTGTTTGCTTAGGAACTCAAACATTTCGTATAAAGTTTCAACCTTAGGAAAATATTTGTGGTCAAAGGATACATCTCTGGTGGTAGAGAGAAGGAGGGGAAAAAAGAGGCCAATGAGCAAGCAGTTACGTAACCCCCAAGTACTCATTTTCTGATTTTAACGCCATCCATTAGAAGAAGACTCTGCATGCCAGAAGAGCAATGCACAAGCTGGATCCCTCTCAGACCATCGAAATGACAGTCAATATTTCAGCAAACCACACAGAGATGTTTGCAAGGGCTTAGGGTGGGGGGAAGATTCTGGTCCCTAAAGCAAGTCCAGTGCCCACAGTATTCATCTCCCTTACGTTACATCTGTGGCAGTTTGCAGTGTTTGCATACTTAGCATGCAGCGTGTCACGTATCAGCTAAAAATTCACCTGTATTTGCATGGAACATGCATGTTTAGTGTAAAAAGAGCTACTCTCTAGTGTAAAATTACACCTGTGGCATAATAGCTTTTACTTAACCAGTGTTACAAGCAGCTTCTAGAATAACTAAAAGTATACAGGAAAAAATATTTCCTTTGTTTTTGTTTTATTTATTTCATCGTCTGAAGACCTTTGCAAAACAGTCAGTGTTTCTCTTTACACTCTGTTTCCTCTGTTTGTTTCTGATTGAGTAATCAAGGAGAGGAAGGTAGACACAAAGCGAAAAAAAGAAGTAGATGAGGGAACAAAGCCTGCAATTTGTCTGAGGGAGCCAGGAGTCTCTTGCTTAAACCAAATTCTAACTGGCTACATTTCAGCATTGTGGAGAACTTTCAAGGCTGCTCCTTCATAAAGGATAAAATTTTAAATAAAGACAGCAAAATGAACCCATTTTGTCCCTGCACTCCACTGTGCACAGCTCCATCTGGAGGCCGCTACCACTGCGGATTTCTTCATAAAAGCCCATGTTTCATCCCACCGTGGGTCTTCCTCACCTGGGGGTGGTCAGGCTGGAGTCCACATCTCCCTGCTGGCTAAGGGCTGCCCTAGGCAGGCTCATGGCAAGGTTGGACCTTCACCAGAAGAACATGTAGCTCCTTGATGGGTTAGATCATCCAGAGATCAGGTCTGAAGATATCCAGAGATGCCAAAATCTGCAGCTCATCCTGATTTCCAAAGCACCACCTCTCTTCTCCCCCAAGCAGCTGAACAGCAGTCCAGTGTCAAGAACCACATGGGCAAGCATGTGGCGAGGTCTCCGGAATGTTGTGGTAATACAAGTTATTATTCAGTAGAGTTATCTCCACAAAGGAAGACAGGGCGGCAGCTTTCACCTGCCCTGTGAACCTTCTTCCAGTAGGTGTTTTCCTCCGGAGTCCTTCACCCGGTGCCATCGGTAGCCTTCTGCTCCAATGGGCCACGGCACAGACCTTTTACCGGGGCTGTGCAGAGGTAGTGATGCTTTATGCCTAGTCAGTCCTGCCTGTTGTCAGAGCTTTTCACCAATATGGCAACCTGAGGAGGGGAGGAAAGCTAGCCACGGAGCATGCCACTGCAGGGAAACCACCGCATGGGCCACAAGTCTACGCCCCAGGCATCTGGGCCAGAAAGCTCTTGTGGGTAGGAAAAATCCTTCTATGTGGCCATTGATGTCTCTGTGTTGCTCTGGAAGCAATGAACTCTTCTGTATTTTTTCTTTTTTGGCCCTTCCCATGTTAGGGAAGAGCTGCTCAGAGGGGCTTAGTTGGGGATTAGCCAGCCAAGGCGAGGTCCTGCTACTCCCATGGAAGCGGTATTTCTGCATGGTGTCCTCTCTGCAGCAAATCCAGCATGAAGCTCATCCTAACACACTTCACCAGGCTACCTCCTTCACTTCTCACGGCTTACAAGCTGCCAGGGTGTCCCAGTTGCCCCAGATCCACCCTGGTTGCATCAGCTTCTCTGCCAGGCTCTTGTGCTTCTCTACAGGTGACATTCAGATCAGACGAGCGGTCAAAAAAAGATTCCTGCTGCAGTTTCAATATACTCTTGCTGCTTGTGTAAAGCCTTTCAAACTCATAGCTGAGTGCGAGGCTCACTCACATTGTATTCCTCTGCATATTTTATAATGAGCACTGCTTGAGAAAACGTAGACACAGCTTAGTGCTCAAATTCATTTCAGAAAATGACAGAGGAGCACTCTGCTCCCTCTGAAGGTCTTTTTTTTTTTTTTTTTTCCTAACAGCAGGGCTTATTTGAGGACAAATTAAAAATAGCCTTGAAAGTTACTCTGGGATTTAATCTCCCACGTGATGTTGCATCATACATGATGAGAAGGAAATTCCTCCAGGCTCTAAATAAACCTATTATCATTTAAGCTCTAATGGGTTATTTTGAAATCCAAACAGAATACACCTTTGTGCACTTTCACAGCACAGAAGATCACTCTGGATTTCCAAGCCCTAACGGACACTTAGAAAAACATAAAAAAGGAAACAAGCAGCCAGGAGCAGGCTGGTAAAGAGCAGCAGGCTAAGCTGCTACGACAGAAAGCTTGATGGTGTGGCAGCATCAGCTGGGTGTGGGATGGGGACCTTCCAGCTCAATGGGGACAACAGCTTTGGCTTCTGCCAGTTCCCTCTTTCCACAAAAATACACCTGCAGCAGGGTGGTGCCTCTCCCAGAGGATGCAATCATCCCTGTGATGTCCTGTCTGCCCCAGGCGGGTGAGGGGGACGGGGGTTAGCTCTGTGCGGGCCATGTCCCCTAGCTCCCCTTGGCTGGCAGCTGGCATCCTCCAAGGCACTAGTTCCCCTCTTCCTGTCACCACTGCCATGCCACCTGCTTTCCTGTACCACCCTGGTGCTTGAGGTGAGTGCTTGAAGTTTTTCTTTACTAATTACTGTACTGGAACTTAAAAGGAAGCTTTCTTTTTCTTAATATGTAACAATGTCCTTTTTACTGAGCTAGAAATTCATAAATAATGCCTATGTCTTTCCTAGGAAACATTTACTTTCCTGAAGAAAAAAAAAAAGCACTAACCTAATGGTCACTTCAAAAAAAAGGTTTATATAATTTACTGGCATTTCAGAGGCAGCCTCCCTGGTCCAAGAGGGCGTGCATGTGATACCCAACACAAAGTCAAGACAGAACAGGAAGTAAAAATTGCTGTCGTCTTCTCGCTTTCAATTTTTACATTCACCTAAAGCATATTCTGCACCAAATGTGAAAGACCTTGACTTGTTCAGCTTATGCAATGCACCTATTTGAAATACACAGCCTTTGACTCCTCTTGTGAATGGCTATCCCATATCAACAAGGACAGAAAACAGATACACTGTCACGCATAGGCCGCTGCATAACAAAGGAAGAACACAACTACAGGTGTGGAAATTTAATCAATCATCATTTAGTTCAACACAGTAAAAGCCTTCTTTACATATGTATGTCCACTGACACATTTAACACACCAAACACTGCTGAAAAATCATGATTGTTCTCTTTCTCTCTTATTTTTACACAAAGCAAAACATACAGAAAAATACACATCCTGCCTTCACATCCTGCCTGGCGTTCTCAGTATCTTGCCAGTGCTATGCACTGTTTTGACAATCAGCTTCCAGCAGCCCTGCAGGCCTCATGTCCGCAGGGTTCTGTAGACAGAGCTGTTCTGCAAGCCTAAAATTTTTTTTAATTGCCAAACATCTCCTTAGAAGATATACAGAAACATGACAAATATCACAGTGTTATCACACTAAATAATAAAAAGTCCATGAATGCTTTACAAATACAGCTCTTGACAAAGTCTAGGACCTATCAAATCCTCATCCTAAGAACCTCTCTCAGATAAGTCGAAGGCCATATCCAGGTGAGCACAGACTGCTCCTTCAATTTACAGTTTGCAGAACATGTCTCCTTAGCGTTAGGTGCTCCCTAAGAGAATCCTTAACTAATACAGATGAAAACTTTACTCTAGCTTCCTCTTGCAACGATGACTGCTTAGCGTATACTGGCTATATGTTTGGTAATGCACAAATCACCAAACCCCTGCTGCTGAAACCTCACCAACTAAACAAGACCAGCACAGTGCAGACAGGATGCACATATATGTAAATATACTTGGTTATCAGCTTGCTTCTTGGATGCATGTTAAATAGGATTCTTCTTTCCTAACTTTATGATCTAACAATCAGGTATCTGGTCTAAGCTCATTTTTATAATCAATATAAAATCTCATTGAATACACACGCTCATGAGTTTACAAAGTGCAATAAAAATAAGGCAGGGTAGAAACTAGTAAATTGGAGTTGTTATCGCAAGTGAAACCAAAGACTTGTTTTCTTATTTTTGCTTTAGAGTGCTCCTGACCAAGAGTTAGGGCAAGCCAAATTTTTCATTATGCTCTGTGGCATACAGCAACTTTTTCTTGAGTATTTTTTTACTGCTGTATCTGGGGAGGAACAAAATCTGGCTACAGGTATTAGCAAAAGGATAGAGCTCATCTGGATTTTCTGCTTCAGGATCTGCAATAGAAAATTTAAAATGTTCCAGTCCGTAGCCAGGGATTTGATCAGATCCTGACAAAAAAGCTGAAGGAAGGGGAAAAAGAAAAACAAGTTAGCAAATTAAAAAAAAAACCACAAGATAATATCAGAAGATGAAAATAAGGGAAAATTAGTGTAAAAATATGGCTATTTCCATAAGCTAATTATTTTGCTTTGTTGAAATTGTACCTAAATATAAAGTCTCTTGCTGATTCGTGATAATTATAAGCCCTCTTTTACTTATACAGACTTTGTGGCTGAGAAAGCCCAGGCTAGGTTTGACCTTCTACATTTAAAAAGGATGAGCCAGCTCCTGCGATCCTTCGAGAAAGCTAAAATGCTTATGTCAACATAGTCTGCTCACACAAGTTAAGGCATCTGACCCAACAACTGATAACCACAAAAGGCAGGGATAAAGTAATTGCAAGGTTCAAGGCGGTCAGATGCACTCAGGCAAGCCTCAAGGGATGTGAGGAGGGTCAGAGCTGGGTCTGTGCAATTCTTTGTGTCACTTCTTTGTGGCTTTCACTAGAAAATGTGGTGGGGGGGAACATGTCGAAAAGCCATTTGGAACTATAGTATTTTCATGTGCAAGCATCTAAAATGTGCGTTGTGGGGGAGAAAAAGGGCCATGAAAAGTTTTAAATGCCTGATATATTACCAATAAACTTTTTCTTCTTTTCTTCTGGGAGTTCGTGAAACACAGTCCAGAAATTCCTGATGGTTCGATCTAACTTTTTATACTGTCTGTACGTCACATTCTGTTGAAGAGATAAAAACAAAACAGGCCAGTTAATCCTCACTATTTCCATTTTTATTTAAAGCAACAACAGTTTATCCAATAAATTTTATAATCCTGTTCACAGATACTCAAATCCTCTTAACCTCTGGAATCTGCTTGTTCATTTATTTTTCAAAGATTCATATGACAATCCTTGAGCTACAACTTGATTTTTAGTCCCCTTTATTCTTGTACCTGATGTAGATTAGAAACAGACTCAAACCAGCAACACAAGTCAAAAAAAGAGAAAGTCCCTTGAGCTTCTCTTTTCTGTTCATAACCTACACACTCAACAAAAGAACAGGTCAGAATGAGTTTATGCTCAGCACATATAGCAGAAGTACACTGTGCTTGTATCCAATACCTTTTCCAGCAGATGCCAGTCAACTTTTGTGTGTCCCTGGAGAACAATCTGGAGCTCTGCAGGGAGAAACATCTTCCACTTCCTAGCTGGGCAGCCTCTTAAAAACCCTTGCATGAAGTCCTGAAATGGCTTCCGTACCGATTCATTGAACACATAATTCACATACAAGTCAACAAATTCTTTCCTGCAAAGATATTTTGAATCCATCAAGCAATGCAATAGGTGCTTTTTTAAAAGGAGAATTATAGAGAACTTTATTTCTTATTCCTTTATTCCGAATGACCTGCTCTACTGTAAAGACTCAGTCTTTACCGAGAGCAGTCATCACTGGCAATTATTTATTCACTGAATAAGCTGGGAGGATCATCACAAATAGAAGAGAATGCTGGCCAACATGGATTCATTTTGATAATACTCCTTGTACGTCATGTGAACACTCCAATGAAATCCTATCAGACACTTCACTATTAAGATGGAACCTAGCAGACCTAAATGGTGTAAATTCAGCAAAACTCCAACAAATGCCCAAGAATTACCCTGAAATCAAAATAAATATTTGCACAGCTGCTAATCAGTACAGTTTCACTCTTCTCTCTACTGTGATGGGGATTTGTTTAGTGACATCGTACTTGTACAATCAACTCAATGTAAATGCTATACTTCAAGCTTCCTAAGCAGCCCTTTCATGTATCCCTGTGGGTCCTCAGATCATCTGCATAGCTCAGGCCACAGAATTTTTCTCTGTCCCCTGTGCTGAGGTTAATATTGCCACAATACCTTATTGATAGATTGCTCCTTCTCTGTTACATACAAGATACTTTCCATATACATAAGTAAGCAGGAAACATTTTGCTCGTTAAAAAAAACCTTAGAGAGGTGTACCTATAGCTGGATTTCCCAGACAAGTTGTCTGTATTTCCCTGAAAATATTGTTCAAGGGTATTTTATACATTTGTTAGGAACTTCCCGGATAAGGCCAGGCATCTCTGTATATGCAGATGCCAAGATGTCCACTGATTGCACAAACTGCCAATGTCTGGTATGTACGTAGCACGTACAACAAGAACTGAAAGCATACAACCTATTGGACCAAGACGAACGGCACAAAGCTGATGTTCAATATTTTCTAAGAGGATATGGGGATGGGTATAGATATGGTATTTCATACACTCATAACAAGACAACAGGATAAGAAAAAGAAAAATAAAACCAACCTGTTACCCTTTGTGACAGGAATGTTGGCACCATTTTTTTTAAGTTCAACAGGTACCATGGAACCTCCTTCTTCCATTATCTACGCAAATAAATGAAAACATTGGATGCTATATCTATATATGACAGATATATATGCGCTACATCTATCATTCTTTCTTTCTGCAGGGCCTGACATAGCACTTTTACTAGTTTGAGTTTACAGGGCCTGACATAGCACTTTTACCAATTTACAGACAAGTTGTGTCATTTGCAGTGGGACACTGTCTTGCCTGGGTACATGCATGGCATGTCTGAATGGCACAATATCTCACCGTGAAGTTCAGGTCCAGGCTCTCAAGGATATGATCACATTCTTCATCCAAAATTCCCTGAAGATTCCTTTCGAAAAACAAAAGGGAAAAAAAGAGAGAAGAAACATGATCATTCAAGGCACTTTCAAATTCTGCTGAAAACCATCCTTTGACAAGCAGTTTTTGAATGCATATACATACAAACACCTATACTCACAAAGAACCTTCATATATGGCCCTAAACTGATCTATGCACTTATGTCCCGCTGCTGCCACGAGCTGAGGGCAAATGCCTTCACCGTGAAGGATTCCAGGCAAGTCCTTCCCCACACCGTGTGGGGATAACTTTATACAAAGTTCAGTGGCAAGTGGGCTTGGACCACAGCCTTGTTCTTCCAGATATCATCTAGTGAGGAATTAAGTGTGGACCAGTGGGATGATCTGGGAGAATCGTTTTGGGGTGCAGCACCTCTCAGAGTATTGCAGGCAACGTGATGTTTCAGTCCACTGAGGGCTCTCTTGCACCTCAACACAGTCACTGGCTCGTGGGAAGGGGTTCTCATTTTCTCGGCTGTTTATAGCACTTGCGTGGAAAGCTGGGCTTCAGAGGCCTAGAAGCTTTATGCTGGTGGCAGCAGCACCTCTCCCTGCCCTATCTGCCTGAAATCTCCTTTCCCAGCGGCTGGAAACCCTGCATGCAGGTTCTCAGATTTGGCACACCTGCAGCCTATAGTGATACCGCGCTTGTGCAAAACAACATTGTGGAAACTGATAATTAGTAAATCGGAGAAAAAACCAACACTAGTAGTTGGGCGCTTAGTTCTTGCAAGTCCGAACTACAGCTCGAAGTGTTTTGAACTACATATTCACAGTGTGGACTTAAGCTCACGCGGAGCAGAAATCCGACCCCTTCTAAGCCACGGGGCTCGGCTCTCTATTTTGGTGATGCCAGTCTCTCTTCGAGAGCAACGCCCGTGCCCTGGACAAGGACCACCTTGGAAATCTGCAGCTTTTAGCAGCTCCGCAACGGCAAACGCAGCTGCCAGGGGATCCCCCCCAAACAGGGCCCTGGGGATCTCCGTGCGCATTGTCAAGCTAGGAGACCCGCCTCGGCCGTAGCTTCCCAGCAAAAGCTCGGGCCGTGCCCAGCTCGTACCGGCCTGCGGCGGGCAACAGCTCCTCGAGGTCCTCCAGGGTGGGCGCCAGGCCCAGCAGCTTTTTGTAGAGAGCCCTGGGGAAGGGGAAGGGCGCCATGCACCCGTTATACAGGGCCATTCCGCACAGCGTCCCGATCCGGAGGAAGGTGTGCTCGCAGCTCGAGGCCTGGTTACAAAAAAGAGCATAAAAAGAAAAGAAAGAAAGCCGTGACTGCCTTTTACCCGGGAGCAGGCTTCCCCACCTCCGCGGGGCTGCCGCGGCCGCCCGGCCGGTCCCTCACCTGGCTGTGGAACCACACGAGGCCGGAGGCCAGGCGGCGGAAGGCCCCGGTGCTGGGCTGGCAGAGGGTCCTGGCGGCGACGCTGAAGAGCTCCTGGGACAGCCCGCCTTCGTCCAGTCCCATCTCGCCCACGAACGACACCTGCGAGCCCCGAGACACCCATAGCGCCGGGGAGAGCGGCACCGGCACCGGCGGCGGAAAGCGGAACCACCGTGCGCGCAGCGCAGCCCGGGGCGGGTTGGCGGGCGCGCCGGAAGCGGCGGGCCGGGTGGGCGGCCATGCTGGGCGGCGGGCGCCGAGTGGCGGCGGCAGTGGTGCTGCGGAGGGCGGCCGCCGGTGGCCGCGCAGCGAGCGGCGAGCGCCAGGGCCCGGGGCAGGACCCGGACCCGGACCCGGGGCAGGGCTCGGGCTCGGGGCGGCCGCAGCCGCTAGAGCCGTCCCTGCTGCGCTTCCTGGTGTGCCCGCTCTCCAAGCGGCCGCTGAGGTGAGGGGCGGGGGCCGGCGGGAGAGCAGCTCTGGCTGCCCGCTCTTGGCCTGCTGCTGCCCCGAGTCGAGCGAGAGGGGCTGCCAAAGGGCAAAGCCCGGTGATTCACTCCTCTTTTTGTTTTGTTGGTTCTTTTTTTTTTTTTTTTTCCTTCCCCTGACTCGCCCGGCCAGGTACGAGGAAGCTACCAACGAGCTCATTAACGAGGAGCTGGGCATTGCATACCCCATCATCGACGGCATCCCGAACATGATCCCGGAGGCTGCCAGGACGACTCGGAAGAAGCCCCCCGCTGAGGGCTCGAAGCAGCCCTGAGGACCCGCGAGCCACAGGGGTAAACTGGGGCCGATGGCTGGAGGAGGCATGCTCCCCTCCCTGCCCACCCTGACTGTACTTGTTCCCCTCCTGTCCCTAGCAGGCTTGTTTTACTCAGCCAGCGTAGACGAAACCTTCCCGCAGGGCTGCACTAGCACAAACAGCTTATGTTTCTACAGTCTCCTCCTTCCTGTTACAATACCGGTTTATGTATTCTTCCACCTATGGACCTGGATGGGGATTAAGCTTTTTAGGCACAACTAGTGCGATGCACTTGATAATCTCTGGGCTTCTCTAAAGCAACATGGTTTATTTAGTCTCATCAGGTATTGCAGTTGATTTGAGAGAGTTCCCTTTCTGGCACTAGTGACTGTCGTCATCTTCCTAGTAGTATCTGGAACTGTATGAAGTCCTCTGCAGCAGCCTATTACTTAATTACTGCTAAGGCAGATAAAGAGGGGGAATAACAAGAAGCACTAATTCCTTCTAGCGTATCCCTTCAAGAGTGTTGTGCGTTTGTAGTGGCACTAATGAAAATCTTCTAGGTGGTGATTGTTTTTACGAGGAAGAACTGTAGCCTGACTGAAATAACTGATCTTAAATAATAAGCAATGACAACATGCAGCGATATGAATCTCTCTTTGAATTACGAACCTTAGTTTTGTTTTGAACTGATGTGTGTGTTGAAATGTATCAGTCTCACTGTCAGAAGAACATAAAATAAATTGGGCTGATGTTCAATAACAAAACTTGAGTTAAATGAAGAAATTTAGTTGGATGATACCCATGTCTGTATGTCCAATAGCTGCTTGCTTGCCTTTTTTTTTTTTTTTTAAAGAAAAAGATGGGGAGATGACAGCACTGCAGAGAAGATGTACTTCTGCATTTGGGGGTTTTGTTAAAGTGACTTCCAACATATTCCAGTGTCTGCTTAGGAGATGTATGTCCCTGTACTATCTGTTAAATGACTCTGAGTGCCCAAGTTTGACAGCCAGGCTGGGTCATCTTTGTTAAAGAGGCATCTCCTGACAGGTTAGAGGAAAAACAACTCCAACTGAGCCCAGGATTTGGTAGCCAAGTTGGCAGCTACAAATGCTGTTTAAGTATGTAAAGTGTCTTTCCCCTTAGCACTATCCTCCTCAGTAGAGGGGGAACAGAAGATAATTCTGCTAAATACCTCAACCTTCCCTCTTTTCATTTACAGCAACGCTAGAGAGTGGAGCGACAGACCACTATGTGGGTGTCGGGTGCAAAGAACTATGTTCTCGGTACTGTCTGACAAAATGTCTTCACAGGACAGAGCTATGAAGGGGACAGATTAATGCTATGATAATCTATTATTACAAGGATTTCTTTTTTATGTTTTGTTATTGGGTGGTTTATATCTGCAACACAAGACACACCAATGTCCCTTACCTGCTGAAAAATTCAGAAATGCAGCACCAAGTTGTAAATACTGCAGATCTCAGTGTCTCTTGGTGGGATACTAATAATGTGGTCAAATTGATCGGGCTGCTGCTGGGCAAATAATGCTGTTGGGCACAGTATCAAAGGCAGTGCCTGCAAGGGGTGTATTCGAAGGCTGACTACCTAAGTGCAGCTGTTTGTTGGGGCCCCTTGTACAATCAGTGAACAGAGACTCCAGATCCAGAGGACAGTACAGAGTACATGCCGTATTGCCTCTGTAAATAAACACCTCTTTCAGTGGCTGTAGTGAGGAAGAGGGAAGGAAGGGTAGCTCTAGGAGCCATTGTGAATCTTCTCCTAAGTGTACAGGAAGGAAAAGCTTTGACAGCTGTGGTTGGCAAGAAGGGTCACTTGGAAAGAACCAGAACTGGGTAATCAGGCACTGAGGTTGGTATTTCCTGCTGCACAGGCGTGGTGCCATACTCTGACAGCCCTTGTGACTGATACGGCACACGGTCCCTGAGCTGAGCTCTGCTCTGAGCAGGTGCCCTGTTCCCTTGTCAGCCATCTAATGGCTTTTGCAGGGCAGGGCTAGCATTGCAATACCTGCAGAAAATACAGCTGCCAGAACCTTTGGGTTTGTGTGGAAACAGCAGACTAAAGCCACGTGGAGACAGCAGCATTATAATGAGCATTTCGTCTCTCTTGCTGGCACTATCCTTCCTTTCCCTTCAGGCAGCACCTCATTGAGAGGAATGGCTTTTGTGGCTATGTTGCTTGCTGGCCTCTAAGGCTGGGTCCCCAGCCACCGGGTTTTTCTTGTACAGCAAACTAGCCTAGAGCCTTTAAAGTCAGTCTAGCAGTAATAGTAATGGACTTTGCCAATTACCAGTTTCCTGAGCAATCCTATTACATCACCCCAAAGCAACTTCACAGTAAATAGCACTGCCACTTGAATTTAACTTATTCCAACAAAGCTAAATGGCTACCTGCAATAAGAATGTAAGATACTGCCCTCCAGATTTACTTTCCATCCCCCACAGAACATGTTTTACAATAATTTCATGAGTAGTTGTTTTGTTGTATGCTCGGTGAATACTGAAACCCTTCTACCAATGCTTCAGCAACACTGAAAACCAAAAAACGCTGCAGCAATATATTCAGAGCTAACAAATAATACAATTTGGTATCTTACTGTTAAGATCCTCCTGAATTGCTGGGTTGGTGCGTCATTTAAATGGGTCCATATGTCTTGCAGAAGGCACTGTCTTCTGACTGGGAAAACCCACTGTTCATGGCCCATCCTTAATAGGCGTATCTGAAGATTGAAGTAACAGTCTGTTGGCGGTGTGTTTATCTCTTCTAAATCGTAAAAAAATTGGTCACACTTACAGCACTAAAGGGGCTGGACAGAGCGTTGCATTCGGTATAATGAACAACGATCTTGTCTTGTATGTCAAAGATGCATGGATATTTGGTCAGCTTCCATAGGGCCATCTGAAATGACAAGGAAGAAAGAAGATGACATGTTGGTTTCTCTTGCAAAATCAAGAGTTCGGGGGTACATGTGCAGGCTGAACTGCCAGTCTGTACCCTGGCAAACTCCTGTATCTCTGAAACATGCCCTTGTTTTGTACAAGAACACTACACCGACAGAGGCACACTTCCTAAAAGCAGCTTCTAAACACTTCTGTGGGTGGGAAACCCTGAGAGACAAGCATCTGAACTGTCTGTGCAGGCAGACACTTGTGTTAAAGTGCCCCAAGAATAAAACAGGGAGAGAGTCATTTTAATAGCATCTTCCATAATTCAGCTAAACCAAAACACATAGTAAAAATGTGCTGGATACCCAGGTTATGGTATATTGTTAAAAACTGTTGGGTTTATTATCTGCAATACCAAAAGTAGATATTGGTGTACAAAATAATCTAATTCAAAGTGTTACACCTCCAGTGTGATGGAGCAGCAACTTCAGGTAATGTCCTATTTGACTTTTGATTCTATACTGTTTCTCAAACCTCCTCCTCTGCTCTGGTTAATTGCTACAAAATTGGTACTTAGCAAACAAAAGCTTATGAAAGAATTAGGCAGTTGCCCTGTGAATTCCAGCCAAGTTGCCAGAAAACTGCATTTTTTGCCTAAGGAAGCCCGTACTATCCACATTTCTGTTTCATGCTGCTTCCTGTGACACCGATTGCATTTGGTAGCTAATTTTCACTCCTTCATGTCATCAAGAAATGAACCATTTCACAGATTATCTTTTGTTACTACGGCTTTGGTTTTAGATGTAAGTAAATTGAAATGCTCAACAGGATTTCTACATAAACGTTTAAAGAGACCTCACAATATTTCTGTTAATTAAACATAATAAAATCCAGAATAACAAGAAGTATAGCAACCATCCTTCCTGGTGCTATTTCACGCTGCTCACCAGTTCAAAGCAAATAGAGCCGCTTAAGATGCTGGAAGACAGCTCCAACTCACAAAACCAGGGGTCATCGCAGGAGAGGCACTATTATAGCTGCTAAAATACTGGGACGGTAAATGGCTTGCATAATTTATAACAGCTGGAGAACTAGAGAAAATGCATTGTCTTTGAGATGTACTTGGCTAGAGTCTAGAGCTGACTTTCATATGTATCGACTCATTTAAATAAAACAGAAAAAAAAGTCGTTTGCACTGCTGGTAAGATTTTATACTTACTTCTTCTGTATTAATGACCCAACACAATCTGATAATAGTTTTCACTTGAGGCACATAGAAGTTGTTTTCTTGTACTCTGCAACCAGTTCTGGAGTTCACCTGCATCAACACACGCAATATGAAAAGGGGTGTCAGCAGATCTAGTGAGCTATGCGTCTGTGTGGCAGGACAGGACTAAGGAGAAACAGGGCTTTCTGCAGAAACAGCTCTGAGACCCTGTAGAGAAGTGGAAGGATAGAAGTGCTCACTCAACAGTGAGAAGTCTCAGAAAGCCATATATAAACTAGCCGGAAAGCAAATTTCACTTACAATGAAGACCCCTTAACAGGACTCCATCAGGAGCTCTTGACTTTCCTAAAATTTGAACATCTCAGCAGGAGAAAGGATGGTTGTCAAAAAGAATACAGTTATTGCCCCCTTTCTTCCCCTTGTTCGTATGCAGCTAAAGATGGTCTAATTCTATTGTCCCAGAAAATTTCTCGGGTAACGGACTCTTAAAGCATCATGCAGCGTTACTGTGGCAGCCACAATGTCCCAAGCAGGTGGATTGCCTTTTAAATGCTGTGAGCAAGTTACTGGGGCGAGGGGTCTCACCAGCAGAAAGGGGAATGGGCATGCTACGTAATGGACACCACATCCATAGCTCTGTACACATCAGTGCATACACTCCTCACACCACTGAAAGCATCCCTCCCCCTGCCAGGGGCTGTAACACACTTCAGCTCTTCACTTCTATAGAGGGTCAGCCAGGCACAGCTCAAGAGCGGGATTCCTTCAAAGCTATGCTGGTGTAGAGCCAAAGGGATTCCTGAAGCAATGTCAAATGACAAGGCCCCACGTTCCCTTGTAAGAAAGAAACCCAGAGAATTCAACAAGTAAAAAGGATTAAAATACTCTAACTTGTACCGATATGTCCTATCTAATCAGGATCCAAACACTTTCTCACCTGATAAAGAATCTGCAGTATTTGCAGAGTCGCTGTTTCATGTGGGTACAGGTTTAAGAGGTTTCTGTGGCAGCTTCTGACTTCCACGATAAATTGAGACAGATTTTTCTGGGAAACCCTCTGATACAGAATGACCAGCTCCTTGAAAAAGGATGTTTCTAGATTTGACCACAGGCATTCTGTAAAGAAAACAGCTAGTGAAGTATCTGTCACAGGTAACATGCAAATAACTGCAATTTCTGGATGAAGCTGCATTTTCTCTTTTTATCAAATGAACTAAACAAAAAAAAAGCTTAATTTTGCACTACAAAACCCAGTAAATTTCAGACTGAGAGGGTTTTTTTCCTTGCATGTTGCTGCGTAGTCCCCATGTTTCTACGTCTACTGAAAGCATTTCTTTTGACTGAACTCTGAAACAAATTACATCAGTGATACTAACTCTTGCTCCACAGCCAAAAATGACTGTCCTGGTTTCAGCTGGGATAGAGTTAACTGTCTTCCTAGTAGCTGGTACAGTGCTATGTTTTGAGTTCAGAGCGAAGAATGTTGATAACACTGATGTTTTCAGTTGTTGCTCAGTAGTGTTTAGACTAATGTCAAGGATTTTTCAGCTTCTCATGCCCAGCCAGTGAGAAAGCTGGAGGGGCACAAGAAGTTGGCACAGGACACAGCCAGGGCACCTGACCCAAACTGGCCAACGGGGTATTCCATACCATGTGACGTCCCATCCAGTATAGGAACAGGGAAGTGGGGGGCAGGGATTCGCCGCTCGGGGACTGGCTGGGTGTCGGTCGGCGGGTGGTGAGCAATTGCACTGCGCATCATTTGTACATTCCAATCCTTTCATTATTGCTGTTGTCATTTTATTAGTGTTATCATTATCATTATTAGTTTCTTCTTTTCTGTTCTATTAAACCATTCTTATCTCAACCCACGGGTTTTGCTTCTTTTCCCGATTTTCTCCCCCATCCCACTGGGTGGGGGGGAGTGAGTGGGCGGCTGCGTGGTGTTTAGTTGCTGGCTGGGGTTAAACCACGACAATGACCAAGCATTTAAATCATTCAGTTCTATCATCATAAAACCCTACCAAGAGTTTGCAGGTCCTTTGGCTGGAGCTTCATGATGGCTTTTGCTAGAAGCCCGAGAGAATGGTAAGAGCTGTCATCCTCTCCCTGCAGAAGGAAAGGCAAGACCAAGTAGACTCTAAAATTTTCAGGCGA
The DNA here is from genome assembly GCF_026419915.1 of Harpia harpyja. Classification (NCBI taxonomy): domain Eukaryota; kingdom Metazoa; phylum Chordata; class Aves; order Accipitriformes; family Accipitridae; genus Harpia; species Harpia harpyja. The sequence goes on from NC_068941.1 coordinate 39,181,703, forward strand.
GATGGGAGAGGAAGACAATGATGGCAGTAACCTCTCAATCTCCTTTTGCACCTTCAGAGGGTAAAAAAAAAAGGGACAAGGGTTAAAAATGCAATTATGTTTTGCCAAAATCATCTATGAATTAGGTTGCCATGAAATTTCCAAGTTTCATGCACAAATCCAGAGCTCCTCAGTATCTGCGTAGTGAGAATCTTTATATTGAATCCTTACCTCCAGTAAGACTTTTGGCTTCTTGCTGATCTTCTCATAAAAACGTTGCACTTCTGATATGTCTACACCCGATAAGTCTTTGGAAGTTTTGAAATGTTTGTCTCTATCACAAAGGAAAAAACACCAAATGATGTGATAAGCTGGGTTTTGTTACTGAATGAATAGTGAAGCATCCTAACATCAGAAAATACTTGGAAAGTTCAGCCCCAGTGGCTATAATTTCATTCTGTTCTAAGAAGATAGTCTCACTGTGGTGTGACCTGTTTAACATTCTGTCCTTCCTGTCTTCTGTGGCTGTGCACTGTTAATGGTAGGCTTCCTCTGTTTCACCCTAAATCGACTTGCACTTCAGTGCCAGGAGGAGCTATTATGGATCCTTTGGGAGCTGTAATATCGCCTAAAGGGATTATCGTCATCTGTCAAATGTCACTATAGGATAATCTGCTAGAATGTGAGCTTCTACAGCAAATTTCAATAGGACTGGGGGATAAAAAACCCTTAATTTTAGCTTGGGCTTTGAAAAATACAGACTTGCTTCTTGCAAATTCAGATACGACTCATCTTCTCTACATATGTGGCCTACAATAACACTTTCTGGTCAGTTTACATGCAGCCAATATATTCTGTTATGTCTAAGTCAGCGCACGCTACCTTTTCTCCAGGAAGCTTCCGTTGATGCAAGCCTCAGAAGAAAAGATCAGTCTGATATTCCTGACAGTAAAAAACAAACCAAAGTCAATTCTTTCAACATGAGTAGCAACTTCAGGTTTTTAGTTCTGAAAGAACAAAAACCATGGGTACAAGTATGTCTGCACCTGACCACATAAAACTTTTCTTGGCACCACTGTACTGAGAGCAGTGCAGAAGACGCTGTATTTGAGGAGTTAGTGATCGTCAGCAAGCCACCTCTGCTCCCCTGGGCCTTGTAAGGGAACCTGCTCAAGCGCCCCATGCCAGCCTGTGTCGCACGCTGGTGGGTGTTATGATGGAGATATCTTCTCCTGACAGCTTGCGATGTTGCCTGGTTTTGTTTGTTATGCAAAATAAAAGGCAGTGTGGCATGGGAGGGAGGAGGAACCCCTCCACGGACGGGATCTTTGTAGCACACTGAGGGAAAATCCATCAGGGTATCCATTTGCTGCTGCATGGAAGCTGGGTTCCCAGTGTCCGAAGGGATGTTAGACTTACACGCTACCTGTATTCCTGGTTCTCTATTCTTGTTAAAGCAGCTATTTTATCAAGTGATTTGCTGTCAGGCCCTTCCTATTGGTATCTGGAAAGAACCACTTCCCATATGATCTAAACCATACTAAAAGTGGTCAGAGGAACATTGAGATCCAAATCAGCCAAGATTTTTAAATGTGCTAAATCAGCAGCTGGAGTCAGACTTGCCCAAAGAAAATAACCTCCCATGTAAGATCTGAAAAAAGACTACGTAATCATAATTCTCAGCTGTTAGTGTAAAGCTTCCCACAGTAGTATATACTTACTGCTTTTGAAAATGGGTAACTAAAGAAGGGATCACTAATTTTTAAATGCTGACACACACAAAACATTCCAATTTGGGTACTCTGCATTACGATTTTTGCACAAGGCCTCGGCCTGCAGACCAAATCTTTCACTGATTTAACTTGTTGGCTCTTCATCAACTTAACAACCACCCTGTGCAAGAAGAGGAGGACAAGCCTCTGAAGCCAGGCAGTACATCTGCTCTGTTCCTGCAAAAGGGTTATCAAAGGGCTGTTGCTCATCAACATCTCTTTTTCCTGTGCAAAACCTAAGTAAGAAGTCCTGGTACAAGATTCTGTCTCAGCTAAATTCTTGAACATCAGTTCCTACAATAGCCTCCAAAGGATAATAATTTTTAGAGAAAATCATGTATCAGAGAAAAAAAAAAAAACCAGCAGGTTTCTGACTTACTTTTTTATACTCTCCCAGTGTTGCAAACCAAAATTAGAAATCCATGTGTCCACATCTTCATCCTTCAGAGTGGCAATTCCATTCAAATAGGAATTCTGTATGAAATGCGTGAAAGTATTGATGAGATTACAGGTCTAGCAGATGGGGTTCTTTTTTTCAAGCCAATCATTACAAGAAGATTTCAGCCTAAGTATGAACAAATTAATGGTCATCCAGCTGCAAATGATCTAGATGCATTAACCACCAAACAGATATATAATTGCACTACAAGTTAGTTTCTGTGTAAGCATGAGGCATACGTGAACTTGGTGCACTAAAAGCAGGATGGAAAATCCAAATGTTTCCAGCAGTAATGTCAACAATGGTAAAATTAGAAGCCATGATCAAATATGCACATACCTCGTTCTTCTTGTAAAGGACAATACTTTGGTTTCCTCCTGCAACAATTTCAATCACTTCTTGTGATGTGTTGTTTTCTGTGAAAGAATAAAAATATTTTCAAAGGAACATTTGAAGAGACAGTCATTATCTTCAGAGAATTCAGTGCACAGATGTGGAACAGTAAAGAAATCCCTCAGATAGTTGCTGTCTGTCTAAAAGTTGATCCTGTGTGGCCATTACCACGATGATAAATCAAGCAGCAAATGGAATTATCAATTGCTAGAATCTGTTGGGATGACCAAGCAAGCATGAGACATAATGTTAGCCTCTCAGTACAAACATGAAATCAAGAAAGCAAGCATTGCCCTGGAAGAAACGAATATAGATTGTACACATCTGCAATAGTCCTTACCCTGACAGGATTCTCCAGTATTCACTGGTGAATTGATGGGAAGTGGTATCAACTGAGTAGGCTTTCTCTCATGTCCCAGCTGTCCTTCTTCATCAGAACCAAACAAATAGACTTTGTCCAAGGAGGGGACGTAGACCAACGTGTGCTGTCTGTTCAGAAAAAGAATAATAGTCATGATAAGCTCATACCATCGGGCTAGTCAGAATAAAATTTAGAGATACGTTTTCAGAGTGGATAGCTGAGGCTTGTCTTTAAAACTCCCAACAGTCCAGCTATAGAACCCCTTTAACCAAAGTCATAGGACCCTTCCTTGCATAAACATTCAGCAATAAAGAAACATATGGACTCAAATTCCCTATACTATCCTCTAATATTTGTGATTTACCTTGGTTCCACATACAAAAATAAAGTGTTATGGCTTGCTAGCTTCACACCCTTCCATTTTTTCAAGCACAACTTCTATGCTCCTGATACAAAGCCCAGAAAAGTTGACAGGAGACTTTTTCTGGCCCAGTTCCAGAAAGGCAGAATGAAATTGGATAATTATCACCACTCTGGTTCCTTCTAAGGACCCACCAGTTTGTCAAAGTGGACGGGAACTCTGTGACTCTCTTGACGCAGGCTTTTGACAGTCTTTTGCCCTTTGGAACCCAGTACCCCTTTCATTTCTTAAAAGAGCAAAAAACAAGGGCTTCTGGTATTTTTTGCAGCCCCCTCCCTCTGCTCAGCATGGGCTGAGGGTTCGGCTTTCAGAGGGGCTGTGGCAGGAGGGTGGCTTACACATGAGGAATGGACAATATCCTGACAGTGCTGACCTACTGGGATACAGGGATTTGAACATCATGGTGACTCCCCCCCCCTACTGTTCTTCAGTGATTCCCCTAAGACCTTGACCTTGGAAGGCATGTTATCGGTACTTTCCCACCTGCCGCAGGCAACCTGCGAAACTCTTGCTCCCCACAGCTCGGCCACCACACGAGGCGTGAGTTCATTCCGGGTGGAGTTGTGACCGAGCTGGCCAGCCCCTCCTGCTCCAAAGGTGCACACCAACCCCTCCTTGAAAACGAAGAAGCAAACAACAGGACCACTGCATTATTAACGGCATTCAAATGGTCACCACCGAGAGCAAGAGCCAGCAAGACACAATACGTTATATGGGACTTGATTTAAAACATCCCTGATTCAAACACAGGTAGAGTTCACTTCGTGTCAAGCCTAATCTTACATTGTCTAATGTCCAAATCATTTAACTCCTGAAAAAAGCAATTTAACTCCTGAGAATAATTCCCTGATGTTTCAGAGTTTTACTTGTATGAGTAAACCCTACTGAATTAGCTATTGTTCACATCTTCTTAAGTCACCAACGTGCTACAAAAAAAGACAATATTTTCAAAAATACTGAGAGTTGAATTGCACCTCTTTGCCCCAGGATTCTCATTCACCACCTCCCTGCAAAAGTTTACATGCAGGTGACGGGAATCTGAGAAAAGGCCAATTTTCCCAATAGCTTAGTTAGCATCCCTTGGGGATTGTCTTCAGACTTGGATGGAAGCAGGCGTTGCCATCCCAATTTCTCCATGCTGACTTTTAGCAGTGTATCTTTTCTCACAGGGTGAGGTCTCGGATGCTGACTTTCCATTTCAGACTCACCTTGGAGAGAACTGCAGTATGATCTGCCCCACATGAGATAAATACAGTCTTCCAGTGCTCTAATGCTCCAACGTATGATGGGCAGTCCCTGTCTGGAAAGAAGATAGCACTGCTGAAGTGGAAGAGTACTGGGGGGTCTCACGCAAAGAAAGATTTAGAAAATAGGGTGTTTTAGCACTTTCCAGTCCTCTCTTACAGCAATTCATGTATTTACAACTTGGGTTTGAGTTGTTTTCTACCCTCCACTAGAACATACTTTTTTCTCATAATGTTCTTTTTCATGGTATTTTCTTTTCATTTACATTCGATCTGAAACAAAACACAGTGCTTTCACATCTGCTTGCCAAAAGGTACTTGGCTTCAAAATATCTGACTCTCAAGGGTCCAGACTCATTCAGATCCTGCTGACTTCAGGTTCTGTCTGGCTAGGGCAACTCTGCTCTAGCCTTCTAGGCTTGAAAAAAATGGGTGATTTTAATTCTTCTCTCACCTTGTGTTTACAGAGAATTAAAGAAGGCAAAGAGGTATAAAATTAATTTCTTTCATGCAAGACTGCCTGGAGAGAGAATGGGAGTGGAAAGAGACCTCTGAGACATATGGGTTTAAGAGCCCACGCTATCCAGTTGGCCACATAAAATGACTGGAAGTTCTCTGTAGAAATACAATCCCTAAATCCCTTGTCCCTGCATGCCTTTCCTGGTCAGGAAACAAAGACCTCATCCAGATATACTTTCTTCAAAAGTCTTTACTGTCCGCTGCTGCTCCAAAGAGGCTTGACAATCCTGAGGAGCCACTCCTGTGTCTGCAGTAAGCCCACTGACCAGGAAAACACCTTCCTGCTGCTGTCTTTCCTTACCTTTTGTGTCTCTAAGTCCCAGCTGTCCAAAATCGTTCTTTCCCCAGGAATAGACAGCTCCAGAGAGTGACACGGCAGCGCTGTGAGCTCCTCCAGCAGCAATCTGAGCGAGTGAGATGCCCCGTAGTCTTTCCACCAGCTGTGGTTGGGGAATGAGTGTGCTTTGGCTCCCCACTCCAAGCTGTCCGTGGGTGTTCTGGCCCCAGGTGAAGAGCTGACCTCCTTCACGCACAGAATAAAAGGAAACAGCTCAGCCTCACTGCTTCCTTTGAGTCTTTGCACTTTGGGAGTGGGAGTGAAAATCAGTGTTTTCAGGGACCTAGCTCCAAGGTGAGACCAGCAGCAGCAGCAGCAGCCAGATCTCCGTGTTTGCTTCTGACCCCTTCAGGGCAGTCCCATGCTGCCCATGTGACTCAGCACAGCAAGAATAAAGGCAGGGTGTTTCCAGCTCTAAAGCCATACTTGCAAGAAGTTCCCAACCAGAGAGGTGCTCTAACTTAAGAATGAGCAGGTCTGGTGACCGCAGAGTGGGGCAGCCACATCTGCTCTCCACAACACACCTTTGCGGAGGGGTAGTGCTCAGGAACTGGAGAAAGACAGAGCTGCAGGTCCCTAGGTGCTGGGAGGAAAGGGCAGCGCTGATAGCCAGCGCGCTTTGTGTCCCCTACCCACCGCTCATTACTCTCTAATGGTGTCACCAACTACTGGAAGTAGTTCAAACGCTCCCTTCCGAGAGCAAGCCTGCCATAATGTGACTCCCGTTTGGAGGAAAAGTGTGCTTGAAGGAGGCTACCTCTGGAGAGCGCAATGGCGTGCTGGTCCCCACACGCTATTTGAACAATATCTCGGTTTCCTAGTCCTTTCACCAGCCTACAAAAATAAGGAAAAAAAAAATCAAAGTAGATAGATGCTGTTCCGTGAGACAAAGTCAAGGAAGAAGATCCTAGCACATTTAGCAGGAATTATGTGGAAAAATACAGGTCACCTGTCAGTTGATTCACCCTGCTCTGATGCTAGCCTACTGCAGCTGGTCTAACTGATTTGATTGCGTTTTGCACCACGAAAAGCTGGAAAAAAGTCAGGCTCAGCCCTGGGCAAGCTAACAGAAAATCCCATAGCAAACTGCTGTGCCATTTTTAGATGATGGTTACTCTCACAGATTAATCAGAAGGTGGCAAGGTTCAGATGTGCTTGAGTCTTTCACCTGCAGCTTTCCCAAGCCACGTGTGGTTTGCAGGTCATCTGCATTACTCTGGTATGTGCTACTAACCCTTATTAAGTTTGAGAGAAACCTGTCTCTTGTGCATCCCAAGCAGCTCAGATCTTGGTATTCCCCTCAAAATCAGTGCACTTCTTGCCTGGTTAAAAAAGAAGATAAAGTTTTGGGTCCTAAGAATGTGTGTGTTCCAGCTCCCTCTCTAGAACAGGAACACGCCTCAGTCTCTTGGATGTTACCTTTAGGAAAAGTGGGCTACATCTTCTGACCATTACCACCCATACCTCCACTCCATGAGAGCTTCTTACCTTGTCTTAGAGCAGTCAGCTGAGGCTGTAGTCCAGTGTTCAGAAAGCTTCCCGTTGTGGGAGAGAACGAGCGTATGTGTCGCGTCGTGGTTTGAGCATTGCACCTTCTCATTCTTCTGCGACTGCGTGTGCTCTGCAGAACCCATACAGACAGGCACAACAGTCACACTAAGGCAGCAGGCATCTTAACCATCTCGGCCCCCTCCCCATGATCTCTGTGTGCTACTGCTTTCACCAAGAGCTTCTGCTCCTCAGGAAGAAGTGAGACAAGCGTGTATGACTTATTTGCTCAGGCCTCTTGGGGTTTCAGTGTCCAACCCACTGCTTGGTTTCATGCCAGACAACTCCCCGGCTATCACTAAAAGACATTTCTCCACCTCTTAGGCTGCTGTGCCACCAGCTCCCAAGGCAATCAGCAAAATGTCAGCAGAAGCACGCTCTGTTACTTCTGCACAGCTGTGGAGAGTGTCCTGGGGAGATAAAGCACTTCTGAGGCATCTGACCGGCCCAGATTTGCCACAGCCTTGGGGATGGCATGCCTCGAAGTCAGATGCTTTACAAGACGCTGGAGAAGCAATGACGGAAAAATTCACACATTGCCTATTTACAGCAGAAGGAAGTCCCTTCTCGTCTACAGCTGAGGGGCTGCAGGTGCTTTTCCGACCCAGATTTACTCAGTTACTCGCGTGTAGCCCTGCTGCAGCACAAGCGTCCGAGAGCCGGGATGCCCAAGCGTGACAGGCGGTCATCATTCAGCACAGCCTTCCCTGATTCACCTAGCACCTCCGGAGACTCGCTCTCCACCCTTCTCACACCTCCCCAGCTTAACCCCGACATGTAACCAGAGAGGAACATTCACGTCTGTTCCCCAGCACGGTCTCCCTCCCTCCCTCCAGCCTCCCCCGCCTGCCGCGCACTGTGACACGGTTCAGCACCTCATGCCGCGGCCCGCCCTCCCCGAGAGGCAGCCCAGCAGGTCACCCCAACCTCAGCCCTTTCATCTCCGCGGACCCGTCCCGGGGTGGGGGTGTCTCACACCCCCCCAGCGTGACGCGCACGGCTCCGGCGGGTCGGGTCCGCCCTCGGCCGGGACGCTCCCACCCCCGGCCGGGCTCCAGCCGCTCCGCCGCCGGTCGGTACCTCCCGTGCCCCGCCGGCGGCCGCCCCGCCGCCGCTGCCGCCGTCCTGCCGCCATCCCCCGCTCGCCGGCCGCCCCGACAGCTCGACGGCGCCGGGGACGGCGCCGGGAAGGCTCCGCCCCGGCGGGGAAACCGGAATGGCTCCGCCCCGGCGGGGAAACGGGAATCGAAACTCGGCGGGTGCCGCGGCAGCGGGAGGAGGAGCGAGAGCGGCCGGTGCCCGGGATCCCCGGAGCTGGGAAACTCCCGAGCCCTGCGCTGGAAACGTGTGAGCCGCCGGGCTTCGGCGAACGGCCGGCTCTCCTCCCGGCCTGCGGCAGGCGGCTGCTGCTCAGGGCGGGGCGGGGGGGGGGGGAGAAGGGAAACCAGAAAGCGGGTGGAAGGGTGCCGGGCTTTTCCGTGGGGAAAAGACTCCCGTTTGACTTCGTTATTCACCTGGGAGAGCGTCCCGCCTGGGTCCATCCTTTGCAGCTTTCTGTAAGCTCAGAGACCTACTCTGCTGCTCGCTGTACCCTGAGGAAGAGCCCGCGCAAATTCAGAGGGGCTGCTTGGCTGGGTGGAGTCAAGCAGCAAGTGAAATGCCCGGTTTAGAAAGACATCGGCAGGTAAAAACCATCCGCTTCCATTCTCACGGAGTCTCTCCTACCGTCTGCTAAATCTCCCCCTGCCTTCAAAGAGCCGGGAAGCTCCCCCCGGCCCCGCAAAGAAAGGCCGCCCAGCCTGCCCCACCTCCCACTCTTCCTCACTGGAGCGATGCATGCAGGACCATCTTAATGATGGAATAAAGGATAGCCATGTGAACGATGAAATGGATCAAAACACATAAGAGCGCTTTTGTTGTATTCCTAATAGCTTCCACTGATTAATTAAATTCAATCTGCTTAAGAAAATTTTATGCTGCTGAATACTAAGCACGGATTTTGGTGGGGCAGTCTACAAAAGTCCTATGAAGCGCAACATGAATCTACCGATTTATACTGGTGTTCACTGAAACGCAGTGGAAAATTCATTACTGAGACACCGGAAGCTTTTAACATAATATATTTGAATGGAGCAGCCTGTGGCGCACAAAAAGGCACACAGAGGCCCCCAGGGTGAAGAAAAAGGGATGCGGGAGATGCTGCGGAAGCAAAGCAAGGAGAACCTGGGGCATACAGTAACTGACTTCTCCCCAGGGAGGAGCAACCCAGCCTGTCTTTCCCAGCCACTTCCCTATGCACACTGCAGGGACCTTATCTCCTTCCACAGTACATAGGAAGGTCTTGAGATCAAGAAATGCCCAGCCAGAGCTGTGAGGCCAAAGCACAAGCTACGAAGGGACACTAGAGGTCCTTCGGCACCAAAGTACGAACTAACGCCTCCTCCTTGGAGGGAAAAACTGCTCCAAGCAGAGGCAAGGGCACTTGCCTCTTGTTTGGCACAGAAATGAAGAAGAGATTCGAGGGGAGGAAAGGACACGCGTTGATGTCCTTCTTCCGTTCGGAGCTACATTTTTCTTCCTGCCGAGTGGCCTGCTGACAGTGACTTCAGGTCAGAAAGGCTTGCTCTGGGAAGCTACTGCAGGGTCCTCAAACACCCTGTGGTTCTCTGCCCAAGAGGTGTCAGGGCTTGCGATAGCCTGACCAAAAGGAATCTGGGGGCCCATGAGGGAGATGCCTGGCAACTGGCAGGAGACAGAGGAGAGAGGTGAACTGCGAAAAATGGGTTTTATAGCTAGAACTGGGTTTGGCAGATGTGTCCGTCCATACTTTGGCCATTTCACCCCTTTTCATCACTTCTATAGTGACTTGCCCATAAAAAAACCAAACCAAAACACAAAAACGCCCATGTGTCAAACACCTCAAGTTTGGCATAGTGCTTGCTTATGAGGGCAGCCCTTCTCTCAGGAGAACAGCACTGAGCACTTCCAGGGTGAGGGGAATGGGGAAATCCGAGGAAATGTATGCAGATGCCATGGTGTCCGAGGAGGAATGCCCCATGGTGGGCCCCAGGGAGCCAAGGAAGCGTGCTGCGGAAGCCCATTCCCACAGTGTCGGCAGCTGAACGGGCACAAGCGGGTCAATCCCTCCAGAGCAGATTTGGGAGCGTGGGGAACTTGCAGCCTCTCTCAGCCGGCCTGTCTCACTCACGGCCCCCAGCTGCCCTCCATGTGAAGGGACCCGGTGACCTGCCGGGCCACCCAGCACGGCTCAGCCGCTGGCAACCCATGCTGGGCAGTGCCGCATCCCCGAGTTTCACAGCGAGGCACACCGACTACCTCCATCGTTCCCCACCGAGGAGTGCCGAAGCAGAGCCCGCCGCGCAGGCCCCGGCAGTACCAGGGCTGAGCATCGCCTCGGCCTGGGCCGTCCCCACACAAGAGGAAGCCCCCGCAGACGCAGCCAGGCCGGAGGGGAGGGAACGAGCGCAAGGGCAGAAAAGGGCACTCTGTGCCGCCCCACTGCCGTGCCGAGGGGTTTAACAGCACCACGATGCTTTGGGGCGCTGCACTTCCAGGGCAGTGTCCCGACAGACTCGAGCAGCGTCGCCCAGCACTGCGCGAGAAGCATTCCCAGTTTCTGCTGGTGGCAACGGCCCCCCGCCCTCGGCCCCTCGGGGACTCCTCAGGAGCCATCCCGGGGCAGGTGATTACCCACAAGCCAAGGTGAAAGGCGGCAGCGGGCAAGAACTTTGTCCCAAGTATGCACGAAGGAAACCCGACGGCTCTCCTTTTCTCCCTCGTCCCCGCTCCCGCGGGAAACCGACCCCGTCCCTCGGGCTCACCGGGGCCTCTGCAGCCCCTCGCAGCTGACGGCTGGGAGCCGAGCAGGGCCGGGTGGCGACCAGGGAGGGGACCCAACGTGACGCCGCAGCTGAGGGGCAGCCGGGACAGCACGCGAAGGGACCGGCGGCCGCGGGAGGGCGGCGGTGCCCCGCTGCCGCGGCGGGGGCCGTGGCCGTGACCGTGGCCGGGGCCGGGCCGGCGCCGCCGGGGAGGGGTTTCCCCCGCCGCGGCATAAGTGCCTGCCGGGGGCGGGCGGCGCCGTGCCGCCATGCCGCCCTCCGCGCTGCTGCTGCTGCCGCTGCTGCCGCTGCTGCTGCTGCTGCCGGCGGTGCCCGCTCCGGCGGCGGCGACGACGGCGGCGGCGGCGGCGGGGGGCTGCGGGCCCTGCGAGGCGGCTCGGTGCCCGGCGCTGCCGCCGCGGGGCTGCCCGCTGGGCCGGGTGCGGGACGCCTGCGGCTGCTGCTGGCAGTGCGGCCGGGGCGAGGGGGAGGCGTGCGGCGGCGCTGCGGGAGGCCGCTGCGCCCCCGGCCTCGAGTGCGTGAAGAGCCGCCAGCGCCGTAAGGCCAAGGGCGGCCCGGCCGCGGGACACCCCCCCTCCGCCGCCACCCCGTCCGGCGTGTGCCTCTGCAAGAGCCGCTACCCGGTGTGCGGCAGCGACGGGCTCACCTACGGCAGCGGCTGCCAGCTCCGCGCCGCCAGCCTGCGCGCCCAGAGCCGCGGCGAGCCCGCCATCAGCCAGCGCAGCAAGGGAGCCTGCGAGCAAGGTGGGGGGCGGCGGCCCGAGGGCAAGCGCTCGGGGAAGGCAGCGGGAGGGCCGGGCCGGGCCGGGCCGGGCCGGGCGGCGGGCGCTGCCGCGGGGCGGGAGAGAGCGTGCGTGGGTGGGTGCGTGGGTGCCCGGCCGTGCTGAGCGACTTCCCGGCGAAAACGCTGGTCCCGAGTGCTCCTCGTGCTGTTTTATCCCACCGGGGTGCTTACTCGTAAAGTCAGGATGGTTTCAAAACCACCTGAAATGGACTCGGGAGTCCCAGCCGGGTGATGCTGCCTAAGCTTGGAGTAAGACTTCAGACCAGCGCCAGAAGTGCGGAGAAGCGTAGCCACTCTCTCTCGGCTTCCAGCCGTGCTGGAACTACGCTGCCCTGCTTTTCATACTTTGCCTGCGGCTTGAAATTTGGGATGCTATGACGTGGGACAAAAGGGTTGAGCTGTCCAGGGGAGGGTTCGGCAGAGGAAGGTTGCAAACGGCGAGAAAAGGAAACTATTAAATGGACGTGAAAGCCACAGAAATTCAGAGCCAGCGTTCGCTGGCTTGCTTTGGTTCGAAATGAAAACAAGCAGTGACTTTCCCGTGAGCTGCACATAGCGGTTTGCACTTGCAGCGTTTCTAACCGGGAGCTCGATTCTTCCCAAGCTTTAGCTTAGGGTTGGTGCTCGAAGAAGAAATCGTTCTGCTGTGGAGCCTCTACCAGAAGTCCTGGCTGCTGAGAGTGGGTTTTGCTGGGAGAGAGGGAGGGAGGGGTGGGACATAGCACGCAAACCCTTTACTGATCGTCTCAAGGACAATACTGCAGCGCCAATGCCGTTTTGGTGGAGGAGTGTTTTCATAAACACAGTATGTGTAGGGTCACAACCTCCACCCCCTCCTTCTCTTTCTTCCCATAAGTGAGGCCAAGTATGTCTTGCAAAAAAACGTTTCTGAAGCTCCCAAGGAAAGCACGAAAGGCTGGGTCAGGACTGGGTTATGCACTTTGATGTTGGCCATTAAATGCCCGCATGGCTTTTCACAAACCCTGTGCAAAACATCAGGCTTATATATTAGCCAGAAACATTGTGCTACAGTGTTAACTCTGGGAGAGAAGGAGCTTCAGCCCTCAGGCTAATGTGGGGTAAGAGAGAACTGCCTCTGTCTGGGCCTCCCTCTAGCATTTGGAAGGAGCCTTTCCTGCCCAGCAGACTCGGGAGACAGTCACAGCATTCCTAAAAATGCGTGCTGCTGCTTGGCCCTGCCAGTCCAGACCAAGCGAGCAGATGTGGTTGAAAGATGTCTGAGGTCACGCTTCAGTTGTGTACTTGAGAAGAGGACTGGGCTCTCACTTGTCTTGCCCAAAGTCACCTGGGAGTTCGTGGCAAAACGGGTATCAATACTCATATTGTAAGCTACTGCCCCAAGCCTTTGCCACACTTCCCTGTGTCCGCCCCAGACGGGGTGCTGGCTTGGCCTGGTGAGGCTTTGACCCAGACTACGGAGACAGAGTTTGATGAGGTCAATGCAAACACGAGCCGCTAGGCAGGATGGTGGGAGGCCAGTGGCCTGCCAGCCTCAAACAGCTCCCAGAAGACTTTCTCCATCCTCTGGTCATCACAGCGGCAGCTTCTCTGAAGAGGCTCACAGTGCAGGACAGCCACTCCATGTGCAAACCGCATCCCTTCCTTGGAGAAGGTCCCTTGGGGTGTGCAGATGTGCAGTAAGACACCTTTGCAGGCTGTTACCTGTTGTTTAAGAACTTCGCTGGAGCATGGGGTGCCAAGCCACTGGCAAAATGTCACTCTGGGGAGCTGCTCTTCTTTTGGCTCCTGCGGCTGGGAGAGCTCTGACCCAGCATCTCAGGGAAGGGAGCAGGAGGGACGTGGGATGCTCAGCAGTGGTGTCGCAACTGACTCTTCTGAGACTTCCCTCGGCTGCGTGAACCTTCCTTGTGCTGTGGACCTTCTTCTGGTGATACGCATCGCTCTGTGGCTTGCAGCTGAGGCAGGGACTCAGCCCACACACGTGGTAGACATCTGGAAGTATTTCTGTAGCCCTCAGGACCTCCTGGCAGTTAGGACTGCTGGGTGGGGAGGGGAGGGGAGCTGTAATCTCCACACAGATTTTGAAACAATGGCAGGAGAGGACATCCATCCCATCAGACACACGGGGTAGAGCCTGCTTCGGTATCTTTCCAGATAGGAGATGGCACTTTTCTGGGTTTCTAAAAGAACCTAGATGCTGTGGGAGTCAAAGAGTGGAAGTTCTGGCTTTTGCCATTTCCCACCACAAATGGACGTGATCTTCTTAAGGTGCTCTCTAGGGTGGGATCCTGCACAGGGAGACTACAAACAAGCAGCATCCTTCCTGTATCAGTCATTTGTCTGACAGCTTTTGCACAGAAGGAAGTCCTTGGGGGACAGGGACTTGGGCTCTGAAGTGTCTGCATGCACGCACTGGGCTATCAGGATCACATCCTTTGGGTCCAAGAACGAGCAGCCTTACAAGTCTGAGAAGAGATCCAGAAAAACATGTTTCCAGCAGTGGGTCCTAACTGTGTTTGATTGCTCTTTTTTTTTTTCCAAGTGGAGCTGGAGAGGGAGGGCTTGTTTTGCACATCCTATTTGAAAGCTGGTGCTTGGGGGGAGGAGGAGGTGCAGAGCTGTGGCTGCCGTCGGCCTTTGCTGTCGTCGGCAGGAAGGGCAGCAGCTGGAGATGGGGCATCCAGCGGAAGAAGGGAACGCATCTGGGAATGGCTTGTTGGTAGATGCTCCTCCTCACCCACCCTAGCACTACGGCATGCTAGGGGTGGCAGGGCAGGAGGACACAGACTGAGGCAAATGGGGCAAATGCTGCTGATTTATCCCTTTCTTGATTCCTGGCCACTGTTGGCTCAAACCTCACCTCTCAGGCAAGGTGGGATTGAGGCTTACCGCAGCCACCTCCTCTTCTTCTGCCTTGAAATACATGCTTGAGACAGGGATCGGCCACAAGCGATTAAAAGACTTGGGCTCCTATTCCTTGGTTAGCTGGGGTTGCATTTCATACCCTCTCTCTTGCCTTGTCTCCCTCTCTGTCCCATATGTACCAGCTATTCAAAGGGTCTGAAGGAGGTATACCTGCTGGGAGGGGCAGTCCTACTGATTTGTCATAGGCAACACCATGTGGGCATGAGTAAAGCCGCCTAGAAACAAAGCACTGAGCTACAAGGCTTAACATGCAAAATACTCCTTGAGACACACATTTTTTCCACCATAGATATATTTCCAAGGGGATAAAAGTTCATTAAAATTATATTTGACAAAGCTGACCAAATGCATGTCCAGCTGAGCTTTCTATATTCATCATGGTGCTGATTGCAGGGTTTTCTGCGCAGTGCTCGGCAGTTTTTGCTTGCTAAGAGATACTGCCCACCGACTGGGAAAAACTTGGATGTTTCTTTGTTGTTAAATAGCAAAAGGAAGGAGCCACTTCTCAGCCCTACATAATTCGCCTTGACCTTGTCCTTGGGATTCTCTTTCTGCTGCTTGTTTCCCAGACCTCTCGGATCTGATGCCTGTGTTCTTTGTACAAAAATAGTGAAGCCATGCAGAAAAAGGTATTTCCGTTGCAGCCAAAACTTCCTGCTGCAGGGCAAAGGAAGACACAGCTGAGAAGAGTTTGAGAGGATGGAAATAACCCTTGCTATACCTGCACTTGGCAGGTGCAGGGATCCAGCCAGTCCTTCCTGGAGTGGGTTGCGCCTGGACAGGACCGTTGGGAATGGCTGGAAAAAGGCACCCTGCTTGATTCCCAGCTCCTTGAGGCTGCCTGTGCTGGGTCAGCAGGGCACAGCAAAGCTGCCTGAGTTTGCTCCGGGGTAGCAGGCAGTGATGCCGTGCATGGTGCTCCCTCCTGGCTGGGCTCGTGCTGTGCCCTCACGCCTGCACTCACAGCTGGCACTGGGTTTGCCCCACTCCCTGCCAGGGAGCCAGGGAGCCGAGGCTGTGCAGCAGATGGATGCTCTGAAGTCTTCCAGCTGCTTTCCAGCATTGCCTTTAAATGGCTCGGCCCTTTGCTCTCTGCCCGTGAACGTGCACAGCTACGCTCAGGTCTGCTGCCAGCTCTTGCAGGCAGGGCAGGCCCGGACACAAAGCAGAAGTCTGCTGGTGGGGCAGGTACAGGCAGTCAGGGGTGCCACCTCCGGTGGTCCCCTCTGCAGGAGGGGAGGCTGCCGTGACAGCCGGGGAGCTGCCCTCTGCCGCTGCCGTCACCCGGCTGCGCGCAGATGCTCAGGAGAGCCTCCTATGGAGTTGGTGGCTTCAGTAATTTAGGCTGAAATTAATTCTGCAGCGCATGCACTGAGGTTGTTTACAGCCAGCTGGGACCTGGGGCAGGAGGATCATGGTACCCACTGCCATGCAAAGCCAGCTGGCATAAAGAATTAGGGTTGCGTGGCTCAGCTCAAGCCAGGCAGAAAAACAACCTCAAAGCAGCAACCCCCATCAAAAAGCTAGCAGGATTTTTGGCATGATGATCTTTCTGAGCTGAAAAATACCAGGCACAGACTTGTTGCCTAACCAGTGCAAGAAGGGACAAATACCTCCGAGTCTCTCTTATCATTAGCTACCAGCAAATACCTGCTTCGAGGGACATGTTATGACTGCTGGAAATACTGCTGAAGTTGCCTCATTACAGCCCAAAGGCCTTATGGTTTGAAGTCCTTGATACTTGTTCCAGCAGGGTTGGGGTCTCCAGGTTGCTTTGCCATTGTCAGTCAGGGCTTTGTCTGTATTTTATGCTCTCTTCTCTCTTGGTGGAAGCCAAGCGCCTGTTCTTGCCCAAATGCAGCATACCACAAAGCGGCTCTCGGTGGACATCAGAGGACAGCGTTTCACTCTTCAGGGAACTGGTGCTGCTTTGTACCTACCTACAAAGACCTCCTGGAGGTAGAAACTCAGGGCGCCTCTGAGCGAAGGGTAGATTTGCTGGCTCACCAAGCAGCCTGCTTTATTTCTATTGATCCGAACATGGCTTGACTCTCCGTGGCTCCATGAAAGTCTTTTCCCAGCGTTGGGAACGTGCAGGCGTTTGCTCTATGGTGACGAGGGCTCAGCACCTTGCAGGATCCATCCCACAGGTTGCAGAGCTTATGAACAGCAGGACCAGGAGAGAGATTCTTTTAAAGCTGAATATAACCATCACTAAACTTGCCTAAATCTCTCTTTCACCAGCAAAGAGATCCCAGTCACCGGAGCTGAGCTGTCCCCCCAGAGGGGTATCATTTTGCTTGCCAGAAGCCCAGACAGCATCCCTCCTAGAAGGGTTTTTTTTGCTAAGGTGCCACCCGCCAGCTCTGGGGCTCAGGAAAAGGTGGGTGCAAGGTTTCTTGGCTGTCCACTGGGCTTAAAAAATGGGCTGATGGTCATAGGATCGTGGCTGCCAAGCTCTCGTGGAGACTGACAGCCCCAGGGGCAAGTACACCCCCTCAAATTCCTGCCACTTTACCCCAGCAGTGGTTTTGCTTTGCTGGTGCCTCAGTGTCCCATAAAGCTGCATCTGCGCTGCAGACAAAGAGGTGCCGAGTTCCCACAGGTCGATTTTAAAACAAGAAACATGAATCACATCTGTTGGCTCATTCCGTACAAATTCAGCTGTTGAGGCTTTGCCAGAAATATTTTAGTTTTGAGGGTGGTTTGTTGGGGTTTTTTTAATCCACTGCCAGAGTAGAGCAGAAACAGGATTTTGGGGGAAAATCTTCTGGGAGATGGCAGACTGCTGTTATCACTGACATTGGCTCATGTTCTCCTGATACAGCCGCCTTAAATTCAAAGGCTCCCAACTCTTTTAGACACCAGAGAGCATAGTTCATATCCGATCACATTTTGCAAGAAACTCTTGTGGATTTGTGCTTTTTAGTTAACAAGTGGATTAGAGTGCTTTAGTTCTTTTCTCCCATTCTTCCTTTCCTGGATTTTAAGGGACTTAACACCCACATTTTATGAGTGCTTACTTCTTTGCTGGTGAAAGAGAGATTTAGACAAGTTTTTTGCTAAGTCATCTGTGGATGGAAATGAACTGAATTCCCTAATTCTCCTGGAAAGCTGTTTTGGGTTTCTGCATCAGCTGGGAGCAGGGGTCTTGCAGCAGTGGCCTTCTACCTGCTTTCTCCCACCGCAAAGGAAAGCGTTGCATTTGCAGGTGGATCTTGCCAGCATTTTTGTGCTGCGTCCAGAGAGTCTGTGGCAGAGCAGAGCCGTGCA
Organism: Harpia harpyja; assembly: GCF_026419915.1. NCBI lineage: Eukaryota > Metazoa > Chordata > Aves > Accipitriformes > Accipitridae > Harpia > Harpia harpyja. The sequence continues at coordinate 39,199,543 of NC_068941.1, forward strand.
GGTGCGTGGTGGGGTTACACCTTTTGTTTTGTACCGCGGGGTCCTTTCAGATGGAGCGTGGTGTGGGGATGTGATATTTTTCAGTGTGGTGCTTGCTTTCCCAGCACTCAGTGCATTGGGATTTTGAGACAGAGTTTCTAGGGCTGAAGCTTTATGCTGGTATTTTTAAAATTCATCTGTAACTTTGGGGTTTTCCACTCTTGTAGGATAGGCCATAAATTCCTCCTTAAAAGGCACCTAGTTCTTTGAAAAGGTTTTGGTTCATTGGAGCTTGAGTTTTTATGGTTACTATGCTAAAATCTTATTAGGGAAGCTGTTTAATGTATTACTCGGCAGCTCAGAGTCTTGGAGAGCACCAATATGCTGGGGACTATGCAAACACCTCCACTGCCCAAAAGGATCCCACATTTCACCTGTGTCTTCATTCTCAATCATCATAGCGTATCCAAAATCACTGGGAAGGAATGACTACACATCAGCAAATTCCTCCCCATGTTTGTTTTTTTCTGTTGCTGGAAAGGCATGCCGTGTTTAAAAAAATGCATTTAATCCTTTGTTGGGCTGAGGTTGATTGAGGTTCGTACTAAATAGGAGATTACCACATAACAAGTCTAATCAGGTCGGACTTTTGAAAGCCCTGCTTGCTTTTCCATGCATAAATGCTGCCATGCTTTGTTTCCGTGTCTCCCACCGCAAGCTTTTCACATTCTTTCCAGGCTTTAGCTCGTGGTCGTCCTTGTGCCATGACAGTTTTCTTAATAAAACTGAGCCAAGGTCACACGAAGAGAAGAGGGGAGGCGGGAGAGAAGTTTCTTGATAGAGTTTGTCTGGGAGGTCGGGGACAAAAAAACCCAAATACGCATCCAGATATGGCTGGGAAGCAGCAAGCATGTTTGCAGGAAGCTACTGCCTGTTTGACCCCGGGGACAGCATATTTCAGAGACTGGCAAAAGGAAGGGGAGGTGGGAAAAAAGGGCAGGACGGGGGGAAAAGGCAGGAGAGAGGTTGGCTTGTTGCAGTCCGCTCACAAGGACAGTGTCATCTCTGCTCAGAGGGCTTGCCCTTTCCCCATTTGGCTGTTTCCAGCGGCAAGTGTGGTTATAAGCTTGCAGTTGAGCTTCAGAGCAGCCTCAGCCACACTGGCCTCCCCATTGCCCCAGCTTTGAGATTTGGCTTGGGTTGAGGACGCTGCTGGATGTGGCAGAGCGCTGAGCCGGGCACGAGGCGTGCAGAGGCACAGCCTTTTCTCTGGGCACAACACTGGGGCCAGCACAGACCCGTCCTGCCTGCTAGGTAAGGGAGAAAGGGCTTGGGGCTTTGTCCTTTGCAGGGCCGCCCGCTTCTCCCTCCCACCCATATGTAAACCCCATGGGCGACCGATAAATAGCCATATAAAGGTCGTGCACAAGGTCTCTGAAGGCAGCGTTCCCGAACTGTGGTAAAACAGCAGGGGTGGGATTTCCAGCTCTTATCGGTCTGCTCCACACTGAGCCCGGTGGGGTGGGAAGCAGGAGGAGATCCATGGCAGATAGATGGTGGCCCAGGGCCCTGCCTCACGCTGACTCAGTCCCAAGTCTCCAGGGCTTGGGGCAAAGCTGCGTTCACGTTTGCAGCCTTTTCAGGGTCACTGGGCTGCTGAAGTCTGAGGGGGAGTATCTGCACAGGCTTAGCATCCGGCATCTCCTTTGGTCTGGATGTCTCGGAGCTTCCTTCTGTACCTCCTTAGTCTCTTCAAGGCCAGGTTAAAGGAGGGGGAGAAATGCCTTCAGAAAAAGGTAAAGAAGGAGGCTTGTAAGTCTGCCAGAAAGCAGCAGGCAGCTTTGGGAATGGGGAAGGCCAGAAGCTGCTTGCACTTCCCGTCTGCTGCTGCCTCTCGCAGAGCACTGACCTGGGAGGGAGCAGCTGAGGCCGTGCCAGCTAGAATGAGTAGATGCTGCTTACTGAAGGTTTCCCCTTCTCCATATAAAGTCATTTTGAAGGGAAAATACTTTCCCAGCAACTTAGGAGACTGGAGCAGGTCTATTTTCAGACGTGCAAGAGCTTGTGAGGGTGAACGATGTCTAGCTTTTGCTTTGATTTGCTGTCTCGTGGAGAGTGTTCCCAGCCTGTGTTTCACCCGAGGCCATGGCACAGCGATGCAGTGCTCAGGAGGGCTGGCGGGGAACCAGGCTGGTGCCCATGCGAGCTTCAGCATGTGGTACACAGCTTTGTATGTTTGTGGTCAGGACTTCCCATGCACACCCAAGCGCCAGGGCATACCCCACAGCGCTTCACATTGAGCTTATTTTTGCCTTTAGTGACATACCTGCAGCCCCCTTAATTTTAGCAAAAAAGTTGTTGCTCTGCTTGCTGGGGTGTGATTTATTTGTGTGTGTGTGTGGACGGACACCAAAGGAAGATCGGCGAGGACCAGCAAACCCTGAGCTGCGATAGACCATCCAGGTACCAGCAAGGGGCTGGTGGGTGGGCTGGGAGATGCCTGATCTCCGCCTGCTGCGGCTGAGCAGAGAAGAGGTGCCCGGCACGGGACGGGTGTCGGGAACAGATGCCAAACGATAGCCTCATCGAGGAAGTCACAGGCTCTGCCACGTGCTGCTGCTGCGGCAGAAAAGCAACTACATAACAGCAGTGGGAACTCCTCTCCGGCTGCTACTTTTGACATAACGCAGGCTGTCAGCTCCCTGTGATCTGCAGAAAAAACAGTCCCTGTGCTTTCAGGCTCCTCTCCCCGGGGTGAATGAGCTCACTGGCTCTGTAAGTAAGCCCGTTCCCTGGCCAGGGAGAGCTGTTTGTCTTACGAACAATGGGCAGAGTGGGGAGGAAATGCCTGAAGTGCCTGCCGAGAGCAGCTGATCTCCATCAACAGCCTGCACTGTCCTCTTGGCCAAGGAGGTCCTGCGCAGTCAGGGCAAGTACCGGCAGGGAGCATCCTGTACATCCCCAGTGCCCCTGGCTCCGTCCCTGGCGGGGAGCAGAGACCACTCAGCCGCATCGATGGTGGTGACCATTTTCATCAGCAGGTGCAACCCACAAGTCCCCAGGTCGAAGGAAGTGGACGGAGAAACGTTCCCCTTTGTGGGCAGTGCTGCAAGGAGAGCAGCAAGGCCTCTAAGATGCAGGCTGTAGGATGAGGGCCAGGGGGTTCCTTGCTGGCAGGAATCAACTCACCTGCTCTGTACAAGGTGGGCTTGTTTCCAGTCCTGCTGAGCGCACGGTGGCCTCGCTTCCTTCACAAGGACCCCCGAAGCAAGAGGGTGACTTGAGGGGGGAATGCCCTCACATCCTCTGAAGTCCCTGCAAGGCTCAGGCATCCCCTGCCTCTCCTGTCGTGGCAGGTTGCCACATCCCCTGTCCATCTCTGGCTGCTTTGGGGCACTGTGGGAGGGAGCGTGAGTGGGACCAAAACAGGCAGTAAGCAGGGTGGCTGCCATGCACCTGGATGTCAGCTCGCTGTGGTGGGAATCTAGCTACTGCTGTGGCCTGTCGTGATTTGACTTTAAATCTGCTGACTTCTTGGCCTTTCTCATTTATTTTTAGTGGAGGAAGAAGCCCAGCTCTAGAGTTGTGGCTGTCTGGATTTAAGTCAAATAACCCAAGAGACCACACTGATGCTTCCCATGACACTGTTGCATCTCTCAGAATGTGTATTCCCTCCTGGCCTCAAGGCTGTGCCGGATAGAGGCGGAGGCCTGTGAATGCTCCCCGTTCATTTTGCAGCCAAAGGCAGAGTCTCAGTGTTCCTCCTGGTTAAATCAAGATGTGCATCCAGAGCTTGGGACTGCCTCGCAGCAGCCAGGCTCTCTCTGTGCTGTGGCTGTTGTGCCGAGTCAGCTGGAGCTTCGCTGTGAAGCTGTGCAGGCAATTCCCTCTTTCCAGGGAAGATAAACAATTTCTCCTCGCCCAGGAGGTGGGTAGAAATTCCCTCTCTCTTTTCCCCTGCCAGCAGTTGCCGCAGAGAAATCCTGGTGTGACCTGCTCCTGGCAGGGTGAGCAAACATCCCCAGGCAGAGGGTGTCCGGGCCCGTGACACAGGGGGAAACTCAGTGGCAGCCAAAACTGAGACGCCTCAGGCAGTGGATTTAGTGGTGCGTTGAATGCTGCCCATTCCCAACCAGGGAAGGATTGAGCCAGATTCTGGAAGAGCGTAACAGTGCCTTAAAATCCACCTGGCTTTTATCATAAGAATCAGGATATCTCTCCTTTTCTGTGGTGGGAGACGGTAGTCATCTGGGGGCAGTTGTGTTTCTCCTGCCTCACGGAGAAGCCCAGCGACCGGTGATAAAGAGGACAGTGTCATACAGGGGCAAACGTAGACCTCTCGAGGAACAGCTCTGCCCTAGGAAGGGCACCTTGCACGTGGAGGGTTTTGCATGGCTGGAGCAGAGGGCAGCAGCAGCAGGCGATGCTGGGTGCACATCTGCCGGAGGTCCTAGCAGAGCACAGGGTGAGCTAAGCCGCCTGGGGACATCCAGATCCCACCGGAGCTGCCAAATGCCCTATTGTCCCTATTGCTCAAGGGACACCAGAAAAAGAAACCAGGAAACGAAACGGCTGCGCTGGGGAAGGGGAGCAGAGTGTGTGACCCGAGGCGGCCCCGTCGCAGGGATGGCAATACCCTGGGCTGGCGCGGGGGCCAGGCAGTGCTTCGGGCAGGAGCGCGCTGGGGGTGCTAGCCCCACGGGTCACCCCGCTGTACTACCTGCAGGAGAACAACCTCCTGCGGGGTGTTGCTGAGAGCGCAGAGCTGGGCACGGGCTGGAGGTACGGATCTGCTCTGGGCCACCTGGAGCAAGGATAACTCCAGTACTCTTCCATATGGGAAAGGGTGCTGTGGCTCCAACACACCTCTCTCCTGGCCCATGCACAGGAATCATTTCATGCAGCAGCACAACCAACAACAGGGTAAGTGGTGTAACGAAACACTGCTTAAATCCTTTTCTCAGCTGAGAGACTCAGTTCTGTGCAGATGAGGAGCACCTGGGTTGTGATGTCTGTCTGCCAGGAAACCAGCTCATACTGATCATTAGGTGCGGCTTTAACCATGGCCCTGGGGCTACACATAAAACTTCCCTGCTTCTACGCAGCTACCTCCTTGTAAAACCAGGTCTGGGATATCTCTGTAATGGAGAATTTGGATTCCAGCCACCCCTGATCTCTTAGCAGCTTCCCATCAGCAGGCTGTGTACAGTCATTCCTGGACAGGGAAGTCTTGGAAGAGAAGAGCAAACACTTCTCTGGGATCACATCAGCTGCTCTGGAGTGGGGAGCCACCTTGGCATCCCTTGGGCTAAGACTGAGGGATGGCTGATGTCCGCTGGCTAGTGATACCAGCGTGGATCTGCCTCCAGATCCTGAGAAGGAAAAAAAGATGCCAGCCTTCTGCTGGAAGATATTGGTGCAGTGGGATGCACCTGAAACCTGCTCCCCACTGCCTGCAAGAGGGCTGCAAGGCAGAATGCACTTGCGGGGCTGAGGTCAGTGCATGTTCAGGACCCCAGAAGGAGCATCAGGACCCAAACCTACCCTTCTTTTATGGAGCTGGGAATGAGCCGTGGTCTGTGAGCCAACATACCCAGAGGCTTCAGTCAGGCTGGCTCTGGAGTACTTGTTCACATAAGAAGTGCCGCCTTCTGGTGGAGCCTAATGGGAGCTTGTTTCCTGTTACCGCCTGCATCTTCAGAGCAGAAGGGGAAAAGCTGCTGCGTTCTTCAGGCTATCAAGTGGAAATAAACACTATGTGCTCCTTTGGTCTGCTTTTCCTATTGTGGGGAATTAATAGCTGCATTTTGCAAAACAGCCCCGCTAAAGAGGGACTAAACAGAAAAGGCCATTCTTCCCTTCCTGGGATGTGGGTTACGTCTCCAACATTTCCCAGCCCAAGGGGTAAACATCTCCAGCCAGATCTGCAAAACAGCTCTGTTCCCATCTCGCTTTGGAAACAATTCCCTATTTAACCAGGGATTGGAGCTCTCTGGGGAAAAATGGAGCTCTACATTCACCTGGTCCCTTCCCAGATCCCCCCCAAGAAGAGCTCTGCTACCCTCCAGCCAGCCTCCTTTGGCTGAATATTGCACACAGGTAAAAAGGGAGCGGCATAACATTGAATTCTGCTAGCCAGCTGCCACAGGCTTTGCTGCAGGTGAAAATCATGCTGGGAAAAAGGATGCTGCAAAGCTGGCCAAGCTCTCCGTAGCATGGGAGAGTGAGTGGGGACCCACCCTGTCTCCTGGGGAGTCCTTTCCTCCATGCCAGTGGAGTGTCAACAGTGCACTTGGTGGCTGCATGGTGAGCAGAGGCAGCAGTTTGTGAAGTCCTGCTCAGCCCCTGAGATAACAAACATTATCTTACCTCTAACCTCAGTCTTGCAAGTAGATGGACTGATCACCTGAACTGCTCAACACTTGAGTTTCCATCTGGGGCAAGAGCACACCAGCCTGAACAGCTTAAGGTCGGATGCATATGTAGCTTTGGAGCAAGAAGTGCTGTGATGTGGGATCAGTCCAGCAAGCTTTGCTCCAAGCAGGGGACCCCCTTCACCTTATCCTCAAAACCCATCAGAAGTGACCGGCCCCACTTAAAAGGCTAGCAAGGAGACAGGCTTGCAGTCACCCGGTGCTTAAAAGCATTCCTCCCTTTTTTGCAGGACCCTCCATTGTGACCCCTCCTAAGGACATCTGGAATGTGACAGGAGCACAGGTCTACCTGAGTTGTGAAGTCATGGGCATCCCAACCCCTGTCCTCATCTGGAACAAGGTAAGGGCCCTGCTAGGAGCTCCTGGAGCATAGCAAACCTGAGGCAGCTGAAACTGCCTGGTAAGCATAAAGGCCATAGCAGATCCCCTTGATGAGTTCTCCCATCGGTACAGTTCTGTCCACCCCCAAACATCTGGCTTTGCTTAGTCTCTAGTCATTGCTTGTTCTAAACTCTTGTTGATCCCGAAGCAGAATGGGACTTGTGTTTCTCTTGGCAGCCCCTGGTATTCAGAGCACGCGGGGAATGTCCCTTGACCTGCTGTCACCCTGCTGGCGGCAGTGACTCCTGAGGTGGCTGGACACGGCTCGCCCACGTCAGGAAAAGGAACCGCATGCGGCGGTTATCTCCGGTAGCCAGCGGCGTGCCGATTTGGGCAGCACGCTGGTAACACCTGCGCTTAGGGCAGGGGCCAGTGTTGAGCAGAGAGGATCCTAGCTGTAGGGCTGAGAGCCACTGCGTGGCCCCTGTAGCCTCTTCAAATGCCACAGCTTTGTGGGTACCTGGGAGGGGTCTTAAGCTGAAACAATACTAGCTTAAGAATACTACGGAGGAAAAAAACCTAGATTGGCCCAAAGATTGCTCTGTTCTGAGACAGCAAACTTTATTCATAGGGGTCCCAGAGCAGACTGCTGGGTGAGCGTACAACGTAGGCATGTTGACCCAGGCAGGATTTTCTGCTTGTTTACAAGCAGGTGCTGTGTTTACACTGACTGTCAGCGCTGCTCTGCTTTTTGTGCCTCTTCCTCATGGCCAAGAGACTGCTTGGCCTGGTGATAACACGGGCTGAGCTCCACTTATCCCATGCTGTGCGCTGGGCTCAGATACGCAGCACTGGGGAATGACTGCACTGCTACTCTCTCATCGATGCTGTGCCCACCAGGAGGGACTGCCCAGTTTGCTGCAGCAGAAACCTACATGGCTGTTGCTGGCCTGTTAGGGAAAGGATAGGTGATGCAAGGAGAGCCCGTTCCAGGAGCAACATGCAGACACTTGGTTCTTTGCTACTGCCACAGTCAAAAGACTGATCGTCAGGAGAGTTGCGGGGGAGCCTCTCCAAACAAGGACAACAGTCAGCTCCTGCTGTCCCCCCAGTCCCAAGCTGGAAGGCAGCTGCTCCAGCCTGCTGAACTGGATTGACGTATGGCTACCAGCAGCTGCAGGCAGCCGAATCCTCCTTGTTCAGCACAGGCATCATTTGATGGGCTAAACACACCCTTGGGAACACGCACACGAGTTCTGTGAGACCAGGCTGACGCAGGGCATGTCTGCACACCCCACTGCCCAATACTGTCTACACCAGAGAGCTGTGCTGCTCTATCCGTTCCTGCTGAGGCAAGGGGAATGCAGCCTCAGTGCAGACGCTGAGGCATTGGGGTAGTGGGGCTACAATATACAGAGGGTAAGGTGAAATGCTGGCACTAGAAAAAACACGGCTACTGCACAAAACGCATTCATGTAAAACTAGTGTTGATCTTGTCTGTGTGCAGGTATGGTCCTAACAGTTCTAGCATAAATAAGCCCCCAAATTCTTACCCCTTTCTGCCCTTCTGTTTAGATAATTCGGGGACAGTATGGTGTCCAGAGGATGGAGCTTCTGCCTGGGGACCGGGAAAACTTGGCTATCCAGACCCGAGGGGGCCCTGAGAAACATGAAGTGACTGGCTGGGTGCTCGTAAGTACTTTGTGTGTGCGCAGAGCTGCACAAATGGTACAGTGCAGTTTGCAGACAGCTCACGAACAAAGAACAGCACAGAAGACACGTGGCAACATACAGGGCATTTAGAGGAGAACAACCTGTGTGAATTAGGCATAAAGGGTAAGGGTGGCTGCTGGCTCCAGTCTCACCCGTTGCAGTTTTTCCGCTCTGTCTAGCATGCAGCAGAAGCATGCATTCTAGATCAGAGAAGGCTAGGCTTAAACAGAAGATCTCATTTCTGTATGCCATTAATTGTCATTACTACGACCCTCACCATGTCTAGGAAGGAATCAGTACAGCGACAAGGCATCCCTAAGACCCACCCACAGCTGAGGAGCCCTTATAGATCTGGCAGAACTGTCCTTTCCTCAGTGAAAGACATCATCTGCCTGAGAACAGCACAGAAGCCATCAGCTCTCACTCAGCAGACCTCCTAAGCTACAGGAGTACCTGCAGGCTAATCAGCAGTCACCAGACATCAGAGGGAAGCAGTAGGGTGGCCAGAGCGAGCTGCTGTGCATCCCAGTAAAGGAATTGCAAGTATGACGGCTCCCAGCTGCAGAGAAGCTGGCAGAAGGGAGCACAGCTCAGGGCGTTGGTTCCTGCACCACTTACAAAAGCGGAGGTAGAAACAAGGACTGTTTAGAGCAGACAGAAGAAATCATGCAGTCAGTGTGGTTCCCTCAGGGTTAACTGCTACTTCATGCACTCTGTTCATCTCATTATGCCTCAAGCAATTAGCAAAGTTATATAAGATACCTTAAAACAGAATCACCTCTACCTATGCACAGGATACTTACTGGGGGATGGGGGATGTTTCTTTCCCTAGATATCTCCTCTGAGCAAAGAGGATGCTGGAGAATATGAGTGTCACGCATCAAATGCCAAAGGAGAGGCAACAGCTTCTGCAAAAATCCACGTTGTGGAAACTCTGCATGAAATAGCCCTGACCAAAGGTAGGTAGTGTGGTCGAACACTCAGCAGCTCTTCCCCCTAACAGTTTATTCAGTTACTTGATACAGAAGGACCACCTCTGCTTAATGCTTTCTGAAAAAAAAATGCACGCTAGAAATCTCAGTTTAACATGCAGCTTTTACTGGATTTGGCAAAACAAAATCAAGAAGTGGGCCCGTGTGAACCTCATGAGGTTCAACAAGTCCAAGTGCAAGGTCCTCCATCTGGCTTGGGGCAACCCATGGTATCAATACAGGCTGGGGGATGATGGAGTTGAGAGCAGCCCTGCGGAGAAGGACTTGGGGGTACTGGTGGATGAAAAGCTGGACGTGACCTGACAACGTGTGCTCGCAGCCCAGAAAGCCAACTGTATCCTGGGCTGCATAACAAGAAGCGTAGCCAGCAGGTCGAGGAAGGTGATTCTGGCCCTCTACTCCATGCTGGTGAGACCCCACTTGGAGTACTGCATTCAGCTCTGGGGTCCTCAGCACAGGAAAGACGTGGACCTGTTGGAGCAGGTCCAGAGGAGGGCCACAAAAATGATCAGAGGGATGGAACACCTCTTCTATGAGGAAAGGTTGAGACAGTTGGGGTTGTTCAGCCTGGAGAAGAGAAGGCTCCAGGGAGACTTTATTGCAGCCTTTCAGTACTTAAAGGGGGCTTATAAGAAAGATGGGGACAGACTTTTTAGCAGGGCCTGTTGTGATAGGACAAGGGGCAATGGTTTTAAACTAAAAGAGGGTAGATTTAGACTAGATATAAGGAAGAAATTTTTTACGATGAGGGTGGCGAAACACTGGAACAGGTTGCTCAGAGAGGTGTTAGATGCCCCATCCCTGGAAACATTCAAGGTCAGGTTGGACGGGGCTCTGAGCAACCTGATCTAGTCAAAGATGTTCCTGCTTATTGCAATGAGGTTGGACTAGATGACCTTTAAAGGTCCCTTTCAACCTAAACTATTGTATGATTCTACGATTCCCAGTAAATCTCAGCTGCTAGAGTTCTTGTGGGATTGTTAAATAACCCCCCAAGTGCTATAAAGCACTGGAGATTAAGATACAAAATTAAAAACACCTTTTGGGGTTTTTACAAAGCAACTTTCAGTGGTTTTCTAGCCCTAAATTTGTATCTTCCTTTCTCCGTTCTCTTTCACTTCCAAACCTGCCCATCGCTCCTGGGAGCAGTATTGGCACAACCAGCCCCAAGACTGAGGGGGAACTTCAAGCATTTAAATCCCTGCACCTCCTTTTTCTTCCCCATCCTGGAAACATCCTAGTCCCTGCCATTCTCTCTGCATGCTGGAGTGTCAAACCGAGGAGGGGATAGATATGCCACAGTAGGCCTTTAGGCAAGACCTGAAACCTTTACCCTCCAGCCTCAGCCAGTTTTCAAACCCAGGTCCTCTTTGCCAGGCTGCGTCCAAAGCTGACAGCAAACCAACCACCTTCATTCCAGCTGCAAAGAGGATGTCTTAGTACCACGGCTGTGTGTGCTTTGGAATAAATCTGGAGAGCTGGAACAGTAACTGTAACCATGCTAGAGGGAGAGGCAGTGGGAACAAAGCAGCCAGGTAGAGAATACTGTGCTGCCCAAATACACTTTTGGACATAATCCTTAGTTTTAATCCCAGTAGCTTTATCCTAGTATCCAGTAGCTTTAGCTGGATATAGTCTTGACTTTCTCTATCCTTATATCCCTGAATAGCTGAAAGACTTCCTTTAGCAGAATATTAACAGCACCTGCCATCGAAATAAGAGCATAAAATGAATCCCAGTATCAATTACGTATAGAAGCCTTGCTAAAGGTTTTTAGCTAGTCTCTAATCCCTTTTCAAAATCTTATTTACAGACGTGAATGAAATTGAGTTTTACCAAGTTGTGCCATGAGCAGCACACTTACACTCCAGAATAGAAGTTGTTCACTCCCCCCCTCACAGTAACTACTGCAAGGTTGTAGTACCATGCGTACTGCCTCATGGTTTATTTCTTATATGCACACCACATGTCACAGCTGTTCTTTTTCAGCTGTAGGAAAGCTCTCAAGTAAGCATGCTATAGCTCAGCAACAAGCTGGCAGTCCACAATTACTTAAAGGAAATCGATAATGTTAAATGGCACAAACTGTCATACGAAACAGGCTTCTCCATAGCTACACACTACGGTGGTTAGTCAGTCTGTGTCCAAGTGATCTCAGCACAGAAAAATGACATCTATTACCATCTCCCTGCTGCTGTAGTCCTGCAGCAGGGAAGGAAGGGAGGAAGGAAGGGAGGAAGGGAGGGAGGGAGGGAGGGTCAGGGCTGAGTTGTCAGGTCTCACCCTCAGCTAAGACATTAGAAAACTCACTCACTGTGCTACTGCCCAAGTTGTGATAATACCCCTTAGAACAGTACAGAGCGTAACGTGGTTTTGTTTTTCCACAGATGACGGTGCAGAGCTGTGATGTGATGTGAGGACTTTCACTTCGCACAGTTTTAAATTAGTATTTTGGAAAGCTGCAACCTCTGGCTCACTAATCATTCCCTCTTACTCCCTTATTCTTTGATCACCAATTTGCTTGCGCACTTCTTTCACAGATACACAAATAAAGAGATTCACAAGTTTGATTACAAATTTTAATTCTATTTACATGAAATAAACATACTTTTGAACAGCATGTAGCAGATGAGTAAAACTGTATTTTAAATGCAACCTACACAAAACGAAACAAAACTTGAGCACTTCAGTCTCATCATTTTTAAAAAAAGCCCTTTTAAAGGCTAAACACTCATCATACGAGGTGCAATACTCATAGACATCAGTTCTTGGAAGAGGAGTTTGCAGGCATAGGGCATTCGAACCAAAGATATCTGGAAAGAGATTTCAAAAGGCTTGTGGTAAGCACTCCTAAAGCATCAACTTCCACCACCCTCTACACAAATAACTTGTCAAGTTTTATGGCTCAAAAGTGAATCTGAAGTTATGCATGAAAGCATTTAACAACAATTGCTCACAGACAGTAACAAAGTAAGAGGGAAGCTGAGGTGGTCTGTAGAGGCTACACAGCAGCTATCCAGAACGCATTTTTAATAATAAAACCTGCAGCCAAGGGATCTGAGCCATTTAACAAGGGAACATGTGCACAGCAAAGTGTGCCTGATGTACAGTAAATGCAGTTAAGATTTCCAGCACACATCTCTTCAGTAACCCCAATGCCATTGTCAGAGATGCAGGAGTCAGTCCCTAGCACAAAAACAAGCCTGTTTAAGGCAACTATTTTTATCTCTGCTGCCACTCTCTCTTGCCATAGTTCTGTAACCAAGCACACACTACAGAGTTTTTTTTTAATTAAAAAAAAAAGTGCAACACAAAAGACCTCCCATGGGGACCCAGCTCTGCAAGCATAAATATCTTCACGGGGACAGTCACAAGGGCGATGGCTCTAAATTCCTGTGATTCTGAGTTTTATTTCTAAAAATAAGCTCTCGAGCGTTTACTTTTAAAGTCTCTGAAAACTCTGCACTGCAAAATACTTGAACAGCATTTCCTGCCAAGTGGCAAGCCAACACTGTAAAATTAATAAGGAAACATCCAAATTAACTAGGACACTATAAACACTGAAAACAGTTATGAAACTAAAATAGCAATTGTTATGGTGCTTCTTTAAATATTTACTTCCCTATCCTCCTATTCACTGAAGTGGCATTTCCTCATGCCCACAAAGAGAAACACTGCCTGATGAAAACCACACGTACCTGAGTTTTATTACGGCATCCCCGGCATTCATAGGTGTGAGTCCTTGTGTTTGCAATTGCCATGATTCCACAGAGGTTACAGACATGGACTTGGTACGGGTCTGAAGCTTCAAACAATCTTTCTCTCAAGAACTGGGCTGCTCCATGAGCAATCTGGCAATCACGTTCCATTTCTCCAAAACGAAGGCCACCATCACTGAAAAGAGGAAAAGAAAAAAAACTCGAGTTCTTTGGCAAAATACATCAGTTCTTGTTGGTGGAACAAGTAACTTATCAGAAACACAACAGCAGTATTACAAGGCAGGTGTAAAACTGTGGATTAATTTTCCTCTAACACCTCAGAATAGAACTATTAGGGAGAATGCAAACACAATAATTTGTAACTGCTGCTAAGCGTTTCTAAAGGTGGCAGACAGCTAACAGCCACAGCACAACTGTATAGCAAAATGAAGTAAAACAATTAAATCATACTCTACTTATCTGTGGTAGGTTTAACCTTGGCTGGCTGCCAGATACCCAACCAAGCTGCTCTCTCACTCCCCCATGTCGACAGGACAGGGGGAGAAAATAAGATGGAAAAGCTCGTGGGTTGAGACAAAAACAGGGAGATCACTTACCAATTACCATCATAGGCAAAACAGACTCAGCATGGGGAAAAGTAATTTAATTTATTGCCTATTAAAAATGGACTAGGATGGTGAGAAACAAAGACAAAACTAAAAATATCTTCTCCCATACCTTCTGCCCAGGCTCAGCTTCACTTCTTCATTCCCAACTCCTCGCTCCCCTCCCAATGGTCACAGAGGGAATGGGGTATGGGGATTCAGTCAGTGCATAACAGTTCCTTTCTGCCACTCCTTCCACCTCACACTTTTTCCCTGCTTGAGTGTGGGGTCCCTCTCATGGGGAAGTCCTTCACAAACTGCTCCAGGATGGGCCCTTCCCACAGGGTACAATCCTTCAGGAACAGATTGCTGCAGCATGGGTCCCCCACAGATCATAGCTCCTGCCAGGAACCTGCTCCAGCTTTCCACAGGCTGTAGTGCAGGTATCTGCTCCACCTGTGGTCCTCCATGGGCTGCAGGCAGACAACCTATGCCACCATGGTGTTTCCACAGGCTGCAGGGGGGATCTCTGCTCCGGTGCCTGGAGCACCTCCTCCCCCTCCTTCTTCACTGACCTTCCTTTCACATTTTCTCACTCTTCTCACAACTGCTGCACAGTGTTTTTTACCATTTCTTAAGTACATTACCACATATGTGCCACCAGCATCACTGACGTGCTCAGCTTTGGCCAGCAGTGGGTCTGTTGGAGCCAGCTGTAAGTGGCTGTGTCCAGCACAGGGCAACCCCCAGTCCTTTCTCAGAGAGGCCATCCCAGAAGCACCTCCTGCTACCAAAACCCTGACACCAGCACGCAGTACATCATCTTAAGCCAAACACATTAAAATGTGTGGCTAATCAGGGTGAGCTAATTAAATTCTAGCTGCAAAGTTGAGGCAGCTAATTTTTAGGGCTAAAAACTTCAAAGAAAAAGAAAACGCTGTATAGAAACATTAAACATCCTTACCGAGATCTACCCTCCATGGGCTGCCTGTTAAGTATCTGGATTGGCCCTCTTGCACGAGAATGGATTTTGTCATCTACCATGTGCTTCAATCGCTGATAATATGTAGGACCAATGAAGATCTGTGATGTGATTTTTCGACCAGTGAAGCCATTGTAGAGGACCTGAAGTAGTCAAGGCAATCACTGAAACATAAGCCTTACCATCCATCAAATGTATATGAAAAAAATACAGTGAATTGATACTTTGATTATACCTCATTTCCTCTTAGATGATAGCCATAATCTGATAAAAGATTGGAAATCTTCTGCACATTGACAGCATCATTAAAAGGTGTAGCATCACCAATTTCTCCCTTGTTTGCAGACACCTACAGAGTAGAGATTTGCAAAAGCTTGTCAGACTTCTGAAGGACTGGTCAGACAACATTAAGCTATTTCAAACAGTTTTAACTCTTCATGCCAGAATGTGAGATTCCATGCCCATGACAGTAGCCTATCTTGCTTTATCAGCTACACAATTTACAGTGAAATTTTAAAAAATACACCATATCAACAATTTTGCTACTCCTTTCTCTAGGTCACAGGAAATGTTTGGAATAAAAGCAACAGATGAGAGAGTGCACTGTAGTCTGACTTGCTGGACAAAATTTACAGGACTGTAGGTCTTCTCCAAGAAACCTGCTTTTGCTATCAAGTAACTGGAGAACAACTGTTATTTTTTAGTGGATTAACACCTACCATGGAGTAGTATCTTTACAAAAAAAAAAAAAAGGAGGGGGGGAGAAAACACTTTAATTCATACTGCTCAGATATACAGCATAAAAGATTCTTCTTACCTTTCCCTGAAGACACTCGATCAAGTGACCAATGGTCATGCGGGAAGGGATGGCATGAGGGTTGATAATTATATCAGGTGTGATGCCTTCACAGGTGAAGGGCATATCCTAGAGCAGGGAAACAGAGTCAGTACTGGCCAGAATATCAACTTTAAGAAAAGCAGTTCTGTGGATTCAAATTAAATCTTTTAAAGCATTTCAAAGGCACTGAAGTACCATGTAAGAAGGAGCTGTGTCCCTTTCTAAACATATTTCAGCTAAATTTAAGTCAATATATTGCACTCTAGTAGATATTCCACAGACAACTCACTTAAGGCAGCTCCAATGCTAAGAAGATCAGACATAAAATGTTAAGAAGGAGAAAAAGAAAAAGAAAAAAAAAAATCACTACCTCTTGCCTGTACTGGATACCACAGGTTCCTTTCTGCCCATGTCTGCTGGCAAACTTATCTCCAATTTGTGGGATTCTTACAGAGCGTACCTGTAGGCCATAGGAAAACATTCAATTGGTAACTTAAATACAGAACAAAAATGATTAAAAGTAGAAAGCACACGTCAGTGCTCACCCTAATCTTGCAGAACTTGTATCCTTCCTGGTTAAGGGTTACCATGACCTGATCTACAATACCAGTCTCACTAGTTCGTAGAAAAGTACTACAGTCTCTCTTTGTGAAACGTCTGTTAGTGCTTTCCAGTTCGTCTTCATTTTCTGGCAGCGTTACTGTTTTGCCAATGATGACATCATCCCCAGACACACGCACCCCAGGTGCTATCAAACCATCATCATCAAGTTTGTCATAGATTGCATGTCTCATGCCTTTGGGGAAAAAAAGAAAAAAAAAAAGGTAGACTCCCAAATTTTTCAACATGTTTACTTTGATGTTCTGTAGAAATTCAACAAGTCTGCTTGCAACTTCAGACTACTGCTGAAATGTCTAAAGATAATTTTATGCAAATATGTCAACTGATGTATTTTGCTATTAATACAGACATTTCTGCTATTTTATATATCCCAAAATAAAGACTGAATCAGTTCAACAACATTAACAACCTTGCCCACAAAATTAATTTAAAAACTCAGTCTTCACACACTCCTGTATCTTACCTTGGCAAGTTTCGCGTGTAGGCTTTTCAAAAACTTCTTCCTGGTCATACCCTTTTTTAGACTCTTGCTCTTTGTATGAGCGATAGAACACAGATCTGAAACAAAGTTATAAAGCCTTCTCCAGTGAAACCAGCATCATTTTTCCTCATCTGTGCATCTCAATTTCACTATAATTCACCCTTTTATCACATATTATGGCTACTGTTACTGATGACAACCAAAACAAATAATGTTCACGTGCCACACAACCTTTCCTCTAGTCTTGTTAATCTGTCCATCACGGAGGAGGGGAAAGCAAAAACAAAAACCATCCCACCAAACAAACAAAAACCAGTTTCAGGTGGCATTTTGATGGTCACTTTTCAGATATTGCCAAAGTACCTACAGATAACATGCTAATTTTTGATGAACTGCAGAGACCTTTAGATCTGCTTGACATCTCAAAAGTAGTTATTATTCCTAAAGATTATTCACATCTTCATCATATCATTCTCATATTACTTTTCTCCTTACACTTGCCATTTTGCAAGCATTTTTAGGCTTCTACTGCTACCTTGCAGTGCCACACTCAGTACAACTGAGCTGCAGTGGAAAACTTTCAATTTATATAGGCTTCTTTCTGGGGCTTTAGGGGTTTTTGTTTGCTGCCTCATTTGCCAGCACACCAAAGCCACGCCACAGCCTTTCAGATAAATATTATCCACATTTAATTAGTCCCATACACACAGGAGATTCTATAAAAGCTTCATGTGAGCCATTAAAGTCTAATAGTCTCATACTTATTCTACATTGGTAGGCAGTAGATCCAAGATACCAAGCACACAATTCTTGGGCTCAACTTGGGCAAAAGAAAATGAACAAAACTAGAAACCCATTGACCAGCTATACAGCTAAGCACACCCATCTAAAAACTATAATGCACAAAGTCACTTCACTTGCCAGTTGTCCCAATAGCAGTTGCTACTAAGGAGACAAAAATGTCAATCCTCACTGGTAGCAATTGTCATGCTACTAAAGACAAGACTATATTACAAAGCTCCAATATTGGCATTAAGGTGTTCACATAACTGACAAGAGTTATATGAAAATATAAGAGCAAAGAGTCCAAATATTTTTTCACTTAACCACCGTACAAAGAACAGTAGACATAGTAAATAAGACCAAAATGGAAGAGTTGGGAAGACAGAGTGGGAAGCCAGGTTACACAAAGGATGAACCATTACTTGCAGTGTTTTCCTAAGATACACGTTCACCATTTTCATTGTGCTGCTCCCTCCATTCTCATATAAAAAAAAAAAAAATTAAAAAGCTTCTCAGGTTGAAAAGATTTGGAGAATGGTGTCTTCCAGCACAAGATAACCTTTTCTTGAGCCTCTGGACAACTCAGTATACTACTTTTTTTTTTCCCAAACAGTTAAAAAATTTACAAAATCTTACCTGAAAAAGCCTCTGTCAACAGCAGAACGGTTCATGATGACAGAGTCTTCCTGGTTATAGCCTGTGTATGATGCAATGGCTACAATCGAGTTGATACCTGTAATATGTAGAGCAAATACTTTGAAAGGATGCACACATACCAGACAGACATTACTTAACTCAAAATAAGCTGTATTCTCTACAATGAAGCTGTTCTACCCTTTCCGAGATAAAATCTCCATGTCCCACACACAAAAACCACGTGGTATCAGCAAATGCAATTTTAGGTAGAAAAGAGAGTCAAGAGTGACCCCTTGTGAAGAATCTAGCAAACACCAATACAGAAAATGCATTTTTCCCATTAGATTTTAGCAGGCTATACGGATAAGGTAATTTCAGTTGCAACACTAGCAATGTACTTTTTGCAGTCTAGGTGTCAAACTACAAGTTAACATTTAACCTATAATTATTTTTTAAATTACATACATTTGCTAAATATTCAAGTATTAGACACAACACATGTGACATAGTTTAAACAAAACAGCAGTATTTTTGTTTAATAAACATTAACTGACAACATACCTGCTGGTAACTCTCTAAATCGCAAGTACTCCATGGAGCGTGTTGTTACAAGGGGCTTCTGAGGATAATACAACACATGTGCCAGTGTATCCATACGAACATGGAAGTTTGTAATGTAAACTCCCATAGCCTGTTTACCCATAGCAGACTGGTATGTGTTCCTGGGAGACTGGACAGACAAGGGAAGACCAGTATGTATGTACATAAAGCTCTTTACACATACACATGTGGGGTTTTTATCAACTTTAAAAGCAGGATGTCAGAAGTGATGCACTGACCTGGTTGTGATCAGGGAAAGGGATAATAGATGCACATACTCCCAGGATCATAGATGGGTGAATTTCACAGTGCGTGTATGTTGAACAATATGCCACACCTTTCTCTTGCAAGTCATCTGGAGTCATTGCCAGCATCACAGTCTCTTCTTCCAGTGTATCAATGTATTCTACTACACCACTGGCCACAAGATCCTGCCAACTGAATAACCAGTGTCTGAAATACTCAATTAACACACAAAATGTGTCTCTTCAGCAGTAACAAGAAAAAGGACTTTCCTGGCTTATTATTACTACCACTGCCTCAGTGTGATAAAACAAATGAATTAAGCTACCAGGCAGAGAAAGCATCTTTGTACTGCACAAAGCTTTAAACATTTCTCTCTCCAATCTGAGGGAACTTCCAGCTTCCAGGATGGAAAATTAGTCATTCAGTTGAATTTCGGGAACATCTCTCACCTGTAATTGTTATACTCTCGTTCCTTCAGTTGGTCAATATGCCTTTTCTTCAACAGCAACTTCTGTTTTTCCACAATTAAAAGGGGTCGACAAATTCTGCCTGCATCAGTATAGATGCGGATTTCTCGCTCACGAATATCTCTAATCATTGAGACCTGTACAAGAAAGCAGCACCCCGTGAGTACAAAGTCTCAGCCCAGAATCAGAACTATGGAACACAAAATAGCATAACAAAGTTCCCTAAAGCAAAGACCTTACAGGTGCTATCAGCAGCACAGAACAAACATTAACACTCCTACAAACAGAAGCATTTCAAGAGACTATTTTCAACTGTTCTTTCAACTGGATCCTCATTAAAAAAAACAACAAACAAAACACCAAAAACCAAACCAACAAAAAAACCCACAACCAAACAACAAACCACATACAACAAACAAACAAAACAAAACCAAAAAGCACCAAACCCACAAAAACTTCCCCCCCAAAAAAGTGCAGTGTGAAGTATGTTCAGAAAGAGACTTGCAAATAATGCTATTTGGAGCTTGCAAAGTAGTATCAAGGCATTATCCTCTCTCATCTAAAAAGACACCCAAACTCTAGATGTAAAATTTATACCTCTGACACAATGATGTCCATCTGACGACGGAGCTTCCTTAGGGTATTCATGAGCTGCTCTGGATCTTTGTGTATGCCTACCCAGCAGCCGTTAACAAAGATCTTGGTAGCACTAGAAAGAGGGGAAAAACAAACAAATAATTAAAAAAAAACCCAAACAAACACCCAAACCCTTGAAGTGTTGTGCAGGATAAAAAGCTTAAGTCTGTTTAAACAGTTTCATTTGTACATACTCAGCTATTGCTGCTGGAGATATTTCTTCCAGGTTTTCCATACTCCACTCCTCCAAGAATTCCAAAATTGGGGATGGCTGAGACCCCACAGAAATGTAAGCCATCAGGGCCAAGTTCTTCACAAGTCCTACTGCATGACCCTAGTAGAAACACAAAGTTAACTTGCATTTCCAAATCAAGAGATTCCCCCAAGAAAAGCTGAGAATTTAAACTTCAAGTCCTCAAGGAACTGGACACAAAACATGCTATTTACTTTATTAATTTCTACCATTCAACTACAGAGTTAGCTATAAAGCTAAATATTCACGTCAGCATTTAAAAAAAACAGTGCAAGTGATTATCACAAGTGCCATAGCTATAAAACGACTAGCAGATAAAAGCAGTTAGGCATAAGTACTGACATAAATACTCCTCTCATTACCTCTGGGGTCTCAGCAGGGCAGACCATTCCCCACAGCGTATTGTGCAGCTGTCTGGGCTTTGCTAGTTTACCATCTCTACCAATTGGAGAATTCAGGCGTCTCAGATGGGAAAGCGTAGATGCAAAAGTCAGGCGGTTTAACACCTGCACGTAGTAAGGAATTCAGTTAGTCAAAGCTTCTTAAGTGTGCTGTTGACAGGCATCATGATACATCAGAGAAAAGGATCAATGCCCTCTAGAAATTATATACTTCAAAAGAACTAAAAACAGCTGATATTTGTTAGCTACACTTTTTAGTTCATGTCCATTAATCTTGGACTAAGTTTACCCCAACATCTGTTTTTTTCTGTAGTATAGCTTACCCTGATCAGGTAACTAGAATGAGTGATACTTGTAAAAATACTTTTTAAGCTGCATTTTCACCAGGAGTGTTTGCCAGTACAATGACACAGAGATCTTTTCAAACTTAGTTTGAAAAACTAAGACGACTTAGTTATTAGCAGCAAATCAGCATTTACATTCTTTTCAGAGTCTGCTCAAGGCTCCTCAAAAATTTAAGAAAATTTGATTTTACAGCCTGAAATGTGAGAGTTCATTCAAAAAGCAAACAAGCCCCTGATACACACACACCAACAACTCACCATCCAGGGACAGCTACCATCTTCGCCCCTTTCCTAACTTTGCTTTCCCCAAATTATGATCTCACCAGGGCTCCAGACAAAAAAATGTGCTGGCATTTAAGAACTGTCACCTCTTTCCCGTTTCCACCTTTGTGAGAAATGGGCCTAACTAAACACTGCTCTGGGCTAATAAAGTCAGTGCTCCTCATCATTAGCTGTGGAATATATAACTGTTACATTACAAGTTGTCACTCAAGTTTCTTTAACCACCTGTGAAGGACTGGAAGTAGTTAAAGGAAAGAAATCCATCCTCCCTAAAGATTCCCTGGGACTAGGACTTCACCAGACGCACAAGTATATGCTCTAACACAAAAAGTCTTTACGAGAGCTACACCAACTGTTTAGCAGCGAACACAATAGCTAAAACCAAACCCAGACAACAACAAAAAAAACCCAAACCCCACAATAGACTCAACCATTTGGATCTTCATCCGTTTCAGCCTTGGAAGTTTCCTTTTAAAAATGGTTCTATTTAACATACAATATGCATGGCTGCCAAGAAATGTTAAAAACTCTTCTATGATATAGTTTTACTCTTATGTAAACCTGACAAATGCTACCATGCCTTATTCAGCTATTGTACCTGAGATACTCCTGCTCTGGCCTGATGAGCTTTCTTCTGGTCACCCCAGTTTCCAGTCGCCAATGAATACTTCAAACCATCTGAAATAATTCTTGTTTTAATTGCCAGTTCCAAGTTGAAATCCTTCCCTCTGTCAATAAACTTTTGTGCATATATTCTCACTTCCTTCAGCAAATTCTTAAACATTCTGTAGAAGAAGATGCCAAGAAACATGATTAAACAGTACTGTAGCAATTCAGCCTACTTAGCCCTATTTGGAAAAAATGTCACTGGCCTCCTGAAAAGAAGCAATTAATTTGTAACTGGGGGGGGGAACCAAACCAAATTAACCTGTTTATGAACACGCACAAAATATGCTTCAAAACAAGTTGATGCCAGCCACCTACTACTAGAGGAAACTTACTCACTCCATTAAAAAGTCATAATCAGATACAGGCTGTGTTGCCCAAGACCAGCTACCAGACACAACAGAATAGTCTGATTGATTTAGAAGCACAGAGTTGGCAATGCCTCTACCATTAATTATCTCCAAAGAAAATGTACATATTATAGTTACCCTCTGAATAGGAAAGCTAACAGTGGCCCAGCAAGATCCAGTCTTTTGTTGCCATAATGATCTCTGTCATCAAGCTCTCTTCTTCCCAGTGCTGCCAGCAACAATCTATGAACCATATACCTAAGGCAAATAAGATAGTGTATGTTTTAAACTGACAGCAGACATTCACAACAAAGATTACATGCTTTCATAGATAAATCAGTGAGCTGTTTCCTAAAGGCTGTCCATTCTGGATCTTTAGGAAACTGCTGTCCTAAAACAAACCTCTTCAGCACGTATGTCCTTAGAGGTGAATGACCCACTGAAAGTTCAGGTAACTACAGAGAGACATCATGACGGCAATGCGTCTTCTGCTACGTCTGTCCTGTACTGTAATATGGGCTATGTTTAAGCACACGGAATCAGGTGTAAAACGGTAAGTCTCCTGATGCTACGGTTCATCTGCGTACCAATAAGCAGTGATAAAGAGGATGTGCTAATAGTTTTAAAGAGTTTACATTATAAACAGTTTATCAGTAGTTACCTACACATTAGTTATCAACCTCTATATGTTGTCCATGCAACGCAATGTCAAAAAGCCATTTATCACTACCATCACATCTAACTTAAGATCCAGAACGTGTTAGAGGCTTGTTTTGTTTCAATTTTTTTTTCTGTTTTATCAACATCTGCATTTTTTCAGCTACGAAAATATACCGGTGCCCTAAAGTTTATCACTGAGTATCCAGAAGACTGAGGTTAAAAACAAACTTCCATTCAGTGTGTTCTTCCAATCATATAAATATACGTGAATAAAATCTGTATTCAGGGTCCATTTGCAGATGTGTGACAGAAAACACTGACATACCCTAGAAAATAGGCCTTCTTGGTTTCACAGAAGTCACTGACACCAACATGTGGGAGCATTTCTTTCTGCAAGACTTCTTTAGCATACTTGATTCTCTTTTCTTTGGTGACACCTGGCTTTGCACCTCTTGATCCAATGAAGTTTAGAGCAACATTTTGCTCCTGAATGACAAATGCTTCATCCAGAGAAGGCTTGACCTAATGCACAAAATACAGCAAAATCCTGTAGCATCCAGTGCCTGTTGGGGTTGAAGGAAACTATGCAGTCGTTTGCTGATGATTCTTTTCAGGAACTGCTAATTACTGACCCAGTTCTTTCTGGCTTTACTCTAGTAGCTCTTTCAAGAGCAGCAGCAAACACTAACGGAGCACACAGAAAGCACACTAAAAATAGTTCTCATTCGAGTACATTCTAGGCCTGTTGCTTTTTCATGTATAAATCAGGATTTTACAGTTCAAGTCAATGGCAGCAGGATAAGACCCTACCTCTCCATTAACTCTTTGAAATTTCCATTAGACTCTGTGCACTTAAAATACTCATTAGAATAGCTTTAGGCAGAGAACTTTTGACATTCTAATAGACAACCCACAAAAATAATAAAGTAATAAATTACAATTGGAAAATGAACAATACTTTGAATTATGATTAGCCACACCTACACATCACCAAATGTCAAGCCAGGAAATAACTTATTTAACATATATTACCATTTCCATCATTTCTGGATCTTCAAAATCATATATGATGTGCTCCAAAATGTCCCTGTCGGACACAAAGCCTAGTGCACGGAAGACAATTATGATGGGGACTTCTTGTTTGATATATGGCAAAGTTGCTACAATGCGCTGACCAATAGCACTCTTCTTCGCACCCTGAAAAGATGGGGAAAAGCATACATTAGCCTTAAATGATCTTGCCTTTAAATAAAAATATCTCTCTGGATTTGGATTATACAACATAAGTGTATTTATTCAGGCACTACAGGAAACATTACTTCTCCACAGGCCAACTAAGCAGCTATTCTGAAACCTTAGTCCAGCAGTGACTTTTTTATTTCAAGAACATTTCTAACTTTAGAAGTCTGTAAAAACTGATACAAAGGAATTTAAATAATACTACTTGCCCATCTGTATGCATCATTTCTCTCCCTTTGTGTGTTTGCAAAGAGCAATCCTATCCACCTTCAGCTTTCCTTCTGTCAGCTTAAGCCCAGCTTTTCTAATCCACCGTATAAGACTCCATGCTCGTAATTATACAAGTAGCTGCTCCCCCCTCCCAGAAAGAAACAAACACTGTGGGATGCAGAAAGACAATCACTGAAGAGTGCCTTAGCCATCAGGAGCAAGAGTGGTGTAAGGCTTCTATTAAAGTTAGTCTTGGAACATGTTTGGGATTTTTCCAAACATCAGCGCAATGGTAAATGAGTACTGACACCTTCTGCTTTTGAAATTATGAATAGCACTTATTTCCCCTCACAGATGGCACAATTAGATATTAAATATGAATTAACATCTGGTCTGCAAAACACATCTAAACACTAGCTTAGCCATCAGCAAAGACAGAGTCCCTGCTCCTATTCTTGTCCTTTGTCAAAAAACAGAACACAGCTTGTTTGGATTTTCTAAAAACTCATTTACAGTAATTCTAAAATTATTTTTTAGCCTCGCCCTAAAACCTGCCACAAATTGAGTCTTCATTTCAATCCTCAAATTATTTGTCCCAGAGACAGGCATAATCTATGACAAACAGAATACATTTTTATTTCATTTTACCTTCTTTACAACTTAGCATCAGAAGAAATTTCTTCTCAAAATCCCGAAAGTAAATGACATGAATAGACAGGACAGTACGAAAACTCCTAAAATAATCTTTATTGTAAGCCCCAGGGCAGGGGTTATTACTGCTTAGGCATACCTGCCCACCTCTGGCCAGCATGCTAACCCATATAGTACTTGTTGGTCGAGAGGAATTTTCCAGACAAGATCTACACTCTCCTGTGTAGGCATATTTTGAATCTTTCTTTGCAAACACATACACTGTGTTTGTAGCCATTTTCTCTTGAGCAATCAGAACCTGTGTTAGAAACAAGAACACTAATAAGTAACTGACAAAAGGACATGCTGAAAGTAACAAGCACTGTGTTTCTACTATTCCTTCAGGTGCCTTAACTTTTAACAGCACTGCACAGCATTAAGTCAATTTGCCAAACTCAGTTGGATTACATTCTACATTTTAAAACTACAGTATTAAGCAAAACATACACCTAGTTAAGATAGAATAACCAAAAGACTCCGAGAATACTGTTCTCTATGATGTACTTACCACATTTGCTAGCTGTGCCAAGACATTTCTGTTAGCTTTAGGCACAACACTGATAGAGAAAGCATTTCACCACCTGTTTCCAAGGCCAACACGCTACACAGGCATTTAAATTTAAATGCCAGCTCTGATAGTCAAAGCCAGCTTTTTTTTTTTTTTCCCAGAAGAAAAATACAATTCTATTTCTTTTGCTGTGTTTGCCCAGGTGTCAGTTACAAAAAACAGACAGTTCCATTGGTAAGGCAGAAGCATGGAGAGGGTATGATTTGCTAAAGCTGAATCCACAGCAATGGAGGGAAGAACCTATTCTTACAATAAAATGCATCTATACTGCTGTGAACAAACTGGAGGAGACTCCAAGTGAAAAAGTACTCCATTTTAGAGAGCACGCTGCTCTGCAATGTTGAAAATGGAAAGGAAAATATCTAGAGTACTTAGTGGCATTCAACGCAAAACAGTTTATGAAACTGAAGAAGGGAAATGTGCCTCAGAGAAGAAGAAAAGGTGGCTCGAGAAAGTCCTAACAGAAAACTAAAAGCCCATCTTTCTACAAGATCATGAGCACCCACAGTGACTGTGATACACTGGAATAAAAGTGCTTATGCTCCTGGCAAAACATATGGAAACAAGTAACAATACTTTCAGTGTCTGTAAAGATGGCTGTGCAAGGTATAATCCCTTACCTTTTCTGATCCATTAATGATAAAGTAGCCACCAGGATCAAGCGGGCATTCATTCAGTTCACAAAGATCACGGTCAGTTAAGCCGTTCAACAAACAGTATGTTGAACGTAACATAATAGGAATTTTTCCTATAAAAGTTTTCTGATGCTGTGTCTGTAACTGATCCTCTCCTTCTTTAATAACTGTTTTAGTTATATCCACATACAAGGGGGCTGAATACCTACAGAATAAAAACACCATTGTATTATCTGTCAGTTATTACTCAAAGTTGTACACAAGTATAATGAATGTGGTTATTCAAGCACTCACTGGTAATATTAAGCATTATTACCAAATCATCAATCATCGTCTGGATTTAACAACTAGACATGGAAATTTAAATAGAGCAGTAATTATTACATTTTTAAGGCACTACTAAATTGAAAAAGACTATCAATTAATAATGCAGAGCCAGTCCTTCCTTGTGTTTATCCACTACAGAGTTTGTTCTTACGTAAGGTTTCTCAATCTGGCTTCATTGGGCATCATAGGTGAGGGTGCTCCATCTCTTTCCCAATGTGTAGGTTTGGAGAGATAGATTTGTTCAAACTTCAACAGATACCGGGGCTGGAAAACAAGAAGACATTTACCTGTAATGGAAGAAACATCCATTTTGGTTGTTCAAGAGCAGCCCTAGAGCTTAATACCCAATGCTGCCGCATGTTCTCAGCTCAAAACATGGAAACAATCCCTCTTCAGATGACTAGATCAAAAAAAGCACTCAAAAACTTTCAATAATTTCTAAACACCTCATTAATAAAAAACAACAGAGGAAACTGAAGGGTCAAAACCATTGGTAAGAGAAGAATAAAGTACCCAAATAAGTCTTCTTCCTATAAAACAGCTAACAAACTCAAAATCTGCCAAGTCAGTGAATATATTAACAAACAGAATATGCCTTACATATGCCTTCTTAGATACTTATTGTTTAGGTAACTTCAGATAAAACTGCTAGTTTTATGATGCAAAAAGGTGAATCTGCTTCAACACATACAATGAGATAGCTGACATATCAAACAATGTGGGATTTTTTGTAAAGCTTTGCTCCGAGTGCCACTCACCCCTCAGAATTCTACTGCAACGAGGTTTAGAGCCTGCAGTTCACTTAAAATCAAAAGCCTTGCATTTAAAATAAAGGGGTAAAAGTTTTAAAACAATACCCTTATCAAAGTGCATTTGTGTATCTGGTAGGGGGAGCTAGAACTTAAAAGAAAGCAAGCAGTCACACAACAGTAGCTTTGTTCAAGCAGTTTGTATGTGTAATCTCAGCCCTGGTGCACAAGCCTGCTGGATCTCGGCCTCCTTGCATGCAAAAGGACCTAAAGATGAGCCACTCTACTCACAAAGCATTCTTTCACAGACCAAAATCCAGGCGGGTAGAGAAACATAAGCAATCATCAGATCTGCATGTATACAAGTTGAAAGGCTTGTCTCCTTACAATGTTTTCTTCAAGTTGCTATTTCCCACCACATCCCTCTGCAGAACAGAAGCTAACATAAATAAATAACTACAGTGCTGCCACCCCAACTAAGTATCTGCCTAGAAGCCAGCTGAGAATATCTATTACTAAAACAAAACTTGAATTCCATGCAGGCATTTTACCGTATCTCAGTCATAAGGACTCCACTGTAGCACACCACCAAAGCAACACTTGTTCTAGCAGAGCAAGCTCCAATGCAGAGGAAAAAAAAGTCAGCTTACAGTTTATGTTGCAAGTGGTTTTAGCCTTTCTGAAATATATTTTCAAAGTCCTCATATTCAGCCCTTTTTCTGGCCTCTCTATTAAAGGCAAAGGTACAAATTATCCATCCCATACATTTTGTCTTACACAGAGCCACAGAAACCACCTTTCTAACACCTGCGCTACGTGGTTTTGTTTCCTCTAGAGATTAAACAGATTATTGCATCAATTTATCAAAAAAACACAGCTTTCAGACAAACTGAAGTGTCATTGCTGCTCTGTCCACAACATGTATTAATTACAAGCCTTCTGTATTCAGGATATTCTCTCTTACTCATTACTAACCAAAACTGCTACTGGAGAAGGATAACCTTTATCAATAACTAAAAACACAGCAAGCTGGGTAACACCAGTTCCTAAGATGATTCTATAGGATCAGTAAACAAAGAGGTGAATTATCAGAAAGGACCTCAAAACAATCTGATTTTAAAAAGACATAAACGCTTCCTACAATAGCAGGTGGCAGAGCCTTGTTGGCAAACACTTTGTAGGTCAAAAAAATTCTCTCAATTCTTACCCAAAGAAACACCTTTTTCCTGGATTTGCAGCAGCGGCCACGTATAGTACCAAGTTTCCCAAGTTCTCATGCAAGCGCTCTCAAGGAGAACACATTTACCATAATTACTATCTCTGATCATGGTTGTTAAACACTCTGATATGCTACAAATTGCCCAAATTGCTTTCAAAAATTGAGGCTGAGAAATGGAGGGAGAAAGAAACAAAAAGTCAAATTAGTCCAATAAACTCAGTCTCCTTAAATTAATCCAGTATCTTCAAATGAGGCGAGAGGTTGCCTGCAAGTGACTCTGAAGGGAAAAAAGTTTCCTTTTTCTCATATCTAGACCTATTCCTAAAAACTTTAATCTCATAAATAAGAATAAGAAACTAACCTCTCTGATTTGAGAGAGTAAAATACTAGCTTTTGGGCAAAAGGTATCAAGTTACATACCATGCTCACAATCTGAACCTTAACCACATACAGGGCATATACCAACTGCAGAACTGCACAGCTAGAGAATTCCGCAATAATATACATACAATAACAGAAGAAACATTAAGGAGAATTACAGTGAGATAAACATTGATGAACTGTTTGTCTAACAAAGAAACTAAAAGAAATCTCAGTTGTTATCTCTAAAGGATAGTTGTTTGCCTGCAAAAAAATGCAAAGGAATAGTGAAAAAGTGTAACAAATTCAACGCTCAGGTATCTTAAATTCCTTTATATCTCTACAGGGAAGCAGCAAGGTAGTGACTGATAGCAGGGGAACGGATCACTTATGGAACAGGTATCACACCACAGGAGGGACAAGGATGGAAGTACCACAGCCACTGTAGAAGGTGCAGAAGAGCCATCACGCAGCACAGACCTCAGATAATTTGTTCTCCTTTGGAACAGGGTGCCAATGGAAGATGATGAACAATGGCACCCTTTGAAAACCTGGGCCTAACTTTGGCCAAAGAAAGCTAACAGAGAACTTTTCAGCCATAAACATTTCTTGCCACAGTAAAGCCAGTGAAAGTCAAAATCCCACCAAAACATAGTTTGCTTTTGGCTACCTGACTTGGTTTGCTACCTCCCTGTCAGTACAGTTTCGTACAGTAATTGACAGCATGAACTGCAGCAGCCAATTGCTCTTGGTCAGTTCTCAGCTCAATCAACAATTTAACCAGCAGGAGAGAGTAACTCCATAGGAGAGGGAAGTTCGATTCCATGGATAACAAAGCTCGTGCATGTGTTTCTCAGCCATATACTCAACTATCTGGAAACTTGGCCATGTACCTCATAGACTCCAAAGAGTTCACACTTCTGTCCTACTGACTGCATGAGCAGTGTCATAACTTAGATATATTTCCATCTCTTGAGACGGGGGCTGAATAAACCCCACGTAAAATCATTTTGCATTGTAAAAACACACCACCTCTGCTGAAGGTCTCCACTTACCGGCTCTTCCACTTCTCCTGTGGCATGCTGGGCTTCAGCTTGTAAATCAATTGGTGGAGCATCTTCAACAATTCTCTGCACAGACATCTGAATAAACTCATCAAAAGAATCCAACTGTTGCCTGACTAAACCCTTTTCATCAAAATAGGAGCTAAAAAAAAAAAGTGCGTTAACAAACAAGATATCTTAATTTACGTACTTTATACAACAAGCTTAAGAAGTATTTATTACAAAGCCTTCAAAAGCCATGAAATACAGTACAGAATCGAACACATTCACTTTTCCCAAGGCATGACTTTCAAACACAGATGCTTAAAAATCCTAAACAGTTCTCTCTCAGCATTTGAAGGCATGGACACTATGAAGTAACAGACTTGCTGCCACCTCTTAGCTAAGCCATGACTGTACGCGCAGTCTACCTTAAATTAGAAGGGAAACATGGTGACTGAAACCTCTGTAAAAGTGGCTTCAGCTGAAGTTTTCAACAATGTATTGAAATTACTTTGCTTTAACTAATTTTCCAAGCTGCAGTAAATTGAGTGCATGCCCCTAAGTCAAGGTAACAGTTCTCAGAATTTTTCTTAGCTTGGATCCCCTCTGTTCCAGCCACACAGAGATTCCCAGCTTCACTCCTCCTCTGGATTTCCGTTAGCCTTTACGTCACCCAGCTTCAACCCAGCACAACCTAAGTGTAAAAATCAAAGGCTAAATTTGAAGCCTCAAATCCTAACTTTTAATGGGATGACCTAAACACGTCTGTTGCATGAGCTCCTGCCAGCAAGCTCCTCTGCCTCACATTCCTGAAGCCAGCCAGGGAACCCACACTACCTCAGCTTCTGTCCCATCGCTGCCAAGATCTGTAGAGAAAACTGGTGAAAACTACCTCCCTGCCAATTACTTCAGGTTACCCCAAGAAGGGCAACACCCCCTTGGCTATTGTGCTGCTGCCATAGTGAATCTTGCCAGCACAGTCTGGTATCACACAAGGGGAAGGAGGAAGGAAAAGGGCAACCTGTATCACAGAACAGCTGAGGTTGAAGGGACCTCTGGAGGTCATCTTGTCCTATCACCCCACCCAAGCAAAGTCACCTAGAGCTGACTGCCCAAGACCATGTCCAGACAGCTTTTGAATACCACCAAGGATGGAGACAGAGACTGCACAACCTCTCTGGGCAACTCGTGCCAGTGCTCAGTCACCCTCACAGCAAAAAAAAAAATGTTTCTTCATACAGAGTGAGGTGCGGCCTCAGCGGAGGGACTTGCCTCTGTTACCTCCCATCAGACTGAAAGCGGAGGTAGCATTCTCCACTGGGCTGCAACAGAAAGGATCTCCTTCTGCCTCCAAAGTTTCTCATCTCTGCTCTCGACTGCCCATGGGACCACCCCCACAGATCCACCCTTCTGTTTGCAACTGCTGCTCCAAGAGAACAGTCATATACATTTGATGACTGGTGCAATTAGCAAGAGAAACACTTTTTACCCAGTTCCGCACAGCATCCCACTCCTTAACAGTCACAAGAAGCTGCAGGTCCTGGACATTCATGTCTTGCTGGAGAAACACTAACATGGTGCAACAGCCAAGTACTGATTTCCTAATCCCAGCATCAACTGTGAGAGTAGTGGGCAAAATCATGTGCTGGATATGGAATCAAAATCACTTCTAACTTCATTCAAAACAGGGTATCCTACAGGGGCTCAGCTGGGCTTAATTCCTAATGACAACCCTGCTGTTTCTGCTTAAAGACCTTCTGCTCTGAAAGCGCTAAATTTAGCATAACCAAGCCTGCAGCTTCCACGACACGCTGCTAGTGAACTAAGTGTCACCCGTAAGACCAAGAACACACACGCCGAAGCGTTAAGAACGGCGAGTTTTAAAAAGCCACCTAATAACGATCCAGCAGGCTTCTTGCCACAAGTCGGGGGTGATTTCATCATCGTCTTCATCGTACTGCATATCTGTGGGGGAAGCACAACATTTCAGCCAGGCTCCAATCACCTCGGCGTCTCCCCTCGCCTGCGGAGCTGGGGCCGCCACACGGCGAGCTGATGGACACCCCCCCCCGCCTCGGCACCCCACCAGTGCCCCGGCCCCCCCGAAGGCGGCAGGGCCCCTGCGGGAGACCCCACCGCGCCCGGAGCATCCCTCACCCCCATCCTCATCCTCACCCTCACCGCCTTCCGCCGGCCCTGCCTCCCCCCCCCGCCGGGCTGAACCGGGGAAAAGGCCCGACGGGGAGCGGCCTGCAGCCGCGGCGCCCTCACCTTCGTCCGCGTCGTACATGGTGGCGGCGGGAAGAGCCGCGGGCGGCAGCGGCCGAGCAGAGGGGCGAGAAGCGCGGCGGGAGCCCGCGACCGGCGAGGCGGCGACGAGAAGGCGGCGGAGCAGCGCCTGCGCACGCTGCGCGCGTCACGCGCCCCCTCCCAGGAGGCAGCGCGGGTGGGGGGGCGTGGCGCGACGCGCATGCGCGGCCGGTAAGCCCCCGCCCTCCTCCCGCCGGCCCCGCCATGCACCGCCTGGCGCCGGCGCTCCTGGCCCGCCTGGGCCGCCGCCGGCCCTGGGCTCCGGTGCCGCGGCGCGGGGCGGCAGCAGCTAGTGGTGAGGAGGAGCTGTTTGTCTTCCCCGAGTACGAGCCGGAACTGAGCGGGGCGGCGGCAGCGGCGGCGGCGACAGCGGCAGCGGCGACAGCGGCGCCCCGCCGGGAGCGGGCCCCGGGTAGGGAGCGGCGCCTGGTGGCGGCGGGGCGGCCCGACCCCTCGGTGCCGCCGAGCGGCGTGAGCTGCTCTTGCTGCGGGGCCGAGCTGCAGTGCCGCGACGGCGCGGCGCCGGGCTTCGTGCCGGCGGAGAAGTACCGGAGCCTGTCGGAGGGCCCGGCCGGCGAGGCGGGGCTGCGGAGCGCCGTCTGCCAGCGGTGCTGGCTGCTGGCCCACCACGGCCGCGTCCTGGGGCTGCAGCTGCCGTCCGAGCAGCACCGCCGGGTGGTGAGCGCCGCCCTGCGCCGCCCCCCGCGCCACGGCCGCGGCCCGCTCCTCCTCTACCTCCTCGACGTGCTGGAGCTGCCCGACCCGGTGCTGCCCCAGCTGCCGGGGCTGCTAGGCCCCGACGTCCCCGTCGCCGGGCTGCTGGTGGCAGGCAACAAGGTGGACCTGCTGCCCGCCGACTCCCCCGGGCACCTGGGGCGGCTGCGGCAGCGGGTGGCGGCGGCCTGCGCGGGGGCCGGCCTGCACGGAGCCCCGCTGGTGGACGTCCGCCTGGTGAGCGCCAAGACGGGCTTCGGCCTGGAGGGGCTGGTCAGCCGGCTGCAGCACTCGTGGAGGTGCGCCGGAGACGTCTACCTGCTGGGTGCCACCAACTCCGGCAAGTCGACGCTCTTCAACGCCCTGCTGCGTTCTGACTACTGCAAGTCCCGTGCCCCCGATGTCGTCGACAGGGCCACCGTCTCCCACTGGCCAGGTCAGGAGCGACGCTCTTCCCGTCACAGTGGCGGGCGCCCGGAGGCCGGCTAGCCCCGGGCCTGCCGTGAGGCTACCTTCGGCCACCCCCCGGGGCGGGAGGACCCGTCGCCAAAGGGCTGCCCACCACCCTGAAGCGTCGCCGCTGTGGGCAGCGCGCTCCGGTGCCGTGCCGTGCTTCAAACCGTTGCCTTCCTCAGGGCAGCGAGGGTGGGAGGCGTGCGCAGAGGGTGCTGCGCGTCTCGTGGCACTAAGGGGGCTGGTAAGCCAGACCCGGCCTGTGTGCTCCCCCACCAGTGGGGACGGTACCTGATCTGCGTGCCTTGCCGTCTCCCTATCAATTAGGGTGCCCTCCAGTCTAGAGAGACCAGGAGGTGGACTGGGAAGCACCTGTAAAACAATCGTAGGCCAAACCAAGCTGCCTAGAGGTGGGACTTGCCTGGGGTGTATTAAGTCAGTCTTGGCACAACGTGGCTTTGAGACATGTTTCATCAAACCATGGGTGAGAGCAGATCTCGAGCGGATGGATGCCTCCTTTCCACCGCCCTGGCTGGGGAGGCTAGTACTTTATGGGAGCAGCTGTAGTTCCACCTCCAACTTTGTGTTACTGGGTTTCACTCAAAAGCTGGAGAAGCAGTTGTTTGTTTGTTCGTTTTTTATCTTGTTCCTCAGAGCTTAAATGTGCCAGGTAGTCAGAGGCCCACAGGTGCCTTCTGTTTTTTTCCAGGAACAACACTGAACCTGTTGAAATTTCCAATTATTAATCCTACGTGTGACAGGATATTCCGAAGGCAGGAGAGGCTGAGAGAGGAGGCAACAAAAACAGAAGATCAACTAAGCAGTGAAGAAAAAAAGTACCTTAATCACCTTAAAAAGCAAGGTTACTTTGTGGGTGAGTATTGCCTGAGTAAAGGTATTGCCCCTCTGCCCTGATGAAAATACTGCATTACACAAAGGACTCCTTCATTTGCTGTAGAATCCAGCTGGTTTTGGCAAGTAATTCCTTCCCACTTTGAAAGAACTCATTTCCATTTAATTATGGGAAGAACACGCTATCTGTAGTAGCAATAAAAAATTTCCAAACTTGCATTCAAGTTATTTTGGCCAGTTTTTGTTCCCTGAGTAACGGGTGCAAGACCTCTAGCTCCTGTGTAAGTAGCAGCATTAGTATTTCTTCTGAGTACTTATTTTTCAGCTGCTGTTATGGCATTGCAGAGGTTTCCTCTGTGCAGTGCATCTCCCATCAGCATTTGCTAACCTAGCTCAGATAGCTTAGTAGTTTACAATGGTACTCCATTATAGGCTATCTCTCGTTCCCAAAGGAAGAAAACAAGTTTCATTTTTAAATAATCACGTTTTGGCTGCAGGCCACAGCGGTTGTACAACATTTTAGTATGTATCCAAAAGAGGGGCTTGCCGGAAGATAGCTCTGATTTTTCAAGTAATTCTGTGTTTGACAGTCTAAGGCACTAAAAAACAAAAAAAAAAACCCCAAAACCCCAGCCTCCTTTACTGTAAAATGGAAATCATGGAGTGTCTGTGATCTGGTCCCTGCTAAGGTTTTGGGGCTTGAGGAGTGCAAAGCAAGAATTATAGAAGGGATTTCTTAGCATCTTGACTTTTGAACACACCAATTTCTAGCCACATAGCATCTTTATCAACTTTATATTACCGACCTGCATCTCTTTTAAGCAAGGAAAGGGACAGATGTCCAATTGAAGGAAAGGCAGGTTAATAAATTAATTACCAGGAAATCTTTCATTTTAATCCAGGAAGAGTTGGAAGAACGTTTCAACAGCAGAAGTCTAGCCTGGTAGTTGACTTTGACCCTGACATGCTCTCCTACAGCATAGACGAAGATCCCAGGCATTCCCCTAAGAAGCATGAGGAAAGGGAGGAGTTCACATACAATGAAGTGAAGGATGCTCGCTGGTGTTTTGACACTCCAGGGATTGTAAAGGAAAACTGTGTAGGTACCCTGTGGTGCTATGTTTCGGGATGATAGGGTTTGGGAGGACTGTTCTGCCTTAGCTGTGCATGTGGGAGAGTAGTTCTGTTGCAGTCCTGGGGTTAGGATTCTTTTGGTTTGGGCAATTGTGT
Source organism: Harpia harpyja (assembly GCF_026419915.1). Lineage (NCBI taxonomy): Eukaryota > Metazoa > Chordata > Aves > Accipitriformes > Accipitridae > Harpia > Harpia harpyja. Next base: position 39,235,133 of record NC_068941.1, read on the forward strand.
TAAAATATGGTTCGTGATTACTTGGGAAGGATTTGTTGTGTTAACACTGTTGCATTTCTGAATAGTGCCTACTGTGATCTTTGCAAAGGAACTGTATGACTGCATCGTCAAACTTTTTTAACATCTAAATGAAGGGAAGTAAGCGATAGTGCTGTAAGCAAGCTTTTACTAGCATCACCCAATGAAGTCTGCGCTTTTTTAGCTCTACCAGCCTACTGAAAAAGGTAGAGCTTAAGAGGATAACCAGTGTTGTGTGACTGAACCAAATCTTTGAGAAAGCATTCTCCCGAAGCTAATGGGATCTGCAGTGTTCCTGTTAATAGCTCCAATACGTCAGGCCTACCTCAATGTTTCAGTAGAGCAATGGCTCTGAAGCCAGTGCTGATGTAGTGCACATGTCCAAAAAAGTCATGTTTTGATTTTTGATCACTTCGGTATCTTTGCAGAGCTGCAGGTCATCTTTTGGGGAAGATTAAAAAGTACAAGGAGATAGAAAAGTTCTGAAGAGAATGAAGTGCAAGAACTGTACTGAGGCTGCACAGCTCAAGTGCAGATGCTGCTTTCATGAGCACTAGAAAACTGCTGGTTTTCTAGTAGATGTGTTTGCCAGATCGTATGTAACCCACTTTACTGTGGCACTTGGCTCTCTGATAGCCAGTGTAAAGACAGTCATCAGCTTAGAGACCTGGCTTGGTAACTAGAGGTTGGATATGTTCTTCCCCTCTTCTGGTGTTGAATAAGTGTGAAAAACAAGTGGGCTTTCCTGCATCCAGAAATACTTGCTGCCATTTCTGATTTTGATTATCCTCGCTGTGTCTTTGGAGAGCTACATGCCAATTTTCAGATCAAATTTTGTTCCTGCAGTCGGTGTTTGATCTGACTGGAGGACAAGCAGATTGTTTATGTGGCAGATTTTGGCAGGGGAGATTTCTAGTTATGAGCAGGTTTGGCGGGGGGGGGGGGTCGTTGGGTTTTTTGGTTTTTTGGTTTGGTTTTTTTTTTTGAAGAAGAGGGAAGGAAAGTGGCTGTTAGCATATAATGGAATTACATTTTTGTCCTTATTCCTTGGAGGTATGTTATATCTGCTTCTTCATGACTCCCTCCAAAGCCAAACTTCTGGAAAGCCTAGAAAAGGATTACTGATAACTCAAATTTTGGATTAAGCATTGCCAAACACATGAGAGAACCTGCAGCTAGCAGGGCAAAGCCTCCTCATCTTTTAGAATCGGTATTGAAGGCTGCCCTGACTTTCAAGCTAAAGATTGTCTGCTTGTGAACACAGGAAGAACATTAGGGGTTCTGGCTGCACCACAGCCCTTGTTAGTTCGGTCTTTTAATGCTGAACTGAAGTTAATCCTCATGGCCAGACTGCTACAAACTTGTATTTGCGGCATGCCTGCGGGGCACAGTCGGAAGCATTTGTGTTGTCACTTCCCTGCGTTTAAGAAAGAGACACTGTCAACCCGGAGACTAGTTGTTTCTTTCCTTCAAGGCACTGCTTCCTGAAATTCTGTGCCTGCACATTGTTTCATAGCTGGGTTTGAACAGTGCTTCTGTAAAAAGTAATCAGACCGCTGTGGCTGCAGCACTGCTAGTTAAGTCTCTGGCTTTTAAGTAGACTTTGGGATGGATCATTTCACTGAAACAAGTTAGCACCTAACGAGATGAGCCAGTTAAGCCAGGAGATGGAAAGGAAGAGGGAGGAGAGGAAGACAGGCAGCGGGAGCATTTGGGAGCCCTCACAGAGGGGAGAGCTTGTTTCACTGTGCCCAGGGTAGGGATCCGTGCTGTCATCCTGCAGTTTGAGTTGTTTCACAGCGTCATCCAGCACTTTTCTCACAGTGAGATATTTGAGACTAGTTTTGCTGCTGGTATTGATTCAGAGCTTTGCATCACTACCTAAGTGGAGTAACTCAAATGTCATAGCGGAAGGTGGTTCCAGTTCTGCACATGGCTGCACTCATGCTAAAGCACAGTAAATCTTGGGTGAGCTTGTTCCAGCCAGGCCTAGGATTCCCAAATCTTTGGTCCAACAGGCTGCTGGCAGCTGTTCTACTTTGTTACGGACCTTCATTGCCGTGGAGATTGTTGACATCCCTACCTCCTCCTGTTTCTCACTTACTGTGTGGACCAGAATTTAACTGTTCTGTTAGATGTTCTTCACACTGCTCTACTTGATCTTTTTCTTCTATCAGTATAATGCCAGTATTAATTTCATTGTCCCCATTGAAAAATCTGGAATGGGTTACGGCAGTACAACTTATTTTGCAGGTTTTAAATCTCCTGACAGAGAAAGAAGTAAAGCTGGTTTTGCCAACACAGGCCATCGTTCCACGGACCTTCATTCTCAAGCCAGGAATGGTCTTGTTTTTAGCAGCCTTGGGACGTGTAGACTACTTAGAGGTAAGGGAAGAAAGGATTTTGTGAGCAGCTGCTTCATCTCTTCTTATAGTACCAGACAATAAAAGGCTTTCTGGGTAGCTTTCCCAGACCCTTTCTCTGCTGCTTTTGAGATGATGATTCTGTTAATAAAGCACCGCATAAAGTCAAAGTGCCTTGGCGTGGGGAGTTGCAGTTAAAAGGTTTGATACTTGTTACCAGCCTGCTGTATTTTATATCATATAACAGTAACTGCTTTTGAATGCTTAATGTGCTTCCCATAACATACAAAGGCACAAGGCAGGGAGAGAGGGAGGGAAGGAAGAGAGTGTGAAAATTAGCTGGGAAAATAGCTGGGTTTCCTCATTTCTGTGTTTTGTGAGAGCTGTCTGCCAAGAGAGAAAAGCATGGGCATTTTTCTTTCTGACACAGACCTTCCTGAAGAGTTTGCCCAAGGAAGCAATTAAATGTACGTGTATTTTAGTTTCTGTAAAAATATTTTTTAAAGGCGCTCTGTGTGTGTGTGTGTGTCCCCACCAATTTCTTCCATTTATTAGAAATGCCATGTCACACACCTTTACTGAACTGTGTGGAGCTGACCTCCCATGATGTTTCCTCTGGAAGGGGTGGTTTCTTCCAGATACGGAAGATATATCTAGCACTTATGATAATGCCTTTCTCAGTAGTTTGTCCCATTTTGGGAAGGGGGTGTGTGTATGGCTGTTCCTTTGTTTCAGTCAGCTTTCCAATATCACCGTAGAAATGTTGAATTGGTACTTTGCTGAGGACAGTCTTGACCTGCTGGGAGAAAACCAGTAAGGTGGAGGGGACAGGATTCTGTAAGTAATAATGTACCAGTATGGCAGGAGAGCTCCATTGTAGTTGAGGTGAGAATCCAGAGCCCTGTCCTGAAAAATGGTACAGAGGAGTAATGCCTCACTCAGAAAAAATGCTGTTTGTGAGGAGAGCAACCCAGCAGAAGAAAACCTGTCTTTGTCCATACTGTCTTGGGCAAAGCTCTCAGAAAAGAACTTCCTAGCCATGTTGGTTGGGCGCTATCAGGGACTTAAGAAAGCACCAGGATTTGCATCCATGACGAAGTAGGACAGTGATACAGGTGACATCTTGCTGGCAGTAAACACCCTCTGCAGAAACGCTGCAAGATCAGGCAGCCACAGGGCTGCCTGAGGGGTTGTTTTGTCACGAGGGATGACTTCTGTTCTTAGAAGTTGTGGAGAACGCAGCTGGTGTTGGCAGCCTGGGGAACCTGAGGTCAGGGTGAAGCAGTGTCACACCATCTCCTGATGAGAGGATCAGGCTCAGAGACATGTCCAGTGCAGCAGGGCTGGCAGTCAGGCTTCGTGCTATAAGCCTGTTCTCCACGTAATGGTGCTCCTAGCAAGCTGAGCTGTGCATGTTTAGGGCCCCGCAGGTCCTCGGTATCTGTCTCAGCCCATTGCTGTATCAGTCTTGCGTATCTACATCTTCCAGAGGCCTTGAAGGAGGACTCAGATCATTACAGGAGTCCCTGCCTCAGATTAGATCTGTGAGGAACTTGAAGGAATTGCTGCACTTGGGTTTCCTTATTTCAGACTGCTAGCAGCGTTTATAGAGGTTTCTCCCCTCTCTGACCTTGTTTGCTTTGCATGCAAAAGCTAAGAGAGTGCCTGCTGAAACTGCTCCACATTCGGTCTTTGCATAGCTTGAGAGCAGCTCGGAATGAAGTATGGTTTAATGAGAGGTGTGTGTTAGACATGTAAAGTGATAGGAGAAGAAGCACCAGACAGGAGATGGCCATCACCTCTCATGCTAAATAACCACACTGAGTTTGTTCTTGGGAATTAAACTTGAGCAAAGATATCTCTTGGATGATTTGCCTGAGCTGAGCAAATGAAATGGCAGGGGATACGGAATTGGGGGTGCTTTGAGGCAGGATGATGAAGCCGTGGGTGCTTCTCTCCTGGAAGCTCAGCTCCCCTGTTTATGTAAACCCTGGCTGTTCTGCGGTGACAGGGGCAAGGACCCCTAGGGCAAGGAGGGGACATCAAACAGGTTTTCAACATGCAGGAAAGAAAACAGAGCAAGAGAAAGCAATTCAGGGCTGCTTTTCTGTTATCATAAGTAACATCCTCTTCTTGCTACTTATTTCAGGGAGAAAAGCCTGCCTGGTTTTCTGTCGTGGCTTCTAACCTGTTGCCAGTCCACATTTCTACTCTGAGTAAAGCAGATGCCATCTATGAGAAACATGCTGGCCAAGAGTTACTAAAGGTAAGAGGAGGTGCTGTCCTGGGCTTATGGTTGCAGATAGGCAGGCCATCCCACCTGGTGAAGTGCCCTGGCTGGGGCACAATTGATGGAGAAAACCAGGATGTGTTAGGAGTTTGAGACTTCTGCATTGGGAGAGTGGAGATCTGCAGTGTGGAGTGGTCTTGCACAGGCTGCATGGCTGCAGCTGTGTTAGGAGAGAGCATCTGAGATGATGCGTTTTCAGCAGAGCTTTTGTTTCTAGCGTTCAGGCTGATTAAGATTTACAGTGCTCTGCTCTCTAATGCTCAGCTTTTCTTGAACAGCCTTAAAGTGCAGGCAGTAACGGGGATATTTTCCATGGCAGACTTCAGACTGGGGTTTCAGAACAGATTGCAGTTGAAAAATGTACCTTTCTTATTCTTTGCCCGTGCCGCACATCCCTTCATCTTTTGGTGGTCTGTTTTTTTCCTTGGTATTGCCACATACTCTGTAGCACTTGCAGATTGATGGCGGATGGGGTGAGCTGTCCTTGTCCTGGCAGCTCCATTCCTGTGCACCTGGAGAACAAGTGCTGTCACTCACATCAAGGCAGCTGGCTTGAGCCACCAGCTGGGTTGTGCAGTGGGCATCTTTGCTCACCTCTGAGCTCCCACTGGGTTGCTCTGGATGTGATCCTGATTCTGTTCTTGGCAAACCTGAAATAACTCCTGTAGGGTACTCAAGCCAGCTCTTACTTGGCTAACAACAGTCTAATATCTTTATTCCCACTTGTGCCTTGCTCGCCAGCTTAAGGTAGGAGTGCTGAAGCATCTCTTGACTGTTAAATCTTTTCTCCATGTTTTGATCTTAGGTTCCTATGGGTGGGGAAGAGCGAATGAAAGAGTTCCCCCCGCTTGTCCCTCAGGACATCACACTGAAAGGAATTGGTACCACTGAGGCAGTCGCAGATATCAAGCTTTCCTCTGCAGGTAATTTAATATTGCTTCATTAGTTTGCTTTGCAGGATCTGCGTCCTAGAAACATTGATGGGAAGAGGCCTCTGAAGGGTTGAAGTCATATTTCCTGCTCAGAGCAGGACTGTCACCAACACAAAATCAGGGCAGCCGTGACCTTGTCCAGCTGAGGCTTGGCAACCTCCAGAAATGGAGATTGACAACCATGCTTGTACAGGATAACCACATTGGAATAGTTTATGCTCTGGCTGCCATACAAGTTCCACAGCGTCAGGAATGGCTGTGACACTGTCGGCCGTCCAGGTGAGATGGAAAGGGCCATGGATTGGAAAGCTTTGTTATTGTGGTTTTTGGTAGTTCCCACCATCCCTCTTAAGTTCACCAGGAAAGAGCTGTGTCTGGTGTGGCTGAGTAGGGTGTGGCTTTAGGTGCTGGGAAAGGGCTGGATATTACCTTTGAGATTGGTTTCTCAAAGAAATCACGCCTGGATAGTTCAGGTTCTTAGCCAACATGGAAGGCACTGAGTTTGTGCCAGAACCCTCGTTCTGATCCTAGTGACTCATCTTGCTGTTTGTTTTTTTTTTTGGCTGTGCAGGCTGGGTGGCAGTGACGGCTCACACGGAAGAGAAATTGCTACTCCGAGCCTATACTCCCAAGGGCACCACGTTGGTGGTGCGGGAGCCTCCCCTTCTGCCATACATCAGTACCATCAGAGGGGCCCGGATTGCAGGCACTGCTGCCTATAGGACCAAAAAGCCTCCCTCCCTGGTGGAAAACCTGAAAACCACAGAAAGGAGATAGCACTTACCATCATCTGAGCAAGGTAGAAGACAGAACAGCCTCTGTAGAACCTTGTTGCTCATTGATATTCAGGAGAGCTTGGAGTCCTTTTTAAAGGCAGACAGGCACATTTTTGAAAGCAGGCCTGGGGGGAACTCCACAAGTCCACATCTGATCCAGCTGCTGAACTGCAGCCATTTTGAATGAGCTGAGTGGCTGGTACCTTGCTGTAAGAGGTGAAACAGCTTCTCCCTGGGACCTGCCAGTATCTATGAGCAAATACCTTTACCTGTTCCCTCTTGAAATACAGGTTGGAAGCTCACCTGCCTGCCCTGGGCTGGCTTTGCTGTTCATAGAGTAGGTGTTCTCTTGCAGACATGCTCCCGCAGGTCAGAAATCATCACCTTGTTCTTGGAGACTTTACAGTGTTTCCAAAGTTGAAGGAGGTGGAGGGAGTGGGGAGGAGCAGGGAATGCTCCAGTGTGGGTATGACCCTCCTAGTGGCTCACAGTAATTCAACAACATCAACCAAAAATCAGGTCCTTTCTGTCCTTCAACATCTGGGGCAGACGAGGGAGTGCAATGCCCTGCTTTTGGACACAGGAAAGGTGGATTAACAAAAAGCAGGTCTGCTCACATGCCTGAAGAGGAAACCTTTGCGACTCACTGCTTTGGTTTCTTGTCCTGCTGAAACCAGGACAAACTTTTGTAAAGGTTTCTGAGACTGAGGGTGTGGAATAAAACTTTGCAAAGACGCTTACTCCTTTGTATCCTTTTCAAATCACTGACAAAGCACTCTTGTGTGGGCATAAGCATCCTGCTAAATACACAAAAGCTCCAGTAGGAAGGCCAGTGTTGGAGGAAAGTGTATCATGCCAGTTCTGACAGCTGAAGAGAGGTGAGGCTGCTGCAGCTCCATCCTGCCAAGCACAGAGTGCACACACGCACTGCATACATACACCTCTGGCCACACAGATCACAGACGGACACACAGCACTTAATGCAAACATAGACAGTGCCAACAGCCTGTATCCACATGTGTGTGCACACAGACACACACACACAGGGTGGATCTCTCCAGCTGCTGGGGTGGATGCTTGGTGATACCACTTTCCCTGTTGCTGGCACCCGGAGATGTGAGCCCCTGAGGCTGCAGCCCCACTCCAGTTACTGGTACAGACAGTCTCCCTCACAGACACACAACTGGCCAGGACTCTCCTGGTCCTGTAGCCTCATGCTCTCCTAGAGCCATCTGGGTGCTCTGACACCCTGAGCTGGCCCTTAGAGGCCCCCACGCTTCTCCCAGGCCGTTCTCCAGCTAGTCCAGCTTGATCTTCACAAGCAATAGCACACTTGGGACACAGCTCCTCCGACCCACGGTCTGGCTCCAGTTGCTGCCTTCGCATCCCCATGTGCACACACAGACACAGAATACAGAGCCCTCACCCAAGAAAGTTAGAAAGGAATTTAATGAGGACACAGGTTAGATGATTGTGCTAGTGAGGTGCAGGGCATGGCCAGACAAGTGTACTGACTAGCCAACTGTTTACACATAACTAGCCCTCTTTATCCCCTTACCCCTCTATTATTTCCCACACTTGTTCCCCAAATCACCTAAATCCCTCTGTTTTCCCACCTTTGATTCTTCCCCTGAATAAGTTCTGTGCAAAATGTTCCCCTGCATCCCCTGGTGTGTCCCACACCCCTAGACAGTGATCCTCCTTAGCCCAAAAGGTGACCTGGAGAGCTCCCATGACATACAGACTCATGGCATGGCTGAGCTTGAAGGGGCCTCTGGAGGTCCTCTGGGCCCACCCCCTGCTCGAGCAAGGGCACTTAGAGCAGGCTGCCCAGTACTGTGTCTAGATGGGCTTTACTATCTCCACGGATGGAGACTCCATGACCTCTCTGGGCAACCTGTGCCAGTGTTCGGTCACCCTCACAGTAAAAAAGCGTTTCCTGATGTTCATAAGGAACCTCCTGTGTTTCAGGTTGTGCCCATTGCCTCTGGTCCTATCACTGGGCATCACTGAGAAGAGCCTGGCTCTGTCCTCTTTGCACCCTCCCTTCAGGTGTTTATAAACATTGATGAGATCCCCCCAAGGGAAAGACTGACCGTGATGGGTGTCACTCTTGGACAGAGGGGCTGATGGCTCTGCAAACACAGCCCTGAAAGGGTGTTCATTCCTCAGGAGTCCTTCAGCTGGGTTTCTGTCCAGCTGTGCCTGGGCAGCTCTAGGCTTGTGCAAATGGGTCTTTGACGGTCCCGAGGATGGGCCCGGGAGTAGCCCAGCAGGGCATTATTTGGGCTCCTGCTCCCACCACTGTGTGTGCGTGTGCTCCTTTGTGGGTGTGCAGCCTGGGCTGGAGAAGTTGCTTTAGTTTGGATGATGCTTAAGGATGCCTCTTCACCAGCCTGCACTGCAGCTATGTTAGACGGGGCCAGCGCGCAGAAACCCAGCACTAGCCCCATCTTGCTGCCTAAAATGACATCAGCAACCAGAGCTAACCACAGGCATCGGGTTTTACTTACTTACACTGTTGCACAGATATACACAGTGTTTTGTGCCTTGAGGAGAACCTGTCTCCTGTCTCGTGCTGGTAACACACTTGATTTAACAGTGGGGAAGAAAACAGTGGAAAACAGAAGGTTGCACCTCCTCATTTGTCAGGGTTATGCGGAGCAGTCCTGGGAAAGCAGGCACGGAAAAAGGCACGGCGCGCTCAGCTAAACTGGGAGGCAGGAAAGGGGTCTGGCTGCGGTCTGTTCAAACTAGCTTGACAAATCCAAACCAGGCATCTCCCGTAACATTCCTCTGCTGCTGTATGTCTGGGAAAGACACAACATGAAAGGCAAACAGCTCCGCATGCGGGAAGAGTAACTGGAAGACCTGCCTCTCCTTAGAGCAGTGGTCCTCAGCCCAGGGGCTGGATGTGAAAAATTGCAGCCAAGGTGAATGTCTGGTGTAGCAGGTCCCCCAGTTTTGCAAAAAAAACCAAAAAGCCTATCTACAAGGACAGGTGAGCTGCACTGGGCTCAGAGGGTGCCAGAGGCATACCCAGGAGAAAAGGCTTGCTGCCGACAGGGGGATGTGTAGGGAGGGGGCATGCACGCCTCGCCTGCCCAGCATCCTTTTGTGTCCAACCCCAGCGTGCAAGCAGTGAGCTGGGGCAGCACAGGGGCCTGGCGTTGGGCAGGTGTTGAAGGGCTTTTGCAAAAGCTGTGTTGTGCCGTGAGAGCAGCAGCCTGCTAGCAACAGCCCCAGCTGGGAACAAAAATGGGTGCTCCTGACAGATGATAAACCTCGGCATACAGGGGGTTGTAATGTGGAAGCAATTAGTGCCTCAATGAAAGCATAGACATGGCTTTTATGAGCTCCCAGGGCTGAATTACACGGGAGCTGAAGACTGCTTGGAAACTTTTCTCAAAGGGAGGGTTCATGTTTGGTTTATGCCAGACAGCCTGAAAGGTAAGACAATTTTTACCATGCCTATGGACAACGGCCAATTTAATCTTAGCACAGGAGCCAAAAGCAAAGGTGGTTTGAATCTGTGCAAAACTGAGGCATAAGGAGACAGCTGGGAAGGTCCAACCCCCTGGGAAGGTCTGTTCTTCATGGGTGTCCCAGTGTGCACTAGCAGCGTGCAATCATTTATAGCCGCTCCAGAAGAGTGTATTCAGCAGAACCGCTCAGTTTGCTGGAGAACTGCACAAAAAGACCAGCTCACGGCTTTGGATGGGGCCATTAAAATACAGGTAAAATCCTACAGAAGGACCGACTGGAACATGTAACAGCTAAAGCTGGCTGGCAGTGCCCTTGAGCCAGCGGGGGGGTTGCAGCACCCGGTGGTGTTTGTGTACCTGGACGGGGGTGCTCCTCAACTTCCCGGCAAAGCGCAGAGCTGGGTCGGAGCTGGGCAGTGTGGCTTGCAGAACTGCGCCAGGCAAGGGAGGGCTGCACCTCCCCGCCTCCCCGCAAGCAGGGATGTGCCGCCGCGGCTGGGAGCCCGTGGGTTGGTTTGCTTTGGCACGCATCCGATGTGGCGCCAGCTCACCCAAAAGAAAAAAAAAGTTACTTCCTTTCCCTGCCCAGTGGCTATTCCCTTTCAGAGCTGCTCATGGCAGGGGACTCCCAGCCCAGGAAAATGGCCACTGCTTTTCATGGCAAGAGCAGAACCAGTCCCATGTAAAGTTTGAAATTTTGCCCACTGTTAACACTCCCAAAATAGCCTGTAATGTGGGGAGAGGTGCATTGGGCCGGGAGCCTAATGGACCAGAAGTTTCAAGCATCTGCTTCCTGCTGATTTTCCTGTGATTCACAGCTTGCAATTGCCCATAAACTTCCCTCACCAGCAACTGTCTTCACTGGTCTTGTAGCTAAACTGCTGGGGGCTGCCCAACATGACTGGTGCTGGAGCAGAAACCTTATGGTGGGTCCATGCCCTGGCGGTGCATTGACCTGTCCCAGTGGTTCCTCCGGTGGCAGAGGAGAGCTGTGTCCGTGCAGGTCAGCTAGCAGTGTCCTGAAATACCAGGGGGAATTCATGACTGGCTGCTGTTGAGGATGAGTTGGTGGTAATGTCCCATGCCACATACTGGGTGCCACGGTGTGGCTGTGGCCACGTCTTTGAATTATTCTGTGCCTCAGGTCCCCAGTCCAGCCTTACCAGGCAGCACCGAATCAAGAAAGAGGAGAAAAAGGAAAAAAAAAAGCCCTCAAACCATCAGGGTTATTCTGGCCAGTTCTGAGCAGGCCGAGGGCTTAGTGCCTTTTGGAAGGACTGGAGCAGCACATGAGCCCGTTATTAAAACCAGGATCCCCAGCACAGCGACAGGAAAGGGGTTCAGCCTTCTTTTTGGTTTTCCTCCATGATTGCAGGGCTCAGGGATGCTGAACAGAGTGCAAACAGCCAGGCCAGGTCAGAGGGCAGGCGAACATGTGCTATGCTGCCCATGTGTTAGCTGGGGAGCGTGTGATGTGCTGCGAGTGCGGGGTGCATGCCTGCAATGCTGCAGCTGCGTGTTAGGTGTGCGGTGCAAGTGCGTGCTATGCTGCAAGTGTGTGCTCCTGAAATCTCCACTTAAAAAATACTGCCCCTTGGCATCCTGAGTCCCTGCGTAAGGCAGCACGACCTGCGCCAGCACTCGGGAGGTCGTCCTCCCGCTTTCCAACGACCCAAGGCGCTGCCAATGTCCCTGGTATCCCCACCAAGGGACCAGTCACCATCTTCCCAGTCAACTTTTTGCTGCAATCCTCCTTTGCCCATTTGTGATGGAAACAACAAACCCAGCCACAAACCTCATCTGTCCCCTCACCTCCAGCATAGCCTCCGCTGCAGATGACAGCAGTTTGAGTGCTCTGACCAATACAGGGCTAAAGGAAGCTAAGAATGGCTCCTTCGACCAGCCCGTGGGCAAGGGACAGGTTCAGCCGCCTGGCTTGAGCCCAAGGCTGTCAGAGCACTGCCACCACATTGCCTTGCTGCAGGTCTGGGGCAAAGGATGGAGATGCAGGGAACTCAATTTACCAAGCTTAAAAATACAGCCTGGCCAAGGGAAGGGTTTTGCCCTTCTAGAATTGCCTCTTCCGATGTATAGGTTATACTGTACATGAACAAGGTAAAGCCACTTGCATCAGCGTGGCTAAACTTTAAAAACCAAAAACCAGCCACCAAACCAAAGTCAGGAACCTAGCATTTTGGCTCCTGCACAGCATCAGCAAAGCCTGAATAAGGCAGCTGAGTTAAGACATGAGCTTGTTCTGTCCCCATAGAAGCCAGCAGGAAGCTAAGCCATCCCCCACTTGAGCCAACTCACCTTCTGGGCAGCTCAGTGTGTGGGCAGGAGCTCACGCTGGCCTGCAAGGTACCACAGAGCCATGCACTTGTGCTCAGCTACCCAGTTCTGTAGCATAAAGCAGCATCTAAGCATGCTTTCACCTTAGCAGGTTTTATTCTGGTTTTCTATCAGGAAAAACCTAGCAGGTTTTCTACCACGGTCCAAGGAGCTAGTCAAAGATAAGGATGACCTGACTGCAGGTTTAAGGGAAAATGGTTTCTCAGGTTGCCAACCCGCTTGTGGTCTCTCGTTTCAGCTAGCTTGTTCGCAGAACACCTTCCTGGGGGTGGGGGGCAGCACCAGCTGGTGGTACAAAGGGCAGGGCCTCCTCTATCGATCCAGTTTGAAATCATTAACTCACACGGCACAGGCACAGGCAGAGGCGCAGAAGTACCCGGACCCTGCCTGTGTGCGCCATGCTCTCAGAGCATCTCCCTTGCAGTCCGTGGGCAGGCTCGGGTTCCCGGTCCTTACACCGGCTTTACCATAAACTGCATACACGCCATCTGCAAGACTTCAGGGGGAGCAAACCAAAACCTGCCCCTTACCCAGGTGATGACAGGCCCTCCACGGCTATGTCCCATGATGGCAGTGCACCCTGCTCTTTGCTGCTTGACGACTAACTGCATGGCTCAAAACCCCAAATTCCCATTGACAGACTAAGATGACTCTGGCAGGGGGCATTGCTTATGAGAAAACATCTAATCAGAGAAGACAAAAGCTCAGTTCTTATGCTTCTAGGAACGTCCCAAATTGTTGAAAGCTGCCACAGCTGCCTATAAAACTATCCCCACAAGTTCATCAACTGTCATTTGCCTTGGTCCCTGGGCAAACAGGAATTGTTCTGCATTAGTAGGAGGTAAGAATGACCAAGCCCTAGAAGGCAGGTTAGAATCATGGGCTAATCCAGCTCAGGTTTTCTAAAAGGGCCAGGCTGGCAGAGAGATGAAAAGTCACCCTTGCAGGCTATACAGGGCTGCATAGCTCTCAAGACATTTTCAGTATCTATATAGACAGTATTGTAGCCGTAGGGATGATGGGTGACAATTTTTATAGATATATTAATTCCCCAAATGAGACAGCACCAGAGACCCTTTTGGAATGCAGGAGGAACTGCCACCTGCGTTACCTCTGAAGCTCAAATTTAAATTCCGCAGCTTCCATCAAGTTGCATTTCTTCTCACCTGGCAGGGAATATGCCTTTCATGCCCATCGGGCCTGTCCTTCCAAGTCACAAACAGGTCCAGCATTAAGTCTGAGCCTCATCCATAGGCATGCATCTCCCACCTTGTGCCCTGCTCTCACCGAAGCAGGCGGGGAAAGGAATACAGTACCGTTGAGATGGAAAAAGAACCTATTTCTGGAACCATCGTCCCTGTCTGCAGTCAAGTCTGCGTGCGCCCGCACGTGGCATCCATGTACCTGTTCCCCCGGACCGTGCTGGCTTGAGGTTTTGAAGAGCTCTGTCAACAATGCTTGCACTGCTCCTGCCTTTAGTTAAAAATGGCTTTCATAGCCATTAATAAGCGGGAGATAGAAGCTGCAAGTTCCTTAATAAAGTTTATTTAATCATAACTATGCTTAGGAAAATACACTTGTAAGGGTTAATATAATGCAATTTAGTTTAACTTTATACTACATTTTGGACCAAAGACTTCTTATACATGTTTTAGGTAAAAACAGGATGTATGATCTGGTTTGTTTTACATCTATTACAAACGTAGAAAAGACTGTCATGCACTACAGTAGAGAGAGCATGAAAAAAATTACCTTTGGTTTAATTCAGAGAATACAAGTATTGCACTGTAAAAGCATCAAACATGGTGCAACTAAACATCATAAACATGTTTCCATGCCAGCTTACAAAAGTTTGTTAGCTAGTGTAATTTTAGAGGGGGGAAAATATATATACACATGAAACAATTCCATTAGCTATTTGGATTCTGTTAATATTGTATGCACGCCACATCTACACAACTGACATTCAAGAAAACTCTTGAATTTGATTTAATACCTTTCAGCTACATTAAATCTGTTGAAATCAATTAAATTTGTTGAAATCAATGATGTTACCATATCTTAACTGGACTGTCAGTTGCTAAACATTCTTCTTTAAACAACTAAAGTTCCAGCCTAGACCATCAAAATCCAGAAATAGCAATTACAATAGCATGCATTATTAATGCCTAGCTACCCACTTTTAGACCATGTCTCAGGGCAGTTACTCTGAGTGTATAGATTCATACAGCAAAAGCCCAAAACACCACGTTGCTCAACCAAGGGCTGGCAGTGTAGGGGTAGCGGTGTGCTAATCCTTCCAACCACATATTGGAGGTTGAACATTCGTACAAGTATTATTGCCAAGAAACTACAAAAATGCTATCATTGGCAAAACCAACACAAAATAATTTAAGAATATTGAAAAAGAAAAAAAAAAAAGGCATTGTTTAAAGGGAGATACAGCAATGTAAGACCACTGTATATGGTGGGCTACCTGACCTGCACCCCAGCTCAAATACTCAGTATTAGCAATGTCTAACATTTCAGGTACACATAATGCATTACATCCTTGCTGCTTTACCATAACATACTCCCAAACCTTGGTCTTAACCAAGCAGAGAATTCCAACACAGTTCTCCGCCAACATTAGGTATTTCAGGACATTGTTGATGGGTCTCAGATAGAAAGAATCAACTTTTCTTCTTCTTAATATGTTAATAATTTATTTTCAGTTTCTAATCTTGTGGTAAGAAACACCGCCGAACAGGAGCCGACTGTCGTCTTCAAAGAGTTCTTGTCAGATCAAGCATTGAAACCTTGGCCACTTCACAGAAATGTGCAGCAGAATATCCCAGAGAACCACATCTTTGTTTTTAATCTCATAGAGAGACATTTAAAGTCAGTCAACACCATTATTTTCATTTAAAAACAACGAGGAAAAAATTATCAGGCCAGTCCACAAGTTTATTTGAACATAGCTAAAGTCCTTGAAGTCTCTCACAAGATGGCAAAGGCTCTTCGCAAGGATATGAAGAGAGCTATAAAACCTCTACACAGTACTGGAATTCCCAGCTTACATCGCTCACAAATGGTGGCAACATTTATATAAAGGAAATACTATTATGAAGAAAAAAAATACATCTAAGACTATTACAACTGGTTGTTTAGGAAAACAATTCAACTAGGTTTATTTTCTTAACGTTTAACATAAATATAGTTGCAACTTGATCTTCAGTTGACAATGATTGTCGCAGCCAAGGTAAGGATTGAACACTATCTAAGCAAACAAAAACTCACTATACATTATACAATTTATTTCTGCCACGAGGGATGCCTTCCCTCTCAAATCTTTGGCCTCCTATTACCAATCTCTCCCAAAAGCAGAAGCAATGTAGCATTGTTGCTCTCTATTCATTCAAGGCAGTGGGTTTGTTTGGAGGGGAAGATGCTCTGGGGACATGCAGAGAAGAATAGGGTTTATTCCAGAGCTTACAGTGAGAGTATTTGCCATCAAGTATTCTGACAAATACCATCTGAGCTCCTCAACTCCACTCTCGAAATAACACCTGCCTCCAAATTTGCTTCTTTGGAGTTGACAACCAGAGAAGCTAAGCTGCCTGCAACTGCTCCCACGGGAAAGGTGGCTAATGACAGTCGGAAGAGTGCACAGAAGGGACTGGAGGGTTTTGCTTTTTCCCTGCTGGTTTGGAGGTTGTTTACATTTTGCCACTGGTTGGCTACAAGCAGTAAGTATCTCTCCTGTGTTTGTGTGTGCCAGAAATTTATTCTGTTTAGCATTAAAAACTCCTGGTATGACATGTAGACCCAAGATGACAATCTGATCACTTACGAGTTTCTCTCTGCATGGAAGCAGGATGATTTTATTAAATGCAGCTTGAATGAATAAGGAGCAGGAATTCCTACAGTTTTTAATGCCAGGTTTGTTGCTTACCAGTTGATTTACCTTTATTTGTTTTCTTGGTGTGCGAGATGTTGAACCATACTTATATCACTGCTACTATTTTATTTTTTTTAAGCTTGTGAAGTTTGACTGCTGTCCACCACACAAATGAAGAGGGAGGAAAAAAAAAATCATCATCACAGCTGGACTTGCAGAATCTGCAGACCATTTCCACTGAGAGTGAGCATTTTCCTGTCTGGTGATCCCAAATTATAAATTAGTATTTATTACTATTCAAAATATCAGAAGTGGCATTTCCATGATAAAACAAATCCTATAAAATAGTGTTTTGAAATTGCATTGGTATCCTTTTGCTCAAGAACTATACAATTTTAAAGCAGTCAAAAATATATAGCCAAGCAGTTCATAATTTCAGCTTCATGCACAACTAATAATATCCCAGGAAAACAAGAAAAATCTGCAGTAAAAAGCATCAGAGAAAACTGTCCCATGGTAAGCAACGAATCTGAACCTTTCCAAATAAAAAAAATCTTACACAAACAAAACCAAACATGCATATATAAAGTGTACATGTACTGCACAAGCGCTATTCCTAAAGGATTAAACTGCATAGGTAAAAATCAAAAACAATGTGCAATATTTTAAGCCCTTAAAGCACAATCGAAAAAAAAAAAAAAAGGCAGAAATTAAAAGTAACAGACTTGCTCCCCCTCAACAAAACCAATTATATATCATAGTCATTAAGATATTAACCAAGACAGAGGTTCTCCAATCAAAAGTTGGAAGGACTACTCCCAAATTTTGGCTCACCATTCACACTTAGGGGATCTGAAATGTACGTTCACAATTATAATTATCTTAAACAGTTATGTTCATCACTAGCCAACTTTGATTTCTTTTACAAAGTGCTCTTTATGTAATAGAAGCTATCTTCCTGGTAGAAAAACCATCAAGTAGTTTAACACTTGGAACATCAAGACACATCAAGAAGAACCAAAAAAGAAAGGGGGAAGGGAAGAGGGGAGGGAGAGAA
Organism: Harpia harpyja; assembly: GCF_026419915.1. NCBI lineage: Eukaryota > Metazoa > Chordata > Aves > Accipitriformes > Accipitridae > Harpia > Harpia harpyja. Next base: position 39,252,286 of record NC_068941.1, read on the forward strand.
GGAGTTGGCTGCTAGAACAAAAAGCAACTAATGCCAATGGCTCTATAAACATCCAACTTGCATATTGTTAACTACAGTCTTCTTCCTAAAACTCAATTTATAAAGGAATCGCATAAGCTAACAGACTAGAAGCTTACACTGACTTTACAGCCTCATACACCCTACCTGCCTTCTCTAATGAAGAGATCCAATAGCTAATGAGTTCACCATTACACAAAAAGTTGTCAAAAATATTTTCAACTTAAAAAAAAAAACTAAACCAAAAAACAAACCAATGCAGACACTAAAGCAAACCGTGCTTAAAAAAAAATAAATCTACAATATCTGTACATAAGCTGTATAAGATCTTACAAAAGATGATTCCCCCAAACCACAGCTATTTCTACTCCTGCCCTTTTGTTGCCTTCTCAAGATAATACACATTGACTAAGTGGCGATTGAGGTGCTTGCTATATTCACCTTCCTTTTTAAATGAGCGGTCACAAAAAATGCACACATAGTTCTCCCTGGCCACTGTGGTGTCTGCAGCTCCTTGTGATGCCTTTGGACTTGCTTCCTCTTGTACGGAGCGAGCGCCATTTAACCCCGAGTCATCACTTCCTTCCGATATGTTGTCACTTATGTCACTGCCTTCGTGGCTGTGGATGCCCTCATCCTCATCCATTTCCTGAGATTCATTCACTGCTGTATTATCCGGAGATGATAAGGCCAGAGCTACTTTAGGGCTCTGCGTACACCCTTCTGGGGGCGCAGGTGCCAGCACGGCATCTTCTGTTGGCTCTGGTGCTGGCAGGCATGTCTTGGTCAGGTCCATCAGGTCTGAGTTACTCACAGTTTCTGCCGCAAAAGTTTCCTCTGGCTCCTTCTCAGGCACCAGATCTGGTACCGCATCCATGGGCACATCCAAGCTTTTTTCAGAAGACGCTGCCTGGGAAGATTCCTCAGAACAAGCGTCTTCCCCTCTGTCTGCCTTTCTCTCCTCCTCTTTTTCACCAACAGTGTCTTCGCTCTCTCCTGCTGCAGCAAGCATTTCTTGGTCCTCTACCTCAGCTTCTGTGTTTGCATCCTGAGCTGGCAGACAAAGCTGCCCTGGGTCTTGCATGCAGCTTCCTTTGGGATCAGTGCTCTCCCCCTTCAGAGTATGACCAATATCATTGTTTAATGCCGCTGTGTCAGTGGGATCTTGCTCCTTCTGGTCGCTGCCCTCAGTGTCAGGCTTCATGCGTCCATCTTCTTCCATGACATGACACTCATCTGGCATCTCCTCTTCCTCGATCTTCTCCTGATCGAGTTTACCGCTTTTCTTACCGTGCTTATTTTTCAGAGCTTTCTTTTTTCTGTTTTTCTTGAGGCAAGAATTTTGCTTTTTAGGGTCCTCCTCTGGTACAACATCACTTTTCTGAGCTTCCTGGCAGTCTCTGGGTTTAGCTTCCACTTTCTTTTTCTTTTTTATTACTGCTGAGGTATCATTTACAGGCTCTTGCTTTGAGGAAGTTACTTCAGCCTCTGCCTTTCTTTTGATCTTCTTTGTTTTACATGTTTTCTCAGTATTTTTCTCAGTTTTAATATCCACCTCCTTGTTTTCTGAAGCCGATTTCCGACTTCTGGTTGTCACCTGGCCTGCAGAAACATTGCTCGTCGGTTTCTTTTCCTTTGCCAAATTATCTTTTTTCTCCACTTTCACAATTTTCTCAGTTTTCTTTGCAGCTGAATCCCCTTTCATTTGTTCCTTCTCTGCTTTGTCATTAATGCTCTCAGAAAAGTCAGCTTCGCTCTTTTTAGTCCGTAGCTTCACCTTTGAAACATCCATGGTGATGTCAGAACAATCGGGATGCCTGGATTTGATGTGATACTGCAGGTTACATTTTTTAGATGCTGCATAATCACAAACAGGACAGAGAAACTGGCGCGGATTGACGTGGAGCTCAACGTGCTTTTTGAAATTGCTGCGGTCAGCTGTTTTGTAGTCACAGTGTGGGCAAGTCAGAGGCTTCGGCCCATTGTGAACCTGCCTTGCGTGACGAGTTACTTCATGCTGGTTTGAGGCCACATAGCTGCACTGATCACATTTGAATGGCTTCTCACCTAAGGAAGGAAGGGTGGAAGGGAATGATGGTGATTATTAAGCATGGGGGTGGAGGGGCAATCAGTTCCCGCTAATATAGATACAGAAATATGAAACTCAAAAAGGGAAAAAAAAATTATCCATGCGCCTTTAAAATTAAGTGAAGTCAACATAAGAAAACCACAAGTCACAAACACATTCACAAGACACCAAGAACAAAATACAAAAAAGAGAGAAGGGATGAGGGTTGGGAGGAAGGGGATCCAAAACCAAACAAGCAGTAACGTCACAGGTTCTGGCTATGCATACATACCGGCAGAGATCTCTCTACAGTAATATTAGCAAATGGAATCCATACCCAACTGGTCCATTGAATGCATTGTAGAAAAATGGAAATGTAACATTTGATGAATAGCAGTTTCACACAAACGTTTCAAAAAAGTCCAACTTTACACAGATTTAGCATACTTCGTGTTTGCATTGAAAAAGAAACGAGGGAAAAGAAGCTAGCAAAAAACAAAGCACGTGAAAGGGGCACACTGCTCAGATGATCTTTACCTCTGATAATTCAGTTCGCTGTTATGGTGTCTCAAACACGTGACGTACTGGCTACAGGCTACTCTTGGCAAGCCAACCAGATGCAGTCCAAAGCCATCATGTTACTACTGAAATCTGCATTTACAGTTGTGCAAGGACTCTTGCAGAAATGTTCCTGAAATGTTCTGCTTAGTGCGTGCCCCTGCAGCAGAAGTGGCTTTCCATTTACACATCAAAGCAAATAGGAAAAACACTTCTAGTGCAACAACTCAAGTTCAGAAATACATTGAGAACATCTGTGCATGTGCATTCAGCTGAGGAATTTGGGATGCTCTTGAGCTCTGAACCGGCATCTCAAAACTGACCTGCAGAACTAATGTGTGCCACTTCTCAAGTATGCTGAAAATCCACTCCAGCCCCTCCTGCTCATGGTACAACAGTACTTCTCCCACCCCTGCAACCCGCTGCCCCAACACTGCCCATACTCATGCTGCTCCTCTGCAGCATGACTCAGGAAACCTGCAGCCTGCAGCAAAGATGAAGCCACTGTGACTATGGTGTCTGTGTGTTAGCCACATGGCTGATCTGCAATGCCCTCATAAACTCTGTAAGACTGTGCTGCCTCCCTGGCAGGAAGGATGGGGACACTTGTTTAAGAGTCTAGATCATTTCACGTCTGCCTGCAGCATCTCTTCATTATTTAAAGAAGGGTTACTTTGATTCCCTATCATCTTCAGCCTATCTTCCTTCCTTCCTTTTTCCCCCCACTTCCTGGTGACATTTTCCACAAGTTTAAGCTTGATGTGCTTCACTGCTCATCCTTGTCACAAGTATGGACATTTATCGCCTACACTTCAAGGAACAGTTCCATGTTACACTGAGTGAGGACAAGAACAGCCTCTCTCTTACATGCACATGAACGAGCTGTTCTAACTGCACAGAGGGCTCAGAGGTAGCTGCAACAGGATAACTCAAAGGTTGTATGTGAAGAGTTTGTGTCCATCACCTCTACTAAATCCAGGGGTTTTGTTGCACAAGTGGAAAGGATGTGTACCAAGATGGCTAAGAATACAGCTGTGAAGCAGGCTCTAAACCACTGTGGTTCACTGTCTGACATTTGAAGAAAGCTCCAGCACCCATTTGCTTTAAAAGGCCAGCCTGTGAACTGCAGGAGTCCAGAAATTACCACAGAAAAGGTTCAGCTGCCTGGGCAATGTGGCACAGCATGCAATACAAGTTATGAGAGCTATTAATAAAACACCCCTGACAGCAAGAGTCTCATGTGCCCTCCCACTTCTGTCAGCACAGCTCACACCCTCCCTCCCAGACCTTTGAGTCAAGGGCCAAGGGCAGATCCCACTCCTCATCTCCTTTGGATTTGAGACTTCCTTGTACAGACAAGGGGAGAATAAAATGTTCATGAAATGGTTTCCAGGCTCAGTATTGACTAAATCATTTGCAAATTTGCATTTAGACCAGGGGTTCAGCCAAAAATGCTTTTTGTTTCTGGAAGCAGAATACTTCATTCACAAAATTCTCAGACCAAAATACTGGCATGTCATTTTAAACCTGGCTATTTTTAATGGGTCCAACCCCCTGCCCTCCACTACAGTTAAAATTGCCTGCCTTCTGGTTTCAATTAAAAGCCTTATCTATTGAAATTGAAACAAGTACTGTTCAAGAGACTTTCAGTATTGTTTGCTAGGATTAGGAATTCACCTAGGTCTGGTCAATTGAGATATCAGCAAACCAAAAGCACAGGCTGAGATGTACCTGAACTACCCTACGAGGGTCACAAAGGACAACTGGTGCTTGTGTCTAGTGTGCCTATGCTGTTATAACTCACAAAAATGCTATTAATTCATTCAAAAAAAGAGATTTGCAAGACAGCGAGAGCCAATGTTTGTAACACCACAGCTTATGACCAGTAATGGGAAATAAAGGCTAGTGAAAATTGCTAGTTTAGCTTTTAGTGCCACAAGACCGAGTCACTTGTAACCACCCTCTGAGTTTGCTTTTTTCTCCTCTGTGTCTCCTTGCCATAAGCAGACACTATTTTACACCTTTCTGTAATACTAAGCAAAAGCCAAAGGTTCCCTCAGAACCCCTGGATGAGATGAAATCGCAGACACCACAGAGGAGACTCTCAGCTGCTCAAAATTTTCCCAGCTTCATTGATTTGAACTGAGTTATGGCAGCAGACGGAAGACAAGAATCTCTTCCTGTATCATCACAATGTTGTATTTGCTACTAGATTACTAGGACTACTAGACCAGCCCCATGAACCTCAGAATATACCTTGGAAAGTAAAAGGGAAAGAAAAGATATATTCCCGTTATCACTTTTTGATAATGACACTCAGCATTTCCTTAGCAGGTAAAGACAACCTTCCCTGTTAAAATAGGAGCTAAAGCTCAGGCAGTACTGGATGAGATGACATCTCACACAGAAGTGGGCAGCCTGCTCTAGGTGGCCCTGCTTGAGCAGGGGGGCTGAACCACATGACCTTCAGAGGTCCCTTCCGACTTCAACCGTGCTGTGAAACCCCCTCTTCCTGAGTCATGCTGCTGCCGCCCCTTACCAACCTGAGTGGGTGCGCATGTGCCTGGTTAAATGGGTCTTCTGAGAGCTGGAATAAGGACACATCGCACATTGATAGGGTCGCTCTCCTGCAAAAACAAACAACAAATTAGTTACTGAAACACAGCTGATTCCCAAACTTGGTGATCGAGCCATACACATGAGGCTGTCACAGATCCCCAAGTTGTATCTGACGGCACATCACCTCTCAGCAAAGGGACACAGTGGGAAGCATATGCTAGACCAGTGCAACGTGTCATGCCTTATGAAGGAGGGTAGTGAAGGGGCGGAATGTGAGAGAGGCACATCCTCTTGTCCATCTGGGGTCAGACGGTAACCTCAGGCAAAAGGTGGTGAGGACAGCCACCTTTAGGAAGCCCTAAGCCACCAGAGCTGACTTCCCTACAGTATTTTCTCCCAGCACTCAGAAGATGCACAAAAGATACAGACCCTGTAAGAAACCAGGTATGTTCTTGCTTCACGTAACACCTTACCTGAAACCTCCGTATTTAATTTGGATTAAGATGGGGAGCAACCATCCATTCAGCGTGGATTTGCCAGAACACAAACACAGGTAGAGATTGGGTCTCTACTTCCGAAGTTTTATTGGCAGAGTGAAATTAGCTTGGAGCATGGAAAAGCATGATGCCCTGCTCAGTGAAACTACGCTGCTAGCAAAAGCTCAAGTGTAGCAGCAACATTTATTTTGAAGACTCAAATCCCACTGCCTGCAGAGTCATTGTTTCTGGAGAAATAATGGAAACTAACCCGTCATAAATTAGGTCTCCACAAGGGACAGCTAGCTTGTGTAACCATCAATACAAAGACACCTGAAAATCCTTTTCAAGTGAAGGCAAGCCCCAAATAAAGACAGACAGTTTTAGAATTAACATCTGTTAGGCATGTCCAGATAAGCACCTGGGGTGTTTGCCCCAAACTGCTAGCACAGCCGAGTGATCTAGGTGGCCTTGTCTCCACTACAAGTTGTAACACTTTTTAGTCTCAGGTGGATACCCCCAACAGAAGAAGGGAGTGAAGTTGCGAAGAGAAAAGTAAGTTACTTGACTGTAATATTTATTCAAGTCATAGCTGGAATTACACTACAGCATTTCGCTACATCAGTCGAAGCACACAACCAACGTGCTCTCCAAATCACTGAGACCTGGATGTCAGCAAAAGCCCTGCATACAGGCTATCTGTTCACTTTCAGAGGCATAGCTCTATCTGCAACAGCAAGGCTCCACTGCTGGCCTTTGCCAAAACAGCAGTAGAAGCAGTCTTTGTAATGCAGACTAATCCCACATTTCTTCCTCCCATCAAACATTTAGACTATCGTTCTCGATTAGATCAGCAGTTTAAAGGTAAATTCACCCTAACAACCATCACCCCCCTCCCTTTCCAGTTAAAACAAGGTAGGAGATTGGTGCAATACACACAGTAAGATTAAGTCATGTACAAGGGAGGGTAGTCCTTTTGTTATAAAGAAATGGTTTTGTTTTTAAATGACTCCTTACAATCTGAAAATATGTGGCCAAAGGTCCTGGAATATTCAGTCATGTCTTCTTCCCATTACCTGAAATTCCATATATTTAAAGTTACCTACAGTGTCAAGAATATGGAAAAGGATTTCTTTCAGGTATTTTATATAGGGCACAGCAACAAAATGTACTAGGTTTAAAGTACGATGAACGCAACTAATTTAAAATGGGTTATTGCCACTTGAGAACTAAATGCATGACTACATTGTAAGGGCTGTTTTATAAAATGCTATTCCGCAAAGGATTTTTATTGTAGTTTTACAAGCTCATTATATGCAAACAAGCCACCAAAAAAACATCTCCACAAGACACTTAAAGAATAAGCCCCAACGTAGCAAAAGCTTAAGCAGGCACTTAACTCTATGCAAATGAACAGGCAGACTGACATCAGTGAACAAGTTTAAGGTCATCTCTCTATAAAGCTTTTCTTGTAATGCCATTAAAAGTTCTGTCTGCTTGTAACGGAACTGCTTCCATCAAACTTCCAACACAGTGGCCAGCAAGAAAGATCCCCTATGATAACCAAAATAAAAAAAAAAAATGACAGCCCAAAGCTAGGCACTGAACACTGCGACTGCCTGAAATAGGTATCTTATTTATATAGCCCTGCAGATGATTTTCAATTAAGTTTTCTAGAAACTGCTTCTAACAAGTAAAATGGAAAAAATTGAGAACAATGCTGCACTGTCTCGCACATATTACAGTTCCAGGATCAGCAGTGTGGATAGTTGATGGGGTAAATCAAGTAAAAACTTGGTCTAACAGGTCTAATGAGCACAAACGAGCCCAGGTAGATCTGTCCCTGACACAAAGGGTCCTTTCTGCCCCATCAGCAGAGGAAAGGACGGCCCTGAACATCTCCAGCCACCCCGTCCTGAGCAGCAGACAGGCTCTTCCACATGTAGCTTTCCCAGCTGACAAGCTTATGACCCTCTGCAGGGTTCTTAAAACACCCCTCTGCCCAAGGTCCCCCATATTTGTCAGCAGCCTGCCACACAAGCACTGTCACAAGCTGCAAAGTATCTTCCAGTACAGGGCAGGTTCATGGACACCTGCTTTCCAACACGGATGCAAGCAACAGGCAAGCAGATAACCTCTGCCTGCCTCCCCGTGGTCCCCAAACATGCAGAGGATAGGTGTTTCTCCCACCATGCAAGGTACCAGTATGCAGCCTCCTTCCCTGCTCCTGGCCATGTGCTTTGGCATTTGTGTGTGTCCTTAGTAAGTCGATTCAGTTCACTAACCAGCAGAAAACCAACCTGGGAAAGAGGAAAGGAATATTTTACTGCCATTTTAGTGAGCTGAATCAACCAGTCCCAGGATACGGGCAGAAAACGGAGACTGCCTTTCTCCAGCAACAGCAGCAGAGCATTTGCTCCTGTGAAACTACACTCTGTACAACAGAGTCAGTGTTTCAGAAGACGGCATGGCTCAAACACAGCAGAATCCAGTTATCTGCAAGGAGGCATCTTCCCACACGGAAAAAGTCAGGTGAAGTACAAAAAATAGGAGAGAAAGAAAAGTGTCTGTCCAAAATTATTTAACCTATTAGCCATCAGGAAACCAAAGAAACAAACAATTCCAACTTTCTTCCAACATTCTGAACCCATAAAATAGGAAGAACATGAAGCATGTATGTATCTCACCTTTTTTCCAACAAATATTTAAGTTTTAAATGAAAACTATAATCCAAAAATATTTTAGTCTCCTTCAGACAGTTTTTATTAAATTCAATTCTGTTATGTTAACAGTCTGCAAATACTTTTGACTATAAAACATCTGTGGGTGGTTTTTTCTGTTTTTTGGGGGGGTTTGTTTGTTTGGGGTTTTTTTTGTGCTTTGTGTTTTTGTTTCTGTTTTTTTAAGGCAATCGATTACACATTAATACCAGCAGAAAGTTTTAGCCTGGTGTATAAATGTAGCTGCTGGTAGCTTATTCATTCTTCTAATACTCTTCCTTTAGCTTCAACACTCTCCCCCACAAAATCAATGTTACTGGAAATGAGGCACATTCCTAAATCATGTCTACTAACACATTTGAAAGATTCTTATCAAGTGAGAACTGGCTGAAAGATCTTAACTTTTTAGTTAAGAGCTAGCAAAGAAACAACTACCAGGGTGGACTAAAAAATGCTGAAATCATAACCACTCATTTCACCTTAATTAAAATAATGAAAAGACATGGCAAACCAAAGAACCAGAAACCTTGACTGCACCACTATTTTTAAAGCAGAAAAGAGGAACTGGACAATATCCTACATAGTTTAACATGCTTGATTTTTTTTTTTTTTTTTTTTGTTTTAGTTTTAGTACAGTTCACTGGTAAATTGGTCAAATGCAGTGATAACAGAGCGCTTCCTCAGCAAACATGCTTTCATGGTTAGTTCCTGTAAATTCAACAAGAGCTTTCAGAGATCAGAGGGGGGACCTAATGTCATGTACAAACACAAGCAAGGATGAATTTAAAGTTGAGACAAATGTAAAACAGACAGGCACCACAGCATAGGCTCACATTTGGCCATGAGTTCCCCGGATGTTTTATTTAGTTTTTTCTCCTATTATTTTGACATTTTTTACCTGGCCTACTTCCTGTTATCTCACACAATACACACAAAGAAAACAAACTGGAGGATAAACGACACCATTTTCCTAACATCGCTCACGATAATCTTTGTTTACTTGTTTAGGAAAACAATATTTAGACAAGACTGATTTTTTAAACTGATGGTATCCTCTAAACAACAACACGTGGCTATTGTTAAAAGGAGAATATGTCTTAACGTACTAAAAATCCCAGCAGACCCTCCCAACCCCGTCAAAGCAGATACTAAAGCATGCTGACGAACACAAACTTCTGCACACTTGAGCTCAAGCCCAGCCCTGAGGCCGCCTGAGCCCAGCCCTCCCCTTCCAGACAGCTGCAGACAACTGAACTGAAGCCTCCAAACCATTCATGTCACTGCTGTGACAAAACATGACTTCAAAGGAGAAATTCCCCAGTGTTTTGCTCAGCCAGCACAGCCTACAATAAAGGGGAACCGAGTCAGGTCAGCACACTAGAGGATGGTTAGCAAGTCTGCCCTCTCCTCAGAAAGCCTTGACAAGGTGGAAATAAAAGCTTCTGAGAAGCTGCAAGAAAAGTCTGAACTGCCCTCCTGCTTTCACAAAAGGGATCAGGAGGCTAAGCAACTCTCCCTCACTGCCCAAAGAGGTGAGGTGTCTACGCCATCCCCTCCTAGGAAGGAGTCTTAAGTTTGGGTACGCTTCAGGACTCCCCATGTGAGAGGCTGGCAAGGCTCTGTGATACAAAGCAAGGTATTTCCTAAATCACCTGTGGCCCCAGCTCACAGGATGGCAGCAACATTGAAGGTCCTCTGATTTCACTTGGTATAAACCAGAGTAGAAAGGGGCCTCATGCTTTTCCTTGAGACGATTACAAACCGAGGTTAGGAGAAGACAGGAAATCAGGCCAAAGACTCCCTCGAGGGCTTCCTATAGGCCGACAGAAGTATGTGTCTACTTCTGGCTACTGCAAGGATGCAGACCTTAGGAAAAACGAGGCCCCTGTACATTAACAGGAATGCATTCACTGGGAACACTACTCAACTCTTATGCTGACTTTGTAGATGCTGGAGGGCTCCTTTGCATGCGTGTATCAGCTCTTTCTTCTCTGTAATTACAGTTTAGTCAAGTTTCAGCTCAGTCTGAAGGTACCATTTTCAAAACTACCTATGTGACTTCGGCACCTTTTGTCAACCTGCCTGTTTTGTTTTTACAGTACATCAGGCGTTCCTTTTGTAGACCCTGACAATCATCACAGGCACACTTTGTCATGCCCTCTTCAAAAAACTGGCTGAAAATTACTGAACGGGAAGCTCTTCATCTCCTCTTGGGCCCTCGACATTGAAAGGTTTTCTCAGTCCTCTAGGACTGCAGGCTGGAGCTCAAACCAAATCCACGCTTCCATGAAGCTATAACCTGGTAGCACCAAGAGGAGAGAGCACAGAGCTTTACTGGGGTGGAACGAACTTTGCAAAGAGAAGACTCTCGGCTTGCTTCATTCATCACAGTTTCTCAGTACTTTTATCATGCTGAAATCAAAAAAGACGAAGGACTTACCTGTGTGAGTTCGAATATGTTGAATATAATTGTTCTTCCTGTCTGAAAAATAGGAGCATTGTGAGCAGGTATACACTTTCCTGGGAAAATGATTTCTTAGGTGTTTCTTCCAGTGATATTCACTGACAGTAGTATAAGTGCATATGGTACACTTGTAGACTCTCTCATTTTCCCCTGCTTTGTTGTGGTGCTTCAAGTGAGCCAGATAGTGATCATATCTGTTAGTGTTATAGCCACAACGATCACAACGGATTGGGCCCTTAGAGAAATCCACCTCTTCTGCAGTGCAAGAATCAGACTCCTTCACCTGGGCTTGCTTTTCTGCATTTTCTTCCACAAAGAATTTCTTAGCACTGTGAACCCTGATATGATGCACAAACTCCTCTTCAGACTCTGCCTCATACTGGCAAGGCTTACAACGAAACGGCTTGCTCTTCAAGTTCTTACACTTGTCCTCTGTGCTTTCTGGAGTACCCGGTGCTTCCAATGAGACATCTTTGTCCACACTGGGAGTCTTAGGAGGGGGGCAAGAAGCTGCACCTTGGGTTTCCACACTAGGAACTTCAAGAGAGCTTAATTCCACATTTTCAGGTGCCTCGCGGTCGCTCTCCGCAGCCTGGGTATCTTCCATGCCCTCTCCATCGCTGTCTGAGAAGTTGCTGTCCCCCACTGTTGTCAGTTCCGCCATTTGCCTCTCTTCTCCAACCAGGTAGTCACAGCAGTTGCCATTGACTTCTCCTGTCAAGGCCACATTTGCCAACATAATAAGCTGAGGAGCTGCCAGCTCAGCTTTAGAAAGGTCGTGTAAGTCATACATGTCATTGGACAATGCCATACCAATATTAGCACCGCCAGGAAAGAGGCTGTTGCCACCAGACTGTCCCAGAACTTGAGTTGCCATGGCAGTGATTCTGTTGGAAGAGACAAGGAACACCTGTAAGAACCCGAATCGTGGAGAAGCCTCCTCTGCTTCGTGCTGTCCAAGCAGCCCTCCGGCGAACGCCAGAAAATTAAACCCCTTCGCCGAGGCACTGGGGCAGCGGGAGGCAGAGCCCGGGGCGAGGGCTTCCCCCCTACCACAGACTGCGCTCGGCCTCGGTGGGCGGGCGGCGGTCCCGTTCCTCTCCCGACAGGGCTGCTCGGTTCTGCCCTACGTGCGGCGCAGGATCCCGCCATGCGGGGGCCGGGCCCGGGGCCACTGACAGCGGGGTTCCACGTCCCTGGTCCCGCAGGGCCCGGGCCGGGCTCCGGGCCGGGTAGGAGCGCTGCCCGCTCCCACGGGGGCCGCCGGGCCCCAGCAGCTCCCGCGAGGCCGCCATGTCAGGTACCGGGGGCGGCGCAGGCGCCCGCGGGTGGGTGCTGAGGCCGCCGGGCCCCGCCAAAGGCCCCCGCCCGGCTGCCGGCTGCCCGAGGGACCCCGCCGGGCCCAAGGCCGTCAACAAAAGGGGGCGGCCCGGCCCGGCCGCCGCCCCACCGCGGCCCGGCGCACATCCGCCGGGGGAGGCGGGGGAGGCGGCCGGGGGAGCCGGGCCGGGCCGTGCCCCCGCCGCCGCCGCCGCCCTCCCTCCCTGCCAGGCATGCGGCCATTTTCTGCCTGCCCACACAAAGCGGCCCTCCCCAGGCCGCCCGCCGCCGCCCCCGGCCCGCCCGCCGCCGCCGCCGCCGCCGGGGGGCCTGGCCGGGCACGGCCGCCCCGCCGCTCCCCCTGCCGCCGGCCCGCGGGGACGGGAGGCGAGGCAAGCGCTCAGCTTCCTCCTCCCCCCCCCCCCCCCGGCGGCGGGCAGGGCAGGGCAGGGCAGCGGCCCCGGTGCGGGGGCGCGGGGTGGGGGAAGCGGCTCCGTACCGGCAAGGTCACGGCCGCCGCGCCCACCCGGTGCCCGGCGGCGGGAGGGCGAGCGACGCCCCGGGCCTCCTCCCGGGCCCGCGGCCTGGGGCTGCGCCCGCCCCGGCCCGCCCGGCGGCGGCGGCATCGGCATCGCCTTCCGGCGGCGGCGAGGCCCGGCGAGCGCCCCCGCGGCCGGCGCGGCTTAGGCGGCGGCGGCTCCTTAGCCGTGGTGCTGATCCCCCCGCGGCCCGGCCCGCCCCGCCGGGCCCGGCCGCCCCCGCCCGCCCGCCGGCCGCAGATCAGCCCTGGACAGCGCCTCTCGCCCGGCCCGGCCCGGCCCGGCCCGGCGCGGCCCGACTCCCCCCCCCTTCCCCGGCCTTCCCCCCCGCCACGCCCGGGCCCGGGTCCCGCCGGGCCCCGCCGCACTCACCGGCGGCGCGGGGCCGCCCGGCCGCGCGGCTGCTGCGGGGCGCGGGGCGGTGCGCGCGGGGCCGGGCGCGCGCGAGGCGGGGAGGCGCTGCTGGCGGCGGCGGCGCGGCGGGAGGCGCCGCGCATTCCAGCACACAGCGCGCAGCGGCGGCGCCGCCCCGCCCCGCCCGCCCCCACCGGCGCCGCGCGCCCCGCCCCCGGCCCCGCCCCCGGGCCCGGCCGCGGCCTTGGGCGGGGGGAGCGGGGGGGGCGGCGCGGGGCCGCGGGAGGGGCCGGGGCCGACGGGGTGACCCGAGAGCGGGGGGGGGGGCGCCGAGGGGTCCCACGGGGGAACGCCCCGGCGGTGGCGTTCGTGGCCTCCACCCGAGGAGAAGGTTCGTCCTCAGGGGCAGAACCGGCAGCCCGGTGGGGGGGGGGGGGGGGGTGTCGGTGCCCGGCTGCGCTGCCGCCGTGCTCTCCTTTGTCCCGTTCGGGGACGAGAAGGCTGAACCCTATGGCGCCGCGGTGTTGCCCGTGGCACCACCGCCACCGTGCCCCGCCGTGGCAGGGGCCGGGCGACTGAGCGTTGCCCGAACTGCCCGTGAAATGTAACGCGCCTCAAGCAGCCGTAGGAGCCCGGGCCTCCGCGGAGGTTCCTCTTCGTCCCAAATCCAGGAGAAAACCCCGGGCGGTCGCTGTCGCAGAGCTCGCCTCGCGGCAGCGGGTCCCTACGACCACCGGGAGCGCAAGGACAGCGGCCGGGCCGAGGTTGGGTCGACGACAAACACCAATCCCCAGTGAGGAACCCAGACTTCCCAGTGGTTCTTTCTTCTCCCGCGGCTCCTCGACGTGAATGTCTGAAAAGTCACCTTGGGCCTGAAATTCCTCGGGTTGAGCCGATTTTTCAGCAGGAGCCGAGTGCTTAATGAGCTGACCTCGCCAGGAGGCTGCAGAAAACCCTCTCCTTGTCTGCTCTGGCCAACTTCAAAGCGAGATTTGCTGCCCTGCCGGGCAGCGGGCGCAGAGACAGGGGCAGCCTCCCTGGCTGGCAAAGCGGAAACTTCTCCGGAACCGGGGAAAGCAAACAGGGTTTTTCCCAGGTACAAAAATAACTGGAGAATTCAAACTACGTCAGGAACTGGTGAAGGAGCGTAAAGGCGCTCTGTCGGATATGTTGTCGTGTATTTAAATGGGGTATCTAAGGAGCATCCCTGATCCATCCCTGTTTAGTCTGTATCCCAACAGGAATTTCAGCGCAGCTGAGTCCAGTTGGTGCCGATACTCCTGGGCCGCGTTTCAAGTTGCAAAACGTTTTGAAGCTTCTCCCCCAGGTGAATCCTGAGGGATTTCACGTGCCATTTTCTTCCCGGGGTTTTGAGAGTTGGGGTTTTTTTCCCAACCATCGTTGGTAGAGGCTCTGATGGAACCAATCCCCCGTAAGGCAGGGCAGAGGAGTTTGGCTTCAAAGCAACTGTACGGTATTTCATTTAATCGAGCAGTACAGGTGTGGGGGTCAGGCTGTGCGTACCAGACCGCAGGATGCAGACTGCAGCCCGGTAACTCCTCCAGAGGCGCTTGTATCTGTGTTTGACAGAATCCAAGCCTGCGTAAATACTTAAATCAATACTTAGACAAACACCGAGATTTTTAGGACTCGCCCCAAAGTGTGATGGATACACTTGCAGATGGTGAGTAAGAGCCTTCCCGGCCCGCACAGCAGTGGTTTTGGGGTGTGCACCAGAGGTGCCTTGCCACCCTCCTTGCCAATGCGCCTGCGACAGGCACACGCAGTTACCCTTGGGTTTAAAACACCACCACGGTTCGGTCACGAGTCGGCTCTTCGCATCTTTTTTTCAGTGTCTGATGAAGACCTGTGGTGATTTGGGTTTTATGCTGGAGGGTTTATTCTCAGGAAAGTATAAAAGTGGATTCTCGCACCACTTCAGTGCTTTTTTAACTGTAACGTGGCACTTCCAGCTTTCAGAAAGCTTCTGAATAAAACTTGGCGAAGCATATAAATAACCTAAGAACCTTTCTTTCAAAAAGGCTTCATTTTCTGAGTCGTTTTAAAGGAGTTTTGATGTTTCCCACCTCTTTTGAAAAAATTTTAAACGCCTTTTACAATTTACATTTCTAGAAGAGTTTCTTCATCGTATAATTTTCTTTTTTTTTCCCTAAAGACTCGTTCATTAGCAGTTACAGAAATGCCAACCACACTTGCAAATCTTCCCAGCTGGTCCTACTTCTGCTTATGTATCCCTGGTTCCCAAGGGCAAGCTCCTTTCTCCATCCCCCATATATGCCCGCCTGTCATTTTCTTCATCCAGAAGAGGAACTCTTTAATACAGGTGTGTTATGTTATGGATTTATATATATTTATATATATTATGTTATGTATTTATTTGAAAGAGGTTGCCCTAAAATCTTAACCTGAGCTCCCTTGCCAAAGCATCAGGCTCTTTGCAACCTCCCTGTGTCTTTCCTCCTGCTTCGCTGCTCTCGGGATAACTTCCCCCAGTTTGGAGTGGGGTGCTTGGACCACAGCCGTGCTCTGGTGTTAACCCAGGCCACAGCGCTGAGCTGCTCTTCAGGCAGAGAAACTTGGGCGCACGGGAGGACAGACTCGCATCAAAGCTTTGCCTTTCCAAAATAATATGGATGCGACTGGCTCAGACTCCTTGGCTCCGAAAAAATCTAACCCAACTTTTAGTCCAGCTTCCATAAGTAGTTTCAACATCGCCGTTGCCTACTCCTCTTCCTGAAGAACTTGCCTTATTTGCAGGCAGCTCTTTGCTCAATGCTCTCCTTATCCCAGCCCAACACAAAGGATGCATCCCCGGTGAAAAGCTCCTTTGAGCTCAAAGCTGAACATTGCCCCTAAGTCAAGTCTGAGCCATTCACAAACCCCCTTAACTGTAGTGGCTGCCCCATCAGATTTATAGGTTAAAACTCAAGTTACACCACTCCTTAGCAGCGCCAGCAGTCAAGTGCTGTTAGTTCTCCAGTGCTTTCCAAAAAATCCCACATGTGCACCCCAAGAAATCTTAGCGGAACACGGAAGTGGCTACAGCAATTATTTTGTGGTCAGGATGCTTTCGAGCAGCTTGAATGTAGATAATTCTGCAGTGAATATGTATCCTGAAAGAAATGATCCACATCAAAGCCTGTAATGGCTGCAAAAAAATGCAATAGTAAATAAAAACTTCTGCCAAAACAAGAAACTTGACGTTAACACTAAGATGTATTGTTTCCATTCTGCATCAGCTGGGGAGCAGGGAGCTCAAACTGAGTTTGTAATAGAAAGCATACTTCAATATTAACATCCATCTGTTATAAAAATAAAGGCGCTGCATTTAGGAACTGTTAAAGCATTTTAGATGACTCGAGGTTCCCGAGGGAACTTAGGTTCTTTCCTTCGTGTATAATTTCACAATTGGATTTGACATAAGTGCCCTTTTAGGTTCATTCCCTGGAAGCTTTTTTTTGTTTTTTCCCCCACCGTCTGGTTTTCCTCATCTGTTTTTTTTTTTTTTTGAGTCACCAGATTGCTTAGGCTTCTCTGAAAGCACCCCTATTAATGTTATCTTAATAGTGTTTTAATGTTTATCACTTCAACAGAGATCTCTTTCGCCTTTCAGAAACCAGTCTGACCAGATTTCTCAACTTTTGTACTCTGCAAGTATGCCAATTTGCTGTAACTGTCTATGTTAATGTTATAAAACTGTGTTTATGGCTCCAGTGTTCTAAAAAAACTTAAATATTAATCGCTTCACTGCCAGGAAAATAGACCCTCTAAGCACTTGCTTTAAAAATACAATGTTGGCTTTACTGAATTTCTAAAAAGCTATTCAGAGTGTCAAACGATGTATATACACTTTGCAGTATTGTGCTCTGAAAGGACTCTCTTTCAGTGCTAGTGGAGAAAAAGCATTGCTGCCTGGTTTAAAAAAGGTCTCCATTTGTTTTGGTTTGTGTGTCATTTGCTACTTATAACACATCTCGTGTTTGAAGATCAGAATGGGACAAAATTTCACACCCTGTGCAGCATCACTTGCATTTCAGAAATTCTGGCTTTAAAGAAAAAGCTCGTTCTACAGCTTTCAGAATATGCAGGTCTCATGATGACAGGAATCTAATAAATAATTTTTTTCAAATAGTCAGTGACATTCTCCGACTCGTAGCCATTCCACCGTGGCATCTCCTCCCTCCTTCCAACATGAAGGTTTCTGTATCTGTGTGGTGAACAGGATCAGTAAAAAACCACCTATTAAAATGACCTCTCCAAAAAGCTCCTCTTTGGTCAGCAGTGCCGGCTTATCCCACCTTGCAGGGTCACTGGAAATGCCACGTTATCGCTTCTGCCTAAAAATGAATGTAATGCAGGGTCAGTTTTTGAGAATACCAGTTTACAGGTGATTATCCGGAGTTAGCTACTCATTCTTAGCTCTTGCAGAAAAGCACAGAGAATAGATTGGATTTGTTACATTTTTGCTACCTGCTTGGATAGGAGTGGGTACTGTGAAGGGGCAAACTTCAGCAAAGCCATAATTTCATACAGTACAAAATATCATGCTCAAATAAGGCAAAGACTCTTCAGGTAAGTACTTACTGAAAGTAATTTTTCTACTCACAGGGCATTTCTCTACAAGCAATCAGGCTTAAGACTTCTACCTATTTTTACATAGCTTTTTCAAAACCTCTTTTGGCTCCTTACGTACGCCTGTTACCAGTAAATCTTTTTCAAAACCTCTTTTGGCTCCTTACGTACGCCTGTTACCAGTAAATCCAGCATTCAGGCTGCCACTGCTGGACCTAGCCCACCAAAACCATCTGACTCAAAGCACGAACCTGGCACAAACATCATGTCAAGAGTCCTACTCATTTCAAGATGCTCTAACGGTTAATTTTGTGCCATCAGACTTTATGCAGCTCCCATTTATGTGGTTGTGTTTCCAAATGATTTCAGGCCACGGAAAGGAGAGCTGTTAGGTATCGAGTGCTGTGGGAAACCTGCTCTAAAGTTTGCAGCTGGAAGCTGTGCAGTCAGGTGTCAGGGCTAGGCACATACCACCTAATCCTCTGCAGCGATTCCTGGCTTCTGAACCAGACAAATAAAGTTGCCCGAGTAACTGTTTGGTGGGGAGGGTAATGTTGTACGTAGAGTTACAGTGCCACAGGTGCAGCTGCAACACGTAAAACTGTTTTTAAAGGCCTTTCTCATACTGGAGCAGAGGAGATAGCACTGGCGTAACTAGATTTGGAGTGGTACGTCTTTTGTCTTGGGTGATGGCAGGGTAGGGAACAGTGTGCCTGGTGTTTGACAACAGTTCTCTGGATCAGCAATTGTTTCTTAAGCAACAGCCCTCTGCTCTTTGCCACTGGCTAATTGACAGCGACAGGGATTATGTGGGGAGGAGAGAGGGTGTAACGGACAATTACTGGGTAAGAGGAAGAATAAGGGAGGAGGAAGGCCCTCTTTAGAAAGAACATGCTGTTGTGCAGTGGGGCTCAGCTGTTCTGACCACGGTCCTGTCCCTTGGTTTCCCTTTCACTCCCAGCAAGTCAAACTCCAGGCTGCACGCCTGCTCTCAATAACTCTCCTGCTGGGAAGAGTCTGGTTTATTCACCCCAGGTTCTGAAATTCCGCCTAACTTTCCTAAATGCCTCTGGGTTTAACCCACAATCCTCTCACTCCTGCTTCTCACCAGGCTTCCTATGCCCACTGGCTTGGAAGTGTCACGAAGCCAAAGACATTTGGGATGTTCGCCCCGTCGTTAATTGAGCCCTTTCTTCCTCCGTTCCCTCCTGCACCGAGCCTTTGCCGTACCTTCCCCAGCACGGGGGCCACTGCCTGTTCTCACACCTGCTGCAAGCACGGGCTCGCCCTCTGACAACCAGGCAATATTTAACCCTGAGTCTGACTCTCTGGAAGAGCTGTACCTTTCCAGTACTGGGGACAAAAGGGGTCAGAGATCAGACAGTAGTGAGGGGAGGGTACCCTAAATCATGCGGTAAGACTGAAATACATCCAGCGTTAGATGTAGAGATGCAGTAGAAGTATCTTTGCCACTCGCTTCCGCGCACAGGTTTTTTTCCAGAAGACATGAAGATGCATCTCATTGTACCAAGTCACTGTTCACTCCAGCCCAGCTCTCCAAGCTTTGCTGTTTGCATCAGCACAACTACAGTGTGTGTGTGTGTGTAGAAATTAAAACACAGCCTAGACAAACATATAAACTATGTGTCCTTTCCACTTCACCTCCAGTAATTGTTCAGTCAACAGAAACATCGTTTCACCAGCCTGAAATAATCCCTAAGACTCAGTGAAGTGTATGAGCATTTTCCCAAGCACGCTCTCTGCGCGCTTCCCCGGACTTTTACGGGCTTTTCCAAACCCTGAACTCCTGGGGATGCTGCGGCTTTGGCTCCCAGCGCTGGGAAAGCCGCGCAGGGCAGGACACCCATTTACCGGCTGGGCGAAGCCCCCGAGGGTGCTTTTTGCCTTTGCGGTCCCAGGGTAAGCTGTGGGGTCGCAGCACACTTTCAAGAGAGGTTTCACTGATGCAGCCGCACCAGTACAATACTGGCTAATGCCCAGATTTAAGCGAGGCCTGACGTTTCTTTTAAATATGGAAAATTCAGTGCTCTGTGCAGACAAAATGACTTTTCTATTGTCCCTTTTTTTTTTTTTTTCGGAATGGGAAGCCAGAAGGAAGAAGCCCCAAACCCATAGTTCTCAGTAACAGCCCCCGCTTCACCGATTGACCTAGATGGGCAGTTCAGTCTCAAACCCCAGTTACGAATGCCTCCCTTTTCACTCTTTTCTTTCTAGTATCTCTGCAGCTCATCTCGGACTAACAAAACTCTGCCCACAAGGTAAGAAAGGAACCGGAAAATCTGCATCCCACCCATCCCTGCAGGGTGATCCCTGCCCCCAGCCTTTTGTCTGGGGGCCCAGCAGGACAGGGATTGTGTCTTACTGGGGGGATACAGTGCCCAGTATGATCGGTTTCCTCTCCCAGTCTGGGCTGGGGCCCTGAGGCACTACTCCAGGATAGGAAAATCATGCCAATCCTGTTAACTGTCCCCTTGCCAGCCAGCCAGCCTGCTCGGAGACCTCCTCTGGGACAGATGCAGTTTTTAATCTCAACTCAGTGGGCTTCAGTAGCATGGTAAATTGTTAGGGAAAAAATAAGCTGAAAAAGCTTATTGAAGAAAAATAGTGAAGAAAAAGCAAAATGCAAGCTCTGTTTCATGCTAATAAAAGGTATTTCTTCTCCCTACAGTTCTCACATGGCTTATAATAGTAGACTGCTATGGCTGGAAGAAGCTCCTACAACGTCCCTGTCTTGGGTGGAAATGCAGACTAGTGCACTGAGATTTGATTTGTTAAGATGTATGAGATTTGTTAAGATCTATGAGATCTTAAGCTCAATCTTCTGTAGATCTAGATGTTATGTGACCACTGTAATACAGCATGTGCTGTAATGTAGCTCATGCTGTAACATAGCACAGGCTATAGCTCCATCTCTTGAAATGCAAATGAAGTATTTAATAATTGGTTTTTCATTTATTTAGGATGCTCAGCAAAAATGACATAGTTGTCCAAAATGTTGACCATGTCTTTTCTCCTGATTTCAGTGGGAAATCAGGCCACTTACTGAGATGAAAGAGCGTGGATTTTATTTCATCATCAAAATCTTAACATTAATGTTTCATCCACAAACTTTCCTGGAAGACAGGTAATGTTACCTGCCCTTGTCTGGCCCGTTGACAAATTAACACTTGTTTAGCAGTCTTGTCGGCAAAGTGTGAAAGTGTCTGAATGCAGTAAGGGCAACTGCTTATTCAAATCATCAGTCTAACAGAAATGCTGAATTAGGGGGTGCCAACTGTCACAACTTTATTATGAAATTTGGCCTACATTTAAATTATCTGCCAAGGACATATATTGGGACAGGAATGCAAAACACCCGTACTCTTCTCTCCTTCCACCTACACCAGCAAAAGCTCTAGTGCAACTACAGGTATACTGTTTGCAGAATTCCAGCCAACTACTGGGAAAAGCGCTGTTCAGCTAGCATTACCTTTCTGTACCAGGAGGCCGCGCCAGGAGGCTCATCCTCGTAGATAAGGATGTAAGAGCTGTCATACGGCCTCGGAAGAAAGCTCTGCCTACCCCAGTACCCCGATTTTGATGGAGGCCATTAACACCTTCTGCTTCTGGAATTCAAGATCTAGGGATTTTTGAGCCAGAAGTCACATAGTGGCTCGGTGACTGATGTGCTGACTTGCTGAGAAATCACCTAATCCTTTCTATCTCATCTCTGGTTTTGGCCTTTAAAACATGCTGTGGTAAGCAGTTTCATAAACCAGAGGGCTTGTATTTTGAGGTGCATGTGGCTCTGAACTGGCAAGATTGACGGCCTGACCCGGCAGCGGAATGTACGTGGTGTCCTCATAAGCCACGTGCAGACTGGGGGATGCGGCTCCGTTAGCGTGCTGCAGCCGCAGCGCACAAGAACACCCTCCAGTACGTCGACTGCCTTCACCAGAGCATCCCACATAATTTTTTCGAAGGTCTCTGTTGCCGACCATTCCTTGCCCTTGCTTTGTTTGTCATTCCAGGGCATGAAACATTCCTGTAGCTCAGCTGTCTTCCTGGGCCTCTCCTGACATGCTGTCCAAAGGTCATCAAATACAATCTTCCCTCGCCCACAGCCTCTTGGCTTGGAGGTCTGCCAAGCTGAGGCTAAGTGGTAGCACTCGTTGCTCCACGAGGCCTCTCAGGTGCTTGAGCAAACAAAGGCTGGAGAGGAACACATGCCTCGGTAGCATGTTCAGGCTAGAAACGCTCACCGGTTCCTGTCTGGGACTCCTTGCTCTCCCCTGCTCTTCTCAGGTTGAACACTGTTGGAGACGGTTCGCGTTGTGTTTCTCTCTCAGCTGCTGCAGAAAGTTCTGTTTCTCAGTTATGCCCAAAGCAGCTTTGCAATGCAAAAGTCAGTATCTGTCCAAACCCTAATTTCTCTTTAGCACCTGCATCAGCTGAGCTAAAGGGAATGTATTAGTATCTCAGGTAAACCTGGATTACTGGATTCAAGCGTAGTCTTCCTGTCATCACTTATGTTTGCACTGTTTCAGCTCTATACACATTCACTTAGTTACAGCCTAATCCCCAGCTCCTTGTTAAAAAGGAAATAAATCCTTCCACCTGTTATGAAGGAGAGCATGTAGAATTAACCAGCCAAGCTTGCCAAGAGAGAATCACACTGCACTGTGACCCAGGGGGCCTGGCTGGTTTTGTAATAGTCAGGATGAGGACGCAGGATTTGCCTACGTAAGGAAAAGAGCCCTTCACTGCTGACAGTAGGTGCTAGCAGCAGCAGATGATTTGTGCTGAACAGGATCTCCTTGACTCAAAAGCAAAGACAGGAACAACTTTCCGAGCTGTTTCAGCCTACTTTGAGCTTGATTTTTTACCTCAATTTCAGCAACAGCACAGATAATTTGTTTCTGTCTATTCTGCAACTGTGTGAATTTCTGCACTGATCTAACTTCACTTGTTACTGCTACCAATTCTTTGCAAGCTGTGCATCAAACTACAAAGAGCCCCAGACAGGTCTGACTTTATTGAACACCAGACCTGTTAAAGTTCTAAGTCTCCCACTCTTGCTGGAGTGGTGCAGAAAGCACTGGTGGTATTACTCAAATCCACAGCAATGAAGTACTCCTCCTCCTCCTGGAAAAAGAATGTTGGTAAAGAATTCCCAGCGTGAAGGTCAGCTCTGCAAAGTTGTTCCACCTCAACATTTTACCTACATTCATTACGCCTTTTTTTTTAGTTTTTCCCCTCAACCATAATTGTTTTTTGTCCATTAAAGTAGATGTGATGCATCTACAGCTGCTAAATGACATGAAAATTACTATAGGAGTTGACTGGGAGGTGAGTAACTCCCATTACTCAGCAGCAGCAAAAGGTATTTTGGATTACTGGTAATTCCAGTGCTGCCTCAATAAATACACCCCCCCCACATGCTAATTACAAGGGCACAGGAGGCCTATAGAAAATGGCTAGCAAGGGCCATGATCTTCAGGCTATGATCTCAAGGCCAATTCTCAGAGGATCCTGTACAATGACATCCAAATACAGTTGTAGAGCAAAGACCACACAAGAGTCTCAGTGCCAGGGAAGTCAAGGCAAATCCAGTAATCGAGGGAAAATTCCCTGTGCGGTAACTCGGAAAACCTGGTCTTTAAGCAGGTGGCGATAGGTCTCCACCAAACTTCACAGTGGATAGTTTGAAGACTGAATTGGACTATGGCTCAGATGGTCCTCATAGCAAAAGGTATCAATACGTATTACTGGTAATTGCCCTTAGGACTTCTTTAGGGATGCAGAATGAAACTTTCAAGCCCAGTAAAATAATCCTGATACAACTGCTACTAGAGCTGCCTAGTATTTCCTGCTGTTGTGTGAGAAGAGCAAGCAGACAGGACATACCAGGGCAAAGGCTCCTCCACCTGCAAGCCTGGCTTTGGCTAGTGCAGGTGTAAACTTGCTACCCTTCATCATGCTTGCTTGCTGCTCTTTCAATTTCTGGCCTTCACGGTTCATTCCAAGACACACTGCAGTGGGAAAAAAAACACGGATGCAGGGCCAAGTCCCCTTTCTTGTGCTTGGCACTAGCATTGTGGCATTTTCAGAAGCATCTGGTATCTTTAAACATACATCTACCTACAGGATTTGCAATGGCATGCCTGTGGAGTGGCTGAGCTAGCACTTCCTAGGCCAGCTTCCTGCTTATACAAGTCTTAGTCATTCCTAAAGTAAGATGGAGAGGATGTTTCCAGGTCTTCTCCATGCTGCCAGTTCACCAGTCCTTAATCTACTCCAGCCACCAGCTGCCAATACTGTACCCTTGACAAAAATGCTTCTCTGACAGAAGGCTGGAAAAAGTTCTTTTCACAGACATACTGCCCACAAAGGTCAATTTGCAGCCTGACAGTTTGCTCCCTTGACTTCATCTTAATCCAATCCAGCCATTCCCAGCTCCATGTACTTTTGCAAGTGCTTGTCACTTCCTTACTGAAGAAACATTGACACTCAGCATGAATGGAGGGAACTTTTAAGACGGAAGACAGTGGGAGATAAATACAGGCCACATAAAGGGAGTCTGCTGGTTATTTTCATTAGCACTGGCAAAACACAGCTGCAATAGAAATGGAGATGTCAGAAAATGAAAACTACTGTAGTCAGACACAATATTAGGAAAGCAAGAGAATCGGCTGCAGAGGAAGGTTTCAGCGAAATATGCTGAAGGATATGGATCCTCTCCCACACAGCACTTAATCCTGAACTGCCCCAATAGGTACAGAAGGAGAACAAGGGACCTGACAATATGTTTCATTACACACAAGACAAGAGCATTGTCTGTTGATACAGACTGCAACTCCACGAGGTGGTTTTTTTATTTTATTTTTGTGGTTTTGCTCATATACTTCAGTTTGGAGGCAGCTGGGCTATTTCTGTACCAGAATCACTGGTTGATAGGTACTCTGAAAATATTGAGAGCTAATGCTAATTTGCTTTACTAAGGAGGGAAAAATACACCACTTGTAATTAGTGCTAAGTTGACAACAACCTGTGTACAAATACTGCATTTTCAGCTTTTAGATGGCTGTGCAGGCAGGCATTGCTTGCTACCTTATTTCAGCAATTTCTCTGTGCAACAACTCCTAGTGCTGGAAATGGTGCCACCTGGTTTAATGTCCCTTTTGGAATTTAATGGTGCAAAGTGATGATTATGGAAGATTTTTATTTTTTAAAAAAACAACATACCATCTCCCCTTGCTGATAAGTCTAACACACACCTTGCACCCAGAGAAAAGAGCAAGTTGCATAGCATGACAGTCTGGAGGACTAGCCAAGATCTGACCTGGGAGTTGAGTCACAAGACAGAGTGGCATAGAGAAAGCTTATCTCTGTGTATCTTTTTTTCTTTCATCACATGCTTCAGGGGAAGTCAGCTGTAAAACCAGGAGTTTTGTTCCTGTAATGAGCTTTAGCTTTGTGTGAGGATGTAAGCCATGTCAGAGTATGAGCAGAACTAGTCCCAGGTGCCAAGTAAAACTGCAATTATCCTACAACAGCATTTAACAGTTAAGCATTTACATATGCCTTGCAACTATGAAGTTGCTGTGAAGATGCTGCCAAAACCCTGTCCAGGAGCAGAAGGAAGACCAGGACCTTCCAGATCAGATGTTCAGGAAAGAAGCTCAAGGTCTCTCACAAGTATGAGCTCTAAGCTGCCTTCCGCAAATTCTTTTCATTCAGAAGCCTCAGCAACATCTTTGATCAAGGAAACTTTGATATCAGAATTTGCAGGCCTCCATTTAACCCTACCTCACTACTGCCAAGAAGTTGAACTGCATCCATCTGTAGGCCCCGTCTCTGTTCAGCAGTGACACAGGCTCAGTGTAAGAAGCAGATCCGTCAGCTGCTATCCCAGGGTAGAGTTCTGCTATATCCACAGCCAGGAACAGCAGCAGTGACCACCGGTTCTTTTGGAAGGTTCAGGTAATGACCTTGTAAAACAAGCAACTCACCAAAATAGTGGAGCTTTTCTGCAGACTCAGATGCGAAAACTTGATTTACAAGAAACCCTTCATTTCCTTACATGGTTCAGTATTTTGTTATTGAATATCCAATCAGTAAAATACCTCTAATTCCCAGTATTGTTTTATTTTGTTGAAACAATATACAGCTTACCAGCTATGCATCTGGGGGTAAAGGATGTTATTACACCACCCAGGAAGTGGATGAGACACAGCCAACACTGAAAAACAGACAGTGCCATCCCTGCAGGCCTCAAGATAGTGCTTTAAAGACAAAAATACTCCTTATTCACTTTTACTTTATCAAAGGGAAGGGCAAAAATATCCTACAGACAGATTCATAAACTATGGTAATTCATCAGGTTTATGCATCAAATCACATTTCATGCAGAAACTATACATACAAATGAAAACATTGTCTAAAACATTTCATAACACATTGTAATTTGGGAGCAAACTTCAGCTTCAAACTACTCAGTTAGCAAAAATCCAGTTTCATTGTTATGTAATTAGTTGGCAAAGAGAGTATTGACTGTGACAAGTTTCAACCTGACTACACTTAGAACCAAGTAAAACCTCCACATTTAAAATACATTATTTTGCTGTATTTGGTCAAAAAGCTACAGATTTGTCACATACATTTCCTCATAAAAGGTAAAACTTTCTAACAGTCCAACAGTAAGGTCTTTGCCATTTCCCTTTCTAGGTTGATAGAGCAGGCTGTTAATGAAGGTGTTTTCCCCCAGTCCTCAAACAGCTCTGAGCAGCAAACCACTATTTTATCCTCCAGTTACCAATTTTATCTGTATTCCCACATTTTCAGTGTAAGCTCTACTCTTTTTCATAGCTTCTGTTGACTTCTTAAGGATTTCTATGTTGGGTTTTTGTTTTTTTTTTTTTTTTTGCTTAAGCCAGACATTGAACTCTGGCATTATCCTTCAAACCCATTATTTCTGGACTCATGAATGGACATAGTTGCTTTTTGAGGAGTAACACTGAAGTCACTTTCCTAGACTAACCATACCTGCTAAATCTCCTTGTGGAGATGCAGCTTGTATCAGCAAAACAGTGCTTTGCTTTTGCTGTAATAGTCTACATCAATTCCCGGACACAGTGTTTTCACAGGATGAAAGCTATGCTTCTCAGACTGCTGCCAGCATAGAACAGCTGTGCATGCACACTTCTAAGCTGTATTAGGATGGCCTCTGGAGAAGACCTGGTGGTCAAGCAGCCCATTTTTCACTCTCCCCTCCCCCCCTAATCCTGAGAAATTTCTCTGGTTTTTTTCAGCAATGCTTCTCCCAGGGCACAGTCAATCACACAATAACTATATGACACTTCTCAGAGCTCCAAAATATCATCACAGAACAAAGCAAGGCCTCTCTGCTTCCCACTCTTTGACAGCACTTTTTTTTTTTTTTTTAAAAAGTACATTCAAGAAAGGTTACATCCCATTAGATATTCAATTTCCTTTCTTTGCTTAGTCTCAAGGCCTGCTATATTCTAGAGATACCACCATCTTTGGATTAAGAATGCTCCCTTCCCTTTTGCAATGAGCACCTTTGGTTTATTGTGTCCTGGACAGGTCATCTAGCAGGACAGACCATTCACATCAGAAGTTTTCACAGCATTGCTAACATCCACCCTAAAAAGAAAAGTCTGGAGCCTCAAAGTGGGCAAAGTGTCTGTAGCCACCTGAATTTAAATGACCTCAGTCTTCCAGAAAAATGTCCAAATTAAAAAAAGGACCATCTTTTCTCATTTCAGGTTATTTATTATTTTTTTTCATAATTTATACACAAAGTCCCCCAGGTTTGCTCAGCCACTTGGATAAACCCTAAAACATGGGAGTGTCCTCGAATCTGCAAATTTTTGCTACAGTAGTCAGATGGCACAGATACAAACATTATGTTAATGTTAGTCTCTCTTGTTTTGCTCTTTTCCACTAAGGAAAAACCCCAACACCCATCCAGTTAGCCGACTGCACTTACAGTAATGTTCACATGAATTTTACAAAGACAAACAAAAGTAGCTTCAAAGAGCAACACCTCATAGATTATCAGGTGGATTACACACTAGGCCTTTCAGATGTTGGACCACCAAGGAAAAGAAAAAACTTGGAAATTCTGGATTAAATGAAATTAAGCCCAGAACATAGTAAGATACTTGCTTTGAAAATCTGGCAAGGCTACCACTGCCATAATCCCTCAAGTATAGACAGATATATATGCACTGTAACATCATTCTTCTTAACTTGGATGAGTTTATTTGTATCTTATGAGAAGCCACTGTTTTGAAATAGAGGATGTTCCAGCATCTGTGATTCCCTGTGGAAATGTGGACTCTCACTCCTGTTTAGGGTAAGAGGAATTCTTTGCCTAGTCTTTCACACCTCTTCTCATATCCACTTCTGAAGCCTACTACTAATAAAAGAAATGCTAGTACACAGGAAGATTTAGTTCAATCACTTAGATGTAATAACGTCAGGCATTTCATCTTCGTTTTGTGCCCCCGAAGCCTGCAAAGAAAAAAAAAAAAAAGTGTCAGCTCCACCATAGCCTTTCCACTGGGCTCTCTAGTTCTAAAAAGGCTAAAGGTGGCAAGTGAGTCAAGTTAAACCTATTCACCTAAGTAGAAGAGCAAGCAACTGTGGGCTGACTGGCCTGAAAAATATTCTATTCTTGCAGATCAGACAACCTGCTTTCTACAAAGAAATCACATTTGTACATGTTTGCTGGAGAAGGGCATGTGCAGTGCGCACCAAAGGGGAAAGCCTTAAACTAATGCACCTTGCAGATGAAGACAAACCCAGTACTGGTGGTACCATGCCCACTGTAGGCCTGCAGGGAGTTTCATGCCCCACAATGCTGCCCTACTTCCACAGGAAACAGAAATAAGGGACATTGTTACATGCCCACCTGTACCAACTGGTAAAATAAAACAAAGAATGCTTGTTGAACCTCAACTAACATCTGTGTAGTTTTGATAGGTCAAAGTCTCTTGAGCTTCAGGAGATTAAGAGGTCTTTTCCCTTACCAGAAGCAGTTCTTGTTCCTGAACTGCCACCTTGGGTGGAATTGCTTGACTGCCCATTCATAGGAGGTGCAGCTGTGGGATCTGTCCACGTACTGTAATATGGGGAACGTGGCTGTGCTCTAATGAGAAACAGAGTAGAAGGAAGGCTTCATTAGCGACCTTACGAAAAATTAAGATTCCAAACAAGGGGGCTACATTTCTGAGGGAAAACTGTAAGCAGGCAGTTGTTTCAAAGCTGGAAATCTCCCTGTTTAATGCAATTAACATGTTGAGAGCAAGGATACCAAGTATTGTCATAATAATATCTGCAGACTTTCCAAAGGAAATTAAACCTCATTCTTCAGGATAAGCAATTCTAACAATTGCAAATGAGAAAATTTTTCCCTCTGA
Source organism: Harpia harpyja (assembly GCF_026419915.1). Classification (NCBI taxonomy): domain Eukaryota; kingdom Metazoa; phylum Chordata; class Aves; order Accipitriformes; family Accipitridae; genus Harpia; species Harpia harpyja. The sequence continues at coordinate 39,281,402 of NC_068941.1, forward strand.
AATTCTGACCTTAGATTCTGTCAGACAAGAAAGCAGATTTGACATCTGAAGCTTAAAAGCGATGTAAGACAAAAGAAAACATCCCTCTGTTCTGTTAACTATTTTGAAAAGGTTGTATCAGTAAGACTAGCATATCATGACCTTTGACTCACTGATTTAAACTACTTGCTTCTATGGATATGGAATTTCCTGCTGTTGAAATGTAGAAAAAGCTGTCTCATACTTTCTGGCACCAGCATGTTCAGGCACATCATCTCAAACAACTGAAAAAAAATAAAATAAGTGGACCAAAGACTGTTTTAAAAGAAAAGAAGCCCAAGTGAGGAAGCTTGTTCATGTATTTGGACTTAAATATTCAGTCAGGCCTCTAATCTTGAGCAATAAGAGGTAGCTATTGAAATGGGGTGTGTGTGAAAATCAAGGAACCAACCTGTATGTAGATAATACATAAATACAATGCTTAAACACAAGGGTCCCGTATTTAAGACTTAAGAAATATCAAGTCAATAAAACCTTTAACACATTATACTTTTTAAGAATTCTTTGCGGGGTTACTATAATAAAACAAGGTCATAGAATCATGGAATCATTTTGGTTGGAAAGGACCTTTAAGATCATCAAATCCAAGATATGACCTTTCAACTCCTAAAGCTCTATGCAAAGTGAATTCATAGACAATTTCTACTGCTGATGGCATCACCATCCCAGTTTCATCCTGATTGACTGTGAGATCAAGACTGCACATTGGACACTTCAGAAATTCTCTTACATCCCAAGTTTTTACTTCCTTAACAAACAGGCAATCCTGATAAGGCTTCTGCCATTACCAAAAAAACTTTACAGTGGAGGAAGATGTTTTAACACACTCCTGTCCACATGATCTTACTCCCAAACTTTCAATATAAAAAAAAGTATGTGGTTATATTTAATCTGTTATATTATTGCATTCCTACAGGATTAGACTTGATACACATACAGTTATTTGATGAACAGAGGAAACTGCTTGGGCTCTAAAGATTCCCTGCAGGAGCCACATATTTTCTCTAGTGAAGCCTAAAATGGCAGCAATTGCTCCCTTTAAACTGTTTATCTAAAAATGATGCATTTTAAATGTTTAAAAGTGTTTAGCAAATCTGACCAGCAGATGTTTACTCCAGCACTGAAACTGCTTTTGAATGCCGTTTGTGTTACATTTTTCCAAAATGCAACTTATATATGACCTACCAGTCCTTTGGAAAACCACACCTCTTGGATTTCCATACATGGGCCATTAGGAGACTATAGTCTAAAGACTGTTTAATCTGACCACACTGAGTATCACAGAAGAGCAGCTGCCATCCAGACTGACTTTAGGAGAGATGACACTGATACAAGAGACCTATCTACAGATGGTTTTATGCTTAATATTATTACCTGTGTTTTAAGGCAGTCTGCAGATGGATTGCTTAAATGCTCATTTTAAATTTGGAGGCCATCATGCCACATCAGATTAATCAGAATGAAGTACCTCAGTCCTCCCAATTCTTCTTCCCCAGAAATGTGTTTAAAATATCTCTGCTGCTGGAGCTAGAGATTGCTCCTCAAAATTGTTCTAGAGGTAGAATTTTATAGCTTGAATGATACAGGCCTGAAAGCTTAGAAACAATATAAACACAGTATATGGCATACCCCCTGAAAGCTTAAATACTTAAAATCTGATAGCATGCATATTTTACCTGTGACTGCCAGCCAAGTAGCCTAGCAAGCCTCCTGCTCCTAATCCAGTCCAAAATCCTGGTCCTGAATTGGTTCCATGATGGGAATGAGTCCCGAAGCTGTTGCCTTCTTAAACAAAATGAAAATGGAAAACATATCAGTTAGTGGCACCTAATTCTCAGGCCAGCTGTTGCAACAAGGCTCTTCCCTATTAAAGATAATGGAAAATTAGACAATAAACTCATCCTGATTTCAGTAGATTCTTGATCAAGCTTAACCTGAAAGGCCTCCGTTCAGAAAGCAGGAAGAAACATAAAAACGAACACTGATATAAAGAGCTTTACATTAAAAATTAACGTCCACTCAATCTCACAGCCCTGATGTTTGCAAAACATGGCAAAGAGTCATAGAATCACAGAATCATTTCGATTGGAAAAGACCTTCAAGATCATTGAGTCCAACCATTAACCATGCCCCCTAAACCATGTCCTGGAGTACCCTGTCCACTCACTTTTTGAATATCTCCAGGGATGGTGACTCAACCACTTCCCTGGGCAGCCTATTCCAATGTTTGACAACCCTCTCAGTAAAAAAATTTTTCCTAATATCTAACCTACAACTCCCTTACCTCAACTTGAGGCCATTTCCTCTTGTCCTATCTCCAGCAACCTGACAGAAGAGACCAACACCCACCTCACTACAACCCCCTTTCAGGTAGTTGTAGAGAGCAATAAGATCTCCCCTCAGCCTCCTCTTTTCTAGACTGAACAACCCCAGATCCCTCAGCCGCTCCTCATAAGACTTGTGCTCCAGGCCCCTCACCAACTTGGTTGCTCTCCTCTGGACGCGCTCCAGCAGCTCAATGTCTTTCCTGTAGTGAGGGGCCCAAAACTGAACACAGTACTCGAGGTGCAGCCTCACCAGTGCCCAGTACAGGGGAACAACCACCTCCCTGTTCCTGCTGGCCACACTGTTTCTGATACAGGCCAGGATGCGATTGGCCTTCTTGGCCACCTGGGCACACTGCTGAGTCCCTGCCTGCAGATTTACAAACAGGCAAGTTAAATGAAAAATAGAGAAGGAAATGAAGAAAGAATAATCTGCTCAAGGTCCCATAGCAGGCCAGAAGCAGACACAGGAACAGAAATCAAGTACATAAGATCAAACAGTGAACTAGCTACTAAGACACACAGCTTCTAATCTCACTCAGAACAGCTGCACATTTTGAGTAACAATGGCTCAGTCTAATGGCTAACATTACTTTGTATTGTTTCTGGTAATCCCAGTCTGGTTATTTGTTATCAAAAGACATGCTAACTGCAATCACATTGCAAAGTTTTTATTATGCATGAGTCACCAAGCTTGACAAATACCTGATGAAACTGCAAGCATATGAAGTGGGTTGTGGGGGGAGGAGAGTCACAGATTTTTTGCGTGTGACCTTCATAACATGAGGTTCTGACTCAGAACCAAACATCTTCCATTTTGAAATAAAAAGAGAAAATGCAAAACCAAAGTAGAGTCATTTTCTGGTCTCGAGAAAAACACAGATGCAAGAATAAGCTCAACCACAGGTTTAACACATAAGGAAGTGTAAAAGGCAAGGACTGAAGATAACATTAGGGTCTCCCTGAAACATGCCCACCTAACAAGTGGACCAGAGATTTTGTATGTAAAAGTTATACAGGGCCTGGTTTGTCTTCAAATTGGTTTGGATTGTTTGAAGTCAGGGAGGATAAAAAAAAACCAATTTAAATAATCGGTTTAAGTCTACATTGGATTTGACGTTGAATTTCATTTTGAACGCATTGGGAGAAAGATAAACTGTCATTGGGATGATATACCCATTAAACTATACCGATTTGGAAAAAAAAAAAAAAGTACTTAATTTACTGCAAAAACGATGTTAATCAGGGAGATTAACCAACTCATTTGTTCAAAAGCACCATGGCTGAACGTTGACTCAGAAAACTATTTTTGTTGAAATATCTAGAGTAAACATTAAGGATCATGTCAAACCACTAACAGAGAAAAAGTAGAATTTAATTAAGATAGGCTAGCTAAACAAGTTTCACAGGACACATTCTGCATGTTAAGAGGATTTAAAATGAGGCAAAGTAAATATTAACAGCAATAAGTGAACAACATTGCTTTTCATTACCATCCAGATTTTCAAAGACTAATAATGCATTCCTGGAACACATGGACATACACACTCAGAGATGTGCTTTTGCTCCGGTGCCAAAATTTAAGGCAGCCACTAAATGCATGAAGTAGCATAACACTTAATATTTTTAAGCTGGCCCCACATTCAAGAGGTTTTCCTCCTTACTCTGTTTGAAATCTAAGGAGAAATCATTGACACTCATGAAAAACACCATAAATTAAGCCTTACATGGCTCCCAATGTGCATTTTAAGTGTCTCAATTTTCAGTAATCATCAAGAAAACACATTTTCAAGGCCCTACCCTTGCTAGATTTCAGATTCCTGCAATGAAAAATGCATTGGTGCAATTAATTGACAAGGAACAGGACAGGAAAAAAGAAAGTAACTCTTCACCCTGTTCTGCCTGCACCCAGTGTGACAGAGCCCTGTGTTACGACCAGGGCTCTTAGTAATTACCACAAGAACACCAGTGGCAAGTGGCAGGCACACACAAGGTCACAGATGCACACACAGCATAGACAGACCGTCTGAGGTCTGAAATAACTACATGGACACCAATTTGCAAAGCCACTAGTAATACAGAAGCAGAACCCCTTTAATTTTCTGCTGCAGGTACATCTGAAAGTTTCTGCTGCACATGCCCTGCACAAGGGTATCCAAAAGAGTTATACTGGCACCCTCTGTTGGCCAAGTGGCTTGAGCAAACCTGGAAGAAAGCATTAACAAGCACTACTAAAATGTAAGTTTTTGACTAAAGAAACTTAATGCTTGCTATTTATTTACTTGATAAAACCCCTTCTCTGTATCACAATACAAAACCAACAACAACAACAAAAAGATGGAGATGATGTAACTTGTCAGAATACAATTTGAGTTCCAGTGCTGTGAGCATCTCACATGTTCACAGGGTTAAACAACTTGGTCAGACACCAGATGAATAATGTTTATTTCCCTTAGACACTTTGACGATCTAAGGGAGACCATTTAAGTGGCAAAAGTCATCAGTTTTCTGGAAAAAGTTCATTCCTCCTAGCAGCACTTGTCACTGCTTATTTAATTTCCAACTTCAGATGAAAGGCACCACACGATTCAGGTGCTGCACTCCTAATGATAGTTCACAGACACTGTACTCAGTTCTGGGAACCAAATCTTTCAACCGCTGGGACTACACTGAGGCACCTGTTGAACAGAGGACTGGTACATGATACTCAACTCCATCAACTATTTTGTGAATGAAATCAGGGGTCAGGTAGCCCAATGGCTCAAAGACCCTTCTGTAAAGTTTCAAAGCGCTTCTTTGGCATAAGTTTGTTTCTGCCTGCATGAGACTATTCTCTCTTCCAGATTACTAATGAAAATTATTCTTGCCTGTCACAACCGTCTTATTTCACAGAGTATGAAAAGAACGCTTGCAGAGCATGGGGAGATGGATGTTCAAAGGGCAGCTTGCTGCACAGCCTGCCCAGAAAGCCTGTGGGAAAAACCAAGTTCTTATTTCCACTTTTGAACAAAGAACAGAATGCAGACTCTGCAGCCAATTCAGCAGGGTCAACTGCCAATGCATTGGTTTCAAGCCTATCCCACCCGCACCTACTGCGGATAAAACAGTACAATCCTGCTTGCTCTTTTGGGTACTATAAATGGCTTAGAGCCCTACCTGTGAAGCTGGACTTAAAACCAGGAGGAGGAGGTGCCTGCTGACTCTGCCAGGAAGGCCTAGTGAATCCATCATTGTCACCAAACCTCTGCTGAGGCTGCTGGTTACTGAGGAAGAGCTTGTATACTCCAAAAGCAAGACCCAGAAGAACAATTATAACAATCGCTCCGGCACCAGAATCAGAAGAATCCTTCCTTGACTGGTAATAGCTAGAGCCAAAGCTTCCAGAGTTCTTTGCTCTCCTTTCACCTTCCTCAGTCAGCTCTAGCCTGAACAGCAAACTACAGGAGCCTCTTAAGATGTAAGGATCATCCGGATAATCATAGCCTTCACAGCTCACTTCGATTTGTCCAAAACGGTAGGTGTTTTCCAAGTCTGCTTTGCACTGCCACTGAAAAAATAAACACAATACAAAGTAAAACCTCCTGCTCCAGAGATGAAAATACCTGTCTGCTTCCCCAAATATACTCTGAAATAAAGCTGTAATTGCTAAAAAAAAAATCATCTGAAATGCCACAGGGTAAGAAACTTCTGAGCACTCTTATTTTTAAAAGGACTAAACTAAGAATGTTTCTTAAAATCTTAAAAGTTAAAAAAATTCCAATCTTTCAGAACACAGAAGTTACAATGCTGGAAGATTTTGGTTTTCTTCACTGAACAGGCTTTTCAAGTATCTCTTCTTTAGGTATAGGACTACTTCTGAAAATAACCTGTACCCTGTGCAACAGTTACCTAATAAATGCCTGTCCCGCCTAAACTAGATGGCAGCTACAAAAACATAATATGGAAGCCTGAAATCCAGTGCACCTGATTCCATTCGTGTCCACACAGAAATCAAAAGAAATTGGGACAGATATCATCAGGCATTCATATGCAACGCTTAACAATCAGATAGCGATTCTACAGTTGAACATATGCAAATTTCTCAGTCTCACATTTCCCTGAAGTATCTGAACTTAGGTATTGCCTCTATCTGCAAGTGACGCATGGGGAGGGTGTGTAGAAAAAAAAGAAAAAAGAGAAGTAGTTTCTAAATTAATAATACAGGACAGCAGTACCAACTGCCAATTAAAATTTGGTGGTACTTTTACAATACTGTATCAGTTTTAACAACGATCTTCAGCCTTGACTCCTAGCTAATCTCTTGGCAAAAGCCTAGGTAATAGCTAACAAAATAAGAAATACACGACTAGTACTGATGTACTAACATGCAAGAGGAAGTCACGTAAGTCTGAAATTTAGTTTTTAAAAGGTAGAGCTGAAGTCATTCAAATATGTATAGGCCCTTCAACAGCAGTAAAAATTGGAAATCCACGCAGCAACATCAAAGCAAGAGCATCCTCTGGGGCTCACGAGAGTTTGACTTTATAAAGTCGAGCAACCTTTTAATTAAAACCAGCGAAGGTTTGCTATGCAGTGTTATTACACTAGAGCCTTCAGGGATATTTCAAAGATATACCTACAGTAGTTCTGGAAAATCCAAACCCAAAAAGTATTCAGGTTAAGTTTTAGATGTCAAAGGTCCTCTAACACAAAGCAAACTGAACTGACACTCTAGCCTGTTACTCTTTTCTCCTTCAGAAGTTACCAAGCCAGGGGGAAGACGATTTCGTTAAACGTTTAACCAGCTTCAAACAATTACCTGTACATCATAGCCGTCCCAACCTTTGTTGTAACACTGAACGACCTCAGGGACATGGGAACATCCGGCAGTGCCTCCTGTGCACTGTAACTGAGGGACTGCAGCGGTCCGCCGGGACGTCGTGTACTGACCTCTGTGGAGAGTGAGCGCCTGCACCTCCCTCAGCAGAACCCGCCCTGAAACAGGTAGCACAAAGGTCAGCGTCTGTCCCGATGCGATCCCCCTCGCCGCAAGGGCCTCACTTCAGGAAAAGGCTGACAATCCAACGGACGCAACGGCGTGCTTCTTCAAGAGGCGAAGCTCTGGGAAGGACAGACGCGCAGAGAGGAACATGGCAGAGTTCCCCGCTTCCTTCGGAGGGGGCTCCGGGTTATTCCTCTCAGAGCGTACAGCCACCCCTGACCGCGCGGCGGGATTACTGCTGCGGCACAAGCCGACTTAAAGGCAGCCCAAACCAAAACGCCTTCCTGGCGTGGGCCCCGGCACGCCCCCTCCCCCGTACCAGGCCGCCGCTAAGCCGGCAGCGCTCGGCCGCGACAAACCGCCGCGCCCCGGCCCCAGTGACGGGAGAGGCGGAAGGGGCAGCTGAGGGCCTGGCCGAGACATACCCGGCCCCAGGGATCTCACCCGGCTGGTCCCAGCACCGCGCCGGGCCCGCGGCAGCGCAGAGGAGGAGCAGGCAGAGCGCAGGAGCGGCCACGGCCCGCCCGGCGGCCGCCATGACAGCCCTAACGTAAGCCAACCCTCTTCTCCGGGCACGGCGCCTCTCATTGGCTGACCTTACCGGAAGGGGCGGAGCCTGGAGAAGAGCATGCGCACCGCCGGGCCGGCCTGACCCCCCCGCCCTAGTAGCCCTCAGGGCCAATGGGCGGCGAGGGAGCGGAGCGGGAGGGCCGCTTGCTTCGAGTGACGTCGCGGCAGCTTCCCGCGCTTCGGGGAGGGGGCGGTGCTGCCGCCGTGGAGCGTGCGTCACGTGGCAGGAGTGGGCGAGGAAAGTGGGCGGGGCGCTCCTGGCGCCTGCGCTCTCCCCCTTCCCCTTCCTTCCCGGAAGCGGCTCCCTCCCGCTGCCAGTTCCGCTTCCCGGCGCGCGCCCCTCCGCCTGTGCGGCTCGCGGGACGGGCGGCGCCATGGCCGGCATCAAAGGTGGGCGGGGGCGGGGCGGTTGCCCTGGCAACGGCGGCGGGGCGCTCCCCCCCCCCCCCGGCCCCCCCTCCGCCCCGGTGGGCTCCACCGCCTGTCCGAGGCCTTACGGCGGCCGGGGCGGGGCGGGGCGGGGCGGGGCGGGGAGGGGAGGGAGGGCGGCCCCGGGGAGGCCCGGCGGGCCGTGCGGGCGCGGGGCGGCTGTGGCGGGGACGGGACGGGAGTGGGCCGTCTGTCTGTCTGTCCGTCCGTCCGTCCGTCCTCGGGCGGGGGGGGCCGGCAGCGAGGCGGGAGCCGGCCAGAGCCCCGGGAGGGGAGAGGACGGGAGGTGGGCTCCCCTCGGGGCCGCCCGTCCTGCCCCCCCCCCCCAGTCCCCCGTGGGGAGCTCTGCCTCGGCGGGGGCGGGAGGGGGGGAAGGCGGGTCGGTGGCCGCCTTGAGCCGAAGGGCCGTGGCGGGTGTTGTGGGCAGCGCGTTGGAGCCGTCGGCTGTTTGTGTTCTCCTTGCAGCCTTGATCAGCCTGTCCTTCGGGGGAGCGGTCGGACTGATGTTCCTGATGCTGGGATGTGCCCTTCCCCAGTACAAGTAACGTCTGCTCTCCTCCTGTTCTTCGCGGCTTGTTTCGCACCTCTGTAGCTCCAGGATAGCTTGGCTTTCGTCACTGCGGGCTGATAAGTCCTCTGCGTGTAGGAGGGTTTGGGGGTTTGTGGGGTGTGGTTTGGCTTCAGAAGATCGGGGCGGGAAAAAAAGACCACCCAGGAGCTAATTCACCATAAAAGTGAAGGCAACAAAAGGGAAATTACCAGGCCTGGCTGCAACCCGTTAAAGAACGCACTGTCCTAATGCCTCTCCAGTACTGTCCCTCTGCGGCTGATAAGCAGATAGCATCTCCTGACATAGAGAGCAAGTGTGTATCATCAGGGAAGTGTTTGCATTTTCTCTTGCTACTTGGTGGTAGCTGGGCTGTCGGTGACCATCAGGTGGGCCCTTGGCTGCGTACTGCACTCGGTAACGCAGCGTCTGGAGTGACTGCAGCTGCTGTCGGTACTTTTGGTCTGTTGATTCCCATCGCTTAGTTTCCAGGAGATGCGAGGTAGTAGACCAGAAGTGCACAAAGTTAGGCCTGTGGCTTTGACCCTTTGTGAGTGAATGCTGACTTTACAGAAAATCTTTTAAATCGACCTGTTTAATGTTAAATGAATATCAAATATCCTGCTGATAGTGCCATTAGTGGCTGTGAATTGCAGTTCTCTATATATATGACTAGCTTTCTTATGCCAGCTTTCTTTTGTTATAAAACCAGGGCTGGTGACAAACCCTTAGGAAGGAGATCATCATGCAGTCACCCTTCAAACAATGCAATAGTTTTATTGAAACAACGTGCAGCTGCATTGGTGTGTCTGAGAAATCCAGTCTGGCGAGCTGCAAGCAATAGAAGAAAACGTCACCAAATATGCTGGTGTAATTTTTGCACATTTTTGTTGGTTGCATTCAGATTTAAAAAAAAAAGTCTCAGTGCCCCATGGCGGCTCAGTATTGGCTGAGGACAACACTGTGTTCAGTGTATGTGCACTGAAAGCTTACAGGCAAAACGACGTGAGGGGTCTACAAAGGTATCTCTGCAATACTTAAGTAAAGCTGACAGGTTAAAGTTAAGAGTTAAGCTCATCTTGCAAGGTGGCATTAGATTTAGGCTTGCTTAGTGAAATCTTGCTTCAAGAATATCCTGTTAGCGAGCTCTCTGCTGCTGGCATTGAGGTCAGCTGAAGCTGCTCACAAACATGGTCTGTCGGATTAATGTCAGCTTGTTCCAAAGCAAAGGATTTGCTTTCTGTGGGCTTGTGTTTGTCTTTCCGGAATGTGGATGCTGGATGGGGAAGATGCCTTGCGCTGATTTTAGGAAAAACAGGAAGGAAATCAAGTTAACTTTAACTTGTCTTCTTTCTTTTTCAGCCAGTACTGGCCACTGTTTGTTCTGTTTTTTTACATCCTTTCTCCTATCCCGTACTGCATAGCAAGAAGATTAGTAGATGACACAGATGCTACAAGTAATGCCTGCAAGGAGCTAGCAATATTTCTTACAACAGGCATTGTTGTCTCAGCATTTGGGCTACCGATAGTGTTTGCGAGAGCAGAACTGGTTAGTAATATTTCAATCTTTTTTTTTTTTTTTTTTTTGCTAGAAAACTTTGTTCTGTATTTTTAGTGAAGGTAAAGCTCTCACACACTAAGCAACTCTTATAAATACGTACTTAAGATGCTGTCGTGGTTTAACCCCAGCCAGCAACTAAGCACTGAGCAGCCGCTCACTCACTTCCCCCACCCACCCAGTGGGATGGGGGAGAGAATTGAAAGAAAATAAAACTCGTGGGCTGAGATAAAGACAGTTTAATAGGACAGAAAGAAAGAAAATAATAATGATAACGATAATGAAATGACAACAGTAAGAACTGGAATATACAGAACAAGTGATGCACAATGCAATTGCTCACTGCTCGCCGACCGATGCCCAGTTAGTTCCCGAGCAGCAATCTGCATGCCCCCCCACCCCCCAGCCAACTCCCGCCAGTTTATATACTGGGCGTGATGCTACATGGTATGGAATACCCCTTTGGCCACTTTGGGTCAGGTGCCCTGGCTGTGTCCCCTCCCAACTTCTTGTGCCCCTCCAGCCTTCTTGCTGGCTGGGCACGAGAAGCTGCAAAATCCTTGACTTAGTCTAAACACTACTTAGCACCAACTGAAAACATCAGCGTGTTATCAACATTCTTCTCATACTGAACCCAAAACATAGCACTGTACCAGCTACTAGGAAGAAAATTAACTCTATCCCAGCCAAAACCAGGACAGATGCTTGCAATGGAAACAGAGTAAGAGTTCTTTTGGCAAGAAAAACTGATACTAGAAATGGAAGCATGGCAAAATGAAATGTTGTGATTGCCAGTTGCTCTGCATTGTCGTGGAATAAACGCTAACATCCTATATGCAATGCAGAGAAAATGAGATAGGAAATAGTGTGAAAACTTAACAGGCAAGTAACCAAATATAAAAGTGTATAGACTATTTTGACGGCAATTTGTGGAATAGTTGGGCTAAAGAAGCATGAATAAACAATGCATTTTTGCACTCACTGTAAGTGATATGTGGTGTTATTTTTTTTAACCTTCCGAGTTGTCATTACATCCTTCCCAGTATACGGCTTTTCACTAAAATCCCTTAAAAGATGACCTTGTTTGTGTGAATTTCGGAAAGCATTACTAAGTCAAAAAACATGGAGTGCACTTCCCTAAAAATGTCTTTAGGCCAGAACAGCTCAGACAGTCGGTTTGCATGCCTCACACCCTCTGACTAACCCACTTACTCTCCTTGGAAAACAGTCACCTCCTTTTTTGTTACTGGGATATCTGCTGGCATTTTGAAGAGGTGCATCCTTAAAGGTCAGTTTTAAAAGTCTTATAGTGTGGTTAGCAAGTATAGCTGGGCTGCAGATGTGTTTGATGCTGTTGCTTAGGCTTACTTTACTATTTTTGGATGTTACAGCAAAACAGCTGTGCCTGCTAGTCGGCACTGAAGAAGAAACTTGCAGTGCTGCTTGGCTAAATGTGAATTGTTTGATTTTTTGGGGGTAAACCCAGCCTTCTTGGCATAACCACAAATAATGAGATACCAACTTCTCCCATCGTGGACCTGTTGCTAAACTTTGTCTGTAATGTGACATTAAGACGTTACCTTTTGTCTTGTCAGTATTTGGCTCAAAACGTGTCTTAACTAAATTCCCCTTGTTCACAGATTTACTGGGGCGCGTGTGCACTTGTTCTTACGGGGAATACAGTCATCTTTGCCACGATCCTAGGATTTTTCTTGGTCTTTGGCAGCAATGACGACTTCAGCTGGCAGCAGTGGTGAAAGGAAGAGAACTATCACAGGCATCTTGTCATGCAGTGGCCATCCATACAAATGAGAGAATGGGCAATAAAGAGAAGTAGCATAGCAAGCCTCTTGAGTATTCTAGATGCTCCTTTTCACCTTGTTCGTTCTGAGTGTACTACTGTTGCTGACAAGGTTTCTACGTTTTTATGAAGTGGAGAGATGATTGATTTCATTTTTACCTATGGTATGTTTTTAGGTGCTCTCTTGGTTTAAAATTGTCATCCTTCTGTCCGGTGTTTATGTGAAGCTTTAAATCTGGAACAAGAACATTTAAACATGGTTTCAAAGAAGATTTGAAGTTGGGTTTTTGGTTTTGTTTTTTTTTAAGTTAAGCATTAATATTATGTTTCAGAATAACTTTTTTTATATATCGATTAAGTTATATACAAGCTGAATGGAGGTAAGAGATTGTGCACCACCATTGTCAATTACCAGATCAATAGATTGTTGCTATATTTCAGCAGAGGCAAGGCGGGGAGTACCAGTTGCAGATTTTTCTTCTGCCCATACCTCAAACTGGATGATGAATGTTGATAGCCTTCATTTCGGGAGAAGGCTGAGGAGCAGGTAGAGTTATTTGGGAGAAGTCCTAAATTTTAACACCGCTAGCACTTTTACCTGCTTTCTTATCAATTCTTGTGTGGATGTGATATTCAAATACTCTGTAAATGTACTGATGCTATGACATACAAAACTAAAGTGTATTGTAGGGGAAGGGAAAATGATGTTTAAATTCCATTTTTTTAAAAAATATCTTTTGAACTCTTTCTATTTATAAGTATTGTATGGTTTTGAACTTTTATGTCAACTTTTTACCACAAAGATGGTAAAATGTTCACTTATGGAACTACTGGTCTGTGTTAATTTGAAGCATATACAAAGCTATTTCCTCCTTCCCCTTTTTAATTTATTTTATACATAGTATATATATAAAATAAAACAGCTTTTCAAATGTAGATTAAAACTTTGTGTTAAACTTGTCTAAGAATGTTTTGGGTTTGGTTCCCCCCTCCCCCGCCGCCCCCTTCACACAATGCAGTTGAGGCATGACTTTTTTGGAAGTCACTGGCTGAACTGATTTCACTGACTGTTTTTAAGTTCTTATGCACTATTGGTTAAAAAGATTTAATGTTATGTCTGTAACTGTAGCTTGTGTTCTGTAAGATTGCACATGTAGCTTCAAATACTTAAGACAAGTTTTCTGCATACCTCTCAATTGTCTGGATTTTTCATTTAAAGAAATCTGCCATTGGACATTCCATCACGAGATAGTTGATGAGTGCCAGTTAACCAGGTTTGATTGTACCACATGCAGTGATAAACTCGACCAAACATACTTCTAAACTATCTAGTTGTTCGATTCTTTAAAAAAAGTCTAGGAAACTTCCTGTGCCTAATTAAAAGCTGATGGTTGCTTAGGTTCTGCTTAACAGTGGAGCAGTATGAAAAGGCACAGAATTGCAGTCTTAGCTGTAGTATTTGTGCGCAGATGTAAACAAAGTATAAAGCTTGAATATTTTAAGTCTGTTAGTAATGGTAGTTACTTACACGATACGCTCAAGGAACTGATGCCAGCAGGTAGGGGCAGCAGGGGTGCAGCTACCTACACGCGCTGCTTTGTTAGTGTTGTCCTGTGTATAAACTAAGAGCTCAATTTTATCTGTGCTGGTAGAGGAACAAATAGGTCCCAAGACCCTAGCACGGAAGCCAGTCTATAGCAGATGGTCTTTCAGCCATAAGTAAGCGCTTCACCAGACTGCCTGTGACGGTGAGGTTCAGAGGTGCGTAAGGGCTGCAGAATCACTCGTTTCACCACCTTTTTCAGTGAGACTTCTGCATCCCAGCCCCCAGCACGACAGATGCTCCGGAAAATCTTCCAAACCAGTGGCTAGATTTGCAGTCCTTTGCAGTCCTTGCGAAGGAGGAATGCTTAGGCGTACAAATTTTCTGAATCTGTTACCGACTCTTTTTCCATGGTCAGGAACTGTGTTTTCTTTTCCATTCCTGTGCTGCTAAGCCTACTTCTCCATGTGATGCTACTCTGGATCACTGGCCATAGAGCTGACTGCATATGTACTGGCGGTGCATTTTTTGTGTGTTAATTGCATTACAGCGTTACCTTCTTTTGCTTGCACAGCGAGTACATGCAGTAGTGCTCTGATGTATGAGCTAGACACTTGAGAGGTATGATCCTTCCATGTAATATGCACTGAGACAGCGTTATCATCCTTCTAGACGGAAGAACTTGGAACGATAAAAAATTTTAAATAGCAATCTTGAGTTCTGTATGTTTAATCAAAAATACTCTAATAAAAGAGTATTTTGTTTAAAGTATTAATTGTTTTTTTTCCTTTCTTTAATGTGGTTGTCATTCCTGTTGAAGAGATCTCACTCCATAGTCCTTTGGAGTGAGTACTCGTGTTATTTACCTTGGACTACTCTATAAAAAGGGGCTTGGTTGCCCAGTGCTGCACTGGTGCCACTGAGCTGGCTTTGCTGGTCCCCATCTTGCATCTGCAGTTTATCTTCAGTTTGTGTTTGAAGTCCAAATTCTGTTATGTTGGTGGTATTATTATACAGAGCGATAGCCACCACTTTCACACTCTGGCAGATTTATGTATTTATAATTTTTATTAAAAAACCCCACCCTTTCTAATATTTGTAATAATTCGTGACATTTCTGAAATTCAAAAACTGATGACTGATAGCAGTCTTTTAGCAGAAGAAAATAATGGGAATTGGTGGAAAATCCTTTTTTTGGGGGGGAATTGCCACCTTCCCCCCACACGCTCACTTTGGTCATATGTGCTGATTTTATTAATTTTTGTTTGTTTCTTTATTCTGAGAGGAAAAAAGTTGGTTAAAACCTTAACAAAAGGAAAAAATTCTTCAGCTGAAACACTGGAAGAGAAGCGGAGCCGCGAAATTTGGCAACAGCCAAGACGGCTACAGCTGCGCGCGGGCCTTCCATGAAACCGAACTAAACTCGCGACGTCGCGTCAGGAAGACAGTTACAGCCCCTCACCTCGGCAGGCGGACTCCCCCGGGCCCCCTCCCCCCTTCCTCCACACGTTTTTTGGGGGGATGGTGGGCGGGGGGGGGCTGTGGGAAGACCAGGAGGGCGGGGCCCCGCCCGGCCCTTTGCAACGTGGCGGCCGGCGCGCGCGCGGCCCTTCCGCTTCCGGGGCAGCCGCCGCCCCCGCCGCCCCCGCCCCCCCGTGAGGTGTTTCGCCTCCCGGTTCCAAGATGGCGGCGGCGGCAGCGGCGGGTGGCGCGGGGGCAGCGGCGGCGGCGGCGGCGCTGTGGAGCGAGGTGAACCGCTGCGGCCAGAACGGCGACTTCGCCCGCGCGCTCAAGTCCGTTAACAAGAGTGAGTGAGTGAGTGAGCGAGCGCCGCTCCCCGCCGCCATGTCGGCGCCGGGCCCTGCCGCGCCGCCGGGCCGCACGTCGCCAGGAGAAAGCTCCCGGCGTCCGTGTGTCGTCCCGTCACCCCCCCGCCCCCGCCTCAGATTTGCCGCGGCCGGCGTCGCTCCCCGTGGTCACTGCCCGGGCGGGCTCGGCCTTGTGCAGGGCCGCCGCGGCGGGGAGCGGGCGGTTTCCGTCTGTAGGCTTCGTGCCGGCCTCCGGGAGCAGGGCGGCGGGCGAGGGGCGCCCGGCGGCTCTGCGGCACGCTGCCGGAGGCTTCGCTGTGCTAGGGGAGAGGTGAGAGGCAAAAGCGGATGGGGGAGCCGAGCGGGGCAGCTGCCTAGGCCCCTGCTCCTGCACCGGGACTGTCGGTTGCTTCTCTTGCATCACGTAGGCCTTGCTGTGGGCCGGGCTTTTGGAGCCACTCGTGGGTTTTCCTTCAGCTCTGGTCGTGGGAGGAAGGAGGGCTTTTCCTCCTGGGAACTGGAGGAGTGGTGGTGTGCGTGGTGTGGACCGACTGAGTTGGGAGTGATAACTTGCTCGGGAGTGAGAGTCCACATTGAGATGCGTTGTCTTGCTAGTTTGGCATCCACATTGAGATGCGTTGTCTTGCTAGTTTGGCATCCAAAATGGGATGGCGATACAAGGCACGTTATGGCTAAAAGTTCTCTCCCTGCTGTTTGTAGGGAGCAGGGACTCATCTCTTGTCCTGGCAGATCTGAGAGTTGGGACCGTGTGAAAAAAGCAAATATCAAAACCTATTTCTCTCTTCTAGTTCTCCCTCACTGTCTTCCACTGGCAGAAAGTATTAGCATGTAAAGTGAATACCTGGCTAGAGCCATACAGTTTTTCTATATCGTGTGCTTTTCCTCCTGTGTGCACTTGACGTGGCACTCGGGTTTTGGCACCGCGTTCTCTGCTTGGAAGTGAAATGACAATGAAAGGTTTGTCGAGGTGTGTACAGCTCCTTTGGTGCAGCTCTGTTCCAGGCATGTTAGCACAGCAGTCACTTCAGGTAAGTTCAGTATAAATACCGGATTCTTTTATGCTGACAGGATTTGTTTCATGATCTGAGCCAAAGCAAGCCGTGCCAGGACCCCTTTAAATTGATGTGACTGCTCTCTGTGATGGGTTTTTGCAACTGTAAAAACATACAGCTCTTACAAAGCCTTAATGTGTTTGATAATGAGGTAGATCGTTGTGTTGAAACTGGTTTCTCCTCCAGTACTGCAGATCAGCAAAGACGATGTGACTGCACTTCAGTGTAAAGTAGTGTGTCTTATCCAGAACGGGAACTTCAAGGAAGCCCTTGGCGTAATCAACACCCACACTAAAGTGTTAACCAGGTGAGTTGTGGCTTCCTGTGCTCTACAAAATACGAAACCGCAACTCCTTGAGAAGCTGCTGCAGCTTCAGTGGAGGGTACTAATAGGCAGCAAAATACGGAGCAGGAGGTGCTCAGAGCCATTGGGATTGTGCTTCTCAGTGAAACACCGACTTATTTTGGGTGTGAGAGGTGGTCTGGATGAGTTTGGGACAGTCTAACGTCTTGCTGTTACTCTTGAAGGGATTGTCCCTAATCTAGTTTTCATCCACCTTCATGAGCTGATTCTGCTTGTTGACGTGCTGGTACAAGGGAAGAGGACAGATTTCATGGGTAGTGAAGAGAGAAGGGAGAAGCCCTTGCCAGTGGCAGTGAGCTGTTAGCTTTGCTTGGCTGTCTCATCATACTGCTCCTTGGAGTCCTTTTCTCTTGACAGCCTGAAGGTACTGCTTCAGCTTCTGGGGTGATGCAGGCCCTTTGTGCATGTTCTCAAAATCGGGACCTTGGAAACAATTTGTGTTTGAGAACAAGTCAAGCTTCCCATTTGTGTCGTTAAGCAGACTCTAATTTTCTTCCTCATAAAGATGCTCTTTGTGCAATGACTAGGATGAAAATTGCTACCCAAGAACTGCCTGGCAGCAAAACTTTTGTATTTCAGATACTTCTCTTGTTAAGGAATTTCCCAGAGAAGTGTCTTGTAGTATTAGTGCGATGAAACATACCCTCGTTTATGTTCACATCTGACTAAAACATAATTACCTTATTCACAAATTCCTTCTTTCCTGGGATGGAAGGGGTTTAATTTAAGTTTTTTAGCTTTGTTTTTTAGTATATGGAGAGGAGGAGGAATAATTTCTCTAAATTCAACTGGCTTCAGAGTTCTCCCTATAATTTCTTTAGCTTGGCTCTACTGTGTGTCTGTCTCTGTCATCCTGCAGAGCAGGGAAAGTGGTGGTTCTTGTTCTGCCTTGAAGTTGTCCTGTCCTGCACTGAGGCTGGCCCACTGCTTTGCTTTAATTCTTAATGCCATTTGTTTGTCTTCAGACTCCTGTAATACTCAGCTGGACTGAGATAATTTTAAATAGGCAAAGAAGTAGCTGGTGACAAAGTGGCACCAGTGATGAACTAAGGGAATTGCTGATTAATTTTCCTTTGGCTTAAGTGGTAACTCAGGGGGTAGGTGGAACACAGCATTCAGGGCACTGCTTGTTTGATAATGTTCCCTGCTGGTGTGAGCTTGCTTTGAAGCCAGTTCTAGGTTAACATCAGCAAACTCCTTTGCTGCAGTTCTGCTGCACTGGTATTTCAAAATAGGTTAATGTTACCATTGGCTTAGTAGCGGACTATAAGGGGGACTGTGTTTTATACCATTTCCTTTCTCTCTCTGAGTCGATTCTCTTTGAAAGTTTGCAGTAACAATCTTTTGCTGTAATGATATGCCTTCTCCTTAAGAAGGAGTCCCATAATGAAGTTTGGTATTGTTTTACCTTTAAGCATTTGATTTGCATAATCAGTAGGAGCCGGGGGGGCAGGATTTGAAATGCCATGTGTCTGGAAACACCAGAAGAAAGGAACCTCTTCTTTTAGGTGAAGTTTTGGTGTTCCTTCTCTGTTGAACACCAAGTAGGTTTAAGATATTTTCAGTGCTCACCAGACACGTAATTCAGTACTCTGTGATCATATGCTCACCTCTGGTATTTGGCTCTTTGGGAGCGTAGCAGTCTGTGACTAATCAGGGCTGCTTAAACAAGTGTGTTCAGGTGGGTGAATGCTGTTGAATGAAGACAACAGTGCGTGCTGTCAGCCTTTGTCTTGTCCTTGCAGTGACATCATTGCCTTTGAGAAGGCCTACTGTGAATACAGGTTGAATCGTATTGAAAATGCTCTCAAGACCATTCAGAGTGCCAGTCAGCAGACAGACAAACTGAAGGAGCTTTATGGACAAGTGGTAATTACAAGCTTTTCTTCCTGGTAGGAGTTTCATATGCTGGATGCCTTGTCCCTCCTCTAATGTGGGGCAAGTATGGGGACAGAATTTCCTTCTCAGCCTTGAAGGTAAGGAGAGGTACAGTTCCCAACTGCTCCAACTTCTGTGGAGCTTCAGTCACCTGTTGCTGGAGGCAGAGTTGTTGTCTTACTGCCACTGAACAAAGCAATACATTTGTGACTCACTCTCCCTTCCTGGGTCTGGCCTGGTAATAGCCATCTGACTGAGGGGATGGAGGATGGAAGAAGCTGATGGGATTTATTTGTGGTTGAGCCATCTGCTTGCATTAGATACCTGTCTAGGAGTGGTTTGCAGGACCTGACATCTCAGGCGTTAGAAGTGAAGCAGAAAAGAAGTTGTGTTTCTTCTCTGTTTTCTCCCTGGTTGATCAGAATGGTTTTGTGAAGAATTGGCTGTCGTCTTTCAGCTGCATGAAAGACCATTCATTTAATCTCTCTCCCAGAGAGGTGATATAATCTGGAAGAAGGCTGTTTGAGGACAGAACTGTGTAAACTGATGCTTTTAAAGAAGCTGTTTTAGGAGTAAGAACTGTGCCATTTGCGTGCAGGTATCTGGTTTCATTGCTTGAATCCTTGCAAACGTAATCTATATAGAGAGTTTGCCCTTAAAGCTAGATGCAAATGTTAGTAGTGTTCAGCTTAAAACATACTATGCTCTGCTGCTGCCAGTCCATGGTGGCGGGGAGGAAGGAGGCTGTAGTTACTAGCATACACAGGGAAATACACTTTTGAAGGCTAATCCCTTCCCCTTTTCAGTTGTACAGGTTGGAGCGTTATGATGATTGTCTGGCTGCATACAGGGATCTCATCCGCAACTCCCAGGATGAGTATGAGGAAGAGAGAAAAACCAACCTCTCTGCTGTTGTGGCAGCACAAAGCACATGGGAGAAAGTGATGCCAGTAAGTAAGTGTGTGTGTGTATGCGTCCAAGAGTGAGAGACAAGGAATAAAGGATATGGAATCATAGATATTTAACAGGACAGAAATGTGTTGCTGTCTCTTAATGACTTCTGAGTTTATTGAAGATCACCTAGTGATTTCCCCTGTATGGAGGAATAAACGCTGTTATTGTTCATGAGTTATACTTCACCTTTGATCTCTAGGAGGCTTGTATTAGTAGATGTCACAGCAGAGCAGGAAATACATCTCTTTGAACCTGCATTAGGCAGAACACCTGTGGTGACTAGCACTTTCCCCTGTCTCATTACCCTCTTGCCCAGGGTAAAGCTAACTGCCTGGATCGCCCAGCCATGCTTGGGAATATTTTTGTTAATGAAGACTGCAGATTGTAATGTTCTCATTTTTTCAGAAATCTTTGTCCTTGGAGGTGTGCACAGTATGCTCAGCCTTCTGTTCAGTGCTGTGGATCCACTTTCTAGTTCTCTAGAGTAGCAGTTCTTACCTGCCCTCTCTCAGCAGCTTAAGTAGTCCCCAAGTTCAGGCTGTAGTTTCATTGCTGCCTTATCAGTTGCCTCTGACTTTGTTGTGCAGTGTGAGGGAAGATCCTTTGCACTGTGACTTATTTGCCAGGTGTGTGTCCTTTTAAAATTGCCTCAATTTATTTTGCAAGGAATAGTCTGAATGTACATGAAACTATAGTTTGTGTCCGTTGCCTGTCAAATCTGTATAGATCAGTTGGTGTTTATGCAGTGTTACATTTGCTTTTCATGCTAGGAAGATTTGGGCCTTCGAGAAGCTACCTACGAGCTGTGTTATAACAGTGCATGTGCATTGATTGGGCAAGGAAAGTTGAATGAAGCAATGAAAAAACTACAGAAAGCAGAAGGTAAAAACATGGTGAGGTGAGAGGGAAGCTTTGTGTGATAGATGTAGTTATTTGCTTTCTATAGACACACTTAATCAGAGAGAAAGAGGTTTTGAAAATTTAAAAACTGCCCAGCAGCAGGATTTGTTGTAAGTTTCCATATGGTTACTGACAGAACTGGTGTTTTTGTAGAAGTGTTCCTCTGTAGCCCTTTTCCAGAGCCATGCGGCATGTACCATCTCCTTGCTCTCTTACAGCCCCCAATTGGTGTTCAATTCCTTTGACCAGTCTTTTGAAGTAGAAAGTAGACATGAGTGTAATCTCATAAGCATGAGATGTTTCATCTATTCTGACTCTTGGCTTTATTAGTGTATGTGTATATATGAACATACGCTATAAAAAATAAAAATACTTCATGGTCTGAATTAGGTATAAAATTAGTATAAGCCAATAAATGAGCTTTTTTGCAAAGAAAATTTTTTTCTATGGGGTGGAAGGGTTTTTTTGTGTGTGGTTAAAAAAAAAAAAAAGGCTGGGGGGAGAATTAGGAAGAATTAGTTTCTTTCTGATCTAACTGCTCTTGCAGATAAATAGGTCAATTCTGTCCTGATTTTGATGATAGAATAGCAGCTCTCCCATACAACTGATTTATTAATCATGCGTAATTTGAGCCTTTGTGCTGTGATAGTAGTCCTTCAGAGAGCAGAACAAGTGATGTTCTGGTGAGGTATAGGAGAAAGTGAAGAAGTGACTGGTATGTGTACTGAAAACTGAGGGAATTGCTGCCCCATAAAGGGTGGTGTAATCTAAATATTGCAGGCTTGCAGCACTTAAAATGACTCCCAAGATGGTGAGCAGTTGGTGAGCAGTTGCAGCCAAGTGATCCCTACGGAAAAGATCATGAGCTAGGTTTAAGGAAATTTGTTTAGGAGAGAAAATGAGTGTGTGAGTCTGCTCTCAGAAGGCAGCTTTGGGAGGGACAGTATCTCCTGTGCATTTGATATTTCTTCTGCATCATGTAGTCTCCCTCATGCTCAGTCCCATCCACCATCAGACTTGTAGTCTGATGTGCCCTTGTTAAGCTGCAGAAGTTTCAGGGATATGTGAAAAAAGTTTATGTTCCCCCATGCTTCTAGGCTGTTTTTTTCCCCTAAAGCCTTCTAAACTGTGTTCTTCAACTTGTTTTTCCTTCTAGAACTGTGCCGCCAATCGCTATCAGAAGACTCTGTAAGTTCTTGATGTTGTTCTGGAAAGTGTTTGCTTTGCACCAGCATGAACGCGGGCGCGGTCATGAAGTGTACTGCAGATAGCCAGAGGATAGGTAAAGCTGCTGTGCAGTATTACTCAGCTAGACTTGCCACTGCTGCTGGTACCCGCTTCTGAGGCTGGGGCAGCAATCATGGTTGTTGCAGAAGTGTAGCTAACACTGCAGACTGCTGCTGTGCTCCTTGCACAGTTGCCTGTGCTGGTGCAGACAGGATGGGTATAGGTTGTCTGAAACCTCCCTGTCACCCACCCCTGCTATGGATGAACATGCCAAATGGGTGGTGGGAAACATGGGAAATTTGTAATCACTGTCATTGGTTCAAGCAGAGAGGCAGATTCAGCGCACAAGTTAAGGGTATCCAGATTCTTGCAAGAGCAGGTGAAGCTTTCTTTTCTCTTGGTTTATCCCAGATATGCTTGTATTTGTGCTGTGGCTACAATCTTCACCTGTAGTACCTGGGGTACTTTGCTGTTAATACTGCCCAAAAGAGCTTGTAGACATTTGCCAGAAGAATGCTGAAGCCAGGGGAAGAGAGGTGAGATGGCAGCTGTTTTCTTTTTGCCTTGATTTTCCTTCAGGATGTGACTGAGGAAGACATTGAGGCTGAACTGGCCATTATTCATGGTCAGATGGCTTATATCATGCAACTGCAGGGTCGTACAGAGGATGCTCTACAGCTCTACAATCAAATAATCAAGTTGAAGTAAGGGCTTTTCTAAAATAAATGCTCAGTCTTCCACCTATAGAAAGGCCACTGTTAAATAACAATGTGCTTTCTACTTTTCTTATCTGCAGGCCAACAGATGTAGGACTGCTTGCTGTCATTGCAAATAACATCATCACAATTAACAAGGTATAGAATTACCTTGCCGCTTTCAATGCAGCCCTTCCTGGTGGTTACTCAGCCTGCTTCTCTGCTTCTGTGGAGAGAAGGGGGATAATCAGGAAAGACTTTTTCCTAAACAATAGTTAAACCGCAGACCCAGAGACCTTTTCTTCTTCAAGGAACGTAGTGAAATCTCATGATGTGTGATTTCCCCAGGACCAAAATGTCTTTGACTCAAAGAAAAAGGTGAAGCTGACCAATGCAGAAGGTGTTGAGCATAAACTCTCCAAGAAACAGCTCCAGGCGATTGAATTCAACAAAGCTTTGCTTGCAATGTACACTAACCAGGTAGGGGACACAGATCTGCAGTAAGTAGCTACAGATTTACTCCACAAGAGTTTGACTAGGCAAATGTGGATATGCAATTGTTCTGTGTCAGAAGACCACTTGGTTTAAGCACATGAGTGAGGAATAAAAAAAAGAATCATCCTTAAAAGAACAGCCAGCCAGTTGTGCAGTTACTTGAGTGTTGCTGTAGGGAGGATGGTGTGGAGATGACTAGGAAACAGAAGGGGTTTGTGGGGTTCTTAGATGCATCTGAAGTGCTACTAAGAGGACTTGTTCTTGGTTCTGTGTACCCATTCCAGGGAAGCCATCACTAGCATCTCTTCTCAAATACAACTGGTATGTTAGCCCTGTGTTACGTGCTTGCAGAGGTTGAGTAAAGTGTATTCTCTCTTCCCACTCCTCAGGCAGATCAGTGCCGCAAGCTGTCGGCAAGCCTGCAGTCACAGAGCCCTGAGCATCTGCTCCCTGTGCTTATCCAGGCAGCCCAGCTGTGTCGTGAGAAGCAGCATGCAAAGGCTGTAGGGCTTCTGCAGGTAGGTTAAGAGAAAGTACTCTTTTGGCCAAGCTCTGTTTAAACTTGTGCTTTGTGTTCTCTTGTGCTGTTTCCCTTAGCTTGTATTGTCTGGTTTAAATTTCTGGGGTATCTGACTGTGCTTATTTTGGTTTGGTTTAATGCTGCTGGAAGGCATTACCCAACTGAGCAATGCTGCTTTTAAAGGGAAATAGTTGCCTTGCACCTCTCATTTTTATGCTTAGGAAATTGTCTGTAGTAGACTTCTAGGGTAAGCAGTGTGCTCTGCTGCTCTGCTTGCCAGCAGTTTGCAACAGCCTCCTTTCGGGAGGGAGTGAGTGGCCTGGGACAGAAATCTGAGAGGAAGATGGGCCACTGGCACAGTTTGGGGCCCTCCTCTGCTGTGTGCTGAAGCCTGCCTGTGGTGGAAAGCTTCCTTTGGCACTTGCCAGCTTGCTGTGACTGAGCATGAGATATGATTCACCATAGCAGCAGCCTGGTGCCCACACACATGTTGAATTGTTCTTTCCTCTGATTCTCAGGACTTTGCAGATCAGCACCCTGCCAATGCAGCTGAGATCAAGCTGACGATGGCCCAGCTAAAAATTGCTCAAGGTATCCAGTGTCCTTCTTTGCTGGGAAGTGTCTGCACGTGATAATGGTTCAAGGGGTGAGAAAAACAGGCTTTAGGGCAATCTTTGCTGCAGTCACTGTTGTGACTGTGGTACAGAGCAGAGATGCTCTCAGTTGAGTATTCTATGTATATGGCTATGGCAGGATAACACTCATAGCTTAAAATGGATGTCCAGCCTCCACAGATCCTTGGCAGAGATGCCCACAGTCTTTGTGAATAATAGGGCTGAATCTGTTCTGGGGCAGGAGGGTTTTGGGAGCAGCGTGGAGCTCCCTTATGCTACCATTCCTGCATACAGTCAGGCAGCTCAGAGTTGCTCCTGGAAGAGAAGAGCCTGCTTGCAAAAGCTTGCTCCTGAACCCTTGCAGGATGTGGCAAGGGCAGAAAGGTCCATTGTGTGGAGGCCTGTGCTTTATTCCTGGAAACGGGGGAGATATTCTGAGAAGGGGATCGTTAAGTCCCTGTTGTTTGCCTTTGGCTGGAAGCTCACAGGCAGGGTGAAGTGTTACTGTGCCACTCAGAGCATGTTCCTCCCTGTCTCTCTTCTAGGCAGTGTCACCAAAGCCTGCATGATCCTGAGGAGCATAGAAGAACTGCAGCACAAGCCTGGTATGGTAAGCAAAACTCAGTCTGAACTGTGTAAGGTTTTTCCCTTGTAGCGCAGCTTTGTACTGCCTGCTCCCTGTTACCTCTTCCCTGTGGTTTTCACCTGACCTGAGTGTCTGCAGGGAATTTGAGCCCATCTTCCTTGTCTTGGACAAAGGTGGGATTATAACTTGTATCAGGTAGCCTGAACAGTACTCTACCTGTCTGCAGAGGTGCCTTCTGCCTATGTTCCCAGTCTCTCGTAATCCCTCAGACCTGCATATTGCCTGGATTTACTTGCATAACATGACTGGAGCAGCTGCTTCCCTGGTATGTACTGTTGGGAAGTTTCTGAAGCAGCTTTAGGATAACAGGTATTAGGGAGAAAGTACCATATGTTCCATCCCCACAGCATCACCCCGGTCTGCATGCATGTCCACACCTGGTATTCGGAAAAGTTTGATGACCTTGAAAACGCTCAAGTGTACAGCGTAAACATCTTGAGCAGAGGCTGACATTTGTAGGTCTGTTCCAATTGCAAGTGCGGATGATCAAAGTAATTTATAGGGGCAGTCAGCAATACCAGCTCCTTGCCCTGAGTCACCTCTAACCACAGCTGGTTTTTAGGGACAGAGCAGAAAGCTCACATTGACTCTGCTTGTAGGAAATCCTGTCATTTAACTGCTGACCCTCTTGTCTATAGACAGCTTCTGTGAAGGATCTACTATAAGCTGCTCTTCAATGTTTGCAGGTGTCTGCGTTGGTGACAATGTACAGTCATGAAGAGGACATTGACAGTGCAATTGAGGTCTTCACACAGGCTATCCAGTGGTATCAGCAATTCCAGGCAAGTGAGACCAGAGGACCTAATGCACAAAGATTTTTCTCAGTCTTTTCTAGCTAGTCCAAGTCATCTTTTCCTGTTGATGCGTAGCCCCAGCAGCTCATCCAGTTGGGGTTTTGGGGACCTGTGAACTCCTGTTCTGTGAGCATTTGTTTTATCACTGTTTCATTATTTTAGATGTGTTTCAAACACGGAGCAGCAGCTCCTGTCAGATTAGGAGAGTGGGGGCAATGGGTGCCCAAATGTAGCAGTCAGGCCTTCTCCCTGATTAGAAAGCATTGTGGAGCAGCAAGCTGCCGTGTCCCATGCAGTTCTGCCTGACATCCTAGAGTGGAAAGGTGGTCTACTTTCTGCACAACACGGTGCTAACTCAGTTCTCCTTGGCCAGGTCTCAGGGGCATTAAAGCCAGCTAGTGCTGGGCTCCATGCTGTGATAATGAGGAACTAATTATGGCTGCTGTGTCTTTCAGCCAAAGTCTCCTGTCCATTTGTCGCTGATAAGGGAAGCTGCCAACTTCAAACTAAAGCATGGCAGGAAGAAGGAAGCAATCAGTGACTTGGAGGAGCTCTGGAAGTGAGTTGGGTGGTTGCTGAACAGGAGGTTTCTGCCCAGAGACCTCTGCAAGCTGTCTGGTGCCAGGCAGCGTCTGACAATGTTGATTGACTGTTAGCCATTCTTTAGAGTTGCTTTTGCACAGGGGCTCCAATGCAAAGCCATATTTTGGAAGGAGGGGGGATAATTAATTTGATCTATAGCTGATGTTTGCTTGAAAACCTGGTTGACTTGTCCCAGAGGCCTCTTGCGTGCAGTGAAGGTTGCTTTGGGGACTGGGATGCATCATTTTTTCTAGTACTAAATAAACCATGGATGTCTAGGTTTTAGTTTTTATTATGTACTTGATGAGATTTTTTTGGGGGTACTGTTAGCTTGCCTTTGCTACTGGGACCTGGGGGCTTTTTTGTCTGTCATTGCCTGCTTCATGATACTGTGGAGATGTCTGCACCTCCCTTTGTCCACACCAGTGATGTTTGGTGATGTGCTCTGGAGGAGCCACATGCCACAGACTGACATGCCTATCCCCACAGATAGCAGCGATGCTGCAGCAGCAAGCACTGCATGGTGATACCAGTCTTTGGGATGAGCGTGTACCTTGGTAACTTGGTCCTTTTCTTTTTTTTTCCCTGACAAAGGCAAAACCCAAAAGATGTGCATACTCTGGCACAGCTCATCTCTGCCTACTCCCTGGTGGACCCTGAAAAAGCTAAAGTGTATCCTTTTGGTGGTGGTATCAGAGCAAAGAAAGAGGCGTTTGGGCATTGCTCCCTTGGATTTCAGCTGTGTGTGGAATTCAGACCCACTCTCACCTGAAGAAAGGCAAGAAACATCTCCAGAACAGCTACCATATCCAGGTCAAGTTGTCTGGAGCTATATTATTTCCCTGACTGGTTTGATTACTGCATGATCCCGGGACCCTTTTGTCTTTGGCCTCCTTCTCTCTGAGAATTGATAACTTAAGACTAGGTGGAACCAAAATTAGGAGCTCCTTCATCTTTTCTGTTGGAGTCTTAAACCAGTGGTAGTAATGCAAGACTGTGCCCAATAAAATATGGCTAATATGCTAATTTTGGCACTGACCCAAACCACAAGGTTCACATACTGCTTTTGCCACACTGAGTGGCTTTCAGAGGAAGTTGCTGCTTCTGTCCCCATATCAGAGAAGGGAAAAATGAGGCAAATGGTGATTAAGCAGCTCATCCCAGCTTGTATAGGAAGCTGGTGAAAGAGGTGGACCTTGCACTGTAGGCCTGTCTGGTGGTGTCAGCATTACTAACAGGCTGAATTTGTTCAAGCTGAAGTTGCCTGTTGCTCTCTGGACAAACCTGAGTGTTTATCTTTTTGCTTGCTGGTTTGCATCCCTGAACTCTTCCCTTGCAGTCTTAGCAAACATTTGCCTTCCTCAGACACCATGTCACTGAAAGTAGATGTTGACGCACTGGAGAACTCCCATGGAGCAACCTATGTTCGGAAGAAAGCTGGGAAGCTCACTGGAGACAACCAGCAGAAGGAGCAAGGGTAAAGCGGGCTGCTGTAGTTCTGGTGCAGTTATTACTTGGGGTAGCACAAGAACCACACCTGATGTGGTGGGGGGCATTGCTGCAGAAAGCAGGCTGGTGGAAAGGGAGCCTGATGTTTAACTGCAAGGAGCTTCAGGTAGCAGCAGACCAAGTTTTGAGAGAGATGGGAATGGTTTAGCTTCTTCCAGAGCTAATTTTTAGTTGACTTGTTTGCTGTTTCCATGCTGTGTCACAGCAGCTGTTTCCCTTCTTGCTTTTCAGACAAGGGGATGTGAAGAAGAAGAAGAAAAAAAAGAAGGGTAAGTTGCATTTCCTAGCTGTTGATGCGGCACAGCTCCAGAGAGCTCACCAGACTGTTTCTTCAAATAGCCAGCCTTCAGCTCCCCAGGAGCTGGAGCCCTTTGCTGGGACTGGGTCCCTGTGAACCCAGGTCTTCATGATAGCTTGTTTGGATGGGGCATTTTTTCCACAGAAGTGAGAGCAACACCCTGACAGGGTGATGTGGGTTGCTGGGCTCTTTGTGCTTCCTGGCTACTGACATCCCATGTGTATCCCTTGATGATACCTCTCTAGTGTCTTGACCCTAGTCTCAGTTCCTGGCATTGGATGTTCTGCAGGAAAGCTGCCTAAGAACTACGACCCCAAGGTGACTCCCGACCCTGAGCGGTGGCTTCCAATGCGAGAGCGTTCCTACTATCGTGGACGGAAGAAGGGCAAGAAGAAGGATCAGGTTGGCAAGGGGACTCAGGGTTCAACCACAGCTGGCTCCTCTGAACTGTAAGTACCCATTTTGTAGGGCTTGGTGTGGGGAGTCACTCCTGGGCAGCTGGGAGGGCTGGGTTTGTGCTGCTTTTTCTGTGGCTCTGTCACCACGCCAACCGTGAGTAGCACGGTAGTACAGTGAAACTGTACTTTGCCACTTGAACTTTCTACCAGCTGCTTTTCCCGAAGATCCCTGTAGGTTGCTGAAAATCAAGATGATATGATTGGCATGCTTTGCTTGAAGGTGCCAAGGTGCAAATAAAATTCCCATAGTCTTTTAATGTGCTTTTCTTAGTTTTGACAATGAGATGAATTTCGCATGCTTTCTCTCGAGCTATTTGCTTTCAAGTCCTTTGGTGGCTGGAGAACCATTAGCCATGATTTGGGAAAACACTATAATTCCTTCTAAGTTGACACTGATTATCTGAGCTGGAATCAGGGTTTACCATTGTGTGAGGCCTGACAGCAAGATGGTGACTTACTAGCATCTGAGAGAAGGAAGTAATTCTAAAATAACAGCAACTCAGGGACTTGCCAGTGCTGTCTGATCGTTTCTCTTTACACAGCTGTCTCAGAAGCATAAAAAGCCTTTTGTGACACTGTTGGCTTGAGCAGCATGTGCAAGAAGAGCTGGCACAAAGATTCCTCTGTGGTTAAGGAGAGAGAAAGGATGTTGGGTTTGCACTGCCTAAGCGTGGGGGCCTGAAAGGTTTCTTGTGTGTTGCATGAGCTGCCACCTGTCTATTTGAAAGTTAACCTTGCTTTTGTAGTTGGGGACTTAAGCTATCTAGTAAACATAACAGCTAGAAGGTCCTGTCGCCCATCAGCCCTTGTCTGTATGTTGAAGCTTATTTAAGATCTCCTTGCATGAGTGCCCTCCCATACATAATGCTACCTAGTGCTATCTTATGGGGCAGCTGCTATTTGTTGCTGTCAGCTTCCTGCAGTAGTGCTGAGTCTTGCAGGTGGCTGTGAACCCACGTGGTATCTCTTTCTCTCATTTTCCCTGCAGGGATGCCAGTAGGACTGCCAGCAGCCCACCTACCTCCCCTCGGCCCGGCAGCGCTGCAGCAGTATCGGCCACAAGTAACGTCATCCCTCCCAGGCACCAAAAACCTGCTGGTGCCCCAGCCACCAAGAAGAAACAGCAGCAGAAGAAAAAGAAAGGGGCTAAAGGAGGGTGGTAAAAAACAGGATGTGTAACCTCCCTCCTGCAATAAGTGACGCTGGTTGCAGAATAAAGGTCAAAAGCAAGTGCTGGTGAAAGACTCTTGGCATCCAGATCTCTGTCCTGCCTGTGGGTGGTCTGGGGGGAGATGGTCTGGTATATAGGCACCATGATGTGTCTGCTCACCAAGTTGCCTTCATCACGCTTGCCCCCACTGTGACTTAGGGTGTTGCCATCAAACTCAAATGCAGCCCCGAAGAAGAAGTCTGTCCATGTTGCCAAACATTTAAAAGATGTGGAATAATCAAGAACTTGAAATGTTTTATTCTCCTCCTGCGTTTGTTAGTTAAGGCCTTCAGCAGATTTATCTGACAAGTGTGTCTGACTATGTGTGATGGAAGCACTGTCTTCTATGTCTTGTCCTAGTCAGTCATTGACCACCAAAGAGCACAGGCACAAAGGGTCTTGGAAAACAACATATGGGTTAAATTATACAGGAGAAGATAATCTGAAGGGGGAGAACAAGGCTGTTAGTAGAAAGCATGGTGAAGTGTATGGCAGCTGACTCGGTGTCCCCTTTTCTGTAAGCCAGCTGCCTTATTCTGGTGGGCTTGGCAAAATGAGAGTGAGCTAAAACAAAGTGGCTGGTTGTGATGGTAGGCTGCATTGAAGAGACATTGCACTTCTCAAGTGGAAGCTGGTGGTGAGATGGAAGATGTGTCTGCTCTCCTAGAACCCTGCAGGTAGCCCCCAAGCATCTCTTGAAACTTCTGGTTTGGTCTGAATGTAGCAGAAACATTTTTCGATACGTGGACTTTCAGTAGGTAGAAATAGCACATCAGGGAGAGTTGTTAGATGTTAGGCCAAAAGGCAAAGGCTTCTGTCTCTCAAAGAATTTAAAGCAAAGGCCTGAGGAAGTGGGGAGCAAGGGAAATGTTACTGTGGCTTAAACCCCCCTGCCCCTGTGCCCGCATGGACTAAAAATCTACGTAGAATCCACTCTTTATTACCTTGACTGTACACTGGGAGCATCTGGGAAGGGGCCTGAATGTGTGTTGTGCTCTGAGTGAGAAGAAAGAAGAAGAGCATAGAGAAAACAGCTTTATGAATGGCTGTCAGAGTTGCTTGCTGCCAAGTGACTGCTAAATAGAAAGGATTGTTCTAAATGACCTGCCTGGCTGATGTGTCTCCTCTTAGCCAGCAGCTGGTGACTACAGGAGAGCGAGTGCTATCCTGTAGTGACACAGCTTCTGGAGAGTGATTTGGAGGGAGGAGATACTGGAGGAGAATGCGACTATGTGTTCTGCAGGCGTCTTCTCTGGTCAAACCTTGCTGAAACTCTGACCCGATGGAAACGCTGACTGTGGCACTGCTGGAGCCCTCACTGGGCTGCCTGGACAGTGCCCTGACTGCGTGTCCCGGAGATGGATGCCTAAGTAGATGCGAACTGGGAGCAAATCCCATTGCGGGGGGAAGAGGGCGGCAGCAGCAGCAGCAGCTGTGGGGAAGGCCTGCCTTCCTCTAACAAACGGCAAAAAGCCACCTGTGAAACGGTTCGCTTTTCACTGAAACCAGTTAAGATCTCAGCCTGACGTTGGGAGCCCAGCTGTCGGGGGAGGGAGCCCTGCATTCGGGGCTGCAGGGGGAGCCCTGCCGGCGCGCAGGGCTGCGGGGCGAGCGAGCTCTCCGTGCGTGTGTCCCTGTGTCCGGGTGTCCGTGTGTCCCTGCGCGGCGCCGAGCGGAGCGGAGTGGGCCGGTCCGGGGCGGCCATGGGCACCCGCCTGCGGCCCGCCGCGCTGTGGGGAGCGGCACTGGCCGTGGCGGGCGGCGCGGCCGTGGCGGCCTGGGCCTGGGCCCGCCTGCGGAGCCGGGCCGCGTCGCCGGCCACTCGCCCTGCAGCTGCCGCCGCCGATCAGGTACCGGGGCCGGGTCGGGGCAGCGGGCGGGGCCGCCGGGTCGAGGAGCGCCGGCGGGGCCGCCCGGGGCCTCTCGGCGGGGCTGCGCCGCCCCCGCCCGCCTCGGTCCGACCGGGCCCCCAGGCTGCGGCGGGGCGGGCAGGCCGGGGCCGCTCTTTCCGCTTTCCTCCGCAGCTGCCCGCGGTCGGGCCGGGGCCGGCGGGCGTCCCTGGCTTCCCATCGCCTCCGCTGCGCCGCGGCCAGGAGCCCAGCCGGCACCGTCTCCCTCTTCACCGCGAAGTGGTTTTTGCTGTTGCCCCCGTACGGGCGCGGACAGACCCCCCGTTTCCCTCAGCCCCGCTAAGCTTCGCGCTGCCTGGCTGCCCCGGCTGCCTGGCTAAGCGTGCTGCCCCTCGCTTTGCAGGGTAGAGGACACGGCAAGCAGATACTGGTGCTGGGCCTGGATGGGGCCGGGAAGACCAGCATTCTCCACTCCCTGGCAACTAACCACGTCAAGCGCAGCGTGGCTCCCACCGAGGGCTTCAACGCCATCTGTGTCAACACCGAAGAGTCCCAGATGGAGTTCCTGGAGAGTGAGTGAACCTGTTTTAGTACGGAACGTAAAATAAGTTCCTATCCTGTGCCCTAGGGATCAGGCCCGTATTTTAAAAGCTCCGCATCCCCTCGTGCCCGCTCTGATAACGCGAAGCTGTGATTAATTTCTCCTTAGGGATTCTGCTTTACCACCCTGCTTCTTGAAAGAGATTATATACTGGTGTTAGAGGAGGTCTGTGTTCGTTCGGCCCTGTCCTCCAGGGAGTTCTGCTCCCAGAGAGAGAAGGGGAACAAGCCTGATTATGTGAAACCAGCCCAAAGCAGAGGTGTCCCTAGTAAGCCCTGTGTGGTGGTCCGTCGCCATTATGTGTTGTACAGCTTCTCCTTGGTGCTCATGCCTGGCAAAGGGCAAGAGGCAAAGGGGAATGAATAATAAGGTGAAAGAAGAGAGGAGGAAGAGAAAAGCTTTGTACGCTTTTTGTTCAAAAGCCTCCTAAGTGGTGTTTTCTAGTCTTTAATGGCTTTTGAATGTCTGGGTTTTCACCAACTTTCTGTGTTGTCCTTAGCACTGATTTTTGAGTATTGTCCATGCCTGCAGAGAGCGTCTTCTGTGATGCTTTTGGGGTGCCACAGCTGTTCTAGGTGCAGCTAGCTGATGGGGAAGGTAGAGGCCCTGGAGTCAGGTCAGTCCCTGGTACAGAGAGGCTGACATCCTAGCCTCATCAGTGCCTGCCTTCTGTGGAGGCAGAAGCTACTTCTTGCTGTTTCTGCACTGTGCTGTACCAATGCTCGACCGGCTCACTTGGCAGTTAGCCCATAGGCACCTCCGTACCTTTGTCAGCAGGCCTAAAGGAGTTGCGCTGTTCCCAGGTAAGTTTTTGGGATGTGAGGATGAGGCTGCTAAGGCAGAGTTTCATTCCCAGTCCTACTACCATCAGAGTCTCTACAGGGTCTTAGGGAAGTCATCTCTCCAGAGATCCTAGTAGGTATGAGACACCTGTGTCTCCTACTGGGAGGTGCTTTGTCTAGCTGAGCCCAGAGAAACCCACAGCATCTCTACTCCTGCCTGGGGATGGCCTGGGCCCAGTGCTGTGCACCCATGGCAGAACCTGTTGTCTCTGAGTCGTCCTTCCCTCTCTGGTCCAGGTTGGTAGTGACTGAGATGTGATGGCTGCGATCTGACCCATGGGAAATGAAATGTCTCAGGCCAGTTTCAGCCAGGTAAATCCGTGCATGGCTCTCTAATCTGGTTACTTATCCAGTCTGTACCATCGCCTAGTCCAGGGGTTAGCAGCCTATGCTGTGATCACGTGGCACAAGGTGATCAGCAGACAGCAGGGTTTTTATTTTGCTGGCTTAGACAGATAGAAAACTGTTCTATCTTTTTCTTTGTACCATCATATAGCTAAGTGGGTGGTAGCTTGCCTCTGTAAGGGATAGGAGCTCCTGGCTTCTGCTGAGTTCCTACTGGTTTGGGAATAAAAAAACGTTCTCTGTGAGGTTGCTGACCCCTGGGTTATGCTATGCATGAATGCACTTAACAAAGGGAACAGTGGTGAGCCCCCACAATGTCACAGTACAGAGTCAGAGGCATCTGTCCCAAGTGTGACATGTCAGTCACAGCCCTTTGGCCCCTTTCCACAGTGGCAGACTTGCAGTTCTGCCTGCCGGTATGCTGGGGCTCTTGAAGAAGAGGCAGGCATGCTGTAGCGGGAATTGTTGCTTCCCTTTCTGCGTTCTTGAAACTACTGAATCGTTTTGACTTAAGTGAAAGCACAATTGCTTTGAAACAGAACAAAGTCACTGAGGGCAGTAAAAGATGGCCAACTAGCAAGTCAGTTTTGAAAAGAACTCTCGTGTAAGGCAGGAGACAATTTGAGGGAACCCCAGAGGTATTGCTTTGAAAACTTGCTACTTTTGGGAGACTCACCCGTGCCTTTTGAGCACCTCAATACTTTAGAGTGAATGGTTCTGCAGTGTACTTAGGAGAAGACCTGGAGAGCTGAAAACACATCTGAAATACTTCATATGCTGTTAGCTATTCCTGTTTCTATTAAACTCAGCAAACTACTAAACTCTTTTTGTCCCCAGATGGGAACAACAATCTTGAGCAACTTGCTGCATATGGTTTCACCACAGAATTGTTATAAGGCCTGGTTTTGAAGGTGGACAGTTTTCCTCTGTATCGAGCAGAGAAGAGCTCGGGTAGAAATGTATCCTGTGCAAAGATTTCTCCCAAGGATTGCCTGAAGAGTCTGCTGGGGCTTGATTTTTCTCTCTTCCTAAGCACCTCTGGTTATTGACAGTATGAAAGCTGTGGGAGTTTTGAACTAGTCCCTAGTGTCATACAAATCTGATGAGAGCTCTCCCCACTTCAGAGCTAAATTTCTTCTTTGGAAACTGTAGGCCTGCTTTGTCTTAAGGTGAGATGGGCATGTGGAGGTAGGTTATATGGGGACATTCTCACATGGTGTTTATGGGCACTGAACCTCTTTCTACTCTCCCTACTTGCTTGAGAGCAAGAACCAACAAGGCAGAAAGCAACCATAAAGAAACTGAACCCAGAATCCTCTCAAAATAAGAGCTTAAAATGGAAAGGTTGTTTTGGTTTTGTTTTTTTTTTTTTCTCCACAGCATACACATATATACCTGCATGGGACTTGACTGGGGAAAATAAAGCTATTTCCAGTCTCATATACAGTAGCCCAAATACTTTTGAATTTTGTTAACCCAAATACCTTGGGTTTTCAGCCCAGGGCCTGCTGTCTGCACCTCTGGGAGCAGTGCTGGTTGGATTACTTGGTGAATCCTGTGCTGCTGTCTTCTCTTCCAGTCGGGGGCAGTGAATCTCTGCGTTCATACTGGAAGATGTACTTGCCCAAAGTGCTGTTGCTGATCTATGTCGTAGACTCGGCCGATCATGCCCGACTGCCTGTGGCAAAACAGCTGCTTCATCAACTGATCCAGAACAACTCCACCCTGCCGGTGGTGGTTCTGGCCAACAAGCAGGTAAGAGTTCCCTGCTGCTAGCTGAGCTTGGGCTGGCAGCCGCTCTGAAAACAGCAACAAAGCCTTTCAAAGGAGGCTTCGTGCCTTTAAGGGGGCCACGTGGCTGGGACCTGGGGGTCTTTCTGGGACACCTGTTGACCGCAAAAGAAAATAATCTGAGGTTGAGTTTTGGATCTGCAAGATGCAGGTCCTGCACTTGCAGATGGTGCAATCAGAGCTGTGGGTGGAAGTAATGGTGGAAACTGCTGTAGAGTTGCAAGGTTTGATAGCTGCAAGGGAGACCACAGTTAGACCTGGAGTTAGGTTTCTGTTCTGAATGTCTGTCTAGGAGTAGCACTTCACCTAGCAGCAGCTGAAAAGTGAAGCACCCTTGTTTGCCTTCAGATTCTCCGGTTGGTTGCTCCTAAGGCTGCTGCTGAAGCCTGAGAGAAGAGCAGCTTTCCTCACAAGGCAGTGCTTTCTGCTAAGATCTTTGTGAAAGTGTCAGTGGCTGGTGCTGTACCTGGAATAGAGTTGTGCCTGTGGTATGGTCAGATGACGGAACAGCCCAGGGTTTTTAAGCCCAGATTTTCTTTTGAGGGCTGTGTGCTCGGTTTGCTCTACGTTTTTACCTTCTAAATTTCTAGTAACTTAGACATGTTACTGGTGGTCCTTTGTGTCACCCTTGAGCGCAAACGCAGGCTTTGGCTTCATCAAACGCAAATGCTATTATTCTCTAGGTCCCAGAGTCAGAAACACTGGTGGCTGAGAAGGTGTGCAGGGAATGACTGTTGTACGTTTGCCCTCTTCTTGTAACTCTGTGCTGGGCGCCTGGGGTCTTGGGCCAGCAAGACTTTTGTCTGCCTTGTACAGCTAGTCTAACATTATTATCAGAAACACTGGGATTACTAGAAACAGAACTGTACCCTTGTTTCTTTGGGAAGAAATTAGGTTAAGTATAAACATTTTTTTTTTTCCGAAAGCATTTTAGGGCATGGGAACTTGATCTCATAGAAAGTATGTAAGAATGGTACCCCCAGAACCTTTTGAGACCCTTCCCCTCCCTGGACAAAGGCAGTGGCTCAAAGCAGGAATGGTGCTGCCACCTCATGCAACTAACAGGCTTGTTTTGTTTTTGTGTATCAGGACCTCGAAGGCGCATATTGCATCACCGATATCCACGATGCTCTGGCACTGTCTGATATTGGGGACGAGAGGAAGCTGTTCTTGATTGGTACCCACGTGGCAGAGGATGGCTCCGAGATCTCCTCCAGCATGAAGGATGCCAAGGAGCTGATAGCACAGCTGGTTTTGGAAACACAGTGACAGCTCTTTTCCTACAATGTGGTATCTGCAGCTGAGGGAGATGTGTTGTTAGCGTATGGTCAGTTTGCCACGTGACAACTGAAACGTGCAAATACCTTTTCCTTGTGGGTGTGGAATTCCTCTGAAAATGATGTCTAGTTGGTAAGAAAACCTAATTTGTAGTGGTTTGAAAATACATTTGAAAAGTAGTCTATTTTTTAGCGTATTTGTAGGGGAAAGTTAGTCTCCTGGACAGCAGAGTTAAGGGGATATATAGCTTAGGTGGGCTGAGATGGCTTCTTGCCAGGTGGGAATCGAGCATTGACTTCAGTGGAGCAAAGTTGTATCCAGTGAATTTAACCTGGCTTGATGTCTCAGGCTTAAATTGAAATATGTTTACTTCACAGGTTTTACAGAACCCTGTTCACAGTGTTGTTCTGTTAAAAATGAGACCTCACTTCTTGACAGTGTCAGAAATTTAAAGTGCTGCGGCTGGTATTTTCGGCCGTGACAATTTTTGTTGTTGCCGTATTGGAGCTGGCTTTTAAGGGAGCGGCAAATTAGTGATCTCTGGAAGTTGGGTTGGTTACTGCTTCTTTAGTGGGTAAGAACAAGAAAATGAAAGCAGGAAGACATTAGGTGTTTCTTTGCCTCCAGGGAAAAAACAAAGCAGTGTAATTTAAGGTAGTGACTGGAAGCATTTAAGTTGAATTGGCACCAAAGGTGGGAGACTCCTCCATCGGGCTGAGCGGCTTGTTCTGGTTTAGTCCAGGCTGTCCTCGAGCAAGCAGTCGTACGCGTGAAAAAGCTGTTGTTTTTGGGAAGCGATGTCTGTTAGCGCGGCAGGCGAGGATGCTGAGTTGCTGACGGGTGCCGCTCTCCCAGCGTCCTCGTAGTTCCACTCCAAGAACGTGTGATCCCGGAGCCGTTCCCTCAAGGACCTGTTTTGCAACCGCATGTACTGTACCGAGGGTTTTATAGTTTCGTCCTTCGGGTGCATAAAGCAGAAAATTTGTACCCTAAGCGGTGGTCCGGCCTTCATTTACGCCAACGCGGAGCCCGCCGGAGAACCGGAGGCCGGAGGAGCCGCCGGTTCCCGGCCCGGCCCGGCGGGGCGGGGCTGCGGGCGCCGCCGTTGCCGTGGCGACGGGAGCGCGCGCCATGGCGGCGGCCGGGCCGCGCGCCGGTGGGTGGGGACGGGGAGGGGCGCGGCGCGGAGGGGGGCGGGGGCGGCCGCGGCGGGGGATGCCGGGGCCCGCGGCCGTCGGCGGGGGCAGCCCGTCCCTCCCTCCCGCTCCGGCGGCGGCTCCCCGGTGCCCCGGCGGGGCTCGGGGGCTTCGGCTGGCGGGCCGGCAGGCCCCTGGCGCCAGATGTGGGAGTGCCCGCCGGGCCGAGCGGCGCCAGCCCCTTGCGGGGCCGTTGCCGCTCATGGGGGCACGGGGCTCCCCGAAATGGCGCCCGCAGGTCAGCAGCGGCCGCCGGTGCTCGTCCCAGGCGGCGGCGGCGGAGGATGCTGGTGAGGGGAGGTGGTGCCGGGGGTGCTCTGTCCCGCAGGCTCAGGGGCTGCCAGCGCCCGGCGGTGGATGCGGAGCCCCTCACGGCGTGCCGGTGCATCGCTGTGCCGCGGCACCGGGAAAAACGGTGCAGATAACTGCCAGGCAGTCGTACCCTAAGGAGATGCACAAGCTTCACACGCCTTGTGACTGTCTCGCCCTGAAGAGCGGGCAGCCCAGGCTGCAGGTGTTGCCCAGCTTTAAATTCACCTCTTCTTGCCTTTGCAGTTTCTCGTTCCTTGCCTGCCCGCTCACGCGACAGGTAAGAAACCCTCCTGGCCCCGGCCTGCTGCGTGGGTGTCCACGCCGTGCCCCACCTCTCTTGGGGTCGGGGACTTACGCTGAGCGGCGAGTCGATACCACAGCGGGTGACACTGTGATAAACACACAGAGAAAATGATGCCGGGTTTTGCCCTTCCCCCTGCTTCTCATGACAAGCAACGTCTGTCCGTGACCCTTTGCTTTACAAGGAATTGATCTCAAAGGGAGTT
Organism: Harpia harpyja; assembly: GCF_026419915.1. Taxonomy (NCBI): domain Eukaryota; kingdom Metazoa; phylum Chordata; class Aves; order Accipitriformes; family Accipitridae; genus Harpia; species Harpia harpyja. The sequence continues at coordinate 39,319,940 of NC_068941.1, forward strand.
GACCCCCCCCTTAAGCGATGAGTCTGTGTGAGCTCAGGCAGCGGAGGGGAGGCGTTCCTTCGGCTAGCTGCAGCGAGGCCTCTTTTTCCCCACTGGGACCAAACGGCAAAGGCTCTCCCAGGACTGTCCCCTTGTCAGTGAGGTGGCCTAACTCTTTCAAGTTGCAGATCTGCTGCAGATGCGTCCTGTGTGGGGATGCCGGTCTGTCTGTAGCTTTTGCCATCATAAAAGAGTAGAAGGTCATCTTTTTTTTTTTGTAATTGGGGGAAAAAAAAAAACAACTTCACGATTGTCAAGTGAGTTGAGGGACCTGATTTGGAGATATGTGTGACTCGTCCCTTGGCTGGGTCATGACACAAGGTTTGCACAGCAGCGTCCAAGCCAGTGATGTGGGGCACTAGGGCCACGTGTGCTCTGTGCTAGGTTTGGCTGTGGCTACGCCGTGGATCTGTGCCAGCAGTAGAGGAAAAGCGACGAGCCTGCCTGTAGAGAGAGGCTGCCAGCTCTGCGGCGCAGCTAGGCTGGGGGGGACCTCCGCATGGTAATCCTTCACCCCCTCGCATCTTTGCGAGGAAAAGCCTCTGGGGAGCCACTTGGGAATGAACAACTGAAACTGCTTTTTGGCTCCTGAAATGATGGCTGCCTTCCTGAGCGTGTCCCATCTTGAACTGGCGGCAGGGGGCCAAAGTCCTACAGGCAGTTCCCTCTGCGGGACCTCAGTGGGAGCTGTGTTTGCAGTGTTGTGACCAGCGGTTGGGCGTGATGGGGAGATAACATCAGCGGGCATCTCTCGGGGAGCATGTGGTGAGGATGCTCTAACAGCAGCCTGCCATTGCAATGGTCTCTGTGGCGCTGAGCTCTCTGGCAAGTGTTTTCTGGGGCTCAGCATCTCACTAGAGGTATTGGCCCCATCAGAGAAACCACAGGTGTGTCCCCAAAGCACAGACCGTTTTATGTCAGCAAACATTTCTATGGGTGTCCCTGCTCCTCTCTAGGGCTATGATGCCCTATTGCCGGGTGATACTAGGCAGGGAAGCAATGCCCCAGGCTTTCACCTTCTGTGCTTTTCCATGGTGGGGCACTTCCACAGCTGCCCGCATCGTGTGGTTGTTCCCCAGCTGGCTGGGGGCAGGCACCTGCAGCCCTAGTGGGTGGATGCGGGCTTGGTCTGCGACACCAGGGAATTCTGCAACGCACTTGTGGCATTGGCATCATCTCATCCTTCTCTTTGTACCCAGGCTCACAAAACACAAGTGCTTCCCAGCCACTGGGATTTCAGGCCTGGGACGCTTGAGAAGAGGAGCAGACAGCTATATCTGATCTTCCTGAAAGGTTTTGGTCTGATGAATATTCAGTAAAAACATTTTCAGTGCTGCTCCTAGGGCACAGACCATGTATATTCCTGTGTCTCCGTAGTGTCTAAGACCTTTGTGCTAAATGGACTGAAATAAAATGATAAAAAACCATGTCTTCATCTGTGCTCCTAAAGCCATGTGGGAACAGTGCTGTCTCCATGGTGCCTTTTAGTAAACCACAAGAGTGTTGATAACAGGTGTTTCTGTTCATCTGGGCTCCTGTAGGCTGGGAGATCATCCATCTTCTACCTTCTGGGGTTATGTGGCATGTTATTAACCAGAAAAGTATCTTCCCCCTCTCTCTGCCATGTCCCAAAGGGACCCTGCAGTGAGGGCAGAATTGCAAATTTGTGTCTCTCTGTCCTGGTTTCAGCTGGGATAGAGTTAACTGTCTTCCTAGTAGCTGGTACAGTGCTATGTTTTGAGTTCAGTATGCGAAGAATGTTGATAACACTGATGTCTTCAGTTGTTGCTCAGTAGTGTTTAGACTAATGTCAAGGATTTTTCAGCTTCTCATGCCCAGCCAGCGAGAAAGCTGGAGGGGCACAAGAAGTTGGCACAGGACACAGCCAGGGCACCTGACCCAAACTGGCCAACGGTGTATTCTATACCATGTGACGTCCCATCCAGTATAGGAACGGGGAAGTGGGGGCAGGGATATCGCCGCTCGGGGGGACTGGCTGGGTGTCGGTCGGCGGGTGGTGAGCAATTGCACTGCGTATCATTTGTACATTCCAATCCTTTCATTATTGCTGTTGTCATTTTATTAGTGTTATCATTACCATTATTAGCTTCTTCTTTTCTGTTCTATTAAACCGTTCTTATCTCAACCCACGGGTTTTGCTTCTTTTCCCGATTTTCTCCCCCATCCCACTGGGTGGGGGGGAGTGAGTGAGCGGCTGCGTGGTGTTTAGTTGCTGGCTGGGGTTAAACCACGACACTCTGCAATCCAAGAGAGAGCACAAAAATCCATGGGCTGGTGAATTCACCAGATTAAATGGATGGAAAGTAACTTGGAGAGACAGAGATCCCTTAAATGCACTCTCGCAAGGGATGGAGTCAAAGGCACGGGTGGTGGAGAGTGTGTTATATGGCTTTGAGTACAGCAGTAGCTTCTTTACGCTTTGTTGGTTTAACTGTATGTTTAATGGCATGTTTGTCCTTTTCTGCAATTTTGACAGGATACGAGAACTTGCAGAACCCAAGAAAGCAGCTTGTACAAATGATCCCAGGTAAGGAGGCACCCAGACAGCGCTGGATCGAGGGCTGGGGACTGATGGGGCCTCAGCCAGTGCAGAGCCTTTGCCTTTGTCTTGCTACTGCTTTCCTCTCAAGAGCAGAAGTGGCTCCAAAAAAACAGATTGAGATGTTCAGTGCGTGAGGGGCTCTCTTCAATTTGCTCTTTCTTGTTTTCAGTCCAAAACCTGGGCTTGACGTGAGTCTTGCCTGAGCTGCCCCACTGAGATGTTGTGGGGTAGGATGGTGCTGTGCTGCAAGGAGACCAGACCTCATTGGAGCCACAGGCTGCTGTATCCTGGAGGACGCAGTCCAGCTTTAGGAACAGAGTTGCTGTCTGCGTTGCACGGTCAACCTATGGCTTGACAAGCCAGGGCAACAGTCTCTTGATAACGTCTCTTCTCCATTGTCTGGATAGGAGTCGCTGTGCTTGAAAAAGGCTCCACAAACCCATCGCCCTGCTGTTCCCTGTCCTGACTACCCTGGTACCCTCTCCCACTATGGCCTCTCTCACAATGGGGGATGAGCAACTCCAAATTTGCCCTGGGCACAGGAGAGTAACCACTAACGTGCTGCAAAACCGCACCCACTTTCCATGGCACACCCTGACTGTAACATTATTATTATTTTTACTGTCATACCTGTGGTATGGTTAGGTGGTAATGGTGAGGCAAGAAAAATGCAATCGTGAAACTCCCCCAGGGGTTTCAGAGATTTAGTGAAATGACCCTTTCTGCACATCCACTGGGAACTGTACAACCAGACTCATCACTTGAAGGCTCTTTTCTTTTTGAGTTGACAGCAACCACCTGGACAGCGTTAGGAAATTCCATACCAGAGAAGGTGAGGGCTTAGGGCATGGCAGCAGCACTTTACAGCTGTGGGGAGCCGTAGGGACCGTGTGCGTGTCCCATCCTAGGCAGGGAAGGATAACCCCAGCAAACACATTTCACACTTGTGCATGTTTCTAAAATTTCACGCCCTTGCTGTTCTTCCTAGGCTCGTGTGGGGAAACCAAGAGACAATCTGGACCCTCTCGTGGCGTGCTGTGACAGCTCAACCATCCCCAAGAACAGTGGCACTGGCCAAGCCCAAGCAAGATTTTGGCAAGAACCAGTGCAGGTCAGTGATGTGGTAGCACATCCTAGGGAAGGAGGCAGCTCAGAGGTGCTATCTAATCAGGGGGATGTGCTGGCTCCCAGGGGAAGGGGAGATGCTATCTCATCTCCTGCCACTGCTGCACCACAGGACGCTCCACGCCACTGAGACCCACCAGGCTGTACTGGTGCTTGGAACAGGGGCTGTCTGTAGCAGGGAAGAAAGTGCTATGGGAACATAGTTGCCCTGACTGCTTGACTTCTAAAGTGAGGAGTAACTGGGGGGTGCTAACTTTTGGTGCCCTTTTATTTCCTCACACTCACTTCCTGGCTGTGGGAAGGGCTTCTGCAACATGTGGTGGTTGCTGGTCTGATTAGAGCTCTGGGTTTGGATCAGCTGCCGTAGGAGCCAGCCTTGATCTCACCTTGGTCTCAGTCTCCAAGCACATGGGAGCATGTTCCTCTGCTGTAACAAAAAGAAACCCAAACCAAAACCACAACCAACAGCTCTGCTTTGGCTTGGAAGCAGAGACATCATGTGCATGCATGCATGCCTTGATGGAAACATTTATGTGTCACACCTGTGTGTACAGAGGGACTGTCTGTCCCTAGAGTGTTCCCTGTCTGTATTGGGGCTGATGCAGCCCAGCAAGGCACCTGGACACAATCGGTGATCCCTTGCATCCTCTTGGAGCCTGGCCTAAATCTTGAGGTTAAAGGTTAGGAAGTGCTATGAACAGAGAGATCTTGCAGCATCCTGCTGGCTGGAAGGAATCCAGGTCTTTTGCCTTGAGTTAAACCTCTGCTGTCACTGCATGGTGAAAAACTAGTCCATGTTTGGGAATAGGAGTGAGAAATGGTGTAAAAACTGTAAACTTCAGTGGTGCTGGGTGATGCCACGTTACTTGAAGCAACTCATCTGTAGCTCTGTTGGAGGGGATGAAGCTCTTTTGGAGACAGAATGGTGATTGCTAGTCTGTAAGAAGTCCTAGCAATGAGAATGGAGATGAAACCGTGTTGCGCTCCTGGCTTTGCTCTACCTGGAGGAATGTCAAGACATGCCTGTCTGTAGTTTTCCCTCCTCTGCCACTGTCATCAGTTCAGGGGCTCTTATCCTCCTGAGAGCTTCTGCCTCTGACTAACGGTGTCTGTCTGACAGCCCTTCCTGCCTTTCTGCTCACCTTCTCCCTGGTGATGACAGGCATCTTCCAACAGTAGTGGCTGATGGAAAGCTGGATGAGCATGCACTAGGCAAGCCTGGGGAGATCCCAAGATGAAAAGAGCTGCAAGAGCACAAGGTGCTATTAAGCCATTGCAACAAAGAGCTTTCTAAATTGGCAGAGCTTAACAACAGAGGTGCTGCCAGGTTTGTGTTGTGGAGTGGCTTCTTGAAATGGTCCAGGGAAAGGCCTAGACTTTGAAAGCAATGCACTGAGGGTGCTGGAAAGAGGACTCTGCATATGCAAACAGCATTTGCCTTTAAAGTCAGGAAATCTCAAGTGTAAATGCCCATTTGTTCATGGCTTTTCCATGTGCACCGGTGCCAACTTTTGTACATGCAGCAGGCACAGATGTTTAACCAGACTTAGGATACCATCTGCCAGGATCATGTTCTCTGTCAGTTGCCTTTTACTAACTCTTCTGTGTTGTTCCTCAAGATCTCTCTTCTTGTACAGCTGTGGACGGGAATCAACAATCTGGGAGCGTCCCCTGCTAGTGGATTTTGGCTTCCCTTCTGATCAGCTGCTGAAGTTGTCTGAACCAAAAAAATATGAGGCTGCTTACCTGCAGCAAAGGTGAGAGGCCAGAAAGCCTGTAGGGTGCTATAGGGAGGCCCTTGGGTCTTGTAGCATCAGTGCAGCTTCAAAGTAATAATACAGAAACAGAAGATGGGTGTAACAGAGGGCAAAATGCAGAGCAGGAACTATGCTGAGATTAGGACCTCTGGACTCTTTCATGGGCTGAGTGTGTTCTACACTGGAAACGGCCGGAAGACAAAGCTGCCTTCTACTGCAGCAAGCATGAGGCTTAAACATCCCAGCTGCAGCCTGGTTCAACCTGTGTGGAGGAATATCTGCGAGTGGTGGTTCCATGACTCTCTGCTTCCAGACCTCGCCAGTCCCCTGAGTGGCCCATATCACCAGCTGCACTGAGCTACAAGGCCTCCCCACGGATCCTGGAGCTTGCCCGACCAAAGGCGCTGCACCCAGAGTTCCTGCTGGCCAGAGAGGTGAGGAGGTGGTTGAGTGAGATTTGGAGGGGACAGTGATGCAGCAAACTGTCCTGAGTTTTCGCACCCTGTGTCCTGCCCTGGGATGTGCCCAGTGTGTGCTATGGAGGGGAGAAGCTGTCTGGTTCTGCTGCGATTTGTGATACTGAGAGAAACTGCCTTTTCGGAGTGAGATGTGGTCTTTGAAAATCTCCTTGCTGAGAGACAGAAAACAGCCAGGCCGGAGCAGCCTAGAATAGCAGGAGAGCCAAGGGAGGCATCCCCTGATCAAGCAGCCTGGGAAAGTGGAGAAACCTGATGGGAATGGCCTGTTTAGCTCCTAGGGAGTACAGTTGTGTTTGTAGTTGGGCAGCTGTGCTCCTCACTGTGTATATAGGGGGCATGAGCCTGCAAGCACTATGTATATTTTATCAGTGTTTTACCAGAAGCCTTATTTAGAGACCTATTTCTGAACTTGCTCCTTTTAGGCGGGTCATTGCTTTGGCAGGGGTGAAGGGGCTTGGGGCAATCTCAGATTACACTCATTTCCATGGCAAAGGCTAGGTTTTCTGGCTGCAGTCTGGGCTGGGAAATAAGGGAGGCTGTGCTGGAGCAGGCCTTGGCATCAGTAACCCTATGAAAAATAGGGGAAGAAGTCCTGTCCTGGAGCAGTAATCACTTTTGCTGTAGGAATGCAGTTAACTGCACCAGCACTTTTACCCTGAAATCTAAGTGTCTATCCTTAGCAGGGAAATTATTTGATTCAGACAGGAAGATGAGTATGAAAAACATTACTCTGGAAGAAATTTCTCTGCATGTTTACCTGGCTACACAGGCTCTCATTACAGGCATTTATCTGACATACAAATCCCAATAGCGCCAAAATTACCTTATAGTTCAGGTGAAAGAAATGTAGTGGGTGCTGGGAAAGTAAGTGTGCTCCTTCTTGTGAGCATGTCTGCAGAGGAAGGGTGCTGGGTGCACACCCCTTTGGAGAGGGAGTGTGTCCCTGTGGGCTGCTGTGGACGAGCTGTGTCCGCACATCCCTCCCCCATTCTGAACCCATGCAGGTGCCAACAAAGGTTACAAATGCTGCAGCCTTGGCCAGAGCATCCTCGCGGTTACAGCGTCTCGCAGAGCCCCGGGTCAGGAAGGTGACCTGTTGCTATGAGCGCAGCTTTCCTGAATCTGTCATTCGTCCGGTAAGGCAGCATCACCCGGCACCGTGCGTGACAGGGACGCTGGGCAGCGGGGAAGGCATGGGTGATCAGTCGCTGGTGGCTCTCTTCCTGGCAGCCCTGGATGTGCTGCTGTCTGTGGGGCTGACGTAGCTGCTTCCTGGGCTGGAGAGCAGGACTCGTCCTCCATCCAGAGCATGAACTGACTCCCAGCAGATATCCCCAGAGAAGGGCAGACCTGTGCCTAGCCTGCACTTGTGGGGACGGGCAAGTGTGTAATTGGGATCTCCAGTGCTGGGGGATGGGTTGGACAAAGGGCTATGAGTAAGACGGGGCTGGAGGGCAGGTTTTAGGACTGGCCAGGCAGTGATTTCTCCTTCCACAGCTTGTCTGATGCTAGACACAGCTGTGGACAGGATCGTGTCCCATCTGCGTGTGGTCAGCGGCTGTGAACCTGGGTACACTGAGTTGCTGGTTGGTCACCCTTGAATGCCAGGGGCACCTGTAAGGACCTTTCTCCCCATTCTTCCACAGGTTTCCAAGTTGGCTCAGGAAGCAATTGCAAGCCCTCGGACCCTGGAGCTGGCTAGGGCAAAAAGATTGCATCCTGACTACGTGCCCCTGCAGGATGCTGAGTGGCCAGTGACGAAGGCTGCAAAGCGCACGGTGGCCACGCCAAGGCTTGTGGAACTGGCCCAGCCCTGCAGAAGGTAGGTGCTGCTTTCCTGCCATGGGGAAATATCAGCTGTCAGCCTGTTTTGTGCAGACCGTGGTACCTTGTTGATTTGGGTTTGGCCAGTGTGATTAAGCCACTGCTCTTCCACTTCCAAAATACATGGATTTTATATGACTGGATGTGCTAATGCTACAGGGATTGTGGTTTAAAAAGCATTTTTGAGGTGGAAGGAGAATCAAAAGAGAAGAAATAGGACCTTTCCAATTCCAATAGGAATTACTGGTTGGGACTTCTTAATTATTAATTGCAATTATAAAAAGCAACCAGCTGACACATGGCACAGTGTAGCACATGGACGTTGCCCGGTGTGATGCAGCTGGCCTCAGCCTGGACTGCAGGAAATGTTGGGTAGGATATTTCACGGAGGATGAGGGAATGCCTGGCTGTAGTGGCTGTGACAGCTTCGGTGAGAGATGGGGCATCCCCTCTCACTACTGTCTCGGTGACGGCAGCAGAGGCATGACTGCTTTTGTCCCCCCTTGACAGGGAAGGGCAGGGCTCAGGTGGAGGTGTGTCAGCTGACAGGCAGATTTGAGAGCTGGCCCTGCTCCAGTCGGAATTGACCGGCTCTGTCCTTGCTCCCCCAGGCCTCCTATGGGCTCAGCTCAATTCAACCCAGACGCGTTCACAGTGAAGGAGACTGCTAAGAAGGCAACTTGTTCTGCTCAGATCCAAGAACTGGCTCGCCCGATTAAGCGCTGAGCTCCCTCAGAAACACAGCCCGCTGCTCGTGCCAGCTGCCCCCATCACCCCGTGGAACATCACCCTCTTTGGGCTGTGCTGTGGCTGGAAAACCTCCTTGAACACCGTGCAGAGGCAGCACCCAGGAGGAACACTTCCTTACGAGCAGCCACTTTTACTGGGCTTATCTGGGGACTTAAATAAAATGGTCATTCCTTAAGAACAAAATAGTCACTGGGGGAAACGAGCAGAATTTGACCTAATGTGGGAAGCCTCTCTCCCTAGGCTGGGTTATGTCTGGAGCTTATCACTCTTGTTTTTTTGCTGCAATAGTTAAAGAAGTAATGAAACAGCTGCTGGGGGAAGCCAGCACAGGAACTGTTCTTTCACGTAAAGAAGTGTGGCAAACCGAAGCTGACGGCGCACAGTAGGTTGATGCAACAGAACTCCTGACCTTTGGTTTCAAAATTTTTGCTAAAGTTTAGAGGGCTTCTTAGTGGCACTCAAAGTTTTATGCTTATGACAGAAGTAGAAACACAAAAGGCTGCAAAATTCCAGATCCAGGGCTGGATTTGTTAAGGTGCAAAGCTTTAGTACAGACTTAGGAAATGCTGGGGTGGCATGTGCATTGAGTTGGCTTGGATTTGGGGCCTGTTTTCTCAAATGCCTGGAGAATGGGAAGATCCAGCCTTTTGCTTTGCATGCATCTTTGATACAAGTTACACAGGTGGGTTAAATCTGTGCGGTTCAGATACTCAGTTTTGTGACCCTGGGCAAAATAATGGAGCTCTGCATTGGGATCTTTGGAGCCTAACTGAAAAAAGCGGAGTTTTCCTCAGTGTAAGGGAGAAGGCACATTGCAAAGACTAAGAAGAAAACAGATACCAGTGCCAGACTCTGCAGAATAAACTCTGAGCCCCAGTTGGGTCTGAGGGTGAGTCAGTTTGGCAGCTGGACTGCAGGGGAACAACACAGCCTGTGTGGGAACTGCACAGGGAGATTGCTTTTATCTGTTTCCTGCAGGTTCAGTGTGCTTTGCCCTGGCAGCCCAACCACTGGCGATGGGCTGGAGATACTGAGGCAAGAGAGATCCTCTCCAGCAAGGGACAAAAGCCATAAATGAAAGCATGTGGCAGTTTTGGTGCCAGTGTATCTTCTTCCCTCTGTTAGGCTGATTCTCCTTCTAAAGGAGTAGAGGCAGGTGACCACAAACCACGACAGGATCCACCAATTGATTCAATAATCCACTAAGCAGAGGATTTTTGAACCCTTTTGAACAAGGTAAGGTCACTGGGCAATGGTGCTCGTTATTTTTTAGCCCATGCGTTGCCCTGTACCAGGATGGATGAGAGTTTGGGCTTTGTGCCAGAGCCCCAGCGCAACTACATCCCTCAGGCTTGAGAATAGCCAGAAGAAGGCTGGGGTTTGCCCCCCCCCCGCAGGTGAACCCCAGCACCCCCAGCCTCTGCCACCTCGGGGCTTGGGGTGTGTGTGGGGCTGTGTGGGCTGCCATGGATGGACCCATGGGTGCCCTAGAAGAGGAGGTTGCCCATGTCTGCGGGCTATCCCTGTGGCAAGAGGGAAAACTCACGGTGCCCACTGAGGCTGCCTTGGAGAAGTGTTGCGTTCTCTCAGGAAAGAGTCTGCCTCCTGCCATTGGGGCAGGGAGAACAAGTAGGGACATGTATTGGCTTTGTGTGGCAAGGTTTTGGTAGCGGGGGGCGCTTACAGGGGTGGCTTCTGTAAGAAGCTGCTGGAAGCTTCCCCTGTGTTCGAGAGAGAGCCCATACCAGCCGGCTCTAAGACGGACCCGCCGCCGGCCAAGGCTGAGCCAATCAGCGATAGTGGTAACGCCTCTGTGATAACATTTTTAAGAAGGAAAAAAAAGTTGGGACAGACGGTAAATGGCAGCCGGAGAGAGGAGTGAGAACATGTAAGAGAAACAACACTGCGGACACCAAGGTCAGTGAAGAAGGAGGGGGAGGAGATGCTCCAGGCGCCGGAGCAGAGATTCCCCTGCAGCCCGTGGTGAAGACCATGGTGAGGCAGGCTGTCCCCCTGCAGTCCATGGAGGTCCACGGTGGAGCAGATATCCACCTGCAGCCCGTGGAAGACCCCACACCGGAGCAGGTGGGTTCCCGAAGGGGGCTGTGACCCCATGGGAACCCCGCGCTGGAGCAGGCTCCTGGCAGGACCTGCGGATCTGTGGAGAGAGGAGCCCACGGAGCAGGTTTTCTGGCAGGACTTGTGAGCCCGTGGGGGACCCACGCTGGAGCAGTCTGTGCCTGAAGGACTGCACACCGTGGAAAGGACCCATGCTGGAGCAGTTCGTGAAGAACTGCAGCCCGTGGGAAGGACCCACGTTGGAGAATTTCGTGGAGGACTGTCTCCCGTGGGTGGGGCCCCACGCTGGAGGAGGGGAAGAGTGTGATGAGTCCTCCCCCTGAGGAGGATGAAGCAGCAGAAAATAACGTGTGATGAACTGACCGTAAACCCCATCCCTGTCCCCCTGTGCCGCTGGGGGGTTGGTAGAGAATCCGGGAGTGAAGCTGTGCCCGGGAAGAAGGGAGGGGTGGAGGGAAGGTGTTCTGAGATTTGGTTTTATTTCTCATTACCCTACTCTGGTTGATTTGTAATAAATTGAGTTAATTTTCCCCAAGCTGAGTCTGTTTTGCCCGTGACGGTAATTGGTGAGTGATCTCTCCTATCCTTATCTCGACCCACAAGCTCTTTGTTATATTTTCTCTCCCCTGTCCAGCTGAGAAGGAGGGGGAGTGATAGAACGGCTTTGGTGGGCGCCTGGCATCCAGCCAGGGTCAACCCATCACAGGACATAACACAGCTCCTTTCATCAAAAAAAAAATTGTTTTTTTATTTATGCCTTGGGGAAAAAAAAAAAAGACCAGTTCTTTCCCTCTGGTGACCTTTAACAGAAATGTGAGAAATGCATTCGTGGGGGCTTGGCTTGGTCTGATTATGGTGTAGGCACTTGGTTTGCCAATATCCATAGCTGACTCGGGCATCTTGAGCTAACCAGGATCACCTGAACAACACATCTGGTTTTCCAGGTTCCCTCCTCTCTGGATGATCTGTATATTGAAGCTAGCTCACATACTTTGCCTCTGGGGATCATAAGGAAAACAAATCTTCCCCCCCCCCTTCTATGTTTGAACCTTTCATGGCAGGTTTTCTGCAAGCCTGGGACAAGGGCATGAGATTGCCTTGCCCTGTGCAGCTACTGTTAAAATGGATGGGAATCGCTAGATAGGCTATGCAGCCACCAGAAGCTGTATAAGCATATATATATAACATTTTTTTCCTGGTTATGTACACTTTAAATAAAACTTATGTTAAATAGCAGGGTATTACTTTGTATCTCAAAACCTATTGCAACAGAAGAACCTCAAGGAAACCCACTCTGAAGAGCTTCACCATCATTTACAGCAGGCATGGGGATCAGAGCAGCATCCTCTAGTCCCTGACAGACCCGCTTTCTGAGGGCAGCCCTTCAGACTTCCTCCACTCTGCCAGGCGCTGCTTGAACCATTTCTGGAGGAAAAAAAAACAAAACAGAGACTGAGTGCGCTGGGCTGAGCAAAACTTCCAAATAACCTTGCTAAAAGAGCAGATGTGATCAGCACATCGGACCAGGCGAGGGAAAGTCACAGTACTGCTGTCTTCTGGCAAGGCACTGCACTGTTCCCAGGCAGTACAGGCAGCAGGACAGCCACTTCTGACTGAACGGTCTTGTTACCTACGTGTGCACCTCTTTCATTTGTCTTGCTCGCTTCAGACCTTGACAGCATGGGTGAGTTCTCATTTTATTGCTGTGAGTCCAGGTTTTTCTTGCAAACAGGTTGAAAGATTGGCTAAGTTGCTGTTGGATGGTCTGTTTAAATGGCTGGAGCAGTGAAACGATCACTGCAGGTCCAAAAATGACAGGAATCAAAAGCTAACCTGCTTCAGAAAGCCACAACACAGTGGCTCTCAACAAATTTAAGAACAAACAGTTTTAAAAAATGAGTTAAAAATTATCTTAGTCTCCAAGGAATATGCATGGCTATGTTATTCTGTAGTAACTTAGCATCTCTAAGTCAACTCCCAGAGCTGCTGATGCCACTTCAACACAGCTGCAATTTCAAACGTTATATAAAATGCAGCTGGATAAAGCCACACTACCTCCATAAGAAGAGAGATATAACTCATGTGTGCCGGAAGCACAGCTCAGCTTTTTGTTTGGAAATGTGCCTGTGATTTGCTTTGTTGCTGCTCATTTTGTTGCTATGTTTGTTCATGGCTATTTTTGAAGCTATTGTGGTCTGTAACGATACAACCACGGTGCTCTTGCACTAGCACTGCCTTGGACCACATCCAGTCAGATGATTGCCTGCCTAGCCTCCTCCCAAAAATTTCACTTCCTGTCCTAAACCATCATCTCCTGTTGACTCAGTACCCCTTTGCATCTAATTTTTACTAAATTTTTTATTAAAATGGTTGCTATATCTAGCCGATAAAACACTCCAGATGTCAGGAGCAATGATTCTCTGTGTCGTACGCAATGCAGGCACTTTGCAGCTCACCATCCCAGTCTCCATCCTGTCCCTAACATGACCTTCATCTCCAGATCTCTAGAAGCACCCTTGACTTATGGAAAAATATGGTTATCAGGGAAGATTTTAAGACATCTCCAGAGGTGTACTGGGCATATATGGCCTGTGTTTACAACTTGCTTTAGAAAAAAAAAATAAAGCAGTGCGATTTCTGAGGAGGAAAAGGTATTTCAGGGGTACTGCCTCCTTGCTGCCTCAAACAAGCAGTGGTACCTGGCCTATCACCAAAGCACAGCAGAGGAGGGGTCTCCTTTCCCACTCCAGCCAAGGACTATCAGTGCAATGGATGTTACACCAGCATCCTTCCCTGGGACAGGCTACCTGCTGGCATTGCCTGCTCAGCTCTCGTATCCCTTTGGCTTTGCCCAGGGAGAACCAGGCTTGGCAGCTCTCTGCAAAATGCTGCTAACTTTTCAGAGGGCTGGATTTCATTTCTATACCCATCAATGCTGCTATGGGTCTAGTAGATTATAAAACACTTGCATCAAAAACGGCTGCACTGCATCCTGAATGAATTGGGAAGGAACTGTTTGCTTCTGAAGCCCAGGGTAGCCTGCAGGTAGCCAGATGGAGCACAGGGCTCAGTGGAAGTCCCAGCCTGTCCCTGTGGAGGGACATTTGGAGGCCTCTGTGTCTCCTGGAGAGGCTGACAGACTTGCCTGACATTTGGGCTTAGGGCTGCTGAAGTAGCTAATTGCAGTGAGGGGGAGTGCACACAGCCTGAGCATGTCCCACAGCACATCCTGCAGGAGTTGCAACTACCCCGTATCTGTTTTAAAATGACTGTAGTTTCTTCAGACCATAAAGCCAGCAATGGTTTGGGCACCTGACACTATCAAAAATGGGTTGGAAGGAAAGGACAGCATGCACCGGTTGTATGTTCAGGGCTCCACAGCCAGCCAGTGACCTTCGGGGTGTGCCCTTGGTCTGGCTGCGGGAAGCACCAGCCTGGTCTCCAAGTCCAGGCTGGGGATGGGGCTCTCGGGCAAGGCGGGGGCACAAGGATCCCAGTGGGGCACTGGGCTGCTGTGTGGGAGGCCATGGCTGTGGGATGAAGGGGCTGCGATTACAGGGGAAGGGGCTTTGGGGATGCAGGGGCAGGAACATGTGGGGTGCAGGGAGGTGCAGTGGTGCAGTGGAGTTCTGTGGGTGCAGTGTGGGGTTAGGGGTGCACTAGGGGTTGCAGAGGTGCAAAGGAGACTTGTGGGTGCAGTGTGGGATGCAGAGAGTGCAAGTAGGGAGCCTATGGGGCACCAAGGGGTGCAGGGGGTGCAGTAGGAAGCATGTGGGGGGACAGAAGAGTGCAGGGGGTATGATAGAGAGCCGGGGACAGGACAGGCAGGAGATGTGGGGAGGGTGTGTGGGGCACAGAGGCATGCAGGGGGAGCAGGGCTGGTGCCAAGGTGGGGGTGATGGGTGCACACTCACCAGGGTCTGCTCCTCGGAGAGCCCGGTCTCGGCCGCGATGAGGCACAGCGTGGTGGGGTCAGGATGCTTGTTCACCTTGCAGAAGTTGTACTCCAGGATCTCCAGCTGCTCCTCAGTGGGAGTCACTGGCTTCTCCGTGGCCATCTCCTCTTGGGGTAGGGCTATGGGGCCAGGCACTGTGGAGACAGGCCAGCGTCATTGCCCAAGCTGGGAGTGGCCAGTGGGGCCACACTTGCTGAGCCCCAGATTTGCCATCCCCATCCCCAGCAGCTCCCCCCTCCCCAGTGGCCTCTGGCCGTGGCAGGCCACAACTTTCTTCCCAAAGGCATGCCGGGGAGCTCAGCCAGGAGCCCCAGCCCCCCAGCAACTCCTGCCTCAGTTTCCCCACTGTGGCAACCGGGCACCAACGGCGCCCAGCTGAGCTGTCTCACCATCCTTAGCTGGCAGGACACTGCAGCCTGTCCTCTGCTCAGCACTCCCCTGGTGCTGTATTTATAGCCAGTGTGACTCCCGTGGGGACGATTCCTGTTTACAGCCGTATTTAGGCCTGGGCGTCACTTGGGAGTGATGTCACAGCAACGGGCATGTTGAGGGGGTTAATTTAAAGACATGAATTAAAAAACATTATTTATCCTCTAGGTGAGGGGACAGTATCTGGCATCCAGCCTAGTGGTTTGGTTTTGTTTTTTTTTTTCCTTCTCCCAAGCGACCAGGCAAGTTTTTGCAGGGGAATCACAAACCAGAGGATGCAGTATCTTTTGGGGGCATGGGCTTGGACCCAGCAATCACCCCATCTTCCCTCCTGATCAGTGTCCTGGTCCTCTTCCTAGCAGCATGGCCAGACATCACAGAAAGCTGGCGGTGAGCAGGTGAGCTGCCTTGTGTTTCCTAATGTTTAATGTTATCTTGCATGGGCATAAACAGTTAGTCCGGTTGTTCCTGAGCATGGCTGAACTGTTTGTTTGTTTGTTTCTCAGTGTATAAGTGAAGGGTCAGTCCTCGGAGTACCGCACCCCATGCATGTCTGTTGCTCAAGCACTCACTGCCTTTGGCTGTGATCAGTGCTAGGTGCTCCCAGCAATGGCAGAAGTAAGGAACCCACATTCTTCTCCAGAGTAATGTTTGTCCCACTCGTGCTTTGCACAAACCTCTGGCAGATCTGGCACAAAAGCACATGCAAAACAAGTAAGTACACCTTGGGTAAGTCCCACACCTCTCTTCTGCAGGGCTCCAAGTTTGCTCCTGTGTGGCAGAGGGTCGAGCCTGCCAGTTCGGTCAACTGAAACAAGAGGCGTTGCCCCCACAAAGCATGCAGAAGTCCCTTGACACTGAATCATTTTGGTGTTTCCGAAACCAAGCTGTGGGGTGTTGGCGGGGGAGGAGCTGGATGCAAAAATGTGGCCTTTCTTGATCTGCTCTCCTGCTTGTCCGAGTTGCCTGTCCCGTCTCTGTCGGGCGGGCTGGTTGGTGGTTGCTGGCTCTCCAGTGCTGCCAGGAGCCCTTGGCCCACCTTGGGACTCCTCTGGGCCATCCGCTGCAGACCTGCCCTGCCGCCGCCTTGCAGTCCAGCTTCTCCTTCCCTTTGGCTCTGGGATGTAACCCAGGCACCTCCATCGTGTAGCACCCCTACTGCTTAGCTTTAAACCCAACTGCTTTCCTGGTTGACACATAACTGACCTTAACCCACTTGGTACCCTGGGGTGTACTGAATGCCCTAGGGCTCTCACTTGCTGACAGCACTGCTGGGATGAGGCTCAGGTCCAAAACTGCCTTGCAGCTTGCAGAGAGCCAGCTCTGCTATTCACGAGAGGCTGGAGAGATCCTCCTCTTTGAGCTTTACCTTGGAAAGCAAAGGTCCAACTGAGCCTTGTCTGCAGGAGGTGCTTTTACCAACAAAAGGATCCTTTGGCATTTGAGTAGGGGCTTATAAATAGACCAGAGCTGGTTGTGAAACAGCCCACTCTGCTTGAGTCACTTGGTAAATACAGATTGTAACGCAGGGGTTGCGTAAGGCCGGGGCACATCTCTGTGTGATGGAGTGCGCTGATGGACGGCATCATCCACCACCCCTGGATGGACTGGAGAAACACCATCTTTAACCCCAGGTGCTGCAAGCCGAGCTGGCCTTGTCTGCAGAGTGTTGCGGCCACAGGTGTGTGGGAGCAGCTGCCTGGGCTTTCCTGGGATCAGCTCATTTCAGAGGTGTCCATATAGGGCGGGGGCAGACAAAGTTCAGTCCCTCATGCGTGTGAGCTGGTGGGGGCCAGGTGAATGCTGCTCACCTGCCTCGGGCATTTGGAGACCTCTGGAAAAGATGCAGGGGGAGAAGGAGATCCCCTGGACTTGAGGTGCTGCTCTTCAGCACTGTGGCTGCCAGGTTCTCCATGAGGTCAAAGTGCCGATGAGGCCAAGCTCAGGCCACAAGTCCTTCCTCTCCTCCTCGATCAGCACCCCACTGAGCCACCTGCCCCTCTCCTAGAAAGCTCAGTCGCCACAGGGCCCCTCATCACCTCTGGATCATGCATCTAGCCTGGGCCACCAGCAGCAACATGTCCTGGTGGTTCATAAATCATCGTTTGCAGCCTGCTGCATTAACGTACATTAATGTGTGTGCATTGATTTGCATAGGGAACACGCGCTTCAACTTTCATGCTTCATCTGCAGGCTGTTTTTGTTTCTGATAATCTCCAGGTTCCTAAGGCGTTTCCCCGTAGGACACAGTATCTTCTGCCTGCTGGCAGCTCAGGGTGCCCCAGCATGCAGGATGTGATGCCTGATGGTTTTTCCTTGTATCCCCTCTACCCCTGCTCTGGAGGGAGAAGAGTTCCTACCTCTCAAGGCTTTGAGATGGCCTTCAGGAAAAGGTCAAAACCCTGGGGGTCCTGGAGGGCTCTGTAGGTCTCCCCACACCGCTCCACTGGGCCCTGGAGGTTTTCAGGAGCCATGTGGCCCTGTTCAGCATGTGGGACCCAGCACTTGGCACCTCATGGGTGCTAAAAATTGGGGGTACATGACAGGACTTGAGGACACCAGGAGTCCCTAAATGTCCTGACTGGCTGTTTCTGGACCATTACTCACCTACCTGCTACTTAAGTGGAGCCCTGTTTAAGCCCAGGCCTGGAGCCTGGCCTTCAGGCTGCACAGGACCTCTCCCCTGTACAGGAGAGGTGATTTTCTTGCTTACATTTATTTAAGCCTGGCAGAAATACAGAGAATCACAACTGTTTTGCTCAGCTGCTGAAAAGCACCACTGCTCACTGCTTTTTTCTGCCTAAATTTTTGCAGGCATTGGGGAAAAAACAGCTTTTTCACTGCAAAGGATGTAAACCATCTGTTCGGCTTTCAGAAAGGCTGGGGGGCTGTGGTCATCATTCAGGTCTGCGAGCAGTCCCATGCCCACTGCTGTCTCCCCTGGGCAGCACAGGGAGGAAAGTTCAGGGGCAGGCGGTTACTCACCCAGGTAGAAATGACAATGCCAGATGCACTGTCACAGTGAAACCACAGCACCGGTGACACCTGCTCTGTCCTACGCGTCAAGCTAAAGAGCCCTGGGGAATTCACGCTTGGCTCTGACTAACTGTCTTGGTTTTAGGTGGAGCAATGTGAGAGCAGCCACCAGCTGAAGCTTGCAAGGGGTTCATTGGTTGCTTGGGCTGCTGTGCGCGGCTGCAGCCAGCATGGCTCTGTAGATGGAGGCTGTGCAGGTAGCATCTGGTGCTCTTAGTGTGGCTGATGGGGCATTTAAATGCACCTCCAGGGCCATTTTGAAGTGAGCAGACAAAAGGCAATGGCTGATGGACACAAGTTGCAGCAAGAGAAAGTCTTATTAGATATTGGGGAAAAAAATCTTCATAGTATGGGGGGGTCCAGCATGGGGACAGGGACCAGATAGGTCAGGGCACCTCCATCCTTGGTGATCTCTAAAAATCAGCTGGACAAAGCCCTGCGTGACCTGACCTAGATGTGAGGTAGGACCAGTGGGGTGGCGAGAGACCTCCCTCTACAATTATACCGCCGGTGTCCTGTGGTTGCACCGAGCTCCCCAGAGACACCCTGGGGTTACTAGCAAGGCTCCCGACTCTGGCCTGAGATGGGAGAGGACATCCCTCTGTCTCCCAGCATGCCTGCCCAGCACTGCTAGTGCAGTCAGTGTTTACTACCCTGGCAGAAAGCAGCCACTTTTCCAGAAAAGACGTGATCTCTGCTTGCTCAGCTTTGCTTTTTTGAATGGCAGACACAGTAACTGGCTGGCTGTGCAGCTTTCTAATGCTGTACTGCACCCGAAGCCCCTGGAAAACTCTCTGAGCAGCAGCTCCTGCCCAGCTGACAGGGCCCCATAGCCCCTGCTGGGCTTCTTGACCCCTTCCCCAGTGCTCTCCCCACTGTCAGAGCTGGGATGCGACTGGAGGCATCTGCGTTTGGTTTTAGCTTGCAGCTATTTCCTGCCACTGTGGGGATCAAAATAGCAGTTCTCAATGCAAACGAGCCCTCCTGCCCTCCCTTGCTCTGCTGCACAGCCATGTCCTGTCCCAAGCTTTGCTCAGCCTCCTGCTGTGGGGTGGCTGTGGATAACATCAGCCAGCATGGCGCACAGGATAAGGTGGGACGGAGGCTTTAAAAATAAACCAGACCCTGCCATAAATAAGGAAAAACCACCTGTCACGCATCCTGTAAACTACTCGTTCAGCCTTCTAGAAGATAGTATCGGATGGGAACAAAGCAAAGAAGAGCACAGCAGCTGCTGAAACAGAGGCAGGTCCCCGTGGTACCCCCAGCCTGGGGTCTCTGCCTGTGTGCCCCTCTCCCTGCCCCAGGCGTGAAGCTTTCCCACCACGGCCCTGCTGGGCGCTGCTCCAACCTCCCCAGCATCAATAAGCGCTCGTCAGCTCCTCCCTCCACCCCCCCCCCCCCGCATCCCCAACTGCAAATCCACCCCAGCACCCCCAGCTCAAAGCCTGCACTTACCTGGAGCTGGCAGGGACCAGAAGTGTGTAAAAGAAGAACCCCGCAGGTCCTTGGGTGGCTGCTTAAGTATCTGCGTGTGTGTGTGACAGGCGGGGACCTGAAAAACCTGCCGCAAATCACAGGAGCTCCCGGGATCCACAGCCACTCTCTGGGCTGGTAATTCAGGTTTGGCATCCACTCTCCTTGGCAGGGCTCAACGCATGGTTGTACGCACTGCGGGGCTCTCCGGACGGGTGGCACAGGGAAGCTGTCGGGGTTCGTCCCGCCACGCTCCGGGCTGGTGGATGCCGTCCCGCGGGCCCGGGCGAGGGCTGCTGGGGCTGTTCCTGCAGGGGTACAGGAAGGGTGAAGGCAGGGTGCGGCGGAAACTGCGCTCAGCCGTTGCGCTGCGCTCCAGGCGAGCCAGCCTGCCTGCCCTTCTGGGGGTCCCGGGGTCCCCACCTCTGCCCCCTCGGCCAGGCTGCGACCGGCTCCCTTGCTGTGGGGAGCCCTGCTTTGGGCTTTGCTGATGGAGCACGGTAGCGGTCACTGCTGTGCAGGGCTGGTTTCTCATCTCGCTTTAGCCCCCTGCAAATGATTTGTCCAGGTTTAAGGTTCCTGACCCTGCTGTCGCTTTAGTCAGCCCTGTGATACTGCCAGGCTGAGTATGGGGCAGGACTGGGTCCTGGACTTGACCTGCTGCTGCAGCCCAGGTGCCCTCAGAGGCACACTGCAGGAGCCTGGCTGTGGTCAGAGCATCCTCTTCTGCCAAGGACCTATACTGTCCTCGATTCAAGTGCCCAGGATTCTGCAGCTCCCAGTGGGGTGGGCTGGAAGCGTTAGACAGCAGCTTAAAAAGAGGCATCTTGTGGGGTGGGGTGCAGTGGGGAGGAGCTGATTTTCTCTCAGCTCACAGATAGCTGGAAGGGGATGCTGGAAAATCAGAGGGGCTGGAGAAAGCGCTCATGAGAAGCTGAGTATGGGTTGCAATGGCTGAGATTATCTGCCAGAGCAAAAGGAAAACTGGCACTGGATGCAAAAAGCTGTGGAGCTGGCTGGAGTCAGGGGCAGGGAGCCCTGCCCCTGGGGAGAAGTGGCTGGACAAACCCAGGCAAGAAACCTGCCATATGTTTGGCAATGAGCCACAACTGTCCTGAAGATTGAGTGGTTTTGTAATGTGGGGGGAAACATTGGCCAAGGCAAGGGGATTGCGAAGAGATCTGCGCCAAAGGGCAGGCAGACCCGTGCCAGTTTTCCTAGCAGGATGACGTTGATCAAGCAAGACTCCTTTTGCTACAGAGATAGCCTTACTGCCTGATAAACCAAGTGGTGCTGTTCAGTGGCTGCCAGAGGAGGTTTTCGGGAGAAGGCTTGATCCTGCATGCCTTGGGCGGGCACCCGGCCAAGGGAATATGTCCTGTTTATCACTGGTGCTAAGTGACAGGAGCATGGGTAGCGATGGGTGGGGGCAAGCAGGTTGGAAGACGTGTCCGATGGGATGGCTCCAGCAGCCACGGCTGGAGGGATTCGGGTGCGTTCAAGGGGGCTGTAGCAGACCCCTGCAGCAGGACACAGCCCTGGATTTTGAACCCAGTGTGGGAGGCCTAGGCAGAGGCCCTGAATTGCATACTGCCACGTGCTTGGGGGATCTCTGGTGGGTATTGCGACTTACCTACCCCATGCCTATGCTCTGCTCTGGCACCTGCTCTTGGCCACCCTTGGAGACAGGACAGGTGGGAAGATATTCCGGCCCAGAAAGATTTTCTTATGTTTGTACGCTGTCTTTTATTTTCTTCCATGCCTGTGCCCCAAGCATTGCAAAATGTGAGTAACCTGGCCTGCGGGAACAGGATCAGCTCTTCTCTTCCCTTGTTTATTGCTGTCAACAGAGAGAAAGTCTTTAATGTGGAAAAAACCTTTTCCCTTAGCCTGTGAACCCAGCCCAGACTTGCACAGGGAGCGCTGGCAGTGACGTGTTTCAGGCTGAGACATGCCACTGAAATGGCTTCAGAGGCACTGAGAGTCCTGCAGTGACAGTGCGAAAGTCACATCACAAATCTGTCCACGTCTGGCTGGCAAATGCTGATGCTTTTCTGATCCCGAAATCTTTTAGGCCCCATTTCTCTTCCTGGGAGAGGGTCAAAGTACTGCTGGAGTTTATGCCTCACCTGGTATGAGGAGATCCTGGCCCCAGAGGATGTCCCTTTGTCAGGAGAGTTAGATTAAATAGAAACAAAGTGTGGGGTGCATCCAGGCCCATCACTGAGTTTTCCTCTCTACAGGGGAAGAAATACAGCTGTTGTGATGTGCATTTGACGATTTTGCATGATACTGTGGCATTGCAGGGAGGAGTTGGCAGCTGCAGCCTGTGTTCAGCATCCTGCTCCCCTGGACCCCTCTTGCAGAGGCCTGAGTATCATCCAGTGCTTGCACTATGGCAACATGTTGGCTGCAGTTAATTTGTGGGAGGCATTGGACGCATAGCTCATGGCCATCCTGGCTCAAATGTTGTCCCTCTAACGCTGCGTGGAGACAGGATGGAAAAAAGATGAAGAGGAGAGAGGGGAAGCAACTTGTCAAGCCATCAGGAGAGAATGGGCTATAATTCAGCTTTTGTGACTTGTTCATACTGCCTCCTTTGCAGGCATGTGTTTCTCCTGAATTTTGCCATGTTTTCCTTCCTGAAAATGAGGCTTAGTACCAGCACCTCTTGTCTGGGCATTAAGCAGAGATTTTTTTCTTTTTCTGAGTATGTGAGTTAAAAAATGTGTGCTTTCCAGAGACTCCCCCAACCCAATTGTCAGAGTGAGAGCAAAACCTTCCCTTCTCCCCCTGATCACGCCAATGCAAAGGACAACCGCAAAAGCCATCTTCTGGTTTGTTTTCCAGTGTTTTTCTCCTGATGTGCTGGGGTTTTCTGGCTACAAACCCAAAAAATGTGGCTGGAAACAAGGCTTTACAGAATTTTTTGGCTTCCATTCAGTTAGAGAAGAGTTTCCTAACCAGCCAGTACTGACTCACAGGACAACTCTTGCAGCTAATCAGATGAGATTTCTACCTGCAAAACCCACTTGCTCCAGAATAGCGTAAGAGATCAGTTGCTCTGCAGGGTGCAGCTAACAATTGCCTTTATCGAATACCCCAAAACACAAGAACCTGACTGAATCATTGATCTTTTGATCAGTTTTTCCCTGGGAGAGCAGCAACACTAGCTGCAGCCCAAGAGCCAGCAGCACACAGTGCTCACTCAGATCATGCCCCGGGCAGGGGAAAGAGGAGGAGGTGGGCACAAGTGGCTCCTTGCTGCCCTTGTTGCTGGAGCAGGGCTGCCTGCTGCCCACCCAGGCTCAGCAACTGCCTCAGCTGCACTCTCCTTCATGCATTTTCCTTTTGTTTTACTGGGCAGGGTTCAGCCTGTCTCTTCTCAGCATCAGAACTGATCCAGGCCAGACAGATACGAATCAGACGTGACTTCCAATAAGATCCCTGCCTTTTCTTTGTCCATGGGATACAGCCGTGTGGATGGAAACTGCGGTGTTTTATTGCTCCTCCAGTTGTTCCAATATTTCTCAGAGAACAGTGTCATCTCATCGGTATTTCCATGTGCAATCTCTGCCTGGGGTACAGTCTTCCTCCCTCCTCTCCCTCTTACTAACCAGATTGTTTTGAAGTGACTAAACCAGGCGCTGATACGTCCAGTTCCTTGCCAGGAGGCTTTTCAGCAGCACTGCCATTGCTTGTAGGCAGAGCGTGCCCTAGCACGCGGAGAGAGCCGGCAGGGCATCACACGTGTGAGCTGCCCGCTGTGCCCAGCCCAGGAAAAGATGGGCTCCGGCACTGGCGAGAGGCAGGGAAGAGGCTAGAGGAGACATGCAGATCTGCTGTCTACTCCTGGAGTGCCAGAGGGATGTGAAGAAGAGCGAGTGCCCTTCCAGAGATTCAGATGGCCGTGCATTTTCTAGGGAGCAAGTCAGAGAGGCAGGAGGCTGGAAAACGCCTCCTGAAATCTGTCCCAGTCTGAACCTCTAGGCTGGAGGTGCCCAGTTTTGGAAGTTCTGACTCAGACACTTGTATACGGGTCCATGAAGGGACTTTATCCCTCCCTGGAGCAGGGATGAGCTCTGCCAGACCACTAGCATGGCCCTCTTGGTTGCAGCAGGCATGCTGTCCCGAAGGCCTACCCTGAGGAGAGCAAGGGGCCTTAGCGGGATGAGCACAGGCACAGACCAGCCTGTAGCTGTGCCATGGAGCCCAGCCGCTTTCCTCAGCCTTCACCACAAGGGACGAGGACCACGTTTTCCCCTGTGCTGTCCCAGGCCGGGCAGCCCACGGGTGCTGCTCGCTGTGAGGGGCAGGGAGGGTGCCCCTGGCTGCGGGAGGTGCCCGGCCCCTGTGCCCGCCTCGCGGCAGCGGTGACATGCAGCCGGCAGCGGTCCCGGTGGTTTTGGTCGGACCAGTTTGGGTGGGTGGCACAGGGCCATGGTGGGCGCCCGCTGAAAGGTGACCCCGGTGCCACCAGGACTGTGAGCAGGATGGGTCATTTCTGTGCAACACACACCACAGCCCCCGGGGCGCCTGTGGGGCCCCCATGGCACTGGCAAACGATGAAGATGACTTGCAGAGTGACAGTGAACAGGGAAGGAATGTAAAGGAGATTGGTCCTCTGCTCTGGCTGCCAAGTGTCGGGCAGCGGTTTCAGGGGCCCCGTGCACTTAATTTAAAAAGTGTTTTTCCCTTTAGCAACCTGGGGTTCGCTGCTCTTGGGAAGCTGGCACTGATGAAGGCATCGCAGCTACCTGGGTGCTAGCTGCCAACAGTCTTCTCTACACGGCTGGCCGCAGGGACAGCTGGGGGAGCACAACAGAGGTGCTCACGGCTGGCTCCCTCTTTGCTCTGACAGCCTCACCGCCCCAGGGAGCGGGTCACCCATAGTGGGACATCCTCTGCTCCTGGGACCTCCCCCCTGCTCCAGCTTTGGGGGCTGGGACACTCCGCTGTCAGAGGGTTGGTTGTGTCCAGTGTGTCTGGCAGAGAGGCTCCAGGCTGGAGGAGGATGCTCCTTGCTGTATCTCTCAGGACACAGCGACCGGGCTGATGGATGGGGGGTGCTTTCCAGGGAGGACCAGTGGGAGCAGGTTGCTGTGCTGCATAGGTAAGCAGCTGGAGAGTGCTCAACCCATGGGAGAGCCCAGCAGGCTCAAACAAGCACAAACACCGTAACAAACCTGAGCTAAAGAAGCTGTACCTGCACCACTGCTTAAGGAAGTCACACTCTTGTCTGCGGCATGTGTTTTTGCTCCTTGTCCTGCTGGAGGGGAGTGGTTTGGGGGACAGAAGAGGCTGGGGGTGCCAGTTCCCATCAGCAGTGAGGTCAGGTCCTGGGGGCTCACTGCCAAGCTGAGGCTGTTTGAGGCAGAAGGAGGGCTTCTGGTGCTGGCGTGGGATTGCCTTCATGTTGCTCTGAGTGTCTATGTGCCTATCTCTTGGCTGGCTGGTACTACATACAGCCAGTGTGTCTGGCTTCCCTGGGTGGGTTTTTCTGCCTTCTTCAAAGGCTGTTTCTTCACTCAGGCCTAGTCCTGGCTAGTAAGATCTTCTCCAGAGAGGGCTTGGTGTAGGCCTGTGTCTCCTGTTTCTTAAGTCTATGGCCTGGCCACAGGGAACCCTGCTCAGTGGGGTGGGCACAGCAGGGCTGAGCTGAGAGAGCCTGCTGGAGAGCTGTGTCCCCATCACTGTGCTGCTCCTGCTGTCCAGTGCTGGCCTGTCTGCATGGCAAGAGAGCACTGGAAGAGGCAGTCAGGGCTTTCCAGAGCCTGCTTGCCTTGAAATACACTTCACTTTTAGCAGATTTTTTTTTTAGCAAGATACTAATTCTAGCCTCTGCTGCCCATTCAGCTCTTCTGCACATAGACATGGCTTTGCTGACTTGTGAGGCTGAGCTGCCTTTAAGTCAGGGAAAGGTAGTCTTGAGTTCTCCTGACTTGATTTCTCCCAACTTGATTTCTTCCACCCCAGTCCATTGTTGGGTTGTGGCACTGGGAAACCTCTGCCAAAAATGAAGAAGGGAAACTTGCACCAGCCAGCGTGGCAGGATTTGTCCAGCATGGCAGGATTTCTCCAGGGCATCTTATTGCTATGCTGCAGCATCATCTCTGTGCTAGATCTCTGCACATCTTCAAAAGAAACAGTTCATGGCAGTGCTGTAGAGCCCTTCCAGCTGCTTCTCCGGCCTAGGGGAAAGCAGGGACAAAGGAGTTCTCTCTGGCTGAAAATGCCACTTTGCTGACCCTCAGCTAACAGGCTGGAAGGACCATGAAGTCTGGAAGAGAAGGAGCAGGTGGCTAGAAGGGGCTGACATGTCCCAATATCAGCCACCCTGGATTGCACTCTGCTTGTCCTTAACTTGTCACTCCATGCTCCCTCCCTTGGTGCCAGGAAAGGAGGTCCCTGCAGCTCGTACATCTCACCCTGGTGCAGAGCTGAAAAGTGAGCTCTGGAGCTTGGCTGCACTCATCCTGGTGTTCACAGCGACATACTTCTGGACCCTCTTCAGACTCAGAAATGAATTGCACAGCAAGAGAGCAACCCTGCATGCCTGAGGAAGAGTCGTGCCACATCATTATTCCCTGGGATGACCAGGGTCCTCCCAAGGGAACTTGTCCAATTGAGCACTGCTGATCTTTACCTGATATGCAGCCCTGGTATGTGTAGCTCCCCATTTTTAGGGATGACTGCAGGAGCTCCCAGGGCACAGAGTGAAGCTCAAAGCTTCATGCTGTGCCCTTACCAGTCTGCTGGAGACTTGGCTGAACTCGCTGAAGATGTGCATCCCCATATTCCATGCTGAACACTGGAGCTGAACTCTTCACCTGGCAGGGGGAGAATGCAGTCATCATCCCTCCTGTTTGAAAGCCAAAGGGAAGCTGGTTCTCACCGATCCAGCCCTTATGCCCCTTGGAGAGACGATAAGGACACAGAAGAACCCTTCACCACTGGGACCGCTGCTGTGCTTTATAACCAGGCCATAAATTGACACCGCAGAGCACAAGGACCTGCTCTTTGCTCTGCAAGCTCTCACTGATTGCTGGGAGCTCATCACCGGCAGCCCTGACAATGCACTGACACTTTCCCGGGTGCTCCCAGCCACTGCTCAGTCTGGCAGCAGTGCCACCTCTTGGCATTAACTCTCCTGGAAAGAGGAAGAAGGGAAATATCTGTCTAGGTTAGACCCAAACCAGCAGCCCACTGGAACTGCCCTGCCAGATTCAGCCCATAGGCAAAGTTTTTTCTGCGCATGCCGCCTCTTCATAAACCATCTCCTCTTGCCACTGGGGTCTCATTTGCTGAAAAAGAGAAGAGGTGTGCATTGAAGCAAAGCTCAAATTCCAGAAGGGATTTGTTGAAGCTCCTGGGTTTCACCTACAGGCAGGACAGAAAACTGGCGAGTTTGGATGAAGCAATAGAGTCCCAGAGTGACTCCACTTCTACAGACACAACTACTTTATAGGGACTGAATGTTACAATAAGACAGTAAGGTAAAGGAACAGGATGGCTACAAGTAGCTCATGTGTGTCTGCTCATTATTGAGCTTAGAGTGTTATCCCTTCTTTGTTGTGATGTATAATTGCTGAGTTAGATCACTAGCTCTGCAGTAGGGTGTCAGCTTGGCTGGGTTATCTACTCTTTGTACAGTGTTTTGGATATACATGAACCACTTTTAGCCAGCTCCTGCTTTCAGCCTGGCCACCCAACCCCCTGACCGTGTGCCATGTTACTGACTGCCAGAATGGATCAGGGCTCTGAGTGCATCTAAGGGCTGTCATGGGCTCAGCGGTGTTCCCACAGCTCAAGCTGGGTGAGCAGAAATGCCTTTGTGCCTGATCATGGCAAATATGAGCCAAGAGGGAAATAAAATAAATGAGGGGCCAGCTCTGCTCTCCGTGCCCAGCCTGCTGTTGCACTGGAAATCTGGGTGATCTGGGGGTGGGAACACACAAGTGACTACATACCCGGCCTGGAGAGACCTGGTGTGAGCCAGGGACTGTTCACAACCTCCTGTTTTCTGACAGGTGTGGTTCAGGCCTGCCATTTCTGAAGAACTGGGGGCTTTCCTGAGCCTCAGAGACTGTACTATCTCTTCTGAAGAAAGTCATCTTATCACTCCCTAATGGCTGGCTGTTGAACCTAAGCACTTATTTTATGAAGTTTGCACCCAAGGGACTTGAATCCAAGAGATGGGAGATTAAGCAAAAAGTTCAGAGACATTTCTCTGCTGTGTACCTACACACAGCACTGCAGATGACTTAGGTGCTTTCTCATAA
Source organism: Harpia harpyja (assembly GCF_026419915.1). Lineage (NCBI taxonomy): Eukaryota > Metazoa > Chordata > Aves > Accipitriformes > Accipitridae > Harpia > Harpia harpyja. The sequence continues at coordinate 39,347,735 of NC_068941.1, forward strand.
GTACTCAGACCTGTCAGGGTGGTTCTGATAGCACCCGACTTTGGGTAGTACAGGTGCCGGTTGCAAATGCACTAGCCTCTTGCTATTATAAATTACAGAATAACTGAGGCAGAAAGGACCTCTCAAGGGCTCTAGTCCAACCTCCTGCTCCAAGCAGGGCCCTCTAGATCAGTTTGCTTAGGGCTGTGAGCAGCTGAATTGTGAACAACTCTAAGAGTATTGTTCCTAGAACCTCTATGGGTCCCTGTTCTAGTGTTTGTTTCCTCATGGGGAACAAATTTTTGCTAGTATTTAATCAAAATTTTGCATGTATACAAGATCCTCATTCTAGCACACTATTCCTTACATTTTTTCTGGTTTACTGGTGCATAGCAGAGTCTAAAGGCAATGTTTGTCAGGGGACAACAAACTCTTCTTTCCCTCCCCATGAGCCCAAACACTTGGTTTTTTTTTCAGCATTCAAAATGTCCTCTTCTTCTTCTGAGTGCTTTTTTAAAGGGCATCCTTCTTCCTCTGTGTAGGATTGGAGTCCCCAAAATATGCAGGTTTTTCCTCTCTTTGGGCTCAGTCAGATAATAACACATGCTACTAAGAGTTCACAGACCTTTATGCCCAGAGTTTAGGACATCTTTACCTTGGCTGACCCAGGCAGATGGCTTGCTTACTGCCTTCTCCTATTTGACTCTGACACAAGTGTTATCTAGCTTTCAACCGATAACAATACATACAGTCAAGTTTTAAACTTAGAATACGGTTGCAAAACTACCTATCTTCCAGACACAAAAATTGCCAAAACTGCATATTGCCCCCTGCATTCTCCAGGAGAAACTGGCTGCTCGTGGCTTGGACGAGTGTACTCTTTGCTGGGTAAAAAAACCTGGACGGGGTACAGGGCAGATGGCCAGGGGGTTTCTAACCCAGAGCGAGAGCTGAGCCCCTTGGGGCAGGGCACGGCACTGCCCTTGGGGCTGGGGGCACAGATGCTCGGGGCTCCCCATGGCAGCAGGTGCCCAGAGAGGCTTTGGGGATGTGCCGGGTGCTCGTGGCTCCATGGGATGCTGTTGTGTGGCAGGGATTGGGCCTCGGGAGACTCTAGCCTGGTGTCCCTTGCTCTTCCATGGGGCGCAGCCCAGCCAGGGGCTAAGCATGAGGGCGGCTTGGGCAGGATGGGCCCCATGCTGTCTCCAGCCAGGGCCTGCGGCCCCTTCCTGCCTGTTGACACCAGTGCCCAAATGCTTTCCTGAGACAGCCCGTGGCTCCCACCCATGCAGTGCTCACAAACCCTGCCCTTGCTCCCTCCCACCTCCCTCACCCTCTCTCCTACCTGCCCCCAGCTCCAGGCGGCTTCTGCCCCGCTCCCCCAGCCCCATGCTCCCTCCAACCCAGCCCCACTGAGCCCCCTTTTCTCCCCCTTTCTCTAGGCCATGGCTGTGGCAATTGCCCTCATCCTGGCTGTGCTGGCTGTCCAGCATAGGCTGAAGTGTGATCATGAGATAGATGTGGCCACATCCAAGCGGATGCAGCAGTGTGAGGAGTATCTGCATCAGGAAATGATTGGGCTGCTGCGGGAGATCGAGCGGAGCAGGTATGTGCAGGAAGCCATGCTCCTTGCATGTGGCCATTTTGGACTGTTGCAGGAGCCATGGTCCTGTTCGCTGAGGTCTGCTGGCTGGCCAGGGAAATGAAGCTTGCCTCTGGCAGCTGCAGTGAGCAGGACAGCTCCAGCAGCAAGGAGGAGGAGGAGGACAGCAAGGAGGAGGACAACAAGCAGGAGGAGGAGGAGGACCTCAGTGGTGCACACAACGTTATCAGGTCTTTGGCTGTGTCCACCCCATTGCCAGTGCAGGGCCTGCCTGACACGTGCAAGGAGCTGGTGGGTGGCTTCCTTGACGTCTGCCGAGTGCTTTGCAAGAGGACTTTCATGCCGCAGATGCTCCCAGCCATTGGGATGGGCAGCACCTATGAAGCCTGGAGTGTCCACGAGAACAGCATTGCCTACCGCCTGCTCCTGCGGCCACCCCCCGGGCTCTCTTTCAGCCTGGAGCTGGACACCACGAGCAGCTGCCAGCAAGGCACTCCAGCATCCATGTGGTGCTGGAGGGCAGGTGCTCGAGGGAGCAGCTGCTGGGGGATATTTTGTGCTTTCTCCACCATCCCGACGACAAGCTATGGAGGGATCAGAGCTTGTACCTCCTATGCACCCTCTGCACATGCTCCTACTTAGGCTTGGAGAAAATCACCCGCTGGGTGCAACATTTGGTGAGATCAGCCTGGCTGCTTTTGCCTCAGTCACACCACTGCCAGCTAATGGTGCTGCCCTCCTCCTGGTCCTGCAGGTTCCAGCTGACAAGCACCTCCAAGATGAACATCTTCACTGAGATGATTTTTGCAGTGCAGCAAGGCAGCTCAGGCACCTACCTGAACCTTGAGTAGGTAGAGGCCAGCTTTACCAGCAGCACATGATGGCCGGAGAGCTGCACTGTTGTTGAGATGCAGCTTTTCAGACTCATGGTGAGGCACACCCAGCAGGACAATTCCCAGCTCAGATGTCTGCAGCTCTGCACCCGTATCCTTGTGGTCACAGGCTTTTCCACCCATGCCTGTGACCCTGAGGACCTACTTTCCTCTCACGCTGGGGGGGCCCGGGCAACAATTTCGGACACTGGGACAGAGAATCTGCTCATCCCAGAGACTGCCTGGGGAGTCTGTGCCACAGATCTGAGCATGGAGATGACACTGCTCAAGAAGAGCTCAGCATAACTGGAGTTAGGGGGACTCTCCCCTGGTCCAGCTGAAGATGCCATTGTAACTGAGGCTCCTGTTACCACCTGTAATGGGATGGGACCACCTGTCCTGTTGGAAAGAGTTGATCCCCTCTGGGACCTTTAGGCGATGCAAAGATGACAATAAATGAGCTTGTTTTAACCAACCCTCTGTCTGTGAGTGTCTGTGCAACACTTTGTTGGGGAATATGGGCAGGTAGCAGGTTGCTACCTGCTCAGATGCAGAAGCAGTGGGGTGGCGTTTTGAGGTAAGTAAGTAGTACCAAACCAGAATGCTTCCCCTGACCCCTTTTTCCTTTCTTTTCCAGTTTTCTGCTCTGCTTCCATTTTAAGGGGAAGATGCCTCTGTGCATGTATACCTGATGGGAGTGAACAAGGGCAAGGGAGCCAGCCCTTTCCTAGTAGTGGCCACTGACAGGACAAGAACCAATGGGCACAAATGAAAAAATGTGAACTTCCATCTGAATCCAAGAAAGCACATCCTGACTCTGAGGGTGCTCTAACACACACACAGGCTGCCCAGGGAGGTTGTGGAGTCTCCAGCCTTTGAAAGTCATCTGGACACGGTCCTGGGCAGCCTGCTTTAGGTGGCTGTGCTTGAGCAGGGGGGTTGCACCAGACAAACCTGGGGCAAAGCAACCCCTGGGAGCCCGACAGCATTGCCCCGGGGCAACCCCTGGGGAGGTGGACATCATGATCTCCAAGCGGTGAGCCCTCTGCACAGGGAACAAGCACCATGAGTGCAGTGCACGGGTCTCGATGCTCTGCTTGCTGCACTGGTGAGGGGCTTGGGCACGAGCCAATGCAGAGCAGCCGCTTGAGAGCTGGAGGCACAGCAGCTAAGGCAGGCACAGGAGGGAGGGGGTGTCCTGCAGCACCAGGCACCCCCTCATCACCATTTGGAAATAGAGTCTCTTTTGGAACAACGATCTCTCCCCAGCAAGGACAGAGACCCTGCCATGGAGAGGTCCCATCCCGCCACAGGGATAGACACCATCACCCCCACATCAGCATCACAAAGGCACCAAGAGCACCGTCGTGTCTCTACAAGCACAAAGGCCAGCACCAAGGGAGCCGATCCATCTCATGGGGTGACAGGGCAGGAGTGAACCATCCACAGGCCATGTCACCTTCTCTTACACATGCACACTTTGAATTCCTTTGGGTGGCCTGCCTACAGTCACAGGCAAATAGGGCAAAGATATGTCTAGGTTGTTCCTGGAGTGCGTGGAAAATAACTTCCTGACATGGTGAGTGAGCCAACAAGGGAGGTGTTCTGCTGGACCTGTGTTTGCGAACAGAAAAGGACTTGTGGGTGATGTGATGGTTGGAAGCCGTCTTGGGCACAGCGATCATGAAATGATAGAGTTTTAGATTCTTGGAGAAGTTAAGGAGGGTGGTGAGCAGAACTGCCACCTTGGACTTGTGGAGGGCAGACTTTGGCCTGTTTAGGAGCCTGGTTGAGAGAGTCCCTTGGGAGGCAGTCCTGAAGGGCAAAGGAGTCCAGGAGGGCTGGACATTCTTCAAGAAGGAAATCTTAAAGGCACAGGAGCAGGCCGTCCTGGTGTGCTGAAAGATGAGCCGGCAAGGAAGAAGACCGGCCTGGCTGAACAGAGAGTTTTGGTTGGAACTCAGGGAAAAAAAGAGAGTTTCTGACCTTTGGAAGAAGGGGCAGGCAACTCAGGAGGACTACAAGGATGTTGTGAGGTTATGCAGGGAGAAAACTAGAAGGGCCAAAACCCAACTAGAACGTAACTCTGGCTACTGCCATAACAGACAATAAAAAATGTTTCTATAAATACATTAACAACAGAAGGAGGGCTAAGGAGAATCTCCATCATTTACTGGATGTGGGTGGAAACAGTGACAAAGGGTGAGGAAAAGGCTGAGGTACTTAATGCCTTCTTTGCCTCAGTCTTTCATAGTAAGACCAGTTGTTCTCCAGGTACCCAGCCCCCTGAGCTGGAAGACGTGCAGCAGAATGAAGCCCCCATAATCCAAGGGGAAATGGCTAGCAACCTGCTACACTACTTAGACACAGGCAAGTCTACGGGGCCAGATGGGATCCACCCAAGGGTACCGAGGGAGCTGGCAGAGGTGCTCACCAAGCCACTTTCCGTCATTTATCAGCAATCCTGGCTAACTGGGGAGGTCCTAGTTGACTGGAAGTTAGCAAACATGATGCCCATCTACAAGAAGGGCCGGAATGAGGATCCAGGCAACTACAGGCCGGTCAGCCTGACCTCGGTGCCAGGGAAGGTTATGAGCAGATCATCTTGAGTGCCATCACATGGCACGTACAAGACAACCAGGTGATCAGGCCCAGTCAGCATGGGTTTATGAAAGGCAGGTCCTGCTTGACTAACCTGATCTCCATCTATGACAAGTTGACCCACTTAGTGGATGAGGGAAAGGCTGTGGATTTTGTTTACCTGGCCTTTAGTAAAGCCTTTGACACCATTTCCTACAGCATTCTCCTGGAGAAACTGGCTGCTTGTGGGTTGGATGAGCGTATTCTTTGCTGGGTAAAAAAACTGGCTGGATGGCCAGGCCCAAAGAGTGGTGGTGAATGGAGTTAAATCCAGTTGGCGGCTGGTCACAAGTGGTGCTCTCCAGGGCTCGGTATTGGGGCCAATTCTGTTTAATATCTTCATCAATGATCTGGACGAGGGGATCGAGTACTGCACCCTTAGTAAGGTTCCAGACAACACCAAGTTGGGTGGGAGTGGTGATCTGCTTGAGGGCAGAAAGGCTCTCAAGAGGGATCTGGACAGGCTGGATCGATGGGCTGAGGCCAATTGTATGAGGTTCCACAAGGCTCAGTGCCAGGTCCTGCACTTGGGTCACAACAACCCCATGCAATGCTACAGGCTTGGGGAAGAGTGGCTGGAAAGCTGCCCAGTGGAAAAAGACCTGGCGGTGCTGGTTGACAGCCGGCTGACTATGAGCCAGCAGTGTGCCCAGGTGGCCAAAAAAGCCAATAGCATCCTGGCTTGTATCAGAAATAGCGTGGCCAGCAGGACTAGGGAAGCGCTTGTCCCCCTGTACTGGGCACTGGTGAAGCTGCACCTCGAGTACTGTGTTCAGTTTTGGGCCCGTTGCTACAGGAAAGACATTGAGGTGCTGGAGCGTGTTCAGAGAAGAGCAACAAAGCTGGTGAGGGGCCTGGAGCACAAGCCTTATGAGGAGCAGCTGAGGGAACTGGGCTTGTTCAGTCTAGAAAAGAGGAGGCTGAGGGGAGACCTTATCACTCTCTACAACTACCTGAAAGGGGGTTGTAGTGAGGTGGGTACTGGTCTCTTCTATCAAGTAGCAAGTGATAGGACGAGAGGAAATGGCCTCAAGTTGCTCCAGGGAAGGTTTAGATTGGATATTAGGAAAAATTTTTTTACTGAAAGGGTTGTCAAGCATTGGAACAGGCTGCCCAGGGAAGTGGTTGAGTCACCATCGCTGGAGGTGTTTAAAGGACGTGTAGATGTGGCACTTAGGGACATGGTTTAGTGGTGGACTTGGTGGTGTTAGGTTTACGGTTGGACTTGATGATCCTAAAGGTCTTTTCCAACTTAAATGACTCTATGATTATTAAATAAACTTAATCATTGACATGACTTTCCATTCACAAGCATTTCACTACTGCTCTGTGCATTCTAGCTGTATTTATGTCTCCTATCCTAAGCTTAGGGAAAACAGGAACATTGTGGGGCAAGCATATCTATAAATTTACAGAACAACACCTACTCCATAAAAAAAAAATCCCCAGAAAAGCTCTGAATCCCATGTAAATGCAAAGCTGATTTTTAGAAATTCAGAGAGAGAAACAAGCTCCTTGGAGCTTCCCGGAAGATAAGAGTATGCATGCAGATAGCTATTGTAGAGGAGCCCCAAAGCTTCCTAAAGGACCCACTCCTCACTTTGACAGATGGTCTTCAGAGATTAAGAGAGAGGGCTCACTTCAGCTGTCCATTTACAGACATCTGCAGCCTGGTGGGTATCCAAAATATTTGAAGGGGACTGGCAGATAAGAAAAAGGACTTTGAGGAAACCCAGGCCCTTCCAGGGCAGCAGTTTGAGGCTTGCTGCAATATCCCACAGAACCTATAGTGACACCAGACTATTACTAGACAAGTTCAACATCTCAGTCCCAGCCCATTTCTCTGCTCCAGAGCGCCTCATGGTAAGATTTTTCAGCCCCTTTGCTTCTGTCACTGGGGAAGCTGGAACAGACTAGCTTAAGGAGGAGCAGTTGTAGGTCAGCAATAAATGCTTTTGCATCTAGTGTGAGGAAGAAGAATTCAGATCTGCTTAAGAGGTAAAATAAAACAAGTGTACCAGAATCTTACATAATTTCTCACCAGTTGACAAAAAAGCACTTAAAAAGGGTTAATTTTTCCTCAATGTAAAGGTGAGACTCAGTCGCAGAGGAAAATTTATTTTTTCTGAGGTTACTTAGTTAAGAATGCTCTGTCCAGAAACCTATGCTGCTTCTATAAATGTTTAGGGTTTAGAAAATGAATGAACTGCTGCATGACCAGCTAGAAAATCATAAAACTAAGACAGTACCCAGTGCAATCCTACGCATGGCAATGAATGCCACAGGTCCATCTATGAGGCATCTGCCCACAGAATAAAATTTTTACAAAATGGTGTACTGTAGAGTCTCTTGGAGCAAACATATTTGGATTAAATGATCAGGAAAAAAGCAAGTTAACTTTGCCAAGTAAATGGGATTGACTGTTTATCAGTGACACTAATAATACAGATGAAAAGAAACAGGTCCTAACAGAACATGCATACAAACGATAATTATTAATAAACAGTCTTTCCTACACCCCTACTGAAGTAAAATGAGATTTAAAAGAAAATAAATGCTGCCGCCTAGTGATCAAGATGGAAATCCGCAAGTTCAAGCTCTGCTTCCTGACTGGTTTCCCACAGGATTCAGACCATGGCTCCCCCAGTTAGACCTCTCCCTTCTGCGCTTGGTTACAGTTCTGTGCCAGCCCGGCTGTATACAAGTACAGGCTAGCACTGTACTGGTACCTAAGGGGAAGAGAGAAGTCTCTCCTGGGTGACTGTTAATGGCACTTTTGGACAGATGTTCCCCAATAGACAAGGGTTTTCAACAGCTAGCAATATTTTTTGAGCCCTAAATGTTTCAGTGGAAGCATGGTGGGTTTGATACATTTCTGTCACACCCAAGAGAATGTCAGGATCCCCAGTCCTGAAAGACTCTGCCAGAAATTCAAGGAGAGATGCTTTCTTCCTTGTTAAAACCAAATTGTGTTACTGCCGCTGGTTGAGAAAACCTGCAAACTCTCAAAAGAGTGCCTGAAACAAAGGAGCTGAGCTCTTCCAAACTACCCACAGCCAAGCTGGGAGTGGGAGCCCAGCTGTCCCAGAAAACACACCTGCAGTGCCTGCTGGGCAACAGTGCGTGGAGGCCAGCGAACATTTTGTTTATGTATGTTTCCTGGACAAATGTTTTTTTTTAATATTTCCAGAGGAGGGACAGTTGGAAATTTAATCAATTAAAAAAGCTCTTCTTGTAGCTCAACCAGGAACAAAAATCATACCTACTCTTCATTAGCAAAAGCCAGTGAGACATCTTCTGACCTTCATTTGACCTAGATGGATGGCTGCACATTCTCCTCCCAGTCAGACGAAGACTCTGCTGATCCTGGGAAGCTAGAAAATATCATAAAATCCTAATCAAACAAAATATTATCCAACCATTTGAGCTCAAACAGAAGAGAGATCATTTCATATCTTGTTTCACAATCATGCCATTCACCTCGTATAATCCCTTGTTAGCCTCATGCAGATGTAATAAGCTAATGAGAATACTTGGCATAAGGTTTGTTGATGTCTAAAGGTTACAATAGCATCCTCTATGTTACCAATTTTAGCTAGTTCTTAAATGCCATGAGTAGATGCCAGTCAACACTCTGAGCAAAGTGACATAGGGATTTTAACACCTCTGATGATAAATCAAACATGGTGGTCACCAAACACTGGTGAGAAGTCCTGTACTAGTCAGTTTTTAATTTCAAGGAGGCTAGGATGTTATCAATTCCTATCAGAGCCAGGCATGGCATGACTCAATGCTATACACCAGGCTGTTGAAGAGAAATACACCTCTTTGATCCAGCTGGAAATATATGTTTAAACAGTTTGAAGAACAGCAGCAAGTGTAAAGCACAATCTAAAATACAACAAGAGAGAGCAAAAGGAAAGTTGGGCAACCTAGCTACAGCAGTTGCAACAAACTTGAGGAACTGTTCCACCCAAAACCCACTTTGCCTGAAAGGTGAATAACAGTAAGATTCAGGAAAATAAAAAACTAATTAAGAGAAGTTTACCAAAATAAGGAGATTCTGGGCAACTCCTGCTTTCAATGATTATGTTTATTTGTTACAATAAGAAAAGCAATGTAAAATGTTTAAAAGAAAAATAATCTCAAGAGAAAAGAAGTATTTCTGCCTTGGTTTAGTAGAAAAGTTAATGCCACCTACTCCAAGGAGCTCTGGGTACCAAGACTGAGAGGGTTGCTAGCAGCAGTGCAACATGGCTATGGCCTCAGCGTCTGGGTACTTCATCACGCCCTGAGCCTGCCCGATCACCTTCCCCTCCAAGTAACGTACTCCAGAAATAGGAAGGACTGGAGCATAGGCAGGCTTCAAAAACCTCCTTGCTGGGTGACTTCCCTGAGCAGCAGAGGCTAGAGTTGCCAGCCAGTGAAACCCTTCCTGCAGCCAAAGAGGCAGCTGGGTGACAGTTTTGGGAACAAGCAGATTGTTGTCCAAATTTTGGGCAACTAGAGCATGTGGAAGTCATCAGTGTTGACCCACTCTAGCCAGCAATGCAAGACCTCCCAGGCCGTCTTTCCCTCTTTGCCACTTAATTTTGCTACTCTAGCACTCTCTCATTTAGACAACTTCGTACCTCACTTGTATGTAAAATAGACCTCTAACAGCACCACTGAAGGCAATTGGATTAAACCACAAGAGTAAGGACTCATCATACAAGTAAGCCTTCTCCTAAGGCTTCATAGGAAGCCTTAGAGTCCTACTCTAGAAGTGTAAGAGTCCTATTCTTCGTATGAATAAGACCAGCATTGTCCTAAACATAATGTACAATTTTAACTTAAACCAAAAATTAAGCCCATCATACCACAATTCACCAGATTTTTGAGCTATAAAGCTTCATAAACACCCATCTGGACTACATTACTGGTTTTTTTTGTGAGTTTGAGAAAAGGGTTTTTTTTTTTTTTTGAGTGAGGATTATGATATGATATGATTAAACCTTTCTGGCACTGTCCCACATGCACCACAAAATTCTAATTTAAAACAAAAATTAAGTCCACCATACTGAAATTCTGAAACATCAACTTTTTGATCTATAAAGGTACATAAATGCCAAATTGGAGTACAACACTGGTTTGGGGTTTTTGGGGGGTTTGTTTTGGGTTTTTGAGTTTGGGAAAGGATATGAGTGATGTTTTACATTCAGCTCTGGAAGGATCCAGCTGACAGCACTGAGAGTCTTTTATTTTTCTACATTTTAGTTTTCATCCTTGCAAAGCACATCAAGAAGATGGCACTACCTAAAGCAAGAATACAACTTCACAATACACTATAAATACGCTACAAGAAATGTTGAAACATTAATTAAAAATGTATCAAATGCCCATCAAGATTATTTCAGACCATGATAAGGAAACTTCTGCTCCTACATAGGAATCCTTCTCCCTCAGTCTTCATAGGCAGTCGTGCAGAAGTTACTGTGAAGTGGTGTTCACCTTCAAAAACTCCAAAATGTTCTAGACATTCCCAAGCACAAGAACCATCCCATCCATCTTCTTTGTAGAGCTCTGCTGAACGAGAGGTCTCTTGTCTTGGGTAAGACTAGAAAGAAGTAGGATCCGTGACATACATCTCCACTTTTCTTCACAATTTTTTCTGTCAAAATTTACCTGTGGGAATTGCCAGAACTTTTTAAATTACAGAAAATGAAGTACAGATGTCAGGGGCAGATTTGGTGAGTACTTACATGCGGTGCTGAATTCACCACTTTTCAAATACACAGAAAAATAGGAAGATTTAAAGTCAGCTTTAAGGTTATATTTTAAGCATTCATATGCTGGGAGCAGTGCTCTAGTGTAATTACGATTGTCAGCCTACAAGCTATTTTTTATTTGGTTTTGTTTCATTTAGTGGTGTTTACAAAGACAACTATTTTTTCTGAGTTTTTTTGAAGTTCCCTTGTAAGCACAATTAGTTGTCAAAATAGAAATACAAAAAGAAACAGCTTATCATTTCCATCCACAATTCATAGCATAGCACACAACGGCTTTGGCATTTGGTACAATTTGAAAAAGTGAAAATTTCCAGATCTGGATGTGGAAACAACAGCTGGCAGCACACAGGAACTTTCTCCAATGGATTTGCCACCAATAGAGAAAATTGATTTTCTATGAACAACTGATGACTTGTTGGGAAGCACTGGTCATCTTTCTTTTCTATCCACATATTCATGTCTCCACATGACCACTTTATCCTAAGCTTCCAGCCCTCCAGTTGTGCCACCCATGAGATCCCTCCGTCATGAAAGCAGGCATGTGCTGGAAGATAAGGATGGCTTCGACCTTTTAAAGGAACTATAAGACAAAAGCATTATTGTTTTTCAAAACCAAAGCCACTGATCTGTGAACGTTCATCAGGCATAAAGTGTGCCATACACCTCTGCCTGCGCTGCCGCTGCCCAGCAAAGCCTGACAAAGACATTGTCTGGGGCCAGGGCGAGAGCCAGCGCCACTTGGCTTGGATGAAAGGTAGAAGCCATCCGTGTATTACCAACAAGCTGTAAGACAAACCAAATACAGTTCATTTCAAGCAACATGCAGAAAACAGAGGTGTTTAACAGAACAGAAGGGAATAACGTAAGAAAGGCTATGTGCCCATGCGCATGGCAACGGGTTGAAGGAAAGGATGGAACGCCAGTGCTTGCACACCCTCCTCCCTGTGGGAAGGTCTGCCAGACCCACTCCAGAGTGTGCCCTTTTACACGAGTCTTGAGTTTTCTGATTTTGCTTTAATGTTTGCTGTGGGAAGTGACTATCGCGTGCCAGCCCAGGGCGGTGACACTGGTGTCACGACCTGTCCTGGACAGACCAGGGAGGGGTCGTGGTAAGTTCGTAATTCCCTCAGGCTAAATTAAGGTGAAACGACACCAAATGATCAGTTAGACATTTTATTTACAGCAGGAGCAGCCTGAACTTGGAAGGTGCAACAGCAGGTGGTGTGGCTTCTCTCAACAGGAGTTGGCATGGAACTACCTCAGTGACCCGTGGTAACCATATACATCAATTCGGGGAAGACAATAAGGAGACCCCTCCCGTTGAGTCACGAGGTTAAGAGCAGATCCCCTTGCTTTCTAGACTCCTTCTCAGAGAAGAGCCCAGGGGCAGCTGGATCCACTCCTAGTCCCAGACTTGGTCTATGGTTTTATGTCTGAAGGGATAAGGTGTAGGGATTATGGAAAAGGAGAGAGAAAGAGGGAGAGAGACAGGGAGAGAAAGAGGAAAAGAGAAGGGTTTCACTGCTCCCGGGTCCAGCGTTGGTCCAGTCAGCCGAGGTGTCCAGTCAGCCGTGGGGTCCTGTTCCGGTGGGTGCGTGCACGTGGGGCTTCAGTTTGTGTCCTTTTATCATGTCCTTGCCCCTCTCTTCAGGCGGGCACTTGAACTCATTAGGCTAATTAGGTGTCATGCACAGTTTGTGCTTTCAGAACCTTCAGGAAATGGGTCAGTGGGCTTGGGGGTCATTTGGGGAGTAACTTCTCCCTCCCTGCAGGCATGACCATTGTTTGATTTTTGGCCATGCATGGTGAGCTGCCCTGCTCAGTGTATCAGAACAGGGAGCTGCGCACCCTCCGGCACAGCACGGCCTCCACGTCCTGTTGCTGATGTCCTGTGCTGATCGGCTTCTTTTGATGCAGGGTTCGTTGTTAGGCAGAACTTGCCCCACCGCAATGTTCTGAGACATTAACTCTTTCAGTCTCTCACAGCCCGTGCCCCAGGAATGAGGGGGCACGGCTGCCATGGCCGTGCCCCAGGGAGCAGAGCCCAGAGGCCTGGGTGCCCAGGGGGCAGTGCGTGCCCCCTGGCTGCTCCTCCTGCGGCCCCAAACAGCCCTTACTCGGGGCAGGAGCAGAGGGTGCCCAGGTCACTGCCCTCCCCCAGCAGGACCTGCAGGTACAGACCCCAGGGCAGAGGCTTGGTACATGTCAGACTGGTCCCACAGCAAACGCCTGCAGTAGCTCCCCAGGGGTCCTTGGCACCTGCAGGCTCAGAGCCTCCCAGCAACAACAAGCAGCCCCCGGCCAGCACTGCCTGTGGCGGAGATGCTGGGGCCTCCTTGCTCCCAGGTGGTGCCGTGGGAATGGCACTGGGTACCCGTTCATTTCCTTCTCCAACCAGCTGACCTACTGGTATACAGTCAGGACATCTCTTTCTTCCCCTATGATGTCTTGCATGAGAAAACAAATCGGGGTTCAGGTTATAAGTGTACTATGGCTATGTTTATAAACACTGGTTTTAATACACTACTTTGTTTAAACAGGCATATTTATTTATTAAGACAGGCTACATAGAAGGCACCTTTAAGGCATTGTTTCCATTTGGAATGTCTGTGTCCTTCTCATTTTCCTGAAAAGTGGCCATCTGCCATATCAGCATCTTCCCATCTTGAAAATTTGGACATACTTTTTATTTTCACTGCAAGCAAAAGAAAAATATTTTAGAAGTGAAGCACTACACTTGAATTTAACAGAGACATTTTATAAAGCAGACTCTCCCATGTCTTTCTATGTGTTCAATTAAATGCAGCAATGCATTTAATTGCATCACTTACGGCAAACATTACTGCAAATTAACTGTGATACAAAGACTTATGAATTGCACAGAGAGAGAGAGAGTAACTTACCAGAGACAGCCTTACTTCAGGCTTTGTTACCTGTAAAAACCTGATAAAGCCATCTGCAAATCTGAGAAGTATCAAACCACATGACAAATCAGGCCATGAGGACTAATGTGTCCATTACAAAGCACTAATGCAAGTCAAACTTCACAGTCCCTGAAGTGGGAACCAGTTCTAATGCTTCCAAAATTTCCCCCTTTCACGTGGGAATTCAGTGGGACAGGTACACATCCTCATGAATTTCTTGCATCCCAGGCTTTGTTAAAATTTGAATGTGTGGTTCTCTGAATGTTGGAATCTTCTTTAAGAAAATTTTAGCCAAGTGTCCCTTAGTTTGGGAGCTAATACAACTCCCTCTTAAAAGTTCTTTAATGGGCTTAAACACCAGCTGGAAGTGACTTGCAAGTTGGCTGTTGAGAATCACCCAAGTTAATTTAGACATGACTGTTTTGTAATTCACTATGGGATATGCCCATATATCTGTTTCTACATCACCACATTACACTATTTATCTCAGCAACTACTGGTCATGCAGCTTAAGAAGGGCAGAACGATCTCTTTGTTCTCCCCTCCTAAGGAGTGTGATGGACTGTACCTTAGACTCCTTGAAGTGAAATGACCATTGCTTGTGACTATGAACCATTTTTCAAAGCCGAAATTCTTCCAATAAGACAAAGTGTTTTATCCGTGTTGTGTTCATGCCAAGTCAAATGCTTTAGAACAACTCCAGACTGAACTAGAAAGCCACTGAGTACACCAATACTGAATTATTAAAGAAAAAAAATAAAGATAGTATCTGATCACCCTGTGCCCCTTCAGACCAAAATGCATGTTTCTGAGCATGTAAGATGCCAGAAAAAAAAGATGGTTAAGATAAAAATCTATCTTGTGTAACTGGATTAAATCCCGTTGTTTCATGAAAACATGTACATTACAACTCATACTAATAAGAAGTAAGCCCCATCATGAATTACTTAAGGAATTGAGTGGAAAGAAACAGCAGGTTTGCCTAGAGAACCCTTTGTGCTATGTGCAATGCTGTATTCAGGAATCTACCATGCACCCATCTGGAACTGAGGGATCCTGCCTAAAAAATGAAACATCCTAGAAATGTAAGGCTGGATCTCAAAGCCCATAATTCTGCTCTGAGAAAGGATCAAATATACTGTTTAGGTCATGAGACACTCTCCTGTCTATATCTCCATGACATGGATTTGCATTCTCTATGTGTGATACTTAGCACTTCTCTTTGACTTTTATTGTACTGATTTCGGTCCATTTCTCCAGATCCCTAGGAATTTTGATGCTGTCCTGCATAGATCATTGTATCTCATGCCATTTTGCAAATTTTGATTGTCTTGTTTCTGACACCCAATTCATTACAAAAATACTGAATTATATACCACACCTGAAGGAAATCCCACTTAATAGGTCTTTCCAGTTTGGCTGTAAACTGCTGATTACTGCTTTTAAACCACAGCACTTCAAACTGCTTATGACTTCATCGTTTAACAATTTCAGCTGAATAACTATTTGTTTGCTTATGTGAATGTCAAGTGGAGCTATGTAAAATGCCTTATTAATGTCATGGAGCAATATTTCTGTTTCCTCCAACTCTGCTAGGCCACTTATCTTGCCAAAAAAATAAATCTCACAGACTTGATCGGATTCTTTCTGACAAATCTGTATTATCTTTGCTTACTCTCTTTTTTACCTCTGGCTGTCTTCAAGTCAATCACTTAGTAGCTTACTCCAACATCGTTCTAGGCAGCAAAGATGGGTGGGCTCCTAACACGTAGCATGCCAGCACCTCTTTTCTCCCCTTTTCACAGATTGTACTGTGTGTGCCCTTTGATTCCCTGGTCGTTTGTTTGTTTTTTGTTTGTTTGTTTTTTTTTCCCTAGACTGTAGGTTTATCAATTCTCTTTGCAATTTGTCATTTGCTTGGGTAGTTTATGATGTATTCTAGTGAAAATGTTACCAAATTCTGCAGATCTGCATACCCTTAAACATACTTTGACACACTTTGGCATTTTCTTTAAAATATTATTTCCTTAAGTGTCCTTTGACACTTTCCTTATTCTGGCCTATGTTCCCTCTATCTTGGTCATCTGGATTTTGTAAACTATCTGGTCACAATTAACCTTTCCCCCACCCCAAAGACAGAAACATCCCTTTCTTGACATCTATCTATTTGTAATTTTGTAAATGCCCATCACTGCTGTTGTGCTGCTCTCGCTTATTCCCTCTGCTGGAAACAGAAATTCTATTATTTCATTTATATAAATTCCTTTCACCATCACATTCAATTCATAAGCAGTTCCTCTTGGTTTGTACTGAGGGGACGCTCTATAGAGCATCCAGTCAATTGTGATGAGGGGCAACAATGCTTATTAAGT
This sequence comes from Harpia harpyja, assembly GCF_026419915.1. NCBI lineage: Eukaryota > Metazoa > Chordata > Aves > Accipitriformes > Accipitridae > Harpia > Harpia harpyja. Next base: position 39,363,893 of record NC_068941.1, read on the forward strand.
ACTGATTTTCTATGTTTTCAGTTTGTTTTAAAAAAATGATTAAATTATTAAAGAATAAAATACCCTCGTTCAAATATTGGGAGAACTTTTTCTTGATTTTTAAACAATCTGAATGGCAAAATAGTATTTTATCCTAACATTGGCATTCTTACTCTTCTCTGTGAAAGGAAGTACAGGAGGTTGGATCTTGAATGTAAATATTTGTAGTATTTTGGGTGGGATCTTTCATGTTTTCTGATGGAGACTGTGGAATAGTCCGGCATTATATTTAATGGCAATGTGCCACTGTATGAACGTGGCCAACTGCCCTCTGAGATGCTCCTCCTTAAGAATTACAAAAGAGAATATCCAGTACTCCCAGTTAAGTGAATCCAATCTAAGCAATTTACAGGTATCATGATAAAAGCTGTTGCAAGGCATTGACAGTTGAGAAGACACTGCTAAAACTGCACTTTAACAGAGTGTGAACGATCCAAAGCCAATAATCTATCAGGTAATTGGGATGTGAGGGTGAATATTTTGCTTGCATATAGGGAAGAGAAGGTTAGGATGTCAATTAAGCGACTACCTGTTTGAAAGGCAGAGCACACACTCGTTTGAGTAGGTCTTTCCATCGGTCCCACAAACTGGATTGTAGTCCCTTGGACATCCAGGCACACCATACTTGTAGCAGGCAGGCTAGGGAAGACAGGTACATGAGAAGTCTAAGATACATTGTCTGAACAGGTCTCTTGAGCCCTTTCAGATGAGCAGCTTCTGAGCTGAGAGCCGCTGAAGAATCCTGGCACACTCGTGCACGGAAAGGAGCGCTCAGCGGGAGCTGGCACAGCATTATCAAGTGCCACATTATCTTTCATGCTCTTCTGGGAATTTATCGCTTGAGGCTTGGCTTCTACGGCCTGGCACGGCTTGAGCTGCCGTGTCAGGACATATAACGTGCTACAACACGCAGCTCCTTCCAACATCTTAGCATCAGTGGGACACACAGACAGCGAGTCCCCGTGAAGGGCAACCGCAGACCGGGCCGGTAAGAGATGGGAATGACCAGGACACCTCTGCTGCAGCCCTCAGCAGGCGGGTGCCGGGCTCCCGGGGTCCCTCAGCTGTGGGGAGAGACTGACTGGGGCATCTCTGGGGGCTGAGCAGGGGTATCGGAGGGGCAGCCTGGCTCCGAAGGAGCCAGGCCGCCCCTCCGGTACCCCTGCTCGGCCGCGGGGCTCCGGAGGCAGGGCCTGCACCGGGATGCCCAGTTGGTGACACGGAGGGCAGGTGGGATCGTCCTTCCCGGGGACGACGGGGCAGGCGGCACTCACCGGGACGCTGGCGACGGCGCCGGGACGCGAGAAGAGCCCTGTGGAGAGTAACCGGCGTTAACGGCGCCTGGTCCCGCCCGGATTCCCCCCGACCTCCCCCCCCCGGACCAGCCGGTCTCCGTTACCGGTCCCGTCCCCGACCAGCCGGTCTCCGGCACCGTCCTGTACCGTTCCTCCCGCCCCCGGATGGCCGATGCCCGCTACTGGCTTAGATACCGCGGCCTCCCACCCACGCCGGCCGGTGCCCGGTACCGGTTCAGGTCTCCCCTCCCTTGGGACGGGACCGGCCGGGGCACGGGACCGGCCCGGTTCCCCCCCGCTTCCCCGGGACTGGCTCGCCTCCCTCTACCGCCACTACCCCGGCGCCGTGCGGCTGGTACCGGTGAGGAGGGCGGGCAGCAGCACCAGCACCAGCACCGGAACCGCCATGTCGGCGAACGGAGCAACGGCGGCGGGCGGGGGCGGAGCGGGGCCGGAGCGGGGCCGCCGGGGCGCAACGGCGGCGGTGGAGCGCGGGGGGCGGCACGGGCGGGACCGCCGGGCGCTGGGGCTGGGAGGAGCCGGGGAGGGGGCGGACGACGGGACCTGGATGCCACGGCGGGGGAGGGACACCTGGGGGTCGAGGACCCCGTGGGGCTTCCACCGGAGTGGGAAGGCCCCGGGACACACCGGAGAGGCAGAGAGTAAGGACCCGCCGCGGGGAGGCTCCGGGGCTGGAGGCGCCGGGAGAGGTGGGGAGGGGTGTGCTATCGTCTTCACCTGCGGGTTTGGGGAGGGGGCAGGCACCTCCGGGGGTGGAGAAGGCATCGGGACCCTCCACTCGGGGTGCTGGGGGAATCATAGAATCATAGAATCATTGAGGTTGGAAAAGACCTTCAAGATCATCGAGTCCAACCATCAACCATGCCCACTAAACCATGTCCTGGAGTACCCCGTCTACTCGCTTTTTGTATACCTCCAGGGATGGTGACTCAACCACTTCCCTGGGCAGCCTATTCCAATGTCTGACAACCCTCTCAGTAAAAAAATTTTTCCTAATATCTAACCTAAATCTCCCTTGCCTCAACTTGAGGCCATTTCCTCTTGTCCTATCTCCAGGCACCTGACAGAAGAGACCAACACCCACCTCACTACAACCCCCCTTTCAGGTAGTTGTAGAGAGCGATAAGGTCTCCCCTCAGCCTCCTCTTTTCTAGACTGAACAACCCCAGATCCCTCAGCCGCTCCTCATAAGACTTGTGCTCCAGGCCCCTCACCAACTTGGTTGCTCTCCTCTGGACACGCTCTAGCAGCTCAATGTCTTTCCTGTAGTGAGGGGCCCAAACCTGAACACAGTACTCGAGGTGCGGCCTCACCAGTGCCGAGTAGAGGGGAACAACCACCTCCCTGTTCCTGCTGGCCACACTGTTCCTGATACAGGCCAGGATGCTGTTGGCCTTCTTGGCCACCTGGGCACACTGCTGGCTCATATTCAGCCGGCTGTCGACCAGCACCCCCAGGTCTTTCTCTGCCGGGCAGCTTTCCAGCCACTCTTCCCCAAGCCTGTAGCGCTGCATGGGGTTGCCGTGACCGAAGTGCAGGACCCGGCACTTGGCCTTGTTAAACTTCATATGATTGGCCTCAGCCCATCGATCCAGCCTGTCCAGATCTTTTTGTAGAGCCTCCCTACCCTCAAGCAGATCAACCCTGCCTCCCAACTTGGTGTCGTCTGCAAACTTGCTGAGCGTGCACTCAATCCCCTCATCCAAATCATCAATAAAGATATTAAACAGAACAGGGCCCAACACCGAGCCCTGGGGAACACCACTTGTGACCCGCCGCCATCTGGATTTCACCCCATTCACCACTACCCTCTGGGCTCGGCCATCTAGCCAGTTTTTCACCCAGTGAAGAGTACACTTATCCAGGCCACGAGACGCCAGTTTCTCAAGGAGTATGCATGAGAGACAGTGTCAAAGGCCTTGCTGAAGTCAAGGAAAATAACATCCACAGCCTTTCCCTCATCCACTAGGTGGGTCACCTGGTCATAGAAGGAGATCAGGTTGGTCAAGCAGGACCTGCCTTTCGTAAACCCATGCTGACTGGGCCTGATCCCCTTCTTATCCTGGAGTTGCCATGTGAGTGCTTTCAAAACAAACCGTTCCATAATCTTCCCCGGTACCGAGGTCAGGCTGACAGGCCTGTAGTTCCCCGGATCCTCCCTCCGACCCTTCTTATAAATGGGAGTCACATTGGCAAGCCTCCAGTCCTCTGGGACCTCCCCTGTTGACCAGGAACGCTGATAGATGATAGAGAGTGGTTTGGCAAGGACCTCTGCCAGTTCCCTCAGTACTCTTGGATGGATCCCATCAGGTCCCATAGATTTGTGAGTGTCCAGATGGCGTAGCAGGTCCCTAACTAATTCCTCCTGGATTAAGGGGGGTATGTTATGCTCTTCATCCTTACCTTCCAGCTCATGGGGTGGAGTACCCTGAGGATGACTGGACTCACTATTAAAGACTGAGGCAAAGAAGGCATTAAGTACCTCGGCCTTTTCCTCGTCACTGGTTGCTACGTTCCCTTCTGTGTCCATTAAGGGATAGATATTCTCCTTGGGATTCTTTTTACTGTTAACATATTTGTAAAAACATTTTTTGTTGTCCCTTACGATAGTGGCCAGATTTAGTTCTAGCTGAGCTTTTGCCTTTCTAATTTTCTCTCTGTATGATCTAACAAGATCCCTGTACTCCTCCCAAGTTGCCCGCCCTTTCCTCCAGAGATGATAAACTCTCCTTTTTTTCTTAAGTCCTAGCAAAAGCTCTCCATTCAGCCAGGCCGGTCGTTTTCCTCGGTGGTTCGACTTGCGGCACATGGGAATAGCCTGGTCCTGAGCCATTAAGATTTCCTTTTTAAAGAATGTCCATCCCTCCTGGACCCCTTTGCCCTTCAGGACCGTCTCCCAAGGGACTCTCTCAACCAGTGCCTTGAAGAGGCCAAAGTTAGCCCTCCGGAAGTCCATAGTGGTGGTTTTGCTGACCACCTTCTTTGCCTCACCAAGAATTGAAAATTCTATCATTTCATGGTCACTAAGCCCAAGACGGCCTCCAACCATCACACCTCCCACCAGTCCTTCCCTGTTCGTAAACAACAGGTCTAGCAAGGCTCCTCCCCTGGTTGGCTCACCCACCAGCTGTGTCAAGAAGTTATCTTCCACACACTCCAGGAACCTCCTAGATTGTTTACTCACTGCTGTGTTGTATTTCCAGCAGACGTGGGGTTGAGGGCCCCGAACGCCGTCCTTGGCAAGCAAGCCTGTGCCTGCCCCACCAGCAGGTCCCCGTGGGGTCGCTTATCCCTGCCATTTCCACGGGGAACCCCCAAAATATCCAGTAGTCAGCAACTAACCAGGCTCTGCTTCTGCGATGCACGGAGCGGTGCAGAAAGCTTTAATGGCAGGGCTGTGCAGCGGAGCAGCGGAGTTAATGGTGGGCGCCCGGCGGTAATTTCAGCATTTCCCGGGTTTCCCTGCTTGGCTTCACCTTGTTAGCATTGCGCTTTGATTGTAGAGCGTTTTGGGCAACGTGGGCAAGTTGGAAATACACGTGCAGTGCTATGTGGCTGTTAAGGTCCTAGGCCCTGTCTCATCATAAAGTGACATGAGATGGCTTGTGCTGAGCTATGAGTGCGTTCCTGCCAAGTGGAAGAGAAATTAATACAGCCCCAGCAATAAAGCCAACCTGCCTGCATCTGAAGTCATGGGAATCCAGGCCAGCAGGGCCTGGAAAGGCTTGGCACGCTGTCCTGTCAGCACGCCTGGGTGTCTGGGCAGCACGGCTCTCCAGAGAGTGTCTCATCTGTTAGCTGCCGATAAGAGTTGTTAGCTTTGCAGAGCCCAGAGGTTAGCTCTACACAGAGTCTGGCTCTGGAATTTTTATGCAGTTTCCTTATATCTAGGATACGGGCTTCTCATAAAATGGCCTACGCTTGTGTATATGAGCTGGGGTTTAGACCCTTCAAATGTTTTGGTATGTCCCATATAGGTACATATGCAGGCATCACACACATCCTTCTTGTCTCTCTGTCAGCCTCCGAGTCCTTCCAAACATGGCTTTTCTTCTCCTGTGTGTTTCTGACAGTGCGCCCTGCCCGCATGGCACCACAGGGAGGTTATTTTATTATCTGCTGAATATGTTCTTATTCCTCCAGGTAACCTCTGCAAACTGATTGCAGTGTTAGATTGCCATTCAGAGCACACCTTTGAAATTACTACCCATTACAAGGGATGTTTCATGCAAAAGCCTCTGGCTTGGATATTTTAAGCAAGACGGCTAATCAGAACATTTGGTGGCTGGTGAAGCGTGTAGAGGGGTATTTCTTTCTTTCTGCTTGATCTCCTTCCCTAGCTTTGCCCCAGCTTTGCCTGCTAAGCCATTTTAGAAGAGGGCATCTTTCTATTACCTTGTTATGGGTGGGTGGTTGCTGGATTTGCCATCCTTCGGGGACCTTCAGGTTCCAGTGAGATTTCCTTGGGAGAAGGAGCATCAGGGGGTTAAATACTGGAGAGTTAGGCTGGGGTGGGTTTCCTTGCTGCTTGAATGTGTGATTTTTCAAAGGAAAAGGTGCCAGCTGAAGGTGAGGAAAGAAAAACCAAGGGGAAGATGAAGAAAGGAAAACCAAGGGTAGGAGTTATCTAAGTTGTTCATTTGTTAAGTTCATGTCATTAAACAATTAAGAGCAAAGCTCTTGCATAGAGCTGTGTTTGCACAGGAAAAAACACAAACAAAAAAACCCAAGTAAGAGCTCAATGCCCCAGCTGTTGGTAGCCCAGACAAGCTTTCTCCTGAACAACTCTAGCATAGCAAGCACAAGATGGATGCATACTGTCATCATGCCACCTAAGAGAATAGCTGCCCCCCCGCCCCCACATTCTCCACACTAATGTATTTTCCAATGAGTTAATTACATGCTCATCAATTTGTTACACTTGATCCCAGATAAACGGGGTGAAGGGGACCCTTTAGGTTTAACATTGCTTCAGTTGTCTCTCTGTGACAGTAACATGAACTCATTCGCAGCCATGTGTTCTGTCCCAGATGCTTCCCCTTGATGTTGCAGAGAAAATATGGAAAAGTAATCTGCAGGTGCTTTATTAACTCTCAGCATGACACTCATATTTTAACTTGGTGCCAGTACAGCTGCCTCAGTGCTGAAAGCATTTCATTTTACTTGTTTAAATTCTTTTCACTGACAGTATTTAACTTTGCCTTATTCAAATACAATTTTAGACACAGGTCTCCAGAGAAGGGAAAATGAAAGAAATGAGATTTTAAATAGAAGAAAAGACAACTTACACAACTTTTCTTCTGGCAAGATGAGTATCTATTAGAAAATACCCATTTTCTTCCATAAATTATTAAGAACTGGAGGCAAGGAAGAGGATAATTATGCAGAGGCTTCTTAATAGCTTTTGTATCCTATTAACACATTTCTGATATGAATGCTGAGTCACTGGAAAAGAAAATTGCAGAATTATTTGCATATCTCCTAGAAGTTATCTTCTTGTTAACATCAGGTAGCTGATTAATAAACATGGAAGATAATAATGATCCTAGCGTATAGGCTGCAGGGAGCAATACGTAATTAGAAGTTATATCCCTACAGAGAAGGTCTGTTTTCTGCCTTAGTGGAACAACCCTCTGTGCTTGGAAGCTAGAATTTATTTGAACTTTAGTCACGCTTCTAAGTAAATGTATATGACTCCCTGAAAGAAAAAGGTTCCTTTGGTGAGTTTATATGTACTTCATATTCTTCTGCTGCCCAGCGGTTAGGCACTAGCAAGGTTGTGAGCCAAGACATAGAGATTTTGTGACCTGAAAGATATTAAGAGCAGCAGAATTGACTAAGGGCAGATTTCACAGCAGAATTGCGTGCCTGTGTCCTTCTCTTAGAGTAAAGAAATGTTACCCATGAGAGTCTATGTTTGGCCTGGAGAACAAAGGGCGCAGTTCAGAGCCTCAGGTTCACCTAAGAAGAAAGTGGTTGTATAGGAAGGAGTGACTGAGTATTTGCCACTGCTTCCAGCAGGGCTGGCCTGTAGTCTTGGAAGAAACAAAATAAAACAAGCTGCTGAGCAAAACCTTTGGGGCTGAAACCCTTCTGGCACACCTTGGTCTTGCTGCTGCTCCAGTGAGTGCTAGCTAGGTGCTTCTGAGATGTACCTGCTGCAAAGATTGGCCATTGATCGTGACCACCCTAGTGACGGTGACAGGAAGGTCCTTTTATGGCTCCACCTATATTGTTTATCCTCAACCACTCATGACTGCCCTGCTTGCTGGAGATGCTCAACTGCTTGGGTCTGCCTGTGGGAGTGTTTCCCCTCTTAAATCTGTGCAAATCAGCTAGGTGAGCAAAGACCTACTGCTAAAAATCCCAAAGTACCCCAGCCACATTGGACTGAAGTGGCAACCTCTGGCACAAAGTCATGGTGTGGGTAGCGCCATCTTATTCCAGGATGAGAAAGTTTGTTCCTTATGTCCCCAAAGCATGCTAAGCAAAACAGGAATAGTTTTTATATACAATCAGTAATGAGTAGGTCTTAAATGAAATAGCCAGTGATTAAGGTGGATATCAACAAACTGCAGCAAAAAGAATTTGGTTGAATGTGGAATGGATTCAACATCAAGGAAAGCTTTTAGACAAAGAATGATAAATGCCATTATCTGATGTTCCTTTTTAAATAATTGAGTCCCCTTGTGAAATACTGAACTTGCCTCACTCTTGGTGTTCCTTGGAAAGAAAACGTGTTGAAGACTTGTGGACTCTGACATCTTCATCCTTGGGGATTTCCAAGACTCAGCTAGACAAGGTCACAACTTCGCTGATCTACTATTGGCAATAGTCCTGTAGCGAGTGGGAGGGTGGGCGAGAGACCCCAGGAATCCCTGCCATGACTCTATGTCCCTGCCCCTGGAATTCATTCAGAGCTTTCATCTGCTGATTCACACTGTGTTTACTTATGTTGCCTATCCTCCTGAAATCAATGGGCATCAGGCACTGGAAGGATGGAGACTTCCAGTGAGAGACAGCCCAAAACTCATGCCTGTGCTAGGAATTTTTACCAGTATCATTTTGCAACATTTCAATACCAACAAAATTCTGGATATGCAGCTTAGCACAGGTATTAAAAATGTATTTGGTGGTGCCATTTATTCTTGTTCTTTGAAATGGTATCACCTTTGTCAGGGAAGAGGGTTTGGCTGGCATGTCTGTGCTAGGATAGGTGTGCCAAAGCTGAAGGGACAACAGGTTGTTATTTGTTGGGCCTTCAGGAACATATCAGTGAGACACAGGCAATTTCTGGGAGTGCAGAAGTGCCTGCATTGCAGTAGAAAGAGCTTCAGTATGTTCCTTACTCTTCTACCACCTGAAAAAATTGGGTGGTGATCTGGGTTATAAACATTAGTGGTATTCTCTGTTATTCTCTGATTCATGGAAAGCATTTGAATTAGTGGTTTAACATCTACTTTGTGCCTGTCTCAGTGCCTCTGACAGTAAGGCCACTGAGCCTAATAAAAACCCACATTATTTCATGAAGATGGGACAAGTGGAGAGCCGTTTTGTACCATTTAGTGAAATGAGGCCTCTTTGCAAACAGGGAGCCAGGCTGCTTATAGCTTTACTCAAGCACAAGAGCAGCATGGGCTTAGGTGGCAGGGCAAATTGGGAACAAGCTAGGACACACCAGTTCTTAGTATAAAATCAGTTCACAATATCAAATGAAAGCTGATCTATTACCTCATCTGCTTAAAACAGATATAGGGAGAGGTCTTAGCCTGTTGTAGTGCCAGGAGGATTGGGACTAAGGCACTAGATTGCCTGCTACCTTAGACTGAAGGATTCAGCAGTGTGGTGTGGAATATCCTCTTTAACACAGATGATGGATGCTAAAATTTAAAAAATGGGGGAAAAAAATAGAGTTGTAGAGCAAGAAACTGTAAGTGGCCTTAATAGCCTGAAAATTCCCACTTGAACAGGTTCCTGCGAGCCGCTGCAGGCAGGAAGGTGACACAGGAGAAGTCTGGCTATGCATTTGCTCCAGTTTTCTCTTCTCTTGGCCATCACTGCTGGCCTCTCTTGGAGAGAGGAGGCTGGTGAGAAGGATGCTACAGTCACACATAACCTGCAGTTAATGTCCTCTCGCAGCCCCCAGTCATATGGGGGAGGATGTTTACATCCGCTGAAGCAGCAGGATGGTGCAGCTGCCTTGCCTGTGCTGCTTCAGGCAGTCTGGCAGGGCACAGCACTTGGGCACGTCCCAGCTGTACTTGTGCCATGCATGTGGGTCTCTTGCCCTAAGTACGGGAGCGTGTCTTTCCACCTGAGTAATTACTGGGGTAAAAGCAAGCAACACCCTTGAAGGAACATAGCACAGGACGATCAAAAATGCTTCTGAGCTGCTTTTCAGCACATCAGCCAGGGGTGGCTCTGCTGAATGTCTCTTTCCTAGGGCACTGGAGGGCCCCTGCTTCTTTCTGGTGAGACTGGGAATGCCCTAGAAATGGTTTGGCACTTGCTAATTGGCCATTTCTGCCAATTTGAACCTGGCACAGCAGCAGGGCAGAGAAGGGGAAAGAGCTGATTTTCCTGAACATTTTCATCTCCCTGACAATGATTCCTGTAGGGAGGAAGTCAGCAGCACCGAGTAGACTAATGAGCTTTTGGTCTAAGTCTGGGTTTGTTGTGCAGGGGGGATTGGTTCCAGTTGACAAGCTGCCTCCCTGGCTAGGTCCAGAGCGCTGAGCTGTGGCATCACCTCTAATTTTGGCAGACTCCTCCAGGCTGTTTTCATAAAGGCTGGGTTCAAAGGTTCACAGAAGGATGTGGAGGAAGCTCCTTGTCTCATCACATTCCCTCACCATCCTGTCAGTGGCATTCCCACCCCCACACCAATAAGAGATTGCTCTGGGGGTCCTATCTGTCACACACAGCCCATGAATCATTCACTTCAGCTGTGCTCCTACATTTGCAATCCCATGTAGCCCAAAAGACAGGATCCAGGCCTCAGGGATTCAATTATATACATGCCGTTCAGTCTCTCCTTCCTTGATCCCTCCGTGGCCATTCAGTTTACTCAATCCTGTGCTGTTCTCTGCTGTTTCAGTCACAGATGGGCAATTTGTCCTCTCCTGTTTCCCACATGAATGCCATCTATCACCTGCCTGCATTTGAAATTAATTTACTGGCTGGACAACTGCCTACTTTGTGTCCCTGGCTCCCTCCCATCTGTGTATAACATGGGGGGTGCTCCCTGGAGCAGGGGGTGAGCATCTCCTGGTGGCTGCATGTGCTGCCTGGTACTATGGCCCTAAGGAGTGTTGCTGACCTGTGGTTCAGTGGGGAAAGGGCTGCTGTGAGTTACCCACATGCTCCTGGAGGATCTGCTCATGCCGTCAGTCACCGTCACGAAGCAGCAGCCTTCTGCCTGGCAGAGAAATGTGTGTGGATTTCTGTGATGCTCAGGCTTGAACAAGGGCTTTAGTAGTCCTCGGGGCCTCCGGAAAGCTCCTGAAGGGGTGTCCTGATGGGCAGTAATCAACATAGTTTCCCTTTTCTCTCTCCTCCAGAAGTTTTTTTCTGCTGTTGTTTCCAACTCGACTAAGCACATCTATCTACTTGGTCTGTCATGGACAGATTTACAGCTGCTGGCTTTGACTTCTGCTGTCTGTCTGTGTGCTAGTTCAAATGATGCATGGCAGACCAGGGCCACACGTCCTGCTAGAGGGGAAATGCACTTCGTCTTAGTGACTTGTCCTGCGATCATCACCACTTTGGAGGGAGGTAGCTGGTCCCAGTGGAATTTCTCATGTCAAAAGTTTTCTCAAAGAGCAGAAACTTTGAAGACAGGCTGTAAATGCATCTTATAACTGCTGAAGCTGTTAAAGGAGATAGGGTTAAGGGAACCTGCCTGGACGGCTGCTCACATTTTTCTGGGTGCTAAGGTTAAACCCCATAGATGACCTGCAGCTATAGAGCAACAGCCAGGCTGGTGGGTCAGCAGAAACTGTTTTCAGCTGTGAAAGGACAGAGGTTGTCCATGGCGATGGGAGCAAAGCTGCTACTGAATCGGCACAGTGCTTGAAAGTTAATTGATCCAGCAACGCTTGTCTTATTTCCATATGGGAAGACACTTTGAAAAGTCAAAGGCATCTTCTTTCATGGCCACATATTTCTGACAAAGTAAGTGGTTTCAGCCAGGGCAGTGTCCATCCAAAGCTGCTTTCAGAGGCAGCCTCACACCCTCTTCTGTCTCTTCACCCTGCAGGAAAAGGCTCTGTGAATGGAGTGGTCACCTGAGAAAAGCTTAATCCAGGCAAAGCCTGTGTTCCCCATCTCTGTCCCTGCAGAGCTTCTGTCCAGTGCCCTTAGGCTGGGTTTGTGGGACAAGGGCACTGTATCTGGTTAGTGCCAGGGGGAAAGGGTTGCTGATAGCTATCACTGTGGCAGGGGGAGGGCAGGTGGAGGGGAGGACAGGCAGTAGGGTCAGCATCTCCATTTTCCCTGTGCCCTGTTTATGCAGTGCTGTACCCCAAGCATGTTTCATGACAATGTGTGCTGTAGCTCTCTCTGACCCCATAAATGAAGGTATTTTTATCCTGGGAAAACCCATCCAACACACTTTATGGTCTCCAGGAGTGAGGACGAACTGCAGATAAGAATTTCAGAGTTGGCCAGTATATCGCGGTCAGGGTCAGTCAGGCTTTGATGCCTGTCTGCCTGATGGATTGTCTGGTAAAATTGAGAATAAAAAGACCTTTATTCACCAAGGAAGTTAAGTGATGGCTTGGAGATGGAGATGAATTGGCTGCAAAGGTGCCCAGCACCAACCCCATGAAGGCTCAATGCTGCTGAAGGCTGTTCCTTCGCTGTGAAAGCCAGTGCCAGAGGTACCGCTTCACGATGGGTGTGTGTGCATCTTACTGCCATGCACCACTGCCAGCCACAGCTGTGGGGTTTGTATTTTTGTTAGAAACCTGCCATCAGTCAAGTGAGGAGAACAGCAAAAGGAGGAGAAGGTGACAAAGCCTGGGGCTTGTCGGAGGTACCATTTCTGAGTGGCGCTGCTAGATGGAAGACCTACAAAAGGCAGGATTCCTCAAAACACTGCCTGGGCTTGAGGATGATGGAGGAAGGTAAATCTCAGCTTTGTTCCCCCCTCACCCTTTTATGGCCTGACCCGGCCTGTACTCCTCCATCACAAAGCTGCGTTTTCTCTTGCTCTTCTTGCTTCTACATTTGGGATACATTTGGCAGTGTCTGGCATCTGGGGTGTGTATTGGTAGACCTGCATTCTAGAGAAAGCTTTGTAAAAATAGCATTGGAAATGTTTTTTATCCACATGATGTTTTTTCCAACAATAAAGGCAATTTTAATCTGTAGTGGAAAAAGCTCCGTTTTCCTCTAGATTTTCAACTCATCTCTCCCCCACCTTTTTGGGGAATATTTTGCAGGGGCTGAAAGAGAGGAAGAAAAAATATTTTCTGTCTTTTGCAGATGATTCCATTATTGCAGAGCAGAATCACAGTTACCTGAACTGCTCTGTAGTTCAACACGAGAGGCCAAGGCTCCCCAGCCATTATTGGAAGTATCACGCTTTTGGATTAATTCCATGCCCATAAGCAATGCAAGTTTAGGAATGGCAAGACCTTGGTATACTTTTGTCTGTCAGTGCTCTCAGGCTCCGTCGAGCCTCTGCTGAGCCCAGACTTTTCTGATCTTGAACTGGTTCACTTGATTCATATCTTCCCTAGTAAGAACAGCCAGAACTCATCTGTGTTTTAGGAATCCCTATTTTGCTAGACTCTGGTGGTTTCTTTGCAGATACTTTAATGACTTGGAGGGGAGGGAAGGGTGCAAGAGCAACAGTTCCTGACCAAATTAATTCATCAGGCTGAGACAGCAGGATTTGGCCATAGCTGGTTAATGAGGCCAGGGCTGGTTGGAGTTGTGAGGATGGTTTTCCCCGCTCCTGCTCTGGCTGAAGGAGTCTGCAGGCTTGTCCTTGTACCGTGTGGTGGCAGCCTTGCTCACAGAACGTGCTCTGTGTTGCCTGCTTGCGTGCCTGGTTTTGTTTGCAACAATTTTTTAGGGTGAAGAGCTCAACTGGCCATAGATGCTGTCAGTGGATAATATTGTACTGTAATGTAGTGCGTTCATCCCCACAGCATCAGCAATGCACAGCCGCTTCCCTTCCTTGCCCTGCTGGAGACATCTATAATTCAGTGTGAAAGAGCCCATTCTGCTGGGCTAGGAGCACCAACATATATTGTCAGGGCAGCACAAGTGACAGGGCTGTGCAGGCGTGAGGACGTGAGGATGTTTGGGGCATGTGAGACCTCACCCAGCCCTTCAGATCCCTGCCTGGCAATCCCAGAGGTGCCCAGGAGCTGTGAGCAAGGACTGGTAGCAGGTAGTAAGCGCCATTCCTAGCTGAGTCCCTTCCCCTTTTCCCTGCTAATTCATGCAGGGTTAGTCTGCTCCGTACTGTCTCTCACTCTGAGCCCCATTTTGGAGGGCTGGGGTCTCTTCAGCTCACAGGTTTGCCTGTGCTGGTGGTTGAAGGCCAGAAGGAGACAGGTGGTATTTATTCTGGTTGAGCTGTAGTGTTGTGTTTGGCGGGGCTTTCCAGCAGCAATGGCTTAGCAGGTTGTGGGCATACTTGGGAGTGAGTCACCAAGCAGTAATGACAGTAGGAAGAGAAGAAGAGAAATGCTTCAAAAGTTGCTCAGCTTTTCCTGATGGGAACCGGACACAGGGGCAAGGTTTACCTGGAGTGGCAGAAAGCATCTAAATGGAAAGGTCACCTGAGGTGATCTGGGGACACGGCTCAGCTGTGGTCTCCATCTTGAATCCTCATGTGTCCCTGTCACCAGCTGATGTGAAGACTTCCTGGCAGATGCATATGATGTTGACAGGAGAACTTTCTACCTGTCAGCTTCTCTAGCTACCAAGAATCTCATCAGGCTGATGTGGCTCTCCTAAGGCACATTTGCTTCAGTGCAAGCTGGCTTTACCAGAAATCATCCAAACAACACATATTTAAACAGAGAAGCACTTACTGCTGTAATAAAAGCACCTGCATGGAGATTACAGTGTGCTGCAACTGGTTTACACTTCACTGAGCCCCAGCAGAGAGGATGTCTGTGGTTTGCCATATTGTTTCTTCCCCTTAATTTTGGCTTTCGCTGCTGTTTCTGATCAGAGATGCATGTACGGGATAGTAATTAGTTAGGAAATATTTCTTAGGCTGCATTTTGGCAAATGCAGGACTACTGCTGGTGTTTTCCCTCTGCAATATATGCTGGCCAGGTGGCCTAAGGAAGGGAGCTCTGTTCCCTCCATGTTTGTTGCGCTTCTGATATGTGTGCCACGTTGAGGACTGGTACACTGTGGGCACATTGCCATTACCGTGGGATCCTGTGAATCCCAGTTTTCCTACGTTTAGAGATCCTGTTGCTTGCAGGCGCTAACCCCATGATAATGACCATAGTATAAAAACCTGCAGAGAAGATGGGGGGAGCAGGAGTAGATAGAAGTTGATCTACAGCATTTTTCTTAAACATGCATTTAAATTATTTGGAGGACAGAGTCTGGGCTGGTGGGTTTCCTTTTCAGCTTATTGCACAGAGGGAATCCTTTGCAGCAGATCTACTTAGTACAGGTGGCTTTGGGCTTCAAGTGGAGGGCTTGGAGCTATGAGATGAATTTGCTGTAGGAACCAAGTGTAGTGCAGTAACTAATGACAGGATAATACCAGTATGGAGCTTGGGAATGAACTACAATTGCTGATGGCAGCATCTCCATGTGCAAAGGACAAAGAAGTTGTGGCTTCTTACTCATGTATTTGCTATTTCTTTAGCATGGAGCTTCTCCTGCTGGGAAGTGGTACTGTGCAAGCTCCTCACCCTGTTGCACTGGTCCAGGAGGAGATGCTCCCTGTTTTACTGCAATTCCCAATAGTTCCTTGCACATTACTAGGTTTATCTACCACACTCTAGAAGCAAACTGGCGGCTAATGCTGAGGTTGCCCCTGAGGACTATGGCTATATTGCCTGCAGGAGAGCAAGGAGTGACCTGGCCTGTGGAGCAGCACCCTTGGGTGCATCCAGCATGTGGGAAATCTTTTTTCTGTGAGTAGGTGTGTGGAGAAATGCTGAGCTGAAGCCAAGGCCCCTAGACTACACCCTTCCACAACTATAATGCTCTGACCTCTTAAAAAGGCCTTCAACCTTGGGTCAGGCCTGCCGTGTTTGGGGTGGTCAGGGTTACTGACATTCCCCTCGAAAACTGTGTTAGAGGGGTTTTGGGAATGGTGGTGTTAGAGAAACATGGCTTAGGGGTACCTCTAAAAATGGCAATGGAAAGGCATCAGGGATATATCCTAACCACTCAACACTGACTTTCTTTGGTTGCTCCCAGCTCTGAGTCTGAGCAGGTGGTGACCAGTGGCTGCAAAGTCTCATATGCCACGTGAAGGGAGCCAAGAAGGGCTGGAGGAAAGTCCCAAGCTCTGCTCTACTTCCAGGACGGTTTGGGGAAGAAAGGCCTCTTGTCTGTGCGTCTCAGAGTAATCTTTGTGGGTGAACTAGATGTGCAGCAGTCCTCAAGGGTGAACTGATGCTCTGTTCACCTCAGTTATCTCTTCAGTCCCTTCTCCTTCTGTGTTCTGCATGCCCATTCCCACGGTGACCATACCTGACATGGACACATGGACACCTCTGCAGTTTCTAGGAGATATCAGCAAGCTTCTTCCACAGGCAGCAGGGAACCAGACATGGAGCAGAAAGTACAATGGGAATTTGGGCCTGGGACCACTGTTCAGAGCAGCTTAGACATTGGTTTGAGTCTCCCAAAATGCAGTAAGAGCTACAAGGGGAATGCCTATGCTCTGTGCTCATTTAGTGCCACATCTGGAGCATGCACCCAATCAAGAACATTGCTAAGAATTAGAGCTTTGCCCAGAAGTTTTGGAGAAATTAAAAATTTTCACTCTAAAGTGCAGCCTCAGTCTTGTGGCTAGTGGAGCTTCTAGTCGCTGCCATCAGGGCAGAGAGGACAGGCTGAGCTTGCAGACCCCCTCTAGGCATCCTCCAAAACCTATCAACACCAGGAGCTAAAGAGGTTGCCTTGGAAACTGTGATGAAGCTGAAGTTGCAGGGAGCTCCTGGCAGGCTAACTTGAATTGCAATGTAGATACCGTCCCCAATGCTGGCATCAGACACAGCTCAGCAATCCTGGGGATTCTCATCCCAATCTGAATGTTAGAAAGGGCCATCCTGGTGTAGCAGGATGCTGGGCAGCTTTTCAATTGTAGGTCTGCCCACCTTGGGAAGCATGAAGAGAGGCAGAGTTCATATCAAAGTACTTTCTTGGTAATGCTATCCACTTAGAAAGATGAGTGAGCAAAGCAGGTACATTTGCAGCAGTGGAGGAAAGGGATTCTGCATGGAGTGGGAAAGGAGATGGAATGGAAGACCAAGCAGCAGATAATTTGCCTAAGGGACAAAGAGAATGAAGTGGGTTACTCACTTTTTTTTTTTTTACACTCGCCACAGGCTAATTAAGGAATCACTGTAATGCTGGAAACCTCTGAATGCTTAATGGAAAAGCAGATAATTAATTAACATTACAAATCATAACCATTAAGGAATTAATCTTTCATGAACTTAATTAGGAATGGTGAGTGAATGGGTACATGGGAGGATGACTTTTGGAATATGAATTATGGTTGTTTCTTTCCGAATCACTGCTGGTTAATGAAGAGACAGAGCAATATTACTGAGCAAATAATGCAGGAGGGAACAAGGCTGTGTAGTGATCCAAGCTAGGAGTTGTAATTGATTCGTTTGTTGGGAAGGCTCGCAAATTGGAAATGGTATTTGGCATGATCATTCTGTTGCTAGAGATGACCGTTTGCTTATGGTAATAAAGGGCTAAATTGTCCTTGACCATCTGCCCGGAAGGCAAAACTCCTGACTGTGGCTGAGCCTTTGCATCCAGTTCCCAGCGTTGGTTGTGGTCACTGCCCAGGGACCTCAGGAGTTCTCTCATCACAAGGTAATACAATGTAGATGAGAAATGCAGTTTTCAAAAGAGGAAAAATGGCCATAGTGCTTTGTGAGGGCTGTATAGAAAAAGGTTGGAAGGCCTGAGAAGACTGCGATGGTCTGGACCATGAGACTTCCCTATGTGGCCTTTTCCTAAGGGGCGTGTGCTGGCTCAGTCTGGATTTAAAAACTCCAAGTGATGGTTCCCAGGGTGTGTGGATCCACCTGTGGATTTCCAGACTGTTACAAATGTGTCTCTCATTTTGTGCCTGCATTAGGGATCAGCTTCCCACTGTCTGACCTGCTTCTACTCCCTTCTGCTGAGCAGAGGCCCCTTCTGCACTGGGGTGGTGTGAATGTGTCGGAGCTGCTCCCAGTGGTGCCAGGCAGAGTTCTAAGGGAGCAGAAAACCCTGGCTGTGGTTTGGAGACCTTTCTGCCTTAGTTAATCATCAGCTCTGTTTCCTGTTCAGTGCTTGTTTGAGGATCATTCTGCTAATAATTTTCTTTAACTTGGCAGTCAGACAAGAGAATTGAGTGAGGCTAAGGACCCATGTGGGGTGGGGCAAGAGGCAGATCTTACTAGGATTTACCCTGAGGAGCACATGCCAGTGGAATTACACTAATAGAAAAAGGAGGGAACATTGGTCCTCTGTATTTATTTCTGGCACGTGTATCTGACATAAGGTTCTTCCAGGGACTAGAAAACTACAAATCAGAAAAAAAGCTAATGAACACCCTCCCTTCTTGAAATATGACTTAAACTACATGGTTAGATACGCATTGCTATGATAACACAGCTCTTCCGGCAGCAATTGATAGATTTCTCTTTCATTAAAGAAGCTCCTTAAGAACCTTGTTCTCCCCGCTTTTCTTTTCTTTTCTTTTCTTTTCTTTTCTTTTCTTTTCTTTTCTTTTCTTTTCTTTTCTTTTCTTTTCTTTTCTTTTCTTTTCTTTTCTTTTCTTTTCTTTTCTTTTCTTTTCTTTTCTTTTCTTTTCTTTTCTTTTCTTTTCTTTTCTTTTCTTATGAATTTAGGTTGTTCTGGACACAGAAAACAGCCTATGTCAGAGGCTAGCATGGTCAAAGAATAAAGGACACTGTTGGACACCACCCTTCACGGAACATTTCTTTCTGATGCTGTGCACCTGGAGTTAGGCTGCATGTCTGCACAGACATCTGTTTGCATTCTTCCCTTCCTGCAGAGTAGGAAGTGTGTTTTTCAGGTGGAAGTGGTAGGAGGCACAGGGTGTTTTCAGGGGTTTGCTGTTCCAGGCTCTCTTTGAAGGTCCCAGTCCCTTCTGTGAGTACACAATGGTCCTAGCCAGTCCCCAGTCTTTGGGATGCAGAGACTTGGTATGTAGTACTTGTGCAATGCAGTAAGTAAGGTATCTGGAAAGAGGTAGTGGAACCAATCTTTTGGGTGGCGGGTGGTGAAGTGGAAAGAAGACAAGCTAGTCATGGACCTTGCTTACCAGAAGTCATTCTAATTTGGTGCAGAAAGTCCAGCATAGACAAAAGAATGGGCTCTTACAGTTTGGGGATTAGAGACCTTTAAGACTGAGCATTTTGCTTTGCTGGGATAATGAGCCCATCTATAAAGTTCAGACTTGCTTCTGGCATGAGTGCTTGGACTGTTTCCCTACATAACTTGCACCTTTCCTAGAGTAGCGCGTGACTGTGGAGGGCATGCAGTAGCCCTTGGCATTACTTTGTGTGTGATGGCCTGGATGATGACTGGAAACCAGCCAAATGCCAACACAACTAACCTACAGGCAGGAGTCCCGTGCAGAATGAAGCAGCACAAATTTTTTCATGCTGGGCTCGCTGGACCTTCAGCAAGGGAAGGCTTCCCACTTTTGCAGGGAAGGCTGCAAAAGGCATAAATTAATTTAAATAAATAATCCAATAAATAAATGAGAGCAGGTTCTATTAACTTGGGTTTCAGCCTCTACATGCCTTTGTGAATTTGGGCTTTAGATATTAGGCAGAATCAAATGTTCATATGACTTGGAAGGGCAGACCAGACCCATGTACTCTTTCCGGATTTTACTAAAATAAAAAAGTGAGCAAGTATGTACTTGTCAAGCACATTATTAGGCTCATTTACTACAGTTTCATGAAACTATTTAAAGAGGAACAAGACAAGGATGAAAATAAGGTCACAATTAAGATTGAATCAATAAATCACTGGATTCAGCAATTTAATACAGCAAGTAATAGAACTGAATTATGAGTTTGGCATCAGAAAGAATTACTTTTTGTGTAAATCCTGTGCAGGGGAAGATAAAGGAGACTTAGGTCTATTTGAACCAAAGTGTACAACTCATTTCCTAGTGGATTAGTGCATTGACTTTCCTTGGAGAAGTTGAGAACTTGATCCATCATGGGCAGAAGCCTCTGTAGGATCTAGGCACCAGGTGTGCTCTTAGCCCCCCACCAGGTGTTGTTGCTCAGTGCAGACTGCTCTCTGCCCAGGAAGCCTCCCATAAGGAAGGAAGGAACATGGCTGCCCAGAGCAGTCCCATTTAAACACGCTGTCCTTGAATATCTCTGTTCTTACATGGTTTTATCTTGGTCCTTATTTCCCTCTTCATGTCTATGCAAATATAAAAGGGCCTTTTCACACCCTTCATACAAAGGCAATAACCAAATCCAGTCGAACAGCAGTTTTAAGCAATGGTCTTTTTTTGGCCGCCTACCTTCACTGATGAACTGGGAGATGTACATACTCAAGAGGAAGAAACTGGACCTGCCAGGCTCCTTTTGTCAAAGCAAAGGTGAAGATATGTTGAAGGATTCCTTGATGGCTTCACGTGTTGTTGCAGAAACCAGGAAGTCATTTTGGATGTGAAGCTTTTTCTGGAAGTCTGTTAGGAAATGTTGCTTGCTTCACAATTAGGAGCAGACTTTTAAAGAAACTTGGGTACTTTATGATGAAATTTAGTGTATCGAAGGCATATAGATTCAGTATTTCTTTAAATACTCAACAGTATATACCAAAATTGCCAAACTGACAAAAAAAGCAGACTAATGCTAACAATTCCTCCATAAATAAATTAGCAACTGCTACAAAAAAATTTGTCTGTTGAACATCATTCTATTTTGAATTCCAGAAGTTTAGGGAATTCCAGAAGTTTAGGAAATTCCAGAAGAAGACTGGAATTCACCAGAATGCCCGAATCTTGAATTCAAAGATTTTCAGATTTTTTTCACTTCATCATGCAATCCACTATACATCTACTAAAAATGGACAAATCTTCCAGAACTGATAATCAGTTCTGGAATCAGTTTGAACGAAACTAATCTCTCAATATCTTCACTGTGTTCTATTTTCTACTGGGCTGTTTTGAAATGTTAACTCTCAAAGTATGGGACATTGCCTATGAGATTTCAACTATTTTAAAAATAGGTTAAATTTATCTTTACCTATTTGACTCTATTGTGGCATTGCCTTCTATCAGCTGTCCCTGTCCAGGGTGAGTCTGGGGTGACTGGTGGGGCTTGCTGCCCCTTCTGACATTTCTGGGCTTGCTGCTGCTTGTGACACTCTCTTCTTTCATTGCATTAATTAAACTTTATGTGGCAAAGATAATATGTTAACAGTAATAAAGTCCTGATGAACCGGCCAATTCCGCCAGTAGCCAAGTATTAATTTTAAGTGTTTCTCTTCATTAAGAGGTCTTCAAGAATTGCAGTGCTGTAGATTATTGTTCCAGAACACTTGAGATTATGCCCTTACAGCAAATTTCACGCTGAAATGAGTGACAATGGAGTACTTATATGAACTGGCAATTTCTAATAGTCATGTCTTACTCCTAGTGACTTCCTACTGCTCTTGCTTCATCATTCCCAGACTGACGCTGTAGTGGAAGGTTAGCATTGCCCTGGCTGTTGGCAATAGGACTGAGAGGTTAGGAGCATGCCTTTGTGGTGCTGGCAGCTGTGAAGCACAGGAAGAATGCAGAAACAAACCAAGTTTGAACGATAGCCGTGCTGTACCGAAGAGAACTGGAAAGCCAGCATTCTTCAGCAACGGGGCCTGTTTGCAGCTGACTCACCTTAAAATGTGATTTTTGTCCCAGCAGAACACCAAGTATTTCCTGAATTTTTCAGCCAAGATATCTAAATGCTATCATGGAAGAAGCCCTGACCTCCTCCAGAGTTGCTTCTGCCTGCATTACACAGTTCCTTCCCCTTGTGCTTGCGGCATCAGTATGACTGAGGCTTGCACAACCATCCCCATTTGGGACCATCCCTACAGCTCACCGAGAGCCTGGGTTTGTCTTCTCCCATTTCATTCCTCTGGCTTCTACTCCCAGAATATTCTTCACTTGTTGCTGGTGATCCACCCCACACTACTGTAACTCCCCTAACAAGCAGGCAGCAACTTATTGTTCAGGGCAGCTCTTGCCATGCCTGAACATCCCTTGCCATCTTGTGGATGAGGAGCCCTTTACTCCTAGTCTCTGGAGTATCTTCCTGGACATGAAGAGGTGAATATGGGCAGTGGGACTCTGACAGCACGTGGGTTCAGCAAGGTCTTTTCAAGGTCATGCTGCTACAGTAGGAAAAACACAATTGTTTGAGTGAAACAAGCCACAAGATATTAATGCGTTTTAACCCCACATGTCCCCTTTTGTCAGTGTAGTAAGGTTACCAGTGTGTGTAAGGTGCCAGTGTGTGGTTTTTAATGGAGCCCTGGCCTACCTCAGACAGAAGGAATTTAAAATAAAGTCATTTACAAGGCAGGATTTGGGGAGAGACAAAGAGTGGCTTTGGGTTTTTTTGGACCCAATGTATTGAAAAAGAAGTTTGAAGCATGATCATCAGCCTTGTTAAATTACTGGGCTGTCCAATGTATCTGATATTGATGCCACTGCTTCTAAAACTATTGCTCTCAAGGGGTCAGCAGTGGTGATTTACTGGCTTGCAGAAACTCAGAGAAGTAGTCTGGCATTGCTAAATTCCAAATCCAAGCACACCCTCAGAGATGTGAAATGACCTGGAAAAATGTGAAACTATCTAAAATAATTTGCTGTTAATTGTCTCTTACTGTTGGAATGTCTCAGGCTTCTTTCTAACTCAATGGGATTGAAATGGACAAAAAAAAAAAAAAAGAAAAAAAAAAGGAAAAAAAAGAAAGGAAAACAAGAGGACAAATTAAGGCTCCAAGATCTGGTGCTTGAAGAAAAATGGCACTCTTGGGTGAAATTGCAAGTGTCTGCAAAACTGTCGAGGAGTGGTGGAAGCTGTAACAAGTATTGCATTAGGTGGATGCTGATCTCAGCACCAGCCCTTAAATTATAAGTAGCTCCTTTGACTTCAGCAGTTACCAAAGATTATTCTAGTTATAAATGAGATCATAAACACAAAGGAGCTGTAATGTTTGTCACTTATGTATCTTATTAGTACGAGGCAGATCTCTGAAACAACGTGGCCCAGAAGAAGAAATATCCCAACAATTGTTTGTTCCCATTTATTATTCTTCTGCAGGCAAGTATATTAATAAGAAATAAATGGAGTGAATGAACTACAGGTAAGTGCCATGTTAATGCATCAGAACAGAGTACTTGCTCTTATGTCTAGGTTTGCAGAGAACAAAAATAGCTGCAAACTAATCTATCAGTCGAACTCACTTTAATTAGGTTCTGTGTGCAGGCAGGGGTCTTTCCCTTTAAGTAGAAGGATGACAGTCCCTTGCTTTTATAAACCATGCTTCTCAGGAGCTCATGAAGGAGGATGGCATCATGGTGCTGTGTTACAAAGGGGGGTGTGGGGGCAGAGGGAGAAGTGAGGGGATTTAGCCAACTACAGGTACCGATGCAGTGTAAAGGAGTACGTGGTTTTATTCCCGTGGTCCTCTTGATGAACAGACTGCAAAAATGCTTGTAGCTTTTTGCCCAGTTGTTCAACCTGCCCACATGGACTCGGCTGTTACCTTTTACAGGAGCCTAGGCATTGCTTTAGGTTAAAAAGGAGACTAAAACACTCTGTTTAAGAAAAGCATGGGGGAAATGCCTGTGCATTTTTCAGGAGGCTCACACAAGTTGCAGTTGGTCTTAAAGCCCCAATTCCTGGAGTCCCATGATTATGCCAGGCTCCCTGCTTGCAATGAAAGGAAAAGGGTGCGTTTGGTTTTTGAAATTGCAGAGGAAAAGCTAAACACAGAAAGGTGTAAGAAATCTTCTTTCAGGTTGTTAATAAACACAGTTTGTATGTTGCCTGCTGGGAAATTCTTAGCAAAACTGAGAAATAAGTGAGAAAGATCATAAAGTCAAGAATATTGTTAGAGAATTCCCAAATACGGGTGCATTTTAAAATTTTGTGATTCTTGCAGTGGGTAAGAGCTAGCATGATTTTTTAAGAATTCCCTTTGCTCTGCTGGCCACTCATCTAATGTAGGCCAGGATGCGGTTTGCTCTATTTCCAAGGAAAGTGCTCTGCCAGCTCCTTCATCTTCGTGTCCAGCATCACCCCCAGGGCCTTTCCACCCAGGACTGCCTGTGGTCTGAGGGCTCACAGCTTCTGAGTGGTGTGAAAGCTAGTTTTCTCCTCTTACCCCTCTGCTGGGCCCAGCTGCCTCTGACTTGCAGCCAACAGCTATCCAAGGAGCCCTCTGCCCATTGGCATGGGTCTCAGCTCACCAGCTCATCAGCAGTACGTACCATCCATGGTCAAACCCCTGCCCTTTGGGAATCGCCGTGGAAGTCAGAGAGATGAGGGAGAGGGCACCAACAAAGCTTCCTGTGAGGAAACAAAGCTTGTGCTCAACGTGCAAGCAAGGTGCTGGGACTTCTCTGATATATACGTGTGCTGACAGATGGTCTGACTTGAAATACTCTCTCCAAATTCCATTAAGCCCTAGGATGGGAGCGGGCAGCTAGCAGCCGTGAGGAAGTAAGTGGTTTCTTATTAACCAGCCCCCACGCTTCCCAACCCCTGCTAACAGCAGCTGGTAGAGTGTCTTTTCCGGATGTCAGTTATCTGTCCATCTGGCAGGTACTTTCAAGCCTGCCAAGATGAGTATAAATAGAAGGGCTTTTAGGGGAAAAATGGCAGACCTCCACTGCAAATCTTGTATGTGCTGGGTTATGAGGGGTCCTGGTGGCTCTTGCTTCGGAGCAGTGCTTTGGCATGGATGTTTTAGTACTGGCATGGATAAGAAAGATTTCTTTTTCTAAAAAAAATTTACTTTTTCTAAAAGAAAATTTTGAGGCTGCTGTCTCGCCTCATTTTCAAACGTAAAGAATGAGCCTGGAAGCTGGGCAAAAGGTTTCTCCTCATTTTTTTTTTTTTTCCACCAGAGAAATAAAGACTGATTCAGTGGTGTCAGATTAGGATCAGAGTGACTGAGCTGTTTGCATTTAGAGCCCCAAAATGAAGTTTAAAGAAAACTGAATTTAGATTTTATGGGATTTGAGCAATGTTGCAACCAGACTCTTGTAAAAGCACCATCAGTGTGCAATATTAACAGGAGAGGCACCCTGGTAGAGACACTTTTAGCGCTCCTCTCTGCCCACATCTTTCAGGATGTCATCTAGAAGACCACCTTGTTTTCAGGTGTGGATCTGGTCTTGAACAGACAATGCTCAGATTTGGCAGTAGTCGGCCAGTCAGGCTGAGTGTTGGCAGGTGAGTTACATGTCAGTGTGGGGGGGAAGGATACTGGCTAGATATCTTGGGTGTTAAGTGTGGATTTGGGCTCTTCATTTCCACCTAAGCATTGCAATGCGTGCCTAAATCCATTGCTCAGTGTAGCTGTTAGTGTCTTCGTTGTGATTCATCTGCCCAGATTGAGATATCTGCAGTACCATGCTCTATCCTGTGCTAGCAGTCTGAATCCCCTCCTACAGACTGTGGAGAGGTGAGCACTTTGTCTCATTCTAAGATGGGCACCTAACGTCAGGTGAGATGACTCCCCTCTCATATCCAGTCCCCAGCTCACAGGGGAGCCGTGCCATGAGTTACTAAAGATATTACAGTAATGGAGGCTCAGGTCCTTATGGTGGAAAGACAGCATGAGCTTCCTTGTGAGCACTGGTGTTTCTAGATGGCTTATAAAGTGGATATTCCCTATAGTAATGCAAACTGGGAGCTAACGAGTACCAATTTCCATGGTTGACAAAGTGCAGGGAAACAGCCAAATTTTGCCCTTTGGGCAAATGTGTATGTTGGCTTTTCCTGGTTCAAGTGGGCACATACTGATGTAAAAAGGTGGAAAAAACATGAGGAAAAGCAGCAGGGAGTTGGAAGATCACAGCTCAGCAAGATGAAGGCCTAGCCCAGTCCAAGGAGCAGTAAAAACTAACCCTTTTCCATCTGACCAAGTCTGTTGTCCAGGCAGTCAGCACTGGGTCCCCTTAGCTGGGGTGCACGTTAGTCCCAACCATTTTGTGTGAGTGTATTAGCCAACAGGTAATTGGTGTGTACTCATAAATTGTATATAATCTGTCTTTCAAAATTCTGTTCATTTTAAAATATGCCCATCTAAAAGTGACCCTAAGAGCTGAGGATTACTGCAAGTGTGGCATTCTTGTGCGACCCATGGCACCGCTGCTGATCCTGTCCCCAGCCGGCCTGACCAAGGAAATTGAAGGTAATTGCTCCGAGAAGAGTTCTTGTGATCCTCTTAACAGACTTCACAGGTGCCTTGATGAGGTTAACTCTTCTCACTGTTTCATCTGCAGCCCAAACCAGAAGACATTGCATCCCACTAGCCAGCGGAGGAAGGCAGCCATATGTTGCTGAGATCAGGGATGTTGCGAGTTCCCTTGCCCTGTCAGCACCAGTTTATCCAAAATACAGTGTCGGACCCTGCTTATGACACTGCTGAAAGTTGAAGCCTCAAAACCAAACTCTTTGGAAAGTGTTTGATGGTGTCAGAAAGGAGAGTTCTTGCTCCTCAGCAGCTGGTGCAAGACATACCAAAGGACCCTGGGACTCAGGTTTATGTGGTGACTTTCAGCTTGGTTCTGAATATGTTGTGTTGACCTGAATGGGAATTCTATGTAATATGGAAAATAATCTGCCTCCATCTATCCAGCCAGTATTTGTGCTTTCTGCCTAGCTCTTTGGGAAAGGAGAGGTGCTAGAAAATGGCTTTCCCCCTGTGACCTGGATCTTAAGCTATGATGTAAATGTGTTTTTTCAGAGTACAGACAGGATGTGATACCCCAGAAGGTAGTCATGATCGAGGCTACTCCTCTTTTTCTCTACTACTGTGCTCCTGAAGTACCAGACAATTGAAGATTAGCCAATATGATGTCACAGACAACTCAGCCTGGATGATGCCTTGGTATTTCACATGAGTACATGAACAGTTTCCTGCCAGGTATACTTAACCATGCTCCTATATTTAACCATGGGCTGAGGCCAACTTAGTGTTCATATGGAGAATAGGAATGAGGATGCTGTATCAGAACAGGTCCCTCTAGGTACAGAGCTCCATGAGGTTTTCATCCATACTCACTGATTTGATAGATGCTGTGTCCTTTGGGAGGAGACCTGGGTGTTTCTAGAAGGAAATTATGCTTGGATAGACATCTGAAACTACTAACAAGAGGGGTTTATTTCTCTCTGTTGATTATAAAGGGAGTCTGGATGATTGGTTCAGATGTAGATGTGCTTGTTTAAAGGCTAGGAAAATAAATCCCACCACTTCTGGCCCTGATCTCTGATGTCCAGGATGGTCAGTATGATGTACAGTGAATTCTCTACAACGTATGGTTATTCTTACTGTGTTGGCAGTTCCAGGGTGCGAAGCTTATCCTGTGGGCTGAGATTTAGGTGAATGGGGTGCATATCCTTGTGATTTCTCTCAGTTGCCATGAAAATATTTGGCAGACTAATTTGTGTTTTCTAAAGTGGGCAAAGCGTGCTTGTTGACCATGAGTACTAAAAAAGGGTATGTCCTGCAGCATGTAAGCTTGTACAATTCCACATCTTTCAGTCAAATATGACTGTAAAATGTCCTATCCTTGTGATTTGTGTAAACCATGCCAGTGTCCCACAAAGCTTGAGGATCTTTGTGGAGCAGGTGACACCACAGGGTAGTGGTTTGATGTGTTTTCAGCACTTGCAGTATCATGGAGCATCTTGTGTCTCATGAGAACAGGTAAATTAGCCGACCTGATGCTCACCTTTAGTAGTAGTTTTTGCTTTATGTATCTCATCTATGGTATTTTATTTATCCTCCTTCCATATGGAATAGCCATAATCTCTTTCGAGTTCCTGGTACATACGCGCCTCTCGAGACCTCACTGTGTTTATCAGGAGCTCTTTTTCCATTTTGGATGCCCATGCAGCTGTTATGCTGCTGTCTGCTGGGTGAAAAGAGAAATCCTCCAGCCAGAGAAGGCAAATCACAAGCTCATTTGCTTATTTTCCTTATACGTCTTCTGGAGGTTGAAAGCATAGCAGGGAGGAGGAGAGCTAGCTCTGCAGACTGCTTGTGAATGCTGCCTGCGTCGGTGGCACGAGGCCAGCTGGGTTGCCCTTTGGCAGTGTGGGACTGTAAGACGGATTGGACGGCATGCGGTCTCCGTGCTCGAGTGCCCGGGGAGCTGGCTTGGAGGAGTAATGGAGCACGCTCCCAGGCACGCGCTCTCCTTCCATTGATTCAGCAAGCTGTTCTCTCCCGTCTGTCAGAGCTCACAGGCTTCTCCAGGCTGCCCGCGCAGCCCCCACCAGGACAGGATGAATGAAACTCTGGTAATTACTACAGCATGACTTCACTAGAACCATATTGGTAGGGTTCATCAGCAGCTCATTAATTAAATAGTTGCCATGGTGATGGTTGCCCTGGTAGAATGAAATCCTTTCTCCTCCTTTCCCCCTCCTCCTCTCCACTTCGCAGAGTTTCTCATTCATATTCTTGCGTTTTACATGAATGAAGCGAGAGGGGATCACGGGGCTAGGCAAAGAGATACTTGAAGAAAGATGATGCCCGTTTCCCCACCGTGTCTGTCCCCTTGTGGGCCTGAATGATCACTCAGCCCTGTCCCTATGTTTTGCTTTCCTTGGGCACACAAAGTCTGCCTCATATCCATCCTATTTGTTTTCATTGATTGCTTACAGCTCAAATCCTGATTATCCTGAGCACCTGTGTTATTCTGGGGTCCTGGGACCAGCTCCTCTGATTGCCAGTGGTGCAAGTGAAGGACTGGGCACTTCATTTGCAGCCCAACAGCAGAGACTTGGCAGTCTTCCAGAGCTGAGCCTTTGCCTGTGTGGGTTTTCTGTGCTTGATTAAATCACAATATTTCCTCTGGCTCTGAAGCCAGAAAAGACCATTAGCTCTTTTAGGCTGGCCACCTGCATAGTGCAGATCAGTGACTCCCACCCAATGCCTTCTGCTTCCTGCCTGAAAGCTTCTGGCTGAGCTGTGATTTCCTTGTCACGAGATGTCTCATCTTTGTATAAATATTGATGGCGATAGAGAACACTGTGCCCTGTGGCAATCTGTCCAGGTGTTTAAGCACCCCTCGCTGCTAAGAATCTGCCTCCCCAGCTTGCGTGGTGAGTCTTATTTGGCATTACTTCTCCCTTTCACGGTCTTTGATTGCCTGTGGGTGCTTTCTCACAGCACCTAGCAGGTCCCTTCCTCACACAGAGTTGGGATCCTTTCTAGTCCCCCTGGATGCAGGTGGATGGTTGATGATTTGCCCTGAGCTCACCATTCTGCGCACATCTCACCATAGATATTTAGAGAAGAAATACATCCTCAGTGGACAGCAAGACACGTCTGTATTCATTTTGTAAGAATGTTTTTCTAGTTCAAAGTATTCAAAGTAATGACAGGGGTGTGTTTCAGTATCCAAGAACAATGTTTTCATAGCACAAAATTGAGAGCATGTGGTATGTAGGACTGTGAGGAAGTACAGCCTGCTGGGGCAGTGTCAGAGGAACATACAGGGTCGCAGAGCCCAGACTAACCTTGCCAATATAGGCAAGTTGGGAGTGGTTGCTGGTGTGTGCTGTCCTTTGAGCCATGCTCTGAGGAAAGATGCTGTTGGTATGGGCCAAAATCCTATCTGTAGTGTATGAATGGCTGGGTAGTTTGGACGATCAGGGTTCTGGAGTTCATCTTTCTCCCTGGCTCTGTTTTATTTAACAGTCTAGACATTGCATCAGAAGCGGGGATAAAATTTAGCCCACGGGATGGATTATCCCTTGTCTGCCTGCTACCAGGCTTCACCCAACTTTGACCAACGTATCTAGCAATGGCAATGTTCTGAAGGAGGTCACTGGAACAGATGGAGCTAGGGTCTGAGCAAAATCAAAAATTCACATGTTCCTGACTTGGCCCTACCCAGAAATGCAAAAAGTTGCCAGGTCTATAACATCACCTGTGTTTTCTCCAGCCATGATACGTTCTGGCTGACTGCCTGCCCTTTCAGAGGCACATAAAAGTCTTGTGAAAGTGCCATGAGAAGTGGGACACCTGGCAGAGGACAGGACCCGCCTCCCTAGTAGCTCACAGCTGCCATTCGTGTTGGTGTTGCTGTAAAGCTTATTGAGCACAGATACAAGGACAAGCAGAGCCACACCAAATCCCCATTGTATTCTGTTGCCAAAATACTTTCAGCCCATCTGAGGGTAAAGGAAGAAGGACCCAGTTGTCTCACTGCCTCTAAGTTACTGTGTGAGCAACTGGGAAATGCTTGGCTCTGTGTGGAAAAGCTTCCTGTACTAGAGACGGGAAACCTGACACAGTTTTGGCCTGCCCCTTTGTGGGTTGTTACTTGGTTTCTCACTGTGGTTTTCCTTCCCCTTGAGTCTTCTGCACTAATTTTGTAATAACAGTTAGCGCTGGGTTTCATAACACAGACATACAACATGCAATTAGAAATTGCTTTGTGTGAAATAAAGTAGCTGTGAGTCATATCCAGGCAAGTGAATTATCTGTGATTATTCAGCCAAGAAGGGAGACAGTGGTAAGCAGAGGAATGTGCACACCAAGGGCTACACATCATTATTAGCATTTCCATACTATTTGGAAGTGTAAGGAGGAAAGCAAAGCCATGTACCATGGCAGGGTTGGGCTTATTGGGATGTCTGGGTATAAACATCCATGTGATCAAGTCCTCATGGGGAGGAACGGGAGATCTTCCTCTGGTCCTAGGACTTGTGCATCCAAAGGATGGGGCAGTAACCTCGCTAGGTGTCTCTCTGTTTCTAAAAAAACGGGGGGATACATGGCAGGTACAAGTATCTTTTAGAGTTCTAAAGCTGTGTGAAGCAAATCCTGTATATGGGGACTTAGCCTGAAGAGGAACTAAGGTTTCTTCAAGGGAAGATAGAAAAAAAAATATTTCCAGTACTGCCCTTGTTTGATGTGTCTAGTGGGTCTGTTCCTTTTCATCCTCTGGGAATGAAAAGTCACATTAGGAAGGGGCCCATGGCTGTGCAGAAACAGCTGGGGAACCTTTGGGGGTGAACAGTTGCCAGGTCTGTGAAACAAGGTGGTTTCTGCAGTGGCCTCTCAGTGCGTTTGTTATTTATTGCCAGATAGGCAACTTGGCAATATTTATTGCCAGATAGTCACTGCTGTGACTGCAGTCAGGGGAGCACGGACTGACGGACAATTTGCATTTCCTGAGTGGCAGTTAATCAGCCAGCGAGAGAGACAGCAACAGGGTAGGGATAATGTGGGCAGGGAGTGTGCCGGCTGCCTGCTTCGCACAGTTGCACACTTGTCATGGGAAGGGTGATTTTTTTTTTTTGAAGGCGTACAGTGAAACCAGAGGTCCTTCTGCAAGGAGGGAGTTATGTACAGGGAGGGGGCTGACAGCACTTGCTAAAGAACATCTTCACAGTCCTCAGTGCGTCGCTTCAACTGCCCAAAGTTTGTTTTCCGTCCATTGCAGAGAATCAGTTGACCCTTCCTCAGCCAGTCACAAATGCCTCCATCTGTAAAATGACAGTGAGAAATGCTTAATCTTCCAAGATGAATCTAACAGATGCTTCTCCCAGGAAATGAACTAAAGGTTGCAGCTTTGCTTGAGCGATTGTGAGTCAGGTATGAGTCATTTCTCCCTTGAAGGGCATCTGGATGTGCTTTGCTGATAAACACACAAAGAGCACAAAGCCTGGGGTGAAAGGTTATCGCAGGAAGGAGAAACTAAAAAAAACCAACCCACAAAAAACCGCTGAGGTATACCAGTGTACCCTGAACCCTCTTCTGTGGCCCATAGGATGCATTAGCTGGGGGTTTTAAAGACATTGTCTCTCAACTTCCACTGCATACTAACTTGTAAAAAGCAGGAGCGTTCTGTTTTAATGGAATGTGGATATTTCTGTCATATCTACTGTTTCGTTGCTTCTGATTGCTGCAGGTGCCTTGAGCCCAGGGAACCATGAGCTGTGGATAAAGTACAACTTCAGCTCGTTTTCCACACTAAAGCAAGGTGGTCTGAGTATAGATTAAAGTCAGAGCCACCGAGGGTGATAGCACAGAGTATTTGAAAACCCAGAAATTGATCTGTGTGAAAAAATAGTCATTTGCAGTGGTACTGTATGGCTTTCCAAAGTCATCATAAATGAATGAAATCAGTGCAGAAATTGCTGGCAAAAATTACCCGGCCTTGTTCTATGCAGATCAGAAAAAGGGCTCACAGTAATTCTGCTTGGCTTTAAAAAAATCACAAAAAGAGGCACTGGACTATAAAGAATTGAGTGTAAAACTTGTTTCCAGGAGTAGACCACAACTGTTTTTAGACGATCCTGTTAGCTCGATGGTAATCCCTGCTCCCATAGGATGTCAGAGGTAGGAAAGCTGGCTGCAGCAGCAAGAAATTAGCATTAATTGTGCTTCATCTGATGGAGCTAATCCTAGCCAAGTGCAGCCAGACACTGATTTTCATATATTGCTGTTCTGACCATTTTACTATCAAGCTGTTTCTTAGTGACGTGCATTTATTCATGGCAAAGAGCCTACAAAAAGCAGCCTAGCATCCTGCCTTAGGAAGCCAGTGGAGCGTGGTCTGTAGGAAGAGCTTCTATCTTTTACTAGGCTTACAGATACATCAGGGAGGGGGCAGACATGCTTGCCAGCGCACAAGTCCATTCCCAGGTTGGGAATGGAAGCTGCTGCTTCTAAGTAGAGGCAGGTCAGGAGCAATTACTCTGGGTTCAACTTAATTATGCTAATCATTCAAGCAATTAGAGGGATAAGGGTGGCTGACTTGCAGGGATGAAGAAGTAGCTAGCCTTTTTGGGAAAAGAGAGAGGTTAGTAATTAGCTTAGTTTGGGCTGGGAGAAGAAGAGGTGGTGGGGAAGATTGAAATAAAAATCTCTGGTTGTGTCTATGGCTTTAGATGTCAGGGGGGGGTTATGATTCTTAGATTTTGGGCTCGTCAAGAGCTTACGCTTTGCCATGTGGTAGGATATACTGTGGAGATGATGTTTCTCCTGACTGCTGCTTGCTCCAAGCTGATGCTGACGGATGCATGGAGTATCAGGGTTCCTTGTTTCTCTGTATTTGTATTGCAGGCGACCCCCTGCCTGTCCCCAGGCTGAGAGGAGAAGCTCTAGCTCATTCTCTGGGACCAGCCATGCTATGTTGGGTTTTTTTTTTTTTTTGCATGGGTGTATAAAACAGAACTCTATTTTTCACATTTGTCATCATGACAACCAGAGGAATGTCAGGTTTGGACCATCTCATAGCCAAAATGTTGCGCGTACCCCTGGCCTGTGCAAACACAATACCTTCTGCCCCAGCTATTCACAAACTGCCTTTCACCCATGGCTTTGTGCCTGGCACAGCCATGGGTTCAAAACTGTCTGGAGAATGGCAGTCAGGCCAGAATGTGACCAAGGTTGGGATGTTAGCCCTTGTAGCCGCATGCCATGATGGAGATGAGAGATGCCACCCCTTTGGGGGTGTCAAATCTGCATATCCAAAAAGAAGGAATAGCACAGAGAAGAGTCTGTTCTGGCTCAAGCATCTCTTCCAAAAATGTTCTTAACTTGAATGAGTCTTAACTTGAAGAACTGAAGCATTTACTGTGTGCCTTGAAAGTAATTTTAACTACGTCAGTTACCTTGACTGGAAAAACTCAAGGCGAGAGAGCATATCCTTCTTAGAGCAATAGATATCACTGGATAAAGGACACGTTTTGGTCCTTCCTCAGGTCTGAAATAGAAGCAGCAGGCTTGAACGTAGATCCAAGCTGCTCAGTATTGAATTAGGTGTGTACCAGTGAGGTCACCTCTGAAAGAAATGTATCTATCTGATACTTGTGAATAGAGGAGAGAAGAGAGAAGTGGAAGGGGGTGTCTCTGAAGGGAGAGAGATTTCAGTGTGTCCTTCTGATGAAGAGGGCTGTAGTGGCTTTCCCTGCCTGGAAGGGAAAAGCATCTGTAGGCCAGGCCTGCAGGGATGATGTGTTGGCCTGCTCTGTTTTCTCCTCCAAACCTTGCTCTCACAGATCGGCTTTGACAAAACAGCAGCAAGGCAGGCTGGAAAAATTCCTCAGAAATAGAAAAGTCAAGAAGTATTCTACTCAAAAAACAGCTTCCCAAGGCTGGTGACGTACTTCAAGATGGTGAATAATCGACCTCAACAGCGGAAGGGAAAAAAACAACAAAACTATCTGCTCTTCCCTCTGGCAGGCTCCAGTGCCTTGGGAGACGGCTCTGCTGACTCATTCGGAAAGCAGTTTTCAAAACATGATTCCTTCGCTTGGATCTACACAGCTCCTTTCCCTGGGAATGACAGCCCACCTGTCCCGATCACCTGCCCTCTTCCTGCTGCACGGTTCTTGCCTGGCTGCCAGCTTGGATCTCTTGGCACAGGCACCCCCCACCCCTTAGTCTACACTTAATTCTCAAAAGCCTAGTTGCAAAAAAAGCTGGGGTCTGATTTTTGGAAGTTGCTCCAATGTGATGTTCATCTCCTGTGCTCTACAGTAGCAAGCCACGTAACATAGTAAATAAATAGATATGAAAATACTAGAAACATGAAACAGAAGAGATTGCTGGTTCGGTTCTTTCCCATTAAGCATTTGGTTTCCAATATATGAAGAGTGGAGCATCGTGCAATGTAAATATGATGCCATGCTTTAAACGCACAAATTCTGCCCCAGGATGGCCCTAAGGTACCTGGCAAAACATGCCAGGGAAGAGTTGGCTCTGTGCCTGTCCCATTGCAGGCTCTGTATACGCAGATGCACTCCTGGCTGCTGTGGGAAGTGGGACACTAGCAGCATGGCACGTTGGGTGGCCCTTTTTGTGCAAGTGAATTAGGACTCCTTTACCTAGTTCCTAGCCAGAGGACATCATTGTGTCCGTCTTGTGGGTGCTAAGGAGTTTTTTGCTTGGGCACACATCAGGGAAAGCTACCGGGGTGATCAGAGCAGCAAGAGGGCTGTGTTGGAGGACATCCTGAACAGGGCCACATTTCCTCTGAGAGCTCACTTTGGTACCAGGACTCTTTCCACAGAGGACTTTTAGTGCTGGCACCATTGCAACCTTCCCTCCAGCCATGGTTGTGGTGGTGGGGAAACACCTGGGTGGGGAAAAGGAGAATTCTAGTCACATAGTTCTTGGCAGGACTCACTCTACCCTGAAGCAGAGATCTGTGCTGGAGAGAGGATCTAACTCCTCAATGTGTTCCCCACAAATTGCCATCACTTTGGCATGGCTGGAGTCAAGCTAGCATCAGCAGCACCCTTCTCTGAGCAACCTCATGGCAGCAGTGAAACCAAGAGGAAACAGGAGAGCTCCCTGTGGGAGCTGCTGGGTGACAACTTGGGTGGAAGGGGGGACATGGCAGCTGTTCCTCGCCTGATCTGTAGTGGCACAAGCAGGCTCTTGGACGTCAGTTCTCAGCGTGAGCGAATGTGCGAAGCATTTTATCCCTTGCCTGCTTCCCAGGAAGTCAATTGTTCTTCCTCCCTTTGCAGGGGGTAAGTAGCACATGCAGTTTCTGCAGGCAAACAAGGGGCTGAGAAGCAAAGAGGACCTGGGCCTGGGCATCTGTTTCACAGGAGATTGGGTCAGATCTGCAAGGCTCATCTGCCTTCCTGGCTGATGACAGCTGACAGCTGTGGAAGACAGAGGGAGAGGGGGAGACAGGCTTGATGTGAAAAGAAAGGGAGCTGGGATTGCAAAAACACACTGATGATGGTTTTGCTAGTAGAATTCCAATTCCAAATCTACATGCGATGAATTAAAAACTGAAATGGTGTTTAGCAAACGCCGCTTGCCAGGCCAAATTAGCAGCCTCATTTGTTGCTAGTGGCAGTTCTTTAAAACTCTTAAAAAGGGACTCCTTTTAAAATGTGGCATAAATAGGATGTTTTTTCAACAGTAGCATTTGCTTGCTTGAGCGTTGCAGTAATTTTTGTACCCTTTGGTCTCCCACAGCTGGTATACCAAAAGAAAATGACAGCACAAAACCCAGCCAAGCTCCTTGGAAATGTAAATAGACCGGAACCACTGGTGTCCTCTTAACACAGCATCAATCACTGCTGGGTGCTGGAAGTGGCAGCACGTTTGTTATGGTCCAAGCAACCATCACAGGCAGCAGATGGAGAAGGTTTAAGACCTAGTATCAGTGTTTTGGAGGTATGCATGATTCTCTGCAGAAAATGGAGCACAGATGGAGTCTGCTTTGACCTGCTCACTCAGTAACTGCAAAATACTTGTGTTTTCAGACCAACTCGGTATTTATCTTGAGGCTCTGTGGCATGGTTTGGAAACCCTGCACATAATCCCTACTCATGCTGGTCTCTGTTGGCCATTAGCTGAGCTTCCTGTGGATTTACAGTGAAGTAGTAGACAGTAAACCAAGGCAGGTCCTTAGCTTCTGGTGGGGTCTTCTCAAGAAAAATTAACCTGTTTACTTTCTCCAAGCAGACTGTGTTTTCAAAAATAGTAGTCTCTGGAGATGGTTGCTGCAAGTGAACCATTGCAGCTGGTGCTCAGTGCCATATTCATCAGCCACAAGAACAGAATCAGATCCGTCCATATTGGGGGATTCCCATGCCACAGAGACTTCTCCCGGAAGACAGGGGGACCTTAGAAAGCATGGGGGGCCTGTGCTGGGCTCTCTTTTGGAATGGTGGTGCTGTGAGATGCTTTGACCTAGGAGATAAGTGCAGATGTGATTTCTTGGGTGTGCCATCTTTGTGGAGAACAAGCAACGGTCACTCTCCAGTGGAGGGACCTACACCTGGCCTGTTTCAGAGGCCTGCCTCTTGAGGAGCTGTCTCTTACAACCTCTTCTTTCTCACTGACTATCAAGGGAGCCCAGGAGAACAAACCAAAGAAGTGTCTGTGTTACAGGTGTCTGAAGTGATGCAAGATAAATCCCACCTGTAGAGACCTTGTCATGTGTCCAAGCCTGGTGAGCTTCCCGTGTCTTCAGCTATAACTATGTAAGAACAAAGTGAGTTGCTCCTTTCATTTCTCCCTGTGTACTCAGAGGCTTCAGCAAGGTCTCTGATGGATCTGTAGCTGAAAGATGTGTTCAACAGAAACTATTAACCCAGTTAACACATTAATTCAGTAGTTCCTTTCAGTAGCATATTACCAGCCTACATAGACCTTGGGGCAGAACATCTTTCCTCCTTCTTGTTGTCCTTTGAGTCCTGATCGTGCTGTCCATATGGACAGCCCTGGTAAGTATTTCCCAGGAGACACTGAGATCTGTAATTTGGATTTCTCTTGGCCAGGTCTGCATGACAGATACCCGATTGCATTGCTCTGTTGGGTAGATAATACGTGATCCTGATGGACAGAGGAGGCCAGAAGAAGACTGTTTTGAAGGTAATGTTGCAGCTGTAGTTATACCAGCAACACTGCTTTCAGAGCTTGTTTTATTTGAGTAGCTCTAGGGATGAATTTTGGGCTGTGCTCAGAAGGATAACACATTGTTATATTATCCTGAGCACCTCATGTAGGAGCGTGCCAATTCTTGGATGTCCTTGTGGGATGTTTGTTTCTCAGCCAATTTCTGTTTCAAAGCTTGCTTTTTCCAAGAACACCAGGTGGTTATGCGAGTCACTGCTTTTCAGGTTACTGTCTTTCATGCCATGGAGCAGCGAGGGGTATGTGATGCAGCTGCCTAGAGGAACTGCTGAGAATTTGTAGTCACTGAGGCTAGTACATACTAGAGTTGATTAATAGCTGTGCTGGTGGTAATACAACTGAAGGATCAATCCAGCCTGTGTGGAACCACAGCTTAGAGCAGTGAAAGATTTCTTGCCAGTGTAGGAGGGTATTTGCACCACCTCTATCTTTTAAGATGGTTATCATATGTTGCCTCCAGGGAGGGTGGTTGAAAGCCAGAGCCCAGCTTGGGAGCTGTTATACATTCTTTTCTCCTCCTTTAACTACAGGTGGAGCTGAGGGGCTACTTTCTGACTTAGGGGATAGCTAGACAAGTCTGGCCACCTGAAATGTCATAGATTTCCTTTTCCCCTGAGTATGTCCTCCTGCTTCTCTCCATCTCCTTGAATGAAACCATTGTCTGGGGAGCTGATTCCACTTAAAACAAAACTTTTTTTTCTTTTTCCCTCCCCCCCAGTGATATTACTTCTGTGATCCCACTTCCTGCCTGATCCCACAAACTTCAGGGTTGATGCAATGAAAATAGTGGGCAGCACTAGATGTCTCAGGGCAGCCGCCACCATTGTCAAAAGAAGTCATGAGTCGGGCCAGGCCTTAAATCCAAAAATGTTACGAGATACGACAGGTTGGGATGGATGGAGTGGAAGATGCTGCCTCAACCATTGCCCTGAAAATGAGGAAGGATCACAGTGAAAAAGCAGGGTATACTTGCAGGATCCTCAACTCAGTGCTTAGCCAAGGATAGCAATTGCTCTGCACCAGCATATGGCATCACATTAAAAGCGGGCTGTTGTGAGCCCTGTGAGGTTCTGGCATGTCTTATGCAGCTTTACAACCTACCTACCATCAATAGCATGGTCACAATGGGTGAATGCTTCTTCTGAAAGGATTAGTAAGCTCTGTCTTAACTAAGAAACAATCATCTCAGTCAAAATTTAGAGATGAGGGCATTCCCCACTCCATGTTTTGCAAGATGGTCCCCAGGGAGGCATGCCTTCAGTGTCCTTCCTGTGGCTCCTGTGTGGGGGAATCTGGCCCCTCTGGCAGACATCCAGCAATATGGGAGAGGCTGTTTGCTTCCATCTGGCCTACTTTCATGCAAAATCCAGTGACAATTTAGAAAAACAAGGCATGTCCTTTGTAATAGATAACTTGATTCCATGAGCAGAGCGGAGCAAGGAAGTTACAGCTATGTTCAAGACTCTGTGCCTGCCATTCAGTTAGCAGGACAGAGGGTGACAACACCAACCACCAGGGAAACAAACGTGCATTTCACCACCTGAACACTCTGGGAGGGTTGGATGCACCCTCAGGTCAGGGCGCTCTAGCCACTGGTTTCTGTCAGTCCATCTTTTTCCAGGCATTGCAGCTGGCGGTGTCATCAGCTTCACGTTAAGCCAGCTGAATTGGAAGAGGTCCCCCATGGTGTCGGGGTGTTTCACAGCCTCCTGGCTGGGGTAGGAGAGGGGCATCCTGACAAAGAGCTGCATGGTATGCAGAAAGCAGTAGTCCTGGGCAAGGCCACCTGATGTCCTTCAGGCATTAACAACCCATGGTAGAGCCTGAGCTGGGTCTGACACAGATGCACCCTCTGTCCCTGTCCTCAATATTTCTATGCCAAGCAAGGTTGGCTGCTGCAGCTTGGTGGCTGCTGGCCCACAGGGCAGATGCCCCCCCAGAGCTCCTCTCTTGGAGACCAGTACAGGTCTCCCAGGCACAGTGTGGTAGCCAAGCAGGAGACAGAGCTTGGATGTGGATACAATTGGTGGTAAAGGATGTAAAACAAGCACTGTTTACTTTCTGCCTAGCGTGGACGATACACCCTCTAGCCTGCACCTTCCCACGCAGTGCCGCAGTCAGGACTGTTGTGTTTATTATGATTATTTTCCTCCCGGTTGTTAGAAGACATGATTTCATTGTTGTTATTTTTAATCTGCTAGCTCCGGAGCTTTAGGATGCTACCTGCCGACCCTCTGTTTCAATTCAAATCATACCTTTTTCCTGGTATCATTCGTATCACAGCGACAAGCCTGCTCCTGAAAACAACAATGGTGCATTATGCAGACTTTGACTTCTCAGCTGATGGGAGATAAAATTATAAAGAGGGGTAGGTGAATCATCCGCTCTGAAGCACTGATGAATACACACGAGGCTTTCAGATCGCAGCTCTGTGTGGTACGATGAGTGAGTGGAGAAAGGGGAACAATAAGAGATTCAGACAAATACAGGAAAGCAAAATGACGGTACGTGCTGGTAGGAGGGTGTCTTCTTCCACTCTCACGCTGGACTCTCCTGGCAGAACTGGAGCATTACAATAGTGCTTTCACCCTCTCTTTTTTTATTCTGTCTTGTGGTGGAGTCAGTGAGAAAAGCGGTTTGGTGTGGCATGAAGATGGGGGCCCTTGTCTTACCAGGTGGTCACTGTCACCCAGACCATGCTCACTGCACCACAGAGTGGGTGAATGCACAGAGTCAAGGGCGGTTCAAAAGAGGACTTTGAGAAGGAGTTCCTGAATACATGAAGGGACGTACAGCCTGGGAGAGGGATCAAAATAACAGAGCTTCATATTAATTTTTAAAAACCCATAAACTTTTCCTTCCTTAAATGTGAAGGAGATAGGGAAGATCCTCTCTTTTTCTCTACCAACTCTTTCCTTTGCTTCTCTCACCTCAAAAAACAGTGAAATGTGTTTGCTTGGAGATCTTTTCATAAGTCTGAAAAACCGAGAGGGTGGAAAGCTCTCTTGTTCTTTATTTTGCTTCACTTGCAAGACCTGGAAAAGACAAAAGAAAGTACTGCTTTGAATGTTCAGTTTTGTTCTGTTACTGTCCTTCAAGATATGTCCTTCAAGCTTGTGAGCAAGCTTTTTGAATTTTTATGGAGGAAACAGAGCATTCAGAAAACAAACCTACACTTTTCTGAGTGCCAGATAATATCTCTGAGGCAAGAATCCTGGATAATATCAGGAACTTCTTTAGCACTAAACCAGCGTCAAATCTGCCCAATTAAGTGAGAAGTCCAGGAGGTGAACTGAACGTGGTGTCTCCATGTGTTGTCAGAGATAAGACACCACATGCCAGAAGGCTCCTTCAGTTGATAGGGTCAGGTTCAATAAAAAATGGACATTGAAAAATAGCTATGGCAAATAATACAGTTTGCATACTCTTTAATAGGTTGGGTGGTGAACCACTGGCATGGGAAGAGAGGGAGACATCTTTCTGGTCTAAATCAGCATACCTAATCTTCCCAAAATTTTTATTACAGAGTATGAAGTAGGTTATTTTTAGGGAGAGAAGGAACAACCATTGACTTTGTGCTGACATCAGATTATACTGTATCGTGGTTGAAGCACTTGCTGTGGAAGAAATGTCTGCAAACCAATGTGGAAATTAAACTGCTCATTCATACCTATATAAATAAAACATTGTGAAGGAATTGGATGCACTAGAAGTTTTTCTGTCATTTGCAGCAATGTAAAGACAACTGACATGAGTGGTCTTCCTCCAGATGTAACAGATGTATAAAAAGGTGTGAAGGTTTTCCACTCTCCATTGAAATCAGCCCCAAGGCAACGGATGTAGTTTCCTTTGGAGTGGTTGTGCTCTGCCCATGCTGTACAGACAGCCATATTTCTGCTGGGTCACAGAGGCTCACAGTGCCCTTTTCTGTAGCACTGGCTCTCCATAGTAATTTAATAACTCACATTTATTGCAAAACTGTTATTCATATACCATTAGATTTTGGGGTGTGGATGTGCAGCAGTAAGCAATGTACATTGTCATGGTTCACAAAGCTCTTGTGACACTTGACAACCGAGAGGAAATTGCATTTTTCTCTGCTGTAAAACAGCTACAGAGATGGAAGGCATGAAATTAGTAAGCCTTACTATACATTAATCAAGGGAAGGAACTTGAAGATGCCCTTGGAGAAAGACAAAGACACTGGGCCTGGAGCCTGATTTTTGCTGGTAGCACGTGCTAGAGGGACAGCTCTTGTCAATAGCAGCAGAGGATCTGGGTATGAGCGGTGGGCAAAAGACAGTTAAGTAACCAACCTGGAGAAACCACGCTATCATGAAAGCAGCTAAGACCAAGACGCTGATAAGGATTTTGGCACTGGGAGCAGGAGGAAGGGGAAATTTGGAAACAGCAGATCTAAGGGAGGCTTTCCTGAGCCACCTCGGATTTCAGAGTCTTTAGGTTGTTGCCAGTGGGAGAGGTACCATGTGAAGATGGGAAGGGATACAGCTGGCTCTGCACCTTCTCTGCTCCGACACTGTCCCTGCAGGTGGGGCAGGTGACCAGTCTGCACGGCGTGTGTGTCCCCTGGCAGTGTGGATCTGCAGGTGCCAGGCTGCTGACAAACCTCCTTTGCACAGGGCAACGCTGCATCCTCCTCCCTTGCAAGCACTGTTGTGCTTTCTCCTGGGGTAGCTGCGACACAGAGACACAGAGACGTTCTGCATACATCACTGGGCTGGAGGAAGAAGAAACAGGAGCGAGAAGCTCGTGTCTGCTTCCTCTGGGATACTGGCTGGAAAATCCCATGCTGGCCTGAGGATTAGTGCCTCTGGAGTTCTAGTAACGGTGTTGGAAGCACAGGAAGAAAGGCAATCACAAGCCAGCACATAGACAGCCGTAAGCACTGTCCTCCATGCACGGCCAGAAAGCTGCCCTTCCCTGTAACTCTGCCTGCAGAATCACTGAGAGCTAACAAAAAAGCCACCTTCATCTTTGCAGCAATTTTTATTCAGTGTGTTATTCACCCCCCACTCTGGCTTATAGTTGTGCTTGTTTTCTCCTGCGTTCAAAGGTTGTGTGTTTGAGATCCCTGCATGGAAGATGATTGGTTTTGGTGCTGAATAGAGCCTTTTGGGGTTGATGCAAGACTGATTCCTTTCATGAAACTTGAGGTGACTTCTTAGCTCTAGCAGTTTGAAATGGGAGTACAGCTCACCTTGCAGATGGTTGACTAAAATATTAAACAGTGATTCACCATTACTCACTGCCTCATCAGCTCATAAATTTAAAATAACTCCCTTTTCTATCTTTTTTTTAATTTAAGGAAAAATAAAAGAAGTAAACTGTATTATGCATAACTATGCTAAATCGATCCTACAGAGAGGTCTGCTAATAAACTTTTTACTGGCTTCTGCCTCTTTATATTAGTTGAGAACTGAAGCAATGGGAGGGGGAAGAAATCTTGCATTTCTATGTTTATAGAGAAAATAGGAATGGTGACATCTCTGGCAAAATAAGGGAGTAGAAGTGTGAATGCAATTGTCCATTATACTACTTGGGAGGATGGAAATA
The DNA here is from genome assembly GCF_026419915.1 of Harpia harpyja. Classification (NCBI taxonomy): domain Eukaryota; kingdom Metazoa; phylum Chordata; class Aves; order Accipitriformes; family Accipitridae; genus Harpia; species Harpia harpyja. Next base: position 39,406,678 of record NC_068941.1, read on the forward strand.
ATAGCTGGACACTGTGATCACAGGCAACAGAAAATAAGAAGGTGCTGTCATGTTGTTTCTGGGGTCCCTATTAGCTGTCATTAGCCATTGCCCAGGAAACAATTTGTAACCGCTGAAATCCTCATTAAAAAATTCTCATAGATTTCTGCCTGTAAACGAAGCAGGTTCTTCTTTCCTACAGCAAGCCTCTATCCCCTAGGCTGGGCACCCACTGCCTCTCTGGGTGTTGGGGGAGCTCCAGCTCATATGCACCAGCCCTGCTTGTTTTCTTCCCCTTTTCTTTTCTTTTGGAGTATCAGTGCAGTACTTTGCTTGCAGCCCCCCCCATTTCCATAGTGGGGGAAGCTGGGCTGTAAATGGGAAAGCAGAGGTGACACAGGATACACAATCTCTGGGACTAAGGAGTCAGTGATGGGCTGGTCCCTCCTTTCTTCTTCTATTGATGTAACTAGCTCTGAAGGCTTGTTCTCCCCTGGGAAATGGTGAATTTAATCCAAAAACTCTGGAGAGACAAAGCCAAAGACTTGGGTTTTCGTATTTGTTTTTAGTCTACGGTAAGTTCTAGTGGCTCAGTATTCAGAATGCTAGGGGTTGTAAATGTGCAGAGCGGGAAGCAGTCCCTGCCCAAAGGTTGTGTGGCCAGAGAAGAGACTGGGAGAAGTGGTCAAGACTACCAAGGTGAGTGGCAGAGCTAGAAATTTGGGCTCCTGGTTCCCAAGCCAGGACTCCCTCTACATAGACCAGGCTGCTTAATTTAACTTCCCTTGAAAGGGGGATAAGCCCCCCTGCCCCCAATTTTAGCTGCTCTGGGATCCAGCTTAGAGCATGGGGTACTAGAAGTTACTGAGGGCTGTAACAGTTGAATTTGTGCCAGATACAAGCCACCTCCCAACCACAGCCATGGCAGGTCAGAAAGCATGTCTCTTGTCAGTGTTTGTGCCTGCTGGGACCCATCCAGTGGTCTCCCATGGTTGGACCAGTGCATGCAGCACTTTGTGTGCCTGCTTGAGAAAGAAAAGTTGCTGAGGGACATTTACAACATCTCTGCTGACTAATACCAAAATTCAGTGATTTTGCTGTCTTGTGTAATCACTCATCAGCTTCCAGTGGCTGTAGTACTTCCTCTTCAACATCAAGTAGAATTCAAGTCTCATTTTTAAGGATTATTCTGGTGCTGTGAGTGAAAGCTGGTGGCACCATAAGCATCTCTGGACTGCCAGGGATGGTGTTTGCTCTCTCCTTCAGTCAAATAAAAGCAGAAGGAGTCAGCCTAAGAAAGCAGCATAGCATGAGCCTTTTCAGTGATCAGCAAACCCTTATGAAAAAGAAAGCATGATGGCAGAAAAGCACTGGCACTAATAGCTTTGAATAGTGGCAGCAAGATGAACAGACTGAAATCAAAGCTCCCCTCCCCTTTGTGCTAGAGAGAGCCCCCAGCTTGCACCCACTCTAGGGTCTTCCCAATGCTGGTTCCTGTCTCATGCAGGAGTGAAGCCAGAGTGCATCCAGAGATGATACTCTGGTCCCCCAGGCTTCTCACGAGTTATGAAATTACGCCACGAGGCAGTTGTCTTCACCACATTATGTCTCAATTGCTGTCTTGTAATGAGACTTGCCTGTAAATCAAGTCTTATGATAGAGTCCCAATGTCGTCCGTTATCTCATCATGTCAGTAAGCTCCGCGCTCATTCTTCAGCACGGGGGAGACATGCCTGGTGCCTTTGCAAAGGATGGATGGGACTGGTCCCCTGGTAGCCCTGGGAGGCAGGATTTGACTCATACTGCAGAGTCCTCTTTGTGCAGCCTGGGCCTCGTGGTAAGCATGATGTGTGGGCATTGGAGAGGGAGAAAAACACCACAGGCCTGAGGCTCAGGCTCTCCATGGCCTCCTTCCTAGCTTTGCAGCTGAAGATGGCCTTTATTATCCCTGTTATCTCTGCCCCCAGCTCCTCTTTGCAAACCATTACTGTGCTGGCCCTGGGGCTTGTTTGGATGAGGAAGCATTGCCATAGGCTCCTAGAGAATTTGCCATGCTTTTGTGCTCACATCAGCTGCAGCTCTCCTGGTGGTGCCTTTCCCTGGTTGAGGTGCTGGTCATTTGCAAGCTGCCCAGGAGCGTCATGATCATGCAGCCAGGGAGTTTAGGTGCTGAACAGCAGGGGTAGAAGAGGGCAGGCGGTGGTAGTGCAAGGTCACCCACTTCTGCCTTGCACCAAGGTTCGTGCTACCCATATGACATCATGGGTAAGAGTTTGAGAGCCATTGTAGACACTGCCTGAGGGAAAACTGCCTGGAGAGTGGCTTATTTGCCACTTGGATGCTGAGTATGACAGGAAAAGCACATGGTCCTTCCTCTCCTTGTGCTCTCACCTCTGCCCTCAGACACAGTTGCAGCCTGGGAACAGCCTGGCTTTATTTTGGTGTCTTAGCCTCTGTTGTCCTGATGAAAGGTGGGTCCTGTTCAACCTTGCTGTACCTTCAGGGTTCCTGTGAAGATTTCCTGCTTTCTCCCATAAAGGGGGCCAAAAATGCTTCAGGAAATGGCAGTTCCCCAGGCAACCACACTCAACAATTTCATCAATTAATCAGGAGGAAACTAAGGAAGAGAATGGGAAGCAGATGCTCTGAACAGGACAAGGCTATGAATGATTGATGCCATCTAAGAGACAGGGAGAATTTACACCAGGAGAGACCCCAGCCTGGGGCTGAGGCAACTTCCTATGTAAGAGCTTGTTACTGCAAAATGATGGCAGGGAGCCAGGAATGGCTTCCAAGGCGAAAGTCCAGTCCAGCATTTAGAAAATTATGAGGCACACTGCAAAAATACAGCCAGGTTGTCTCAGAAAGGTGTAGAAAAAAACAAGGAGAGATGGAGCAGGAGTTATATGCTAGTTTTCCCTACCACATGTGACAGTTCTCTTATTGAGCCTAATAAAAATGGATTTTTGATGCTTCTCAGCCAAAGTTATGGGTAGGTGTGATCTCTTAAAGACATTAATTTCCTGCCACATTTGTGGTCATGACTGTAAGCTAAACTGTCTGTATGTTGTAGTCCATGCAGACACATCTAATAACCAGTACTGCCTTAAAGCACTGCCTACATATGCAAGGCAGCTGAGGGAGAGATTGGATTTCTTCTAGGCACCCATGGTTGGATTAAAGGCTGTAGAGGTCTTAACAAAATGTATCAGTGCTCTTGTTCAAGCCTTGCTGAGAATGGCAATGGCAAGGGGAGAAAATCAGGCAAAGATTCTCCAGGTTTTGGTGTTTTCCTGCAACTCGATCAGAATGAAAATGAAAAGGTCTTGAAGAATCTCCTGAGACAACAAAGTGAAAAATGTCTTGACGTGATAGAAGTTTGTTACAGTAACTTGGAATCCATTCTTTTTTTTTCTTTGCTTTTAAAACATCTTTTATCCTTCATTTTTCTCTTCATGGCATTTTTCTTCATAAGATTTTATTCCTTCCATTTCCCTCCACGTTTAACGATCCAACTTTTGTCTCTGGTGGAAGCAACTAACTGAACCGAATGATGAAGACAGCACTGTGAGTATCGCTTCCTCTATACGATGCATAGCTTTTCTCTATATGAATCCATATGACAGTGCATTCTTCCCTTAACACTTTCATTTAGGTGAGTGCTGGAACAGAGCTTTTGCATAAATCAGCAAGAAAAAACAAACCATCTCTTGCTGTAACCATTTGTTCCTTTTATGTTGGTAATAAACCCTTCCTGGGAATGACGAGCTGATGTAATTTATCAATTGATTGTTGTAATGCACATTGTGGTACTGTATTTCACATGTCTGGAGTGCATCTTTTGATTACAGTAGACCTCAGCTTTCTGTTTGTAAAAGCAAGTGAAAAGATGCTCTCGATGGCAATGTTGAAATGAGTATTAATTGCATTAAAAAATCAGTAAGTAAAAAAGCAAGGTTCAAACAATCAAAGTGTTCGCAAGGAGAAAAGCTAATCAGAAATGTTAGAACCAGATTAAATCCGCCGTCTTTACTAGGATGGTTTTGCTGCCTTTAATGATATCAGCCCTATGGCTTTTCCTTTTCTGATACATTAAAAAACCATTAAATATACCTTCTAGCTTGCATTATGGATACCTGAGATATAAGAGATTTCAGCCTTCGATTTCTTTTAGATAATTCATTTTAGGCCATTGGTAAAGAGTGGGAAACATCATTTCACACCAAACTGGATTAACCAGCTTTTCCAAAGCAAGTAAGACCTTTTGGTCCTTCTAGGTGCAATTTTCTGTCGGGTGTCTGGGATGAGCAGGGACATGCATCTTTCTGCATGTATTTGGGTTTGGATGATGGTCCATGATGGTTCAACATTGCACGTATATCAAGTCCCCATGTCAGGAAGAGGGACAAAATATGTCAGGGCCTCAGCCTGGAAAATTTTCAGCTGGCATCCTCGCACTCCCCAGGTGCTTCCCAGTGCCACAGCCTCTCTCCTGGCCTGGGACATTATTCCAGGTGATGGCTCAAGTTGCAGGGGCCTCAGCCAGAAAGGAATGGTGTGAGGAGAAAATAAATAAGTCTCAGGCATGTTCCTCAGACATGAGAGGTTGGGAGGTTGCTTTCCTGAGTTATGGCCCCTGTTACTGTGGGAGCTGAGCACTTCAATGTCCTTCCCCTGCCTCTCCTTATAGGGTCTCCCACCTGGCAAGGTAGTAAAGAGGGAAGTTAGGATACAGGGAATGTCAGCTCCCTGGGCACCAGAAAAATGCCATCAGGCAGATCTTCAACCATCCTGCTCAGCTGTTGTATAAACCTTGGGAGAGACCTCAACTAGCCAAAGCATCAGTTCCTCCTCCAGCCAATGTGTTGCCCTGGAGTCTGTTCCCTTGCTTTCTGGGTGAGGCTTGAGTGATGGCCAGTTCCAAGGATGACTGAGGAAGATGTGCTTTTCCAGGTAAAATGACCATCCTGAAGTAAGTCTTACACCAGAATGTGAGAGGAGACTACAGAAGGTCTTCGACTCTCCCTCCCATGCTGTCTTGGGTGACAGCCCTTGCTGTTGTGTCTCCTGGACCCCTAGCAAAAAGGTCTTTATTTCTTTCCACCTCTCTCTCTCTAGCATCCTGCTAAGGTGCTAAATGTATCTCTCTTGTGTTGGTCTGCTGAAATGCGAAAAAGCATGGGATAAGTGGAATTTAACATCAAATTGAGTGAAGGAAGAGCAGTTAGTTGGATAGACCTCTCTGTTCTTTGCGCTCTTGCCTGGCCAAAATGTGAGAGGAATAGTAGGAAGGCTGCAGATCTGCACTGAGAAGGGAAAAAGTACTCATTGAAGGGCATAATTTGTCCACCCCAAAGCAAACACAAGCCACACTCTCCCAGGGATGATAGAGGGGCCAAGTGACTTCTCAGTGTGCTGCCGCAGGGCTGCTGAACGTTGTGCTGCTCAGAGCAGAGTGCCAGCTGAAACTGCAGCTCCGACCAAGAAATTCCCAGGGATAACCTGCCAGACCACGATGCAAATTTACATGAAACGTGTTTGCTCCTGCCCATAAATAACTTCTGGAAGCGTGACTGCAGTCTGACACTGCTTTATTGGTTGGGCTGTGCTAATTATAAGCCACTCCAGTGGGAGAGTAAGGAGAAGGAGTGACGTGCTCTCGCCAGCACCGAAAGCCTTGTGACTGGCTTCGTTTCCGTTTAGCAACAAACCTTTGTGACACAGTTTCAGACTGCAGAAGCTGAAGTTCCATTGTGCACAAGGAAAAATGTTAATGGTCAGCTCTGATTTACCTGCAGATGACAATAGCAAAAGCAATTATATGTCCATCTCAATGAACTGCAGAGTCAATTACAGGTTCATGGTGAGGGCTTGGCTCATGCCAAAAACTGGGGTGTCATGAGAAGGGTCGACAGATGCACACTGCAGAAAGTTGATGTGCTTGGTTTTGCTCTGTGCTGCTTACGTGACAATAAGGTTCTCAGAGAAAACTCTTGTCATCACAGCATAAGTTTGAAGCACCTCCTGGCCAGCAATGGACTCACTTGGATTAACCCTGGTGTAATCAAGGTCAGAAACAGGTCAGAAGAATGCACCTGTGCACACACATACCTATGACCAGGAATACTGACAGAAGGTTCCAAAATTGCTGAATTAAATAAACTTCAAGAATCAATCTGATTTCCTGAGAAAGGTGATGTGTCTCTATTTCAGGTAATTTTTTTGCTGTTAGTCAGTGGGACTTTAAAAATATGGACCCATTTGTTGTGTCAGACATTAAATGGCTTTTTAAATTAAAGAACAGTGGTACTGGTCAGTTTTTTTTAAAATCAGAGGACCTGGCCCTTGAGATATGTTAGCTGCTGCTTCCTTCTGAAAAGCCAGGAAAAGCAAGCATGAGAGAGCAATTACAGTGGCTGCACATTGCCTGCACGGATGTGGACTGCCAGCTGGGAAAGCCTTTTGCTGTGATTCTGCACAGCGCTGATGAGCTGGGCAGCAGTTTGGATTCCTTCCCTGAAAGAGCTGTGCTGGTCTAGGTGCATAGAGATTTCCTTGATGCTTTCATTTAAAAGTTGGGGTTGAGCTCTAGACAAAATGTTATTCACTCAAGCAACAATGTCCTTTGTGCCCGCCTGGCCCAGGCTTGACCTTTTTGGAAAGTTGCAGCTCAGGTGAGTTGCCTGTTTCCCAGAAGGAGGTGAGGCAAAATGATGCATTAAAAAAATTCTGACACCTTCAAGACCCTTCCTGCTCTGAAGCAGAATGTGCTATTTGGTAGAAGGAAGCCAGCTCAGGGTCAAGCTTTGCTAGCTCTAGCTAGAAGTTGCATTGATCAAAGCTATAATTTTTTTGAGTCAAAACCTCCTGCTGTAAAAAATCAAACACTGGGATAGAGTCCCAAAGCAGGTAACTCCTCTGCTCAGCTCAGGTCACAGATGTCCTTGTGTTTTGGGGGATGCAAAGAGCATCTTGATTTTGAATGTTTCGGGCAGAGCAATTCTGGAGTGGAAGGGGCTGAAGGACTGTAGATGGTCACAGACACAAAACTGGTCTCAGAACTGCTCTAACTAGTTCAAAGGAGCAATTTCCTCCTGACTTCCCATGAATGAAAGGGATGGCTGGGGCAGATAGTTCCTCAGTCATGGTCCCCAAATTTCAAAAAGAAGAACATTTAAATAGATGAGTATCCAGGAGCCAGAGGACTGCTCAGCTCCTTCAGTGCCACCCCTGGACTGATCTCTGCTGATCTTTCACAACCAGCCAGAAGAACTAACACTCCTGTGGACTAGGCTTCAGGTGGTGAGGAAAGCATGGGAAGCCGAATGTGTTCCTGTAAGAGGTGAGGATGTGGTTGCATTCTCTGTGGACCTGCTTTCTCTGCTGCAGGTGAGCCTGCCCTAGGCTGGTGGACTGAGTCCCTGCTGATTTGTTGAGGAGGCTGGGAAGTCAGCCCACTGCTCCTGGTGATGTGGAGGGGATGGGGGTAGGACCATTCTCTGGGATTGTGCTTCTCTATGTTTTGCCATACTTTGCCCTATTTTATCCACTCACCTAACATATGCTTCTAGACCCAGAAAGTCCATGTGATACTATCGTCTGAGCTATATTGCCGGACAAAGGGGAAAATGCACAGAACATGAGAAAAACAGGAAGGGAGAGAAAAGGGAAATCACTTAGGTTCTGGTAACGAATGTCTGCTCTCTCCTTCTAGGGAAATGTGTCTGTTTGTTTACCTTTTTGCAAATTATCTCCTTTTTCCCATGCAAAAACCTCCCATTCAGATGTGCCTTCAGCAAGTGGAGCAGTGGAGTGATGTTTTCTGCAGACGAGATGCTTGTTAGCTGGGCAACTGGTGCTAACCAGAGTCAGACCAGCTTAGGAGAGCAGTTAAACGTGAGTGCTCTTTCTTGGCTTTCCTAATTAGATCTGGGTTGTGAGCTCAGTTGTGAGACCACCCATATCTCTGTTGTGGCTCTGACTGTCCCAGCTTGCAGCAGTGCCTGGCCATGGCTCAGGTGAAATAACAGAACAGGGAGTACTCCCAGGATATATAGACAGAGAAGAGAGTTTAGTTGCATAGATGTGAGCTCTGCAGTGCCGCTTGCCCTCTAGGCCAGACAGTGAGCCTTGGCCCATGTTATTTACTAGCCCAGATAAAGCTACTGGGACTTCAGCCCATGGTCAAGACCTGTGGGAGAAGTGATGCCTTTGAGTCACGCTGCAGAGTCAGCACAGCATCACCTCCTCTACCGAGAGAGAAGCAGCAACATTTCCAGCATGCTGCAGGTTTTGCGGAGGGAACTTTGGCAGCTGAGAGATGGAGAGCTGTGAGTGCTGGTGCAGAGAGTCCCATGTGCCATTCTCTGGAGGCCCACCTCGGTATTTGAGTCAGAATGACTCTTCTCCTCTTCTTTCCCTTTCTGAGTCACTGCCACAGTCTATTTCTGGCTTGTGCTTTAGGAAGAGTGGTTTGATGAGAATGTTTTAAAGAGGTCATAGCTGGTACCAAAGGGTACATATCAAGATGTTTTCCGTAACTAGATTAGTCCAGTTGGGCTATACATGGTGACACTTTTGTATACACTGCTGGGAAGTAGGTTGAAGCAAAAGTCCAGCACTGCCTGGGTTCACTGAGCCCAAAGAGTGGGGATGGGGTTGAGACTGCCACTAGTGGTGGAGCTTTTTCAGGTCCCCTGGTGCCCTGTCTGTGAAGAGCAGGTGCCTGGCATAGTCTCAGAGCCTAGCCTTAGCCTGGAGAAAGCCTGAAGGGACCCAAGAAAAGTGCATCCATTACTGTCTTGCCAGAAGATGACTCTGGAAAGGGGGCACTGACTACTGTTAGGTCACTCCCAGAGAGGATGGAGTCACCACCTTAGAGCAGGAGAGCACAGACACACTTTTTAGTCCAAATAGCTCATCTCCTAGACAGGTTCAATTCTTCCTTCCTGGATATCAGGTAGGGGGCAAGATTCCCCTCCTGGAGGTGCCTGGCTCTGTCCAGGAACCTCACAATACTGACCTTGAAGGAGATGGCTGAAATCAGGTGAGAAGACTCCCAGCCACCCTGGCTTATGAGGTGGAGCTGTGAGACTCAACACTCCAGTCCATCTGAACCAAAGGTCCTGGACAAGAGGAGGACAGGTTCCTGGGATCCAGCCTCTTGGGGAGCAGGCTACAGATTCTCTAGGGTTTCTGGCACTGAAGCAGCACAAGGCCAAACAGTCAGGAGGAACTGTCAGAGGTCTTGAGGCTTGTCTCAGGTTTTCCTTTTGGGTGCTATTGGATGCAGAAGCTGGTGGTACTGGCTGCTTTCCAGGTGGCTGCTTTGTGGGACCTGAGAAGATAAAGCTACAGCAAGTGAGGAAGATGATGGCCACGGGTTGCAAGAAGCATGACAGGACCAAGGTTGTTGAGAGGTCTCTAACTGTGGTGTTATGACGCCTAGTGATATGAAGTGTTACAAACTGAAGTGTTTGAATGCAGGCTGATGACTGTCATACTCTGGCTGAGCACAGACTGCATTAAAAATGGCACTGAGAATAAACTCCAGGCAGTGGAAGATGTCTGCCCACTCGGGGAATGAGAGATCACTCCTGATAAAGATATACCTTAATGCAGTGGCCAACTCAACCTTCCAAGTGGCAGTCATTGTGGTTTCCACTCTGCTCCTTTGGTGGTTCAGAAGTGAGAGGCGTTGAAGCTATCCATCATTTTAAAATTAAGTGATCTCTCCTCAGTTCAGAGGGGAGCTTGGAAAGTAATATACCATCAATAAAAAGAAGAACAGAAACCAGCCCTGAGAAAGGCAAACCTCTGAATGGGCTCTGCTAATGCTCTCCAGCAGTGTATGCCATGGCCTCGGTGTTCGGTGTCAGCAGAATCCTCCCAGTGTGTTGCTACCCTGTATTCACTCCAGAACAACCATTTTCTCTCTGCATATTCATTTACATGAGCCAGATCAGGTAGCCGTGTACATGAGCTGCCCCCTCAAGAAAGAGGACTGAAATTCTTGTCAATTAGGCATTAACAATAATGAAAGAAGGCGGCTGAAGGGTCTGAAAGATGGATAGAGAAGGTAGAGCTGGAAAACATCATGGAAGGCACAAGGTGAGATGACTGATATGCCAGGGCTAAATTGAAGCCAAAACACTTCCTAACCCGCACAGGGGAAGGTCCTGCAAAAGACACTAATTTATCAATCTATTGGAAATGATTCTTTCTAATTTTAGCTCAGCATTGCTGCCTGCACGTGGTGAACGTTCCTGTGTGGCAGCACACTGAAATGCGGGGAAGCAGATGCTTGCTGGAAGGGTAGCGTTCAGGTGGTGGCTGTGACCCAGCAAGCCGGGGGCATTCCTGGGCTTCCCACTGGGGCTCCACACCTCAGTGGGCTTTGGCAGCCCTTGCCACTTTGTCCTGAAGCGGGCTCCAGGAACGGTGTGGCCTAAAAATATCCTCCCTGTCAAGAAAGAAAGAGACAAGCGGGGCTCAAAATGGCTTCCCCACCACATTAAGGGAGTACACTGGGACTTGTGCTCTGACAGGACCAGTCAGGCATTGGTTTTATTGGAACAAGAACCGACATTAGGAAGAAGGAAAAACATTTATGTTCAGTGTCAAAAGCGTGCAATAGAAACACAGCATGCCAAGGCAAGAGCCCTGTCCCCAGTGCAACATACATCTCCTCTTAAATGTCCTGCAGCCTGCAAGCTCCATACAGTCCCAGCAGTTAGGTGCAGATGATGTATGAGATGAGCCATACCAACCCACCCACTCTGCACATCTCTTCTTGCTCTGTGTTGGTGGGCTGTGCAAGATAATAACAAAGCCAGATGCAGGGAGAAAGACAGAAGGAACTGGTCCCTCCACTGGTAAATAAATCATTTACAAGATTATTTTCTTAGATCTGCTCTCTCCCTGCCACTTTGTGTTCAGTAAACATGGGAAAGATTTCTTAGTCCACCCAGGTCTTTCGCTCTTGGAAGTATTGAGCATGAAGAGTTTAACCCATCAGGAGTTTTGGGAATGGCTCCCACTGGGTCTGTACCACTTTTGGATTCACTTTCTTTATTCTGACCCAAATCTTCACCGTCTGGACCCTTAGGGAAGATGTGTGTTTCACAACTGATTCCAAGAAAGGAGAGCCAGCTTTGTGCTGTGGGTCAGGAAAGGGTCTCTGAGCCAGCCAGCCACATTCCCTGGAGCTTCCCATCAGTCAGAGAGACCAAGGTCTTCACCTGCCAGTTACCTTACATTTTGGAGCACCAAATGCATACCACAGCACATGCAAGGCCAGATAATCAGCCTTGACTTTTTGAAGCAATGTTGTGGTTTAGAAATCATCCCTTTCATTTTGATGAGGAGCAATGTTGTTTATGAGGAGGATCACAGCATCCTGCCTCCTGGAGAAGACTGGAAACAGCTGAAACCACTGTCCGCCAGAGCTCCACCCAAGAAACTCAGTTTCTTTTTTCAGGGCTCAAGTCATCCATGGCTCTGGCTCTGGTTCCTTACTGTCTTCTCTGGCTGCTTATGCAGTTTCTCCTGCCTCCTTCACGCACAGAGCCTTTGCAATAAACCCTGTGAAACCCTCTGTGCCATGCTGGTCATGTTTTTCAGTATGGGTTTTGGATGAAGGCTCCAGCCTGTGGTTCAGTTTGCACCATGTTATCGCTGGTCCTTGTGTCCTTGCTGGAACACAGCTGGATGAAGTCCAGGAACACCTTCCAGGGTCAGACAGTCTTACTTTACCTGCGATAATAATGATGATAATTAGACTCTTTTTGTCATCCCCATTTGCTGCCATTCTTAGGATCAAATCTCTTGTAAGAACCTGAGAGCTGTGTTACTCTGAAATTCTGACTGTGTGAGCAGATGCATTTTGCAGTGTGGTTTCAATAGGAATAGGCTAAAGATCTTATGCTTGCTGAAGTCTGTGGGTGAGTCTTTGCAGATTTTCATTCATCTTCTTTACTCCGTTCCTAATGGAAGTCTGCTTCTCACAGGATGTAAACAGCATGCCAGATGTTTCTGCAAAGCTAAGGCAATTAATTAAACCAACCACTCCTGCTGCCCAAGCAATTTAAGGTAGTTCTTTGCTTTTGTAAGCACCTATTATTTCCTTGGTCAAGCAAAAAGATTGTTGTTCTCTGTGGGAATTAAGGAAAAGAGACTGCCACTCAGAGAAAGGTTTGGGGAAAGAAGATGAGAAAAAAAAAGGTTTGAAAAGCTACCCTGGTCTTCCTTTTGGGGTGATGCCACTGGAACTTAACCCTTTCCTGCCAGTGGGGATTTTTTCCCATTTACAATAGCATTAAAATTTCATTCGTTCATCCACTTTTTGAGTGGCAGAAGGAAGGCAGTGTAGTACACCTACATCTCTCTGCTGTTAGATGCTCAGTTCCAGACTTGATGAGATTTGTTGCAATGAGGCATTACTGTTTTCGTACTTACTTCTTTTAAGTGGGTGCTGATAAACAACAAAGCACCATTTCTGAAGGTTGTGATAGGACTGTAAAGACTAATACCTGCAGAGAATGAATCATCCGCTCAGCTTATACACCCACCCTGGGATGAGATGAAGCCCATCTGGAAATAGCTACACCAGCTCACTCAGTTTGGATGCATGCATGTCAGATGATCCATCAGACACGAGGGAAAGGGTTCACGAGCAAATCTAGTATTACAGACTTATAGTTGTCACACTGACAGAGCAGTCTAGGCTTTGGCTTTCCTGTTTTCTTTTTGTTTTTGAAGACTCCAGCAGCTGTAAATGGGGATTTCACTGGTGGGGGAAAAATGAAAGGAGCTCTCAGCCCAGGCAGAAGTCTGCCAGCACTGGGAGACTTCAGCTGAAAGCACAAGTTGCAAAAATACCACCATGTCTTCATGGAGGAAAGGGATTGCCTGGTGAGCTGAAAGCTGAAGCAGTATTAGAACCAGGTTTGTGATCCTGATTTTTTTTTTTTTTTTAAGCTGTTCCTTTTTCTTATGAGAAAGCCACACATTTGGTGCACATTCACAAAACTAAAATAATTGCTTGTGCATCTTCAAGACACAGATAAAGACAGACAGTGAAATCAAAGTCTCACTTTGGCCTGCGCCCACCTTGTGTGTCTCCATGAAAGACCTCTCAGCTCCTAACAGGCTCCTGGCGCAAAGTGCTCGTCTCACAACGCTCAGCCTGACTCTGATGCTCCTGATTCTCCCCTCTACTGATGGGACAAGTTGTGAACAGTCCATTTTCTGCACTATGCGAACAACAGCTAAGTCTAGGACAAATCCTGAACAAGAATCTAATCTAATGCTAAACTGAAGACGGCCACGTGAGGGAGGACAACCACATACCTGGCTGACTTCTCTGGTGACTCAGACTTGCCTTGGGCTGCAGTCCCCATCCATCATTAATCACTGCATTGAAAAGCCCCAGAGCTAAAGCAAGCATGGATGGGAACAATTTCCCCAAGGTGATGGAGGACCTCCGTAGCAGAGTTAGTGTCCAGGAGCAGTGAGGGCCAGCCTTAGGTATTCCCTAAAGAGCAGGAGCCAAGCATAGTAACACAGCCAGCAAGGCAGGGGCTTTGCAAATCGGGGCCCCAACTCACAGTACCCAGGCAAGGCAGGCCTAGAAGACAGCCAAGAATGAAGATCATCAGGCAAGATCATGGTGACAAGACATATCCTAGGTCAACTCAGGAAGCCGGCCTGCAGATGAGAGCCCAGACCAATAGGGTCCATGGCCAGGCACAGGCATAGCTGTGGCTGAGCAAAACCACAGCACAGCTCAAACAGGCATTGAAGGCCCAACGCCAGGCTTAAAAGGAGCTGTTGGGTGTGAGTATGTTTATCTGCACTCATGGCCCTGACAGGTCAGGAGACCTGGCTCACAGCCCTCTTCTTAGGCAACTGGACCACACCACTGAGTTAATAAACCAGGCAACTTGAAAACCAAGTACACTGAATTCCCATATTTATTGACTTGCAATATTCAAGTTGGACCTTCTTTGTGGATCCCTGTGCAGCTGGATGGCTGCAAAGCCAGTTGAGTCATTCCAGGGTAAACTGGTCCTTCTGTGAGTTCAGTGAAAGGACAAGAGAAACTGCTATTGATTTTTTGCTTATCCAGTAACTGTAAAAAATTCAGGACATTGAAAAGGTGCTAATGAGCAGCACTGGAAGGGTAGGTGCATATGCATGTTTCTTTGGAGAGCAGAGTACACTTCCTGAGAGGCCCGTGCTGGCTGTTAGAGGCTAAAAAGACCTGTGCCAAAAGAGGAGACCTGCAAAAATTAGAAGTATTTTGCTTTTCCCTTCATATGGTTTTCAGCAGGAAATATCATAGCATCATAAAGAGATCTAGGTGGAAAAGAAGCTCTGGAGAGTTGTCTCCAAACCCTGCACCAAGCAGGGCCACCCTAACTGCTAGATCAGGTTGTTCAGGACAATTTGCAGTACAGAAGCTCATGTCTTCCATTCTCTGGATTTATGGAATGGCTCTGCAAGTCAGAGCTCAGAAAGGAGCTGGGTCCAAAATGCCAACAGGAACAGGCCTGGTTTCATCATGATTTTTGTTTATTTATTTTTCTGAAGAGCCAATTCAATTGCTAGACCTTATTCATAATGCAGCTTAACACACAAGTCCGGCTCAGTCTCATTTGTGACGGATGTTGTTCTCAGGAAAACCTCTTCCCTTCCTTTTCTTTTCCTGATCTGCATCACATGAAATGAGGGATGCAGCCTCCTCTCGCATGCCTGCCATATGCCCTAGGAGGGCTCTGCAGCCAGCTCTGGACTGCAGACAGCATACAAGGTCTTTGGACCATACCTGCCTTGCTGCGCCTGCTTGGGACATGAGCTCATGCCTGCTGCTGCTGTGGTCTTTGCATTCCTTCACTGGCCTCCTGGGATCTGAGTCACTGTGCCCTCTCTTAAGTGTAGAGTAATGGCAAAACCAGTGGTGAATAATCAGAGTTAATAATAATGCTTGCCTAAGGTACTTCGTGCACTTTGCTCCCAAATAACTGTTGAACGAAAACACCCTGTCTGCTAGAGACATGCAGTGGCTGTGCAGCGTTGTGAGATTTAACAATATCTGACAACAGCCAGCCCCCCTGGCAAGCTGTGGGTTTCACCCAGCTATTGCTGAGCCCCTGTTTTCCGTGAAAGTGCTGAAAGTCAGCTAAGTAATGCTCTTCCAGCAAATGAATTCCCCCAGCGGCATGCAGACTAGAGTGGATCCATTCCCTGGGTGCTCACCCAGGAAGTCATTAGCAGCTTGGAGGCAGAGGTCGATCCCATTACCATGGTTTTGTAACGCTTTGTTGGAAAAAATAAGCTCATGCCTTAGGACTGGAGCTGACCTTGAATGAACAAGAAGGAAAAGCCATTGTGTCTGGACCTTGTCTCTTTGCAAGGTGAGATGTGCTTCTGTTGGGATGCTAATTATGGGGAAAGCGATTTAGGGGAAGAAGGCAAGGTGGGAGCAATGTTTTGGAGATGGAACAATTGTTTCATCAATGTATTGACTGGCCCTAAAGAAGACCATTTCGGTGACTCCTTGTATCCTCTGCAGTATGACTGAAAGACACCTGGAAAAGGACCTGACTAAGGCCTCACTCATTGGTGTGATGATTTCTGTGCAGATGTTCTGGCTGTGAGCAGGTAGCAGTCAGTTGCACTCATGGACAGCCTCCGCTTCTCTGCTGGCAGATAGCTCTCATTTTGGTGCCTTTTCTTTTGGGCTAGGGTGAGTCCTTCCCATGAATGGAAAGTAGGTTCTTTCCACCAGTAGATCCTGGGCAGATGACAAGTACCCAGGCAAAAACAGTGGATCCGAAAGAAGTCAGGTAGGGTATCCAGCTACATGAGTTCCACATTAATACATGCTCCATCTCAGTTGGATTTTCCTTCTCTCTGCAGTTTTAGTTTTCAGAGTACAAGTGCTGGGCACTGGAGGTGATTGTGGAGAGAGGGAAGGCTAAGATGTCTCTTCCTGTGGGCCCATTTGCCCTTTTCTGTGGTTTGGGTGGATCAGGAGGAGCTCCAGCCCAGATAGCTACATTATGTGCAAGGGGATTTGAAGAAAGAAACATGCTGTGGTTGATACTTGCACAGCTTTACAGATGGCTCCTGGTGTCACTAGATGCTTTCTCATCCAGATATGGACTTCCTCTGTTCTGCTTAGCAGGCTCTCCTCTGTGATGGCCTCTATTAGATGAGTCAAAGCATACCATTCACTTTGATGCAATAATACAAGTATAAGCTGCTTCCTGCTTAATGTGGGTCCATTTGCTTCCATTTATAATGAATTAATATTTTCTTCTGTGCTGTGAATGGTAGCGCTAAGCATACAGCAGGTATCTGCTAATTTTGTCAGCAAAGCTGGTTAGGGAAGGAAAAACAGGGGAAATAATGAATCATTGAAGGGAAGAGCTGGCTCAGGCACTGCCATGTTATCATCACGACTGCACAGCAGTGTCTGTGCCCACTCACCTGCCTGGCATGAGGCCCATTTGGACCTGCAGAGACACACTGTGAAACGAAACTGTCTTTTCTTTAAGCTTCCCAGCAAGCTCTGGGCTCAAATGAGCTGGCAAAGAGGTAGCTCAGTCACGATCTCCAACCACTGGGAACCCTCAGAGCATTTCTGACAGCCAAGTGCTCCTTGATCCAGTAGCCAGAAGCAAATGAAATGGCTGGAACCAGACGTGAAGCAGGTTAAGAAAAGACAGCAGGTACCTAGCTTCACTACCTAGGAAGGAAATTAAATCCTGGGACAGCTCATTCAGTAGATTCTCCAAAGTCCAGGCACTGAGAGCAGGTATCACTTTCTACATGATCCCATCAGGTGAGATTTGTCTGAAGGGGCACACTGTTGTGGGTGAGGGGAGAACGGGGTTTGAGCAGCTGACAAAAATGGGTAGAAAATTAAATACTATTTGGTAGCTGTGGATCACCAAAGACCTCTGTAATATGAAGGTGAATAAGTCGTAGTAGAATCCTTACCATCTGCCCTTAGCATTTCCTAGTGCTGCTACTGTTGTGTCCTCCTGGCTTCTCAAATTGCTGTACTAGACATTCCAGGTTTCATAGTGGTGCTCACATATTGCCATGGCTTTGACTGTGTATAATTGTCTTTGACAGAAAGAAAAGGCTTTGTTCCAGGATAAACAAACCCTTCAGCTCAATCAGAACCACTTAGAGATAACCACAAAACTTTGCTCTCGTGTACAAGAGCAGATACCGTGTGATACCAACTGAGGTTCAAGTCCAACACCTCCAAGCTCATCTGCAAAACACCTTGAATTGCTGCAGAAGTGCAAAGTGTTGTTTGCATTTTATTAAACAGCAGAGAAAGTCTCCCTTTTCTTCATTTTTCTTCCCCCTTCTCATCCACAAGTAAAAAAATCAAGGAGGATAAAAAGAGCATCCTAAGGGGGAGAGTTACCACATGCTGTTCTCAGTGTTAGGAAAACAGTATTGAGTCACACAAATAATTTTAGATGCTTCTAAATACACTGTGCTCTCAGCAGGCAGCCTTTCCAGCTATAATGTTGTCTGCTGCCCCTAATTCTAAGCACATGGTATACTCCACTTCCTTCCTTGTTGCAAATGAGTCAGAATTTCTCTCTGTCACTCACCTGAGCCAGAAGGAGTTCACCAGCTCAGCTCTTGAACACTAATACACAATTAGAGGATGTATTCCCTCTCCCTGTAAAAAAACCTCTCACAACCCCAAACAAAAAATGCAAGGTACAATTGTGATTCCCTACTGAAATACAATAGCTGGGGAACAGTTTTGGCTTTATTGGTGTGGTAGGATGGGAGACCTGGCTGGGCAGCCTGCTTAAATTTTGTTTGCTAGTTGAGGAGATGTCAGTTCTCAATGGAGGCTATGGGGTGGGGAGCATGGTCATCAGAGCCCCGCAGAGAGTCAAGCCACCTAGCTCTCACTACCTGCGTGGAAAAGCCAGGAGCAGGCCTCCGAAGAAAAGAAACTGGAAGAAGGAAAGGATCAGCCTGGGAGCCAGGATGAGTTTAGGAATCTCAGGAGACTAGTTCATGTTTGTATACTGCTTTCTGGATGATAGCAGTGCTGGGAGGATAAGAGGAGGTGTGTCCTTCACATTTCATAGTCAGGACTTCTCTGTAAGAGGTAGCAGAGCAGACACCACCCGAGTTTCAGGAGCCCCTCTACTGACAACGCATTTCTTTCCCAGACTGCCTGCTAGAAAAGACAGGACTATAGAAATAACCTGCAGGCCAAGTACGGCACCCACACTTCAGCAAAAGCCATAGCACATACCATGGCTAGACCACAACTTACATCTTGAGTATATGAAGCACAGAAGAGCCACAGGCTATCAAACACCACTTTAGAGTCCCCTGGATCATCAGGGAAAGCTGTCTCCTGCAGTGTCACTGGTAGGACTTCCTTGACGCATTAAATCGGCACAATGGGAGACCAACATCCCCTCTGCAAAGGAAGCAACGGCATCCAATGGATGTTTTTCATATCCAGCAATCTAAGCATTTTAGGAGTCTGTTGTGACTTCTTGCTTCAAAGCACTGAAACATCAAGCAGACCACAAACTGTGTCCTGGTGCCGAGAACAAATTACCTGGGAGAGAAGGAATGATAGGAGAGGACCGTGGTGGCTCCGCACTCTAGCAATACCTGTCTAGGGAGAGTCCCTCCCTGCTCCGAGAAGGACTGGTGCTAAAAGAAGAAAGAATAAAAAAAGATAGGTCAGAGAATGATGAGACATCTCTCTTTGGTGTCACCCAAAGCAACCATGGAAGCTGAGCAGAGAGCTCAGAAGCGCTTCCTGTGAATAATCAGTCAAGCTCCTCCATAGGCTTCCTTTTGGTATTTCCCTCAGCACTTTGCATTTCCTTCTCTAGTAACCAATAATGTGGTCTGGAAGTTTCAGAGGAAAATCTTGGTTTAGGAGATGAAGTGAGACTGCTGCTGTAAAGTAAATTCCAGCTTTGCCACCCCTTGGAGTATTAGTCTAAGTCTTGTGCTTGAATCTTCAAGCTTTAGCTTTTGCAGGATGAAGGAAATCTCAGCTGTCTGTTTTTTTTTTTTTTTTTAATAATATTTTAAAGGAAATTTGAAAAATTCTGTCAATCCCAACATGGAAAAGACAGAGAGACAAAATTCAGTCTTAGATGAAGTGATACATTTGCTCAATTCTGTATTTTTATCAGATTAGAAGAACTTAACTTGGCTTTATTTTTGTCTGTAGAAGTTGGCTAAGTGAAAGCACTCCCAGATTTTGCTTTCATTTGCTGCTCTTCTCTCCTTCTCTGTTCATGACCTTAAATATAATCTTGTCCACCTCTTCCAATTATTTAACCTAGATGAATCTTTGGCTTTATCCGTATTTGTCCCTTTCTGTGTTCCTTTAAAAAAATAAAAATCCTTTTTATTCTCTCAAGGAAAACCAATAAAAAGTTAATTAGAAAAAAAAATCTTATCTAAAAAGCTGTTGTAGGTTTTATCATCTTTGTTTTTCAAAGGCAAAAGAAAGGGGACTGCCAGAAATAAAGATGGAAGAATGAAAACCAAGGAATGAAATGGAGAACATGCACAAAAAAGAATGCAGATGAGAAAAGAGTAATGCTAGGATGCTAAGGGGAAAAGTAATCTCGGGTAGTAGTAAGCACTCTCCAGAAGAGTAATAGGATGATGACTCAGGGGTTGTTTTGTTCTGTCGTCAAATGTGGACCAATGAAATAGCAAGAGGGCAGGTGAACATTAAGCTATGGTAATGCACAGAAGGAGCAAGAGGTCACCAAAGGCGATGGAAGTGCCTCCAAGGGATATCAAGAGCAATTTATTATCAAAAGATGTTGAACTTACTTACTTAAAAAACCCAACAACACTAAATGAAACGTAGTCCAAGCGCTCTCAGGGGAAGGAGGAGGACAGATGGCAAACAGACCCAATAGCTCCCCCGGGAAGGCTGGAAATTGCTGATGGAAATGGCAATGATGAAAGAGCAGGTGATGAAAAAGTAGTGCATCTGAAGACAGACTGAGCTCCATGAGCAGATGGGATATTGGGCACCTACTGGCAGAGACTGAAGACACACTTTCAGCAACTGCTTCCCAAGTAAAGTGGGTCAGATCTTGTCCACATTGTGCACAGAGTACACAGGGAATGTTCCTATGGTGCCTACGCGTTCTGTGGTCCTGTGAGGAGAGCAGTGGCTGCCATGAACTCCAGATGCAGTGGGGGGGTCATGCAGCCAACCTCAGTCACTGAGAGTTGGACTGCCTTTTAATTTTCTTCTCACTAAATTGCCACTTTGGAAAAAGTGAGAACAAATGACTGGAAAAATACTTTATATCTTTTCAAAGAAAAAAGATACCAACAGCCCCCAAAAGAGTTTTTGCTAAAACATGAAAGACAAAAAAACCCTAAAAGTTGGTGGCAAGAGCTGAAACCCTTCTGATCACCTCAAATGCATGACAAGAATATGGAAGGCATAGGAATGAGCTGGATACTTCATATAAGCAGTGGCTTATATGGGGAAATGTCCAATGCCAACCCCACTCCTCTACCATTGTGATGACTCAGTTTTCCCATTGCCATAGGAACCCTAATATCAGGATAAAGGGCTTTTTAGGGAGCAGCACCAGAGACCCTTTCAGCATCTCCCACCCCACAGGGCTCACTTTGAACACAGAGTCCCCCCTGAGCACGGGTCCTCCTCCTGGCCGTGCAGCCCTCTGTAGCCAGGATGTGATCAATCACTCTCTGTAACTTGGCCTCTGTGTAAAACCCGCCCCAATCTGCTCATGAACATCTTTGTGTGCTGCAAAGCCCTTCCTCGGCAACCTCTGCTTGAGATCTCCGTATCCCTCCTAGCTGCCCGTGGAGGCAGAAATTTTCCCAATAAGAGCTGTGTCAGCTCGCAGAGGAAGGCAGGCATTAGTGGCTAAGCTGAAAAGATGCCAGCTAGTCCAAAGGGTGCTTAGCTTTCAGACACGTGTACGTTCAGAAGAGATTGTGGAGGATGAAGGAGGTATTTTAGCTCCAACACAACTAAATGGGTATTTTTGGAAGTCTCTTTGTTTAAAAAGAAATTCCAATAACTGAACCCCAGCCTGGGTTGTTGCCTAAAAGTTTCTGTGCATTGGTCTTCTGGCTGAGGCTGGGTTTTGCCAAACCCAGCCCAGCATTACTCCAAATGGAAACAACTCAGGAGAGAGTTATGAGACACTGCCAGGAAGCAGGAGGCTTCTACTCAAGGCCATGTCCCATGTCAGGCATGCAAGGGATTTGAGTCAGAGCATCAAATAACACCAGGCAAGTGCTTTAGAGACTAGCTGAAGGCCACAGAGGTGGAACAGACCTCCTTCTTTCACAGTGAGATGCTTGTTGGAGAAGAACTACTATACCCCTGTGGAGACACAGGACTGAGACTGCTTTTGGAGCACAGTAAATCCTTCCTGTCTGTATTCTGTGTGTTGTGGTTCCTCTCCAGGTCAGCTGGTGCAGCACAACTCTATGCTGATTTCTTTTGTTTAGGTGCTAAAAGTTGCTCTGGCTAGATGTGGGCTTTTATTCTGACTTACCAGTGAGCTGACAAGATAATGGCCCAGCACTCTGGAAGAGCAAACTACATGGGAATTGATTGTATTACAACTGTATTATAGGCTGCACTGGTTGCAGTGCCTCGTATTGTGATTGCCTGATGCTTCTCATAAGAACCTGTTTTGCTTGTGTCTAACTTAGTCAGAATGTCAGAAGTGAAATTCTCAGTGTCAACCTCTGCCTTGGGCTGAATTTTTTTCAGTCAAAACAAGCTCGGCCATTTCTGAAAGTGAGGGTGGGGAAAAATCTGTCTCTTGGCCCAAGTAAAAAACAAATAAAAAAACTTCCAAGATTTGTTCTGCAATTTGCAGTTTCTCTGGAAGGTGGTGAAAAAACCATCCAAAACTCAGTGGATGTATAAACTGCTGGGAGACCTCAGTGCTCAAGTACTCAAAAAGACCTTTCTTCTCCTAGTCTCCATGTAGGGTTGGCTGGCAAACCTTTCCCTGTCTTCAGCAACACCATGAGCTGGGGCAGATGCAGATTATGTGGTGGATGAAAGTATAACCTTGTTGGTAGCTGAAATTTTCAGAAGACAGTCTAGAGTGTTATAACACCAGCCAATGGCTTGATTTGTCCTTGGCTTTGTTCTCGCAAACAGCTGAGCCAGTTGTCATGAAGATTTCAAAATAGGTGGGTATCTGGCAGGAAAAATGGCAACCCAACGTCTGGGAAAGCTCTAAGCAGAAGACAAAGGTAGTGTTCAGGTAGCTCACTGTACATTATGGCTTATTCCTTCTTTTTGAGACTTGGGCATCGGATTGGATCAAGTTGGAATTACTTTCTTTTCAGTTATCTGCATGTTAACAGCTTCCCAAACCTCCCTGAATCTAGCAGAAAATGGAAAAAGCTAGTTCACAGAACAGGACTAGAAGCCACTTCCCCCCATGCTTTCATTAATATCGTAAAAATGGAAAACACTTTTTAATTTTATTTTCTGAGAGGTGCTTCTCAATGTGATTGATGTCTCTGTCTTGGAGTGGTTTTGTGCATTATCAGGGCAGTATCAGCCACTAACAGATGGAAATAGGAATTGTTTCCATTTGTAATGGGAAAGTAAAGTCTTTTTGCCTTTAAATGGTCCAGCATAAGAAAATACCCAAGTTTACATTTTTTTTTGGCATATTTTTTTGTGAGTTTTGATGTGAGGTTAAAGAATGTTGTGATGGGAAGCACTGTGCTCATTGCTGGCCTGTTGTAGCCACAGATATTGTAAAGGAGAGCTGCACACTTTGCTATAGGGGCATCCTTGTTGGTGGCCTCTGGGATGGGGAGCAAGAAGGAGTGGACATCATGTGGGCAACCAAAATGCATAATCTGTTTTTCTCTGGCTCTGTCCTACCATTTAATGCACCTATAAACTGGACATGGTCAAAATCAAAACCCGTGCTTCCACCAAAGCATTTACTGAAAAGCAGCCTGGTTACCAAGAGTTATCAACAGCAGATGTTGCATGAAACCAAAGTTCCGTGGAAACACTTCAGTGCCGCCAATACATTTATGGCTGGTGTGGATTTGTCAAGAGGAGATTATATCAAGTTAACTTAATATTCTCCTATGGTAGGTCCACTGGCCTTGAAATCAGGGTAGGTCATAAGTGTGATACGCCTTGACAGAAGATGTTTCGAGGTTGCCCCAGGTGACAGTCTCAGGATCAAGTCAGGAATTATAGCACAGGTTAGGCTCCTGTTAAAAATATAGAATAGCATAGAATAGAATAGAACAGAACAGAATAGTTCAGTTGGAAGGGACCTACAACAATCATCCAGTCCAACTGCCTGACCACTTCAGGGCTGCCCAAAAGTTAAAGCATGTTATTAAGGACATTGTCCAAATGCCTCTTAAACACTGACAGGCTTAGAGTACCTCTTGAGGAAGCCTATTCCAGTGTTTGACCACCCTCTCACTAAAGAAATGCTTCCTAATGTCCAGTCTAAACCTCTCCTGGTGCAGCTTTGAGCCATTGCCACACATCCTGTCACTGAATACCAGGGAGAAGAGATCAGCACCTCCTTCTCCACATCCCCTCCTCAGGAAGCTGTAGAGAGCAATGAGCTTGCCCCTCAGCCTCCTTTTCTCCAAACTAGACAAGCCCAAAGTCCTCAGCCGCTCCTCATTGGACACGCCTTCTATATGCATCCTTATTTAAAAAAGAAGAAAAAGAGTAGTTACCCAGCAGTTTGCTGGTAACTGCCAAACTGGAAAGGCTTTATATATTCACCTTCAAGGGATGCATCACAGTCTAGTTGCCATTTCAAATTTCTGCTAATAATTTGGACAAAGGACTGAGGGCCATGCTATTTAATTTGTGGGGCCAGATGACAAGAACTTTGTCAGCAAGGATTAGAAGTTCAGCACAATCTGTCAAACTGGAGAGAAGGTCTGAAATCGATGAGATAAAATTTGATAAAAGACAGGTGTACCACTTTGCACTTCAGAAGAAGTTAAATTCCCAATGCCACACTAGCTGGATGGAATTAAAGACCTTGTGAGCATGTGAGCTATGATTTTTTTATGAATGGAAAATAACTGTCTGAGCAGTACTTCAGAAAAGTATCTGGGGGTTGTAGAGGAACACGGGCCAAATGTGAGCTGTCAGTGTGATCCTGCCGTAAAAACCAAGGCAGAGCTCAGCGATGCACTAGCAGCATTGTTGTCTGTCTTCTAGCTAGTGTTCCTGAAGAGGAAAAAGAAAAAGAAACTGGGATTCAGGAGGAAGAATGTAATATGCTGCCTGGAAAATTTGTCCTCTTGTCTCCATTAAATATAAAATTTCCCTCCTCCCAAGATCAGATGATGATGGGATTTCTTTAGCTAACAGTGGTTGGACTAAGTAAACTAAGGATGTAATCGCATCTCTCCAATCCTGTGAAATAAAATCACAAGAAATCCTATGAAGTAAATCATTTGCACAATACAAATAAATGCAAACCTGCATTTTTAACAGCACAGATATTTAATTAGTCACAGGAACAGCACACCAATACAGTTTGAAGGACACTTTGTCCTCTGGACTTCTTGAGTCAAGATGAAACAGTCCTTATCTTCAGCTCCAGCTATCTATCCCATGCAAAACTTCATGCTAACTGAACAAAAATGCTCCCTTCTCTCTTCAGAACAGAGAGCAAGCATAACAGCTTGTGCTGTGTGCACATCAAACTGTTCTGTGTAGGAAAAGGGCAGGTTCGTGGTGCTTCAGCTGCAAGGGTATTTTTTGATCACATATTTTTTTGAAGATCAGTGTGCTAAAGACGACATTTTTCTCGGCTGGCATTGCACAGCCATGACAATGAGACGGAGCAGGAATTGCCGTAATGCTCTGACATTTGGCATATTGGGCAAAAGGTGCATTGCAAGCCCACTACCTTCTGATTTATTTGTCTGGCCATGGAGAATTTGCCTCTTTTGATGGCAGTAATAAACCTTAAAAAAACCCACAACCTCCTTTGTATAAGCTGCAGAAGAGCAAGATGCAGACCTGTGTTTTGGAGTGGGGGGAGAACTACGAATTGGTACCTTCCTTGAGAATCAGACCTGAGAGGCTCTTAGGCATGGTGCAGGAGCAGTAGGATACTATCAGTGACAAAACCTGTCCCACTGTTCAATATTACTCTGATACCAGCTCCAGAAGCCATATGATGTGAGCATCTTGGGTCTGTTTTTTACCTGAGATATGGCCTACCATATCTCAGGTAGGCTCTGGATGAAAATCTGGGGTGAAGTTTAGGTTAATCTCTGGCTGAAGTAAACTTTGAATCCTGGTTGGCTGTGGTCACACGTAGGTCAACCTGGTAATACACCCAATCCAGATCTAGCAGGCATTTCTGTTAAAATTTATGAGCTTCTTGAAGCTCCCAAGCCATTCAAAATTACTGCATTGCTTCCCCTTTTCTAATGTGAAGCTATGAAAAGACATTGGCAGCATCAGCTAGAACTTCCTCCCTGGCAAACCAAGAGGACAGCAACAAATTTTCAGGACAGAAGACTGTTTTGGGTCTTGCATCAGCCAATCTGTGGTGTAAACGTTTCTGCTCCAGCCAAGCAGAGATGTGTCTGCTGAGGTCAGCTCTGAGTTCAGGCCTTGGTGTGCCGTCGCGGGATGGCAAAACCCATCCGGGGCACCTCAGGAAATCCTCTTGTCTTTCGGGGAGGCAAGGGCCTTTACTTGGCTCTCCCTCATTGCCACAAGAGGGCTCTGGGAGAGCAGCCCAGCAGCCCTCAACAAGCAAATGTGCCCTCCAGTTTGGACCTTTGAACTAAGCTACACAATTGCAAAAGTCTATAGAAAGGCAGCTGAGACTAGGTTGGCTAGGAGCAATATGTTGGCAAGGGTCTGGAACAGTCTGCCAATTTTAAACCTGCTGTGTGTCCACACAGCTGCTGTTTGTCAGGACAGTAGAAGAACCAGAGTGGCTTGAGTCAGACAGGGGAGTCAGAGTTGTTAGTGCCTGCAAGCAGAGCCTTTGCACAGGAAACCTAGAAGAAACCATACAGAGTGAAGACCCTGCCTGATGCTCTTTGTTCTGCAGCAGGTTGGCTGCAGACGTCCACTTCCAAACCTGAGCCATGGCTTGGAAATTTTATGTTCACAGCTCGGACAGGAAGGCCACTGCTGGGCTTTGACTGTTTTGTTGCCTTTTCTGTTAGAGGCTGATTTCACAGAGCAGCCAAGGCACAGACCAGTATCTGGCTGAACTGGACTTCCTCATCATGGCAGGACAATATGCAAAATCATGATTTACGCACCCATGGAGAAGAAGCTTACACTGAGGTGACAGTAGGATGGGCTACAGCAGGAGGAAGAATGTGCACCAGACGCCATTTTAGCATTATGCATTTGGGAGAGAAAATGATATCTTTTATTTTCCAAACTTCCCACTCCAAAATTAGCAGAAGGTTTGATTAGACAAGTGGTTTAAAGCATATGCATGTCCCTCTTCTTCCTGTTTCTTGAACACATCAGAAGATGTAATGAGGTAGTGAATTTGGCACTTAGGTGGAGTATTGAAATCAAAGACAACAAGGCCATTTTCTCCCTTCTCCCCATTGTAATTTAGTTCAATACACGTATTCTACAGCAATTTAAGTAAATGGCTGGGAAATTATGAGCTCTTTGCTGCACACCATGTTGTGATGATGAATTCATTCAGCTTTTTCTTAAATGTCACAGATGATTACAAATGCAAGCCCAGAATGAGGTGGACTCACTTACTAGAGACATAGGCTGGAGGGGAGAGGAGGAATTCCCCTCATAGAAGTTCCTTTTCACTCAGCAGGCTTAAATTATTCTCAAAGCCTTTAAGCAGACGTACTTGCGGGAAATACCAACCAAATAGGATGATGTGACCAAAGATGACTGTGGATGCAGAGTTGTATAGGAAAAGCTCTGCTGTCATGTCCCAAACTAGTATCATGAATAAAGCCATGGGATGGAGGCAGGAGGAAGAAGAAGGGAGTCTTGTACACAAGACATGCTATTGTCTAGATCTGGATCTTAAAACATCAGAAGGTGTTTGGGGCAGCAGAGGGACAGACCATGTCTGAGGAGTGGCATCTCAGGAAGATCAGCAACAGAATGAGGCCTCTTTCAATTGCCATGGAAGTTGATGGGAAGCTTTCCATTGAGTAATACTGCTTGGTTTTGTCATCTATTGAATAAAACCTGCAAGGTGGAAGGAAGCCAGACTCATGACTCAGAAAACTAACCCCAAAATCACCATCTGTCCTGAAGCTGCGACCTTTCTCTTCGGAGGAATGGCCTCTGGGATGCCTTGTTAAGGAGCAGGTTGATGAGAAGAAGGGACAGGTTTAACTCCTCAGTATTTCGGCATCCTGTGTCATTCTGAGAGCTGTGTTAAACTGCTCCCATCTCTCTTCTCTGAGGTTTTCCTGTGGCTAATTAATCACAGAGAGAATTCAGAGACCTTTGTGGGTAGTTTGTCAACTTTGTGCTATGAGTCAAGAGGAGTGCACCTCAACAAGGCCTGGAATGTGGGCTGGGCTCCATGAGGCATTCCCAAATTTGGTAGTTTATCTGGATTTGTCTGGGACATCTTGCATCCTCTCTGTATGGCCAGCCCATCTTGCTTTCAAGGCAGCACATGGCAAGGAGCATGCAGCAAGCAAAGAGAGTGGTGGCAGCCATCATGGAATCCCAGGGACCTTGAGTTGTTTCCATATTCACCAAATCTATGCAATATTGCAATGTCTTTCCTCTGGCTTGCCCCTGATGCGGTAAAGAGCAGCAATACACAGAGAAAATCAGGATGTGATTCTTCCTTTCCTATTTTATATACAATAACAATGGTGACAAGAATATGAAAATCCAGACTTGACATAAATATTCTCTTTCCTTCCTATTAAGCAAGAGACTAAAGGGATATCTAAGCATAAACATCCCTTTGATCTCCAGACGTCACTGTTAAGCCCAAAATTATACAAAATATTAGCCCAGAAAAAACCATGTCCTTCCAAACAACTGGGGCATTTATTGGCATGACATGGGTTCATCTCCTTACCATCTGTTCAGAGGCCACTTCTCCAGGAAGGGTTTCCTCCTGCTTCTATATATTCTTGTGGCTCAGGCTCATGGCATTACTGCTGTGGAAATTCAAAATACTCGGTGTTCAGCTTGCAGAGATTTGATCATAACTTTCCAAATATCCCCTGGGGAGAGGCTGTCTTATTTGAAGAACCTCAGGTCTGTGGGCCAGGTCAGGTTGTTTCAGCAGGAACTGGTCTTATTTGTGGTTTATTATTATGCAGTGAGCTGGAAGAAATGATTGGTGACTTCAGTGGCCAGTCATACAGTCTAAATAACAAACGCACTGGCATTCAGATGAAATTGAGGGTCCACTGGCTGATGCACTTCTAGCAGATATTGCGTTGGAGAAAAAATAGGTGAAAATAGAGAAAAAATTCACAAGCAGTAAATTGGTGAAATTATGCCAGAAAGAATTCAACAAGCCCCATTCCTCGTCTCCCCAATTACTTGAATGGTGCAGTCTATGTTACATGCGTTTGCCTTCTGCCCTGCTTATACCACTGCGTAAATCCGGCTACGTGAAACAGTCTTAAAAAACGAAAGGGAAAGATTAATAAGAAATGCAAATGAAATAGCCCATGTGTGAAGGAAAGAAAGGTGTTTAAGGATCAGTGTTAGGGCCTCAGGAGTAACTGTTATTTGGGGGCTTCTGTATTTTTGGTGTCATATATTGCAATCTTTTATCTCTGAGTTTTTTGGATGTGTTCCTATGTTACAATTCTTGGTCTTGGACCTCAAAATCACAAACAGGAAAAAGAGGTGATAATGGGAGGACCTTAGTAACCACAGGCTTAAAACAAGAAAGAAATGGGGCTTGTTTTTCACCAACTGTCAGCATCCAGGCTGTCAGAGTCACATGGATTCAGCCAAACCCTGACCAGCTATCTGAGCAGTCTTCAGCTGACAGTCACAACTGATTTGAGCTAGTTGTGGCTGTACTGATAGCACACGGCAGGGCTCAAGTAAAATTCCAGTTCTCTGTATCCTCTTGGCTGCCCTTTCACTGTGACTAAGCCTTCTCATGGGAAGGCAGAACTTTTCCATCTTTTCCAGACTTGACTCATGGTGGGATCCTGGAGACTGCAAGACAGATCCTGGGACTCCTTCCTTGAGAGTGCAAATGTGACAGTCACTGGGGAAACAGGAGCACAAGACTTGGCCTAAAACACCAGCAAGAACTGGTGACACTGGTGTGCATGGAATGGTGGCTGTAATTTGAATGTACGAGTACAGAAGTTCATCTCTGAACCTTGAAACTACCACTCAGTTTCCTCTCAAGGATGATTTTCAAAAGCCTTTGGATTGAATGGCATTGTCAGAGGGCCTCTCCAGGATGATTTTCAAAAGCCTTTGAATCGAATGGCATTGTCAGAGGGCCATTTCAAAAATGTGGCCTCATATTTTTAGATGCTTTTGCTAAGCTGCCAAGAAGATGGGATGGGAACTTGAATGTGTAAACAACCCATATGTTAGGGGAAGGTTGTGAACATGTGTTGGGCTTACTTTCCTGGGGCATAATTATTACAGATACTTAAGTAGCAGAGTGGTTGCATATTACCTTAATTACTGTGTTTAGATGAAGCCGGTTCATTGTAGGAGTCATACTCTGTGGCTCTACTTTCTCTTCAAGGTGTAATTTGAACAGTCATTGCTGAGACGCATGAGTGGCCAGCATGCACTAAAGTTTTCTGTATGGTTCATGCAGTTCATAAATGGGTATTCTTCACCCTGCCTTTCAAGGTGCAGCACTTTGCGAGCTCTTGGCCTGTTGTGTAAAAGGTGCCAATCCTTTGAAATAGAAAGAAGGCAGATTAAGATACATGTGCAATGGGGACGTGGTGATTCCTCTTACAGGCACCTTTTGGTTGTTTACTCTTTGTATGTGAAACATATGTGCATCTGCACATACTTGCACTACTGAATCTGATTAGTATCCAAATTGTTAGGGGAGCAGAAGGAAATTTTCAGATGAGTCTGAGCAAGATTCTGGGATGGTGCACTACAAATACATCTGGTACCTGGTGGTACACCTGAGTCCACTGTTTGTTTTTCCTTTGAAAGCCTGAATAAAATTAAAATGACCCCCCCCCAAAAAAAAGAAGAGAGAAAGAAAAGATACGTCTTCAGTTTCACATAAGGCCCATGATACAGATCCAGGAGAGGGGGTCTTTCTACCTGGCTTCAGGGGTCTGCAGTCTAAGGTTGCTGCTTCGTGCCAACATAACTAGTGGTGAGAAGGGGGTATTGTAGGAAGTGGTGTCTGTAAACTTCTTCCCTCTGTTCAGGGACTTGTCTCAGCCCAACAGCAAATCTGTTGGTAGGGGAGGAGTTTATAGTCCTTGTCCTTTTTCATCACAGTCTTTGGTAAAATTAAATATATAAACCAAGGAACCCCATCCCTGTTTCAATGCCCTAACTCAGCACTAGGGGTGCAGAAGCATCTGAGCATGCTGGAAGAGGACATCTGAAAATGGAAGACCGTCAGGTGGTTTCTCACTTCTCAACCTTGGAGAGCAACTGGCCAGAGCCATGTCGTAGGAGATAAGGAATTTGGGCAGGGGTATCAGTAGACAAAAAAGAATGCAAATGAGCTGTGGCCAGCACTTCCTAAGAGAGGTACCCATGACTGGAATACCTGTGTTGGACCTCAAGGACTTATTCCAGCTTCTGTCAGTCACGTCAATGCTGTCAGCCACAAGTAGACTCACTCAGCCATCTCTTAGGCTCATTCACAGGACTTTAACACCTACAGTTTTGTTGCTTTCTCTGGAGCCAGTCCATGCTCAGTGTCCCAAAATAGGCCATTTCTTAGACCACAGATAGGTTAGTTAGGAGTGCTTCCCTTTGGGGCCCCTCACTGGGAACATGTCTTCTGGATCCTGCTGCATGGCATAGGCCTAAACAAAATATTAGTATCTCACCTCATCTCATGCTGTTTGCTCAGCTGGCTCTTCCCCCAGCTATTTTTTTCTAGCTGAATGAATAAACAAAGCCACCCAGTTTAAATGCCTGTGTTACAATTTTTATCTGAGCAAGAGAACATTTTCCAGTAGCTATAGCCACGTGCACAAGAGTAAGGACCTGTGGCAATTAGCAAGTGTAGGGAGAGAATATTGGGTCATGTTGAGGCAGGTTTTTCAGTAATTGTATAGGGGTAACAATTAGAAGGGGCAGGAGACTCATTAGATACGCTAATCCCCCAGAGTAGGCAGTGGATTGCAGAACAGCCACCCAGTCCAAATGATTGCTCATAGCTCATGGTGTGCCTGAAGTACAGGGAAAAAACCTCACCCTCTTCTGAGATGCAACTCATATGGGTGCCTATCAGTGATGGGGCTGGGGGAAGCAGTGTGGGGTCTCTGCCTCTTCTAGTCATAGCCGTCAGCTTCTGCAAAGCAAAGGGATGCTGGTGCTTCATTGATGATTTCTTTTGTTCCTCTTCCCCTTGTCCCCTAGCCCCCAGCTCTTTGCCCTGTGGTGACATTCACAAACTGCAGTGCTGGCAGCTCTCACAAGCAGGGCAGATGCAGTCAGCTGGGATATGAGAAGCACGTGATGTACAAGGAGATGCTAAGGGAGCTGGGTATGCTCAGCCTGGAGAAGAGAAAGATGTGTGTGTAGGGGAGGAATCTAGCTGGTATCTGCCTCTGCCAGCCAGCCTGTCCTGGTGCAAGGGGTTGCTTCATCCCAGGTGCAGGAGTCTGCCCATGCCTTGGTTAAACTTCATAAGATTCCTGCTGGCACAGTACTCCAGCCTATTGTAGCCCCCCTGAATCACAGCCTCGCCTGCCTGCCAGCACATCAGCTGCTCCCCACAATTTGGTGTCAAACTTGAAATTGGAGAGAGTATGCTCAGTCTCATAAATCCAGCTGATGAACAAGATGGTTTATGTATTGCCAGCCCCTAAAAACTCATGTGATCTAAAAGAGGTAATAAATGCCTTTAGAACAGACTCAAGTTTTTTTTTTTTTTCACAAAGTGAGAAAGAAATGTCTGTCTTCTGGAGATATTTTATATAAAAATGCTGAGATGTTCTCAGAGCCACGGGATCCTGGGGCCTCAGGGTTTCAGAGGTTGCAGGAAATACCATGAGACCTCATTACATGTTAACACTTAAGCTTATGGTTTAACTACATGCCTTTTGGTGTTTTGTAGTTTTATAGTCACCTGTCCTTTATGGGATTACTATATACCCCTAATACATTGCACATGGTCTACAGTGATGTGCAGTAGGGTCACAGGAAGGTGAAAGTTGTTTACTATGCCTCTGCCCTGCCCAGAACCGGTTCCTGTGATTTTCACAGGATGGGCTGGTTTTTGTTCTCCATGGAAGAGCTCTCTGGGAAGGGTCAGTGCTGCTGTTTTGAAGTGCCAGTTCTCTGGGATCTTTGGTCTCTTTTTGTCCTGAAAGAGGCTAATATCACCAATGGGCTTGTTCATATCCCTCTGCAAGAGCAAGATGTTGGCTCATCATGAAGCCAATGTGGCATATGCTACGAAGGACACTCCAAAAGGAATTGTCTTTGCATGTCCTGAGATAGACTTTGTCAGTTCCTGAGGCAGTGGCCACAATTAGGACTGCCACATGAAAAAGGCAAACAGAACTAGTGCATGAAAGAAAGATGTGAAACACACCTCGCTTGAACGCTGGAGATTGACCACAGCTAGATATGGAGGATGATGCTGCATCTATGGATGCTAGCGAGCTTTCCAAGTGCCTGGCTGATGTGTCTTGCCCAGAGTTAAACAGACCATCAAATCTGGAGTTGGGAAGGAATTTCAAGTCGAATTGGCCAGCAAAAGCAGGGTTGGGTCAGTTGTTTTGCATTCTGTTACAGGGTTATGATCTATTTACTAGGCACACATGGGAATTTCACTTACCAAATTCCTCTCCCTTGTAGGCATTGAGGACATTTGCAATAACCTTCAGCTCTCTTGCTGTCTTCCTGGAGTAGGAATTTTTGTTGCTTTGGGGGTAGGTTTTTTTGGTAGACAATCTTAAGCTTGCTAAAGAGCATTACAGTTGCTCTATAGCTCATGGAGTGCAGCCCTGTGTCCCTATCAGGACTGAATGACTACTCAGTGGTTGCCTCTGACTGCAGGAGGCTGGATTAGACAGCCTGAGAGCTCCTGCTCCATGTTCTACATCAAGCCAAGCAGAGCATATCACACACTTGTATAATGCCCAAGTGCTGCTCTTCTGAACCAAGCTCCATCAGGAAAAGTTGTGTCTTAGGGGGTCCTCAAGACCAAGCTACCAAGATCCACTGACCAACCCTCGCTGATTTGCTGCAACAGGCATAAGAAGTACTGTTCGCTCTCTCCTTACAAGCATATAACCTGTTAGCAAAGTTTTGTCCTAGGCTCTAGACCATTTCCCAGCTGTCTGCTGCCCTGATTGGAATGAAAATCCCAATTTTCTTCTAGAACAGATCTTCTCACAGATTTGGTCCAGGTGGAGTAAAAAATATGCTGGAGCATGTGTAAGCCCCCTGTGTGTCAGAAGAGAAACAGGAATGCCACCAAGTTGCCAGACCGACTGTTCCCAGGCTGTCTACACATCCTCATTGCCACAGAAAAAGCCCAGATGCTTCTTTGAAAGGCAAGCAGGTATATGGCAGACTCCATCTTGTGTAATACCTAATAGAAAGTCTGAGCCACCTCCCAAAAGATGACTGTCATGTCTCCCCACCTTTGATAAAACATTGTTGACAAATAGCAGGTTTGCCATAATTAGAAGCATAATAACTAGGAAGTGCAGCTCAGAACCAATTCAGGCGTCTAACTCTCTCCAGCTGCTATTAAAGCTGATGTCTCAGGCAATCAGCTGCAAATGGGTATTATTTTCTAATTGAATCCACAGCTCCCTACATGTGAGATGTGAATGAATGAGGTAAACACACGTGCAGCCAGCAAAACTCACAGCTGGCTGTCATCCCTTTAGTGCCACTAACATGGCCCTCATTCATCCCAGAAGCTGTGGGGACCTTGCTACAGTTTTCCAGAGGCCTCAGGGTCCAACACAGTTAGCTAGAGAGATTGCATCAGTTTTGCTTCTGATGTTTTGGTTAAGGGCATGCTTAAAGCTCCATAGATATTCTGCAGGCACAGAGGACTTTCAAACACACAGCCGGGGTGAATATCTGCAAGCCGTGCAAAAGGGCTGAGCTGGGAAATATGAAATAGCTATTCCAGCATGACAAATCACTCCACCTGCTTTATCTGGTCTTGGCTCCAGCGTTCATTCTGGTAGAGGCTGTCCTGTCTTGCCAAAACCCTGTCAGAAAGGAACTTGCAAGAGACATTACAGTGTTAAAGCCCGAGATTGCGCACTGTGGGGAGACTAGCAGCACCAGACTGGCCTTTCCTGGTCGGAGTGTCCCAGACATACCCCATGGGAAGTCTGCCAGCGCATTCTGTACATGTGAATGGATAGAGGTGTTTTTCTTCACTCCTGGTAGAGTTGTGATGCGTGCGTGGGGGGGGGGGGGCCTGTAGGGTTAGTGTCCCCTGACTCTTGCAAGTGCCTCATCCCTTCTGAGAGTGGTTCAGTGCAAAGGTACCATGTCTCTGGTACCCATCACCATAATACAGTAATGTGTGACCAGAACACAAGGAAGGATGAAGATTTCATAAGCAGCACATGGCAGGGCTACTTCTGAGAAGATTTCATATATAGTGTGCCTTTCTCTGTTCCATGACAAGTACTTGCTTGAGATGTTAAATGATGGAGGGCTCTCCATACTACCCAGGTACTCTGCTACCTTGTTTAGAAAATGTTTGGCTTTGCTTTCAGCCTGCATTCCTCTGGTACCCATGTCCAACCCCTAGATTCTCTTTTGTGTTTCCCTATAAATTAGAAACCTCAACTGTCAGAAACCTTCCTTCCATATGGATGCATGTAGAGGCGTGAGGTCTCTTTCTAAGCTAAACAGATGAGTCTCATCCACCTCCCATTGGGAGAGATGCTATCCAGCCTGCATCCTACCATTCTTGCCGCTTTTCACCTGAATGCTTTCTGTGAGTCAGCAAGCACTGTGTGACTCGATGAAAGTACATATAGGGCAAAACAACCATGAACTAAATTCGGTGCTTGCTAAAGAACGTGCAGGTGTTATTCTGGGGATCAACAAACCTTCTAATGATGATACTGGATGGATTCTGGCCAGAAAGGTGTGCTGTGCTGAAGGAAGGTGGGAGGAGGGCCTGGGAACAATGCAGCAGGATTTGGAAAGAAGAGTTGGCTCCACAGAGGGACAGCTTCACAGGATTCACAGCAGAGCAACAAGAAGAGCTACTAGAGGAGAACTGAGTCTGTGGGTAACCCTAAATGGGATAGCTCCATATTGTGGAGGCACCAAATGGTACAGTAACTTGCTCCTTGGAGTTGTCCTCTCCAATTCAGCTGTGAGGTGCTACCATTGCTCTGAAGTGGTCAGAGATACCTAGGGGCAGACCAGCTCCCATAGTACCATAGGGCTTGGCAGGCTTGTTGAAGTCACAGCACAAGGTGCCCCGCAAGCAGGGAGCAGGGCTTGAGAAATCCACAGGAGAACCCTCCTCATTTCAAGAGAAGCAGGTCAAGGTAGAGAAAGACATACTGAAATGGCTGGGATGGTGAGATACTGATGCAAAGGACCTGATGCAATCCACTCAGCACAGTTCCTGTTCCTCCTGGCTTGTGTGTTTCCTCAATGCATGAGACATACACTCAGAGGGCGACACCACTCCTTTCTCTACCCTTCCCATGCCCAGGAGCACTTTTGACCGTGAGAAAGTTCTGACATGCAAAGAAGACTCCTGTAACAACACCTTGCTTGCTGTCAGCTGAAAGCAAGTGACACCCTCTCTAATGACTAGTTTCAGAAAGAAAGCAAATACACAAGGATGCGCTCACCTGTCCCAGGTGATCACTGCTGTCTCCCACGGGTGGAATTGGTGGGGCTTTTCAGCACATGTGTTGCTAGCTGTATCACCAAGGTGAGGACACATCCTAGCTGGGGCATCAGAGGGGCCTTAGGGACCTTCATCCTGGCAGATGCTGCTCTGAATATTGTGCATCTGGACACTGCTCGTGTAGTGCAGGGGTATTTCCTGGAGACTTCCCAGTTCTTTGGTACAAAGGTGCAAAATCCCTTCAAGATCATCCACCAGTGGGGAATGGAGCAAAAAGTAGCTCCAAAGCTTGCTTTCTCCATATTTTTGGAGGTTGCTGCCCCATAGACTAGAGCCAAGGCACATATTGAAGACCCTAATGCCACCTTTGCTTCCAGTCCCACCCTGTACTTGGCAAATCGCCCCATGGGAGCCTCGGGCTGGCAGAAGGTGAGAGCTCCACGTTGTACATGTGAGGGTGGTTTGGGAGCCTGGCTCACAGCGTCCAGAGGGAGTGTCTGCCACCGTTGATAGTATTTCCAAAGAAAGGAGCCAAATCCACCCACATGGATCACGGAGACTGTGTCTTTCTGCCACACGCCTTCCCTCTCGCCCAGCCCTGGCAGGGCCCCATCGTTCCTCACGTGTTGCCCTGCACGCTGAGGAGGCCTGCCGATGCCTGCCAGGCTCCGTGGCTCGTGGATCTAGCTTCAGATCCAAAACATCTGTCCAATCCAGGCATTTTGGATGAAGGATCGAGATTAGGCTTTGATTTGGTTTGACAGGAGGAGTCAGAATTGTAAGGTCAATCAGAAATCTGCAGATCTCCATAATGCAATCAAGAGGATATATTTAAAAAAAAAAAAAAATCAGTAATATGCAGGCTTGTTGTTCATG
Source organism: Harpia harpyja (assembly GCF_026419915.1). Lineage (NCBI taxonomy): Eukaryota > Metazoa > Chordata > Aves > Accipitriformes > Accipitridae > Harpia > Harpia harpyja. The sequence continues at coordinate 39,443,583 of NC_068941.1, forward strand.
GAAAATAAAAAATAGAAGGGGGCTTTCTGGTCCAATTCTGTGATTTTTTTTCCGTTCTCCAGACTTCCCATGTTTGTTTTCCCCATGGCCACAGCTTTGTGATTCTCTGCAGAAGTAAAATCATTGTTATTTCAGCATCCCCTCCAGATGCGTTGGCCTTTGATCCAGCCTCAGAGGCTGGTAGGCACTTATAAGACATGGAGGGAGCCCAGAGTGAATCCTGAGCAGCTGGCTTCCAATGTTTATTCATTTTCTCAAAACCTGAGGCTTTTAAAGAGATCTTCCTTCAGCTCCATTCAGGGAGAGCTGCTCTTCCAAGAGATCCCCATGTGGCTTCCCTTGCTTTGGGTGTGAGCTTGAAACTCTTCTTTCAGGCGTGTATGTGCTTTTGAAGCTAAACTAATAATTACCTTAAAGGTTTAAAGTGCTGGTCTTCTTTCTGCAGAGGGGGCCACACATGTGTACAGAGGCAGCCAGGAGTGTTGGCAGGAACAGAGACCATAGAAGTGGCCAGGAGAAGCAGTGGGATTGCTTACAGCAGCAGTCTGTCCCTCAGAAATTTAGATCCAGATCTAGTTTGAATTTAAGCATCTGGGTTAATTAAAGACAAGCCCATGCCCTAATGAGCTGCAAAACATGGCCCAGCAGAGCTTGGAGTGGCATGTCACACTGCTTTCCAGAGAAAGCAGCACATAGGCAAGAAAATCCTCAGCATCAGAGTACAAAACTGTGTAAGATCTCAGCAGCCCCATTTTTTGGCTTAATTTGGCTGAGGAAATATCAGTAAAGAGGTGAGGAACTGTCGGAGATGATGTCCATGGCCTTTGCCTGTCCAGTGCTTCCCCATCTGTGGCGCGTCTGCTACCATGGCAATTGGGAGAAGTTCCTCAAGACTGGAAGAAAGCAAGTGCCACTCCTGTCTTCAGGAAGATGAAAAAGGAAGATATGGGGAACTACAGGCCAGCCAGCCTCACCTCAACTAATCCTGGAAATCATTTCCAGATCCATGAAGGACAGGAAGGTGATCAGGAGTAGTCAGCACAGACTTACGAAGGGGAAATCGTGCTTAACCGACCCAATAACCTTCTGCAATGAAGTGCGGGCCAGAGCGAGGTGCCATACCAGCTGTGAGCCATGCCTTGTTGGTTGTTTGCATGATTTTTTCATCCTTGTGTGGCAGAGGATGCAGTGCTGGGAGCAGCTAATGGTGGACCCCAAGGGATGAAATTTGAGAAGCTGGGATTCTGGGGAACTGCTCTGAAAGGATTGGGCCTTCCCGCTCTCCTGGGAGACTGTCAAATCCTGCAGCGTGCATGAAGAGTTCAGAGGAAATTTCATCTCTGCTTTGCCTCTCCAACACCTTATTCCTGGGGCTGGGGCATGGCTGCTGCTCTGCTGTATGCTCTGGCAGATGGCAGCAGGTCATCACGGGAAGAGGGGCAGTGCTTTGGGGGGGGTTTGCTTTCAGCCAGCTGGATGTCAGGAGACCAGCCTGGTAAGCACCTTCTCAGAGGACTTCCAAGATGCCTAACAAACTCATCAGTCAGCTGTCGGTGGCTGTTTGCCCAGATGTCTTCTATGAAAAACTAGCCAGCTGCCATATCTCAGTGGTTTTGGTGCTTGTGTTGCAGTCTTTTCTTCCTTTTCCTTCAAACACCTCCTCTCCATCCAGCGGCTTTCCTGAAAAGATGACAAGTTTTCCATCACAGCGGCAGGGAGAGATAGAGCAAGAAACTGAACTTGGGTTTCCTCTGCCAGCCCCTTCCCAGGCTGTGCAGGGAATCCAAAACATGCACGCAGCACAGTCTCTGACACCAGCTTGTCCTCTCCCGTTTGGTGAGAAGGAAGTGAAACAACACCCCAGAGTAGGGTTTAGCCTTCTTGCTGGGCACAGAAGAACCGCTCATGCAGGTGAAGGAGTGATTTTTCTCTCTGTCCGTTTGCATCACTCAAAACCTAGAAGTCTTCCTGTTATCCCACATTCAGCAATCATCTCCTGGTTTTGTTTTGGAAGGTCCTTGCTTCTCAGGGACCTTGCCCTGGCAGGGCCATTAGCTGGGCACCCTGCACTTTTGCTGATTTACTAGACAGTGTTCTGGAGCTAAATTACTGGCTTTGCGCTGCCCTGCCAGCAGCACGGTGGCACTGAGCAGTGCTTGCCTGCAAATCCAAGGGACATGGATGGCACATTTTTTTTTAATTTCTTTTTCTGGCTTTCAGTTGCCTGAATCTAGTCAGAACAAGGATGCTGTTACCTGTCCTGAATGCTGCACTGGCAGACCAAGCTGGCTGCACAGACCTGGTACGTCTCTGCTTCCTCTAGGGAACGTGATCTGGCAGTGGTGATGCTTAAAGAGCATGAGCCAGAGAAAAGACAGTGCGAGAGAACAGCTTTTGTAAAACAGCCTGTGGCCCACATTGCAGCCTGCTGCAGAGATGGAGGGTGTCCAGCATCACCACGGTTAGGATCACGTTTCTGTCTTTTCTTTCACAGAGACACTAGTGCACACACAGAAACTCGTTATACAGGAAACAACGTCCCTGGCGTTTTCAGACCTGCCTCCATCACCAAATGACAACACATATGACCCACACACACAATCCCATGTGTGCAATTCCAAAAAACGCCTGAACATTTTCAGTGGGAAGGAACTGCTGATGCTTCAGCTGAAATGCCAGAGATATTTTGGAGTTTCAGAGCTGGGTAGAATTATCCCACGGAAAAGTCATCAATTTTGACAAAACCCCCACCCACCTTATTTAGTCAGAAGAAAAGACAATGAAGGCCATGTTGAACAATGCAGTCAGCTGGTACCACATTTCTCAGCAGGCATCATTATTTCCAGTCCTGGACTTGGTTTTGAAGAACTCAGCCAGGTGAGAGCATGCTGCAACTGACACCCCTGGATAAAATAAAGAGGTGGCGGTGCACCCCAGTGTAGACAGCCACTCCAGAGCTTAGTCATGTGAAAAAAGCCAGTGGAAAGAAAGAAGCACTTCTCATGCTGTGTGGTGGATACTCCCTCTACAAGGTGGCTAGTCTAGCTCAAAGATGGGCCTAGAGATAAAATCCACTGATGCATCCGAAGACAGTACTGGACTTGGAAAAGATCTTTAAGTAAATTGGCCCTGACTTCTTTTAATTTGCTTGTACCCGGAATGGGGGCAGTCACTGCAGGTGTAGTCTGCTAGGGATTCATGAGGTGCAAATCTTTCCATGACTAGTTTCTCAGCTGCACTCAACCAAGCAAAAATAAAGATGTGGAGCTCAGCCAGGAGCCCTTTAAAAATACCTTGTCCCCCTCCAGTTAAAAATCCATTCTCCCTGGTTGTTGCACACTGCGAGCATTCACCCATATCCCTGCTCCAGCACCGATTTGATCTGCATTGACCAAATTCCATGCAAAATTTTGAGTCAAATTCATCTTTTGTTTCTCAGCACCCCCCCCCCCCCCCCCGGACTGCTTTTGAGTTGAACCCTGGTTTTGAGCACCTGTTGTTTGTAAGACAACCCAGCTGCTGTCCAGGTGCCTCGATGAACCAAAATGTCTTAACCAAAATGAAAAACAACTTGTTCATTAAGAAGACATGCCATATTTTAGTTAAGACTTTCATGTAGCACAAGATTTACTGCTGGAAATCACCAGCCCACCATATCCATCTTCTTTATCTCATTTTGCATGTCAGGATCTTGAATCTTATCAGGAGAGCAATTTGTGACAAAAATCTCAAGAGAAGGGTGAGAGAGCATGTCACTGGAGTCTTACTGAAAAAAACCAGCAAGGCTTCATGTTCAGGGGAAACATCATTCTTCCGACAGTTCATTTTGGTATGAATCAGAGCAAACCATTTTAATTTTTTTTTAATTTTCTTATTTTTCCATTTAACTGTCCCTTGCCTTCCTTGCAGGATTTCTTCTGTGCATGTCTTCTCCAAAGGCAGAGATCTGGCAGTGACTGCCAAGGATTGCAATGATGTGCTAACCCAGTTTTGGATTTGGTGAAACTTTTGTGAACCAAATACATTTCAGGTTTCCCAGTGAATAGGCATTTTTCAAAGAGCTGAATAGCCCTCTACATATACCTGAGGTGTCATCAGCACACACAAACACACCCATGCACACTGATAATGCATGGGTACTCATACAGTACTCATTAGAGAGAGCTATTTTCAGATGCACAGAGGTTTATTATGAACAGTGGAAAAATAAAATAAACAACTATTAGGAGCAACCCAGTAGAGCTCTATTAACTCTGCAGGAAATATTTGTCCTTTCTGACAGAATGACAGGTTTATACTAATGCTTAAGCCAATCTGCTAATACAATCATTTTGTTTCCACAGCTCATTGCCATGATAATTTTAGGGCCAAAGTTTTGCTGCTTAGATTTAATTTTCTGGCACATTCAACCCCATCCTTTGGGGTAGATGTGGGCTGCTCAAAGATTTGTAAAATTACAGAAGTGTTTAGGTGGTAAGGGAGGTCTGGGGATCTTTGTGACCCCCCTCTCCCCCACACCATCACAGCCAGATGGTGGATGGTCCCCAAGGATGGAGATGCCACCATGCCTCTGGGCCCCAATCCAGGGCTGGCCTGCTCTCCTGGGGCAGATTTATTTCCTCCTACCCCATCAGTGTTTGCCATACTTCTTGTCTTTGCCCTGCTCTCAGCTGGCCTCTTGAGCATGGGCTGTTCCCTTCTCTTCTAGATCAAACAGCTCTGACTGGGCTGTGTTTCACCTCCTTTCTCTTGACTTTGGGGAGAGGAACTATGGGGGTCTCCTGGCACAAGACAGATTGCAGTCCACATTTATTGGGAAAAGGAGAAGCAAGGAATGGAAAAGAGACCACCACTGAAATCTCACCAGTTGTGTGAAGATCTGAACTGAAGATGCATTAAATCTTCCACTTGTATCTGGGCATGCTATATTTTCCCATTTGGGCAGCTCTGTATATAGCCTGATTTTTCTAATATGTGAATCATCTAGGTACGCTCATTAAAAATGAGGTCATTTAATTGAAATGCTAAATATGGCCTAGGATTCAACTTCTATTTTTACCACATCTGTGTTTAGGACAAATAACATTTTTGCCTCCCTTGATGGTGAGCAGAAGGCTGCTCAGGACATATCGCATGGGAGTTTTTCTATCACTTAACAGAGTGAGCACTGATAGAAAATTCACCACTCTGGTTCTGTGTAACCTCTTCACTACTGCACTGTTTTTTATAACACTTCAAGCCTAGGTTTCACTTTTGACTGTAAAAGAAACCAAATTGTATTTAAAAAAAAAAAAAGCAGAAGAGCACCTCAAACCACATACAGTTGTGTACACTCAGAACTGCCTGCTTGACTGGACAGAGCGTGTCTGGCAAATGGTGACCGAGGAGTCTTTGAAACCCGGGTTGGGAAAGGAAGTTGGGTGACTATTTTTATATGACTCTTTTCTTGCTCACTCACTAAAAACACAGTGTCCTCTTGATGCAGAGAAGCTGCCTTGCCATCAGAAACAGGTGTGCGTTGCTCACGTTGTACGGATGGGCTCTGCACCCAGGGAGGGGTGGAAATCAGCTAGGCCAATGTCAGACACGCTTGTTGGCGGGGTGGGACAAGCGCCTGTTAACTCTCAAGAAAGAACAAACAAGAGATCGATAAAAGCGACAGATATCTAACCTAGTGCACGAGATGCATGGGGAGGGAAGGGTACCATCAGATTGAACATTTCCAGTCCAGATCCTTAGCACTTTACTGAGACCTTTGGGATCTCTCTAGATCACTGGCAGGACCAAGACTCTGCCATAGCAGCTACCAAGCAGGAATTAACAAAATTACCCTCCAGGAGGAGGTGGTCAACAGGGTCTTGATGTCCTCAAACATAGACAGATTTTTGCATTCAACAGCAGGAAAGTCTTAAATTCAATGAAGGCCAAACCCAGAGAGCTCACCTGGACAATGGTATTGGAGGAATCACAGGCCAAATGTTGTAGAGGGGGGTTGCATAAAACTTAGTGCCTGGAGCAAGTACCACTTGCTCCTGCAGGTGAATGTTCTGAAGTGAAACCAAGTTCTGTTACTCAGGTAAAACCTGAGCATCTCATCTACTCGCTTCTATGTGTCAGAGTGCAGATGGACAATGGAGGGGGATGAGAGAACATGGACTTCTCTGCTGCCTAGGTCTGCAGGGTTGCTTCCCTTTAACCGGGCTGGTTCCCTCTGCTCCTCTCAACAGGGATCTCTCAGATAAAGGTGATTAAGAGAAGATGCTAAGTAAAGAAACAGCTTGAATGGGTAGAAAGACCAAAAGACCAAAGTGTTGGAGATGTCTTCCCAGGTTCTAGAAGTGATGCATAGACACCCAAGCTCGTCATGACAAACCTGATCTCTTGCGCCTGAGCCATGATGAGCCCTCTTCCTTGATAGAAGAGCCACTAAAACTTTGGATCATGATGCATTTCTTCTCATTCTCTTCTTCTCTGTGCATATTTACCCCTTATCTATATACACTGTATATAGCTTGTGCTGCTGTGATCACAGGCATCTGCAAATGTGCAGATGCAGATGAACAGCAAATCCAGCCCTGCTGCAGGTAACAGGAATTTCCACCCCAGCAACAGCAACTTTATTAATTCACCAAATCACACTGGCTCAGGTTTAATTACACAAAGCATGATAGCACGCACGGGCTCTACGAGCTTGTTAATGATTCATGTGCATTTTAGCCTCTGGGAAGAAAAAATCAACAGGAGGCAGGGATGGTGCCTTCAAATCAGAGGGGCAGTTCAGGCAAAACGGTGTAGCTTTCTTCTCTGTCTCCTCACATTAGCAATAGATCTTGCTCCTGGGGACTTTTCCATAGGGCTCACAGATATGCTCCAGGATAAAAAGAAAAGGGTTTTTTTTTCTGGGCAGTTTTGTTTGTAGTCTTATGACATTGCTACTTGGAGTTGGAGGGAATTTTCTTCACAGGCAGGAAGTCCTGTGTAGGTCTGTGGTACTCCCAGGTCAGCATCCCATGGCTACACATTGATGTGAGACCAGCACTACTCAGCCCATCCATCCTCTCGCTACTAAGGGCCAGGAAAAAAATGCCTGGCAAGAACTAAAAGCATGGGGCTAGCATGTTCTGATACTATTCCAGGGTACTGTCCTGGCCTCCAGGTGTGTAGGACTGAGGGAATTCCTGAAACAGAGACTCTGCCTTTGCAATTAATAGCCCTTGATGGATTTTTCTGTCATGAATTTGTCTAATTGCTCTCTGAATTTGTGTGAGCTTTTAGCATGCACAACATCCTGTGGTTCAGTGCGTCCATGCTTTAACTATGCACTGTGCAAAGATCTCCTTTGTTTGGAAACTATCACCTAGTGTCATTTGCTTCTTCCAGCCCCTCTACCATCCTGGCTCATCAACATGTGAGCCAAGCAGCACAGGCCCGGGTGTGCTTCCCTCAGTGACTCTCCTCTTGCCTACTCTCCTTCAAGAAATTAGCCACAAGCACACACAAAAGACACTCTGCTGGATCCAAGCTTAACTTTATATGGCAGGGAAAGTCAACATATTTTTAAGACAATTGATCAGTTTTGCCAGCTTGGAGCTGGACATCACTGTGGGTGTGATTCAGCCAAGTGCTAAGAGTGGACATAGCTCCGAGTTTAAAATTTTCCCTTTTGTGTTCCTACTGTCTAAGTCAGCTTTTGCAACAGTCATCAGCTTGTGGAATGAGTGTGTCCAGGATAGGATCACCAGAATATTTATAGATACTAGAGGAGACAATCTTTGAGCCATGAAGGAAATTGAATAGCAATGAAACATTTTATTAAGAACAATCTCTTCTGAAGGAAGCCCAACTCCTGGACCACGTGTCTGGGACCATACAGAGAGACTTGGTAGGTCACTGCACTTACAACCTCTGTAACCATAGCCATAACATCAGTTAGAGTCCTCACGTACATGGTTTGCTGATGGCAGATTGAAAAGTTACATGGTAAGTGATGTGAAATCATTGATAAGGATAATGATTGTGGCTTAATCCTCTTTTTGCAGACTAAACCTCACACCTTATTGGTGCCATCAGCTACAAGCACCCCTGGAGACTAGCTGCAATGCACTATGTGGTAGTAATGTGCCAAGTGAAAGCTGAGCTCCTGCAATACTCTGCCCTGTCCTCACCAGGTTAGGAGTAGGATCAGGCAAAGAGAAAGACCTACCTCAGATGGAGATTTGTCAACAAGCCTCAATATCCATCCTCTTTGGAAAGGCGATTTTCTGGTATAGTTAAAATGATCAGCCTGGCTGAAGGTGGGTTTTCTTGCGTTTCACAGGTAGCCTTTATTAAATACTTTGATGCCCTCCATGCCCCTGGCTTCCTCTCCACCTGGTTTCTCTGTCCTTTCATTATAAGCTGTTGCATGGTTTTGCAGAAAACTTGTAAGTCCTAATCCATTTGCACAATTCAGGAGGCTTTATCATGTTGCTGAAGGTGATTCATCCGTTGAACGAGCTTTTGGGGCTTTCTGGGGACACCTTCAAGGATCATGTCTTGTTGACTTGCATTTTTTAATTTCTTTCAGTCGTAGAGGAAAGAATGGACCATTACTGCTGAATGTGTCTATAGTACCTCCCAAGATTAACGTGTTTAAGTGGCAAGAAACTTCTGTAATGTTTTCTAACTGGCTGCATTATGTATGTAGCAGCTGTTCTGCATTTTCTCCACATCCCGCATGGCTGATCTGACCTCCCTGTTAAATCTGATGCACCCAAAGCCCTTTACCAGAGTCGGAGCAAGCTGTGCAAGGATAACTGCATTTTGTGGGCTTGGGTTTTAGGGGGTTTAGGTTCTGGTTTTAATGATTCAGTTGTTTTTCCGATAGGTTTGCAAATGCTGTGCTGACTAAGCAGTATCACAAGTGGGATGAGCTATGCCAGGGAGAACAGATGTTCAATTTTGGGATTTCCTCTTCCTGTCTCCTGGACAGGTTGGTGTGCCCACCTCAACCTAAGCTCCTGCCTAACTAACTCCCGCAGAGGTTTAAAAACAGTGTTTTGAAACGCGTTCTCACTGAGGACAGGGCAAAGGACAATCCTCATGTGAGAACAACCCTCAGCATCTGTGCATTGGTACCCTTACTGGGCAGATGGGGAAAGTCAAGTAAAGGGTCAGGGTGGGACTTACCTGAAATCACCCAACAAGCCAGAGTGCTTTCCTCAAACAAGCCAAGACTTCTCATTTCAGCCAGCTCTGGTTATTTATATTGATGTCTGATCCAAAGCAACATAGGCCAGTTGTAGAGATACCCAGCTGTAGCCAGAGAAGCCAGTTTAATTGCATTAATAATAAACCTTCAAAGACAACTTGCATGGAAAGCAAAGTGTTGGTTAATTGGGTGAGTTTTCTACTGGTCTGAAGAATGATAAATTAGCCATCTCTTCCTGGCTTGTCTCCCCTGGCAGATCAATGTGGCTTGTAACCTGAGTAACACCTCCAGCCTGGGTCCTGTCCATGATGCAAGCCTCGTTGACTGAAGTGTGGTGGTGCTTAACTGTGATATGATAAAGTCTAGCCTCCAGCTAAGCTGTTTTAACATCACGAACCCACTGTCCCATCCCAGGGCTCACACTGTTACACTGGTGTGAAGGCCTGTGTGGTCAGGCCCCAGTAGCTCCTCAGATGCTTAGTAAATCTAGACTTGATCTTGCTAAAGGTCTCACATGAGATGGGTACTACCAAACAGCCAATGTCTCAAAGCAGGACAGCCGATCTCCTCTTGGGGTTGATGCAGAGGAGCAGATATCTGCATCAGATGATTCATCTAAACTGTCTTAGGAAGGATGAATCACTGGCTGGCAGTGGCTGGGTCTCTTCCTTGCCTATGACATGTGAGATGGCAGTCACAGCCTGGGCCTTCAATGTCACCCATGTCTGCAGATGGACCTTCTCTGGTGTCCTGGGACACAGGCTGAACTACCTGTGCTTTGCTGCCCTGGGAGACAGCAGCAGCCTACAGGTCCAAGCCATGACTTATTTCTGGGTACTGCCTTGAGGATATCTCTGCCCATGCTGGGTTTTCCATCCTAGGGTACAGAGGGATAGCACAGCCCAGAGTTTGAAGGGAAGGAAGGACAAAATCAGAGAGGAATTGACCCCCGGACCAACAGCTGATAGGATTGAGTGGGCTCTCTATCTTGCCGAGCCTTTACCAGAGCCTGCACGTCTCTAGACATGGCTAGAAGTCTCACCATCACATGCTAAGGACTTCTCTGCCTCACTGGGGGAACAGAAGGGGTCCTGAGTGCTCTGAACAGAGGATGTCCTTCCTAAAGTACTTGTTATTTGCCAGTGATGGGTATTGTCTAGCAACAGTTGACATTTAGTGGCTGAGCCATTGCCTGCCTGGGAAGCACGGAGCTGAGCTCCTGCCAGGTTGTGCTGCTTCTTTCAATTTTATTTTATTTAATTAAGTGAGCAATAAGTCTCCAGTGTCTTTTTCTTGATGTCTGAATTAATTACCTGCATGTGTGTAAAAAGAGTGTCCTGCCTGATTTTGATGAGTGGCTGGATGCAAGGGAGCATCGGTAGGAGCCCTGTCCCTTCACTTGTTCAGCTTTGAGTCAATGCCATGGCAGGGACTGACTCTGCCTGTGCATGGCCCTAAGCTGAATCAGCTGATTTTATTTTTCTTCATCACTTCCTCTTTCTTTTTTCTTCTTCCATCTTTCTTCTTAGCTTCACAGCTCCTCTGTGAGGAGCCAAGCATCACTATGTGGCTCCATGCTGCATAAGGAGCTGGCAGATGCAGTCCTGGTTCATTTGCCCCATTATCTCCTTACAGGTTTCTTTTACGGTCCTCACATCATCTAGCCTACAGAGAAGCACTAACATCATCTCGATGAGAAAATATTCCAGCAACTGGCATACCAGTGATGTCTATCATTACCCTTCAATTATTTTCCCTTGGGCAGGAACAGCTGTGGCAGTGAAGACCTCTGAAAACTGTTTCCTCCCTGTACACACATTTCTGTGCCCGTCTTATCTAGTCATACAGGCACACCAGAGCCTAGTCTTCTGCATACAGGCCTGGTGCTGGCATGTTCAAGAAAGTTGTGAAGACATGCCTGCAGGTAACAATGCTGGTGGCTTAGACAACTTGTGCTGTGAGGTTTTGGTGCTTGTTGAAGGCCAAGATGAGTCAAAGTCAAAGGAAAATTGAACTTTGATGTCATCCAGAGGAGCAGGGAGATGGAGCACATAGAAAAAGAGAATGTCATAATGCACTTTGGACTGCAGCCCAGAGCGGTGACAGAAAACAGGCTAAATACTATGGCACCTGGAAAAGAGTGCTTATTTCATATTTTAAGTGACTCTTGAATAACATTACCAACACATCAGTGCAAAGGAAACTAGAAGCCACATCCAAGGACTGGTGATATGTTTGTACCGTCTCGTGACAGCGCTGCTGAGCAGAGAGCTGCAGCACTCTGTAAACCCAGGTTCTCTCCAACTTTGTCTCAGTTCACCTCTATCTTTCTACTCCAGTGCCTTGAGGTGGATTGTTTTGAAGGACGATTTAACTCGCAGCGTTTTTCTGCATGCAAAAAGGACATCTGTCTCCTTGGGTCAGAACAGACCGTTGCGTGTTGATGGTCAAGGTGTCAAGGTTACAAAGACATCTTGTGTGTCAAGACAAGACAGGGCAGGTTGTCTCTGACTTCAAAATGGGGTTTATTGTTAAAGGGAAGTGGTGACATGGGACACTCCATCCTTTGAAGGGTGCAGTACACAAGGACACAACATTGTGCAGGAGCATGAGCGCCATTTAGCTCCTCTCAATTCTCCCCTCTTCCCAGAGCCTTTAAATCGCTTGCACATATCAATTAAGTACAGCTCACACACCCTATGAGGCAACTAAGTGCTATTTTACTTATTTTATTACGGATGGGGAAACAAACATGTAGAAAGGCCTACTGACACGTGGCTTCAAAGCCTCTGGCAGAACACAGAGTTCGTCCATCTCTGCTGTGTCCCCTGGGTCGTTGTCCTCCCCTGTTGCTCCTCTGGGCGAGACGGGCTTGCTCCACCACCTTCCCAGTGCAAAAGTGCCCATCTCCAGAGAGTGCTCTATGTCCTTCTTGCATGGCCTTGGCTGAGCTAAGGGTGAGCCCCGCGGGGTCTCAGTCACCCACAGTCTGCTTTTCTCAGGCAGAAAAGCGTCACCCACCAGCCAAACAGCCTGTGTTAAGGTCTGTGCCCAACCACGAGGGCACCTGGTGAGCACCGGTGTTATTGGTGGGGGCAGAATAATTGGTTGTACTGATTAATTCTGGGCCTCGTGGGGGTCGCATATTAACGATAAACTGGAAATGCCAACTAGGCTGCATTCATGCTTGATTGTTGCGGCATGATTTAATTAACCCAGGCTTACATTTGAGCATTGCCCATTAGCACCTGGTATTAAAAACTCTCTGAACTGTCCAAGCTTAGCAGCTACCTTAAGGAAGTCATTTGACATCTATTCAGGAGGTTTAATTGTGCCATTATGTGCCTATGTATGGTACTGAGTGCCATTTAACCATTGCCCTTGCTAGTTGATTAATCACTAGGCCTGAGCGAGTGTGGGAGCTCACTACACGGTTCTCCCTGGCTGAAGCAGAGACAATATCGCGTTCAAGACGAACACCAACCTGGTTGTGGCATGCAATGGATAGGCTGGGATCTGCAGGCAAAACCTGTTTGTTTTACTGGAGAGGCAGAAAGTATTAGGACCTGGCATGAGCCAGAGAGGAGCAGTGCATGAGGTAACCCAAGAAGCTTTCCAGCTCCAGGGCTTTTTGGAGAAGGAGGCCAGTGCTTAAAATAGCTAATGCAAATGAATTTCAGCACCAACAGACTATCCCCAGGGAGGGGGAACATTTTAACCGACATATTATGGACACCTGTGAGCCCAGGCTGTCAGGATGTCTCTTCCCCCTTTGCTTTCCAGTCCTGGGCTCCCAGGGCGAATGAGATGGGTTCATTCAGCGGCCACTGCTGGGACTGAAGATGCTGTGATGGAGAGCCCACCTGGGGAGTCAGGCAGAGGCTTGGTGAGCACAGGCATGGCAGAGGGGCCCTTCGGCCTGCGAGCCATGTGCTTTCTTGCCGAGGCTGTTATTTCTGCAGTCTGTCCCGCTCGCTGTGTTTCACCCTTAAGCAATGCACTTGTAGGAGTCCGTCGAGGCGGCGGCCTCGGCAGGTGTCCCAGCGTTACCAGCTAACGCCCACCGGCGGGGCAGAACCGGCTCCGAAGCATCCCTGCCAAACGTGAGCTGGTCCTGGTCCGGGCACGTGGAGGAGCCCGAGCGGCTGCATGGGCTGTGGGAGTGGGGTGCAGTGCCTCGGGGCTGGGGCCAGCCGTGGAGGTGCTGGACAGCGCTGACAGCCTCCCGCTTTAGATCTGACCCAGCACCTAATGAAGAAGCACAGGCTGCAGTTGGCATCTGTATGAGAGAGGGCTGAAATTTAGCAGGCTCCTGCAAAAGCAGGTACACACGCAGGCACCTCTGCTGGGCTGGACACCTTCTCCCCATGTGCATTCAACTTTCCTCCTCAGATATCATTGCCCCTCTTTTAATTTTGCTGGAAGGAAGCAGATAGCAATTCGGCAGGTCACAAGAGAGCCCAGCATCTCTCGGAGCCTTCAGCAGCCCATTTCCGGCTGCGGTTTGATCAGGTTTCTATATTCATCACTGTGTTTCCTGTGGGGGCATTTCTGATAAGCTTTGCACTTCACATCCTGTGGTCCCCCCCTCGCCTCTGGTGCTCACAGGATGTTCGCTGCACTACGAGCAACTCGGGGCTGCTAAATTGCTTGCCAAAAACGAGTAATTGCTGGGTGTTGCGGGCACTGTCCCAAGGATGGGGTGAGCGGAGTGAGCCGAGACACTGGCAGGCAGGGTGGGCTCCGGGGGCTGGAGGCTGTGCCAAGGAAGTGCTGGGTACTAATGGCTATGCCCTATGGACTGAGGAGAGCTCCGGGAGATGGTGACTTCAGCCTGGATTTTGCTCAGTCCCTCTTGGGTGTCCCTTTGGCTTGTCTTTGTTGAGGCACCCCAGTCCTGCTGCAATCGAGGACATGCTGAGCTGAGGGTTTCAGCCTGGACTACTAACGTACAAAGGCGGAGGCAGAGAAGTGCAGGAAGTGGGGAAATAACGCAAAGAGAATTATGACCACATTTTCAGATGAACCCCATTCTCTCCTGGCAGGTCCATATATCAGTGAATACCACTGATTTCCTCTCATTGCAATTCCAGCAGTGATATTTAACAGCGGAGGTAAAAGTCATCTCCAAAGGGAGATTTAGGGAATTGATGTGATTCCCAAATTGAAGGCTGGGGAAAAGCATACTGCTTGCTCACTTAATTGACTTTCAGTACAAATTTTTATTCCTCACCAGTGAAAAAACATCATCTTCCTTCGACACCTATTACATTTACATGGGATTTCCTCGACTTCTTTCTTTTTTAATCAAAGCCTGAATTTTGTTCTTTTGTGCTGCTGTAAATCCAGGCCAGCTTCATTAACGCTCCCAAACTTGGCTGAGTGCAGTGGCTTGTATGTCAGTGACTCTAGGCACATCTGCACCCTCCTGCAAATATTTTGCTATGTACTTTCAGGGTCTGAAATGAGGAGTGGGTTTTATCTTTGTGAGTTGCCTGGGAAGGAGTTCCCCAGATGGGGACCTCAGCAATGGGGCACAGTGTTAGGCTGTGGCTAGGAAAGAAACCCGGTCAGCAGTTTGGGTGCTCTGCTCTAGAGTGAAAATGAGCTTAATAGGATGGATGTGACCAGATTTCCACAGGCTGCTCTAAGGGGCAGAGGAAAGGGCATGAAAAGGACCTGGCACTTTTGGTTTTATGAGGCTACAAGTAGCTGCAGTTCATCGCAGGTACTACAGTTAGGGGCTCATATGAGAAAAGTCATGTCAGAAGTTGTAGCTCCCATTAAAAAAGGAAGAAAAGCCTCATTAAACAGCTTCTCATTTGTCAGAGGAGATCATGGGAAGAGTCAAATAAACAACCCCCGATTTCCAAACAAATGCAGTCTCCCACTTTTCCAGGGTGTAACAAATAGCTGTCACACCGCCCAAAATCTTGGCGCAGAGAGCCAGGGACTTAGCAAGTGCCAAATATTGTAAACATTTGTGGAGGAGTGCACCTTGGCCAAGGGAGCCACCTCTTCGGATGGGAGCCAGGGTGCGGCCGACTCCGGCACGGCTGCGGCTGGGAGGGCTTAGCCACAACCCTGCCTTGATCAGCACGTTTCCAGCCCAGGCAAACCCCTTGCACCCCAAACCTGCCCAAAATCTGGGAGACGGGGCCTGGCATGACCCTCAGGCTGGCTCTGGGCAGGTTCCTGCTGGGCAGCATGGCCCTGATGTGTGGGCTGGTGGACACAACCGGGCACAGGCAGAGGCTGGGTGCCTCCCACACGGGGGGCACAGGCACCTCATGATCCTGCCAGACCCTGCCGGCGCTCCAGGCTGGGTCCCACATGCTGGGCAGGTGTGCCCAACCTCGCCTCCTGGCTTGCCCGCAGAGCATGGATTAGTGCGCGGACACCAGTAATTAGGGCCATGTGCACTGAAAACATAAACAGGCCGTTTCACCAGTACCTGGCCCCCAGCCTTCACTGTGGTCAGAAGCCTGGGAAGCCGCTCACTGAGATGCGTGGCCTCCTTCTCCCACGTTTTACAGCCTGTGGGCAGGAACCACGTTATTTGTTTGCTAGCTCAGTTGCTTTCAGGGTTTGCCAGGTGCTGCGGAGAGCCGAAAGGAGGTGCCACTTTACAGCTGCCCTGCTGTAGGGGGCTGTGAGCATCTTTGGGGTACACAACAGGCAGCGCATGGACATGGACCTTGTACAGCTGTCGGCAGCTTTTTAAGGCTGACAATAAATGTCCTCTATTCAGCATGAGTGGAGCTGGAGTTGAGTCTGGGATAACCTCGACGTTGCCCTGTGTGCGACAGGTACTGAGCCAAAGTGGCCTTTCGCAGCACTAAACAGTCCTTGTACATTTAGCAGCCAAATAAGCGCAACCTTCCCCTTCGCTGCCCCTCTTCAGTGAGTTTCTCCTGAGAGTCCCACCATGCCCTGTGGGTAGGCTTGGGCTTTTTTGCTGCCCTGCACCCAAGCCACGAGGGCCATAGCCATTGGCTTGAGGTGTTGAGACACTTAACCTGAATTTGGGATCCTAAGCGAGAGGCTGCAACAAAGCATGGTGAGAGACAAGCAAGCCAGGGACTGGCTGCAGGTGACAGAGGCCAGGCAGGGGCTCTTTCAGGCAGCCACAGAGATACTGCACCAGAAGCCGGAGAGAGAGACAGGCACACAGTTATAGCGGGGGACAGAGGAACAAGCCCTGCCTTACCAGTCAGCAAAGGGAGGTGAAAGCAAGGCATGATCTGGTTGCAAGGCAAGTTCCCTGCAACATCCTTCAAGATGTGATGGCTGAACAGGTAGGGAGTACAATGAGTTGGACATGGAAAATACGATTGGGATGGACATTTCACCCCTGGGAATTTCCCTTGGGCAGTGGAAAAAAAAAATCATGACACCACCATGCACAAAGCGGAGCAAGCGTGTGTCTATTTATACTGCCGCCCAGGGCTGTTCCTGTGCCTGGGATGCCGTTTCTGCTTTCTGCCGCTAATCTGTGTTTCTCAGCTAACCATTTCAACCGTGGTTCAAAGCAGTGTTGCTCCTGGTTTTGGAAAAGGAGAGGTCCGTGCCAGATGCAGCACTGAGGAGGCAAACAGGCACCTGGTGGGCACAGTCATCTGAGCACCTCTGAGAGATGCTTTTCCTTTGGGCTGCGCAAGCATCCTGACTTATGACAGTACCTTTCCACAGACAGGAGCAAGGCAAATTAGGAGCAGCCTGCTGAAACCCATTAGCAGGCAAGCAAAACGAGCTGTCCCATCTGCTGTTTATTCCTTTCAGCTTCCCCAGGGGGAAACCTAACCACGGGATAACGGCTTCACAGCCCCAGACCCTCAGGCTCAGCTTGGAGCTGCCGGGGGTCAAACCTCCCTGCAGCAGCTGCACAGAGCTCAGGCAAAGCCCCCAGGACCTTCCTACTGGAGCCTGGATGATGGTGGCCTGGGATGGTCATCATTTTGTGCCTTCAAGGGAAGCCCGGGGCTGAAAAGCTTCCCTGCTTCCAGGTTATTTCACACAGGAAAAGCCCAAAGCATCGCAGCTCCGTGGCTGTGCATATGTGCATCCTAGAAACAAAAGCTCTGCAGTCAGCCCCGATAAGCCAAAAGTGGGTCAGGTAGAAATGCGGGAGACCAGTGACTCATCTTGTGGTTGACTGGGCAATTTGGGAGGAGGAAAAAGCGTCCGCCTCTAGGAAATGGAGCACATTTCCAACTCTTTCTTTCCTCTGCCCCTAATCCTAACATCTCTTCCGCCAACAAAATGATAATGCTAGAGTCAGCCCTTAATGCCAAAGAGCACTGGCCCTCAGAGGGAGCATCTAAGGGCCCAAAGATGCCAGCAAGACTGAATATCTGTTTGACTTGAAGGGTCTGTGCCCCCCCCCCCCCCCCCGGCTTGAGTGAGATGGACATTAAATTTGTCTGGGTGGGTGGGTGTCTGCACTTAAGCACATGCATCCCTACACCATCACATGCTGGGGGGATTTGAGAAGTCATGCAGTAGGTATAAGAGCTGCTCTGGCCCAGAGGTTGCAGGGCCAAGGGAAGGGGGAAAGGGGCCATGCTGGCTGGCACAGCTCTGGATTGCATCTCTGCTGGTCCTGGGTTGCAAGCACACAGGGTGTCAGGGAGGGAGACGCCGGCCCTAACACCCTCACATTGCCCCTGTGCGTGGAAAGGGCGAGGGCGCAAAGCCAGGAGATTACAGCTGCTTGTTAACATTATTTGCTCATTACATCGAGCAAGCAGCGGTCATTCATGAGCCTGGCCAGCCTTTCCTGCTGGGAGTCTGTGTCTCATGGCCAGTGGCCACAGCAGCTACCCAACCTCCCTGCTGGCACCTGCAGTCACGCCAGAAAACTTCCTGCTGAGTGATGGACAATGCAGGATGGCATAGCTTCTGGGGAAAAAAGCGACAAACAAGACATTTTGCCAGCCAGAGATTTCAAACTAAGGAAGGGATGCTGTGGGAAAGCAGGTCTGCAGCCAGCATTGCTGGGCAACTAGGAGCTGTCTGTGCTGCTGTGACGGTTAGATGAGGATGAAGAGGGTGTGTTGCAGACAGGGCTGACCCTTGGCTGTGTGATGGCACGTTAAAAGCTGTCTGACATGCTTCGAGCGGATGCCGTGATGAAGCGGGCCCCCTCTGCTCCCTCCCCTCCAGCCCCGGGGCCCCCTTCACCGGGGACGGCCTTCAGAGAAGGGGATGTGGCCACCACCCACTTCTTCCTTTCCAAGTGGGTAGGAAACAACGCTAATGCAAGACAAATTTCTCCTGTGTCAGGCAAAAGGAAATGGGCTAATACAAAACCAATCCATGCCAGCTAAGCGTGCTTTTGCTCCCCATGTAACAGGCACTGGCAATGCTTAGGCATGTGTGTGCCCCAAAACAGCACTGAATTGGTAAGACTGTGGCAAAAATTCATGTCTGCAATTAAAACCACTGGTTCATCCCAGTCCCTTTCTCCATGAGACCCTGACACCACAGGCGCATGCACATCAGTGCTTGCTGTATGCCCTGGTTGCACTTTCCTGGGGAGGAAGGATGCTCTGCCCTCATCGTTTCGCTGTTTCCAGGCTTTTTGCAGTCCCTAGTGCTTTGCCATAGCTATTTTTTTTCCAACAGGCTCAATCAAGGAAGTTCAGAAAAAAAGAAAGTGTGGTATAAGAAATGGAGTCTTTCCCCATTGCCCTTTCCTGATGGACAGGACAGGGCAGGATGAGATGGGACATCTCAGTGATGCAGGGTGGGTTTCCTCAGCTGTGCAGCAGCAAAGCTGACAGGGACATGTGTAACACAGGGAGGAAAGGGTGAAAATTATCACAGTAGATTTGATGAGAATTAGAAAGCTCAGTTTTGTCCTGAGACCTTTGCAGTTTTTCCCAAGCACACAGGAAGAGGGAGGCCAACCCTCATGTGAGGAAGCAAAAGCACATCCCTGCCAATTTGCTCTCCAAATACAGGGAGGGAAAGTTAGGCAGGTTTTCCCTTGACCCAGGAGGTCTGCAGAAGAGATACCAGTGGCCCTCAAAATTTTTCTGCAAAGCCGTTGTGTGGCCACATTTGCAGAAATTTTCCTTGCAGATGAAGTGAGCTTTTACAAGGCCAAACAAATGCAATGGGTAGCTCTGAAAAACCCTTCTGCTGGAAATTTTCCTTTCCTCTTCTGTCTTATACCACATGCTTAAGGAGGAATTTTGGGTGGAACTGAAACCAGTGCATGGTGCAAGGGGGGTGCAAGGACTGCCATGGGTCGCAATTGCACCTCTGGCTTTGACCTCCGCAGGAGATCCCTGGCGCTAATCACGATTAACAAGGTTCCCTTAATGTGGGGGTAACCCCGCTGAGGTCCTTGCTTCTGCGTAAATTGTCTCAGTTTCCTTTCTTCAAACAAAGCCTCCTGGTGGCATCACTGATGCTGGTAGATGGGCCCATCCCTCCCCCCCAAAAGTTCCTGTGAGCCCCTATTTCTATTGGGATAGTCTCAAGGCTACTTCTGTTAAAAAGTGTCTGGCCATCTTTTTAAGGCAACATTTGAAATTATAGTTCAGATTAACTTCTCTGACCAGTGCATTCAGACCTGAGTCAGGTCCACTAGCCAGGTATTCCTCTATTCAGGAGAGCCCCAAGGATGCTGAGAAGTTGTAGGATGCTCCAAAGGCAGCAGTTGGGTCTGGCTTTCCCAGAAAGGGTGCTGGATCCCTTCTCTGCATGAGGAAGCCTAGTGAATATTCGGAAGGAGGTAGCCATTCCCAGGGGACCCCTGTGATTACAGACAACCCCTCTCCTCTTGCAGCAAGTGTCATGGTTTAACCCCAGCTGGTAACCAAGCACCACGCAGCCACTCACTCCCTCCCCCCCCCCCCCCCCAGTGGGATGGGGGGAAAGAATCGGAAGAAAAAGTAAAACTCATGGGTTGAGATAAGAACAGTTAAATAGAACAGAAAGGAAGAAACTAATAATGATAATAATAACAATAATAAAATGACAATAATAATAATAAAAGGATTGGAATATACAAAACAAGTGATGCAGAATGCAATTGCTCACCACTCGCCGACTGATGCCCAGTTAGCTCCCGAACAGCAATCCCTCCCAGGCCAACTCCCCACAGTTTATATACTGGGCGTGATGCTACATGGTATGGAATACCACTTTAGCCACTTTGTGTCAGGTGCCCTGGCTGTGCCCCCTCCCAACTTCTTGTGCTCCTCCAGCCTTCTTGCTGGCTGGGCATGAGAAGCTGAAAAGTCCTTGACTTTAGACTAAATATTACTTAGCACCAACCGAAAACATCAGTGTGTTACCAACATTCTTCTCATACTGAACCCAAAACATAACACTATACCAGCTACTAGGAAGAAAATTAACTCTATCCCAGCTGAAACCAGGACAAGCAAGGTGTGTGGAATCAGCACCAGGCAGATGGGGTTCAGGTTTGTGGTACTCCCAAAAAGGGTCCCAGAAGTGGCACAGAAGGGCTGGAGCAGGCAGCTGTGAGGCCCCCACTCACCAGCTGGCCACACATTGCTGGATAATGCGCTCTGGGGACTCGGTCTTGCACATCTTCCCCAGGGGACACCCAGTGGAGGGCTGGCAGTTCCCCATTTTTTTCTTTTGCTTCCTCTTTTGAGCACTTTGTCACCATTGGTCTGCCCTTTGGAGAGCTTGTGGGGCCGCACTGTCTGCGCCCTTTCCTTCTCCTTGCTGCATTTTCCTATGTCAGTCTTTCCTCACACCCAGCACCGTTACTCACCATGCTCTCCCTCAGCCACTGAGTAATGGTCACACCAAGGATATTGAGAGAGAGAGAGGAAAATTCTTCATTTTTCAAAAGAAAATGAAAAAAACCCCAAACCCCAGGGAAAGTCCACCCAGGGAGAACAGCCCGACCGTAGCTTCTCCCTGCTAAAATGCAGGGGTGAAAAGAGGTGTCACTGGGGACCTCCCCTGCCCCGGGACCTTGCTGCCTTGCAGCACAAGAGGGATGTGGTGTGAGGTTGGGAGAGCCCGGTGCCGTGGTGCCCACACGTCCCGTGCCTCTGACTGGGGCAGCAGGTGGGTTTCATCTGGCGTGGCTGAAATTGCTTTTCTTAGCAAGTCTGGCGGTACACTGACTCCAAAGGAGGCAGACTATTCATGCTGGCCTCTGCCAGCTGTCATGGCAAAACAGATGGCCTTGTCACTGGAGCTGTGTATTGGGGACTTACGGCAGTGATGCTAAAAACAGGGGAGAACAACCCCCAGACCTGACATACCTATCTGTGTGCATACGTGACTTGTGCCACCCATACATTTTGCCTCCTATGCAAAATGTTCTAGAGACTATCTATTCATTCCTCTTTGCCTTCAGAGGTGATCGTCTGACCACTTCTCCCTTTATTATCAGCCACCGGCAAGCGTGTGCTGGCAGCACAGACCAGCACAAATGCGTGCAGGCTCCCACATCATGCCAAACTCTGCAAAAACACAGCTTCCTCTCTGCTAGTCATGTTACACCCCATGAGCTCACTCACTGAGCTGGAGCTCAGAGCCCAGAATGATAGGGCTTGAATGACCAGCAACCTGGGGAGCCCTTGCCTCCGAGAAGAGTATGGTGCTATATGGTGTCATTTGCAGAAGATGATGTCCTGACAAAATTATTTAGCGAGTCTCGATGGTGAAGAGCAGTCTACAAATGCTGAGTAGAAACCTGTCTATGCATCCTTTGTGTGCCACAGCAAATGAGCTGCAAAAAGGACAATATTTTCCTGAATTAGTTGGGCAGAATTATACTTTGCTCTTATTAGTTAATTCAGGGCAGCACTGTTAGGTCCCCAAATTAAGCAGCAAGTAAGATACCATTTCTTCTGCTCCCATCGCTGGAGGGAGATGGGTTTGAAATGACTGTCTCTTCCAGGACAGAAATGGAGAGGAGCAGTGAAACGAGGAGGTGGCATGTTCAAAGCAAGCCCAAGGAAGTGGCTCTGGCATAATGAAGCAGTGGAACTCCTCGCTGCAGGATGCTGTGGATGCGGAGCATTTGCATGAGTTCAAAAAGTACCCTGGCCTATTCACGGAGGAAGAATCTATTAGGGGTTATTAGGGGCACAGATCCCAGTGCTGGCTCAGGAAGTCCCGCAGGCACATTGCATGAGACAGGAAGAGTCACCTGGAAAGCACTGGCTCGCTCGCCTGGGTTCATGCTGTTTCCGAGGTGCCTGAAGCAGGTTAGCTGCACTTGCAGCCAGGTCCTTGATCTGCCTGGACTTTTTACATCTCTATATTATGGCTGGAGTACAAACATCCTTTGAGCGCTCCCAGTGTTGTTGGACTGGCTGGGACATCTACTAAACGCATCTATTTAGCACATAGTTTTAGTGTTTCTGCTGTTCCTGCTATTCTACTGCTTACTGTCTCTTTTCCTGATTGCTGAGCCAGCACTACTGGTGTTCAACACCACTCCTGGGGTTTGGGGGCGGCTGCTCAGAGAGTCACCAGGTCAGTGATGGGGTCTGGACATCAAGGGGTCCGTCAGAGTGTTTCCTTTCTATCAGGGGTTTTCTTTTCTCTTTAATGAACTCATTGGGCAAAGCAGAGTGCAGAAGGAGCGAGCTCCTGGGAGAGATTTTCAAGGGCATAAACTCTTGCCAGCCAGACTGTGGCATGTGCCTATTGTGCCTATATCCATCTGCATGCCAACTGCTGCAGAAGTTGAGTTCAGCCGCAAGAGCATCTGTTTGGCAGCAGCCTGAAAGCCTGAAGTCTCTGCTGCTTCCCTCTGTCCCTGCTGGAGCTACCAAGGGCTTTGACATGACTGCAAAGGCAGCAGGATCAGGCCTTTCTCAGATCAGGCCTTTTTTTTGTGAGAGACACCTCATGCTGGCACATGAAATCACCGAGAAGCAAATTGCAGGAGGCTCGGAGAGTTGTCCAGCCTGGTTTCGTGTTCCTGCGGAGGCCCAGACCCTCATGAGCAAAGGTCTCCCATGTGCCTCCCCCTCCAAAAGAAGGCCCAGCTTTAAAGTTCAGTGGGGACGCTTGGGGCAAAGTCCATGAAGCCCTTCACGGATACGGCCATCTGACGCATTTTAGGTGTGAGTCAATGCCTGATGCACCAAGACAGGAGGTGAATCAGTCACAGGGCTCTGCTGGGGGTGTCTAGGAAAACATCACGGCAGCTGCGGTCGCTTCTGACCCCCTGGGCCATCCGCACTGGACACTACGGCTGCTTTATCTCCAGCGGGGGACAGCAGGGCATGACAAGCCAGGGCCATGTGTCCCCGCCAGATCTGTGTGATCAGGCCGCAGTGGGAGCTGAGGTCATCTGTGAAGCAGGGAAGGAAGATCAGCCAGAGACAGAAGGGAACACCACAGGGATTTTGGACTTTCTCCTCTTGCCACAGCCTCCCGCGGGCGGCTGCGATGCTCAGGTCTCAGGGGTCCATGGCTGCTGGCACAGGGGCCATGAGAGGGACCCTGGGAGAAGCAGTGATGTGCAGTTGCCATGCTGAGACAGTGCTCAAGGCAGAGCCCAGAGTGCAAGGTGATGGAGAAGGAAAAAGCCTGACTTTAAACTTGAACCTGATTTGGGGTTTTGTCTGGTCGCAATTATGACGACTGCTTCTCTGTGCCTCAGGAGTCATTTCTGGGTTTGAATCTTCCTTTGGTTTTTATATAGTTGCCATTATCTTGATCCCAGGCAGGCATCAGGCCGTGCCACCCAAGTTAGACCCGCACAGCTAAGGCTGCCTTAGCCCACGTGTGGCCATTTTGGTTCAAACCACTCTGCTCAGCAACTTTACACAGAGCAGCACCAATATTAGGGACAAACATACAGAAACAGGGCAAGTGTATGCCATAAGGACTCCAGCCACACTTCTAGCCTTGAACATTTCTCGCTCAGCAATCTCCCCATGGTTAGTAACCCCCGATGAGCTTTGCTTCCAGGAATTTATCGCTTTGGTTTTGAATCCCTGTAAACTCTGAGCACACACAGGGTCCTGCAGCACAGCATTCCCCTGGTTAACACTGCATGTGAGCCGGTGCTCCTTATGTTGGTTTGACCTTGCTAGCTGACACTTTTGGTTCCTGTGCCCTGACACCCGAGTGAACATTCAGCATCTCCATGCTTCATAACAGGGCACAGTCCTGTTGAAAGAGCCTCCAAGGAGTCCAGCTCCCACCTGGCCCACAGCTTGAGGGACAAGAGCCCAAGAAAGGCAGAAGGTTTCCATTCCTCTGGTGCCTGCCATCTGGGCCTTGGGATCAGGAATGGGTGCAAGGCAGCTGCCTGAAGCCAGTTGCACCCACTGTGCCTGTGTAAGACGAAGTGCCGGACACAAGTCACTCCTCCCTTGGTATAATTTGGAGAGGAGTCCCAGTTATGGCTGACACAGAACAACATGCATTTCCACTGCTGTTTCAAAGCTCAAATACCACTGCTATATTCATAGAAATTAGTGGGACATTTGTCATTCATAGCCTGATTGTATGAGTCTGACACTATGTATAAATAGGTTATAGTCACACTTACATAACACTGTCTTATTTATGATCTTAAGCCCAAGGGAGAAATGTCTCTTCCCCAGCCCTTTCTTCCTAGCAAAAAACGTCATTCAAAGCTCAGCTTCAATCCTATCACTGAGGCCGGATGCCTAACCGAACACTGGGAAATTCAAGTGAGGCGTTTCTCTTTCAACTTGCAAACAACGATGTCCCCAAAGAAGGCAGCTGCTAGGATCTGCATGCCTGTGATTAAATACTGCACTGGGGCTAGAGAGCTTTCAGGAGTGAGCTCTAGCTTCACAGCCATGTGGGATCCAATGTGTCCTAAAGGCAAAATGTCACAGATTATGTTAGAGGTTAAAATGCTGCATCCCTTACTGGCTTCAGTATAGTTTCAAAAGCTGATCCCTTACATCGAGTCTGTCTTACAGCAAACTGAGAGGGGGTGATCAACGTGCTTCCACAAATTCACTTCTCTGGCTCTGCTGCACCCCCAAATCCTGCAGCCAAAGATATTAGTCTAATCCCCACAGCACTTGAAATTTTGGGATTAAGGGACCCATGTGCTTGTTTTATCCACCTCACTTATGCATCTGCTTTATAATCTGTGGTTGTAATAACATGATCACAGACCACACATGTCCCAACACCTGGAATGGGGAAAGCTTCAGGGCTTTAGGGGAAGGCAGGAGACCAAACGGGATTGGCACAGGGTACTGATGGGGTTTGACAGTCAGCAAGGCACCACAGTTGTATCAAAAATGACAAAATGTCAAGGACAGATCATGTAGATTCTTAGGAAGCAGCTTACCGGTGTGGTTTGCCCTTGTCCGCCAAGGCTGTAGAAACATTCAGCAATGACCCTGCATCCAACTGGCCACCACTCAAACTGAACCACGTGTTGGAAGATGCTCTGCCCAGGGGACAGCCAGACTGGCTCTGCACCTGCTGGCCCCTATCAGGGCTGGTCTCTGGGTCCTGGTGATACTGAGGGGCAAGTCTGCCATGTCTGTGGGACCATTGGGCTCCTAAGTCCTTCAGAGCCGGAGTGATGCATCAGATCTGCGGGCCCTTACCCACCATCCAGTCCTTGGGAATGCCACCAGCAGCTAACCTGCAAACCCTGCAGTTTGTTTCCCCCCACACCTCCCCCTCCAAACCAACTGGGTCAAAAAGAAACAGCACGGGGATTTTGAGGGGGAGAGCCTCTCTGCTTCCACAGGTGGCACTTAGGCCTGTTGCAGACACTCCCCCCCCCCCCCCCCCCCCCGCCCAGCTCCAACTAACTGCCTGAGCTAACCATCTCTCAGAAGCCATATATCCTCTTAAAATCCTGCTCCTGTTCACTGACTCTCCTGGATCAGACCTCAAGTTTCTCACCCACTGTGGTTGGAGCCACATTGACTTTTACAGGCAAGGATGAGACAATGGCAAAAGGCAGCAGGGAGAAAGAGAGAGAGGAAACCAAACCTGCAGCAGAAAATGGCTTGGGCTGCTTTGCATCCTGCTAATTTGAGTGGGTCCTGCCCTGATCACATTTGCATGGGCACAAACCAGCTGCAGCTATTGGGGTACATGGAGGGCCCTGTTACTGTTCTGAAGAAGGGCTGCTTTGCTTTCAGGAATAAAGGCTGCTTTTCCCATCTCCTGATAGAGATCAGATGAGGGGCCCAGTGATTAGTCTCCCACCTAGTGATTTATAGCTGATTTCCCCATGACTATAAACCCTCACTCTATCTGCTATTGCAGGGCAAAAGAAACAGATTATTTGTCCTTCTTGAGATAAAATCTGTAGGGCAGTTCACTGGAGTGGGGATTATAAATGGAGGCTTCAGCAGAGAGCGGAGAAAGCAGACCTGGCAAAGCTCCTAGCATTTTTCATGTGCTGTCAGAGGCTTTCAGGCTGGTGTGTGGGGCTTTGGGGTTTGAGGCAACAAAGATTGTGGCGGGGTTCAAGCGTGTGCTGCAGCTACTTGCAGCCTGGGGTGAAGGAGCAGGGATGGGAAAGGAGGCATGCTTTGGCCCAGCCTGGGTCAACTCCCCTCCCCTGCCTCCATCGCACCCTGCACCAAGCACAGCGCTGCTGAAAAGCCCCGAGAGATCCTCTGATGAAATTGAGTTGTGGATGAGCTACTCTGTTGACAGCCCACCAAGAGCTGCGTTTTATCTGGATGCCTTGGAGGACAGGGTGATGATTTGGGACACGCTTGCTGAAATCTGCTGTTGTGGCCCTGGGTTTAAAATAAAAGCATGTCTGGGGCACTGTGAAGCCTAGCCATGAGAAGCCAGTGCAGGAGGGATGCAGGTGGGTCCGAATTGCTGCCTGCGCTCAGGTACTTCCTTCATTCCCAGGGTGTCCCATGCTCGGCAAGGCACTGCCCTGGAGTTCAGGTTGCTCACATGCTTTTGCAGCTGAGGGGTTGGAAAGCACTGGAAATGAACATTTTCCCCTCCCCCACCTTCTCAGCCAACCTTGCATAATTTTCCCTTTAGCCTCCCTAGACAGGTTCGTTACAATTCCCCACCATTAATATGCAAATATGCCCTAGAGGAAAAGAGAGCCTGAATTTATTAACATGAATCTGTTAACTCTTTCACTGCTGTACTGGCCTTTGCAGACAAGAGGATGCTTTCCCCAGCCTGGTAAGCTGTGAGAAAGAGAGATGCCGTGAAAGGACCACCGTAAGGTGCTGTGTGAGGACAAAAGGGAGCAATGACCCCGCGGCACTCCGTGAAGGCCAGGTTTTGTGGGTAAGCGCAGACTTGCAGGTTGTTGAGACCTTGATTCTGCCTTTCATTTCTGCCAAAGGCTTCCTGCACATGCCAGGGCAAATCACACAGCCCTTTGGCTAACTGCTGGGAGCTGCTGAGGGAAGGTGGCAGCATCCTTACGCTGCAACCTCTGCCACGTGCTGAGAGTAGCGGGGATACAGCTCTGTGCTTCATCCGTCTGCAGCCGTACAGCTGGCTGACCAGGAGGATGGAGGGAATCAAGCTCTTGGGAAAACTCCAGCATAACAAAATCCTGGCCTGTGTTCCAGCCCAGGTGGCACATCTGCCGGGTAGCTGAGACCTGCGGCGTGACACAGCATGCCAGGACCCCACGTGTGCGTGCTGGGGCCAGGAGCCGGGGGGGGAAGCAGAGCCAGGAGAGCCTGGAGAAGCCCGGAGGGCTCACTAAGCTCAGCAGTTTACCAGCTGCCCACAGCAGCCGTTGCCCACCCAGGGGGACTCATGCTTCAGCATTTCTCTGGGCAGGAAAAGCATTTTGATAGCCAAACAAATTGTTACCTATTGGCTGGCAAACTTACAGCCTGGCTCTAACTTGGTTTTCGCTGCCACAGTGAGATGAGGTGTAAATTCCTCTTCCTTAATTCAAGGTACATATTGACATTTAATCATCCAAATGTGCGTCTCCTTTGACAATTCATTTCCCTCCAGCCACAATTGCCTCTTCTGGCCAGAGCCCTATAAAAGACGATTCTTTGACTCTGTTGCAAAGGAAATGAATGTCTCTTGCTCTCTTTCTTTTCTTTTGGTTGTTTGTTTTCCAGCAGGATGTATTTCAGTTTGCGCCATACGGCTGCTGTTTGACAGGAATATTCACTTTCACGCTTCTCCAGGTTTGCAAAGTCAGGACATGAAGCCGTATGGCCTTCTCCCATCCCTCCCCCTTTCCCCAGTCCTTTCCACACACACCCCCCCGCCGCCCCTCCACCCCAGGTAACTGTGTTGTTTCTTTTGCCTTGTGGCTTCTGCTTTGCAAGCATTTCTGGTGGCTCTTGGTTGTCCCATCGTAACACCTCCAAAGTTAACTAGATTTCCTTTTGAGCTAACTGTGGTGAGGGAGATGCCCATTTTCCTCCAAGTGTGGATCCTGACTTGGTCCGATTTGGGCACTCTCACCTTCCTTCGGGTTCAGTTTCTCCACTGCTAGCTGTCTGTGAGCCACCACCCCCACCACAACATCAGCTCCAGACACGATCAGCCGGGAGCACAGCGGTGAGAACAGCTGGTATGGGTGTGCAATGGCAGTTCCAGCAGCCTGGCTGGGTGCAGTTTATTTTTCGGGAAGAAAGAGCCAAGAACCTGCCACCTCCACACAGACAGCAGGAAGGCATGCACAATGGGGAGAGGAGGGTTCAGGCACGTGGAAACACTTGGAAATCACCGTCAGATGCACATGCACACACATCCATCCATGCTCCATCCTGAAATAATGTCCTCCGTCAATGCTCATGCAAACATCCAGGAAGAGAGAGCAGCCCAAATCCCCCCTCCTGCACCCATGCCAATGTTGCCTTCCTCTCCTGCCTCAGACCAGTTTGGCCCAGTCACATGCTGGACGAGAAAGGGAAAAATTAGGATGTCAGGGCCTGCCTCCAGGGACATATGCTCTGTGCCCTTGGTCATTCAATTTTTAGTGTAAAAGCTGGAGCGAGCAGTGCAGAAGGCTTTGAAGACAGCAGCCTAGCTTATCACATGGTAGTGGCCAACATCCCTTGCCCAAGCGGAGCAAAGAGAACAGCATATTTTGGCATCAGCTCTTGAGTAAAACTTCCTAAGATATTTTTGACGCTCCAACTTGGATTCACGTCATGTTGCTATGAGAGCATAATTTTCAATTAGTTTGAAATCAGATTCTCCGTTTGAGTTTTTTGGTCTCTGACAGCATTCTCTAAAGGAAGAAAGCATGTCCCTGGCATGTCGCTGGCCAGCCAGAGTCTGCTTTACTTCCGTAGAAATAGGTTTCTTCTTTCCTTGTGTCTGATGCAGGTTGGAACGGGAGAAAATTAGCCTTCCACCCCTGTTGTATTAGGCAACAGGCTCAAATACATTCCCGGAGTGGGGTGTATAACAGAAATGGCAGCCACGTTTCCCCCGTAGGTAATTTGATTCGGCTTGGCTGGCGAAAGGTTGGCACAGCACACAAAAGCTGGGGTACAAAGATCGTGCTGACGCAGATGGAGGGGAGAATCCGGCAGCGGTCGGAGAGCAGAGCGTGAGGGGGAGGCGGCAGCGGTACGCAGCAGTGTCACCAGCTGTAGGCCTCGAACGTGCGTGGTAGGCTGGATTCCTCCCAGGTAGGCACGCACAGCGAGGTGTCACCCTGCCTTGTCCAAATAAACAGCTACTGGGCATGCAGGGGAGGGCAAGTCAAGCTGCCTGTCCAAATGCTGCCCTCTGTGGAAAGTCGTGACCGGGGCAGATGGGCTTGGGTGAACGCTGGGCCCTTAACCTTACACCATGTCCACATCTGCGTCGGGGTAGCTGAGTGCCTTCAGGTCTCCGAAGCAGACTCACCTGGGACTGGCCAGCGTCTGTTTGAAGGAAATGCCCTGAGCACGGTTGCTGGTGTTGGGGTTTGCAGCATTGCTTTAGTTTGAAAGCAGCCCAAAAGGGGATGTCTGGATGAAATGGCTGCTTGGCATTTAGGGGGTGGTTATGGGGAGACCCTCTTGGGGTCACTTCAGGGCTGTGCATTTGCTCCTTTGGCTTTTAGCTGAAAGTAGCGTTCCTCCACGTGAGGAGTCAAATCGGAGAGCCTTCCACGGGGCTGCTTCCCAGACAGGGTGCTGCGGTGTTTCCCAGGCTCTGCAGCTAATGAGCTGTCATTTTCTGAGAGGGAAAACGTGGCGGTGGCAGATACGGAGTCGGGGGGAACCCGCAGAGCTTTTAAAGCCCCCGGCCGTGGCAGCCAGTGCGGCCTCAGTGGGAGCCAAGGGACAAAGAGGGAAAGAGGAGCGCGTGCCCGCGTGTGCGCCCGGCGGTGTGTGTGCGTGTGCGTGTGCGTGTGCGCGTGCCCGCGTGCGCTCTAAGTGTGTGTGTGGGGGGACTGTGGGCACGCGCGTGTGCCCGGCGGTGCCTGGACGTGCGTGGGTACCGGTGGGCACGCACGTGTGCCCTGCAGCGCGCGTGACCTGGAGGGGGTCCCGGCGGGGGCGAGTGACACGGCGGGCGGGCAGGGCGCCCGAGGGGAGGGCTGCCCCGTGCCCCGCGGTGACACCGGCGCGGCGCCGCCCGCCCGCCCGCCCGCCCGCCGCTCTCTTCCCCCATTCACAAACCGAGGAGAACATGGCCGGCCGGCTGGCGGAGAGGCCGGGTTTCTTTTTTTTTTTTTTTTTTTTTTTATGAATGGAGGCGGTGACGTCGCCCGCGCCCGCCCGCCGCCTTCCGTCCATTCATGCGGCCCCGGCGCGGGATGAATGGGCGGGGCGGGGCGGGGGGCGGGGGCGCGCGCCGGCCGCCGCCGGGTAGTAAAGGCTTCGCCGCGCGCGCGGGGGTGCGCGAGCGGCACCGGCACCGGCGCCGGCAGCGGGCGCAGGGCCGTGTGTGTCCCCCCCCTCCCCGCCGCCGCCGCCGCCGTCGTCCCTCCCCCCCCCCTTTCCCGCCATGGTGGCCACCGAGGGTCTGCGGGAGATGGAGGGCAGCGCGCTGCGGCGCCTGGTGTGCCGCGACGAGGCCGGCCCCGGCGGCCCCGGGCGCTGCCTGCTGCTGGACTGCCGCCCCTTCCTGGCCCACAGCGCCGGCCACATCCGCGGGGCGCTCAACGTGCGCTGCAACACGATCGTGCGGCGGCGGGCCAAGGGGGCCGTCAGCCTGGAGCAGATCCTGCCGGCCGAGGGCGAGGTGCGGGCGCGGCTGCGCGCCGGGCTGTACGCCGCCGTCGTGGTGTACGACGAGCGCAGCCCGCGCGCCGAGGCCCTGCGCGAGGACAGCACCGTGGCGCTGGTGGTGCGCGCGCTCCGCCGCGACACGGCGCGCGCCGACATCCGCCTCCTGGCAGGTACCGCCGGGGGGGAGGAGGGGGGGGCGGCGGGGGGCCGGGTCGCGCGTCCTGGCTGTGGCTCTTGGCGGGGGGGGGGGGGGTCCCCGGTCCCGCTCTTCCTCGCCCCGGCTGTCCCGCCAGAAGTTGGGAGCCGGCGGCGGGGGAGCGCGGGTGCCGCGTTCGGGGGGGGGGGGGGGAGGGGGCGCAGCCGGCGGGGCGGTGGGGTCCTGGGACGGTCGGCGGCGAGGGCATCCCTCCGCCCCACGCGTGGGTGGCCCGAGAGGGACGCGCTCTGAGCCGCCTCAGGCCGAGCGGGCCCCGTGCCTCTGCCCGGCACCCGGGGGAAAAAGGCGCAAACCCGGAGGGAAGCGGGGGGGTGTGTGTGGGGGGGTGTGTGTGCTCCCCCCCTTCGTTTGAGTTCATCCCCGGCCCCCCGGCGCAGAGGAGGTATTTGTGCAGGACCAAATCGCTGGTGTCAGGCCGGCGTCCCTCCGCAGCGGGCAGAAACCCCCGGGATGCCGCCGTCCTCCCTTCGCGACCAGAGCAGGGATCGGGGCTTTCCCCCCGCGCCGTGCTCGCGGCAGCGTCGGCGCGTATTAAATGAGATGCCGTGAGCAGCTGGAGCTGCCGGTCCTGAGAACTGCCGTGAGATGATTTAAGGGAGGGGGACGCTCAGCTGGGGTGCCTGGATGAGCTCTGTGGGGTCTTTTCTTTTTTTTGTTTACAGCCTGAGAGTTAATTTATTCCTCGGTTTACTTACAGCAGGGGTGAGGATGCTTATGCAGAGTAGCAAATCCATTAAGAGGCTTGATAGATGGAGGAGCCGGCGCTTCTCTTGTACTAGATAGAGTAAAAACAGCAGGAGCTGTTCCAAGGATGCGATACGATGCGCTGCTGCGGGAGCGCCTGCACAGCAAGGGCTCGCTCAGGAACACGCTTCTGGGTCCTTCGCCACGAGCCGTCGTGGTGCTGGCAGCTGCACGTGTGGCAGGAAACGCTGCTGTGCTTCAAGGGTGGCCTTCGTCAGCTGAGGGCTTCTGCTGCCCCTGTGGCTCTTACGGGACCCGTGCTAACCCAGCCCTGTGCCCGTCCAAATGCAAATTTATTGGGTGCAGACCCGGATCTGTCTGGTGCAGATCAGGCAGCTGCCAGGTTCCCTGTCAAACAGCCCGGCTGGCTGTCGCGTGGCGATGGGCACCTGCGCAGCGTGGTGCCTGTGCCGGGCAGGGCCTGTGCGCACAGCCGGGAGCTGCGCGGCACTGGATGGAGCCACTGGATGTGGAGCTTGGCTGACGGGGCGTTAGATCTGATCAGGCACATTAAAGAGAAACATCTTTGACTGTTTGAAAGGGTCGCTTTGATTTTCCAAGGAGGGAACCTGTGTCTGCACATCACCCTGGGCAGCTTCTCCCTCTCAGGATCCCACTGGAGTGGGATGTGGTAGATGCTGGGATTTTGGGATCAGACATCCTGAAGAAGTCTAACGGGGGCACTTGTTTCTGGGTGCTCCTCCAGATCGAACCAGTAGGACTGCAAAGGGATGTCAGACCCTGGAAACAGCAGCCTCTGCAAACTGCCCAGCTCACATGGGAGGGACAATGCCAATTCAGTGATGCATATGCATGTTTCTGCTTTAAGGTACTAGAGCCCTTCCTTGCGCAGGGGGAGAAAACCATAAAGGATACTGGGATACTGGCAACACTGGTCTCTAGCCGGCTAGGGAGTCCTGGGCTGCTTTGCTGGAGATGCTTGCATCCACTGGTCTTCTGAACATCCCGCCTTGTTCAGGGCAGCCTCAGAGCTAAAGCTGGATAAGGAATACGTGTCCCGCTGTGTGTGCTCTGGCAAGCCCAAATCTGCAGGTGTAGGTCGTGTAGTTGGGGTGAGTCTGCAGGAGGTAGCCTGGGAGTCAGGGCTTGGTCTAGCTAGATTCCTGTGGTGATAGTAAAATACCTGATTTCTGTTGGTTTTTAAGGCTCAAGGTCAGACTCTACAAGGATGTGAGGGTTGTTGGTTTGATTGGAATGAGAGACGGAGATCTCAACAGAAGAGTTTATCTGCAGCCAACACTGCAGTTTCCCTGTCCTGGGAAGCTGATGGGGTTTGCTCTTGTTTTACCTGCTGTTAGGAAGATCTGAGCTCACCTTTGCTTATCCCGCTGGCAGCAGGTCAAAGGAGCAAGCTGCTCTTTCACAGGGTGCTCACCTCCATGTTCAGCTTGCACCCATGTCCTTGAGAGGCAGTGGACACCTGCCTCTCTGGAGAGCAGCTTTGCTGTGGGGTTAGGGTAACTGTACCTGGCCAGTGCCAGCGCTTCCCCCCGCCTGTTGTTTTGGGAGCTCTGGGCTGG
This sequence comes from Harpia harpyja, assembly GCF_026419915.1. NCBI lineage: Eukaryota > Metazoa > Chordata > Aves > Accipitriformes > Accipitridae > Harpia > Harpia harpyja. The sequence goes on from NC_068941.1 coordinate 39,477,381, forward strand.
AGGGTCAGGCTGGGAAAGTGGGAGACCTCCCCATGCTTTGTGTCTGGGAAAGCTGGGAACTGAACTATCTTTGGCCTGGGGGCAGCTTTTCCAGTTAAAGTCAGAGGATGCCGGCAACAAATCCTCTCTCCATCATCTTAGGAGAGCAACCTTGGCCTCTGTCTGGAGTTTTGGCTGGCGGCGTGTAGGGGACTAAACCCTGGACCAGAGACTTCGGGCAGCCAAGAACATTGCAAAGCTCTTGGGGAGCTCTGGCTCCAAGGAAGTGGTGGGGCCTCCAGGATTCCCCCCCTTGCTGCCAGGAGCCCGGTTGCTCCTCCTGGGGCAGGAGACCACTCTCCATCGCTGTAGCATCATCTAGTGGTGAAGGGCACGGTGAGACGCGTCAGCTCCGGCTATGCTGTTCCGCAGTGCTGTGAACATAGCCTGGGATAACACTTCGTGCCTCTCTTCTTGCAGGGGGTTACGAGCGTTTCTCCTCGGAGTACCCCGAATTCTGCGCAAAAACCAAGTCCCTGAGCAATGTGTCACCCCCCAGCAGTGCTGAGCCCCTGGATTTGGGCTGCAGTTCCTGTGGGACCCCTCTTCATGACCAGGTATGTCCAGAAGCCCGGTGCTCAGCTATTTTGACTGCTCCTTCCAGCATTGCAACCTGGTCCTGCTGGAGTCTCTCTGCTCTCCCTCAGCTGAGGCCCGCAGAGCTGGAGCCCTGCTCCCTCTCCTCTCGTGGGAGAACATGGCAGTCCTCCTCAACCCAGGGTGTCTGTGCTCTTTGGGGAACAGACAAGGCCAAATCCCATTAACCACACCTGCCCATTCCTGAAAGGGATGAAGAGGGGTAGGGCTGAAATGGGTTAACAGCCCAGAAAGGCAGCCTCTGCTCAGGGCCTGCAAGCCATCTGGATGTGTGTCCTGCCCACTGCTGTCCCCTGGTCATCCCCGTATCTGTTGTTTTCCTCTGTAACAGGGTGGCCCTGTGGAAATCCTTCCCTTCCTCTACCTTGGCAGCGCCTACCACGCTGCCCGGCGGGACATGCTTGATGCACTGGGCATCACAGCCCTGCTGAACGTCTCCTCAGACTGCCCCAACCACTTTGAGGGGCACTACCAGTACAAGTGCATCCCCGTGGAGGATAACCACAAAGCCGACATCAGCTCCTGGTTCATGGAGGCAATTGAATACATAGGTGAGTGCCTGCACAGAGGAGCCGTGTCTGTGTGTGTTTCACTTGTTGGGGGTGGGGGGGGGAGGTTCCTGCCTCAAAGACCTGGAGCCTTTGGCTCAGAGGGGACCGGGATCCAGCAGGGTCCAGGCCAGTTATTGCACTGGTGGGAGGGAGGTCAGCCACCACCTGCGGGTTTGGTAATGGGTTTGGCTTTGTTGGAAGGGCGTTGGTCTCACATCTCATCCCGTTGCCCTCCAGACTCGGTGAAGGAGTGTTGTGGCCGGGTCCTAGTCCACTGCCAGGCTGGTATCTCCCGCTCAGCCACCATCTGCTTGGCTTACCTGATGATGAAGCAGCGTGTCAAGCTGGAGGAGGCCTTTGAGTTCGTCAAGCAGCGCCGGAGCATCATCTCCCCCAACTTCAGCTTCATGGGGCAGCTGCTGCAGTTTGAGTCGCAGGTGTTGGCCACCTCATGCGCAGTGGAAGCTGTCAGCCCCTCGGGGACACTGCGGGAGCGGGGCAAGGCCACCTCCACCCCCACCTCCCAGTTTGTCTTCAGCTTCCCAGTCTCTGTGGGTGTCCATGCCACCCCCAGCAGCCTCCCATACCTGCACAGCCCCATCACCACGTCGCCCAGCTGTTAGCTCAGGGGCTGGGGCCAGCCGGGCAGATAGTGCCAGGCGCGGAGGGGGCAGGGGGGCATGGAACCCCATGATGTTAAGCAATAGTGCCGGACACTGCCGTTCACCCTGGACTCAATGTCTTTTTCGTAGAGAAATTTCTTACCTCATCTTGGTTTTTTTGCTTTTTAATTTTATGTTTTGAAAGCACGGGAAATTGTAAAAGCCACAAACCCCGATATTTTCCAGGCTCTTTGGGGGAGGGAAAAAACAGTATACTGGGTTTCCTCAAGTGCCTGGTCTTCATCTCTTTCCATCCCCATTTTATTGTCGTGTTTTCTAAAAAAAAAAGACACACCTCCCTGTGTTTCTGCCCCTAGCTCATCTGGGTTGAAAAGGGAGCAATACCCTCCTTTTATTGTGCAGCAGTCTTCCCCCTTGCACAGACTGACATGGGTGTGTGTGGTGGGTGCTGCTTACCTGAGCCAGTTACACTGGGTGACATGAAGAGCTGCAGGCAGGGCCTTGGGGCAAGCAGGAGTGGTGGTGGCACAGGGCAGCCTGCAGTCAGCCTCACCCCTGCCAGCGCCTGGGGAGGCGATGCTGCAGCTTTTGGTCCAAGCCTAGAAAATGCCTCATCTTCACTTCAACCCACCTGGAGCCTTATTTCCCACCCTGCCTCTCTCCTTCCCCCCAGTCCAATCTAACACACAAGATGCCTGTGTGGCTGATGTACATATGTATGGTTTTGTTCCTTTTTTTTTTTTTTAAGAAATTAACTTTTTATTTATTGCCCAAGAAAGGGAGAAAACAAATTGTTTGGAGAAAATAAAAATAAAACCGTTTTCAACAGTTGTGGCTGGTGCAGGTTTGTCCTAAGACCAAGACAGAATAGCAGTTTGTGCAAACACTCAGCTTTCAGAGAGCAACTGTTAAAAATGTATTTATTGAATTTTAAACTATTACAAGTATTGCAGATCAGACATTTAGCCAAGCACATTTATAGATCAAACTCGGTTGTTACAGAGATGTTACCTAAAGTCCACCATGTAGGTAGGCTGAGAACCTGCCCATCGTCGTCTTTGAGAGAGAGGGTAAAGGAGGAAATAAATAAATGATATCCCAGCTCCAGGTAACTGGCAACCAAGAGAGGAAACATACCGGGCTAGTTATGAAAACAAGTTATACAAAAAAAGGTCTAAAAACTCAACCCCCACGCACACTGCCATTTGGGTTGGCAGAGAAAGCAATTAGGAATGAAGGTACACAAGCTTGCAGGACTGCGGCACAGAAAAATCCCCATTTCAGTTTCCAAAGCTGAAGCAAGTTCTGCAGATGTTAAGAAGAAAGTGTCAAAATTACCTTGTAATACAGAGACTCTAATCAAACTACCTTAGTAATGAATGGAACCAACACTAGAACTTGCCACCAACAGGTTCAGCAAGAGAGATACATCAAAACCAGTCAGATAATACGATCTGACAGGCGTATGTGTTAGTGTAATGGGAAATGCATCTGTTTCTTCTGTTCCCTACTGATTCATGGGCTCATTCACCTTCCTTCAGAAGTCTTAACACGCATATGCTGTCCCCTCATCCTCAAGGTTTCATATCTACTATGTGTTCAGAGAGGTGGGAACACTGCCGCTCCCTCTCTGCGCACGTGTCCTGCCTCTCTCTGAAAGATCAGGAGAGCGTGCTCTGGACTGTGCCAAAGCCACCACCTCTGATCATCAGTGGATTCAAGGCTATAGAGGTTCACAGGCCACTCGCAACCTGTGGCTAGAACTGAATCTCTACTTTCCCATGTCTTCCCCAGCAAGGCTGCAGCATGGCTTAAAATGACTGAAGCACGCATTAGATGCATCTCCTTTTAGATTTCTGAGCCAGATTTTCTGTGGCAAAGCAGCATGGAAAGGGAGAAATCCCATTAAAAATAAATTCACACATTTCCTGACCTTCAGCTGCTGAGAATGATTAGCAATGTTCAAACTAATCTGTTTTGTGGTTGGCCCGTTCCTTTTACCCATCTTTTGAAAAAATCTGTTGTGGGCAATTTCTGTTAACAGTCCCATGTGGAAATTCTAGGTAGTGTATGTACTGTGCAGGAGCTCTCACTTCACTGCAGGGATGCAGGAGGGTTTTTTGAGAAGATTTGCCACTGTCTGTCTAAGTAGTTCCCGCAGGCCACGCGGTGGCACGATATGTTAGCATCCCTCAGTGCTTCACACGTTCACAGGGAGCAGACGTCTCCTCTAACCTACAACAAACAGTAGGATCAGCTGCCTTCCAGAGCCAAGGAAGCACCCTTCTCCAGAAGCTACTCAGTCTCATACCACATGCCTCTTCTGTGTCTGCTGCCCACCGAAGCCAGCAGTGCAGAATATTTTGCGGGGCTTTCTTTTTGCTTCAGTGTAGAATTTTGTTTTGGGGTATTCTGTTATCAACAAGCAAAGTGTAAAAGTTTGCAGGCAAAATAAATTCCAGCTGCATAATGCAGTGGGATTCAATTGCATCACATACAACCATTCAAAACAGAGGTTAGAAAACACATTGCTCATTCCTTGGACTACAGACCCATAGTGACTGCAAAACGGTGGAACTAGTACAAGAGGTTTGTAACAGTCTCCATGGAGCTGGGATCAAAATAGACCGGCAGATAAAAATAAGGATGAGAAAATAAGATACACCTTATTAAGGTACTGTATTCTCTGCTTTTAATTCTAACATAAGTTTTGTTGACAGCATTCAGACTGCAATGTCACTCTGCACCAGGTACCCAATTCATCTGTCTCATGGAAACAATTTCAGCAATGGAGAGCAGAACCATCCCTTCTTTGCTACGTGGTGAAGTTTCTTTCTGTTTCGCCTATTAAGGTCCTGTTGCAAACCGCACAGACATTTCAAAATGCTGCCTCAAAGGGACACGGAAAAAAAAATCAACAGGCCTGAAAGACAACTGTCCCTTTCCCCAGCAGACACCACGTTCTGTCTTAGTAGGAATAGCTCTTTCTGGAGCCAGCGAGAGGTGCCCAGGCTCCCAAGCCCATGAGATGGCTTAGCCCAGTGTGTTCTTGCATCCTCAGCTCCTACCATGCCTCCATCGGTGACCCAATGCTGCAAATGAGCATCCTGTTATCAGGGGGACTGCCCTTCCCAGGAAGTCGAAAAACTTCTTCATTTCTCAGGAGGCAGCAGCTGCCCGGTTATGGGGGCGTGCTATTTTTAAGGTCCCGTTCTCTAGAATTCAGAGGCATCAAGTTAACTCCCTCAGCTAAAGCAGCAGCATCTGTACCGTAACAACCTGCTAAACGCTGCTCTGCCACCAAAACCATGACCAGCTTTTTCATGGGCAACATCCGTATCGATGGGCAGATCCTCACTTTGTTTTAAACTGTAAGAGGAGCTACAACAACATATGCCAGGAGAGGCAGATGCTACTCCTGCACGGGTTTCTACGACACACACACGCATTATCAGGCCTGGGTATTCCTCTGTGTCTGGCCACAAATGGATACGAGATCACGCCATTACGAGACAAAAACCACTGCAAAATGACTTCCTCACACAGCACCTTTACTCTGCACAGAACATCAGATACGTTAACACTGGCAGTTCAAAGATACTGGACAGTATTTTTATCCTCTAGAAGTTCAAGGCTGCAGAAGAAATCCAGACTAGCCATTAGTTCAATCAGCACACAGGAAACAACAAGCAAGAACAGAATCTGGTGTGGGCTTTGTGGGGTTTTTGTTTTTAGGTTTGTTTTTGTTTTTGAAAGATGTAAAGCTTTTAACTTCCACACCCACATGAACCATTTTGCTCACCTAAGCAGCACAACTGTTTTACCATTTAAAACTATGTCTAACTGGGGATGGTGAGCAACACTCACTCTCAACACTATCTGAAACCCTAGTGTAGGTAGGCACATCCCCCCACTCCATTATTAACTAAGTTAAAAACAAACCCCAAACTTAAAAGATGAATACAAAGCTTCAAAGCCTAGTGGTGATCTTTGCAATCCTAACACTATAAACAAGTAGCCAAAATACAAGCACCCAATTTTATCAATGAAATTTGATTAAAAGGACAACTAGGCTAGAGCCTGGCTTGGACTTCAAAGCTACATATTTAATCAGGTCACAAAATGAAGCAAGAACCATATATCCACTGCCAGCTCAAGAAAAATAAAACCCAAAGTTCAAGATCTGTTGGAGTATTGCTATTTCTAACGTTTTCTTTAGAGATATTACAAACAGATGATGTGCAGGCAGCCAGATTGCATCAAATGACTGATTTTTATAGTGGGTGAAATTCCTCCGCGAGGATTGCTTCAACATTAATGTCTTAATGTCAAAAATGAAAATTTTGTGTCTTAATGCTGAAAGTGAAAAGCTCTTCAGGTTTAAGTTTGTTTTATCCAAACATGTCAGCAAAATCCCACTTATGGGGAGCACAAATATTTTTTTATAAACTAAAAGCACGCTATTCTGTCATTTCCTTGCTTTAAGGGTGATAAAGCCTGAATGCATAAACTGGATCATCAGATACTAAATAGTGCTGGTCAATAGGGAAATGTACAGCGTGTTGTGTTCAAAATAACATTTTTTTTTCTCCAGTCGTTACATGCTCAACACTGAAGCACATCTCCTGGTGTTGCTTGTTAAGAAAAAAATTAACACAGCTTGATTTTCAACCTTCTCTGAAGCTGTAAAAACAACACAAAAAAGAAATCGGTCTCCACTTTTGTTCAATGCATATCCTCCATGAGGGGGACTTTTGAAATTGTCTGATGCTGTGCTATGCAATGCTTAAAAATAACTTTCTCCTGCCCAGTGAAATAAACCTGGGACCTTGCAGGGAAGGGGATTAGAGTAAATAAATCCTAGCTTTGTTCTCTGGTATACCTGCAAACAATCCACTTGCCAACTGATGTTTTAAAAGCTCGTTCTCATAAAAATGTAAAATCGATATTCAGAAAAATTATTATTTTTGTAAATCCCTTAAGCTCTTCAACTGTGATGTCACACACAAAGATATGACATGAAACAGCTATAATACACTCTCCCTTACCGGTATGAAACCCATTTACTGGGTGTTATATTAGAGGAACATGAACCAGATATGCCCTCATGTATGCAATCTTCTGACTTTTCACCTGCTATCTTCCAGCAAAACCATACGCCACTGTAACTGGAGAACATTTCACAAACTGCATGTACTTAATAAGGAGCCTTATAAAACGTTCTCTTAGAGATGCCAGCAGAGGGCATTGACCTGCTCTATGAAGTTTTTCCAAGCACAAGAGCTGGTTTACCCTTGCGAACACTTCCTAGGGCTTCCCCCAGAAAACTCAGACAAAGCAGCAAACCGACACAATTTGTTTCCACTCTAAAGTTACACTCACTCATATTACCGTTTGCTCAGAGGTGTGCAAAAAAACCCCCTATATTGAAGAACTGGACCTAGCCCCTTCTCAGATGAAATTCATATTGCATTGTTAATGATTTCAGTCAAATCGACTTTGTGCAAAATATCTTTAAGAAGGTTCCGGCTCAACTTCAGAATACAAAAGGAAAATAAATAGTTGACTAGGATCTCTTGAAAACATAAAATGAATGGTGTGTACTGAAAAGAAAATTACGGGCTTAATGCAATTTATCTGCAAATAAAATAACTAGAATAGTAGTGTCTGAAATTTTAACATGTGAGATGGCACTAATAAAGATTTCTGTTTGCACAATAATGTTCCCAAAGCCTAGATCAAAACCCCATTATTTTATACACGGTAACTGCAGAGACTAGGAGCCTGAGATATGTTATTAAAAGGCAGTCCCTTGTAAACTTTCCTCAAAAGGAACAGTAGCAGTTGAGTATGCAAGAGTTACTCATATTGTATTCATCAAGACAGCAATGCTTTACAAAAGACATACAGCTTATTTCCATGTTGTTAAGGATTTTATATGATACTGATTTTCTGAAACACGTATCCATCCAGTCCAAGATTGAAGTCACATCCTTCTTCACTACTCTGTAGCTACTAGGTCTTTTGCTCTGCTGCTGTTGCTGTCTGTGAGGGAGCCTCTGGTTTCACAATCTGGTATGTAATGAGATATTCTGGGTATGCCTGAAAGTTAAGTCAAGAAAAAAACAACACTGCTTTATGCAAGGGTATACTCAGCAAGTTCTCATTTTGGATTTCACTAAACAGTGATCAGGAAGCACAGTGCAAGAATCAGCTCTATGCAGAGCGCAAAAGAAAAAGGGAGATTTCAAACCTAGCCAGCACTAAGTGGGAACTGCTTGATGTAGTTAATACCTTCGTTAATACACTGGTAGAAAGAAAGATGTTTCTTCCATGCAGACACTGCTAGAAAACGTGTGTGCAACAGGAATTCACAGAGTTACTCTCCTTGTTAGCTAATCCTATGGATCAGTCAGTGCCTGTAAGTTATTAAAAAATCTCAGATGACCGATGTAGTCTGACCCTAAAATGCTCACTGACTTGCCACGTGACCTGCAAACACCTTCACTGGCAGTAAAATACTTAGCACACCCAAAGCATGTAACCCAGGTGTCTGCCCAGTGTTTTCTCAAGACGGTTGGTAGGAGGTTCAGTCCCAGAACAAAGCTAAAGTTGCTGGAGGGCAGGGCCCCAGAGGAACCTAGACAGGTGAGACCAGGCCAACAAGCCTCATGAAATCCAGTAAGGGCAAATGCACCTGGGATAAACGAATTCCTTGTAACATTGCAGGACGGGAAGCAGCTCTGCTGAAAGGTGCTGGGGACCCTTGGGTGACAGCAAGCTAAAGCAGAATCAACAGTGTGTCCTGGCAGCAATAAATGCTACCAGCATCCTGTGGTACATCAACAACAGTGTAGCCAGTCAACTGAGTGTAGCGATGACTGCCCTTTATTCAGTACTCACTAGACCATATCGAGACAACTGCATACAACTTTTGGGCCCTCCAATACAAGAAAGATGGCAACAAGCTGGAGCCAAGTTTGGCGAAGGACCAGTAAGATAGTCAGTGGGAGAGAGCACAGGATAAACAAGAAGGGGCTGAGGGAGATGGGCTTATTCAGTTCAGAAAAGGGAAGGCTTTGTGCGATCTCATAGCAATCTTCCATCACATATGGAAGGCTACTGAGAAAACAGACCCAGATTCTTTTCTGCACTGCGCAGCAGGAGAATGAGATTAATAAATCAGGGGAGGTTTCTATTGGATACAAAGAACATGTTTTTTGCTCTGAGGATAATTAAACAAAGGAACAAGCTACTGAGAGAGGCTGTGAAACACCATTCTCCAAGGCCTTCAAGACCTGCCTGGTCAAAGAAAGCCCTCAGCAATCTGGTCTGAACAAGACGCTGGCCTAGGTGACCTCCCCAAGGTTCCTTCCAACCTGAGCTTCTTATATAATCTTGGAGCCTGGATCCAGAGTAGTAAGCAAACCACTTTTCTAGAGTAATGGTCTAGCTGAGTTATTCAGATTAAAAATCACCTCCTGAAGAGTGTTGTGCTACCTCAGTTGCCATTTAAGGGTAGTCTCTGGCAGACAGGGACACCGTCACTACTTGGAATCTACAGGTAAAAAGCCCAGAATCTGCATTATCAAGGGTGAAAAATGCACATTCTTGTTACTGCAGTAATGCCAGTAAAACGCAATGGGAGAACCAGCGCCCCCTGAGAGAAACTACAACTCTTAACAGACTCCAGCAGTGCTGCACAGGGGGAATTAGGCAATTCTGCATGGTGTAAATCAGAGCAGCTCAGTGGAAAGGAATAGCATTTGCTGGCTTGATGCAGTTCACTATTTCCTTCCACATTTAAATGAAAAAAATGTAATCAACCAGGTTATCACAGCACACTTGGTATGGAAACCAGTCACATCCCCTCTCCAGCTCCAAGCTCTGCCCTTCCATAAACCCAGTCCTTGCTAACCTACATACCTGTTCTCCTCTATAGATAACATATTCAGCGTAGGCAAGTCCATTCACGCTTGGCCGGCCAATAACAGAATGGTGCCCTGGAGGGGCATGAGCCATTTTCATTGTGCTGAACTGAAGAAAGGATTTTCCAAGGGTCACTCTACAGAAGAGCATTTGTCTGAAAGGAAAAAAGAAAACATAATTTCAAAATATCTTACCAGGAGTTGCATGCTTCCAGAATGATTTCAGACTTTTGAGTTTGTTACACTTAATTTCTCAAGGGTTTTTCGAGAAACATTTTTAGAAACCAGTTCTAAGGCTGTATAAAACCCGTCACAAAAAAATCTTTCTTGACATGCAGAAGGGAAAACACATTTGGTTTAGCCTTCACATGGAGACCTGTTCATTTTATATAAAGCTGTTGAAAGAAGGTGAAACTCTTTGTGTTCCTACCAGCAGGGTACAGACAGGTGTCAAAGTGTGAAAAGCACATTGATCTACTCCAGTACAAAACAAAGCTGTGATTAAGTACTGTTCACTACCTCCAAAATTATCTGATCCATAGTACAACACTGCACTGCTGACCACCACTTTGCACTGCAGTTTTGTTCTGAGAGTGCCTGGAGTTTAATTGCTATTTTCCCCTGACTCTTCATTTTCAAACTTGCTGTTACAAGCCTCTTTCCTGAGCCACAATTCCCTTTGATTTATACTCACTGTATGCTTAGATGTAATTTTGACCTTTCTGTGGGACTCGCTGCATTTATATCCACTTTTGTTCAGCCTTGACGTATGGAAAGCTGCATTTTTCCTGCCATGACCAAGCTCAAGTGGCTATTCTTTCCCTGCAATTCATCCTGTGCTGGGATTGTAAAAACTAGGACAGCCAGAAGTACATACATGGAATACTGCTGGACTCATACCTGTGGCAGATATAACAGGATCTGTCTTTGTGTGTGGGACAGCCTGTTCCTCCCCCTATCCCATAAACATATTGGTTGCTTTTTGAGGAGTTCTCGGCAAAGTAAATTCCAGCTCCAAACATTCCTCCAATGTATGCATGCCTTTCATCAAATCCTTTGTGAATGATAGCATTAATAAAAGGAGACCCTAGAACAGAATGACATGAAATGATGTGTTATCATACATACTTGTTAAGCGCTATAGTAATACAGGAGTCTATTTCAAGAGGAGCTTGTCTGCCTCAAATAGACCACTAAGCACCAGAAAGCATGCTCAGTCAGCTGGAAGGGGGCGATACCCAGCAGGATGCAGTGATGTGTGGGATTTATCATTATATACCAAGATCCCACATGTGACTCATATTTCTTACTCATTTCACAGATCTCATTAAATGGCTTTCCCCCCACTCACATTTCAGCACAATTTATCTTGTCAGTGCACACATTCTCCAGCAGTCAGTACTGGTTAAGATGGGGCAAGAGGTCAGGACAATCATACCCAAAACCAATTTCCTACGCAGAATCATAGAAGGATCTAGGGCAGGAGAACCCTCAGGCAACTGTCATTTGTAGGCACTTCTGGATGCTTCTAGAAAACATGTTGCTGAGACTCATGGTTGGCTTTGATTCCTTTCCCTCATGGTTGCCTGAAGTGCCAGGGTAAAATGCTTTTACTGTGTGCTGCTCCCCTCTTTTAGAAGATACTCTGTCTTTCTCACAGCAATGTAACATCCTTCCAGCCGCTTTACTGGAAATGACTTAGATATGGCTTAGCAAACCCACTTTTTTTTTCTTTTTTTTGAAAATGTATTTTTTATCTAGTGTAGTTTCAGACTGCAGTAACCACACAGACTAACTCCACCACCCCCACACCCCTGCATTTCTAGTGCAGAAATACAATTACTGTACAGGATGGTGACACAGCAACATTAACATTGCCTATGGATCCTTTTAAGTTTTGGGGTTTTTTTTGTAATTATCAGTACATACAAACAGAGATCACTTCCTTACCATGAAACAACATGCGTTCATTGTGATGATTATGATTCTCCTCTGATACCTCCTTCTGCCTGTGACAGAATCTCTCCCGCAACTTCTTGTTCACGACCTTTTGAATCTGCAGTGGTACAACAGGTCCAACCATACTTCAGTTGGAATTGAAATGTAATATAGTTTCACAGAATTTGCATAAATTTGACAGGGAAACTAAGAGTAAGACATATGAATGGTATAAAGAAACCCCATGGCTGTTCTGCATGCAAGGCTGAAGTCTTTCAAACAAGTTGGTAGCACCCACTTGCAGATGGTTAAAACTATTGTGAAATTGCAGCCCAAGTTCTCTGGTTTAAGGAATACTTTCAGGCTTCTTCCCTCAGAGTTTGTAATACCACCAAGAACTACAAACTGCCTGAAACTCCTGCCCTCTCTGCTTTTACCTAAGTTGAACAATCTGGGCTAGCTTTTTGCAGCTTGCTGTCTGGTTTAGGTTCAATTTTTATGAAAAGAAACAACTTCTGAGGAAAGAAATTAGGAGATGTGCTGTTTAATCTATCTTGAGATATTGTTCCAGCCACATGCTCTAATACCATGGTGGTTTCTGTAAAGGACTTCACCTTTGGTTGGGAGTAGGATGGAAGCAGAATTTGCTTCAGGACATATGACCTACTGGGCCAAGTTGCAAAGGCTCTGCACAGGCTCACTTTTCAAACAGATATACAGCAGTGGTTTGCTGGAGCTCAGGAACAGAGCTCTGTTCCCTCCTCCCCCAAAAAAGGAACCAGAAAGTGTACTTTCCCTCAGAAAGACAACACTCCATTGTCTGATATGCCAGGGCTTGTAAAAGGTATTTTTCTAGTTGGCAGGGGCGAAGAAGGCGTCAAGATCCAAAGTAGCATAGGGAGTTAGAAACTTTTATTAAAGTCATGCTCATCCATTCCCCCTCTCCAAAATCTCCTTTGAAAATGCAAGAAAAGACTACGCCAAGAAAAAAAAAAAATCTGTGCTGCAAAGTCAAATACAGAATTTATAGATCTCTGAAATTAAATCAGGCTGTGAAACCTAGGTCAGGCTCTTCACCACTTCTGTCTTCAGTTCTTCAGACTCCTTTAAGAGCACAAGTGGATAGTTCACCCTCATTCCACGCACAGAGTACAGGATCAGTCTAATTTTAGCATTTAGCACTTGCTTTAACTCTGCTCCTGAATATTATTTCAACAAAGAACTTTAAATATAAAAGGGTGATCCATTAAACCAATTCTGCCTGCTTGCATAAGTACCAACTTATTTTACCACATAGAATTAAGAGGTTTTGAAACTTACCCTGATGACATTGTACCTGTTGAAGATCCCGCCAGCATTTCCACCATCTCGATGCTCCCGGATTGTACTTTGCATCTACATAAATGAACACAACTGAATGTTCAGCGCACAAAGCTTGCTAGCAAGGCAAAGTATTCATGCAATATCTCAGTATATCACTGGCAACAACAGACAATCTTGATTGAAAATTAATTAAAAGGTGTCAAAAAACCCCCAACTCAGTTTTAAACTGAGGTACACCCTTATTTCTCAGGCACCCAATGCACTATGCTGTTCCACAATAGAGAAGCTGGATGATGCAATTATCCAATCTTGTAATAAAAATCTACATAGGAAAAAGGAGACTAGTGGCACTTGCTATCAAAATTATACACAACTTGCTTTAGATTAGAAAAAAACTTTGAAAATGAATATACAAAAAAATCATTTTGAAGTAGTAACAAATGTGTTTCTAATGAGTACAGTTTGTATTTCTCAGTGACAGGAAATGCTTGCACTGTAAATTTTCCTATGTCATTAGCTGCCCCTGAGAATTTCAACAGTTTCATCATGTCTTTTCCAGAGGTATTTACAGCTACAGCAACAACATTTAGTAACAGCTCAAATAAATATTCCCATTTACTACAGCAGACAAGCAACCCTTCTGTCAGAAAAGTTTATACAAAAGATCTACACAAACTCCAGTTTACAGAGTTACTAATAAAAAATATTCCAGGCTCAGCTGGCAGCAATCCTGAATATCTAGACTTTTAAAGACTCCAAACACTTCTGTGCTACAGTGTAGGAACACAAATACACAGTAAAATGGTGTTTCGTCCAAGCACAACTCTTCAGAAAGTCTCTTTTCTGTTATGATTTTTCTTTCAAAATGGTATCTGCTTGTAGTTTACTTAAATAAAAGAGCATGTGTGTGTGGGAGGCAAAATTACAGTCAACTCTCAATTATCCAAGAGCTGTTTATCTGGGTTACAGATTAACTAAGCCACTGAGACAAGAGAAAACAAACTGGTTCACATGCAGAAACAGCCTAAGCACAGAAAATGCCTACAGACTTGCAAGGCCTTGATCCCTTGGTCTTCACTCACTGCCTTTGATTTTCACAGGTCCACCTATCTCCGGAAAGCTGTGGAAACCCTTGCTATGAGATGAGACATCCAAAACACAAAACCAAAAAGGCAAAATTGGGATAACACTAAGTGAGCAAACAGACCACTTATTAAAAAAAATTGGCAGGACACAGCAAAATAATTTCCATCATTGCTCTGTATAAAAAGACAAACGAAGAGCCCTAAGCTTCACGTCAGATCTATGCAATTCATACACCAAAACACATTTTATCACTTTCAACATGCGTTGCATGCTTTAGCTCTGAGGGGTTATAAGTGAAAAGAGAAATACACTGCCACTGGAGCATTAAGAAAGGTACTTGCAATACCTCCTCTTCTACGGACTGATACTCCTTATCGTCAGGAGCAAGGTCAAGGAGAATGGTGCCCTGACTCACACAGTGGAAAGTCAAATAAGGATTGGTGCCTGCAAAGAGAAGGAATTAAAGGAATAAAAATCAACAGGAGAAAACAATACCAGCTCTATTTGTATCCATCATCATCATTATTCTTCTTAAATAACCCCAGTACAGCAGGAAATGCAAAATAAACACAAGACAAGCACAACCTTGAAAAGATAAAGTGCTTTTGTTAGCAGCAGAGGCTTTAAAAGAGAGAAGGAAAATGCACGTGGCACATAATTGCATTTTATTGTTTCCGCTTTCAAGAGAAGCATCTGGGAAGTGTGGGGCAGCAAAAAACTCCATCAAGTCCACTCTTCAGGATACAACTGGCCTGTGGGTAGGTACATAGGGCAAATCAATCCAAAAGCTCCTGGCTGGGTGAAACAGAGTCCCTGGAAACTGGCACAGCCTCCACAGCTGCCTCAGGGGTGTCCATTCTCTGGAAAGGCAAGTGATCACTCAGCCCTATATGTCCTCAGTATGTTCTTTACCTGTCACAACCCACCCAGCCACCAGGTCTGCCAGCAAGTACATTTTCATGACATCCGGATTCTTTCAAGCCCTGGTGACAATGCCTACATTTACAAAAGGTGACTTCTGGGAGCCTGTTGTATGCTACGCTTAGACTAACCAGTAAAAGCATCATATTTACCTTGCTGCCCTCCTAGAAGTCTCTCCACACCTTTTATTAATTTGTGCCGGTGTCCATATGCATTGATCCCAATTTCTTTAAGCTCCTCATGCCCCATGTCTGCCAACACATCCAGGGTTATCTGGAAAGGTGAAGGACCACAAAAATCACTTGCCAAACCCGGCCCAATTCCCAAGGCTGAAGACCCATCAGCTCAGAAAATGGCATGTATTCATGGTGCAACCAAGAGAGTACAGATGTTTTATGTTTTGCTGCACTTCTAATTGCTGCCACCTTCTGGCAAGCCTCTCACTACCACAGGACCTTACCCAGCTGCTACAGCCTGAAGCTGTGCAAAACTTTTACTTCTCTTACAGCAATTAACAGGAGCTGGTTCTCACAGGAGATTCTCAAAAACATTTTTACTTACATGGAAGGAGGATGCATGGAAATGCTGGGACAAATCTGGGAGTATTTTTGAAACATTCTAAGTTTCACATTGTTGTGCAATTTATTATTTTCACTACACAAACAGAAATGGGTATTCTGTAAGTTTACTAATAAACATTAAGTGTGTTTCACATCAACATTATTATGGTGTGTGCTATTAGTGTGTGTATATATATCCATGTGTGCACTTGCATGTGTATCAAACCAGTGGGTCAGCTATGCTAAGTCATGCTCAACTATTCCACTATTTTTGGCAATAATTAACATTTTGATGACACATAAAACTATTCATTTGGTTGCAATATATGAACATATCTACAATCACCTGACAAGCTTTTAAATTTCAAGGTCACAAAGATTATTGGTGGAAGCAGAAAGGTAATAAAACATGATGTCAAACTTTTTTTTAAAAGAACAGGACATAAAGGCTAAATAAAGCACACATTTTTATTACTATAAAGCAATAGTGCATAGAGGTGTTTCTGTAAAAACAAAGATTTCATCTGGAGGTGATAATTACATAAAATCTGCTTCCAAATTTACACATTAAACTAGAATGGGAAGCTCAGCAAATAATGGAAAACCATACAACTGGATTCAAAAGAAGCTGGAATGTTAGCACAACTGGACTTGCAGGTGTGAACTCTATCTACTACAAATTGAATATCATTAATTCAAAAGAAAGCAACTCAAGCAAGGAATTAATAGCCACACTGAACATCCATCCAATTGAGCAAGAAACAACCCCACTGGGATTGCTGTAGAAAAGCCACTGAAGACATTCATCACATGCAGCAGAACATGAAAAAAATACAGAAGAAACCCAGATATTAGAAAGCATCAGCACAGATCCAGTATGAATAAGAGACTAGAGCCAAGGTGAAAAAGTCCACATGAAGGTACTGCAGTGCTTGGAAAAAGCAGCCTAAACCAACAAGCTGAAGGAAGATGAGCTTGTTTTCACTAGAAAGAAACTTACAAGAGGAGTTAAACAGTTTAAAAATGATAAATTAATATAGTCAATCCAACTTGCACTATTAAATCTTATTAGCAGGGCAAGATCTTAAAAACAGGTTAGGAGTTAAGGAAGCAAAAGTAGAACAAAACCAGCATCGTAACAGGAAAGTGCGAAAAATAATAAAAAAGAAACGTGAACAGAATATAGGCTGATTTGCTTCTTAATAGAAGCAGTTTGCTTCTTACTAGAAAAGAGCTTATGTGTCATATATAAGAAAGGGACAAAGATTATATGGCATTTTAACTTTGAGGAGATACCTCCTGTAACCTTTCATGGAAACAGTTGGAACTTTTCCTGTAGACAACACATTACATTTCAAATGTTTGTTTCCTGACCCCTCATAAACGATTAGCAGCAGAGGCCTGGGAAAAAAAATAACCATCAAATCCAGTTTCTTGCACTTGCACCTTTCACTTCCACTGCTGTGTCCATCACACTCATGCAAACAAATAATCTATTTAACTGTAACATGTTAAATTTAAGAAACGGTACCTAAAAAGAGTCCACAAATACATTAGAGGTACTTCTGCTCTAAGAAGTAATGGAAGCTTGAGAAACTGTTACATTAGTCATACTCTTTTCATGTATTGTGAATTATTGATAAATCTACAGGTTTTTTTCCCTCATCTCTCAATTCCATTTGAAACTTGGTAGCCCTGCAAACCCCAGTTAATACTATAGTCCTAACCTATTAGGAAATCCAGCTTCTGCATTCTCTAGTGTGACTAAGCCCTGATAAACTGGATTTTTATTTCAGCTTATAGTCAAACTGGAGGGTTTCCTAGATCTAACCAAAGTGCTACATGCAGCACTACAGGTGGCAAAAGGCTTGTTTGGATATCAAGACTGCTGAAGGACAAGTGCAGGCGACATTCCAACTTAACTTTGTTATAGCCATCATGTTCAAAGTTCACAAGGTCCAATGTCTCTCAGAATACAAGCCAAACTGACAGTCATCATGTACGTATAAGAAAGTGAAAGACACTGGATATCTGAATCAAACAGCAAAAGAGATTTTCACAGGTTTCTCAACTTCACCATAAAGTATCTGGCAACTAATTTGCAGTTTTCTTGGACATATTTGTTTTCCTGTAGATGTGAGGTTGGGTTTTTTTGTTTCTCTTTTTCAATTAGGGAATGTAAATGTCACTCACATTTATTAGATTAGTCTCTCTTTTAAACATACAAACAGAGATGAGGCTTGCCACTTACTTGTTCTGTCTCAAAGATGTCCCGAAGGTGTTCAAGACCCAGGCTTTTTAGGAACTGGGTAATGTTCATGTCGAGACCAGAAACTGTAAGAGAAGAAACAAGTCGTTATATCCTATGCACCTGAATTAAAAAACCAAAAAAAACCAACCACCAAAAAAACCCAACAACTTAAAAAACAAATCAAGCAATACCACTGATTCTAACGTAAAAATTCCAAACTCTGATTCTTTTTACCATCAACTTGTCTATGTCTATAATAAACAATCCACTTCCACTGTGTGAAAGCTCAGTGCAAAGCTCATCATTGTTCCCTCCTCAGAATCAACTATTAAGAAGCACGAATGATCTGTGGCAAATACAGGCTCACATGGCAAAGAGAAGGAAAGGAAGGGTAGGTGTATTTTCACTATGTAATCACCTAGATGCTGACATAAAGCATGCATTCCAGATACTAATCAAAGGGTTTAAAAAGCCTTAGCAAAATCCCCCAGCCATCACAATCACAATTCCTTCATCAAAATAATTCTCATTGGATTTTCTGCATAAAATCAACAATGAACATCTGGGCACCTAATCAGATCTGCCTTTGTAGCCAGACCTAATCATTGATAGAAAACATAGATGAACAGCCAACAATGCTCCTGGCAGAGCACATGAAAACAGAGCAAGCATCAGACACTTTAAAATGCAGATAACAGCTCAAGCTGTACAATATTTTCTGGCTAGTCAGAAATGCTTTTCAGATAAAGCAAGGCCTATTGTGATACTAAGCTACTGTACTTCTAGCAACGTAAACTTGTCCAGCAGCAAATGCACCTTCTCCTTCCTTCCTTTCAGTTCCTGCTGCTCCATCACCAGCATTTGATGCCCCTCCTACAGCTAGTTCTGCCAGTGGCCCAGTGAGGTTATCTATACTGCTGGCCGCGGAGAGGCAGGACGGTGTAGATGCTGGTGAGATCAGGGAGGCACTAACAACAGTAGCTTGAGGCTTAAAGCATGTAGGCAAAGCTTCTGGAGGCATCGCGTCTATCAGCAAAGCTCGGATATCATCAGCCTGAAAAACAGAAAGAACATTCAACATGAGGTTCTATTATCACAAGTCACCAATCTCTGGAAAGAATTTTTCTTTGAATTTATTTTAATTGATTGCTCTGTTGCCTCGTTAAAAAGAAAACTGCCAACTTTTGTAACACGGGAATTCACGGTTGCAAAAACACTCTGATTCACTGCTCAGACATAGGTGAACCGAGTTCTCCCCATTTCTAAAGGTATGTAAGAATGTACATCTAATTTCCTTTCTGGCAGAATGACCTTATAGGTGTTAAATTCAGGAAGACCAATGCAGCAACTTTATCTGAAATCCTTCACAACCTATGCTGGGCAATGCCACCTCATAATTTCTCTGTCAGGCTCAACTTCTGGTGAAGCATTTTGCACTGGATCAAGGTTTCAATGGAAAGACTTTACCGCTGCTTTTGCTATAATCACATCTTACAGTGTTATAATAGAAAAACAAGACAGGAGCTACAGGAGAAGCATGAACTTAGCTAACAATTGAATTTAGCCTTTGTTGACTAAATTAAGCAGGACCCTCATTTTCAAGAATTTCCTCCTTGCATGTTCTTGTAGAACATGATTAAGACATCCTTATTTTCCCCCAGAGAAATGACAGAGTTTTTGTATCCCTCATCACAAAGCAGGTTTTCTAGAGCTCAGATTATTCTGGAGGATATTTCTTGAACTCTCCATAAATTAATCAGTGGCCTTAAAAGATACTCACACTATAACCAGACACAGCATCCAATTTGGTTGCATTATCTATTCCATCAAGACTAGTTAACCTGGGACATAAATGTTTATGTAACCTTATTAGGCTTTTTAACCAGCCGCCACTGCCACCACTAACAAGAAAGGTTCTGGATGCCAGTTTTAGAAAAAGTTTGATAGCCACCTGTAAATCTTAGAATACTGTTCTGGAGTTAGACAAAAAAGAACTGAGGTAATATGCAGACACTGAGCATAATCATCCTCTAAATGATCCCATTTCTCTAAAGAGCCATCTGATTTTCCTCCTAGGTTCAAAGAAATAATCACCAACGGTACACAGGCTGACCACCACTGGAGACATTTCAGATAGGTTATTTCTGGCAATGAGAGGATTGATCCTAGGAGTGAATCCTTAAGCAGAAGCAAACCTTAAACCACAAGCCACATTATGATCTCAGGCAAAGGAAAAAGCCTAGACCTATGAGTAAAAAAATCACAAACAGGCACCCTGGAGGTGCTCATCTCCCTCCACCTCAGCACAGCAAAAGCTGAGGACCATTGACACCATGGAGCCATAGAAAGCCATTTAATATGCAGAGCAAATCCTCCAGAGCAGTCTGTGGCTGGCATGCTAACGTGAACTTACTGTTGCCAGGTCTAGTGGTGTCTGACCCTCTTGATTCTTCATGGTTGGATCTGCTCCATGAGCTAACAGCAGAGCACAGAGCTGTGTCCTTCCTTTTTGTGCAGCTTCATGCAATGGTGTGAACGCCCATTTATCTGTTGCATTTACGCATGTATTGTATTTGATCAACAGCGCTGCTATATCCACATGCTGGAAAACACAAGAACATCTTAATCAATGTGACTCTTGTGAAACACGTATTTCCTTTTTTGTGCTGGAGGTAATGGTGCTTAGAGACCCCTGTGATTTCTCTTTCCTTTAACTCACTTCTCTGCCTCCTGCGTCTATGTAGCAGCGCACCTCTTCAGGTACCACTTTATACTGCAGCTCCACAGTTACCAGATCATCCACCAGCACATGTGTAATTGGGATCAGGCACAGAATTGTATTTCTGCCAAATCACCCCAAGTACCTAGCATGAGGTTTGTGTCAGCTGCAGGAGCAGACATTATATTTGATCCAGCATAAAACCGATAGAGTTAACTGTCAAAATATTTGTAGACAAATTTGAACTGGCAAGACAAATTTACAGGGCTGTAACACCTGTGATACGATACTAGAAGCTCTGAAGATCAATGTGTTGTACTGCTGAGCCACCACTTAAATGTCTGCACACAGAAGTCTTTGTCGTACTTTATTTCTTCCTTGCAATTTCTTGCAAGACTTTGAACCCATCCATGGCAGCACAGATTTGCTCTTTCTCCAATTATATTTTGAGAGAACTCTAATTGATAGAAAGTATTATGAGTGTCCTAAGGGGACAACTGTTTTACACGGGCTGTAAAAGTAATGATCTTATAACCCCACCTTCCATCAATATCCCATCCTTGAAGTCACCCAAGTTAAAATAAGACAACAGAAAACTGGCAAATAAAATTTTTCACTGCCTCTGACCAGTAAAATTACTTGTGCGATACAGTTAAGATATAAAAAAAGCAGGTAGTCAAAACGAGTAGGTAGGAGTGTGAAACACTGAAATTGTAAGCAGAAGTGCAAAGACTTGCCAATGGATTTCATTTTTTCTCTCAATGGCAATTAAGTGACTCTTAGCAGCTCTCGTAAAAGGGCTTGCTCTCTGGGTAAGCGTGGTTTGAAAAGACTGATGACCTTATTTTTCCTCCCTGCCAAACTTTTAAAGCAATTGATGCTCCTGTGACTTTTCTGCCACATGAAACCCTACTGAGGGACAGACAGCATGAAGTACTCGGTGGGAGAACTGAAGATACTTTGTGAGGAAAAGGTTGAGCCTGTGAAACCTGCCAGCTATGAACTTGTGAAACCAGTGCTCATCTCCTCTCTGCCTCCCATCACAGAGATCTGAATGGGCTGATGACAGCTCAGAGAGAAGTGTGGGCCACCACAGTAAAGGTATACAGCAACTCTTAACTAAATAAGCTGATGGAAAAGCACCAAACACTGCCTTGTTAACTTCTCCTAGAGAAAGTAAGGCAACCAGATTAGATTGGCATTATGATTTTTTAGAAGTGATAATCAGCTTGAACCAATCTCTTATATTTCCCTGTGCCAGTAAGGAACGTTTTGCCTTCACGTAAAATGTGTGTTTGGGTTTCCTGTGCTTGAAAAGAAAGAACACAATCTTTGCAACAAAATATATCTCTAGATCTAAGCAAGGTCCTGGGAATTTAATGCTTATGGCAGATGCTGATGAACAATATTGCTTGGTATTAGGACCCAGCATCATAAAAGAATTCTGTGTTGCATTTCTAAACCTTCAGCAGGATTTGGAGTTTTTTGCTTTTTAGGACACCGGGATCCCAGACTGACATAGAGAACCAACACAAATGATGCAGGCTGAGTTTCATTGATACGCTCTCCTTAAAAACAAGGTGAACACTATACTTTTTATTTCATTTGGCTCTCAAACGAAAGCATTACAATCATCTCTCGCAGATTTTACTCTTCTTGTGCCGGGGCCAGGTAGTAACAGACAAAGTGTATCATGAGACCATCAAAAACACTGCTTGAGCTTCATGTCCTCTGTCTGACTAAGCACACTGCTGGGAGCTTCTCAAGTACTGTCTGTACAATTATTTGCAAAAGATCTCTTTCTCACCTCATCTACAATTAACAGCTGCTTATAAGCAATCTATCAGGCATCTGTGCAACTGATATGCACACAGGTGCTTCCTCCTATATGGAGGAAGGAGGGCCTGCCTCATCCAAAATGGTTTGAATCAGCCACTGCACCCCCACTGCAGCAGACAGGTTGCCCAGGGGTACACCCACACTACAAACTCAGTAGCCCTTCAGCACTTCTAGCTTTAGCAATAGCTCCCCACCAGAGAGCAGCTGTAATAGGCCTCCACTTCCCTGTCACCACCTACGCACGATCCCCTGGTATTGTTCTCTTCCTTCCACCCAAGTCTTTCAGTGACAATTTGAGGTCTTTTCTGTTTCAACAGTCACCCCAAATTTAACACTGTTCATTGCCATGCATCTGCTTGCCTGCATAAAAGCTATGTTCTAGCGATCTTTCCAAACCACAGCCTTTAACTGCTACAGCACACCTGAATCTGTGTCTTATTTAGATCCGTAGGACTACAAACAGGACTCACAACAGCAACTTAGCCCAACAGGTATTTCATGCCATCAAAACCAGAACTACGTTCACAGCAAGACAGTTGCAAAATAACTAGTTTTGGATATGACTTTAAGGAGTTCCTTGTTGGTCTACTCATGGCAAGAATGCCTGCACCTACCCCATACGATGCTGCATTGTGTAGGGGGATTAATCCTCCTTTGTCCTGGGCATTAACATCAGCACCATGCTCAAGAAGGTATTCAGCTACTTCCAAATTGTTGTAACCAGCTGTAGAAAAGGCACAGGAAATGAAATCAGGTATTAGGAGAGCTAAACTAAACAAAAATTATTAGACAGAAAAGCTAAAGCAATTTTTCAACTGCAAAAGCTCCTCTTTCCTAGTAACTGTATTACCTCCTGAAATACAGCTGCCATAGTTAACAACTCTCTGTACAGGACAATCCTCTGTGAAACTCTTATTATACCAATCCTGGTTTTGGTGATTAACTTCTGTAGCCCTATCATAAATATACAAGCCTTCAAAACCCAGTGAGTCACCCACCTGCAAGATGTAGCGGTGTTGAATTTCTTCCCTGGGTGTCTCTGCAATTGATATTTTCTTGAGTACATAGCTTCTGCACTCGTGCCAGGCACCCCTTCTTGGCAGCATCTAACAAGGCAGCGTCTCCTCGCAGTAAGTCCTGGATATCTGTGTCTCCTTCTTTCACCAAATCTAGAGGAGTGTTCCCATCTCGATTCTTTTTTGTTGGATCAGCTCCATGCTGCAAAGAGCAAAGTGGAATGCTACTGTCACAACCATGAGCAGAGCAGTGCACGTAAGTGTGTCACTATTTTGTGGCACAAGATAGGAGGCGGGTGATTTTGCCAACCTGCAATCATGAAGCAACAACTGTATAGATTAGTAGGCACATGAGAATAAATCCAAGAGGATGAGGCCTAAAGCACTAGTCTGCAACACAGCTGTGTGAATCTCAACTCCACAGGCAAGAATAGCAGCCCTCTGCGAGAGCTGCCACTGCTCTACTTGCAACTGAAGTAGGTTCAGGATCATATGCTGCATATAGCTACACCCTACTGTCACAGCAGGTGCTAAAGAAAAGCCAACTGCAAATACCTTGCCGGTCAATCCTTCCCTTCTCCTGCAAACTGGCTGGCAGAGGTGTTTCCTCAGCACACCTTTCTGAGCTACTGAAGCCAGGCCCCAGGTTTCACTAAATGCCACCTTGCTATTGAAAGGCACTTGTTTCAGAAGGGAACAAGAAAAATACTCATTTCTACACTTTCCAATAGATAACAGCACCATCTTAGGATGTTTACAGGTCCTGGAAAGCAGTGAAGAAAACATTTTGGTGGGAAAGTGAAGAAAGTGGATTTGGATGACTGCTGGAGTATACCTGTGCTGGTAAAACATGCAGATCAGCCAGTGATAAGAACACAGTACTGGAGCACGGGACAAGGAGGGGAACTTACATCTACATACAGCATATGGTGTGAGTCATGTCCGTGTACAATTTTGTGGGAGGACAGCTCCTTCCCTCATCACTCTCAGCAGCAGTGGGAAAAAACAAAGACAGATAAGGCAGGGGCAGCTGCTGGCACTATAGTTCTCTGGCTGGCCCCTTCAGAATAATCAAACACAGAGTTCCAACCCCTGCCAGCAAGTCTACCCTGCCATTTCTCACTGAGGATGCCAGCAACTCTGTGTTAGTGTGAGCCACAGGGAATGAGCTGGGGATGGGAAGAGCAGAAGGAACTGACTGCCTTGTATTTGGAAGCAGTACCGGAATGCTCTGGGTGTAAAGGGTAAAGAGCAAGGGACAGAAAGGGACAGAGTATTGACTACACAGAACCAGTTCCACATCTGTGGTGCTTTTGGGAAGACAGCATTCTTTGCACAAAGCCTTTTAAACTGCAATGACTTCTCCAAGATATGACCTTAGATCCCTTAATTTAAAACTCATCAAAATTGGAACCATTCAAATACTCTCCAGAATAAGTATCACAGCGAAGAGGCAATGTCTTCTGAGACCCCTTCAGAGGCACAGAAACAAATGAAGGTGGTAATTTTAAAGAAAGGTGATGAAAAAAGAAAGTCTCTCCAAAATGCCTGTACATTTTTGTTTCTTTCTTCAAGCAGAACAGGCCAGAAAGTGCGCAAGTCAGGAGGAGTCAAGCTCAACACCCACAGCTCAGCAGAACTGACAGCACTGCCAGCTGGCATAAGAGACACAGCAGGAGAAGCCCTGAGGAAACTGCACCGTGAGCATATATCCATGGACACCCAGAGCCTTTACAAAACGGTGTCTCCTTAAGGGCATATTTAGCTCTTGTGCAAGAGTGATTTCAAAAAGAAGGATTTCAGCACTTTTCTATTTCCTGTCGTACATCCATTCACGATCCTTTGAACACAAAAAAAGGCTACATTCCCAGTGGAACCATCAGAAAACTCCAGAGACCTGCAGAGTCTATAAAGTAACACTGTGCTTGAGAGATTGAGTGCTCCTATAGCCCGAACTAACATCTGTACTCAGCTGTTATTGCCAGGGCCATCATTGTGCCTAGTCCACAGACAACCGAATATCTTCTGGTTTCTACTGCAGATGTGTTTCAACTGATGTGCTACCCCCCCAAATGCTTTTTTGGTAATCAAGTGAAGTAATTAATGAGATAGGAGGGAAATAGTGGAGCTTTGCAGCAGCAAATGAAGAGAGAAGTGGACAAGGAAAAGCCTCATCATTTTAAGACTATGCATATTCTGACTTACTCCTATTTTTAAATGCTGTCCTTCAGAGGGACATGAAGTAGGCAAGGCTAAAACAGGAAATAGGATTGGCAAGAAATTCTACTCTAGCACCCTCTTTTACCCTCCCACGGCAGGATATGACCTTATGTTAAGAAGTCTCTCAAACTCATGTTTCTCACTGGAAACATACTGGCATTACCTCATGCTTTTTACAGGTTCTTCCACTAATTGTAATGAATATTTATTCCCCAGTATATTAATATGCATTTCCTCCAGGAGCTTGATAAATTATACATTAATATAACAGTTTTAAATTTCCCACATGCCAGACACCATTTAGGACCCACCCTCAGTTATTGTTTTGTAACACACTCTTGTGTAAGTATTTACAAAGGTTTACTTAACTGCAGTAACTGTTCCAGAAAGGGATGAATAGGATAAGGTGGGGTTTTCCTATTTTTACACAAATTCAGCTGCTTTTTCCAGTTTGAGAGTCTTGTCCTACTTGGCTAATAGTATTAATACACGTACTGGAAAAAGTAACTGTACTGATGATTCTTTGTAAGTGAACTGACATTGCACAAGAAACCATCTGACAATTCTAAGATGAAAATGAATTCAAAGACACCATAAAGAACTCACTGAATGCAATTAACTTTGCATTAATGAATTAATCTTCAGCAAAAATAAACATATATACATTTAAAGACACATCTGAACTCCAGATCACATACTTTTAAAAGCAGCTTGCAGATTTCGTATTTTCCTTTTGCTGCTGCTTCATGCAGAGGAGTGAATTTCCACAGGTCTGCCACGTTGACAGAAGCACCGTGCCTCACTAAGAGTTCAGCCACTTCGTAGTGTCCATAAGAACAGGCATTGTGCAAGGGTACTAAGCCACTAATCAAAGAGAAAGTATTAATAGCTACGGAAAACAAAATCCAATATGCAATCATACAAATTTCTAGTAGATAAAACTCCCACTTCCACCAGACACTATCGGTATCTTTCAGTCTTTCTGATTTTCATGGCTTTATTTCCCTGCTATTAAAACATGAATTAAAACTTCACTATCCTCCTTCAGTTCTCATCCATGAGACTTTTAAATACTTAGCAAGCACCAGTGTTAATACTTCCACAAGCAAGTAACTTCGACGCTGTTACCAACAGCCAAAAACTAAATTGCAAGAATCACTAGTGTTCTGACTTTGGATATTTGAGTATAAATTTCAGAAAAGATATAACACTATACAATGGGTTTTAAGTACAGTTATAAGTAAGCACTGCACACCGGATAGATACAGAAAGATACTCAAACATTTCTTTCAGGGAGAGCCTGAAAATTCAGTATTGGAAATGTTTTAGCATTGGAAATGAATTATCCCACCCTGAACCAATATATTGCAGTGAAAGATCAAACATAATCACGCTATTCTACAAGATTACTTTGCAAATAATGCAAAAACCTATAAACAGTTCATATCATTTAACTGAATAAATAACTAACTTAATAATAAAAGCTAACTAACAGAATTGGAAAAATAACCAGAGATAACCCTGGTATTTTACCCCATGCAATTCAAAACTAATTTTAGATCACCTGAAATAACTTAGAGGCTCTTTTTAAGCACAACAAAGTCTCCAAAATGGGCAAAAGGGGGAAGGAAAGGATCATATGTATTACAGTGCAGAAATGTACTTGACAATGGCTTTGCCAGAAAGATAAGTCTGCCTTAATGGTCTATAAATCCCCCTACAGTGATGTCAGGAACAAGAAGAAAGAAGAGAGAAAAATTTTCAAGAGACAAACATGGCAGTTACCGAAATTCGAAACAAAAATGAATAGAGGTGGGTAGAAGTCTCACACTAATAGAAAACAGTGGAGCATATCATGGAATGAAATGTACCCTTTATCTTTGGCATGCACATCTGCCCCATGGTGCAACAGATACTCCACCACTGATACGCGGTTATATCCCGCAGCAAAGTGCAGTGGTGTTGAATGACGGCCTTCCAAATCTCTACAATTCACATTCTGAGGGCTGCAAAGTTGCTGCAAAGACAAAAGAAGAAACCAAAATCTAGCTCAGAACTAAAACAAATACCCCCCCCAAGCCAGTCAAACAAACAAAACCCCAAAAGAAAAACCCCAAACTACCATGCCCAAACACCTCAACACAAAATTTGATCCATTTATTCTTATATATAAATTTTTAGAAGTTAGGTTTCACGAAATTTCTTCCCACTTAGGCAAAGTTAAAAAAAAAGCTGGTCTAATTTTGTGGCTGAAAGTACTCCTATAACAAACAAGACTTAAATGATGGAAGCAGTATGAAGACATTCATAATGTATTAGAAAGGGTGAGCCTCTAAATCATCAAGCACCAGGTTCAAAGCCATGTAACTTTCTCCAGATATGTTACCATTTCCAGCTTGTGTTGTCTTCAGAAATCTAAAAATATTGAGCTTGGCAGTCAAAGTAGCTGCTGGTGCACAAAACTACTGCTGTTTGAATAGTAATATGTATCAGGTTGAAGTTCAAGGTAAGAACACATGCAGAACAGTCTATCTGCAGGCTATTTTGCGCACAGACCAAGTATGAAAGACAAGATCAAACCTTCCTGTGATGCTGGGATTCCACAGCGTGACCCTTCACCTTCAGATTAAGGGTGGCTTAAAATGTGAAATTTGCTACCTGTTAACACTATCCTTTTCTTGCCTTCTGATTGAATCATGCACCTGAGGCTTGTTTCTACTAAACTGTGATTCTGAGGATCACAGGGTCCACTTCAAAGAATTACAGCTGCATCTGCAACATTGCATCTGAGTCCATCAACGACATGACTGTGTGAAGGACTGAGAGAATGAACAACCAAAAACTCAAGAGAAACACCTCAGCACATGTTAAGGCACTACTTTCTAAAAAAAAAAAAAAAAAAAAGGTTTGCTTTCCCATTTTTTATGATTTACCATCCACTGGGCACTACTTCCACAACTCTTGTAGCAGAGGCTTCCACAAGCCTTGCACAGCAATACATAGTGGAAAGTTAACATGAATTGCTCAAACCTACCTTCACAGTTTCCAAGTCTCCAGCTTTGGATGCTTCTAACAACCGATAATCCACATCAGATGTGCGCACAGGAGTACTTTCTACATAGGGAAAAAGATGGTTTAGGATTACTTAGGATCATTAAATTATATTAGGTTGTGCTCAACATATTTTCCAAACTGGGGGTGGGGGAGTGGGCAGAAACAGTCTGTTGTCATTTGTAAAAATGCAGCTGGAGTTGTGATGTTCAAGTTCATATTGCCTAAACAACTGAATACGGAACCCTAGTTTCAGTGTAAACCAGTCAGATTTAGACTCTAGAGTTGACATTATTCTGCCAAATGGAATTTCAATGCTTTGCCAATCCTGTGTATGGTAAAAATGACCATTTCTGCATTTGAGAAATCTACATGCTCACTGGGACAGATTCAAAGTTTTGCTGAAGTTCAAAAGCACCTTCCTCAATAATTTCAGCAAACTGTATGAGGCACCAGTGCCCAGCCAGGGTTAAAAGTGCTCAATTCAGCAGATGAATGACAGCCTTTGCACTCTGCACTTATGACACGTCTGGTACTACAAAGCAGTGACAAGAGGATGGGATTTCTAAGTTAGCTCTGGCCACATGGTGACTGCCTGCTTTACGATGCTCCAGTTGCATACTGCACTTCATAGTGACAATGAGATCTGTCCTGTCCCTTCTTATAAACATGGAGTGATTCAAAACAGAATCAGAAGAGTGATATAGTGATTAAAAGGAGACCTTTAGAGAGACACCTTTTTCCCCTCTTTAAATGACTGTAAGACAATGACAGGGTTTGGCCTCAAAACTTTCTTTACCATACTTCTCATTAGAAATACAGTTGTGAGAAAGCAAGCATGCAGTGAGGGAAGACGAAGAAGTAGCTGGAAAGGAGCAGTGGGTTAGCTGTCCCTAGAGCTCTTCAGTGTTGCTCAAAAAGGAGCTGAAAAGACAATCTTGATCACTTCATTTTTAATAGAAACTGCTTTCTATTGTAGAAGCCACTTGTCTCAAGCTCAAGGATTTATGGAATAGAAGTTCTGGCAGCATGTTGCCTGATCAGTGACAGAAATGACTGCCTAGTGCAAAACAAACAGGGCAAGGTGAACTTGCAGTTGCAATCATCTGTAAGAATGCTGTAAGAAAGTCAGAGTGTTGTTACAGGCTAAACTCATTCTAGATGGGCATGCAACTCCATCAAAAATACTTAAAAGACTTCTTTAAATGTAGAGAACTGGTACTATGTCCTGAGAGGAAACTGCAGAGACGTTCTTACAGACTAATACAGTCTCTGCAGAATCTAGTCAATTCCTGACTTTGCAATGTAATCTGTGACTATATCACAGGAGTGGAAAACAGGTAGAAAGAGATACTTGTTTTCTTAATTAGCCATCTTTACAGAAGGACATCAACCTATCAATTCACTTTGAAGTAGCATTTCCTATTGCAGTCCTATTTTCTCTTCTTGATCAGTGTTTTGTGGCCTTTTGCTACCTCCTTGCCTCCATACTCACTGCAGGAAGAAGAGGAGGAGAAGGAGGTGAGAAGCAACTCCTACAAGCTCAACTGTTAAGTGAAGAAAAGTTCTCAGTGAAGGAAAGGCTGAGAAAGCTCAGGGAAGAGCGATAGCGGCATCTTTAATATAGACAAAGCTGCCAGCTCCTTTCCTCTAGTCTACCTCGATCTTCTGGAGCAGTTGCACTAGCAAGCAGTTGCACTTGATGATCTTAAAGGTCTTTTCCAGCCTAAATGATTCTATGATTCTAAGTGATTCAAACACATGCCGCAAGAGAAGGATGGCAGCAGGGGTTGATACAAACGTGAATGACTGTGGGCAGAGTGTAGCATGCATCAAACTCCTGTTGTTGGAGTGGGTTAAGATTTCAGCTCACACCTTCGTCTTAAGTTATTTGCCCTCCCTCACTCTCCCCAATAGCACTACCACCTCAGCATCCTGAGGTAGGGAGAGAATAGATGAGGCTAAGTCCTATACTGGATCCAAAGCTCTGCTCCTTAGCAATTGTTTCTTTCTTCTCTGGACACCTGTCCTTATCTTCACAAGATAGCCAAGACCCTGACTTTGGTCAGGGTAAAAAAGGAAATCAATCATAAACACAATCTAATTACTAGAGGAAAGAGAAATTTCAATTCCACTAGATTAGAACTTGAGTACCAAAAGGCTGCACTGAGCAAAGAAACAAAACAAATCTTACTCTCCAAGAAAAGCAAAACCAGCAGCATTTTCTAATGAGCATTTGAAAAAATTAACAAGCTCACTTGACAAGCTTTCTTACATTACATGGCCATACTCCTACCAGTTGCAACCAAAATCATAAGCAGCTAGAGTAAAGTTGTATCCACTGGCCACTATGCCATCAGAAAGCTGTTTTCATGGTTATCTCACATTTGGGAAGTTGCTTAGCAATCAAGTGTGAGAAAAAAAAAAATCCTATACTCTATGGAAAATATTTTAAGCTGCGAATTCATGAGTCAGGTAAAAATCACTATCAAAACAACTCCAACATTTAAAAAAAGGATTTCTTTAACCCAATTTTACAAAAATGAACACACAGTAATATTCCGTAAATAATTTCAGCATTCATTTACTAGCTTTGAAATACAGAGAACAAAATGTCAACAACCCTATGCTACATGCTTTTTTTTCAGCTTTTGAATTTGTCAGTCTTGAACACCTTCATGGATGTAAGAGAAAGGCTGCTACATCTCCAATGAAAAGCAGTACAGTATGACATCTGAAATTAGTTTTCCTAGAAAAGGTAAATCAGTGAAAATGAATTTTTAATCAAAAATCAAATGAGTGTTTTCAGAATACGTGTAAGTTTACTATTTTTTAAAATCAAACTCCTATTCTCTTTAACAGCAGGAGATATGCTTACTTTCTTCTGATTCATAGCTAACATTCTTCTCTCTCAATACAAATATGTACAGTCACGTGCATCCTTTAAACAGGTAATGCTACTCGTGTAACCAGCTATATGTAACCAGCTATGTCTCAGGCATGGGTACACTTCAAATAGTCCTTCCTTGCACTGCTGTAAAATGCCTCTTATTTTGCCTGTTTTAAGGCAACTGTTGAAAACACTGAAGGAAATGAAGTTTCTAGCTACCATGGGTCTTCTCTTCTGTCTGGGTATCTGCCTTTCTTTGACTACATGCATATCCCACTGTTAAGGTAAGTTACTTGATCTGTAGTAGCTACTGTTGCAATTATTCTTCTCCCTACTGGCAAAAATTCAAAAGTGGCATGGGTAAGAGGATGCAAACTCTCAAGCACTTATATGAAAAATAGTAGAACCCTCTTCAAAGATCTATTTACCTTTTTAATGCAAGATATAAACACATTGTTATCTAAACAGTATCCAGAGTACTTTCACAATAAAAATCTTTCTCTGCTGGACAAGCAAGAGATTTGAAGTAAAAGTTCAAATAGTTTAGCAACTATCAGTAATTTTCTGCCAGGAACACTCTGCTTGTGACTGCTAAAGTATGGAGTACCTAACAGAGTGGTTGACGAGAGAAAAAAGGTTTCTCACATGTTTAGCAATATGCCAGCTGCCTTAGAACTTGCTACCAAAAAAACCCCAAACTCCCCACATCTGCCTTCCTACAATCTCCCCGTACAGCAGCACGCTCTAAATCCACAAGATGTTTATTTTCTTCCCAATTTGCACAAAATCACTGAATTGAGCAGGGCTTTTTTTGTTTTGTTGTGGTTTTCTTCTGAAAAGTATCACGCAGTACATACTGTAGATATGTGCACACAATGGCAGAAAGGAGGATGAGAAAACTACTGCAAGTCTCTTGCATTGAAAAAGAAATAACACCCACAGCTGTAAAGAAAAGGGAGAAGCTGAAGTTCAAATACACAAGCCTTTATTTTTACCCACCACTTAGAATTTGTTGCACTGCTTCATTTCCCATCTGTGCTGCTGTGAAGCCTTGTAAAGAGATGATGGAGGGATCAGAGCCGTAATTCAGCAAGAGCCGGCAGGTTTGCAAGTGACCTGCTAACGCAGCCCTGTGCAACGCTGTTTGGCCAAGTGTGTCCAGTGCATTCATCTGAAAAATCAACAGCAATATGAAATAAAACAGTTATAATTAAAAGCCTGCACCTGTCCCTGCTCTTAATAAGAGCAGCAATAACAAGAATTTTCCAGCATGCAAATTTATCTGTCAATCCCTCTGCATTGCAACTAAACAAAACCAAATGACAAAATAGGTAAACACTCCAATGTAAAGATAATTTACCACAGATGCTTTCCTGTCTTTTAACACAGGTTATTTGTTTGCATGGCTAACAGACAACACAGGATCCCCCAAACCATACTTAAAAAAGCTATCAAGCCTTTGACAAATTCAATGAAGATCAACCTTGTGCAAGAAAAGCAAAACTCTCACAGAAGAAGAGAAAGAGGTAATAATTAACCAAACAATTCAAAGATCTTCCAGCTTTAAGGAAATTACCATCTGTCATCCTCAGAATGGGAATTAACATTACTCACTACCAAGAATTAAAGCAAAACAAAGATGTCAGATTAGGAGTTCTATGAAGCAGGGGGGTGTGGGGGGTGGGGAAGAGGTTAGATACAAACACTCAATTTCCCCCTCAGTTTTTGTACTTTTACAGAAATGTTAAGTACAACTGGATATAATCCTACCCAATACAAGACCGTACAAACAGGCAAAATAGAATACAGCTTTCAAAGGGTATGATATAACGGAAACCTATCTGTCTGTCAAGATCTAACAGAGTATCTAAATAACTGGAAGCATCTCCATGGGTTCACTATCAGAGAAAGGAAGAGAGTAATAGAGAGCTTTAAAAAGCAGAAAAAAACCCTCATGAAAATAACCTTTCAAGAAGATACTTCGTACCTAGCAGCAATTCATGACAAATTTAAATGCAAATGTCCAACAGCATTTTTTTACCACTTTATGAAATACAGAACTACTCTATATTCTCTGCAAGCAACTCACAACCTATCTGTTTCCAAGCCTACGGATTGCAGGCTGTGAACCGCATGCATAATAGACTCTGTTACTGTACAAACCCACCTTTTTACCTTCTCAAAATCTTTGTGGTGGCACTGAAGAAAGGTTTTGCTTGTTATTTCTCACCTAAAATGCAGCCTGCAAATCCTACTACCTTTCCATGAAAACTAGTGAAAAAACATTTTGGGTAAGATGCATATTCTGTAACTAAATTAAATTTAATTGGGGGAGTAACTATGTAGAAAATATCTACTACCACATAGGACAAAAAACCAAAGAAAAATACCTGCAATACAACAATATCAAGCCACAGGAAAGAACAAAGAACTGCCACATAAATAAAGCAGAATGTGATTTGATATTGTCTGAAATTCTTCTATATCCCTGAACAATTCTACAGGCTGGTAAACCGTGAATTTCTCAGATCACAAACCTCTCTTGCAGGAAGATGTACAGGAGAACAGCTCTGCTTTCTTCTAACCTCGTGCTCAGCTCATGCCACTCTAATGGGGTTTCACTAAAAGTTTTGTTTTAAATAAAAACTTACTGCTGTCATAAATATTAACTAGATGCTGAATGTCCCAAATCCATCATTTTGTTCAGATGATGATCCTCATCTATTTCAGGACACCGGATACTTTTCACCACTGATAAGGGCACAGAGAAAAGCAGAAGTCTGGGGCCGTACAAGTTTAGTGATGGTAAAGGCAGAATGAAATGAAACTTGTGGATTCTGAAAGTAGCTGATAACACTCTGTTCACCCAAGAAAGAGAATCACAATTAACGTCTTCCATAACGCTGAATTCCTGTGTTAAATGTTCCTGTACTGAACAAATTGAAGAACAGCAGCAAGGCATTCACACTGCACAACTCAATACCAACTGTGTACCTGGAAAAAATATTAATATTCATTTGAAAAGAACACTGGCAGAGTCATCAGATCCATCATCTCACATGTCGTATGCAGGTCTCCTTTCACTTCCAAATAATTATCTTTGCCAGCAATCAATTCTTATGGCAGAAGAATGCCAGCCATTTGAAGAAATGCCTGCTTACTTCCGGGACAAAGAGGGCTGCAGCTGACAGAGGGACACATGCACCACATGAAGCTGTTCTTTCCCTCATGAGCAGAATTAGGCTTTGCAGGGCAATTTCATGTGGAGTATGTTCACTTTGAGGCAGATCTGCTCTTGCCAATCATGCAGCACTTGTCTAAAACCAACCCAAGAACGTACTGCACTAAGGCTGAAAGCAACAGGATTTATTTCCAAGTGAAAATCAATTTGAGCATTACAAATTGAAATACAAACTGAGATTAAACTCTCATAAAAATCAAACCTGGTAAGACATATGCCTGCCCAATACCACATCTAAAAACATGTGCCCTTTAAAATTCAAAGCTCAAGTTTAAACTCTGTTTGACAAAATGTAAAATATCCAAGGTGTACTGCCTTATTTGTGTGCTAAGAAGGCAGATTGTTTCAGCTGCACTAATTAAAAAAATCAGGAACTTTCAACTGGTCCCCTTTATATGCAGTCTGAAACTAGAAGGCTGCAGCTCTGAATTACTTTATGAATTAGTTTTCTGCAAGAAGTTAAAAATGACAGATTTGACAGCTTTAGATCCACAGCACACTGGCTCTGGATCTGGTTTCTTCCCTGTTCAGCATGAAAACAGTCACTCTGCTGCTCAAACTGCAACATAAAAGCAGAATGCAGTTACCAAAGGAAAAGTGTTTTTAAGTAAGGCTTTTCATTGAAAGATACCATCTTATACAGTATTTCCCACTGCAGAATTCCTTCTGTTCCTTCCTTTTATCCCTTTCATTTCCTCTTCCCCAACCTGGATATATGCAGTAGAGAACTCAAAATGGTCGTGTATCATCAGACACCGAAGAGATTTTTCCTCCCTGCACCGCTGCTGTCTCAGAGCAGCATACACAGCTACAGCAATATTCCCTTGGCTGCCAGGCCCTTGTGGCAGCTCAACAGCTGGGCCTTGTTCAGGAAACTTTTTTTGCAAGACATCATAAGCGTATCAGCTTTCTGTTGGTATCAAAGGCCCTGTGTATTCTACTACTCCTTGACACTACAGCAGTGCAAAATGCAACAGCTTCCAAGCACTGCAATTTTCTCTGTGAGATCTTTCTAGAAGGTGTACATTCTAAAAATCACATGTGAAACTTGTGCTCTGCCAGCCATTCCAGTATCAGGGTATCCTTCCCTGCACAATGCAAGCATTCTAACTGCTCTCCTGCTGCATTTATTTTGAAGACAACTTGCAGTATGTCTTGTGTCTTTGTGCACCACTAACAATAAAAAAGATAGGAGTGAAGAGAGGCTGGTGAATTTTCAAGCTCTGTCAGAAGAAAAAAAAAAAAAGAAAAAAAGAAGAAAAAAGGTCTAGTTTCACTCTGAAAGCTCCTAAATGATCCAGCCGTATGTTCCACAGTTGTCCCTTTGCATAAAAGCTTACGATTAATGTCACTAAGTTTGGATGTCTAAGCAGTGAGAAA
Source organism: Harpia harpyja (assembly GCF_026419915.1). Lineage (NCBI taxonomy): Eukaryota > Metazoa > Chordata > Aves > Accipitriformes > Accipitridae > Harpia > Harpia harpyja. The sequence continues at coordinate 39,513,554 of NC_068941.1, forward strand.
AGTTGAACCACGCAATCACAACGGATCACACAGCTCTTCATGTTGTTAACCATCATAGTCCAGAACCTGCTGCATTTCTGAAAGGAAATACAATTTTTTGATGCTTATTCTTTCCTGAGAAGATCATACCTCTACTTGAAATGTTGGAAGAAAGGTATTACACAACAAGGTTATTCACAACCATTTAAAGTCTGTTGTGTGGGTCTAGATAGATGGTGACCATTGTCAAATCCATGATCATGAAAGGCTGTCAACACACTACTCCGACACACAGAAATAATTGTATTATGCAAAGATCCATAAAGCCAGGTCCTTCTAGCAGAGCAAAATGAAGCCAGTTCTGCTACCATCATGAATAGGGACACTATTTGTCTAACACCATCTTAGAAAGGCTCATTTTCTCTTGCATAAGAATAGTTTCAATGTTATCCTTTAGAAGCATAGCACAGTTAAACAAATAGCATTAATAACATCTCCACACTTGCCCAAGATACCAGTGAACTTGCATGCTTGCAGGTCTTTCCAACAATCATTCCAGTTCAGAAAAGACTTTAATCCTTTTCTTCTGCACTGCTAGAAAGCTGAATGTCTTTCTGACCATATTAAATTTCCCATGTATCTGTAAATTCAGACAAGGAGCTAGTTATAAGAAGTATCCAACTATCTAGCAATACAACAAAACAGGACGAAAGTCACTTTTTCATTAGTTCACCACCTTCAAGTGATTTTCTTTTTAAACAAAGGATTTTGACCATCTTCAAACATACAATTGTGGCACTTGAAGATTTGCTCATGGGTCTAATAAAAAAATCATTTATGTTTGAGGATTCTTTAAAGATCCTCTGCTTTTGTTTTTCATGAGGTACTTTGAGGATATTCAACATCAAATAAGCAGTGGTGTGAAATGTTGTTTCACACTGCAGTTCAAGCAAACAAGTAAAAAGTGGGTATGGCATTTAAAACCACAGACATTTATGATCAACATTCATGATCAACATTCTTGACAAAAATTCTGAGAAACCCCAGGGTTTCTCACCTGTGCTTTAGATGTACAGTTGACAGTCAATTCTGAAAACTCAAGTAACAAGCTAATGAAAATATCTTCACTGACCATGGAACAGGCATTGCTTAGATATACCATGCTGATGTGCAAGTGATGTGCACCAAGCACTTCTTCACAGTTCATATTACAAATCTAGTCTGTGTCCTCAGTAAGGGCCAGCAAGACACACCAAAATAAGCAATTTGTGGGTATAGGTTGACTCTTGGCAATACTAGTGTTCTTAGAAATATTTCTGTAAAAGAAGTCTAGATGAGGCACATGTTATTCAAACAGTCTTTCACTTTTTATTATAGTCTGACATACTTCAAACAGCAAATCTGCACAGTGATAAAATTAAGGATAATTAAATCCAGTTCAAAGACTACGAACCACCTCTTGTTCATCCCAAGCAAATTGCCTAAAGCAGTCTTTACCATGCTTCGGCCCATTTCCCAAACATACATACTTCACATGTTACTGCACTTTTGCTGTCTGACACAGATCACAGCTGCTCCTCATGAAAATAGCAGAGCTGCTTCTCTATTGCTAAAGCAATCACAAATGATTTTCAATCTACAAACTTACATGACTTTGTCTCCTAAATCCATTACTGGATGTTTTTTTGTGGATCAGCTGTCTGCCTTTTGGCACTGTATTTCAGAAGAAGAAAGTTCTACTTTCTTTGAAACTCCAGTTACTCCTCTTTTTCAAATCGTTACTCTCCCTACAATCAGTAGTGGTTTCCAGAAGGTAGATTAAAGCTGACTTATACAGTACCTTTCCTTTGATGGAAGAAATTGTTGCAAAGTAAAGAAAATACAGTAGGTCTCATCCATCCATACTTCAGTAAGCATTTGATATGGGATCATATGGGAACTGAACATATTGAAAGGGGGAGGGCTGCTCAGTGATTGGCTACAGGATAATTTTGTTTTAGTATTTTCATTAATGATCTTGGCACAGGAGAATGCTGAAGGGCATGAACATGAAAAATTAGCATGAAAAAAAAAAATCAAGATTCTCTGTGTACTACAAGACTACAGGAAGGGTCTGAATACTACTGTGTTGTGTCTATTAAAAAGGCAAACATGATCCCAGTATGCATTAGTCCAGCATTTACTTTAGAGATATGGAAGTGCCATCATGTAAGGCAGAGGGGGAATGAATTCCATTCTCGTTGCCTGAGCTCCAAAATTTCCTCTGGTGCTAGTAAAGCGAAGGGTTATAAGGATGATTAGGAAATGGCAATGTTCCCTTATGAGGGAAGACTAAGTGTTTGAGACTTTTAGCCTAGCAAAACAAAGGCTAAGAAGAATCAGTTTGTTCACTGCAAATACCTCAGCAATGGAAGTATCAAAATGGAAAAGAGGTACTTAAACTGCAGGAGAGTGTTGTTCGAAGAACAAATGGGTATTCACTGTGAGGCGGCTATTGCAGGGGAACTAGATTCTCCAGCTCACGAGAACCCTCTCTTGTAAAAAATACAACTAGACAAGATCAAAGAGCTTAGTACATCTGACTACATCTTATGAAGTAACTAAAATTCAAGGCACAAAAAGAGTAAACAGGAAGAAAAAGCTTCCAGAAACACAAAAAAAGGGAAAAAAAAAAAATCAAAAACCTGTATCATGCTTCAGGGATTAAAGCTGCCATGTCCCAACAATCAGAAACAAAGAAATATCTATTTTAAGAGTGTCTGATGAACTGAATGCCTACAGTCAAAGCATGAACAAGAGGTCAAATGATAACATACAAACAAGCCAAACATTTCAGAGTGATTAAATATGCCTAGTTACCTAATTGATACTCTAGAGCATATCCCAACTGGGAACTTCAAAGTGCTTCGTAAACCTTAATGACCTACCTTTGATGAAAAACCATGATTACATTATGTACTGTTTTACAGCTAAGGAATCAATGAAGAGGGACCTGATCCATTGCAGTATGGAAATATATGCTTAAATTTTAGTGGTCTCCTGCCATGCACTTAAGTGCTTTGCTAGATCACAAATGTGAATGGCTATCCTTAGAATAACATTGCAAGCATATACCAGGACATGAATGAAGAATGGGTTTTAATGACCACCATGTACCTCTGTTTGCTTACTGCCAACTGAAAAAAACAATGGAACACACCACTCCACATGATTCTGTAGATAACTCTGGGCCACTCACCACCACCACTCAATCCACAAGTGACTCATGGATCATGATTTAGGAACCCCTGCTTCAGGACATAAAAGAATTACAAGCTATCATCAGAATGTGCTACTAACACAAACAATAAAATTCAGCCATTCCAGTAAGGATGAAGTCTTTGAACTTGCTCCTAACCTGGCTACACAGAGCTAGATTTTCAAGGGAACGCTAATTTAAATACCTACAGTATAGTAGCAGTCCTTCCAGAAACCCTCAGCACACAGAAATTCCTTGTATTTCAAAGCAGATAGTACTTGGGTATCAATACACTTGAAATTCCAGCATGTCCTGTTCAGTGCCTACCCAACTACCATCAGTACTGAATTCATGGGCAAAATCAGATCGATAAAGCCATGAGGTATCTATTCCTAAGGCAACATGAAATTTTTTCGCTTTCAGTGCATAGGTATGCTACTAAGAGTGAATCTGGGAAAATGATAATGAATGGTTTTAACGACTATAACTGAGACCTCTGGTCCTGCTTTACCCCCAAGAAAAATCTTGGTATGTCACCACTGCATCAGGATTCTCGATTGCGATAAACTCTGTCATGGTATTGTTGTTAAGCTCTTGTACGATGCCATTAAAGTACTATGGAAGTGAACCAGCTACTGAAATCTGGCAATGAGCTCTCATACAGGCTTATAAATTACAATTCATTGTTTCAAAATAAAAAGACTTTGTATTAACTATGCATACGATTACGTTGCTTGCACCTCCTAGCACACTGACAGTGACACACTAGATTATTATTACAGGTATATTTCTTCATTTCTAGCTACCTGAATGAAGATGAAGGCTCAAAGAGAGTAATGTGAGCCCCCTTAAAAGCAAAATAAGGAGATCATTTATATTTTAACCGATGCAAAGAAAGTACGCATCAAGAAGAGTTTCTGAGAAAATTAAGTAGCTAAGTCTATCATTACCATGAATGTCAAGTTTGCTGCTAAAACTCAGAGAAAGATCATTCTGAAATACTTCTGAAAGATGCTTAAAAGACATCCTAAATAAAGTTATACTTTCCTCTGCCTTTAACTAATAACTTGCTGAACCATGTGCTTCTGAGCAAGCTTCACCATAGGCTCACAAATTACTTTGGTCAGCACCTATCAGTGGCTAAAGGACATGGCAAAACAATCTGACCAAGAGAATAAGAAGCAAGCAAGGGCTAAGGGATGCCTAGCATTAGACTACTAAACTCAGTGTCAGCAAACTCAGACTTTGGATATTTTTGAGCCAACAAGATAAAGCAACAAGAGGCACCTAGATGACCACATTTATAAGAAATGAGTAGCAAGATTCATTAAAAACAAGTAAGCTAGACTCCTAAAGCCTGTATTCAGTACTGGAGAGAAGACCTGAACATCCTGTACTGATTTAAGATAAACACAGTTCAAGGTTAACAGGAGAAGCACAAGGCATACAGAAGAAAAAGCAACAACTATCATAACAATTAACACTGTATAACCGATATAACCCTTCTTCTTGCCTTTTGCCTTAAATAAAATATATTTATTTACCTTTGCTCCATGTTTATGTAGAACTTCCATGACATCATTATGAGCTTTTTCAGCTGCAACATGCAGAGGTGTCATGAAACTACAAAAAAAATAAAAAAAAATAAAAAAAAATTAGTTTTACATTCCTTGTATGACAGAGTCCTTTGGAAAATACAAAAATTTCAGAAACCTACTCTTTGTTTTTCTCATTAACATTTGCTCCTTTCCTGAGCAATAGTTCTGTAACTTGCTTCCGCTTGGGATGCACAGCGGCCACAGCACAGTGCTGCAAAAAAGTAAATATAAATTATATTTCAACTACACAGATGACAAAGAGCTTTAAGATCCATGACTTCATCTCATTAATTATTCTGCTGAACATCAGACTACAAAATTTACAAACAGAATCCATCATATTTCTGCCGAAACTATAACATACTGAACAAAATACAAGCTACTGATCAATGCTAAATTATTCTACTCAGAAAAACAATTTTCATTTTAAAGCTATTTGTCACTTATGAAAAAAGCTGTATGTTCCCAACTATATGAACAAGATATCACGACAAAACCAGCACATAATGCACAAAGGAGGTAAAGGCAAAGGGCTTGAAACAGCCTAACTTTCTACAGAGGGATTCCAAAGAGGTCCATTAAGATTCTGCTGCTGTGGTCAGATTAAGGTGACTTTTGAATGTTGCTTTGTTTCTTCTTTTATTTCAGCGGGTACTGAACTTGTTAACCTACTGGCAACTCTGTTATGCACCCAGTTACAAATTATGTAATAAACAGGCAATAAAGTTCTTTTAGAGTACCTTCTTTCCCATGCTATGAGACAGAGGCATCTTTCACACAGTACCTTTCAATGCTCAAGCCTGCCCCTGTGGGAACACCATACAGCCCTTTGCTAGGTTTACCTATTCTCCTGAATGTGGCTGGGGTCTGCTTGTGGTTTGTCTATGCGTTCGGCACCCAGAAAAAAGGAGGGAACAAAGTGCTCACTTCTTTGATCCTCTGCAGCGACTAGACTCAATCGGTCCTGACGTGATTTCAACAGCGGCCCTACCAATGCATTCCTGAGGCCTCAAACTACAAGCATGGTTCCACATAAGCTGAACACCATGCTTTAAAATCAGTCCGGAAATGCTTGTCTCAAGTTTGGATAGCTCAAGATAGCAGACTATGAGAAATAGAAGAGAGTTTTGAGTATTTTTGTTTATATGTTTACCCATGTTTTAAACCAGTAACCCATAAAAAGCAGATAGTCTCCTGGAACAGAGTTCTCAAACTTTCCAATAGCAAAACAACAGCCTTTGCAATGAGACAGACCCCAAGCAGAATGCTAATAAGTAGCAATAGTACTGATAATCATCTTTTCCCCAGTTTCAGCCTTCACTATGAAGTAACTGCCATTCAAGCTTCCACACTGCTGTTCATCAGCAGAGCATGTCCAAGGTTTGCAAAGGCAAGCTTTGTAAATAAAGATTAAGATCAACTTTTGCTCTGAAGAGTGGTACTATTTTTGAGGCTTTGCAGCTAATACCCTAACTGTATTTCCTGTCAATATGATAAACCAGCACTAAAAGCAACACAAATGCTGAAATACTGCCAAACCTCAGAGCAACACAAAACATAAACCAGGTGCTTGCTTTGGCCTTTGTGGGGTAATAGGGCACAGACCCGAGTGCCCCATGGTAAAAGACACCCTGCTTAGACAGGAATAGCTCGGTTAAATTGTACATAACATCATCTGATCCTGGAAGCTAAGTCCTTTGGATGGGAGACCACTTGGAAATCTCAAGTACAGGAGGCAAAAATTGAGAAATCCCAGTCAAACACTTATTGAACAGTGAACCAAAGGACATGAATAGAGCTAAAATATCCCATTTTGCCTAGCTGTCTCTGCAGAATGAGCAGGTGGAGAAGAACAAAGAATACCACAGGAGTACGAAGTGATCATTACACAGCAGCTGATATAGTCAGGAAGAAACCGATAACATCATCCCAAATTTCCTATTGTGTTCGTGCTCAGCCTCCAAATATCTCTTCTCTGTCTTGGTTCTAAGTTCAGGCTAGGATGCTAAGTCCTCCATGGAGAAAACAGAGCATATGGATGCTTGGTACTCAACACACAGTGTTCTGATCACAATCACAATGTTTGTAACATTAAATATGCAGTTGTATGCCTGCAGTTGAGACCTACCACTGTGAAGAAAATGTTCCATTGGAATAAAGTATCATAACTGTAATGGTTTTAATAATACCATCAGTCTCTCTCAACTTCAACACCTTCACTGCATCTGGGATACTGGCTGTGTTCTTTGCCTCCACTGCTTCTTTCAAACAATGAAATAAGAGCAGGATACTGCCAGGGAAGTCTCAAAGACCCCTGTTTCCATAGCTAACGTATTGTCAGTACTATTCTAATCCTGTAAGACCCTATGATATATACCTAGCATCTATTTGCAACACAATTTTGCATACCCTATGAAGAAAATTTGTAATCCAAGCTTGCCCACATAAAACATTAAGGAAGCACTGGGCCACTGGAACAGAATTTGACCCCAGAAAAAAAACCAGCAACTGACCAACAAAAAAGGAGGGTGATGGGAAAAAGAGCAAAAGAGAAGTGAAAAATGAACAGGTGAGGAGTGGCTGGAGGCCTTCTGTAATCTACCAGGAAGAAGAAAAAAAAAGTGATGAAAAATTATATGGTGTTTTTTCCATAAGGGTGATTTAATTTTAATATATAAAGTGCTTGATGGCAAATCCTCAATCTCAGATGATGAATGTATTTTCATAGCGTAGAAATAAAACTACTCAACTAGCACTACCACCACATTTATCAAAACAAATGGATTGACTGTATAATCTCACCAGTGCAGTCTCATGCGACTGTGGCTGCTTAAAATTAATGATCTCCAAAGCAAGTGTCTTCTTCACTTTGGCTAAGTCTGCCTCTCTGGCTGCTTGCAGTAAAGAGTGTCCTTTGAATTCATCTGTTAGAGGAAAAAGATGCATTTAATATTCAGCAATATGTCACATTTATAAATGTTATTGAAAGATAGCTATACTCAATTAAGAGGAAATTAGAGTATTTCTGTACATCTTCAGACAGTAGCTGACCTGGGACGTAGAACATGAAACATGGTTTATTGAAACCGAAGGAACATTCTGAAGGAGAGGGGAAGTGATTCCTTGAGGTAAAATCCTTATAGCTTTTCTCCCTCTTATCCTCCAGCCACCTGATATTAAATGCATATGCGACCTCTGAATTACCTATGCATGTGTTCAAGTGAGCACAATGCTATTAAATGCTCTTCAGAAAAAAGCATTACAGTTGCTTTTCAAAAACCTTACTGTATTTACAACTAAAATAATTCAAGGTAAAGCCTGAATAAATATATATAATTTATATATAATAGAATAATATATATCATTTAAATATAAAATATTGAACTATTGGTCTTAAAGAAAGCTACCCCGGCTAAGCATTTGAATCCAGTCTGCTACAAAGATAAAACAGCTTTTGATAGCAGTTTTATCTTTGCAAGTACGGAGAGGTAATTTTGTTATTTTCAGTGTCACATCTTGTTCAGTTCAGCAGCTAGTTCATTTTAGTTTTAAATCATTCTGAATTTGAAAAGGACTAAAAGTGTTTCTCTTAAAATGTACATATGAAAGTTAGGTTAGCAAGAATGATGTCTGAACCTGGGAACTAGAATTGGAAAAAAAAAAAAAGCGCTCAGCAATCTCAGTAAAAATATCAGTATTTTTCTTTCATAAGCAAGCTTGAAATGCTAAGCTTAAGAAAGGCTTTCTTCTCCCACCCTTGTTTTAACATCCAGTACATTTGTGGATTTAGAAATAAAAATAAATATAATAACTTTAAAGTTTTCATTTCAAATAAAATTCAAATTTCTTTGTAAACAGAGCATTACTCAAAGCACAAGTACAAATAAATCCTGAAATAACAAATAAATGTAATATTATTCCTAAGGTATAAAACCAAAGAACTCAAGAATAGACTAAACATGTTATTTTGGGTATGCAAATACAGGATGTCCCATCAAGATACTGTCAAATTTGGCATAATGCTCACAGTTGTGCACACATTTCAGTGGATATTAATGGACATGAATCTTTCCCCACTCCTCTCCAGAAACTATAAACACAGAAATAAAACAAAGTTTTAATAAAAATTTTTTTTTTGCTTGCTAATTTAAACAAATGGTAAATTAACCTCGCCCAGAATAGAGAGTAGAGAAGTAGCTAAAAGATATTAACTCCCTCCTCTTTTCTCCTAGAGCAAAGTTTTCTGCTGCACATGATCTCACCACTTTCACATGCAAAGAATAGTGACTGACAACAACCTGACTAGCTGTGGTTGTGAAAAGTGCAGGATCACATTCTTAGTGTGTCAGGGGGCTTCTGCTATACTGGAAAGGTGACAGACAAAACCAAAAGCTTATTTATGATTGAGTTCAGAATCTACTTCTCAAGAAGGAGCTTTCTGTAACTTCATAATGCTTTGTTTCCATACTTGTCTCATTTAATTATCTTTCACAGTTTATAACAACGAGAAAACAAATCCTCAAAAGAGGGCAAACAAAGGAAGACAAATTCAAATTATGAGCTGAAACGCTGCTTTGTAAACAGCATAAGGATTGCAAAGACCACAAAAGAAGGTGCTGGAATTTCCATGTCCAAGTTTGCACACCGAAGCTACCTACCTTCCAGAAGTTACTCTAAGTATGATACAGAGCCTCGATATAGAGGCTCCTATGTGACTTAACTGGACTTTAAGAATAAAAACCCCCACAGTCACTGATTCAGCAGTGCCTTAAACAATTTAAACCTAAGAAAACCAGGCAATATCACGAATGGTATATTAGAGGTATTTGTGTACTTCAAACTGAGAGGCACAGCTGCAGTTACTCTGCTGCTTTGCATCTACTTGTGAAGGATGAGAGGGCTGGCTTGAAAGGAAAGCACCCCTTTACACCCACTGACAACTGTTTCCAGTCTGAAAACACTTACAGGTCAGCCTCTCCCTTAGCTCAGGCGTTGGAGCCATATCGACTGCACTCTTGCCGTGGCAGTTGACTAATGTGGGATCCGCACCGTGACTCAGCAGGAGGGAGCAGACCTCCACACGGTTCTTGGAAGCAGCCTCATGCAAGGGGGTAAATTGCCAGAGGTCCATAGCATTCACACAGGCACCATGCTAGCACAGCAAAGAAAGCCCTATATTAGTAAGAAATCATCTTCAACAAGTAAAAGCTTACAGATTCTCATTTCATTGTAAAAACTGGTTCCATTCTTTCATATATGAACACATACACAAAAAATTAATTATAAAAATACCTGTATATACAAAAATACTGTTGAATCCTCAAAAAAAATTAGAATTTCTGTATGAGCTAGTTTTTCAGTAGAACAGATTTTTCCATGGAAAAATTCAAATAAATGAAACTCTACTATCTGTCCAAAGAAATTAGGCAGGGAAAAAACTCACATATACCATGCCACAGAAAGATGTAAAGTTGCAGACTTCTGAAATGATGTCCAGGATGTTTGAAAAATGTTACTATGGGGGGGGGGAGATTTTCCTTTTCAGCTCTGGTATAAACAGTTCATATCTCACCTAACACATCTAAATCTACTTTCCATCCCTCTGCTTACCTTAAGCAGCAGCTCTGTAACCTCATAGTGTCCATATGAACATGCATTATGAAGAGGCACAAGACCACTGTATGGAAGAAGGCAAATGACAAATTTATTTAAGCAGCATTTTTAAAGGAGGAACAATTTTCTCTCTACTGAGAGATGAACAGAAATCAAATTAAATCTAAAATATTTAAATATGCAAATATTTAAAAATTAAGATTCACAAACTAATGGAAAAAAATCTAACCTTCCCAAACAACGTGTTACTTAAGATTGGCATTAAAATGTTTTTTTTTTTTTTTTTTTCCGGTCCTAACAGGCCACAGATGTTTAATCTGCCACTAAGATTAGCATTAATTGGCTTTGAAATGATCTTTCTTGAAGCTATTAAGAGGGGAGGAAAGTCCCATTCCACATTCAATTTGCTCAAGAGAAATCAGTGTTCTGTTTCTGCCCAAATATGAACTCCTGTTTGTTTAAAGTGCTATGCGAAAGGCAAAACTCCCCAGATAACGCTAACGTTAACTCCTGGGTATATTATTAAGATGTACAAATATCCATAGAACGCAGACTGAAATTGCTGCTCCAGAGTGTGGAATGACCTACCTGATTTTACTCCCATTTTTTTACAGTACAACCTACTTAACCGTGCAAGATACTTCTAAGAGAGTCCCTGTAATTTTTGTACAGCTATATTACTGGAGGCCATACCTAAAAATGACACTAGCAAAGTAAATAACAGGGATCTAGTCATAAGCACAAGATGTAATAAAAAAATTCATGCATTGAAAGGGAGATGCAAAGAGGACAATTATTACAGAGAACAAAACAAGTTTAATTCAAGCCAAGCAAGGCAGGCTAGTTATGGCTCAACAAACATCAGGATGCATAATACACTGAAAACAATAATTAACCCTTCACCATTTATGAAAAATACAGGGGATGATTCCCGGAACTGCAAAATCAACGCAAAAAGCATTGGGACAGCATGTACTAGACAACAGGGTAAACTTAATTTTAAGGTAGATGCTCTCAGAAGCAGCATAGCACTTGTCACAGGAGAGGGAAATTTGTTTGGGGGAAATTTTTCGAACTGCTATTTTCCATCGTTACTTTTCTTAATTGCAACCAATGGGTGTATGTGTGAGAGAGACAGATAGTATCCAGTCCACAGAACACTCAAAAAAACTCCTGCACTCTTCCAAAATGATGGTCATCTAAGAGGACTGAGGCCTTCAAGGTCTCATCAGCAAAGACAGTCACCGCAGCAATCCACCTGGCCACTTCTGCAGCATACCCTCCCCTTTTCTTTTCCAGCACATTGTGACTTTGTACACAATAGCAGTAAGGCAAAGACAGGGCCAGTGGAGAAAGAGCTGCTTCCTTGGCTGTGGTCCTCTCTGGGAGTAACTAGAAGTGATGACCATTGTCAAGTGGTCTATGAAATCGGTGTAACCTAATTTAGCTCCATAAATGATAAATGACATTTATTTATAGCCTATTTACTTATAAATTATTTATAAATAAGAAACAGCAAGGAAAAACAAAACACCACACTGATTGTAAATGTGTGATGCTGCTAAAAACAGTGGGAGCTTACTGGGATGTCAGACATTTCTGAGTATGTTTTGGTTGTTTTTAAGTTTAATACAAAGTAAGTGTACCATTCCCCCCTGCCCCCCGCCCCACCCCAAGTTCAACTTAAATTACTTTTCATACTTTCCAAGCAGATGAGATCAAATCTCATTAAAGCATCTACGCTGGAATTTTCTACCAAGTGATGCTGAAATTTCAGAAAGGTGGGAAATACCTAAAACTTGCTTAACAATGCTGGATCTACCTGAATAGGTATTACATGCAGCTTTACTATGTTTTTTTTTTTTTTTAACTTACATAATGTGCCACTATGCATTTAACAACAATTCTGATCAAAAAAGCCATTCAGGGGTGAATGTACAGACAAAAGTGCTACAATTAGTCAATCTTCAAGAGTTTAAGTACGATTGGGACTGGTTTTGGAAAGAAAAGAAAAAAAAAAAAAAAAACCCTAAGATCTTAATTTAAAATCTCTTTTAACACTAGGCTGGACTCAGGAAATGAAGATATAGGAAGTGCCTCAAGTTTGCTGACGGAGACAGGACACACACTCATTAATATCTTACCTCTATGGACTTTGACTACAAAAGGCATGCCTTTAACCAGTGGCCAAATTTCTACAATGTTAGGACTAAGCCTTCCTATCAGACCACCATGAGAATCATCACCTTAGAGTTCAGAAACGTGTGGCTGAGAACAATGTACAACACGTATCATTCCAGATTTCTGACTGCTGTGCACTTTTTGTTGGTATCTTACGTAACTACCATCCTTACTGCAAAAATAGAATAGCTTAACTTCTACTATATCTTGATTTTTGCTGGCAACATCAATCAAGATAGGTCTTTGAGGACCATTAGTTGTGAGCACATGAGTGTTACTGATATTACTTGGAATTACATCCATATATATGCAACGAGATAATAAAACTATAGGTAAATTTTTCAATGCACATTTTTTGCACTATGCCCATGTCTCTTTTCCCCATTGCCTTCCCTCAAATAACGCTGTTTGTCCATGATTTCACAGCGTAGCTTGTGCACGGAAGTAAAGAATAAAGTTTGGAAAAAAATTTAAGGGCGCAATGAAGACTTAAAACAAGTGCAGTCACAGCTAGTCTGTTATTGGGGCTCTAACAAAAGTTCATTTATGATGATTCACACTAAGATTTTGGAAGGAAATATCACATTCTCAGCCAACTATTGGAGATTACGCTGCCATGTGAAACAGAGAAATAATTCTTCAATCTGATTAATACAAAACCACCGCTGAAAACAGATAATAAATCAATTCATTTTACATACCCTTTGTCCTTTGCGTGCACATCTGCACCATGCTGAAGCAGAAGTTGGACTATTCGAACTCTGTTGTAGCCTGCTGCTAGGTGTAAAGGAGTGGACTGCAAAGTAAAACAAAACAAGATGAAGAATGGGAGCCACATAAATTTGAGGTCCTGTACTTCCTGCCATTGAAGTACACTTCATTTCTCTTACACATTGGATCAAGATAAGTTACACTTCCTTTCTGTGATTAGCCAAATTAACAAATACACAGCACAAGCATGGTGTTCATGTTGTCAAACCAAATAAATGTTCCTTAAGGTGGGGAAGAAGCCAGGTATCTCCTAGGGCAATAACAAGCTTATAATTTAAAGTTAATTTAAATAACGGCCCAACTTTGTTTTGTTTGGGTTTTGTTTGTTTGGTTTTGGTTTTTTTCTTTTTAATGCTGTAATTTAATTAGTTTTTAAAATGCTAGGTTGTTTGTTTTTTTTTTTTAATTCGTGAGCAAATTTATGCAGTTCAGGCTGCATACTCACAGGTTATAAAACTGCTTGTACGTACACTTGTTGCAACAAGTGCACCAGAGGCAGACTGCAGAACAAGAAATAATGCATTTATCCCATAGCAGGAATGTTTGTCTTCAGCTCTGCACCAAACAAGTAGCCGTACATATTCTGTACTGTGCTAAGACATGTGGAGCAAACTGTACGCAGTTTCCTGCAAAATACACATCTTCAGCAGTAATGCACCTTGCTGCATAATAGCAGAGTAATAATAACACCTTTCTCCATAGCTAATTTGTCAGAGTTTTAACTGAAAGCTTTTGACGTTGACAACGTAATTCCCCTTGAAGTTTATTTTAAAAGCTTTTTATTATGAAACAAATTTTGTGTGCTGTATCAGTCCGAAGGAACTGATTTCTTACATGAATGGGTGATGCTGTTTCCTGTTTCCCAAGGCTGAGAAGCAGAGGATTTTAAAGGGATCTTTGTTGCAATTTATTTTGTGGCGCACAACCAAACAACGCAATTTTATTACATTAAAACCCCATATATAAACCAGCTTGAACACATGGGAAGACTTACATATCTCACAGCATTAAGCCAAGTACAGATTTACTGTCAGCATTAAAACATCATTATATAATATTACAGGTGAAACATCAGATTTCACTATTATCAAGATTTAAAAAAACCAAGACAAATGGTCTCAACTGTGGTAAACAGCAGCAGGTGCTATATATCCATAAATAGTATAGATTTCCAGGAATTAATACATATTTAGTATGACCATAACTTGGAGTAGTCTGTATTATATTTTACTACAGTCTCAACACTTAGCTACTTTGGTCCAGAAAGAGTAACTACTTTGACACCTACCAAGTGTCCTGCGTACCATTGTGAGGACACAGCTTGTACCGTCAGAAATGACAGCACAGGGCATCTCTAAGAAAAACATCTGGGTAACTCAGTTTATTTAGGGAAGCAGTTATGCAAGTTTCCATAAGAACCATCTTCAGAATTATCTATGCTCAAAATAAGGACCTCTAACATTCCTAACCTGAAGATCCCTAAAGTGTCTCCAAAATACAAAATACCACCAACAACAAAATGAGTCAAATCTTTTAAGTGTTTGGCCATTCAAATCATTAGGATCTATTATTCTGTTTCAGAAAGGCTTCTACTACTGAATTAACAATTTGGACTGATCCAGAAGGTATTATACCTGCCCCTATTATAAAACAGCTGGCTTCTGCATATCATAAACACTAATGAAAATGTGGATAAAGATTACACCACTATTGACATTAGCAGAATACTTCAGTACTGTTTATTCTGACAATTGCCTTGGTTACTGTTGTGGTTTAACCCCAGCCAGCAACTAAGCACCATGCAGCTGCTCACTCACTCCCCCCCCCCCCCCCCCCCCAAGGGGATGGGGGAGAAAGTCGGGAAAAGAAGCAAAACCCGTGGGTTGAGATAAGAATGGTTTAATAGAACAGAAAAGAAGAAACTAATAATGATAATGATAACACTAATAAAATGACAACAGCAATAATGAAAGGATTGGAATGTACAAATGATGCGCAGTGCAATTGCTCACCACCCGCCCACTGACACCCAGCCAGTCCCCCGAGTGGCCATTCCCCGCCCCCACTCCCCAGTTCCTATACTAGATGGGAAGTCACATGGTATGGAATACACCGTTGGCCAGTTTGGGTCAGCTGCCCTGGCTGTGTCCAACTTCTGTCCTGTGCCAACTTCTTGTGCCCCTCCAGCTTTCTTGCTGGCTGGGCATGAGAAGCTGAAAAATCCTTGACTTTAGTCTAAACACTACTGAGCAACAACTGAAAACATCAGTGTTATCAACATTCTTTGCATACTGAACTCAAAACGTAGCACCGTACCAGCTACTAGGAAGACAGGTAACTCTATCCCAGCTGAAACCAGGACAGTTTTTATCAACCGAATTAATAACTCTGAAAACCTGAAAGGGACTGGGGAAAAGTCAGTCTATTGAAAGGTCTAAACTCCAGAAGAAATTGGAACAAACACTAAATCTTTGGACCACTGCAGGATCCTTCAACCTCACTACAATTAAACTACTCCCATTCTTGTCTGCATGCTACTTCTAAAACAATGATGGCAGACTTCCAAGATGATGCTTTACTCATATTAAGCATTATTAATAGGGATGTTCTCAATAAAGATATATCAACCCTGGAGTCTTATTCACTGATTAAAATTAAAACTATTATGACTCAAGCTGGGACTGTGCATTTTTTATTTCTAGGGCTATTAGACCTGTATTTGCCAAATAACTTCATTAGAGAAGAAATCCAAAATGTTTCAAGCTTATAGTTCCAAGACAAATGAAGTGAAGCAAAACAGCAACATCCCAAATCTTCAGACAACTTCTATTCCAGCCTTTCAGAAAGGTGAGCTACTTCCTTCTCCTCAAGCAAGGCGACGCAGACACCACAGTCCCATGAACGAACACAGAATACCATGTCTTCCACAACAGACCAGGAATTAGTTATTTAGCAGCAGCCAGGCAGTTGATGTTTGGCGTGCTGGCCTTCTGATCCACAGCAGCTTCAGCGAAGCTGCGTGCTGTGCTGCAGCTGCCTCTCCGAGGAGGAGCTAACTGATGCTCCCGGCACCCGAACCTGGAGACAGGGCTGAGACCTCCGCCAGTCTGCATGCTTCAACTCTGCAATCACAAACCATATAACCTGCGGAAGCAGCGATCCTGGAGGGCTGCTCCCCCCGATATCCAGGCCTAGTGTATCAGGACTCACAAGGCAGCATTGCCAGTTGCTCTTTAGGTTGCCTAAAAGGCTTTTATAAATGCTGCGCTTACATACACTTCAGGAAGGAGGAAGCAGGAAGGCCCTACCTCAATGATTATTTTTTTTTTTAAGGACTTATTTTCCTTTCTTGTGAGAAAGAGCATTCATTAATGTTGCAGATTTAATAGTTAAAAATACTAATCTGGCATTACAAGCTTGTATGCTAATTACAGAAACGAAGTACCTAAAGATAATGCCATGCTACACGAACTACTCATTCTGTGGGATTATTAGCCCCCCCCCCCCCCCAACCCAAAAAAAAACCAGCAAAAAAACCCCAAGTGAATGATGGTAGTAAAGAGACTGATGTTTAAAATTAACATGCTGCTTATATAGCACTAGAAACACTAGAAAAGTAGAAACTAGCTATCACAAACAGCAGTATTGCATACTGCACCTGCAAGGTGTATCAAACTGATCACTTAACATTAAGAAAAGAGATTTAATTGAGCTATCAATTAACCCCTCCTCCCATGTCTTGCAATACCTGGCAAGAGACTTACTAACAGGAATCCCCAGAGGGCACTTACCTTCCAAGACTCACATTCACAGTTACCAAGCCAATCACACTGTCTTACTTGCTAGTGTAATTAAAAAGAGTACAACTCCACTTTTATTAAGTAAAGTAGACCCTCATGTGAAATGCTCACATTATTTTAAAGTTTTATGGCAGCTGTAATTAAGTCAAAGCAGGTACTGTGCATTTCAAGGAAGATCACTGTACACAAGATGGCAATCACTGTCAACCCATATACCTACAATTAATGCTAAAGCAGGTATTTTTGCCTGCAGCCTTCTTGAAAATGTGTTGCCTGGGAATACAAGAAATGCATTTTTTACATTTAAAAACTGTACATACAGCAGTTCGATACTATTTTCATTGAGCCTTAGGTATTTTCACACTGCTTTTTTACCAACAGCTGATTTGATGATCCCTGTTCAAGGTCAGCCGCCTTGGACTTGCTGCCCCTTGTTCACCTGCACAAACAAAATGGGCCCCAAGGAATCACCAGAGCTGCAGGCTGCTGAGCTGCTTCTACTGAAATCAGAAAATTGGTTTCAACAAATTGTCCACAGGCAACATGGGAGCGCTGGCTCCAAGCACCATCAGTTTCCCTTCCTATCTTGCTAAAGAGTCTTCAGCAGCTCTTAGATGGTAATGCTGCCACAGCCTCAGAAGAAAGCTGCATTTTCAGATTGAAGTTATGAATTCCCCATTTTATGGGCAACTTTAAACTGAGGGATCTTATGTAAGGATCTTGTATCATCCATTATCTGTATGATCAATAACAGCTGCAGGAACTGTTTTAAGAACTAATATTGCCTGTTCTTGCCTTCTACTACGAAAATCTCTATATAATGCTATCTGATAACAATCTTAATGTGTTTCATTCTCAAGTTGTCATCTTGAAGGCTATTAAAATCAACAAACAACAATCTTACCAAATATATGATGTCTCATTGTACATCTAATTTACAAGACCATACAGTGATTTAGAATTACCATCATTTCATTTCGTCTTATTGCGAGAATGCACTTCCCATATAAAGAGGCAACACCCTGATTTTGAGAGACAGCTCTGGCCTTGACATATTGTGGCTACTCTCATGTTCAGAAGGTCCCCACATGGATACGCACCAGTAAGGGCGATTCTTACACAAACAGTCAAACAAGTATGACTTGGCAGAAAATACCTAAAGACACCCGTATGTTCATTGTTAACTCTTCTACAACACCCTGCTGACGAATGATGTCAAAAAAAAAAAAAAAAAAAAAAAAAAAAAGGAGGGAGGAGGAGAGATTTTAAAATGTTTCATGTAGACTTTAATATACGGGACTTCTTTACCTTGGACTTCTTTACCTTGTCTATAATTATCTTCAGGTTTGGTAGATTTGGAAATTGCATGTATGCAGCAAACTCCAATCTAACTTTTGTCAAACAAAACCTTTATTCTAATTAGACCATACTGCCTGTAGAGAGCAGCAGCAATAAAAATAGTATCTTAAACTTTTGTAGTTTGTCTTACAAGCTCCCTTCAAAACAGTGTTTCACCTCCTCTGAATTAAGGGAAGAGCAGAGAGGTTTCTAATCGCAGAAGGGACCTTTGTTTCACAGTTTTGCATAAAACTGTTTTGAAAGGTGTCCTGACTCCTGGCAAGATGACTATTTGAATATGGCATACTAAGGAAAAAAAACTCTGAGCAGGCAACAACTCTCTCTTCACTGGGTTAGAATTTATGATATAATCTTTCTTTCCAATCACAATAGTCTGTTCCTGCCTGATGCTGCTCTCTTACAGACTTCTAAAATGAACTGCGTCAATCATAAGTGTACATCAGGAAGACATTCCGGATGTGGTGGAATACCTCCTGTTGCCACTTTATCATTCTGATGAATGGGGTAAGAAAACAAGTCGCAACATCACAATCTTAAGAGACATTCCTGAACTTTTCCACTGTGGAAATGATCAGGCTTTTCCTTTGCTGCTCAGGTACCAATTTGCATTCTAATTTTAAGCAGTGTGCCCATCTTACACCTTCATTTTTAGACTAGGTCGTAAGCTTTCTTGGGAAAATCTCTCATTGACATTTGTTTGTATAGTGCCAACACTGGACATATCATCATATACAAAAAAATTTCTTCTAGAAACACAGATTTCAAATAACTCAAAATAATTCTTTTATATTCATGCTACAATGCTCTTGCACACGAGGTACTACAGAAATAAAGGTTCCTAACCTCAGCTAGAGAATGATGCTCTTAATGAGCAGGAAAGGGGCTGTGCTTCTGTTCATCAGCCACATGGCTTGTCAGCTTCAGCCACCCAAATTGTGCAACTTCCTTGGTCATTTTATAGCAGTACTGAGTTATTTAATTTCATGGTTCATAATTACGCTTTAGGGACAAACTTATAGATGCTGCTCCAGGAAAACAAGTTACGTCGGTCTGTTGACTGTAGATGAGCTAGCTGCAACAAGTTTGAACTCGAGAGATAAATAAGTACAGGGATGAAAGGCTTAAACTACTTTTCTTATGTAAAAAACAAAAAAAACCACCCCAAAAACCAAACCACAAAACCCAATTCCTAAGGACAAGTATTACAAAATGCTTAAGGAAGACATTTGTCACTCCACTGTGTTTCCAGTGGTAATTTAAGTGCTTCATCTTCAGAACACAGCCGGTAGTACTTAATTAGATTGCTGAACAGGATAGACTTAGTATAGTAAAATTCAGAAAAACATCACATCACAAATTTCACATAGTGCTTTCTAACAGCTAACGACAGGGAAAAATGAACTGAACAGCTCACCAATTCAGAATCTGCAAATCACTCAGTATCTTAATTTAGAGCTCTGGTGTATCAGATGATCTCTTTGAGGAAAAAAAAATATCCACTGTTTTGAGCTGTAAATGAGTGAAGACAAAACCAGCTTGATTTCACCTACACAGTAGTGCTAGGGCAGAGCATCATTAGGCGAGAATGAAGATTACATAAAAAACAAGACAGAAATGTTTGCATTCCTTTTCATTCCATCACTTGGCAGAAGGAGAACAAAGTAGTCTGCATTAAAAAGAAATTTTTCATTGCAATTGAATACCTTTCAGAAATTTTTTCAGGTATTATACCACCTGGGTTATGGTATGAAGTCCAGAGCCGGTCAGATATCAGGAATGGCATAGCTCCTAGAAGTATTTAGAAATGTGTACCAGCTACAAAGCATTGCTTTGTGGATCACAGATTGAAGGAACATTCCTCTCTGCATTCAACTGTGCAGAAACCACAGTTGGAATGTTTTTCTCAAATTATTGCTGGACACCTCCAGACCAGGCAGATGTTCATAAACTGGAGGAAAAGATAAGAATGTAAAATAAAGGTGAAATGGAAAGAATTAATAAAATGGCTGGAGAGTTAAAAAGCACAGGAAGAGCAGAATAAAAATACTGCAAATACACTGATGGAATAAGCCCTCATTTGGAAAAGGTTTACTTGGGTCACAGACCAGGACTCTTCTACTCCTGATCTCCAGTGAGTATACAAATCTGTTCCTTCTCAGAGGGCTGTAATGTCCAAACTACTGACTACTAAATGTTTCACCAGTAGATCTGACCTTTGAGAGACAATACAAATTTCTGACTGTATCTCTGAACCTCAAGACTGTGTGACACGGCTTAGCATCAGGTCTACACATTAACATTGTGACCCTGTTGTACTGCAAGTTGGGCTAAGTGTTGACAAATAAGGGGCAGGAGATTTAGGAGAGAAGAGCTTTTTCAAACACATAGATGCCTGGGGTAGGGAAGGACAGAAAAGATGATGAGCATCATCTTGCAGAGAGGTAGACAAAGAAATAACCAGAGTGTCTCTGTCTCTTAGAGGTTAAAAGAAGGAAGAATAGGAAATGAGTGCTTTCACTTTTCTGCTCAGGAACTCCTCCTGCTAGCATAGAAACAGTGCCACCACAGAGAAGGTAGGTATGTGGAGGCAAACAAGATATACCCAAAAGCAGAAGAGGGTAAAGGGCAAAGATATCTTTCCTGACAGGAGAGAAAACATGCAGGCACTGCAGGACCACACAAGAAAAGACAGTTTCATCTGCAGAGGCAGGCTTAAGATGGATATTTGAAGATGACCATGTAAAAGCCTTATTAAATCCCAAAAGAAAAACCCAGTCTCCCTGCCCGGCAGGTTTCTCCAGACAACGACACTTGACTTTCAAAATTATGGAGATGATTATCTTTGACACCAGGAAGGCAAATCCTTAATCCATGTAGATAGCTCTGAAAGCTATTCTCTTAACAGTAGCTATATAAAAAAGAAAATAACTCAAATTGATTACTTCAGAGAAAAGGAAACAAAGTCAAACCTGAAAGAGCATCGTTACCTGGCAGATAAAGGGCTAAAGGAAAGGCCAGAAGAAAAAGAGATACTGTGAGACAGAAGGCAGCAACCATGTTCGGAATGAACTTTAAAAGCAAAGATCAATCTGATTCACAAGAAAAAGCAGGTATGAAGCTTAGTTCCCTAATAGCTCCATACTAAGTTGCTGCCGTTACTTTCAGAGACTGACCTAGAAGCAGAGACTAAGAGGGAAATGGTAGAAGGCTGGGAGAGACACTTAAATCTTTAAATGGGAACACCACCTTGACCTCTGATCTTGTGAAATCTTTGGATTTCACAAACAGCAGGTCCCATAAATGGGGCTCTAGAGATCCTTGACCTCTTCCTAAACAAGAGTTAAAATGCAACACCTTCCACCCCCCAACTCTTCTGTATTTGCATGCATCTTAACCTACTACCCATTTGGTAACATAGTTCCACAGAGGATGTGTCAGAAAAGCTGAGCAACACCCCTCTCAAACCTGTGGTATTCTCAGTAAACAGTTCCTTACAAGAATCTCTTCCATTTCTACATGTGGATGATGAAGGTTTGGCTATGGATGGAACTGCAATATGAAAAAGAAATTTTGGAGCTTCTACCATGAACCAGCATTTGCAGTTTTCCTGGATTCAGAAGCACAGAATAGATCTCTGGCAGCGCTCAACGGCATGGGGAGATGGACTTTGAGATGGGTTATCAGAGAGGCAGACGAGTATACACTGTTTCTTTGTGATAGATGCTGGCAGCTGAGGGAGTAGTGGCTTGCTGAGCTACATGAAGATGAAATGACAGTAAAGACCCACTCTCTTCTCCTAAGGGAATGCTGCTAATGTTGTTTAACACTGAAAGGAGATGTATACTGCCTTGAAAGATATGGCAGAACACTACATAGGAATTACTTACAGTATCATTGTGTCCAGGATGGCCATTTTTGTTGCTTCTTTTCATCACCTGGAATCTGTCAGAAATGCAAGTCAAAAATGGACAAGTCTGAGGTGAGGCACTGAGGCATGACTGGCTCTTGCTGGGGCAAAGGCAAGAAGAAGAAACTGCCCCTGTAATGTTATTAATTAAAGTCATCAGAGGGTATTCAAACCTGTAGTACTCCAAGGAGCAGCTGGCAACACCTGCCAGCTAGAACACAAACTCATCTGGGCTGGAGGACTGAGCACACAGGCATGCAGGATTTTCTCATGTCAACAGCTGGAACTTTTATTTGTTAAATCACACACTGGAAGCTGTGATTCAAGTTTAGTGCATGGGGAAGAACAGATGCTACTGCTGCTAGTCTGAGCAATGGGGCACGGGTAGCCAAGTTTCTGCAGAGTTTTTGAAAGCAGCTTAGTGCCAGCCAGCACAGTCCGCAGCCCAAGTCTTAACCCATCAATCTTGTCAAATTGCAAGCTGCAAATACTTATCACTCCAGGAGAGTGGGATGAGACAACTTTCTCCCCTCTTCCAGCACAAATACATAAGTCTTTATCTGTCCTGTCAGCCAGTGTCAGAAGCTATAGAATCCTGTTCTTTAATTATTTGCTCAGGCTGCTGTTCCTTCTTTTTAATGAAATATTTTGGTGTTGCTCTGGCAGCAAAAAAAAGTGTTAACAAGAGGCTCCTCTCCAACCAGGCATGCCAGATGACTGGGGGAGGCCTGCATACAACAATCTGAAGAAGATGCACGCTGGAACACCAGAGAACCAAAACTCTGCTGGTTTTTGCCATCTCAGTCTCTTCTTTTTCCACTTGCTGTCAAAATCTTTTTCCTACTACAGTCAGCTAACAACCTTTTATTCCCTTTTCTTTTTATATCTCTTATTATTTTTACCACTTGTCCCACTCCATCGTTATATATTTATTTTGCTTTTCCTCCTTCCCCTTCCGACTAGAAACTTTCCAGGCTTCAGTCCACAAGATTTTCACATTATTAAAAAAGAAGAAAAGCTTCTCAGAATATATTAATTTGACTGTTCCCTCTGCTAAAATGACATTCAGACCAGCACTTCACTCATTCTATTGAAAGCAGGGTCAGAACAAACTCTGTTAGGAACAACGCTTGCAAACTGATTGCATTTCAGGTCCAGTGCTCGGTGTGAAAAAAATATTTATGCCTTGTATTTTGGAATGAAATTAAAACACAAAATATAAAATAATTCACAAAATTAAATATACGAAATATTCTCTTTGTATTACAGTGATAATTTGCAAATTTTAGAATTTAATGCCTTTATAATTGAATCAAGTAGACTTCACTGTTCCTTTGAAGAAAAGCCTTGCAAAATACAGGGAAAAAAGCAGAGAATTTATCTTGTACTTCCTTTTAGTATGTTTCAAAATTGAGATGTATGGTTATTAGAATATGAATATTCTAAAGAATTTAATCTGTAAGAAGTAAGTCTCTTTTATAGGTGTATTGTATTACTTAGAAAAGACTCACCAAATAACCTCAATTTTCTTGTTCATCAATGACACATCCATCATCAATTACAATGTCCTATTTTGGCATTTTCCTCCCCTTTTATTGTTCATCTGCTGCCTGCTCAGTCAACTTACACAACAGTTTTAGAAATGGTTATGTAAATACACTTCTCCTTGCACATAAGTATTTGTAGTTCTTTTCGTTTAGAACTAAACTGATCACTCTAAATTATCCATACAACCTATGAAGTCAATGATGGGGTTGTATTAGCAAATGATAATTGATGTGCTGAGAGAAATCAGAGAGGCAGCAAGAGCAGAAAACAGAACAGCTTTGGGTGACTTAACAGGTGGAATGTTTGGATGGTATCGGGGATTGTTTTACAAAGAAATTGGCTAGGGAGACCAGGAGTAAATGCAACTGCTGAGCTGGTACCAATTAACAACCAACAGCTGGTGCAAAACTTTGCAGCAGAAGTTGCTCTTTAACAGCGACTATAACGTACTTGGATTCCACTTCTCTACAGAGAAGAGTGCTTGCTAAAATAATCCATCACAACTGCCAAACCTTCAGAAAGTGGAGCTATGAAAAAAATTGTTAAGTTTTTTAACAGTAAGCTAAAAGCGGTAGCTAAGAGAATTAAGTCCTTACAGGCAGCATAAAGACTACAAACAGAGACAACACTGGAAATGCCATGCTAATGCATACCTTCTATGAGGAAGGGCTTGATAAAGTGAAAGAAGCCAGTGTGACTAACAGCAAGCTAAAAGAGATTACTAGAATTAAGAAGGCATCATTCCAAAAGCTGAAATTACAAGCTGAAGAAAATCACAAGGACCATAAACTCCAGCAAATTAAAGGTAAAAATACAATTAGACACGCAAAAACAGTTTAAGCAGTGACTAGTGAAAGGAATTCAAACCAGCCATAAATCCTTCTTGCAACCCACCAAGAGCACAAAATCCACCAGACAGTCCAGTTGGGCAAGGTGATGCTAGGGCAAGGAATGGACCTCTCCAGGCGACAAGTCGTTGTGGAGGAACTAAAAGAACTCTTTGCATGGTATACGTCTTAGAAGAAACAAGTAATTCTCATACCAGGACCCTGGCGAGTGAGCATGTGCGTATTTGGGAGCATGGTGAAGCTTGGCAAAGGATCTGTCTGAAACTAAATTAAGCATAAAAGAGGTAATGATACCCATAATCAAAATGAACACCAACAAATTGCCAGGATGGGACTGCATTCACTCAAGAGAGCACTAGAGAATGAAACAGATGAATTATTAGTGGTATGTGACCTTCACTTAAGATTATCTTGGTACATGAAGACCCGAAAGCTGCAAACCAATCATTAAAACATGTTTTGGGGAACTACAGGCCTGTAATTTTGATGTCTGTACCAGGAAAAATACAATATAATAACAGCTGGAATTAGTGGATACCTGGATAAACATGATCTGCTTGGGAACAGTCAAATAGTGTTAAGGGAAGTCCCACCTTTAAAACTTGGAGTTTTCTGAAGCAGTCAACAAGCACGTGCATAAGGGTAATCCAACTGATACAGTCTATATGGGTACTCAACAAGTTTTTAACTGAATCCTCACCAATGGTTTTTAAGAAAGATGATATTAGGTCCCGAGATGGTTGCATGATAGGATGCAGAGATGGGAAACAGAGTGTATAACTAAATGACAGGACTAACAACAGAGGGAGGCCACAAAGTATTCTAATACCACATTCAAAAGTGAAAATCAGTAAGAAAGCAGAACGGTTTACTTCTCAGTACCTCTCATGCTCACATGCAGGGATTTTGAGAGGGAAGTGACACCAAGGATAGAAATGGCACCTACAGTATTCACTATAGTCAACCATATACAGAAATCAAATGCATACAGTCCATGGATTGAGCTGCACATTTCAACTCAAACATAACCTCAGAAGCTCTGAGAAGGAAAGGAGTCCACTCTCGAGATCACAGTAGAAGAAACATCAGCAGTACTCGACTTCTGGATGCTCTGTGAGCTGACAGAGCTCCAGCATTAGTCCAGACCACAGCATTTAGTTAATGTGCATAAAATATTAAATGGCAGCTCTGCCCAAATATGCCAGTTTGACTTGTTTTCTCTTGACAGTAGATAGATGATAGCCTAATGAAAGAAGCCGTCCCCTGTGTGAAGCTAATCATCAAGGGGAAACAGTTCAGGTATAAAAAAAACCCCACACCTTTAATACATTTGAAGGTTTCCTGAAGAGCACATTGATTAAGACCTAACAAATGAGATTTCCTGATTTTTAGAGAACAATAGAGAGAATGACTACAGAATAAACAATATCTTTCCAGTCCTTCAAGTGGACAATTTCTATTTGTGGATATGATAGACTACACTTCAAGTAATTTCTGAAGAAAATGGAAACAGGTGAAGGGATGCTCACCTAAACTTTTGGGGGAAAATAAACTTAAGATCTCATAATAGAAACTTAGAGCAGCTATCAGTTTTACATTTTATTCAGAAAGTATCACCTTTGGCCATAGAGGGTCTTAAGTGACACCAGGGATAGAAATTAAGCCATCTACACTGTACAAAGTCAGGGGAGGGATTCTTGTGTTATTCACTTTGACCATGCTTGGCTGATGAAATAATGGGATCACAGCATAAGAAAAAGCATAACTTGTCACTATTTCTGACATGCATGAATCCTGGGAAATGTCTTTTTAAACAAACAAAATCGTGTTTTAAAGGCAAAATACAGTTGTGGCCATTTTTAAATGTTCTTTTTATGTGTGTACTGCATTGGCACTTCTGCCCCAGGCACATCACAAACATTATGGCACTTGCTTTGTACCCGTTTTGTAATGTTGGACATGTCACCTCTTTCACAGTCTTCCACTACTTAAATCCAGGAAGGACCCTTAATTTTGCATGCAGACTTTGATTTAAAATATTTAACTCAATTACAGAGAAGTATAGCTATAACCGAAGAGAGTACAAAAATGTGTGCATCTGATCTACAGGCACATATTCACTAAGGGAAGAGTTGCTTAGAAGGACTTTAGTCCATCTATTTACCTCCATCGGTCCTCCTAATTATAGCATACACAGGGATAGGCTCTAAGGTTGTGAAGCCCTTCATCCAAATCCAAGTTGGGAGTATGGACCACACAAATATATTACTGTGGGGCGCCAAGGTATCACAGAATAACTGAGGTTGGAAGTGAGCTCTGAAGATCAACTTGTAGTCCAACCCCCAGCTGCCCCTTTTCACTCGGTTTACTCAGGTACTGTGAATGACTTCACATCTGAGGTGGGATAATAGCATATATAGGTCAGTTGCCATGGAGCAGCTGGCTTTTGATGACAAGTTCTCCCACAACGGTATACATGCCCATACCCAATATGGGTCACTGGTGAGGCTGCAGAAGAAGCACAAGCAATTGTAGCACTTGCAGAACACAGCAGTCATTGAACATAGTAAACAAGGATCTTAAATCCCAAATTTTTAAAGCCATAAGCTCTCAGCATAACATTTTTGTTTTAAACAGAAATAGATGTGTTCTCCATCCTCCCTCAATCCCCAGAAAATCAGCTTGCAGAAACAGGGGAGTGCTGGCTCCTATCTTCCCCTACGCAAGTACACTACCTAGCTATATCTCTAAGATATACACACACATATATAAGTACAAACAGCTAGGTATATATAAAAGTGTATATTAATGTATATGTGAGTATATATAGGGATATATATACCTATATACTTTTAATTTTTTATCTCTCTCTCTCTCAACATACACATTCACACCCCTAGATACACCTTTGATACATATGCATTTCATGAAATACATCCATGATCAGTGTCAAAGACTACAGTGTTTAGAAATGATCAGTCATGGCCAAATTTACACTACCAAATATGAACTAACAGAGTACACTACTATTGCTTTTTTGGTAACTGCAGTTCCAAAAGCTGTAACCATGCATCATGAAACTTCTGCCTAATCTTTGCAGGACCACAAATGAAGAGCCCCAAATCTGTGCATTTCCCACCCACAAAAGTGGTTTTATAGTACTTCACCAAAACCAGACTGAAATTTTATGCTAGCAGCAAGTGGGCAGATTCAGCAAGGGCTAGTCTACCCAGTTATTCTGGAACAACTGTTTTGGATTTACTCCATGTGGAGCTGCCTTTTTTTCTGAAATAAAATGGCATTTTCTAGTTAAACAATTTTTTAATGTATTTTTTTAAATTTTTACTAGACTAATCGGGGAGAAAACACTTGTTCTTAACCATGAATACACATAGTCAACTGTTAATCTGGTTTCAACCTATGATTCCTTTGCTCCTCTCCTCTGCACAAGTTATTTATTGTAGATAAGCCTTGAGACTAGAGAGTTTTGATATATCTACAAACACCACAAACAAGCAATGTATACCA
Organism: Harpia harpyja; assembly: GCF_026419915.1. Lineage (NCBI taxonomy): Eukaryota > Metazoa > Chordata > Aves > Accipitriformes > Accipitridae > Harpia > Harpia harpyja. Next base: position 39,541,924 of record NC_068941.1, read on the forward strand.
GCAGAAAAAGCTCATAAAATTTTGGGGAAGATAAAATGTAAATTGTGACACTAAATAATATATTACATGACAAAAAATATACATATGTGTAGAGTACACACAGAGATTCAGACATATCCTTGGGTATGACAAAAATGCCTTCCCTCAGGTATCTGCTTGCAAGTCTTTTGCTCAAATATGCAGCTTTTGTCTGTAGAAAACTGTGTGTTTTCACAACATTTAAACACTTTTATATGTGAAATGATTTCTTCCAAAAGATGTTCCATACTCATCTGAATATTATCTGCCCACCATAAATTTATAGAACAAACAGACCTATAGGTTTATGTGTTATTAGTTCTCATTTTACTACTGTAGCACAAGAAAAATGCACACAACTGTAAAGGTTTATAGTGTCACTAGCACACAATTTTTTCACAAGTCTTGCAAAACATGGCATTTTTCTTCAACCCCCAGCTCCTAGAGCCAAGATGATTAGAAGAGGATCTAAACCTCTGCTCAAGTCTCTAGGTTTAATAACTGTAAAGAAAAAGCTTGTGAAAACATGGATCGATTGTTCCATACAGACTCAGAAATTGGAAGGCATATGAATTTTCTCCGAACTGCAGGATTTTTCATTAAAATAGTTGAGAACAAGCAGAATTCTGCAACAGGGGCTGGCAAATCCACTTACCAGCAGCAAATTGGAGACTCCCTGGTAAGAGGAGACATAACTCACCTGATCTTGTTAGAATTCAATTTCTACTTATCAGCTCTTTGTTTACAGGCTGATCAAGGCTGATCTCTCAAGAGAGAAAGAAGCAGAGGAAGCAAAAGAAGGAATCTGCAAGCCCATCCAACAGAACATTACTTGGTATCAGAGATGTCCTATAGCAGGAGCTGAGGGGCACTCCATCCTCTCCACAAAATGCACACATGCAAGATCTTGTGCAGTGGTTGCTTCAGGCCAAGGATGCTGGTACCCAGCACCACACTGCAGACCTTCTCAGAGCTGGATTTCTTACATCTGTACCCTGCATCCATGAACCTGGATGATGCCTTGCACAAGAAAAATGAGTGTCTGTATGGCAGGAAGGAATGGGCTGAAGAAACAGCCTCAATCAAACCCAAGAGGCAAGTACATCTCCTATGACTCACAAAGTTTAATGCAAAGGCCTGCTACTGGTATTCTGGATCCAGGGTTGTTTACATCTGGTTTGGAACAACAAAGGCGTTGGAGAGGCATAATACCAAGTATTAAGGACTGGTACTGGGAGCTGTTAAGGACTGAAAACTGGGAATAAACAGAAAAAGGGGCACTAGGAGCCAGAAGACTACAGTGAAATAAAATAAAGTAGGACTATGTGCATGCTAGAAAAGGCCTTTTAATAAATAATTGCTTATTATTTTTTTCCATAGGATCACTGCCTCATCCACAGCGCTGGATGGTCCCGTGCTGGGAAAGAATGGAGATGCATTGTTTGCCGCCTCCCTAGTTCATTTGTTGCAGAAATTTCTACGTTTCTACTTTCTAAGGAATGAGGCAGGGAGGGAAGGCGCAGGAAGGAAAACAATGTAGCTGTGGGGGAACTGCATCCTGTGCTGCCTTCTGGTAGTAATTCCCGCCTCATGCTGAACAAATACCCGAGACCAAGCAGTTCACAGGTAACGCCATGGTATTCTCCGTTTTTCACACAGTTCATACAAAATGTAAATACAAAACACAGCTGCAACAGATCAATGGAATCTACACTTTCAAAATACAAAGCATCCATTTTATTTTACATAAAAATAATTGCTCTGTGCTCCAAAGAGCTCAAAATCTCAGATATTTGCTCTGCTTCGAAGGACATGAACCTTGAGAAAAGGAGCAAAACAAACTGTTTTTTGAGTAACTTCTGTGCAGAGGAGTTGGGTTCCCTTGCACAAAGAGAAGGTTTTATTCAGCCGACACCTGAGTATTTGAGTGTTGGCATGATCTGAGCATGAGTAATGTAGGACAGGAGCAGGATATTATATACCAGCAAAAATCAAGCCTTCAAAACAAAAATCCAACCTCCCATTGCTAACAGCTACCATGTCAACTGGATGCAGTTAACTTTGGAAAGCTGTCAAGAAGTGATGTGCGAAGTCTGCCTTGTAGAGAAGAGTTCTCATCTGAATTGCTAAAACCAATGCTTCCTTATTAGCTCAGATACTTCTGTATTTTAAAAATGGAGGCAACATCAATTTCTCCTGAAACGCTTTTCAAGTGTCCACAACAGCTTTCCAAAGGAAATGAGGGGGCTAAGAGATGGCTTCAACTCAACCTGCAACCATGATACCTTCTAAGCCTGTCTCTTGCCACTAAATACTGGATTAGGTAAACTGTGACTGTTGTAACAAATCAGAAATCCAGCTCCCATGACAAAATAATACAGCTTTAGCTTCCAGTAGCAGACAGGAACCTGTTGTTTTAAAATAGTCAAAAACATTTTTTGAAAATTCACCCACAACTAAGTCTGGAAAAAGACACCCCCAGAGGGGAAAAAAAAAAAATCTGAGGGAAAATAACTGCGGCTGTAAAGCAAATCTCCGGAGCCTGCATACCTTTACGTGGATAGACATGTAAATAGGTGGCTTGGCTTTTTAACAGTGTGAAAGTTCAGTACCATCTGTTAACTTCAATACAATAGCATGTCTTCTAGAAGTCATTACTTCTATAGATTACATAAAGAGCGAACAGTTTGGCAGAGCTCAAGAGGCTGGACACGGTGAAATTTCAGACCCATTGGGAATACACAGGTGCCATGCATTTTGTCTAAGTTCCGTTTTGACAGAGCAAATACTTTGCAAAGCAACCTAAACAGAAGTGATGTAACATGCAAATTTTGTGTTACACACAACACCACATTCTAACAATTCTGTGATTTTTTCAGTCTCCTGTTAAAAAAAAAAAATCAAAGCAGGACTAATTGGCATGAAAAATGACTATTACATTTCAGTTCAGGCATTGCTTTTTAAAGAGCAAATAGGACCATTTTAAAAAAAAAAAACAACAAAAAAAACCAGTTCCTGTGAAATTTTACCCTTGCATAACACTCATTTGCATACACTGTACCGTATAGCTCTGCACTGTATAGCTCAGTACTTGTACACTATTATTTGTGGCCTCATATATGTTCAACAGGCACATAAGCCAATACTTACTCAAAAATCAACCATGACCTAGCTCAATGAAATAGCTGCTTCTCTGAGATACTATTGTTGATTTTTCCTTGGTCATCAAAACAAAATCCCACAAATTACCTAGATCCTTGGTATGCAGGAATGCTTTAGCTGATGTATAAAACTGCTCTTTCTTTTGCACACACTCCTTCATTTTTCACTCCAGAAAAAAACTGCTAGAGTAGCAACCGAAAATGAATTCTCTCTTCAGGCAACAGCTGAAGAGCTTCAGTAATGTGAACGTTTCCACAATGGTCATAGTCTAACTGTGACTTGGAAGGAAGAAGAAAGTTCAGTTTTCACTCCTATTCAGCCTTTGACCTACCTCTCTGCTAAATAAACAGATGGAGCAATGGTTATCAGCACCAGCTGTAACTGTTTTAGCAGCATGGACTCCTGTCCAGTAGGAATCAGACTCTGGGTATCAATACTTTTCAAAAAGGCTGCAAGCAGCACACAGAATGCAGTAAGTCTTTGTTATTTCCAACCCGAGCTGGTTTCAAACCAGCGAGCTACTGTCAGTTTTCCACCCCTTTTATCTGTTCTATGAAGCACAACCTCACAGCAGATGTGGTGTTTGGGAAATCCAGGAACTCCAGATGTTAGCATGCATGTGACACAGAAGAGATCCCCAAGGGAAAAAAAAAAAAAAAGGTAAAGTGCATACAGCAATGAAATATCCTGACTATTCTGCTATTCAGTTCCAGTGCAATGGGTGTTAGATGACAACTGTTGGAAAGTCACATCCCAAAGTACGAAAAAACCACTACCACCACCTGCTATACAGAAAAAATAATCACCCATTCAGTACTGGGACTCAGTTTCCTCACCTACAAAGCTGAATGTTTCCCTTATCAGAGTAGTGCTGAACTCAGAAACATGCAAGGCCAAGGAATGCACAAACTGGACAAACGTGTACACAAGAGTTTGTGGATATGTCTGTACTGCAGAATAAGCATGATGCTGCTGAGAACCTCAGGCCACTCCACAGAGTCTGCACTTCCCAGCCCTAACAGCTGCGTTAAGTCTGTAGCCTTACACTGTGTTAAGTTTGAGGCTTGAAAACTCAAGGGATCTGCAAAAAATAACTATGAAAAGCATCAAGGAATGCAAAAACCAGCTTCCAAAATGGACAAATTCTCAGCTAGTGTAAATCAACATAGGTCAACTGGAGGCAGCTACACCAGCAAAGACTTTCATTTACAAGAATGCTGTGCTGTAGGATGAAAAGTTCACTTAATTTGCAGCACAGCTTAGAATGATTAAACCCCAAGTGATCTTGCACTAGTACAGGACCTGAACGCTTTGCCTTACAAATGAAATACTTAACAGTTATACAGCACACTTGCTACAGAGAATTACTTCACCTTAAACAGTTTATACACATATGGTGGGGAAAAAAAAATACATCTGGTAGACATAATTTTAAAAAAGCTAATTAATATCAATGGCAAGCCATCTTAAAAGGAGTTTTAATAACCAGTGCATTTACCAACAGTTAAACACACAGAAAAATTATCAAAGTGTCCACACTGATTAGCTTTCACTGCAATATGCTTTCTGACCTTTGGGCATACATTTTCAAACTAATTCAGAGGCTGCAATAATACACAAATATTTTCTGCTAGCTTAATATGAATTTTAAAAGCTTTTTTAAATTTTTTTATTCCTATTTTAGAGTGATAAATGTTCTAGATAACCTATCTGCAAGGGCTTATTCCTCTCCATATTGACAGAAATCACAACTCTGTCTTTGACCTTAAATCAATAGTGATGGGGACTCAATTACTCAGTAATGCACTGCTGTATACCACCATGCTTAATTATAACAACACAGTGCACTATTAATACCTAAATACAATCTAATTTGAATGGTAAAGGCTTAAAAAAAGAAAAGGGAAATGAAGGACTCTGGACAATATGTTTAATCGTAAAATATGTGGAGTATTTCATCAGTTCCGACACAACTGAACTAAATAAAGCCCTTGTTCATTTTCCTGTCCTCAAATCATAAAATTAATTGTTTTAAAAACCTAGAAGATTCATAAACTTTCAATCAGTGATAAATGTAAACAAGTGAAAAACTGGCTGGGTTTTCTTTCACATAGTAGGTATCATAGGCATTACAACTGAGAAAACATTTTAAAATGTGCATTAAAAATAGGAATGTTTTCACAATGGAGCTACATTTTTTATAATCACCAACAATATGTCTTTTAATAAAAAGGCAGCGTAAACTGGCCTATCTTCATTGATTTCAGTGGAACTGGGCTGTTCCACCACAGCTCCAGAATAGGCAGAGGTTTATACTATGCTCCAACACACTCCACCAAAAATAAAGAAAACTATAAAGGAACACACTCCCATGCTTTCCTCTCCAAGACTGAGATGTACTGTTACACATGAGAGACGTTTTTAAGAGATGCAGATTAAGAACATTCTGGTACACAGTAAAATAAATAAATAAATAAAAATAACCAACATTTGTAAATCCAACAGTCTAGACAGACCATCATCTTGATGTCTAAAACATTAAAAATCATAGGATCTACTTCTCACTCCGTATGTTCTTCCCTCCTCCAGTTTCAGCCTAATCCTTAATTTAACTCATTCAAACATCCCTGCCAGAGAAAGTCAAAACAAAAATGTCAAATTTAAGAAAACGCAGAAGGTGTTAAGTGCCAGTCTACGTGGCAGGGCATTACGACCTAAGCCGAATACCAACCACCACACCCAGACAATGTTCAAATACAAATAATAACTTTCCTCCCTTAGTTATTTTATTCATCTGCAACAGTACATGATGTTTTTCTTATAAAAGGTCTTAAGACTTCACTTTACATGTACACCAGGGTCTCACATTTAAAAGAAAAGACACACACAAAATCCATGTCCACCGACTGTCGATCTGACACAACTGTCAGCGTCAAGTACAACAGCAGCATTTAATTTTACAGTGAAAAGACATCACGGGTTTTCCCCCCATACACTCTTTTGGTTTATACATCTATGCTTCCCAGTATGGCTAAATTGGCCTTTCTTGAATAACAGAAATATAAAGCAGATATTAACTTACCTTACGCCCATCACTTGCATGGCAATTCACATTTAAAGGAGTCAATAAAGCCATCAGTTTTTCTTCATTACCACTCCTGTAAAAGGAGAGGAGAGTATTACGGAAAGGGGAAAAAAAAAGACAGAGCTCTTTGCAAAACATTTGCTAAGGAGCTGGATATCAAAGTATAGTATACTGAAATTTGTACTCTGCCAGGGAGAACATCAGATGGCTAAAGGGTCTTCCGACCATTTCAAAACCAAGGGTAAATACAGGAAAGAATATTAAATTTGCAGTTAAGTATATTACAAAAGATCATGCAAAACCATCTCTTAATTTCTCTTCTTAACCTCATCTTATATTTCCTTTATCTAATTTTACAGATCCTCTGAAAGCCATTTGCTGAATTAAATGTTTTGAATTAAATACGTTTTCACAGCATATGGCCCATAACGTTTGAAACAACTACATACCAATATCCAGAAATTTTTTAGAAGGGTTAACAGTCTATATAAAACAGTCTTATGCTGTCAGAAGGAAGGATGAAAGCATCTTTGGAATACATGACTGAACTTTACACCTTTTGTATAGGGTTCCTTACGCTCTGTTCTGATAAAGCCTATTTTCAAAATATATCCTAAGGTTGCAGTAAAAACCAAAAGAAAAAAAAATTCCAATATTTAAATTGCCCCTAAAAAGAACAGTCACAAAACGATAAAGAGGATTTAAGCAGCTTAAAGCAAAAACTCAATATTAACCTTATAACCACCATAGTGGGGGATTTCAATTACATAAACAGGCTTTTCCATTTGTACCAGACTGTAAAGTCCGAAGAGATTTATGCTAATGAAGTGGTTTGTTTGCATCACTCCATGGAAAGGCAATGGCAAAACATTACTGTTTTAAAAATCCCTTTTCCTCTCCTGCTTCCACCCCCAAAATATGCTTTATATTCTAAGCAGCACTCACCTAGCAGCTTCCAGGAGTTCGTCCTTCTTGTATTCACCTAAATGATTGCAAAATATCATGCTGTTAGCATTTGGCAGAAGACAGATTAAGAAATGCAGTAGGAAGCAAATACAGAATTAAAACAGAGAAGAGGAGAAAAAAGCCCACACCCCGCTGGGTGATGGAGCTGTGACGTTAGCCAGCTTGTGGAGGCAGCATCACCAGTACCTTGGAGACGGGCAGCAAATTGACGCATCTTCTTGTCCAATCCTCAGATGGAAAGGCTTTCTTTGGACGACCAATGACTGCAAAATCTTGTGTCCAGAAACACAGTCCCGCTGATAACAGCATGTCAGCTGAAGACAATGTCCCCACCCCCTGCCCTATTCAGTATGTCACATTATACTTGGGAAGCATAATAAATTCCGAGACAAAAGCGAGGCAGTGCGGCTTTTTAAAAGCTACAAATTACCCATCTCCAAAGCTCTTACCTGCCTATTTGAATGGTAATCTTAGACTTCACCAAGTTCTTCAGAAGAACAGTGATTATTTAAAAAATTCCAAATATTATATCATCAGCCACTTTCCAAGAAAATACACATTTGAAATAAAAAGCACAGACAAGAGAATGAACTCTCCAAGAGATTTTGTTACGAGACTCTGAGATTAGAGATAACCACAAGTAATGTTAAAGCAACATTTACATTTGAAATTCTGAGTTACAATAGACAACTCAGGAGGGTCGTTGCATCACAGGATTAAAATTAGATGTGATTGTCTTAAAAAGAGCATGGAACAAGATGACCTGTGGAAGTAAGACAGTATTCCACAAAGCTGAATCATGATGACACTGTGCAATACAAAGGTAAGGGAATTTCAATTCAGAAATTAGAAAAATAGCTTTTCAGCATCTTTACGAAGTCACAGAGCAGAGGGTACCCTAAGAGCCAAAAGATGCAGGGCTTAGAAAAACATACCGTATACCACCTGCCAGAGAATTAAAGCTTCTAACCACAACACTAAGAAAAAAGAGGAAGACGAAGCTGTCCTGCAAGAAAGAAAAAAACCTTTGTGCTGCCTCCTATGTGTATTTGTAATAAGACTCCAGTGAAACTCTCATTACAGGCAAGGAAAGCCGTCAGGCCAGGGGAGATGCAGGTAAACTGGAAGGTTCCTCTGGAAACGATACCCTCCAGCAAAGAACTTCTCCAGGCTGTGGGAAGAGGGTTAGAGTCCTCATCCATCGCAAACAGCTTGGTACTCCCCCCACCACAGCTCCTCCAGTTATCAGCAGAGGAGGACAAAAACCACAACAAAACCAGCCCTTTCCAGGGCCTTAAGGGGCCCTCTTTAGTTCAGCATCCTGCCTCCACCCAAGGATAAGGAGGAAGCGGGCGAGTACAGGCAGCCATGCACCTCCCACCCCATCCCCTTGGCTGCAGCTGAGGAATTCTGACAAAGGCAGTATCTCCATCTCACCACACTGGTGAATATTCCTTTCACAAGTGTGTTTAATTGCTTTCTGAAACGTATTCAGCTTTGGGAATTCACAAGAACCTGCAGCAAGGAGCTCCACCACACAACTGCCTCTCAAATGACGGGTCTCTTAATGGAGCGGTTCTGTGTTGCAGAACCCCAGCAACAGAGCAGGTGAGTTCAACACAAAGGTGAAGAACTGAAATTGGCATTTCAAACATAGGCCATGAAGGTTAATTTAGCTTTTGGAAGAATTTATACATATATACAAAACTTGATCATGAAACAAGTGGAGTGACACAAAAATATGATTGCCTTTGTCTTGCTGCCACTCTCCAACTTTATCAGAGGGGGATCCTGCTCACCATAGGCAATTGCCTTTTCAAGCCATGGTACATGTTCTTCTTTTTTTTATTTTAATGAAGATAAAATACTGGGCACAATCCTGAGTGTTTCAAATCAATGGTGAGTGAAAAGCTCTGGCCATCATGTGAGGAGGAAAAAAAAAAAGACACTTTATTACTACTGCCTTACTTGTGCAACAATCTCAAACCGCTGGATTTCCTGCAGGAGGGTTATTGGCCTGTATTATATCAACACTTTAGGGACCTAATCAGATTAAAAGACCTGTTTGCACATTCTGGTTTGGCAGTGCATATAGCAGTTCTAACCAGGCTTTTGAATAGTATTAGGTTAGACAAGTGTAATAACATTTTTCTTTCATGCTCAGCAAGTTGGTACTTTAAAACACAAAAGCCCTTTCCTCAAGTACCTTGATTAGCAAAAGCATTACTGACCAACAGAAATGGCAGGCTGTGGCCTTGATTTAGAAATGTCCTACTGTATGCCTAAGTAAATCAGTTACTTTTATTAAGTGGTACTTCAAAAAAAAAAAAAAAAAAGATATTTACAGATACCACTGAAATTCATACAAGCAATTCTTGAAATTTGTCACAGCTCTCCCACACTGTGATATGGATTAGGAAAATATTATCTTGTAATTGGCTAGCTTTATTACTCTCAAAGGGCCATCATATTTTGCAAAGCAACACCTAAAGTTATACAGACGCTTACAGCACACCATCAGGTTTGCTAAAAAAGGTCAAGTGCACTCCACAGGGCTCTGCTCTCCTGGCTAGGAAGGGGATGAAGGGGAACCCCTTGGCCACTTGAGCAAACGGTGGGATGCCACTGAGCTGAGAGAGGGCTGGCTGATGGCATTTGGGAGAACTGGGTGGCACTGCCCGCAGGACCGGCTGCTGCTGGCACAGGCTGCATTCCCACCAGAGGGCTCTGCCAACACAGCTAAAGCTGCTTGGCTACGAAGCATATCAAAGGCCATCCTGCAGCATTTGGCCACAGCTACCTAATAAAATATTCATTTGCAAAGCATTTGAAAACAAACCATGCGTGCTTGTGGCAAAGACGAATTTCAAGTTCTGAGCTGAAGTACAGGAATACAGACCATCAACCTCACATAATACTTCTGTTCAAAGAATGTCAAACTGTTTGACTTGAACCAAGCTAATAACATCACTTAAAGAGCTCCTTTGGGCAGGTTAGGATTTATAGTTTTGCAAAAGGGCATCTGCAGAACAAAGCACAGGTAACAGCCTGAATTACTCTTCCAAATCTCTTAGCAGTTGCTAGCTTTGAGAGAAAAACATCCTTCCAATCACAATGTCAATACAGAAGATTTTTGGCAGCAATATTTTGGATAGCACAAAGCTTGTCTGCCACAGGTGTGAAAGTTAATATTGTTAGACCTTGCCACAGAAGTCCAAATACAAGGCTGCAAACAATTTTCATCTATTTGCTATACAGCCCTTCCACCATATCTCAGTTCAACCTGTCCTTTCTGTGTTTCATGGTAAGCCCAAACAACACACGGCCACACGACCAGACACATCCTGCCACACTAGGTAGGTGAGAACTTGCCAGGCATGCCTCCCTTCTCCTTACAAGAAAGCCCAGAGTGACAGCCCAGAAAAGCTGCCACTTCTTGGCCCAGCAGCCCACGAGGGGAGCACTGGACTTGCTCACCTTCGCATGCTGGGTAGCCCAGAGACAGTCAGCCTGGGAATTTCTGAAGGCAAGGACAGAAAGGGTGTGAAATGGGGAGCAGGGAGAGCTATACCAAAGCAGTGTCCCTGTTCCTATCTTGTCAGACAAAAGCTGGTAGGTAAGCAGAAACTGCTCAGTGTCCGGTGTTCACTGCATCTAATCAAGTCCATTGCTTACAGCTTGCTCAGCATCCTTTAAACCATGAAGTTCTCTACTTGCTCCCAGATCACACCACTGCTGCTCCATTTATGGTGGAACTAGGAGGTCACCACTGGTAACCACAGACAATCAGTGTTTCAAAACACAGCCACCACCAGGCAGCTAACTAGTCCTATCTCTGTCCCCTCCCAGGAGAAAACCATTTATCTCCAAGACCTCTGATCAGCTGCTGCGAACTACAGTGACCACAGCTCCCCTTGCTATGCAGCCACTGCTGCACCTGGCCTTAGCTGAATTTTGCAGTAGCTGATTAGCAGCAAATGCTTAATAACTATCAGACATCAGCAGCCACTTACACCCAGTGGTTAAGCAGATCAGTAGCTGGAAGCTCAACTGAGATCTCAATGGAAGACAGGAGACTTTGCCTTGCACTGAGACAACATGCTGATGAGCAGCCACTTTGAATCGAACTGCAGCAGATGAAAGTAACTGAAAGGGCAGAGTACTGAACTGGGGACATACACAGACATACGCAGGAACATTGTGTTTGGGAGAATGAAAGAGAGGCGTGCACCAACAGTGACAGGCTGAAATCTTTATGGGCTCCTAATGTGTTCCTTTCATTTATGCTTTCCAGCTTAATGATAAAAACTGCAGCCAGAAAAGCACAACCAGCCTGTTGCAGCTAGTCTCCACGAACCCTGCTCCACCATCAACCTGTTCTTCCTGCTTCACATCTTCAGGGTGCCATCTTCCTATTTTTGTGGTTATTAGTGCCACATGATTGATTATGTGGTGTTACACTGGGTCACACTAAAAATCTAAGTGTGGCATAACTCAATTTTGTTATTAAAGAGTTACAAGGAATAATCAGTCAATCCACTTCTAGCTTTAATTTACTAGATGAATCTGTGAAACATGACCATCATATACGCATGTGAGACAAAAGAAAAATATCCCAAATTCTGGAGAAAACTAACATAATGAATAAATCCTACAGTGTACTTCTACAGACAAATAACCCTGTTTCACTCTCTCCCAGAAGTGTTGAAATTTCATCCGAATACTGCAAGCTGAAAAGCCTATCTGAATGTATGGCATAAACCAACAGTGCTTTTTCAATGCATCTACAGTAAGAAACAAGGTGAATTGCTCCTCTCTCTCTCTTCCCCTACATGTCAGCTAATACAGAAACCAGCCAGAGCCAAAATGTCAACCTGGACAAAGCAGTTTATGTGTTATCATACTATCACGTGTTGGTTTTCCACAGTGAGGACAATTCCCTAAAAATTAATGTCACGCATTAAACCAAGCCATTATTATCCAACAGAATGGCAGAAAATAATGGGGAAAAAAATGGATGAAAGTATTTTCAACCAAACTGAAAAACTAAGGAGGATGAACAAGTTTCATCATATGGAATCAGAGTTACAAATTTAAATCCCCAGACTACTGATAAACAGTGAAAAATTTTACACTAGTCAATGGTACCCTGCTTCTGAGATATGTGACAAAAGGATGTAGGCCTGATAAATGTGCAACCATGGCCACAGGCTGGGGCAAGAAAATTCATTAATATCACAGAATCACAGAATGGTTGAGGTTGAAGGGAACTCTGGAGGTCCTCTTGTCCAACCCTTCTACTCAAGCAGGGCCACCTAGAGCAGCTTGCCCAGGACTGTGTCCAGGCAGCTTTTCAATCTCGCCAAGGATGGAGACTCCACAACCTCTCCAGGCAACCTGGTCGCAGTGCTTGGTCCCACTGCGCTTGACTCATTAACTTTCCAGGTGGCGATCTCTTCAGGACCTCCTGTTTCTTTCTTGGCAGCTGCAGGCCTAGCAGCACTGGAAGTAACGGGTAAAATCTTGCTCCATTAGAAAACATGGCAGCTCTACATTTGACTTTGACCATGTGCAGACTACAGCTTGTTATTGGCTGCCTACCCTGAAAAACCTGAACTACCACTTTTAAAAATACAGGTCCCACGCCAAGATTGACAAGATATTCATGAACAGCCCAGCAGATTTTTTTCAAATAAGTATTCACAATTACCCAGCAACACAGTGGACGTGGGCTCTCTGGCACAGCAGTAGAGACAGTGGGTATCAGAATCTCTCTTTTTTCCTTGTTTAAGTGTTTCTGGTGCCTTTCTAACGAGGTACTCTGCTAGCACAGGAATGCATGGGGCTACTGGGAAAACAGCACCAGAGTCCTGATGCAGCTGGGGGGCTGGGAACTTGTTTTTCCATCAGATTTGTTGCTTCATCCCGCTCAGCCTCTGGCCACCCAAACGGGTCCCTGAGAATAAAGAGCCTAAGCAAGATGGTGCAGAGAGGAGGGAGGGGAAATGGGGACTCCGCATTTGAGTTGGCATTGCTACAAAGCAAGCAATCTATGGACCAGAATCCAGAGTCTAGCAAAGAAATAAAACACTGTAGAGATAAATTAAAATATACCTTTTCTCTGACCCTCCAGGACTTTACAGATCTAGGAGCAAGCAATGAGCACAGATCCACATATGCCAACCTTTTTAATCCACTGTGATCTTTGGAGTAATATTTAAGTATTAAAACAAATATTCAAGTTATAATCAGAGCAGGCAGCTTGTGACAGACTACTAGGGTTGTGGGGTTTGGGTTTTTTTTGGGGGGGGGGAGTGGGGTGTTTGGTTTTTTTTTGTTTTGGGGTTTTTTGGTTTATTTTAAAACATCATTCTTCTAGCAAATTCAAATTTTATTTTCAATGTGGTTGCTTTTGGAAGGGTCCAATCACACCATTAAAATACTTATCAATTCCTTCTTCCCCATTTAACTTTTTTTTTTTTTTTGAAGTAAAGCAACAGGTAAGACTAAAATATTAAGTTAAATCTGAGCAATATATTTTACCATCTAAAAAGCACAAGGTTGTGGGAATAACCTCCCAACACAGCAAAAAAATTTCAACAATAAAAAAAAAGGTATGTTGAAATAATATCCTTTGGGAAAAGGCATTTATAACTAAGAAGTACAAGAAACACATGAGAAGGAAGAGGAACAAAAATAATAATTTCAGACTTCATTATTATACTCCCTTACTTCCCACTTGCTTAGGGTTAATTTCGTTATGCCTCTTACACTTCTCTGCATTTCTCCACTCCACTGTTTCTCACAAGTAAATGGGCTGATTTTATAAGCTAATAGGCTCAACCAGGAACACAGCAAGACCCTAATTTTTAAGCTCTTGTCACAGATGAAAAACACTGAAGCAACTCTACTATATGGAAGAGTGACAGAAAAGCAACTCAGGAGATAATGTCTTCAAGAACAAGTTGCAGACAGGGGGGAATGTTATCAAGGAGGAAAGGTTTGGTACCTTGACTCTGCCTCTTCTGTTGAAGATGAGTCAGGAACTGTGCATGCGGATTCAAATTAGCCATTTGTAATAGAAATTTAAAAACTGAAAATGGCTCAGCTAATAGCGAAGTGTTTTTAGGGACATGTTTTAAAGTGGGGTGGGAATTAAAGAAATAAGCAAACATTACTCACTTTTGGCCACAACTCTACCAAACCACTGAGCTAGCAGCATCCTACCTGGAATAACTTTCAGTTAGGTGGACAGAGCTTGAATCCAGAGCATTCCTGATTTAGTCTTCCAGAAACAGAAAGCTAGATCTTTTCTAAGGCTTGGCAGGAAGCAGCACATTGGGAAATCTGCAGCTTTGTATAGCGCAGATTGGCAAAACCTCTGCTATGGTCTTAAGTGATGGAAGAGGTTCTTGTCTATTAAGCCACCAATTCAAAGCACATATATTACATAAGCACATATAAGATACAGCGGTTATTAAATACCATCTTCATATCTAAGTATAAATTGCGTGTACATTATAGGTTTTGGTCACTAAAAAGGATTAGGTGGTATATCAAAACGGGTCTTCAGTGCATGTGCAATTATAGCACCATTAAGTTTACATTTGGCACCTAACATACTTCTGTTTCTCAAAGGAGCTCTTTTCAGTGGTGCTGACCTACTTGTTAAAAAATGCTATCAGATTTCCTTCACCACACAGTGGAAGGAAGATGAAAAAGTTCCTTTGTCAGAGGGTTTCAAATTTCTTAACTCTTAAATCATAAGATACAAAGATGAAGCTAAGTCAATCACAGCAAACAGGAATTTTCCTGAATGTGCAGGGAAAGACACAACACATCACACTGCAACATCATAATAATAAAATATAAAAAACCTCAACACAACGAAGCAACAAAAAAACCCCTAAAACCACCCATCGTGGTAATCCATATAATCATCTTACCTTCAACTATGCTACCATACCCTACAATATAATTTCTTCTGAAATAATAAATCTGACAAATTTTCTAGAACTCACTTTCTTAAGTGTACCTGTACAAGTAGTTTCAATTTATGTTAGTGCATGCTACTCATATAAACACCATGCGCACATTCATTTTTTATTTGTAGTGTAAAAAACCTATTCTTTTCAATACAACTGTTATTTCAGAATGCTATACTTTTCCTGAAGACACACCACCACTCTCCTCTGTCATGTCTTCAGACTGAGATTGGAAGAGGAAAAAGAACTGCAGAATTTCAAAGGACTGGGAAGAAAATCCAAATCTTCTGCAATTCAAAACACACTGGTGAGAGGGAAAAACTGAAGAGGTTGAGGCTCATCTTTTCACCAAAGTTCAATACTCATGAGATCTCTTGTGAAATACACATGAAAAAATAAATTTGATTGGTTTTTTCCAGAGCTGTTGAGCTTTCCCTATCACCCACCCCTTCATGCCTAATGCAAAAGCAACATTCCCATGGCTCTCCCTCTTCCCTTCGTTTCTTGTATTAATTTCAGCTATCAGCAAAACCAAACCTCCACAGTAATTCCCACTACTCCGGCCGTGCTCCATATTAATAACTAATAAACTCTGCTATTACATTTTTCTGGCAACTACTACTTTCTCACTTTTGTAATATGTCTGCATATGTATTTTCTCTCCAGGATTTTCTAGAGGAAGACAAAGGACTACAAAACTCTCTCTGTCAAAGACTTGAGTACAGTAGAGGTGGATCAATAGCCAAGCAGTGTATCCAGAACTGAGCAGGAAAAATAAGCTGCTTTCATATCAGCACATCCTTTCCAAAAGCCAGCTCCCTCCCCTGTCCTTCTAAACAGTCTCCTCAAACAAGGAAATTATTTGATCCCACAGTATATTCTCTAAAGAGAAGCCACAGAAATGCCTGTTTGTAATTGACACAAAGCACGGAAGAAAACTAGCAAGAAAAAAATATATATAACCCTCAGGAAAGCCATACTGTATAAAAGCAAACTCCAAAATTATGCTCCATCATCTAATCCTTCTCTGAAAAGAACTCCAGAGTGAACATGAGCAGACTAAATTTTGCAATCTCTCTGATTTTCCCATTGTAGATAAAACATGCTAGCAAGCTGGGGACACCGTGTCTGAAAACCTATAGGTAGATTCAAAATTGAAGCATTTATTTTAACCAAAAAACCTATACCTTGTTAGATACAGCAAAGATAAATGAATTTTGTACTAACAATTTGTACAGATTTAAAGAAGCGGGGTTTTAAATGTTTGCTAGGAAACTGATGAGACATAAAATATACACGTGCCAAAGTATTTTTTAACCGACTTCAAAAGTTTTTTACTGAACAGTACAATCCTTCCTCTGTACATCTGAAGCTGCCCCATGTATCCGAACCTACTCTACAAGCTTGAGAAATCAGAGGCTGCTACCTCGTAAAAAATGCACATGTATTGCCATGCTTGCCCTGCAGCACATAACCTGGAAGGAACTCAAATACAGTTAAATCACTTCTCTACCTACTAGACAAAAAACACAAAACATTTCCTACACCTGCTGGGCCACAGAATAGTGAGCAGAAGGAAGGAACTACTTCATAAGTGGAGGAAACACAGGGCAAACCCGTTGAACACACAGCAACGAAACCACCTAACTCTATTTTGAAAGGTAAAGAAAACAATGCCGCAACATTATCTTCATTACCAAGAGCAGAGATATCATTAAAGGGAAATAAAAGAGTCAACTTATTTTTATGCAACATTTAAGCAAAGTACAGCAAGTAAATCCTTACCAAAAGAATGTCAAAACAGAGGTGACAGATTTTGTTATAATGAACAATTTTGTCATGCTAAACAGGAAACTAATCTGTCAACAGTTCAGTTTAAATATTTTGAACAACATGCATTTCCCCACAACAAAAAAGGTAACAAGATAATCCAACCACCTTTCCACTTTAAAGCCACATAACTCAAATAATTTTGCCTCACTGCTGCGGGCAAATTTTCCCTCCTTGGGGGTTTTTATTTGCCAGTTAAGAGTGAAAAGACAGTTGGAGAATAAGGAAAAGCTTGGTACAGTTTGGGGGTGAGAGGAGACAGCAGCATGACTGGAAACAGGGTATATGGATTGATATGAAAGACTCATGCTAGTACCCCAGAGTAAAGAAGAGCTGTGTTTGACTTGGAACATCCTTCCCCTCCCTTGTCCTTCCCATCAGATCTTATGATGTAGGGAATATATACTTAAAAGCGATGATTTCCTTTGTTTTGTCTCATTTTTAAAAA
This sequence comes from Harpia harpyja, assembly GCF_026419915.1. Classification (NCBI taxonomy): domain Eukaryota; kingdom Metazoa; phylum Chordata; class Aves; order Accipitriformes; family Accipitridae; genus Harpia; species Harpia harpyja. Next base: position 39,559,418 of record NC_068941.1, read on the forward strand.
TTATCTTTAATGCCTTTTCTGAACACACATTTGCACTACCAGTGATCAGTCACAGTAACTCAGATCAAGCTGTGCCTGATCTGAGCAATGGTGTGGTCTCTGGGTACTCACTCAGGCAAAGAGCTGCTCTGTGCCTTACATGTGATTAGGGGTGTGTTGTAAGAGGAAAGAAGTGTGGATTTACAGAAAGTGTTCAGAATCTCAATCTGCAAGCTGTTGTCCTCACTAAAAAATATCTATTAAAACACCAGTTGGGGGAAAATAAATTTGTTATTTACATTCGGGCACTTTTTGTTACTCCTGTTGGAATAACATACCACAAGACTGAAATACAGCAATAACAATATCTAATGCCAATATGCAGGAGGTCTTGCTGTGAAGGGTTATGTTATTTACCAACAATGAAAGAAAAATGATATACTACATACAACTCAAATTTTGCAAACATTTTCAGTCCCTTATATCAACCTCATTGTTTTAAATGCTTTGCTAGTTAAATGCCTCATAGAATAGACTATTTCAGTGGGAAGGGACCTACAACAATCATCCAGTCCAACTGCCTGACCACTTCAGGGCTGCCCAAAAGTTAAAGCATGTAATTAAGGACATTGTCCAAATGCCTCTTAAACACGAACAGGCTTAGGGCATCAACGACCTCTTGAGGAAGCCTGTTCCAGTGTTTGACCACCCTCTCACTAAAGAAATGCTTCCTAATGTCCAGTCTAAGCCTCCCCTGGTGCAGCTTTGAGCCATTGCCACGTGTCCTGTCACCGAATACCAGGGAGAAGAGATCAGCACCTTCCTCTCCACATCCCCTCCTCAGGAAGCTGTAGAGAACAATGAGGTCGCCCCTCAGCCTCCTTTTCTCCAAACTAGACAAACCCAGAGTCGTCAGCTGCTCCTCACAGGTAATAGGATTATGCATATGATTTCATAATAAAAAGTAACTTGTTGCCCTAAATGACAATGTGGTTCACTACAAAGACTGGAAACAGAATAGCACCACAGGAAAAAAGAAGGCTGATAGAAGGAAAGAGATACTAACTCATTAATTAAAGACAAGAGTTTTAGTTCACCAGACTGCTGTCATTATGTTTCATCTCCAAAGGAGAGCATTCATTCTTCAGTTTTTCATTTATGCACAGAAAGTTTCATGTGATGCAATGCAGGGCTGCCTGTTCAAGAGATACCCTACACAAAATGACTCTATGGAAACCAGTCACCAGTTACGTCCAGCTTGACGCTGTTGATACACCATGTGCACTTTATTTCTATTACACTGGAAAACTAAGTACCAGGACTTCACTTTCACAGGTATATCCACGAATAAAGCACCTTCCAAAGCAGATGCTCCCTCTTCATTGTGGGCCGGAAAAGAAATACATGAACTGCATGTAAACCTCAGCATGACAGCTCTGCGGGTTTCTGTGCAGACCTGCAGTGAAAAGTAGTTTAATTATGTTCTCCATGAAGTAGGAAAAAATACTGCTTTCCATTCTCAGTTACTTCCAGCAATTCTCCCTAGATTTAAACACTCTGCTTACCTCAAATAATTCAAAATATAATTGGCCAAAAAGTATTCCTACATTCCTCATTCATTGCTACCATTAATTATCAAATATCCCCAAGAAAATACATTTAAATGATCCTCTTATTAGGTAATAGGATTACCAGCAGCTCCTAAACCAGCCTATTTTGCCAAAGGCTTTATTTCAAAGTTATTCTGAGGAACACTTCATTTTTGACTTCCAAAAAAGTGGTATTTTAAACTTCCATTTGACCTAAATTGAAAGAGGACCATGCAAGAGTTAATGCAGGTTTTCCCTACTGTGTCCTAGGTGTATTAGTTCAGCATGAGCTAACTCAGTATTACCACCCCTTCCAGAGAGCACATCAAGGAGGAATAATACTGTACCTTGCCTACCACCAGCTTAGGACTCCTGCTTATCCGTTTCTGTCAGAGCCCGGTTACTGATACAGGAGATGGTGAGATCTGTTACTGAGAGATCCTGCTTCCTGATGCTGACTCTCCTTTTTTGCCATCCTCTGAGCATACCTCAGCAGAGCAGAGCAAAGACAGGTTATAAAAGAACTGAGTCTGCCTTCAGAGATCTGGACAATGAAAACTGCAGGGAGGAAGAACAAACTCCCAGGAAAGGACAGCTCTCGCTGGATCACACTGTGCCATTAAAACAGTTCTAGCATATATGTCTAGCATAACATGCTTTACTACAATCAAAATGGTTTTGGATTTGGATGAAGGACACAAGGCTGAAAAGGAACAGGCAAGGAAATATTCGAAGGGAGGGAAGTTTCTGGTTTCCCTTTTTCCATTCAACAGTCACACCAGCAGCCTCGACCCCTGGCTGTAGGCTATCTAGGAGTCACTGAACAGTGCAAGACATCAGTCTATCTCTGGGTTTTGTCAAGACAGTTTTTATATTTACCATTTTAGCCCAAATAGAAGACTATGCTTAGAAATGGAAGCCTTCAAGATTCTTGAACATAGAGATTGTGCTTCACAAGAAAATTTCCCTCTAAGAATCAGCGGTGTACTCTAGCAACTTGAACCATACTTGGAAGTACGGTACTTTCGGTTTTTAGGGGGGGGGATTCCTGGCCAGCAGCTAAGAAGCAACGTCTCAGCAAACATACTCCTCTTTTCCTTCCCCCTTTTCTCACCTTCTCCAAGATGCTGCTCGTAAGCTTAGCAAAGACAGAATATCCTATATGGGAAAGTACAGCCAGATATGGTAAGAGCCACAATGCATGTAAGTCGTAAGTTATCTTCCCTCAGACTTGCTAGTGCTCCAGGAAGAAAATGCTCATCTACCATCTTACAGTAGTGCAGACACACAAAAGTGGGCAGACTCATGAGATGGAGCTACATTTTCCCTGCCAGTGATCGGGAACAGGTTTCCCTGTATAGCTCAACATGACTTCAAGAGAAAACAAGATCCGTGAAAGCCAAGATTTACTGGGTAATTAGACCAACAATGTCTAGAACACTGATGGGAGTTCTCATCTAGCTCCCTGAGGATACCAAATCATTTGAAAGGAATCACTTAAAATACCTGTCTTTTAGATTTGCAGGGAAGACCAGCCTGAGTTGCAATGCAAACACAGAAATATTAATTGTCTCCATTCTTAGTCAAGTATTGGATTTAATATATGAATATGCTGCTTTTTTTTTTTTTAATGTCTGTCTTTGTTCTTTCCATCCCTCTATTTTTATCAATCAAGCATATGGCTTTTGGTGTTTTGGTTTGTTTTCATGTAAGAAAAAAAAACAGTTGCCTTTTATCTACTGGAAACTGAACAAGTTGTTCACAAAAGAGTTTTCGCTATGATTGCTAAAACTTAAATAGAATCTGCACACCTCCCTTCAAAGGAAAGGTTATTTTTCTGTGTTCTGTCAGAGAAAAATAAATCTTTCACTTCCAGGGCAGTGGACGACAAGAGACTAACCAGCAAAGCCACACATGAAATAGTGTATCACTGAGAAAATAACATCTCTTCACTCAGGTCTGCTTTGCTCCGTATTTTTAGAATGTATAACAAGAACAAAAACCTTAAGTTTCTCTACAACTGCAAAACGGACACCCTGGTTTTTGGATAGTTCTGTTAACTGGTAGCAGTCTCTCCGCACCAGATTATCTGTTCAATTTCAGCACAGAATTGCCTTTAGCAGGTGAGATTTACCCTGCAGGCAAAGGATAGCTGAAATTTTGACTCCCTGCATTCATTCCTGCAATAGCCTGGCCACAGAAGGAAGTCCTTCCTGAAGAAGGTTAATTCAGACAGACCACACATTGAAGCTAGACTGCCCTTGCCTGGGCTGTTTAACAGTGGTGGTAAATCAAGATGCCAATGCAGCCTAAACCTTGCCTCACACTTGAGGCAGAGTACTAAAGACCCTACCATTCCAGTGAAGTCGGCAGAAGGTGTTCAGGGGAGAGCAGAACACACACCAACCTGCATACAACTTTGGGCATGTCACTGACTGCAAAAGAAAGTAATATTTAGCTACAGGAGTGATGATGCTTAATCCTCTAAGCAGAGTATATTAGAGCAGTAATTATTATTATTATTACTACTACTACTATTACTAAAGTAGCAAGAGTAATATGTCCATCAAGAAATGGCTTTTATAAAAATATTAGTAAAGGCTGGAATCTCTTAAAAAAAAAAAAAAAAAAAAAAGATTCAAATATAGTCAGTTCTTAGCTCTTCGCAGGGGAGGTTCTCAAGGCTCTGCCTTCCTTCCTCCTTCTCCACTGCTGGTAGGAACAGAGCTCCTGAAGCAAAATGCATATTTTACTGAGTCCAGCTCTCTGCACAAATCTGTTCAAAAGCTTTTTCAGAAATGAATAGCCCCACTTCCCTGGATTTGATGCCATCCCATGTTTGGTTTTTGTTACTTCTGCCCCCTCCCATGTTACCTTCCCACAAGCAAAAACAGACTGTGTATAGAAGCTTGGGGGATTCTGCACAGAATCAGTAATTTGTCATGGGAAGCAGCTGCTTTAGGGCTGACAGTGGTAGATGTAAGGATCCAAGAGGTATTCAAAGTACCGATATGCATCATAGGTTTTTTCTGCTGTCTTCACAACAGTCATACTGACAAGATCCTCTACCTACAGTCGTAAGGGGCTTATTCCCCAGAACAGCTGGCAGCCTCATCAGCCACTTACATCATCTGGTTTGGCTTACATCAGACACATAAGCATAGCAAGAGGTGATCATTTCAAAGATGGCAGTCAGATGAAAGTTGCTAGTAATGCTGCAACTCTGCAAGTCTGCTACTTATGTAAGGATAGAGCTACTTCTCTGCCCAAATTGAAAGAATAAACTGGCCAAAATATTCTTGCCATTATACACAATAATGTTCAAACAGACAAGAACATTGTATTTTTAAAAGGCAAGCAAAAACAAATTTGCAGAGCACAGAATGAGGTGGACCATGATGCTCTATTGCCAATAATCAAATGAAGTTATGTGCTGAAAATGCCGCTGAAACAGCAGAAAATACAGGTTTCATTTCAAAACACGAGGGAATGCCCTGAAAAGAGTAAAGTGCTCACTACTTAGGTGACCCAGGGAAAACAGAGGACTACCATTCAAAAATTTGCACCCTACAGAATAGGCAACTATTTAAAAATATGCTTTGATGACATCATTTCAAAATATACACTTGAAAATGCTATAGCATCAGTCCTATTATTTCAATGCAGTGTGCAGTGCAGTACTGGACTGTATATAGCTTCTATTCAAAGAATAGATACCTGACAAAAAAAGAACAGTATCTATGAATAACAGTCTCCTGGAGATATCTTTTGAGTAATTTTTTTGGTTTGTAAATTATTTTAAATGGTCCTTATGTATTGAGACATTTATATTACCAGTCCCCTTCCCTGCACCCTCCAAAGAGCCTCAAATCATTGCTTGTACTCTTTGCAGAGTAAAATTCCATTCTTGTCTTTCCCCAAGACCTGAAAAATGATGCTGTTCTATATAACACTTCGCTCTTCTGCCAACAAGGAAGCCATCAACCACCAGTCAGTTTTTCAGCTGCCCTTGGCTCATTCACCAGCTCTAGACTGGTACCTCACCATCTTAATTTCGCTCTTGAAAGATGCTTCATCTGTGAAGTACTACAGACATTTCATTGCTACAGACAACTAGCTGGAATTCATGGGTAGAAAAAACAAGCTCCTTCGTGAAGAAATAATGTGGTTTTAATGTTTTACTCATTCTTGCCTTGAATGCTAGCTGGAGACAGAACATCCTTCTTCTCCACTTGGCAGCACTGGTTTTCTTCACACCAGCTTTGCCTCAGTTTTTAATCAGGATGGCAATATAGAACATGGATACAAAAGAAAAATAGCAGTAAGTATGTAGAAATGGAAACTGCACAACACCACAAAAGGAAAACAGACTTGAATGTGCTCCTGTCTGTGCACCATCCAAAACCACTGAAGGAGCCAGCACATCATTTTTATTGAAGTACTGGTAAGAAATAGTCATAAATTTACCAAGATGGGTGGCCTTGCCAGTTCAGTGCCTCCTTTTAAGGGGAGATCGATTCAAGCAACTTCAGATACACATGCTTGACCTCAACAGCAAGTAAAGGTCAAAAACAATTCTCAAGAAAAGATGACAGACACAATATGTGACCGCATCAGAAAGGTGAATTACCCTAAACAAATCTTTGATGCAATTACTGATGGTTAAAAGGAAAACACAGGATACCTTATCCATGCAGATACATGGGGAATTACTATTTCAAATAGGTATTAGTACAGGTACTGTAGGAACATTAAAGAACCTGAAGTGAAGACATATCAGGTTATCCTTGAAAGGGAAACCACTGGTCTGAAAGTAGGGGGGCAGCCTACTCTATAGCTTGAATTATTTATTCCCAATACCTTCAGTTCCATGGGAATACCTTCAATTCATGCAGTGGTCTGGCAGGGTTGATCACTACATTAGCCGCAGCAGTGTCAAGGCTGCCATTAGCCTGAATTACAACAGCAAGGTAAAAGAAACTCATTATAAACCCAACCAAACCCCACAAAACTGTGATATGACAAAGGAGAGACAAGTAATCCAGAACGATCAACATCCATATTGTCTGTCCCCATGGGAGGAACCGAACCAGGCCAGACAAGGTTAGGGGATTCTGCTACAGGGGTCACTACTATAACTTTCACTTTTCTTCCAACAGGGCAGCCTGCCAGGAAGCCTTTCACATATAACAATTCTCTATTAGTCCTCACATCTTTTGCATATTTGCACTGAAGAGCCACCTTCTTTTTTCCTTACTGGACTTTCATCATTAATTGCTCAATGTGCTGTAATAGCACTATGCCATTAACTCTGTGACTATTATTTGCACATACTTTAAAAAAAAAAAAAAAGCACGCACCACTCATAATATGCTTTTACAAATTTTGCTGAACATTCAAGCTCAGGTCATGAGACGAGGTATTTTGTATGCTCCACTACTTTGACTCAAGACCACTTACCTGTCTTTACTTCACAGATGCATTTAAGCCTCCCTCGAAATCAGTGGAGAGAGATAGAGGACTGGAAGATCTCTGTACGCTAGGTGTCATTGCTGGCACAGGAACTAATAACAACTGTAAAATGGCCATGAATACTTTTAGGCTGGAAATTATTAAGTTCATAGCTAGCACAGGAATGATTTCCAAACTGGGCTCTGAGCAGATGTTTTGTCCTCAGTATTTTTAACACTTGCATGCTACAGCATAGTCAATTTATTAAGCAGATTACGTCATGATCAGCTGTAACAACACAGGTCTTTGACATGATGATACAGAACGTTCCATGGGGTTCAACCTCTTCTGCTTCAATTTCAAAAATTGTCCTCCATTTCTCTGGTTTTCATCGATCTGATCCTCAAACATACGAAGACCCATTTACTCTGCTCTGGCAGTGTAAAACAATACTGAAGGTCAGATTTGACGATCCTTTAGGCCACCAAAGTAGTAACAAGATGACTTCAAACGAATGAAAAATCAATTGACTCTATATTTACTTACACCTTTTATGTTCAGTCTTGCAAGCTTAATTCAGCTTTTCTCCTTTTCATCTGAACTTTTCAAATTTTGTTTATATTTTTCCACTACTGAGAAGCTGTAGATTATAAAATGCCTATTCTGAGTCCTGAAAATAGCATGGTTAGAACACACTAAAGTATACTTAACTCTTAAGCATGCATGTGAGCAGCCCTACTGACCTTGATATTCTCATGTCTAATGTGCTTTGTTGAACTGCAGCTACAAAGAATGGCTATCACATTTCTTTACCAAAAAAAAAAAAAAAAAAAAAGTCCCTTGCTCTTCAGCTCAAACCTGCACTGGAATGAATTCTGGCCTAATGCCCTGCAGTGTGCTGTCATACTCCACTGCAAACATATACGTATTTCAATAACGTCAGATTATCACTGCTCTCAAGGAAGACAGTACTACCTGCCTATAATACTTCTAGACCTCTTTTTGCATTACCCTATCATCTCTTTCAGAATGCAGAAACCAAGTCTGCGCACTACTTCATTAATCTGTTGTTCAACTCATGCCATTTTGCCTTTTCAACAAGGCTGACTGAGCAGCACAAATCCCAAGTAAAAGACTGCAGCCACATAATCAATTGCTCTACCTGGTGCCATTATCACAGCCAACCCTCCTTCCTAAAATGGTTTACACATACATTGTATAATGGTGGGGCATCACAACAATAATAATAGAGTTATCAAGTTGTAATAGTGCACTTGGCACTCTATAGGAACAATAAGCAACTGTGAGTCCTAAATTATGAAAATCTGGACACTGTTTGCATTGCGTGGAGCGCCAGATCTTCTTCAAGTCAGACAAGCTAGGACAAGCATTTCTTTCAACTTCCACATGATGCAGACTCAATTCTGTCAGGCAGTTTCACTCCAAACCCCTCTAACCTATCCTTGTTTGCCAGGCAGGGAGAGGCGTACTTCAACCCTCTGGTGACCACTGGAGGAGGAGGAAAACAGGGGAAAAAAATAAGGCCTTGTTTCAGACATAGCTTTCTCAAAGTACATAGGTATCCAGAAACATAGAAGGAAGCCGTTCGAGAGAGAAGTATGACAGGCAGCGAAAAGAAACAAAACAGGACAGAGACAGAGCTAGTCCAGGACAAGAGAAAGAAGGGTTACAGGCAGGAATTCTTTTAATATTGAGAGAGACATTAAGAATCCTCCAGTTCCTTGGTGTGCAGCAAACCTTGCTGAACACCATCAGCGTATACACAAACAAAATAAAATATTAAAAATAGTGACTTTGCATCCAAATCCATTCCTTAAGACACACTGGACTGTGCTCATGAAACACTGGCCACCGATTAAGTGCATTGTTATAGGTAAAGTTGTTTTTTCTACCTTCACCAATAGTAAGATTGTGCTCAAGGCAGTCTTTCTCTCACAAGACTGTACCTAAGGAGCAGGACTTTTAAACCACATTGATCTGACAACTATGGTATATGCAAGCATACACTCATTTAGCAATGACAACATCACAAGGTGAACATATTCAGGATCTGGTGACATTCCTCAAAATGTTCACCCCTCTAAACAATAGCAAGATTCATTGCACCTGTATATGTGCTTACCAAACACCTGCAAAGGAGGAGTAAGAGCAATAGCAGTATTGCAACCTGCAGCATACACCTGCGTTTATGCAATACACAAATGACAGCAAATTCATACTGATGCCATTCTTCAGTTTGTTAAAAACGCTTTGATTGCTTCAATAACATAGAATAGCATTAAAAATAGCATGGCAGGATCAAAAGAATTAGGGACAATAAATCAGGCATCAACACAATGAAAAGGAATGTGACTGAAAAAAGCTAATCCTATAAGAAGAAGGTACCTTTGGCCACACATATAAACACCTCTCCTTATTTCTGCCAAAGGCAATGCTAATCCATAAAACTACTGTGAAAGTCTGGGTTAACTCAGTGACCTGGAAGACTTTAACCAGTGGGCTGTAACAAGAAGGGCTGACAAAGCTGCCTCTGGTACTTCTGAACTCTGATATATTTACATAAGCATTTTATTATAGATCTGGAGAGGGCTTTCAAAGTAATCTTCACCATCCTGACTTACTGCAGTTTTGTGCATATACTGTAGCAGTCCTAGAGTTCACCACATGGATGCCTTTCAGAAAATCCACAAAAGGATGCACTCCAGCTGCTAGTGGGTGCTGAGTCCACACGACTGGACCAGACTAGAGTTACCCCGAACGAAAACAAACCAACCAACCCAAAACAACTTTAGAAAATTATTTGGAGTTGCTGACAGGAGAGTCAGCAAAGGCTTCTAAGGCTTTATACTTCCAAAGCAGGGAACTGAACCTGACTGTTGATAAGTCTATTTGACAATATACAAATTCAGTATACTAAAAACCTAACTTGAAAAAACAGCAAATATAAGAGAGGAGGAAATAGAAAGAAGATGAAGAGGAACATGAAGTACAGAAAACAGATTCCAGGCATGTTAATATGAGAAAAATGACCATCTCTACACAAAGGAAGAGCTATCATTTGAAACTTTCTGGCAAAGCAGCAACAAAAGACAGAAAGCGCTCTTCAGTATTTTATATAATCTCACCCTGTAATACAAAAGGAAAGTACAGAAATAGCCACTTTATTAGGAGAGGAGGCAGAAACTAAATTTCACCAGTATATAGAGTGGAGGGATGCTATTGTCTACTCAAGGCCAGCTCTTCTGACATGCCCAAGGCGGCCAACAGTAAAGTATGCTAAGGGACTGTTTCAAAGCTGTCTCCTAGTACTAGGAAACTTATCTTTTATCCCAAATTCTTCCATGGTATACCTCCACTCAGCACATCAAAGTGAGAAGTCTGACAGTATTTAGCTGCCTTTCCCCACCCATTCTGATACGGTTCAACATGCTTCCTGGAGCAACGATTTAGAATAAAGTGATGTTCCCAAATGCTGAAATCAGCATTTGGAAATGAAATGCCTGGGACAAAGGCAGGAGCCTTGGCATTGCAATAGCCTTTGTCAATACCATATTTACAAAGCCTCGTTACTTAAAAATAGAGTTAATGCTTCCCACCCTACCTCTTACTCCCGCTGTACCTTAAATCAAAGTATAAATCCTACGACTTACAGTTCACCGACTGACTTCTACTCTAGACCTGATTCTTTATACCCCAACTAAGATTTGGAGCTATCAACATATTAGGAGCCCCAGTTACTGTCTAGGACAGGAAAAAAAAAAAAAACAAACCAACCCAGAGACCTGGGCCCAGGTTGCCTGTGCAACTTCAATTCTGACATTCTGAGCACGTTCATGTCTTTCAGCCTTCAGATAGTTCTGCAATTTTCCTGCCCCCCACACCTACATGCACTTCCCTAAGACTTTTGAGTTTGGTTTAATTAAAGCAAAGCTACAGGCAAACAGACAAATTTTTAATCATGTGCTTTCCAACGAGCAGTTAACACATGTTTTCCAAAGCAGAGGTATAACAAGAAGTAGCAGTCTTGGATAAGTTCTACTAAATGCTGTGATTGACCAAATGTCATTTGCAACATTTGGTGGTTTTCCTTGATAAGTGGAGAAATCAAGAAATGGCAAAAAAATATATCAGATTAATTTTTTCAAGAGAGAAGCTGCTATCTGATGTCAGGAAAGAAATGCAAAGCAAATGCAACTAAAACCCTGTTTGAGTCTACACAGCACATGAAACTGTAACTTCAAGTTAATTGCTTCCTTCATTTCAACTTAATATCCCTCAGAAAACAGCAATTTTTTAATAATCATCCTTGTTAACTGTTTTATTCCTCAAAGCACTTCACTAAAGATTAATTAACTCCATACACCCTATTTACATTGAATGACTCTGTATTTTGAATAGGTCTTTAACAACTCATGACCATGCTAAGGTGTTTCAGTATCATTTGCTTTCAAAAGTTTGGTAAATACTATTTAGACTGAAAGCTTGTTGGTGTGTACTTGCATGGTTTCCTCAATCTCCCACCATTTCCACACCTGGTAGCATATTCTGGTGCATAACTGGTACCGTAAGGAAGTAAACTGGAACAAATACTTCCATGGCAATGAAGATGCAACTTTCAGCTGTAACCCGATAGTAAGTTCTTTGGAGGTTTTGCAAATGAAAATTTTCAGAAACTTACAGTTCAGTCAAACTGAGGTGGACTTCCATAGGGACAGCTAAAGGCACACCTCTGAACCCAGCACGAACACCTGCCAAATCTGAAGTTCCTGGTCTGACCGTGAATATATTGAAACAAATAAACAGAAATACTTGGTTTCAGACACTGAGAAAACTACTGGCTCTTACTTTGTTGTCACTAAGTTTTTTCTACTTTTTTTTTTTTTTTTTTTTTTAAACTGTAAGGATGATCAAACAGCAGATCGGGCTGCCCAGAGAGGTTGTGGAGTCTCTATCCTTGGAGCTTTTCAAAACCTGACTGGACATGGTCCTGGGCAATCTGCTCCAGATGACCCTGCTTTTAGCAGCTGGGTTGGACTAGACTATCTCCAGAGGTCCCTTCCAACCTGAGAGTTTCTGTGATTCTGCGACACCAAACCAGTTTTTAGATCTCAGGTCTCCAAACTGTAAAGTACAAAAAAGACATAAATCCATTAACTTTGATGGTAGGCTTAAACGAAATGTTAATAAATGAATCTCATACATTTCTGGTTCTCAGGCAGTTTAATTTCTCTGCTAAACCCAAAGGCAAGTGACAACTAAAAAGGAAGAAATGAGATCAAGCAGAATTGTTGAACTAAATCATTTCACTGCTTCTATTTACGCAAACTTGTCTGAACAGACCCATAGTGAATTCTCATTTAAACAGCATGGCCTGACGACACTTCCTTGCTTTAGCTATCAAGTATGGGAAACCAAGACAAGCATTTATGGGGTCAACAATCAGAAAACACAATAAAAATATGGCAGCAACAAGACAGGCTCAAACAGAGAAGACATTTTTCAGAAGCCTTTCAAAAATATAACTTCGTAGATCATGCAGCATGCTGGCATGAATCCGGTACAGCAGCCTCATACTAAATAATGTCTTTTACATGCCCATGTTCGCAGGACCACCTTGGGCAAGAGTTAGCTCACCTAAGTCTGATTAAAAAACTGACTCCAATTGTCTTGTCGCAAGTATTCAAATTGACTGGCTTGTGCACCTGGCCTGCAGCAAGGCTTAAGTATCTACACCAAGGGGACACAAAAAGCCTACCCTGTACAAACCTGGTAGCACCACCCTGGGAGCCGGACCTGGAAAAGAATTCTCTTTCAGCAGTCTTGAGTGTACCTGAGATACTTCAGAAGACAACTTTCTTCTCAGGTCAGGATGGTTTTTGGCTCACTGGTAGCTATATATTAACGGGTCGCACCTCTACTGCAAATATACTGGTCTCTGTCTCCCACAGTCAGGTTTTCTTGCACCAGAAAAAGCCACAGGCGGTTCCCTCTGTGCTTTGTGCATCACAGCATATACCCATTAAGAATGGCTCTATAGAGCCATTTCAAGATCCCTCTCCTACTAATCCTAAAAAACAGGATGGACACGGGAAAGTCACAATAATAGGAAACTAGGTGCTTCCTAGGGATCTCCCATGGAGAAAGAGGGAGTAGAGGGACATTCTAGAAACATACTGGTGAACCTCTAAATGATTATTCTGGCTGTGATGCCAAAATCAAAAAATTATTAGCTGAAGTACTAGCTGTGAAGCCTCTGGAAAATGTTAAAAGACTTATTGGGGCAGGAAGAACGCCAGGAAATAAAACTTCTGGTAAGTAGTCGCACAGCATGACATTTTCCTTACCCATTAAAAGCTATACTTAATATAGTCAGTTTTATTTATATTTGCTCTACATGGAGGAGTAGATGCTTTCTTTAAAGTAGAAAGCATTATCTTAATTAGCGTAAAATTTTGGTTTTAACATTATAGAGGTTTTTGTTTAGATATATATTAACCACCATCACTGCTGCAATGCTAAGTGAAATCTAGGTACATTTTTTAAACACTTACCTGACTGGTAGCTGGCACTGTAAAGCAAAATGCAATAGAAATTACTATGATTCACGACAGTCAGCTATATCAAAATTGACAGCTGCTCTTCATGCACACTAACAAATCACTATTACATTCTGCATTTATGTCATCTTTGAGGAGCAGAAAGATCATGCTACTTATAATGGCACAGACTTTGTCTTTAATTACAGCTAAAACTCTCAAGAAAATCTTATTAATTACTGCAGAAGTGAGATATTTAAATTTTTTAGAGCAGTACATGTTTCTTCCAAGGACAGATACGGCTTGAGAAAATAGTATCATTACTCACATTCAGGAGTAATTCTTCTGAGGGCTCAAATCACAAATATTTGGATAATCTTTCATGTCTAACTTCTGCAGGAACAAAATATTTTCCAGGACAAATAACAATGTAAAATAGAAAATCCAATATCCTCGTTTTAAAAATGTTTCCAAAAAACTACATGTAAAACGTGAAAAGGCAAGTTGCACAGTTTTGAGCCAGGGAAGGTGTATCCATTTTTACACTGTCCCCAATTATTATAAGTTTCAATACAAAGATAGCCACTTGCAAATTCATAGAGTCATAGAATCATAGAATGGTTTGGGTTGGAACGGACCTTAAAGATCATCTAGTTCCAACACCCCTGCCATGGGCAGGGACACCTTCCACTAGACCAGGTTGCTCAAACCCCCATCCAGCCTGGCCTGGAACACTTCCAGGGATGGGGCATCCACAACTTCTCTGGGCAACCTGTTCTAGTGCCTCACCACCCTCACAGTAAAGAATGTCTTCCTTACATCCAGTCTAAATCTACCTTCTTTCAGTTTAAAGCCATTACCCCTTGTCCTATCACTACATGCCCTCGTAAAAAGTCCCTCTCCACCTTTCCTGTAGGTCCCCTTTAGGTACTGGAAGGCTGCTCTAATGTCTCCCCAGAGCCTTCTCTTCTCCAGGCTGAACAACCCCAACTCTCAGCCTGTCTTCACAGGAGGGGTGTTCTATTCCTCTGATCATCTTCGTGGCCCTCCTCTGGACTTGCTCCAACAGGTCCATGTCCTTCTTATGTTGGGGGCCCCAGAGCTGATCACAGTACTCCAGGTGGGGTCTTACGAGAGCAGAATAGAGGGGCAGAATCACCTCCTTTGACCTGCTGGTCATGCTTCTTTTGATGCAGCCCAGGATACGGTTGGCTTTCTGGGCTGCAAACGCACATTGCTGGGTCATGCTGAGCTTCTTGTCAACCAACACCCCCAAGTCCTTCTCCTCAGGGCTGCTCTCAATCCATTCTCCACACAGCCTGTATTTGGGCTTGGGACTGCCCTGACCCATGTGCAGGACCTTGCACTCGGCCTTGTTGAACTTCATGAGGTTTGCATGGGCCCACCTCTCGGGCCTGTCAGGGTCCCTCTGGATGGCATCCCTTCCCTCCAGCGTGTTGACCGCACCACACAGCTTGGTGTCGTCGGCAAACTTGCTGAGGGTGCACTCGATCCCACTATCCATGTCGCTGACAAAGATGTTAAACAGCGCCGGTCCCAATACCGACCCCTGAGGAATGCCACTCGCCACTGCTCTGCATTTGGACATTGAACCGTTGACTGCAACTGAGTGCAACCATCCAGCCAGTTCAAAAAATTTAGGCTGTTTTACAGTGGAAAAAGAAAAGATGGAAACTTTTCTTCACATAAAGATGATTTAAAAAAAAAAGATGACAAATATATTACAGACAAAATTACGCACTGGATAGAAGCAGAATGACTGATATATTTACACCATGGACTCAAGGGGCTTTCTGGTACGGGCAAAGTTAAATAACTGAGGTTAAACTCCAGATGGTCCTATTTCAAAGTAGCCTGATGGCACTGTATATATAATACATGGTACACAGCAGACATCAATCATTACAGCGGAGGCTCATTTTGTGAGCTGAAGTTAACACTGCTTTTTAACAAACTTGAGTCTCAATGTGGCCAAAAAGAGACTTCATCTACCTAGCTTTCAAGCTGTACTGGGTGCAGGTGTCAAGGTTTTGGTAGCAGGAGGTGCTGCTGGGATGGCCTCTCTAAGAAGGGACCAGGGGTTGCCCTGTGCTGGTCACAGCCACTTACAGCTGGCTTCAACAGTCCCACCACTGGCCAAAGCTGAGCAAATCAGTGATGCTGATGGTGCCCCTGTGGTAACACATTTAAGAAAGGGTAAAAAACACTGCACAGCAGCTGTGAGAGAGGAGTGAGAAAATGCAAAAGGAAGAGCCCTGCAGACACCCAGGTCAGAGAAGGAGAGGGAGGAGTTATTCCAGGTGCTGGAGCAGAGATTCCCAGCAGCCCATGGAGGAGACCATAGTGGCACAGATTGTCCCCCTGCAGCCCATGGAGGACCATGCCAGAGCAGATATCCACACTGCAGCCCATGGAGAACCCCACACCGCAGCAAGTGGATGTGCTCTGAAGGACGCTGCAGCCTGTGGAGGGCCCACACAGAAGCAGGTTTTCTGGCAGCTGTGGCCCATGGGGGACCCACGCTGGAGCAGTTCTTGAAGAACTGCAGCCTGTGGGAAGGACCCACATTGGAGAAGTCCATGAAGGACTGTGACCTGTGGGGAGGGAACTCACGCTGAAGCAGTAAACAAGTTACTAAGGGAATGATTAACAGGTCTTGGTCAATCTTTCAGATGTCCAGGAAACCCTGAAACAAACAAAGAACACCAACTCATGGCTTACATGTAAAGTAAGCTGAGGGTACTGCTGGACCAATTTAAGAATTCTTCTTAAAAAGGAGGATGCCCAGTTCTTTCAGCCTCCTTTTAACTTTAGGATTAACAAACATCTCAAGAGTTCACTATCTATAACTCCATGATTAAACAAATGTGAGACTCATTCCTCAAACAAATGGCAATAGAAAGAGAAAAATCTACACGTCCGTTAGCACTGTGTAGGTTTCCCTCAGGTCTACATATTTGCATCTGTTTATTCCCCAAAGGACTCTTGGTTCACCATTTTGACAAACAGCACAGGATATATTAATTTCTGTATGGGTTAATATCATTATTCAAGGCAATACAGACTTTTTTGGATTGGTGAAAAGACGACCAGCTTCCTATGCTCAATGGCTCCTTTCTCTATTTTCAGGACCGTGGAGAACAGTGTTTCTTTCTACCAGAAATAAAGAATAAAGTTACTGGCTTTGTACAAAATGGCATTTTTCTGAAATTTCAAGACAACAGTACTGTCTAGTGATTCTAATTAAACCCACCGCTACTTTGCTGTAAACAATATGCTCATCACAACACATACGTAATAAATCTTAGGCACGCCCTGTATTGTTGTCTTCCAGATTGTCAGGTCTGCCTGCCTTTTCCACATGTCAGCAATGGTCTGTGGAAAGCAAAAGAGGCACCTGATTTTTAGGGGCACCTTATCCAGAAACAAGGTGTATCAAAT
Organism: Harpia harpyja; assembly: GCF_026419915.1. NCBI lineage: Eukaryota > Metazoa > Chordata > Aves > Accipitriformes > Accipitridae > Harpia > Harpia harpyja. The sequence continues at coordinate 39,576,456 of NC_068941.1, forward strand.
AGAAACGTGAAAAGACAGTAAGGAGAAGAAATGCAGGGAATAAGCCTCAGGGTCCTTCTCCCATTTGTAACAAAGTTAAGTCTGTGAAAACAATAAAGGCACTGCAGGGAACTGAGGAAGGTGCAGGGGGAGAGACCTGGTGACATGAACTTTGCTGTCAGTTTGCTGCTTGCATGGAGCTAACTACCCCTGTCTTCCAAGGTCTGGATTTTGCTATTATGATCAAATGCTTGCAACTTTAATTACTATGGGTGTAACTTTTAGTAACTACTGACAAGGACACCTTCGTAGAAACTTGCTTGAAATAACTGTATAAATGATAATTGACCTGAGGTTTTAATAAGGGAAGTTTCAGTCAATCTGTGGAGGTGGACCATTACATCTATGTGTCAATTAAATACCAATGCCATTTTATTTCTAATTCTAAAGACTTTGTTCAGACTTCACATGGATGTCATCGCCCTATGCTCTGTAGAGCCTAGGGCATCCCTCCCACACACCCAAGCTGTCCTAACTCTCTCAGCCACAGCTATATAAATTGCCATTTCCAAATGAATAAGCTTGGGGATATGAAAACAATTTCCCAATTAAGCACTAAAAGGAGACAGTTAAAAACAGGTTGCTCATCGACACAGTCCTCTTCAATGAGCAATACATCTATACATGCATAGAAGCAAGGGAAATCGGAAGGGGAAAGAATTAACTCCAAGTTCACTCTCTCTTTTTGAGGGCATGGAATTGTTTTGTACTCCTTTTCTCTACTTGATAAATGTGAGAGGGTTGATTTGTTTTTATTTTATAAAACAGTTCTTGTCCACTGAGACAGCTTGTATTTCTTACTGCTGATATAGGCCCTAACTCTGCAACTTGCTTCTTGTGATCAGCCCTTAAAGATCAAACTTAGCTGACCTAATCACAGAATTTCTGCTGCCACAAGTCATCTCCCAAATTGTTTCAAAGGACTAATACATGCAGCAATGAAAAATACATGAGTCATGTATGGCCTAATAAGTTCTAAAATTATGGAAACACTTTTATCACCCAAAGCAGCAGGATCTGTGGAGTCTGGAACAAAGCAGCAGAGAAATAAATTTGTTATCCATAAAGAGGGAAGCTGAATCTTAAAACATTTCAGACTAATAAAATATCAGGACACAGCTGCTTTCGTTATAAAAAGGACATTATTAGACTATGGGAATTACAACAGAGGATAAATCCTCTTTTGTCCAAGTTTTGGGCCTGTAAGCAGTTCCAAGGAAAAGTAAAATTACATCAATGTCTATATATCATATATATAACAAGTCTCAGCTACACAGTCTTTAAATTACCACTGAAACCTATTATTTTACTCTGAACAAAAATGTAACTACCTTTGTGGAACAGGAGTAGAAAAAGCATCATGGAAAACAAAGGTTTCTGATACTTACTATTTATGAAAAATAATCAATAGCATAGAACACATACATTCATACTTTACAGTCTACTGTTTCTAATTCTGGTTGTCTAAGTGTTGCAACATAATTGCGTACAATTTATCAACGCATTTCCAAAGCACCAAAAGAGTTTTGCTTAATCTATGTTATAGCTTGCCAGATGCATGAAAATTTTCCATTAATAATGTGGTACCAATTCAAAATTTTGCATCTTCGTGCAAGACTGACAATAGACTTAACTATTACATTAAAATTAGAAACCATTCAATGCCACCAACCAAGTAAAGCACTTAATCATATAGTCCTTTTAAACATAAGAACAGTCCCACTGCACTACAGGGGAAAGTTATAAAACATATGATTAAATGCAACTAAATTAGGTAGAAATCACAAAGAAAAATGTAATTTCGAAAAATCTCTAAAGCACACTGGAAACAAACAGGCTTGTGAGACATGGAAGGCCGAATCTTTGTTGCCAGAGTTTCTCTTTCATGTATGAAAGAAGTAATGATAAAGAAAGACCACAGCTGATGCATTTTCAAAGCTATAGATGACCTCTTGCATCCCAATGAGGTCACGCTTTTTAAAATCACCTCCAAAAGGATTACACAGAGGTTTAGCATAAGTCTTAATATAAAGTTAATTCTTGCTGTATTATAAATTAAACATTGAACCTTCATGACAGTCTGATAAACAGCCATGCACAAACGACAAATTCAATCTAATTTCAGAGAAAACGCCAATAGCCCTGAAAGATTCTCCACATAGTACATCCACAAAAGACTGACAATAGCCCTGATGCGAAGTAAAATCTTTTTTCTCCCCTACCCTCAGAAAAGCAATACAAAACAAAAACAAACAAAAGGCAGCAATTCACCTCATCAGGTGGGCTTTGGATGAACTGTACGTATGGGAAGAAAGAGTCCACCACCTAGAAAAACCAGCTCTAGTCGTGAAATCAGAAGAAAAAATAACTGTTGAACTTTAAGAAGAAAAAGCAACAATGTTCATTCTACAAAAGGGGACCAAAGATAGATGCAGACAGTTAGAAAAAAGGATATTGTTCCGTGTGTCCTTTGTGCGGCGTGCAGAAAAGAGAAATCAACGTAGGAAGATTTCCAAGGCTCATTGTATGCCCTTGAATTATCAGAGGTTCTTGCCAGTGCCACTGTGAAGAACCACACCCCCAAAGTGGAAGACTGCACTGCAGTGACTGCAGGGCTGTGGGAAAAAACTAGAGAGGAAAGAGATCCCGTGTTAATCCCAGGACTAAAGGCATTTCAACTGTGAGGGCCCATTTCTACGGAGAGCACCAAGACAGACATCTTGTAGCCAGGAAGTATGTTGGACAGACACACAGAAAGGGCTGACTCACACAGACACAGGAGGTTTGAAGGACAAGTCCTGGCTTTTCATGCCTGAACACAACAGTTTCATAAATAGCCATCAGGGATAGTGCTCACAAAGTTATGAAAACTCAACCATCACATTAAAGACATGCTCTCTACAGCTCAGAAATTTTAACTTAAATTTTTTAAGAGAAAAAACCCACCCATGTTCCTTTGTCCATGAAGACAATAAAAAAAGAAAATGCAAAATAATGGGTCTGCCTGCTTACTACTCTGATGGGAAATACTGCTTTGACCTGCTTTATTCCTCTATACCCACATATTACGCTTCTCCTAAAATAACTGCATGCAGAAAAAACCCCCCACTTTAAACAAGTAACGTGTTTTATTTTATAAAATCTGGAACAAGGCTTTGTCTGCTCAGAAGATGCAGACTACAGCCACTGGCCTCAAGTCACCCATAGTACCCCAGAGCAGAACAGCACCCCATGAGACCTTCATTGGAATGGCCTCCATCTTCACTCCAGAGATGGTGAACATCATGGCCCTGCTTCAGCAAGCAACATTTAAATGTCTGAATAAACCCCAACTTAATCCCAGATCTTTCCTGGATCACAACTAGAGTGGCTCAGCATCTGGCAGGATTGAACCCTAAGGACATACACAAAAGGAAATTAGCAATTTCAATTTAAATGCTAATACTTATTCTTCCTAGTGAAAATTGAATTATAACGAGTGATCTCTCATCACACAGAGACAGCCTTGATTGTTATTTAATGATCACAACAAATAGAAAGCATGAAATGAAGCTAATAAATCTTCTGTTGAGCCTGAAATTTTCAACAAACAAAAGTACTCAAAGTTTTCAAAAACAGTTCAGCCTGATTTTCCTCATCTTAAACTAAACTTTCCATGTTCTTCAGTCACAGATCCACATACTGGCACCACACAATTAAATTTAAAAACTGCAATGCCCAGCTACTTGAAGAAATTTTTTAGTGCTATCTAAACTATCTAAAATACATCATGTTCTATGAAATTCAAGTTCGTGCATCAGCATTATTCACCACAGGATCTGTTTGCTTTCCAGTGACAAATTAAGAAATAAGACAAACACTATGGAAGCAGTTTTTTCTCCTTTCTTACTCCAGCCTCCTTGGAGAATATAAATACAGTTTGGTTTGTTTGGGTTTTAGTATATCTAAGCTATGTTCTAAGTGAAGATAAGTTGAGGATGATTTTTGTTTGACAATTAAATAATTTTAACAATTAAATAATTAAGTTAATAGTTGCTTAAAAAATAGTCATTGAGACTGCTTCCCCCACTCTGGAAAAGGGAAAGATGAAGCAAACATAAGCTCATAAGACTCCAAATCCTGGGACTTCTGAGTCTTAGCAGTCAACACTTACATTATTTGTGATAGCTTGAATGAATTAGTCACCACTGAAATGGCTACCCAGTTTAGTAGAAACTTACTGGTTTATTCAGAAACTTAGAACAGTAAAACATCCATTCACTGAGAAGCATCCATCTTAGAAGCCTCTTCATGCACCAATGGAAAACAACACTTTTGACAGTAACTTTAACTATGTAAAAACAATACTGTCATTACCTAACACATGAGAATTGCCTCATTTTTGTTGATAATATAAACATACGTGTACATACGCATGAGAATTGAAATGCTCCCCACACACTACACCCCCAGTATAAAACAACACAAACTTTCTCCAGAATAAAAAAGCATGTGTAAAATACAACAGAAGCAATGCTGTTCTGTTGCAATCTTATATGCAGTATATTCTTTAAGTAGAGATATATGCACCAATCCTCCACATTCAGACTCCAGATGGTGCTACAGTCAACTGTAGAGGGACATCTGGTGTATTTCTAGAAAGAAAACTGAGTCTCTTACAGGTTCAACCTATTCTTTGCAGCCAGTCCAATAAGCAAGAGGTTGCAGGTATTTTGCTTTAGATTACCTTCCTCCCCTTCCCTTCACAATTTACTGCCCCTTCAACAGAACAAGTCGGGTGGATGGCCTCAGCGTTTGGATACCAGGCTTGTGTCAAGGCACTGAAGACGCACCACATCAAACCTGTGGCACTTGGCCTGTCAATACAGGCCAGTTGAAGTGATGGTGTAAGTTACGTGATACTAAGTATAAGCTTTTTATATCTCCTCATTCATCTCTGGAAAGATTTGTACAGCACAACAAAGAACTAACCCATGGCCACACGAAATGTAAACTGCATCTGAGCCTGCTGAATCAGATCACCTCATCAAGTAAGTCAGGTCAATTCCATTTCCATTACATATTTCTACAATTATAAAAGTCCCCTATACCCTGAAATTCATTTCAAAAGACTTCAAGGTAGGTGGTCTAAGCTCAGAAGCACATGAAAGCAAAACAAGCTGCATCCAAGAAATATTACTCTTTTCAATATACTAATTGTAGACAGAGCTGGTAGCAATTCTGATAGCTACTAGGCAACTAAAGGTTATTTAACTATGATTTAAAGACTAGTTTCCATTGTAATTCTGCCAACTTTGAATCCTTCAGGCTGAAATTCTTCTTGCCTATCTCAATCTAATTTTTAAAACTATCCTAAAAAGAGTTGCACCACATCTACAAGACAAAGAGTGTTCGTGCTGTCCACAAAACTCATACATAATGCTTTGTGTATTTGAACAGAATACAGAACCTCTTCTAACCTCTTTGAGAAGAAACTTTAACATCTAGGTATTTCAGAGCAGAGACTTGAAACGTGACAGAACACTTGGGTCATCCAAAGTTAGAAGAAATGCCTAGTATGGCCAATCTGAAAAATCCAAGCTCATCTGTCTAAACTGTAGGTTGCTGAAGACTGCAGCTTGGATTACAGAGATAGGTGAAAAGTGAGAAGACACCTAGGCAAATGAGGGACAGGAGTAAAGGAGAATGCTGGGCAAAGTCTGAAAACGGTGATGCTAGAGGGGTCTGTCTATATTAAAACACATTCCCCTCCAATATCTGGTTGACTTCCCATGCACACTAAACTCAACTTGCATGTATGTGCATTCTGCTTTGATCATAACACACTTTCCCTCTCACAGGATCCCTCTGCATTCAGTATATGAATAAGGACAGCACAAACAAACTAAATCTTATCTGCAGGACACCTGCTTTATTTACTGCATAAATGGGAAAGCACGTAGGAACTGTTGGAAGCAGCAAATGCTGCAGAGTCCAGTGCACATCCCTGTTCAGTTTATGATCGGGCATCCTAGGGTGAAATGCGATATCTGAGACAAACACATGTGTTGTGCTTCAAATCCTGCTATGAGAATGGCAGCATCAGCAAAAGGGCAAGACAAAACTTGATGCATGGAAGTTTCAAAGAACTGCAAATAAATCCACAGACGACTTTCACAACCTTAAGTATATAATATAAAATATATAATTTTCAAACATTGTTAAAAATGGATTTCCTACTACATGAGAACAATCACTATCTCAAATCTTAGGTTAATGAAGCCACAGGGACTTGAGAACTACCACAATGGTTTTCAAAGAAATAAAAGTTACACAAGCAATAGGTGAAGACATTTTTAAATAAATTTGTACAAATATTCTTTTAGTCATTTAATGCCTCATAATGAAACAATGGAAGCAAAAAGCGATTTTATTTCTCCTTTCTAGACATTGCTCTAAAAACACTTGAACATTTACATTAACAAAATATAACTCAGGAACCCAAGTCCCTTTAAATTTCAGGAGTATTAACTACTTTTTTAAAGTCTTATCCTTGAACTTAAATCACATCTAGCGCATATGTAGTAAAATTAAAGGGGAAAAATGCTTCTGACCCAGCCAGGTGCCCTGCGCCGTAGAAAACTCGGGATGCGCCCCGTGCCCGTTACTCGGCAAGGCGGGAGCACTTCTCAGCTGGCAAAAGCAAGCCAGCTCTCATGAGAACAGAACTGGTGCAGCCACTGTGTACAGAAAGAGTGCCCAACACAGCCACAGCACTCAGTAGCAATGTGAAGGAACCAAGAGCTTTTGTAAGGACTTACGTTCAGCTCTTTTTCACTTTGAAAGAACTGGAAGAAACCTTCCCCTAAGCTGACATATCCCTACCAATCAGAACAATTTATGGATTTACTTTTAGCAATATTACTAAATTTGGTATACACACATAGCAAATCTTCCTTAAATGCATACTTTCAAGTTTGACCAAGCTTCTTACTAGAAGGCCTCAGCTGAGTAAGGGCTTGCAAGCAGGGCATCAGAACCATGCTGCTTACTGAGATTATTCTAGTATGACCTTTCAAGCCACATGCACCTGGCTAGGTTAGTCATTTTAAAAGAAACAAATAATTTAAAATAAAATAATTCCAAAATTTGCATTCTTCCTCAAACTCCAAAACAGCTCCTGTGGAAATGAAGTAAGGAAAAATAAGAAGTGACTGGCATAAAAGAGGGAGGTTGGAAAGCTACAACAATTAATAATCCAAAACATAACACAATCTCTACATGGTATTAAAATTCTTTTGAAATCTGGGCATTTATTTAACACTCTCAAAGGAGTTATTTTGCTAGCTCAAGAAAACAAGAATAGAAGTCATACCGGAAACTGTCTGGGAACATGTAGGTGAGGGGAGGAAGAGAAGAATGGGATATAGAGCCAGGATGCTAGCCGGACAGAGGAGCTGAAGTGGTCGTGGATTCTGGATGAAGAATTTAGAAGACAACCAGGATTAGGAGGCAGGAAAAACAAACAAACAAAAAACCACAAAACCAAATAAACCACACACAACAAAAAACCAAACCTAGAGGCCTAATAAGAGGCAGGGTGAAGGATGGAGATCTCAAGTAAGGGGTGTACATATGCACGCATGTGAATGTGTTGGCAGGAAGTGGGGACCAAGATAAGAAGCTTAAGAAGGACAAGCCAGGGTCCTGGAACTGGGACCAGAAGTTGGATAGCATTGGGTATGAGCTGGTATCACCAAGTTTAGAAAGAATGGGGAAAACAGCCTATTACTTCTACCACACACTACCTTTTATAACAGTGCTTCCTTGCCTGGGAGGCAGTGAAGTAACACATGAGCCACTTCAAACTTACGCGCTTTATAGCAGGATGCAATGAACCTTTACTCAGTTGCTAACAGAGATGAACTAGAATAGCAAAAAACAAACCACTGTTCTTCAGCATGTTAGAATGACGCTCCAGACCATGTGGAAATACTGGTCAGAATCAAGAAAAAAAATCCTGTTTCAAAGGAAATATTTAGCTGCCTTATCCACAGATGCAACATTTTTTTTCCTGTCTTGCACCACTCACTCTTGCTCTCAACTTTTGCAGCAAATGAAGCAGAAGCCATACAGACAACACTACTTCACTGTGCAGTCCTGATTCCTCCCCAGTGCACAGTCATCTGTCCTGTTGAATGAGGCAGTGGGGAACAGTAAGCAGTCTCATAAGCAGAGTCTGTGTCCTAATATATGCATAAAAAGGTAAAATTAAGATTGTCTGCCTCTCCCACTTCCTAATCAGTATATTTTCCTTATGCAACATTGACACTCTTTCAGATTCACCTGTTCAGCCTGGAAAAAATTGTCTTAAATGTTTTGTCCACACATTCACAGACTCTACAGATTTCACAGTTGAGTGGCTCATCGCTTTCAAAATTTAAACGTGGCTTCACTTTCAGAAGAAAACAGTCCAAGTATGAAAGACTGCTCTTGAAGTTACAGTACAAGAGATAAAAGCAATGGGAGCTTTTGTTTGTAGCAATTATCTAGCTAGCTAAAAATTTTTTTCAAGAAAGTTCTATGATTGCTTACAGACTAGATTACATATTAGAATCAAAGACAGTATACAAAAACTACATTAAAATAGTTACAACTGCAGCATGGCTATCCTACTTACAAACAGAACAAAACAAATGAGTTACATAACATTCTGCACCCACTCATTTCTTACCACTGCACCCTGGCTTACTATTGCATGCAGTATACAGTGTGAAAAGGCCATTTTGGTACAACAATGCAGAAAAGTTATCCATGGATACTGGAAAAGTGTAGTACAGATCAAAGTAGTATTTGGTGTCAGGACTGGCAGAAATTGCTATTAATAGCCAGGAGTGTACAACATAGACTATGCTAAAACCACCAACAAACAAATCCTAACCTTAACAACAAACAAAATTATCTAATCCACATTTAGAGAAAAAATTTCAGTAAAGGATAAGATTGGTCAGTGCTCAAGGCAAGGAAACAAAAAGATGAGTGCTCTGATGCACTATGGAAATAGAAATGCTTGTTGCACATTTCTGCTGTTATTTTTCCTAGGGCAGCACGGAAAATACATTTTGGGTTCTTTACTTAGAAGGTTTAGAGATCTTATTTGTTATCCTGTCCATTTGGATAACAACAAATCTTAGGAAGAAAAGCTTCTTTTGAGTTTGATGTTGTTAAATTTCAGTGTGTAGTATAGGCTAAATAAATTTGTGTACATCACATTTCTGAAAGCTTTCAAAGCATCCAAAACTCTATACAATAGCAGAGCTGAGAATCAGAGAGCTGAAAGACTGCACTGAGGTGCTTCGTGAAAGCTTTGAAAAGATAATTTTTTCCTTTGACAAGTTAAGAGTTTGATTGAATTCAAAGAGCTCTTACTAAATAGTCCTAAGTGGATATCATGGTAAAAAGTAAAGCTGAAAGAGTGAAAAACCTGGCAAAGGGGATGGTGTAAATCAAACCACACTTTTCATAAAAGCACCAATCCTGAATCCCACAGTGCCCCTTCTTATCTGACTGCCCGCACAACAGACTACAGACTTTTAACTCCTTGCCTAAATATAGGATACGAACAAGAAGGAAAAGTCATCTGATCTAGCTAGACAGCCACATTCCAAAGAAGCCAGTTCAAGACACACAACTAAGTTTAAACAAAAGATGAGGATGATAGCGCTTGTCTCTAAAATGGGGAGCAGGGAGAAAGAGAAGAGAAGCTCTCATTATCTTAAAACTAAACCCTATGAAACAAGAGCATCCAGAGCTAAAGTTACACTAGGAAGAAATCCAAGCACATTAAGGCATGGAAATGGACAACTGAGGCAGCAAAACATACAGACTGGCTCACGTAAATCCTTGCACAAGTCCTTCAGTAAGAGATTAAAGAAATTACGTAGTCATGGAATCAAAACCAAAGTACTTCCAAGGATCAGACACTTAAAAGCAGGAGTAACTTGTTTCCTTTATGATAAAACACACTGGAACTTGTGTTAAAATAATCCACCACATTGAAGGAAACATTTAAATTATTCAATTACCAGAAAAAAATGAAGAAATTAGAAGGACCCAAGACAAACAGAGAACGGGCAATAAAATGGGTAGACCAAAGGAGTACTGACAAATTAAAACAATAAACACTCCATGCATAATATAAGTCATCTGGAATTATACTGGAATCTAAGCCACAAACTTCAGAATTCAGAATTCCTTTAGAGGCTCCCATAATACATTTAGCTCTTCTGCAATCACAGAGGTAATAAAAACCAAACTTAGCCTGAATAAAACCTGGAATAAAAAAAAGCCATGAAAGCTATTAAATCATCACTACAGAAGTCAACTGGATGTTATACCAGAGCACAGTGCTCAAATCAAGATATGCTATCTTGAAATAATAACGCAGTGCTGGGAAGCAGAAAGAGAATTGGTGATAGCGGCAGTGCCACCAAAGTGCAACTTCATTTTCATTGAAGTGGAACTTTGTATGTAGACAGTCTAAAGAACAAGGACTGCTGCTCTTGAAGAGGAAACAGCAGAAGTACACACAAAGTATGGCATGGCATCTAGAAGACAGACAGGACTGTTTCTTCCTCTTTCCTCTCATTGTGAAAACAAAGAAATGAGAAATAAAACTGAAATGTGACCATGTCAGAACTGAGAAAGGAAGGCATTTCACTCCTGGCCAGCCAAGTAACCTGTGCACTTCCTTCAAAGAGGAAAATGGGAACTAGACCACACACTAAATGAGATTTTTTTTTTTTTTAATTATATGTTTACAAAAATAACAAGATAGTCACAGTTATAATATTCTCTAAAAACAGAATACAAGATTTACATATCCATATAGTTAAGAGCTTCTAGATGAGGGCCATCCAAAATGGTAGACTTTACGTGGCACAAGTACATTTCGCCCACATCTTTCCAAAGACTGGAAGAGTAATGCCCCAGGATTCCCGGAGGAAAGCTGATACTCCTTATAATCCTCCAGAAAGTAGATGTAAAGTATCACCACGGACTCCAAATGTAAAAGTATCACATGACATCCATACCAGTGAACTAGAACAGATGGCTTGTTTCCTCCTGAGAAGGCCTTGGCAAAAATGAGTAGAGTAGACCTACCTGAATGCTAAACAAATAGCAATCACAAAAACATACATTCAAAGCACAAACAAGTGCTGGAAAAGGCCATTCAGACCTCTCGCTTCGAGACATACGCCAACAGCCTATGTGAAATAAGGTGAAAGTTTTCTGCAAGGCAAGTATATATTACTCAACTGCTGGGTTTCTTGTACTTTTCTCTAAAGCAGCAGACCCCAAGTGTCACCATCAGAAAGGACAATGACCCAGATAAACGGATGGCCCAAACCATTCTAGCAGCACCTGCCCTCCTGACCATTAAAGCACTTTTCCTTTTGCATTGATGTTTATTATACTGTTTCTTAAAGACAGAAGCTACAGCTTGTCCAAATGATCTAATTTCAGAGCACACTATTAGAATTAGATCAGTAAAAGGAAAGGGAAAGGAGGTTGGCACCTCCCAAAATGAAGTGCTAGTGTCTATCCAGAATGCCTTCAAAATCCTAAGAGTACCTGAAAGGAAATACCATCAACCCAGAAGGAAAGAGTCTGGGATATGAGATGGTCAAGCTGTAAAGGTGCCACAGTAAAAATAAAACTATCCCAAACTAAAAGAGTTTCTTCTCTTCCTGCTAATTTTAAAATGGATGAGTTGTACCTAGGATCCATTTTTCATTCTTTAAAGTTCAGTAAACTTTTTGTAGTGAAATACCAGATTTCTCCCTTCCTTGGAGGCAAATTATGCATAGATGGCAGTTCCCTTTAAAAAAATTTGTGCAAATATATTTCAATAAATGGACTATGCTCCCCACTTAAATTAAAAAGTTGATATGACAAATAGATGAAAACATGAATCCTCATTAACGCCTCTGGTAACCTTAGCCTAGCTGTACTTTCACTCATCAAGCTGTCCTTCACATCCAAAAAAACATAAGTGAGAAATGCTCAATAGGGTCTAAGCACTTTGTTTGTAAAAGACATTATTTCCATAGTAAGTAGGAAGATCAGAGTCCTGTTTAACTTTGAAAATCTATTCTATTAACAGACATTATTTCGTACCCAAGAAATCTTCCTTTAATCTGTAGATGCAGCAGTTCCAACTTTTTTCATTTTGAGCTGTTTCAAGGGAGTAACTCTTGAAACCAGCCAAAACCAACTCTGCAAAACAGTGGCATGGAACAGTCAAGAACATATTATCCAATCAAAGTGCCTTCAGGTCCTGCTAACAGCTTTGGAAACTGCTCAAGTACAAAGAACGACCATTCACGTAGAGAAAGCATTTCCAAATAGCAGATAACATGGGGAAGTGGCAAAAAAGCATCACTGTGTAAAAATCAAAATAAATCATTCACATAAATCATTCACAATATTGTTGGCTGTTCATATACTGTACAGAAAAGATATAAAAGGATATTAATGTTTAAAGAGGCAATAAGCAGGGTAAGAGAATAATGAAGACTAATATGACTTGTAGTGCAAAAGCTCCCAAAGGCCCTGTTCTGGATGGGAGTCCCACAGTGCTATGTATGGCAGCAAAGATGAGTCCCCATCTCAGAAACCACACACCCCAAAGGCAATTAAACTAAAATAAAATTAACTAGGATATTAATCTGATATGTGCAACAGCTCTGGTTTTCAAATGCGATATGTTTTTGGAGTCTGTACTACCACTTCAGCCTAGAGAAGAGGAGGATTACAATCCTTTTCTGACAACCTGATTCAGAAACAGTAAGGGATGCTGAGGAAGAAGAAACAAAAAATAGTCACCCTCTCAATCATGAAGTGCTTGGCTCACACAAATGCTGCTTATCCTGCAGAAGTGGAAAAAAGACTGCTTTCCCGTTTAAGCAGTAAAAAGCAGATAACCCAATTATACAGCTTTTTTTTTGCCCCCCCCCCCCTTTTTTTTTAAAGAAGCTGGAATTGGGTGTTTAATTTCTATAGAATTCACTTTAATCTACGAAGAAATTTTCAAAGTCCGTTTCCATCAAAATATTAGCCTTTCATTTGCATTATGTATCCTTTATAAAACACACATTTTAAGAGAACGTTGCAAGAAAATGGCTGGAAGTCATCCCAGAAACCACTGCCTTATATATCCTTTCTGTAATTCAGGAGAAAAAGATACTATACATTATTGTAGACTGGGAGACAGAAAAGAACAAATCATTGTGGATTCAGCATTTGCTGCCAGAACACCAGAAATGCTTTTTACGCAGCAGGAATGTTCCTTTTAAAACACATACAGAACTCTTTGACAAATTGAAAAGATTTAATCAATTACCAACAAGTTTTCTGTTCACTTTTGCTAAGTCAAAGGTGGAAGTCAAAGAGAGACGATAATCATAGTTCATTCAAAAAGTGATTAACATCAATGCATGAACTTATGCAAATACTTGCTCAAAAAAGTAGTAAGAGGAACCTTGTTCTCCAACAATCAATACAGCAGCAATGTGCACAAGTCTATTATATTCATAGACTGGTAGAAAAAGGAACCCAAAATAATGTCATGAGAACAGCCTTGACATGCATGCTGTTTAAAGATGCAAATACAGTAACAATTACAGATTGTGCTTTCAGGATCACTCCACTTTCTAAAGCTCTAAATATGAGCATTTCTAAAATCCCACCATTCAACATTAAATAGTGAAAATTAAGTTAATACATCCTACTCATCCTTAATCCAGTAATACCTTTAAGTTCTGATGCACCTAATTGCAAAGCATTGCTGTAGCTAAAGATTATCCCAAGCCAGATAGATCCTAAGAAATCCCTTAAGCCCCCTTCTTCCAGAGGGATGAAGCAAGACCTGAAGGTAACAACATATAGAAAATGCATGAGAAAGTAGCAGCCTAATAGAGATACTAGAAAGCAGGGCAGCATCCAGAAAAATTAAGCCCTTAATAGAAAGCTTCCATTTAAATGGCATCCAGTGTCAGCTTTTTCAGTTATTGTGCATCATACAGCAGCTACAGCCAGATTCAAACCCTCTTTACACAGCTTAGAGCTCAGGTGCACAGCATAGAGAGCGCCCAGTGTAGCCAAGAGCCACCTTGAGGACAAAGCTGATAAAACCAAAAGCTGATTTTCTTGCTAAGAAGAATAAACACATACAAAAATTATGTCTTTTTATGAACGATAAAAGACCTAAATAGAAGCAGAAGTGGCTCTGTGCATGTGTGTTTATATGCACAACCTTGTAACATCCATTGGTGGCAGAAGCTTGCAGTTACTGGATGCTCACGTGCGAGGCATCAGACATGAGGCCAGGGACACAGGGCGCTTGCTGCACTCGACAGGACATTCTCAGACGGCTGCTTCTAATCCTTCTACACTTGTTTGCTGTGACACATGGCCCTCTCCATTGCCTAAAGCACAAGGTGGCGATCTAGTGCCCAGAGAACTCAGTGGAGCAGACATGAAGTCACCATCACAGACCTTTCTAAGTCTTCTACTATCCTCTGAAGTTGATCTTTGAGCATAGCCTGAAGACCAGCTCGGAGCCTGGAACCCCGAAACTGTATCAAGTTCCCCACAACTAATGCCAAATATCCAGTAACACCTTTGAGGTACCTTGACTCCCTGGTGCCCTTTCTATCCTCAGCATCTGTACAACTGTAGCCATTAACAGTCGAAAGCCAGATTAACCTGCTTAGCACAGCTAACATTAGTGTTAACACTGTAGGAACGTGTTTAAATTTGACACTGAGTAATTAAACTAAATCGTATGTATTTAAAGTGCACCGTTCCAAAGGCATTCTCAAATCACTGCAGAGCTGTAGATAATTATGTATAGCAGTCAGCACACTGGAAAAAGATGAGGAAATGTTCCTGACAAAGTGAAGGGAGCTGGTGGTGTGCTCTGAACATAATCTGAAGAATGAATACGGGTGTTGCATAGCACATAACCTATAAATTAAGCTGTCAATAAAAAGAGAGAGAGAATAGGGGATATAAAGGCAAAAGAAGAAAAATAGCTATTTCTTCAAATGAAGCGCAGCTGCTGAACCCCCTTCTGTAAATCTAATTGTACATATTTTAAAATCCAAGATTACTTTGTTCTAAACATTATTTCCTAGATGTCAAAATCAGCACAGAGGACCATGTATTTCTTGATACAGATTTGACAGGCTATTATATTACACTTTTAATGCTTACTGGTATGCCATAACAGTTAATTTATTAAAAAAACCCCAAAGCTGTGTAAAAACAAAGTTCTATCTATATTTTCATGAAACATACTATTTGGCAGCTAACAGTCCCTAAAAAGGAAAAAAACTGGTGGGTGAGAAAGAGTTCTACCTAAAATGACTAATGAGGAAGAGGAAGGAAAAGGTAGCATGTGAATCTGCAGCAAAATATAATGTAACTATTGATCTCCGCAATCGGTAGCAGGTAGTCTTTCAGATCACAGGTACTTTTACAGTTATACAAACGTCCTTGCTGGCTCAACAGTGAAGGTCTTAAAACAATTGACCTGATTTGTTTTCTTCATTTTTTTGCAGGGGTTGGGGGGTCCTATTCAATCTGTATATTGGGTAGCAATTAAAAAGAAAAAAAACCACAGAAACACAGTGAATAATGAATGATGTTATAACAGAAAATTACAGCATTGGCATAAGTAGAATAAGCAAACCTATAGCAGCACAGCAGAATAACGAGTTACATCAATATGAAATCTGGTAAAAGACAGTTTTAAAATGCTCTTACACAACAGAAAAACCAAAAAGGCAGAAGGGTCTTATGATGCTGAACTTATACACACAAAATGAACTACAGGTAACACTGCTAAGAGATGCAGGCATCTTACCTGTGAGTACAGCTTTTGCTGAAGGATCTGCCAGATCCAGCGCAGATTTCCCGTCGGTGTTACGAATGTTTGGATCAGCTCCGTGCTGCAGCAGCACTGTGCAGGGAAAGCAGAAACAGTATCTTACCTCAGGTATACACAGATCATTTACTGTTAAGTGTCTCCTCGGCATGATGTAGGCATAAAAACACATTGCACAATTTTCTTTATTTTTCCTTCTGGGTTTTTTTTCCTCCTCTCTCTCTTTTTTTTTTTTTTTTTTTTTTTTGTGTTAAGCACTGCAGCAAAGGATCTTCCTCAGAGTAAGGCTAAGTTGGCAAGTTAAGATATAGTAAGATCACATGACTTTGCATGATAAACATGAACCCCGAATCTCTTGCAATACTCAGTTTTGGGTTCCTCCTGACAGCTAGCTGGGAAGCTGTGCATTCACTGACTCACACTGGGAAATCTGCTGTGGAACCTGCTCCTGCCTTTACTACCACTACTGCTGCTTGTTACCACTCCTGTTCCTTTTCCTGCCGAATATCCCAAGTCACCCCGCCTCTGTAAATCAGTAATACTCCAGCCTTTCAGTGGCTCGTCACTTGCACACAAAATCTTAACCACAGCATACTGGCTTGCCTTCAAGAAGTGTAACAAATAGAGTAAGATGTGTAACCTTGTACCCTGCAGTCTGGATGTTCAGAGACTATTATTCTCGCTGCTATTTTTTCCCTCTAAGCCTATTAACACATAAAAATTCAAGTACATAAAAATACTCAGAATGCAATATGCAACCATATGGCTAGGAAGGCATTGATACAGTAAGTTATCATCTGGAAAAGCTCATTAAAAAAAAAAAAAACCAACGAAAACACTATTTCACCTGTAAACTCTTTTGATCAGAAACAACATAGTAACAATGCAATTCAGACCACCCCCTCTCAAGATCGAGGCATTTTCTACAGAACTGGAAAACAAAGCCCACAGCAACTTTAGAGGTCTGACACAAAAGGGCCTCAATTCTCCATTTCCCCAAATGTCATGCAAAATAAGCACAACATATTACAAATTCAGAGCAACAGATACACGTTCACTTTGCACAAATGTGAATAACAGGACAGGGTACAGAGGTGCAGAGACTCAATGTCAAGGAGACAAATAATAAAAACCAGAAGACATTTATGGTTGCTCATGTAACCATGTCTGTTGAGATACAGCTGGACTGAAGGAGTCAAGACAAAGAAATACTTGCAAACATTTTTTGTAACAAAGGGTACAGAAACACTTCATGGACAGGATTCTCCAGGAAAAAACATAACCCAATCCAGAACAAAAGTAATTACCAGTATTATATTACATGTTATCACTTTAACCAGCAAAAGGCTTTTCAGGAATGAACTTTTTTCTAAATTAAAATTTTAACTGGTAGTATTGTTTTTATTCAAACCTCTTTTCTTATACAAGTCTGACTTTAAATGCTTTTAACATTGCCAAATTTCATGTATTACAGCTATGCTACATACTTGCCCTAAGCTGAATTTTTGCCGAAGTCTGGTGCTTTAATAAATTGACTTATTTTCTGCTTTGCCAAGAAGGTGCAATTGTCTCATGTTTTTGAAAGAAGACTCAAGTAGACAGATTGGGCTTTTACTAGTAGGTTTTTTTGTTTGCTGGTGTGTTTTTTTTTTCCCTATGCCAAGACGAAGACACCAAAATGGAAAAAAAACAACCAACCAACCAAAAAAACCAGCTAGCACGTGCTCACAGAAGCTTGTTAAGATCTGGCACCTACATTTCTGAAGATGCCATCTGTGCCATACATGCTACCACCCCCTTAGAGATCTTACTCACAGACAGGTTTGACTCTGAGCCAGCCTCACAAGCCAGTCAGGCACACTCCAGCAGGAAGTGGTGAACAGGACTTTTTGCAGGATTTTTTAAACACAGTAGGCAGTACAGAAAGCAAGTATGGAGAGACACACTCAGTAGTCCTGTCTCTATTCACTTGGACCCTGCTAGTAAATCTATATTCCAGAGGAGAGGGAAGCCCTTTGTCCCAAAAGGCATCAGGGAAGGGTGGGACCCAGGAACAAAGCATCTATCAAGAGAAAGCAGGCAGTACAAAATGATGAAACAGCACAGCCTGGATGAGAAGACAGTGAAGGATTCACACAGCAAAAAGCCTGGGACAAAGAGCTAGGGGAGAAAACTGAACAAGAAGATGTGGCAGGGGAAAAGAGAATAGCTCAGATAAAAAGTCCCGGAAGAAAGACCACGAGAGAGGAATGACTGGGATTTGACTGGAGTTTGGAGGTTTGGACTAGCATGTGAAGCCAAGCTAAGGCAGGTTAGGGTGCAAGAAAGGTGACTTTGAAAAATGAGAGGTAACAGGTGTAAAGATGTCAGAGGGATCTACAGCTGCCAGAGCCCGATGTTAAAACAGAAGCACAGATTTTCAAGTCTCTTAATTCTTCCGTCTGGTGCAAACCAACCAAGGGGGCTTCCCTACTACTTCTGCTGGCACACAGAGAAGATGACAACACAGTACTTTCAGCTCCCCTCCTGGCTAAAATGACAAAGGACAATGCAGTGTATCTAACCTGTTCAGTCATGCTAATGAACCATGAAGGGTTTTGGCATGGCTTACAACACACAATTTCTATGTCAGGTTTTTAGTTTTTCAAAAACCTAGGGAAATAAACTAAAAATTTACTAACAGTGCTTAAGTTGGTTGCCTGCAAAAACCCTAAATTAGTGACTGCCTGTGGAACATGCACTTGAAGTGGCCAAACTAGGTTCAGAAAAAGAACCTGTTAGAACTCCATTGCTGTAACCATGAGACTTGTCCTTCTTGTCTCTGCAATCACTCATCCCACTCGTCATAACCCTTCCAGCCTCTCCAACAGCCAAGGGTATAGTCCTGCAGATAGCTCCCTTATTCAGTCCTAGACACAGATCTATCCTGTGAAATGAATGCAGTAGCATCTTGGGATCTTGGGAGAAGAAACCAATCATATAAATAAAGACTGTATCAGAATGCAGATGAAAAAAGGAAGCAAATTCAGGTCACAAAGGCAGTCTTATCTTATATTTCCTCTATTGACTATTCAATTCTATCCTCTCCACACTTTTTTAGTGCATAATCTCACAAAAAAATATCCAAGTGAGCAATGTTGTCATCAACATGAATTAACAAAAGAAATCCAGCATTTGATGTTTAGCCTATCGGTGTAACGCAGCTGTACTTTCATACCTGGCAAACCATAGGCAGCTTCTAATTGAATGTTCACCTGCTTGTTCAAAACCTTTAACACTTTAGCCCAACACAAAGACTCTTCTAACCACAGGGTATTTGAGATCTAGACACGGTGTGTCTCTCTGAATTTCCTTTTCAATGCACCAGGGATGTGTAAAACCGTCAAGATAGATCTCCTGTTTGAGAAAAACATTCCCTTTATAACGAAACACAACAGAACAAGCCATTCTAGATAACTGTAGCTATTTCGGATTTCAAATACTGCACACTGGTTTTAGAGGATGGTTTCTGAGTAGCCTGAAAATGAAACGTGGCAATAGTTTCTGTCAAGAGACCACTGTTAACAGGCAAGTGCAAGGATGGTGTGCACACAAATTCACTCCTGGAACATTTTGATATGCTGGTTTATTTCCTCTGGACAGTGGGGACATTGGGGTGTATTATTTTTCTGTACTGCAGGCAGAGCCCTTAATAATCTAGCAATACTATTACCTGGCTATCCTTGCCTTTCCTACAGACCATATTGTACAAACAGCGTAAAGAAGCTCTTTTAATTGAATCTTCATATTGTGTATGGACAAAGTCCTTTAAGTTTAACTATAGAACAAACACGGACTGGTACAGAGTTATATTTTTACCCTCACTGCAACTGCTACAATATACAAGTTTCTGATCTTCACATACCATCTGAAATGCTTTATTTAATTACACTGCTATTATACCAGATCAGTACTAGAGATAAGAAAGGCCACATTCTTCCCACCAAATAAAAAAAAGTTACGGTATTGCACAGAGCATGAACTACAACCACTAATCATTTCAGATTACTGCCAACTTGCTACAGCAGGATAAATCCTAAAATTAAACACTTGGCCCACAGCCTCCTGGCATAGGTATTTTGAAGCTAACCAACACTACCTCATTTGGCTGTCAAATTATAAACCCACCAAGAACAAGCATTTTTACTTTTAGCAGTTTCAACCTTCGCATTTTCACCAACAAGGTATGGCAAAAACTTCCCTGGTAGCTATACAGGAACACGGGAGAAGTAAGTTTTATTTGAAGAAGAAAGAAAAAAAAAAAGGGGGGGGAGTTTGTCTACACACAAACCATCACCCAAGTACTTAACCATTCCTCCTTCATACTGCCTCAGTTAAAAGTACACCAAAGGAAAACATTTTTGATTGAAAGACAGAAATACAATGGGAATAAAAAAATCAATCTGGTTGTTCCAATATTAGGCACAATCAAAGATCAGAGTATTTCTGTTATACTTTGTCTAGGCCCAACATCCACAAGCTTCCTGAGTGTACTTGGAGGAATGCTGACAGAAAAGTTCACATTGGATTTTGAAGCAGATGCACTTAAGTACAAAAAAAGGAGACATCCAAACCTTTGACTGTTGAGTGAAAAATGCAAGAACAACAGGCAGACCTTCCACAAGTATCTGTACTTAAAGCTGCCTACTGCTTTTAATTACATTTCCAGAGACTTCAGTTCCCCACAGCTCTACCACTGCCTCCTCTCTCCCCACCAGTTCTTTTATCACTGTGTCCCACTGCCTTATGCTCATGGTCCCTTCCAGCTACCTTAACTTTAGTATAGATCCTTTCTTCCCTCTTTTCAACTTCACCTTCTGGAGATGATTTCCAAAGGTCCTTTCCAAACCATATTACTGTAGCTTTATCTACTTACTCCCAAAGTATCAAGGTACAGAGAAAACAGCCTAAGAAAAAGCCCTCCTTTTAACTCACAACATATGCACTATCCTCCATCTCTCTAAAGGACACTTTCAAAGCTGGTCAGTCTCTCACTAACCTTAGGTCCCAGGAACACACACGCCTCAGTACTAGTCCCATGCAGGACATGTTTCCAAGTTATACTTCACCAGAAACATCATGTGCTCATTTACCTCCACATTCTGAAAACATCTAGACAACACACTGGACTCCAAACTCTTTTTTCAGCCAATGCTAAATACATCTTCTCCCCTCACTACTTCTACATGTAAACCAAACCACTGAGGTTTTGAAGCTTTTCTCATGTTACAAGAACAATTTCTTGCCTAGAAATTATAATTCTGTGATTCACATCTAATAATCCCATTTTGGCAAGTTACCAGATACATAAGCCTTTCTGCTAAATGACCCCATATAACAGAAGTTGTAGCACCCTACTCTTAGCTTCATAAAGTTGAATATATGAGATACAGCTAATAACATTAACCACAACTGTATCACTGATTAACTTCCACTTCACTTGTGTTCAGTTTTGGGCCCCTCACTACAGGAAAGACATTGAGCTGCTAGAGCGTGTCCAGAGAAGGGCAACAAAGTTGGTGAGGGGCCTTGAGCACAAGTCTTATGAGGAGCGGCTGAGGGATCTGGGGCTGTTCAGTCTAGAAAAGAGGAGGCTGAGGGGAGACCTTATCGCTCTCTACAACTACCTGAAGGGGGGTTGTAGTGAGGTGGGTGTTGGTCTCTTCTGTCAGTTGCCTGGAGATAGGACAAGAGGAAATGGCATCAAGTTGAGGCAAGGGAGATTTAGGTTAGATACTGGGAAAAATTTTTTTACTGAGAGGGTTGTCAAACATTGGAATGGGCTGCCCAGGGAAGTGGTTGAGTCACCATCCCTGGAAGTATTCAAAAAGCGAGTGGACAGGGTACTCCAGGGCATGGTTTAGGGGGCATGGTTAATGGTTGGACTCGATGATCTTGAAGGTCTTTTCCAACCGAAATGATTCTATGATTCTATGATTCTGTGAGCAATCCCAGTCTTGGCTGCATGATTAAGAAAAACGCTATATTCATCAGCCATCAGAATTACAAGGAGAAGACATGAGAGGCAGTTATTGCTACAGAAGCTGCACACAGCTCTAAAGGTTTGAGTATCACTACTTGACCTGATGACATCCATGGCCTTAAACACCACTGCCAGCTCAGCTAAGAGGAGTTGGAAAAAAGGAGAGGAGCAGGTCCTACACTCTTGACTGCCCTTTTATAGTGAAAGCCATCAAAGCTGAATGAAGAGAGGATTATGGAGCAAAGAGGCTAAGCACACCAAAGGATTTAGTTCGGAGTCAGAGTAGTGTACAGGCAGTAACCAGACATACCTGGGAGCACTGCAGGTAGTTTATTGACAAGAAGAGATGATAACCAGGTGGCAGTTCAGGGACAGAAGGACAGGAATGCATTTGGTAGGAGAGACAGACAAACATGAAAAAGCATGCAGAAGCAGCAAAAAAGAAGAATAAAGGCAGGGTGAGCAATTAAATCCCTAAGAGAATTCAGGGAGAAATACAGTAGAAGTCTCCATGGGTGCAGGTAGGACAAGTAAGGAAAAGTTGTAAAGACTGGACCTCTAGCAACAAAGGTGTCTACAAACAGTTAACTGCTGAAGACTTCAAAGACCTGCGTTACCACTACCACAGCTCCTTTGTAGGGTTTTATTGCTCAGGTGGCAGACTGGAGTGGACTCTTCCAGGCTGAGAGCTGCTGTTTCTGAGGCAGAGGCTAAGGACCTTGCTAAGCTGAGAAATTATGTCCAGCTAGTCTCAACACCCCTGAGACAAAGGGGCCATGCAGAACAGTGCTTAGCTTGAAGGGGAGAAGGGAGGGTCCAAACACCAAGTTCCAGGGGTGTAAGGAACATCTCTAGTAGGATGAGAACAGACAACACTTCAAGGCAGAGAGCAGGAGAGCATGCAGCCTTTATCCTCACTCCCAATAAAAAACAAAAAATTAAAAAAAAAAATTGTTAAAGGACTACAAAGAATTTTAAAACTGCCCCCCTGCAAGACAGCGCTATCACAGGCTACAGTTTCACCTAGACCAGGCTGGCAGAATTGCCACCCCCAGCCCTAGGCTGCTCACCCTGCTTTGGGCAGCTGCAAACATTTGGTCAGACAACAAGGCAAATCAGAGAAGTGATCACTTGCCCAATCCAGTTCATCATGTAACGACATGACATGCTCTGGTTGGCATAAGAAAGAACAGTACAGGGACACATGCCAGTGACAGGAGTTGAAAAGGTTGATCATTTTTTTGTTCTAGTTTAGAGTATTCCTAACATTACCAGCCAAAGTCCTGGTGAGTCAATGGCTCCAAGCACTTCCCATCATTTTGCCTTCCCTACTTCTCTTGTTCAGGGCATCCCAGTTTCCCATTACCCCAGACAACGTTTTATTCCCAAGGCACCAGCATGTTGGTTTTGTTCTTTGTTGGGGCCAGACAGAGTAAGAGACAAATATGCCGACTGCAGTAGTATGAAGTAGATGAACAGAAGCTTACAAAAGCAACACTAGGCCCCGCTGTGCTGAATCAAAAAATTGTAAAGGGAATTAGAACAGTGCTCTCCAACAGCATAGACAGAAATGAGAGTTCTGACAGCAGGAGAAAGCAGCAGACAAGTAGCGGGGAAAAGTGATGGAGTTTTGAGCAACAGAGAAAAGCCAGGGACTGCTGCTGTATTAGGAACCAAGAGGGAAACACCTGTGAAACGTCTCAAAGGAATTGGGGCATGTTCCTGCAAAAAGGTGACACAGTCAATGACCCAGATGAAGTGCCTCTATACCAATGCACACAGCATGGGTACTGAGCAGGAGGAGTTGGAAGCCACTGCGCAGCTATAAAGCTATGATATAATCACTATCACCAAAACATGGTAGGAAGGATCACACAACTGGAGTGCTGCAATCAATGGCTAGAAACTGTTCAGAAGGGACAAGCGAGGAAGGAGGAGCAGGCAGTCGCCCTCCGTGTAAAAAAACATGAATTGACTCCACAGAGCTGCCTTTGAAAAACAGCTATCAACAAGTTGAGAGCTTATGGGTAAAAATTAGGGGCCAAGTCAACAAAGGAGACCTCATGGTTGGTGTTTACTACAGGCTGCCCAACCCAGGGGAGCTTTTTGATGAAGAGTTCTTTCTTCAGCTACAGGAGGCATCACACTTGCAGGCTCCGATCCTGCTGGGGGACTTCAGTCACCCTGACATCTGCTGGAGAAGCAGCACAGCAAGCTCTAAGCAGTCCAGGAGTCTTGGAGTGCACCGAGGATAATTTCTTAATCCAGGTGATAGCATAACCAGAGAAGAGTTACTAGACCTGTTGCCTACCAACACAGATGAACTAATTAGGGATGTCAAGATTGGTGGCAGCCTGAGCTGCAGTAGTCATGCCCTGGTGGAATTCAGAGTCTTGAGGGACATGGGCCAGGTGAATAATAGAGTCAGGACACTGAATTTTAGGAGAGCAAACTTTCAGTTGTTTAAAGAATTAATGGATGGGACCCTCTGGGAAACTGCCCTCAGGGGCAAAGGAGCTGAACAGAGCTGGCAGCTCTTTGAGGACATTTTTCTTAGAGCACAAGAGGTCTCGATTCCCACATGAAACAAATCAGGCAATGCGGGCAGGAGACAAACATGGCTAACTAAGGACCTCCTGGTCAAACTAAAGTGTAAGAAGGAAATGCACAGGCAGTGGAACCAGGGACATGTATCCTGGCAATAATATAGGGATGCTGCCTGGATGTGTAGGGATGGAATCAGGAAAGCTAAGTCACAGCTGGAACTGAATTTGGCATGGGATGCAAATAACAAGGGCTTCTATAGGAACATTGGCTAGAAAAGGAATACTAAATAAAACATACCCCCCCCCTTGATAAATAAGACATGAAAACTAGTGATAACCATTATGGAGAAGGCTGAGGTACTAAATTTTTTTTGCCTCAGTTTTCCATGGTAAGCTCTCTTCCCACATCTCTCAAGCCCCTGAACCTCAAGGCAGAGACTGCAGAATGAAGTCCCTCCCATTGTAAGTGAAGATCAGGTTCAAGACCATCTGAGGAACCCAAACATAGGTAAGTCCACAGGACCCAGTGAGATGTATCCCAGAGTCCTGACGGAATTGGTTGATGTAGTTGCTAAGCCATTCGCAATCATATTCGAAAAATCTTGGCAGTCAGGCAAATCCCCAGTAACTGGAAAAAGGGAAACATCACGCTCATTTTTAAAAAGGGTAAAAAGGAGGACCCTGGGAACTACCAACCAGTCAGCCTCACCTCTCTGCCCAATAAGATCATGGAACAGATCATCCTCGAAGACATACTGAAACACATGCAAGACAGGGAGCTGATTAGAGACACCAAGAGCAAATCATGCCCGAGTAATTTGGTAGCCTTCTACGATGGAATGATTGCATCAGTCAACAAGGGAAAAGCTACTGATGTCATCTACCTGAACTTCTGCAAGGCTGAAACAGGTTGCCCAGAGAAGTTGTGGATGCCCCATCATTGGAAGTGTTCAAGGTCAGACTGCACAGGGCTTTAGGCAACCTGATCTAGTGAAAACTATCCCTGCCCATAGCAGGGGAGTTGGACTACATGCTCATTCAAGGTCCCTTCCAACCCAAACCATTCTATGATTGTAATCCTGCAGGCCAGTTCCTGGAGATACAGAGTTTTAAAATTTATGCGGACGCATGGTCTTAAATGGTTGTTTCTAAGTAAAAGAAAGCTACCTCTAGAAAAGAAATGTTACTTTGGCCAAACATGACATAATCTAGATAAAATCATAGCACCTGCTTGCATGTTTCTATTACCTTGTCATTAGACAAGCAATAATAGCAACTGCTGGGGGCATCAATACAATAGCTAGGATCAATCAATAGCTAGGAGACTATACATGCAGACAGCTTAGAATATGGCTCCTAGCAGAGGCAACTCTTGCTTTAGAGCTGAAGTGACCATTTGGTCCATCAGGGACAGAGGATAACCATATCAAACATCTCACTTTCTTGACACAGATCTGCTCTTTGAAAGGCAGGTTCTCATGCATCGATGCAGTGCAGAAACTGTACCAGTTCCTACAGTATCAGGATGCAACTACCAAATTGAGCAGAGGCCAAATAAAACATTAAATGGAAACAACGCTTAGAGGTCAGACTTTCCTTCAGCTTAGGTGAACAATTCACAGAAACAGGCTTCAAAGCAGGAATAAGAAATCATCAAAGCAGCAGCATGAACAAGGTCTCCCAGTACCAACTTTCTTTGTTTGTTTTGAGGGGAGGAGAAGGATCTAGACAAAAAGAATATTACAAAGCATCACTTTAAAAGGACTTTATCCTATTTTCATGCAAGCTCTAATTGTTCAGAAAGACTCTTTTGTCACAGCCTTTTCGTTGTTTGCCCCAGAAGTACTTTTAGACTTTCCTTACTGAAGTTTCAGCCTCTTAGCAAGATAGTCTGACTCCTGGTCCATATATACATATCATAAACCTCACTTCCCAACACACTACAAAATACTTCAATGTATTCTAGAATTAAGTTTGCACTACATGTTCCAGAGATCAGATTTATCTAATCAAAGTAAGGTAGGGGAAAAGGATCCGAACCAGACAACAAAAACCAGAAGCAGCATTGCAATGGTCAGAGTTCTTCCAGCAGGGCAAGAAGATACCTTTTTAAAAGGCTCCTTTCTCCCTCAGTGACTACCCACAACTGTTTCCCTACAAGTAGGTGCGTCTTAACTATGATTAGTTTTCTATATGTAGGAAGCACTACAAAAATCACTCCCTGGTACACCAGTTCTGCCTACCAGCAATTAAATATGCACAGGGACAGAGAACAAGCAGAAAGTTTCAGAGGCTGTAGGCAGCACAGTAAGCTGATAATATCCTTCTGCCCTCAAAGAGCCAGAGTTGGTAGATTGCTCAGCCTGCATGAACAGCAATTTAAAGCCTTGATCTTGCCTGGACTTAAGGAAGTAAATATTCCTGTTTCATTTTTTGTATGGAATACTTTTCAAGTTAAAATTTTGCATTTCCAGCTAGCAGAAAACAAAAGTATATGGAGGTTATGCAGAATGCAGTCTTCTAGAGAGCAACCTCAAAACCTTAGTGTCACCGCAGTTTTTTGTTTGTTGGGGTTTTTTTGCATCAAGCAAGAGATGGCTCTGTCATTCCAGAACACTCCCTCCAAGCGCACAATCAGCACCAAAAGCTGTGTAGTGTAAAGGGAAGCTTTGGGACTTCCACAGTGAACCTGCAAAATGTAAGAACTCTAGAAACTTAAGTTACCAAAAAAACCCCACAAACCCAAACAACTTTCTTTGAGCTAACAAGCAAAGAATGACACTACACTAAGCATTTATTTAATCCCATTTATTTGCAGCCATGCTCATGCACTCCTTTTTCACAGCTCACACTGAATCGCAGAATGGTTGAGGTCAAAGGGGCCTCTGTAGATCATCTGGAACAACCCACCTGCTGAAGCAGGGCCACCTACAGCCAGTTGCCCAGGACTGTGCCCAGATGGCTTTTCAGTATCTCCAAGGAAGAAGACTCCACAACCTCTTTGGGAAACCTGTGTTGGTGACTGGTGACCCTGACAGTAAAAAGCATTTCCTTATGTTCAGAGGGAACCTCCCATGTTTCAGTTTGTGCCCATTTCACACAGAGGCTTAAGAATCACACCTAAGTGTGTTCAAGTCATCATCTGGAACACGTATGTTGTCAGTGTGCAAAATGGAATAGAAGACCCGTTAACCAAAAGAGCTTTAAAAAGAAAAACAAAAGCATTTAGCCCATTTTTAGATAGTACGGGTTGAGGCCTCACAATGCCACAACTAAATCATGCCGTTTTTCCTTGCAAGCAACAATTCTGCAGCTACTTAGTTTCTAAGCATTTGTTTTAGTATACTGTTTATTGAACAGCTAGAAATCTTAACTGCTGCCCTACCGTCTAAGCAATTTATGTTTTCATCTATATCCCAAGCTGAAAGCTGCTTTAAGGACAAGTCTTTCTTCATTGCTTGGTCCCCATTTCACTTTTCTCTGAATGAATTCACCTTTCTACTTCAAGTTTTATTCAAATAAATGTCAGCTGTAATCCTGGTATCCCACTTGACAGATTAAGAACCCTGCTTTCAGTGTCCTTGAAAAGCAAAAGCAGCCACTGAGGCAAATCAGGTCAACAAGTAGCATCCTAAGAGGAAAAGGAATTGAGGAGAGTTAAGAGAAGCCAAAGACCAATTCCAAACTCCTTCTGCATATGCTAACCATTTCTTCAAGGTGAAGTTTGGGGAAAAAAACTCCTGGTGGAAGTCAGGTGATAGATTGCATGTAGAATTAGCTATGTGGCTACCAGAATGCATTATTTGCCAGTGCACCAAAATCTAACACTCAGGAAGCAACACACTGAGGAGTCTTTAAAAGTTTCTTAGACCCTGTCCTGGATTTACCATTTTTCTGAAACAGAAAGGGTGTATCTATAATCAAAACCAGTTTCTCTTTTTTAGCACCAGAAGAAATATGCGTTGAAGAGATTCAAACCCTTGCAGCAGCTCTCAACTGACCATTCAGTGACGTGTGAACAAGAAGGGTAAGGAAAAAAAAAAAAAAAAGAAAAAAACCCCCAACAAACAAAACAACTGTTACAATCCAAGAGCACAGCCTTTTCCAGAGGTGAACTTCAGTGCCTACCAGGTTTCAACAGTACCTGACTTGGGGATGGTATCTTAGTCACACACCCTATGGAACACACACAGTAACGTTTTGACGTGATTAAGAGCTGAAACTCTTGACTGAAGAAGCCCCAACATGCCAAGTAACTTTTGCATGTTTTGCATAAAACTTGCACCTTGTGCCGATTTTGTAAACTCATCACTAGTCCACAGCATAGTTACCAAATATTTAAGAAATACAAGAAGTACATGAAATCTTAGGAATATCAAGCTGATCAGTCCATGAAATTGTGGCTAAAGCTACATGTTGGCCAGAAGACATAGGTATTCTCAAAAATTCTGTTTCTGAAGTAAACATCAGGAAGCTAAGAATACATTAAGTTCAAGCAGATATAGAACTCTAATAATAACTGACTAGCTAGTAGTACCGCATGTATCAGTCTTGGAAACTTTCCCCAGCCACTTAGACCACATTATTATATAAAACACGTCACATTACTTTCCATTCTTAAAGGACAGAGCTATATCCCTTTGTTCTCCAGTCCCAGAACTGCTCATCGCCATGCCCTGTTGATACAGAGCAGTGCAAGTCTTATCCTATTTAGCATTAGGTCCTTGACATGCAAATATTCTACACTGCAAAAATCTCACAATCTGTCAGGTAAGAAGATATCATCACTACTGTGGGTCTCAAGCTAGGGAAGGGTGCATACTACATCAGTCTGAGCAGGTTCCTCTCCTAGGTCACACCTGTGTCTTGTGCCATCCTTGTATCACCCCAAACAAGAAAATAAAACCAAATTGTTGCAGCCAGTTCCTCTTGGCTCCCTTGTTATGTAAGTTCAGTATCCAATACCATAGCTGGGTCAAGAGCACCATGCCTAACCAAGGAATTACTCAGTACTGCTTGCTTAGACAAGACATCAGTGAAACATGAAGACTACACACAGCATCATCAACAGCAGAATTCACACCAGACACTTCAGCCTTTCCTAGAAATGAATAGCTTTGTCTAAGAAGTGTGGTGCTTTTGTATAAACATGGAAAAACAACTAATTACTGGAGTACAGGAGTCTATGCTCATCATGAGTCCTAGCTGCATGAAAGACTGAAGTGAAGACCACACAGAACAAGAGGTAAGCGCTCAGTATTTTCAGCAGGCTTCAATCCCCATAGTTAATTTTGTACACTTGCTTTACATTGTAGAAAGAGCAAATCATTAAAAAGAGACACCTTCCTTTGTTCACTATAGGACAAATATTTCATTGCTTGCACATTTTTACAAGCAAAACCTTTATATCCTATAATAATACTTTAATCAATGTTTTCCATTAGACCAAGCAAACATCCGAGAACTCTGCTAGAATTGGCCCCACTCATTTATGTCTTAACAGCTACACATATATCTAGAGATCATTTTTAAACCACATATGAACTGCATTAAGACCACATGGTTCCTCTGAGAAGCTAAAAGCAGATATTACTACAGTAATCAGAAGCATAGCCCTGTAAGATTAAGTAATTCTGCAAGATACATAGAAAGCCACTGTAAACTGGCATCAGACATCTGAAAGCAGTTTCAGTGTCTGCAAGAGCAGTATCTGTTCCATTACTCTGTTCTGGGTAATATGCAACTTCCTCTTCCCCTCCCTCTCAATTTGCTAATAGTTAACATCAGTACTTTTGAAGACCTTACTTCCCATAAACGCCCTACAGCAAGTTTTCCAATAGTGTTTTGCATATTGTTGTACCACCTCCTTTGTGGCAAGCAACCAGATTCTGTTTTAACCAACACTTGTAAAGAAACATCATAAAATAAATGACTCTTTTCTTGTCCTCCACAGATTCTCCTGTGCCGAGCAGCCAAACAAGGCAAAAAGGCTAGTTTTCTTGATACCTGAATTTTAGGAAAGAAGAAATAGAACTGGGAAAAAGTCTAAAACCCACAGATGGGTTGTAACACATTAAATGTCAACACAGTTCAAACCTAACAGATGGCTTCCAAAATACACTATGTATGAAACCCCAGATAAGAGAATCCTTCTCAACTTATTTTCATGAAGTTGAATTTCAATCAACTTTTAGCAATACAAACACCATAATATAAATGAAGCCTTAAGGACTGTAAGCAACACAGTTAACATGACAGGTTTTACAAGCCTTCAGCACCACTACTTCTAGATATGAAAACAAGTAGTAATTTTATTAGCATTGTTAAGGGAGAAGCCGCTGCCTGAGCATTCACCCACCACTCAAGGAGTTGCACACACACCACCTCAGACTTTAACTAGTAGGACCAGAGTCCCTTCGCAGCAGCAACTCCAGTGAGCCCACGGGTGCCCCTTTTGACTCCTCACACACACACTCGCCCTCAGGCACTGCTTCTTCCCTCGGGCTCGACCCTGGGTTCCCCAAAGTAGAATCTCTAATCAAGGCCTTCAAAATAAAAAGCATAATTTATTCCAGCTATGGTGCACAAATTTAGACTGCTCGAGCTGGGCACCTCTGGAGAGGGACCCCAAACACTAAAATTCCTAGGCAATTATACTCTTACAATCTAAGTTCCTGCCTCTCACACCATAGTCTGGTCCAATAGTAATATTCAGGTCTGGGGTCATCTTCTCTCTCATTGGGGCCTTTTTCTCGTCTCTAGGCAGGTTCTTTCCTTTCTTAGTTTTTAGGCTAGTGGTTACTATATCTCCTTTTTCTGGCTCAAACTGGGTCTGGGGCTTTCCAAGTCTTCCTATTCCTCCACTCAGAGAATAGGTCAACGTTAAGCAAAAGCATTAAGCAAGCTATGAGTCCTGCTTTGTCATGAATGACTACTTTTAAGCAGCTAAACAAAGTCCTCCAAAACATCTTAACAGCCTCTATAATTTATATACATTCCTGTGCTATTATAGCCTTACAATCTTATCCCATTTATGCACCACGCTGCTTAAGTCTCATTCAGGTGTGGTCCACATGCTCGAGTAGCTCAGCTTTGCCACCTTCCACAACAGCTTAACCCTGCAGACAAGTCTTCCTCACCTGAAGTAAGGCTCATTTTCACCCAATCTGTATAAAGCATCACCCTCTCTGCTATCAGGTTTACTGTTGATTTTGTTTCCAAAGAGGATTTAACCTCAGGATTAATCCAGCTCAATGCTTGGTCCTCTCACAAGAATGTTGCGGTAGGGCAGTTCCGCCTTGTGTCAATGATCCATTCGTTTCAAGGCTCCTGGCACTCCGAGACCTTTGTCAGGCACACATGTGTGACTGACACTGCTCACAGAGATTTTCTTCATAAAGCATCTATCACAGCTACATGTGCACAGATGCAAATGCCAGCAGAAAGGATTCCCTAGAGCCTTTATAGCAAACAACCCCATCTCATTTTGGCAGCTTTTCCCATAACAGTAACTCCTGTAGACTGCACTACATTAACAGACCTGCCTGCACATAGATGTCACATACCGAAGAGGTATCCTTCACACACAGAAACTGACCAACTTCCCTCCTGTCCTTCTGTCAAAGTCCACCAGGGAGCACTGCAGTTGTATATGCCATGGTAGAGTGCCCCAAACCATTTTCTGTAGTCACTTTTGACAAAAGCCCTGTTGTCTCACACTCCAGTCCATTGTTACTATGACAACAGTATTACAGAATTTCTCCAAATTACCAATGTTTGACTTCAATCATGGGTTCCTCCACCCCCACGAGCTCACAGAGAACGCAGCCTTACTCTCAGGTCCCTTTCAATACGGGAAGTCTGAACTACAGACTTACGCAGTGGGAAATGTAGTAAGATTCAGCCCAAGCAGCTCTCAATTCTGTGATGAATACTAACATTTAGAAGCTGACATAGCTTAAACAAGTGGTTAGAGGACATGACACTATTTAAAACCATGAACAAGAACTCCAGTGAGAAAGCAAAAGCATCCTTCCACTCAACCTAAAACATGGAATTTTTATCCTACAGTTGCTATCATGCAAGGTTCACTTGAGAAGGACCCCATGAAGAAACAGTATGAGTAGACTTAAGCATATTAGGTCTTTGAGCCACTGTGTATGCACAGGATTTAAAACCATTTGCTACTCAAGGAAGCAGGGGTCCACACACATGCTATCACTCACAGACAGAAACAGACCAAAAGAATTCATAACCTGAATAGTCTGATGAGCCTGCTTCCACAACAGATTTGCCTTTGATCAGTATCTGAGTAATAAATACTATTAATAGCCAGGATATTTATTTGGCATATCTAGACAGATACTAGATAGATGCTGTTAACCAGGACTGCTTGGCCTTAAAGCAGATGAAACCACAAGGTGTCTTTGCTCTGTATGTCAATGTTAACTGCAACCAAGAGACAGGAGAGCTCCCCCACTGTAGGGATTAATTCATGTCCTCCTAATGGAACAAAACTCAAGTTTCTGGTACACAAGAACAGTCTAAAGTTCTTTAGACTGTCCTGCAGCTTAAAAATGTTCAAATACAAGTCACTGTTTTCCCACCGCACACTGAGTAGTCAGCAGCAGTAGTGCTCCAACTCCGTAATTCAAAAGTCAAAGCAGGAATATTAACAATATTCAAGAATCTTCTGATATAAACAGCAACAATAGTTAAACATTTTAGACAAAATATTTGGAAGTACTCACTTAAGAGCATTTTCCAATGATTTTACAAGCCTCCAAATATCAGATTCCTGGGATGCCTCTTTGAATCTAAGCTTCCTTCTAGAACACCAGTTCTCCAAGAGAGTCTTTGGGAATTCAGTACATCTCTCCAACAGACAACGTGCATAACCAGCTCCCAATGTACCTCAATTACCAATATCCCCCTCTAATATTTATTAAGAAGCTACTAGTCTTCTTACAGGCTTCTGTCAATCCAGCAGCTAAATCTATAGTCACTGTAATCATTTTTCAGTTAAGATGCTAAAGCTTCTCCCCCTCACCTCACCCCATCCCATTCCCCAAAAGAACTGGCTACTGCATAATTTTGCTCTTTGACAGTATTTCCTGTGATTTTTTTTTTTAATTTTTCAGGTAGTAAAATCAGACACAGCTCTAACTTTTAGAGCATTACAGTTCCTCTGCTTGGAAGGCAAAACACTTTGAGCATTCTAAAATCTCAAGGGACAAAAACATCATCAACTGTAATAATTTCACTATTTGTCGTATATGCCTTCTTTGCAAGGTGACCAAACAGGCGAGCAGTTCAATAATTGGGCAAATTACCACTTCTACAATTTGTTTAAGGTTTACTGTGCACTCGTTCTACCCATGAACTACCTTTTGTAGTTCATTTTTTTTTTTAATCCTGACAGAAGACTTACCTGCCCTGCAGGAAGGGGTCACATCATATTCCCTCCACATATTTCAGCCTAAAGATATGTAATAGCAGAAGGCAATAGCTAATGAATTCTTCTCCTTCCCCAGTCCAAGAAAGCATAGCAGGGTGAGCAATGTTTTGACATGTTAACAAAGAGACATTTAAATAACAGTGATCCCTATGCTAAGGGCAGGACCTGTACTTTGGAAAACCTGCTAGCTTAAAAAAGTTTTAGTTTGCTTGCTTGCTGTATCTTTCAAGTGCAAAAAGGATAATGGAAAAAAAATCAATTTCCACAGAAGTTCTCTGGTCAAAAAGAGACAAACGCACCTTGACGCTACCATTAGAGATCGCTTCGTAGCACCGGGATGGTAAATTCATCATGCCACAGGACCTTTGCAGGAAATTTTATGACTCGCCCAGAGGAAGCCAATCAAAACACTGGTCTAATGTCATATTAAGTAATTCCTGACGGATCCTTAGCACTGCATGGGCTAAAAGCAATTTTAAAAAACTTTCACAGTTTTGTACAGTGTTCAAGGGAGCTTTTCATTAGCTAGAATTTTTTATTTCCCTAAAATTACTAGAGTACCCTGTATGTTCAAGATCCATAAATCATGGCATCACCATAGAAGATGCTCATGGTTTGCATATTTGTGAAGGATGCCCTTTAAAAACTAAGCAGGTGTATGACACCTGAGATCACTTTCAGGCTAGCAGTCCTATAGTTCTCACAACACTTAAGTGGAGAACCACCTGGGGAAAAAAAAAAACAAACCCAAAAACATCTCTGCAGGAACAACCACAGCCTCTGCAGAAACACAGTGGAGGACAAAGCAAGCCCGGACAGACTGCATAAGCACAGCTTCCGTAAGGTTATTTTTAGCCTATTTTTTTTAACAAAAAAAGTGTGTTGCGCAAACACACAGTCTTAAAGGAGCTGTTACCCCTCAGGAAATACCTTGGAGCTACGCCCATTCAGTGCTCAGCAACCAGAAAACCAAAACAGAAAGTTACCCTATAAATCTACTACACCTAGTTTTGATGTCTGTACCCCCACATACCAACTCCTCACCCTTAAAAAAAAAAAAAAAAAAAGACAAAAATACCAGAATATTCAACAGGATAACATGACAGAAGACTGAGTTTTTCAGCTTGGAAAAGAGACATTTGAAGGAAGAAAAGATAGAGGCCTATAAAATCATGAAGGATATGCAGAGTACAAATAGAAATGACTGTTCACTATTTCCCATGAAAAGGAAGGGTTGCTTTTTTCCTGCAGGGCTACTAAATTGTAGAACTCTCCTGCCACAGAACACCTTCAAAGCCAGAAGTATAGCAGCATTTAAGAAGCGATTAGATCTATCTTTCAATAATTTTTTATACCAATGGCTACGCAACACAGTCCAGATGCAGCCTCTACTTTATCAAGTTCCTAAATTGCTGGCAGCCATGAGAAAGAAGGATACACTAAAGCCATTCATAGTCATTGTTGGAGAAAAGTGAGCTACACAGATCTTTGGTCTGACTGCAGTATAGACTTTCAGATGAAGAAATAGATCATCCGTTCTCCCCAGCCTGACCTGTAGAACAGTCACTACCCTGACATTGCGGCATTCCTCCAAACACACTTTACAGAGTTCACCATTCGTTCATTATTCCATGAGCAAATGCAACACTGAGGAACAAAACCACTTTTCATTAGCTCTAGAAGCAGCCCACAAACACTGAAAATGCATCTTCCTGACAGATAAAGCAATCCTAGATGCCATAAATACTGGAGAACACTATCTGACAATTGGTTTTAATGCTTCAATACATTTAGTCCAAAAATTGATTACATATAGCAAACAACGCTTTCAAATGGATTCAACTACTTAGCAACTAAACAAATCTGCAGTGACTAAATATATTGTAAGAGATGGTCAGCAAACCAGCTGAGTACTGCTTACCATACTCCAAGATCTCTTGCACTTCCAGACCCAGGACACAAAAACAACTGCCACCTGAAAGTGCCACAGTCCATATTCCTCCCAAACTCAGCATATTTGTGTTCTCTCCCTTTAAGTTCCTGCACTGTCCTACGATTGTAATATGCAACCAGTAAAACAGAAGAACAAGAAATCATACTAGTCATTTGCTGTCTTACAGTTTCCTGGAGTAGAAGTTTGTGCATAGTCTGATGAGTTTTCATCCATTCATGTACACTTCTTATTTCCACATAAGCTTCCCAGTGGCAGGGTTTGTACCTATTAAAGTTGGCTGTACAGCTGAGCACTCATAGTACTTTTAGCACAAATATGCACATTCCATTCTAAGGCTAGTGCTAGACACAAGAGCATTCTATAGTTGTAGTGCAATCACTACCTAGCTTTTGCTGGTCTTCCCACCCTGCTTCAATGCCTGGAGTTTTCCTCTGAAAAACTGTTATTCATGAACGTGCTGCATCTCCATGCTTTGTTCAATTATCACTTTGTCCCTTTTTGACCTGTAAAGTGGCCAAAAGAACACCATTCTATGCTAGATATGATAAAGAAAAGATGCAGACTGGGGTGGCAAAGAAGAAGGGAAGGAGAGAAGATAAATTGGAAAGGTCTCTCCCATTACATCATTTGGAAGAAGATGCCAAGAATAGGTAGCCAAAAATGAGTCTAGATGACTAATTCCTACACAGTCTATTGCTTTTCAGACAGATATCTAAGTTCAGCAATAAATTCTAGGTTATGCCAGGATTTCCAGAGACTATTCTTCAATAATGCTTTTAAAAAAAACATGCCTTGCTTGTTTAAAAAGGAATACT
Organism: Harpia harpyja; assembly: GCF_026419915.1. Classification (NCBI taxonomy): domain Eukaryota; kingdom Metazoa; phylum Chordata; class Aves; order Accipitriformes; family Accipitridae; genus Harpia; species Harpia harpyja. Next base: position 39,613,220 of record NC_068941.1, read on the forward strand.
CTAAGAATGTGATTTTTTTTTTTTAGAGGCCAATTTCTTCCTTCATATCTGCTGTAAGTCTACACTTAAGGTGTAAATAGCAGTACTGTACAATATATTCCAGAAAGCTATTCAAGTATTCCTAGTCAGAATTTGTGCCCCATACAATCATTGTTCCATTATCCTGTGTATAATGTGTTCCTTCAAAAGACTTTTTGAGACAAAAGCTGAAGACCTTAATATAAAAATTATATATAAAACCATTCAAAAGAAACAGGAACTTGCCAAAGACAGCAAAACATGCTTGCCCACTAGATATTAATTGCAAACAAACTCACCACAAACAAGAAAGAACAGACTTCTTTGTCCATACTTGTCTCCCAGCAGTTTTATGGAATCAACTAAATCCCAAAGAAACATCATACTACGGTACATATTAAATCTAGTGACTGGTGACACTGCCTTCAGTAGTAACTCTCAATGTTGACAGATCAAATATCTGAAGTACAAAATACATGTATATCTGTAACTAAACTGAGCACAACAGCATCATGGTTGCTCCTTTAATATAAAATAGAGTAAATTTTTTAAAAATTCCCAGACTCCAATCTGCCTGCAAGTAGCTTTGTAAGAACTGCATCTAGTCCTGCAGCCCTGCTCAGTGCTTCCAAGGAACCCTACAACTGCAGCAGACATCAGAATAGCTTTGGGATTTGATCAGTACAACACGGTGAATATTTTATATATACGGATCATCCCCTTAGTCTAACATCTAACATTTAGAGAATGAAGTTCTGTGTAATACAAGCCATAAATTTGATTCTGTACTTCCTTTCACCAAGCCCACAACTTCTTGCTGAATTATAGTATACCTTTAAAGGTATCATCAGTTTGATTATGGTAATTAGATCTAAATAATCTCAAATTACTGCCAACATTGTATATCAAAATTGGTGTACCACATAATCTGCCACCTTGATCTGACCTGCCCTATCTCCTCCACAGAGTACCACAGAGCCTTTAGACAAACCACCCAAAGTGACACTACCCATGCTGCCCCCCCAATCCTAAAACCTTTTGTTGCAACCATCTTTCATCCTATCACCTATGAACACAAAGGTGTGCTGCTGCACCCCTTCCTGCTTTGTAACAAGGTTTTAAAAGACCAAGCAAGACGAATCTTTTCCAAACCAAACAAACCCAGTCCTCCTTTACAGGGCACTTTTCTTCTCAGCTTCTTACTATCAACCTTCTCCCATTTAATTTGTATTTTCAGTCAGCAGTTCCCAAAGCCAGGCAGACTCCAGCACTGAACAGACCAAAGTAATAACTTCCTTTAAGTCACATACAAAACTCCAGTTACTGACTGGAATTTAAGCTTACTTTTCTATTCACCATTGTCACAACAGACTGTTATTGGGACCTACTATATCAAGGGACCTCTTCCCATAGTACTGCTGCATAACCAACTATACTCAGTAACTGCTGTAAAATATTCTCCGTATGTTTTACCTCACACAAAGAGATGAAATGAATGAAGTCCATCACATCCCTTGTAAAAAGAAGAAATAGACTAAAAAAATTATATTTTGGTGCTTCCTCCAATTTTCTTTCCCTCAATTTTTGGTGGTTTTTTTTTTTAAGTAATGACATAAGTATTGCAATAAAGCTAATGCAAGAACTTGTCCTGTAAGTTTTGCAGCTTTCTCTGCAGGAATTTTGCTTAATAAGTCTTTAAGCAAATAGACATTATCTGAAATTCTGAAAATTGTGTCTTGTTATCTGGATAACATATAGAACAAATCTTATGTTCATAATCTAACTGTGGTTCCTAAAAATCAAGCTTTCCTTTCCACGTTTGATATAAAACACAATGTTGAGCAGGCCATTTTATTCAAGTTAGTAGATGTGAGAAGAACCAGAATTGATAAATAAGTTCAAGGAACTGATCTGAGTGTAAAAAATAAAAATAGAATTTCCCATTTAGAAAAAAAGTAATACTAAGTACACTGAGAAAAACCATAAAAGTTAAAGACATCCTGACTGAAAAGCTTTTTATACGTTCTAAACATTTAAAATGATTGAAGTGTTCAATTTTATTTGAAACTGCTTTGGCTCCAGGCTACAGCACACGCACTGAAGATCTATAACCACTGTCAACAATGGTATCCTGTAACTTGTATTGGAAATCTCCAAAGGACTAATGAGATGTTTCCTCATACTGTATAGAATGAAAGGTTAACCATCTTCCTAACCACTAGGACAACATATAGAGCAGCCCAAAAAGCAAAGACTTTACCTAGTAAAGCTAGTTTTCTTGAGAGCGACCAAGACAGACAAACTTCCATATTCAGATTCTGAATACTGTAATTTAACAGACGAGGAGGCTTTACCCAACCTCGCCAGGTTAGTTTTTCAGATGCAAGTTCAGCAAAGCTTGTATTATACACCATGAAAAAGTTAGTTTTAAATTACTATCGCTATACTTACCTGCAGGTTTAAAAGAAGTTAGCTCTTAAGAACAAGCAGTATCTTTCATCTCAAGTCCAGCACATTAACAATTACAACTGCACAAAACATGTATCTGGTAAAATTTCAATATAAGAAGTGACAGACACTTACCAATACACACATCTATCTTCCCCTTGATAGCAGCTTCATGCAAAGGAGTGTAGTTCCAATTGTCTCTAGCATTTGGGTCTGCCCCTTGACACAGTAACAGACTAACCACTTCAGCATGACCAAAAGAGCAGGCATTGTGAAGAGGTATCAGCCCTCCGTCATCACGAGCATGAACGTTGGCTCCTGTCTGTAGCAAATGCTCTACAACATCCTTCCTTCCAAAACCTGTAAGAGAACATATTTCTGTTCATTAGTCTGGTAAAACAAAACGATTTAATATTTAAAACTGTTCACTCTTAGTCCAGTGTACAGACATCAAATGATATTATTCATGTCCCTCTTCTACTTTTTGGTTCATTTCACCATAAAGTGAGACTATATTCATCTGCTCAAACAACAGCTGAAGATTCACTTACAGTCATGACAGAAGTGAACAGTGTTGTAGTATAATTAGCCTGACTGGCTGCCACTCTCTCCCATGAAGTTCTACAATAGGCTTGCCATTCTTTTTCAAGAAAAGCTTATTATAAATCTTAAAAATTTAGTATAATCTGTGCATACCTAAAGCAAGCATCTTGCATACTATCTCTCAATATAGGTCTTCATCTTGAAGAAGACCTCATTAATAAACACTGAAGGACACTGTCAGTGCTCAAGCAGAACCACCTTATCTCAACCCAAACTACATTCTTGCTCTTTTACAAAGAGTCTGACTACCTCCAGCTGACAAAGTGACAGACTTAGAAGTTATAGATAAGTAGAATTGAGAGTTCAGCTGGAAAATAATGCCTCAGGAAGGTCTCAGCCTAGGAACACAGCCTCTGTTATGGCCAGGGAAAACATCACCATAAAGCCAGTATCATTAAACTAATATGCTTCAAAATCCTGCATCAGCATGCCAGGCACTGACACCATTGTCCACGATAAACCTGGAAAGGTTCTAGTGCCCAAATGTGCTTCCTATTGCCCCAAATGCCTTAGAGCAGCAGTTTCCAAACTTTTTTGATTGCACACCCCTATCAGTAAAAAGATTTTTGAGCACACACCCCCAATATATGTATAAGTCATATACATGCACTACTGCACTATTATGTAGATTATAAACATACACAAAAATACAAATTTTAAAAGGCTGAGATAAAGATGAAATAAATACTGTTTTTAAATTTCTACTGTATTTATTAGTGGTACAAAATATATTTTCTTCCTTCACCCCAATGAAATATTTTGTACACTCCACTTTGGGGACCACTGCCTTAGAGGACAGGAACAAAAATCAGGCTCAAGAGGGACAGTTTGAACTAAACCACAAGTGTTCATTTTTGTACTAGGCTGAACCTCAAAGGTTGGATTGCATTTCTTATAAATCTTGGAGCTAAAAGTAGTATCACTGGGTATTTTAAAAGACTGTCACTTTAAGAGTTATTGTGTCTTCTTGTAATCATGGATACCAACCAGCTTAAGTATGAAGAATCCCACATATATGAGCTATATTTATGAAACAGCTGAATTAAATGCTGCAGCAAGTGAAATTCCATCACAGTGGTGCTAACTGGCAGCTTATAGATTGTATTAACTCCACAGATCACGGATCAAAAACATAACTAAAAACGTTATTTCCCTTCTAGAAGGCAAATACAAAGCTCAAGGAAAGCAACAAAGCAGCTGTCAGTTCTCCCCTGGTGACCATGTAACTCAGCCACAGCAAAATGCTGCTGAAACTGTAAAGAAATGGTTCTCAAAAGTCAGCACCCTCAGTGGCAGGCAACAACTCATGCACAAAAACTTCTCAAATCAGAATGTTTTACCCCAGAGTTGCAGTCCCTGGATAGGACCTCCATTTCAATGAATTAAGCCCCCTTTTTGCCAGAGTAGCGCCCTAGTTAGAGCTACGCAGACTTATGGTGCAGTATTAACATGCTTTTCCCCCCACAGCCTATATGGTGAGATCTCTAAGCCAGATCTAGCAGCTTTACATCCACACCAGCTTATCCAGTTAAGGCTGATGTTATAACTCAACATCCAGCTTTCAACCAAGCTGCAGGCTAACTATTCTGCAGGAGTTTACACTGTCTCCTCAGGGAAGCACAGAGTCCTTCAACACCCTTTCTTGAAGGACAGAAGTTTTGTAGAACCTGACTAATGCTATGGTTAAGGCAGGCAGGGCTAAAACAAAAAGCCCCTTTACTGAGGCTTACCATGGTTTCAGGGTTTTGATGACAGGTTAGTTTAACAATATCTTTATTTCTGCTTAAAGAAGTATTCTTATAGAAGACACAAGCAAGCAGGTGGAAGAACAGTCTGGGGGAGACATCATGGATACGCACACAGATGCTCACATCTACTAGACTGCAGCAGTTCACACCTCGGTTAATCCTGTATGGCAATGTAGCTCAAGGGCTCCAGTTAACAAGTACAGACTGGTTACTTTGGGATAGCTGTAAGGATTTCCCCATCCCCACTCTACAGAGCTCTCAGCTGCTTTCAGCACAGATGCTGGACCACTACAAATTACAAGTTAGCACACTGAGCAGATACCAAGGTGGGTTTTCTTTAATACATGGGGCTAAACAGCAGTTCGGCAGCTGCACCACAAGCTGCAGAGCCATACCAGCTGCAAGAAGGGGCCCACAACCAGACTGGCACCACACTCAGCAATCCAATTTTAGTCCATCACTGCAGATGAGTCAAAGCTTTCTGGTACATTATATACTGACCACTTCACATTAGAAATTACACCACAGAAATGGAAGTACGCGAATCAAAACTGGTATTATTAAAAGTGATACTTATTTATCACGATAAAACTGCTACCAGAAGACGTTTTTCTTAACTGAACTGTCAGCAGGGCCACTACTACTGTAAATCACTGCAGCATCTAGCATGAAAACTTTTTTGCTTGTTTGTTTCTGTTATAAAACAGTTCAAGAACATCACCCTTAAGTCTTCAAATAGAAAATGACAGCTTAAATGGGTACAACAGTAAACAAAGGGTATCTGGTCCCACAGCAAAGCTAACAGGCCTGGGGCATAAATACCAAGAAGCAAGCCCTCAAGGTTCCCACCTTTATATTGTTCATTTGACTGGCAAAGGAAAATTGAGCAAGAAAAGAATTAGAAAAGGATGCTTTCAACTAAACAGTAAATCAACAGATTTTATTAGCCTTTAGTTTTTATAGGCTGAACTACTAAAAACAGTGCTGAAACTGCATGAGCATTTGCTTTACATGTACTTCCTGTCTCCCAAGGAAAAACAACCTGACAGTGCCTGAAAACCCAGATTCCTTTTCAAACTGTTCAGTGTTGTGATTTTCAGGACTACACACATACTTCTTCAAGGTATTGCTGGACATAGGTTCATTGATAAAGGTATCTTTGGAAATGCCAGCAATAAACACTTTCCAGTTTTTGGCAAATTAGCTATTCTGTTCAGTCCTCAAAATGCACAGTAAAGGTTACTGTGATTTTATCCCACCAGACCACCCATCTTTCAGAGAAAAAGTAAGCAATTATGGGAATAGCTTCCCCCACCACCAGAGGCAAACCTGTAAAAACTTGAATTGACAAAGTGCCAGAAACTCTTTAAAATGATCACATGACCCAATCTGACAAAGCAGTTGTAATTACTGAAACTCCTGCAGTGTTGGGGTCACCTTTTGTAAAAAACAACAGACACATGCCAAGCCATTTGTGACAGATGAAGCACATATAATTCGGTTTAAACTGAAGAAACTGATGTGCTGTCATTTAAGATGACTGTAAAAATCCTACTCTTGTATATTTCCAGCGCAACTTTTAATTTACTAAGTCTAAGGAAGAGTTCCCAAGAAAGGACCAGTAATCAAAGATCCCCAAAGACAATCAAATAGAAGGTTCCTACAGAAAACATCCCAAACCAGGGTAACCACGGAGAAGAGTCATATTTAAAGGCCCAGCATGCAAGCTTTTTTTGATGAGATTCACCTGCCAGCTTCCAAAGCACACTCATGGGCATGGTCCCTTATTAGCCTGGGCTATTTCACACAGGTAGAATGTACAAGCTTTGCCCTCATTTTAGCTTCTTTACACAATTTAGAAGTTTCAGGCAAGTCACGGTACCTCAGAAAACACACTGTCCAGGAAAGAAAGGAAGCAGTAATCCCATTATAAAAAGGCAGTAGCAAGAGCACATCTGAAATTAAGGGTGAAACACTCATCAGTCAAACCAAAGGCGGCAAAAATTCAGTGACTCTTCATTTCTCCACTCATCTCACAGAAACAACAGAAGACTAAGGCTTGGCAAAAGCCAGGAGGTAGACGTAGCTGTGATAGCTTTACATAGATCAAGAGACAGGCAGACAATTCAGATAAAACGCCACTTAACTAGTTCTTTGCCAATGCTGTATTCTTGCCTTTTTCCAATTTATACCTGTCACTTTAGGCTGAAAGTGAGAAAAAAAGGCTTTAGGTAGTAAACTGGCAGCATGAAAATTAAGCTAAATAGAAGTTTTAAATGCTGTCAGACAGGACAGCACACAGAGACACAACCAAATGCTTACTACTACTGCCAAGACCACCTGTCTACTTCACATCCTGCTCCCAGCCCACAAGCTTGTCCTGTCCCATCTCTTCTTGTGGCATTGAACCTAAGTACAAGAGGCAACAGGGTGAGCAGGCTGAATGACTGATGAGAGAAGCGATGCAAGGAAAGCAACAGGAGCACCAGCTGATCCGCCCGCAACACTACATGCTCCAGTTAGGGCTTCCATGTTAAACCTGCTTTCAGTTAGTCTACAAGCTTTCACATGGTAACAGTTCACAGACACTTAATTACCAATACTCCCAGAAGCCACATAATTCATCACACAATTTCAAGAGTAGTTTTCAGTAAGTTTGGTAAAAAAACAACCAAATAAATATATGGACTTCCCACTAGAACCGGAAGAATGCTTTCCCCAGTGGGTACAATACATCAAGTAGTCAGTTTGATCAGTTTAAGTACAGCTGTACTGTTTCACCCGCAGCCCAATTAATGTCACTTTATCACAACATAGCATGAACTCCTCCAAATGCCAATTCCAACCTCTGCAAAGCTGCTGTTATGTGCAGAGTTTAACTTATCACACGGAAAACTTCTAACTCTCACTAGGTGTTTTTCCTCCTCCTTTCACCTGCTTGTTCTTAAGAACACATTGACTCCAAAAGGAGTTAAATTTTACAAAAGTGTATAATCACAGGTTAAGCACACCTGCAGGTATTACTGTGATCTTAGGCAAAGCAGGAAAGACACTCTTACTAGATGCAACCCCACTTGTTAGTGCACTAAGCATAGCTCATATGAGAATACAAGCCCTTGAAGTGGAAAAACACACATCTTAGAGGCACACACCCTTTCAAGAATGGTTTTAAACTGTAAGCTAAGGGTGGAAAAACTTCAAGCTAAGTCACTGTACATCTCTTTGCTTTAGTACTGCATATTCTGGGACCAGATTTTTCCCCAAGACAGGTCTTCCAAAAGCCACCAGCACTTCTCCCACTTCACTAGGCAGAACACAATTAAACTGAGTGATTTAACTAAGTAAACTGAAGAGCCTTCAAGCTAGGAAAAAGGGTACCTGGTTCAGTATTACTGAAGGTCTGAGATTTTTCGTTTATATCCTCTTGTAAATTCCTTCAAAGGATTTTAATGGGAAAGAGATACAATACATTGCACAAATTACTGCAAGACCATTCAAGTTACCAGCCACAAAGAAAGCAAGCTGAACCTTCCTAGGAAGTAATATGCTTGCGACACTAACAGTTCATGTACTACAAATGCTACAAAAACATAAAAGAAAGAAATTCAAAGTCAAGGCCAGTAATTTATCAATTCATCTTTTTACATGAAAGTCTGCATTTTGCAGGCTCTGAGCCTAAGGCTGCCAGGATGTTTCCTAATTGCCTACACAATCTGCACTCTTCATTCTATCCATATGAATCCAGCTGAAAATTGTTATTACCCCTGCTTTAAGTTGCACAAGGCAGAATTAATCAGTGACTTAGCTTTACAAACAGTTGAGTAAGGTCAGACATCTCTTCTATGGCAAGGATATATCAGACAACTGCAACAAAATGAGTCAGAGTAGTTTAAGAATGGTATCTCAAGCAAGGCTTTCCAGGGCAATTTAAGCTAACTTGTTTTACGTTGCACCACAGGTGGAGCGGTTGATTCAGGTGTCTCTGCACAGAGTGGAAGTGTGTAATAAGTTACAAGCTACTTCCTGCCTTTTCCTGGCTCTCCCTCAAGGAACACTCAGCAGCTAGTTATATTAGTTCTGCCTCGTCAGTTGCTTATCTCACTCACATATGTTGAAGCAGCTTGCATTTTTATGATTAACAGCTTGCTATTTGACAAATCAACTTGATCAGCTCTCTCCTTAAACTCTGACTGCTGACTATTTTCCAACCCAAGTGAGATCCCTTCACCTTCAGGATTAAAGTTGTGTACTCCAGAAATTTTCCAAAGAATATTTATATACGTTAGCCTTCATAAAAAGATTTGACTTCCAAAGGTTATTACTAGTGATATCAAAAGCACGCTTACAGAAGACTACTTTCCGCAAACAACTTTTTGCCATTACTATAGACCCAAGAAGAAAGAAAACAAAGAATATCACTGATGCTCTAACGAGTCACCTTAAATCAGGTTCCTCCAAGCCTGAGTTTGGGCTGATACCACCAAGAGCACTTCACCCTGTGACTGCAACTCCATACCTTCCAAAAGCCACTCTGGAAACCTCTACCTCTTCCTCAGTACAGAAGTGGGCATTAAGCCACAGTTCAGCAATTACTATTAGTACTCCTGCATCCTTGGGTTGAACACTAGAAAGAGAATAACTGTAAAGCTAAAAGAAGATGTTGCCTAAGAACTTGAGGGGCTAACTTCATGATTAAATAAAAAAGTTAAACTTCTCATTAAACAGGTGTGGAACTGGACAAGCTTATGACTGTGGCTATATGAAGAAATTGGCTAGGACTCAGCTTATTTCTATCAGGTCCATCCACCTAGTCATTTCTGAAAGAGGTGCTATTACTAATGATTTACCAGCAAAGACTAGACTTAAAAACATATGAATCAAGGTGTCAGCAGCAAATACATATATATCCTTTTGTAAGGCTAAACCTTGTTTCAGAAGGGAAGAAGCAAGTCCGTTACCAAGCTGGCTGCTACAAATTCTTGCTGGCTCTGGGAAAAAGCTGGGATTTCAGACAAAAGGTCACAGGACTCCTCCCCATCTAGGCATATGAAAGGTAGAAAAGTCTTGGAAAGCCAGCCTTGGTATGCAAGTGCTACAAATGGAGGATAACACACAAAAAAAAAGCCATGAAAGCACCACTGCTAACATCAAACATAATGGACCAATACAGGCGCCCCCCCAACCACATGATTCACAGAAAGTATGTAGGCTGAGTAAAGTCCCACTCTACACCACACAAAACATGACACATTATCACATAGACTGAAATCATCCAACCATTCAAAAAAAAAAAAAAAGTCAATAGCATTCCCCAAAGGGGAAGAAAAATCTACCTCACACACGCAGAACAACCAACTCATTTGGTTATGCTGGCTAAAAAGGTATTTTGCCAACTATGTGACAACATCATCACCAAACACAGGATTATCAAGCCAGCTTACAAGAACAGACAGCACAGGCATAAATAAATTTTTCAACTAGTGAGGGGTATATAATAAAGATGTTCATAATCTGGTGAAATCAACAATGACAGTTAAGATCTTTCTCAAGGAAAAGAGGTAACACATCTTTAGATCAAAGGAGGAATGCAGTGGAAAGGCAAGGGAGCGGAATAGTTTGCCTCATTCAATGCAGTTTGAAGAAGAGAACCATTAAGCAGAACACAGGATATTCTGGTTGAAGAGGGTGGAAAAAACAAAGCAGCAGCAAGTTACTTTTAATACAAGTTAATAGTCCAATTATTTAGTGAACTCCTTACCACAGGATGAGCTACTACTAACATGTAGAAACTGGGTCTTGCTCAAATAGTTGCTGAGCTACAAACTGCAGGAAGAGTACTCAGAGAAGTATCATATATGAATAGGGCAAGTGTATAACTCTTCCCTAGACATCTGCTTTTCACCACCAGTACGGATAAAACCTCGAGCCAAACATACCTTTGTTCGTGCCTAGCACAGTTACTTTTTTAATTCTTTTTAGTTATAAGCAAGCTAGTTTTCATTGAAAAAACTGAATGCAAATGCTGTGAATACATTAATACCTCCACTTGGTTTCTTTTTTGTATTTTAAAGTCACTCAATCACTTTCAAGTCTTTAGAATCTGCTTCTTACTCTGATTCTTGGGTGCTGCTGGACAATATACAAAGCCTGCACTGGTACCAGAGACCCAAATACCCTGCAATCCACACAGCAGTTGAGACACTACTGAGTTTTCCTCTATCCAAGCATGTGTACCTCTACAGAAGAATCACTTGCAAAGGAAAAGCTGAGCACCACACATCCTGAAAGACATTCAGAATTTCAAGAGAGGCTCTGCTAGAATAACAGTCCAGTTGGAGGATGAAAGGAAAATGATCCTTTGTGCAACCTCTTCCTGCTTGCAAGAGAGGTCTCTATCACCCTGATATGGCCTCAGTATTAATTTATGCCTTATGAATAGCTAACCAAAGTAGGTCGGATTTATTCAGCACACTAGCTGACATTTCAACACAGAGTTGAAGAACCGATTCCCCTTCATTCAGATCAATTGACCATTCAGATATCCCAAATAAAGAAAATCTGGATAACACTGTTGCTTCAACTTGATGTGGCTGTGCACATTTTATCTGGAAGTGGATAATGGACAGATGACTTCAACTTCTAGAAGCAGATTCATATCTATCTCCGGCTTTTGAAATAACTGATTACAGAGATTTCAGTTCTCACCTTATCCCCAGCTTATGTACATGCTAATGATTCTGAACGCTCTCAGAAGTCACCCCTTTTATCTTCCTTCTGCCACGGGAAAGGAGATAAAGGTGATTTTGAAACTAGAAACCTCACAAACCTTAAGGAAACCTGAACTTAGTGCTTTTCACAAGAAACTGGAACTAGGGAAGTTGTCCCTCCCTGTTACAGCAAAAGTAACTTAACTGCCTGGCCTTGCTGCCAAAAAGGACATCTGAGAAAACCAGACTGAGCTAGGGAGAAGCCAAGTACCCAGAGCGGGGAATGAGGGTGGGGGGAGAGGAATCCAGCTACCCCCAAAACTGGGAAATGAAGAAGAAATTAGAAGAATTCCTCTATCAGAAATCACAAGGTCTGAAGTGGAATCCTCTGTCTTGTCATTTAAGAATTTAGCTTCAAAAGGTTTGAAAGAAGCAGTTTAAAACATTGCATATTGCACTCTCCAACTGCCGTTCCCCTAGCGAAGGGGCCATATAATTCACACTTATGTATGGCTCATAAAATATGACCTATTATCCATAACACAGCTTCATATACACAGCAGACTCCTATGCTCATAAGCAAACAAGTTTTATTTCTCCTTTTGCCCACAAAGGAGAAGGAGATCAAATCAACACACTGCATCACCGGCAGATATATACTGCCTAAGATCAGTTGCATTCAAACAACGTGCTTACGGGCCTTTCCAAAATGCAGGACCCCAAGATCTCTGTAATAAGAAATCTGCCTAATACTATGATTACGCATCAAATCCATTTGGACCAGACATACTGCAGTGATTTGAGATAAAATATGTATGGTAGCTAAGGAAAGCCTTAAATCTAGAAAAACAGATACAGGAATTTGTTAAGTACAAGAACTTCATCTGCCGTTTTCCTCATGGTACAAGGAAGCACCTTCCATTGCTATTACAGTAACATCCTACTGACACTATCGCCTTTCAAAGCCTTATCCCCTCAAGTAAGTTTTGTTCATTCCTTCTCTAATCAAAGTAGAAATTACCACTGCAGCTTCAGCACTACTTTGTACTAGCACTGAAGTTACAACTTGAGATCTCAGAGTTTAAGGGGAAGCAGCAAGGTCTAATTTTAAGTCTGAATCCCAAACAAGCAAAGCAGACTCAAGATCACCCTCCCAAAACTTTTAAGAACTTCATGCACATGCATGCAGTTGTACCAGCATTATGTTCCAGGGTTTGCTAACATTAAGTCCATCTCTGTATCCCAGCGGTTCACTGTGTTTTGAACTCCACATGCATAAGGTCATGCTTTACTGGTAGAGCTCAGGGATCAGAGAAGAATGAAAAAGAAACTGCTCAGGACCAAAAGTTCCCTTTGAGGCATCATGAAATGCCACTTGTACTCTGAAAATGAAAACAAACCCATACGATCTCAGAGAGTATTATCCGATTGATAAATTGAACAACACCGTTCAGAGCTCCAGGCAACATTGTGCCATAAAATGTTTATTTTTATTATCGATTTCAACACAGTGCTTTAGAGCCATACGCCAGCATTTAAATACCGACCACTAAATATAGTCCTGTTAATGATCTTAATTTATGTGTACTAGTGCACCACTTAAAGCTCGAAGATCTGTGCCCCCTACTACATAAAGTCCAGTCCTGTAACACTGTGGCATGTGTCAGAAGCCCCTCAGCCTGACCACAGACCTAGTAACTGGGCAAGTCCTGAGTTTGGGCTGATGATTTAAAACATCTTTCTCATTTTACTTTTATCATGAACTTCATGTGCCCTGTGCCCCCAGTGAAGCCCACACTCTGTAGAAAATGTTCTCTTTATGGACTACGCTAACTGGTAATAGCTATACTTGCCAAAAAGTAAAGTTTACTTCCAGTTAAGGTAAACTGTTGGACCTCACTGTTAACTGCTTTTATGCCATTATTTCTGATCACAACAACATCTCTGCACTAAGTGTCATATTCTCTCCTGGACACATCTATAACTTATATCAAGTTCAGTTGTTCCACTTCACCTCTTTCCCCAGCCCGCTCAGACCACAAGAGATGCAGAGATCAATCAGCAGCTGTGCCCAAATGAAAAAAAAAAAGTTACAAAGCCCAAGGCATCAACTTTGATTCCTATCAAGCCTACATGCATCAAAGGTCCCTGACTTTCGAGAGCTACCACAATACAGGTGAAACCCTTAACTTCAAGCCAACTCTATCGTGAATTCCAGTTTCTCACTTCCTAAGCATACGTGCACAAGTTTGCAGCTGCCTATGCATCAAACACAGAGAAAAACATCCATACTTGTAGACCACGCAGTCTCTCTTACACCTCCAGATCTCCTCTCCCACTCGTTTCACCCAAAGGAAGAATCACCTTCCATTTTATGGGGCGGAGGGGGGGAGGGGGCGGGAAGGAGATTTAAGAGCCGTCTCCCCACAACCTGCAGCGAAACACTGCCGGGGAAGCGTGCGCGCACCCCTCCTCTCAGCTCAGGCTCGAGTTCTGCCGACCCACCGAGAGGCTGGCGGTCCACTCCCCGAAGCGAGGGAAGCTACTCCCGGGGGGCCAGGTGGGGAGCCGTACCCTCCCTGTCCCGACGCACTCGCTGTCACTGCCCTCGCCGCGAACGGGAGGCCGGACCGGCCCCGGCCCCGGTACCCACCGGCGGCGAAGTGGAGCGGCGTGGACTTGCGGCCCGCCATGTCCTTGGCGTTCACGTTGCCCGTGTCCACCAGGCGCTTCACGCGCGTCACGTCCCCATTGCGGCAGGCCTCCAGCAGCTCGCGGAAGGCCCCGCTCGCCGCGCCCGGGCCCGCCGCCGCCTCGGGACTCTCCGCCGCCGGGCTCGACGCGACCGACGACGAGGCAGACGAGGAGGAGGACGAGGAGGAACTGCTGGAGCTGCTGCCCGAGCCCGGCGGCGGGCCCGGGGCGGCGGCGCCCGCGCCCTCCGAGCACTCCGGGGCCGGAGGCCGCTCCACGTCGGGGGGAGCCTCGCCTTCGGGGCCGGCCAGGCTGTGGCGCTGCGCGGCGGGGGCGAGGTCGGCCGGTGCCAGGCTGGGGCTGCGCGGCGGCGAGGCGGCGGCCGGCGGCGAGGCCGGCCCGGGCGGCGGCGGCGGGTGGTGGTGGTGGTGGTGCTGGGAGCGACGCGGCGCCGCCATCTTCGCCCTCCTCCGCGCGCCCCCCCCGCCCCCCCCCCCCCGGCCCCCGTCACTGCGGCAACGGCGGCAACCCCCGCCCACGCTTCCGCCCGCACCCGGCCAATCCCAACACGCGGCGCCCGGACGTGACGCCTCCCCGGTGGCGGCGGGGCGGGACGGGGCGGGGTGGGGCGGGCGAGGGCGGGGGCGAGGCCTCGCCGGGTCCCGCCCCACGGGGAGGCAGCGGCTCGCGCCTGCCCCCTGGGGGCTGCATGCGGCGGCCCCCTCCGGTGGGGGGCGGGCCCGGGGGCGGGGCCGGGGGCGGGGCCGGCCGCGCCCGGGAACCGAATCACGGCGGCGGCTGCCGGTACCGGGAGAAGGGGCGGGAGGGGAGCCCAAGGGTGGGCCGGCAGGGCCCCCGGTGCGAGCCCCGATGCGACCCCCGACCCCGGCCGGGGGGCAGGGGCGAGAGGAAGCGTTCCCCTCCGGAGCCCGCTGTTGCCGCTAGGAAGGCGGTGCGGGAGGCGAGGCGGCCCTCCTCCGCCTCCGCGCCCGGGAGGGCGGCACAGGCCGGCCTTGAAGTAAGGGTCACGCCTGAGGCGGGTGGGTTGCCTGGCCTGCAGAGGCAGCGCTTGGCCGAGCGCTCACCTTCTCCGCTCCCCTGGAAGCGATCCAGCCGGCAGCGTGGTTTCGTTTCGGTGCAGCTCCTTTCCCAAAGCTGGAAAATGATGGAGCGAGACCGGCGGGAGAGCAAGCGGAGGGAGAAACCTAAATGAAGTCTGGCAGTTCTTTCAGAAGTTCATTAGCGAAGCTGAAAGGCCATTTCTTCGCTCGCCTCGGGGAGGAAAGCAGCTTTGGCTTGGAGCCTGTTCTCCAGGGCGAGGCAGTCACTAAAAAGCCACGTACAGCAAACGGCAGAAAGAGGCGAGCGGGGAACGCTCCGTCTGCATCAGAAATAACAAAGTGCCGAGGGGTGGAACGGGAAGCTGAGGGCGGCAAGGCAGACGGTGGCTGTCAGTGCTGAGGGTAAGAAAGAGAAATCCAAGGATGTCAGGGACCGAAACAGCCCCGTAAGGCCCTCTGTGGAATGAGAGGATCTGAACTGCATGAGAATAAGCAGAAGCGGTTAAATCAGGATTTGGAAAGCAGCAGGAAGATGAGACCAAAGTGCTTCTGGCTTACTGGTATCGAGGGAGGATACAAACACCCATTATGGATAAACTGTTTAAGTCGGAAATCCCCAATAACTGTCACCAAGAGATCTCGAGTTCACTTAACTTTAATCTGTGAGTACAAGGGAGATTCCATTGACAGGAAAAACATGAACAGCAACAATTCCTGGAGAATTCCCAGTACAGCAGGTACTGGGGCTCCCAGCTCTGGTGGGGCAGCAGCCACAGGTCAGAGAATGGGGAAAGTGATGAGGAATTCCCGTTAACGGGAGTGAATGTGGCTGATGCCAGCCAGCCTCGTCCTGGCAAACATCTGCTTTATTTGTTTGGTAGGGAAAGGGCGTTGGGAAGTGTTTGCGTAGCACCGTGTGATGCGCTGAAGAAGCGCTGACTGGGTCTAACACTGGGGGCACAGAAAATCAGAAAACAGTATTTCAGAAGAAATGAGGATCTGGTCTAGTGCTACGAAGTACCCTTCTGCCAGCGCTGAGGTGGTAGGCATGAAATCGATCCCCTGACTGTTGGAGCAGTAAATGAAGATCCAGTTAAAATGTGCCCAGCTCAGTTCTTGTTTGTGCCATGACTTCGAAGCCATGGGCCTTGACCAGGCACTGAGAGAGCTCGGCAAGACTTCCCTGACACCTGAACCTGGGCAGCTGCTGCTTCGCAGCCTTCTTTCAGTTCAAAACTCCTGAAAGGACTTTGCAAGCTCACTACAACATCTGGTTTGTCACGCTCAAGCTTTGCAAGACATTTAAGAGCCCAGAGCAGCAGTATGCGTCTGTTCAGCTCGCCACTGGCTTCCCGCAGTTTTTTCACCAGCCAGTTGCTTTTGTGGCATCAGTGGCAAACAAATCACATTCCTTTACCCCTCTCTGTATTTCCCATAAACCAAGGTTACAGACAGCATCACTTTTATGAAATGTATTGGTATGCAAACACTTGTTCTACTTCCTGAAAGATTTTAAAATACACAAGTAGTATTTTTTAAGATTTGGGATTCATGGTGGCCTTAACAATTCATTGTTGGTTGTAGGATTGAGTAAGAAACACTACACTCTGCGTCAGCCTTTCCGGAAAGCCCTGCGGGGAAGGACTTGGAACTACTGGTGGATGAAAAACTGGACATGAGCTGCCAATATGCGCTTGCAGCCCAGAAAGCCAGTCGTGTCCTGGGCTGCATCAAAAGAAGCATGACCAGCAGGTTGAGGGAGGTGATTCTGCCCTTCTACTCTGCTCCGGTGAGACCCCACCAGGAGTACTGCGTCCAGCTCTGGGGTCCTCAGTACGAGACAGACATGGACCTCTTGGAGCGGGTCCAGACAAGGGCCACAACCCCTCTCCCATGAAGAAATGCTGAGAGAATTGGGGTTGTTCAGCCTGGAGAAGAGGAGGCTCCAGGGAGACCTTGCTGAGGCCTTTCAAAATATAAAGGGGTCTTATAAGAAAGAAGGAGAGAGACTTTTCACCAGGGCCTGTAGTGACAGGGCAAGGGGCAGCGGTTTAAAACTGAAAAGAGGGCAGGTTTAGCTTGGACATAAGGAAGAATTTTTTTACAATGAGGGTGGTGAGACACTGGAACAGGTTGCCCAGAGGGGCAGTGGATGCCCCGTCATCAGAAGTGTTCAAGGTCAGGTTGGGCGGGGCTTTGAGCAACCTGCTCTAGTTGAAGATGTCCCTGCGCAAGGCAAGGGGCTTGGACTGGATGATCTTGAAGGTCTTTTCCAACCTAAATGATTCTATGATTCTATATTTAAAGGTGCTTTCTGACCCAAACCTTTCTGTGGTGCTATGAAAGCTGTGCCTGGGAAGGAACAAGTAAAGGGGTTAGGATTCACAATATGAGACCTGTCCATGGAGAAGTGGGGCCTGGCCCTGGGTTTCACAGGATGTGATGCCAAGCAGTTCTGGGAATGCACTTCCTCTTCAGACCCCCACTTTTGGGTGGGGGTCCCTATCTCATTGCAGCCCCCAGTTTCCCCAAGCTTCCACCATCCTGCCCCACATGTACAGCAGCACTGGTCCCCTCCAGGGAGATGAGGCAAGCAACAGTGCTGTCCACCGCAACCCTTTTCTTTCCCCTGCCCAAAGCATGTCCAGGATCCCTTCAAGGGCTGTCATCACCATTTGTATATGGCTTGGTGTGCCTTGGGGTAGATTGTTACCATTCCTGCAGAAACAGTGGGCAAAACAGTGTGAGGAATGCAGTTCTGGGCAAAATTTCCTCATCCTCACAGGATTTCTACTTAAGGTTGAGGAGGAACATGGGGAGGATCTTTGAAAGTGTTCAGTCAACCCATTGCTTGTTCCCTGGCCAGCCACCGAGCCCTTGGAAACATGGCTTCTTCAACTGCTGATGAAGCGGGAACCCGGGGCTTTTACCATCTGGGCTGCGTGTCTGGTGGCGTGGAAGACAAGAACTCTCCTGAGGGGATGCCAGCCTTGCTCAGTGCTGACGCCAGAGCCCATGAGCTCTGCAGCGGCCCACAGTGCTCCCCACATCCGCTTGCCGCAGCGGCTTAATGCATCTGTTGAGCTGATTTAGGTTCACGTCCTGTCACAAGTGGCTGATTACATTTGCACCTCTTGTCCCACAAAGCCCAGAGTCAGGCTCTAAAAAACTGTTGATAACTCATTGTCTTTTACCTGACCTGGGAGGTGCTTTAGATAGAAATCTTATTAATGATGCAGCTGCAGGGCTCAGTAAAGTGGAGGCACCTCAGACTTCAGCTGAATAATTAAAACGCATCAATAGGACTTTCCAGGGCCACTATTTAAAATTAATAACTCCAAATGCAATTCTGGCATATAATGGAATCCACTGAAATGGGATTCATTTCTTTTGCTTTTTTTTTTTAAACAAAAAGCTTTATAGCATTGCTGGCAATTTTACAACCACCTGCCTCTCAGCTCCAGCTGATGACAGCTAGGAGAGGGGTTTGGGGTGGTTTCTGAATATTTTTAAGCTCCAACAAATAGGAAATGGTTCCAAAACCAGCATCCAGCATGCTGGTGCTCATGTTTAATGGACTGCTAGGATGCCAACAAGCAAATCAAGAGGAAATCAGGAAGTCCTCTTTGGAGAAACGTGTCTCCTCTGCCTAAGCAGATGGGAAGACAAGGGATCATCTAGGTCTCTAGCAAAAGCTACATTTTCTGAGAAACAAAATCTTCCCTTTCCCCAGAGAGTACCTCACTCACAACTGGCAGTTTTAACCATGGTGAATGTGTTAAAGAAGCCAAGAGACACCATCCCTAGCTGTTTGAAGTTACTCACAGATTTGCACACCTGTGCAGGTATAGTAGGATAAAATGTAAAGTTGGTGGGAAAAAACCAGAGCTTTCCTCCTTGGACAACCTCTGAGCAGCACTGTTTTTTCTGGCTTAGCTTCATTCACCACCTACCCAAGCTCATCAAAATTTGACTAGTGATGCCTGACTTTTCTCCCCCTCTTCATTACCTTGGGGAGGCATTCAGCTCCTGCTGCTTTGCCTATTTTGTGATAGGGGTTTTGACAGTCAAAACTTTCCCTGCTTTGGCCAGCTCCTCCCTGGCTGTCCTTGCATGCTGTCAGAAAGATGTGTTTAATACAGGCCATGACCTCTAGTAGCAGGCAAATGGAGATAAGCGCTTCTCTCCAGGGTATTTTTCAGCTGGCTGAGTAGAGCAGCTGCTTGAAGCGTCCCTGGTGGAGGGGGTTGTCCAGTTTTCCCGTGGGAAACAAGAAGATAGTGCAGAGTGGCAGCCTTTCGGGTTACACTTGCTGCAGATCATAGAGCAACTGGGAGCCTGCCCTGGCTTCAGAAGGGATCTGCAGCGCTTGCGGGCGTCATGGGGAGGGTGGCCCCCAATAACGATGCTGCTTTTTCTGTCTTTACCTGCACAAGGCACAGGGAGGAAGAAAATCAGCTGCAAATTTGATGCCAGAAATGACATCTTGATTTAAAAACGTGATTTTGATAGCGACAGGCTGAGTGGCTTTGCATGTAGAGAGTTGGAAATGAAACCATCAACATGGTATCATAAGAGCAATTGGGCAAGAGGGAGGGAGAAGAGAATTACTGTTTCCCCAGGAGGAACTGAATGTGCTACTTTTGAAGTGGGGAAGGAGAGTGCTCCTTTGGGCACACAGAGAAGGGCTACTTCCCAAGTGATCTTCAGGAAAAACAAAGAGAGAAACTGGGTTAGCCCAAATAAAACATGTACTGACCCAATGCAGGGATGCTCTGAAAATAAATGAGGGCAAGCCTGGAAACTAGCTCTAGATGGGCACAATTTAGCAAGAGGCCACGAAGTATCTCTGTTTCCCGGGGTCAGGATCTGACACCAGCCAACCAGGAAGGATGGGAAAAGAAGGTTTATCCCCAGGTTTAGTCCCTCTCAGCAGAGCCTCCTGGATCATGAGTGTCCCTGCATTCCTGTTCCCCTCCAGCCGGAGTGGTGGCCCTGGAGCCAAACCATGGGCCCAGACCCCAGGACTGCCACTGGCTTTGGGCAGCTCCTGAACCCTGCTTGGAGCTGGGTCTTACCTTCACACAGCCACGCTTTCTCCCAGGCCCGTGGGCTTTCCTCCCTGTCCTTTGCATCCTTTGTTTGGCTTTACCAGCCAACACTGCAACTTTTTCCCTACCCAGGGGTGACGTCGTGCTCAGAAAGGCATTTAGCAGAAACCTGGTAAAGGTTTGTTAGGACTCAGAGATTATCTTGCCCCTGCTTGTCTGTTACTGATGGGAAAGATGGCAACTGAACCTGAGCCTTTGCGATCTGTAGTTTTAGTAGTCAGTAAATTTAATAATTTAGTGCAGTGACTATGGTTCAGCACTCTCCTTCTCTGCAAGTGGGAGCGCGGTTAGATGTGCAGGGTGATCCAAAAGAGAAGGCGTCGTTCTTGTGAGGGCTCTCCACATTAAAGACGAGAATAAAGGCTGTGAAACTCATTGCCCCCGTGGCCCACTTTTCAAATGCTTTTCCTTCTCTTCATGGCTCTGAAGTAATAGCTTACAGTGTGCTTTAATGGTAGCTGTTACAACACGGCAAGGTGAGAGGAACCGACTGTTGTCAAGCCCCGAAAGCACGCTGAAGTATTCTACGCTGTACAAAACCAGTGACATCTCAAAACCTCTGAACCTTTGGGCACGGGGCATCACCGGCATTTGTAAGGGTAAGGTCACGCATCTCGGGAGATCCGAGTGTCCACAGCCTCTGTCAGTCTGCTTCGCGGCCTCGCTATAAACCGGCCCTGTTTCCCCCCTGTAGCAGTGGTAGAAATTTCCAGGCATACTTCTGTGAGCCCTGGGAGCAAAGGTTGGCTGAGGATCCTGAAGAAGGCAGTGTTTAGGATCTGGCCCGATGTGCGCAGCAAAGGAAACAAAGCGCGGCAGGAAGGTGGCAGAGTTGCTCCGACTAACCAGAGGTTCACGGGCTTTCGTACCCTCCAACACGGAAACGCACTTATTTAACGGGAAGGAAGGTTAATCTCGGTTCCTTGCAGGGCTGGATGAAAACCCAGCCTTTGCCTGGTGCAGAAATGACGCGGGGATGGGCAAGGCGAGAGCTTTTGCTGTTACTCCACGGGGTGAGCAGTGCTCTGTGAGCCCAGCGGCTCCCAGACCTCGCAGCAAGCCCAGGGGCAGGGTGAGACCCCGGGGCGGCGGGCGGCTGCTGTCACACACCGCGGGCATCCGAAGGGCCGCGGGCAGGCGGCGGGGCCGCGCTCCCGGGCCGTGCCAGACGGTGCGAGGGGCAGGAGCCGCAGGCTGGGAGCCTCAGGCCGGAGACGGGGACCCTTCCTCCGCGGCGGGATCTGCCAGTGCCCGCCGGGCGGGGGTTTCCAGGCAGGCCGGGGCGGGGTGTCCCGGCGCCGGCTGTCCCCGCGGCGGGGGCCGGCCCTCCCCGGCGCGGGGGCGGTGCGGCGCTGGCGGGGCAGGCTGCCGCCGCGGGCGGCGCGGGGCGGGCCGTGCCCGCGTCCCGCCCCCGGCGGGGCGGCGGCGGCGGCTACGTGCGCGGGGCGGCGCGGGGCGGCTGGCAGTGCCGGCGCGGAGCCGCGGGGAGCCCCGAGCCCGCCGCGGCGGCGGCGCGCAGCGCGGCCGCGCCCATGGCGAGCAGCAGCGGCGGCGGCAGGTAGGGCGGCGGCAGGTAGGGCGGGGCGGGGGGCCCGCTCGCCCCGGCCATGGCGCAGACGGAGACCCCGAAGGCGGTGCGGCTGTGGCGCGACGCCGCCCTGCGCGCACGGAAGCTGCGGGGCGGCCCCGCCGAGCCCGAGCCCGAGCCGGACGCGGGGCCGCCGGGGGGGCCGCCGCCGCCGCCCCCCGCCGCTGCGCCTCGCCGCTCGCCCCCGGCGGCCGCCCTGGGGGAGCTGGAGGCGCTGAACCTGAGCGGGCGGGGGCTGGAAGAGCTGCCCGAGGAGGTGGGCGCCGCCCTGAGCGGTCTGCGGGTGCTCAGCCTGCGGCGCAACCGGCTGGGCCGCCTGCCCGCCGCCGCCCTGCGCCACCTGGGCCGCCTGGCCGAGCTCGACCTCAGCCACAACCGGCTGCGGGCCCTGGGGGACGGCGGGGCGCTGGCGGGGCTGCGGGGCCTGCGCAAGCTCAGCCTCAGCCACAACGAGCTGGGCGCCGAGGACCCGGGCCTGCCCCCCCGCCTCGCCGAGCTGGGCCGCCTCGAGGAGCTCGACCTCAGCTTCAACCGGCTGCGCCGCCTGCCCGAGGGCCTGGGCCGCCTGCGGCACCTCCGCGCCCTTGACGTCGACCACAACCTGCTGCCCTCCTTCCCCGCCCCGCTGCTGGAGCTGGCCGCCCTGGAGGAGCTCGACTGCTCCGGCAACCGCCACCTCGGGGCCCTGCCTGAGGGCATCGCCGCCCTCCACCGCCTGAAGATCCTCTGGCTGAGCGGCACCGGGCTGGCAGCCCTGCCGGAGGGCCTCTGCCAGCTGAGCGCCCTCGAGAGCCTCATGCTGGACGGCAACCGGCTCCAGGCCCTGCCCGCCGGCTTTGGCAGCCTGCAGCGGCTCAAGATGCTGAACCTCTCCTCCAATCTGCTGGGGGAGTTCCCCGCTGCCATCTTGGCGCTACCCAGTCTGGAGGAGCTCTACCTGAGCCGCAACCAGCTCACCCTGCTGCCCCCTCACCTCTGCCAGCTCCGCCAGCTCCGCACCCTCTGGCTGGACAACAACCGCATCCGCTACCTGCCGGACTCCATCGTGCTCCTCCACAGCCTGGAGGAGCTGGTCCTGCAAGGCAACCAGATTGCCATCCTGCCCGAGGGCTTCGGGCAGCTTTCCCGTGTCACCCTGTGGAAGATCAAGGACAACCCCCTCATCCAGCCCCCCTATGAGGTGTGCATGAAAGGCATCCCCTACATCGCAGCCTACCAGCAGGAGCTGGCCCACTCCCAGCCTGCCCTCAAACCCCGCCTCAAGCTGGTCCTGATGGGCCTAAAGGATGCGGGAAAGACCCTGCTGAGACGATGCCTCATGGAGGAGGATGGGCAGAGGGAGGACGTGGGAGGTCTGGAGGCAGGGAGCACCCAGCCCAGAGGGTGCCCTGGGCAGCAGCAGGACGGTGGGAGAGTGCCGGCTGGGTGTTGCCCCTTCCCAGAGCCTCAGGACGCTTCCTCAGCGCGAGTACCTGCCATGCAGCAGCTGGAACATCTCCCCGTTGAGCGGCAGGACATCCGTTCTCACATGCCCTCCCACCGAGTGAAAGGGGAAACACCGTGCCCTGCACCGTCGCTGCCACCGAATGCCCCCCAAGTACCGTCAGGACTGGGACTGTCAGGAGGCAGCAAGGGCATTGAGGTGATGGACTGGACAGCGGATGCAGAGAGGGGCCTGACATTCATTGTGTATGAGCTGGCGGGGGACCCGAGCTATGATGTTATACAGTCTTTCTTCCTCTCTCCCGGAGCGCTGTACGTGCTGGTGGTGAATTTGAGTGCCTATGTCCCTCAGCGCTTCTACCCCTCTGTGGGCTATTTCTTGCACTGGCTTGGTTCCAAGGTGCCCCACGCAGTGGTGTGCATGGTGGGAACCCATGCTGACCTCTGTGCGGAGCGGGAGTTGGAAGAGAAGTGCCTGGACATCCATCACCAGATCGCTCAGCAGGAGAAGAGGGATGCCGAGGGACTCCAGAGCTTGGTCCAGCAGGTGGATGAGGCTCTGGGGCAGGACTTCGACCTGCGCTGCTCCAGCCCGCATGCTGCCTTTTATGGGGTCTCGGACAAGAACTTGCGGCGAAAGAAAGCCCAGTTTCAGTACCTTCTCAACCACCGCCCACAGATCCTGTCTCCAGTGCTGCCTTTCAGCTGCCGGGACCATTGCCAGGTGCGTCGCCTGCGGGACAAGCTGCTCTCGGTGGCTGAGCACCGGGATATCTTCCCGAACCTGCACCGGGTGTTGCCCAAATCCTGGCAAGTGCTGGAGGAGCTGCACTTCCAACCGCAAGCTCAGCAGCTGTGGCTTAGCTGGTGGGACTCTGCCCGGTTGGGCTTGCAGGCGGGCCTGACGGAGGATCGGCTCCAGAGCGCCCTGTCCTACCTGCATGAGAGTGGGAAGCTGCTCTACTTCGAGGAGCACCTCACCTTGCGGGAGTATGTGTTCCACAACCTGCCGCGGCTCATTGACATCCTCAATGTCTTCTGCCAGCGGGATGCCACTGTGCTGCTCCAAAAACTGCTCAGCGACACCCACATTGACGAACTGAGGGCCACTCAGCTCCACCATTACGTGGAGGGCTTCTTGCTGCACGGCCTCCTCCCTGCCCACGTTATCCGTCTCCTTCTTAAGCCCCATGTCCAGAGCCGGGAGGATCTGCAGCTCATCCTGGAGCTGCTGGAGAAGATGGGGCTCTGTTACTGTGTCAACAAACCCAAATGCAAGCCCCTAAATGGGGCAGCCGCTTGGTACAAGTTCCCCTGCTACGTAAAAAATGAGGTGCCCCATGCAGAGGCGTGGATCAACGGCGCCAATCTGAGCGGACAGTCCTTCGTGGTCGAGCAGCTGCAGATTGAATATAGCTTTCCATTCATTTTCCCACCCGGCTTGTTTGCACGCTACAGCGTCCAGATTAACAGCCACGTGGTTCAGCGGTCAGATGGCAAATACCAGATCTATGCCTACCGGGGAAAGGTGCCCGTGGTGGTGAGTTACCGGCCTGCCAGGGGACCTCTGCAGCCAGATACTCTGTCTATTGCTAGTCATGCGTCCCTACCAAATATCTGGACAGCTTGGCAAGCTATTACCCCTTTAGTGGAAGAACTGAATGTCCTGCTCCAGGAATGGCCGGGCCTGTACTACACTGTGCACGTCCTCTGTTCAAAGTGCCTTAAAAGAGGGTCACCCAACCCACACACTTTTCCAGGTAAGGCATAGCCGAGCTTGCCTTTCATGTCTTCTGGAGCTTTACCCCTTCTAGGAGGGAGTTTTATGGTGTTAGTCTTAGCTCTGTCTTTTTTTTTTTCTGTCTTTTTTTTTTTTTTTTCCTTCTTTTTTCTCCTCTGCTCTAACTCCCTTCCCTGGTGACTTGAGTCATGAGAGAAAATATTAGGGTAGCTCCAAGGAGACAGGCTTAAAATAACCCTATTCTGAGATGAGGCGGGTGTTGCATCCCCTTTGTCTGTGCCTTTTCTCTCTGCTTTTTGGGTTTTGGCCCCGAGCGTTGCTTGTGCCATTGTTGAAAAGGCCCTGACCTGTCCTTCTCCTTGTTTTGATTCATTTGAATGGCACTGCAGTTTTTTTCCTAATTCCCTTCACCCTGCAGCTCCCCCTTCCTTGGGGCTATTTGTAAACGCAGATAGGACTGAAAGACTGCAGGTGTCTCATCCTCCCCCCCTTCCACCTCCCACCCCCCAAAACCTGGCCTGTGCTGCAGCCTCTCTGAATGCAGGAAAGCTCCTGCTGGTAGACAATGGGTGTGTTGGTCTCCGTAGCCCTGTATAAAAAGCTCTTTCTCGTATGGGAGCCCTGTCTCTAGCAGGAAGAATTCCTCCCTGAACAGAGAGGGATACTCCATCTTCTTTGTTTAAGTGTCTTACCTAGAAGTGATTCCCAGACTGCTATTCTTGGAGCTATTCTTGAGAGCAATTATTTTCTTTCCTCGCTCACCCTTCATCTAATGAAAAAAGCATAATCTCTCTTCTCTGGAATATGACTAGTTGTGGTGCTTTGTAAAGCTGTCACTTCTAAAGTCGTGGGTTTATAGGTGGTGGTTTCCAGCAGCATCTGTTTTACTTTGTATGTATGCAGGTACTGCCTCCTAACCTGTGCCCTCCCTCCTCTGCTGGGTTTGCTCTAGAGCTTGCGGGGGCCATGGGAAAGGTGCTTTGGTGTGTAAATCTGTATGAAATCAAAATGCACTCTGAACTGTAAGCTGTGCTCTAGAAATATGCTTTTTTTTACACACGCACACCCATGTTGGAAGTTTGTTGGAGCATTCTTTATTTACAAGTAGCCTGAAATTGTGGGGGAACTGGAGTATGATTAGAGTTAAAGCAAGCAGTGGTACTCAGTTAGTCCATAGGCAAATGTGAATAATAAGGTGTGTTTTGGGGGGGTTGTGTTGTTTTTTTTGTTTTTTTCCTTTTCTTTTTTTTTTCTCTGGACCTTGAAAATAAGGAGATGCTGTTTGCTCCTCAGCCAGCGTCCTGGCTCCGTCGATTGCATCTCCCTCTAACTGTGCTAGCTTATGTAAGAGCCGTTGGGCTGGGGGGGGTGACCCCATGCTGTGTGAGTTGCTGAGTGGTATCCGCATGCTGGGTCTTGCTGCTGACGTGGTGCTTGGGGCAATGTGATCTGCTTTCCAAAAAAACCCCGAAGACTAAAAAAACCACAGAACCACCCCCCCAAAAAACCCAAACCAAAACAAAAAAACCCCAAGCCAAAGCCAACCAGCCACCCAAAAAAAACCCCACCAAAATCAGCCAAGACAGCAAACTGTATGTGCAGGCGTGATGGATGGCTATTGAAGGTTTAGCTTGTGAATAATTCAGAACTGCAGTCACATACCTTTTTTTTTTCTTTCTTTTTTTTTTTTTTTGTGTGTGAAAGTTTTGTGGCTGATCATTTTTTTTTTCCCCGGTGAGTAGGTGATGCTTTAAAAGTGAAATGTGAAGAGCTGGACTGTCTGCAGATGATTGGCATCTTTGCTGACCAGTGACAGTCAGAGCAGGACTGGAAGCATAAGGGGGGCATTGAAATCGAAGGGCATTTTCCTTTGGATTTTGCTGTGCCATATGTTTCCTTAGAGGTAGGAAAGGAATTCTCTCACCTGGGAGCCAGGGTAGGTGTGCTGGCAAGGGCTGGTGCAACTAAGCAGTGCATTGTTGGGCATGGGAGGAGCAGTGGTTCATGTGCCAGGCCTCCGAACACCACCTGGGTGATGCTGCCTGTGGAAGGAGGGTTGCAGCGTTTCTGAAGCTTTCCAAGGGAGAAGCCGGGCCTCGGTGCCAGGGGCACAGGACTTAGCATCCCAAGTGGCCCTGCCTTGGAGCAGGGGGTCACTGTCTTAACATGAATACTGTGCGAGTCTAGCTGGGGGAAGAGCACGTTGAGAAGACAAATGTATTTCAACGGCAGGGCTGATCTGTGGAAGCGCTGAAGAGTGGTTAAAGGCTGCAATTAATCAAGAAACCTGCTTGTCGTCTTGGATGATGCTTAAATCTAGCCCAGCTATGACCTGGATTGTATGAAAAATGTGAACCGTCATTTGGCTTGGCGAGGCCTATCTGTCTGCATTTAATCTAAAATGCTCTTTGCTGTGTATCTGCTGTATGAGTAAATGACTGTTTAGGAGCCCCTAAATGGCAATCATGAAGCTGAAGACTTTTTTCCTCCTGATTTTGTTGATCAGAAGGTGTGCATGTTTAAAGTCGTGCTGCCAAGCTTGCTCTTGTGCAGGTGAATCATGGTTGGTGTCATTTTTAACAGGGTGTAGGAAAGAGATGGGTCTAATGTTACAAAAATGTGTAGCGAGGGAGGTGTCTGTTTCTTTCCAAGCTCTTCCAGCGGAAATCCATGGCAATTGCAATGCTGCTAATTCTTAAATAGGGCTGTGGTCTTTTTAGGACTGCACTGAAGAACTGCTTTGCAGCCTGTTGACCTTAATAAGGGAAATATTTCTGTGGAGACACTGCCAAATTTGTGCTCAAAAATGGAAGTGCAGTCTGGCTGTGTGTTTGGTTGTGCAATATTTGTCGTCATTCATGAAACCAATGGTGCATTCTTTGGTTATCCAAAATTTTCATTGGAATCCCCTTTAAAGAGGGGACTTGGTTGCTCGAGTTGAGGATTAATCCTTGCTTTTCCTCTCCTTCCCTTCCCTCTCGGTCCTGCATGCGCACATGCTATAACTTCCATTGAAAATACACACAGAAGTTCTCTAAGAACAAGCTAGTGTGCATAGAAATGGTTGATAAGAGTTGAGATTCTGGATTCAGTCTTTTGAGGGTTTATTGCAAACAAACAGTGAATAAAAGTGATATAAAAATTATATATAAAACCCTTGATAGGGTCCTTTTAAGGAAGTTTTCATGTTTGAAACAGTTTTGTAGCTGGGTGAAATAGTAACCGAATTGGCATCTGAACTGGAATCTCAATGTGCTTTGAGGCTGCAGTCATCTGCTTGGCTGATAAGTGGTGTGTTGAATTGTTTTTTTTTTTTTCTTTTACATTTGCACTATATATAATAAAAGTATCCCTGCCAGGCTAAGAAAGGCATATCCCTGCTTGCAGTGACCAACAAGAATAGTTCAGCACTCCAAGACGATGAGACCTAAATTGGGTTGTTGCGGGCATTGTGAAATGCTGTGATTTTGTATGTGATGTTCTTTTAGTCCCTGGACTTAAGGGCTTTTATGTTGTTCATGTCCCATAAGCTATTAAGTGACTTGGGATTGGGGGGGATGGAGGTGGTTTGCCATCTGTCTGATAGTAGATGTGTGCTATGTTGGGACAAATGTGACTGGATTTTCCAAGCTTGCCTTCATGTCCACCTGCTAACTGCTCTGCTGCTGTCTCTTCTTGCCCTGCGCTAGGCTGGGTCCAGGCCACCACAGGCCCTTCCAGACTGTGGTGTGTACAAGGTGTCCTGATGTCTGATGTGGATCCTTTTGGCGTTTGAGGTGGGGGGGATTGCATTTGACCGGTGGTTTTCCTTTTTTCCTGCCTGTGATGTTACATGTATGAATGTAGACACAGGAAAGCCAGAGCCTTTGTCCGTTGTGGAAAATGGGCAAAATGCTGTCACAAGCAAGACAAGATGATCTGGGTTTCCACAGATTAAAAATGTGACAACAGACAGAAAGCCACAGGCAAAGGTACCGTGTGCGAGCCTAGCAGCCCTTCTCCAAAAGGATGCTGCAAAGTTATTGGGGAGTTTTGAGAGATGCCCGAGGACTGGCAAGAGGTCTTCTGTGGAGAGGAAGTGCACATCTCCCGCCTGCCTTGCTGCCCCCTTCCTAAGGTATCAGAATAGGGAGGAGATCACGAGCCTCTACTCCACTCGTCTCCCAGACACATCAAAGGTGAGCAGAAGCAAGGATTACATGCCAGTCGCCTTCAGGGGTGCAGATGGAGGTATCGTAGTGTAGTTCCCCTGTGACACTCTGTGTCATGGCCAGAGCAGGGCTAATTCTAGGCCACGTTATTCATGTGATTCAAAGTGAACCATGCTCACCATCCCTGCGTTGGAGTCAAAAGCAAGCATGAACTCCCTTGGTGGCTGGGATGGAGTCAGGAGATGGAGAGGTGGAAGATCCCACGATGTGTCATGCTGTCAAGTTCTGTGCAAGCTGAGGAGGGAGCAGGTGGGACTGGTTTTGTCAGAAGGGCTCAGAAGTTGCTCCAAAATCTGAGCTGCCTCTCAGTGAAAGGCTGATGTCAGGTATCTAATTGTCCTTTGTAATTAAATCGTAAGCAGCTGGGGTTTTTTCACAGACAATTGCAGTAGAGCAACACCTGCTTGTTACAAAACCTGATGCTAGCATTTGACAGCCTTTTATTTTCCCCATTTGAGGGTGGAGTCTTTTTTGCCTAACTTTCAAAGTAGAGGCTGCAGCTGTTTTGGTGCTGTTGTCACGCTCTCCTGAAGGTTGTGGCTTCAGCAGAGTACTGTGGCGTAATCAGAGACAGTAGGGCAAGACTTGAGCACAGTGGGAGCACTGGACGTGCATGATCTGGGTGGCAGAAGAAAGCTGAACGAGGCCCTGTGATTCAGGAGGAGAAGAGAACAGAGCAGTTGCTGAACTTCGGGAAGCTCTAGCACTGACAAGAGCTGATTTCTGTGCTGCTGAAGTGACAACCCTGAGTGGTGTGACTTGCTGTACATAATAGTGTAGAAACACAGTCTATTTACCACCAGGGATTTTTAGAGATTTCCTTCATGTTAAGGTGTGTGTTGCATGGTGAGCGTCTGAGGTTCTCTTGCTTGGTGGCTGTGGTAGGGCATCCTCGAATTTAAACAACACATTTGGGAAAGAGACAACAAATGTTTCGTGATCTTGGAGGAGGCAGAGAAATTGCCAGAGGAAGAGTGTGGTGTGCAGCGTAGACAGCTACTGTGGGACTGTGCCTGGTGGGGTGTAGGTGTGGGAACCAGTCCTTGGGGAGAACTGGAGTAGCCAGTGCAGAGCTGGGCTTGTGCCTGACAGTCTGGCTTGGGATGACACAGGAACGGGAGGAACAAACTCAACTGTGGATGCCAGAAGAGAGGCTGAGGCTTTGAATTGCCTTCTTAGAGCTGTCCTGCTGCCTGCAGTGTCTGGTTACCTTGCATTGTGTGCATTGCTTTCTGTGTGTTTGGGGGCTTTTTTTTAAGGCTTCTAATATGGAACTTGCTAAAATTACTTGAAATTAGGAAGGCAACGTGCATATTTAACACTGTTTGAAGGAATCCTCTTCCTTATGCAAAAAGTTCCTATGCATTTCTGCTAAAGGAAAGGATTCCTAGTATGTCAGCTTGGTACCAGAAAACTTCTGGTTTGTTCCTTAACAGCTTGTCTTGCCCTGCCCCATTCCCCATGGGAGTCATCTCTGGGCTTTGGGCCTCTGGACTTTGAACTGCCATCACCGAACCAGGAAAACACTGGATTTGGTTGAGTGGATCTTTTTGGTTAGGTTAGTGAAGCAAAGCAGAGTTCTTGGCCTTTAATGCATTACTTTTTTTTGGTTTGTGTGTTTTATTTTTACAGTCACTGAAATTTGTCTTTGCAGGAAATGACCTATAAGAGAGATGCTCAGTACCAAGTGATTCTTTGTTTCATTGAATGAGAACTATTTAAAAGCTACTGACTGTGGGGGTGAGATAAAATATTAATGTAGGTTTTCCCCTCTCCAGAGTCAATTGATTCCATGAGGACTGATTTGTGCTGTGCTTCAGCACACTGTGGACAAAGATGTCATGAAATGTGCTTTGCTTCCTGCTGTGTGCATGCACTTCTGGTGGTGTGATGCCTCTTTCTAAAAACTCCTAAGTGTGAAAACTTTTCCCATGTAAGTTGGGTTGAGATGTATCATGTGCATGATCCACATGCAGATATATTGCAAGGTGCTACTCCTTTTGCATCCCAGGAGAAGATGGTGGGAAATCATCAACAGTTGCTGAATCTTTGTTGCCTTTTAGTGATGCTGTGAACACGTTATTTGACATTGGGGTAGAGCTCTGAAAAAAAAGTATCAGTTTAAAAGCAAAATATGAGTGCATCTGGTAGGTAATTCTCCTGTATGCTGTGGTGTCTTGTTGCATTTGCAGTATTAAGCAGGTAACTGTGGTAGCCTAGCATGCTTTCCAATGAATGATTTGCTAATAATAGTGCAGGCTAGTTGTTTGGCTCTTGAAAACAGTTTGCCAGGGGAGAAGGGAGAAAATGTATTGAATGAAAAGTTCTGTGTTGGATTTGAATTCTTGGAAGTCATCAGAGTACAATTTTTTTTCGTCCCTCCCCCCCTGCACCATCCTGAGTAGAGGAAGAATAACCTATGCAAATGAGTAAAGAAAATGGGTCTGGGGGGTGAATGCAAGATGACCAGTTACTTCCTTTTATCTCTCTCTCCTTGCTTGTGGTACTTGCGCTTGGTATACAGATGTGGACAACTGTGAGAGTAAGCAGGCTGGCTGGTGCCAGTTAAGGTCACCTATTCTCAGGTGAGCTTGTGGGATGCCAATTTAAGGATGTGCTATTTAAGGGAGCACCTTGTAGGGACAAGAAGTGGGGAGGGAGTCCTTAAAGTAAGTCAGTTACAACAATCAAACTCCTGCTGCTGCAAACAACATGTGTTGGTGCTTTTGGCTAGCTAAGAACATATCTGGGTCTGAGAAAGTGGTGCAGCTGGGTTGGAGGAGTCTCAGCCTGCTTCCTTGGTCTGCTATACAGCTATCTCCTTGACTACAGCAGGAGAGCTGATGGGATTCTGGTGACCACAGTGTCAGGTGCCTCATACAGAAGATGAGGAGGCCTTGGCATTTTTAGAAGCTGTTGAGTGGATGAAGTTTTCAACCTGTAATGGGAAGATCACCTGTGTGAATGTGGCCTTCTCTCCCAGCTGCTCAGCTGGAACAATTTGCTCTCTAGCAATTTCTTTGTTGGGAACCAGATGTAAAAACTGGGGTTGGGGGGTTCAAGACCTATGAAACAACTGACTGGTTGGCTTTGGGAGAAATTTCATTTGGGGTGTTCAGCTGGACCATCTTTGAGGGCTTACGGTTCTGCCCCAGCAGGCTGCTGGAGGCTGAAGTCATATTGTACTTGTGGTATTTTCGTGGCTAAAGCTTGGTCCTGAATGCGCTGATTGGGTTGCCAGCTTGGTCAGTGGCAGTGTGGTTTAGGACTGATGCAGGCTCCGTGGTTAGAGGTGACTTGCTTGTGGCCAGTGGATGGAGGCTGTGTTCAGACTGAACTGTGACTGCTGGAGTGCCTGCCTGCTTGAGTTGGTTGTGGTTTAAAGCAAAACCTTAATTTCAGATCTGGTTTTTTTTTTCAGTGGTCATTCTCAGGACCTCAGTGCTTCTCCAAAAGGTGTACTGAGGTACACCTACTCTACTGGTTTTAGCTGTGGCTAGGTTGGACTCCTGGGGGTGGGTGTGAAACTGGGCTAGGACCTACAGACTTTACAAGGTAACATTAATTTTGAGTTGACAGTTCAGCATGGCAAGCTCTGCATGAACCACGAGACAGCTTTCAGGTGAGTTAGGCACTTTTGTGGGGAAGTCCATTAGACTTAGAGCTTTGTGAGGATCAGGCTAAACTGAACTATGGAGGCAAGTAACCTTCAGAGCAAAACAAAGCTGCATCTCAAATCCTGTTCAGACCTGCCTGGTTGTGCCACATGCTGACTCAGAGGTGATGCTTGAATACTCTAGGAAGGAGCTGTATTGTTGTTGATCTAGGTTACACTGAATTGTGCTGATGAGATGACGGGAGACTTCTGCTGGGCTTTTGTTGGCGGGGTTTCACAAGCTTGGCTTAAGTGATCTCTGTAAGGCCCTTTGTGAAAGCGATACCAGGATATCTTCCCCTTTACCCAGTTTTAGGGTGATGCTTGCCAAGCATCCAGTTTAGATAAGCATTTTTATTTGTGTTACATGAGAGGGAACCTGGATATCCTAGACGATTCTGGGAGAGGTCCCTTCTCCTTCAGCTGGTGCCTATTGCTTTCTGTAGAGTTTTCAGGCTCTCCCTGTTATGGTTTAACAGGAAGGAGACAAAGGTACAACAATGGTAGGACAGGGATTTGTGGACCTCATGCTGTGATTGATGATAAAATTAATATTGTAGGTTTTTTTCCCAACAGAATGCAAGATCGTGGCACCCTGTGCTCGAGACGCGTCTCTTGAATGATCTCCAATTTCTGTGTGGTGAATTCTTTTTAGAGCATCTTTTTTTGCATTTTTAGCAGGTGTTTTCCTCTCCAGCAATACAGAGTGAGCAGTGGCATGTGATAAGGGACAGATCCTGCCCTGTAGAAGGGTAGGGTTGTTGATGAGCTTCTAAAAAATAAATTGGCCATGGTTTCCACAGCACCAAAATCTGCAGGGTTTGGCTTGAGACAGAGGTGCTTGACCTGATTTGCATCCCATGTATCTAGCTGCTGTTTCTGCCACGTAAAACAACACAGTGGAAAAATATTGAAGGTGGACACAGTGACTGGGTCTTGCTTGACTTTGAGACATGTGCAATGCATTTGGTGCTTTTGCATCTATGAAAGGCTGGCAACAGGGGACTGCTGGAGCAGCTGATTTGTCCCAAACCTACCGCAAAACAAGTATCCTTACAGCTAGTATGGCCCCTTGCTACATGGTCAACAAGGGGAGAGTGACCTTCCTGCAGCAGAAGAAACATGCATCTCTGTTGTGTGGCCTCTGAAACATTGTGGTGGACGCAGCAGAACTGCAAAATTGTGCAGCAGCACAGACTGTGAGTGCTGCATGGTGCAGTAGCACCCAGCTGCATCTCTAGCTTCTGTTGTGGAGCTGTATTGCTGACTGTTTAATACCTTTCTTCACTCACTGTGGCCTCTTTCTTAGATGAAGCAGTCAGGTATGAACGACAAGCAATTTTTTTGTGAACAGATAATGTTAGAAAGCAAGGACTTAGCAATGCGCGGAGCTGAAACGCACGGGCACAGAATGTATGGTGTGGAGGATGGAGAGTCAGGGACCTCTGTCTGAGACTGGCTGCCTGACATCAGTCTTTTACTGTAAGTATTCCTATTGCCTGGGTCTGAACAGTTGCATTTTCATCACTCTCATTAAAATTCTCAGATAAACCACAATCAATCAAGAATGAAGGACCCAAAAATGGGATAATGGCTGGGGATAGTGTTCCACTCTGAAAAGCAGTCATCTCATATTGACCATCCTGATATTTGCATTTGTATCTTTCCACCCTTGCTCTGTATTTATACTGTGTAACTCACTAGTCTGTACACATGTTCTCCTCTACTACATTATGGGGAAAAATAGCATAACTGTCTGTCAAATTGCAAACCATTGCACTTTACAGGACTACATCCTCAACAGATAGTTGAGATGCCACTGTATTTATTGCAATGTGTGATAGGGAATGTTTCAAGGTATTTACGCCCAGTTCATTTGTTTTTTCCTCAAAAAGGGCTGAGCAGCTGGGGCCTTGTCTCTGTGGGAGCAAAGGGGACTCAGGGCAGCTAAAAAAATTAGATTTCCCCTTCCTTTTGTAATTCCTCATCCTCTTCTCTATCTGTGAAGTGGGGACTGGCTCACAGGAGTGATGACCTTATTTAGCAGGGGAAGTTAGTCATGATGGGACCCATAGGAGCTGGAGCAGAAGAGATGGTAAGGAGGCAGCTGAGCTGCTCAGCACACATTGGGAGATCTGTATGTGGAAGGCATCTTGCAAATTGCAGACTCACCCAGGAGTTGCCCAAGGGCACAGGGAATTGTAAATCCAGACAAACTGGTGTCAGACTGAGCTGCAGCTCTGTGGTGCCAAGCTTTCACTCTATGATGGGGAGCTGGTCCTGGGCGCAAACTGGTTTTAAAGAGCACAGTAGGTTAAGGGTACAACTGCTGGCTTGGCCTCCGCTGCCTTAATGTGGGCTCTGAGCCAGCCAGCCTCCGTCCCACCGTTACCCCTTCTGTGTGACTCCATCTTGCACCACCACATCACTGGGCAGCCCAACCAGGAGCAAGCAGCAAGAGCTGGGATGATCAATGCTGCCTTAAAGTAGTCCCCAAGTAGTCCTTTGGATGGGTGGCCTTTCCTGGGGAAGCCTCATCTGGGCTGTATCTTCAGGAAGCCAGCATGCTATGTCCAGAGAGGAGCAAGCAGGCAGACCTCTCTCCATGCTGCTGGGGCATCCCAGGCAGGGAGAGAGGCACAGACTTATCCTGTTGATAAGTCTGTGCTGCTGCAAGGATGGGAGGTTTTCTGTGTGTTTCCTCTCCTGGTCTGCGTGGTGCTTCTTACCCCCTTGCCATGTGCGGCTGTATTTTACAGGCAGAACTGCTGGATGGGGTCAAATGTGTTTGGTGGCAGGTTTCCAAACCAGGGAGTCAGCAGCAAGCACCAGGCCTACTTACATGCGTTGCGTAACCAGACGAGTTTTCAGCTCCCTGTGCGTTTCTCTAAATCTTCCTTTTGAACAGGCTCTTTCTTTGTCTGAGAGATTTTGATGCTCTTATTTCAGATAATGATGCATGCACTGGATATGGAAAATTCTCGTGTCCAAATGACTCTGGTTTATCAAAGCAGCTAAATTTAGGAAATCTATCAAAAAAGAGCTTCCCCCTCCTGTGATCTGACATAACGTTTCTTGGTCGCTGTTATTTTTACTACGGAACAGCTTAAATCTATTTTGGTTGGGCCGTAAGGGATGGCTACAGTGCGAAAGACGACATTTGTTCCTGTGAAGTAAGGCAGCCATGCTGCAGCTTCAGGGCTCTGAGGGCAGTCTGCTCACCCTGAGCTTGTGCCAGTGCTGCGTTGGGGCCCCCTGGCAGTCCTGCTCAGCCCTCTCAAGCCCTGTCCGCTTGGCCTCCCCACCTTGCTCTGGGGCTCAGAGCTCTGTTTAAAAAGGTAGCAATAAGCCTCTGACAGCAGTTAACTTTTTCAGCATCTTGGAGGTGTAGTAAGTGGCAGGGACTTTAACACCCCCAAACAGCACCCATCATCCAAATTCTAGGAGGATAGCGTAGGGAAGATGGTGTTTCACTGGCACCAAAGTAGGGAGACAACTGCGTGCGCAATGGGAGATTGTGTGGGAACCAGTATGCCTCTGGTTTCATAGGTCTTTAATACATGGGCTTCCTTTCACTATACCCTGTTAGGACCAGGACTGAGCCATCCCAGGCTTGAAAATGCACTGCTGGAATCATGCCCAACTGGAGCACCTTGAGCTCTTGGTGCCAGGAATATATAACTGAAGCTTTCAAACTTTTTTACTGGTTTTGTTTTGGGGGTTTTTGGTTTTTTTGAAAGCCAGCTCCTTTGTTAAAGGTGGCTCTGCGGAGCTTTGAGCTCCTATTTTCGTATAGCTGACTGCTCTGCTTCAGCTGCCTTCTGACTTGTTTCCGAACATCCCACGCCTGCTTTCACATTGAGATGGGAGTGAAGGCAGACAACTGGGACATTGGGAAGAGATGTCATTGCTTGCTGGCTGCAATATCCCAGAGATCTGCTGAGCAAGAATTTACTTCTTACTGGGTTTTTTTTAAGCTTCTGGTGGACAGTTGTGCAGAAACATTCAGTGGGTGAAAATGGAGGCAATGTGGAGCCTCACTCGGGAACTTTGGTCATCTCCAGGAACTTGTGCCCAGCTTCGTGACAGTGCTGGAGGGCTGCGTAGGGAATGAAGCTCCTGTGTGATTTGTCCTTGCTAACAGGTCCAGTCAGATCTGTGTACCTGAACCTGTACTGTCAGGGGTTTTGGGCAGGGAGTCTCACTCATGCTGGTGAAGGAGAAACCTGTGATCTAGCATTGGTGACATTTTCATGCCAGCTTTAGTAAGTGAGAAGTTTGTAATTTCTCAGAGGAGCGTGCCTGTGCCCAGAGGGAGCCCTACAGACTCTGAGGTGATGCTTACTGGATTTTGGCAAGATATTAACCGATGCTTGTGCGGGCAAATAATTCAGCTCAGCAAGTGGCTGCTGTGGTCAGTTTGGAGCCTTCCTAGGATAAGATGCTGAAATAAATGATCAAGAGTTGAGTCGTGTGTGTGTTTTTTCCCAAGCAATGTATTTGTGCTTCAAAGGCTCAGCCAAAGTAAAGACTTTTTTGGATGAAAGAAAAGTTTGGGAACCTTCCTTTGGGATCAGAAAAAAAGTACCTTTCTCTGTCTTCTTTTGTAACAGAACGCTACCACAAAGCTTTTGAAGCTGCCTATTATTTTTAACTTGTTCCTTGTCATTCTTTGAAATAAATCTTATCTTCTACAACAAAAGAAGGGCTAGCACGTTATGTACATACACACATGCACGTTTTTGAATGCCTGCAGTGAAGCTAAACACAATCTTAAGAAAATGTTGCCAAACAAGGCAAGACCATGTTC
Source organism: Harpia harpyja (assembly GCF_026419915.1). NCBI lineage: Eukaryota > Metazoa > Chordata > Aves > Accipitriformes > Accipitridae > Harpia > Harpia harpyja. Next base: position 39,651,058 of record NC_068941.1, read on the forward strand.
AAGTTAGTGATTCACATGGGGATCTGATAAAAAAAAAAAAAAGTAAAAAATACCCCCCCCCCCCAAACCATTGGGCTGAAGAGGGTGTGATGAGAGCAGATGCTTGATGGGCTGGTTTGGGGAGCACAGTAGGCTGGCTCTGAATCTGTGACTTGGATTAGCACAGCACTTTGCAGGTGCTAAAAATGTGCTTCCCATTAAAAGCCGGCAGCTGCAAGCATGGCTGGGTGTCTTTGGGCCAGGGGAAGCTGAGCAGCGTAGCTGTTCGCTTACTGAATGGCTGCTTCTGCCCCTGGACAGCAGGGTGGATGCTGGCAGCATGGACCTCGTAGGGAGGTTGAGCAGCTTGAGTGCAGTTCTTGCCTGGCCTCTAGTTCATTGCCAACATGGCATGTGGGAGCTGCCCGCAAAGTTGTGGCTCTGCTGGAGACAGCATTTTCGCCACTTGCTCTGTGCTGCTTTATCCCCAGTTGCATAATTCAGCATGATGTGGATAATCCAGTCATCATTACAGAAGGATTTAAAACTTCTTAATCAGTCATTTTTAATAAAGCTTTGCCTTGCTTGGAGGACTGCTCTCTTGGCTTGTGTGTTTAAGAAAAATGCAGGAGGCTGAGGGAGGTGGGAGGGAAGCAGATCATGGAGAAGGGACACGGTGCCTCTGGCTCCCAGCTGGCTGCTGGTGAAGTCCAGAGCTGTGGGACACATTTCCACTAGCACCAAGCCTGCAAAATCCTTATGTGTGCAAATAGAAGCAGCCACTAGGTCTGTGCTTTCTCTGAATTTTTGCCTCACAGAGCAAACTTTTGGTGGTGGCAGAGGGAAGGAAAGACTCTTTCTAGTCCAGTCTGGCTCGTGCTCCCCCTTTAAACTGTGTTATGTCCAAAATGCTGGTGGTCCTCCAGGGACTCCTGCATCTCGGAACAAATTGGGATCCTGGATGAAACGCAGCAGAGGAGGGGATGCTCTTTGCTTCTCTTGTGATGGCCTTTTGTGTGAGTTTGTGTGATTGACCTTATTTCTTTGGTTGTTGCTCTGCCATTGTATCGTGGGAAGCGCACTGTCTAAAATAACGCGTGATCTCTGAGTAGCTCTGCAACATGCTGTCTTCTCCTGTTCTCCTCCTCCTTCTCCAGTGTTTTGCCCACTTTTCTGGCAGAAGCTATCTCTTGAGCTGCCACATCTGCTTCACCTCCCCTCAGAGCAAGCCTGGTTGGGGCCTGAACACCAGCGCTGAATGGCATTTGAAAGCGAGCATCCTGCTGGTTCCTGCTTTTCCAGTCCCAATAGTCCTCACTCTTGGGGTATCTTGACCATATGCTTAAGATCTCTCCGAGTCTCTCCTCTTTGATCAGTACAAGTAAATGACTGGGAAGTTTTAAGTTTATTTCTTCCCAAGACAGATCCCTCTGAGGGGATCAGTGCTGGGCACATCCAGAGGAGAGCCAGCCAGCTTGCGGTTCAGGTGGGTTGGTGAAACATTGAAGGAGAGGAGGCCAGGGCTGTGTTACAGTGACACTGGGGAGTAAATACCTCAGTGTTATCCACCTGGTAGAAAGCTGCCTGGAGAAAACCTTGACGTAATACAGGTTTGCAGCACAAATAGTTAGGGGGCCAGGAAGGAGCTCAGCTTTGTCCCAGAGTCCCATAGTGGAGCAGGCAGCTCCTGGGAAGGTGCAGGGGAGTGGGGGAGTAAAATGTTCTCCTGGCAATCCTGCTGCCTCCCTGGGAGGCTGATGAGTTCTTTACAGCCCCCAGGGCTCCTTCCTGTTTCAGTAGCAAACATGACTGCCATAGAAGTGATTTTTAAACAGCAAAGACGGATGCTGCAGTTTATTTTTGGGCACTGAGAACCCCAGACCAGATGGCATTTAGCAGGCAATGAACTCTGCAGGAGTTAAGCAGCAAAGCTATTGTTTCTGAACTCGTATGACTTATCATTGGAAGGCGTTCCAGTGGCAGAATAAAAAGTAGTAAGAATTGGTTTCAGCAGAGGTAGTAAAACAATCTAATGTTAAGTCCATAACTAACCACTTTCCCTTGGGGAAAAGGTGTGTGTAAGCAAAAGCTAGTTATTGCCTTGATTTACAGTTGTTAGTTGTCACCTGATTGGATATTAGGGAATGAGAGGGTTCAGAGAAGAATGGTTAAGTGATTGGAAGTGCTGAGGAATCACAGCAAAAAAAAAAAAAAGATTTAAAAGACTAGTTCTCATCCCCTCTGGAAAAGGGGACAAGTAAAAGCTCTTAATAGTAGAAGGACAGACAGAGCTTTGTTCTTGACCATTGAGCAGTGCAAAGCCAGCAGCTCACTCAGACTTCAGAGAGAGCGCAATTTTGGTAATAACAAAAATACTTTAAACCAAACAAATGGAGAAGATTTGAAACAAAAATCAGTTCTCCACCTCTGTTGGCATAGCGAAACTCAGGTTCTGAGCTCTGTGGAGTGCTGCTTGGGCACTGCCATGTGTACCAGCAATGCTTTTATAGAAGATACCAGCCTTACCCATGAGACCCAGAAGAGAGTTGGCCACTGGTCTCAGTGCTCTGCTTCTCTGATTTCAGCCATATAGCTTCATGCAAATCTACATCACACTGTCTCACAAGGAAGAAACACTTGACCTAAGGATGTACTCGTGGAACTTCAATGTAAAGGGAAAAAATATATACAGAGAAGCAAGTTAGATTTGATGCCCTTGTAATTAAGGAAACTTCTGTGATCCTGCAGGTTCCTCTTGGCTAAAGCCATACCTGTGGTCAGCATGTAGTGTGGTGTTAGTTATTAACTAGCAGGAAGTGGGTAGCTTTGTAGGAGAAGCACCAAGGAGGCATTTTGCTCCAATTAAGCATGAGCCTAGAATAAATTATCTGATGTACATGCATAGATCGAATTCCACAGTAAAGTGGCTTCAATAGAAAGTCATGTTAATAGGTTAAAACAGGGATTAGTTCAAGTTGGTTCAATTAACATGTAAAATATTTACTTGACTTAACATTTGAGCCTGAATGGGACTTACGGTGTTTAGATTTTGCTCCTTAGACCAGTTGATGATGGAGGGAAAAAATAAAAATAATTTGTTCCTTTGCTTAAGTGGGCTCTGTGGTTGTCCTGCTGAACAGCAAGGGTTTTAGAGTGACCTAAATAGCTTTACAGAGGAGTATTGCATACGTATCTCACCTTTAATGATCTGGAAGAGAATACTTACTGTGCAGGTTTGAAAATACAGCTCCCTCCAATTCAGTTTGCAGAACACACTGAAGCCTTGGAATGACCCTAGGGCAACAGCAACTCGTGGAGCCAAGTTACTTTTACCCAGGAAGGAGTTTATTTAATCTCAGGGAAAACTGTTGCGCAGCACATGTACATGCATGTCTTGCATGTGTTTTGGTTTGTTCTTCTTTTTCTTGGCTGGCAAAAAGCAGGTAAATTAAAAAAAAAAAAAAAAAAGGTTGCTGTGGCAGAATGTAAAAGGCTACTACAAGGGGAACTGCAGGTATTTCACTCCCAAGCTGGACTTTGCTGAACTTCCAGAAGAGGGGCTGCATAGCCAGGATTCTACCTTCAGTCATGGCATGTGTGGACATCTTGTGGGGAAGGAGCAAGCCAACTGGGAGAAAAAACTTGTCCCAAGTGCTTTCCCAGCCTTTGTCTATCTTCAGCACAAGGATTTGTCTCTTTGGTAATGCTTAAAGACACTTTGCCAGTTACTGGTCCAGTCTCTTCGTGAACCCTCGTGAGCTTCTTGAATCTACAGCCTGTTGCAGCAGGGAGTTCTGCAGGCTGTGTCAGGTGCTGGACCGCTTCCTTTGGTTTTCTTCAAGTGCACGTTGCAGTACCTGCATTGAGGCTTCCTAGTTCTTGCGTTGGAGCAGTCAGAAAAATGATCAGCCAGTTCTGGGTGCAATACTGTAGCCAAACTATTGTGAGGAAGATGACTTGCAGGCTTGCCTAATTCTCTAAATTTAGCAGAGGGGAAAGCTGAGACTTGGCCCTGCCTCATCTGTTGCATAAGGCTGGAAGTCCATGAGACTGAGTCTTGTAAGCCCCCCTCCAGGAGCTGGCTTTTCACATGGCCAGCTATTAATGTGTTATGACCCAAACGCAAAGAGCCGGAGCTAGCAGGATGCTGACCAGTCCTGGTGGATCCCTGCAGACTACAGTGAACCCTGCCTGTTAACTTTATCATAGTAATGGTTTTGAGAACTCTTAAACTCTTTTTTTTCCTTTAGTGGGACCTGCAGCATGCTAATCATCAGGATGAAAGAAGGCTCAGCATCTCCTCTGTGATGAGGGTGTAATAGCTTTGGAATTACTGTTTGGAAAGGTGGGCTTATGGCTGGTGGGAGTTGTTGCTGTTTGGACTGGCTGCAGCTGGTGGTGTCTAGCGTTCAGGTGGATGCTCTGCATGCAGTTGTGCCTTGCTGTTACTGGGTGAGAGCAGACAGGTTGGGGCGGGCTGCAGCTTTCTCTCCAGCTGGTGCCTTGCCTTGGCAGAATGAGAAAGTGCTCATGGCAGATACGGCTGAAGGGGTGGAATTAAAAATAACCAAAAGGTAGATTCTGGGCTTGGTTACTCAATGACAGGCCTGTTCCTATTCTGGGATGAGGATAATTCGCACTGAGCTCATTACACCATGACTCTCCCTTAAAATGCCTTGACAGTCAATTTCGTTCCAGCTAATAAGGTCCTAAAATGTTAATGAAGCAAATCAATTTTTCATGGCTTTGTATTGCAGTCATCTGAAAGTGCTGTGTTGCAACCTGCCAATTCAAGGAGCTTTTTAGATACTAGAAGGGCAGCAAAATATTCAGCAATTTGGAGGATGCTTTGTTTTTTATTTCAACTTTTCCCCAGTGTCCCCTTTCATTTTCCTGCCTTTATGCTGTGCTGTTTACTTGCCCTCTTTGGTCACTTACTTTCTCCAGTGCCTGCTGTGGTCACTCATGGGCGGAGGTGGCTTGCTCCCACCTTCCCTGTTGCACAGGGAGAAGAAGGATGGAGTGCCCAGAAGAACAGGTAGAGATGAAGGTGGACAAGGGAGGCTACTCACGCTGAAATACTATTTGAAATAGATTGAATTTGACAGGACAGAGGAGAAATGGCATCATGTTCACACCCCGCTCACCCCATCTTTTTGGAGGGGGTGGTGGTGTCAAAAGTCATATCCTCCTCTCCTCGTGGCAGGCCTCTTGCTGAGATGTCATTGTTACCTGGCATAAATGCTCTCTGCACTCAGTATTTCATCAGTTGCGGAAAGAGGAAAGAGATGTTGCATGCATTGTTTAGCCACACTGATGGTAGATCAGTTACCCGCACAGGCTTAGGAATAAGTTAGATGTCAACCATCCTTTATTTCTCTGAGCTGCTTATGTCATACTGTCAGAATGAGACAGAAGGGCGGAAACCTTCATGGCTGCTCCTGGAGTTATTTTGATGGAGCTGTTTTGATGATTTCCTACTGCTGTCTCCATTCTCGTTTGTGAGTATGAAAATAGGAAGTACCAAATTGTGTGGTTTGGGGAATGTGTGGGCTTTTCGTTTTGCTTTTAATTGAATTCTAGTTCTAACTATAATTAACTTCTGTGTGCCTGAGAGAAAGATAATTAACTAATGTTTTGGGACAAATGTAGAGTTTTCCAAGTTTTATGCTTGGAAACCTTGTACTGCCACACTGGTAAGGGATGATCTCAAATAACTCATGTTGGGGAAATTAGTAGATGAGGTGTAAATTGGCATTTTGAATAATTACCCTCCTGTAGCTGCTGAGTCGAGCATCCAAAATGCTTTCCACTCAAGTTCTCCACCCAGAGTTACGCTCCGTCCAGTGCCAAAGGCTTGCCCAGAGCTTTTGCAACTGCTGAGGTGTGTCAATGTCCTCTTCTGGTGTGACAGCAAGGGGTTAAGAGCTAGCTGACGCTGTCATGACTTGGGGAGGGAGGAGGGTGTTTAACGCCCTTAAGCCTTCCAGTCTCTAGCTGGTATTTGTGTGACCTCTCCCCTTCCCTGAGTGGCTAAAATTAGAGGTCGCAGTTGCCAGGTACAGCATCTATCTCCCTGTGTCTCCTGGGCAGGCCTTGCAGAGCACCTTACCCTTTGGCACTGTCCCTGGCTTCCTGCCAGGGTGATTAGCCTGGTAGCTCCTTGGGTAGGAGGTGAAGTGCAGGGTGATCTCAGCTGCGGTAGGAAAGCTGCTTGGGCTTGAGCTGAGCAGAGCACAGCTTCTGCAGCTGGTCTGGGGTTCCTGGCCTGGGGAACTGCAGCTCTAGGTCCTCAAGCTTGACCTAGACCTGTCAGCTCCAAGCTGAAAAGCACTACTGCCTGTTTCCAGAGATCCACCATGGAGGTTGTTTCATGTTTCTGTCATCTGTCATGAATTAAGAGCCTTGGGAAAACATTTTCCTGTGCAGCCAGCTGGGGGAGATACTCAAGGTGAGCCATATACATGTCCACAGCCAGAGCTGTGAGGCCTAGAGATGAGGTGCAGGCTCGAGAGGCAGCTGGTGCTATGAATGCAAGGGCTGGAAAGCAGTCTGGTGCTTGGGTCAGGCAGCAGCCCCAAGGCTGAGCCTGTCTCTCTGGCAGTTGTGATGCTTTGGAGTGGAGCTGAGCACCCACAGGAGACTACTCTTGTGTTCAAGGAAGGTGTCACTGCTGACATTTTTGGTCTTGAACCCTTAAAAGGAGAAATGGCAAATTGCCATCAGTTCCTTTTGCATATTTTGGAAAGCTCTGACCCTCTTTCTTGCTCTTCACATCCTTTCTCTGTGCTCTCAGCTTCTGGTCTTGGGGACTCATGTCTGCACGTTGGTCCTTTGCCTTGCAACTGGCTGCCTTTCCCACTCTGCATTTCCAGAGCAAGCTTCGCTTTTTGTTTTCAAGCCTTGCCTTTCTTTTTTAACTATATTTAATCCCAGGCTGATATGTTCCTGTGCACATGCAGTACTTGGTGGATGGCTCTGCTCACCAGCCTGCTGTTGTGATTGGTGCTTACCAACAGAGTTTTCTTCTCTGTTCCTTTTTTCCACAGTGGTCTCTCCCACTGGGGCACTTTCACAGGCTGGGGTTGTTGTTGGTTTTGTTTGCTAGTTTAAGCTCCTTTAAGCGGGATTGCAATGTGAGGTGCGTGAAACTTTTGTTCATAATGTGGATTTCACCCTGCTCTGCTCCATTTTGTGATGTCTCTGCTTTCAGCTTCTTTATTTTTGTTACATTTGCAGCCAGGAGAATAGCGTCCAGTGAGAAGAAAATGAAGTCCTAACTTGGAGGTCTCAATCCAATCCTCTGCTCCAAGCAGGCCAGGTAGATAAGGTTGCTCAGGACTCTAGAAATAAATCAAGGAAAGTGCAGAGTTCTGACTTTCTGGGGAATGTTTTTGTGCGTGACATGCAGGCAGTGCTGTGAGGAGCATATTAAAAATTCATACCAATACAGAGCAGTATTTTCTGTGCGCAGTGCTTGAGAATAAGCTTGTGTGTCGTGCACAGCAACATTTGCAGGAAGCAACTCACTCATTTCATCCAAGCAGAGAGTGGTGAAGACAAGATTTAAATGGCGTGGAGTAGAAACAGGCTTGGTGTGAGACACCATCTCCTTCCCTCTTGTTCTGCCAAGACTCCTGGCAGATTTCTCGTCTGCTGTAGAGCTGGCTGCAAAGTCCCAGTGTGTGAGGGTGTTGCCTGTGCTTGCAGCAGAGGGGGAGATCTGTGTACATGTCTATTCAACTCATCCTGCCTTTGTGACAGGTTTGATCTAATTGTGTAAGTGCTCCAGCTGTTGAACCTCAAAACAGCTAACAGCCAGGCAGAGAAGCTGTAGCTTCTCCAACCCCAATCTCTTTGCAGTTGTATGGATGAAAGGGGGTAGGACTACATGCAAAGCAGAGGGGTGTCCTGGGACCTAGGGCTCTCTTGTGAGCCCTGCTTTCTGACTGCTGTTAGAAACCGAGCACGGGACACATGCTTTTGGTACGCGGGCAGTGTTGAAGTGTTCCATTTTCTACTTTTCTGAAGGCATGACTGCTGGGTGCTGTGCTGAGAGATGTCACAAGCAAGGTTTAGTCAAAGGAGGCTTGACAGAGAAGCAGTTGAGGCTGAGATGTAAAGTCTGTCTCCTGCCAACCCCACTTGCAGTGGTTGGTGTCTGAAGGCCTTCAGCAAGGAGGAAGAGTGAGAAGGGATTTGGGGTAGGAGAGCAAATGAGCAGTGGGGCTGCAAAAACCAGTGGGTATGTGGTTGGAGCAGCTCTGGGGCATGGGGTGGAGTGAGTGGGTCAGTGCTGAGGCAGGGCAGGATGTAGGAACAGCTTGGTTTTGGCTGTCTCATGCCCCTGTCATGAAGCATGGGCCTCAACGTCCCAAGCAGACTGAAGAGAGAGAAGCAGCACCAAGGAGCGAGGGCCAGGGTCCTGCTCATCCACTGCTTGCTGGTTGTCCTAATGGAGTCCAGATCCTGACAGCAGGAACGACAGCATGAAAATGAGAAACACCATCAGGCTGATACTGTGCAAATGTGTTCTCCTGGGAGCTCTGAGAGAAAGGAGGTGGCTCGGCAGGCCCGAGCGGAGTCTCTCACCCCTGTGCTCTTGCTGCAGATTGTTGACACATGAACAAGGAACCTTGTGCCACTTAGCACAGCCGTTGCAGTGGGAACTGCATGAAGGCAAATGGTCCGGGTGGGATTTTCCTCCTTGCGTGCAAAACTCTTCTCTCTGTTAGGCAGCCAAGTAGGCTTACAGCTGGCCTTGTCTGGCTGCCAGCATGGAGTAACCGAACACTCCTGCAAGTACTCACTTTTCTTGCTGTCAGCCTCCCTCCTAACTCTCTGATTTGTCATGGGTATCTGGCATTTCACGGGTATTTCCTAAAGCCCAGTGAAGTGTGCTTTGCAGCACGCATGGGTCTGATCACTGGCATGGGCCCCGAGGGAGGCATCCCTCCCCAAATTACAGTAAATCAAGGACAGAAGGAGTAATGTACCTAACTCTGTACTTGACCAAAAATTGTACAGTGATGCTTTTCTGTGTTCCTAGGCATATATGACAGTAGAAATGTCTTCCTTGCACACCGAGTGGCGATACTCAATTAAGCTCTGTCTGGCACATGCAGTTATCCTTGCGGGCTGCAGGCGTTGGCCTGACCCGGGAGCCCAGCATGAGCTCAAAGTTGGCCGTGCCTGTGTCTGTTCTGGGATAAAACAGTGGCAGCAAAGAACATCTTGCTGACATAAAAATACCTGCTTTGGGTGAGCTGGCTAATGCTGAGAGGAAACAGGCCCTTCTGTTAAGAGCTTTGGGCATGACTGAAGGTTTGTTCCTATCTTTGCCTGTGACCGCCCACATGTAGCAGGTTTCTTTTAAATAGAGTGGGCACCATGACTCGCTTACCCCATCTGCCTGGGGGAGTTTACAAACCAGCTTATGCTGCAGCCAAAACCAACCGTGGTAGTTTCATGACAGGGTCTTGGTTTATATCTCAGCCTTAGCCTGCTGTACAGCACATTTTACCCAGCTGTGGAGACCTGTTTCTGTGCCAAAACACCAGGAGGATGGCCATGGGACAGATGCAACTCCTCTGCACCGTTTCTGCCATTGTAAATGGAGAGGCAGCAAAGGGGCATCTTCTAAAGCATCTGTTGTCTATTTGCAGGTGCTTTTAACCAGGCTTGGTGGGTGACTCTGCTATCACCTGAACTGGGACTTAGATGCATCTAAAAATCAGGCCTTGGTCAGCAAGTACCCAGCATTAAAGGGCCTTTGCAAATAGGGCTCATACTCCTAAATCAGCTGAATAACCTTAGTGATGCAGATTTGTCTCCCAGAAGATGGGATTTTTCTTCAAAAACTCGATCATGTTAGTCTTTAGCCTTAAGACAAAATAGTTGGAGTTTTCGTTAAAACCTTAGTGGCTTCTGTGGAAGTTAACATTAAAACCAAGGCCACGTCGAGACTAGGATAAGCTTTGTGGTTTGTGTGTGTGCTATTGCAGGGCAACCTTTCAGAGGGGGCAGCAGAACTGAGGTTTCCAGTAAAATTTGTGACATGCTCATAAAGGAATGTGCAATCAAAATACAGACTGGCTAGTCTGTACACAGGGGTAGAACAAGTGCTGCAGACATGGGCTGCTCTAGCTACATTTAAACTTAACAGTTAAGTGAAGCAAACACCACTGCATACCAGGCACTTCACTTTTTCTTTTGTATCAGTGCAATACTTCGTTTGATCTCTTCTTTCCCACCTTGCCACAGCCCTGAAGACTTTTATTTCTAATCTCCTGCAGCTTGAATAATTTCTGAATAGAAACATGAGGTTTCTGAAACCTCCAGGAGATTCTGGGACTGGAGAGTGTGCAACTCTCCCAGCAGTGTCTCAATGCTAGTTTGAGCTCTGAAGATGGCATATTGCAATGGGATTTGCACTGGCTTTTATTTAGCAGTGATGTGAAGCATGATTTAGATAGTTATGCCTGTTTTAGTACTGTGATGAGTTTCTGCAGCAAAGATGAACACTTTGCAAAGACAAGAGGACAAGAATGCTCTGGTGGGAAGGCAGTGGGACATCCCTTAGCTGGGAGGGGGAGAAATAGGAAGGATGCACAGGTGACCTTCTGCCTACTTGGTGTGTGATATATCTCATGGAGTAACTGTGAGAAAATTATGTCTTCTGGGGAGCAGTGTGTATGTCAGCAGGAAATGGGAGTGGGGCTGGAGAAGGTGTGGATGAGGCTGGGGACAGAGTGCGGTGAGCTTTATCCCAGAGGCAACCTAGAGGGGAAGGTAAAGAAAAGGAGGGTTGACTGAAGAGCTGTGGGAAGGGGTTTGCCTGCAAATGAGGCATCTGTTTTACCCTGCAGCAATCTTCTCTGCCTGAGAAATCTCCATCTAAGGATTCCTGAAGTAGGGAGATGGAAATGGGAATGAAGGCTCAAGCAGACAGACTGGTCTTATTGCACTCCTCTGGTTTAAGATCTAATGGATATTAGCCCTGTCTTTAAAGCACATAATCGTGCACTGATTTTATGACGCACCTGTCAGAGCTGGTGTTTTCAGTACTGTTAGCAATAATGCAGTTTGGAAGTCAACCTGGGGTTGGAAACCTGGGAATCACTAGGACACAGAGCCCTGTGGTGTATGTGCTTGATGGGATGCAGTGCTGCTTTCAGCGTGCAACAGCTCACGTAATTAAGGACGCTGCCTTGCAGATTTAACTTTGAATTGCAAATACCATCACGATTCTTCTGTTTTGGGAGACATGTCTGCAAGGCTTAAAAGCTGCTCTTCCACTTCAGGTTTGAGTGTGGGTGTGAGACAAGGGTAAATATTCAAACCAAATGTAAATTCAGATTGTGGACCATAGGGGCAAACTGGAATGACTGGCCCCAGAGGTGGGGTCTCTCTCAAGGGGAGCTGTGTGTGTGTGTTCCCTGCCAGTCTCTCCCCTCTGCTTTCACGATACCAAATTATGTGTTCTTGCTTTGGAAGAACCAAGAGGTTTTAAAGCTGCTTTTTCATGAAAGTGAGAAGAGAAACAGTGTGAGGAGGAGAGGAGGGAAGCAGCATTTGGGGGGCTTCATGTGTGATGGGGCTGACTGTTCTGCCATTGCTGCGCAGCCTGGGCAGTACTTCTTCAAAGCATGATTTCTTTTCTGGTTTTCCTGGGGTGCCTGGCAATCGCAGCTAGACACAGGGAGACATTTTTCTGATGTTCTTTGTTTAACAGCAGAGGAATTTATTGCAAGTGCGTTTCAAAATAGGGGAGTCCAAGAATCATCTGTCTTGAGTGTTTTAGTGGAAGTGGGGACAGCTCACGGTGGCTGCTTGATTGATGGCTACAGAAGTTTTGTACGGACCTGTGACTGTAGCCTGCTTACAGCCGGCCTTCCTCTGTAAAGGAAGTCACTGATCTAGCTGGCACAAGCCAGCTGTGGCCTGGTGCCTCTGCCTTGGGTAGGGCTGTTTGGCACCGATGTCGGCACGCTCAGTAGAAGAATTGAGCCCTTGCTGGGCATGGATGCTCCCATCCCATATTGCCTTTGAGAGCAGACCCTACCTGCCAGACTGGTATCAAGAGGTGCTTCTGGTGCTATTGGCTGTCTAAGCTGTGGCTGGACTACACCAAGGAGATGGCATGTCAATGGCCAGGGAATCTGCCCTGCTGGGGCCAGTCATGTGTGGAGTGGAGCCAGGAGGAAACTTGAGTTGCTCTGAGCAAGCTGCTGGGGAAGTGTTCCTCGGAGCTGGGCACATTGCAGCACCTGGCTTTCCCCTCTCACTGTGCTGACCTGCGTCTTGCCCTGGACTACATGCTGCAAGGGTGCCAGTGGTGGGCAGCTGCCAACTTGGCACTTGAACAGCAGAGCTGACACAACTCATCTAGCAGAGGGATACCGTGTGGTGTGAGAGCCCCCCGCTGCTACTGACTCAATACAGAGCTGGTACTGCCTCCATTAGGGAAGAGCTGACGGCTGGGAGCTGGGATCTGCATGCTCAGCAGAGTATAGTGTGGTCCAGAGCCCTGACAGGACGCAGCAGCAGTCCCACAGCAGCTGTGGCAAGTGCGACCAGGGAGAGGGCCGTTAGGGAATCCTCTTGAGTATTTTTACCTGCTTCTAAATATTGTTCTGGCAGCTAAGAGAGGCAGCCTGCAGCTGGCCAGCCATTGCAGAACAGCAGGGTTTCTCCAGCTCCTAGGTAGCTCCAGCTCAGAAGTTGCAGTACTGGAGCAACAGCTGGACAGCTGCAATGGGCAGGGTTTCTCAGGGACAGAACAGGAGGTAACATACAGGTTTAGAAAAGGTCAAGCACGTTTGTCTGTGGCTGGTTTGAGGTCCTCCCTAGAATTTGTTAGGGGAGAAATACTGAAGTGATGCAAAAATCATGTCTGTAGCAGTGCTTTCAGACCATCTTCCTTCTGGTTCATACCAAAGAAGGTGGTCTTGGCAGGGTCCTTGTAGCATCCTTCTACTTGGACTGAAAGACAGCTGCTTTTTCGGTAGCTTTGTGGGTGTGGATGGCTGTAGTATGCAGATGTGAATAATAAGGTTTGTATCTGTAGCTTTCTCTACCTGTCTGCCAGTTTCCTGCTGATGCTACAGGTCAGCTTCTTCCCCTTCATGGAGATTGAAGGTAAACTTCTGGATCCCATCTGCCCCCAAAGCCTAATTAAAACACCTACTCCTAAAACCTCCATCTCAATAGGCTCCATCTAGATGCTATGAATCCCTAAGGAGCTCTCAAGTCTGTGTGCAGTGATTCAAAGCAGAGACAGGAAAGATGGCAGATGTTACATTTGTGTGCAGCAGCATGTCTCCAAGCTGTAATCACCAGGACATTCACCATGGTTACATGGATGAGACCTGCTTGGGTTGCAGGACCAGTAGGCCCTCTTACAGTGTTCACTTGCATCCATCATGGATGTCTACTTGGTGAGGGGGAGGGGAAGGGCATGCTAAAAGCAAAAACTGCCAAAACTGCCTTGCCGATGCTTAAGTGTTTTCATTGTTTTCCCTTATTCACAGGAGAACTGCTGAGTCAGCCGAGACCAGAGGGACTGACGGAGATCATCTGTCCCAAGAATGGCAGCGAGCGAGTTAATGTTGCCTTGGTTTACCCCCCAACTCCTACTGTGATCAGCCCTTGTTCCAAGTGAGACCTGAAAGCAGACCCCCATTCCCCTGTCAGTAGACACCAGAAAGCCTACGTAAAACACACCCTCACTAAGTATTTTTTCTGGAAGGTAGCAGCCCCACAGCCTGGGGACTGTTCTAATTATTTGTGGATATAGACAGCCTGCTCAAAGGATCAGAGGTACAGTAAAATGAGTTGAGGTGTTCCCTGAGCTGTGTTGTGGCAGATGCAAGACACATAGTGGGCAGGACAGATTAGGAGATAATACAATCATAGGCAGGTTTAGGTAGGGCGGGACCTCAAGAGGTCTCTGTCCACCCCCTGCTCCAAGCAGGGCCACCCTCACAGCCAGGTGAGGTTGCTTGGGACCTTGCATAGGCGAGGGTTGATGACTGCCAAGGGTGGAGGTGCCACCACCTCTCTGGACTCCAGAGTTAACGCTGCCCTCCTGGAGCAGAACTTTTTTCCTTCTGTCCTGTCTGAGTCTTCCTTATTACAGCTTGGCTTTCATTGCCACAAAGATGCACTGCTGGCTTGTGTTCAATATGCTCTCCACCAGATCCTAAGCCAGCTGGACCCCAGGCTATGGTGGTACATGGTGTTGTCCTGTTCTAGATTTAGGGCTATGCACTTGTCCTTGTTGAATTTTACAGCACTGTTGTTGGCCCAGTCCTCCAATTTGGTGAGGTCCCTCTGGACAGAAGCCTTGCCCTCCTGTGTATCAATAGCCTATGTGTCCTTCACTCCACGGAGTGGGGATGTGCTTGGAAAACAGAGCTGTGTTGTGGTGGGAACAAATGTGGAACAACAGTCATAAAAACAGCCAGTGCCTTGGCTTTTTGATGCATAGGTTTTCTTGCAGAATCATAGAATCATAGAATCATTTAGGTTGGGAAGGACCTTCAAGATCATCGAGTCCAACCATCAGCCATGCCCACTAAACCATGTTCTGAAGTGAGAACAGAAATGCAGCCATGGCCTGCTCTCCTTGGAGTGGCACAAGGGAATTTGGCAGGGAGCTTAAAGGAGCGAGCCAAGTATCTTGCTGGTGGCTGCTGCTGTGCTGCATGTGAATGCCTATTACTTTCACTTCAGTATCTGAAAGTACCTTTGGATGCTGTTCTCTCTGTTCAGTACCCTCCCACCCCAAAATATGCTCATCCTGCTGGAGAATAGCTTCGATAATGAGGGGCTGTTGAGCTGTGTGTGAAGGTGAAGTTGGAAGTGCCCACCTGGGGCAGGAAACAAGGTAGCTGCCCTGATCCTGAGCCACAGGTCACCACTGTCTATTCATTTGGTCCTCCTGTGTGCATACTTGGCTCAGCACATTTCTAACCTCAGGTTGCAAGTTTTGTTGTACTGTGCTGTCAGGCTATGCGTGTGCACTTGTCCTCCTGTCCTGCAGCCTGCCTTTCACAACATCTAACAACTGTGTCCCAGTTTCACAGTCACTCAGCTGGCAGGAAACTTGTGTTCTCAAAAAGGCCTGTGTTACTTTTGAAGACCTCACCCTCCCTATTTAGAAGCCTAGTGAAAATTGTGCATGTTAGGTTATTCATCACAACCGCTATGAACCCTGCTGCTCGTGCTACATTACTTTTTCTTTATCCTTTCCTCTTCCAGATAAATCGTCAGTGCTGGTGCCAAAGGTTTTCCACCGGGCAGAACATGGCTGATGCTCTGCAGTGCTCCCATCTCTCCAGTTCTGGAGTTGCATGCTGACGGAGATCGATGGGACTTTGGACTCTGAAATGCTGTGGGGCGGGGGCAGCTCCCAGGTGGGGGCCTCATGGCTGGAGTGGACGCAGTCACCTGGAGGTCGGGGATAACAACGAGGCATGAAGCAAAACGATTGCTGCAGATGGCAGGGCCGCTGGCCAGAGGGAAAGCACTGGGGATAGGATTCTGTGGACCATTGATCGCGTGTTGAAAACCCATGTGGATCTCATGATGAATGTAAAAATGTTCTTGGTACCATTTAATTCAGACCTGCTTGGAGGAAAGTCTCTTGAAATGAGCTGTAGCGGGATTCCCTGGATTTGTTCCTGGACAAGTGAGTTTTGTGGCAGTTGGCCAAGACTTTGTCGGGTAGGGGGTTGATGCTGTGAAGCCTTTAAAATTGCTCCACTGCAAAACAGTTGGCTGTGTCCCACACAGCAGGCTTGGGCGGTGGCTGCAGAGCGGGAGGAGAAGCAGGCTGGGAAATGTTTCCTGCCTTGTGCATTCACATGCGCTGTGCCATGAAGTAGTAAGGATGTATTGTAATCACGCAGGGACGGAAGAAGGGCAGTCAGTGTGCCCCCGGCACCTGCCATTTCTTCTTTATCGCTAGCCCCCAGCAGCTCATTGTCTGCCATGTCTGGATGCTCTGGAGTTGCCATTGCAGTACTCTCCATGCATTGTGTCCACTAGAGCAGTAGAAATTTAGATCTGGGTCCTCCTGCTAGCAAAGCCACACAGGCATTTTTGTGCAGAGATCCAGTGAAGCAGCATGTGGCTGTGTTGTACAAACTGGCCCTGATCCCCTTGGGCTGACCCTGGCAGCCGTGCTTCGTGAGCAGCCGTTCTCCTGGGCCAGACGTGTGAAAGGGCAGGCTGAGCACTGGCCCCACAGTGCTGGTTTCTCTCCTGACTAGGTGGTTTTGAGGACTTCTAAGATGTTGCTGTCAGTTTGTGCCCTGCAGCTGAGCCCTGATAACTGGGCTGTATGAGTCCTGCTCCATGCAAATATTTGATTTAGTGTAAATCAAATAGGAGGCAGGCATTTCCAGAGCCAGGATCCCTTCATCAGATGCTGGTGGAGGTCTGAGAGATGAGGGACTTAAAATGCTTGTGTTAATGTACAGCTCTTAACCCTTCAGGCCGTGATGGCAGACCTGGGGTGGGTGATACTGGTCAGCAGGCAGTCCCGACCAGGATGCACGCTGGCAGGGCCCGCAACCAGTGCAAGACAGTGACATGCATCCTGCTGGGACCTGCTGCTGTTGCACAGGTGACATTCCCCTGGCTTCTGGTCCTTCAAATACCAGCCTTGTGTGCAGGGCTGCAAGTATCCCCATTGGCAGGAGCTTAACACTGGGAAATGCAGGGCAGAACCCACTCTGGTGGGAGATTGCAGAGGCCAGGTGGAAGAAATCAAGCCATTGTGCCTCACTTCAGGTGGGAAAGCTGCCAAATAAAAGCTGGCAGCTCCGTCAGCTTTGCATCTCTTCAGGATATCATTCCAGCTGGGGGAAGAGCTTGGGCTCAGATTTCATGTGTTGACCTGCCACCTCTGGCAATGGGTATTTGAACCTTTCTTATGTCAGTGAGAAGCATTGATTGATTGTGCTTCTGTATCGCTATAGATAAATTCGGGACTAGAAATTGCCTGTGGCAGCTGGAGGGAGTGGAAGGGAGGTGAGATCTTTGAACAGTGTCAGGAATAGTGCTGGGAAACTCCCTTGTCCTGACTCTTGCTGCCCATGAGACATGAAGGGCCTTGGTATAGTCAGAACTTATGTTAGAGCATTCCCTACTGTCACCTCCCATGCTGGGCAGCCTTCTCCTCCTCTCTTCTCTGCTACTTACCTCTCTCTTTCTGTTCTCTATAGGAAGAAACTAGCGATTTGTTGCTGTGACGTTGTGTGGAAACCACATTGTAAAGAAACCACAAACTGGAATCCTTTTCCAGCCGGAGGCCTGTTTCCCAGTGCGCCCATCTGGTCTGGGACGCATGAGCATTGGAGGAGTGAGAGGACAGAGCAGACATCTTACGGCCTGCTCTTTGGGACCGCAGCCCTCCTGCTGCAGCATGCCACTTCAGCGGGAGCACAGCATTACCTGGCCTTTGGAGGCACTCAGTCTGCTGTGTGCACTGAAGCTGTAATGCCAGGAGTGTGGCAGTATGGAGATCAGTCTAGTTGGGTCTATTTAATATGAAAAGGTGATCGCTCATCCGCCCACTGTTTAGTAACTGGTGTAACTGTGTTTTCATCTGTATTTTTTTAATATGCAAAAGCCATTTAATTTTCTATGCAGTTCAAAAATGTCTCCCCTTTGCAACTGCCAGGTGGGAGATCTGTGCAGGAGAACCAAGCCAAGTGGCTGATAGTCCTTTTGATTTTGGTGTCGCTCTCTTTTAAGGATGCATCCTGGAATCCTCTGCACACAGTGTCCCTTTGCTGAGCTCCTGCCTCTTAGACCCCATTTAACATCCCTGAGCCCCAGGGATGAGGGCCCCGTATTTTTGAAGGATCTGTCACTTTTCATGAGTCCAGCCACAAGGAAAGAGGACTTGAAGGCAGTGCCCTAAAAGCAGAGATACCTCAGTTCAGAGCATGTATTATATTCCTGTTCTTGTCCCTGCCCAGAGAGTTATTGAACTGCTAGAAATGACTAAGGCCTCTGTGGAGCACCCTGTGGCCTTTACTGAAAGTGTATTGTGAAGAGGGCAGAAAGGACTGGGGCATCAATTGTCTCCCCATGGAGCTGACAGTGAATTTAACCCCTTTGGAACAGGAGGACAATCTCCTGGTACTAGATGCCTACTTCACTCGAGAGGACTGTGCTGGTTTTGCTTATTGGTTTGCAGACCCCTTGCTTGTTGACCAGTTGATTTCCTACTGAAACTGGTGCAGACAGGTTTGGAAGCAGAGCTGGCAAGTTGCTTTGCACTGCAGGACTTTCAGCAGCTGCACATGTCCTGGAGTACTTTGTGTTATGCTCTGAAGCACAACCTGGGATTGAAACCTGCATCCGTCCAAGTGAAACTCCCAGGAGAGCAGCTTTGCCTTCTGCTAGGTCTGCATAATGTGAGAAACTGCGTGTCCCTAAGCAGCAGACAAGTCTGTTGAGGTAGAGTGAGAGGGAGCCCGAAGGGTGATGCTACACATCTAGCTCATCTTGGGGCTTGCAGAGGTACTTGGAGGCCTCTGGCAACTGCAGAGGGTCCTGGGTGATGGGACACCTTTGCTTTATCTGTGCTAAAGGCAAAAAGGTCAGAGAAATGGGATTGTTTCCAACCTGCCACGAGGCCAGGATGTGTTTGACTAGTCTTTCGTGGTAATACTGTTTTTTCTGCATTCTGTCTCTGCTCTGAGCTTGGGGGATTCAGCTTTAAAGTTAAACAGAAATAGAGATCAGATTGGGATTTAACCTGCCTTGTGGTCTCTCAAATCAGATGGAAGAGACTGGAGGCTGCAGAAGCACGGGTCATCTCCCTTGCAGCATCCTCTATGCTACAGTTCCACAGTGGCTGTGAAAACTCAATAGTGTATTTGGGTGCTGCTTTCCCAGGAACCTAAGATGCGCTTGGCCGTGCTGTAGCACCGGAGCTTGCATGGGGCCCTGTTCTCTTCCCCTTTGTACCTCTGAGGTAGTTAAAGTTTGTCAGAGCAGTAGGGGTTCCTCACTGTGAGAAGACGGATATAGCTGTGTTAAAGGGAACTGCAAATGGTATTTAGGAGCTCACTAAGTGAGGTGAAAACCCACCAGCTCACTCCTGCAGAGCCAGATCCCGGAGCTCAGCTGCTCCCACGCCCTTTGGGTGGGATCTTGGGCTGGCATCCTTGGAACGGCAGTGCGGGGAGGTGGAGATGCTGCACTGCAGTAAGCACAAGAAGAGGCAAGCAAGTGGGCCTCAGTGTAGCACTCATCACGCACTTCATGGCTCAGTTCGTGGACTGTAATTGCAGGTATTCATATAATCTACATCACTGGGCAGGACTCTGCGCACACACACATGCATGCCCAGATGTACATGCACCACACCCACACTTGCCCACACATACTCGCCAAAACAACTGAAAATAAAAGTGATCTCAATCTCAAGGAGAGGCCTGGCTGTTTGATCTGTTTCTCCCCTTCCAGTGCCTCCTTGGGTCCTGCCTCTGGAAGGGTCTGCGCCTAATTGTAGATCTGGGGTTTTCTGAATCCAGGAGCCAGAGCTTTTAGGAGCTTTTTTAGGAGCTGTTAGCAAATGACTCACAAAATCATCAAGAGATTTGGCATTGAGTGAATCTGAGCATGGAGCCCCTTACTTGGATTAACATCTGTGAACCATTGCCCACTCCACCAAGGCAGGTGATTTCTGCGGAACAGCTTTTTCCCTACTGCGTTTGGGGTGTTTTTTGAGGCCAGCTCAGTGATTCGCATTGGTACCATGTTGTTTGCTTTCTTGTAATGCTTGGTTCCCTGCAAACCCTGCTCAAGTGCCACGTTGTTCAGAGGTGAGGGCAGTCAGACAGATGGCCCTCTGCTTGCCAACATGGGCATTTGCAGCAGTGCCAGGAGGGAGAATTAAAAGTAGGGAGCAAGTCCCCTCCCACACAGTTCTGAGCAGCTGTGTGTGACCCCACTTCCATCACCACTCTCATCTGGAGTAAAAGACAAGACAGACCTCTGTGGCAACCCCACCAAACACAGTGATGCTGCACAGCAGGTCTAGGGGAAGGGATGGCAGCATCTGCGACAAGATGCTGGCGTGCTGGAGTGAGGCAGGAGGCAAGACTTGAGGGTGGGTGGCTGGGCCCCAGCCACAACAGGGTAGATGAGAAAGATGCCAGGCTATTTAGGGGCTGGCAGATGTGGAGGTGTCAGGGTGGCTGCATCAGTCAGGTGGTTGCCACATATATGTTGGCCTCTATCGCTGAGGAACAGGAGGGAAAACTCAGGATGTGCCTGGAGTGCGCTCCAGGGCTGTGGGAAGCACCAGTGGAAAACTAACTGACCCATGATGGACAGGAAGGCCTTCTCCCTTTGCCTTCACCTCCTGGCCAAGAAGACCCAGAGGGCTCACATGTGTCTTGTGCCATCCACCCCACCCCACTTGTTGACTGGGGATTTGGGGACGAACACGTGAGGCAACTTCCCTGGGCAGGGAGGGGATGGGGGCCAGCTGAATCGTTCTGGTAGCCGGGATGTGGCTACCCACGGGTGTCCCAGGTCCGTGTTTAGGATGCCCTGCGCAAAGTCAGCCTCGTGAGGAGAGGAACGTGGAAGCGTAAAAAAGGCGTCTGTCCAGTGCGGTTTTCCCATAACGCGGCCAGAGCTTCCAGAGAGCTGCCGTGACCCGACGCCCAGGAGGCTGCTCCGCAGAAGCTCAGGAGGGCCGACGGCGGGAGCGTGAAGGCAGAGGTGCTGCCGCAGAGGAGCGGGGCCGAGGGCCGGCGGGACACAGCCGGGGCGGGCAGGGGGCGAGGCAGGCCGGGCACGCGTGGCACACGCCCACGGCAATTCTTTACCCCAGACGGGGAAGGTGGGAGGCGGAGCCGAGGAGCTGCTCGGGCCTCAGCACGCACAGTGCCGGCGACGGCCCGGCGAGGGCGGAGGCGGCGGCGGGGCCGCCCCCACCGCCCAGGGGCGGGCCCCGCGCTCTCCCCGCCCCCCGACGGGCCGCCGTCCCCGTCCCCACCGCCGCCGCCGCCATGGAGGAGCAGAAGGAGAACCGCCCGCAGGCTGCCCCCAAAGAGGCGCCGGCGCCGCCCGCCCCCGCCGCCTGCCCGCCGGTGAGTGCGCTGGGGCGGCGGGAGGCGCCAGGCGGCCCCGCAGGAGCCGGGCGGGCGGTGCTGGCCGCGCCGGGCATGCGCCGGCGCCCCCGGCCCGCCGCTGCTCCCCCGGCGCATGCGCAGAGGGCGTCCCGGTGGCTGCGCTGTTCGGGCCCGGCCTCGCCCCGGCCCTTCGGTGGTTCCCGGGGCCAGGCCGGTGCGGCGGGGCCTAGCGCGGCCTGCCCGGGCGGGCCGAGTGCCGCCTTACCCAGGGGGGCGCCTCCAGTGCCACGGGCCCTTCCGTCTGCGCCCGAGGCCAGGGAGGCCCCGGCGGCTGTGGTGGTGGTGGCGGCGGCGGGCCCGGGGGAGGCCGGCCCTGCCGTGTGCTTGGCCCACAAAGGCTGCGAGTAACCGTTTAGAGTCGAAGTGCCGTTAGTTCTTCCTCTTAAAGTATTGTTTTATTCATTTTGCACAGCATTGGACATCTGTCTGTCTGTGTGTCTCAGTTAGTGGAGATTCTCGTTAATTAAGGTACTGCCAGTCGAGGTTTTGCCAGCTCTTACCGGAGAACTAACTCTCTGTTGAAAGTGGGACACACCTTCAGGTTTTGTCTCTTAGAGCTACTCTTTGGCATGACTTCAGACACGTGCGTTAGTATCCCTTTATTCCGTCTGCTTCAGTATTGATTTTCTTAGCCGTCTGTAGGATAGTTCACTCGGTTTCATCACGAGTGAAACAGCATGACGGTTTGCTGCATTTTGGTGCCAAAATGATGTGAAAATTTTAATGCTCTACCTTCTTGTTGCGACATTCTTAAATGACCTTCGGATTTCTCTTTCTTCTAGGGTAGGCAGCAGTGTAGGATCAGTGATCAAGAAACTAATGGGAAAAACTCAACTGCCAGTTCGAATGACTTCAGTGATCCGATTTACAAAGAAATTGCTATAACCAATGGTTGTATCAACAGAATGACCAGAGATGAGCTCAGAAGTAAACTTGCAGAATTCAAGCTTGAAACCAGGTTAGGTTGATTTGTAAACCTTTTGATTTATCTTTGAGAGCGGTAGAGCCATAAGGGATGATTATTTTAAATTTTAAAAACACACCACAAAGTGAAAAGCAGACACGCCACCAAATGCCAGTTGTTTTATGTGCAATCTTGATGCAGCTTTTGTTACAGGATTAGTGCATGTGATACTGCTTAATGTGTTACCAGAAATGTGTGCTGTCTCAACTGGTAACACAAACAAAAGAATATGTAACTGTAGGGTACTTCTCAACACTTTTTTGGTCAAGGGGGAAGGTTTTGCAGACCTTCAGCATATAGAAACTCGCTTCAGAACATACGTATTGTTATTTACTGTAGCCAGTACAGATCTAATCTTGGCTAGAACCTCTGTGGTGATAGGGCTTGGAATTTAATCAATGCAGAGGACAGGTTCCTTTAGATGGAGAGTTTGCTAATCTGAATAGATGAGAGAGAATAATGTGAGTAGGTGAATGTATTATAAACTGGGTTTGTGCTCACTGAGGAGGCGGAAAGGGCTAGGAGTATAGAGAGTGGTTCCTGCTCTATCGGAAATGACCTGCAAGACCCTTTGATACTGCTGTGGCCTGACAAATCTGATATGTTGAGAAGAAGGTCAGCTGGGAAAAACAAAGTGTATTGTTTCTATTGGCAGCAGTAATTGGGAAACAGTGGTGGTGGTGGGTAGTTAGCAAAGTGAGAAGCTACTGCTCTGGAGGAAGAGGGAATATGAAAGGTGAGAAGGAGTCTGAAAGGAGAAGTCTAGCTTTCTAGAGGAGAAGGTGACTGTAGGGGAGAGGATGTTCAGAGGAAAAAAACCCAGAAGGAACAGAGATTCATTTGAACAGAATAAAAGAAAAAAAATATTACGTGGGTGGGAAGTGCAGCCTGCCACCTCCACCCTGTCTGTCTGCAGATGTTCTGGCTGCGTAGTTTTTTTCATTCCTCCTTTGGTTAAATGAATTTAGCTTCTCAGGAGGAAAAATTTTTATCATTACCTGATAAAATTTTTGGTAAAACAGGTTAGATTAGTACAGCTATTCAGCAGTTATTCTGACTTAAAAATAAAAAGCAGAATTCAAATAGTAAATTATGTTTGTGGTTTCCTCCTAGGTTATTAATTTTCTATTTGTGCTTTTTATTCAGTTGTAAAGGCAGAAAGCTTTAAACTTCTTTTAGCTAAGCTAGACTTCTTTTGTTTGATATATTCAATTAAGTTGGTCAGAATATGTCTTACATGCAAACAAACAGTGCATCACCTCTAATGTAGTGAATTGAGCAGCTTGCCACACACCATCCTTTCCCTTAGGGTTATTTTGATAGCAGATAATCTCCTCCTTCAACCTCTTTTATAGGTGTGATGAAGAAAAAGGTGATTTTCCACTCCAACAGCTCCCATACTGTCTCAACTTTGAATGAATTGGTCATTGAATTAAACTAGATTAATAAACCAGAGTGAAAAAGAGTTATCTGTGTTTGTAGAAGCAGCTGATGTTCTCAAATGCATGTTTAGTAGTCTGACTCCAGTTTTTCCCTTGTGGATCAGTGGGCTGCTTTTCTGATAAGCTACAAGTAGCTCTTACGGCTTCTGCGATTTCATTTGCAATGTGTAATTTTAAAAATAACGTCCTTTGGAGAGTAAATTATGCTTGTTTATTCAGCTCTGGTTTGGTACGTGGCAGTTCTGGCACCTGCACTTGCATATTATGTTTGTATTAAAAAGATGCAGTAAGTAACTTCAATCGCTTGCCACTGTGAACTTACGTGTTAGCCACAAACCTCCTGAAAAGCAGGATCTTGACCAGGAAGTTCTTCTGACAACTGAAATCTCAAGTACTTTATCAAGTTACTCGAGCTCAATTTTAAATATAAATTGAGACGAATTTAAAATGTGAGCGTTTTAGCTGGATTCTGCATTATCTGTGCCACTGATGCAGAAATACCTCAGGCATCAGTCGCTTCAGGCAGAGGGCACTGAAGTATGGGTGAAGCAGTACTGCTTCCAGGGCCAGAGGTCATCTAGGAGCAATCTGCAAAGACTTGGGCTTTGCAAAGGCTCCGGCTACTGGGTCTTGCTGAACTGGAGGTGACTACAGAGTGTCTCTGCGCTGCACTTCCCAGCCCATACCCAAATACTGATATTATATAGCTGTGTTAGTTGTTGGGGGCTATTGCAGCCTTTACGTTATCCCAGATAATGGAGCATTAACTGTATGATAAAGTTGAATGCAGACTTCTTAAGTGCTGGTGTTCAAAATGAGGTTAATAAATGATGAACTTTCAAATGTTAAATATAGCTTCAGTTCTACAATGGTGAAATAATTAATTAAATGAGAGTGTGTTCTTTGTCACTTTCCCTATCTCTTTAGAGGAGTGAAAGATGTGCTGAAAAAGAGACTGAAAAACTATTACAAGAAACAGAAGCTGATGCAGAAGGAACCCATTAATGGAGACAGCTACTATGACTACATCTGTGTTGTTGACTTTGAAGCAACATGTGAAGAAGGAAACCCACCTGAATTCATACATGAAATAATTGAGTTTCCTATTGTCTTACTAAACACGCATACCCTGGAAATAGTAAGTGATCTAATTACTGTGTCAGTATGCTGTACTTCAATGTAACTTCCTTGCTTCACAAGGTCTTAGATTGGTTTTTAGGTAGATGTTGAACTTCATTAAAAATAGCTTTTTTTTTTTTTTTCTTTTTTTCCCATAAAGACCTATCCTCTGTGGCTGTTGCGTACAAACAAAACTTTATTCTTAAAGCATTTGGAATAGATCATGCTCCTGCTGTTGACTCCCTCTACTGATATGAGGGACTTTCAGTTTCTCAGTCATCCTCCCCTGTGTCTTTCCCTGCTTTAAGATCCACAAAGCTATTTCTAGGACTCCAGGACTTTGTCATAAACAAGAATTAGAAAATTCTGTGGTCCTGTGTGAGGCAATCTAGAAGAGACTAATGCAGAGATCTAGAAAGTGGAGTTGAGCGAACTCTGCTTCTTGGCAGGCTAGACTAATTCCACAGTGCACCTGACAGATTGACAGGTGTGTAACCTGATTTTAGGTAGGCATTTGGCAGCTTCAAGTTGTCTGTTCCAGTACAGCTTTCTTTTAGGAAAAACTACTTGCTGTCTAACTGAAACTGAGTGACTCAGAGAAACGGAGGAAGTGCATGCACCTCTGACTAATGGTTCGTTTATCAAGAACTTCTAAGAGGAGGATGATTTCCAGTAATCACTGTGATGCCGCATTAGCGTGTAGCTGCATGTATGACTAACAAGAGAGGATTGTGCAGATACCAAGATTGTTTTATTACCTTTAGAGTAGGAAGAAACAGCATGGGTTTTTCCTCTGTCCAAAAGGGTTTGTATAGCAGCAGGGATTTGGGGCTTTCTTTTTTCCATGAAACTTGCATGTAGTCTTCATTCTTGTACTGCTCAGTTTCCTAGAGTGAGGTCATCGTGTGTATTTCTGGCTGCCATCCAGAGGTGTGTGACTTGCATGCAGCCTCTGAGATGTGTAGCCAGTTGCCTGCCTTGAATTACAGGTGAGCTTTTAGAGATACCACCTGAAAAACATCAGGCTTTGCTCATGCCTCTCACTTCTTTTTTCCTTATTCATGCTATCATTTTCCCAAATCCTCCCCTTTATTGCAGTCTGTCCACCTCCCCTCTTACATCCACATCCTTGCTCTTTGGTGCCTACTGGCTGAGAGGAAGGACATGTTCTGGTTGGAAAGCCATCCATCTGTCCCACTGGGAATCTCATGATGGCCAGTCAGGACGCTCATACTGGCTGGGGAGGTACACACTCCTTTTTGCCTCCAGCAGGACAAGTAGCCGCTATTGCCTTTCAGCTATAGGCAAGCCAAAGAAGTTGCTACAGTGTGCTGCTGCTGTTTGATTCTCTTATTACAGGAGGATACCTTTCAGCAATATGTAAAGCCAGAGATCAATCCCAAGCTTTCAAACTTCTGCATCAGTCTGACAGGAATCACCCAGGTAATTTGCACTTTTGTTTCTTCTGGAAAAAATATGAAAAAAAGAGATGTGGTGTTGATGTCTTCAGAGTGATAATTTTCATGGTAATTTTTCTGTAAGGCTTATTCTCTTAATCCTTGTGTTTTCCCTCTCTCCCAATTATGACAGAACTGACTTCACTAAGTTGGTCATTTAGGTGTTTGTAAGGGGCTGTAGGGAAAAACATTCATTTTGTAATCCATGTGTAGAAAATCTTTAGCAGAGGAAACCACCTTTTGAACTGCATCAGTTCCTCTTCTAAGATTTTTATTCTAAAGGGTTTATAGTCCTATGATGACAATAGCTTGTGATCAAGTGACTTGAGCAGGAGCCTGGGAAGCAAGCTCAAAGGTTTTAATCCATGTTCAACAGCTGACTAACCTTGTTACCTTTATAGATGCCATTTGGAGGTTGGCTCTTTTAGTGGTGCTTTTGTGGTGGGGGTTTTTTCAGTTTGGAAAAATCCGTCCAATTGTCTGCTTAACATGTAATCTGTTTCTAAAGATTTTTGTGAAGCCAACTTAGTGAGTGCCTATATGCCAATATAATTCTTACACTTCACGCTGGGTTTTTTTTCTGATAAAATGGTCCTCACTTTTGTTTTTTTGGTTCTCTTAGGACATTGTTGATAAAGCTGATACATTTCCTCAAGTTCTGCAGAACGTCATAGAGTGGATGAGACAGCGAGAACTGGGAACAAAGTATAGCTATTCCATGTTGACAGATGGGTATGTCCTTATGCAACCTTCAGCACAATCTAAAACTGCAAAACAATGTTTAATCTTTGTGAGAGTATTGCTAAAGGCAGATCATGACACTTCCGTTTTGCCATTGTATTATAATTTTAGCTTTCAGGAAAATCAGAAAAGCGGAACTAAACAATTTGAAATTAAGCTTAAATCCATTAGATGGCACTGTTTCTTTCCTAGCTTTCTTTATGCAACTAAATGATGTTGAATAGACTTTTGTCCTTTTTTTGTTGTTGTAATTCTCTGTTTACATCTGGCTTTCTTATAGCACATAATACCTGAAAATAATGTTGTTCAATTTCAGTTCTAAGCAACTCCCATGCTCTCCTGAATCTGAGGTTTCGGAGACCTGTGGTGATTGTGTTGTATCCTATGTGTGTTAGTGTTACTGTTAATACGTCCTGCATGTTTCGGCAGAAAGCAATAATGGATTATGCTGTTTATCGAACAAGGAGAAATGGCTAGCACAGAAGGCTCTCTGCTTTGGCTTAGAGGACTGTGGCTCTGGTGGGTCCCAGCTCTTGACAAGCTTTCTGTGTGAGGGGTTGACTAGGCCTTGAACTGCCACCTGAACTTGCTCTGTCCCAAAGGCTGGGTGGAAAATCAAGTCTCATAATGACTGCAAAGTGAACAGAACTTGAGATCTAGATATACCTGTGATGCAATACTGTTCTTGTGATCTTAGCTTTGTTATATGATGAAAGATACTGTTGGAGCCTTATCTTATATAGCACTGGCCAGAGAATTTTTCTGTACGTGATGCTTGCTTTTTAGCTGTGAAACATTACTTTTCTGTTAACATCTGCTTTTCTCCTTCTCTTGGAATGAGGGATTTAAGTAGGACAGGGAGTTTTTAACATTAGCTGTGTTGAAGTGAATGATGCATTTTCATGTTGCTGCGCCTGTTTGCCTGGAGTAGGTCTTCGGCTGTTCTGGATTAAAAAGGCAGTCCTGTGCTGCTCTGTTACAATGACTGTGTTGAACCAAAGAGAGATGAACCCCGAAACAAAAACGGAGTTTATGAAAAGAGTGTGTGGGATCTTAGTATGACTTCCTAACACTTCTGTCAAGTAAAACACAGATAAATATTCTAGTGTATAATATGAGTGGTTTGAAAAATAATGTATCATAGGAGATGAATGGATACACAACAAAAGCTTTTTTAACGAACTCAACTTAGCAAGTGGGAAAATTTTTTTGGCCGTAAGACTTTTTTTTCTCAAAATTCCTGACGATTTGGACAATGACTATAAATCACAGCTCTTTTCTGGTGAAGAACCTATAACATTGAAGTGTGGTTGTATCCAGTGTGAACAGTGAAGCCATTTAGAAGCTGTCACACAAGACTTGAAGTATACGGGTTAGATCCATGTACACCTTAAAAATAAGGAGTTAAAATAATGTCAATCCAATTATTTTACCTATGATTAGGTTTCTATCTTTGGAAGCAACAGTGAATTAAAAGAAGAAAATGCTAAAGCAAAACTGGTGCAAGACTGGTTATATTACTGGGCCTAGAGCATGTCTGGAATTCCCCTCCAGGGGAATCCCCTCAGTGAAATTCCTCCAGGAAAATAGGTGCAGTGAAATCTCTGTCATGTATGTGAAATTGTGTAGACAGCTGCAAGAGAGGGGAAAAAAGGCTTTATTTTAGCTTGAAGTTTACAAACTTTTTGGGTGGTTCCCTTTAGGAAGGCAGACTAGAAGTGCATAGGGTTATAGTTTCATCTTCTTTCCATAAAAGTCTGGTTCTCCTAAAATTGAGTGCAGTCTTGTTTCAATAACCTACGTTAAGTAGAGAGATGCATGCGTACCCAAGTGATCAGGAAAATTTAAGGTGTCGCTTGCTTCCCCAAGGGCTGTGTAAGCGTCTAGTTTATTGGTGGGTTTTGGAGTAGATGTGGTAGGTGGAGAAGTTGGCATGCTATTTTTTATTTTAACCATCCTGGACCTGAAACCGTCCTAGTGAAAATCTTGCTCATGTCATTATTTGTCTTCCCCATGATTAACAAATTCATATTAAAAAATTCTTTACCTTGACTATAGCAAAAGAGCTTTTCCTAAACTGTTTTCCTTCTACTCATCACCAAAGTCAGCTGTTTGTGCAACAGCTGTGCAATATGTAGAATGCAGGGCATCTGAATTATGTATTGTAATGTTTTTCTCTTTTCTGTTTTGACTTTTTAAGATCTTGGGATATGAGTAAATTTTTGAACATCCAGTGCCGTATCAGCCGTATCAAATACCCTTCTTTTGCCAAAAAGTGGATCAATATTCGCAAATCGTATGGGAACTTCTATAAGGTTTGTACAAATTGTTGTTTCTCTTCCAGGAAAATCTGATTTAAGTCTAGAATGTCCTGTTGTGCTTGTCATCTTTACTTATGTAGTATAAAATTATAGTACTCAAACTAGTTCCCTGGGGCCTGATTTTCAAATGTGCTTCATGCCCAGATCTCACTTCACTAATTGAAGATCGTATAATCTACTGCATTTTGATTTTAATCTTGTTTTTAAGAATCAGGAGATGCTCCATGAAGGATTGTCTAAAAATGTCATACCGGTGCTCTTACATCAAGTGTGTCTTGAAGTAGTTCAGCTGAAAAGACTCTGTATTGATTTTTCAATTATTTTTCCCTGTTTTCATGTAATACACTACAAAACCAATTTGCACCAGTACCCTCGGATATCTCCACTTTTGACAGTGTAATGGGGACAGAGAAAGATTAGGATGTATCTACAGTGGAATCAAATTGTCAAGAGAAAAGTAATACCAAGTTCAGTGCTGGACCTTATTGCTGCTTTCTTTCACTGTCAGATTGCCATAAAATGGGTTACTGGAGATTCTAGCAAATTCCTAGCCAGTCTACACTAAACCATTTGTATGATTTCAGCCTAGCTGACAATCTTCTCTTGAAGGGCTTTTTCATACTAAATGTAACCTCTAGGAAAAAAGAAGTTGTTAACGTTTAATAAGAGAAGAGCCTTACTTTGTGCTGGGTGAATATTACAGGGTTACTCCACTTCTCCCGCTATTATTGTGCCTTCTCCGCATGACCGTTTCTGTTGGAAACACGCTAGAGCACCGAATGGTCTTGTTAGTCCTATCAGCTTTAACCTAGACATACCTTCTTTTTCCTTCTCTGTTGAGCAGTGAGTGCTTTTTCATCAAAGGCAATGAAGACTATAACTTAGAAGGAATCACTTTCTTTTTACTTTTTGTAATTATTTTTTTTTTTAAATAAATGCAGACAGTTGCAGCATTTTATAGTTGTTCAGCGCTTCTGTTTAGCTATTCTGTGCTGTTGTTGAATCGGTTGTTCAGTAGTAGTAATAGATAAAATGAATGACAAGGAATGTATTGTAACTTTCCTGTGGAATATCTCACAACCTGCAGGTATGTCTCTCCTGCCCAGTTTGTGGGTGTTATTATTGGAGTTGCATATGGCCAGGTTTTGGCAACTGTGTTGTCGCCATGCCGCCTAGCTATTAAATCCAGTAGTATGGTACAATATCCTGGAACTTGTCATGTCCCATGTTCCCCCACCCTAACTATCACCACCAAGAGAGCAAACTAAAGTTTTCCTTTAAAGTTACCCTTTTGTTTTTCTTTGATCTTTTCAAAGAACAAATGTATATTTAGTAGTTAATCAAGAGAGGACTTGAGGCTTTTGCTGGTGTAGCACTTTGCATGGGTCAGTTAAGCTTCCTTGTCTGTTCATGCTGTTGGTCATCCATGTAAACATCGGCTGCTATAGGTGTTGCTTCTCTGTTCCTGTGGTATTCGGAGGTGTTCAGAAGCTTGATGTCAGTGAGAATCAGGAGTCTGGTGCTTCTTGATTCGCTTGGCATTTAAAAGGAAAAAAAAAAAAATCTGATTCCCTCTGCAGTACCACTTTGGGTGGTAATTCCTTTTTTATAAGGCTTGTTAAACCTAGCTAGGCCATGGCTTCCACTGTTGCCAGCACTGGTACATCTTGAGCTGGTGCTGGTAATGGCGAGAGGCTCTTGACGTTATCCTGAGTCTAGACAAGCTCCAGTTGACTATGTCTCCTCTGTAAAAATGAGAGTGTCTGTCTCACCAAGGTACTTTGAAGTTACATTGTTAGTGATCTGACAAAAGGCAACATGAAAGTAGTATGTGACTTAAGTAGACTTAAAATCTGCATGTTTCTACTGCACTGTGTTAGATTAAAAAGACTTGGTACAGAACCTAATTCTTGAATGTGGTTCACTTTCTCCATCAGGTTCCGAGGAACCAGACCAAGCTGACAATCATGCTTGAAAAGCTGGGCATGAATTATGATGGGAGACCTCACAGTGGACTTGATGATTCTAAAAACATTGCAAGGATAGCTATAAGGATGCTACAGGATGGCTGTGAACTGCGGGTGAATGAGAGAATGCATGCTGGACAGCTTATGACAGTCTCCTCCTCGGTCCCCTTAGAGGGAGCCCCTGCTCCACAGATGCCCCGCTACAGAAACTAGCAGTTCGGGGTTCTGCCTTAGGAACTGCTCTCAGATACCCGCTAAAGACTGTTAAGACCTTATTAAACGGCCACCTCTGCCAACCTGTCTGCAGTGCAGAATCTGAAAGCACCTTAACTAATCGTCTCTGTTGAAATAAAGAGGAGTGTGGAAGCTCTTTGCTCTTTGAAGCCTGTGTTACAGCATATTTTTATACTGATGATTTTTTGTTGTTGTTTGCAACTTTTCTAGCAGTAAGGTTGATATGCAGAATCCAGGCAAAGTGTTAAGCTTTTAAGAACATGTAATTTAAACACATGCAAAAGTTGATTGAGCCTGTGCACTGCTGTTCCACCCCAGCCTGTGGGTGGTACTTATTTGCTATGCCATACTCTAATGATATCTAGCACCTGATTATTCATTGCACACAAATAAGACATTGCTGGGAGAACTGAAATAGGAAGTGGTCGGGCTGGCCTTTCCTGATAAGGCACTCTTCTAAGGGTTCCTGCTGGTAATTTTTTTTTTTTTTTTTTTTTTTTTACAAAGTCTAGGAGAAATGGGAGCACATTCATAATTTCTAAAGCAGTAGAGAAGTACTGTGTTGTTTGGGGTTTGGTTTTTTTTTTTCTTTAAGGGATGTGTTTGTCTGCTTCCACATCAAATAGAAGAGCTGTGTATTGAATAAAAATTCCATTAATGCAGTATGATAGTAATTTTTTTTTAACCTGTATTTAGAAGAGAAGGTTCTTCAGATTTTCACTTTGAGAATCGTATCTCCTATTCCTGCTACACTCATAGCTGCACTTCATTTAATGTTGCTTTTAGATACTGTCAGCCATTTGGACTTAAAAACGAGTGAAGTAAAAATAAGTTCAAAACATGCCAGATCGTCAAAATTTTGTGCTGTGTGCTTATTCCATAAAACAAAACAGGAAGCTTCTAGTTCGTAGTTAAAGACATGCTCAACTATTTTTGGTATCTTTCCCTACCTCTGCCACCATGAAGCTATGCCTTTATCTCAAAATCTAACATTGGAAGATTAATATGATTTTATTAGTAAAGGCCACATCTAATTATTAACAACAACTTCTGCTTTCTTCCTAGGCCCCAGGTAAGCTGATATTCAAAAGAGGCCAAAGTGCTAATTTGCTTTGTCCCATGGGTGGTTATGAAGTACAACATTAATGTGATCAGCTTTGTATTAGAATGGCTTGTTCTGAAAAGCAGAATGATTTATTTTGGTTGCTCTTAGTCAAAAAAAGTTAGTTCGGTATCCCTGTATTATAATTCATTCATTCTTTCTGCCACTTACATTCAGGAAACAAAATACCAATTCATAATAAAGCTTTGTTCATGATAGTCACTGCTTGACTAATCAAACTCCTCCCAGCTCCCCTTGCTCTTCTGACTGTTAAAGCGGATCAATGGAAACGTGAAAAATTTATTTTAAATTCATGTAAGAGAGAGAAGTATTGGTTAATTCTTTGTTGCTTCACGTGTAGGAAGGAAGCAGTTTTCTTTCCAGAGTCGCAGATTTGGACAGCTACAACTGCTTTAGAATGATGTTCATTTTTTTCTGAAAGTAAATACTTGTTCTAGTTGTAGAGTTTTGTTGAACCTTACAGTTTCCTGTCTTTCTGTAACAATATTTGATGTATTTTCAGAAGGGTAAAATCCAAATCTCTAATATGCTTACTCTGAAAATACCATTTATTTGTCAGCCCATATTTTGTACAAATTGTTAATTATATTTCACTGTAGCGACCATAGTATCCTCTTTTCTGAAGAACCATGGTAATTTACTTCTTTTGTCTCTGAGATACTGTGGTGCAGGTTTCTATGATAAAATTGAGTCTAGCTCAGCAGATGTCCCCTTGGGGTGCTGGCAGTATCACAGACTTTGTCACTAGTCTTTTATTTACAGGTCTGTAACCAGGCTCATAGGCCAATGAAAAACTTTATTTGTTACAGATTATACTTCAGGTTTCGTAAGCGAAGAGCTTTTGTAATTTTACATCATTTATTTTAAGTACAGTTGTTTATTTTTGTTAAAAAACTTGAGAGATACTTTGAGATAAGGGTTAAATAATAATTGTTTTCTGTTTACTGCTTGAGTAGGTTGGTTTTTTTTATCAGTGAGTTGCAGAAACCAGTAGAATCATTCTGGATACTATGTTATCTAAGTTGGATTAATGTCAAACTGGAAGCTGTAACTATTTTCACAGAATGTTCGTTTCTGTGATTTTGAGATGAAGTGAATTTTATCAATGTTTATTGGTTTGCTTGAAATGTAAACAAACGTATTAAAATAAGTTGGTATTTATTAACATGTCAGGTACTGAAATCGCTCTATAAAGCATGAGATGACTTCAGCAGTCTTGGGAGTCTCGGTCTCAGCATGGCTCATGATTAGTCTTCTCTGGTGGACTAGCAACGTTGCCATGGCTAGGTCGCTTGAGTCTCATGAATGGGACTAGTTCACAACACTCAGTAAAGGGATAAATTTTCCTGCATGCTTTCATACTAAAGGGGAGGGAAGCATTTGAGGAGAAAACCATATGTGGTATGGTGATTTTAGTAGTGACACTTGTGTTCAGCCAAATACTGTTT
Source organism: Harpia harpyja (assembly GCF_026419915.1). Classification (NCBI taxonomy): domain Eukaryota; kingdom Metazoa; phylum Chordata; class Aves; order Accipitriformes; family Accipitridae; genus Harpia; species Harpia harpyja. The sequence goes on from NC_068941.1 coordinate 39,685,023, forward strand.
TTTCAGATTGATCTCATTTGTTCACCCAGAGAAGCTTGCTGAGTGCATCTCTGCTGTAACGAATATTTTTATTTATTAGAGGAGTCATCCCAAGCTGGAAAAATTCATTGACAACTATGTAAGAAACAATCTCCTTTTTATGCAGAAAAAAACCATGCAGACACTATCCTGCTGATATAGTAATGAGGCCTTGTTTTGTTGTTGTTGTCTGTTTTTTTTTTCATTTCACATTTCAGGAGCTGTACTTGAGAAATTCTACAGGCAGACAGCCTTTGTAAAATGCTAATGAACTTTAAACAAAGGAGTTGCGGACAAATTTCAACATGAGCACTTTCAAGTACATTTCTTAATATGTATTTATATGAACGTGAGAGGGATTCATAGAATCTTGGGGTTGTGTTAGATGAAAAAAGGCTTCTCGGGCAGGTTAAAGGCCAATAACCTCTGTGTCTCTGAGCAAATGTCGCTAGCTGCATGGGGAAGAAGGGGTCACAACAGTTTGTAGCCTCCCATCAACCTCCTAGTCAGGTATGGCTACAGGGGCAAGTCTCAGCAAGTCAGTTGTCCATAGAAACTGCTCCTGTCTGTGCTTGTCTCATAAGAAGGTAATTCAGTAATTTAGTTTAACAAGGTAGTTGTTGTTTCCATATTTTGTTGGAAATGAACATTGCAATGAGGAGGGGGCTGTTCCCAGCAGTGGAAATAAGTAAAAAACCTCAGTTCACCTTGAGTTGAGGTTCTCGTGCCTTTGGAGAGCTCTCAGTGCTTCACTGCAAGCCCTTACTGCTCTTTGGTGACCTTGCGGAAGCAGTGTTTTTTCACCAGAGCTTCGCTACAGGACAACTCATTTCTCTCATCCTACAGTTCCCAAGGCTGTTTTTAAGTCCTCCCTTTCCCTTTTTCTTAGTGAACTTTTGCCTCCCCTGGAAAGAAGTTTGTGCTAGGCAAGATCTCTGTATGCTCTTTTTAATCTAGGAAAAAAACAACACAGCCCCCTTAAAAAGAAATTGGAAGCCTTACCTGTGGAGCATAGGTGTCAAGAGACCCAGTTACTGACTGGAGGATTTTGAACGGGCTAAATGTGTAGAACATCGTTCTGTTGCAACTAAGACCGTTCTAGCCCCTTCTCAAGGACTTCGTATTTGACAGCCCCGTGGGTAGCAGTGACAGCTTACCAGAAGGATTCCCCTAATGGTGATATGCGAAGTAGCAAGGTGATGGTCAGTCCATGCTTCTGCTCTACCTTGTATTGAGCTGTGGCGTAGCTAAACAGCCATAGTAGGGGGCAGGCTAACACTTCATTTTAGAAGACCTTCCTGCTCATCCAGTGGAGAATGGGGTGCTGATCTGCAAGTACGGATGCAGACAGGGCTTTGGAGGATGAGAAGTCGCTTCTCTCTTGGGTTTCTTCTAGTTTGGTCTTTGTGCATTCACAGCCTCCCAACACTGACTGGCTTTTGTCCTCTTTAAATTGGAGGACTTGGTGTTGTGGGAGAAAAGCCTGAAGTAGCTTCACGGATGTGCTCCTTAAATTAAAGGAGCATGACTGCTTTGCACGAAGTGGCCTGACATGGAGGAGAGGCTTTTTCAAATGAATGACAAGAGCCTTGGACACCTCTTTACGGCAGAGGTGACCGCTGGGTGTGTTCTGATTAGGGATGTGATTGCATGGCTCAGGCAGCTGTCTCCTCTTGTGGCCACTCAGTTCAGGGGTGCCCCATGGGTAGTACCATGCCTTGCTCCTGCGATCTTAACTCAGTGTGGTCATGACTGCATGCATTAATTGTAAATCTTGTGATGCTGCTTGCAGATACATAGTAGGGGGGGTTTTGCCTACTTTCTTGGCTAAGTTATTGCTAATCATGTTTTTTTGCTGCTTGAAGTGAATGGTAGTAATGATCTTGCAGGTGATTCTGACCACCTTTGTTTATGTTCCCTGTTTCAGCGATGTTGATTTTTAAAGAGGACACGTAGCCAAATGGACCTCTGTGAGCCAGAGATGTCCCAATAAGCAGGAATTGCTTCATCGTGCTGGTGTTCAGCTTTGGGGTGGCGTGCAGGTCCTGGGCTGCAGGCTGGCCGTGAAGTGTGACACACCTTCCCAGACAGCTACATGCTCAGCAAAACACCATGCTTGGGCATCGCGTATGTTTACTTATGACTGTAATCAGTGTGATTTGGAGGTCTCGTTGCTGTGTTCCTTTCTTTATTTCATAACAATTCATAGTTTGAATTGATAAGTAGTTGAATACTTGTGCTCTGAGCAGCATGAAAGCGCTTTATATGTAATTTAGAGACAGGTGTAGCAGCCAGCAGTATGAGACTCAAAGTGCCTCCCTTTCTTACTTGAGAACACTTGAATGTTTGTGATTAATTTCCATTTATGCAGATATGGACTAAGATGATAGAGACCTGAAAACAAGGGAGAAGTGACATGTTATTAGATGATCTAGGGAGGGTAGGCCAGGTGTGTGCTTATACCTATCTGTATAGTCTGAGTGTTTAATACAGTTGAGGAACTTCGAGAACAGGCTTTTTGGGATGCCTAATGCCACATACAGAGGGGGTAATTCACTGCTTCTGCACTAAGCTTGGTTGTATTTAAGCACAGTCTGGGGGATAGCATGGACATATATTGCTGTCCTCCACAAAGAGAGGGAAGATGGAGGCAGCCCCCCGACCTCATGTTAGTGATAGCTCTGCTCCAAATGGGAGACTGGACAAGAGACCTCCCGACCTCCTTTCCAAACAACACTGCTGTGGTTCTGTGAAAACCAGTTAAGGGGAAAAACAAGCTGTAGATTATCCAGTAGTCTTAACTGCTGCTGGGATCACTTAGTTAACTAGGAATTTTCCATGTGTTTTTGGCCACAGACAGGGCCTTCATACCAGCTTTGGTCTTCAGAGGACTGTTTCTCATTACTGTTAAAGAGCTGTACTTTCCTACCAACACAGTGTCTTGCAATGTATTCATTTGGAAAGTTAAACCATGTCCTGCTGAGAGTAATATCCATAGAGCAGGTCACCACACTTGGCAGTCTTTGGCAAACACGCAGCCCTTGTAGATAAGGGGCATTTATTTGAGCTGAGAAGCCTGGGTGGGGTATGGCTGAAAAAGAAATCAGGCATCCTTATCCGGCATCGGAGGGAATAGCTGTGGTGCCTGCAAAGACCCTCTGTTGGCATGCTGCAGGTCTTTGGGAGCAGTTTCCTTCAGCTATGCTGGTGCTTTGTTTCCCTCTGTTAATCTGCAGAGCCACATGGGCATGTTTCTTCTTCAGACCCTTCTCAAAGACTTCAAATTTGCTGGTTTTGGGGCTGGCTTCTCTGGAATTTGCTGGCTCGCTCCTTGTTCTTGCTTGTTTTGCTTACATGAAATAGTCCTTCCCTGACCCTGCTTGTACTGATTTTCTAACAAGCCATGTCTGGAAGCAGTTGTACTCTATGCTCTAATCTTGTCTGCGCTGCTAGCCTAACTGTTACGAACAGGTCTTACAGAAACCTTATCAGATCAGGGACTGCTGCGTTGTTAGGAGTTTGTGTAGTGTGGTGTTGTGGTTCCTGAATGCTGCAGTCATTTAACAGATACTTAACAGTAGGAGGGACAGCATAAGTAAATGGAGAACCTCTCTCTCGGCTTCCTTCACAAGTCATGGCAAAAAGCTTGTGGCAAATTCTCATGGTTTAATGGTGCTTACATTCATACATGCCATCACATGCATGTGTCTGGGGCTGCTGCCACCATTAGAGATTAAAAAACGTGGCAAGGACAGGGTCATTTTGAAACCGAATGCTAGTTAAGTTAGATGCGTGATGGGTATTTGTTTCTACACTAGAGCTGCGTTGGTTAAGTGTAGCATCATGTGGAAGAGGTAGAGTGATGCTTTACTAGATTTCAGTGAGTAAGCCTGTTCAAATGATTTTTCTGACAGATTGTCATTAGCCATCAAACATGGAAAACTTGTGTTGGCCTTGAAAGAGGAAAATAAAGTTTTTAAACTTATCTTTTTACAACTTATCTTTTTAAAGCTTGTATTTGAGGGATTGGGAAGATGAAGAGATCTACATATGGTTTCAGGAAGACTGGGAAATCGGAAGCGCTTTAGAAGAAACAGTGGTGCTGAGAAAGTGTTTTTGTGCTGTCGAGTACAGGAGCGTGTGACAAACAATGGATTTTGTTCAGAGCAAGACATTCTTGTGGCAGTTGTGTAGCATTTAGCATTGCGTAGCTGTTTAACACCTTGGAGTGTGACACTGTGGAGCTCTGGAGCACCTTGATCAGCCTTGCTGGCTGTTCTTGTGCAGCAATCCCAGCAGGGCTGCAGCTTTTAGCACAGAGCAAGATATTATCAGGCAGAGATGGTGGCAGCTCCATAGAGGAAGTCAGTTGTGTTATAAACACTGTGCCTCAACATATCGGCAGGAAGTTTTCTTCCGTAGTTTAGTCTGGGAGATGGTGATGTTCTTGTAAGTGTTGGATCAAGGCTTCCAAAATGAATGATCCTCAGACAATGATCTTTCACTATGAAAACAGAATCACTGTAGCAGCCTATGATTTAGCTCCCTTTTAGGCAGAAAACAGAAATGTCTTCTTCCTGTCCTCCAGCCAAGAGACCTGCCCACCTTGGTGGATACTGCTTGACATAGACATGGGAATTTTTTGGTTGCTTAATGGTGTGATTTGGCACAGAGTGAATGAACCCCTCTGTGCTTGGCTGATTCTGTCTGTGTGTGAAACATTTCTGTAGAGGTTGCAGTAGTTGTGTCATACTAGATGAAACTTCTATCCTGAACCAAGGTAGTCATGCTGTTGAACTACTTCTTTCCTGAGCCAAGAGACCACAGACCTAATTCAGGTCCCTCCTGGTAGCTGTGGTAGTGAGCAAAATACTCTGTGGTGGAAACATTAGCTTTTGTGTCTGAGAGGTGAAGAACATAGAGCTTGGCTGTGTGCCACTGTCTATGTAGTAAGCTTGTCCGACTATGTTCATACTATATATGAAGGGGCTTCACAGCTTAACATCTGAGCTGGTGGCTGCAGCCACCTGGCCATTGCTGTGGGGAGCTTCCCATCTGTTCCTCTTCTTTCCTGCCATCTGCATAATCTTTTAAAAATTGCACAAAATCTCCTCAAGCACATCCTGCAGCTCAGCCAATTCCTCATGCTTTAGAGCCCTTTGTACATACAGTCGTCTTTCTTTTGGAATACAAATGTCTTGAAACTGTGTGTGTCCCCTGCCCCCCAATCTTTGAGTTCTGGAGCACATGTAGAATGGACTGAACTGTCTTTGTGTACTCTAGATGACCTCTGTTCCTCCATCCACACCAACTACCCTTCAGTCTGGCAGGCAACCACTGCTCTGTTCACTTGCGGGGTTTTTGGCAGGACTAAGTGTCTGTAACGTACCTTGAAGTACAACTGACTGCTTTCTGTCCTCCTTTTGCTTTTCTGTTCAAGCTTTCCACTCTGTCGGGCATCAGCTGTACTGTGCATGTCTGGGCTAAGGCTTCCCATTTCTTTTTCCCTTTCTCCCTCTTGTTTTCTTTTCCCTATGCTGTGCTCCTGACCATGGCATTTTATCATAGTCAGCAGCCCCTCAATGTCAAGAACATAACCTCCCAAAGTATGTGTAGTTGGGCTGAGCCCTACGCTTGCTTTAAGGAGAGGGACAAGCACAGTAAGTTTTCTACAGAGACTGTGGTTTATGGCAAAGTTACTAACCCTGTTTTAAAGAGGATGAAATTCAGGCATAGCTTTAAATTGCTGTTCAAGTTTATGCAGTGAGTAAGGATAGTGCTAGAAATGGAAATCAGCTGCCTTGTCTCCTCAGCTGCTGTCTTCCCAAAACCCTCTACTGTTTCTTTTCAGTAGACAACACTAGAGGAAGAGGCTGTGCAACTGCTGTCATGATTTTGGCTGAGCTTGGAGACAGGCCCTTGCCTGAGGGAATTCCACTCAAGCTCCTGGTCTCCAAAGCAGCTGGCTCTGCATCTCATCTCTGGACACACAGGATGTTATCTTCTGCAAATGCTTTCTGGTGCAATGGGACACTGCAGTCTGCCTGCCTTGGCTCTAGTGCTGAGACTTCCAAGAGCTCTGAGTGCATGCAGTCACTTGGACTGACAGCATAAAACCCTATAGACTATGTTTGTGATGACTGCTAAGAAACAGCAATTGCTCTTCACCTCTTTCATGCTACCAGGAGTTCTTGAGACTTGTAATAGACGTATTGTTGTGAATGGAGAAGGAATGGGAGTGTCTAGAAGCACCAGAAGGAAGGTGTTAGAGGTGTATGAGAATGACAGGTGCTGATGGCACATGTGTTAGCAGGTCATCAAAATTACAGCACACCTACAGCTCCTTAGAATACCTAGATGGGATGAACAAGGGGCAGCCTAAACCAAGGCAAGACAAACCTGAAATCTCAAGGCATAAAAATATGCTGGTTGGATGAGAAAAGAATGGGATTTGGAGCAATTAGTCGTTGACATAAGGAGACAAAAGACAGAGTATATCCTTAATGATTCACAGAGATGGGTAGGACAAGATGATCCTAATCACAGGTCGCACTCCTACAGGTACAGAAAGCACATCCAAAATACGCGTATGCTTACGAACCTGAGAGTTCTGGAGGGTGGGGGAGGGTAGCTGCAATCTTTTTTCTTCCATCTTATTGCAAGTAATCCTAGCAAGAGCATGGACCCTTGATGCTTGCATTCTGGACTGACCGCGTGGAATCCTGTCATAGTACTTGTGATTATATGCGAGTGTGCATGAGTGTAATCAGTTTAGGGTTTGTTAAACAAAATCACTTTCTATAGTCTCACCTTGAGCTTTGCTACAGTTGTTGCTGCAGCGTGGCTTCAAGAAGAGATCCATCAGTGCACAGGCAGTGCTGGAATGCAAAGTGTTCATTCTTCATCCAGTGTCTTTGGGGGAAAGTCACCTTCTCCAGCTGTCTCTTCTCTTTCACTTATGGCTTGATTTTGCTGCTTTAAAAGCAAGCTCTGACACTGTTCTCTGCTCGTTGGTTTCCTGTGACAGGCTGTCTTACTCTTGAAAGCTTGCTGGGAACCAATAGCTGCCAGTGATTTTAGCAGCAGCACTAGAATGTCTCGCCAAGATCCTCTACTGATCCATGTCGTTGGATTTACTTTGCCTTCATGTGAATGTGAAAAGTGGTCTTGGGAGCATATATACAGCCAAATCCTCGGGTGCAAGGTGTCTATGGGCCACTTAGCACACTGCTAAGGCACCGATGACTTACTGGACCGTTAGGATCCAACACAATGTAGAGGGCAATCTGGCTGTGCTTGGAGCCATCCTTCCAGGATCTGCCAGTACGAGGGCAAACGAAAGGATGGCAGGGGACTGCAGTGTCCCACTACAAAACAGGTTTGGTGATCCACTCTGAAGGCTACAACCTTAAATGATGGGCCTTGAAATGGAAAAGGAGTCTGTGAGTCTTTCCAGACAGACATAGTCTACAGAACATCTCAAGGAAGCATGATGAAGTGTGCCTTTTTGGTAGGGTTTAATGGGCAAATGGAGACTAACTAGGAGATTGTTTTCTCAAGGAGACAGAAGAATGTCAGTTCATTAGAAACGGTTCCCACTTGCTGGGTTTGCCATAGAGTTATAGTTTTTGCTCTAGTCCTGTTTCGAATTCTGCTTTATTTCTTCCTGTCTCAGAAGAGCTTGGCGCAAACAGCACATAATTCACTTTATCTTAAGCTCTTTAAGAATTAGACCTGTAGGGCCTGCTAGGGGAAAGAGTTAGTTACCTAAACATAGCTGTCTGGTGCCCTCTGGTATCTGAGCTGTCTGCACAAAGCTTGCAGATACCATATGGGACCTGCAGGAGTCCTCCTGTCTTCTGAAGCAGCAGCTGGAGGCCAGACTGGAGACCTGAGATACCTCCAGTAGCGCTGTTGCTCATACCTGTGTGTGGGCACTGGAATGGTGCCCCTGGAGCAAGCCCATGGCCTAGTCAGCTTAACAGGAAGAGACAAGTACCTCCAGAGGATGAATTGTCCTGTTGGTCTTTGCTGCCTCTTAATAAGACTTAGCTGGAGGTAGAAGCTGTGCTGCTGCTGTGCAGCATACAAGCTTCCCTTTGCTAGAGAGATGGGGACTTCAGGCAGCCAGGGGAGGGAATGCAATTGTGAGGCCAAGACATCATCTCCCAAACACCAGAGGCTTTGGGAAATGAGACGTGTTTCTGTTTGGCTCACTCACTAGCCTTCCCAAAAAGCATGGGCAGAAGACAGCTAGATCTGGATTTAGTTGTTTTGTTTCTGCACCTCAGTGAAAATGAATAGTGACAGCTGCTATAGGTTTGTTAAGGTTGGGATCAACTTCTGCTCTACTGCCTGTTTGCACAGGAGTGGTGGAGGAGCTGATCTTTGTGGAAATCGATTATTTGCCAAGGTCCTCAATTGCAGACCAGGGTGCTTAGCCTTTGGCCTTTAGGAAGTCTTGAACTGATTCAAAGTTGGGAAGAGTCTCTGAAGCACTTGCTGAAGTGAGGAAAGAGCGATGCTTATTTTTTGGTAGTGGTTTGGTGCAAGTATTTAAGCTGGGATGAAGGGATTTCAGCTTTTCAGTTTCTTAGAACAAAATGCTGCATTTGGGATGCCTTGTCTTAGTGCTTTCAGGGTTAGGTGTCACTCCCTCTCACGGCAACTTTTGCCTGCCAAACTATCTCTGTGGTTGTCTGCACAAACCACAGAGCCTGGGACTGTTGTCTCCTTTCTGCTGGTAGAACATGAAAAGGCACTTCTTGCATGAGGACAGAGCTGCTTTCGGTGCAACTGCATGAGAACAAGTGGGGCAAACTAGAGTGCTAGGCAGTGAACCCAGCCTTGCAAGACACTGAGACATAGCTGAGTATAGGTGGAAGGGGTTGGCAGGAGAACTAGCCCTCCCCTGCAAAAAGAAGAATGCCCAAAAAAGGGGAAGAAAAAAAAGAAAAAAAAGGGAGTATTCTTGCACTCTATTTTCCCTTCATAAGTTTGGAGCAGCCAGCCTTTCTGGGCTGCCTTCAGCCACATCCTACCTCTTCCCAGAAAGCAGTTTTTCTGTGCTAAAGACTGTGCCTGGTAATGGAGCTCTGCCTCTGGAAAGGGTAGTGCAAGGCTTCAAAGGGATGTGCCTGCAACACTGATAGCACAGCACTAGCATCTTCCACCAGCAAGGGAGTGCTTTGTTTTGATTATTTAGCCAGAAGATTTGGAAATGGCTGCGAGACTGCTGAAGGCAGAAAGGGACAGAGCGCTGGCTGCAGATGGAGGGTCTGCAGTAGAAGTGCATCTAACGATGGACTCTCAGCACTGTCTCTGGTCTGGTCCCCCAGACAGGGAAAAAACCCCCACTGGAGAAAGAAGATAATCTCCCAGAGCAAAACAAGAAAGAGTGGAAAATGGATACCAGCAAATACATGCATAAGCATCTGCAAAAAAAGGACAGTGAAATCTACCCACACACTTTGCAGGCAGAATCCTCCTTCTCCCTGGGCTGTATCTCTCTTCTGCCCATGGGTAGGACTTACAGGTACTGCAGGGAGCAGGGATACCACTCTGTCATCTGAGATGTGGTACAACTCACAGGCAGGGAGCTGCAGAAGTAAAGGACTGGCAGACAGCTCCTAGGCTGAAATGTGTTTTGCAGAAACAGTTCGTACACTTCTGCATAACAAGCATCTGTAAACAGAAAGGCAGTTTGCCCTCAGTCTGTTAACAGGTAGCAGGGCTAAGGTTTGCCAGAGAGTTTTCTTGCAATGAATAATTCAACTAGTCCTGCTGCCCTTAAATTTAGGTAATAACGCTGCAGTCAAAGGCTTTCTGAGTTTGGCAGCTAATGCTATTGTGGGCTTGTCTCTGTGTTTGGCCTGGGGCCTGCACTATTTCACGGGTGACTTTGACCTTGTGTGACAGCAGCAGCGCTACAAACTAGTCCCTTTTTACCTGGCAAATTGGGCACAAATTCTTTCACCAGCTGGCCTATACCAAACTTTTAAAGCAGCCAATGTTATTCTAGAGGAGACTGAAGACAGAGTTGGGGGTGGGGGGATGCTGGCTTCAGGTTGCCTTCTGAAACACCTTCCCAGAGTTCAGCCTGATGGCACTTTTTCTTCCCCGTTGCCATCTTACTGTTGGTGGTGGTATTCGTTCAGGGTCCACTGAGAGCTTAGCTGGCACCCACTTCTTGGATTCTGAATCCTTTCAAGGTTTCTGTGGGTAACATCTCCCCTCTCTTTGCCTTTTCTGATGACTGTAGGACACCCTCTGTCCACAAAGCTATAGGTTTCATTCCAGTTCATCTTAACCCCAGTACTGGCAGGCTCAATACGAAAAGGAGTCTTCAGTGAGTGCTAAGGGACTCAGAAAACAAGATTGCACAAGATAGAAAAGAAAGGGACTTCTGAATAGATAATAAGCAAATGTAATTCTAGCATAAACATAACACCCAGGTGCATCTTTGCCAGTGACTAAGTCTTTCCTGCAGTCCATGTTCCCAGGGATTTGGTATCCACAAGAACACCCTCTCTGGCAGCTGCTGCCCTGACTTCTGCAGAGGTTGTCAGCTTTGAGATGTAGCAGCCTCTATTTCAGAATAACCACACCTCTAAGCACAGTTCTAGGTGGTGCTTATCCAGCTTCACTCCAGTTTTTGGATGAGCCAAAAAGTATCCTTGATGTTCTGGAGCTACACATCTTTTGTCCTCAGGGGTGATTTCTCCTGCCTAGCTTGCACCCAGGTGACGGGAGCAGGGGAGATGGTTGTTTTCCCTCCGCTTGGTGTTTGTAGGGTTGTATCAGAAGCATGGTGTCCAGTTTGAGGACCTCCAGAAGAAAGATGTCAACAAACTGGAGTGAGCTAGGCCCTGATTATATGTAAACAGGCCCAAAAAATAATATGTTGGCAGAAAACCACACTCCTCACCGGTAAGGTGGAAACAGTCCTTGGACAGGGTGGTTTTTGTTACAAATGGTGTACGTGTGATGGACAGAGACATGCCTTTCTCCTGAGCCACGACTGTAGGGGAGAGGCAGGGTGTGGGGAAATAGTGCTGCTCCCATCTTTTGCTCAAGGTACTTCTGAGCTCTTGACACCTGGGGAAATGTCACGTCAGGCAGGGAGGGTCTGAACGCACTCAGAGAGAGGCAGAACTGAGGAAAGGGTCAAGGCAAGACGTGGAACTTAACAGTTTTGCTTAGTGCCTATACCGGCCCTTTTTTAGGTGTCCAACGTGACCCCAAGTACATTTCCAAGGTCACCCAACAAGGAGTCAGAGGTGAGAAGGACCAATGGCTTCTAAGTCATGGCCAGTGCTAGTAGCCAGTTCTCCAGAAAAAGCAGGAGGATGTGTGTAGCCATAAGCATTACCTGAGATGCTCGGGCCAATTTTAACTTTTAGCCTTTCCTGAGGCTCCTAAAAAAGCACCAGAGTTTTTCCCAAGTTGCTAGTGCTTTTTTTTTTTTCCAGCTCTAGCTTCTTTTCTAAATTTCCCAATTTTTAATACCACAGGCTCTTGATTCATCTGTGGACTACTGACACAGAGGATTCTTGCTTTATTAATATACGGAAGGTCTTTTGGTCTCTGGCAAGGAAAATATAAGAAAGTACTAAAGTAGCGTTTACCCTACACATTACTCCAATCTTCAGGTATTTGCAGTCCCCTTAGATGTACCAGTTTTGCAGAGGCATTGTGTTCTTGCTTGTTTACTTTATAAGAATCAGCTGAGGATAAATTTCCACATTGTGCATGCTCAGGATGTCAAACATCTGAAAATGACCCTGGGGTGATGAGGGTCTCATCGTGAGAAAGGTCATTGCATTTTCAATGTCCTTTTTTCCAGCTCTAACTGGAGCAAAATGTTGGCCAGGTGAGTTCAGACAATCTTTTGCGGAGAGGCAAGCACAACTAGCAGTGGGAGATGAACAACACTGATATATGTGAGGGCAGTAACCTCCAGAAAATAGGTCCCACTAGATGCTTGCACCATTGTAGGCATTTTCACAATGGTTGTCCATCACTTAAGCCAGCTGCAATAGTTTCTACTTGCACTGCTGAAAACACTCTCTGTTTAAGGGTTGTGCTTAAACAGAAAAAAACATCCAAGCAGGAAGCTTTGAGTTTCAGGGCTGTTGAGAAATTCAGGGCCAGTGCCTTGTCTGTGGTTGTCCAGTACTAAGTCTTCTCTTCAGGATTTCTTTTCTTGGTGTTGCCACACAAGGCTGTAGGGCTCTAGATATTTTTGAACACTTTTGAGAGCCTTTTGCTGCTTGAGAAGGCCTTCCAGTTGCTGATGAGCTGCTCTCGTTCTGTGTTCTGCTTAACGTGGTCTGCTCAGAGCCAAGCGTTTGACTCAAAGGTGGTCTGTACTCTGCTTGTCCTCAGAGCAACATAGAAAAGGTCTCTGAGTGGGAAAACACAGTGAGGTCACCTTGCTCAACGGCTCAGAGTTGAGAGTGGAGAGCACTTACTCTGCCGGAGGCAAGTCATTGGTCTTACAGCTCGGACACAGCATCAGCTGCATACATAGCTCCTTCTCGGGAGTCTCATGTTCTGCTATCCTAGTGCCTTATGGTGGACAGAGGCCTGACCACAGCAGCCCAGCTGTGTCCCACACTGGTATGCTTGCATGTGGTGCTGCTAGCCAGTGTTCACCTACAGTCACTGTGGGGCTCTGGCAGTAGGTCACATCATCTCAGATTTGGCACCAGGACTTCCTCCCCTGCCCTCTTCCTGGGAATGGGCTGAAAACTGCTGTGATGGGCTGTCTGGTTGCCAAGTGGCATGGAGCAACATGAGCATCCTAGATCTCAGCACTTCCAGCCTGGCTTTTCCGCTCTCAGGAGCCAGCAGCGACAGGGAATCTCTCGCTACCAGTTGTTCTGTGCCAAGCCACGTGGAGTGTGAAGTCCTTAGAGGAGGATTCCCACTACTGGTACGTTCAGCCTTGATTTTTGCTTTGGAGGAGAAGTTGCATGGGTATTTTCTGCTGCGGCAGACTGAAAGCCTACTGCAGCAGTTCCCTCCTTTCTGCAGACTTCTGACCTTCCTAGGAGCAGTGTTTGACCAAGGCAGATCTGACTGACAGAAAGACTACAGATAGCTTATTCAGCTGTCCTGTTCCTATATCACAGCATCACAGGCTGAGAAACTACCCAGACCTGATGTCCCTGTGCTGCTGGAGGGAGAAGGGAAGGAGAGCTAAGCACAAGCGACCATGCTGCATGCTTTTGTCTTCTGTTGGTCGGTTGTGTAGGTATAAATTCCTGGGAGGCAGTGCTTCTGTGGAAGCAGTGACTGTGGAGTTTTTTTCTCATGAATTTTGCAAATGCTGGCCCTGTTCCCATATTTGCATTCTTCTCTCTCTCTCTCTTAAAGTGCACATAAGCCAAACATACAGGGACCCAATTAAACATAGGCTGCTGGCTTTTGCTCTTTTGCACAGCAAAGATGTTTTTTGAAGGAAATGTAGTATGCTCATTTAAAAAAAAAAAAAAAAAAGCAAAGATGTCAGACTTCAGCTAGCTTGGTACTAGTCTACTTAATGACTTTGGGGGCTGAATAATTAAAAAACATTTGTCTCCTTTGGCAGGCACTGTCTAAGAAAGCAACACGTTTGAATGGAGAGGGAGTAATTTTGCAGCCATTTTTACCTCTCCTGAGGTCACTGGCTTTCTGCACTCCAGTTTTATAGTCTTTTGGTGTACACAACTCATGACAACACTGTTTTGGATAGCAACTGTTCCTATGGTTTTCACTAGGGGAGCTTGAACTCGGAAACATCCTATTTTTAAACAGGATTTAGAAACACAGGGGCAGGGGGGCAGGGAGTGACACAAGGTTTGATTCCCTATATGGAAGATGGTGAGGTTCTGGCTCCAGCACGGGTCCATCAGATGACTTAATGGGGAAAATTCCATGTCTGGAAACCTTGCCAACAGGCTTAAAACCTGGTAATCATCACCAAAATGTCTACCACGGCCTTCATCTCTTGTGAATGCCTTTGCTTTGCAGCATTCCACTGCGGTCAGATTTAGGTCTATCAGCATGGACTGGGCTGGGAGCCTGTCACACACCTCTCACTGCAAGAGCAAACCCAGAGAAGCTGTGCTGGGCCTTAGAGCTTTGTAGGACTGATCTTTCCCAGTCAGACTGCTCCTCGGTAGTCTTGGGCAGATGTCCAGGCTTCCCTCTTCTCTGTCTCCTGTTAGACCTTCGTTCTGTCTGCATTCAGCCGTTTGTGCAAAAGGCTGCCTGGAGCTGCACTGCTGCTTTCTGAGAATTTCCCTTTCCTGACCCCTCAATCTGCCTGCTACTTCTTTCATCGTGAAATCCTTTGAGATTCTCCAGGCTGGCTCAAAGGGCAGCCAGTCGGACACCTCTTTCTGTCGTGGGGCTTTTGCTGTCTGTAGGAGTGTTGGCTCCTCCTCACCAAGGCCCAGCACCGTGCATCCTTTCGCATCTTCGCAGGCTGCCATCTCAACCTCACGAACTTGCTGAAGAGATGTGCCGTTTCTTCCTCGCCTTTTGGGAAACCCCACCTCCCCTGACTTTCCAGGCTTCTCCCATCCCCAGGTCTCGGCACTGTTCGCTGCCTGACTTGTTTGGATCAGTCCTTGCCATGGAAGGGCTGTGAATCGGTGTTGGTTACCTCCATGCAAGACAATTGTTTCACTGCTTTAACAGCATCGCTGATCTGACATTGCTGGAGGCAGGAGAAAGGCAGGATGGCTGCTACAGGCATCCTGTGTCTGCGATGGGCTCTGTTCGTGTTATCTCAGAGGAAGAAATAGCAGGCACGTGTTCTCGTTAGCCCATGCCCTGGAGGCAGTAGAGAAGGAGGGCTGTCTTCTCTCCATCTCCTCCTGGGAGAAACCAAAGAAATTTGGGATTCACACCAAGGGGGAAGGACAGGTATCCTGCGAGTTCACAGCTGTCTCTGGTGGGAGGGTTAACGGTTGAGGAACAGAGACTTGCAGCAGCTGGAGAAAATACGACTACTGTCACCAGAGGAAAGGTTTGGAGCCAACAAGCAGTAATAACCCTGCCCTGGGTGAGGAGGAGCAGGCTCAGAGCCTGGCAGAGAGCCTTTCCAGACAGCGGGGCCCAAGTACCACTGGGATTTTAAGGTCTCCAAGGCCTGGGTCCAACTTTGAAGTCCAGCTTTGGATGCTCTGCCAATGCTATGAGTCAAGGAAGCCCCAGACTCCAACGCAATACCCACAGAGTCATTTTTTCCATGCTAATCCTTCTTTTCGGTTAAAAGCCTCCCTCACAAGCGAATGCAAGGCCTAAGTTGAGTGCCTGGGTTTCAGTGGGGAGAAAGCCATAGCTATGCCTTACGCAGGCACCGTTCCCTGCAAGCCTTCAGGCCCCTCTCACGGTAAATTCAAACATCCTTGTAGGGAAGGGTTTGCTTGTGCCAAGAAAACTACAGACTTTTCACTCTTTCCTCACCCCAAACCAGGATGGAGGGTCAAAGTGAATGTGAATCAAGGCTCAGGGGATACTTTGGTTTGGGTTTCTCCAAATGTTTCATCACGCAGTTTTAAAACACTTGACGTTTGGCATTTTAAAAACCTTACGGTTTTCCTCTTAAATGAGCCATTGCTTGGCCCAGCCTTTTCTTATGAAAAGTTTGGTCCTAAGCAACTTCACGTTATCTCATGGGGAGAATTTTTTGCCTCCAAAGTCTAACTGGCTCCAGCAAAATCACAACTGATTCTGCTACCCTGTGCTTAGATGACCATTCATTGTCATCTAAGGAAGGCCTTCTTAACCTGCCCTAAAAGCAACTTCGAGAAAACTTTATGTCTCTCTTTTGGGGTGTTTCCTATGGGCCTTCTGACCAGAGTTGCCTATGCTTTACTAAATTAATTTCAGAGCAACGGGGTTTGGCTTGGCTAAGCCACAAGGTTATTTTGCAGTTTTATGACAGCTGATGTGACTGTGAGCTGCTGGCTGGCTTCTGGTCAGGGTGTGACACACATTTTTCTCCTCCTTTCCTCAGGGGAATCAGTTGGGCAGAGCTGCTTGCTGGGCGGATGAGAAATGTGCATCTTGCCTCACTTTGAGGCGTCCTTGTCTGTGGTTGCTGCTGTGTCTTGGGCAGGGGAGTGACTTCTCGCTAGTTCCTCACTTTCCTCTACTGTGGAGCACTATGGTGGAGTAGGATGGCCATGGTGAGCCTGGGGAACCCTGCTCTTCTTCCTCAGACCTGTGAGGGCACACAGTGCAAACAGAAGAGGCTTCCCACTGCCATTTTCTTCAGTCTCAGTCTCCCGTCATTCCCATTTGGTGGTGCTGGGGCATCTCCACCTGCCTTTCTGGCCTTGGGTCTCCTTCCCCAGGTCCCCCCCTCCTCCTCCAGTGCGAAGGCACACCCTCTCACCAAACTGACAGCTGCTTTCCTGGTGGTTGTGTATTGGAAGTGGCAGGAGGGGAGAGCAAAGCCACTGAGGAGGAACAGGGTGGTGTTTCTCCACCTTTCCCTATCAGCCTTCTCCAGCCTCTCCCAGGCTGCCCTTCCTGTCCCTCTGCATGGCTGCCAGTCCCTCCCAGAGCTTTGGCCTCTTTCCATCTCCTCTCCATAAAGGGGGAGGTATTTAGCTGTGGCCCAAGGTGTCTGCCCTGTGCAGACCACCTTGTCTCAGCAGGACAGACACATGGATGGAGTCACCCCTGTGGCCGTCCCCGCTCTTGCTCTAACATCAGGGCTTGGTTCACACGTGTGGCTGGGGTCCTTGCTGGCCTCTGCCCCTTGGCTGGAGAGACCTGACACTCATGGGGAGCAAGTAGCACTGGAAGCTGTGCTGGAAGATGGTTCCCATGTAGGCAGTTGGGCTTTCCGCCATGAAAAGTGAGGGGCTGGCCTCAAGAGCCATTCCCTGGGACAGCAGTCTCCAGGAGGCTCTGCAGGCTCTCTAGGCAGATGTGTTTGGTCTTGAAGGCAGCCTGGCCACCAGCAGGTATGTCCCACTCTTGTTTCTGTGGCATGCTCTGCTCTTTAGCTGCATGCCAAACACTTCTTCAAGTAGGTGAAACTAGAGCAGCATCTTCTTCCCGTTCCTAGTCATACTGAAATCTGGGAAGAAAGATATTTTGGCAAATACTGTGAAATAATTTCACTTCCTAATAACACAGTGAAATACAGATATCTGCTTTTGCTGCTGCAAAGCAGGAGCCAGTTGTGGTTTGCAGAAGAGAAAATACTGCTGAGAAGGAGCGGGCCATTGTCTCTGCATGGTGCTGGCAGGAAAGGGAGACACTCGGACTCCACGGAGGAGTGGTTTGTACTGGGTATAGTATCACCAGAGGTCTGTGAGGTGATGGATAGCAGACTGGATCCCATGGTAAGAGGGCTGTGGTCTGTGTGCAAAAGTGAGGGTTGTGTAAAGGGAAGTTGGAGACTGCACATCTCAATGGCAAGTGAGGGCACTTGCTTGCAATAACTCTCCAGGATTTTGAATGTGGCATGAAATTAACAATCCAAGATGCCCTGGAAAAATTAGGAAGGTGGCCAGAAAACAAGGCAAGGAAAATTCTTGAGGTGCTACAAATAAATGCAGTATATTCTGGGAAAAAAGCGTGTGGATCTGCAGTCCTGAGGATGGAGGGACTTCCACGACAGTGAGCAGCTGCAGGGGACAGGCAGGCAGGTTGCCAGCCTAATGCATTGTGTCCATCAGGGCCAAGATCCATGTGCCGCAGAGGGAAGCCCAATTTGCTGGCTGCTGGATTTGCTGCCTGCTTTGCCCGGCCACACAGCCTCTGTGTGCTTCTGTAGCACCCTGCAGGGTGAGCTGCCAATGGAGCGGTCAGGGGAGCAATTGCCCAGAGTGAGTCAAAGGCTCTTTTAGTTTGTGTCTAGGTATAGCAGCTCAGCTAAGTGAGGATTAAGAACGCTGATGCCTGCCCATTGTGGCACCCTCTGCAATGGCAAGGGATGGGCACAGGACCGAGGGAAGGTCGTTCACAGAAGGGAGAAACACTCCTGGCGGTCCTGAGGTGTTTCCCAAGAACGTCACAAAGCACTGAGATATTCAATGTAAAGGTTGAGTAGCTACAGGTCCACAGGAGTGAGGGTTATGTTTGCCTCCCCACGAAGGCACACTGAGTTGCACATACCACACGATGGCCTCACCACAAGGTCCCGTGACATGTGGCCTGCAGGTTATGTCTCGCCTCTTACTAATAGCCCTGTCTTGATGTCTTTCCATGATACTCCTGCAAACAATTTTTTTCTCCTCCTTCTTCAAGCCAATTATCGGGCAAGAGGCCAGGCCCTTGAGCAGCATGGATGTCACGTTTCTCACGTCATGGCACAGCTTGCTGCTCAGCCTGCATGGGTAGCACGAGCATCCAGATGCTCGGGTACCACTTAGCTGCAGACGTCTCAGGAGAAACCTGGGGCATGGCTTGGCCCCTGATAGAAGTAAGGATGATATGACGGGCTCCTGTATCAGCAGTGGGTTTCCAGAGGGAAACCGAGGCAGGGAGAGGAGACCAGGAGGGAATGGGACGCTTGAAATGGGGGTTCCTATCAGGGAGATTGCCAGGGGAGCACAGGGCAAGGGGGAGATGGGAGCATCAGAGAGTGGCCTGGGAGAGGCAGAGACAACCTGAGTTTCTGTCTGGCCAGGAGGGGATTTTTCTTTACCCTGCAAACCTGTCCCTGTCATAGTGTCCTTTAAACATTCCATTTCTTTTTAGGCGTGCGCGTTTTCAGTGCCAAACTATATCAAAAGAAAACAGAACCGCCCTCTCTCTCTCTTTGCCTCCCGTTCAGCTTGTTCCCTTCCAACAGACAGGTAGCAGTGACCTTCACCCACTTGTTCATCTTTTCATGGAAGGGTGGTAAGCCACACATCATACATGTCAATTTAAAAGTGTAAATAAGGCTAAGATGCGGGGGGGGGGGGGGATTATAGAATCTAGGTCAGACGAAGGAAATTGAACCTGCCCTTGAAAGTAGGTGATTTTTCCAGCCTCCCAATGTTAAGGCATTGGGTGGAACTCTGTTAATAATTCACACCGTAAACTTTAAATAGTGGTATCAGGTTACATTAGAAAATCAGGTGCTGCCAGCTTTTTGTTGCTAAACTAATGGACTTTGGCTCCAGTGCGAACTATGCATTGCCTTGTCAAATGCCTTGGGACAGAAGTGGTTGCGGCTGTCTCTTCCTCCCACCAGACCGATTTGCCGAAAACCCGTGGTTGTCTTGGGAGAGAGAGGCTCTGTCCTTAGACCCTGCTGATTACAAATGTTCTTGTCCTACCGCTTGGGCAGTTCTGTGCTAGAAATTATTCCACAGTGTTGCCAGGTCTGGTTTATTACAGGCTGCTCTAGGCAACTTGTAAGACCTACAGGGGAGATGGAGTTAGGTACCAAAAGGCCTTTGTGGATCAGAAATCACCTACATATAAAAGAAAGTAAATGGGGAGACCCAATTCATGCTGCTCAATTTAGAGAACTTCTTCCTGCCATACCTGCAGATGGAGATCTTGATCTTAAATTTTTGGTTGCTAATCTTGTGAGCTGGGTCAGAACCTGTGCTGGGCTCTGAAACTCAAGCTTGTAATTTCTTTTTCACCCCTTGGATATAATCAAGTTTCTCAGCTCCAGCCAGGCCATGTTCTGCCAATGATGAACTTTTGGTTAGATACTGTGGTTTGCACGTGCAGAGCTGATATAGGTAATTAGAAAATTACCCAGAATAAAACACCTGCTCCACTTTGCTGGACTGGTTCTTCCTGGGTTCAGAGGAGTAACAAGCAATAAACCCGTATGAGAGCCACTAACCTCAGCAGATCTGGCTTAGATCTCACACAGGGAACAAATTTAATACGTAAGCAAATACAGTTTCACAAAGTCATGTCTCAGAGCAGAGCTTTGGCTTTAAACTGCTTTAACTTTAAATCAGCAGAAAAGCAATTTAAGATTAGGGAAGAGAAATGGAAGGGAAGGGGAGGCTATGGAATAAAGATAAAATTGCTTCCAAGGATTCACATAGCTTTGAAGCACAAACAATAGGACAAAATTCATGTTGACATTGCAGAAAATAGCACAATTAACTTGCATTGGGTGGGTCAGTTTGTGTTGCTGCCTGAAGGTACTGGGAAGAGGCAGGCACTCGGTATATCTAGTTCAGGTTACACGTCAGCGTGAGGTCAGCAAGCCTTCGGTGAGAATACAGGAAGCTGAAAAGTAGCTCATCACCAAAATGTTTTGTCCGGGGTGAATTTCTGGTCTCAAAAGAGAGTGCCACCCAAAAATACACTTTCATCTCAGTCGGTTTGGCCTTGGGTTCAAAACCAGAGGTGCAAACGTGCTTCCTCAGATACTCTCCTTCAGCACATGGCTCAGCCAAGCTTCGTTGTGCGTGTTTGCCTCTGGCTCCGTGATCCCAGGTGGGCTGCCGGCACCTCTGCCCTTGCCTCCCGGCTGCTGTGTGGGCGGCGCAGCAGAAGATGAAGGAATGGTCTGTGGATGTAGCAAAGAGAGATGAACGTGGTGCAGCCCAGAAGGCCCATGCCCGCTGCAGGGCCTTGCTTAGTGGTTGTCTCCAACACACCAGCATCGTGGAGGGGAAGCCAGAAGCAGGGAGACCCCCAGGGTCCCATTTGCCACATGGAGTGTCGATACGTGAACACCAGGCCTTTGTGCTGTGGGTCTTTCCGTTCACTCTTCCTCCCCTGTTTTCACTGAGTGGATGCTGGGGTGGTTTTCCAGCACTCCAGGGGAGGAGTAATAATTTCCATGTAGGCCACTGTGCCGGGAGTGCGTGCTTAGCGCTGGCTGACTGCATCCATCTCTTCTGGGAGTGCTCGAGGCTGGCTGCGCAGAGCATGTGAAGAAAGCAATTCCAGGAAAATCAGTCATCATCAGAGGAAGATACTCACAAAACTACATCTTGGCAAGCTAACTGAAGCAGGGAGGGCTGCCTGGCAGGTTAACCATGCAGTGCTAAGAAGAGAGCTACAGTCTGGCCAACTCTACAGCCCAAGGGAGCAGGAGTGGTCAAACAATGGAGCTTTTGCTAAATCTGTGGTGTGGGGCTTGTGGCACCAAGTTGAGGAGAGGTCTGTGAGCCACAACGGAGAAAACAGAAACTGTCCCAAATCTGCTGAATAAGGAAATGCCATCCCAACCATTCAGAAAAGAAAAAAAGAATGAGAAAAGAAATTGGAAGTGCTTTCAAAGTAGCACAATGCCAGAGAAAGCCAGTCCAGAAAGGTCCCAGAGATCTAATTATAGCCTGCAATCAATGCTGCTCTTATCCGTGCTGCTAATGAGCATATGCGAGGCGAGCAGTTTTGCTGCTCCAGGGCTTCTTGCACTAGAAAGAGCAGCTTGGTAATAACTAGCCGCCTTGCTTGATTAGGGCTCGCTTTGCCTTCTCCCAGTTTCCCAGCCGCCGGTGCGTGCCCTCCAGAGATGTGGGAGCTGTAGCTGAGGCTGTGCAGGACAGGGTAACCAGGCCAAAGCATCAGGGAGGCTCTGGCACATGCACATGTGGCTCCATTACTGGCACACAGAGAGCTGGATGATGAGGGACAGGCCTCCCAAGAGGTGGAAAATGCCATCTTTCAGGATGTGAAAGAATCCCAAATCCCCAGAAACTAATTGCACGGTGGAAGAACCCCTTTCAGGTGCCAGGTTATGTCCGACAGCTTCTTCGTACAAAGAAAAAGCAATGATTGCCCTGCTTCTTCAGGGAATGAAGCGCAGAGAACAGGGGCCAGCACCTCTGTGTTACCAAGTCGGCTGTTAAAGTGCATAGCAAAGTGTTTTCTGGCATGGGCTATGACAAGCAACTGCTTCTCCTTTCCATGCTCAACAAAGAACAGATCCTGTATCTATGGCTCTGGTCCAGACAACACCTGCCAAGCAGAAGGAGAGGCTGCTGCCACCGTGGAGGAGTTGCCTTCATGCACAGATGGGGGAGGCCAGAGGCAGTTCTCCGGCGTGTTTTTTTCTAGCATTCATTTTTTCCAAACAAACAAAGCACAAGCTCTGTCTCGGCCTTGGAGGCCTTGCAGCCTTTCACTAGGTAGTGCAGAAAAGTAGGCACTGGCTGCAGTGAAAATAATGACCAGAGCTGGGAGAGTCCCTGGGACCAGAAGAGGAGGGACTGCTGTGCCGGGGTCTGACCTGGGAACCAGCCTTGAACTCACTCCAGCTTTGTCAAGCTCACTCCGCTCAGAAAGCATCCCAGAAGCATATGGTCTCAATTTTCACACGGTTGGTAACATTTCTTCCCTGCATCGCCTGAGAAAGCTATTTGGATGATTATTCATCCCCACAGTTCAGTAATTGCACCAGTTTGGAGTGGTCTGGGTCCCTGGGGCCGTATTTACAGCTTGGTCTGCTGGGCCATGGAGCCACTCCATACCAAACAGTTGATCCTCTGAGAAGGGATCACTCTCTCTGATCAACGGAAAAGTTTGAGTTCTGGAGATTTCCCCGGGGTTCAGATTTGCCAGTCTTTTCTTTTCTCAGGGTCTATACTGCAGCTGGGAACTCCCCTTGGTCACCGCTCACCCATTCCTCTTGTTGGGTCATCTGCACCTTGGAAAAATCTGGCTACTGATTCAGGTTCAGATTAGTTTGAGGCTCCTAGTTGTTCTCAGTGCCCCCTTAGTGCAAGATGCTATAAATTGCATCCGCTCTTTTCATGTAAGACCATAGCCAAACTTCTTCCTTCTTCACATCGTTAAGGAAACAAAGGCAATCCACGGCTGGAATTTGGAAAGGGAGAAGCAGCCAAGCACGAACACAAGCAGCAGAGCTGAAAAGCAACGTCAGAGCTGAAAATACAGCTCCAAGCTAGCTTATGACCTCCTGTGTATTTCGGAAGAAAAGAGCCTTTGCTTTGTTTGGCTCCAGCTAGAGCTGGGTGGAGCCTTATTTAGGGTAAGAGTTGTACAGAACTGGCTCACAAGTCTCTCTGCTTGCAGCTGATCCTGGAAGTGTATTCTCTCAAGTAGGCAGATTGAGTGTCAGAAACGCAAATTCCCTGAGGGTGGAGCTGCAGGGTCCTGCCAGATGGGCACTTTTTCCAGACTCAGGCAGATCTCTCATTTTGTTAATTAGAAAGCTGAACTGAGGCCTTCTTTCTCCCTTGCTCTTCCTACCCATGATGGGGGAAGATGCCCGTCATCGCTGGGGGGCCTTTGCTGTAAGGAGCTGGCTGATGGCAAGAAAAGACGAATAACTGAATGTGCTGCGCCAGAATGCCATCCTGTCTCCATTCAGTAAAGGCACTACTGAGACGGAGAAGCCCAAGAGGATCGGTCAGGACTGACCTGCAGCCCAGTCCCAGCCTCATGAAAAGCATGGCTGAAGTTGACAGGTAGCTTAGGGGTGTTCAAAGGAGCCGCACCTTCTGCAGTGTGGCTGTGCAACTGCAATGTCTGGGGATCTAAGCAGTGCTTTAATGCTGAGTCTGAATTTAGCTGGATTAAGGCAGACAGAACCTGAGAGCCTGTGCTGGCTCAGCTTAGCACGGTGTGCAGGCATGCTGGCACTCTTTCATTCCAGACATTCATCCGTGAGGCAGGATTTTTCCCAAGCTGACACACTTCAGCTGCAGATTCGATGGACTTAGCCCTTCCAGCACACAGCAGGCAAGAGGAATGAGTGTTTCTGATGCCTAGCTGTGTAATCCAGCACAAGAGACTTGTCCCAGGCCCTACAACGTGAGACCACATTCTCCAGTCCACAACGGGGGTCAGAGATGGCCTGGCCCTGCCACCTCCCCAGGACTTGGGCTCCTCTGTCTCCTCAGTAGGAGTGTAGCCCATCCTGTAGCCTTACAGATGGTATTTAGCTTCATTGAGATGACCTGGAGCCATGGCTTCCCACATCCCATTGTTTTGTTTGGGAAGAGGGGGTTACATGGTTATTTGGAGGTTGGTTAATGTAGCCAGAATTTGGCTACCTCCAGTGTGGCACCCACAAGTCAGCCTAGCAAGCCATCTTTATAAGAAGGGCTATTTTGCCAGTTCTGGCTGGTGCTGCTGCTGGACCAGGGGGAGACCATATGAGAATCGCACCACTCGATTCAGCGTGCTTTCTGAGACACATCCTACAAGAAAGCAACGCAGCAGCAAGACAAGTTACAACAAGCACTCAGAAATAATGCCTGGTCTAATAGACATTCACAGGTGAAAAATCCAGGCTGCAGGCAAGTGAAGGATTGGCTCTACCAAGTAGCATGGGGACCAGCACAAGACCTGCTTTAGAGGATGTGCACAACATGAAGCACACCAACCTGAGTAACTTTAGCACTGCTTTCTGCCTGTCAATGGTTCTGCCTGGCTACTGTGAGGTATGTCAATGCTCTGCTCTTGGGACGGGGACACTCTTGGAGAGGAGCAGACAGTGTTGCTCCCGCATTACCTGAGACCTGATCTGGCAGAGAAGGGGACAGGCAGGCTTGGGGGACCACTGCTCAGCTGCTGGCAGGTACCATGGTAGCAAGAGACATAGATCTCATGTAACCTGCTGCTTGCCCCCCACATCCTTAAAAAAGCATGCTGTGTTTTTAATGTAAGCTCAATAACCGGTCGTCGGTATGAATTTCTGCACCTTCCCTGCATGTCTTCCGCATGCATAAGCATGGGCTCTGGTGTCCTCGGCCAGGGCAAGTGGTGAGGAAGTGGGTATGGTCTGTCCCCTGCCAGGCCACCTCTGTGCTCCATGGCCATGTGGGCCAACAGGTGCCGAAGGAGCTGAACACCAGGGTCCTCTCCCCCATCCTGAGAAATTGCTCCAGGAAGAGGAGAGGAGAGGCAAGGGGCAAAGGTGGCTGGAGTGGCCAGTGTCGTGCTTCCCCATCCAGTCACCTTAAGGCCAAGGGTGGACTTTTCCCAGCACAGCTGAGTTGCTCCATGTTGCCAGTGCGCCAGAGGATGATGGCCAACGCAAGCTGCTGGTCCCCTCACCCAGGGCACAGCTGCATCCTACAGGCATTACTGTGGCCAAGACAAGGCCCTTGGAGATCTTCTTTCCTTGCTAGCAGATATTGCTCTGATTTCAGAGGGAGATGACTCTGCTTTCCTTTTCAAAGTGATCCTGAGTTGCCAGCTGGAGCCATTTCACATGGTGCCCAGCCTCAAAGACAGCCTTGGGCTCTGCGGGTCCTAAGCAGCCTGAGACTGCCATGGGTTTCCCAGGTCTCAGAGCAGGCCACCAAGTCATGTGTGCAGTGCCTGTATTTGTTGAGGTAAGTGGTTAAACACTAAATCCAGTTTGATGCAGGTGAGTAATGACAAAAGCTTTTTGTACCAAACTGTTAATAAATACTCAATTTCTCAATTTTAGACTAAAACAGGATACCTATTAGCAGAAATAACACTCACAAGACAGCTTGCCTGAACAAAAGCTGTGTTCCCTTGCAGTAACACCAAAACTAAAAAAAGGAAAAATGACTAAAATGCTCAGTCATCCTGCTATTAACTCTCAGTGAGTGCATCCCTGCTGGCTTTATGGCTCACTGTTTACCAGCACTGGGCTGTTATTGCAGGGCATTTAGAAGCACTGAAAGATTTGTGTGTAGATTCATTGGTTGTCTAAGAAATCTTGTTGACCACCAACTTAAAAGTTAGTACATGTCTGCTATAATTGCTTGCATGGCTGTAAAGCATTCTAGTGATAATTGTTCTGGTCTCTGAAGTGAAGTTCTTCTCCTGCAGAAGCCACCATGGAGGAGTGGAGGGTTCGATGGATTTATTTATTTTTAGTTTGCCTCCTATTGTGAGTTGATGTGCTTGGAGACAGCTTCTTGGAGAAAGTAAAGCTGGGCTGTGACAGTCCTCAGCCCAAGAGGAAGACCTGTGCCAACATGTCTTACCCCAGTGACCAAGTGTGCTGTGGAATGAGGGGTGGAAGGTGCCACTCGTGGTCTTTGTCACCACATCACCTACAGCTACCCTGAGCCCTGGCTTGCAACATTATCAAGGACACGTTCAGCTGAGCTCATAGATGAATAAACACTCTGCATTTCTGATGGTCTCCCAGATGCCAATAAGCACAGCAAGTAGGAAAATGCAGGAGAAGCAACACCTGCCAGGTGTCCAGGGGAACAATGTGTGAAAGGGGAACAGTCATAAAACCCCGAGTGGGGCTGGAGAGGACTATTATATTTCTTCCTATAAAAGTGCCTGTCTCCATAGTGCTGGAGTGTCACCACACAAACACTGAGGAATTACATTCCTGCTGATAATGCTCCAGTTTTGTTCTGGCAGGGACCATAAAGATGGAAAGCAGGCCCAGGAGATCATGAGTTCCCTACTGCTGAGTATTGAGTGCTGGGAAGGAAACTGGGGTCTGGTTTACTCAGATTGACCTTGATGGGTGTCGTTGGAAGGTGGGCTGTAGGTCAGTTTGGGGCTTGAGCTCTTGGCAGCAGGGTTTTCCAGCAACTGTATTGGGAGTATGGTTCTACCCTTTACTGCAGGAGGCCTTGATATAGCAAGTACCTTGCTATATGCAAATAGCAGCTGCTCCCTTGCCTCAGACTACACATGGGTTAGGACTTGCTAGCCCTGAAATATTTTTGTCCTGTGGCCACTTACCTTGTCCCCTCACATCCATATGTCCTGAATCTGGCCAGGAGCTGGAACAAACAGGGTGCTTTTGCAAGGCTGCAATGTTGCTCAGAGCTCCTTTGATTGCTGAGGAACATGTCTTTTCCCCAGGAGAGCGGGGCAGCCCTGGGACAGGGCACAGAGATGTGGTGGCATCTCCATTGAGGTCATCATCATCCACACGGATGAGGCCTTGAGTGACCTCAGCTAGCTGTGAGAGTGGTCCTGCTTGGAGCAGACATCTAGAGATCTCTTCCCACTTGAACCTGTCTAGGATTCATTAAATATAAAGACATCACCATGGTCTCAAGAAGGCTCCCACACCAGAAATAGCTGGAAGCTATAAAAGCATTTAAGGAGATATCCTGAATATTTCACCCTCTTCTTATGCTCTTTTGAGCACAATTCTCCTGGGTTATGAAGTCTGAGCCTTCCCTCCCCCCTGAGACCACGTAGCAGCATTGGAGCAGAGAGAAGGCCTGTGACTAATGTATCGGCTGGAAGGGCTTGCCTGGTTCCCGGTTCCAGGAGCCAAAGTACTTAACTTGGTGACTGCTCTGACTTATCTGTACTAAGGAACATGCCAGCTGCAATTATTTTTCAACAAAGACACCATTTTTCTTTTTTTAAGCCTCGTGTAAATGTCAATAACAAGTCTTTAAAGACAGCTAATTGTCTGGCACGGTACCCCTCCAAGGGGGAGGATAAAGACAGGCTAGGCAGCTTCTCTGGCTGCAGCGTGGCAGAACCTTGCTGGGCCAGAGGAGCTGGTTTGAAGCTTAGCTCCATCAAAAAGAGACAAGGACATAAATATGTTTTATTGCAATAGTTTAGAGCCTGCCGAACTGCCCAGTAGGAGCAAGTCTGTGGAAATACCAGGGGAGTTTGGGAGCATCGCAACCCAGCCCCATGCTGCTGGCTTTATGGCAAAGCTCTGTGCTGTTCCCAGGGGTGCAGGGTACTCTCGGTGCTGCTGCGAGCTGTGTCCTTGGCACAGCCTCCTCCCACTGCACACAAGTGCCCTTCCTGCCCCCAGACCACACACAAGCTTGTGGAAGACATTGCGAAACCAAGCTCATGCTTGAGTTTCCTGATGGTTATGCTAGCAGTGGTGGAAACAGCATCATGGTGTATAAGAGAGATAAGGGGAATGCCCTGCTGTAGAGCATGAGGGAGATGCTACAGAGCAACAGGAAGCCCCATGGTACATGTCAAAAAGAAAGCACCGCTTATCCTTTGCCTCGTGGACAGGAGACATGACCCCAAAGACCCAGTTTCTTAGTGAGGCTCATTTGCTGACAGTTTGTGGAGGGGAAACCAAAGAAGAAATGCTGACTGCTGCCGGGAAATGATGCACTCGGTCTTCCTCCCCTCTTATGCTACTGCTGCCCTCTGTTAGCAAGGCAAACACATCTTCCACAGGTCACTCTCCACTTCGAGCGCCTGCAAGAGCTACGTTTAACACCAAAGAAAAATTTGCTCCAGCAGCAAAGCACTATCTGGATGCATTTACACTCGCATGGTTTGGCAGAGACATTTTTCCTACCCTCTGCATCTTACCCTGCTGTATGCAGTTTTTCACCTGAGCATCCCCCATGCTGAGTTTAGCCTGGCAAACATCTAAAGCAAGAATATGGAGTGCTCATCCAGCATCTGTACAGAGACACAGACAGACGGCAGGCTGAACTGTCCTCGTTGGGTTTGAAAGCAGTCAGCTTCTCTTGGATTTCCTACATTTTTGCTCATCACCTCCTCACTTTCAGGATCATGTGTCTTAGCTGTAGCTGTGCTCGCACTGTTGTCTGGTGCTCAGTTAGCAACAGAGCCTCACTTTCTGATTAAGCAGGGCCATGAGCTAAGCATGTCTTGAAACATGAACTCAAGGCCCTTTTTCAATACATGAGCAGCCTCAAAGAAAACTTTTTCAGCCTGTCACCAGCCCTGCTCTGGAAGCTGGACAAGGCTGGGGACAACTCTGGCAGTCCATATTCCCCAGCAAGGACCTTCTTAGAAAGCATGAGAATGGGAAGAGAGCAGCAAACTCTCACCTGTGCTCTTCCTGGGGTGCTTGGATCTACTTTTAACAAACTTCTTCTTATACAGTTTTGACCCTGTTCTGCCAGGATGCGGGTGCAGAGAGCCCATATCCTGCCTTTGTCACTGCATCCAGGACTTGCAATCCAGTGTGCTCTAGATGAGGGTGCTGTGGTGGCAGTGGTTCAGCAGAGCTGCTCCCCTGTAAGACAGCATCCCTGGGCCAGTGGGCGATTGTGCTTGGCAAAGGGAGTTGGATATGGACCAGGGGAACACCTGCCCCCCTCCCCTTTACAGAGCTGTCCATGGAGCACAGACTTAGCAAACCTGAACCTCCAAACACCTCAGCCGAGATCAACATCATATCCCAGCTTGATTATCTCTGCCAAGAGGTGGCACCGAAAAACCTCAGGATACAGAGGCTTGGGAACCTCAGAGCAAAGCCTAAGGGGGTGGGGAATGCCAGGAGCACTCTAAGAAATCTTTGTATATTAAACAGCAAGCACACAATCACACCTGCCACCAAGGGCTTTATAAATGTAGTAATTGCAGTGTCTGTATCCTCTAGCAAGTAACACCTGGGCATTAGGAGAGAAATCCAAGAGCTCTCTTAGCCCTTCTAACGCTTGCACATCTTGGCAGCCCCAGATGTCAGCAGGCATAGCTTGGACTTCCTTATCTCGCAAACAGAAACCGTCATCACATGGGGTTTTCGGCCACAAAACTGTTACAGGAAATGGCTGACTGCAGTTGTCTCACTCATGAGCTTGGGTCAGTGTTCGGATGTGAAAGTAGCCACGGCCAAGCCACCCGAATCACCTGGGGATGTGCTGGGGCAGGGGGAGGGGCACAAATAGCTTTTAAAAATATTTATTTTTTCCCCCTGCAACCAGAAAAATAATCAGATGGCCTTTTAAAAGAGGTCTGTGTTGTATGTTTGATTAAAAGAAGAACAGTAGTAAAAAATATATATATATATATCTGAAGCATTTTTAATGGTGCTTAACAGCTGTTGGTTAGATGTGGCGCTGACAGAATTTGGGGAGAAAAGGGAGTGGCAAATGGTTGCCAAGAAAGCGAAGCCCTTTGCCTTATACTACTTCTCATGGCATAACTGCTGTCAGGCTGGGGATTACATGCAGGGTTTCTCTCTTACCCACCTGCATGTGAAAAATCACACACACATAACTTTTCGCCCCCCTCAGCCTGTGCTGTTCCCTTTCCCAGGACCCCAGCACTCCTACTGCAGAGCAGCGCTCAGCTGCCTTTGGGCAGATCTGCCACCCCTGGAAGAATCCCACCACAAAGACAATGCCAGAAGGGCCTCTGGGCACAAACAGCAGTGGGTGACAGCCAACGCAGGCTCCCCTGAGGCACAGGGGAGGAAAACATCACAGACCAGCAAGAAACACCATGCAATACCCTTTTCCCAGGTGCATGCAAATTCCATACTCCTCTGTCAAGGGGAGCACCTTCACCACTCCGTGGAAGAGCTCACACCCCACTGGGTCAGCATGCTTGGTTTTGTGATTCAAAGACTGGGGGAGGAAGCTGAGAAACCAAAAGCTTTACCTTACCCAGCTGCTGCTGAAAGCAAAACACCCTGGAAAGATAGTTCATCTTCTGAAAGCAAGAGACTCAGAAATAGCCACAGTCAGAAGGTGCTCAGTTTTATTTCTGTATAGAGCAAGGGCTAAGCTCACACTCTGTAAGGCTTTGTAGCAGGATAGGAAGTACTGCCTGCATAGTCCCTCAAGCCAGCCTACACCAAGACTGTATGTGCTTTTTTTTCCCCCTCCCACCAGCTTGCTTTCTTCTCTTATCTGTAAGTGGCAAAAGCCACCCAACTCAGTAGTTGACTGTTTGAAATGCAACACTTCCAGGGCATCACCAAGACCTCATCTTTGTGGTGAAAGCCAGGTCACATCCTGCAACTAGCCCTGGCTGGCATTTACACTAGAGTTGTTCCCTCTCTGCAAAGGGGCACCTTTCCTGCCAGTGCTTTTTATTGCAGTGGCAACAGGAAAATCTAGTTTGAGGTGAAGGGTCTAACTTTCACTTGATCCTGGTATTAGAAAAGAGCCTGACCCTCCTACTGCAACAGCTCTCCTTGTATCCGTCACACCCCAGTACCCAGGCAGAAAGAAAGCATTGATCCCAGATCAAGCCAGGTAGGGGGGAGGACTGAGCCTGACCTGAAACAAATGCAGAAAAACCTGAAAAGGCTGTTCCTGGCACTGCAAGCAGGGAAAGAGTGAAGAGCAGCTCAGGAACACAGTGGTTAGTGGGGAAACTTAAGCGCAAAGGCAAGGGCCTGGCTCCTCTGCTCCTTCCCACAGCTGCAGAGGCTCTGGAAGCATTTGTGTTGGCAGGAAGGCAGCAGGAATAGGCAGCTCTTTCCTGTGGCAGGCAGCAGAGTCCACTGCGGATGTGTGCTCCTCCCTGCCAATGGCCACTTGCAGGAAGCTGGTCCTGTGTCCAAATCGCCTCCCGAGCCCCGTGGGTGTTTAAATAAGACGACGATACACAGCCAACATTTTGTTCCACCTTTATTATAACAATCAGATAAAAACAGGACTATAGTTTTAAAAGAGTCATTACATGGCAATTATAAAGTGCATTTTCCACTTGAATGTTGTGTACAAAAATATCTCTTAAAAAACAAACATGCAAAACAACCCACAAGGCACTTCCAGGCCTAGAGCGAGGAGAGCAACCCCTCGCTACTATGTTCACATTGGCAATGGAAAAAGGGAAAAGGGGAAAGGCCACAAGTAATATTTTTAAACCACTATTGGTCAAATAGTCAGTTCCCAGCCTAGCTTTTACTTATGGCATTGCTCTTCTAGCTTATATTTCACATTCCTCCCTAAGCACACCCCATCCACAGCCTGAAAATGAACAGGCCCATAAGGAGATACCACCATCCACAGCACCCCAGACACATGCCTTGTTTCAGCCCACAAACAGCTCTCCGTAGGCATGACAGCATGCCAGGAGAACATGACTTTTCTACAGTCAGTGTCTTATAGCATTAACACCATACACTAAATAAAAAAAAAAAAAAGAAAAAAAAAAGGAAAAAAAAGATCAGTGTCACTCAGACTTGCTTTAAATTTAAAACCAGGTTCAAGCCAAGCTAGGCAACAGTCCCTTCAAGAGAGACCAGATGCAGGTTATAAGAGCTGGCTTGGGAAGCTGTTTGAACAGAGCAACCAAGCCTGATGAGTTCTGGGCTAGCAAGTAGATTTACCACCTCAACTAAGTGATCAAGCATAGTGATGACATGCGTTGGTGTTGGGTTTTGAAAAAGCAGCAGTTGAAGGCTAGCTCTTGTCCCTTTCAGCATCCAACAGTGATCATCTAGGTTAGGGTAAAACAGCTTGTAAGTATTATATACAGTAGTCTCCAGAATTAAAAGCTAGGTTTAAAAAGTTAAGTAGTCTAGCCCATTGCTTCTCTCAAGCCCATCCATAAGCTATTATAGGCACCCAAAAAACTATATAAAGCTTATGCACTAGAAAAAAAGTAAGATTCCCTTGACCTCTGTTTCTACAAACTATTCGGCACTCTCCCTTTGAGCTGAGGGATGAAGTTATTCTGCTCAACTAGCACGCAAGAAGCTTTGTGAGGCTGTTTGGCACTGCACAAGCTGGCCACCTCACCTCAGCACAGGCCCAGAAGACAAGCCCCCTCTTTGAAGATAGGGACAGCTCACATCCATGATTTGTTTCACATCCAGGGGCAGTGTCAGGATAACCCCACATCTCACATTCCTCACAGTTAGTTCTTTGCACAGGTGGGGTGAGCCACTTCTTACAGACACAGAGATGCAAAGTTTGGGCATTTACAGGTCGGAATGGCAGCTACTGCTACAACAGCTAGGGAAGCCCAGCATGTTGATATTAATCCAGTATAGCCACAGCATCCTCACATGTGAGCAGTGCCATGCCATTAGCTGCCAAGCAGTCCGTGGCACAGAATAACAAACCATTAGGAGACCTTTTTTAAAAGCAACATCATTTCCAAAGCCTGTTTATCCCAACACATTGCTGGGATTGCATGTACCACCCCTTTCTCAGTCAAGGCACTTCCACCACAGTAGGTACACAACAGTCACCTTCTTGTAACAGGACACAGCACAGAGTAGCCATGTGGTCCATTTGTGTTTAGCTCCTGCAACATTTGAGCACAGCCTCCTGCACAGGACTGTGGGCCCCAGCTGGACAAAACCCTGTTTTACAGTCCACAGGAGGAAGAACTGCATTTTCAGGGCCCAGCACAGCCAACAGCTGACTTCAGATGTCCATCACAGGGGAAAAGCATCATCAATCACTTGTGATAAAAGAAACAGGAGGGTTTTGAAGGCAGCAGTCAAGGCTGTCAACCCATGGTTGTGTTACAAGCACCACACAGCTAATCTCTATTTTTGGTAACACCAAGGGTATAATGAGAGTTTTTCCAAGATCAGCTGATAAAACAACTGGTGACTAAGCATATCAGATCCTCTCCCACAGGCACATACATGTCCTAATACGGCCAGCTGTAGGGCCACATTTCCTGTCATCACAGTTGCATTTTCATTTCCAAAACACCCTTTCTGCCTCCAGTAGGAAGGACCTCACGCTACAAGGACACATGCAAGGAGAGGGCTCTGTTCCCCGCAAGCCAACTCTTCTACTACCTGACAGGCACAGGCCAGCTTTGCAAGGAGAACCATGCAGCTGAAGTACAGCCCACTAAAAACATAATACTAGAACATATTTTGAAAAAAGCCTTTTAACACTAGGCAAGCAATACAAACCAGCCACCACTACATAGCTTGGACAGACAATATAAGCACGGTAGTGTTTCCCTGGAGACTAGCAGCTTTATAGAAGAGGAAGGAGTAGCAGCACTGAAGAGATACATGAGCAACGGCTCCTGGTCCTTTGAGCATCTGGAGAGCCAGTTATCTGAGCTGAGGCAGGGAAGGCTGCCCTTTATGCCTGCCAGAGATGCTTCCCTGACTATAAGCCCACTGCCAGCAGAGCACATCTGGTTTTGCCGGGAGGCTTATGCAGAGCTACAGGGAGCCATACTTCTTCCACCTTTCCGTACACCTCGTGTTCAGACCAGCTCCCAGGCCTGCAGACACACCAGCAACAGTTAGTCAATCAGGACTTTGTCCTTTGGTCAATAGTAAGGCCCTAGCTTCTCATAGCCCGAATAGCTGGGCCACTCAGGAAAGAGGCCGTAGGAGCACCGAGGGCTCCCAAACTGGTCAAAGGCGCTGCCAAAGTCAGGGCCCTGCGGGGGGCGGACAGCTTCTTGGGCAGACTTCAGTTCTGACCGTATGATCCTGTAATTTGTGCCCTTGTTGCTGTCCCAGTACACCTTCCCATTGCACTCAAAGGAGATGGCAAACTCTACTCTTTCATGGGACTGAATTCCCTCAGGCAAGCTGATGTCGAAGGAAAATGTGTCCCGATCTGACCCTCCATACGTATCCTTGACATACTGGCATGGGTAATCTACAAAGTTTTTCCAGGTGTCAAATGTCATCCTGATCTTCACAGTCTTTTCAAAAGCGAGGTTCCTCACCTTCACTGTTCCCACAACAGATCGCTCCTTTAGCATACAGTTTTCAAGGCAGACACAGTCTGCCTGGAGGCGGTTTCTGAAGTCCAGGTAGTCCACAGAGGGCTGAACAAAATCCAGGACAAAGCTGTCCCTCTCCACTGTTGTTAGGCCCACAATGTTGTCTATCAGCTCGGTGATGTTGAAAGGAATATCTAGCGGATCATCAAACTCTGAGAACACCTTAACCATCGTCAAAGCAAAGCCTCTGCTATCTGCAAACGACACCCTCTTCTTCACTTTGTTGTGTGTGAAGGAGTTTGCTGCCTCTTCTGGTCCATTCAGTGTAGTTTTGCTACTCAGCTGGATGCACGGCCGCAACGGCTTGCTTGGCTTTGGAGCAATTTTGCAGGCACACTTCTCTCTCCGCAAGGGTGAGGAGCACAGGTATAGCTGCATTGCTACATCCACAGCCATTGCTTGTTTGTGAGGAAAATAGTCTAATACTCTGCAAGATGAGAAGAAGGGTTAGTTGATATTAGAAAAGCATTTTGATATGACTTTTGTCAGACAAATGCTACACCACTTCCCCCCTAGCCATCCCAAAGAAACTTGCTTCCATCAACTCCACAAGTCCCTCATCAAGCTTAATTAAAGGCAGGTACTTGCATGGTGTGATTTACAGACACTGTGAGAAATGTGCTACAGCAGAAGTGGCAGGACCAGAGCCTGTTGTGCCCTTGAACAAGATCTCTTCCAATTACTACAGGGACAGAGTCACCATTTGAAGACACACGCAGGCACTGCCCTACTAGGCTAGCAATAGCAGGCTCTAGAGCATTTCTGACCCAAAGCAAAACCCATGGCTCAGTCCTGCTGATGTCCACAAAATCAAGAGATTATCAAATTCCAGTGCTACATAAAGCAGTATTCCTGCTGTGCTCTCCTCCCTCCAGGGAGGACTCTCCCCATGGCATCAGATGCTTTTGTAGGAGCAGGAACTCAGTTTGTCACAAGGTGCTGTACACAACTGACCTCACCTTTCATAAACCCCAAGTGTCTGGTATTTTTAGAGGCTAAAAAGCACTCGTTTGGTTGAGCTACGTACTTTGCTCATCACTGTCTCCTAGAACTGCTCCATCTAAAGTATCTGCAAGTGGTATTGTAAGGATAGCAACAGTCTGATACAGCAGCAGGGTAGAGACTTAGCCAACATTGCTCAGCACCTACAGAGGAGCCTCTTTCTTCTCTCCACTGCACTTCAAAACAGATGTCAGCTCAGATGGCCCAGCAGATTTTACCTCCAACGCAGACTTCACACCTCAAGCCTCCACAGCACTTGTGCTGAGCCCCTGGGAAACACCTGTATAGCCACAGGGCTCTGCCAAACACAACTCACCTACTCAAGGTCGACCAAGCCTTTGGAAGCAAGTCTGTCCCCAAAAAGGGACAGGCCATGTGCCCCTCTACCACAGCCTCTCCTCCTCCAGCATCCAGCCCATTCCTCCAGGGATGCAGCACCATCCAACTCTGTGCACCCACTCTAGGGCAGCTCCCACCCAGCACCTTGCCAGATGTAACCCTGGAGATGCCTCTACAGCCAGGCAGCTCCCAAAACATCGTACCTATCGCTCCGGGCCTTGCACTGAGGTTAGGCTGGATGTTTTTGGCAGACTCTTTGGCCTGGCTCTGGATAAACTGCTGGACAGATTTATCACACACATCCCCCTTAAGTCAGTTGCATTGCAGCTGACCTTAAACACAGAGTATTCCCTTAATAAAAATCCCGTTTGGCTGCAGGCCAGGCTCCAAAGCTGCTCCCACTGTGCAGAGCAGGATGAGCCAGCAGCAGTAGCAGCGGCTGGCGGCCACATGATGCGGCAGAGCTCTGGCTGCCAAAGCCACGCACAGCCAGCTCTAGTACTTGATTGCTGCCCCCGTGCCAAGAAAAAGCAAGAGCTACGCTCTCCAAATTGGTGCTTTAACTCCCCACCCTGCAACAGCAACAGAGCAGCTCTGAGCACGCTTTCACAGCATCCATTCAGCAAGGGCATCTGTTTATTCAGAGCACATGTGCCAAGGTTTGCTTCCCAACACACCCACCAGCTAACTCCTTTGGTATTGCCTCCTTCAGCCTCCTTTCAGCTCAAGGGCAGCTGTACAAGACAGACAGCAGATCCACCTGTCTGCTAACATCATTCTGCTCATCTCTACCTGGTTTTGCCAAGTTTTTATTCACACACACTTTATATAGGTCATTTCCTCCTTTAAATTAAGGCAGCCTTCAATGCTTCTCTCTTACTTGGGCCAGTTTCATCCACACAGCATCTTTTCCCAGGGAAATTTATTCAGCTGAATTCCGATAACTGCTGAGACATCAGATTTCTTAGTAAGCTTTGGTTACTTCACAATTTTTAGAATGAAGAGGTATGAAATATCCAGCCTGATTTGCATTACTTGGAGCTTTTTTCCAAGCTAAGAACTACAGTAAGAGCTTTGCAGACCTATGATTAGGCTGAGCTCCATGCTTTTACAAACTTTTTCAGCTCCTTTGATACCCCAGACATCTCCTTCTGCACTTGAGAGCTTACTGATGCCCAACTCACAGCCCACAGAGGAAGGTTTCCCTTTTGGGGCTAGTGTTGGCTGTCTTGAACTTCACATGCTTTGAAGGTGGGATCAGGGAAATAGTTTTGAGAGCTCACACAGGAAAGCGAGCTCTAGGAAGCAAGCAGTGCAAGGCAGGCAGCCCTACGCAGGTACAGGGGCCGATTCCTTTCCCCTTCCTCTCAAGGAGTGAACAGACTAGATTCTGTCTCCGGACATCTTCCCACAGCTCTACCCTCTCCAGAAGAGGATGTCACCACTCACTCTTCCCTCCTCCACTTCTAGGAAGGAGAAGCAAGACAGAGCAAAGGACTTA
Organism: Harpia harpyja; assembly: GCF_026419915.1. Lineage (NCBI taxonomy): Eukaryota > Metazoa > Chordata > Aves > Accipitriformes > Accipitridae > Harpia > Harpia harpyja. Next base: position 39,722,152 of record NC_068941.1, read on the forward strand.
TTTACACCTACATTTATCAAAACCCTTCGATTGCCTCCATTCTGCTTCCAGCGCTGCCTGTAAAGAGGTAACCCTCTCGCAGAGGGCTCGGCGTGCAGCAGCTGCTAAGCCAGAAGTTTTTAGACGTGACACGCTGCTGGAAAAAGCGGCACTCGGGTTTTCTGCCCTCTTCTCCTCTCCGGTTCAGGAAAAGCCGAGCTGTTCCGAGGGCACGGCCCACCCGTCACCGGCATTTACCCGGGGTCCAGGGGATACGTTAGCCCCGCTGCAGCCCGTCCCCTTTGCAAGCAAAAGCAGCGCTGCAAACCCGGGCCAAGACCCGCCGCCCGGCCCCGCCGGGGCTCCAGGACACCCTCGGCGAGCCCGGCGGAGGGGCACCCCGCCGCCGGCTCACCCGGGGCGCCAAGCCAAGACGGTCCCCGCTCCCCCCGGTAGCGGCACCGCGGTCGGGGAGCGCTGGTGCCCCTCCCGCGCACCCGAGGGGGCTGCGACCCCGCACCGGCGAGCACGGCAGGCACTCGGGGAAGCCAAAAAGCAGCAGCAAAGGAAGGAGGACGCGAGCCCCACAGGGACTATACCTGGTGCAGTGCATGAGGCCGGCCCCGACAGCCCCCCCGGCTCGCCACCACAGCCCAGGCAGCGCCGGACCCGGCGCCTTAAGACCGACCGCCCGCGCCGCCCCGCCCCGCCCCGCCCCGCCCGCCGGGCCAGCCCGCGTCGCAGCCAATGAGCGCGCTCCGAACGCGGCGGGGGGCCAATAGGCCGCCGGGCGCCCGGCACGCGCGGGGCCGGGGGCGGTGGCGGGGCAGCCCGTGGGGGGGCAGCGGCGGGGGGCGGCTCCTGAGGAGCCGGAGGGGGGGGCAGCGGCAGCGCTTCCCGGGGCCATCAAACCTGAGGGACCCTCTCCTTTGTGGAGCGATCTTGCTAAGGCAGCCCCCTCCGCCTTTCCCCGAGCAGGCCTGGCTTGCGTCGGCAGAAGGTGGAAGCTCCGTGTCAGGCCTTGGATGCTCCCAGTCCCTCTCTGTCCTGCGGCAACGCCTGGCTCCCGTGCCACGGTGCCGTCCCTGCCTCTCCGGGAGGGCAGAGTGGGGCTTCGTGGACGTCGCAAATAAGCAGATGAGGGCTAAACCTACAGGAACGTGTTCTTGAGGCAGAAAAGCCTTTCTGGGGCGCTGATCCTTCTCGGCTGAGCTGGTCCCGGGTGTTTGGGTGCTCAGGGACGGGCGGGGAGGAGGGTCACTCACGCAGCCATGTCTTGCGTCCGTGGCTCCGGGCTGGCGCTGGGTAGAAATCTCCAGAGGATTCTCCAAAATCCTCTTTCCAGACAATATTTACGGTGTGGAGTGGAAAAAATGACTTTCTCATAGAGGTGACTTACAGTGGGAAAAAACACCTGCAGGGCCCAGCTGGCCCAGAGGCCCGCCCCACGGGAGTCCCTGTCCGGCACACGTGTGGAGCTGGGAGGGTGTTTCCGACACCCTGAAAGCATCTGCCAGGCACGCTGAGGATCTGGCGTAGACCCCCAGTGCTTTGCGGGGCCAGCTGGGCCACGGGGTCTTCCCAGCTGTCCTGCCGCCGGTCCCGTCTCTGCTCCCCGGGGCTGCTCCTGAGTCCGCTTCGGCGCGGAGCCCGACATCCTCGACGATGCGAAAAGCGTGCACGGAGCTGGCTGCCCCGGCAGGGAAGCAGCTTTGGGGACAAATGCTGCCTACCGGGGCAAGCAGTGGAGGCTGTAAAGCCTGCTGCAAGGTGGGGATGGTGCATCTACCTTTTCCCCATGGTAATGGTGGGGATAAAAGTATTTGCCTCTTTTTTTGCCACGTCTGGCCTCTAACTGCACAGCTGCGAGCAATGCCGCTCTCTCTCGCCTCCCTTACAGAGCATAAAAGCAGGATTGAAGTGTCAACATTTGTTTTCAATTAACTTGTGGAAACACATAGAGCTATGGTTAAAGCCAGAGACTTCCTGCTGGAAGCTGCCATTTCATAAACTTATTACTCTGCAAAGCAAAAGGGTTTTGTTGAGGGGGAAAAAAAGCCACATTGTTTTTTGTTTTATAAACCCTTTTTAGATAAAGGCAGTGGTAAGGTTTAAAGTTGGGGAGCAAGAGCTGAAAGATGTACCCGCTGCAGGAGTCTTGCAGACTTACAGTAATATTTCATGTGCCAAGGGTATGGTGGGATTTCAGCGTGTGCTACTTAGTGATGGGGTTTACAGCAGGGATGAGGGGAGCCATGTTCAGATTTGCCTGGGAGCAATAGACAGAGACCCGATAAGGTGGTCACGGCCCATGGGCCCTCTCCACTGCTGCCTCTCCTTCTCCAGGCAGGGTCACCGCAGCCTGGCTCAGTGCCACTGATCTTGGGACACCAGAGAGATTCAGGTGGAAGCGGTGAGCTTAATGGGATGAGCCCAAAAACTGGGAAGCCCCAACCTGACTTACACTTGTTGCTCTGCTCTGCCCCAGGTTTCTCCTGCACGTTGCTGGCTGCTCAGCACCACAGAGGTGCCGAGGGAGATGTTGGTTAGCCTCTGACCTGTGTGGGTTTTGGCCAGCCAGCCCCCAGCGCCAGGGAAGGAATGCATGTGAGGGGGCTTAGGGCGCGTTTCTGCCCCGTGATACAAGCCCTGTTTGCCGTGAGCGGGGACAGGGTGTTTCACAATTGCTGCTTGGTGTTTGCCCTCAAAGCAAAGGTAGGTGGAAGTTGGGGCAGGGCATTGTGGCAGACTGTGGACACAGGCTGTTATCTTTGGGGAGCTGAGATAGTGGCTATATTTAGCTCTTCACTAGGCTATTGCACAGTGGTCTTTGGGATTTCCCCACAGCTTTCCACCCCTCCCACCTTGCTGAGGGATGAGGAGGAGCTTGCTCCCTCGCATTGGGAAGAGGCTCCAGGGGTATTTCTCCCTGGAGGAGCATTGCAGAACCAGTCCCATCCATGACAGACAGCTCTGGAAGGAGGGTCCCACTCTCCCATCATGTCTCACCTGGGGTTTGTTCCTGGTTCAGCTGGAGGATTTACCCCAGGGTCCCCTGGGACAGGACGTGGTGGCTTCCACACCCCTGGGGTGCGGCCCCACTAGCTTGGTGTGGGAGGGGAGGCAGAGCTTCTCCATCCCTCCTGCAGGGCAGCCCTCCTTCCCCTGCCACGGTTCCTCAAGAGCCACCTCTACCAGCAGGCTTGAGTAGGTCCTTGGGGACCCTTCCTGGTCCTGCTGCCTCCTCCAGTGCCGTCCTAGAGGCAGGAGTGGATGGAGCACCTTCTCCACCCTGTCGGAAACTGGCAGGCTGCTGTGACAGCTCGGCCTCCCTGCAGCCTGCCGCCGGCAGCCCCCGCAGGGAAAGGGAGCGGGGCCAGGGGTGTTGTGCAACATGTCCGCACCACAGCAGGCTGCGGGGCCAAGGCTCAAGGGCGAGTGTTGTAAACTGGCGGAGCAGCTGATGTAACAGCGCTGCCCAGGGAGCCATGCCGGGCCTGCCACCGTGGGGCACCCCGTCCCACACCTCGTGCCCTCTCCCAAATCAGCAGCTCCCTCCTGCTACCTTGTTCTCCCTACCACCCCAGCTGCCATCCCCCATTGCTGCCAATGGGCACGGGGGCTCCAGCCCCCTGCACGTCCACACCTGGGAGTGCCCAGCAGCGCGGTTGAGGGGATGTCTCCATCCCGGGCTGCTGGAAGTCCTCGGGGCGGCGGCAAAGGTGCCACGCTCCTTGTGCTCACTGCAGCAGTCTGCGGAAGCGGATGGTGCGGGCCGCGGTGGTGTGGCTGATGCTGTTGCAATGTTGGCACTTGCCAGCAATTTCCAAATCGGCAGCGCTGAGAAACTGCTGCTGATGCCTTTGAGCCAGGCCACAATGCTTGCACCAAGCAGAGGAAGGCTTTTGTTAAAAGTCCACCTGCCTGTGACAGGGCTCTGAGGGTACCTCTGAAGTAATTTTAATCAGATGTTGCTTCATATCAAAACACTAAAGGAGAAACTAATTTTGGAGTAATTTTTGTCATTGAGGGTACGTGGTCAGGGAGGAAAGCCTGACTGAAACTGAGAGGCTATTTTGGGCAGCACTGGGGCACTGCAGGAGAGTCAGCCAGGCACAGCCCCAGGAGTGGTTGCAGTCAGCAGCATGACGTGCCATCCTCCAGAAAGGATGTATCCATGACTGAGCTGGATGTCTGTCTGGCTGTCAGTCCTCCCTCATCCCTTCTAAATGTACTGGTGGGTTTCAGCCACACTAGATGGGGAAGTGGGAAGCTTCCAGACCCTTTTTAAGTTTTGTGAGAATCGACAGCTGGTGGGGAGAGACCCAGTAAGCATCCTCACTGAGCAAAAGCAGAGCGGGGCTTGGCCACGGTAGCCCGCTGGCCAGTCAGTGTCTGCACCAGCTGGCCAGCCAGCACTGACAGCCCCTTGGCCAGCTATCGTACATGTCATGGGGCTGGTCTTGGAGCAGTGGAAAAAGCTGGGATAACAAAAGCAGGAGAGAGAGACAACGTGACAGAAATCTGTAGGAAACATGGCTTCTCTCACTCTGTGGTTCACCATCAACTTCGTCTTAGCTGCAACTGCGTACTGAGGTCTGAAGTGTGTTGCTTGGGAGCTCCTTGTGGTCCCAGGCCCCCGTCCAGCTTCTGTAGAGTCACAGCAAACACAGCTCCACCAAAGAAGAGACTTGAGAAGTCCTGTTGGGTGATGGGATTCCCTTCTTTTATTTCTGTAGGACTCAAACTCCTGTGGCCATCCCAGGAAATTAAGCAAAAAGCATTCAATGTGCCCCAGTATCAAAGGAAATCCTGCTCTCTGTTAAGGGTCTTGACTGTGCTTTGGGGAGATGTGCTCCAAGGCAAAGGCCCCACTGCTTCTCCTGGCTCTGTCAAGAAATGAGGGGTTACTTCAGTACATTGGCTGCAGGCCCGAGGTAGGATATTTACTTTGGCACAGCTCCCTTTGGATCTCGTATATGCTTGTGGCCAAGCACCCCAAGGAACATGTACTCTCCCTGCTGAAGACCACGGCACCTTCCTTTCCAGCCCAGTGGTCACTGAGGAGATAGTGTGGGGCCAGATGCAAAGCCTGGCCTGGTACTGTGTGTTGTAGAAAAAGACTCGATAGTATAAAACTATTGGTTCTTAATAATAAAAATGCCCAGCAAAAGACACCATGAAAATCCTGGCGAAAAAGGGGAGGTTATAGGGAAGGGAATGAATGCAAGTAAGTTACTACAAATGCCCTAAGGAAAGCTGCTACCCACAGAGAAAAAGGGAATGGGCTTCCAGTGAAGGAAGAGCCCTAAGGGCAGCACAGGGAGACAAAATGACAGTAGAGCAACCAAATGACTGGCAGGCAGGAGCAACAAAGAGGTTAAGTCCTTGGCCAGGCATACAACGTGCTTGTCAAAAACGTTATAGCAGTGCTAAGGTGAGACACTATACGCAGGGTACCAGTTTAAAGCAACCTCTTCGCAGAGATTGAGACCCAAGAGTGGGCAAGCCCCTCCAAAAAGAGAAGGGTACCTCCTGCTTTCTCAGCATCTATGATGTTCTCTTCAGAGAGCTGCTCCAAGACCTTGCCTTCGTGCAGCCTACAGATTTCATTCCCATCAGTGAAGTCCTGGAAAAATCATAGCAAAAGAAAGGAGGTTGGTTGTCTGCCCCAAGATTGCACAAAGCAGTGCAACAACTGTGTACCCATCCTTACTTTTTTTTTCTTGAGAGCATCCCTTCCCCTAGTGAACACGCACTGTGGAGATGTCATAGAATCATTTAGGTTGGAAAAGACCTTTAAGATCATTGAGTCCAGCCATCAACCATGCCCACTAAACCATGTCCTGAAGTGCCTTGTCTACATGCTTTTTGAATACCTCCAGGGATGGTGACTCAACCACTTCCCTGGGCAGCCTTTTCCAATACCTGACAACCCTTCAGTAAAGAAATTTTTCCTAATATCCAGTCAAAATGTCTGGCTTGACCTCTCAGAAACTTTTCTTTGTTATGCTTTAGTTGATGCAGGGAAACACAGTGGCTGTCCATCCCTTCTGCTGTTTGCTTGAACCCAAGAGTACCTGGTTGTGCAGATATGATGTATAGAAAAAAAAAAAAATAAAAAAAAATTGTCTGTAAGTGGTACATGCCCTCCTACATGAAGGGAAAAAGGAGCATAAAGACACAGCCTGGACCAGAACCTCAAATCCTCCAAACTCCATATGTGCTCTTGCAGGAGAGCGACAGCAAGGGCTGGGCTGGAGTGATGAGGGTATAAAAAGGAATCGGGGTTATTTCCATTGATACACTGATGTGATTGCAGAGACAGAGGGATGCTCAGCTCTTCCCAGGCAGGTTGAATCAGTCCAGCTGCATTGACAGCTTGCCTTGTTTACACCATACAAGTGACCGACTGGCTGGACTTGCATCTGCCCTAGATGCACAAGTCATAGCAAAGCAATGTATATTTTAACTTCGGTGCCCTACAAAGACTGCAAACCTTATTTGGTGGGGCGGATGTCTTGGGAACTTGCATGTATCCGGGCCTGGGGACTTGGAGGGCTTATCTTTGCATGAGAGACTGTGCTTTGCCTGAAAGTCACTTGTATGCTGATGAAGGCTGAGAGACAAAAGGCCAGATTGAGGAGTGCATGTAGTTCTTGATGATAGGTATGATCCTAAGCTCCTTTCAGGGGTTCATGCCCTTCAGCGGAGCCTCTGTCAGTATCCAAGCTCTCTCTTCTGCAGCAGAGAGTGGTCAGTCCCTCCATGAAGAATTTTTTCTCATCCTAAGATTAGCGTCAATGAAAGATGGGATCCATTGCTTTCCTGACTTGCCTATCTCTGTGCATTCACTATAGAGGGAATCTGAAAGTTAGCAGGAACAGGATGCCTGACTTTGTCTTTGGTACTTGCTCGAGATACCATTTAAAAGTCAACAGTAAAGGCAAGAGCTAAGCGGAGGGTGCTGGGTTTAGGAGGTCAGCTGGAGCTACTCCCATCATCAGCCTTTGCATTCTTTGAAAGCATTTTTCAAGTGTAATCTGGCCTTTTTATTTGGAATTTTTAATTTAATCCCAGGAAAAAAACCCTGGTGATATTCAAGGATTTACCCAATTATCCAGAAGCTTGAGGTTTTCTTCTTGCAGAAGCTGACTGCTAGCTGAAATTACCCCTCTCTGTGGTTCTTGTACTTCTGAAGTTGCATGTTAAATGCAGCTGAGTAGATCACTTGAGATTCCACGTTTGGTGCATACAAATACCTCTGCTGTCTGCAGGTAGCTTGGCATTGCCTCCTCTCCTGAGTGCTTAGGATCCTGCAGAGACAGCAAGATCTAGCAAGATCTAGCTAATCTCATCTGCACCTAGCAGGTATCAGTTATGCACAGCATTTTTGCACCAGAGCAAGGACTTCTAAACTTGGATTGGATGAGGCAGACTTTAGGAAATGTGCCTGCAAACCAGACACACACCCAGGTCAGGAATAACTCTGATGGGACCTGGAAAGCAGGCTGGTTATTCATAGGAAGCCTGACACTGGCTCTGGTCAGGGAGGAGGAAGTCAGGCCATCAAACAGTACATTAAGCAGCGTTCCAGTGCTGACAGCTGGGAATAGCGCATGTCCCAAGCCCATGGAGCCTGTGAGCATTTTTGGCTGTCTCCTTCATCCCATCTCCTCCTCCTCTAGTCTTTGCTCATCTCCTATTACTGATCTGCCCGGCTTCCATGTGCATGGGATGGCACGCGGACGAGGAGGGTGCTGTCAGCCTTGAGCAGCAGTCGCTGGGATCCAGCAGTGGCTGAAAACTAACATAAAGAAAATGCACCCCTCTCCCAAAAGTAAAACAAAACAAACTGCTTGGTGTCCATCAGGTTTCTCTGGATGCCACTGCTCCTGAGCAGAAGTTAAAGTGCTGCAAGGCAGATCAAGGTGGTGCAGACACAGCAGGTGGTGAAGAAAGTCCTTGGCTTTGTGAGATGGGAGACCAGCCTATAGTGATCTGAACCAGGTGGCACCAGTAAAGCTGGAAAAAAGCAGCGATAGCCAGGGGCTGTAGGAAAATCAGTAAGTTGAAATAAATATAATGGTTCTGAAAGTCATCACAAATAGGCTGGGAATTGGATTTACTGACTTATCTGCTCCCGATAAAGGAGAGACAAATCTAGAAGAGGTGCAATAGTGCATAGCAGCTGAACATCCCCTGGTGACTGCTGTATTTTAGATGACTGGTTTCTGAGAAAGGAAGTGAATGCAATATTGCTTTTTCATGTCTTGTGCAAGAGGACAGCAACGTGGGCATCAGTGTGACTCTCACATGTACATGGGCACAATCCTGCACAAAGACGTGTATGCTAGTGTTAAGAATCTGTATGGAAAGGTGTAAGAGTTCAGTGTTATGCCCTATGCTTAAACAAGCTCGAAGAGCAGAACATCATCTACTGTTGAGCTTTCCAGTTGCAGAGAAAAAAGAAACCTGGTGACACAGATTTTGAGCTGTCTTAGGTTTTGATCTTTTTTCACCTCCAAAACTACAATGATAACTCAGGTGTTTTTTCCAAAAGCCAACTGCCACTCAGTCTCTATTGATAGGCCATCTTTCCTACTCTTTCAAAAATACTTTAACCCCCACTGCATTAGTCCAATTTTGTGCAGTACCGCTCCATCAAAACTAATAGTGCAATGCTGAAAAATTGCAGGCAATACCGAACTGTCTGCACTAATTATTTCCATTCGTGTAAGGGTCGCTTCAGAACACAACGTTTCCTATGCCCTTCAGGCTCCTAGTGTGGTGACAGCCTGGAAAAGACAAAACACTCTGTTTTCTGAAGCTGGTTGCTGTAACCTTATCATCTGAGACTCACAGAGCGCTTCGAATCTCATCATCAGCACGTCCCAGAGACAGGAAGGTGCTTCATGCCTTGGAGAAGGGCTGTATATCTAGGCTGGCTGCCCTACAGAGAGCTGACCCACCTCAAATGCTGCCAACTTTCTCAACTCTCTTTGATTGCATGGTCTTGAAATGACTTCAAGTCCAGTCTTCTGACTTGCCTTCCCTCGAGGTCATTGCTGGTTGGATCCTCCATGGGAGCCCTTACAAAGCCTAATGCAGCTCAGGTCATTGCTGCCATGAGCTGGGTTTGAGCTGTTCGACAGTTTTGGGACAACCTTTGTAGCCCTTGATCCCACAGTCACTAGAGCTGTGGTTGTGGTGGGGTTTGCTCAGGTAAGGGATTCGCTTGGGTCCTCCAAAAGGCAGGCAGAGCTAGATCTTAGCTCAAGCAAATAAAATAATCAAGTACTATTTGATTAAGAGCTTAGCCCAAGCTGTTTGTGGCCTCCCTGACAGCCACAGCCTGATCCGCCTGTACAATGACACAATTTGGGCTTTGCACCATTCTTGTGCAAAGAACCATGTGCTGCACGTGCAGGACAGAGCCACCCTGGCATCCAAACTGCCTCCGAGCTTTTTAAAGCCTCCGCTTAAACATGAGCTCAGGCAGCTATAAATAGCAATCAGTGGCCCCTGGTTGACCCAGGGGCTTTGATCGTGGAGCTGGGTCCACGTGTCAGTGGTTGGCTGCTCTCGGCCTCATCTCTCACATAAGCTGGGGGCCAGGTTCATCAGTACTCCTGGCTCATTGCTGTCCTGTAGGCTGGGTAATGGGGTGGGGGGGAGAGGGCATATGTTTCATCAGACACCCGTAAATATGAAAATACATATTTATCTATTATATGGCAATAAATATGCTTCTACATAACTACAATATACGATTTGTAACAGAAAATATAAAGCATAAATTGCAAATTAAGACTTAAGTGCAAAGAATACCATAGAGATTTCTAAAGTTAAAGAATATATTTAAAATAAATCTCTCCTTGGGGCAGGGAGGACATTTGACACCAAGATTGCAAAAGCAGGCAACGTCCCCATCTGGTACGGACACTGCAGTGGACAGTCTGTCATGGGCCTGACCACCACGTATCATGGCACTGCTGGCCTCCAGTATTTCTTATCTGTGCGAGCATGCATCCTATTTATTAAGTGGATTTCCTTTGTTTTGCAGCCCACTCTCCCTTATGGGTGTGTTATCGCGTTATGATCGGACGGTGTGGTTGTGATATGCCAAACGCATTGCGCCGCACTCCAGCTTTAATTGCCTTTTCTGGGCCATTCCAAAGTTTGAGGCTCTTAAATCATCCCCAGGGTTGTGTTCCCCACCACTGGGCACTGCCGAGGCTGTACATGGAGCACTATGCCCAGTCTGGTTCCCCGGTGCGAGAGAAATGGTGACAAGCTGCAGCCCGGCAGCAGCCACCGAGTTGTGTGGAGCGCATGGTGTATAAGGAGAGACTGAGGGAGCTGGGCTTCTTCAGCCCAGAGAGACGGCTGGCGGGGCCACAGATGCATCTTCCACTGCCTGAAAGGTAGACAGGGAATGCAGAGCCTTTCTCAGAGGTGCCTGGTGAAAGGACAAGAGCCAAGAGGCACCTCTGACGGGATAGGTGGAAACCGCTCTGCTCCATGAGAATGGGGCAGCAGTACATGGCCCAGAGAGGTGGTGGCATCTCCATCCTTGGGGACGATCAAGCCTCGCCTGGATGCAGCCCCAAAGATTCTGACCTGACTGTGAGTGTGGCCCTCATGCAAGGATTGGGGAGGGGACAGACACCTCCAGAGCTCCCTTCCACGTAGAGCTGTGCATGATTGTATGATTACATTATATTTCCCCATTTGAAACTGTTGCCCCCGGAAAGCATCGATGGCTACTGATCCCCCTGATGCAGTCTGTGGGAGTTCACAGACCCATCTCAGGGGACCAAGGCTCTCACGAACAGGCAAAAACCCACAGTGCTTAAAATTAAGAGTATGTGGTGCAATGAGAAAATACAGGATGGGAGGCAGATAAGACATGGAGAACTCGTATATCAGTGTGGTATGAAATCCAGCATTATGTGGCTAAGAGAGGAGAAAGAAAGAAAGAAAAGGATGACTCTCAAAATGGTTTAGTAAAGGCCTCAAAGCACTTGCAGATAGGAAGTAGCAGATGAGCATGAGCTCACTACACTGTCTCAGAGCAAAGCCCTTCCTTTAATTCATTTATTACCAATATAAAATTCTCCTAACCTGTAGGAAGCGATCAAATATGCAAAAGCCAAGTTATCCTAATCTAAGGTAAACACATGCATCTCTTACTAATACAGAGGTATCTTATTCTGCATAAAGCAAATAAGCCTATCTGTGGGCTGTGTGCAAGTGATCTGGCTCACAGACCTTTGCCCACAGTGCACGATGTGACTCTTGCACCTCTGAAGATTCCTGCTTGCCTTAGCTCCTGCCGCGGACCAGATGGGTTTGTGCTGGGTATTGCTGTTACCCACGGCATGTTCAGCTGCCATCTGCGCTGTTGTCTTAAGTAAGTTTGGCTGGTTTGTTTCACCACTCACTCTGGTCTAAGACTTTCTATGTGAATGAAGATTATATCGGAGATCCTGTCATCCCATCAGCTGCTAGCATCAGACCACTCTTAATTTTTTCCATTTGTAAAGGAGGTGTACATAAAATGTGCAACTCCCTGTCACAGAACCTTGTGGATGCTAAAAACTGATGCGAGTTCAAAAAGGGACCAGACACATTCACAGAAGAAAAAATGCCACCGTTGCACACAAAGACGCTGCTGCCTTTTCAGGAAATCCTTGATCTGCAAATTGCACTGGCTGGGAAAGTAATCCAGAGAGCAATCACTACAGGCTTGTCCAGCTCTTCTCTTCCTCAGGCATCTGCCATAGCTCCCTACCAGACAGGGTGCGGGGGGAGATGGACCACATTTGAGCTTAAGGACTCACAGTGTCACAGGTAGATTGGAATTTCTCCCTAGAAATTTTCACAGAAGGCAAAATCCTATGGCAGAGGGACAGCTGCAGAGCAAAGAGCAAGGCTGCCCAACTCCTCCTCCCTACCCAAGGGCTCCCATGTAGAAATGCTCCTGGGGTTTGCAAATATCTTGAAATCACCTGTGGGGACAGGTAGCGATAGCCATCCTGAGATGATGCTTCCCCACCCACATGCTTCAGCTGGAGAACCCGGGCAGCACTGGTAACTCCAACTACCCTGTACTGGGAGAGCTGGGACCAGCAGCAAGGATACTGGTGAGCATCACTGGTGTAAAACGCAAAGGTGCCTGCCCTGTGGCAGGTGAAATGAGTCTCTGCTTGATAATAAACAGGGCCATGAGAAGTTGCAGCCTGAGAGTCTGTGATTTCTGTGATCCTCTGAGCAAAAAAACAGTTTATCATCCAAAAGCTGCCCTTTAGGTCAACGCTGGCACCCCAACTTCTGTGCAGCTGGCTCGGTGCAGAGACAAGGAAGGGCCCAGATGTGGCCTAGTGGCGTTTGAGCTCAAGAGCTCACGTGTCTAGAAAAAGCCTGATAAGACCCAGGAATTCAAGTGGTCCTGAAATAGTGATAAGGGCAGCTGGGGAATGCCTCATATGGACACATGGGCTGGAGCAGTGGGGCTTGGTATGCAAGGAGGTGACACCTGCCCCACACACTCAGTGTCACATTTCACTCCTGAGGAGACTCGCATGGGGCGAGTGACACATGGTGTGTCTCAAAGGCACTGTGGAGACTGTCCTTTGCTTGCCCTACACAGAGCTGCAAGAAGAGAGGGGTCATTCTTCCAGGCAGTCCCCAGAGCTTGAGCTGGCCTCCATGGAACCCCTAGGTGATGAGGACTGGCCCTGCCTGCTGAGCCATGCACAGCAGACTGCTTTGCCTGGTCCAGCTGCTTGGTGGTGGTGTTTCTTATTGCTTTGTAGAGTGCCAGGCAGTCCTTTGAATTGTGTGGCATGTGCCCTGTGCTTCAAATGCAAAAGCATTGCTGTCAGAATGTCATCCAAGAGGTCACCAAGCTTGGCCACTGAGGTAGGACCCCAGAAGCTGCACAGCCCTCCCTGGTCTCTCTCTGGGATGTCCCAGGCCCTGTGGTGGGGCACAGCTCTCCCTGCTGCCCTTCCAAGTTCCCCAGCCTCAGCCTTTGCCTCCCTGCATGAGGTTTTGGAGGCACAATCAGCCATAGCATTCTCATCATGGGTTGCTACTGTGCTGGCCTGGTTTAGGGAACATCACAGGAAGAGCGGAAAAGATGGTTTTCATAAGTTTCTGTGCCTCACAGGACTGTGGTGGTGCTTATCATCATCCTGTCCACAGGCAATCTCCTGGAGTTTGGTCTGAAGCGTCTGACCCAAAGCCAGTGCAGACACTGGCGTCAGAGCAAGGTGTAAATTCAGGGGCAGATCAAAGTCAGGTTTCAGCTCCAAAAACTGGAGCAGCAACTGGAGGCTCCCTCATGGTTTGCCTTTCCTGTGCGAGTTGAGTTTTGCTCTTACCAGAGGTTGTGACCCAATTCCTGTTTCAGTGACCAGGTCTGACAGTGACCGAAGGTCATCCAAAAGAGGCCCCCGAGCTTTCCTGAGCTCTTTTACTGGGTCATCTGAGATATCTTGATCAATGGGCCCAAGCGTGAGGTAAAGCATACTCCTTTCTGGGGTAAGCTAGAGACTGCAAGAGGCAGGCATGGGCTGGCACTCGGGAGGAGCATGCTGGATAAGTCAAGTGGCAACCAGCTACTGTGTGGCTGTGTGACTACTGGAGACTATTTTTTTAACCTGTAAGTAAACTGTGTCCTAACTTTGCTCTTCCTTTCATCTTGTGAAAAAGGCTATTCAAGCTCTCTCCAAGCTTTTTCAGTTGTTTAATGCCTTTCAGTCTCAGCCTGGACTCAGTTTGGAGGAAAAAGCAAGCAGGTGCTCACGCTGAGCGGTTGTAGCCAACAAAGATGTGTTCTCTGTGGATATTGTTGCAAAGTCCCCTGTGTCTGTGGCAGGTGCTCTTTGGGCTGCACAGGGCTAATGTCTGATTAGTTCAATCTTAACTCCAGGCTTCAAACAAACATGGTGAGCAAATGCCTTCCAGAAGATGCCTCCAGCAAGAAGCAATGTGGCTTCCCTCTCAGGCCTCTGGGGACTGCAAGGTTTCCCTTTCCCTGGCTGTCTGGACTCCCTGGGAGGTTGCTGCTGATCTGCCTTAGGCACAGGCAGCTGCGTCTTAAGCAAGTGCCTCTGTGCAGCCCTTTCCTCAGGGTCCCTGTCAGCACAGAGTTTATTTAGTCTAACACGGACTTCTCCTCTAGGCAGGCCTGGAAGATGGCAGTGGAAACCCGTATTTCCCTTCTTGCAAATGCAAGAGGAACATGGGAGTCCCAGCTCTGCAGAGGTGGTTGAAAGGCTGGCGAAGAGTCCTTTCGGTTAAAGTGCCTGTTTCACATCCAGTGGAGATGCAATGTAAACACGCCGAAAATCCTCTGGCAGCAATGCTCTCCCCGAACTCATGCAGAGTTATTGGGAAACCAGCTGCAGACAGTTGCCCAGCCTTCTCCTCCTTTCTGCTGCTGGCCCTCTATGTTTCCATTCTCTCTCTCTCTCTCTCCCCTGTAGTGGCATTCAAGAGCAAAGTGAAACAAGGGCTGAACGTAGCAGTAGAAAGCTTTGCTATCTCCACAGAAGTGCAGGAAACTGAGCACGGCCAGGGAGCAGGCTCCAAAGGCCAGAAATGGAGCATCAAGGACTTTCAGACTAAATCACCTTAATTCTGCGCAATGCTGAGCTGATGGGAATGGTCCCTCTGCTTCGCCCGATGGCAGGACTGTGATGGTGAAACAGGGGATCTGAGAAAGCGTCTTGAAGCTCCCCTGTGGTAGGTGGCACAGATTGCAGGACCCAGTGGGGTCTTTCCCTGTCTGGCTTGGGGCACCCTCTGCCCTCATTGCATAGGGAGCAGGAGGGCAGCTCTGGGGTCTGTCCTGGCCGCCGATCAGATGGAGATGCTGTGCTGTGAGCGCTGCCAGCTTCAGGGCTGAAGTCCAGGACTTATTCTGAGAACAGCCGCTGCGCAGGGTGGTGAGCTCTGTACACGTGCCTGTGCAGCCCTGGAGCACAAAGTCAACACGGCCCCTTGCCAGGCCTTGAGCTGCAGCTGGAGAGAGGAGCTGCCAGGCTCCCGTGTCCCTCCCAGGTGGTTAGGGGGGTCAGACTCCCCCTCTGTGAAGAAGCCTTCCCCCGGCCTCCTGCTGGGATGCAGCCAGGCCTTGGCAGGTGCTCGATCACCTCTCCGGTACCCTCGGGACAAAGCGCTTGTGCCCTGCCAGGCTGGCGTGGCTCAGCAGTGACTGTGTAATGCCAGCCACCCCCGGAGGGGCTAAACCCCGGGTGTCTGCACTGAGACTGAGCATCTTACTTCGCCCCTTCCTCTGGAGGTAGGCAGGGCACTTGAGGAAACATCTGGTGGCTGGTTTCATGGTAGCCCTGCAAGGCCAAAAGCTGCCCAAGTCTCACTCCTGCTGTTTTACCTTTTGCTGCCAGGCTGGGGCTGTTTAAACAAGCCACAGTTATTTACCATGCCCTCTGGTCCTTGTGCTGTGCTGTGCTCTGCCCTGGAGGCTGCCTGGGCTTGGGGCTCTCACTGAGGCTGGGAGGCACTGGGAGGTGCTGGCAGGCTCAAACAGGCTGCGTTCCTGAGTGTTAACCCTGGGGTTATCTCCGAAAAACCAAACAGCCTGGCAGGTTATATGTGTGTGCGGCTAATGCGGGAGGAAGTTTCACAGCCCTTGAGCTTGTCCCAGTTACCTTTCATCTCCTATAGCCTTTATCATCTCCCCAAAGGGCCTGGGACTGCCTTAACTGGAGATGGGGGCTGTGATGGTGGGTGCTAGGTTAAAAATGTCTGTTTTCTTCGAGAATAAGGCAATCTACATCCTGGCATACTTTAGATATGTAGATGACTCACACAAGCTGAAGATTCTGGGCTGCCCTGTCTTTACCCTGGTATCTCCACACCACACAGCCTGCTCAGGACAGCTTCTCCCCTCAACCATGTGGGATGCAATGCCAACCACACCCAGCATCTCCTGCATGACAGCATCACATGCACCCTCCCCATCGCCCTCCCAGCCAGCTCAGGCAGCACTGTCTGCTCATGTCGGTGTCATCTGCCCCTTGATACTTCCCAAAAAGCCACAAGGCCACAGCGAATGTGTTTGGCTGGATCAGCGCAGCTCCACTCCGAGGAATCAAGAGCCCCATAGTCATGGTCCCAAGGCTCACACATCTTTGTTTCCCAGAAAAAAAGTAGCCGGGTCATGCATTTGTGCTAGATGCTGCAATCTGTGGCTGCCCAGAGCTCTAGTTTGCAGTAGACTTGCTGCTACAGCCAGCCCCAGGGCTTTCCAAAGGGATTGGCAGCATCAACTCACTGCAGGAAAGAGGTGCGCTGAAGGTCACAAGCCTGCCGTTCCCTGTGAAGCTCTTCCTTCGTGGTGGCAAGAGCATACCCTGAGGGTGCTTGGGGCAGGAGAAAAGCAAATGGTCTCATGGAAAGTGGAGACAGCATCCCACATTGCCTTGTTGCTCTGTGTCTTTGGCTAATGGCACTGCAGGGAGGAAGGGAGGTCCTGCCAGGAGGTCTCCCGCCTCTACTGGGCTTGATTTTCCTGGAACTGGGATGTATTGGAGGCCTTTATTATGCTTGGGTCTAATGGTGACCTATGGCTTGCTGTTGACCTGTGGGTTTAAAAGGTTTTGAGAAAGGGACCCACAGACTGAATGGCTAGTATCAAGCAACCGCTGCTTATAGGTAATGGGGTTAAGCCAGAGTAAGCTGGGAGGAATGAAAGAGGGTCCCACCCTAAAAGAAGAAAATGAGTGCAGCGCTTTATGTCCCAGGACTTAGTGGCACAGTCCCTCCAAGGGACAACAAAATGCTCAGCGCCAACACTCCCACATTGCTCTGAAGGGAAAATGCAGAGACCGCCCGCTTCTCGAGAGGCGACTGTGCTTCGGAGGGTGGATGTCAGCACTTCCCCGTGCATTTGGGCACCTCCTGGGAGACTGCCAGTCTCTGAGAAAGGCCTTGCACACCTTAAAAATCAGCACCTCAGTGGCTTCTGGGCATCCCGCTTGAACAGACAGGTCAAATTACAGGAGATTTAAAAATCTTCCCTCAGGTTTTCCAGGGAGAGCTGGCGGGGCATCTTACCAACAGCCACCTGAGACAAGATGAAGTTACAGTGAGCAGCAGTGAGCATGTAGGCAAATCTTTTGCATTTATTCATTTGAAGATGATTAAAATTCTGGCAGTAAAATGAAAGAAAGACTACATGTTGGAAATTAAAACCCTACCCTGAGATGGGAGACTAGCCTCCAAAGCAGTCTTGGCAAGCCTATTTGAATACTTCTTATATGAAAATTGAGGCAGTGTCAGAGCCATGGCTACAGGGCTCTCTCCTCCGCTTGTTTCCCAGTCTCATCCCAGCGAGTCTGCCATGGCAGCATTGTCCCAGATGCTGAGCCCCGGACATGATGTGCTAACTGCAGGGCCCGCTGGAGGTTTAGGATTGTTTTAAGTAATGCAGGCTGCTTGATTAGCTGAACCAGCCTCTCTCTGCCAACACACTTGCTATGTATGGCAAACACGCTCCATTTTTGGCTTCAAGCACACTTTCCATGTCATCAATGCAAAAAATTAAGTGGGCACAATATGTCATAAAGGTGAGGAGATACTCCAGACTCCTGCTTCCCCAAAATACACACAAAAAATCCCTCACTTATTTAACATTACAGGAAAGAAACCATTTAATCTACCAGCCACAAAGATAATATTAGTTTATCTTGGTTGCTGTGAGCGCTAGAAACTTGATACAGCAAGCTCCTCTGTGAGAAGGCGATTGTTTCTATTTTTGTGGGGACTGGTATTCATGGGATTAAGCAAGATGCTCTGGACGCAGCCACAGCTCCCCGGGTGCCTGCTTTTGGGTAGTACGGCAACAGCAGTGTTTTGCATGGGTCTAAAAGCCCAGTCAGTGTAAAGCGGTGTGTGGTGCAGTTTGATCTGGCAGAGAGCAAAGCTGCTGTGAGTCATGAAATAAAGCCAAAATGCTTATCCTGCATGAGACTTTTGCAATCAGTAGGATTTAGGCAGTATTATTCCAGGGAGGAATACCAACCCTGCCTATGTCTCTTGCTCCCATCGAATCTTCCTGGAGTGCTCCTCCTCTTCGCTTGAGCATTGGGATTTCTCTGCTCATTCCAGACTCAAGGCAGACAGACATTCAACAGGACAGACTAAATACAGCACCTACCAAAGCCCACTGCAAAATGTGGGTCCTACAATAGCAAATGGCTGTAGTTGCCTGGGCTGATGCCCTTCTTGCTCCAACTGCCCACCTTCCTGGTGTCTGCTAGGTAAGGGGAACAGCTGCTCGTGACTGACTTTGGCAGCAGGGGCTGCATGATGATGCCAGACAGCAAGGGACTGACCCCATCCTACTGCTTTTCATCTCTTAATCCTATGGTCCGGAGACCTAGCAGGAGAGGGGAAGGTGACAAAAGTCCCCAAGCAAAACATGTGCTTGGGAAGTGACAAGATTTGTACCAAGTCCAGCCAGTATGATCACAACTGTTGGGTCTCCCAGGCTAATATCCTCAAGGTGATCTGTGGACAGCCTGATGTTAGCATGCCATTCCTGGAACCCCACACCAAAAGGTGTCTTCTGTGCTCTTGCGGTATGAGAAGCAGACAGCAAGGCACATTTCCCATGCAGCTAATGTTGTTTCCAGCACTGCCAATCAGGAAGGAAGACATGAATGGGCTGTGATGAACAAAAACATGCGTGCATCTATTTTAAAGCAGTATGGGTCTCCAGCATTTGTCATTCTCTCCCCTGGAGTGCACCGTGCCATCTGCCGCAGTAAGCGCAAGTGCTGATGCTGAAGAGCAGCACCCTGCAAGGCAATGGGTGAGATTTCATGGTCAACGCTAACCTGATCTTGTCACCTCTCTCGTTGTGTGCCAGGTTGAGGTAACTCAGTCGTTTAGCACAACGTGCTCTTGCCTGCCTCTGAAGAGCTTTTGGAGGAGAAGAATTAGCCTGGAAGTATGTAGCAACTTAACTGCATGGTAGTGGCAGAGATGCAAGGAGTGCTCCGGTACATGAAATCCTACATCTGGGATTTGCACTGGGTTTGTGCTCAAACCCAAGCTGATTGTGCAAGGTGAGAAGCCCCACTTCTGGCTGAAGAGTGAGGGTTGGCCATACGGCATCCCAGCACAGCACGGCATGAACAAGAAGCTGTGCAGGTATGTGCCCGCAGCAGGGATGCTCTGTTTCACAGGCACCTGGCTGCTAGCTGCAGCTCTCGGGATGCCAAGGAATGGATTAACCGTTACCATGTCTGAGACAGACCTTAGGAATAGCTAGGAAAGGAACAAAATGGAAATGCCGCTTGCAAGCAGTGTATCTGCAGCCAGGGTGTGCCCATGTCTCAGATGCTCTGCACAGCTATGGTCTCCCCAGTGCCAGAGGAGAGCACCAAGGATTTTTAAAGGTCTGGTATAGTTTCTACACCAGGAACAGGGTAGGGTTATTTAGCCTTGAGAGGACAGATGAGGTACAGCTGTGAGCAGCCAAGGAGGAACTGTCTTTCACCAGGTGAAGCTCTTGGGTGGCCTGTTATAAGGAAGCAAGAAGAGCTGGTTTCTTCCCACAGCACAGAGCTGAGAGGAGGAAGTGCCTGCTGTGGGATATTGAGGCTTGCAAGAGTTCAAAAAGGGATACCTTGAAGAAAAAGCCATCAAGGACTATTAGATGGAGACACCTTGTCTGGCTCAAGAAATGCTGATCACTGGAACCTGGATGAGGTTTCGGGGAGGACTGCACATTTTCCCAGTTCTCTCTCCTCCTTAAGCATCATTTCTTTTTCTTTGTGGCTTTTCCCCCCTTGATTTTGTGGAAAGCTCCTTGGGGAACAAGAAAGGGAGATGATGTGTGGAGCACAAGCTGTCCCAGGGTTATAATGCTTTATTGCTCACTGGCAATAAGTAAGATCTGCTGTGACAGCCTGAGAGGAGGGCAGATTGGCCTGTTTTATAGCCTCCTTTGTCTCCCAGCAGCTCTCAGTGCTGCCTGGAATCATTAAAGAAGTGACCCTGGCAGTGTTGGCAGAGGATGAGGTTTGCTGTTGCTTCCTGTATGAGCGCCTTCACCATGTGCTTCACTTCGCAGTGGGCTGCACTGTTGTCCCAGGCCTGGAGCAATCAAAGTAGGTGAGGTTTTAATGCAAATACTGAGAGCAGGCATCAGTGACTCCAGGGCAATATTGTGAGTCAAGGAGGACATCCTGGTCCAGGACACCAACTGTGCTTCTGGCAGTGAGGACTGAGTGTACCCAGATCCCAACCTACACTGTGATGTTCATGGAGGGAACACACATGGGTGGGTCAGATGAGAAGCCATGATGTGTATGAGCTGGTCCCTGCTCTGGCTGAGCCTAGCAGCACTGGCCAAGTGCAGATGCAGCCTTCAGTACGTAGAGAAGGAGGAAAAATCTGCAGACTGTTGGAAATCAGAAAGCCAAAGTCTTCTAAAAAAAGAAATCTGGTCAAAACTGGGTGGGGAGGAGCTGTTCTGGGGGCATGTTAAAGGCAGGCTAATTTTCCAAGAAATGACGCATCAGATGTTTTCTTGAGAAGTTACGTGCATCTAAGGAAGAGATGATAAAGACATTTCTTTTTCTTGGTATGCCTTACTAAGCAGCTAAAACCAGCAATGTGATGCTAACAGTAGATATCTGATGCTGGAGCAATGTTGGGCTTGCTGCTTCTGGAAGAGGAGGACCTTTTATCATGATTTGGGTTTTCACTCTGCTAGATAATGAGTTCAGCCAAGGGACAGAGTGAGAATGTGTCATTGCCTACGTGTTCATTCTGTATGGTGAATGCAGAACCAGGGACGGGGTATGGGCAAGGAGGAACTTCAAGCTATTAAGTAGAAGATGGAAAAACAGAATAGAAAGGAAGACCTCTGCCATTTTTTTTCCGCAAACAGTTTTACTTCTGTTTGAGGAAGAGCAAGGTGTGGCCAGCTGGTTATTCTGGGGTAAGTTTCCTGGTCCCAGTCAGATCTGCCAGGTCCTGGACACGAAGTGTAGAAACATGTCGGTGTGAGGCGGCAGCTTGGCTGAAAGCAGGACTGGCTGGAGGGGTGAGCAACATGTGTGTACGACAGTGTGGCTGCTGTGAAGAGTGGAGGCCCTGTGCCAGAAAGCATGGTGGGGCACAGAGATGAGGCCAGATGAGACAATGAGGGGTCAGCTACTGCCCATGAGAGCCAACAAGACATCCGTAATGATGAATTCAGTCTGCAGTCATTATAAGCGGCAGCCAACACTGCCCTTTATCCAGCCACTGTGTTGCTTAATCTTTGCAGGCAATCTTACCCATCTGTGCAAGGGACACTCAGCTGCTCATGACTGGGTTGCCCATCTTCCCATACTCTTGGCCATAACCTGTGGCAAGGGGGGACAGCAGCACTTCAGATTGGTTTAAATACCATGTCCAGGATAAACTAACCTCATGGACCTGCCTGGCAGGAGACACCTCAGTGGAGCAGGGTATCAAAGGACTGGAAACAATCCTTCAACGTCCATATAGATGTGTGTGAATCCATGTATGTGTGTGTATATATACACACACATGAGTGTGTGTGTCACCAAGTGGGAGGTCCCTAATGTCCTACTAGCACAGTTGTCCCCTGGAGAGATGCTTCTGCCCTGTTGGTGTGCGCTGACTGTGATTTTTGCTCCAAAGGTGGAAGGATCAGAGCCCCAGAGCCAGGTCAGAGCTACCAGGGCTAGGAGACTTCCCCCGCATCATCCTGTCCTGGGCTAAACCTGGACTTGGCCTCCTAGCAGAGTCTATCACCTTGTCCCACCTCCTCGGTGAGGGTGCAGGGAAGATTTGAGCAGGGTTTGGTGGCAGCCTGCGAGGCTGGAAGGTGGGATGTGCGACAGGGGTGCTGTAAGGCCGGGCATGGGCTATGGTATCTGCGAGTGGAGGTCCTGATTTCCTTCTCCGTCTTCCCCGGGTCTCACGGATAACTCAGAGAGCCTGGGAAGAGCAGGACGACAAGACAGGGCTTTCCTGCAGCCTTCTGCTGCTCCCCAGTGGCGGCGTGGAGAGGCATCACAGGCAGATCCTGATGGGTGATCTTCACCCTGAGGGGAGATGGCGAGGAGGCTGTGGCATCTGCAAGTGGAGGTCCTGATTTCCTTCTCTATCTTCCCCAGGTCTCACGGATAACTCTCACCGAACTGGGGAAGAGCAGGATGACAAGCATGTGGGGGAGATGCAATCATGAGCTTAGAGTTTTTTGAAAACAAGCAAACATTTTTAGACCCTTTTGGGGACTAAACAGTACCTTCTGGATTTATTTTCCAGAGTCAGTGAAAGAGGTTGAAACCAGCTCAATTTCCTTACCCTGATAGTTCACTCGCTTCTTGAAAAGATCGTGCTCTCCTGTTCTGTTCTGAAACAAATGGCATGAGGGCAAACACATCAAGTTTCCAACCACTTCTAGGGTGATGAGAGCAGCGTAGCTCTTGTTGTTACTGCTGAGAGCAAGAAATTGTTTCCTTAGTGCATTCATGAAATTAGTCCTCCAGCTTGCCTGAATGTCATTCCTTTCAAAATTAACCCTTTTAATTAATGGAAAGAATACTATGGTAAAGGGTGCTGTTACTCTAAGTTTCTTGCCATGCTGCATCACAGCAGGTGCTAGTATTTCCTAGTTCTCCCCAGCAGTGCCTTAGGTTTGTAAACTTATTTTTCCAGGGCTGTTTGGTCTTTGGGAGGTGGGAGGACTTGTCCACAGGTCTCGGTGTTTGTGCTCCTCCTGCCTATGCTGAGGATCTTGGAGGCTGAAAGTATCACTTGTGAGACCGCTTCCTTGCTCATTAAAACACCCACCAAGGCAGATGCTGCCGCTGCTGCTTTGGGGCTGGTGCTGGGCACGTGTGCTGGCCACAAGGGTATTTCAGTTTGAAGCTGAAATAAAACCCACCTTTATTAAAATAGTTTGGAATGCTCTGAAATTTTATTTTGAGGAACTTCAGCATTGAATAAGATGTTTTCCTAGGAAGAAATGGGTGTTTCATGAAATCCAGTTTTTCTGCTGGAATAAATTTTAGACAACAAGACAACAGATTGCAGGCAGTTTAATTCTGAGCACGGACACTCAGCACAGAGTCAAGTAGAACTGTACTTTCTTTATGGGAATAAGGTTGCAGTAGCTTAATAACTGATGTGAGGCAAGGTGTCCCACTGAAATTTTTTTTCTTCTTTACAAGCATGACAACCCTCATCTTTAGGAAAAGAGTGCTTAAAAGTCACTGTAGGTAAACAGGAATAGTTTAAAACTTCTTACACGAACAATGAGAAGAGAATTTGATCAATCATATAGCAGAAAGGATACATATAATTTTATGTGAACAATATAAAATCGATCACACTAATGTGAAACAGCCTTTGGATATTTGAAAAATTTGTTTGCTGTACTAGGAATAGTTAAAGGTGAAAATGTTATTTTGCACTTATTGGGACATGGTGCTGGACTTTTATATAGCATTTTGCATGCTGTTGTTCAAGTGAGCACTGATTTACTCCCTCTCATCATTTTGGTGAGAGCTTTTTGCTATCTTCAAGCCCCCCCTTAGCTTTTGGAGGCAGAGAAAGGAGAATCTAAATGTCAGTGAGAAAAGGAGACTTCCCAACTGATGGAATTGTAAAGAAAAACCTGAAATCTCTCCAGAACTTGGGGAAAAAAAAGCCAGTACCTCGTAGAGCAAAAGCCACTGTCTGTGCATATGAATATAATTGTGTACAGGGGGCCACTGTCTGTGCATACATATACCTGTACGTTCTTCTATCTATACACATATATTTTAAATACTTTGACTTAAAATAACGCTTTTAAAAAAAATCTCCTGCATTTTAAGAGGCTGGCCACACCAGGTGTCCACCACTGCTGCCCCAGCTTGCCAACCTAATGCTCAGGTGCACCCACTAACTTCTGGACCCTTTTCCACAGTCCCTCTGCTGCCACCTGCACTTGCCAGCCAGCTGCTGCCAGGAGTTACTGCTTCGGTGGCGTGGTTACGCCATGGGGGGAGCCTGATATCAGGGGAAGACAAAGGCCATGCTGGAATTAAATTGAACTCAAGGACAGGTGGGCAAGGAGAGCCCACTAGTCTCCCGGGAGCAATGCACATTGCAACCCCCAGCCCAGAGAACTACTAGGGGCTTGCACATCCACCTGGGCAGGCTGCCATGGCCCCTTCCCAGGCCGAGGAAATGATATGGAAAGCAGGAAAAGGATCACATATGCTGGGCACCTCCCTGGGCAGCCCAAAGTGCTGTCCTCCTCCTTCCCATCACAGAGGTATTGCTCTTGGGGGGAGTCTCTTTGTCCCCTTCCTTGGGTTGGCTCTCGCAGTGGTACAGGCTCAGTGCCTGGGTGGAGGCAGTGCTGGACATCCTAGGGAGAAAAGAGTATGCTGGGGGGGTGGGAGGGCTGGGGCAGCCCCTGGAGATGGGGCAGATCCCCAGGGACCTACCACAACTCTCAGTGCTGGCCTGTAGGGGTGATGAGGGCATCGGGGCTTTCTGCACGGCCTGAGGGTGCCTGGATACTGCTCTGTTGTGCGTCCATCTGTCCTTTCCGCTCCCTCCCCCAACCACTAGGACCCCCTTGCCTGGTGTCCCTGCCACAGGGGTGCTCATCATCCCTGGGACTTGCACACTTCTGTTTCCTGGGAAGCACCCCAGGAAACCAATTGCCCAGGGCCGCTGGGACGCTGCCCCAGAGAGAGAGGACAGCTGGGCCAATCTGCCCCCTGGGCTGCAGCACTGGCAGGGGTGTGTATGGGCACAGGGGCTAACGCTCACGGGGCACCACATCCTGGGACAAATGGTCTCTCCGGCCATGTCATGGGCCTGGGGCATCTCCTTTGTGCAACACCCTGGTCTTTCCATCTACCTGATGGTGCCTCTGCCCTGAGCTCCCAGCTGACTTGGCTGTGCCAGAGCCCTTCCTGTGCCAGCCCCGTGGCTGGCATCCAGTATATCCACAGCATGCAGGAGATCACACGAAGAGCTTTCCCTTCCTGAGCAAATGCCCCTTGTACGTGCCTGAACATCTCATAGACAGACAGTTGTCTGCCTGTGGGTGTGTACCCACAGCAGTAACTGCCCAGATTCAGCTCACGTGTGGGGAGTTTCATGGGGAGGCTGGAGAGGACGAATGCACAGCATCCACGGGCAATGGATGTGCTTGAAGCACAGGCTGGTCTTCGGGGTCGACAGACACTCATGCCACCTTGCGCAGCCGGCTGGCAAGCCAAAAGCCGTGGAGGGGCAGCACGCTGCCAGCTTCCCTCGGGTGCGTAGCCAGGAGGCCTGCCGACCCCCCCCCCCCGTGCCCCCGGGGCCATCTCCTCGGCTTGGGCCATGCCTCTCCGCTTTGCCCGGTGGGAGAAGGCTCCTTTCCCAGGCGGCGGCAGGTGCCTTATCCTCTTGTTGGGCTGTTTTCCTCCCTCAGCCGCTGCTTTTGCTCTCCTTGTTGTGCTCCGGCGGCTCCTTCGCAGCCCTCAAGGTCGAGGACCGGCGGCGGCCGGGCGGGCAGCTGTGCGCAGCACCAGGCCGGTGTTTTCGGGGGATGCCCCCGCGTTCAAGGCTGCCGCTGCTTTCCCACGCCCGGCGCAGGTGCTGCGGGACCCGGTTCTCACAACAATCCCAGGCCGATAAGGCGGCCCGGCGCAGCGGGACGAGACGGGCTAGCGGAGCGGGGAGTGGGGGGGTGGCTTGGGGACCCTTTACATCCCCCAGCTCTTGGAGGGCGGCGGGCCCCGAGCGTGCCCGGCCTGGGACCGCAGCTGCCCCGCCTGAGGCCGTCCCCCCTCGCCACCAGACCCTGGCTGGAGGCTCCCCGGGTCAGCCCGGCGCAGCCCCCGCGGTAGCGGGGCGGGCCGGGGTCTCCGCCGGCGGCGGGCGGTGCCCGCGGTGCCCAATGGCTGCCCGCGCCCGGGCATAAAGGCGGCGGCGGCGGCAGCGGCCCGCTCCCCTCCGCCGGCCGGGCCCCCCGGAGCCGCCCCTCGCCGCCGCTGCCGCCGCCATGGGCCGCCCCCCGCAGCCGCCGCCGCCGCTCCGCCTGCTCCTGGTCCTCCTCAGCATCCTCCTGCCGCCGCTGCTGCTGGCCGGGATCGCCGCCGGTGCCGGGACCCGCCGCGCCCGTGAGCCGGGGCTGGGAAGGGGGGGGTCCCTGCCCCATCCCGAGGGGCTGCGGTGGGCGCCCGCTGCCTCAGGGCTGCTTGCTGGCCCCCCCCCGGCGATGGGCTATGGGCGGGGGGTTCCCTGCCACCTAGGGTGTCCCCGTTCTCCCCACTCCCCGGTGATGTGGGGGTTCCTGCCCTCCGTGGCATCCTTCCCACCCTGACAGCGTGGGGGGGTCCTGCACCCTGAGTAGCCCTGTCCCGCTGCCTGGGGGAGGGGCTGGGGGGTCCCCCCCTTCCCTGGGTGGGGGGGAACGAGAGGCTGCAGTTCTCCCTCCAACCCTGCACGAGGTCCTGGGGTGCCCCTGGCTGGGGCCAGTCCCCCCCTCTGCGGGGCTGTGCTGGTACCCTCAAGCAGAGCAGGGAGCTGTGTGGGGTGTGTGCCGGCGGGTGTTGGCCGTGGCTGCCCAGGTTGACCAGGGGCCGGCATCCCTCTCTCCCGCAGCGCCCGCCAGCCCCACGTGTGCGGCCTCACGCCAGGCTGCCTGCGGTGCCAGCTGCATCCCCATTCCCTGGCTCTGTGATGGCGAGCAGCAGTGTCCTGACGGGACGGACGAGCAGTGCGGTGAGCGAGGGGAAGCTGGCACCCATCCTCTGTCGCGGGGTGGCTTGAGGGGCTGCGCTGCTCGGGCATCGAGGGGCCCAGCCGCTCTGGCAGGTGGTGGGGCAGGGCAGGCCAGAGGCACCTCGCTCCTTGCTGGCTCTGCCAGCGGCTCCTGCGTGGCACCCCGCAGGGCCGTGTGTGCCCCAGAGCTCCCGGGGGATGTCTGTGGCACGGGGACATATCCTGGATCCCAAGCTGAGCGAGGCAGCCCCCCACCTGCCCGAGAGCCCTGTTGGGGGCTGCTGCGGGCCAGCCCCTTGGCAGAGCCCCACAGGCATTGCCAGCACCTGCCCCGTGCCAGGATGGAGGGGACCCTTTTGGTTGTGCCGGAGCGGTAGGTCCCAGTGACCGTGTGCTGTCCCTGCAGATGTTGCCTGTGGTGGGGACCCCCATGTTTGGCAGTGTGATGACGGCCGGTGTGTTTCTAGCAGCTGGCGTTGCGATGGTGCTGCTGACTGCCTGGATGGCTCTGATGAGCACGACTGTGGTACGTAGTCTCTGCTGGGGGGGCTGAGTGGGGGTGGCTGGGGGCACAGGGCAGGGTGTGAGTGCTGCTCTGTTCCCTCAGTGTGTGGGGCAAAGAAGGTGCAGTGTCCCGGCACCCACCACTGTATCCCACACTGGGAGCTGTGCGATCGGCACCAGGACTGCGACGACGGCTGGGATGAGGAGGGGTGTCCCCAGCAGCCCTGTCTGCCTGGGCAGTGGCAGTGCAGGAACAGGGTGTGCATCATGGCCGAGTGGAAGTGCAACGGGATTGACAACTGTGGTGATTCCTCGGATGAAGATGTCTGTGGTAAGCACGCTGGATGCTCCTCAGTGGGGTGAGACCTCTCTAGGCCATGTGTGATGTAAGGGGTACTTTGCCTTCGTGGGCCCCAGCTCCCCTTGGGATGGTGGCAAGCATCCCGGGAACCTGTTGATGCTTTGCGGGGCCTCCCCATGAGTCAGGGACCCATGGCCTCCCCTGTGCCCACCTGGTATCAGTCTGCCCTCCTGACATGAGCTGTGTGCGCCATAGCCCCCTGCCCTCCTGGCATGGTGCGGTGTGACGAGGGGAAGTGTATCCTGGAGTCCCTGATGTGCAATGATGAGGATGACTGCCTGGATGGCACCGATGAGCCCAGCACATGCGGTGAGTCGTGTGGCTGCCGGCCACTGCCTGTGTGGCTGGGGCCCGGGGGAGCCACAGAGCTGTCCTGCATCGTGTCACCCCTCTGCTGTGTCCCTGCAGGTCGGAGCTGCTTCGTACGCAACGGGGGCTGTGCGGAGACGTGCACTGACACGCACTGGGGAGTGCAGTGCTCCTGTGGGGCCGGCTGGGTGCTGCAGGCGGATGGGCAGAACTGTGCTGGTAAGGAGAGGTCAGGGTGTACGCGCTTCGGGCATGTGCAGCCTCGGCTGCCAAAAGCAGGGTCTCCCCGGAGCCGGTGCTTGCGCGGGAACGCCTGCCTCAGCCCTGCTCCTGCCTGCGTGTGACGCCTGGCCCTGCAAAGGCTGTGTCTAGGTCATGTCCCAGAGGCAGCTGGTGTGTTTTGGGGCTGGGGCCCAGGTCCTGGTATCTAGGGAGCCTGCCTGTGGTCCCTGGGGAGCAGTGGTGGTGCTGTCTGGGGGTGGCTAGCCAGCTGTGCGGCAGGTTCCTGGCTGCACCTATCCCCGCAGATGTGGACGAGTGTTCTCTGGAGTACAGCCCCTGCAGCCAGCTGTGCAGCAACACCCCGGGCGCTTTCAGCTGCGCCTGCCTCCAGGGCTACACCCTGTGGCATGGCACCACCTGCGAAGTGGCAGGTAGGGTGAGCTGGGCAGCCCGGGCTGTCCGAGGGGCTGGGCCGTGACCCCAGCTAGCCATGTCCCCGCTCACTGGCTGACATCCCCCTTGCCCTGGCAGACAACGCGACGCAGATCGTGGTGGCCGTGGGGCAGGACCTGGCCCTTCTGGATGTGCGGACCCAAGCCTACCGGCCTCTGCTCTCCAGCAATACCGAACCCCGCGCCCTGGTGTATGACCTGCTCCGAGAAACCTACTACTGGCTGACAGAGGAGGGCGAGCTCTGGGCTCGTCTCCCAGGGAAGGGCACGCAGCCCCTCTATGCAGGTGGGGAGGAGTGAGGGTGCTGGGTGCCGTAGCGGGGCTGAGATGGGAGCTGAGAGCTGGCCTGCCACCCCAGCCCTGCCTTTCCTGTAGAGGAAGGGGCAACATGGGGTTTGCCTCCTGGCCCGCAGCAGGGGTGGTGTGCCTTAAATTGCTCTGTCTCTGCAGATGCCGGAGAGGTGAACAGCATCTCTGTGGACTGGTTCACAGGCCAGCTGTACTGGGCCAGTAGCCACCCTGCAGCCATCTGCGCGGGGCTGGGCGATGGCAGGGGCTACGTG
Organism: Harpia harpyja; assembly: GCF_026419915.1. NCBI lineage: Eukaryota > Metazoa > Chordata > Aves > Accipitriformes > Accipitridae > Harpia > Harpia harpyja. Next base: position 39,751,327 of record NC_068941.1, read on the forward strand.
ACAGTGCTGGGGAAGGACGTGGCACCGGAGCAGCTGACAGTGCATCCGGCTGCAAGGTGAGGTGCGAGTGAGCCAGGGTTGGCCCTGGGCTCCTGGGTGAGCGATGCTGGTGCTGACCATGTCACGCCTGCTGTGGGGCTGTGGCAGCACTGGTGTTATGCTGTGAAGTGGGTGCTTAGTGCCTGCCCCCAGGTCCCTGTACTGGGTCAATCGCGGGCAGAGGGGCCGAACAGTCATTGCTGCAGCTGGCATGGATGGCTCAAACCGGCGGGAGCTCACAGTGGTGTCCATGGAGGAGCCTGTGGGGCTGAGCCTGGACCATGTGGCTGGCAGGCTGTACTGGATCAGCGAGTACAAGGAGGTAGGGATGCAGGGCAGCAGGGTTCTGCCCCCCCAGGTGCTGGGAGGCGATGAGGTGGGAGTGGAGAGGGCGGCCCTGGTTCCCCTGTGGCTACAACCAAGGCATGGGAGGGAGCACGGAGCGGTGCCCAGGTCTGGCACGCATCCCTGGGCTGGGAGGGGGAAGGCACCACTGTGAGCCCCGTGGCTGTGGGACAGTGCCGGGGTGTGGGGGTGCCACATGGTCACCGTGCCTTGCCTTGTCCCCAGTCCATCGAGACGCTGCAGGTGGATGGCAGCGGGCGCCACTCCTTTCCCGCTGTCCTGCGGAGCCACACGGAGCCACTGGGCCTGGCTGTGTTTGAGAGCCGGTTCTTCTGGACTGATGGCACAGAGCTGGTGTCGGCCACCCGGGCCTCTCCCCAGGAGCATGCAGTGTTGCTCCGTGCCCCTGTCTCGGCTTTCACTGTCCTGCATGCACTGCAGCAGCCTCCCCGTAAGTACTCTGCCGGGCGCCCGCTCCAGTGCAGGGCTGGCAGCATCCCTGCTGCTTCCCTGGGTGTTGGGGGAGGCTGTGCTGGGTCCTGGAGCTCACTGGGTCCTGCCCGATGGCTCTCCTGGTCCTGCAATGAGGGGTTGTGGGAGAGGGGAAGTATGAACCTGTAGGAAAGCAGCCGAGTCCCATGGCTTTAGGTAGAGCTGAGCCCTCCTACCTCATGTGACACTGCTACCCTGCCTGGGGTAGCCAGCCCATATCCAGCCCCGGGACAGCCTGTGTTTTTTGGGGATCAGGAGAGGCATGGGCGGTCATGGCTGCCTGAGCTCTTAATGTCCCCTTGCTTCCAGGGGACACTGCTGCATGTGCTCCGGGCCTGTGCAGTCACCTTTGCCTTCTGTCCCCTGTGCACCCTCGGGGCTACAAATGTGCGTGTCCGGAGGGCCTTTTCCTCCTGCCCTCAGGGAAGTGCGCAGGTAAGCAGGGTCTGCAAGGCGGGCTTGGCTGCCTGGGCTGGGACACATCACTGTGGGAGTCAGAGGGAGGCCGTAAGGGGCTGTGGCTTTGATGGGATGAGGTTCCCAGCACACACCAGTGCTGTTACATTTCTGCCTTGGTTTATGCTGGTGACCCCGTCCAGTGCCCCTGGCGCCACGCTCACACGCTGCCCTTGCACCCTGCAGAGCTGTCCATCGTGTATGCATCGGGGAAGGCCATCTCCCTGGTGCAGGTGGGCCCTGGAGCACACAGCAAATGGGTGCAGGAGTGGCAGGAGCCCCTCCACCTGCAAGACGTGGACTGGCAGAGGTCGGTGCTCTACGGGACGGATGACCATGGGACGCTGCTGCGTGTTGTGGGGCACCCTGGCAGGAGAGAGGCCATTGCAACTGGGCTGCCAGGTGAGACCCTATGGGGTGATGGAGGGCATGCTCCCCTTCCTGGTGCTCCCTGAGGCCTGAGGATCTCCTGGGTGCAGAGCCCAGCAGTCCCGTGGTCCCCACGCTGGGGCCGTGCCGAGACGCTGGGCAGCTGTGGCCTGGATTTGGGGGCAGGGGTGACTAGGCAGAGAAGCGGGGTCATGGGACAGCCTTGTAACTGCTTGCCTGCCTACTCTTGCCAAGTCTGCTCTGCCCGTGTGGACATCCGCTCAGGGGACCTGTACTGGCTCGCATGTAACCGGAGGGACATCGGAGTGATCCAGGCGTCTGACATGTCCCCACGCATCCTGCACCGTGCTCGCAGCAGCATCCAGCACCTCTTCTTGGACTGGCAGCGGGGCGCTCTGTACTGGTTAGCCCGTGGGCAGCCCCTGCAGCAGCTGAGCCTGGCTGGGGGTGCTCCGTGGGATGCCTGGAATGAGACCTGGCCTGGAGACCTGCCTGCAGCCATGGATAGCAGAGCCTTCAGCCTGCTCTGGAGCTCAGTCCTGGGTGAGTCCTGGGAGCAGGGAGAGCGGAGGTGGTCGCTATAGACAGGAGTGACAAGCCATGCCCTACATGCAGCAGCTCCCTGCCTGGGCAGTGGGGTGCTCGTGGGGCAGACCCATTCCCATGGCTGAGCCCCTGGCCTCAGCCATGAGGTGCCTGCCATAGCTGTGGGTTATGGGGGCACGGGGTGGGCCATGGGGTGGGCCACGAGGGGTGCCTGTGGGCCCCAGGGTCCTACACCATCCCTCTGCCTCGCAGGCCTACAGTCACTGAGTCTGACCAAGCGGCAAGCAGTCACCCTGGCACCCAGCTGGTCCCATGGCCTTGTGGCTGCCTTCGAACCATACCTGGTGTCAGCAAATGGGACAGCTCTGCTGCTGTGGGACCGGAGGACGCTGGCCCTTGTGCTGTCCATGCCAGCAGCAGGCGTGCAGGGAGTGGTGGCCTTCGTAGGCTCGGAGCTGCAGGCTGGTAAGAGTGGCCATGGCTCTTTGCCGGGCACTGGTGCTGTACCTGATGTGGCTGGGTGGCCTGTGGTGCTCTGAGCTGGACCAGGGTGCCTGGCTGCTGGTGGCTATGTGGGGTGCTCTTGGAGGTGCCTTGAGTGTGGGGATGGCACAGCCCCAAATCCAGGCTCATGTTCCTGTGCCTCTGCCAGTGCCACCCAGCAAGGAGTCTGCCCTGCCGCTCCCTCCACCTGTGACCGCCACTATGAAGACAACCACAAGTACTACTGCTGCTTGGCCCACTACCTCCACAAGACCTACACCAAGCAAGACCACCGCTGTGCCCACCACTACTCGTGCACCAACCAGCAAGGCTACCACATCACCAACCACAACCAGCCAGTCCACATCAACCAAGACCACCCCAGCGCCAACCACTGCCCGGACCACACCAACCAAGACCACCACTGTGCAACCAGCTGCCACCACCACCACGACTGCCACCACCACCACCACCACTCGGTCCTTGCCAACCAAGACCACTACCCCACGGCCAACTACTATCACCCAGCGTCCAACCAGTCCTGCACGGGTAGTGCCGCATACCCCACCCCTCCCATCCAGCCCTGCACGCCCCCTGACCCCAGTCCTCCATCTCTCCTGTCCTCGCACACATGTGCCCTGCCGTGACGGCACCGAGTGCGTGGACCAGGAGTACGTGTGTGATGGGGAGAAGGACTGTGCAGATGGCTCTGATGAGGATGGGTGTGCCCAGCTCTGTGACACCCCAGGTAGGAGCTGTTCTTCAGTCCCCTGTGCAGCTGGGTTGCCCTGTGCCAGGGCTTCTGGCTGCTTCCTGGTGGGGTTGGTGGGGTGGGGCCCTGGGAAGGTCTGAGTGTGTCCTGGGCTCTGGTGCTTGTGATGTGGCATACTGGTTTCTTCTGAGCTCGGTGCTGGGCTGGAGGTGCTGTCAGAAGGGGATAGGGCTGGCCCCACTGCTTGTGGTGACCTAGATGTGGCTGAGTTGAGACTGCCTCACTGGCCTTGCTCGGGACCTAGGCTGCTGGAGATGCACTGACTAGGAGGGACCAAGCCCTTTCGCTGTAGCATGGGGCCATTCTAGGTCACTGCAGGGCTAGCAGAGGGTCTGGGCACCCTGGCTGCCTACTGCAGGCTTAGCAAGGCGCCTTGTCTCCCCAGGGGCCTTCCACTGTGCGAGCGGAGCCATATGCATTGGGGCTGCGGAGCGCTGCGATGGGGTGCCACAGTGCCCTGATGCCTCGGATGAGACAGGCTGCTGGAGCCCCACGCAGGAGTGCGCCCTGCGCTGTGACGCTGCCACCCGCTGCATCCCTGAGAGCTGGCTGTGTGACGGCCATGCCGACTGCCTGGACCACACCGACGAGCAGGCCTGTGGTGAGACCCTGGGGCTGGATGGGACAGGGGCTTCTGGGGGTTGCCTGCCCCACAGGTGGGTGCGCCAAGTTTCCTGTGGGTCCAGGAGCAGGCAGTGCCTGGGGCAACCTGCCGAGCGGCTGGAGGGGCCGTACCCTGCTCAGTGCCATGCCTGCGCTGGTGGGATGGGGATGGGGACAGGGATGGGGACAATGCCCCCACTCAGCCCTGGACCTGCCCACAGTGCCGAAGGAGTGCGGTCCCGCTGAGTTCTCCTGCCGGAGCGGGCAATGCGTGGCCCTGGCCCTGCGCTGCGACGGCGACCGCGACTGCCGGGACGGCTCGGATGAGGAGGGCTGCGCCGTGCCCCGGCCGCTGCTCTGCCGCACGGGTGAGGTGGCCTGTCCCCACAGCGGGGAGTGTGTGCCGGAGGCCTGGCGCTGTGACGGTGCCGCCGACTGTGGGGATGGCACAGACGAGCAGGTGAGTGGGGTGGTGTGGACACAGCCTGTCCCTGCTCGCTCCCAGGAGGGCTGGTGGCCCTGTTCACCCTCTGCTCTTGTAGGGCTGTCCCTGGGAGGAAGGGCTGTGTGGGGACCACCAGTGGGGCTGCTCCCATGGCCACAAGTGCATCCCTGACGTCTGGCGCTGCGACGGAGAGAGTGACTGCACAGATGGCAGCGATGAGGCTGGCTGTGAGCAACACCCTGCTTTTATTCCCTCTGTGTCTCACCCAGGGGTGGTTGGTGGGTGCCCAGCACAGAGGGAGGTGGGGACGTGTCTGTACAGAGGCGAAAGGCCCTGTGTGCTCCTTGCTTCTTCCAAGCATTTGTGGTGGTTCCAGGCCCCGGGTAGCTGTTGTTCCTATAGGGCTGGTGGCCTTGGGATTAGGATAACCTGAAGCCAGGCTACAGGCACAGCTCTGAAGGTGGCTGCAGTGAGCCCTGGGCACTTTGCAGGAGCAGCTGAATCTGCCCCAGCTGAGTGAAAGGAGCTGGTGGACGAGGCTCAGGGCAGGCTTCCCTACATGTCCTTGCAGGCCAACCTGCTCCCTGCCAGAGTCACGAGTACCCATGTGGGCTGAGGGCCTGCCTGAATGCATCCCTAGTGTGCGATGGCCAGCAGGACTGCGCAGACGGCTCGGATGAGGGGGGGAACTGCTCTGTGCCCTGCCAGCAGTCCTGCACTCATCTCTGCTACCCCTCGCCCCAGGGCCCTGTGAGTGCCAGCAGTCCTGGTCCAGGGGCTTACCCCACCATGCTGCCCTGGTCCAGCTGCAGGAGGGAGCCTCATGTGTCCCCAAGGCAGGACCCTGACAGCCCCTTTCCCCGCAGCGGTGCTGGTGTGACCCGGGCTATCGGCTGGCCGAGGACGGTCTGTCCTGCGTGGACATAGACGAGTGCACGGAGCGGGGCGAGGGAGCCTGCAGCCAGACGTGCCTCAATGCCCCAGGGTCCTACAGCTGTGGCTGTCTCCCTGGCTACCTGCTGGAGCCTGACGGACGTGTCTGCAAACTCACTGGTAAGCCCTGTGACGGTCAAGCAGCGCCGAGGGTCCATGGCACTCTAGGGTACACCAGAAGCCGGTGGGTACCTGCCCCCTGTGCCTGCTGCCCATGAGCCTTGTAATCCCACGAATGGTCCTGTCCCCTCTGCCATGTGGCCTCCCAGGCCCCACTCAGCTGTGAGCTGCTGCTTGCCAGCCCGTGGCTGATCGGAAGATCCACCTGCACTAGCTGAGGAACATGCTGTGCGGCAGGGCCGAGTCCCAGCAGGCTCCAATGCCTGTGAGCGCCATGATTCCTGCCTGCGTGTGCTGGGGCCACCAGCACTGAGCAGAGTCCGGGCGCCTGTGTTGCCCCAGGACCAGAGCCCATGTTGCTGGTGGCCGTGCAGTCAGAGGTGTTGTCCTATGGCCTGCGGAGTGGGCGTGAGGAGGTGCTACTGGCTACTGACAAGGATCGCGTTGTCTTCTCACTTGACTATGACCTGGTGGAGAGGAAAGTCTTCTGGATGGACTTGGCCTCAGAGAGCATCCGCTGGCAGGACCTCGACTCGGGCAAGAAAGGCACACTGGTGAAAGGTGGGCTGTGACAGCGTGGGGTTAGCAGGGCTGGCCTCTCTGTGGCTGTGCAATCTCCAGGTTGCAGTGGGTGCCAGGCTGTGTCCCCTTGTGTGGAGAGGTGCTGGTGGGAACAGGGTTGGGTGGAGCCAGACCTCCTGGGATGGAGGGGGTCTGGGCGGGGAGCATTGTGCCAAAGGGCCATGCAGCTGTCACCCTATGGGTGCTGACTCTTGAGCGCATTGCAGGTGTGAGATCAGACTGTGTAGCAGTGGACTGGCTTGGGAGGAACCTGTACTGGACAGATGGGGCAGCAGGGCAGGTGCTGGCCACTCGCCTGGGCGCTGCCTGGCGAGGGATACCAGAGTACACTGTGGTGATGGATGGAGACCTGGACCAGCCCCACTCCCTGGTGCTCCAGCCTCTGGCAGGGTAAGTCTGGGACAAGAGGATATGGGGACCTCCTTGCCATCCCTGCCCTGCCCTGCTTTTTTCCACAGATGCAGGTGGACAGGCTGGGGAAGAGTTGGGATGGCCTCACCTGGGTGCTGTTGGGGGTGTGCAAGTGGGGAAGAAGGCACCTGCCCCTGCCCTGGGTGGAGCTCTCAGTGCATCCCTGATGGGATGGGAAGCTCCATGCCGCTCCTCTGGGCTGCCCTGGTACTGGGACGATGCTGTGCCAGGTCTGTGGGCCAGCACCTCTCTTCCCACCAGGCTGTTGTACTGGTCAGAGGTGGGGAGCCACCCACGGCTGATGGAGGCCACCATGGATGGGAGTCGGCGGCATGTGCTGCTGGCCCAGGGGCTGGGTTGGCCCACAGCACTGGCCCTCGACCTCCCCACCTGGAGGATCTTCTGGCTGGATGAGAAGCTGGGCAGCATTGGTTCTGCACGTCTGGATGGCACCAGTGTGAAGGTCTGTGGTGTGGCTCTGGTGACGGGTTCCTGATGGGAGCCAGGGTGGGTGCTCACGGCCTCTCTGCCAGGTCCTGCAGCTGGGCTGGGTCCAGAGCCCCTTCGCAGCGGCGGTGTGCGAGGGGCAGCTCTACTGGTCGGAGAGGAAGGCATGGTCCGTGCAGCAAGTGGACAAGGCCAGCGGCAAGAACAGAACCGTGCTGCTCAAACGACACGGGCAGCCCCATGGCCTCCAGGTACCTACCTGGGGGAGCCCTGAACCCTGCTGTGCTAGCTCTGCTGGGGGTCCCACCCTGCACGGCCCTGCCATCCTCTGAGTGCAGAGCCACTGGGAGCTGTACCCCCATCCCGGTGGTCTTTGGGCAGCAGTCCCTGCAGTCAAGGGTCTCTGGTCCTCTTGGAGCATCTCTGCCTCGCTATTCTGCCCCCAGCTGGGCTGTGTCTGGGCCTCGGCAGCATGGCGTGGTGTCAGTCGTGTTGGGCACTGGCAGGGCTGTGAGGCTGAGCCTGCCCTTCCCACAGGTGATGCACCCAGCCCTGCGCCCTGTGGCCCCTAACCCGTGCGTGGCGCGCGGCTGCTCCCACCTGTGCCTGCTGAGCGCCAGGCACGCCGGGCAGTGCCGGTGCCCCGCCAGGCTGATGCTGGCCGATGATGAGACCACCTGCCTGCCCCTCCGCGATTCGGCCTTTGCCCTCCTGGTGTCACCGGCAGCCGTGGCACAGGTACGGTCCTCCTGAGCTGGCCCTGAGGGCTGCTGTCCTCTGTCATCAGGGGAGCGGGGTCCCTGTCCTAGCGCTGCCTCCTTCCTCCAGGTCTACCTGAAGGACCTGCCCACAACGGCTGGATCCCAAGGCCTTCCCCCACACCAAGCCCTGCCCTTGGCCAAGGTGGGCCGCCTGACAGCCATCGACTACGCAGTGAAAGACAAGAGCCTGTACTTTGCGGAGGTGGGGGGCGACTCCATCGGGCTGCTGCGCCTGAAGGACTGGGGCCGGCTGTCCTGGAAGCAGGCGGTGGCTGTGGAGGGCACGGTGACGTCCTTGGCCCTGGACTGGCTGAGCGGGAACCTGTACTGGATCGGGGGGCAGCCGCCCAGCATCCGTGTGGCAGCTCCGGGGGGGCGGTGGGCCCTGGTGCTGCTCAGCGGGGGGCTGCAGGGCGCTGCCTGGCTGGCGCTGTGTCCTCGTGCTTCCACCATGTGCTTTGTCACGGCGGCAGGCAGGCGCCGGCCCAGCGCCGCAGTGGAGTGCGCGGCCATGGACGGCACCGGCCGCAGAGTGGTCTGGAGGAGAGCCCGGGCTCCCACTGGCCTCACCTTCGGGGGTGCTGGCACCCGGCTGTACTGGGCAGACCGCGGTGAGTGTGGGCTGAGTCAGGGCACTGCTGGGGATGTAGCGGTGGTTCAGGCGCTCGGTCCGCAGGGCACAGCCTGGCACAGCCCCGAGGTGCAGCCCGGAGCCCTCTGTGCCCCTACATCTGATGTCCCTGCGTCTCTGCCCTGCAGAGAGAGGTACCATCAGCAGCGTTGAGCTGGATGGATCCCGCTTCCAGGTGGTGAGGGAAGGGCTGCACGGCCTCTCGCTCTTTGCCATCGGAGAAGGCTTTCTGCTCTGGAGCACGACCTCAACCAACGGTGAGTCCATTTGCTGTGCTTTGGCCAGCTCCTCCTACTGCACCAGGACACAGGGGTGTCTGCCAATCTCTGTGGGGTGCTGGCTGCCCCTCCCCGGGGTGAAGGGCAGGCTGGGGGACCCCACCTCCCATTCCGGGCACCCTTGCAAGAAGAGATGGAGCAGTGCTGACCCCGTGTGTCTCCCAGGCTCCAGCAAGATCTGGCACAGCCGGCTGGAGCGGGCTGAGAGCTGGTGGTTCCCAATGGAACAGGAATTGGTAGCCATAAGGATTTACAGCCAGTTCTCACAGGAAGGTGGGTCTGGGGCTGCCCTAGGCCGAGGCATTGGGGGGGGCTGAGCCGTGCCCCGTGGTGGCCATGCTAACCCATGCTGTTTTGGCAGGCACCAACGGCTGTGCGAAGAGCAACGGGGGCTGTGCCCAGCTCTGCTTGCCCAACCCTGCAGGGCGGCTGTGCCGCTGCTCCCCTGGCTACCACCTGGTGCGTGGGGTGGCATGCACGCCGGCACCACCCTGCCCGGCCCTGCTCCAGGCCTGCCCTGACCTCCAGAGCTGCATCTCCGAAGAGCAGGTCTGCGATGGGCACCCTGACTGCGCTGACGGCTCCGATGAGTCTGACTGTGAGTGCCTGCCCGTGGCAGGGGCGTGCAAGGGTTCTGGCTGCGCACGGGGTGGGGAGCCTGCCCAGTCTCCCCCAGTTTGGGAAGGGGGGTCTCACCTGGGTCTCTGCTGACCTATGCCCATCCCTCCAGGCCCCTCTGTGGAGGTGGGGACACAGGTCCCCACAGTGGCACCATCCAGAACGTCCCATGTGGAAGAACAAAAACCAGCCTTCCCCACAGCTGCACCCAAGCCTCAGCAGCCCGGCCCCAGCCTGCCCGCAGCCCCTGGCCCCCGGGAGCATGGAGAGCCCTTCCTCGTACCCCCCAGCACTGAGGAGGTGCTGGGGGCTGTGCCGTGCAGCAGTGAGACGTGTAACCTGCGCGGGGACTGCGCCATCGAGGCTGGGCGAGTGACATGCCACTGCGCCCTGGGCTATCGTGGCAACTACTGCGAGGAGGCAGAGGTGAAGCCCGTTGCAGGACCTATCGCCCTGGGGGTGGCTGTGCTCCTGCTGCTCACTGTCGCTGCTGTGGGGGCCCTGGCCTACATGCGGAGGCGGGACAGGCGGAGGAGGTGAGCTCTGGGGCTGGGCTGGGCCAGGTACAACTGGGGATGGAGAGGGACACGGTCTCCCTGCCCAGGGACAGCGTGGTGTCCTGGGGCACTCCTGGGCTATGTGGAAAGCTCCGATCACCCTGGCAGGCTGTTACCGGGAATTTATGGCAGGACCTTGGGATCTGCCTCATCTCTAAGAGATAGCCATGCCATCCTCAGTGTACTTTTTTTCCTCCCCAGGACCTCAAGCACTGCCTCCACCCGAGTGCTGACCTTGTACCACCGTGAAAGCGATCCTGAGGAAGAGGATGAGGAGGAGGAAGAGCTTCCCCCCAAGAGCGATACCTTTGTGAATGAAGCTTACGAAGGGAAAGAGGTGAGTAGCATCTGGAGCAGGCCCTGGTAGGGACCCCCCTGCCACCGTGGGGTGCCGCAAAGCCCCCCCCCCATATGCAGATCCTTCCCCAGGCCCAGTGCTGGCATGGTGCCCACTCCTGAGGCAAGCTCTGCCCTCCTGCTGGGGAAGAGGGGCAAGACCTGGGGGTGCCTAGAGTCTGGCTGGTACAGGGGCTGTCCCTCTCCATCTGTGGCTGGAGCCCCTGTGCCAAGATGTGGGGTGGGTCCAGGGAGGCTGGCTCAGACTCATCCTTGATGCACCTGTCTGTGATCTCTGCAGGAGCTGCCAGCCCCGCTGAGGAAGGGACCATATTGCCCCGACACTGTATTTTCATAAAGGAATGTTGTGCAGCATCTCTGGTGCTATTGTGGTTTGTGTGTGGGCTGGGAAGGGGAGCTTGGTTTGCTCTTCCCAGATGTCTAAGCTCTAGGGAACTTACAGTCCAGAGCAAAAAGCTTTGGGAGGCTTTTCGGGAAGTCTCCAGCTCCAACACGTTCTCTGAGCCACCTGAATTTGATCCCCCCCTGCATCACACAGGGCATCCTGTACCATCCCTTAATCACACTTAGGGCATCTCAATCCACTGTCCCTCTGCAGCAAGGCTTAGCTTGCTGACCAGGGTGCTTTGGGCTCTCCTGGGGTAGAAATCTGGCCAAATAGCTCTGCAAGGAAGCTGGTTCAGCTCTTGCCCTGTTATGCAGGGTGCCAAGCAGCATTTTATAGTGCAGTTCTGACCTCCCGAGTGTCCCTTACAAACCAGCGAGACCAGTTTTACTGCCTCGCACCAAGCTAATGATGAAAGGGGAAATATATGCTATTTTTTTTCCCTGTGATCTCTCTTTTTTTCTCCCCCCCCAACCCCCCCCCCCCACCCCTGAAGTGGCTGTACTCAGGGAATGAGAAACCTCTTCCAGAGCTGATTTTGACCATGGGGCAAAAGTCCTTGAGGAAGGTGCTATAAAAGCTACCTGTACCCTTTTACAGACCTTTCATCCCTGCTTCAGGCAAAGCATGGGGGAGCCAGGTTAGCCTTGCACACTGGCTGTCAGCCCAGCCTGCCTGGCAGAAAGCCCATAACCATCCCACAGCACAGACCCATTCCTCTTCATTTATTTTGCTGTTTGCACAGCCCTGAGTTGAGCAGAGACATGTGGGAGGTGGTCCCCTCCCCTATTCCCAGCCCTGAAGGCTACAAGGTGCTAACCTATACCATGCTCACGTGGGAACACCGGAGCTGCCTTTGCCTAAGCTGCTGTGCAGTGCAGGAGGATGAGCTAAAAACTGCATGGAGGCACTGGAGCCAGGGCTGGTCCTCAACTCAGCATGGCTTTGGCACAGTTGTGGGGCCCGGAGCATGGCAGGCTTTTGAGGAGGTTGCAGAGATTCAAGCCAGGTCCTTGGTTTTGTTTCCAGCCTGCCCTGAAGTACCCCAAGAGAAGGGCATGGCTTGGAGGGGCAGGAGCCAGCGCTGCTCTCAGTGTCAGGCAGGCGGGCTGGCTGGTGCCCACTGCTGTCCCTGTGCTGGGGCTACAGGTCGGAGTCACAAGGCAGGGTGCTCCTCTGGTGCTGTCCATCTCGCTCGTCCTCCAGGACGTCCCAGGGATTGCGGTAAGCCCCAGTGGTGGAGCACGGCCCAGCCTCCAGCACAGGGCTGGGGGGCAGTTTGGGGGCCCTGCGCTTCTTGCAGCAGTGGTGGAAGCTGAGGGTGAGGGCCAGCCCCCCCAAGATCTCCAGGCAGCTTCCTAAGTAGCTCAGCACCAAGCTGTAGCCTACAACCAGCGTGCTGCTAGCGGGTGCAGGCAGTGCCCACAGCTCGTGGGTGTACCAGGAGGCAGGCACGAGGCTCAGCAGCCCTGAGAGGAGCAGCACAAGCCCTGCCACACCAGCCAGCAGGTGCCGTGGCTCCTTCTGCCAGCAGCGAACCCCCAGGGCAGCCACCACCAAGCCGAGGAAGGTGAGCACCAGCGAGGTAGGCATCAGCCCTTGGGCCACTCGCACAGGCACCTGCTCAAAGTAGCCCAGCTCATCAGCCTGCCCGCAGTGGCGGTCGTGGCTGCTCTGCCGCTCACTGCACATGTCCCAGATGCCCTGCTCCAAGACGAGGTCAACGGGCTGGTTGGGTATGAGGCTCACCTGCCTCCAGCTGGGTGCCAGCGTGCCCGTGAGCGTCAGCAGGAGCCCGCAGGGGCACAGCACCAGCCCCACGATCATCGCCGTCGGCGTCCGCATGCTGGAGAGGTGGGTGAAGCGGGCTCCAGTGTGCTTCTGCTCGCCAGAGGCAGAGAGGTCTGCGGGGGTTCCGGGGGAGAGCAGAGGCTCACCGCTGCTGCCCGTCACCTGAGCAGAAGAGGTGTTACTGGTGCCCCTGGGCTGCTTGGTGCAGGCAGGGATATCCCACGGTCGGGCAGTAGTCCCAGGGTCCCCCGAAGCCGGTGCAGGCCACCGTCCTGGCTGTGCCCAGGACTGCGGGGAGGTGCCAGCGGCAGAAGGAAGTGCAGGCAGGGAGGAGCCCGGTGCAGGCAGGGCTGGCTGGCACCCAGCTCCGAGTGCTGCTGCAGGGGCAGCGCCTGCCAGGGGTGTGGGAGCCTGCGGGAACCGCCGAAGCTCTGGCCTCCCCTCTCCCCTTGCAGGTAGCAGGGCTGGGGGTGGTCAGCCATCCCCGGGCTGCTACAGATGGCACTGGGACGTCTCAGCGTCACCCCTTGGGAGGGCTTGGCAGTGCTCGGTCCCTACTCCTCCCTGCTGGGGAAGCACAGGACCCTGTTAAAGCTCGCTTAAACTGACTGTGAACTTATTTTACTATCAACTGAATTAATTTAGGAAAATCACTAATTAAGATGAAATGCTAGCGACTCTCACAGTTGGTAAGGACGCCGTGGTCCTCCCCAGGCCCAGGAGACCTTCCCAACCCCTGGTCTTCATCTTCTTGCTGTTCATCCCAGCAAGCATCCCCTTGTCCTTCAGGGACCGCTCCTGAGCTTGGCCCTGCTCTTCCCTTCCCAGGCTGCGCTCAGAGGCCACCCGCAGGCGCAGCAGCCTGGATCTCAGTGGGTAAAGCCCCTGGGATGTCCACTGAGATAGGTATGGGAAGTCGCCACATTTGAAGAAACCCCTATGTGAGGTTTTGAGCCCCAAAAAGCACTGGTTTTGGGCCTCTCCAAATTTCCCTGAATTTCTGCCAGTCACGCTGAGCCCAAAAGAGGGCAGCATCCTCTGTGGATTAATTTGGGATGAGCAACCCCAGCTGATCCAGAGGGCTGCATGTGTGTGCCCCAGCACCTTTGCACTGCGGGATTCGCGGCCTCGGCCACCTGGAGGGCTGGGTGGGTCTGTGCTGGACCAGCTGCTGGACCAGCTCCCTTCCCCACTCCTCCGTCCCACCCCTATTGCCCAAGTGCCCCTGAAGCCCTTCTGCTCTGTGGGTGCCAGATCATTTTGGGGACAGATTGCGGAGCTGTTGATCACTGGATCTCAGTCCAGCGGGAAGGCAGGGGTGGGTTGGACTCAGCCAGAGGCTCATGTCCCCAGCCGTGTCTGCAGGGCGTCAATGCTGACAGCCAGCTGTGCATAGGTCCAGACTGGGGACGCCTGGCTTTGTTGTATACAGGTAGTAATTTGCTAAAATTTGGCACTCCTCAGCTGAGAAACTAAGCTAGGGATTGCTGTTTCTCTTTCTGTCCCATTAACTTTTTTAACTTTTACCCCACTCCAGCTATTGACTCCATGCCAAGCCACCCATTACTGCCCTTGGAGCTGTGGGTCCAACCAACACACTAAATGCTGCCTGCCTGATGTGTTGCCTGAGGCTGCCTTCTGCCATGGGACCCCTGACAGGAGCAGGAGCTGAAAGTCTGAAATCTCTTAGTCCTGACTCTCGCAGGAGGCTGTATTTTCCTTTCCATGTGGACACGAGCTGGAGGTTGGCTCTGAGAAGACATAGTCCTCCTGGGGGAGAGGGAGGCAGAGGGAAAGGGCTAGTAGTGAGCTGGGTGGCCCGGTGAGCCTGGGTGCCATGTATGAGGGCCCATCAGTGCCATTTGGCTCCTCTTGAGCTCAGGAGGCTTTTACTAAGGTGACAAAACACAACTCAGTGGCAATGCTGGCAGGTAAAGCAGTGGTGACCTGTGGAGTAGCCAGGCCATACTGTAGCTGTGAGCAGGTGGGAGCAAGACCTGAGCTCTGTGTTGCTGGCAAGGGCTTTGCCCCCATCCCAGGTGTGCGGGCAGGGCATGCGCCAGCCCTGCTGGAAAGGGCAAAATTCTGCATCTTGTCAGATTTGCCCATGTTTTTCCCAGACAGGCCAAGAAACCTAGAGGCCTGCTGCTCAGGATGCGAGGAGTGCCACAGGTACCCCCACCCTGGGCTTTGCAGTGCCTGCCCTAGGGTGCCTCTTGTCTGCTCCCCCAGCGATGCTCTGCCCCTCTTGCCCTCAGTCCCACAGGCTTGGCTTTGGGAGGTGGTCACTGCTTGGATCTGGAGCAGCAAGTAGAAGCTGGGTGCTGGGAGCGTCACAATTAAGCAGCGGTGTCAGATTTAACAACCTGAGCCTTTCCAATTTATTAATAATGCCCAGGAGGATGCATCTGCCCTTTGGGCAGGAGCCCAGGCTTCTGATTGCGGGGCAACAATAAGCAGATAAGGTGATGTGGCCCTGGTGCTGGATGACCTGCTCTGAGTAAGCTCGGGGAAGGAAATGGGATTAACAGAGCTGTTTCCCGATACCACAAAGTTATAGATTGTTCATTTCTTCCCTTTTACTTTCTAATGAGGTCTTATAAAAAGCAATTCAAAGCAGAGCCTGGCCCTTCCAAGCTCTGGGGAAGCATTTAAAGCCATCTGGTCACAGAGATAAAATGGTCTGGCTGAAACTGCCTTCCTTCCCATGTTTCCCTAGCTGCTGGGTGGGGAGAGCCACCTTACTTGGTGTTTCCTACTTCTCCAAGGCTGTGACTTAGTTTTTCCTATCTTGGCAAAGTCATCTCTAAGAACGTGATGGAAACTGTACCCAGACCTGATTGAGTTGGCTTGCATTTTCTTATTATTATTATTTTTTAAACATACACACACCCCCCCCCTTTGTAACTTGGAGGAGCAGCAGAAGGCCTTGAGCTAACTGGAACTGGAAGAGATCCAGGGCAGGATGGTCAGAGCTTAGGCTTGATTCCAAGAAAAAAAAAAATTTAACACACCCCCCCCCCCATGATGAGCTATTGAGTGCCGGGTTGCTGCTTCCAGCCTCAGATACCCTGCGCCACTGAAGTCTGGGAATGCATTCAGGGCAACATTGCTGCATTCAGTCTGTCCCCTGCCTCCCTAGGTATCTGCTTCCAGCCACTGGTGGTGATGGTACCCCAGACTGGACAAGTACTAGTGTCTCTTATGTGACAGTGGCTCAGTGTAGGGTCAGTGTGGATAGCACTAGTGGCTAGTTGGGTTGCTGGCTGGGGTTAAACCATGACAACCATTATCACACCAACTGAGCAGAGCCTGGTGTAATAACTGGGCCTTACCTGATGCCAGAGATGGCCACAGCTGGGGAACACATGCACATAACAGTCTCCAAAGCTGCTTCTGCGATCCTTAGTTTGATCTAGATTCTCGGGTCCAGCAGAGCTTTCAAAAAGTGGCTCTGGAGAGAAGAGCTTCCCTGCATGAAGGCAGCTCTGCCCCTATGCTGTCTGCTGAGCTCATGACACTGAGACCGGGGCGGGGGGGATGGGACGTATTTGCGAGGGGGTTACTCTGACCCCTTTTCCCCTCACCGCTGTGGGGCTTGTCCTCAGCAGCAGCAGGATCTCTCAGCATCCTGTTTGCAGTGCAGGGAAGAGCCAGGGCCAGGGCTGTTTAGCAGGAGCCTGCAGCTGGTAATTCCTGTTTACATCCCACTGACCCTGGGGCTTCACCTGTGTCACATACGGCAAGATCTCCCCCGTGCCACCACGCTGCCTGCATGTCACACAAGTTATATTGTACCTGACTGCTTCTCGGGTTCAAAGTGCCCATGCTGGACGCTGAGCCACGTGGCAGATAGGTCTGCAGACATGGCAAATGGCAGCACATGTGCTCTGCCTCCCTGGGTTGCCCTGTGTCTGGCAGGTGCCTAGCAGGCACAACACTTAACCCTGGTTGTCTCTCACTTTAACAGAATTTGCTTTGCAGAGCTTGGCAGCCCCCTGTGTCCTGCCTGCTGTAGGAGATGGGGACTGCCTGGGAGCAATGCCTGGGGGCACTTGAGGGGTTGCAATTTCCTCTGGTCTAGCCCCTAGCCACCTGTGTTTGCCTTTCTGTTGAAACCCTGAATCCCTGCAGGCTGGGAGCAAAGCAGGATGGCTCAAACAGCCTATGCTGGGTTTTTTAGCATTAGACCTGGTTGTCTAAGTCTCTCCTCAGTCTCCACCCCACAGGAAAGTCTTATTAGGCAGGTGCCCAGGTTGAAGGACTTGGTTCTGACTATTCCATTTTGCTGCTTTTTCTTCTAGAACTTGGAGTGGGTGAGTTTCTAAGAGCGCAAAATGAAGGTTCCCCATCGATGACTCCTTGCTTTCAAGCACTGCCCAGGCAGCGTGTGAGTAACTGGGACACGTTCTGCATTGTGCAAACAGCTGCAGTTGCAATGGGCTTCTCTCAGCTTCCTCCCTGGACACATACACTACTGTCTTTGTGCCCCCTGGGAGGCCAAGGATGAGCCTCCAAGCAAGACAGGGTCTGTGGTCCTCCTTGCTAGCTGAATGTGGAACAGAAGTCTGTGTGTCCTCCCCAGAGCGCAGACAGCAGTGGTCGGCACCCAGCATGCAGCTCCATGTCCCAGCTCTCCAGCCTTTTGGGGCGTGACTTCTGCAAGCAGATTTATTAGCCTTCCATTTGCCCATTGACCTGCCACCCTCCAGACTGGCCACGGTGGTGACGGCAGCCCCAAGGATGCACTTTCGAGGGATTATTGGAGACCAGGGAATGGGTTGGGTATGCAAGGGCTTGCAAGCCCTGTGCTGGCAGGTCCCACTCCGGGGCTGTGACCCAGCAGTGGCTTATCATACTCAGGCCTGAGGCCCATAGGAGTCTTGACTGTTTCCCCTGCTCAAAACTCAGCGTGAGGGAGCTGTATACACGTGTGCAATCCGGGGGCAGTATCCTCTAACGCCTGCAGGGAGCAGTAAATCCATCAGTGAGCGCTGAGGTTGTTACCGCTTTGTTTCTGCAGCCCAGCTGTGACTCTCTCTGAACACTATTCAGACTAGATCCTGAGAATGAGTTGTTGAAAGCCTTAGTAGATGCCCCCCAGGTATTCACTCATCCATTAAACTCCCTCACTTCCAAACTGCTGCACTTGAACTTGCCAGATTGCCCAGTGCTGCTTCTGAGACTCTGCTTTCAGTTCAGAGAATTATATAAAAAGCATTTTTGCAGCTATTATCTATTTTTGACTCAATCCTGAAATGGTTGAGAGTGGTTTGGATGCAAAGCTCTCGTGCTGGGTTTTGGAGGTGCAGCCCTTTTCAGACAGGGAGAAGAGAGCAGTTAAAGCTGTGTCTGGCTGTGGAAACTGCATGTTTGTCCAGCTCCTGGGCCACAGAGCTTGGGAGCTAAAGGGCAATGCCAATGCCCGTGGGTGCAGAACATGTTGCAACTGGCAAAGCAAAAGCAGTTCTTCATGATGGGGTTCATCTAGTTACTGTAAATGTGACTCATCTGCATGTACTTTGATCTCTCGTTGGGCTGAAAGGCCTGAAACCAAAGCGCAGATGGCTTATGACTGTGCCTTTACGTATGTTCTAGCAGTTCGGTCAGCTCTGTGGGTCAAACCACTGGATGTGTGGCCAAGGCCACAGGAGAAAAGACCTGCTTAAACCTTTCCTCTTGAGAAAGCCCTGGGCAGGAGACAGCTCTGTCCCATGCCTGTTCTGGGGACTGAGAAACAGTGGGACTTCTAGTCTACGGGAATTTTATTCTGATAGTGGACAGGATGAGAGCATCAGTGGGATGAGACTTCCGTCTTCACGATAGGAAGTTCCCCCACTGTATTTGTGAACTATGTGGACATTTTGGATAGAAGGATAGCTGCATCTCACTCCCATGTTACTTGCTGGTGAACAGACTGCCCAGTTTTACTTCACAGGAGGATCCTGCCCCCTTTGGGGGAAAGCACAGGACTCTTCCAGGTTAGTCAGAGAAATCTTGCAAATGAAAGGAAAATATTTTTCTCCCTGGCAAGGTGTCAGATCCACGCAGTACAGCCTACCTTCAGTGTGCCTGATACCATCAACATGTACTTTTAAGGCAGTCAGTACATCAGCAGAGACAAAGCTAATTGATTTTGGCATGGAAAGACCAGTGAAATCACCAGCCACAGAGAACGTGAAGCATAGGTACAAGCAAAGCAGGATTAGTCTTGGGTACCTTGTACCTTCCCTTTTATACCAAGGTAAAAAACCCCACCCCTCTGGACCAGTGCCCTGCAGTTCTGCCAGCATCTGCTTCTTTCTAGCCTTGCGTCTGCTTGTGGAGGATAACAGGCAACCTCTGCAAATCCCAAAGCAGCGTGTGCTGCCTGGACCTGTCATTTGAATGTTCAAACCCACATGGTTGGCCGAAAAGCCACTGACCTACGGGCTGGGGTGTGGGGAGAGTGTGTGAGGGGGAATATCACCATTCACCGTGGTTCTTATCCTCTCATAATAAAAATTCACTGGGTAAACAGCATCACTGGTAGCCCTATCTAGAGGACTTTTTTGCTGCTGAATTGCAAAGGCTGCCGCTAGATCATCAGGGTGAGAAAGTTCTTATGAAATGCCACAGAAGTCCTCTCTTTTCCTAAAATGCTAGGCTGCTTCAAAGCTCCAGGAGACTGCTTGACTCCCAGAAGGATGCCCAGTGTGCCACAGCCTGTATGAAGTGCCTGGTAGGACTTGCTGCTCACATGAGGTGCAGGATTGCCTGCCGGTTGGCCCTGGGATGTACTGGGTGCCCTCTCTCAGAGACTGTGGGGGCTTAATACTGGTGACAGTAGGAAGTTGTTATATGGGTGGGTAGGATTTTGGATACCTGAGAAAGTATGGAGGGCTGCAGGATGGTGGTCTTGCCTCCAGGATGAGGCGGCCTGATCACTCTTGCCCTGGGAGATAGGAGAGGTTTCCACTGGTGGCATTGGCCTGTGCCTTGCTCAGTGGGACTTTCTCACTGATCTGGCTGTGGTGGCCAGGTGTTTGTGCCTGGCTGCAGGCCTGCCCTTCTCTGGGGGTGTCCAGGGCAGGCTGCCTATTCGCTGGCCACAGCATCCTTCAGGAATCAGCTCCCTCTCAAAGCAGGCATAAGCTGTGGGCCACATGGAGACTTGGTACCCCACACTATTCCCAGCATGGTGGAGTTTCATTAAGGCTAAGCTGTAATGAGAGCAGCTGGCCCCGGCTAGCTGCTTGTCCCCATCACCCTTGCCTCTGCCAGCCACTTAGGCAGGAAGGAGAGGGCAGGTAGACACAGCAGTCATGGGCAGAGTAAAGCTAGGGTGAACTATCTCTATCCCCTAAGTATGAAACCCTCTGTGGCACTGATTTGGTCCCTGACACTTATTCAGTGATGGAAATAGAGTTGCAGACATCCTTAAAGCATGTGACATGTCTTCCTCTCCACCACCAGAGGAAGGCTTCCTTCCAGCATGTTCCCTGCCTGGTTTGTGGCCTGTGTCATCCCGCATCTCATTCTTTCCTTGGGTTGGATTGATCCAATTTCAAAGCATTTCACACCTGACTGATGTCAAATCCTGTCTTTGCCAGGTCTTTAAGGTCACCTGATTCATCTACTTTCTGGCATTCCTCTGGTCTCATTTTCTTTAACATTATCCACAATATTTCTAAGGCAGCATAGCGTGGCTTCTAGCCCATAATATGGAAGCATTGAATAATACCAAAGCCAGGACCATTTTCCTGCTGGTCCTTTCTGTATATGTCCTTCTAGTCTGACCGTGAGCCATGAATAGCTCTTGTCACCAGATCAAGGTGCTATTTTTGCACCAATTTTACATCTGTCCTTCATCTAGATGATATTTCCCTTTCTGACAAGAAGTCTGAATTTGATAACACAAAGTCCTTTATGGAGGTCAAAATTATCACATCTGCTACTTCCCCTTTTTCTGCCAAATCTTTGAGAGAAGAAATTTAAATGGTTTGGGATAAAATAGTTCTTAAGAAATCCCATTTGTCCACTTCTCAGCCCCCATATTAGCCCCTTGGTGCTTCTGAATTAATCCTTTGTGCAGGTTGATTTTCCAGGCACTGAATTATGGATCTATAACTTGACTTCAAGCCTTTTAAACAGGATGCTATGCTCATTCTGTGCCATTTCCTTGGTTCTGCTCCAGCCCTCCAGCAGTTCTTGGAGAGCGTGTCTTGGGAACTGGAGACGGCTCCTCCTCTGATAATGAGTGTTGCTGTAGCTCATACACATTTCACCTAGCTGAAAGTTCGTGAACCTCTTCTTTCGCAATCCTGGCCCATTTCCCGACCCCTTTTCTGTTCATCGTCATGGCTAAATGCCGGGGCAAGGGTTTGGCTGTAGGTGCCTAAGAGAGAGACTGCAAAGTCTCAGCTAGTTATCTTTTTATCTTGGTGGTTTGTGGAAGGTAATTGATCCCTTCAGTGAGTTATTCACCTCTAGATTCAACTTTTAAGTGAAAGCTAAATGCAAGAAAGGCAGCGGTCATCAGTTTCTTCCATTTGCTTTCCTCAAATGACAGTGATGGTGTCACCTGCCCCTTGGTCCTCTTCACGCTCCTACAGTTTCTTCATGTCCATCGCTCGCTTTTCAGCACATAAGCCATCTTCTCACTGATAAGCAATCATTAGCAAGGCAAACCCTGGGCACAGAGCTAGCCCATTCAGTCTAAGGCCACCTGCAAACATTTGAGCTTTGCTAATTCTCAGATCTTTCCTCTGCTCTTCTCTTTTTCTTTCCTCTCCCTTTTATAAAAAGCTGCTTGCAAGGAATTGCCCTGCAGCACTGGGATTTCAGCCTGGATATTAGGAAAAAAAATCTCCCCCAAGAGCAGAGGCAGCCCTAGGACAGGTCCTCAGAGTGGTGGTGGCTTATCACCCTTGGGGGTTGCTGAGTGATGGTTAGACAAAGCTGTCTGGCCTTCATCACTGTGGCCAATAGTCTTGCTCCAAGAGGGAGCCTGGACCAGAGACTGTGGAGGGCTCTTCCAGACAATGCTGCCATGGGTCTGCAAAAGAAAATATTCAATATGTACCAAAGGTGGGTTATTCTCCTGCATCAGGACCACATCTGCATTGCACTTGGACACAACAGTCCTTTCTTTTCCTTTGGCTCAGTGTTAGTGCCCTGCGAAGTGGCCCTATTGTCCTGGTTTCAGCTGGGATAGAGTTAACTGTCTTCCTAGTAGCTGGTACAGTGCTATGTTTTGAGTTCAGAGCGAAGAATGTTGATAACACTGATGTTTTCAGTTGTTGCTCAGTAGTGTTTAGACTAATGTCAAGGATTTTTCAGCTTCTCATGCCCAGCCAGTGAGAAAGCTGGAGGGGCACAAGAAGTTGGCACAGGACACAGCCAGGGCACCTGACCCAAACTGGCCAACGGTGTATTCCATACCATGTGACGTCCCATCCAGTACAGAAACGGGGAAGTGGGGGGCAGGGATTCGCCGCTCGGGGGACTGGCTGGGTGTCGGTCGGCGGGTGGTGAGCAATTGCACTGCGTATCATTTGTACATTCCAATCCTTTCATTATTGCTGTTGTCATTTTATTAGTGTTATCATTATCATTATTAGTTTCTTCTTTTCTGTTCTATTAAACCGTTCTTATCTCAACCCACGGGTTTTGCTTCTTCTCCCGATTTTCTCCCCCATCCCACTGGGTGGGGGGGAGTGAGTGAGCGGCTGCGTGGTGTTTAGTTGCTGGCTGGGGTTAAACCACGACACCTATGTTACTTATGCGTACAATGGAAACACAGCGCATATGGAAGAGCTGACCTTGCATTCCTCCTTC
This sequence comes from Harpia harpyja, assembly GCF_026419915.1. Taxonomy (NCBI): domain Eukaryota; kingdom Metazoa; phylum Chordata; class Aves; order Accipitriformes; family Accipitridae; genus Harpia; species Harpia harpyja. The sequence goes on from NC_068941.1 coordinate 39,773,588, forward strand.
AGGCCTGCCACTGCATTTAAAATAGCCTTACTGAAATGTCTGAACTTGCAAGCTTGTTGCTGAGCTTCCTGAGCACCAGAATTTGGGATTTAATAGCTAGGGCTGGGAATGCTTGCATCCTTTCCCATGGCCAGGACTGCCCTGGGTGCCCTGGGTGCTGGTGCCTGTTCTGTTGTTTTGCTGTCTTTGCTGCTACAGCAGTAATTAGGATAAGGTATAATTACAAAGTTTGCCCTGGGACATATGTAAGGCCACTGAGCTGCATTGCAAAGTCCTCTGTGTTTTCTGCTCCTTTTCATTCCGTGACAAATGCCTGACCTCTGGTTTAAAGTGAGAAGCTAGTGGTGATGTAGGTATGAGCTGGCACTGAGTTTCTTGCTCTCTCTGTCATCCTCCAGACCTTGCCACTCATCTGGCCCCTCCAAAGTAACCTGTGGGTACTCAAGATGTCAAATATTCTTGGCAGTTGTAAAGGCAAACACATTATTTAGCTTAGATGCCTGGCAGAGAAACCAAGGCCAAGGAGGAATCTGGAGATGTGTCCTGAAGGCCAGCAGGAGATGGAAGAAAAGGTGCTCCCATCTTTTGGAGACACCCAGGATCATCCAGGCAGCACCAGTGAGACCTTACCTCTTGCTGCCTGGCACAGAGGACTCACCAGACATGTTTTTGGAGGGTGGGCAGGAGGTATCACATACAGATGACTCAGCCTGGCTCTTCTAAGCCTTTCATACCAGTGCCTGCATTTGGAGGATGGAGCAAGGGGCTTGCTCCCAAGGCACACCCCAAATCTGGCAGCAAAGGAGACCCAATTTTTCCAGGAAGTTCACCGCAGACCTTGGAAAATAGTGGCAGTTTACAGTTTGATCCCTGAATAAACTTGTGCATGTCTTTGCTAACTACCACCCATACTCTTCCCTTGGCCCTCTGATTCACCAAGACATACCTTGTTTTTGCATGCCAGCAATGCCTCAGGAGCTGGGCAGTTATCAGAAGACAATGAATCACCTAAAACATCCGCTAACTCATTTTGTAGGACCTCCTATTACTCACAGCACAAATTCCACCTCTCAGCTGCTCTGAAAATTTTCTACCCACAATATATGCAGCCACTCCCAGTCGCATTTTGGCCCATCTCAGTGAGGGACACAGGCCCACATAGTTAGAAGACAAGATCAGCAGCTGTAAACCTCACACAGGGACTAAGGCTTTCCTTTCTATTCAGACAGAGACTGGTACCAGGGGAGGGGAACCTCAATCCATCCCACCCCTACCAGTTTAATGCCAGTGCCAGCAATAGATGTCCAGAGCCTTGAGAGGGATCACAGGTCAGCAGGAGAGCACTTGAAGAGCAACACAAAGGAATTCAAGCCACACCAGCCAGTAAGTCAGCTTCATCAGGGGCTCAACTTAAATGCTTCAATGCAAACACATGTAGCATAGGGAATAAACAAGAGGAGTTAGAGACGTGCACGCACCTGCAGGGCTATGATCTTATTGGCATCATGGAGATGTGGTGGGATGGCTCCTATGACTGGAGTGTTGGAATGTAAGGATACAGGCTCTTTAGGAAGGACAGGCAGGGGAGATGAGGAGAGGGTGTCACCCTCTATGTGAATGACCAGCTGGAGTGTATGGAGCTCTGCCTGGGGATGGATGAGGAGCTGACCAAGAGCCTATGGGACAGGATTAAAGGGAGGGCAGGGACAGGTGACATTATAGTGGGGGTCTGCTACAGGCCACCTGACCAGGAGGACCAAGTAGATGAGGCCCTCTATAGACAGATAGGAGCAGCCTCATGTTCACAAGCCCTGGTCCTCATGGGGGACTTCAGCCACCCCAATATCTGTTGGAGGGACAACATAGCAGGGCATAAGCAATCCAGGAGGTTCCTGGAATGCGTTGATGGTAACTTCCTTCTCCATGTGATAGATGAGCCAACGAGGAGAGGTGCTATGCTGGACCTTGTTCTCACCAGCAAGGAGAGGCTGGTGGGGAATGTGAAGCTCAAGGGCAGCCTTGGCTGCAGTGACCATGAAATGGTGGTGTTAAGATCCTTAGGGAAGCAAGGAGGGCACAGAGCAAGCTCACTACCCTGGACTTTGGCCTCTTTAGGGATCTGCTTGGTAGTGTACCATGGGATACAGCCCTGGAGGGAAGAGGGGCCCAAGAAAGCTGGTTAATATTCAAGAATCATTTCCTCCAAGCTCAGGAGCAATGCATCCCAACAAGGAGGAAGTCAGGCAAAAATGCCAGGAGGCCTGCATGGATGAACAAGGAGCTCCTGGACAAACTCAAATACAAAAAAATGAAGCCTACAGAGGGTGGAAGCAAAGATAGGTAGCCTGGGAGGAATACAGAGAAATTGTCTGAGCAGCCAGCAATCAGGTTAGGAAAGCTAAAGTCCTGATAGAATTAAATGTGGCCAGGGACATCAAGGGCAACAAGAAAAGCTTCTATAGGTACATCGGTGATAAAAGGAAGACTAGGGGAAATGTAGGCCCTCTCTGGGAGGAGAGGGGAGACCTAGTTACCTGAGACATGGAGGAGGCTGAGGTACTCAATAATTCTTTTGCCTCAGTCTTCACCAGCAAGTGCTCCAGCCACACTGCCCAACTCACAGAAGGCAAAGGCAGGGACTGGGAGAATGAAGAACTGCCCAGTGTAGGAGAAGATCAGGTTTGAGACCATCTAAGGAACCTGAAGGTGCACAAGTCCATGGGACCTGATGAGATGCATCCACGGGTCCTGAAGGAACTGGCAGATGAAGTGGCTAAGCCACTATCCATCATATTTAAGAAGTTGTGGAAATCCAGTGAAGTTCCCACTGACTGGAAAAGGGGAAACATACCCCCCTTTTTAAAAAGGGAAAAAAGGAAGACCCAGAGAACTACAGGCCAGTCAGTCTCACCTCTGTGCCTGGCAGGATCATGGACCAAATCCTCCTGGAAACTATGCTAAGGCACATGGAAATTAGGGAGGTCATTGGTGACAGCCAACATGGCTTCACTAAGGGCAAATTATGCCTGACAAATCTGGTGGCCTTCTACGATGGGGTTACAGCATTGGTGGATAAGGGAAGAGCAACCAACATCATCTACCTGGACTTGTGCAAAGTGTTTGACACTGTTCCACACTCCTGTCTAAATTGGAGAGACATGGATTTGACAGATGGACCACTCGGTGGATAAGGAATTGGCTGCATGGTCACACTCAAAGAGTTGCGGTCAACGGCTCAATGTCCAAGTGGAGACCAGTGATGAGTGGTGTTCCTCAGGTGTCAGTATTGGGACCAGTGCTGTTTAACATCTTTGTCAGCAACATGGACAGTGGGATCAAGTGCACCGCAGCAAGTTTGCCAATGACACCAAGCTGTGTGGTGCGGTCAACACGCTGGAGGGAAGGGATGCCATCCAGAGGGACCTTGACGGGCTCGAGAGGTGGGCCCATGCAAACCTCATGAAGTTCAACAAGGACAAGTGCAAGGTCCTGCACATGGGTCAGGGCAGTCCCAAGCCCAAATACAGGCTGTGTGGAGAATGGATTGAGAGCAGCCCTGAGGAGAAGGACTTGGGGGTGTTGGTTGACAAGAAGTTCAGCACGACCCGGCAACGTGTGCTCGCAGGCCAGAAAGCCAACCGTATCCTGGGCTGCATGAAAAGAAGCATGACCAGCAGGTCAAGGGAGGTGATTCTGCCCCTCTACTCCACTCTCGTGAGACCCCACCTGGAGTACTGCGTTCAGCTCTGGGGCCCCCAACATAAGAAGGACATGGACCTGTTGGAGCAAGTCCAGAGGAGGGCCACGAAGATGATCAGAGGAATGGAACACCCCTCCTATGAAGACAGGCTTGTCTTGGCAGGGCTGACCTTTCAGAGAGATGTTCAACTTGATGTCAGCTGCAGCTGCAAAGCCAAACAGGATCAAGTTCTTATCCTGCTTTTTTTTCTACCTTGGCTGGAGGTGCTCCTAGACTGCTCCATAAATCATTGCCCAGTGGTAAAATACCAAGGGGGACTGGGTTTGTCTGATGCTGCTCTTGAGAGGTCAAATCTTATCTTACAAAAACAGCCCCTGGGAAAGGTGATAGCACAGAAACATACTGTATATCTTCCCAGAAGATGGTTCTCCATGGTTTTTTCTGCACTGTTCCAAGAGCCAGTTTGTACTGGTGCCAAGGTACTATGCCTGTTGCACATTACAGCCTGGCACAGTACCTTGGCATTTCAGCATTCCTGGCAGTGATCAGACTGGTGTCTCCTGTCCCTGCCCTGTTTTGGTGCCGGTGGAACTCTGACCATGCTCTGCATGAGCCTTCTCCATAGGTGATACCCACCCTGGGACAGATGGTATTGCACTCTGCTTGTAAACCAGTTTTCTCATCAGCATTATTCTGACATGCAGTGCCTTGTCTCATCCCTGCATGCTGTTTGTTGTCAGCTGCTACTTTGTTTAGGCTGTGAATATGTTCCACAGGGGAGCACCAGCAGCCTCGTGCAGTGCCTAGGAGGAAGAAAGAGGAGACAACTGAGGGACAGTACAAGAAAGGTTGATAAATCCATGAATGCTGAAGAGGGAATGAGTGTGCACTGCCTTTCCAACACAAGAACTAGGATCTAGAAAGTGTTGAATAAAGCTAGCAAGTGACAGGTTCAACATAAGCAATAAGAGATGGTACTTCCCCCAGCCCAGCACAGAGCTGCAGAATTACTTGCTGCAGGATGTTGCAGAGGGGCTCTTGCAATTTCTAGGGCCTCCAGGGGAAACTGGAGTTATTCATGGAAGAGTCTGGGAATGCTAAATCCAAAGACACTAACTTTGGCCTAAGAAGCCCTGCAAGCTTGCTGGAGACCAGGAGACCTTCAGATGCCTGTACTTTTTGGCCACTGCTGGAGACATGATTATGGCCTTCATGGACCTTGGGTGTTCTTACATAGGAACGTTATTGTAGGCCCCGGAAGAGGCACAACACTATTATCAAGCGGTTGCACTCCGAGAAATAGGAAGATTTGGTAATTTGGGGTGTGTAGCATAAACCCTTAGGAGTCCTGTGTGGGTTTCAAGCGGGGGATCTGGTCAGCATGGCTGTACCTTCTTGTATCTTCATGTCTCTTTGGACTGTATCCTTATCCATCACACGCTCCATGCCAGAAAGCTTGTAAGGTGTTAGAGACCTCAGGTCCCACATGGCTTTTTGGAGGTGCATCCTCCAGCCAGCCTGGACTACAACATTCAACCAGTTCGTTCTGTCACCTCATTAGGAGTACTGTCTCCCCACTTAGTGGCTGTCCAGCATCATCAACTGGCTCAGCACAACTGATTCCAATGGCATAAGTGTGCCCTCCTGTGAAGGGTTAGAGTTTCACAGAATCACAGAATGGTTGAGGTTGGAAAGGACCTCTGGAGGTCATCTAGTCCAATTCTCCCAGTCAAGCACGGCCACCTAGAGCAGGCTGCCCAGGACCATGTCCATCAGCTTTGGAATACCTCCAAAGATGGAGATTCCACAGCCTCTCTGGGCAACCTGTGCCAGTGCTCTGTCACCCTTGCAGCAAAGCTGCCTTCCAGACAGTTGGCCCCCATCATGGATCAGAGTTTCTCCAAGGATGGAGACTGTGCAACTTCCCTGGACAACCTGTGCCAGTGCTCAGTCAATCTCGCATTAAAAAAGTGTTTCCTGATGTTCAGACAGAACCTCCTGTGTTTCAGTTTGTGCCCATTGTCTCTGGTCCTAACACTGGGCACCACTGAAAAGATCCTGGCTCCACCTTCTTTACACTCTCCCTTCAGGTATTTGTATACATGAATAAGATCCCCCCCGAGTCTTTCATTCTCTAGGCTGAACAATCCCAGCTCTTGCAGCCTTTCCTCATAGCAGAGGGGTTTCCAGTCCCTTCATCATCTTCATGGCCCTTTGCGGGACTCTCTCCAGTATGTCCATGTCTTTCTTGTACTGGGGAGCCCAGAACTGGACACAATACTCCAGTTGTGGCCTCACCAGTGCTGAGCAGAGGGAAGGATCACCTCCCCACACCTGCTGGCAGCACTCCTCCTAATGCAGCCCAGGATACCATTAACCTTTTGTGTGAGGGCACACTGCTGGCTTGTGTTCAACTTGGTGTCCACCAGGTCCCCGAGGTCCTTTTCTGCCAAGCTGCTTTCCATCTGGGTGGCCCACAGCATGTACTGGTGCCTAGGGCTGTTTCTCCCCAGGTGCATGACTTTCCGCTTCTCTTTATTGAACTTCATGAAGTCATTGCACTTCATTTGCTGTCAGCCCACTTCCCTAGCCTGTCCAGGTCCTTCTGGATGGCAGCACAACTCTCTGGCATATCAGCCAGTCCTCCCAGTTTTGTGTCATCAGCAAACTTGCTGAAGGCACAGTCTGCCCCATCATCCATATCATTAATGAAGATATTGAACAGGATCAGACCCAATCTTGACCACCGGGGTACACCACTAGTGACTGGCCTCCAACTAGACTTCCTGCCGCTAATCGCCACCCTCCGGGCCTGGCCATTAGGCCAGCTTTCAATCCACCTCACTCTCTGGAGTTAGGAAAGCTAAAGCCCAACTGGAATTGAATCTGGACAGGGATGCTCAGACAATGTTTCTGTATTCCCCCCAGGTTACCTACCCTTGCTTCCACCCTCTGTATGCTTCCTTTCTGTGTCTGAGTTTGGCCAGGAGCTCTTTGTTCATCCACACAGGCCTCCTGGCATTTTTGCCTAGGTACATATTTGTTGGGATGGAGCTTGGAGGAGGTGATCCTTGAATATTAACCGGCTGGTTTTGCTTGCCCTCCCCCTCCTCTGTGCTCTGCTTCCCTTCAGGGCCTTATCCCATGGGACTCTTGCAAGCAGATCTTGGAAGAGGCCAAAGTCTGCTCTCCTGAAGTCCTGGGTTGTGAGCTTGCTTCTCACCCTCCTCCTTCGCCTCAGGATCCTGAATTCCACTATCTCATGGTCACCGAAGCAAAGGCTGCTTTCACATCTGCAACAAGCACCTCCTTGTTGATGAGTATGAGGTCCAGCAGAGTACCTCTCCTTGTTGGCTCCTCTGTCACTTGGAAGAGCAATTTATGATCAATGCACTCCGCAAACCTCCTGGATTGCTTATGTCCTGCTGTGTTGTTCCTCCAGTAAATATCAGGGTGGTTGAAGTCCCCCATGAGGACACCAGGGCCTGTGAACACGAGGCTGCTTCTTTCTGTAGAGGCCCTCATCCACTTATTCTTCCTGGTCAGGTGGCCTATAGCGGACACCCACTATAATAACACCACCTGTACCTGTTCTCCCTTTAGTCCTAGTCCATAAGCTCTCAGCTGGTTCCTTATCTGTCCCCAGACAGACCTCCACGCACTCCAGCTGCTGTCTCACATGAAGGGCAACTGCCCCCCTTCATCTTCCCATCCTGTCCTTCCTGAAGAGCCTGTATCCCTTCCTTGCAACACTCCAGTAATGGGAACCATCCCACCACAAGATCGCAGCCCTGCAACTGCACACAGAACTCTAGTTCCTCGTGTTTATTCCCTGTACTGCATGCATTAGTGTACAGACATGTTAGAGAGACTCCCCAGCATGTTTAGTTCCTGGAAAGGGTTTGGGGGATTTCTCCACAATGGTGGCTTGTAAGCAATTCCTTGCTTACATGCAAGTGCTGATGGTGCCCCTGCATAAGCCCCATTTTGTTGATTTTGTGATCCCTTCCTGTCACACCACCCTTTGCTCAGCCATCCTACCTGTCTTGTCACTCCCTCACAGGACTGCTGGCTCCTTTCTCTTTCCCTTGTCATTCCTAGTTCAGAAGGTGGCTTTGAAATATAAGGGGTGTGATCATACAGAAACTCTGACGTTTCCTCGCAGACATGCCTATGCTCCTGGGTGTGTCAGCCGACACTAAGTGTGCCCATTAGCTAATTGAGTATTGCTGTTTTCTTAAATTGCGTAGATGTAATTGGCATTCAGTTGTCTCCATTTTCCTGTGAGGTACTGCTGACTGCAACCTTTTAGGAGCAACAGACCTCCAGCAAACAGATAGGTCAATGTCTTGCATCTTCCTGCAACTGAGAGAGCACAAACTGCGTGTAAGAAGCTTCATCCTCAGCCCGCGCACCTTGCGGGTATGTTTCTAGGGGTGGCACAGTCCTGCTGGAGGCTGAGTGGCTGATGACTGCATTTAAACAGCCCTGCTGCAGGTGAGATGGTGCTTCTGTTCCCTCTCTGGGCTAAGTCCAGTAAAAGGTTGATATGCGTGCCTTTTTCACTTCCCAGTTGACATGGAGAGTTCTCATTTCAAAAATGTCCTAGGAGGCATGTCTGCTGAATCTCTTGCAAATACAGCTCAGCTCTGAAATCCACTGACTTTCCCCCAAATAAGCCCCCCTTTGGGATTTCTCAGGCTACGTGCAGCCTAGAGTGGGGTGTTCTCTGCACTTGTTGCTCCCTGACAGCCAGGCCAAGTTCTTCAGCTGCTCTCCTGTAAGTAAGTGCAGATGCTCAGGATGTGTCAGCACAGATGCTAGTTCTGCTAAGTGGATAAGTTTCTGCAGGGAAACCTGGTCATGAATGTAGCCCTGGGAAGGGGAATGGTCTCTTTTGGAGTGAGAAGTGACCCTGAGGTTGATACCACGTTGATCCCTCTCCATAGGTAGCTTCAGACTCGAAATGACCTCCAAAAATTGCACCACCTTTATGTAAACCTAGGGCTCAGGTGGTTGTGTTCCCTTCAGCTCTGTGCAGGTCTGTGCACTTTGGGGTCCTCTCAGGCTTGTCTCTGCAGGGCAGTAGAGGTCAGCTGCCCTGAACTCCCCCAGGCATCACCCCTGCGGTCATTGGGGCTGCCTTGCCTTCATGTCGAAAGAGTCCTTTCTTCCAAAGCGTGAGGGCTGCTGTCCTTGTCTTCCACAGCCTCCCTGCCCATCTCCTTCCCAGCCCGTGTGAGCCTGTGTGCCTACAGCTGTGCTGCCCAGACCTTGGGTTTGGCTCTTGCCCTTTTCTCCCCCTTGCTTGAGTCAGACCACGCTGTCCTGGGGCCCGGTCTTGGGCCTTGTTCCCTACCAGCCCTGTGTGCTGGCGCTGCCCATGGAGGGGCATGGAGAGGGAGTCTTGTCGTGATCTGCTTTTAAATTTTCAAGAAAGGCATTCCTGCCTTTCTGAGTCCTCTTTGCAGTGGCCCAGGAGGCAAATTACTTTGGTGCATTGCACAATTTGCAGAGAAAAGCCAAATGCTGCAGTACCCCCAGGGATTTTACCAACTCAAACATACTCTACCCTCTTCTCAGTGGCTTCACCCTCTCTTTCTTGATCACGCAGGATTGCAGCCTGCACTTTCCCAACATCCTTCCAGCAGCCTTGGGCTGACGTGCTACTGGGGCCAATTTGGCAGGTAAATGGGAACAGATGGTCTGAGAAGGAGCTGTGAGAGCTGCTCAGTACGGACATAGATCCCTGCTACTTGGGACAAGGTGCTTTAGGTGGTGTTCTGCCCGTAGTTTGGGAGCAGAGACAATACAAGATCACCAGGACCTGCCAGCTGCCCTGTGGCAGGTCACCTGGAAATGCAGAGCTCAGCTTCTTGCTTTGGAGGTCGATGTTCCCAAGCTGAGTTCAAAGGTCTCCAGGGCCAGAGCATTTGCCTGCATGAGGGCAGCGCTGTGCTGCTCGCAGGTCTGGAGAGGCCCAGGGAGCCAAAGAACAGTGTGTGACACTGAAAAGCAGCAAAGTTTAAGGATATTTGCTGGCTGAGCTCATGGAGGCTTCCAAAGCCTCTCTTGGGAAGCACCCTCCTCTGCCTGTGCTGTGTCCTTCTGTACACACATCTCCTAGCCCCACTTTCTGGGGCACTGGTTTTGTTTCCCTTTTGTTTACTGGCTGTAGAGGAGTCCTTGGGTGCTATCAGCATCTCTTCCTGTTTGGGCTAACCCAAGTGTTTTGCCTTGTTTTCATACTTTTCCTATCAACACATGTACCCTGGGGCATGGAGAACTCCCCCCTGCTTTCCAGCCCTTGCAGTCACGGCTGGGGGCAGCTCATAGGTCCCAGGGCTTTTAGCATGCAATACAACCAGTGGTCGGGGAAATTTCTTCCCCACGGGAATCTGTGGAGATGGGGACCAGGTCACAGCACTCAGTAGGTATCCTATAGGTACACGCACCTCTGGTCCTCTGAGGCTCTCCCATGTGGTCCAGCTGGACCAACCCCCAGCAGGGAGGCATGGCAAGAGCTGGCATGTTCCTCTGCTGGTGCTCATCCTTTGAGGGAACTGTGTTTGGAGGCTTCCTGCCTTCTCTGAGTCATGTCAAAATCAGTCCCAAATATTCTCTTTGAAGCTCTTCACGCAGCGCTGAAGCGATCTTGCCTTCAAAGCAGTTGCTGGAGACAGACAGGCTGCTTAAAAGACAGTTGAGCACTCTCACATCATGTTCGGGCTGTATTAAAATTTTACCGTGCTGTTTTGCACCTCAGATGAATCAGTTGCTCCTGAAAAGCATCAGGGGCTGGGGGGGGATGTGTGCGAGGAAGGGGCTTTTGAAAGGGATTATTAATGCAGAGATGTTTTGGTGTCTGAGAGAGGTCCTGAAAGGCAGCTCTGTGCTTTTTTTCTCTACACTCATTAACAGTGAAGCATGTAGCTGTTGAAGAGCCGAGCAGAGCGAGGGGAGGACATGGCTGCTGCTCAGGCGGGGATGAGCCAGGGAGAGGATCTGGGAACAGAGGGAGGTGGGTGCTGACTGTCTCCCTGGGGAGAGGATGTGGGAACAGAGGGAGGTGGGTGCTGGCTGTCTCCCTGAGAGGCAGTTTCAGGTTACAAGTTCAATGCCTGCCTCCCTTTGGGAGGTTGCAATATGGCAAGTTGTTTCTTGATGCACAAACAATTAAAAAGAGGGTGTGGGGTGGGGGGGAGATGGAGAAAGCAAACACCTCCTCTGGGATCTGGCTGCCTCTGCAGCTGCTCACCTAAGGCACCTCTTGCGGAGAGAGTTTCACACAGGAAAAATTGTGCTGGGGGCATCATGTTACTTGCAGGATGGAGTTTGGAAGCGTGAGATCTGCCTTCAGCCTCTGGGTATAAAGGGTGTTCCTCCCTCTTTTGTCCGGGCATAGAGTGGGTCTCTTGGGTCATATCAGGGGTTACAGTTGTCCTTTTGCTGGTCCCCAGGGTTGCCCTGCAAAACTGGAGAGAGGGCTGTGAGGCGAGGCAACGGTGCCTTTCTTCCCCTCCTAGCAGCATCCTTGGACATGGGGAGCACCTTTCCTGCGGTGTCCACCTGCACCAGGGGAAAGGCCAGTTCCCTGAGGTCTCCATTTTCTCCAGGTTTGTCACTGTCCTGTGAGTTCTGCAGACTCCTGTTGGGTCCCTCAGCCTTGTTTTCTGGAGAAGGAGTAATTTCTGGTCCCCCAGGCAAGGAAGTGCATGACTGCCTTTCTTTTGCTTGAAAGTTCCCTGCCTTCCTGCATCACCCTAGCCTTGTTGCAAATAGGCCACCCGAAGCCACTTGCCCTCCTGCAGGCTCTCCTGGACCAGGTGGAGAGCCCAGGAGAGGAGGCAGACATTGGTGGGCAGGGTGGGAAGCCTCCTCCTGCCAGCTCTCTGGAGGCTGAGGTGCCAGCAAGGACTGAGCAGCTGGGCTGGCGCACATTCCCGTCCCAGCCCCGGGAACTTTCGGCACATAGGGCTGATGGCACTCGACGCCTGCGTGTGCCAGGTGCTGGTGCAGAGGCTGCCTTCGCTGGCCAGATCCAGCACACAGCAGCTGGATGAGGCATGGGAGAAACCCTGGCGTTGCTTCTGACAGTGGAGGATGCTTTTGTATTTCTGCTCACTACTTATTCTCTCCAGAGCCAGTTAGCAGGGGGGGGCAACCTCCATTTTTTTTTTGTCATGCTAATTTTCCTTTCTTCTTTGTCTGCCTCAGTGAGCCAAGCACCAAACCAAAGGCCCTATATATCCTCTGGGAGAAAAATGCCCCCCAGACCAAGCCCTTATTTCTTTCTACTGAAGCTGAAATGTGCCATTTCCCTTATCTAAAAGGAGGGGAAGGTGCACACAGGCCCTGTCTGCCCTGTTACCACTCCCTCTGTCCCGGTTGCTTTGCCACTGCCATGCCCCTCAGCTTGTATTGATGCCTGTCACTCTGCTGACAGCATGAGACAAACACCAGTTTGCCTTGGCCAGAAAACTTGCCTTGCAAAGAAAAAAAGCCAGCTCAGGGCTTTTCACTTGGAGAGAAAGAGAGTGAGAAGAATAGACTTGAAAGCAAATTCCCGTGTTTTTTTGCTTTGGGTGAGAGCTTTTCCCACGCTCCATTGGAAGGAGTGCAAGGAGCAAATGTTTCCCAGCGCCTGTAAACACCAAACACCGCTGAGGAGCAAGGAAAAAAGCCACTCTTATTGGAGAGAGGCAAAAATCAGCTGCGTGCTCTCCCGTGGTGCCTCGTGTCTGTGTGTCTGCTCTTTGTGTGGTGATGGCTTTTCCAGACCTAGCTATGTCTTCTGGGTGCAGCAGGAGCGTCAGACCCTGGGGTACTCTGACATGAGACCAGGTGGTGTTTGCTGCCCTCCGCAAAGTTGTTCCACAGCGCTGGAGGCTACTGCTTCCTCTGTGAGAGTCCCAGCAACTGGACTGGGAAGAGGCTGGTGGGTTTATTTCCCAAGCTGACACCTTGGAAGGTGCTTGACATTTATTTGCATTCACCTGGCACTGCTCAAGGACAATTAGCTCGCTCTGCAAGACTTTTGGTTCCCCATCCAAGGCAGGCTGGGAAAGCAAGTCTGGTTTGCTGCATCTCCCATGCCAGTTGCTTTGACTGGCCCAAGCCCCATCCCTCACCACTCTTCCCTGGTCTGATTCCTGACTCCTGTCTTCAGAGAACTAAAAAATCAATGAACATCTTGCCTTTTGGCAGTCCTCAGCCCTGGCTTCAGGAGCAACCTTTTCCAAAGTGCCAAGTGCCTTGGGCACCCCCCAACCTTTCCAAGTCCATCTGCTTTCCACAGAGAGCTGGCATTTAGCAGCCAGCCTCAGACAGGGCTATGCGAAACCCATCCATGCGTGGGAGAGCTTGCCCATGCAACTCGCACCCTGGGAACCGGTTCACCAGCTCTGCAAGCGGAGGCCTGTCTCCAGTGAGGGAGTCTCTGTGTCTCAGCACATGAGGGGCTATGTGTCTTTAAAATGCCCTAAAAAGACAGATGAGAGATTTGAGGGGAGCTTTTGGAAATGAGGAACCAGCTGAGGCTGGGGATGCTCATCAGGCATCCATGTGGGTTTGGTTTAGCTTTTCAAGGAGGCTGGTGTGGGGGGAAGTTTGGAAGCCGGTGCCCATTAAGTTGTTCAGAGATGTGGGCCCTGCTTCATCCTGAGGTGGCCAGGAGTGTTTGGAAGTCTGTACTGAAGGATGCCCCAGCAGCCCAGTGAGCCCACTGTTTTTCCCAGCTGGCCAAGCAAAGAGCATTCGTGATAACAAAAGCTCTGCCCAGGGGTCCCAGTTTTAAACAAAGCACTGGTGTCCCATTGCTGGTGCATCTTAGCATCTTCCCATCAATGAGAAACCATCTCCTTCATCCCCCCTCCCCTTGCCTTTGGTCTTGCTCATAGAAAGCCGTGCTGACAAGCACTGTAGCCTGCATTCGCCTGTATCTGCTCCTGCGATCTCCCTTTGTTTGGCTGCCAGCTTTCTGCACCTGCGTGCATGCCTGCTTTCCCTCCCCGCTGCGGTTAGTCCTCCCCTCTCCCAGCCCGTGGGCAGGAAAGCGGGTTTTAGCTGGGTCCAGGGAGTAAGGCAGTGTTTGGCAATGGCAAACGTTCCCACTCCAACGGCAGCCGTGGGTGGGAGGGGGGGACACAGGCAGCTTGGTTATTTATGGATGAAGTACAAGTTGCCCTGTGATTAACCCTCTGGAGTGGTCCTGCCCACATCTGTCCCAACGGGAGCTGGAATCTCCATGCTTCCTTTGCTAATTGAGCCTGGATTGTATTAGCTAATACCATCTCCAAATCCCCCAGCTGTTCAAAGCTTAATAAGAGCAACCACACATGCTGGCTGGGAGGCTATGCTTGTGTCCTGTTGGGACAGGGATTACAGAAACAAAGTGTATGGGGGCTTGGGGGTGGGGTTTTTCTGCCTGGGTTTTTTTTTGGGGGGGGGGGAAGTATTTTTTTGGCAATCTTAGCCAGCTGCCATCATCGCTATCTCCCCATCCACATAGAATATGCGTCATCAAAAAAACCCACTGTCATCAAGTGATGACAGGTGAAGTAAAGCCAGGGATACATGGAGTTAATATTGGTTCGATACCGTGTGCTCTGTGGTCCTCCCTCTGCCATGGTGCCCACCCCCAGGCTTGTTCCTTTTCTTGCCTGCTCACTGGGACAGGCTGGTTCAGAGCCAATGGTCTGCCCTGCCCTCTCCCAGGGTGGGGGATGCTCCAGATTGCCATCAGGCTCCATGTCAGTACCACCAAGGCTCTTGGAGTGATGGCAAGAAGCAGGTGAGGGCCTTGGGCAGCATAGGCTGCAAGTATTCACCAGCTACACGGAGAAAGAAAACAAACTGGACGGACATGCTCAAGGGCATTCCCTGTCTAGGAGGCACCACAGCAGCCAGACCACCAGCCCGGAGGAGCCTCTCCTCTCCAGAGCCCCTGCCTGAATGGCAGGAGGAGATGCTCTGCCAGTTTTGCTCTTTAAGGAGAGGCAGGGACTGAATCATTAAATTCTTATCTGTGTCATGCTTGTTTGCTTGAGCTTTTGTAGCCTTTTCTCCCACCCAAACTACCTCAAGCGGGAAAGGGGGCCGGAGCAGCTGTGGGAGCCCCTGGCCATGGTGTACAAAGCCCACTTGTTATCGGCACTGTCATATGCCTCTCTGCCCCCTCCCCCTTCCCAGCCCCACGACAACCGCTACATCCCGAAAGCACAAGCTGAGCATCCATCAAAAGGGCTATTATCCCGTGATTTCTTAACAGCCACTGTTGCTCTTGGGTATGGAGAACCGAGCTCCCCCTTTGACACAGTCCGCGGAGCAAAGGAATAGCGGTGCCTGTCGCTGGTTGGCATACTGATTTGCAGCCCATCGCAGTGGCCAGGGTGGGACGGGGGGCTGCTGCCTGCACATGGGGTTGTGTTAGCGATTTAGGGCTTCATTCTGTTCCTACAAGGTCGATGGGTCCTACAGAGATCACACTTTGGGCCTCCAGATGTTAGCAGTGGGGGTAACTCCCATGGAGGGTGGTTAAGAGACCACATGAGGGTTTCATTCTTTATGGCTGATGCTTTTAATCTGCTCTTCCCAGGAAAGGGGCTGGATTTTGAGGATTTTTTGGAGCTGGGTCTCACAATGTTGTTTTGAACAAAAGGGACACCTATTTCCCCAGGTATATTCTCTTCCTACAGCAAGATGGGGCGTCAGGGTGGCGACAATGTCCCCAAGAGCCAGGAGAAGTCCCAGGGGCGGGGGCAGGGGCTGCGGAGGGCAGCCAGCACATCCGCTCCGGCAGGAAAGGGAGGGCTGGGGGAGAAAAGGGGCACGGCAAACAAAGCCACCAACCTACTTTTCCAGTAGGAAAAGGGTCTGCAGTGCAGGAGAGGCACTTTCCAGGGACATGCGCATTGACCAAAGCAGCTCGTTGAGTGGCAGCAGGTATTAACCTCCCAAGAGCCTGCTGAAGGATGGCCCTTTGCTCTTTTGCCAGGCAGGCAGTAGGTGCTGGCACTGGTTGCCCCTGGCTCCATCACAGGTGCATTTATTCTTCCTATGTATGAGCAGGCAAACCGGTTGCAGCACAGACGATGCCACCCCACTTCCACCCGAAAGATCTACCAGCTGTGACACCATGGACAAAGCTGGAGTCCTGGCAGTGACAGGAAGACTCCCCAGCACGTTGGGGACCACAGCCAGAAGAGATCTGTGCACCCCAGGTGGCAACTAAGATTTGCTCAGTCACACAGTGTGGACCATAACTGATAAAAGGTGTCACATTTTTTCCTGTTGTTTTTTTTGAGTCCCCTGGAGTAAAAGGCACTGTTGGCACCAGCAGCCTTGGGAACTGGACAGCTTTACTGGCCGTGAGCGATGCTGAACCCAGCTCCAGAGAGCTTTGCTTTTTTTTGTCTGCCTACAGAGAAACTCCCTGTTGGTTTATGTTTGTCTTCCTGTTCTTGGGGGGGGTTTCTTACAGCTGACACGATGAAAACAAGACTCGGTGATGGTCTCGCTTCTGCCAGCAAGGGATGGTGCTTGAAGCTCTGGTGGGCCTGAAATTTCCCTTTGTGCCGTCAGGGTTGCTCCGAGCCATGTGCCTTGCTGCTGAGTCAGCATTCTGGAAAACAATACATTGGAAGATATATGGCTGGCCAAGCCATGTGGTCGTGTCTTAGCGGGCTTTGTGTGCTGCTTTCCACTTGAGAGGGCTTCTTTATCACAAGTTTTCTTGGCCACTGAGAAAATACCTAAAATGAACAATGATGAATACTGTACTGGAGAAGCTACGGGACTTTACAGCCATGCAAAAAGCCATCATGTTTGGTCTCAGACCTTACAGAACAATCATTTTATGAAAATTTGAGGTTTTTCAATTTTCCACTGAAATCTTTGGACATAAAGAGGATGACTTTATTAGAAAAAATGAATTTTCATTATCCCATAATCCCAAGGCTTCTGGCATGGGAAAGGCGTTTCTACCTGGGGTGAATATCTCAGGACAGTTTGCTCAGCAGGTCCAGTGCTGTTCCAGTGTGAACCTAGGAAGAATTTTAAATCTGGTTTTCCGTCCCTAAGGTGTCCCTGACTCTTCACTGAGCAGGCATGGCGAGAAAATTATAGCACCTCCATTATTAGAAAGTGGAGGCTCTTTTTAAACTTCCAGGTATGAAACTCTGATGCTTGAATTTGGGGAAGTTTACCATCCTCCCAAATTAGCCAGCCATAGAGACCTCAGCTACAGCCTCAGTTGGGCTGGTTAGGGCTAGGTTCTTTCATCCAAATCTTTCAAAATAGGGAAAATGTGGGAAATCTGGGCCACTCATTTTCCGAGCTCATTTTCCCCTCTCACAGATGAGCCATGGCTCTGTGCTGGAAGAGGGGTTTCTGTCATGATGAAGGCATTTCTGAGAGCTAATTTACTTGTTCAACTGGGCACGCTGGCACTGGGATCCTGCATGCAAAAAGACGCAGCAAATTGATTGCGAGTGGCTTGCTTGAAAGAAGCGGGAGGTGTGGTAAGCGGATGTCTTCATGGCAATCTGGCAGATTAAGTGGAGGAGTTCCTATGTTTTCCTGTGTTTTTGCTTACTGTGGGGTCTCTGGACTATTTTAATAACTGATCAAAAAAGAAGGGAGAGCATGAGCAGACAGCTGTAACTGCAGAAGACCAGCCAGCCAGGATGTTTGCAAGCATAAAGGTTTGCAAGTTGCAGTACTGCCAAAATTCCCTGAAGAAGAATTTACTGGGATGATTGGTTCCCGAGAGGTAATTTTTTTCTATGATAAGTGCTGTGCATATCTCCAGCTTCTGTTTTTCTATTCAGGGCTTGGATTTCCCATTATGCAAGCCTACTTGCCTTTTTAATCCACTATTTTCTCCTGAAACATATGAGACTAAGAATGCTTTGTTGCACTAAAGGAAAGGTGGCTTAAGCAAAGAACTGCGCTAAGGCCCTGACCAGGGCAGGGGGAAACCTGGGGGGGGAGGGGTCCTGGTTTTGGAGAATTTAGATGCTCCAAACGAGACACCACAGAGCAAGGGCTGGGGTGAGGGAAGACCATTCCTTTTCCAGCCTGCCCTAAAGTACAGCTCAGGTGCTACAGGGAGCAAAACCTCATGCCGCTCCCTTTTAATGACCCCCAGCCTCCCAGGCCAACAGAGATTCGGGATTTTCCTGAGGTGCTGTCTGCATTTTTTGCACGGTGGGATCAAATCCTGCTTTTGGTCGCTGCAAACTTCTCTTCCTTCCACAGCATCCCCTCGGGCTGAACTTCACCATGTCCTTGTCTGGCAAGCTCGGCGAGGATGAGTGAGCTTTCTGGCTCCCAGTATCTTCCAGCTGGGTCCAGGACCATCCTCAAACCTGGTGTCGGGGTGCAGGGGTGTGGGTGCTCTGGCCGTGTCCCTGCAAGGGGTGGGGGTGATGTAGGACCCTACGGGGTCTGTGCGGGGCTGCTGGGGTGCGTGGGTGCCTGCATCCCCCCGAGGGGGTTGGTACCCGCAGGGGGATGTCCCTGAGAGGGTGCGTGTCTGCGTGAGCGCTGCCGGGGGGGGGTGGGGGGTGTCGTCGCCGCGGGTTGCGTGTGGCCCTGCAGCGAGTGGGTGTGCTTTGTGCAAGGGGGGGAGACACGCGTGTGCGGGGGGAGCGGGGGGGAGCCGCCCAGCCCCCGCCCGGGCTGCTGCCCACGCCGTGCCCCGAGGGGGCGGGCCGGGAGGCGGGGTGGGGCGGGGCGGGGCGGCCCCTGCCCCCCGGCCCACGCGGGGCCCCGCTCGCCACTCGCCCGGTGGCGGCGGCGGCGGCCGTGGCCGGGCGCAGCGCAGCGCGGAGCGGAGCGGAGCCGAGCCGAGCCGAGCCCAGCCCCGCCGCGGCGGCGGCGGGAGGCTGGTGAGCGGGGAGCGGGGCCGGGGGCGGGCGCTGCGCCTCCGCCTCCCGGGACAAAGCCGGGCTGGGAGGGACCCCGCCGCCGCTCGGGGCCGTGCCGTGCCGTGCCGTGCCGTGCCGTGCCGTGCCGGTGCCCACCGAGCACGCGGGCGGAGGGCGGGAGGGAGTGGCCGGGGGGGGGCGGTGCGTGCAGCCGGCCCGGGGCGCGCCCCAGTCCCGACCGGCACCGCCGCCCGCGCCGGGAGCCCCGGCGGGCCCTGCCCGGTAAACTTTTCCCGGTCCCGGTGGGCGCCCGGCGCCCGGAGGGGGGCCGTCCGGCAGCCAGAGCCGCTTGGGTTGGGGGTTTCCTCTTGCGCCGGAGCATCCTGGTGCAGCATCCTAGCATCTCTAGCCTAGGTAACAGGTAGCTTTTATACCGGGTCCTCGCCGGTGCCCCGGGAGGCGCGGGGGCTCCGGGGGTGCCTCAGACCCAGCTCCTGGCTTTCGGCTTGCCCGGGGCGGGGGCCGAGCCCGGCCGGTTTCCCCGCGCGGCGCCGCGTGGGTTGGTGCGGGGTCGGTCCCGGCCGCCCCGCCGGGGTGCGGACACGGGGCCGCCTGTCCCGGGCTCTGGGCAGCGAGAAACAACGGCTGCTTTGGCTGCAGAAAGGGAAATCCCGATCTTTAAAAGGCAGTTGGCAGCACCGGTTATTAAACCAGAAGTGAAGAGTTTTTTCTGGCTCCGGTCCCTGCTTTCCTCCCTTTGATTTTTTCGTTTTTTCTTTGCTGGCTCTCATCAGGACACTTGTTCAACTCTGGGTGATGCCGGACACTGCTTGCTAGATCTGAAAGGAAGCAAAGAATAGAATATTTTTTAAAGATGTTTTCCCTGCAAATAACGTTAATCTCATTGAAGGTGTTGGGGGTATGTCCAAGAGTGATTTGCTGTCCTTTGGTTAATTTGGACTCTGTGAAGTCCATGGAAAAACCTGTCTAAAACCATCTTTTCCCTAAAAAGAGAGAGACATGCACCAATCTGATTAGTGAGTCCCACTGATACTCCCCTTTATTCTGTTCTTTCATGAAACAGATCCTAATTTATCAGCATGCCAGACAGAATGAGTCTGCAGGTACTAAAGCTTTAGCCGATCAAAGCCTCCCTTCCCAAAGGTGGCATTGAATTCAGATGACGGTTGTGGGTCAGTGGCTCTCGCCCCCCTTCACTTTGTCCCACCTAGGCTCTTAGTAGTATTTTTTCTTTTCACCATGCAGTAGGGTGGCTGTTGGAGAGGCTGGCCAGGGCATATCTGAGCCTAGAGGCAAAAGGCTTTACTGAAGTGCAGGCGTGTTTAGAGGTGCGTGCAGGTGCAAAGATGTCCATAGCTACAGTGATGTTGCAGTATGCCTGCGTGGAGGAAGCGCTGAAGGATCAGGCTGGTAAATTTGGCTCTTGTGCCATCAGGATTGGGGTGTAAAAGTGCCTGTTCACTCAGAGACCCTCGGGGAAGGAGCCTCAGTTTGCACTGGGGTCAGCTGGCCAGGAGATGATGAACTGAAGCTGGTTAGGTGGGGAAAGACTCTGTGGAGCCATGTGGGGGACTTGTGTGCCCTGACACCCCTAGGAACCGGCTGCAATTTTCCTCATCTAGTTGCGTTTTCTGATCTTTCTCTTCCCTAATCCACTGAGCTTTGTGGGAGTCCTCGTCTGAAGTATCTCCAAAGTTGTTAGCTCCAGGTAGCGACTGGCTGAGTGCAATCAGACCTGGCCGTGTGGGGTGGGGTGGGGGGGTTGGGGGGGGCACAGGAATGCAGGAATGTCTTGTTCCTGGGGCATTTCCTCCTGGGGAAGGAAGATGGGAAGGCATCCTTGTCTGTAAGTAATCCAAGAGCAAAACGTTTCTCCCCTTGCAGACAATAAATCGTTTCAGGGAGCTGACACTGTTATTTGTGGCTCCTGGAAAACCAGATAAGAGCTTTTTGCCAGCCACTTGCTCAAATCAGTGCCAGCCCCAGCCTTGCTGATTGCCTTTCTCTGTTGCACTGGGTGGGAGAGAAGCCTTTGTGTACCACAGCAGTAATCACAGTGGTGCTTCGGGGTGAAGGAAGGTTGTTGCTGGTCCCCTTGGTTACACAGTTGCTGATTCTGGTCCTTGTATCTCTAGGCTTTTTTATTTTCAGAGAGAGGATGCCACTTTGGAGAAGGAATTTTTCCTGCCTGGCTCTCCTTGTGTGGCTGTGAACAGCTATTTCCAAGACCTCTTTCCTTTACCCTTGATCCAAACCTTGCACGAGGCTGGTTATACATGCTCATTAAACAGGGAATTAAATCACATAGGAATGCTGCTTGCTTGATGTCTTCTTTATTACAGAGCTATGCTTAGAAGTTGAGGCTTTTTAAGTGATTGTGTGGGCTTTAGCTAAGCTGTGAAAAAAGCCTCGTAAACAATAAGCCTTTGTGATGAAAGCAGAGTAAGTGTAATTATCACCTGTCCTATTAAAAATCTTCCCATTTTGGGGCATAACCAAACTAATCAGACAGTGTTGTGCTTTTCCAGATAACTAGGTGATCTTTAAGAGCGGCTCTGGGGAGCAAATGCAAAATGAGCAGCGGAGGACAGTGCAGAAGACGCAGAGGGCTCTCGGTCTGAGCCACGAGGATTTGAAGATGTCTGCGTGCAGTGACTTTGTGGAACACATTTGGAAGCCTGGCTCCTGCAAAAACTGCTTCAACCCAAAGAGTTCCCATCGGCTGCAAACACCCTCAGACGTGGGAGCACGTGGCGTGCTCCCGAATGGAGTTAGGACCAAGCCTGAGAGCCCCGTGTTGGAAGACGAAAGTGTAAATACCTCCCCCTTCTCGAAGCCAACAATTGCTGTGAAGCCAACTATGATAAACTCGGATGTTTCTGACGCGTGGGCGGATGTGAATATGAATGCAGATCTGTCACAGGTAATGATTAATCCAGTCAAAGCATGACTTCCCGTTACTTACCTCTCCTCAGGAGTGCTAGGAATATCTGTTAAAACGGTTTCCTTCCCTTTGTTCTTCCTTCTGGTCTTGACTCAGGTTTTTAAGCCATATATTGGCTTCTCAAAGTATCTTTGGCTGAAGCTGAATGAGCAGTTACTCATGAAGCATGTGCAAAGGAGCTTAAAAATACGTTGTTTGTTTAGGAACTTCCGGATTTTAAATGAGGATGCGGGTTAAAGTTATTTTCCTGGGAAGATATACTGAAAAGAAGTCCTGTGTGGTTGCAGTCAGTGCTAACTGGATCCATGGTCTTCATGGGTGAGGAACAAAGTGCCCTGCCTTCCTAGCCCAGCTCCTTGGGCTCCCAACCTTTGCCAGAGCAGTAATGCCCTCTGGGTGTAGCGCTGCTGCCTGCCTGCAAACTGGCAAGCCTCTGTGGTTTGAGTTGCAGTCGGGATGGGTGGTTCACTCCTCTCCCTGACCGATTGATACCAGCACTGCCCCAGCCACACAGAGTGAAGCATGGGCTGCTGTTACCTTCCCGGTGCCTTAGGTGTGCTCGTATCTCCCACCCTTGCCCCAGAGGAGAGTCAGGGCTTGCCAGCTCTCTTAGCCTCCTGTTGCTCTCCCTTGCTTCTCTTCTAGGGGTAAAGGGCACGTGAGCACAGGCTGCCATCGTTGGTGGGGTTTGATCTGTGCACGCAGATTTGGACCCAGGCTGAGTTTGGCACTGTGGGAGCGGGTTCTGCCACCCGGGGACAGGAGGTCGCTTCGTGGGCACGTGTTACTCTCTGCCTCTCCCACTCCTCCTTTGGCAAGCAGGACAGATGTCCCTCAGATTAATTGATTTCTGATACATTTGCTCACCTGCTCCTCAGTCCCTACTGCTGACCATAGCCAAGCTGCTGTCCCAGGGTAACCTGTGATAGTCTGCGTCTGTGCTCCAGAGCATGTGACTCCGGAGCAGCAGTGTGAAATGAAATGAAAATAAGCAGAGAGGTGCAACTATTCCTTCCCTCTCTGAATCTTTAATTGCACGGTGATTCACAGACAGGATGACAGGTTGGACATGTTTCTGGCAGTGAACCCATAGAAAGAGAAAGGAGAATGCCTTATTTCAGTTCATTGCCATTGTTGGTAATGCAAGGATTGTAAATGGTCCAGGAAATAGGACAAGTGTAGTTTAAGTAGAAAAGATTTGCAGTGTTTATTGGTGGGGCAGGGTGAGCACAGAGCAAAACAGACGGTGAATGCCAGAGGGCTTTACTGTGGAGATGGGCTTTTTCCTTTTTTTTTTTTTTTTTTTTTCCAAATTTCTCCTTCATTTTGCATATGCACATCCTGACAGTGCACTTGTCTCTTTGGCCCATGCAGGTCAGCTGGGGCATGGTTTCTGGCAAACAACTCTTTCTGAAATCAGGAGAAGCGCAGCGGATCTGCCTCGACAATTTTGGCAATGGTGGTGTGAGAAAGCCCTTCCTTCACAACCCACCCAGTGACTGCGTGTCTTGCTGTCCTCCTAGCTACTCCATGGTGGGCCTGCGCAGCCTGGAGAGTCGAGTGGAGAGAAATGTCTCCATCCACAGCCTGGTGCTTGTGGGTGAGGTGGGCAAGCAGGAGGACAGAGCCAAAGACAAGTTTTCCCTGCCGCATCGGGCCCCCTGCCCTAATCTGTCCACCTTGGGGGACAGAAGCACCACGAACTCCAGCAGAAACCCTTCTTCCCGAGCCAGAGAAGGAGCAGCGCTCCCCTCGGAGGCTGACTGCGGTCACCTCTCCTCTGGCTTTGAAAGCGAAGGGGGCGAGTACTGTTCAATCACGGACTGCTGCAGGGAGCGCCCCATCTCCTGGGAGCCGCGTTGTGTGGAGGGGAAGGGTGCCCGGTGCGAGAAGGAGAGCCCTGCCCCCTGCGGATGGAGGCAAAGGGATGCTCCCGAGATTCCCAGGCCAAGTGGCAGGGCGGTCAAGTTCGGCGAAGAGGAGCGCAAAGCGGTGAACGTGGCCTTCTGCATCACAAAAGACCAGGGCGATCCTCTCCCCTATGCCCTGTGTTCAGAGAGGAAAAAGCTGGCTCTCCACGCTGAGCCTGCTGCCCTCCCTGAGAGCACAGGGAGCAGCAAGGCGGCTGCCTTTGCTTTGTCCCGGGAGGACGAGGACTCGCTTCTCCCTGGAGAGCCCTCTGCCACCGGAGGCTCCCGGCCTGAGGGTTCGAGCACCCCTCAGCAGGCTCTGGTGGAGCCGCAGCGCCCTCGCCTCACCGAGCCAGCCCACGGTGATCCCATCTACGCCGAGAGCACCAAGAGGAAGAAGGCGCAGCTGAAGGCTGTCGGTGGACAGGCAAAAGCGGAGAAGCTGGCCCGCAGCACTGGCAAGGAGCAAGCTGATGGGACGTGGAGGGATGGTGGCTGGGCGTTGGGTGGTGAGAAGGAATACCAGGACTCCACCAGCCAGGTGGCAGCAAAGATAACTATAATGACGGCACACACTGAGGATGATCACAAGACAATATTCCTCAGCAGCCCTGATTCGGCAGTAGGAGTTCAGTGGCCATGTATCAGCCCCACTTCCCATCCCGATTTTGGGACTTCATCACCTGCCATTGAGCCTGGAGAGATTTTTCAAGCATCTGGAAGTGAGAACAGCCCAAGATTTCATCTGGCAGCTCCTGCCAAGACCTCAGTTACTGAAAGTCCAGCCATTCCCCCAAAGATGTCCAAAAACAGCCAGCCAGGCAGTGAGGGGAACCGTGTGCCTCCGGTCAGCTCCCACGTGGCAAGGTTTGGTGATGACAACAGCCATGACGGAGCTGGTGTTCAGCTGCTGCCGAGGAGCTATACTGATACAGGTGCCTTTGGGGCATCCCCTTCTCCATGCACTCAGGTCAACGGGGTCTCTGTGGAGGAGTCGAGCAGAGGCCTGGCAGGCTCATCCTATGACAGGAGGCAGAAATACTATATCCCAACATGGACCAAGCAGTGCCGGATAGAGGAGGAGGAGGAGCAGGAGGAGGAGAAGGAGCTCTTAACCCACCCGTGGGCAGTGGGAGCTGAGAATGGAAGAGCTGGTGCTGACCTTGTGGATGACGGCCCAATGCTGGAGAGTCAGACTGGGATCAGCAAATCGTCGTCTTTCTCCTTTGAGTTCCCTAAAGACAAGAGTAATGGCGTGGAGTTTGCACCACCGCCACCGCCGCCGAAAAAGCAGTCCAGGTACAGCCCTGTGAGTGTGTGCGCAGCTGTCTATTAAACATTTGCAATAGTGATGTTTGCTGCAGGGATTCATTGACTAGGAGGTGCTTCCCGTTCTTTTTTTTCTTCCTTTTCTGTTCAAAGGTGGGCTTTCAGGAGCATGGGAGGAGACTGCCCAGCTGAAAAACTACTTACCTTTTTACTCTGAAAAGCTGTCAGAACTTTGCAAGTCCTGGTTCAAATGCCATGCGTACTTGCAAAGGCCCTTCAGGGCTGGAAGGTACGGCCTTGGGTCCCAATATTCAAGTGAGAACAAGGTCTGTGCCCGGGATGGCTGGTGTTTCCCAGGTCAGCTTCATTCTGTCTTGGCACAGTTCCTTGATGTTGACTAGGATAGAAAATCTGGGGTTGCAAGTTCCTCTTGTAAGTGGAACTGGGCAACTTCTCTTGGTGCTAATAGCAAGGGCCTCTGGAATCCTCATTTTCAGTTTGGCTCTAATGTCTTTTGGCTTTCAAGGTTAGCTCTTGAAGCTGCAATTTCCCAGGGAGGACTCCTTGCCTGCAAGCAGGTAATTGGAGCTTGCTTAACGTGTGCTTATGATGTGTGGGAGCCACCTGGCTTCAGGCAGCCTTCCCCTCGCCACTGTCGTGGAAGTCAGGTTTGCAGGCAGGACGACAGCAGGCCCTAGAAAACAAATGTGAATGAGGGAGAGCTGTCCATCTGGGAAGGAAGTAGCTCTGCTAAGCAATTAAAAAACCAGGCTTCTGATACTTTGTGTGCATTCAGTATCTGCAGCTGTGCGTATCGCAAAAAAAAAAAGATAAAATGGAGGAAGAAAAATTGATTTCCTTTCCATGCAACTAATGAATTAGGTTGTCTGAGCATACTGGGGAGGGATACTTCCACATTCTGCGGGTGTCCTCTATTTGCTTTATTGCATGTGTCAGTTTTGTTACCTGGAACTGTGCATTGCACAACAGATTTGACTCCAGCTCCTTGATTAAAAAGTTGAGAGAAGAAGGGATGGGTGCTCAGAGAAGACCTTGCTCTTGGGGTCCATGGCCAAGCTTATGCATAGGCATCAGTGACCTCCAGGTTGAGACTGTGGTTGAGTTGGCCCATCGTCTGTTTTGTTCTCACATGGAATTTTCAGTGTTTTTGGGGTTGGCTAGCCCAGGGAACTAGTGTTTTAAATTGACCAAGTGGGGAACAAATTATGTTTCTCGAGGAAAGGGAAGAGATGAACAAGAGGCTTTAGTTCTCCTTAATGCTGAGCTTCCTGCTGTGATGCTGCATGCCTGCTGGAGTTAGAGGAAAGAAAAGGTCCACAAGCAAGTGAGCACACAGATGAGCTTTGTTGCCTCTAAAATGAAAGAGAACACCAAGATGTGCTTTAGCTTTGACCCTGTGAACTTACTTTCATGGCTGCTGCCACTTGGTGTCTCCTATCAGCCTGTGGCTTGGGGTTGCACCTGCCACATGAGGTGGTGTTGAGGCCCAGCAGAGTTGATATGATGCTGTCGAGCAGTGATCATTTAGGAAACACCAAGTTGCCTGCTGAAAGTCCTCCAGAACCTGATCCCTTCCCCTGCAGAGCAGAGGTCACTGGGCACGCCAGAAGGGTGGTGGCACTCAGACTCAGCAATGTATTTCCCAGCAGCATCTTCCACTTGCAGTGCTAGGACCTCCTTCCACTCATGGAGGAGCAGCTATGCAGAGCTATGCAGAGCCCTTTGTCTGTACTGGAGGCAAGGATGCTTCCCTGGCAGTGCTTGGAGTCTCCTTTCTGCCTTCATGAGGGCTGGGAGTGGAGGCAGGGGGCTTCTTGATGTGTCAGGGTGTCTCCTTGGCTGGGTGACTTGGACCAGCTGTGCTCCAAGCCAGGAGCATGCCCCGCTGCTGCCCTCCACAAGGAGTTATGATCCGTCCTGAGGGGCGTGGAGCATTTTCCCCTCCTTGGAGGGGCTGGTGTGTGCTCCTGGTGTGATTGGGCTGTGCCAATAACAATTGCTTCTGAGTCATCCTGAAAGCATGTGTGCTAGAAAGCCCGTGTGAAAGCAGGCGGGGAAACTGAGGTCAGGGAACACGTGGCATCCGTGACCGGGATCTCTGGCAGAGCCATAAACCCTGCCAGGTGGTTGAGGTAGGTGCTGGCATTTCTTTTACCCCCTGTGGCTGTAGGCCATGTGTTGTGCTACATCTGTTTGTCTCATAAACGCCTCGATGCCTGCAGCTGAGCCTTGGGGCACCTTGCTCAAAGAGCATAGCCCTCTCTCTGGCTACCAAACCCCTGCACAGCCGGCCTGAGGAGCGATTTGATCAGATGGCAGGTTTTGCAAGCCCTGCAAACCCAGCTGATTGCTTTGTTTGTTTGCTTTGAGGGTGCTCTTGTTTTTGTCTCGAGCGTGGCTTCTCTGAGCATGTTGATGCAGGAACCAGGGTGGTGTTACCTGTGCATGGTGGTGGGAGGGATGGCTACGTGCACAACTGGTTAAAATCACCATAGCGGGATTGTGTTACCCTGGGCAGTCGTTGCTTGCAGCTTCGGGTTATGACATGACTCTGACCTGCTGCTGGAGGAGCATCTCCTCTGGTCCTCCTGGGCTGCAGCCAAATGCCTGAAGAAGGGAGGAGGTCTTGCACACAAAGATGACTCTGAGACACATCCATACTCTCCTAGGTCTGGGCAGTCCGTGGGCATGTGCTCGTCCGTAACGGAAGAACCACCGATACTTCTGTTATGCTTATGTAGTCCCTCGCAGAGACAGAGCGCCTCAGCCCAAGATGTTCTCAGGTGGCACCGCTGCAAAGGCTCCTTGGATGGATGGAGGGAGATGAAGCCAGTGTAGACCTGGCTGTGGCACAGTCTTGCGGCTTGGGGCTTAGCAAATCAGGGTTCATTTCAGCTGCAGGAAAGGCATGTAACCATCCTTTTTCCTTCTAGATCTCAAGCTGCAGCAAGGTATTTGATTTCATGCTGGAAAATGAAGCCTGCCTGTTTGACTTTTCTAATTAAACTTAATTGCTTATTTTAAAGAAAACTCACATGTGTGTTCAAACTAGTTTCAAAGCAGAGAAAGAAAAAGGGACTCTGTAGATGTTTTGTTCATCTTGGCTCTAACAATTAAAAGGGAAAAAAGTTTTTACAGGGTGAATTCCTGCCAGGCACTGAGGAAACTCTGGTTTTGCAGTAAGCTGTCTCTTAGGATGGTGGAAGGTTTGATTTTAGGGAGTTTTAAAAGTTGGTGCAAAAAAGGAAAATAATGAATTTGTGCCTGTTTCATCCCACATAAATCTACTCTGGACCTCTTGTGACTGTTTCTTCATACAGTCCTTTTTTCCTGCTTGTTTGAAAGATTATAGATATTTAAGGTTTGCTTGGTCTGAAACGGAATGGAAAATGAGTTTAATTACAAGAGGAAAGAGATTGGAAAGGGAAGATAGTGGCTGGTCTTCTTCCAAAAGCTGGGAAGGTAGTTGGCTAAGGAAAGGGCTCACCAGGGGAACTAGGATCCCCAGGACTTGTATGTGCAATGATTTAAAGGTTCTTTGGTGTGAAATGCTGTAGCGTGGCCTTCAGTTTCTTGGCATGAGGAATGAATCTTTGCTGAAATTTATGTCTCTCTTATGCAGCGGGTCAGGCTAAATGATCCTCACGGTTCCTTCTAGCCTGCAAAACCTTGACGGTTAATTTATTTCATGTGCCTCTTAAAGAAAGGAAACAGCGATGCTGTTTTGCATCTCGAGCTGTTGGCTCTTGAGCTGTTTTCATCATAATTAATGCCACCTTCAAAAGGCAGCACCGTAGATAACTTCTGAAATTTGCTGAATGCGCTCGCTTGGGGTAACAAAGGTGCGTAGCACGGCACATCCCGACACCCGCCATCACTGAAAACAGCCGGGACAAATGAGCTTGAGGTGTGCCAAGATTGCATGTTACGGTGCTGCTGCTGCCGCTTGTTGCCAGAGGGAACAGAAAACAAGAGCGTTACAAAAAACCGACTATGTTGGGAATTGGATCACCAGGAAAAGAGCCAGGTTTGTTCCTTGCTGGGGAGGTGGGACTGCGCCGTGTGTTCCTTGCCAGGAATCGGTTTGCGATGGAGCAGTGCTGCACCTGAGACAGAATATTCCCCCTTTCTTACCATTCCCAAGGCACCTGTTTCTCCTTGGAGCTCAGTATCAGGGTGTACCCCTGTGGCAAAAGCAGACTGGCTACATGGAGCTGCTGTGGCAATTACAAATGCAATTGGAAGTCACATGGGTCCCAGGTTTTGGCCCTCTTGTCCGTGACTGTGGATGACAGCAGGGAGCTGCTGTTTGGTCTAGGACAAGCCAGATTTATTATTATTAAAATAATAAATAAATAAATAAGAAACTCTGGGTGGAGTCTATTTAAATACATAATTAATAATTAAATAAGTAAATAAAGCAAAGAAGGGAGGGTATGGCTCAAGCAGGAGAGAGAATCATGCTCCAGGACAGGGAGGAAATACAGCTTTTGGATTCCCCCTGTGTTTTTTGTCTAAAACTAATTGGCAATTTCTTGTGCTGCTTCTGCCAGTGGATCATTTTTAAAAGGTTGTGATTTATCAGCCCATCTTTTAGGAGAGTTTGTTTCTTTTAAAATGAAAGTCATTCACTTTTCTGTGTGTTTCCTATCTTAGCTCTTCAAAAAGTGCAGAGTTGGAAATCGAAATGAGATCTGGTGTCCTCTTCACCACATCGGAGCATGCAGTGATTTAATTTTTTACCCATCTACCATCTTAATTCTGCACCCCATCCGAATTTCCCCTTGCATCCCCAGACTCCAAACCCTTGTTTCAACTTAACCTGCGCTACGTAAAACCTTTTTGGTACAGGGAGGGGCGGTGTAGTCCTCTGGACAGAGCTAGGAGTGTTTCAAAATCCTTTCTTCCCCTCACCTCGATTTTGGTTTCTCCATGTTTGCCAGCTGGTAGCAGAAGGATAAGTACAAATCCAAGCCTCAAATGTTGTAAGCTCCTGTATGCTGGCTTTTAACTGCCCTGTGCATCCAGGGGAAGATGCTAGAAGAGCGAGCAGTGGAGGGAGGAAGATATAATTATTCACGTTTCATGATAGACAAGCATATGGTACAACAGTGCTTCCTCTTGTGTAACAATTATGCCCAGCCATGTGTTGTGTTTGATGCTGTAATGCAGTCTAGCTCTTCCCTCTGCCATGCATTAGTTCCAGTATTTTATTTTGGAGGGGGTGTCCTGTTGACATTATCACCAGACTTGTCCTGGAGTGCGGTTTGTTTTGTAGTGTTTTGTGTGTGTTCTCTGCTCTCCTCTGCTTCCTTCCCCTTTTGCATGATGTATAAAGTTCAGCATCTCTGTTAGCTGTTCAAGTCCTGTCATCTGTGCTGAGAAGGAGCGACCCCCTCCTGCCAGCACAGCAAGGCTGGGAAACCCCCGTGATGGGGCTGCAGAGCGGGTGCTCCTTGTGATCGGGTCTCTGCGCTGGGGAGAGATGTCTTCCAGCACCCTCCACTGCTGCCAACAGGCTGCACGTGTGATGGCTGCTGGAAAGGAGCAAGCGTGAGCCTTGCAGCTCTTGCGTCCGAGTGGCCTTCTCCCCCTCTCAAAACCTCCCTGCCCCTTGCACTTTTGGTAGGTAATCAGAGCTGCGTGTCAAATCTTGGGCAGGAAATTCAAGCCGAAGGCATGCCCGGAGTCCAAGGGATCCCTGGGGCGATATGCCAAGAGGCGCGTGTCTGCTGTAGTTAGGGGAGCCATGCTTTGGTGCCCGTCTCCATTCTCTCTCCGAGAAGTGCAAGGCACGCAGTCAGCGATGCTGGAGTCCCGCAGCAGCATCAGGTGGGACCCCGATCTGTTAAGAAATGTGAAATTAAACACATGGCTACTACTTGAATATGAATCACGGGAAAGACGAAGCATGCCCTGGCCAGAGGTGCGACGTGGGGCATGGCAAATGATTTGGGTCCCTTTGCAATGTTACAGAACTCCAAACTGTTTTGGTTTTGGTTTGAGGGGTGGGGGCGGGGTGGTGGGTTTTTTTCACATGACCGCTGTTTTCAACCTTGACTTGTTTTAGGCAGGACTGTGGGAATCATGTGGAAAGCCAGCTGCATGAAATTGTTTAGGATGGGAAAACTGGGGAATAGCGAATGGGAAGGGTTGCCTGAATATGCCAGTGTGTTGCATGGAGGATGTTGAGTAATTGAAGTATATTTAAAGCCACCAGAATAATTTTGAGAGCTGGAAATCCTGTCCTTTTAGGTTATTAGACTGGGAGAGCTGACTCTTGTGACCTGTTCTTTATGCACTGGCACATGAAGGAGGCTCTGGTGCTTCTCTTGAAGTTGCTGGTTACATTTAAGGTGCTGAGCACAGATTTTTGAAATGGAGGTAAATTAACAACTGCTATATCTTTCTGAAGGGGAGTGGAGCCCACAGATGTCAGCAAGCTGGTGGGGGGGCAATCCCAGTGATTTCTTCAGGTTTAAGATGGGTTGATGGTCTTTATTTCCAATAACCTTTGGTGAAAAGGGCAAGACGGAGAATAGCCACCTGTGCCCTCGCAGTCACACGTGGTGGAAGGAACACTAGCAAAGCAGGGGAAGTTCGGCTTAGCTGTAAATCAAGATCCCACAGGCTGTTGCAGCGATGAGCTGTTCAGCTCTTGGGGTGGAATTTTACTGAAATGGGAGAGTTTGACCCTAGCAAGTGTTTTCAGTAATTCTTTGGTATAGTGGGCAGTATTTTAATCTGTGCAGGCTGCAGCCTGGGCTTCAAGCAGCTCGTAGGGGAAGAGGAAGATGTGAAGCGGAGAGGGAGATGTAAAGCGGAGGTATTTCCAGGCGGTATTAGCCAGCCCGGCTGTAACATCTGAAACAAGAGCAGGATGTCGTTTAAGCAGCAAACAATTTCTATTTCGGTGTGCCTATTCAGGAACTGCATTTTACATAAGTCACGGCGGTACAGAGAGGAAACAGGGCTCTCTGTACATCTGACTTCACCGCGACATTGAGCTCAGCAAAAGCAGCAGCCAGCACAGTTCTGGCCGACACCGCGTTGCACCCAGGTTGCTTGGAGGAATAGGTGTGGCTGCGTGCGGTGGACCTTGGACCCCACCGAGCAAAGTCCCATCTCTCTCTGAGTGCGGGAATGGTAAGGCAGCTCTGTGGATTTGTGTTTAAGAGATGGGAAGGAAACAGAAATGCACCAACTTTTCTTGGGGAGGGGGGGTGGGGGAGGAATGTGTTAGAAAACCTCTCATCTGTGCAAATCGAGACAGGCTCTCTTGCAAAATCTTTTTCTTTTCTTACGGATTTAGATGCTTCCTTGATTCTTGCCAGGTCAGACAGTGTACCCGCATGTATGCACCCATGCATTTTTCCCCCCCAAATTACTAGAAGTTAAATGTCTGAGAAAGTTATAGGATACAGATATAACTTTATAATTAAAAAAAAAAAAGTGAAAAGGATTTAAGTCTAGTTGGTTGCTTTCAACAGCATTAATCGTAACAGAGCTAAAAACCTCAATGTGTGTCTCTCTCACTTTTTATTTTTTAACTGTGATTTGTGTGGTGCATTGCGAAGTTTTGTAAATCATCCCCAAGAGGCTTGCCGTGGTAGATTCGTCACTGGTGCAAGACCAGTGTCTCTGCTGAGTTATACCTGAGGTGGTTTTTAGAGCCTTATTTTCATCAGCCCCTGAGTATTTTTAGACCGAGGCTGCTCAGGCAAATGAGGAAGTCTGGCAGAAGTTTCTTCCGGGCTTCTCATACACTCTGCTCTCCATGTGGTGGTGTGGACACGAGAGTAAGTGCTTTGTCTGGATGGGGAACGAATAATTTCTCAATCTTCAAATAAAAATCGCTCGTGGCATCTGCTGTGCTTGGGGGTTTTGGAAGAGGAGGGACCCTGAGCGCCTGAACAGGGTGCCACAAGAAAACGGTCATGCACGTCTTTTGTTTGTCTTTCTCAGCAGCCATTCAGCCGTCTGATTAGGAAACGCCGGATACCTTCCAGCAAGATAGCTGGTGGAAGTCCTTTTTCTTTTTTAGTCTGCCACTAACCTTTTTACGTTCTTAATCAACAACGTGTTGAATTTTATCAGCAGATTGGCAGTTTTACTTAAAAAATGTGGACTGATAACCTTCATTTGCTGGCTGATAGAGAGTCTGAACCGTACCAAAGCTAGGAGTGTTTGTGCTCTGATGTGCTGCCTGATTTCAAAAGTTTCTGTTGTTTTCCAGGGAGGAAAAAATGAAGAAAATGCAAGGGAAATTCTTTATCTTAGCGGAAAGTCCTGCTTGCCTACAACTGATCACTTAAACTGTGACCTGGCAGATTATAAACCCAGTTTATGGTTTATTTATTTATTTTTTTAGATGGAAGCTGCATGGAAAACTGTAGGTCTTGCATTAAAAGCTGCATGATAGGTCCTGAGTTTGGCAGACACTTGTTTTCTGCAGAGGCGCTTCTTCTTTCGGAAGGTGTCAGTTGTTACTGTGATGCACTGAGGAGACAACAGCTGCTAGGGATGGACTCTTCTTCCGCTTATGCCTCTGCCATGAAGGAATTGGGTTCTGACACCCAGCCTCAACCTGCCCTTCTGTAAAATGGAAGGAGTGATGCCACTCCCTTCCCTTGAGAAATTTACTGAAGGCAAATGCTGGTGGGTCCTCACTTCCCAGTGACGGTGGCCAAGATGGGATGTGGTCCAGGACCCCACATGTACTAGGCAAAGGAGGCACAGACTGGGGCTGGATGATGTTGCCTCAGTGGTTCTCTCTCTGCTCAAGCACAGCTGGTTTGTCATGAGGGGCTGGCATGGGGGCTGCAAGCCTATAACCTGCTCAGTGTCAGTAGGATGTGATCCCCAGGTGCCAGAGAAAGAAGAAAAATGCACAGGAATGAGGTGCCGTGGCATGGTAACAGGCTGCACAGTGTCTGTATGGATGGGCAGGGACCAAGCTAAGGCTGCTCTTGGCTTGAGTCTCCACAGTGCATGCAGGGTATCTTTTGCTATCTGTCTCCTGACTCTTCTCTTTCACTCTCTCTAGGCACACTCTGAAAATGAACCCGAGTAACGCTGAGTTAGAGAGGGTCAGCAACAGCTCTGCCGAGAGCCTCAGCCCACCTTTCAGGAGCGTCCACGTCAGCTTCACCGCTGGCTCCACTGACAGCCTCGACTCGGACACACAAACTGGCAGTGATGGCAGTAAGTGACCACTGGGTGTGGGAGAGGTAGCATCGGACCGGAGGAAGGAGTTACCTCCATCCTGAGGCCCACTGCTGAGGCAGCATCTTCAGAGCAGGGATCATGAGGGTCCAATCACCTAGTTTCTCCAGCAACCCTTCATCTTTCCACTTCTACCCTTCTGCCTCTTGATGCACTTAAAATGAATGTGGCAGGGTCAGGGCAACATCATGGGCTTTTTCCTTTTTCATTTGGCAAACATCAAAATCATTCATCCTGTAGCCCTCCTCTCATCTGCATAAAACCTCCATCTGAAAGCAATTGTCCTTATCCTGCTTGTGCTTCATATGTTGCGCGAGGTCACAAGTAGCCCTGCCATAGAAAGTCCTCCATAGATTTGAGTAGTACCAGAAAGAGTCTTGTGCTAGAGGTGGTCTCTCCCTCTCATTGTGTTCCCAATTATTTCTTGAAGAGGAAAAAATCTGCCTGCACTCGTTTAACTGAGATTAAAAAATACTTACTATGAAGTCACTTTTTTCATCAGTGCGTAACTTAGACATGCACTAACGTGTTCAGCAGCTCAGAAAGTATTTCCTTTGCAAAAGCAGCCTTCGTGTAGTGGAAGTTCTGTCTTTCCAAGAGCAACAAAGTGCAGCAATAAAATTAAGAGCCAGAGCTCTGGAAACTCCATTTTTCCACTGCTAACTTGGAGTCTGAGAGTGAGACCATGCCAGGAAATTGTACAGGGGGAAGAAAAACTCACATATGTTGGATCTTTACTTGCTGGGCACAGAAGCAATTTGCTGTCAAAAATGATACAGGACAAGAGGATTTCTCTGCCTTCACTAACAGAAACAACTGTTTCAACTCATCTTGGGAAACATGAGTTTTTAAGTGAATAACCCGAATGCAATTTTTTCTTGCTGACGCAAGCAAGAAGCTATGCAGTCAATCACTAAGTGAGGTGAGCTTAAATTAATTGGCTATGCTGTCAGATGTTAAAATATGAAGCGAGGGGGAACTTTTAAGCCCTTGACATGCAGAGGGACTCTACACTGAAGGCGCAGAGCACTGTTAGGAAAGTTGTGAAAGGGTTTCATTTGTTAACCTGTGCTTGGGGCAGAGCCCAGCAGCACATAAAAAAAACGTAAGAGCAGTTTGGCATTTGTGGACTAGGCATGTGGACTGGTTGCCAAAGCTTCCAGTGCTGACGTTTGTTCCGTAAGGCTCTGTCAAGTAAATCTTGCCTCTCAAAATGGGGATTCAGCTGCGTGTCCTGGCAGAGATGCCTCTGTTGAGTTGCTCTTGGGCTGCATGCTGAAGAATTTCTCTTGGCTGTATCCTCTGTCAAAGCCCCTTGGACTGGAAGTGGCGAGAGATGCCATGCTGAACGATCCCTGCCTGTGGCTTTTGACAGGGTTTTAACAGAGGGGATCTTTCCCATGGACCGGGCAGGGTGTGATGCAGGTGTCTGGGTTTTCATTAAAGCTTGGGGCATGCATCTCTGTTGAGCCATGGGCTCCACAGTTACCTGTGCAGCTGCAGAGCAGCTGAAACTGGAGAGCAGTCAATTGCTCGGTGACTGGGTGTACAATGCAGGCAGACAGCTGGGGCAAGGGCCCAATGGGAGTCAGATAGCTCAGCACCCAGAAACTGGAGCAAAAGGGATGTGTGCTGATTCACAACATTTCCTGCAGAGCTGTTTCTGAGCATGTTGTCAGAAACGGGGTACCGAAACTGCCTTGCATGGGAACCTCATCTGCTACAGAAGCCAAAATCAGTGCTGCTCATTCCTGGGGTGTCTCTCAACGCTGTTGCTTGGAATGGGGTGTATTGCAGCAGGAGCATATAGGCAGCCTTGACAGTGGAGCGGAGAAATGAAAATTAATGTCATGCTACCAAACTCTGGTGGGGAAGGACAAGGACAGATCGTGCCGGCATCCACCCTGGTAGCTGAGAACTAAGGGACGTGGCCTCAACTCATGCTGTTCCAGGTGGAGAGCAGCTAACAGGGATTGCTGTTCTGGCCCAGCTGGTGCGGCTTTGAGCCTGCATGTGACATGCCAGGACAGGCTGGGAGCTCCGGGATCTGAGTCCCTGCACTTGGAGGTTGTGTTCGAGAGCTGGTGAGTCACTAGGGTTGTGAGGGAGCTGCGGGCTGACATGAAGCTGCCCCAGGGCGTTCCTGTGGAGCAAGCAGAAAGACACTGTGAGGAAGTGCCTGCTGGCAGCTGAACCTTCACCAGCAGCCTCGTGAGGAGGAAGGATGGCTTGCTACCACTCTGCAGCTTTGGAAGCTGGGTTCAAAGAAAGCAATAGATCCTGCTATCTGCTGAGCTTGCTTGGAGAAAAACCCCACCACGCACCTTTCAAGGTGTTAGCAGACCTCAAGTTTATCAAGAGTCCTGCCTGTCATTCAAGTGGCATAGAAAATTCTCTGAAATTACGTCTCTTCTTTTAATTTCCCCTGCAGACCCCTCCACTCCTCATTCGTTCCATCTCCATGACCTGAAATTATTGCTTTTTATTTCAATGTCAAATCATCTTTTTTTCCTTTTCATTTTCCTTCCCTTTCTTCCATGACATGCAACTGTATCACCTGTCTCCAGTCTGTCCAGGGTAAGAAAACAGCTGCTACAGCTGCCTGAAAAAAGCCAGCCATCCCAACCCAATCCATGTCCAGATAGGACGTGGAGCTGCTTGGGGTTTAGTGGTATGTAGTGGGGCCAGGCTGCCCTCAGCAAAGAGATCTGGCAATAAGCCGGAGGACAGGCAGCAGGGGGGGAGGCCAGATTTTTTCAGGGGGATGGAAATTGCCAAAATCCCGGGCCTTGCCCAGTGACCCATACCCTGTGTGAGGCAGAGAGACAGGTTCCATATACTTCTTGGGCTGCTCTGGTACAGCTGGAGGGACAGAGCTGTGTAGTGTGAGTCACTCTCTCCTTATCACACCATGCTGCTGAAGCACTGGGTGGCAGCTCCCAGGTGAAACAGGCTGTGTTTAAGAGATTGTCCTCCTATCCGGAGTGCTTCATTCTTACCTCCCTGTGGATAATGTCACAGCTTTAATATTTACCCTCTACTAGCTTTTTACTACTGTGTATGCTGTTCATAGGGGAGTGGTTTTGGGGGGGAGCATTTCTCTAGATGGCTGGTTGCAGCCTGCTTTGCAAACCTGCTGTATTAAACTGGATTAAATCCCTAACGCCTTCAGTGAAGCTTTGAAGTCATGAATAGATGAGGACTGTGCGTTGGGTTCAGACGTAACCTGGCTTGCTGCTTTGTTCCCAGGCGGGACCCTGGGAGACGTAGCCTGTGGGGGTGGCAGGGACATGGAGAGGGTCCTGCGCTTCCAGGCCCCAAGGGCCACTCATGGCATCTTCTTGTGTGTTGCTGTCTCCTAGGGCGCTCATCTGAGCCAAACCACTCGCCCCCTCCAGCTGAGAGCCAAGTGTTTCCCCCTGTCCCTTTCCTTCCTGCCTCCAGTGAGGATGGTTCCTCCTCTGCCCCCAGCTGCCCGCCCCCTCTGCCCCAGAAGAAGACAGTAAGCAGAACAGTGTCCTCCCCAGATGGCTTTTTTGGGGGACAGGCATCTTCAGGCAGAGCAGCCGGTGCTGCCAGCCCCAGGCTGAATGTCAGCCACTCCGAGAGCAACGTCTGCCTCCGAGAGGAGCCTCCCTTCATCCACCCAGCCAGCCTGGGGGGCCGCCCTGGCGCCTTCTCCTCCTCCGAGTCCCTGGAGAAAGGCTCCAAAGGAAACAGCTACTGGGGTTCAGCCACTGGTAAGAGCACAGGGGCTTGCATCCCCAGCAGAAACCTCCAGTCGCTTTCCTCCTCGCA
This sequence comes from Harpia harpyja, assembly GCF_026419915.1. NCBI lineage: Eukaryota > Metazoa > Chordata > Aves > Accipitriformes > Accipitridae > Harpia > Harpia harpyja. The sequence continues at coordinate 39,811,346 of NC_068941.1, forward strand.
GCTCAGTGTGTCCAGCCAGGTGTCATCGGGCTCCAGCCTCCAGCTTCACAATCTCCTGAGCAACATCGACAGCAAGGAGGGGGTGTACGCCAAGCTGGGGGCCCTCTACGCCGAGTCCTTGCGCCGCCTGGTTGCCAAGTGTGAGGACTGCTTCATGCGGGAGCAGAAGAATGAGCTGCACTTCAGTGAGAACAACTGGTCGCTCTTCAAGCTGGCGTGCAACAAGCCCTGTTGCGATTCGGGGGATGCAATATATTACTGTGCCACCTGCTCCAAGGACCCTTCTACCACCTATGCTGTGAAGGTAAGGCCACACCCGGGAGGTATCCAGGCTTATCTCCATCTTCCAGTTGGGAGGATGAGGCAAAGATCTGCAGGGCCCAAAGCTGTATGGGGGCCCATAGCTGAGCTGGGACTGAACCTTCGAGCTTCTTTTTCCCCCTTTCTGGTGTATGGATTTGAATGAAAGAGTGGGAAGCAGACTTAGTGGTACGCCTTTGAGAAGTACCATCAGCACACAATGGCCTGTTTCCTCTGCTTGTCTTTCTCACAGGTGAAGTTGGGTGAGCAAAGCCCCTTCCAAAATTGCCACTTTTCCCCTACGACTTGCAAAGGTTAACTTGGAGAAGTAGTTTTTGTTGGAACAAATGCCAGTCAGATGCTTATTGCTGCAGACTAGTAGGGTCTGAAACCCAACCAGCTTCTCTCTAAAAAAAATCTTTGTGCAAATACGATGTTGTAAACTCAGAGACATTTGGCTCTGATGACACAAGCTGATGAAAGGCTGTTCAAAAGACAGCATTTTTGCCTCTGCCTGCCTTTTAAGTGGAAGGTCTGACCCAGAAACCATGTGAGTGCTTAAATGATCTTGAAACTGCAGGCGTTAAGATATTGTAGATCTCGATTAAACAATGCGAGCCTGACCCAGACATGCTGTGTAAGGTTAGGTCTGAAACATTTTCCTGTAACTCTACAGAATCCATGTTTGAAATGGAAACTTGAGGTGCAATAGTTCAGCTCTTTGAAACCTGGATAAGTAAGCTTATCCAACCTGTTCCATGGATATCCCATGGATTTTGGGTTCTTGACCCACGTTAAACTTGAATACAGGGCCTTTAATTTCTATTCTGACTTAACCCTAGGGGCATCTCATTGCTGCTTACTCTTCAGGTTGTTTTCAAAACCTAAAGTAATTCCTGAAAAAGCACTGTCAGAGATGCATTAAGCAAGGAAAAAAAAAAACAATCTATGCTGAATCGTTTCCACCATTATGAACCCCAAGGGGATGTTTTAGTTAAGTGATGGCTTTAAAGCCAGTTCATATTCTAAAGGAAGTACAGTCAACCCAACAGGGGGGCTGTAAATAACGAGAATGGAGTTAGATGAGATCTTGCATCAATACCTCTAGTCCAGCACTCAGAGCTGCAGCTTCTCTTGTGTGTTATACCTAAATCCATCACAACTTTCCTTCTGAAACCCAAGAACTGCGTGGTGAACTGGTGTGCTCCTTTTCAATCTGCAGTTCCTTGTGGCACGCACACACCTTTGCTCTTGCCTGCCATGTTAGGTGGGTTCAGAGGCTCAGCTCTATGGCTGTAGTGCATGAATTCTTGCCAAGGCAGAAACGGCACATTTCACTCTCTTAATGGGACTGCGCTTGTGTCCCTGCGTGTGATGTGGGCTTACTCTGTGCCCTTGGTACACTGCAGGGTGCCTTAACAAAGCCAAAAACACTGCAACATGGCTGTACTCTGTGCCAGCGTAAAGTGAAGTTGTATATGTGTTTACACATGTACATGCGTACACCTCCTGCAACGTTCCCATGTGCCACCTTCCTTTTGGTAGCTGAAGAAGAGGATAATTGTGAAACTTTACAACTGGCTGATTCCTAGCTGCCTCTCCTGGCTTCTGGTACAGATTTTCCGACATGAAGGAGATCACAGACCTGTAGTTAAAATTAGACTTGGAGAGCTGAAAATGGGCAGAGGATCTGACTTGAGCCAAGGAGCCTGCTGAGGAGCAGGAGCCAGAGTTTGGGCTGTGCACAGACAGACACGTATAAAACAGTTAGAAGGAGCCAGGGTTACATGAAATGGCTTTGAAGGATTTAAGCCAAGATATGCTCCACGCCTTGGCTTCTTTCTCCACTTTAAAGATGCGTGACTAAGCCAGCCCCAGGCTCCTACTCGGAACTTGCTGCATGGACGATGCCTCTGGTGCAGCCAAAGTCACGAAGAATGGCTGGCTGGGGAAGATCTCCCTGTCTTCGTTTGGTTGCAGTTATTCTTCCAGAGGCTCCTCTCTCACAGGAGTTCCTCCCCTTTTCCTAAGCCTTACATGTCTTCTCTACGTGGGGAGGAAAAAGCAGGCTTGTTCAGCAGAGGGCTGGAAGGCCTCCTCTGCCTTTGGGGACCTTCTGCGTCTTCCTGCATCCCACTGTGTTAATCTGCAGTCTGCCTAGCTTGTCTTTCCACAAAATAAGCATGCAGCCACGGCAGGGTATTTTTGTTTAGAAAAGAGAGGACAATGGGGATTCGAAATGCCCCATCTCCACAGTATCATCTCATCTGAGTGAATTACCTGCAAATGCCTAGATTCAGACCCTTGCTAGAGGAATACAAAAGCAGCCCACTTTTCCAGCTCCTCTCTATTCTTGCATTTATTTTAACTCTGAGGCAAAATTGATTTCTTGTCCGATTTTGCACGCATGCTGTGACTGGCAGTGGCACGCTCCAGGGTTTGAAACCTTTTATGCTGAGTTTCAGCCTGTTGCCGATTCCTGTGGGTGAGATATAAATACATCGCTAAATAAAATTAAAAAAAAAAGAAGTGTATAATAGAAACGCCAGAAGGCCCCATAAGCTAATGGATACTTGAGTATGAGTTTGTTTAGTCTTTAATGCAGTCATAAAGCTAAAATACATAACAAAATGAAGATAAAAGTCATGTGGGTTTAAGAGAATCCAGATTATAAAATGCTTTTTTCCCTTGAGTTTGCTGCACTCTCACTTATTTCTAAGCCTGTTGTTAGCTCCCATTTTCTCTCTGGTGTTTTTTCCCTGTGCTGATGAGTACAACTTGCTGCTGGTTTCCCTTAGCCATTGATCAGGGGGTTAAGAGTACTTGCTGACAGCAAGGAAGTGGAGTGGTTGAGGAAGATGTGAAAGTGGCTCCAGGGCTTCAGACCAGAGAAGCATTAGGTGGGAAGAAAGTGCTGGAGGTCTCTGTCCACCCCTCACTCTAAACAGGACCACCCTCGCAGCTGTGTCATGTCGTGTGGGGCCTCATCTAGGCAAGTGTTAACTGTTTCCAGAGATGGAGGCAGCACATCTTCTGCCACAGGCTTTGCTTTTCCCTCTGCAGAATGTCTCCTGAGTCTCGGGGGGGAATCTCGATGACATCTGTGATGTGAAAGTTATGTTGCTTCTGTGGCAATGAAACAAAATCTCACGAAGTTACTCATGGGAGGACTACCTTCCTCCTTTCCTGCAAATACTGAGCATTGCCTGGCAAAAGAAGCATGCCCAGAAATGCAACCCAGACATCTGGTTGATAAGGTTGGGGTATTGCAGGACAAGAAAGATCCTCAAGCCAGGAGATAGTTTAAAGTACTAAAAGGACCAATGCGCACCCTACTTCTAGTGATGTCTTCCTTAGCATCTGCAAATCTCAGCTTAGGAACCCACCTCTGAACTTCTGGTCTCTGCCCTGCCTCTGTCACTGACTGATGAGACTTTTCTTCTGGTCTCTCCTCACAGATTTGTAAAACCCAGGAGTCCAAGGTGGCTGCTTCATACTGCAGCCCTGCAGTGCCAGTCCACTTCAACATCCAGCAGGACTGTGGGCATTTTGTGGCCTCTGTCCCCTCCAGCATGCTGCTGGCCTCAGATGTGGGGAAAAGCATGCCTGGGGATGGCCTCCATCCCTCCCGCACTGCCAGTGAGCACGACTGTGTGGTGGTCATTACCCGGGAGGTGCCAAGCCAGACCACTGCTGACTTCGTGAGGGACTCGGTGATGTTGCACCAAGCCAAGCCCGAGCTGTACGAACGTCGCGTTTGCTTCTTGCTCCTCCAGCTCTGCAATGGCCTGGAGCATCTCAAAGAGCACGGCATCATCCATCGTGACCTGTGCCTGGAGAACCTCCTGCTTGTCCCCTGCAAGCCCCCCATGAGCTGTGTGAAAGCCAAAGATGACAAACACTTACCCCGCCTCATCATCAGCAATTTTTTGAAAGCCAAACAGAAGCCAGGAAGCGGAGACTCCAAACTGAAGAAGAGTCAGGCCCGGCTGGCCCCGGAGATTGTGTCGGCTTCTCAGTACAAGAAGTTTGATGAGTTTCAGACTGGTATTCTCATCTACGAGCTGCTGCACCAGCCCAACCCCTTTGAGGAGAAGGTGCACCTCAGGGAGCAGGAGTACAGCCCTGAGGACCTCCCTGCTCTGCCCTGCCTGTCCATCTACTCCCGCGGGCTCCAGCAGCTGGCCCACCTGCTACTGGAAGCGGATCCCATCAAGCGTGTGCGGATCACCGAGGCCAAGCGGATGCTGCAGTGTCTGCTTTGGGGGCCCCGGAAAGACCTCACTGAGCAGCCCCTCAGCCATGAGGAAGCCCTCTGCCAGGTGCTTCAGAATTGGGTGGACATGAAGCGTGCCCTGCTCATGATGAAGTTTGCAGAGAGGGCTGTGGACATGGAGCGGAGCATTGAACTGGAAGACTGGCTGTGCTGCCAGTACTTAGCATCTGCTGAGCCGGCCTCCCTTTCACACACATTAAAACTGCTGCAGCTGCTCTGACCTTGGATGTGTCTTGGAGGCAGCAGAGGGCTCCCGGTTGCCTTGCAGCTAAAGGTACACAGCCCCTTTATAGGCGAGAGGCTTGAATCTCAGCTGTGAATGCACATTCAGCTCCTGCCCCGCTGTGATGGGTTAACCCTGGCTGGATGCCAGGTGCCCACCAGAGCTGTTCTATCACTCCCCCTCCTTCTCAACTGGACAGGGGAGAGAAAATATAACAAAGAGCTTGTGGGTCGAGATAAGGATAGGAGAGATCACTCACCAATTACCGTCACGGGCAAAACAGACTCAGTTTGGGGAAAAATTAACTTGATTTATTACAAATCAACCGGAGTAGGGTAATGAGAAATAAAACCAAATCTCAGAACACCTTCCCTCCACCCCTCCCTTCTTCCCGGGCACAACTTCACTCCCGGATTCTCTACCACCCCCCCCCAGCGGCACAGGGGGACGGGGATGGGGTTTACGGTCAGTTCATCACACGTTATTTTCTGCCGCTTCATCCTCCTCAGGGGGAGGACTCATCACACTCTTCCCCTGCTCCAGCGTGGGGTCCCACCCACGGGAGACAGTCCTCCACGAACTTCTCCAACGTGGGTCCTTCCCACGGGCTGCAGTTCTTCACGAACTGCTCCAGCATGGGTCCTTTCCACAGTGTGCAGTCCTTCAGGCACAGACTGCTCCAGCGTGAGCCCCCCACGGGGTCACAAGTCCTGCCAGAAAACCTGCTCTGTGGGCTCCTCTCTCCACAGATCCGCAGGTCCTGCCAGGAGCCTGCTCCAGCGCGGGGTTCCCACGGGGTCACAGCCTCCTTCGGGAACCCACCTGCTCCGGCGTGGGGTCCTCCACGGGCTGCAGGTGGATATCTGCTCCACTGTGGACCTCCATGGACTGCAGGGGGACAGCCTGCCTCACCATGGTCTTCACCACGGGCTGCAGGGGAATCTCTGCTCCGGCGCCTGGAGCATCTCCTCCCCCTCCTTCTTCACTGACCTTGGTGTCCGCAGGATTGTTTCTCTTACATGTTCTCACTCCTCTCTCCGGCTGCCGAATACCGCCGTCCCAACTTTTTTTCCTTCTTAAAAATGTTATCACAGAGGCGTTACCACTATCGCTGATTGGCTTGGCCTTGGCCGGCGGCGGGTCTGTCTTAGAGCCGGCTGGTATGGGCTCTGTCGAACACAGGGGAAGCTTCCAGCAGCTTCTTACAGAAGCCACCCCTGTAACCCCACCCGCTACCAAAACCTTGCCACACAAAACCAATACATTCCACCCCTCGCCTCTGTGCATCACATTTTTTAAGAACTATCATTAAAATCTACATTCATCACACAAAATCTTCACTCACATCAACAAAAAAGAATTCCCCACACCAAAATCAAAATAATATCATCACAAAACCGACAAAAAGTAGACAATTTACACACAATCCACCCCTCGTCCCTTCACCACAATTACAACAATAAAAATTCCCCGCTCGTCATGCAGCTCTTAACTCTCTAGCTGCGTTCAGTCCATGTTTTGCCCGTTACCTCTCTCAGTTACTATCCTTATCTCAAATTCCTCACTTGCCCGCATTCTCCACCAAAAAGACTGTGATGGGTTAACCCTGGCTGGATGCCAGGTGCCCACCAGAGCTGTTCTATCACTCCCCCTCCTTCTCAACTGGACAGGGGAGAGAAAATATAACAAAGAGCTTGTGGGTCGAGATAAGGATAGGAGAGATCACTCACCAATTACCGTCACGGGCAAAACAGACTCAGTTTGGGGAAAAATTAACTTGATTTATTACAAATCAACCGGAGTAGGGTAATGAGAAATAAAACCAAATCTCAGAACACCTTCCCTCCACCCCTCCCTTCTTCCCGGGCACAACTTCACTCCCGGATTCTCTACCACCCCCCCCCCAGCGGCACAGGGGGACGGGGATGGGGTTTACGGTCAGTTCATCACACGTTATTTTCTGCCGCTTCATCCTCCTCAGGGGGAGGACTCATCACACTCTTCCCCTGCTCCAGCGTGGGGTCCCACCCACGGGAGACAGTCCTCCACGAACTTCTCCAACGTGGGTCCTTCCCACGGGCTGCAGTTCTTCACGAACTGCTCCAGCATGGGTCCTTTCCACAGTGTGCAGTCCTTCAGGCACAGACTGCTCCAGCGTGAGCCCCCCACGGGGTCACAAGTCCTGCCAGAAAACCTGCTCTGTGGGCTCCTCTCTCCACAGATCCGCAGGTCCTGCCAGGAGCCTGCTCCAGCGCGGGGTTCCCACGGGGTCACAGCCTCCTTCGGGAACCCACCTGCTCCGGCGTGGGGTCCTCCACGGGCTGCAGGTGGATATCTGCTCCACTGTGGACCTCCATGGACTGCAGGGGGACAGCCTGCCTCACCATGGTCTTCACCACGGGCTGCAGGGGAATCTCTGCTCCGGCGCCTGGAGCATCTCCTCCCCCTCCTTCTTCACTGACCTTGGTGTCCGCAGGATTGTTTCTCTTACATGTTCTCACTCCTCTCTCCGGCTGCCGAATACCGCCGTCCCAACTTTTTTTCCTTCTTAAAAATGTTATCACAGAGGCGTTACCACTATCGCTGATTGGCTTGGCCTTGGCCGGCGGCGGGTCTGTCTTAGAGCCGGCTGGTATGGGCTCTGTCGAACACAGGGGAAGCTTCCAGCAGCTTCTTACAGAAGCCACCCCTGTAACCCCACCCGCTACCAAAACCTTGCCACACAAAACCAATACACCCGCACTCCCATCAGAGTGCACAAGACATGTTTAGTACTCTCAGCACTGTTAATTTGCGAGCAGGCAAAACTGGGAACCTACCCCTATTTTGGGGAATTTTTTTTTTTGGTATGGTAAGTCTGTGGACTAATAAACTCCTGCCTGCGTGTGTGCATGTTTCTAATGAACTCAATGTACTTGAGTTGATTTCTGCGCCTGTGGGACAGTCCTTTGATCCCCACCCCTGCTAAAGCATCAGAGCCTTTTTGCCCAGGAACACCACCACTCTCCAGAGTGGGCAGCAGGGATGAACGGTCGGCTGCTTCTCCTGGGGAGCAAGAGCAATTCATGTAATGCTCCTTTGCAAGGGAGAACCAGGAGGGGCTTTCAAATTCACGTCTTTTGTGGGTTTTGGCATGCATTTCGCTTCTCACTTTAAAAACAAAAATTACTGCTTGTTTCTGTGTATCAGTTGTACTTTCCACTGTGGGCAATTCAATATCAGCTGCCTGTTACATTCATTAGATACTAATACAGCATGGCTTTCCGGTCTAGTGGTGCAGCTGTGCGGGCTGCTAATTGTGAAAGGGTGAGAGAGCCCAGGATGGGTTTGTTCATGAGGATGATGCTGCATGCTGGGAATTACCCCTTGTAAAGTTAATGAAATGGAAAATCCCCAATTTGCCTCCAAGGCCTTGGGGAGGGAAGTCAGGGCCAGGTTGCTTTGCTTTCCCCATCCGTCCAGCTCCCTCTCTTCACCTGGTAATTCACCTGTCCCTTGTGTCTAGCATTTATTTAACCCCTTTACTGAGAGATGAGCTGGCATGTGAAAGGCCAGGGCCACTGGCCTGTGGTCTGCGAGGGTCTTATTGCTGCTGTTATTTGAATTAGAAATGCATAGGGGTGGGTGTGCTGCAAACATGCTCCTCCAAGAGATGTGATGCAAGAGCAGCACGGTGGAAGAGGGAGAAGCTGGCCTGGCTCCCTCCGGTCCCTTTCCCTCCATCCAGACATATAGCAGCCACTCAGCTTGGTAGAGAGGCCGTGCTGCTGCTTAGAAAAACTGATTTTCCAAAAGGTCGTAGGCTGCTTTTATTCTTCCACCCCCAACATGAGGCAGAGATGAGCTGCCCTGCTCCTGGCACCAGTTCTGCAGCCCTTGGAGAAGCGGTAGGTTTGGGACATGTGGAGAGAGCCCAGCATCAGCTTAGCTGAGACAGGATGTCACTAGCTGAGCTAACCCTCTCCCAGCTCAAAATGGGGAGAAATTCATGAGTGCTTTCCTCCAGCCTTGACTCATCTCCAGATCCAGCCTGTTCTCTTGGGGGAATTTTAATTCCCCAGTTTTTTTGACACTTCATACACTTTCTGTGAATCTTTTCCAGGCTTCTCACCTGGATTTTTTTATTTTTTTTTTTAAATCTGTTTGGCTATGGTTGCTGCTGATGGGAGGGGATGATTCCTTGGCTGGGCACCCACTTGCAATGAATTTCCCCTGATACCCTTAGGGAGGAGGCTGTGCACGTCCCTGCCTGCTGAAAGAATGTGGGATGGCTCCAACTGCGGCCGTCGGGATTTTTTTATACGCTGGCTTTCTTGCGACTGACTCTTGGGTCCACTTCCCTCCAACATAGGTGGCAGGAGCCTTCTGGCTTGGGAACCACTGTCCTGTGGACCATCCCGGACACGTCACCCTGGAAAGTCTGGTCCTGGCTTGCTGCATGTGGTCTCACATGGGCCAGCAGAGTGATGAAACAGCTGGAGAACCTGCCTGAAGGAGCCCAGCATGTTTTTCAGAGATAAGATGAAGAGATGACTCAGTTTCTAAGCATGGATATAGGGAATAAGTTGGAGGCAGCTCTGCAGGACAGCACTGAAGGAGACAGGGCCTAGCCCTGACAAATGCAAGCTGTGCTGGCAACGGGGAGATTATATGTGTGGCAAGTGGCTTGCAAGGCTTGGGATGGGTACTCAGTGGGACTCAAGAAGAAGCCAAACATCCAAACAACCCGCATAAAACAAGGCTAGATTGATTTTGCGTGCTGAGTTTCAGTTTAGTGACAAACACTGATACAGGTATTGACACAGGGCCTGCACGGTGTGGGATGTTAACGTGATCAAAATTTTTTTCCCTTGAGTTTGGGCACTTAAGACTGGTTCTGGTGTTGGTCCTGGTACCCTGCAGCAGCATGCCCAGCAGACCAGAGGCCAACAATAGTCTTGCAGCATTTTCAGCTATATTATTTTGATATTCGGTGGGTGGCTTCTTGCTCTCATATAAACAGAAACTTTTAGCTCCATGCTTTCCTGATACCTTCCCCTATGGTAGCTCATGCTTCTTCCACAGCCTAAACAGGCTTTTGGGTCCTAGGCCAGTGCGTGAACTGGAGAAGTGCATTAGGATTTCTGCTGTGTATCTTTGTGGGGAAAGGGACACCTAAGCCTCAGTTGAATGCCACAGCTGAGTCCTAGGACTTTGCTGGCTTACTCTCCCTTGCTTATGCTGTCCTCAGCACACCATGGGCAGTAGCCCCCCTTTTCCCAGCAGCATTCTTGCCCCCGTGCCCAGGATCCTCTGCAAGAATGGTGGAGGGGATGGACCATCCCTCTTCCCGGTGTGGCAGGGGACATAGCTGACCCAGCACCCCAGGGGCCAAGCATGTCACCCACTTGTGGGGGGCAGGTATTGCAGGAGACGCCTAATTGGGAGCACGGTTTGGGGTCTGCATGCCACAGAGACAGTGCTGAGGAGCAATTGCTGGAGGACTACCACATAGGAGTACCACCTATGCATCTCGGTAGTACCGCTGGGTGGGGAAAGGGGTGTTTCTTGTCTTGTGCTGCCCCCAGACAGATGGCCAGCCCCTTTCCCTGTGCCCAGGCCCCCACTGGTCTGGTGACCTCACCTCCCTGCTTCAGAGCAGCCCTCAAAGCTGGGGGATATCCCAGAAGTAAAAGGCAACCTGATTCTCTGGAGTTGCTGTTATATGAGATTGCTCGGCCAATAGCACTTCTCACCCTGTGTGCTCACGTGTGCAGGGATGTGCCCCACTGGCCGCACAAGTTCGCCCAGGACAGGCTCAGTTCTGCTTCGGCTTCTTGGCAAGCAGCAGCAGCAGCAGCGTGAGGCCATAGGAGAGGGGAAGGATGCTGTTGCAGGAAGTCCAGAGCAGGCAGAGCATGGAGAAGCTCTCGGTCTCCACAGCCACCAGGATGTAGGCGACGATGAGCTGCGTGAACACCCAGGTTGTGCCACGGTAGAGGAGCTTCATACCCCGGGAGGTGGCCCAGGCGCCGAGGAAGGGATGGCTGCAGTAGTCAGCCTCCACCATGACAGCCCAGCACAGGAAACCAAAGACTTGCCCGGGCCGGAGGCCGTGCCACCAGGCGGAGAAGGCAAAAGCGACTAGGAGCGGCTGGGCTGGGCAGCGCTGGAAGACAAGTCTCCTCAAGCAGCGGGACGTGCTCTTGTTCCAGGTTCGGGTGAAGATGGCCAGGCGGTGGGTGGTCGTGGACAGAAACATCTCCCGGGCCCGCCACTGGCCCGAAGCCCACCACTTCGAGGAGGGCCTCATCCAGCACCCTGTGCGAACAGTAGGCCAGCCGGAGGAGCAGGGCCCGTGCCCAGACGCGGGACAGGCAGCCCAGTCTGGCGCAGCCCTGTCCGGCGCAGCCCTGCCTGTGGCCAGCCCTCCCGCCAGCCCCTGCAGGGCCAGGGCACAGAGGCACTGCTGGCCAGCGGCCCTCAGCGAGCAGGGGAGAGCACCGCAGTACTCGGCCTGGGCCTGAAACCTGCTGAAGGAGCAGAGGGGACCTCCGAGGAGGGCTGGGAAAAAGAGCAGGTAGCTGCGGAGGGGCAGCGCACGCTGCAAAAGCCCTTGGCCCAGCTGGAGCGGCATGAGCCCTTTGTGGATGTCCAGGGCCAGAGATGTAGCTTTCTGGGTGAACAGCGTGATGGCAGAGAGGGCAACGGCTGGCCTGGAAGGAGAGGGCACCTGAGAGCTGCTAGGAGTCCCTCCTCGAAGGGAGCGTTAGAGGCACACACACGGGAGATGTGCTGTCCCACGTCCCCAGAGCACTGCCGTGCCCAGAGTCGCCCACGCACGGGGATGCGGCCGGAGCCAGCGGGGAGACTGATGGCTGTGGAACAGCAAGCCAGTGCGGCCCGGGGGGCCCACCACCCTCACAAAATGACCAGGAGGGCCCCCAGCCCACCGAGGGGAGGAGCGGAAAGGAGGCAGAGCCGGGGCGTTACCTGGCACCCTGTGGGTCCAGCTCCCGGCTGCTCAGAAGCAGGTGGCAGAGTGTCTGCCAGGACATCTGGAGGGCGAAGACCCAGGTGTGGGCACGAGCTGGGCTGACGGAGAGGAGGACGAGCATGGAGCCAGTGGCAGGGATGTGGAGCAACACAGCGTAGCTGCCCATGGCTGTGCTGGCAAGGAGACATCCTCCAATGAGGAGGAATATGTACCTAGAAGAGACCAGATGCCCTTTGGCTGCCTTTTGGGGAAAACGGGGCTTGAAACTCCCACCAGGGTGTTGATAGTGTGGGTTAGTCTGGGTCCTGCAGCCTCCACAGTCTCCCTGTAGTCTGCCTCTTGGCTTCTCATGGGGCTGAGGGATCACCAGGGCCACCGTGGCTGCAAGCAGGAATGGGGGCAGACTGGAGCAGATATTGCTGGCCCTGCCTGGCCCTCATCCTAGCCACACCAGAGACAGTCCCCATTCCCTACCCTGCTCCCCTTGCCCATGTGCTTATCCTGGTACACCCCTAAACCCAACTCTCGCAACACCAGAGTGTCTGGCCTGGCTGTTTTGTCCTTAACAACCTTGATCTGCACCCACTGCAGAGAGGGGGGACTGGGAACAACTCACATCCAAGCCATACAAATGTCCCTACCCGAGTCAGCGGGGACTTACTACCGTGTGTCCTGTTGCACCTCTGACCAGAAGAGCCCCCAGAAAGCATCCACAGGCATGACTTGCCCTCGGCACGGCAGCGGGGGTGACAACCACATACTGGGCAGCCAGAGAGGTACCCCGAAGCACAGAGGTGGTGGAAGAGAGCAGCAAAGAGGAAAGCTGCCAGTCAGTATGGGGCCGCAGGGAGGACAAGCAGGTCTGCCCAGCACATCAAGCACCTTGCTGCTTCAACTGCCTGTGATGCCTGGAGAAAGGACTGAGCCAAGGGCTGCTCTGGCTCCTCTTTATACATGGCAGGACCTCAAAGAAACAGAGCAGAGCCAAGGAAACAGAGGTATCTGCAGGAAGAGCATGTTTGTTGCATTCGTCAGTGCTGACTCCTTCAAGCACCTCTGACCCAAGGTTTCTGTGTAGGTGGAAAAACTTGGGGTTGGTTATTTGCTCTGCCAGACGCCTGGGCCATTACTACATATTTTGAAGACAGTGAGAGTGAGCTGCCGAGGTAAGCGCCTCTTGGAGCTGCCACGTGTGCCATGCTGGGATGCACCTCAGAGCAAAATCCCCAGGTGCTCCCAGAGGCTTGGTTCTTTCTCTTCTCTTCCTCTCAGCTCAGTCCTTCACAGAAAGCTATGCCTTTTTTCTAACTCTGGCCTCACTTGTTATGGGGTAGTGGTGGGGACGTCCCAGTATTTAAACCCTGGTCACAGAAAGGAGAGGATGGGTTCTGCCACTTCTCAGTGATGAGGGAGGGTGAGGCCCTCAGCCTCAACACAGACCAAGCTACAGGGTCTTTTAATTTACCAGAGATAAAGGAATAGCTCTGTTCTCTCCAAACAGTTTTTCTTCAAGTAAATAATAAATTTTTAAAAAAAATGGACTCACAGAGATATTTGTGATGGTAGAAATTAGTCATTGCAGTTAAACTATTTAAAGTGTGCATTCATTCAAAAATGTGCCATATAAGAAAGCAAAAGGCTTTTGGGCCAGGCTTGAAAGGTGATTTGAAGAGTGATCTCTAGGGTGATGTGAAGCCAGTTGCTATTGCTCTTACAATGCTACCAGCAGTATTTCATGCTAAACAGACAAAAAGCCCAAGAAAATCAGTCTACAGGACTTGACTCTTCTTCATGAGATATAGCCAAGAAAAACCAGACAAATTCAAATGGAAAGCTCATGAATTTATTTTTATTTTAAACTCAGTTAATATCTGCTTTATTTTAGGCATATGAACAGTGTGAATACAAAGAGGAATAACCTGGAATTTCCTTCTGGAAGAAAAAAAATGACATATTGGAGGGGTAGAAGAAGTAAGGTTTTCCCCTTCCTTTGACAAATGCTTCGAAATATTTAGATTAGTCCGTTTTTCAATAAAAAGAGCAAAATTGGTGCCTAAAGCTACAGAAAGAACTGTGCTCATTAAAAAAAAGAAATTTTGATTTTAAAAATATATCGAGTCTGACTTTTATGAATGCTTCTACTCTTCACTGAGCTTTTCAAGCTATCGTCATGTTGGAAAGCTTACCACATTGTTTGGATGAGTTATTTGGTTATAAGAAGGCAGGGGACCAAAACCCCATGGAAAAAATTATTAGAGCAAATGCTGCAGAGCAACCGGCTGTATTTTGCTGTATTTGTGCAGGGTATGTTTTAAGTGCAAGCGATAGCACTGGAGAGAAGCTTTTTCCATGTCAATTTTGGCATGCATGGCATGCAGCAACAGCCTAGTTTCACAGGACTCATTCTGCCAAATCTATGGAGCCCAGTATTGACTTTGCTGAGTAAATATTTTTGAAGGCCTTTGCAGTGCCTGTGTAAGCAATTCCCTGCTATGGTTCTGCAAAAATGCCATTGCTTTTCAAGAAGTAGAAATGACTTTCCACAGTAGCGTTGGAAATGTTAACACAGTGCTATGCCTCTCATTTTGTACCATCAGATGCTGGGCAGTGGAAGTGTGATCTTAGAGCAAGCACATGAGCCATAGTGAAGCATGGGAGAGAGCATAATTTGCTTCATTTGCATGCACTAAACAAGCAACAGCCCAGTTCCTGGCTAAGGCATTAATTGTTTGGTAATACAGCAGGTGAGAACAGCAGGTTGACCACTGTCAGAGCAAACTCTGGGCATGAAATTCGAGCAGATATAACTTAGATACTAGCTTTAGGCTAGCATCCAAAAAGTTTATAGCTGCTTTCTTGGTGGAATATAGTGCTGTTTTGGGAACAGTTTTTGTTGCCTGTTGTAATGCAGCCTATACTGATCTGCTGCAGGACACACGGCAAAGTGAAAGACATACATTGAAAGCAAAAAAAGTTTTTTTAAAGAAAAAGTCAGACTGACACGGTTTGTCTTTTCTCCAGAGAAAAGCATGTAAAGGGGAAGGGAGGCCATTAAATAGGGTTCAGGAGGCCTGAATAGAGCTCCTGTCTCAGACTTTCTCTGTGACCTTAGGAAAGCTGCTTAACTCCCATCCACAAAACAGAGATGATATAGTTTCCATCTCCCTGTGGTGTTATAAGGCAGAATCAACCACAAACCTTGGAACTTTACATTTGGCTGTGATAGGCAGGACATGAAAGTACCTAAATGAGAAAGGAATTAAGAAACAAATGCAATGGTTTATTAAAATACAAAAATGCAAAAATCCCTCCTCTATTTTCAGGCACCAGTCCCATGCTGGCTTTTTGCTACTTGTTGCCATTACAGATTTGCTGACCACTGCCTGTAAATGGCCCACTGCTGCTTGTGGCAAAGGCCTTTTTGTCTCCCTGGATAAAGGACCACATCCCAGTAGTTTAAGGATAGTGTGGAAGTCTCGCATCGCAGCCGTGATCCCACTCACTGAGGTTTGAAGTTGTGCCTGGGGAAGGGGGAGGGAAGGCATTTCCTTAAGTCCTCATGTAATTTTTTTATATCTTCTGTGCTTCTTAATACCCAAATCAGTAATTAAAAGTGTACGTTAATTGGCAATAAATTAAATTAAGTGAAATTTCTGCAAGTCACTTTTTTGCCTGCAATACAGCCTTGCAACTCTTGAGCTCAGCCACATCAGTTGAACTTAGTATGGGTGAGGGGCCAGCACT
Organism: Harpia harpyja; assembly: GCF_026419915.1. Classification (NCBI taxonomy): domain Eukaryota; kingdom Metazoa; phylum Chordata; class Aves; order Accipitriformes; family Accipitridae; genus Harpia; species Harpia harpyja. Next base: position 39,826,865 of record NC_068941.1, read on the forward strand.
GTGCCCCTCCCTGTGCCAGCAGTGGCAAAAGAGGTGATTTATTTTTCAAGGCAGAATCCGATTAGGATCGCCTTTTTCTCTTTCGGTGTTGAGGCCAAGGCCAGATGGAGACGGATCCTTTTGTACCTCCTAAGTTTTGGGGACATTTAGAACAGGGACTGACATCACTGGAGACCATCCCCTGTGCTGGTTCCCCTCAACCTCACCACAGAGTTCCTGAGAGAAGAGGTGTGCAGCTCCAAGGACCATGCACAGTAGCCAGTGATGGGGAAAAAGGTCTAGGGCTCCATGCTATTCCCCTTCCACTCCCTTTCACATGATATGCAAGCCCTGTAGAGAGGCATTTCTTGTCCTGGTGTCTCCTTTTGGAGATGGCAGGAACGGCTACAGCTTTTCTGATCCTTGTTATGAAGCCAGCAGATCAACTGGTGCTTTGCCTTAGAGATAAAGTACCTGGGTATGATACGCATTACCACTGGCTGTCAGAAAGAGTGGATGTCCTAACACCCTCGGGATGATCCTGATTCCTTTGTGGCTGAGTTTTTTTTCCCTTTAGCCTTCACAAAGAATGGACACTAACATATGCTGAAGAAGCAGAGTCACTTCTTAGGGGAAAACACAGCAGAGGGGTGAACCAACAGTGCAATAATGGGATGGGATGTGCCTGAGGGGTGGAGCTGCCCTGCGGGCAAAGGGGAGATGCCAGAACAAACCAGACTTTCAAGTACACTCAGGTAGCCCCAGCATGCAGGGCATCCCAGAACTGCCATTGCTGCTCTGGGACTGCTGCTCAGAGCTGTCTCCCCAAGATGGGTGCCACCTCTCCCATGCTCTTCAGAGCCTGTAGTGCAAGGCTCCACAGGTAAATCACAGTGGTGATATTTTTCTCTCTCAGTGTCAGGGTGATCTGAGCTGCCAGAGAACAGATGGAGAGGCTGGAGTCCTCCTCCAAGCCTTGAAGAACCAAGGTAGAAAGAAACAGAGCAGAGATCAAATCCTTGTACTTGCAGAGACCCTGGGCATTGCCTCCTGAGAGGGTCTGCCCACCCAGCTCCTCCCATGGCCAGGAGGGAGCAGGGTGGAGAAGTGAGTCTGCTGGAAGTTGCCAGGAATGCCCCAAACACCTTCAAAATACCCCAATTCCTCTCCAGCGTACAGAGAGTAGAGCTCTCCTCACTGGGGCAGGGCTGAGAGTTGGAGCTCACCAGTCCATGGAGGTCCCTCCAAGTGCCTTTCTGATGAATTCCAGAAAAGGAGCACCTGAGTTGCTCAAGGCACATGAAGGGACATCTTGGACAGGGAGAAATTGAAAAGGATCGGGAAGACCATTTGCTGCCCTTCATTTCCTCCTCAGCTACAATTTCTGAGTGCATTTGGGCAGCCTTTTTACAACAGCACAGCACCTGGATGTCAGCACTTCCATCGGAGTCCTCAGGGCTCCCTCAGTAATAGGACCAGAGCAAAGAGGACCCCCAGCCTGCTGGGCTGCACTAGGCAGTATTGCCAGCGGGTGGAGGGAGGTGAGCCTGCTCCTCTGCTCAGCATTACAGACACACGCCTGGAATGCTGGATCTAGTGATGGACTCCCCACTACAAGAGAGACATGAACATACTGGAGAGAGTCCAGCAAAGGGCTGAGGATGATGAAGGGACTGGAGCAACTCTGATAAGAGGAAAGGCTGAGAGAGCTGGGACTGTTCAGCCTGGAGAAGAGAAGGCTCAGGCAGGCGGAGCTTATCAGTGTACTGATAAGTACCGATGGGGAGGAATGAAGACAAGGGAGCCACGCTCTTCTTAGTGGTGCCCCGTGACAGGACAAGAGGTGATGAACACAAGCTGAAGCACATGAAATCCCATCCAAACCCAAGAAAATACTTGTTTGTGTATGTGTGTGCATGTAGTGTATGTGTTGTGTGTATATGCTTGCGTATTGTGTGTGTGTTTGTGCTGTGTATGCATGTTGTGTGTAGGAGTGTGTGTGTATGTTTTGTGTTGCGAGTGCGGTGTGTGGTTGTGTGCACGCTGCATGCTTTGTGTGCGTTTTGTGTTTGCATGTGTGCATATGTTGTGTTTTTGTGTGTGTTCAGTGTGCGTGGGGTGGTGGTTCAGGGCTGTGTGTGGCCCCAGCCAGTGCTCGGCTCCATGGGAGTGCCAAGGGGGCCCAAGATCAGCCTCAGCCCCAGAAAGGCCCCAGATGGGGGCAGAGGCATGTGGGAGAGAGGACTGTGGGGCACGTGAGGGTTTACGGGACAGGCATGGGGGAAGTTGGCAGCACCCAGGGGGTTATGAGGCACATGGGAGGTTGGGAGACCCTGCAGGAGCTATGGGGCATCCAGGAAGGCAACAATGTGACACCCAAAGGGTCAGGATACCAGGGGAGAGAGTTGGGTGCACATCCAGGGCATCAGGGGGACCCTGGGGGGGGTTATGGGGCACCCAGGGGAGTTGTGCAGCACCCAGGAAAGGGGAGTCTATGGGGCACAGGAGAGGTCAGAGTCACTCTAGGGTGCTATGGGACACCCAGGAGATTGGGAAAACCCAGGGGTTTATGAAGCACATGGGGGGCCAGGTCCACCTTGGACAGGGCTGGGGGCACCCAAGGGGGCTCAGGGGCACCCAGAGAGGGGTAGGATCGCAGGGTCCCCCCCAGAAGCTGATGTCGGAGCCCAGGCCTGTGGCACCTCCTTTATTGCAGGCCCTAACGGAGCCCCCAGTGGGAGGGAGAACCCACATCCCCACCTACAGCCTCCCCCCCGCCATGTCAAGCCTCACTGGGGGGGTGCGTGGGTGCCAGCGAGGTGCACAGGCAGCCCGTCAAGGCAGGCGACGCGCACGTGGTGCTGGAGCTGCCGAGCCCGGTAGGCGCAAGGAGGCCGGGTGTCCCCCCCCCGCAGGCGGCAGGCTGTGAGGCCCATGGGTGTCGGGGTGCTGTGGAGCCCCGCTGTGTCAGGCGTCTGGGTGCAGGCAGCCAGCAGCTCCTCGGCCGGTGCGTGCACAAAGGTGTTGGAGGGCTTGCAGGGCCGCCCCGGGGCAGTCACCCGCCGGCGTGCCAGCATGGTCTCGCAGTAGCGGTGCGCTGCGAGCACGGATGTCCGGGGGTGGTCCACGTGCTGCCGCAGGAACTTCTCATAGCGGGTCTCGCCCACCGCCCCTGCCAGCGCTGCCAGCACCAGGGCCGTGCAGAGGGCCCAGCCTGCCATGAGCACCTGTGGAAAGTGGGGGTCAGGGCCATCTGGACTTCTGGGCCCCCGATTGGAAACCCCACCCTGGACGCTCAATTCCTCTACATATTCCCCTGCCCGGACACCTGCGTCCCTTACAGATCCCCTCTAAATGCATGAGGGGACCCCCCTCCCCAGACACCTGGGCCATCTGTGGATCCCACCTGGATGCCTGGGTCCCCCACAGAACACCCCATGGACACCGGGGTCCCCTACAGTTCTGCACTCCCCAGAAGCCTGGGTCCCCTATGGAACACCCGCCCTGGACCCCTGGGTCCCCTATAGACCCACCCCTGCCCCGACACCTGCATCCCCTACATATCGTCCCTCCCCCACTGGATGCTTGGGTTCCTCACAGTCCTCCTCCCGCAGACACTCTGGTCCCCTGACGCATCCCTCACCCGCACCTCTGTGTGTGTGCCTCAGTTTCCCTTATGGCCTCGGGGTCTCCAGGATCCCTCCCACTCCTCCGTGCCTCTTTTATACTGGCCCCAGCTGGGCCCAATGGGCAAGGATCCAGGAGGAGAGGCAGGGCAAAGAGCAAAGTCCAGCGGATGTTGGGGGGGAGCCAGGCATCCAGGAGGCCCCACTCCCCCTCGTGGCCCTCCCAGGGTCATTAGGCAGTCATTAACGAACCACGTGACTGGCTGCGCATGTGCCCTTGGGTGCCCCCTCCCAACGTTGCCTTGGCCCATGCATTCTGGCCTCGGGCCACGTGTCCCATGGTGGGCAGGACGCCTGGGTCCCCTTGGGTGGCAGGCCAAGACGCCTTCTAGTTCCCTGGCAGAGGGACAGGATGTCAGCATCACCTCTGGGGCAGCTGACAGACGCTCCTGCCCTTCTTGGACGATGTGGTATGTCCACAGCTGCCCTGCATTGCTTCAGGAGCTATGTGTCCCTTTTCCCTGTACACCCTTGCAGGCAAGTTCGTACCCCTGGGAAGTGCCAGGATGCATTTTGCCCCGCTGTTACCTCACATGCTCCCGGCTGCTCCGCTGAGGCAGAGACAAGCAAAGAGCCAGGAGCCAGCCTGAGCCCATCAAAAACGCACCCCTTTCCCTTGACCATCAGGGAGAACCTGATGGAGCCCCAAGGAGAGCGTGTACCCTCCAGAGGGAAAGGCATACAGTGCCCAGGAGAGGCTGTCACCACCGGGTGCAAGTGGTCTCCATCGTCCTCTTCAAAGACATGATAGAGACTGTGATGGGAAGTGGCAAATGGAGGATGAGGAAGAAAGCGGACAGGAGCCCTCAGCTGCCCTTCTTCTGCAGGAGCAACGAAGTTTGACCCCACCAGTGATTCAAGGCGGACAATGACACTGGATGCCGACACTTCACAAATGGGCCTCAGCACTAGGGCTATGGGCTGCTGAGAGATGCACTCTTTGAGTGTGTGTCACTGTCAGACCTGACCTACTTGTCCCCAAGGACAGCACAGAGCCATTCTCCTCTCTGTCCCAGGCCCACCATGTCCTTCAGCCTGGGGTAGGCTCGGTCCTGGGCACCACCTTCCCAAAAAGAGCTGGAAAAGGTCTAAGCCTGGCCACGATGTAGGTGGAGAGTGCCCTGCCCTGGGCTGTGGTGTCATCTCTACAGCTTTGTGAGCCTCTCCAGAAATCCTCCTAAAAGTCACACAGCCCTTGCAGTGGGAACAGCGCAGCCACCTGGCCAAAACCTCGCAGACATGGAAGATCAGCACAGCCCCCTTGCTGACTCTCTGAGGCTGACAAGAACCTGCTCCTGCTGGGCTTGGCAGCAGGATGGGGGCTCTCATCACCGCCTCCCGGACACACTCTGCCTTCCACTGACCTGGTGTGGGTGGGAAGGGGATGGTGTCCCCAGGAGGAGGAGGAAAAAGCCTGGATGCCTGGCAAGGGTCTGCCTCAGCCTTGTGTCCCAGTGCTGTCTCTAGCCGGCACGGTACAGGTACCCATGCTAGAGCCTACCCTACCTGGAGGGCCCTCAGGCATCCTTGCCAGAGGTTGCTGTGAGGTTCATCAGTGAGCTACAACCTGTGGTCCCCTCTTGTCCCACAGGAGTCCTGACTGCCAGGCGCTGGCCTGGGCACCGCATCTCCCTCTCCCATCCCTGCCCACGCAGGTGGGCTGATGGGAGCCTCCTCCTGCGCCACGCTCTCCCCTCGGCTGCTGTCCTGCGTCGCCCCGGATGGTCAGGCCGTCATGGGGTGACGGGCTGCGTGTGCCTAGGGCACGAGGCGTCAGAGCGAGCGAGGAGGTGCCGACTGCCTGCGTGGGTTAGCGAGGGCGGTGTGCCCTGCCCCAGGCAAGGTGGGCTCTGCACCCCTGTGCAGAGGGGAGAGGAGGAATCGGTCGAAGCACCCGAGGCAGCCCAGACCAGCAGCTTCTAGTTGTCCCTGCAGTGCCCCAGCTTCCCCATAGCGTGGGAAGGGCTGGGTGGGCTGGCGCTGTCTGGTGAGGATGCCCCGGGACCTCTGCAGACACAGGGGTTTGATCTCTGCTCTCTTTCTTTCCATCTCAGCCCTTCAGCCCTCGGAGAACGGCCACCATCCCTTGGTCCCTGCCCTGGCAACACAGACCATCGTCCTGGAGCACCCCGAAAGCCACGAGGAGGGGCCCGGGACACCCACGAGAGGCACAGAAAGGCCAGAAGTGATGTGCTGGAAAGCGTGCCAAGGCTGCCTCAGCATGGAGGCCTCAGGGTGCACCGAAAGGTCCCCAAAAGTCCTAACCCAAAATTCCTTGGGGAGGGGACGGGACCGAACAGCGCCGGCGGGCTCTGCGGGGCCACGAAAGGCGCAGAAAGGCCAACGCGCCACATCCCGCGACAGAGCTGCAGCGCCCCCAGCCCCCCCCCCCTTTTCCCCCGCGCCATTGGTTCCGTCCCGCTGTGGTACGTCCCAGGGGGCGGGCCGCCCGCCCCCTCCCGGCGAGATGTGGCTCCGCTCTCGCGAGAGCGCTGCCCGCCGCCCGCAGTTCTCGCGCGAGCCCCACTCTCGTATAATCTCGCGCGAGCGGGCGCTTCCGGCCTTTTCGTCGGCAGGGCGGGACCATGGCGGTCGGCAAGAACAAGCGCCTCACCAAGGGCGGCAAGAAAGGCGCCAAGAAGAAAGTGTAAGGGCGGCCGGGAGAGGAGGAGACGGGGCCCGGGGGCGCCGGGCGGGACGCCGGGGCGGCAGGATGCCGTGGATGGGGGGCGGATGGCGGCGGACGGCGAGCGGGCCGCTGCTGTCATGGCGGCGGACGGGCGCGGGCCTCGCCTGGATGCGGGGCGAGCTGCGTGGCGGCGGGGGACGGGACGGGACGGCTGCCGCTGTGAGAGCGCGGGTCCCGGCCGGGCCGGGCTTCCTGCAGCCCCGCCGTGTGCCCGCTGCCCCGGCGCCGGGAAGGGCCTCGGTGTGGGGAGCGCTCCGCGGCCGTGGGGCGTGTGGGAGGGCAGGGCCAGACCCGCGCCCGGCCCCGGCTCCAGCCCCGGCCCCGGCCGTGGCTGTAATCCTGCGGCCGCAGGCCTGGCGTAGTTTGCTCGCTGTAGAAGCTGGGGTTCTGGGGCGGCGTTGGTGCAGGCTTCGTTGTGTCTGGTGTCTTTTAGCTGCAGAAGTCAAGAAATGAAGGGGGGGGGGGTCTTCGTGGGGAAGTTGGTTAAAGTGCACCGCTTGTGTCGCTCCTGAGCGGTAGCCGGAATTGTAGCGCTGTATGGTTTTTTTCCGTCATCTTAGGTTTATGATGTTTCTGCAGTTGATTTCTGTCTTTCTGAAGTAAATTGAAATGAATGCCTGCCTCACTGGAGTGGGTAATGCTGACCGTCTGCATTCACATACTTGCCAACCTGTCCATGTTAAACTTGAAAGCCCAAAATGCTGATGTTTGCATTTCCATTTTGCAAAGCGTGTGGGGAGGAAGGTCTTGCTTCAGACCGATTTAATCTGAGAAAATCAGTAAGAAAATCTTTTCTGCTTTATTTAAATTAAGGGTTGATCCTTTCTCCAAAAAGGACTGGTATGATGTCAAAGCACCAGCAATGTTTAATATCCGAAACATCGGGAAGACACTTGTCACCAGGACTCAAGGAACTAGTGAGTAGTGGGGTTTTATGCAGCAGAGGGAGATGTATTTGTTCCATGTGCTAGCTCCAAATGCGACTCGATTAAAGAACTGCTGACAAATAGTTTTTGCTCATAATACTATGAACCTGGCAGTTTTAAAAAAAAGACTCTAACTTAATTGCTTGTTTCGAGTGAGTGTTCTTAAGTTGACAGAGTTGTTTAAATAAATGAGCTTAGTTGCAGGGAGGTTAATGTGGCGTGGTCCTTGTTTGTACGAGAGTACCAAACCATGGATATGATATGAAAGGACATGCCTGAAGCTTCTTATGACCTGCTCTTGTAACCTGACAAGTTTGAGGAAAGTTAAGAATTAAGGATTCGTTCTGATTATCACAGGGACACGTGGTGACAGTGCAACAGGAGACCTTGGTCATGATAGGATCATAAAGGAGCATTGTGTTAGAAGAGACTGAAATTTGAAGCTTATAGGTAAAGAGATCTCTGTTGATAGCTAGGATTGCTAACTTAATGGGAGCACATGTAGATGTATCACAGAACGGTAAAGGTTTTTTGTATGGTCTGGCACACCTTAGGAAAAGGAAGCCTTTTGGAAGGTTAGCTGTGTAGAATGGCTAAATAGAATGGCATTATACTATTCCGGTTGCACTTAAAAGTTACAAAGATGGTCATTATTTTGAACTGTATACATGTGAAACAAGTAAAATAAGGTCACTGTAAACCAGGCATGAGTAAGCTAGTGTTAAAATGGTTAATTGTTAGAGGTGGAGCTGTAAAATGACTGTACTTAGGTGTTTGTTGCTGCTTTATCTCTGCTGAGCACAGGTGGATTTTTATGTTTTCATTATTGTTCATTATTTCCAAATACTTTGTAAACCCTTCCACTTAAAAAAACCCCAGACTGTTACACAGGCTGGAATCTGCAGTGTACTGGTATTTGTGCTTAGCATCTGATATAATTATCTTAAAAAGATTGCTCACAAAGTTAACAAAATATGTTATTTGGTTCTCTAAGTTGATTTGATCTTGTTCAAGATACGTATAGACTTCAGAGCTGTGAAGCTAGTGGCATCACCTACTATTAGAAAACATCAAATGGAAGTTCAGTATCTGATTTGAATAATACTTTTCTAATGTTAATAAAAGGTGTTTTATTTTGTTTCATATTACAGAAATTGCCTCTGATGGACTGAAGGGTCGTGTATTTGAAGTGAGTCTGGCTGATCTGCAGAATGATGAGGTTGCCTTCCGTAAATTTAAACTGATAACTGAGGATGTTCAGGGCAAGAATTGTCTGACCAACTTCCATGGAATGGATCTCACCCGGGATAAAATGTGTTCCATGGTCAAAAAATGGCAGGTGTGTAAGGAACAAGGTCTGCATTCTGGCTAGTGCCTTTAGGAAAGGAGGTAACCACTGATGCATTGTAAAGCTGTGTTTGAAGTGGCATCAGCAGATATTAATCAATGTCAGGTGCATGGTTTTGAGAAACCTGTCCATCATGTTGATGATAAATGACTGTTTCCTTTTTAGACAATGATTGAAGCCCATGTAGATGTCAAAACTACCGATGGTTACCTACTGCGCCTCTTCTGTGTGGGTTTCACGAAGAAGCGTAATAACCAAATCCGCAAGACCTCGTATGCCCAGCATCAGCAGGTTCGACAGATTCGCAAGAAGATGATGGAAATCATGACCCGAGAGGTCCAAACCAATGACCTGAAAGAAGTTGTCAATAAGCTGTAAGCTTTGGCCGCGTTTTCTTTTTTCTCCGATACAGTTTAAGTAGTTGTTTGTTGGTCAGTTGTTACTGAGTACTTGGGGAATGCTGGTGCTTCGTGTACTGCTTGGCAGAGACCAGGCAAGGTGTGTCTCATTGAAAAGCTGATGTGCCATTTTTTTCAAATACTCTGTTAGTCTCTGCGTCATATTTGACTTTTGTAAACCATCATGTTTGCATAAATGTAAAATCAGGCTCTCCAGTTTTTTTGATTCATGTTTCTACAGACTAAAACTGGAATTCTGATCAGTTGGGGCTGTGAATGTTCTGGGTTCTTCTGACAGAAGGAAGTTTTCCAAAGTGTGGTGTTTGCTTCCAAAAGTTTGATTGCAGATTTGCTCTCAAAATGAGCACATTTGCACTACCTATCTATCTATCTATATCTCCCTCCTAACATTGCAAGGAAAATGTCTTCGAATCTAGACATATTTGAAGAAAATTGTCAGAGTGTGAAGGTAGTATTGATGATGCAGACTTCTGTAGAATATTATGTATTCTTAAGAATTCTTTTAAGCCTGCGTTGCTGATGAAGAAGCAGGCACAATTTTTAATGTTCTGGTACTGATGTGCTCTCTGATTTCTCAGGATCCCAGACAGCATTGGCAAAGACATAGAGAAGGCGTGTCAGTCCATTTACCCTCTTCATGATGTCTATGTCCGCAAGGTTAAGATGCTGAAGAAGCCCAAGTTTGAATGTAAGGCAATCACTGCAAATGTTCAGTGTTCTTAGTGGAGGATGTGGGAAGCTGTTAGTTTAAAATGTGTTTGCTTTTGGATAAAGATGTTAAAACAGCATTGTAAGTTTAAGTAGCTGTAGTAGTAAAAAGGCTTGTGCTTCTAGTCCGGCATTTGGCTTTCAGGCTTGAAAGCCAAGCAGTGATCATTCAGTTTGGAGCTTTTTTTGAATTCTTGCCTGAAACTGCTGCTGAATGTTCAAAGGCTTTGGCTTGGGAATGAATGATGACAAAATGTTTCGGTCCCAGATGACATGGAATGATTCTATTTTCCCATTTTCTGACATTCCCATATAATGCAGTAGTAGGTTCTTGACTTTACCTCTCTTTAAAAAAAGTTTAATTTGCAATTTCATTATGTAGCACTTATTTCACTGCTTGTTTTTGTCTGACTGTCAGTTATTGCGCCAGCATCTCCTTGCATGAGCTTTTTGGAACAGACTTGATCGTACCTACATTAAATGTTCTGGTGTTTTAATTTGTATATGATGAGCAATTCAGTAATTGAAAAGTGTTTAAATAGGTGCATCTCTCACTGTTTATAATACTTCCTCTTTTTAGTGGGCAAGCTGATGGAACTGCATGGTGAAGGTGGTGGTGCTGGAAAACCTTCTGGGGATGAGGCAGGCACAAAAGTAGAGCGAGCTGATGGATATGAGCCGCCCGTGCAAGAGTCTGTCTGAAACTAAAAACTGATGGAAAATAAAAGTTTTAATATACAGAACTAACGTTTGGTTGCCTGTATTGCTGCTGGACAATATTGGATATGTGGATGGGTTTTTAATAAGGTAAAACTATTGCCTTGGTCTAAACAAAAAGAAAAACTTGTTTTGGAGATCTGTTTTTCATGATTGGTGTTGTGAGATGGGTGGAAGAAGGTGGGTTGTCCTTTTTGAAAGGTGGAAAGTGCAATACCAAGGATTCTGTATGTTGTTTTTTCCCAATAATTTTGGTGCCCAGAAAAGAAACCTTGTGGGTGCGTGCAGAGCTTGTGTTGGTGAAAGGTGCTTTAAAGAGGAGCATTTTACAGGGCAGATGGGGTGCCACACAGGGAAACTTACTGTTCCAGAATTTTTTGTTATAGGGAAGTCTTAGGGATTTATCCATACTACTTAACCTGAGAATTACGTATGTGTATGTTTAAGCTTCTTGGTGGTAATTTGATACGACCTCTCATGGGACAGAGTTGGTCTCTGATAGTCAAAAGGTGTTAAAAGATCTTTAAGCTGCAATTTTGATGATGGAAGCAGTGTTAGTTTTGAGCAGTATAGAAATGCAGAATATGCTCAAGAGTAGGGTTGTATGTAATTTTTTAATCTCTATCAGAACCGAGGGGTAACCGTAATCACAGCTGAAAAACCTGTGGAACTTCAGGGGAAAAAAATTCTATCATAAAAAGGCAATAGTCTATGTTTGCTGAGTAATTTTAACAGTGCTTTTTCCATTATCCAGTAGCATTGTCGCTTGTTCAGCTTATGCTGGCTTAAAAATTGAAGAGTGTGTTTTTCTGGCTAAAACAAGGAGTATTTTGCATTATTGGCATGTTTTGTTTAGAATTGGGCAACAAACCTAAAGTTTGTGCTATTAGATTATTCGCCAGTTTGTGATTTAAAGCCTGAGAACAAAATGGTATGGAGCTGCTTGGGGCGGTCACTGAGATGGTGGTGGTGGCTCCTGCAGTCAGCTGTGAAATAGCTCAGGACAAGAAATGAAGGAAAGTAAGGAAATGTTACTGTTGCAACAAAGATACTAGGGGAGAAGTAGAGGGATGCTACCCATGAGGGCCGTACTCTGCAGTGTTGGGGATTTTCACCTTTTCCTACTTGGTAATTCTGGTTTGGAGCAAATAATATGCCAAATGAAAAGTATGTTTTCTAATTTAGAAGACTGCAGGTGATGTGATTTCATGTTGTGATTCTAAGTTACTATTTTAATCGGAAGGGGAGGATATTTAGAATAACCCATGACTTAATATTCAGGTAACCATCTTTACTGGATTGTAAATACAGGCCTACTTGTTCTGCTTCTTCCAGTTTGTGTAGTGGAACGGTAGTGAGTGCTCAAAGCTATAACGATGCTGGAACAGGAGAAAGGAATAGTGCTGCTTTTAATCTTCTGCTTTGCCCTTTTCAGCTGTACTGTTGAGGCAGGTGTCATCCTCATCCAAGAGTCCCAGTCAGTCATATTTTTGAAGCCATAAATTGCAACAAATGCCCCTTTACTTCTCTAACAAAAATGAGAACTTTTTACTGGAGTTGGGAAAAGAAACCATGATTTAGGGTCAGTATGCTGAGGTTGAAAATTCTTGAACCTGCTACAGGAAGTTTTAGTGCAGGTGTGTACATATATGTATATGCACATATTCAAGCCCTGTATTAGAGGAAGATCTGTCAGAGCTTTCTCATAATGGATGTGTGTTGGCTGCATTTCCTCTGCTTTAGCAACAGTTCCATCAAACAAATGCTGAGGGACTGCAACTAGCCTGTACTCTGTAGACTGGGAGAGTTAGAAATCCTAAAGTGGTGTTTCCGAGCTTGCTTCTGAAAACTTACATGTCTTTTATCCTGTACTTTTCCCTTCAGGTGTACGTCTGAGGAGTGCATGTTGCAAAAAGGCTAGTCCAAGAGGATTTGGGGAAAGAACAAGAGCTTGCTTTTTTCTTTTTTTTTTTTTTTTTTTATTTTTTGAGCAGTAGACTGCTGGCATTACCACGTAGGAGCGCTGGGTAAATGTATGCTCTGTGAAATGATTTCAGATGGGGGAAAAGTAAGCAGGAAGGGAAATTTTAAACACCCTCTGTACAAATATCAGCTGAAAAATCACGGTGTATGAATAGCAGCAATCAGCAGAGCACATGCAAGTTATGTGTAGAATTGCCAGTCAGCTCAGGGTCAGCCTGTGTCTTCGTCATAAGTAATCTTGCCACAGCATGAGTAGATAGAGCATCACTGTCTTGTGCGATACCATGCGATGACAGCTGGTTGCTGCAGGTGGTAAGTGTGAAACGTACCCAAGTCCGAAGACTTGAATAAACTGCGTTAAAGCCATCAGGATTCTCTGAGGGGTCTGGACTACTTGTAAAGGGATGTGATATTACTCTCTGATTTGTTTGGGGGTGGGGGGTTGGTTTTTTTGCTGTTGTGTTAAATACGTAAGCAGAATGAGATCCATAAAACTGCCATGTCAGGTGGAAGGCTCAGCTCTCCACAGCATAAGACAATAAAAATGCCATCATGACTGACTTAATTATAAAAATTTTATTTGGTTAAATACATTCTTAATTTACAGAGGTACCATAATAAAACTTACTGGACTTAACAAAGATTTATTTAGGACACCGTTAATTGTACACACAACAAAGACGTCTTCCTGAAGATATTTCCAGAGGGTGGATCAAACAGAAAATGTTTCGATAAATGAGGCTTTTATTATCATACTAACGTATGGGGGTCTAGCTGAATTTCAAGGTTACAGCTGAAATTTGCTACTAGATTGCAGTTAGGATTTGTGCTCCACCCCATTCTCGGTTTTTTTTGCGGATTATGTACTGTACACCTTAGGAATTTTATGTTATGATCTGTATGCAGCTTCATGGTGATATGAGGCATTGAGTCTTAAGAAAATACCTTGCCGTCAAAGCCAAGCATCTAACTTGTTTCAGTTTTAATAAATACGCTGGTTTAGCTGCCTGCAGTAATGCAAGCAGCCTTCAGGTGGCACTCCTTGCTCTGAATGTAAGGCTTTGCTGCTCTTCCTACCCTGCGTAATAGGGAGGAGTAGATTAAAATAAAGCAGTGGTCTTATCTACTGACAGGCACTGACTTTAAACATTCAGTGGAAGTTACAAAAACAACTGGTTAATACACAGTTATAAAAACGGGGAGGAGGAAATAAAAAAAAATATAAAAATTCAGTTCTACTTTTGAGACTTGTATCAAAATCTTAGAAAACTGCGCCAGACAAACAGTAAGTAAACATCGTACACTTAAGCCTCATCCACCACCACAATGATGCAGTATGTCTTTGGAGGATCTGGGTATTCTGTTTGTTGGTGTGGGCTTTGCTTGGTTCTGCTATTCTCCCCCTGCTGTGCTCACTGGACATTCAGGAATTGCGTTGGCACAGGTCATGTTGGAAGAAGCCTGTTTTAACAGGGTGATCCACTGAAAGTTTATGGTTGAAAAGTCTTGAGTGGGCTTGCAGGAGTCAGGAAAGCTATCTATCTATGTATTTGTTTCCTTGGATTTCTCCAGAAGGAGATGGCTGTTTGTTAGAATAAACAAGGACCTTTGGAATCCCCTGGCAGGAGAACTTGGAGAGTGGGAAGGGTTGTCTTCTGAGGTGGACTTATGTTAAAGTTTGATTACACAGGAGTTATGGATAGACTTGTTGGGGATGGTAAAACTGAGTAATAGCTGTATAAATTATCATGTTTCCATCTCTCTAGAATAGCACATAATTTATAATTGGTTTTATAATGTTAATCCTCTTAATGAAAGTAGAAATCCAGTTCTCTGCTCATAAAACTTTGTGTGATCTTCATCCCCCAGTTGTGCAAATGGTATTGGTGCAGTTTAAATGCACAATGCTTCACATTCATGAAGCTTCTAGAGAAAAAAAAAAAACCAGAGGGCTAACACCTGTGTCTATATTTGCAAGTACCATGGCATAACAGTGACTGCAGAGCGAAATGGTGCTGAGGGCCTCATGTCTGTGCTCCGTGTTCCTGAGGCTTGCTTCAGGTGAGCTCCAGTCTGCTACTGAGACTGGATGCCCCTTCCCTGTTGTAGGGGAGTTGCAGTTTTGGCTGTAAGCTTGTTTCTGCCTGCTGTGATGGTAACCAAAGTGCAGGGCATGGGGAGGGGAGGGCTACCCTCCCCAGCTTGCTCACACACCAATTTAGATGCACCCTGATCTTTTGTAGCAGTAGGTATTTGTTGCTGTAATACTTAGACCTCGTATTGATAAAGTTGTAGGTAGGCACATCACTAAGCCAAAACTATCCCGAGGTCAATCATGATGATTCTAGTTTCCAGTCTCTATCTACCACTCAACTGTTGGCCCTTTTGCAACCTGAATTTTCAGACCCACAAAGAAAAATCTTGTAAGGGTATCTTGATACCTAGTGACCTGCATCTCTCTGAAGTAATGACTCATGCTAACAGCTTACTGGTTCCTTTTTGTTATATAGTACGAAAGTGATGGAATACTGTCAGCAGTGAAAGAGCTAACTGCAGCATAATTCTTTTTCTGTTCCAGTCTGATGAAGTTAACGGTTAATCAAGATGCATTTAACTATTTTGTCAGAAGCCAAGGGTTGCAAAAAGGAATTTACTACCAGAAGTTCCTATAATGTGAAGCTACCTCAATCATGTCTGTCTAAGTTTGTCATTCAAGTCACACTGCTGCTTTTTACTAAATGCCTTTGTTAGAGCTGCTTGAAGTAACCTCTTGCCAGGCGTGTTTTCCTTAAGGCCTCGACAGACCATTTATAATGATGCTCAGTATAGTTGGTATGTGGTAACAAACTGGAAACTAATCCCATGTCTGCTGAAAGCTAAAACCAAGGCTGTATAATATCCTTCATGTTAAGGATAGGAATAGTGTTGCTGAAGTATGTTCCAGTGCTTGAGTGATAAATGAAATGCAGAGTGAAGACTGGCTTTCCACTTACATGAAGGGGGTGGAGGGGCAAATAGTTGGAATAGTGCAGCTACTGCATGGAGGGGATCTGAGAAAGCTCAGTAAATGCTGTCTGTCACAACTAACTTCAGCTGGAAAAGAAGGGTACGATGGTGCTTGAACAGTGGGCAGTAGAAAAATCTAAACCTGTATCTGGAAAGGATTTGGGGGGAAGGGAAGAAGGTCTAAGATGATTCATACTGATTTGAACATTATTCTTTAAGAGGCAAAATACTTAAAGTTTTGCTTTTGTGATCTTCCTGTATGAGCAGCTTGGGCTAAGAATAGAAGAATACTACACAAGGATTTGCTTCGGAGTTTTCCCTCTTACCAGTATTAGATTTGATATTTTTTCTACTACAAAATATCAGTTATCATCCTTATCCTCTAAGTCATAAAACACGTGGATTTTACTCCTAATGTGGAAGTCAAGCAGTAATGAAACCTGAACATCAAACTTGATCTACATGCCGAGTGCTGTAATTATATCTTAAAAACAATTTTTTAAATTTGGATTTTAAAAGTTTTTAAAGAAGCCCAAAGAAGCTTACTTTATGCAGACTTTGTGCATGATAAATGTAATACCAGATAGTAAACATACTATTTATTACTTATGCTATTTAAGTTAAAATGGTGTTGCACCACAGTATTTCCCTAGTTGGAAACTGCTAAAAATCCTGCTTGTATTTGCTCTCAGAGCATTCATGAAGCATGACTACATACACTGTCACAAAAGACTTAGATTTTCTTATTTGACTTCAAGATACTAGTATGACTCTCTAGAAAAAGTAGTGCAAAACATTGATAGTCAAAACATGTTGTCTTTGCTGTGCCTTTAGGATAGAAAACATTCTCTCCCACATGCAGGGAGTACAAAGAGAGGCAACACTTCACGGTGTTTTTAAAATCTGAACAAAGTTCTTGGGAAATATCCCAGACTTTCCTTGTATCTCTCCACTCATCCAGTCCTCGTCTACAGATTCCAGCTCTGTTATTGTATCACCTGCCTGTAAGAGAAGGAGTAATGTGAGCCAGTATAGCTTACTATCAATGTTAATGCATGCATAGCTGATGTTATTCAGAAGCAATTAATATCAAGCAAATAGAAGCAGGATGTGGCCAGTCTCTTCTGTTGGTTACATCTCTTCAAGATTGTTTGCCTAAACCAGCTGAAGCTTCTCTTAGGGTAAATACTTGTCTATGCTGGAAAATCACTGCCTTCTGGAAGGAAAAAACAGCACTGCTGGATAACTTCTTGTGTTGCTTAAGCTCTCCAGGTAGGTAGGTACATTGGAGAGCTGGCTCACAGGCCCCCACCTTACTTGTTATTTGTGTGTATTTCCCTGCTCTGTTATGAGGGTTTATTTTCTTAAGCCTCCCCCCCCCCCCCCCCAATGTACTCCCAATATTTTCCAGCACTTGGAAACTTTCCTCTTTCCTTCAGAAACTTTCCCAGAAAGGAAAGCAATCGTTTAAGTAGCTCGGTGTGGCTGTTCAAAATAAACTGCAGCTCCTGTGTTTGATACTTGTTCCTGTTTTCATTGTCCCATGCCACACTCTTCATCTGAAGTACTGTCATGGCCCTGGCCTTTCTTCCAGTACCTCTGTTCCCCTTTTCTGCTTTAAAGAATCATCTATCCTTTCAGCATTGCAAGCTGCTAATGCTGAAACTAATTATTTTGCTAGTTTTAAAAGAGAAAATAGTGTGTTCCAGCTGCTAAGCACAATTTGGGGCCTGCTGTGAAAGTCTGCTGTTTCTCAGGAACTTGCTTTTGAGGACAGAGTTACCTAAATCATGACTTTGAATCTACAAGGGCATGCTGCTGCTTGTTAACGCTTCTTAATATTATCTGGGCATCCAGCAAGTATTTCATTTCTCCCCACGTTCCCATGGTAACTATGTATTTTGCTGCCAAACTTTTAGAGTTTGCTGTACTAGGTGTCCCTTAGAGGCATTGCTGCTGTAGCACTGGCACTCTTAGTATTATCCTCCTTCTCCCTGCCCTCTTTCTAGTTAAAAAAGAGGCTTCCTTGACTGCATCAACTGATCAAGAACTGAATGTACTGCAAAATGAGGTTTGTTTCTTATGTTTACTGAATCAGAAAAGTCAGAGGAATTCTGCCACTCCTGACCTCTTTTCAATGTCTTCAGTGAAGATTTTGCCAATATGAAATGGAAGTGGTAAGAGCAAACATTTTTTTAGAGATACCGTTTATCAAATGTGTTAGTATCTATGCCTATTCTATATGCTTCTTTCTTGTTCCAAGCCTATTTTCACAGTGGAAAAGTTATTTTTTAGTATTCTTTAGGAGCATAAGACCATTTGGAAAATTGGGCCAAGAGAGGTACTTACTTTGAAGGAAAGCTCATCTTCATTTTCTCCATGAAAATCATACAGAGCTTTGGCTTTTCCTTTCTTCCCTCCTACAGACTGTGACAGCTCTACCCTGGCTGCAGAACATGGACAAGACAAGTTATTTTGACTGGAGTGAAATAAATCCCTTTCTGGAGAAGTTTCCTGTCATTTTCATGTTTTCTCCCCTCTCGTGTGCTACAGGGTGTCCAGATGTTATTACTACTGCTACTTGGCAAACTCACTGCCCTACTGGAATAAAATGAAACCAGTTCATTTTACACTACATGGTTCTGCTTCTAAGAGGACTAAATTTAAAGTTCACTTACTTGAACTCTCCAATGGCGATATTGAATAAAAGCTGTCTTTTCCTCTTTGTATGTGGAGGTGAAGCAGCACTCAGTGTGTGCTATTTGCCAGTTATGTGGAATTATATCTCCTGTCAACTTTCACTTGTGGCTTTACTTGCAAAAACTATGGGCAAAAAATTGTGATTTTCTGTGTCCTCTGTGAAGGTTTTGACTGCATTGATTTCAGGACCAAACAGAAGCTTGAGGAAAGCAAGCAGCATTCATTCCTTGCTTCACCAAGGGCATTACAATACTTCTGTGCCAAGACGCAGCAGTTGCAGTTATTTACAGGTCTGCCAGCTCTTTGGCTGTACTGCAGTGTTTCTCTTCAGCTGAGGGAGAACCTGGCTCCCCCCTATCTTTTGTACCCCTGAATTCCTACTAAAGGCAGCTCAATGGTTCTGTTTTGCCTGTGTCCAAACCACACTTTAAACCATCCCAGAATCTGTATCATGTCCCAGCTTACTTACTGACTGGAGCATTATATTGCCATTATTGGAGAGGGTGGTTCAACACTTAGTTTAGCTTTAGGATATTAAGGAATGTGGTGGCGTGTGGCTTGTTAATGCAATGCAATAGTTGGGTTCTCCCAGAACTCTGTCATGACTGTCACCACCCAAGGAATAATCAATTGCCATCTAGCAGGAGCACTGTACCTGAGCAGGTCTGAACAAAAACTGCTGGGAAAATCCCTTCCTTTTCATTCAGTCTTCCTCTATACCATGCCGAATCTACTTGTTCTAGTATTTGGATGTAGTCTCCCTTTTTAAAGGATAAATCATCTTTGGTTTCTGCTGTAAAATCATGAAGCGCTTCACACCACTCTACTGAGCA
The DNA here is from genome assembly GCF_026419915.1 of Harpia harpyja. Taxonomy (NCBI): domain Eukaryota; kingdom Metazoa; phylum Chordata; class Aves; order Accipitriformes; family Accipitridae; genus Harpia; species Harpia harpyja. The sequence continues at coordinate 39,845,859 of NC_068941.1, forward strand.
TCTGTTGTTCTATTCAAGTGAACAGAAGAAATGCATTAATTTTAGAAGCGTTAATGGAGCCCATAAGCTGATAGATACTGGTGAAAGCAGCTGTACAGAACAGGGGTGTCCTGACTTTCTCTCAGACAATAGTGTCACTGCAGATGTAGACTAGAATGGCATTTCAGCAATTACCACAGAATTTCATCTAGGCTCAGAGATGCATTCCTTTTTGTCATTGGTGGCAGGGGACAGGATTAATAAATTCAAAATTAGACCACTGCAGCAATACTTAAAATAGAGCTAACAAGAATTTGCTTAAGGGCAAAGGACAAAAATTTACTTATGTTAATTTGCCAGAAGCTATGAATTCAATCAATTCAGGCCAACCGTCAGAATTCAAGATGTGACCATGCAGCATTGTGTGCTGTGGGAGTTGTGTTATATTCAGGTTTAAAGTTGTGCAGCTAATCTGACATTATAATAGAAAGTCTATGTAAATCTACGAAACCGCTATGTAAATTCTGGCCCTTACCTATAAAATTTTATTACCTGAGGAAGGGAAGAAGAAACCTCCACCTTATTCTTCAGTGCTGCTCCTGTACCTACACAAGTGAAGCACAACTTAGAATAGCAGCAATGACTATTAAAAACGTTACTAGAGATTTTAGATATTCAAAGTAATTATTAAGAATAGCTTCTTAAGAAGTGCTACTATTCCTTTTGATTTTTTTTTTATCTGTCTTCTTTCCCTTTCTGCCTCCTTCCCACGTTCATCGTGCTTTTGGACTTTTCTCCTATATGCTGCCTACATGCATGCAGTACAAAACCATGTTCTTGAAGAGTTTTGCAAACGCATTCATACCTGTTCCAGGCAGATCTTCAATTACTTCCACGAAGTTCAAGGGGAAAATTCCACATGTGCCTCTGAGCTCTCCTTTGGCCCACTCTTCATTTACATATTCTTTAAGGATAATAGTTTCACCTTCCGAAAAACTGAGCTCATCTTTCTGATCTCCGATGTATTCAAATCGTGCTACACATCTTGGGCCTCTGCACAAACAAAAGAGAAACTTACTTTGCTTATTTATTATTATCGCCCACTTAATAATAAGACAGCATTGTGCAAAATATGGATTGATATCTTTAATTAAAATGATGAAAAAATGCACTGAAGGTAGAACAGGTGGAAAACCGGGGTCTAGCCCTGGTTCTCATCTCTTCTTTCTGAGGAGGATGAGTATGGAGTCTGGAGGAGCTGGAGGCAACTTCTGCATCCCAATTCCTGTCTGTTACAGTACTTTGCATAAGACCCTATTTCTCTTCCCAACAAAAACAAAAACCATATCACTTTGTTTCTGGGCTACCTGTCCCATTTTATATTTTTGCCTATATCCAAGTAAGTGTCCAGATACACTTTTGTTAAGAGTTTGATGTTTTTTTGAGCTAGCATCCAATTTAGATGCAAACAAACATGAGTGGGGGGTAGGTGCTGTGTATTTGTCCCAAATACATGGAGGTGTCATAAGTGGAAGCTAGTTTTTATCTACTTTGACAAACTTTATTCTGTAAAGTCTATCCCAGGCACGGGGAAATAACTTATCTATCGAAGAAAGAAACATCAATGCAGCATCTGATAAATTTTACATAATTTGGTAGAATACTGAAAAAACTAAATTTCTTCCTTACTTAAATAGGTTTAATAATTTAATAAACTAATAAAAGAAATTTAAGAAATTACTCTAAGAAAATTTTTGATTTATCAGAAATACCATGCCAGAAAAAAGTGATAATAGGCTTTAATTCTTTCTATAGGATTGTAGCATACAACCAACGTAAGAAGCTTGATTCCCACCCCTGTCCCCCACTCAGATCTTTGCAAAAGCTTCAGGACAGAGCTAGCACTTTGTTTCTTTCTTACCTGCAGAAGCAGCTTTTAAAAAGCTTTTAAAAGTTTCATTTAAGACAAGCCAAGCTCTATCTGAAGAACAAACTGAATGATCCCATTGATACTAGTAGTTCCTGCCTCTGCCTGAATTTGCTTTAATTGCTGCAGTGAATGATTACAAAATCCAGTAAATCATCATAGAGTAAAAACAGCATGAAAAGTTGTTCCTTGCCCACAAATCTTAGTACAAATTGTTTGCAAATCGGAAATGAAAGTGCTTGAAGTACATTTGATAATTTGATCTGGGGAACTTTAGATTCACCTGTACAGTTATAGATTTTAAGGTTAGATAGATTTCTCTACTTAAAGTACAGCTATGTTCTGCCCCATTTTATCTTGTTCTTTCAAATGGGTAGGAGCCCTACCATGTTACATCTTATGAGGATTCTAGAAGAAAGTAACAAGGCCAGGAGCAAAGAGAGGAGAGTGCAATGCTGCTGAAGTTAATCAGATTGGTTCACAGTTTCTGTAACTAATTTTCATGAAAAATTATGGGAAATGCTCTCCTAATACAGCTCATAAGAGGAAGGAAAGTGAGTGGACTATATCTATATAAACTTTTATTATAAAGTGATCTACCAATTTTTTGAAGCCATGAAGTGAGTTTTTAGAATTTTTTTTACCTGAATATGAGTCTTACTAAAACATCATAAACTTTCAGTTTTGAGAGCTTAATTTTTTAAATATATTTTGGTGAAGAAACTGTTAACCATATTAACCTCAGCACAGATAAGACCTGCTTCAAAGTTATCTTTCTTTTTACTTCCTAGTAAATCGACATGAGAAAGAAAGTAAGATTTATCTAACTCACTTAATACATTTTGATGAACAGGGTATTTTTTTCCTGTTGCCTTCTTCTGGAACATCAATCTATTAAGACAACAAAATAAGTAAAATCTTTCATTTCAAGCTCATGGCAACATAACTACAATAAGCTTGGAACTCGTTAAAATAATCTGTTTTTCAGCTAAGCATCAGCTCCAGTTATGACCTCCACGTGATGCTCTATAGTCCCTGGCATGCTATGATATATGACCATATTAATGTAGATTTCAGTTTTGTATGCCTGATTTCTCATTTTTCAGTCTCATGCAAACAAGGAGCACTATTTAATGTTTTCTGTTATGAAGCTGGTTTACTCTTTCTACTTGTGGCACGATTGATTGACAGAATATGGGCCTGGATGCTACTACAGGTTGTTGCATTTAGCTCCCAACTTTCAATTGGTATTTGCTCTCTATTATTTACTAGCACAATATATCACAATAGACAAAATTAGTGTTTACACTTATCCTTTCTGGGCTTTGGTAGCCAGCTGTCCTCCAAACAAAAATACATCTCACAAATCTCACTTGAATTGGATAAATATAATTTAGAAAATCAATACATGGATATATCAAACAGACAGCATTCAAGTACTTTATCATAAGAAGACTTCAATTGTATTTTTGGTGTGATGTGAAGCATGATCTGTGAGATGTATAAGACTACAAGGCTAGAGACCCTGGCGAGGAGCTTTGGGTTACCGCTTACTATAGCATTAGCCAGTTCCCATAGAAATGAACGAGAAAATGTTTCATTAGCTTTTGTGAAGGACTGGAGGAAATCATGCTGGCTGTCCTTTTAGGACAAATAATCTTCACAGTGCTCTTTCTAGAGGAGCTGGTATCTGTGGTGCTCTGAAGGTTCTATGGAAAGTAATAACCATGTATTATTGTTAGGTGTCCAGACCTAAGCTGCTACCCAGCTCAATACTGTAAAACATACTATAGCGTATTGTATAGAGACCTTGTATCAAGATCAAATCTGACACGAATGAACAGGAGAATTCACTCAGTAAATTAGCCTCATGTACTGCACTTTTTCCTTTTTTTTTTTTTTTTTAATTTTGCTGAAACAAAAGATTTTTGCACTCAAATGGTAACCACCTTTTACAACTAAAACAGAAATTTGAAACACATCTTCCCTAGCTTTTAAGAAGTTGTATGTGTCTGCATCAATGCTGAATTTGACCCCAAATACTCATTCTACTGCTTTAACATAAAATCTTTTGTCTATTAGCCACCAGTAGTAACAAGAGCTTTTAAATTAAATTGTTGGTCTGTGTAGAAGCAGCTGATCAATTTAGCTAACAAATCTTTCTTGTGAAAGCGAATAGAGCATAGTTCTATTATTACTACCCCTGAGTTTAGTTTTTATTCTTCAGCACTTCTCAAATCTTAAAATTTTTCTCCAATAACACCATTACAAACTAAACAGACACCCTATACTCTCTGGCAGTTACCAAATACTTGGTATTGTCCATGTAGCAGCAGTGCTCATCTCTGCCAGCTGTCCCGGCTCGACACAGACACTTACTGTCTAATGCCCAGCCATACACCTTCACTGCATCCTGGTGTCAGTTTAGCATTCCTCCATGTCCATATGGCTGATGTGGATAGCCCAACAGCCCTTTCTACTGTCACAAAATGGACTTCAATCTCAGATTCAGGCTTGCAATAGATTTGACCCAGCTTTTGATGCAGTGAACCATACTGTATCCCTTTTAAAGATGAGGCACTCAATTAATTGCTATTGGGCTCCAAAACAGCACCTGTCTCTTGCCTGCCGTTTACTGTCAAGTGTCACATTCAGTAACAGGATTACTTTAAGCTGCTCATGTGCAACAACACAATCTCCTTGCACTGTGCCAGCACAACCATTTGTGCAGCCACTTAGGCGAATTGATCCAGCCAGGAAAAAAATATTCTAGGAAGAAAAAAACATGTTTCATTGGGCTCAGCTGCTGCCCTGACCTAGTTCACTACATGGCTATAAAAGTGGTGATTCTAGCACAGTTCAAGTGACAAGAAAATGAGAGAAGCTGGGGGGTTGGGGGAGGCACAAAAAGCAACCATCTTACTTGGTCTTGATCCTTACATGCAGTTGTGAAAAATAACCTTCTCTGTAGACCCTGAGAAACCACCCAGGTTAACAAAGAGAATCTGGTAAGGGCCACAATTTTCTCACTTGGCTTCAAATTAACAGCAAAATAATCCCCAAAACACAAGTCAGTCATGCCAAATCAAGCATCTTTCTAACACCATACAAACAAGTTGATATGTCTTCTGTGCTGCCAGAGGGAAAAGAGATTATCTAAATACAGAATGGAGTTAAACACACAAGATCTATAGTAAAATAGAACCAGAAAACAAATGCAATAGGATCTTATGTAGCAATGTATACAAAGCCTACATACAACTACTTTAACAAAGCTGGCAGGAAATATCCCTGTGCGATTCCCACATTTTCCTCTGTACCACTCGGTATCGATTTTCTCCAAAAGACAAACAGTGTCTCCAGAATGAAGGTCCAAGTCATCAGCATGCTCTGTAAGACAGCATCATTTCAGTTAACAGTAGTCGTCACACTCAGTGATTTTCTTTAACTAAAATCTGCTTAATATAAATATCACAGACAAAACCAGAATGAGTTTTCAAAAAGTCTTAATTATACTTGATAAACCAGTTAGCTTTAACTAAATTGGCCCAACTATAGCTAAACCCATGGATTTGAACAACTCTACATGCAGATCTTATAGGCTGAGCTTCCTCATCCTTTTAAGCTCTAATTCCTAAGAAAATGCTTCCAGAATATTCACATTTACTTACCTGCAGGAAAATCATGCAGGACTACAGCATGAGGTGCACTTGTGTCAGAAACTTTTGGAGGGTGGTTTGAATCCTGACAACAACAAATAAATCCAAGTAGTTTATAAATCACAGAAGATACTAACAGAGATTCTCTGTGACGTACTCTGAAAGTAATTTTCTGACTTTGGACACAATGTTGTTCTGGTATCAGAGAATCACCTTTGGAGGCAACAGTTAGTACTGGTCATATAGCTATGGGTCTGAATTCTGTATGCCTTTCGCCAGTGTAAACCAGAATGCATTTCACCAAAATCTACTTTTGAGCCAGTAAAAGGAAGGGAAGGCATACAACTTTTCCCAGTATAGACAAAGCCTCAGCTACCTCTGTGAGTCAGAAATCCAGAGCGTTGATAGCAACTCTCATTGCAAGGGTCGTGGCCAAATTTTGCACTGCTGCTTGGTAGTGCGTGCTGTGAATTATTCTTCCTTGCTTGGACAGAACACCCCAGCCCAACTCTTGCCCAGCACACTGAGCAGGGGCAGCACATCTGCCGACTGCCAAGCATTTTAGAGGGGCAAGCGAGCCACTAGGCCTTTGCTTACAGGAAGATAACGCTGAGGTGAAATGACAATTTTGTTGTGGGATCTTTATAAAGGGAAATTATATTAAAAATGCTGAGCCTTCTTCCCCATCCCGCACACTAGGAATTTTCAGACTGTACTGATGAGAATCACTGTGCGTGAATTACATTCAAAGTAATTCATTGCATACAAAAAACCCAACCAAAAAAGCCCGACAAAGATAATGCCAGAATAATATGAATTACAACAGGTAACAACAGATTGCATAGAAATCTATTTCAGCCATGTAGGTTTCTGATAATAATCAAAAACCTATCATAGCCATAACTTATACTGGCTACTTAATATTAATACAGTCATGCCCTAAAACCAGGTTAGGTTCTGTAGAAGCAGAGAGAGGAAAATACTTTGAAGTCTGTATGTCAAAGTCAATTCATTGATATATCATGTACAGCACTTCATAAAACTGCTTGCTTATCTTTTGCCCACTTTTCAGATACTCAGCCAAGGGAGTGATTATCTTTCTATGAGACAGAGGAACTTTACCAGTTTCCTCTCCCTTCTGGCACTCCAAGTAATTACTGTTGCTCTGCCTCGTAAGCAGAATGTCCCTGTGCTATAAGGCAAATCACCATTATTAGGTTTTGTTTTGGTGGTTGTTTTGTTTTTATTAAAGAAACACAAGGATTTAATAAACCACTATTACATTTCTCAGTGTAAACTTTAAAGCCTAAAGCACCTGATACAACAGGAGTCTTGCTCATTAAATATTTATCAGCAGAAAAAAATGCCTTACCTTACAGGACAGTTCTCCAGTGTTCCTGGGAAGACAATCTTCCTTGGCAACTCCATGAGGCACAGGTAGCTTGAATAGAAACAGAGGCAAATGGAAGAGTTTGTTTCACTTCTAAGCACCTGAAATTCCCACTGCAAGTGAAAGTGGTCAGATGATGGAACTATCCTGACCACCTACTACAGGTAACTGATTTACGAGTCCAGTGGAAGAGGGCAAGCTCCTTTGGAAGGCATTCAGAACAGACTGCTGGTGATACAAACTGCCACTTTGAGAAACCCAGGTGTTGTCATCCACTTTAACAGTGTCTTAGCCACCTAACTGGTATCATACCATGTGGTAGGTACATGATGTTCAGCAACACACTGACACAGAAATGTATTCATTTGTCATGGAGGACACTGAAAAAAAAACCTGGGAGGAGAATTTCAATGACAGTAACACTTAAGAGCAGGGAATGACTAGTGATCTGCTACTGAAAAAAATATAATCTACAAAAGTATGTCACACATTTCTTATGTAAATGGGTGTGGCTACACAAGAAAGGAAGCAAAATGCTTCCCTTATCTCAAAGCTGATCCTACTATCAACTTAGATACATCCTTTTCTCTCTTTGTTGCTCCTCTGCTCCACCAAGGATCTAAATGCAAGAGTGAAGATCAAAAAGAAGGCAACAGAAAGCTTCCATTTCATGCTGAATGTTGATGTTGTTCATGCTACTGTTGTGTGGGTGCTGTTTTTGACAGCAGCACTGGTTCAAGGAGTCACCAGCTCTGATCACTGACCAGTTTCAAATATCTTGGGAAAGACTCTCTCCATTTTTCTGTAAAGTTGATCCATTTATATTTAATATTGCCTAACAACACATGCAATACCAAAAAGAAACACTTTTATAATGAAAAGGCATGGCATCAATAGAATGAAACTGTAAGATAAGTGATGTTACATTCCTCACTCTTTGCAGGCTTGATTAAGCAAGGTAACTACTTTTTAAGTTCTAATGCTCCCCCAATTTTATTAAGCATTTTGACATATACAGGGAAAAAACAATACGCAAATGCAATTATTTAACATCATTTTACGTGCTGTAATAGAATTCTGAACTGGTGACTGTAAAAAGAACCCCTAAATCCCAAAAGCTATGCATTAAAGATATATCTATATAAATTACATATATACACAAAAATACACACACATATATCTATACTTTGCATGTATATATTGCTTTCTCCAGTATTACCTTACAGTAATTATTACTATTTATCTATTAGTATTTTCTAAGGAAGATTATGCTGATAGATGCACTTTGAAAGCAACATAATAGTAACATACCTTACTACCTTTTTCACTACTATTTTAACCAGCACTGTTTTATTAACAACAGTCTCAGATAGAGTATCTCAACTCTCACCATGTATTTATTGTAGAGAGGATGACCCGGTTTAGGTCTAGGAGGTAATGCTGGATCTGGATTTTTAAAGACTTGACTTTTTGCTCTCTTGGGTCCCAGTCTGAACTTGCTGGGTCTTTTATCAGGAGCGATGTCAGAAGTAGATCGTGAAAGAGCATCCTTCTGGGAGGAGGTCTTGGCTGCAGAGAGTTTTGGTGGAGGTGGCCTTCCAGGAACACCTTTAGGTGGGGGAGGTCGAGCAGGTATAAATTTTCCATCCACAGGCCTAAAAGTTGGGCAAACCATCAGAGAAGTATGCGTATTGATAAGCCTGCCACCTCATCCTCCACCACAGCCCTAGCTATAGAGCATGCAATAAGGAAACAGGACTCATGATGACCTGGGCTGTAGAGTGTGTAGTATCTGAAGCTTGCCGGGAATATATGAACTCTTCAGACACTGGGACTGGATGATCAAGTCCTCAGACAGATCCTTTGACTACATATTTCCAACTCTGCTTACCACTTCTGCTTATCGACAGCCTGCCAGCTTTCTCGGGAGCCCACTACATAAGCAGAATTTCTTTCAGCAATTCACCTTTAGACAGAGATTTTTCCGAAGCTGCCTCAGGATGGAGTTCTTCTAGTGGAGAGCTTTAGTGAAAGCCCTGAGAAGCTCTGCTGATCTAGCTGGTCTTCAGGAATCAGCCTAGCTCATTCCCTGGGATGTCACTTACCTGACGTGACTTTTGGGCCTCTGCTGAAACTCATGACATAGGACACCACTTTGCACCATGGCATCAATAGCAGAATTTACTATTTTTATGCAACAGATGTCTACTGCAGAAAGAAAACACCACTGCAAATACTTGAGTTTTCTAGCAGTGCTGGAGATACCACACTCTCATTAGTGTACCAGTAGTTTAGAAACCAAAATCAGAGACTAGTAAGTGACAGTGGTAATTTTTTAAAACATTTAAATCCCCCTTATTAAGCAATGATTAAAAAAAGCTGCCTATACAGTACACACGAGCCATGATTTTTAGAATCAAAGAGCGTGGCCAAATCAATAATTTGTTAATTAAAAATCACCTCTGTTATAAACAAGCATTATGTACATAAAACTTTGGCTTCCTGTTATTAAGAACCCTGGCACTACCACTATTCCTAAAATACAATATTGTTGTATTGTTATTGGATCTTCAGCCAGTTACTGCATGTTTCTGCTACAATTGTCTCTCCTTTTTTCATATAGTGTAATTCAGCATAATTATTTGCTTGCGTGAATTCCTCAAGGGTCTGTAAAAATTATCATCAACCACAACAAATGTGCATTAGTGGATCTTTGGAGTATCCTTCTGACATATATTGTGAGTGTCATCCACCACTCGTGAAGATACTAGCACTCTACTAATACTCCTGGTAAGAGCTCTCTACTACTATTTGTGTATGGATTATTTTTTAAATTTCAAAAAAATTTTCCACTTCTGTTCAACTTCCACCTCTCCCCTTTCTTGGCCTCATCCTAAACTAAGCATTTTTAATATTGACAAAAGGGGAAATTCCAAGTTAGACTGCATTAAATGTGGAAACAAATCAACCCATATGTTTGTAAGGAAACTCAACTAAACAAGAAAACCCTAACAAGCAATTCAGAGTATTATGATTGCTTACTTTAAAAAAAAAAAAAAATCCATTTGAGCAGAAGAGTGAAAGGACAAAATGTTTACTGTAGTTCCAGAGACCTTCAGGAGAATCGGGAATGCTCGTATGATAAACAGAACGGGGGAAAGTAACAAGCCCGTAAGGGGCAATAATGAGGTGTTTCTTTGTAGGTACTACCATATTCTTTCCTGTTAATGAATACTTATTATTATTGGTAGACTAAGTTTAATAACTGAAAGATTCTCTTTACCTGACACAACAGAGCAAACTCTTGTGTTTAAACCCACAGATTTAGAGTGCAGATGCTGAGATAGCCGCAGTGGGCTAGCTAGCCAATGCCTTATCTTCCTCCAGTTTGCCTCTGGCATTTAGTGGACCTGAATTTAAGGCTGGTCCAGCTACTTTTGCCTCTGCAGGCCTTCTTTCTTGTTGGTTCAAAAGAATAAAAAAACCCAAGGTTATCACTGATAAAAACCAAGGTTATCATTGATTCTGCACCTTCACAGGCGTTTTAGGTCTGAAGTGAACTGTAGAAACTAGCCAGTGCTTCTGGAAAGGTGCTGGCCCAGCATCTGCCCTTTTCAGGGTGGCAGCATCTGCCACCTCCATTCCTTCACCACTCAAACCCTGGCATAAGTGCAAGGGCTGTTGATCAAAAGGTCATGCAGGAGGGGATGTTCTATGTTCAGCTGTGGGTGAAAAGGTTAAAGATGCAGAAAGGAATGACTGTCAGCAGCCACTGTACATTAGCTGAAGAGCCAAACAGCCGTCCTCCTATAATCTCCCTGCTCATACCAATAATGTACAAACAAGTATTAATCGGCTAGCAACTTGGTCCTGCCTATTTATTAGTAAGCATACTACCTATCCAAGCCTATTGAGTTAGGACTAGAGTTGGTGGTGTCTGCACTGAGACCAACTAGGCAAACTAACTCGGAAACACCACTTTTAAGTGAGTCACTGAGGAATTGCACTTACCTTGGGGGTAGTACAGGTTCTAGCTGAGGCACTCCACCCTGTTCTGAATGATCCAACTCCTACAAAGGTTCAAAAGAAAAAAGCCATTTCTTTAAGCCTAAGAAACAAAAATGATCTTGCTTAAATGATGCATTTCTTATATTAAATGATGCATTTCTTATATTAAATTATATCACATCCTACAGACAGGAAAAACAAGAGTTTCTGTAGGTCTGAGAATTAAGTATTATGGTGTGTTCTAGCATTTTAAAGTCTTGTTGGACATAGAAGGAGATGTAAATAACCTCGCTGACTACCTGAATCACAGCTTAAATTGTGCATTAGGTATGACCCAGCCCTCTTTTCCTACTACATGGGAGTCAGGGCTTAAGAGGCAAATTCAGGAGAGTCATACAAATGTACAATTTCACTGCCCATAGGATTCCAACTACTGCAGTTACATTATCCATTTCGATTTGACAGATGAAACACTCTGAACAGGCTTAAAACAGAGAACATGACATTGATGCAACTCACACAGCACAGAGTCTCTTGCAAATAACATTAGCTCTCATTAAAGTAGCCATCTAAGTACGTTTCCTAGAGGTCTAACAGATAAACCCTGGTGACTCTTTCTCTGGCAGATTAAGGTGTCACTCCTCCCAGCTGCCCATCCTGACCCTGCCAGAGATTACTACCCTGTAGCAGAGTCAGCAGAGGGGAACATGTGCCATGTCTGAAGGGCTTGGACCACAGTAATGGAGTAACAAGTTACCATCCTTTCTGCCTCCTGCTGTTTGTTTTCATGCTAGTGCGAGAAAGCACTGCCAGCTCTGGCGAACAAGCACAGCTGCTTGTGGGACAGCATGGTAAATCAGAGTGCTGGATCTGGGTTCAAAAGTATCCTTTTTGAACCAGTAACTTTAAATAGGTCTGAACAGTCTTGTTACTTAATCAAGGATACATGTGCTTGAAACTGGTAAACAATTTCTGTGATTTTTCCCACCTAGAAAATACCTGCATGTATTTTGTGACAAAATTTTGACCCTTGATTAAGTCCCCAAATGAATGTTCCTGATCAAATGATCCTGATTAGAAAGAAAACAACCTGCCACTTTCAGATGGGGATGTTATCCTCATAGCACAAATTTTCCTCTTCTGTGTGAAAAGGAAGAAATCTGCGCCAACTGCTGCTTACAGTCAAGAATTTCTACTGTTGCTGGTTAATCACTTCCACTGACAAAAAATACTAGTTTTAGAAGCACAGAAGTTCTTTCCAAAGATAAGATTTAAATGTTTCAGTGGATTTGATGCAGGCTTTTTCTTAAAAAAAATCCTCTGAAGCTTACACATGCCTGTCACAATAACCTGGATGACATTGTAAAAGTTTTGGGGTTGCATTGTATAAAATGTTATTTAATGTCTTGTATTGGAAATTATTTTTTCAGCATTATCCAGAAAAGATGGGACCTCTGTGAATAGCCTTTTCAACCATGACATTTAAAAGCCCCTTTATCCTATTAGCAGAGGTAGCCACAAAGACATTTGTTGGCAGCTGTCCATCTAGTGAGAGCTTTTGATTTGATTTGATCTTTTTACTGCCTGTGGTTTCCACAAGATTCTCTGCCATTCTTGCCATCACAGCACTCAATATCTGGAAATTCTACTATCATTTTCTAGTTTATTTTAATTCCCTTTTGTAAATCTGTGTCAAAGGGCATATAGGATACACAGCTACAGTGTCTACCGTTACTATGCTCTCAGGAGCGAGGAGCAGAGCCTTACTTTCCCAAATAGATAGTTCTACTCAGGCTCTGACATGACCAGTAGAAAACAACCAGAAGGAAAGAGCTGAAGAAAGCAAGCTTCATTCATCTACAGAAAAGTTCCCTCTGCCTGGAAATTAGCACAGATACTGAGAGGTACTGTGTGTATGAAGGTAAAAAAATACATTTCTAAAGGACTTTGACAATATTTCACTATGTAAATCTCATTGGACTTTGAACCACTTTGCAGTGCTTTTGAAACTAAATTGTAGAATATCCTGATTCCAGCTGCTAAACACAGAAAATTGAAGATAGATGTGATCAAAGTTTAGTAGAATCAACAAAGTGCTTTTCAGAACTGACAGCAGTCTAAATTACCTAATTAAATTAGAGAATGCAATTAAAAGAAAAAAGCCTTGTATTTTTGAGTAGTCCTTTTCATCCTTTCGTCCTTCAAATAACTTACCTTACAAATGCTTGAGAGTCACAAGAGATCTGTTAACCAGAGCAGTCAAAGTTGTAACCCAGGAAAGCAGTTCTAACTTACCACTTTTTTTACTACGTCACTGCTGTTGGCTTTTCCCACTGTGATATTGGAGGTGTTCCCAATGGGCTTTTCAGCAGGAAGTGGTGGAGGGCTATGCGGGATTTCATTTAAAGCTGTAAAAAACCAAAAGTTCTTGAATGAAAGTCTAATTAATAGCTTCCTTACATAGACCAACAATAGGTAAGGGAATCCACCTTGGTTTGGGGCATTTTTTTTGTGAACGCAACTTCCTTCCTCAAAGCCAGGGCAGCCAATGGGCAGGACCACTTAAAGACTAGCGAAGAGAAAAGGGACATGAAGGGAACATTGCAACTCTGAGGTGGACTTCAGGAGTACTTCCCATCCTGCATAATGGGTCTTCACTTTACTCTCAGGACACCAGCAAGTTATTCTAGGGTTTCAGCTGCAATACTTGTTGATATAATATTAGATGAGTAGAAGAGTTTCTACCCCTGGGAATGTCAGACTCATTACTGAATACCCTGAAACACCATCACCATCTCTCAGCCACATTTCTAAACTGGCTCACTTTTTTCAGCTGTCAGCTCCTGGAATATCCTTAAGGCTGGAAAACAGCTGAGGGTTATTTCAAGTAACCCTGAAAGATCAGGAGACTTGGATGGAAGAATCTCCAGAAAGGTAAAGGCAAGAAAAGAAACGGTTGCCTGCTACAAAATTCAGGGTGACAGAAAGAAAACAGAGATGGAAGCTCCCTAGTAGTCTTTAAGGAGCTAAGCAAATTTAGGACATGGAAGAGGAAACAGTATGGCTCTTCCTAGGGAAGAGTGATGACGTCCTCAGTCTCAATAAGGAACAAAAAAACCTGCTGATTATACGGTATTTTCTTTCAATGTCTCTGCCATTGAAACCTGGAAAGCATTTGGAAAGGTTTTGCCAGCATATTTACCAATCATTTTGTCTTTATATATTGGAACCTTGCTATCTATTTTACAATGTATTTGTATATCAAAAAAATTAATTTCATACAAAGAACTTCAGACACTTAAGTTCTTCTGAACTCCAGCCAGTCTTGGAGTTATGTAAAAATATGTGTAGACAGTCTGGACATTTATAGACTGATGACAAAAAAGAGGAGAGATTCTATCCAAATGAAAACTTTCAGTTGCTCATTTCATGAAAAGTACTCTCAGCAAAGAAACGACACATATGAAGGAGAAGTGTTGTTTGTTTTTAACACCTCAGTTGCGTTACTATGATCTAAAACACTGGTGTGATGTTTAAAAATGGATCAGCTTGAGGATAAATCCCTTATTCCTAGGAGCAGGTCACGGTTACCGTGTTGGCAGTGACCAAGCACAGGGAAAAAAAGTTAGTGAAGTTCATCGCTCTTCTAAGCTAGTATGATGGATGAGAAGTAAAAAAAATACCTGACAGTAATTGCAGGAGAAATATTCTCTTATCATACCTTACTGATATATAAAAAGCACGAGAGATTTATTTATTCACACCACTTCAAATCTTGATACGTACACAGATGGCCTAATTTCCTCGCCTTTACTCTTTATAAGACAAAATTAAAGGAAATAAAAGAATTTTAAAAAAACCCCAAGAACTAGAAGGCAGGTGTTATTCTCAGTGATTTCTAAGTGTAATAACTGAAGTGGATGTTTAATGCTTCCTTTCTAATCACATCTCAACAAAAATGCTCATGCTAAATGAGTGCTTTACTGGAGTTCAAATTCTTAAGCATCCAGCTCTGTCTCCTTTTTGGTAGTGCTGGGGGGGTGGGGGGGGGTGGGGTGGTGTTTGTTTATTGGGGGTTTTCTTTTTGGTTTGTGCTGGTTCCTGACAGAATTAATCTCCCTCCATGCCCACGATGGTGAAAGACCCCTTGTACTGAGATTATGTGGCCCTCTTACAAGGTAAATCCTACTATATCCATGTTATACCTTGGCCCAGTTGTACTTCTCTCATTTTTTAACTTTTAACAGTTTACATGTCTGCAGCAGCTCCTATCTGACAACAGGCTACTCTGCTTTCTTGGAATCTGCTTCTGTTTCTCCACATCCCATTAATCTTCCAGCCACAGCCTCCCATAAAGCAGTCCTTCACACCCCCCTGACAATCGTAGTCAAATACAGTGACTGGCAGTCTCCTGTGGAAAGTTCAATTACCACTAGAGAGCAGCAAGGGACCAGTTATCTAAAAGTTCAAAAGAGAATCTAGCTCAGGAAAAAAAAAAAAGAAAAAAATAAATTGTCAGGCCTCTTTTTTTTTTTAATGGAAATTACAATTTCCTTTGTAGAGAAGAATTATGTCTTGGGTTCTTTACAGTAGTTCGTAAACATATTCTTCCAACTGAAAAAACCCTTTTATTTATGATCAAGTATTAACAGAAAGACTTCTCCTCATAGCTTTACCTTCAGTCTTCCCTGCATTTTTAATCATTTCTACTGCATTTCTCACATATGCAGAGGAAAAGAAAGCCTACTATTTTACCACTGGGGGGGTGGTGGGAGGAAAAGGGAACTCAGGAAATAACAAGAGAAAATCTTAGGAGAAAAGCCACCTGGACATCTAGTTGCTACAAGTTGGCTCTATGCCTACTCAATGCCGTAAAACATGATTTTGAAATAAAAATTTTAAGAGCTATCTTGTGACATTTCTCCCTAAGCTTTGAGGATAAACCATAAGGCTAAACAGAAGCAAGTATGCACTCCAGCATACAAAGATCAACACAAAGACCTTGTGGCGCTCTGATAAATTTCCACTCTGAGGTACTGTCAGTGTAATTTGTAAAGCTGTGAAGGATTAGAGGTGGAAGGCATTAGGGATACAGTAACTGTCAGAAAACTATAGTCTAGACCTTGACACAAAATTGAACACATCAGGTTTTTGCATCCAAGTTCTCACAGGCCTTTTTCATGCCCTCAACTGCTACCAAAACACTATTGCTTAAATGGCCACAGATTTCAAATCTAACAAGGGTCAAGGGAACTTTTTGATGTAAGCCGTGAAAACTATGCTTACATCCCAACTAAGCTGTGTTTGAAGCAAAGTTTAATACACTAATGTTGTTCCTTTGACAAGTGGGGGTCCTGCTCCCAGGAAGCTCGGGAGCAGCATTAAAATATCCTCAGCTGATGTCAGAACAGAAGTCAATTTGACCAAAGGTACAGCTCAGTGATATGGTTTAGCTGACGAAACAAGCTTGCTTCTGCTGAAAGGGTCTCCTCCAGCTCTTCCCTGCCAGCCTTTAGATCCCCCCACACACACTGTTTCACCTCTGATACGCATTAGCTCCATAAGGTTTGAGGGACATCAAACTTAGTGCAAGGGAGGGAGCCAGACGAGGTAGCTGGGAGGCAGGGAGAGGGGAACATGACTCCCAGCTATTTCTCCCTCCCACCACAGCCCTTATGTTGGCTCCTCTATCTTGTCAAACTGTATCATGGGATTCCTTTGGCAGCTAATATAGCTAGTAAACAGCAACTCAATTAGTAAATAGTAAGTCCCAATTAAGATTATTTTCTGACAGAGACTTCTCAGACAATTTGGGAGAAGAACTTACGTTTCCCGGGTTTAGCTGGGATTCGGATCACAGTGGGTTTCCGGGCTAAAGCTGGTTGAGCTGTCTGTTCCTTTGCAGGTTCAATTTTGGTGAGGAACTGAAATGGATCTAAAAGGAAAAAAAAAAAACCAACATATTTAATATTTATTTGCTGAACACACATCTCGCTGCGTATTGCTTTCATTATTAAGGACATTCATATTTCACACCAAAGAAAGTAATAAAAAAAAAAAAATCAGGCTGATGCAAATAGCATACTCAGCTCTTTGTAAATAACATGTCTTTTCTGTACATCTGCATTGATAGTTGACTTAACATAAACACGCTCCAGATGCCTTCTGGGATTATATAAGCCACTGAACAAAAGGAACTGCATTGCTTGGTAATAGGGACCTGAAATCAGGATGGCTTTAGGGAAACGTTTTCAAAGCAGTTGCTCCAATATGCAGACATAGCTGTGAACACATTTGCTAAAAAGTTTTAATCAATAAAATCTTGCCAAAGCTAAAGAATCAGCACTGCAGCAGATAAAATGCCTATAGAAACAAAACAAAACAAAACAAATGCAAAGCATTTAAGTATTAGTGATTACATAATGTCTTTGGTGTAGAACAACTAATTCCCTGGAAGATTCTGCATCATTTTGTTGATTGTAAACCTGGCGTCATGGAGGAGACTGGTTCAGACCGAGGACTGGGAATCGTGCCTGAGCTCTGCCCCTGCCGGTATCACTCATTCCTCTACAAGCCTGTCCAATCATTCCATTGGTAAGACAGGAGCAACGTTTTCTATGCTTCATAAACTTAAGCACTGGTCTCTTATTAATAGGCATGGGAACATATGCGCATGTAGAAAGCAGCTGTAAAAATACTTGTACGTAAATAAAATCCAAATCAACGGGTTCTTTCTCAAGTACACCTTCATGCCAAAGAGCAATACTTCATTTATACTACTTCTCTGTTGTTAACAACTGCTACCTTTTTCTCTGACATTACCAAAAACTGCAGTAAAATGGCAACACTTAACGGTATCATAAATGTGTAAAGTGGAAACTGGAGAAGAACTCCAGACAATAAATTCTCTATGACATATATTCATAGCCCCAACAACCAAGTCTGATCTCCGCTGGTGGTCTTTTTAGATGTGTAGCTCAATGAGATGTTATTTATGGAGTGTCAGAGTCTCAGAGAGGAAGTATGCTGGGCATCTCTTTAAATTCTTCAGGACTTTTTATAAAAACATACCCTTTCCCAAAACTATTGCCACACTTTCTGACAAAGTTGGAAGCCCTGTATTTGATAAAATTTTATTTTCAACACTTATAAAAAACAATTTAAAAAATTATGTAATTTGAAGTCATGATTTCTTACAGATAATTTTGGATAGTATAACACAATGCAGTGCAAAGCATTTGACACTGTTCCACATGACATCCTTGTCTCTAAATTGGAGAGACATGGATTTGACGGATGGACCACTCGGTGGATAAGGAATTGGCTGGATGGTCGCATTCAAAGAGTTGCAGTCAACGGCTCAATGTCCAAGTGGAGACCAGTGATGAGTGGTGTTCCTCAGGTGTCAGTATTGGGACCAGCGCTGTTTAACATCTTTGTCGGCGACATGGACAGTGGGATCGAGTGTACCCTCAGCAAGTTTGCCGACGACACCAAGCTGTGTGGTGCGGTCGACACGCTGGAGGGAAGGGATGCCATCCAGGGGGACCTTGACAGGCTCGAGAGGTGGGCCCATGCAAACCTCATGAAGTTCAGCAAGGACAAGTGCAAGGTCCTGCACATGGGTCAGGGCAGTCCCAAGCACAAATACAGGCTGTGCGGAGAATGGATTGAGAGCAGCCCTGAGGAGAAGGACTTGGGGGTGTTGGTTAACAAGAAGCTCAGCATGACCCAGCAATGTGTGCTTGCAGCCCAGAAAGCCAACCGTATCCTGGGCTGCACCAAAAGAAGCATGACCAGCAGGTCAAGGGAGGTAATTCTGCCACTCTACTCCGCTCTTGTGACACCCCACCTGGAGTACTGCGTTCTGGGGCCCCCAACATAAGAAGGACATGGACCTGTTGGAGCGAGTCCAGAGGAGGGCCACGAAGATGATCAGAGGAATAGAACACCCCTCCTATGAAGACAGGCTGAGAGAGTTGGGGTTGTTCAGCCTGGAGAAGAGAAGGCTCTGGGGAGACATTATAGCAGCCTTCTAGTACCCAAAGGGGACCTACAGGAAAGCTGGAGAGGGAGTTTTTACAAGGGCATGTAGTGATAGGACAAGAGGTAATGGCTTTACACTGAAAGAGGGTAGATTTAGACTGGATGTAAGGAAGACATTCTTTACTGTGAGGGTGGTGAGGCACTGGAACAGGCTGCCCAGAGAAGCTGTGGATGCCCCATCCCTGGAAGTGTTCCAGGCCAGGTTGGATGAGACTTTGAGCAACCTGGTCTAGTGGAAGGTGTCCCTGCCCATGGCAGGGGCATTGGAACTAGATGATCTTTAAGGTCCCTTCCAACCCAAATCATTCTATGATTCTATGATTATCAAGACACTAGAAATCTGTGTCTAGGAATATACATAGGATTTAAGAAAAATCCAGAAATACAGTATTTATTTATGAACCACCTCATTAAAAACCTTTTAGCATTTTAATTAAAAAAGCCTTGGCATTTTTAGAGAGAGGGGAAGAAGACCAAGTACATCAAGCTCTATGTTTTGTTTGTTTGTTTGTTTTTTAAACAAAACCAGGTCCAAAGTAATTTCAGAGAGAGAAAACACTGGGTAATACTGGGCTGCCAAATTACAGTGTAATGGACTGCCCTTCCGCATGCACATGATTTGGCGGTCACAGCTACCCCAGCCTCTGCTGCCGCTCCTCCTTGCCGGGCACATCTGCCTGCTGCCAGCAGCCCCCTCTGTCCATACCCACAGCTCCCGCTGCCAGTGCGCAGCTGTAGCAACAGCAGGGACAACATGCCGCAAGGCCCACGCACGCTCACCCCTGCTCAGATGTCCACCTCTCACTAGCTCCTTGCTTAAGGCTGTCTTTGCTGGCGTATCCACCACATACAGGTGTGCCATGGGGGTTTGTGCCGTGGTCTCTCCCAAAGTCAAGAGATCTACCTGCCTACAGGCTCCCCAGAAATCTGCCTGGGTACCTTCATGTCACAGTTTAATCATGAACCAAAGCACATCAATTCCTTCTGTCAGGCTGCTTGTACAACAGCTTTGAGTGTACACTTCAGGTAGAAAGGATCATCACAGGTCAACGATTTGTCTACAGCTAAAGGTGTACAGGCTATAGTTAAAACTAAGCTCTGTTACCATCTAGACAGAAGATGGCTCCATCACGTTGTGCCCAAAGACACCGGCGCATACACAAACTAGGCACAGGCAACCCACAATGTTTTAGAAGGTAAGGGTAAAACTAACATCTTGTTTAAGTTATGGATTAGCACTAGTCAGTAAAAGGTTTAGGTCTCTTCAATGAAAGCTTTATCGTAGCAAGGTTTTTTGTAGAGGACTTGAAAACACAGACCACAAGACAGGTGCAAGCATTCTGGCAGTACGGTCATTACAAGAAACAAAAATCCCACTCTTAGAGCAAGCCTGCAGTTACAATTTTCTTTTATTCCTTTATACCTATGCCTGCTAGCTAGAATGCTAACATTTGAATTGCATTCAAAACAGAAGATTTATCTAATCTTAACTCTTATGCTGGTGTTCAGAGTGACTTTAGTGCAGCTGAAAAAAGAAAACTGACAGCAGGCTTTCTTCTCTTTCAGTTATCTGACAACTCTGCAACAGATTGAGGAGTGACCCTGACGAGGCAGCAGGGCAGCAGGGCCTTAAAGCTGCACTGGCCCATTGGGAAGCTGGAGACACAGGGCGAGCAGAGGAAAGGTAAGCAGGGCTAAGTCATGGGCTCCTTGACACAGCAGGACCATAGGGAACACACCTGCACGTGGAGCATCTCTCAAGGTAAGGTTCTGCAGAGGTTAAGGAAGTTTAACAACGAGGAAACAATTTTCCAAAGCCTCCATCTTATAAAAATATAGACATTGTGACAACAAGTAGAAATGTTCTAAACCCCCAAAATAATCACAGATCTGTATTCTTGTAAATTTATGGGAGATTTAAAATTGTACAAAATTACTGCTTGTCAGCTGTTAATGACTGCTATGCGTAAAAATGGTTTTCTCGACCATTCAACAGTGGGCAGAGGTCTCTAAATCAGTAAATCTGAGAAGTAATCTTTAAGTCTGAGAAAAGTAATTTTTAAGGCTGAGAAAACCATTTGATGAACCTTAGTTTTCCACTCATTATCTTATGTTCAATTATAATGTTGTCACCTCATAATTAGTTTAAAACTTATTACCTTGTTTGTGTTATTCCATTCCCCAGTGCTGAGTTTGCAGCAGAAATTGGCCGAGTAAACGACTGTGCTGCTTTGTGCAATGGCACTGACAGCATATCAAATTTTTATGTTGTTTAACAACAATTGGGCATCGTTTGAGCATAATTCACAGAGGTGTGAAAACAGAATTTTTAATGTACTCATTTAAAGCTTCTCAGCTCAAGGAAATTAATCTGCAAGACATTTTTCATAACATATATCCACAGACTTCTATTGATTTTTTTTTTATTAAACTTTTACAATGATGCTTAAAGCCTGTGTCTTCCTTAGTCTCCCTTTTCTACAGCTTCTGTTTCAAAGGTTTATGTGATAACATGTATTACTGTGCTTGTTTGCAGGAAAGACAAATGAAAGCTGTGTATTCAAATATACCGTGTATCATCTCTTTCTTTTACCAGTTTAGGAGAGGCAGCTCGTTTTCCCCACTCTCATTTACCATCCTTGTTTAAAATAAAAAATTAGGAGGTTACAGAACAAACACTAGGTTTTGCCCATATGAGCAGGACAGATGGGTATCTTTCTGAAATATTTATTGGTAGTCTTTCAGTAAGTGGTAGTAAGAGGGTAACAGATACCTCAGCAGCAATAAAGGGGAATCTCCAAACAAATCAGATGTGGAAAGCTAAAAGCACAGCATAGCAGTATCTGCTGTGAAGATGCTCAGTCCTGCAAGAAGTACTCTCAGTACACGAGAACAACGTAGTACAAAAGGTGTTGATGCTGACATTACAACACTTGCCACCACAGAAGTATGCAACTGTGTCTACTTTCAATGTTTAATTAAAAAAACTAAATCAGCTGTTAAAGGCAAGGCTTGCACATTATCCTCACACATTACAGTACTGTTATTGAGGCCTTCCAGGAACAGAGAACAGAGCCAAGCCTCACCAACAAATGGTTTTATTAAAACCTAGCCCCATGAAACCACTCTGGTGTTTGTGGAAGCATACTTAACCCATACTTGGGCGAAGTTTTTCAACAACAGGCCCCTCCTAGTAATATAGCTGGAGATTCAATGGAAACCTGACAGAGGAATGGGGTCCATGCTCAAGAAACACTGTGAAATGCGACAACCAAAAGTCTGATGTTCACTCAGACATTCTAAATCTCAACCCATTTACAACTAAAAATAGACATATTAGACAGGTATCGTACCTAAATTCCAGCATCAGTGATTTTCCCAATCTCAGTTTTCCCCAGTATTTTTCATCACCAAAATTAACAGTTCACTGTTCTTAGAAATGGTATTTCTGACCCAGAGAGAATAATACAGACTACACCACCTTTCTCAAAATATGCAATTTGCAGCTCCCTCTGCATGGAAAATTGCCATGATCTGGTCACGACCATATCTTTTAATAGACTGGGAAATCAAAACAGAAAAAGGAAAAAAAAAAGAAAGAGAATGGGATGCAGGCTCTTTCAGGATGTAATCTGCACATAACCTGAAAGTAAGCTCAGGTGAAACTCAGGCTTCCCAGCATTCTCCTAACACTAGGAGAGTAGACCAGGTCACTCAAAAGGAATACAGTATTCAGGAGTAGACTTAGTATGGCTTCAGGCTTAAAATTGGAGAAGAGATAAGCAAATCTGCTACCATAACGTTCTAAGATTTCTTTCTCCCTGATCTACAAAGAGGTTTTTCATGACTAGCCCAGTTATTTTGGTAGAGGCTATGAACGGACTGTGTGGTCCTGCTTCATTCAAAGAATTATAGTTCATCAGGCCAAGGAGATTTGCTTTACCTGATATGGTACATTTAGTCAAACAGGTACTTGAGTGGGCTGGTAAAAATCTCTTCTATGTAACAACCTTTACATATAAGTAGCTTTTCCAGTGCAGTTGCCAAACCATTAGTTTTATTTCTACATCTGCTTATGCTGTTTTATCAAAAGCACACAACACCAGAGCAAGCACACAGTAATTTCAGAAAGTTTTGTCTTGAGGATTATTTATCCTCCCAGAAATATTATGTCCAGATGCCAAAACAGAAACTTCAAACGTCTCACAGATTAACAAGATTTTTTAAAATTAGTTGTGCAAAGACTTCAGGACAGGAAGAATTTATCCAGCAACATTTTCTCTGCTCTGAGTAGCAGTAAATGTAGTGAACTACTTGCATAGGTTTCAGGCATTGCTCCCTGTTCACTGCTGACATCTGACGGATCACCACAGAAAGCAAGGCAACTCAAGGCCAGTGATCACTATTTTTGAGGAACAAGTCCAATCCAAAGAATGAATGATGTTTACAGGACACATGTGGCGTTTGCAGAAGGAGCCTAGCCATCAGTATGACAAAAGTCCACAAGTCAAATGTTATGTAGAGTTTGATATTGTCTGGAAAGTATAGAAAAAAAATTGCTGAGATATGCAGCAGAAGATCCAAACTAAATGTACTTGTTGAAAATGCAAGATGTCCTTAACTGAGCAGTGAAATATCTCATCTACACTGTTAGAAAGCTGGAGAGCAGATGAAATAAAATCTAGAATAGCAAAATTTCTTGGGCTATTGTAACAATGGCAATACAAGCATTTATGGGGTGGAAAACTACAGTGCTACATCGTACACAGAGACAGATATAAATGGACCTTTTCCAAGCTTTCAGCACTTCTCTCTCAAACTGCGGGAATGCCCACAATTACTATCTGTATGTATCTAAAAGCACAACTGTTTGGTTCATCGCTAGCTTATCCATACTAGTAAAGGTGATAGTAATTACACCGCCTCTGGCACAAAAGGACTGCTTAGACCAGCACAAGCTATTATGTGAGAGTTTGGAGGCTATTCCTACATCATTAATCTATTTTGCTAGTTCAAGTAAGGCTAGGATAGTTCAGATTGCAAGAGCCTTTAGGAGGTCTCTAATCCAACCTCCTGCCCAGAACAGGTCAGCCATGAGGTCATGTTGTTAAAAATTGGTTGCATAACCTGGTCTAACTTCAAAAATTGGATGCCGGAGGGTATTTGGACATACAGTGGGTGACAAAAAAACCAAACCCCAAATTACCCTGGAGATTAAGAAACACAGCCTTGTCCATTCTTGTCAGGTGAATGAATGCTTGTTCACTGGCAAGAGATTGAAGTGCCCCAAAACAGGCAAGCTGGAAATCTCCAAAGCAGCGGATTGATGATGGAAAACAGTAGGGCATACAAAATCTTTTTAATGAAAACGTGACGGACAAGGGAATTTATTAATGTTGTTTAAAATACCTATCTACCCTCTTACAAGAATCTCACATGCTTTCAGCAAAGGAAAACAATAGTTCTATTTATAAACACTTCTTTTAAATAAGCATTTTGTTGTTCTTTGACAATCTTTCTGATCAAAAGATATCTGCATTTTAAGTGTTATTGTAAACTAAACAGATTTAATCATCTGAGAAGACAATTATTATTAAGAACATTATTATTTGTGTGTTACCACTTAATGGCATCTATAGACATGGAACTCAAAAGCAAATTCATTTGCATTTGACAACCTAAAGGGCTCCTCATCTACTACATAGCTATGATTTAAAAACCTTATTTGTTTCCTGAAACTAGATATAAGGCCCTCTCCTGTGGTAACAGTGGAGTCACTTCCAAGCTCCTTGAAGGCTCCAATTTATGTTTACTAAGCAAACATCTGTAGCCTGTGAAGAGTTAATGGATGCTTGTTACCAATTCTGCTGGAGATTGCCAACCTTGCACCAAAACCAACAGGACACAACACAGACCCATACCTCCACTACTCCACCCCACAACAGCAAGTCTTCAGGTAAATCTGGTTTTGTCAGGGGTTTAAGCCAAATAGCAGATTAAAATGGATGAGACAGCTCGCTCTTTTCTGGGAATGATACTTTTGGCAGTAAGTAAAAAAGGAGACAGGTAACTTTAAAATAACCACAAGAGTGTTGTGGTTTAACCCCAGCTGGCAACTAAGCCCCACACAGCTGCTCCCTCATTCTCCCCCAGTGGGACGGGGTAGAGAATCGGAAGGGTGAAAGTGCAAAAACTCGTGGGTTGAGATAGAGACAGTTTAATAGGTAAAGCAAAAGCTGTGCACACAAGCAAAGCAAAACAAAACAAGGAATTCATTCACCACTTCCCATCGGCAGGCAGGTGTTCAGCCATCTCCAGGAAAGCGAGGCTCCATCACACGTAACTGTTACTTGGGAAGGCAAATGCCATCATTCCAAATGTCCCCCCTTCCTCCTTCTTCCCCCAGCTTTATCTGCTGAGCATGATGTCATATGGTCTGGGACATCCCTTGGGTCAGTCGGGGTCAGCTGTCCCAGCTGTGTCCCCTCCCAACTTCTTGTGCACCCCCAGCCTCCTCGCTGGTGGGGTGGGGTGAGAAGCAGAAAAGGCCTTGGCTCTGTGTGAGCACTGCTCAGCAATAGCTAAAACATCTCGGCATTATCAACGCTATTTTCAGCACAAATCCAAAATATAGCCCCGTACTAGCTACTATGAAGAAAATTATCCCAGCCAAAACCAGCACAAAGAGTC
Organism: Harpia harpyja; assembly: GCF_026419915.1. NCBI lineage: Eukaryota > Metazoa > Chordata > Aves > Accipitriformes > Accipitridae > Harpia > Harpia harpyja. Next base: position 39,871,558 of record NC_068941.1, read on the forward strand.
ATCAGAAGTAACGCAGCAGAACCCTAAGAAAAGCTGCATTATTTTGAAGATATGTCTGGACTAATCTACCAGTTAGAAATATCTCAGTTCTTTTTTCTTTTCCTTCTTGAGGAAGCAATTAAAAACAAGCAGGTGGTCAATATCCCCACAGCACACAAATTTGGAGTTACTCAGGCAGCAATTTTTCTGAATTGACAAAGTCACCCAAACTCTACCGTTCATGCCACAAGAAGGAACAATACATATAAATGGATAGCAGCATTAGTTTGGTTGGTGTTTTTTTCACCATACAGGCAGAAATGAACTTTTATACTGTGATGAAGTAGACAGATAGATAGACAGCTAGATAGATAAAACAATTAAGAAATGCAGTAGTATTACTGTTAGAATTGAAATACACTAATATGATGAAGATACCAAAAGAGAGAGCTGTCTCCTGCTGGTAAGGTAAGGCGCTCTCTGAACTACTTTTCTAAGCATTTGGTTTAAATTGAGTTCTGGTATATCAGGCATAGAGTAATCAGTGAATTATATGCTGTTTTAGAGAGAGAGAAGATGAGAGAGAAGAATAACTCTCTACATGCAAAAAGGAATGAAAACATTCTAGCAAGATCACCTCCAGGTTTTAATTTAAATGTGTGCTTTAAATGCACTGTTACCTCACTTTCTTTGTCCAAAACACACATTCTTAGAATGTTTAGCAAGCAGGCACACTACGTGCTTTAACATAACAATTAATATAAGTTATGGGTAAAATCATGGATCTTCTGAAGCCATGGAATTTACACTCAGTTCAACTTGCACTAGGATTTCATTTTCAAGCCTTTTTAAAAATGGATTAGTGAGAAGAAAGCCCACCTAACAGATTACCAAAACTTTTAACCTTCAGGAACTGCACAAATCCCTGTTATCAGCTATAAGAGAAATGTAAAAATACTCCAGATGATCCAAAATATCATAATTGTCATCAAGGCATTAGCACCTCAAGATTTAGAGTCCCAAACAGATGCTTTCACATTCTAAATGACGGACTTGAACAGGAGTAGTTTCATTAGGATACAAATGGCTTTGAACATTATCTCTAGCCTTTGAGTCCAAAATTATGGCACTTAAAACTGCCATCAATTTTGGCTGCTGATGAAAGGAGTAGTTCTACATATTTGTCATTCCTGACTTCTCCTTGCTGGCACTTCCCTTGGGCCAGCATCAGAGGCACGAGTTGGATGCAAGGTTCTGCCACAGTTCAGCTCTGAATCTCAGGGCTGTAGAGCTTCTAAAGCTCCCACAGACTTCAAGTGACAGAGTAGATGCTGAAACCTTTGAAAGGGATCTCAGTACCCAGAGTCTCTATTTGTACCAGAACGGTTCCCCCCCTCCATATAGGCTGGACAAAGATAAAATGATTAATGTTTGAGTAAGAGCAAGTTCACTCTACTGAAAGCTGTGCTGTTGGAGATGCTGTCAAACACTGATGAAACCCATGGGACTGCCTGAGGTAAACTTGAAAGAAAATCATCCAGCTAGCTTTGGTAGTTAAACTACCAGTTAAACACTGACAGTTAAACTGGTGAAACTATAAACTGGTTTGTTGCCAACACTGTTGATCTTAGCACATATAATATTCAACAGATTCAACACAGATAATATTCAAATATCTTTCACTACTGTGGAGATGGTAGCCTTCTGTTAGAGGAAGCTGGCATCTTATGTCAGTCAACTAAATTGCTGTGGACATTCTGCATTTGTTTGGCCTGTTTCACCTTTTCGTTCATATGCTCACTTCAACTTCTGCACCTGCCTCATCATCAACTGAACACTTCACCTTCTTACTGTTGCATCAGGCATTAGCAGCAGCAGTGATCGATCTGTCCAGTTCTATTTACATTAGTCTAAGTACTAGACGCATTTGTCCTGTATCAGAAAAAAATTAACTTTTGTGAACACTATAATCTGTGATGTAACACTATTCTTTGACAAACAAGCTGTTGGTGCTTAGTTTCAAACACCACTGCATAAAAGCCTTCTTCCTTTCCTAGGGTTGCCATAACAACAAGTGGAGCAATGTCATTTTGCTAAATAACGACAGTGACAAATTTGTAAGAAATGCAAAGGTCTGGGGAAATGGGACCAAGATTAGAGCTTCTCTTCCTGCCTTTGCAAAACATTTTACTGTGGATTCATCTTGCAAATCCTAAGCTGTTCCTATGGGAACATGAGAAATAGCTAGTGTTAGTGCTCCGTGTTGCCTCATTTTTCAGAAAGCCAGTGTTCTTCTTGTGGATGCTTTGTCAAGACATGGTGCTGCATTAGTAATAAAGAGTACAGGATATGATCTTGAGCTCACAAATGCCTGCAAAAATCTGGAATGAATCCTAATTTTACAGTGTAATAAAGTGATAATGCTGTCAGACCTTTTTCTCTTTAGTAGGTAAGAAGGGGTTGCAGCAAAGATGCCATTTTATTGAATGAATAACATCATGGACAGGTGACTCAAGAAGTCAGGAAGCTATCATATGAGTAATTCTTCTGTTGACCATGAGAATGTTAAGTATTTTTTTCTTAATTAAATCAAGAATAACACCTAGGACACCAACCAGAAAGACAAAGACTGACATTCTTACCACTTTATCATGAAAGCTATTTTTTCAGGTGATTTTCATTTGGGATCACTCAACCTCTGATTTAACAGAAAAATTAAGGTTACTTTATTTTTCCAGGTTGGGGGAAAGGCAGTCTTTTAGCGTACATAGCCAAAACATTTTCCTTTTTACGCACTTTCAAAATTTAAGTATTCTCTTTTCTTGCCTACTACTTAGAATGGTTACGTTTTCCTTCTGTTTGTTGCATGTATTAATCAAAATAAAATTACTGAAACTACAAAAGATTTACCCTAAATGCACAGAAAGCAAGAGTCCTCCCTCATGCTTCTAACTTTCTTCTAAAACCATCACATGCACAGTGGCTGTTCCACGACTCCAGTCCCCAGATGCGATGACCGTGACTGTTCCCAGCTAGACACCATCAGTCATACACTTCCTTGACGTAAGTACGAAACACCTCTCCAGACACCCTGTACTCCTGTCTCCTTCCAGGCTTGGTACAGCTTCTGTAGTGTTCCTGGAATCTGTCAGTCCAAGAAAAAATGGACTTGTATCCATGTTGAGCTAATCACCTCTCCTATAGGATCTTCTGGTGCCTTATTTCACTACTTTCATTAAGCTCCCCTGAGATCTGTATGTCTGTACATGCTGATGTTAGCAGTTTAGGGCTTTAAGGGACTTTCTACATCTGCCTTGGGGTTTTTATGCCAATACAGAGGAGAAACAATAACGAATCGGAAATTCATCTAATTATATAATCCACAAACTGTGAAGAAATCGCATTTGTTAACAATCATTAATATCGATTTACTGTGACAACTACACAGTATCTATGCTTCTCTTTTCAGAAAGCTGAGATGTTTAACAAAAAATGAAGTTGAAAAAAAAATAATAAAAATCATAGTCCCTTGAACAAACATTTTGTATGACACACACCATCTGTTTTAAAGCAGAACTCTCTCTGGATTGCAATGGGGCTGATAAGCTAAACCAGGACATACCTGAATATTAAGAGGGAAAAACCTATTGCTATAAAATTTAATGACAGCCCAACACCAACCTGTGTCTTTAACTAAAACAGCATTAAAAAATTGACCCCAACTGCTTAATGGAATCAAACAAGGTTTATGAAAGCGATGTAGCTGTAGTAATTAATCTGTCCATACGAAATAATTATTTTCACTTATTAGAAAAAATTGAAGTTGCATAACAAGCACATAGTCGCATGACAAGACAAGACAAGCCACAAAGACAGGAAAGAGAAAATTAGGCACTGGTGAGATGGACAGAGTATACCAGTATGTTTGATCAGAAGTTTCCATAAATGTAACAAACATTGCTGCTTCTCTAGATGACTAGGTTTCCACTACAGAACTTCAGGCACTCAAATAAATGAGATTAGATGGTGAGAGATAAGATGTCCCAAGCTCCCCAGAGAGAATTGCGATACATTCTGGAGGTGACAACTAGCGTATAACATCAAGTCTTTTATCATTATTTTAGTAATCATGTAATAAATCCAGCAGGCAAGTTCTGAGATTTATATAGCCTTGAAACCTCCCGAGTCTCAAAATCCAAGTAATTTCATAGTGATCTTGACATAATAGAAAACCAAGAATTTCATATACACACATAAACCCCGCCAAGACAGGTAGACATAACTCACACAGGCTCATACACCTGCAAAGAGTAACCACAGGGACAGTTTAAAAAAATTTCTTCTTACCTGCTGCTGCTTCAGAACTGATGCTATCTTTAACTACACAAGCTGGACTTACGGGCAAAACGTCATCATCAAAACTGATCAGATCTCTTTCCACATCTAGTTTATTTTGCAAAGCAGGTGCTGAGGAGTTGGCTGCAGGTGACAATTCCCCCAGAGACTTGAAAACTTTTTCTTGGGCAGATACAGAAGCCCGTGGGGGAGCAGCAATCGGTTTTAGTGAGGCCAAAGAAAGGGCAGGATTTTCTGCGTAATGTGACTTTTTAGGAACAAGAGGCCTTGGAGCAGGAACGGGAAATTTCTTTTGTCCATCACTGTTCTCTGCAACTGATCCACTCCTTACATCAAGAAAATCACTACTACTACTTTTAACAAGGCCAGGTTTTGGCTTCTTTGGCAGCTCAGGTTTGGTTACAACACTGCTCCCAACTACTTCAGGTTGAGGCTGCAATTGCTTGGAAGGTGTTGATTTGCTTTCTGTCCATGCATCCCAGTCTCCTGAAATTCTGCTTACCCCTGGCTTTGGAGCAACTACTGGCTTCTTTGCAGTAACAGGTCTTGGGGTGAATGAACGAGGGGCAATTTCTGGCTTTTTTGATAATCCTGAGGTATCATTAGTTCCTTGGGATTCAAAAACTTTGATCCTTGAAACAATACTATTTTGGCTCTTTTCTGTACTCATGCTGTCCATCGCCAAGTGATTGTCTAGTATGCTATCATCTAACAGAGGTGACTGCTGAACTGGAGGTTGCTGCCTTTTTGTGGTAGACTGGTTCACTTCTCCATTGTCTACCTTGCTTTCAGTATTTTTGACCACAGGTCTGAGATTGCTTCTTGATCTTGGCTTTGGCACAGGACGTATCACAGCATTGGGATTTTCTTGGCACCTCTGACCTTCAGACACTTCAAAAACTATTAAGGGATTCTCATTTTCTGAAAGACACCTATTCAGGAGAGATGCAGAAGGCCTAGGAGGTTTAAGAGGACTCTGCCCTGCTAACAGAAAAGAAAAGGTTTCAGTTACCTATTCCAGAACACTTTATTTATGTTATTTTTTGTCAGCCATCGGAATGGTAAACATGATGGTTTTCATTCAGAACTTACTGCTGCTTGTGAAACTGCAGTTCTCTTTCTAAAAAGATGAATGACAAAAATATACAAACTCTAGGAAGAAGCTGAAGATTGCTAAAATGCATGGTATATACACATTGTGAGTTCAAAACTACTTGTTAGCTTGCAGCATGAGGGGCATGCAAGCAACATCTAGACCAAAAAAATAGTACAGTAACTTCCCCAGCTTGGTTTGCACACTTTTCAGTCTGAACGTGTAACACTGCTGCTATTCTGATTGGACATCTGACCTCCTCTGGCCTCAAAGCAATTGCCATTATAGCTGAATCGAGCAAAACTTTCAAGGTTTAATCATAGTCTGACCGTGAATGCAATGGCAGTTCTTCAGAAGATTTTTGTAGAAATTTACACCAGTAATAATTCACAGAAATTTAACTGTTATTCATATTAAATGCTGCACAGACCAATAGTAAAGAACATCTTCAGGAGACAGAGTAAGGTTTGCATCAATAAGAAATCCAAACCAGCCTCACCCGGATAGCCTGCAGATTCCCAGTGTGTAGGCACACTAGTTTTTACATTACTTCCTGGCAAATGGCTGATTAGTTCCTGTGGAAAGTCAGTTTGTGTTGCAGAAGTAGTGGTATGTCTAGGAGCAGCAGCATTATTGTTATTTGTTGTATTGACTTGCACTTGATTGATTTCTTTTATCACCTGCTCATATGATGGTGGAAGCTACAAAACAGAGAGATAAATATTAATGTACGTCCAGATGTGATCTTTTAAAAAAAAGCATATAAATTTAAAAATACTAAATTAACATGTGCAGAGGAAAAGAACACTGTCATAGTCTTTTATTCAATGTGATGAAAGTCTAAGCAAAAACTCTGTTCCTCTCTAACTTAATGTGCTTTTTACCTTTGTAAATCAAACGCACCTCATGTAAATTCACGCTCACCTCAGCAGGAATATGCTCATTTCTCCTCCACTGAGCATGAGATGAAGCAGAAGGGAATCCTAATCCATGAGGAGTGACAGGGTTTGCACCTGGAAACCAGGAGGATGGCCGGAGGGGTTCAGCAGCAACTATTGTAATTTCAGGACGCCTGGAAATGAAGGCAAAGGGGAATAATTACCTAAAACATTTTAAATAGTTCTTTTAAGTATAAAAGACCAAGGTTTTCTCAGCATGGGAAATCAGGTCTTTTTGATTTAACCAAAGATGTTTTTCCATTATTTCAAAGTAACTTACCTGACCTTTCTAACAAGCACTTAGGCTTCCATTCAAAGGACCTAATTAAATGCCTAAGCCAAAAAGTAGGTTTACTGGCTTCAGTGAAATAATTTACATGTTTAAAGTACTACAACACAAGTGTAACTCAATTAGATGGAAGACGTCTTAGTCTTCACCAGGTAATGAGAACTAATCATGTGTTTGCCCTTAGCCTGCTACAATGTGAAAACAGTAGGATAGTTAAAACTGCTTCTGGCTGGCTACCTAAAAGCTTGTCTACCCTCAGACCTCTAGGGAAACCTCCCACTTTGCTGAAGTGGGGCAGAGCAAGCCTCAGGAGGCCTTTGGGACACGGCCTATCTGCTTACAGCACCTAGCACAATAGGGACTTCTGTGACAGTTAAGGACCCGTAGGTACTACTCCTGCTTTATCACTATAATGACTGCTTTAGAGCATAAGCTGCCGTGATGGCCCACCTTCCCAGACCACGGCCCCCAGAGTAACACTGACCAATCTAGAGTCTCACACAAAATACACTTTGATAAGTGAGTTTTTTGAGTAGATGAAGCGTCTGCTACAGAAGCCTCTGTCTGCTGACAGAAAAAACCTGCACAAGCATAACTTCTAAAACTATTGTAAAAAGAATTAAAAAAAAAAGGGGGGGGGGGGGGGCTACAATTTCTTCACACCTGAAATAATGGCAGACTCAGTTCACCAGCTATCCAGGTTGGTGACCTCCTTTCTCAATACCCTTTGAGAAACTGGAAGGAGGCCTCAAAATGTGCTTATTTTCATTGTGAAGTGATTCTGTAAATAGATGTCAGGAAAGTAAAACAGTTCTGCAGAGGTTTGATGGTTGGTTGCATCTTTTTTTTGAGGACGCATACAAAAGTCGATGAGAAAACTCCTCAAACTCTTAACCTACTCTGTGCTTAAGAATCACAGTATTTTTATTTTATTCCAAGTCTAATTTACTTTTAAACACACTAAGAATAGAAAGAAGGAAAAAAATAAAATAGAGGAGAAATCCATAAAAACTAATACTGTGACACAATCTAACAAGCCTTACAGTAACACCTAATTGCAATATAAAAAACAGCATCATACCTTCTATCCCTCTGCTGTTCGCTATGGCTAGAGGTCCGAGAAGCTATTTAAAGAAAAGAAACAAAAGTTTTGAAGAGGTTAAAATATACTGTCACAGCAATAAGATGAGGATAATAGCAGAGCCCTTACCAATCCACTATCAACAAAATGGAGAACATACAGCATCTGATCATAAATTCCAGATTTTAAGAGTGGCCAAGTTTAAAAAAAAAAATTATTTGTATTAAATATGAGGAGAAGTTTCTAAAAGGTTTCGGGTGCAGTTTCATAATCCGTTTAAGTCACTCTGTGTCCAAGTTACCACCAAGAGAGATGGTCCTGTCCCCTTTTTTCTTCCTCACCACACATTCCTGCATTCTGCATTGCAGTGACCCTAGAGTCGAAATTTCTTTGTCTGTAGTCAAAACAATCCATGAATAAAACAAAAAGAAGTGTTAAACACGTCTGGCTTTGCTTTGATGGCTCATTTCTGAGATGTGTTCTTTAATCTTTTTTAATGTCTCTTTTTGTTTGTTTTAGAGAAGGGAAAAGTACTAAGGCACAAGATCTAAGAAGCTATTTCACCCCCCTTTATGTAAAAAGAAAAAATGAAATGTTCCCAGCTAGAAACTTCCTAAAGTTTAATCATTTGTGGATTAATCTCTTCGTTTTTCTATTTTTGCCATATTTATATTCAAATAATTTTTTCAATGGCCACATTATATTTTCTTTTTTATTTCTTTAGAGAGAAAAGGAAATTATCCGAGGGACAAATTTTTGCATAGCAAGTGCAATTTAGGAAGTGGTAGTCTTATTGTGCAAAAGCTGACAATTATGCTGTTTCTGTGCCATCACAGAATCATTAGCTGAAATCGGCAAAGCATACTTGATTCAAGAGTTGCATAGCAGCGTGTCAAACATACCTCTTCGACAGGGCATTTTTGATGTGCACTATTCATGAGTGCTAGAGGAAAAAAAGAAGGGGTTACAGAAGAGGAAGAGGAGGTGAAGGAGAACAAACCAAGGCTTCAGAGTGACAGAAACCATGATCAAATGAGTTAGTCACGCAAGGATAGCGCACGTGCCAGTGTTGTAAAAGGACAATTGTAATGTCTATTCACAATATAGTTTCTTAAAAAACTAAAATAAAAGCAGATTTTATTTCTAGTCTCATGCTGATTTTAACAATGGCTGTTTAGAAGCTTCCCTTGCAATAAATTAACCGTGAAGAATATAACCGAATATGGAAACATCCACTGTATGGCTCAACAAAGAGCCACTGGAGGAACAAGGATAGGGAAGTCAAATCTCTTTGAATGCTTTATTTAGTTTAAAATCATGGTTTATTTGGGTCTGCTCTTTTTCCCTTCCAAAAATAATGGGTTACACTGAGGAGTTGATACAGATGCAAAGCAGCTGGGACCCCATAATTTATACTCTCACCTATCAAAGAGGTATGGGCAGGCAGGCTGATCCTAGTAAGAGGCAGACCTCAAAGTTTCAGGCATGACTGCAATTCTCCTAAACCAGTTCTGTAAAAATTGTTTGCCTAAAATAAGTAAATAAAAATCCCCTACACCTCACCTTCACCTTTTTCTTCAGAGATCTTAACACAGCATTGATCTAATACACACATTAAAGAAAAAAAAACAAACTCACCCAAACCAACCAGTTCCAAGGTTACTTTTGCAAAGAGGATGGAAGAAAGCGTTCATTTGGTAAATGTATTCAATACAACTGCTTGGGGTATAGCCAAATTACAATGATAAGGGCATTAGAAATAAAAGCTAATTAATGAGGGATGTAGAACTGAACTGATAAACCTGTTAAATTCTTTCATTCTTTCTTTGAGATAAATTTTACATGCTGTTTTCTCCTGTGAGACTCTAAATGTACTTCTATTTATTAAAGTTATTAAAACAAATAAGAAAAACCTAGAAAAAGTCTGAAAGACCTTTTTCCTCTCTTAACATAGGCAAAAAGACTCCAGTGAGGCATCTATGTAATCCATCAAACTCCAAATTTCAGGTAAACAAGTAAACTCACTTGAAAACAACACATTTAAAATATTTATATAAAAATAACTTTACTAGTAGATATAAGCACGTCTTTTCAAAAGGGCTAATAGCCAAGCCATCATATGTTTTCAGAATGTGCTCATTCTGTCTGAAAAAAATAAATCTCCCAGGCATTTATGGAATCAAGCTACTTCCATGTACATAAACATTTCATATAAACATTTATTTTTTAAGGACCTTGACAAAGTTCTTCCCTTCTTCCATCAAACACTCCCTTCTTTTTGCTGTCACATTTTTGTTACAACCACACTTTTAGAACATCTTTTGTTTGGAAGCTCTTAAATACACAGTAGGAGCAGAGGTGAAAGCTACTGCATCTTCTGCTTTCATGTATTTCTTGGAGTTCCACAAATGCTAGGGAAAAGAAAATACAAACTTTCTAAATAATCCTTGCACACAGACTTGCACAGCGTTCATTCCTTTACCATTTCAAAGAAATGAATTTGAATTAAAAAGTGTATGAGAGAAGACATGAATTTTTAAAATACAGCAAACACCTGATTTGAAAACAAAAGAAAAAAAAACCTGCAGCCATTTTTCTGGCCTCGTGGTCTTTTGATCCTGTAAGTCATTCCTTTTGTGGACTGCCTTGAAAAAGCATGTTATTAATTTCTCCCCCAGATTTCAAATTATGACAGCTTTAAGATTTGAAAACCCTTTCTTCCATCAGGGGAGTCAATGGAAATGTATTTCCAAGACAGTTGGCTCCTCAACTTCCACACTAAGAAATGCTCAGGGTGAGAATTGTTGACATTTCCAGAAGCATATGCTTAGTGGTATTAAGTAAAAGGTAAACAAACCAGTTAAAGAAGGGATGGGAGAGGAAAAACTCAGCACATAAAATCTGCACTTTTTCATCTTATAACTTTATTGGTCTCAGGGGAAAGAAAAAAACATCAAATCAACTCATAACATTGTCACTATTTATTTCCATTAGTGTCAATGAGGCATCTAAATGTGTTTAACCTTGTATAGTAGAATTTAAGCAAGTAAAGGATTAATGGTAATACTGTAAATAGAGGACAGATCAGTGACTTATAGATTCATTTTTTGTACATTCTTCTTACAAGCACTATTTAGTGGGCTTTATCCAATTATTTTTGAATGTGCAGTGGTAAAGGGTACTCAGTTTGTGCTGTATACTTATGTTTAGAATGTTTTTCCTCTATTGTTTCTTCTCTGGGTCCTACTTTTCAAGTGCACTTAATATGTCATTTGTATTTGAAACACATACATACTATGGTGCAGGGGGCATTTTAAACTGCGAGATCAAGGTGCCTGTGAGTACAACCACCATTATACCACAAAATCATGAATTGCGATGCTACAGACAAGCTGGTGGCAACAGAAGTCTGACATGCACTTTTGAGTCTTTGGAAGAGAGCTGGGCTAGAACTTAGTCTTTCAGGCAATCTTTTAAGGCAATATAGAGGCAACTATGAAGTTCATTCAGGGACCTGCTGAGATACCACCCTGCTGTGAGCACTGAGCACTTCCACAACATAGACACTGCGTAATAGTATTTCTGTGTTTCCATTAGCAAATCTGTGTGCAATACTGAACAGTTTTGTCATTGCAGAGTGTTTTACAAGTAAGTTTCATTTTGCATCAAAGATTGGAAGCATAGCCTCAAATAGCCCAAGCCTTGTGGGAAATCAAGCTCCAAATTTTTCTGGTGATTTTTATCTATTGTCCTTCCAGCAGCTGTGAGTAAACACAATCCTGCCAATTAACTATTTCAGTTAATTCATATTAACTATTATTAATAGGTTTAAAAGTAATAATATTACTTTCTACGACAAGGACATGTGCTAATATTTAAAAACACAGCTTCTTTCAATGCTTTTTTAACACCGGGCTAGACATTTCTACCATCAATCCTATGAAATGTGTAGACTATTAGACTGAGAAGTTATTTTTCTCACTATATAGCTGCCTAGGAATAAAGATTATTCATTATAGCATCTCAAGGATAGCCTCAAGAGTGGGCAAACATTCCGCCCCTTACCTACAAAGTAATACATCAGAAGAGCTGACAGAATGGTCCCATGCCAGAGGCAACACTTGCGGTCTTTGCAATACCAAAGGTGTTACATGGCTGTGGAGGCCCTTCTTCAGGGAACACTAAAAGGAGCAGGTAATCCTCAAGCCAAAACCAGAAAAAAAAGTCTGATTTCACCCAAGATCTGATTAGACTATTTCTGTAAAAGTGGGGGTTCAAACTAATTGGAAATTTTCATGCAGCTCTGAAGTAAGAGTTGAAGCTTTTCTCCTGATGGCACAAGGGGGAGGTCTTGCTCCTTTTCCTCTAGTTCTTCTAGGCACCTCAGGGAAATGTTAGGTTATCTGACATTAGAGCTAGGCTGATTTAATACTTGAATGTAGCTAAAAGAGATGGTCATGCCCAATTTCCCTTCCAAACATGGACTTTTGTTCCCCCTTGAACGATCATTAGCATGCATATGACCCCACAGTAAGTGAGCTCAGAATGTTAAATAAAAAACCGAGCACTTTCTGTACAGTTTTTGTCGATTTTCTCTCTTTGAACCTGTTCACCTTGGGCTCAGACCACCAGCAGCACAAGAGAAGGAACGTGCCACCCCCAAGAACAATCTCTGTTTCCTTCCTCTGCTTCCCAGCTCCAGTTCTTCTTTGTGCAACTTCAGTGAGGGAACTGATAAAAAGTAACCTAGGGGGGTGATGGAGATTCCTCTTCCCACCCCCAGTGAGGTCGAATACCCTTTTCACAGCTGACCAAACTGCTGGGCACCAGAGAGGCTCGCATTGCTGCTGAATAAAACCTGCATAACTACACCCTTAAAGCAAGCTGGTAGTTTCACTCCAGTCTGACAATAATGATTTATGAAGGCACTTCACTCCTTCCTACACCTTTCCTTGGGCTGTATGTTCCTGCCTCTGCATGATTCCCTGCATTATGCCAGCCCAAATGTTTGTGCAGATGGGGAGAGAATGAGGTCACAGAATTGATCTGGTTGGGAAAAAGTGGGAGCCAAAAGAACCTAGGAAGCCCCCAAGCAAAACAAAACAAAAATGAAAAACAAATAAAACCCACAGCCAAAAATGGCTGCAAAACTGCCAAATGGGAAGCCACAGCCTCAGAGTGCATACAAGCTGTTACACATCCTTCATTCAGCCACATACTTGCTTAGAACAGAATGAGAACGGAACAAGCCTGCAGGTTCTTCCAACATTTTAGGGCAGCAGACTCGCTTCTGTAGCCCTGTTCTGGAAGGGTGGGGAAGTGAGCAAAAACATTGTTCCCCTTTGCCTCACTACTGCAGCAGTTGGCTTGCCACTTTTTACTTTCTTTGGCATTGTTGTGCATGTTGCTGCACTAGCATAAATGGAAATAGTTTCACTGATTTCAGTGGGAGCTGGCCTGAGACCATCATTAAAATTCCAGGGGTAACTTTTGAAGAGTTGAGAGTAAAAAATCACTCACGAGCACATCTCATGTTCACATGCTTGCTTTCTTCAAGCTTGTTGGGCTCACTTTTCTGAGTTCTACTGGGTCAAACAATTGAAACAAAATTACACTGTCTTTCTATCCAGAGTTGTAGTCAGGGTGGCTGAAAGGAAGATAAACTCTCTTCCTCTTTGGCCACAAGACACCGATACAAAGTCATATAAAGCATTGTCCACAGGTTGGAAAGTTGAAACCCTGCACATACCTATCTTGTTTCTTGAAATTAGAGATAAATAGCCCACAGAATGTGATTAAGAAATAAAGATAGATTTCTAACTCTGTTAGGGAAATAGACTTTTCCAGAGGATACCATACTTTTTCCAGATTAATGGCAAGGGGAGTTAGGAATTATTCAGGGTCCATTTTTAACTTAGGTCCATCCACAAGTGTGGTTACTGGCATACAAAGAACTATGGTTTCATATACAATGCCCTGATATGTGCATGGAGATTTTTTTTCTAGCTTATCATCTGAATAATTCACATGGTACTTACATTTCATCATAGTTATTTACATATTAATATTATTAGGTATAATGTTATCGGATATGAGCCAGGGCTTCTTGACTAGATTTTTTTTTTTACGTGATTGTGCATCAAAACAAAGTATCACTTGCTACTATATTTTTAAAAACACAGAGGTCAATTGCTTAATGATCTTTTAGACGGTTTCTCAGTTAGATGAGGTACTGGGGCTTAGGCAGTCTGAATCAATTTCTGAGTCCACCACAAAAGGCCCTCTGTGATCTGGTGCTCTCTGTTTTGCAGTTTCCTATCTATGGCAGCAACAGCACAGATAAAGTGCTGCATTTTAACTACAGCATCATGTAGACTTGATCTGAATAAAGCTTTCATGATCCCCTTTGACTACCTCCAACCTAATCCATACTAATGAGCCCCTGACTAATAGGTCCAGGAAAAACAAATCAGTAGTACATACACTAATTTATTTTTCCCCATAGCAGAATCCTAAGGGTTGTTTCATTAATATAAAATTGAAACCATGGGCAGAAGGGAAATAAAAATAAAAAGTAGAAGAAAGAAACAGCATAAAATACTTTGGAAGATGCACCTAAAGAAACTCTCTGCCTGGAAATATCATGATCAGGGAATGGGAAAGAGGAGTTAAACAATGAAACCAGGGAAGAAGAGTTTGGACTTTCATTCAAGATTTATAAACAATTTTTTTTCCAAAATGAGCCCAGTGCATGAGTCTAATCCTGTCCCCAGTACAGTCAATGAGCAGTTGCTGCAGATTTCTACTAAAATAGAACAATCTTCTGTTTTGTCAAGTGAACTAAAAATTGGGCACGTGTAATCCAAATTCTTTAGAGATGGATCACATCTGTGCACAAATGAATTAGTGCATAAATAAGAAAATGTTAATAACTGGCAAGAAGGAAAAGCCCACCAGCCAAGCAAAAACATGGTCTAATGTGAAGCAGAAAAGAAGAAGAGAAAGAAATTACAGCCCCCCAAAAGCCTGCTAGCTACTTTGTTTTCACATATAAAGTTAACCAGTTACTAAAAATGAAGATGTAGCAATCTTACAATATTATGGTTCTCAAAAAATAGGAAAAGTAGACTTACATCTCTTGATCGCTGCTCTTATGGATGACAAGGGTCCTTGGCTTAATGAAGAAAAAAAAATTATTACAATGTGGTTAATGTCTCAAATTAAAAACAACTAAGTAACATCACGCAGAAATTCCCCATATATTATAAAGGGTTTGCCAAGTGCATTTTTGCCCTAGGTTGATATCTTCCAGAAATTTGTTCAAAACTCCTGGAGTATATACAACCATATCCAACCCTTCTAATGAAAACCAGGTTACAGCTTAGCTGCAAGACTCTGCAAAGATAGAAAGCCAATTATTAAAACCATTTTTTTCCTCTCAATTCTGTGTTGAAGTTCACATTCTGTCTCATTTGACAGGAAAACTTGGAGGAGAGCCCATGTGGGTGTGCATATTCTCAGATTATAAGCATTTAATGACTTAACATTCTTGTAAATAAATAAAACTTACACAGCCGAGTAAAAAACTACAACCCCTTTGCTAAATATTTTTAACAATTACTTAACAATTTATCTTCCCTTTCAGTAGAGATTGCAGTTTTCAGTAATAACTTGGTGGGTGGGGTTAGACAGGAAGACAACATGACCAAAAATTTGTTGATACACAACGACACAAAAATGTTTCCTTTTGCCAGCTCATCTGTTTTCTTGGTGAGACTAAGGTTTCGGATGCCTCTCTTCTGAATGTCTTATTTAACAGATACAGCACTGCTTACTATTTTTGCAGGTAAAACCCAAAACTAACCAGGACACTTGGGATTATCATTTTCAGAAAGTGTTGCTAACTTAAGAACATGGTATTAATAACCTGCCACTTGTGCAAAACTACAGAGGAGACTAAGAAAACCCAATACACAACTACTTCAGAAAAGGACTTTTTTTGCTCTATTTTCTTTTAAACACAGCAGGTAAAGAATACTTCTTGGTAAGAAGCCTCTGGACGTACTGAATAGTCTTTTCAAAGGCTGAAAATAAATAGACTGTATCTGGCTGAAATTAATACAATATCTTAATTACAACAGAAAGATATACTAATCAAGTCTTTTCTGGAAGCCTTCCACCACAGCCTTCATCAGCAGTGTAACAGCAGGAATGTTAGTACAGGGAGGGCATTAGCATTTTAGCACTGCTCTCGCTCTGCCTGCAGCAGGCACGCAGCACACCAACTCCGTCAGGGCTCTGCTTAGCTCCACACGCACTTCCACTGCAATTGCTGATGGCTGCAATTACTCCAGTGGGATGAAGAATAGGGGGATTTGGAAGAGAGAAGAAAGAGACGGTCAAAAAGGACGTGGATGAAAATGTCCTACAGTCATTCTGAAAACTAATTAAGACTAGAAATGAATGTTGATCTGACTGAACTGTTTTCTGAAATAGTTTGGCTAGTCTAGGATAAACAATGCCTATCTGTCTGGTTTCAGAAACAGTTCAAATGTGGCTTGGCCCCTATCCACACAGCTAGCAAAGCTGCGTTAGAAAACATTTCTATCAGTCATATTTCGCTGTGCATTCTCAGCAGAAAAGGATTCTAATTTTTTCCTTCAAAACGTCCCATCATAATACAGCCTTATCTTTAAGAAACGCTTTTAGTTGTATCTTCCTCCCAGATGTACCCCAGACTCCTTTTTTTAATTCCTTGTAACTCAAGTCTCTTTCTTTTGGATGTTTGAAGCTTTATTCTTCTGCTTTCATTGCTGTGAATAACTACAGTCTTTAGGGTTTTATTTTAATCATATTTAGTATCAGACAGGAGGGAGACTCAAGTCTGGTAACATGAATCTGAAATCTTCTGGAGTAGCAAAAACTTTCTATAGTCAGAATTCAAGACTTACTTAAGCTTTATAGCAGGAAATTAGGAAATCTATAAAGTGTGCATATTCAAGTATCAGTAAGAACCAAAAGGAACAAGTTAAGTTCTTTCTTCCACTAGCAAGACCCCTCTGACCCATTGCAATTTGCCTCAGAATCCGATGAGCACTTTCAAATATGAGCAGGTATTTTTGACTAGAAATCATAGAAGTCATCATGTAGGCAAAAGTTCAAGTTTTCCATGCAACATGAGGACCAAAAAGGTATAGAAAAGGATTTTAAAATCAAAATACAAAAAACAAAGAAGCAAAACCTTTCACAAAACCGATCTAGAGAAGTTGAAGTATGGATATATCAAAAGCAAGGCAGTACAAGTATGCAACTATCCGTGTAATTTAGAACCCATGGTTCTGTTAGAAAATTTATGAGCTTACAGGCAAAACAAGTTGTTAGCAGATAGTTTTTCTTTTCCACTTTCCATTAACAGGTCACCCATCAACAACCTTTTGGCAAAGCACTACACTTCCCACCCCCAGGAGAGTTTGATTCACATTTAGCTTAGAATTATTTAAGCCCTTTAAAAACATGGGAATGGGAGTGGATGTAGAAATTTCCTGCCCCCGCCCCATGAAGCCCTGTAAAGGAACTGCAAATTCCCTAACTTTGTTATACACTAAACCCCAGTAATTTAAATAAGATGCTGTTCTTGGGGCAGCTGGTGATTTTGCCCATACCTTATGCTGAGCTAAGCCCTCCCCGTTCCACAGGCAACAATTTTCTGGTCTCTTGTCCTGTCTTGCAAAGAGAGAAGTGGTAAGGTTATTAATATCCTCTGTGGTGGGGTTATTAATATCCTCCTCTGCTCCACAGTTAATGACACATTTTCTCTCAAGCCATCCAAATAATTAACATAACCAAATCGAATTTAATTATCCTATTTGATGAGGTAGGAGCTGAAGCAATTACTCTACTGTATGGAGTTCCTGCCTCTTTCCCACCTCCTCCTCCTGTCCATAAGGCACAGCAATGAACCAGAGCACACACAAAATCCCCACAAACGCATATGTCAAAGAAAAACAAAAAGGGAAGAAGTTTAATCTGCGTGGGATCTCTGATCCTGGTCCCAGTGTGACTCCCCCAACAGTTACATAAGAACACCTGGGGGGACAGTGTGACAATAACTAGCCCCTGGGGGTGGGGGACAGCAGCTCCTGTGTCACCCTGCAATGTACATAAGCAAAAGTCCAAACTCATTTTGCTGGAAGAAAACAACGCAGACAGCAGGAAGTTTCAGAGCATTAACGACCCTGATAAACATTAGCTCCAACACCAGCCCAGCCATACCTAATATGGGATAAGTAAAGATGCAAACTATTCATCCATCCCCCACATGATTTAGCATGCAGGAGTGGACAACCAGAGCAACTCTTCTGACATCTGCATATTTATCCTAGACTTCACTGTTAATTTAAAGCACAAACTTTGTTTCATGTCCAGCTTCACCTGCCAGCCCCTCAAAAGGGGGAACTAACCCACCTCTGTCAGGCCTTCTGTACACCCAAACCAACCCACTCAACAAGTTCAGAGGGGATCTGCAAGCTGCTGTACCTGCTATGCTGAAAGTAGTTGGGTGCTTTAAGTCAGCAGTAATATGAAAAGGGTCCCATAGGTCACCGTTTCTGAGAGATAAAGAACCCAGAGTGGTGTGTTTGAAGTTGTTAAACACCTACTCACTCTTCCTGGCAGGCTTTATTCTGGGTTTCAAGGACAGGTTTTCTAAATATAAACACTTGAGGAAAACACTTAAAAAATGTATTTTAGGTCTGTGTATCAGGGAAATAAAATTCCCACAAACTAGACTGGGCAAAGAGCTGTAAACTGTTCAGCGGAGTAAGTGCACTTACTGTGTATAAATCATGGGCTCTCCCTCATTAGGGGCTCTGCTCCAACACTTTTACCTGCAGTGAGCAGTGTCCCTCTTCAAACACAACTTCAGTGTAGCTACAGTATTTCTCAAAGGCCCGCTCCTGCGGGGTGACTCCTGACCCAACACAGCAACCGTGCGAGTATCCCTCACCTGAACAGTCCCCACACAGCAGCAGAGGGGAGGTGCTGTTCAAGTGGAATAAACGTCGTGTCACACGGGCATCTCCAAGCAACAAGGCAGGGATCTGTGCGTGCCCGGAGCAGGACAGCGTTCAAGGCACGCGTTACCGGAGCAAAGAGGCCAGGAGGCTACGTTTTCACCCACAAGTCTTTTAGCTGTTTCAGGAGCAGCAGTGGCTCCAGCTGAGCCAAGGGCACCTCACGGACATGTTCCCACCAGCCAGCTGATGGTGAGACAGCTCTGCTGCTGAGCGCAAACAGGCAGAGGAGTGCTGGGCTTTATCTGCCTCTGGAGAACGCAGGCAGTACTGGTTTGTGACTGCTCCCTCCTGCCTGTAAGCATACCAATAGCCGTTTAGGGGGGTCTCCCAGGCTATCTACAGTCTTCTGACCTATGGGTTGTGGTACCGCTTGGGATAGAGAAGACATCCCAAGCTACGGTCCTGTCTCAGCATCTCTCCTTCATCCACATCCACCAGTCTCCTATTGGCCGGCATGGGATTCTCAGCAGGAATCGAGCAACCCTCCACAATGCCTGCTCCCTTTATCAGAACCAGGACCTTTGGTTTCTTTATCTAAACTGACATAACAACGAACATTCTACAGGAAAACTGATTGCACTTCTTTCATACATCACTCTAGACATACACAAAAGCCTGGTGGGGAAAAAAAAAAAAACCCAATGAAAAAGAATGATCACTTGTTCTAAAAAATGAATATACTGAAGCATCTGCTGCAAAGACTCAAAATTAATCCTTCACGTCATGTTATACGAAGCTTTTCTTAAAGTATCAGTCCTTAGGTTCACATACCTGTGCAAAAGCTTTTTAACATATTTTTAATTCTGATGGTTATTGACCCTGTCTTACACATGCACAGAGTAAAAAAAGTTAAAATGTTGCTCTTTTCAGTGTCTTGTGACTTCTTGGAATGTGAGCCAAGAATTTTTAAATAGCTGATGTTGAAATTACTGTCAGGCAAAACACTAGTTTAATAAAAGGCATCATATATGCCTCTCAGTTACTTTAGAAATCATGCCATCTTTATAACAGCCAGTGTACTACAGTGTAACATTTTTTAAACTTATTAGAAGACATTATTCCAAACACAAAATGTTTAAAATGACACCTAAATGATTTCACTGCAGACTGAGTCACAGAAAGATGTTAGTAATTTTATAGTTAAATTAAGGGTGGTGCAAAAGATCAGATTTACCACCACCCTGACACCGGGCCAAAGACAGACCTGTCAGTTTGACCAAAAAGCTCTCAAAGTTAGGACAGAAGAGTTGCAGCTATCCCATCTTCATGATGTGGATGCAGTAGACAGAACTGTATTAATCCTGTGGATTAAATGAATCTACACTGAAAACGTATCCACAGTGATCAACCTCTTCAATGCCTCCACTGCAGAGAACTCCCAGTCCTCCATGTGACAGTGTAAATTAGATTACATGATACACAGACTCCGGGTGCAGTTTACCCATTAGTGTAAGAGAAGTGGAGACTGCGTAGCTGGTAGTCCCACCTTCCCCACACTCGCCATTTCCACCAGCTCTCTTGTGTTGGTGCTGACGTGGTCACAAGCCTGCTGGATCAGCCACGTGATTTTGCTAACAACAAACAGTCCCATCCCAAACATCCCGATTAGTTTTCAGCCAGACAGGCCGACTGCTCCAGCTGGCTGCGTAGCCACAGGAGCACCAGGGTGACACTGGAGAAGTGGTGGGAGCGGACAGCTGGGGAGGCCAGCGGCAGTCCTTGGGGTAAGCAGCTCAGCCTCTACTCACAAAAACAAACCTTAAGTCCATGCCTCTGCAGCTAATCTGACAGCAAATCACCAAATGCTGGCTATGCCTCGGGTCAGAGGTTCTTCTCACCCCTCAGTATCAGTTGATCCACTCTTGGTTGTTTATTTTTCCTGTTAGTGCTGGTCATCCAGATTGGCTCACTGGGAGATCAGACAAGCACCAGAAAAAAAAACAGCTGGCAGCAGCCTGGCACCACAGTGGCCTCTCTGTAAAATGAAGACACACTCTCACGTTCTCTGCTAAATCATGGGGTATTGTCACGGCCCTGCAGGTACAGGAGACTAATAAAGATCCAGTCACCTAGGAAATCACATGCTCAACAGTACAGATCTGGTCACCTAGGAAATCAGACTCACCCCGGTACAACTTTGCTTCTCTCTTGGGTCCAGCCCCAAAAGCAAGTAATCCTGAACCAGTAATTAAGTCCAGTGACAATTCAATCCTCATCACTCTGCTGAGGATGTCTACTTCTGCGTTACTTAATGAATGCCACAATTGCGACTTCCCACTGTCCGGACAAGTGAGGATGTACTTAAGAAGCAGCTAAAATCCAGCTGCTCAGCTAATTAAAACAGCTCGCATGGATCAGCATATGGAAATCCTTTCAGGAATTGCTCTCTAGCTGTTTCTTCAACCACTTCTTACATATTCATGTGCTTGTCACTGTCATACTTGGGGATCGTATTTTAGCAACCGAACCTTCAATTTTTAGGCAGAACACAGGCAGGAAGTCAGAGCAGATAATGGCAGCAGATGATAAAATTTCACACTCCGATTCTCACAGCAACATGAGGTTGCAACAGCTTCCACACTTAGTAATGTCCAGCTTAGACCCTGAAGCTGAAACACCCCCCAAATTTTTTGTAAATCTGAGTCGCTCAGCTCATGTGCACCCTGAATTAACTCCTTCCTGATCCAGAGCTACAGACATGCTAACTAGATTTCCCCTAGCATCTTCTTTCAGACAACAACCTGAGCTGAACTGCACCTTGCCCCTGAAGATCACTGTATGAACACGCCCATTCCAGAAAGGCAAATCCTCAGAGCATGATTCAAGTTACTCTCCATCTTCATTGTATATTGACTGATTTTAGCTCCCAATACAATGTACATTACAAGAACAGAGGGTTCTGCTTATTGAAGAGTTTGGCCCTCCCGTAACAGCTAAGAAGATTCTCCTCTATGCCACCTCTCAACATATTTTTACTCATTGTTGGGATAAACCTGCTAGTATGTTTTGATTAAAATTAATAAATAGTATTTATGCTTTAATGACAATTTAACCTTGGTAGTAAATATTTCTAGAAGTAGAAAGCACCTATAATTTTAATAATAGCATAATAGCAATGTAGCACTGTAAACGTAAATGCAAGTATCACTGAATTGTCACAGTGATAGTGACAGAATATTTGGGCCCAGCCAGCAGTACATTCAGACACAAAAGGGTTAAAAAACTGAAGGGAAGAACCAGCTCTTTCAGATAAAACAACTTAGCTGTAAACTGCAGCTTCTTTTGATGGAAATTCTTTACCATTAAAGTCTATGTAGTTTCTGCATCTGCAAATGGAGAAAGATGACAGTGCCCTACTTCTACAGTTAAACAATATGAAACAAAGCTTGCTTCTGAAGAATGGTTCTTTGGTTCAATTATTTGTGGTACCATTTCAGTCAGTAAATCAAAGCCCTCTCTAGCCACTGACAGGACATTCTGCTCGCTTCATACATCTCTGTACATCAAATACAATCTGGTGGCTGAATGAGCTCCAAAACCTTTGTAATTGACATCACAGATGAATAAAACCCAGTTTAATCATGAAGCATGAGCAGGACAAAGGCATAAAGAAAACCTGTAGATCTGGATCCACAGGATTCAAGATACCTTTACAGGGCTTTACCTATTAAAAAGTATGGATATTAGATTTTCTTCAAATAGTCTGTGTACTTCATAGTACATATAAGTAGAGCGTTAAGGTTATCTTTAAGTTTTGTAAAGGGGGAAAGTGGTATGTGAATGTCCTCATATGACTAGAAGCATTAATAATGATTACTAACAAAACAGATAACACTTTGCTTTACAACAGTATCTTAAATCCCTACTAAACCAGCCACCTGCAGATCAGCAAAGAGAAAAGAATAGGGGATGGGGGGAGAAATCACCCAAAGTAACGAAAACCCAGGTGTATTTCGGCTGGCCTTCTGAAAATATAGAGGCTGAGAAGCTTAGGAATAGAAACACAACAGAGTATGGCTCCAGAGAGGAACAAGCAGGAACTAAAGGGTGTTGACTGCAAGGGCAAGAACTCAGCAGGACCCAGAGAATGCATGAGCTGGAGGTGAGGAATCCAGAGGAGAATGCTCTGGTGCTTGCATGCTTACAGACTTCAAAGACTTCAGAACAGCAATCAAATCGCGGGAACAAGGTATAGGTGTTACTTACTTTGCCTAGATCTGTTTGTTTCCTGTGTAAAAATAATCTGTAAAATATAGGCCCATTTGCTTCAACTACTGTGCATCCTTTGAGGAGGAAACTAGTGTATGTATGAGGAAGGAGTTCCTGGGGAATCTTGAGGCATCTTAAGGCCTCTGGCAGATGGATAATTGAGTCACACTTCCAAGGGACAGTACCAAATAGCTTCTACACTCAGCAGTTAAGATTGTATCTGGATCCTGCCTAACCAGAGATTAACAGCACACAATTCCATGTACAATATTTCTGTAATACAAAACCCAGCCATTTGAGAAGCATCCAAAATATAAAGTTCAACCTAAACCACCGAAGTGGCATTACAAGAAGTGTTTGATGCTGGTGTGACATCAATGCCAAAAAATCAGCTGAACACTTTCGAGAATTTCAAAGTAAGACTATGGCCAATGCTGAGCTCTTTGACAAGACCCATCCCGTAGGGTTTCCACACTCCTTTAGCCTAATTGAACTTCTTCGTAGGCCATCCAAGTCAAATATGCAGTGTGAATTGTGCTGGAGTTTAAGCTTTAGCTGAGTGAGGAAACAAAAGGAATTTCTTCATTGTTTTAATTACAGATGTACATTGAGAGCAAAGACATTTGTTGTGAAGAGGCAGTCTATAAGACAGATGTATTAATACATATACATCAAATATAGTGAAATCTTAATTCAGCACTTAAAAACAAGAAACAAAAACCCAAAACCCCTTCTACACTGTAAATGTGAACCAGCAGCCAAAAAACGTGTGTAAGAATATTACAAGGTTACCTGTATAAAGAGACATACTGGCTTCAAACTGGCCACTTATATTTATAAATAAAATCAATCATTTAACAAGCATCAGAAACACTCATTTTCAACCCTCCCATGTTAAAGCCTCACAAAAGTAAAACTATCTTCATGCGTGATCACATCTTGTTCCAATGGACTGCTGACTCACAGAGTTACACCCTACAGTACATGGGGTCCATGAACTTGTAACAGTGGCCCTTACAGAATGCACCATGCACAGAAATTGTAAAATCAAATCTC
This sequence comes from Harpia harpyja, assembly GCF_026419915.1. Classification (NCBI taxonomy): domain Eukaryota; kingdom Metazoa; phylum Chordata; class Aves; order Accipitriformes; family Accipitridae; genus Harpia; species Harpia harpyja. The sequence continues at coordinate 39,895,634 of NC_068941.1, forward strand.
ATAACCACACCCTTCACCAGACCTGTCTTTCCAGAAAGTGACCTGCATGCAGCTCAGTCAGAGAAATGGCGTGTTTGCCTATACACTTCCTCCAAAAACACTGAAATGCTTCCTTTTCTTCTATATCACAGATATTGACAGAGTTTTTTTGGTTACAAAACACAGAAAAAGATTCGTCAGAAACTTGCACTACATAACAACAAACCATACATTCATACATCTGTAGGTCTACAATGTTTACCTCCAAGTTTAAATATGACCTTAAACTGCAGTCCTTTTTATTCATTCACAAAGATCCAGCAACTCTGAGATTAAGGTGAACCATTCCGAAAAGATACACATCAAAGATTATTTTTCAACAGACAGGTTTTTACATACTCAAATTCTTTTCCAAGGGTGAAATAGAAGCATCAACCATAGAAGCCAGATTTTTAAAATCACACCTATGCCTACAAAACCTGCATCTATCCCAAACACACTGCAAAACGCTGATAGGCGGGCACAGCACTGAATTTGCTGTAAGAGCACTCAAAATACCTACCTCAACAACTAAGAGAAGGTCTTTAACCAATGGGGACACTTCTCCAGTGAAACAGATCTCATCTTTGAGCAAGTGACGTTACAAATGTACTACAAGACAAGAGGAACTTCCTCCACCCTCAATCATATAGTCTGGCTGCCTTACAACATCACGGACCTCAAATTATATGTCAAATCAGTAAATACTGCAGCCTCTAATGGATGGTTATAGCTTGGAAGAAATAATCGCTATCATCACCTTTTACCACTCAACTAAATTTAGCTTCAGAAACAAACACCTTGTAGAACAGATTGAAGCGGACCTTTCCAGAGCAACAGTCGTAAGAAATACCTTGCCAAAACATTTAACAGCTGCGGAAATCAATGTCCCCCCCTAGCCTGTAAGAATCCCCCAAACACATAGGTCTTTCACGTGCTCCTCCATGCACTTCAAACAATGCACCATATGCCATCAGGTGAATTAGGCAGAGCAAACTAAAGAGCCACAAAGCATCAGGTTCAGCTTACTCAGGCGACTGAAAGAATAGAAAAAACAGGGACCAGTGGGCTTACCCTTCCCTCGTAACAACCACTTCACCTCTGACCTCTGACCCTTGATCCCAAATCCTTACAAAAACAGGCTTAGAAAATAACTTTTTTTTTTTTTTTTAAAATCTCCAGTGCAGCTTAAAGGCTCTGGATTCAGATAATAGGTAATTTCTCTAACCTCCGCTCTCAGTGATGCCCTTAACTCCAAAGGCAGTAAATTGTTCCTGTCCTTTTTCTCATGTCAGCCAACAACCTTACCTCCCTCTTCCCTTGCTAACATACCTCTGAGCCTCCAAAAGTAATAGTGACCTTTTCCTTAAGACTTCCTAATTGATTAACACAATCTATTTAAACCCAGAACAATGGCATTTTAACTTTCTCAAGAAGCAGCAAAGCTATAGGGAATGACAGCTCAGTCTCTTACACTACAAGATGTAGAAAACATTATATAAAACCAGCAGACATCAAGTTTGAAAGAGTCAGACTTTTCAGCATGCAACATGAAGTTAAGCTATGGCATTACTTACTACAAAACACTGTGCGTGCTAGAAGTATATATGAATTAAAAAAACCCTAAAGAAAGCCCATTGAGAGCTATTAAATACAAAGCATCACCTCTCTCGGGGGACCCAAGCCACACAAATCTGCATGCTGACAGAATGCATGGATACTTTCCAATGCACACTTGTGCTTCTATTTCACACATAAGCAAAGACAGAATAAGAATAATGGAATAGGTGGACTTTTGGTCAGTTCCACAAAGGCCATTTTTACACCCTTAGTTGTCTTTCAGGATGGAACGAGGTCACCTGTCTGAAAACTTCGCCTTTTTTTCCAGTTGCTTCAGTTGTTCTAATAAGATAAACCTTAAGATAAAAGGACAAATCTTGGGTTGTTTAGTTTTTAAAGACATTTGAAAATTCTGATTTTTTTTTTAACGTGAAAATAATCTTGGCAATTTCTATTTTACACCCTCCAAGAAGGTTACTGATTTTGTTTTATATGGCCATTAAGTACATCTGTATTACACTAAGCAAAATACCTGTTTAGCACCTGCAGCAAGGCAGTTACCACATTAAGAAGTGCATTTTGTCAATTCAAATAGTAACAGACATCATTTAAAAAATCTACAAAAGACAGTATGGGAATAGTAATTAAAGGAAATACAGAGAACTGTATCATCATTTCAGATCTGTCCTAGATGGAAAAAAAAAATGCTGTTATTAACAGAAAGCATTGGTGGTCTGTTCACACTGTAAAATGCTCATTTAACAGAACACAATTCCTTGTCACCAGCCTCAGAACGAAGAAGATAGATTGGGCAGTAATGCAAATAATCTTCTGTCCTATACACCAGTAAGATGTGGTGAGAACGCCTCTCCTGCAGCTGTCATTACTGTCTTGTCCCATGATACTGTCCTCTTCCTTCCTAGCTGTCCAACATTCACCTGTCAGGAGCACTACATGCTTTTAGCTATTCATGGACCTAGTATTTTAGAAGGGGCAGTGGAAACAAGGTAGTAACACAATGGTCTTAAAAGCAGTTGCCCAAAAGAAACTGTGTTCTTGGGAGAGGAAGGAAACTTCCTGAACTGGTCCAATCATAAAATGATATCATGATTGTTTGAACTAATAATGTATTAATACTAGATGCTGATGTGTGAGGAGATGGGGGAGCATAAGTCCAGATGACATGGAATAGAAGAATTATAACAGTAAAACCAAAGCTATTTCTTTCCACTAAGCATTCATTCCAAGCAAAACTATTGCTTAATAAAACATGAGATCACTAATGTACTTCTTTCGCTAGAGCTAAGTATTATGCTGTAGATCAAAAGACAGATTTAACAAAGTAATCATTGTTTGTGATTGGAACACTATGATTAGATTTGGACCTTCTCTTTAATTAGAAGTCAACCTTTGCCTCAAGCCTCAGGTGATAGGAATGTCCACTATACCCAGAACAGATGACAAACCTCTTCTAATAACTCTCCCAAGATTAAGATGTGGCTATGCATACTTATAAAGACCATACTTACATGAATCTTCCCACATTTAGGGTTGCATGGTCTAATTTCAGTCCTCTGCAGCAAGGGACCTGCCCGTGACCTGCCTTGGTTGTAGCCTCCAAGGGAACAGGCAACATGACTTTTGTACCACTGAAGCTTAGTTCTCTTCCTGAAGCTGAAGTAGCTGGAAACAGATGCAAAAGCAGCTCATCCTTGTCTACACTAAGGACTAGTACTAGCTCAGTTGAGCCTGTGGTTTGTCACAGATGGCCAAAACTAGGACAAACCCTATATGTAAACATGGCCTAAATTCAAATGGTGATACCTGCACTGAGCAAAATACCGCTTTTGAAAGGAGAAATTTTGCAGCAAAAATCAGAAATGCAATGTCTCACAAATGACAGGATCAGAGCCTAAAGTACAGCTGTGCAAACTGCACAGCAACCATTAGAAAGAAATACAGTAAGAAGGAAGAAAGCAAGCATTAGAAAGAAATACAGTAAGAAGGAAGAAACTATCAATGTGACAGGCCTCACTAGGAATATTTTTCCCCCATAATGGAGTGAGGATGCAACTGTAACATGCTTTGAAAGAGTACTTGATCAATCATTTCAATGTTCAACCTGCCAAATCAGATGCTATTTAAGGTAACTGATTACCTATATCAGAATGATCTGCAGACACCAAGGAATAACTTAAAATGAAATGACAAAGTAGCTGAGCAGTACAGAAAAAGAGAATGAAAAAAAGGAAGAAGTAACAATCTCTTCTCTCTTGTGCACATCAGAGTAAAAGGCCATGGAAACCAACACGATACAACTGCAAACTGAGCTCTCCCACTCAAATTCCACAGGTGAAGGAAAATGTAGATACTGACCTGAGCTTAGACAGAAACCTGCACAAATCCTTACGGAAATAAACCAAAGCTCAAGTATCAGCTCCAGCACTCTTAAAATATCAGCATGAAATTCTTTCAGAGAGAACTGAACTACTACTACTTCTGAGCTGGAAGTTTACAACCTGCTGAGTCTGCCTCCTCAGCCCTGACACATAACCCATAGGCTTCCCTTAGCAGCTCCCCCTCCTTCTCTGTTTTCTTTGAGACTATTACAAATACCTTTGGAAAGAATTCTCTTCCAGCACTCTTTCCCACTCACCAGATTAATTTCTTGTGCTATTTGTTACTGAAATGTCTTGGGGAAAAGAAAGAATAATCATAAAGAAGCAGAATTATAACCATGACTGATTAATTGGGCCCGTCACATGTCACTTATAGACAGACAATTCCAGTTCTCACCACATCTTCCGTTCATCTCAGAGCAGGGTTAAAATACAAAGCCATATGGTTATTTTAAAGAGAATTATTGCCATTTTATAGAGAAAAAGTGAAATCTTCTCAAAATGACCTTTAAAAGGAAAGTTCCGTGATTAAAAAAACTGTGATGCATAATCGTGTACTTCCTGAAACCACCTTTTGTAGAACTGAGGTCTATCATGGTTATTTATGCCCCAGACAATTCTCCTAATGCACAAGGAGAGTGGCCTTGTGTCTGGGTGGTCCTCAGTACCTTCTACAGGAATCTCCTTTGAAAGGTGATGGGACAGTGAAACTTGCTCATGTACACAAGATGCCCAAAGAAGCACTGAAATTCTTTCGAGTGAAGATGGAGGGTGAACCTTGTTCTCTTTATTCCTTCAACAACCATCTCATTCTCAGCATTATTTTCCATTATGAATTAGCATACGCACTGGAGAGCAGCCCAGACAACAGAAGGAGTTGTTCAGGGCACCAAAGCAAACAGGCCTTCAAAATTCCCTTTGCAGAAACCAGGAACAGAGCGCTCTTTTATTAAAACAAATCCCTCTTCTCTGTTTAGGAATAAGGAATCTGGAAGGCTGGCTAGGATGCGCCCTTCACAGTAACTCTTTACTGCTATCTGTGAGATGAATAGCCAAAAATCCCCAACACAACAGCGATGAATTGGTGGCATTAAAACAAACACCCGCAGCAACAGGCTCTAGAAACCTGCATGATCCCTAATTGCCAACAACTAAGCTGAACCCATCTGCCATTTATTCCTCTGCTCTACCTGTGATTTTTTTTTTTCTCATTTACAGATAAATATAAACTGAGCAGGGAAAATTAACATTGCAAAGAATAAATTAATGATTTGTTGTGGCAAAGAGGCTGTCAAAGAAATATGTTGTGCAAAATTGCTCCAGCTTATTCTACTCCCAGGAGGAACATCTCTGACGTGCACAGCACGTGCTGCTGACCAGAAACACATGATAAACAAAAGAGAGACACGTAAGCAGATTCCAATCTCAAGTTTCACCAGTTTCAATCCATGCTTAACCAGTGGGATTGCACCACGCTCCGAGTGACTGAGTCCAAAATTTAGCTCTCCGAACAAAAAAAAAATGGAGCCACATGATCCTACTTTTTAGATACCAACAACGAAAGTCATGACACCGAGCCCCTGCTTCAAGCTCTGCCATTGATTTATTGTGCGACTTGCAAGAAATCACTCTGCCCCCTCTGCTGAACCTGCTTCATCTGTAAAGTGGAGAGACAGCTGGTTTTTTCCCTGGAGATCAGCCTTCTGATCCAACTAACCGCACGAGCACTGGTAACAGCCCAAAGGAGGGGATGAGATCCTTCCTTCTGGAGTGGCACAGGCTTAGCTCAGCTCAAGGCAATTGTGAAACTACACCCCAAGGGTTTGGGAAGGAGACTAGATACTTTTTATTACATCAACTTCTGGCCTACTGGGAGCGTACAAAAGTGACATTCCTTTTTTCACAACGTAAAAGTATGCTTAGTCTAAGAGCAACCTGCTACTCCCTAGCCTTAAAATCGTAAAAGCTACATATAAAGAATAAGAATGTAACAGTAAAACAAGTGTCATCGCCCAACATTCCTTCTTCTACACACAACCCTTCCCTTTCAGATGGAGTGCCAGCAAGGTTCAAAGTCTCAAACTTCAGATCTGTATTACAACCTGTAACACTGGCTGGATGAGCAAAAGCCTGAAATTTTCCTGTGTGGAACAGCTGCATTGACAAGGTAATGCAGACATTGCCAGTGGACAATACAAGGCTTCTGAATGACACAATGAAAAACTATATTTCAGGATGTTTGTGGGAATGAATCTGGTCCTTTTGGATATTAAGTAGTCCAGTGTTTGAACTAAAGAACTAGATTTAGATTGGTTCTTTTGATGCTGTCTCCCACAGCATTATCATTTGGAAATTGAGTTAGTACGAGACAGACAAGCAGCCTATAAGTGGGCTGAGAACCAGTGGGCTCAATCTTTCTCTCCTGGGAGGCTTTCAAGACTTGGCTAGAAAGAGACATCATTGGCCTGACCTAGTGTTAGCATCTCCCCACTATGAGCAAGATGTTTGACTACATGACCTGCAGAGGTCCCTTCCCATCAACACTTCCACCATTCTATGATTTCTCAGTACAGAAGCAGCAGCAGCAGTCTCTCCACATTGTCCATTTGACACAACAGAGAGGTAGAGGTCTTCAGTAGAGTTACAAGAGCACCTGTCACTCTTTTCAATGCCCAATTCCAATACGGTACCCTGGCTTTTAAATCTACCTAAAATACACAAAGTCTGTTAAGTGGCCTACAAAATTAGCAGTGAAATTACTCTTGAGGACAAAACAACTCAAGTTGTTACATGCACAAATGTCAGCAGCAATTTGTGAGAGGCTTCAAACTAGAACCCCAGGCTTCAGGGGTTAGGAGCTAGAAAGATTTCTGCAGCAGAAGGAAGGACTCTCGTATCGCCCTTCAGATATGCAAAGCTGGAATTATTAAATGACTAACCACAGATTGACCGTAATGGTTACAACATAGAAAATCCTGTTACTGTCTGTTTTCTCAAGACCTCAGAAGCATACTGATTTGTAAAAGCACATCAGTTTAACTATAAAGTGAGGACAGTTCCACTACATTCTTAGGCCTGTGCCTTAAGACTCCCTTCATGTTCTGTTAAAGGCTTAAGATCTTAATTAAAAGGTGTCTTTCAGGCTTTACAGATAATCTGGGAAAACACATTCGTGAGATATAGTCAGACCATTACTGTAATATTTATTAAACACAATTGCACAAGATCAACATTATATAGCAGGCGAAATAGAAATGTAGAGAAGCTTTCACTAATGGAATTCTGCTATATAAAAAAACCTAAAACCAAAGATACAAAACACCATTCATAAAAATGATAGCTTGATTTACCAGATCCTCACTAAAGGGATCTGTAGCCCCTTTGATCAGCCACTTCAAGTGGGTCTTTATAAAGGAACAAAAGACGGGTTGTGTCTATTTGTATTGTTGACTTGATGCATTTTAAATAAAACAGCCCAATTTAGTTCAATCAAGTGAAGGCAACCAGCTGTAAAAGAACTTTACCACATTACCATCAGCCGGCAGACTATATGCCAGTAAAACCTAGAAATGAACTAATTATTTTCTTCCCCTGCCCCATTTTGAGGGCAAGCTTTCACAGTAGACTCCTAGTTTTTAAAAATCAAAATCTCTTACTTGACTTCAAGTGATTGATATGCTACTAAATCTCTCAATAAATTGTTGCAGTTTAGCTACCTTCATCCTCTCATCTCCAAGGTCAAGGCAACTACAATGAATTATATCACATTACAAGACTGTGTTTCAGGATATTTTGATCCATAATCCTTACCCCAAAGGGAAAAAAAAGCATAATGAAATTAATCCAGTTCAGGAATTAACTGCAAATATATGGATGCCTGAAATCTTCTATTCTACTACTATCATATAATTTTCAGTTTGAAAACATTTAGAGGCATAAGACTAAAAGGTCTACTTCTTTTGACCTAATTGAACTGTGTTACAGCAGGGCATGACCTGAAGCTATCAGAGCCAACAGTGTGTGACCTGACAGTAAAATCAAGAAATAATGATACTTACAGATCACTGTTGCCAGTACAGACATATTTTTAATACTGTGTGAAATACAACAATTGAAGGATGGTTAATATTAGGTCATGAAATTAAATGTTTCGATAAAAATTTAACATAGCAATAGGTATAATTTGGATTCAGGGAACATCTGTTTTGATCTTACTAATGTGCTAACATTTAACAAGAAAAATCAGTGCAGAGCGGTACATGAAAGAGATATCCACAGGCCCTGTTCTGCTACCCACTTTATCTAAACTCTCCTGTGTGGCAGATGGTTGCTAATTACCAAAAGAGGCAAAAGATAGTGTATCAATGTGCATTTTGTAAGCATTATCTAGTATCTGTTTCCCTCCTTTTAAAACATTACCTGTGGTCTTTGGTTCACCCACTCCCCAAATTTCTTCCCAGTGTCATGCTAGATCCAGTATCACCACTGAGAATACTCTACCTTCCTGTAGCATTTCTCCCATACTAAACATTTGATAGGCTAGTAACAAAACCAGAGTATTTCTCAGAATTCCTGATACCGCTATAAATATGTTTCACCCCGCATTATCTAAATGGCATCATCCTATAATAAAAGGAACTATATTAAAGACCATTTATATACTGTTCTATCTAGAAGTTTTTTATATGCTTCTCATTGCAAATAAATTATGTCTGAGCTATGTTTTAAAACTGTTCCTGTTTCATTGTATATGAGCTATTCATCCCTAATACTGCAAAGACTCAAGCACAAGCTGATGTAGAAATACACAGACATAGAAACATATAAGAACATGGTGTTGGAAAGGACAAGCTTTAGACCCCTGCAATCGCAAGAAATATCGTCATGTGATCTTTTTATTAAGCTGACTGTATTCCAGACTAAAACTTAACCTTACAGAGCCTGAGGAGGATTTGGTAGTGGTGGTGGTGGTTGGGCTTTTTTTGTCTCTTCTTATCCCTGTGTTCCACATTTGTGGTTAGACTGGACAGACTTCTGGGCAAGATCTCACCAGCGCTTTGTATGAAATAAACTTCTACTTCTCTGGCTCTCTCTTGGAAACATCTACACCCATTATTTCATCTCAGGATATCTACCTTTCTTAAGGCTCATTGCATATGTCTTCATCCAGTCAGCTAGTATCCCGATGTCCACCTCCATTATTTTATAGTAATTCTAGTGCAGAAATTCTTGTTACTAGACCTTGAGTGTAAGTACGAAGACCTGCAGGGTCATTTTTGTTCTGCTTTAGATCATGAGAGGGATGGTACGTTGCACTTTCAAGAGATGCATCCCACAACATGCAGCTTAAGTAAAAAGTAGACAAGATGTCTTTGAGCCATTGTATTTTCTCTTTCCCTGGCCATGAGCTGCCCACAGAGAGGAAAGTGTCATGGGTGTAGTAGCTCATCATAAAGGGGCATAAGCCATAAAACTGTCCCCAGTGGAACTAAAACAGCTCTGAAATGCTGCCCATGTTACAAGAGAAGTGTATTTTGCACTTTAATTAAGTCTTGCATACGTCACTATTTAGTTTTCCCTTAGTTCTTACAGGAAGGGGCTCTGGTCTTCATGCAGCTGCAGCTCTTTTCCCAGACATGACATGGCCAGACTGGGGATAAGAATCTCACCCAGCAATTTGTCACCACGGGATTATGCTTCAAACTATAATGAGAGATGAACCACAGGGTGTAGCAGTATCAGTTAGCAGAGTATGTCATCTAAGGCTCTAGCCTAGAAGCAGCAGCAAGACATGCACTAAACCACACTACTCTTTAAACAATGACTTTTCTTCCTCATAGCTCATCCTGGAAAGCAAAACTATCATGACACGATGGCCAGTGAGACTGAGAAGGGGTCAGAAGATGCATAGATATGGTTACAAAGCACATGCTTTACCGACAGGAATGAAAGACTATTGAAAGCTGCATTTTTATCAACATTATTAGCGACCTACATTATACTGTTAATTTATCTGTGCTTTCCAAGTGAGAATTTGGAATCTGTAACCCAGATAACTTAGGGCAGTGTTTTACTGTCAGAGCTGGTCCACATTTGAAATTCCAATTCCATGGAAAAAATATGAAGTTTTACTTTGCTTTTTGTTCCAAATTAGAACTTCTAAAATACACTCCAGAGCAAAAAGGTACTGGTGGGAAGGACCAGCCAGAAGAAAGGGGAACAGACTGAAACTGTTTCAACCTTAACTAAACTCTTTGATAAAATTAGATTTCCTTTTGATAATAATTTGGATTTATTTGACATTATTGTAATATGACATGATCTAATAAAAGTTCAAACATGTAGACTGTAGCTGCATCATTTTAAGAAAAAAAAGTTAAGTATTTTTAATTATAAAAGGAAATACAGCGATTGATGTTTTAAGTAGATATAAGTAATCAAAGACAAAGGCAATACTCCCCTGCAACTTAAACATAATGCTGGAAACAGCTACAGTGCTGTTTGCGGATATGGGAGAGAAGGAAAAAGCATCCTCTCTTCCATCACATCACATGGTAGATACAACACATCAACTGTGCTATAAGAAGTGGCTACAGTTCCCTCTGTTCTTCTGGCTATAAAAGCTACCCCACTGTACTGTAAAAATGTAACAAAAAAAAATAATAATCAGACTCTAAAAATCAAATGAAAAGGTCATGTCATGTCAGAAGGCTGGACACCAGGGGCATCCTTTAGAAAGGCTTTTCACAAAGGACTGGCAGAGCCAGTGTTAGCTGGTCTGCTCTATCACTTTACTTTATTAAAATCCCATCATCCACCCCAGGATATGGACAAAATCTTATTCCCTGGTAGAGAATTGAGAGGGAGAGTTTGGAAATAAGGCAAAAGAGAAAGAGATTTTTTAAACAGCAAGAGGATAACAACTACAGAATATTCAGAAACTTAACAGAAAATGTGGCCTTGCAAATCAATATCTTAGAAGTTCGCAGCATATGCTGATGGAAATTCTAAATAAACACAAAATGTGTGTGTGTGTGTGTGCGCGCGCGCGTTTTGTTTAATACCCATTCGTTTTCTTCTCTTGGTTTTGAAACCTTACATATGATGGGATCAGAGTTAATGGAATAAAGTGTTGCTATTCTTGACTGAACTAGGAATTATGTTCCTTGCTACAGAAGCAAACAGTTCAAAGAAGCAAAAGTCATGAGGGCTTCTTGTCTTAAACCACAGTTTTACCAAACAACCCTGTATGTGATACGTAAACAAGCCTTTGGATGCTAAGTGCACACAATTACAGTGTAGTAAGCCCTGTTAATTCCCTGCAAAATTTTGCCCATAAGGAATATAAAACAATTACCTTTAACACAAAGCTATTTTGCTATTTCATTACTGTTACCAAAACAGAGAAGTAGAAGAATGGCGTTTTTATTTTTCTGGCTAATTTCCTAGTTCATCCCATAAAAGGAAAAAAATTAAGGAAAAAGGGGAAAAGAAGAGAAGAATAAATACAGAAATATGGTTCTTACCCTGAAGAACGGCAGTCTGGTTTATTTCTTTCAGAGCGATCTGTGAGAAAGGAGGCATAATATCAGCACAAAAGTTGGATGTTCTTTAGCAATACTAGTACAGAAGTCTTAAAAGAACTGTCACACTGTATGACTAGCAAAACCAAAAGCCAATTCAGTTACAAAACTGTTTTTCTGTACTGGACTACTCTGCCTGAGACCAAATAAAATTACTGCAAGTCTAACATTTGTTAAAATTCCTCTACTCAAAACACAGTATATTTAATGTTTTGCATTAATGCTTTGGAAGCTTCCCCTCCCTTTAGCTGAAATGAATAGGACCTTAGTTTAGGGTAAAAATAAGAGAGAAGGAAGAGGAAAAAAGAAAAACCACAGATTACTCAGCGCAAAAAAATCATTCCATGAATCATGGCTGGCAGAGTTCCCTGACAGGATGGGAGAAAAATCACCAGTTGGTTGCAGCAACATCTGCAAATACACTGAATCCAGTGCAGCCCCATCATTAACTCTTTGACTTCTGGGTGTTCTAGATACTGAATCTTTCTGTGTTTTCAGAAACGTTTTTTTTTATCCTGTATTTCAAGAAGCTTATTTGCACTGAGATTGACCTGCAAATAAAAATCTACACGGTACAATCATAACAACTCAGATAAACTTCTTTTGCTGAACAATTTATCAGTTGCTAAAGCCATCTCTAGATAAATTTCTAAAAGTTTTTTTTTTATTTTTTAAAGCTCCGCTACGCAAAGAAAGTATAAAATACTTCTCCTAAGAGTTAAGATTATCATACAAGCATTAAAAAATAACCACTGTTATCAGAATTCACATATTATCAGTTGTATTGTAAGTCCAGAATATCTCTTACCGCATGCCTTTTCAACTACCTGAAAGAAGCAATTGAGATTTGTGTCCTCCTAAGTTATGTATATTCTAAAATTAGAGGGGGGCTTAATCATTTATTACAGAAAGATCCACTATGCAATTAGAAGGATATTCTTACAGCTATATATAATCTCCACTGACCATGGTAATTTTGCTTCTGATTCCATCTGTGTGTACTTCAAACAGAAAGCTATTTTTCCTGTGTTAGTAAACACTTTACTGAAAAGCTTGTCTATACAGAAGAATAAGAGTCTTCCTAAAAAAAATTTCATACTCACAGATTGTATTTTTAACCTTAAAGCTCTGCATTTGAAATAAAATTTGTTCTCTTAATACCACACGTTTGTGTAGCTTTATCTCATGTACAGAAGAAATATTGTCCTCTCCAAGTTTTATGTGCTTATTTGATTATGTTTTCATTAAAGTGGTAAAAAATTATTGCATGTCAACAGTGCTCAAAGAAGTATCTAATACTTTTTCTATCCATAGGTGCTCCTATTGAGCTGTCATAGCCACACAGTGTATAATTTATTGTGTTTCTGACTCACAGTGATCTCCATTTCATCACACCGTGTGCTACTCTGTTAGGTAGAAACAGCACGGTATAGCTCAAACCAGAGTTGCAGCAACAGTTGTTCAAACACACACAGAAAGGCTCCTTCCATCCTTATCATTTGTTCATGTAATCTCCTAACCTGTGAGCACTGAAAAAAATAAGGCAGGACTTCCTACTGAAATCTGCCTGCCATATGTTGCTTGTTATCGGTGTTCCCTGTTATGTACACAGCCACAACCTCACAGTATTCAGACAAAACCCTCCCACTTCTAAAAAGATTGTGTGAATAAACCAGTAAGAAGGAAGAAAAGGTGTCAGAGCACATGTAAACACAGCGTCTGGGAGCTCTCCCCCTCAGCCCACGTCCAGTCGGCAGATCCACCACAGCCTGGCCACACCACTGCAACCGGCTCATTCAGGAAATCAATGCAATTCCCTTTTCCCTTTTGTTTTATTGAAATGTTGAAACAGGAAACATTACTTTTTTTTTTTTTTTTTTTTTTTACACATCTTATTTACTGCTAAACTTAGTGAAAGCACATCATCCACATGTACACTGGTCTTACTAAAAAGAACAAAGGGAAATGTAATCCTACAAGCACACTGTTAGCATTTTAAAGTAGAAATAAAACCTGCACCTGTTTAAGGTTATTGTGAACTTAATCTTTTAAATTTGATTTAGTATCAAGCATAACAAGAGACTCAAAGAGCTGAATCTTTCAATTTAGTGCTTAAATTTTGCAGTTCTAGATGCTGTTTTAGCATTACATACAAGCACCAATTCAAGTGATGTCACACACCTCTAGAATATGAAAGCCCAGAAGAAAACAGGCAAATTTTTTTTTTTTTTTTAATATACACACACATATACATATGTTACATTTAAACACACACACACGCAGATCCTATTCCTGCATTCTGCAGGCAAATCCTTGCCCTGCAGAAGTCGGGTCACAAAAGTGCATGTCCACAGCTGATTCTCTTTTACTCTATACATGTTACCTCAACAACTGAGACATCTCTTTGTAATCTTTTCTAACAGAAATAAGCAAGACAACTGTATAGATGCAAGGATCTGAAAATCAAATCCTGCACTACCAATATTCCTCTATATCAAAGACATAAATTGCTATAAAACATTATGGGACATGATGTCTTTCTAGCACAATACTGTATATCCTTCAATTCTAAACTCTGGAAGCCAAAACCGCATGTCAGATTAGAGCAAACATTGAATGTTTGCTGCACTAGCATGCACAATGAACAAACAGAGCAGTCTGCACTCCAGCATGGGACATTTATAGGAAAAAATTCCACTTCCAGTGACAGATGATACCTTCCAGACGCAAGCTTCCACAGATGAGACACCAGTACTGTTCTTCCTATCCTTGTGTTGCTGAAGTAATACAAGTCCTTACGGTGTATTTAGCTATAGTCAAATAGGCTAGGAATTCCTAAGCAGCTAGTACTCACAAGCTAGAGAACTGGATTGTTTGATTCTAAGTTTATTTTGGCTAATGAACTGTTCTTGAAAATCAGCATCATCTCCCCAACCTGATAGAGGAGAACAGTGTGTAGTTCAGAATTTGTGCTAGCATGGCAGATCTGTTGTCGATTTACTGACAACTACCCTAGAGGTGGTGCAGTGCTATCATGTCTAATTTTACTACAGCAGATATTGCCAGATAGCTCAGATAGCACAGACATACAGCACAAAGATGGTTCTTCTGCAGACAGAAAAAAAGTTCTTCCTGCCTGTCCTTCAATCCACAACTCCCATAGCCAGAGACTTGCAGTCTCTCAATCCATAAGAACTGACCATCCTCCAACCTCCCACAGTCCATACTTAAAGAGATTTTCTCCACTTCATACTATTATCTATTCTTTACAAAACCTTTGCTGCCCTTATACAAATACAGCCAGTGCGGGAGAAATATATTATCTTTGTTCAGCAGCAGGATACAGTGCAAGAAGTCAAGGAGCTGGCAGGTGGAGCAGATGAGGTGGAAGAAGTCAGATACTCCTGGCTGAGGTTGGGAAGACCGGTGCCAAGTTTTAAGCATTGCAGAAGAATCAAGGAAAGCATCAGCACACAAAGATCTGCTATTCATACCACAACTGTTTGGAAAATCTAGTGCTTATTTACAAAATCGTGCTGTGTATCTTTCATCAATACCACGGACACTTTATGCCTTTTTTCAGCATTCACAGATTGAGCAGCAGACAGAAATGTCATGTTCCAGTTGCTTTTAGAAAGGGTCAGGTTTCTTTAACTGGTGATTCTCTTACCCTTCAAGCATGGGAAAATTATCTTATTTGTTTGTTTGCTTTTAATATGATAGAACAGTTTTTCTTCTCAAGGAAAATATAAACACAACCATCAGGAGAAAAATAACTGACACAACATTATTTCAGTTGCTCCACAAACTCAGAATAGCTTAAGTTTTTGCCAAAAAGACCACCAAAGCAGAAAACAATAGCTTTTACGGCATTCACTCTTGTCTCTGGAAGACAAGCAAAGAAAAGGAAAAAGGCAACTCACACCAAACAGAGCCATTGTTTTTCTCTGTTTATTTTGCTTCTTCAAAGTATCATGTTGCTAGGAGTAACTTCAACTGAAAAGCGTGCTCTCACTAGAAAAAAATTTAAGTATAAACATGAAATGCTGTTGAAAAATGAGTGGAAAGTTAATACACATTCTGCCGTTTCGAACTTGCAAAGCTGCTGAGGAACTTCCAATGCAACTACCTCCTGAGGTAGGTAACTTCCTACTCTTAACCCCATCCCACAGCTTGATCTCTTTTAAAAGCTGAACTGGCTGAAGGGAGCAAAGGGAAGCACATACCATTTCCATTTCTGGGAAATACTGTGTTTTTCATCTTAATTATGGGTCTTGAATTGAGCAGCCACCAGAGGGGGCAGGACATCATAACACTCTTCAGGAAGAGGTGTAGTTAGAGCAACCAGCTGTCTCCATCTCTGTTGTTTATAGCCCCTGATGGCACAGCACTGGTTTCATAATGAAAAGTAGCATGAGATGCTTATAACAATACTTCTGTAATGATGGAAAACCTCTAGATAAACCAAGCAATGGGAACAGTGTGCTCTTAAGCAGTGCTGGGAACACCAAAATACAAAATATACAGAGAAGTCATAGTCTCAGAATAGCAATTGCTGAAAGAGGCTATACAACTTCCCCTAATCAGAATGCATTAATCCCCAATGAGCATACTTTTGTAAGCTTCCAGGCCTTAACAAATCTACATGCCAAGATCAATGCAGCAGCTTTACAGTGCGTCATGTAGAAATGCAGTGGCTCCTACCATTGTTTTAGTAACATGTATCTTGACTATTACCCATCTGATCATAACTAAATGGTCCAACAGTCCCTATTAGCCAACCGCATTAGATCAAGAGCCCCAAATTTCCATTTCAAATTGCCAACGTGGATGGGGCCCTCAGTTAAACTAAACTGCACATTTTCTGGGATAAAGGTCTGCATTTATGCAAGATTTTCAATGCTAGTTGCTTTATTTGCACTGACATAAGCAATAACTGCCAGTAATACTGCAATCTTTTTGTCTTCCATTCTGTTAAGGCACAATGTGGCTCACAGCAACTCTTCATTCTTTTTAGCACTTCTCTCAGGTAAGGAGTCAGAACAACACAAGTTAATTCCACTGTATAGAATCTACTATAAATTTCACTCAATTTTATTAGGAACTGCTATACAACAAAACCCATAAAACTGAACATTTATTTATGTATTTTAGTATCGTAACAGCAGAGTCCCTTATCAGTTGTTTAAAAGGCAGAAGGCTCAAGGAGAGATTAATGAGAGGCTTGGAAGAAACTTTTTTCATTTAGTTTATGTATAGCTTTCCCTTTACTCCAAAAGGCCACAAAAACAGGACACACTCAAAGTTTATAATTGTAAAGGCAGACAGTTTTTATACTTACTTTAAATTCTACAGTATGCTGCTGAATTCCAGAGCAGTACATTGCAGGAAAAAAATACATAACCCCCCCAAATGAAATTACACTAGTCTGTCAGTTTTAATACTAAACAGTAACCGAATCTTGTAAGGACAAAGCATTCCTGCAGTTTTTCATACTTGGTGTAATGCTTTTTTCCCCCACCCTTAAGCATGACTGATTTATGGCTGGGAGGGGACCCCAACACATACCTAAGAATGCGCTGAACCTCTGTGGTTGAGTATTCAACCTTGAAACCTACTGACCACCATAAAGCTTGTAATTATCCAAACACCATATTCTTTAACTTGCTAAAGAGATTAGCGATAAACTATAGTCATCTTTAAAGCCTTTTGTGCACTTGTACAATATATAAGTGAAAAAAAAATTTACTGCCCAGAGGCCACATTTGCCAGTGCTACATTTGCTGCTAATTTGTTTTTGTGACTCTGAATTTCCACCCCCTCATTCTTGCTCCTATGTTACTCCTTCATTGCAACAGCAAAAGTGTGCATGCATCAGTGTGAACATACATGCCAGCATAAGAGTGCGCCTAATGCAGAAACAAGAGAGAAAGGAAACAGATTGTGTAAGCTCTTACTGCTTCTCAAAAAGGTCCATGTTGTAAGAACCTAGACCAAACTGAGCACTGGGAACAGGTCTTGTTCTCAGGCTGTGAATGATAAAGTATATAGGCAATCAAATATACGAAGCATATGCATATGTTACCACACTTGTACCTTTTACCGCACTTGTTTAAGAAGGAAATTTAGGAGACAGTTGTTTCTAAAGCTCTTTTTTCAAGAAATGAGCAACTCCTGAAAGTACAAATCCACACATCTTCATACAAGACATCCCAGCTGATCAGTGCAATGTAATTCTTAGATTATGTACTTCAGGTACAAGCAGACATAGGTACCTGCACACCACCAGAATCACAGTGGGAGCTACTCAAGACAAGCCCTACTACTTAATTTTTTTTGATACTTTCATGAGGAAAATGCCAATTGGCCCAACTTTTTGATAGACAAAAGATTTATAACCACAAAATACCTTCCTCTCTAGGCATTTCAGAAATGTTATATCTACATTTCTGAAAAACATTTCTCTGATGTTGCTAGCATTGCCCATAAAAGGAAATTACCTTTCAAGAGCATGCTACTATCTCTTTCTTCCCAAATCAGAGATTCAGCATGCCTGTAGAGGCTCTGCATATTCCTCAACGAGACAACAGAGCTCAGAGCCTTACGGTACAGTATGTCTGCCTGCCATAGGGTGCTGATACACAACACGCAATAAATGCAATACAGTTACACATGTGTAAAACTTGTGGTTCCTACATTGTACTAACAGAGCATCTTATAAACATTCATACACCATATCCAAGATCCAAACGTATTCAATTCTTTTTCTCCTCAGGGGTTTGCCCTGCTTGTGGACCAGCACAACCAGCACCAAAAGTACAGCTCTGAACACCTGTGCGTAGGTGCACTTACCTGTCACAACATGCCCCTTACCACACTAATTTAGGGCACACTCTATGCCTGGAGACCTGAAATATGCACAGAGAAATAGTGCTGTTGAGTGACTGAGCCAATCATGATAAAAGGCTTTCTGAAAAGAATATAAAAAGAACCATTTTCTTTAAGTCTTCTACAGGGCATTTAGCTTGTTTGTTTTGGATTTTTTCCTGTTAAACAGCAGTTTCTTAAACTTGTGCATTCCTGGCCACAGGCAGGATAATTTGAGGCTATGACTGCAGGGGATATCAATTCCACCATTTAAGCAGTTTCCTTTGACCTACACAGCACAAAAGCACGTGTTGTAGAAACAGCCTTTGTTGTATACGTTTCAGATAATAATTTACAATTTTTGATAAATCACACCCTACGTTCAAAAGATGTAATCTCCGTCTACTATGCTATATAGTAAGAATATTTATTCTTGAACATAAAACACTTTGCAAATTTCACCGTTCCCACTCTCCCTGCCAACCCAACAATACTGTCCCATTGGGCAATTAAGTTTTCTGAATTTGCTTACCCAAAACAATGTTTTGATTGTTGAGATGGCAAACCTCAACAACAAATGTCTCCAGTGTAACCTTATGCATTATGCACTTGGTAGTTAAGCCTTATTTAATGTGCGCGAGACATGGATTCACAATAAAGTGCTGAATAGCAATATCAGCAGAAGATACTCCCACTTTTGTAACACAGGAAACTAATTCAGCTTTAAAATAAACAAACAAGAAGAATCTTTTCTGGATTATTTCATCCTGTGAAGCCACTGACAGCAATAGAGATGACACCGCTTCCAGTTTAGGAATTGGACATTATGGTGAGTGCAAGTAAGGGCATAAGTCTGCACTTTGGGAGGAATTTGGAGACTAGCAGGATGAAATGATGCAGAAAGAAAGAAAATTACTTATTAAAAGATTGTAACACACTCAACCATAAAAGAAAAACCTCTATAAAACCAGAAGAACTGTACCACACAAATAACTATATTTATTTCTCTTAAGATACCACTGAAATACTCAATAGCTTGTTCTTTAAATATTTTGTGGTCCCTTGTCACTATTTATGATGAAAGAATCCCCAAATTGTTTACCCAGTCCACATAAAGACACCTAACAAGAACATTCTTAAACCTCAATGATTTTGTTGCAAGTACTGATTTTCTATAGAAGTGCATTTGAAATTAGCCTATTAACAAAATGTTTTCCTCCAGTGACATTGGTAATACTGCCCAACAGCCATACAGAAATACAAAATTCTGGGAAAGTGAATGTAGCAATTGCTTCTCACATGCACTGGATTTTTCTTAAGTACCACAAAATGGATTATTCCCAAAAAGGTCTCTTGCACTTTATCATAAAAGAAAGATTACAAGATCTAGAAACATCATAAAAGGGATTAATTCAAAGGTGTAAAAATTGATTTGTTTAATAATGTTGGTATATACCAATAAATTGTTGCAATCTGAGATAACCCTCATCCATTAGCATTGGGCACATGCTTAAAACTTGTGCAACTTTAAGCTAGTATTCCACAGAACAGGAAGCCCAGCACTTTTCTATTCTTGAAACATGTCGTATTTTAATGCATATTATTTGATAACGTAAACATCAGCATCCAAAATTCATTTTTTAAGATGTGAGTCACCTGGCATTCTGAAGACATTTTACTGAGGTGTAAGATGAGTTTATCCACATCTACTCCAAGTGAAGTGTTAAACATATACCAAATCCCCTTTAAGGTACCTCAGACTCCTTCGTTACTGGTGTAACATGTGCATGTAAATCTGCATACATGTGCCCTTTGGTCCTTGAGGACCATCCTGACCAGAAGTCACTGTGTACGGCTGGATTCCTTGCACTGTGATTTTACCTCATGCAGAAGGCGTGTCTGTGCAGTAAATCTGATCGCTCTGTAGCCACGTCTTTTGCATCAGGCCGGTCCACGGGAAAATGAAGGTGTGCAGACTCATCTGACCAACACTGAAATAGGGTCTTATACAACTAGAGATAGGAAGTTGAAAGGGGAGCCCAGTTCAAACAGTGGGAGTGCATCAGAAGTCCTGGGTAATCGGTAAAAGTGCCAAGGAGCAGAAGACGACTGAGGAAGTCCATGGGTCCTCACTGACTGTGACAAGGACAGAAAAGATGCAGTCGCTGGACACCAGTGCCATTGCCTTCTTAACACAGGTCCACTTGCCTAACCGGTGGGGAACATACATATATTCTCCCAAGCTCCAAAAGAGAAGAAAATAACAATGTTTTATAAAGAAGGAAGACAGGAGGAAAGAAGAGGGGGACAACAAGGAAATAGTAAGTCGTGAAATAGAAACACCACCTGCTGTGATGAAAGAGAGGCAGGCAATCCTTCCAGAGCACAGGGCTTTTATACCACTTTGTAAGAACTTCAAGCATGCTCAGTAGAAATGAGTATGGTTCACAACACACAGCTTGGTGTATTATTTTTTAATGAAAAATTGAAAACATGGTTGAATTCAACACAATTGACAAAACATATACAAATCACAATAAAAATACTGTGTCTCTGTGTACAAAATGAAAGCTGTAAGTCACAATTCTAAGAAATGCATTATAAACAACCACTCATATTAGATGCATACACCTTTCATTCTTCACATGTGGCCCCTGTATTTCAGGCAAGAGCTGACTGCACCTAACTCTGGGCTCCTGAGAAGTTACAGTATTTCACGGAGCCTTCTCATTTGTTTTTCCAAATGTTGAGCCGTTGGACTTCTCCTTACAGCCTCTCAAAAAATACACAATAGAAAAAGCAGCTATCATAAAAGTATTTTTTTAGCTGCTTCCAGCCCTGACATCAGGTTAGTGCATCTTGTTGTCAGTCTTCTAAATGCAAATTCCACCCATTCTGTTGCTACTCACAGTAACATGAAGCAGTTTCCCTACTGTCCAATGAGAGGCTGCAAAAACCATACGGCAGCCTTAAATGAACAAGCAAAAGGATGTCAAAGCCATAAGCATCCAGAAACCCTCAAAACAAAGGATCCTGTGTTTACTGCAGATAAACCCATGGTTCCTGTGCACTCTGGTAATGCTGGCAGAGACTGTTTGATTTCTTTGGTACCTTGGAGAAATACCTCTCCTCCCACGCACTCCCAGACCTCTCCTCTTGCCACTCCCATGCACACACCAAAAAGGCCTACAGATCCTGTCAGAGGCATCCAGCCTCTGTAAATACACTAATAAGTACCTCTACATTGCTACGGTGCCAAGAGTAAAATACCATAATGACACACCTCAATTAAATTGTTCTTAATAACTGATCCACCAACATCAAGCTAGTGGACAGCAATTAGAGAAATGAAGCGTGCCTAACGTCACGGCAGCAGCTACTGTGCATTTCCCAGAGATGATATTGGTTATCTACAGCAAGCTTTCTACACCAGCACAGAAAAAGAGATTTTGTCATCATGAACTTACGCCCATGAGCGCTGGATACATGAGGTCTGCAGCATTATCCTACCTCATCGTTCAGCGATACCTGTCCCACACTGCTAGTGACACTCTTCCAAGCACTGTCTTTACCTGCTTAAACAGGGTGTCCCACCCTCAGGAACTCCATTCTCAGGTGAACTTCATCATTCCAGTCTGGAGATCACTGGGTGTTTCGTCAGACATACTTGCAAAGGTTGACAAGCTTATGACAAATGTCAAAGCTTACAGCATTTGCCATCAGATAAACTGTGGCACCTGACAATACTGTTTTCAAAGAAGGAGAGAGATTTCTTCCAAAACTTTTACTTTGATCCCAAGTCCCACATTTCTATTAGTTTCTGTACCCTAGATTTACAATACGGACAGTTACACAATGAATACAGCACACTGATGGAGCAATTTATTATGAGAAAGTTATCAAAATGCTAAGCTTGTTTCCAGGTGTTTATGTCCCATCGCTACTACAGGATAAGCCAACAGTATTTTAATAATGAATAACATCACAGCACACTGTACACTCAAAAATTCTTGTAAATGATTTAGCACAGATGTGCACAACCTGAATCAATTTTCATGTGTAGATCTGTGATATTGAGTGCTCAAGTTTTAATGCAAGACAGAGTGCATGATGAATACAAATTTATCACCTTAAGAAAACAATTTATATTCATTTTAGCTTCTCTCATAAATAGAAGCAAAATGTTATAGCTGAACAAAAAAATCAAATGGCTTCTTTTATGCATGCAATATTCTGTCTAGAAGCAGAATGGATCAGAAACCCCTTTGTAGGAAACACAGTGCTTGAAAATTTACTGAAGTTTTTAAAAGTGTAAATCACCATGCTGAAAACCATCTTAAAAAAGCAAAATATAGAGAAATTTATCATCACAATTCCGGAACTAGTGAATACCCAGTAAAAATACCAACCAGCAAGTAAAAGCTAGTAACTGATCTTATATAATCAATAATTGTGTTCCTTACTACCATGTAAGATTTTAAGATCGAAGTGTAAGTGGATTCAAAAAAGGAATTAAACTCCTGAAAGATAAATCCATTGGCAACAATTTAGCAGGGCCTTTCACATGCAGCCTCCAAGAAGTTGCTAAGACATTGACTGCAGAGAGGAAGGAATCTCTCTTGGAAGTAAATATTGAATCCTAAGAGATGTTTCTTGCATACTTTCCAGAAGACATGTGTAGGCAATTGTAAGAAACAGGTTCATCATCTGAGAAGATGAACCTTTTGTCTGATCCAGTATGACGTTCCTAAGGACATGAAAATTATAAAATTCTTGTTCCATGTTTTTTTTCAGTTTGCACAGTGGGGCACATGTGAGCTACTATCACAGCTCTGAAAGGCTGAGGCAGTACACCCTATTAGTTATAGGACTGACAATGTCAATAATTTGAAATCTTCTGCACGTTCTGATCCAATCCCATTTTCTCCAAAAGCCTGAACAAGCTGACTGAGGTGGTGACTCACACACAAAATAAATACAACAACTTCTTAAAAAGCTTAGGGGGGAAAAAAGGCAGTAGGAAAGAAAATGAGCAATAAGATCTGTTGCATTCAGCTTCTACTACGGTGTGAACATTTTCAGCCTTGCTTTCATCCAGCCCTTCAAACTGGACCCAAATACAGCTACATACAGCCACAGAAAGCAGGTATAGATTTGTTTTGTAACATATGCAAGACCTCATAAACCAATTAAGTTCATCTTTGAAGCATCTTATTTAGAATTCCATTAAATCTTGTAAGAAGATGCTAAATTCTCAAGTCAGAATGTCAAATTGATATTTTTAGAATAACACACACAATCCATATAAATGTCTGCTGATTTGCACCACCACCTGAAGCAGTTAGTGTAACACAGCACTACATCAGATGGTCAATTTAAAAATACCAATATCCATAAAACCCTGTGTCTTTCAAAATTCATACAATGTTGAGGGAAAAAAGGAAGTTTTCCTGCTATGTGCCATCAACCGCTAAATCTATGCTTTCCTGCAAAACTTATTTTTGTCCTTCACTGAAGGGAACGATGCTTGCCAATCATAAACCACAGATAAACAGATGATATATTGTCTTCCCAAGTCTGCTGCTGGAATGCTTCAGTAACTTTGGTGCATGTTGTTTTTCAAAAGAAGAGTAAACATCTTGGCCAGCAATGAAGCCAGTGCTTCCACTTCATTTTTGGACAGTTTGAGAACCTGAGTAAGTGAGGCAGGACTGCGCAATGAGAAGGCTGAAGGGGTCAGACTTCTTTAGTCCGGAAAAGAGGAGGCAAAAGAGCTATGTAACAACAGCACGCAGCTACTTGAAGGGTAGCAACAAGATCCCAAATGCAAACTCTTCCTGGTGTTAGTGGACAGTGGCTTGGGAGGTTCAGGTTGAACATCAGGAAAAATTCCTTCACTAGGAGATAGTGCAGCACTGGAGCAGGTTTCCCACTGAGGCTGCAAATCCCTCTCTTTTGTGAGACTTTTCAAGACACAGCTAGGCAAAGCCTTGGCTGGATGAATCTAACCTTGGCAACAGTCCTGTTCAAGCAGGACGCTCTCTTCCAGCCAACACTTCCATGGCCACAAACACAAAATCATCAAAGCAAAGAAACTAAACCATGCTAAATGTAAAGCACTGTATTTAACCATAGGTAATAAGCATCAAGAGAAGAAGTTTATGTCCAATGGCTTTAAGTGCTATCAAAATAAAATTTCTTTTCATACTACACATATTGTACGAGATATTTATTGAAACAACACACGCAGAACTACATCAACTTTTAATGGAGAGAGCGTCAACACTGCTTCTCCGTTTCTGATTTTAAATCAAGGCTATACTGTCAAAAGTAAATATTGACAAATTTATTTACAAATATTAAAGTTTTTTCCATCTGTAAACAATGACGACTATGGTAAAAGCTTCTTGCAATGAGGTTATGACTCGTTCTGCTCTTTGCTGTCCATCCCCATTCTTTATGCAAGAACCCTGATTTATCCTTTGTTACCTTGACAGGAAATGATTGCCTGCAACACAGTTAACAGCATGGTCTTCAGGCAATAACTCAATGGGTTATTCTCTGGCTACAAACTCACTGCTCCTTAAGCAAAGATATATTTTTGTGCCTTGCTTTGGCTATAACCTAAATGAAGAAGGTCCATTTCATCACTTAATAATAATACTTATTATTATTTGTCCTTCTACAGTTTCGTTGGCTAGGGAATGACCCTGTTGACTATCAGAAGGTATTCCGTTATTTTCCTTAGAGCAGCCTTCATTTTTAGAAGGGTTGTTTCTTCAGAAGACATGACATTCTTTGTGGTTCAGTCTACACTCTTGGCCAAGTAACTGCAAGCAGGTTTTTTTCTTGCCACTGACAGCACACTTGAATTTCAAGATATGTTGGTGAATTTTGACATATAGGCTACATTATTTAACTTCCACAAAAGCTTTAGTTAGTATCTTATGTTTACCTCAAGCAAGTTACATTCAAAGACTCTGAAATTTAGTGGAAATGTGTGCAGTAACTTCAACAGGCTATGGGAAAGGCCTAATCAGGTAATCTTTTTAATACTTACATGATACAATATATTAGCACCAGTTAGAGATTATTACAGAAGAATTACATTATTTGTGCTCTTCAAATTTTAAGTGTTTTACTGTGGTGGTGCCTCAAGCAATTATTAAAACTGAAGCCCTTGAGCCTGCATTGGGACTACAAAAACAGAACAGACTGAATCCCAGGAGAAAGAGGGAAGAGATGCCCAGCTGGCAACCAACTCTGCTACTTCTTGAACTTGTGAGCCAACTGATTAAATAAATAAATAAATAAAAACAAATACCCGCTCCCACCCCCCCAACTCTCCTCTCAGCCCTCTTTTTAAGGGCTTCTTGTGTACACGTGGACAGACTAGCAGATCATAGGTAGACCTTATGCATTTATTCAAGACAGCTGATCTGCTCCATCAGGATTTTTTTTTTTCTTCTCTCAATAAGAGACGATAAATGGTTACTGTTGCTATGGACAATCAAAACAATTTCCAGATAGCACTGAAGGACACAAGCATGCAGACAAAGAAGTTTCCAGCTGAACAATGCTGACTTCTGTTCTGTAAGATGCAGATCTTTCCACTTCTTAAATATAAGATTTAGTCAAGATTTTAAGAACACAGCTACTAACTCTTAGAGCCACCGTTTTCCTAATCATGCTTCCTCTCTGCTCCAGGGTCACTGGCACCCCTTGGGAAGTACTAACATCAAGCTGCTCATGTTAATGATCCAGTGAACCCTAAAAGGACATCATCACTTAATCAGTCTCAGACTTAAGAATTTCATGAAGAATTTCAGACCATCTTATTTTTTACTTCTTAAAGCCAAACACATATTTTGCATTAACATGGGAACAACTGCTGAACATTCTTGTATCAAATTCTTCATTTATCTGTAAAAAGTCCACGATGCCTGCAAATTAATGTTCACTGAATTTCATCAGACACACTACACAAACGTACCCCCATAACCTCTCAGCATGTTGAGTAGAGAAATATTCAACATTAATTTGTTATATTGGACACAGCTCATTGTTCTCAGCTTCCAAAACAAGTCAGCGCCAGTTTGATGTGGGAGTTGTGGGAGTGTAAAGAATTGATCCAACTCTGAGCTAGATCTTGTTTTGGCAAAAAAAACCCCAAAGCACTTAGTCAATCAATCAACCAAAAATAGATTATTTCACCCATAATCTAAAATTGCCCACTAGAGTTGAAAAAGTTCCAGAAAACATCTGAAATACTATGGAGAAACAGGAGGGGGGGGGGGGGGGAAGGCAGGGGGCACACAAACAGAAAGAAAACAGAGATGTTCAGTAAGCATAGCAAAACTCGTGTGCAAAATTTACAGCTGCTGTGTGTGAACAAATCACAGACAAGCATTTGTGATAAGTAAAACAGAGCAATATTAAATTATGTCAAAGCCTTTCCTTGTATTATTGACCATCTGTACTTTTAACCACACATTAAAGTACTAATCACAATAGCTCTTCATTATGAATTCAAATAAATTTCATTATTGACTTCTGTATTTGGCAATTTTATTTTATTTTTAAGTAAGGAGAAATCTGCCACATCCATAATGGGCTATTCTTTCTCCAGGAACACTGACCAGAATTCAAAGTGAAATAACACAGATACTGAATATGTTAAAAATTTCTCGTGCACTTTAGATAATATCAGAATACTAAGATAATCCTTCAGCCCTAATGCAGCGGCAAGGACACATAATCACAGAACAGTTTGGGTTGGAAGAGACCTTCAAAGATCATCTAGTCCAACCCCAATTAACCAATGCAGTTCATAACTAAGATTTACTATATTTACTATAAACTTTCCTGCAGGTCCACTTATTTTAGTCAGTAGTCACAGAATAAAAATCTAGTCAGAATATGAAAGTACACCAGATTAAGGTCCAAAGTCAGACTGAAGAGAGCCAGTAAGTCTATGGGGAAATAGGATATTAGTTTAGTTTGGTGGTGGTTGTTTTTTGTTTCCACTTTATTAAAAACAAACTAAATAAAAATACTAACATTCTAAACAAAAAAATCCAATGTTTTCTATTACTTCCCAGAGCAATGATGTATGTGACAGAAATATGAAACAAGGGGGGTAGAAATCGATCACGTTATTTTACTTATTTATGTTACAGTAAAGAAACCTAAAGGTTTCCAGCAAGACTGGCTTCCTTTCCCACAGCAGGTGACCAGATGATTCAGTTTAATGAACCTATACAGCTAATTTTATTCTTCTCAAATTTTTAAAGAACATATCCTAGTT
This sequence comes from Harpia harpyja, assembly GCF_026419915.1. Taxonomy (NCBI): domain Eukaryota; kingdom Metazoa; phylum Chordata; class Aves; order Accipitriformes; family Accipitridae; genus Harpia; species Harpia harpyja. The sequence goes on from NC_068941.1 coordinate 39,923,368, forward strand.
CTCCTCCCTATCACTTAAAAAATCCCTGTACATATAAAAAAAAAAAATCAAACAATCAGCATTTTCTCAAGGGGAAAATCATTTTGTTAGAAGACTCTCAAATTGCTCTACTTAATATCTTCTCGCAGGTTTTCCAGAACATGGTAATTAAAAAGCTTTCTTGAATTCAGAGAAAACAATTCCATCGTCATGACATGCAGTGGGGTAAAAACAGGCAGTCAGACAAGTCAGCTGAGCTATCTATGACAACTCCACGGACAAGGACAGTTCTGCCCATCTCATCTTCTAATGTCTCCAAGTTTTCATTCCCTGCTTTAACATCAGCTCTGCAACTTGTCTAGTGCTTAAGAAAGCCTCTTCAGCTATTAAACCAGTAAAAAAGCCCCCAACCCAATCCAGCAAAAAACCCCAACCACCCAAACAACCCCCTCCACCCAGCCAAATAAATAACACCACATGAGTAGATCTCTAACAGCTCTCAGGCTGCAGTTTCACAGCAACCTAAGCCAAACTAACTCCTGGCATAGTCTCTTACCTCCCTCCGGCTGCATGTTCCTACTCTTTCCCTTGTGCCAGCTTCAACATTCATTAGAACCTGTACAAAACCATTCCAGCAAGCTGAATCAGCAGGCTCCCATCCACTGAAGAGAACAAGAAAAATAGCTCTCTGTTCAGCCAACGCACCAGAACAGGTTGGTGCAGGTCCTACCGAGCACAAGGGCTCCAAGAAAGGTCTCAGCAGCCACCAGGTAGATCAGCCCAGGCTGCCACCAAACCGCAACTTCAGTGACTTCACTCACCAACAGATCAGACAAGCAGCAGAGCTGACACAGGAGAAAGAGCAGAAGTGCACATCCACGAAAGAAATCACACCTCTAGCAGCGGCAAGCTGTTAGATTAGTTTAGCTGGCTTCATCCTACAGTATCTGGCATAGCACAACTGTGACTAGCTTCAAAGGAAAATACTACTACTTCATTCCGGTCTCCTGTGTTCTGGTCCTCCAATAAAACAGTGCTAATTACATGTCTGAGTGTTTAGTAAGTCAGAAGCATTTGTGAACTTTCACCTTTCAACTACCACTTTGCATACATACCTTGTATGTGCAGGACAAAGGTAAGCAACTGTCCTTATGCACTTCCATGCATAAGCTGAGCATACCAGAAGTTTAAGTTGTTCGCATTCACAATTAGTTTAATAGACTGAAATGCTTAAATTGACAGTCTGCTAAGATGCAACTACAACATTTCTTAAACCCTGCAAAAATATCCAATGGGTTATTTAACACCTACTTACATTACCATTTTGGCAGTGTAACTGCATATTGCACCTCAAAAAACCCCCACTTATTTTCAATAGGTTTGTAAATAAAGGTATAAGAGACTTGTCAAGTAAGGGAAGAACAGCAAACTCATCCACCTCAGGTGATATTCTTCACGGATGCCTTAAGAATGCTCTGCTGGGAGTCTGTGCCATCATCCACTGTAGAGTCTTGCAAACAGATGGAAAGAAGGTGAGACAGCTAAAGCAGAATGCTGTTCATTCACACATACTTTTCACCAGTAAGGTAAACAGTGCCCGACCCACTTCAAAGGGGCATTGTCAGGACAAAGTAATAATAAAAATAAAAAAAAGGACCCAGGCCCTTTATTACTGATTAGTAGCATTGTGCCAAAGACAAACTCTAGGAACAAGCTTTGCTCCGCAAGAAGGAGGCAAAGATTATATACATATATAAACCGTCCGTCAAACCAATTATGTGTTTTCCGCTAATAAAAATCTCCAAAACAAACACCTTTAAGAAGCAGACATCATAACTAGCAGCATGAACATTTAGCTATTGAGGAAACCATAGAGGAACCAACACTTTTTTATTTGCACCCTACCCTAGACAAGGCAAAACCCTGCACACATGCCAAGCCACAATAGTTTCAATAGGGTCCTGCTAATCCCGCACCTGTCCAGATATGCGGTGACATACCTAGGGTCACTGGAAGCCATAGCGCCTGCCTGTTGCAAGTTTTCTTCTGTGATCCTCCAAATTGCTGTGTTTTGCCATCTATGAGGGGACACTAAATTTCTTGTTGCTCAAAAGGATGCAAAACCACATGAATTGTAGAAGTTACTACATCGTTAAGGTTGTATCATAATTATTAAAAATCAGAATATTTGAAATTCAACTTTAAACATGCAGTGCGGCTGAGATCTTCTCTGGAAACAGACCATAGGAAAATGACTCATTCTGGAGGGGCTTTTACACTGACAGAAAAAGGAACGCTGCATTCACACCTCAGTGGCTACAGAAAAGTGGTAACGCGCATTGCCCCTCAATTAACAATGACGTCTTAAGTAAATACTTTCAACTGCTGCCAGGGTCCACTGGATTTCACCATTTCAAATAAAAGCTTGTCGCGACCTCCAAGTCTCTCCACGAAGACTTATCAATCTGCTTGCTCCCAAGCTCCTGTCTCCATGCCTTCTCGTATACGCCAATTCTTACCTCCTGCTCGCCAAGGCCTGTTGCCCATACCTACACGGAAACGGCTACATGTGGACAACTTTGACGCCTAGATGTTCCTCCACCTTGGTGCTTTCAAGAAAAATCGGTATTTTGTTTCCTGATACGGCATCTTAAGCGCCTGGACGTGCCTGTGGCGGACAGCGCGTGTCCGCGTTAGCATCAGCTCGGAGAAGGAGCGAGCTGCGGGGCTGAGCCTCGGGCCGGAGAGCCCGCCGGCAGCGCGCTCGGGGCTGACGCCGGCCCGTGGCTCGGATGCACCGGAGCTGAACTGACCCGACCCGGGGCGAAGCCGACTGGGACGGCGCACGTTGGGGCGGCACCGCCAACGCCGCCCAGCCCCCGACAGGAATTCAGACCCGGGGAGCGGGCCAGGGCTAGCCTGAAGCAAGCGACGCCGCGGCCCGCCGCGCCCCCGCCCCTCACCTGCCGCCGAGCTCAGGGCGACCCTCCGGTGCCTCCTGCCGAGCTCCCGCAGCTCCTCCTCGTCCTCCTCCAGCCTCCAGGCTTCGGCCATCGGCGGCGGGGGGCGGCGGCTGACAGCATTCAAGAAGCGGGGGCTGCCATGTCCGCCCGCGGCCGGCGCCCTCCCCTCAGCGCGGCCGCCCGGCCCCCCTGATCCCCGGGCCTGCCCCGCACCTGCGCCCTCTCCGCCCCGCTTCTCCCGGCGAGCTTTCGGCGCGGGCCGCTCCGCGCTCCTGCCGGCGGGGCGAGCGGGGGCGAGGCGGGAGCCGGCGGGCGGGAGGAGAGGAGAGGAGGGAGAGGCGGCGGCGGCCGCGGCCTTTCCTGCCCATCCGCGGCTCTCCGGCGTCAGCAGGAAACCCGGCGGCCGCCTGGCACCGCCACAAAAGGGGGCGGAGGAGGCGGTGGCGGGGGGAGGTACCTGGCGGCCGCCGCCGGGCAGCTCTCCGCCGCGGCGGGCACCTCGCGGGTGCCCTGTGGGGCCGGGCCGGGGCGTCACCGCCGGTACCGGGGGGGGCGTGTGAACCCGAGCGGCCCCGTGCGAAGGGGGAGAAAGGGCTTGCGGCCAGGGGGTCCGAGGTCTTCCTCCCCTCACGACGAGGGTTAGGAGGGGAAAAGGGCAGTCACTGCGAGCGGGCCGGGAAGCCGGGAGCACCGGGGGGTGCCGGCGGGGTAGAAGAGCTGCCCGGCCCTGCCGAGCTGGGCCCTGGGCGGCCCATCGGCTTAGGGCTGAGGGCAGGCAGGCGTTCAAACGGCGGCCGGCGCTAATTCGCCGCCAGGAGGATGTGTTTCCTGGCGTGGGGTTCGTTAGGGTGGTTTGAACTACTTCAGGACTTGAAGTAATCTCACGGACGCACTTGAAACCGGTGAGGTACCCACTTCCAGCGCAGAAGCGATATGAACAATCTGGGCACGTTTCAAGTTGGACACTTAGAAGTCAGATGTAGTTTTAGCTTTAATTTTTTTTCTTTTTTTTTCCTGGGCCTCAGTTGCCCATATCTAAAATTGAAATTACATTGCTTCTTCACATCATATGGTTACTGTAAAACCAAGTCATAAACGTTTTTACAGATGACTCCACCACTAAAGAGAGCATATAAGGAAGTTAAATTCAGCTTCAGAGCAGGTGAATAAGGGACAGTAAATAAATAAAGTATGTGACCACAAATTAGACCAGGAAGATACAACAAAACATTGAGTAATCCTAATGTTGAGCAATATCTGTGCTGACTCACTAAGCACCATCTACTCTGTACACTGAATAAAGCAGATCATGCAGGTTGAAAAAAATGTATGTGAACACAAAACTGAAAAATATAATGCAGGAATACAAATGATTGTCTATGCATTTCTTAGTGTTTCAGTGCTTGACTTTACAATCATTGTTCCTTAACAGCGGCTTTTTTTCACTGGAATGTTTAGTGTTCAAATGGTATAATAGTTACACTTTAGAAGGACATAAGGCTTTATACTATAAAAGGAAGTAAGGCCAGGCATAAAATTGGATGTACAGCAGCACTATATAACAGACAAATCAAACCTTCCACTGCAGGTATGGGTTCTCAAAAGCCTTATGCTTCAGGTGACCTCTGCATGGGTGGATAGCATGGTAGTCAAAGGATCTCGCCTCACAAATTTGAATGCAAGATCAGCGTGCCTTCTACATGATCTAAATTGGATACAAAGTTCCTCAGTGGAGCACTGCTGTCACAGATAAGGCTATAAGGCTGTGCCACAAAGCCTCACCTGCAACAAAAAACACAAAAAAGAAGTTCCAATGGGGAAAGTATGAGGCAGAACAGCGGGAGGGAGGGAAGTCGCTTGTATGTGCATGTGTGAGAGACAAAAGAGAATCTCCTGTGTAAAACAAACAGTATGTGGTGTTTGTATGCTGGTTCTTTGCTGTGGAGCCAAAATGAAGCACCCATATTCAGCTCCTAAACTCCACTAAGCACAAAGAGTGACAAGGATCATCCATTTTCCGCTTCCTGAATATCTCCTTTTTGTATGATGTGTTTCACTACTGCTGGGGGGTAAGGAAAGGAAGCATGCTATCATGTAAAATTACCAAGGAAAGAAAAAACAGAAATATACCATAGAACATAACACAAATTCAAAGAGCGCAGAAGATTGAATTAAACCTTTTGTTGCTGTTGATGAAATTAACACAGAGGCTTCCAAGCATATAAAACTGAAAAATACATTTGGAGAGATCTTAGGCTGAAGAAAAACATGCTGAAGAGAGTAGTTCCAGCTATGACTAAGAAAACATTCCCCCAAATCTCAAATAATACAGTATGGAAGGATCATTTAATGTTGACGATCATCAAGAGTTCCTTAGCATTCACAAGGGAAGTCTTACTTAAAAATGAAAGTACAATACCTAAATTATATAAAGTGATGAAGTCTCTGAAGCAACTGCTTGGCCATATACCAAGCTCTGCCAGCGGGAAATGCACTTGGGACAGGGACTGAGTTTTAGAGCTAGAGGGAAATGCTTGGAACTGATTGAAGATGGATTTCGTCAAAAAGGAAGGGATCAAACTAAGATACAATTCATATGTGGATACAAGATTCAGGTAGCAATAACCAACATACTACTGGAAACAGTACTGGAAACAGTTTCCAATCAGTACTACTGGAAACAAGTAAAAATTCCCAGCATTTAAACGAAATTAAAATGCAAGGCAGCATTGCATGTAATACTCGAATCATATTTCTGAAACATTTATTGCAAAAAACATTCAATAATATGCAATATGCATTCCCTCCAAAAGGAGGTTGCTTACCAGTAGCTAGAATTCTTCAGGGTATGTTGTCTGTAGGTGTGCTGACACTGTTGGTGTACAAATGTCACAAGCATTCAAGCTTAGAGGTGTTCTTTAGGTTTTAAATGCCTATAGAACAAGTGTATGTAGGGTAATATACAGGAATGTGTAAGACAGTATGTTCGCATACTCTTCACTTCTCTCAGCTGCAAAATCTGCTAACATGTAAGGACTCTAAGGGAGTAGAGACAGAGGGTGGATGTCTAGAGCTCCATTTCTTACAAATAATTCTTCTCTAGTGAGTGCTTGCCAGATGCACTCATCCATACTCTCTGACTGTGAGCTGTGCTGCACTTCTAGTTTATGTTGGTATTTTCAAGTGATAAACAGCTTTAGGGTTTTCTGTGAAATGCAACAACACATCACTGGCTTGATACCTGATAAAGGTCTGTGAATAATGGAGGTACCTAGGAAGGAGGTAGGCTTTAACAAGTCTGCAGGAGATAGACGGGGGTCTGACAGAGTGCTCCTGAGCAGCAACAGCAGATCTACCTTAGCAGTCTTGGAACAGATCCTGACACAGCCCTTTATCTGGGTAAGCAGTTCCTAGGGGGAGGAGAGAGCTGTGCTTTTGGGTCTTTAGAGAAGCAGCAAAACCAGCTGTTGAAATAATCAAAGGAGCCACAGTTGCTGGCTGGTCTAATAATAGCCTAGGCCAGACAGAGTAATTTGCGATAATTTGGCTCAGATTGAAACACACATAAAAAAAGACTTCTGCGGGGTTGCTGGGCCCAGGGGAAGAAGGAAACAAAGAGGAGGGGGGGATGAACTGGACCCAACCATTTCAAGTGCAGCAGGAATTAAAGCCATGTGGGAAATTCTCTCCAGAAAGTCAAGGAACAAAGCTCCTCTTTCACTTTTCAGCAAATAAACTGATAGAAATTATCAAAAAGATATAAAAGGGGAAGAAAAAGTACATGTAGAAGCAAGTTGCAAAAGTTTTATAAAAAAAAGGAACAAAAAAGCAGAGCACTTGCTATAGTCTCAGGTAGTTGAGAGGAACACATCAGCATGTGGCATATGCTGCTCTAAAGCCCTTCATGAAATACAAAGTATTTGTGTCTAACAAGCAGGGTGAAGGAAAAATAATTGCATTCTTGTACTTCAGTGAGAATCACTGCTGTGTACATGTGCGTAGGAATAAAAAGACTTTTGTATATTTTCATAGCTACACTTCTTCAAGAAAACAAACCTTACCATCTCAAAAAGTCTGCAATTTGGTTATTAAAATCTGGAAATTTTTCACTGAAATTCTATTTCATCATATGCATCTTTGCGGTAATGTACATACTTGGAATTTCACAATGGTAGAGTAAAAGAAGGAAACAACTGGGTAAATGGGTCTTTGTACTCCCTGCTGAATGCTTACACTTAGTTGCCTTGGCAGTTATTATTTTTTAAGTATTTTGTTCTGATTTGCATCCCTGGAATTGCCACTTTGTTTGGCCCTGCAAAAAGACACTGTTTTTCAACAAAAAATATCATCTCTATAGAACTGCTTAATTGAAGTCGCCCATGTAGCCTCAATGTCTATTCAGGTTCTGCAAAGCAGCTGAAGCCTGCAATGAATGTATCAGTGTTTGGCTAAGATACAGGAGCCTCAGACCACAAAAGAATGCAGACAAAGGATTTTTTAAAAATGCAAAGGATGAAAAAGAGTGTTTTCAAATGAGAAAATGTAGCCTTTGGACATGACAACATTATTTTTGTTCTGAGTAAAAATAACAAGGGTGTCGTTCAATAGATGAATGACATTGACAATATAGCCAAGTATAGGAAGCTGACATTGCTGAGGGCCAAGATCTGATAATTTGATCTCCATTTGTGTTCAGCTGGTCCAATGGGTTTTAGTGTAGTTGGAGAATGACATATCAGGAGCCTACAGGCTTCCTGAAATGTCTCCAGCTAAGTGCAGGTTCTCCTTGCATTGTTACAACTGCTTGTGGCTCCCAGCATATCAGCATGATGACAGTCTAAAGGTAGATGGTTTTATGATGAGTGAAGATGATTGAAATAGAAGATTATTGATTTCCTCAAAAAAGGACCTTTCGTGTTGAAACACTGGGAAATTACCTTTATGTAAAACTAGGGATTTTGAGACTGCTCTCAAAAAATGAGAAGGATCTCTGTATGAAAGCAGCAAATCCAATAATTTCAAAAGACCAACAACTGGCAGCCAAGTGGGGTAAACCTATTCAGAGGGAGATTCTTACAGTTGTTAGTTTTTAAACTAGTTTTACAAATAATTTTGGTTACTTTTGCTGTTTTCCAACTTTTGTGGACTAAAAGCACCCTTTCCTCTCCTGTCCTGTTAACAAACATCCCTTAACAGTATTTTTCTCCTTTATTAGTGTTATCACTCACAGGGTAAGAAATATGTCTGTTTCTACTGCCTTCATGATTAAAGAGAATAAGGAAAAGTTGAAAAAATGTGAGGAAATATGGCAGGGAAAAGAGCTGGGTCAGAGGTAAATGCTTCTTACAAAGAGAGGCTGTCAAGGCCAAATTGATTCGTAGTTTGAGTCCTGAAGTATTCATGCTTACTCTATAACCACAGAGTTATCAGTGGACAGTGTTGATGTTGTGCTAAGTGAGCTGGCAACAGCATGATGTAAGAAGTATTACCACATTGGACACAAATGAGTCTAATACCTAAGAATATACAATGCTAGCCCCAGGATGAGAGTCCAGCTTTTCTGCTGCAGTTTGCACTTCAGTGCAAAGAGCTGACAAGGGAAAAACTTATGGAAGACAGCAAACAGAGTCCTAAAGAATTTTCAAAAGGTGAAGCAGGGTCATAAATTTGTCCATTGCAGTAAATTTAGAAGTTTCTCACAGTACTGAAATTGGTTACAGATATGAGTAGCTCTGATTTTGTTTTCTTCTGTTCTTCTGCCATGAAATGCATGTAAACTGCCTTTCACTGGAAATATATATGACATACAGGTGGATAATCTTCACAGCTGAATACAAAAATTTGAAGTCGCCTGTTTTTTCTGTTGTTTTTGGGAGGGGTTTGGTTTTTGGTTTTTTTTTCCATGGTACCACCTGTGAGCAGTCAGGCATTCTGTCATGTTTTCCTTGTGCTGAATATTGACACAGTTCACACTTACCAGAAGTATTCACAAAGGTATGTTAATATTCAGCAATAGGGTAATTCTGCAATTAAATTATTGTATGATAATTACTAATTTGTGAGTTCAGTGCTGAAAAGTTTAATATTAATGAGGTTGTAACATTCTAGTTACATTAATGTGTGTTTGCTAATGGAAAAACACTTTTCTAATGTGGAAGTTTTTCAAAAATTCAAAATAGACTGCTACAAATAGAATATTATGAGTTTCCAACTTTAAAAAAATTATTTTGATCTGTTACAGACATTATCTTTCAGCCATACATTCATCAACACACAGCTTCTTAAAACAATTCTGTTTTTATAAAAACTGAAGAATGAAAAAACAGTTTGGTAGCTTTGACTGAGTACTTGGCTAGGACCCTTGACAAATTTTGGATGACATCTGCTTATTTTAAGCCAGCCAGCCAAACGTGATGCAAGATATAGCAGTGTTTCTCAGACATTTATTTTTCAATTTATCTCATAAGAAGGATGGACCTGCATACCTCAGTAGCAATTAGGGGAAAAATAAAAATAATCCTACATGATAGTATCGGTCCTGTCTTCTTCAATTTTATACCACAACCCTTACCCTAATCACCAAATGTCAATAGAGGAATAGATGATGACAAGCATCCTCATCATCAGGGCCTCCATACCGGCTTTAAAGAGGCTTAAGGCTAGACATCAACTAGGAAGTTTATGTATTTCACACTCATGCTTGCAAGAATCTCTTTTGCTAGGCTTTTAGAGGTCCTGCACTCCAGTTATACATACTTATTTTAACAACTGTAGTTTCTGAGCTGACAACTCCCAAGTAATCAAGGAGATACCTATACTATTTAGATAGATGAAAAATTGAGCTGCAGAACTATTCTTTTTTCTGACTCCCAGAAATAGTTTCATGTTATCCATACATTGCTACTACAAAGCAATCTGGTGTTTTTAGTATCAATGACCTCTTGCTAAACTCTTTGATGTTGAGTTTTGTTATCAGTATAGTCTAACAATGGAGGCCTTATGCTTTTTTTTTACCTCCTTATTACTTTGCATATACCTACGCACGTTCACTGGGTTCAGAATTTTTTTCCATATTCACCAAGTATAATTATAGGATTGTGTCATTCAAAAGAAAAAAAATTCATGTGATTAAAAAAATACAAAGTTAAATTTTATAATGTGATGGCACAACAGTAACGAAATTCCTCTGTTTTAGTTACATAAGTGAAAACCAAATGTCTGCCAAATGTCTGGAGCTCCCAGTGAGGTCTGGATTCATGAAGGTTAGCAGCATTTTTGCAAGACACTGTTGGCAAAATCAGAGTTGGATGGACAGTTTCTCACAGAAAACTCGCACCTTTCATCAGAGCTTCGTGTTAGCCAGTTTTTGAGTGAGATATGTACATAATAGTTCTCAGCTGAAAACTGAAGCAACTCAGATTTTCCTTAAGGCATGATTTTCAAACCTTTTTAGACTTCCCTCACATCTTTTCTGCAGCATTTTATGTCACCATAGCCTCTCCTACTCTTCCCCAATGCGTATATATTTTAACTCCTCTAGCCTGCCCCAAACCTCTGCCTTCCTCAGACTGCAGCTACTCATACTGTTTATTCTTCACAATATTTATTCCTTTACCCAGAAAGAAACTGCACTCTTTCCTCACAGAGAAACAGCCTATTCAGTCCAAACCTTACAGCTGCTTTTTGCAATTTCATTAGCTCAAAGGAAATGCCACATTCTTCAAGGGGCTGCTGAGCAGAAAGCATTAGGAGTGTGGAAAGCATGAAAGGCAGAGAAAAGCCTGGGTAGGATGTCCTGGAGTTTTACACCATGGGAGGAGGTATGGGCTATTCCTCCTTTCTCCAAAAAGGGCCTCACTCCAATTTACGTGGGATTTTGTTGTTTCCAAGGTCAGGAAGTGGCATCCAGAAATTAGTAGGGCAAAAATTCCAGACACACTCACGTGTGCTTTTCTACACTCTTTCTGGTTGTTCCCATTGCCTAACCAAATTGTCTTTATGGACAAAATCTCCTAAATGCTTATCTCAGGTTAACTTTATCAGTTTGGGAACTGCTTCACAGAAAGAAATCTTTTACATCTGCTGTGAACTCCCCTCCTCTCAATGCTGTCTCAATGACAGAAGTTGTTTAAAGGATCTCTACAGTGTTCAATTCCTGATCAGTAAGAGTTCAATGGTCTGGAAAATAAGGAAGAGAGTGTCAGAATCAGTTTCTGGGATGCTTTCACAAAAGCCATGTGTTCAGCACTGAGCTGGAGCCAGGAACAACCTATCAGGCCCGAAGCAGGTCTCTTAGAGAGAGACAACTTCATTCCACAAAACCTTCAGGGTTGTAACACAGCCTTTATATTCTGAAAATTTATGGATGTGGTCATGCCCCAAATTTGTATCTGTCTGGACAACAATTTCAGACTTCCTTCAAGTTGAGAGAAAACAAGTGACATGTTCTGATTTAATTGAAAATATAATTAAAACACCGTTTTTGAGCTAGAATTCATCCATGAAATCTACACCCCGCTTTTGCCCAGATTGGAGGGGTGCATATAAAGGAGGTAGGTTTGAGTTATTCTTTTCTCTGTGTTTCATCTGTGCAGCAACATATGGAATTTTCTACTGTTGATAGCTCTGGCATACACAATTATTATTGGCAAAGCAATGATTTAAGACTGAGAAAGGAATGCAAAAATTTGCAAAGGAGAATGTAAAATATGCAGATAAAACCTTGGTCCCATCTCACACAATTACGGGAAATACAGCCTTCCAAGAGGATTAATATGGGTTTATCGACCGGTCCCAGGGCAAGACATTAGAAACTTTTATAGCAAAAGGAAAACATATATTGAGAATTTCTGGAGTAAATTGTCTCTTGTTTTACTCTGGTGCTTTCACTGGCTGAATGTTGATATACTGCTGCAGCACTAAGACTCATCCTTCTTTGGATTAGCACTAAAGAAAATGCATTAGTTTGACAGTTGTAGTAAATGAGCCTTGAGCTTTTTATTTTTATTCATGGCTGGTTAGGTGTGCAGGTCACGTTCCAGCCTCATTAGTGAGTGGTGGCAACTTAAGTCTGGTTATTAATTCTCCAGCTTGCAAGTTGTTAGCAACTGAAGCCCAATAATATTGACATAATGTTGGCTGAACCAGAGATTTCTGAGTCTAGCAGGACTTTTATTTTTGTTTCTTGGTGAAAAATGTCTTGGAAAAAAAAGTAACTGCTTAATGCTAGACAGGTTCACATGTGCTAACATTACATCTGGTGTGTTAACAACTGGAAAAGTGACATGCTTGGATGTTTCCATTCTGATTCTTTTTTTGGTATTTGCTCAAGACTTCTGAAAATTTACAGGCTTGAGTTTAAAAACAGATTTAGTGAATGAAATCAATTAAATTACACTTCCTGTTCTCCCCAGGAAGTGAATTTTTGCCTGAGTGCAATGGTTCTTGCTAACTTAAAATACCAAAATACCTTGTATTTGCAAGTTGTAATCCCCATCTTATTTACTCTGAAATACTTTGACATTCTTAGTCTTCTACTAGCAGAAGTATCATATTCATTCTGCATAATTACCAGGTCAAAACTTTCAAGGAGACAACTACAAATTTTCATGATTTCCTAATGTATGACAAAAATTATTTTCAAAGGGGGCATGAGAAATGGAAAATCATCACTGTTAAGATATTTCTAATGTGCTCATGATCACAGTACCCTGGCATGTTAATGAAACTAACTGAAGCCTAATTCAATTCATACACTTTTTTCATCCTTCTAATTACAATAGCACAACTTTTATTTGTGTCACACATTTGCATGTGTTTGTGTATACATGATATCTGTTTCTGTCAGTAACAAAGACACAATTCATAGAAATAAGCTAAGATTGACTTTTGGCCCTAGTAATACAATTAAAGCCCAGACCTAGATAAAGTAAAATATTATGTTGCATGACAGGACAGCATCTGTTGTCTCCTATAATTACTACTAAAATGTAAAGGGAATTTTGTATGCCATTTTCCAGTCTCTTCATTATCTTATGAATGCTATTCATACATCTTTTATTTTTATCCTAAAATTTGACCTCCCCTTTTCAAAATCCCTGTAAAATTAGCATTGTGGCTTACCTTTTAATTTAGAATTAAATTCTTGGAAAATCCAGTGCAATGAATCTCAGGCTATTCATGGTTACGCATGTTCCTTTTCTTGCTGTGACTGTACTCTGAACTGTTGAGCTGAGGGAATATTGAAATGTCAGCATGCTTCTTGCCTATAAATAAAGAACAGGCATGTAGAGTGAGTGGTGTCAGGAGGGGAATGACAAATCATGTCCACATATAACCCTATATTTCTTGTGTATATCCCCCATAGAGCTCTATCCAATATTGACATGTAATTTCTGTAGTGTAATCCAAATCATGTTCAAAGGATGGACAATTTGTATTACCATTCATCCTTGACAGGATCACTTGAACAGCATGTGTAACTGAACTCTCCAAGAGGCAATCTTTTTCTGTGCAAAGTGATATCAGAATACAAACAGTGAGCCAAGAAGAAATAGGAAAAACAGAAGTTCACGGCACTCCTGAGAAAGCAAACTGAACAGGTTCTACTGAACCAAGTAAAAATGTTTAAAAATTATGCCCATTGGACTTAATTTTTTATTTGTCTAATGTCTTTTTTCCAGAGTCCTGTCACATTAATCTTTTTATATTGAAAATATTCACTAAAAGGCCTCCCAGTTCTCATACTACCTCTGTCTTCAGTCAGCTGGCTGTTACACACATGCTACTTTAAGACTTACTTCAAGCAGGAAATTCTGAGGCTACCAGAAGTATCACTTTTATTAAAGGCTAGTGAGGAAGCAGGAGAAATGGTAGAATCAGAAATTGGGAATCAGGAGAAATGGTAGAATCAGAAACCATTTAGAGGGACTGTCTTGTAAGACTTTTAATTGGTGCATGACTGTGACGTGATCACTACTGAGGACAAGCAGTTTTAAGGAACGGGGAGGTGGAAGCACAAAAGCCAGGAAGCAAGGGTTAGCAGTAGAAAAGGGAGGGTCAGGACAAACTTGCTGTACATTCTAGTTTATTTCTGGCTTTTAAATGACCCAAACACCCCCCAATCATTAATACCTTAATCCGGGAAATAAAAAGAATGTAAAGACACACTGAGATGTTTGTTATTTAACAGAAATTCAGGCCTTACATTTGGTATCACAGTTCTTATGTTTGTGCCATCAACTATGCCTATGATTAATTCCTCACTTTTCTCCCAGTTACATTACTCTTTTGTTGCCTACAATAAAAAGTTGTGTTTATATTTTTATTCTTTGTATAATAAATATTCTAGCACATTTATGATAAGCCCATATGGTCCACACTGATCCAGACTCTGATCACAAGGAAGTTTTGTGTAGGTTTCACCACAGCCTCCAGTGTCGTGTCTTCTGCACTTCTTCTGTTACTTTGGGGAGCAACTTCAGTGATGAACTGGAACAGTGATGACAGAGCTGTATTAGCACACTGCTTGCTGGCAAGTGATCCTCATAGAAATTACTTAGGACATCTCAATAAAAGTGAAGTAGTTCTTGTGCACTTTAAACGTCTTCAAATATGCTCTAGCCATTTTATGCCTGCTCAGATAGTTGGAGTGTTCTGCAGTTAGTGGAGTCCTTGCTGGTGGCAGTATAAAAGTATAAAGAGTATAAAGGCTGTTTATTCAAAGGCCTCTTGCAAAACATGGCAAATGGGAGCTGTCAGAGCCAGAACTTCAGCACCAGTTGGAAACCAGTTCAGACTGCCAAGCAACCCAGAATCAGAGGACTACAAAGATGGTTTAAAGCTAGTCTTGCTTATCCTCCCCTAAGGCCGTGAATTCAGTCCTCCTCCTTCTAGACATGTAGTGTAAAAATTCTCATGTAGTCCTGCTGCATTGTTTACTTAATGTGGTGGGCTCCCTTCTACACCAGGATTGGTTTTCCTCATTTAAAAAAACAGTAGAAATACAAGTGCTTTCCCTCTGTTGTAAGCAGGCGCAGGCACAGGAGCTTGGCACAGGTATTTCTGTACGCCTATTTTAATCTGTGTCAGTAGATGAGGACACATACTCCAAAGAATTACAATCAAAACAATGGAGTCTTTCTGCCAGCTTCAGCTGGTTTTGGATTAGGCATGTAAGTCCTCACATTATCCACAACACACATACAGTGTTGAAGCAGTCCTCATGGGGGACTTTAACTTTCCAGACATCTGCTGGAAATACAACACAGCAGTGAGTAAACAATCGAGGAGGTTCCTGGAGTGTGTGGAAGATAACTTCCTGACACAGCTGGTGGGTGAGCCAACCGGGGAGGAGCCTTGCTAGATCTGTTGTTTAAGAACAGGGAAGGACTGGTGGGAGGTGTGATGGTCGGAGGCCGTCTTGGGCTTAGCGACCATGAAATGATAGAATTTTCAATTCTTGGTGAGGCAAGGAAGGTGGTCAGCAAAACCACTACTATGGACTTCCGGAGGGCTAACTTTGGCCTCTTCAAGGCACTGGTTGAGAGAGTCCCTTGGGAGACGGTCCTGAAGGGCAAAGGGGTCCAGGAGGGATGGACATTCTTTAAGAAGGAAATCATAATGGCTCAGGACCGGGCTATTCCCATGTGCCGCAAGTCGAACTGCCGAGGAAAATGACCAGCCTGGCTGAATGGGGAGCTTTTGCTAGGAGTCAGGAAAAAAAGGAGAGTGTATCATCTCTGGAGGAAAGGGCGGGCAACTTGGGAGGAGTACAGGGATCTTGTTAGATCATACAGAGAGAAAATTAGAAAGGCAAAAGCTCAGCTAGAACTAAATCTGGCCACTATCGTAAGGGACAACAAAAAATGTTTTTACAAATATGTTAACAGTAAAAAGAATCCCAAGGAGAATAATCGTCCTTTAATGGATACTGAAGGGAACGTAGCAACCAGAGATGAGGAAAAGGCCGAGGTACTTAATGCCTTCTTTGCCTCAGTCTTTAATAGTGAATCCAGTTATCCTCAGGGTACTCCACCCCTTGAGCTGGAAGGTAAGGATGAAGAGCAGAACATACCCCCCTTAATCCAGGAGGAAATAGTTAGTGACCTACTACGCCATCTGGACACTCAGAAATCTATGGGACCTGATGGGATCCATCCAAGAGTACTTAGGGAACTGGCAGAGGTCCTTGCCAAGCTACTCTCTATCATCTATCGGCAATCCTGGTCAACGGGGGAAGTCCCAGAGGACTGGAGGCTTGCCAATGTGACTCCCATTTATAAGAAGGGTCGGTGGGAGGATCCGGGGAACTACAGGCCTGTCAGCCTGACCTCGGTACCGGGGAAGATTATGGAATGGTTTGTCTTGAGAGCACTCACATGGCAAGTCCAGGATAAGAAGGGGATCAGGCCCAGTCAGCATGGGTTTACAAAAGGCAGGTCCTGCTTGACCAACCTGATCTCCTTCTATGACCAGGTGACCCGCCTAGTGGATGAGGGAAAGGCTGTGGATGTTATCTTCCTTGACTTCAGCAAGGCCTTTGACACTGTCTCTCATGGCATACTCCTTGAGAAACTGGCGTCTCATGGCTTGGATAAGTGTACTCTTCACTGGGTGAAAAACTGGCTGGATGGCCGAGCCCAGAGGGTAGTGGTGAATGGAGTGAAATCCAGTTGGTGGCAGGTCACAAGTGGTGTTCCCCAGGGCTCAGTGTTGGGCCCTGTTCTGTTTAATATCTTTATTGATGATTTGGATGAGGGGATTGAGTGCACTCTCAGCAAGTTTGCAGACGACACAAAATTGGGAGGCAGGGTCGATCTGCTTGAGGGTAGGGAGGCTCTACAAAGAGATCTGGACAGGCTGGATCGATGGGCTGAGGCCAATCGTATGACGTTCAACAAGGCCAAGTGCCGGGTCCTGCACTTCGGTCACGGCAACCCCATGCAGCGCTACAGGCTTGGGGCAGAGTGGCTGGAAAGCTGCCCGGCAGAGAAAGACCTGGGCGTGCTGGTCAACAGCCGGCTGAATATGAGCCGGCAGTGTGCCCAGGTGGCCAAGAAGGCCAACGGCATCCTGGCCTGTATCAGAAATAGCGTGCCCAGCAGGAGCAGGGAAGTGATTGTTCCCCTGTATTGGGCACTGGTGAGGCCGCACCTCGAGTACTGTGTTCAGTTTTGGGCCCCTCACTACAGGAAAGACATTGAGTTGCTGGAGCGTGTTCAGAGGAGAGCAACCAAGTTGATGAGGGGCCTGGAGCACAAGTCTTATGAGGAGCGGCTGAGGGATCTGGGGTTGTTCAGTCTAGAAAAGAGGAGGCTGAGGGGAGACCTTATCACTCTCTACAACTACCTGAAGGGGGGTTGTAGTGAGGTGGGTGTTGGTCTCTTCTGTCAGGTGGCTGGAGATAGGACAAGAGGAAATGGCCTCAAGTTGAGGCAAGGGAGATTTAGGTTAGATATTAGGAAAAATTTTTTTACTGAGAGGGTTGTCAGGCGTTGGAATAGGCTGCCCAGGGAAGTGGTTGAGTCACCATCCCTGGAGGTATTCTAAAAGCGAGTAGACGGGGTACTCCAGGACATGGTTTAGTGGGCATGGTTGATGGTTGGACTCGATGATCTTGAAGGTCTTTTCCAACCTCAATGATTCTATGATTCAATGGAAGAACTATGAATTTTCCAGACCTGCAGATTGATTTGATAAGATCACATTTATGGGGTAATAATGCCTTTCCATTTCAGTCTTTTGCCTCTCTTCTAACAAATAGTGCTGCCACTTTCTGCCAGCTGTGGTAAATTCTGAGATGTGAATGTTTATTCATTAGGATGTGAACAGAAAATATTAAAGAGTGAAGTTTCAAAAAGGTGTGTTTTGAAGAGAAACAAAAAACCACCCACATAATTTTGCAGCAATTTGTTAAATATAAGACCGAAGGGAAATCAAGCCAGCTTCCTGGAGCTGGTACTGTGGAAGTGGCTAGCTTTTTGAGCCTTAGATTTTATATACTGCTCACAGAATTTACCACATTCAATTCTTTTATGACAGATGGTATAACTTCATGTGTGTGTGTGATTGAGAGCTATACCAAAATGTGCTCCTGAAATGTTGCATTGTATTGAGCAATTTTTCTCTTTACACTTCAATAAATTTACTACTGTGTTTAGTGTCCACAAAATATCTTTTATAAATAACAGTATTGGAGATTCACCACTGCCTGAAGGTTGTACTAGATTTCATGCATATTCAGGATAAGACTTTTTCAGTCAAGCCAACAGGAAAAGAAATGGTAGCTTAATAGACACAACATGAAAAGAAATAGTACAAACAGTACAGATAATTAAACGAAGCAGCAAAATCAAGACAGGAGATTATTTCAATGCAAAACTTGATCTGAGGTGAGAGAGGGCAGAGCACTGGGTAGCTGAAGGGGATACTAACTTCTGTATCTCTCAAGTTCTTGTTCTTAATTGGATCTGACCATGACCTCCACCGTTTTGCAAGGGTGGTAGCAGGTGTCCTGCTCCTTCTAATCTGCTCGTCCCTGCTAAAACAGAATATTAGTGAGGAAGAAGTGCTGTGAGGATCTACATCTAGTGAAATAAAGTGACAATGTGAGCTAGAGTACCTGGACTAAAGAATTTATTGGCGTGATTATACCAACACAAAGAGCTTCCAACTCAGAGTGGGCCCTTTAGATGCACTGTTCCTACGCTGAAGAGCTTACTGTCAAAACGAATATGGAAAAAACCCAACACAAAACAAAGCAACGACACAAAAAAAAAAGACGAGAGGAAGGAAATACAATGCATATAGAAACTGAAATACAGAAAAGTGAAATGGCATTTCACCAGGGATGGCAGAAGCAGGTAATTAACTCTGCCTCTCTAGGCCTCTAACCTTGCTAGTTCAATGATGCTATCCAAGGTCTTTAGTGGCAAGGGACAGGAAAACTGGGAAAACTACATTTGGGTCCTCTAGGCACTTTCTGTTTTGGCACAGCAGGATTCTGGCTATAACTAAATCAGCTGGGCACTATGATAAAATAAACACACAGAATCTGTTTGACTAATTCCTAGTAAACAACAAGAGGAAAGGAAGATAAGGTAAAAGCAGTTATTTATATTTCCATGTCTTGACACTAAGATTGATTGGGTTTCATAGGCCTTTTCCCCTTGTGGATAACTTAGATGCATAGGGAGGAAAAGGTCCCTTTCTCGGGATTAGGATCACTCGGTAGTATTAAGACATTTTCACATTTCTAAAACATTGAGGGCATGTTATTTTGTTTTAAAAAAACATATCAGTTTTGGACACCTACTGTCTCAGAAGCAGACCCAGACCAGACAGGTGAAAAGTGTGCAACTAAATACAGACCTGTTACATGATGCCATTGTAAAAACAAAGAAACAGTGGCATTTTGAGAATAGCCATGGATCATATTTGGAATTCAGCAGCATAAATAATCTTATATACAGCCCTATTGCAGCTCTGTTTCAGCTGTATCTGGAATATGGTGCACTGGCATTTTCAACCATTTAGGAAGAATGCAGGAGAAAAATAGTGATAAATGGCAACTAAGTTATGCAGAAGTTTCGGGGGAAAAAAATACAACATTTTGTACAAGATGGACATTTTTAGTATCTCCATGTGAAGGAAATAATTCAGTTTATTACAGCAGCTCAAAAACTGTGTTGACTGTTACTGGTTTGGTTTGCAGTTCAATTCACCATCTTAAATCAGCAGTTAAATTACTTCTTACAAACTACAGCTACCCTAGCTTTTGCTCGCTGTATGCCTCTGCATACATAGTTTGCTTGTGCATATACCTGACACAGTGCCACCAAACAGAAAATTTGTTGATGTTTTCTCACTGTCTACTGCTCTAAATCTCACTCTTTAGCCTTGCTGGTAGACTTGAGTGTTTCAGCTGCATGCGTTAGGTGTCAAAAACTGCTGCACTGCAGCACTTATTAGGTTTGTACTCGGCACCGATCGGTACTCTAGGGACCTTGGTGCTTCTGCTACAACAAATAAGCTACAGAGGAGGATTTTGCATCCTGCTTCAGGCAGCCTCACTTTCTTCTGCATTCCAGCCTCTAGCTATTTGGTCAGCATCCCTGCTTCTTAAAAATACTTTCATTATATTTCAATGCTGTCTCTTGCAACTTCAGTGTATGGTTTTAAGCCACACCACTTATGTTGCTTGTGCTTGTAGTGACTGCTGCAGAAATACTTTAGAAAAAGAGGTAATTTTTTATCTTCTTTTATTCTAGTTTAGTTCCCATACCCAAGCGGTTTCTCATCCAATTTCTTTCTGAGCTCCTGCTTTATACTGTTTTATGATCTCTCCTTCTTTCTCAATCTCCTGTTCATAGTAAATTTTGCTTGTAATATTCCTAAATGGGGCAATGTAACTGCGGCATTCAGAGCCTCCTAATATATATTACAGTTTGGTTTATTAGGGCATAGGCACTGTTACCTTCTTGGCAGAACTAATTAGCACTTTTAAGAACAGGTTCTGTTTCAAAACCAAAGGTGCATTACAGCTGAACATCCTGAAAATACCATTCTAGGGAGTTTTGTCCCTTGTTATAATATTAATCTACATTAACACAAAATATTAAAATGCTGTAGAGATTCTCTGGAAGAATGTTACTAACATGACCAAAGGTCAGTACCTGTTTTAGTTTAAATCAAGGATGACTGTACAATGGATTTTTTTTTAGTAAGAGCAAGCCGTTTAATTTTTAACAATCCTCTTTCTCCTCTGCCCTCCAAAAAACCCAGGAGTGCATACAGGAGAATATTCAAAAGAAAACATATATTAAAAATTTCAAGCTTGTTTTCAAGCTACTGGGCTTCTCTGGCTAATAAGACCTCTTTTATTCACCTGGATTAATGAATTTCCTTTGCTTTGGACTTTAATTTTTCAGATTGCTTTCAAATGACAGGTATTGTTTATACAAAAAATAGTATCATTTTGAAGCCCTTACAATATTTTATGTAGTAACTGACAGTCACTGACAGGACATCAACCAGGGACTGTGTTCTTGAGAAGTTAACATCTACGAGAAATTAGATCTCCATCAACCTTGGAGTTTTCCTGTTAGTTTGGGTGTGCTAAAAATGAAGGCAAGAATGTATCTCGAGCTTGCTCTTATTCCTCTTTCTGAATGGAAACATGCAAAATTGCCCAAGGATGAGGAATAATACTATACATATATACAGTGCCATTCCCACCCTCTTCAACATGAGTTTTGGCTCTGAAAGGTCTTGACACTGTAGAATTCGAGCAGAAGTGCTTACCGGCAGACAAATCTACAGCTTGCTCATGGTACTCTAGAAGGCAGATCTGCTAAATTTCAATCCTCTCCATTTTCAGAAGCAGATGTGAAAATAGTGACTTATATAATAACTTATTAGGCAGCGTATTCTAACCTCCCATAAGTGAAAAAATTCTTAGTAAAAGTTTAGATGAGCCTTTAACCCATTTGTAAACCACTTTGTATGGCTACATATAAGCCTCTACATTTAAAACACACTTTGATTCACTTCCATGACTTAGTTATTGCACAAATTCAAAAGCATCAAAACTTCATACTTATGAAGGACACCAGGCATGTATCGGTCTAAGCATCTACTTGATTTCCTAGCCAGGGTATTTTGAAAGCATATCCTTTTGCTTTCTGGCATAAAAGACTGAATATTCTCTCATTTGAAAATCCAATTCAAAATAGCATTATTTTAGACAGCCAGGGCAAGCAGCATAGTGGTAAATTACATGTTAGGGTAATACATTATGCACAGTATCAATGATCAAAAAGATAGTCTGTAATGTATTTAAGACATCAGCCTGGTAGCTGCCTACAGATGAAATGGTAGTCTTTTCCTTTGTCCTCTTTAAGGTAATCATACTCTTGCTGTAGAACCTGAAGCCCAGATGTTCTATCACACATTCCCAGAAACCCCTCCAATAGTTTACTTCAGTGGAACTAAAACTGTAGTTCATGCATACGGCCATAGAGCGGCAGCCTAGTAACAAAAAAAAAAAAAAAAAGGATGCGTTTTATGTTCCAAGAAGTGGGTATTTCCTGATGGTTTAACATTGCAACGGGGTTTCTAAACACTAGGGAGAAAAATGAATGAGGCATGACTAGTCCCTGGAGAAAAAAAAAAATAAATCTGGCCTTGATGAAAGCTCCATACTAAGGGGAGGGAGAGGAAAGAGGTTGAAAATTAGATGGTAAAGGGGGTCAGATTATGTGCCCATATAAGCAAAGCTGATCAAAGATTAAGAAACGAAGGACTTGATTTATGTCTTAAAAATCAAACGCTTTTTCTTCCTTTTGATACAGGCAGTTAGTACTTCCATCATCTATGGAAGCTAGTGGACAGGATTACATTAATAGAAGCTAATTTTTAGTTAAGTGGTTTCACAGACTTTTCATTGATAAAAATACAGCTCAAAAAGCCTCTGAATGTTGAACGAGTATTGCAAATCTAAAATGTCAAAGAACAGTATATCATTGTTCTGTTGTTTGCCATAGAGGTTTATGTGTGAAATAAGAACAATTAGATCTCTGCATTAAGCTTTATTTTTATGTGGAATTAAGTGAGTTTAGCAGTTTCAAGCACACTTGAAACAGTATGTGAAAAATCACTGAGGCTGAGCTTTCTTTGCATTTATGTAAATGAAAATCAGGATTAACTCCATTAATGCTGGTGGAGTTTTAAGTATGAAATTAGTATGAAAAAAGCATTAGCCACAGCAAATTTTAAAGAATTTAGTTCCCAGTGCTACTAAATTCTATAGCTCATTATCTTTAAAAACAGAATTACTTTATATGAACCATTTATAGTTTTACTTCAAATAGCTGCAATTATCAAATTTAATTATTACACAATAAATATCTTCATGCTGCAATTCCTGATTTCTGTATCTGTGATGTCCACATATTACTGATGTTCTTTGCAGACTAGAAGTAATACAAAATTGACAAAACTAGAGAGATAAATGCCAACCAATTAGTAATCAAATATAGGCTGCACTATACTTTCATGTGAACAATTTTCACTGCAGCAAGCCTGAAAATTACCTATCAGACTGAGATATAATTTGAAAACTGAAAAGCACCCTCACACAAAGTCGAAGACGCCTTTGCTGGCATACTCATGTTCCTTCAAATTACCACATATCCCTTTTACCCACACATATCCATCTGACTTACTTGGCTGACATTCAGTGCTTAAAGTAGAGAACTGGTAAATAGAATTCTTCCCAGAGCTGTAACAATTACTCTAAATAGTCCATATTCTGCTCCTTTCTCTTCCGCATCTGCTGCTTGCAATAAATTGTTTCTAAAGGATGAAAAAGAAAGTGGGAACCTCCAACCTTCTCAGCTTCCTCCTGGATATCAAAACAAAGTCAACATCTTCTTTCCTTCAACTTCTACCTCACTACCACTTAGCCTGTTAATACTTTCATGTTTTTAATGTGAAAAGAGATGGAAGTCAAGTACTCTATAATGGCTCACACAGATGGGTCTGTCTAGCCTGATATTCCATCTTCTGCAACAGCTAATAGTACATACTTACAGGAAGAGGATGAAAATAGCTTAACTAACCTCTCTCCCCAGCAATAAGCAGTTCAGAAACTTTCTGAGCCAAAGAAAGTGCCAGGAGTACTTTTTTCAATATCAATTACAATCAATGGGACTTGTCCTCCATTTTATTTACTCCCCTTTGAACCCATTTTAACTGTTGCTTTACCACCACTGTGTTGCAATGATCAGTGATCTAGCAAGGCATTCTGCACCTCTTCCTAGGCTTCAGTTACTGGCCCTCACACTACCACTACCTCCTGCTTACTCGCTGCTTTAAACCTGCAACCAGATCACTTCATTGACAGCCCTCTAGTGCTTATGAGAGTAATGATGCCACAGACTCTACTTACTAAAATTAAGCATTGAAAGGCCCTGACAGCTGCTTTTCCTACGAAGCCAGGCATTGCAACTGGCTGTATTGCTGGTCCCAGGAAACTATCTAGGATCAGTGGTACAAAATCCAACTAGCCATCACTTACTAGCAGCGCCTTCAGGCAGGGATGGATACTAGGGTCAATACTGTTTAACACCTTTAATAAAGACCTGGATAATGGGATGGACTGCACACACAGCAAGTCTGTGAGTGATACCAAACTGCAGGGCACAGCTGTTACACTGGAGGGCAGGACTGCTACTCAGCAGGACCTCTGCATCCTAGATAAATGGGCTGATGGGAACCTCATAAAGTTTAACAAGGGCAAATGCAAAGTCCTGTGCCAGGGATGGAATAACTTCACACAACAGGACAGGGTAGAAGCCAGCTAGGTAGAAAGCAGCTCTGCATAAAAAGACCTGGAGGTCCAGTTGGACAACAAGCTGAATGTGAGTCAGCAGCGTGTCCTTGTCTTTTATTGAAGGTGCAGAATGATAGGGCAAGAGGCAATGGGTGCAAGTTAGAACACAGAAAATTCCCACTAGGTATCAGGAACAACTGTGTTACCATGAAGGCAGTCAAATACTGGGGGTATTTGACATGAGGGCCCAAACAGATTGTGGAATCTCCATCCTTGGAAACATTTGAAACTGTCCTGGAAAAAGCCCTGAGCAAGCTGATTTATTTGGTCCTGCTCTGAGCAGGGGCTTGGCCTAGGTGGCCTCCAGAAACCTCTTCCAACCCAAACGATTCTGTGTTTCTGTGAGTCTCTGATTGCTAGGATTAGACCCAAAGAGGTGTCTGCACAAGAACCAGAAGAAGGTGGGCAACTAGTTACCTTCCCAGAAGAGAGCAACTTCTGTCAAAAGCAGCTCAGTTTTGAGTTTCAGGCTCCGGCTAGGAACAGATTAACTACAATAAATTCTTTTCTTAAATGCTTAGGACTCAGTACAGAAATGGTTTCACAGAAATCTGATTTTGCCAATTGAAACAACCATGCACTATACAACTATAGCACTTTAGCAGCACAATCATCTTCAGAAGTCTATAAATTTCAATTTTGTTTTCCTTCCAATTTTAATATCTATTTATTAGCATGTATTTCTAGCTATGGTTGCAACCCCAATAAGCAACTTCCATTTGAGTTTCTGGATTCCAATAAAGGAAGTGAAACGTTCTGGTTCATTCTGCCACTTTTTTCCTAGAGCTCTATACTACTTTCCCAGATTATTTTCATGGAATTGGCAAGTTACATGTGTCTGGTTGATTAAGAATTTATTTTGCATCTTTATCCAGTGTTATCCAGTCCCACTCACATACACATGCACACAAAGAATTATGTGTATATTCATAAATATATATACACACACATTTATACTATTCATATACATCTATAGAGTATGTATACTCTGGAGCCAAGAATAATGAACTAAAAGAAAAAACCTACAGGCTTAGGTTCTCAGCTACACCACAGATTTTCTTTTTAATAAGATACAGACTGATACCATATTAGCTTTTTGAATATACTGGGATTCCTACTCATATGCATAATACAGAATAGATGCTAGAGGACGTCAGACTTTAATACTAGTTAGTGTCATCATTTGGCAGGTGAGATATTTCCCACAGGTCACACAATTCTACATATTTATTCCTAGTGATTCCACTAATCTCTGCTATGGAAAGCCGAGCTCCTCTACAGAGCTTCTCCTCCCATCCGATGCAGATAACTCCAGCAATAAGCCTCTAGTGACTGGAACAGATGTTGCTGTTTATTTAATTTATTTATTTTACTAATGCACAGCTGCCAGGGCCAACAAATGAAAAACATTGAATTCCATCAGGATTGCAATTGCCAGTGACTACATGTTAAAGGACATATTCCCTGAAAATGATATTTTTTTTAAACAAGGGTGTCAAGCTTGAACTTGAACAAATAATTTCTTACGATAAAGAATCTCAAGACACTAGTATCTGGCAGCTTATATTCTGTAAATATACAAGTTCTTGGGTGTGCAAACTATAACTGAATTCTCAGAGACGAGTGTGTATAACTCATGCTGTACAGTTAGGCAATATTTCTTGAACTGTAACAGTCCAAGTTCAAAATTAGTAACATTTCATTATATAATCTAATCTATTTAGGATACTAAGCACGCATTGTTTTCTTTTCCTTTGTATAGGTGGATGGCAACCATATGCAAGTTTCCCTTAATGCAAGTAAAATACTACAGAATCTCATTATGGGGAGAGAAATATAAGGAAAAATAGGAATAGCAAAACAACTCAACAGAAATACCCTAAAAAGGCAGCTGAAAGACAAATTCCTTTGAATCATAATTCTAACAATTTCTGGTTCTCTGTTTTGCCTTCAGCAAGACAGTTAATGGCCAGGTTTCAACAGTGCTGGCACTGCCTAACTTTCACATGTTAGAGTGAAATTCATACCTGCTTTACAGGTCCTTCATGAAGTGCATGGGGAGAACTAAGCCCCTTACAAAGGCCATCCAAGAAGTCTCCACTGAGCAGGGAGCTGCTTAGAGCTAGCTAAAGGGCTATGCAATACATAAGAGTGTAACTGTAATCCTGTCCTCTCTAGAGATTCTGTGTATGAATTAGGGCTATGAATGAAGATTTTTATAGTTAGCGCCCAGTATCTAGAAACCACTCTTAGAACTGGAGGGAGCTGTCTTCAAAACACATCTGTTGAGGAGCTGCTGTTGGCCCTAGAAATAGTTCATTAATAGATCATTTGCCTACAAAATAAAAGAGCATGGATTAGTTTTAACTCAGCCAAAGAAATTCAAATTCACCTTTCCTTCCTAGCATGTTTCTTACCCATCAATTTACACCAAGTGGGAAACTGGGGAGTCTTTTGAAGCTGGGGTACTATGCTGCAAAGAGCACAAGCCTGGGAAGAGCAAGCAAGAGGAGCATGATTGTACCAGCTAGCACCTAAGAACTCAAGGAGACTTGGAGCCTGGTATTTGATCCTTATACTGTCTGTGCATTTTATCCAATGATTTTTAAATGCAAAGGGTTAAGAGCACTTCTCACCTGCCAGATGCTTTTGAACAAATCCCAACAGGATTTTATTTCAAAGAATTTTAGGCACTTACTAATGCTGTTATTTGACCCCAAATCTCCAAATGGCCATTGACCTCCAATTCAGCAAATTGCTGAGGATTTCAGTAAAACTTCCTATTGAATACCTTGCAGAACAAGGAGGGACCTTAAAATGTGGGGCCTTGTGTCTGTCATACTGGAGGTTTTGTCTTGACTGTTCTCAGTCTCTTCCTGAGAGTCTTTCTCCAACTGCCCACTCTGAGCATTTCAAGTAATTAATCTCACACAAAGATAGGTGCCCAGCTTTTCTTTTGCACCGAGTATTTATTTGGCATGAGTAAAGTCATCATTGGCAAAAAATGAAAAACAATTTTTCAAAAGATTAAGTAAAGACTTCTCTCAATTAACTACGTTATATTTATGACTCTTAACAGCCATAAACTCTGAAGGGAAGTAAAGCTGCAATGTAAACCATTAAAAACAACTGAGTTTCTGGGAAAAAAAATCTTTCTGTACATTGTGTGCAAGAAATGCAGAGTGAAGCTCTCCTCCTTTGCAAGTCTTATTTCTCTCTCTTATTTTCTCTGTAGAAAGTAACACCTACTGACTTCACAAAATATCTGACAATGGTGAAGAATCACTTTATTCCAGACCTAAGCAAGGAACAAAAAAGCCCATGCAGAGGAACAAAACACTACTAAGAATTACTCTCTGATTCACTATAGATTTTTTGCCTAGCAGCTGAATGGTTCATCTCCTGGCTAGTACTGGTCCATTCATAGAGGAAATCAGTATTCATATACTCTCACAAGAATGCTACTTAATGATATTTCATTGTATTTTAAGTGGTGTAAGAGAGGCATGCAGACTTACATGATCTTTCATCACCTGTTTTGTCTCTGCATCTTCCCAGGCACGCAGCTGGACAGTAGTACTATCCAGAGACCAGTGGGCTCATACAGTATGACATTTTCTTTCCTCCCCCTTCAGTAGCAATTTCCAGCAGGTGCAAATTCATGTTAGTTCAGGGGAAAAAAAAATTAAAAATTCCAGTATTTCTGATTTCATATCTGGAAGATAGGCTTCATGCAACACAGACTGCAGGATTTTCCCATATCGCAGGTAACCTATTTCCCATTGTCAGTAGCTCAGTTATTAGAGTCTACCAAAAACATGGTCTATCAGGAGGACAAAGTGGAAGGTTTTATGAAAGCAGACAGAAGCGTGACTTTGGGAGGGCTTTGGTGAAAACTAAGGGAGGTGTTATGAAAATAGGAAGAATACTGTATAGCTATTAATAAGCAAGTGCTTCTCTAAAGAATTTACATAGATTGCATTGTAACTAGCTGGGAGGAGGCCTTGTATCTGAGCCAGTGTTCAGTAGTGGATTGTGGTCTACTAAAATTTTCCCTACTAATGAACTGACAACATTCTGGGTTTTTTTAAAAACCTGAGATAATTAAATTGTTAAATCCAGATTGTCAGAGGTGACTATTGAGGGGGCAGGGATAGAAAATGTGGATGTTCTTCCACTATTGACTGTCATGTGACATGTGTGCAAGTTATAGGTTATGGAAGAGTAGCTTTGGCTCTGTTTGCTTAAACACCACATTCACTATAATCACAGTCTGTATAACCAGAAAAGCAGAATAATGCTGATAACCTAATTTTCATTAAGAAATGTGTTATGTAGTTCTTGGCCAAAGATCCCACTGGACCTTGGCGTATAACTCGTAATTAGAAAAGGAGGATGATGAGCCTTTAAAGAGTCTACTGCTACTCATCCTCTAGGGATATAGTTTTGTTAAATATCCTTCAGCTGTATTCTTAAGGTAAGCGATTTGCTAGGGTCCAGACATAAATCTTTGCTGGCAGGGATGGTTCAGCAAATCCGGAAGAAATCTATGAGAGAATGAAAAATTTTCTATCCTGCAACTACCCAGCAACAGTAGCAGCCTACAGAGAAGGAAGGAGGTTTTGTCTTGTTTCTGTGAGAAGGGAGGCTTTTTTTTTTTTTTTGTCAGCTGCCCCTCTCGTCCCCAAGTACACAGCTTGAAGGATTTACAGCACAAGTACAGGGTTCAGCTCTATGTTTTCAAAGCATAAAGAGAAAAAGAGAGTATCTGGAGAGGACAAAGGCAAGTTCTCAGATAATGCAGAGGATATATTATAGCATGTGCTTTAGACACAGATTCTCAAGGAAAAAAACCTCAGGAACAATAGGATAGAGCACAATTGTTTCTAGATGCCTATCTGCTAAAAGACATTTTTGGAATCATGCTTTCAGCTTCACATATTCTTTATGTTAATTTATGGTGCCCCAGTTTGTTCCTGCCCTCATGCTGCTCCCTCTCTTGTGCCAGGGTAAGGATTTATGTGGTGGCAGGTGAAGCAGATCAAAGAACTGATCCATGTTAAAGTTAACTGTAAAAAAAAAAAAGGGGGGGGGGATAATTTTAATCTGGGTCAGGGAACTGATCTCGTTTATTAAACAGCTGCATAGATTTTCTTTGACTGCATCAAGGAAGATGGAAGTGTAAACGGGGACAGAATGGGTGGAGGAAGGCAAGATTACTTCTTTTGATAGCAGTGCTGACCTGTGCCGATTTACAGCATATGAGAAATTACAGACTGTGAGTGGACTGACTTTTGGAGCAGAGTGAATTAACTTATTCTCAAAATTAGTGTCAGGCCCTTACAATGTATCATAGATAACCAAATCTGGTTTTAAAGAGGAAAAATAATTTTGTTAAAGGGGCAGTGAACTTATTTTGGTTTCTCTCGTAAATCACTAATTTATAATGGTCAAAGGTGAGTCTTTTTAACTAAATCCTGTTATAGAACTTCTTTAACAAACTTCCTTTTGTTTAAAGAGTTGTCATGACACCAGTAAATCAACAAACACCAGTTAAGATAGATTACAAAATATTTTAAGTTGTTTCTGTTCATCAAAGTACAGACATTTTAGAATTCATTATCTCTTTTTCTTAGCAATCTGAGGTTTCTTGTATTCATTGTATTGCTTAAGCACTTAAAGTTAACATACTGATTTCCAATCTGTATAAATATTTTTATTAGTTACCACTCCAGCCAAGTGTCTGGATTCTATCCATGTAAATACAACATTTATCTTTCACATACTAATGATTTTAGAATGGTACTACATTGTAAACTGTGCATTGAAACAAAATATCTGCAAAACCGTACCTCAAAAAAGCTTGGGGACATCTTTGAACATTAAGGGGTAAGTGTGGTTTACACCATTCAGATGAAATATGATTTAGCTAGAAGTAAACAATGGTTTTGCATAAGCATTTAAAGTACAGTGCTTTTCTTTCTTAGTGTGAAGGTTTTAGGGTATCTGTAGAGATACTTTTTTTTCCTGATGCTGCAGGCATGCCCCTGGGTCACAGAAAGCAGAAACTTTCTGGATTTCTTTAGAAAGCCAGAGCTTTCCATGGAGCAAAGCTGGTGACCAAAAGTATGAGCATACATGTTGTTACATTTTCTAACTACTATAAATACAAACTTAGTTGTAATTATTGCTTAAACTTCACTAGAGGCCCTGCACAATTGTACTGATGACACAACATTCAAGACTGGCAAATGCTGTTTGTTAAATCTTGTGTTACCTTTACTACTTGCAACTATCCTGTCAGTCAATTATGTTTGGGTTCAAGCGTTATGCTTCTTACTCTTATACCTGGGTGAAGTATTTCTTAGTAGCTAAGAATGCCTTCAGAACAAAGATGGCCAGTAGGAGGATTAGTGGGAGCTTGTGATAAGTCATCTTTACACTTCCATCTCTTCTAACTCCGTGTGATAGAACAGCTTATCTAATGATTAAGAGATAGGGATGTAAAGGGACAGCTATCTCGGATTCAGCCTAATTATCACAGGAAAAATAATTATGGAGTGTTTTTAAAATGCTTAGAGCAGCAATAGAAAGAAGTGAAATAGATTATATCAGCATCCATAACAGGCACTGTTTCAGAGGCTCACTCCTTAATGATCTGCTTATGATGAGATGTTTCACACAAAGGGCATCTTTCATCTGTGTGCTGGCTGACAGTTCCCATGCTTCTGAGACCAAACAATTTAAACAGAAGTATCCTCTCAGTTTCTGCTAAAGTCCTCTAGACAATTTTACTAAATTCCCAAGCTGGCTTCTGCTCTGCCATCCTAGGCAGCCACTGAATGCCACCCACCTGTGTACCCAAGCTCTATAGCAGCACAGGGAAGCTGCTTCCTGAATGAACGGTAAGAAATACCAGATCTAATGGAGGAACTCACATCTCCAACAAGAGACCTGCACACCCAGACATCTAGGTAACAGATTCTGGATTCAGATTATGAGGGGGATGACATTAGTAGTTCTGCTGAGCACTTCTACCATACCATTTGCAATAAAGAATTATGTCAAACTAATATTTCATCTTGCAGTTCTGAAAACAATAAATGACAGCATAAGAGGCAGGAATTATAGTCTCTGGAAATGGCAGTTCCCCTGCTCCTTAAAGCTTAGATTTAGGTTCAACATGTGTCAAGGTATTTTACAAGAACCAATGATTCTTCCAGTTTTTCTAAGTGGAGGAACCTGACTCAGGTTAGATCAGTTTTATTTCTGACTGGATTTTTGGATGCTGGTTTTGTCCTGGGTTGGGAAATCTTAACTCTGGCATACCTAGGCGTGAGTTAGTTTGTGTGGATCTAGTTAGTTAGTAGTCTTAGTAAACTATTCTTTAATTACATGGAGCATTTGGAGAGAACACTTCCTGAGCTCATCGAGAATACCATTACACTTGGTAAATTATATTATACATTTATTTAAATGAGCTGTTACCCTAATAGGCCAGCATCTCTTCCTATTTTGAGTCATTAGCAAAATCACAATCAGTACCCTGGCAGTCTTAATTAATTAATTTATCTGAAGCCATTAAAAAAAAAAAAAACAAACCACCACACAATAGCACAGCGCACCATGCTTAACTATTCACAGCAGTCTATCACAGTTATAGTCAGGTATTTAAAAATAAGAACTATATAGCTTGTACCATTAGGGAATTAATTCTAATTTGTAAGTAATATGGGCTAGATTTAAAATGGTACTTCTGTTTTGCAGGTTTTCCATGGGAGAAATCGACGGCAGGAAGCTTGCTTAGTTATTCACGGGGGCTACGTGCGTAACCCTCCAGGAGGGTCCAGGCAAATGGCAGGCAGGCGATTCCCCCCACCTGTACCCTTTCAACAAAGCAAACGGGCCCCAAAGGCCAGCGTGCGGCTCACCGAGGAAAGAGGACTCGAAATGCTCCCGCTTGCAGAGAAACGCTCCCCAGGGAGCACCGGCATTTTCTGCTGAGAGAAAACAACACTCATACGCCGCGGTATCATCTAAAGAAAAAAAAAAAGTAATAATAATAATTAAAAAGGGGGTGTGTGTATAACAGTGCCACCTAGTGACTCGCATAACTGGGGCCACCTTCGTCCTATGGCATCGCCTGTAAAATACAGCGCCCATCTACCACACGTTTTTACTTTTTTTTTAAACACTGATTTTTGGTTCTTTGGTTTGTGGGTTTTTTTTTTTTTCCTCCCTCTCTCTCCAGGAGCGTGTTTCTTTCCGGGCCGACACCTCCTCACCTGATACCCACAAGTATCACCTCAAAAGGCGGCACCGACCGACTGCCTCCTCTTCTGCGGCCGCTCTCGCCTCGGCGGGCGGAGAGCGGCCGCGGGCCGGGCCTCACCCCGTCAGGTCGCGGCTCCTCCCCGCCTCTCTGACTCAGCGGCCCGGCCCCTCGCTTACACAAACTCGGCGGCTGGTACCGAGTTGGGGCCGCCGGCTTTGAGAGGGAGGAGGAGGAGGAGGAGGGTGGGGGGAAGATGCCCGCCCTGAGGGGATGGAGCCTCCGGGGCGCTCGGTGAGGGCGGGCTTGAGGGGGATCCCTCCCTCCTGAGGGATTAGCGCCGGTCCCGGCTGCCCCGTCGCTGACGGCGATTTACCTGGGCGGCAGCCTCTTTCCCTCCTTCCCCTCCCTCCCTCCCTCCTTTCCCTCCCTCCCAGAGCCGGTCGCTTCGGCAAAGAGGGAGCGGAGCCCGCCTCGCCCCTCCCCGGGGAAACTTTCCGCCACCGCCCGCGCCAGGTAGGGGCTGGGCCACCCCCCCTTCCCCGGGGCGGGAGCCGTGAGGGGGTGGCGGCGGTTGGGGACGGGCCTCGGACCTGGCGGCGGGGCCTCCGTGACGGGCTCAGTCGTTCCCGCCCAGGGTTGGGCGGCAGCCGGGACGCCGAGTTGAGGAGGCGTCTCGTCGGCGGTGCGGGGCGGGGCGGGGCGGCGGGCCGGTGTCCCCCGCAGCCGAGCAGCTGCTGTCTGCCTCGGGGCTGCCGCAGGGCTGAGGGGGGAGTATATAGGTCACTGGAAGTAATGCCTGCCTAATCCCCTTTATCTTTTTGGCTCGGCTTTTCCGCTGCTGGTTTGTAGGGCGAGCTGGGCAGCGTTGGCCGCGAACTTCTGGGAGAGGACCCAGGCTTCGCGCAGGGCTGCGAGCTGGGCAGCGGGCGAGTGCCAAGGTGAGAGCGTGGGATGTGCGCTTTTGTTTCAAAGAAGGCTTTTTCCTCACAAGTGCGACGCTTTACGTAGCGCCAGGTATTTCTACTTGCATCTGTTAGCTCTGTGACCCTGCGTGTGGGTTGTCAGTTTGGGTTCGGGCTTCGTTTTAACAGGCTGGTAACATGGATTATTTTTTTTCTTCAGGACGCTCATTGAGTCACTCACCAAATCACTGGAGGCTATCCTGGTATTTTCTTGGGATGCCAAAGGAAAGTCTCAGCAACTTCAGCGCCCTGGTAACTGGAGAAGGCAGTGTGTCCTGATAAAGGGATTGCTGTGTTGCTCTCTCTGATCTTTGAGGCAAAAAGGAACTATTAGTAAGGTCATGTGAACGTGTTCTGTCACCCGAGGTCGTTGGGAGTAACTCGGCATGATTTTGAGTTACTCCATGTGGACAAATCTGTAGGTGCAGGCAGATACACTCTGTTAGGAGGTTGTGCGTAGGGCCAGCCTGCCAGTATAGGACAGTTTGCCAGGTTGAGGCATACGGTTTCTTATAACTCAGAAATATTAAGGCACGCTTAGTAGTATTTGGAGATTTTTATTTCAGTCTGATTTCCTCCTCCTACCTGGGGTGTGTGATTGGTTTTCTGATTAGCATTAACACATCTCATATGATGATAAGAAGAAAAATGCCTAAAAATGAGTGTGTTATTTTATATGCTGCCATACTACTTCTAGTTGAACTGAAAAAGACTTCAGAAGCTGCCAGTGGCCTCTCCCTCTGCCTAGGTGTTTTCTGTTGATCAATGCGAAACTAATGCTGTGCAAGAGTTTATAGTTGCATTTTTCGTCTGTACAACAGTGGTTTTATTCCTCCTTGTAGCTGTAAGAAGGATTCAGGACCTCATCACATTAGTGGTGAAGCATGATGCTTCTATCTTGTTTTCATTTTCAGAGAGAAGAGGGAGTGATAATAAACCACCCATTCAAAGAGATCTCTCACACACCAATATTGTAATAGTGTTAGGTCATGCAGTACAGACCTATGTTTCTGGCCTGTGCTGTTTTTATATCATAATTTCTAGAGTAAACCTTTTAGAAAAAATGGCGATTGGAAGGGTTTATAATACCCAAAGGAGTGAAGTTGGATTAGGGTTTTCACGTTGTTTGTGTTGCCTTACTTCTGCTGGGCTGTGTATAAAGTGTCCACCTGATCTGAAACTAATCTAAGAATTAGGACCTAATGCTGTAATTCGTTTCTTCTTCTCTGGCTCTGCTTTAACGAACATGGAAGGTCAAAGGGAGAAGGAAAAGGCAGAAAAACTTACAGTCTACATTGTAAAGTATAAATAATTGCAAAGGTCAGGATAGTACCAGTGAGATATTGGTGTGAGGATGGCAGTTGTGAAGCTGATGGAACAACCAGATGCCTTTTTCTGTTATCCATCTCGATCAAGACAAATGTTTTCAATTGATTTCTGCTAACAGCTATTTTAATCTATTTATTGAGCCACGGTGATTGATGGATGATATGTGCTTTGAAAAATAAGTGAATTCAATTAAAATGATGAAAAATGTGTTGCTAAAGCCCATGGAAGAAATCTAACTTCATTTACATCCTCTTTTTTTCTCCTCTCCCCTCTTTGGTTTTTTTTTTTTTTCCTTTTCTGTATCCACATTGTGTCTAAACTATATGGTGGTAATGGTAAAAATTGGATTATCCTCTGTGAGGGGTGTTTTGGGTTTGGTTTTTTTTTTCCTCCAAAATGGGATACAAAACTTCACAGAATCTGAAAGTAAGAGAAGCGAAATTGGAGAAACTGCCTCTGACGTGGTTTTATTTGATCCTAGCATGAAACTGAGTTTTAGAAATCTATAGATATATTTGCTTTTCAAAAGATTATACTAATGCATTGATGTTTGTTAAGCTTAAGTCTTCAGATTTACAGGCTCTCAGTACTATCTGAAGCATCAATTTCTCTGTTAAACTGTTCATTGAAGGGTTACCAAGATTACTTTGATGTACACAAAGTTTTAAGGCTCTCTTAAAAAGAACTTATTCACAAATACTGCTGTTCCACCCTTGCATATCTTTATTTATTAGTATAGAGGTGCTGCTTTTTGGTGCTTGCAGAGGGTTTCGTTGCAAAGGCTTTTCAAATTTTAATTAGGCTCATGGAAATCTTGTTTAGTTCTTTAATGTTTGAGTTGTGTACTTGAGTTTTAAAAAATGCAGGTCTGCACATCCTGGTATGTTATTTTGACTAGTAGTTTCTCCCAAACATTCGAGAGATGTTTTCTCTCTTTCTTTGTGCTCTATGGCATGCCCAGAGTAGTTGTGTGGTATGTTTGTGGTGTTATGTGCTGCTCAG
Source organism: Harpia harpyja (assembly GCF_026419915.1). Classification (NCBI taxonomy): domain Eukaryota; kingdom Metazoa; phylum Chordata; class Aves; order Accipitriformes; family Accipitridae; genus Harpia; species Harpia harpyja. The sequence continues at coordinate 39,959,272 of NC_068941.1, forward strand.
AACAGGGCTTTTGTGACTTCTTTTTCCAGTCATCCTTTTTTTGTAACAATTTTATACCTATATTTTGGTTTACAGACACTTAAACTCTAAGACTCTTCTACTCAAATGTGCTTATTTGGCATTATTAGCTTACTTGTGGTCTCTTCTCAGCCTAATCAGATAGTTATTTAGTGTAAGACTGGGCTACAACCCAGGAAAAATTGTATACTCTATCCCCATTGGAGGAAGCTCCCAGGAAAGAGGACATTAAGGAAGGCTGTTGGCAAAATAGTGCTTTTTGTGTCCCGCTTTTGGGTGTGTTTCAGGTAATGTATTACACAACAGTGGACGCCTATACTTTAGGTATGTTATGAATGCACTTCTAATGCTCTGATAGTGTTGAGTCAAGACAAGAAACCTCGGGGTGCTTCCAGAAGAGGCTACAAAAGCCTGCACTGGTCAAAAGCTGGGGCACTACTGATCTGGAAATTCTGATTTTTTTTTTTTTTTTTTTTAGTCCTTTTTGCAGTACACCATAGTGGCCAAATAAAGGCTTGTAAGTAGCTGCTGGTATGGCTGTTCTGTAAGAATTGCTGTACTTTTTAAAACTTGTGTGAACAGCCTCCAGGAAATGGTGCCTTTTCCTGATTGGATTAATCCATTTGGAAAGTAGAGCTAGGACTTCACTGTGTCATGGGGAGCAGGTCAGTTAGACCTGGATTAAGTCTGAAGACTGACTGGGCTGATTTGAAAGAACAGTTTTGAATGCATTTGTGAGCATGTACAGCAATAAGTGGTTCTGGCATAATTACTCCTGTGTAATAGATATAGACACACAAGTACATTTTAAAGTGTCAGCTTAAGTTTGGAGGTGTTCTGATGATAGCAAAGCATTCACAGCTAAAGTTAGTGTAGCAAAGACAGAGGAGCTTTTGGGAACATATCTTGCCTTACTTTCTTAGGCATTGATCATAAGACTTCCTATTATTATATGTAGGTGTCTTTTAGTAAATGACTCATTCATGGTATGATAAGAATGCTTTCCATTTTAAACCATGTGGCCAAAAAATTCTTGTCAAGGGTGGTCCTGAAGGGCATGTCCAGGTGAGGCAATTCCATGTGGAATGGAAGCAGAGCAGATAAGGTAAGAGCTGGTGATAGCGGTGGTAGAGGCTCAAGGCACGTGAAGACACGATCTAAGAACGTGTTACCTCTGATATCTAGTGGGATTACCTTTAATTAACAGGGGGAAGTTTGGAAACATGACACAAATATAGCTCTTTGCACACAGGAGGCCTGAAACCTTAGTTCCACATATATGTGACAGGTTTATTTTCCTCCAAAATCAACTGCCACCTGAAAAGGAGGAATGAGATCCTGAGTTAGTTTGTGTAAGATGTACTTGGGGCTTTGACTCGCATTAATTCCGAACTAAATGCAGCGTGTTTTCATAGCAGTTGCAGAATTTGTCCTGAAATTTATTCTGTTTCAAACTGTGGTGGCTCCCCATGGGTGGTAAATTATTGGGAAATCAATTGCTACTTTTTTTTTTTTTTTAAAGAAACAGAAAAAAAGAAAAAAAAAAAGTCATCAAATTGTGAGGTAATACTGAATTGCCTACCTGCAGTGATGATAGACCATGGCAATTAATTCTGGTCTAATCCTAATTAGCATTGTAGAGGACATATCATCTGCTTCTGTGTGGGGAAATACATAGCTAGATTAGTGCTAGAAGTATTAGGCAAATTCTTATTACACAATTTTTTGCCGTTTAACTGTAGAAGCATAATCAAATATCATCTTGTCCCCTTGTAGATCTACTGTAGCCTCCAAACAGTATGACAGACAGTTTTGTTTATTTAAAGAATTGCATGCCTTAGAAGAGCTTGTCTGGTTGGGTTTAAAAAAACCAAAACCAAACAAAAAAGGCAAAAAGGTTTTGTGATAATAAAAACACGTACTAGGTTCTGTGCGTAAATAACTGTTGCTGAAAGACACTTGTGCCCTTTATCCTTCTAATTCTAGTTCATTTTCTAAAGTTGCCTGTATTGTATATTGGTGGAGGGTATGATTCATTTCTGTGAAAATTTTTATATAAGTAGTTCTAAGGTAGTGAGTATTCTAGTAGTAGTTTAGTTTGCCTGGGGAACTGATAGAATGATGCCAGCAAAAGAGCGCACAGATAGAAGGATTTCCTTAATGCACATTAAAGAAATAAAGCCTTTAAGCTATTGACAAGACCCATATGCCAGTAAACTTTTGAATTGTAACTTAAATTTAACTGTTGGCTGTTTTTATTGCACTGTGCTGATGGTTGAAGAGTTGAACTGCTGAAGAATCAATCCCACTTGCATTACAAAATCTTTTGTAAAACCTCAGGTACCCTGAGCAGGAGGGAAGAGAATTTTGTATTTTTGAGTTAGTTTCATTAACAACTAACAGTTAATATATTTGTAATAACTAAACATTTTTCAGATATTTCATTTTTGACACACAAGTCAAAGAGCAACAAATGAAAAATTGCTGTTGTACAGCCAGGTCCAAAAAGTAGTGTGGGTTTTTACTGAGTTGTGCTAACTCATTTGCAGGTTCCTGCCCTAATGCAACAAACCTGAGAGGGAGAGATAATTTGGCTTGCTGCTTCACCACTGTACTGGCATTACATTAAAAGTAGTGTTTCTGTAAGCATATATACCTTGAACATAGAAGGAAAGAAGGGAGCCTGAGTAGGGAGGTGCTACTTCTGTAATCACAAGTTGAAGTTGAAACATCTGTAGCTTGTTACATTGTTATACTGGACCCATGTGCTTTATTAAACATAGCTGTCCTGTTTCCTCCTTGCACATTTGTGACACTTTTACACTTTTCTGGTGCCTTAAATATGTTTTAGTACAGTGTCATAAGTTCAGTATTCCTGTAAGGAAACCTATGGAGAACAAAATCTTATCTCCCCTTTTGAGGAACTCCCTTGATTTTCAGTGCTGGACTTTGCTGGAAATGCATGCTCCCAACCACAGCAAGATGTGGATTCATTTTGGAGGTGAGGGCTCTGTTCCTCTCTGTGTGTGACTGAGAATTATGCTGGGTTCTCTCTCCTGTGTGCCTGATCGAGGTACAGCGATGACAGGTGCTAAGCAGCCAAAGATTTTTCTGCAAACCATTAGCATCTTCAAAAAAGGGTGTGTTGCTCCTTGCTTTGCTCTGATGTTGTTATTGAACCACACAAATGTCCTTGGAATGCCTGGCGTGGACTGGGAATATCAGTCATATTGGGACTCATGATTCTGAGTTTCAAAGAAGTAGTGGATTCAACTAGTCTGCTACTTTGAGGCGGTCTTGCCTTTTTTCTTTTTCTTTTTTTCTTTTTTTTTTTTTTTTTTTTAATTGGCCATTTTGCCATTCAGTACAGGGAAGCATAGAACACATAGTCAGCAATAGGTGTAACAGGATTGCTTCCTTTCTGAATTGCTGACTTGTGTTAAGATTAATTATGCTTGCCTGCTCGGACTGGTTGCAGGTAAACAATTAGAAAGTTCTTTATCAGCTCCTTGAAACACTGTCATAGGATGAGGAGCATGTGAAGTAAAATTACATTTTCTTAGAAGTGGAGGGGGAAAAAAAAGAGTAATGGAGGAAAATAAACATGGAGGGCAGAAACTGATTTGCCCCCACAGTGATTTCTTAATGTTTTGGTCCCAGCAATGCGAACAACATTGGGAGATGTTAGTGCGAACTGGCTGCCAGATAACACAGAGGTTTTATGGATGTCAGTGGTTACATCTGCCTTCAGCAGTATTTCGCTGGCATGATTTTTACAGTGGTGATGTTTGCCAGCAACAGCCCAGTGCTTAGGGTTCCTGACTTGCTAGTGTTGATACAGCAGAACACACAGTAGTATTGAGATGGTTTTGCATAATTTCCTTAGGCTAGATAGAGCTAGGTTTGTTTTGCTTGGATGCCAGTGGAGTACTTGGAAAACTTTTTTCTTTTCACAAGAACTTTTATTGTTGAAAAAAAAAAATAATTATTCAGAGGGAAACAAGTAAGGCAGTTTGGCAAATACTGCATTTATGATGAATGCTATTTGCAAGTTATAGCTTTTGTTAGTAGTGTTGGTTTTAGCAACTTGTTAGTAAAATGGGTAAATCAGAAATGGTAAATCGCATCCACTACCCAACATTAAGGACATAGGGACAAAGGTCAAAGGAAGTGATAATGCTCTTCATTAGATTGACTTCTGTAGCTGAGGGAGTAGGCAAAGTTCTGGGCACACAGACCTTGGTTCTGCTGACATTCAAGGCAGCTAAGTTAAAATGACTGAATTATTTGACTTTTGGTGTATATAGAAGCTATTTGAACACTTTTCCAGGTATTAATGTTTCCTTTAGTCTTTGCCTATAAGAAAAAAAAAATGTTAGCAGAATTTGTGGCTTGTATTTGCATGAACTTTTCCCATTAGTCTTCAGTGAAATTCAACAGTATTTGAATAACTTTGTGTGCAGATACATTTTAAAAAGTTCAATGAATTAAAGATGAATGAAGTGTTATCTGATTCTTCCTCTTGACAATTTAAAATTCTAAAGTGATAGTAATGCCTCCCATTTCATGGATGTTGTATTAGTTTAGGAAGTGATAAACTATGCATAGCTTAAACTCAGTACGTGCTGTGCGTTACACGTACCTGCTATGGTAATGATGTGCAATGATTCAATAGGTGGAAAGTTACTGTTTGATTTTAAAGTAGCAGCAAGTGTGGGGGATAGAATTTTGTTGTATTGGCAGCAAGGCATATTCCATTACTAGTGGTAACATTCATACAGAGTTTTGGCAAACATTTAAAGTAACAACAGTTTCGGTTTAAAAGAGGCATCAACTCAACAGCAACATTTCAGGAGCACTCAGCATTGGGGTCAGTGACAGGAGACAATGTGATCTAAGCAGTTATCATTCCAAGGTCCACTCAAATATTCTGAGATAAAAATATTATTTATTCAAGTACAGGAATATTAGGGTCTGTGGCACAAGGGAGTTAAAAAGCATTTGATAGCAGAATAAATAAACTTTTCCATTCTAAACAATTCTACTAAAAGTCTGCATGAATAAAAAGGTAAAGAATATTGGTGCTCTCTTGGTAGAGGTGACTGAAGGCTGGCAAATTGGGGACATTCTCTGGATGAGGGTGTTTGTGGACCCCTAGGAGAAATCATCCAGATCACAGGATTTCAATTACCTAGGAGTGTTGGTTAGAGAGTATGGTGGGATGCAGGTTCCTAGTAAGTTCTTGGAGGACCTTGGTAAAGCTTTCCAGGTACTAAATATGAAGAAAGTAATCAGTGGATAGGCTCTTCCAAGCTTTGTTATAACCAGAAGATAAGTAACTTGTGTGAGAGCAAATGAGAGTCTGGGAAGCAGGATTTGTGCTAAAATAAAACAATGGATTTTTAGAAAGGCAGACTTCAGGTAAGTCTAGTTAACATGAATCTTATCCACTAGTTCTGTGTGTTAAGAGAAAAGAAAAAAGAAGGGGGGGGGAAGAGAGAGATTGTTCCTTCAGGAAATCATGTTAATGGAAGAAATTGGAACTATTCTTCCACAGACGAAAATATGAAAAGTAGTGAGAGGCTGACCTGGCTACTAGTGAGCTCTTTAACATCAAACACAAGGAGAGAAAGGGAATCCAGGCTGGATTGCCAAGGACAAGTGTAAAAATAAAGCGCAAGCACATATAATTGAAATGCAACATTCAGAATGACCAACTCAAAAAGAGTAACAAGAAATCATTATAGAAATATAATGTTAGTAAAAAGGAAAAGAGGGAAGGTTTGCTGCTGTTTGAAGACTGGAGCTGTGGAGAGATAATGCAAAGCAGACTGAGGTCTTTTTTTTTCTTCATATTTTGTAAGAGAGACTGGGATTCAGAGGTGAACTTGGTGTTCAAGGCAAGTGCTAAAACCCTAAGCTGGTGTGAGGAAGGAATGAGTTGCAGAGCATTTGGATAAGTTTAAGTTCAAAGTGTTTAAAAAACACTATTGAAAGGGTAAGAGCTGGCTGATGTAATCCCTGAGCTGCTGCAGTTACTTAACTCATGGAGGATGTGTGTAATACTGTGACACTGAGAAGAGTGATTATAGTGTCTTGTCTTTACGGGGCAGGGGGGGAAGTGGAAGTGGAAATAAGCAGTTGTAGACCCAGTTGTTTAACTTCGATTATTTGTTCCAGTATTTTTCCTGGGAATTAAACCCTCCTAAAGAAGTGAACAGTAACCCATATGATTTTATTTTTAAGATTAAACCATGTTAGACTAATGCAATTTCTTTCTCCGGAATGCTAACAGGAGAGGAACAGTTGATCTCTGATAGCTTGACTCTTTCTGATAGAAAATGTCAAAACTTCAATCTTGTTAAAGAATGTCTGGAGGAATTGACTGTGGGTAAGTGCTAAACTGCTTGAAAAACATTGTTTTCTCTAGGAATGGACTCATGAGTGTTTTGGTTTTGGCGTGGGGTTTTTTGGTTGGTTAGTTGGTTTTTTTTATATATATATTTGAAGGATTTAGGTATTATAGTGGATGACAAGAATAATAAGAGTCACCATTGTTATGTAATTGTAAAATTAGAGAATATTTTACCAAGATATTGTCACAGAATGACTGAATTCTGCCCTTAGAAAAGGATTTTTTTAATAGGGGTAGAGGGGTGGTTCTCAGGTTGGGGCTGAGGTTTGCATAGCAAAAGCATGAGCCCCACAGCCCATTTCCTTACTTAAAACACAGCAAGGCTTCTTTAAAGTAATTACTGCCTCCTGCTTGATGAGAGCAATCAGAGAAGGCCAGAGGGACCAAATGCTTCTCCCCAACGCTTGCTTCAGTAAACCTTTAAGACCCTTCTCGTTCTTACCGTGGGGTCCTGTGACTGCATCACGTATGTCAGAATAGAAGTATATTCTGCAAATTAAGTAATCTTTCTAACCAATGTTGAGATAGTGTCCACTTTTGAAGATGGAATTTATTAAAAAAAAAAAAAGAAAAAAGAAAAAAGAAGGTAATACAAACACATTGGAGGGAGTCTGGAGAGGAGCAGTGAGAATACCTGGGTATCTGGAGGAATGAGTCAATGAACCAGGAGCTGTTATTTTAGCTTCAAAGAGAAAGAGATAGTGGAGAAATGAGAGAGTAAGGGTTAGTCTATGTGAAATATACATGTTTCTCACAATGATCTGTTTTCTCTCCTTGGTAAGATACTGTTGCACTGGAATATATTATCAGGAAAAGTTGTGAATAATTTTAAGAATTGGTGATGCAAGCATCTGTGAGTTGTGACAGAAACATGATGGGTATTACCATGGCAAAGAGGGAAGGACTAGATGACTTTGAGGTGATTCCCCCCGCAGGAGTAGATGAGCGAGACACAGAACTTCACATATCTTTGGCTGTTGAAAAGTAGCTAGAACTCTCTATTAGAAGACAACAACATGAAAAAAGCGCTGCGGGCGTGCCTATACCCACACTGGCTCTGCAGAAGCAAATCCTGGAACGGGGAGTGCTACAAAATGTGGTGTGAAGATGCCTAGATTAGCTTCAAAAGCAGTTTTCTCATATTTGTATGGCATTGCATCCAAGCCACTGTGGTTTTACTGCTTCCAGACTTGTGCTTATGTCTGCTTTCTGCCATGCAGATTTAATCAGCTTGTGCTAGTGACAATTTGGCAAACTCTTTCGTGTAATCCACTGTATGTTGTAAACAACCCTCTATTGTGCTGCCCTTGTACCCTGTGTTTATTTGGATGCACTAACTCTTTTCCTTTAATTAATTGTCCAGTAACAGCACAAAGCAGAGATGGCTCTTCACTGTGTGAGATTTCTTGTCTGAATGCTAGGGATAACAACAGTGACACTAAACAAAGGTTTTAATTTCTCTTGGATGCTATTGGGCAAAGCTGTGAATAGCAGAAGAAAAGCAAAGATTTGAGGAAGTCCTGCAGTGTCGACTGATCTTTAAATCAAAAGCAAATAGGCACAATTTTATGTAAAATTAACAGTTTAGGAGACTCTTTTTTTTTTTTTTTCCCCCACTCACAGAGGGAAGTTTCCCAGGATGTATCACTTCTATGATGTGTTCTTTCTCTAAATTACTATCATGCATGTATGAAACAGAGCTAATTTTTAACATACTTCCCTTTTAAAGTCCATCTGTTCTTTTTGTGAGATTTTGAATGGCATGTATTGCTACTGGGAGTGTTTGTATTGATTCATAAATCTGTGGACTATGGTTTCTGGGGTTATTTTCTTGGGCTTTCACGTGAAGGGGAAAGATAAGGAAAGCAATTTAAATTTCCCAAACCACAAGGCTATGCATCTTTCATAATATGTAGCCTGGGTAGTGGTGTAGGTTATGATATGTGGGATGCAATACAGTCTCTAAGGACAACTTTCATGTCCAATAAAATACAGTATAATCCTGAGCTCAAAATTAATTGTGTAAAAGAGGATGATGGCTAGTTCTTGGCTACTCGCTTAGAAATCCTTGAAAAGGCTTTTGTCATTCTGAGGATGTCCTGTAACCTGCCTGTTAAAAGAAGGTTTGACAGACTGCTCTGCTGTGGGTTGAAGAAACATTGAAAACTGCCTTCTATTATGATGTTGATGATATCAAGATATAAAATAGAGCATCTTAATTCATGAAGGTTACTAGTATGAACTGACTGTTTTTTATGTTCTAAAGCTTTTCAATATACTTATCACACCCATTTTAGAGCAGAATTTCAGCCTATCCAAGCAATGTAAGCTGATATATATTTTTTCCTGATATCTATATGATTTTAAATTATATATATTTTTTTATATCCGGTTCCAATTTTTTGAGCAGCTCCTCTACCATTTCATATTTTCCTCATTTGTCTCAGTTTTCAGAAATGAGAAGGCAGCAACTTTTTGTGTTCTCTCTCTCCCCCTCTGCCCTTCCCCGCCTGCCTTTAGGATACAGAATGCATGCATGTGTTATTTTTTTACCTGGTGTGTGGTGTTGCTTGCTTGCTTTTACAAAGCTGGGTATTTGATGCAAAAGCAAAATACTTGCTCTTCCCAAAATACATTAAATAAGGCAAGACTCTGCTTGACAGTAATGGTTTATCAGTGCCTAGAAAGAGATCCAAGTGTCAATGGATCCGTCAGTGCCTCGGATGTATTGTTTTCTACCTGGAAGTACTGAATTTTGTCTGGAGGTGAATGAGAGCTGGTAACAAGTACACAGTAGCAATACTGTGTGATTAATATGACTCTCCTGGGCCACAAATACAGGAAGCTCTCTGTTTAATTATAACTGTGCTTTTTAAAATTTAATTACAGCTTTTTTAATGAAGAAAAAAAAAAAGCTGACTGGAAATTGGAATTTCTTTAGATTATTCAAATTCTTGTGATTTTGTATACTAGACTGAGTTGTCTTTTGCCCTCTAACCTAAGGTGTGTGTCTGTGGTTTTTTGGTTTGTTTTGTTTGTTTTTAAATGAGTTGGGAAGCTAAAGGCACTTAGGTTCTGGAAAGTTACCATAGCTTGATGTTAAGGTTTCAGATCCAGATTTTTTTACATATGTGTGGTCAGAGAATCTTTCCATGTTCTGAATGCCTTCTCTTTAAAACCTGCACGTAAACTGCATATCATAGAGAAATCATGCTTTTGTAGACTACAAAAGAACAGACCTTTGTGTTTTTCTTTACTGCCTCAGCAGTAGTAGTAAAGATTCCTTGAGTCAGTCTTGCAGTACTTTGAAGCTGAAACACTGAATATGTTAGGATAATATGGCACTACTCTTAAATGTGTAATATTTTATTAAGCATATAATGGAAAACATGCACTAGCCAGATCAGAAATGGGATTGTTCATCATACAACTCTGTTCTTCATTGGCTATGGTTTCAGGTTTTGTGCCAATTTTTGGTTTCAGGCTTGAGATTCTAGGTAAGAAATGTTCTTCAGGTTGAAGCACGCTGGAATCTTTAAAACAAATCTGTTAAGAGGCTCATTCCCTCCCCCTCCCCCCAATTCTGATCACTTGAGGCACCTCCATGGGTGCTTCTTGCATACTCGTTTCCCACATCTGCTGGAAACAACCTTTTTAACTTTTGCATGATTTCCTTTCAGCATGCTGAAAACTATTTCAGAATTTTACCTCCTTGCTTATAAGACAGAAAAACTGACAGCCTCCCTATTTTGAATTAATTTATGTAGTTTGGAGGAATTTGTTAGACAGGTTAGCAGGATGTCTGTAAAATCAATTCTGGATGCTAAGCACTGTGTAAATGAATAGACACCCTTTTCATACTTGCATTTTTTTGTATGTGTGTGGCCTTGTTACATGTCAAATATAAATTTAATATAAATGACTCCAGTGTTGACAGAAAGGTGTGGATTTCTCCTTCTCCTTTGCCTTTGCATGTGTTTAGCTTGTTTAACAAGATGTTGTTATGATGCATTTCCTGCCTGAAAATTGAGTTTTGTAATCAGCTTTTTGGCAGCGTAGCCAGCTTTAGCATTCAGTGTCACACCACTTTTTTCTGCTTTTGCGTTTTATTATTTATTTTTTCCCCCAGTGGTTACTTTTTAGCCAGAACAGTTTCTTAATTGCCCCAAACATATTCAGTGTGTGATGCACAAGTGTTTTTGAGGTTCAGCATGGATGCAAATGTGTTTGGGTTGCAATAATCCATTTGCTGAACCATGAGCTCTCTATTTGGAATGCTGGGTGTCACGATTGGTTTTTGCAGTATGGACACCTGTCCTCTGAAAAGTGGGCTTGAGACTTCAGTCTTACTTAAAATGTCAAATAGAGGCTCTAGTAGCACTGAGCTGCATTTAGATAATGTGGGCACTAGAGCATCCTGTCAATGTTTGGCATTTCTGTTCTCTTCTTGTTCACACCTATATGCTATGCTCCACAGAGGATGACAGTTGCATAGTATTCCTGTGGCAACCACAGTAATTGCTTACATGTGAAATGAATATGTGGCAATTATCAAATGCACTTTAGCTGTCTCTTAGTGGCCTGTAACTTTTGGACAACAATTGTATGTGACCTACATACCCTGTAAGTTGGTGATAGATTACCAGCGGCACACTGATGAGAACACAACAGACTGTACACCAGGATTTTCTTGAGTTGGCAAGACTCCTCTTTTTTTGTTTCAGAATGTCTCCATGTCATTTGGAATATGAGATATGAAATAGTTGAAAAGCCCATCATGTGAAGAATTTACATTTTCTTTTTTTTCTCTGACTCTAGCAGGTATACTTGTAGGATACAGAAAGAGTTGAAGGAAGAAAGACTCGTCTTCTCTATGTGCTTAAAAATTGAGCACAGAAACTTTAGAAATACTTTTACAAAAAAAAAAAAAAAGAATAAGGGGTAGAGGCTCCTAGACTTTGGTTTGTCATTGGATTATCTTATTTCATTTTACTCTGCAGTGAAACTAGTCAGCTGACAGATGAAAATTCAGATAAACCTCTTCCCTGACCTGATCTACAAGCATGAATATCATTTGGTTTTTGATGCATCATCATACATGTGCCTTTTTTATTAGATAAGCTGTTTTACAAGGTGAAAAGGGCTGGACACTTACGAGTTGCCTTCCCAAGAGAAGCTTACTCTCGGGTTGCAAAAGGTACTGATGAAAGAGCATGAATGGGGGTGTGGTCTTCATAGCTTGAATGTTTCACAGAAGAGTTGGCGTCATTTGGGGAGGAGGTGTGGATGTTAATTGCAAGCTTGACATAAGGAAGTTGTGTGCATAAGAGAAGCCCAAGCTAGCTAGTAGGAGGGAGCCTGATGCATGGGTGTGAAATGAGACTGGGATTAGTACAGACAAGCTTGAAAATCTGACAGTTTGTTTGGTTTCTAGAGTTGAGTTGGTTACATCAGGTAGGCCATTCATACCAGTCAAATAGCACTAGAAAGGGGAACAAATATGAAAGGATACTTTACAATAATCACTAGTTCCTGTTTTTCTTTGAAGCTGATTAGAAAACATCTGAATAGCTGGTAGGTATTAACTAAATATTAACTCTCTGGTAAACTCTTGTGCCTTGTTTGTTATTTTTAAAAGTCCAAACACTTGCCTTATGAAAATGAACACCATCTTTCAGCAGCCTTTCATATAGCATGTGTCTGGTCTTATCCTCCCCTGTAATGCTACGTATTAATTCTTCCACCTCTTTCTTGATGCAGTTTTTTGCATTTCTTGATGCTGACCCGTGAATGGGAGACTCTTCTTTAAGCTGGAAGTGAGGCTATTCTTCTCATACTAACCTGTCCTGCTCTGTAATGGTTAGGGAGGCATCTGGTTTCTTTGTAATATATTGTACAAGTTCCCAAAGTATCATATCAAAGTATCTTTAGGAAACTGAGGGGCTGTAGATACACTGATGCTTGACAAGTTAAATACTTAATATGTTATTGTTTCCACCGTCTGAAGGAATTAATTGGCAGCTCTGACAGTGTTGTAAATCTGTTTTATTACATGCAAATCATTAAAATGTTTCTGAATGTCAAGCCTTGTCTAGAAGCTTAGCTAGCAGGGTGTTTGTCCAGAAGAGCTATGTGTTCTCAAGACAGATGGCACTATATCCAAAATTGAATGAGTATCAGCTTTTACCTGTGCTGAGCTACAGCTAATCCGTGGTTCTGTGGCTGTATGGAAGCAGCTTTGATTGCCAAAGTGACTATTTCTCAATCAGTTGCTGTAGGTAAGAGTTTGTCAGATGGTTTGTAGTGTTAGAATTTAATATCTTACACAATAAAGGCAAGTCTATTTCTTTCTCCTGATAGAAAACAAAAGAACAACTGTTAGTTTAAACTATAGTCCAGTCTTATTCTGTAACTTTGTTTATAGCAGTGTACAGCTTTCACTTACTTGTTTCTTCTGTCCCTGACTTAAAATCTAGTTATGCTAATGGAAAGGTAATACAGTCACTGATGGTGGGAAGTGACATAAACTAACAGAGTGTTGTGAAGTCTTTCTCTAGTTCCCAATAGTTCCTATTCCATGTTAGTTCAAGTCATCAATTATACTAGTATGTTTGAGTTCCTCTTGGTTTAGCTAACAATAGTAATGCAAAAAAATAATAATTTCTTAATGTAAGAGCTTAAGTATCTAGTTTAAGTTTATTAAGTTTATCTGTGTTTAAGGCTTTAATCACAGTTGGGACTAGAGTTGATAGTGTTTTTTTAACAGAAAATATTAATGCATTTGAAATAAGTATGTTCCCATATATTTTTGTTTTCAATTAAACTTTACTAAGGAAAGCATTCCTAGATTGAGGTTGGAATTTCAGAATGAAAAAAGACACAAAATGGATAAAAGTCCTTTTGTTAAGTTATTTAGTTTGTATGCTGGGTCTTAGGATCATGCTTCCTTTCAGCTGTATTCTTCCTGTGTGTGTGGTTTTGTTGTTGTTTTTTTTTCTGGTGAAAGGTAGAAAAAAATGTGAAGACTCAGACTTGTTGGGGAGGGAAGTATCTTTTTCATTCAGCAGTGAGTTTGATCTTAGGAGCAATCCAGTAAAAACTTGGTTACTATCAGTTACCTGAAATTAAAATTATAGAGGAAGATCCTGTTCTGCTGATGTAGGTAATTTTTAAACTGCCTTGAGCTTTACAAAATGTTAATATTAATAGAAAAGAGCTATTACATGATTTAGATTTTACTCTTTCATAGGATTCCTTGGGCCAGTTGCAGGTTACTTGGCATGGCCATCTTTAGGAGCCAGTGATGTTCTATAAATAATTTAAATAGTTCTTATTTCCAGTCTTATCACTATATATTAGTGTACAAATTTGCTCTCACTATGATGCTGAGGCCACCTCTATAAAGCACACATATGCCTGGCAGTTTGGAGAATTATAAAAGTGTATACATTGCTTTAGTAATGCATAAGACACTTGCTCTTTCTCAGCTCAAGACAAAGAAGGAAAAAACTTGCATATATATCACATAATGTGGGCTATTCATTGCAGAGTTTCAGGGTATGTCATAAAGAATGTTTTGTCCAACCATCTTGACTTATTTGTCATTGCTTCTGTCTTGAGTCTAATTAGATAAGTGCATATTTTGCCCTGAAGAATTAAGCACAGTGCAGGGAAGTTAGCAGTGTGTAATGGTAGATAGGAGAGGCCACTGGCATGATGACATAGAAAAGTAAGACTAGTTTTCTGATAATAGTGACAGCTGTTTTTCTCAACTTTGGTCTCACTGAAATAAAAATAGTAAGTAGGTATCTTTCCAGAATTGGCTTCACCTTAGTACTAAGTTAGTGTAAATTGTTCTCGGTAGCAGCCCTATGAAACCTAAGGGAATTTGTGACCATTCTGAATAAAGGAGATTTGGTAAGTTCAATGTTAGAAATTAAGAGATTTTATGATAGTCTTAAAAAAAAAAAAAGTTACTATGTTTTTCATAACAAAAGTGAGTATTATTGACATAATGTTTTTATGTTTATTTTGGAGGAAAAACCACCATTGTGATGGCAGCAAACTTGTAAGGAAAAAGTCATGCTAATACAAAATAAAACTGCAGAACAAAATCTCTAAGGTTCAAATTCTTAGTTGACAGAATATTTTCCTGTGTATCATTGTTCTTCAAATCCCAATTTTTTTTTTAAAACAAAGATGGTTTTCAGGTAAAGCTAACTTCATTTTTTCCAAGTGTGGATTCATTAAAATATTTTAAAGTGTGCATTATTATTTCAAAATATAAACTTGGAATAAATGAAAGAGAGGAGTAAGATATACTGTTAATATATAGGCTTGCAAGAATGGACTGAATTGGAAGGCTAAATAGAAACTTGTTCATTAGATTCTGGGCTTGTTTCTGCAGTCCTAGAATCTGTTGGGCTGAACAGAGAAACACTAGAGAAACCTTTCTGTAGCTGTTGTCAGACGAGCTTCTTGTTAATCAGACAAGCAATGGAGATAATGACATTCGATGCATTTGTGGTATATGGAGCAGTGGGGATTACTGAGGCTTTTCAAGTTCAACTGTCCTTGCAACAGGAGTTGATGGGTTTATGGCCCTTGAAAGCAGGGGTCAGGAGCCTGGTGGAAGTTGTGCTGCCCCAGCACAGAAGCTGGGGGTCCCAGTGGCCGTGTCACAGAAATGCTATTTTGATGTAAAACCAGAGAGGGCCTCATGTGATTCAGCATGTTTTCCTGTTGGTTGGATTTGGATTCCATCCTACTGGCTCCACTGACACCTGCGACTGAAATGACAACTTAAGAGCATCTGTACTGGCCGGGGTCAAAGATCAGCTCAGCACAGTGGTGTTTTCCAGTGGCAGCTGCATAGGGTGGAATACGTGCGTAGTCCAAGCGTATGGCATTATCTCTGGCCATGTGCAGTCCATGGGCTTATTTAATAGTCTTTCTGTTCTATAAGTTCAGTGGGTTTTTTTCTTTCATGAATTTGACTCATTGCTTTTAAAAATCATATATACTTTTGGTACCTGTTGTGGCCTGTAACAATGAGTTCTAGAACTTGTCACCAATTAACACTTATGCAGGAACAGAGAGAGGAAAAGGAGATATCCAGAGGGAGGAGAATACAGGATCAAAGTTGTGGGTATTTAAATCATGTATCATATACTCCCTTTAATTGTTTTAAAGGACTCTGTGTCTCTGCTTTAGTGTATGTTTCAGGACTATGAATGTACATTGTCATTTATCTCCCTGGATTCTGGAGAAATTTTTTAAACTCTGGTTTGCTAGAAATAGAATTGGATTAACGAAAAAGTAATCTGTCACCTACTTCAAGTGTACTGTTGGGCTTTTTAAAGCAGTGTTTGTGGCCTTAGTTTCCTATTAAGTTGAATGTTGTAAAATTTACCTTGAATATTATTTTTGTTGTAAGTATTTTAAAACAAAGATTTGGACACTAAGTATGACATGATTGAGAAGGAATTTTGGAGAAACTTTTTTACTACCCAGATTAATGAGATTTGCTGGCAGTGCTTGAGGTTCAAAGTGAAGAAATTGACTGGGCAGTAAATTAATTGATTCCATTGCCACATGCGTGCTCAAGTTTACAAAATGCAAGCTAAGCAGAATACTTGTTTCATCCTACTTTTGTGGCTCTATTAACTAAAATGAACTGTGGCTTATCTTAATCAAGAGAAGGTGGAAGTGATTAGATAAATATGATACATTCCTGAAGGGCACTGATTGCTGGAACTAGCATGTAGTTTGCAAAATGATTTATTGTAATATTCTTTTTATGTCCATTCAATTTGAAAGCTTCCTCTTCCTACCAGTAAAGTGCAACAGTGTACCTTATACACAGGCTGTTTTGTTGTAGGTCATTTCCTTGTATTACAAAGGTGTGCAGCTGACTACTTCAGTCCCAGGTTTTGAAGCTTTTTTTTGAAGTTTGCATGGAAACTGTTTTATGAGACAATGGGTTTTTTCGCCTCTCTTCTAGTAAGAATGTTATATGCAAGAGGAAGGGAAAGTCTTTCTGGCACACAGGCAGTGTGTGACAATATGTGAATGTCTTTTTTGGTTGAATCTTTTGCTAATGGGGAAATCTTTGATGACTACCCTACCACAGGAGGCGGCTAACCTGAAACAATATCAAAACTTTGACCCATATTCTGTGTTCTCCTAGGTAAAATTACTGTAACTCATTGACTTGATTGGTACTATTCTGGGATTTATTTTACCAACATTGAACTTAAAGTGTAAGAAATGTCTAAATATTTTGTTTCAATGCAGAACAGTTGGTGTTTGTCAGTTTAATCACTGTACAATTAGAATTTGATTGCTTTCTGAAGCTGTTTGAGATCCTTCAGATATAAAAAGGGATACTAGAAAATAACTTGGTAAGTATCACGTAATATTGAGCTTCTTCAACAGCATTTCTCTTGCTTCATAGCTGTTCTTCACACTTAATGGCTATCCAGTTATACTGAGAAGATGTATAACAACATTACTAAAAAAACAACCCCACAACTCTATCTCAGGATGTTGATATTTAATCATTGCTAGTTTTGCTGGTTGTTTTTAAGTCCTAATGAGCTTTGCTCGAGTTGAGAGTTTGTTCTCCCTGTGTGCTGAAATTATGTTGCCGATCTGTAAAATGTTGTAGATTCTCAAGTGGCCTATGCAAAATACACTTTCTACACACCAGCAGCAGAGTATTATTGTTGTAGGATGAGCTGGAGAGGAGCCTTCATTTTAGCCATGTGAAATAATTGTTTATGTATATCCTTGAGCAACCAGCTGCAACTGAAAAAAAATGAATCTTTCGAAGATGCTGCGGGTAATGAAGCTTTTGCATGTGAATTCAGTAACTTTAAAATTTATCTTACAGTACAGTCTTTAAAGATCTAATTACTTACCTTCTCATTTAAAAGGCAGACTCATAAAACACTCTGACAGTTATCTGATTCTATGGGTGATTCTAATGAGTAAGTAGGCTACAATATGATACTGGGGAAAAAAAACATGTGGACTGCTATTTCCGTGCTTTGGAAATGTCATAGTATCTTCAGTGAATGTAAGAGAACATTAAAAGCTGGAGCTTGATCAATTTATGAAGGATTATAAATTATGATAGCAGATGAGGGGGACTTGATAACCAAGGAAATCTTTCAGTTCTAAGGCCTACAAAGGTCATGACATGGGGAAAAAAACTTGCAAAAGCCAAAGTAATTTAAATACTTCTCTTCTGAAAGCAGCTTAGAAACTTCAGCGTAACTTTTTGCTATTCATGAATGACAAGACAGAAACTCTATTTTGCTGTGATTAAGGAAGTAATGGTAGGTGTCATCCCAGGAGCAGTTCAAAAAAAGTATTATGCCTGAGAGAAACAACTTTCCTGCCTCTCCCCTTATTTTGAGGCTGTAACATTATCAGTCTGTTTTCCCTTTCACAACCATGTCAGCTGCGCAGCAAAGTGTGTTTTAAGGTAGGAACTAAAGTCTTTTTACTGGAGTCATAGTAGATACATTCTGGAATTGGTTCCCTCCTGTCCCAGGTTCAGCTGGGATAGAGTTAATTTTTACAGGAACCTGGGAGGTGGGGGGGCATAGCCGGGCAGCCGACCTGAACTAGCCAAGGAGCTATTCCATACCATGTGACATCATGCTCAGTATATAAACGGGGAGCGGGCCGGGGGGAGGGCTCGGGACTTTCGGTGGCGGAGCGTCGGGTTCCGGGTGGTGAGCAGTTGCACTGTGCATCACTCTTTTTGTATATTCTTTCATTAGTACCGTTGTTGTTGTTGTAACCTTTTTTTGTGTTGTCCCAGTAAACTGCCCTTGTCTCAACCCTCGAGGTTCCGGTTTTTTTTTTTCTTTTCTCTCCTCCGTCTCCTCCCTATCCCACCGGAGGGGGGCGGGAGGAGTGAGCGAGCGGCTGCGTGGTCCTTTGTTACCGGCTGGGCTGAAACCACGACACCTCCGTACCAAGGATCTTTGAGGGTGGGACAGAATAGATGAGGAGGTTGCAGTATCCTCTATTACTTTTGTTTGTGGCCAGGTAGGGAGAGGCACAGTCCTACTCTTAGTTGCTAGGGTGGGTGAGGTGCAAAAGAATCTGCTGGCCTCCAAGGGTTGCGTTCAGCTTGGAATGGCCATTGGCCAAATGTGGAGTTGGAGGTTTATTCTTGGAGAAATAAAACTGGAAAGCAATCCTTGAGAATCCAGTTCCAGAGGAGGAAAGGATATAAAAAGTTTATTTTAAGAAAATAAGGAATTTTTATTAATTTGCAAAAAGAAATTTACTTCTGGGAATATTTTGACTAGTGATCATGTTCAGTATATCTAATGAGTTTTTGTCCACTTCTGCTAGCATTTTATGTTATGTTTCCATATACCTCCTTTATCAGTTTGTGTCCCTTACCAGGGGCACAGTGGCTATCAGGCCAGGGAATATTTCTTTTGCATTTGGTTAGTTTGGAATAAGGTGAGACCAGGGATCCAGTGTCTCCTAACATTTTGAAATGTTTACTGCTAATAAGTTTGAATTCTTGTAACATTATTTCAGAAGAACTAACATATCATTAATTACTGGCTCAGTAACAAGGGATTGGCTATAAATCTTCAAAATTGGACTTGCTGGCTCTAAATGTACAGCTATGGTAATAAAAATCGGGGAATAATTCCAGGAGCAGCAAAGCTGATACAGTTTCTTGTCAAAGGTGGAAGCTGCACAGTTCCCGCCCCCCCCCGCCCCCCCCCCCCGGTTTCTCCCTCCTGTTGCCAGCTTGCAGTGATGTGGGCTTACTCCCTTCTGATTTGATTCTTGTTAGAGCTGTTATTAAGCTGAATTGCTTCGTTAACTGAACAGGAAGTACAAAATAAATGTGCTAGGGATGTGGAGCCAGGGACAAGATCTCGTTCTCTTGGGAACTATGAACTGTTCTATTGGCTCACCCCGTCTTTTGGGGCTATGCTTTTAGTAAAAACCCTATCAGGAACTCTAAATAACTGTTTTGTCCTAGAAGGATAGAACTGAGATTAAGATGAATTGCTAATCTTTGAGTACTAACATTCATAGCCTAGAAAGCTTTGTTGTCTCTTAAATCTTAAGACTGTGCTACTGGATTCTGTTTTCCTTTCATTGGTGTAAATCTACCTTAATTTCACTGAAAGTCAACATAGCATGCAGCTGGAAAGAAAAATTCAGACTGTTTAATGAGACACAGTTGAAGAAATCCAGTGAGACAAAATAAGATGAATGAACATGTGGGAAGCAGCTACAGTCGAAGAGAATAATACGCTGCATTTTGAGAAATACAAACAAGTAGGAGGGTAGTAATAAAGTGCTTGCACAGAGTAAGCCAATTGCTTAGAGCTGGGTGCCCAACAATAGTTAATTTGGGAGATGAAGCTATTGTCCCATTGCATTGCTTGCTTAAAAGAAACAAGAAAAACTGGTCTGGCACTTTTGAAAGGCAATGCAGCAGCTGAATCGGTATCATGAATGACCCTGTTCAGAACTTCTCACTTTTCCTGATACGGGAAGGGTGGCGGGGGCGGGGGGAACCAAGCAAAAAAATAACCCGACAAACCCTGAGCAGAGTTACTGATGCTCTTTTATGAATGGTTTGGTTTTTCTCTTGTAATGGAAATTTTTAATTGTTTGCATGATTATCTTACAAACATGTACTCCACAAAATCACCTGAACTGGTATAGGGCAGTGTATCTTACACCTGTGTCTTCTAAAATGCAAACTGGGGAGGTAATGTAAGTGCATCTGTTCTACATTTTTAAAAGTATGTGTGCTTTTTTCACAATGTATTGACTAGCATATGTTACTAATAATAAGACAACTGAGCTTGTACGTGCTCTGTCGGAGTGTTTCATTTACCATGTCACCATTAGCTTCCAAAAAAGTTCTTAAATGTTCTGAAACAATATAGGCTTTGAATCTAATTGAGACAAGCCCAGTGCTGGATACTTCTGGAGGAGAGCACAGCCCCCCAAATCCTTTCTTCTGTCAAACTACAGAATTTATGTATTGTGTGATTTTTTTCTTTTACATCTTTTTTTTTTTTAAACCTATATGGTATACCCTCTTTCTTGAGCCTCTTAATAAAGAGTGCTGTAGTAGCATACAAAAGCAGTAAGCGTAAGCGTCTCATGATGTAGAATAATTGTCTTAAAATTATCTAGGGGGGAGTAGCTGGAACAACTGATTCCTGTGAGTGGGATTCCCACTTACTTAAGTCAGGAGTGAGATGATGCCACAATCTTCCCTCGCCTCAGCATGCTCACAGCCTGAGCAGAGAGTGCAAAGATAGGACGTTATTTGTGCAAGTGACCAGGTGACAACTGTGCCTCCAAACTGCCGCACAAGTGGATGTTTAGCATTTTATACAAAGACTAGCCCAATCTATGGTCTTCCGATCACCGCCTTTTTACAGCAGATCAGTATACATATTTCCCATCTCCTAGACTCTTTAAGCAAGCATCAATTACAGGCCTACATCTTAAGAAGTTTTGAAAGACCTCTTCTGTGTGAGTCAGGAGAACAGTGGTTAGGTAAATGCACATCTGTTGTGGTTAAATTTTTTTATTTACCACAAGTTTGAGTCGGCATCCTTCCCCAACCCTGACTCCTGCACATTTAATAGCAGGAGGGTGTTCACAGAAAAAGAACCTGTCCATGGGGATGTGCTGTGTTTGTCTGTTGGCATACAGATAATTATGTTCTTGCTCATACACTTATGTTTATACTCAAAGTACTCTTTTAAACTTCTTGTACTCCTGAGTGTCACTATTTTTAATCTATCACCATTCTACTGCCATTCATCTATCACCATCTATCTTCATGATGCATAGCATAGAGACATGATAAAAAGATTGAAAATATATCTTGGGCTTATAGAAAGAAGAAATTTTGTTTCCAGTATGATAAAAATAACTTCTGACTTACTATGCTTATACTAACATCTCTGTATATTTCAATTTTTATTTTGGGGGGTTTTTTTTGCTCATTTATCAGTTATGATAAGAAAAATTGCTTACAGCACATCCCATCTGTATCTGGGATTCAAGGACTTGTGCACTTTACTTTTCATTAACCTGCATATACGATTCTGACTTGTGGATGATAGAAAATGAAAGGTGAAATGAAATGGCTACAGAGTTTTTAGAACTGAATAATTCCCTGACCAAGTTATGCAGTTACTTCAAGTGAAAAATTAACAACCTACTATGCTTGGCATTTTAATAATGCATAGTAAGGTGGGCCCGTGTCTGGGCGTTTTGTTGTTGGTTTTTATTGTTTGGGGTTCTTTTTTCATGTTTTGGCACATAAAGAATTAAGGAAATAAATGACGTAAGGTTTATTTAATGCATATGTAATTGTTCGGGTTTTCTTTAATAGCAAGATATCTGCATCTGAAACTGTCATTTTTTATGTTCAAGGTGTAGATATTGAGGCTTTAGGGGTTTGAATGTGAATTTAGAAATACCTGTTCAGTAAATCTTCCTCTGTATTAAGTATGCAGCAGCTTGACTCCCAACAGCAACGTGTATTGACTTGTATATGTATTGGTATGTATGTGCATGGGTGGTGGTGGTGGTAGGGGTTTTTTAACACTGCTGTACAGTACAGAAGAGGCTGATTAGTATTTTAATCAGTGCAAATCATATAAATCTATCTTCTGTTTTCCATCTATTGTTTTTCTTTATTTCTTCCCATCTTTTTTTGCCTGGGGGAAAAAAAATGCTTGGTTTTGTTTCCTTCAGTTCTGCTATTTCCATCTTCCTCTGTTTACTCTCTTCTGATAAACTAATGTTCTGCAGGAATGATACTGGAACTGGAGGGAGAGGTGACAGACTCCAGTCACTTAAGTGGCCCTTGCTTATCTGCATCTATCCTTTTTCTCTGCACTTCTCTCTAATTTTCCTTCCCTCTTGTTTTGCTGTCTCATTTATTTCTGTAGCTCTTCCTCTGTCAGCCATGGAAGATCATGCTTTGTACTTCTACTTCTTTTGAACTGGGCAGTGACAACAACTAAACCAAAAGGGTGTTAGCAATTACTTTCACTATCTTAATTCTGCACTGCCTGGAGCACCTGTGGGAAAAGTGTCAATGAGAGCACAGCAGGCATCCAAATTGAGCATCCTGATACAAAACAATTATTATAGTTTTTGCTTTTCTGATGTTGGGAGGGAGAGAGAAATTGAAACTATGTAAGTGGGATCAGAAAATGGGAAGCTGAAAGCTTGAAACTTTTAAAAATAATTGTAAGTGGTAAAGTCAACTTTATTTTGAGATATGAAATGGCAGCAAAAAGCTAGTCTTGTTTCAGACCCACCCTGGATCATGCATCTGCTCTGGATATCTAAGTTGATTAGAAAATTATTTTACTGGAACAAAGAAGGCTTTAAGGACTAAGGTTAGCAAAGAAGAAAGCTGATAGGACTTTTGCACTATATGAGTACTTACTATGAGAAAATGGTGTGGTAAACTTGATAAAACTGTGTTTAAAATGGTCATCTTAATAATCTAATTTTGGAGTGAAGAGGAGCCTTGTGTGCGTCTGCCTCCTTGCTTGGAATGCTTGTTCTACTTTTACCTCAGGTTAAGTAGACGAGGTGGAAGGGAATTTGGGGTGAACAGCACAATTTTTTTTTATAAGCAGAATTAGGAAGTAGGGTCTAGGTAAAGGTTTAGTTAGGCAATCTGTTCGGGTCCTTATGGATTTGTCCACCCAATTTCTGCTTGCCTTTGTTAAATCAGAGACATTGTGCTGGTTGTTCTGCTGTTGGTTGACTTTTGTTGTACCAAAACTTATATGAATTCTGCGTTTCTTGAATTAATGTGGGACTTTTCCATTGATGGTGTGTGGGTGTCTGTGGTGAGAGGACCTCTCTTGTTCTAACTGAAAAATTTTAGATAGCTGCTGCCCCTTACTTTACTGAGCTCTCTGGTATTGTCCCACTGTCCCATCCCAGTGTCACTGGTGCCAACTGTGACTTTAGTCATGCAACCTGAAATTTTGTGCGTTTTTTTTTGGGGGGGGGCGGTGCTGTGCAGGGAGGAGGTGCTGAAAAAAACTTCAATTGCTTCTGTCTGGTCTGTTCCTTTATACACCTCTTTTGATTTTACCCATTTTATTCTTATCACTCACACAACACCTTCAGCAATATGGCAGGTTGTCTGCGGGAGATCAGCTGACACCAAATGATCGAACAATTAAAAACATTATTCTAGATATACAGGAATTACTATAAGAAAATTGCCCTGATCATTGTTACAGGTAGTTTTGAAAGAGTAGGAGAAATGCATAGATACAAGTAAATCATGACTTAAACGAGAGGATCTCAGCTATGTGCAAATTATATCTGCATTAATCCTGTTTGGGGAGTCCAGACTGGAAGTTTCTGCCAGTTAGAAAACATGGCAAAGATACTTTTTCATTGTGGGGGCAGGATGGAAGTGGAAAAAGGCATAGTTCATTGCACCAGGGAGCTGAGTTGTTGTGGTATGCAAAGTGGGAAAAGACTTTATTCCTTTTAAAGTCCTGGGCTTGAGCTGATAATGCTAAGCTTTGCTCTACCTCTTCAGTCTCCCTGCTATGTATAAAAGGAGCTGCCGGCATGAGAGAGGCGGCTGACTAAGCTAACCCTGACAAAGGGCTCTGTTCCCATCCTGGCTGAGGAGGAGAGCTGAATGTGGAAGGAGTTTTTCTGGGTTAGTAAAAATAAAGGCAGCTCCCACTCCCTGGCTGTAACTACAGATTCATTGCTCTGGTTGTTTCGTGTGGATTTTGAGGAATCATTTGAACACTTACTGTGTTCTTGCAAGTTGTGTTTAGCCAGGTACTGCAGCACCTCAAAAACAAAAACCTCAGTAACAGCTCTTAACTCTGTTGTCTGAAGTGATTTGGTTCTTTGGCAAAGTGCTCTGCAGAACTAGGATTTTGGCACTTTCATTAAAACTAAGTTGTTGGAGGACTAAGATATGGAAATGAGGATGAGAGATATTTGAGTTCTGGAGTTTTTTCCACCCGCTGACTCTGTCTTCACCTTTTGGATTCTGAACTACTAAGCAACAAGTCTCTGGAGCTCCTCATGTTCAAGGACCTTTTTGAGCCTGCTTTGGCTCAAACAAATTACAATTTGACCAAATATAGGTCAACCCTGTGTCAGTTAATGCTCTTTTATGCCATATGGGAGGCCTGGATTTGCTTCTTCCTTCCAGACTTCTTGCTCTTTTGGGGCTTAGTCCTGCAAAGTGCTGAGTTGGCCTTGGTCCAGCAAGGCATTTAAACATGTTCACTTCCGCAAGCATGGAGGTTCTACATCAGTTTGATGACTGTGTTAAGCATGTGGTTGCCTTTTCTTTGTTGGTTTGGCAGATTGCTGCAGGGCTTTAGTGTTCGAGAGTGTCCCTTGAAAAACGGGGGTTAAAGGGGGAGCCTGGAAGGAAGGGCAATAGTAACAAATAATAATAAAAATGAACCTTTTATAGTTTTTCTATTTCACTTTAAGAATGGGGAATCAAGTTGCCATTAAACTGAACAGGACATGTCACACTGGGTGAGGCCAAGCCTTGTATCAGAATAATGCATGAGAAAGTAACAAAATGCACCACAAGATTCTTGAATATGTTAAAAGTAAAAACATTGATGTAAGATACTCTGTACAGTCATTGATACTTTGGTGTTAACAAAACACCCTTGAGATAGTGACTGTAGCACCGGAAATTAGATGTGCTGCTGTTGCCTTTAATGCCAATTACGTCCTTGTTAGGTAGCCTACTTGCTGCTTGTTAACCTTAATATGTGAAACTGCAGTAGAGCTGCCATTCAGTTCCTATACCTGCTTTATTCTGACTTTTAAAATTAACTGAGCCAGAGAAATGGTGATTTTGGATTTTTTTCTTCTTCTTCTCAGGGTACTGAGTTGTCCAAATGTGCCGCAGTTAGCACATATGTGCACATGCATGCATATACACCTATAGTAGAGGACTACCCAGTAATGCACTGCAGGCTTAAATGTGTCTTGCTGACACAGAACAGGTTAGGTCATCCAGAAATGAAAATTGGGTACACGTACGAGTTTTTAGCTATCCAACTTAATTTATGTGTGGATCTGCATGATAGGTCTGTTTAAAATTACATGCAAAACCCCTTACTGTGGGTCAGACTTTATTGTATATACAGAGTAAAAAAAGATTCTGATTTGAGTAATCTTTTATACAATAAAAGTGTTTTGCTGTAAAGTCTTCTTTTAAAGTAAGCGATACTGAAATTTCATACTTGCTTTTCTTCTGAACCTGCTACTCTGTGTACTGTTAAGGGAATTCAAGCAGCAGTTATATTGGATCACTGGGGAAGACTAAAAGAAATCTTGCTTATTGTGCAGTATGCTTTATATCTGGTTATATAATTTCATAATTTATATTGGCAAAATTTTTGTAATCCATATTGACCGTACACGTATAATGTCAACTCACAATTATGTGTTGGCAGATTATCTGGACAGCGGACTAACCACACTGTAGATCCAAAAATAGTTTAGGTATGTTGGAGTTGGCATGGCATGGCACAGCATTACAGCAAATCTGGCTTTAATGTTTCCAAAGTCAGTTTGTCTCTGGTAATGGTACAACCAGTTTTGCCTGAACAGAACCAAAATTAATAAACTGTTGCTGTACAGAACCACTTTGGACATGTGTTCCTGGAATGGGAAGCACTGGGAGGCTCAGCACAGAGATGTCCATTCTGCCTGAAGTCAGCTCAGCTTCATCTGTGGTCATAATTAGTTCTTGTTCTGCTGTATGTAAGCTGATATCATGTAAAGCTTGCTTAATATTAGGTTTTGAGAAGATTTGTTATAGCATAATATAGCACCATGCAAAAACGTGGGCTTGGTTTGGGAATGGTACTACACCTGATCTGTAAAGCACTCCTGTTGGAGCAGAGTGTTTTGCATTGCTGTTACTCGAATTGTTCTGCAGGAGACAGTTTGGATCCAGTAGTAACGGTGCTGAGCCAAATCTAATAAAATTAAGTCAGTATTCCTGTGGACTGTTGTTACTCTTTGGGTTCATCTACTCACTGTTGGCTTGAAAACAAAATACGGGTTTTCTGTTTACAATTAATTGTGGTTTATGTAGCAGGACTGACTTTTCTAGTGCTTTCAGTTACAAGCTTGAAAGATAGAAGTTGCAGGAGAAAATTCACCCTAAGTGGAATTTAAAGTTAATGTTTGGATACGTCTCTTAATTGCTTAGTGTTTCTTATCTAGAATTGTCAAAGGCTCATCTCAGGCACTTTAGCTGAGTGCTCAATTGTCATAGAAACATTTCAAGTATTAGTGCACATTTTAAATTACTCCAATGAACCGAGCAGATATCCCTACTGGCTCTATTGCAAATGTGCTTTAAGATGCTGAATACTTGAAGGTGACTTCCTACTTCCAGCTTGCACTTTATCAGTAAGGTGATTTGTAACATGTAAATGTAATTGATACCTCTGCTTGGAATTTTGAGGCTTTGTGTAATTCTATTCCTTGCTGCTAATTAGTCCACTAGTCAGTTGCTTCTCATCTGATCAATTTATATTTTGACAGTCCTATCAGCAGAATTCATCTTTCACAGATTAAGATATTTCTCTAAAACCAGCAGACATTCTGTTAAACTCATCTCAAAAAAACCCAAACAAAAAACCTGGCTGGATGGCCAGGCCCAAAGAGTGGTGGTGAATGGAGTTAATCCAGTTGGAGGCACCCGGTCACAAGTGGTGTTCCCCAGGGCTCAGTACTGGGGCCAGTTCTGTTTAATATCTTCATCAATGATCTGGACAAGGGGATCGGGTACTGCACCCTCAGTAAGGTTGCAGACAACACCAAGTTGGGTGGGAGTGGTGATCTGCTTGAGGGCAGAAAGGGTCTCAAGAGGGATCTGGACAGGCTGGATCGATGGGCCACCGAGGCCAATTGTATGAGGTTCCACAAGGATCAGTGCTGGGTCCTGCACTTGGATCACAACAACCCCATGCAACACTACAGGCTTGGGGAAGAGTGGCTGGAAAGCTGCCCAGCGGAAAAGGACCCGGGGATGTTGGTCAACAGCCGGCTGAATATGAGCCAGCAGTGTGCCCAGGTGGCCAAGAAGGCCAATAGCGTCCTGACTTGTATCAGAAATAGCGTGGCCAGCAGGACTAGGGAAGCGATCATCTCCCTGTACTGGGCACTGGTGAGGCTGCACCTCGAATACTGTGTTCAGGTTTGGGCCTGTCACTACAAGAAAGACATTAAGGTGCTGGAGTGTGTCCAAAGAAGAGCAACAAAGCTGATGGAGGGTCTAGAGATCAAGCCTTACAAGGAGTGGCTGAGGGAACTGGGGTTGTTTAGCCCGGAGAAAAGGAGGCAGAGGGGAGACCATATGGCTCTCTACAACTACCTGAAAGGAGGTTGTAGTGAGGTGGGTGTTGGTCTCTTTTCCCAAGTAACAACTGATACCGTTGTCCCAAAAGTGTGGTCGTTTACCCAGTGTGCAAGACCCCAATATACACACAGAGCAGAGGTATTTTATTCCAATTCATGTTTGCGTAAAGATGGGGGCTAGGTGGTAATTCACAAAGCTAGCACACCTTATGCCTAAACGGGCAAGCAATTTATACAGTTTAGTTTTACATATTTAGTTTTCCTTGCTTCAAATTAAAGGTAGTGTTCTTTTATTCTACAGTGCATGCTCAGGGAGAGTGGGGAGTAAGTCTTTTTGGTCTTGAATTGAGTCCGTGGTCCTGATCTCCCCCTGCTACCTTTACCTTTCCTCCAGTTACTAAAGATCTTTGCTGACTTCATGCCTATTAGCAATGATTCAACTTTTGGCACCTCTTGGGGTAGGATATTCCCTTCTTATCAGTCTTTTAGTTCTTCAGGGGCACAGTTGTTAGCAAGGCATGCATTGTTTATACAAAGGGTATTCTGTTTCACAAGACCTTCATGGCCTTTTTAAGGTGTCTTAAGTACATCAATAGGACGAGAGGAAATGGCCTTAAGTTGTGCCAGGGGAGGTTTAGATTGGATATTAGGAAAATTTCTTCATGGAAGGGGTTGTCAAGCATTGGAAAGGACTGCCCAGGGGAAGTGGTTGAGTCACCATCCCTGGAGGTATTTAAAGGACCTGTAGATGTGGCACTTGGGGACATGGTTTAGTGGTGGACTTGGCAGCGTTAGGTTAATGTTTGGACTTGATGATTTTAAAGGTCTGTCGTGGTTTAACCCCAGCCAGCAACTAAACACCACGCAGCCGCTCACTCACTCCCCCCCACCCAGTGGGATGGGGGAGAAAATCGGGAAAAGAAGCAAAACCCGTGGGTTGAGATAAGAACGGTTTAATAGAACAGAAAAGAAGAAACTAATAATGATAATGATAACACTAATAAAATGACAACAGCAATAATGAAAGGATTGGAATGTACAAATGATGCGCAGTGCAATTGCTCACCACCCGCCGACCGACACCCCGCCAGTCCCCGAGCGGCGAATCCCTGCCCCCACTTCCCCGTTCCTATACTAGATGGGACGTCACATGGTATGGAATACACCGTTGGCCAGTTTGGGTCAGGTGCCCTGGCTGTGTCCTGTGCCAACTTCTTGTGCCCCTCCAGCTTTCTTGCTGGCTGGGCATGAGAAGCTGAAAAATCCTTGACTTTAGACTAAACACTACTGAGCAACAACTGAAAACATCAGTGTTATCAACATTCTTTGCATACTGAACTCAAAACATAGCACTGTACCAGCTACTAGGAAGACAGTTAACTCTATCCCAGCTGAAACCAGGACAAGGTCTCTTCCAACCTAAATGATTCTATGATTCAAATAGGGTCCTGAGTGGAGACTCCGTGTAAGA
This sequence comes from Harpia harpyja, assembly GCF_026419915.1. Lineage (NCBI taxonomy): Eukaryota > Metazoa > Chordata > Aves > Accipitriformes > Accipitridae > Harpia > Harpia harpyja. The sequence goes on from NC_068941.1 coordinate 39,988,611, forward strand.
AGTTCACTGACTAAGTACTTTTGGAAGATGAACTTACTTCCATAAGCAGTCAACTTTTTGGTGTTCTTCACCGCCCCTGTGCTCTCCAGTACCGGTATTTGAGGCAGCCCTCTCTAGTCTGAATATTGGGAAGCTGTCTGTATAGTCATGGCAAAGTATGGCTTTTCATGGATACTTTTGTCTTTCTGTAGTTGTACTGTGCATAGCTTTCAGAATTCTGTTTTGATCCTGAATTACATTTCTATAGTACTGCTTCAGAGGAATTACAGAACATAGGTAAATAGAGGTAAAGATACCCAATTCCTACACTGTTCCCATAGTAGAGAACTGTCAGCTCAAGCTTTTGTTTTGTTTTGGTTTTTAATTTCTCTTACTTCAAATCATTCAACCCCCTTGATACCTCTTGTCTGATTATGGCAATCTTGCAGATTAAGCTTCTGCAATAAATACAGGATAGCAAGAAGCTTGGCTAAAATTACTAGTAACAGTAATGCTGATGTTCTAGTTAGCATTGGAAGATGCTTTAGTTAATTCGAAGTGCCAAATCTTACATTCTCAGCTGCAAGAATTGTCAGGAGCTCAGCAAAATTGTAAGCACAGATTGGTCCAGTATGATATGCTACTAAGTATAGTTCTGTCTACTTCTTGGATACGAGAAGTCACTAAATAACTGCATGAATTGTTTATATTGTCTACTGAAAAAATGTATAGTTTTAGATGTGGTTGCTCTAGCAAATACCAGTAGGAGAGAGGATCTTTGAGATGATGAGCATAATCAAGCTGATTGTCAACAGCATGTTTCAAAATGATGCTTTTATTAGTGTCGTCTTCTAAAGATAATGGAATGAAAAATTTGTGGTGTTTTGTTGTGGTGGGTTTTTTTGGTTTTGTTTTTTTTTTTTTTTTTTTAATACTGTATCTGGCAAAGGGGAAGTCTCATTATTACTTTGGTGTGAGTATCTTTGTTTTATCTCAGAAATAAGATTCAGCTGGTGAATGGAGGGAAAGATTGAGGCTATGCAGATGGAGCATCAAGGGAGGATTTCTTTCATGTGATAGTGAGATATGCAATGTCACTCATTGTTTGAATGAGTTAAAAACAATAAATTATGCATGTCACATTGTCTTACAGTACAGAATATATTCCGAACATCTAAAATGCTTAGTAGAGAGTGGAAAGTAATCTGGATTTTATCGATAGGTCCCATAAGACTACTTTCTAAAACTGCTTTCAAACCATGGTGCTGTTCTCCATACTTCCCTGACATTCTCCTGCGGAGGATCAAGTCAGTGCTTGAATAATTCTTAAGTAAAAAAACTTGCTTAAGAAAAGCAGACTCTTGCTATCTAAGCAATATTCTCTCTGGAGAACAACATAGCCCAAACACTGCGATATTTTGAAAAGCTGGTCTCTCACGATCTCCATTCTACATGAGTCTGTGTTATAGTAATCTATTGTTTTGAGGTTAGATTTGATTATTGCTAGTACTATAAAAATATCGTTAAGACTCTGTGGCATTTCCATGCAGGTGAATAATAATACAAACATGAGGGTGGAGAAGGGCGTATGCCAGACTTATTTTCCATAAAAATTTAATAGATGAAATTATTTAAAGCTTTCTCTTGCATTGAAATTCTGTAAATTGAGCCTATGAAGAATTAAAAAGATAAGAGAGAACAGGAGTTGGTTAGAGCTGGGCTGGGTTAGTTTTGTGCCTGGATCTTTGTGCTATGACTCTTTGGCTTCCTCTTGGTTGTTTTGAGTTCAAAGAGAGATGTGAAAAAACATGATTTGTGCCCAACAAAAAAAGGGGCTATAGCTGCCAAAAATTAGGAAGAAATCCATCTGGTCGCAAGAGCTGACTTAAGCTGTCCCTTCGTTTTCTTGACCTGTCATTGATTCTGCCGTTGCACGTGATGAGGGGAAAATATCCATAGTGCAGGAAGTGCTTGAGGTTTTCAAACTGCTTTAACTCGGATTGAGGATAGTGATTTACACAAACCAGTCGGATCTTTGCCGTCATCTACCACTTGGAGGACGTGGCAAATGTCACCCAGAATATTGCACCTCTCTCCTAACTGTAAATATGTTGACTGTTGAAGAACTGCAGATTTTGGAGTGTCATAGTTACTTCTGAATATTTCATGTGCACTAGCTCTTATAATCCCACAATATAGAATACTATTTTGGGAATGTAAGATGCATGTTAAATGAATTTAATGACTATCCCAAAAATGTAATGTGGGAAGTAACTAATATCTCATTTTGTTCTGGCCGCAGCAGGTCTGCCTTATGTTCCGTAAGTGGGATTATAGTTTGTCCTGCTTTGCACAGGGATGGGGATGTGGACATGTTTTTTAAATGAAACTTTTTAAGGTGCGTTGCTCTGCTACAGGCTGTAGCCTTCCTCTATGCTTCTCTGCTTTTTTTTCAATACTGGTGCTGGTTTTTTTTTTCATGGCAATAAATATAGCTGTCTAACATTGAGTATTTCAGCACATACTCTGCTCTTAATGAATGTGATCATTTACACAGTGTCACTGTAGTATTGGCACGCTAAATAATTTAGTGAGCTGTGGCAGGTAGATAGCTCTGTGGTGTCTATGTTACTATGGCAATACATTTGCTTAATGTAAATATTAGTCACTCTGACCATATGAATCTCAGGGCTTCTGACATTATTAGCTGTGTTTGGGAGGTGGGAATCTGTGTATCTGAAAGAAAAGTTGTTCTGGAAGTATTAATAGTTTAAAGATTACTTTCTTTTTTCATAATTCCTTCTGCTTTCTGTCTGAGCTACATAATCTATTGATTGTAATGAACAGAGCAGAACATTTCTACCATTTCTTTATCATGGTTGTAATGCAGCTCTATTATAAAGAAATATATAACTATTCTGATCCTCTAAAAATTCAGCTGACTGAAATGAAAGGAAATAGGATCTTGAGGTCCATCAACTTTGCTCTTGGTCACAGAGTCAAGTTCTAGAAGTACAAGAAATAAAATCAGACTTGGAAGAAAAATTCCTGTGGTATTAGATCTAGTTCCATGGCTTGAAAATGAAGCTAAGCGTGAGAGGCTCTTCCGTCCCCTTTATGGGTATCACCAGGTATAGAATTACTTAAGAAACCCCTCATTTGTCAGAAAATTAATGCATAAACAATATGTTAATGAAGTTTGTTGCTTAGATGTTTATGTAGTTTTCTAGTCCATTTTTGTGGGGCATTTCCAGGGAAAAGGAACTATCTTCTGCGAAGTCTTGTCTCAAAAGCCAGCTTATTCCTGATTGTATGAACTATTCTTTCTCTGTCATGATCTGCCAGCACTTTTGAGGCAACAAATACTGAATGTACACCAGTACTATTCGTAAGACTTTATGCACTGTTTTAAATCTTTACTTGCTAAACTGCTAAATTTAAGATCAGTGTTGAAAAGAAGATTTGATTGGAATGTGCCCCCCCACATGTTTAGAATTGTCCCCAACCTTCCTGCCAAACATCTGTAATGCAGGAGAAAAAAGCATAGTAAGCAGGGAATGATGTCGTTAATTATTTGTAGGGTAGATGATACTGGAGGGTTCTGTGTGCTGCAGTCTGACATCAGTGCTCAGCACCTATCTGTGTTTGGCCTATTAACTGTCAAAAAAGGAAATAATAAAAAATACAGCAGTAGCCAGGCACAGACTTCCGAGTTCTTTGTATTTCACAGAAGAGTCTTTGCTGGACTTGCATAAGTGTTCTTTATTTTTCCCTATCTCTGAGATGATAAAACTTTTGCTGTCAGTGGTTGCATGTAAGGTAAAACTGCCTGCTGGACAGGAATACAAACTAGAGTTGTTAGTTGCCTTTCCATGGCACTGTTGCTCACAAATGCTCGTCTGGAATTCAAGTTAACCTAGGAAAATTAATTATTTACCACTTATATCTTTTCCTGACAAGGCTGCCTGTGGGAATACTGTGCTGCTGGCTGTCTCTCTTTTAAAAATATAATATGCTTTAGATGCATCTGTTGTTTATAGATGCAGGGAAGTATTGAAGCATTTAGATTCAGAATACCTACCAAGTATTAGCATAGTTGAAAGAGTAATTGGAGCAGCTTCTCTGATTATTCTTTTAGTAAACAAACCATACTCATAAAATGGCTTGGGAAAAGCCATATCTACTGCAGTGTATTGAAGGAAAAGGACTGCAGAGCCACTTTCTCCTTTTTGGGAAGAACCTGTGTAGAGAGAGGGGCTCCTGTGGGATCAGGCTGGCAGGATTTTCCCTTAGGGAAAGAAGCTTGATGGTTCTGCTTTTCCAGGAAAAGTCACAAGTATCCATTTTCAAGACAGATTGTTGGGAGGGATCCTCTGAGCACTGGAACAAACACTCCTTTCCAGGAGTGACTTCAAGACCTGATGCGTGCCATAGGAACCATGTGAAGAGCATGGGGGTGGATGGGGTGGTGGTGTTCCTTTTGACATAACTCATGCTACAAGTAGCTGAAAAGGTCTGGTGGAGCTCATCTGGCTTGGTGGTTTTGTGGCACAAGAACCTACCACTGAAGTGGACCGCTCTAATTTTTTTTGTGCCTGACTACAGCACAGACTTAGGGTTACCAATGTATACCCATGGATTCCTACAACCAGAGATGCAGTGGAATGCTTCACATCAAGCCATATACCAAATCTTCTGTTTCTGAGCTCCACTGCATTTCCTTGCTTCCGCTGCTGAAATATGGCATGCCTGTATTTTAAAGCTGGGCCAAAGAAAGTGGAATGGATTGTATTACAAGCTGAATGTTTAAATCGGGTGATAAATTGAAAGGAACAAAAGCATGTTCCAAAAAGCAGTTGCATTTAATGCTTCACACATGATTTGCTCAGCTAGTTTCTTTTATTGTCATAGTGTAAGTGCCTTTTCACTTTTCCCCACAGAAGAAAAAATTCTGGTAGTTCTGCAATGCCTTTTTTATGTGCATAATGAATATTTCCTTTTGACTATTACCTTACAAATAAGAAGTGGAGTTATTTTATCGGTAGTGTTTTTATGCCTTTTGTTGTCATTTTTTTGGTATGTTTTACTTTGAAAAGGTAGTGATGGCTGCTGTGCAGTCCTGTACCTTCCATGGCTCTCCTCATGGAAGGAGAGCTGGTACCACTCTTGTGTTGGGATGGGGAGCTCTGAGAGGAACTGTGCATCTTAAGCTTGTGCTTACCAGAAATTCTTTTTGGACTGGCACATGTGAGTCCTGACGCTGGTTACTGTTGATCCACAGATAGCTGGCACTTAATTATCCCATCTTGCCTTCTTTCCATTGCTGTCACAGGACAGATACATTGAGGAGATTAAAATGGAAAGAATGTTATGGCCCTTGTCCTCTTACATTATCCTTAAAAATGATCATTGTCCATTTAAGTGCTCATATTAGATAGATGTGGCATAAAAATATATAGGTTAGTGTAAGGCTGAATTGTATTTTCGGTATCCTTTTCAGTAAATGATGGGTGTTTTACAGTAGTGTGTGTAGTTTTGACAGAAGATAGTGAAAAAGGTGAGTAAAACCAAACAAATATGGTCTCCAGACTTTTGTTGTTAATTTTGTTAGTATCTCAGTGCTTTTTCTGTTAGGGATTAACAGATGCCAAGCGTAATGAAAAATGTTGTAGATACAAAAATACTTGTCACTTAATCCTTACTGTTACTGCAATAAGACAGACAGACACTGTTGAAATCATAGTAACGAGCAATGTTTACCTGCCCATTGCATTGTTAGAACATGGCTTTGGGCTTTCAGAAGGGTCAGGAAAAAGGTACAGAAGGCTAGTACTTTCTCACAGCATGAGCTCGACAGGTATTTATTTCCAGGTGCAGAACACTTAATTTCAGAGCTACAGTAATACTAAAGGATGTGATTCTAACATGCTGCTTGGTTATTATAGTTTAATGCCACTCAGCATTATAATTAGCTTTATTAGACATTAATAAGTGGGTTTAATATTCAAACCATGGTGTTGGAGTTAAGTGTGCCAATGAACCTTATCAGTGGAGCAAAATGTAAATTTTAACTCGTTTATCTCATTAGTCTTTAATAAGGCTGTGCTTTGCAAATCATGGCTGCATCATCTGCTGATTATATCCTCTGATCTGCTAAGCAAAATAGCACTCTAATAATAGCCATACATTGCATGAAATCCTCGCACTGGTGTTCTGAAACACTTAATGTATTTTCTTCTTCATTTAGAGGGCCTTGATTCTGTCTTATCTTTCCTGCGCAATGCCAAAATATAGAAATTAAGGTAAGATGATAATTCATTACTTGTAGGCCCTGGGTTTAGAAACATTTTGCCAAAGAGAAGTTTCTGGTGGGGGCTATAAGTCTAAGTTGTTGTCTGAGTGTGGTACGTAGGGACTGAGAGTTTTCTGGGCAGTTAAAACAGCCAGACTGTCAACTGAATAATGGTGACTTGCTGCTTTAATAATAATCAGAGCTCTCCAAAAGCCTGTTGCTCTCATCTTACAGGAGAAACTGAGTTATTTGCCTTAGGCTCACGTAAAAGGAGGAGAATTGGAGGAGAACGTTGAGTCTCCTGGCTTGAACTCTTGCATGTAGGCACTTACCACTGTGGCTTATGATGATTGTGTCCCCAGCATGCTATTCAGAGCAAATAAGAGGGAATTTAACAGATTTGAGGGAATTCTGGCAAGTCCAGTTAATACTTTTTCCCAGCAAATTGCTCATACAATCTTGCCTAAGTCCAAAGAAACTTGTTCAATCCATCTAGAAACTTTCAGGCTTTGAAGGTTTCCCAATAAATATTTGTAAGATTCAGTGATTGTGAGTGAACATGGCTGGTTCTGGTGTCTGAGGCAATAAAACTCAATCACTCCACTTGTAACCTGATTTGGTTCAAGTTTGCTTCCATGTGGTCTTTATTTTGAAAAATTTACACTAATCTTCTCAGGTTGAGTTCTTTAATCATTGCACCTCTTTACAGAGCAACGTTAAAATAGTACTTCAAATATCTCTGAAACTACCATGACAGAATCTGTTGTTTAAATGGTTGCTAGAGGTGCAAGGTGAATCTTTTTTCTTACCATCCCATGTTAAATTGATACTTAAACCCCTTTGTAGTACTCTGAGGGATGTGAGATGGGACAGCTGCTGTAGCACTGTATTTTAATAGCGGTAGCTACAGCCCTCGTGGGTCCATAGAGCCCATGACTGCTTCTGGTGGTAGGTTTACTATGCTAGTAGTCATCCATCACTGTACTGTGTTTTATTTTTTGCATTGATCTTATTGATGGCTGAGTTGGTCGATTGATACACTGTCACAAGGAGAACTCAGTTTTTCCCTTGTCAGAGAAAACAGCGCATTTTGGCTTCTAGTCCTGCTGAGTTAAAGGATGGAGAGGCACTGCCACAACTCCATTTGTACATGTTGAATCTAGCGGGTTTGAATTTTCAAGTGCTGGCAACTTTGGGGACTGGTTCTTTCCAATTAGGTTGATTGTTGTGGTATGTGTAATTGCAGGCAGATGCACTTTTGGTACTGGCACTCCTGAAGAGAGGTTTGCTACCATCCTTCATTAATTTGTCATTAGTAGTATATTTTTGGTTTAGTGCTGACTTACTATAACACTATTTATTTTCAGTTAGTTTTTCAGTGCAGATGCTTGATTGTATGCAAATTCTCCCATACAGTCAATGAAGGACCTCCTGAGACATTCTGCGACTCTAAGCACTGAAGGTTAATGTCCTTCAGAGTACAAGTATGCTTGAGAACAGCAGGGATATCCGAACACTGACTAGCGAAGAGACAATGCATTCTGAAACAGTGTTGGAGTGCTTTATTATTGGAGTGCCCATGGCATGAATTACGATGCGAGTAAAATGGTGTCTGTGGGGAGAGGTGGACTTGGAGATAAAACAGAGTGAAATGTGGAAACACATAAAACAGAGTACAGAGATGGCAATATATGTGGTGACAGGAGAAATACTCTGTTTTGTTTCAGCAGAGGGATAACTGGTAAATGATGTAATAGTTTTGCATGTACTAAAGTACTTTCATAACTGATATATTGTCCTGGTTTCAGCTGGGATAGAGTTAATTTTCTTTCTAGTAGCTGGTATAGTGCTATGTTTTGGATTTAGTAGGAGAAGAATGTTGGTAACACACTGATGTTTTCAGTTGTTGCTAAGTGGTGTTTAGACTAGGTCAGGGACTTTTCAGCTTCTCATGCCCAGCCAGCAAGAAGGCTGGAGGGGCACAAGAAGTTGGGAGGGGACACAGCCAGGACAGCTGACCCAAACTGGCCAACGGGGTCTTCCATACCATGTGATATCATGCCCAGTATATAAACTGGGGGGAATTGGCCTGGGGGGATCACTGCTCGGGAACTAACTGGGCATCGGTCGGCGAATGGTGAGTAACTGCATTGTGCATCATTTGTTTTGTATATTCCAATCCTATTATTATTATTATTGTAACTTTATTATTGTTATCATCATAATTATTATTAGTTTCTTCTTTTCTGTTCTATTAAACTGTTTTTACCTCAACCCGCGAGTTTTACTTTTTTTCCCCCAATTCTCTCCCCCATCCCACTGGGTGGGGGAGGAGTGAGTGAGCGGCTGCATGGTGCTTAGTTACCAGCTGGAGTTAAACCACGACATATATCAAAACAAAAAATTGATTTGACATATACTTTCTAATTCTCATTGGCTATTTCCCCTTTTAATTGAGATGTTGGAAAAAAATCATAAATTTGTAATTCAGTGTCTAGAACCATGTCCTCAGGATTAAAGTTGGAGGTCTTACTTCCAAACATGCTGTGGTTACAGGTGGCTAATGTTCAAGGTCTGTGCATACAGACAGACTTTCTCATGCCTCTTCAAAGTGTTCCTGCCTTCAACTTGTGCTTCTCCTTTGGAGCTCTATGAGGACTGATATGTGACTTTGCATAAGGCTCAGTTTGCAATTTTGGGTAGCACATCTATTGCCAATTTTCAAGATCATAAAGGTGAATTGAAAAATTTGGGATGAGGGGAAATGGGAGAGGAGAGGTGCTGGATTTCAGGCACGGGAGATAAGAGTACACCCCAACTACTTAAAAAAAAAAAAAAAAAAAAAAAGTATTGGTGTACTGTAGCTTCTGCAGTTCCGACCGACTCAGACAGAAGGACAGTAGTAGAGGTGAGAAGCAGCAGCAGGGTTCCCGAAGACATATACAGACACTGCCTCGCTTTTGGAGGTGTGCAGGCAGGAATAAGAACAACCTATTGATGGGTGGAACCTGTGCTTTCCCACACCTGTAGAAGTCTCCTTACATGTTATAAAATTAGGTGGGAGGGGTTGTGGTTTGACTTTTGACTATCTGTACCAAGAAGCATTCCTGCTAGGGCTGACATCCAACTGTCTTCTTTACTAGGCTTTCAGTATTGATCATTCCAAGTGTTAAAAACTTTAAATAGTAATTAAATTTTATTTTTACTAGCTTCTGATATTTACCCCACCTTTTAGTAGATATTGTTCTCCTGCAACATTTGTGAGGTTCCATGTTTTTCGGAGCACTCCCTTTATAAGATGTACAGTCTTCATTTGCAATTCAGAAAGGGCTATTATTTACCTTCTTTTACCCTCCAGGGCATGAAAATTGCTACTTTATCTTCATTCCTCCCTGGACTAGAAAGACACCTGTATTTCTATTCATGTTTTCCCAAAGGTTCAAAGGCAAGACTGAAAAAAAATTATACAGAATTGTTATGAAAGTGTCAGATTACCTGGATCTTTTTTTTTCAAATTGTTCCCTCAATTATTTAGCACTTTCTTTTTTTGCATGCTAGCAACATGTCTGAGACAAGTATTGTATAGACTATATATGTTTCTTTTTTGCCAATGTATTCATATGTCTTATTATCCAGGCAAGGGTAGTCACAAGAATGGAAGATGCTGTAATGTCATTCAGTTTCCAGTTGCAGAAGACTAGGTGGTGTAAGAATTTAACATATTTTCATAGTAGAGCAGACTTGTGTTATGAGATCAGAGATGAAGAATTAATTTCTTCTCTGCATAATGGGCAACTTAACACTGTTCACATGACAATTTTATTCCTAGGAAAGCTGGAGAGGCTTAGAGGGAAAAACACCTACCACCTGTATAAAATGCAATGAAACTAAATAGAAATGGAAATATAAATAATGTGGATTTTTCTTTGATTTAGCTTTTTATGCACTAAACATCATGAAAATGCCAACAATCCACATCGAATTTTGTTGTTTACTACCATATGTATTAAAAGCAAAAAATTCAATGTACGTATAGAAAACCATATTCTGCCAAAGTCCATTCAACTTGTAAATCTGTATTAATGTTTTTAAATAAGGGTGTCACTGCAGGAGGAGAAGTTGGGTTTTCATGGATCTATGCTCACAGATGGGGGAAGTGTTATTTTATTGAGGTTCTTGACTTTGCAATAGGAATTAATATAAAACAAATCTTCAACTTCTGCTTGTCTGCTCTGAGTTGGCATAGAAAGGGAGAGAGCGAGCAGCGTTTCTGTGCAATTTCCTATGAGACCAAATACCTGGGGTTTTCTGCGTTATGGGAATTGGGAACTGGAGGGACAGGATAGGATTTTGTAAGCAGTGCTTCTTTTGCCACCTTTTGCTTTTCTTCCTCATCATTGTTCTTCAGTGAACAGTGTGCTATAGTGATTTGTGGGTCTCATCTTAAACAGTAATGTTTGTTCAGTGGTTTCCCCAAATTTGGCAATCGATAGTCATAAAAAGGAAATGAAAAACGATTTTGCAAGTTCTTTTCTCTTTGGTAAGCCTGGAACATAATTTAGGACAAAGGGAGTTCACTAGCTTCTGGAGCTTTCTCCAAGCTAAATTGCAAATGTCTAATGCAAACAATGTTGGTTCACACAGTGTTCTGTTCTTTTTGTTCTTCTTTTTATTTTTTAAAAGAAGGAAAAAAAGACCATGAAAGTACATTTATGTTCAAAAGTGTCAATCCACTAAATTTAACATTTTATCACAACCCCCTACCTAATGTCAGGCAGTACATAGTACATAGTGTGAGATATGAAAACGACCTTTCAGGTTTTAGTGGCTCATTAAGCTTACTAGGTTTGAGGAGTAATTTGTGATGGGCTTCTGCCATCCTACAGTGCAATGAAACAGTTGTCCTGAAGCTGCGTAATGATGTGCTTTTGCTCATTCACTTCATTCGTTAGTTCATCATTTCACTAACAGGTTATCACTTCAAAGTGTAGGAAATAATGTTGACTTGGTGGGTAAGTGTCTTGGGGTGGTAATTCTTTCTAAAATGAGTAGTTTCAGTTAACTGTGTACAGAAAGATAAATGACAGATTCAAGTCATCTAGTCAATTAGTATAGTCCACGCACTATAATGAACATATTGAGAAGTATGAGAGGGTTTTATTGTGTGATAGATAGCTACCTAAATTTAGATACAGTTATAAACCCATTTTTTTTTCCCAGGAAAAAAAAAGGAACTTTGTATTGTGAATAAAGCCCTGGGAGGAGAAATAAATATGCTTCTAGAGTAAGTATTATGTTAACAACTACGCGATATCCATTCTACACCTAACTATTTTGATTTTAAGGCATATTCTGTCCTTTGCTGGAGCTTTTAATTTGAAAGAGACAGATAAAGAGAAGTAACATATGCATGTGGACTAGAGAGAGGAATTCCATCTGCAGAGTGGAAGTTCTTTTCTCAGTGAAAACTTGGTGACAGTCCTCTGGGGAAGCTTGTTGGTTGGTTTGTTGGTTTATTGATCAAGTAATCAGGATAATCTTAATGGTGTTTTACTACTGATTCTTGTGCTTGAACTATATTTAGAACCTGCAGAATCATTTGAGAGTTTGGAAGTTAAAAAAAAAAAAGTTTATGGCTTCTTTATCATGAAATATGGAATGTTTAGAATATATGTGTATTTGTATATTATTGTGGATTAGTGCTGAAAGCATACATATCTAATTTAACGTCACTTTGTAGACTTGAGAATGTTATTCTTGGACTTCTTATGCTTATTTTAATGAGTAGTTTGACATGTTATACAAATCACTTGAAAAATTGTCTTACATATTACTACTGTAGCCATAAAACATGTAGCTTAATCTTGTTTTCTGTAATCTATATATGATAATTACAGGTATATTGATAACATTTTTTCTAGAGCATCTTTCTCTCAGGAAGGTAGTACTTCCTATTCTGTATGCTAGTGTTCCAAAAATAGTTTTAAATTTTCAGAGTATAGAGCCTCCTACTGCTTTGCTGGTGTCATTCATCTTCCCGTCAGGAAGGTTTTCTAGATAGGCAACTTAATAATTTCCTATGAATTTATTTTATACTTTTAGCTATAGATAAAGTTTTACCTTTCTCAAAAAAAAACTTTAAAAAAGAAAAGAAGTTCCATTCACTTCAGCATCACAACTTCAAGAAGCATGTGGTTTTCCTAAATTATGAGCGTGTTGGGGCCAAGTTTGTATGTCACACAGATGTCAGAATTATCTTGGAAATCAAAATCGATGTTGCAGATTGCATGGGTCATTTTGATTTCTTTCTTCCACTAGCATAACCAGAACATAAAGTAGGTTTTATTAAATGTCTGCTTTCTGATGTGTTGCGCTCTTCCACTCCTGGATTGTGATAAATTTTGAAATAAAACCTGTACAAATTCTCAGTAGAGATGGGGAGGTTGGCAACAACTGTTTTTTCCCAATAATTCACTTCAATTATGAAAAAACAAAATTACTAGTGTAGACACAGAAGCTGATACCTGCAGTTCACCTGTAAATCAAGGAATGGGAGGTAGCTTTCATTCAGTGACTTGTGCTATGCCCTTTGGGGTTGTTCTCTTTCTCTTTGAAACTTGGTATGAAAGCATATTCACAGTACAAAGTTTTAAATTGAGTTTTGTTTTGCTTGTAATGCCTGTCTCGCACAGTACACCACCGAACGCTTTGGTCTGTGGGCCTCAGACATTTTAATGACTTGGTTTTCTATGGAAACATGCTTTTCTTGGGTCAGCAATTTTGGTGGTGATTTGGGAATGAACCAGCAAAGTTAAAGCCTTTGAATTTATTTCAGTTCAATGACATCTGCATTCTTCAGTATATAGGTAGAAATGAACTTTTCTGAGCTGTTTTTTGGGGGGGTGTGTGTGGTTTTTGGGGGTTTTTTTTGTTTTTTTAGTTTGGTTTAAGGTTTTAATATCCTTTTTGCAGCAGTTGTTGGCTAGTAGCAGACAAGATACTTCAGTCATAATGTGCCTGAGTGCTACTAAGAATAGAGAGATATTTATCTTGGATTTTAAGTACCCTAGCTGCTATTTTGTTCTTAAGTTTTTAACCAACATAATCTCTGTTTTGAACCACTAATTGTTACTGAATTGTTGCCTTTCTGTAGCAGGCCAAATGGGAGGAGATGAAACACAACAGATAAACAGGTTTATTATATTCCTTATGTCTCTCTAAAAGGAACAAGTCATACCACTAGAATTGCAACCTTATTTTTTCCCTCCCTAGCTTCAGATTTATGATGTAGGGATATGAATGTGTAGTTCATTCCTCCTGAGACTTTGCAAGAGTAACTTCAGTGATTGTACGCTCTTGAGTTCCAGTGAAATTGCCTGTGCGCAAATGCATGTGGTAGATGAACATGCCCTGTGGTGTATCATGTAAATAGAGCCCTCCTTGAGGAGGTCAAGGTCTCTATCATGTATTCTGCTTTATTTAATTACTGTTTTCTTGAACAATCACAGTCATTTCTCTAGCTTTGGTAATATGCCCTTTGATGAATCGTCTTTGTTGGTTAGCTGTATACTTTCCTAGACCCACTGGTATGATTTTAGCCTAACCCATCAATGCATTTTGGACCATACTACCTAACTGATGTGTCTGTTCTGCTGCATGGGTCAGCCAAAATGAAAGAAGTCTCTGCAGGCTTGGGATTTGGCTTAGCCTGTGTCCCAGTGCATAGGCTGCCAGTGTGAGTTGATCTCGTTGCTTGCCCTTGAAGTGTGCACATTTATACCACTGCAGCACTGCTGAACTGGGGCTGCGAGGTGGGCCTCTTGTCTGTCGCTGTTGCTGTACTTACTGTGGGGGAATTGCCCATTCATGTGTCTGGAGAACTGTGGATTTATTTAATGCTGTAACCTGGGTCCCCTAATGTATAATACCATAGGATTACACACATCACATGAAGAGGTTAGGTGTACCCCAATTAGTTGTCCGAGATAATGTGAATTTACAATAAACATGTGAGTAGTGTAGCTCCCCGTAGATTTGAGAAAAGATGAATTGTGTTTTTTAACTGCAGCAGGCTGACTGTAGATGGGACAGTAAGATTTTTGTCTCATTATAAAACATACTGCATGTAGTTTCTCTCATGGGATAGATCTTGTTAGGCAGTCTCTGTGGGGACAAGTCACAAGACGTTCTTACTTTCATGTTAGCAGGTTGGATTAAATCGTGCTTGATGAGAACAGATTGATACTTTGATTAACTACATTGCTTTACAATTTGTAGTGACTTGTTCTCTGTTAGGCTTTTAAGCAGATAGCTTTATCAGTGTAAAAGGTATCTTCTCCCACCCACTCATGGAAGGCATAGTGTCTTTGCAGATACTGGGTGGAAAAGATAGATTGAAGAAAGCTGACTAAATGTGAAATGTCTGCTTGAGGCAGACAAAGGACAGGACAATTGGTAGACTGCAGCATTGAAACAAGAAAGACCAAATGAAGAAGGAGGATAACTGTTCATGTGGTTTAAACTGTTCCTCTAGTAATCTGCTGCAGCTTTCTTTCTAGTAGAGCTTCTGAAGGTGGGTAGTACTTAACCAAAAAGGGGATCCTCTGATGCAATGGCTTTTCACCACTGACATTTTCTTGGTTGCCTACTACAGACCTACTGCTCTCCAGTGAGCAAGCTGTAATCCTACTGCATTCTGGTGGTGAATGTATAGGATCATTAAGGGTGGGGATGTGACTGTTCTTCATAGGCTTTGCTTTTGTAGCAAAACTTATCATAAACCAGGATGAATCCTTTCCTTTGAAAGGATTGATGTCTTCCTTTGAAATGCTGTTGTTAATAAAATTTAAAGCCTCTCCCTGATCATAGTCCCTAAAGAAAAGCTGATAAATTTATGCAGAAGGCTTTCTTTTCAATCAAAAATAAACAAACCCTGAACAAGGTCCCTTTTAAGCTGGAACTAAGTTGAGGCATGCTAAAATTTGCCACTCATTTTTCTCTTACCCTCCCTCATCCACTTATCAGAGACTGCAGAGATGTGATTGCATAAGACCATATAATTTCCCTCTGCTTCTTTGAAGTTGTCTAATTTCAAGCCCCTTTATGCTACACTGATCCATGAAAATGTTTTGATATATGCTGTTTCTTTCACTGCCATTGAGGCTTCTTATCCATCTCTCTGTTGTCTCTTGTGTACCTGGACTGACAGAGTGGAAAGCTTTGGCCAGTAGAGCAGAAGCATACAGTATCTGATAAAAGAGGTAGATTTGTGTTCGAGAACTGTTGGAGAATACAGCATCTTAGCGTTTCAACAGAAGACAACCTTGATAATTAAATTGCAGAGCCTTGCAGCATATTTTGTGTCTACCTTACTGTATTATGCAGTGTATCTTTTGTCTGTATGTTGTGCACTGCCTGGGAAGCCCCAGTCCTGCAAACTTCTGTGCTACTTTTTTAAATTCAAAAGTGAAACTTTTGAAAGAGACACTCCAGTGGGAGCAGACTTCACAAGGGATTCTCTGCTAGGCTGTTCTTCCAGTGTACTTTGCCATAAAATAAGTACTTCTGTTGACTGGGGAGTTGAGCCCTGTAATCAGCTGTGTAAAAAGGGTTGATGATTTACAGACTTCTGAAGGAAAACTGAAAGCAGATATCCTCCACGAGTCCAATGACTGGGTCTCAATCTCATCACTAATCTAAAGCTACCCAGCACAGTTGTGGATTGCTGCTTTTTTTAAAACTGGAAATAGGCTGAGTTGTGCTAAAGTTTTCTGCTCTCTTCCTCCCATCCTCTTCACTTACCAAGACTGCACAAACATTGTTATAGACCTATGTATGTGACTGTATAAGTTTCTCTGCTGCTGCTTAGGGAGAGATGGGTGCTTGTTAGCACGTTTGTATATGCAACAGTTGACCGGATTTGCAGGAAAAAACCCCAACCAACTAACCAAGCCCACACTGAAAGGTATTTAATATGGTACCAACAAAGTTTATGTAGGTGCGAATTAGTTACCCAATTTCAAAAGCTGTTGTCCAGTTACCCAGAAATATAGGAAGATCTTAGGGGAGATAGTGACTTGTCTCTTTGAACCTCAGTTCCTCATGTGTGTGATGTGTATGCTGGTGCTTCTTGTTCCACATGGGGATTGTTAAATATATAAACCCTTGGCAGTAAGGGCAGGTACCTCGTGTAGGAGAGGAGGGATTAGAGACAAAATTGTTGTCAGTATGGACAATTGAAATAGCTCTAGAAGTCTCATGTAAGTGGACTTGGCCTTGTAATAGGGTTAAACAATTGATAGATAACATACAGTTGAACTGTGGAAAGATTTACCTGCTAAGAAGGTTCTGTTATTGTGTGGCAGGGTTGAAGTATTAAACAGAGCAGTGGTTTTTGGAAGTAGAATTTTGAACAGACTGCAGGAGAGGTGTATTTGCACTTGTCAGGACTATCAAATGGTGGAGTAATACCTTGATCAGGATTTAGCAGAGAGGAAAGGCTAAATTACTGTAAAATTTTAACCATGAACTGATTAAAATAAATGGTTACTTTTGTTCTTAGTGGCCCACAAGTTCACTTCTACCTCCAAGAATCGATGTTGTATAAATTAATTTATTTTCTCACCTTTGGACTCAATATGGTCAGGTTATCTGTTCTATTTAATTGGAGTTAGTTTTACTTCACAGGGAATAATGTAACGTTGCAGTTACTATGGCACATTTGGTCTTGCAAAATAATCAAGAAATCCTACTAATCTAGTAACAAAATCTGCTTACCACAAATATAATGAATATATTCTTTCTACTACTGCTATAACTAGAGCATGCTAACTTTAGATTGATATGTATCTTAAAAGATAGTATCTCTTCCAGTTCAGTTATTCCTTTTTTAAATAGGTATGCTGTTTTTAGGATCTACCCTGTGACCACTTAAGTTGTCAAAAGCTTTGAATGCTTTTTGAAACACTGTTACAGAGTTTGAAGACTTTGAAGCCTACACAATCTATTAGTGTTTTGTATTACTAAGGAAATCCCAGCATTCCAAGCTGCTTTCCAAACTGGAAATATCTGCTTCCTTAAGGGAATTGATGTGATCTTAGAAATATTATTGCACATTGCAGTCTGCTTGTTGCTGTCTTGTTACTTTTAAATTAGAGATGATTAAAACCCCATCGTATTGGCCACTGTAAGGACAATGTCTGTGTTCTCTCACTAGTCTTAGATTTCTGATCCAATAGCTGGGCTAGATGCAAGTGAACTTAGCCCTCGTCAACATAATGTTTTCTGCAGGCAAGTTGTTTTCAGCTAATAATTCAAATTTGGTATTTTTGTTCTTCATTTGATGCATAAACAGTCTGTTTATGATGACTTTGTGCAGTAGGAGTGAACATTCAGAATGAACGGTTAGAGTGAATTTTACTGACATGTTATTGTTTGTCACCAAGGTGTTGCTGAAATCCAGAATAAAACTCCTTAACAACAATGAGAAGTTAAGAAGCAGGCACTCCTTTATTGCAGCGCTGGGCACACGGGGGATCGCTCCACCTATCGTGTGCATCTGTCTGGTTTAACTATGCAGGTTAAATGCACACCTGTTATACATATTCACTAGATTTCTGAGAAATGTTATACATAATCATTAGTTTTCTGGGAAACTATTAACATATGTAAATGTCCTTTACGCAAGCGCAGTGAAGGTCTCTGGTGGTCTTCAGAAGCCCTCTGGTGGTCTTCCATAGTCTTCCTCACTTGTCCGCTTCTTGACCTCTCTTAGGTGATTCTGCGCAGTATGATTCTCACCATCATCTATATTAGTTTACATAAAAATGCGTACTATGTCTATTCTTAAATTTAACCTTTCTAATAATTGGTCCTTCAGTCACACCATCTTATTAATATTCTTATGTTAAAACAATCATTGGTTAATCTCACTTAACTCTACTGATTGGAATCCTCAATAATTAGATCGAGGTGGGAAGGGTAAGGGGTTTCCAGGCAGCAAACTGGTGTCCATAATGGTTTCCCTAGTTTCCTAAAACAAAACACTACAAACCAACAAATCTTTGTCAAAGTTTCTGTGGTTAACTGATTTTAGACAATACTTGAATTCTTATAGTCACACATAGTACATTTTCTAAAGTTCCTAAGTTCCTATGACTACATTTCAAACTTAACACTCCCATACCTATGCTTCACATTTTTTTACTTCTTAATCAAACCAAACTCTTTTATATAATTAGATTTTAATTTCTTTATCAAAATATTTTCAACAAAGGGACAAATGATCTTTTTTGTGATTCTTTGTTATTAAAGACGTAAGTGGCTTTAATCTTGTGATTGTATGTATGTGCAGTATACTGTTAGGTGCAGGTTTTAGTTAGAGTACATAAATGCTGGAGATTAATTTGCTATTTTACAGTTTGTCAGTCGCATACTCCCAAAGATCTTTGTCAAGCAGTGGGGTAATGTTTATGCCTGTGATAACAAATACAGCAAATGGATCAGGCAGGATGTGTGCAACATCAGCTCGAGGGAACCTTCCTAAAAGTTTTCTGTGGTTGGTAGCGTAGACATTTCTAGAGTTAGCATGACTGAAAGCCCTTGCTGTTCTGATCTAGTGTCATCTAACCCTGAAAAAGATCTGATTTGAATCAAAATGCTGGTAGTTGTTAATGACCTGTGTTATCTGACAACTCCCAGCATTGTAATTTGAGTGTGCCCAAACTGGGACTTGGAAATAGCAAGAAGCTCTTAAATATCTTGGATAAATAGGACCTTAGGGGACTTTATGCAGGAGATGAGGGAACACATTCTTGTCTTGAAGACTTGTTTCATGGGGGCTATATGTGTTCTTTATACATAGTGGTTAGACTTAGGATATTCTTGTGTAGGAAAAGATGTCCCTTCTACAAGTGCAGACTGTAGCAGTCATCTGCGTAGGCAGTAAGCTGTTAACAGGCAGGACTTGAGTGCTCAGTAACATCATGGTGGTTATAAATTCTTACACAAATGTCAACTAAGTAGCACTTTTGTGCAAAGTTAGCTTTTCTACTGGACACACTGTCACTGGATCTCTTGGCATCTTGCTGTATTTTGAAAATGTGGTGAGAGATGTACCATTTCTGTTCACTTTAGGTCTTCTCATAGCTGCAGAGAAGTAGGGCAATATTTCAGGAATCTGTCATGAGAAAGCACCAGTGTGGAACCTCTACCCCAAAAAAGTATGTTTAGAGAGCTGCAAGATAGAATTAGTTATTTAAAGGAGGGTCTGTCTGATGGGGAGGGAATGAGTACTGTCTTGAAGTTCGTGGAGTAGAGTCTGAGCCTGGGCTAGGAAAGATGCATGAGGAAAAAAGAAAATTGCGAAGGCTAGGGAGGACTGAGAATTAGAACAGATTAGAGGAGAAGATTGGGTAATGGCCTAAATGGTTTTGGATTGCTTGTGTGTGGTACATCCTAGAGCTTTGCATGCATCCCAAGAGTCTTACATCGCTGATCTTTGATTTTTATCACCATTCTTAAAGAATGCCGTAATCTCCCTTATTGTTGTTTACTAGCTTAAATAGTGGAAGCTGATCTGAAGTTTCCGATTCTACTCTTGGTATCATATTGCTGTACTGCTGACAGAATTTGTCATGTGATATGTAGATGTGTAATATCAGTTTCTTTTATTTAAGTTCTTAAATAACATGCAAAGTCTACATTGAAACAACCTCTAAGTTGTAAAGTCAAGCAACCGCTAAATTCCAGAACTGAGCTTGCCTCTGCTTTGTTAATTAAGTTCTCTTGCTGCACCTTATGATACCATCTTTAATTAAAATGATCACATTAGTTTTTCCAAAGCTGCTTGCTTCACTTCATGCACAGGACAGATCTGCTCAAAGGGTGAATCAGGGCTGTGCAGTGAAGGACACTTTTGCCTGGAGGAGTCTGCTGAACTTTTACAGAAACAGGAAGATTTCTGTTTGAAGGAAAGGGCTGACAAAGAGGGAGCTGGCAGGAAGTGGACAGGTGATCTGAAGAATAGGTCAATTAAACATTCCTTTGGATTATTAGGTATGGTACTAGGCAAACTACTTAGAGCAGGCTTTTTCTAAATGGTCTCTAAGCATGCATATTGTTTTCTGAGTGTTTTTTGGTAGGAATGTTGAGCGCTCAGAGCTGCAAGCAAAAGTCACCAGAAGCTGTGCATTGAATGTACAGTGGTAGCTACTTAAGTCACTAACAATAAAAAAACAGATCCTAGGCCTCTGAAGTTGGGTTCTCAAATCCACTTGCTACTTTGATTTCTGATTATTTTTCTTTTTAAATTTTTTTTTTCTTCCTGTGCAGGAACATCAGTAATGTAGAAATAGTACTATTCATTTTCACAAGACTTTTTAAGAAGTAGCAGTATACTGGTAGGTGCCTTCAAATAAATAAGCATATGAACCAAACTGTTTGGAAGGGGAGTGCTTGGAAGTGTAAGGCCAGTGTAAGCACAGAAGAGAGAGGCAGGTGAGAAGTGTGGGTAGAGTCGGAAGGGCAAGGAGTAGAGAGACTTTGATGATATTTTATATGGGATTACTTCTGTTCCCAGTGTTGGCTGGCTTTCATGAGCTAATTCTCACTGGTTTTGCACAATGCATCTGGTTCCAGGTGGTTTATTACCTGGAAAGTAGCTTGTATGGAGCACCAGGTTCGTTCTGGAAGTAGTGTTACCCAAACAGATAAACTGTCCAGGATTTATGATGGCTTCTCCACACATGGAACGTTTTATCTGCAAAAAGAATAGACTAGATTGTGTTAATTGTCTTGTATGAGAGCATTTAGAAAATGCATAGGAAATGCATCTTATGTGCTGTAAGAAGCAAGGGTTAGGATGGAGAGGGGAGGCTGATCATGCAGTTCAATCCTGTTGAATCTTGAACATGTGAATATACATATATAGATACAGGGGAACGCATAACCATCTTTTGCTTTTTGCTTGCCTCGGAAATCTTAAAGTTATACCCTGTATATTTTTGGACATTTTGAAATTGGCAAAAGTTGCTGCAACTTTTGAGATAGGCTGTATGTTTTCCTGTGCTAACAGTTTCAAGAATATAAGCAGAGCACATATGCAGGGAGGAGAGATGTCCACTGTGGAGAAAAGATTTTTATCTTTTAAGATATACACAGAGAAATACCTACTATACTGGCAAAGAGTTGCTATATGGGCTGTGGCAACTTATGGTACAAAAATTTCCTCATGTATTTCATAAAGCCAATGAATGTCCAGGGGCCCTGGGATCCTAATGAAGACGGGAGAAAAGGAGAGCACTTCAAAATGCAGCCTCTATTGAAAATAAAAATCTGCTATGATTTACATGAGCTGTAGGAACTTGTAGTGCATTTGTTGTCTTCCTAACTCTTTGTACTTTGGTGTTGTGGAGGTTTGGTTTGGGTGGGATTTTTGGGGTGGGTTTTTTTGCTGGTGGGTTTTGGTTTTTGTTTTTTTTGCATGGTGCTTTTTTTGTTTGGTGTGGGTTTTTTGTTTGGTTTTTTTGGTTTGTTTTTTTTTTGTTTGGTTGGTTTTTCTTTTCCTTTTTTTTTTTTTTTTTTTTTTGCTATGGCCCAAAACTGGATTAAATTAAAAGCCTAGTTGGTTTGCAAAAGGGACAATAAAAATGTAAAGCTTATGGTGGGGAAAAAAAGGGGGGGGGACTCACACACGACTGTGTGACTTAGATATTGGTGCTTGAGGGAATAATATGTCCTCTTAAGCCTCTCAGATATCTGGAAGATACCTGTCTGTTTCATTTTAACTTTCCCCTGCAGGTGTACAACTACTTTGATACTCAGATATCTAGGATATTAAATAATGGATGAAAAGAATGTTTCAATGTTTGGTGTTATTCTCATAGTCCTTTAATATCACATCTCAATTTGTTTGGCTTTGGATACACGAAGGTTTTATCTTTTATGTTGTTTGGTTTTGGTTACTTTGGTATTGATACAGATGCGTCCTTCTACTTGCATATGGTGTTCTGCAAATGTCTTCAACTGTTTATGATATGCTTTCTGACAGAAAACTTTAAGTATTTGTAATTATATCTATTCATGGTGTCCTGGTTTCAGCTGGGATAGAGTTAATTGTCTTCCTAGTAGCTGGTACAGTGCTATGTTTTGAGTTCAGTATGCGAAGAATGTTGATAACACACTGATGTTTTCAGTTGTTGCTAAGTAATGTTTAGTCTAAAGTAAAGGATTTTTTCAGATTCTCATGCCCAGCAGCAAGAAAGCTGGAGGGACACAAGAAGTTGGGATGGGACACAGCTAGGGCACCTGACCCAAAGTGGCCAATGGGGTATTCCATACCATGTGACATCATGCCCAGTATATAAACTGGGGGGAGGGGAGGGGGGATCACCGCTTGGGGATTAACTGGGCATCAATCGGCGAGTGGTGAGCAATTGCACTGTGCATCATTTGTATATTCTAATCCTTTTATTATTACTGCTCTCATTTTATTAGTGTTATCATTATTAGTTTCTTCTTTTCTGTTCTATTAAACCATTCTTATCTCAAACCACGAGTTTTACTTCTTTTCCTGATTTTCTCCCCCATCCCACTGGGTGGGGGGGAAGTGAGTGAGCAGCTGCGTGGTGCTTAGTTGCTGGCTGGGGTTAAACCATGACACATGGAAATATTGTTTTTAAAAAATAGAGAAATAACCTGTACTTTTTTTACCTGTGTAGTCTATACAACATTAGTTACTAAGCAACTCTGAAGACAGACATGGTCAGATGGCAAAAATGTCATAATGAAAAACTAAAAATGTAGTGACATGCATAAAATGTTTACTGCATGAGCTTCTGTTATGCTTATTTATTTCAATAGAACCTTAATTCAGTCACTGATCTCAAAATTTTGAGCATTAGAAACTATTATAATGAGGAAAAATTTGAGAAGATGGTCCCATATAACATGCTTTAAAAAGTTGTATCCTCAAATTGAATTAAAAGAAAAAAGTTTTTAGTATTCTCTTTAAGTATGTTCTTTTTGTTATACACTATAATTTGATGTGTGTATGTGTTTTGGTTTTTTTTAAACAGATTTCTGTGGATACCAAAGCTCAAAACATATCAATCTCATCATGATGCTTGAACAGCTGTAGCTAACTACAGGATTTTAAAAAGAAATCCAGCATGGCCTAGTTGGCTTGACCTTCAGAAAATTTATAATGTCCTCTGGAACCAGTATCAGCAAAAATCGGCAGGCTCCGAGCCTGCAGGGTGTTGACCCAGAAACATGCATGATAGTGTTTAGAACACACTGGGCACAGGTAATGTTAATTAGTTTTATTGATTTGAAGTAGGCTGCATTAATAGGAATTTGCTTCATTCTCTCTTTTCGGATAATCCTGAATGGCTCAGGAAGAAATGTCTGTCATGCAGAATGTGGTAGATGACACTGAAACATTTTAAAACGTAAAGGTAACTGACCTTTCAAGGTGTGGTTAGGCTTTACTAATCACACTTTGAACTCCAGATTTGCATCTAAATGGCAAGTGGTAGGACACGGTAATACCTTACTGAAGGCCTCAATCTTCTTACTGGCTTTCCTAGTGATTCACTGTGAATTGTACCCTGTTGCAAACCTCTGTGTTTCCTTTCCTTTGCTGGGTAAGGCTTGCCTATCTTATGTAAAGTATATTAGACGCATGGTGCAAAGCTGTATGCAGCGTTCTTTATTATGGATAGATGTAGATTATGCACTTCAGCATGTTCTAAAAATTGTTTGCATGTCATCAGGATTATAATTGCTTTCAGGCAAAGATGCTTTGCTCCGAGCACCATAATATAAGGTCTTATTTGCTGCAGTAATATGAATAACTAACAGTTTATGTAAAATTGATTTGTGTGCTGCTGCTTTTGTTGTTTTTTCGCTATCCTGAGAAGCAAGCCAGATGAATGGTAGTGTTTCTGAGATGTTTCCAGAGTCAGAAGAGCCATTGTTCAAGAATCACCTTTTCTCACTTAACTCTAGTGATGCTGTCATGTTAGGGGAGCTGCTGTTCCTTTGTGGTTTTGTGGCAATTATCCTCCACAAAAAGGCTAAAGACAGTGGTTGTTTCACAGACAACAAGCTTCATTGATTGCATGCAGAACAGAATTTAATCCAGGGGTATAAATGCTGGGATGAGAATTGTTACTCAATCCTAAATCTATATTGAATGTTGCAAGAGTGTGTGGGTATCAGTGGCCATTTGGCATTATATAAGATGTGGCAAGAAAAGACCAGCTCTGTGGGCTTCTGCATCTCATCATATTGATACTCCTGAGCACAGTTACTCTGGCTGAAGAGCAGGCCCTTTGATTTCAGTCCTCTGTGACAAAGAAACTTACTTCAAACGTCATTGAAACTCAATTTCTGAAGGCTAAGGGAACCTAGTTTAAACTTCATACTAGTTTAAACAACCATGCTTCAGAGAACCCCAAGTTTCAGCAATAGGGCAAGTGGCAAATTCAGGTGCTTATAAAAAAAATAAAGTGAACAAAAGCATTCCGTTTTGGCCTCGTACATGCCAAATGTGAAACTTTTCAATTTATTAGGAAGTTTGACAGACAAAAACTAAAAGCATAAAAAGAGTTTGCACTTTTTGTGTTAAGAATTTTGATGCTTTTTTTTCCTTATGGGGTAAGTTCATATTTTTTAAAAATGCATTCAAATAACTGTTTCTCTTTAGGTTCTGAAAATCTTAGAGAAGCATGATCCTTTGAAAAACACTCAGGCAAAGTACGGGGTGATTTCACCTGATGAGGCCAGCACTGTTCAGAATTATGTGGAGCACATGCTTTTCTTATTAATTGAGGAGCAAGCAAAGGATGCCTCAATGGGGCCTATTCTGGAGTTTGTGGTCTCAGAAAACATCATGGAGAAGCTTTTTCTTTGGAGCCTACGGCGAGAGTTCACTGATGAGACAAAAATCGAGCAACTCAAAATGTATGAAATGCTAGTAACCCAGTCCCATCAGCCTTTGCTGCATCACAAGCCCATCTTGAAGCCTTTGATGATGTTGCTGAGTTCCTGCTCAGGAACAGCCACTCCAACAGTGGAAACAGAGCTGGTCATCCTCTTGAACCAGCTCTGCTCTATAATAGCCAAAGATCCCTCCATTTTAGAACTGTTTTTCCATACCAGCGAGGACCAAGGAGCTGCCAATTTCCTCATATTTTCTCTGCTGATTCCCTTCATCCATCGAGAAGGAACAGTAGGCCAACAGGCCCGTGATGCGCTGCTTTTCATAATGTCTCTGTCTGCAGAAAACAACGTTGTTGCAAACCACATAGCAGAAAACACCTATTTTTGCCCAGTAAGTTGTTCTTGTTTTGCTTGATCTTCAATGCTAAACTGTTCCCTGTATTCTTCTCATCCTTTTCTGTCATTTTTGATAAAGATGTGTTGTAATGCATTTGTTTCTGTTGACAGCTGTTTCACAAATTGTAATGCTGTTCAAGCTAGACCCACTGCCAAACGTAGTCTTGCTTCTTGTTTCCATACCAGTGTCCTGTGGGCCAACACAAGTGTCTTTGCAGTCACGCAGTGAATTGAACTGGGGAACTGATGGAAGTTATAGTAGAACTTGGTGGGAGGGAAACCTGTT
The DNA here is from genome assembly GCF_026419915.1 of Harpia harpyja. Taxonomy (NCBI): domain Eukaryota; kingdom Metazoa; phylum Chordata; class Aves; order Accipitriformes; family Accipitridae; genus Harpia; species Harpia harpyja. The sequence continues at coordinate 40,014,509 of NC_068941.1, forward strand.
CTGTCTCACTGGAGGCCCTTATGAGATTCTGGGGGTGAAGGGAGTGAGAAATTGGGAACAAGGTGTTCTGAGGCTGTTGTTTCTCGTGGCAGTGCAAGCTTAAGTGGGCTGTGCTTGCCACACTGTAATATCAATTCAACAGTTCAAAAAATAAGTGTGAAAATAGTGTGAGTGTTATAGCAGTGTAATATTTTTGCAAGGTAAAAGGGAGACTTTGTCACAGAATTAGACGTTTCCATGACTGTCTCAGGCAAACCACAATCTTGCTATGTTGTACTCTGTTAAAAATTTGGTAGTAGTGTTGCATTGTTACATCTGGCAAATCAATCTCACTACATGAATAGAAAACCTTTGCTGTTAAACAAGTAAGTAATCTAATTTAACAAAGAAAGCTGCCCTACTGCAGTTTTAAGGCTAAAGCAGAATGCACATGACAACAACTGCTTCTTCATGCCTTATTGAAAAATCAGTTTGAGATCTGCAATGGATGGGTTCAAAACCAAGTATCATTCTGTAGAAAAGTTGCTCTTGTGTGCCAGTTTTTGGACTGATTCTTTTATCTTCTATGTGCCTTGCGTTTTAGTTTAATAAATGCCAGAAAAAATGGAGGGGAGCCTTACATATAGGGCAGAGAGCTTTAGAGCAGAGACACTAGAATCCTTGCCTTAAGCATTAGTGCATGACAGCAATTCCAGCTGTAGGTTTCCATTTACTCTGAAGTTGTTATGTCCTTTGAGCAGTAAGGCAGAGCCAGGTATACAGGTTGGAGGAGGCCTACAAGTTCCAACCCAAAACTTACAAAAGGTTTCCTTTGTCAGTGGTAAATATTGCATCAAATTTCTTGTCCTGAGAGACTCCAGTTGACCTTGTGTAATAGATGCTGCTAAAGAATATGAACTTGATTCTCAAACTGTCCCTGGGACAGATACCATTATTGGATCCATGCTATAACTTCCATAATTACATCTTCCAATTAATTTAAAACAAAAAAAACCCCAAAAACCCCAAACCAAAACCCCCACAAAACCCCCAGCCTTTTTACACTGAAGATAAAAGCCAGCTATATTAACCTTCGAACAGCAGGGAGCTATGATTGACAATCATTCTAATTAGGAAGGCTTCTTGTCAAAATGTGCTAAAATCAGACTTTTCTGAACAGTAATGAGTGGCCTAAGTCTATAATAAAACTTTAATGCAATGCCATAGAATTAGCTCACTAGCACAACATCTTTTTTGAATTTGAGTGTAATGAGCTGAAGGAACAAGTTTTGTTCTGGTGGAATACTCTGTAGGTGTCAGTGGCATTGCTGTATATCAGTTAAATCAGTGCAGATGTGGCCTCAACTACTCTGCAAAACAGCTAGCACAGTCCTGTGCTGATAGGAGTGGCATTTGGATGGCACTGTGTTGATGCTTTCTCTGGTTCTGGGGCTGAGTTGGTTGGTAGCATATAGGGTTTTCTTTACCATGCCTTATTGCATAGTATAGACGTGCCCTGGGGCGGGGTCTGGCCATAAATCTCTGCTGCCTCATATAGCTGAACCAGTGTTAGATCTGTGCTGAAGTGATCCTGAAGGCTTTCTTGATAGTATTTTTTGAGCTCACTTAGGTTAGCAGCTTTTTAAAACAAGATTGTCCATAGTATTCAAAACTGTACGTGAATAAACTATAAAGGAAGGGGACAGGCTGCAGTAAGATACATCACTAACATGTTTTCAAAACAGAATATGTAGACAAGGCTTTCTGATTTTATAGACATTTTTCTGCCATATCATTTTTATCATGTTTTGACCTGAAAGTTTTCTGACTCTGATTGAAGATATTATCTGTCCAGCATTATAGTAAGAAAACAATGTTTCTGAAGGATTTTGAGCAGGATAGCATCTCAAAGTCTCTCCATAAAACTTTGTATCTGTAAATACCTCGCAGCTTAGGAAAGCATGTATTAAAGCAGGAGGAGGTATGGCTCTGCAATGTCCTTGAAAAGTTGAAGCTACACAGAGGTAGACTATGGATGTGGGAGGAAAGGGAATTATTAAAGGAAAGGAATTGGCCAGATGGCGATTGATTATATATTAACAGATTTTAATCATATAATGTGTCTGGGATTACAAATCACATAGTCAGTGTCTTCTGTGAGTTAAGAGAAAATAAATGAATCGAGACTGGTTTGCAGAAAGACTCACAACTCGATGGTGAGAAAAAAAGGAAACCTGCTGGAGATGCTTGTAAAAGTAGATGAGCATGTAGTGTTGACATGACAAATGTTGGGAGAAGTTTGAAAAGACACTGCTCTAGGTAAAACAAAAAATAAAACCAATCTTGCCCTTCCAGGTTGTGCACTCATTCATTTCCTTCCCTTTCAGATTTTTTTAAATTCATGTTTATCATTTTACTGATTAAAACTCCATAATGTGGTCTATATATGTGCATTGTTTTATATGTGAAGAGTTCTGTTGGTAATTTCAAATGGTAATCCTGTTTATACCATATACTTCTATGAAAATTTTCAAATGTTTTTTACGTAAAGAGATGAAATTGCTTCCAGTGGCTACTCTGTCTCAGTGCTTTAGAAACATAATTTCATAGAGCCATTTGGGTTGTACTTCATAGCAAAACCAAGAGCTTTTTAAACTTTACAGATTTTAGCAGCTATATCTGGCACTTCTTACTTCAGTAAGTCAGACAAACTGAAGAATTCTTCACTTCAAGACCTTGACTGATAGTGAGTTCACTGCCCCTTTTAGTGGAGAGTAGTACATTTTGTTTAAGGTTGGTTCCTTGTGCTTAAGGACTAAACTTCCATATGAAGGAGAAATGTGGATAGTCCACAGCTCTGAAAATCAAATTGCTTACTGAGAGGGTACGTATGTGTTTATGAATAGCAATTAAATTTTAAGCAGACAATGGAAAATCAAGTGTGCAACACAAAAGAAACTCAAGTTCTCTCTTCAGAATTCTTTGCTTCCTAGAACTGTCTGAAGCCTGGGTTTGTGAGTGTGTGTGTGTGGGGGGTGGGGTGGTTATGTATAGGTAGTTCTATAGGCCTAGTAAGATCTTCCCAACTTTTTGCTTTTAGCTCTTCTACCATGAGAGACAGAGAAAGCAAAAAAGATTCTGGTTATAGAAGAAGGTGATTGTCCAAATAAAGCTTTTAACATATCTCCAGCATCTTTCTTTATATATCTATGTATATATGTGTATAAAAAAAAGTAGCACAGTGCGCTAAAGCAGTGAATTTTCCACAGTATTCCCCCCCCCCCTTAATATTTGGCTTAATTATGTATGCCAGAATAAATCCCACTTCAAAATTATGTGATTTAGGAATGGAAAGCATTCAGAAAGACAGCCTTTGTCTGACTGGATGGTTTAGCAATTATAATTGGTTATGCTTGCGTATGATCAAAACCTGAATGCCCTTCCTTGAACCCTTGGTCTTTTATGTGTTAGAAAACAAAGAGTTGACAATGTCCAGGTCAAACAGTTGTGTTTCATCTGAGCTTTGACTGTCTAGCCCTGTAGGTGCCAAGTAGCCCTTTGTAGAAAGAGGAAAAATTCTTACAAGAGTCTGTTGAATGAAAACTAAAAAGATTTCCATCAGGCTGAGTCTTAATGTTCCCATTAAAATGAGGATCATCTTAAAAATCATCCTGAAGTTGTATAAAATCATGTCAGAAGGATAAGAGTTGTAAATAACATTTAGAAAGTTTCCAGCTTCAAATAACTTTAATAATTAAAAACATGGTCTGAAACTACCAATACTCTAGATATATTCAGTTAAATTTAAAAAACCTTTTTGGAAATATGCTTTTTAAATTGTAACTAAAAATACAATCTTATGCTTCAGTGATATATTCTACATAAATCACCTGTAAGCCTTAATGTCACTGGAAACAATGTTTACACAGTAACTTATTTCAGGCTTTTTTATTTCTTCCCCTCCCCCTTCCAAATAAATAAGAAAGGAAAATGAGAAATTATGAACAGTTAGAATTTTTTTTTAAGTGGATTCAGCTGAGTCCAAGTGCCTAGGAATGAAAGTTAACAGATACCTGTGGTTTATATGAAGCTCAACTTCATTTTTGTTGATGGGGGTACTTTCTCCTTCCATTTCTAATGTTTCATATTTCCAAGTGAAATGACTTCATATAGGAATGTGTGAGCAGTAAGATTCAAATCACCAACAAAAGACAAACTGTAGATATATGGCAGTGATGGCTTCTTCTGGAAGGGACTGAAGGAAAGTGTGAAATGATTTTAGAAGCATTTAAAAAGAAGTATTTAAAAATAAATTATAACTTCGGATTAAAAAAAAAAAAAGACAACCTGAATTTCTCCATCACTTTCTCCTAAATACCAACTCTCGAAAGAAGGATATTATATAGAATGCTCTTTAAAATATTCATGTCTTTCTACGACAGGACTCTTTCAAAAGGAAATGAAATTAATCTCAACACTCTTTTATGTTACTAAAACTAATAAGAGAAACCATTTGTGGCATTGCCATTCAAGTAGGTGGACAGTTGGAACGTAAGTTATTTCTCTTCTGTTTTTGAAATACAGGTGCTAGCAACAGGACTAAGTGGCCTCTATTCATCTTTGCCTACAAAGCTGGAAGAAAAAGGAGAAGAGTGGCATTGCCTCCTGAAAGATGACTGGCTCTTGTCACCAGCCCTTGTACAATTCATGAATTCCCTTGAATTTTGCAATGCTGTGATACAGGTAATGGAGCAGAGTTGGCCTGTCCTTCCGAAGTAGTAGTGTTTTATATATTCTGCAAAAGTTTGTAAATTGTAGAGTTTATTTACTTTTATTAATGGCATGGACTTTTTAAGTTACACTAAAATAAGTTGCTTATAAAATGGATGCATTGTGCTGTTTGTCCTGGTTATAGGGATGAATAAATATGTTCTTGGTTTTCAGGTGACAAATGTTTCAAATGAAAGCAGTAAATTTGTGTGGCGGCATGATATTTCATTATGTAATTGGGAGGATTTTCTGTTTTTAAAAAAAAAAAAAGTTTATTGCATTTTAATACCACTGTTGATACTAAAAGTAAATTGAATGCCTTTACATGTGGGAAAAAGTAGTCTTTATATATTTAAGTGCTGAAAACCATTCTGTGTTTGTCTAAGCTTTCATAATAGCGTACAAAAGAAAACAGTCCATTTTGCCTGTTGGCGAGTACTGCATAAAGCAAGCTTTCCAAGCAGAATTTAGCTATATTCCTAGAAATATAAATTCATTTTAGATTGGCCTGTTTTGAATGCACTCTCTGTTCTTAATGATTATTTCTTGATTACATTTTTTTTTTTCTGGCTTTGATCCCTTACTATTTTTTTTTCTCTGATCTAAACATAAAATGAGGGGTTTTTGTCTTTTTATATTGTTTTTAAGGCTAGAAAACCCTATAGAACCCTTATCCGGTATTTTATTAAAACATGATATAAATTTTACAGAAACTGTAGATTTACATGTTACTTGAAGAGATGTGCTGAATAGGATTGAAAATTTAGTCACATTTACTGTTAAATAAAAGATATGTTTTAGTGAGACGTGTGCAAAATACAGTAAAGCAGCTGATTGACTGTTACAGCATTGAACAAGCGAAAATAATAATAAAAATAATAATGAAAATAGTCATTCTTTAAATGCAATATATAAGATTTTTAACATGCTTGTTTAAACATGACAAGGAGACAATATTCATTCTGATGTCTAAGCAGAATTTTTCTACCGATCTACATTTGCAGGAGGTCATATGTGATACCTTTTTAAAAAAAATTGATATAAAGGTTACTGCAGACAAATTAAAGAAGAACATATTATTTTAAAACCACTTTTCAAATAAACTCAAAAAGGTTAAGGATCTTCAACTGACAAGCAGAAAGAGCAGTTTCTGACTGCTGCTTGATTGTGTCTTCATAGTCTTTCTCCAGCTGAATTGAAAGCTCAATTACTGCAGGAATTTTTGCTCTGTGCCTGGAATGGTCTTTGTGGTGTGGCTTGTTCTGTGTTGACCCAAAAACTTTGACCAGAGATTAAAAAGGGACAGCGTAGCCAAGACCTCTTGCCATTTACTACTTTTTCCCTGGATCACAGCGTAGGAAGGGCAACGCTTTTTCTTCTCCTTTCCAAAGGAAGTGTTACAAATTAAAGGAAGTCTGGGAAGAATTGCAAGTGGGAGAATGTATTTGTGGCCACATGTAGGCTGTGATATTCCAGGCTCTATGTGAACTTCAAACAGAATATGTTAACTTAGAATGCTTCTAATGGAATTTTTTCCTGCTTTTATCAAATTTCTTTTAAATGCATGAATTGATAATATGTTTTCTTCGTGAAAACAAAACAAATGCTTCATTATAAAAGTAAATTTTTGGCTTCTAATAGCAGTTAATTTTTTAAAGCTCCTAACCAGCCTATTGATTGAATAATGTAGGTTTTGTTTTCATTTCTGTTTGTTTTACAGTGATTGGGAGAAGGGCATGTGAACAATATGTTCTTACCCCATAGCTAGAGAGCGCTTTGGTTTACCTACTCTTGAACCATAGGAAAGCAGCTGTTCTGCTTTTTCTTGTAAGAGGACAAGTCAACAATGGCAAATCCACCTTCGAGTGACCCTGACAAGGTCGCAGGAGCTAAATTTAGAATCTCAAATCTTCCTTCGATGCATGGGTATACACACTTTTCTGTCCATCCATTCATCTTTGTCAGCATGCAGGGAGATTGAAAAGCCCTGTTCTCTAAATTTGGCAGGCTTACTATAATTAAACATAGTTTGTGTATTTCTTTGAGGAAGGAAATATCTTTAAGAACCTGAATCATAGCAAATGCTGGTGAGAAGGACAAATGAACGTCTTGTTAAATAGGAAAGGGTTTTGGTAGTGGATAATAGTAGTCTGTGCCCTGTCTTATTTTAAATCTCATTGGAACTGTTCTGTGTCTTTCTCTCTTCCACCCTCTTAGGTGGCACATCCCTTGATACGTAACCAGCTTGTGAATTACATTTACAATGGATTTTTGGTGCCAGTAATGGCTCCTGCGCTCCATAAGGTCAGTGGTGTATGCAAGCATGACACGAAATAATAACAGGCAAAAGCATTATGGATGATCTCTGTGTAAAGATACTATTAAATGCACTGTCAGTAGTGACTTCCATATAATTGAGTAAGTTTCTAGGCTAACTTCCCATCTTTTTATTCCATACTTTCTGTTTACATTATACAGATTATTAAGCAACATATTGGTATTTCTGAAAATGTTTAAAATTCTTAAGTGAAATGAAGAACCAAAATATTTTTGTTGCACTAGGCTGATATATCATCAAAAAAGCAGTGACTTTTTAGACAACATTTCATCATGGCAGACACTATTCCATGAAGGGTTTTTTTTTTTCCAAATGAACACCTTCCAAAAGGAAAATGCCCACAAGGAAAATGTACAATCAAGAAATATTATGCTAATTTTAGCAAAGTTGGTATTGTTTTGTAGTTCCTTATCACAGTTGGTAGAGCTATTTTCATAAAGTGGAGAAGAAATGGAGTTTGGTATCAATTTTCTAATGTATTAGGATGCAATTTATGTTGGTTTGAAGAAAAAAAAATCTATTTTTCTTTGAATTTTAGGGGTTATCCTTTGCAAAATATGTCACTGATGTTGGTGAATTACTTAATTTATTCTTTTTTTGTTAGGCTGCAGCAAACTACATTTCCAACTGTTGCAGAATATGTCAATTAACAGTCCTCATTGCCCTGTAAAAAGAATACCTTGTTTGAGGAGAAAAAGTAGGAATTGTTGAGAGTAAAAAGCCACAAAAACTGCCAGGAGAGGACTAATAAATTACTTTTTGAAGGTCTACTAATTTTTACTAAGCCTGCCAAGCAGAAAGCACTGCACCTGTTCCATTTTCTGAGAGGCTAGTTAAACACTGTACCCCACTTTCTAGTCTAGGACTTGTCTTGGCAATGCACACAATTCTTCATGGTAAATAATCACTTACTAAGAAAGTAATAAAGCAGTACAGAATCTTCTTCAATGATTCAGCAGATCTCAAACATTTGGGAACTTGGCAAGGGCCGAAATAAAATTTGGCTGCCATCCAGATCAAGACTGTAGTCTGTCATTGAGATAGTTCACCTCCTTACCTGGCAGTAATTTTTTTCTATTTGTGTGTCTTGATTTAATCCCTTACCAAGACTGGGAATTAGAATCAGAAGTGAAAAGCTAACCGGCTTTAGGTCGAGGTTACAGATAACAAGGGAGATAGCAGAATGTAGCTGTGGGATTCTAGTCTTAGTGTGGGTACTGTTTTCACCTATGAAGTACTTAAGACAAATTTTAGGTTGTTTTGAATACTACCATGCTGCTGGATGCCATTCTTATTGGTCTGTAAATCTGCTAACCCCCTATTGGGTTGATTATTTCCCTGTTGATGTTACTTAAATCATTTAAAGCATGCTGTTCTTATTACTTTTTTTTCATGTGATGAAAATTTTGTTGAACCTCATTTATATACTCTGAAATTGGGTGAAATCATATTTCTCTTGAAAATGGAGATGTTGGCTGCTAACGTATATGAGTGTCAAGCCTAGATATTTCCTGGACCCTGACATTCTGTTTGGTGCCTTGTTCTTCCAGTAATAAACCTTTCCTTGATTAGCATTAAGTTTGACTTTTTCCTGTTTAAAAATTAACTACTTATGTGTATAAACTTCAAATGCGTTTAATGGAGAAGATGGATTGCACCATCTAGTGGATCTGATACAAGACTCTCACATACGTGAGACCAAAACTCCATAGCAAGAGGAAAGAAGTAAGTAGAGGCACATTCGACCTCTTCGGTCTTTCTGTGCTGTGCCTGCATTAATTTAACAGAAAATAACTATTTTACATCTGTGCTTTTGGGACAGATGTCTACGCACTTTGACAGATAATTATGCTGCAACAGCTCTTTCACACATTAAAATAATTTCTAGGTGCCATTGAAAACATTCATGCTAAGTTGAGGAGTAGGCTTTGGAAACTGTATCACCCATTTGGGGACTTAAGTGTTGTAATTAACCTTTAGGTTAAGAAAAAATTGTGAAGGCCCAAAACAAGAGACCAGATGCACCATGATGGTGTTTAAAACAAGTTCTTTCATTGAACACAATACTAAATGGATCTTGATTTTTCTTTTAAACTCAGTGAAGTTGGTTTGGTATCCTAAAGTCTACTTGTGGCTGAAGATTTTAGTTTTTATCCAGTCATTCAGTTCAGGTTGTTCTGACTCATTCTGGCTTATGAGCTCAAATACAATGAGTAATGGAGCATGGTATAAATACCTGATTAGAAAGACAGATCTGTGGAAGGTTAAAGGGAGGGGTGGTAAGAAGAGATGATAATTATTGGTACGTCTTCCCAAGGTGTCCCTATAACTCTTATTTCTAGAATTTAACAGCTGCTTCTGATAACTCTTGGTGATACACATGAACAGAAGGATGGAAAGGAGTCCAGACCTCATGTGGCATTCAAGCCTTGACATCCCACATCCAGTCTGGCACCCATGGTTCTACCTTAATGTAAAAATTGGAAGGGAGATGAGCTTCTGGCTCTGCTCTTGAATGACTGTTGGGTAGGCATACTACTTCAGACCTGTTCTCTCTGTACTATATTTTAGTTTTTCTTCAAGAAGTAATGTTTTGAGGAAAAAATTGCTCTGCAGCAAGACACAGAATTGCATATATTGTTTTTGCAAAGACAGCTCCAGTCAAAAATGTAAACATCTAGGAAAGAAGTCTTCAATCTTTTCTGTTCTCGGTGTGATAGAACTTGATTTCTGTTTAAAACAACAGCAGCAACGTAAACAAATCATGTTAATGTGACTTCCTGTCTGATCACCAAATCAAATTTAGTTGATTCAAGTATATAAAATAAAACAAGCCAAACAGCTGTGCAAGCACTATTAGATAAATCGTGTAGCTAAAAATCTTACTAGCTTTTAATCCCTCATGGAATAACAACATCATCAGTTTGCCTTTACAACTGGTGTATTCAGATATGAGCAAAATGTCTGGTATGAGGAGGTTTACTCACTTTTGGATTAAAGCTAAGCCTATATTGTAGATGATTGGTGCTGTCCAGTCTCTTCCTTCCTCCTGCCTTTTCACAGAATCACAGAATGAGTGAGGCTGGCAGGCACCTCTGGAGATCGTCCTGTCGAACCCTCCTGCTTAGAGCAGAGTCAGCTACAGCATGTTACTCAGGGATGTGTCCAGTTGGATGTTGAATGTCTCCAAAGCTGGAGGTGGTGCACCCTCTCTGGGCAACACTGTTCCAGTGTTTGACCACCTGTACAGTAGAAAAATGTGTGGTCTTTGATTTTTTTTTTTTTTTTTTTTTAATTTTTCCTGATGTCTGGTTGGAATTTCCTGGATTTCAGTTTGTGACCCATTGCTTCTTGCTTGTCCTTTCACTGGGCACCACTGAGAAGAGTTTGGCTTCATCTTCTTTGCTTCTTCCCAGCAGCTGTTTGCACACATGGATAAGATCCTGCCTGAGCCTTCTCTTCTTCATGTTGAACAGTCCCAGCTCTCTCAGCCTCTCCTCATATGATAGATGCTTCCATCCCATAATTATCTTTGTGGGCCTTTGCTGGACTTGCCCCCCACCAACCTGCTAGGAATACTTTTCTTAATGTAGCCCAGGAGGCTGTGGGTCATCTTTGTCACAAGGGTGCACTCCATCTCATCATCTAGGTCATTAATGAAGATGTTAAACAGTATTGGCCCCAGTGTAGACCCCACATCACTGGCCTCTAGCCAGGACTTTGCATTGCTGATGACAATCCTTTGAGCCCAGCAGTTCAGCTAGTTTTTGATCCACCTCACTGTCCACTTATCAGTGTGTTCTTCATAATTTTGTCTATGAGGATGTTGTACAAGAGACAGTGTTGAAAGCCTTGCAAGATAAATAATAACTGATCTCCATTTATCCATCGAGCTAGTCATCTTATTGTAGAAGGCTATCAGGTTGGTCAGGCTTGATTTCCTCTTCATAAATCCATACTCCCAGTCAACCTTCTTAATATGTTTGGAAATGGCCTTCAGGAGGTTTTATTCCATCCCCTTCCCAGGGATTGATGTGAGGCTGACCAGCTTGTAGTTCCCTGGATTATCCTTCTTGAAGACTGGAGCGACATGTGCTTACTTCTGGTCCTCAGGAGCCTCTTCAGGTAGCCACAACCTTTCAAAAACCTAGAGTGGCCACGACAGTCAGGGATGCAATCTATCAGGCCCCACAGACTCATGTATATCTGGTTTGTTTAAATGTTGCCTAACCTGATCCCCCTCCTCTAAGGGTAGGTCTTCCTTGCTCCACAGTTTCACTCTCATTTTAGGGACCTGGGATTACTGAAGACAACCTTCTTCCAGTTTAAAACATTGGACTATCAAACAAGACTTTTGGTAAAAGTAGCATCAGAATTTCAGTAAGTAGAATTTCAGTACCAGTAGTTCAGAATTTCAGTATGTGGTCCAAAGCTTTGAGATATGTATATGTGTGATCTTGAAATGTCTGTAACGTTTAGGGAACTATGTACTAAGCTCTGCCTTTTTTTAATTTTTGCAGATTGTCTCCCTATACATACTTATGATGTACACAGTTCACTGTGTAAATGAAACAGTGCAAGAGTGTTGAGGATAGAGACGTGTTTCTATGAAAAAGTCAGGGGGTGGGGAGACCGACATATTTTGCTTGGTGTGATTTTTATGGTTTTATCGCAGGAAGCTAGTGTGGAGTTGAAAAAGAATTCGCTAGTTCAGTTTTTTGCCAGTTAAGGAAGTTTCAAATTGATTGGGCTAGCTAGCTGGCTTGAAATAACCTGTTTTTCACAGTGAGTTCTGTGAAGGTTATTTATGTAGCAGATTAACTGCAATGTGCTTAAATAACCCAAACATTCTGAAGTTTATGACTCCCTAACTTAATTTCTCAAAGATAAGTATCCTAAATATAGCATGTTCTTGTAGCCTAATTTATACCTGATCTGTACTAGTCTTGTCACTTTGTGTGGGTTATCCCACCTACATGTGTAATGAGCAATTGACAAATATGTTCGTATCTCAGAAGCTGCATGTTGCTGAATGGGTAGACAGAGCCCAGATTTGTATTATATAGATAGGGATATGCATTACCTGGCTGTGCTGGATAGCCCTGTCTTGTCCTTTGGTTGTCTGGATTTTATTGTACTTTTTACAAAAGAGTTCCCTCCCTTACTTCTGACATCTGAGTTTCTTGAGACATTGAAAAAAGCGATTCAATAACATTGTTCAGGGGGGTTGTCATTATGCAAGGTCACAAATTCCTTATTTCTGTACAAATTCAGTTAAAACCAGAAGGAATGAAGTATTTTGTCCATAAAGATACAGAGCTAAAGAAAAAGTTAATTTGGTAGTTTTCTTTTGCCCAAACCATCTTCTATTCTTTCTGGTCTAAGTGTCTGGGATTTAAGAAAATTGAGACTATCTGGCAGAATCTGTTCTTAATTTAAGACTGGTATTTTCTGATGGCATGTCAGTTACAACTTGAAATTATGCAGTTCTGTATGTTCTTCCCTGGGTTTTGGTGCTTCAGAAAAAAATACTTGTGAGAAGGTATAATTCTGCTCAGGCACAGAGCCATACTGTCAAATTTCTGTGACATATTTCATTGGCTAATTCTCGCTTCACTTTCAAAACTAAAATTCTGGAGTTCTATCAAAAAAAAATTTAAGATCTTCTGAGGCCAAAGTCTGTTTTACTAGTTCTGCTAGAGGCTGTATTGTCTTGTTTTAGTCTTTATATATTTGGCAGTAGAAAATGCTTATTTACCTTATTCTTTTAGCACTATTGTAAAAATCTGAGTGAAATTCTTCTCAGAAGGTCTTTAATATGTATATATTTTGCAGTCAAAACCATGTGCTAGATAATTAGGAGCCACACTGTGGTATATATAAATATTATGCTATCTTTGATACAACTCAGATTGGTTATATACATCTCTTTACTGTAAGTGCATATGATTTACTTTTAATTTGGCATTCAGAGAATTTGGGTGACAAAGATAGCTACTCAAAACATCTTGAGTGTTTATGTAATTTGTGTTATTTCAATTTATTGAAGATAGTGCTGAAAATTTGACAAATTATATGATAAATGCAAATTTTTCATGTCTTAGCATTTACTGCTTTACTACATGGCATTTAATTGCTAACTATGATATAATTATTTTTCTACTTGGAAGGGTTGTTTTAATCTGAATAATGGAAAATTGTACCAGCTTTTTAGTGTAAAACGTTGCAGTTGGCCAAGTGAACAGAACTGCTCTGTGGAAGATCTGGCATGGTCTTGTCAAATAAGCTTTGTCAAATGGACCTCAATTCTATTGCGCACTAACCCATCTAAATGAAAACCTCTAACACAGTGATAATTCAATAATACTTGCTTGATGATTACACAGCTCAGCTAGGGGGAAATGACCGGTAAATTATAGTGTACAGATTAGAAGGAGTATCTTTATAAATATCCTACAAGACTGTTGGTTCCCATTTAGAAATAATGCCACCTTTCACCTTGCTGAAAGTATTTGGACAGCTGCTGTAAAAAGGTGTAACCCAAGCATTACTGGAAAACTTTGAATAGTCTCATGCTTTGGAGAAACCCATTAGTAGCTACAAAACTTAATTTTATTGGCTACAAAGTGGCTATATGTTAAAGGTGCTTTCACTTTTTGCATCAAACACTGCAATTGAGTTGAATTTTAACCTGGTATAAACTGTAGCAGTTTATAAACATAAGCTGAGGGAAGTTGAAGCAGTTCTGATTTTTAGTTCCCCCAGCGTGCAAACTTCCTCTGTCCCTGATCCCACTTGTCCCCTCCCTCTCTTTTGCCAGGACAACTGTTCATATGGGACACTGATTGAGGTTAAAACTCACCTTTATTTCCTGGATAGTTTTAACCTGAATCAATTCCCTGAGCCAATTCACTGTGCAGTGAATTGAAGCATGAACCCTTCTACCAGTATAAGCAGGGGGCAAGAAGTTGAAAATGAATAGAAAGGAGAAAAGAGTGGGAATGGTTGGACTTTTTTCATCAGTGAGGTGGGCTTATTCAGGTTTAAACTGCTTGTGGATCTAGAGGATAAGTTCTAATAAGAACATTCATGGTCTCTTCATGGGCAATATGAAATCCTTGTAGGAAGGGAAATGTGAAGGAAAGGAGGAATTGTGATAGCCATATTCCTCTAAGAGGGCATGAAGCTGTAAATTAGAAAATATATTGGTGTGGATCCCAAGGGAAAATAGCCAGTAATAAAGAATCAGTGCAATTGGTCTAACACAGTGAGTATAATATATTAAACTGAACTTGCGATGACAGTAATTTCTGGCTCTTTGCTATTACTTGGCACAGTGACTTGTAAAAGCTGGATCTCTTTACACTGTTCTGCTTTACCATCTAGTCAGTCATCAAAGGAGGCGAGAAAAGGTTTGCTAAAAATTATTACATAATTAGAGAAGGGTATTACAAGGCTAAAAGTGGCTTTCTCTTTTCAATAATCTCTAATCTAGTATCTGTCGGACTCCCAGGTAGTCCCTTTTGTGGCAGATTACAACTTAAATATCTGTAACAACTGATTGTTGTATAGAAAAACACGTGGATGAGTTTTTTAAATGGTATCTTTTAGATAGACACTTTAAATTTGCATGTATATTGAAAAAAAAAATTCCAGCAACTTTTTATTGTTACAACTGTGGATAATGAAAATAAAAGTGGGAGAATACTGTTCTGATTAATGCAATGGATATGGATTTTTCTTGTTTTTCATTTTAAATCCTACAATTTTATCTTGGGAGCAGAGATATCCCTGGTCTTTACCATTAGTAGAAAAGATCTAATGCAAGGGATGCTGCTGGTGGGTTTTTATTTTTGCTGTTGTGGCAGTGGTGGATTTTAATGTTGCTGAAATACCTTTATCAAAAACATAGCTTGAAATTTACTTACTTAACAAAGGGCTTGTCTAGAAAAATACCATGTCTTAATTTTATTCATCTCCCTTTGTTATGGTATTTTTCCTGATACTTGAATTGTCAGAAGTGAAGAATTTTTAAATTAAATATTGGATTTGTGGATGTGTGTAAGCTTTGTCTTGTTTTTTATCATCCTTTCAAAGATGTTAAATTCTGAAGGCTAGCTAAAAGCTTACTTGGACAAATTATACTGTAATCAATGTTTACAGTGATACAAAGTTTTTGTAAGCTGCCTCACAATTTGACTGTAGTGGACATGTTTGACATGGGTAGTAAATGTTTTGTTCTCTGGGAACATTGGTTCTTTTGTTGTTTACTGAAGTACCAAGTTGAATTTATTAGGAAGGATTTCTCTACTTTCCCCAAATCTGTCTCACGAGACATTAGTTTAAGAGGAGACAACCAGCAAGTACTCTGAATGAAGCTTAATAGCGTGGCTTTGGTATCTTAGAAAACAGAGATCTTCAATAATAACTGCACAAATTGAACGAGTCTCACTTTCAACACTCAATGTATTATGTGTAATGTGATCTGTAGAAAAGGTGTACAGTTAAAAGGGGTTTTGCCAATGCTGGGTTTTGCCTAAGTGTAACTGATTTCTCCAACGTCCTTCTAGTTAGTTGCAAAAAAAGTGAGTTCTCTAGAGGCTCATTCAGAGCGGGCTAATGTATCCCATTGAGTAAAAGGAAAACTAGCTTCATGGAGCTAAAATTAGCCTTTTTGAATACTTCTCTAGGTGCCTCAAATCTTTGGAAGTTACACTTACTGTCAGATATGGTGAAAGGGAGAAGCAAACACAGAATGCAAGGTGGCAAAATAAGATATAATTGTAAAGGCACAGATGTCTGCTTGCCAGATTAATTGATCTTTTTCCTAAGCAGCATACGTGGCTTTCATTTCAAATGCTGAAAAGCAATATTTTTCTTTGATTTGCTCTTGCGAGGAAGCAGAAGAATGGTCTCTGTGCTGGTCTGTATGGTCAAGTTGCACACAAAGGCACACTGAGAGCGCACTGGAACTTCTAGAACATGATAGCATTAAAATCACTTGTACAGCATTAACTTGCCTGCTTTGAGTGTTGCACAGTGAGCTGTGAAATAGATCCTAGCTTTATTTATTGCAAAAGTTTGAAGGAGTGTTGTGGATAAGGCAGTGCATTTTCATTGAAAAATGATTCTTACAAATCCACTTAAATCTTGACAAAACTTAGTCGTCTTTCCTCTTTCTCAGAAAATGGTTAAGCAGATTCAGCAACTTCTTTCCCAAGAAGAACTAAAAACTAAGTGTAATGTGGCACCCTGCACAAAAAACCTCAATTCAAACAATTGAGATTTAACAAGGTTGTAACTCACTCCTTTGTGAACTGTTTGGGCTTCATTAATCATTGTTTGGTTCTTCTAGCTCTCTTCAGTGGTATCAGTGAAGTGTTGGCTACGGTAAACATGATTTCTTTTTTCATCTAGTCCTCAAGCTGTTAGGAGCACTGAACATGCTCTCAGAATTGAACGTTTCTTTTCTAAAGTAGTCTCTAGCTGACTTTCTTCTGCTCTTTGTTTCATTCATGATATGCACTCTGAAAAGCATATGGGTTTCTCTGACTGGTACAAATGTAGGATGAGATGTCCAAAGAGCATCGATTTCAGAAGAAGGTCACTGCCCTTATGAATCTGCTGGCTTTTCTTGCTTTCATTTACAGCTTTGGTATTTTATACATATACACAGGCCCATTCCTCTGCCTTTAGCAAACATCTGTGAAACCTGCAGGCCAAGAAGGTGCTTCCTTTTCCCTATAAAGGATGAAGGAGAAGTGACACAGAGACATAATGATGTATTACTTCTGTCTGGCCTTTCCTTGGCATGGGGTTTAAACTCTTCGATGAACTGTATGCTATCATAATGATGTCACATGATGGATTTCTTGGGCTTTGCTTTTTACAGCTTGCTGCTATAAAAAACAAAAAAAGCCAGTTCTCAGGGCAATAGTCAACAGCTTCCACCAGAAAACCATTCTTTTTTACCCCACAAGTCCCCACACCTTTTGGCTATTGCAAAAAAAAAAAAAAAAAAAAAAAAAGAAGAAGAATCTTGGCTCCAACCAGAAACAATTTCCTTTGTTTCACAACCCTGGCTCCTCTCCTGAGCAGGTTTTTTGGTGGTTGAATATGGCAGTAATCCTATGGAAAAGTGTGTGTATGTGCACAAACAACGTTTGCTTTATCACACTTACAATAATACAGAATTTGAGTTAGAGCTGTAGGCATAGTGCTTATTCGGGCAATCTGTAACTTTGGGGTGCTTAGCCTAGTAACTTTATTTTTTTTCACTTGTGAGGGAAGGAGGATTGAATTAATAAACTGTATTCTGAGTTGGAGTATATGTTAATAGATACTATTTTGTGAAAGTACTATATTCTTATTTCTGGTTTTGGTAGCACTGAACATGCAACTACAGGTCTAGAAAATATGTCTATAGCTGTTGCTTACTTAGCCTTATGAAGTTCACAGATCCTGTGAAAGTGTGCCTCATTCCTTTCCTTTCACTGTTACATTTTAATGCTTGATTTTGACCAACCTTACTGCAATAAACCAAGAAGGTGAACTTATTTTCCCATCCTGGTGAAAAATTTGACTCTTGCTGCTTCACTGGTGCTTTGTTTCTAATGCCAAAATGAGCTAGTAGCCCGCTGATTGAGGATGGTGAAGCTGAGCATTAGAATAAAGCCTCAGAATGAGAGTGAATCAATGACCTTAACTTTAGAGCTTCTCTCTGCTCTCCACATTGGTGCACCCTCTCCATAAGGTCTGCAGGCTGCATACAGCATTCCTATGTTCTGTGTAACCAGCCAGAAGCAGCTTGTGATCTTAAATGCTTTAAAGAGAACATTTGCAGCATGACATTACTGTGTACATGGCTAACATGCAGCATAATGGAACAGGGATTTTAATATTTACAGCATGTTACGTAAATGTTGCCCTTCTGAGTATTTTCTAAATCCTCTTAGCTCTTAAGTGACAGCTTTGATTCTTTTTTTTTAATAAAATCAGTCTTTTCATTTCTCCAGCTAAGTTTGGTAAACAAAAGATGTTTAATGCTTCCTTTCATATAGGCAGATTCTTGTATTTAAGGGTTTATCTTTGTGCACTTAAGCTTATTAAGTTCCTGGGTAACTGTTTTTAAAAAGCTGACTTTGCATCAGCAGTACATGGTGCAGAGGTGGCCTTTGGAATTTTCTGTGCTTTGCCAGTGTATACTGTGAATAGATAAGCTCCAAAAGATTGCAATAAGCAGAGCAGCGTGGGTTATGGTATGCAAATGTCGCATGGATATTTGAATTTTATTTTGATATACAAATAGTCAATAGCGAAGATTTTGGGGTTTGGTTTGTGTGTCTATGTATGTATATACATACTCCTTTTAAAAATTGAGTAAGATGAGAAATTGTGCTGTGGGAAAATAAAAGGAAGGAAAATTGTGGCAAAATTCTGGATAGCTATGGGGATTTTTTTCTTGAAAGCTCTAGAACCATGAGTTTGTACTGTGCTTTGATTGTGCTCTGACATTTATTTTTAATAAAGTGGTAGATGCAGGTGTTCACAACACCTGAAAATGCTTCTGAAGGATGACAGAAGTGTGATGCAAAAGAGCTGACATGGGCAGAAAGGTGATGGGGAGCTTCCAGCATTTGTCTCTTTGTATTTCAGTATGTGTGAGATTTCGGGTGTCAGTTTGGGGGGAGGGTGGTTTTTTTCCTGGGGAAGCAAGACAGATAAGAAATGGGTTCTAAATGCTTGTGAGCCATTCAGAAGCATGCTCTTTGCAAATTTAAAAGCAAAGACCTCAATGTTTTTGTTGCAGTGTTATGTATGGAGAGCTTAGAGTGTTTGCCAGGTATACAGTTGCAGAGGGTGGATGGATATTTTGTGTATGCAGTATATTTGCATTTACATTATTTTTGCTTGCAGGTGACTGTGGAAGAAGTGATGACTACTACTGCGTACCTGGATCTATTTTTGCGTAGTGTTTCAGAGCCAGCCCTCCTCAAGATTTTCCTCCGTTTTATTTTGCTGCACCGACATGAGAATGTGCATATCCTAGATACACTTACTAGCCGAATCAACACACCATTCCGGGTAAGAAAAGTAGGAAGGAAGTTCAGGTACTCAGCATGGATGTAGGTTAAATATTTAAATAGCAGATTCCATATATTCAGTGGGTATCTGTTTAACTAGGAGTTTTGCCACCCCACTCCCCTCCCCAAAATGTGTGATTTCTCCACCCCCTCAATGTTATTTTTAGTGTGTGTGTGTGATGACATTTAGCTACCACTATACTAAGTTGATAAAAGTGTGAGGTGGTTTCACACATAGAGGAAATGGGATAGAGGGAGATGAGGTCTTCTGGAAGTCTGGAATCTGTTAGAAGATTAAAGGTAAATTTGGAAGCATTTTTATTCTGGATACTGCTGAATTAGTGCTGCCATAGATAACTTACACTGGGACTTATAAAATATACTTGTGGCAAGGAGCATTTTTGATCTTTGGAGTTTTGCCAAGCAACAAGCATTTTCAAATAGTCCTTCTGGGAGATGATGGGAGCCCAATATGGATGTCTCCAAACTGATCCAAGTTGTGAATTGCAGTATTGCCAATATATTTCTCAGGAATCAAGTCTGTATTATTATAGCATGTTTACTTAACCGTGATGTTGCCTGCTTTCTTCTTTGATTAAAAGAAGGTGCTTTCTTGCTCAAGTGATCAGACTGCTGCTTCCTTTGCTTTGCTTTTACTCCCCTGTGTAGTAAGGTTTATCTCAAATTTGCACTGAGTCCCTTCTCAGCCTAGGCACAATGTACCACAGTGGCTGGAGAGCTAGCTGACAACCATAGTAGTTACCTTTGCTAACGGTTGGATCTTCAGGCAGAGAAAATGACTATGTGTTGCACTGGACTACCTACCCTTTTGAGCCTTGCTTGGTTGGCAGTCTTGGCTGAATCTTGCATGGTGCACAGCTTCATAGATGATATAAAGAATAAAGTTTTAGTGCAGGTACAAGAAAAGCCAGAACACCAGTATGTGCATTAAATTTGTGTATTAGGGACAGTAGCTTCATCTGAAATTTGTTTTGAAATGTGAGTGCATGCAAATATGGATATATGCTTCTGTTACTGCATCTCTAAGATGGATTAACTCTGAAAACTGAAACAGCTTCTGTCGACGAAAATGCAAATGCTGTTGTCTCTGCTAATCATTAATTACTGTTCCATAGGCAAACGAGATGGGAATTGTAAAGAATTCTGCAGCCCTGAGCAACTCAGGATCTCAGCCAAAATGGTTCTGTGATGCTAAATGAGTTTTCTGCAGTATAGCTTGGCCAAGTGCAAAAGCCAGAACTGCAGCCTTCTGTGTGTTTCCACAGCACAAAAGCTACGTACATTATTACTGATGAAAATACTTATTAATAATTCACAGGGTTAAAGTTATGTACAGCCAGGTGGCCAAAAGGACTTGTAAAAATACTATCCTCTTTGTCTCCTTGAGTGTATTTTAAATCTTTTCTTTTTACAAAATACAGAAATAAACTAGTTTTATTTATTCAGGTGATTCCTGATTTGCAATATGGTTGCAAAGACAAATAAGTATCCAGTTTATAAGTGTCCTTATAAACTGAAATTTCTTAAATACAGGAAAATTTAAGGCAGTAGCAGGTTTTTGAACTTTCACAGTATGAAGAAAAGTTAGACTGGGATCTCAGTAAATTTCACAGAGGAAATGAGATTTCCTGTTTTTCCCCCATGTCACCCGGCTAAAACACACCTTTCATGCAAGGATCTGACTTCTTCCAAAAGCTTGTTGTGAAGCTCTTCAACTCTGCCCCCACATTCCTGTTAAGAACTCCAGTTCTGGTTATTTGTTCCTCTCTTGCCCTTTTGCTTTCTGCATCTATTTCTGTAGACATGAGGTCTTGGACTAACTGTTGGTTCCTAGTACAAGCAGTGGACAGTGGTGGCAGGGCAACAAGTTTGAGCTCTGCTTTGCCTCACAGCAGGCCAGTTCATGAGCATTCCCCGTTTCTCTTCTCTCTGCTTATTCCCTTTCTTTTGTTCTTCTGTGAGTGTTAGTTCAATGACCAAACTAGGGAAGGCAGTCAAAGAAACTTACTTTTCAGAGGCTATCAAGTGAGGTTCACTTAAACATTGCTATTTAACTGTTTCACAGACGTACCTGCCAAGTAAGGAAAAATACATGTATGTATATGTATTTTTTTAAGAAATCTATGCATTCATCTGGTCTTGGTCACTGTGCACAGCTGATCATATTGTAGGGGAGCCGAGTCGCTCATCTGAAGGAGAGAACTGGAAAGGGTGAAACAATCTTTAAGTTTATATTATTGCGAAAGCATGGGCTGGAGAGAGGAACGTAACAATGTGCTGTTGCAGAGCTAGAATAGAGCATTTTAACAGTGGGAGCAAGGGGAGTGACTGCAGAGAAGAGGAGGAAATTCCACAGGGTGGAAGAGAAGCCATGCCCAGGCAGGATGCTGGATTTCATCCTGAATGAATTACAAAGGATGTTCAGTGACTGAAAAAATGAGGTAGAGAAATATCTGTAGCCGTTTCCTTATTTTGTCCTAATCTGTTTCTTTTGTTAGCTACTGAAAAGTGCAATTAATTTCATATATTAATTATCTGAGTTTATGTAATTAATATGGGGAGAGGCAAGATTTAAACACCAACTTGAAACTTTAGGAAAAGGTCAACTTAGGCTATATAATTCTTACAAGAGTCAGCCTGGTCCTGGAGTCTAAGCCAGCTGTGAGATACTGTTTCCATGAGAGAGCAGCACAGGAGAAAGTGCCCAAGGAAAAATGCATTAAGAGGCAGGGAGATAATGGTGCTGCAGTCTGTGAAAACTAGTGAAAGCTTGCAGCTCATGCTTCTACCATTTTGGACACAACTGCAGTCTAGCAAGTGTCTGGCAGGTAGAAATGTACTGTACGATAGCTTTGAAAGTGGTGTATGTCTAAATAGTGACCAAAAAAGCCTGTAGAAGGCCACGTTTCTAGTCTGTCCTAAAGCCATTGCGAAAGTGGGGTGCCGATGACAGAATGGGTATGATTTT
This sequence comes from Harpia harpyja, assembly GCF_026419915.1. Classification (NCBI taxonomy): domain Eukaryota; kingdom Metazoa; phylum Chordata; class Aves; order Accipitriformes; family Accipitridae; genus Harpia; species Harpia harpyja. The sequence continues at coordinate 40,036,668 of NC_068941.1, forward strand.
TGTCTCTGCTGAGTGTGACTACTGAAATACCTAGTTATGGGTATATTTGATCAGACCTTTGCTAAAGAGGCAAGCATGCAATTCCAATGAGAAATCCTACTTTTCTTTCCTGTCTTCTGGCCTCACGGAAAGGATCTTCATGCCTTGCCATAGTTCCCAGATGTTCAAGTGACCTGTAATGGTGGGGCTATGAACACTCCATATGGAGTAAATTCTGACAAAAATGACTTGTTTAGTCCTGTCAGTACATTAAGCTATATTTATAGAAGCATTCAGGTTCTTAATGTGCAGAACACTAATCATTCCTTATACTTAAGGCAACAGAAACTTGAGGCAGTTTATAACTTTTCTTTCAGAAAAGGCCTTTAGTTTGTTCAAATTCTATGTCAGAAGTAAAAACTAACATGCTGTCTTGGAAGTTACAGGTTTCAGTTCATGCTGAGTTAAATTAAATTAATAAATTTTAATAATATTAAGGACTGGTAAATTACTGCTTTTTTTAATAACTTATTTGAAGGAAAATTCTGGATTGTATTTTGTTAAAATGTAACGTTATGTGTATAGCTCTAGAAAATGTCAAAAAAAAAATCCCATGGGGTGCTGACAAAATGAAATATCACTAACAGTGTCTTATAAAGCATGATGATCTGGCAGAGCCATTTTGTAATGTAGCATTCAGGGAAGATTGGAAAGGTACAATTTCCAGATCAAAAACTGACAACATTTATCATTTTCCAGCTCTGTGTGGTCTCCTTGGCATTGTTCAGAACACTCATTGGCTTGCATTGTGAAGATGTGATGTTACAGCTAGTTTTAAGGTAAAGCCCAAACTCCTTTTTCCACTCTTCATCCTAATTCTGGGACGTACGGTCTCTGCCTATAGATGCAGAGCTGGATGAGAGTTTGCCAAGAGAGCAGAAATCCAAGCAACTACAGAGATAAGAATATTTATGATCCTGACAAAAGTCTACCAGACCTGAAGAAGTGTGATTTATGTCCTGTGATCTTCAGGAGCAAGAGATTTTTCTTGTGATTTATTTCTATAAAAGTGAGAGAAGAGAAGCTAAGAATATATTTATTGCCTCCAAACTGCTTATTCCCTGCTTCTAAATGTATAATTCTTCTCTCCTGCATGTTTTCTCTAGTGTATTGTACACTGTGATACAGAGCTATATACTCGTTTGCAGCTTCCACCTTCTTTCTTGTTGTTTTCCGCCTCTTTGATTCCTCTCTCACTGAGAATACTTCAGGTTCCTGAACTGCTGTAGGTAGATTGTTACGTAGTGTTGATTATTTTTGCTTTGCTTCAGAATACTCATAATTTTGGAGTGTGTATTAGGTGAGAATTGATTATTTATTTGAAAATATTGGTGTAACTGAATTAATTGGGCTTTTAGCACTGTAGATCGTATGAACGTTTCAGACACTGTCTGTCCCTCCATCCACAGGCATTAAGGTGAAATCCCCTATAGGTCTGGCTGTGGTGCCTGCGAATGCTGTTAGGACCTCTGTGAATTCAACTATGTCACTGCTTTAACAGCAGTAGAGTGCTGTATTTAATCTTCTTTTTGTTTATTTAGGGAATCTTTTAGAATTTGTTTGCATTTTAAATGGTGCAACATCAGTCCAGTTAACACTGAGGCTCTTAATAAAGTGCTTTTAAAAAGTTGAACAAAAGTGCTCTGAAGAAGTTCAATACAAGACTGTGCTTCCTCTATTCTTTCTACTCCCCGTAGCTTATTCCCTCTGCATGAGAGCTCAGTCTTGATCTACTGCAGTAAAACACCTTGATGACCCTTCCCTCCTTTTTGCTGGCTGCTTGCCTGGCAAACGTAAACTGTCTCTCTCTGCATTTCCCAGGAAAACAAATAAATTAAGGATTCTGAGACAGGACTCATTCATAGTGGGACCAGACCACACTGCTGGCCTTTGACATCTGCCCATCCCACACTTCCTCCATCCCTTCTGACAGCAAGTTTTCTCTGACCTGCAAAGGATTGTTCACTTCCCTGTTCTGATGCAACTGATCTCCTGTCTCTACTCATTTTGACAGTTCCTCATCAAACTGTAGCTTCACAATATAAAGAGTCAGGGTTTCATGCTCTTGAGAGGTTTAGAATATGGATCACTGTCAAGATTATTATTACTGTTTCTTTTAATTTGGAGAGGGCAGGAAGGTGGGAAGGGAATTTTGTATGTTGTTGCTTTCTCTAACATGAAAGGGTGATGAAGTAATGCTAGACACTGCCGTTTCAGATATCTGATCCCATGTAACCACATGATGTTGAGCCAGCGGTGGGCTGTGAAAGAGAGAGACTGTTATTCTGTATCTGCTGCAAAACTGCTGGCCCTAACGCCAGTCTGCTGCTCCACTGGGATCACCTTGACACTTGAAAGCCAAGGAAAAGATTATATTCTATGGACAAAAGCAGCACAAACTAAAGGTAATTGGTGCTCAGGGGAAGACCAGATCATGAACTGAGTTTGATTTGGTAGCAGCTCATGGGAGGAGGTGGGGAAGGATGGGAGGGGAAGGAAATGTGGTGGCCAACAATAAATTGGGGAAGCCTGGACTGGAAAGCTTATTTAATTCCTTCCATGTGTCCAGGTCTATTGAAACCTTATTTTAACAGCTATCTAACTTGAATATGCATTTATGAAAATGCACAGATACATGACAGCAGCTCTGGCTGCTTCAGAGTGGTTGCTGTTGTTTTAAGGTTTGAGTGTGGGCTGGTCTCTCAGAAATCTTTAGTTACAGCTCCATCTTGGCAGTAGGAACCAGTCATGTATGTTTATGAGCAAATCTCTTCATCTTTATGGTTTGATATTCCTGCCTTATTGGATGGTTAGGGCTAAAGACTCTATGCCGTTTCTTAGTAGATGCCGTGCTAGAGAACTTGTGGTATATTACTCATGATATGAATAATCTTCTTTACTTTCAGATTCTGGTAGACGCTCTTCTGAATCTATTTGCATTGTGGAATATGGAAGAGCTGTGGACATCAGCTACTTGCAGTATCTGGGGGAAGCTCAAGAAGCCATCCTCCAGTGCCTGAAAGACTGTAAGGTTTGGTCTGCCTTGTATGATGGAGTAAACCCTGATCCGGACACCTTTATCCAAACGCTTGCTGAAGAGAACAGTACAGATGTGGAATACCCCATGTTTCGGCTCCAGCAAAGGGCACCTAGCACGTGTAGCTCCTCTCAAGTAACTCCATTCGGTGAGAAGATGCAGTTGGAGCTAGAATGGGATGATAGCTATGACACGGGGATTTCTCCTGGATCTGATGTGAGCTCACCACAACCATATGATGATCTGGGAAGCACTGACATGCAGCCACCTGCAGAGCCACCAAAACACATTCAAGAAATGAAAAAAAATGCCATCATGCTAATCAAAGGATCTTACATAGAGGAATCAGACTTTCAGGATGATGTTATTGTTTACAGGTTATGTGCCCAGAAGGATACTCAAGATGATGACAACTCTAAGGAGAAAACTTTAAATGCAGCCAGAGAATATGAAGTCCAAAGCCAGACTGTAGTCAATGGGCCTCTTGCAAAGAGCCAGCTGGAAATGGACTTGGATGAGCACAGTAAGAGAAATTCAAGCTTGACTCAAGGTGTAATGAAAGAACAAATAAACCAGAAAATGATTGCAATTGATCCACAGCCAGACTTAGAGTTGAAGCTTCCTCCTCAGGAGGAAGATCGTAACTTAAGTGTAAGACTGCTGAGCACAGATGGTGAGGATTTCATTGCACAGTATGACAAAATTATTAAGGAACTGGATCCAAACAGTGCAAACTTGGAGGAGCAGAAGTTGGATACTCCTGAGCCTGTCTCTCCTGCAGAAGAGGAGGATGACTTTGAGAATTTCTCCACAGACACCCCTTCTGTGGAGAGCATGTCATCTCCCTTTGGACCAAAGGAGGATGTCTCTCCCAAGCATGCTGCGAGGAGCCAGAGTGCTCCATTTACAGGTGGAATGTCCTGTTAATTACATAATACAGTTAATAACAAATGCAGGAAGGCATGGTGATTAAAGGTGGCCAAATGAGATCATACTGTGTGGCACACAGCATGAGCATAAAGAAAGTAACAGTCCTGGCACTAAAGAGGGTATAGCCCAAATAGCTGAGATCGGTCCAAGGAGAGTGAGAGATCCAACATGAAAGGAGAGCAGAGCAATCAGTGTGGTGACAGCAAATGGTGGTTACTCGAGGGGGGGAGGGGGGTTGGCTGCTTTTTTTTGTAATTGTTTAAAATCTTGACCAGGGGTTACGTTGTTTGTATGTGAGAGCTCCATCATTCTAGAGAAAGCTTTTGCAATTGAAAGGGGATTGGCATAACTGTTCTAATATACACGCCCCAGGTAAATAATTTGTTTTTCTGGTGGCTTTCATCTCTGATGCTATGGATGTGGTATCACGTTGCCATTTTTTTTCTCTCTGCTATTTCACATTTTAGCACGCGGTGGCAGCACCGGTGCCATGTCTGTACATGCCTGTCTCCATGCTCTGCCCTGCCATCCTGTTCCTCCAATGTCAGGTCTGCCCTCGTTGTTGGTATGCTTTTCTGTCTTGTGCCAGGCAGCAATTTAAGCTTGGTATCTGCAGACTGCCCAGCCATTCAGGAATGACAGTGCTACCGGAGGTTAGAGTGGGCTTTTGATCTGTATTTGTACAGCTCCTTGCACTGTGGGCTCCTGGTCTTTAATTAGGTCTCCTAGATACCACAGTAATGCAAATAATAAAAAATAATAATGTAACTAGGTTTCCTCATCCAAAACGAAACCTCTATAAGATGGCTTCTCGTTCGTTTGAATGGAGGGGGGAAAACATTTGTTGTCCATTGAAATGCAGCCCTTTCTGGTCAGCTGTGGCCAGCATGCCTGGCACTGTTTCTTAATTGAAAAATTCAGCCTGTTTTTAAATCAATTTGCTATATTTGCTGTGGTAGCAATTTCCTTGTACTGGAAGCTAATCACATTCAAACCTTGCTGTTTCCCATTATCTGCTGTCAAATGTAGCTCAAAAATGTTGTCCTTGTCTCTTGTTCTTCATTGAGTCCCTCTCTCCATTGTTCCCCCCTTCCCCCATACCCCACAAACCACAAAACCCCCATAACTGAGCAAAACAAAGGGAAAAAACCCCAACCAAACAAAAAACAACACAAAAAGCCTTGCTGTTTGCTCCCCATCCACATCCTGTTTTACTCTTAGGCTGTTTACCTTGCTTTAATGGAGATCTTAATGATTGCAAGGATGGAGGTGCTCATAACAATACCTCAGAAATGTTAAGGTTGCAGTGTCTTTCAAATATAATAATATATTTAATTTGAAATGCTGTATTATGTTTGTAGATGTGTGTGATAAGGATTCTTGGTTGCTTTTGCTGTTTTGGGATGCTGTCATGGGATGGGGCTTCTCTCTGCAGAATCAAATAACCAAACAGAGGTTCCCACACCCAGTAAGTGTCAGCAGTGAAAAGATGCTCTCTTCAGGCCTATGGATCTATGAAGAAAATGTCCTATTGGTGTCTATGTGCAATTTAAAAGCATTAAACTCTATCATCCCTGTTTTCCCCTAAGCAAGAAAGAATGTGGTGTTCAGAAACAGGAATTTATATTCTGCTCTCCCCCCCCCCCCCCCCCCCCCATCAGTGCTTGATTTTGTGGCCACATAGAGATGCACAGTCAGGAGAAGAATAATTTTTTGACTTGTCATCTGTTTACCCTGTTTCTTACAAGGCTTGCAAACTCTGCTCAGTTCCTCTGACTCTCATTCCAAAAGTTTCTTGGGGGAAAAAGTCACTCTGCCACTGAGAAATTTTTAACTGTATCTTGGTAACCTCTTGCAGTGGCATACAGCACTTGTTACAAGTATCTAGCTTCAGCTTTACCTACTCAGCTTTGAAGTCTGACCTAGAGGAGAGAACAGTGATGTATCTCAACTCCTTCTTTTGCCATCCCTTTTGATACAGTAGGGCTCCCACTGCACTGTGGTCGTCAGGAGCTCTGCGAAAATGTCTCCATGAACATGAGAGGGGAAGCAGTAGGTTATGTTGGGACAGGAGGAACTGTATCTCAAAAAAAGATTTTGGGGCTGCTCCATTGGGTACACAGGCAGGGGGGATTCCTGCAGGATGTGATACCAACCTTCACTCTAATGGCTGACATGGTGGTTGAAAGGTAGCAGCCACGTAAAGCCTTGTCAACAATGGCCCTCCTATCTTTCCTCTTGTGACTGGAGCTGTGCCGGCATTAGCTATGATAGATGAGTCTCGAGGGAGTGTTTGCTTTATACTCACGGTTGCTATAAAATATTATAGACTTCAACCTTTACTGAAACTCTGTTCGGTGAAGTGGCAATGTAGGCACTTCTGATTTGATCCTTACTGTTGCGCTGGCCCAGGATTGCTTTAGTCTCTGCCATAGTTTACAGAAGGCTTATTAAATGGGGCTAAACTGTGCCCAGGTAGCTCGAACGGCAGCCTTTTGCTAGCTGAGGGGAGCTGGAATGGGGTCGGGTTATGGCTACCTGCTTGACCCTAGAAATGCCTGTGGCATGCATCTTGTGCTGGGGAGTAGGGTGGGATATTCAAAGTTAGCAGTGCTGTAACTGTGTCACCCAGGGATTCTTCTGTGTGGTTTCCCTAGCTTTTACGCAGCCAGAATAGTGTAGTGGGACTGGGTGTGGGACAAGTGTCATTTCTAAGACTTTACTTGCGATTAGGTCAGTCGTACCGGCTGCCTCAAGCATCTCACCAGCTCTGTCATCTGACGATATGTAGTATTTGGTTAAAGTCATGCTCAGCCTTGCAAAGGTTTCTTAAGCTTGAGCACTAAGGGTTTATGTACTTTTGTGGTAAATGCTTCTGTATTTCAGTGGTTATCCTGCGGCATGAATACACACACTAAAGCTATTATTTATTGGTGACATTTATGTGATAAAGCCTATGTCTACCAATAATTTTGCTTATAAATCTATTTTAATGTCTTCCCTGCTTTGTGTGACTGTTTGCAGTACTGCAAATGCCTTTTTTTGTGATGTTGAACTATCACAGATCTTGATTTTTATGTTTAGACTAGCATTTTTGTATTTTCCTTAGAACACCAGAGTTTTTTGATAAGAAAGCTAGCTGTAAATTACTTTGCCCAGTCCTTATGTAGAAATAAGGCACAAGAAGAGTAAAAAGGGCAGTTTCTCTTTACATTGAAACTAGTGGTACCGTTCCGATTAACTTCAAGAGGAATAGAACAGTAGACCATAACGTACTAGGCTAAATCCTTATTGGCATGTGTAAAGTAGAATAGTTATGCATGTTAAATATGCCATTAATGTAAACTGATTGGCTAGCTAGCAAAAGTGCTTCTAATCACAAAAGCCTTCAGCACCTCTGTTAAGTCTATTTTGTCTGTTAACATATAGTTTAGTTTTTCTCCCTGCTGGTTGTAATTAGCGTGTGGGAGGTCTAATTTGGTTGGTTATGATGATCAAAGTTCCTTTTAAATGCCTATTTCCTGGATCTTAGGATTTTTCTTTGGTGAAAACAAAAACATTGGTTCCTTCTTTTCTTACAGGACCGTTCATCAGCGTAGTGTTGTCGAAGCTGGAGAACATGCTGGAGAATTCCTTGCATGTAAATTTGCTGCTTATTGGGATTATTACTCAGCTGGCAAGTTATCCACAGCCTCTTCTTCGCTCCTTTCTGCTCAACACCAACATGGTGTTTCAGCCTAGTGTGCGGTCACTTTATCAGGTATTTGACCACAAGTGTTAGTTCTGCCTGTTGGAACAGTATTTTTGGTGTCTCGTTAAACCTTATGTTAGCATTTTTCAGTTCCACCTGTTGCTTTCCCACCTAAGAGCCTCTCATCTCGTTTTGATGTTTTAATTACATTTGTGCAAAGAACTGGAAATTCTGTGTGACCATAACTTTTGTTGTAACTGTGTTTTAATGCAGCTAGAGAAGGCCTGAGTATTCAGTCTGTGGCTGTGCTGGGAGCAAAGGAGGAAGAAGTAATTGTTACTGTTGTTTTGGCAGGTGCTGGCATCTGTGAAAAATAAAATTGAACATTTTGCTTCCGTGGAAAAAGACTTCCCAGCTCTTCTCCTGGAGGCCCAGCAATACTTGCTGTTTCGTGTGGACATGTCTGATGCTGTGGAAGAATTGCTAACCAAAGGTAAACATTAACCACACTTGGAGGAGTGCTGGGTGGAACGACTCACCAGTTACCTCTCTCTTTTTCTACAGAATGATTAAAAGTAGGTGTGGTATGTTGTGAATATCATTAACCAGATGTATCCTTCTGACTGTAAGCTGAGGATGCTCAGTAGGCCACAATATATGGATCTATTTGGATGTTCTTTGCTCATTAGAATCTTTCATCTGCTACAGAAAATGTCTGTTTAAAGGAGTAACAAAATGAGCTCTTGACTCGCTGTCACTTTGGCCGTAAACAAGCTTGCTTTCAAGGCATGAGGTGAGATGGCATATGTGCATGATTTCATTTCATTTTTAGCCTGACCTTCAGCTAGTCATTGGTTCTTCTTTGATAAATGTTAGGACAGAAGTCCAGAATGAATTGGTTTCTGTAACAATTGAATAAGGATTCATATTATGGTTTGGACTAATACTGAAAGAGATCAATATTAGCCAGAAAACTTTGAATGTGCTTTTTTGAATGAAAAACAAAACAACAGCAGGAAAAAGGGGTGGGTGGGTGTAAAAGCCAGGACACTTTGAAAGCAGTGGGGAGTTAAACAGGCATCATCCCAACAAGCCAGCTTTCTAGGAGACTTACATAACATCTGCTGCTTCTCAAGCATAGTGCATGCTACACCTGTCTTGACAGTTACCAGTATTTACACTGCTGTGGGGGAAGCTAGTAAAAATAAGCAAAATGAAGAATCTTATGTTCTAACTAAGAACTTTCCAGATGCAGCCAGGCAACTGGTAGAGTTGGGGCTCTGCCCTGAGGATGTGCATGTTCTCAGCTTGCTGCTGAGCAGGCAATGTTGGGTGTAGGTTTCCCTTAAAAGCCAACTTCCCACACATGGGAATGTGTCAAATATGGTGAGAGCAGTGACCGCAGTGACTAAGAGCTGACTCAGCAACAGGGTTGAGAGGCTGCATTTACAGGTGTGTGCTTACTCATCATTGGGAGTCATTAATAATCACTCCCTCTGCCTATACCTCTGTGAAGACGTTGATACTTTTCTTGGATTTCCAGAGGTGTGGAAAGTGGGACTTTTTATGTGCCATTTTAATTGTGTTTTCATTTTTCAAGGCTCTGAATAATAATTTACCTAGTTTCTAGTCAGCATGGTATGTGTTTCTAAGCTCTGCAGTACATCTAGTCTGTAGAATTATGATCTTGCTAAGGCTGCTTCTTGAAGAATTAGCCTGTGGAAGGTGCCTGCTGTAAAGGAGCTGTGTATTGCAAATGTCAGTAGCATTTTAGGCTCTACATTCTGGTCCCATAGATTAGAAAGCTTTACAATTAGATGGTATTGTAGCTAGCATGTGGGAGATGAGATTAGGAGGCAACATTTAGAGTCCTTTTTTTCAGGTGCTGGCAATAAGAACTTTTATATAATGCATTCCCAAGGGCATTTATTTATCCTTACTATTTTATGTCAGTTTTCTTCTGTGGGCTTCAGAATTTGCCAGGTTGACTCATGCTGGTTATTATTTAGGAATTTGAAACAAGGCTGCTTAGTCACCCTGTTGGTACATTTTCTTCTGTGTTGTGGCAACTCCTGCAAAGAAGGCACCTCTTGACAAATAGATGGAGAGTAAATAAATGTCTGGATAACTGCAGGCTTGGTTCCCAACAAGACTGGTGATGCAAGTAATCAAACTGTAATTCCTGTGGCAAGTTGGCTCAGTAGTCCATCAACCCACAGTAGTTCATTATATTGATTAAGAAGTGCGAGGTAGGAACTACTACACTAATGGTAAATGAAAAAAATAATAATTAGGAACTCCTGTAGGATTTCTTTGCGTTAGCTTGAATGCCACCTTTGAGTGTCATGCAAATAAGCTCTTCTCTGAGGGTTTTTTTCCCAAATGGAAGTGGTGAATAACCCCAAAGTTTTTTCTACAGGTCTGAGCATAACTAGCCTCCTACAGAATTCACATCTGAAAAACAGAAGCCAGACTTAGTGGGGAACACAAATGTAAAACCAGAGCATTTTCTTTCTCTTAACAGTGATGGTCTCTGAAAGTGTTTGAGCAGAAATGGATGATTTGTTATTTTCTGGTTGCAGTAGTATGTGGTTTCCTTACACAGTAGCTCGGGTTCTAGTTAGATACGTAGGGCTGTCATGATGTAGATCCCATAAGAAATGCTGCCCTTCTTTCAGTGTGTTGGTAACAATATCTCCAGAGTAATCATTTTCTCAATTGTATGATTCAGTTTGCATCCTGACCTTAGAAAGAAGTGGACAGTCTTGGTCAAAGAAAAAAATCAAATCTCTGGTCCCTAGACCAGCTTTCTGTGCTTTTCTCTTTTCTTTGTGTGGTGTGTGGTGGTTTTTGGTTTTTTTTTTTGCTGGTTGGTTGTTTTGTGGGGGATGTGTGTGTGTGTGTGTGTGTGTGTGTGTGTGTGTGTGTTCAATAGGCAGTTAAATCTGAATCAAAATAATTTTTAGGGAAATGTATCAATTTTGATGCTTTTTGAAGGGAAGACTTAAAAAAAAGAGCTTTGACAGTATACTAGCATTCTGGTTATTTTGGCTAAACTATTTAAAAAAGTAAAATATTAATTATGAAACATTTTGACATTAGAAAATCTAAAAAAAAAAAAAATCTTCAAGGGAAGCTCAAAACTTAATAAAGTTGTTTTTCTTCCCACAGTCAGAATTTTCCACAGAACTGAAATTCCTCTATTCTGTCTCTGGTAGATAGAAATTTGTAGAATAACAATATGAATGATTGATAAGTCTGCAGTTGGAAAGGGTTTTGAAACTCAAGAAAAGTACAAGTCTGTTAGATGATTAAGATGAAAATTTCTTTCGAGTATTTGGAAGTGTACAGTAATTCCACAGTGCCTTAGGAGAACTACAGGAAAGGAACAAAAGTGCAGAGCTGTTGAACAGAGGGATTACTCTGCTGCATCGGGTGAGGCATTCATCTGCGGGTCCTCATGTTAGCTGCTTGGAGAGGTTTCAGAAAAAGGGTGGTGTAACCTGAGACTGAGTTGTTTTAACATAAACTGCATGCACTTTAAGGGAAACCTCTTAAGCCAAACGCTACATTGCTGCATTATCTGCAGTATGTGAGTTAATACGAGAGTCCTTTATTTCTTTTTAATGATTTGCTTACACAGCTCATGAGAACATCCACTTGTAAGTTAGACAGGGTTTTATCTGTCTCTGCTTCTGGCCTCAATGACATCTTGTGGCAGTGAGTTCTGCAGGTTAATTTTTCTTTGTAAAGTATTTATTTCCATCAGTGTTAAATTTTGTCACCTTTTTAGTTTCACTAAATTAATTATCATCTAATTAAAGTGCAGTTCTGCTCCAGGTTGAAACAAGGAGCAATTGATTGAAATTTAAGTGCTTCTGTCACTGTAATTCCATGCGTTCTGATGCTTGAGCCCTGATCCTCTGAACTCTGGCAGCAGAGATCATATAGCAGAGCACACGGTGGTTTTCGTTTGCTGTTTTCTTAATGTTTAGTTGCTTTACAGGGGGTCAAAAGTAAGTGTAGTTAGTGGGACCTACAGCTGTAGAAAAATCAAATTTTCAAACGTTTTTTCCCTTAGTTTCTAGCTTGCTTCAAACTCCCATGGCGATGTGATAGCTCAGCCTCAAACCCATTTTCGCGATGATTCATGGGGAGAGGATAGAGAAAGAGAGAGAGAAGTAAAGTCCAAATGGTATTTTGATGTGGGGGAGTGCTAGAGCACAGTATCATTTAAATTGAGACAACCATGCTGGGTCTAGATGGGTAGATATTATCTGCTATTTCATAAGGTAAATCCATATTACTCTTCCCCTTGAGTCTTCTTCTGCGCACATACTTCTCTCATCAGAGCTGGAACTGAATAATATATAACCTGGGGAAAGATAGCTAATAAAAAATGCAATAGAATCAGGCCACATAGAACTTTAAAATGTTGGATTAGCGGAGTATCAGCCTGCACGGTCTGGGCGCTGCGAACTACAGCTCTGAACACAATCCTTGTAAACTGGGTTTGAACACTGTACAAATACTGTGTGTACTTAATATACTGAGCCTTTTTTTTTTTTTTTTTTTCTTTCCTCTCCTCTCTTCCTGGCTTTAGGTAATGTCCAGCACAGCAGCAATGTGGGGAAAGGAAGGAACCTCTCTGAAGCTTACCTGGCTGTACTCCAGCCTTTCCTGGGACAGAAAGGAAAGAAAGGCCTGGCTCATCCCAGCCTTCCTGCGCACGTGAGGAATGCCGTACTCGCAGCTGCCCTTTTCCCAGAGTTCCTGAAGGAGCTGGCAGCTCTTGCCCAGGAACATTCCGTTTTATGTTACAAAATACTGGGGGATTTTGAGGATTATTATTAGTGTTTTTTTTTTTAAACGTGTTTTAAAAAAGCTTTTGGAGTTTAAACAGATTTTTAATGCAAAGCTGCTTACAAAAGAAGGTTGTACTTCAATATTTCCTGAAAATACTTGATTTGGAGGGGGAACAAGGAGACAAAATGTTATTCCATGTTACCTTATATTAGGCCTTATAATTTCCCTCTGTGCTACATAAATTATATGAGACATTTCTGATACTGCTCTTACTGCAATTTCCTACTTCATCTCCTCCTCTTTACACAGCCACCCTTCTTTAGTGTCACTGATTCCTGTTGAATTTCTGCAATAGACACTTGTAGGTTGGCTAAGAGAGGCAAACATTTTAGATTTTCTGTTCCAGAAATACTTTTCTGGATAACTTGGTAGCAGACAGTTTATTTGGAAAAAACATTGCCCCATGGGGACAGTTCAGGGTATAAAAAATATACACAAAATCTGAACAAAACCCCTTTATGTGAAGGGTTGTGCTTCTTTGTGATTTTGTCCTCTTTCCCCCTTCCTTTCCTTTTCCCTGAAACAGGGTTCTTACCAATCCACATCTGAAGCCCTCTTTTTTAACTAGTGGCTCAGGTTTTTTGAATTCAAGGGGTCTTATATGTACTAAATCCATGACTAGCTGAAAGCAGGTGCTGGACCCTACACATACCATATTGCCTTATGTTGCAGACAGATCTGCAGCTATCAGCTGTTGGTCTTTGAAGTCAAATGAACTGTGTAAGTGGATGTGGATTGCAGACTGCCTGGAATTTTCCTTGCAGTTTCTCAGCATTCTTTGATAACTACTGCATTGCTACCTAAACTCTCAAGCATGCCTTATTTAGTAAGATTTGCACAAAGTACAAAACAAAATATTTCTATGCAAGCTATAATTAGTATGTAGTTTGTTTTTATGCTTATTTTAATAAGCTAAGGAAAGGTATTCAATATCTTTCAGTAGTATTAAAAGGACAGCAGGCTGGTTTTGTCTTTTTTTTTCTTTTTTTCTTTTTTTTTTTTTTTTTAATGAAAAAGGTTGGCTTGCTCCTGAAAGCTGTTCTGTTTTATTGTTAATTTTTTTGGTTAAGGGAAAGTTAAATACTGTGTGTTTACTTTTAATTTAGGTGTTGACTTTTCCTAATATTGCACTTTTGGGATGGTGATGGGAGGACCAGACTATTCACCAGCTGTACAAAAGGAAGGAGTAACAGGGAAAGCTGTCTGCTGGTGACTAACTGCTTGAGAAAATTCTCTTCTGTGAGTAATGGGCTTCATTAGAAGAATCCAAACATGATGAATTGGTGCATCACCACTGCATTTTGTCTTATCTTAGTAGCATAATTGTGCTTCCACTGTGCTGTAGTTGGCTACATAAAGAGGGGCTTAGTTCAAGAAAGCCTTAAACCCCTTTGTCCAGGAAAGAAACTAACAGTGACTCCAGGAAGTCTGAAGAAACAGAAATCAGAAATAACACTTGCATACATTAGTTCTCCTGCTCATTGTAATTCCATAATGTGGGATGCTCATTAATCGCATCCTGATTTTGAAACACACTTTCTCAGAGATTGCAAGGCAAAAGAACACTTTAAAAACAAAGAACAAAGACACTCCAGAAGAGTCTAATTAATTACAGGTCAAATTCCTGTGGAATTTGCAGTGCAATTTAAGCTCTTAAATCCTTTAGATGCTTCTGAAAAGTTGTACCTTTAATCTACAAGCTGTGAGACACATTCATTGTGTCAGACTGCTGTAGGCTGTTCCAAGGAAAAAAAAAACCCAAAGGGTATCTCTAACAAAATCACCTCAAGAAATTCTCTGGGTCTGTCTTCACTTGTTTGCTGTACAGTCTTCACTTACACAATGGGTGGGGGTCATGTAGCTTCCTGGCTGACTCTGGTTTGCTTTCACTTCTAACTTGTTTATTTTTTTAGGCACCATTGCATCACCATCCTGTAAATCACCTACCGATCTCCACATGGCCCTGTTTCACCTCACAAGCTTCCTTGGAAGCTGAAGCCAAGGCTGTGGGTTTTTTCTTAAATCTTAGTTATCCAGGTTTAAGAGAGCTCTTTCTTTTTCTTTTCCCCCCTGCATTGTTGTTGTAAATGGGCAATGAGTAAATTAAGATTTTTTTTTTTTTTTTTTTTTTTTAAAACTTGTTCTAGGACATAATGGTTTCTTTCCCCACTCCTACGTTCCAGTTCCCACTATTACCAGTAGTGCTGTCTTTCATGCTGTACTTGCAGGCCTGGCCTGAAGAGGTTCAGTAGTGTTGTGTTTTAGTGTTGTGTTGCTAAGTGTTTTAGCATTGTGGATGCAGGGTCAGTGCTTGCTCCTCTCCTCACCTCTTTTGCTAGGAACTTTATGTGAGCAAAAGAAAAAGTACCAAATGAGTGTGATCAGCTAACTTTTAGTGGTTCAGAAGCAAGTGCTAAATTGCAGAAGCAATCCAATCCTTTTTCTGACAGACTTTTAAAAAAGGAATGAAAAATAATTAAAAAAAAAAAAAAAGTTCTGCAGACTAGTGCTCAAGGCAGTAAGGTTACTTTGTGAACACTCCCTTTCCTTGTTTTTATTCTAAAATAAGAATCTTTATTTGCTGGGTAGAAGGGATTTTTTTTGAGATTGTTAATTTTAACTGGTGTTTTCAACAAATGTACAAAGTTTCATCTCAGCAGGTCTATTAAGCTACATGGGGATTTTAAAATGTGGACTGCTCAAAAAAGCATCTGTAAATTTGAGGAAGGGGAGGATTTACTTCATAAGCTGTAGTGGAGCTTATGCTCTACATCCAGTAGGATAAATTCAGCCTTTGAAATCTGGAGTCGTGTGGAAGACTTCTTGCTGAAAGGTCAGAACTGTGTTTGTGCGCAGTGTCCTCTTGTAAATGGGAGATCTGTCTGTCGTCTACCCAAAAGGAAGAGGTGGTTGGGTGTAGTGACCCTGGCTCAGGACTGTAAAAATTGCGATCATACGTGTCACTTTATATTACTTGTTTCCTGGGTGGGATCAGACTTGCAGCTATGTCTTAGTTGTGATAGTAGCATAATGTCCAGCACCCAGCAAAAAAACATATTGGCAGGAATTGCATCTTCCTGTCTTCAAAATGCAGAACCTGTGATTTAGCTTGAAAATGTTGATCTCTTGAGATTAATCACCTCTGTGTGCTTAAGTTCTTCAGCCAAATGCTTGTTTAATAAGCTTCTTCCTTCCAGCTAGATAAGGCGTTATCCCAGCTCTCACCAATGATGAATCTTTTTCCAAAAAACCCAATATGCCTATGGTCCAAGCTGTGGTCCAGCCGGTAGGGCCCTGGAGGACGCAGCGTTATGTTGCTCTTTCCAAGAATAAGGAAGTGCTCTGTTGTCTGGATTTCCCCACACTCACGCATGTGTGTGTGATTAGAGCAGTCCCTCTTCAGCACATTGTCTCAGCATCAGCCACGAATGAAGTGTCTTGGGGTTAGCAGATCTATTCCAAAACCTGCAGGTGGTGGCTCAGTGATACCAAAGTTAATTTCCAGTCTCCTGCTAGATGTTTCACACTGTGAATGCCACATTTCCAATGATGTAGCCTTTGAGTGTGTTTTTAAGCTGTTCTGCTGTAGCTAGGAATCTTTCTGGCAATTTCAACCTGCTATTTTTTTTGCAACCTACCTATAAAGTGAACACTTTGTCTTAAAACACTTGCAGTCATTCTCTTTTACCTTTGACCATTTTTGGATGCCCTGTGGGTTAGTCTCAGCACACATACACACATGGTTTGTATTAATTGGGCTAACGCACTTGGCAACTTTCATTCAAACAGCATCACCCTCTGCACACGCTGATCTTTGGGCATGTAGAGTCAGTTGCAATTCATGTGCTGTGTTGTGAGCCCTACTTACTGCCTTTTTATTATTCTATTCTAGGCATTTTTCTCAAATGTGATCTTTTCCATGTGTGCCCTAAAGAAAAATATAGGGTTTCTAATGACATCAAGTTTTTGTTGTTGCAGTTTGGGATGTGAAAGATGCACTGCCTTTTTTGTCCTGGCAACTTCTAGGCCTTGGTTTGGAAGAACAGAAATGAGAGCTTCTGTTTTCAGCTGTATTCCGTGGAGATGAGAAAATTCCCAGGAGTGGGCATGGGCTGTCCCTCCCACTGGCACACCCAGATGCATCCTTCAGAGCATCCGGTTCATAAACGACTTATTTCCTCTTTCATTGGGGTCTATCACTTTGTAAAAAGTCTGATGAATTCAGTGGTGTCATGCTGCTGTACCCACTTAGTGCATTTGCATTTCCGATGCGATTTGATCGTCTTAGTAAGATCGGTAAATTTCCTAGGATGGGAAAAAACATGGTGTGATTGGGGTGGCTCTCAGACATTGGCAGGGGCTGTGCTTTGGAATGGGAACAGAGCTGGATAGACAGTAAGCCTGAACAGCGTTTCTGCCACCAGCGCCATTCTAATTGCTCTTTGGCCCGGGCGCAATGCCTAAGTGGTCTGTTCACTCCTTCAGAGAAAAACATTTGCAAACAAATTTACTGCATCCCGCAGCGTCCAAGGGTTTAAGTTCAAGAGGTTAAGTTCTATTTACCAAGGGAAGTATACCATCTAGCACAGCGCATACGCATTCACTACCCTTTTGTGCACTCTGCTTATGCCTCACAGAAGGTTTTGTGCTTCAGGAAGGTTTTTTAGCTCCTCTAAGAAGCTCTAAAATCGCAAGGCTGGGAAGAAAAGGATGGGAGTGGTGTGATTTGGTGCAGTTAAATTAAGTCATTGTATCATTTGAATTTGTAGCCACAGCTCCTGTTTGAGGGCAGCTTGATTTAACAAGCAATTTACTGTGCTGTATTTACTGAAATTGCTATGTCATGCCTGCAGTTTTTATGACAGCTCCTGTTACATTTGTAACATTTAAACTGCATCTGTGGTTATGAGTAGAATACTGGGATTTTCCTCTTTTTTCTTTTAAGTCAGATAGCTCTGGCATAGTACAGTAATGTTACTGCTGTGTCCAGATCCGATTTAGATAATTACAGTATGTTCTTCCTTGCACCTTTTGAGCACTATCAGCAGAAACGGAGGGTATGTGACACTCAAGCTGCTTACGTTAATGAGCAAACCAAAGGTAAGATGCCGCAGATTAGCAGGGGGCACTTGCCTCTGTGTGAATGCAGTAAGAATTTACTTTTGTGTTGCTCTGATTTACCAGGGACCAGGAAGAAAAAGATCACACCAAACATGAAAAATGAATATGACAGTGTCCTGTGGTAACTGTCCAAGTAGATAGCACTGCTATGTAATGTTTTGGGCCAGAACTGCGCGAAGGAGGGTAAAAATTGCTCCTTGTTAAGGTGGTGTCAGACTTGCATAAATAGGTATTCAGATAATATGACAGTGGTGCCAGCTGTCTGACCGCAGACAGCCACAGAATGCAACGCTATTTCAGTGACTCTGTTGTTGGTGGAAGCCCAGCTCTGACTAGATGTACTTTATTTTTTAGGGGCCCCCAGCTTTTCTAAACACGTTGTGGCCCAGCATCAATGTACTTCATTTGTTATGAGCTCAGCTGGAAGCCTCTTATTTATGAATAGGAGCATTACTTGGATTCTCAAATATGTAGGTGCTTAAAGTGGCGTTTTGTTGCTGACTGTGCAAATCTTCTTTTTGTTCATTGATTATAATGGTTCTTGTGTGGCAGCTGGATTAAATTAAGACTGAAGTCTCTGGGCTAAAAGCCCTGATGGAACTTTTGTGCAAAGGCTGCATTTCTCAACCAAATAACTTTCTCTGGTGCTTCAGCAGACTGCCCGCATACAATTATGTATTGTGGACTAAATACCTGCAAACTTACATTTCTGACAAAGCCAATTCCACAGCAGCTGTATTTTATTGCACTCTACTTTAAAAATAACTAGCTTGGATTTAGACCAAAAAATAACAGGGATGAGTCAAATCCAAGACAACTAAACTGTGTCCAGCTCAGTGCTGCTGTGTCAGTTTGGCCAGAGCTCAGATGAAATGCCATTTCATCCTCAAAGGAGAGGGAGCAGCTCTGGGTGTTGGTATCCCTTGCTGCAGCTTGAGCCAAGGACTCATGCCTCTCGAGGTGTCCCTCGGTGTCCAAGCACAGCTTGGTGTTGGAAACTCTTACCAGTGTCTGTTGTGAAACTCCGGAGTCATAACATCTGGTTTTGAGCTTCAGTGTGAAAAACCTAGGGGCCTCCAAGACCAGTCTGAAAATGTGGCCTCTCAAGCTTCAGAAATGAGAAGGTAAAATACAACTTTACTGATGGTTATGCCTGCTTAGTGGGTGTAAATGCTTTAGATAATTAAAGCTGTGGCTGATGCGACCATATGTCAGGAGAACTCTTGCTTTGTGCTTACACAAAATGCCTGTGCACGGAGGGAGCATTCCCTACAGTGAAACTGTTGGCCTTCAAGTGCTCTTGTTAGGATTAGGTCATGGTGGTACAACCTCTGCAGCTCTAAGTACTGAACCCAGCTCTAGGCCTTTCTCCAAAGGCTGCGATGACAAGGCAACAGATGTGGCATAAAATAATCGGCTGCCTGTGTATGTGCTGGGGTAACGTGGGGTCTGGCACAGCTGTCACCAGTCTTTTTTTGGGGAGAAGCTAGCAGGTGAGAGGGAGTCATTTGCAGGGTCATGAGTTGGACCTCACACACAGATAAAAGGGAGGAACAGCAAAGGTCAGGGTCCCTCTCCATCTATACGTACAAATGGTCAGCAAATGCTGCAGACAATTGTGAAATGCCTGTACACCCTTACAGGGAGATTTTAAGGGTCTGGGACTAGGATAGTCCTAGAGGGAAGACTCAGTACTCATTAGGACCATGCACAGCTGCGTTGCTCACTGAACTCTACCTGCTTTTGCATCTTTGTTGCCTCATGGCAGGGCCTGAACAGTTCTGTAGGTTTGCTTTGCTGCAGTTAAAATTCAGGCTGTACCGCCTGATGTGGGGTGTGCGTCGGACCATGGTCAGAAGAGAAGGAGCATTCCTGGTGGTTTTGTGTTTCCGCTGCAGTCATCCCTAATTACTGATCTGGGTTGGCCCAGGGGCTCCTCTAGATGGAGTTTAAATTTGCCATTGCAATGGGCAGAAAAAGGCGCAGCAAATTATGGGTCATAACAACTTAGGATTTTGTATTTTATTGCCTTCCTCACACTGTTTAGCAATAGAATTCTCTCATATATATATATATTACCTGAAAGTTTGCAGCTTCCGAGGGGAGAGAGATGACTTGCACTCAACAGCCAATCCAATGCAGGTAAGCTTCTATGCATTTGGGCCGATAAATCTTGACCTCCTATCCGCTGTAACTTGGTTTTATATGGCCATTATGTGAAGCCGAATCCAGTGAACTTCGCAGTATTTGTAAACAGCATTGCAAGGAAGATGCAGGCCACAAGGGCGAAAGACCAGCAGCATGCTGTTCCATCTTTTCCCTCGCGCAGTTTGAGAGGAGTTGAGTGAAAACCTAGTTTGTTTTTCTTTACGTGAAAAACCCAAACGCTCTACATGTTGAGCATGCACAGAAGGCCGTAAGTCACTGCAAAGGTGCTGCCAAGGTCAGTGGTTGTGAAAGTGTGTAGGTAGAGGGATGCTCAGAAGAGAAATGAGAACATTACAGTACACTGACACCATGCTGCAGAAGTGGAGTGGAAAGGGCCACAGTGAAATCACAGTGTGAATACTCTAGCTGTAAATTTTTTAGTTAAGGTTCCTATCATATGCTTCTATTTTTAGCATAGTTAAAATTAAACTCTGCAGCCGAGGCTGAGCACTAGAAATTCTTTCTTCACTACTTCAGCATTGCCGGCATCTTTTTAGACAGCTTTCTTCTCCTCTTCTGCACTCTCGGATATGGGATACTTCAGCTATACAGGATAGTAAGTATCATCTCTCCACCCTCAGGAGTGACCTCCCAAAGGACTTACAGCAACGAGTAGATGAGATTGTCGTGACAGTGTCTGGTGTCAGCTTTTAATTTGTGAGCATTTTCCTTGGCCCTCCGTTCATGGACGGTTACTGCTGAAAATCTGCATGAAACTGTCCTTAACTCACCCTGCCTAATGCTGTTGCACAGATGGCATCTGCAATCAGTAGATCAGGGAGCACTGTTGTAGCTAAATAAGACATGTAAGTTGGGGTCAAAGCCTCAATCTTAATTCTTGAGTTCCTAGCTTCAGTACAACCACACTTAAAACAGCCTCTCCCGGTCTGCAAAATGTTCTGACATCGAACACTTCATAGTTAGGCTCTGCCCTTTATCTTGCAGACTCACCTGTCCTATGGGTTTTTTTATTTGTCTTTACAATAGCAGATATTAAATTCCTTGAGGCTGCTGCTTTGTCTTTTAATGTGCTCCATTGAGTACAGCTGTGCAAATATAAACCAAAGCTGTTTTGCACAGTACAGAGTTCACTTGTGGAGTATTTAGAATTTGCCTTTAGCTCCATTTAGGACACAGAGGAAGGTGGTGGTTGTATTTAGGCTGCTGTATTAGGCCCTTGGCAGGCAAAAAAGGATCTGGTGTTTTGGTTGTATTGGTCCAATGAAAATGGTGTAAAGTGACTGATGAGCCCCTTAATGCAGACTGCCATAGTAGGAGCAATGGTAGCTGGCCCTGGTGAGCCTTCTCATTGCTAGGCCCTAGCACTGCCAGCTACCACTGCTTTGATGAAGTTGATAGCTGGTATCTCCACAAATGTTAAAAAGATTCATCATCTTTATCTCATTTGACTCAAACCACTTCTTTCTATCAGAAAGAAATTTACATTTTGTATGCGTCTGCAAAAGATTTCTTTAAAAAATTTAGAAGTGACTGTTTCATAATACAGTGCAAAATTTATAGACTATAGCTGCTCTTTCCCTTCCCTGGAAGGGGAAGAATATTGCAATTACTCCTTTTTAATCTTTCTTGTTATCCATTGTGTCTGGCAGGTGGAGGTGAAAATAGATTTGAGATGTACAGTAAATCATAGAATTGTAGAATGGTTTGGGTTGATAGGGACCTTAAAAGATCATCTAGTTCCAATGCCCCTGCCGTGGGCACGGACACCTTCCACTGGACCAGGTTGCTCAAAGCCCTGTCCAGCATGGCCTGGAACACTTCCAGGGATGGGGCATCCACAGCCTCTCTGGGCAACCTGTTCCAGCGTCTCACCACCCTCATAGTGATGAATTTCTTCCTTACATCCAATCTAAATCTACCCTCTTTCAGTTTAAAGCCATTATCTCTTGTCCTATCACTACATGCCATTGTAAAAAGTCCCTCTCTGGCTTCTTGTAGGTCCCCTTTAGGTACTGGAAGGCTGCTCTAATGTCTCCCCAGAGCCTTCTCTTCTCCAGGCTGAACAACCCCAACTCTCTCAGCCTGTCTTCATAGGAGGGGTGTTCTATTCCTCTGATCATCTTCGTGGCCCTCCTCTGGACTTGCTCCAACAGGTCCATGTCCTTCTTATGTTGGGGGCCCCAGAGCTGAACGCAGTACTCCAGGTGGGGTCTCACGAGAGCCGGAGTAGAGGGGCAGAATCACCTCCCTTGACCTGCTGGTCATGCTTCTTTTGATGCAGCCCAGGATACGGTTGGGCTGCGAACGCACATTGCTGGGTCATGCTGAGCTTCTTGTCAACCAACACCCCCAAGTCCTTCTCCTCAGGGCTGCTCTCAATCCATTCTCCACACAGCCTGTATTTGTGCTTGGGACTGCCCTGACCCATGTGCAGGACCTTGCACTCGGCCTTGTTGAACTTCATGAGGTTTGCATGGGCCCACCTCTCGGGCCTGTCAAGGTCCCTCTGGATGGCATCCCTTCCCTCCAGCGTGTCGACTGCACCACACAGCTTGGTGTTGTTGGCAAACTTGCTGAGGGTACACTCGATCCCACTGTCCATGTCACCAACAAAGATGTTAAACAGCACTAGTCCCAATACCGACCCCTGAGGAACACCACTTGCCACTGGTCTCCATTCAGACATCGAGCTGTTGACCGCAACTCTTTGAGTGCGACCATCCAGCCAATAGTGGTCCATCTGCCAAATCCCTGTCTCCCCAATTTAGCAACAATGTCATGTGGAACAGTGTCAAATGCTTTGCACAAGTCCAGGTAGATGAGGTCAATTGCTCTTCCCTTATCCATTTAAAGATCTAATGCTGTAGTCACATAGACTACTCATACAGAACTTGGCTCATGATTTTCAACCCTATTAGCCCAGTGTAATTACATAGGAAAAGAGTGGCTAAGAAGAAGTAGCCATTAAGAAGACATCTACCAGCAGTAGCCATGCTACAGTAGTAGAGATCCTTCCTTCTTTTAAACGCAGCTTAATTATTACTTTTCCAAATACATCATTGTTTTGCTTTCTCTTTTTTTAAGAGGCACCCACTACAGCAGAGGGGAAACAGCACAGCAGCATCAAGCTGTGCAAGAAAAAGCATTAACCTTGGAGGACCACCTTTTGGAAACAATTGTGTTTTTCTAAACCAAGGGAGTACCTTTAAATTAAGATTCAAGATTTCATGCAGAAGCCCTTGTGCCTTTTCATTTCTTGCTGTCAGGGCAAGAGTTGAACAGAATTCCAAAATTTAATGTTTGCTGTATAATTCAAACCTTCATTGACTGAACGTTTACCTGGAAACTCACACCACTGTAAGTAAAAATGGTACTTTTTGCTCATGATGTGAAAAGTGATAGTAAAAGCCTTTGTGTGAAGGTCAGGTTACATGAAAATCCTGGGGGGGGGGTAGTTTGGGGTTTTGTTTTTTGGGGAGTTTTTGGAGGTTTGGTTGGGTTTGTTTCGGGGTTTTTTTGGAAGGGTCACAGTTTTTGATTGCAACTATGTTACTGCTTTTTGTCAGCTATATGGCTTTTGAATCGTGAAGTTATTTTTATGTGAATAATGGGTATACATTTTATTCATTAAATGTATTTGAAAACCATGGGCTTTTTTTTCCTTCTAAGTAAGAGTTCACACTCAAACCATGAGCCAGTTTGTACAGAAATGTCCTCCTTGAAACATACATTAGCACTGCTACTCTTGAGAATGAACTGCCATCAACCTAGTTTGAACCAGTGTTGCAAGGACCACATTTGCAAAAGGTGACTGAATTCCCAGGGCCCCATACCTGCTGCGATCCTCTGACAATGTCTGCCCTGCAGGCAGATCCTAAAGAACAATTCTGAAGAAGTATCTCTGAGGTCTGAGATAAACGTGATCTTTAAAATGTATGGCTTAGCAGCCTGCAGAAGGGATTTAAGAACTTCAAACCCTTAGTACTAGATGGGAATTCTTTCCCTAATAAATGTAAATTTGATAGGCTGCCTCTAGTTGCGTTTCCTGTTAATGGTTTGATCAGCTGAAGTGGGTTGGGACTGGCAAGTTAACTCTAGGACCCTGGATTTCAGTGGGTACTTAAAGCTAGGAGCTGAAAAATGGAAGGTATAAAAATAAAACAGCATATAACACCCCTTAGGATTAAATAGTGGAGCAGACCCTAGGACAGAGCTGAATCTTGCTCAGTTTTGGTAAGCCAACTGCATGTTCAGTTCCTTCCACAAAGTGGTGCAGTTCCAGGTGATGGCAGAAAGCCATCTGCCAGAGAAGCATGCAGCAACTGGAGGCTTGGAGCATTTGTAACATAGGGTCAAGTTCTCACCAGCAGACAAAAACCCAAACTGGAGCAAATGGTCCCTTCACTGGGCTACTGCGTAAGAGAAAGGCACGACTTGTTCTCTGTAGTGCAGGGCTGGCAGAAGCACATCTGCTATACTGAACTTCCCAGGCCCTAAGGGGATGTGAACCTCGGAAGGGCTCAGGCATACATCCGTTAGGCACTCTTCAGAACTGAAAGAGCTGCGAGTAGGCAAAGCAGATGTTTAGACACGTAACAAGAAGGTGGTGAACAAACAATCTGACGCTAATTCTTAGATGTAGGCACTTACTTATCTGTTTGTGGCACCAGCCTCAGGCACTTCCTTATGAAACCAGGAAGAATCATAGCAGTGGATGTTGTTTTCCCTTCTGCTAGGCATGGAGGCACACGTGGTCATCTTAATTACTGCTAGGTGTTTTAATCATTGTTACTAGTGTGCTCGCACGAATTTACAATGACTTGTTGTTGTGCACCACCAGATTTCGTGTTCAAGATCTGTGAATTTCCCTTCTCACAAAAAGGCAGCTAGAAAAGCTGAGTTTACACTTACTTTATTACAAAACTAACCAATACAGCTTCAGCTCTCTGCATACTCACAGACATCCCTGGGAACTTGTTTCCCGTGGCTGTGTGGAAATCACATTTCTGAATGCCACACCAAAGTGAGGGAGATGCAAATGACTGTATCATCTCCTGCTATTCTTTTGCTCATCTGCTTTGGGCTGATGCATCCGGGGAAGGGTAGGATGTAATGCTGCTTGAAGTATAACCAACAGTCCTCATGCTATGGCACCAAAGTTCATTTGCAGTGAACCAGACAGAACGAAGCACATGTCTTCTGCAGACACTTGTATGGTTTTTCTCTTGTGGCTACTCTGACAGCTTCTTCTCTAATAACTGCTTCACCAGAACAGGATTGGATCGTCCTTGTGTTTCTCTTTGTACCAGCCCAATTAACTTATTTAGAACTTTTCGATTTCCTGCCTTTATCGCCATAACCTTTAAAGAAAAAAAAAACCAACAACAAAACAACAGACACCACTGTTATAGGAAAATCAGACATCTTCACTCATTCACAGCCAAGGTATGAATAGTTTTGTCCTTTCAGATCATTGTGTAGAATACTATATATTTGGGGCTAAGGTGTTATTTATAAAAACTACCTTCAGCTTTGCAATAAGCTCCTGCTCTGCTCCCATGAGACAACAGCAAGTCCCTACAGCAGCAAGGCCTTACAACTAATAGAAAGATCTCCTCTTATTGAAAAAGTCAGAAAACACTTTTGGATTTTAACAGAGTCTGCAACTTGAACAGCGACTTCCTGGAAAAGAGCCAGAAAAATGAGATGACTTCTTTTGCTAATAGGATCTACCTTTTTACTCAATATAGTGTTCAGTTATAACAAGTAATTTGCATCAAATCATAATCTATTTGATAATATTTGTGAGGTCCTTCAAGCACAGACGTAGGTGTTTTTCTAACAGCATGTTACTTCCTTTAAGCAAGGAATCCTTTGCAACACAGCAATTAATTAACCCATCAGAAATTCAACCTCCTATCAGGCAGCTAGTGTTTGATGCACAGTCACCTGCAAAATAGCAAGAGCCATATTTAAAAGCTAAGTAAAGCCACTGAAAAAAGCATTGGAAATTTCACTTTCAGGCATTCCTAAAGGAGATGCTACTGCTGAAAAGACAAGCGTCTGGCCTTCGTATTGTTTGTGTGGCAGGGAAAACATTCTCTACATTGTCAGAGTTACTGGGAAAAACATGATAGCTTCAATTAAACAGGATGTCATATTTACAGATATTAAGGGAAGGATTGCGAACATATGAACCACCAACTGTGCCAATACCAAGCACAAATGCAAATATTGCTGCTCATTACGGTATCCTAATTATTGGCAGTCTAAAATCTTCTCTGTGACATCACAATACAGAAAAGACTCATTACTCCTGATCTGCTAGAAATTACCTATATGGGGCAGAGTGCAGAACAATCCAGGTGATACTGCATTTTCAGAAAGTGCTCTGCATTGGCTTGAGCAACTGTAAGTTAGTTCATTTTAAAGAAAGTTACTATCAAAAAGCACGGCATACTTTTTTATTTTCCCTGTCAAGTACTCAGCTGATGCTATTTTGTAAGGTAAGCTCTCACAGCAATTTAAAGCAGTGAATTACAGGCCTTCAAGGCAGCTTTTGCCTTGGCAAAAGATCATCTGGAAAAAGTAGGGAAGAGAGGCCCTTCTACTGCATTTGGCTTGACTAAAACAGTGGAAAACAGAGGAATTATTACATTCTCAGAAAAAGCACTATTATTGAAATGGGAGTGTAGTTATGGACCTTCAGCTTCTGCACTTCCCAATCAGTTCTTGTGTTCTTTCTATCCACACTTGTGCTTCCGTACCAGTCTGAAAATACAGCAGCACTTTTATCAGGCTCTGCAAATGAGTCAGTCTGATGGAGGTCACGCCGACCTACTGCAAGCTCATTCTCTTTATCAAAAGCTCTTGCAGAGCTGTTAGCATCCCCCAATGAGATCTGGGGTGGGTGGTATTGTTCTCAAAAGATGTTAATGTTTTTTTCCAAATGGCAAATGTATCTAGACAATGTTTATGTTAGAAACAAGCTATTCACTTCTGCTTTTACATTTTGCTCCAGAGAACATATAAGCACTTGTTTTCATTTTGCTTTTTATAAAGCAGATTTTAGACTCTGTCAAGATCCCTTCCCACTCCTTCCCTTCATGATCAACAATGTTTTTTTCCCTTTTTCCCAGCTCAGACCTTTGTAGACCAATGAGCCACGCAGGCTGCTGCGTGTCCTTCCAAGGAGATGGGGAAGAGCCAAAACCCCATCTTTCCTACTGCAGCATTTGTGCTGCTGCCACAGCCCAGCACCAGAATAGCAGAGCAGACAGCAGCTCTGGAGGCACTGATGCTGCTGCCACGGGGGTCCGGCTCCTCCCCACCCCACAGACATTGTCAGGCAGGAGAGCCAGCTAGACTTGTCTCTTTGGCAGAGGAGGGAGACAAGGACATGGCGAAGAGAAAGGTGCAAGTAAAATTTTTGCCTTGCCAGCTCTGATACAGTCTCTAATTCCATAACTAATATATGCCTTGCTGGCAGGTAACTTCAATCTCCAGCTTCAGAACAGTTTAACATTGTTGCCCTAATATCACAAGAGATGACACAAAAATCAGAGTTATGTGGCCGGGTGGCCAGGTCAGGTTAATGGCAGTATAGCTGAAGAGGGAAAGAGCCCCACAGTTTTGCTTTCCTGCATTAAATTTTTATGGTCTCTCAGAATGACTTAGCACATTAGCCAGACTGGTAATTTCTTTTGCTGATCATTTTGTGTATGCTTCAATTTCCAAAAAACCACTTAGTAAAATAAGAAAGGAGAAGAAAAGCCTGATAATAGCAGAGCAGCAGCTTTAATGCTCCTATACTGGCTCCAGAGCTCAAATGCCAATCAAAAGGAGGGAAAAAAAAAAAAAAAAAAGGCCATTTTAACCCCCTTTTTAGAGCCACAGACTGCCATAGTGCACAAGCTTCCCAGCACCATCATAATCACCTCATTTTCTTGTCCATCAATCACCGCCTGGCAGATCTGTTCAAGCTCTTTTTGATCCTGTATCAGTTCAAGTTCCTTTTCTTTAACAATTTCAAGAGGAGTCTTCCCTTCTCCCTTCCACAATTCTGCAAGCACCTGAAAACGACAAAGACTAGCGAAGGTCAGTGTCTTGACATGCTTACATGCAGTATTTCAGTTACTGATCCAAGAAGCCAGATTTTAGTTAAAGCAAGAGCAGATTGTCTAAATGTGAACAAACCCAAGATTTAATCCTGCACCTCGCTGAAAGAGCTCTTGTACCCTCCCTCCTTTTCTGCATCCTGAAATAAGACAAAACATTTTCACTTACTGCATGAGTACAGGTTAATGGTTCGCAACCGGTGCTCTGCAGCCTACCGCAGTACTGGGAGCTGCCCGCTACTACCAGTGATGGTACCTCTTCAAAGTAGTTTGCCGAGCGCAGCCCCTGTGTACCTCGCTGCGCTGAGCCGCTGCTCCCTCGCTGGGAGAGGGGGGTACCATGGCAGAGACTGTCACCAACTGCAAGGCTGTTCCTCCGGCAGTACTCGTGCTCATCTCGCATTATTCACAAGAACTGCCTGAGAGCAGTAAGGAAATGCATCTCCATGAGCAATGTCTCTGCCCGGGAACTGACGATTAGCTGACTATTGTACCAAGTCCAATCCCTGGTAACTCATCCCATTACCAGTCCTCATCAGCAAGGTGTAATGAGGATACATATGACAAAGCAGAAGAAAAATAGTGCTGAGCAGAATGAATGCAGCAGCTCCAGCCCACCTATGCATCACCTCCAAGTACTGGACTGCTGGGTGAACCAAGGCCCCTGGAATAATCACTTGTTAACACTAGGGTGTTTTCCTATGCTGTAGCAGGGCTATCGCCCTGGAATAAACTTGAGAGAAGAGAACATTTATAAAAAACCAATTTCCTTGGGCAGTCATTTGCTGTATTCCCTTTGCTCTTATTTCAGAGCTGTGGGAGGAGAAAAAGAAAACCCTTATTAGAACAGCTGCTTGTGCTCCATCCTGAGCTGAAGATATAATTGTATGTTTGGGCCATTGCTGTGTACCAATATGGAAATAGATGTCACATCAAAATTTCAGCATTTAATACTCACTGTAGGATGAAGATGCTGCTGGGATGGGGAGACGAGAAGGGGCATTCAAACTGCATGTTAAATAATTAGCAGGGCAGCAAGAGAACTTAGGAAAAATGAAGCACGTGGGATGGTATTTCAACTATCCCAGCAATTTTCTTCAGCATGAAGGATTTTCTGGTACAAAGACCTTCAGATAAACACTTTTGTAGCCACAACAGGTATTTAAGAACCATGCATTGACACAATTCCTGCAAGAGGTGATTTGTTTGCCAGCAGTACCCCAAAGCTTTTTATGGGATCTTATCACTCTGCTGGAGACCTTGAGAGAGGGTAATGACACGCAGCTTTATTGTGGCAGCTACATCTTGTTTTTTCCCTGTCAGAGGGTTAAAGGCAGATCACTATTAAAGTTACTGATAAGCAGCCAGAGTTACAACCACTATACGTAAAGCTTTCAGATATTTATATCTAAATAAATCAGTGCAGTATATGATGTCTTCTACAAGATCTTCCTTCTAATGCAGTACTTAAAAATCATCATGGCAGTGCTACCTGGAACACCCCTAGAAAGAAATACATCCAACAGAGATTCAACCTGTCTGCAGCTGCTTGCCTTTTTATTGTTGCACTCCATTGCTATCCCAGGCAGCCCCCTACTGCTCCTTCCCTGAGGGACCAGGCAGGAAGATTTTTTGTCCTCAAGGGCTCCCGGGGCACAGGGACAGTACATCACCCCTCAGAAGGAGGAGCACAGCTCATAACAAAACACCCTGGAAAGTCTGAAGCACTGCACAAATCAGGGGCTGGACAATGAATAAGCCGTGTCGCTCTCCTGGAAAAAGGCAGATGTGATTTTTAGGACTGGTATGTATTCAAGCAAGATGTCATGGGCTGCAGGAGGGGAAAATCTGCAACAAACAAAATCTACACAGCTGACCATGGCAGAGTTACCCAGGAGCAACTCATTCATCAGGCTGACTTAGACCAGTGGCAGGACAGCTTGGCAGTCAGAGATCCAGCTCTGATTCCCTGCTATTCCTATGCCAAATGTCTCCTGGCACCAAGAGAAGCTTGCCCATTAGAAACCTTGAAGGCACCAGATTTTCCCTGTGACATCTGCATCATGTGTACTTTTCAATTTGGTAACAAGCATCTATCTCCACTTAGCTAGTAGAGCAACAATGTTATCAAGGCCTTTGCTTGTTTACAGGTATGTAGGAAAGCAGAAAGAGATGTGGCCAAGACCTGTCAAAGATGCACTTTTAAAAACATGCTTCTCTACTTGGCAAGGAGTATGAATCTAAAGAAAGCAGTTTAAAAAATTATTTAAACTCATTTACACAAACTGCCTGCACCACAACAGGAGGATCAAATTATGAAGTCTCCAGAGCCAAAACGAGAATCTCGGGCCTCATTTCCATTACTGAAATCTCAGTAGTTTCTACTATTGATTCTTGGCTGAGCGTGATTAGATTTTAATGATGTTCTGTGGTCTCTACCTACACAGGCATAGCAGCAAACCATTGGTCAAGATGAATTAATCAGGACTTACACGTCTGGCTGCCACGGGCATCATATCAAACATTTTGCAACTGGTGAACGTGCCAGCTGACTGCTGTGCCTGAGAACGCTCCAAATGGAAACCCTATCTGCAGTGATTTGCTGCCAAGGGTGGGAGGAAAGCAGCAGGCAGTACCACTCGAGTCAGTCCGCTGGGCATCTCTCCTTTCCAGTGATGGAAGCCTCGATGTCTGGCAGTTGTCCCTCAGCCTCTGACAAAAGTGAGGGGCAGGCTGGGTCCAGTCCTCCAGATGGTATAGCCGTAATTGTCAAAGCAGATGGTTCTGTTTAGGTTTGTGTACTGTACTCATTTCCCTGCTATCTACTTTAAAGTAGAAATGCCAAGTGAGTCTGTTGAAGTTACTCCTATGTGGGTGACCTATGCAAGTGCAGAAGCAAACAAGACCTGGGGTCTGCTCTGCTCCATACCCTGCTACAGATCCCCGATGAACGTGCGACAAGGGTGCTCGCACGGAGTTGCTCCAGCACAGCTCTCAGCAGCAGGGGCAAGTTTCTGCTTCCCTGGCCCAGGAACCAGCCTCTTCCCACAATGGCGTAACTCAAAGGCAGGCCCCTTATGCCAGAGATATACTCGCTGCCAGCCCTGCAAACGAGAACCGAGGCTCCATCTTGGGCATACTCCCCATCAGACTGGTTTCAGCCCTGGGTGAGCAGCACCGGCACCTCCCACTGTGGGCTTCAACATGGTGCCTCTGGGGTGGGCCACAGCATGTGCCTGTGCAGGTCCCCTGATCCAGGACACGCTCACCCCACAGCCCTGCACACCGGCAGAGCTGTAAGCTGCTCCCCTTTGCACAGGCACGCCAATCTGAAACTGCTTCAGAGACCTCTGGAGTAGGATGCTGTATCTGATGGCAAGTTGGGCGTGAGCTCTGTTAATTACTTAAGTGGCAATTATGTAAGCACACAGTGCCCCTTCCTTGGCATATGCATCCTACCATACAATGTTCTGTGTCTATAATCAGTGCTCACGGCTTTTATCTGCCTGTGTTTTAGTGCCTTATACAGCAGAGACCGAACACAAAACCTCTTAAAAATTTTAAACTGTTAACAGCTTCCTGCAGCGAGCATGTATGTGTATGCATGTCTGCTTGCTCACCCCATTGAACCTTTCCATCCTTTCTCTTTGGATCTGTCTCTACCACTGCAGTTCCTTCTCCCCCACCCCAAGAGCTGCAATTCATCTGCTGTAGTGTATATATAGCCCTTTCTGCCCTCAGGCCATCCAGTATCTCTGCCTACTGCTGAGAATTGTTATAAACATTTGTTATTCTTCCGACATCCAGGCAACCAAAATACTTTTCTAAATGTGGCAAGGTTTCTGCAGTTTGATAGCATCACTCAGTGATGGCAAACAGTACTGTTATTTCTCTGTGTCCAATTTCAGAGCACCGAGGACAACATGCACATTACAAGGAGTTGGTAATTAAACAAGAAAAGCATCTCTGAAATTCTTGACGTTTCATAACCTGTCAGAAGTGCTGGCACACAAATATATCACAAGGCAAGAAACTCCCGTAGAAGAGCATTAGTACCCTGTCTCCACCTCCACAAGGAAGCCAAGAGTTAAGACTGGAGTTCTGAAGCTTCCCTTTCAAATGCAGACACCAAACTGATGGGTGAGCCATAAGCCCGCAGGCACGGAACTGCTGTGCATTCCAATGCTTTTCCTATTAATACTTTATCTCCTTTTTGAAGCTTTTACTTTTCCAATCCCAAATTTCCAAATGCACATGCCTTAAGACAGGCACTTAAATCCTTATTTATGATGCCTGTCATACGCAGCTGGCTATTCACAGAAGCAGACCGACAATACCAACTGAATTAAGAACCACGAGCATCTCCAAAAAGGAAAACAAACCAGGAAGTTTAAGTGTCTCCAAGCAGGGTAAAGAGCCACATTTGCAACAGTTATACCTGGTTTATAATCATGAAAAAAATGAACTGACTTCAATACTATTCCAAAGTTGGACTTGGATTAAATCAGTATGTGCTAGAAAAAGATGGAAACCTGCCCTGTGTATTTCAGTGTTAAAAGCTTGAAAGCAGACACTGCCAAGTTAAATATCTTCACTGGAAGTTAAACATCTTCATTAACACTTTCACTGATGAACACCTGAGAAGAAGCAGTCATCTAATGCCTCATCTAGAGGACAATAATTAATCTGAAAAGACAATGCATTCCACATAAATGAGCCAACAACAATTTAAGGTGAATGACAGATTATTCCCTATCACAAAAACCCTCCAAATTTTGTCTATAAACACAGCAGTCACCATACCCATCATAAGCAGTTCACAATTTTAGATACAAGTCATCAAGAGCTGATTTTTCAGATAAAAATCAAGCAAGATGATATTTAAAAAGAGGGAGAAACTAGCTTTACCATCAGTACTTGCTTGAGAGGTCCATGATAGCACTTGCTTAAAGAAGCAAGGATAAAAAGAACAGCCAGACCTCTCCACTTTTGACTCAGGGGTACAGCAAAGCAGAACCCTTTTGGTGACTACACTCAGGTGAATTATATCCTTTTCCACATGCTAATGCTTGGGAACATAGACCTTACTGTCCCTTAGTACCTAGTAACTGATACTCTCAGCTTAATTGCAAGCCATGGATTAGCTCCCACTGACCTTTCACTCAGGTCTGACTCAAACTGTGAAATTGAGATCTAGTGTCCAGTCTGTTCAGAAGCAGGATTTATTTAACTGACTTCAGTTCACATGGCTTAAATCTACTATTTGGCTTGTGCTCCCTTCTAACACTGAATATGCAGATATATCTATAAGATTATATACACACGAGGCATTTTCATCTATTATATGTATATAGTATAGATACATAATTTATCCTTCATCAACAGTCTAAATAATTTCCTTTTGAAGTAACCTATGTACTGGTACACACTGATTATGGAATTGCTACACGAATAGAGTAAGTGGCCACAGATTCAACATACAGTAAAATCAAAAAGGTACTTACCTGCTTTGCTGCTGTAGAAGAAATTTCTTTTTTTTCTAGAAGGTTCAGAAGGTCAGCCAGGAGAAAAGGACTGACTGGGCTATGGAAAAAGGGGGCAGAAATTACCTCAGAGAATAAGGTAAAGTAATATATCTAGGCTACTGTTGCTTGCCTAAAGATCACATGGTTTAGCATGACAAGCTAGTATTTTTCCTCATGATACACTATATTCAGCTATGGTATTGATAGCCTGACTATGCCTTACCATTGTCATATTCCAAAGAGGGAAGACTGATCACTATTCTTAACTACATGGTCCTCTTCTCTGTAAGGTATTTGGTTAACTTCATTCAGCAGGATAGCATCAAGGCCTACACAGTACTGCCTAGCGTAACAAACTTCACAGATAATAACTAAAGCAGAAGTGAGCAATGGAGTGACATGATACTATTCATGGTACATGAGAAAAGAATCACTTTTGTTTCACCATTGTAGTAACCAAGAAGCCTGACCTTTCCTTCACTGTAAGGGAATGTTGTTTCAAATAACTGAGCAGGTCATTTAGAATCCAGCCGATCACTTTCTTTGGCTTCATTTGGGTCTGTTTTACCACATTCTCAAAGAATTCTGTTAATCCATCTTCATTCTGCTCAAGAAAAGTAAATGCATCAAAAAGATACCAGAGTGGAAACATGATTAATTATACAATTACATTTGGAGTATAAATACTCAATCCTAAAGTAAACTTGGTTTTGTGAATTCATTGCAAAGTCACAAGACTTTGGAGTCATTTTAACATAACAGCAAACAAACTATGTTATGTCTAGAATAGGTACATAGAGCTTATCTGCCAGCCTGTTTCAATGGAACTTTCAATAAACGAGCAATCTTCTTTCTCTTAAGTCCTCCCTAAAATCAGCATTTGGGGAGAAGCTTTCTCATCTTCTCATGTGTTTTAAGTACAGATAATGCTAGAAAATATAATGCTGCCATCTAACAGGCTGTCATGCTATCTTTTACCAAGAAGAGAGTTCTCCTGAAACTGTCTACAGGTATTTCACTCTTGATCTTGGAGTCACTTCTATTTATTTTGGATTGAAGGAATAAGTTTAGCTTGCATTCACCCTTCAATGATTTGGAACGGTCATACAGTAAGAAGCAGGATTTTATTTTTCTAGTTTTTTCAGAGAAGCTATGTAAGCTTTTCCACAGCACCCTAAATGCTCAGAAGGTATGACAGTAGGGGATTCAATTTATAGCCGAAGTGAAATCTGAGATTGTTTTTAGAAGAACAGATAACTGCACAGTCTGTTGAATGCTGTGCTGTTTGTCATCAAGGCATTGATGGATCTTTAACTGTAGCACAGAACTCATTAGGTCTACTGAAGGCTGAAGGGATACAAGTGGCAGCTCCAAACTTTTCAAGGAGGAATCCAAATCCAGTATGCCATTGGACTACTGCAGTGTGCAGCGTAAACGCACAGGAGGACAACCCAGGTCTCAGAAGTTGAGAGGCCGCAGTTTAGAGACAGCCAAGGAGCTATTCTAAGTATACTGCCACCACAACAAAAACATTTCTCAAGCACATACTGACTGCAGCCAGATCTCGGAACAGTTCCAAGCAAAAAGAGTGCAGGTACACACTAAACCAAAGCCTGACTTTTCCACTCAAACACATCCCATCAAAAGAGTCTCATTTGCCCTTGTTTTTGAAGGCAATTTATCACCATAGCAATACAGAATTTTAGACTTTCCTCCTCAAAACTTTCACAACACAAACTTCCAACAGCTCTAGATACCACATTTTTCATTGGTAATGATGTATGGCTTTTCAGAAGACTGCAGACTACTGCTCTCTGTTCCGTGAAACAGAACAAAATGTACTTAGATTAATGGTTCAGGTGCTGCAAAACCGGTCTGACAAAAATCAGACCCATCCTCTTTGCCTTGAGACAGTGAGCAAAGAAACCAAGTTCTCAGCCTAGGAAAGCCACTGACGTCTTTTGTCAACCAAGGTAAACCCAGTTTACAACTCCCCCTAGTTAGCCCATACACACAGACATAATTCCCTTCATTTCCAGTGTCTTATAAATTTAACTAGCAGTTACTTTGTAATCAAATTATGTAAAATCTAAGGCTAAACAGACTAGAGGAACAAATCTGGCGTAAAAAAAAAAAGTGAAGGAATGACATGATTACCAAAGTACAGTAAACTTGATTAAAAACTGCGTGTGTATTAAGTGGAATTACTAAAATGATGCATTACTAAATACTGTACTCTTTCTAATTCACCTCAGGATTCAATAGCACAACCAAACACTGATTATTTAAACAGCAGGCTCTCTTCCACAAAAACACCTGTTCAATTTAGGTAGGAAGAAGTGAGCACATATAAATGCTCGTTTGTTTACACATGCTGCAGAAGATTTTACACGCCAGGCAGAGTAGGTCTAGCTACAACATTATGCACATGAAAACAATGTCTGCGGATGCCACATGTCTGAATGCAGGCCACACAACTCAGACACAGCATGTCCAACACTTTCATCATGTATAGGCTAGAAAGCATATCTCTAGAAGTGAGCACATTCAGATTTCTGGATACCAACAGCCTGGCTGGCGCTACAGCTCTGACCCTGCTGCCAGACCTTTGAAAATCAAGGACAAACATACCTAGCCTTCACATTTTATTCAGATGATTTCCAAGGCAGCAAGAACAGAAAAGCCCAGGAATGCTCAGACAGACAGACAGGCTTACATATGCTACCAGGTACCGAACCCCATACTCACTACTTGTGCACATAAAACCATACATATTCCCCAAAATTCCCTTGCATTTTGTTGTAGGTTTTTTAAAGTGACTGTCATTTTCTGTAGCCAAAGAGTAGGAAAACCCAGCAATGCTAGACTGACATGAATAAGGCAGAATGTCAAAACATGAAAATGACTAACAGAAATGAAATATTTTCCTTAATTTCTTGCCATATTAGAAAAATGTAGGCATAACTTGATTAGCTTCAATTTCTAGATACTATACTACTTGAACTTTGATTTTTTTACTTTAATTTGTTCTGCATTTTGGTCAACTTTCTTCATGCCAAATTCACTCCAACTACGCCCCCCCCCCCCCCCACCTGTCCCTTGTGATAGATCTGAGCTGAAAACCACCACATGCTCTAACATGCTGGTGTACAGTAATGCTAACTGACTGTTCTCACTTAATTGTGAATAATGTATTTTAATATTCATAGAAGGAAAACCAGAAATCTGGAATTGCAGCACCATGTTTGTGATCCAGGCCCACTTGGTGCTCCTGTTACACACCAAATATGCTGTAACTTACTCACTAGAGTCTCACTGGCATGAAATCTGACACACCAATATTTCAACCAGATGCAAATTTCTTAAATATGGTTTAAAACTATCATTTAATAGTACTGAGATGTCTAAAAAACTAGTGGTGGAGTGATTTCAGATGCTTTTTAAAGAAGTTTAAAACAACACATTATTTTACAGAATACCATGGGTACAATATTTAGGGACATTGGGTCTGTAATGCAAACTTATGCTTTTAAAGACCAATAATGTTTCCTGAAGAAGAAAACTACATCAATGTTCACAAATAAAATTTCATTTTCTGCTTTCTTATTCCCATTTTCACCATCACAGTTCCCACAATAACCAACTGTGAGGTAACAACTGCTGCAAAAATGTGCAAGACTGTCAGGGGAAAAAAAACCCCAGCAAATCTAGCCTATTAAAGCAGACAAGCAGAGCAGTCAAAGAAAGTTCAAACTTTTTCCTACAGCTTCTTATAAAATGATTTAAGTTCTAAAAATAAGCATAAATTCACCTGCACACCAACGTGTATGAGGACGGCGTGTCATAAACTCAATGGTCAAACCCAACTTGTACAGCATCCCACTTTTGACTGTTTGAAGGATTCACCAATGTAATTGTTCCACCAAAGCAATAAGCCAAAGCCCAAGTGGAATGGCCTGACTAAGCAGAGGAACAGTAAATGCACAGGAAGACTTGGAATTCTGATGAGAAAGGAAGTGATCACACTGGTTTTTTTCTAATGCTGTACTATGACAACTGATCTATTTTTTGGTTGGACCTCCCCAGACTTCAGCATACTTTTTGAAAACAAACCGTCACATTAAGGTCTATGCCAAAACATCTTACTTTTTTGACTCAATAGGAAGCAAGACCAAAATATTATAATACCATAACCGCAAAGTTGTCAAAGATCCTTCTTGACTGAAGTATTTGCAGCCTACCAGTTTACACAACGAAGTAGAAATTGCATGCAGAAATTGAGTACCCAAATACTATGGAGTCTACATGGCTCAAAGAATTGTATCTTTACGAGTGAGAATGGTTCTGCATGAAGACAATCAGAAACTTCTTTGCAATTTATACAAAACTGTCAAAAATGCAGCAGTTTACACTTAAGAAATTTCAGATATAAAGATATTAATAGGTAATGCTCTCCTTCCATTTCACTACATCTTGTAATAAGGCAAAGCAGGAGTCTCATTCTCAATACTGCAGTACATACAGGCAGCAGCTATTGTATATGAGAATAAAGCTCATGAAGCAAGCTTGGAAACTAACTTGCATGCTGAAGTACGGTATTGTCTTATTATAACTTTGGCGCATAATGTTTTCTCTAACAAGTTGGCGCAGAACAGGGATTTTGCATTTCAGAGTCATCCCTCTACCACTGCCATTTATTTAATGAGCACTCCTGGGTGCTCTAACTTGAAAGAATGCTCATTAGATTTGTGCATCTGGCCCTATCAGCAATCTTCTGCAACTTCTGATGTAAGCTTAACACGGCAACGGACATACCGTTTTCAGATGAATTAAGGTTAACTAGTCTCCCAGTGAACAGGCAAGCAACTTTTATGGAGAGTATACATGCTGACATTCTAATGCACAATAAAAGAAGACCAGCAATGAAGAACACATTCACTTCATGCATTCAAATGGATGCATTATCTTATTACAAGCTGAATCCCAAATTTCAGCTTGGAGCTCATTAATTGTCTTACATGCTGCAAAAAAAGTTAAAAGGGAAAAAGCAAAGGCAATAGTGGATTTCAGAGAACAGGTGGAAAGGAACAGCATGATGAGGCAAATATATGCAGCTAGTTGATAGAGGCAACAGAAACCACACAGCAGAAGCCCTCAATACTAGCAAAATTGAAATGCAGAAGAAGTGGGTCGATGCCAAGTGAAAGGAGTGGGTGTACCGGGTCTGGCTGGGATGGAGTTTATTTTCTTAAGAGCGGCCTGTAGGGTGCTGTGTTTTGGACTTGTGACTAAAGCAGTGCTGACAACACACCGGTGTTTTGGCTATTGCTGAGAGCAGTACTTTCTCTTTTTCCCACTCTGCCCCCCACAGCGAGCAGGCTGAGGGTGGGCACGAAGCTGGGCAGGGACACAACCTGGACAGCTAACCCAAACTGACCAAGGAGATATTCCATGCCATATAACGCCCTGCTCAACAAGGAAAACTGAAGGAAGGGCATTCTGGGGGAGGTAGTCTTTGTCATTGGTTGGAGACTGGTTGGGCATCAGTCTCCTTGTGGAAGGTGGTGAGTGATTGCATTTGCATCACTTCTGGGTTCTTCCCTTCCTTTTTCCTTCACTTATTTAAGTGTCTCAAACCATGAGTTTTCTTGCTTTTGTGCTTCTTATTCTCTTCCCTGTCACACTGGTGGGGAGGAATGAACAAGGAGCTGTGGTGCTTAGCAGCAGGCCAGGGTCAACTCACCAGAGGGGAGGAAGAAGTAAAAAAAGTCAGAAAAAAGGGGTCAGGACCTATCTACCCTTCTGAGCTCTGTTTATTTCAATATGCGAGAAACATGTTGATGTGAAAAAATGCATGCATGGACAGGAATACTGACTGTGAAATCACATTTTGCAGTTATACAATGAAATAGAAAGGTAAGAACTACTGACACCTCTCAATGCTATCACTGCAGCCTCATGACTTTGATGAGACTTATGACTCACCTGCCCACCAAACAGTAAAAGATCTGCAACTCACTAAAATGGCACAGCACCACAAAAGCAGTTTTCCTAACAGCTTTCTTCAGAGGAAAGAACCTTTTTAATTTTTTTCCATAGAACCAGCTTCTGTACAAGTGTATTAAACTACAGACGCACAAAGGAGGGATATTAGCTAGTTAAGTTAGGTGCACTGCTCTCCCTCCATTTATAGTCAAAGGAAAGAAACTCCTCCAGAGGACAATTTAAAGTACTTATGGTTCCGCTCTGAATCTTACTCTAAAGAAGTCCTTTTCCTTCTGTCTCCACTAATTACAGAGGTAACCAAAGCAGGACACTGTCCTAGCTTAGCTGACTACATGAAATGTCTAATCTTGGGTGGGTATACTACTCCCCACACAGAGTTATCATTGCCAAACAGAGATAATGCAGTTTGTATTTAAGAAGCTCAAACTCCTTTAGAATAATTTTGGAAGTTAAGAGATTTTTCTGTCACTTCCTTGCCTATATCCATATCTTGATGAAATCTCATGCTGTGACACAGTCTTTTCTTTCTCATCCCCTCTTCTGAACCTATCCCTGGTAAATTGCATTGTGAGGTCAAAGTTGACGCTGTACAACCATTTTGTGTATTTACCTGAGAATAAGTCTTTTTTTTTTTTTTTTTCCAAAATAGTGTGGAAGCCAGATCAACGGGCAAGTGAAGCTGAAAGATTTAAACTTTGGGTTTTGCTTCTGCAGTCAGGAAAACATATCTCTTAATTTGTTAAATACTGACAATGTGCCCAGCCTTGTACCAGACCCAAAGACAAGAAGAGCAGGCACTTGCAGACAAGGGTTTGTCAGCAGGAAGTTGTACATTTGTTGCAATCAGTCACAGGTGCATGCATGTGTAGACAGAGAAGATCAATATTAAATAATAGTTATTTGACTGCACCTTGCATAAGAAACTTCTATGCACACTGTGTATGGTTTCTTTTCCCCACCATTCTATGTATATGGCTCCAAGGTACAAAGTATGCACTGGACATATTTCCAACTAAAAAACATCCATGAGAACTGCCAGCTGGTTAATATGACATTTGTAAATCTTTTCAAAAAACATGCAACTTTGAAGCTGCTAGACTTATTTTTGCACTTGATCAATAGACCTACCAATAAGGTGAAGCTGTGTTCAGGAAGAATCCCATACTGTTCAACAAGCTTTGCTCTCTTCACACTGGGGAGGTCAGGCAGTCTCTCATGAATCCAGTCAATATTTACCACTTGCTGATGGTTCATATTAGCTGGCAAAGATTTCGCATCATACAGAATCAATGGAGGAAGGTTTGGCTCTGGCATAAACCTAGTAAAAATGAAAAAAAAAAACCAACCAAAAAAAACCCCCCAAAACAAACCCCAAAACCTTTATAATTATTTTCACTCAGAAGCTAAACAAAAAGGAATAAAATTTATATCACAAGTTTATACTTACATGGAAGTTGTACTACTGTTTCAAATGAACAAAATATTAAAAACTCATGCCTTGGCTGTATCATCATTAAGCAGTAAGAGATCAACCCCTGAAAAGCTGCAAAGCCTCTATTTTCTTTCTTTGAGTATTGTCCAAGAGTCGATGATAGAAAAGGGGTGATTAACACTTCTACACCCAAAATAATAATTAGAAAAACCAATAAAACCAATAAGAATAGATATGGAAACAACTCACTCCTTTTGGTATCAAGCATGAATTGTGGATCCAGACAAAAATGGGATTGGACTGGCAGGGAAAACCCCAGATTGACAGCCAACTGCCAGGAGCGATCTGGGCAGGTTGTAACCTTTTCCAGACTAACTTCAAAAATCTTGATGAAATCTCATGCTGTGCTAAAAGCAAAGTTACTGTGCTCAGCAGGGTGCCATCACAGAACAAAAGCCTCCCTTAAAGAGAAGGCCAATTGAAACCACTGGAATAACTGCGATTGAAGCAGAACCTTACTCTTACATGATCAAATGAGGGGTTCAAAAATATCAGAATAAAGGACATTGGGCACCCTCTACATTTACTATAATAATCTCTATTTCAAATCTGCCTAAACATAGATTTTAAGTTTAATGTATGAAGTGCAGCAGTAAGTTACAAAAAAACTGAAAACCAAAGTTTAATACTGATCATAATCTTAGTAATAATCTTTCTGGTCTTTATTTGAAATATCTCAGACTCACCAGTTTTGCCTACATTTTCATGAATTTTCTTTTGCTTTTTTCGAATTAGTCTTGTTAAATAAGCCTCATGCCAGGCCCCACCAAAATAAGGAATTCACAAAATGATCACTGACTTTTCTGCTGCATTTCTACAAACAGTAATTTAAAAAGCAGATTCAAATTTAAAGTTTGTGGGATGTTTTCAAAATCCTTGCTCTGCTCTAGTAAGATCAGTGGTAGAATACATGTAGATCTAACAGGAACACAGATATGGCAAAGCTAAGGGGCTCTGAAAGTTCGTCTGCAGAACTACAATTCTCCAGCTGGGAAGTGAACTCTGGGAGTAACAGGAAGACTGTCTCTGGGATGCAAAGCTAGGTAACTACTGGGAGGACCAGCGCTAAGATGGCCCTAACCAGGGGAGGAGGCAGGCACGCACAGAACAGGAAAACGGGTGCCCAGAGCAATCAGCAATCACTGAGCTGCATCACTCTTCCCCATCTCATCCAGACACCACTGTGATTACCTCCTGTCCTAAGGCGCTGAGCAGCTGTGCTGCTGCTTTGCAGCTTTGCCCCAGCACTTGTTCCCAGCAGCATTTCTTCCTAACAGGACTCATGGCTTGTCCCCTCACCCTCTGTCTAAATCCTTCTTGGGTGGCTGTTTATGGTTTGATGGCTGTCATCTCACACAGGTAGAAGGCAAGAATTACTTAGCAAGGTAACACCTTCATTAGGTCTACAAAGATCTTAAGGTAGATACCTGCCTATGAATGCTGACACCTTTCAGTAGTAGTTAGGATTTTCAGACAGTGATTGTAATCTATGATCACAGAATTTAAGCATGGAGAGGCTTTGTCTGCTATCTGAAAATCATTTCTTATTTTCTTAAACTGGGAGCAATGCTTAACTCAGAATATTCTTACGTTTCATGTCTGGCATTCTTAATAACGCAGGTGTAGTGGCCACAAAGTAAACCTTCAACTTACCCACTTTGAGCTAAGGTACTCCAGCTTAGTTTTGGGGAAAAGTCTATGGGTTTTAGCAGAGATGAGACACAGCTGTAGATCTGAACTGCTCAGACTAGCACTGATTTTGATAGGTCTCTTCCCCTTCCAGTTGAAGGTAAACTTCCAATACATACTCACTATGCTGACAAACTTTATATGCTCATTACCCTGACTACACTTAAGAAATGAAATACATTCTCAGTTCTTTAAATGTTAACTTTATTAAAAAATTACCGATAATCCTGTTTTCCTTCTTTATCTCTCATTGGTACAGTGCACCTAAAATAAAAACAAAACAAGTAAGATGTGGTAAGTGGTACCCCACAGAATTAGTTTTCTGGTAAAAACACAAAACAAAAACTTTGCCTCATGAAAATCAGGAGAGCTTCTTAAGGCCACTTCAAAGAATGTATATATGTAAGAGGGCAGTCATTTTCACACAGACACTGCTTGATGTAGCACACAATCTGTTGTGAAAAAGCCTCGACTTTAGTAATAAATTACTATCTGTGAGGAGACTATGCTTGTGAACATTAGCTTTAGAAGACAGAAGTTCAGCAATACTACATTACCTCTCCTGATCATGTCACTAGGTATCCCTGGCACACCAAAGCTGCTATTCCTGATGTTCCTCCAAAATAAAAACTCACCCAAGCTTGGAATCAAAGGCTCTTGTTTCATTCAGAATTGTTCCTCCATTTTCAAGTTCTTCAATTTGCCTCTGTATTTCATAATCTGACAGAAACAAAAGAAAAAAGAATAAGCTTGTTATACTGCACTATTAGCTTTTGTATACTCCACTATTTCATTTTTCAATGCTATGCAGTAACGGAATAGTTTGTTGTTTGAACCTTAATGAAATAAACAACAGTAGTTACAGGCAGAATTATCAGTCACTGTCCCTCTCTCCAGCACTGTTTTTTTTCTTTGCATGTTTTCCTCATCTTCTTTTATTCCCTTTAAATAAAAAACATTTTCTCCCAGACACTGCAGCCAAGCCGTACATTCCTAGT
Source organism: Harpia harpyja (assembly GCF_026419915.1). Lineage (NCBI taxonomy): Eukaryota > Metazoa > Chordata > Aves > Accipitriformes > Accipitridae > Harpia > Harpia harpyja. The sequence continues at coordinate 40,080,348 of NC_068941.1, forward strand.
GACCTTCCTATCACCCAGCTGAGTTTTCTTTTGGAGATGTAATAATCATCCTTTCTTGCTTGTACCTGAGCTGCATCTGAACTTCATCCACACCACCTACCGTACTCAGCAGAAAGCAATCATCTACACTGAAGGACACAGCTACTGCTAACATATTTCAGCAGTAAACATGCTCGGCATTGAATCATCTGCTTTACTCTTCTTGCAAGCAGAGGGTTACCTCTGCAAGAAAACTGCAGAGTAACACGGCTGCTGTCCCCACTGTACCCCACACAAAGACTTATTCTGTCAGGGAGCGGCAAGAGCAGGGCTGCTCCACGAGGGGTGACAAGCCAGGAGCTGAGGGTGACCACAGCATGCTGGTGGTCTGAACAGCATGGGCAGAGGCATGTGCTATTAACAGGGTCCACTGACAGTCTCAGTCAAGGTGAGGGGATGAGTTGGGTCCAGGATCCATCCAGGGAGTTCAGTCAGAAGCAGCAGGAGGTAAGTCCAGAGACAGGACTGGGAACAAGACTACAGAACAGGTCCAAGGTCCAACAGGAGACAGGACTGAAAACTGGCACACCTGTGATGTAGCTCAGGCAAAGTCTGAAGGCCCCAGCCTGAGCTTAAATGGGACTTCTGGACCCATGGGCAAGGTGCATGGATGGGACACCCAGATGAAGCTAGTCAGGGCACTTAGGGCCAATTACTACACTCAGAAGCCTGACATATTTCATGTCAGACCACAAAAAATATCTACAATGCTCCTATAATGAAGCAACCATCATTTACCTACTGCTTTTGCCAGGAATCGTATGCTATTGATATTCTTCACTTCAGTCCTCACTCCATAAGGCTCTCCAGGGTGATGCACAGAAACATTGGCATCCACTCTCAGCTGACCCTCTGTAAAAGGAAACTTCATCAACAGAATAGTCTACCCTGTAAACTAGAGTAAAAATGTTGTCATGCATTAATAAACTGCATGTTATGTGCAGAGCATTAATAGCAGACTTCCATATGTTCAGAAAGGAGTAACAACCATGTCATCATAGTGTTCTGCTTGTGATTCCATCTCAAGACTCTGCCTCCAATCATTCAAAATTTTCTGAGAATACTACTCTTGAAAAAAAATTACTGCTCATAATTCCTCTCAGAGAAAACTGCATGGTGCAGTGCAGCACAGATCCTCTAAGCCATATAGTGATTCTGATTCACAGCTCTTCAATAAAGGGCAGAATTAGACAAGCAATTTAAAGTGGTGGACTGTGAGCTTCCATTCCTCTAAAAACAGCATAAAAATACCTTTTGGAATTACAATTTGATGGACATATACTACCCTAGCATAGAACACAAGAACTTACAGTTATGTTGAACAGATTTACTAAGGTGTTCTTGGAAATTTACAGTTCAAGGACAAAATGTGAATAGTAGTGGATTTTTTTGTAATTTTCTTCCTTTCCTTCAAGAAACTGCAATCTGCCCCACCCCGCCCCCCAAATTTCCCTGGTTACCAAAAACTGAAACGGAATACAAAGTTATATATAAAAGCATCCTGCACTTTTAGTCCAAAATGGAACAATGTCCTTAGAGATCTTTAATGACTCAACCACAAGTAACTTGTAATTGTATCTTTCTAAGTTTTATCCCTCTAAAGACATCCTTTCTGAGAAGAAAAGGCTTGTCACAGTTATTCAACTAGTCGGAATAAACCACCAGGAGGGGTTATACTAAAGAGAAATATAATTTTTCCCATATTGCACAGTGAACATCTGTAGCCTTCCTCTTTGGTTTTGGTTGGGTTATTGTTTCTTTTTAATTTCAGAGATAAAAAGAAACAAACACTTACTGCTTAGATACAGGAGCATTATTAAAGAGAGCGCAAAATAACTTGGACTTAAACCTGTGAAGACATCTACAGCTTCAGAATCCATTCCGGTCAATAGATGTAAATTGACTAGAGAGGTCTTGGTACACTTTGTAAAAGTAGGCTGGATGATAGTGCACTAACTTCCTCTGCCTTCACAGAGTCTTCCCAGACATGCAAATGAAGGACAAAGGTTCTGGAATGACCCAACAACTCTTTGAAGAAAAGTGTTTTGCATGTGCTCCCTCTTTGAGGTGAAATGAGTACTTGCTCTAAAAGAAGAATAGTCTTGTCCTGCCCTTGCTTCATTTTGAGACATGACCTGCTTCTACTTGGATGTAAGTGTCAATGTGACAAGACAATGAAGTTAATCAGGCATAAGTGAAAGGAGAGCCAGGTCCCAAATGTTCTTAAAAAAGCTTTTTTCCTTTAAGCCCAGCTTCTTTTCCTTTCACTTTGCAATGAAATCATCTTTTCATCTGTTTGTTGTTGATGAAATAACACTGATAAAACCAGGCACTTGTCTTCACTGAACACACCAGTAGAATGAAGGTAAAATATGAGAATGTAAAGCCCTTATTCGAAAGAAAGTAATTATAATGAGAGAAAACCACAGTAGAAAGCCCCTAAACACCACACTGAAAAAAAATCCAAATACTTTTAAAGTCAACTATACTGGAGGAAAAATATTCCCAACACTGGAATTCTCCTCCAAAGTCAGAAATCTCACTGCGATAAAAGATATCATACTGCAATTCCAATGGCAATCTTAGGGCCAAATTCAGTTGTGATAAATGATGGTGTATATGTATGTCCATGAAGGCCTTTGAAGAAGCATGCAAACTGGCTGTTTAATATTAACAACTGTGCCCCATTTGACATGTGTAACACTAGTGAGAGAAAAGATTCAGAAACATATATAATGTCTAGCAATTATTATTTCCCCCTACATTAAATTAGATTTGCATCACTAGCCAACATTTATTGGATCCTGTTTATTGAGTAATACATGGACCACTCTGACTCAGTTCTCTAGGAGATGCATCCACTTATACTATGGACTGAATTTGTTGCCAGAACAGCAAGGCCAACTGTCACAGGCAAAAATATAGCTTACATTGTGAACACTAATAGGTAGCTTATAATTGGGTGTATGTGTGGTCGGGATGAATGCCCAAAACTGTACATTTAAACTCTCAAGCAGAAGCCTGCTATTTGCTAGCTGTAACCATGGGCTGGTTGTAAATTTTGGTAACATTAGGACTAAGCAAAAATGGCATTACCTGAATCCTCCAATTAACAGAGAGACATGAGACAGCATCACCTGTTAGGAGGCTGATCACACGCTGTGCTTCTGTACATCACCTATTGCAAAGACTGGGGCCTTAGGGTTCCAGAAAGAAGAGCTCGTGTCAAAAGCAGGGGTTTCCAAAAGAGGAAGTGGTCTCAGAAGGGTAGCAGTGATCTTGGCTAGAGAGATCCTGCAGGTGGGGGAGGATCCCAAAGATCAGAAAGATGCATGGAGACAAATGCCAGGGAATACCTAGGACCTTGGCCTCTTAACACCTGCGACCAGTATCTGCAAGCCTGCTGCACAGCACAAACCAACACAATTTTCTGGCCCACCTCCCCAAACCAGCAGTGATCTCCTTAGTGGGAAGAGAAATTGAGACCAAGTGAACATAATGCTGGAGGGGAGGGAGAGACGGAGTGAGTCTGTGAAATGATCAAGTAGGGTAAAAGCTGCAGACTCGTTGGTTCTTAAATTAACCCCAGCACCCGTGTCTGCTATGCGCTGTCATTTACTCCATCTCACCCATGACACCAGCACAAGTTTACTGCCTACACCCATTTTATGACTAGCTGCGACCTAACATACAACTTGTAAGATGATCCATGCTCCCACTACTTTGTCCCATAACTTGTATATTCTATAACTAATCCTTACTACAGATCTTCTGTGCTGCAGTCCTGTGGCAAGCAAGAGAGGACAGACAGGGAGAAACACCACAAGAACCCTGGGGACATTCCTTCCTGCCTAGGTTTATCCTGTAAAATTATTGTGTGAGGCAATATAAAATCTAGCACCGCAAAGCTCTGCAGATGAAGGCAGGCCCATAAGAACACCTGAAGCATGGCAGACATTAGGACAGGCTCTGAGGATTCTAAGAACAACAGCCAGAAAAGGCTATGCATTATAAGCAACCAGAGAGCAAAATAACCAGAAGCTGCAAAACTCTGCAAATGCAGAGAATTACTGGTGACAAGGGAACATGCCCTTCCCCCTTCTGTACCTGCCATGACTGCCTGGCTGCTCCCAAGTGTTTGAAGAATGAGCTGAAGCTCTCTGACTGCTGCAGCTGCTTCTTCCCCACAGCACATATCAGGCTCCATGACAACCTCCATGAGGCCAACTCCTATCAGGGAAAGAGACAGGAGATTTTCAACAATAGCTTTTGATCTTGGCATATTAGAGTGCAACTGGCTAAACACATGAAAGCACTTGGGCTTTTTTTGAAAAAAATAAACCCCCATGTATTATTTAGTAACTGTCACTATGGGCCTAGCTGCAGATTGCTATAAAAACTTATCCTCCTATTTTTTTAAAGGAGCAGACAAACTGCAGACAATCCTCCACCCTTTCATGACATGCAGATCAGAAGAACACATTCCTCTTCTGCCCTTCTCCGAGAGAACTCCCATTTAAAGCTAATCCGATTCCAGATTCAAATTTTTTACCTTAACCTAATTTTGGAACAGAGAGAACTGTAAACAGATGTAGTCTAGTTTTTAGCTTCAGGATCCAGCCCTCAAAGAATATGAGCAGCCACAGCCCTTAACTTCAATGGACACTGTAGCACTGTGTCCCAGTCAGGCTAGGCCATCCAGGTTGCTGCCCACGTTGTGTGCTAATTTGGTTCATTCCATTTACAATTTCAAAGTTTGAAGAGAAAATCTACATTTTTTCAAAGCTAATAATTAAAAGAAACGTCTGACTCATGCACTGACAAATTCCAACAGCTGCTCCTTCTATACACAAACTTGATTCACTAGGTCTGTGATTTTTTTTATTTTTTTTTTTTAAACAACAACGGATGCAGTGGCAAGAGCTTAAATAGCTGAGTGGCTGTGACTGACACATACAGTTTTGAGCAAACTGGAGCCAACAGACTCCTAACTTGCTATAGCCAATTGCCATCAACCAACAGCAATGGGAAAGGTCCACTGCCCATTAAAAAATTCAAGTATTCCCCTGCTTCAAGTGTAATGGTCATTTTGATGCATTTTTATTTTCAAGGAGAGAGACATCAGGCTGTTTTTATTTTCCACCTGTTCCCTGTCACCCATTTACCTTTAAAGACTCATCTTACACAGAAAGGAGGAGAAAAATAGGAAAATAATCCAAGCCTACCAGCCCTATTCAAGTCAATGAGAGTCTGGCTCCTTGTGTCATCATGAAGACTCTTTCCACTGTCTTGCTCCAACTGAATTTGTTTAATCCTCACAGTTTTGGTCACCATCTGGCTCATTTTGTTGTCTATGCAGAGACTGTATGACAGTCTTCCATTCACCGCAATAGGAACTCTTTGCTGAGTGATTTGATAGCCAGTCTGTCAACAAAATTAGCTTTATACTCAAATAAAACATTCACTTTTCAGAAAGCAGCAGCATGACCAAGTGCAAATATTATAGACTAAGAACAAAACTGAAAATGCAACAACTTCATAGTGACCTATATAAGAAGATAGAACACATGCACATATAAATTCAGAAGTTATTTTGCTTAGCTGGAAAGGAAGCAAGCTAGAAGATGGGTCTAGAATTTGACATACCTGTGAGAAGCTGGAGGTCTGGAAGAAATAAGAGCACTCCTCAATACAGACAAGTATAAGATACCATACTAATACAGAAATAATCAATAATCAACTGCACAACCACTTGCCAATGATGACATAAATTTCACTGATACTGCCTTGGGGCAGGAAATGGACTAGAAGAGGTTCTTCAACGCCTGTGGTTCCCTGATCATGTCTGAAGCCAGTTACCATATTCCATCCCCAAGCTGGGACTATCATTCATCCTCCCATCAGGCTGAATATCTCTCTCCACCTGTTCAGAACTTTACTTATTAGAGGGGAGGTGAGGGAGAGGGAAGGGGGGGTGGAAATCAAGAAAATAAGAAAGCTCAATTTCATTAATGTAGCAATTTAAAAGATAGACACTGCAACCCCACATAAGGCACACAGCTGGTAAATGCCACCTCATGCCTGGGACTCCACTCAAAGGGGAAACTGCTAGCCAGAAAGGGGGCTGCCAGTGACAAGGTATTGGAATAACTGCAATGATGTAAAAATACAGAAGTGAATCAATTACTCTGTTGAGGTAGGGTCCCCATCTCTTCCTCCTTCCTAGCCTGCTTGTGCCCGCAGAGGTGAGAATTAAAAAAAAAGAAAAGCCTGCCAGATTTCAATGAATTGGGAGGAGCATTTGCATATTTTGCAGGGAGGACGAGGTTACTCTTAAAAGGTAGAGATGGTGACAGTGCATTGGAATGGAGAACAATGGTCTGGCCCTGTGAACAGCTCAATTTATATATGCAATGAAGTGCATGACCTTCTAGCCATAATCACTATGAGAAAAATAAAATAACTGACTCTATGCAGCCTATGCTAATCACACAGCTCTTCCCATCTCCTAAAACTTCTCATTAAAGTGATTTTTGTAAAGCCTGAAATAGCAAGTGACAATAAATAACAAGAATCCCATTTCCCATCCAAAGCCCCATTTTCAGGAGTAACAATAATCCCATTGTCAAATGACCCTAAGAGCTGGATTTATTTTATCTGTTCTATACAGCTCATTAGCCTAAACTCTGCATCTTATTACAGGGTTCCTGACTAGATGTTTCACTATGAAATGCAGGTCGGGCCATTTATTGTCAGTGCTTAAACTGCAGAAGTCAGCCAGTAGAAAGCCAGAATTACATGTTTGAAGCTAATAAAATGTGTCAGCATCTCCTTTAACCCAATGTCCATGCTTATCTGACCTGAGGATCCCGTAACTCATGTCTGCAGACAATGGCAGCCCATTTGGCGCTGTACACACCTTCTTCCACCTCACTCTTCTCTAAACACATGGATGCGGTTTCTTTCTTATGACAACATTCTTCCATATAGCTTCTATACAGTAGACTGATAGCAGCAGACATCACAAGAATATGAGAGATTGTTTTCAGTTTAACAGCAGAAGCACCAAAAGTGGCTTGCAAACAAGTTTGTGATGTTTTTGGTGTTTCTTTATGATGTGTAAAGGAATTTTGAAAGTTGTATGTATTTCCTGCTATTTCACTTTTTTCTCCTTCAGGTCTGGAAATGGGCTTTAAGATAGTATTACAAGTAAGAAAAAAAAAGTATTGGCAATTCAAACTGCTAAGTTTGCGGTTTACATTCCCAGTAGCTCACTACAGAGCCCCCAACAAAAGGGCCTCTTAATGGCTCACAAACATTAGCAAAGTTATCCACAGAAACCAAATCAGTAATTATATCAATTTCACAGAAAAGCCACAAGTTCCCAACCTGGAAGAAAACAGAACAGAAATCTCTTCTGAGATCCAGGTCTCCAGTGGACAGCTATAGCATAATTCTCTTTCTAAGGTGGGAAGCAATTGTATTTGAATACGTGTTGTGTAACTTCAAAATATTTCCAGTGCCTGAACAAAATAGTGGGAGAGAAAGTAGTTTGGTGAATAATACAGCACCTCTACACTTTAATATGGGACCTGAGAAATCTCCCACTCTGCTTCTCCGGATGTCCAGGACACCTCACCTAAAGAGAGGATAAGCTAACATGCCTGATCTTTCTCAGATAAAACAGATTTTTTTATTTTAGTGCAGTCATCAGATCTTCACCCCAAAATAAGAGGAAGTAAAACTAGTGTCCTCCCTTTGACAGGTTAGTGTTAAACTGAACATTCAGTACAAATAAGCTGACAGAAAAAAAAAAGTTTAAAATTAGAAAGGTTTAATTTCATTAAAATAGAAAAGAAGGGTCAAACACTGCTGCATCCTGTTGCAAAGACAGGAGTCAGGTTCTTAAATTAATTCAATATTTCTACACCCATATCAAGTGCAGCAAAATGCAGTTGACTTCCAGTGACACCTTCTACCAAATGTGAAAGCTACCAACAAACCATACTGCAAAGACTCAGCTTCTCTGTTTTTTTTTTTTTATTTATTGGAACTGCTGACTGAGAAAGTTTTAAAGGGAAATTAAGTATTTTTAAGTCCCTAAGCACACACGAGAAGGACACTATTATGTTTATACCACTGGAACCTGTGTTTGTTATACATTCACTTTAAATGAAGGACTATTATCAGACTGCTTTTACCCTAACAGACAATTAGTACTAAACACCAGGAAGGGAGAACTTAAGGGGCAAAGCAGCTCCAGCTCCCAATTCAATTACATTAAGCTACTGGAATCGTGCAGCTAAGCAAGGAGTCAGCAATCAGAGCAATCATATTTAATCAGTGAGCACTAGGGTACAGCTGTCTACTCATAAGGGCACAGTGCAGCATCCTGTTGGAGTGAGCAGAACACTGACTGAAAACAGAAAAAGCATCTCTTCACTCATCCCCTATTGCCATCCGTACTCCAGACTTGACCTTTCCTACAGCTGTAAAGGGACCAGCCATACTGTGTACTTACAGGCAGATCTGCATAGAAATAGTGTTTTCTGTCAAACAAGGACTTCTTGTTTATGCTGCAGTTGAGTGCCAGGCCTGTCATCACTGCTGCTTCTACACATCTCCTGTTGAGAACCTAAGGAAACATGACACATGGTTTTTGCTCAGATACTCAGTATGTAACAAATGTTGTCTCCCACACATTGCCTTATATTGAGCATACATTCAATTTTGCTTGCCTTCAGCCACCACTAGATCTCCTTCCTTGTGTGGGTAGCTCTTATTCATCATTGAAGTCATGGTAGCTACAAATCTGCAAAGCTTTAAGATGAAAAAACAAGCCATTCAGTTGTTTTGTCATGCCACATAAGGAGGCGTGCACTGCTCTGGCTTGCTACTTTTGCAAACATTCCAGTACTTTTGAATCTTAGAGGGTGCAAGAGACAAACCATGGCAAATGGTAATTGACTTGTAACTAGCTGTCAACTCATACTGGGAACTGGAAACACAGGGGATTTGGATTAGGGAACTGCAGTGCCATTTCAGTAAAACACTACAGTACACCTGTAACCACAGAACCACAGTGAATTCATGAGTATCTACAGGTAGATTTCAATGCTTTGCTTAACCAGGATGAAATTAAGCACACTTACATGCTGCCATGGTTTAACCCCAGCCAGCAACTAAGCACCACACAGCCACTCACTCCTCCCTTCACCACCCCAGTGGGATGGGGAGGACAATTGAAAACAAGTAAAACTCATGGGTTGAGATAGCTGAGTTTAATAATTGAAATAAAAAGAGATAATAATAATAATAATAATAATAATAATAATAATGAAAAGGAAGATAACAAAAAGTGAGTGAAACATAACCTGAGAAAGACAAGTGATGCACAATGCCAATTGCTCACCACCCGCTGACCAATGCTCAGCCAGTCCCTGAGCAGCGATCTGCCCCTCCCAGACAACTCCCCCCAGTATACTGGACATGATGTCACATGGTATGGAATATCCCTTTGGCCAGTTTGGGTCAGCTGCCCTGGCTGCGTCCCCTCTCAACTTCTTGTGCCCCTCCAGCCTTCTTGCTGGCAGGGCATGAGAAGCTGAAAAATCCTTAATATAAACACTACTTAGCAACAACTAAACACATTGGTGTGTTAACAACATTATTCTCATACTAAATCAAAAACACAGCACTGTACCAACTACTAGGAAGACAATTAACTCTACCCCAGCCAAAACCAGGACACATGCTTTGCTAAAACAGAACCAAAGAGACATCAATTGATCTCATGGCTACAAGTATACATGCATTTCCATTAGCCAGGTAACCCATGGGATTAAGGTTCTTGCAGAATGCCACGTGATCTGAAGACCCAGTACGGCCTTCAGGAAGAAATAAAGGAGTTAAATGCAGTTTCTCACCATGGACCCATCACTCTCAGTGCTACACCCTTCTAACTCCTCAGCAGTGTCAGGATCCAGAGGAGAAAGAAAAATCCACTCCAAAGAGTACTAACAAGCAATGTTTCAAAGTTATGTTTTTCCCAATGTGCTCTCATTAATTTAACAGTTGGTTTAACTAACACCAAATGGATAAAACTGAAAAGAAAGTAAGACTGAATTTGTCTTAGTTACAACTCTGACATGCTCACACTTACAGTATTTTGAAACAGGAACAGAACTTTATCCATCTTATTCTGCACTGTACAGCTGCCAAGAAGTCAACTTCCACCAGGACCATTAAAGGGGCACATTATGTAAAAGAATCTACATGACTTCATCTGCATTGACCAGAACATAAAAGGCCTAAATAATGTCTTCTTCAATGTTTCTGACAGTATTTGCTTTTTATATTCTCCAGCCTGATTTCTGAAAACAGATTAAGCAACTGTACATTTCCCATCATCCCATGTCTTCAGCCGGAAAAAGAATCTCTTTGCTTCACTCGTCTAATATTTCAAAAATCAAAATAATAAGAGAAAATATAAAAAACTCTTCATGTAACAGAAACTTAAAAATTGCTTATACAGAAAAGAAATTAAATATTTAAGACATTTAACGAGGGAACTTTCAGATCTTTAGTGTAGCTATATATGGCTAACTAGAACACATCATCTGTTCAGGCATATTTTATTTATTAAAAAATTTAAAAGATACATAAAGCAAATTTTAAACAAGAAAAAAGGAAGAACCATTTCCCTTTGAAATACTGATCCACAGCAAAATTAATGCAATTAGTCCTGACTGTAATCTAAAGCAAAATTGGTAACTACGAAATATTAATTTATTTTAGTATCATAGCAGCAGTTCATTATATAGGAGATGCTCCTGTTTTCAGCAATTAAATGCTTCCAGACAGTACAGATACTTTTTTTTACTGTTCAAGGAAACTTGTAACAGTGTTAGTCAAATTGTTCAATGTTCAAAATATCATAATATTTCTAAATACACAGGCAGAATTTCCTCCTACTAAAGCCTTATGGCATGATCCTGTTCAGCTTTACAAATTAGGGAGGACCATGCCAGTCAGCTCTTTAACAACTGGTCACCAGAAACCATTAAGGCTTCCATAAAGGCTGGGTAGACTCAAAACACCACTGTGTCAAAGTAGTGAACTGGTATCTTGCTACATTTCCTGATGGTGCAGGGGTTGTAACTGATTGTAATCGGAGAAGGAGACAAAACCCAACTCCAAAGTGTTCATAATCAGATGACTCTCTACTTCCTCAAAAATCAAAACTTATCTGTTTAATACTGCTCCATTTCTGAAGGACAACTACTACCCATTCCAGTGATCACGGCTATGCACATAAAGCAGACTTGTTTAAGCAAACTACTACTTTTCCTTCAAAAAAGCCTAGCTTTTCAAATAATGTGCAATAATAAACATCAATTCAGTATGTGAAACTTCCCATACTAATGACCTAGAATAAGTCCCCCAAGCGTGTTTATGCAGTAAGCTGTTATTAAGTTGACAGCTTTGACTAGCACCAAAGATTTAAATTACTGGCTTGAACTGACAAGCTGCCAGTCTGGTATGTTAGCAAAGTGCTGGCCTTGAAAGCAAGCTGTGTAGTTCCTGCAATGGCTATGGACAAAACACAAGAGCCTATCAAGCCTTCTTAAATACATCTGGTCTTCTAAAATGGAAGCATCTCTCCTAGGCATTTATTTAAAGAAATTCCTAGAGAGCTATCACAAAAGGAAATGTAAATTGTTTGTATTAGAAACTCATGAGAAACCTTAACAATGGCATCACACCACCAGCACCATTTCCCTTGTAGCTACACTATCCTGCTAGAGCACCATGGTAACTGAGCTCTAAAGAAATGAAAGAACAATGCAACCAAGATCTTTCTTTTTCTGATAGTCATCTATTCTTTATAGCTAGTTCACAAGTAGAAAGACTCCTTTAAAAATTTATCATCTTTATTTGCAAGGTCAGTTTAGTCAAGACCTTGGTTTTAAATACAAGACTACTCAATAGCCATACAAAACTATACACAATACCTTCAACAGCATAAATATCCACCAAAAGCAATTTTTTAACAGTTTTTTCTTTAACAGCATGTTTACTCCTTATGTTAATACATTAGAGAAAGCTGGCCCCCATTTAGGTGAAGAGATATGTTTCTATATTTAGCAAATGATCATTTTTACATTTTAAAGAGACTAGGTATGCAGTTTCTTGTTTTGCTAATGAGTATTATATAGGATAAGTTGGGAAAAAATGAAGAAACATCTAGATCTCTCTCCTGGAAAAAGTTTGTTTTTGCTAGCTTTAAAAACAAACAAACAAACAAAAGTAATCTTTGCCATAACAGTGGCACCCAGGAAGCCTAAGTTATGGAACAAAGTATTCCTTGTACTAAACACATCAAATTAAAATAATTCCCCAGAAATTTTAGAAGTTTTTGATTCTAGGTCACACATTATTAATAAATAATTAATAAAGTAGATTTCATATTAATTGGCTATCTTAAGACCTTCATTCCTACTTATAATCATGAAGAAATCAGCCTTAATCAGATTAACTACAGGACTGTTTATCTAAGAAACATTTAATTTTAGCTCCTTTTCATTCAAAATAACAGCTGGAAGAAGGAAGTAGTGCAAGGTACTTAGCCAGCTCTCTGTAGACCAGGCAGTAATATTTAGAAACCTCAACAGATAGATCTAATCATATTTCCTAGTACTCCCATTTCATATCAGTCTGATTTTTATTTGCTTCTACTAATGGATATACTCAGTCTTACTATTCTTGCTGTGTTAAAAGTATCAACTTGCTCCAATATATGGTTCTTCAAAGTGCAATCATAAGTTAAACTTCAAAATAAACTCCTCTTGTATCTACTTAGTCTAAATGTAATTGTGACTGTTCAGTCTGACACTGCAGATGAGTACTTCAATGCAGTGTTCTTCCTTGGCACACTCCCATGCACACAGAAGGGCATAACTGCCTTGTAGCTATGCATGTACAGAACATACGTTACAATAAATTAAGAGCTAACCATTTCCCAAATGACCCATTTATTTCAACAGGTCTAGAATCAGACCCCATCCCTCTAAGCATACAGTAAAAATTTAAAAAACAAGCCAACGTAAGTCTTGTCATTTGTTTGGTCTGCAAAGAGCGCACATATTCCAAAAACAAAGGTCTCTAACTGCAGGAGACATCTAAATAGAAGGCCAGCTTCAGTTTAGGGTCTTCTGCATTTCAGTCCAGCATCTACTTCACAGCATATTTCCTACCCTAATATGAACATTATGTTTGTATCCCTAAGGAAAGCAGCAAGAGAGTAGAGGAGGAAGCACCAGACATTTTAAATTAAGATCTTAGATAAATAGAAAGAGGTTTCAGCTTAAGAGAACAAAATGGCAACTGGGAAGCTGAGGCAGCAAAGGAAGATTGGGGTGGTGGGTGGGCGGGTGGCATGAAATATACCTTAATACATTTTGTAACTTTATCTTTCTGCAGTCTGGTACCGAAGATGTATGCTGCTATACAAAACGCATTATTATTCCTAACCTTGTCTGATGGCAAAGTTGGCTTACAGTGATCTAGCACACACTCATTCAAGTCGTTATCTTAAAACCAGGCAAGTCTGACATTTTAAGAAGCACCCAGCTCCCAAACATGTTACTTTATGTGTACTCAAAGAATAGGAGGGCACACTTTCTCGAAGCTGAAGAGCTAGCCTGAGAGCTCATATCACAAGGTTTAGAATTGGAGGAAGCATTTTCCAGTGTCAGTGATGACCAGAAAAATTCAGCAGCAGTAGGGAGAAATGCTGACCCCTGGGAATAAGAAAAATAGGAAGGTATCACCAGATACAAAGCTATTTAAATACTGACCAACCTCTGGGTTGCTCAGCCCTTTCAGACAGGGGTTGCTAAAAAAACACAGAAGGAAAAATCCATTCAGACCGCTGTGTGGCCGAAGGGCTCGATGGTCTCAGTGGAATAAATCTGTTTTCTGGAGTGGTAGGGAAGCAGCCAATCCAGTAGCACTGCCTCAAACTATTGATCTTTGTGTCTCAGATCCCAGCAGCAGCAGCTAAAACCAAATAAATTTCTACCATGCAGAACCGGTTCCACGCAGGAGAACCCACAGGGAAGATAAAACAACGGTGATAATATGGTTCATGATATCCACAATCAAACACTGTGCTTCTATGGTGTTCCCACCAATAAGTCCAGTATCCCTCTAACATCCATGCCCTCCCTGTTGACAGCACAGTGTTCTGCATCTGCCACATCTTCTCCTGACCTGTTATAAGGATGGTCCCTCTCTTAACGCCAGTTGAAATTTAAACCATTGATAATGCTACGTGATCCAGGACAAGTTAAATACAGGAAGATCCAGGGAAAACACTTCACTGCTGCTGGAGGTAGGGGACTGAGCAATGGCTAAAACCTAAGTTACAGAATGTGGTAAAATCCAAAATCAACCAGAGCTTTGAGGTGGACCTTCTCAGACCTTTTTTCCTACTCTGAGCTCCACAAAAAAGGCTAAAAAAGGCTTTTAAACATGAATAACATCTGCCTTCTTCACTATAACCTAGATTGTTTAACTTGTAAAATAGAGAAAATTCAGAACACTTAGGACAGAACAGAGTTTATAAACCAACCCCTGCCCTGTTTATCCTTGCAGATGGTCCTTTGCTTGTAGGCTTGGGGAGGGCCAGCTCTGTGGTTTTCTTAGTTGTAACAAATTCTGACCTTTGATACACATTGACTGTCATTTTCTGTCATTTCTAAGTCTTGGCTATCTGCTCTCTGCTCCTTCCTGCAATCTTTGCGTGTCTGAAAGCCCACACTAAACACACACTAAAAATTCCCAGGCCTTTGCTCCAACTCCCTCATCCCTTTTTCCTCCATTTGCTGTCTCCTGAAAAACGCTTATTTGCTCTCCAAAGAGCTAGCCATCTTTACCTCCAGGCTGACCCAGATCTCTTAAGAAAGCAAAACATACAAATTGAGAAGAAGTGGTCTATCACACATAGAGACAATATACTAATTCAGGAAAACAATAGGCGACATAATGCAACAAGTCTTGCAAAAAGCTATGAGGAAAGCAAAGTAAAATTCTTTGTTTGTAACAAAGTTGTTCTGGAATAGCAGAACCAACTAAGACTAATTTCCTATAAATAATTGCCCTAGTTTGTTTTACCTAAGTGTTACCTCAGTAACACTCTCTCCTTCATGATTCCCCCATCTTCTCCCCATTTCATCAAACATCCCAAATTGAGTATAAAGTGTCACAAATATCTGAATAGCAGCAGCCCAACCAAATAAAGCTCAGAGCAGTGGGGAGAAGAGAGAAGAGACTCAACTGCTACTTTCCTCTTCATTTGCTTGCTAATATATTCACAAAAACCTCTACAAACCTGAATTTTTTTGAGGCAAATTTGGCTGAACTTGGCAGTGAAACTGCAAAACTAGCATTTCTGTATAGAAAACAATGGTTGCAGTGGCAAAATCTGCACATGTAACTAATAAACGCAAGTTGCAGAAGCTTACATAATCCTCTCAAAATCAAATACACAGTCATAATATATTTAAGGTGGCAAGGTGGCTGATAATCAGAGAGAACACAAATTAATTTTACCCCAGGAACCAATTACAGCCTAATTGCACCAAGATAGGTTTCAAACAAAATACATAAACCTGATGGTTACACAACATTACAGGAGACAGCTAACCATGAAGAGAACAAAGACCCAGCCTACAATTATCTGTCATTACTGTTGGACAATGTTTCCTAAATACCTTTCAATGAAAAAACTCTTCAAAGAAAAAATTGTTAAGAACGAAGTAGCAAGATGTCAGTTTGCAAAGTTAAAATGCTAACAAATTGGTAGACCCATGATTGTTACAGAAACTTTTGCTTAAGAGAGCACTGCTTTCATAAACATATATACAATATATACTGAGACGGGGAACCAAAGGAACCTTAGTAGATATAGTAGATATATGAATGTAGATAGGAATTGTTTAATAATTATCTAGCTTATAATGAAATTAAAGAAGTTTCAATAGAGGTAGACATGGCCCAAGGGGATGAGAAGTGATGTTTAACGTTTCCATTGTTGAGGCTGACTGAGACAGGAGATAGTCCCTGATAAGAATCAGCAGTGACTCCAAGAACCAGCCAAGACCGACCTTGTGATTTGGACAAATGCCAAGGGACAACTGAGTCTGCGCAGGGACAGAAGGTTAAGAGTTCACTGTGAAGAAGACATACAGCCTTCATCTTCACGACCACCAGACGACCACCATAAGGAGGCACTGCGCAAGCGCAGTTGAAAGGAAACTATGGAAATGACTTCCTAGAGCTAATTATAATATGAAGCGGGGATAGGTAATGCCTATGTATAGGCGTATTGCGAAACTCTATGTATATGTAACACTTGACTGTATAAATTTAAAGTGAACTGCCAAAATCAGGCGCACACGACTTTGGTGGGACTACCCCCCGTGCTGCCCAGCGCTGAATGAACATACCTACTTTACAATCTCACTGATTGTGGAGTCTGTTTTCCGCACATCAGTTTGGCGAGCCAGGCAGGAGACTCTCTGCTCGGCTGCGGGACCGACTGCGGAGCGGACGCCCCTAGGCGCGCCCCGAGCACTTTCCTCGGAGGAGCCTCCGCTGCCAGCCGCTCACCGCGGGAGCAGACAACAACCTCCTGAAGCCGCGGTCCAAACGGTATGTTCTACAAGGGGAGCCTGTAAAAGTACAGGCCGGGGCAGCTGGTAAATCGCGCAGAGACGTCTGGCGTGCAGCGTAGTCCCCGTATGGGAGGAGGGTACCCTGGACGGTAACAAGGGGGGATTTGCTGACCGATAGAGCGGCCGCTAGCGATCTTGAGGGTAGATCGAGCAAATCCGGGGTGACTGCTGTATCCCAGTATCGGGAGCCAGGACGGACCTGTCGATGACTGGTATATAAGAGGCAGGAGAAGGGTAGGCGCACCCCCTCGCAATTGCGCTTGGTTTATGGGGTAAGTGGACCCCCTCGCAATTGCGCTTGATACATTTTTGCAGCTGCTGAAAAGTTATCACCTGGAGCGATGATTGTATGGTATGAATGTTTGGAAATTTAATGTTAAAGATTTTGTGTGAGAATGTGAAAATGTTATGTTGAGATTCATATGTGTATATATGTTTGTTAATGTGTAAATATCTAAAACTGTGGATTGAACGTTTGAAAAAGAGACACAGCTCAGCTGCAGAGCGTGTGTGGAGTTCTGCTCCACAGTTTCGTAACTTCACAAGGGGTACGGCCGGAGACAAACGAAGTGTGACTCACTGATGATTTGAAACTTGAATTTATATGTTAAAGTTGTAATTGTAAGTTTGAGTTTGATTATCTTAATCATTTTGTGGTGTTGGTATAAGAAAGTCCCTGTATGGTGCATCGCATAAATGTGGGTATTAGAATGGTGTCTTTTACATCCAGGAAATGAGTGTATGCCCTCATATGTCCTGGAATGTGTGTGGTGTAAACAGAGGTTGCAAATAGATTGTGGCGGGGATATTGAATGCCCTGAGTGTGGGGTTTGGACTCCTTGGGATAAGAGGGAACGAACTACATACACAGTTGGGATTGTTTGTGGTTGGAAAGATAACCAAAATAGTGAAATTGGTGTGTGAAAAGGAAAATTTAATCTCGGAATTCAGGACATGTGAGAGAAAAACCAGGAGAATTCTATAAAGAGGTGTAAGAAACAATTTGCATGGAATCATATTAAGGGGAGAAGTAATGAAATGGGAAACAATCAAGGGGGAATATTGAGGAAGAGTCCTCTGGGCTGTGTTATTACCCACTGGAAAGATATTGTTGGGGCCGGAGGTACGGAAAATAAAAAGAACCTTATTAAGTATTGCAATCAATGGTGGCCGTTATATAAGTTAGAAGGTGATGCTAAGTGGCCACTTAATGGGTCAACAGATTATAATACTCTATTACAACTAATGCTGTTTTTAAGGAGAGAAAGAAAATGGGATGAAGTTTCATATGCAGACATGTTTTTCACCCTCCGAAACCACCCGGAGTGGCAAAGGGACTGTGGAATAGTACCCCCACAGGACCCCATGGTGCTCGCAGTTGAGCGAGAAAACAACAAGGAGCTTAGAGGTAAACTGAGACGGTGTTGTTCGGCATGTAGTATTGGACAAAGATGTACAAAGACAAATAAAATTCATCAGGTACCAGAACAAGATCTAACTGATTTGTTTAAGCCTCCCCCTCGACCACAGGAACAGGATGCAGACTCGGATAGAACTCCAACCCCCCCGGACAGCCCTGTATCTTCCCGTACTAGGAAGAAAACTACCTCAACAGCTTTACAAGCACCTCTCCGAGAGGCGGTGAGGCCGGATGGTGGGACGATGTTAATCAAAGTACCGTTTTCTACTGCTGACCTAGGGGAATGGAAAAAGGTTGCTAAAGATTATAGGAGTGATCCGGTAAGTGTAACTAAACATTTCCAATTTATTGTAAAACAGCATAACCCTGATTGGAAGGATATACAGCTATTATTAGAATATATGACCGAAACAGAGAAACAGCTGATTTTAAAAACAGCAGGGAACCTAGCTGAAGATCATTATAAGATCACAGGAGGGGACGTTAAAGAATATTTCCCTCTCCAAGACCCAAAGTGGGATGTTAATAGATCTGCACATATGGAAAGATTGCAGGGGTATCAGGATTGGATTACAAAAGGAATGGAGAGGGCAATCCCCAAAATTATAAATTGGTCAGCTTTATATGCAGTCAAACAGAGTCCTTCCGAGTCTCCATCTGAATTCCTGGATCGATTGAGGGATGCAATGCGCCGCAACACACCGCTGGATCCTGGGTCAGAGGTAGGAATACAACAATTGGTCTCCCTATTTTTGGGTCAATCTACAGGGGATATAAGGCGCAAACTTCAAAAATTGCGCCCTACAGAGGGTAGGAATTTAGAAATATTATTGGATGAGGCATGGAGAGTATTTAGTAACAGAGAAGAAGGATATAGGCAGGGACAAAGAAAATTAATGGCTGTTATCCAGGAAGAAAGAGGAAGAGGGCCTAGGCGAGGCTTGCCCCGACTGGGCAAAGATCAATGTGCTTTGTGTAAGAAATTTGGTCATTGGAAAAAGGAATGCCCAAAGAACAAGAAGGAGGATCAGGGGGCTCAAGCAGGAAGAACAGTAGCCCATGTGAAGGGAAATTGACGGGAACCTGGGGAATCTACCCTAGCGGATCCACTGGTTATAATTAAGCTAGGGAAAACACAACAAGAAATAGAATTCTTGGTAGATACAGGGGCAACATACTCGGTTCTGAACCAAGCTTTGATGCCCCTGGGAAATGATTATGTCATGGTGAAAGGAGCAACTGGTCAAAGTGAAAAGGCATATTTTTGTAAACCTTTAGAATATAAATTAGGAAAACAGTGGGGCATTCATAAATTTTTATATATGCCCAACTCCCCAAAGGCACTTTTGGGAAGGGACTTGTTGGAACAATTGGAAGCAAAAATTGTATTCGAAAAAGGGGAAATTACTCTGGAGGTAAAAGATCAAGAATATATTCAAATACTGAGCCTAACCTTAACCAGTCTCCCCCTAGAAGGAAACATTAACGAGGACATCTTAAACCAAGTGTACCCGGGGGTATGGGCTACTGATGCACCTGGAAGAGTGAAAAGTGCTCCCCCTGTTGAAGTTAGGATCAAGGAAGGCCGAAAACCGGTAAGGATTAAACAATATCCCCTAAAGAAGGAAGACAGAGAAGGAATTCGACCAGTGATAGAAAAATTTTTGCAGTTGGGATTACTAAAAGAGTGTGAGTCTGAATTCAATACCCCTATACTACCGGTTCAGAAGCCCGATGGGTCATATCGGGTGGTCCAGGACTTACGGGCAGTGAATAAGATAACTGAAGATCTTTACCCGGTAGTGGCGAACCCATATACCCTGTTAACTGTATTAACACCTGAATTAACTTGGTTTACTGTTTTAGATTTAAAGGATGCTTTCTTTTGCCTCCCTCTCCATGAAGCCAGCCAAAAATTATTTGCATTTGAATGGGAAAACCCCAAGAGTGGTCGAAAGACCCAGCTCACTTGGACGGTGTTGCCACAAGGATTTAAGAATAGTCCTACCATTTTTGGCAATCAGCTTGCAAAAGACTTAGAATCCTGGGAAACCCCGTCTGAGGAGGGAAAGCTGTTACAGTATGTGGATGATATCCTGATCGCCACCAAGACAGAGAGAGATTGTATGACGTGGACGGTGAGTCTGTTGAATTTCCTGGGACTTCAAGGGTACCGGGTATCCAAGAAGGCGGCACAGGTAATACAACGCAAAGTGAATTATTTGGGCTATGAAATTAGTGCAGGACAAAGGACTTTGGGACAAGCCCGTAAAGAGGCAATATGCCAAACTCAGAGACCTCAGACAGTGAAAGAGTTACGAACTTTTCTGGGAATGACAGGGTGGTGCCGATTGTGGATCTATAATTATGGATTGCTTGTTAAACCACTGTATGCGCTAACAACCACTGAGCAGAAACACCTTGAGTGGAACAAGGAGACCGAACGAGCCTTTGAGCTACTGAAAAAGGCTTTAATGTCGGCCCCGGCCTTGGGACTCCCAGATGTAAGTAAGCCGTTTCTTCTTTACTCACACGAGAAGCAGGGCATTGCCCTGGGAATATTAGCACAAAACCTGGGTCCGTATCGACGGGCTGTTGCCTACCTCTCTAAGCAGTTAGACACGACTGCAAAAGGTTGGCCTGGATGCCTGCGGGCAGTTGCGGCTGTGATACTAAACATACAGGAAGCCCGAAAGTTTACTCTGGGCCAGAAAATGACTGTTTTAGTGTCTCATACAGTATCAACAGTACTGGAAACAAAGGGTGGACACTGGCTCTCTCCCCAAAGATTCCTGAGGTATCAAGCTATATTGGTAGAACAGGATGACGTGGAGATTGTAGTCACTAACATTGTCAACCCAGCTTCTTTTCTCAGCGGGAACACAGGAGAACCAGTACATCACGACTGTTTGGAAACCATCGAAGCAACATATGCAAGTCGCCCAGACCTGAAAGACAGCCCCATGGAAAACGGAGAAACCTGGTTCACAGACGGAAGCAGTTATGTCCTAAATGGTAATCGACATGCGGGATATGCCATCACCACCAGTCAAGAGGTAATAGAATCAGGGGCTTTGCCCATGAACACCTCTGCACAGAAGGCAGAAATAATTGCTCTGACCCGCGCCCTGGAATTGGCCCAGGGCAAAGTTGTGAACATTTATACAGACTCAAAATATGCCTTTGGAGTTGTACACGCACATGGAACAATTTGGAAGGAGAGAGGACTATTGAATTCCCAGGGGAAAAATATCAAACACGCAGAAGAAATTCTGAAGTTACTGGAAGCTGTCCAGCTCCCTAAGAAAGTAGCGATTATGCATATTAAGGCACACCAGAAAGTGAGCTCAGATTTGGAAAAAGGAAATGAACTGGCGGACAGAGAGGCAAAACAAGTGGCCAGAACAAAGGTAAAAATAGAAGGGGCTTTAATTCCTGATAGACAAATCTCCCTAAAAGGTAAGCCAGAATATACCAAGGAAGATCAGAAACTTATTACAGATTTAGAAGGGTCATATAATGAAGAAGGGTGGGCTCATACCCCACAGGGAAAACTAATCATTCCCTCTTGCTTACTGTGGCATTTGATACGGGAGGAGCATAGAAAAAGACATTGGGGGACAGAGGCTCTGTATAAACATTTAATAAGAGAAATTGTGGCTAGAAATTTATATACCACAGTGAGACAAGTGACTCAACAATGCGATCTTTGCCTTCAGACTAATCCTAAGAATACCCCCAAACTAGAAATGGGTCATATTGGGAAAGGCAATGGACCTGGACAGCAATGGCAAATTGACTTCACAGAACTTCCAAGAAAAGGGGGGTATCGATATTTACTAGTATTAACTGATACCTTTTCAGGTTGGCCAGAAGCATTCCCAACAAGAACGGCTAAAGCCCGGGAGGTAACTAAAATATTAGTGCAAGAAATAATACCACGTTTCGGGGTTCCAGCAACCATGTCCTCTGACAGAGGACCACATTTTGTCTCAAGAATAGTACAACAAGTTAGCCGCCATTTGGGTATAGATTGGCAACTTCATACTCCATATCACCCCCAGTCAAGTGGTCAAGTAGAAAAAATGAACCACTTAATCAAACAGCAAATTGTAAAATTGGGACAAGAAGCAAATCTAACATGGCCTCAGTCTCTCCCTTTAGCCCTTTTGCGTATACGAACAAGACCAAGGACAAGGGAAGGACTGAGTCCCTTTGAAATGTTATATGGGAGACCCTATGAAATACAAAAAGGGGTGTCTGTACAAGCTGGGGATGAAATTGTGACCTCTTACATGATAGCATTAAGTAAACAGCTCAATAAAATCAGGAAACATGTAGCTGGGACTCGAGGGAGAGGTTTAGATGGACCTGTACATAATATACAACCTGGAGATTACGTATATGTAAAGTCTCTTACAGAAAAAACCCTGGAACCGCAGTGGGAAGGACCATTCCAAGTACTACTCACCTCCTTTACTGCAATCAGAATCAAGGAACAGAACGCTTGGATTCATCACACCAGAGTGAAAAAGTCACCCAAAACTCCATGGAAAGTCACCACAAAACCCGATGGACACTTAGTTTTTACGCGGTAACATGGGCAACCTTGGTAACAAGGAGCGTAACATGGGATGGGAACACGTTTGTTCAACTCCACGAGAGTATTGCAAAAATAGTAAATCAAACTGATTGCTGGATATGTTCATGTTTTCCTAAGGGTCTTGGACGGGGCTACCCTGTAATTGCTACAGTCTTTTCTAACATCTCTGTGATAGTAGCAGCTTTTAATAACATGTCCCTCACAAGGTACACTGAAATACCCCCTGAGAACCTTCAATGGCAAACAGATTTGAGCGAATTGTGGAATGAAACCCAAAAGGTTCCATGTGTTCAAAGGTGCCATCTGAAAAACACAACTAAGAATTCTGGAGGTAATAACACAGACCCTAAATGTGGATCAGTTAAGTTATTGGAAGTTACCCTAATTGTACTGAATATATTAAGTATGGTGGCGCAAACATGTGGAACTCCAATCAAACCCGGGTTGCAAGAACCCGGGGGCATAATTCTATTACACCCAGGGGATGGCCCACCCCAGTAGGATTAGGATGGTATTGGATTTGTGGACAGACAGGATATAAAGTACTGCCTCTAGGTTGGACTGGCCAATGTGCCGTAGGAACCATAGCTCCTAATACCATTACGATTAAAAATTTAACGGATCACGATTCCCAAAACTTTTTACGAACTTATATGAAACCAGTAGTAAGGCAAAAACGCACCAGCAATCCTCTAGTGGAAAGACCAACTAGCTTTCATAGTTTTGTACGATGGCTCATTCCATCATTGGGAGTTAGTGAATTAGAAAAAGCTCTGGTAAATCTTTCTGCCACTATGGAAATTATTAATAATGTCACAATCGATGCTATAAAGGCCCTCCAGGAAGAAACCACCTCCCTAGGAAAAATGGTGCTCCAGAATCGACTAGGTCTAGACATGCTCTTTGCTCAGCAAGGGGGCCTGTGCACTGTAATTAATGAACGCTGCTGCACCTATGTTAACCAAAAGAAACGAATAGAAACAGATCTCTCTCAAATTTGGAAAAAAACCCAACTTTTACATTTAATGTCACAAGATGACACTTCATGGGGATTCACTGAGATATGGGAAAAATTAACCTCCTGGTTACCAAATTTCACATGGTTGAAACAATTGTTTGTCACTGTAATAATCATCATTCTTTTGTCTGTAGTCCTTTGCATAATGGTTCAATGTGGCGTTTGGTGCTGTAAGAGTACAGGGGACTCTTACAGTGAATGGAAAAAGAATCAGTTGCGACGAAAACTTGAGTCCAACAAATATTTTGAGAAAATGCTAAATAAGGAAATAATGCATTAAAATACTAGAGTTGGATATAGTAAAAGAATTTACTATTTTCTAGAAAAGGGGGGACTGAGACGGGGAACCAAAGGAACCTTAGTAGATATAGTAGATATATGAATGTAGATAGGAATTGTTTAATAATTATATAGCTTATAATGAAATTAAAGAAGTTTCAATAGAGGTAGACATGGCCCAAGGGGATGAGAAGTGATGTTTAACGTTTCCATTGTTGAGGCTGACTGAGACAGGAGATAGTCCCTGATAAGAATCAGCAGTGACTCCAAGAACCAGCCAAGACCGACCTTGTGATTTGGACAAATGCCAAGGGACAACTGAGTCTGCGCAGGGACAGAAGGTTAAGAGTTCACTGTGAAGAAGACATACAGCCTTCATCTTCACGACCACCAGACGACCACCATAAGGAGGCACTGCGCAAGCGCAGTTGAAAGGAAACTATGGAAATGACTTCCTAGAGCTAATTATAATATGAAGCGGGGATAGGTAATGCCTATGTATAGGCGTATTGCGAAACTCTATGTATATGTAACACTTGACTGTATAAATTTAAAGTGAACTGCCAAAATCAGGCGCACACGACTTTGGTGGGACTACCCCCCGTGCTGCCCAGCGC
The DNA here is from genome assembly GCF_026419915.1 of Harpia harpyja. Taxonomy (NCBI): domain Eukaryota; kingdom Metazoa; phylum Chordata; class Aves; order Accipitriformes; family Accipitridae; genus Harpia; species Harpia harpyja. The sequence continues at coordinate 40,105,063 of NC_068941.1, forward strand.
TGAATGAACATACCTACTTTACAATCTCACTGATTGTGGAGTCTGTTTTCCGCACATCAATACTACCTTGGATTTCCTTAAAGGGAGTCACCTGGAACCAGACTGTTTGTCTACATACTGAGAGAAAATTAAACACTTAAGAATGCCAGAGCACATATAGTGCCTGGTAAGAGAAGTAATAGAAATTTGCCCCCAGAAAACCCACTCACAGTTCAAACTTAAAGAAATTCCCAGCGCACTAAGAAAAACTACTGCAAAAAGCTAATGTGTGTTTCAGCAGCAATTTCAGACTGAATCCAGAAAGAGGGGACACCGATCTGTCTAGTTGTCAGGTAATGGTCACGCTGTCCAAAAGTATCAAACATGGCACAATAACTGCAGTAACAGAACTGTAAGAAAGGAATCAAGATACTACAAACTCCTGCTCCCTGCTAAGAAGTAGAAAAATATCTGTATAAAGCAAAAGGTAAAGCAATAAAAAAAAAACCCACCAAAAAAACGACACAAAAAGAGATAAAATACATGGATAACATCAGTGATGCATTGAAGGATCTACTGAAACAGGTGATAGCAAGATGTTTTATCAACTCAATGCTGTTCTAACTGGCAAGTTTACATCAGCCAGAGGGATCTGTTAAGGATGAACAGGAAAGCCAACAAGAACAACAAAAAGAAAGAGAGCTCAGTAGGTAGCACAGTTACTGAGGTGTTAAGGAGACAAAGCCCTACAGGAATTGTTAGCCTTGACAAAAAGATTAAAACACCCAGAATGAGTGTCAGAACTTCCCACAAATAAACCAGACACAGCAAAAAGCAAGAGAAAACCTTACAGGGGACTCCTTCAAAGCTTGAGAGAAGAGCAACAAACGTCACCAAACACTTCAAAGCACAAAAGCAGAGGCATCTCCAGAAAAATGGCATTTACAGGTAAGTACGAAATAAAGCTAAGCTAAGCAACAGCAGTAACTGAGGAAGTGTAAGACTTCTCAGATCCCACTGAAGGAGATTAGCTCCACGGGTAACCCCGGGGCTGTGAATGATCCTAGGAAAGAGAAAGAAACAGAATGAGGAACAACCCCTACCATAACCTAGCCCTAAAAGTCAGCTGAAGCAGGCCTCCCTCATCTTTCAAATATCTCTCCTAACCAGTACAACAGCATTGAACTGATTACAGCTTGAAATTATGTAGGCAGGCTTTAATCCATCATGCACTCAGAAATTTAAGGGTCTATGAACTGCAAAGACATTCTCAGGGAGCAATGGTTTGAAAGCCTATTTCGTTCCCCTGGTTTTTTTCTAAATTATGTGGGATTTTCTTTTTAGAGGCTTACTGGGACTGTAAATCCAGCAAGCTGGGACTGCGTGAGCAACAAAAGAATGTTAACCACTGACTATACAATGCATGTAGAAAACCCAAATATTATCAGGAAAGAAAGGACTGCAACAGAAAGGTGCCATCAATTTCTAAGAAAATATCTCCTTTTTTCCCCTAAGTACAATTATTACAGTCTTACCGAAAGAAGTAACAAGCAGTTAAAGTGAACCTAGACATAAGTAAATGGCTTAAAACAAGCATGAACTCACTTTTTCCTTCAGGTATGTCCACTAATTTATTTTTAGAGGAGAGCTCATGGATACAATAACCTAGGCATCACGTCGTTTCAAAGAAAAGAAGAAAATTTATATAATGGAAGCTAAACCAACATGCATACAAAGACCAGAAGATTGTCCAGTTCCTCAAGAAAGGTGCATGCAATTAAAAATGTAGTTATCAAAAGTCAAGCTAAGAAGCAGGTTTTTTTCAAAGCATAGTAGTACAAGAAGGGAGTAAATTCATATGCATGCCAGCAGGAATGTCAAAACAAAACTGAAAGCACAAGTTGGTAAAGCAGCTGTTGCAATCACCAGATTTAACAGGCACAGGATATCAAAAAATCTAGTTTCATGCTGTATAGCATAAATCCTGGTCTCAAATGCTGTTTCTGGTCCAATACGTATAGCTGGCAGACAGATCCACCAAAATCTCACACAAACCTCTCAGTGCCTTTGAAAGCAAATGCATCAGGTAAATTTTGTATATTAATAATATCTAAAATTCATCATAAAGTCTGATAATCTATCACCCAAGACATCTGGAAAAACAGTGGGTATCTGTCACTGTCAAGGATGGATGCAGTGTCAACATAGGAAGGGGAACTAAAGCACCCTCCACATCCCCAAACTGGGTATTAACCCTGTCGCATCCCTGGGCAGCCATCTCAACAGCGTAGCACTGCAGGCTGGGGAAGGCAACAGCATGATACGCGTGCTCTCCGCTACTGTGCAGCGTTGCAGTGACATTCCTCAGCTTCAGAGAAGTCAGAGTTTGGAGTTTAAGTTGCCAGTGGTGCAATACCAGAAGGATCAAGGGCTAATAGCTGTTCTAGCCCTGCTTTCTTCCATGAAAACGCGTATCTGGTTGCCCAACTGTTATTATATGGGTAAGAGAAGATACAGTAGGACCCAAATGCATCCTTCTAACACTATTTACAGCATGAAAACTAAAGGAGTTTAAAACAAGAGGATACGAAAATCTCAGTACAGGATAGCAGTGAGTGAGTTGTCAAGCCCTCAAGAATGTCCAGTGGAACAGGAAAAAACTGTATATTCAGATAAAATCATGCATCTCATGATATTCTACAGCAGTGTTCAACACCAATCTTACTCTGTTTCTTGAGGTCAGAAGGTATTTACCTTTTCTTCATTAGAAAGAGTGCTTAATCATTACCAAGCGTTTCCAAAAACTCTATCTTAAAAAAAGATAAAACAGATGCTATTCACACTGTGAAGAGAATGAAATGCAAATGCATGAGAAGGTGTCAAAAATTTCAAAATACTTAAGACTCTAGGGCTAACATTCATTCAAATCTTATTAGTTTAAACCTTGGTTATGTAAATCCTAGATTATTTCTTAGTACACTTGCCTACAAAGAAATAGGATCAGGCTTTCACTTTAGTCATGTAGGAGACAAATGTAAAATGTGCATCTTTTCATGTGATTAGCATCAAAGACTGTAAGCACAGACAAAAAGGTTTCAGCCTTTAGCTACTACATCTACCATCTTATTTCTGTAGCTGAGCTATAATTAACCTTTAGTCAGCCACCTCCATCATGAGAATAGATAATCATGGATTCTCTTTGTGAGCCCAGTCTTATCTTTATAAACCTTTATAAAGATTCTCAGAATTTTCAAAGAGGATAAATCAGACTGGGAGTGCAACCACCTTTATGGATCCTCAGAAGAATTTTAGATCAATCTGCAGGTATGATGCACTATATGCCACCACATGTAGCATAAAACTTTCTTTGTAACAGGTCCTCTAAAGACACCAAGCTAAGATCACTGCAAAGTCCATTCCCCAGATAAAAAAAAACCAGGCCTGTGCACATTTCATTACATGAAATGTAATGTAGTCATATGTAGTCCCAAAGAAAGGAGATCCTTACAGTAATTTGAATAAGATGCTATCTGGTCTAGTGGTGAAGGGCTCCACCACCACAGGGCACAAAAAGTGTGCAGAGTAGCATGGGATGTGCCGTCCAGTCTCACTGCTTCTAAATCTACTTTTCTAATCAAAGCTTTGCCACATTATTTTTTCTCATGCCGAACAAGAGTGCACCTGCATAGCTATTCTTGCCCATAGCTGTCTCTCAGAGGCACATTATGAGAGCAGCATAGTGAAATGGCCATGACACTAATACTGTGACAGTCCTCCTAAGGCCTTCTTGCAGCAGAAGCATAAAATAAGCTGTATTACAGTACAGGAAGAAAATATAAAGAGGAGAGATGGAGGAGGGCTAAACACATTCTTCTAGTTTCCCCTCTCCTGTGCAGACCACAGTAAAGGCTCATGCTCACACTCATTAGTGACCCAGAAATGTATAGCAACTAGAAAAGCTCCCTTTAGCACCATTCTTTCTGGTCCCGTTGTGAAGCAGCAAATACTAGCATGGCTGTCTATCATAACCATCTCATGGTCCCACAGTAAATTTAAATCCCTGTGATACTGAAAACTGCCCCTATAGTTCTCAGTTTATAAGAGCAGTTATTCTCTGCTACAGACAGCACAACTAATGTATTAAAACTGCTCCTATTTTTTTCATTTCTCAAAAAAACAGAGTCAAAAGGAAAGGCCAAATATTTACCTTCTAAAGAATCTTATTAGGCTACAATCTTAACATTTGTTAAAATGTTGTGGTTTGGTTTTTTTTTTTACAAATACTTGGAAATTTTCAAAAACTACCTTCCGTCTTTCAAAATCCACCAAAATCCAATTCTACTTTAGATACTATTGCCGTATACAAACACATATAGTTACTTCAAGAAAATAAGCCCAACTGTTTGATCCCAGAACAAACATTGGCCTCTGACACTAATTCCTGTGCAGCAAGTACAACGGGAAAATAAAGCTATGACTACTGACTGGATTTTGTATCACAGTCTAACGTGCAAGAACATGTATTTTGTAACATTCACTTTCAACTCTATTTTCACCAGTTACTACAGTGAGAAAAATGTTTCTTCTCTTTGTATAGATAAAAGCAGCTGGTAGAAGCTAACACAGCATCAGTACTTTTAAATTAACTTAACCATCCTGCTTTTTGCTTCTCAAGTGCGGTTATATTCTCTGCCAAAGCCCACATGTACTGGGGTTTTCTTACAAAAGTCATACCAAGCCTCGTTTGTAAAGCACTTCAACAGAGGAAAAAGTAAAAAAAAAAACCCTCCCAGATAAATAGTAACTTACATAAAAATGAAACTCTTCGTAAATACTCATTTTCGTTCATTCAAAAACAGTTTTTCTACTTGACTGAAGATAGGCATTAGACGATTTATGAGGATTTCTGTGCATTAACAGAATGTTAAGTAGAAGGTCTAAAACCAAAATCTTGAACCCTTTTAAATTTCGTGACTATTAACTCCATAACCTAGCCCTGCCCCTAAATGAAAGGAACTAATTTTCCATGTTTAAGTCTAACTAGATTCTTCTAAAACCAAACAATTGCATAAGATTCCCATTCTCTCTGGAAAGTTTTCAAAATTTCCATATAGTTAGATCTGAAACTCAGCCCTGAATTGCCACTGAGAGCAGAATGAATTCCAAATTTTATCAGCATCTAAACTTCACTTCCTTAGGTTTCAATACCTTTGCAAATACAGAATGAATATATCAACTCATTTATCTTTTTAAGGATCACACAGCATATATTGAGACCCTAGAAATGCAGCCATAAGTTAATTCTCAATTTCAGAATATTATTTAAGGCTGTATTATGGTGATGAAAAGCTTCCAATAGATTAAAAAAATATATCTGCAACTGGAATTCAAACCTCCACCTTAATAAATACACTCAGTGAAACACTTTTGCATTAAATAATTTGACCCCATAATAGTCCCCGCATGCTTGTTGCATGAAGCAATGCTAAGTCTATTCAATATTTTCACTGCATAGTAAGAGCTTCTGTTACACTTTTTAAATTATTATTTTTATATTAAACTTGTTAGATTACCAGAGAATTCTACAGTAGTACTGTCATAGCCATCACAAAGGTATAATTAAGCTGTGACTTCAAAAATTTATTATGTTGTCACTAACAAAATCTCATTGCTAAGTGTTAGCTAGCTATTCTTATTAGTCCACAATGTCTCACACTGATTACTTTTTTTTTTTTAATAATTGTTTTGCTCTGGAAGTAGGAACGGTTGACAATTTCCTAAATCAGAGACTTGCTACTTAGGAAGCAAAGTACCTCCATAGTGAGACATTCCAAATGGCAAATGGCAGCTACATAAACAAACATATGGCAAAGTAACATCAAATGGCTACTCAGAAATCTAAGATGTTCTTCTCTCATAGGATTTTAAGTATCTCTCATATTTAAGGAATTTCCTGTGTGGCATACTAACCAAATACACCCTCTCTGGCCTCAGAGAAATACCGCAATTCATTCAGTATGTTGAAGAGACACTCCTTATTTTTTTCCTTTGCAGAGGATATCGAGTATCAGTAGTGATAAGCAGGGAGTGAATAAACTGAAAAGAAACAGTACTAGGCATCTCATGTTATCAAACAACCAGAAAATAGAAAAATATGTAGAAGTAGTTCTATAGTCAAATCTTGGGAAGAACAAAATATTAGAAACATACTCAAAGTTGTCTGACATTAATCCTGATATAAATCAAGTTGAAGCATAACTTACTGGTAAAGTTCCTGGTAAAGAAGCATCAAAGAAAGATACCAAAGAGTTAGGAGGTGCTGCAAACTGGACTTGTGAACCAGAGAAAAGTTTTGAGTTGGAACTGATCTGTGCATGAATTTCCAGACCCACAACTGGTACCCAGGGAGCAAGACTGAAAAGGAAAGAGGAGAAGGGAAATACAATTTAAATATAGATGACAGTAAACTCTATAAACATCTAAAAATACAAGAATTAAGAACTTTTCATTTATTCTAAGAAAAATTAAATCGTAATTATAAAAAAATTGTAAATCACGTTGTGAATACATCTACAGTATAATGGCAAAAGTTGTGCTGCAATACTGGAGAACTGAGACTAATTGACAATATATATGGAGGGGACTGTATGGCAAAGTGTCTTCATTATACATAGAAAAGACTGCCGTAAAAAAGAAATGTAATGGTCTGAAACTTTTTTCTTCACATGAGAAATCTTAGAAAAATTAATGAGGCAAAGTTGCATGCTGGATGAACCCTAATTTGGTACCTCACGAAAATCACAAAATCATCATAAATATCAATTACTTTTCAGGTAGTTTGATAAATCTCCAACAGACAGGTGGCATAATAAATTATGTATTCTTTGTCAGCTAGTCACTTGCATGCTGGGAAAGGTGGCTCTCCAGAGCAGTGTTAGTAGCATATTAGCATAAACATTAGTAATCTGGTAATAGAGAAATCATCATTTTATCTAGAGAGCTACTGCTCTCTGAACATAATCCACAGAATAGAGCTTCTCCATATCATCTAAAAAGTAATTGCAATTCTCACATCCATAACCTTTATATGGACAAGAGAAAAAGGTCACCTTTACAGTATGAATTGGTTGACAGTTTCTGTAAGTAATTATCTGGCCTTGTACAAATGAAGTGGCACAAATAATACTTCAGTGATGAAATCACATTTCTGTGGCAGAATACTTCAGCAGTGTAAGCACCCTGATAGCTATAGGAGATAAGCGAGCTATTGAAAAACATCAAACAAATATATCAAGTACAGTGTTCTGTCCAAAGGTGAACATAATACACTGCCAAGATTTTAGTTCTCTCTCTGCCCTCCAACAGCTGAGGACATCCCTACAAACACCAAACTAGTGATGCAGACGCCACTTATATCGCTGGTTTATTATCATAAATGAGTAAGGTTCAGATGTTTAAAGGAGCCAATACATTTTCTTTTACTGAAATGTATTTTCTTTGGTATTTTCAGCTATTCATAAAATACCTCCGGGTTAAGGAAAAAAAGTTGGTGGTTTTTGTTTGGTGTTTTTTTTAATTTTGGAGGCAAATTTATTTCAGTGTTTCCTGCATTCTTCAGAAATGCATCCCCATCACATCATGCCATTAAAAATTACATCAGGCGTCTCTTAATCAGTGTGTTGGCTTACACTCAGGCAAAAAGATACATGTTATCAGTCAGTCCTCCAGTCCTACTAACAACAGCCATGAGAAACCTGAAGTTTCTCGCCATGTTTCTTCAAGGTTTGTTTATTTGTGTCTCTAAAGAATCAGCAGCATACTACTTCTGCCGGTGTCTGCACAACTTCACTTGGGTGATCAGCTGTACAGAGAGAAACCAGCATGTCACCAGAAAACATAAAGCCTTGTACAGACCATAACTTTCAGCTGCGGCAGGAATAAAATGCTCCGTTCCAGGCACACTGTCAAAAGTCTCACAATTCTCCACTGGAAAAGAAAGATTCCTTTGGACCAGAATAAGCCTTCAAAAACTACTGACAAAAATCGGTGCAGCCCTTGCTGTTTATACTGTGAACACGTGAATGCTAACTCTTTGTAACTTGCTTGCCTTGTGTCTGGCTCTTACCACAGCCAAACGTGTCAGACGGACACAGCCCTACTGCTAAGACAAATACTGTTTTGGGGGCCTGGGGGAGGGGTGCGAGATAAAATGCGTGCTGAGAAGGTGCTGCCAACCACCAGCAAGCTTACACCGCTCAGAAGATGACATTCAGAGCGGGCCCTGCTGCTCTCACCACGCCGCTGCCGACCAGCTCCCGCAGCCGTTGCTCTCGTGCCCAAGCCCGGCGGCCCGAAACCGGGCCCGGCCCCCACCCTGCGGCTACGCCCTGAGGGCAGGATGCCCCGGCGGGGAACCACCTCCACCGGCCACTCTACTCGCGCCATCCCGGCACCGTACCCGCTCTTCCCCGCCGGCACCGCCCGGCCTCTCGCGTTACAGGAGACGGCCCGCTGCCCGCGGGGGGCGGGGGCAGGACACCCGCCGCCGCCGCCGCGCTGCCACGCCCGGCGCCAGACCCCACCGCACCCCCGTGCCGCCGCCGCCATTTTGCCTTGCTCGCTGCTGAGAGGCTCCCGCGGCGCCCCCTGGGAAATGTAGTCCGGCGCGCGGGATGGCTGCGCGGAGCGGCGGGTGGGGGGGCGGACGGACTACAACTCCCGCCAGGCCCCTCCCCTTGGCTCCGCCCTTTCCGCACCGCCCGGCACTTCGGGTGTGCCCCCGCGCGCCACCTGAGGAGGGCGGCCGCGGCGGGCGGGAGTTGTGGCGGGGGCGGGCTCTGGCGAGGGGAAGCGTCCGTGAAAGGTTCTGCTGCTCCTCGGGGTAGAGGTGAGGAGTCGGCTGCAGGCACACACCTCCCCGTCTTCACTGGGGGCCGGGTGAAGATTGGGTCTGCTCAGCTTGCGGTGAACGTGGGGCGGTGGAAAGGCCTCCCCTGCCTTCGTGGCTCAATGTAATGGTGCCCTGTTACCAGGCGGGTGCAAGTCCTCCTCCTCACACACAGCTCTCCTGCTTACCTTTTCCTGGAGGGGTGTTTCCCCAGGCACCCAAAAATGTGGTAGCTTTCTTGTGGGAAGCGGCTGCACTCTAATTTGAGGGGGTCTCGAAAGGCCTTGGTGCTTGGGTCTACAGGTCCTCTGCCTATCCTGAGAAAATCAATGCTTGTCCTAGAAATGCTGGAGCAAGAGGCAGTGATTGTGTTTGTGTCTTTCTTTTAGCTGTTGTTTAAAATGTCTTAGGCTCAGGTCCTCAGAGGGGTTGCATATATTTTTCCTTTGGGTTCAGGCTGTTACAAAACCAGCTGCTATTTTATAGATGGCAGTTTGCAAATCTTGCACGTCAGATGATACGGTACCATGCAGTTGAAATCTTGGATCTTAACTCCATGTATGTAGAGCAGCAAGGTCCAGTCTCTGCAGGGCCTGGGGGTGTCAGCGCTGTACAAATATATGGTAATAAAGAACACTGTCCGGGGCAGATGCAAACATCTTAAATGCTGTCTACACAGCTACATTGCACAGACAGTAGAATTAACAACCTTATGTCCTAAGCCACAGGCCCGTGGAGCTTAAATGGGAATGTATATTAAATGTTGCTTATGTCATTGTTGCTTTATGTCAGCTACTGCTAATAGAAGCTAATCAGTCACAAACATACAAGTAAGACTGATTTCTTCCAGCAGAGGACAGTGGTGCACATAAGCACTTGACAGTATCTTGCAACCTTTATAACCTCTTGTCTTCCTAAGCTCAAATATGAGATGCTGAGTGGTTCAGAATCATATGGAAGATAATTTATCCAACTAAGAAAATGTTTTATAATGGTTGTTCCATAGCACTGATTTTCTAATACATTTATATTTTAAATGAGTTAAATTAATGGGAGGTTCTTTATGAGAAGAACCAGTTGAGAGAGACCTTCAGCAGATGCTGATCTACAGTTACTTATACAATATAGCTTAATTAGTTTGTCTCATTCCTTTTCTTGGGGAATATCCCTCCTTTGTACATCAAAGTGTGACCAAGGCAAAATTCCTTTCCAGTAAAGAAGAACTGGCCACAGGCCATCTTGGACATGTTGTGGAGAATGAAAGAACATCAGAGTGACCCTTTTCCTTCTCTCCTGTTGTGAACCTCTTCACATATGAGATAACCTAGTATAAATCCTGTATAGAAGTCTTTAAGCCAATGGAATAGGTAAGAGGTTTTGATAATTTGATATGAGAAAAACCCTATTGTCTTTTGGACTTAGTGGGGGCCTATGCAATGTATTGTGATGAAGAATGTGTTTCAGGCTGAAGCTTTAGTATATGATTGTTATTTCTGCAACAAATTTATTCCTTTAACAATTGTCCTCCATGAACTCTGAATTTAATTATTATTTGATACTTTGTAGGGATTGACAGATATATTTCAACCTAGCTATGAGGGTGGGTTCTGAATATAGCTCTAAAATGTTTTTACTGGTGTAAAAATGGTAAGTTTCAGATTATTTTACTTTCTTTTAAACCTGTTATCCTGATGTAATAGAAGATTTCATAAATAATCACTAAGAAGTTAAAACCTTATGAATGTTAAAACATGTTACTTAAAGCCTTACTATGCCTTGATTGCCCAGACTTCTGCCCTCTGTGCATATTATTTAAAAGGGAGTAGACAACACAGAGGAGTTGAAATCCACTTTCCGCATTCCAAACAATTCTCCGGAAACTTTTAGCTGTATGGGTGTTGTCTTACGTAGAGAGGAGGATTGGAAAGTGTCATTGTTTGTGATTTAAATTGTCTCAATGCTATTTTAATTCCTTTCCCAGAAAAAATCCTATTAGAAAGACCTTTTTCTCTGCAGCCCTGTTCCAGTGACCAAGTAGGTAATAAATGAAAGCTGACACATCCATATACAGGAAGCTGATCAATCACAGACAAGCAGGGAATAATTGCCTTTCCCAGCAGCTTACTTTGAGGTAGGAAAGGCTACGTGTTTGTTCCCTATATACGCTGGGCAGCAGCTTCTACTTTGCAGTGTGTTTACAGATCATGCTGTGGCTTGGAATAGGAAAATGTCTCCAGCACTGCATAAAGATTTGTACAATGATAGTTCAGTACTAACTATGTAGACTTCTGTCTTAGAGACAGGGATTTAACCAATGCCTGAGAGGAAATTGGAATTTTGTGGAGGACAAAAACCTAACAGCACATCATTTAAGCCATAAACATGCAGTCTGTCCCATTTATTTGAAAGAAGATCCCTTTGAATTTCAGTTTATAGGGTCTGAGCTCTAAATTCTGCTTTCTTGCAAGCCATATTTAGCACACATACTTAGTCCTTCTGTGGACTGTGAGATCTCCTTTTGGTATAGCAGGGAATGGGGTATTCAGACTGGGGTGTTTTTTAGATACCTCACAGGCTGCCTGCAGTGTCTTATTTCAGCATGTGAAATAAGGAACAGGCAGGAACCTCTGTTAGATTTTGAAGTGGAAGGTGTGTCTTTTGGAAGAGTAGATCTGTAGTCTATCAAATAATCAGACATTGCCCTACAGGGAAGAGTAATGAAGAGGATAGTTAAGTTTGGAAGCAAACTATGGTAAGGGATGTTTTCAAACTTTAGGCCCCTAAGATCACCTGTGTACCTTGAAAGCCTTTTTTTCTCTACAGGTATAAAGAGGGAAATTTTCTTCTTTTTCTGCAACTTTCAACTAATACGGGCAATGATTTTCAGCCTGCACTATTGATTCAATTCATCTATCTACCAGTAATGGGAGATGGCAAATACAAAAAAATGTACCTGATCTTGCAGATTGGAAAACGGTATTTCTCTTGACCACAAGAGACAGTATTTAGGGAGCTAATAGAGTTGCCTTGTATGATCTGCTGACCATGTGTACACGCATGCAGGCAGTGATATATTGGGTAATATGAAGGGCCTCGGGGTTTGAGGGGTCTTGTATCAAAGTGTGTTAATGTACAAAATGACATCAGTTTCTATTGACAGACAGGTAGTGCCATTTTCTTTCATGAAAGTGTTATGACTCATGAGTTGAAAATAAGGGCCAGATTTGGCTAGAAAAAACTACCACAATAAACATGTATGCACAAGCAATTTCTATAAACAGTAATGGAAATATAAAAGTAACATATACATAATATACATATACATATTACTGTAGAAGGTGAATTCACTATGCCTCAGAGGCTATGTTGTGGGAGACTACCTGTATCTTTGGTTCAGCCATGAGAAACTATCACTCTTCTGTACTGGTTTTCACAGGGCATGTCTTGCCCAGAAGTGCTGCAGTGAGCAAGTGGCTGCACCTGTGATTTGAATCAGGTGTTGGCAATCTTGAAAACTAGCACTTTGGTACATAGTATGCTCCTTGAGTTAGTTGGCAGCAAAGTGGTTACTGGGTTATTGAAGTTGGGGAGCTTTATAGCTCATTCCCTGAAGGCAAAGGTAGTGTTTGTTTGAGGGAGTTCAGAATAACTAACCTTGTCTTATGGTGAGTTCTACTACTAATCCTATTGTTTAATAAATTAAACTATTAGTTTTTTTTCCAGTGTGAAGTTCAGCTATTATAGGCATAAGAAGTTTTCCTAGTATATCACTGCCATATTGGTGTTGTATCTTGACTAAGTTCTTAGAAAATTCATGTTACGAGCCTATGTTACCTTTGGTATGATTTCCAGTTGCCCAGGAATTAATTTGTTTTAGCTGGAAATCAGTATGATTTACTTACGGGGTGATCACTCCTTTCGGTTTGGACCTGTTATAATATACAATGTTTTCTAAATGCTTGAGTTATAATTTAGGAATCATGTCAGGTTTGTATTTAGGTACAGTTCAGTCTATAAGGACTATGCTTTGGTGGTGGTGGTTTTCTTTTATAGAATGTTTTTCAAGCAGTGGGAACTACATTTGGAAACAGTAGAGACTAGGCTAAAATCTCTAGATCAGAGAAGAGTCCATAAACTTATGGTATGAATCTCACGTCTGTACTGTCTGTGATGATGCATGCAGAAGAAAGTGATTGATAATGTTTAGCTGATCTAGAATTTACTAATATATTCTCTCTAATTGTATTGGTATCTGCAAGAAAGCCTTTAAAATGTCTTTCCAGCCTTTGGTTTTCACTTTTACTCCATATAATAAAGAACAAGGAAGGATAAAGAAAAAGCATGTAGAAGCGAGACTCATTTGTTCCTGTGTTTTGTTACTTTTTGCATTGCATTTTTGTGTATTCTGTTTCTTCTGTTTACAATTTTCAACTGAAATTTCAAAGAGCTGCATTATGTCTGAAGCCTGTTACTTCCTAAATTAAGAGCCACAACTCTCGTTGCAGGCTATCTATGACTTTATACATAAGTCAGGGATATAAGATTTCAGCAGCATATGATTTCACATAACCAGTACTCGAACAAGAACTTTCTCCTTTGACCCCAGGATAAGGGAAGGAACTAAATGCTATTGTATGAAGTACAAGACTAAATCCTAATCTTTTGTTTCTGAAGGTAGCCTGATGTAGGCTTGATGCTTGTCGAAGTATCTAATTTTAGACAAACTATACCTTCCAAACTGCACTTGAGGTATAGATTGTCTGTTCTGGTATCCTTTTAAATTGTTTATGCCTTCAGTTTCATATACTCATTTATAAGATTCCAGCTGACAGACCCACCCCAGGAAAAAATAGACACAAAGATCTGGGCTAAATTTGTTAAAGAAGAAAAATTTTAGTTGAACAGTCAAATCGGGAATACGCATCAAAATGTTTTCCCTGACTAAGAGATGGCATTAATAATCAAAACCTTCAATTATTATTGACTTCTCTGTCATGAATAAAGTGAAGGAATTGTTTGAAAGAGTTGTCAAGCAACATAATGCTTGGAGTCAGCCAGTTATAATAATGACACTAGTTTAGTCTAAAACTAGTTTTTTAATCAAAAACAATTTAAAGATGATCTCAAGTGTTAAATCCTGTCAAGGTACTGCTTTTCAGAGGGGGATTTCTTTAAAATGTGAGATTACTTGTAGGCTGAAGCCAGTTTGAAGAGGTTATATTTTAAAGTAAAATTATATTCCAGAGCGTTATTAACAGTGCTTCTAGGGGCTGCCTTTATTGTTTTTAGCACTAAGCATTGTTTCTAATTGTCTGGAGCAATAGTGATGTGAACTAAAACTGTTAACCAGATGGAACTCTGTGATTAATTACTGCACTAAAAGCACAGCAGAAATGTAAATGAAGGAAAAGAAGGAAAATACTGCAGATAAATGCTCAAATGCTTTGAATAAGGTTCCAGATCCTGAAGTGAGACAGCCCTGTCTCATCTTTTTTCTATGCAACAACACAGACTTTTGTTTTGTTTGTTTAGGATTGATTTATAAGGTTATTTATTTTCAGAACTGTTTCTATATTCCTTGCCTTCAAATGTATACACCTATATGTTGCGTTCTGCATCACACAAGTGGGCTTGAAGAACACAGGTTGAAACCCTTATCCTCCTGGATATAAAGTCTTTACCCTGGGACATAATTTTTTTTCTTTTTTTTTACTTTTATAGTTGCACTGCTGTTCTCATCTTCCCACAGTGCCTGTGGCATTTGAAGCAAAATCTGTATGTTCTGCTTTTTTAATAAGTGGCAAGAATGCTTGTGATGTTTGGTTGTTCCCCCCCCCCCCCCCCGTACTGTATTTATGCCATACCTATGTGTTTGGTTACTTTTCTTGTGAAATAAAAAATGTAAACATTGCTTCCTCCTGAGCATGAAGAGAGAATGACAGTGCCCTTGAAATTATTCATCTACCTCACAATTAAATAATACTTATTCCTGTGTAAACACCAGATACTCACATACCAAAGTGATGAGTGAAATACAGAAGAAAGTAAGTACTGCTGTTTAGTAGATTAGATAGAGGGGTGCTGTTTGTTGGTGTGGTGGGGTCTTTTTGTTTGTTTTAGGTTGGGGTTTTTTTTCTGCACACTCAGAAAGGCTCATTGCTTTTGAATCCTCGTTAGGATTTCTCCATGGACCTGGTAAAGACAGTTAGTGTGTTAGTCACAGGCATTAACTGAGAGCTTGTAAACAGAGCCGTATTGTGACAACCTGGAGAAGTGTGTGCCTTTGTGTGCAAAACAGGGCAGAACACACAGAAGCAGCACAAACGTATTTCCTGTTTTGTTACTTGTGTATCTAGTGTCCTAATGGAAAGGACTGCTAACAAAGTTGAATCAAGTATTTCATCTTGTGTCATTTATTCTGTCCTTGGGCTTTCTGTGGCACCATCAGCTTATGCTGACTGGTGTGAACTGCTGCTCACCGGTAACAGCAGCCTATTTCACACAGGCTGCTGACTAACCAGGATCTTTTTTCATTTTGTTTTGAACTTGTGACCTGGTTGCTAATGGGATAACTTGGCCCCATTGAAGATTCTTTGGGTGGTGTTTTGTACATACTATATCACAGAGCTTCTGTTTTCTGATTTTTTTTGTTGTTGTTAAAAATTATAAATAATTGTGCAGTCTTGGGGACAACAGCTGTATTAAAGCCATATGCCAATGTATAAAATACATTGCTAGTAGAATACCTCTTTTACTATTATTTTAAAGGTAAGGAAAAGAATTAAGTGCTGTTTTGGAAGGGGGGGGTGTTGTTGGTTTTTTCGTTTGTGTTTTTGGATTTGGTTTTCTTTGTTTTGTTTTGTTTTTTAAACATCATCTCAGATTTGCCCCTTAAACTTCCAGTTATGGAAGTGAAATCATCTCCGTGGAAACTTGTATTAACCAATCAATCAGTAACTGCTTTGGGACTGAGGTACTTCAGTAACTGATTAGTAAATTGCAGTCTGAAGCCAGAATGTAAGAGGTGTTGTGTTCTTTGCACGTGTTGGGGCAATGGCTCATTAAGTTTTAATACATTGGATAATCTTTGATGTTTATATTTCCTCCTTACCTTGTCCAGTATTGCAGCATGTGCAAGGAATTCAGTACAAGCCAGCAGCAGCACAGTATACTTTGACTCTGTCAGAAGGCTGCTTCTACAGGCCTTGTTCAAACAAAACTCTCAGGGACTTAAGTAAGAGTTTGGGATTGGTCCCAAAACTGCTGCTAAAGCAAACCAAAAGAGTTAGCATGTGTTAGATAATTGCAGTAAAGCCCTTGCCTAAGGGACTTTAGAGACCAACCTTTCCAGCTTTGTGACACACCCTTCTCTTTCCTCTTCAAGGATTAGCAGTTATAGGATGGTAGCACAGCTTTCTATCTACTCTAGTAGTATTTTTGTCTCTCCTGATGCTCGCTGCAGTGGCCTAAGTAGTGGTAATGGTATATGAATGCATTGCTGGCTTTTGTTCTAACAATACTTTTGATCTCTCTTCTCTTGTTTTGCTGCTACTGTGTAGATTAAGGCGATACATAAGTGATTGCATAGGAAGTCTTTTTTCATCAGGCTAGTACCAGTATGAGAAGTGATACTCTACTAAGTCACTAGATAATTAATACGTTTTTAATGAATGTACAGAAGAACCTTTCTGCTAGGCCAGACATGCAGTAGTGACTGTGTATTGGAAGGCTATGTGTTGTACCTGGCCTCGACAGCATGCTTTGGATTACTGCTTCCTGTGTTACTGAGGTGGAAATTCAGTAAGACACTATTTTGAATAGGTATGCAGCTGCCTTATGCATGGATGAAAGAAATAGATCTGTGTATCAAGAGATTTTATTTTTCCAATTATGATCTGCTATCTCATGGTACTACGTAGGAACTGTCTAGTTCAGAGACTATTTTATTACTGCTATACAAGTCATGCAAAACTTACTATTTCTTTTAGGTCCTGAGAGGGAGAGATTTAACTTCCTCTTGGAGTCTTCTTCCCCAAAGTGTGTCTATTGTTTTCTTACAATGTTCTGAAATGTGGAATTAAGCATTAATTAGAAAAAAAACACCAGAAAAACCAAATGGACAGAAATTGAAACAGCTACTACTACTGGCACTCTTTCAGTGACTGGAAAGCACAAAGGACAAGAGCAGTACAGCAAGCTGTGCTCTGAAATATGCAGGTCTGGACATACTGTATTGTAAGTGTGTGTATATTGTGTTTGGTAATGTCAAGTAGCTTATACCCTCAATGAAAAGGGGTGAACTACCTTCCATGGTAGTTTCTGTGTGAATTCTGATGTCTTCTAATTACACAGTCTTGCTCGTGGTCATGTTTACTTCGTCTTTCCCAATCACTAAATGTCTCCCAGTCTCCAGCTGTTTCATTTTAAAATCCATTTTTATGGTTATACACAGAAAGCAAAGACATACATTTAGTCAGGATGATTTTACTCTAACTTAAGGAGAAGAAAGAATGAGGAAATTTCCATGAAAAATACAGTCAGTGTATCTGCTAACCTCTTCAGAACTGAACACAAAATGAATTTGTTGTCTCTCTGTACCAAAGAGTGCTTGAAAGATTTGCAAATGCATGGTAGTAGCATAGTAAATAAGCAGCACACTGTGGATATATCTTTCAAAGGCCAAGGAATAGCTTAAACAGTATTTTAAATTGTGGTTGATATAAAACATTTCCAGTTGGACCATGTATAGAGTAATTACTTTTGACAAGTTAATTTTGCAAGTGTCCAATTAAGCTATTCATTCATAGCTTATTTCTTCACAGTGTGGCTATATTCACTTAGATGTTCAGGCTTGAATTCCTATTACGCATTTATGTATGGATCCAAATCCATGTGATGTGAATTCATTGAAATACCATTTCTTAGTGTTGAGAGTTTGAACCCCCCAATCCAGATCACAAGACTGGCTTAAATCAAGAGGGGTGTGAGGTTGTTTTCTCTTCTCTTTTTAAGTAGTAGTGTTTTGTTTCTTAATTACTTGGCTTTATTTTTTTAAAGTTGTTTCATATTCTCAGTTTTTCTTTAAACTCACTTTAACAATCAAATCAAATTTAGGGGTGTGGTTTCTATGAAGCCACCAGACTCCCAAAGCTGGGACTTTAAATGGAATACCAAATATCAAAATGTATCTTAGAATTAGAAGACACAGAGCTACCAAGTCTGTATAAATGTTATAAAGTAAACATGAAGAGAGTATGGAGTATCGAATCTTTTAGATCCCAGGATGGCAGTAGGTATTTTCAGTGGATAATGGTAGCTGTTGATAGAAGTGGAAATAAACTGTGTCAGGAGCATACTGTGATTATTCAAAAGGTTCAAGGGCATCTGCAACCTGCTTTAATCAGCCAGGTGTTTGGTTTTTAGGAATGAACTAATAATATGCATTAAAGATGGACTTTGGCCTCTAGAAGCTTTTAAAAAAGAACCTTAAAAAATTAGTATCCAGTGCTTATCCTCTGAGTGAGCAGAACAGGATTACGGAACTGCCACACGATTAATCAAGCTAGTGATTATACCAAACTGAAAACTCAAGGGACCAAACTTACTAGGCCCTAGGCAGGTAATTTACATGATCTGCCCTGGTATTAGTAAAGTGAATTCAATAAGATGTATGATAGCAGTGGTAGCTAGTGTTTCCTCTCTGTCATCTATCCTGTTTTTTCACTTGCACAGAAATGTCTCTAGTGGTAATGGGACCGGGTCAGAGCATAGCTGAACCTTTATGTTTCTTTGCTGCTGACACAAAAGTTTGTAGGTTGCTGCTCTAAATCCCTCCGAGGAGAGAGAGAGAGAAGCATGTTCATCACAGACATGACAGAAAACCGACTAATGCTTTCAGACTTTTCTCCCCCTTTCCTTTCCTTCTTGCAAGCCTACTGCCCCAACCTGAGAGAGACATTGAGTTATCTGCTCCCCCCCCCACCGCTTCCTTCCACTTAAATTCACATGGGCACTCATGCATAGACTCGGGTACCTACACGGCTCTTTCAGTCAAGACTTAAGTACTTCTGACTTCTTTCAGTTCCTTTGTCTGTCTTGAAACTTAAGCTATAAATGGATCTGGACAGCAGGTTTCACACAGGGATCTAGATATCGGGCTGCATCATCCCACACACATATTTGGATTAATTTCCTCTCTATTCTGCAACTCTCACATTGACACTTGTTTGAACACAGCAAAAGCCTAGCTTTCCCTTGCATGGCTGGAAGTCACTAATATGAGGGGCAGGCTAGGCCCGAAGAGCATGTGCTGGGAAAGATAATTGGAAGTTTTGAATGTGACTTGGATTTCTAGGATTGCCAGGTGAGTCCAGCAGATTTATCACCAAGTTTCATTAGTGCCACCCAACAATGCAGTCTGTGAGCAGCAGTGATTCTTTTTCCCAGACTCTGTGTAGCTTGACTTTCCCAGAAGCTCTGCACTCTGGAGAAGACCCTCCGCTATAACTTACCAAGTAGCTCAAGATGCCAAGAAACCCTATCTCCCCTAAGGCTTCTGAGTTTACGTTCATCCCCCACACTGCTATTTAAGTACCGTTGACCTAGGCTTCCTAAACATGGCTTGTCTAATGCTATTTATCTACCTAGTTATTAAACCAAAAAAATCTGACCTTCAGTATTTGTCCACTGGGCTAATTCTCTGAGATTAATTTTGTAAGAGATGGCCGAAAATCACTTTATATATTGGCTTTCATATCCAACTGTGGAATTATCTAGAGGATAATAGTAATATAAATCTTCCACCCAGGTTTTACAGCATTGTTTCTACTTTTTTCAGCACAGTTACAGTAGGTCTGGGTTCAGGTTCACGTTGTTCCCTCTTGCATCATTGCTTGTATGTGAGAAAATAACTGCAAAAACCACAGCGTTCCAGGTACACCTCTGTTTTGGTGCAGATAATGTGATAACTGCTGACCAATAATACAAACACATACCAGTTTTAGTATAATTATCCTTAGCTGAGGCAAGAAAGCTTCCCTAAACTCCATTCCAGTGACAGTAAAGCAGCAAATGGAACTCCTGTGACCTGCATTTCAGTGACAAAAGCATTAATGATGCAAAAGAAATATATTGGGGGGGCTTGTTTGAAAGAACATTAAACCTATGCAGATTTTCCAGGTAGAAAAGCATGTTCAGATAGTGCAGTCTTAAGCAGATTGTCGCAAAGTTGGTGCGAGAAAGCTGAAGAGGTGGTAAAGTTTTGGCTGAAGAAATAAAGCATTATTAGTGTTCCACTGAGTGTTGGCAATGCAGGACTTCAGAAAAACTGGTTAAGTACCATTGCATTAACGTGTAATTTAAAACCAACCTGATGCTCTTCTATGTTATAATGGAAGTCAAATTGCCTCTTAGCAGTCCTGTATGTTCACGAAGTGCAGATGTGGCTGAATGTTTTCTTCGCGTAATCAGTGGCAGCAAACAGAATTGTGGTGCGTTTGAAGCTTGGTTTTCATCAATGCTAGTTTAAATCAAACCCTGGTGTAATGAGGACAGTGTCATTACAGCCATATAAGATGAATGTAGTCTAGGCTGGTCCAGTCCAGAAATTCTGTTCATTGGGTAGAGGATTTTATGAATGGGCTGCACTTGCTCTGCTGCCTAGTAGTAAACTGGTGAATGCAGTACCTGATGCCCTATGGTTTGGGCTGTATCCTGCTTGGACTACTAACTTGCCACAGCAATTATTACTGATGTAATGCAGTAATTGTGTATAGCATGCTGGCAATGAGTGAGTTGCGTATTTGGTTTTGATGTCTAGTTTCAAAGACATTTTAACGTTCAGTTTCAGACTTTGTTCACATATTTCATAAATACATCATTAGTGAAATTTAGTGCTCTCGTACTTCCTATCTTATGTCAGTGCACTAGTATTTAATTAATCTTCATTTCATTAGTTATATATTCATTAGTGTAGGCAAACACTTGGGGCTGGATTTGTTGTCCATGTAATGGGTGGTACAATGATTTAAATGCAGGAACAATTGCGCTCTAGGGTATTTAAGTGAGGGGGAGTCTAATTTACATATTGGGACAATTCAGCGCTAGCCAAACCGTGGCTGACAACCCATTCAACTAGGTTGGAATGGAAATGGAGGGAAAATATAGTCAGCAGAGGAAATGGTGTTTATTGAAATGTATGTGTGTGTATATATATATGGGCCTTTAGGGAAGTCCCTTAGGAAAGCAGAAGTGAGTGGCCTACCTGTTCTTCCCTTCTTATGCAAGAGGGAAGTAAATGGCCTCTTACAGTCTGACCCAATCTGAATATAGTCACCAAGTGAGCCTCTACTAGGGCGACAGAGACAGTGACCTCTGCTACCAGGTCTTGGGGCAGGCAACTTTTACCATATCTGCTGTTTTCTCCATCTCTATACCAGATGTAAACACCATCCCTCCTGCAGCAGAGAATGAGGCATGTGCATATGCTTTGGTGTATTGGCACAAGTCATGACAGAGTGTAGGTTTGTGCTAACGTGCTGGACTGTGAGAGGTGCTGGCTGAGATACAGTCATGGTTTTGCCATCCTGCCTAGGATTACAGTTGTGCTGCTTCTGAATTTGCTCCAGCAGTAGAACAAGCTATTCACTTATTCTATGCCTTGGCATAGGCATGTGAAACTAATGGCACACTCATCCTTTTCAATTCAGTGAGATTGAGGTGTCCATTACTAATCCTTATCAATATGTTGTTTGACTCTGTCCTTCACAAACATAGACAAAGTTCCATATGCTGATAGTAGTGTTTGTGTTGAATTGTTACCTCAGTCCACAGTTAATCTGAAGGATGGAGGAAAAAATATTTTGGGTCAAACCCTTCAGTCTTTTCTAACCTCAGTAATTTCTTGACTGCACAAATAGTCCCATAAGACTTCATACTAATAGAGACTATTCACTCAACTGGACATGTATGTTAAAATAATAATAAAAAAATTATAACGTAGCAAGATTTTGAGATAAAATGAGCATAAGTAGCATTCCAACTATAATATTGATTAACTCGCCATGTTTGTCCTTTATAGTTGCATGAAATTTTGTAACATTCATCCTACTGGAGCCTGTAGGCATCCTGTTGGTTGTCAGTTCTTACTGGAAGATAAATAACATAACGAAGCTGAGAGGTTAATCAATGCATTGGTGCAACAGCTATTTTTATAAAGAGAAAGACCCCCAGAGACTTCCTGCCAGTGTGCAGTGCTTCAAAGAATTTTATTATTTATTACTAAAATATTTGCCTCATCTGCCTCCATGCTTGTTAATGCTACTGTGCTACCCATTAATAACGCTTTTCATTAACTCTCTCTTATCTACCACCTCCTCCTCCTGCAAATAAATGCTAGAGTTGCTAAACCACGTGTAGGGGATAAAAAAATTCTTAAACACTTTGAGAAGGGATTCAGGTTATCTGTTTGGTGTGCTGTGATTTATTTGACAAATGAACACAGAGAAGGATAGGGCATGCAAATATTGCAGTGTTCTTGCTTTGTCACTTTTGAAATTTCTCTTTCTTAATTTCCTTTATTTCAGTTCCTAAACACACTTAGTATGTACATGTATGTGTCAGGTGCAAGATGATGTGTATGTCTTCCTAGAATTTACAAAGATTTTCAAATTTTTTGAAAGAGAGAAATGAAGCACAGTATACTGGATAAGTTGACAGCTTTGATGTATTCCTTCTCAGCTGCAGTAATGCGTAGCTTTGGTTTAGGAAGAATATTCTCAGGCCTTTACCAGCCCTCAAGAAGTCTTACAGTAGATTGTATTTCCTAAGTTATTGCTTTATTCTTGGACTACTCTTTTTTTTTTCCTCACAAATCCAGATATTTTCTATAAGATTTTTATCCAATAGAATTTTTTTTCAGCTAGTACTAGGCGTTGGTTTTGAGTCCTCAAACCTGGCAGTTCTGTTTGCAACAGCTTTCAGTGAGTGAATGAACACTTGCACTATCCCAGGTCAGAAAGTGGAGATGGGATAAAATGGGTCAGAGTTACATGCTACAAAAAACTTTGAAAAGGAAGAGGGTATGCACAGAATCAGGAAATACTCTTGGATCACAAAAAGGTCTATGTGTCTGGGCCTGTGCTCTGGTGGTGTTCTGACAGGTGTTTGTCTAACCTGTTCTCACAGACCACTAGCAGTAGATATTTCCTACCTCACAGGCAACTTTTATTTCAGTCCTTCCCTATCTTTACTAATGCAAAACTTTTCCTAATATTTACCACAAATCTCTTTTTTGCTGTGATTGACTACTACTTTGTGTCCTGTCCACAGTGGATGGGCAGAACAAATGAATCCCTTCCTCTTTGCAGCAGTCCTTTATAATCCAGTAAGACTTACTAATATGTTTCCATTTGATCTCTTAAAGCTAAATAGTCCTGTGTCTGTCTTTCCTCATATGTGATATTTTTTAGATCCCTGATCTCTCTTCTTCTGTGAACTCTCTCCCTGCGGTCTATGTTTTTCCTGAAATGTCATACAGAGATGTGAATCCATAGCTTAGCTGATGCGTTACTTGTGCTGAATAGAGTTACTTCACTTATCTTTCAGCTTATATTTATGCCTACAAATGGCACATCTGCTTTTCTTATTGTATGGTACTAAAACAAAGAAACATAAAATTATTTAATTCATATTTGTGATCCAACGTAGCCACCAGATTCTTCCAACAGAACTGATACCTAGCAAGCTGTTCTCCACTGTGTGCTTTGAGCAGCTAATTATTCCTGTCTAAGTATATGAACTTGTGATATGAACACTTTCCAATTACTACTAGAAGTTATGTAGTTTTTCTTAATGGACTAATTGTTCTGCTTGAGAGAAGGCAGGTTCTACCTCTTTCCTGTAAGAGAAATGATTGCAATACAGAAATAATTTTTATGATGGTAATTGAAAAAATTAGATGGTGAGTCAGTCTCCTCTAGGGTATTTTTCTGGGATTTACTGCTGTTGTAGTCCATTTGACTTCTCAATAGCATATTAAGATTTCTTTTTTGAGTAGCATGTTTGTTCTTTTTTCCATACTCTGAAATGGTTGGAGGAAGAGACTTGTCTTGAAAATCTGTCTTTGCAAAGTTACAATGGTCTTGCAGTCAGAGGTGATGATCACAAAATTTCCACAGTATGGAGCAACCACAATATGGTTTGTCCTGTCAGATCCCAAATTGTCTGTTAGAATTTCAGAAGCCTATAGGATTTTAAGGATGCAATGGTCTTTTTAGCTAATATTTCTGCCATTTCATTTTCATAATGTTCCCTTATAGGATTGAAATATGACTGTAGATTTGAATGTGAGAAAATGCATGTGTTTTAAAGAGTTGTTTTTAGAGAGAATCAGTCCTTTGTATGGGAAACAACAGAGATGGAAATGATTAGCGAAGAGGGCTCTAATGGACTGGATTTTGTGCAGGAAAGTAAGCTCTGCCCATCTGGCTGGGGTATTTGAACTGTATATGATAGATAGATTGTAAGACCTCCTCTGCCCAAAGTTGTTCAGAAACCATCACAGTGCAACCTAGTAAATATGGTTGACTAGATGGAAAGAATGCTACCTCCTCCCAGATCACAGCATACATAGACTTTGTTCAGAGGATCAACTTTAGAAAGAGAAAGAAAAGCAGCAAGTCTTTAATCCCCTAAGCAGGGAATTATTAAAAACAACGAACCAACAACCAAAAAAACACTAAAGAGGAAAGACTGAAGTGGTGCCAGTTGTCAAAGGAGTCTGGGAACTGTCCAAAACTTAAAATGCTTTCTCCTTTCTCAGTAACTTGGGTATTTCTGTCAGCATCCTTGCTCACTAAAAAGCTGTTATTTTTGAGACCTTCATAGGCACCAAGATGTGTGACATCTTGACTTTCACTGTCCAGCTGATCCCTAGATCAGAGATGGTGATGCAGGATCATGAGACTATTATGTGGGTTATTAATATTCACTTGTACTATTATTATTGTGATCCCGTGGATTTTGTGAAAAAGAACTACAGCTGTTGTAAAGTTCAGTGACTGATTTGTATGTATTGTTGCATAATTGCATCAATGAAGATTGAGGTGAGATGCAATAAATTGCCCTAGTGAAGCTTTTTAAAGCACCATCTGTGGTCTGATACTTCTGGGTCTTTAGAAGTGGTATTGTTCAGAAATCTGTTGTGTGGCATACAGGTGGCTCAATCTGTATTTGCTTGCTAATCAGCAGTAGCCTGTGTTGGTGGGGGATACCTCCACAATGAAAGACAATGGTACTTATCGTTGTTTTTTGAACACAAGCACTCCCTGCAGGCTATAACATAGTGTTTTATTTTGATTGTCAATTTCCCACAAGACCGAGTTTCTTGAAAAGGGCGAACAATAAACCAAATGCTCGTTATTGGGCTTCATGTATTTGAACACAACACAGCAATCTGATATAATTGATTCAATTCCACTAAGTAGCATATGATGATGTTGTTATTTTAGGTGCACTGTACAGGGAAAACAGTAGGAAGAAAAACATTCTAGTGTCATGTCCTTATCTAGTGACCTTCAAAGCTGACCAATCTGTGTTACTGAATCTAAACCCAAAAAAACAATAATAGAACAAACAAAAAGAACACACCGTTCCACCAAACACCCCAAAACAAACCAACCAACCAACCCAACCCTCAATCCCCTGAAGACATTAGTCAAAGTTGATGTCAAGGAATCCATATTTAATTTGTATACCTTTCACCCCTCGGCTCCTTCTGTTAGCTTTTATTCCTTTATTGGGCCAAAGTCAGCATAAATCATATTGCCTATTCTGTGCCAGTTTTACAAGCAGAACCTTATAGGGTGGTAGCAGAGTAGAGGGAGAAGTAAGTTCCTATTCCAGGGAATTTGAGAGATGTTAGCATTTGACCAGTTATCTTTAAAGGGGACAATTTAGAATGAGTTTTGCAATCAGTGGTTGGCCTTGGTGATATTTCTCACTACCACAGCAAGTAGTATATGTTATGCTATCAGCTAAACATTCTAGCACCTTAACTTAGCAGGTGCCTCCCCAGGAAGCCTACCGCTAGGAAGGCAGAGAATACCTCATAGGGAAAGCAAACTTAAAATGTTAATTTTACTGCTTTGTTGTGCAGTGGCAGTACTTATTTGTCAGTGAAGCTGGCATCCCATTGTACTTGAGTCCATGTAAAATAATGCATTGAAGTGCCAGGCTGAAAAGTGTAGTTAAAAGGGGCACAGCGTGACCAGAGCAGAACTTGCAAGTAGTGTGTATTACAGTATGGCACGTGACTGTATCATCCCTGGTAATCCCAGATCTCAGTATTTGCAATTTTGGCATTTGCCACGGCTTTCATTTAGAAGACCCATACTTTCTTCTATTGATATCTTGCCCATCACTGCTGGGCACTTACTAGTCTTTAGTATCAGTAACATAAATGTATTTCTATCATATGTTAATGAGATGGAATTTTATAGTATTAAACAAAATACGAGTATTGATGTGAGCTTTGAAAAGGTTTCTTCCAGTTTGGCTAGGTTTTCTTATTTACGAGGAAAAAATGTCTTTAAAAAAAAAACTGATGTAGTATTTGCCCAGAGCCTATCACTGACCTACTGAAAACAGTACTTTGAAGATGCTTCATTAACACTAGTTAGAATTCATGTTGCATAGTGCTGGTCAGTTAGAACTTGATTACCGAAGTAGAGTCTTCCCCCTTCCCCCAACCCCCCCCTCCCCCATATATGCCTTAAGATAGTGAATGAGATAAATGTATGACAGGTCCAGATAGGACAGTAAATTCTGAGACCTATAAAAGGAAGGATTTTAGTAGAAGGTATTTGTTCACCTGTATAATTTGAACCCTGTTGTACTATATGCAGTGCCTTTCCTTCAGCCGCAAAAGCTAACTCCATATCACTCTTATTTGGAAAATATTGCACATTCCACTGCTTTCTGCCCTCAAGTAACATTTTGACTTGTTTATGCTAAAGCTTGATTCAGTAGTTTCTGAAATTAGTATGCTGTTAAAAAGGATGGATGAGATTGAAGTCTGTAACAAAAACTAGTGGAAAAGATTAGGGATTTGCAAAAGCAGGGTGAAATGTCTTACAGAAATCTTTACTGCAGATAACCTTACTTCACTGCAGAATAGAAACCACGGAAAATAGCATTAAATCCTACAATGATAAGCAGTAAGTGCTGAAGATTCCGTATGGTATAATAATTTGTCTTTAATCTTAAGAAGTGTTTTAGCTTATTTTAAGTGGTTTTGCAATGCTTCATTTCATGTCTTTTGCTATAGTTTTGAGCCAAAACCCTTTAAAGTCAATGAGAAGATAATATTTCACCTTTACATCAATTGGTTTTGGATCCAATACTATGACTCATGAAGCTCTGTGGAGTTCTTATTATTGCACTTGGCTGATAATACAATGGCCATTCAAGTAGCCAGAAATTTAAACAGATTTTGAAAAATTGAACTCTTCTCAGCTTGCACACAATAGAAAACAAATTTGGATTTTTTTAATATTTTGCCTTTCTTTATAAAGATGTTCTTTGGATATGATTTGTACCATTGCGGTTAATGCAAATGTAGTATCAAGCAACACTTAAATTTCGGTACCTGTCTGTATTATTTTATGTGAAGATTAAATCCTTAGTTCACTTGCACGTGCTTGTTTTTGATCGTAGCCTTTTTAGCAGTCTATAACTCAAGTAAAATAAAAAGTGGAGGAAGGAGAAGCAGAAGACTTGCAAATACTCAAATGTAAAAGGCCTCACACCAGACTGATACTGTCATGTGTAGGAAAGGCTATATTTTGTGAATAGGTTCTTTCTTAGACACCTTCATAGTCCTTGGTTCCTGTGACTCAGAGTTCTGACATCCCACACATTCATGAGAAAGAAAGAAATTATTTTATTGAAGGAATGTCACTCACCATCAGATCAAGCTTCAGGACACTAACAGCCTGTTTTTATACGCAAAGGGCGTATGAATGAAATCCAGGCTGTGGCAACATTCCTACTAACTTCAGCAAGAGTTCGTTGTTCTTGTCTTCTGCAGCAGGACGTGTTACTTTCCTGGATTGCTGTTTTGTTTGTTCATGTTTTCTCTTGTACTATCAGTGGTGATGAATGCTGGTGAGATAGTATGTGCCACCAGTCTGCTGTCTGGGGTTTTTTTTTGTTTGGTTTGTCCTTTTTTTTTGCCACTTATTAGTAGACAGTCTAGTAGATGGGATCTCAGGCTTATGTTCTTAAGCCAATCCTTTTACTTCTAGGTTAGCGTTTCAAGCTCACATCAGCTGTGATAAAGCACTAATATAATCTTGTTCTTCAGTAGCCAATGTGAAACACATTACTGATTGCAGTGATGTTTATACATTGGGTCACTGACCATCACTGCAGCTGGCACATGGAGTAGGCCTGAAAAGAATGGAAAGTGGAAGCTCCTCGACCTTCTTACTTTTATTGGAGAGCTGATGTGAACTGCCTTCATGTGGTGTTTTGTCTGCACCCTAACTCTATGCATAAATTCAGCTTTCACATTTTTTAATCTATCCCCCTCAAGTTCAGGGCAAATTACACTGGAACTACTGTTTTTGGAATGCAAAAGGTTTGTGCTTTGTAAGGTTTTTAGTGCTGGGATCTTCTGTGTACTTGTATCTACTTTAGTAGAAACCCACAAAGCTTGAGGAGAACAGAAATCCCCCTATGTATGATATGATCCAACAACTGCAGTGTGATTATATCCATTGCATGTAATGTATGCCTGTTCATACATGCTGCACACTCTGCATGTATTTACAGTCCTGGCTGTTCCCCTTCTAAGCCACTGTATAATGCTTGCACAAAGCCATTCCTTGGTGCTTTGAAGAATAAAGTAAATGCAGCTTGCTTGCTTGAATGAGAAGGTTGTATTTCAACCTTACTTAGGACTTTTTGCTACACAGTGTAATGGTTTAATTTGACCATACCCTCAGAAATAAGAAGAGGAGGTGTTTTGGAGAGGTAGATATTAAGATGACTTTACAGTAGTGTCCTGGTTTCAGCTGGGATAGTTAACTGTCTTCCTAGTAGCTGGTACAGTGCTATGTTTTGAGTTCAGTATGCAAAGAATGTTGATAACACTGATGTTTTCAGTTGTTGCTCAGTAGCGTTTAGACTAAAGTCAAGGATTTTTCAGCTTCTCGTGCCCAGCCAGTGAGAAAGCTGGAGGGGCACAAGAAGTTGGCACAGGACACAGCCAGGGCACCTGACCCAAACTGGACAACGGGGTATTCCATACCATGTGACGTCCCATCCAGTATAGGAACTGGGAAGTGGGGGTGGGGAATCGCTGCTTGGGGGACTAGCTGGGTGTCGGTCGGCGGGTGGTGAGCAATTGCACTGTGCATCATTTGTACATTCCAATCCTTTCATTATTTCTGTTGTCATTTTATTAGTGTTATCATTATCATTATTAGTTTCTTCTTTTCTGTTCTATTAAACCGTTCTTATCTCAACCCACGGGTTTTGCTTCTTTTCCCGATTTTCTCCCCCATCCCACTGGGTGGGGGGGAGTGAGTGAGCGGCTGCGTGGTGTTTAGTTGCTGGCTGGGGTTAAACCACGACAAGTAGTGATCACAAAACCATTTCTAAACTACACCACACCAGCTGCTCAGAAGAACGAAATTTCTTGTTCTGAATGCTGTATTAATTTGAGGGAAAGCATTGAACTTTATTTCTTTGTTCCTTTGTTTGACATAGAAAAGGAACCTGTTGTTCCAAAAGTTGCTTTGTTTTACTAGGAGGAGAGCTGGGTGAGAGAGATGCTGAAGTTTCTGCCTGAGTTAGAATTTCATGACAGTATGTAAGCAGTTATATCTCTCCTGAGCTGTCAGTAACTCAGTCTTCTACTTTGATTAGACCTGTGACTAAAAAAATTACCATAATCCACTGACAGGCATTAAGAAAGCCATAATAAGACGGATAACAATGTGTCAGTTAAGAGGCTATTATATTTTACTGCCTTACTACAGCAGACTAAAAATCCATTCAAACTTACCATTGATATAACTAAAGCCTTTTAAAAATCTGCCACCTGCCCTAGTCTTAATAATACTTATTATGCCAATGGGAGAAAGAACTAAAATATGCACCTGTTTACATGAGCATTTAGATGTCGACAGTTTTACTGCATGCATACAGAATAGGTACAAATAGAGGGCCTTGGGTTTTTCCTTCTGTAAGCAGGAAACTTAGAGATCTGGGCAAGAAGGGAAGCACGGAACGAAGACTATGGCTTTGAAACATTATGCAATGACAGCTCAGGCCTGCAAAGCCTTTTTTGTGGCAACCTCACAGGAGACTAGATATCTAGAAAGGGAGGTATGCTCTCTACTTCAATCTCTACTCCTTTTTCCTGTCATCCCCTAAACGAAAAAGTTTTCAGGGTAAGTCAGTGCAGGGTTTTGGAGGCCTTATGCAGATGGAGGTGTTACTGTACTTTTTTTTTTTTTTTTTTAATTTCTTGGTATTGCAGTTGAAGATATTTTATCTGGCTGTTAGATTCAACAGGCCAAAGTTCAGTGTTAACAAAAATGTTGGTGGCATTAGCTGTCTGCGCTTTGGGTGCAAGGCGGGTTGACCAGGAAACATGTTGATCCTCTGGCATAAATTAAGCAGCTCTAGGACGCAAATTTGTAATGTGCTTTTCCTGATGTCCAGTTGGAACCTCCAAAGCTGCAGACTGTGGTCAAGACAGCTTGTTATATCATCTGCTACTGCCAAGAGAATGTGGCTCCATTAGCATTATATTCCTTCTAGCAACCCTTAGCCTCTTCACTGAACAACAGAAGATCAGCTCCCTCAATTGCTTCTTACAAATAATGTTCTTTAGGCTGTGACCATCTTGGTGACCCTCCTCTGGATGTTTTCAAATTCTCTGTATCCACCTGGAACTGGACACAGATTCCTGATTCTTTACCAGCACACTGTTAAGAGGGATAATAACTCCCCTTGATTTGCTGGCCATGCTTCTCATACAGTCAAGTACTTGGTTTGCCTTCGTCATTATGAGTGAATGTTTGTAGTTCATGTTCAGCTTGGCATCTGCTATATCTCACAGAGTCTTTTCAACAGGGCTGAAACTTATCCAGCTGCTTCCCAGCATGTATAGGTGCATGGGTTTATTCCACCCCAAGTGCAAAACTTTGCGCTATTCTGGATTCTCACTGTTATTGCTTGACTGTTACTGAACAATATGGACCTCGGTATCAATCCCTGGTGTATGTTTCTTACTTTTGACTGTCAACCATTAAGCACTCTGTACCCAGCAGTACTCTTTGAGCCCCGCAGTCCAGCCTATTTTCAGCCTACCTAACAGTTTGTTCTTCCATGCCATACTTCTTCAGCTTCCAAAAAACCTTACTAAAATCTAGATAGATTATATCCACCACTCTCTCCTTCTCCAGCTTGCCAGTCTATAGATTGGCTAAGTATGCCTTACTCTTAATAATTCAGTGCTGACTTTTCCTGATTACCTTCTTGTTTTGTGTATTTGGAAATGTATTCAAAATTTCCAGGGCTTCAGGTGAGATTGTTCTTTGGGTTCTCCTCCTTGCTTTTCTTAAGAACAAGCATAACGCCCAGCTTTTTTTTTTTTTTTTTATCAGTAACCTGATCACCATGATTTTTCATAAATTATTATAATGATGTTACTATCAGATTGGCTGACACTTTCAGCCCCTTCAGGGCTCCAGGCTCTGTCTGGTCCTGTGGACTTGAAAAAAATCTCATGCCTGTAAGTAGTCATAACCTGTCACTCTTCCACTGTTGGCTACACCTCTCCTTCCAAGACTATTCTGCCACATGCAAAGATCTGGGAGCAAAGTCAGCCTGCAAAGATGAAGGGGGCGGGGGGGGAAGATATTGCGTCTTCAGCAGCTTCTGTATTGTCTGTTGCTAGGTTCTATAGGGTTTGTGATGCAAAGCCCACAAAATTGCTTGAGACTTTAATTACCTGACAACTGATGCACTCAGTAGTTTAGGAACTTCTAAAGAAGAATGCATTTTTTTCATTATTTCTACAGCTTGTATTTCTCTCCCTTCTCTTCATCTGTGTAATGAATTTCATCACTCATTTAGAAAAATTGAAAACAGTTGGTCAAAAAGACTGAACCTGTCTGCAAGTTGGTAAAACCTTTAAGTTATGTTGCTAGTCTCTAGCATAAAAGACTATTTTTTCAGGAGGGTTTAACACAGTTTTTCAACAAGGTGTGGGAAAGGAGTGGAGTTTGTGACACACTTCCGGTGAGCAAGTTAGAAGTAGAAGAGTGCTTGTCAGGGTTCATATGGATCAAAAGATCTTAGGATACTTCTGGCATTTCCATTCAACCCTGCTGTTTTGAAGAATATTTGAGAGAAGCGATGATGGATGGTAGTAAATGTAATAGTGAGGTCCTTTAGGGTAAGCATAGATTTACTTCTTTTGACTAGAGGAATTAATCCACCAGAAACCATCTTAGCCCACAGAGGTTGTAGATGCCCTATCCCTGGAAACATTCAGGGTCAGGCTGGATGGGGCTTTGAGCAACATGATCTAGTTGAAGATGTCCCTGCTTATTGCAGAGGAGTTGGACTAGATGACTGTTGTGGTTTAAGTCGAGCTGGCAACAAAGCACCATGAGGCCGCTTGCTCACTACTCCCCCGCTGGTGGGATGATGATGAGAAACAATAAAGAAAAGCTCATGGGTTGAGACAAGGACAGGGAGGGATCACTCACCACTTATGGTCATGGGCAAAAGGCAGACTGAACTTGGGGGGAAAAACCAAAATCAATTTAATTTACTACTGATCAAATCAAACCAAGGATAATGCGAAGTAAAACCAAATCTTAAAACGCCTTCCCCCCACCCCTCCCTTCTTTCCAGGCCTAACTTTAGTCCCGATTTTCTCTACCTCCTCCCCCTCCAGCAGCACAGGGGGGACAGGGAATGGGGGTTGCGGTCAGTTCATCAGATGTTGTCTCTGCCACTCCTTCCTCCTCAGGGGCCTGACTCCTCACGTTCTTCCCCTGCTCCAGTGTGGGGTCCCTCCCATGGGAGACAGTTCTCCATGAACTCCTCTGGCATGGGTCCTTCCCACAGGCTGCAGTCCTTCACAAACTGCTCCAACACGGGTCCCTTCCGTGGGCTGCAGTCCTTCAGTCACAGACTGCTCCAGCGTGGGCTTTCCCATGGAGTCACGGCCTTCTCCAGGGTCATCCACCTGCTCCGGCGTGGGGTCCTCTCCGGGCTGCAGGTGGGCATCTGCTCCCACGGGCTGGGGGGGGACAGCCTGCTGTCTCGCCACAGGCCGCAGGGGCATCCCCTCCTCCGGCGCACCTCCTCCCCCTCCTTCTTCACTGACCTTGCTGTCTGCAGAGGGGTTTCTCTCGCATTCCACTCCCCTCACTGCTGCAGGTTTCCCTTCTTAAATCTGTTCTCCCAGAGTGTAGTGGGTTGACCCTGGCTGGATGCCAGGTACCCACCAAAGCCGCTCTATCACTCCCCCTTCTCAGCTGGACAGGGGGGAGAAAATATAACAAAAGGCTCGTGGGTCAAGATAAGGACAGTTTAATAAAGTGAAAGCCAAGGTTGCGCGCGAAAGCAAAGAAAAACAAATTATATTATTCTCTACTTCCCATCAGCAGGCGATGTCTAGCCACTTCCTGGGAAGCAGGGCTTCAGTACGCGTAGTGGTTGCTCCGGAAGACAAAAATGCCCCCCCTCCGTCTCCCTTTACTTAGCTTTTATATCTGAGCTGACGTCATATGGTATGGAATATCTGTTTGGTTAGTTTCGGTCAGCTGTCCTGGTTATGTCCCCTCCCGAGATCTTGCCCTGCCCCAGCCTGCCATTGAGGGGGGGGCAGAAATGTTGGAGAGACAGCCTTGATGCTGTGCCAGCACTGCTCAGCAGTAGCCAAAACACTGGTGTGTTATCAACACCTTTCTAGCTACTGATGCAGAGCACAGTGCTATGAGGGCTGCTATGGGGAGTATTAACTCCATCTCAGCCAGACCCAATACAATCTCCACCCCTTATTCCATACCATTTGCGTCATGCTCAGGTCCCACATAATTTAATACAGATATCTTCTAACCATGCCATTGTATTTAATTCTCATTACTGAAATCCCTTCTTACCAACACTTACAGCTGAAACTACATACTTAAACCACTTTTATACCCAACATACAGATTTATACATTCTTATTAATTACTATCCCCTGTCCTTTAAGAGATAGATATTCCATGGGCTTCTTCCACTCCTCCAGATGTTCACACACGGGTTATGACTTGGGCCCCATCCGTCAAGATGAGTGGTCAGGACAGGAGAAGCAGTATGTTCGATCGTTGGGCACCAACACCGGCTTGGTTTGGGTCACCAATGCACTTGTCTGGTTCCTTGCGAAGTTCACTTCTCTGCAGTTCAGGTCATTCCTGCTACATGACTTCCTACAACATACAACTCACATCACAGATTATTTTTCCCTCAAGGTTAAATGTCCTTGAGGCACACGCTGGGTCTCCCCATCCTTCCGCATTACCCACCAAGTACACCCAGGTCCCTGAGCAAAGACAATCCCACGAATGGGTTTGCCTTTTCCCATGGGAGGAGAAATCCACACTGCCTTCCCCAGCCACTTCCCCATGTGCACTACAGGGACCTTATCTCCTCCCACAGTATGTAGGGGTTTTGTTTGGGCAGGACCAGGACGGTTAGCAGACCCTCTGGTGTTAACTAGCTAAGTGGCTTCTGCTAAATTTGTATCCCAGTGCTTCCATGTCCCACTGCCTAGCGCTCTCAACATAGTCTTCAACAGTCCATTATATCTCTCAATTTTTCCAGATGCTTGCGGGTGATAGGGTATGTGGTACACCCACTCGATGCCGTGTTTCTTTGCCCAGGAGCTTATGTGGTTATTTCGGAAATGAGTCCCATTGTCTGATTCAATTCTTTCCGGGGTACCATGTCGCCATAAAATTTGCCTTTCGAGGCCTAAGATGGTGTTTTGGGCAGTGGCATGGTTTACAGGATATGTTTGTAGCCAACCAGTAGTTGCTTCCACCATCGTGAGTATGTAGCGCTTGCCTTGGCGTGTTCGTGGCAGTGGTCCAATATAGTCAATTTGCCAGGCCTCGCCATATCGAAAGCCCAGCCACCGCCCTCTGTTCCAGGGAGACTTTACTCTGGTGGCTCGTTTGATTGCAGCACATGTTTCACATTCATGAGTGACCTGTGTGAAGGCCTCCATGGTCAGGTCCACCCCTCGATCACGAGCCCACCTATACGTTGCATCTCTCCCTAGATGTCCCGATGTCTCATGGGCCCAGCGAGCTACAAATAGCTCACCCTTATGCTCCCAGTCCAGGTCCACCTGAGCTACTTCTATTTTGGCAGCCTTGTCTACCTGTTCATTATTTCGATGTTCTTCAGTGGCGCGGCTTTTGGGCATGTGAGCATCTACATGACGTACCTTTAAAGTCATGTGTTCTACACGGGCAGCAATGTCCTGCCACAATGCTGCTGCCCAGATGGGTTTACCCCTGCATTGCCAATTGGTCTTCTTCCACTGCTGTAGCCACCCCCATAGGGCATTAGCCACCATCCAGGAGTCAGTATAGAGGTAGAGTACCGGCCACTTTTCTCGTTCAGCAATGTCTAGGGCTAGTTGGATGGCTTTCACTTCTGCAAACTGACTTGACTCGCCTTCTCCTTCAGTGGCCTCAACAACTTGTCGTGTGGGAGTCCACACAGCAGCTTTCCACTTCTGATGGTTCCCTACCACACGACAGGATCCATCAGTAAACAAAGCATAACACCTTTCATCTTCTGATAACTCATTATATGGTGGTGCCTCTTGGGCATGAGCCACCTCCTCAGGCGATGCTCCAAAATCTCTGCCTTCTGGACAGTCCATGATCTCTTCCAGAATTCCTGGGCGGTTAGATTTCCCCAGTCGAGCCCGTTGCGTGATCAGTGCTATCCACTTACTCCATGTAGCACTGGTTGCATGATGCATAGAGGGGATGTTTCCTTTGAACATCCAGTGTAGCGCGGGCAATCGTGGTGCCAAGAGAAGATATGCTTCTGTACCAACAACTTCTGAAGCGGCTCGAACCCCCTCATATGCTGCTAGTATCTCTTTTTCAGTCGGGGTGTAGTGGGCTTCTGATCCTCGGTACCCCCGGCTCCAAAACCCTAATGGTCGACCTCGGGTTTCTCCTGGTGTTTTCTGCCAGAGGCTCCAGTTGAGACCATGCTCCCCAGCTGCAGTGTAGAGTACATTTTGTACATCTGGTCCTGTCTGGACAGGCCCAAGAGCTACTGCACGAGCTATTTCCCGTCTGATATGCTCAAAGGCTTGTTGTTGTTCAGGGCCCCATTCAAAATAGTTCTTTTTCCGCGTTACTCGATAGAGAGGGCTCACAAGCTGACTATAACCTGGAATATGCATTCTCCAGAACCCCACAAGGCCTAGGAAAGCTTGTGTTTCTTTCTTGTTAGCTGGTGGAGACATAGTTGCTATCTTGTTAACCACATCCATAGGGACATGACGGCGTCCATCCTGCCATTTTATTCCCAAGAACTGAATCTCCTGTGCAGGTCCCTTGACCTTGCTTTTCTTTATGGCGAAACCAGCTTTCAGAAGAATCTGAATTATTCTTTTTCCCTTCTCAAACACTTCTTCTGCCTCGTTACCCCACACGATGATGTCATCTATGTATTGTAAATGTTCAGGGGCATCGCCTTGTTCCAGTGCTGTTTGGATTAGTCCGTGACAAATGGTAGGGCTGTGCTTCCACCCCTGGGGCAGTCGATTCCAGGTGTATTGGACACCTCTCCATGTGAAAGCAAACTGTGGCCTGCACTCTGCTGCCAAAGGAATGGAGAAAAACGCATTGGCAATATCAATTGTAGCATACCACGTGGCTGCCTTTGATGCCAGTTCATACTGGAGCTCTAACATGTCTGGTACAGCAGCACTCAGTGGCGGTGTCACTTCATTCAGGCCGCGATAATCTACTGTTAACCTCCACCCTCCATCAGACTTTTGCACTGGCCATATAGGACTATTAAAAGGTGAATGAGTCTTGCTGATGACTCCTTGGCTCTCTAGTTGATGAATCAGCTCATGGATGGGAGCCAGGGAGTCTCGGTTTGTCCGATATTGCCGGCGGTGCACCGTCCTGGTAGCGATTGGCACCTGCTGTTCTTCAACTTGCAGCAGTCCCACAATGAAGGGATCTTCCGAGAGGCCGGGCAGGGTAGATAGCTGTTTGATCTTCTCTGCGTTTACAGTGGCTATACCAAAAGCCCATCGGTACCCCTTTGGGTCCTTGAAGTACCCTCTCTTGAGGTAGTCTATGCCAAGGATACAAGGGGCCTCTGGGCCAGTCACAATGGGGTGCTTTTCCCACTTGTCCCCTGTCAAGCTCACTTCAGCCTCCAATACAGTCAATTCTTGGCATCCCCCTGTCACTCCAGAGATCCAGATGGGTTCTGTGCCCCTGTACACTGATGGCACCAGCGTACACTGTGCACCAGTGTCTACCAAAGCCTTATACTTCTGTGGGTCTGATGTGCCAGGCCATCGAATCCACACAGTCCAGTATATCCGGTCATCCCTTTCCTCCTCCTGGCCGAAGGCAGGGACCCTCTATTGCTGTTCCTCATCAGAGTATTCACTGTCTGACCCTTGCGGTGCCAGACCAGAAGTCCCCTCACCAGAGTCAAGGGAGGTCGTTTCAGTTCTTCTATGCCTGGAGGATTGCTGATTGCTTTCTTGGGCCTCTACAGCAACGACACTGACAGCCGCCTTCTTGGGTGACCCCTTCTTAACAGCTGTCTTCCCTCTCAGTTCATGTACGCAGGCTTCCAGCTTAAAGGTGGGTTCACCGTCCCACTTCCTCATGTCCTCCCCTTGGTCACACAGGAAGAACCAGAGTGTACCACGTGGCATACGCCTTGGGCTCCCTTTTCCTCTGACCGGGGCAGGAGAGGACTGATTTCTTGGAGCGTCCCTAAGAGCCAGGGCACTGTCCTGTAGGGATGAGGAGACACAGAGATTTTCTTCAAAGTTTTGGAGCCAAGACGACACTTTCTCCACAGTTGGTGTTTCCATATCTGGGCAATACATTGCTGCCAAGCTGTTAGAATATGACGCTGGGGCACCTTGAATCACCTTTCTCCACATGGCCCGTGTGCACAGGACATCCTCTGGATCTTTTGAGACTTCCTCATCATCTAGATCACTGTAGATGACTTCCACCACTGCTAACTCTCTCAGGTACTGGATGCCTTCATCTGCGGTAGTCCACTTTTCTGAGGAATTCACAAGATCTTCCTTGAATGGATATCTTGCCCTCACACTTGAGAGGAGCCGGCTCCAGAGACTGCAAATTGCTGCCTCTTTTCCAATTCCTCTTTCAATTCCCTGGTTTCTAGCGAGGGATCCCAGCTGTTGGGCTTCCTTGCCTTCCAGTTGCTGACTGTCGGCCCCGTTATCCCAGCATCGGAGCAGCCAGGCAGCAATCCGCTCACCTGGCTGGCAGCTGTAGTCTTTCCGCAAGTCCCGAAGTTCTGAGGACGTCAGGGACCAGGTAGTTTCCGCTTCCTGTTTAAGTTCCCTCACTCCTTCCTCCAATTTCTTTATCGAAGGACCAGCTTCTAGATTAAGCCTTTCTTCTTCTTCTTCTTCCCTCACTAATCGATGGTATGGACCTGTTGATCTCCTTGTCCACTGTTTCTTTTTCACTATTGGGGCAATTACTGTAGTTGTTGTTGTTTGGGTCCCTGCCTCGAGCATGGTGTCCTCAGATGCAGTCTGGGTCCCTGCCTCAACCGTGGTCCTCTGAGAGTGTTGAACTATGGCTCGGTAGGCATAGGCCAGGGCCCAGTACAGTGCGAGAAGCTGCTGGTTTTCATTGGGATAGGCAAGGCACCCTTCTATCAGGTGGCGCGTCAGTTTGCCAGGGTTACTTGCCTGTTCAGGTGTAAAGTCCCAGATTATGGGAGGTGATAACCGTCCTAGGAATCTGCCCAAATCCTTCCATATACCCTGCCACCCAGGGACCGGTCGCTTGAGGGCACCTTTCAGTATTGCCTCACCCAAAACTTGTCTTCTCTTATACCAGGACGAGACCAGATTCCACAATACCCATAATATACCACCAGTATTAATTATTAGTACTGAACAACTCACATAAGGGTGAACAAGGACCTCGGGAGCCTGCATAATAAAACCATTCACATCAGTGCCCGGTAGGGAGAGGGAGATGTGTTCCCTCATCTCCTCCACAAGATAGCTCCCACAACACAGCAAAGCCATCAGTGCCAGGACAAAGCACATAGATATTATTTGTATTAGCATGTTCCCGAGTTCCTTCACTCTCTCCACAAGATAGCTCCCGCAGCACAACAAAGCCATCAGTGCCAGGGCAAAGCACACAGCCATTATTTGTGTTACCATGTTCCCAAACTCAGCAAGGTAGAGATAAGCAAGCAGCCAACAAGCTCCGTGACCTGCACAGGAGCTTGCCACTTAATAACTAGCTATGGCACGTTTAATGCAAAACTGCTGTTGTCTTGCCCCACGTTGGGCGCCAAAAAGGACTGTAGTGGGTTGACCCTGGCTGGATGCCAGGTGCCCACCAAAGCCGCTCTATCACTCCCCCTTCTCAGCTGGACAGGGGGGAGAAAATATAACAAAAGGCTCATGGGTCAAGATAAGGACAGTTTAATAAAGTGAAAGCCAAGGTTGCGCGCGAAAGCAAAGAAAAACAAATTATATTATTCTCTACTTCCCATCAGCAGGCGATGTCTAGCCACTTCCTGGGAAGCAGGGCTTCAGAACGTGTAGTGGTTGCTCCGGAAGACAAAAATGCCCCCCCTCCGTCTCCCTTTACTTAGCTTTTATATCTGAGCTGACGTCATATGGTATGGAATATCTGTTTGGTTAGTTTCGGTCAGCTGTCCTGGTTATGTCCCCTCCCGAGATCTTGCCCTGCCCCAGCCTGCCATTGAGGGGGGGGCAGAAATGTTGGAGAGACAGCCTTGATGCTGTGCCAGCACTGCTCAGCAGTAGCCAAAACACTGGTGTGTTATCAACACCTTTCTAGCTACTGATGCAGAGCACAGTGCTATGAGGGCTGCTATGGGGAGTATTAACTCCATCTCAGCCAGACCCAATACACCGTCGCTGATTGGGTCAGCCCTGGCCAGGGGCGGGTCCGACTTGTTGCTGGAGTAGCTTCTAGCAGCTTCTCACAGGAGCTACCCCTGTAGTCCCCCTCCCCTGCTACCAAAACCCTGCCACACAAACCCAAAACAATGACCTTTAAAGGTCCCTTCCAAGAGAAACCATTCTGTGATTCTATAAAGCCCATATAAGAGATCTAGGATGTAGGAAACTGGCAAGTGACACTTAACTCTTTTTCCTTTGTATGTTTTGTGTTTTTTGTGGTTTGGTTTTTTTTTTTTACTAATCTAGTTAGAAAACAGTTTTAATATAGACAAGCGGAGTGCATTATCTATAGTCTTTAGTTTAGTTTGGTGAGGCTTTTGCACTTTCCCTGCAGTGGTTACTAGATTCCCTTCTCAGTCAAGAGTTAACAGTCTGTTAGTTGAGGTTCTACTTTCTCTTTGTTTTTAATGCACATGCATACGTGTATGCAGACTAACAGTGAGGCTCACACAGACAAAGAAATAATAAGGATCAACAACTGATATTCCCTTTGCTAAGTGTGTTGTCATGGCTTTTATGTAGTAGTAGAACGCGCTGAATTCTTTTCTTGTACCTCCTGAATCTTCATCCTGTCCTTTCAAAACCATCTTAATTCATATCCATAATCTCCAAAAGCTTCACTCTTTTTAGTCCTCTGTCTTTCAGAATCTCGTCTTTTGAAGATCTGATTTCTGCATAAAAGTGCATATACCTTCTGGATGCTGACAAGATACAGAAGTATTCTACAGCTTCCCTGATGAAACTAAAATCTTGGCCTGTCTCCTATCTGGGCCTGTCTGTGCACCTGCTGAAGCTCAATATAGCTGAAACAGAAGCCTTAGTCTTCCCTTCCAGCCATCCTCATACTTTTCTCTTGTATCCCTTAATTATGCCAGCAACCTTTCTCCTAGCCTTGGCAATGCAGTTTTGACCCACTTGTGTCAATGATAATTGCTGCTCTAAAGAGAATTTCCTTAGCTCTCAGTATGACCTCTGTCACTTCTTTGCTTGACTTCATCAACTAGCTCCATCTAACCTGTCACATTAAATGCAAAATGTTTGTCTTTTGTTTTCAAGGCTCTTTATTCTCTCCCACCTATCACATCTCCTGCATTATTATAACATTTCTTTCTGCCTTCAGTTGCCAATCACTATAATCCACTTAAAAACTCTTAACACTTTTTTTTATGCTATGATTTATTTCATGACAGGTGCAGAGCTGCAAACTATCCTCCTTCGAAGCCCTTCTAAAAAGTTTGTGGTGCCTACAAAACTTTACTACCAGGTAAGCAGCTGTGTGTTGCTGAGACCACTATTCTTCATACTAACCAATGTTATCCCATTGTTTCCTTTTATTTTCCCCTTTTGCCATCTGCTGTCTCTTATTCAATTTGTGGTAGTGGACTTTTCTTTTCCTCCTTCATCTTTGTTCATACAGTGCTTAAGAGAGTAGCCTGAGTTGCACAGGCACCATGGTGATACTAACTATAAGAGACAACATTTATGACTATGGCTTTCTTTTCCATCCATAAACCACTTCTTTGCATGCTATGTT
This sequence comes from Harpia harpyja, assembly GCF_026419915.1. Lineage (NCBI taxonomy): Eukaryota > Metazoa > Chordata > Aves > Accipitriformes > Accipitridae > Harpia > Harpia harpyja. The sequence goes on from NC_068941.1 coordinate 40,146,760, forward strand.
TGCAAACCTCCCAGAGAATAGAGTCTGCAGAAGAGAAGTTAAGTCCATCTGACTGCTGTTTTTTCTCGCTTAGCATTCCACCTGTAAATTCATGGGTATAGCAGAGAAGCACCATGTGCGTGACTTGTGCTCCCTGGACTCATTAGGAACTTTGCTACAACACTGTCTTCAAACAGGTCACTGTTGGAAGGACTCAGTGTATACTTTTCAAATGGCATGCACTGAAAGAAACACTTGTACAATTCACTTGCACCCATTGCATTTTGGGCTTTCCCTTCTAATTGCAAGGCAGCATTTTAATGTCTCTGCTTCTGTATGAGCCCAAATGCCAGAAACAGCTAGTGAATTTGATTGCTGTCGGTCAGCCAGTATTATCCCATTTTGCAGACTGCAAGAGAAAGTGCAAGTGTGTGTTGCAGCTGCAGATGTGCCACTTAGTGGAACCCTATGAAATGGAGCACTTCTGGAAAGCATATTCCTTGGTTGCTGACTAGTCTCATGCTCTCCTTTAAGTTCATAATGTTAGGTGTGTGTCTATCAGATGCTTCAGTTTCATGATCATGCATGATGAGAGTGCAAACCTACTCAGTAGAGCCTTATTAGAATTTGAATCAGTTCTTGTTTCCCCAGTATGCAGTTCTTTAAAGGGGGGCATTTATGAATAGATGATGGATTTTCACCAAGCCTGGGATAATGCAAGTCTTGTACTAGAGAGGTCTCATTTTTTGGCTAGATAGATTGCTGGTGGAAGAAGCCGACACTTGCTGTTTGAAAGGGTATGCTTTAATATTCTCCTATTCCTCCTGTGTATACTGCTTGCTGTTTTAGATTCTGAATCCTCTGAAGCACTGATGAAATCTGGAAATTATCCCCTGGACTATGGGTGCAATTGTAATTCAAATGAAATAATGGTAAGACGACTTGATGTATTCTGACTGTATGTAATGCAGCAGACAATAGCTTGATATGTTTGCTGTATCTGGACCTTTATCTGGAAATTAAAGATTTCAATTTTTTTTGTAGCAGGCTGCATTTTGCTCTAGCTGTGTTCAGAATTTCACATGTATCAAAGCCTAATATGAACACTGTTGTCATTGCAGTGCAATTTGCAGACTTTTTCCTGCTTTTGGGGTTGCTTTTCTTCCTCTCTCCTCTTTCTCCATTCTCTCTTTTTTCTCCAAGGTCTTTTCCTTTGTGCCTCTGTGTTGGGTATGTTTTTTTCATCTCTCACTGATTACTTCTAGATCCAAGCACCAAAATAGATTTTTTTTTTTTTTTAAATAAAAATACCTGATCTTATCTGGGTCTTTTGCACTCAGTCTGTAGCATTCAGTGAACATACTCGTGTATTGAAAGGAAAATAGAATTCAAATGTGAATTCTGTTTTGGCTGGAATGCACGATGTCGTTATTACATTCTAGGTTTCATACTTAGTAACCTGTGATTTTTAGGGGCTGTGACAACTGCATATTAGCTGCAAGAAATGTATACTGCCATCATCACAACTATTTTCTGCTTTACGCTACTACTTTATTCTTCAGACTTTTTCTTGCACCATATGTGCTCTTGGAACAGCTTTTCTTTGAGCTTCTCTCTATCACAGTCACAGAAAGCTCCCCGTATCTTAGCATTCTTGACTCTGCTGTTAGCTAGATCTTGGAAAAGCAGTGGAAATACCTTTACCTGTCCCTAATCCCGCCAAAATCAGAAGTCTAAACTGATTTGAGTCTTGTGTTTTAACTGTACTAGATCATTCAAGAGAGATGGAAGGAAAGAAGAGGTCCTACAAGCAAAAAACAACCTTGAGGAAAAATATTATCTGCATGTGTACAGATTAGGTTTTGTTGTTTGGAGGTATTAGTAAAATAGTAAAATTAGTAGCATATATGTAGGCTATAGAGCATGGGTATATTTTCAAAACAAGATAGGAAGTCTGCTTCTGAATCTGAATCCTTTCTGTGCTATCAAATGACCTTTGGGGTATCAGCTGTGGTCAGCAATCCCTGTGTGTGTTCTGCCACTCTTTGCGCATCCTTTGTTGTTAAATCCCGTAAGTTTTCTGTCTGTTCCTTTCTTTGATAGATTCCTTGAGCCAGCTCTTTAGTTTCTTCCAGCTGCCCAATAACATGCTTGCCACAGGAGATGCTCTGGCTTAATTCTTTAACATGTATCCCAGATACTTCCATCTTCTTTTTTGGATAGCTTTGGAGATAAAAGTTGTCAGACACTCTACTAAACTTCAGCATTTGTTGTCAGTTAATTCAATTTGATTGAATATCTAGTATTTCCCGGAGGCCTTTGCTTTCAAAGGATACTTAAATGTCATTCTGTCCCTCTGTTGGATTTCTTTTATCTTGTATTCATATGCGAGATGAACGTTTGTAGTTCAGTCTGTAGATAATGGCCAAGTTAGGATTGACTATGAATTCAGCTTTCTGTTTGTGACTTCATTGCATTATTTCCTCTGGACATTTCCAGTGGCTTCCATTACATTTCCAGAGTACAGGGATAACTGATCTTTTGTATTCCTTTGCCTCCTTATAAAGTACTTACTGAGAGACAGTAGGACACCATAGTTCCTGGCATTAGCTCCATGGTGTCACACTGGGCAGTAGGGGGAAGCGGATTTGACTCTTTACTTAAAGTTTTTATTTGTTTTTTCTTCCTTATTTATTTTTGAGATGTTAAGAGGCAGACTTGCTACTAACCTGGGGCATTGAGTGTGATAAATAAGCTTCTGGAATGTGTTTCTGCTGCGTTAACTTGGTTGCCTTCATGATGGTCTGCCTGTCAGTATGCCATCATTTTGCAGTTGCATGTAGCTTCTCTGGATGTTTCAAGCAGACAAATCAAAGCTTACTGGCATGTTTCAGTCTCTGAGCTGTGTCTCCAATGCTCCTGTATAATGGTTACCTTCCTTCAGTGTTTGGCGAACGGTGCATGTTGCTGCAAATGGGAATGACATTCCAGACGTGTGCAGTAGCAGCAGGAGAATGCCACAGCTGCACAGAGGTAAGGCAGCCTGGCACTCACCCGGGGCAAAAAAGTTCCAAATCCAAGTGCGTTTTGAGGTCACTAACACGTCACTGGCAGCGCTATAGTTAAAGGGGGCCATGTAATTAACATTAATTGCTCACAGTTCATTGTGTGGCTCATGAAGTATTTACTGAAAAGCACCTCATCAGATACACACAGCTTTGAGGGAAGTGCATCTTCTCTCACGTACTCAAGCTCTGTTTATGTACATTTTTCCATGTATGAGGCAGTGGTATCAATATTATTTTTATTTGCATAATATTTGTGGAATGTTTGAGGTATTTTAAGTATAAGGTGTGGCAGAAGAAAGGAGAGTCATGGGCAGAAGCCAGCTCCAGCATGCATTGTATGTTAGTGTTGTGGGGTTTATTTATTTATTTATTTTAAATAGCAGGAGAGTAGAATGTCCTTTGCAGAGAGAGTGAGAGCAGATTTATCAAGTCTCTTATCTCTCCCTTTCTTCACCCTCCTTTCTCCTTTGTTCACATGCTCCTTTCAGCTCATTTTTGTATGGGTGGTTTTATTCTCTGATAGAGACTGCATTTTTTCCCTTCTTACAGCTTGTTGGCTACAAAGAGGAAGAACTGACAGGTTTGAAATAAATGTAATGATAGGTAATGGTTCATATAACTCTGCGAGTGCAATCAGAGAAAAGCACTCAAAGCACTTCCATATGATAGCTCCAGAACAAAATAAAGTTAGCAGGTTAAGATGAAAAAGGAAATTAATGGTGTAAGGGAAGAACTTTGCTGTTTTATTACAAGACCTAATGATATTTTAGGATTAGGAATGTGCTTTTTAATACTTATTGATATCTTAATCCCACCTGTCTGCTTTTTACAGCCCTTCTACTGTTTTCCTATTTTGATTCCTATTCTGTAACTTTAAAGTTTTGGACTTGAATCCTGCTCCAATTTTGTGGACCTCTGAATATGTCTGATGGCACAAACAGATTGACTTTTTTTTTTTTAATTGCAGATGTTGCCTTTTAGTAGTGTGGAAAATAACTAACAACAGACAGTAGTTATGAAAAATCTGTATTTTGTCACATCTCCATGTCATCTTTTCCAGTGAAAATCGGCCATGACTGCCTGTACTTTTCCTCATAACTTTCATTGTCCTAAAATGTCAGTGGTCATATGTAATAACATCCTTTAAGTGTAGCAGTGCCTATTTGTCAGTGTTCCACAAATCTTTCTTTTTAGCTTAGCCTTTCATCTTTGCATTTGTATTGTATTAATTTTTAAAAGGACTGGTTTGTACCAGAACTGACAACCCTGCAATGCTTTTACATAGCTGCATCCCAGATCTGATTACTCTTTGTTGCTGTTATTGTTTGTTGTATTATATCTTTTTTAGACAACACGGTGCTTAGAACCGAGGTTTTATTTCTACGTGAATTATTTTTGTGCCATGGTGATCCATGATGTATATAACTAGTGCAGCTGGTTGTGAATTTTCCAAGTTTTAACAAAAATTAAATTTTCAGCCTTTTAAAAGAAATTTGTATTAGGAAAGGGATCTTTTCTTTAGAACAGAATTGGAAACTCACTCTAGAACAGCTGCTAGTGTAGTCATTAGAACTGTGTTGAGAGTCCTTGGTCTGCCTAGTTTAGATGAGGAACTTGCATTTTTGGTGTCACAGACAAAACCCAACCACTCCACTGGGGAGACTGAGAAGACTAAGTTGCTTCTTCATTGAGATATTGACTATTAATCAGGTAGGTTAGTGTTTCTTACTTTATCTAGGCTTGTTTTTGTTTGTGGCTTTAAACTTCAAAAGGCCTTAGTTATATCCTAGTGTATTTGATCTTCAAAGAACTTTACTGACTTTGGATTTGATACTACGTGATGCCAAACACATCCTGTAAGGTGTTGAACGCTCCTACTTATACTTGCATTTTCATGCTAGTTGGTCCTGTTACCTAATTAAACCATTTCCTGACTGGATCGCTTGACTGTAAAAATAGTTCACATACATTATACCTGGTAGGTTCTAATAAATGCCTTTTACCATTTCCTTTTTTTTTTATTTGCCAATACGTTGTCATAGTCTCTCTCTCTCTCTGAATGGTTTAATTTTTTCCCCACAAATAATGCTTTTTCTTAATCACCATGCTATATGATTGTTCCATTTAGCACATATTCCCAGACCAATTATTTTACATTTTTCTACACTGCACTGCATTTGCCATCTGCTGGCCTAATTACCTAAATGATCCAAATCCTTTGGAATCTGATTGTATTACTCTTTATTATTTGCTCTGACTCTAATTTTAGTATCATTTGAAAATCTGGAGATCTTACCATGATTGCTATTCTGTAAACCAGTGGTATAGGTGATGATTTGACTAATATTAGTAAGTATATGTGACACTTTTAAGTTTTAAAGATAGTCTATTTGAGGGCAAAATTTACATTGGTCACCATGTATTTGGTCTTCAAAGAGCTGTACAGTTAGGTTTGATCCTGTAAGGCACTACCACATATTGCAAGGTGCTGAATGTCTTCCACTTACATTGATGCTGTCTAGATTATATGATGTTTATAAACTGATTCTGTTTCACAGTACTTTGTGAGGTGAGTGGCTATTTCCCTTCTGAGGCAGAAAGATGTGACATGTTACGGGATGTGGTAGAAAGCAGGTTGGAAAAACAGGTAGATCTCCTGTCTAGAACTTGATTTATCAGTCAAAATCATCTGTCATAGTATTAACCATAAAATCTTGTAACAGTGTTTTCCCTCCGACTTGTCAATATTCATAGGAAAGGCACATGCCAACCATCTCTTTAAGGATTATAAATGTCAGGTAGGTGTCCTGGTTTCAGCTGGGATAGAGTTAATTTTCTTCCTAGTAGCTGGTATAATGTGGTTTTGATTTAGTATGAAACTAATGTTGATAACACACTGATATTTTCAGTTGTTGCTAAGTAGTGTTTAGACTAAGTCAAGGATTTTTCAGCTTCTCATGCTCAAAAAGGCTGGAGGGGCACAAGAAATTGGGAGGGGACACAGCCAGGATAGCTGACCCAAACTGGCCAAAGGGATATTCTATACCATGTGACATCCTGCCCAGTATATAAACTGGGGGGAATTGGCTGGGAGGGGCAGATCGCTGCTCGGGGACTGGCTGAGCATTGGTCAGCGGGTAGTGAGTAATTGCATTGTGCATCACTTGTCTTTCTTGGGTTATGTTTCACTCCCTTGTTATCTTCCTTTTCATCTTTATTATTATATTTTATTCTTTATTTCGATTATTAAACTGGTCTTATCTTGACCCATGAGTTTTAATTGGTTTTGATTCTCTTCCCCAACCCACTGGGGTGGGGAGAGAGGGAGGGAGTGAGTGGCTATGTGGTGCTTAGTTGCTGGCTGGAGTTAAACCACGACAGTAGGTTAAATTCCATATTGATGAATGTGTAGTTTTATCCATAGTTCATTATTGATTTGATTTTGAAAATTTATTTTGTGATAGGCCTAACTGCACTTGGCAGTTTTGCAAGTTAGATTAACTGGACACCTTATATAGCATTAAGATACCTCACAAGTTAAGTAGTTAATATCCTAATATGCCCAAAATATTTGCTGCCAATCAAAACCTGTGCTTGCATGCAAAAAACCTGAAACCAAACCTCCCACCCCATAACCCAAAGACTGAATTGAGGGTCTTTTAATTAGTCAAAGCTGGTAATATATATCTTCAACTTACTTTTATCATTTTTCAGTTCTGTTTTTACAGTATTTAGTGTGGAATCTGAATAGTGGATTCATAAGGAGCCTTTCTGGCTTGTGCGGTGCTCTGCACGGAATGTGCTTTTCAGCCTGGCATTTCACTGTGGAAAATAGTTGCCTCCTTACTTATCTTAGCATCACTGCTGAAATGCAACAGTATTGGCAAACCTTCAAGTGGATGTAGCTTATCCAGATTCACCAGGAATCATAAGCTATTCTACCAAAATGTTCTTTTCTGGTAAAACTGAGTAATTGTAGATGCTTTTGTGTTAAAATATCCTGTTTAAAAAAAAAAAAAATTCACTCTGCAGCTGATTGATAGTCTTCAATGTGGTAGTCTCCATGCCATACTGAATGACTGTATGAAGTTTCCCCTATCAATTCCTCATGGTTTTCTTGTATATAGTATGTATGTGTTTGAGAGACCATGTGAATGTCAGTACATGAATATGTATCAACATGCATACACATTGTTCAAAATTGGCATGCATATCTAGGTATATGTGTATCGTGCTGGCATGAACTGTGGAAACAAGCTTTAGGTCTAGTCAAGAGTAGCACAAAATAACTGTCAAACTTCATGATAACATCTCTGATAAGTATCTTGCTTTTCTTCTGTGATAATACAGTCTTTGGTGAGGTGTTTCTACCGTTAATGCTAACTACCTGCTAGTGCAAAAAAGGCTTTTTTTTTTTTCCTTTTTTAAATCCACTTATTTGTATCATGGGGACGGGAAAGCACATGTATCATGCTTACCCCTCTGAAGACTTTTGAGAAGGAAGAGTAGCTGTAAATCGCAGGTGAGGCTCAACTGAAACTGAATTGGTATGTCTGACTAGAGCAACTCACACACCCACCCACCCAGCCCTCCACCCTGGTGTTCACTCTTGACTGGTACTGCCCGTTTATGAAGAGGTACTTATTGACTGGGGGAATTCCCTTGGCAAAATGCACTCTATCCCCTAGAGTAATAAAAATAAATCAGGGATTTATGGGGAAGAAGCCATTGTGACATAGACCTAAATATAGCTTTTGGCTTTTATATGTTGTCAAGGCAGGTTTGAGGAGGTTGAATGATGCCTGGCATTTTGTACTGTCACGTTAATTGTTCACTTTTTCCTTTTACTTACCATGAAAAACATAATTTAAAATCTCTACCCAGTATATTGCATTTTTTCACATAATGGTACTATCAAGTTGAACAGTAGAAAAGTTATCTGTTTTTATCAGATGTTAGTTTCAAAAGGATGGCTGTGGGTTTTTGCAGGCTGTAAACGGGATGTCCAAACAAGTGCCATTTTTTCTCATGTAAACAAAGTAATGTGCAATAGAAATGCCTGACATTCCTGTTGCTAAAACTTCAGAAACTTGTTGTAATATCTTTAGCCATGTTGGGTTCCTTATGATTAGCAATGTGTATGTGAAGCAGATTCTGGCTTCTGTGGTGATCGACAGCCAAAGAAAGTATTTCCAGTCCCAAATCCAAGGAGCTCACACTCTACAGTTCCACTGTGTACTGAAGTATAGGGGAACACTTGTCTATGGGAGAACTAGGGATCAAGGCTTATGGTCTGGATATGTGTCTCCTCTTAAAAGCAATGCGGTACTCCATACCTCTCCACATCTGCCTTGTTCTATAAAAGAGCAATTTGTAGTTTCTGGGGTGACCTGTAGGCACATAATTGCAGTTTTATGGGACAAAGAATGAAAATACAGCCTAGGTTGGGCTTCACAGGTGTCTTTCAGTTAACTTTAAAAGCTAAAATGGCTTAAATAAACAAACACTTCAACTTTATTTGAAACTTAAGCATATTCAAATATGATAATTTTTAAAAAATAATGAAAGTTTGCAGAGTGAAGCACTTGCCAAATCTTTTCCTTATTTTCTAAAATTCAATAATCTGATATACATCAGCAAATAAGAAATGAAAAAGGGGTCGTGACGAAAAGAATTTACATTATGTTTTCTCCATTCCTGGATATGAGTCATTGAGAAGACAAATGGCCTTTATTAGATTGAAATTTAATTTAAGATTCCTCTGAATGAACATTTTTGTCATGTTTTATCTATTGATATACAGTAGATTGAAGAACTCTTGAACTGATTTTTTTTTTAAAGCAATTTTGCATATAGTTAGTCATTACAGGGCATCAAGTCGTTTTTCATTGTTTTGGGTTGTGTTGTTTTTCTAAATCCTTTCTGCTGCATAGAATAAAAATAAAGGAAAGAAGACATTAAACATGCGTAGGAGTTTATTTTCAGAACCATTTTCCCCATAAATAATAATGTTCCTGTTAAACAGTGTTTGTTATGAATGCCAGCTCTGATGCATCATAGGTTTTGTTACAATCTTAAATTTCATTTAACTGCTTGAGTACAAACTACTACTCACCCAAATGAGCCTTATTACAGTTAAAAAAAAAAAAAGTTAAAGGAAATGAGATGTGGTATAACAGTGGTGTGACAGGCAGTTTCAGGTGCTGTAGTGGCTGTACATAATGAGGTGAGCTGGGGACACTAGATGCTTGAATATCTGGTGGACTAAAGAAGTAGGGCTTAATTTACAAGATGCTCAGCATCTGCATCTTTGAGTAATGCCAGTTATGGAGAAGTGAAATTTTTATTGTTTCCCAGTGGGAACTGAAAGAAGCGACTTTCATGGGAATAGCTCCCTTCCCTTTCTAAATGTGTTCTTTTCCTTGTCTCTCAACTGTAACACTTCTTTAAAGAGTAATTATGCGCTGTATGTATTTGAACCACTGGGTCTAGGCAAATTGGAGCTGGCATTTCAGAAAAAGGAAAGGCATTATAAACTCCTGACTTTTTTTTTACTGCCCATTGCTATTGTAGCTGAGGTCATCTAGCCAGTCAAGCAGCAAGTGCACATCACAATTGAGGCTAACAGACAAACAAACAAAGCAAACAGATGAAGCAGCTGATAAGAGACAACCACTGAAGAAAAGAAGCACTCTTCTCAAGGCTCTGCCACAATTTCATTAAGGAAGTAAACACTGTTGTTCATTCTTTTCTACTTTTTCTTTCTTCAAGCATCATTTTTACAAAGAATTCTGCTATTTCATCATCTCACTAACAACACTGCCAAGAATATTCAGATACATTCAATGGATATTGTACCTATAATTTTTCTTTACCAGATCAAAAGCAAACAACAACGTGGCATAGTGCGATTCCCTCTCAGCTTAAAGGAAAGGTCTCAGTCTCTTGTACAGGAATTCATTTAATAAAGAGATAGAATTTGGCTCTATAGGTACAGGACTGTGGAAAAACCCCTTGTTTGCTGCTACTGCAAGTGAACAAATTTCTACCTATTAGTTCTCAAGAAATGCTGACCCAATTGCTTCTTTCCTGTCCTGCTTTTATGGGTGTCTTTTTCCTGACAAGGCACTACAGCATTCAGTTCCATTGCATGCGATGCAGAGCTGTGTCTGCATGGCTAGACTTCGTAAAAATTTCTTCCTGAAAGAACTGAACTTCTTATCAGGACTCCTTGAGCCGTGTGTGATTGTCATATGTGCCCTCACAAGGTGGGGTTGATATTATCCGCATGTAGTGTTGCCTGATCTTATGAGTATTTGTGGTGATGGCTGATGCAAGTTTTATAATAGGAGAACAGGTTTCAGTTATGGTGAGAATAATTGTTTCAGTTTGTCTGCCTGTTCCATTTGCAGTGCCTGAAATGGAGCCAGTGATCAAAGTTGCTATGGGGGAAAGATGATGGCATCTTCTAACAACGTGGTAATGTTTCTTCAGGTGCAGGTAGAGGCAAGTATCTGAGTACTTCAGTTTCCTGCCCTTGTTAATCTCACTGTTCCTTTGGAAGCAACAGGTTGGTTGCTTTGCTACTCTGTGCTTCACTTGCTCAATGAAGCTGAGCGAGGGGTGCAAAGGTAAACCTGAGTACCATGGTCATTCTAGAAGAGGAGAAAAAATTCTGTAGCGTCTTCCTACCCCCCTCTTCCAGGATAGAAGGAACAGCAAAGACTTATGTGAAGGTTTCACAACAACAGTTAAAGAAACTAAGTTGCTACAGAGTTGAGGAAAAGGCTATTTTGTGGACTGCAAGTTGATTAGAGACCAAGAAGTAAATGGTAGAGTCTAAGTGTCATAGTAGTCAGTCACTTTTTAGGTTGAAAAAGAGTCAAGAAAGGGGTCTTCAGAAATCACCATCAGTGAGTCAGAGGAGATAAACATCGAAATCTGCAAGAGTGCAGTTGCTAAGCTTGTTTCAGAAGTCAAACGTGGTGTGCTTATGGTGAGGAACTCCAGCAGGACCTTATGAAGCTAGTGGGGGGTGGGGAAGGTGGCAGATCAAGCTTCAGAGTAGATAAAAGCGATGTAATGCATCTAAGTAAAAATAATCTAAACCATACCCACACAATGCCAAGCTCAGAACAAGCAATTGCAACATGAGGAATGTCTTGGAGTCAGTTGAGAGATTTCTGAAATTGTTGGCTGAATGTGCAGTAGCAGTAGCCGCCAAAAGAACCAGCAAAATGGGGAGCATTATAACAAGACAGAGGGCAGAATCATGGTGGTATATGAAGCCCTGGTATTTCACACAGCAGGCAGCGAACTTCTGGAACATGCTGTAAGGAGCTTGTAGAAGTAGACAATTTCAGCAGGTTTTAAGGGGATTGGATTAAATCACGTACAACAGGTCAATAAATGGATGCTAAAGGATTAGGCAGGTATGTATCCTCCAGCATCTCTAATGCAACACTTTCTGATGCTGAGGGAATATTAGAGGAATGGATTGCAGGCAGTGCCAGGCTTTCTTGTTTTTTCTGAATAGCATCCCCTAATGTCTCTCTCAGGGACAGTTTCGTGGGCTAAACGGTCTGATGTAGCAGGGCAAAGGCAAATGAGGCAGCTAGGACAAGTTGGGGACTGAACAGATGTGCCACTGAGAGATGGAAAGGAGGAGTACTAATGGCAGGCTGGGAAGCATCAATGCCATGGTGGGCAGACTGGTAGGGAATGAGACAGGACTGTTTTGCGAGTTTGGAGGGTGGAAGGAGAGGGAGAAGAGGTGGACCAAAGATGAGAACACGTGCAGTGGAAAATGTGCTGGTAGAAAATTTACCTTCCTCAATAAGCTGTGTATAGTGAGTAATGCTGATTGTCCCTCTGACACATGGAATGAGTCCAATGAGGTCCAAAATGAGAGAAAGAACAAAGATTTAATGTAGTAAATCTCTAAGCTAATATACAATTTTTCATACGTGGCCATGATAATACTTTGGTTTGCCTAGAAATGAAAAAAAGTAATTTTTAATGTTGGATTGCTACTGCTAAGATATTAGGACTCATAAATTATTCAGACAGTTACTATAGCTTAAAATGTACTTCTTGTAAGCTGCAGTAACTGACAGTTGCTGTGGCATCTGACTGATACAAAGGTGAGGAAATACATTAGAGGCTTAAGCTTCCATATAAGTAATATAAAATCTACCATGGCTGAAGATTTGTGAGAAACCTACTAAATGCTACTAAGTGAAGAAAAAAACCTCATCAAACTACTGTTTTGTTTAGCTTGTTGGAGCTGACTTTTCTATATCTGGTCCAACTAGAGATGAGGGAAGTATGACAGCATTTAGAAAGCAGATCCATGAAGCAGAGGATGAGATTCTCCAGAAGCATGTGATGTAATAAGTAAATAGTCTCTTATCTGGGCCCCAGGCAGGCATACTGAACCTCCTAATAGCACTTGCCTATACTGGAGCACACCTGCTACGTTACAAATCCCAAGTTAAGTGATGTTCAGTACCACACCGCTGTGAAAGACTCACAAGTACATGTTAATAATAGCATTGTCAGTCCCCCACATTTGAAGGCAGAACATTTACTGGCTTGGTGCTTAAGTTGTCATGTATGCTAACAATATAAAACGAGGTTTCCTCCGTGTTTGAACTCCTAGCTTCTCCTGAGTTAGCTAGTGTGTTTTTATGTTAGCTAGCCTTACTGGCTTTCTCAGGTTTACACTGTGAAGTGCTTTTGACGCTTATTATAGGAGCCCTCTCTGGACCGTGTAACTAAGTGATAGGACAGACATTCATGTGACATGCTGCCTTGCCATATGCATGTTGCAGCTTCATTCAGGTTCTGAAGTTATAATTCTCTTTTCCTGCCTCTGTTTACTAACTTTATTTTCATAGTCCCCCCCTCAATTTAACTGGCCTTCCTTGATCTTGTATGTTCCTTGTACTACTGTAAATTGCATATGCAACTGCAGGCCATTGCTTCTCTTGAAGGCCAGGGAGAGAGAGAAGCAAGAACCCCAGAGCATTGTGTATTTTCTGTGGGTCAAAGCTATTCTCAATCCTTGTGGAAATGGTGTTAGCAGCTCCCCAGTCAACACCACCTTGACTGGACAGGCTGAAAGGGGAGCATCATTAATAATTTTACCAGTTCTACCTTGCCCTGTCAACAGCTCTGGCTGATTTCTCTGCCTCCTGAGGAAAAGCAGCCATCAGAAGAGGAGGTTGTACTCGGTAAGCAGAAAATTCCCGTGGGGCCCCTGGGCTGTGGGCACAGTTGCTGTCCATCAGTTGAAGCCAGCAGCTCTGCAGCTGATGTCTTTCTGGCCTACCTCTGCAAATAAAGTGTGAGAGTTCACGACAGAATCTGTTGCCAGTTACGTTCAGCAGAACAAATAAAGGTCTCTGACTCCTGAAGTTTTTAAGGTGAAAAGCAAACAAGGAAATCTTGTGTCTTTTTCTTAGAGCAGACAAAAAGAATACTGAAAAACCACATGATGTTTTCTGTTAGGGCTTTAAATTCAAGAGAGCCTGCAGTAGATTTGTCTTTCTCCTCTAAGTCATATCAGAGTTCCTCATGGTCAACATAGTCTTTTGTAGATGTTTCAGTCTCAATTCTCTGCTCAGCATCAGCATTGGAAGTTTGTTCTGAGGTCTTGGACTGGATCCCCAATATATGTTAGGAGGATTCTCAAGTTTGCTCTTATACTCTTGAAGCCACCTGGAACAGTGCTGGAGGAGATCTAGAACATGCTTGATCTTTGGACATGTCTCCAGTATCAAATGCAGTATGCCATGACATACCAGCGTCATGCCATGAGATGCCTTGATAGTAGAAGTCTTTTCATTTATTGTTTCACAATGGGTTTAAAACTCTTGTGTGTTGTAGCAACCAGGGACTGCTAAGCAAAGTAGCTGTTATTATTCTAACCATTAGTATTGTTGAGCCAAGATTTGGTTGAATCTAGGTGGTACAGTGGCTAAAATCCTAAAATGCTGTCCTTCACTTCTGCCAATATTTCTGCACAAGGGGCTTTGTTGGGGTTAGTACTGCAGTGGGAGATTAAAAAATGAAATGCTAAGGTATTAAGTTGTAAATAAAACTACAAACTACAGTTGTGCATGAAGAAGAGACTAGAACGTTATCTGTGCCTTGTGTATGGATTTTAATCATCACAGAAGTGTATGAGATGCTAATAAACATAAGTGGATTCTATTTAAAAAATAAAACAACTAAAAATTCTGGTTTCACTCTATAAGGCAGTATTTTTCAGCCCTATTTTGAGGAAACCTTGAAGAATTAAATGTTCTTATCTCTCCTTTATCTAGATTCCTAAAGATACTATGGGAAAGATGGTGGTGGCCTATGCATTTCTTCTGTACAGCATGGGGCCCATATGCTCTTTTTGGAGCAGGGGAGGGAACAGGGAAAAGCTCCTGCAAGGGCAAAGACAATTACAGTTGCTAAAAGTAGGAGGTGTGTATGAGGGTTTGTTTTTTTTTTCTTGGCCTTTTTTAACTGCTAATAGTAGATTCTGTGGGTGTACAACTGCTGACAGCCACATATAAACAGTGCTGCAGAATTCCACTATCCCTGCTGCAAATTTTGGGCCTGTTGTGCTGTAATTTCAGAGCTTCTGTTTTTGTATATCCAATTATAGATCTTATTTTGGTGTTGAAATTTCAGCAGGTGGCTATAGTAGGCACAGATCTAGCTAATTTTTGTGTATTGAATCATAAAAGCAAGCGGCAGAAACAAAGCTTGGTTGTAAGCTCAGTGTGATTTAGTCCCTTTTTTCCTATTAAAAAGAAAAGGCATACAAATCCTTATAGACTTGAACCCCTCTGAACAGAAAAATTAAAATGATATGCAAACTATCTGTGCTTCACACATACACTACATTGCAGATATATACGAAATGATAAACAAGAATTAATTGCGTTGTAAGTGCACATAATCTCATGAACTGTTCTCCACTGAAGTCATAATTAACTGTCTGCATGCATAGAGCTGCCCAATAATGTTTCCTAGCAGCACTTATCATCAAGGACTTGGCATTAGGTTAGAATGGTTTACATAGAGCCAGTTAGAAATTGTAATTTTCATCAAACAGTACAGTACTTTTGTCTGTTCTGATTAAGAACCACACTCATTTTCTAGTTTAAGATGTCGTGACAAGTGTCAAAGCAATTTTTTCATTTAACAACATATTGAAGCATCAGTGCTACTGATTACAAGCAGAGGAAAATCATAGTCTTAATGCAACAAAAAAAAGAATGGATGTAATTGTCATGTCCATAACCTGGGATTTTTGGACAGTAAATTTGAAAGCTATGTAATTTGATAGTTGAATGATCTTTTTTTCTGCCTCTGCCCCCACTGCTATTAGAAGGGAAAATGATCTCCAGGTTTGTGTTGCATCTTATTTTAGCTAACTAGTCAAAGGAAGTAAATGGAAAGAAATCATATTAAATTTTCCAATGCCATGTGCTAATTCAGAGACAGAACAAAGAAATTAAATATTTTTGTAACTAGTTCAAAGGTAATCTCTCTGGTGATCGTGTAAAATCTAGACTTCAGCATGAGTATGCTCATGAAATGCCTTCAGATATCAGCCCACATTACAATCTGCTATTTTGTTTTGAATGAATGTGTCGTGACTAGAAGTTTGAGTAGTAACTATGGATAAGATTGAATACAGCACTTTAATGATAGCCCTTTTCAAGTTAGCTGCTGGAAATATTTTCATTTAATTTGCTGAAGTCCATTGAGAATATAATTTTATTTTGTTTTATATAAAATTAACAAACTCGTGATGTTCAAAAGCCAGTGCCAAAATCTTAATTGACATGGGCATTTTTTTTTTTTAGAGTCTTAAGCATGTTGTTTTGAGAAGAAGCATCCTGTCTGAAATAAAATTATCTTTGACCTTTAAATACTGAGACAAATTCAGTTGGAATATTTTGCATGTGTTTCAGTTGTGTAGAGTATTTCTTTTTCTGTGCTACTCTTTTAATATGTTGTACCATAACACCATTAGTTTAGAAGGGCGGCCTTGCTGGGCTTTGTCCCAGAGCATTCATTCTTATTTTCCATAGTGGGGTGGAGCTGGTTTTTGTTTATTCTCAAAAATTTTAGTAAATCTGAGTTGGAATATTGTATTTGTGTTAGCGGTAGTAAGATCACTTCAGCTCAAGTATTTTAACTTTTATGAAGTGTATGTCTAGCTTCTGGTCTGTAGGAGTGCAAAAGTCTTCTGCAGTGAAATTGGCGTGGTTTCACCATGCAGAAATGGGATGTGTGGGAGGACAGGAACTGAAAGTTAAACTCCAAAGAGATCAAAAGAAGGATATATATATCTTTTGTTAATGAGAACTCAAATCTGAAATAGCATCTTTCTGATCCTGTAAAGGACAGGAGGAAAGCAGTGAATTGAGATGGGACACGCTGGCTAGGGGAGCTGGCACAGCTTTTCTTCTAATCCTTTCTGTACCATCCTCTGGGATAGATGTAAGGGACAAACAGACTTGGATTTGCTCTGCTCGTTCTCAGAGGTGGCCACACATGAGCTTGGTTTGGTATTAAATTAATGTGCCCTGTCTCTCAGCCTTTTGAGGACTTTGTGGAAGAGCTTACATGGTTCCATACATGTTCTTGTAACCAGGTCCAAAAAGGAACCTGCACATCTGCATTTTCTCTATGAACAGAGCTACCTATGCATGCTGGAGCTGGGAAGGGGAGCTGAAGCTGTGAGACAGATCTTGTAGTTTTCATTCTTAATATAGAAATACCACTACAACTGAAATAAATACTAAGGATTTTTGTGTACAGTTTTCAAATCAAACCCTTTAAAGAAAACTATATGTTAAGTCTAAGTAGATGCTACGTTGCTCCAAGCACATATAGCAGTGGTATTTCCCAAATTCTATTTCATTTGATCCTTCATACTGTATTCCAAAGTATTTTTGAACTGAGGAATAAAGATCCACTAGTTTGCAGTCCTCACTAGGACAACTTCTTTGGGCTGTTGCTTCCAAATAACCCGAGCAGCAGTTGACATATGAACCTAGTTGGCAAGGATGCCAGTGTAGCTACTTCTTGATGATGATGCTAAGAGAGGCAGTGAAAGCATTTTCTTACTGGCCAGTTTTTCATTGTTATTTGCCCTAGGGTCACATTCAAATAGCTTTAAAAGAACATGGAAAGTAAATCAAGGAAGTTTGAAGACAACTAATTATTTCATATGCAGATAGGATTTGATTATATATCATTAATATCTTTATTTGCCTTCAGTATTCTATATTAAATAAAAAGGTTTACTGTTAGAGGAAAATGGGAAAAAAAAAACAACACCAAAACCAAACCCACCTCAACCCCCTAGACGTTTTCCAAATCAAATTTCATCCCAAGATCACTAGCAGATAAAAACACTCAGATCTGTTACAGTCAGGGCAAAGCAGTGCTAGAGACTGGACACAACTTTATGAGTTGTTATTCAAATGCAGGTTCTGGATATGTTTTTACAACATGAAGATGTTTTGTGACTGAAGATGACCCACCATCTGTCCTCTTCTTTTTCTGTCTTGTTATAGATTTCTTGAAGTGTTCAAGGGATTAGACACCAAATGCTGAACACTACCTGTTGATAAACTGCAGAGCCTTTGTTTGTGACCCTGTATGAGGAGTCTCAATTTGGAATAATGCTCTGACCTTCAGTGTGGAGCAACACTTGAATCACTTGCATGCCTGTGTACATCTCTTTCTGAATGAAGTGCTCAGTGTTAGCTCTTTGAGGAAGTGAGTGGCCTCAGAAACAAAAAAAAAAACCTCTAAAAAAGCCAACTAGTTTATTAGGTTGGAGTTATATTCTTTCACCCTTATGGTATATCATAAAAATGGGCATTAAAGTTTAGATGTTCTTAAACTCTTGCCAACTAGAGCTTTTCTGAGCAAGTGGGTTGATCAGTCTTTGTCATTTGGGATCTTAATTTGCTAAGTTGGCTACCTATCTTTTTGCTTTCAAGGGGAGCTTGGTGAGGTGTCCCAGTTTATTAATGTGATTACAGCCTTCAATGTAGTATTTTTGCAGGGGCCTGAGGTTGTGGGAGACTACATTCCCTACCTGGCTGCCTGCTGGGAAAGAGAAGGCATTCATCCAAGCTACTTAAGAAAGCTGGCACTGTTCTTTGACTTTCTTCTCTGAAACTCCCAGAACTTCTGTCATACTAGAGCAGTAACAGTTTAGCAGGTCCAAAAATTTGACTTTTCCTCTCCCCATCCTTCCTGGGTAAAAAACAAGTCTCAGGTCTCGGATCCTCACCCTTTCCCAGACTTTTCTTCTAGACATGTAAGAGTAACCTCTGAAAAAGGAAGTACCTTGATGAAATTCCCCCCATGAAAACCCCAGGAGAGTAAAAGACCCCCTGAAATTGCCTTTTGCCAGACTTAGAAAAGTAAGATGAGTGTGTGAAAACTGTATGAAAAGCCTGTACGGGGCAGAATGCAAGGGGGAAGCATGAGTTCGCACCAGGAGCAGTGAAAGGCAGGTGAAGTGGCAGTGTTGATGTTGCCTGGGTGACTGAAGTGGAGATGATGGCTGAGGATACAAAACTTCATTGATATGAGTGCAGAATTTATATGGTTTTGGTGTAAGCATACATTACTGTTGAACTGGGACCAACACACCTATTACATTATGACAGTGAGGCTGCGGTTAAGATTTTTTGGGAGAAACTATGAATGGATATATACACTTCATAGAAATGGTTGTGCTGTCATCTCTGTTGGCATTCTTGTCAAGATGGCTGCCACGAGGGTCAAAAATTGCATTACTCAGTTTATAGCTGTGAGGGTTCCAATACCATAATTGTGACGCATGCTGTGGATGAGGAGACGGCATTAAAAAATAGCTTTAGACAAACCATAAATAGAAGATATTTTTAAAGGCCTTTTATTTTGTAACATTTTGTAGAGAGTATAGCTTACAAGAAAACCAGTCTGTCCCCTTCATGCTGTCCTCTGTTAAGGTAGGAAAACTGCCTAATCTACATACTGTGAGTTCAGTACGGAGATGAGCATTTTCCTCATTGCTCCAGCCTGAGATGCTTTCACTCAGCACAGAGTAGCAAGAGGTAGGTAGCTGCCTGAGCTGGAATTGTGGAAACAGTGAGAAAGGCCTTTCATCACAGACTGGAGGTGGTATGTGGGTGAATTTTGTGGGTTCCCCAGTACATTGCATACTGAATCTCAAGAAGAGCTCATCGTATTGATAGTATAGGGTAAAGAAAAAAGTATCTTTTCTAACGATAAACTAACTAAAACCAGTAGCTTTACACCGCTGTGATCCTCTTCCGTCTGACAAACCCTTTTGTGCAGAAACAGGCTTTGATCAATGTCGTCCTTATATATAATGGATATAGTTCTATTTCTAGCTGTGCTATTTTCCAGAAATATTTCTTCAGGAACTACACCATACAATACTGGGTTTGGCTTTAAAATTATGAATATTCCTATTTTAAATTGTAGAACTGTGATTCATTTTAATAAGCTATGATATAATTGCTAACTGATACTCAAGTGCATATTCAAGTTTCTCAAGAATATCTTGTTTGCTGCATAGGAGATTGAACTCTGTCTTTCTATCAAGTACATGCAATCAAGTATCTGACTGGGTTGACATTTTAGCCTGCTTGTACAGCATGTTCTCTGCTGCAACTCTAGGTGAGACATTCTCCATTCGGGTAGTATATCTCTGTGTTAAGCTAGGTACATGGGGGCAGGAGTAGAAGCAGCACTTGTCTTGCAAAATACGCTATTGAGCTGTATTGATTTCTCATTTAGCTGTATTGGGTGTTCACCCTGGAAATCCAGCTAGGTTTCTAGTTGCTCATGAGAAGGCTGATTAGTATCATGTTATCTAATGAATGCATATAGGCACCGAGGGCTTATGCATCTTTTATGCGTTCTGAACAAACCAGAAAAGACATCTATATGAAATAATGAACTGCCCAGCAAGTAAATCATGGAGCTTGTTAGACTGTACAATTAAGTTGTTTGTTTTTCAGGTTTTGGAAGGCAGATATAAACAATGGATTAGTAGTTTGATTATTTGTCTGTGTTTTAAACCAGCTGTGTAGTTTGAGATTCTGCAGTGTAAGATGAAACAGAAGAAAGATATGATTTGGAAACCTGATGAATCAGGTTAAGCATATGTGGCCAGAACATTCAGTTCCACTTGGGTTGGTCTCTGATTCAGGTTTTGTCATTATATGACCACCCAGGAGTTCCAGATTTCTGCTGAGGATTTTCTGCCTTTCATATAGCCTTTCCAGATATTTCTTGAAGGCAGTATTGGCGCATCTTCTTAGGAACACTCTATTATGCTAATTGCTCTGGCTGTGAGACTGGGTCTGTAGGCCAGTACCTTGCTTGTCTCCATTTCAAATGATGTAGATACCAATGGTGGGTGTGTGGTGACTACTTTTTAAGGAACGTCAGACATCTAGTGATGAGTTCAAGCTAGACAAAGCATTTTTCGAAAAATAAACCAACAATTACTGTTCTAGATCATAGGAGGTCAAAATGGTTTATTCTGAGTGCCCATGTAAAGTGCTTTCAGAAAGAGGGTGATGGAACACTCATATTTCTCCCTAAAATCCATTATGAATATCTTCTATTCCATCTTTTGCCTTTTTCTTCACATGGTTCCTTTGATCCTCGTTGCAGAGAGTGTTCCTGATTTTCAAAGTTAATGTCCAGTTGTGTATGTGCATGTGTTGGAAGAGGGGAATGTTTCACTGCCAAAGTATGCTTTTATGAGTGGGAGAGTTTCATCCTGTTCTTAAGGACTGATTGCATATCACATCAAACAGGACGTGCAAATTTCCACATGTTTATCTTAATTTTAATATAACAATTTTGACTTGGTCATTTGTCTTAGAAATGCAACCAAAAAAAGTAGGAAAACTGAGGCACATACTATAAACATAACAGCATTGCAAAACGTTCTCACATTCTTTCTTCATGAAGTATGCAGAGGAGATTTTGACAAGGAATAGCAGCAGTCTAGCCTACCATTGCGGTATTAGTCATGTGATGGCTATAAAAAGTAAATCTTTTAGTGGTAGTCTCTTCTAGATTGGACATTATCCAGTTTTTCTAGTTTCAGATTTGTATTAATGTCTGGGAAGTTAAGATTTCTTGGTCATACTTTGCATTTCAGGAACGGGCTTGGACTTTACCCTGTCCATGTTTCAATAAAAAAGATTTTCCGTTTATTTAGAGAGAGCTTTGCTGCTGTTTATTAAATGAGAGGTGTGCTTAAGAATACTTCTTATAAGTACTGTATTGTCACACCTTCATCTTCAAGCAATCCAGAAAGAAAGTATCAGGCAGATAAGACTATTGGAGCAGAGGCAGTTATTTGCAGGGGAGCTAAGGGAGTTATTTGCAGGGGAGAGAGGAAGACAACAGGCAATCGGAGGCATGGGTGCTGTTAAGAGAGAGATTCTTGGGGTAAGCTTCCATGTAAATAACACTTCTGATTTTAGAAGGCTTATGTTTGGGTTTATGTAAGCTTGAATATATGGTGCTTGTAACTTCCACATGCTTTGTATTCACAGAACTTCAAATAATCTGACAATTATGCTTCCTCTTTAATATAGAGAAGATGAGTTAGAGTGCAAACAGGGTAAGTTTGAATTTTACTTTTAAATGACAATCGTTGTTTACAAAAGTAATGATTTTTACACGGAATTAAGTACAGCTTAGTCAAAGGCAATATGTAACATGCTGCATACCTCTAAAGCTATGGACTTATTTCTGTTAGTCTCACTTGATCATGCTATGCTGTCCAATAAGGAAACTCTTCTGTTGATTTCATGGTGCTTTGAATTTCTCTTATATGAAAGTTTGTATATTATGTCTGCCTCAGGCATGATGACAGTACTGGCAGTAGATTACAGAAATAATTGCACAGTGAAGCTTAATACAAGCATGGTGCCCGTATAGAACAAAGTTGGTCTTGTAAAATGGGGCCTTTGTAAGTTACTGCAATGGAAATAAAAGGACAAGAATGAACATCCGAGCCTATCGCTTACAAAGCAAATAAACTGCAAAAGGAAAAGCAGTATCTTGAAGAAAAGAAGGGTTAATAGGATGCTGTTGAGAATTTTAGACAGGCAGAATTGCTACCATAAATTCATTAAGTCCAGCAGTCAAACCATTCCCCAGCATTATTTATTTTGATTTCATTTCACACAATCAAACTGAATTTTGCTAGCCCCTAATGGTGTGGCTTCAATAGCTGGACAGATGACTGTCCTGCCAAATGTGTTCTCATCTGTGGTATCACCATCTGCTACTTGAAATGGGAGAAGCTTTGTTAGTATCTTTTGCCAGATGTGGTTAAATCTCTCACTTATTCTGTGGTAATAAAAGTGCTTTCACAGGCAAGTGAAGGTGTATCAGATTTGGTTTGTATAGGTAAGAAAGTTTGCAAGCTTGCTACTGTTGAAACGGAGTGGAAAAAGTTGATACCTGGACATAGTGTATACCATATACTCATAGTGGAGTTATGCCTGCCTGTCAGTATCATAAAATGTTTGCAAAAAATTAATCTTTAGTGCAGAAACTTTTTCAAATGATTGAATGGAGCTTATTGCATTTCAAAACTTCATTCTCAACTTTTTTTATTGTTTAATGTGTAGATCACTCAAGCTAATATGTATATTTGAAAGTAAAAAAAGTAAATATCACTTTCTTCATAACAACTTGTAAAAAATTAAATGAATTCTGCATTTTTATGTTATTAGATGGGGTAATTTTCAGATTAGAGAGCTCTTAGATTTGACTGGCAGTGCACTCAATCTCTAGCACAAATTCCTTTCTTCCTGGGTTGTTCTCTTTCTCCCCCCCCCCCCCCCCTCTCTGCATTTCAGATTGACACAGGGTAGTTAGTATTGGTTTTCTTTGTTTTCACCACTGTGACTTGGGGTAATTGCTGAAAGCCCTGAAATGAGGAAGAAGTTTGAAGTTTAGCTGGTATAGGAATGTGTTATTTTTAGCTATATGATTACATCACAATCTAGGTGCATATCCCACCTGTAGCCTCTCCCCTCAGTTCCCCAAAAGGACTCTTTCTAACACTGAGCTGTGTTTTTCTTGAAAAGTAGCCCTCTACTTCAGCATGCTGTAGGTTGGCTCAGCAGGCTAACATAGGTTGTGGTCACAGTCACAGTGGCAGTGCCCTTCCCGTTTCACCTTCTCTTAATTGCAGCCTTGAGGTGACAGGTTAGCGAACATCTCATCTCTCTAGGTGAAACAATGCAATTCCTCTTGGGCTAAATTTAGGCATAGAGAATAGCCCTCCAGTGTGGCCTTTTGTGCTAATGAAAGTGGCAGGCATTTCTACACCCTTCTCCTCTGGGAGCCTGAGACTGGTAGCTGATTATTTATTCATTTGAGGGTATACAGGCTGTTATTATTTAACCCCTATTTCTCATTACTATGAGCATGTTTTGACTTACCTTTGCCTTAATCTTTCTCTTAATCCTTAGCAGTAACCTTCACCTATGAATGCAGGAGAAACCCAAAGGGACTCTTGGGGCTTTCAGTTGTCACTCCATAAAGACCGATGTGCTTATCGCTCTTTCCCCTTCCTTTTTCTCAGGATATATTTTCAATGTCTAAACTTTTTCAAGGCAGTAGCGTAACTCTGCCTGGCTCAGAAAAATATCTCCTCAACTATTGGCCTAGCTCTTGGTATCTTCCTCCTGTGCAGCTTTCTGCTTTGAAGAAATGCTTTACTTCTATTTTATTTATTTTGTCCCACGTCATTCTAGACTAGCAATTTAACAACAAGGAAGTAAAACTGAAATACATAGCATTAAAATATAGATAGCACCTCACTCTTCAATTCTTTAGTGGGTATTTTCTCTCGTTGCAGGAGTCTATTGAAATAGTAAAGTTTGCCAAAAGAGAAGAAGACATGACTGTACAACCTGAGCTTAGTAGGGATGCAGGTTTTGTGTTATCTATAGTAAGAGCCCAACACTGAATATCAGACCGTAAAGGAACAATAAATGTGATCATTAATTAGCACATTGGTTTATTTCCCCACTTAATTTGTCACCTCCCCATTCCTTTTCTCAGGGGAAAAAAAAAAATTTGATACTGTAAATTCTAAACAAATAATGTCCAGGCAAATAAAACTTATTCTGTGACTAGTGTTTATAAATCACCCCCATTTAGTCCTCCTAGGAACTCTGAAATCATGAGTGTTTTCCAAACATGCTGATGGTGAAGGATGGTGAAGGTAATTATTCAATAAACCAATTCCAATTTCATCTCTGTTCCATTGATCATGTGTGTAAGTTACAAAATTGCTTGCTTTGGTGTATATTGTCTGAATCCCAGTCACCACTATATCTGTTAGTTGGTGGCAGTCTTTTCTGGATAGTCTTCATTCTGGCTAGTCTAAATTCAGTTTATTCCATATATAACTGGACCTCACTTCTTTAAAGGTTGTTTGTAGTACATATACCTAACCAGTATTTCTACTCAGGAGATACTTGGTTTCAGTTTGCAAATAAATGTTTGACCCTTCAGGATAAAGATGGAATGTCTTACACAAGGTGCTGGATGTCTTAACTCTCTGTTTAATTAAATGCACAGGAATAGGCTTAGATGATCCAGTCCAAGTTTTCTGAAGATTTAATTTCCTTTGTATTAATAAATTTATTTCAGTCTAGGAGGAGTTGGGCCCATAGAGAACTACTATCCATGTTACAATTCTTAGTATTTTTGTTTGTAATTTTGAGAATCAGAATCTCTAAAATTGAAGAAATGTAATTGTGGTGACTTGAAGTGTGGCTTCAAATGCTGCTTTCTCAACTGATGTGTCTTCCCATACAATAATTATAATAAGAAACATAAATAAGCACACACAAACAAAAAAGAAAAGGTTGTGGGGGTTTTTTGATACCATCATTTATTAATAAAAACATTGATTTTTTGCATTAGTCAGTGCAGTGTTAATATTTCTTTTGGGGGGACACACAGAGCATCCTTTTGGTAGGACTCATATTTTACTGTCATCATTGGAACTTAGCAGGCACAGTGAAAGCTACAGTGCTACTGATTTAAGAGATAATAGTGTAGGCCTGTCCCAGTGTATCATACTAAACTTTTCTGTGATGATTTGTGGTACCAAAGGGAGAGGTTTATAATCTTGAAAGGTACAAAAATTACATTAGTTTGAATAGAGCTGTGAGAAACATATCCATTACATGGCTCAGAAAAAAAGAGGTTTATGGTCTGGGAGGGAAAAATAATCTCTAGGAAAAAAGTTAATAGCAGGTTGGGCTATGCACTCAAGTGTGTATACACAAAACCAGCATTTTTCAGCAGGTGAAGCTTTAAACTTGAGGAGGTTCAAGAGAGTGCTGTATATGGGGGGAAAAAACTAATAGGGTTCAGTCACCTATGTTAGTAACAACAGGTACTACTTGCGCTAGCAAAAATAAAGACTGTGTCTGAAAAGTGGTAGCTTTGAGAGTTTAGGAGTCTGGAAATGGAGTATAGCTATCTTTAGGCTTCTCAAATTCAGTCTTAGTAGTGGCTGTAAATTAATTTGTTGGTAGATGGAAAATACTGACTTAGTTGGTCACTGGGGAGTGGGCTGGTGATACCAGTCTGTTTCTTGGTGAAGAAATGTCTGCACTAGAAAAACTTGATCATCCAAACTGGCACTAATTCCTGTCCTCGTTTTCAGCCTCAGCAGAATTGCCAAGAATGAATTGGTCACAGACTGATGCGTCTATTAAGTCCTGAACACAGTCCATATAAATTAGGGTTCAAAAATGTTAGTATGTCACTCTGGATAGCACTTGAACTGTCTTGTTGCTGAACAAGGGATTTCAGACCTATTAATGAACTACCTTACACAAGTCCTTGAACATAACTGTAAGTTCATTTGAATGTAATTTTAAAAGTTAACTTGCAGTATGGAATGCAGCATACCCACTTTCAAACTCTAGGTGTTTTCTGTTCACAAAAGCTCTGTTACATGTAAAAATAATGAATTAGAGATATTCAGCTTGCAGCAGTGTATGGCTTTAGCATAGTATGGCAGAGCAAGCAAAACTTTTCAGGTGAAGCCTGTTAGCATATCCACAAGTGTTCTGTGTTTTATAATTTTTTTTTAGTTTTCAGCAGCCATGGCATTTGAAAGGTTTATGTTCTGGCTGGTAAAGGAATTATTATGTCTGATGTCAAAACAGTGGAAAAATGGTGGAGTGAAATGTCTATTGCCTAGGCAGTTGATGGTACCTAGCATAACCAAGAGCTGTAGTAATGGAGTTGGAAAGTATTTTGGAGGCTGCCCAATCCTTTAACCATGTCTCTCACTGCTGTGTACCGAAGGTAAATGTAGCTCTGGTGGATTCTAGCCAGCAAATTTCTCCTCATTGGAGAGACTTATTCTGCTGTCTTTGCAAGGTGTATGTTCATTCTTTTCAATAGTCATAAGACATATGGAAGGGCTTAATGTGATTTAAAAAGAAATAGGATTAGCCAAACCGTGAAAACTTAAAGGATTTGAATAGCACTAGAAAAGGGCACTATCAGCAATGGCAAATACTCTTAGTTTAACTGTCTGTAGCCACAAGTATACTCAAAGAGCTCAGAGTACAAAGCATCCTGACTTTTGTACAATACTAGTTTTCCTTTTAACCCCTTTTCATTCTTGATCAGTTAGATCCAATTTGTGACCTGGAGTTATTTCTTTGCCATGTTCTTATTCTTTTGTACCTGCACCTCCTGTTAGTGATTGGGAGGAGCTGCTATTTCTGACAACAGCAATGAAGTATGTTTTGCTTTTTATCTGCCTGATAAAGAGAAGGCCATGTGGTAAAGGACTATCCTGCATTTCAGAAATTACTGAATCTGTAAGGACAATGTTTCAATTAAGATGTTGGGCTGAGGTTCAGGGGAGTTGTTTTAGTACCCAACTGACAGAATTCTTGTGTGAATTTTGTCTGTTGTGATTTTTCTTGGCATAAAGGGTGAAGAAGAGGAGAGTTGCTCGTTTTGCTGACACCCCAGTTCCTTGGGGAGCATGCTGAAATATTAGTTAATGTTTTTAAGAGTTCTCACATGCTACGGAGAAAGGGGTCCTGTAAATGTCTTCTGAAACAGTGACTCCTTGTGTGGTCATTCTTTTTTGCCTGTGATGAGACATCCACTTTTTGTCTCTAATAAACATGTAAGTGTCGTACAGCACTAGCATGGCGAATACTAAATACTATAAATGTTGGTATAAGGAATGATGTTTTACAGACTGTACCCATCACATATGTATATCCCTTGTGCTAAGCAACCTTACTAACAGTGGGGAGGCTTCAGGCTGAATAGTCAGATTGAGTTATTTTGCAGATGTCCTCCTTAATTCCATCCTCTGGTTCCTTCATGGAGCCAGCTGCTTCCAGGAAGGGTTTATCTTCACAGATATTGGAGTAATTTTAGCAGTAAATTTTGGTATTTATAGCATTGAAATATATGTGCCTCCGATATTGCAGGCAGAGATGATTCCTTCAGCTCCACGATTAAAAGGGTCAGGCTCAGAAACAAAGGACAAACATGGTCATAAACACTATTGGTTAAGGCAGTATATTGCAGAGGGAGCAGAGAGTACTTACGTGCAGGACCAGATCCCAGAATTAACCTTGTCTGTTTTCCCCATCGGAGAATGACAAATCTCAAACTCAGCACCCACTGAACATTAATATCATTTGTGCTGACAAATTATTGGTCTGTAGGGAAAACTTCTGGGGACTGTTGTCTTTATTTCAGCTAACCTTGTGTTTATATTGTGAAGTACTTGGAAAACACACTGCATGTAGTTTATTTTTCCAGATATTCCAGTTCACTATTTTTTGTGCATTAATTTCTGACTTGTCCATATTTACATGCATATATACACTATCATAAAAAAAAGTTCTGCAGTGAAAGCCATTGTCATTATTTAGTTTTAAACCAAGTCAGTGAGACGCTAGTCTTATAGATTTTATTTTGTGAGCAGCTTATGCTTTTCCTTTTGCTAAAAAGCTTAGCTGTACAATATGAAGAGTTGTTCAGAATTGTCTTTTAGTATCTGACTTGTTGGAGAAAGGTGGGGGAAGAGCTTCTCTCTGTTGCACATACACAGGAAAAAACTCCTGAGAAGAAAGGAGCATCGTGAAGTTCAAACAGTGCTGTAGTGTTCAGGATTTGTTTCAGTTTCTGAGAAGAGAAAGAAAATATTTTATCCCCTGAGGCTGAGGCACAAACAACTCTGGAAAAGCAGAGTTAGCTGCATTTTTTAACCAAAGAGGAGTAGGGGTTGTGTAAATTTCTCCTCTCCTTCTGGCTGTCCTGTTGCTGTGTGCTCAGGATAGGTGTATGGTCAGAGTAGAGTATTTATAGCTAGTACAGCAAAATTAGTTTAGGGTACTGATTTGACAGAAAGTTCCAGATATTCCAAACTAGAAAAGCCACAAAAGTTCGCTGTTTTGTAAATAAATAGATAAAAAGATAAAATCAGTCCTAAACTTGAGCATAAATACATAAAGAACAACTTAAAAGGATGTTGATAAGCAAGGATCTTTAATAAACTGTTCTTATACAAAATTCAACACTTCATTTCCTATTGATATTAGTGGAAAAACTTGCTTTTGCCACAATGGGACATGGATCTGGCTTATTACCCATTGCTGTAATAAGATCTAGGAGGAAAAAAACCCTAATTTAATTGCCAAAGATGCTGTGCAATAATAAAAGTAATTCATGGTCACTCCCCCTTATTCACTTCTACCTCTGATAAAACTCTTGCAGAAATATCATGTGCTACTATATTTATAATCCTCCTTAAGAACTATATAAAAATTCTGTACTCATAGTAAGGAAAGTGTTAATATATAGTTGAGGTACAAAGAATGCTAATGATGTTGATCTCTATTTTTCAATTTGTGAGTGCTAGAAGGCAAGTCAACTGAAAAGAACAAAAGATTATCTGGGTTCAAAATAAGCAAATAAAAATGTTGGAAATTTAATTAATCCCCTGCCAATTTGTCTGAAAAATACCTGAACTTGCTTACTTCTGACTCCAGAATTTTGCGAGATCATTCAACTGCTGATGCAATTGAATTTAAGCAATTGCATTTTAAATTACAACTTTTTTTAGTACATCTAATTGGTAGAATTAGAAAATACAAACTGTGATGGAAAAAAACAGGAACAAAGATGCAGTTTTTTAATGCAGTGATTCAGAAATTTGTAGAACAACCTTTTTTGAATGTTCACATTAATTTCAGATGTGCCTTAACATAATTCCTAGCAAAGGATTTTGCTCCTAGTGCAAAGTCTATGGAAAGGCAACAGCTGAGTGTTTATGTGGGGCTCTGTGTAGTAGAAGATGTATAACTGCAGTGATTTTAAAGGAGTATTGAAATAATTATGCTTTGAGGGCACAGTACTCTGCAAGCACTATTTGCAATGCAAAAGATGAGAGGAAGAAAAAAGTATGTCATATACTTCATAGGTTATTCTTACCTTCTTGCCCCAGCCAAAGTTCTGGTCTCAGGTGGGAGAATGCTTGCAACTACTATTGGGTTTATAACTTTTATTTATATTGGTCATTCAAGAATTAGGTTCTATGTAACACCTCCTTATCCATGGTTCTGGGCAAAAAAGAATGAATTGTAACTGAAATCTTCAGCTGTGTAATGGCTGAAATGGGGCAGTGGTGCAGGAATTCCATGTTAGTTCTACCCAGCTCTACCAACCTGATCACGTAGGGCTTCAGTCAAGTACATTTTTTAACAGACACATAATGAGTAATCTATAGAGTTGATTGTGACTTTAGCTATAGGATTAAGCAAAAGTATTTTGATTGTAAAGCAATGCCCAGATTATTTTTTATGTATGCATGGGTAGATAGGATATGAGGTAGTTCTGGCCTTTTGATTTTAAAGGTATGTTTATCATCTTAATACAAAGATAAATTTATTAGGATATGTAATATTTGGAATTCATTGTATGACCATGTTTTTGTGGGTTTTTTGTTTGTTTTTTTAATTTATTTTAGTGCTACTATACTTTGGTCTTAATTATAGCAATGAAAATTATAGAAACTCCACTGGAGTTAATATTATACTGAAACTACAAAACTGTAACTGAGGACAGAAGATGTGGTTACATTATTATTCTTGTTATTTTGCTTGCCTCATAGGTATACAATATGCTGTCTGTAAAAAAACAAAACAAAAAAACCAAAAAAACCCCCCAAAACCCCCAAAACAAACACCCCCCCCCCCCCCCCAAAAACCAAACAAGCAACCAAACCAAAACCCAACACCTGTCTATGCCCAAAAAATCCTACAGAAAATCTAAACACTCTGGTATTTGGATCAAAGAGAACAAACTGCAAACCAATAAGGAATAGGATGCTGAAGTGTAGTCGGTTTTAGTCTAAGATACAGCATGATGTTATTTTCATTCCAGTGACTCTAGCCAAGTTGAGGTGCATTACCATTCACTTCTGTGGTCAGGACAGTATAGGTATGTTCTCACACTGGAACTTTTGCTTATAGGAGGCAGGTCTGAGGAGCTCTCCTATTGAGCTGTCATTGAGAGAGATTTTAGCAGTAATGTATAATTTTATTAATTAAAAAAGGTAAAATTAGTATTTACAGATCTCAAGGGTGAAAGCTATCCACTCAAGAGTTTCACGAGATCTCTCGGTTATGAAATTACTGAACTAAGAGGTGAAATCTATTACTTACACTGGCCTCAGAATTTAGAAATGAAAATTTATGCATGCTTTTAAATTTCTGTAGGAAAAAAACAGAAGGTCTGACTTCTACTCTGGGCATATTAGTAGAAAAAATTAATTTCAACTCTGTTTTATAAACATGGATTAAACATGCTTATAAAACGGGATTTTTATCCCACTCCGCCCCCCAAAGAAAAACTATACCTCACCAATCTACTAGATTTTTTTTTCCCAGAGTTTTTGAATTGTGTCAATGAGCATGAATGTGTGAGATCTGCTTAGTACAGTACTCTGAGATTCTTCAAATGTCTTTTGAAAAGAGCCCTTATAAACAGCTCTTGCAGAAATTAAGCTTGATGAAGTAAGTGGAAAGGTTTTCCTGTGGATGAGTAGTTACTTAAAGACAGGAAATGAAGTTGAGGTAAAAATAGTCAGCTTTCACAATGGAGAGAGGTAACTCTTAGAATCTTCTTGTAGCACTTTGATTCTGGGATTTTGCCATTTAACATATTTATGAATGAGCTGGAAAGGAGATGAAATGAAAGTGTACTTAAGTATACTTAACTCTGAAAAACATGCAGTAGAGTAGATGAAGAAGTATACAGAATAGTTTTCACGCGAGCAGAGACTGAAGAGACTAAGGCTGTGCTGCCTAGAAAAGAGTCAACATAAAAGAACATGATACGGACCTGTAAAGTTATGAAAAGAAGAGAAAAAGTTGCTAGGGAAAGATCACTCGCTATTTCCCATAGCACACAAATTAGCAAATTGGTCAGATCGAACACTTAAGACAAAATGAAGTTATTTTTTCACACAATGTAAATTTTTATATTTCGTCAATTGTCGGAGGACGTTTTAAAATTCAAAAAAGCTATACAAGGGTTAAAAGAGGTTGAGAGTTATAGGAAGGACTGTCTGTTAGGTGCTATTAAAGATGATGATCTGGAGGAAATATAATACTCAGAAAAGTCCCATAAGGAACTGCTAATGATAATAAATATTCCAGGGTTGCTGTTCTTATATCCTGCTTATGTTCCTTTTACATTCTGCTTCTGCATATATTTCTCCCTCAAGAGAACTTCAGAGTCTCAGCACAGCTCTGCTGCAGTGTATGGAAGTTGTCAAGTTACCTTAGGTTTCCACTGTTTGGAACTACTACACAACGCAAACAGGGTTTTTATAAAATTGTTTAAGCCTATGTAAGTAGCTGTTACTGTCATTATTACTGTATGTTATTGTTGATAATTTCTGTTGCATAGTACTTAAGTAGTCCCTGCTTATTACATGGATGCCAGACCCCACAGAAGGAACATATATTTAAGGAACTAACAAAATTGTAGATGGCAATAATTTCGCTTACTACACATTAATTTTTACAGTTGGCTTTTCCAGACCCTGAAACATGTAACATTTTTCAAAAGGATTAAAATGGCAGTATTGACTACCACAGGACAAAATCATACTGGCTAAGCTGAGTTATGTATCTTTTTTTTTCTTTTTTTTTTTCTTTTTCTCCCCCCCCCCCCCCCCCCCCCCCATGTCTTTTAGATACAGGCTTAAGACTTCAAGAAAAATCCCAGACTTTGCGTAATATGCCTGTGGATGTGAAATTTTTAAGGTCGAGTCTAACCTCAGTGGGGAAAAGCAGGAACTACTGCATTGAACAAAATGGGAATTTGGGGTAGATTAATTAAGAAAAAGTGTTTCCTTTGGCTTAGGGTAATCTCTATGCAACAAGTCAATATGAAGAATTACTATTCTTGATCACCAGTGATCTATGAGAATACACTTCCATTGTGCCAGTCTTCACACGATACTGGGATCACATCTCAGGGGTGTTTGTAAAAAGAAAAAAATTCCATTAAGTTGTACTGAAATTTAATCTATATTGTGCTATGGCGCAAGGGTGGTAAGAGAAACGGTGTCCCCACCCCAGCTCTTTTTTTGCACCTGTACAGTTGTTATGAGCTCTTATTAAGAACAGTTGCCAAAAGGGGAGCTTTACAAAATTTAATTTTAGTGGTATAAACTTGTGACTAGCATTCTGACAGAATGCTTATATGTCCAAGGACTCTGTGGCTTTGGATGATTGTGGATAAATACTAATCTGGAAGTTAGTTTTGTTAGATTCAGATTACGTTCTGATGTATGGTAACAGACTGGTGCTAGGACTCTCTGATAATCAGTTTTCAACAAATGAAAATTAATTGTTATGTTTTATTTTCCTTGCCCAGGCAAAAGGTGAGGGCAATTCTTCATGTTGGAAAACTGCAATTTCATTGATCACAAAAACATTTAATCTTAAAAAACCAAACACACCCCACCCCACCCCACCCCCGAACAAACCAAAACCCTAGGAGAATGTGTTCCAGATAATTGCTGGGTTCTGTAATGTTTCCTTAGAAGGCTACCAAAAATTTATGACATGAGCTGGGCTAATGCTAGTATAGATGCCAAGCTCTGACGGTCAGGTAAGAGGCAGCTTAAACACATGCCCACCAGGCTGTCCTGAAAGCTCTCGGGGCTTTCAGAATAGTCCAGAATTTGGGATAAGTCACGTTTGCAAAAGCTCTCTAATATACTAGAGTAAGACAGGGTAGGTGAATACTATTGAAAGCTTTCATTTTCTTGGTATGAAGGATACAAAAGAAATGGAAATATGGGGTGTAGTTTGCTAGGCTTTTCTCCCCCTCGAATATTCCAGGTTTTGTGCTCTGAAATAGAAATATAAGCTCAATTTTATGTGTCAGTAGACTTAGGATTATAAAGTTGGGGGATTATTTCATGTTGCTGACTGCAGAAATATTTGAAATGAAATCCCATGTTCTTGCTTTCCTATTGTCTCTCATTTTTCTAGGTAAATGAAAGTAAAAGTAGTAAACCCTTACTTCAGTCAGTAAAGGCTGAACAGAGACAGGGAACAGATTGCAGTGCATGGAAGTAATGCCTTCTTATTAAATCACTTGATTTTGAGAGTAGCATGAGTGTTTAAAATAAGGAATACTGTATTGCTAGTTTAACAAGGTTCATTGGTTTGAAAACAATTACTGTATTCTAAAAACATCTCTAATTAATAGAAACTTAAACCTGTCATATCTTTTTTTTTTTTTTTAGGATGGCATTGTATTTGTGTTTAAAACATCTGTCATCTTGTCATGTGTAGGAATAACTTTTTCCTAATGGTCAGCTTGTCACAGTTAATAGTCGTTAGACATGTGAACAGTCATAAAGCAATGTGACTTTGAAATTTATGTTTCTATGCAACCATAACTTTGAACTCTGAAGAGACAATATACTCACTAGATATTTGTGCTACAAAGCAGACTGTAAACTACCTTCATTCACAGGGGCTGAGGGAGCATGCAGTTTTCTGTGTGGAACACTTCTTGCATTTACTTTTAAGTTTGCTGCATGCATGTATCCATTTTTGATTTCTTCACTGGTTTTTAATAATGATGTACAATTGCACAACTAAATTTCTGTATTTTGAAGTTCTTTCCTGAGCTCCAGGAAAAAAATAGTCAATACTGACTAGTATTTTTTTGCGTGCCTCAGTTTTCCATCTCTCATTTGACATCAGAAAGCCCTGACTGTCCTCTGAAAACAGAAAAGTGCTTTATATGGACATGAGGTTGCCCCCTCAATGACTGACTATCTGTAACAATTTTGAAATACCATGAATTTACTATAGGATTTGTTTAGATTAATTGGAAAGCTATGAAAATTGAAAAAATTTGGACTTGTATCCAGGCTTGAGAGAAATCTGACGTTGGGTTTTTCATTCAGGACTTATCTCTTGTTTTTAAACTTCTTGTGCTGGACCCTCTTGATCCTTGTTTGTTTTAAGCAAAGCTGAAGGACATTCCAGAATCCTGCAGGAGATATGTCCATTTCCCTATTGGATTGGGCTCTATGCTATAAAGGAAAATGAACCCAATAGAGTAAGTCCATTCATAAAAATGATAGCCTGTTATTTTTGCGAGAGGCTTTTTTTTCTACCAAAGGTAATTCGTGATGCCCTACGCTCTATTCATCCTCTTTTAGTTAAGGTGATTTCCATTTCACAAGAATTAATGCTTCAGCATATAGGAACCAGTTATTATTAAAACTCTCATTATGGTGTTCTGAAGAATAGGTAATTGCAGAAAGATCAGAAGCTAGTGGTAAATGTATCTCTCTAATGAATTCTATTCAGTTTCCAAAAACATAGCAACTTATATGTCTTAAATTATAAGATGATTCTCCTTTTTTCAGTATAATAGTCTCAGTAGACTTTAAAAAATATGAATAGGGATGGAAGAATTATGCAAGGGGAGAAGGCATGAATAGCTGATGTAAGAAGCTGACAACATGGGCTATGGGTACATAGGTAGCATTTTCTTTTTTAAGAGTATTCTAAATTCCAGTAGACAATGAATACCTCATTGATCTCCATGTGTTTGGGAAGAATGAGTAGCTAGTGCCTCCTAAGTCCCCTTCCCTCACTTTATAACCTAGTAGTTAGCTGTCTTCTGAGTTCGGGATTCTGTATGGGCACCTGACACAGAGTAGGGGACACAGATACCATTCATTAGA
This sequence comes from Harpia harpyja, assembly GCF_026419915.1. Lineage (NCBI taxonomy): Eukaryota > Metazoa > Chordata > Aves > Accipitriformes > Accipitridae > Harpia > Harpia harpyja. The sequence goes on from NC_068941.1 coordinate 40,182,193, forward strand.
TGCTGGTAAATGCTTAGGAAAAGCAAGATAATCTCTAGCATCTTCCCCCAGAGGTGAGGGAGACAATGCTTCCAAAGGTAGCCACAAACTAAGGAAGTCACTAGGAGAATAAGTAAAGTAGGCCTGTGTGACATGGGAGGTGGACATCTGAGGTGGTATGGAATCAAAGAGCCTCCATGCTGACAGACCTTTGTCTAACAGGTTTTGGGATTAGAGGATTTGGGAAAGTTGTGGCTTAAGGGCTGACCTTTGGGTCTTTCATAAAAGGTCCTAAGAAATTTAGAGAAAAATCAATTATGGCAGATCTTTAGAGGAAAAAGAGGTAATCGGCGACAATGTGATTAAATCTATCAGTGGGCAAATACGGGTGTTTTCCCAAGGCCATAATTGTGCGGAGCTGCAGTTTCCCAGGACCCATCCAACATTTTACAATCTTTTCATGCAATACAGCTATTCCTTTCTTTGAATTAAGCATTCAGCCTGCAGCCTGACTACTGTGTAAGAGATCCATGACAAAATTGCAGAAGAGGCGTAACTAGTTTTATGAATCAAGCTCTAAGCTCTCTTACAGCTCCATGTACACCCTAACAAGCAATAACACTAAATGTCTTGGACATGAAAACAGTTTGCCAAATGCTGGGGTAACAGAATAAACAAACATTAACAAAATGGAGTCCTGCTCTGATAAATATATGGTACATTACATATTGAAAATGAGACTCTCAGGACCATATTCTCCTCATCTGATTTAGACCAGATCAGCCTCATTAACTGAAATGAATTTACACACGTTCTGTAAAAAATCTGAATCTAAAGTTATGGATTTCTTCCCTCCCTTAGGGATGATTTGCAAACCATGTTTCTTTTATTCCATATGGTGTCTTGGGATTATGATGCAGAATTCAGGCTTGGCCTTGAGTAAAGCAAAGAATCTGCAGCTTGCCCAGACCAGATTTGGTCCACAGTCAGGGAAGCTCTGCTGCAACAGCCTGATGAATCAGGAAAAGGTAGCTAGCTGGTAAATATCTAGGAGATCCTCAGGCTGTCTTTTGAATGCTGATTTTTGAATGGATACATCATAATAGCAGTTTTTTCCTATAGACAGTGAAGGTTCTTCTCTGAAATCAGTGTTGACAATAAGCATTCTAAATTGTTCTGACTCTGCAGAGGTAAAGTATTAGTAAGGCTTATACAGTCACTATTAGATGTAGTTATAGGTTATCCTGTAGCTTCTCCGAAATCTCAAAAATATTCTTTGTATGTTGTTTGTTGCTAGCTGCCAACTATAGAGTACATGGCAAGGCTCTTAACACACAAAAGCATCACAGGGAATAGAACTGGTGAATGCATCTCCAGTCATCCAGCACCATCCAGGCTTGCACATGTACTTAATGGAGGTTTGTGCATTGAGCAATATAGATCATAGAAACATTCAGATTGGGAGGTACCTCTGGAGGTCAAATGGTCAAACCTCCTACTCAATGCAGGGCCAATGCAAAGGCTAGATCAGGTTGCTAAGGGCCTTGTTCAGTAAAGTTTTGAGTATCACCAAGAATGGAGGGTCCTCATGTCCCTGTGCAATGTGATCTAGGGCTTAACTGCTTTCTGTGAGTATGCCTTCCTGAGCTGGGGATAGTCATCATCTTCAATTTAAAACCTATATATTGTAGGACATCTTGCTGCTTCTGTCTGTACTGACATTAACTGATCTCTGGCTTCAGAGGTGTTGTAGGTCTGCTCTTACAGCAATTTATTGTGAGATTCGGTAAGGGCATTTGCAAGACTCAATTTTGTTGTTTTTTGTTTGTTTGTTTAGTTGGCATGCAGAGATTGAGGAAAACAACTATTTGGCAGAAATTTCAAACTAAATAAATCAGAGGTGAATTCAGGACAGATATCCTTGTTCTGAGTTGTCTTGAACTTAAGAAAGCTCAGCTGAGGAACAAGACTTTGAAACTTACTTTGCTCAAGCCTATGTCTGCAAGAAATAAGGGAAGGGGAAAGTAAATCTAGTATGGTATATGCTATTTCAGCTTGTGCCAGTGTTACTTCAGCTTGTGGGTGGTTAAACAGTTTTGTGCTACAAATGTTGTGCAGTATATTGTGTACTGCAATATATTGTGAGATCTTAAAAGCAGGTGACACAGCTAAGAGAAAAAACTCAACTGCAGCGCTCATGTTTTTGTCTTTGCATGTGATTTAGAGGAAACAGACCTATGATTTAATCAGCTGCTGATCTGAATGGTTGGAAATGATAAATTCATAAAAAAATAATGATATCTCTTGCTAAAATAATGTTTCCCTGTTATAATGCATTTTACATGTTATGGATATAACTCAATATCTTGAATATGTCTCTCCAAGAAAAGTGGAGAAGTGCTTGTGTTACACCATTTTTATTTTTATTTTTTTTTCCCCAGGGTTGTTGAGGCTGCCAGGTTTGTCCTGCAGTGTAATTCAGAGGCTCTTCTTGATTTCATTAACTGACCACGGTCTCCTGGGCACATTCTTCAGGTTCATCTTGCTTTTGATTCTGGAAATTCCTTTGAGATATTTAAATGATAATGTGCTCTGAACTGTTCTTGCTTGGAACTTTGTATACTACCAACTGCCACCATACTTTCTTATAGTGGCTAACAGTTGCCTTTTGTGCAAGTAAGTCTTCCTTATATTGGCTGCAGTTCAGCACAAATCCAGATTCTGACAGAATTTTTCATGCTTGCTATTGAAGGATATCATTATCTCCTATGCAGAAGTAAAAGAACTTCACCAGTTGTCTTTAGCAGAATTGCATACAAATACTTACAATATAAAGGCCTTTTACCCCTTTTCCCCCTTCCCTTAGAAAGGTCAAGAAATGTGCTCCCTGAAAGTGATCTCCTGAGGTCTATGTGAATCTGAGGAAATAACATGAAAGAGGATGATGTGGACGAAGTACTACATTAGCTATGTGTCGTCTTCTGTTCTTTTCTCTAGTTCTCTGGACAGTACCTCCTATTGAAGCTAATGTGATAGAATAATTCAAGTCTCTGTTCTAGAAAACACAACTGTCTTGGGAAATGAACACAGAGCAGTTGATCTAGTGGAAGCTGGTACATCCTTAGATGAGTTCTCCTTACTTCTGTTAATCTTTGGAAAAAAGCTAGAAACAGCAAAGATTAAATTTTTCTTGATTGTTTCACAAGCACTTAGAATTTTGAGTTATGAAAGAACTCCACTAAAAATGCTTTTGTTCGTGCGCATATTTCTGTAGTTGGTTCAAATAACCCAGTGTTTCAGAGATTTCACCAGAGGAAATTCCCCAAAATGCAACCTTTGAACATATCACACAAGTTGCTGATTTTGCTTCTAGATTCCTGTTATGAATTCTCTAGCATTTTTAAAGCATTCATAGCTTTTTTTAGAATCACATATATTGAATTTGGAGTTCAACTCTAACTTAAAACAAAACAAAACACACACACACACACCCCACCTCACCCCCCCCCCCCCAAACCAGCTTAGATTTTAACAAAGCATAGATTCTCTCACAATTGGGTTAAAAAAATTTTGACAACCCAGGCTGGGATTCAAGGCTATTGTAAAATCTGAAACTGTGCAAGTTTTGACAAGGTTTGATAAGAACATTCTAAGCACTTCTGAAGATGCCCACACTTCATATATTTGACACAAAGGATTTTCTCTATAAGCAGTATTTTCCAAGTCTCAACTACAAGTTGAGAGATTAATGAGAATTTTCACCTTTCTTGCTGGCATATTTGTTTGCCAGAAGCAAATTGATTTTCCTTATTAGCAGAACATTACTGATACTCTTATTAAAACAAAACAAACAAAAAAAACCCACTGGGTGAAAATACAGAAGAGTAATTGTTGGTAACAGTATGCTGATGCTATCCTTTTGTCTTCATCCTAATTACATATTGAGGGAAGATTCCCTGTTATTCAGCCCAAAAGAGCTCCCTTTCTCTGCAGTCTTCTCCTGGTATATGCAGGGAAATAAGAGTATTGTTAATACAGTGGAAGCCATATAACATGTACACATTATGTGTAGTGGAGGTGTTTCCTGGATGTCATGTGTGACTGAAAACTAAGCAGCTGTGACAGCCTCTTCCGTTCTCTCTGTGCCAAGCTTCTGCTTTCCATGCAGGAGAGACTATGAACAACTTTCACTTGGAGACACAAACTTCAGTGAAGATTTCAAGTGTTAATTTACCAATTAATTCAAGACTGTTGTAGTTACAAACCCTCACCCAGCAAACCATCTGTGGGATGCTGCTTGTTGCTGGGTAGGCTTGGATGCTTTGGTAGGCTTGAATTGTTTGGCAGTCGTGGCAGTAACATTAGCCCTTAGCTAACAGTACTGGATCAAGAGCTCCAGCCTTGAGGGTTGCCGTGTGTGAAAGCTGGTGAGTAGGAGGATGTGGAACTGGGCACTGTGGCCAGATTATTTAAGTGGCTCACCTTCATCACTGTAGAAATGAGGCAGGCTCTAGCTCCAGTAAGGAGCGCACATGTAACCCACTGGCACTGAATCTGGAGCATGTTTCTTATGTGATGTGGTGGACTTCCTTGTCACTTTGTTCCTAGTGTGACAATATCACGTCAGCTGAGTGTGAGCGTTTGAAGAGGGGTGCCATGTATGAGAGTGGGGGGACAGCGAGGCACAAGGGTGATGGGAAGTGCATGTTGAGGAATCCAGGTTGATTGAGGGTACGTACCGGAGGGTCCGGAGTTTTTTTTTCTCCTCTGCGATATTCCAACAAGGCAACTTTTATGATACCCTGAGTGAGATTCAAGGCCAGCACAGCATGAGCAAGCAGCAGATTTGGGCTTTGAAAGACATACCTGAGCACTGTAACAGGATAATGTAGACACAACTTGTTAAAATCCTCCAAGGTTCCTGTGTGTGCAGCAGGAAGAAGGAAGGAAGAGTATCTAACAGGAGAGAAATTTGAATCTGGAAGCTTTTGAGAAGTCAGCTTAAGCTGCTAGAGTAGTCTTAGTGGAATTTACCTGCCGATAAAACTTCTGAAGTATGTCTTTCTCAGTCTCGTAGTTAGTCCTGATCTCTACAACTTCATTAAAACTTTCAAGAAAACTTTACTTGGGGTTTGATGGAGAGGTCATTTTTGAGATAAGATGGAAAATTCTTATTTGAACAAGCCTTGATAGAAGAACTTTTTCCTCCCAAGCTTCCTATTTTAAAAAACTCATATCAGAATAATCTACAATTTGGGTAGAAAATAGTCTCCAGGATGGCCATGTTGCTGTTGTAACAACATCCAAACTTCTTATAGCAAAGGGAGATTGACTACAGAAAATATTCTTAGTTTTCCAGCTTGATTCTTCCATATAGCTTGTTTGACTACTTTTGGTAATTTTTTTCATTAGTTTGTTCATGTTTTACTGTCAGGATCTTTCTGACTGATAGCATTACAAGAAGGAAATTATTCTGAGGAAAAACTAAGGTAGGTAGTACCCACTGAGATTGAAAGGGAAAAGATTCTGACTGCAAAAGTCATACAAATTAGCTGAAGGACCCCGGGAGCTGTCACAATACTTTCAAGGCATGGTTTGACTCGATATCAAATTTGGTTGTGTTCCTTTAACTCTGGAGGCATTAGAAGTTCCCTATGATGAACCCTAAGGGAAGTTTGCCTTGGAGCATATTTCTCCCCACTGTAACACTTCCGTGATGCAAATTATAGATGCATGATTGCAATCTCTAATTGTGACAGGATTCCTATGTTTTAGCTTTAATGAAGCTACACGATAGTTATTTGGCAATATTAGGGCTCATTTAAAAAACTGTATTGATGATTAAATGGCAAATACCACTATATCATTGGGAAATCTGTTAGCAATAGTTACTGTTTCCATTGCCTCTAGCATGTTCATCAAAGGCATAACAAACAGATACTTTTTTGAATTTTAATGGAAAAATTGTAATGCAGTCATGTGGCTTTAAAATTCAAAGGTCTATAAATAATGAATTATTTCAGTGATGGTTACTGTTTCCCTATCTTTAGGAAAAATAGCATCTATATGTTGTACTTTGTTGCTAACAGCGTACTTTAATATTTATGAACTGCCGGTTTTCTATAAACATAGAAATTCGGTAGTTGTCACTGTAATAGTTTGTTATTTATATGCTTCTAAATTTTACAGAAGCAGAATACTATTAGTGTGTTAAATTTGAGCTAACCAGAAACATCCTCTTTTACTGTTACATTGAACATAGTAACTTGAAAGCTACAGAAGTGCTGTCATATGGCCTGTCACCAGAAAATGGTCCACAAGCCTTGGCTCAAGAGAGGTCAGTGAGACACTCTGTGCATGCAGGACCTCAGCCTCCAGGCAGGAAGCAAATTAAAGCAGCAAGGCTTTCTGTTTCCAGGATGATTTCTTATCTTGGGATGAAGGGAGTCATTGTGTCAATAACTAGATTACTTGATTAGGAGATGGACCTCGCTGCAGTTGTATAGCCCCATTTACTAAGACGAGTTAATGTCATTTGAATTTTATGTATACTGCTGGTGTTTTGAGAGGCCTCTGAACATGTTATAAAAAGACTGTGATTCACTTCCTCTCAAGCTCAGTTTGTTGGACACTGCGACATTAATACATACAAGCATTTGTGATTTTCTAAATGACTTCAAAACCTTTTAAATCTAAGACTGTCCCAGGCATGTGCGCTTGCTCTGAAATTTCAGTTCATCTCTGAGACTTAAGATTTATTTGATTGAACAAAATAGCATCTTGGAGGTGTAAAGTGGGCCTTCAACATTTATTGAGAATTTTAGCTGTCTCAAGGTATTTTTGTTTTGTTTTGTTGAATTACCAAAGGACTTGTGGAAGTTCTTCATTGTTTGACAATAGTAGCTGTATGTATGTTGCTACATGCCCTTTTCGGAACTTCCTGAGTCATAATAAATATATACGCTCTCTACACAAACTGTTCCATCACTTTACTCAAGAAGTGTCCAGTCCAATGTTTTAATCATTTTTGCCTCTGGACAAACAGTTAAATTGACTCTGTTCTTTTTGTAGATGAAGAAAGATGCAGTGTTGCTTCTAATGTACAAAACTTGTTACAATGTTTTGTTACTGAATAGCTTTCCTCTTTTCTCTATCTTTCTAAATGTAGCTCCTCTCCTGCCACTTAAAAGGGTGTTTTTGCAAAATACAAATTGTTTGAATGAGAGTATCTGAATTATGTTCTGCAGGGCCTAATTTTTAGACATCTGGTGCGGGAAACAGAATGCAGAATCTAGAATGAGGTGCTTAAGTCACCTAAAAAGGGTGCAGGGAACAGGGAAGAAGGCATCTCTGAAAGGCAACGCAAAGAAACTCACATGCTGCCTAAGGAGCCATCTAGAGCAAATAGAAACCACTGTGGTGGCTTCTGTCTTTATCTCCACTCTGTCTTAATCTCCACTCTCCTCTAGAGCCTAGCTGCCTGCTAGCAGCTCCAAGAAAGGTGTTTTGCTGTCTGTTATCTACAAACTACAATAATCTTTTATTAACAGGTTTCTGCAAGTCACTTGTTTTTTGTTTTATTCCAAAGAGTTGAGAAAAAGTGACAATTTTTGGTTTTAAGACAGGAATTGAAAATCTAGATATAGGTGCCTGATTGTATTTTTAGATACCTAGAAAGCTTTATAACTCTGGCACTGAGTACCACATTTAAAAAAGAAAAAAAAAGGGCATTTCTGAATGTTATGCTATTGGCTTAACTATAGACAGGTAAATAAGGGTTCATGAGGTCTGGAAGGTAGATATTAAAAAAGAAAAGCATTTAAAGCTGATAAGACAGTAGGTTTGATTTTCATTTTTTGCTGTGTTTACCTGTTCGATAAAAATATATTTACCTTAAAAAAATCTCTGAAGAACAGTCCACATTGTGCAAACAGTTTTATTCTTTTTGAGAATGAATGAAATCTCCATTTGCTTCTATTTTCTCCATAGTTGCATGACCTTTATCTGTTCAGTAAATTAGTTTTCATACTAGTTTACAATGTATTAGAATATAAATAATTTGAATTATGATGCACGGAGTCCACTCCAATGTACTCAGGCACTCTATAATTCATGCCAAAATTTGATTTCCGAGGCTTTGTCCATAAAGACAATGTCTGGCTCCATTGCGGATTTTGCAGAGTGGTTTTTTAAATGTAGGTTCCCATACGTGTTCAGTGATTCTTCTTCTGAATACTGGTCTAGACTAGAGGTAAAAAGAAAACCAAGAATGGGACAGATAAGAAAACCCCAAAACAACCAAAAACAGAGGAAGAAGAAATGGAAACATATATAGAGCCTCTCCATAAGAAATATATATGCAGTGAAAATTCAGATCATCACTAGCTGAACCAGTGCTGTGTAAAGCATAATGTTGCTGTGTGGTTTGTACTTGCTACTTGATTTTGCTGCAGTTCTGCTCTTTATTTGTATGCAAGCTCCTACTCAGATGTGGGTACCTCATCCACAGTTCTCAGTACATTCAGTCTGAAACTGTCCTTCAGTGGCTTTCAGGAAATTTTGGATGAGCTTCAATGAGTCAAAGGCAGAGACAATAGTTGTTCAGATGCCAAAGTTTCTTGCAATATATAGTCATTCCTATGATACACTTCCAAAAAAGAAGCCTTGGTGAATGACAAGCATTCAGTATACTTTGAGACACAATTCCTACTAGCAGTGCTAAAACAGAGGAAACATCTGAAGTGAGAGGCAGTGGTACATGTTTTGGTCATACTAGCAGCAAACACTACCATCAGCTTTAAAGGAATTAATTAATGGAATTAAATTTTCTCCTCCCCTAGCATGGAATAGCCAGGTTTGCACACCGCTTTGCTGTGCTGAGGACCACTGCTGGTCATGACTTTGATACGGACTAGTTAGCTGAGTGGCTCTTAATCCTTTTGTTAAGCAGCAATGACTATAATGCTTTCAAATGAAGGTGACTTTCCTGTATTCGAATGAAGAATTGTCCAAATGTAGTTATGTGGAGAACTTCTGTATTTCGTGCTTGGCTCTGTATAAAGACATTAGGTCTGGCTGAAATCGCACTCATATTTTTCAGTAGAGTAAAAATGATGAAGTAAGATATTTCACAAAAATGTCTGGATACTGATGGATTATTTGGGGTTTTTTTCACTTAAAAATGTGCATTGAAGTATTGGTATCTTAGATCTGAGGTGCACTCCTTGGGCTCTTGTCAGGACTGGAAGTTCTCATGCTTCCACCCTCCTCAGTGGACCACAACTCTTAAGAGGCAGCGAATCCTAGAATTCCCACAGGTGTCCCCTAAGAGATAAGGAACAGGTGGGAATACTGTGTTAGTTTACGGGAGATATAGTCACATGGCAAGAACTGAAGTTTTTCCTTATAATCAAAACACATGTTTTTTCTATCCTGAAAAGGAATTAAAAAAATTTAAAAAAATCTTTCTGGTGGATACAATTCTTAAACTACCTTTTGGAGTTAATAAAAATGTTTTATACCAGAAGTATTTAAGAATAAATCTCTTGTTTTCTATGTTAAAACAAATCCTGAAACATAACACTGTTCCCTGGTTGGTTTTTGTTTTCTAAGGGGGGGGGGGGGGGAAGTCAGTTACCACCTATTTCACTTTTCACTAATCACATTTTCTGACAGCAAAATGTTCAGCTGGATAACTTCTAATCAGTCTGGCATTGTCATCTATTAAAGCATCCTAGATGATGGTATAGAGTCCCCAAAATGCAGTTTCTAGAGACATTTCTGTAGTGTTCCTTTTCTAGTGTAATCCAAATGTTCAGTAGAAATTAAAGTTGATGGGCTTTTTTGTTTGTTTGTTTCCCTGTGATCAAGTCTTTCCTTTATGATCAGCTTTTACTTATCCATATCCATAGAGCTGGATTCATACATCAGCTTTTAAACACTTTCAGACTATGAATCTGGGTTTTGAGCAGGCTGCAAACAGAAGCAGACAGGCAGAAGTGTAAATTATTTAATTCAGTTGTTTGTGGCTTTTTGGTTTGAGTTTTTTTGTTGTTGTTGTTTTGGTTTTGTTTTGTTTGGGTTTTTTTAATAACAGGTACACAACATTTCAGTGTAGCAGTATCGTTATTAATGTCAGCTAGTAGCCTATTACTGAACAGCCATTACAGACATTTTAATTCAAGTATTACAGAAGATCAGAGAAAGGAAGAAGCAGAAGTTACCGTAGGCAGGAAGAACAGGTACTGAACTTCATGGATCTTAAAGTGAATTAATTCAAACTTTCAAAAAATCCTGTTTTGTAGTAGCAGTAAGGGCCTCTGTATCAATCCTTTTTAAAGCTGAATGGGGACAGAGTGCACCATCAGCTTTGCCAGAGGCCCTTAACTATCCTTGATCTTTATTTGCTAGAGGCTCTTAATCATCCTTGATCTTTATTTGACAGATAAATGGCTCATACCTTGGTTCTTAATGCTTTGTTTAAAACTTTGAGTGAAGGGGGAAGAGTACAGCATGCTCTCTACTTTGCCTAACATACATATAAGATGCTTTGGTCTGGTGTAAATATATAGTGTCAAACAAATCTCTGGAAGGACCTTAATAAAGATTGCTGACATGACTGTATGCATCGTCCTAAATTTCTCCAATAAAAACGGTCTCTGTAACAGCACAGAGCAACACTGTCATCTGGGCTGAGCCCAGCCTCCCTGCAGTGGCAGCACTCTGAGCCTGTGGAAAATGGCTCCTCTCTATTTATTTCTGCATCTGCAGGATGCCTGAATTTTGGCTAGATCTAATCAGTTGACTTTTTACGTGATTTATGTCAAGCAAGTAGTTAGAATTACTGGTTGTCTTATCTCTGCTTGGGCGCTGGGACTGAAGATGGGCTTTTGTTCTTTTCTAGGCAGGTTCTTAAAGTGCCTTTCTCTGTTTAGCTTCTGGCAGGTGAAGGTGTAGCTGGCATGCATTCTGACACTTGCTCGTTTCTGTGTACGTGTAACCTGTTCTTTCGTGCATGTGTGTTTGTGTTTAAAGGGCAAATAAATATAGCTCTCTTTCCACGCTTAGGTCTTTTAAAATATGGAAATTCCTTTCAGCTCAGCGTGAGGGATCTGGCAGTGCCTTGCTGAGAAGGCTGGAGCTGGCTGTGAGGCTCCCACAATGAACAATGACTTCTGTGAGTTTACTAGTACTGTAATTCTTGCTGGTTCCTTGTTACTTTCCTTTGTGTAACTGTAACACAGTTTAAATATTAGTCACAGAAACAGTGCTGTCTAGCTTGTGGTTTGTTTTCTGCCAGCTCCTGTTTCTTTTTCTTCTTTTTTCTTCTTATTGTGTGTCTTAGTTGATCTTTTTCTTAATGGCCCAGCTCCACCTGAAAGCAGCTGCTAGGAGAGTATTATTTTTCCACTTTAAAACACAGGGAGACAAAGGTGGGGGGAGTGTGTGGTGGGGGGCGGGTGGGGGGAAGAAGAAAACTTACAGCTTAATGACTGCAGGGCTTCCCAGATGCCAAAGTTTAAGATCTCCTGTTTGGAGGAAGCGAGTCTGAGTCATGGCTGACATTCTTCAGTAGAACATCTATTAGCACTAGTAAAAGGCTGTAGCATTTGCTTTGAGTGGGAGACAGTTTTCTTCCTTTAGGTCAGTACCTAGAAATAAATTCTAAAGACCAGTTAAAAATTGTATTTGGTTGAAAATAGAGATTTAATAACCACTTTTGACCAAAAATTAGACATTGCCATTGCGCTGTTCTAATGCACAATGCCATTGTTGCCATAGAAGAGATGATGCCTTACTTAAGGGTATTGTGAAGAAACCTTTTCACTGTCTATGAAGTAGCATTTGTTTCTGTAAAGTTAGTTTGTTGTAAAAATTCAGTTGAATAAGCTTTAATTGTGGTATAGCAGTACAGAAGGGGTATTGTATTTTAGGGATATGTGTATTTTTAATGTTACCTTAAGGAGTCGTAGAATGTGAGCTTTTACTGATGTAGTGGTAGAGCATGAAAATGCCTGGGATTGTTTTGTGTACTTTGCACAGTGGTAAGAGAGGCTACTCTTCTGAATGTGCTGCAGTGAGCCACAGATCAGGAGTACTAAGATGCATAAGATTCAGACTATCCCAAGTCCTCCCTCAGGGCTTGACTGGAACATTTCACTTGCCTCACTTTACACCCTTGAGTAATCGTCCTTTTCATTTTAAGCCTTTCATTTTAAGCCTTTGTTCTGTTGGCATCTCCTTCTCTGAGCAATGTTACCATTATTTCTGTTCAGGAGAGACAGACCCTTTTTTCTCTGAGAAAGAAGCCATGAAACCTCTGGATCTGAAGACCAAGGATTTCGTTTTTAAATAAGTGTTCTTGTAGATGGTATCTAGCAACTGAAAGAGGAAAAAAGCCAAGGATCCGTGTACCATGTTCAACATATATGTAGCAGCTGTACGTAGGTGAGAGTGGTCACAGGTCTGCTGTGATTTACGACAAGAGCTGCACAAAGCTTGGACGGATCTGGGAACTTTTCCCCACGTTTGGAAAGAGACTTCTGGAATTGCTTGTGCAAACTGAATTAAGTTTGTTTGGTTTTTTTGTTTCTTTTTTTTTTTTTTTGCCTACCATTAAGATGTATTGATGAGATAAGGAAACACTTTTTCCAGAGAGAACTGTTACGGGAGACTCTTGTGCGTGCTCTCAGTATTTCCTGATACAAATCCCAATGGCAAGGCCTTCAGTTTCTCTGTGGTAAGTTAGAACAGAATTCATCTGTGGCTTTTGGAACAAGTTTATATAAACTGAAATCTGCCATTTATGGCCTCTCCATCTGATACTCTCCACGATAGAGTGGAAAATATAAAAGCATTTCAGAACTCTTTGGGGTTTTATTCTGCTGTGCCAATTTATTTTTTGTGGGTGTTTGGTTTTGTACGCTATATCGTTAAGTTATATGAAATATAGGACTAGGTTATATATTAAAATTTCTTTGTCTTTGCTGAGAAGATGCTTAGCCTCTGGTTTGATTATGTAACCAAACCTGTATTTTTAAAAATTTTAAATGAAGTGGTATTAAAAAGTATTCCTAAATGAGAGTGTTATGCTTGAGGTGAAACTCAAATCTCTAGGAAAAAAAACAAGTTTCCAAGAATTGGTTTTCTCCTCTGAAGTCTGTTCACCTTTTCCTTGTAAAACTGTAAGTGTCAAACCTTTGAAAATCAGGTCTTAAAGATCCCTAGATGGGATATAAGTGGGAATGCCTGAAAAGCCTTTGATTAACAGAAAAAACAGATTTCAGCTGAAGTTTAGGTGTACATCTTGAACATCACTTTACTTGGGCTTTGGTGTTTCATATATGTCATGGTTTAACCCCAGCTGGTAACTAAGCACCATGCATTCACTCCCCCCCACCCAGTGGGATGGGGGAGAGAATCGGGGGGAAAAAAAAGTAAAACTCATGGGTTGAGATAAGAACAGTTTAATAGAACAGAAATAAAGAAACTAATAAGGATAATAATAACAATAATAAAATGACAATAATAATAATAAAAGAATTGGAATATACAAAACAAGTGATGCACAATGCAGTTGCTCACTACTTGCCAACCGATGCCCAGTTAGTTCCCGAGCAGTGATCTTCCCACGCGGCCAACTCCCCCCAGTTTATATACTGGGCATGATGTCACATGGTATGGAATACCCTGCTGGCCAGTTTGGGTCAGCTGTCCTGGCTGCGTCCCCTCCCAATTTCTTGTGCCCCTCCAGCCTTCCTGCTGACTGGGCATGAGAAGCTGGAAAATCCTTGACTTAGTCTAAACACTAACAAGTGTTTAATAACAACTGAAAACATAAGTGTGTTATCAACATTCTTCTCATACTGAACCCAAAACATAATACTATACCAGCTACTAGAAAGAAAATTAACTCTATCCCAGCCAAAACCAGGACAGTATAGCTGTACTAATACAAAGCCATTGGTAATAGCTATACTAAGGCACACCTTTAAGGTAGGCAAGGAGAGTTTCTGTTTGTCCTAGTTACGATTATTTCAATCTTACAGTGAAGTAAATTAAAGTAATTTAATCCAAAGTTATCAACAATGAATTAATGCAAACTTGCTGTTTCTGTCTTTACTGCTAATTCACACCTGAAAAAGGCTTTTAGAATGAAGAGGTAATTGCAGCAGTTCAGTATTTTGTTCAAGCATCACTAGTCCAAACCTCTTTAATCTGTAGAAGTAGGTTTCAAATCTCTTGAGAATAATTCTGGTCTTTAAGTGGTGGGAGTTTCTTTTGGTGTGGGGATTTGGGGTTTTTGTTTGGTTGGTTGGTTGGTTTGGGTTTGGGTTTTTTTTTTTTAAGTGTCTTGCAGTTAGTGCAGTTCTTGATTCTTGGCTTCTCATACCATAAAAATTGACATAAACCGGCACTGCTCTTGAAGGAGCCCCATACAGCCTCGTCTCTGTGCATAAACAAATATTTGCAGGGCTATGCAATGGATGAGATCTGGGAGTTGATCTGGATTTAAAAACTAACCTGACAAATATCCTAAGTTGTTTACATTACTTCAGGACAGCTCCCAGATCCTGCTCACTGAATGCATGTGCCAGAAGAGAAGCAGCTGTACAGGGAGGGGACAGAAAAGGCTGTGGGTGGTCCGCCTAAAGTGTGCATGGAACTGGAAATTACCTTCCTGGAAGAAAATGGAAGAATTATAGTTATCTAATATCAGAAGAGTCTAGGATCAGTGAAGATCAAATCATTCAGACTAAAGGTTTTCTCCAGCCAAGAAAGCTGAAAAGGTCACATGGGAGAGCAAGTTGAGATTTAAAAGCCTGCTTTTTGTGAATCTCAGATGTTTAGAATGTTAAAGTCATGTTTAGATCAGTCCCTGGGTTTCTCTGAGTGATTATCCTAGTAGAAAGTGTTGCCTTTTGAGATGGATTTGGTGTCAATATTTTGAGAACGGTGCTGTTGTCTGTGACAGGCCTGCTGCTAAGCATATAATTGGCAATCCATTTCCTCTCCCTCATCATAAGTAGCTCTCTTTTTATGGAATGTAGCAAACAATATCCTTAGAAAGCTTACACAGGAAGTTTTGGAAAGCTTTTTTTATAACAAAGCTTATACGTTTTCTGTAGAAGACTTCGTGCACTGGGAATTGTAAAAGGACTAGTGTATGTAGAGTAGTTAATTTTTTTTGTTGAACACTTAAGTTTGCTAAAAGTATGGTTTGAAATTGTTGCAACATTGTGAATTTGACCTAGATTTGTCAAATTTTGCAAATGTTTTCTGTAAGAGAGAAAAAGGTGAGGTGTTTCCATGCTGATGTGAGGTAGAGTACTCCAAGTATTCCCTCACTGATGCTGGGGAAAATATGTCTGTTCGCTTGTGACTCTGCAAGTAAGTCAGAGGCAGGCACAATGGACACAGTGGTTTCACTGACCTGTGCAAACTGTGGTGATCAAGCACATGACTGCTTGACAGGTACTTGGTCAATTTTGACTGAATGATTGTGCTATCTTTTATAGTAATTTTCCCCCTTTCCCCCTTGCAAATTCTTTCTCTCTACCACTTCCATCCCCTCCAAAATAAACATTTACTATTTCCCCATTGGTCCTGATTTTGCTGATTTTTACACCTTTTGTATTTGGGATATCATTGCCCAAGTAATTTTTGCCATGGTTAACAATTCCATTAAGCTGGTACCCCTGTTCTGTTATTATATCATGTTGCTCCTTTCTGCCATTTCTCATGTTGTTATCATGTTAGTGTATCCTTCGGTCAGGGTTATCTTTGCATGCACATTTCTTTCTCTTTGATATGAGGAAGCTATGGCAGTTTCTCACGTTACTAACTTGTTAGTATAGCTGTACATTCAGGGTGGACTATTTATTTGCATCCCTCAACAGTTTTAATGGACAGTCTTTGGAGAAAGTGCCCGATGCCAATGCTGGCCTTTGTGAATGCAGTGGATAAAACATGCAGCAAGAAAACAAGTTCTGTTCTTTAGTCTGTCTTGAGGGAGTTTGTATCTCTTCTGCTGTGGGGAAAATGCTCTATTCTGATGCAGTAAGGTATTTGGAGTCAGTGGAGGCACCCACATTGTTCTGCTTTGCAGAAAAAAGTGCTTGGTGGGATCCAGCTGGAATCTAGAAGAATGAAATATGTAGGTATCTACTTTATGTATTTTTCCACACTGGCTATGAAAAGGAAAATCCATTATCTGCGCAATCCTAGGTGTCTCTTGCCAACAGCAATTTTCTAGTACTGAAAGATTCTCCCTACAAAAGAGGAAATTCCAGGGGGCCAGATACCAGGAGTTGCAAGTTACAAAAATGCAAAGCAGCTGGAACGTGTCCAAGAACCTGAACCCAAAATATTTAGTGGTTATGTAGTATTTGGTAATTCATATATTCCTAACTGCTGAGACTTGAAAATGGAGACAGCAAAGAGATTTGAAACTCATAGTGTGCATTTCAGAACAGTGCAGAAGTGGCAAAAAACTGTGTAAAAAAACCAACCAACCAACCAAACAAACAAACAAAAAAACCCCACACAAAGATGAACATGCATTTGTCTTCATCTTGAGTGATAAAAGAAGGAGAGTGTCAACAAAGCCTAAGTCTCTCTGTGTTTAGTTCTGGCTTATTATGTATGTTTGAAGATAATTAATTCCAGCATAGATAGAAGGTGAATTTAGACTCTCTCATTAAATCCAAATTATTTTATTCATAGAAGCATATCTTCGATATAGGAATAGGGAAATGTGAATGTCAATCTCAAAATGCCTATGGCTCAGGAATTACATATGTAAGAATAGGCACAGCTGGGATTATTCACCTATCCCCCTCTATAAGCATCCATAATCAGTGTTAAGGGAAGGAGGCTGTTCCAGAGGGTGGTTTAGTGCTATCTCAGGGAATAATCCCAAACACCTCAACTTTTAACTAGCTATGGACCCTAGAGGATAAATACCTTCCAAAAGACTCATTTCTCCCTTTTGGTCTTTTCACTTCCAAGTGACCTAGTTACACTTAAATGGTTAGTGATCAGCACAGCAAAACTCTGAATACGCAATTGTTTTCTGGGTTAATAATTGCACATTTATTTGAACCTATAGTTTACAAAGTTTCAAAGTATTTTTGGTGGTGTTTCTTGTGGGGTTTTTCGGGTTTGTTTTTTTTTTATGCTTTCTTTCTGGAAAGTTTGGAGTAAAATGAAGCATCATGAAAGTAAAATGAAAATAACAAAAAACCTCATCCCAAACCATAAAGAGATTCAAGAGTTTGGAACTCCACTAAAGAGAGATGAAATTTAGAATTAATTTTAAAATGAAATTAGCCCTTTTTTATTTAGCAATAACGATGATCAATCAGTCATGTCTTGTCAGCCCATCTGTGCCAAAGGAATTCTGGCAAAATTTTAGGAACAGTAAGCTCCCAGATCTTTTGTCAGCTTTGAAGCAAAGCAATTAAGACTCTAGCATAGGCACTTTCACATCGGTCACATTAAGAAACAATGGAAATGAGAAGCTATCAATATATGAGAAAAAGGCTACTGCTGTAGGTGCTTCCTTGAGAGTTGATAAGCAAGAGAGAATATTGTGACCATTGGTTTTCACCACACTGGCAGTACTGAAACTCTTGGTACCTCTTAATTTCCTCCGTATACTTAGGGATAATTAATTCCTTGTAAATATATTTTGTCCTGAAATCTTTTGGCATTAATATAAGATAAGAATGTTCTACTGATAAACAAAATAAGTGTATTAATTAATGTTATTCCCATCTGGCTGCTAGACCATTTTCTAAGGGTAGCAATGTAAAATATGGTTGTTATGGAAAAATAAGACCAGGACAAAATAGATTATCTCTGCTAATCCTTTGAAAGTTCTTAAGTAATTTGTGTCCAGAATTTCTTGGCAGGAAAACCCAAAGGTAACCTCAGCAATGCATCTCTTTGCAGAGTGCAGTGGCGGGTTTTTTAGCTTTCAAATGTTTTTCCTCAGACATAATTTCTTGGGAAGTGGGCACAAACTGCCGTGTCCCGTGATGTGTTTGCAGATGTATTCCATGCCCTCTGCCCATTTATCTGGATAAGGATTGTGTCTGCTGTTAGTACCTCAAGTATTTCTTGCATCAATTCCACTGATCTCAGGGAAAACAATATAAAAATAGTAATGGCAACTAATTAAAACAGTAGTTTCAATTAATTTAAAATGATGTAAAGAAAAAAAACCAAAACCCCAAATCCCCACCCCCCCCCCCCCATATCCCCAACTTTCCTCAAGACCTAACTAAGCTAATTTATTACTTAAGTTTAATTACTTGGTGCATGGGAAGGTTTGGAGTGCTAGATACTGTTCCACTGTAGGCTTAGACTATAAATTCATTGGAATTTGGGTAAGATATTAATGGCTAAGGTCTCATCTTTATAGCATTTCTTTTGTAAGGATGTCTTTGCCCCATGTGTTTACCTTAGGTTCCTTATTCATGTAGACCACACTGCAACTCAACACTGACATTTTCTGCTGTAATATGTTGTTCTTGTTGCAATAGAAGTGCTACAGGTGTGAAAGTGATGGCTATTGCTGTTGTCTTGGCTTTCAGCCACTATAGAACTTTAGAGGATTTAACATCTCACTAAGTTTTCTCACTTCTTTTTTTTTTTAAAAACACAAAACATACCCTGTAAAGCCAGGTGAGTGTGGAAGTGCATTTTGGAGGCTGCAGTTCCCTGAACTGTTCAAGGGTCCTAAGTGCTGCTGTTAGAGGCAGGAAGAGAATTCTTTACTATCTGCCTTCCTCCATTTATCTGTCTTTTAGATCATAAAGATTTGAGTCCAATAAAGGAAGTGACTGAGTCATGACTATCTTTTCTAAGCCTCTTAAAGGAGAGAGATGTGTGGAGGGAAAAAACTACGTGATACTGTTATGGAATTTTGTACAGCTGAAACAGTAATTCCTTGAAAAGTGACACTATTTTCTTGGTGGAACCAACTTCTTGAATCTCTTTCCTGATTCTCTCCCCCAACTAAACTCCATTGCATACAAGTTAGCTGTCGCTTTTGAGACCTTCAGGGCTATCCGCTTCCCTATCTACCATATTTAATTTGGTTTTGAGGCGTCTGTTGGCTGGTGCTGCTAGTCTGTCTTGTCACTTGTTCATTTCTACACAAGCACCTTTCTGCTTTCTTCTGGAGTGTTATGCTTGGAAGATACTTCCTATAATTATCCACAAAGCTACCTTATCATCAGATTTCAAATCCTGTCTTAAAGTTCTCTGTCAGGATACCTAAAAAAAAAGTAACATTTTCTCACAGAACCAAGCAATCAGTTGTCTTACTGATCTTTGAACTCCCTGCTCATCTGCTTCTTGTCTTGTAGATTGCACTTCTTAAACAACAAAGTTGTGTGCAATATCTAGCATATTTGGTTCTTTGTCCATTAATGGAGTTTTATAGCAGTATGAGAGTATAACACACTAAAAATAATCCAAATTTCTACAGTGTTCCTTGCTTTGGCTTTTATGCCAAATGCACAAGTCCTTTGGAAGCTTGGATGTATCATGATTCCAAACTCCTCCCATGGAAAGTGCCAAGCTGTATAGCTACTTAGTTAAGAAAGGGACTTGGTTCACCATAGATCTCTTGGTCTGATGCTTTCATAAAGAACAAAGTAATTTACTGTATCATTTGTAGCATAACTAAGGTTTGAATTGAATAGATGTTGCATTCACAGTTACTTTTTGAGCAACAGTATGGATGCTATGTCTTTACATCCCTAACTATTTTTGCATTTATTGACATTTCTGATTTGAATGCGTATATATGTGTATATTGTTCAGTCCTACTTTTAGAAATCATGATCCAAAATATGCTATTGTTAGTTTTAAAAATAAATGTCTGAGGTATATTCACAGCTAAGACTTGTTTCCGTCTGAGTAAGACTTTATATTTTAAAATTATAGAATATAGACAATTTAAATCTAATGAAACTGTTGTTTTGCTGACTTTGCATGTTGTAGATTGGCTTGACACACAGGGTGAAGTATGCACTCAGTTTGCATTTCTTTGTTGCTGGCCTCAATATTAAATATCCATATAGCTCCTTAAAAAAGTCAGGTACGTTGCATGTGTGAAATACTTCTGAAAGATCACAGACCACAGCTGATCCATAATAAAAGCACGTGAGGCAGAAAAATGTTGTAGAAGTGCTATCTTCTTCCATTCCTAAGGCTAATTCTTGATTTCACTATGATTATGAAGGAGAATTGATACTAATCTGGCTGAAGTGTCTCAGAACATGCTTTTACCACTGACTGTAATGTGTAACTTTCAGCACAACACTTAATGTATTTGTGTATGAGTTTGTGAGAACTTGAAGAATAACATATCTGGCAAGTGATAGAAGAATACAAATCTTTGGTCTCAACTACATTAATTTGCTTAGGACAGCTGATGCAAATTACCTAAGCGTGAGGGTGCTGTTGTTATAATAGACTTCTAATAAATTAATGTGCCCACTTTCCTCAGAATTTGGCCATGAATTAAAGCGATTTTATTTCTGAATGAGAGAGTCCACACAGTAGCTTAAAGTAATTTTAAAAAAGACACTTTGCATTCACTTCTTCTGTTAATTCTTATTAATTTTCTGCAAACTCTGCCTCCCTGCATAGTGCAAACTTTGCATTAAAGTACTGCATCCCTGTGTGGAGAGCCATTAACAACTGTTCTTAAATAACATAACTAGAGATGTAGACAGCCAACTAAATACTCAACAAGTAAGTGAAGAACTTGTATTTTCTCAAATTCATGAAATTAATGTGTGGGTTTGATTCTTGCATTTCCCTTCAAGTTTCATCTTTGCAGTGATAGTGTGGAGATACTTTAACCTCTTGTGGCGAAGTCTTAGACTTGGGGCAGTGAAATGCAGAGTAATGTACGGGTAACTTGCTAAAGACTGTCTTTTAAACATCTCTGTATTAGAAACGGCCATGGGAAAATTCCTGAGCGCAGGAATTCCAGATAACTGAAATACCAGGACCAGTAATTTTGTCTTTGGGCTGTAGTAAACAGGGTATATGATATGATTCTGTGCTACAGTATCCTTAGCTATTTAGCCAAAACATCCACCAAAGCAACATTCAGTGTTTGGATAATATTTCATCAGCTTACAAATGAATAGGACAGCTAAATATATGGTAAAGTGAAAGACCAATTGCAACAGATTAATTCAATTTCCATATATTACCAAATAGCGTAGCTAATTAATCTTGTATGTGTTTCTCTGACACCATAAAAAATGTTACTAGTCCATAGAAAATGCTGCTCTTTCAGTAGTTATTAATTTTTTTTAAATTTGGTAAACAATTTCATTACTTGCATTTAAACTAAAAAAAAAATGAAGAGGAAGTCTTTTTACTTGGCCTTTTAGACCATGTTGCCTGAAATAGGAGGACTCAATTTTTTTGTTAATTAAAGTTTATTAACAGCTTTAGAAACTGTTAGTTGATATGGTCAAATGAAGTAATTATTACAATGTCAGAACGTTGTGGTATGGCATGTGTTAGATACTGATTGACGTGATCATGTGTTTGCATAGATACCATTCCCTATAGCACAGTAAATTCTTCAGGTGCAGAGTTCATTAAATGATAGGGTAACTGAGTCTCAACAGTATTTAGAAAGTATGTAGAAATAAAGTAACTATAAAATTTGCATGGCTGTTCACTAGTACTTTTCTGGGGTGCGTTCAGTGTCCTGTCTCCTGATGATCAGCTGAATATTTATGAGGCTCACCAGGGTTGCAACTGAATGCAGTCAGGTTTCCAGGTGACAGCTAGCCCCCACCTTATTATTACAATTAACATGCCTTGACTTTCAAATCCTAGGCTTAATGTGTAGGTCTGGCAGTAAGCACAAAACATTTAGTATATTTTGAGATATAATGCACATAGAAACCCATGAATGTATAGTCAGAATGAGGTATTTTTTTACATACCAGCAGAGGCATTTTTGACATGAGCCACTGCTAGGACTGCCACTGCAAAGGCAGCAGAGTGCCATGCCTCGTGCATGACACTGTAGTTGCTTTATGAGTGCTGGGGTATAAGACCTACTAGCGATATGTGTGCAGTGTTTTTTGTGCTCAACAACTGCAACCTTGTGGGTTTAGTCTGAAGAGATGCCCATTAGATGCAATTCCATGGACTGTTTAAATCTTTGCCTGGGCTGTCTTGGGCTGTACAGAGTCATGTAATTTCCTACCTTTTCCATGACAGATGTTGCATCATCTGGCACAGCCTCAGTCAGAGCTTCTATGCTGCTATGGTGCAGAAAGGAGCAAAATAGTGGGAGAAGTTTGTAAGGGGGTATGCTGCAAGGAATACCTGTGTTAGGTGACATAGTGAATTCCTGCAGTAGAATCAATATTGTCTTAAAATTTTCTTAGGGATCGCCATGTGTATTTTTTGGTGGGAGTTTAGCAGAACTGCTGGCTGATGTAACTGGCAGGAGTTTTAATGAGGAGCACAGATGAAGACAGTGGGATACATACCCACCTGCAGCTAACCTTATACAAGTCCATGTCCTTACCAATTCTGCTTCCTGCTAGGCCAGGAGGTGAGACTGCATCATGTCTTAGCTCTGACTGAAATTTGGAAGTGCTCCTTCAGTTTTCTTTAGGAGGGACCCGTATATCTGCATAGAAACAATTAGAAGGGAAAAATATAATGAAGGAGAACTGCATGTTAAACTCGATACTAAAAGTACGGTGAGAAACCACTGGTTGGAGTTAAAAGAGATCAAATTCACCTTAGCAATTAGGAAATACATTTTGATGTTATGTACGATCAGACACTAGCAGAGTTTATATAAAGAGGTACTATGGCAATAGCTCAGCAGACATGAAAATACAGCAGTATGGGAAGTATTATGTGGAATCCCTGATGTTTGGTTCAGATACTGTATTAGCTAATCCAAAAGATCCCTTCCTTAGGGTAGCTGTCTCTTTCATGAAGCAATGGCAGCTTCAGAATTGTTATATCTTAATTTAAGTGAATTTTCTGTGTAGGGTCACATTTTAAAATCTTGTTAGAAGAGCCAGTCTTGGTAAGGTTTTTCACGTTCTCTTGTGAAAAGTATGTGTTATTTTAAAGCATAGTAGCACCTTTATTTTAGTAACGAAGTGACTAAGTTCAGTCAGAAGGCAGTCAGTACTGAATTGGTGTCACTGCTTGAATTGCGTGCTGTCTAAAAAAATATCTAACCATCCCAATATTTGCTTCACTGATGCCTGGAGAACGTTAAAACACCGTGTAAAGGCATGAATTTTGTCAATGAATAATGAAAGCATGTTATAGAAGCACCCTGTATTCTTTCCACAGCGTAGCACTAATAACTTTTTAGAGCTGCTTGATAAAAGTGGAGTGGATTTGATACACATCAGCTAATGTTGCTTTTCATCTCTTTTACATCCTGTTGGATCTAAGGTTTCCTAGTAATCAAATAAATTCAATGGGAAAGACAGCTTGCATTTGGAGAAATTTAATTCTGTCTTCCTCAAAGGAAGAAAGTCAAAAGGGTAATAATTAACAGTATCTCCTGAATTATTTATTTATATATTTATTTATTTATTTTAAGAAATGTTCATCTTTAAAAAAAAAAAAGGTATTCTAGCCCAAAACAACTCATAACCATAAGCAAGGAAGATAAGTGATGCAGGTCAGTATGAAAACCCCAGGCATTTTCTTTTAGTGTAATGGCCTACTGCTGTTACTGAAACCAATGATGCAAAAATGCTACTCATTTGGAAATTGAACAGGGCTAGGATTTACAAGGAAAAATATTTAAGTGCCAGTGTGTTCTTGGTTTTGGCGTTTTTTTGGTTTTTAAATATTTCATACTTTTAGAGGAGTAATTTTTGGAATAATTTTGTCATGTCAAAGAAATACAAGTTTCAAGACAAAATGTTGTAGTTTGAAAACTGACTTTTTTGTAAAATTCGTTCTGTAATGCATTCATTCTAACTTTTAGAGCCTTTTGGAGCAATTCATCCAGTTTCAGTCATTCATTATATTGTTTTTTCCATCTTCATGACCTCTGAATGGTGAAGTATAGCTGCTAACATCTTTATACTCCCAAATGGAAATGCACACATTATTATTTTATATTAGAGCAAAGCCAAGACTGAAATACCTAGTATGTCCAAAATGAGGTAATCTTGGAAAACTGTGTGTCAGACATTAAGTAGATCAGAGGTGCACTATTATATCAACAGTATTCTAGTACTACAAAGCTAGCATGAAAATAGTTATGTAAGAGAAGAGATTAATTTAAAAAAAATATTTATATATATGATCATTGGTTGGGAGAAAGGATAGCATAACTTGCATCTTTCTGTAATATAGTTTAAGTATTCTGCTTACCATGTTGGAGGCTTGCTAATCAGATTGTATCCGACTGCAGTGTTTACTATTGTAGCAGGTACTCTTGGCGGGCATTACTGCTCTGAATTCTGAAAACTACTGCCTCTGGCCCAATTTAATACACTGGTGTCTAATTATGCCGGTAATGTTCTTGCTTTTAATAATCTTTCTTAGAATGAATCATGAGTAAAGAAACAGAAAAGTTGTGTACCTTGCCTAGATTAGAAACAGTAACATGTAGCTTTAAATAAAAAAAGTGTTTGATTGTTTCTGTTCAAGATAACTAGCTCTTTTTTAGTGCTCCCTTCTTTTTTAGAAACAGTGTAAGACCTTTACTTTAGTCAAGGAGAATAACAAAACAAAAAACAACTAGAACCAAGCTGTGTGCTAGTGTGCAAACACACCCATTTGCCCTGTGGAACTACTTGAAACAAAATAGGCATTAAGTACTTTTCAGGCTTGGACTGTTCCTTGGCATTAAAAGTTTAACATACTGAAAATTAAAAGCTCATCCCTACACAGATTGAGAGATGATTGTTTGCTGGGGCTGATTATAATAATCCTGTTCCATAATAAATGCCTGTGTCAGTATTCTCATCCCACCTACCTCTTAGTTTTGAGTCATGATGAATTTTCCCATCCTATTTTTCTGTACTGGGTGACAGATTTGGGGGCAGATTTAATTAGACTTGCACAGGCTGTTTGAACTGTTCTAAAATGTCTGGTGGTTAATGTTGCAATACCTTTTGATATTTTAACTGGTGACTAGGGTCACAGGTTGGATTAATATCTGAAGATTTTAATACCTGTTCTTTTCAAGGGTTGCTCTGCACATAACCTTTGACCCTTTTAGCAGTCTCTTCATTCTCATTAGATCTCTTCAATAAATTCTGCTCTTTTGTACTGTTGGACTTTTTTCTTATTCACACCCTTCAGGGAACAGAGGGAAGGAATAGATGAGAGTGTGTGTCTGTGTAAGAAAGGGAGCCACCCTTCTTTTCCCTACATTTTGACATTTGTAAAAGGTAAACCTTCCAGGGTAGGAGAATACCATGAAAAAACATTTTCTGCTCAAGAGGAGATCACTTATAAGATCTGAATGGTGGTTGTTTTGCATCCTTCTAATATATTAGGTCTCAGTTGTAAAACAGAATGCTGTGCCACAAAATACTGGGTCAACCTCAAAGATTTTTCTAAGCATAAGATTAAGCTCTCTTCCCTGAAAGTCCATTTTGTGTTAGCTGGCTTCACAGAGATGGCTACATGTAGAATTCAAAATGTGAAAAGAAATCCTGACATCATCCCTCTTGAAATCAAGGTTGATGCAACTCAAAATGTGTAACTACAAAAGAGATTTAAAGGAAGCAATAGTAAAACTGTCAAATATGCTTCATCCTCTTAAAAAGGACATGGGAGGGGGTAGCAACCTTTGGGTTTTTCTGATAATTTTTTACATTCAGGTTGGGGTTTTGGTTTGGGTTTTTGGCAGGGGGGGTGAGGTGTGCGGGGGTGTCTTGCTTTCCTCTTGAAATTCAAATGGAATAAATAATAGGTAAATTTGGGACTGGCAAGCTTGGAATATCTTGTTCTGGAATACTCAGGAAAGGGTTTCCTTCATATAGTACAGCTGGCAGAGCTGCTTCTTATAGAATAAAGGAGCTTCAATGTCTTCCATTGTGTATGTCAAAAGAATCTGTAACGAGGTCTGTACTAGCAAAACTGGCTAATACAATTTGTGTAGTTAGATTTCTGCTAGCTGACATAAAAATTACCATCTCTTAATCTTATTCAGTGCAGGAAGGACAGAATTGGCGTTAAGTCATATGATATTGTTTGGCTATCTCTCTGCATTTCTTTTTGCTCTTCCCCCACCCCGTTGTACCAGTATGTGCCAGGAAACATTGCTGGTCCATTGGATTAGTCTGGTTTTAAAGCAGCATAACTGAGAGCAGAATAGATATTTATTACATAACAGCCAAGCCTCACGTGTTTTGTTTTCTTTGCACTTGCCATTGCAGCAGAGACTTTTGAATATAATCTCCTTGAATATAAATTCTTTGCTGAAAAAGGTTTCATGCCTCAGAGTGGGTCTTAGTCATGTTGGTGACTTTTAAGCTTTTGGCTTCTTTGACCAGAAGAGAAGTGAACCTTAAGAGTTTTCCAGGAATAGATTTCCTTCAAATGAGAATTTTCAAAATTGCTTTCCACTGAGATGGGGTTCATGAGGCTATCCAAACAAATATTCCTGCTAAAGAGCAAGCTCTGAATTTTGCTGTATGGAATGGTAGATCTGCAGCACAGTTGCAATGAAAAATGTTGTTTATGCTCCTTAATAGCTTTGAATGCATATAGTCAAGGTTAAGCTGTATGGCAAATGTTTTGTTGGTATGAATTTAAAATTCTGGTATCATCTTCATCGTCACAGTGTTTTCCATGCCAATCTCTGTTCAGTGGTAGGTTCGCCTTGGTCAGCTGCCCACCCAGACGCTCTGTGTCTACCTCGTCAGCATGACCCAGGGAGAAAATAGGATGGAAATACTCATGGGTCGAGATAAAGACAGGGAGATCACTTACCAGTTGCTGTCAAAGGCAAAGCAGACTTGACTTGAGGAAGATTGGTTTAACTCTTGCCAGTTAAAATAGATTTGGATAGTGAGAAACAAATACAAAAATTAAAAGAACAGTTCCCCCCTTGCCTCCCGGTGCAAGGGATGGGTAATGAGAGGTTGCAGACAGTCCATAATAGTTCCTCTCTGCCACTCCTTCCTCCTCACGCTTTTCCCCTGCACTGGCATGGGTCCTTCATGAGCCATAGTTCCTGCCAGGAGCCTGCTCCAGCATGGGTTCTCCACATGCTGCAGCTTCCTCCAGGGAAATACCTACCTGCTCTGGCATGGGGTCCTCCATAGGCTGCATTGTAGGTATCTACTCCAGTGTGGTTTCTTCTGTGGGCTGCAGGGGAATATCTACTCTGGGACCTGGAGCACCTCCTCCCCCTTCTTCCTCTGACATTGGTGTTCATACTGCTATTTTCTCACACTTTTTCTCCACCCACCCCCACCCCCCCTTATTCCTCTGCTTGTCTGCCATTTTTGCCCTTTTCTTTATATGTTTTCACAAGAGGTGCCACCAGCTTGGTTGATGGGCTCAGCTGTGTCCCATGGTGGGTCTGTTGCAGAGCTATCTGGAACTGGCCGTGTCAGGCATGAGGCAGCCCGTGGTTTCTTCTCACAGAGACTACCCCTGCAGCCCCACCCTGTTTTCCAACACCCAATACACCAGCAGTTACTGTCTTCATCTTAAGTTCAAAGGTGAAATCATGCTGCTGCTAAACTGTATCTGTATGGTGAGTACTCATGCTAAATCTAGATATGCAAATCAGATACTGAAGTTAGACTCACTATACAGAGAATGGTTTGTCAGTTGTCCTGTGGGAGCTCTACTGGTTTCATTGGGAACCTGGGCCTTTAACAGGGGTGCAGAAGATAAATGCCCATCATCCATCATACAAAAATACCTGCTAGAAAAGTATTTTTTTCATCTTGTCTTGCAGATGGCAAGGATGAGTTCATGTAGAAGGTTACTGGTGCTGGTAAGACTGTAGTTAGATATGATGTTCTTACTGAATTCGGGGCAGGTTAAGAAGATTCAGCCCTGTCTGATTGGCTTCCATGACTGAACAAGTAAATGTTCTCTAATGTTATTCTGTCAAAATGATTCAAAATAGAAAATCTCTTTTACAGTATGTCCAAGATAACCCAAATAATTCTGGAACAGTCATGTTAGGAAGCGTCTCAAGGTACAATTGTGCCAACAGATCTGAGGAAGATAGACCTTCCATACAGGGAGATGGTAGGAAGGAGGTAGGGAGCGTGATGAGCAGCCTGAGGAAAGCCTGAGGGTGATCACTGTTCAATAACACATCTTGATTGAAAGTGTCAAGCATTCAATTATTAGTCATTTCTAGTAATAGATTAGAGGCAGATGTACTTCTGTGATGGAAGATAGTACTCCAGACTACTGCCTGGATTGCCTATAACAGTAGTAAAACTATGGGCTAGTTTAACCTTGACACAGCAGTGATACAAAAATACAAATTCGTCATAATGGATGTTAGTACGCTGTAGCTGATGGTCAGAAAAATTTTCAGTGAAAGATTGTGTGCTCTGTGCAGTCAGGAATGGGACCTCCAAAAAATCACTTTACCAATGGGATCCATGCTATGAAACTCTGAGCATCTCTAATAGTGAAAACAGAAGGGAAAAATGAGGAAAGAATGAAGAATACTTAGGCTACAGGCAGGCAATGCTCCATTTAAAAGGGGATATGCTGTCATCATCTACTAGGGGGAAA
Organism: Harpia harpyja; assembly: GCF_026419915.1. Lineage (NCBI taxonomy): Eukaryota > Metazoa > Chordata > Aves > Accipitriformes > Accipitridae > Harpia > Harpia harpyja. The sequence continues at coordinate 40,210,942 of NC_068941.1, forward strand.
ATCTCTCAGAAGTGCATTTCTCAAAAAAACCCCCTAAAACCCAGGTAATCAGGTATTTTGGCGTAGATGTTGTCTTAGCAGTATGCTGCAACTGTCATCACTGAGCTATAGAAGAAAAGGAAATAGCTGTAACAAAGATACTTTGGAAGGTAAGTGATGTGTAAGACCTGGGCAGACCACAGCCACAGAAGGCAGTCTGTGCTGCCAGTAAGTTGTCCTTGCTCCTTTCCCATGCTGGTGACATGCACCATTCCTCTGTCTCCCACCATAGTTTTTTCTCATTTTGATTCCCCTTCTCCCTCTCTTCATAATGTTTTTCCTCAGGACTTCTACCCCCTTTTCCTAAATAGAGCTGTTGCCCATCAATGAGTCAATGTTGTATAATCTCATAATTGTTTCTTTCACTGTGTCTTTCCTTCCCTTCTGTTGTACTGACATGCACAAAGCTTTTGCAAAGATTCAGTTAAATATTACGGAACAAGCAGACTGGTTTTCTTAGAATATTTTCTGAGACCTGTGAAGGGAAATAAAGTTAACCTGTGTCTATGTATTCTCTATAGATTGTTTCTCAATGCCTTTTATGATACAGCTTTTTAAAGATACGTAAGCTTGCTATCAAGTTCCTGACAATTATCAGTACAGCTCGTGTCTGCACCAGCAGAAATAGTGAGAGATGCATCACCAGTATCCTGTACATGGATATTCAGCAGTATGGGAAAGCAGGTTGCAGTTCCAGGTATTCTCATTTGCTGCATCAGTGAACGAGCACAATTCCTAAAAGAAACATTAGTCCAGACATAGATATCACCCAAAACAGTTGGTTTCACTACTGCAGAAAGAGTTCAGTAGTGATAACTGGTATAATACTGCAGCATTAGGCTCAGACTGAGGCTCTCTTTCATGGATTCATGGAGCTGGTGGAATCACTCGTAGAAATGTTGCCATTAGTGTGCCACAGTGATGTGGCAGCATTATCCATTTGCTTGCATAGTATTATAATTCATGCCCTGTAAAATGTTGGCTACTCATCTCTCTTCTTAACTCCAGAGGCACAATGGGTTGTCCCTTCAATATTACGTCCATGAAACTACCAGGCTTGCTTCATGTACCATCGAACCCTAGAAATGATGGGGGAGAGAGACTCCTAAGCAAACAAGTGAGGAAGTTATGGATGGGGTAGGCAAGCCAAGGGCCTGGGGTGGTGGGAACAGAAGAGACATAGCAAGAAAACAAAACAGGCTGAAATGCAATCACTTCAAGCATAGGCATGTAAAGAAGAAAATGCCTGTGGAACAGCCTTCTGGGGTAAGCTCTTATGCTTGTTCTGGAGAACTGGCATGCCTGGGTGCCTCTGAAATGCCTCTACACTAAAAAATACAGCATGGGGAACAAACAGGAGGAATTAGAAGTGTGTGCGTGGTTACAGGGCTATGACCTCATTGGGACACACTGGGATAGCTCACACAACTGGAGTGCTGCAATATACGGATACAGGATCCTTAGGAAAGGCAGTCTGAAAAGGCAAGGAGGAGTTGCCCTTAATGTGAGAGAGCAGCTGAAATGCATAGAGTTTTGCCTTGGCTTGGGTCAGGAATGAGTCAAGAGTTTATGGGTCAAGATTAGCAGGCAGACCAACATGGGCATTGTCGTAGCAGGTATCTGCTATAGCCCTCCTGATCCGGGAAGAAGTGCTTGAGGCCGTCTTCAAAAACATGGAAGAATCCCTCTGCTGGAGGGACAACACAGCAGGGCACAAGGAACCTAGGAGATATGTGGTGTGCATTGATGACAATTTCCTAACACAGTTGATTGAGAAGCTAACAAGGAAACGTGCCCTGCTGGACCTGATAGTTACAAATGTTGAAGAGCTGGTTGGGGATGTGAAAGTCAGGGGCTGCCTTGGCTGCAGTGACTGTGAGATGGAGTTCAGGATCCTAAGAGGGAGCAGGGCAAAAACCAGAGCCACAACCCCAGATTTAAAGAGAGCAGACTTTAAACCCCTTCAGAGATCTGCTTGGAACAAAACCATGGAATACAACCCTGGAGAGAAGGTCCAGGAGAGCTGATAGATATTCAAGGATCACCTCCCCCAAGCTTGAGAAAGGTCTGTCCTGGCAACTAGGAAAACAAGCAAAGGCAGCAGGAGACCTGTGCGGTTGAGCAAGAAAATCCTAAGTTAATTCAGACATAAAATGATGGTGTACAAGAGGTGAAAGCAGATGCAGGTGACCCAGAAGGAGTATATGGTTGCTGTCTGATCATTCAGGGGTAGGGTTAGGAAAGCCAAGGTTGACCTGGTGTTGAATCCTGCAAGGAATATGAAGGACAACAGGAAGGGGTTCTACAAGCACATAAACAGCAAAAAGATGATGGAAAACTTGGGCCCACTGCTCAATGGGGCAGGAGACCTGGTGATGTATGACAGGGAAAAGGCTGAGGTATTTGATGCTGCCTTTGCCTCAGTCATTACTGGTAGGACTGGCCTTCAGTAATTCCAGTTCCCTGAGACCAGAGGGAAAGTCTGGAACAAGGAGGACTTGGTAGAGGAGGACCAGGTTAGGCAGTAACAAACCAGGCATCTGTAAGTCCATGGGGCCTGATGGGCTGCACCCACAAATACAGAGGGAGCTGACGTCATTGTGAGGCCACTCTCCATTATCTTTGAAAGGTCATGGTGACTGGGAGAGGTTCCTGAAGACAGGAGTGACATTCACTCTCTTCCAGTCATTAAGAAGGGAAGATTTGGGGAACTACAGGCCAGTCAGCCTCACCTCAATCCCTGGTGTATTGGGTTTGTGTGACAAGGTTTTGGTAGCAGGGGGTTACAGGGGTGGCTTCTGTGAGAAGCTGCTAGAAGCTTCCCCTATGTCCCATGGAGCCAATGCCAGCTGGCTCCAAGACAGACCCACTGCTGGCCAAGGATGAGCTAATCAGCGATAGTGGTAGTGCCTCTGTGATAACATATTTAAGAAGGGGAAAAAAAGTTGCAGTGGGCACAGAAACAGCAGCCAGAGAGAGGAGTGAGAACATGTGAGAGAAACAACCCTGCAGACACCAAGGTCAGTGAAGAAGGAGGCGGAGGAGGTGCTCCAGGTGCCAGAGCAGAGATTGCCCTGCAGCCTGTGGTAGAGACCATGGTGAGGCAGGCTGTCCCCTTGCAGCCCATGGAGGTCCACGGTAGAGCAGATATCCACCTGCAGCCTGTGGAGGACCCCACGCCAGAGCAGGCGGATGCCTGAAGGAGGCTGTGACCCCATGGGAAGCCCACACTGGAGCAGGCTTCTGGCAGGACCTGTGAATCTGTGGAGAGAGGAGCCCACAGAGCAGGTTTCCTGGCAGGACTTGTGACCCTGTGGGGGACCCATGCTGGAGCAGTGTGCTCCTGAAGGACTGCACGCCATGGAAGAGACCCACACTGGAGCAGTTCGTGAAGAACTGCAGCCCGTGGGAAGGACCCATGTTGGAGAAGTTCATGGAGGACTGTGTCCCGTGGAGGGACCCCATGCTAGAGCGAGCAGGGGAAAAGTGAGGAGTCCTGCCCCTGAAGAGGATGAAGTGGCAGATACGTGTGATGAACTGATCGTAACCACCATTCCCCATCCCCCTGTGCTGCTGGAGGGATAGATAGAGAATCTGGGAGTGAAGTTGAGCCCAGGAAGAAGGGAGGGGTGGGGGAAAGGTGTTTTAAGATTTGGTTTTATTTCTCATTACCCTACTCTGGTTGATTGGCAATAAATTAAGTAAATTTTCCCTAAGTCGAGTCTGTTTTGCCTGTGACACTAACTGGTTGAGTGATCTCTCCCTGTCCTTATCTTGACCCTCGAGCCCTTTGTTATATTTTCTCTCTCCCTGTCCAGCTGAGGAGGGGAGTGATAGAGCGGCTTTGGGGGGCACCTGGCCTCCAGCCAGGGTCAGCCCACCATACCTGGTAAGGTGATGAAGCAACTAATCCTGGAAACCATTTCCAAACACATGAAGGACAAGATGAGCTGGAGTAGTCAGTCACTAGTGGTGTACCCTTGGAGTTATATGGAGGCCGATGCTGTTTAACGTCTTTGTTAATGACCTGGATGATGGGACAAATTGCACCCTTTCCAAATTAGCAGATTGTACAAAACTGGGAGGAGTGGTTGATACACCAGGTGATTGTGCTGTCCTTCAGATGAACCTCAATAGGCTGGTGAAATGGGCTGAGAGGAATCTTTTGAAGTTCAGCAAAGTGAAGTGCTAAATCCTACATCTGAGGAGGAACAACTCCAGGCACCAGTACATGCTGGGGGCTGACTGGCTGGAGAGCAGCTCTGCAGAGAAGGACCTTGGAGTCCTGATAGATGGCAGGCTGATAGCCAGCAATGCACCCTTGGGGAAAAGGTGACCAACAGCATCCTGGGCTGTGTGAGGAAGACTCTTGCCAGCAGGTCAAGGGCAGTGATCCTTCCCCTCTACTCAGCACTAGTGAGGCCACATCTGGAGTGCTGTGTCCAGTTCTAGGCTTCCCAATACAAGAAAGATACAGACTTACTGGAGCAAGTCCAGCAAGAACTGTGAAGATGATTAAGGGACTGGAGCATCTCTACTATGAGGAGAGCCTGAGAAAGCTGGGACTGCTTAGCCTGGGGAGCAGAAGGCTTGGAGGGATCTCATCAAAGTATATAAATACCTGATGGGAGTGAATACAGATGAGGGCGCCAGACTCTTCTCAGTGGTGCCCAGTGATAGGACAAGTGGCAATGGGCACAAGAAAACACTTCTCTGCTGTACAGGTAGTCAAATACTGGAACAGATTGCGTGGAGGAATTGTGGAGTCTCCAGCCTTGTTGATACTCAAAACTTGGCTGGACACCTCCCTGAGCAATCTGCTCCAGCTGACCCTGCTTGAGCAGTGGGGTTGGACTTAGATGCTCTTAAGAGGTCCCTTCCAACCTAAATGATTCTGTGAACGCAAATAGAAGCAATAATTAGCCTGAGCTCTGGGACAGAATCTTTGGGTTAAAATGATGTAGAGGCTCATGGCAGAATAGGTCAGAATATCTCTCTGAACAACCAGTTTTGTCTCTCTTTCACTCTGTATACAGTTAATTTAGTAGTCAGTCTTACTTCTTTTATCCTTCATCCCTTATGCCTTTGCTGCATTCTGATTTTTGTGCCAGGAGGGAAAAAACCTAGTATGAAAAAATAATGCTAGAACTGAACTCCTGCAGTTTAAGAAGGGAAAAAATAGCGAATGGGGGAAGGGGAAGAATGTCTGGCACAGCTGTTCCCAAGAGCTTTCGCTCACCTTGAGCAGAGCTAATAAATATGACAGGAGCATTAAAGTATTATTCATCTTTTGGTTTTAATGTAAGGTTAAATGTATCTAAATGCAAATGTTTTTATCCAAAGACTTTTATGTTTCAGGATAATTCACTGAACTGTGAATTACAGAAGGTTTTAAGACTCTGGATCTTAGGAAAAATGTAGAAAATGTTCCAATATCTGTTACAGAGTTTTTCATCTGTATGTCTTGAATTGTTTTGTCAAGGAAGGATCATCTTTTTTTAAAAAATGGGAGAAAATGGAAGCAAACAGGAATTCAAAGAACTTGCCCAAATTCCCAGGGTACATGAATGGTAGAGACAAAACCAGAAAACTGATTTCTGAACTTCAGTGTAGCTCATTCTATTTGATGAATAGAATAGGTTTTCCTGTCTTCTTTACATGCTTTGTTGTGAAGTAAACATGAATTGTCTCTGCCCTCACATGCTATGCTCTCAGAGCTGGTATTTCTCCTAGGATTTAGCCTCTCAAATGTAAAGGACATTTTTGTTTCTGTACTTTTGGTGTTTGGGACTATCCACCTTCCTGCTAACACAATTCAGAGATTAATGTTCGTAGCTGTTCTGTGGTAGAAAGGTAGAAGAAAATTATGTCAGCCTGCCAGTGCTGGAGCTGGGATAATGAGGAATATTTAATCTCTGGCAATTTTGAACTCAATCTCACTTATTTGAGGGGTTAAATGAGCTAAATGTTTTACTTATCCTTTGACCAATTTTTAATATTTGAAGTTTGTCTTTAATAAAAGTGAAGAAAAATTCAAAATAAGTCAATTGGTGCTTTTTCCCCCCTAAGCAATTTGATGAAATTGAAATTAAGTTGAAAAATGCCTCAGTGTTGCTAAATATCACCTGGGGTGGTTTGGGGGGTTTTTTGTTTGTTTGTTTGTTTGTTTTTTCCCCCTTTTTAATTTTAAGCTTATGAAAACCGAATTCACACGATTCTATTTAACTTACTGGCAAGGTTCCTGGAGGACTGGGTTACTTCAGAGAATGTCAATCCTGTTGCTTTGTCTATTCCCTCATTGTAGACTTTTGACTACTGCAGAGTGATTGTAACACCAAGAACAAGTGCTTTTAGTTTATCTGTGAAGGTGGAAAGAATCAGTGACTCTTTTTTTCATTCCTTTTTTGCCTTTTGGAACAGGACATGCTTGGCTTCTGTTTTGTCCCTTCAGTAGTCTACTTCTTTCTACAACCTGTCTTTTTCTTTGAAGAACAAGAATGTTGATGCCAGTGCTATGACAGTTACGTACCACAAATACAATAAATTTCTGTGGAGAGGGGAAATGTCAGTAGCAGTAGCATTTATTTATTTATTTATTTATTTATTTATTTTTCTACAGAGTGAAGAAACTTGCAGGGATTGTGAGTCTCGTGTTTGGGAATCCTGTTTAGAGCAGGCTGGCAGGTTTCCCCTTTTGCTCTGTGGGTTATGTAAGCCTCCCGTTCCTTTTGCAGAAGATAGGAACAGTATTGATTTACTGCTCCAAATGTCTGGGTGTGATTTATGACAAGGAACATACCACACTGTTCAGGATGGGTTTTGATATCCTAGGCCAGACATAATAAGTGGAACCTGTGCAGGGGTAGAACATTTCATTGAACACTCTACGTATTCATCCAAAATCTGATCCTAGCACTCATTCAGAACTGGAAGAGTACAAACAGATATGAAAATCCAGCTTAATATCGGACTGCTGCCTTTATTAAAAAAACAACACAGAAAAGGAAGTCTTATGCCCTTTTCTGCTTGATTCTTCATGTGCTTACTGTCTCCTTGGTGCAGTTTTGTCTGTGTTCCTATGGGAGGCTGTGGTCCCACTTTTGCTTTTACCTTGGCTGTGTGTTCCCAGCTTTTTCCCTTCATTGGTATGTCTCCGACTAAAAGGTGCTGAACACCCTTGTTTGTCCTTAGAACACTTCCTCCCCTCCATATTTCAGCTCAGATCCTGAAAGGCTGACCACAAGGCAAGGGGCAGAATGGAGGCTGGAACAAAAAGGTGAGGGTGGAGGAGAGGGAAGGAAATATTTCTTCCTTTTTTTTTTTTTTTTTTTTCTGGGAGTAATCCCATTTTTTGCTGCATAGCTATGTAGAACTGCAGCCTGAGAGGCCAGTTCTATACCAGAGAACACTACACTGTGGAAGAGTGGTAACATATTACTATTGTAGTATAAGATTGAGGTGTACAAAGTCTGATTCTGGGAACCACACGTCATTACCTAATACAGAGTTGGGGAATCTGGGACTCTTTGTGTTTGATACACATGGACTGTTTCTCTCTAATTGACTCAAAGATGAAATGATGGTCAAGGAACTGGCTTGTACATTAGAACAACTCAAGTTTTTAGCACAGAAATAGGAAGGGAGGGAATAAATATATCAAGATAGCTTTAACTGACCTACCCAGGAAGGCAAATCCTACTAAAGCTGATATCTGAGCTTTCTTATTTCATCTTTTTTTCTCTCCTGTATTTCCACACTCCTAGTACTGAGTAAGTATTTAAAACCTTATTAATCGTTAGCCTCCATGTGCCAAGACAGTAAATTAAAATCTGTGGGATCACGTTTTGTCTCATCATTTTTATTTTTAAGGCTTATGCTGACAGGGTATAGGTATGGGATTAGAAGGGTGCAAAAAGGGAATACAGCATGTGTACATTCAGACTAAACATGTTATGCACTGTATCACATTATCTTGGAGCAACCCCAAACTCTGCCATTGTTTTAAGTAGAGCATGAATGAAATTACCAATTATGCGTCCAAAACTGTGGAGGGAGAAGTTTGCATAACTCCCTCAAAAATACTTGTGCATCTTATTCCTTTTTTTTTTTCATTTCAGCTAGATGGAGTGTTAACAACCTATTTTTTCTCCACAACAATTTGTGAGAGGTAGCTGAAAAGCAAGACTTTGTTTGTTTGTTTGTTTGTTTGTTTTACAGATTTTCCAACTCGTGTTACTATTTGCTCAGTTATTGTCTTCCTACTGACAGCTTACTGGCAATGTTTCCTTTCCCCAGCTGCGCTTCCAAGCCAGGGCTCTTTCCTTGATGCACCTGTTGGTCTATCTGACACCTAATACTAGCCCCTAAAGGTACTGTCAATGTTTTCTAATTGTACACACAACTTCATCTAGAGTAGTAATACTGAAGTTGCATTTCATGTGTAAGTGGAATCATGAAGTGAAATGTATTATAGTCAGATGAGAAAATTTCAGTTAAAAGACTTCTGAAAGTCTGTATTGACAACTTTAATATCAGATCTGTGATCTTAAATCCTTACAGTAAACATTAGTTTTGTTTATTACCAATTCAGGATGATGGGTCCTAGGACATATAAAAAATGAGGTTCCTAAAGAAATATCATGTCATGGCAGTATGATCAAAATCTAATATTAAAGAGTGTAATGTATCTGAATATTGGGACAACATGATGTACCCCATCAGCTCATACCTTAAAGGAAAAAAAAAAAATCGCAAGATTAAAACCTTCCAGATGGCATGAGAAGTGTTTGTCATATCCATGGCTATGCGTTTAAAAAAAAAAAAAAAGTAGTTTATTTAACCATAGTAGTTTGTTTAACTACAGTATTGAATTACTGATACACTCAAGTAATAGTAGAAATCATGCTATGGAGGCAGAAAATAAAAAATAAAAAGAATGTCACATGGACCAAAGATGACTATTTATTATTGATCACCAAAGAGGTATGAACAGGTTCTTTTTGATGTGGAAGCTAAGCAGAGAGAGGCAAATGGAGGGATGAGTTACGTAAGAGTATTTAGCAGCACTTTCAGTTTCCAGGGACAAAATTAGAAGTGCCAGACAGTTCAAAATTTACCTCTGCTTGTCAACTTTCCATAAGGACCACGTTTCAGAGGGTCATTTTAATCAAAATGAAAGACACATCCTATTAGGACAGCTTTGCTGACAAATAATTAAGATGAATTACTAGCATACACTTGTCCCAGATGCCTTGTTGGTGTCAGTTTATAGGAGGCACAGGAGGGCTTACAGTATATGCTTTGCTCTTTAAAAGCGATTTACAGTCGAAGTTAGCCATTCTAACTAACTGAGAAGAGCTTAATCCTAGAGCTCACTAGGCATTATTTTCAGATTCCTGACACTTCTACATTAAAACAGTTTATATGTAAAAGTTAATAGTGTCTAGAAGTGAAAAATATCTTGTTATGTAAAACAATCAACTGGTTTGTTAGAACAACCATGTTTTCTCTGCTTGGAAGAGGCAGTGGCATAAAAAAATTGAACTTCTAAGTTGGCTCCATTGATAAGCTTTAATAATACTTATAAAAAATAGTTCTGAGTGACTATTTTTGGACAACAGCTGGTGGACCTTTAGTCTTGCCTACATAGTGTGTAGGTTTTGATGTTTAGTGGCTGCACTACTGTTTTGCTCCTTCTCACCCCCCAATTCAAATTTATGTTGACTTTTTTTTCTCTGAAGGTAGTGAATATTATATTGTAATTAACTGTGCAAGCTGGGATATTTGACAGGTATTAAATGACATGTTTGCCACTTTCATATATGATCAGTATGCTGCCAAGCATGAGAAAAGATGTCATTGCATGTCCATTTAGGAACAAGAAAAAAGGGTCATTGTGGCTGCCTTGCGAAAGTCTCTGGTGTTTTAACCATTTCACTTTTTCCCCAAACACATACCGTCAGACTTATTTAGTAGATTAGCTATGAGTCAGTATTAGAAACCCTTACTTTAGAGGAATACTTCAGATTGGTATGTATGTCTCGTCTTGCACTGTAAATAATACAGAACAAGAGTAAATATTTCATTCAGAACACAGCAGTTCTCTTCCATTTTAAAATTGGCCATGTGAAACTTTTCCTCTTGGAGGACTGGGGAAAAAGAAAGGTCTATACAATTCAAATAGAGTTGCTAAAAGTATATGCGATGATATGAGAGTAAGCGCTTTTTAAAAAAAATATGATACAAATGAGTTTCTAGGAGTATGTGAAGGAAAGAGATTCTGTGTGGGAGGTATGCTATATAGTACTGTGATCTTTATCCTTTGTTTTGCATCTGTTAAGATGTCTTTTTGCAGTGGTATCCCAAGGTTTGTCTGTTAACTTTTTAGAAATACTGCTGCGTCCCTTGGGATTAATACTGGTTGATTCTTGCTATTTGCCTTCAAAGCAGAGCACAAAGGCAGGCTGTGAGAGCACAGCTCCCAGGGAAATTGTGATGCTGCTTGGGCTGGAACAGGGGGCTTAGAGCTCACCATGGTTGTTATTAGTTCTGTGGAGATGTGTCTGCAGATCAGGGATGAAGGGAAACATTTGACAGATAGGACCTTTTCTTGGAGCATTCTGTTTGCATCTTTCATCCTTTTGCAATGAAGTTGCAGTACATGTCTTTCTGATTTGCCTTCTAAATAAGAAAAGGAAAGTGGTCTGTCAGGAACTGCTCAGTTGTTTCCGATAACTCCAACCCTATGCTAATCATAACTCTGGCACGGTGTTCCTCCATCTGTGTGGAAGAAAAGAGGATGGGAGGGGGTGGCGGTGGTGACGATGATAACACTAATGCTACAACATTCACCATAAGCAAGATTTAGTTGACATACCGTAGCACATTGTTGTTGTGATTAATTAGTCCCCTCAGTGGTACAGTGTGGTTAGTGTATCCTGACACAAGGAATAAAATGAATGACAGGCAGTGTTCACCCTGCCTTTCCCTACCACGGTACCTGAGAATTCTCTGGCCCTGTTATGGCTGTACTGTCTGTATCTCTGCTAGATTTGTTTGTAGCACATTTATTTTCTACAGGGGGCAAACTTTTGTCTTCCCTAGAGATGCACTGGGGATCATGCTTCTTCATACAGAACCTTTTAGCTTCTGTTTTGTTGCCCGTTTCCTTTGCAGTGGGGACTCCTAATTTTTGTTGCTGCATTGACGATCACCTTTGGAGAAACTGAAGTCCAATAGCACATAGGAGAAAGGAACACAAAGGGTAATAAATTCCATTACATTGTCTTATTTCATGGCAAACAGAACTTGACTGTTCGATGCCCCCTTCTTCACTGAGGCTCAAGAGAGGACCTTTCTTAAGTTACAGGGAAAAGAAAGTATACCTTGGAGAAAGGAAATTGTAGAGGAGGCGTTCAGCATGGTGAGAGTGATGCTTATACTGCAGTTGAGATGGAATGGAACACAAAGACCAAACATTTGATGATGCGAAGGCTATGTATGAAGTGCTATTACTGTCATGATGATGACTGAACGCATGTTGAAATTACCTTTACAGGAATAGCAACAGATGGTCTCTGTATCTTCCCCTCCTACTCATCTAAAGCTCTTAAGGCTGCATTCCTAATCAACCAAAAGCAGGCATCCCACACCCATGCCAGGAGGAATAACCTGAGCATGCTAGCTCTGATTTAAATTAAATGTTAAAGGCATGTACTCTATATTATCAGGTAACAAGAATTGAAAATGTAATGATTAATTTAGTTATAATTCTGTTTATGTACCCTTATGTCCTGTTACTCAAATTCCAGTGCGGCAAACAAAATTCTCATTAAGTGCTAATGATTATAATCATATAACTCTTTATAGCATATTGTTGTCAATAACTACATACACACATTCTTAAGTTGGAATCTTTCTTTATTAAAAATACATTCCCTTTTAGGGACTTCACTTACTTGAATGTGGAGTGAAAGTAAATTAGGCTGTAGCAGGCATTGCAGCTATAGTTACTACTTCTTCCATTATTGCAAGTTATTATAAGCTTGTATGATTGAAACTGCTATAGATAAGCATGCAATAATATTTTCACTGTCACCATGATCACTGACTGAGATAAGAGCTTGATGTTCTATTTTTGTTCAGGATAGAGAAAAACAAGGAGGGGAAAATGGGGGGAAAGGGCTTCATGTCTTGCAATGATATGCAAGGAAAAAAAAAAAGCAAGCCTGAAGCAGGCCCGCACATACGTCAATGATGACACACAGTGCTGAGAGGCTTTAGTGTTAAAGGGACGTCTGTTAATTTTATTTGCAAGAGAGAAGAGAAAGCACGCACGTTCAAGATACTTGTTGTATCATTTTTAAATCAAGGCCATCTTTTTCTTGGTGGTAAACGTGAAATGTTTTTAAAGGCCAGACTTAGCATAAAAATCTATTGGTTGCTATGGAGACCACTTACCACACAGGACTGCACTCTGTGTTCAACTCTGTGATTTTCTCTATTCAAAGGTTTGGCTTTGTCAAAAAACAAATTAGTTTTTCAGTTGTTTATCACAAAGTTCATTATGAGAAAGGTAATAAATAATGAGGTATTTTATTCATGTGTGGATAGGTGCCATATGTGAATTAACCGGGGCACTATTCCTTAAATTTGCTATTTTAAAATAATTATAGCAAAATTGGCTATTGTTAGGAAATAAAACAGATTTTGATTGTTCTGTGTGTATGAATATGAAGCAAAGCAGGTAGTTGGAAGTCTGATCCCAACAAAATTACATGGTAATAAGGCTTTTCACACCTACACAGCACTTAGTAACAAAGTACTGAAAGAGAAAGAAAGATTAAGCCCTGCTGGAGTAAAACTTTATAACTGAAGTGCATTACTTCTCTATTCATGAAAGGAAAGGTGGGTTCAGGACCCAGTGCTCACTGAATTATTCATGTTGTCTTTTGCATCTCAGATCTTTAGGGTTGAAACTGGTAGGGGTTGTTATTAGCAGAAGCACAACTCTAACTGGGTACAGCAGTTCAGTGAAAACCTGTTCAGCTGCTGCTCCTGAAGTGTTTGTCTAATTACAGCAAACACTTTCTGCTAAACTGCCTAGCACACCCACCCCAAAAAGAACTCACCCAGGGAGGAGGCGCAAAGCGTTTCCTCTGGAGTTTATTTGAAGCTGAGGCTAGTCAACGCCTCTTGATATCTGAGTAAGAACAACAATTTATAGAATATCAGGGGAAGCCTTTTATATTACCTAAAGGTCTTTCAAAGACAAATTGGTGTCAGCAAGTTCTTCCTCACCTTTTTTTTTTTTTTTAAATAACATTTTAGTCTAGTTTCTAATTACTTGAGGCATATATGAGTGCGTTACTTTCAGGACTTAAGCTTTGCTTCTGTCACCTCTTTGGTGCATTCTGGAACCTAGTGAGCCAAACTCAGAGCTGCTGTAAGTGGTGCAGCTTCACTGGCTTCTGAGAAATCCTGGCACTGCTTTCAGTGTGTGGTCTCACTCCCATTGTAGGCCAATGATAGGACTTTAACACAGCATGGTAACAGCAGGTCTCAGCTCAGCTCTGAGGTTTCTCTGTGGATTTTGTGTGTTCAACTATTCATTTGGCTTTTATGTCATGGGCAGGTTTTGTGTGGTGTAGGTTTTCTTTAGTGATATTGTAGGACCACTAGATAAAAGAAGGGATATCTGAGACACTGTGATTTATGGTGATCATTTTTAGAAATTCTGTGTCTGTGGGTAATGCAGAAAAGTTTACATATTTGCAAATCTAATTTGTTGCCAAACATTTCTATGCATATAAGTCATTTAGAAGATTTCACTTTCCTAGTCAAATCACTCTTCTACTAGATACCAACTGTACAGTGTCAAGCCCTGATAATTAACATGTTGCAAACATGCAATTAAGACAAATCAGATTGAAACACATAAGAAAAACGAAAGCATAGTTTAATTCCAGCTATTGTCAGTCTCTTCAAGAATTATTATGCAGTTGGCCTCCTCCTGTGCAGCTCTGTGTTTTAGCAGAGTGTGCACTGTTTCGCACTGCATGCAAAGTAACTAAAAAAGAAATGAGTCTTTAAAAAGGAATGTTCCAGTTTAAACAAGCCAGTGGGGGTTACTTAGGCAAAACTAACTGGTGACACTGTGTTTATAGTAATAGACAATGGTATCTGACTCTTAAATGGTGCAGAAAAAACATGCTTGATAAGCCTACACTTGAACTGTCCTATTATTATTAATAATAGAAAACTTCTCCCCCTTAGAATAAGTTCTTCATTTTCTTTGTAGTCAGGTTTTTGCCTGAGCTCTCCTGTTAACATCTTGCCTGTGTTTTTTTCTTTGGTTCCCTCTGGCTCCTCCAGACGACTCAGTAGGGACCTACTTTTTCTTCTGTGTTCTGCCAGAGTTCATTAGGGTGCCATAGACTGTTAATAAAGCAGAATTTTTTGCCTACCACATAGAATGAATAATATTGTCTTTAATCAAAAGTAAATGTACTAGGAAGCTATCCCTATCTGCTTCAGCTCTCCTCCTCTACTTCTAAAGTAACATGACAATGGGCAGAGTACTAGCCAAGACATTGTTTCTAGAACTACTTTTTCAAGTGAATGAAGCATTCCTCAAAAGTGCCATACGTACAGCATGAAAGTAATCCCTCCGCTCACAGAATAGGAGACACCATTCAAGAGTCCCATACAAAATTACTAACCTACTAACATAACCTGAATCAGATATAAAGCAGAATTTTTTTTTCCCCATTTATATCTGGTACGCTATCAAAACTTTTACAGGAATATTCATGGATAGGAATCTGCTTCTTGCCATGTTCTGCAGTTCTCAATCTCTCTGCTTAAACTGCGGTCTCTGAAAAAAGCGTGGACTAGGTTTAATACCACTAACTGTACTGTAGGTTCTGCAGAGCATCACTGATGTTGACAACACAGTCACAGACATCTTAGAGAGATGGAAGGTTGATATTTTCAGTACTTTTCAAAATAAAAATCAGTGTGTAGTTCAATTTGGAAGTTTCACGTGGGTTTTACTGTGCCCATACTTGATCATAAATCTTACCAAAGTTGAACATTTTTCCTGAATAGAAACTAAGCAAGGATTTTATGATTTGCCATCGTGTTTATAGTACATTCTGCTTACAATTAATCCTCCTCTTCTTCTGGAAAAGCATTAAGGAAAAATGTGATACCATTTTTAGGCTGGAACTTAGCTGTTAGTTCAGTGCAGTACTCAGTCATGGGATTTGTACTGGATTCTGTTTGCAATAGATATAAAGAACAAAGTAACTCTTTATGTTCAGGAAGCAGCATCTGCATTCAAAAAGAAGTGATGGTTTGTCAGTTAAAAGTTAGACCACCTCAGATCACATTCCTCATTTAAAATTCAGTAATTTGAATGAATGAAAATCAGGGGAGATGCTATGTGCAGGAGTTCAAGGTATTTGTAGAAAACAGCCTTCAAATGATGACCTAAAATTCAGTCAGAAAGAATGAGTCTGCAAAGCTTTGTTCTGTTATTATGGACTTTATTACTTTCATATAGGAAAAATTGCAATGATACAGTGGAAAAGGTTGAGAAATAGGAGCTGGAAATGCAATGACAGGAAAAATTCCTTAAAGATTTATTTGATGCACAAGTAATATACCAACCCAAATACTTGAATTGTCCAGCCCAGGCTCAAAATGGCAAATAAAAGAAACTATTCTTCAGTCCTTTACCAATTACTAAGTAATCAACTTATTTGATCCAATTGATCTTTTCTATCCTATTTTTTCTAATTGATATTTCAAAAGTAAACTGATCTGTCAGGATAAACTAGGTAATTTTCTGAGTCTGTAAGAGCATAGCACTTGCTAAACTATTTGTTTAATAATTTTGAAATGTAGCTTTGGACAGGTACATTATTAATAGAGAGTAACATATTCTTATATGACAGTCATACCTTAATCTACTCATTGTGGTTGGTTAGTAAAGACAGAATAAACTGTAGTGTCTGTGAGAGTCTGTAGTCAGCCTTGTATCTTTCTGCTGACGTACAAACATTTAATTACATGACATTTTCAGTAAAAACTCCATGCAGGCACATTGGTTTGACCCAATATTGGGCAAACAAAACATTGGCATTGTTTGTATAGTGTATAATCCATCTAGAAAAGATGAATCAAAGAAAATGTACACGTAATAAAAATGCCCTAAGCTACTGCAGGAAAATCCTTACTGGTTTCCTGCCTGTGGTGGGCCTTTCATAAAAAGGGTCCTCCTGTTTCCCTTTCTCAGCCCGTTGTACTATCCTTGTGTCCATTGGATTTGGAAGCAGGCAGTGTTTGTAGTTGGATTCTTAAGGATTACGAGGACTCTGTTTTTTAGAATACAAGTCTAGGTTGCAACTTTACTAACTGAATAATAAGTACAAATCTTGGCCTGTTTTTCTCCTGTCTATGTTGTTTCTGAATATCCTTACCTTCAGGATCTTCCTGTCTCTAAAATCTCAAACAATGTTTGTTCTACTTACAACCCAAAGGTTGTATAGAAAATGCTGACTGACGCTCTTCTGCGAGGAACCTGGATCATGTGGGACTTCTACAACAAATGCTGTTAATAGTGGAGTAATGGTAAACATAAATTTGCAAGACAAAAAGAGTGGTGTTAGAAAGGAGAGAGATTGAAATAACCAGAGTTATTTCTGTGAGACTTCTGCAAGATTTTTACTATTTTGGGTTGGATTTTGAAGCTGGTTTTATATCCAGACTGCCCTTGGGAACTCTAATTCAGCTATCAGATATCACTGGCATTTAGCATTAGTTTGGGGAGTAGGTAGGAACAGAGCCAAAGCTGCATGGCAGTGAGAGAGGACAGAAATGGAACTGAGCAAAGCAGGCAAGTGGCCAGCCATAATTTATTAAGAACAGAAACCTGATTGTACGTATTTGTGATGCTTCTTGTGATGTTCAGTGTTTTCTGTTTAGTCACAATTTTGCTGCCTTTTCCCCTCCATCCTTTGGGATTTGCTGGGGGAATTCTTTCCCCAAACTACAGCCCAGTAGTGAGTTCTGGGATACAGAAGTCCCTGCGAGCATTGCACCAAAACTCATAATGTAAGTAAAAAATGGGTAACCTCACCTTTTGGAGACTGAGTGGGATTTTGTCTTGTCCAGGTTAAAAGTGGGAAACTCTTTTTCCTTCTTTTACTGTTGCATACACTTCTTGTCCACAGTATTTTGAGGTTAAATGTACATCTTTATAAAAAGTTAGTTTTCATCCCAGACTTCCTAGGCAAGGAAATCTTTTGAAATGCTTTAGGAATCAAACAAGCTGCATATGCAAAAAGTCTTCCTCTCTCCAGTGGCCTCTCCTCCTGTGCAACAAAGTGCTAATTTAATTTCTTGAAAATCCAAATCAAAACAGAAGTAATTTTTTTATTGTTCTGAAGAGCAATGGGATACCGAGGTAGGGATCCACTGTTTTGTGTTTTTTCTAGTTTCAAGATGCAATGATTTCTAGATAGGTACAATTCACTTAATAAAGGGCAAAAAGCAAATGTATATAATAAAAAGAATCTATTTTAAAGTGAAAACAGAAGTAAAACTTTATCAAGTGCGCTCAAAAGGGAGAGGGTGAATTTACCAGCTTCTGTGAGCTGTAATTATTGAAATGGATTTGCTTCACTTCACTTGAAGAACAATTGCTTATCGTCGATCTGAATTCATACAGCCTCTGACCTCACAATGCCAAAAGACTGAAGATGGGTTTAGTTAGATCTACTTGTACCACCAGGGGCACATAAAGTACAGAAGAAGGAAGTATTGAATGTATATTAAAAGATATACATTAAAAAATTAGATAAATCTGCATTTAAACCATGGCTACTCAAGAAAAGGACTATTTTGTCACCAGCAGGTATTTAGATGCACCATACTGAACTTTATGCAGTGGACCTTCTAACACAAAGGGGGGTGTGTGTGTACTGTCCAGATCCCAGAATGCTGTACAGTACAAGCACACCTTCTCTCTATTTAAGGTTGAAGATATTTTCATTTGTACGTCTTGGATTCCTTTTTCTGTCAAATGACAGTACTTATTTTAGTTGTTACCAGATTTCTAAGCAACTCACTGATGAGAGTAATTTTTCCCTAACTGAGAAATGTGTAGGTTTTTAAGCTCTGTTTTGTGTCATGATGCATTGAAAAATCATTTGGATTTGAATTTGCTAATGAGTATGCTATAATAAATGAAAAGATGGATTATTTCAGGTAGATGTGTCACTATTGTTGACAACATCTATTACCTTCTTTGTGCCATTGCATTTGTAAGTTTAATACCGTGTGACCTTGAAACTTGCAGGCTAAAGAGTACTGCTGTCTGCAGTAGAGAAGAGCTGATGCTAGCAAGCACTGGTTGGCACAAAAGTGAACAGGATTTAATTGCTTGAAATACTTTTAAAAGAATAAAAATAACATTTCCCCCCCCAATTGACAAGACAGACGCTAGGCTACAGAGGCTCTCCTTTCCCTGCTTCTTATGTCCTTCTTTTGTTTGGGGGCAGTTATCTGTCCATTGAAGTAAATGCTACTTTCCAGAAGTCACAACATGCTGAATAATTCCTCAGTTGAGGCACAGCCAGCTGATTTATAATGCTGTCTGTTCATACTCATTTCAAATGACTGTTAAAACAGAGCACTGCACACCCACATCTCTACCGTATTCCTTCAGCAGTACTTAAAAAATCGGTTCCCCAGAAATCACTGTTCTCTTCACTGAAGTGTTGCTGCTCCAGTGCGCACAAAGTCGGTCCTGTGCCACAGAAATAGCTGAAATACTGGCATTCACTTCAGTGAAGTCTGTTTATAACTGACAGTATTATAGTGTCCACAGCTCAAATCTTGACTAGCCATCTCTGCTTGTAAAAGTTGTCATCACTTCTTCCCACAACAGAGAGCAATACGGAGCAATGCTCTGCATATGGACGTGCATATGTACATGGTATTGCACTTGTCTCCATTTAGAAATGAGTTTGAGTGGGGGAATATTTCCTCCCAGTGATATTGTTGCTCTCTTAGAAACTGTATCTAAACTACTGTGCCAAAAAACCTCAATAATTTTATACAAATGAAGCCTAGCAAATACTGTACCTTCCTGTAATGTGTATGCCTAAAAGAAGACTAAATGATGATGATTTCACTGTGTCAGGAGACATGATTGGACAACCAGGCCTTACAGTAGCAGCAAATCTAGCTCTAGAAGGAGATGGCAAGAGTAACTGTAATCAATGTACTGCTTTATAAAGATGCATATTTGAGTTATGAGAAGTTTGAACTAATTCCCCTGCATGAAATTGTAGGTACAACTTGTAGCCAATAGTCATTTTGTTTATAGTCCAGAGCATGTGTTTGGATGTAGGTTCCATATTCTGCAACAGAATAACTACTCTCTCTGAAAGCTGATGGGTCTGGGGAAGGGGAAAGCAAGCTCAGTATGAGACAAGAAAGATTTAGCCTCTGCAGAAATGCTGGATTCTACTAGACAGTGTAATCAATGAAAGGATTTAGGAGAAAGAGTCTATGGAGCTCTTTAAAGCACAAAAAAGGGACATTTATCTGCATTATGTCCCTTGCTGCAGTTCACATTTTCAGCTGGCTCAGTGTCAATAGCAGCTTATGATTCTGTTAGCTTTACACAGGGAGAAATCATACCTAGATGATAGATGTCACTTGTGGATTTTTGTCTTTTTTCCCATGCACTCAGTCTGCAGTGTATTAGCAGGTTATTCTCCTGTAATATTGAAAGATGCATGGCAAATATAACAAAGGTAGTTGGTAAATAGGTATATATTCGATTTACAAACAGTTCTGAGTAGTTTAGCATTGTCAAGGCTTCTGCTAATGGTATTAAATTGAGGTGAACAAATGGATGGCATGAACTCAATGAAAGAAAAAATTGCCAGATTTTAATGACTGAGGTACAGTGGGATACGTAAGACTGGTAACTCCTAGAACAGTAGATCATACTCTCCTGTCATGGAATGGTGTGATTTCAAGAAATGAGTTTTAAAGGGGAGGTACTTGGTGTTCTATTCTTTAGCAGGTTGGTCTTTCCTATAGATAACTGAACTAAGCAGATAAGCTTCGTAAACAATTGATACAAATGATATTTTCTCTGTTCACCTTTCAACATCATGCCCCTCTGCCTGAGTTTTTGTCGAGCAGAGGAACCTAAAGTTAAGTTATGCCAAAGCACACACTTCCTATGTCAGTCACATTTCTGTAATGTAAATACAGACAGACAACTTCTGAAAGATCAGATGGGGAAGGGTTTGTGTACGGTAGGTACTGCACCAAGCAACGTAACAGTGTGGTATTCACCTAGTCTAGGCCTGCTTGAGGTAACTGTTTGTTAATTGCCCATGACTCGATTAATTGTATGGTGATCTTTCCAGGTACTGTCTGAAATTAACTTTATTTACTATTTTGACTTAAACCAGGGAAGCATATAGACAGATGGTAATTTTAAATTTAACACTGACAATATAGCAATATGATCTGTGTTTGCAATGTCAGATGTGTTCAACTTTAGAGAAATTAAGGAGAAGAGTTTGAGAGTGTGACATAGGACTACGAACATACCAAATATCATTGGTACTGTGCTTTGTACCTGAAGAGCAAGTTTCCACTCCTTTTCTCTTTCCCTTACCCCCAACAAAAAGAAACACATTACAAGGGTGACCAAAGACAAGATCAGACTGCAACAGTGCCATTCTCCATCCTGTTCAGTGGAGTGAAGTTGCTTTGTCCTCTGTGCCCTACCAAGGTTTACTCCCCTTGCCACAATGAGCAGTCACCTTGGTTCTACAACCTGATCCTAAGTGTCTGTTGTGGGGAAAAGGAGTAGAAAGTGAGCTTATGGACTTCCTCCCTGCCTCTTGAAAACCACTGGATACTTCAAAGAAAGGTTCACTCCTTCTATCAATAGCAGTTAAATTTCTTCAGACATTCAATAATATGTGGGAAATCATTAATATAAAAATTATTGTCAATAATATATAAGAAATACCTGCTTTTGGGCCGATAGAAGTACAGAGGCTTCAGTTGCTGATCATCATAGCAACAAGAATGTTTGTAGAATAGTGGCATGTAGGAGTGTGCTGGTTTGTAAAGTCCTTGGAAAATACCCTAAGAGTTAAGTCTCCAGTGCTGATTATATGTGCTTGCTCAGTGTAATTTTTAACAATCTCTGTTTTCACATGTTTCAGCAACAGTATGAGAATATTCTAGTTGCAGGGCCTTCTGCAAAGGATTTTTTTTTTTTTTTAAATCTTCAATATGTCTTAGGGGCTTGTTTCAAAATATAAATCACTTTTTGTCTTTTTATAGGCCTGCCCATCGTGTTCCTTATCCAAATTCTGGGCACTTGAACTTATTCCTGTAAGCAGTAATCTGTGCTGTCTTCTACTGAGTTTGCTTCTCATGGAGCGAGCTGATCAACTTAAGGAAGGCCTTTGTATAATTTCTTAAGGAAGGCCTTTGTATAATTTTGGTTTTGTCTTTATGTACATAAACTGTAAAGAACACAGCTGGGCAACTACTGTGTACGTTGCCAGCATGCACTGAAAATGTTGGAGCCTCTCTTCGGTTTTGATGCTGTTTCTCAGACTTCAGTTTCTTGCAGCAATGGCTAGCTTCACTGCTGATTCATATGGAGATGTAGCAGTCTGTTTTGTAATGCTGACTTGAAACTGGAACTATAATACAGACCGGATACAGTTTCCTGTAAGAAAAATAAATAAAACATCTTTCTTCCTTTCCAGGCACTATTAAAAAAAAATAATCAATGTAACTCTCTGTAAAGTTATTATAAGATCCATTAAAGACAGCAGCTTTGTTTGAAATGGCTAGAGTGCATCTTCATTAGCTTTGCTATCTGTTGTTCTGAGGTATGATTTTGTTTTCCAGCTGACAGAAGTCCTAAGCTTAAACGCAAGTCAGAAAAGGATTTGCACTCCAGTTATGGTTTGTTAGTATTCAAGTTGTTTATAATCATATTGCAGAACTCAAAACCAAAGGTGGTGCACATCTACTGAGTGGCTGCAGAGATCTGCTCCATGTCCAGGTGTTTCTTTAAGCTCAGTGAGCTGGAAGCTCCTTTTCCCTACATGTTTTCCTTTGATGTTGTTTTTGATCCATATCCAAGCATCAGGTCTGAGACAACACTATGGAGAGCATCCAGATAAATTTGGAAGAGTAGCTTTTTCCTCTCTGGAGCATTGAACTCAGCTATTGCTTGTGTACTGCTGTTGTGCCCTTATTGGTCTTTTTGACTCTACCTTAAGGTGGGAGCAAGCACAGGAGCACTGGGCCGCTATGACAGTGGGTTTTGAGGTGCTGTTGTGTCACCGCTACGGAGTCTGGAGCTGTGACACAACACATGAACACACCAAAGTGTGCTCACCTCTATTTCTGCAAACCCATGCAGACCTTTACATCTTAAGTAGCCATGTCAGCAGGAGCTGGTCGCTCTTCAATGTATTAATGAAAATATTAACATGACGATTCATGGTCCATTTTATCAGTGTCGTGGTTTAACCCCAACTGGCAACTAACCACCACACAGCTGCTCACTCACTCTTCCCCCTCCCTGGTGGGATGGGGAGGAGAATCAGAAAAAAAAGTAAAATTCGTGGGTTGAGATAAGAACAGTTTAATAACTGAAATAAAATACAATATAATAACAATAGCCATTGTAATGAAAAGGGAGATAACGAAAAGAGAGAGAAATAAAACCTAAGACAGACAAGTGATGCACAATGCAATTGCTCACCACCCACTGACCGATGCCCAGCCAGTCCCCAAGCAGCGATCCGCCCCTCCCAGCCAACTCCGCCCAGTTTATACACTGGACAGACGTCCTATGGTATGGAATATCCCTTTGGCTAGTTTGGGTGAGCTGTCCTGGCTATGCTCCCTCCCAGCTTCTTGTGTACCTCCTTGCTGGCAGAGTGTGGGAAACTGAAAAGTCCTTGACTTAGGGTAAGCACTACCTAGCAACAACTAAAACATCAGTGTGTTATCAATATTATTCTCATACTAAATTCAAAACACAGCACTGTACCAGCTACTAGGAAGAAAATTAACTCTATCCCAGCTGAAACCAGGACAACCAGTTACTGCTCTGGGGTGGAGTGTGTCAGTTTCAGGGGGAACTTAAGAATAGAATAGGTTTTCTTCTTAGACTATGTTTAAGTAGACTGTGAAATGGCTTTTCTGATTCATCTCCTCGAATGATACTTTCAAAACCCTACTTTTAAAAGTACCTGTAATATTAATGACTTCTGGAAACTGTATTGGGCAGGGGAGCTGATAAAAGAAGCAAGCAACTTCATTGATGTGGTGTCGTACTTGGCTTTTCCCCAAAATGCAAGTTAAGTTTTGTGTGTCTTGAGTTTTCTTACCGTGAGCTGTGAGAGACTGCAGGATGGTGGACAGCTGTTCCAAGTGAGCCTTTGAGACTGCCCTGTAAATTTTGACATTGTCTTAAGTATAGAGCAACAGACAGAATCTGAGGATGAGGGTGTATTAATCCTCTTAAAAGTAGTTGAAGCTTCATGTAGCTCAGATGACCTCCTATTTAACTTGTTTAGGCCTTGAGAACGGTAAAATTGGTTTAATTCCTAGAGTCCAGGAATCAGTTAAATCAGTCTGTCAATACACACGATAAAATCCTGTTTATTCATGTATTGAACCTTCCCTGGGCTCTTTTTAACATGTGGCATGGGAAAGGAGCTGAACTGTCACCTGGTGTGCGTATACCTTAAATGAATGCAGAATCACACTGTCCTCTTAGTCAGTATGAGGGGGCTTTAATGTTTTCCAATTATATCTTCTTACTAACATTGTTTTCCCTCTTTTTCGATGATAGTCCTTAGTTCCTAATGCACCCACTGCATAGATTCCCAGGTAAGTTTGTGGATTTAGTTTAGTTTCCATGCTGAATTAGATGGATCTTCCTGGACTGTAGCCAGAAGACACCTGGAAAGATTTTCACTACCTGAACTTCTTAGTCCCTCTGTTGTTGTGACAGTTTGTGTCCCATGGGGTCCAGATTTTTTCACTTGTGATGATAAAGAGCTTCAGTTCAAGGATCCAGGCGGCTCCTCTTGTTGGGTTCATAGCATAGGCAATGCACTTAACCCAGCTATTCAGCTATTATATTTGAAAACAGTTTTGCTAAATGAAATAACAGCAATGCTTCAACCCTCAGTTAGGCTGCTGTGTTGTAATGTTTCTGCTAATCAGGCTGGTTCCTAGCAGGCTCTCTTGGGCCAGCCTAACTGTGTCTTTCCTCTTTTATATTAAATCTAGGACATTGTGTGGTGTCGAGGATGGCTCGCTACAGTCGGGCTTTATCAGGTTTAAGATGTCTCTGTCTTGATGGTTACAGAGAAATGTGACCAGGGAGAAGCATGTGGAGATTGGTAGCAATCCCCATAGTTAAATAAGGCAAACAGCAGCTGCTGGTCTAGGTTTTTTTGTCATGGCTGATGTTTTTTTTCAGCATCTGCTATCGAGTCTGGTTTAATCATTGGACCAGATCATGTGTTTGAAATGGTAAACTGGAGCTTTCAGCAGCTTGATCCGCATAAACTATAAAGTTCATGCCTGGGTTTTGTTGTGAAACTAGCCCCTTAATTGTTTGGCTTTCTTCTTGGATGTTACTAACTGGAAAAAATTGTTTCTGTCAGCTATTACCTTGGCATTAATGAGATGTAAGGATAGGGCCTCAGTGTAATGGGAGACGCTGTTTATTATTGTACAGAGAGTCTGATATTCTGCTAAGTTCTTCCTGAACAGACTAATTGTATCTATGCTCATTTTCTCAAAGGGAATAAGAATGATAAGTGGGATTAGAAGGATTCAGGGAACTTTTCTAAAGCCAGCCATTGGCAGTTGAGGCAGTACAGGGAGAAACTCTGTATATCCTTGTAAAACACTATACTGTTGAAGTAGATGGGGCTTTTTTCATCTCCAGGCCTTGGCAGCGTAAATGTTGTAGTCAGAGCTAAGGACTTGCCTATTCATCTTTACTGTTCTGGAATTTCCACTGGAAGGTCCTAGTGGATCAATGCTCTGTGCTAGGGCTTCCTTTTCTTCATTCTACCTGAGATCTTATCTCTGTTATGAACAGGTTTAGGATCTTGTCCCTGGCAATTATGTCACTGGCTTCTGTACCTATTATGACTGAGGAGGTTTCTTTTCCCTTGTGTTATAAGCATCCATGGGATTCATGTCACACAGGATCGGGGAAAAAATTGTATTGGGAGGGACCTCTGAAAGTCTCTAGCCACAGGACCACTCTGCAAATAACTTTATCAAATACACAAGCCTGAAGAGGACATGTGGGTACAACTTAGAACAGGAGCAAATGTTAAAGCCAAAATAAAATAACCCCTATATGTATGCATACACATCTGCATGTGTAATCATCTAAACTTCTCATCTCCAAGGTGAGAAATTTTGATGAGCAAGTAGATTTTCCCTTACCCACATCTTTCCTGCTTGCACAGCCCTGACTATAAATAGTCCCTTCTGCAAATGGCTTCTGAAGCCCTGGAAGGAGGAGGATCATCTTGAAAAGGGGAAGGAAGTTCCTTTGGAAAACATGAAGAGACAAAGATAGATGTCCAGATACTTGGACACAACAGATATTTACACTGCTGGCTGAACTTACAGACCTACTCTGTCATGGGTATCCATTTGTTCATGCCTGCATCTGTCACACACATGTTTCACTGAACAAATGTGTGCTGGAGAGTACAAATGTCCAGAGGTTCCCCTATCAAAAATCCCCATATTTGCTCACCCTGCTAAAAGCAAACAAACCAACCGAGCATAGACTCAGAGAGGAATGCAGATTGGTAGGGACCTCTGAAAGTCTCTGGGCTACATTGAAAGCTCAGTCAAATGGCACAGGACCTCTTCCCGTGAAGTCTTGAGTGTCTCCAGAGATGGATTTTCTGCAGGCTCTGTTGGGACAGCCTGACCCAGGGCTTAACCACCCTCTTTGGGAAACTTTTTTTTTTCCTAATACTCAGCCAGCTCTGCCCTTGCTCCAACTTGTTGGCTCCTGTCCTTTTGCTGTATACACCTCTGAGAAGAGTCTGCCTCTGTCTTCTCTGTGGCCTCTGAGGGGTATTTGGAGAGAACAATTCCACCCCCTCAGTCTGCTCTTTTCCATGCTGAACCACCTCTGTGGCCCTGCTCTGGGCTTTCTCCAGGCTGTCAATATTGCTCTTGTTCCAGGGGGTCCCCAAACTGGACACGCGGTATTCCAGATGAAGCCTCCCAAACTGCTGAGCAGAGGCTAATAGTCTCTTCCCTGTACTTGGCAGCTACACTCTTGCTCAGGATGTGATCAGCCTTCAGCACTGCAAGGGTACACTCCTGACTCATGCTTTCCTTCTTGTCCACCGGGACTCAGCCCCTCCTCAGCAGGGCTGCCACTGGCCTGTCAGCCCCAGGCTGTGCCTTGAGCTTCCTCAGGTTCCTGGCAGGCCATCCCTCCAGCTTGCCAGGGGCCTTCTGAATGACAGGCAGGGACCTGTGTCAAGGTCCTTCCCAAGGACTGTGACCTTCCAGGATGTCAACAGCCCCCTCCAAGTTGGTGTCACCTGAGAACCTCCTGAGAGTACAGTTTGTCCTGTTGATCAGGTTGTTGCTGCAGATATTCAGTAGTTCCAGCCCCAGAAGTGACTTATGAGGAACACCACTTATATTTGCCAGTCAGTAGGACTTTGAATCGTTGGCCAATAGCCTTTGAGCCCAATGGTCCAGACAACTTTTCAGCCACCTTGGGTACTTCACTAGCTGTCATCAGCCAGTGGAATTCCTGTCACTGTTTCCTTTATGATCTTTAGTGGGTACCACCTTTTTCTCTGTAGCTTTTAGATTTAGAACTATGGTAACAGGGGATTTCTGGGTGGAACTTTCTGATGCACTGGACTGTACCTAGACCAGAAGCCTGTTTATGGGTTCACCTTCCCAATAAGACGATTATGATCAATTGTTGTCCTTTACTTTGAACCCATTTTTGCACATCTGATGGTAGGTAAAAGCAAATAAAAGTGTTTATTTAGGAAACTCAAAATAGCACAATTGTAAAGCTAGGAGAGATGACTAAACAGAAAACAAATGAAAATTATGCCTAGATTTGACTCACATTTAGAACCCCAATATCCTTTTATAGCATAGAGCTATTTATGAAAGCCATTTGGACTTACTGGTTCTTAATCATAATTGAGGAGCAGTTTTTACCTCTTTGCTAGGTTATGTTCCCAAGTTTTGGAAATACATAAGTCCTTTTGGCATGGCCAGATACAGTTACTACTTGTCTACAGGTAAACAGGATCAATTTACTGTTTTTCTATCACTAGGCTAAACCCTCATGCAGGAGTGAGGTATAATGCATGAGGTGTAATGCCTTGTACCGTTTTCCTGGCCTCAGGTCCAGTCATGAATTGGTACAGGTCTCTGAGTGGGAGTTCATCTTATGAGAACCTGCTTGAGCAGGATCCAGTTGTTTCTGACGAGCAGCCGCCACCGTGTCCAGGCCTTTGCGCTAATGCCTCCCTCCATTCTGACCCTACTCAGTCTCTAGTGTGGGAGAAGCTGGCTGGGCCAGTGTCCACGGACCTTTAATGGGACCTTTGCTTTTCCTGTATAGATTCTGGGATGTCCCCCGCCCCCAGTACTCCTGTTGGTATTTTGCAGTTTGACAGGCTTTGAATGATGAGTTTGCCCAACAACAGCTCCCAGTGCAATCCATTGGATGAATTAATCTTTTTGTATAAAGCATTTCAGCTGAGGAAAATTGTTTCATCTTTGGAACTGTTGCAGAGGGTTTTTTTGTTTGACCTGTTTTAAAAAGAAAATCTGCAGGGAGAATCGTGCTTGATGACTAATTATTTGTTTGCTAATAATCTTTTAATTTTCTTTCATCAGTTAATTCCCTCCCGGTTAAATTTTCAAAGCCTCATCTACTAGGATCTTCTAGAAACCCCACTATCTCTTAATAACAGTTTATCTTCGAATACCTACAAAACAGCTGTAAAACTAATTTCTGTTGAATGTCCTGGTGTTTTGAGGGTTTTTTTGAGTTTATGTATATGTGTTGAATAGTTACTCCTAGATTTATTCATGATTTGAAAAGTTGCTTCAGATCTTTTGTGAAATTTACCATCACAGTTACCTGAAGAGACAAGATAGCTTACTGTAACTTTGGTAAGATATCATTTAAAATCTTTTGAGGCCGTAGTATCGCTTTCCCTTGCACTGTTTTTAGAGTCACTAATAAAGCTCCTTATTTCTGTTAGATTTGATGTTTTATCGGGAATGGAACCTTTCATACTGGTGTGGCTTTGCTAACATTGTGGTGTTCTCTGTTTTCCCCTCATTTACATATTTATTAAACGTCCTATGAATTTACTTAACTACATGCCATGAATTCCAGTAGTTCTATATCATGCATGGTCATCACTTGTAGGCAGAGCCTTTCTCTAGGGAAGTCTAAAGATGCTTTCAAAGAAACCAAACCAAAAAAGAGACTTTTTGTGTGCTAAGTTACTTTAGGTTTGTTGTCTCAAGCTAACATACCTAGGCACACATTCTTGTTGTGGAAAGCTTTCTTGGTACCGATCAGTTTCTTGCTGTATATGGAATTAATTTCCTGCAAACAATCACTGTCTCATCATTCCTACACAGATATAAAGGATTGAGAGTAATATATCTCTTTCAGGAGCTTAGGGATTAATACAGGCAATTCTATCAGAAATTGCTCTTTACTAAAGAGTGACCTGGCTAATGCCAGGGGATTCAGAAAGAGCAGCTCTCCCACCTAGGAAATGCTAGTTTCATTTTAATGTGATTTGGCTTTATCATTTATTGTTTCTGTTCTGATTTAAACCTTTCAGGAAATAAACCACAAGAAAGCTCCCTCCATGCAAGGTTTTGCTACTACTTTCATAGTATTTTTTTAAAAGGTACTCATCACCATAGTTTCTCTGGATGCTTTCCAAAGGATGCTAAGTGATGTGCATAACATGACACATGTGGTTTGTTGTCTTTCTGATTGTCTTCCCGGAGGGAAAATTGTGAGTGCAGTAGTGTGTTTACTTTTGAAGGAGTTTGGGGATAGGAGACAAGTTTGTTTAGCCTTTGATTGAAATTCCTGGTACCTTACTGACCCTTCAGCAATTCTTCCTGAATTACTAGGCAGTTGGTGGCTGCTACCTTTTGCTGTTAATCCTAGCAACAGGCAGAAGGCAATAGCATTTCAGCATTTATTCATGTTCCTTTCAGGAGCCTTAAATGACAACTAACTTCTCTGTTAACTGAGGATCAATAAATGAAGCAGCGAGATGACAAAATCCAGCTTTCCGATATTAAATAGTTCACCTTAAGGTACTTACTGTTTATATGGACTCATAGGTTCTACTATATTTATAGTCACACTGTATGACTGATGCCAGACCTAACTTGTTTCCATTGTACGTGGAGGGTATATAGTCCCAGGTGAGAACTATGGCTCGGGCAAGCCATTGGCATGACAAACTCCACATGCAGACATGTTTCACTTGCATTGCTCACGCTTTTTGGTAGCAAAGGTAGTTTAACTTACCAGTATTGAGCCCACACATTCTAAATGTTTCTTGCCTTTTAAAGATTGAGTCATTGTTTTCAGTAATGGTCTGTCTAGATGCAGAGAGCTGTATCTTTTAGCATGAGGAATACTCAGCTGTACCTGTTCTGGCATTGCAATGGCATTTCTTGTTGATGACTATAACCTGTCTCTCCCTTCCCACACGAACTCTCACCTCATCATGAACCTCTAGCATGGACTCCACCTTTCAGAAAGGTAGGAACAAAAATAAGACCCAGATAGAGTAAGGTTAGCAAGTAATTTCTTATTCTGTTTGTAGATTTTCTTTGGTGCCTGTGTACCTGTTAACTTTCAGACCTGTTGATATTCTTACCCAGAGCTTGAATCCTTTTGTCTTCCTCAGTTTTACTTTTTCACTCTAAGCCTCTCGTATTCATTACTGTATGGTTTGGTGCAGAGCCAGGCTTTGGAGTCCAAGAAGGCGATTTTGCAAATCATTAAAGTAAGAATTAATCTAGTTTTTTTAAAAACACATGCATTTGCCCCCCTTTTTCATTTTGTTTCCTAAATTAGCCTTGCAAATGGAGTATTGGGACTGTAATTGCCAAGATTTCCTCCTCCATACCTATTCCAAAGGTCGAAGATTAATTATGGTCTTTCCTAGAGTGGCTTGGGGCCTGGCAAGCCTGGTCATTTGAAGAGAAGCCTCAATAGACATTATCGGTATTTTTTAAGCCCTGCTGTCTGACACAACTCTGGGTTGTTTTCTAGAAGGTTGTTGCTTCTTGAGCTGCTTAACTGGTCTCTGAGTTGTGACAGCTGACCAGGAGTTATGGCCTAACTAGAAGTACCTAGCATGGGGGGTGGAGTTTGGTATTGAAAAGGAGAGGAAGAGAGAAGATGAACCTGATGAACAAGAAGAGATTGCACTTTCTGTAGGTGGAGATGCTGAGAGATGCTGCATGGGAATCAAGGATTAGAGACTGTATAGGAAGCATAGAGTTTTAAAGGCAGATGAAAGAAGGCATTTACGGAGAATAAGGGGGTGGTCATAGGATGGCAGTATCAGTCAGAAAAGGGAACAAGAAATAGTTTGCACAATAAGGAGGAGGAAAACAGCGATTACAATCTCAGGTATAGGTAGAGTATCATGCTGAACTATGGAAATAGGTTAAATGTGAAATCTGACTTCCGATTATTAATTTATTAGGCAAAGTATATTGCAATTGATTCCTGCTATAAGCATTAAAATATATTTGTAGTGGTAGCAGTATTAATGGCTCTGGGTTTATTTTATTATTTTATTTCATTAATACTCTAGGAAGGGCATTCTGGTGACATATTGGTTATATGTGAAACTCCCTTCAGTCTTTACAGGTGTCTTCTATCATGAGATGCTCTGTTTACTTGAGGTAAACATTTATTATGTCTTTCTTTTCAAAGAATGAGAGGGTACTTTTGGCCCCAACACATCCTTGGTGTATTTATTCCACATAAACTCTATTGTGAAAGGTCCTAATTTATTCATCTCATGATTGAATTTTATATCCTTTCTATTAAAGTTATTCTGCAAGTAATGCAGTTCACTGGATTATGGGATTGAGAGTGCTGAATAGCATTTGTTACAGCATATTGTCAGAAAGGGAGAATTCCTTGATTTAAAGCTGATAATCAGATAAGCTCCAACAAAATAGTCCTAGGTGCCTCTTTTTAATACTGCATGCTTATCACTTACATGGCTGTATGCATGTAGAGCTCTTCTCAAAACAGAGAGGCATTTCTTTCTTGAAGGGTTTCATCTGACACTCTGATTTGTACCAAGTAATAACTTATACAGAAGGTTGGCAGACTGGGTTTTAAATTAAGATGAGAACAAGAAAGGATTGCAGAAAAGAAAGAAGAATGATTTTAAAAAGAAAAAAGGAAAAAAAAAAGAAAAAGGCAAGAACCAGAACTTAAGATTACACAGTCATTTGGGATTTCAATCACCTTGAGTTACAGAATGTTCTTTTATTCATACTATTTTAATTGGAGTGTTAAACAGTTTAACAAGAACAGTTCATGCATAAGTCTTTTTAAAGAAATAAATTTTGAAACGAGATGTAATGAAAGGGACTGTTGTGAGAATGCAACATAAACTTTATGAAAATGGCACTATGGGAAGCATTGTGAGACACATAAGTTGCCACCTAACTGTCTAGGCAGTGGATTTTAAAAAAATTTTTTTTTAACCTTCTTGTATTATGACTTCTTGCTTAGTCATCACCATTCAGCTTCAAGTGTGCAATTTCAGACCTTGGTTGCAGGATCCAACTGTGCTGGTTTCCTACCATCAAAAAATGTTTTCAAATCAGTTAATTCATTTCTGGTATTTGTATCCTAATGGATATGAGTACACAACTCTTATACATTACTGTCACTCAACATTGAAAGGACTTAACACATCAGCCCTGAGGCTAGGAGTTCTTCTATATGCCAGCAGTTGTGGGAATCACTGCTCATTTTGTCACTGCACTATATGCCAGCAATACTAACATAATCCACCTGGGTGGTTTTTATAGGAATGCTGTTTCCTGCATGTCGATACAATTTACAATTTAAAATCTGTATTTCAAACAAACAAACAAAAAATCTTGCACATATTATATTCACTCTTTAATACTTTATCCTTCCTTTCCAGGTTCTGGTTTCATGTTTATGAGTTGCAGGCATTCCTAATGCTTCCATAGGCAGATCTCCACCAGAAAAGCTCTGTTCTCCATCTGTCCCATGTGTTTCACAGTTGGCATACCTGGATCATTGCTTGCTTCTTGTTTGTTTAATTATTTAAAGTTCTGAAATATTTCTGACTGTTTGTCTTAGGGGAGTTGATGCCAACCTGTTATGTAATGTCACTGCAGAAAAGCTTTTGCAAAGGGAAGGCCTTATGTTTCCCTTGGTGAATGAGCTCTCATTTCTGTAGCCAAGGGAGTTCTGCAGTTGAAGACCATATTGAGTGTCCTATCCCCAACCCAGTTACCTGTACCTTACATTTAGACATTTCCAGCAGCCTGTGGATCATGACATCTAAATGTGCATGCTGGTTTACCTAAAAAAAAAAAAAAAAAAAAAAAAACAAAACCCAAAACAACCCTGCAAAAGTTTATCTGAGCAGACCAGAGAACTCTGTTCAGAACATGGTCAGACACACTTAGGCAAATTAATCCCTGGTGTAATTTCACTGATTTAGCTGGAGTTGCAACAGAAGTTAATTTAGTTATATTTTGCTTCCTTTAAAAAGTAGTAAGAGGAGAGAAGAGAAAAGAGCCCACAAATAGCTCTACAAACAGTTATTTTAAAAAATTGGCCAAGATTTACACACTTAAAGGAGCAGGGAGATGAAGGAATGGGGCACTAGGTAAGAATATTAATTCTGTACCTTTTCTTTGCACTGGGATTATTTTACAAGTGTGGCCTTCAAAATCTGACTCCTATTAACATTTTTATAATTTTCCTTCCTTCTGGCCAAAACACGGGGTCTTTGACCATTTGTAATTTTACACTACCACGTACAATTAACATTTAAAAATACCTAGCTGTTTAATGCTGACTAGTGTGTATTCTCAGCTACCATGCTTTTAGCAAGAAAGAGATATGTAAGCGCAAAACATGTAGACCATTTTACAAGAGCTTGGATTAATGGACATGATTTCATAGAGGAAGTAAGACATTTTTTGTTTTCTTAAATGATACTTTACTACAATAATCTGAAAATAAGACCGTAAGTGCAGCTTCTACTACTCCAAGTGGTCAAAGTAGCACTTTTCTCTTAACAAGATGCTGACCCTGATAGTAGTGAAGAAAGGAACTTAAGTAGGGCAAGAAAGATCTCCCTGTGTTTTCATGAGCTGACTTGCGGGGACTGGGAATCTGGTGGTAAATGAAGGATACTCAGCTTATGGACACAGAAACTGTCATATTACTTCAGGTCTTGGATTCTTTTAGTTTTGCATCTTTGACCTTGACAGTAACTGGAATCAGCTGCTTCCAAGAAGGTGCAAGGAGCCTTCTTACTGCCTGATAGCTGTAGTTTCACCTGTTGGCCAGATGTTTTACATCAGTACTGAGAGGACAGGGGCAAAAAAATAAGCAAGAGAGAGAAACAGACTATGAATGAAATACGCTGGCCACATGCTGACACAATCCTCTACTGCTTATGAGTTCCCACCTCCAAAGTCAGCTTCTTACCTGAGTTTCCTACCTTACTTCGTCAAAGAACCTTTGGTGATCACTGGTGTTGATGGAAGTGAGGAGGTCCAGTGAGCCTGTTAGGATGTACTTTATATTGAAACTTGGGTAACTGTTAGAGAATGGATGACACGGGTGTCCCTGGAGGACAAAGGTAAGGGAAAGGGCTGGATGTAGTATGTGGTGTGATTGGTTAAAAGGGGCCAGGACTGAGAGAGCAAGGAGGACGTGTTTGTTTAGTCTGTTCAATTTAGCTCAAAAGAGAATGCTGTCCATGTTACAGAAGCTGTTGAGGAGAAATACTACATGGTATTTGAACAATAATCACAATTAGAGAAGTGTTTACCAGTAATATGTAAAGGCAGATTGTTAATAAGAGCTTCTTTGGCCATAATGTTCTAAAATCTTTTCAATTTGTTTGTGGATGCTGCAGCTGCTGTCATGCCCAGAATTACCTTCAAAGCGAGCAAGCTAGCATTGTATTTCAGCAGAGAATATGGTCATAGCAACCCTTGTAAGTACATGGCTGTAATCTCACACATAAAAGTCACGTCATTTAAAAATGAGGACAGTGTTTAATGATGAAATGAGAAAGAATTGTTGGATGGGAGGTCAGGGTAGAAAGACCAATCCCCTGAATGTTTATATCTTGTCCTTAATGCAGTTTTGAGATGCCCAGATCTCCTTTCTTGGTGCAAAGCAGTATCTGTTTTGCAAATAAAGTGCTAAATACTAGTTTGTCCTTTCTGCTCACAGTAGAATGGGTTGTTATTACTAAAGCCTGACCTTAATACAGCTTTTTTGTCCTGGTATAAGTTTCATGAAACATGTTATATACTCTTGAGCTGGATAAATTGGTAGAGGACTTGAGTTCCATAACGGTGTTATAAGATGCCTGGCTTACACCAGTAAATATTTTCTTTCCACGCAGCAGAGTAACAGCCTGGTTTCTGTGATCTGTTTAAGCTAGTCAGAGTTCACATGGCCACTGAGAGATGGTCATCTTCTGCTCCCCTGTCTGTACAGGTAGTAGCACCTGTGTTCTCAGCTGGATCAGGGAGCTCGTTTCATCAAAAGCTAATTGATTTGTTATTGGATTGGGTTGGATTTACACCACCACCACCCCACCCCACCCCCTTCTGAGCTGGTTTTCAACCAGTTCAGTTTTCAAATCTGGGTGATGGCATGCCCAAGTAACTACGCTGTTGCCAGTGGTAGGGAGGCAGTGGGATCACACAGGCAGGGGAAGTAAAAGTTCATCTTTTCAGCAGCAGCATTAAGATAGGTTAATTTTAACCCATTTTGATGCTGTACATTAAATGATACCAAACCAGATATTTTACATGCCTGCAACATGTGAAGGCAGGAGTACCATTATTTTGATATTTATCACAACCTTTACTGCATATGGACCAGACCTTATCTGACATTTCATTAATTTGTACAGCTGTTGTATGTATTACATATTTGTGATGTATGGTTAGAAAAAATCCATTTAATTTACATATTTCAAGACATTAAAATCAATACTCTATATTCAGTACTAAAATGACTATATGAAGTGACATCAATAATTTTTGTTCTGTCTACAAGTACATAAAGAATTTTTAGAAACTTGGTTTTTTACAGAGATAATATATGAGCTGTAGGGAGCTGTAAGGACAGAGCTTCATCAGAAGATTTGTTAATCTTCGGTTTATTTTGCCACCAAAGCCCCAGGATGGAATTAATTTTGTCTAACTTGTACTAGTCCGTTTTATTGTTTCCCTGCGCTTTTGCAAATGGATTTGAGACAGATTTCAAGTTCCAAGGCATTTAAAACTGATAAAATATTTACTAGCACAACAAACATCTACAATGATTACAATTATTATAATGATTCTGGACAAAATCCTACAAACTATTGAAAAAGCATGACTTGGAGCTGACTGAGAATGGCCTTCTGAATAGTACAGTGAAGGCAAGTGTTTTAAATGGGTCTTGATGATCTTATGGAAATTTCGGTGTATAACCAGAAGAGAACATATCTGATACAAGAAATTCAGTTTGTGTTGTGGATCCCTGGTTATCCGACTTTGTTTGTTTTCCCTTGGATCTATCAAAGAGAGAGGTTATCTTCCTGGATAGAAAGGTTATCTTCCTTGAAAGGAGTCTGGATAACTGTTTTTTTGAGGATTTATACCGTGTTGCTCCTATGCACCAGGGCTTCCTCATGTTTTTCTGTGGATGAGGATGGATTTGTCCTGACCCTTTCCCTTCTTGCCCAGTGATGCATAGTGCTGTTGGAGTTGGTGGCTGTCTTGCGGCTTATTTTGTTTCCCTTCTATTTGTTGTCCCCTGAATCAGCTGGACTGGTTGCAACTAGAGAGGAGCTAAAATCAGGGTATATGAGTGTTCCTCATGACACGGAATTGTCAAGTACCTTCTTGGTGTGCTTTTGTTTAGACTGTCATCATCGTATTCAGGCTCAGCAGGAAATTTGCTCTGAGAATGGTACAGCTGGTTTTTTGTTTGATTTTTGTGGATTTTTTGGTTTGGTTTTTTTGGCTGATTGGTTTGATTTTTGCAGTGCTCTGTAATATGAGTCATGAGCCTTTTCAGATCTGCTTAAAGTGTTATCTAAATAATCCAGTGCCATTTCAGGGACCTTAGTCTCTTCTACTCTCTTCCTATGGCACATTAAACTTGTGTGTGTGTGTTTTACCGAAAGATATGATTTATGGTGCTGTGTGGAACAGATGTTCTGACTAAGACATCTGTAGTACTGTGGCCTGCAATTGTGGGAATCTAGTCTTCAGTGGCCTCAGGGATCATTCCTGACCTGTGTTACAAGCGATTTGAGTAAAATTTACATGCTATAGATATTGAACACTACCACCTCTCCTTACCCTTGTACAAGAAAGAAAGATGAGCCTCTTCTGCATGGAGTTTGGAGATAAAAAGATATTTCCTTCTACTGCCCACCCTCGTCCCCATCTTCCGTTAGTGCCTCCAACAGGAGTACTGTGTTTCTGGAATCTGTGGGGAAAAAAGGGTAGTAATTTAGAGGCAAACGTAGGGTCACACTTTACCTGCTTCTCCTCTTTCATTTGTATGTGCAGAGAATCCTGGAAGAATCCGGTACAAAGTCATGCTGTGTTAATTTTTGGGGGCGTCTCCATCGCAGCCATAAGAATCAGGGGTTATGGGGGAGCCTTGGCCTGAGCTCCCTTCTGGGTTGGGGGCTACCTTGGTATCCTACACGGTGCTTTGAGGAAGGCACAGGGAAAGGAAGCTACAGGAGGATTTTTCCAAACAGCTTCCAGCAGGTTTAACTGTGATAGGGGATAATCGGTGGCTGTTAAAGTCTGAATACAGAAAAACTCCAGCTGAGATTTGACATCTTCTTTCTGAATGGGGGCTAAACAGAGAATACCAGCTTTGATCTTATAAAAATATGGAGGCTGGAGGCTGGCTTTTAACTGAAGGCATTCAAACTGTATAATTCCCCAAATACTTGTGTAGCAGACACTTGTCACTTTATAAAAGTGGTAAATAATCCTATTATGTGCTATAGTTGAATTTATAAAGGCTGAGTTAGGGGCCTAATTTAAACCTGTTTATTCAGAAAAGCACAAACTGTATTTTTGAACTCTGTGCAAACTGGAATCTGAATCCATAGAAACAGATACTGCATACTGGAGTGAGCACAGCTTCTGTTGAATCATGCTGTATGTATCACATACTGAACAGAATCCATTGTATAAGGAGGTGTATATTCAGTGGTTACCAGTCAGCTTATAGCCCCATGAGGGGCTTCCTAGAGTAAGTGAACCTTATTTGAGACACTTGTCTTTTCTTATATACGAAGTACAGCAAGAATATTAGATTAAATTGTGGCATAAAGTACTTTAAAGTTTGTAAAATATTCTAGTCCTTTTAAAAATTTCTAAGCCATCCTTGCTCTGTAAACGGCTTTCCAGTGATTGATGGCGGGTAGCATGGGGCTGTTTGCTGATGGAGTCCTTAAATAGAACACCAGAGAGCTTTAGATATGCCTGACATTGGGAGGCAGGGCTTATCAGCAGCCCTGTCTTGTTTTCTGGGGAAAGGGCATAGGAAGTATAGTATAGGAAGTATAGACATTAGGAAGTTTCATTTTTTTACCTGTGTAACTGTCAGACCTGAACAAATTTTGAACACAGATGGGAGTCCAGTCCTGATTGTTTAAACAGAGACAGATGATAGTCTAAAATTATGTGTATAGTTAAAAATGTCCTGATAAGCAAAGGCATGGAGTGCATACAGTATTGATTTACTCACTCCACCGGTACTCAAAATTGCCTCTGATTTAGGAATTTAAATATGAAATTAAACCATTTGTGTTTTGCTAGAATTTCTTTTGGGCCATTCTTTGTGCCTTTTTGATTAGTCACACTTTTCTTCTTTCTCCGTCCTTCATTATGTTTTCATGCTTTGTTTTGTTTTTTATATTTGGGTGGACCCTCATGTCTTGTGGCTTTTTAATGTCTTGATAGGGTAACATAGCTCCATTATTTTCTCTCAGTTTTCACCTGTTGTCTGCCTTTGCAGCCACCATCCTCTGTCTCTTCTCTTTTCTCTCCTGATTCTTTGTCATGCCACGAGTGACAGTTTTGACGCAATATGGACTAAAATGGCAATGATGGACAAAAGAGAACTTGTTTTTATATCCAGAATAAACAGCAGGTACTGCTAGTCACCCATAACACTTGAGATCAGCACTTGGCTGAAGAAAACCAGACTTACAGGGAATTCCAGAAAAGCTAAGACGATAGAGGTGGAGAAAAGAAGTCACTCAGCACTTGCATATAACATTTCCAACACGTCCACTTTCAATCTGAAGATAGTATGTTAAACTATCTTTACCTGGATTTGTTGGGGTTTAGATTCTGTTTTTCTTTTTTGTGAGAAATGGTCTTCTCTACAAATTGCATTTCCTTTTCTTTTTTTAATTGAAGTTCAGTCATGGTAATTTTCATATTCATGACCAGGGACTTCAAAGCTTGCAGAAGATAAAGTAAGTCCAAATTGCCGTGCACCACCTTTTCCATGATGCAAACTGCCAAAATCCTGTGCTGTATTATTTTCTCTCTTAATGCCACTTCTATTGAGTTATAGGTTGAATTCAAGGTTTTGGCCTTGCACTTAATTTAAAATTAATTGGATTCATAAGGAATGTCATGAACAGTATCATTATGTCAACTATATTCCACCTGAAGAATTGAATTGATAAATGTGAAGTGAAAATAGTGTTTGCAGGAGATGGATGAAGCCTTTTGGGGTGTGATCAGAGTACTTATAAACCTTTGTGTTTAAACCTACATCTCTGTCTGCCTTTCCTGTGATACCAACACAGACTATTTAGCAACAGTGATAATACTTCACTTATTCCTTAGCCTTGTCCATGCCAGTCCAGTGTCCTGACCATGATCGGTTCTTTTTACACATTATATTTATCCATGGAGGGTAGTTCTATTAATAATCGCATTGCCACTTGGGTTAGATATTGAGTAAAAACTACTGTGAAGTCTTCTGCTGTGCTTTATAAAGGTGAACAGGTTTCAGTGGTGGAACAACCCCTAAGGCCGAGCCAATTTCTGCATTGTTGTAGCAGAACAGAGCAGTCATTCCTGGGGAGGATACTTTTTGTCTGCTTTCTGCAGTCAGTTGAACAGAGGTCAGATTTGTTGGAAGCTGCTTAATTGTACAGGCAGCACTGCTCAGACCATGGAGTGCAGCTTCATGCTGTTCTCTCAGCTGTCTGCTCCTTCTGCAATGATTGGCTCTGCTTCTTTTCAACTGTTAACATCTCACTACAGGCCTTCCTGTGAACGTGCTGCCTTATGGCTTGAGACCAATGTGTGGGCACTAATCACCATCTGGAGAGAGAATGAGATTCAGGGCCAGCTGAACTTGGCTGTAAGTAGTGTTCGAAGTGGGGCATTGGAGGCTGTACACCAGGCCACCTCTCTTTTATCATGAAAAACTTCCTTCTGCCACTGTTTCCTGGCAGGAGGTTTCTTTCCAAGTGCCTGCAGGAGCCATGGGAGCCACTTGCTTGTGGTGGGGCAGGAGCAGCTTGTCCTGATCAGCTGCTCCAAGCAGGGCAGCCCTTCCTGCTCCAGCCAGTTCCTGGGGATGCTGTGGAGCAAACTGGTGTGGGGTGGGAACAGCCCTCGCACAGAGGAGCAAGATACCGTAAGCCAGCAAGAAGCTTTTGCGTCAGTAGGAGGCCTGGTGGGCTATATTTTGCCACCACAAGAGACACTGTTGCTGCAGAGTTTGGGATTGTGTCCCCATCCAAAATACACATATCTGCAGAATACAGGTTTCGGGGAACATATTAATGCATGGCAGAGTATCTTAGTGCCTTGGAGCAGAATGGTTCATTTCCCCATTGCTGTCAGTTGGGGATGAGGGCTAGTATCACATGCTTGTGATTTTTTTTAATCCTCCTCTGGATGCTTCCATAACTTAGAAAGGAAAATAAAATTGTATCAAGTATCATACCACTATTTTCCATTTGTTAAAGACATACTTCTACATCAGGAATAACTTACTGCCCCATGGCTTGTCTTACAATCTGCCTCTGTTTTCTTTTGCTTAACCGGGTCCAGGAGTATTTTCAGGGGAGAGGCAGGAAAGGAATGCAACTGCTAAGCTCCTTATGGCCCACATCTCTGCCTGGCAGCATTCTCCAGCTGTTAAGATGGATGTTTTATGTACATGGAAGTAGAGGTGCATTGTTTTCTGTGTGAGATGTATGGTTTTATTAGAAAATGCATGTGTCTCATTATGTGAAGTTGTATGCATTTCTGTACAGAAGCATTTGAATTATATTCTAACAACCCATCATATATCCTGTTTGTTCTGATTTCGGTTAAGTTGTGATAATCTAATAGGGTGTTTTTCTGAGTACCAGAGTTATTGGCACCATCCATATTTTTCATACAGCTCAGATATGTACCTGAAGAGTAATTTGTTTACAAGAGTTAAGAATGTGTAT
Source organism: Harpia harpyja (assembly GCF_026419915.1). Taxonomy (NCBI): domain Eukaryota; kingdom Metazoa; phylum Chordata; class Aves; order Accipitriformes; family Accipitridae; genus Harpia; species Harpia harpyja. The sequence goes on from NC_068941.1 coordinate 40,251,903, forward strand.
ACCCTTTATAAATCTACCATGAACAGCAGTGAATAAACTGCAGAAGTTTTGGATTGATTCTGATATGGATGTTTTATTGCAAGTATGGACAAGCCTTGCTCTCTTTCACTTTTTCTCTCTCTCTCCTTTAAAAAAAAATTTCTTCTGCAATGTGCTTTATTACTGCTACCTAGGTTTTCTTCTAAGATTTCTGAGTGCTACTTCAGACACAGAATAAAATCACTTGGATGGAAAGCAAAGGTATCTTGTGTCACCTCTGATGAAGTCCCAAAGTAACTAAGTTTGGGGTACATCAAAACATGCCTCTCTGTTTTCCTAAATTTGATTTCTTAATTTTTGTAGATTAGGTAATATGTTTAATCTGTTATAGCTAGTACTGCTGGCAAAATCTGTGATTATGTTTGCTGTAGGAAGATCTGTATTCTAGCATTTTAAATTTTGTGAAACAGGCACCACTTAAGCTGAAATTAGCATAAACTCAGTCTGCCCCTAATGTCCCTGAATATGTGCAGTCCCAGGATTACGCTGATTGATCAGAACTTCTCCTGCAATTGCTCCTTGCACGTACCAGGAATCATACCACTTGTGAAAGAAAGACTAAAAAGTCAGAAGGAAGTAATGCTCGAGAGCATGTTACCCCTAAAACTTGAGGCATTTGGAAAATGCTGAAGAATTCTTAATTCTAACATCCTCCACTACTAGCAAATGGCTATGAAAACTACTTTGAAGATCTGTGTTCCAAACACCCTTACTACTTGGTCCTCCTGAGAAATAATGGCCTGCTACCCCTGTGGCTTCATTAATTCAAGTGGCAGAAGCTTGTACTAAACTATATCTAGAGCTCTCACTATTATGTATTGCTCTGCCTAAAGAAATTTATATTAAAAGCCCAGGCACTTTTAAGTGTAATTTCATACATTAAAACAATGCTAATGTTGCAAAAGTTAGGCAGTCAAAAGTTAAGAAATACTGCAGTCGGTTTTCTCTGCAATCTTAAATTGATATTCATGTGCATAAACACTATAATGCGCTATTTTATTACATGCTTTTTTCCTCCAAAAGGCTCCAGCCTCATTAAGTACATGGAATGGAAGCTGTATAATTCATTGTTGCAGAAATGAGAAGGTGTGTGGTGAAAGGATGAGGGGTTTGTTAGAAGAATGGTGTCACAGATAAAGCAAATAAATGCCATTCTTATCCCTTGTAGTCTGTTCCTGCAACTGCCACAAAATAACCTGGAGAAGTTTCTTAAATTTGATAAGTCACTTACTGTAGGTCTTATTTTCTACAAACCTAACTCAGTGCTGTGAAAGTGCTGAGCTCTCACAACCACAACTAAAGTCTAGTGGAGCTTTGCTTTGAAATACAAAGTGCTTTAAAAGGCTGTATAATCTGATAAATCAGATTTTGTGTTTCAATTTAGGCCATGAATTCTTGTGTTTTTCACTTCTGCTGTATCTTGGTTCCCTTGTTTGAAAAATGGGGACAGTAACAAAATTGACTGGAATAGCCGAGGTGTTCAGGAGAGAATACTGTAGAAACAACCAGGAGAAAATTAGCAACTCTATAGTCAGCATAGGGAAGTCTGTTATGTAGTTAATAAGGCCAATGGCCAAAATTTGAGTGAGCATAACCAAGACATTATAACAACTCACTCTCTGAGCTCTGTCTGTTCCGAGTGCTGAATGAGACAGGAGTCCAACTGAAAAATTATATTCATATAAATAATAACTATATCATAACCTCTCTGTGAGGTGGAGTTGAATTAAGACTTCTGTTATTGCCTATTCTGAACTCTTGACTCTTCAACTTGATGGCCTTCTTCACCTTACACATTTTATTTCCTGTAATGAAAACTTTGTACATATAAAGGATGAGAATATATAGGTAGGTATGTGTCTGGTTATAAATTGCCCGAAATTTTTATGGGTACCTCTTACATGTAAAGAATATGCAGTGCAGACATATAGATGGCCTTTCTTCCAAAGGAAGTCCCCATTTGATAGCTTTGTTGCTGTTAATAACCAGGTTGCATCCATGCTGAATGAGCAGCTGCAAAGAATCAGGATATTGGAGATGATGCTTCCCTCTGGGTTGCTACAATAAACTCTTGTTTTGGTGCTTTGATTTAAAGCACTGAAAATCTCCAAAGGAATGTGTCAGGACACTGGAGTATTCTTTTCCATTTGCAGTACAATGGAGAAAATATTCTCAGGCTCTCCAGAGAGATAAATATGAGATTGCAATACATTTAACTGTATTTAAAATTAAAGCGTGTTGAAAGCGCTCTATTAAGTAGATCCTATTATAATATACCTCAGATCAGAGTATAGGATTTTCCTCTAATACTTTGCAAACTAGTGCTTATCTTAACTACAGAAGACACTCTATACTAAGGCTCATTTTGGCTATAGATTCAAGGATCCTAGGTCTAATACGGCCTGTAGGATGACTGAGCTGCAGTAGTACTTGCTGAATGATTCATTGAGCAGTGTTCACATCAGCTTCAAAGAAAAATACTTTTCCTTTCTGCTCACTGAACAGAAGGAGCAGCCGTGAATATGGGTATTGACAAGAGGCTAAAGGAATCAAATGGATAATGTGTAAAGGGAAGAGAAAACACATCCATCATGTTCATGCAGTAGGTAATAAGTAATATTGCTGTAACACTTTTCTAAATGAGAATGATTTACATTTATATATACCTCATACCCAGACTGAGCCCCAAATACTTTTTTAATTCATAGACAGTATAGGACCTGTATGTGTAAGCAGGGAAAATACACACAGCAGTCAGGAACACAGGAATCATAAATGCCAGAAATGGACTCTGCAAATTTATGTATCACGTACCAACTGAATGAAGCACTTTCCAAATAATTAAATACATACTATTCGAGCGACCATTATGACACACGACCACGACATCCTAGGTAGGGTTTAAATCCAAAGCTTCAGTGCTAGATTTACAGCCTTTGTTATTTTGTGTTGATGCAGTTACTATCAGACTGCAACTAGTATTGCTCTCCCTGACAACACCAGCAGTAAACCGTTATTCTGTGCAGTGAGTCATAATGGTGAGCCATACAGCAATGCAGCAGGGACAGCTATTCTGCAGGTAGTGTAAAGAAGCATCTAGATTTGGGAACTAGAAAATAAAGCAACTCGGATTTGAACCTGCCATGTTAGCATCAGTGGAGGGGGAGTTGTGCAGTGTAAATGGAACGTAGAAAAAACTAAATTCCTTAGTAAGAGCTTCAGCATATCTAAGACCAGGTGATCCATGTGTTTGAATTGGGCCAAATGTGGGCACATTTTAATGGGACCAGAAAATACACATCTTCTTTGCAGGATTGCTAAATGTTAAGGTCCTCCTCTGCCAACATTTCCAGAAAGACCAAGTCACTGACATATGACTGATGTTGTAGGCTTGAACGTCTCTAGGGTAGATTCATTAGGCCAGGTCCTCCTGCCTGACATCTAGAAGAGAGCTGACATCATGATATCAATTGCAAATAATCTTAACCAATATCAATTTTCCTATTATGTTTGTGTTGGCTTTTGATTCTTCACCCTAGTAGCTCCTTTTCTTCTACTGAGTGGAGGTGGGAAAGCTGCAACTTGTATGACCCCCAGCACTACCACCAGCACTCAGCTGTAAAAGTGCCAGATCTTTATCTGGGAATTGAGGCAGCTCAGTGTTTCAAAGCTTTGTAACTCCCTCTCTTCTAGATTAGACTTTCACAGCATAGCTGGCTGTTATTCACTAACCTCCCAGACACACTAATTTTCACCCTTTATATCAAGCCTTAGTGACCCACTTTGTGGAAGCTCATCCCCTTTATACAGTCTTCCAGTTATTATGCCTGAGGCCAGCAAAGTCAAATGATGTATGTCTCAGACAGGCATCTAATCAGAGTGATTTGTAGGCACTCTGAGAGGAACCAAAGTCCAACTGGTGCCCCAGTGATAAAAGCCCACTGATTAATCCCAAGGCTACACTTTGCTGTAATTTGCCATTTGTGCAGAATAAATAAAAAATGATCCATTTCACAGTCAACTGCTGGAAAACTGTTGCTTGTTAAATTCTCTCACAAAAATGAGAGAGAGAGAGAAGGAGAACTTGTCTGGAATTCTACCCTAGCCTTTTTTCCCCCAACTAAGATTGTTAATGGGTGGGTTTGGTGTTCCAGAAGTGTTTCCTAATGAGTACATGATTTAATATAGTAGATGCTGGTGGATTGATTTAAATTTTTTTTTTAATCGGTTTAGACAGGATTATATACCCCTCCATAAATAGCTTTAAATGCATGATAAGCATATCAAAGGACTGGCTGGCAAAGAGAAAGCAATCTTTCTGGAGGCCCAAAACCTAAGAAACTCAGAATGTGACCTGCTGCACAAGCTACTGCTTTGTGCCTATGAATGTTTGACTGTTATGGGGCCTTTCTTTTTTTCTTGGGAGTTCTTTTGCCAAAGCAGCAGCAAAATATTTATTCAGATACATTTAAATTAGTTTTTTTTCTTGCTAGTTTATTTATAACCTCGTTGTGTTATAAATAGGGCTTAAAAATTGCCTCTTGGGAATAGATGCTTTTTCCTACATAGTACCCCTTGCATTGCACAACATGGTTGTAGTCCTTTGGCCTAAGAATCAGAACTGATTTTCTCTACCATAACCACTAATGAAATTGAAGAGAGAGGGTAATTTGCATATGTAATTGGAGAAGGAGACTAGTTTGCATCACTTGTCCTAATTATTGTGCCTGAACATCATATTAAATTTTTTATATAGGTATAAAGGAACAGAACAGTACTTACTGTATCCTGAGTGAGACATATATTGTTGAGGAAAAGCAGTCCATTACTTCTGGTGGGTTTTTTACGCAAACAGGTTTTTTTCAGAATCTAGTTTGCTATTAAGCTACCTTCATGGTTCAGTGAGAGTTGACATCCTGAATCCAGGATGCTAGTGAGAGATTATAAGCTCTCTCAGGATACCTTCACAGCTGAATATAAGATCTTTTATTGCAAAGAGAACTGGCTTTTCATGAACAGTAGGAGACGAGCTGCAAAAAGGACTTCTGTGCTGGGCAACCACATGACTGGATGATATGAAAGGCAATGTTATGGTTGAAGGAAAGAGTGCAGAAATGGCATGTCATTTTATGGCCTGAAGCTAGAATGAGGCTCTGTCGTAGGAGACAGGTAGTATTTCCCCTACAAGCTAGAGGTGCTGATGGGCATCACTGGCCAATGGAACTCTTTAACTGGTGACTGCAAGCCATGACTCGGTGTGCTGCAACAAAAGAAGTGAGAAATAGAAAAGGGTATTTTTCCACTAAGTGATTTAGTAGAAAGGTAGAAGAAGAAAATAAATCAAAAGACCGTTGTTCTAAGAACTGTAAGAAAACCGGCTTTACTATTAGTGTACCCTGGATTCACTGTTTCTGTTTTCCTAAGTAGTGCTGTGTTTGAGAAATAAATGTCTGTAACAATTAGTTATGTTTGACACTCTAACTTAGTGTTGTAGCATGAAAGAATTGCCTGTTTAAGTGCCTAGAGCAGGTTGGGTTTTTTCCCCTTGAATTTCGGGTGTGTATTCAAGCTAGTTTTGTTCTGTAATTTTATTAAGGGCAGCTAGGTTTTGAATTAGTCCTTTGTTCATGCCAACAGCATGTGACAGAAGAGTTAGACACAGCCCGATCTGGAAGGAGTCATTCTTAATTCTGAAGAGACACTTACTAATGCAACCATCTCCAGAAGACATGAGCACCTCAGTCTCTAAATCAGCCTAGGGGAGTTCCAGATGCTCAGGTTGAAACTAAAGACTAAAGGACCTGAATCAATTTTCGTGTCTGAAAAGATTTGCCTTCTGTGTGCCAGGGCAGACTATAGGATCGATTCAGAACTGTAGTGATCCTTTTCTCTCTCCCATTTTTCTCTCTGCTTAGTAGCTAGAACAGTAGGTAACACATCATTCAAAGCTAGCAGCATTGATGGTAATGGTGACATGTCATTTTAGAGGAAAGGCAGGCTTTGTTGACAGCATACCTTTTTGCTTTATGATTTGGGCATGTTATATGCAACAAGATGTATGTAGTGATGTCAGCTATGAAGGTATTACAAGAGCTTTACCTAGGTTTGTGACAGCTGCCAGAATTTGTCTGTCGTCAGACGCATACCCACATTTTATCTCTCTTAAGAGTGGTTCAGTCCAGTCTTTTAAAGATATTTACATACTTTCATAACACCATGTTAATACTTCTCAGCTAGGAGTTTTTGAAAATTAAAAACCCTGACCCCTTCCCTCTCCACACATCTATTCATTCAGCAGTTCTTTATTCCATAAAAATGAAGAATATTATGGAAAAAAAAAAGTTTTTCAGGGTTTTTAATTTTGGTTGTTAAAAAGATGAATCTGATTTTTCAATTTATTCTTGGGGCTGCTTGGGCACCTGTACACCAAATTACTGTTACTAAAATAGCTTTTATTGAAGATAAATCCTTTGTTGTGTCCTGCAACACAATGTTAGTAATACATAGCCTCACTGGAAAAAAGCCTGCCAGTATGAGTTTGGTAAGCATTAGTATCTTCCTTCTGCTTTTCCAGTTGACTACCAATACTGTACTTGTTGCGATGGAAGCTTTTCCTCTTCTAATAAGTGCAATTGTTGCAGTCTTTCCAGGATTTCCTCCTTGTGAGATTAATGCCACTGAACTGTCCAAAAATGACAGGGCGCTGTAGCCCCAGTCTGCCATCACAAAAGTAACAAACATCATTCGTTAAGAAAAAAAAAAGCACTTTGCCTTTTCCTAAGGTCCTTCGTATTGACACACATAAATGAAACTCTCCATACAGAGAGGACAGAGAAAATGTCTAGCTTTTGTCATTTATACCTCTTGGGTTTTTTATTTCCCTGCATAGATGTTTGTTCACTCCCAGGTTAGAATACGTTCGAGTGTTTTAAGTCCTACCGTCTCTACTGTTAGCAGCAGTTAACAATCCACTAGAAAGGCTAAGCAATGTGGCTAAGCAATCAAGCTTTACAGAACAGTAAAGTTAATCCATGGTAGTTCTGATTTACTAATTTAATTTGCAAAAAAAAAGGTTTCTCTATTAGTTTCATAACTAACTGGCAACTATTTCTGCCCAGCATCCCCAAATACATTTTAAAAAACTTATTCCTACCTACTACTGATAAGATTTTGAATGCTTTAGTTAGTCTTCCTCTTTTCCTCATCCCATATGCTTCTGCAATGATATTGAACTTGGCGTTAATGTTGTTAGTGGGAAGAACCTCTGAATCTGTGGAAATATTTTGCTTTTTTGTTTGTCCATGAAAACATCTTTCTGGATAGTTATTAGCTGGGAAAGTGAACATAATTGAGGCACTAATCACACATTCTCTTAAACCTTTTGTAAGGACAAAATCAGACTCAGAAATAATTCTGAATTCTTACTAAATGTAGTGTCAGAGTTTCTCCTAAGGGAACTACTAATCTGCCTGTGTTTTCATTTCTTTTCTGAGCTGTACATCCCCATCTATGACTGCTTTGCATGCTTGAAACATGAGGTTTGCTCTGTCTGGTTTGTACCAGCAGTACAAGATGCTTTAGGAAGACTCGTATTTTTGAGTTTGTTACCAACTGGTTAAGGAACCATCTGTTCTAACATGGAGGGTTTCTTCCTGGATGACTAATTGTGTGAAAAGGCATTATGAGATAGCTGGGAAGGAGCAACCTGCTCACTCAGCTAGAACTGAAGCATCACTGATGGCATCCTTGCAGAATGCACCCATAGCTACCACGTGAGCTCTACTCACACTTTATTACATGCAGTGCTCTTGCTGAAACTTTGCAGTGATGCTGGTTCTGGGAGGTCAGATCATCAGATCTTCAGTCTTTATTCTTCCTAGGAACTCTGCCATCCTGTAGGTAAATGCTGGGGTACAGCTTGACATCAGACACAGTATAAATGTACATGTAGAAAAACACATGAAGGAAAAAGATGTGCACTGGCAGTTTTTTGTCATGGCGATGTGTGTAATTATATGTTCACTTAACTGCTACTCCCTTTTATAGGATCACAGACTCCATGCTTAATGAACCGTGGCTTCAGATAAGCTATCGATACTGCTAGGATAAGAAAGTTTCCAGCTTCCAGGGCTTGCAATGTGGTGCATCCATAATGTGAATACACACATAGACAGTACACATCAAAGAAGAACAAGGGCAGGCAAATAACCCATCTTTTTAATAAGTAGCTTTGTTCTGAAAGTGCAAAAACTGGATTTTCCATTTTGTAGGAAGTTTTAAAGTCTGTCTTGTCTCAAAGCAAAAATAAGAATGAAGAATTTTGGGAAAAAAAAATGTTTGTGAAATGCCTTCCCAAAACAGTGTCATTATGGAGAAGCTAGTTTAATTTTAACAAAAATGTTATTGAAACTTTAAATTTGACTTTGAGTAACTGTTTTGGAAACAGAACTGTTTGTAGTGGAATCTGCATATTTTTCCAAAATTCAGTACTACTGTATAAAGATGAAATTTCAGCAAACAGGCATTTTCTAGTGGGGAAAAAAGACCCAAACAAACCCTTAGTTGGGAATTTTTGAAAAGCCCTAGTTTTATCCAAGAGACGTTCTGTCTTGTAACTTGTTCTTGGGCTCCACTAAGGGATGATTGCAAAATGTCAGCATGGTACATGAGGAGGTCTGGAATCCCCTGAGCAGCCAGTGGTGAGAACACACATAAATCACAGGGCTCCTAGGGTGGAGGGGAGGAGAAATGGCACCACTGGAATTACAAATGAGAAATCTTAGCTAGGTTAAGTAAATGACATCCTAGTTTCTTCCTGTCAATGTAGCGGAGCAGTCTGAGACAATAAGAAAGGTTACTTACAGGCATTGGCTGGCAAGGTAGAATTTTCTGAAGATTTGCATTAATTCATTACTATGTTTAAGACTTCCAAATTGGGCTTTTTTTAAGACACACCTTTTATCTTTTTAAGCTCCTTGAGTCTATGCGATTATTTTTTAACACAAGTAGTTAGCCTTTAACCTTTGAGAGAAATCAGATGGATTTGGTGAGCTGATTTAGAACTTACGCTTTTGGATGCCTCATTTGCTACACAGAATTGTAGGCAGAGGCTTTTTTTAATTCTCCCAAACTCTACCTGCATGTTTTCTAATGCCTCCTCTTATCTGCTTGAATGATCCTCTCTAGTGCTGCTTTATGCAAACCACAGCACAGCCAAACTCTTCTCAGAGATTGAATGAGTGACAGTACATATTTTCAAGGTACACTAAATGAGAAATGTGCAATTTAAGCAAAGCATTCACACATTTGAATGAAAGACTGAAACTGTTGAAACTGCAGGTGCTGACAGGAAATTGATGTACCGGTTGCTATTTACCTAGCAGAAATTAGTTCTCTGCGATCAGTTTTATTAAAACGGATGGAAAAAGCAAGCATTCCCTCAAGAGGGTTAAAAAAATGCTCCCTTCAAAGTTAGGAGTTAAACATGCTTCTTCCTCGTGTCATTGCTATTTGCTCATCATGTCCCTTGTTGTTTTTTTTCTGAAAAATACCACTATAAAATAGACTAATAAGCTTTCCTAGTTGGCATTTAACCCCATCAAGAGCCTCCTCTTGAGCTTTGGGACAAGCTGGTCAGTGACAGGAGCCCCACAAGAGGAGTTTCTTCAGTCAGAATGTTCTCCTATGGGGCACAGGCAAATGCACTGGGGCTCCACCTTTCATTTGCTGAGCACACAGGCCAGACACCCTGCAGTAGAGCATAAAGTTAAGTCTGAGTAAAAAGGTTATTTTCTATTCCAAACCAGTAACTTTTTCCTAAATCAGACAAGTCCCTAGGGAATTTCACTGTCATGAAGAGGTTCAGGTAGTTTCACACTCAAATGCTTCAGGGTTGCTTGATCTGTCAGAGTTTTCCCTACTGTGGGGATGTAAATTAATATTTATTATTAATATAGCACTGCAGTGTGCAAGATGCACCACACCTGTTAACTTTGCCACGTTAATCTGTGTCTCAAAGCATTTGAAGCCTGTTTCCAGAAGGGAGAAGATCTGCATGTGTCAGATTTTTCGAACTACAGGGGATAAAAGAAGCTCTTAAATCTGAGGCTGGCATAAGGGTTTTAGGAGAGAGTATTCTAGTAGCACAGAACTGGCATATAGTCCAAAGTAATGGCAACCACTCTCCTTCCTATTAAGCAATCAAGGACAGGGGGCTGGAGCCACAGTTTTGCTCAATGGGAATCCAGCGGTTGCAGCTTTTCCTAATGGTGCCCAGGTTCTCATACACATGTGAGCATAGATACATGATACTTCAATGATAAAAAGTGCCTCATGTAACTATGAAAGACCAGAGTGGATCTATGTTACTTAAGGCCAAGATGGCTGTTACTTGGGAAATGTTCCAGAGTCCGGTGTTTTTGCAGAGTGAGGGCTCTTCAGTGGTTCATTAAACCAACTTTATCTTACCTGTCTACTTTCCTGGTAAAATGTAAAGCAGATGGATTATGGGTTTCGTCTAGCTGTAGTAAATCTATCTGGGAACTAACCCTGGAACTAATCACTTGTGTTTTTCAAGTCTGTGTGCCTAAAATTAAACACCTGCATCCACATCAGTCACTTCAGGCACTGGAAGGAAAATATGGGTCTTGCCTTTAAGAGCAGTTAATTCAGTGATGGAACTTGCAAGTACCAAGCTAACAATTAATGGCAGATGAAAGTACTCAGCACTTATAAAATTCAGGATTGTAGGCAAACTTTCAACAGCCGTGTTTGAATGTTTGGGCCATTGTATTTCTTTGTAATAAAGATTTTCTTCCTCTCTTTAAAATCCCCCCCCCCCCCCCCCCCTTATTTTAGGGATTTTTCCTTCCTTTCAGTCTCTGATTCAGTTGTCATGAATGTAGCTTATTGTTAGTAAATCACAGGAGAACAGAATAATGGAAATACGGCTGGAAGGGTTATTGAGAGATTGCCTAGCCCATCAGTTCTTCGTAGTGAGAAGCACTGATATTAAAGCCGAGACATGCAACAGAGCACAAAGTAAAAGGCTGTTCCTGCCTCGTTAACCTGGGCTGTGTACCCATGACTGTACTGTCAGAGGGAGGCAGTGCTACCAGGAGATAACAAAGGGACACAGTCTGAAAAAAAAAGCAAGTTGAAGCAGCAGGGTATCTCTTCCACACTGAGGAGGCCTCAGCATCAACTCTAACATTTTATTTTCTCATAGTCCTACATCAGTTTTAAGGCACTGCTGTGAGGAGTTAGCTGCAGGGCTTCAGAAGGACACAGAGAGACAGGGTCTGCAGGTTGGACATGAGGCTGAGGATGCATGAACTCAGCGAGAAGGTAGAAGTAATGGAGGCAGGCAGAGTAAACTGGCAAGGAGCTGATGGTGGTTACACTGGAACTTTCCCCAGGAAGGGCCTGGAGATGGCTGCATTTTTTTTTTCCTCTGCTCTGTAACAGGATCAGCTTTATCTAAGTATTCTTGAAAGACATTTGCCTATGGAAATAGCATAGTAGTGTAGGCATTTAAGAACAGTTTAGGCAACCTGTTCCTTACTTTACTATCCTTAGTATTCATAGTTTTCTCAGATATGCCTGTCTGTCCACAGCCTCTCTCCTATTAGTGCCATTGCCTTCTGAAAGCAGCATTTATTTCTCTAATGGTAGTCAGAGCACAGCATACTCTCACTTTGTTTGCAATGTTTCAGCATCTCACTCAACTCATTCTTGTCTTTGATGGTGTCTTTGACATGTATAGGCATGATTTTAATGGGCCGAGTTGTCTCTGGCATTGTGACAAATGAACCTATGAACCTCATTTTTCAAACCGTTATAGTTTCTAAAGCTGGATTACAGGTTTCCAAGAACCTCTAGAATCTTAGAACAAATATGAATTTTATTAATTCAAGGCAATAAACAGCTGAAGAGTGTTTTTTTTTTAATATACTTGCCATAAAGTATCACTAAATAGATATGTGCACAGCTCATTCACAGCTCATGGGTATGAGACTTTTCAGCATTGCTTGAAACCTTATGAAATGAAAACATATAAATTTAAGCCACCGCTACCACAGTTAAGGTAGCATTTGAGGCTGCTGGTTACTTGCTGTTGTTAACCTGTTGGCCAACAAAAGTGGCAGGCACTGCCATAAATGTTTTCATGGTTAGTAACATGCTGGTTAGGTAGCTGAATTCCTTACGCTCAACTGCACTGCTAAGCAATGGGTCAAGGTTGGTGGTGTGAATGAGCAAGAGTAAGCTCATTTCTGAACAGATGTGTAAACAAGTAGCGCCCTGTCTGTTTCCTAAATGGCATTTTTGATTTCCCACGCAGACCAATTACTTCAAAAGCACTTCATTCCATCCCTTCAAATAATGGTAAACATGCTCTTTTTAAACAGAAAAAATGTGGTCAAAGCAAATGTGGCAAACCCTATTTTGGAAGACAGCTGTGGACTCCATCGTGTGCTGATACTACTGTTTGGGACGTGCTGCTCTCTTAGTTCTGTCACTGAAGATAGAAACAGGTATTTTTCAAAAATGCAGTGGAGATTGCCAGATAAATGTGAAGATGTGCATTTTAGTATATGTGGTTGCCAGCTACCTGCAAGTGAAACTGAGGATAAGGCCAATTAAACTAGGGATGATAAAAGGCACTGCAGGCTTGCTTTCATTCATTCCAGGACACGAAGAACATGAAACTAAGGACAACTTTTAGTGCACAGCAGCAGAACAAAGGCATCTAGAGAGTACACTGAGCAGACACCCTCCCTAACAGTTTCCTCTACTTTTTAAAGGATCCCAGAGACCCAGCCCAAAGAAATTCTGCTTAGAGGTAGCATCCTCACCTGTTGAATTTCTCCTGGCTACTGTTGTAGACAACCAACTTGACCAGGTTCATGGGCAAGGTGGGGCTGTATGAGAACGGACAAAAATGCAGCAGCTTTTGAACAGCAGCTACAACCTGACAGACTCCAGGCAGATATGCCTTAGGTGAAAAGCAACAAATACTAGAAAACAGAGTTGTGCCATCAGCATGCTTTAGTCCCTTGTATTTGTGAGGAATTGTAAATTCATAACTTTGATGGACTGTGGGAGAGAACATTGAATACAGTCTGGTACCCCAGGATGCTGATCCCTCTACGGTTCACAAACAGACCTGAGGCTTAGTGCGGGAGTAAGACACTAGGGAGAGGAAGTGGATGATATAGATATGTATGTCTATTGTACAAGGTTTGAAAGCAAACCAGATGAATGTTGTACTTGTAATTCAAAGGGTGCAAGGGAAGGTCCCAGGACAGACAGCTGTTGGCAACCTCCCAAGGACCAGGCAACAGTGTTGGGCAGGAAACACTTAGCCACCCACAGGATTCTCTGAAAAGTGAAGAGGGAGTTGTCTCCTGGAGGGTAACACGCTGGGTAAACTATTCCATGTGCTTATTAACACCATGAATCAGGAGCATGGAGACTCTTTAGGGAAGGTTTGTTGAATCCAGATGCAGAGCTGTTACCTTTGAGGTGTTAGTTCTGTTCCTTGTTTTGCTGCAAGTACTTTGTGAAGCTTAATTATTTTTGTACTGGTTTCCCCATCCATAATCCAAAGATTAATAGTATTCTATGCTTTAGAGAAATTTGCAGGTACTAATGAATTAAATTCCTTGGCTATCTGTAGGTTGTATGTGATCTAGAAGCAAAACATTTTTTTCTGCAAAGCCTGAGAAAGTTTCTTTCACGGGAATGAGCTTCTCATCCTGCTGTAATATGTAAAAAGTATGAAAAAGGTTGTTGTTTGCTAAATACTACTTCTCTAAAAGTTGTCAGCCAGGTGAGACTGTGGAGGAAGAGGATTTGACCAACCTTTTAAAAAGTGTTTGAGTCAGTGATATAAATTAGATTTGGGAAATTACTAATTCTCATCTAAAGTAAATAAATTTTCTAGTATTGCCAGGAGCATTAAAGCCAGAGCCAGGTCATATGTGATACTATTCCATCCAATCAAAAGCAGATAAAAAATGCTTAAGTACCATTTTCATAAATAAAAACAATGGAAGATTAGATTTTCTTCAGTTTTTTTCTTTTGGGCTGTAGAGAATACATGTATATCTGTGTTGACTGTGTGTCTGAATTGGCAGACAACACATTAGAGGCTGGTTTCCTTGCCAACCAGTGCTTAAATATAGTGTTTCCTACCACAAAACAAGAGTAAGAGTATGTGTGTGTGTTTAAAAAAAAAAAAAAAATTGTACTAAATGATTGGAACCTCCCTTAGTATTTTTAAGTCTTTAAAAACAAATCTGAAATAAAGGGCACAGTTCTCTGCAGCATGGGCTCTTAGACCACTCCCCCAGTATTTTGCTTTGATGACTTTGCAAGACTGAAGTGGCAGATCAAGCATGAACTAAAGATCAGGCTATTGAGGTTTTTATTCTTTGTTTATGGAATGATGATATTATACAAATCACGTGGTGGTGCTGACTCGTCTTCCTGCCTGTGGATGACTTCTTCTCCTCTCACGCCAATTACAGAGGAAGGGGGAGCATAAGAATAAATACATCCATGTTGTAAAATACTTCTCAAAAGCATTCAGATGACAGATGCTGTAGCAATACATTGGAATAAGGAGGTTTTTTTCAGTTATTTACAGTTTTAATGACTAGTACTTGCTTGGTTTTCTGTCTGCATTGGTCCGGTCACAGAAGGAAGCCAAGCAAATTGTGTGCACTAACTCAGAGTGGTTGGTTCATGGCTGCTGTTTGAGGTCAGGATTCTTTCCTCATTCCCGTATTTCTGCTATCCGGTTGAGCTCCCTGCTCCCAAACCAACAAAACAGATACAGATACCTCAGGTCACTCAGCTTCCTTGTCATTTAGCATTTTCACCAAGCTGAAGCACAAATAACACTTTTACTCCCATGAGTAACTAAATGCTAAGTCAGTGTCTGGTAATTCCTCTGAAACCTCAGATGTCTCGCAGCATGACTGATAGATTTGATTAAATGGCACCCATAAGACTGTTGCTGCAGAAGAATGATTAAGCCTAAATTATCTGAAAGACTCTGACTCGGGATATAAACAATGCAAGAGCAATTGAGAGACCCTGAATCATGAACTGTGACATGATATATCCTGGAGTTCAATAAGCTAATGGTGCTATTAATGACTAAGCTAAAGCAAGCAGAGGTTTTGTTTGCTTCTGATTTCATGTCTTCCACCCTCAGTCTCTGCAGGTGGCTAAACATACAAAAGTACTTATGAAGTGGGGGGAGGGTGGGGGAGGTAGAATACAGAAGAGAAGAAACTAGGAGCAGAGAAGCAAAGGGATTTATGTTTTTGTTTACATCTGGAAATTTTCCTGATGTCCCTAGGGTAATGGCATTCACAGGGAGGGAGGGAGGGAGGGAGGGAGGAAGGCCCACAAGCTCTTGTGGGGGAGGGTAATAAAGAATAGGGGCAGATAAGGAAACAAAAAGCAGAATACAAAATACAGCCAAGAGAAAGAGGACTTTTTTTTTAGACAGGAAAAGGAAAAAAGAAGCGATGCAGGGGGGGAAGCAAAGAAGAGATGCCCAAATGGTTGTCAGGATTCTTTATTGTCTCTCCCAGAAATACTCTTAGCAGTACTGGCAGTAGTGCACAGAGGTTCCTATAGGGGAAGAATAAGCCAGTCAGTAGGTCATTTACAAATTGTTCTCCTGAATAATATACAAGAAAAATCTTACCTGAAATTTTCACATTTATTGATACAAAAGAATTTATTGATCAAAAGTAGGCAATTCTCCCTCCCTTTTAGCATATGATGATGACAGGAGAAGCTGAATAGCTTGCTCCCTTGGGAAAACCATGTTATTTCATAATAAATAAACTGAAATTTTAGTGACAGACTTGACAGAGGGTTTTTATCTTATTTTCATCATATCTGAAAGAGAGGGGAAGAAGTGGAGTTAAGTCTCTCTTATTGTTTTCCTTAAATTAAATGAAACCAGTAGGAGGGGGGAGGGAGAGAAGAACCCACTACTGAGCAACTAAGTTATCCTTCCAGTCATTTCTATGGCAAATGAAAGTGCTTCTCAAGGATAAGTAACCTAATGAAACCTTATGCAGTGGTCATGGGGAATTGCTGCCAGAACCAGAGAGAAGTGAGAACAAAGGACTGAATATTAATGGAAAATGTCATTAGGTGTTTCAATGTAACAAGCAGGTTTTTTTCCTGATGCATAAATGCTAATTTTGTGGAACACACAGTAGTGACAAGCAGTTCATCTTCCCTTCACTTGGTGTCCTTTAAATCATGACAAAACTTAATACTAAGGGGAGAAGAATGCTCACTTGGCTGTTAATGAAAAATGCTAGTAGCCAGGTCCTTCTGTTTGCCTTCAAGTTGGCTATGAATATGTAAAAATGTCAGCTATGCATGAAGTATGAGGAGATACTCATAATGTAGAACTGTCTCTTTTAATTAGTATTTAAATAAAGATAAAACTACCATGCGTGACCGTGTGCAGACAAAATGAACAGAGAGAGAATCTTTTTTAGTTCTTCCTCACATTAGATTTACCTGATTAGAAGCTGACCAGATATCAAAACCATAAAGCACTCTCTAAAATTAAAACCCTTAATGGCTTCATTAATACTGTGAACTGACATCAAGCTTCAGGCACAGGGCTTTACTGTACCTTGGCATCTAAGGAGGAGCTGTCTGGGGAGCAGAGAAGCAGGGAGAGCTTGCTTCAGAACTGCTGTCACTGCCGGTATACTTAGTGTCGTGATATAGCAGGATATTACTGTCTTTACTCATTAGGAGTATGGGAGTCTGTCCCCCTTAGTGGTGGAAAGCAGGGCTTTAGTTTGCACATCCTTTTCAGAGCTGCTGCATGTATGTGATAGCAACAGCCTAAGCTCACTGACTGCTGTCAGCAAGAGTTGTCCGACTGCCACTGGGTTTGTTTGCATAACCAGTGCTGGAAGCCTCATTTTCAATAGAGCAGTCACTCCTGCAGTGAGTGGTGATCATTTGCTTTTTTGGCTAAGCTGTACAAAACTGGGAGCCTCTTTTAATCTATCTGTATATGCAGTGGGGTGGGCCTTAATCCAAACTGGATCTTGAGGAGCTATAACAAAAGCCAAATAAAGTCTGACTGCCGATAGTGTTTATTGGTTACTGATCAGAATCACCATCCTGCAGTAGTGCTACTCTGAGCATCTCTGCAGAGGAAGATCAAAAGGAAGTTGAGAATTGGAAGTAGATCAAACTAAATTATATGAACCAAAAAAAAGGCTGCTTTCAAAGTTCAGAGTGCATCTTAGGAAATGATGTTTTTAATTACCATGTGAATGTTGTGATAGCCACTGGAAAATCGAATTAGTACACAGGATATTTGGAAATCTCCACGGTTTTCAGAGAAGAGATACAAAATAAAGGAACTCCACTGGGATGAAGCTATGCTGGGTCAGCCAATATTCAGCAGGCTTGAGAGCCAACCATATCGTCTGCCCTGTGGTTTTCCTTTCAAGTGTTTTCAAGATGGGCGTCCAGTAATTGATCTGGGGTGCCAGCTGCATCAAGGCGGAGCATGTCAACATGCTTCAAACACAGCACACATGCAGGGTAACAGAGTTTGGAAAACAAGAAAAAGGCACAGAATTCAAACTGAAATTTGAACTGGCGAATGTCCAAATCTGGCTTCGTTTTCTCAGCATGAGATGCACTGACTGGACAATGAGCTCATTGCAAGCATTCACTATCAGCATAGCTCCCTATGAATACCACGTTGCTCTTATTAGTAGCTAAGTATAAAGTCCTCTGGGGTTAGATGGTTTGTGGGCATATCTTTCTGTTCTCAGGTAAACAGTGCTCTTTTAGGCCAGTATCCGCATTCTGACAAAGTCCCCTCATGTACTGTAAGGAGTTTTAATTATGTCTCTTGCTGTATTTAATTGTCTAGTTTGCTACCACTGACAAGTAGGCAGGTTTATATATATAGTTGCCATTTGATTGAGTATTCTGGATGCGGTGTCTGTGTTTGTGTGTGTATTTACAGCAGCTAAGTATGTATAGGACTCCCAGATCTCTGTGCCTAGCCACAGAGGTTTTGGGGAACAGAGTTTCTATCCATGGTAGGGAGGACCAAGTTAGGGACTATGTTAAGTAAGTTGGATGTATAAAGTCCATCAGATAAGACAGATCGCATCTAAGGATGCTGACGAAGCTGGCAAATGTCATTGTAAAGCTGAGTTCTTATCTTTGAGAGGTCATAGCGATCAGGGGAGGTTTCTGTTGACTGGAAAGACAGAAATGGTGCACCCAGTTTCAAAAAAGACATCTGGCAAACTACAAGTTGGACAAGCTTATGTCCCCTAAGCCCTGAAAATTATGGAGCAAATTCTCGTAGACACTATTTCAAGGCACGTGGAGGATGAGAAGGGGATCAGGAAAAGCCAATGCAGATTTTGAAGGGCAAACTGCAGGTCATCAACCTGAATGCCTTCTGTGTTGAAATGACTGGCTCTGTGAATGAGGGGAGAGCAGTGAATTTATTTTAGGAAGGCTTTCAACACGGTCTTGTGTAGTATCCCCATAGTTAACTTGAGGAATTACAGACTAAAATGGGTGGAATTACAAAATGGGCGAAAAAATGGCTAACTATCACGCTCAAAAGGCCAGTGATTAGTCCTTTGGCTGCAGGCTCATTATAAGTGGTGTTCCTCATAAGTCACTTCTGGGGCTGGAACTACTGAATATCTGCAGCAACAACCTGATCAACAGGACAAACTGTACTCTCAGGAGGTTCTCAGGTGACACCAACTTGGAGGGGGCTGTTGACATCCTGGAAGGTCACAGTCCTTGGGAAGGACCCTGACACAGGTCCCTGCCTGTCATTCAGAAGGCCCCTGGCAAGCTGGAGGGATGGCCTGCCAGGAACCTGAGGAAGCTCAAGGCACAGCCTGGGGCTGACAGGCCAGTGGCAGCCCTGCTGAGGAGGGGCTGAGTCCCGGTGGACAAGAAGGAAAGCACGAGTCAGGAGTGTACCCTTGCAGTGCTGAAGGCTGATCACATCCTGAGCAAGAGTGTAGCTGCCAAGTACAGGGAAGAGACTATTAGCCTCTGCTCAGCAGTTTGGGAGGCTTCATCTGGAATACCGCGTGTCCAGTTTGGGGACCCCCTGGAACAAGAGCAATATTGACAGCCTGGAGAAAGCCCAGAGCAGGGCCACAGAGGTGGTTCAGCATGGAAAAGAGCAGACTGAGGGGGTGGAATTGTTCTCTCCAAATACCCCTCAGAGGCCACAGAGAAGACAGAGGCAGACTCTTCTCAGAGGTGTATACAGCAAAAGGACAGGAGCCAACAAGTTGGAGCAAGGGCAGAGCTGGCTGAGTATTAGGAAAAAAAAAAGTTTCCCAAAGAGGGTGGTTAAGCCCTGGGTCAGGCTGTCCCAACAGAGCCTGCAGAAAATCCATCTCTGGAGACACTCAAGACTTCACGGGAAGTGGTCCTGTGCCATTTGACTGAGCTTTCAATGTAGCCCAGAGACTTTCAGAGGTCCCTACCAATCTGCATTCCTCTCTGAGTCTATGCTCGGTTGGTTTGTTTGCTTTTAGCAGGGTGAGCAAATATGGGGATTTTTGATAGGGGAACCTCTGGACATTTGTACTCTCCAGCACACATTTGTTCAGTGAAACATGTGTGTGACAGATGCAGGCATGAACAAATGGATACCCATGACAGAGTAGGTCTGTAAGTTCAGCCAGCAGTGTAAATATCTGTTGTGTCCAAGTATCTGGACATCTATCTTTGTCTCTTCATGTTTTCCAAAGGAACTTCCTTCCCCTTTTCAAGATGATCCTCCTCCTTCCAGGGCTTCAGAAGCCATTTGCAGAAGGGACTATTTATAGTCAGGGCTGTGCAAGCAGGAAAGATGTGGGTAAGGGAAAATCTACTTGCTCATCAAAATTTCTCACCTTGGAGATGAGAAGTTTAGATGATTACACATGCAGATGTGTATGCATACATATAGGGGTTATTTTATTTTGGCTTTAACATTTGCTCCTGTTCTAAGTTGTACCCACATGTCCTTTTCAGGCTTGTGTATTTGATAAAGTCATTTGTATGGTGGTCCTATTGTCAAGCTTTTGTTGACTTTAAAACCTTTTCAATGAAGTGTAGTTAGATGCAGTGATGTTGCAGTATTTTGTATCGTTTTAATTCCTTGGGCATGAGCCTTTCCAACCCTTTCATCATGCTTACTCCCATTTCCCTGATTTGTTGTTGAAAAGTTTGCTAAAAGCACTGTTTATTTCTATAGCCCATAATGGAGTTTGCCATTTCTCTTGTGGTTCAGTGAGAAGAGGTTGTATAAACATAACTCCATTTAAAAAAAGAAAAGCAAGTGCACCAGCATGTTGTAATGAGAGCTATTAAAATAATTAGTCCCTATCCTAGGATGATTGCAAAAGAAAATAAGTAATGAAAGTGAACATATAACAACTGGATTATAAAATGAACAACCAGCATAAAAATTGAATGAGTCAAATGTTTGAACCAGAATGTGACTAAGTTGCAGGATATAGTGTAGGAAGAAATGTAATAGTGCTTATTCCATGGCAGTTTACTTGAACTAAATGTCTCTGAAAAGTGTCCGAGATGTGCACGTAGAGCTTGTACTTTCCAAAATGTATCACCATGTTTGATTTCAGGACAGTCGGTGGGTCAAACCTTGCCTAAGGCAATCACAGCATGTTTAACAATCAAGTGATTAAGGGACTGGGATAAAATGTCTGCATTCCTGCTTTGATTTGATCTCACTCCTTATTTTATTATTGCCCGCTGGACAGGTCTGCATTCACTCATGCTATAGTGTCCAGTGCTGCCCACACTGAGAGAAGAAAGATGGGTAATGCAGGTTCACCCCCAGTGGTAGCAGTTCCTTCAGCCTCGTGGGTCTTACCAACCACCGTCTCGCTTTGGTGCTTCCAGTAAGTCTTTTTGTTGGTGTGTGTATCTCTTTGTATAATTGTCATACTCTTGCCTTAAAACAGTATCAAACAAGAAAGATATTGTTCTGTTGATGCTGATGGCTCAATATTACCAATGTCAGAGATGTCACTTCCCAGTAGTGTGTTGTCTGATGACTGTCATAGGCTTCAATATGAATATTGTAATGAAAAAGCTCTAATCTTGGTTTACGTGTGCTGAGAAAACATTCCTAGTAATGCTGTGTGAAATTCAAAGCATATACTGATCAGATGGATATCTTGTCCTTTGAAACATTAGCTATTTAAATATAAATATTATTACTATTTATAATACTTTATAAAACAATTACTTTAGAAATGACCACAACTCTTTTATTCCATTTGATGCTGCAGAAGCCTCTGTTCAGAGGCCGTCTTTGCACTGTCAACCTGCAAAAGGGGTTGAGGTGTGCTTGGGCTGTAATCAGTGGGTCAAAGCAAGCTAGACTAATCCATGGCCCAGGATGTCCATCTGTAACCATCTCTCCCCCCAAAACTGTAATTGTGCACAGTATTATGTTCAGTACATAGCAATAGAGCTAAACCCGTTCATTTAGAAAACTCTATGTATATATTTCCCAGCAAAGATTTTGTGAAAAAGTGTAGGATCAGGCTAAATAGTATTTCAAGAATCACAAATCAAAATTCCCGAAGAGCTGAGACCCAAACCTTGAAGGAGATCTATACGGGCTCATATTTAGCCCAGATTTCTAAAGGAAAAGAGTGCTTATGCTAATTTTGGGGAAGCCATACTATTAAGAACAATGTTTTCTGTGAGTTAAAACAATCTAGCACCACCACACGCTATAAATAATGGTTCTTAAATTTTTTATTCCTGAAGATAGAAAGATTATATTCATGTAATAATACTTATAGCTGTGCAGACTTGTCCTGCTTATTCGAGGTAATCTTTGAAGTTTTAGAAAGCACTGATGAGTGTGCATCAATAAATTTTTACTTGTCTAGGGAAGCAAACCAACTGTGGCAGGTTAAATCGGAACTAAACCTTGTCTGAGTCAAACGGAGGCTACAAAACCTAACATGCTGGACAAGTTACAGCAGAGTTAAGGCCTGTTCTTTCAGCTGTTCAAGGGTGTGGTGTTTGGGGAGGGGGAGAGTGTCTATATACATACTTACACGGACTGTATAAAGTATCCCTAGTGCGTAGGAGGCTGGCAGTCATCCTGTATCTACTTGCCTATGTGACCTTGCTCCCAGGGAGATTTGCTTCTGGGGATGCTCTGTTTAGCAAGGTATACCAGACACCAAAGGGACAGGCAACGAGAGCTCAGCAGTGGGCTGTTGTTGAGTTGGGTTGCAAATAGTGGGCTGTGAATTAATCCAAAGATTTTCAAGTGTCACAAAAGGCAAACACTCATTGGTCTTCAGTGCCTGTTGCCCAGTTGCTTGGCAGAAAGCCAGAGAATCTTACTTGGATCATAGTTTGTAAGATAAAATAAGAAGCCTTATTTAATTTAAATTGACATGTTTCTTTCAAAGTGCTATACTTTCCCCTGTTATTTACATTCAGTCTAATCCTGTGGCAAAATCAGCTCTAGGGGACATAGCTACAACCACACTGACATTTACATTTCATTTGTTTATACTGGATCTGAGGTTATGTCTGTGCATTTTACCAGTGGCTGCAGAGGATGAGAAGAGCTTTAGGAAAGAGTCTGCACATTGATGAGAGTGGGATATGTGCTTTTCATAACTGTATTCCTGACTCATTATTCACAGCACAAAGAATTCCCTTGTGGCTTTCCACTTCTTATGTGGTTGGTGTACCACTCCCACCTTCCAAAAGTCTCAGCCGCTCAAACGCATAATTTTCTAAAGTATAGGCTGTAAAATTAAAGGTTATATTTCAGTTCCAGAAGTGAACCAAGTTACCTGGCAGTTTTAGAAGAATGTACGTGTGCGTAATGGTTCAGAAATTAGGCACAGAAAAACCACCTTAAAACGACCTAACAATAAAGTTCAGATTTAAATCCATTAACAATAGAGAATTCAGAAGCTGATACTCTAATCCATAATTCCACTCGCTGTTCTGCAGCACGTGTTTTACTGTATATAAGATCAACCGGTGCCCTAAGGGGACTGCCCCGTTAGGGTAGTAGAAAGGTGAAGTAAATATTATCAGGCCTGTTAAAACTTTGAGTTTCTTGACCTTTATACCTTTTACACTGTTTTGAGTGAATGTTTAATTTGAGTAGCCAGGGAGTGCTAAACCAAAACATTTTATTTGCCAAGATTATTATTTCATTTAGTACTCTAGAGAATGTTTATTATCCCTGTTACCTTGTAAGCAGGATATCTTGCAGTTTTGATTTTCACATTCCTGTGAGTTAGGGAAATACTTTTTATCCTCATTTTACGGCTGAAGAACTGAGGCACAGGGGTTCTGAAGGTTCAAGATGCTAAGTGTGGTCACCTTCTAGGATAGCTACGTTTCAGCCTTTTATGGGCTAATAGGCCTTCAGTATCCTTAAGTTATACTGGAAAAAATATGTAGGCTCAAGAAACTGTCCCTGAGAACTCTTTATTGCTGGTATGAGAAGAGCTCTGTATTACTCATTTTTCAGTAACATATATACAGGGGATGTGTGAAAGGAATGGGGACCTGCATCAGGATGGGGCCCTAAATGAAGATCGCGAGTCTGCTCCAATGTCCTGATGACACAGCTGTGGTGCCCACAGCACCTCTGCAGAGGGCCTCCCAGAGCACCCTGCTGTGGTGAAGCTCTTGTTGCAAGCAGCGTGGTGGAGAGAGCAGTCCTGTCCCCCTCCACAGGGAAAGGCTGGATGTCTGGGAAGCTGTTTTCTGCAATTGCAATACAAAACAGAGAGAGCTGATCCGATGACCTGTAAGCAAGAGTTAATGTGGTCGGATCCCGTGCTAGTATGTGGGATTTGTTAATGTCTGGATGCCGTTAAGATTTTTTGAATGGTAGCCTGGTGCAAAGCTGATGGTGCGCTATTGATAAAATGTTGGAGGTTATTCATAGGTATTAAGACTGAATCTGATGTGTCATTTTAATGGAACCTCTGTACTTTTTCTTTGATGTTTTAATAGTTTATCATAAACACAGAAATGAAATAATTCAGTAAATGCAACAGAAGTACTTTGAAGAAAAGCTAACAAAATGGAGGAGCCTTGAGATCTGAGTCCAACCAGTAAATCAACAAGGCTACTTTGAAGGTCTCTTCAAAGTGCCGTTTCACTGATTCTGAAATTAGTCCTGTTTTGCTGCAGAGATGATGGGAGCATATCAGTGAGGAGCTTGATTAGTCTGGAAAAGGGCAAGTACTGGTGTTTAAGGCCATTTGCACATCAAGACTCTTCAAGTGTCTTGTTAACTGGACTGTATTGGAAATAAAATAGAAGTACATGTGATCAAAACAAATAATCTGTGGCCTGTTATCTGCCATTACCACCATTCTGCTTCCACTTTATTGCAAACTGAAAATGCCCATGATATTATTCTCTCACAGTGGTGTTGTGGGTCTTCCCCTTGTTTAGACTGCAAACATGTGTTTTGGTAACTGGCAGAACATGGACTCTTCTCCCCAGGAGAGGGTACTCGAGCAAGGTGTTTGTGAGTAGGTCAGAAGCCAGGTCCAGATGCTAACAGGGGTATAACAAGACAGTGATGTCAGAACTGCTGTGCTTGCATCCCTCCACAGTGAAGAGAACAGATCCTGCCCAAGGACAGCCACCAGTTGCATGTCAGACTGAAATGCTGTTAGCAGTGGGCCAGGGACATGCCCATTGTGGACTGTGTGTAGTCTACAGGCTGTGAGTTGAAGCTCAGTAGTCACCCTGGCTATTTCAGTAGCCATAAGAGGTTGTGACAGTTCCATACTCTCCTGAAATCCAGACTTGACTGCTTTCCATACTGACAAGACTAGAGGGACTGCAGCTCCACCGGAGCCTGCCTTCCTAAGCAGACCAGGCCTTGTATGCTCTAGGAGAGTACAGTAGGCTAACTTATGCTGAAAGTCTAAAGCTGCCTTAACAAAATAGGCTGCGGAAAGGCAAACTGTGCTAACAAGCATGTTCTTTAAATAAAACGGAGACATAACCAACAGGTGTTACTGGCAGTTCTGTAATGCACTCTTTCCTTTTTGTCTGATTTCAGGGAGTGCGCTTCAAAATTAGGAGAGTTGAGTTTCATGAAGACCATGTGGCCACAATTTGTCCCATAGTCTTTTCTTGTTCAGTGTCCTTGCCACTGATTCTCTGTCTGGCTGTCACTGTGCTACATCTGACAAGACTAAGTTTCAGTGGTACCTTTTACTTTTTACTCAATTTTTAGTGAGGAAAAGTTATAAAGTATCTTTTTTAAGGGTAAAAATTCTGTATCAATGAAGAAATAATGAAAGTATGCACAGATGGGACCTATGAATACAAAAATGTTGATATATCTGTACATTTATTTTTGCCTGTAGGGCTTTTAAAAATCTATTTATTTTAGTATTAGAATGAAGTAGGAAAATAAATGGTGGTAGAAGCAAAACTTGAATCTACAGAATTTTTTTTTTTAAGCAGTTGATTTCTGGGCAGTGAATAAACATTTCCTGTTTAAGGTGGATTTAAGTAAAATATGAATTATAATCGCTTTTGAAACGATGTTTAAATTAGAAGCTTCCATTGATCTTTTATGCACAGAACACGGTATGATGCATCTTATATACAAACAATATAAGAAATGTATAACATTCATCAAGTTGTAGGATGTTAAATCTCTGAAAACAGTTGTTATATTTAACATTAATGGGTACTTTTGTAATTTAGAAGGCAGATAAACTGTGTTATATATACACATAGTTCCATATTTAAAATTAACTTTATATCCTTGAAAGTATGTATTGATTATTACAATTTCATTGCCAATAATGAAAAACAGCTTCAGAACACTTATTTAAAAGAAAAAAAAAAGCACACAAAACCCCCAAGCTCTTCTGTTTCTGGGTCCTTGCATTTGGAAGAGCTTTATATAGACAAAGAAGGGTGTTACTGTAATGTGTATTTATGGTCTTCTCTAAGAAACCATGTATGTTGCATTGTTTCCTGATGACAATAATGGTGCATTTCTGTGGGTAGCCTTCAGTATTAATCTGAGAAAAGGTATATATTATATTCAAGTTGGATAAAAAGGGATGTTTCTATGAAGACCTCTAAATGAAGCTCACTGATTATATCATTCATTCATTCAACCAATTTCTCCCTTTGGTTTCCCCTGATTATTTAGAAAAAGCTGTAGTTTTAGACAGTCTAACCTGGTGTTACTCAGCTGCTTGGCTTCTACTTTGGAAGTCAGTTTACAGACATTTTAGCTACATTTCCAATTTGGTCATTATAATTTGCTTTGGATGAAGCTGTAAATATGGAATTACATAGGGTGTGTATAGAGAGAGACTGTCAACTAATGTAAATCATCATAGCTAAAGTCAACAGAACTATGCCAGCTTGTACTAGCTGAAGAACTGGGCCCTGAAGTCTGTAATACGATTATTAAAAAGCCACTTTACCTGGTCTTGTGCTAATATCACGTAAAAACATATCAAAATGTGAAAAATGTTGCAGATCTCTAGTCCCATTTCTTTCTATCTATCTATCTATTCGTCTCTCAAAGCCTTTGAGTATTAAATTGCAGAATGAATATCACAGTGGCCCAATTTAACTTCAGAACAAGGAAATATTTTGAATTCTGGAACTGCTCTTGCTCATGTGAGACAGTTGCGACAAGTAATGTCTCTTTAACATTTCAGCATGTACCCTGTTCACAGCTGTTGCAAGGTACAAAATACATTGCATCCAGACTCTGCCACCTGTTGTAGGCAATTTGGAATAGAACAAGTTAATGGAGATACAAGAACACGTTTTGCCTACTTGCAATGATATTATCTGCATTTCATTTAGCAGCCTATTACAGCCTTTTTTTCATGTCACTGTTTTGCAAGATAAACCCTTGTTTTTGTAGCAGTGAGAGTAGGTTAGTAAATGGAAAATTCATAGGTGCTTTTTCCCCAGTCCTTTGTCCCTTTTTCTTTCTCAGCTGCATTAGGCCCAGCCCCAGCTGAACCTCTTTGCTTCTAAACTAAAAGTGAGCCTTGGCAGCATCTAAGCACCATCTCTAGTTTCACCTCCGCAAGAACTCTCTTCTGGGAATGGGAGGGCACTGATGACTGTCTGCTTTCTACTCAGCTCCGCTCAGTTAGCTGCAAGACAAATAGATCTGTGTCACTCAGAGAGAGTATGTGAGAATTGCTGACATATGAGTAATAACACTCACCTGAACAAAATTCCCTCCCTTGAAACCCTTCCCATTCTTGAAGGTCTTCTGAGTTCTGGCTGGTGTTTCCAGAGAGGCCAGAATGTCCTGCTTCCATTTCTCTTTGCTGAGTCTGTTACCCCTGTAGGTGTCAAGCCCTTTGTCATACAGACTTTCTTGTAAGCCATTTTACATCTTTTTCTTATTTTTCTGAAATTTTGTGGGTTCTGACTCTTGAGGAGAGTGCTGGCAGGTGGTCATTAGGGGTCAGTGACTAAAGCTGGTCATCACCTGTGGCCTGTTACAGTGAGGCCATTTCAGCTGATGGCCCAGCTTTGCCCTCTCCACCATGGCCAAGTTTTCCACCACAAAGTAGCTCCAATCCACACTGGCTTGCTGAGTATCAAAGTACAAAACATATTCAGAGCATCAAATAGAAGCTGTACATTGATGGGCAGATTAATAGACTGTCCCAGTATCCCTAACCTTTTGTCACTGAAGCTTTTGTAGCCTGCAGATTGCCTCCAGCTCTTCCTTTTTCCTGTCCTTGCCATATAGACTGGTTCTAAATCTTAATGTGCCTCCAGCCTGCTACCATGAGAATCAGGCTTTTTCATTCTGTCCAGAGAGCTGCAACTTTTGTTCAAGCCCTTCTCTTTACTCACCATGATTAATGAAATCCTATTTTCTCTGACCTCCTTGATTTCTTTGTCGTTGTTTTCTGAGCTACAGAAAACACAACTACTAAAATCATCCCTCTCTCACAGTTGGATGTGATGGTGGTGGCAGTTAGAAAAAGTTGCTTTTCTCTTCTTACCTATCTGATAGAAATCTGTCTTGTATGCAGAAAGAAGACACATTTGTTCATCTCCTCATCCCTTAAGTGTTGCAGTAGACTGGGGGAGGAAGACCAGGGACACTAAACTGATTTCCCCTCCTCAGCCTCTCCAGCTCCCCTTTCATTCTCATTGTATGTTACTCCTCTTTGAATCTGAGTTATAGCTGACACTAAGGTCTAACCTGTAAAAGCCAGTCTGGGCTTAGAAATTGCTTATAACTCAGGTCAGTGGGTTATCTTTGTGGATTACAGGTGCTTGAATGAAAGCCTGGATTAACTGTATGGCAGAGACTTGCTTAATAACTGCCAAAAGAGGAACAGTCCTGTCTTCTCGGCATAAAAAAATTAGTGTTGCCTTTCAGGACCCGCATGGTTTTTTGTTGCCTGTACATCCTGTCCTTTAGTGCAAAGGACTGTGATGAATTTGAAGTGAGATCTACTGAACTAATTTAGGGGAGACACCGGACATCCATGAGATGACAACACTTTTAACATGTACCCAGGTAGTCTGGATTTGAACCTGAAACCTACAAAAGAAAAATCTCACTTGGTTGTCTTTTCCCTTTTAAGAGCTAATATTATAATTTCAGGAGTGAGAAGGGTTGTTTTTTATTTGAAAGATAAATTTACTAATTCAAGGTTTGACCTTTCTGCAGTTTATACCATCAGAATCTTTTGCATGGTGAGCTTAAACAAATTGTAATTGTTGGTTTTGGTGACTTTTTTCCCTCAAAGTTATCATCAGTGTCCTAGCTGATTCTTAAGGGAACAACCTGAATTAAGCAAAAATGCTACAAGTCTAAATGCTAAAAAGACTAAAAATCAATCACTAATGCTAAATCTAAGTCAAAGAATAAATAGCTCTACATTATAAAAATACTTCATAATGATTCATAGTTTTCACACTGCTTTGCACTCCAGTTGAATTTGAGCTGCGTTTGAATTTTTAATGAAAAACAGTTGGTACAGGAAATGTAATATGGACTCAAACCCCATCTCTCTACATCGGACTGTGTACCACTTCTTTTTTCTCCTCTACGAAAAGGAAAACCTGTCTGTGCTCATGCTGTTGTATCTATTATACAATAGCGTTACTGTGGACATGTAAATAGTCTTATAATTCATGGGGTGTATGTCTGGGAAGTTTTCCTGTAGAGTCTGATTTATAAAGTGGCTTGCTATTACTTCCTTTACCTTGGACATCTCTGCACTTAGCTGATATGAGTGCTGTACATGTTAAAAACAACGGGCATAAACCAAGAGTGTAAGGAGTTGCAACAGCTCACTTATGGATAACAGCACTGCTCAGAAACTCTGCAGAGCAATGTGGTTTAATACAAGTGGTTCTCAAATACCTTGTACCATGGCGCACTCTCAGCTCTGGCATACCGTACAACACAGCTTTGGCTAGGTACTTAGGAGACGTTTACAGCTGTTTTTCATATCACCTGTAGCAGGGGATTCACTGTCAATCTACAGAAGTGTTTTGAGATCTCAGAAGTAGATAAACACAAAGATGAGAACACATCCAGGATCTCTTCAAATTCGTTCATGATCCTACAAAGGAATTATGAGTATTTAGCAATTGTGGGGATGAAATTTGCCATCTACAAGAATGTTACTCTGCATGTGTGTGTGTGTGACATTGGCATCAAGCGTGCTTATGACATGCTTGCCCTTTCTGCTGAGCTCTTATTTAAGATTAGTATACTTAGGATCTTAGTAACTACTGAATAGTGTAATTAATTTCTTGACAGTGAATCCTTTGTTTCTTGGTCTTATGTTTAGGAATTTATTTGTCACTAGAAGAAGCAAGTTTGAGTCACAGAGGAATGAGTTTGTAGATGGGGTACAGAGCCTATGGAAGGCATAGGGGGATTTGACACCTATCCTGGAGTAAAACCACTGGGCTAAGGGCTGAAATACCTATAGCACTCACCCGAGCTATGAGATACAAGGCATGTTAATAAAGGTGTCCCAGCATCCCAGGGATACTGAGGGGTGAAGGCTGAAGCTGTACAAGTGCACATCTTCAGAGTGCACATGTAGTTACTCCTTATCCGCAGGACATCTTTGATGTACCAAGGTAGAAACTATGAGCACTAGTGCTTTGCAACCTTTGAACTTATGGACCACTGTCAGCCCTCATTCTTATGGACACCAGTGTAACCACATAGAACTGACAAACTGATAAATGTTATTGCTCTATAGGTTTTGTGAATCAGCTGCAGAGCACATGATACAGCCTTACAGATCACAGTTGGGACCTGCTGTTTTAGAAGCCTATCATATACCATGTTGCCTGGCATAACAAAGAGTGTATATAAGCATATGGCACTTGATGTACATATGCATAGATGAGTAGGAATGCAGGACCAGCAGGTAGCATCTGGGCAACTGAATCCTCTCTTTCTTGCTCTGGCAGACAACCATACAGTAGATACTAGCTCAGAAGAATCCATAGATCATCCTATGTCACCAGACATCATAGTTCTCAACATTTAAGAGAAATTGAAGATTGTGGTGAAAGTCTGAGAGCTGCCCCTGTAATCTGTCACATGGAGAAAGCAGGAGAATGGAGGATATTACTAGTCTTGCAGGTCTGTGTGCTAGCAAAATATTTGTAAAATTAACTCCTGTGTGATCCCAAGAAGCTGATCATGCCCTAAATTACTGTTGGGGCAAATAAAACCCCTCTGATCCTTGCTAATCTGACTTGAAGGACAGATGTCCTTCTGATCCTAAATCTGATGAATGGCTTAATCCTTTGTGTGTGAGCAGGACACCATTCATCTGAGAATTTTACGTCACTAGGAACACAGCTGTACTCTGTTTACATCCTGGTTTTTGTGTCATCCCATTTCCAGAAGCCAAATGATAGACCAAGGAAGGAAAAGAACATTCCTTTCTGATCCACACAAGTTAGAGTCTTCAACCATGAAGTTAATGCAAGTGTAGTGCAGACACCCAGGAATCCAGTTGGCTCTCAAAACTCTTTGCATATGCTTAAGGACTGGATTCCCTAGGAATCACACCACAGAATTAATTTCCTGGGTTTAGGAGTTCTCTTAATTTAATTTACGATCCTTTCTGTACATCCCATCTGTACGATGTATTGCTTCCTACATTTCTTGCTCCCATGACCACATTTACAAGGCTTTTCCAGAATTTCATTCCTGAATAAATAAAACCCTTCCACTTTCTAGTCCAGATTTATTTGTGACCAGTTTATTGCAGCAGATGAATCTGCCAGACCAAATGCTGAGAACTTCTTAGTTGAGATCCTAGGAGGCCAAAATAACCCTTCATCTTTTCCCATATGTACCTGCACCCAAGCTAAATGATTAGTTCAGATACATAAAATTTTTCAAATTTTAAGGTCTCTGTGATATCAAAACACTTGACATTTTAAGTGGGAAGATTTTGAATGGAAAGCAAGAGAGGGCTCGCAGATCTGGTGTATCTGTTCTCCCAATTCTCAGCAAGTGCTGACTTCCAGTAGTCTCTGTCGCCTCACTATGTTTTCCACAGTGCTGTGTCATGGCTATTTTATATAAATTCCTTAGACAATATCTGCCAGTAAATGCACTTACTTTCTCTTCAATTGTTTTTAACCATTTCTAATGTATTTATTTGTATTTCTCACTGCTGTAATTGTTTCTTTTGTCCCTAAAATTGTCCACTGACTTTAATTAAACCCATGAGCCTAGAGAATTTGACAATTTAATTCTTTTAAATGCAGCCTTATTGCCAAGCAGGTTTTCCCTGCAGCCCTCCCAGCTGTCGTTTATGTAGAGGAAACAGCTTTGGGTGTCATACTGTTAACTGCATTCAGGTACGTTTCTTCAATGGGCATGGCATTTAGTGATAATTGAAATGAACTAATTTAAATGACCAACCAGTGAGAAACAACTACAAACTAAACCCATTCTAAATAAAACCACATTCTTCAGTGTAATCACTCTTTTAAAAACCCTAATAACTAATCAAGGCCTGTTGTACAAAAAATATAATCTGTACAGATCTGTATGATCTGTAATTGCCACACTTGAAAAGAGAGTTCTGCAGTCTGAAATTTTTATTTTCTTTTTTCACACAGGATAAATATTATATCTGATGATCCAAGTCCTTTATGTTTTCTGTAGAATACTTGAAGTGAAACAATGCATCTTTTACCACTGAAAACAGCATAAATGACTCCCTGAAGGATTTATTGTAAGTCAGATGCATTTGTCATTCTATATTGATAATCTTTGCACTTCATTATCATATTCAACTTGCCATTTATATGCAGATGACACAATCATTTATGGTAATAGATTATACTAGAAGAAAGCTTAATATTATCTTCAAGCTGATTTAAATGAGCTTTAAGATCATCTGGCACAATCTAAATTACTATTAAATATTAATGAAACAAAGATCATATTATTTGGCTCAAAACAGAAGTTGGGTAAACTGAACAACTGGCAATCAATGCGACCTTGGAGACAGTTAGCAAATGTCAATTGTGAAGAATATGGATACATAATTTTTCATCGTATGACTAAACTATTGATTAGCTGTGAAGATTTGAAAGAAAGCCAAGAACTTTATTTGGGCTCAGAAAATTTGTTGACTTAGGGGAAAAGAAAAGATTTGTTTTCTTGCATTTTCAGTTTGTATTATGTACTTTGGGTTTTGCTGATTGCTGCATAATGTTTGTTAGGAAAGATAAAGCATTTTTAACTTGGTTATCTAGGCAAATTTGCTTTGAATTATATATTTCATAAACATCACCCTCATTTTAGCAACAATTGGCAAAAAAATAGAAAACTGTCAACGTTTCATTGGTACGTTGTCCTTCTACTCTCTCCCTTCTCCTGTCACCTGTCTTCAGATAAGTTACAATCTTCGGTCTTCCACATTTTCTGAAATAGAAAAATTAATAAGAAAACTAGTATCTCTACTTCTTCATCTGGAACCATACAGCTGTGAATTTGATAAAGCGAGTCAGGAGATTCAGGTAGATGCAGTATTTGTATGTGTTTATTTTAACATAGGTATGATCCTGTGATGTCCTGAGCATATTCTAGCAGACACAGATGAACTCGATGGCAGTTTATATCAATTCCCAAGATGACAGATAAGGGACTTAGTACTTCCCAGGACATGTTCTCATTCTTAGAGACTCAACCTTATAATCCCACAGTGAAAAGGAAAAAAACATGACCTCTGTATTGTTCAGTTTATTAAAAATGCAGAAGACCTCCTGCATTTAAACGCTGGAAATCCACCTCCTTTTTTGTGTAGCAAGATATGTCACACTAATACATCCATTGTCCCAGAAATGCCAGCTCTTTTGACATTATAATGAATCTCATGGTATGAGATATTGTTTGTTGTTACCCTCTTTCTGTGTTAGACATAATCAAGAGCAACGTAGAAATGTTTTCTGTTCAGGGCATCTACTATTTCCTCTTAATATTTTGCTAGACTGTGCTTCATCAAGCTGAGCATGGTTTCCTTTGAGCACTTGCATTTAGGAAAGGGGTCACAGCCATTTATGTGACACTCATCTGGATCTTTGCTACTCTCCTGCTAAAGAGCTTCCATGTAGTGTCAGGAGATGGAGACCTACTCTGACAGCAAGAAAATACACAGGGAAAGAGGAGGATGCAGACATTTGATTCATATATTTGGGAATGAGGCAGGTTTAGAAGGGCAGGGCAGCTAGGGAACTGTGGGCTAGGACAGAAAACTGAGTTAAAAAGGACAGTGAAGGCTAGGATAATTTGATGGGTCTGGGAAAGTCATTGTGGGAAAATTTGTACAAGTAGAAGGTAGAAGAGTCTAGACGAGTGGAGGGGTAGGTACCCTCTGGAGGCACAGGAATAAGGGGTAAAGAGGAAAATCAGAGGAGAAAGCAATGAAGTAGAAGATTAGTGTTGGAGGAAGTGAGGCACAGACAAGATAAAGTTTCTTGCCAAGATTACCAGAAATTCAGGTCTAAAGAAAGGATTTACTGGCTGATGAGCTGGGACAGTGAATGCCAAATAGGACAATCTGATGTCCAGTCCATTAGCTTACCTGGAGCAAAAGGTCTGGATAGGAGCTGCTGAAATTATGGGTGGAAGAAAGAGCAGGGGAGAAGGAAGAGTTTATATCTTCCCTGCTTGCGGGCATTTGAGAAAAGTTGCTGGAATCTCTCTGTCAGAACAATTGCAGGGAGGAGAAGATTTGTGTTTTATTTATCTATGTAACGGTATTTTCTAATTCAAAGTTAGTATGTCATGTGTTTCAAGTACAGATGCCTTCCCTAGGAGATAAAGTAATCAGGCAGACTTCTATCAAAATAACTGGTGAATTGTTTTTAGAATTAGCCTCACAACTAATTTTGAAAACTAATTCAGCAGATTTGATCTTGGAATTTCTTGATTAGGCAACACCATTTTCCCAGTCCACCTAGACCTGCCCTGGCAAGACACTTAAATCAATTTTCTTGTCCCTTTGTACCGCCAACTCTCTTTGAAAGGATGGGAGAATCCCAAGAAGGAGCCCTGCTCTGAACAATAAAGCCATGCTTTTATATCATCAGTAAAAACCTTGTTCCATGCTGTAATCACATCAGGAGGAGGCCCTTTTGAGCCTGTGCGTGTTACCTAGTGATAATGTAAGATTCCTAATGAATACAGATATTCTTCAGTGGATTAATGGTTCTACTAGCCACTTGCTCTGTAGGTAAGAACCAGCCCCATGTTGCAGTCATGGGCACTTGGGAGTGCTGCTGTGAGTTCAGTAACGAATGAGGTCTGACTTTTGCTGCTTGGATTTGCCAGCACCTTTGCTGCCAGATGGGTATGGTTCTTCCCTCCAGAGAGTGATGATGCCGCATTGCATCTCTGGGCTCGTTCTGCATTCCCAGAGCTGCCTTTTCCTTTGGCGTGTGAACCAAAGGCCCTCCTGCAGGCAGGTGCTCTGTCTTGCCCCTGTCTGAGGACAGGAGACCATCTTTTTTTCACTGAGGGGACTCTTCCCCTCCTAAGTCTGTTATTATTCTTTGTTTTTAAAAAAGTGTTCCCTCCACCTCCCAGTGAAGCTGAGGTCACCTTCAACCTACCTTTCTTCTAGTTTGAGAAACTTTTCTCCATTATAGTCCAGTTAGAATTCCATTGCCCTATTAGCCAGGCAGCTGTGCCATCTTACCCACCCCTATCCCACTTCACCCATACTGGCCTTTCCATTATCTGACCTACCCCACATTCGTGTATTGCTATCTCTAATTATTCCAAACTTGCCTACGTTTAACAATGTATATGCTTGATTTTCCACTTTCATAACTCTTCCCCAAATGTTGCACTTGACTTCCTCACTGGATGTACTCTGGCCAAGGCTTCTTAAAGCACCTACTTGCTATTGGCCTTCACCTATTGCTATTGCTCTACCACCGTAACTACCTCCAGTCATTGTACCAGAAAGAAGCAACCTTTCTTGCATAGCCCAGCTGCTCAGAGAGCAGTCAGATCCTTTCCTTGCTATGTAACTGGGAAGCCTGAGCTTTATGGGAAGGGGCAGCCCATTTCTGACTATAGAGATAGTGAAACCACAAGGCTGCACCTCTGAGCTCAACCTGGCTCACCATTGTTTATGAAAAGGAGGCAGTCCCTCCACTGCCAGCCTCCTGACCTTTATGTTCTGGACTGTCTTACAGTAAATGTTGAATGCTTTGCATGAATCTAGAAATCAGAGGAACTTTTGAGGGAGAGAGGAAGATAGAGAGAGGGTGAGTGGGCATCTGGATAGAGTTTTACTGGGGCTCACATCCCTACTCAAGCCATACATTTTGACAGTGCACTAATGCGGCTCACACTCCTCTATTATGGAGAAAATGGAAACCTTTTCAGACTGAGATGCTTAAAATAGGCTCCTAAATCAATGCTTAGGCATATAAATAGAAGCAGTTTGATTTTCAGCAATGCTGAGTGTTCTGGTGATGCCGGTGTGGAAGAAAATTCTTTGTGTACAAAAGTACATTATTAGAAAATGTGGAGGTTCAAGAATTGTTATTTACAGACAACCAGTTAGAATCAGAGTCATCTTTTTTGGGGTCAGCTGGGCTTGGCTCATCTTTGGCCTCCATCTTTCATGTTTTTATTGATGATTTGATGTAAAAGTAGCATCTGTTATTATTAGATATTTATGTCTACCATCTGGATCTAACTTCATCATGGGATTGGAATGAGAAAGTGAAGGTCTTTGCAAGTTTCATAGTATCACACTTCTGTTGTGTGCTTTGTAGAGATGAAATGTCTGCCGCCATACGGCACTGATACTGCGGCTGATTCCAGCTCTCACAGAAGCTGTGATTCACAAGGCTCCTAGTTTTTACCATAGCAGTCCCTGCAATCCTTTCTAAAGGAGTGTGAGAGTAATGTAAGAGAAACATAGCTCAAGTTGTTGTAACCTTAGCCTCTGCATACCACTATCTACATCCAGAAGGACCTTTTGTTTTGTTGGTTTTGCTTTTCTCACATGGATTCTGGGCAGACCTCACAGTAGAGCAGTTGCCTTCCCTGATTTTCTTCTATCTCCTCCCTGTCAATCTCTGTGAAGATTTTCTGTATAAATTACCCTACTATGAAGTGAGCAGACTGCTGTGAGGAAGCACTTGTTTTTACATGCACACTCCACTCCATGCAATAGTGCGGGATGGTGAATGGACCAGGATGTCAGATCTAAGCAGTGATGAATACACCCTCAGATGTACCTGATGTTATATGAGTTATTGGCATATCTGCCTAATACAGGTTTTGGCCCCAAAGCTTAGTCACTGAAATGGATTTTTGAGGTGTCTGGGAATGCTATAAAATTACAACTTTTTTTTAAAGTCAGTGCTACTGAAATTGTGACTATGGAATGCGGTAGAAAAAATCAAACCACTCAACAGAGGACTCTTGGCCCTGTCTGTGTGAAAGATAACCTAGTAAAATGGATATGTCTTATAACAGCAACTAAAAATATGGGTTTTCTTTCATTTCCTTTGGAAAGTTAAAGCAACCTGAGGTAGGTACTATCAAGTATGAGTCCTAAGTTGTTTCCCTCCGAAACTTCTGTTTGGCTCTGATTAATTCCTCTCTTAGGATCATGAAGATTCCATTTGTTTTTTTGTTTCTTCTTAGAACATGTAATTTCATACTGCAGCCTTCACTCGCATAAGTAGTTGAATCCATGAGGTTATTTGTATTAGTATGGCCTGCAGATTAGGGTCTTAGAATGTAACCAAATTAATCATAGTCAAAAAATTACAATTTTCATATGCTTAGCATAATCTTTTATAGAAAAATCCTGTTTTATTCTTTCTATTAATGGAAAACTTCAGTTAGATACCAATCAGCTAACTCATACTCAGGAGCCTAAGTTATCCTCTAGGTAAAGATTCTCACCAACTACAACGTCTCAAGAACTTATTTTCTTGATGACATATTATAAGCTGTAAATACATTCTATTCCATGTACTACTAGATATAATGGATAAGAGTTCTTTCATATTTTGTTCATGTGTTTAAAAATGTTCTTATGTGGTAGAATTCTGACAATACTTTGTGTTTTATTTGGAGGGGTTTGGGTTGTTTGTTTCTTAAATGTTTAATGACAAGTTGAAGATAACTTTTCAGTGTTAAAATTTGAAATAGTGACAAGGAAATAACCTTGAAAGTTCACA
Source organism: Harpia harpyja (assembly GCF_026419915.1). Classification (NCBI taxonomy): domain Eukaryota; kingdom Metazoa; phylum Chordata; class Aves; order Accipitriformes; family Accipitridae; genus Harpia; species Harpia harpyja. The sequence goes on from NC_068941.1 coordinate 40,289,772, forward strand.
AAGAGGTTATAAAGAAGATATAAAGAATGTAAAATGTTGTAATAAGATTTACAGTCATTTGCTGAAAGCATTTCAATGTAGTGACCCTTGTGTTAGTATAGGCTTTTTATTAAGTGAATACATGCTTGATTTTAATTGCTTCTTTCATGTAAGAGTGATTTTATGAACTTGAGCTTATAATGATTAACTTTGAAATCTTACATATCATGGGCAGTTGAGATAAACTTAAATTTAGATGAAAGAAAGGTGAACCATTTGTCATTCAAACAAGGACATAAAACAGATGATACTGATTATATCGGTGTGTATAGAGCTAAGCCATATCCTGGGAGTGACACCACACAGACTGCGGGGCAGGTTTTCTTCTAGCTCAGATTGCTGGGAATCGAAACCAAATATTTACATCACCGCGCTCAGCAAGAATATGCCAGCAGACCAATGGCCTGTATTAACGTAGATTCTTCGAAAGACGTAAAGGGGACCATTGCAGGAGTGGTGAGACAGCAAAGTCCAGATCCCTGAACTCTGCTCCTGGCTCCGTATGTGTCACTGAATGTTTCAGTGCTTCTGGTTTCCATTTGTGAAATGAGACTAATATTTATTTACTTTTTCAAACACTACGGGATCCAAAATTGCTTGATATTAATAAGCTGTTTGCAAGCCAAGCTCTGGCAAATCTCCTTTGTACTTCTGGCATAGGAGTCACTGTGGCGAGGAAGCGAGGTTGGGATGACCTGACGTATCGTTGTAGTACTGAGGGAGCTCAGGGCTGCCTTACAGTTCATACATGCTGTCCACCAATACAGACATAGTATTTAGTGCAGAGCAGCCCTGAGGCAGCTGTGCACAAGTGGGACGGCCTTTTAACACACTAGGGCCCAAGTCATCTGTGTACCCTCCCCATTGCTGCACACCCAGCGGGACTGTAGGTGGGCAGTGGGGACCTTGCCCAGCTGCTCTGCTTGGGAAAGGGCATCTCCCCAGGCCAAGGGGTTGAAGAGGATGAAAGGGGAGAGACGTGGCCAGTTAAATGAAGGTGAAATGCTGGAGACTGCCAGGCAGACTCTTTTGGAAAAGGCTGTGCTGCATGCAGGGTTTGTTCATAATAAACTGGGCTGCAGCCACACTGTGAAAGTAAATGCCTGTCCCCCCACAAGAGTTTCCTGCTCCCTTTGAGAAGCTTTGCGTAGTACCAGTGGCCCGAGATGCTGAATGGCTCCCCAGAGTTATGAGACTTGTCTTTTAAACCTCATGGCTCTAAAGTGATGTGTTAAGCTCTTTCTTGTCTGGTGGTTTCTTAACCTTTTTTGGGCCCTGACTAGGCCTCTTCATACATATCACCCCTTAAAACCCCGTGAGACTCTCGGAGGCCCTACATCCCCTTGTACCTTGAGGAAAAATGTGCAGAGATCATGACAGTGGGCAGTATTTGACTTCACGTCCCCGCCCCCAACTACTTCATACTTCTGGGCTGCTTGGACCGTAGCTGCTGCTGACTTTGAGCTCTCCTTTCCGTTCCAGCGTTGTTCAGTGGAGGCAGAGCAACTCAAGCAGCCACTAATGCAGATCCTCTGATAAAAGGCATTATGGAAATGCAAAAGATGATACTGTTAGTGTACTTAAGTATCAGTACTGTTCAAAGTCTCACATGATAAATGAGGTGATTTGTAATTCTTCTTTCTCTTTGCCACAAAATAACAATCTTCTGTTACAGTGGAAGTATTAATTAAATTGCAAGTTAAATTGCTTCTGTTGGATAGCCCCTTTTTTTCTAATTCAAAACCTTAAATAGTGACATTAGGTTCATTCTACAATAACAGGCCAATATGATGTCAAAGGGAACATTACTTTTTCTGGCTATTGTTTAGTAGTGAAGAAAAACAGCAAGAACTTGTTTACATGCAAATGTCATCTGTATAAAAAGCAGGGAAATGCTCTAAAGAGACGATATTATTACAAAGGCATAACTTTCTGGAGGCAGAAAAAACAGAGGAAACATTTTATGGTCATCAGCAGTCTCTCCATAAATCTGTACCATCAGGCATGCTCTGAGGTTGGCATGTATACTGGTCAAAAAAAAAAAACCGAGACCCTCAGCCTGGAGACTAAGAAGGAGGGGAAATGCAAGCAATGTGTCAAAGAATTTGCCGTCTGTGCTGAGCAGAAACCAGATGTTTTTGCTAGTAATTATTATTATGATAATTCATTTAAGTAGGAATAAAATAGGGCATGATTGTTTACCGCAGCCTGTTTTCCCTAGACAGGCTGGGAAATGAGAAAAAAAATCTCAGAGGTTTTACTCCTGGTTAAATGAATAATTTTTTCATTTAACCAGGAATAAATATGGCAACAAAAATAGTTTTCATACATATTGCATGGTAGCTGTGAGTAGATATCATACACTTTTTTATTCAAGAAAGTCACTAGAGGCTGTTGAGGAATGTTAGGGAAGGTCACTTTGAATTTTTTTTTTTTTTTACACATTTTGCCTCCTGCTGAACAGTGGAAAAACTGGAATGTCCAAAGACTGGTAAAGAATTAGACTTGGCAAGTCTAGGTGGTCATTTCAGGTGGGAATCATCTGTTGGGAATGGATAGTGCAGGAGAGCCTGTTGTGAGCCAGGCTTCTGTAGGTTGTTGCAGGATATCCATCGGATTTTGCTCTAGCATCTCTTACAAATATTGATTTCACATGTGTACAAAAGTTCAGAATTATTAAATCCTTCTCAGTTCCTGGTGTTTGATTAGGAACTCTTAGTAAGCAGAAAGTCATTTTTTTCCTCTTCTTCACTCCCACAGGATATGAATAGCTACCAGTGGGTTTTTTTATATAGGTTAGAGAATAGCGTCAAGCAAGCGCTCAGCAAATATAAATCTGGTTGATCTGTTTAGTCTGAGAAGAAAAAGTATAGTTTTCAGCTGCTATGCCTTCTGCAAGCATTAAGTTGGAAGCTTTGAGAGAGTTAAGTAAGTCCTATAGAAAAATTAAAATCTAAACAGAGTCTGGAGGAGCTTAATCGAGCAAGTGCATTATTGGGAGTCTTTCTGACGGTGAGGGTTAATTTATCACCCTGAATCCAATCACTTTATAAAAAGCCAGCGTGGGTTTCATTTACTTTGATGAGGTTTATTGCAAGATTCCAGAAAATCAATTTTACTGTGAGCCATATTAAACCCAGGGGAATATAAACACTATATGTACTACACATAACTTTTTGTTATTGCTTACTGGATCACTGGGGAAATTATATGTTTACCATGAAGAAGGGTTATGGCTACGTTCGTTGTCTTGGGTAACTCCCAGCCTGCCCATTGTAGTGAAATAAAACAAAATGGTAGAGTTCAGAATCAGCACTTAACTTGTCTTCATATAGCCTGAGGTATAGAAACGCTCAGCATTAGTGACTTGATTTTCCAAAGGGCTTTAAATAACTGTTATGTTATATACTATCACTCTGTTCTTTTGCAAACAGACGGTAAATGCAGGCAATACATAATCTGCTGCTGGTTGACCAAGCCCAGGTAATTCTTGCTCCCAGAGCTTCTTGAGATACAAAGGCAGAACTGACATGCAGTTAACTTGGAAATGGTCAAGTTTGATCTGCTGGTTAGGGACTTTGAAGAAAATTTGCAGTTTCCAGGAATTTCTATTGTGTGTTTACTCTCTCTCTCTCTCTGTCTTCCTTCCCTATCTGTTTTACGTACTTGTTGAATCTTATGTGAATTAAAAAATGATAGGAAAGTAATTTTGCACAAGAAGATTACGTTCCCTGTGGCGATAGCAGGTCGGAAACTCATTTGGGTTGTGCTGAATAGATGGTTTCCTGTTTTACCGTTTTGTACATACCAGTAAGGTCATAACATCTTTCAATTATTGGTAATTTCTTTCTCCTTATCAGACCTTCCAGATTATGACGTACTACTTACATTGAAGCTGGCATAATGGGCTGAAATTAGTGTTTTTTACATGAAGAAACTTAGATTACAAATAAACATACAGAAGTTATTTCCCATATAAAAAGGCCTCAGAATTCAAGAAATTCAAAATCAGGTGTGTGTAGCCTGTTTCATGATGATTTTCACCCCTTGTTTTCCCCCGTGTTGGGCTCTGTTGTACTGTGACAGGAAATGAGGAGCTCTCTGTGGCTTCAGTGGCCAAAGTGAAAGAGCAGAGCAATACATCTATCTATCTGTCTATCTATCTATCTATCTATATTTCTCCATGTGAGTTTCACAAGAACTAAGATGGGATATCTGAAAAGTTCCAAATGTAGTTAAATACTCAGTTTGGTTTAGTTTTTGAGGGAAATGGAGACCCAAACTCCCTTATTAACTTTTGAGACTTCTTCCCTAAGATGTAATGCATGTTAATGTTTGTAGTTTTATTTGCACATTATATTTGGTAGTGTTGTAATCCAAAAGCTCTTGCTTCGGCCAAACTCCCAGTGAAGTGTGTTTGGAGTAAGAGAAGAAAGAAGTGACATGTAGCCATTATTTAAAAGAATAAAGTCTATTATGGTTTATAGATGGTTGCAAGAATACTGTAACAATAAATATGGAAAAACAATCTCCCAAAATATTTATCTTAAAATTCCTTCTGATACCTATGTATCTATGTATGTTTGTTTAGGTGTTTCCAAGGGATTGCACATGTATGACTTGGAAGAACAATTAGCAAAATTTGACTCACAGCAATATTGTCAGTAATCTTTTTGTCTCTGTGTATGAAAAAAGTTACTGTTTTTAATGATCTATTCTATTAAAATTTCATATAATGAAATTTTTAAAAAGCAGATGACAGACTGTAAGTATAACATACAAATTCAGTAAAGGAAGAATTATCATGGACTCTCGTTATCTTGTTGCCACTCTTCCCCTTCCCTGTCTCTGGTATGTTATATTTTTAAAGTGTGAGCTCTTGAAGTCTCGGCCCTTTCTTTCAAAGCTATCTTGCAATCATTTTTATTAGGCAACTGAGTAAAAGTGTGAAAACAAATGAGTGGTTAAAAAGGAATGAGCACGTGCTCTTATTTCGTGTTGTTCTTTTGAATCTAGTCACTGGGAGTTTAGTGCAGAGTGGATGTCAGAAAAAGGATGTGGCTTTGTTGGGGGCAACCCTGGATTTGGGGTTGATTTTGCAAATCCAGGGTAGAGTGTGTGGCTTTGTGTTCTGAACTTGCTGAGTTCATTTCAGATTAGGCTTAGCTCAATGGAAGGGAAATCAGGCTGAAATACCAATAGCTTTGAATATCCTATCCACAACATTTCTTGGATTCTTTAGAGTTGTGTTTCTTCTTTGTATACAGAATGTTTGAGCAAGTACAAACTAGCCTAGAGCTGGTGAATACAGCAGAAGATGCTTTCTGAATCTGGAGCTTGACTATGCCCAACTCAGATTATTTCTGAGAGTACAGCATGTGGCTGGGGGGAAGTCAGTATCTTCAGCAAATGAACAAAAGCATAAGAATCTAACATTGAACACATTAAAGATGCTTTGGTATTGATGTCTGTACATATCTGTAGTATCTAAAGACTAGTTTGTATGCATGTGGATGTCATACACCACACACAACAGAATAGTAAAAAACCTTTAGTTTGGTAAAATATGTTGTTCTTCCCTTCATTCTTTTCTTTGTATTTGTGCACCAAGGAACTAAATCATGCTTCAGTAGCTAAACAAATTATGCAAAATTATACACCATGAATATTTTATATTCCAGAACCCTGAAGCAAGGACTTTGAATAGCTTTATGTCTGCAGCAACCTGTGTCATACCCAGATGAATTCCACAACTGATAAGTCCCCCTTCTTCCTAAAACTTTACTCAGGTCTTTATTTTATGTTTTTCTTTGCATTTGTCAGTGATTATTAATAGGAATGTCTCAAGGGTTTTATTGTATGTAAGAAAATGGAAGTTACTGCAGTCAGCCTTCTTTCTACTACTTCATGAGGCAGGGAAGTTATTCCCTTTATCATTCTGAATTTATTTAAAATTTTATATAATCATATAAAGAAAGTAGTGTGGCAAAACCAGGACTAAGTTTAAAAAACTAGCTAAGCCACACTTCATCTGATGCTGGACTACTACTCTGATATATCTCTGTTTTAATTTTTTTTTTTTGTATGCCAAAATATATTTCCCCTTCTTCTATAAAACTTTAATTACAAAACCATGTAGGCTTGTGTAGGAGAGACTGTAGCTGTGGTGCACTGGAAGATGAGAGCAGTTTATAGAAAATATTTGAAATTTTTCATTTTTTAACTAGTTTTAATTAATGATCTTGTCCTGTTTCCATCTAATACTAAAGAGCAGGCATCTTGAGATCACATGCATCTGCCCCTGAAGTGGCTGGCAAAACAGAAATCTTGTAATTATAACTTAACAAGGATTCTTTGGCACTGCTTACTGGTTCCTGGGATGCAGAGCCTGTGAGTTAATGCCATAATTTTGACTCCAAGTGGCACTGAAACGGGGGGGTGGGTACATTTCAGTGTGCTCATTAATCTTGAATGTGTTTCAATAACTACATAATATATATTGGCAAATGCTGGAGAGGGCTTGTAATTTGGGGGGTTAAAGTGTACTATTTACTAGTCATTTAATACCACTAACTTTTCAAGAACATGACTCGTACAAAGTCTCCACTAACTCATCCAAAGAATCTCAGCTTACTCTTGGAAACGGTTTTGGGGGTAGTGTACCTGTTTTCTGTCCATCTCATCCATTCCATGCCTTCTGTTGATGCCAATATAGTTCAACATAAAGTGAAATTTATCAGTTACGGTAAAAATATTCACTGCCGCAGGTAATGCTAACATATTAAAACATTTATGCTTTTATGTCGTGCCTACTGCTGTAGTATTTTAGTATTAATCTATTTGTCCTCTTTTACAGTTGAAATTGAATGTGCAGTTACAGACAATACAGTTGATGACAGAGGTCCCTGTTTTGAAAAATATTTGCCAATTTATTTGATTTAGGTATATACTGAAACACTTTCTTTAGCTGGAGCTGTAAAGAGTAGCTGTATGCTGTGAAGTCTCTGGCTTTTACCTGCTCATACAGGAGTTCACCACAGGTATGGTGCATGCCAGTGAATTAGAAAACACTTCATAGCTGCAGTACTCCTAGATTTGGTCTCCTTATTTTGGCAAAATTTGCAAGGATTTTTACTTGAGTGAAATGTGTATTATTGTTACTGTCTGCTGGCTGTCATGGATAGTACTATTCTAAAATTAGTTAGCCTGTGTTATTAGGTAAACAATAAACAATATATATAACTGTCTCTTACTGCCTGACAGATTGTGTACATGTATCAGTTTAGAACCCAGTATATTTGTAGAAAGGAGGAACAACGTAATTTGTTTTCATTTTACAAAACTAATCTATGTTAATGAAAAAGTGTGTAGCTCAATAGTCTTTCTCTAAAAATGGTCTGATTGTACATTTTTCTTTGTGCATTTTAGTGATGTTATGCCTTAGGTTTGACTATTCAGTGTTTCAGGGGAACATAAAAAATAGAATTTATATTGTTCATTATTTTTACAGCTCAGTGGAAAGTGCAAATAACATTCATAAAATGTAGATGGCCAGATAAAATTATAAAATATTATTGATGAATTAACCTGAGATCTAGATCATATGAATGCAATGTTTCCTTTTTACTACAGGATGTGAGTTTAGACTGAGAAAACACAATGCTATTATTACAATCTCATGATGATTTTATAGTATTTCACCTTTTAGAATGGTTTTTGCACGGAAACATGGAATGGTCACTCATGTCGTAACTGATCCGGTATACAGGGTACAAGATTGGAGAAATACTACCTCTAGACCCACATAAAATAAAAAACCTGATGAAGAAAAATACTATTTAAATGTTCTAAATACAGGACCTTTTTGAAGAGAGAAATAAAACACAATGTAGTAGAGCCTCTGGCTTAGCGTGTATAACAAAAGGTGTAAGGATAGTGTATGGTTTTTATTTAAGTGAGAAATATTGGATGTTTAATGTACTTACTTGAAAAAGCAAATTGCAATGTCCTGTCCTTTACATACTTACAAATGCAATATTTATTTTTGTAAATTAAATATTTCAGAGGTAGGAAAAATGTACACAACTTTAGTCAGAAGAATTTTACAGCAGAAAAGTGAGATTTTGAACAGCTTTTAATAAAATAGTGTATGTATTGGTTGCTTTTTTGACGGGCTTTTTTAGTAACATTATAGTGTAAGCCAGTTGGAATAGCACACACAGCTGCAGGAAAATAATGCAAATTTTGACATTTGAGGTTCAATAAGTTGAAGCTTTGTTAACTTTTATACCAAAAAGCTAGTATTTTGTTGTAAGCAAGCAGCAGAATTAAGGAGACTATGCACTGAGTCTTAAAGTGAAGCAAGTCGGGGATGGTTGGTTTTCCTGAAGCCTGAGCATTTAAGTCAACTGACAATTACTTACCCTGCTTCTGAAGAGAACTACTACTCCTACGTTTTTCAAAACTTCTTTTTTCTCTGTCTTTCCCATACTGGATCTTTGATATATTAGACCCAAGATACTCAGAGGCATGTGAAACGAATAGAAGCCCAACTCCTGTTGGAATCCGATGCAAGTTCAGTATCTTCCTCCTTCGAAAATCCCAGCCTACATGATCACCATATCTTTTTTTAAACTTTGGCATTGTTATCGATTGTAACATGAAAACTTTAACAAATACACAGTCACGGAGTGTAACTTAGATGAGGAGGAGTTTGGATATTTGAAGGAGGATGATTAAATGGTCTGAATTAGGCTGAGAAACATTCTGGCTGTGGGAGGATAGAATTTGGCAATAACAGGTTGGCAGGACAGAGGAATGCAAAGCTTTATTCTGACTTCTCCTGTGATTTAACTGTATACCAGAGTGGGGGGAAAAACTTGAAGAATGCCCATGAGGATCAGGGAGGAATGAATACCTGCTCAGCGAAGCGGATTTCAGTTTGTCACTGTCACTCACCTTTTTGACCTCATGTGGGAACAGGTGGGAAGATAGGAAGGAAGATTATAATCTAGATGGATTTATTAACAGCTATAATATAGATGTTCTTAAGAGAGAGATTTGCTAAGATATACTTGGGCTACAATTCTTCTGGGAATCCTAAGGGAATTGAACATGTAATAAAATCCTTTTGAATGTAAATCATTGGAACTTGGGTTCACTGATAAGTTACTAAGTTCAAACCAAAATCAATGTATTCAGTGATAATTATGCGTTAATGATGTGTTCCAGGGAACTCAGGTGCTCAAGTAGTTACTCCAAGCCTCTTTCTTTTGTTCTTGAGATAGCAGTATGGGCTTATTTTTAGACTATATTCTTCATGTTAACTCAAATTTAAATGGATCCAGTCCACCCTAGCATCAAAATAAACATTTGTATGTATTTGATACATGTAAGATCTTGTCTTGTCTTTTGAGGTGCTAATGTGTAATTCTTTGAATGATCTTTCCTACCTCTAGGGACAGCACTGTGTAAGGAATCGTAGCATTTGAGATTTACTACTGGTACCATTTAACACTGATATAGCATTTAAAACTGGCCAGCTTCACCAGCTTGAGTTTAATATTCTTTTTATATGAGGTTTTTATTTAGTGAGAAATCAAACAAAAAATTCTTACAGATGTGGAATGCCAAGACAAGTTTCCTCTTCTATCTTTTTCTTCTGAAGCTCTAAGAAGGGATTAGTGAAGAGAGTATGAGGAAGCATAGCAGAACTGGATGCTCCCCTTGGTCAGGCAGACCTCCTTTTAGGAAGTTGCTAACCCATATGGTACACTTGGGATAGCTAAATTCCAGCATCTAAATGTGTGGAAGTATAGGAAGTATCTGATTTCCAGTCTTTAAGTATGGGACAACTCACAGAAGTCTCTAGATCTGTGACTCCCTTAGGTCATCCATTCCCTATAGCAGCTTGCTATAGAAGGAAAGATCTGAGCTAAAATTGTTGGTAAAGAAACCATAGAATAAGATGCCTTCAGGTAATTTTGGAAAGCTTTCTTCCTCCCTAGCTCCCACAGAAATTCAGCTCTGCTACCAAGTTGAATTTGTACTGGTTTTCAGCCAGGAGAGTTGGAATGACTGGGGGTGACTGATCAAGGATGTGTCAGAGAGATGAAGCAGTTGTACTCTGGGAGTTCTTTTAAATTGGGAATCCAGGAATAAGCTTACTATAGTGAGACTTTGCTGTCCCTCACATGACACATTGAAGGACAAGGTGTGTTCTGAAAGGTAGAAGCACTTGATTTCATTTCCTAATGTGTATATCCATATGTAAATGGCGAAAGAATTTTGCCTTTGAGGCACAAAATTGTAGAGAATATAAATTAACTTCAAACTGAAATTATTCATAGTTCTGAGCAAAAATAACATAATGGTTGTTATAACCATGTTTATGAAATGCTAAACTTTAACACACAGTAATCAGCCAAAGCTATAAGGCAGTGTAAAAGACTGCACACTTAATAATTGTAAATGTTACATGAGTGCGAGTCGCTTGATTAAATTTATTAGGAATGTGTTACGAGCATTTTAAGAAATAAAGCATTTATCACAAAATGATGATTTCTTCACTTAAGCTCATTAGGAAATCACACATCAATTCATGCATAATTACAGGGGAATTTCTGCCACTCACTACAAATCATTACCACATTAGCTAAAGTTGACTTAATTTATCTGTGATTTGGAAAAGGTGGTATCTAAATAGGAAAATTAGTTTATACAGAGGATGAAACTATCAACATCATCACAAAGGACTTAGCCTTCTCTTGCTTATTAGGCAAAGATGCGCCTTTTAACTCTTTTATATGTAAACCTTGTGCTTTTGAATGAGCTCTAAAGCTTTTCTTTCCATGTCAGAATCCCATATTATGGATCCAGTGCCAGGTACTTAATGAATCGTTGATAGTCAAGGCACGTTTACTTGCGCCAGACATACTCATTGTTTTTAATGATCATTGCAGTTTGAGATTGAATTGAAAGGGTTTGGGGGAGGCTGGGAGATGGGGAAGGAACAAGTTTTGCAAGCGCTGGTAAGCTAGTCCCACAGCAGCAGAGCAGAAAATGAGCATTCTGCCCATACCAGCAGCATTTACACTGCACTGTGTTTACATTCCCACGATGTTTACGGTGGACATAGCTCTCCTGTGGTCTGTTGCACCTCCTCTGTTTCCCAAACTTTACATAAGTTTGAGGATGGTGTGTAATTGATAGTGTCCAAGCTAAAGGTGTGACTGGTCACCAGGTGTTTATTTTACAGATAGTTTGCATGTTTTCTGTTTGTTAGTTTGCAAGTACTCCTGTGAAGGGGTAAATTAGGCTCAGAATAATTAGGCTGCATGCTCATCTGTCCAGGAGGCATGTAGAAATGTAGTCTTTGAGACTCAGGCCTGTATATTTAGAGAGAAATTGCTCTGTAACTTTACAGCCTTTCATTATGTGATGCATGACTTAGTTCAAGCATTTCCCGATTCTGTATTCAAGTGCTGTATCATTCTTGCCATTGGAAAGTATTTATGTCACAGTTACTGAGTCTAATTAGGGTTTTTTGTGTTTTTTAATCTGGGACATTTCTGTGGTACACCTTACAGTTATACCTCAAGCAGTCGTGTTGGCACCTTGGAGGAAACAACGGGCTTTGCATGGAGAGGTGAAGGAAGTCAAATTCCTTTTAAATTGGCTTCGCTGTCAGAAATAATGTACCTGGAAATACACTCTCAGTTTTGTAGTGAAGTACTGATACTTTGTTTTCAGCAGCCCTCCTGAGGGGTTCTTGTGTGTCCTTTGTTTGGGGTCCTTTGTATAAGCTCGGGATCTGCAAGTTGAAAGTTATGCCCCTCCTTCCACATTAGTACCTCACATTTATAGACTGAAGTATTGTTTCCTGTTTCTTTCTGAATTTATCTCCCTGGCAACATGAGACACTTGTGATTCTTTTGCCACTAACATTTTACTTCATTTACGGGCTCAAATACAATTTTAAGGGTTGTTACTTTCTGAGTAAGATGTAATGTTGAATTATATGTGGTAAGTTCATGTTTTTTCCGTGGCATTAGTACCTTTTCACATTGTTCTTCACATCTTTTAGTAAGGTAGGATGTGAGGTTGCATGAGATGACTGTGCCAATGAAATGGCTTGCTACTGCCAAAAGGGGTAGTCCTTCTCCCTCCTCCTTTCCGATTCCTGTCTGACCCTTTGTTGAGCTGACTCGGCATACTAAACTGACAGAGAAATGTTCATGTTTTCAAAAAAAGAAAAAGCTTTCCTACCAGTGTTGCAAGTTGAAAAGCTCCTTGAGTAGTCCACCCATTTCAGTGCCTTTAAATTAATGGATTGGTTCAGGTGTCTTAAGAAACCTCATTAATATAGTCGCAATGTCTCTTGAGTATATGTTAATAATTTTTTTTTACTATTGTTCCTCGTTCTATTATGATAAGTAATTTGATATAAGAATTATGATTGCCATTGAAATGGATTAATATGTTATAAAAATAAAGTAAATGTGACAAGAAATCTGAGATAGCTAATGCCACTTCCATTTTTAAGAACTGTAAGGTATCCACCTACATCCCAAATTTACAAGCAAATAATTATATCACAGTATCTTGTTAATACACACACTGTCTATCCATTTAAAAATGAAGATTAGAGAAGGGCTTCTTAATTTGTACTGCTTTTACGCTTTTAGAGAATTTTCTTTCTTTAATCTTGGAACAGTCATTTGTAACCAAATTAGTGATTTGATATACTGAATGAATTACGTTCTTAATCTCATTGCATGTAAAACTCATGCTATCCGCAGAATTCGTGTTTTCAGCTTTCATTGCTACTGGAATTTCAAGTTGGTTTTGATTAATCTTGAAGTGAGCATTGCATCCCACGTAGGAGGCAGTATATTTGACAAAGAATGCCAACTTTGGCAATGTATGAAGACATTGTAATGATAAAAAAGAAGAGGGGGGAGAAATCCAAGAAACCAATCTGAGCAGCCATTCTGTCTGTGGTGACAGCAGCAGTTTAGTACATTGTATCAAAATGAATGGGCTTTGCATAATTGATTTCAACATACTAGTAGCCTGAGGTCTAAGCTGCTCTAACCCAGAACTTATTAGCCATGCTACAAAGACGGGAGAAAACTGTGCAAACTGCTACAGGGGAGGCAGAGAATAGCATTGCTATTAGAGTAAAAGCTTTAAAAGTAGGACAGAGCTACTAAGAGAAACCCCTTTTGTATATTTATTGGGGTTATTCTGTTCATCTCATTCAAATATCATAAAAAGCTATTTTAAAGTCTTTCTGCAATACCAAATACTGAGAATTAAAATGTTACTACTCAGTAGCTTTTATTACCTAATTCGAATGGCATCCCTGCACAAGTGTAATAGCTGTGTTGTGAGATCCTTTGTAACTGGGATGTATTTTGAATAATCTCAGCAAAAATATAGATGCAAAAATGAGATGCTCTTTTGGGATCCACTTTATTTGCTTTTTGTTGCACATTCACACACTTACAAATACTAGTTTTATTTAATAATGTTCTGCTCTGGCGTGAATCAACAAGTGTGTTTCCTGGAGCTTCCTAAAGAGAAGAGGACTATGCGCATCACACAAGCACACACAACTATATTACAGAATGTGAAAATACTAATAGTTGGATGTAAAGTTATTGTGTTGAACAAATGAGAAGATGTAATTTTAATGTCCTGTTTTCTTGCAGCATTGTGAAAGTATGTTACTGCATGTTACCTGTTTTGCTTTGCCTCTTCTGGATAGGTACCTGTGAGTGTATGGAGAGTCTGGATTCATGCAACAGGCTCCTGAGAGTAGAGTGATATATCTGATAGAGGAAAAAATAGATTAACTTTTCTGACTAGAATCAAAGCTGGATAGTTGCAGGTGAAGGACTGGGAAATGAGCTTTGAATGAATTAACGTGTTCAGTGTCAGGATTCCCAGGCTATTAAGACTTCTTCTTTAGAAGACCATGACAAAGCTCTTCATTAGTGTTTGTTCTGTCCTGGTTTTGGCTGGGATAGAGGTAATTTTCTTTCTAGTAGCTGGTATAATGTTATGTTTTGGAGTTAGTATGAGAACGTTGTTGATAACACACTGACGTTTTTAGTAGTGTTTAGACTAAGTCAGGGACTTTTCAGCCTCTCATGCCCAGCCAGCAAGAAGGCTGGAGGGGCACAAGAGGTTGGGAGGGGACACAGCCAGGACAGCTGACCCAAAGTGGCCAAAGGAATATTCCATACCATATGACATCATGCCCAGTATGTAAACTGGGGGGAGTTGGCCAGGGGAGGTGGATCGCTGCTTTCAAACTACCTGGGCATTGGTCGGCGAGTGGTGAACAATTGCATTGTGCATCACTTGTTTTGTACATTCTAATTATTTTGTTATTATTATTGGCATTTTATTAGTGGTATTATTTTCTTCCTTTCTGTCTTATTAAACTGTCTTTATCTCAACCCCCGAGTTTTACTTTTTTTCAGTTCTCTCCCCCATCCCACTGGGTGGTGGGGAGTGAGTGAGCAGCTGCATGGCGCTTAGTTGCTGGCTGGGGTTAAACCACGACAGTTACACTTCATCCAGCAATGTGAAATACTGATAGTGGCTCCTTTAAATGTGAGTATTCTGCATAGATCAGCCTCAAGCACCTTAATTATGCCCTTGCTCATATAAGGAGCCAAATGGTATTAAGAAGAATATTGTACATTTATCAGTAGTGGTAGTGTTTATTCTGAGTAGATCCAGTGCTGTGATTGACTGAATGAGGCTCAGTACTCTATAATTAGCAGACTTTATAACCTATTTTTAAAAAGTTTGACTAAGGAAAGTTTGAGTAAAGAGAATTCCATGTTACTGGAAATGTTTTATTCATTTATTTTTTTATTTGCACTACTTTCACAGAATCTTTATAACCTTCACAAACTGTAGAGATTGCTGAAATATCCTATATTGTTCGAACAGAGACTACCTCAGGAAGACAATGAGGTGACTCTTTGGTGATTTTTGTTTGCTCTTAGGGTACTTAAGCTTGTGACATCCTTCACAACAAGAGAGTTATGAATAGGTTCTGGTGATCCGTTCTAATGGATGTATTGATCTATAGGATGCATTTTTAAGTATCTTTTCTGTTCTGGTAAAGCCATCAATTTGTTTCAGAGACTGAATCATGATTTTTGAGATTTATGCTGACATTATTGAAGGGGAAGAATATAGGCCAGGTTGCAACAGCTTTAAAAATATTCCGATATTGTTCTTCAGAATGTCTGGCGCAGCCTGTCAGCAAAAAGTTGTGTGGCCGTTCAGCTTTACCTTGCACAGCAGGTTTGACTGATAGTTGGGGGAAATCACTGTTAATAATAATGGTATGAAGGTCCTAGAGGACTGGTTGGAAGCAGCAGCAGGCCTGCCAACTTTTTTTTGCTTTTTTGCAAAGAAATCTAAGATAGATTTAATACTTTTTTACATTAAAATAAACACCAGTGGAAATTTTGGGCTAGTGTAACATGCCTTTTCCATCAAAGAAGCCTTGTCAAATGTTGGTGAAAACCTCACAATTCCAGTAATTCTTGATGTGGAATTCTTGCTCTGTGGAGTCCTGGATGATAAAGGTCAGTATGTGACATACATGGATAACTTCTTAAATTGTTTTTACATCTTTTCTCTGAAGTATGTCCCTCAGAAGAGGAAACAGGCAAAATAATCAGGTTCAGTTTTGAAATGCAGAAGCCAACTGTGCACTGTTTTGAGCACCATCAAATCATACTAACATCAGTGGGGAGCTAAGAATCCTCAAAATGAGTGGTCACAGGAACATCGAAAAAGAAGGAAACACATCCTTGTTTAATTCCTTTCTGTTTCAAGTGGCTTGCAACATTTGCCCACATACAGGCACCAGCTTCATCTTGGTGAAGCAGTCTTCTAAATAACCCTTTTCAAATATTTTGAAGAAACGTGGGATGAGAAATACAGAGAATCTTTGATATGAATCACAGCCTGTGCCTTCTTGCAAAGCTGGTCATCGAATCTGTTTAAAGACGTAGTAGGCTGGCTTGTGCTCCCCCAGCAGAACAAAATAGTGCTGATATAAAATGATGGCTAATTTTTCGAGGGTGATGTTTACAGTAGCTGTAATGGCAAGAATGTGGAAAACACAATTAAAAAGCTGAGTGTGTATGTGCTAATTATGAATGAAGATATTGTGATCTGGTGCTTTCTGTTATAGAGACGTCATTTTAAATTGTGTACAACTTTTCAAATTATAAGCATTTGGGGTGAACTTCTTCAAGCCAAGCATCTCCCTCAGGCTGCATTGTGGGAGAGTTTCAAGTAAGTTTGTCCATTTCTGAGAACGAGTGTAAGGAGTAAAGATGTTTTGCCTATCTTGAAATAAATGCATACCTGTTTTGCTTTTGAAGCTCTAGTCTGTTTTCAAGCAGAGACTTGAAATTTGTCAGGGCATCCATCCAAGTCTACATTTAGCTATGTTAAGTTCTCCATTTTTGGTCAATTTGTGAGCCTCTGAAAGTCTAAGCTAGCTTGCGCAGCAGGCAGACTTGTCAGAACCTAATGGCTGAGTTCAAGATTCACAAAGGTGTTCAGTCTTCTGACGAGCTGTAGATTTCTGGGGTGGGGAAGTAGACATTTAGGTAAGAGCTGTAGGCCGTAAGCCTAAATACGTTTGTGCATATTGCTGTAGGGCTCTGAAGATTCTGTGTCCACGCAGCATGTTCTGTCCCTTCGGATATTTTTGATGCCCGCTCAACTGAATACGCTTTATCTTAGGGCTTTGCGGTGTGAGTTGGTTGCTCTCCAGGTTTAATCTTTTCCCGTTGCAGCAGTGTGCAGTGCCAGGACTGATTTTCCCCTTGTCTTCTCAGAGCTCTTGCCGTTGCAGCCTGAAGGAAAGCTGGCATGACTGCATGCGGAGCGGGGGAGGTTGGGTGCAGGAACTCCAGGAGGGGCCTGGGGAATTGGGGAGAGCAACGAGGAAGGGGCAGGAGCTGGAAAGGGGGTTGACGGGGGGTGTAAGTGGAAGAGAAATAGGTGAGGATCTTTGGAGGAGTAGAGGCGGAGGAGAGGGGACTGGTGACTGGTGCATGGGAGAAGAGATAGCAGGCAGGTTGAGGGCAAGCAGAGCTGAGATTGAACAGGGCCCAAGGGTATGGGAGGGCAGGAACAAGCAAGACGGATGGAATACAAGAAAAGGGGCAGGAGCCGAAGGGGGTGGGTGTGAATGGAAATAGAACAGGAATTGTGGCCTGGGGTACCAGTTTTTTTCTCAGCAAGTAGGAAATTCCAGAATGAAATAAAACCAGAATTAAGCTTGCTTGGGTGACATCTCTCATGTGCAGGTTAAATATTTGGTTTAATGATATATTTGTAAATACATGCTTCTGTTAGAGTGTAGGATCTTTGGGGCTCTGATCCTGCTTGATTGTGATTGCTAAAATATTGTGTATGGTTTTGGCATGCTCATGTTTTTATTCTGTGAGAATAAATACGCAATCGCTACCATTTCCTAGTTGCATTACAATATTACATGTTAGCAGTTTTACTGAATCTCTCTCCTGTTCGTTATTTTTGGTTTTTAGGTGTGAGGCTCTTTGTGTAGACCTGCAACAGTGGGCTTTCATAGATGTTTTTGTTTCTACTAAATACAATAGCTGTAATGAAAAGCTCTTCCTTCCATGAAACCATCGGGTTTTTTTCCTACTCTACCCTAGTTGCAGAGATATTCAGTACACAGAAAATGAGTTTAACAAAACATACATATGTACCCATATTAAATCTGTTTTATTCCATGATCAGCAGCAAACTGGTGCATTAGTAATAAAGCATGTCTCTGCCATGGGGCAGAGCTGAACTCGGAGGCAGGCTTATCCTCCACACCAGTGCCAGTGTTGCTAATTAGACAGCTGCCATGGAGGGTTGTTTGGGGAGGGGAAAAATCTTCCTGTTCGCTGAATACAAGAGTAGACTGGGTTCCCCTACCAGCTGGTTCTCCAGCATTTTATGTTATTTGTTCTCTTAGCATTATTTCCCTCTTATCCACAGCTAACTCCCAGTAAAGGCATCTTGCCTCCAGCTATAAAAGCAAGAGAGAACAGGTATTCTGCCCTGAGAGTGGTCTGATAAGGATTAGTGTAAAAGCTGTGCAACTGGCATTCCCCTTCTCCCCTCCCCAGCCTTCCTGTGCTCACTCATGATTTAATGTTATTTCCTTAGGCAGCAAGCGGTCTGGGACCTGGAATACTGAATTTACATCTAAACAGGAGGAAGATATGTGACGGTGCAAACACAGCTTCCAGTGTGTATCCCCACTCAGTCAACTCTTCTTGGTTTTCTGACTAGTTTCTTATTGACTCATTTCAGAAGGCAAAGAACCAGCCTTCTTGAGGAATACCTGTGGCCTTCTGTTGTCTTTGGCATGGTACAAATGGAATTCTTTTCCCAGAAAATAAAATTACTTACAACTGACATAAACTTATTTTGCTAAGAATGTTGGAGGTGATGTTTCCCTGGATGTTGGATGACTTTGTTTTTCAGGCTTGTTATGAATTAAAGAGAAAGATTCCTCATATGGCTTCTCTCAGCATAACATTGAGTCTGGCTCTGCCATAGAGGATTTTCAACTAGAAATTGTTGGTCTGTTTGTGTACTCATATACATTAATGGGATATAAAAATTAATGATTTTAGTATGCTTACCTTGAGCTGTCTTGCTTTCAGGTATTCATACACAGACCTGGCTTAAGAATTCTTAGAAGTGAAGGCAAAGTTGTGATTCTCTGCTCTGAGGATGAAGGCCAGGACAGGAAAGCCATTGCTGCTGTAGGGAGAGGAGAAGCACTGATGTGAGCTACCCTTCCTTCCCTTTCCACATAGCTGCTGCCTACATACTCCAGACCCTTCCTTGCTCAGTAGGGCAGGAGCAGTTGCCAGCATAGCTGTCCTTGCCAGAGGTGAGGTGAAGTAGGAGCTGGAGCTATATTGCTCTTCCCAGCAGTATGGTAACCTATATGGAAGAGCTTGCTTTTCCCATGGGTAGAAACAGCCCTCCATAAGCAAACCTTTACACCGCAGTTATTAGGAAAAAAGGAATTTGTTGTAAAGCAATAGCAAATAAGAATAAGTGACCTGTGATTTTTACTGTAGTGGTTTGGCTTAGTTTTGCCTAAAGTCTCTATAAAGAATCAAGCTAATGGAGTCCTTTAAAGTCCTTGAATTAATGGTTCAAAACAGCTAGTAATTCGTGAGTGGCAGGCAGGATTTCTTTTTTCTACCCAAGTCTCCCCACTAAATGTTTGTTTCTGCCTGTTGTTGTCTGTATGCTGCTTCATCAAGTAGTAGTTGTGGGCGAACTAAACAAGACACGCATCATAGGCTGCTAGTGAGGGTGGTTTCCTTAGAAGCTGTGAAAGTCTCCACATAGCTGAATTGATACCTAAGCTTCGGCTTCCAAACCTGTATGCAAGATCCTGATTTTTCCAGGGTTCTGAGCAGCTGTTGGTCCTTAACAGTTCTGATACCCATACCAGCTGTATGCATGCCTAAGTAGGACCATATTGACCTTTTGTGGTTAATATTACTGTTGTTTTGAGAGCATACCTTACCTGCATATGTTCTTAGGTGTGCATGTGTTGAGCTTAAGAACTGGAAAAGGAAGTGATTTTATAGCTGCCTCTGGGTTGTACTCTTTGAGCATGGAAGTAGAAGAACATGCAGTCCTGCTTATTTTGCATTTGTTTTTGCTAATTTAAAGGAAGAAAATCTCTGAAGAAGCAGTAGTGAGGGAGGATGAGCGATTTTCTGAACTTCTGCATATTCAGTTACTGGTAGGTAATTCTTCTGAGAATTTCTTGGATATATACCTACTTGTGGATCTTTAACTCCAGATGCTAATTGAGAAGAGTACTAATTAAACAATGACTATCCTTCCAAACTGCCCCTCTAGAGAGATTTCAAATCCAAAGCCACACAAAGAAAGCACCAAGGTGTTAATTTCCGTAACAAAAATGTTGCACAAATCTGCCCTAAACCTCCAGTCCCAACCTCTCTATAAAACATGGTTTATTTGAAAGAAAATTTTGAATAGGAGACAATATTGAGGATTACATAGTAGTCTGTTACTGATGCTAAGGAATAATCTGTGTAACTTCATAGAGGCTTGCCTTTCCCAGACAATGATTTAACATCTTGAAATCAAGTTTTTATAATTTAGTTTCCTCATATAATGGATGTGGTTTTGGGAAGAGCACTGATAAAAGCTATGCATTGATTGCAATGGAAATTCTAAACCACCTTCAGCAAAAGTGTAGATATAGGATGTAAAACCACCTGGTCCCTGTGGAACACAGTAAAATGCAAGCCAGCCATTAAACCTTTTAGTTCATCTATTCCCTCTGAAGATTTTATGGCTATTAAAAAGACCATCTTTAGGGCTAAGTGCTAAAGAGACTCTTACCCCAAATGCTACTCAATCCTGCATCTTGAATGTGGAGATTATAGGAGGGATGGAGACCATTTATGAACCTTTGGGGAACAGGTGCACAGTCAGTACTCTCCCCCTCCCTGCCCCACCCAAGAAAATCTATAAAAATCTTTCTCTAAGTAGAAAAACCATGAAAGAAATGCCATGCTAAAATAATAAATTTACAGATAGTGACAGCTACCTTGTTTAAAGAAATTATTTTTTAAGGACAGATGATACTAAAGGATTATGTGGTTAGCTGCAATCAGCTGGTGATTGGCTAAACTTAAATATCTTCTGCTGTGATAGTTAACTAACTCTGAACAGTCCATTGCTAAATACTAGTAATTTGGAAGGACTTCCTCCTGATCTGGGCAACCATGTTTCTGTAGCTGATGGTCTGCATTCAGCAGGAGCTGCTGCTGGCCAGGAGCAGGGATTCCTGAGTGCAGCAGACAATTGCCTGGGGCAGTCATGGGAAAAAGTGAGAAGTTTCTGGTCTCAGAAACTGCAGCAGTGGTTCGAGAGTATTGTAATACCCAACTGGAGCCTATAGAAATCATTGTCCTTTGATTTTCCTGAGGACATATGGAAGAAGGTGAATCAGGTAGAAGCATGTGTGAATTAATTTCCCTTGCTTAGCAGGGATCCATGTTTCTGATGACCAGTTTTCTTCCCCACACCTGGATAAAAGTGGGTGTTGGGGGGAACAGCTGTATCATCTCCTTCCCTTACAACATGAGCAGGCCAGTGTGCTTCAGCTGAGAGCCCCTGGGATGCTTTTGCCCCATTGGCTGCTTTATTTTCCCTGGAGAAGAAAGGGACCTGCCTTATCAAGAAATGCAGCTGAGAGGGTGGCATGCTCCCTCCTTTGCTTGTTCAGTCTAACAAGGAGCATTGGGTGATGACTGGGAAGGCATGAGGAGAGTGATGAGGAAGGGGCTGTTGCTGGAAAGGGAAGTTTCACTGCAGCAGCACCTACTCTCCCTATCAGCAGCAGTAGCAGCACCCTGAATCTCTGGGGTGGCAGCAGCAATCCATTTTGTAGCATGCTGGGCCAAAAAAAGACTTTCTCACAGGTGACAGTGAACATGCCTGATCAGTCAGAACTATTTCAGACATATTCACAGTGAGTGCACCTGTGTTGTATCTGGTGGGATGGTCTTGTGAGCGTTGTGTGTTTCTGGGTTTTGCATCTGGCATGCACTTTATCCCTGAGAAGCAGCAGAAGGTTTGGCCTAGTACAGGCAACCTACAAATCCCACCTAATCTTACAACAGGGATGTCAGAGACTTCTTAAGAAAACCCTGAAGACTGTAAGTACCTGCTTGATAGAGTGTATAGGATAAGTGGACCTTGCAGAGTGACAGCACCATTTGCACAGCCTGGGAGTGCACCTATGGAGTGTTCAAAGTACAGAATTCACCTGGCCATGTTGGGGATACCAGAAGCACTCTCCCAGATTTACCCTGCCCTCCCCAGACACTCCCACTGGCAAGTAATACAGCCAGGCAACTGTTTTGGCTGCTAGGAAGCCCTCCAGGCTTTTCTACAAACCCTGCCTCCTTATCTGAATCAGCTAAATAAAAAATTATTTTTGTACCTGTGTGCTAGCATTGGCTGCTGCTAAAATGATCATAAAAGTGCTGAGGAGACAGTCTCAACACCAGCAGTACCTTGAGAAAGGACTGGATACGCTTGTTGGTCAAAAGTGTTTTTGTCATTTTAGCAATGTGTGATATTAATAAGGCTCAGCAATATTTCCAGATGGTGTGCAGGTATGTCCTAGGTCAATGATGTGCGGAGAAGAGAACTTTCTTCTGCCCAGAAAAGGGTGGTCAGGTATCTGCAGGTTTTTTTCTGTATCAGTTTGTTTCTGGACTGACAAGAACCTAAAAGATGTGTTTTCATGCAAGGGGAAAACAATTTGACTGCAGTTTGTATCAGGCTAGTTTAGGACTGGGCCTGTAATTGCCAGTTTAGATTTTCCTCATCAGTTAACAGTTTCTGTGTACTGTGAACATTTTGGATGAATTCTTTCAGGTGATTTCTGTTGGTAAGGGCTTACCACCTATGCATAGTAGCTATTTCAATACTTTTTTTTTTTTTTTTTTTTTTTTTGGTGACACATAGACTTACTTACTGCCAGTGTCATGTCTTATCTGGAAAGCTCTACCTAGCAAGGGAGCCAGTGGGTAGTCTGGCAGATACTGTAGTAAAAGTAATGTTGCTAATGCAAAAATTGAAGATGTTTTTGTGTAGTTGCTATGGACCTACTGAGTTGCTACATACAGAGCTTGAGCTTTTGCTGTCTTGCATGTTGTTTATACCCTGTAAAGATGGTAGCCTAACTGCTACCAAATCGGAGTGGAAGCATTTTGCACTTGGGTTTGTTCAGGTGTGAAGCAGTGCTGGAGGGAGGATGCTCTGGAGAATATAGCCATCAAATTCAATCATTATCTGTGAGAAGAACAGACGCTGCAGTCTAGAGGCAGGCAGAGTGTGAACTGATGTGGTGCATGTTCATCACAGTATGCTGCTGATACTACTTAAAATACTGACTTAGAGGCACACTATTCCTTGGTGCTCTGAAACAGTGCAGTGCTGCTCAAACTGTGTGGTGGGCAAATGGCTTCAGGTGTGGACAAGCATACTCATACACTCAGGTCTCACACCTGCAGGTTTTTGAGTGTAGCCCCCCGCCCCGAGGAAAAATTAGTCTGTTAACTAATTTCACCACAGAGTACCAAACATTTCATAGCCATTAAAATCCTTGTATACTGTAGCTTTCTGGCTGTGTTCCAGCTTTTACTGGCAAACACTTCCTTCAAATTACCTGTCTTTTAATATACTACTTGCAAGAACCTGGTGATGCAAAATTTCAGTTTAAAAGAATATATGTTGTTGGATTTTACACTTCTTTGCTATGTATATTGAAAATATGTTTGACAGCCTGAATTAGCTGGAAAGAGTTGGGGGGGAGTAATCAAACAGAATAAAATGGTTATTCTGATTGTTAAGTACTTTGTGCCAGAAAGGAGTGAATCATTGTTCTTATTTTGTACAAAGTTAGATGCTGGTGCCGTGCTACTATGTAGGCAACCATTATGCACCCACAACAGTAGCTTGCACAAACAGCCCCGGGGATTGCAGTTGTCTTTATTAAGAAGAGGAGAGTTGCACTGTGTATTGTGGTTTTGTCTATAAAATCTTGCAGAGATATGCTGGAAAGGTTTGAATGTCTTATGAGCAGGGTGGCACTTGTGATAGTGATCAGACCTTATCTATACTGCCACTTATTTGGAGAAATTAAGCTCAAGACATGGTGCAGACTGCTTATGGTACAAATAACTGCATCTTGATGCTGTCTTTCTCACAGAGACCATTGAATCATATGGCAAATTCAAATTGGATCATTAACGCTGCACAAAAAGGTTAGAGGAATAGATACAGAATATGATCACAATAATCATCATAGCAGAATGGGAACATGAGTTCACCTTCCTGTTCAGCTATGTTTTTCAGGAGCTTTGTTAAATACAGGCTTACATTTCAGATGATGTGGATCATCCCCTCTGAAAAATCAAGGCCTTGTAAATTTGCCTCAGGTTAGACATCCCAAATCAAGACTTTCAGATACCAGTGTTCCTCTTATTTTTCAAGGCTGGGAAAGATGGGATAAGGTCTCCCCTTACATAGTTGTCCTCGACAGGTCTCTTGCTTTCCCTAGTCTAATTGCCCCTTTTTTTTCCCCTTCCTCTCACGAGACCACTGCCTGCCCAGAAACTTCTTTGCAGGGCATAATTTTCAATTCTTCTGATTCTAGTAAGCAAGTTGGGGAAAAAATGTCCTAAGGTAATACTGAATTATAATAGTTAGGTAGAAGGTTTTGATTATGATGGTCTATTTTCCTGTTTGGTAGAAACACATTCTTGATAGTCAAGTGTGTTTCACAACGTGGATTGGTTTGGGGACTGCTGTTTGTACTTGGTATAACTAGACACATGGAAAATTGTGTAATGCTAGAACTGTTCCCTACTTAGCTGAGACTAATGTTATTAAAAGAAATGGTGGATAAATTAGGAAATGAACATCCTGTTGCCAGGTCAACCACATTCCTTATTTGTAAGTATCAGTGTGTGTATGAGAAGGATAATATGTAGTGAGGACAGACAAGAGCTGCAAGCTCTACATAGCACTGTGGGAGGGGAAGGTTGTAGAAAATAATGCCTTCAGCAACAGTGACCTAAACCCTTCATTCTCTTATCGCTCTCTGTACATGTCAGTAAGAAAGAGGGAGAATGATTAGAAGGATCAAAAGGCAAAATTCTGTTTCTTAATTAACTGTGTTTCAGTTTCCTGAGGATGCACACAATGTATTTCTGTGTGTTTTCTCAGATTTCACTGGTGGTGAGAGACAGTGGATCAAAGATACTGCCTCGCTTAAACTGCCCTCAATTTCTTTGGGTTTACGGTAGATGATTTACTGCCTTTCCAGGTTTTGACTTTAATCCTGTAAATGTTTTTTTAAGGTTTCATTACTAACCTTCTTGTGAAATCTACTTCCTATGCAAAAAAAAAAAAAAAGTTTGAGGTTGTTTTTCTTTTTGCACCATCAAGCAAAAGATTGTATTGTTATGATGAAAAAGCGTAGTGATCAGAGTCTTTCCTCTTTCTAGGCTGATGGTATTGGAAGTGTAAAGAGCAGTGGTTCATCTGTGTGAGAAACAGTCATGTTTTAAATAGAAGGTTTAAAGTCAGTCAGTTGCACCATTAAACCTATAAAGTGCTTTTTGGGGACTGTGCCCTGTATCCTGATTTCAAGAAAATTAGGTATGATTCTAGCTCTGGTCTCTTGTTGCCCATGTGCAACAATGGCTAGGAATACTGTGGTGGGAAAAATGTACTCATGCTTAAAACAGAGGCAGTGCCTGTCTCTTTTCAGCAGGTATTCTTGCAGCCTATTAAGAGTTGCACAGATGGACTCCAAAGGGAGTCTCTTTCAGTCCTTTAACTGTAATGATACAAACCAAGATAATTCTTTAAAAGTGAGGTTTAAAAGTTAGGCTTCCAAATAAGTACAATCTTTTTTTTCTGCTGGGTACACAGCAGTTCTTGTTTTAATCTGCAGAGTACTACTAGGTGCTCAGCATTTAAGAAAATCAGGGCTCTTACATTAAGTACCTACATGCAGATATAAGTATGACAGGCACCCAGTTTTGAAAGTCTTGCACACTGGGTGCAGTGTGGGTGGTTGAGAAATTTTAGGTAGGTTCCTTGGGGCTGCGAGATGGAACCGTTGATACAAAACACTTGTTTTCTAGCTGGCAATAATTTTATGAAAAGTGGCTGTTAAT
Source organism: Harpia harpyja (assembly GCF_026419915.1). Classification (NCBI taxonomy): domain Eukaryota; kingdom Metazoa; phylum Chordata; class Aves; order Accipitriformes; family Accipitridae; genus Harpia; species Harpia harpyja. The sequence goes on from NC_068941.1 coordinate 40,315,646, forward strand.
CTTTTCTACTCTAGTGTGTTTCCTTTTCCTTCCCTTGTTTCATAAGACATGCTTCATTTGACTGTGGGGAAATCAAGCCTAAAGTATTGTTGTATCATGTGTTACAGCTGCTCCCATAGCATTTTCTGTTCTCTTTGCGTAAGTCAGAACAGAATTGAAGTACTGTTCTTTCCACCAAAGATTTCTGTTTTAGTGAGGAGGAAAAGAAAACCAACAACTTGTCTCATAGGTTTAGAAACCTGTAGTTTCATCTTTACAAAAATGCTTTACAAAACAAAGGGAAACAATGGCTTTTGCAGAGATTGTACAAGAGAGAACCCAGGGGGGACCCAGGGTATTGTATTATTTTTGAAATGCAAATTGCAGTGAAGAAGGGACATTTTTCTATACATGAAAGCTCTGTCTCTCTTTCTTTCACCCAGCTCTGAAGGTAGTAATACAGTATTTGTCTTCTGTTTAGGATAAGCACATGATTGGCATTAAATGTTCAAGTGTGTGTCTTTCTTTTATCTCCCACAAGTACTGTTTTCCCTCTTTCTGTTCAGTTAAGTCATGTTCTGTATTTTATGCAACCTAGAAAAGGCTCTGTGTTCTTAATCTTGTTATCTGCTTTCTCAGCATTTATTCATTTTTCAATTGCCTATGGAAGTGAAAAGGTTAAGATACAGTAACTGGGCTCTGTGATGGCAGAATCTTTCTTCATAAAACTGCTGCTTGCATTTTCTTCTCTATTTGCCTTTTGTTCTATATACTTCAGCTTTAGGATAATCACATATTATGTTAGATACTGGTCTTCTGTTCTTCCATAGATGCACATAGTGTGTTCATGGAACCGAATATAATTATGATGTATGTAGGCAAGATATAACAGATGTGCTAACCTGTAAAATATATGACATAATGTTATTAGGTGGAAAATATGAACTAGCATAAGTTATTCAACACAGAAGGTCTCATGAAATTATCCATATCCTCTTTAGTGAGTTTGTTATAGCAGTGTGTGTACACAACAGCATGTTACTGATGCATCAAGGTCTTTGTTTTGATACCCAGAAGTGTTGTTTGGGCTTTGATTTGCTTCCCTGTGTTCTGTCACACCATATTAGAAAGCTTTGGGTAGAGAATGTTCCCAGTAAAACAAATTAGGGCTGCAGACTGTGTGCTTTTACTAATTATTTTCCATATTCTCTGTTAGATGGATACTTTTCAGGTTGGTCTTACTCTTATGGAAAATTGTCTTGATAGATGAGTAGCTCAAAGCAACATCTGTAATTTATGGATATAGAAAACGCATGCAGTCTCTCACTGTCTTTACAGATGTGCTTTAGGGCAAGTGAGATGTTCAGATAATAGAAAGGGGGAGTGTTAATAAATCTCAGTCAGGAAGACAATACTTACATCTTTAAAATAAATTCAAAGCTGAATTCTAAATTACTTTTTTAAACATCATTGGTGTTTTTTCTTCATACTATTGCTATTGTTAAATTGAATGCTAGATAATATGCTTGATGTGTAATTTAAAAATACAAGTAATTAGATTGTGAAGTTTGTTTTCCAAAACAGAACTAGTAAGTCACTCAGACCCTCCCCAAATGTTGACTAGTGCTTTTGATTAGTAGTTGGAATCATTTAAGTTGCTATCGGTGTTTGTTTCAGAATTAGAGAAACTATTACTGTATATGGGGAAAATGACTGCTGCAGTATTAATAACATTATTGTAATCTGTAAGTACTGTGAAGAAAATGAAAAACATAGAAATTGCTGCTCTGGAACAGACCAGTGATCCGTACAGTCTTGTATCCTGTCTCTGACAGTAACCAATATGTGATGATTCAGAGCAAGAAATACACGCAGCCAATTGTGTTATAGTGTACCACAGAGGGAAATTTCTTTCTGGCCCCAGATGGTGCTCAGTTTATGCCTTAAAGCATGAGGATTGATAGCCATTGTAAATTTTACCTTAGCTAGTGTAACCAAATTGGATTGCTCCTTGTTGTCCATAACCTGCCCTTCACCTGGCCTTCGTAGAATTACAGTCCTGTCCCTTATTGCTAGATTCATAGCTTTTACATTTGCTGTTTTAAGCAGATGCAGTAGTGCAATCCAAGGACTTGTGCCACTATTTTACGTGATGTCACACACCATTGTATTTTTCATCGATAACAGCCTGGTTCAATGCTTTTGGTTAAACTGAAAATGATACTTTTCTGTGGGGCAGAGCAGACACTGCACTCACCCTGTGTCAATTCTCTGCCAGTTTGACAGCAGCTGTGTCCTATTCTGAACACAGGAGCCTTGCTCATGAGAAGAGTTGAAGCGTATGCCTAGAACTGACACTCAGAGACTTTTGTGTCATCGCAGTGGCCTGAAAGGATCAAAATTGGGTTTGGAGCATTACCACACCCTGCAAATCTTGACCTCAGCAGCCTCTGAAGGGAAAGTCAGCATCGGTGCTGGTCATTCTGTTCTTTCACTTTCTATATCCTGCAAAACTGATGGTATACATCCCCAGCTGAAGACACTGGAGTGCAAGGTGCTGTTAGAGAAATGAATGTTGTTTTACTGCAGTGCATATGTGACATTTGGACCAAAACTTATGGAAGGTCACTGGATTCAGCTGTCACAGAAGCAGAGACCAAGGTGTTTTTATTAAGCCTTGGTACATTTCATTTGTTACGTACCCATCTAATAAAACCCTGTAGTCTGAGGGGAGCTTTCTGACATCTGACAGTCTAGTAAAATAGTTGTTCATTGCAGACAAAAACTGACCTGATTTTAGGTTGGCATTCATAATGCAAGGCAGTGCAGGCTTTTGAAACTGCTTGCATTGATGCTGCTGCCCTTCCAGGTCTTCTTGGGTACAAGCTAGTTTGATACATAACAGCACTGTATGTCTTACTGGTTTGTGCACTGCCTTTTAGCAAGTCCTTCCCTGTGTCCAGGGTAAGGAGAATCTGCAACAGTACTTACGCAATTACTGTCCTTCTTGTTTTTGCCTCTGTGGGTGAAGCAGTCTCTGACTTCACAGATAATGTTCAAAAAGCAGCAAGCAGTTATCACAGGAAGCAGATTTTGCTCAGCAGCTTACAGATTTGTCATTAGGTGCTGCCTTTCAGCCTTCCAAATGCATGCTCCACTGTCATTTTGCTGCTCCTTGGGAGATAATTAAACAACTCATGTCTCCTTGCCAAATGACTAGTCAAAGCTAGGGAATCTGGGTTTCCTGAATGACAGTGGAACGTCATAGCAATCTTGGGAGAAAAAAGGTCCCTTTCTCACTGAAGGAGGGAGGCCCAGCTTTGTTTTAGATTCCTTCAGTATTACTGCTGCTGAATCTTCCAGAGGAATCATCTAGGCTTTAAATCAGCAGGAAGAAATAACGCTTTTGTTGGTTGGTAAGTGGCAATGTGTCATGTGGCCCACCTGTGAACCTCAGCTGATCAAATCCAGCAGAAACTGTCCTTGAGTTGTCAGGCTGTATGAGCTGGCACATTGCCTCCTCCTTTATAGCAGAGTCCAATTCTACCAGCACTGCAGTAGTTGGATGCTCACTTGAAGTCGTGACATTTTGTATGTTAGTGAGGAAGTCTTTCTTTGTCCTGTGAAGAAAGGGACCTGTGGTGATACGCTGCTGCCTAAGCTTTGGAAAAGGCTCCTGTTGTCCTGGACTTCCCCAGGCAGAGTTGGTCCTCATGGGCTTGCATGGTCATGTCCCTTCACTCCATCTTCATTTTCTCACCTGAGAAACAGGACTGTAGCCAGAGAGGCTACTTTAGGTGAAATTCCTTGTGAAGCAACCTTTAGGTTTTCTCCTCTAATACTCCTCCTTTCTCCTAGCCCATATTGGTTCAGCAATGGGGCAGCTCACTGGGAGCCATCTGGCTGGGCAGCAGGAAATCTGGATGCAGCAGGCTCTGCGACCAACGACTGCTGGGAGACCGCGTTCATTTGCAGCCATGCTATCTGACAATGGGAAATTGGTGGGTTTTTGCAGAAGGTAAATGAAGTTTTATATACCAGCAGATGAACTGGAAAATTCTGCTGGCTTAATCTCAAATCTGAGATTTCCTTACACTTCTTGGGTCTTGCATATAAGCCTACAAGACATTTTCTAGTAGTGTGTAGGTATGATTCCAAGGTAGTTGCGGTCAGTGGACTGCATATCTTGGGGCAAAAAAAAATCAGTTCGGTGTGGTTTAAAGATGAGATGCACCAATTTAAAGACAAGAAATAAGAGGAAACCAGCTCTGTGGTTATTCATGTATTAGACTAACATTACATACACACAAGAAAAACACTTTTAAGCCTTCAGTGTGCAAATTCTTCACTAAGTAAATACAACATTTCCGTAAAGCTCTTGCTCTTTCACTTGCTCTGTGATACACTTTACCTTGGTCTTAACTGCCTCACATTCCTCCTCAATTACCTTTTCTTATGTTAATTTAGGCCATAGTTTTAAGAAGAAAGCATGTTTTTATATTGAATAATGTGGATAAGCATGAGGAAGTTAAAGTGAATCCAGGACCTTCTGCAAAGTCTCGCAGTTGAGCTTTGTCCCCCACGCTTGGCTGGGCTTTTGTAACACTGATGAATGAGTGCTGGGACAAAAAAGGTGTGGGGGGTTGTTGAACTCTCAGGCCCTATTATGGGCTGGGGGCCTGTCCTGCAATGGCAGTTATGCAGCTAGAATGAGACATGCATGCACCTGCCTACCACCTGGCAGTGCTTTGAAGGAGCTGAGGAGAAGCTGCTGTGCCCTGGAGCACCCTGGACTGTGGAAGCTGCCAGCAGTGTCTTCCAGGGACAAGGGAAAAACTTTAAAATGCTGAGCTTCCCTTGGTAAATCCTTGCCTACTTCAGGCAAATGAAGACGAACAAAATCTTCCTTCCCAGTCTCATGCAGTCTTTTAGCCCCTGTTGACCTCGGCATCTGATGAGGGTCGCTTTGACCCAACAGCCCCTCCTTGTCATGGAGGCAAATTCTTGCCACTGAGGTTAGGAAGTCTCCTCAGAGGTCAGCTCTGCCACGGGAGTGAGACGCTGCAAGTCAGCTGTCTGATGGCATCTTCCAGCTGTCCGAAGCAGTGGCCTCTTGGCCCACCTGTTCAGCAGTGCTGCAGGAATCCCAGAGCAACAAACAGCTCCCACTACGTTTCAGAAAGCTGCCTGAGCAATACCCCACATGTCTTAGCTTGCAACCCACATGGCTCTGCTACCTTCAGAATAAAATGGTGGGGTGGCATAATTGCCCGATTCAGGCAGGGCCCAGAAAGGGGGCCTAGTGCGGTGATGCTGAATGAGTGAACATATGCTCACGGAGTGGTTTTTCAAAGCGATGTGGGGAACTTCCCTGCTAGGTAAGGTGAGCGAGCTGCTGTTTTGCATCATGTCCCAGCCAGAGCTGTGAGAAAGAAAAGAATATTCTTTCTCTCACTGATGCATATTAACCTCCCTTTGCAGGGATGGGACTCAGGCGGTGGCAATGTCTGGATGCTGCAAGATTACCCAGGAGAGCATGTATTGTGCAGGCATCAAGTTTCAGCAGTGCTGGATTTTGTTTGGGATTTTTTTTCTACAGCGTAACAGCCATGTTAAATTGATTTGCATGAGCCATGGAAGCTGTTCAATGGGAAGAAGGCTAATTGTCCCTTCAGTGCGCTCTTTCTGTCCCCTGCATGCATCCAGGGAATCTCAGACCTCCCGGTAATCCCAGAAACACATTCACACAGCGAGGTGTGGTTTGTGTTTGATGTGCAAAATGGTGGTTCATTGTAATCTTCCCTATATGTATACTCAAGAGGCCAAACCTTATTTTTGTTTGGCTTGTCCCTGAGTGCTATTGAATGGACTTATTGTGCGCAATAACCATGAGTGTCTATCTCTGGTATTTCACCTCAGAAATTAATAGTACTTTCCTGAGACAGTCTCCTTCAACTGTCAAAGCCATAATACTGCTGAGTGGTCAGGCCTGGAGGGGGTTTGGGGAACGAGCTGCTCTGCATAGGTGCGATGGTGATGTCAGGTCCAGACAAACTGAACTAAACACACATTTGAATTTGCTGTCAATGTCCTTTCACAAGAATGACTGACTCCTTTTCTTTTCCTTCAATTTTCCTTCACCTTTTTTAACCCTATGTAGCAAAGCTACATCCATGTGAAGAGTTGCTCACTGCCAGAAACTCCCCTTCAGGAGAAACAGAACAAACCCACCCATCCCCAGCACAGTCGCTTGCGTGCTGGTTAAGAGTCAACCTAGATTTGATGCCAGTTGATAGTAAGAGGTGCTGTATGACTCCTAAGTACTTCTTGTTAACACCAAGTACAGGGGAGACACACGTTAGTGCTATATTTAGTATCAAAGTATGGACAGCATGAAGCCATTTGCTTAATAAAGTTTAACTCATAAAAATATTTAACGTTAATGGCCAGATGTATGTTATTAAGACCATGATAGTTTATTAATTTGTTTGCTGTAATGTTTTTAAACCAGGCATCCCAGCTAGATAGCATTGTGTGTGCTGTGCTTAGTCAACTGTACTGATAGGGGAAGGTCTGTTACATCTGTTCTCATTAGTGCCTTGGATTTTATAGGAATAAACACACTTTGGAAAAAAATCACTTCAGACATTATACACAGAAGTCATTTGTTTTGTCATCCTGGAATGCTTCTAGAGAAGGTCTGCATGTCTTTTGATTCACTACTCCATCTTTATTTATCAGTGTCATTCCCTAAGACATGGAGTCAGTGTTCCTGTGAGAATGTCCCATAATGCAGTGAAAGCATTAGCACCCACTAATCTCTTCTAAATTGGTTTTTACTGCTTTTTATTCCTGAAATGTGATAAAGTCAATAAAATTGCAGGCTTTGCTTGCTTCTCTGGTGTTCCATAGATATTGTTATTATTTACTTTATTTATAAACAAACACAGGCCAGCACATTCACACGCAAACAATTGAAAGTGTCAGCTTGAGTCCCTTGCTGTTGCAAGCTATATTCTATCAAGCGCCACCATTAATGTAGTGACTGTTTTCTAATGGATAAGACACCTTGAACACTTTCTCCTTTTGCTCCCTGTCACTGCAGCACTGGCAGGCATCATTAGTGCATAAAATGCATTTTAATCTTCGGCTTCCTTGGTCTGCAGTGGCAGGGAGTACTGCATCTTGTACCCAGCAGTGTGGGTTGGGTTTCTTAGCTTCAGATGCTCTGATTGGCTCTTCTGCAACCAAATTGTACTAATACCTGAGAAACTGCTGCTAATTTTCAGCCTAATGGCCAGTTTATACCTCTTTTATTCCTGTGTCTGCTTTTTTCCCTGGCTGTTTACGCCGTTGTAATTACAGATAACATCCCAGTTGTCTATGAAGCTAAACATCTCAGCTTCTCTGTCCTTCTCTTGTAAGATAAGCAGTTCTGGGTTGTTGTGGCAGCACTTCTCTGCCCTGTTCTGGTTTGTGAATCTCCATCTTGAATGTTGGAAGACATTATCACATGCAGTTTTTGAAAGAAAGCCCTTGTACAGTGGCATTAATACTTTTCTATCTACTGAAAATGCCTTGATTGATGCTTCCTAACATTACATTTGTCTCTTTCATAGCTCAATCTTACAGACCATACATTCTCCACCTTAGTGATTTCTTAGTGATGAGCTCTCAGCTTATTGCAGGAGTTTTTGCAGTTAGCTCCCAAGAGCAGAATCACAATATTTTTTTTGTTCATGTGGGACTCCTTTCACATTTCTATTGTTCTTGTCCCCAAAGAAATCCATTTCTTTTGGGGTAGTTATTGCAATCCTCCTCTATGTTGGCAATGACACCCCACATCACTGACTCTCATTAGCCCACTTGTTTATGCCAAGGTCATTAAAGAAAATGCCAAACTAGATGTATCCTTGAAAAACTCCAGTAGCCAAGCTCCCTGCTGTCTGACATTCTTCCCCTTAATACTTCTTGTTGCTGTTTTTCCTTCACCCAGCTGCCTACCCACCAGCTACTACTTTCTAAATTGACAAATGGTTTCCACTGGAAATGCTTTACTGAAGTCCACCTACATAGGACTGACTGCATTTCTTTTGTCTTTGTCTAAAAAATGGATTATCTTACCATGTCAGCCTGGAGAACTCTTTGAATTTTAGCCCATTTTGCCTTTATGTCCATGTCACTTGTTAACCTTCCTTTCAAAATTTGTTCTAAATTCTCCCATACTCCTGAGGTCAGACTTACAGAACTGTATTTGTTCATATTACTTTCCTATTCTTAATGCAGGTATTACATATACTGTTCTCCAGTCAAACAATATCACTTCTAACTGGATAGGCTATTATAAAAATACTTGCTACAAGACCATAGCAGACTATTATTTCTATGAGGTATCATTATTACGGAGCTGTGAAAATGAAAAGTGTAGTTCTGTTTAGCTTTATTTTCTGAAAGGAACTTCTAACCGTGGTGAGAGGAGAGAGCTCAGCTATGTGATATATGGGTGAGAAATCCTGGGCTGGTTTTCTATTTAGCCTTTAGTCTTTTTAATGTATGCATTAGTTTTCATTTCAGTGGCTGTTTACAAAAACAGATCTTCTTGGAATAAGAATGGAAACAACATGAATAATACAGTGGTTTCCATTAAAAAAGTAAAAAAAAAAAACCCAACCGTTGTCATTATATACGAGAAAGGGAAATGACTTTGGTATCTCACTTCTCACCAGCTGAGTTGGCAATAGAAATTGAGAAGCACTGAAATAATGTTCTTAAAGGGCTGTTTTCATTTTGATAGGGCTGTTTTCATTTTGATAGGGCTGTCTTTTTCTTGCATTTTAACACTTCTTGAGCAGTCATCAACTATCTTGAATGTGACCTGACATGGCATTACATGTTATAATCTTTTAGTAACATACGGGGTATGATCAATTATGCCAGCTATGTATCCGTTCACAAATTGTGGTCAGCAGAACGTAGTCCCCGTATCAGTCTAACGACTTTGATGGGAAATACTGTTTTTCCTTTTTTTTTTTCCTCTCCTTAACTTCTTTGCTTATTGATGAACTTAATTTTAGAAAGGCAGAATGCCATCTTCTGAATTGAGATTTGGACAGTATTTGGAGACCTGTTCTCTTTTTAAGAAAAAAAGCTGTGAACTATCTAATAGACCCAAGTGATGGGAGGGAGCACGGCTTTACATTTGTTTATGTCATAGTGCTAGTACCTTGGTGTCCCCTGGTATTAAGTGGGGAATTGCTGTTCACGCACTGATGCAGAGAGGAGAACATGTAGTGTTGAGTCACTGGTAGTCCATCTGTGAAGGTGTCTGGTAATAAGCTGACATCAGGGAAGTTGCCAACAGGTGGTCCAACTGTGGACCAAAGGACATTCTTTGGTTTCACTCGATCTTCCATTTTAGTTTTCAGTTTGCTGCATGTGGATTTCATGGATAATGGAGTCTGTTTAAGAGGCAGTCTGACTCATTTCAGCTGAACTATGCAGATTAATATAGTAAGCAAAATTTGGCCCACTTTGGTTCATCTTCTTGTGCCTTGTATAAACGTCCTTGAGCCAGAGAATTTCCAAATCTGAAAAAATGTCCAGATGAGCATTTGGTTGGTTTTCCTTTTTCAGAGCTTTGAAAACAGGGAGGGGAAAAAACCCCCAATGAAATCTGAAGTATGATTATCACCTGGATTGCACTGTGTGATCAACTCTGGAACAATAAGCATTTCTAAGAGAAACATATAGGCTTTGTGTAGAAACTCAGTGAAAAAATATGATTTATAATAACTTCTCAGCCCCCAATTTTGCATTTATGGTAGATAACAAATAGTAGAAGAATGTTTCTTGGCCTTGCTGCTACAGTATAATGCAGAGCTCATGCATGTATTTAATACATTTTTAAATAAAAGAGGCAGTTTGATGAATGGGTGACCCGGTATTGCAATCACACACAGAATGGACAGCTGTACTATCATTTCCTCATCAGTAACGCAGGGTTTACATTCACATCAGACGCTAATGTAAATATCTTTACATTTTCCATTTGTTTAGGTATAAAATGTTTTGGGTAATGGATTCTTTATTGCACTATGCCTTGTGGCTGTGCAACTGATTTAATCTGGTACCTTACCTACCATTTTCTATAGTAGGTAAGAAGATTGTATAGTTAGAAAGCTGTAATTTAATAAAATTTTTGAGACCTTGAAAAGGTGTTTTGCCTTCCAGGGATTTCCAACTCAGTTTGAATATTTGCATGGCTTTGCAGCTAAGTGTTGACAGGGATGTGTAGCTTCGCATGCACTGGGGTACTGCACCTGAGGAGGAAAAGAATAAAAAACTATGTAAAACATTTTTTAAAATTCTTTTTGAAAGATTTCTGATTCTCTTAAGGCAGCACCCAAATATTCACACTTTTATTCCCCCTCAGAGGTGACCAGCCATTGCATGTTTCTTGGCTGGATCCCATACTTCATTTATGGATATTCACAAGTTGTCTAATAATAAGCAAAATGGAGACGAGTTGCCTGTAGACCTTGTAGCCTTCGTGTAGAACTTGAAAAGACTATAAAAGTGCAAGGAAGTGTTAGCACTAAGCATCCCAAAAATGTACTGTATTGTTGCACTCTGGCAAGTACCTAACAGTCCAGATAAGCTTCATATTGTGGTGTTAGACTTCTCTTGCATCTCTTAGGACTAAAGAGTTGTCAGTGGGTTGCAATTCCTTTTGGTACTATAATATATTGTTACAAAAAGAAATCTGCTAAGTATAACTGAACTATGTTGCATGTAGAGATGAACTTACACTTCTATATTAATCTTTCTCTGCAGGTGTTTTTTCATACTAGTTATAAGAGGGAAGGATTTTCTAAATTACCTAAGTGACATAAGATCACAGATGTCATTCAGAATCAATTAGTAAGTCTGATTTTTTTTTTTTTTTTTTGAAAAAACAAATTCCAGGTGCACTTCCCTAAAACTCATGTGAGTTGGTTCCATATCTGCTTGGCCTTTTAAAGGCAGTATGGTGAGTTGTCATTTTCCCCAAATCCCAGGTTCTTTGGTTGTGCACCAGCTGGTTGGCAGCTGAAACTTCTGTGTTTCTGACTTGACACCTCATGAGCCTGAATTCCTACAGCTGCTAAGCTTGCAGCTCCTCCATGCTTCAGTTCCCACACTCCTCAGCTATAGAGTAGTCTAGCAGCATTGAGTTACTTGAAAGGAAATCCTGAAATTCCTGTTTGGTAGGAAACACAGATAATTTAAATTTTTATTCCTTTAGGGAACAAATGTTCCCTAGCTATGTTCCAAAGGTTGGTATTGTTTGTGGAGTAGAAACACGAGAATTCCTGCCCAGCTATGCTCTAAAGTCCCTTAGATGACTTTTGGAAATCCACGCTGAGTCTTTGGCTGCATTCAGACAGGATCACAAGCAGGGAGCAGTTATTGCCAAGTTTTCTGTGGCAAGGAGGAGAATAATGTATTGATGAGTGAAATTTGAACTTTTGCTTCATTTTACCATTTGTGATCATTATTGTTGCCTACACTAGAATAATTCTCAGAGTTTGGCCTACGGCTACAACTATTCTGCTCCATCTGCTGCAGAGATGCAAATTTAAACAGGCAGAAAAATACCATCCCAACTCAATCCATGTCTTACTACATCAAGGCAAAATTTGCCACTTTACAGTGTAAGAAAATTTGCTTTGGAAAAAAGGTTTTCTATGTCTGCTCATCTCAGGTGATTTCATGGCTCCCAGTCATAATGCACCCATTCAGTGCTTCGGAAGAAACAACAGAGTGGAAACAACAGAGTGGCAGGTAGTGTAGTGCAGAGAAGGCTCTTGTGCCTGCTGATGCATTAGCTGTATCAAATAAACCTCCGCTGATTTTACTAATACAGTGGTACAAATGATAGAAACTGCTTAAGGCCCTTTCTGTTCCTTTGGAGTAATGGTAGCATTGGTGGGACCTTGCAACAGCAGAGCAATAGGGGGAAAATGATAGGCAGATAAGGTAGTAGCTGCTGCTTACTAAGTAAAATAGCAAAAGACAGCAAGTGCCTTGTGTTCTGTGTTTCCAGTTTAGTAACTGCAGTACTCCAAGTGTTGTGACTGTGTGAATAAAATGTTAGCATCAATTTGAAGGATGTTTTAGATCATACCCCTTCAACGTTCAGTGTAAAAGCTGAAAGGGCATGATCCACATCCTTTCACTTTTGTGTGCCCTTCCTTCTTTGCTGTCCTTACTAATAATTTCTCTAACTCCCCCGCCCTCCCTTTTTAAGCAACCTGTCACACCTCCATTGTTTCTTCTATGCCTTTCTGCTAAGGATGGTGTATTCTCTTTGTAGGGCTGTTAAAGTGGTGCACCTTAAATCTTCTTTACAATGTTGCTCTGCCTGTTGGAAAGTAAAGCATTAACTGTGGGTATAATGCAGGTTTTTTTGAAGTGGTAATTAAATAAGAAGCAGTATATTGGGAGGCAGTGTTGCCAAGTACCTAAGAAGGGAGTGGAAATTTTAATCTTTTCGTGGTCTTCTGCCACCATTCGCTTAGGAAAGTAGAAGGCATGGGGATATCTACCATCAGGAAAAAAGTTCTAAACAAATTGTTGGCTTTCATCAAAGCTCCTATTTGCAGCCTATTACAAAAAAGTACAAACCTTAAAAGCCACTCTTACTTCAGTTCCCAGTGAAGCTCACATTCAATTATTTCTGTTTTCCAGTTTCTTTGACAGCTCACCATCAGTCCCAGGATCACAATTTTAAGATCCTGTTCAATAAGCAGAACGAGTATAAACACGGTTCTGTACTCCAGTTATCCGGGGAGGGGAGGAGAGGAGAAAAAAACATGGGAGGCACAACAGCATGCTCAGTGGAGTTTTTTAACAAGACAGATCACTTTTCTTTAAATTTGGAGTGTTGCCCTAACTTTGATATTCTTCACTCTCTGGTCTGTTCTGGCTAGCCCTGGGTCCTTTCCTTTCGTTTTTCTCTTCCCAGCCTACATTCGCCTCCCTCCACAAGCACTGCTGACTCTGCTCCCTACTGTTTCTCCCTTGCCTACGCTCTTAGAGTAGCGTTGGCTCCATGCCTTACTCAGCCAGGATAGTGTCATGAATACTGCATACTGTTCAAATGTGCATGTCTGATGTGCAAAGTTCTAAAGTAAATGCTTCTGTAGATAGAAACTGTGGGGCGAATATCACAAACCAGAGTCAAGAAAATTGCTGTGTTTTCTAAAGAGAGAAAACACATTGAAAATAGTCATTTGTAAATGACACATATGCCTAGTGAGTGAATCATATGCAGTGTTCTAAAAACTAGGGCTTATCATAAAAATCCCATAAAACAGGGACTTCAAGATTATCTGTTTAACCCCCATCCCCAGGGCAGTTCAGCTGTACCTCAAACATTGCTACCAATGTTTATCTAACCTTTTCAAAGAGATTTCCATTATGGAAATTAAGCAATATCCCTAAGCAGCATATTTAATTCACTAGTGGTTTCTTATACCTTTGCACACAGAGGACATTTTACTTCTTCGTCTTTGCAGTAACACTTCATACACATATTATATACGTTAGCTGACTTCTCTCTCTTCCTCAGATGGAGCACCTCTTATTCTTTCAGTGTTTGCGCAAAGGGCCTTCTATCCAGACATTGCTCATCCTTGTCTTCTTGTCCCTAAATGCTAAATGGTGTATAGTCAGTGGATTTTTTGAAATGTAGAGTCCTAAACTGGACAAACTACTTTGGAGGAGGCTTTGTTAGCTCTTAGCGTTGTAATGTTTGGGGGGGCTTATTTTCTTCTCCCAGCAGTGTGACAGTGTTGATAGATGTTTGATTTCTGAGCCATTTTAACCCCACAGGTCCTCTTCTGTCTCCTAGCCAGTCATTTTGCATCCAGTATTTGTGCAGTTGATTGTTGTGACCTTCAGCTTGCTGACAAGATGTGAAGTATAATACTTGCGTTTGTCTTTACTGAGGCACATCATATTAATTTCAGACCACTTTTCCATTTTCTTAGGATTGTTCAGGATTCTAATCCTGTTCTCTAGCAGTTTTTGCCCTTTGCAACTTTACGTGGTCTGCAAATGCAGCAAGTGTATTACATCATCCAAGGCATTGATGAAATGACTGTACACTATGAGTCCCAGTAAGACAACAAGCTAGTGATAGCTATCCTTTGAATACAGTTTTTCAACTAGGAATGTGCCTGCTTTCTGTTTTTCATAGTGAACCAAAGTGAATATGAATGTGTTGCATGAAGTAGGTTAGGGCATCATCAGTAAGTTTTCTAGTAATGTCATAGGAGTTTGGATTGATGTCATTTGTGTTGGCTACTACTGATCACCTTGCTATCTTCTCCATGCCTGTAGATTAAATCTTTGTTGTTCTCTAACCTTGCCAGCAATTACAGGTAGGTGCACTGAAATCTGATACTCTCTATTCTCCTTTTCCTACTCTGTGTATCTGCCTCTTTCCAGTCTTTAAATATCTCTTTGTTTTCCACAAGTTCTTGAAGACTTTTCTTGAAAACTTTTCTTGCCTACAAGGTTGTTGTCATTGCTTACATCAGGCTGACACTTTTTATTTATGCTTCCTTGTAATTATTTGTTTGTAGGTGTCAGTGTGCAAGAAAATGTCAACCTTTCAATTAATATACTCTTTAATTACTATTACTACCCCCCTCTTATTTAGCAAAGCTGTCTTTGATAGCTTTTTGAGATGAAGACTGTTGTTCTTTTCAGCTGTTTGTGAAGTGCCTTTTCTATTTTATTCTGGAGTCTTGGGGCCAGGTTCTGACCTAACCTCAGTGCTTCAGTGTCTTTGGCTGTCAGGAGACATGATCTTCAGTCAGAATAAGCCAAGAGCATTTAAACTGTCTTAAGGTAAATCATCCTAACTGTGCCCCAGGCCACATTTAGGAGGTGAAGCCATCTTTGCTTTTTGCCCTTTAAGGCAAGCTCAGCAGATATCTGGCTCATTTGGGAAATGAGCTCACTGAGTTTACATGAAATACTTCATTGACTTAACTTTTCTCTCCTTTGAATGTAGTACTTCTTTAAAGTGCCTTTACAAAGTTATCTTTCTTACCTTTTACCACACATTACGGGGTGAAAACCTTGCCCCACTGAAATCAGTATGAGCTTCAGTCAGGTCAGAAATTTCACCCTAGAATTTGAAGTATGGTTATATTGTGCAAGCCTTAAGTAATGTGCTTCATTTTGCTAAGTTCACTTTTTCTCTCTAACCACTCTTTAGTCAAAACTAAATAGAGAATAAGGACAGGAGTGGATATAATCTTAATTTTTGTACAGACAAAACCAATGTTATAAGAATTTTTATGTTTTCAGAACCAAGGCCAACTTCTCTGCAATCTGTTTCATTACATGTTAAATAAATTTGGATTAAGAATGGATTTGTGTCTCAGCGAACAATCCTAGGAAATCTGAGTTGAATTGATGACCCTGACATTGGCATTACCTTATAATGTTTTCACTTTTCCATCTGTAAAATGAGGATAATGATACTGGTATTTCTTTAAAGCCTTTGGAGTTCTTTGGCTGAGAACTTTTGGCTATATTCTGTAAGCGACACTACTTTACTTTCCAGAAACCTTTTCAGGCTTCCATTAAAAAAATAAATGTGTTCAGCTTTTTGTACTGGCACTTAAAGACTTCAATACTGCTAGACCTGTGAGACTCTTCCAAAAATGAGTCATGAGAGATGGGCTCTTCTTTTTGCAGCCCTTGATCTTCCTGCTGAGCTAGAGAAGGTCAGTATTTTTGCCTCCCAGCAGAAACATCTACCAGTATTGATGCTTCCAGGGAATGACTGCGACAGTTGTCTTGCATTTAGAAAGTGAAGCTTGTATAGGACTCTCCTAATAGAGCGGTTGTTTTGGAGTCCCAGTAGAGAGCTAAGTGCCTTTTAGAATATATTTAAATTAATGAAGGGATTAAAGGATGTTGGTGCTTACAATAGCAGAGAGCTGTTCTTAATGACATAGAATAGTGGTTCAGCAGGGAACAGGTCTGACTACACCATTACATAAGAAACAAGGAGAAAAGAAACCAAGTTTGCTTAAAGATCAAAAATTCTGCGTTTGTAGGAGAGGAAGATAAAGAAACTGAGAAATCTTATTATGTTGTGGCAGTTTCTGGACTATCAGAGTGAAGATTTTCTAATTATCAGGAGGGGTCTGTTTGTTTTGGTTTTTTTTTTTTTTTAAACAACTGAGGATTTTAAATGAGAAAAGTAGCTGTTACATAATATTTAGCACTGAAACGTCCCGAGGTTTTTGTGCGACTCCCTTGGCATGGAGTCAAGCAGAGATAAAGTACTTATGTTTCTATGTTTCTTAAATGATTTTTTCAACACGCTGAATGGTTCTGTGGTCTCAGGGGAACAGTCTAGGCCAGACTGACAGTGGAGTTGCATCATAGGCTGCCATCCCAATGGAAATGGGAATAAGCAGACAACTTCCATTAGAGGCCACCATTGAGATTACAGCAGCGTGTCGGAAGTACTGTTTGCGTTCCAAAGAGTAATTGCATATCACTAGAACATGTCCCACTTTGCTGCATGGTAGAAATAGTCGATATTGGCTTGGCGGGGGAAGGAAGGAATATTGCATACCGCCAAGTGGGAAAAGCTTTAGACCCGTATTTCTATCTCATGGCATGTTCTCTGTGAGATACTTCATTGCAGAGGACTTTAAAAGCATGTATGCTTCTATTCTCAATGATTTACAGCCTTATATGTTTTTCAAGTTTTGAATCTAAATTGCTATTCTGATATTTTTTCTGATGCACTTTTAAAGCCATGGTTTTTCAAACTTCAGCTGCTTGCTTTGGGAAACCATTCCATTGCCTATTAAATTTTACTGTGAAGTGTCTTTATCCCAATGGTCTGATTTTCTTAATTTCTTCCTTTCATGCTTAGATCTTTCTCTTTATTTTAACCCACAAAATTTCTAGCTTCACATCTTCAAATATTTGTAGATTTTATGTAAGCTGGTTTTATGTCCTCTTCATTTTAGGTCTCTTGGGGTCTTTGGATGTCTGCCCTGTGAATCCTTGTATTGTTTTCCCGTATTAAGATGATTGGCACCAAATGCACAGTCCTAAAATGATCCTTTCCTTGTATGTATATGTACATCTTCCACTTATGCCTCTGCCTGTGCAGCCTGATCTTTCATTTGGTAATTTGTTGCCAAAGCAATTGGCAAATTTGTGTTTCACAAATATCTTTCGCAGGTCATTTCTCAAGTTTTTTGCCCTGCTCTGTTGCCAAAATGCAAGTTAGCTAATTTAAACTCTTAAGACACATTAGCACAGAGAAATGATTGAAACGTTTATTGGGTAGTGGAAAGCTTTTAGGTTAACAGTTGTGCATTTAAAGGTGATTGCAAGGAAGGGAAGATGGGAAGAGTATCTGGGTAATCTCTGCACCTGAGGAAAACCTGTGGTAGCCTGTGACTGCTTTAATGAGCCCTAGGGCAACTCGCAGCTGGCATATTTCAGCTCCTCTGCTTTGTGCTGGAAAGCTGGACCACCACGAAGCAGCTCCAAGGTGGGTAGCAGAGTGCAAAGGCTGATTTAAAACTGCAGCTGCATTTTGCTCCTGGTCTTTGCCAAGTATTCTGTGGTGAGAGCTAACGATTGGCATCGCTGCCTCCCCGAGTGCTCCTTCTTGGGAGGGCGTAGGCCTCAGCTCAAGGGCATGCACCTCATGCAGCCCTTCATAACTGTACAAGCTCTGCTAGCCTTATTACAACTTACATTCATTTTGGTCTTTTTGTACAAGGGTGAATGGTCCTGCAGAAGACAAGATGATAGAGAAATATGTCTGTTTTCTTGATTTCTATCAGATATATCTGCTTAAGTTTTTCAAGATGTATCTTCTCTTTATCTCTAGTTGAGATCGCTGCCTTCCTAAGTCCCAGTGTGGCATTTGTCTTTTCTCTTAGGCATTCAGGATTTTTTCCCAGTCTGCATTTCCTTAGCCTATTTTTCATAGCATTTTCCAGTGAGATCATTAGTGAGATGTACAAAGGGGGCTTATAAGAAAGATGGAGAGAGACTTTCTATCAGGGCGTGTAGTGACAGGACAAGGGGCAACGGTTTTAAACTGAAAGAGAGTAGATTTAGACTGGACATAAGGAAGAAATTTTTTTATGAATGTCACAACACTGGAACAGGTTGCCCAGTGAAGTTGTGGATGAACTTCATTGGAAGTGTTGAATGTCAGTTTGGACGGGGCTTTGAGCAACCCGACCTAGTGAAAGATGTCCCTGCCTATCACAGGGGAGTTGGACTAGATATTTAAAGGTCCCTTCCAACCCAAACCATTCTATGATTCAGTCCTGAAAATAATTTGACCTATTTGACAGGTATTTGGATGTTGGAACTGATGTCTGTTCTTTGTTCACTGGTGTAATGTTTAATGTCCTGCTCAAGTTATCCGAATTAAGTTCTTCCTTCTTTTTCTCAGCCCAGCAAGACCTGGGCTGAAACCGTTTTCTTTCTGGGTACTAATGCTTGATTCAGCTGTAGAAGTTCTCACTGCCTTTTTTGTCAGGCTAGGAGGACACTTACGGGAAAGTGCTTATTGCACCTTGGGTTTCTGTCATACGCTTCTGGTTCAGATGAATGCTTTGTGCTGTGTTTGCTTAGCTAGAAGAAGAAAGCATTTCGATTTCAAACCATTAGAGAGAGTGTGTTCTGCAAACCAAACTTCTTTTTACCTTGCTGCATTACTCTCCTTGATGGCATATTGATTTGCTTTACTCAGCCAAGTTGGGCCAGGACCAGCTTTCTGCCCAATTATGTGTCTCAGTGTCTTGCAATTTCACATCTTAAGCAGGGCTCAGACTTGTTCCTCCATGCTGGGATCAAGCTCTGTTAACTGCAGGCTCTTCTCGTGCATTTCTTTTGGGCTCATAATGAGCAAACACGGTGCAGGTACACCTGGAGGCAAAAGCAGTGGGTGCCACCCCAGACGTTGAACACCTTCTCAGGAGTGCGTGGGATTTCTGCTCCTACAGCAGCCTCCTGCTTTCCCATGCGGCATCATGCAAATGAACAGGACTGGGTACAGAGATGAGTTTGAAAGTTTGCTGTATATGTGCTTGAGTCCTCTTCTCTGCAGAGATTGTGTTGAGGATGTGCAGGCTAAGGTATCTTGAGCATAGAAGGTCTCTCCAGCCATGACATTTCCTTCAGAAGGTTTCTTTCTTTATATAACGGCAGCGTGTAGCTTGGTGTTCAGAGTTTGTGCTAATTGTCTAGCCATGGACATTTAATTTAGGGGAAAATTTCAGATCACTTCTCTAAGAAAAGCAGTTCAGTCTGATCCAGTGTTATGGTGATGTTTGCTGAGATGGTTAAGCTGGTCAGAGGATGTGCTTTGAGCTCCTAAGCTGATCTGACTGATCACTGTTGCCAGAGGGCTTTAACCATCTGAATGGGGTCTGGGTGTCAGATGAGCAGGAGAATAGGTGAGACAGGAGATGTGGGAATGGGAGGAGTTGAGACGAGTGCAGCACCCCCACTTTCCCCAAGAGCTTTTGAGATACTAGCCTGACTCGGTGTCTCCTGAGGTTTTAGCATCTCTCTGACATGGGGAGAGGCAGACCTGCCTTGCTCCTGGCCACTTGCTTCCCCTGTGTTGGCAGCTAACTGGCCCCCTTGAGCCAGCTCAGCTCACTAAATCTCCAGAAAATTGTTTATAAAAATGTGAGTTCTCAGATTGTCTCGGCAGTTCAGCTCAGCACTAGAGCCAGTTCCAGAGGGCAGCAGGGTGTCTCTTTTAGCAGCAAGCCTCAGACTGACCACTGTCCTGTGAAACAACTACCTGTCCTAGCTCCTTCTCCTAGACTGAGGTTTGGTGCTTCACCAATGCCTTTAGACTGCCTCTAAACCTAAGAAAAAATTAATTCACTGATTTACCTGCACCTAGATCTCTCCTAGTATAGATGAATCTCCAGTGGAGTATTACAAAAGCTGCTTTGACATCCATGCTTCCTCTTTGACAGAATAGTTACTGTATTTTTAAGTAACATCTTATAGTGCACATGGCTGCATAATTTACAAATTGCATATTGCTAGCCCAGAAAACTAAATTTTGTATTCACATACTGTGATACTTTCTGTACTGCTTTGTTTAGAGCATGAATTTTCATCTGAGAAATAGTGATGTTTTCCCAATTTCTGTTGCTGGAGGTTGGTCATACAGGACTGTCCTCAGCAGAAGACAACACTGTAGTTCATACCAGCAATTCAGCTTTTGTGCAGTAATAATTAAAAGAAAAAAGTTTGTATTTATTTACTGGCCAATTATCCAATTTTTTAAGATTGGTCTTCACTGGAAGATAAAACGAAGAGAAATGCAAAAGGAAAATTAAGTCATTAATGTACTTTTTGCTTCTAGCTTTCACTTCATTTGATTGTGAATTGTTTGCAGTAAAATTGCAAATTAGTAGCTTGGATAAAGCTCTATAAATTCCTTCAATATCAGATTTAAATGAGGAAGAATTGGGCCTCTAACCTTCATGGAGTATAACTGTAGCTGGATGCGTTCCTAGGGGCTAATTATCCATTCCTCCATATCATTTGCTTGAACTCTCAATTGCTCACTGTTTAATGCACATTGGGCGGATGCTGGAAAATGCCTAAGAAGATTGTGAGATGGAAACTTAGGCAGGGAGATGCTCTCACTGACAAACACAGATCTCAGAAGACGTGCTGCATCCCACAGCAGGCTTCCGAATGGGAGCGGCTCTCAAAAACCCGTGTTGCTTTCCAAGAGGAGTGAAAAATTCACATCCTGAGCTGGCAGAGACACAAGGGTTACACCAGAAGTAGGTTTTCTACATTTTGTAAGAGGAGCAAGTTGAAATAGCCATCCCTTCTGGAAAGGAAAAATACCGCATGAACTTCACAGTCAGTTGTCTCTGTACCTCTTACCTAGGTACAGGGGAAGTGTCCTAGAATGTAGGCAAGGTAAATTTTGGTTTAGTGTGAGGTGTTATTACTGTCACTTCATTTATTTTATGACTAAGATAATTTCTTCCTGTTTATCATATAGCTAAAAGAACAATTCTTCCATTCTCAGGCCTGTGAAGCAGTGTCTTTTGCCTCGCCTGTATTGCTTTTACCAAAAGCCAAAGTGATAGGAAGAATAATCTTTATGGGCAATATTCTGAATTTTTAGAGAACAGCCACAGAGAGAGAGATATCCTTTTATAGAGGTCTGTTGGGTGTGTGGTGTCTGCAGCCAGCCCGGAGGGAAGGGTCGATGGCTGGAGGTGCGTCTTCATGTGCTCGTTCTAGCCAGGTGTATGGGAAGAGGGCGATTCTGTGATGCAGAAAATTTATGCTCTGGTCTGTGTGCATAAATAACTGGGTGCAGGTATTAATTAGCGAGCGTAATTTGTTTGGAGAGTCAAAGATTAAAGGAACTCTTGTCTTCCTGTCAGAACAATTTTGTCTGCATTGTGCTGTCTGATAAATCAGATTGCATAATGTGGGGGTATTGTGTGGATTTTCCAAGAGTAAATCAGAATATGCTGATATTAGACCCGTGCTTTTTTTTTTCTTCTCTGGTGCAATCCTTTTGTCTATGGAAGAGCTCCTGCTCCCTTTACTGTCAGGTTTAACTGCCTTTGTACGCTACATGGTGGCTCCTGTTAGCTGTACGGGATATTAGTTGGGTTGTCAGTGGGGAAGGCTTCTTTACCTCAGGCATTCGAGATACAATTCTAGTCACGTGTCCTGCTTTTTGGACTTTGAACCTCTGTCTAATTCTAACTTACTTTCCCTGATCCAATGATCCTTCAGCCTGGAAAGGATAAGCAGCAACACTCATCTATTGTCAGCTTTGTTCAAGCCGTGGGGAAGTACAGTAGCTGCTGTTCTGTTCTGTTTGTAAAACAATAAGCAAGAGCAAAATGCTTGAATACAACGAGCAAAAATAAAAACAAAGCTGTGAGGCAAATCCTATTTATCTTTCTCACTGGGTAAATGCAGCCATACAGCCTGTGCGCATGGTATACACAGAGCTTGGGCTGCGTATGGGTGGGAATGCATTTGCAAGGAGAGGAGGTCACCTGCAATTGTTAACAGTATCAGTAAACTGAAATGAAACAGGGAGATAAGATATGGGGATTTGGGTTTGAGTTTTGTTGGCTTGGGTGGTTGTTGTTGTGTGAGTATTGTTTGGTTTTACTGCTTTTTGTTCTGCAAAGACGAGGATGTCTTATCTGTGGCTTTGTTTCTTTGGACACAGTTTGTGTCCTTCTTAATACTTGCTTATCCTTTTGAATTAAGTTCTGTTGGTTTAACACAATGCACAAGCCAAGTCTCAGAGAAGTGCTGGATGTCCCTGGCTTTTTTCAATTGGATGTATTGTGTCACTAGAACAGTTAAATTTCACCAGCGCCAGAGTAGTATACCCGGTATGCAGTCATTTCATACACTGGCTCTGGAGCTTTTATTGCTTACGCTGTCACTGTGTATTAAAAATTAGTGAGCAATGTGCACTAGATTGTTTTAGACGTGGTTTATATATTATTCCTAACATACCCTGACAGACCGTGCTATCTCAGCTGTGCTGTGTTGGTAGTACCGGAAGGACTATCAGCCACTGTTGTTAAGTTTGGAATACAGGTTCATTTACAGCCTCAAATTCTTATTCATACAGAGCTTTATGAAACAGGCATCTGTTGGGATGATAGTTTCTGTCCAGAGGTGAATCTGTCTAGAGGCTTGTCACCAAAAGTAACATCCAAATTCTGCACAAATTTAGAAAACCATGTATCATCCATGTTTCATAATGAGGAATATTTTCAAACTTGCCTTTACACACTAGATTTCCTAAGGAGCAAGAAAACATGATTTTTAAAGAAAATACTGTCTTTTGGCAGAAAGCAGAAGAGAGAATGCTTGATGAGTATTGAATTAGGCAATGCTTGTTGCTCAGTTGTTTGTGAAATTGGTGGTAGACTAGTCTGTGCTTAGAGGGCCTGATCCTATTGCTGTTGGACCATTTTGAGTCATTTGTGGACTGTGGATAGACAAACATTGGATCTTTCATGTTGAAGCAGACGAAAGAATTTTTCTGAGTGCTCTGTATTTGCTTCTCATCTGTCTTGCGTATCTCCTGTATATCTTGTATTGATTGAGTGGTGTGAAAAAGACATTAACTCGCCAATTCAGATCTTGGGTTGAAGGAAGAGAGAGAAGCTGGCTATGACAGTTTTAAGCAGAGGAGAAGTCCGCAAATGGGGAAAGATGAGGAAGATTAAAAAATGGAAAAATAGGGACATGAATGGTAGAACATGAAAAGAAAAACATAGGGAACAGGACAAAGGAGGAAGTGAAACATAAGGAAACTGAAGTGCCAGTGTCAAAGAAAAGAGAAAATGAGGGAAGCAAATAGAGAAAAACAGAAAGATTATGTAGTCATCAAGTCTTTTTTAAAAAATGTAAAACCAGAATAGTTTCAAGATGTGAATGTGTATGTATAGAAATGCATATGTAGTTTGAGCCTTTTAAAATATAGGCTGTAATGTTGAATTTTTCAACTCAAATTGGAGACCTGTGGAGCCATATCCCATTTAGTTGTCCTAACAGATGGACACATTAGTGATATCTCACATAGAGCATTCCTCCATCTTACTGCTCCTCTACCCTGTGTTGTCTCTGTTCTGCCATATGGCCAACAGTGATAAATGGCGAGGTCTCAAGAGCTGGTTCTGCTGGTAGATGACTGCCTGTGAGCAGGTGAATCCAGACAGATTAGTTATCTGGTTTTGAAATGTAAAAACGTGTGTGAGACTGAAGGGTGGACACAAGGAACATCATGTTACTGTGTTGTTTTGGATGAAATGGGGTATTTGAAGCATGGCAATAGTCAGCAGAATGGTAAAGGCAGCAGCCAGTGCGTGCCTAAAGCATGTGCTAAATGGGCAATAGAAACACCAACAGAAAAAATTAAGAAATTTTTCCCCTGGGGACAACAACATAACATATTTCTATAAAACTTGTTTGTTTGGGAAAAAGTGTATGGTAGTTAATTGAAACATTCGCTCCTGTTGACTGAGAATTGACAGGAGGAACACCAAAGCAGACAAGTAGCAGCAAATTGTCTGAAGGCACATTTTTGGAGCACTGTCTAGCCTGCAGCTTTTGAGTCCTTCCTTGTTCCAAACTATGATGTGAAAATTTAAAATCGGCAATGAAATATATCAGGAAACTTAAAAGCAAATGACAGTTTGAAAAGAGAGGGGAATGTAGTACTCAGATCTTCTGTATATCAGGGTAAAGGAAACGTGTTTTATATTGTTCGTGTATCTGCAAAGCTGTGGTATTATTAGAAATTAATTTCAAACTGAGGAGCTCAAAATAAAACTCCCATTTAGGAACCGTTGTACTGCTCGGTTTACCACAGTGATATTTACAGCCAACTAATCTGAATCCCTCTATCCCTTAGAAATCGTCAATCCTCTCGGAGGTGTGAGCATCTTCCCACACTGTCAGATTTGAATATTTAATCTAGAGAATGGACTTGAGTTGAAATGCAACTCCTTTGGCAAGGGAAACTGCCTTTGAAGTTTTTGGATCTTCTACATTCCATGTTTCCTGTTTTAAATTAAAAGAACAAAGCGCTCTCAAATAGCGCACTGTAAGCACCCTGCAAAACCTACATCTCAGACATCTGGCCGGCTGACGTGAAGAGCCAGACAGAAGGAGGAGGTCCGGGGGCATTTCATTCATCTTCCCATCAAACAACCTGCCCTAGGTAAGAGAAGTTCATGTGAGTCAGAGCTAACATGGTTGGTCGTATCCTCGATTACAGGGCAGCCAGACTAAAGGCCACGTAAAGAAAGCTTACTGCTGTGCTTTGTTGATGAGGATGATGAAATACCCCATGCTAGCTGTTGTAGGACTTGCAATTATTATCTGTTGGACATAAAAAGCCCCCAATTCATTGCACCTGCCTTTCTCTGAAATTTCATAGGTCATTTCTGATCCAGCTCATGTAGATCTTCCATGTTTTTTTGCTGTCCATAGACCATGACAGTACAGTTCCCCTGTACTCGGCACTGGTGAGGCTGCACCTCGAGTACTGTGTTCAGTTTTGGGCCCCTCACTACAGGAAAGACATTGAGCTGCTGGAGCGTGTCCAGAGAAGGGCAACCAAGTTGGTGAGGGGCCTGGAGCACAAGTCTTATGAGGAGCGGCTGAGGGATCTGGGGTTGTTCAGTCTGGAAAAGAGGAGGCTGAGGGGAGACCTTCTCGCTCTCTACAACTACCTGAAAGGGGGTTGTAGTGAGGTGGGTGTTGGTCTCTTCTGTCAGGTGGCTGGAGATAGGACAAGAGGAAATGGCCTCAAGTTGAGGCAAGGGAGATTTAGGTTAGATATTAGGAAAAATTTTTTTACTGAGAGGGTTGTCAGGCATTGGAACAGGCTGCCCAGGGAAGTGGTTGAGTCACCATCCCTGGAGGTATTCAAAAAGCGAGTGGACAGGGTACTCCAGGGCATGGTTTAGGGGGCATGGTTAATGGTTGGACTTGATGATCTCGAAGGTCTTTTCCAACCGAAATGATTCTATGATTCTATGATTCTATGACCTCTCCCAGCTTCCAGGCAACAAGATTCATGACCCTGCTTAAACTGTGAAGCTTCTTAGGATGCGCCTGTTTTGCAGGCATGAAGAAACCCAGGCCAGATGAGGTCTGTGTCATTAAAAGCTTCGTGTCTGAAAAAATAAGGAATTGAAATCAACTTGAAACTTGTCTAATAGCACCAGGTCTAGAATACTATTTTCAGTCTAGACTTAGGGTGGAAATCATTTTAGCAACACTGATGATAAATCTCTCACTCTGGGCTGAATGATGTCTTCTCACCTTCATGTACTACCTTGGAGCATTCAGTGTTAGACTTGAGGTTGTGTGTCTCTGTGCAGAAAGTGGCAAAAAGTACAGCGTAGATTCCAGCAGCACAGAGATGCAGAAGACAAATAGCTCAGCTTATCTTTCACCAAAACTATTGCTACCACGTAGGGTTGGACAAAATCAGCTTGTGAGTAGGGACCAGGTAGGTGAAGTTGGATCTAAGCAAGGCAGAGGTGAGGACAAAGGAGAGCTGGAGGATGCCTTTGGCCAAGTCTCTGTTGCCCTGTACAGTGTGGGGTTTAGAAACACTGCTGGATTCTTCTGTGCCGCCAAGCTCTTGAGTGGCAACCTCTGTGATTAATGATTTCTGGTATCTCTAGTGGGTGGGGAGATCCTGTCCTAGCTCAGTTACAATTTTATAGGACTCTAATGTCCCATCTGGGCTAGGGCAACACAGTATAAAGCCACTGGTTCTTTGGCAACTGCAGTCACACAGGGTGATGCAGCATTTCCCATCGGCAGCAGGTACTCGTGGTAGCACAATGCACCATTTCTTTTCTCTGAAGTACCGCTACAGCTGCTGGGCCATTTGGCAATCTGAACAGGGAGCAAGAGCCTGTACTGGCTGCTGACTTTTTGGTGACACCTAGTTTGTCAGACCATCTATCTCAGAAGGGACGTGGAACAGCTTTTATATTAAAACATCTGTTGTATTTATAAACCTGCACTGATGCTTGAAGAGGTGTTTGAAAAATTGTATATGCCATTTTTAGATGAAGTTTGAAAAACCTGGTGTATATCATATAGATCATATACTTCATGTATAATCATAAACATGATGTATCATTATAAAATACTAAACATCATTACACAGCATGTGTATCTTTGCACAGCGTCAGAGATCAAGCTTATAGATAAAATGGCAGGAGATGGAAAGAGAATAACATTCCTACTTTATTATTAAAGATTCAGTGGTCAGTGTGTTTGGATATTACCCATTAAGTAATTAACAGTTATTTGGTCAGAGTGACCCAAGTAACTACTGGCAGGTTTGTCTTTTTTATTGTTATAATCGGGTTCTTTTGCCTATCTAACTACAAAATTTCATAATTTCTTTTTCTGTATGATTCAGGTGTTGACTTGCTGCTAGAAAATTTTGTCCAGACTGATAGTGAGAGATTTGTATTTCTTTTAAACTGGATTCCCTAAGCCAATCAGAAGAACCTCTCCATAAGCGTGCTGAAAGAGAGTTGAAGGCATGCGAACTTTTTTTTTCTCTGGTAAAAACTCTTTTGTGGTATTGGGCAGGTTCTGGTTTTCTGCTGTTTGCATGGGAGCTGTTTGCCGATGGCAAAATAGGAGCCAGGGGTGCTGTGGGAGAGGGCTTGTGGAAGGTTACGCCCGCACTAGCAATCAGTGCTGTGCAGTAGGAGCAGAGCTGTAGTGCCGATTTGCTGGTCCTGAGGACCTAAGGTCCACGTGAATGTATTTTTGAGGTGCTGGACTAGCTCTGGTTTGGTCCCATGTGCTTCACTAGTGGCTCGAGTGTCTGGGGTGTGCTTCTGGAGGGCTGCTCCAGAGCTGGTTACACCCTGAAGGAATCCTGTCTGTGGGCTCCGAGGCAGCACTGTGCTCTGTGGGGAGAGCTGCTGATCTGAACTACAAATTGGTGTAGACACAGCTGTTGAATGTCTGCTCTTATCTCTTGAGTGAGTAAATTGAGACCATAGGAACAGGCTCTTGGAGGAAGTGGCAATACTAGTTCTGACTTGTTTGCTAAAATCAAGGTCTACTAAGAATAATACCTATTAAAAAAAACCTTTTAATGTTGTTGATTTGGCTTCAGATACAGGAGAAAATGAGGGAGCTCTTTCTGGGACTAAAACAAAAAGAAAAAAGGGACTCAGCATTAAAACAAGAGGGTAAGATGCCAGAAACACTAGTGCAATTCCCTCTCTAGGATAGCTGCAGGTATTTTGACATAGCCTACGATGACTAAGCCACTAGATTCAAGAAGTGCCTGCGTACTAAGAGCATAAAGCAGTTACAGTCTTATACTACTATTCTTAAATGTTTTTATTTAAAACAAAACCACTCCACCCACCTTAAAATCAAAATTCAATTACACAAAATGAAGATGTTTCCTCAACAGCCTCAGCTGGCGCACATGCTGCCAAACTGAAGACTCCATACTAAGTGAACTACGTTACGGTGAGTGTGTCAACATAAAGGGGATAATAAGGAGACTGTGAAGAAAAACTGCTTGAACAGTTTCTTACACATGATGTGTTTACTACAGGCCCATTTTTGAAATGCTGTCACTTAAATAAATTAACAGATTTATGTTAATTAATTATGTTGTTCAGATGTCTCATAAGCAACATCAACTCCTACAAGCCTAAACAGACTTTGCACAAAATAGAAGTCTTTAGAGCGCTATCACAATTAACTTTGTAAAGTTGTTTTATTGAAGGGGAAAAGCCTTTTAAAAAAGCAATTTTTAAGTAAAAGTACTGTGTTTTTTGTATTTAATGTGACAGTCTATCATATCTTGACTTTGCAGCCAGTCAAATTTTTTTTGTAACCTAAATCTGGGATGAAGGAAGCTGTAGATGTGGTTTGCTTAACAGGTTCAAGTTATTCTGCATCAATTTGAACAGAATATAGTGTTGGAACTACACTATCAACTGGAAAACTTCTCAATTCTGGTTAAGCACATTTTGCTCCTGGTCACATTGGCTGCTTGAAGTGTACTTAAACACCACTTGAACTGATTTGGATTTGTTAGTTTTCCTCTTCTGTCATTTCAGTCTTCTGCCCCGTCAGGCCAGTGCCTTTGCTCTTTGAAAACATGTTGTTGCGTTTTCTACAAATTATGGAAGAAAATTACATAATCTTAAAAGCTATTGCTCTGTTCCCTGCATTAAATACTCATATTTTTACCCTTCTATTTCCATCCCCTCTCACAAGTAGTTCAGCCCAGACTGACGCACCTTCTGTCATCAGGGGCCTGAAAGTCCTGGCCTGCGTTCTCAGCAGAACAACTTGAAATAAGTCCTGGCAATCTTTCGCTGTCATTTTAGGAGAGGATTAGCTCTTTAATTGTTTTTACATAAATACCAAGATGATCATAGCTTTTGTATGTCAGTGCTTGCTGCAATTTTTTTTCCCTTAAACACCAACTCAGTGAACAGATTTTACAATTTGTAGCTGATCAGTCATTTTGTATGGCTTTTTAATCTCGAGGCCAGATGGAAGCGTGATCCTTCAGCATCGCTTGTTTTGCATAATGTAGGGATCGGAACTACATTTGAATAGCACATAGTCATAGATGTAGAAGTATGTAAATATTTTTCTTTTCCTTCCATGTATCTTCTCTTCTGATGTTTTGGTTTGGTTTTCTTTAATGACAGTTTTCTACAGGGAAAACTGTCACAAACAAGTAAATGCTATGCCCTGACAGAAGAGTCTCACACAGAAGAAAACAATGATTTTGGTCAAGGAGATCTGAGAGAGAAACTGACACTCGAGTGGTAAGTTTCTGAGACAGCTGATGACTTACCTTGGTTTTAGGGCACTGATAAAACTGCTGTTGGACTGATCTGGAATGATGTTGGGTGGTTTTTTTTTCTTCAGAAGCTTTATTTCAAGCTATCCTACAATCCTAACTTTGATTTTTAGTTGTATTTATGGATTTATTCTCTGCTGTCAGACTGCAATCAATTGATTGAAATCCATAAATAATAAACATTGTTTCAATTTAAGATGCAGTAACAAGATGCTATCGGAAGAAGTTTTACGTACTTGAGCAGCTTTTTATAGCTGACTCCCTCCGGAGTCAAATCCTGACACGTTCTTAGCGATAGGAAGCTAATGGCTTTCCCGCATGTTTGTTGAAGCCCATGTGACAAATCCTATATGGCAACTGAAGGAGAGGACACTCGTGCACCTGTTTGTGGAAGGGTTACATAAAAAGTCCTGCGACATATTTTAGCATCTACCAGTAAGCTGAGCAACTTGACCTGCTTTACCCTTCGTAGGATGTATGATATTAAATTAACAACAAGAAATAGGAGGGGGGGGGAAAAAAAGACATACTAACATGAAAAAACACATTTTATTGCACTTAAGTTATAAGAAAATAAAATTTCTAAGTGAATCAAACCATAGACACAATCCCTTTAAAGGTTGTTTTCCTCCATCATGTCAGGTTGTTACATAACTAAAATTAACCAACTGGAATCTGATTGTTTTAAATCAGACTATAAATAAAACAAAAACAAAAAAAAAGGAGGAAAAAAGATCGCCTAGGATACAGTGTTAAACCACTTTCACAGTTCAGCTTGAGTTGTGGCTCTTGGAGAATGAGGCAAACCATTTGACTCTTTCGTTTCTCATTTTGTTTGCATGTGACATCTTTACAAAAACGTAAGTTTTTGCTCTGTCAATTCCTCCCAGCAATAACTGTAACAGTTGTTTTTTTTTCTCAAATACTGTAAAACACTAAGACTGACCAGCAACTTTATTTTAATTTTTGTATTTTATAATATTTTTTAAAAATTTTGTCAGTTTTTTTAATGTCTGTTCATTCCATTCACCACAGCCCTCACAAAGAAAAATTTCCCCACAGAACAGGCTGCAATAGCTTTGTTCTAAGGAATGTGTTTTAATTTTTGCCCAGAAAAAAGAAAATAAGCTTTGCACACACACTCAATTCTTTATTTGCAGGCAAACTTCACTCTTAATTGTCTGAAACTCTTCCACTCTCAGCCTCTTAGAGGCACAGTTGGCTCAAGTTTCAGTGGCAAAAAGTCTTTTTCTGTAACCAAACTAGAGCAAATTTGGAATTCAGTCTGGGACTAAAACGTCACAGCAGAAAAAAAAAAATAAAAAAAAATAATTTGCTTTTCTTTCTTTCATTTAGCAGCATAAATAAGTTTGGCCACTGGGAATACAGTACAGGGGTGGGACAACAATCCCATAATTGAAGACCTACTTCTAGCACCAGCATTGCAAATTAAATCCATCAGAGGACTCTCAAAACCCAGGACAACTTGCCACCTCAGAGCAACTTATGCGTTGAAGAGTGTAGATGGAAGCAACAGTAAATAGATTAAACAGAGGCTAATACTGTGATTGACATTGGCAATGGTTGGCAAAAAAAAGAGGAATAAAAGAAAAAAAAGAAAAAGCTCTGATAAAACTGTACAAAACAATTCACAGTAATATTTTAGCTTTTCCACACCAGGAATGGACTCTTTGTTTTTGTTCTTTTTTTTTGTTTTTTTTTTTTTCATTGCAGATGCTCTCTAGTTTTTGAAAGTCAACCAGTGACTGCTCGTAGAGGTTGGAAGGGACCTCTGGAGGTTGTCTGGTCCAACCCCCTGCTCAGAGCGGAGCTAAGGGACAGCGCGTTGCTCAGAGGGGCTGCCGGGACCCAGGGTGGCCCAGGGGTGCACGAGCAGGCTCGCCTGTGCAGCTTCTTTCAAGATCTTTGTGGTAAAATAACCTGTTAACAAGAACTGTAACAATTTTTTTTTTCACCTCCAAATTGCTCAAGGAGCAGTTGGAGGAAAGTAAAGAAATAATTGCACCTGGTTTCATTTCAAAAGTCGTATTTTTGCAAAGCTGTCCCG
Source organism: Harpia harpyja (assembly GCF_026419915.1). Taxonomy (NCBI): domain Eukaryota; kingdom Metazoa; phylum Chordata; class Aves; order Accipitriformes; family Accipitridae; genus Harpia; species Harpia harpyja. Next base: position 40,347,172 of record NC_068941.1, read on the forward strand.
GTCAAAAGTGTAGCCTTTTTATGTGACGAGACAGCAAACGCCTCTCTTGTCAGTTATAGTTTGTCATCTTTGTCTTCTCCTTCGTAGTCTGTAGGTCTTTAGGATCTGTTGCCCCAAGCCAACATCCTGCACCACCAAGGACAAGGGATTTTTTTCCTTTTTCTTTTTTTTTCTTTTTTCTTTTTTTTTTTCAAGGGGAGGGAAAGGAGAACATCGTCCACGTTTGGACAAATTCATCTTTCTGCCCTTCACTTCATATCCACGTCAAAGTCCAACACCAGCAGCTTTGTTTCCTCAGTCCCATTGCGGCTCCCAACCGCACACACTAGCTTTGTGTTAGAAGCTCTGATCCGCCACACGACGCCTCCACTTCCCCCGCTCTCCAATGTGACTAGATTTCGGATAAATTCACCCGTTTTCAAGTCCCAAAGTTTTACAGTCCCATCATCTGAGCTGGTAATTACAAAGTTCTTGTTGAACTGTAAACAGGTCACAGCACTCTGATGCTTGTTGGGACCTGTAACAGTAAACCAAAACGATTTTATTTGTAATTAGAAAGCAATGTCAGACACCACTGCATATAGAATAAATACCTAGCTATTTGCATACAGCCGTTTCTATCTATTAGATGTGTTAACTCAGTTGTTGTACATTAAAAGGTACAGAAGCCTTGCTGTGCTTTCAAAAAGTGAATGTGGGTATAGAAGAATTCCCCAATGTTTCCTTCTGTGTTACAGTGATCTCGTTTTGTTGTATACAAGCAGTAGGGCAAGTGTGCACTTTGATATTCGTGAAAATGAACTTAACCAACCAGAATAAGGTGACCGCTGTAAGCGTTTGCCTCCAAGTCCCTTTGAAGTGTTATTATGAGATTATTCTATCAGTAAATATTGACAGTTATATATTGACGTATAAATATATACTGTTAAAACAGCAGAGTCTGCTTTATAAGGAAATTTAATTTTCTGCTCCAGCCAGCGATGCTGCATATGATATATAGGAATGATGTAAGACCTTTTCTGTGGGGAGAAACAAAGCAATGTGTTTGTGTGCACGATGCCCAAGTAGCAACTGTCAAAATGGAAACAAAAATCATTCTTCTTACTGAAATAAAGAAAACATCTTCCACTCATTGCTCTTGATTTATTGCAACAGACAGTGTACTTTGCCTCCCGATCCAATTAATCAGTAGACTTTGAAACATCCAAGTGACCCCTAAATAAATATGTTGACTGACTGTTTTGAGATGTCATTTCCTACATATTTCTGTGGCTTATTAGGCTAATATACCCATAGCAAATTGCTATCAGTCCAGACCATCTGCCTTTCATAATAGGCAAGTGATTTGAATAGATTAGATTAAATACGTTTTGTTCTTCTAATTCAGAGAAAGATCATACAGATGTCATCAGAAAACTATTTAAGTTGTAAGTGGTCCATGCTTGTTTCTTTGTATGTAATTATTTTAAAGGGTTTTTTTATGTAGAATCTGCAAGCATAGATTACTGCAGGCAGCTTGATTTACGTGAAGGTAGTTTAAGCTCACCTTGCAATGTCTGTAAACATTGTCCTGTTTTAATGTCCCAGATTTTGACTGTAGAATCGGCATTCCCAGACACAAGTATATTGTCCTTGAGTTCCATTCCACTCGTGAGAGACTGGTGGCCTGTTAGCGTGTGAATGCAGTTGCCTGTCTCCACATCCCAAACTCGGATGGAAGTGTCAAGAGATCCACTCACCACATGGATACCATCAAACTACAAGAAAGGTACGTCTATTACAAACAATTAATTACGATCTTACGAAGAAGGCTGTTAAGCATTTAATTCACTAAATGCAACGTTAAATGCTATATATATTTGGAAACTGCATCACAAAGTAATAATTCAGTCTAAGGAGAGATGGCCACGTTTGATACCAGAGCAGGCAATTCATGGTCAGTGTCATCTCCTGTTGTAGACACGGGCTATGAGGTATGTGGTTCGAGGAGAAAGACTGACTCTGAACCGCTGGTCTTTTAAATGTAATACAGCTCCTTTAAAGACAACAGAATCCTGACTATACTGCAGTGCGCAACAGTAAGAATGAAGTTTTCCTAAGACACTAACAAGCTAAACCTGCTTTTCACAAGTCAGAGGGACTTTAAGCTGGAGAAGGGCACAACGTTAATCCAGAATCATCTACACAAAAAGACAAAACATAGGAAAATGGAAGGAATGTAATTGAAAAATGCTGGGTTTAGGCATTTTATAATCCTGATTGTGTGCAGTAAGGAACTTTAACTTCTTAGTCACTGTAGGGAAAGGCATACAGGCTAACATGTCCAAATTCTTGGATTTTTCTGGGCACATATTATATATAAAATAAAAATATGTAGAACGTGAACATGTAAGAGAAATGAGACACTTTTGACCAAGAGGACTGAACATGTAGAGAATATAAAGGTGGAAAGTAACTTAAGTGATAGTGACAATGACATGAGAGTTCAGAAAGCTCAAAAAAGGAAGGGAAAAGAGTAGTAGAATAAAACCAGTGGGCTTCAAGGAGGAATACTTCAATAAATTGAGACTTCCTTCCCATGAAGTTTTTATATATCTATTCTCTGAGGGGAAGAAGAGTTCAGGAGAGTTGGCACTTTCTTAAAGACACAAACTACCCTTGTGTGAAGGAAAGATAGGAAGTGTAGTAAATTACTAAGACCCACTTGGCTAAAGCACAAGGAATTGTACAAAAAGTAGAAACTAGATCAATAGAGGTGTTTAAAAGAGCACACGGGGACAAAATCAGAAAGGCAGGGCACAAAACAAGATAAAACTACCAAGAGCTGTTAAGGATGATAAAACATTTCTGTAAAAAAACACCAAACAAACAAAACCAAACAAGAGGAAGACCAAAATAAAAAAGCTCATTTATGCTCAGTGGGAAGGAAACACCAAGTGAGGCCAGCTATTTAGCTTTTTTTTTTTGCTTTAGTCCTCAGCTGTCTGAGTGTAGGCTCACAGCACTAACACTGCTGACAACTGAGTACAAGCTTTTGCTAGAATGGGGAAAAAAAACCCACATAAGGCAAGTTGTTTTAAGACAACTCAGAGACATCTGCTGCTATCTTTGAGAACCCATGGAAGACAGACAAGTTTCAGATGGCAAATACAATTCCTTTCTTTATTGAAGGAGATGATGATGGGAGATGGGGAATTATGGATCGGTCAGCCTAACTTCAATTTCCAGAGGGAACTAACAAATAATCAATCTGGTTGTAAGCCCTTAGCAATGCGGTAAGTAGCAGCAAACATAGATTTGTGGGAAAATTATCTTATCTTAACCAATATGATTTTTTTCTGTGACAGAGTAAAAAGCCCTGTAAAACAGCAGATGCCTCGGTTGTATATTCACAAAGAGGGAGGCAAATTTGAGGCAGGGATACTATCCAGTTCAGAACTTTGTTCACAGCATTATTAGAGATATCAGAAAGAGTTCCAGGGAGGGGTCTGGCATTTAGTATTTTCATTAGGCTTTGGGTGACATTTGAAATGGTAGAACTGACCCAAAGCAAAGAGTGTAAACGTCAAGAGAAAATTGTGAAGGTCTGAGCTTGGCAGGGAATAAATGAAGGTACAGCTGCAGCCTGGGAGAATGCAGGATGGGCAGGAGTCTTCGTTATAGCTAGGACCATCCGACACTACTTGTCCATGTGGACTGACCGGTATCTAATAATGGCAAAGAACAAACCCAATTAAGGGAACTGAACTATCTGAGACTGCTTCTTTTTATAAAACCTACAGAAACCTAACATCATAGATCTCTACAGTCAAACATGGTTGAGCGTGGTACCCAGGTTCAAAAGAATGTAGAGAGTGACTGGCTTATACAGACTGCTTATCTCCTGTATGCATTGCATTTCTGGTGAAAATATACTAAAAAAAGATGCTCTGGTATCTGAAATAGGCGTCTGCTGTGTAAGGCATATAACATAACTTTTCACTTGTAGTAAGCATTGATAAGACTTTGACTGGAATTTTGCATCCTGTTTTGGGCACCCTGCTTTCAAAAGAGGATGTGAACTAATCTGAGTTCAGACAAAAGGACAAGGAGTGCTAAGTAGCCCAGCAGACTTGTTGGGTGGAAACACTACAGAATGTTTTTCTTTCCTAAACAGAACTAAACTGGATTGATGTAACAAATTTTGAATTCTTTCCCCCTTTCCTACAGATTAATTGTATTCCAGGTACATAAGGTATTCAGAAAGAGAGCTTTCAGGCTGGGCATCAAGACAAACGTTACTCTGATATTGCTACAGTCAGACAAGAGTTTGGATCAGTGGTTGAGCTGTTATCCATGAACCCTGAGGATCTGTGGATTACTTCAACAGCAGCTAAGAAAGAGGAAGAAAACTCAACATGGTCAGTAGTCTTCAACTGCTGCATAAAGATCTCTGGAAAATGCTAGGGGGTCTACAAATGGGGAAATACTGGGGTATAATAGAACCTGCCATGGAGTGGGGACAGGAAGGACAGGCTGGTTATTCATCCTGATTATTGTATTTATGGGAGTTCTGCTGTTTGGGGCTGTTTCAGGCCAAAGGGCAGGAGCTCACCATGCAATTTTAAAGAATCTTTCTGTCCTAAAACTGTAAGCACCGGTAGCTTCCTGTCCCCCAGAAATTTGTTTCAGAATGCCAAACTCCATTTACAGGGTGTAAATAGTATTGGTGTGTAACATAACCCCAATTTTTTGATCCATTATTACTACAGTATCAGAGCAAGACATGAATATTCACAAGCCAAAACAAGAGGCACTGGTGAAGAGAAGGCAGAGTAACATACACTGTTCCCAAACTGCCCTAGATGAAATACAACATTTGGAATATTTTTAAGAGCTAGGTAGAGTACAGCATTTTCAACTTGCTTGCTGCTTGTCTAGAGAGTACTCCCCAGCATGTGAATGTAAGAGAAGGGCTGGAGATTTTTGATAAATTTTACTACATATTTTGGGGAAGGAAACCAATTAGGTATTTTTTTCACATTTAATCTATTACGACAAGATACACCTTATGAAAGATACACTCTATGAAAAATGTCTCTAGCACTGAGCTTCACTTTCTGAGCCACAAACTAGAGAGTTACATGCCGAATGCAATTTCCCGATTTTGAACTGTCTTTGTTAATTTCTTTTTCAAGTTCTGCCAGATTGTGGTGAGAACAGGCACAAGCATGAAATTAATTTCTTTTGCCTTTCAATGCCTGGAAGTGATGCTTTGACTCTATGAATGAACAAGATGATCTTTTGGGTTAGTAAAGGTAAGAAGAGTCTACATGAGGTCTGCGTGTATCTTTGCTAGCTTAGTTCTGATGAGCAGTTCGCATGACTGGTAGGCAATAGAGCCATGCCACAGAGCAGTACCATAATAACCTGCATCTACAATAACATGTCTCTGCTGACAAAGCCTCACAGTTGTAGATCTGGCCTCTAGTCAGAGAAGAGGAAGCAGAATGCTGGAGATTTACATCGGAACATTAAAATTTTAGATTCAGCCTTCCTGTGAATTACAGTTTGGAACTGGAAGATGGGACTACAAAATAAGGATAAACAGATCTGCATAATTCAGAACATTAATCCAATGGGGGTTTTGGCACATTTTCAATTACTATAGCATCTGATTTATGTAAAACAGTAGGTTTAGAATTTCTTTGGGGAAAGCAAAAACATAGCTCCAAAATACACGCAAGATTTCAAAAAAACCCCCAACCAAACAACCCAGCAACCCACAAAACTACTTAACTTGCTGTTATGGAGATTTGGGCTTTATTGTACTGGGTGCTTTAAAAAAAAAAAAAGCTCCTCTAAAAAATTCTCTGTTTCTAAATTAAGACAACATATAACTAGTGTAACGAAATGAAAGAGGGGACTACCACAGATGCCTTTATATTCTTGTGGCCTGTATAATTCTGGAGTAGGTACCCACAATTTAATAAACAAGGTGAAATAAACTGACTTTAAATGTTACTTAAGGAAACTAAAGTGGCAGATGAAAATCACGTACCTGTAATGAGTAGACTCTGTTAGTATGCCCTTGCAGTGTGTGCAGACAGGTCTCTGTCTCTGGATCCCACACTTTGACCATAAAATCATATGCACCACTTACAACCCTTCTGCCATCATACTGAACACACCGAACTGCAGCTACGTGGCCCATCAGCACGTGTAAACACTGGCCCGTCTCTATGTCCCAAACTCTCAGTGTAGCATCTCGAGACCCACTGACCACTCTGGAGGAACAAGAAAACACCTCCTGTACTTAGCATAGGACATAAAAGTATTTATTAAAAACAATTAGACTTGGGTATAAATCAGTTACAAGTTTTAATTTGGGGCATTAGATAGCATTAGTCCACTAGCTGCCAAAGATCGAGTTTGGCATGACATTTCATTAGGGTGGCAAATGACTTGAGTGTTTTTCTTCCTTACTCTACTCACCTCCTCAGGATCTATTTGATATAATTAGCAATCAGTATTTAAAAAGGCACTTCATTCCTGAACAGCAAAACGATGCTATGAGAAATTATGTGGACTATTGTATCTATCTATGAAAGCTTATGAATATGCTGAGCTTCACCCAGTGCGATGAGCATTCTGTTCTAATGACTGAGTTAACTAATTCTAACAACTAAACAAAGAAGATCTTTAGAAGTTTTACTTTTAGTGAAAGTTATTCTGCTTGATTTTTTTCAGTTTATACTTTTAAAAGCTTTTTTAGGCAAGAACAGAAATGAGAAGGAATTAATATTAATGGCATTGATAAAGAAAAAACCTCGTCATTCTTCAAAAGAGAAGAAATACAACCAACAGGCACTCTGTCAACAGCTCATTACCACAGCCAAGTAAAACAGCTTTGTCAGTGTTCGTTGAATCGAGACATGGTTTACTATTGCAGAAACTATGATATGATCAGTTAATATTTAAATAAAATACTGCAGTGACGGTACTTAAAAAGTCATTCTGTAAAATGAGTAAAAGTTTGTAGCATTGACAAAAAGGAGAAATTATTCAGAGTGTGGGAGACTGGATCCCAGCATAACAAAGAATTAGTTTTGAAATAATGTAGAATGTGACTTTATAAAGTACATGACTCAATTTTCTGTTCTTTAATTAGTACTCTTATGCTTTTGCTTCTATTAATCATCTCCTCCCTTGTGTTGATTTATGTAGTTTAGTTTGAATGCTTTGCCTGGTTTGTATTTCACTCAATGTTGGATGAGGTACCCAAGTTTAACAAGCATTTTCTGTGAACACAAGTGTAAATTACAAGCCAGACTGTGGCTGTAGCTTTAGACAAAGCCTTACCTTTTCTCATGGAGATGCATGCAACGCACCGTGGAGGTGTGTCCATACAAGGTGTGTATGCACTCTCCGGTCTCAGCGTTCCAGACTTTCAACGTTCGGTCTGTAGATCCACTGATGATGATATTGTCCCTCATCTGTGATGACCAGACTCCGCCTGTGTGCCCAACCAGTGTTCTCAAACACTGAAAAGAAATGTTTTGCTTAGTTACCCTGTCGACAGAGTTGAATGGAAACTGAAGTAATCTAGGAGGTAACAATAGTCTCTCATAGCAAGAGCCAGAAGACCCCTGGAGACTGCTTTGTGATTGAACTAAAAAATCCCACCTTTTAGAAAACACTCATCAAATTTCTCTCTGCATTGTCGGTACTTTAACTATAAGGAATTTTCCCTATAATCTTCCCCTTGATAAACTAAACTGTCTTTCCAAATTTCTCAATACATGGCATGTTTTGCAGCCTTGAGTCATTTTCCTGGCATTTTTCTGAGTCACTGCAGGTTTTCCAACAGCTTTTTGAAGCGTGAGTATTAGAACTGGAGAAAGCATTCACTTAGTAGTTTTACCACCAACCTATAAACCATATACTCTTATTGTATTTTTCTGTTTATCCAAGAAACATTGCATTCTGTGAGCCATAGCTACAGCATCAATACTGCACAATCACGTTTCAAACCTTTTTCACTTTACTGTTACCCAGGAGAGAATCGCACACTACATAAGCACAGCCTACCTTCTTTGATCCCAAATGTATGACATGATTTCTCACCATGTAGAGACAAGTGATTGCTTACACCTACTTCTATAAAACCTCCATCACTCTGGAACAATGACTTGTCTCTGTCTCTCAGCCTGTATTCTTTACAAGTAACGACTATATATGCTTTCTCACAAGGCAGCAATAAGTGCTAATTAGCACTGACAAGAAGAGATCCTTGCAAGACCCCTCTAGAAAGATACTCCATGAAGATTCTGCATTTACATTAACAACATGATCTCTATAACTACCCACTTTCTAACCCATTTAAATATATGCCATGTTGGTTTTTGCATTGCTCTATTTTCTTCAGTCGTGTCATGGGGATACAGCCTTGCAGTGCACATAGCCATCTATTTCTGCACAATTATTTTTATCATTCAAACCTGTAACTGCACAAGAAAAGAGGTCAAGACAGTTTGGTGATCTCTTCTTCTGTAATCTAATGCTAAGTGGCATTAATTGCCGTGGCCTTCCTTTAACTGTTAGTTGACTCCTCTTGTCGTAGTCCAATATTTTTTATCTGAGATAACTTATCCTAAATACCCAGTCTTTCAGTTTACTGCATTTAATTATTGACAAATTTTAGCTTTCTGGCCATCCTTTGGATCCTCTCCTTGTGCTCGTACCTTCTGAAGAAACACCAATTTTACCCCACAGGTTACTTTAGAAAAAAATCATCAAATACAGATTATCTGGATCAGCTGTAATAAGAAAACCATCACTTTGGTAGTTGTTTTTGAACATCTTTGTGAGCTTCTGCTGAAATGTTCTGTTATTACTGCATGCTGTATCTCCATCATATGAATTTTCTCCCCAAATAAATATTTTTTCTGCATCAGTGATAGTATACTAATTTCTGTTGTTAATATCCTGTTCTTTCTAACATCCTTGAAAATGCCTTTGCTTTTTTGCTGTACATAGATTTCCTGTTCTTTAACATTTTTTACCAGTCTTCTGCAATTCCTGGCTCCTAGCTTAGTTCACTGCTATCAAATCCCATCTTTTTTCAGTTCAGAGCTGTTACTCACTTTTACAGTTCCCTTTTTTTTTAAATTTCAACCGATTTGCTCATATTTTAAGAAATCATCCTTCTAAAGCAGTAAGAACACAGAATCCTTATTTTGGGCTTTACATCTGTCAAGGGAATTATTTAGTCATGTTCATTTGCACAAACCAGCCTTTAGGGTTTTTTTATTTTATTAATTCCTCAGCATCAGTAAGCATGAAGGCTGCTATAGCACTCTTCCGTCTTTCATATATAATTTCTGGCTCTCTTAAAGGTTTGGGGTAAATAGTCACACTAGGATTTGTAATTACTTTCAAAAAATTACTGAACAGGAATTGTTAAGTCATGCTACTATGATCAATTTTATATATTTAAAGGAACATTTTGCTTTTGAGACGGTGGTATGTACAAAGGAAGTATTTCTCATTTGAGTTTAGGCTGCCCTTTTCAATTAAAAAATGTAAATTTCAATATGGGTTCCTTCATTAGACAGTTTGTTGTAGGGAAGCCAACGGAGGCAGGGTGAGGCTGCCTATTGCTTTTAATTTTATTCTTCCCCACAGTATTTACAATTCCATGAAGGATCTTCTAGGCGTGCAAAGACAAATGCTTTATCCATTCAGCTTCAACATTATAAAGTGGATACCTTCTACCTCTTAAACACATTATCCTCAATAGCTGTCCTGTTGTTCATGTAACTGTATCATTAAAACAAAGCCAAGTACACACAATGCTAGTCTACAAGGGAAAAGTACTGTTTCCCTCAGGCCTTTTCTGTATCTTTAGAGCATGGTCAGTCAGTCACCTTAAAACAAAAAATCTGTATGCTGAGTAGCTGTGATGTTCTAACATGAGTGAAATGTTCAGTACTGTCTTTTCGATTGCACATATTGTTTTGCTTCTCTAAGCCAAAATTAAATTATTGAAGCTTATTAAATTCCTGCCTGAGCTGGATCTAATTTAATAGGAAATATTTAAACCTAAAGCAAGTTACTTTTTTTTTTTTTTTTTTTGGTGGCTCAGCAATATAGTAGCTTAGAAAGAAAAACAAACTCTGTATTTGAAATCAGAGCCAGTAAAATGAACAACCCATTTCAATAACTTGAAAACAACAGAAAGAATGCTAGAAGACAAGTGACAAAGGGAGATCCAGAGGGGTAAAAGCAGGCTAAATTAAGCTTTAAGGAAGATAAAGCAAAGTATCTGTCCAAATTCTTTAGAATCCATGTCACAAACAACTACAGAAGAATAGCAGAATTGCCAAGAGAACAAGGATATGTGCCAGTGGTAACATGAGCAGCATTGCAATTTCACATCAAGGTGACTTTTTTGAACCAGACTAGTTTCTGTGTGGGAAAAGATGACCCAAATGTTTACCGGTACTTTTTCTGATTTTTGTACCAGACGGCACTACAGACCACCCTGCAGTGCGGTCTGATGGCACAGCAGCATTTTTGACATACCGGTGCTCTACCTGTAGCTCATTTCCTAAGGAATTCAGCAGAATAACTGACTTACCTTGCCTGTAACCGCCGACCACACTTTCAGTGTGTTGTCGTCAGAGCCGCTCACTATTCGGTTCCCGCAGAACTGAAGGCATGTGATCACGTGGTCATCATGGCCTTTGAGCACCTGACAATAAAGAACATAAAAACGTACAGTCACAATTTAACACAGGAGATTAGAGAGAAGCCAGAGAAACAGTGCTCTTCTGATTCATAAATTAGAAAATGCTGGAGTTGCTTCAATAACAATAAGGCCCCTTAATCCCGTGTGTCAGGTCTAATTTACCACCGGCTGGGACCAAAGAAGGTATTTTCCTTCCTCCGTGGAGTGGCACAGCATTGCTTAGCAAGCACGCTACAGTTACTGCAAGTCTCCTGAAAGTACTAGGAAAAATCACTCATAAAAGTAGGCTGAATTAGTAACTGGACATTGCTCAATTCCTCTGCAGTTATTCCATCTCTTTATTTTTCAGCTGAGTTACGTTTTTACCTTTTAAGAGTTGTTTCAATCTTGAACAAAAAGGATGGGGTTGCATTATTTGCTGCTTATTTGCATTTCAGTGGTCAAGGCTGACTATATCTATTTTTTTTTTCCTTACCAGCCAAGCATTGTAATCTGTGAAATGCCAGGCAGTACCAACATAAAAAAATAGAAAACCATTAACTCGATTAAATACAAACAAAAGCAATAATTTAATGTGCTGGAAATGTGGATTGGATGGTGCTTTATAGAGGTGGGATTTTCAATGCTTGATTTGGGAAAAACTGCAATTCAGTACACTTTACTGCAATACAGCAAAGAAATCCTTATCAGAATACATAGGATGAGGAATATTTTATTTAAGATATCTGAACACTTTTCAAGATGTTCATCGAAATGAAATGGGCATTTGGATAATGCCTGAGGCTGTAATTTTAATAATAATTCCAAGACAAGTTGATGTGGCATATCAAGGCAAGAAATACAGAGCCGTTGCCAGAGATGTACATAAGTCACGGCCAAATAAACAGCGGGATATAGCCATAGGTTTTCCATGGGATTTTTTCTTGTTCTTATTTTTATTATTTTGTGGTACAGTAATCAAGAAAACAGGCAAATTGCCTTAAAACCTTAAAAGGCTATGAATATGTGTTTTGTTCATGTTTCTGCTTGTTCAATACCAGGTTTGATTAGACAGTTGCTATTTTATTTTACAAAAGGTTTGAAGTATTGCTTCATATCTTCATATTGGAAAAGACGCAACCGTAATATATCAATGTCATTAAAGAAGTTTAGTATTTTAAAAAACAAAAAGAATCTTAACATGGAATGAAGTTATTGTCTTGTGCTGCTCAATTTAGAAGAGTATGTATAAAGCAAGAAATGATCACAGAATACTGGTGGAGCATTTTTATGTAGCAACATGGCCCAGCTCTACAAATACATACATACGTATACATATTTACATATATATGTGTGTATGTTTAATTTTAAATATAAGTATTTCCAATAAAGTTTCTGAGATTATCTGTCTCAAAGAGATTGGCATATTTATAGGAATTCACGAAGCTGCACAGAAGTTTTCAGAACAGCAGTGAAAGAATTCTGCTGTATGAAGAGTCACATTCTGATTTGTTAATATGGTGCTCAGAAATTAATTTAAACCCAGGGTAAGCTAAAATACAATTTTTTTTTTTTTTTCTGTAACAACACATTGCTTTTTGTGCAGGGATAGTCTGGCTTGTCTGAAGAAAAAAACCAAACCTATGAGTTGATCCCGCTTTGTTCATGGCACCATGCACGTAGCTCAGAAACTTACCTTAGGCGATTTAAGTTCTCCTCGCCGCCAGTTGGTATCAATCCTGTGTTGTCTAATGTAGGCGCTTTTCCATGGACTGTGTATAAAGCCTGGTTTTATTACTTTCCTCCTCTTGATATGTAATGGTTCATCAATCCCTAAAATGAATTTTAAAAAAGGGGGGGAGGGAGAGAGATGAGGCCACTCCAAAGAAAACAACTTCTCTCCCTCCCACACCTTTACAGTGACCTCTGACATTAAATACTGCACTGACGTAACAACCTCCCGCATGCCAATATTTGCACTGTGTGTCAGTGACGCCGCCCTGCTCCTCAGCTCTTTATACTACATCTTTCCTTGTCATTTAAGCATAACCATTACGGTAATCGTGGCTGAAAATGCTCTAGTTCATCATTCCTTGCTGGCAACCTACTAGCTTGGTTTTGACCCCCCATTCTGAGGCAATGTAGCAGAGCATTGCCTTTTTCAAATGGGTATTGTCCAACAAACTCCATAACCACGTGTATGCCCGTTTTGGAACCCTTTGAAAAGTAAACCTTTCTGTCTGCAGTCCTCCTCTCTGTTCACCCATCTTCATTAAGTTCACTGTGACTCTTGGTATTAGTGAGCTTTTAAGTCTTTTCTTGATTTGAAAGGCTGTGTGCTTTTGGTATTGTCCTCTCCTGGCTGGAATGTAAGTATAGCTATGCCCTTTCTGAACCGACACTTAAGTGGTAGTGCTTTGTTTTAGCCTCACTACTAGAGATATATCTTTTTTTACAATTCTCTCAATCTCCCTTTTCTATGCAGCTCCTCTCTCTACTGCATCTCATTACTAGCAAGAGTCTTGTCTCTTGCCAGTACGTGGATTTCACTCTTCTGCCTTCAGCCCCTTCTCTGGTGTCTCTATCTGCAAGTCTTGAATTAACGACTCCTTCATATTACTGAGCGCCTAAGTCTAACCAGTCTACAATACGGTTTTGTTTGTCTGCGCTCTCATGCCTGGCCGTATTTATTTTTACTTCTAAGCTCACAAATGTAGGCTCGTTCCCCCCTCAACCTTCTCCTTTTTTCTCATTCTGTCCTCTTAATACATTCTCACTGAAATTTGTAAGAGGAGAATTGTTAGAGAAGATTTAAGAGGTTAGACACCTGGTTTCCATTGCAAAAGAAAACTAATTAATTTAGGTGTCTTTATAAATAGCCAGCAATATTCACACTGTCATGTTTGTTAAAGCCTTTGCATCAACCTCTCACAAGTTCTTGTCTCCATACTCCAAGGCAGCCTGGACAGGTCCCTGGTTTTGCCTGTGTCCAAGAGGGATACTGAGATCACATGCATGTGCTCTGTCCCCCAGAACAGACTCCTTGTTCCTGTAATTCTCCTTAAAAATAAAAGCTTACCTTCTCCATGTGCTCAAATATGTGGCTACTTTCCTGGGAGCCTTTTTTTTGCCCATTCATACTATTGCTGAACCACTGTATCTTCTGGATTTGACACGAGCAGGCAACATCCATGTGGCTTACGGACTGTGTGTCCCTCTCTAAGCAATCAAGTTAGCACCTTCTCCCCCTACCATGTGCCATTTCTCTGTTAAATATTCCTACAAATGACATGAAATTACAGCATCCTTTCTGCCCAACCACTGAAACAGTTTTTCCTCCATGTTATTTACAAACTGCAAGACTATACTCCTACCATTTTTATATCTCAGCTCTTATTTGCTTTGGTTGTATTCCAAATAAAAATAATCTTTAAAAAGCAAAACTGATTGTATTTTAAAAACATACACCTAGTATACTTTATAAATGGGATGTTCAAACTTAACTCTAGTTTCATTTCTAGTACTCCATGGATTATTTCTGCTTCCTTCCTACTTTCAACAGAGATACATACCACATAACTCAAAGCATCACTAGTAGTAAATTTAAGTCACACGAATTGCCATGGTAAAACTTTAAGCTTATTATGTAAATGAACTGCACTTTTTACGACAGCAACACTTTGACCATTACATCCATCTTTTTGCTCAGCCTTACCCTCCTCTTTGCATTTCTCTCTCCAGAGAAGATTATCTTCAGCCAGAATTCTCCAGTAACGACATGTCTGGGCTGCCTGCAGAAGGTCCCTGGGTTCCAGGAATGACAGCACATACAGTGCCAGCTGTAAAAAAGAAAAATAAAGTCTATCTTCTGCATTGCTTTTGAAAGGAAAAGTGAAGTAACTCGAAGTATTATCACACATCAGGGGCTGAAATACAGAAAATTGAAACAATAAATTATTAAACAATCTCAGAAACTTAACAGAGCTACAGTTTATTCCAGTGGGCACATGAAAGTATAACAATTATCTGAAGTAACTAAATCCATACAGATCACATCAGAAATGATTCTTGTATTTGCAAGAAAGTAGATGTCAGCTGAATTCACTATTTTCTTCTTAAAAAATGTAATCCACATTACTATGAACCATTAACAGAACTATTACTAAAATAATTATGTCTCTGTTATTTTAGCTAACAAGTATACCGAAAGTTACTTTGAGAGTTTAACTAGAAAGTACAACACTCGCCATGTGAGCAAATAGGAAAGTATGTTGTGATAAACATCACTCAGTAAGCCTAAATACAGAAATGCTACATGCACTCTGCAGCTGTAGGGAATGCAGCATACGTATCGCTCATTTTCTGATTAGAATGCAAACACAGTCCTAAAGTGGTGGTACCGGGAGTTTTACAGACTGGGATGCAGAAGGACTGAATATGTAATTTTGATACTGTACACAGTATGTTACCAAAAACATATGGGAAATCCCAATGAGCACCAGAAGATAAACAAGATAAACTTTTCCATGTGACAAAATTAAAGGTTATTGGGAGAACTCAGACCTCAATTGACTAAGCTGAGCCATGTAACGACCATGATAAAACCCCCAAAATCTCCACAAACATCTTCAGAGGTATTGAAGTCTTAAACAGGGACAGAGGCATCTAAAACGCAATCCAAAATACAGGGACAGCTACCATTAAGGGTATGATGACCAAGTAGAGCTTTTCTACTTGACAGCAACAATGCATCTCCCCAGTCATGGAAAATAAAAGTGTAAGATGCAGGAAAATCCCTTCCATGGCTAAAAACTGCAGACAGAACATACTGGTAAAAAGCAATGCAGAGAACTACTTACATGCTGAAACAGTGGGGTCTTTGTCAGTAACTAACAGGATGCAGAAGTTGTCAGGGAAATCAAAATCAGATCGTCCACTTTTACTTCTGCTTGACATACCCTTTTGTGTTTAGGATTTTTTATTTAATTTTTAGCTGAAGTTATAATGTATATAAATAGAATCTGCCCTTCAAAGCAGCATAGACTGAAATTCAATAAGGAAGTCATAACCATAGGCCGCTGACCTCAGCAGATTTTTGAGCTTATTATGTGAGAAACGTTTACTTTCAGTAATCTAGACCAGCCAGTGACTAGCCAGGAAATAAAAAATCAGTACACCAGAACTGTTTGCATTTTGACTGCACATACCTTGTTTGCAAGTCATCACCTGCAGCTCACGTTGAGCACGTAGGACGCCACATTTGAGGGACCTGTCTTAAGTTATGCATTAGATCCCGTATGCACCCCAGGCCGTAACGCCGAGGAATCTTCCTTCTGTCCCTACTCAGGGAGTCAGCATTTAGGACCTGGTGTAAGGCTCCTCTCTATTACAAGAGCAACAACTGTACCCGTCCTTTTAGACTTTCTGTCTTAATTCCTGGTATGTAAAATTATTTAAGAAGTGCTGTTTCCTAACACACATCAGATAGTCCTGCATGCGGCAAGACTCAAACATGAAAGAGATCCTTTCCATTTTGGCTGGATGTTCCTTAACTGACAGTAGAGTTTGTTTAAATATCACTTGTCCTACCTATACAGATACGGATGGTTGCTAAGATGGTGTTAATTAAAACCTGCGAGCCAACTGATTCTAAAACAGGTTATGAATGGATGACATTTATTTTAGACTGTATTTATCTAAATAGTCATCGAGGGTCAACAGAGCCCACAGTTGACTTTAAGATTACCAGCGCATAAAAGATGACGTCCCTTTGTCTCAGCTCATGGATCGAGTTAGAAGAAAACTTCAGGTAGCAAAGTTCTGACCTTTGACTCAACTGTATTTAGGACTACTCTCTGCAGTAGTGTTAATAATACCCAGTAATAAGCAGTCTCTCACCTTTTTCTTCACTCACACACACAGCACCAACAAAATTTCTGTGGCTGATTTCAGCAAAACTCCTAATCTGTTGGTTTCTAGACCTGGTTTTCACAAACAAGTAATTTCAATAATTATTTCTAAAGTCTCATCAAGAAAACAGGAGTATTCATTTCAGATTAATTGTTCGACTGCATCTTTCCTCAGGAGGAAAGCAAATATTTTCTTGGTTATTCAGCTATTAAGTTACTGTCTTTGCATTGCTGAAAACGTTTTTGAAGAAAAGCCCTCCTGTCCAAATCATCATCTTGTTCTGGTTAGGTCATAAAATCACTGCATTGTATCCAGCAGCACTGGAGATAACTACAGATGTTAATGCGGAGCGACAACTCATGAGAGCATGTTTTCACAGGATGCTGGCTTTGATTGATAGGGAATCCTGTTTACAGAATTACTGACCCTAACAACTTGCTCTTGCCCGCACAGCTCAGTTTGTCACCCCCTACTGCAGCCAACATAAGTAGCTGGGGACAGCATCACTTAGGAGATCTGGGTGTAGAATGATCTTCAAAACAGAGAGGAGATGGTGGAGTTAGCTTGATTGAGTTTTTGTGTTTAACTCAGTTCATTTTGGCGACAGTGACTGGGGGTTAGGAAGTGAAAATTATTTAAGCCACCTTCACTGGTGAAGTCAGCCTTTCATAAAGCTAAGCACTTGACAGTATTCTGGTTTCAAGAGGCAAGAAAAAACACTAAAAATAAACAAATTAAACACAAGTAGCTTACAATGGAGTCAAGAAACATAAGTGAAAAAGAAAGTTTTACAACTAAATAGCGTATCTTTTCTATGAAGAAGTTGCTAAAACTGAAATAATAACATGATCATTAGTTGCAGCATAAGTAGATCACTGGTTGTACTTGAATTAGTTTTGCCACTAAATCATGCAAAGACAACCAAGCTGTGAGTTACTGTTATCAATTCTGTATTAAATTTCCAGACTTAATAGATGCAGAAGTGGCAAAGTATCTTCTGTCTTCTCAAAATATAAAGTCTTGCTGCCTTCCTCCGCCTCTGAACTAAGGCTGCTTTGGGCAGCTTCTCTAGAAACATGGCAACCATGTAGAGGTCTTACTAAACTCTTCTCCTCCCCTGGTGTCCTTTCCATTTATGAAGGCGGCTGCCACAGGAAGTGCTTCTGTAAATACTAATCTCATGACATGTGTACTAAGTTAATACTCGTTGCATAAATTGCTTCCAACCCCTTACAAATGCTAACCAGCAAGGGAAGGCTGTGACACTTCCTAACTCGTGAAGATATGACAGTATATAAAAGGAAAGAAGGGTCTTGTACATCTAAGTATTCAAAAATAGGATATACACCAGAAAAAATGTCAAGAAACAGAGATACAGAACAGTCTTCAAGTAGTAAGACCATGTCAAACACAGCAACCACATACTCACACCAGAATACCTCTTAAGAACTTGCTTTGTAATGTGTTAGTATCTGAAGACTTACAAAGACTTCAGCCCTCATGAACATTTTTACATGGAAAACCCAACATGCAGTAGATCTGCCAAAAGAAAGCAGACTTCCTCCCCGATCCAAATAACAAAACTACTTCCGATTCCCTAAAATCAATCAAGGTCAGAGGTACCATTTCTAAATTAACTAAAATACATTCATTTAATAATTGTAGCAAACTGGGTTTATAATCTTTCATGTCCACCCTCATGTTCTAGTTGTGAGGACATCAAGAATTACTCTTCTGTGGACAGCGTTTAGTTACACACGCTGAAATCTAAATCTTAGTTTCTCTTTAACCTGACACAACATAATCTGATTTGCAGTAAAGGATTTACTGTAAGATACCTGCTTAATTAGGGTTTGGCTTCATCCTTAGTGAGAAGTACTTTTCTGGGTTTACTTTTGGGTTTTTTGGTAGAGATTTTAGGGCTCAGTTTGTTTAAAATAAATTCAAAGATAATATTCACAAAACCCCCAACATTTAAAGCATTAAAAAATAATGCTTATACTTACAGAATAATGTACAGAAAGGCCTTGCATCCAGAGGAAATTTTTGTGTGTGCGTGCCTTAACAGAATTAGTTCTCAAAAAAAAAAAGCACAATCAGCCCAATTAAGATACAGAGATATTTTTAAAGACACTGGGATTGTGTTTAAAGGAGTCACCCATATTTCCAGGTATCTAAAGGAATAAAGGTATGTTTAATCAGTTGCCATGTTATGGCAGTGTACCATATTGTGGACCTCTAACATCAGTTTACATCACTGTATTGGCAAAACCGAATGCCATAATTAGCATGGAAGTTTTTAAAAAGTGGCAGCTGATGCATTGCATAGTCCAGTATTAACCTGTATTTCTCACCTCTTTTGGGAGCAAGGAAATGAAGTCTCTTTGAAACTGGGGCTCTATCACTTGCATCATGTGTTTTACTTGTGTTGGTTCACAACTATCAATCAGTTCATCTAAAGCAAGTAATTTCTCTGGTCCACTCCAGCTCTGCAAGAAAAAGAAAGAAACAGTAAGCTTAGTTTAATACTCTGGTTTATCTTAGCAAGTGCCATTGCTTTGCCATAAGGCAGGTTAAGTTTCCTTGTTGAGCTATATACAAGCATATAAAGAGCACATAAAAAGCCAGCAAGATAAATGCTCACGTTAATTACACAAAAATGAGAAGTTAATCAACACAAAATATTGAAAATTACTACATTGATTCATAAGCTAAGAAAGGATTCGTTAGACACACACATACAGATTAGCAATTAAAGAGATAATAATATTTAATAATAATAATTAAATTAATTAAGCTTCTTTTAGAGTTCATGAAATCTACACAGACATTACTGACAACGAAGGGGTTGCAACAGAACACGCTCCCTCTTCGTCTTTCTCTGTTGTGTATACAAGTGAGATGGCAACTTTTAACCTTTATGTTTCATCTGGTACACCAAAAACTTTAAATGAAACGAGAGGAAAGGAAAGAAAGAAACTTTTTCTAAAGTACATTAGCTTACTGCCTGCTTATTACTACGGTATGTCCCTAAGTGACAATGCTGTAATTTCAGAATCCTGGCTATAAACCAACGTATATTTTGTAAGTATCAATTTACACTTGAATAAACAGGGAATTTTGACTGGTAATTTTCTTACTTCACATTTTTACTAATGGGCATCATAAAATTTGAAGATTTTAATAAGGCACTCATCTGAGAGCATAGCAGATTAGCAGCATCGTTTATAGAAAAAAATTAATAACTGAATACACTGCACATCTGAACAGCATGTCTTAAACTCATCTGTGCTCATCAAAGAGTTTTGATTTGTTATGTGAAAACAATTTAAAGAAAAAAATAATTTCTACAGGAAAAAACAACAGCCACCACTAACTGATTTAGCAACAGAATTAGAGCATGAATAAAACCTTAGAGAGGAGAGAAAATGAGACATCACAGTTTTTGAGAGCAGACTCACATTCATATTCTTGAATGTCTTCTAGAGTGACATTTACAAGTAAATTAGCACATACAAATGATATTACAGTTATGGTAAGAGGCTAACTGAAAAAAAAAAAAAAAAAGGCAAGATACCTTGCAATTAAAATTTCTGTATTAATCTGCCATGTATCTCAAGACCTTTATTACTCGTGCTCTGAATTTCTGTTCTCTGGATTTGATTCTGACAATTAATTCCAGTCTCCACAATACTACAATGTTTGTATATTGTGAAGTTTCTGCAGAACAATGAGGCAAGTGAAGGAGAAGGTGGAATTTCTGAAAGCGAACGCAAAGCAGATAAATAGCCCACTTTACTCGATGTAGAAAGATCATCACGTTGCATCATTTCTCCCTAATTAAAATGTCAAAATACTCAGAATGTCAAGAAAAGTATCGTTTACCCACATGATGACCCACCCGACTTTCCGGTGACCCCATTCCATCAGGGCAGTGAAAGCAGCTTCGAGCTGCCTTACAGCAAACGCGTGGCAGATACCAGACAGCCTACCCTAACAGAGGAGGGGAAGGAAGTTCTGCGACCTGAGCCTTTCTACACGCTGTTGGCAACTGGTAAGATGGTCTAAGCTGGCAAGAAAACACTCCCCATCCCTGTGTGTATGTAGATTGTCACCATATGAGATGAGGGTTTCCGTGTCTCATATCCAAGACCTCAGAATATTAAAAAGAAACAAGAATGTCTCAGCATAAATTGCAGCAGTGCTGTTACAAACAGCTTTTATTATAAATTTCTTTCAATAGAAACATTTGCATCACAGAGCAGTTCTCCATAAATCATGCACTGAAGAACTGTTTATCTCACCAACTTTCCAACTGCTGTTTGTTTCCTTAACCCAGAGCTTAGCTGGTGTTGGGTACAAACATTTGCAATCTTTAATCTCATCTGTCAGCCATGTTTGAATTTAGGAGAATTTAAAAAAGGGAAAGTAATACCTGTGTGACTTCCTTATAATATAAATTTCCAAGGTCAGCCTACTCTCAATTTATAAGCAGCTACATTTATTAAATTAGAACAACTCAACCTGAAGAGCATATTTTTTTGCTGTGGCAAACGTTGCTAGCAGTTATGAACATGTTATTGATTAATATTTTCACTGTACACTATCTTCATCTGTAACTCTCTTCACTTAGACATTTCTGTTTAAAAAATATAATACAGATCTGAACAGAAAAGGGAAAAGATTTAAGAATGGGAAAAAGATGCTAATGAATAAAAGCAGTACCCTCTTTCATCTGTCCATTCATCATTAGGGGATGGCTACAGGCAGCTTCCTAAGGCTCTTTTTAAGCAATCAGCTGCTACAAAATGTTTTCTCGAGGACATTGTCCCCTCAGTCTTTCACTTAAGCAAACAAACCTCCAGCTACAGTCAGTAAGGGGTCTCTGAGGGAAACGTTTGGCATGGAAAATTGGGATGAAGCCTTGCCAGATGAACACAACTGTTTGCATTAACAAAGCAAGACTAGTAAATTACTGTTTCTGGGCCCCATAGCTTGATCCATTTGCAAAAAAACTGCACGTAGCACATTGAGCGCAGAGAGTAAGAAATAAGTTTGTGGCTTTGATGAGAAACAACAGTGAACAAATGTCACAGAAGAGGAAAAAAAAAAAGTAAATGTGTGCCAAACAGTTTGCAAAGTTTCAAACATTGTAGATGACTGGAGACTTCCAAGACACACGATGTAGTGGCCAGATACCTTGGATTTCTACCAAGTGATTCCCTTTCAAACTGAAGATCCTTGTAAAGAATATACTTTATCTTCAAAATGCGTTTGTTTAATTGGTTTTCCTTGTCTTCAAAACTTAAGTTGAATTTTAATGTAAAATTAAAATAAAACTTTAATTATGGGCAGGGGTTCCCCAAGAAAAGGTAGCTCCAGGATTCATTCACATATCCCTTGGAAAGCCAGCAGGGACTACCGATACTGCTCTTTTAATGATATGAGATTCCTAAACAAACATCCCCCCTCTTCCCTCAAATTTCCTCAGGGAGGAGTTGATTTGTCAGCCAAGGCCTTTTGGCTTGTTGATACCATTTCCTCATTCAGTAATGCAGTTGCTGCAACCATGGCACTACCTACCTGAAAACTATCCCTTCTTCTTCCCCATTGCTATTACATTTAAATGTCCTTCCTTTTTTTTCTAGGCATGCAAAACAGCGTTATGATCATGTAAATGACATCTTTGCTGCTTCTACAACTTCTACAACTTCCACCTCATCTCTCCTGTCTGACCTGCCAGCTATCCTTTTATCATCTTCTGTTGCTGGACCTCTAGTCTTCCATGATCTATGCTTTTCTGTCGCACAGCTCTCATCTGCTAGCTCCAATTTGTGTTACAATTACAGTTTGTAGCAATTGTATCCTTTTTCTATTAGAGGTATATTTAGGACACCTGTTTTAAAGGGTTTAGTTTCAGGGTGCTGTTCTCCGTTACTGAGTTCTGTTAATGGAGGTCTGTCACTATAGAGACCTGCAGGAAGGGCTCTTCTGGAGCCAGCTTCTGTCCAACTCTTGGATCAGTTACCAAGAACCCTGCCACCCTCCACCTCAAAGGTATCTCAGTCTGGATAAAAATAGCACATAATCAAAATCCACTGAAAGAAACACTGTCTACATCAGCAAGTAGTTTGTCACAACAGGAGGGGTTCAGGAGCAGCTGGTGCTGAAGCCTCCATGTTAACCCATCTCTAAGACTTAGTCTGGTCCCCTGGGCTGAACATCTGCACCACACGTGACGTGAACCTGTCTAGAGGAGCAGCGACTGCTTCAGACCCTTACGTCTCCGCTATGGGTTGGACAACGTAGAGACTCTTCTGAAAGGAGTCTAGTTTGTATGTACCAAAACTGCCCTGAGACCCAAGCCAATGGGAAATAAGCAGGGATGATCAGATCTGCTTTAAGTCTGCACTAATCCTCTGAAACACACTGATAATGGTGATAGAGCCGGAAAGGGTATGCAGCTGTAGCATGGATCTCTCCCACTTGTGCATAGGGGCTGTGCAGAAACACCAAACCCTTGACCTAGTCCTACCACAAGACGCAGAGCAGAAAATGCTGCAATGCTGGTTATGATACAATCTTTACCGCCTGCTTCACGTAAGAGGTGGACTACTCAGTTGCACATTTATGCATTCATCAGCATCTTCAGAAGAATAAGAAATGGAGAATGGTAAGTAATTTGAATTTAGGTGACTTAGCCAACTATTTATGTAAAAGCAAGGAACAGTACTCTTGCCAGCCAGAAATGGCAAAAGCATTTTGGACACTATCTAGACTGCTGAGAAAAAAATGCTTCCAATTTTAGGTAAAATAATAGCATTCACTAGTTACTCAAAGTGATTGCCTATACTTACTGTGTATGGAACAACTTTTCAACATCAATATTCCAAGAGAACGCAAATTTTTTATCACATTACTTAAATGAAACCCAACACTGCAAGTATGTGAAGTAGGAGGAATGGAGGGGGGGGGAGAGAGAGAGGGGGAACTTAATAATTTTTAAAGCAGTACCATCTCTGACTGAACTTAGCATGCAGCTGATTTTTTTTTCCTTATGGCAAGCAATTTGGTGACTTAAAAAATATATCCTGCTTCAAATAAAATAAAATTTCTTGTAGAAGAAAAAATCTTGTAAAGATACACTTGGGCATTGAGTTTTAAAGATCTTGTAGTGGATATTAAAAAGACCTGAAGCCAAGAGCCACTGCAAAACAGAAAAAATAAATAGGCCTTTAAGAAATAAAATGGTTTGAACTTATTAAAATGCTTTTCTATTTTTTCTTTCCAGACTAACATTTCATTGAAATCAATATTTATCTTCATTTTTAAAGGGAAAGTGCAACTACTCTTCCAACTGTTTCTCCTTTCTGCATTAGTTTTTTGTCACTTCCAAAATAAAAGGCTTAGCTCAACTATAAAACATAACAGCAGCAATAACATATAAAAAATAAATTTAAAAAAACCCTTAAAGGCTATCTTGAGTGTTCTTAGTATTTGAAGAGTGGTCTTGCTTTTCAGTTTGAAAAGATAACATAGGAGTGAGAGACCTCAAAATAACTGAGTATCACTTGTTACTGCCAGCTTCTATGCCAAAGGACAGTTCTACCTTGAAACAGTACATATGTCCAGCTAACGTGCCCCTGGAAATTTAGCTTTAAAATTAATTGGAAATATATTTTCGCATAAAATAAGATAGTGTTATTAAGCAGGCTCAGCAGGCATACAGGACATAAAGAAAGCTCTCCCATTTCCATTTCTGTACAGGAGAAACTCTGTATTGCAAGAATGATGCTACATATGGCATTTAATTCCGCCCTTTGGGCAGAGCTAGCTCCTCTTACTTTAAGAATATGCTTTTATCATTTGACTAAGACTTGCCTCATTCATAAAACTCACGTGGAAAATAAGCACACAGAAAATGAGGTGGCTCGGCATTAGCCAAGGAGAGGTAACATTGAGATACAGCTACGTGACTTTGAAAGCTTTTGGTTCTAAAATAAGGGACTCCCATTTGTTAATGCAATAAAAACTACCAGTGACAGAAGTGATCAATAACTGCTACTCGATGACCTCCAGTTATGACAGAGAGGCCTGCCTCTCTCTCTCAAGAGTATAGATCAGCATTTAGGCATTTAGTACTGCAACTAAGTATTCTGGAGTATCAAATTATATATGTATTAAAGCATGGTTTCTACATTACTAACCCCAAATTTGGGACCCCAAAATAATAACAACTTAACTACAGGCAAAATTTCCATGGGCTTACAGACTTATCCTGACCAAACAGCCGATAGCATTGGTTTCACTGTCAAGCATGTTTGCACTACTCTCTCAAACATTTCAGCCTTTCATAATCTTTTTTTCTAAATATGTAACTATTGATAACTAGCAATCTTATGTGAGAAAATACACATTGTACATTGTAGATAACAAAATAGCTTTTGTTAGTACAAAGGCTTTAACATTACAAAATGTTAAAATACAATGCAGTATTCCATTATCATATATACGAAGTGCCATTC
This sequence comes from Harpia harpyja, assembly GCF_026419915.1. Classification (NCBI taxonomy): domain Eukaryota; kingdom Metazoa; phylum Chordata; class Aves; order Accipitriformes; family Accipitridae; genus Harpia; species Harpia harpyja. Next base: position 40,372,318 of record NC_068941.1, read on the forward strand.
AGATATGATTCTTAGGGGTTAAAAAGACATATTTCTATGAACAGTCTCAAAAAAGATACACCATAATAATTAAATGTGAATATTTTTAAGAAACTGAATGATGTGTACAAGAATATCTTAATTCCAAACTTCCACTGTTTTAAGCAGATTATAAATGTGTAAAAATAAAGAGAGAAGGAGTTCTACATTATTATTTTAATGTTCAGAACTGACAGTGATTGAGATCAATGGTATTATGTGGCAGCATGAATCAAGCCAAAAGCACGCTTCTGCCTGCAAAATTGTATGCTCGCTACTGTATCTACAATATTGCTCTTCTCTCTTTGCCTGTTACAGTAATTGAAACAATGACTGTATTAGTTAGTTACTCCTTTTGAAAATGTTTTTAGAAGTAACAGTTTATTAATCAAGATAGGAAGACATAATATTTCCATTTTTCAAATCAATGACTAGGACTCATTCCTGCTTCTTAAAAATATAGAGCAAAATTGTAAAGAGATCTCCACGGTACAGGTTATGTAATAGGAGCAGAGGCCTGCCCCGAACTGTGTTTGTAATTAACGCACACAAAATTGGCTTAGGTGCTACCAGATTGGTGTCCACGTAGATTTCAGTTTCGACATGTGCAAGTGGCCCACAGCACTGTCCTTCACACCTTTTCTTTTGTCAGATACAAGTTTTAGGCATTGCTGAAGGCTGCTAGAAAGACACAGAAAACCTCTTTCCCCCCTCCGTTCAATTGTGTACACATGTACTGGCTGACAGTGTTCAGTATATGAAGATCAGTAAAAATACACATTGAGTTTCCTTTTAATCTATTTTTGCTAAACTTTTCTTTCTATTCTTAGAAGACTCCAGACTTCCGACAAATTTAGTGCTATACCTGCACTGAAGCAAACCATGCACTAAAGCTTACTAGTCTCCAAGTGAAAACATCTCAAGTTAGCTTGAGGCCATGGAGGCAGCCATTACATGTTGGACAGACTTTGCAGAAAATGTGAGAACATCAAACAGGAAGGGTTATTTTATTAAGAAACCAGAGAAAGCAGTTATTTTTTGTGAATCTCTACAGTAACTAGCAGAAACAAGGAAAAACAATTCATTAAAGTTGATGCCTATTTGTGTTTGCAACAGTACACAAAATCAATGAGAGAGATATTCTGGGATGTATAAGGACTGCCTCTATTGAAGCAACCTTCTACTTAAATTATGGAGGTAAGCTGCTTCAGATGTTTATTTCTCTAAGCACTGGTTACCTGAAACATTTTCAGCCATTCCTGAAGGCCCGTTGGTGGCTGCACAGATGTAATGCGGCGACGTTGCTGTCCCTGGCCATTGGCTGCCCTCAGGTCCCCAAAAGTAGTAGGTGTGGCAGAGCATGGCACCAGCCCCGTAGTACTATGATACAAGTAAAAAGTGATAGTCACATGTAAAACATTACAGAAAATTTAGAAGTCTATTGCAGAGCAAAAAAAAATCTAGTATAGAATTTGCAACTATTACTTAAACTCTTTAACTTCATGCAAGAACAGTAACATGAAAAATTGTTCTGCTGGTCACTCAAGAGATCAGTTCCCTCACTTTAATAAATCCACCTGTTTCTACCACTGCAGTACTAATCCTCCAGCTAGGGGGAAAATGGGGATCACCTTTCCAGGCTGAAATATTACCACTCCTTTAATTGGCCAGCAGGTTGTCTATAAAGATGCAGGTTCATATATTCCTTTCCCTGCCAGAGTATTTCCCTTCCTTCTGGGCTGTATTTGTGCCTGCTGACTAGAGATGTAGGAAGCCAGAGCTCAGAGTCTCACCTGTATGTGAAATGTGCTAGTGCTGCTTCATCACCAAACAGGAAAAAAATGTATCTATTTTTAGCTTTTAATATATTTTGTTGACAAAGAGCTAGTAGTATCAAGCAGTTCTAGTGGCTTAGTGGTTTGGAACTGGGCTTTGAAATACTCTATACAGTCTTTTAAAGTTTGTGTGTTGATGGAGTGACACAGGAATTAAAGGGGGGGGGGGGGGTGAGGTGAAGAGGGAAAAGGAGCCAAAGGTGCTCTCTGAATTACAGTCTGATTTTTTCACTCTGACATGTTAAAAACCAGCTCATTCATATGGGATGGAGCTTTTAAAAGAGCTGGGATTAAGCTGCTATTGTAGGAGTCTAAAGGAATACAGCTGACTGGGTTTTCTTTTTTTTTTTTTTTTTTTTTTACATAATGTAAAGTACTTCGTTCACAGAATATCAAAGTTGTATTCCCTAGCAGGAAATTTGGAACTCCAGTAGTGTTTGCACAAGCATGAAAATTTTAAATACAGCGTGGGACTCCAAAAAATCCTTTGCTTTTGTGTATGATAAATCCAGCTTTTTAGTAGGTAAGAGCTTCGGGGTTTTACTGACTTTCAGCGGCTACAGGAATAGCTTCAAATGATGCAAGGCAAGTTCATTTTAATATTTATCTCATCATACTCTACAAATATTTCACTCTACTCTTCCTTGTCCTGAAGGACAATCGTAGCATGTCCTAACATTTACCCAAACTGGTAAAGAAAAGTAAAGATTGGTTTGAACAGGCTTATTTTTAACTGTTAATTTTACCGAATAACAACAGAAACAGAAGCTGATATAAAAATACCGTTTCACAGATGAAGGATCCTCTTAATGACATTTGTTTACTGGCTTTACCTGTTATATGCAAAGAAAGTTCATCAGGCCTGTCAATTTTAAAGAGTGTCTGATCCTAGGGAAAATGGAAAACAAGGAGGCAAAAGAACTGCAACATTTGCCTAAATACTATTTAAATAAAATATAATCAGTTTAAAAGAGAGAGGATCAGATGTTATTTAAGGATTCTTTTACACCAATAATGACTCAAAATCCAAGCAATGTCAATTGAAAGTATTTTTAAAATAAAATCTGTTTTTACAGCTTACTCATTCTCATCACCTGTACGGAGATCCAGCAGAAGGCCTACCATTTAAGGTCCAAAATAAGGCTCTTAAAATTGGCTTATATTGGATCTGGGCAATACATAGCCTTGAGCTTGCCCCAGTAGAACAGTTACACTTTTCTTCTGCTGTAAACTGGTTCTCAGTCAAAAACAGTTATTCAAAACAGGATCTAAAAGCCTCTTTCCTTTGACCTGAGATTAAACCACAAGATTTTTGTTCGTGCTTTATTTTTCCTGTATGTTTTCATTCCCCTGAGACAGCCAGTCAGGTTTCTGTGGAAGCTGGAGAAGTCCAGCGGTTTCCTCTGAATCTGACAGATACACCTGACAGAAAGCGTACTTTCTTTGTTGCTGAACTGTTTACTCTTACGGGAGTGCAGAGAACGGTGTGTCACCTGAAGAACTGGTGGCCAATAAGAGTGTTCTTCCATTAGCCTGATTTAGAAACCTGGAGAAGCTACCAACTTGAGACTTGAGGGGGATGTGGAAGCTGCAGCATGGGCTTCTCAGCAACTAGAGATCACCTCTCTCTACTGCAGCGTTCTGACATCTGAAAAGCAAACCTGGAACCTGTTTCCCCACACTGTCCTAACTTTTCACTCATCACCTGATAAACCTCTTAAAGGAAGAGAAATAAAATATAAATTACTTTTGAAAGATCCATCAGTGACTGAACACTACTATAGCATGTTCAAAAGAATTAACATCCCCAGTCAGTTTTAAGAGGCAAGCGCAATGCTTGTAGGAGGGCTGATGCTTATTACAGGAAAAAAACGTAAAATGGTGTAAATTCAAACAGGATGGGAAGCAGTGTGACATCCGCGCACAATTGTTATGGCAACTATTCAGCAAGAACTGCAGTTGTAAGGTGTGCATCCAGGGCCCTACTCTACCACTGCTTCTGATGTTTACGAGTGCTTTACTCCACAAAGCACCTGACCAGAACAGCAGCAGTTATATGTGCGATCTGGTACCACTTAGGAGTAGCAGGGAAGCAGACAGAACCCGTAATAGTTTCATATTGTGGATAACAAGCACGTGTGTGTTCCTGTTAAGATCAGATGGTCTGCTCTGCCTACATAAATTTCCATTCTCTCATTCCTGTTACCATAGCAAAGCGATACATTTGATCACAGTTTGTAATAGTCTTAGGGTTCATCATTATGTCCCTTTTTAAAAATCTGATTGATTTTATTCCCAGGAATGCTCCAGCCCTCAAAAAGTCTCTTAAGTAAATGGGCATGCTATATTTAGAATGAAACACAAACCTCAACCGAAGAAATGCAAGTCTGGCTACTTCATTAGAACTCATCTTCAGTTCACGTAATTTAAATTAGCTAAGCAATATACGAATGCTGATACCACCCCTTCTTTGCTTTACAGTGCTTTAACATTAAGAGGAGCCATGAATCAGGCTTAGCAATTGGAAAGATGGGATATACGCAAGAGTCAGGATGCAGTGATCTGTTATTGCATTTAATTACCTTGTGTATTCTGAGACTTTGCAGGGTTTCTTTCCCAGAGAGAAAGAACGGACCTCGGAGCCATGGTCCAACTTTCTCTTCATCTGCAAGGTGAGGGAAAAGAGTAACAACATGGATTTAGTTACATGACCAGCCTTACTTACGCGTACTTCTGTAAAATTAATCCATTTTTACCTTTTACTTTAATATCGAATTTCAACAAAGTTGACAATCACAAGATGATTTAAAGCAACATTTTAGTTTCTAGCTTCAACAGTATTTGATCCATGTTTTATACGGTGCATGTATATATTATTGCTGGTTTAGGGTCCAAAATCTACTGGAATGACATTCTTTTAATTTCCAAATTTCAAATGTGAAAAATTGTTCAGAACTCTGTATTGGTTTATTTACTAAACTGTTCTCTCTCTCTTCTCCTGGGAGGGGAGGTGAAGAACTAAACCAAAGTCCTTCATCCTTTGTGTTCAGGTTCATTGCTAAGTCTCTCATGGAAATGGTTACATTTTAGGTAGCCTGTCTGCACTGTAAACCATTATATTCATTTCAGGGCCTAAAAAAAATAATTCAAATATATTTTTTCTGTTGTTTACCCTTTTATTTTAAAGTTGTACATTGAAAACATTTATAAAACTGCGGTAAAACTGACGGACAGATTAACCGACATTTTTACAAGAAGGGTAAGGATGAAAAACACTAAACCTCAGTCTTGAATGTCACCCGCAATTAGATACGATCAAAACCAAATAATGAGCAGGGCAGCTGCTAAAAGGGGAAGCCACAGAGATGGAAACCAAAGAGATGGAAACCAGTGAAAGCCATATTTATCCAGTCAGACAAATAAAGATTACTTTCTACATATTTGGGTAATCTTTAACCACAGGTTTTTGGACTCAATGAGACATCCGTATGCCAAATACAATTTCTGAGTTTTTTGTTGGTTTTCTTTTTTCAAGATGTGATACAGCAGAACACTTCAGCCAGCAGAAGAATGCTTACTGCTGTTTACAACTGTGAGCTGCAAAATACATAAACCACTTTCATTGCAATTCAGACTTTAGTTCGACCATTTGCTCCCTTTTTTCAAAATTTCATATTTAAGATACAGTTTAAAAGTCAGCATCTTTCTTACAGAACCGATTTGATCTTTTTTAATGTTACATTATAACATAGCTATTTAACCATTTACTGTATCAGTCCACCTACCTACAAACAAAACACCCCAAAACCACCAGAATTCTCTAAAGCTTATGGTCCATATACTTTTGTTGTGATTTTGGGTTTTTTTTTCAGTTTTAAAATACCTTTATGGCTTTCCCTAAAAACAGTCACTGAAGATCGTGTGTTTTGCTTCATTAGTGATTACGAAGGAAAGCTAGCTAAGGTTAACTAGTCTCTTGTTTTTACAGTAACAGCTACAATGCAACCAGAAGAGCTTCCCTTGTAGCTGTGTTTCCTTGCCCATGCCTCACATGGGACACTCCACAGCATTTCACCAGACAAGCGTTCAGCCAGAACCGCCCCGTGTGCTGCCGAACCACCAACCTCACCCTCGCCGCTTCCCCACGCCCCAGGAGGAGCAGCCCCTGGCGCTTCCCCCAAGAAAACCAGTTGTAAGCATCACCGAAAAATAATGGATACCATCTTTTATCACTGTGCTAGACGAGTGAGCCATCAAAATTGCTGGAAGCGTAAATAAGATGTTTGAGCATGAATTTCAGTATTCGATGATAGACTTTTCAGAAAGGATTTTTCCTGTACAAAGAAAATTTTTATTTCCAGCTTGCCTTTCTGAGGGGTTATCATCACCATACTCCTCTTCTGCTTCTCATAAAAGGGAGATGCAGTTTTCCGAAAGCACACCTTAAAAATAAGAAGTACGAAGCCTGCAGTAGAATAAGCAGCTATAGCGATTTACTCTTTTGCGTTTAGCAAAGAAAACATTATGCAGTTCTCTATTCTGTTGCCTAATAATGGTTTCTCCCATTTCTTTTGGTTGTTTTGGGTTTTTTTTCAGGTATTTTAGGGAACTTTCTCATGGGGTCCACCACACAGACAGACTTTCAGCATCTCAGAAGACGCTAAGTAAATACACGGCCAAAACCGTCGTTTGCTATACGAAGAAGATAAAACTTTCTCTACAGCAGAGAGGTCTAGTGACAAGATTTAGCCATCTACAAGGTATCTGTGTAACCGAAAAAGAGAAACCGCCGAGCAAACGTCCCCGTAAATATTTAAGCAGTCGCTAGGAAAACACAACTCCTTCAGACAACGTTTATTTACCGAAATAATTGAGATTGCAGTACACTAAAAAAAAAAAAGGGGGGGGGCAGCAAACTGTATTCCGCATCACCACCCGCCACCAAGCGCTGGCAGCTCTCCCCGGCAGCGCAGCGCAGCGCAGCGCAGCACAGCCCAGCACTGCTCAGCTCACACTGCAGCTACAGAGCAGCGGCAGCCCCGCGCCGCCGCCGGCACGTTTCCGCCCGCGGAGCGGCGGCGCGGAAGACGCGCGGCCCCCGCCCGCCCCTCCCCGCCTCGCCCGCCCGCCTGCCTCCGCGGGCGCGTAGCCGGGGTGAGGGCGGCCACTCACTTTGTAGAAGATCATCTTGAGGGTGCCGTAGAATCCCATGGTGTCGGCGCGCTTCCCCTTGCGCGGCTGCGGCGCCCCGCGGGCCCGGCGGCCGGGCAGGCGCTGGCAGTACAGCCCCTTCTCCGGCAGGTAGGTCACCGCCTCCCGCGCCGACATGCTCGGGCACGGCGGGCGGCGGTGGCGTGGCGCGGCGCGGCTCGGCCCGGCTCGCCTCGGCTCGGCCCTGCCCTGCCCGCGCCGCGCAGAGCCCGGCTCCCCCCTGCCTGCCTGCCTGCCCGCCCGCCGGCCGGCCTGCCTGCCTCCTCCCGCCCCCCGCTTCCCTCCTCCCCCCGGCGCCCGCCCCGTCCCTCCCTCCCCGCCCGCCTCCGCAGCGGCGGCGCGGCACTGCGGGCTGCGCGGCCGGGAGGGAGCCCGCGGGCCCCGGCGGCGGGAAACCGCCCCCACCCCGGGAAGAGAGCTAAAAAAAACCCCAACCAAAAAAAAACCAAACAAAACCACCCAAACCCCACCAACGCTCAAAAATAGCGCTGCGTGGGTTGAGGTTATTTCCCCCCTTTCTCCCCTCTTCCCTCAAACGGCCTCGGAGGCCGGGGGCCTGCCCCACAACCCTCGCTCTATTCCCCCAGCGCCACACGCTTCACGGTCTTCCAAGCGGGAGCAAAACAAGCTCATTGCCACCAATTATAATTGCACCGTCGCCCTCGGCGAGCCTGGCTGGACTCGTACGCGACTGCGTTCTGTGGACGGACGCAAATCAGTCCTTCAAAAGTGCGGTAAATTTTAGAATAATGTGAAAGACACCACAGTTTTGCCAGGCAAAAAGATGCTGAAATACCCTCTATTGGCTAAACAATAGCATAAACGGGGTTTGAGGATTTAAGAGTTGAAAGACCCGAATCCAACAATTATGTAATATACATTAAAATACTAATTCACAGCATAGCAGCGGTGAAGCTGTAAAACGCAGGAGCAGGTCCAGGGTTTCCCCAGAACGCAGGCAGCCTTCCCCACGCACCTGGAGCAGCCTGCGCGCACACACACGCTCCCCTCGCTGTTAAAAGACAGCCCTCAGGCGAGACCAAGCCATCTTAGCTTGGTCTTCAAATCCTACGACAGATTCTCACCTATAGCATAAGGAAAGCCCTAGGTAATTACTTGCTAAAGAACGCTCCTTTTCGGTCGTTTCCTACTCTGTGCACATCAACAAATCTGTTCAATTCACCCTTACGGTTCGATTCAAGGGCAGAAGTTCCTGACATATGGTTGGGCTGTCAGACAGATACCTGCAACCAGCACAGCAGCTAGGCAGCTTTTTTTTTTTAGCTTCTATACAGACAACTCAAATAAGAGACTCCAGCTTCTGCAATTTTTCCTTGGTTTTTTTTTTTTCCTTCCTTCCAAGTTTCCTGCCCAAGTTCAGAGCAGAGCTGAGCATACCCAGAACATGACATGAAGCTGCAACGCTCCCTTATAATTTTCTCTGGGTGCAGTGGGAACTGGAGATGCTCAGCAGCCCTCCAGACCGATGCATTCAAACAGAAGCAAACACATAGTCAGTTCCTTTTGACCTGAGGGGAAACCATCTTTATCACCCAAAGCAGTACAAAAAAAGTAGAAAAGAGAACACCTATCTAAAGGAGTGGAATTACTTTAAGACCAAAATCTCATATGTATTGTTACTTTATAATAGTTCAGTGTGCCAGGTGTTAGCACACTCAGATAAGGCAAAATCACTACCCCCATAGCAAGCAAGATCCTGCTTCTACATGGTTTTACGTATCTCCCATCCAACACTGAGTCCTCGTAGTCTTTTTTTGTCTCCCAGTGAAAATGGTTCTGCCCATCAAATCTTGGCATTTATGCCATTATCCATTAAACTGCAGTGCTGTATATTTTATGAGAACAAAATGGTCTTGAGTTGACTTCATACCTCAGATATGAACAGAGCTGTACATATCCTGGGAGACTATTACTGTCTTCCTTTGCTAGCACATCACATGCAAAGGGGAAAGAAAAAAAAAACCATAGGCTGCATATACACAGGATAATCACAGGAAGCAAATTAATACCCAAATCATCAGAGTAGGAGAGAATTCGAACATTATCGCTATGGGAATTTAGAAGTACTTCATACACATGCATGCATAATGCTCTGTAATGTTCACAGCTATCTCTGCCCCTTCTCCAGTCTGTGAGTGCCCTCGATGCAGAGAGGGGGGACGACGGCTGTTCTTCCTTCCTCCAGCATTGCAGCGGGCACTGGCAGGAAATCCTCTGGGATCAGCCTCTCCCCCAGCCCAAAGGCAAGTGTAACCTGACAGCGTAACTAGATTTATCTTTTGAACAAAATGTGCTTCAGAGTAAGCAGTCAATGAGTTGAATAATAATTAGAAATTACTATTTTCCTCTTTTTTGGAGTACTGCTATTGCTGATTCCTTCTCTTTTGATAATGATTGGCAGATATTCTCTCATGGTAAAAAACCACCGACTTAACTGCTAATCTCTTTGCCTCAGTCAGGACCACGTAGTAACCCCAACAATCATTTGCTAGTGGTAGAAAACTTGGTTTATCAGGTACTTATTCTGCACAAAAGGTTTGGGGTTTTTCCTAATTTTAAATACAGATACCACAGACAGATTTTGACATTTGAACGGTGACCATCTTTCATCTAGCAGTCTGCCTTCCTCAGAGCGAGAGACAAAAATTGCATATGGATATGGCTCTAGTTCTCACTTATTTAGTATTTTTCTCTAGTGCGTTACCACTTTCGATTCTCGACAAATAAAGAATCATCCTCTCTACCTCAAATTAAGTTTGATAGTCTCTGGATAGTTGCAAGACTACTCTAGTTGGGTGTCTGCTCTTCCCCAAAATGCCTAACCACAGCCTGGGCTCTCTATAGTCGATGGAAAGGAACACGCTCCACCAGAGGCTAAGGGCACCTACTGTTAGGCTCCTGCTCTAAATTACTGTCTAGAAAGGGCTTTCTCTCTCTGCCTTGACTTTGAGAACTCCCCTGTCCTCGGAAAAGTTTAGTATCATGAATATACCACACTCTCAATTGTAAGAAATTAGTTAAGGCTTTGCAAAAGTAGCGGGGAACTGCTCAACCTGGGAAGACTGAGCAGTGCTGCAGGTCACACAGCTTCACTCTGCACCTTCCTGGAAAATACAATGGTGGAGGAATATGACCCCAACCCCTCAGATGCTTTGGAGAGCCCGACAGCAAGTAGTAGAGATGATGCATTCATTTACATCTGTACTGACATTTGCAATAATATTTATTGCAGTAAATTAATATGCTCTAAGAATACTTACTTAATGGTATGAAGTAAATGCTCATCACAAATTAAGGTACATTGAGGAAGACTATAAAGCAATGGTAAGAGAAAAAATCAAAAGTTGCCATGTTTCTTTCCCTATTTGATATATATTCAACTTCAAAGGTTGGTTTTATTTTGTTTAAGCTGAAGATAATTTTTCAAGTTTTTAAAACCACAAACGGCATACAATTCATGACATTTAGAAAAATGTCTACACCAAAATTACATAGTTTCCAGTGGACACAAGTCCAATCTTATTTCCCGTCAGTACTGCCAACTCTTAATTAATAAAAATTCACACCATCCAATTCTTTTCCTGTTGGCAACATTTCTAGCACCTTTACCAGTTTGTCATGTGGCATGCTGTAATTAAGACCGTCTATTACTTCTAATGAAAGACTAGAATGAATTACAGAAATCACCCGCAGAGCTCTATAATCCCCAGAAGAACGGAGATTACAGTGCAACAGACCAAAGAAACAACATTTTTGTTTTTTTGGTTGGAGAAACATTTTTGAGTGGAAAGACCACAGGATGGTCTGGCCATGGTAATAGCCAGTCAGCATTTTGGAAGTACAGTGGTGCTTAAACCATGGAATGCAAAAACCGTAATTGGCATTTCACATACACATATGTGCATTAGGAGCATAATGTGTGCAGGAGGAACTGTGGAGCAATATGGTTTGGTATCTCCATTAATATTGGTAAATGCATCATTCAAGACGGTGCCAGAAGGGATTCTGTGTACCCTGCACATTTAGCAGACGTTTAGCAGACTGACTCCTTTAGAAACATTTCAGAGGGATTTTTGTGTGTTGTCTAATAGGATTGCGGTTTTTTTTCCACCCAGGAAACCAAACACCCTAATGAAGTGGGGCCAAATCCTTAGCTGTGCAAGATTTACCCTGGAGACAGCAAAGACGACCTGGGAAGGACAGTCACGCTTAGTTATTTTTCCCTTTCTCAAATTTGGACCTGCCTAGGTTTTAAAAACTTCCCTTCTGCTTGGTAATCTAGTTTGGGCAGCTGCAGCAGCCAGCGCTTTGTCTTCTACGTTCGACCTCTTCATCCGACCACATACTTCATTTAATTTGCCAAATGCTCCCATTCAGGCAAGAATCTGGCCCCACAGAGAGGTACTTCTGCCATCTGCTTTAGACATTTAAGTACAGCTTAGCTTAGCACACCTACATTTAAAAGCCTAAGTTCCCCATTCAGTCAATGAGAAAGGCAGATGCTAGAGTCCAACTCCTATAAAGTCTTAGAAGAGAAGAAAAAAATCCCATACCATAGCAAGTGTTAAACATGTTCCAAAGTAATTCAGGGCAGGCCCTTCCTCTACAAAAGGGCACCGCTATTACTGTCAGATCTTTTTCTTTTTGAACGTATTATGAAATGAAACAAGTGACCCACTGGGATCTTGGAAATCCTATGTTCTCATGCTTTCTCCTGCTTCAGCTTGGGCTAGGCAATGCCTTTAAGGCTATCGCTAATTTGAGATTTATTAGCGTGCATCCTAGGTGCTGAGCTGGAGCGATTTTATGGGTAAATTCAATACCTGTGGGCAGGGCGAGACAAAGTTTTAGTACATGGACCAATTAAGGAAAAGTGATATTTGGGTAACGGGCAAAGTTCAAGGGCACAGCGTCCAATGCACCTTATCACATGGGTGTAATCGTGTGTTCGTGTAGAATATACAATTAGTATTGATGCAACAGAACAGACTTGAAGAAGTGAATTTAAGTGCACCAGTTTGTGACCAACAGCTGCTACCCTCCAAGTATGAAGGAAGAACAAGTGCAACTTGGCTCCCTGAAAGCAGTTTAGATGGAGAAATTTCTACTCAATTTACTTATGATGCCTGCAGTAGGCTTAGAGAGGTTAACTCCAGCATGTTTGCCTCAACATAGTTACAAAAAGAAATTTAAGCTTATGATACGTGTAGTACAAGTCAAACGCAATCCTGCACGTTGCAATGTGCACTGATCAGTACTTACTGATCAACGACACATTTTTGCAGTACTGATGAACTTAAGGTTTGGGATAAAGTAGGGAAAGCAACAGGAACTCTATTATGGGAGGCAGGACACACAGAGGCACTACAGTAAATTGTACGAAGTCTTCTAAAGCTTACTTAAACAGAGTGGAGAACACATATTACAAAGTATGATAGGTACTACTGAATTGTTTTACTAATTGTATAATGTTTCTTGGCAAAGCATTTTGAAGACTGCTTTCAAATTGAAATTTCCCACACATTATTCTTTATTTCCATGCAAAGTAAGGTACTGTGGTTAAAAAAAATTGTAAATAGCCCCTAAGTTTTGTTTTTGCAGGGGAGGAAATGGCATAGATAGCAACTGAAAAATCAGATTACTATTTATTAATAAATCCTTTTTATTAGAATAGTATGAACTTTCATTATAAATACTGTTTTAAAAGGTGTATATTTGTAGCAAAGATTTCCCATAAACCACTTCCTTTTAACATTTGCCTTTTAAAAAAATATTAAGTTGCCCTTTAAAAAATATTAAGTTTTAAATATATTGTGATAAGATTCAAAAGGTGTGCTAGTTAATGGCTGCAAAAATAGCTTTGAAAAGGATTTATACATGAAGCGTATGTAACAGACTTCAGTGCTGGATATTTAGAATAAACTTCAGATTATGTTTTAAGAGCAGCGAGATTGCAAAGACAGGCTTAATGTAATATGGCATCACTGTGTCTCCAGCAGAGCAGAACTCCCCTCTGAAGGTCATACTTCCTGTCCCCTTTGTTGGTTGCCCGTAGTTGGCCACAGAACTTGCAACATATGCTTGGATGCTTAAGTTACTTTAAAGGAGTACAGCCGAAGCTGTCATACACCCATTTATGAAGGGGACAGTTCCATGCACTGTTTCTTGGTGACAACACCAGCTTAAAGATGTCCCAGTCTCACCTGCTCATTCCCATCCCCAAATGGCTCTCGCCCTTATTTCTGCAGGAATAAACATCTGTAGAAATGCTCTGTGAACCAGGTTCATTAACTGATGCAGGGTGAGGAGAAATATTTTTAAGTTTTTTCCTTTGGGGTTGTTTTTTAGAACCAGTTACTAGTTTAATTTTCTGCCATGCCTTCAACAAAAAACTGAGCCAGCAGAAGCAAATGAGCAATTCACAGGCAGGGCACAAACTTCTTGAGCCAGCTACACCACTGAGAAAAAGGTATGAGGAACTGTGACCCAAGTGTCCCACGCAGAGAGCATAAGCCTATTATTTACACCTAGAGGCATCACTCTCTCAGCTATATTTTGATGTGCATTTAAGCCAACACAGCCACTGACAAAAAAAAAAGCAGTCCCTGCACCTGTGGCTGCCCTTGGCCATTCATTTCTACATTTGTGTCACCTTCTCAGGTGTGCCATCACAGCCTTTGTTGTATGGCTGTGTGGTCAACCACGGTGGCAACTGACCTAGGGACACTTTTGCTGGGCTGTTTTTCAGCCGGGTCAGACTCCCCATCTCCCTCACTGCATGGCCACACAGATGTCTGTGCCAGCATAGCAAGAGGTACAGCCTGCTCTCCTTTTTAACTTCTCCAAGCCCCCAGAAGAGCTACCTTAAAGGCTTGCCAAACTACAGCCTTAGGTGAAATGGCAAGGAACTGGGGTTTAGCCTTTGTTCTCCCAACCCGGGGGGCTGTATTATTACCATAGAGCGACTTATTCACATTGAAAAACATACTTAAGTCTCTGTCAACTGGAAATGGACACTCAATATTGAAGTTTTACCATAAAACAAGCACAACAAGGTGAACCACAGGCAGGGGGTATAATGTCAACCTTCCTTAAACATGTCATGTTAAAACTCCAGGGAGCTTGTCTCATTAGAACTGTATATTATTTCAATGAAAAAAAACCCAAAACATTTTCTTCCCAAAGCATTTTTTTTTTCTTGTTAAGGATAAATGAAAACAAAAATATCAGTGGAGCTAGGCTTCACGTTGCTTTTAATTCCCTGTGACAGTAACCATATGCAAGCTTCCTACAGAGAAATCTTGTATGGTTTGTTTTAAAACTAGCAATATTATCATATAATAAACATTTTTCATAATGCATATTCATAAGGAGCAGTTAAGGTTGCTAATGCAGCCTGCACTTTCACATACTTGACTGCTTTCCGTGCAACAGGAACATTATGAGTTGCTTTTTTGTGTTTTGTTTCTAGACAGTATTGTCACATTATTCATTTTTCAAAGGAATAAGAAGGTATTCCATATAATGCATCTTGCAAAACATTCACTAATGGCAGCAGATCTTCATAAGAACTGGATCTCCATTCATTGTGCTCCTATTAAAGTTAACTGTAATCTATTTATTATATCATTAAACTTAATATATTGTAAGATGAATTCTATTTATAGACGCAGTAATAGCTGTGCTAATCACTCAAGTTCACATTGAACAGGGCTGTGCTTCTGAGACACAGAAGCAGTTGCTTCAGAGACCAAAGTACATTCCTAAATTTCCCAAAGAGATGACCTTACGTGCTACATCCTGCACAAGCCTGAGCGGCACCGCGCAGGTTGCTGCGGCCAGCCAGCCTGGTGTCACCTTGCCCTGCTGAACAGCCCCTGCAACCCGCTGGCACTCACGCTTGCTCCGTAGAGGTAGCTGGCACCACGCATCCCATCCAGGTTCCTCCCTTGGCCCGCTCTTCTCCCTGATATCCTTAGACACCACTGAAGCCAAGGGCAGTGGCTGCCATGCCAGCAGCCAGACGCCACTTGGGCACAGGGTATTGAGTCTGGGGCAATACAAAGATAGCAGTCCACACCTTACTCTTTGGGCACTTACATAGTCGCTTTCTAAAATACCACCCCTGGGCTCCATTTTTAGTAATTTTATCTTATATTGCCTTTATAATCCTTTCACAGATTCTGCCTGTGACCTAGTCCATAAAGTTAGAAAACCAGGCACTTGAGACTGTTCTTAAATCCTACCATAGGCGCACAAAGCACAAGCCTTTCTTGCTGATCAACAGACGGTGACCACAATACCCCCCCCCAACCCCCAATAGGGATCAGTTCCTTTTTCAATATTTCAACCATAGAGCTGAGTTGGTTTTGTTTATATTGACAACGTTTCCAAATTGGTGAAATGTGCATTTCTGCCTTTGAACACCAGTGGCAGAACTGTTTTCACTCAAATATAAGCAGGTTGGGAAATCACCTTTGTACAGAAAAAGAAAAGTCTGCTTGGACTCAGGCGGCTTTCCAAAAATGTCTGTCCTTCGCACTGAATACAAATAGAGCACTGGTATCTACTGCCCATTTTCTGTTAAGTTTTCCATTTTTATTTTCTTTGGAGATAGCTTAATTTTGATTGCCAAGAGAAGTGCTTATTTTTCTGGCATAATCTATAGAAATCTATTTACAAAATAGTTTCTGTCCCTCATTTGTGGTACATGAGAATGATAAGGGGTTAGTGGTAAGCCTTTAGGCTACAGACAGAAGAATTCCTGGAATTACAGATTACACCAGAAGGATTTAGGAAGAATTTCAAGAAATAAAACTATTAAAAATGTCAAATATCTTTCCTACCTGCATTACCTAAACACAGTATAAAGGTTACAAAACCAAGCAAGCAATCAAAGGAGTTTGAAATGACAGGTGTAAGATGCTTTTACTCCTAAAAAGCTGCTAAGACAGCCCTGTGCGTGGTGCATACTAAATAAGACACAGATTCTGTGGAAAAAACAGTGTCTGAGGTTGCAATTTAAGACACATTGTTACCCACTTGTGCACATGCATCAAGTTTGCAAGGGCAAACTTGCAAGCGTTTTACGCATGGCATCCTGGCAAGATTTTATAATGTCAAAGAGAATTTAACTTCCCCCCCAACATCTGGCAACACGGTGACTCCCCATTCAGCATGCCAGTGGCATGGAAGAGCCTGAGCCACCCATGTGATGCCCCACTGCTGCAGGTAACCAGCGGTAAGGAATACAACAGCATGCCACCCTTGGTGCAACAGCACTAGAGGAAGATGAAACATCACGTGCGAGTGAGTTTCAGGGCAGTCTGCTGATTGCAGAAGTACAGGACCCACGAATCAAGGCTTCGGAGAGGAGTTTGTTCTGTTGAACGTGTATGAAGCTCTTGGGCTCTCTCCATCCGTTCCTCATCCTCGCTTCTCTGTAATCACCAGCCCCAAGGTCCTCCATTCCCCTGCCCTCTGCTCCCTGTATCAATCTCCTGGCCCAGCAATTCCCCATTAGTTTCCTCCCTCCTGCCCTCTCCACAGCATCTCAGTCTAACAAGACTTACTGTTCCACCTTATTACTCCTTTCCTTTTCCATCCTCTTCCATGTTTTCTCCTTCCCTGGAATTCAGGGGAAGCATTTTTCTATACAGTGTCCAAGCATCAACAAGGGGGGCATGTCTGGACTGCAGGACACAGAGGATATTTGGCTTTTTTCCCCCCATACTTGGCCACATCTGTGGAGCAGCTGGAAGCAGCCACTATGGGGAAGATGCAGCTCTGCCTACATTGCCTTCGGCCACAGCATGCTCGGTGAGTCCAGGGTAAGGGTGCAGGTCAGTCTGGTCAGCGCTATGACCTGGTGGGACACAGACTTCTCACAGCCCAAAGTGTCTCTGGTACACGCAAATGGTCATTTTTCCATGATGCATACTCTGCCCTACCTGTAAATGACGGTGGTGGTTATAAAGAGGACAATTTTACATTATACCTGCTTGATGCAGCTTCCTTTTCTCACCACAACCCATGCCTACAGTAGAGCACAGAGAAGAGGATTTACTCATCTTCCACGAACCCTCATGATTTATTGCCATGACAACTCTCCAGAGGCCTGGGGGAACCACGATGTGAGCTGGTTTCTCCCGAGTACATTCTTGCGGCCACAGGGGAACGGATGCTGAACCTCTGCACAGCAGAAAGGAATGCCAGGCATGCTGGGGTCACACCAGATGCTTTGAAGCCTTGCTAACCCACTGTCATTAACCTTATGCTGTGCAATTTCATGTCAAAAGGGGCTACAGGCGGAGTGAGCAGGCCAGCAAACCTGCCCCATGTAAACAAACTCTTCCCTGAACAGGTGCTTCCAGTCTAGAAACCATACAACACACCTGCCTGCCTCTACAAGAAACGTAGCACTGCATAATTTAGGGTAAGTAGTCCCTCATCCAGACAAGAGTGATAAGAATTGCTAATCAATTTTTTTTACACTGAATCTAGCATTATTTAGGTAAGATTAGGGATAGATACCTCTAATACATTCGAGCCCAGAACAGATATTTATAACAGAGATCTCTCAAAGAATGCAAAAAGTATGAAATAAGGTGGCACATTTCACAGTGTTTCAGAGATATTTTCAAACAATGCTACCTGTATGAAACCTAAGAACCACAGCATAAAAAAGAGAATGGCCATACCTGTCCACTGTGGTGTCTAAGCTTCCCTTGGGAAATCACTTTGTTCAGTAAAAGCTTATGCTCCCTTTATTAAGCTATAGTATTTATAATGGAATTTAAAAATTACAAGTAAACCCCCCCCCCCCCCCGTTTCTACCCTCAAGGAAAACCGCATATTGCAACCTTTATATAACCTCAGACATCACATATTTAACCATTTCTCTAAAACTTCTGTCAACTTGCCAGTTCACTGTGATGCAACCGATGTGCTCCCTAAACCAATCCATTCACTGTGGGATAAAGAGCAAGTCAGTTATCTAAATTCCTGGGTTTTGAAACTTAGAATTTCTTTATTTATAGAGAGATGGAGCAAATTAGAGATCGCAGAAATTTTTGGTTTGCTGTTCCATTCACTTGTAACCACAAAATTAGATGGCAACCATGGTTTTAAAGTTTGTAATGTTATGGAGACTCTTAGTATTTCATAAATCCAATTACTGAAGGAAACGTAGCCCATCTAATGTTACTGATTTACCAAAAAAATGAAGCCAGTGAAATACTACAAAGCAAAATGTCTAGGAATAGTCCAAGTCACCAGTGTGGTCGGCTGTATGAGGAATTTTATTCTTTGCATCTTAAATTATACTATTTTAATATTCTAGAAAGATGCAAAATATTACAAACTATTATTTGAAATTAGTACAAAAGAAGAGGGATTAAAGATGCTGAAAGCCCGTGCAAATGTACGTCCTAATTCCTATTCTTTCTCTTAGCAGAAAGCAACTGCTAAGGCATGTTATTAGCTATAACATTGCTAAAGCGATGCCAGCAATGTTCTGACAAATCTCTAGGGGTTTTTTTTTGCCCACTTTCCTTTTATTATCATATTCCATCTCTAATATTCAATCAGTGCCAAACTGGTTTATGTATGCCAATCTTTCTCACAGAAATGGAAAAAGAAATCCTGCTATATGTCGTAGGCTTGCTGATATGACAGGTAGAGAGTGAATGGAAGTGGGAAAGGGAAGCAGGAGGGAGGTGCATGAGAGCACCAGTCTGCAGTTTGCTATTTAGCAGAAGTCTCAGTTTTCTGATCAGAAAGTTGGCAAAAATCAAAGCACAGACTACTGTTAGGTTCCTTGTAATTTAACCTTCAACGCGAGCTTCGCACATCATGTGGTCTCTTCCCTTTAGTCTAATTCCATACGCAGAACAAACTAGCGCCTTGAAAACTGGCCAGATCTGAATAATCCCCATTTTACTATCTACTTCCAACAAAATGTGCTACAAGCCACTGACCAGATCATTCGCTTATCAACCTAAATTTAAATCTCTATGCAGTTATTTAAATACAGTCCCAGCTGTTAGCTGAATTCCCCCTTGGGACAAGATTTAAAAATGTTCACTTTTGTCCCTTGTAAAATCATAGACAATGTTTACGAATATTTGATTAAAAAGAAAATTCTGGGAAGAACTCATTTGCTGCTTGTACAAATATATTTCCTCATTAAAATTCAGTAAAAACAGTTTTAATGGAACACTACAACCTCATTCATGCTTTTGAATAAAGTGATTTAAATTGGCAAGAACAAAGTTTAAATACACTTCTTCCCAGCTAACTGTCGACAGCTTTTTTATGGCCTGCAGGGACAGGTATGACTCATGCCTATGCTGTTCTTCAAAAACTATTTTAAAACGCAGATTTTTTCCACTGCTCTATTGTGCTTTACAAGTAACTGCAAACTGAAAGAGACTAAAATTAGAAGGCAGACCACTATCACCAGAGGGATTAGAAACTCCTACGCTATGTTGATTCAAAAAGCTGAATTGGTTGACCAATACGAGGGACTCTTATGTTGGTTCCTACTAGATTTCTGGCAAACTTCATTCAAAATCTCTCCTAGTTACAAATTATTTGGAATTCCTGTGTTTAGGAACAGTGGGTGGTCTCCGGATTTGCATGCAATGTTACACTGAGCAACCCTCTTACTCTCCGGTATGCAAGACCAAAAAAAATGAAGGTGTTCACCCTAACCCAAGTAAGTTGGCACAAGAACGCTACCTGGTCACAAGTCATCTGGAAAAGGTTTGGGGTTTTTTTAAACCAACAACTGCAGCAACAGCCTTTTCATGTGCCTTATGAAAAGTATGCTAATATTTACTGATTCTGATTAACACAAAGTTTCTGATTAACACAAAGTAAGTTTGGTACAAAGCTAATTTAAGAAGGAATCCAACAGCCTCAAGTTTAGACTGAGCAATCAAACTGCCAAGGAAAATACAGCAGAAGATACTAACCTTTCCTGTAATTCAGAGTGGCATTTTAGGTACTGCAGACTACTGGGTTAAAAGCTAAAACAATAAGATACATTTCAACTTAAGATAGGGATGTCAGTCTCCTTATCAGTACAGTCCTTCAAAGAGCCCTCTGAAATCCTCTTCCTTTCAGACAGACAAGCCTCAAATCTGTGGCAAGATGTGTGGGCTACTTAGTGAAGAGCACACTAGGTGCTCTCACAGTAGTATCTCGTTAACCAGAAAATCTGAATACACTTTGTGCTTCTTTATGCAAAATACTGAAGGAAAAAATGCTAAGTACTTAATTTGCCATATCACAGAGGAAAGTTAAATGTCTCTCAGCAGGTGAAGATACCAAGAAGCAAGAACATTTATAGTAACTGGGATTCTTTCACTTTCCCATTCATGATAACTAGTTACATTACTATATTACATGCATCTAGTTTAAGAATGGATTTTTTTTTTTCCTTTTACAACAGATAGACAGCTGGCCGTTTTGTGCTGCACTCTGAAAAGAGCTAGAGAAATGTGAATAGTGAGCTGGGTTAGCTGTTCAGTACTACACACTAAATGTGGGAAAGCAAAAAGAGGAAGACTCAGCCAGAGCCTATATTGATCTAAAGCATGGGTCAACAGTTCCAAGACACGGAAAATCAAATTAATTTCCCATTTCCAAGTGCCAGGGGACATCTATTACAATCTAAAAGGTATCTGTTTTGAAGAGCTGTGATCCTAAAGCTCTTCTCTAAGCAGAGGCAGTGTACATCAGGGTTAGAGATGGCTGTAGCAAAAGAAATCTCATCTCAGAAGAAAAAAAAAAAGTGAGAAAAACAATAACAACGTCCCCTCCACCCCACAAAAACTATATTTTGTTGTTGCAATAGGAAGTGGAACTCTAACTTACAAGTTTAGTAGATGCCCAAGTATGAGAGCAGGGGTACCAGCCTGAGGAGCAGTCATAAAGGCTGTGAGAACAACCAGCAGGCCGAATCAAATCCTCTCTATCTTTTGGAAGGCTATTTTCTTTATCTGCATTTTGCAGTTAGTATTTGTCTAGTCTTGATATCTACCTAAATATGCAAATAAGCAAGCAAAGTGTCTTCAACTCCTGAGGAGAATTTGTGCTCAAGGATATGTCATACCTACAGAGATCCCAACGAGTGGTTCAAATACAGTTAATCTTTTCTCTCTACTGAGGTGCTGTCAGAGTTAGCACTTGATGAAACAGAACATGTAACTGGTCTCCAAACAAGACCCCACCATGCAACCAGCCAGCTGATGGTGTCAGGAAGTTTTTTGAGGGCAGTTTGAAATTAGACGGATAAATGCTGCTGCAGCATCAAGCAGCTGGGCACGTTATCTAGCTTATGCTCTTTAACGTAAGTTTGAACAGTAATGTCTATATCTGAACAAATCTGGTCCTGCCCAACAAAAATCTCAGCCTGAAAGAAATTATCAGCTGATTCCTTCCAGACAACACAAGAATTTCAGGAATGCAAATTAACCACTTCATGCCCCTGACAGGTCTTTCTAAACCTTCTACCAGTTCTTCCAGCTTTTCATCTCCCCAGAACAAAACCACAGTTCTCAGAAATACTCTGGAAGAGCACATGGCTAAGAAAAAATTTCCCAGTGCTCAGATGTTAAGTCCCCCTCCCCCCAGCATTAGTGTCTTCAAAATGTTTTTAAATGAAAGGGAAAAGAGGAGCAGCCTGCAGTAGTTTCCATATAATGCAATTATACAACCTTTTATCTGTATGGATGCCAGTACGGAATTGCATTATTCCTTTTGAGGCCTTTGGGAATGAGGTGAGAATATTATCTTGATATGTATTAAACCAGTAACAGAATTGAGTATATTTGCTTCTTCATGTTAAACTCATTTTAAGGAGCCCCTAATACATTTGTTAGCACTTTTTGAGAGTGATCTTGAAGCTGGAAAGGAAGAGAACAGATAGCTCAATGTGTATAACATGGGATTGTCAAATAACATCAATAATCCCTGTAATAAGGTCGCCCTTTCAAAGTAAGAACTACTTAGAGATATGGTAGAGAACCCAGCTCAGTGGGACCAAATGGAGTGAGGGGCCCACAAGCTGAGGGTTTAACTAACCTAAAGGAGGAAAGGACTAAAAACTTGGCTAGGAATCAGACTGTTTCTTCACGTTGCCATTTCCACCTTTTGGTTGTATAGAAACCCTGGGGCAATGGCTGGGAACAGCAAGTCTGCAAGTGCACATTCTCCATATCAATGCCTCTATAACAGACCAGAGAGGGTGACTTTAGATTACATCAGTAGAAAACTGCAGTTGACAAGGAAAGAAATCTTTTAGAAGAGGAGGATGCTGTGCCAGTTCAAAACCCATTTTCAAATCTATGGGAAGATGACCACTGACAATCAAACATGTTTTACATCAAGAACAATCCTAGACCAGAGGTCTGTCTACACCAGAAACATTCCTCATGCCTACTGCTCTCCTCCTAATGAAATGCTCACACCCCTCTATAGATTTCTTTCACTGTAAGACAGGGACTGAGTGTACCTTTCATAAGCTTTTCTGAAACAAACTAGTCAAAACCAACTCTCGACATGGAAAGCCATGGGCATATCCTCTTCTGGATATAGCTGTACCAGAAGAAGAGGTTACTCTTCCTTCCTTAACCTATTACAGTCAGTGAGCTAAGCTGGCTTATACAACTATATATAGTAGC
Source organism: Harpia harpyja (assembly GCF_026419915.1). Taxonomy (NCBI): domain Eukaryota; kingdom Metazoa; phylum Chordata; class Aves; order Accipitriformes; family Accipitridae; genus Harpia; species Harpia harpyja. The sequence continues at coordinate 40,395,092 of NC_068941.1, forward strand.
AGATCTTTGGCAATAAATGCACTTTTTTCCCCTTAAACAGGCTAAGAAGTGATGACACGAGCAGCTTAAGTGGCAGAGCTGAAACAGCAGAAGTCTGCTGGCAGGATGCATGACAAATACCTGCAAGTAGCCTGAAGGGTGGCAGTTTATTCAGCCAACATAGCTGAGTTGGAAGATGACATGTTCAGAGTACCAACTGGTCAGACTCACAGAAGCCAAAAAACATTGGATTCCCTGTTGGTAGGATAAGTGACCAAATTCATTGGGAACTCATGGTACTGCCAGGATTTGAACCGAGATCTTATAAACCCATATTACTGCTGCTTTAACCATTAAAACTTCCTGAATCCAATACCTGCCAAGAGTGGCATACCTGACTTTCAAGAGTGGTTTCCTCTGAGAAATTCTAGAGGTAAATCAAGAGGCAAACATCAAGAGATCTGTTGTAAAATTAATTTGTGTTTGCTGTCCACTGTTGCAGTTACAGGACCTTCTTCTTCTGTACTGGCAGTCCCAGCTCATTCACACACACCGTGTTGTGTGATGGGGCAGGCCAAGTCATCTGTTCCACAAGTACTTTGAACGGATAGATACACAGATAGCATTACTAAAACACATTTCATTTATTCAGTTCAAAAGACAATTTAGTTGAGTAAACAAGTCTTTGGTCTGATTTATCTTTTTCTTCTTTTAAAGGAGTCCCGAGTTCTGTTTCTAGTACTGCTACATACAACTTTGTGCAACGTCTCTTTGCTCTCTGAAAACTACAGTAACATACTCACAGGATAGATATACAAGAGGCCTAAGTTCTGTTAAGAATTACATGTTAGTAAATATACACAGGATCGGTTTGTAGACAGCTAACAGCAGCCAGTTGCAGTGAATGCTTGGATTCATGGTCCCTTGCTTTCTCAGTTTATGAGACAGGTTAGAGAAGCAGTGAGAAACAGCGGCACAAGGTTTAATACATACTAGCAGATAAAGTACAAACTTTTCAGAGACCTTGGATACATGCTCTGAAGCCCACTCCACACTATTGCTCAGGCCAACTAAATGAAATTGCACTTTCATTCTGCAGCCATAAAATGATACATCAGAGAAAAACTCCAGTAACTTTTTATTGATGTGTTTTGGAAGTGGCTTTGGTTTCACCAGATGGAAAGGTTTTCCAGTGAAATCAAAGTCATTCTGCTCAGATATCATTCATAACATGCATTTACACCCACATAACAGTTTCAGTTTCAAAACCCAACTAATTTTTATTAAGGAAGATATATACTCCAAACCCACTGATGAAATATCTACAGTATCTTTAAATCACACATTTCCTTCACCACCTTCCACAGACCTTGTACTGCCACGCCAATTCACAGATGATTTTACTACAGAGCCCTCGCTCCTGCTACACCGATGCCAACAGAGCTTCCCTAAGACTGCAACTACCCCCCCACACTGACACGGTTACATTACTTCTGCTGTACCAGCGGAGGCAGTACCCACCGTGCCCCAGGTGGTAACAGGTTTGCCTCAGTCATCTGTCACTCATCCTTTCCTCTGCAGCCCCCTGCACCCGCCAGCAAAGCAGCTCTCATGCAAATGGGCCCAACCTAATCCACTCCAATCAAACAAGCCAGGTTGGCAGAGCCTTACTATTTAAAATATCCATTTCATTTTGACAAACAACTTTGCCAGCAGATTTGAGAGGGCATTTCGCTTAAACAGAGGGCTTGTGCTGAGCTGAGCTTACCCAGGCAAACAATCTATGAGACTTAGACACGTGTTTATCAATGACTGCAATGGTGTAAACTAAGCCCCTGGATTTTGCAGAGACATGGCTGTGCAGCATTGGCATATTCCTTCTACCAGTTGTGCTGTGGGAGCAGAGGGCCCACAAACAGCTAGAAAAAATAGTATCTTAAGCTGCTACAGCTTCTTGTTAAGACTGGATCTGAGCGCTTTGCCAACAGAAGTGCTCTTCACCCAGCTTAGCTGCAACCAGATGAAGGGTTTTGGTTAGCTGAGAAACAGCAGGTAAAAATTGGGACTTTTCAAGGCATAAGACCTTATGGCTACATAGCAAAGCTATTACACAAATGATCATCACTTCTGTGAAAAGTACTCTGGCAGAAGCAACCATACTCACTTTTTTCTTTAAACAGAAAATCTCTGTATGCTATCATGAAGGCATATTCACCATCCATGTGATTTGCCTGTAAAAGTATAAGCTGTCACAGATGACCTCTGAATGGATAATGAAAAATAATATGGTAGGCTACAACTTAGACCATACTTTGGCAATAAAGGTACAAAAAATCCCAAACAAACAAACAAACAAAACTTCAACAAAGCCTAATCTGCTTACCAAAGTTTAGGACATCTACTAACTGACTTGAAGGACACCTTTAAAGGTTGTATCTGCAAGCTCTTTAAGAAATCCACTCATGTACAGAAATCTGCAACACGAAAAAAATCCTGGGAGGGAGAGTTCAAATATACAAAAAAGTACAAAGCCAAAGACAATACAAAGAATTTATGACCTTCTCTCTCTGTGTGTCTTTTTTTAAAACTCCTGTTTGAATACCTGATATTCTTTTTGGGGGTTGGGTTTTTTTTTTCCTTTCTTTTTTTAAAATCTGTTCACTGGTAAATAAACAGAACAGGCAATTCGTCTCCCATCTATTTTAGCGAAGTCATAATAATAAACTATTTTTTTTAAAGTTGCAGCAGACATGAGGTAAAAGATCATTACTTACTTGAACACAGTAGATTTATTTGAATAATTCTTTAATCAGTAAAAACACGGATTTCTTTAAACATAGTATACTTTTCTTGAGATGAGAAAGCTCCTCTTACCCTATAAACAATTTTCTTTCCATTTTAACTAGAATCAGTTTCTTGCACCAAGTTGTCTGCAAAAGGCAACTTATACAAACATTTTTATGTAAAATCCTTAAGATAGTAATTACACAAGTAACTTTACAAAAGAAAGTGGCTTTGTTTATAATCAGAGTCCAGAATTTGATGCTAGTATTTAAACAATATATAAGAACTTTACCACAAAGAAATCAAACACAACATCAACCTCAGCTAATGGTCAGAGACAGTTAACTTTTGATTTCTTTTCCAAACATACAAGAAAAGAAAATAGTAGGAAAACATATTAACTTTGCTTTTGAGAGCTGAGAGTAAAGAATTTCTATACTTATTGCTAACCTGTGTCATATCTGAATTGAGCCATTATTATTTATGTCCTTTTAGTTTCCAAAACGAATGCGAACTTTACTCTCAGAACACCAGAAGCCATAAAAACAATGCACAAAGAACTGAGAATGTGATGGAGCAAGTAACGAGAGCTAAGTCTGAAGTTCAGTACATGCTTCTCTCCATTATCAGTGCATGATAATTTTCTGCTATTTTCTGCAGAGGCTTCTTTGAACAGAACATTGAAGAGTGATTATAGGTCCAAACCTTAATAAAATGTCAAAATCCACTGCTTCATTGTATCTGCAGTTATGATGGTTTCCTCATACACATGAGATAGGAAAGGATACAATTTTGTATTTATGGTGTTCCAAGCACTACCTTTTAAATTATGGCTTGATGTAAATTAGTTATTTGCCAACCAGAAAGGCATTATTATAACCCCACATTTTAATAAAAATGGTGGGTTTTTTCTTAAAAATACTGCTTCAGATCTTGAATACACTTCTAAAAACTGAAGATTTTTAAACAGTTAGTGGCTCTCACTGTGAAACAAATAGCATGGCCAATAGCTTATGCCACCACTACGACAGGGACAAAAGACAGCAGACTGGGTTCTCCCCTGCAGTTTCAACTCTGCTCAAGTTGAAATGAGAGAAAAGGCCTTTAGGGAAAGAAGCTGCAAAATCTCTGTTTTGGCCTCAAAGCTTTAGAGCCCTTTGCCAAGGCCAAAGCTCACGCCTCCGAACTGTGGGGTCCATCCAATGCCAATGGAAAAAGCAGCTGCATCCGACTGGGGTGGTCCTGCCTCCGCCTCCCACCTCAGGTGCTGCTCAATGCCAGATGCTAGATGGAAACTACAGGCAAACCAGACTTGCCAATCACTGCCAAAGCAACGTTTGCCCTGCTCTCTGGAACTCCCACCATGTGACAGTTTTCACAGTCAAGGTGAATTATATCCTAGCCTGCAGACTGAAATTCCCTCACTTATTTTCCATAGCACAGATAACATCTTCTGACAAAACAGAACCAAACTTTTAATATTGATTTCTCCCTGTATTTTGGATGGACCTTTTTTTTTCGAATGTGGACTATCACCTGGTAACTTGTTACTCAAAAGAAACAAGCTCCTCGGGTAAGACGAAGTATGCTTCTCTTCCTTTTTTAATCATGCTACTGTCTACAGACCGTTATGATAGTATTTTTTCCTTTCTACTGTAGAAAAAAGAATCACTCTTTGAGCTTCAACAACCAAAAGGATTGTAAAGATTGTACACAATCTATGCAGTTTCCCTCACAGAGGGAACACATCAAACAAAAAACTTCTGTCAAGAACGCACAGCTAAACGTTGATGGCTGATACAACGGTATTTAGTCAGCTTTTGTGCACTAGCTGCTGCATAGCTGAATAGCAAATCTTACCACAACCTTCTTGCCAGGAGATTTAGCCCTCCTAAGAGTTGGGCTTTGATGCGTCAGAGAGGAAAGGATAATTCTTGTATTTTCTTTGGAAACAATGCAATCATGATTGCAAGACATACTTGTCTGAATTAGATGTATAATACCAGGTCTCATAAGAGATGGTCTAAACCTCTAAAGCTTGCCTGACTGTGATAGAAGCTATTAAGGAGTCTGCTTTAATGGATAAGAAATATGACAACTCCCACAGAGAATCAGCTGGTGCTGTGCTGGAAGGACTGAAAGTGCAATCCTACTGTTGCGCCTGTCCTCACAGAGGGAAAAAGAAAAACATGGTTCACGTTACAATTTCTGCAAGTGTCCGTCCTGATTTTTGTTGAGAAATACACAATTGAAGATCTTTGACTTCTTATATCCCTTTTAAAAGAATTTACTGCAATTAAATTGAGAACTTTTTGGTGTTCCCCAAGTGTAGGTGAAAAAGCATTTGCAGTACAAATGTTAACCACCATTTTGAACCTGGTGGCACTGAAAAGATCCTTGAAATAACAGATCTTCTTGGTGAGGCAGAAGCATCAAGTAAGTTCACCACCAACTTCATCAGCCTGAGAACCATTACTCCATCAGCCAGTACAGCATTTGTCTGTGTTAGTCCTGCTCTGAGAATGACATATTGCACCTAGATTATGGCCAGCTTTGTGAGACAGTTTGTTTTCTCTTAAATCCTGACAACTAGGGAGACTGGGGAGACCAAACAATAATAGTCATATTGCTGCCCCTTGCCCATTCCCCGAAGGTAAAAAGGTCAACTAGTAGCCTACTGAGTGGATTACCAGGGAGCATGGGTACCCATGGACCGGGTGTCACACCAAAATTCAATTTCTGCCTGGTAATAGATGCTGTCTGATGTACATTTTTCGTCTGATTTATAGTACACACTGCAATGGGAAATTTCTGTAACCAAGAGGAAGGTGATTATCTTTCTGCTTTGGAAATAGCTGAACCCATTATGGCTTTTACTTATAAATTCCTCATCAGATGATGTTTTCAGCTAACGAGAATAAATCTATTATCCATAGTTTCAAGACCTCAGTGAATCACTGCATTGCAGCCAATGTAGGCTGTACTCTTACTCTTCCTGGTACACACTGCCTAAACTAATATGGACCAGAATAAGTACTTTCCATTATTTGCAGCTGACATCTGTCATAATAATTTTTCTGTTTCATAAATGGGGGATATCTTTGTATTTCTCACATTGTCTTCAGAGGGGACAGGGTATTTGTTTCTTTGCACTTCCTATTTTGAATTAAGGCCATTTTCAATTCTTTTATCAACATTATTCTCAGAGGATAACTTGCTCCCTGTAAGTACTCTCTTTCAGTACAGGCCTTCAGGCTGACTTCTCTGACACTGTGTATCTACCCTGCACTTATTGGACCTCATGATATGCTGAAAAAATGTATCAATTTGATTCAGCTTTCCCTCCACACCTCTGCAAAACTAACGTGGATTAGGATTGTATTTCCTCCTCTCCTAAAAAACAAATGCAGGATGTAAGAACAGAAATGACTGAAACAGTCGCTAGTCATACGCAAAATGAGAGAACAGTAGATAGATTAGGATTATGCTAAACCTCTCCTGAAGAGACTTGATAGGAACAGGCTGTATAATTCCATTCTGAATTTTTATAAAAGATCCTTCGTAACCCAAAGGTACTTCCAGAGACTGCTCAAGACCTGAAGCAAGACAAAAACAGAGCACCTACAGAGCTTCACAGAACATATTTACAGGACAACATCTAGGAATTTTATTTAACTAAAGTCATGGACAGCTATTTGGCGACTGAACTAAGAAAATTGAAGAGAGTGGCACCAATGTAAAACTAGAGAAGGGCATATATCAGCAAAGTGGATTATTGCAAGGCTGGTGAATAAGGCTACTAACCACCTTCCTTCAGGACTTCCACGCTGTTGCAGGTATACCTTGCCTAGTGGTATTTCCACCTGCCGTACATCTGGGTATACTTCTGTTTCAACAATACACATGAAGGGCCAACACTGCAACAATTTCCTAATTATTTTAATTTGCCTCTTATTTTTTTGAGAAGGTTTCCTAATTGAATACTAAGCATCAAAAATGATTCATCACTGAAGCAACACCGAGCTCTTGAGTTTAAAGTACAGCTCTTAACACAGACTCCAGGGATGCAGGACTGATGTCTTTTTTTTTTTTTTTTTTTACTGGGTAACTTCACTGGCTTGGATGATCTGTCCAAACCCCAGCATGCCGAAGGCCCATCAGCAGAGTTCTCCAAAGCAGAAATATTCCCAACAGGAAAACTGAGCTAAAAGCCTGTCTTTTACTACAGAAGCAGACAATCTTTTCACAAAAGTGAAAAACTTCAAGAGAACATTCTCTGTTGTCAGTAACTGAGACTTTGGTTTTGCCCATGGGTTGCAAACACAATGAACCATCCAGCGCAGGAGATCCAGGACCTCAGCGTAACAAAGACAGAACCACAACATCTCTAAATGCTGTGAAGTTTCAGCAATTTCCATCCTTTCACTGAAAACTGTCTTTGATGTGTTCTCATTGCCAGTCAGTTGCATCAGATGTTGATTACTCATTACATTGATTTCTCCACTGTTTTCAGTTCCCATAGATAACTATGCTATTGTTCTTTCACTGAGGGTTTTATCATGAACTTCTCTGAAACAAGTCAGTATAAAATACCTTTAGAGGAACAAGGTTCTGGATGGAACTTCATTCTACTTCATCTACAGCAGTGCCTGCTGTCTGTCTGCTTATTAGGAATATTTCTTTTAGTCTTTAATGCAAGATCACCTATTACCTTAAGGGCACTTAAGATCCCACCACAAGCTTCATCACAAAACTCATGTGTAGACAGCGTAACAGGCAAAGATAGATAGCCAAAGATCTCTCAATCTGTTCAATTCTGTACATCTATCAATTCTGAGCATCAAACGTTAATTAAGACATTAAGCAAACATTAGCAGCTGCATTATTTTTTAAATAATGTGGAACAAACAAACTATAGACCTGTAAAAATTATAATAATGCAAAGGAATTCTGTAAATTTTTCAAAATATTTAAGGTAGGAACATGCAAAAGGTGGTTCTTAGACAACTTTAAAGTTGTAATGTGCTTCTCATAAGTCTCAGTTATTTGAGATTCCCTACCACAAAACAAAGATGACATCATAGATCTGGAAGATTCTAAGTTGTACCACAAATGTAATCATTTTGTATTTAGTGTGAAAAACTTACCTAGACATTCGGACTTCTTTTATAGCAAAAGCTTAAATTATTTACCAGCCAAATACTCCCACTGAATTAGTTTTACACATGAAATGCATTCAAATTAACACTGAAATTACATCGTGCTTATAAACATCCAGACTTCAATGATAAAGTTCCCTGTTGCCACCTATCCACAGCCTGCAAAGCTTTCTGCTATGCAAGAACAAACCACCAAGTTAATTTACAGTTGCCCTTCTTAGTTTACCTAAAAGGACTTCTGAAATATGCTTGTAGAGTCTTTTGTTCATCTCTACTCATCAAGTCACTTCACAGGAAGCTTTAACATTTCCTTAACTTTAAGCCACAGGGTCGGGCACAGGGCTGAGCAGGGTCCTTACTCAACATGCCATTTGTCACGCCTGGACACACGCAGCTTTTGTACCATGTCCTCCCCCATGTTTAGCTGTACTAGCAGAAGATGCTACTGTCCCTACTCCAGAACCAAAGGAACAACCCATAGGAGAGTTTTTACATCCACTTTAGGCAACATTAGCTGGGTTAGCGCAAACCACCCATTTAAATTGTTTAAGCTTTTCTGGCTGATTGCCCCACAGCTGGTGTGGGAGCTCTGCTGGCTCTAGTGAGGCCGTAACTGCCACCAAAGGGGCAATAGCAACCAGCTAGGGGGAGAGGAAGGTTTCCAGTGGCATGGATTTTAGCCAAGTGAGTGTCTGTCTACAACCTCCAGCATGTGATTTTTAATCAAAGTAGCGATACTAGCACAAGCAGTTGTAGGAGGGCATTTACAGTGACAGAAATGCTTACATCTGCTCTACATGCAACACGGATAGATGTTCACTCTGAACAACTTGGCCAGTTAAAGACGTTTTACCCCCAGGTATTCTACCACCTTTCTCTGCAAGAGGTTACTGACCTTAGAGCTCTGCTGCTCTTTCATCTCCTTCATGCAAAAGATTTTCCAGGTAGCTTAAATCACTTTTGATAGCCTTTTAAACTTAACTAACTTTGCCTAAAGCAAATTAGAGCATTTACAGGATCCATTTGCCAGCAAAGCTGAAGGGAGGAAACAACTTGTGGCAGAGCAGCGGTACTGGGAAAAGAGGGAGAAAGGAAGAGGGTGGGTTGAGGGCAGAGGTGTGCAAATAAAGCCTCCTGCCAGTAAAGCTGGATCCAGAAGACAGCAGCTGTTCATAACCTCTTTTTGTACTTTTGTATAACTGCATTTTAAGACAGATGTGCAAAGCAAAGTGCTAGAGTTTATAAACTCAGGGGGTGGAGGGGAACTACCCCTGGTGCAGCAGCTACCACAACAGGGTGTTACATTGGCCATCATTTTTTTTTGCTGTACTGCAATACACATCAAGAATTCTAATAAATTATATTTGATTTAAAGAACTTTAACGAGTTGCAGTTAGCAAATTCTGCACTCCACTCTTGCCAAACACAGTGTCAATGTGCTTAAAACGTGAAAACTAACCAGTGAACAGCATTTAACTTGCAACTCAAAACACATACAAAGCCCCACTTTAATCCTCAATTTTATCAATATTGTTTTAAACATGATTGCTCTAACTCATTCAAAGCAAAAGTCTTTGCATTACATTTTCCATGTGTATCTCACGCTATAAAGCGGCAATGGTATTTTGCAGCTGAACGGCATTATTCTTGAAAATCTGTGGATGCTTTGTAACTATCCTTGAAATAAAAATCTGGGGAAATAGTTAAGTAGGTAAGAAGCATCTCAACTTGATTTCTTCCCTCCAGAACATAAAAATCTGGCCTATGTTGTACAAACGTCTGTTAGCAAGTCTGGAATCAGAGCTCGTCTTCTGACTTCCACACATTGGCTTTAGGAACTACAATAGTTTGCTGTGCTGCAGGGCCAACATCCACAAATACAGCATGCCTCCTTATTATCAGTAAAGCAAGGTTTATGGGTAGAGGCAGTATCTTTCACTACCCCAAGTAATATAGTTGGGGCACGGGGAAGGGGGGGGAGAGTGAGAAGTTGAGTTGACAAGGCTTCAGGTATACTTCTGAGACCACCTGGTCTGCTTTTAGGTATGCATCTGAGACTTTCTGGTTCCCACTGAGCAGAAAGGGTAGTGTTAGTAATGTTCTCCAATGGGAAAGAAAGGGATGAAACAAGGGAAAAAACCCAAGATTATAACATGCCATAAAAATCAATACCTCCATTGAGTCTATGGTTTTATTGTCCCAGGCTCAGTGCTTTGGAAAGCATTCTGTAGCTCTTCCTGGAGGGTTAAGACTAAGAGGGTCAGAGACTGTGGGGGTACTCCGAGAATTGTTAAGCCACTGGTGTTTCCATCCTTTGTCAGCTGTCAGAGCACTCCATCTGTGTGAGGTGACTGCTTAGTTGCCCCTGGGTGCCCCAAGGGGCTCAGAGCACTGCACAAAATGCACCAAATTCCAGGAGGAAACCAGGAACTTGATGATTCTGTTACAAGGGCCATGCACTAGACCCATACAGAGCTGTGCTAGCACACACTGATTACCTTGTATTTCAGACAGTGATTAACGTGTATGTCTAAATGCAGAACACCTGTTCTCAGCTTGCACATAGCCTCAAAATTTCCTGCTCCCATTTCAGGCCTGGAAGAGCAGCCCATATGCCCAAAAGCTTGTCCCCCTGCCCCTTCCCAGCTATGGTAATACATCCAGTGGAAGACATACCAGCTCCAGACACAAACTTTGTTCAATTATCTCTTCAGATCATCTCAGCCAGTGCAGCACTACCCATATTGCTAGCAAGAGAATCAATTTCCATGTATATGTAAAGGGTTGGCTTCTGGCAAAGGTTTATGTAATTGTACATAATGTGAAGTTCAGTCACAACATCAAAGGGAAAATTATTTTTCCTTCCATGAGATCTGGGATTTTACTGTTTGTTCACTCATTTGTTTTGGCAACAGCCCTGATCACAAACACAGTATACAATCCTATGTTTTTTTAAAAAAGCCCGCAAACCAAAGCAGGAGTTGCTAAGGGAAATGAACCATGAAGTGGGGGCAGCAGGATAGTATCTAACATTTCTGCAAACAATCCATTTGTCACTTTCAGGGACCAGGGTTAATTAATATTCTATAAAGGTCTTCCAAAAGCTGAATACCTCTCAAGTTCTGAATTCATGGGGCTGACCTTAGACTTTCTCAGAATGATTTTTAATGCAGTCTGTTATCAGCAAAACCCGTTTAAACACATGTCCCATCTGCCAGTACCCCATTTGCAAAAGAGCTTCTTATACTTGCAGACAGTAAAGCTTCTGCCTGCTTCCCTCTCTCCTCTAAATACCAGCTGTATGGTAATGAGCACAAACAGCTGAAAAATACTGCACAGTAACAAAGCTGGTACGAAGCGGGCAGAACAACGCTTCCACTCAATGAAGCAGTTGTAGCATGAATTTAGCAGATTAGCTATTGAGCAGGGGTGGGGGGGAGGTTTGGAAAAAATGTAAAGGGTCTGCACAGATAGCAAGAAAATGAAAAGAGACCAAAGGGGCACAAGCTACCAAAGAAAAGCCCAAATTCTAAAGTACTTTTGTTGAACTGCATGAACCAATTCTTCAAATTTTCTAAGGCTTATTCCTCGTGTACTAATGATATGCCAAATGCTATTCTGATCATTTGCAAGTTCAGTTAGTTTTTAAAGGAGAAAACTTGTTAATGAAAGTTTTCCATTCATTAACAAATCTCTTCATCCGCTGGGGGTGGGGCAAGTCCTTAAGAACAGGAACACGCTCTCCCACTTCAGTTTCTGGTACTTTCAGCATGTGTGACCAACAAGCACCATATTATCTATTAACTTTTTGCATAATAGCCCTCTCAGCCTATCCATTTTTGTAAAGCCATTTTTTAAAAAGCTGACAACATCCACGCCACCCTCCAGACACTGACAAGCTTTTTAAGCAGTGAGCATAAAAGACACTTGCTTTTAAGAAAAATTGTGCATAACTGCATTCAGCTGACGTGTATACTCAGCATGCAGTTGAGTATTTGTTTATGCAAGTAGCTAATTAGATATATGCTGTTTGCATAAAGTCTAAAAATTGCACATGCACTTTTGCACTTGAAATTGCATGCATCTATCTACTGGCAGATGGGAAAGATGCATGCAGTTTTGATACATAAAGCTGACGTGAAAATACATGACTTTTTTCTTGGTTGTGATTTCCCAATGGCATCTAAAGTTGCTTTTGAGGAATTAGAGCCTAACACTTTCTAAGAAAAACATGGAAAAAGATGGTGTATTGACACTGCCCCAAATAGTGCTCTGTCAAAAGTTTGCTATGTAGGACTCCGGGGTTTTTTAATTCCTAATTTAAAAGCCTTACTGTTTCAATCCCTCAGCATCCTAACATTTGTCTTTTGTGACAAGTAAGGCTACTAAGATATTTTTCAAAAATTCATCTAGTAAGACATACTGCAATAAAAACACTATATTGCTTCTAAATGTAGTGAAAAGTGACCCCCCCAATCTGGGGGGGGGGGGAATACATTTACTTCTAAGGTCATCATAACACACCTCCTAAAAAAACACACATGATCTTTTAACCTTTATACATCACACTTAGAGAGTTAAACAGAACACACATACAAAACTGGCTGTGTTACTGGCTTCTTTTCACTGGTGATCATAGAATAAACAAAAAAAGAGAAAGCAATTTTCTCAGGGCATGAAAGAGCTTGTCATGTGGCTATACCATGGCATTCTCAAATGACATTTTTATTGCTCATGTCTATCATAACCCTGTAATAAATAGAAGAAAAAAAAAATCACTATTAAAGTTTACTGGAAGTCTCCACCTACTTTCAATTTTTAATGTAGGTCAAATCTATTGAATTTAAGTTAAAGAACATGTACTTTGATCTTTCCTGGAGAATTCTAGCACACATTTCAAGATATTTTTCATATTTTAAGCACCTTAAGGCATTAATAAAGACTTTATCAAAAGACAAAACAGGTAACAGACATTTTTAACATAGAGAGAAGCATAAAATATTAACTAATAATTATTCATAAACCACTTATTGGCTAAAGAAGTGTTAATATTCAGTAATATATTTATTATCATTCATTAAATTATCAGCAGTTCCCATAATTTTCTGTACTTAAAAATTATCATAAATATCAGTTCTTATTTTTTAATCTGTTCTCTTAATTGTTTAATATGCACCAGGATGAACACTGTTTGCTTAAAAACACTAAGTAAATGAAATTATTTTATTATGAGAGAAGGTATGATACTTTATTGATGGAAAAGTTGTCTGCCAAAATTACTTTGGTTCTTTCCAGATATATGTATTTCTTCAGCTCATCAGCACTCCAGGAGGAAGGAATATACTACAAAAGTGCTGTATCTAGATGGTATTTGCTATGCTATTAACCCAGGTTTGCCTTGCTTGTTATCTTCAAAGGAGCCTGAGCTTCTCAATATCATTATTTACCTTTTCAGACTATGGTCCTGATATACAGACTGGGGTGCTAAAGCACAGCCAATGAACGAGGAAAGCCCCACTTTGGAAGATTTAAACTTGAAAGGTGCAAGATTTTAGCTTGTTCCATGTTCCATATGATATATTCTAAAATTCAATATTTTACTACCCAGAAACAAAATTAGACATTCACAGAAACAAAACCAAAGTTGTCTACAAAAAAAAGCCAACGTAAAAAATTCAAAAATATAACACAGTATGCAAGAAAATGCCTGCCACTGAAACTGACAGAGCTACACTCACTCATTCCTAAAGTTTAACCTCAAAATCTTCATTATATCATTTGGACGGACTACCAACTACACCAACCAGAACACTATCATAAGAAAAGACTGGAGTGAATGTTGGCTCTGTTGATAAAACAGTGACATCAGAAATAATCACAGAATCACAGAAAGGTTTCAGTTGGAAGGGACCTTGAAAGACCACCTACTCCACCTCCCCTGCCATGGGCAGGGTCACCTTCCACTAGACCAGGTTGCTCAAAGCCCCGTCCAATGTGACCTTGAACACTTCTGATGATGGGGCATCCACAACTTCTCTGGGCAACCTGTTCCAGTGTCTCACCACCCTCACTGAAAAAATTTCATCCTTATATCTGAGGTTGATATCTATAATCATTGTTTCAGACTATACATCCCAAGATGATGACCCTTCCATTTGCGATGGTGGTTTCAAGACACACTGACACAATGCCTGCTTTGGATACCAACTTATTTCACTCAAGAAAAATATATCGGGTATCTCCAGTAGTTTGGTTCTGCAGGGTCTGAAGTAATGCATATGTAATGGTTATCATTAACAAGGAAAATGTACTTGAAATGTACTTTGTTATCCAAAGTTAAAAAACCAAATAAAAAAGGAATCAAAGTTGCTTTGTCAATAGCCTTTATATTTCAAGCCTAGCTGTACTTTGCCAGCACTTGTCCATACTCTTCACGTGCTTCTAGCACGTGGAAACCTTTAAACACTAACAGTCTTAAAAAAATACTGAATATTATCTATATTCATGAGTATGAACAGTATCGAGGAGAAAACAGTGACTCGTTTTAAACAAGACTGATCTTAACTGTATTGACAAGGATTAACATACTTCCCTTACAAGTAAGGCACGCACACACAACAGATAAAATAATCATATTTCAAACCGTGATCTTCCAGAACAGATTGAAAACAGAGGGAGATTTATAGACAGCACCACACTGCCCCTTCACGTCCACTACAGAAACAACACCACAAGCTGCGTGATGTGAAAGAATTCACTGAAAATTAACATGGTAACTATGTTAAACTATAATTTTCTTAAATTTTTATATTTGACAGCCCCGCCCCCCCAATAAAACATACAGACAATAGAAGAGAATTTGAATAAAATTAAACTTTTACTTTAGTGGGAAAACCACTTTTTTTTACTTTGATATTCATAGTCCTTTCTCTTAAAAAAAGGTATCAATTTTTTCACCCTGATTACATGGTGGATTACAATTTAAGAACAAAACCAATTCAGTTAAATTTAACATTTCTCTGAAAAAAAACCCCAAAACAAACCATACTGAAATGGATATACTTATCTATGACAGAAAGTTTTAAGTTAAGAACGGAACAATAAAGCTTCCATCAGAATCAACTCTTAATGGCATGAGAAATTGTTTATGAGTATCTAAGCTATTTCAAACTACTTATAAATTCCCTCAACTTTTAAAATAATATGATTTTCCCCCAAGCGTCCTGTTTCTTCTGATTTAAAATTCAAATGATATTTTGCTTGTAATTTAATGTTAAATTTGTTGTTCTGATTGGTGTATGGGTTTTTGTTTCAGGTAGCATTAAGTAGAACATCTGTCAGAAACTTTAGATTGGATAAAAAAAGGTGTCTCCTATCTCCACAAAGCACATCCCTCAGGGTAACATCAACACATGCACCAAGCAGACAAGTCCACTGTATATATAAAGGCATTATGCAAGACTTTCATCAAGTCAAGAATAATGTTTTCTGAAGAGTAATCTAATAGTTTCTTAATTTGTCAGTGCTTTGTTGACTTAACCTTCTCGTAAAGACTACACTTTGAGAACAATTTTTAAAAAAAAAGAAAAAAAAAATCAGTATATATTTACACCTTGTGGCCCAGGTATGAATGTGGAGTCATGCATCGTTTCTAAGTCTTGGTGGGATCATAATATGTTTTCTGGGAAAACATAACTAGAAAATTGCACAGAAAATGAGGCAGTTGGCATCTTCCATTTGGTTTGCAAGTAGATACCTAATAACTATAAGCACACAGTATTTCACAAGTACATTGCACATCCACACAACTTGAAAACCTTTACTATGGGTAAGGTGAACTTTATTCATAAATAATTCAATTTTCTAATGCATAAACTCTCACCCTCCACTCCCCTTTCTCCCCCTCTCTTCATTACCAATGATATTAGTTTTGGATAACCTTCTTGCTGGCTTAATCTCTCAGCCTTTTCAAAAGTAAGAACTTAAATCAAATACAAAAGCAAGAAATGTATTACAATTTATTTTCTACTGTGAGTAAATCTGTATTTTCTACTTCTTCAATGAAGCAGAGCTATTCAGTTTCGAACTGAATACTAATCTTGAGAAATCTAGGTGCACTAGTCTAATCTTCATACTGTTCTTAAACTACATAGAAGACAAGATTTTGTGATGCCATTCTGAAGAAAAAATAAAGGAATAACAGAAGGTATTACTTTTCTGTATGTTCTACAGACATGTGGCAAGACAGAAGTATAGGAACCTATTTTCTATTTCAATAGGCTTGCTTGCACTTGAAAACTGTTAGTAACCAAAAAAATAAGATGGGCGAAGCACAGTATGAGTAAATTTATTACATTAATAAACAAATTTCTTCGGTTTTATTAAAATTAATTGTGTCTGGTTGTGTGTGGGACTACATGTTATAATTAGCATTTCTATTGAGACCTGCTAGGATAAGTCTTTTTTTCTGTTTTAGGATAAAGTATATTACTCGTTCATGTTAATAGGAAAAAATAGGTATGTTCATACCATTTGTTCAGATAAACTACCCAATATATTTTCATCTCCAGAAATTCATGGATGACTTTTCTGCAGAAAATCCATGGAATATGAAATAAATAACAGAAATTAAGTTCTAGCTCTTTTCAGTTCAGATTTCAGTATTAGAAAAGGGAGAAATTCAGCTTTTTTCCTTAAGAAACTGGTCTTTGTAGAAAAGATTACTACAGTACCTTGGGGATTCCCCCAGTATTATGAAATCCCTCTCAAGCCAGGACAAGAATTTACAGTTCCTCCTAGCCCCTCCTACAACATGATAAATTGGCATAAAAGAGATGGAAGATGACAAGGACCTTACTGAACATCACTGTGATCCAAAATGATATTTTTCATTGTGAAAACAAAACAGGGTACACGAGGCCACAAAACAAACCATTCTATTGCACAGAAGCAAATACTTTTTTTTAAAAAATAGAATGGCAAAATTTGCAAATTTTTAAAATTTATGCTCGAAATATTTCATGTGCTACAAATGTTCATATGGTACATAGGATAAACATACCCTTAAGTAGAAAATGTGCCTTAGAAATCTCTTTTGCTTATAAAAACCCCTAAATCTATTCTGTCCATTACATCGGTATGGTAACTCTAAATAAATGGTACACCAGGGTTCTTCCTTCTATGTGCTCTTTATCAAATCCACGGGACATTTTAGACATGCTATAGTTCACAAGAACATCACAAATGTCTCTGGGTCAGGCTACAAAAAAAAAGTCCATCTAGCTTAGCAGAGTCTGCTGATAATTTTATTTTCATCATAGACTTAACCCATGTGTACTAGACTATTCAAGTCACCTGCACACAAGCAGAACTTTTTCAAGGAAGAAGAGGAAAAATTAAGTTGGATTATCAACAGTTATGAAAAACAGTGCAAAACGGTTCTCTAAATGATGTGTTTTGGAAATTTATGCACTGAGAGACTTCAAACTTCAGTGCAATTTGCATTCTTCACAATAATGGTAAAAAGGACACTTAAAGACAATCTCCTGTTTTTTTTAATTTACAGCACCCCCCCATCAGATTTCACTATGTTATTATTACTGTAGCTTTGTGTTTACACATATACTACGTATTTAAGAATCCAGCATACAAGGACTTCTTACACAGCTTCCTTACCAAGGTCAGGGTAGGGCATCTCCTCACTAACAAACTCATACAAGAAACAGTTTCTAACAAAAAAAGATCATAAATAATGGCACGCTATGTATAGCAAAAATCCATTTTTCCATAACCATAAAGATAATAGCCAAAGGATTCTCTACTAACAATGGGAAAATGAAATTCAAGCTTTCTCTTCTGACTTCATGCAAGTAGGAACAAGGAGACTTAAAAGACAAGACAGTTGTTTTATAATAAATCTTGAAAAACAGTTATTACAGTTATTTCAGTGACAGTATCTGGGCCATTATGTATTTTATTTTCTCCTCTGCCTAATCATATGGGTTTTTTACACAAAAGTGTCAATCACCATACTATATGGGATCTTTCCCTTAAAACATGTATTCTGAGCTTTGAAGTGAAGTTGGCACTCAAGGGAACCACCATGACCACTTCGGGGGTTTCTCTTCTATGAAAGAGGTTGCTACAAATTCAGTATCAGGTTAATAATGGAAAGGGTTTTGATTAAGAACAGGGGGTTGTATTTCTATCATACTGGTGGTACCTAGAGGTCAGATCTCCATAACTACAACCAATCCAGCTTTGACTCTGCAAGCAAGGCATAAAACAAGATGAAAAAAGGAACTATGGCATAGTTTGGCTGTCCAACACTCGGTGTCAGGTCTTCTTTTTATGAAACGAATGGATTCTCAACCAAGTCATGATATATTCTTTCTCAAGAATATATTCTTGTTTGAGAGACTGTATAATCTACAGTGTCACTTTTTAAAATGATGTAAAGTTCTTGTCAGCTGGGACTGCCACCCCGGGAGTACTAAAAAACCACTTCAATACCTTCTACCACTACAAAAAATTTCTGTTTTGCTGACATGCATACACAGAAACAAGCACATTTTTAGCAATACAGCTCTGGCTGCTTGGTACTATTGCACCTCATTTTTCTGTTCTGTCTTCTGTCAGTCTCACTTTCTGTGTGTCTCATGTCATTTGTAGCCAATGAAGCAATGATATATCTACGACACAAGCCTGGGGCTGGTGTGGCACTGCCTTGCTTTCTCCACCCTGTGGTAACTACAATATTGCTAAACACTCTCTGAATTTGAAGCATCCACCAGAGAAGCAGAAAATGCCATTTCCCTTCAAGCAACCCTTGAAAAGAAACTAAATCACTGCATTAAGACCACACAAAGTGCAGCTCAAGTTGCATCTGTAGATAAGCTGAATCTCTCAAATTTTTATTTAGAGTAACCTATAAATGCTCCTGACCACTTCCAATTTTGCTTTCAGGCGAGAATCAGATTTAGGGATTTTCCTATTTTTATGAAAATAAACACAGCTGTCAATTGGAGCTCAAACATTCATAAATGAATAAAAAAGCACATTTTACACTTTAACTGTAGTGGTGATTTTTCCACACCTAACGAACTTTGTTTACAAAGCAGTGACCTCAAATTCTCTTTTCAGAGAGTCTCTAATGCAGCAGTACTTCATGTTCCTGCCTACACCTTCTGTTACTTCTGTATGGATAAACTGTCCTTCTCTAAATCTTGATTGAATGAATACTAACTATTTGGACCCAATGAGGTAAACACATTTTCAGAAGCAAAATTACCCTTTCAGGAAAAATTCATGTATCTCAGACAATTTTTCCCCATTCCAAATTAAATATGTGTATCACACAAAACAGGTTCATTTCAATTATCTCCGGTTCCATTTATACACTGAAAATTTCTTATCATGCTTCATAAAGAAATCATCCAACTTTACTTAAAACAGGACAGCAAAACCTGAGAAAGGTTTCAGTTTGAGACCATTTATTAATAAGCAAGCTACACTAATGCAACAACAGAATTTTACATATACAAAACCAAATGCATTCCTAAGGCCTCACTAGTACGGAAACTTGACAGAAGAGAAAAGTAGAAAGGATCACAGGACCTTCAAGAGGTCTCCTGTCTCAGTGGAAATTACACTGTTCCAAATGGGATTAGGACAGGATGGAGTTGTCTCATCTGCCTTTGGCTTTGTGCTAGATGCCTTCTAGACCAGGGACTAGTCAGAACACCATGAGTGTCCAGTTCTTGAAACATCTTTTCCATATCATCTCAGAGCCCTCCAACTTTTAACTTGTCGCAACCTGACATGTGGCCAGCATTCAATACAAGTATTTTTTCTGTTGCAGTTTAACAGGAAAGAAACCACTCCTGATTTTCCACATCAAGCAAGGAAAGACAGGGGTTCTTAGTAGCAGCTGTTTGTAAGTTTGGAGACTATGACAGCAGCCATCCATGAAGGACATAAGGCAAATTACCTTAGTTTCCAGATCTGTTTATAAAGCCACTGCTTACAACTACACCTTGGCTCCTGTCTCCCCTCTTGTGTGTAAAGAATAGAAACTGAGTACTGAAGGTAAGCTGGGAGAATTTTTTATTTCATTATTATGAAACAGGCCAGATATAGCCTTTGTGTTTGGTACGGTTTTTTATATATCTGTGATAGATACACATAATCAAGGGCCGAGTCTTACGAAGCAGCACTGCTGCTACTTACTGGCAAGAAGCTATAAGGAAATCTTAAAACTCTCCCTGGAAGAGCAGCATCTGTGTCTGTGTATGTATTCTCAGGGTTGTTATTAAGTAGTATTAGATAACGAGATGCTATAACTCCCCAATTCTGAATGGAAGAAGAAAGGAAGCAATTACCTACTAGCTTTAATATTGCATGCTACGGAATGAAAATTATATATTGTATTTTAAAAATAGACCATGAAGTTCACAAGCACTGTCAAAGGAATTCAGAAGTTCAGAAAGGTTTTTAGCATATTTATAAGTAGCAACTGACATTCTTTTATAAATACAAAGATGGTTGCATATATTAGGTTTTTAATAGGGCAACAGCTTTGTGATCTGTGTCATTATATGCTTTGGAATGCCACATCCAATATTTAGCACTCTGATTCTTCAAAGACAACATACATTCGTATGTCTTCTCTACTGGAATGCATACTGAGTTTTTGTTCCTTGAAAGAAAATTTAAAAAGCTTATTGATAACGCTGAGCCAACTTAAAGATTGGAATGAAATAGTTGCACAATACTCTCTTAAGGCACATACAATACAGAGGGGGCCACATTTGGGAAAAAAAGACCATCTATTCAGTTGGTTTCATTTTGTTGGCTACTTCACAGCAGTAATTATTTTTCCCCTTAATTTCACGATTTGTTTTAGAAAATTAAATTGGAAGCATCTATAAAGGAATACAGTCTCTTCAAAGTCTCAACGTTTGCATTTAATTCCCTTTCTCTACCACCTCCTTTCTCTTTACCCCCAAATTTGTCTCCTATTAAGCTAAAAAAAAAAAAAAAAAAAAAAAGCAGTACTTGAGGTTTTCAACAGTTTAGTCCCAAGACTCCACAGAATATTAATTCCCTGTATGTCCACATACCATCAAAACATGAACTATTTCTCAAAACTCTGTCAAGAAGTTAAAACTGCTGGCAAAGAGAGATCAAAACTTGAAGTTTGTGCTACATTACAGGACTATAGAAAAAATGGACCAAGAACAAAGTGTGCATCCTATGTTGCCTCACAGCAAGGAATTTCTTGCATGAAAATGCACAAATAGGTGTCCTGACTTCATGGTTCTGAAGGCTAAGCAAAAAGGCAGAACAACTCTAAGATACAGGCAATCTGAAATTAAAATTAGAGAAACAGTGGAAAATAGTTTAAGTTACATTTAAAACTACTACTTAGTATACTTCTCTATTTTTCAATAATTGTCTTACATTTCACCCCACTGAGGTTTGATTGTGTCAATGCAAGTACCTCTGCAAAAAGGATTCTATTTACTTCTTCCAAATACATAAATATACAAATACTGTACATTATGCATACACTCGTTAAACTATGTTAAAAAAAATTACATATTTTGGTGTTTATATCATAAAGACTACAGTTATCTCTTCATAGAGAAGACAGTTCGATTTGAAGGTTTTTTGCTCACTAACATTGTTCATGCTTAAGTAGTGCAAATCTGAATTACAAATCTTAAAATCACCAAGACAATATGAGGCCTTAGGGCCAATTATTAAATAACATGTCTCAATTTTTATATCAACATACATATGCAAAAAACCAGACAATGCTAAAGGCAAATAAACACAAATGTCTCTGGAAAGATTAGTTTTATTAGGTTTGCAGTGCCTATTATGAAGGGGTAACTATGTCTGAATAACCGCAGGGGGGACAAATCGTCTACTGAAACCCGAATATGCTGAAAATTTTCACCAGTTATGAATCCATATGGTCTATGTGTCCACTGCAAGGAGCTGCCAGTGCTACCTGTTTCTATAAATTAGGCCCCCAAGTCAGAAAGGCACTCCAAACTAGTGGAGAGAGGTGCAAAGTATGGTTTTTAATATTCCTGCACTTCAGTGACCAGTGAGAATTTTTACTGCAGGTTTCCCCCTGTACCAGGAAGAAAGAAAGAGAGAACTTGGGGTGGGTGGTTGGGTGGGTGTGTGGTGAGGGGGTGAAGGTTTCCACACCCACCTCTCCTCACTGCCATGTTTTCAGGAATGAATGAATTCCCTGAGGATGTCTTAGATGTCTTCAAGCATCTACTTTCTCCACACACCAGAAAGAATAGGTCACTTCCGACACAAGCTCTTCCGAAATCTAGAAAAGTAAGGCTGGACCTGCTAAACGTGGCCATAAACAGACAAATATGTGGTATTTCTGGACATTTAAAACATTCACTCATGCTCAAATTAAAATGGGCCAGCACTTCAGAACAGGAAACTGTTTCTTCTTGACCCTCTCAGCGGTTTGGATGGCTTCCCAGAAATCTCAAGACTGGTGCAGGGCTTAGTACCGTGCCTGCAAGACAGCTGCATCTGGATACAACCCTTCATGGGAATGCAGAGGACAAACCAAGGAAGACAGGTTGAACAGATGTAATAAACTGAGGTGGTGCCAGGTGCAGAAAGTGATCCACGTTAATCAGATGTTCCAGACAAATTTCACTCAGTAAGGCAGCACAATATGCAGGCCATTTGGAAAGCTAACTTTAGTTATGCCAACAGATCTCATGGAAACCCATGATCTCTTGCACAGCCTGGTACCAGGCAGTTCAAGCTGCCTCCTCTTCTTCTTCTGGGAGGGAATGGCTACAACCCACTAGAGTTTTCCCCTGTGACGACCAGCTCTTTATGCAACAAGAAAACAGAAGCAGAGAAGAAATTAAAGGAAATTTACAGCAAACTAATTTGACAATTAAATGGAATAATTCCAACAAAATTATAACAAACTTTCTCTAACCCATGACAGGGGAGAGGTGTCTTAAAAAACATCAACAAAAAACCCTAAAATGAATCTACTTTTGCAATTTTAATCCACATAATATTGCATACGAATTAGGCACCGACTAAAATAGCTGCTGTTATTATTCTAATCCATTTTATTTCTGAAGTGAAGTAGTACTGCTATGGACATATGTCCTTAATAAATCTGGAAATTAATTTCAGCCCTCACATTAATTGCAATTAGTGTCAAATTTTTATAGTGCAAAGTGACCTCAACACACAATGGTATTTCAAACATGACGAGAAAACTAACAATTTCCATCAGAAGCAATTTTATACCATTAGATAAATCTCAGTCAGAAATAGCAGACACCATAGATCCTGCCATAAGCTAAAGAGATGATGTAGCCTTGCTTTCTTTAATTTGTATGATTAGTTTTTTGCCATGTGCAGTGCCTGTTAGATAATCTTACTTATTTCTTGCATCAGTGTGAATGGAAACTCTAAATAAGTGGCAAGCTTACATGTCTAATACATGAAACAAACAGAAGATTATTATTGTTTAAAACAAACACATTCCTCCCCAAAAAGAAAGGTGCACAAGCATCTATTCTGCATGCTATTCAAGAGAAGAGAATTGGTACCAACTATGACAGTTTATTATCTGCCTGGAGATAATAAAGCGAGGGTAAGAAATGGAAATTGATTGACATGTAATATTTTTAATACTTAACTTATTATATTTAAACCTAAATGCATGTATTTTAAAAATTAATTAAAAGATGCTGTAGCAGCTGTATTTTCATATTTCTTCAACCTGATGGCTCATCTGGTTCAATTAGGAAATATTAGACTAGCCAGCTACAGATAATTCCTCATTTCATTAAAGGAGGCGTGTGGGCAGAAAGGGCTTCCCAGAACTGCATGCAGCATAAGCAGAGAGGCAAAGGACAGGAACACTGTGGGTGTAAAAAGGCAGGAAAGAAAAAGAGAGATGCTTTAGAAAAGCTATGTGGACAGAATGGTCACTAGACAGTAGAGGACTTGTTTGATAGCTTGGTATCTAGACAGGATTTGGAGAAGGGGAAGCAAAAGAAGGGAAGACTGCGAGGCCATGAAGAAATTCATGGTAAGAATTCAGTCTGAAATTTCACTGACAACGAGCCACAGCAGAAATGCAAGATGGAATGTAGTAGTGCTGCAAATATGTTAAAATTGCAAACATTCTTGCCAGCTGCTGCTGTTATCATGAGAAGTAATCTTGTGTTAGCGTTTATTAATAGCAACACGCTTTGGAAGAGACTGCCATTTGTACTTACAGAACACTGTATCATGCAGACTGACTTAGAGCAACAAAATCTTAACTCTTTAAGTATAGTAGTAAGTCTACCTAAACACAGAGTAAGTAGGAAAAAAAATGGTGCTAAAAACATACCAGAAATACCTTTGTAGCACCTCCTCTGCTGTTCTTTTTCAATTTTCAGAAAGTAAAATTCTGTTAGGAGAGTATCCTTAGAGCAGTATGGTGTCACCTACAGACTGGTGGCCTATGAGCCAAGGAACAATTTTCTGCTTCTAGCAGCTAACAACACATTATGTTTCTATTCCCATTTTGTCTTCTCTTTCATCTCTACAAACAGTAAGCTCTCTGTGCAGGGAGAATTTTGCATACAACATTTAGGACAATATTATTATAATACAAATAGTAATACTCGTAAATAAAAGCATTTTTAAACCCATGTCTGAATATATAAATGGGGGCATCTAAATCATGAGGAAAGATCCCACATGATACCATGTAAGAGCAGTATGCTGCAACCAGTTACCTTCTTTATACACTAGCTACATTATAAGCTGAAATATATGCTCACTACAGAAACTGGAGTCAAATGCAATTTTAGAAATTCCACAGGAGGGTTCACATATTAAAATATCTGGTCTCAAATTTGCATGTATTTGCATATTACAGATTCCTAAAATAAGTCTTTTACCTACCTGAGTCTTCTACATACAAGTTGCCTCTTTTTCGCAATTTACAAATAAAATGCTGTCTGCTACCTTGCATATGCAAAACAATGCAGCATATACAAGCTTAAGAAACTATCTAGAATAATGAACCATCTAAAACAAAGAAGCATGTTTTACTAATTACAACACAAAACATTTGCTGTCAGTATTATTATACTATTATTATTACACATTATTATACTATTCCCTGTAAAACAAAACCATTTCCCTAGCTCACAGAGAAGTTTAATACATTAGCATTTACCAAGTGTTATGAGTGGCTTTGATATGAAGTATAAAGTAAGTTGGATTAAGGAAGTATTGCTAAACTTGGATAAGGGAAGAACATATATAGAAGAATATATTTAGACTTTTAGTGTCATTTATGTATTTTAATTCATTCTTCTTCTTTCCTCCCTTTATCAGTCAGTTTAGGGTCAGCGGATCTTTGGTGGTCTTGCAATATATTATATATTATACTATATATGATCTACAAAACAAATGAAAAACACTGCACACACAAATCTTAGTGTTTTGTCTACTACTTCAAAATGTTATGGTAGTAGCAAAGTTATTACAAACAGATTTACTGTATCACCTTCTTGCACAGGATCAACATTTTCACGAGACATACATAACCAGCACTTCTCTTTCACAAACATGTATATTTGCAGCATGTAAAAATGTAGTACAGTTTGCAATTATCACCTGAATTTTTAAGAAAAATCATTACCCTACTTCATGGATTGTATATTTTACTATTAAAATCATGTATATTTGAGAGGCAAGTAACTAGAGAAGCTTTTCTGAAATGTCACCGAACTGCACATGACTACACAAATGATCTGCAACCATCTCCATCCTTTTACCAAGAAACCTTGCAGTTTAAATATTTTAAGGAACACAACAAATCAAAAGTACAGACTTCCTTCACTAAAAAGAAAGAAAGGAAAAAGTCACGTCAACTCCAGTGTTGTTTTCTTCCTTTTTCAAACAACTGAGTAACATTATAAAATACCTGAATAGAATTTAGTAAGATACTGCTGGTGTCCCTATGCGAAACTGTATTTTCAAACAATTTTATTATGAAATGAAGATAAATAAGTGTACCAGGAGCTGGGAAGAGGGCAAAGGGAGAGAGAGAAAAAAGAGGCCCACTTTTAACAAAGGATGAGTATCAGTGAGAAGGTGTGGGGAGAAAGCAGAATTACCAGTCCAAAACTAGGTGAAGGGTGAGTAAGATGGAGCAAGACCGAGCCTCAGACAGAGTTTGGAAGAAAAACACAAGCCGAGCAGTGAAATTACGAATGAGATGGGATCTTCGCTCTGAGGAGTGGAACTATTTAAACTGGCAAAACCATCATTCCCTGACAGTAACAGTTCATCACACAAGGAACAACAACCAATTGGTTGTGAGAAGCAGCAGAGATCAGAGAGCAAGATGCTAATGCTACAACCCCCTGCTTATGACTTGTCTGGGTGTCATTCTAGTTCAGTTCGACTTCCACTCAGAATCTGGGGAATGCCAGAACAACAACTGCCAGTTAAAATTAATTTGCCCCCTTTGTGTTCCTGTATTAAGAGATAACCATGACACAGCAGAGCATTTTTTCCTTACAAAGGATCCTTTCCCCATACCTGAAAAAGATCTGTTCAGGAAATTACAATGGCTTCATTTTTTGTAGAAGGGGAAAAAGTATTTACTTAGTGATACAAGTGACTGCAAAAAGAGAAAAAGGAGGTTCGTGGTTAAGGCAATTAGGTTTCAAAGCAATAAATGAAGTATTTAATTATACATTTCATGAGTTCCCCTCTGCCATGATCGATCAGCAAAGAGGCAGCTGGGTCAGTTTATGGCATCACTGCTGTCTCCCATTACCTCTTTTCTTCTGCTGGATGCTATAACCTCCACAGCTTGAGATGATAAACCAGACAGACTTTAAGCAAAGCAGGTAAAGAGCTTTCACAAAGTCAATCCAGCATGTTTGAATAGCTCAGCGTGAGTAACAATAAAGGTTTCCAAAGACATCTAAACAATTGGGCACAAAGGAGCAAAATTGCCCAGGCAACCTTCCTTCTGACACCTCCTGAAGGGAAGTGACTGACTGCAGAATTGTTGTAACACGCTTTTAGCATCTGCACCGGCGCATCAGACTGTAACAGAAAGCACTACTCATTGCACAAGAAATGGAAGTTTTAAATGCATCAAAACCATAAAGAAAAACATTTTAGTTAGCGTTAAATATAAATGAGCTTCCAATCGCTGCTTTTACCTTGGCCAGAAATAGGTAGAACAATTTAAATATAAAAGTGTTTCTCAAAGAGTCAGTATGGTGACAGAGGATCACTGAATATTCTGAAAAAGCACTCTCTGGGAGTTCTATGACGTGGTGCAGTGGAGGTTTGGAGAAAGAAAAAAAGAACCCCCCACCCAAAAACCAACCCCAAGGAAGTTGTAAGAGGTTGTCAGAGGCTGTCCAAGTATTTTCAACCCAGTACAGCAAGTTGGACTAGATATGCAGAGTTTAGCTAGCAATTTTCTTTTTTCCAGTGGACACAGGGAACAGCTGTTTGAACAGCAAACTAAGTGCTCCCTCCTACAAATGGCTATCTTAAGCCCAGAGCTTCTGTAACACCCCACAGAAGGGGAGGGGTAGACAGAAGCATACTTCTGCCTGTATTTAGTTATATAGAGCCATAAACACTGGCTACATCTGACTGTATTGATGGTTTTGAGGATAAAAAAAAGAAAAGAAAAGAGATGGATTTTGGTATGGCTTGGCAAACCTCTTGTAAGCATAGCCTGGGAGACCATGGAGCTCTTCAGCTGAGTCAGGTTGAACCACACCACCTTGAGTTGACCAGATAATTGAAGATCTGTCTGCTTCTTTTTCCACTTCTGTGATTCCTATTTTACTCCCTCAAGTACAGTACAGAGTCAACCAGTTTGCAAGCAAAATCAAAGAGATAATTGCAGAAAGCAGGAAAAAATATAAGGGTGAAGAAGGTGATTTTTAGACTGCCACTGCTCCACATTGAGAAAATAAGTAACACACTGCTTTTCTTCAAGGCTATCACCTCAGACAGGAAGAACATTTTATGCCCCTTGTGAGAGGAGATGAAAGGCATGGGAAAAGCAAGATTCAGAGTGGATATACTGCGTATACTTAAAAAAAGAGAGGAAATAGTTCATTATTCAACATTATTTATCTTCTGAAAGGAGTTACCCTCTAGGCAGAGTGTTACACAAGACTTAGTCTTGGTCATTTCTATAACTTTTCAGTATTCCTTTCTTTCCACTCAAAACCATCTGCCTTTTCAGTTAACTTCCTTCTGGTGGACCTCTGAAGTACTTCTGTTTCATTGCAAAGATCTTCCAAAACTGAAACTCCAAAAATAATAAAAGCAAGAAAACAAACACTATAAATTATAAATTTAACAATGAAAAGTAAAACCTCTATAAGGCTGGCTTTATTGTGAATATTTGGATATCCAGAGCAATGGACACACTCCTTTATGAGAAACAAGCACAGAGGACAAGAACAAACTTCCTTTCATGTAGATATCAACTGATCAGTCCAAGATCTGTACTTCCATTTGGGTGAGAAATTATAACACAAACAAGGGAATTTGAAGTAAAGGCTAAACCAGCTTTGAAAGTAAGTTATTTCTGACAGCCACTCGAAGAGGCTTCTTACCACCAGCAGCAATAATGCAAGTTCCCTGCCACAAAGCCCAAACCCAAAAGGTCTCTTGTAGAAGACACAGGCATATAGGAGTGCTCTGATTTGTCCAGTGACAGACTCTGAAGACTCCCTTAAGTTTTAAATGAAAAAAATTATACACATATATATGCACGCGCACACACTCACATTTCCCACATTTTTCCTTTATGCTCTTCTGACAGTCTCTTCCTACCAAACGGTAAGAAATTTCGAGGGAAAAAGAGGTAATTTTTTTCAATTTTGTGTTGAAGGGGAAAACAGTTTAGTTCTTTCTCATATTACTCAGGACCTGATCCAAAGTCAGCTGAAATACAGGGAAGTGTAAGATGGGAGTATATACCATTTCAGAGAAAGCTAAATAGTTTTTTGTCCACTAAGTAACTTCTTACTGTCATCCATGAAATAACGTGCTGTACTCAAGCAAGAAATATGATTTGTTGCAGAAAAATTCAGGACTATGTTTCCCTGAAAAACTGAACAGATGGACTACTTGGTTAAATTGCTTGCACAAGCATTTACATAGATTTGACTGACAATGAAAAGGGTGTTTTGATTGTTTTAACACAGAGATGAAGGGATAAAGAAACAAGTCCAAATAAGTGAAGTTGTTCATGCATAAGACACATTAGTATTTCAAATAAATTATTAGCACACAAGTCAACCAGATGAAGGAAAAGGAACTGGAGTCTCATTCCAAGTGCTCTACTGTAGTAACAAACGGACCAATACCATATGTAACGCGTAAGGCCAGTGGATGCTCTTATAAATAAAAAACACAGGCTGGTATATAAATCAATGCTTAAATGCTTTATCCTATGTTCATTCAACACACAAATACATCCTGCAGAGGGAAGCGTTTCATTGATGAATTAAGTTGATGAATTGCCAAAATTTGGCCGGATACATTTTAAGGGTGAAACATATGCACATATAGCAAAATTGTTCTCACAAAACAGTACAGTGTAACAGAATCTGGCATTTCTGAGAGTTCGAGTGCTGAAAGTGGATACATTTATTACCCTGACTTTTCTAGCTTGGAATACCACAGGGTGCATACTGAAACCCCTGTATTAACAACTCAGTGCTACTTAAGTGACTTAAAATGAAGGAATGCTGCAAGTGAACAAGTCACGTTCACAAATTCTCCAGCTTATTAGCACTTCTTAAAAACATATATTCAATGTGATGAAATTGTTACACAGCAACCTCCAAGAGCAACAAGCACTGGAATTTTCAGGAAAAACATGGAAAACTAAAGAGGGAAGAAATCTATTTTTAAAGTAGAGCCTTTGAAATAGTTAAGAATTGTAAGAGTTCAGAAGGAAAAACACTTCTACTGTTAGTGGTTTAAGAGCAGTCTAAGGGAAAAATCACATCGTTAATTAAGAGACCAATTTTTTTGTCAACTGAAAGTATTTACCATGGCAAACAAAATACAGCACTTGATTTTGGAACATATGTGACATGCGTGACTATCTCGTAAGTACGTTCAATGATCAGCTGCAGTTACATTGGACTGAAGAGCTAAATGATATCTGATACCTGAAGTGTGTACTAGTTGAAAGGTATTCATTGCTTCATTTGCACATTATACTGCAAAAGCTACTTCAGTGCTTGCAAAAGATATGTGAAGGGCTAAAGAGGACCATGGCTATGTCTACGTTTGACAATACTGCATCAATGTTTTCAGCGACAGCTTTGAAGGAATACATACGTTTATTGTGTAAGTACAGTACTTCTAGAGCTATGCACTAAAGTTATTCTCAAGTGCTACACAAAGAATGCTAAGCAATACTATTTTTAACTGGATTAAGATTAGTAGTATTGCAGACAAGTGTTTTCACTACATGAGCAAACTGACAAAATGCATAAGGGCAAACTGTTAAGTCCTGTGACCATTTATAGTGCACTTCTTCACAGAAGCCCAGTATAACTAATGCAGAGGATGCAGAAGCTATGAATTGTCAGCTCTCGTAGCGGAAGTCTTTTTACTCCAAGGATCATAGTACACATTTTAAAGATGTTTTGCTTGGTTTAATGTATAATTAAGGAGGGGAAGAAATGAGTTCAAACAAGGAGAAGGTCAATAATCTTTAAGTCAGGTCAGTGTTTGAATGGCCCGATCATACACTTACCAGAAAAAAGTTGGTATTGACATATTACCAACTCAATAACATAGAAGCAAACTGTAGCTCATCTTCTAAAGCACATCAAGTTTAGGTCTGAACATTAAATGCTAAATAATTCAATGCATTACTTATTCAACGAAAAGTAGAATTTAAAGAAAAATATCTAAGAGTTGCATATTGGTGGAGACTTTGTGTCAGAACTCATATTTTACATGAAAATACTTTTTTGGTTCTTGCTACGTTTAACAAAATGATACATCTACGTAACAAAAGTATTGATTCTCTCATCTGTTGATATCCAAAATTAGGGGGGTTTGTTGTTATTTTTTAATATGCAGAAATGAAAATGGAGATCTTATATGCAACCTACGCACGTTAGCATGGAAGGAACCCAATATGGTAATCGTTGTGAGTTACATGCAGGCTTTGCATGTTGCAAGGCATGAGACTAAAGGCGGAGCTCTAGTCTTTGCCACTATCAGCAGCCATCATACTGAGAATTACTAGTTTCAGAAGACAAGATAAACTTAAATAGATTGATGATAGCTTAGCTGGTAAAACACACATTTACAGAATTTCTTAATTTCCTGCTTAGTCCTAATGCTAAAAGAAAAGTCAATGCTGAACAGCTTCTTAGAACCTCCTAGACCTAAAACCTCCGAGTCATTAAACTGACTGCTTGAACACAGCGTAGGGCAGGACAACCAAGACAGAATGTGGTCATTTTGGAACAATGCAAAGTCTTCAGAGAACTGCTTTTTCACAGCATTTCAGAGTAATTTCAGAGAAATTACTTTTTTCATATTTGTGATAAGTTAATGTATGACCACACTTCTCATTACAGAAAATACACACATAAAACATCAGCATTAAAGTTCCAACAGTATAATGTATTAATATAGCCACAAAAAGACTTGTGAAATAAATCTACTAAACTTATCTTCTATGCTGCATACTATGCTTTATCCAAGACAAAGGAACTAAAACTATCCAAACATATTCTAAATGCTTATTTTCAAGCAAACAGTTCTCAAATCATATAAAAAATTTGAGAGCACATCTATTAAAATAAAGGGTTACTTTATCACTTTCAACTTTATGAAATGTTCCTATTCAATGTTCAAACACATATGTATAATATCTAATTTCAGAAAAGAATACTTTTCTGAAATGCACGTGATCCAATATTGAAGTCACATGTAGATATATATGTTCTAATTTTTGCATTGCTGCAGGTTGATATTACGTTACTAGCTTTCAACACATGCCATATACCTTTTACATATAAAAAACATTCTCAGACATTCAAAGCAACATAGTAAAAAGAATCAAGCTTTCAATGGTCATATTGTCAAATTTAAATTTTGTGTGTGATTTAACTAAGTTTACTAAAAAGGAGTATATTGACATTCAAGGAAAGCCAGCACATTTACAAAAGCTGAGCTAGATTTTAAAACTTGTGTCAATAAATGGCAATAGTATTTATTCAGTAGCAATAGAAAACTCAAAGTAGTGTTGGGAAAATTCATTATGAAGAGCAAATGTTATTATAATTTTACTGAAAAAATTTCCAAAGAGTAATAAAGAAGAAAAATTAATTTTACTTTAAAGAATATGAGCTCAGCAGTATGCAAACTGAGTTACAAAATCATGATGTAAACTGATGTGAAAATACTTTTTATTGAAAATTGTGTATTACAGAAAGAACAAAATTTTAAAGACTTTTTTTTGTTTTTTACTCATATAATGTGCTTTAACAGCCACTTTATTCATATAGTTCATGAAGTTGTAGCATAAGACCCGTGATAGTTTGTCAGGCTAGGATTGTCTATATATAAACTATATCGCAACCTCCACATAGTAACATGCTATTTTTATTTCCTGTAACAGCAAAAATGTTATCTCCATTACTCAGTTACAAAAGGACGAAAATTCTATTTTCAGAATTCGTACTAAAAACATTTAAATGTTAAACATCTCTAAATTCCCTACTTTAGTATCCAACAAGTCACATGTGCCAATTTGAAACTGCATTCAATGGATTTTACTCCAAACTATCTACATCACCTAAAAGAGTGAACAAAAGCAAAATACACATTTATGAATG
This sequence comes from Harpia harpyja, assembly GCF_026419915.1. Lineage (NCBI taxonomy): Eukaryota > Metazoa > Chordata > Aves > Accipitriformes > Accipitridae > Harpia > Harpia harpyja. The sequence continues at coordinate 40,427,961 of NC_068941.1, forward strand.
CACCTATTTTGTACAGCATTTGTTTTCATCTACATGGTTTACAACTATAAAAGAATCTCTGGCATGTCCCTTCAAATGAGTAATAGCTAAGACAACATGTATGGATTTTAATTAAACTAAAGCACAAGAATTATTGAAATAAATGACCCAAAGCCTCGTCTATGGCACCCCGAGTGAATAGATAATACAGATATGAGTATTTCCTCATGGAATGAATGCACCATGACAAAGCACTGAGCTACAAGCCAAGTGATCAAAATTCAGGTTTTAAAGACTTTTACACTTACCCGCCTACGGCAGAAGGGCAGGCCCTGTGCAATGATGCTGATGCTAAATATCTTCATCACAGTTTGGTGTGGTAGAGGTTCTTTGGCACTTTTAAGATCAACAGGAACCAAGCCATGGTTGATGGCAGTTTTCCCAGGTTTGGACATTTTATTTTCTTACTTTGTCAAGTCTACTAATAATGCAACAACATTGCTAAAAATTTTGCTTCTAAAGTTGCATGATTTCTTTCTTTCTTTAAAAAAGTTTCAGACTGGTGATTCAGCTCCCCACAGCCTGCTGCCTTTGTCTCTCAACCTTCTCCTGCCAAGTGTCCTGACCTGTCTGCTGCTCAGTGAAGTGCAAGCTATCCTAGTATAGACAGGAATTAAACTACCAAGGGGCAGGCAGACTGCTCCTGCCAGTCAAACAGGTGGTGGACCTCCCCTGCAATGTCAGAAAAGCCCTTCTCCAAAAAGGGATCCGCAGATTGAAAAAGAAGAAAATCATGACTGCCAGGAGTTTTAGTAGCCCCAGCAGCTTATGCCTGTGCTTTAAAGGAAGAATTCTTTTTCTTTATTATTACTTTATTTTTTTACGAGTTGGCATTGTGCCTTCAGAAGGAGAATCCAAGGAGATTACAACCTTCAGACAGTAACAGTGTTACTGCAGGATCTACTCCACCACTCTCCGGACAGACTTCTTCTAGACTTCCACTAGAATTTGACAGCTAGTGACTAAAAAACTGACCTGGACTTTGCTAGCAGTTTTTCAACCACCATCTCCACAAACATAATACGTTGCTAAACCCAAAAGTTAAAAAAGGTAACAAAAATGAAAACAAAATTGGAAAAAAATGGGAGTCCCCCAAACTGAAGACATTGGCTCGAAACTTGCTCTTTCAATAAAAGTAGAGGCAGGCTATCATTGTATTTTCATCTACATTGTGATTTTTAGCTCCTTCTTCCTGGCCCTTTTTACTTATGTACAAGTACCCCAGCCTGCACCTTCTCCCCTTTCCCTGCTGCTGTGGGGGGAGCAGCAGCATCCAGGAGGGCTTTAGCTCCAGGATGCAATGATACTGAAATAGTCTTCCCTTTTCTGGCCATCACAGGTGTGAGTACCAGTTTGCTCAGGACTATCCATCACACTGATGGAAAGGAGAAGGGCTCTTCCTCTCACACCAGTGTGCCCTGAAGGATGTGGGAAGAGGTCTGCCTGCCCTTAGCAACAAACCTGACTGAGGACCATTTTTCAGGAAAAAAGTTCTTATTCCACCGAACAAAGCTAGAATAGCAATGTCTATTACTCAGATTATCCGCAATTAGTTTACTTCCATTTTACATAATTTCTTGATCAAATTAGCTTTCCTACAATGCCTCTAGGTTCCCACAATCTCTTTCCAATCCCTATACTTGGACATGTTTCTTAAAAATATATTCAAATTTTGAAAACCTTTTTGAGCAAAACTAAGTAGGAAGAGACAAAAGCCTGTGAAAATGTCTTATTAAATTGCTGATATGAGATGCAGAAAGCCATCAAAGCCCTTGTATGAACTGAGTCAGTATAGTCCAAAACACAGTGAATAAATGACCATTAAGAAATCTTACAAGTCCCTTTATGTACAACCCAGTAAAGATAATTAACTGTATAATTATGTGAGGGCAGAAGAGGGAGTGTAGTAATGCTTAATGCTTGAAGCACAACACTGTAACTTGACAAAAGACAGGATTAAAATATGCCTGTATTAGCATCTCCACTTAGCCCTTTGTTTCCCCTTCAAAAGGCCAAGCTGTAAGCATATCTCTCTCACATATAGAGGACCTCACCTGACCAAATATTTGCTTGTTGAATGCTTTTTACACACACACACAAAAATCTATAAAAATCCCTAATGTTTCATTGAGTACATATACATTACAGTAAGCATTCACTTACAACAAAATATCTCTCAGACAAACAACAACAAAAAAATCCTTATTTCCTTACAGATGTTGCATACAGAAATGCTGTGATAGAATGCTGGGTAGCACAATATTTTCATGCACTGGTTTTTTTTTCTTTTCTACCATTCCATTCAAATGCCATTCTAAAGCACGTTTAGACATACATCTTCTTCTGAAAGACTCTTTCCATTTCCTTCTTTATACTTTATCCTATAAACTGCAAAAAACAGTTTACCATTAGCCTGTACTCAACAGTGATATCATTAGATCAGAGTTTATAGCATCATTCTGAATTACTTCATTATTTTCACTTGGCTGGAAGACTTTGGAAAGTGTCTTCGGATCTCAGTTTCACTCAAATAAGAAAACTTCACTGAATTACTCCAAAGAGGGCAAAAGAGTAGCCTTTTGCCTAAAGTGAAGAACAGAGACAAAAACCCCAAAGAGATCAACTCACATATCCCTATTGATGTATCATTCAAAAAGAAGCAACAGGTCAAGCTTTTCCAGTTTTGATGTACCGGTCGCTGTCTCAATTGTTCCAACAAAGTGGGAAGTTTACGAAAATGTATTAATATTAATATAATTTGAGATCTGAATAGCATGCACATAAGTCGACAAGATCAGATACAGTATTTCATACAAAGCAAACCTCAGATTCTAGTTTAATAAATACTCAATATTTCATTTAATTGGATACAGACATGTCTGTGTGTGCTAAGAGAAACTGCTGAAATAAACTCAGTTTTAAAAGATTATTTCATTGCGCAATTGCTGAAAGGAGAATTTGACAGTGTGGCAGATCACTATTTTAGCACCAGCCTTTATTAGTTGATATCAGAGCCTAGTATCTTACTACTTTACAGGCTTAATCCCTGCCCCCCCCCCTTTTTTTTTTAATATTAGGTCATAACCGAAGTGCAAAACAGGAACATAACTTGGCCCATTTACAGATTTACATACAATTGGGGAGCAGACAAGACTGAAGTATGGCATTCTCCAAGCACCGCTCACAGCGCAAGTCTCCAGTCGCAGGTTATTCTCACACCTCTGAAAAGACAAAACTCTGATTGTCAGCCCTTCTTCTTTTGTGGTTTGAGATAAAAGTCCCAACAGTACATTAATTTTTCCTCAGGAACTTCCAAACTATTCTAGAGCAATTCCACAGGGACATGCTTCTATCTGAAAAAAATTATCCTGTTCACATTCAGTGTAGTCCCCTTTCCAAGTGGATAAAGCCAAAGCAAAATAAGGCTTTTTTTTGTCCCACATGAAATTACAATGCTAGATTTCACACTTTATCACAGCAATAAGGAAAAGCTTCAGGTTTTATCTCTGCCTATTTTTCCCCCCTTTTTTATCATCATCTCCCAGAAAAAACACTTGCACTAGCAGATGAGATCTTGTTGGCCCAATTTTATTCCATGTATCATCACTTCTTTCTAGTCTTAGATTTGCTACACATTACTGACTGCAGGTATTACTGTCTTACAGTAATGTTTAAAGGCCCCAAGCTATTCTGGACAGCTATAAACATTTAATAAGTGAAAGTCCTTAGCCTGAAAATACAACACAGTCTAATTTAAGCAGTAAGAGGGTGTAACAGGAAGAAAAAATGGAGAGGGTTGGCTGTCTTTGAAGTGTCAGGAATATATTGCATATAGTAGATAACACTTATTTTTGTATTTATTACACATATAATTCTAATTTAAGCTCTAAATGTAAAGTTTAAAAAGCCGCTCTGTTGCTTTTATCTTTAAAAGTGTGTATTTTTTATATTATACAGGGTGAGAAAACATATATATATAAAGCAAAAACTTGACAAATGTGAAACTATGAAAATTTGAGCTTTAATGCTTTGTAATATGTTTCTCTAAGTTCCTGTTTCTAAATAAAGTAGGGCTGATTTCCAATGATGCTTTTTTTAAGTGCCTGTCACTTTAATCAAAAGATCACATTTGAATCTTTATTTAAATGCACAAAAGTGCCTAAAAACTTGAGTTTGAAAATACAAGTTTGAGATCATCATGGACTATTAACTGGAAAATTAAGAATCCAGAAGACTCCTCTTTCTTTTTTGGCTGATCCAGTGAAGAGATGGCTTTGTAAAATGAAAGTGTGTAGTAAGCAGCAATAATTTTTATAACTTCCAGTCAGAGTAATTTAAAGTGATCCTGCAGCAGAGCTTTTTAGCAGCTGTTTACCAGAAAGCAGATCTTTCAAAATTAACTTGCTCATTCAGTATACTTAACTCAGGAAGGCCATGGTTTTAAGACATGGGTCTAAGCCTTCATCCTAACAACAAAAACCAGCTTACTCAAACTTTACAGAATCTTCACCTAGAGCCAACGATTGTTTTGTATATTAACATTACTAGAAAAAAATAAACAAACTCATGGGATTTTAATATGGTGATGGAACAGTACAAGACCTAGAGAGACCTAAATGAAGTATTTGCAAGTATAGAAAGATTAAAATGCAAAAAGCAGAACCCCAGACAGTTTTTCCACAGTTCTTAACATCGGTGAACAGCTGCCCTCAAATGGATAAGGGAGAGCACTGCAACATTTTAAAAGTCACCTTCTCAAAATAATAATAATAGCGTAATAATCCTTTTAATATATTTGATAATATACTTCCTAAATAACATTTTTAGTAAGCTCTGCATAGCTGTAGCATATAGAATGTACTATGATTTACATTATACACAAGCCTTATAGCTCTCTTGGTATTCATGCTGGTCCCTGCCCATGTGTAGAAAGAGCAAGAACCATTTTGTTAGCAAAGCAAGGCAGTCTATACTACACTAGTAACCCCTCTTATATAGTGACGGTGGTCCCAAGTTTATTTATGTGAGGGATTTCTAATACCACTATACAAATAGTACCCAAATGCTACATTGTACATTAGCCTTTGTACAGCAAACGAATAAGCTGTGTAGAAAAAAGGCACTGCTGTACAAAACTAACTGCAACTGTATTAGCAGTGGTGCACAGAAAAAAACTATTGCTCTAAAAAGCTTCTATCATATCCAAGCTTACCCAATAAAAAAAACTGCATGTATAAGAAAACATAATGACCCCTGAAGAGGGTATGGAGGAAACCAATGGAGAGGATCATTTTGATCTCACAAAGATTAGAATTTCCTAAAAAATGTACACCTGAATAGTATGCAAAAGGGGCAAAACTACTAATAAAACATGCAAACTAATGGCTTTCTCTGTATTTCATGGAAAAAACCCCAAGTGTAGACCTGTTGTACCACAAGCAACAGAACGAACAAAGTGTGGCTCCAGGTGAGATTTTCATGCCAGTTCAAATTGTGTTTGAATTACACTAGGGCTTCTCCAAGGCCTCATGGTCCCAAAATGTCAAGGGACCTACATGGAAGAGTCATTCTCAACAGTCCAGCCATAGCAAAGCTTTATTTCAGGCTTATGCCTTACTATGAGTTTTGACTAATAGATGGCTTCTATGGTGTAAAGGAAGGAACAAACGTCAACTGAACCTGTTTACATGGTCAGAGCAAAACCCAATTCCACGAGGATTCAATGATGTCTAACCAGGTGATAGTCACACTGTAGACTTCTTCCTCAGCAGATGCATTGATAAGTCTCTCCCTTTCCTAGCTACCCTCTAGTTACCTTGAAAACTTGTGTAACCTTAATCTCTCTTTTTGCTAAATTGCGTAAAAATTACTCAAGGGATGCGTAAGCTCTGGAAAGGAAGAAAGACAATGACAGGCAGATGTCTCAACTGTACCAGCTTTGTTTCCTTCAGCAACAAAGCTTAATAACATAGTGAAGAAGAATCCAGATTTTCTTAACTTGGACTCACTCAGACGATACTTCCTGGTTATAATTCCGGCTCTGGAATCATATTGAGGCATAGCCATTAATAACTACTGTGATGAAAGAGGTTGGTATCTAATACCAAGAAAGCTACTTTAAAATTTTTTCCATGAAAGGGCAAGAAGGACATACACCTTTCACAGCTGCTGGTAGAAGATGGTACAACTTGTATGACACTCCTATAATGAAAAAAATTATAAAGGTTCAAACAAATATAGATAAGGATGATGATGAAGCTGCTGTCTGGCAAAATACTTCACACTCCACAAGATAGCATTCCCCAGAAATCCACTAGGAGAGGCCAAGGAAGATATGAAATATCAAGTATATCAGCAAAGGGGAAATCATCAGATAAATGTATCTACTAGACATTTTTCATGCCTATGTGCATGCTCATATCTGTTTAAGCATCCTGGTATCTAAGTGTGAGTGCATGAAGAATTGACCTACTGCGTTTCAATACTCGCGTATGGCATTTAACTACACTAGCCTTGCCTGCTGGGGAACTCAAGCAGTAGGTCAGACTAACCAATAGCAAGGGTTCACTAGTTTCAGTTTCTAATTGCAACACTAATGCAAGTGAGTTTAAATGACTGGCAGTAAAAAACAACAGATCTCCACTGGATCTGTTCAATCCCACAGCTGATCATCTTCGGAGCCAAAATGAGACAAACAGGCCTCAAAAGCTGGAGATTCTAGTAGCAAAAAGGAGAAGAGTAGCACCTCCCCTCCTTGCTCTGGTCATTTTATTCCAAACTCTGCTGTAAACTGGCTGTAGGACTTGTCAGGCTTGTGAGCTCTGAAATGACTCCAGTAAGTAGGATACCTGAAAATCCTCAGTTTTTGTTGTTGCCGAGTTATTTGTCCACTGGATTAGCAAATGTAAACAGCTCACAAAGCAGCCAGATGCATGATGAGACAAACACAAGACAAACAGCAAAGCATTTGGAAGTGGACAGTAGTCAAGACCTCCACCTTTGGGCAACAATGAGCTATTAGATCACCTCTCTTTCTCCATGGATCCCTTAGCATGCAATATTGGTCCTGAAGAGACATCAATGATAAAAACTTCCTAGGCATCTCAACAAATACAAAATTTCATCTCTAAAGGGAAGGGAACATGCAGGTACATGCAGCTATAGGCGTGGGATCTGCCTTCAGTCATGATGGTACTAGTGCAAAAGAGCATTTGACATTATTACAAGGGACCATTTGCACAAGCTAACTTTTTGTAAGGTCACATTAAGTGTTTATGAAAGAAATATACAGACTGTCTAGTAAATTGCATATTGGCAAGACTATATAGTATCAATACTAATATCATTAACATATCATTAGAACATATACTTAACCATGCACATTTTAAAAAAATAATTCCTACCATATTTAGACATCCCTGTAAGTGTACATAATAATTTGTAACAAGAGGCCTATATTATTTGGCTTTACTCCACAAGCCTTCTAACTTTATTTACTGTACTATGGGGTCTTGTTGTCATTGTCACTTTTTTTTTTTAAACTATCTTTAAAGCATGTGTCTTCATTTCTTCGTTAAATATTTCAGAAAATATTCCAGGTATGTAACAGAAATCAAGCTGCATCATCTTGCGTTTTACAAATATTCCAGAAATGTCTGCTCAGTCCTCATTGGCTATAATATGACTTGTTGGATAAGCAAGTTTAACTGTTTGGTCTAGTCAGAGTTGCACCAGCTGTTAAAAAGAATTGCTACAGCTGCTCTGCAGGAATTTATTTGCTGACCACTTATTTATGCTGTTGTTGCACCTTTAAATAAAGCTGAGACAAGAATTAAGAACTATAACAACAGGTAGAGAAGTCATGCAATATTTAACACTGGATTAAAATGCAAGTCAAATTCTCAGCTGAGGATAAGCCATGGAAAGGGAAAGCAGGTGTTTTTATTAGCAATGAGGCTGCTTCTATGAAAAAGGAAGATAGGAAACAAAAAAATTCGTTTTTCATACAGTAATTCAGCTTTTCTTATGACTGTATCACCCTTCCATGTAAAATGCAAGACTTTCAATGAGAAATTCTCTACTTATATACATACACGCACAAAATAAACACAAAGCAGTACCAAAATATTTAAAATATGATTATCAGTTTCTGAATAGTGTCCAAAAAGCACTGCCAAAAATTAGGTTTGGACTTTAAATCTTCTTCCTTTCTACATATTAAATGGGAAAAGGAACAATCCCCAAAACATCAGAAAGGTGTTAAAAATATTTCTGCCACCTAATACACCTAAAAAAAATTTTTTTTTCTTCTGTAGTGAAAAATTCTGACCAGATGTCATTTATTCAGCATTAAAAAAAAATTCCTTTTGTCTAAAGCCTGATAACACAGTAACACTCTTCATATTAGCTATATTATCTACTGCCAAAATAAAAGGTTGAACAATGCAAAGTATTACATTTTCTATGTTTGAAACAATATAGATATCAAGGTCTATTTTATACAAGATTGTGTTTTTCTTACTAGAACTGTAAGATACACATAAATCTAACAAATGCAACAACTGATTGTTACACTGGCATTCATTTGATAGCACCAAATTAAGCTATGTAATCCTTTTCAGCTGGTTAACAGCATACTGCAAAGGGGTGTGAGGCTATTTATAAAGCTCAAGATATGCGAAGTAAAGAATGCCTGGACTACAGAAAAAAGCAGGTAGTGTGTGGAAGGGCTGGCACTCTTGGTTGGTATGGTTGCCACCTTGATATTTTATTTGTCATCTTTCTTTTTTTTCACCCCCCTTTTTTTTTTCTCTTTAGAGGAAGGGGAAGCCTTGCTTGTATTTTTATTTAACAAACACTGGCTTTCTCCGATTTGTTCAAGTATCACTTATTATTTAGAATGCTTGTAAGTATTTCATAGAAATTGACTTTGTGCATATGGACAACCAAATCCAGCTTTGAGTTTACTGGCTGTCTGATGCTCTGACTTCAGACCCTGCCAGCAAAGAAATGCAGTGCAGCTGTACCAAATTCTGACTGGCACAGTGTAGGAAGAGTTTCAACAGTCTGTCCTCCAAACAGATACACATGCGTACATGTAAACACAGTGCTTAGTGTACTTGCTGTAGGACATGTAATACCAGTGGTTTACAAAAAGGCCATAAATTTTGCAGATGGGTGAATGCCTCGGGGTACCAACTGAAAGTGTCCTTGCTTTGGATGAAGTCCAGCTTAAAGAGAAGGAACAACATTATTACATTTGGCAAGAATGAGGGATCCATAATGAACAATTTTAAGTTCGATTTCCATTTAGCTGTGTCAATTAAAATGAAATTAAGAAATTGGAAGTAAGTTAATTATTTTCTGTGTGTTTTAGAAAAATCTGACAAAGGGATCAGAACTGAAGGAATTATGATATTGGTAAAGAAGTGTTCATTATTTGTTGTCTTTTAATTTTTTTTAGTACTCAGTATATTTGGGTCAATAATGATCATGGTAGCTGCCATCCTTAAGGGACACTCCATAATTTAAGTGAGAAGAACAAAGGGTCTCCTGCCCACTTCCAAACATAGATAACCAGTGGCTGGATGACATCCGAATAATAATGTGATTTGCACTTACAGGAAACGTTGCTCATACTTTACTTAATAGTAGTATTGACTTCCAATGATGAATAAGGTGGAATTTATCCCTGCTGGCAATCTGTGGTGGCAGTAGGTATATTTTCCACTTCAGCAGAGGCACCAGGGATTGAACAAATGTATTAACATTTAATAAGCATTAACAGAGTAATATTTCATGACACAGCTGAAAAGCACAGCCACCGTCTCCCAAGACTGAATTACACTGAATATTACTAAAATTCACAATTTGCTCCTTCCATATTATACTGTCAGGTAGTAAAATCAGTAGAAAACATGAACTTTTAGTAAGAACAAACATAAAAAGAAGTAAGGTTCTATAAAGAAATAGTTGACTTGGTCCACCTTGACTTGGGATAGAAATCTCTGCACTTCCTTAGTAACTGTGTCCTTCTCAGATCCTCTCCCTCTTCCCAAATCTTGTTGTTACAAACTAAAGAAACAAAATTTAAAATTAGCAAGAAGAGGAGAAAGGAGAAATAAGACAGAAGTAACAGAAGAGATGCCCAACAATGTTTTCCTCTTGTATTTCAGTGATTATTATAGAGAAACCCACCTATGCACAAGAACTCACGACTTCCACTTTTAAAATCTCAATACCAATTAACTATATGTAACTTTACATCATAAGTTGTACTATACAGAGTCAATGCACATAAAGTTTTAAAGAGATTTTTTTAACATAAAGCACATTTTACAATAATTTGGTGAAGTCCCGAACTTGTTTGGCCAGGAGAGAATGGGTGGAACTCTAGAAAATTTGCACGAAGGTGAAGTTTAGACAGTGTTTTCATTAACCACACTATGGACAAGAAGGGAGAAGATGCTTGCGACAAAGAGAAGAGTTTATAGAAATACTGGTTCTAGGTTTTATAGGGATTTCTCTAATAGAAATTTCACCAATAAAGAAAACTGTAAAACGTTCAGATGCAACCTAAACAAAATGGCAGATTAATAAATCTACACAAAATGCACATTATATCATTACTACACAAGCATAGCTTCATGCACAGATCAGACACCATATACTACCAAATAAAAACAGTTCACGTGTCAAAAATCATCCTTTGTCAATAGACATTACATGCTGTCTGTTCAGACATTCTGCTGAGACAGCTTAGAAATTTTGGGTTTAAGCATTCTGCCTGTTCAGAAATGATTAAACTAGCATAGAAGTTGACACTGTCTAGTTCTCCTCCCTATACTCAAGATTGTAAAGATATGTAAATTACTTTACTGTGCACAGCTTGCTGAATAGCAACATGTTCTGCAGATAATGAAAAGTCTCTTACAGAGAGACATACTGCTATTTTGCAGATTACAGTGAGTGAGAAATGCATCAGGAAAAAAATGTTAGTCCCGCAGCAGCTGTTAAATGTAGTTCTAGTCCTCAGATCACCTTCTGTTCCTCCAGCCCTCTAAGCTAATTTCAGGTCTCATAATTTTATAAATGTAAAACATCAGTGAATACGAGAAATATACTGATCATAACTTACATTTTTGAACACACACTTCAAATTCATAGCCAAAAGAATATTTAACACCATCTATTTGGGAAGGGGGGGTGTCAACAAACCCAAAAACTAACTCACCAGCAAACGTTTTACTTTCTTCACACTTCGATTCACCATGTGAATCAAGTTTCATAACCAGTAATATCAACTTCAGTTAAGCCCCAAAAGGTGAAGCAGCTTAAAATTGACACTCAGAGCAACAGCATCAGCTGATAAAATGCTCAGTAAATACAGCTGTATCAATACAGACTGGAAACATTTGGGGTAATGATCACATCAGGCAACAGCACCTGCCACATAGTCAAGAACAACATAAGGAACAAATGGCATATTTAAGTGGGGCAGAGCTCCCAAATGTATTTGTTAGACAAGCCATGTATCCCAACACAGTAAGCGTACCAAAAGTATTCTCAAGCACATTTTCATGATTTCTACTTCATAATGTTGTTGCCATATAATTGGTGAGTTGAAATGGTATTACTGCAATTCTCTTTTTTTCTTTTCTTTTCCTTTTTTTTTTTTTTTAAAAGCTCATTTTCATTTTACAAACAAAGATGCAGAGCAAAAACCATGTAGGTGCCTCACTGACACTGATTTCAAAGCCCTGAAAAAGTGTGCGACTACAAGACACTGCTTCAAGTAGTTATCCTGAAGGTATCAGTTTAATTTATTCTACACAAAGTAAACTGATATAGCAGTTTGAGAAACACAGGCAAGTTCCTTTCCAGTACTTGCCTTTAAGGAGCTCTGCATAGGTCAAGCAAATAAAAGACAATTCAAGTCAATACAACCTCATGGCAATGCATCAATTCTGAGCAAGTCTAAACCAAGAGGCTGTTTCCCTGCTCCACGCCCCCCCCCCAAAGGTGGCTGGCTTCTTTTCTGCTTTAGGGCACTACTAGAAATATGCCTGTGAACAACCAACCAACATGGCTACAAGAGAATTATACATATGTCCAGGAGAAACTACTGGATGTGTCTGGTAAGAACCACCAGGAAATAAGGATGGCATACACTCTGAGATGCAGGCTTCACTGCAAAGACGGTGGAATTGTACATTAAGTCAGATACCTGTACAGACAAATCTAGCACAATCAAAAAGCTCTGTAGGTTTATTTTCCAGTGTGGCTAGTTGAGGTAAATCCCTTGACTGGAGTTGAAAGACTGACCTCAATTATTGGCACAGAAGTAGAAAATTGCTTGTACCTTACTCAGCTAGGTCTTTAGTCTCATAAGCAATCTCTGTAACAGGAAACTAAATGAGAAACTAAATCAGCACTACGTCTTTCCACATCAAAAACATGCATCTTTCTGTAATGGGGGGAGGGGGAAAAATCAATGAAAATCTGCTTATTAAGTATAATCTTGTAGTCAAAACTGTGACAAAACTGATGCTGACAGTTTGGCTCTTAAACTACTTTTCTTCCTTCCCAGACACTGAGATTCTTGACTTTCCTTTCTATACACAATTACTTACTTCACAAATTATACATTAGCACTGTCATTTAATTCTGTAGTAATATTTGTAAGAATCGTAGTGAAAAGAGGTAAGACACCCTTCATTAAGGGAAAGAAAAAACATAATTTATTATAGAAGAAATTCCTGTCCTTTGACTGCAAATGACATTTTAACATAACAGTTAAATTTAATTACCAGGTATTTCAAGAACTTCGCAGGAGAAAGCTGAACTAGATAGCCAAGTTCTTAGATAAGACACAAACTCTATCAGGGATAACCACATTACTACAAGCAGAGCCCACATATCAATTAGCAAGCTTCATGATCCGCTTACAGAGTAGGGAAAATTAACAGAGCAGCAATTATTTAACACCAGTTTTACCTGCAAGTGAAGGTGTAGGAGCAATTCTACTTAACAAAAGGCAAAAATTCAGCCAAACCTCTGCTAGCCTTGGGCAGCAAATGAAGCCATTACTTAACACAGCCAAGTAAAAGCAGAGCAAGTGAGAAGTACTTTTCAAAAAAAGTGTTGTTGGTATTTGTAGTAATGAAGCATGCTGCAGGTTAAGACAGATGAGGAAGAACCTTGCTATCTACAGAGACACTGAGAATCTGCATTCCTTCCATGGATGCTTTAATATTAAACAAACTACATCTTAATGACAGTTGCATGACCTTTCCAAATGATCCTGCATGCTCGGAATCATTAGCAACTAAACTGTGTAGTACATAAATGAGAAAGAAGTCAAAGGTTAAAAGTGTTGATTGATATTAATCTCAGAGTGTGCATAGTTCTAATGTTACTGCAGTCCAATATAAAAATAAGGCTCTGTATCAGAACACTAAAAAAAAAAAAAAAAAAATTAAAAACAGCAAAGCTTGCTCCAAAATAACTAAACTGTCATGGTAATGCAAAAGTAATTTTGACTGGCAGTTGTAAAGACCATTCATTGTTTATCTTAAGTCATTTACTTATCTTAACTCATTGTACTTTACTGCTGTAGTTCAGAATAACCAAGGAAGGAGAAAATTTGCCAGTTCCTAAGCTTTTAAAGAGAGTGATGTGAAAGAAGCTTTAATTAAAAAGGAGAATCCCAGGGAAAAGCAAGAGGAAAAAAAATTATATTGCCAATGTATTATTATTTTTTTTACAATCAGAGCAATTCTTAACACGCATCCTTTTTGTCACAGCTGTAGCTGAATTATTAGTTTAAAAACTCTTTAAAGAATTAACTGTTAGACAGCTCAGGAGATGAAAGGCATGAAGAATCTATATACCCTATGTGTGATCCCTGCAAAAAATAGATTAAAAAAAGAATCTTTTTGTAGTATAAAGTTTTTCTCTTTCTCCTGTGCACTCAGAGCAGAGAACTATACATTGCATTCTTATCACACAAGCCATCTGAAAATGTTTAATATTTATTTTTTAAAGGAAATATTCCTACATCACTTCATATACTGGAAAGAGATTTCTTCACAAATAAAAAATGAGTCCTTCTGTTCCAGTTGTATGTATTCCCTAGACTTAAAAAAATGCTTCCAAGTTTTTAGCTGCAACAGCAGGAAAAACCTTTGCGAAGAACATCACTAAGTCTCTGTAGGGATGCAGCAAAGCAATAGCAGCCCCCTCTGCTGCTCAGAAAAGGAGAAAAATACTAGCATACACTGTTCCAAAACCACCGCTCCACTTACACACAATATTCCAACCTTCTCAATTTCGTGTACTGCCTGCACACAAAACAAAAAATTTCTCTAACCATCCTTTATTTCCCCCTACGCCCACAAAGCTTGTAGTCTATTATTCTGAGAGTAACTACAGACTTTCATACAGCAGTCCCTTTTCACCTCACATATGCACAAACTGCCCAGTGTAATCTTAGTATTCTTCAGTTTTAAAAATTAATGCTATCCTTCCATACAAACCCAAAAATCACTGAAAAATAAATCCTTTCTATCCTTGTGGCTCTATGTACCAACTTGGACCAAGCACCTCGCAGTAAAAAATTCTGTCCCAGTCTGTGCTATTTGAGAGCTCAAAGCTACATATGTGAGCATGGCTTTAGGTTTGTTTCAGAACATGAGAGATGGGTATTTAAGCTCCACGGGACAGGTCTTCCTGTGGTACATCCTGTGCTAGCTCCACCTAAGTCAACATAGCTTATTTGTTCTATCTCCCCCGCCTCCACTCTCCAGGGTCAACGAACAACCAAGAAAAGGCGCTCTTGGAACAGCACCGTTACTTACAAACACCTATTGACTTACAGTCAAACAGACAGTATGGTACCTGGAATCAGAGGATGCTGCAATCAAAGTACACCATTTTTACAAGAAAATTAAGGTGCATCTCAGCCTTTCGCCATTGTTATATGTAAAGCCTTTGACACCATTTCCCACAGCATTCTCCTGGAGGAACTGGTTGCTTGTGGCTTGGACAAGTGTACTCTTTGCTGGGTAAAAAACTGGCTGGACAGACGAGCCCCAGGAGTGGTGGTGAATGGAGTTAAATCCAGTTGGCAGCTGGTCACAAGTGGTGTTCCCCAGGGCTCAGTATTGGGGCCAGTTCTGTTTTAATACCTTCATCAATGATCTGGATGAGGGGATTGAGTGCACCCTCAGTAAGTTTGCAGATGACACCAAGTTGGGAGGCAGGGTCGATCTGCTTGAGGGTAGGGAGGCTCTCCAGAGGGATCTGGACAGGCTGGATCCATGGGCCGAGGCCAACTGTATGAGGTTCAACAAGGCCAAGTGCCGGGTCCTGCACTCGGGTCACAGCAACCCCATGCAGCGCTACAGGCTTGGGGAAGAGTGGCTGGAAAGCTGCCCAGCAGAGAAAGACCTGGGGGTGCTGGTCAACAGCCAGCTGAATATGAGCCAGCAGTGTGCCCAGGTGGCCGAGAAGGCCAACGGCATCCTGGCCTGTATCAGAAATAGCGTGGCCAGCAGGAGCAGGGAGGTGATTGTTCCCCTGTACTGGGCACTGGTGAGGCCGCACCTCGAGTACTGTGTTCAGTTTTGGGCCCCTCACTACAGGAAAGACACTGAGGTGCTGGAGCATGTCCAGAGAAGGGCAACCAAGTTGGTGAGGGGCCTGGAGCACAAGTCTTATGAGGACCGGCTGAGGGAACTGGAGTTGTTTAGCCTGGAGAAAAGGAGGCTGAGGGGAGACCTTATTACTCTCTACAACTACCTGAAAGGGGGTTGTAGTGAGGTGGGTGTCAGTCTCTTCTGTCAGGTGGCTGGTGATAGGACGAGCAGAAATGGCCTCAAGTTGCACCAGGGGAGGTTCAGATTGGATATTAGGAAAAATTTCTTTACTGAAAGGGTTGTCAGGCATTGGAACAGGCTGCCCAGGGAAGCAGTGGAGTCACCATCCCTGGAGGTATTTAAGAGACATGTAGACGTGGTGCTTAGGGACATAGACTAGTGGTGGACTTGATGATCTCAAAGGTCTTTTCCAACCAAAACAATTCTATGATTCTATATGTTATATATGAAAGGCATCTATTAAAAAATCATCTTATTACCTCTAGTAATGAAGCAAATGCTCAAATATGACAACTGCTGAAGGGGTATCAAAGTGGTTTTTGTGGTTGTAGATCCAACTATACAGAAATTTTTCATCTTCTTTTTAGCTAATCTGTTTTCTGGTTCTTAGAAAGGTCTGGTTAACCAACAAAACCATCACCATCACAGCCCACAATCCTGCAACAAGCAAACCTGCATTTGAAGAGGCCACTAACTTGAAAAGTTAGTGGAGGGTTCTGTGTGTAGAATGTCTGACCCCTTATGAAGAGTCACCATCACAATCCAAATAGCACAGAAATAATGTTTCACATTCGTATACTCTAATTTGCTAAGTTTCATGACAGCCTCAAGAGAAGAAAAGGAAATAAATGTTTAAGTAAGAGGGTTTTTGTTACAAAGACTCTTTTTGAACATGGCCTGTTGTGCAGAAGGATTGAGCATCTCCCATAGACAGGCTCAAACACTCCTTTAGACTTCCATCCAGACAAGCAGAACAGACAAATGTGTTTCCCAAAACCCAGAACAAGAAAAATGGCCAGGGACCAGCTAACAATCCTCCTGCTCTACCCGCCCACCTGGATTTTAAAATTCAGATCCTTACAGAATACATGAAAATACCTTTAGTGCCTTTTGGCGTATTCTCCCCTCAAAACACAATTTGTGGAGAAATATGAAATGGCTCCTGGAATCCCACTTCGAATGGGAGGGCGTGGCATGAAAAGAAAAAATTATATGAAAATTCAAGATGGCATCTGCCTGAAGTGCGAGGTATACTTTAAGGTGAAAGAGGGCTACCATTTGCATATCTCCCAACAACTGTTTCCTACACATACATTACAACTGTTTGCCATGGACACAGTAAATTGCATCTATTAGTTTCTGTATAATCTTCTGTTTTCCTCTTTTGCCAGAGACCAACTTCAAGCACGCAAGCAAGAGTAAGAAAGGAAACACTCCTTAATACCACAATTTGTCCTAGAGCACGTATATATCTGCCTCTGGAGATCTCACACCTGCTAGTCTTATATGTAGTAGTTATTTTGCCTAATCATAAAAATCTGTGACAATATTTGCTGGAATGAATGCAACTAATGCTTCTCAGGAATTCATGGGTTTAATTTTTTGATTTTTTTTTTCAGTGATTGTTTCCTCAGGTGGCTTCAACATTAGACACATTTAATATTATAAGTATTATGTAATGTAGAATTTTAGCTAGAGAAAAAATTATAGAACAAAGTTAAATTCATGGTAGCTTGGGTGTAAGTGATCAGGACTTTTTTCCCCCTTCCACAAAACACATCAAATCCAAACCAAAGCTGAATGAACTGTAAATTATTTTAACCATTTAGAAACAATTTCTAAAATAATAAAGAAGCCAATACTCCTCCAAATAAGCAAAGTTCACAGCAGTTAAAGAAAAACAACTCATCTTGATGGAAACCTAAAGCCTCCATTAAAACAAAAGATTAAAGCATATTGAAGACGATAGTCATTAGTATTTAAAAACTACGAAACTGGGAATTGTAGAAATAGTAAGCAAACAAAAAGACACACAAAAAATGGAATGAGGTAAAGATGACATATATTATGATCAAAATAATTTTTAAGAATTAGAACAATCAATATTTCAGAAATCTCAAATAAACCTAACGATATATAGGAAAAAACTTAGAACAGGAAACAGACTACAACTTAGATAACCAGAGGCTGAAACCCAGGTGTCAGTCCAAGAGAAATTAATGCAATGGTTGACATAGAATACGATTAGCAGCACTGATGCCATTTTTTCCATAAAAGCATGCTGGTTATCACCTATGTCGAACACCAGTTTTGATAAAAATAAAATATTGCTGGTGTGATGTATTTGTTATTACTACAATTTCAAGAGTATGAAAACGGGTAGACAAACAATCTGAAATAAGCAAGAATGCTAATTTACATGAGCTATTTCCCAGTGACAGTGACTACCAGTAATATGTTCTTGTCCTTGCAGTGCTACAGAATCCCACATGTACTGAGAGATAAAAGCATTTAAGGGCAGTTGCTACAAAATATGTGATACGCTGTGAATGTATTTGTTTGCTTATGTTGTGGTTGTTACACGACCACTCCTAAGGAACTCAAGAGATACAAAGTCATCACAGAGCACTGGAAATGCATGCCACAAATACGATGCAATCAGTGAAGAATCAGCATTAAGCACATGTTTCTGCTAAGAGTCCTGCACCTATTATTTACTTTGCCCTCCTGTGCTATCTAGTATTTTTATGTAACAGACATGACAGCATTTAATAGGACACAGATCAATTGGAATGAAAATTAACAAACAGTAAAGGATCTGATGAGGTACATTGGGTGTGGGAAAACTCACAACCAAGTGTCAATTCTTATCTCTAGGTACAAAGGACACAGGCCATACTTACAGAACAGAAGGCTCTCTGAAAAAGGCTTGCATCATGTTAGACAAATCAGTCAAAATCTCAATGCAATGCTGCAGTCAAAAGTGTTAACAGAATCATTTGTTATATAAACAGGTAGATATATAGCATGAACAAGTTTTAATTGTCATTGGCGCAGTTGCTACTGGAGTTTTAAACTCAGTTCTGATAGCTAAGATTCAAGATGGATGTTCAAAAATCAGAAAGAGTGTACGGGGAAGTATCATAACAAGAACAAACAATAGAAAAATATGCCCAATGGACACAGTGTCCTTCTTATTTACATTTAAGAGACCTTTCAGGAGTGAACTTGATTGCTTTATGTATGCAGGGAAAAAACCCTGCTTTTTTAAACAGCTCTTCAGTACAACATGAAAATAATAAGTTGTAATGGTCAAGAAAAGACAGGTAACAGGAAAGCAGCAGAGTAAAGGTGCAGAAGTTTAAACACTGGTGATAACTAACAAACTATTAACCTAGGGTTGAGATAGATTTGCCTTGCTGGACTGTTTCCTGTTTTCAAATGGTGAAATTTTTCTAAAAATATGCTTTAGCTTGCCCAGAAGTCAGTACAGAGCAGCTTAACATTTTATGCAGGAAATTGTACAGGTAACCACAAGGACCCTTCCAGATTCCTAGGTGTTGCTGGTGAATGCAATGAAGACTCTCCTGAACCACTGGCCTTCTCATTTCAAGTGCACATGCCCTTTAGTCATAGCATTTTCACAACATTATGGCAACAATTATCTCAGTTATTTGCACAGAACAGTAGTATGAGGCAAATATTTATATATAATTGTATATATATTATATAAACATTACCTAAAACATGAATATATATAAAATGTATTTATATATAAATACAATGGTTTTTATGCTTCTGGTGAAGTTTAGCAGGTAGAACACAGTGAGCTTGCTGCTGTCAAGTGGAAGTCCAGGTGACAGGCGGCAAACACAAGCAGGATACATTGTGGTGTTATGCAGGAACCTTGCCATTTCCTTCCTTAACCGCACAGGATCCCACAGACCAATAAGCAAAAAAAAGAGTCAGATTAGAAAGAGACTTTATTCAGTAGTTTATAAGGAAAGGAATAAAAAGTAGAAGGACAAAGAACAGAGATATCAAAAAGTTGAAATGGGCTGCAGAACGACACCTACGGCAGTAGCGGTTGCCATTTTATTCAGTCTCACTATTATGTTTTGGCATTTGGTAGTGATGAAAACTGTGTGTTGCCAATGTTGCTATGTACCAAACCAGACCAAACTAGCAACTGTGTTGGATCAGGAATGCATGCTTCTGAGGAGCCAGGTTTACATCTGACACATGAACAGTAAGTAGTGGATTCAGCCATCACAGCCAATACTGGTGGTGCAAAGCAAGTTTCACAGGGGTACAGCATACAGCAAGGGAGCAGGTAATTCAGCCACAGTTAGGACGAGAACTGTACTAGACTACAAATGCTGAGAAGCATATCTGAAAAGCTATAAATAAGACTATCAGGTTCAAGTCTCCTAGGATAAGACTATTTTCACTTTAACAGGTAGAACCAGAAATCACTTGTAAATACAGCTGATGAGTCTACAAACATTCCTTTTTCTTCCCAAAACCAGCATATTAATTAGTCATGTTTATTTTTACTCTGGTAATTCATTCATGCTCCAGCACAGCTACATTTCTACAACATCTCTTAACATAGAATGTGTTCCTATAGTTAAATGTTGGTTTATTAATGAATTGGCAACATGAATGTTGCGTTACGTCAGTCTTACTGTGTCACCATGACCTAGAGCAGTATCACCTCAAGACATTTTCTAACCTGTGCTGATCCTTCAGGTACACAGTTAAAAACTACCTAAAATAAGAGTTGCACCATGAATCAAGAACAATTCCCAAATACAGTTCACTACGTCGCTCCCCAACAGTTCTTGCAGGAGCACAGCCTGGGGGCAGAGCACAGCCGAAAATGGCCTGCGCTGCATGGAAACAATATGCAAAGTGACTATCAGACCACACAGAAATTGTGCATCTATACAAAAATCTTTCAGACAACTTCCTTCAGGCTAAACCGGCTTGTTCAGTTTATGTCAAATACGTCTTAAAAAAAGAAAGAAGAAACCTGTATTCATTATTGGAGATGATTAAAAAAAACCTTCAGAACTGACCACCACCAAAAACTATGCTCTGCTCTGTCTGTATATAAATTGAGCATGGTTATTACAAAGCACTTCAAAAAGTTTCCAATTCAGACACTTAAAAATATATTTTTGAGTGTAAGCATTTCCCACATTAAATATCAAATCCACACTGTATGAAAGTTGTTATACGATACTCAGTAAGTCATACTATATCTGGAAAAACCAAAGCATTGGAATAAAAACAAGAATTTGAGTTGTAAAAAGCCAACTGAATGACATGAAATACAACAGTATTTCATTCCAAATTAGAAAGCATATACTTCAGTACCTTGAACAGTAGAATTATCAATAGAAAATTATATAATTTACTAAAGACTCACGTTAAAACATTATGACTTTTCAAAAATCGAAGATGTGTGTTTAAAGTATTTCAACTAACAAGTGAACTACAAACTAATCGCTATTACCAAAATCATATTGCTGCAGCTTCCAGAAGCAAATGTTCATCCTATTTACCTGTTCTAGTGCATCTTCAGGACTGATTCTCCATCTCTATACATTTGTGTTCATAGTCAAACACATAGGGAACCCTCTTAACTTACATTAATCGATTTTTTGAGGTTTTGTTTTGGTTTACATCACTTTTTTTTTTTTAAAGTACATTGTAAAAATTTGAGGGGGTTTTGTCATTTTGTTTTTTGAAAGGTGAGAGGACACTAGGTGTTCTATTACCAATTAATGATTAAGAAAAAGAAATTGGTACATAGGCTTAGGAACATTATTATTCCACAAGAACACTTGCCTGCTCCTCTTTTTTATTAGTCAGTATCACCACTTTCATTATTCTTTCAGTTTTTGCTGCTGCTGCTAAGAGTTAACAGAATTCCTCCTTCCTGAAAAATTTGGAAAATATGGTGAACTACTAACGTACACTGGAGCTAATACACCAAAACCATTTTTTTTTTTAAATCTAAAATGTTAGGTGATATAAGTAGCAATAAAAATACGAATATTTATTTCCAAATTCTTATTGCAAATCCGAAGTTCTCAACAATCATTGCACACAATTTACAAGGTCCTCACAAGCAGGATACCATACGACATTATGTAATGATTTCTACCTGAATGACTGGCTAACACACTTTTTTTTAACCTGTATTTTGTCAATGAACTCACTATAACCTGGCCAGAAGAAAGAACTTGATGTTTCTGTAATATTCCACCCTATTTTTTCATTACAACTTTTTCATCTAAATGAACCAGATATTCTCAGAGAACACCACATATGCACAGTCGCTCACTCTCCTTCTTGCCTACTTTGAGAAGGAAAATATCATAAATAATGCCAGGAGGGTCTTATTAAGTGTATAAATATTTTTACATGCTAACTCATAAAGAATCACCCTGATCTTTTGAAGATAGACATCAGAGCTCCATTCCTTAAATATATAGGAGTATTTGCTCATGTCAAATGCATGCAAATAATTTGATTATTAACAATTAAAACAGTATAGTTTTTGTGGACTGCATAAATTCTTCGTAGTGAGCTCTTTAGGAAGCAGAATCTTTGCTTCATTGTAAAACCTTAGTTTAAGTTAAATATGCTAGTTATATTCCAAAATCCAGAGTTAGCGAGGATTAAGAACACAAAAAAATGTAGTTTCTCACCTTTGTCTTTATGTAGAATGGCGATGACTGGTGAATGGCCAAGTCCATGAGGCTACTGGAATTTGTGACACTGTTACTGTTAGCGTGTTCATCTTCTCTACTGCTGTCATCAGACTGATCGAAATCATCACTCTCCTGATCCATTTCCTCCTCCTCTTCCACCTCCTCCTCTTGATCACCAGCATGTTCATCATCTTCTTCCTCTTGGTTACAAGTGGATTCTTCATCCACTGTAATAAGTCTATTGTTATTTTCTTCTAACTGTTCCTGCTGAGACTCATGCCTGTCATCAAATCCAGGTTCTTCTCCTCCTATCTCCCCATTCCTCCCAATGTGCTGCTCCTCTTGTTGTCGTCTTTGCTGCTGCTCCTCCTCTTCTACGACCCGATTCATCTGCTCCTCATCTACTTGGCTTGAGGAAGCATTACCTCGAAGAGATCCACCAGTTCGTCGCCTCTTGCTGCCCACAGAGAGCAGTTCCTGATTCATTTCCAAAAGCCAGCTTGCTACTTCTTGGACCTTGGCTAGGCTATCTGAAGATGCAAATGCTTTCACATTCTAAAGAGACAAAAAAAGAAAAAGTGGGAAATTACAGAAGTTACATTTTTTTATTAGATAAAGTATTAAAAACTTATTTCATTTTATTACTCCTGACAACTTCAAATTCCAAGGAACAAGGAATAATTTCTACTTGACAGGCAACTGGAAAAAACCCAGACTGCAGACAACTTTGTAGCAAGAGAGTTATTTCTTCTGTCAAACAGTCTGATCATGATCTCTGTAAGCACCATATTCTGCAAAATTCAGAAGAACTGCTTGCCCTCCTAGAGAATCCACAAGAACCATTAACATACATGTTAACAGAAGATCCAAGTATGTGATATTACTTGCTAAAAATTGGACAAAGATGATTTTCAAATCGCATTCTATTTTCCCTCTCATTTGATTACAGACTTTATATATTATTCACAAATGATGAACTGCTTTTGGTCTTAAGCCTTAAAAGCAGGCATATTTTCAGGTATAATTGAAAGTTGCATTTCTTGTTACTATGGTTTTCTTTTAGATAAACGAAAAAGAGAACACCCACTAAAGAATATAGCCTTATCACTTCCAAGTCTTAAACTGGCCACAGAGATGCCCAGTGGTCAAAAGTAGACATCACTAGGCAGCCCATGCAGCCCGGAAACAGCACATACCTCGCCTGGCAAAAAAATCACTCATAGCAGTAAAGTTCTCCAAACTCTAAGAAGCTACAAGAATTGTTAAATGAGACTCTAAGAAGTTAAAAAATTGCCAAATTTAGGTGCATATTAACAGAAATTGAAAAATACTAATGCAATTTCCAAATTGTCCACACATTTGGCTACACATGTGCGTGCAAACAGTATACAAGAACAGATTGATATAACAGAGTCTAGCTAGACCTTAAATTTGGTATTAGATTTCCAGCTGTACAACCTTTGACGCTGGCACATTGTGACTCCAGTTCCCCTAGATTCAAGTGATGTGTTGAGTAGGTGAACTCAGACATGAACTCAAGTAGTCAGATTCACAGGTTGCACATGAAAATCTGTGCAAAGAGAAAAAAACTAGCTTTTTCATCGTGTATAGAACCACTGTCCTCGGGTATTCATAGACCACACCACACACTCAGCAGGCTACACTGTGAGAGAGAGATTCAGAAAGCACAATAAAACACTGGAAGGGAGCACAACTACCGAGTCTCCTTGGAGTAGCAGCAAAGCAGCAAAGGATGTAAGTTTCCATGAGTACTTCAATATAGGAAGATATTCTCCTAACCTCTCCCACCCACCGCTGCTCCTTTTTTATAGGAAGTCCTCTATGTCTTACAGTTTTAAAAAAACAAATTTTTTTTCAAAACAAAAAACGTAGAGCCTTGGATGATGGAGGTGTTGAACAGATAAACCCCAACTTTGCTCGATGACAACTGTAAAAACATTCAGCTTACTGGTGAGGAGGGAAGAAAGTACCAGAAACAGTAACTCCAAGATAATTTCCACTGTGTTGTACCATAAAAGCCACAGAAACACATTTACAGATGTTTTTCAAGTCTTGCACTGAGAAGGATTCGTAGATGGGATTCTGCACACTTCTCTCCTCTTCCTCGGGGAAACATTACTTACATCCCAAAGACATGGTTCTCAAGTTTCCACATATCTACCCAGATGACAATTGCCCCCTGTTGTGGGCTCGGTAACAAAGAACCCCGAAGCCGCTCGCTCACTCCTCCCCCCTGGCCCCAGTGGGATGAGGAGGAGAAAATATAAAGAAATGTCCGTGGGTCGAGACAGGAACAGAGAGGGATCACTCACCAATTATGGTCATGGGCAACAGACAGGCTCAACTTGGGGAAGAAACAAAATCAATTTAATTTACTACCAACCAAATCAAAACAAGGATATTAGGAAGTAAAACCAAACCTTAGAACACCTTCCCCCCAGCCCTCCTCTCCTTCCTGGCTCAAACCCACTCCCGGTTCTCTCTACCTCCTCCCCGTGGTGGCGCAGGGAGATGGGAAATGGGGGTTGGGGTCAGTTCATCACACCTTGTCTCTGCTGCTCCTTCCTCCTCAGGGGGAGGACTCCTCACACTCTTCCTCTGCTCCAGCGTGGGGTCCCTCCCATGGAAGACAGTCCTTCATGAACTGCTCCAGCGTGGGTCCTTCCCACGGGCCGCAGATCTTCAGGCACGGACTGCTCCAGCGCGGGCTTTCCCATGGCCATCCGCGGGAGCATCTGCTCCCCCGCTCCCCTCCATGGGCTGGGGGGGGACAGCCTGCAGTCTCACCATGGGCTGCAGGGGCAGCCCCTCCTCCGGCGCACCTCCTCCCCTCCTTCTTCACTGACCTCCGTGTCTGCAGAGGGGTTCCTCTCACATTCCAATCTCTCTACTCACTGCAGGTTCCCCTTCTTAAATCTGTTCTCCCAGAGGCGCTACCACCGTCACTGACGGGCTCAGCCTGGGCCAGAGGTGGGTCCGACTTGGAGCTGGAGAAGCTTCTAGCAGCTTCTCACAGGAGCTAACCCAGCGGTCCCTCCCCCGCTACCAAAACCCTGCCACACAAACCCAAAACACCCCCAAATAAAACCCTACGAGCTCAGAAGCTGAAATATTGTTCCAAAGAAAGTGTCCACTAGCAATTAGCTCAAATCAGTGAATCAGAAGCTAATACTAAAAGACAATTAAGCTCCACACGTCAAGGCAAGGACATGATGGAAGCAAGCAGAGGCTGTGCTGACTCCTGCTTTTACCAGTGGAAAAAAAGCATTATGGCACTGGGGTGCACGTGACCCAAACCACAAGCTAATGACTCCAACCTTGAGTGCAAGGGGCATCAAAACTGAATGTGTTTAATTTTCTATATATAGTAAGTAGCACTTGAGAAAGAGTGCACTCTTCATGGCATCTAAGAGAAACGTTTTCACTTAACATTTTTTCCCAAAGCCTGGAAACCTTAGCATATTGAAGTGATGTGTAATAATTCCATTTGATCAAATGTCAAATTTGTTTGCATATACAATCTGAGGTTAGTACAACCTATTATCAGGCTTGCGACATAGTTTGGGCATTGAACATGACAACACTACATCTTATTTTCTCATGAAAAGAGAAAAGATTTGCATTTTTTTAAGCATTAAATCCCGTAAAAATAATTAAAAAACAACAAAAAAAGACCAAACAAGAGATTTACATCTTCACAATCCAGCAATTCTAGCTTCCACCACAAATGATTCTCTAAATAGCCAGGAATGAAGCTTAAAAGTTTTAATCGCATTTTTTCAGTATCAAGAGCATTATTTCAAATATATCATCAATTATTGGTTTAGGACTTACTTGATAAAACTGCAAATGCTGCATTTGTTTCCATAATTTAATACATACTTTCAATTTGTATCTATAAGCAACCAACATGAAAGGTAAGCATTGAAATACTTAAGTAATAAAATGCATGATTCTGCCAAATGCTTAAGTGACAAAAATAACACTATTGTTACTGTTAATATACCCAGATGAAATACCAGCCAATTAAAAAAAATGAACATACACTAGTACTATTCTATATTTCTAATTATTCCTACATTTTTGTAGTGATCATCAATTCACAAAATTAGCTTCAGTCATAAGTGATTTCAGTTTTACTCTGTATTTGCATGAATAAACTCAACGTGGTTTTTCCAGAAGCCTGTAAAATGCATTATCAAAATTTAATTACAAGCAGTGCTACATCAGAAATCATCAATATGCAAAGAGGTGATGCATTCACTAAAGAACAGATGGATGTACATTATCTGAGAGATTTGAAACATTAAAGCTGCCTTCTGTCACGTAAGTGCTTTCAGAATTAACTACTGTCAGCTAATACACAAGATACAATCATTTCCATATATAAGGTAGATGAGAAATAAGACAGGATTATTATTTTGCAGGAAGAAGTGTATTTATAAATCAACTACCAGAGAACTAAAATCCTGTGTTTTCAGCTAGTACAGTGCCTCCTTCATTTATACTCTCAGAGTCCAAAATGACTCAAATCAGCTAAACCCCAGCAGATCCATAGAGGAAAGCTGTTGCTTTCCTACCCACCTCAGACCGCAAAGAGATTTTTTTTAGACAGACACCAAAACATTGCAGTGCAATGGCAATGCTTTGCATAAACACGCAAACCTCATTAAACTTGGTCAACTAGTCTAACACGGCAACTCACAGGTCTAAGTTTCATAACACGTGCAGCCGGTCATATGGAAAAGCAAAATACAAGGAATCCCTAAGGAAAATGGAAGTCCCTGGACTGATCCAACTGTAAATTCAGAGTTGATGAATGCATCCCCCATCTATATTGAAGATTAAATGCTGCTTAAGCAGAATTCTTCAGCTTTATCCATTAAATTTGCACATAAGATAGATTATAAAAATAACCCAGAACAACAGTTGCTCAAAACCACCTGTAAGAAATGCCAAGCAACACTGGGAAACCTTAGAGAAAACTCCTCAGGTTTATCTACAACAGGTTGCATTGTGTACTGACAGAGAAGGACAACCACTTCACTTGCTTTACTGCTGAAGTATCTCTGTCCCTCTAGTAGATACAAAAGTTGTTAAACTTTTTTAACCTATAAAAACATATAACTATATGAAAATCAGGAAATATCCATCAGTACAGCTCGTTTTTATTATTCCTTTTTTATCACTTGAAACTGTAGAGAAAAAAAGGGAAATTAGGTGTGTGCAGAGAGGTGAGGGTGACGGGTAGAGAGTGGGGGGGGTTGTCGTTTTTTTTTTTTTTAAAGTATAGCAGAACTTGAAAAGGTTTTAAAGAATTAACTTTGAAATTAGAGAGTTAGACTGACTTGGATACTAACCTAAGTCATGCTAATACCGATCAGGACAGCAATTAGTGAAAGGTCACAATAGTTACAGTCACAACATGGTTTATGGGCAGTGGACACTCCTGGAACAAATCTTTTTGAGATTACAGATTTGGTGGACAAAGACAATTGGACTAACACAAAAACACCTGTAGATATTTGATTAAATCCTGCCTAAAATTAATATAAATAACCCAGTAAAAAAGCTGAGGTATATTAAACTGAATAATACTGAATTATAATTGAAGTAAATAGAAAGTAAAAAAGGATCATCCTAAAGATCTCCTATGATTTCATTTCAACTTCCCAATCTACCTTCTGAAAGAAAAATAAAATCCTTATAAGCACACTTTGCCCAAGATTGACACTGGTGTGTTGGTAACTTAAAGCTAGGCCTACATTAGCAAGCAGTGCAGTGCAGTAGGGACAGACATGCAAACCTGAGACTTGACACCCACAGAATATGGGCTCTGGGGAGGGGAAAGGCCTGTTTTTTCCAGACCAGCTCTGACCCTGGGGCCTAAACTGACCCTCACAGCTGGAACACATCTTCTGGTTTAGTTTCACCCAGAAGGTGTTGGGACAGCTGTGATTTAACTCATTCTATTGGGGAGCAGGTGTGGACAATCAGGAGTTACCCTTTAAAAGCATGCTCTTGATCTAAATCCAGACTAACACACAAAGCACAAATGCACCTAACAATGGGTACACACCAGCCTGCCAGCCACCTAAGACCCGTTAAACCCAGCTGAAAAACATGCATACAAAGAGAATTAAATGCAGCATCAAGCAGGTAGAAATAAACAACATAATTAGCACTGATAAAATTGTGGACCATGTCCTACGAAAAAAGGAAAAAAAAATATTTGAGTGTATGGCCATGATAGCAATGCAAAACATCACAAGCAAGCAACGTACACACTGTTTTAAAGAAAACATTTCCTCATGCAAGGACTTGGCGAAGACAAAATACTTCAGATAAAGCCACAACTTAAACTAAAGTTATAAGCATTAAACAAAAGTTACAGGAGAATAATTTTGCTGCATTAGAGGACGGCAAACTTGATCATAGTAATGGACTCCTTCAGTCATAAAATTCTGAGTTTAATACATTCTACAGAAGAGGAAAATAAACAAACACGTATTTTATCAGCACAAAACGTCGATTAGAGCAAGATTAACATACAGCTTTAAAAACTTTCAATAACTTTTCTTCAAATTAAAATACATCATTAACAATGCATCTCATTCTACAAGCATGCACGCTTTTTCTAGGAACAATAAACTACTTCTTCCAAAGGTATACACACCTCAAATCTCTCGGTCAACTCCATTATTCATGGCTCCAAGCTCCAGAACAAATTAGCAGCTAAAAAGATTCTCTGCTCCTGCTCTACTATCACCCTGCCCACCAAAGCCCTGCCAACACTTTGTGGAGCAGCACACGTAACTTTTCTGTTGGATTAGAAGTTATCCTGCTCCCTTTTTCACTCTCTCTAGATACTTTAACAATCAATTCATGTTGTTTATTCAGTGCAAAGTGGTCAAAGTAATCAACACTAAATGAAAGTCCTCCTCTAATTACTTACTTATGTCAAACATAAATCTGACAGCACACAAAAAACTAGATTTACTATTCATTAAATTTAAAAAAATACCACAATTAGTTTCCTGTGCAAATTTAATTAAGCCCAGCTGCCTCTAATCTTCGTGTGTGGCCAGTTTTAATTATTCCCCTCCCTACTGTAATCTGGCCCCAACTTTGTATCTACCTTATGAGGCTTTTCAAGTCCTTGCGTCCTGACCTCCCCTCCTAAATGTTCCATGAATAAAGACAATTCCAGTTTTCCCACATGTGGTCTACTGTAAGATGTCTCTCTCCCTTCTGTTCACCTGCTTCTATTAACCCCACAGTCCTATTTCAACAGACCTTATCCCTTCTCTCCCTATTTCATTAGCCAAACTTACTTTTTTCTCCCAGGACTGCCTCTTAACACAGCTCCCTCTCTAATCCCATGCCTCAGTCTCCCACTCCCTTTTGGCCTGCAGTGCTACTTTACAGTCCCAGACGTTTTGCTTCATTCTGATCGATTCCCTGCAGAAAGTGAACGGATTTAGGTGAGAGACAATAGCTGGCAATACGTGGCTTGTAAAAGCATGACAGAGCAATGTCCCTTGCTATCAGTTACAGGGACAAACACACAGAAGCCATTAAAAAAACTTTGTTTTAACTCTGGGCTGGAAAGACAAAAGGGTATGGAGGACCTATTGCGTAACCCTACTTCTTTTGGTAGATACAGGTAACGTATTTAATATAGGATAAAATATTAAATAGCACACAAAACCCACCAGAGAATGAGAATACAAAAGTAGTTTAGGAAATGAGTAATTGCTACAGGAATTTACATATATTTAGCAGTACTTAAGCTGAGTGGCATGATAAGGAAATATCAGAGGTAGAAGAGATATTAATAGACCTTTAACGAGAAGAAGTTTAGAAGAAACAGCCTGAGCTACAAGCAGTCAACATACTTATTCTTTAGATTATGATAAAATATGTATGCTCATGTTTAATTACTTTATACAGATTAAGATATTTTCTATCACTAAGAAAACAAGAGTCCAGCACTGATTGCATTCTTCTGACCTTCAGCTACATTCATACATACGTTTCCATCTGCATATGTCCAAACCCTCCTTAAAACTCAACTGCCTAATCAAAGATACGATTTTCTGTTCAATAGGTCTTTGTCCTGTTATTCTGGAAGAATAAATTCTTCCATTTTATGGATCTATCATTTTCTTCCCATTTTTTTTTCCATAGTGTTTCCACACGATCTCCATTTGTGCACATTTATCATCACAGAACATTAGCTTTTAATGTCAATTCTTTATTCAGAAACAAATAACATTGTATTGCATGACTAAGCAGATGAACAAAAACCCCTTTTCAGCCATCGCTGTAAAAGCCTAGTCTCTTTGATATAGGTTCACTTAACTCTCACAGTGACTGTGGGTAGAGAGTGGGAAAAGCTGCAAAAGGTGCAACATGCTTCCTTGCTCTGCATACAGGCAGGGCACACAGATTTATCCATAACCACCAGCAGGGTTCATGCACACACAAACACAGAATCTGGATGTATTACAGCTAAAATGGATTCCACGGATTCTCTTTGCAACAGCAAGAAGAGTGTCAAGTCTTAATGCTTCAAACCATAAGCCCTTTTCTTCCCTCCTTGTGTGTTCTCCTCAAAAACAGGACTGCTCTGGCTAAAATTCTACACAGAAGAGATTAACTCAGACAGAGTTGGGGGGTGGAGGAGAGGGATAAATATGAGTTAAAGTAGCAGTTTTTAACACTCAGCACAGAGAATCATGCTATAAAATGCATTAATAGAGACCTGATGACAAAATTAAAGCAATCAAGACATAACAGGAAGAGAGGAAACCACTGATTTTTTTTTCTGTAAATACTTCTCCATAAGTAATTTGTGACCTTAATTCTTGTATTTGAAGTGTTCAAAAAATGCCTGCATTTTCCTTGTTTAATAAAGGAGAAAAATATCATAGCAAATAATTAGTCAATAGTGTGTTACACAAGTTATGTTTTCACCTTAAAATTTGACACTTAAGAAAATGAGAATTACTGTAAGATACTGTGGTAAGGATGGGGCAGAGATAAGAGGGAAATATGAAAGTGACCCATGAGGAAATTGTTGAAAGCCTCCATCACCCAGTAATAAGAAAACTGTATAAAAACCAAAAATTAAAATTCAAAGTCCATTTCCTCAAAGTCATATCCCAACTGACAAGTTAACGACACCAGTACAGTGTTACTGAAGAAGTGGGAAGCTCATGTCTGTTTATCAAGAATCCTGTTCATACATCTTAGCTCCCTGAAAGCCAAGACCCACAGTAAAAGTACAAAAGTTACTCATTTTTAATGCTGCATTGTTATGTTTTCATCAAGAAGAGTGAATGGATATAATTAAGAATAAAATCATTTAAATTCCCTGAAATACATCATAGGAGGCAACAATCCACAGTAGGAGATCAGTATTATGACTGATCTTACTGTGTTCATATAAATAATCATGTTATTTTTAGTAGTTATATTATTAATGACTGTTATACGGAAGATGGCTGGTTTGTCTTTTCACTAACAACTCTTTAAAGAAAAAGGATTAAGCTATAAATGTGACAAGTTAACTATCATGTGCGACTAATGACAGGCTTCTCTCCCCTTCTCCTCAGAAAAGGGAAAGCAGAAAAAAAAGCTTTGAGTTCTTTAAAGGGTGCCAAGTTTTCCAGCAACTACTGAAAACAAAACAGGCAAGTCCTCCGTATAATCCTCCATGCCTCCACTTAATCTTTAATATCAAGCAGTGTCCACTTTCTTACTGAAAGGACCTCTGCGCTAGAAAAGTAAAGCACACAATTTTCAATTACTTAGTCTTATGCTTTCTGCTTTGGCAACTGTACCATTACTCGGGTTCCTATATTAAAATTTTTACCTCTAAATAAAGAATTCTTACCTTGCATAATTAATGAATACCCATTTTTTCACAAATTATATTACTACAAGAAGCCTATACTACTATTGCTAGCAATATAGCACAAGCACGCTTGTTCACTCGATTTAGAACAGCAAGTTTCTATCTGTTAATATTTCAGTCTTATGTAAACTATGCCTTCTGTGCATACTAACAAGGAAGAGTTTCTTGCCAAATGCAAACATTAGATCATACTTATAGCAACATAAACAGAGTATCTTTAGTTACATTAGTTGAGAAGCACGTGGCCTGAAAAATTCTCAGATTAGAAATACAGGCAGGCAGTTTATTATACTCCCTTCAAATTTAAAGGTGCTGTTGCATGCCTACTTAGCAAAGGCTAAAAATGTACAAACAGAATCATCCCAACTCTTCATGACAGATACACATGTAATACAGCATTTCTCTACAAAAAAGTTCATGAATCCTTTTACAGTGCAACAGGAGACTAAGCAGTCCTTAAAACTTAACAGGTTTGGATAATTTGGGGGGTTGAATTTACCCCTCTTCCCCAAAAGTAAGTAAACAATGTTTGTGGATCTGTGGTAGTTGTGATAGCTTTCCAAGCTGGCCCAAAATCTCCAAAGCACTAAGCATTGTGTTCCACTTCCTACACATGCCATTCTACCCCCAAACCAGACCACCTATATTCTTTATAACAAAAGTCCTCAAAGTCAGTTTTACAGCATCGTCAACAGCACTGCATATGGGGACCTCCCCAGGTGCCTGGAACAAAAACTGCTTAGGATGGTTTTATGCAGCTCAAGGCCTTTCATCTGTAGGAAAGGAGCCCAAAGAGCGATAAGGATGACACTGCTCGTCTTGCTTTCTAGTAGTAAACTTTGGTTAAGCTATGCTGGAGCGTTACCTTGTCACGGAAAACTCTACTGTACCAACAGAAGGAACTGGAAATCTCAACTACTAAGTCCAGAACAATCATTCAGTAACACTTACTTTAAGTGAACATGCAACTTGACTACTATACAGAAACAACTACTTTCTTCCCAACTATCTAGGCAAACAGGGATTTAATCTAATAGACAAGAAGCAAGATTCAATCACTGAATGCAGAAATAGGAAAAATCCAAATGGAATTAACTATGAGGATAATTACTCACTGTAATAGCTTACTAGGAAGATAGTAAATTCATCACCACTTTAGGTCTTAAATTAGAAATATACTCCATCTTAGTTCAACACACACATTCAACAACTGCAGAACACGCACCACATGCGCAACTACCAAGGCACAGTTAGGTGACCGCCTGTCCCTGGGAATATACACAAAAAAGAGCTGCTGTTGTCACCTCCTCCCTGCTCCCACAGTGACATACAGGCAAAACGTATCACCAAACTACTGATTAAAACCTGTGTAGTTCCAGTGCAAACTTATTTCACAACCACCAGGCTTAACACACAGGCTAGCATGGTATGGCCAAAACTGCCTTAATATAAATTTTTCTTCAGCATCCACAACACTGCTGAATGTGGCCCTGGGGCTGGGATGCATTTGCAATGGAAAAACCTACAGACCTTAGCAGTATGATATGCTAAACTGCTTTACGAATCCATTCACACAGTCTGTTACCTAGCGTGGTATTGCTTTGCGAAGCTGTATCATAAGAGCAATATATAAATAACTTCCAAGCAGAGTTGGTCATTATTAATGCAAACTATTCTGAAGGGAAAAGCAAAACAGCATTTGGCAGCAAGAACGCTGCCATTAAGATGTTTGGTCTGAAAACCTCAAAGTGATTTATAGAGTACCCAGCTGACTTCTCTGTCTCGGTTTCTTTCCTGTCCACTAATCATAAAAGTCATTTTGGGTACATTTCCCCAAATTATGGGTTTTACTGATACTGAATTGTAATTTTACCAGATGGCTGGTGTCAGCTTCTGGCAAAACGGTAGCATGATTTCTTGGACTGAATCTCCCATTCAAATGCTGCAGAAGTGCAGCACAAACAGGCAGACACGCAGAATAGCGGAGATAGCCAAAAAAAAAGGTCAACTTAGAACACAGAGCAGAAAAGATGGACCAAAAAAGTCATCTTTAACTGAAGTGGGGCACTAGACCTTGAGGACAAATAGCAACTAGGTTTAGTTGAATTTAAACTGAATTCAGTTACATTTAAATGGGAGGAAGGGGAAGAAATTAACACCAAGTACTAAACTTTCCCCTACCTCAGACCTGTTTTGAGATAGACACCTCTAATGTGGAATGACAACACACAAACAGATGGGAACACACCCACCCTTTACACTGAAAAGCATTCTAGTGATTAAAAAGAAAAAGCAGGATTGAAGCTGAGGAAAGTTAGAATCACGAGTATTGACTACTATTTAAGAGCATTCGTATTTGAACAATTAAAAAAAGTTTATAATAAATACCCCCTTTTCAAGCAGTTCTTATACTAACTCTAATCACCAAGAGCAATCAACTCCCTTTACTCCCAAGAACCTTCAAGGCACAGAACAGTATTTTGAAGCCTCTTAATAATGACTAATGAAGTAAAGGAGAAGCAATGCAGGTTATGCTATGGAAAGTGCAATCTCTTTATTCTGTTCTGACACAGGCTTCTGCATCAGACTAACCTTCTAGAAAAGATCATCAGGTTATTGTAAAAATAAAGAATACCCTACCAGAATTAAATAGCCATCTATTAATTCGAACATGACACTTTTTTTTTTTTTAACTTTTTTTAAATTCCAAGTCCTTCTATATTATTCCAAGCATACAAGGAGATGACAGACAAGGGAAAAGCACAAAACCCCCAAGTCTTGCTAAGCTATCATCAACATTTTCTACCTCAAGATCCATAGTGGACAATGCTTATTCCAGGCTACTGTCAAAAATTTCTATTTTAATTTCCTGTTTTCAGTTGCCTGTTCTTTAAAAAAAGTCTGAAGAACAATTATCTATAATCTTCAGCTGTCATGTAGTCCTAATTGCTAGGAAAAAAATGAATTAATTCTATCAGTACTGTTAAAGCAGCTGGGAATAAAAGGCTGTAATATATTATGGACAAAGATAATTTATTTGCGTTTAGTTCAGCAGAGTTATAAACCAAATTTCTGAGATAAGAAAAGGTAGCTGGCGATCAGGTTGGGGTAGAAAACATGCTTCATGCAAACAACATAAGATATTAACATGGGTGTATTTTGCCATTTTGGTGGGAAAAAATACAGCTCAGCCTTATTCCTGTGAGGTTGCTCTAAAAGAACAAGGACTAATATATATTTTATGAAGAATGCCTATCTGTCTAGAGTCCCAATTGATATCTTATGAAATGTTCAGTTGCGTACATTCAGTCAGATTTTGTGCAGTACCTGCAAAAATGAACTCCAAATCATGTACTTTCTTCCAGAGCTAGTCAATGAACTCGTTAAATGCCTTTGCATTAACATCTGATAAGGAGCCTTTGACCTACACTTTTTTCCTTTTAATAAAAGCAAGAAATACAAGGAGAAACAGAACAGCAGCATTTACCAGACTTGCTGAAATCTGTTAATACATTGGTTTGTCTGCATTTCCAGCATCTTCAGCAGTAGAAAGACATAAGCAAAACAAGGTCACATACTACCAGGACACAGCAGAACAAATTCCCCTTCCTGGTGTCTCACTTAAAAGCAAAAATCCAATTACAGTCTCCACATGGTATTAAAAAAAAGCAAATGCCTTCTTGTTAACCTCACATCTCCAGAACGCTGCCTACCACACATTGGTTCCTAACTGTTATGTTCTCTGTGTCACAGGGAAGCTTTCCAGCAGTAGATCTAAAATCTGACCTTGCAGAACAATAAGGCACTTGATGACAAACAGCATGCGAGATTGCCAGGTTTGAAGGAAGATGATATCCCAACCTGCCTAAAAGAATCTGGCCCCAACCCAAACAGACTCTTAGCAGGCTCCACTGTAGAAATGGAAATGGTTGCAATTATTGTTATTGATTTAATGCCCTTAAAATGGCTCTCTGAGAATCTTATTTCAGTAACTGATTAAGCAGTATGGTTAAGCAGCAGGGCGTTTGCCTAACAACCTATGGAAACCTAAATTGGCTTGGCCAAACTGTTCCTGGGACCGGGAAAGTATTTTTTGTATCTGCATGACCAGAGGTGAAAGTAGGCAGCTAGATAAAAGCGTAAGGTGGCCTACTATATTAACGTCAGGTGACCATTCAAACTTTCTTTTCCAATCCTATGAAGCCATCAACTCTGAATATTTTACATTTCTGCTTTACAGCACTTTCCTATTACAGAAAGGTGGTGTGACTACAAGCAGTAAAAAGAGTCCAATGCAGGAAAGCACTGAATACAGATATGGTGAACAAATAAATTATTTACATGAACTACCAACTAGAAGAGATACTGATACAGCCTGTACAAATATAAAGAATCTTAAAATTTGAAATTAGGATCATAATTTGAATGGATAAAAAATAGGCTGTAGAGAGAGATCCTTTTTGGAGACTAATGCCATTTAAGTTGCTGTTACTGCTCTGCCACAGGGTATTTTCAGTGAAGCTCCATGAAAGACAACTGAGTGCCCCCTAATCCATTCCAGACAAAATTAGGCAAGTCAACTTAAAGTCAGCAGCTTCCTCTAACTTATGTGATGTTGCTGGCACTCGATTAAGAATGACTAATGTGAACTGCTGTAAGGACAGCAGGCCTTACACCCTTCCAGCAGAGAGCAGGTAACAGCTAGGGACCAATCAACATCTTACACCAATGCAAAATAAACACCTACCCATAAACTTAAAGCTACACTCTTCAATAAAGGCAAGCCATGCTTCATTTATGGATCTAAACTTGACCGTTGTCAGAAGTCTCACGAAACCACCGGTCTGCCAGAGTTGGCATGCATGAGCTACCATTTCCCATGCCTATGTGGAAAGGCATGCAGGGCTAGGACAGTTTCTTTGCAACAGCGAACCCATCACAAAATGGCAGCTGCAAAGAGGAAGAAGCCCCAATGACATTGCCTCGATCCACCTTTACTGCAGGCCAATCTATGTTCCTGACTTTTCAAGGGCATTGTCGGTGCAGATTCATGTAGGTGAAGAGTAATCACCATCCCTCCCGAAGAGCAGTACTAAACAGCATCAGCTGTATTGATCAAACACAGACTGCACTACTCCCCATCCAAACCTGGTGTCTGCCCTTACTGCTACATCAGGTGTATCGCGTTTCGCAAAGGTCAGCTGCTAAGCCGCACAACTGCCTTGCAGATCTCGGAGACCAGCACATTTCTGAAGCGAGCAGATGAAGTTGCTCAGGCCCTAGTGAAATGTGTGTTGATGTTCAGAGGAAGAGACTTGCCAGATTGCTGATAACAGGTGGAAATCCGAAGCGGCTGAGAGGTACAATCTGTGAGACAAGATGGTTTGTCTCCTGTGTGCCACAGGGACCCACAACACAATAGGGAAGGGACCCTGAAGAGTCAAACCCTGTTGACACAAGAGAACAGAGCTCTGGATGCACTGAACAGAGAAGGCACATTTCTGGGTTGGTTTTTTATTTTCTAACAGAGAAATGTTGTTCAAGAAAAAGACTTGTAAAATAACTGACTGATTTAAACCAAATTTTGAGGCCATTATTCAACTAATTCAGAACATGGTTTTATCGCTACCATGGAAGAGTGATGTGTGGAACAGTCCAGCTGCTAGCAGTTGTATTTCACTACAACTGTTTGTACTGATAGAATGCCAAATTGGATGACTTTCTGAATAATACATTGGTTGTCGGTAGCAACAGCACCATCAAAAACAGGGCTTCTGTATTTGTCCTTACTGGAAAACCTGGCTGATTAGGTTATGTCCTATGACAGGCATAGCTTGAAGCCTGCAAAATGGACCTTACAGTAACCATTCTCATTGCAGCAGCCCAAAAAGGCTTTTAGTTACTGTAAGGCTCTCACTAAATAGTTCAACTTTTCAAAAGGTCCAGTCCTCCATTGAGGAAAACAGAATATAATACAAACCATGCTGGCAATGTGAAGTCCAAGTCATCTGTCATCGCCTTCAAGTCTGTGTCTATCTTAATTTTTCTTATAATCTACATGTGGGCTTCCATGTTCTCAGATGCAAGGCTGATTAACAAATGGTACCATTCTGTCCAAAGTTCAGAAATCACTTTTTGGTCACCAGGACATAGGAGTCAGCTATTTGCTCAACAGAAGCAATGATTAGGTATAAATTGTAAAATGGTACAAAAAATACAGTTGAACTTCCTATGGTATTTACATTTCCATTCCTGTCATCTCAACACCTGAGAAATATCTAGCACATGATTTTTCTCTCTCCAATAAGAATCCTGGAAAGAAACGAGGCTCTAAGAAATGCTTCCATTTCCTGGTGACATTACTCATAGATTTTTATTAAAGCCTGGCAAGAGCGTATTTTCTACTTGTAATAGTGCAGGGCTCATGTACTGAAATCCATTCTCACAGAGTTCATAGCCATTCTCAAAGATATTGCAGTTAACATGGGGTAATGGCACCAATGGGGTCAACAGATCTGCACTTACTCCTCAGACACTAGTGAGATCAAGCATGTGTTTCCAAGATACCTCATCTTCATGGGTGGGCATTGACCTGAAATCCCCAAGCTCTTTTAGGTGCTTCCAATATCTTGTTTCAATACGTGAAAGAACTACTTTGACACTGATGGCACCGACTGTTTGAAGGACCATGGCTGTTCTCAGCAGCAGGTCCTGCACTCAGTGTTGACTTCTCTGTTGAGAAGCTGACTGTTTTAAAAGTACTGGTCAGTGTAAATTTAGGCAGTTGTGGTTCTTTTTGGAAGTTCTGGCCCAAAGCCACTTTTTACAAACTGCACAGATACAGTCTTGCATTCCTTGATTTTTGAATCTGTGTGGGGGGAAAAAAAAGAAGCCTGCTGCACATCTGGCTTGGCAGGTGGAATTATCCCAGACAGCAACATCTGCCATGCTCAGTGCTAGAGCTCACCAGAAAGAAATCTTAACTCAAGAGATTTGGAGCTGTCTGTTTTAAAGGACTTGTTACAAGTGGACAGGAGGAGGCAACTTAAAAGTCTGATCCCAAGTCTATTCAGTCCCAGATGATAAATTTACAAGACAGAACGTGTTCAGGAAACTTTTTCTGATCTGGAAAAGGCTTGACTCACAGTAGCAGGACAGCAGGCTGGACATCACTAGGTCTTTCTGCCATGAGTGAAGGAACAGAAATTGGATGATAAGTGCTCCATCATTTATACCCCAACATGGAAGTATTAAGCAGCTCAGATGCAGGCAGCATCCATCAACAAGAAATGGCTGACTTCATAGAAATCACATTACCAACCTCAAGAAAGCATGGGATCTGTATGAGCATGCACAGAAATTCTCCTAGTTATGCAACAGAACTTGGTGATATCTCTTCGAAAAATGAAAGCAAGCTTCAGCAGATTTTCTAGCAGGATTTTTTCAAAAGATAACAAATCAACCTCAAAAGTCTGACACCAGTTTTTTAACAGATATTTTTGAAAGATCATTTAGTTAGTCTTTTTCTTTTTTAGTTGTGGGCATACAATTCCAGTGGAAACTGAAATATTAGCTGAACTTTTTACAGCCAGAGATACACTAGGACTAAAATGAGCATCATAGGGAAATCCTAGCTCACTGAATTAAGAGTTAAAACTGCAACAGAGCACTCATATATTAAAAAAAAAAAAAAGTTTAGAATAGGTAAAGACTAGCAGCTAATAGAAAGCAAGTGCTCAGCAAGCTTCCCAGCATACTTATCCTGCACAAGATTTTGCTTTCAAAGTAGACTTCCTGACACATTAAGATATTTAAAGAAACTTTCAGAAAGGAGTGTAGACAGACATGCATACACTCTTCCTGAGGCATAGCTCAGCCTCCCACACCTAACCTGCTTATCACTGCATCCAACCAGATCTCCTGGCGTACCTGCGCACGTAAGCATCACTAATCCGCTTCAGTCAGAATGAGCCAGGTTAGCTTACAAGTTTAAATTCTCAGCTAAGTAGATTCGTTTTGCCTGAAATAGATTAGGAAGCACTCGCACGAGCAGTTCCACAAACAGATTAGAGACACAACCAACCTCCTTCAGCCAGGGGACAGGACAGGCAGCACGTGGCTGTAACCTGCGATCAGCACAGCTGAACCTGAACTGAATGCCCACTGCAGCCCAGCAACATCCACCTGGGAAATTAGTAAGAGCTCACTTCAGATTCATGGTCTGTTCTGTATCACAGCTTCCCTGTGTTGATAAGAGCCATCAAAAGTGAACCAAGGATATCAATCTTAGTCTTACAAAGTAGCTGCCATCTACAGCCTACGAAGTTTGAGGTGTAACACACATCTCAGAAATCATAAGAACTGTACAAGTGATATTTAGAGACAAACTGCTACCACTTCTCTTATTTAAGCACAGAACAAGCTGTAAATGCAATGAAAATGTTAAATATTTCCCAAGGGACAAAATTATTTTATTGTTATTTTTGTTTGATAAATAAATGAGCAAAAGAGTACTGGTCAATTGGAATCGCCAGAAAGATCCTATCTCACTACCCTAATTTGTGGGCTTCCTGCTTCTCTGGCAGTCACTTTCATAAGCGAGCATCCTGAGAAAGCTCATAAGGACAGATAATTTCAAGGGGAGGGGAAAAAAAAAAAACCCCAAAGGTCCATGCATATATCGAGATGGCAAACTCACAACAGAATTTACTACTTGGCCAGAGTGCTTTACTCCCAAGTTTTAAAAGATGATTTTTTTTTTTAACTTCCTTAAGTTGTTAAAATAACCTCAGATGTTTAACAAAATATAACCCAAGTCTACAAATACTCTGAAAGCATAAGCAAAGATATCACCAATCCCTTCATCAGTGGTTTCACAGAGATATGCCATGCAAGGGCATATACATTCCACAACTGGAACTATGAAAAAGGGTCTTTCTAAAGGTAAAGGATTTAGTGTATTTGCTACCATTATGTTGCGCTCACATGTGTCTGCTTCTGTTCTGCTACCACTTGTTATTCACTTCTCCAAGAAGGTCTTGAGAGAACAATTTTGCCCTAGCATTCTTTATTTACAAGTAGAAAGCAAAGTGATCAGTTTATACACAGGGATAGCCCGAGATGCAGACATACAGACAGGACAGCTAAACTGTTCAGATTGATGACCAAAAATAAGGAACCAAAAAGCTAAACCTCTGAAACCTATTACAAAAAACCCCTATCCTTTTCTAAACACCTTCCACGTTAGGGAGCTGGCAGAGGAGCTTGCCAAGCCACTCTCTGTCATTTACCAGCAATCCTGGTCAACAGGGGAGGTCCCAGACAACTGGAGTCTTG
The DNA here is from genome assembly GCF_026419915.1 of Harpia harpyja. NCBI lineage: Eukaryota > Metazoa > Chordata > Aves > Accipitriformes > Accipitridae > Harpia > Harpia harpyja. The sequence goes on from NC_068941.1 coordinate 40,469,663, forward strand.
CCAATGTGACGCCCATTTACAAGAAGGGTCAGAGGGAGGATCCGGGGAACTACAGGCCTGTCTCAGCTTGACCTCGGTACCGGGGAAGATTATGGAGGGGTTCATCTTGAGTGCACTCACATGGCATGTGCAGGACAACCAGGGGACCAGGCCCAGTCAGCATGGGTTCATGAAAGGTAGGTCCTGCTTGACCAACCTGATCTCCTTCTATGACCAGGTGACCTACCTAGTGCATGAGGGAAAGGCTGTGGATGCTGTCTACCTGGACTTCAGTAAGGCCTTTGACACTGTTGCTCATGGCATACTCCTTCTCATGGCTTAGACAAGTGTACTCTTTGCTGGGTAAAAAACTGGCTGGATGGATGAGCCCCAAGAGTGGTGGTGAATGGAGTTAAATCCAGTTGGCGGCGGGTCACAAGTGGTGTTCCCCAGGGCTCAGTATTGGGGCCAGTTCTGTTTTAATACCTTCATCAATGATCTGGATGAGGGGATTGAGTGCACCCTCAGTAAGTTTGCAGACAACACCAAGTTGGGAGGCAGGGTCGATCTGCTTGAGGGTAGGGAGGCTCTCCAGAGGGATCTGGACAGGCTGGATCCATGGGCCGAGGCCAACTGTATGAGGTTCAACAAGGCCAAGTGCCGGGTCCTGCACTTGGGTCACAACAACCCCATGCAGCGCTACAGGCTTGGGGAAGAGTGGCTGGAAAGCTGCCCAGCAGAGAAAGACCTGGGGGTGCTGGTCGACAGCCGGCTGAATATGAGCCAGCAGTGTGCCCAGGTGGCCGAGAAGGCCAACGGCATCCTGGCCTGTATCAGAAATAGCGTGGCCAGCAGGAGCAGAGAGGTGATTGTTCCCCTGTACTGGGCACTGGTGAGGCCACACCTCGAGTATTGTGTTCAGGTTTGGGCCTGTTGCTACAAGAAAGTCATTGAGGTGCTGGAGCATGTCCAGAGGAGAGCAACAAAGCTGGTGAGGGGCCTGGAGCACAAGTCTTATGAGGACCGGCTGAGGGAACTGGAGTTGTCTAGCCTGGAGAAAAGGAGGCTGAGGGGAGACCTTATTACTCTCTACAACTACCTGAAAGGGGGTTGTAGTGAGGTGGGTGTCAGTCTCTTCTGTCAGGTGGCTGGTGATAGGACGAGCAGAAATGGCCTCAAGTTGCACCAGGGGAGGTTCAGATTGGATATTAGGAAAAATTTCTTTACTGAAAGGGTTGTCAGGCATTGGAACAGGCTGCCTAGGGAAGTGGTTGACTCGCCATCCCTGGAGATATTCAAAAAGCACGTAGACAAGGCACTTCAGGACATGGTTTAGTGGGCATGGTTGATGGTTGGACTCGATCTTAAAGGTCTTCTCCAACCTAAATGATTCTATGATTAAAAAGATTGTGCTGAACCATCCCAGTGAACAACTGGCTGGGAGAGGCAGGTGCTTTTGTACTTAGAACATCCCTCAAGGAACTGAACATCATCAAGGACTTTCCCACCCTTCCCCCCCCCCCCGCCCCAATAAATTTAACATGATTGAAGAATTAGGAATTTCTAGCTACAAAATACAGTACCATTGTTCAGGAGCACATGGTCCTCTTATCAAATCCTAATCAATAAGCAGCAATAGGAAAGATAACAACTGAACATAGAAACAGCTACAGACATTTGATATCCACAGATGTTGTAATAAAGTAGAATAAAACAAAACACAGGTCAATCTGCGTCAACACAATCTCTTCTGTTCTGGTAGCAGCAGTGCCATACACTATTTCAAAAGTGATCTGGAATCAGCCAGCCATTAACACAAAACCCTCAAAAATCAACACTTGTAGATCACATATTCATTCATATTTTATAAAGGACTTGTTACTGTAAGTTTACAAGATAAAATGAGGAGCCCAAAATATCTGAAGAAAAGATTCTTTGTTTATTCTGAAAAGTATCTGCAGTTGGTTTTGAGCATTCATTTATTTGCTTATGTAATGACCACATACTTGGTGACTGTATGCTTCAGTAGTAATGAAAGACAGCAGGGGTAGTGAAATATGGTAACAAAATGGCCTGTAATAGCTCCGCCCCATCTTTCAAAAGAAAATCTGAGGGGGAAGAAAGACTGACGTATCTTTCCAAGTGTTAACATACCCTAAAAAAGGCTCTAGGAAATGCATCTATTCCCGCTTGTTCACCTATTACCTTTACCATTTCCACTATACGACACCCCATGGCTGAAATGCTCAGTACTGCTCCGCAGGCTCAGTGCAATTCTGAAAAGTCTGTTCAAGTCCTTAGGATCTGCAGGAGTAGAACAACCATAGAGCTTGCTTCTTAATATGCATGTATGACCTCCAAATTCATTACCAGTAAGCTTCATACCCAGTACGTAAACATGAAATCCAAATGCAGGTGCTTTCATTTGCCCTTCACAGGACAAATCCTTTCTCCAAGTACAGGTTTGACAAATACTAACTAGGATCTCCCACTGTCAATACACACATACCTTTCCAGAGAGAATGAGCCAAGTAGCTCTTGTACAGCACAGTCCATAATTTATACTGTATGAAGGACAGTATTTGCTCAACAGAATTCGCAAAACTCAGACCAAGAAGAAAAGGAATATGTAAAATCAAGATACACAATTAGTTGCTTGCAATGGGATAGATATGCTGCTTGTAAGTTCCTCCACTACTGTTTAAGGAAATTAGAAGTAGTAACACAGGAAAGTGGGACTTGATGACATCACAGAAAAACTGTGTTTTGAAAAGAAATTGGAAGGTGAAGTTTGAAGCTGTGTGTCACAGCCGATAATATTCCAGGCAGATATGGCAGCATAAAACTAGAAGTGAAGTAAGCGTAAGGGGATAGCAAGGGAAAAAAAAATAAAAAATGGGAAGAGTAGAATAAATTATGCAATATAAGGTCTCAGACAAATTACAGATAATTCATTACTAGATGTAGAGTAAACAGGATCAGATCTGTTCAGTGCCTGTAGCCAAGAAAGTGCATTATTGATCTACTGTATTATGCAGGACTTGGAAGAAGACAACTCAGGAGTAAGTGTTCCAGCATATCAATTTTTATATTTAGTAACAGCTGAAACAAGCAGAAATGGACACTTCATAACATTAGTACTTGATTGTTTATTTTATGCTTCAAGATAAATTGGGTTTGTGCACCCAGAAGAGGAACACTGTCATAAAGGCCAAGAACTCAATTCCTTAAATTCAATAATATTTAAAGCTTCTGTAACAATGGAGATTAAAGGAGTCCAAGCAGCACTGTCTTTGCGGCGTATTATTGATACTGTTGGGACAAGACTTTCATAATGGAGACTAACAATTAAGATGTTAAACCAGTCAGCCAGTGAAGGTCACCAACTAGACTAATTAATGTCTAAAGTAGCTGCAGTGTTTAGAAGCAAGTATTTTCAGTCTTCATCTCTCTGAACTCCTTTTATTTGACGTACCCAACATATGCTTGTGTAAATCTGTGTATGATCCTGAAATGTAAAGGCTGCTAAAGCACAACCCAAGTTTCACATGGTGTGAAAGTGGCAAAAGTCTATTCACCTTTGCAATGGGACTCTTAGCAAGAGCCAAGTTATTTAGAGCTGGTATGACAGATCTACAACAGGATCCAATGAGCAAAAACAAATTCAAGGCTGGAAGATTACAAACAACAGGTCCTCTCACTGTGACTAGTAGAGACAAAAATTAGACCTTGGGACAGCAATCAATTTTATAGAATTAAAAAAACATGAAATACCAAAATAATTTTTGAATTTTGGTATTCTTTTGAATTCTTTGAATTCTTTTTGAATTCTACCCAAGAAAATGCAAAGACTGTACTACAATCCTTGCATGAAAATGAAGTTAAATGTTCTGTTTGTGATAGATTTTTGCCTCATACCAGAAGCTGTTTGCCAGCCATCAGTACAATCATTAATATAAACCAACTAAAGAGAAGACAAAAGTCTTCATGTATTAGCAGTACTTGCCTATATTTACAGTTGTAGTAAGTTTTACTGTGGAAAATAGTGGACTCGTTCTAGGACTATCAATCCTGCTACTGTGATAGATGGCCTGTCAAGATACAACAACCACTCTACACTTACACATTAAAAAAGAAGCCTAAATTTAAATAGCAGTAGTACCTGCCCTCCTCAGCATCAAGGGTATCTTAACTGGCCATCTGAGAACTTGCTTTTTAAAACCAAAAGTGTAATTGCATCCAAACAGCATGAGTAAATGGACAAAATCTGTTATTTGTGAATAGGAGTGGCTAAATAAAGTGCAAAAATACCAGTGTGCCCTTACTGTTCCCTCCTCAAAAAACTGCCAACTACAACTGCAAGTGAAGTTTGACACCATCTGTCACCTAATTACACCTTATATAATACATGTCATCAGGACATTTACCATAGCCATCACTCTGCAAGTGATGGCACAAGATTGAGGTATTCAACTACCTACATTTTCCTACTCACGCAACCAGTCACAAACATCTGTAAAGCTGCACATGCTAATACAAAACCTTTTCAGATGCAATGGCTAGAATAAATTGGTAACAGTTAAGACAGCCAATGAACTGCCATCACCTTTTTATTTCTCAGCTATTCCCACAAGCAGGTACTTGTATGCATTATTTTCTATAGTTCCTACACTTAGAATTTTAATTCTGAAAGTCAAAGATCAACAACACACATTGGAATAGCATCCACTTCATTCAATATGTGGAGATATAGCACACGTAGGAAATTTTAAGTGTGCTTCTTACATCAGCAGACAAGAGATAACATTAAGAGTCTGTTCCATACGTTACAAGAATCTGATGCCACTGGCTTTTAGCACTTCTGCAGCCCACTATTCCACAAACAGCCACTCTGTGCACTAACAGAGTGAGACAGCCTCATCTACTGACTTGTAGAGAAATCAAATCCTGTGCCCACTTGCTGCTACTGGCACATTCAGTACATCAAACGACAGCTGAAGTGCTTGGTATTTAAGACTTTGTTGTGAGAATTTCAATATGTTTTATCCTGAATTTGGCTGGATCTACATAACAAAGTTTACACTGACTTAGAAGTAGACAAAATCCCTGAAAACGTCCTGATTAAATTCTTTCCAGAAGTTCTGCACTCCCTTACCTGTACTCTTTACCTGTTTTACAGTCCCCTTTCAGGTTTAATTTTCCCTGTATTTGTAGAGTCTGAAAAAAATACCTGATTATTCTCTGTTGAAGAAGAGATGAAACTTAGCCACCCATAACAAAGCCGAGGATAAATAATAGCTGTTAGAAAATGCCAGACTACCCTGCTGTGTATTGGCTGACCAGGGCCTTCGCATAAAAGCACTCGACTCTCTAACGAAAAAGAACGCCTGCTCTATGCTATAGATTCCTCTTACTCTTAACGTGCCATCTCCTCCCTTTACTCAGATGTGATGCAACAACTAAGGTACAAGATTTGGCTTGGTGTGTTTGAAGAAAGCATAGACACTGCCATAAAGTGAGCTAATGTCTCTAATATATCAATACACATTTTGTATCTTTGTTCTCACAGAACAGGGTTCATGGCTGGTTTTTGTCTGGTGGTAGTGGGGGCATTGTTTTCTTTGGGGACTTTTTTAGATGCCGTGGGATCATAAAGGATCTGAAACGTTCCAAAACGCAAGTCATTTTTGCTACCTTTTCCGGCCACTGAGTCAACGTTAACAGCTCAGAACCATTAAATGTAGTTTCCAACAAAAATCGCTATGCTTCTTTGCCTACCTTTTTCCACAGATAGAAGGCTGCTATTTTACTTTATTTACAAAAATAAAAGTCCACAAGGAACTTGAAAGTGGAGTACTACTGGGGAAAAAAAATACAATATTTTCATGTAAACAACTAACATTATAGAATAGCAAAAGGATTAATGTTATATGTTGTATAAAACAGGTTTGAAGAAGCCTTTCATTTGAGATTGAAACAAAAATCCATTACGTTCTTCATAAAGAAAGATGCCTCTTCTGTAAGTTTGTCCACAATGGAAGCTGGGGGTCACCAAATTGCCAGGAACTTCTCAGTCTGGGAAAGATTACTCCACATTTCTAGTATCAAACTGGGAAATGGCATTTTTTTGTCTCTTTGGAATGACAATTATCCTTACATGCAGTATTATTTTTCCCCCCAAGAATTCTGTGGGTTTAGAAGCTCTACAAAGACGAAGTACAGCAAAAACATGCTAACTACTCATTCTTCTGAAGGAAAAAGTGCCAGGTGTGCAAATTGTTAAGCAAGATACACAAAGTACATGAAAATTAACCTACATATAGGCATCAGTGCTCCCATCTGATCATAGGAAATTTTTAAAGGAGAAGCTACTAATGTATACGTACCCATAAGCAAGACTAAAAAAAAATCTTGGTTACAAAAATGGAACAAGAGGAAAGTTTAGACCAACAATACTTGCAAAACTTAATCAGTTTGTAACTGCCAGTTGTTGCTGCTTTATTGAGCTCCAAACCAAAAACTGACACCAAGTCAACTGGAAGTAGATCTAGGGAGACATACAGATATTTAAAATAAACAAACAAACAAATAAATAAATAAAATTGAACCTCAAACGGGCATAAGGAGCACGTAGAATCTCTCCACATTACTCACTTGCGTTAGATTAAGTAGCTTGCCAATTCATGTTTTGCTTCAAATTCAGCTGGCACACCACACCAATTCTGATGCTCTGCACTGACTTAGCAACATGATTTGCACATCTTAAGACCTTGAATTGCTTGTGTTATGCAAGGTATCTTTCTAAGTAGAAAAAAGAATTAATGACCAATCTCTCATCAGTAAATTACCACTGAAAATTAGAGGTTGTTATAGTTTTAAGAGAAATAAATTGCAGAACTGCTTTCCCAGCTCCTGTACTATCCCTCACTCCATGCTGTCTAGCCGTTTCCTTTCTTCCTCAATTTATGCCACCTAACCAAAACCTGCTCAAGAAAAATATTTTGTTGTCACTCCAGATATTGCGAGAAATAGCTGTGGGTGGAAAGCAGATGGAAAACACTTTGGTATACATTAAGTTATGATACGTTCAGGAAGCCTCTTCTATTCTCCATCCTGAATTGCAAGTATGGGTATAGGTGTTTGGAGAAAGGAAAGGTGTAATCTGCATCCTTTGGAGAGCCTGGGGGTGCAGGGGGGAGGTACAAACTGACTATTACTGACAACTATGCATCTGGAAGGCAGCATAGTGGGAAGTGGAAAGCAAACAATGGAAATGACCAGGCAAGCAGATGGAGCCAAAAAGCTTGGGGGGGGGGGGGGGGGGGGGGCGGGTATCAAGTGACAGCTGCATTAGTTGGCACACAGTCCCCAACGGTTGGCAAAGACACTACACATACTTGTGAAGAAGTGGCACAAAAGAAACCAAAGCAATAAGGTCCATCCTTCTGTAAAGAAGAGGCTACAGAGACTTCTTTTTGTTAAAATGCATTAAAAAGATAGGAATCAGATCTGATTTTTATCCCAACTTCAGATGTGAGAATTTAGGTGAGTCGCTATCTTCCTTGTGCCTTATTTCTCCAGCTATATGAAGTGGGAATCACCTTTTTAAGGTACTTGGAAGTCACCTGATACTTAACTTTTCTTTGCGCTTTTCCCACAAAGGAAATATTATGTGGAGAAAATGTGATCTAGCAGGAAAACAGCTGAATACAGTCTGAGGAGACTTGGTTTCCGTGCTCAGATTTGCCAGGGGCCTAAAGAGGGACCTTCAGCCTCCTCACTTTCAGAATCTATTTCCTCATTTATAAAGTGAAGTTTATTACATATACTTCCCTGCAAAAGGGCTTTGAAAAAGTGAAAGGTAAATAAAACATCAAGAACATCATTGCCTTGCCAGTCCAACTTCTTCCTGCACATGCATTACAACAGTCTCACATTATCAATTTTTGCCCTCAGGGGCTATCAACATGCACACAGAATGCAAACAAAGTGTATTTAGTGAGGTATTTTTTCACCCTCATTATTCAGTGGAAGTGTCCAGGATATATTTTATTACACATATTTTCTAGGTTGCTCAATGCTATGGTATGTATGTACATTTCATAGTTAACTGCTTTATCTTAGCAACAAACAAAGTGAAAGTAATTTTGTCTCCCTTCTGCCAACAGGCCTGCACAGAGATCAGCAAGGTCAGCTACACTGAACTTAACTGAGATATAAAGTTCCTGTGAAATCCAGACTTGTATCTATAGCAATGTCAGAGTTCAAAGCACAGCTACACTACAACTCTGACTCTTCAAATTCAATTTTTTGAGCACTACACCTCTTCCCTCTTCTTTTTACTTATTGCACCCATCACTAGTTGCCTATGCTGATTAAGTTTCTTTTTCCTCTAGCATTTTCCCATACCAGGAGGGTCCAATGACCAGGCTAACACCTAGCCCTAAAGAAAAAACAAAGAAAGTCAAAAGATCATAAGGTCTGTATGTCAGGCTCAGTTAGATGAGAAATGAAGAAACACACACATGTGTATTACCAGAGCAAAATTTGATGAGGGAGATTTAAAACAGCATTTCTTTCTCCTCAGTACAGCATTCTAACAAGACTGCACAGAATAACAGAAGGGACAAGGACTCTAACCAGTCGTTAGGATATAAGCTAGCAAGGAAAGCTGTATTTTAGTCCTGCGCTTTCTGTATAGTTGACAAATTTTTGAGGGAGGCCTGGAAATAACGCAAGGAGCAGATTCTGGTACTCCAGCATCTCTTCCCCAAACTAAGGGCAAAGTATACTAAGTCTGCAAAATCGTATTCCTTCTTGCTTTCTTTCCCCCTCACTCTTGATCACACAGTGGCCGAGACACCGCAACAGAGCTGGAAGATGCCCCCACCCAAACAATTTCTCAGCTCTCTTCCAGAAAAGGGAGGGATGTGCATTTACACCCTTGCAGGATGAGGAAGAAACTGAACCCAGACTTGAGTGCTCTAGCTGTTACCCTTTCATGCAACGGGTAGGCACTATCACTAACACCATTCTGGAAAAAACAAGTCCTGTTCATTTAGGCTCCCATCATTAGGGAATAGCTCTGTGCTCTGGATCGTGAGCCAGCATAGATATCTAATGCACAGCCATTTCCAACAGCCTCAGTCTGCAATGTTAGAAACATTCTTTTGCAGTGGTAGCTTTATGTTTCTAAAATAAGGAGAAAATACCCCTCTACACGCATTACGTTCTTATTTGGGATTAAGCATTTGATAAGTATACATACAGCAAACACAACACAACTGAGACAGTCATCCTTCATTCTCATTAGGTCCCCTCCTCAGAGCAAGTGCAGGTCTGGGAGAAGGAAAAGGAAAGGGCTGGGGCGGGGGGGTACACGACACCAAGACAAAGAGGCAGGCAGGTTCAGGAGCTACTGTAGATCCCTTAGAGATGCCCAGAGAAATGGAGCAATGAATTCTTCTGCTTTTTAGATGCTGAATGACAGTACCTCAAGTAAGAAAAAAGCCTTAAAAAAAATAATTTTAAACCAGTAGTTGCAAGCACATGTAAAGAGTGTTTGTGTAAAAGAGAAGGTTATAACCTTTCATTAACTCAGATTCATCTGAATAGTTTTTAATACAGTGAACTCTTACTGACTCACCCTGAAGGCTAAGATCTTGCTATGATTTACCTCAAAGCAATTTTTTATTGTCAGTATTAAGTTGATAAAAATGAGGGATCTAAAATGTAAGTGCTGACACAACCCTAACTACAGAGTTCTGCACAGCATAGTAGCGTAGCTATAATTAAAAAGACAGCCTACATCAAGTAAAAAGCTTCACTGCAAACCTTTTTAGCGGATCAATACAATATCATTAGTGGCATCTCAATAGGGTGGATACAGGAAAAAAGAGGCTTCTTATAGAATCAAGAAAAATTTTATGTATTAATAAAAAAAATATCTTTTGAAGTCCATGGAGAATAAGTTGTTAAATTTACAGTCTGATTCTAATATTACCCACAAAACATAACATACTAATATCAGGGATGTTTGTTTCTCTATTTTTCTTGCACTACAGTGTAACTGCAAAGATAGTTAAGGCGGCAGATAAAACGCTACTGAAACTGGAATAAAAACAGTGCTGGGGAAATGATTGTTTGAAAGCTTCAGAACAGCAGCTTTAAAAAAAATGTACAAGAAAAAAGTCTTTGCAATCACTTTACCAAAACAGTGAGCAGAGTATAGCGTTCAGCTTATAAGGATGTAAGATACTTTTAAGCAACTAAGAGTGTTGCAAGAATGACCAGAATGGTTCATACGACATCAGCTTTATTCTTGATGTGTCCCTTAATACCATCTACTACGGCTGAAAGTCAACAAGCTCTAAGTCATAGCACAAAGTCCCAAAGAGTAAAGTCTGGTACTTAGCAAAAAGAAAATTCATTCACAGGAACAGCAGGAATATGAAGCTACCAGTAGGTAATAAGTTTCTTGGAGGGCCTTTCAAACCAGCCAAGCCAAGCACATGTGTTCATTTTTGCTCTGGTGATATTACTGCTGAAGAATTTGAAGATCTCTATTGCTGTGATGACATTTCACTTTCCATGGCTCATTGCTGTCTTGTGTAATTTAATGAATAAAAAGCAACCTTTTTTGGGGGGGAGAATTGGGAAGCAGAGTTATTAAGATTGTATAAGAAAAGTTGGTTTGATTAAAATTGACAATATTTAATTTGAACTCCAGGATCTCATAGTCTTTAATACTATTAACAGGATTGTCTGTGTTATAGTACTTGTAACACCATTTTTAAGATAGTGATTGTACTCAAATCAAGACTTGCAATGTCAGCCTGCTGGGATGAAGAAAAACTCTACCATTCTGGTAAACCATCCGAATTAGGACTTGGGGAAATCTCACTTATTTCTGAAATTGATCTTCCCCCCCCCCCCCTCTAAATTCAGCTTTGAACAAGAGAACATTGCAATGGTTTTGCTCTCTCTTACATTCCTCCTCTTCTGATAATGACAATACTGATGGCGGTACTAGCATCTTACCACAAAATGTTACTGTTTACTGGGTTGTCATCATTCTTTCTGTTCTGCCAACAGCAGGAAAGAAATTATGTGCTACTGTTTCAAAAAAAGTAAAAGAGAAAAACCACTTTAGGTTGAAAAAGACCAAGGAAAATCAAAATACTAACATAGAAAGGAATCTTTAAAGAGTTAATAGATGACAATATAACGAATGCTGGATTCGGGTTCTGTGGTACAGAACAGTCTGCATCAAGAGAACAAGCGGTACAATTTAGCTCTGAATACCATTACAGTTGAACCTCAAACTCGGGGTTACAGCATGGGTGCAATCCTGTGCTGTGCTATGCAGATGGTCTGACTAGATAGTCACAATGGTTCCTCCGACCTTAGAAATCTATTTGTCCTTTCTCCCCCGGCTCAGTTGCTTGGCATAGTCTGTTGCCTCCCATACACAGAAGGCTTCCTCCCTCTCGGTTCTGCACCCTCCCCACCATCTCCTCATTCAAACACCACCAAGGAAGGTTCTCTGCCTCTCAACTACTAAGAAGAAAAGGTCTGTTGCTATTTAAAGTTATTGCTTGGGGTATTCAGAGTCCATTTTACCCTCTCCACCCTTCTGATTATAGTAAGGCATCTTCTCTGAAAGCGTAACATCACACTCCTCCAGTCTCTCCCCCATAAGTCTGCAAGACTCTTTCACAGTTAAGCCGCTGGCAGACAGAACAGCCAACCTATGCTGAGAAGGACCAGTTTAAAACAAAGAACCACCCCATAAATCAACATTCATTCATAAAAATCATAGGTCACCATACCTTGGAATTCAGCAAAGTCTTCTCTTATAATTACGCTAACCTCAACCCAGAAAGTGGACGTAAGATGGCACAACTGAAGAAGTTCCAAAAAATACATATCTGCTCGCTCAGCTGAAATACTTCATGCCATTGTTACATGACCTGCTACTTGGTCTTGTTGTGCCATACGCAAAATATGGGAAGTAGGTATCTCCACAGGAAACAGAAGTGAGGAACTTTTAGACTTCAGTATCTGTATGACATAACATTTAAACATGAAAATCCATTTACTGAAAGAATTAATCTTAAATTTACTAAAGGTCTTGACCTAAAAAGGCATAATTGTGCTTTTTTTTATTGGATATATTTGGACTTAAATTTTCTCTTCATTCTACCAAAAGAAGGCTTTGATTTTTATTTTTCTTTTTTTTTAAACATTATTCTTAGCAGAGGTAAATTTAGCCACGTGGGAGTTACAAGGTTCCTTTTAGATACATTAGGACTGCTATCTAAAATGCAGAATTATGATCACAAATTTTATTTCTGAGAGAACGAAGCCTGACATGCAGATCCCATGACAAGTTTCTAATGACACAAATTTGGAGGGCAACAGGAAGCAAATAAGAAAACACAAATGCCAACTATAACTCTTGTGTGTGTATATAAATATACACGCACTGCATGTTACCTGCAAAACCAAAAACAAAATTGTGATTCAGCAGCTGTACAAGATTCATACATACACAGATAATAAGAACAACGGCTTACAGCAAGGTTTTCCACCCTCCGATAAAATCCGTGCCTGTTTCTAGTTCCTAGTAACTTACTGCTTCTCCCCTTAGTATCCCATCTTTAGCTTCCTCAAGTCTTCCCCCAATTTCATGCAGGACTTTTTTTTTTAAATATTTCTTCTTCTCCACTCCTGGTACCTTTCCATTTTGAGATGAGGGCTAAACATATAAGAATACAGTCATCTACTTTCTTATAAAATGACCGTGTCTGACAAATTTTGAGGTGCAAGATATGCCATGCATCCATTTTCATAGTCACATTATTTTATTCTGGACTTTATTTAAGTTAGGTTTAGATGAGGCACTAAAATGATCTGCAATCGCCAGCAAACTAGTATTTGTTCCTACTGAAATCACCAGTAAGAGGCGGGAAGCTATTAATCAATCTGGTCAATTCCTCATTAAGTAACCAGGTATAGAAGCCCTCAACTAATCTGGAAGGTCAGGGAGAGTGAGAAAACCAGTTTACAAGATCATTATCTTTTGTCTTGTTTCTTTGTTAATAAAGGTTTTTACTATAATGTTTAGCCTAATGTTTCACACACTTAAAAGTTTCATTCTCATGACAGTTTCTTTAGAAAACAAGTCCTTTTCAAGGCTATTGTAGCAGCTACCACCACAAATATCTTCTGGATGAATAGTAAGATGGAAACTCTTGTTTTAAATCTGGCGAAGTGCTGGCTTTTGTTAATTAGAGCACCACTGAGGTGCCAGGACCTAAAGTAACACACTGTACATAAGGACTTGCGGCCCCATCTGCCCTGGATGTGATCGTGGGGCAGGAGTTGGGAGCTGATGCTGGGGGCACAGCAGCTGGCCACGGGGCACCTTGGACCACATTACCCAAGGGTCACCAACACGCACTGGAGGCACTTTGACAAGTTTCCAGCTGAACTTTCAGACTGCTAAATCCAATTTCAACGATTCTGGTACTACTATTCAATTAGTTCCACTCGTCCTCCTGCTCTGTTAGTGCAACAGTACTCCTGCAGCACTTAGTATATTACTAGCATTTCAGTAACATATCGCTCTTAACAGAAAGGCCTTTTTCTCTTCCCTGCCCTAGCTACACTTTCACAGAGTTGTATGTTTTGCAGTGCAGTTTTGCACACAAAACACTACTATTTTACAAAAAGAGCCTATTTTCCATTTTCTCTGAAAAATGCAATTCTTTCCAACTATTTTCCTCAGTGATTTATAAAGATTTTCCTCTTGAACTTCAGAACAAATTCATTAGCTCTTTATCATTGTGTCTAGAATCACAAAATACAGCAGATCACATCAACTTTCTTGCAAATACTTCTATAATATACATTATGGTGGCAAAATTCCCACGTAGTATAAACTAACCTTGAGAAAGACGTATAAAAATAAAAACAAAGTAAACCCAAACTATTTAACCTTATTTTTCTCATCAAGTTAACTCCTTTAAATGGAAGTGATTTTTAATTGTTCTCTCTCTTAAGCTAATAGTTGCATTTCCTATTGCCTGCTAAGGCAATATAAATAGTTGAAACACTACAAGATTGTTGCCTCCCCACGCACCTTTTTTAAAGTCCAATCACTAACTCTGTAATCACTAAGTAAATCCTGCAACCCGAGCTCAGTGAAGTGCTACCCCCTACCACCATCACCACCTTTGAACACTACTCCCCTCTTCAGATTCAAAAAAACACACTTGGGATCATTCTGCTACTCCAACACAATGACCAGTTCTTTCAGACTGAAAAAACATATTGTATGCTGGAGAAATGGGAATTTGGGTTTCTTTTCACATGTATAAATCGGAAAGATAGAAATCTATTTCCGCAAAGGGACGCATGCTCATTTCACAATGAAAAAAAAAAAAAATTAAAACAATAAAACCCCAACAAACCCAAACCAAACAGCTGAAAAGAATCTGAATGTCAAGCAATACACTACTTGAACGAAAGTGGAAATAGCATATTCTCCTCATAAGGGAAAAGGTGTAACAAATTACATGAGTGAGAATCAATTTTCTTTTAGTTACCTTCTCTGAAGCATAAATGGAAAACAAAATTAAAATGTATTGGTTTAAATCAAATGTTTCTTGCTCACTTATGCTTATCAAGTGAGAACTGGCTGAAAGGTCTTAACTTTTTAGTTTGGTTTAATCATGATTAGGTTCAACAAATTCAAATCCAGCCACCTTGATTTACTTCAGGACACTTAAATCACTGTATATATAATCACCTGAGAAACTGTTACATATTTGATCTTAGCTATTAGTTATTTAATTGCCTATTGTACACAGCATACTGTTGTCCTCTGGACAAAGTGAGTGTCACCCTCTAAACTTCAGCATACTGAAGTTATCTTTTGACTGTTTCTTACTTTGAGGTCCATGTGAGACTCTTCTACTTCCCGATCCAATTTTTTTCCCCATCAGTTTTTACTCCAAAATAGGCACAACAACAATTAAAAGCCATTTTTAATAACACAATGGAGTTTTTTGTTTTTAAGTTTTCATTCTTACATGATAAGGCACATAACAGTGAACAAGCACTCAAAAGGGCATGTTTATTCTTGCACAATAATGGGTAACAACTAAAACTTCTTTGAAAGTGAAAGGAATTAGGTATAATCTATAAATAACCACTGTAACATACTCTGTGCTCATACTACTCTCCAATTAACTTGGAGATGAATGGTTCACTACATATCTTAAAAGCTCTAACAGTTTAACAACACGTTTCAATTCTATCTGCCTAAGACAACTTGGTCCAAAAGGTAGACCCAATTAAGCTCCCCAATTTCATTCACTGGATCACAGCTCCTAATGACTTTTTCTACAGTAAAATCCATATTCTGATATGGAATGGTTCAGTTTGTTTTCTAATTAGAGCCAAATTTCTGCTTCCAAAGCATAATATATTAACAGAAAAATACAACGTTTAATAGCAATCCACAAAGAATTGTTGTATACTCTCCCTAGGCACAGATGGACTACGTTTAGCACGGACCAAATTCTCAGGAAATGTATAAAACACATGCGTTAATGGGTTTTAAGTGGCTATGAGGAAAGGGGATAAGTTGACACGCATAAAGTTGATTAAGACAATTTCCAATTCTACACACAAAGGCTTTTACAAATAATCTGGAATCTGAAGAGTAAGTATTTAAAAAATTCAATGAATTTACAATGTTATTGGAGGATAGTTAGAGAAGTTTTTATTCTG
Source organism: Harpia harpyja (assembly GCF_026419915.1). NCBI lineage: Eukaryota > Metazoa > Chordata > Aves > Accipitriformes > Accipitridae > Harpia > Harpia harpyja. Next base: position 40,485,443 of record NC_068941.1, read on the forward strand.
AAAAATGAGATGTTACATCTTTGACCATCTAGCAGTTTCAGAGCAACTTGAGGCTGCAATCAAAACATCCATTAGAGTGCTCCACGTTTCAGAACAAGCAAGCAAGTGGTTGTCAGTGCAGCCAGTAAATCACCTGATCCTATTACAAAATCAATTACTGCAGCACATTTCTATTGCTACACAACCTGATAATGGCAAAATGATATTGGATAGCTACTGCAAGGTCAAGAAAGCTGCTAAGAACATCTGAAATTTGTCTTTTTATCATTTAAGTCCAAATTATACAGCATCCTTTTAATGGTATAGTTAAAATTTAAAATATAGTTACCTTCTTCGGCTGATTGAGACATTCAATGGATAGTCTCTGCAACTGCTCTGATGTATGACTGCAAGATAGAAGATTGGAGCAGCAGGTCGAACAGCCCAGCCTCTTCATTAAAGAAGAAATAATGCTGCAGCCACAGCCACACATTGACTTGCTCATCAGACGAGTTTATTCGTAAAGAAATTAGGACCAGTACTGTCCCATAAACACTCAAAATTGGCCAGCTGCCTCATTCTGCAGCTCCCTGGCTGAAATTAAGACTGCTAAGCAGAAAGGGGGAAAAAAAAAAAGTGTTTCTCAAAAAAATATCAGCCAGTCTCATCAGCAAGTAATACCTCACGTTTAAAAAAACATACACGTTTTTCCCTCTATCCCTCTTTGCAAAGTAAGCTGCTTTGAAAAGATGGACTGTCTAACAGAGGAGTAAATTCCAGGATGGCAATCTCTCCAAACTGCTTGCTGACTATTCCTTCTGTGGCTCTTGTCACTTCAAGTCTGTTTTACCCTCCCCAGCAGCACAGCCTATCCAGCCTGGGCCCCGGACAGAGGAGGCTACGCCAGCAGCCAACAGCCGAGAGCCCCACCCCGCGCAGCCCCACGCGCTCGCCCACAGCATCCTCGCCCACAGCATCCTCCGCGCCGGCGAGGGCCTCCGCACCACACGGCCACAGCACAGAGCAGGTTATTGCAGACGTTCGGAGCTGCCAACCTTTTGTAACGCCTCTGCTTGAAAGGGACCTTCCAATTACACAGGAGACCTGTCTGACTGCTACATTCCGAGACTATTTGCAGCGTCTGGGAGGAAAAAGAAAAAAAAAACAAAAACAAAAAACCAACCAGCAAAGAGTCTTCTTAAAAAGTCAGAATGCATGAGAAAAATGCTACCCAGGTCTACCAAATCCTGAAATAAGAATGGCTGCTACAAACCTATGTGAGAAAACACCAGGAAAAGCCAACAGAAATTTAAACCTGGGAAGAAACAAGCATGAGAGAATTTATAGTAGAATGTCCAAAGGTACCACAACCAACTCTCAAAGCAAGTTAGAGGTAGATCTTATAAGCAGCTTTAATAAAGTCTTTGAAGAGCCCTTTGCTCTTAGAAAAACAAAAAAGGCAAAACATTCAAATGAGCAGTCAGACATAAACAGGTCTTCTTTAAAAAGAAGTACACTCTGCTCAAAATACAGTATTGAATACCTCTCTAATTTAACACACACAAGTAACTTACTGCTGGAAATGTTCTCTCATTTGCAAGAGATACTATATGCAATAAATACAGATTTCTTTTTCCTTTTCATTGAAAAAAATGCAAGTAATATTGTAAAAAGCTCATTTTAATTGGTTTGAGATGGTATGCAATACTGTTTCTGAAAGTAGAAGGTCTCACATTAACACAACTGCTTAACCCGATTATGGGATAATCTGACTTGAAATAATTGTCACTTACATTTATAGAGCTATCAGTGCTTGTTCAATAGCATCCTCTTTAGCAAAAGGTTAAGAAAAATCCAAGTGATGTGAAAGCAGCTGAAATTAATATAGTCGCAAAAAAACTTCTCATTTTCACACTGCATTGAAAGCTTAATTTCTCTCCTGCTCTCTCACCCCTCCCTTTTACTCTCTTTCCCCCTCCCTTTCCTTGGTTTAAAGCTGAACTGAGCCTCTCCCTTCACCTTGCTCTGCCCTTTTGATATTCATGTTTCTATTAAATCAATTTCCAGTAGTATCTATATACAAGCATGCATAACAAATTGAACGATTAAAAAAAAAAATCTTCAGTAGAGAAAGACTACGGATGCAAACAAGCGAAATAATGCAGTAACCTTTTACTCGCCTGCTGGAGGTACTGTCTGCTGCATAGAATTTTAAATCCTCATCTGCAGATGCAATTGAGCTGGTATTGCCAAGGACTTTGCTCTTCCTGTGCTGATTCTACACGGCTATTCATCGAAAGAGCACATTATATAGAAAATTTAAAGTAATATAAGGTGAAATTACTTAAATGGTTTGAAAGGAACCAACTTCCAAAAAAAGCAGCTATAGATCTGACCAGCCACATTTCAGAGATATGTCAGACACATTAGTGAAGAAAGTCTTATTGCTGATGCATGCTTGCCAGCAATGTGCAGGATGTGGAAGCAGAGAGAGCTAATGAAAAAAATTAATACACAGATTTAAAGTGCAAGGATCATGCTCTAATGCTCAACATTTCACATGTCCTGCATACCACAAAAATCTCTTTTCACAAGCATCTATTGTTTACAAGCTAAGAAAATGTTGTTAAAAGCAACGCCCACATCCCCCTACTTCAAATCCTGGTCTCTCAGTAGACTGCAGATCAGTTCTAATACAAATATTCTTACTGTACCTGTATTTCTGATAAATAGAAATACTAGCTTTTTCCTTTGGCAGCACATAGTTAAGGATTGCACAGATATATTTCTTAACAAGAAACAGACTAAACGAAAGCATTAATATTTGGGATAATGGTTTTGAGTCTAACGGGGTTAGGAAGTACAAGGGTACTTCACTAGAATTTGTATTATTCTTGGTAGAAATGAAGCACCAGCAGTGAAGTCTGCTATTCATTATTTATGATTTTTTCCCCTCCTCATGTCAGTTTCCTTAATGTACTATTGATCCCAGGGTGCATGCAGATATAGCATGTCAGTGACTGACAGCCAGTTTCACAGAATAAGTATCTAAAACATAAATTAATATTTTTAAGAACGTCAAAGTAATATTGCTGCAGGATTTTTTTTTTTGCCTATCTATGGACAGCAGAATTGAAGTCCCACTCAGTGACATAGTTAATAGAAATGAACAAACTTTTTTCGCCCCACCCAAAGCATCCTATAGCGTCATTTAAAACATGAAGACAGACTTGCTTAAATTTTACATTGGTGTTACCACTATATTTTGTTTCTTCTACTTTTCTAGTGTCTTATTAGCAAAACTTTCAATACATCTTTACTCCCCACAGTATGTTTCACCTGAAATTAAAATAGCTTGCTATGAATCTTTTTTGTTACTTCCCTGTTTCTAACTAAAGTATTAAATGCATAATGTTCTCCTTCATAATAGTCATTGACAGGACAGAGTCATGAAGACAACATCCTCAGAACTGTGGTTACCTTTGAGAATACCAGCTATTTTTATCATTATATTAGTTCTCAGGACTTCCACAAACTTAGTCAAGTCCAAACTTAAAAACACAGCAGGATTGTTTATGGTTTTAAAGAAACATTTATCATACTAACAAAGGTTTCTTGCAATATTCTTCATTACAAGCCACAGACCGTTTCTATTTTTAAAAAAAAAGGCAAAGGAGAGATGATTTCATGCTAAGGCCATGCTCTCCTGTATGCAAAATCTTAATGGGCAAACAGCCAGACACACTTAGTTAAAGAGCCTGGATGAAATATCACTTGGACACGGAGAGTGGAAAAGACTGTAGACTATGAAAAGTGTAAGTACCAATTAAAAAAAAAAATGTACAAATATGTACAGAATATATACTTCACTTAATTGTTCACAAGGATATACATATAGAAACAATATATAAATTATGAAACACAGTTACTGAACAAATAATCAAATAAATACAACTTTGAACTGGGGGAAAGCCTTCCTACAAAAAGAGATTCTTGCGAAATTGGTGTAGCATATGATTAGTAATACACAATTACTAATCACGTGTAGTAGCAAAACCACTATGCTATATAGAATTCATTGTAAGGTTTAAGTGTCTAAACATATTGCTAAGATCTAAACATACAACATGCCTGATATACAGTAAAATGCTCAAACTGAAAAAAGCCAACAGGTTTATTTGTTAACTATTTAGAAGAGCAAGAGAATACAAGAGAATCTACAACTCTAAAGGGTTTAGAAGGACAGAAGATACTTTCCACAACAAATGAACATGTTTCAAGGCAACTTTCTGAAAGATAGTCAGAAACACCAGAGATCCCCAGGGCTTGCCACATGGTCTGGTCAGCTACCCTGCTCTGCCTGCAGCCAGTTCCACTGCCTCAGAAAAGAAATCCAACATGCAGAGCAAGCACATACATTATAGTTTTCAATAGCTGGTCCAGAAAAGGGCTGGTTGGTATACTTCCTCACAAATGAATTGATCTTCTCAAAGGTAATACTCAAATCATTGCTTTAAAAAAAAAAAAAAAAAAAGCTGTTTTCAATACATACCTAACTTTTAATACAGTCAGAATATACACTTATTCGTGCAAGGCAAAAATTGGTACAAGGTAAGAATGTAGGCTTTTTGAAATTATTTTTCAAATGAAGATGATATCAATCTGAAAGAAATTCTATAAATCTTGTTAAAATAATAAAAGAACTTGTAGTGCCATGAACTGAACCTAAGCTATGTATTTCTTCATAATCCAAAAAGCTGCTTTATTGGTACATATAAAGGACTAAGAGTCCTTTCATACACCAGTACAATAAGTAAATAGATAAAAGATAGCTTCTAATTGAAGGTTTGCTACTGGTAATAAAAACTTTAAAAACCCCTCCATTGGGAGAAGCAGCAAACTGCTTTAAAAATTACATCATCTGCTGCACTCTCAAGATTCCAACTTAAAGATGTGAAAATGGTCTTTGGATGTTTGCATTCTCATGTCCAAGATAATAAAACAAAACAGAAAGATTTAAAATTTAAAAAAAAAAAAAAGCAGCAGTTACAGGATGGATATAAGAAGGAATGTCCAGTTTTACCCAAGACACAATACAACAGAAGTGGTGGTTTTCAGCTTCATCAGCTTTTCTCAAGGTCCCTTCCTTCTGTTTGGGGTAGGGAGAGTTGAATGGGTAATCAAGCTCAGGCTCATTATTTCCCCTCTCACACAGGAGGAATTAAAAAAAAAAAAAAAAAAAAAGCAGGGGGGGTGGTTGAAGAAGCGGGAGACAACTCTTTTTGTTTCAGAATTGTGCAATTTGTACAAGCTTATGCAGGACAAACACTGGCTGCACCTCCTAAGACCCCCATCTCATACCTGATCCTCTTTGTTAATGACAAGTTTTCTAATTTGAAAAACAAAACATACAAACAGCACCACTCTCCAAAACCCAAATGGTGGTACTCTTCCCAGCTTCACCCATAGACATAAAAGGAAAAACACAGTTCTAGCATTTGCACTACCAGGATGTGTTTTCTTTAACTCTTCTGGACATCAGTGGACTTGCCATCTTTCCCCTGTGCATCATAGGCAGGTGACCTGAACCCCGGCTTCCAAGAGCATGAAAGTCCTGTAATGCTGGGAGGTTTGGGACTTGTGTTTCACTCATCTGCTCTGAGGTAAGAGTCCACACCACTGCCATTCTAATTTCTTAACACCATTCACCACAGGAAATGCAGTGACATATCCAACTAACTGAACTGACAGACATCTCAGTACAGATACGTGATCATCATTAGCCATCCAAATTAGAGGCTCCCTTTGCCTAAAAGTACATGTACACCACCTTCTCATTAACTGTGTACATATTTTCAGTATTCATCTTGCATGCTGTCCATCTACCTGGACTCTGCTGGAGAGAAAAAAAGGTGACAGGATACCAACTCGTTCTCTATAATTTTGTAAGAACCACTCTATCACTTACCAGACTTGAGATGTGTTTATTCATTATACCCAAGAGACACCCACATATCGACTGCATTTCTTTGTCTCAATTTTGCTACAGTACTCCTCCCAGCTGAAACATCATTTGATATTTATTGCAAGTTGATGCAGCGAGGAAGAAAAAGTTCTTCCTGTATATGATTAAAGTGTTCTCAACATTTATTCCAACATGCTCATGCACAGCCTAAAAAAAAGAAAGTTAAAGGAGGGGGAAATTAACATATCTTTTAGAGTCAAGGTATTTTGCACTCTAAAATTTAATCGCTCCAATCCACAAGCGTTACGTACTACGGAAAACTGTAGTAAAACTTTTGAGAATCTCCTGTATCTACTCTTACCTAAGGACCATATGTAGGTTAGTCTCCCTACTCTCCTGGCCATGCAAAATCCCCACAGTCTTTCTCACTCCATGTGTTCAGTTGCCTTTATTGCAGGCAAGCAAGGAAACAAGCGGGGGGGGGGGGGGGGGAAAGTAAAAAAGGAGAAATCACTAGCATTTCTTTGATGAGTGAGTCCTCCACCCACAGGTCTTGCCTCCCTAGCTAACTTCCCTATACTTCACTCCCCAGAGGAGTCATATTTACCTCTTCAACTGGACTGACTACCTAAGTAAAAATCATACACCTTGAACAATTCCCAGCACCTGCTAAAACAGAAGAAAGTCCTTTCTACCATCTTCCAGCTATATGAGAGAAAAAAAGGTTTAGTCCACACAGTGAGTATAGTCTAATGAGGGTAATCAGTGTGGGACTTGTGAGGATGTCTCCTGAGAGAGCAGGAGATGATCCAGTGGCAGATTTCTGGATGCCTTTTCTAGTGGGCTTAAGGACAACAGATTTCATAATTTGGCTTGGGAGCTAAAATCACTTAGCTTAAGTAGTGCTGTTAATAGACATGTGGTTCCTGGCATTGGATAGGAAGCCTACATTTGAGTCATGAACACAGGCAGCAGCAATCACTCGCACCAAATTAGGTACGGAGCTATTACAGCTAAATACGCGGACATTTGCACAGGAGTTATTCCTCTCCTCTAGTCTGCCCAAATGCACTTACGGCTTTACTGAGCAGTCTCTACTTCCCCTTCTCTTCTCGCCTCTTCCTTAAAAACCATCTGTACAAGACAGTTTTCTACACAGCACAGGAAAACAACTGGAGATTATAAACCAATTGAATACAAGTAGTCAGTAATCCTTCAAGTAAAGAATAAATTCACACCACCTATATTACCTACTCATTTTCAGTATGCTAAAATATTACCTCATAAGTATTAAACGTTGTTAAAGATATCCACACATGCCTGTTTTTAACAGCTGGTAATTTTCCTCCTTTAGAGCTCTGGGAAGCAGTTGGAGATAAGCACTTGGCTGAGTGCCAAGTTACAACCCAGTATTGAAATAGTTAACATTTTCCTCAGAGGTAACTCTCAGCGCAAGCATTGAATGTTTCTCTCTTTCAGAGCTCTTGTTTCAGGCATCTGCTGATTTAGGAAGGAAACACTATCAATTTATGCTTGGTACTTCTTTTTAAAGGTGACTTAATTATGAGTGCTACTACCCCTTTTCAAACAGGGGCAATGGAAAAAAAATCCCAAATTAGTGTAGAAGAAAACTGACATCTTATGGAAGGAGGGATGCTGTTCTAACGCCCTAGCCTGTAATAAATATCACAGAGGAAGCAAGTGGTTGACTGCAAATTTCAGAGCCACCCATTTCCATTACTACTGATGGAGACAAAGATGAGGACAACCGACTTCTCAGAACAGCCACACTGTCACCACTGACAGGATGGTAATTTTTCCACAAGAAGCACAGGATAATAACCAGGCAATTCCTGCTACACCCTTGGAACAGAATGCTGCTGACCTGGCAAGGCTGAAACACAAGTCTTAAATGGTGGTTTTCAACCCCTTTATGCAGGATTGCCACAAGTAACTTAGCCCAGACTTTGCATCTGACCCCTGGGGTCCCCTTGTCTCCCTGGGGCAAAGGTGGAGGGATGAGAAGTAACAGGGACATAATCTTACATTTATGTGTCATGAAAGCCTGATGCTTGCAGAAAGTGTCAGGCCTGCTGTATATGGGCAGACTGACTCCAGTGCCTTGTCACAGGTGGGTGCTGCCAAGTGACACGGAATGAGAGACCACACTCCCTTCCCTGCTACTGGAAGAAGTACCACATCATCCAGCAAGGTGCATTTTTGGCAAGAACTGGCAAAACAGGAGAAAAGCTCTCTGACAAAACAGCCAACCCTTAGATACAGAAATTATCATGTCCCCATGTCAGATCACACCATAAAGCAAGACCTGCAATTCTTTTTGTTCACTGTAATTTCAAGCAATATTCAGAATTACTAAATTCTTTTAAAAATGTAACTTACTCTCATCCATAATCTAGGTCTTAATAGAGCTGCAGATAGAAATCAGCTTTATGAAATTCAGTTTTTCAGCAGTATTTTTTGAAAATGTCAAAACAACAAATAACACACCAAACCAAATATGTGATTTATCCATGTCTGAGTACAGAGGAAAGCAGACCTTCACTTTCTGGTTAACCAATAGAAATATTTCAAATAAGAAACCTTACAAGCTAATTTCAAAGTTCAAGAGAGAAAGACAACAGCCTTATAAAGATCAATGATCCCACTATATTTCATGTTAAATCAAGAACCACAACAACAATGAAGCTCTTCTAACCCTCTGTGCTCTTCAGACTGTGCAGGAAACAAGTGGATTGGCCTTTATTACATTTAAGATTTAGAAAACTCAAAGATGACTGGCTACTTCAAATAAAAGCTTACAACATTAATATAACCATTGTCAAGTAACAGACATTTGTTGCCCCATTTCTCTACTCAAGCCTCACCCTCCACCTACAGGCTTACAGTAAGGCAAAATATTTACTATAAATATTACCTTCTGCAATACTCTGTCTGAAGTCCTTATTCACTGCCAAATGCATTTTCATTACCCCTTTGGAAGTCACGGTCCAGATCTTTCTGCACAGCCTCACCCCTGGCTACAGTTAATACAATCTGTATGAGTGAGTCATGTGGAAAAATGCTAGCTTAACACCAGAAGGTTATGAAAGTTTAAAAAGCTATTTTTAATTTAGATACAAGTTCATCACAACATACAATTATGTCCTCTGCCCCTGTTAACTTTCTGGTGAAAATCTGGGGCTTCTTAATCGGAGAAGCTGGCTACATTGAACAGCAGAAAATATTAACAGATGTTGATGTAACAGGATGAAAAAAGCACCTTGCCTGTTCACTTTTTTTCATATGAGATCATCAATCTGGTAATCCTAGAAGGGAAACCGTGTCCTCCAGCTAAAAAAAAGTGAAGGTAATCCACAGCTATCAGAGAAAGTGAGCGTTTTGCAAACTGTACTTTCTAGAGGATACTTCACATTTCCTTAAAGACTAAGTGAACTTCAACTCTAAAAGTAAAACAGATAAAACCACTAAGGCCAACCTAACTCAAGGTAAACAGAAGTTACATTCTTTCATCAACCTCCTCCTAACAAAAAGGAGGTGGCAAAGAAATCCACATACATATAGATGCAGTGCAAAATTTTTTCACAAAAATATGTAGTATGTCAGTTCTTGAACTGGGTTGAGTAGTAAGGAACAACCTATAAGGACACTCCATATTTATGATTGCTGTATACTGCATTTCTTAACACATCTTATAGTACTTTCATCCATTCAAAAATCAGAGACTGATATAAAAAGAACTGAAGAAATAGTTAAATCTTTTCTGAACTATCAAATATATTTGTATTTATCAATTTATCTACAGGACAGAAAACAAAAAGACAATTAGCTTCTCCTTACCTTTTTATGCCATACCATCTATTTTCTACACAGAAAAATCGATATATTATCATGTGTTAGCTTAACCTAGACAACACAAGTAACAATAGCAGTACAGATGCTTCAGTACAAACTTTAAGTGTGTGCCAGAACGCAAAACTGAAGCACGCTCCATCATAAAAGACACTAGCTAAAAACACACTAGCATAGGCGTATTAACTCCCGCTACAGTCACATCTTGAATTTTGCTGAGCTAGAGTAACCCAGTGTCAATGCTCACCACAGGGAAGTTCACCTGAGGCTGCTGCAGTCCGATGAGCACTGGCAGCAGAACCACCTACACTAGCTTCAAAAACGTACTTCATTCCCCTCTCAGATGTTTCCATCCCCATGTCATCCCTGGCCTTGTATTGGCACAAGAATCTGTGCAGACTGCACAGATATTTTGGATGTTCTCTAGATAATTAGCTTTAACCTGCCATAGTTCTGAAATCTAGTTCACTGCACAAATGCTCCAAAACTTCTAGAAGTCAAGAGTCAGAAGCTGATCAGAAGAATTTATTTCGGTAGCACTGCCTACTTTAAAGTACTCAAAAACTATAGCCTAACACTCGTTTTGATCTTAGCAACAATGTTGCTTATGCCAGGTTACACAGCATTTGATGTCTCCTTTCAAACCCCTCTCCCTCCCATACGGAGGGAAATACAGAGGTATAATTGTTCATTTAGTTGGACAGGGAAGAATAGGAAAATTGATTTGGATGAAAAATAACCCAGGAAAAAAAAGAAGGCCACACTTCATAAGATGGCCAATCTAGATCACTGTGCTATGCTACACATGACTTCATCAACGTAATAGAGAGGTGGACAGTGAGGTGGAGGGTAGAAGAGAACAGGAGAGACAAAGGGGGCCAGGGGAGGCTGGGGATATTGCTGGTTGAGCCAGCAGGTTTATCACAGGAACTCAAGCACAACCAAATCCATGGATGTTGTACGACATACTGATGAAATTGTTTGTTGCTCCGTTTCTCATTTCCTTGTCTGTAAAACAGGACTAATGCTTACTATGCTTAGGGCACTCCGGTAAGGTAAAGAAGTTAGAGACTAAGTTATTTACTTGCTATATTAGTAATGAGGAGATAGAAAAGGAGGGATACAATTCTTCTTGAAGACATGACAAGAAAAAACAGCTAACAGGAGAAATAAGTAGTTTTCTTTCCTTTTCCTGTAACCAAAGTAGAGAAGAAATAAACGTTAAGGGTTTTGACATGATGGTGCCAGCTTGCCAGAGAGAAAGAAGTGCTCAAAACTGAGAGCAGAGTCACAGCAATAAACATTCTGAACCCTGCTCAGAGGGAGCTCGAGCTGGATGCGCTCTAATGTGCTGCTCAAAGTACTCCAGCCCTTTAATCGTCCACGGTTGCCGTTGCCTTTGAGCAGCAAGTGGACCCACAGCATTACAGGGGAAGAAGAGAAGAACTGACTTAGAACTAGCACCCTAGCTAAACAGGATAATTAGCCATCAATGTAACATGCTAAACAAACTTTCATTATGTATTACCACAACAAGATTTTACTTCTAAATGACGACTAGTTCTTGTGTTTTAAGGCTCATTATTTTCTTGGGTGTTAACATGCCTTAATTAATATCAAGATGTGAAAGACCAATTAAGTAGGGAGGTCACAGTGAGGTCACCTGTGCACATACTGGGAGCCAAGTTTTACATACACACATCTCTCTGCAACCACTTAGCAGTAAGCAGCTAGTGCAGATGAAGCAAGCTATACAAAGTCATGTAAGGTTTAATAAGTTAAAATTAGTAACTGGAAGGAGAAACATGTATACAAGGATCTTGCAAAATTCACATCTGATTACATGCCTTTTAGCAGTTTTTATTTTTATAATTAGGAGAAAATATTCAATTTCTCCACAGTTCCAAACATCTTTGGTCCCAGAATATCCAATCTACAAACCATCTTTAGAATACATAAGATTTAATGTTTTTCAAACTTCAGGAAGTATTTTCTCCCTAAAGCAACACCAAGATGAACTGATTAGTGTACAAGTATATGCAAGAACCCTAAATGACAACCACTTCACATTCTAGGTTGATGAGCAGAAAAACTAGCAAGAGATACCTGAACAACTGAGACCCTAAAGAACAAGCAGTTTATCATTCCTGTTAAGATCATGACATTCTTTGCTCCAGACTTCAGACACAGGTTTGAACAGACTTCAGAAAAACATTTTCCTTGACCTATAACATACAGAAAAGTTAACATGCTCAGCAAAGCCTTGACAATCATATCTGAGCTAATTAACAGGACATCTACAGGCACCATTAATAAAAACACTGAAGACTGAAAACTATACTATGACATTACTATTATCATAATTTACTAACTAAAGAATAGTGCAAGTGAAGCTTTTACCAAAGTAATTCTAAGGTGTTTACCTGCAACACAATGTTTTTCTTAAAGATTCTTCACCTAATGGTATTTTTATAACATCTGATGAGCAACACATGGGTGAACGTGATATACTTAGTACGATGCATCCCAAGCAACCCATTCGCAGCTCAGTTTCCTAAGGGTCATATTGAAGAATGTAAAACCTACAGAATAGCACAGGATCCTGTTAGACCAGCTGGTTTGTTTTGTTGTATGTTTTATTTTTCATTGTTTGGGGGTTGGTATTTTTCCTCTTTGATTTAGTTGGGAGTGGGAGAGAGGGAAACAATGACACCAAGACCTTTTAGAACATAAAAAGAGTATTGTTGTTCATTTTGTGTAGCCGTCATTCAAACATAAACCTAACTTTATGTCATTTATTGTAGCACTGTAAATAGAGTGCTTGAGGACACAGTCAAGGTGAAGTCTCAGTTTGCTCGTGCTTTTTTTTGTCTGCTGTAACATAACTAAATCAGCTTCAATTAAATCAAATGCTTTAGTTAATTAATCAGTGTAACTAATTTATCATTTGCCATTTACACCTAAGAATTCATACCCTAGAAAATTCCACCCCCTCCCTTTTCATTAGCTGGTATAACAAGGCATCCAACCCTTCTTCCCTCTCCTGCCCCTCACTGCACAAGCCTGGTCTTACTCTCATTCTTCTACCCCATCACAGCTGCAATGCCATTATGATTTGCTGTATCCACTTCTCAGGATGCCTAGTATATCCTGCGTCTCACACATTCCACAACACAAAAATTTTAAGTAACTCTAAAACTCTTAGGCACTAAGCTTTCAAACTGGCATAAAAGAAAACATATACAATCTGGGCACAAATATTGAATTTCTCAGTGACTAAGATTTAAACCAACAAGACACAAGGAAGAGTTCTCCCACATTGTTTCTTGGAGCTTTTAAATTGATGTATCTGGGAGCTTTTTAATTGATGTATCTTCAGAGTTTCAGTGTTACATAAACATTATACTTCTAGACTTCAGCAGCTAGGAATGACTTTATTAAAACACACATATAATATTCATTTGCAATTCTAGGTTATATTTACTCAGTCAATCACCTTTCCCATGAAGGTGTGCCACTGTCCCTCCCAGTATTGTATTCTAACACCTGGATATGTCACCTGCATCCATGGCCCTGGTTCACTGCAGTCCAGTTCCCAGACTCTTAACAACCTGACTTTGAGTATTCCCGCTTACAACGGTCAGCCTGGCTTTTATCACAATGCTCTTCAGAGCTACCATACAGTTTGCCACTCCCGAATGCAACGTGGACCTTTCAGAGCAGATACCTCCAGCTATGTTACATACTCATCTCAGAACGGTCTTTGAATATTAGTCCCCCTAGCTAAGTAGCAGTATCATTGGAGCATGTCAGATAAACTGAAGTTCTTTAGGGATAGTTTATGTCATCTTTAGGATATCAAAATCATTTTCTTAGCTTTCTGCAACTAGTTTCTATTCCTATCCACTAGTTTTTCTACTCAGTATTTTAATGCAATGTATGCAATGTAAATAAGTCTTCATGGAACATGTCAATTAGTCACATATTGAACCCATTAGCCAAAACATTGTGTCACTGAGGAGCAGAAAACATTGTATAATCACCTCTAGCTATGAACAATGCCCGTAACTCTGTTTCAAACCCTCCCTCTCACAGTTTTCAGTTGCAAGATTTTAGTTTTATACTAGCATTTCATACAAGTTTAAAAGTTCACCCGAATTTAAGGAAGCATTTCCCTTAAATTGTTCCCAAAAGAATAATTTTCTACTAAAGTTTATATTCAGCTAAATATTTCATCATCCTCCAACAGCTGGCAAATCAGCATATACTTCAAAACTTCAGTTAAAGCGACAACTGCAAGTATGTTAGTAAATATTCGTATATTTTGTGCAACTGAAACTTAATTATAAACTGGCTTTCTCACCTAAACTAAATTGTTGCTTGTTTACCTTAAAAATGCCTGACTGTAAATTGCGGCAGTTGAGAAACTGCTTCACAAGCAGCTCAGTCCACAACGCAGAGATGTTCTGTAATACCATTAGCTGTCTCAATTAAGACCACCCCAGCAGGCAGTCTCAGGACGAGCTTAATCCATGAACCATCCTACAAAAGGTCCTCCATCCCTGCAAGCAGATGGCAGCAGCCACCGTCAAGACAGCTAGGTTGTTTTGTCTCAGGGCAATGATGGCTGCTCTTCAGCTTTATCTCACTGGACGCAAGTCATCCTCCTAAAGGCCATTCAAGGAAAAGACACAAACAGCAGCACTCTCTTTGCAGATATTAAAGAATGAAGGGCTGGCTATCATATTAAATCACTAGCTGCAATGTTCTCTTACAAAAAGAACACGTTTGTTCTTTTGCATGATGTTCAGCTCTGGAACAAAGTGGAATAATATGCATGAAGAGCCGCCCTGGAAATGTAGTGGTTTCCCAAAGAAAAAAAGGAAAAAAGTACATGAAGTTACTCATTTGTGTTGTTTGAAGTGTTAAGTTAAGGAACAGAATTCTAAATTCAATTTGCAATTGGTATCTAATTAATTTGCTAGAAAACACCCGAGATCTTTCTGTGGATAATTGTCTAGTGGAAGTACAGTTTCATTTAATTATTCTAAATGCATCTAGCTCCAGATTTGAGCAATAGAAAACATTACACAAAAAGATAAAAAGATTTTTAAAATGGAGTTCCAAAGAGGGGTAAAAAAAACAAACCCAAAAACCAACAACAACACTGATTAATCAAGAGTTACTACAACTCCTTAAAGTAATAATCAACAAAAAAGTATTATTTTTTGAATGACTGTCCCAGCAGATCCCATTTCAAAAAAACATTACTACTTTTTCACTGAGAATACTTGGGCGGGCGGGGGGGGGGTTAAATTCTTAAAAGAAAGCTACTTTTCAAGTTAAACCAGAGACAACTGGCAACTTGCTGGGCAACTTCACCTTTGCACCTTTTAATTAAACATGTCAAATCATGAAAAATTGACTTTTATGAAATATGTTTCGGAAATAATTAGTGCATTATTTTAAGTTACCTTCATTTTACTGCAAAGTATTTTTGCTAACAAAGTTTACAATGCACACAATTCACATACCAAATAACACAAGCACACAAAAGGTCCAAACAAGGATCAGACTTGATGGACAGATGAAAGCACAGAGGCTGCAAGAAGGGGACGGTATTCCTAAAGTGAGTGTGACCCTTGGCCAAACCCACCAAGAGCAGCTCCCTTTAAAAAGCTCATTCATTAACTACCAAAGGCTAATGATTCAGCTGTCTTCCAGGAAGGCAGCTAAGAGTTTTTGCAAGTCTAGTAACTGCTGGCTGGCAGTTGAAGGAAAGGATGCGAGGTGCCTGTGCTCCCTTCCACAACTTAGATCTCCTGTGGGACTAAAATTCAAAAGTTTTAGAGTTCAGCTTGCTTTGTATTAGGTAGCACAGACCAAGTAAGAATCCTGCATAGATCCTAAAATTATGAAAGACTAGTTTTAACAGCAGACAGAACAATGAACAAAGAATATTTCACCATAATTTTACCCTACCCTTGGCTTTACTGAAGACAAACCTGTCTCCATATACCAAAAATCCCAAATAAGTTTACCTTTGAAAGCTACAACTCCTGTGAAGACAAACATCTTCCTATACTAATTCATACCAGACAGAGCAGCTTATACTGTACCAGTGCTCAAATTTATATTCTTGCTACAGGAGGTCCAATGTATTCATTTTCATGTCTTAAAAGGAATAGACTAGAAATATTTTCAGGTAATTTCATATGTTATGGGCCTTTTACTGTCACAGAAAAGTAACAAAGAGACTTTAACTCTGCATAACTGACAACCTATCCTGCAGAGAGTCTCTCTGACAGACTCTTCTTGGAGGCACGTAGTCATGCATGGGACAAAGGCTACAGACACAAGCTGCAACAACAGAAATTCCAACTATTTCTTCTGAAAAAGTTTCACATCACAGGCAGTTAAATATTGAAGCAGGCTGTCTGGAGAAGCTGTGGAATATCTGTCCTTGGAGATATTAAAAACTTATCCTGAATAGCAACCCTGAGCAACTTCATCTAAGCTGGTCCTGCTTTGAGTGGGGGTCTGAACTAGATGACCTCCAAAGTCCCTCCTAATCTAAATCGCCTTATGACTCCATGAAACTGAAAGGAGGAGCAGAGGTGGGGGGAGAGGTCAACTGTACCACATTGTAAAACAATACATTAACACATATACCAGTATACAGACTGATGTTTGATTTTTGCCTGTAAAAAATGAGGAAAGGGTTGTAGAAACCCTTTTAGATTTTTTTCTTTTATATAGTCTACTATGTCTCCCCAGTGTTCTTCTGTTCCATTTCCCTATAGTAAAAATTGAGGCTTTTTTTTTTATGTCAATAGTCAAGAACATCTAATTAACAAAAATTCCAATCTCAAATTTCTTATGAAAAAAAGTCATCACTTGCTTTTACAACAGAAGACTGATAGACCTTTTTAATATCTTATCAAATGAACTGTACTGGTCTCAATATTTTAATGATTTACAGCTGACTACCAAAATAGGGAGAAGGCATAAAAGTTCTTTAAAAAAAAAAAAAGGTATAAACAGTATTTGTTTGATGTAATGGAGGTGAAGGCAGGCAACCATACAGAGATGAGGCCACTGCGATCTAACAGGTAAGAACAGAGGTTATCAAGGTCTGAAGCACCCATCAGTAACAATGCTCAAGCCACTTCAAAGTTTTACATCCTCCAGAGTATGGAGTAGGTACATACTCAGACCCAGGAGGCTTCTCCTGCAGCTGTGCACATGCACTGAAGCACATCCTAGCACTCCACCCAAAGCAAAGAGAGAGGAAAACGCAGGGCATTTCTGATATATTTGTTTGGCGCTCCAGTACACTGATAGGAGTCATTAGAAGCTGAACCTTTGACTATGTATTGGATTAGTCCTCCAGCACTGAAACTTTGGCCCCTACTACTGACTATAGAGCCAGGTTTTCATTCTGCCCACAAAAAGAAACAAATATCAGACTAGTTTAGACTTAAGGGATCTCAGGAGGTCTCCAATCCAACCTTCTATTCAAATGATGGTTCAATACTGAATTCAGACCAAGTTGCTCAGGGTTTTGTCCAGTCAGGTCTTGAAAACCTCCAAGGACACGGTGGAGGGTTTGCACTTTACCATCCGAGTACGTTGATGTGTACAGATGCTTACCAATTAAGGATGTAAGAAAAAGGGAATACTGTAAGCAGAACTGAAAAGGAATTCAATAAATGCAACTGCCCGTGCAATTAGAAATGCAAGAGAAAGTCTAATGAGTAAATGATTTTCAAAAATCCCATGCGATTTTTAACAATATGAAGTGTAATATATTCACATTGTGTGTGCGTGTGTGTAAATACACATACACACAGAGGCTTTATATATGCACAAACAGCAGCACAGAAAAGATTTCAAAATTACATGGATTGGCATAGACCCAAGAACAGTTGGTGCCAACAGTCATGGTATCTCCTCCACTGCCTCCTGCAAGCATTGCCCAAACACTTTTGAAATGGCTTGTTGTACAAGAATAAAATTCAGCATGCAGCAATAGTCTGAGTTGATACAGCAAGAGCAAGACTGCATTTGTAAAGGCCTGATAAAGATGCTGCAGCAATCATGATGCCAGATGATGAGAGCTGGGATGAGAAGTTTAACTATGTGGCTAGAATACGAATCTCACAGGTTTTCTGTAGGAAGAATCAGGGTGATGGCATGTGCAAAACAACAGCAGCCGTTTCCTTCTTTGTGGCGACATACAGTTTTTCAAACCTGTATTGAGACAGCATGAAGTGACGTTGAATGAGGAAGCACAGCTATGTTTCTGGCAGTCTTTCTATCCAGTGGGCTGCTACAGATACACAGTCAGTTCCTTATTACTGATCCTACCAGTCAGGCATAAAATGACCCCTTCCCACCTCTGTAAAAACGCGGCGGGGTGGTGTTTCTCAGAATACCACTTGGTCTGGCATTGCCGTGCCAGCAAAGAGAAGCAGAGAAAGACCTGCCACTGGGAGGAGCTGTAGTCATGCTCGATTTTAAATCCTCACCCTTCACTCTGGAGACCGCAAACCTGACGAGTTACCATTCCCACACACCAGGTTCTGCCAACCAGACAGAAGCTGCCTGCTTCAGCACACATAACAGTGACTGAACAAGCACGGAGAACTAATTCTACATTTTGTAAAACAGAAGTCAGACTTTTAGACATTAAAATAGTCTGTCAGTTGTGTTCTCCCCTAGGTCAGTCCAAAGTTTTGTCTGAAGCTATACTGTCTGAAGCAAGCATAGAGAAAGGAGTAACCCAAGTACAAAAAAGGTACCAGCTTCCCTGAATCTGCAAGTGTGATAAACCAAACAGTTTCTCCATAATGCCACTTTCAACAAAAGATGAAGTACTGCAAATAAAAAAAAAAAATTAAAAAATCCCCTCCTATCGATGTTTATTCCTTTGACCACACCTTCACAAATCAGACAAAAGAAACACTTCAGTCTTCACCATGCTATCTACGAACGGGGAAACAACAATGACTGAAAGCCTGGAATGGCAGCTTACAACAAAAGACTGAAGAAACCAGAGTTATTCAGTTTGAAGCAGTGCTTCTCCACCTTTTTTTGCCACTGAGCCTAGCGCAGCACAGCAGAAGTCTAGAGGTTCAGCGTGGCTCCTTCCACAGGGCACCCCCAGACCACGGCCACCCTTCCCTCTGTGGCTGCCACCCCCTCAGCCTCCAGCGCAGGAGCACTCCCAAGCCCTACAGCATTGATAAGGCCAGGCCTTAGACATGCACAGCTCTCTCGTGGTCGCACAGTCCCTCCTTGGCAAGACGCAAGTTATAAAGCACGAACTTCTGAGCACTGGCAACGCACCACAGCTGACACACAAGCCCCCTCTGAGCATTACATGGCCCAGCAGAGCCAGAAAGTGATTTTAGATTTTAATGATTTTAGATGGAGCTGTCTCGCTGCTGGATGCCCGCACCCATGACTGCTGACGATGCTACAGCGCCACATGGATTTGTTAACCTCTGGCTTGGACGACATGAGCGAGGATAGGAAAATAGCACTCTTTAAAAGCAAAAAGCATGTGTGTATGGAGGAAAGAAACTAAAAACTGTTTATCCTATCTACCGCAAATATAGAGGGGGGGAAAAAAAAAAAAATGGAACTGAGCTGCAGGAAAGGTGACACTGAGAAGAAGGGGGCAAAGCGGTAGAGTAAGTCTCTAGATGACAAAGCGGCAGAAGAAACTGGCTAGGGAAAATAATGGACTTCCCTTCACTGAAGACTTAAAAAGAGATCAAAACATTCCTGACAGACACTGGTCTAGATACAATAGATTTTTGTCTTGAGGAAGAAGGGTCTCAATGATCTCCCAAGTCCCTTTTGGCCCTATTTTCTCTTCATGACCACATGTGACAAGATAACAGGAGGTCAATACAATTTCTAGTAACATTTTACACAAGACCGACTGTCATGACATGATCAACATTTTGGTAAATCCATGAGAGGCCTTAGCAGTGCAGCTGGTAGTGCTCTCTAGTGGAGATAAAGGAGGAAACGCTTCAGAGTTCAAAGCCATGATGACTTCCAGAAACAGTAAATAAAATAATTTTTGCTGTATTTCAAAGATCTAATTTAAATAATCACAATTCACTGTAAACATCAATACTGGTATTCAAAGCTGAAGAGGCAAAAGCAGAGTGAACACCTTCAAAACATAGGTTTCCTAAATATCTACAAAAGATAAAGCTTTTTTTTTTTTCTTCATCAGCTCAGTACATTGCTTCTTACTGACTTAGTTCACTACAGGCACACGATAGAACAAGGAAGAGACTGGAGAACATCATTACGTAATATTTAAAGTGTGCTTTACTATCCATATCCAAAAGCAATAGACACTACAGGTAACTACTGCAAAACTTTAAAGTAGATGGATGATAAACTAGAACATGGATGAAGTGGAGCCCCTCTAGTGTACTCCTCCATTACTAACATTACAGTTGATGCTGATTCAGAAAGATCACATCATACAAACACAGCACAGTACTTAACTCTAAATAGAACAACAATAACTTGCAACCATAGGCAGGGTTTTTTTATTGCAAAATTTGATATCAAGAGTCAAAGCTAAAAGGCTTGCTAAGAGCTCTGTCAAACACACGCATTTTTCAGTGCAACACTTTGGTGACAAAACAAAAAGAGTATCCTTATCACACTGCCATGGGTGTAACATCTCAGTTGCATGCTTTTGAGATCTTCTGATCCCCACACTCCAAAATCTTAATGTTATGCTAAAATTATTTTCTCAACAGTACAGTTACACATCCAAGATAACAGAAGAGAACGAACTGTTTCAGGTTGTCTGTTAAGATGACCTAGGAGATTCTGGATCATCTGAATCTGGAGATTCAGAGCTAAATCTTTGAGTTATTAGTGTTGCCTCTTCCTTTTTATTTTGAAGGAGGAAATGAGACTGGTGAATAACTCCTGTGGGCTGACAAATTTTGGATCAAAGTGGATGCTAATTATCAGAGCTGGTAACAGAGAATAGAATGGGAATGTTGAGATGATCTTTTCTGATTTCATATACAGCACTAGAAATTCTAAATCCCAATTATGTTCTCAGTTATATCTGTGCAGCCTTAAAACCTTCACATCAAAACTTAAAGGGCATTTTCAATGCAATCTAAACTTATTCTTTACGGTTACATAGGTTTAGTTCTACTGAACAGAACTGAACAAAAGTCTGTAACTGCTGGATAAGGAGGAAATTATTTCAGCAATTTAGCAGTAACATGAAGAAAACAAATGCATGCCATAGCATACAGACAAAGCTACAGGGAGAATAATTTCAAGTTAAGTTTACAAAGGTGCCGAAATTTAAGCTATGGTCACTGAGAAAGATTAAGAGTTATTTGTGCATTTTGATCACCAACTGTCCAAGCAGACAATCATAAAGAGGTGATAAAGAGGTAAGGCATTTCATTGAGCTTGTCCTGTTTGAAAGATGGAGATGATTTAACAGATCTATGAATGCCAGTGTGTGCTTACAGATATTGATGTGATTAGGACGACTTTGGTGGAAACATTAAGCAACAAAACAGCCTACATATTAATCCATGTATGTTCTCAGTTTTCTATAAGAAAGTCTCAAGAGCCTCCCTGAGGACCCTGCTTTATCAGTTAACTGAGGGAAAAGGAAGAAGCAATTGTACACAACCTCACACGAAGACGTACAAAACATTAATAGGCCATTAACAGAGCATTTAACATTGATCTTTTGGTCCCATCAAGGGCTTATTCTCCTAGCATCTGTCTGAAACTACCACCAATGATGCCCTGGCTGTAGAGGATTTTTATTTTTCTTTCCATTTTTTATAAGCATTGGAATAACCGATTTTTCAGGATGCAATAGTTCCCATGAGTAATCCATGACAACCTCAAACATTTCCAACCCAGAAAATCTAGCTACTCGCACAACAGTTCTGTTTTGCAATTGGAAGAGAGATTAAACAGAAATGGCAAGGCATTTTTTCAATGACACTTTCAGAGACTGAGGCTCACCTCTCCTGGTAGGGGTAATGAAGGTAATGTAACATTATCTCCTCTCAGACTAAAGAAAAACTACTGCATAGGCAAAAACTTATTACTGACCATGTACACCAGTCTTTTAATGGCTTGTGTGCCATTAAATTATGCATGTAAAGTTAGAGAAGCTCATTTTGTTAGTGTTCTAAGGCAGTACTCTCCACACCTATTTTTGCACCATGATTTACAAAGAAAAAACCTCACAGAGCAACATATATGTAGATACCTGTGGAAAGGCAGCTAAATTTACAGTAATGGGAATCTGTAGCGTCAAAAGAGATAGCAAGCCAAGTTTTCTACTGAAACAGCTGAAGAGCCTAGCAATCAGTCTCTGATATTAAGAAGGGTTTGCAATTTTATTTCCCGTTTGGTTTAGTTTGCATAAGATTAAAGAATGGCGTGTCAAAGCAACTCTTAACAGCCCCTGGGGTCTTTCAAATTCTTTGAACAGTCAATCTAATTTTAGCACCAGGTATGGAAAACTAGCAATTCTGTTTACTTACCTTGTACCAGCAGACAGAATAAATTTTGCTTTCTAGCAAGCAGAACATCACTGAAGTGGATAAACATAAAGAAATTCCCCAGCATGGTCTTGGATAAGGGTCTGTGCCAAAGGCATATAACATTTTTCTATGATAATATGGATGTGTAGCTAATTGTGAGAGACACAAATAGAGCAAGTATTATGGTCTACAGCACCATACCTGTCATTCTACTGTATGCCCAGAATCCAATGGACCCCTTTGAAGCAGTTGGTCAATTCATCTATATATATACATATAATATATATGATTTCTCACACGTGTAAGCTCCACTGATCCAGGCCTTTGTTATTTTAAGAGTGAATTACCACAGGGTACTGGATAGGCAGACAATTCTTGGGACAACTTTGAAACTACTCTCGAGGAAAACGTCTCAGGTTCTCAGTAACGTGCATACAGCCACCCAGCTTTTTGTGCAATACTCTAGTAAATTGAGATGTTCATAGAACAGCTAAATCTGTGTCTGCATCCAGATTCATATGCAGAATTGTTAAATTACCCTGCAAGATCTTTCAGTTCTGTGGCCATCAAAATATTTTTATGATATTAATATTTAAACAGGAAAATAAATACTGCATTCATTATATGTATCTTCTTATTTTAACTGGATAAAACTCATTTTTTTTATAATCCATGCCAACAATTTCCAATAGTTTGAGCTATCATATTATCAGTACAATACTAAATTCCAATCTCACAAAAAAAAAGCGAGAAACTATTACTGTAGGAGTTAGCAAAGCCAGTAAGTCTAAACTAAGAGAAGACAAAAGACTCTCAAGAAGATATCAGGCACCTTTCAAAGTAAGAAGTTTATCAGTAACCTTATCCATTTCCCACAACTGAGACATTATTATCATTTCCAGCTTGGCTATCAACTCAAGTTTGGCCCATGACATAAAATTCTATCTAACTAATAAGAAAGAATAATGGAAGCACTTACTAGAGAAAGAAGGGCTGTTTGCTTTATACTTCCCATTTGTTTGCTAACAAAACATTCTGTCCAACTTTATAAAATAGCAGCACTCAGAATGAACAAACAGAAAAGAATTAAAACTTAAATGGGACACAGTACTCTCTCCCAGTAACCACCACTTCAACAGCGAAGCACAGAAAGGTAAGAGTAAAAATGAAACTGACTTTAAATTGACCAATCTTGTTAAAAAAAGAAGACCGTCTGCCAAAAGAATTCTACATTAACAATCTAACCTGAGGAGTATTTCCTTCCAAAAATCTGGGTGTCCTTTATCCAAATTCCCAAAATGGAAACAAAGGAAAAAAGTCAATCCTTTCTAATGGCATACTGCGTGCTGAACCCTCCTGCTGGCTGCTATTTAAATTAGCATGACAGTATTCAAAGACCTGCAAAACAATATATAAGCCAGCTGACGGGCACCAGAAGCAGATCCAGGTGCTCCAGACACCAATGTCCACCAAGACGTGGGTTCCTGCAGCTCTGCTTCTGCTTGTGTTGAGGTACTGTAATTCTATCCACTCAAAGCAGAAGGATCCCATTCCTTCGTGCAGTGGTAACAGGAGCATCTGTAACATACTATTTTTAGAAGCAACTAGTCCACTGCTAGCTGAGAGAGGAATGAAGAGCTGCAGGCCAGAACACCAGATCTGCCTGCTAGCTACTCCTGTATCACGGAGGGATGTGTCAACATCCCCCTGCCATTCACTACGACCTAGAAGATGGACTCAAACTGAGACAAGCTTGCTAGAGCCATTTTTTGCCTCTCCTCACCTTGCTTCAAGACCTCCTGGACACTCACAGCAGTTTTTGCCTGTGCTGTTTCCAGTCCCAGGCAGGCAATGCTTTGTGGATTACACTCTGGTCATGTTTGCAGGCTCCTCTTTGCAGCTCACAGGCTCGAGCATTTTGTAGACAGCTCAAGGCTTTGATTGTATCACATAATGGTAGGTGCCAAAACCAAAATTTAGGCCTATAATTCATATGTCTTCACTTAATCCTGTTCAAAAATTCTTTCCAATTAATTTGACTCACAGGATGATAGGTGTGTATGTGAGCACCAAACGATTTCTGGGCTTTTGTATCTACCCCTAAGAGCACAGTACCATTATTCGTATCTAAACTGTACACTGGAAATCAGAGTGAAGCACTAGTTCATTAAACGACGATTCTAGCATGAAAAATTTTCAAGCATTAAAAACCAGCATGTCTTCTTGGACATTTTGTGAAATTCATTTCAGACATGGGACATGAGCAACATTTTCAAATAAAGTTTGAACAGTCTATCTTACAGACAGTGATTTACATGATCCATATAGGGCATTTAACAGATCTTAGAAGTCAACCCATATTCAAAAGAAGAACGGTAAGGACTAACATCTTTTCTCAGAAGTCTGAGCATTTTGATAAAGTTTCTTCAGAATTCTTTGCAAACTGCATTAAAAATTATAGGCAATGCCTTCACATCAGGAGAGGGGGAAAGGAATGACAATTATTGTACCTGACATTTAGAGTCAAAAACTCCACAGAGCTCGCTTTCCAGAGATGGCGTCATATAACTGTACCTTTCAAACCCTAGTAAAAACAACTAATGTTTTTTGAAGATCCTGCATTCGGTTTCTATGAAACACCAAACTCAAAGAAAGATACATCAAGGTCTTCGCTTCCTTTGAGGGCAAAGAAAAAAAGTGTACAATTCTAGCAATAAGGTATTGGCATGAAAACTTGTAGCAATGCCTGTCAGCCTACCCTTGGAGGAACAAAACTGTCACTGAACTTGCAGTAAATACTCATCAGTGTCAATAAATATTGATGCATTCCTTCTTTCAATTTTGTCTTTAAAGTTTTAAAAATTCACATGCAGAATCTGCCAGCCCTCCTTCAGCTACAGGTAACAAGCCATTCATATGCATTCTTTGCAACCAGGAACGGCTTTAATTCAAACATTTTACTACACATAAGTCACATGGGAGCTTCAACATGAGACATACCTATACAATGCTTAATTTCAGAAGAATCTTGAGGTCATATATTTGTGCTTATTTGCTACTAGAGGTGTGCTAGGTATATACCACAGTGGAGCTGTACACTGAACTGACATAGTTCTTACCAAAGCTGGAGGGTCAGCGTTCATTTAATATCATATGATATTTAATGCAGGCCAGTTGTATAGATTTAAGTAGTGGCCCAGTTATCCCTGCATTTGTGACAGCTGAAATAACAGGAAGAACAACTTGGGCCTGGGGAGTTGATTGTTTGGTTTGTTGGTGTGGTCTTTTTCCTTGAGGAGTAGGAGAAAGGATATAGTCGCACCTTAAGATTTTACTGTGAAACTTTAGTGTGTGTGTCTCACACATTGGGAAAGGCAAACACAGAGCCATTCAAGAGCTCTATCTTATTTTTAGCATAACTATTGCCCACAGTGCACTATAGACACATTCTTTTTCTTCTCTCTGCCTTCAACCCCTCAAATAAATCCCCTTTATTGGATTACGGATTAATGCAGCAACTATAGCAGTAAGCTGTTTCCATGAGAGTGAAAAAACATAAGATGTGGACCATTAAGCACAGCAACTTATCATTTGGAGTTTGTGGGCCTGTCTTGGATATTGCGTGCATTACAGGAAAACAATATTTATGTTTCATTAAATGTGTTTTGAACAATACCAACAGGACAGAAATTTAGCACCTGCTAAAACAGTTCCACAAACACTGAAGTAATTAATATAAACCTCTGTTTTCATTAAAACATCTCACGTCCAATAAAACTAATAGCAACTCATTTTAAGTCACTGCTCCTATTAAACAATGAATAGTTATACAGATGTTAAAGACCACATTACCTTAAGAATATTACAGAAATTACAGACTGCCATTTGAATGCAGAATGGTGAACTACTGGTGCTGTTTCTTTTCCACAAAGAAAACTTTATTATACTACCATCACAGACTGTGATACCCTGAAACAAATACAAATACTCAGAATACCATTTACCCAAAGATTTTTGAACATTTTACAGATGTGTCTAAGTACTGTCATTTTATAGAGGACAAGGCACAAAAAGGAATATTGTGCTCTTAAATAAGAGAATCTCAGAGAAAGTCAGTGGCAGAAGCTAGGGATATAAACCCCAGTTCTTCCAACTGTCATGCCACTGCTCTGTCTACATCTGCATGCCCAAAAGACTGATGAAAAAGGCAGCTACCTGAGTTAAAAATAACTTCCAATTAGCAAGGCAGTAATGAAGACAGAAGCCCTATGGAAACCGAATGAGCCAGAGTCTTATTCAAGGCAGAACTAGACTCTAAACTGAGAAATTGAACGTTGTAAGGCCAGCTTAACATTCTGCTCAAATCAAGTGAAATTGAGTTTTCTAAGACAACAATTTTGGTCTGGAGAACAGTGTTAGAAGCACTGATACTACAAAGCAAAAGATCTCTTCTATTAGTCAAACTGATATAGCTGAAGAGAGCAGGTACAGAAGACGTCCAGATTTCAAAAAGACAGAGAACGACCTTCAGAACAACTTCAAGTTGAGAGAATGTGCTCTGATTTCATCTGGGCTATGTTAATTAATATGAGGTAGCTGAAAACCTGTGGAACAGAGAAAGATTTTTTCAAGGAAGATGGGAAAAGTTAAAATGCCTTTGTTATTCAAGGAGAGCAAAACAGACAATTACTATTTACCTGCGACATACCGAAGATTCAAAGGAGTGGGAAAGTTTATGCCATTCCACAGAACTCCTCTTTTGAGGCCATGATAGGCTGCATAATCCCATACTTATAGACCCAGATTTGTCTTCTGAAGGTTCCTTTAGGCCCACCTTGGTTAAAACTCTGACTAATCAGTTTCTCTTGACACCTTGTTTGCCTGAAAGAATAGATCGGTTAGGTCTTTTCTCATTTGTAGATGTGAGTTCATTTGGGTGCTTAGCAGTTGTTTGCTTTCCCTCCCTTTACTCCAATAAGAACATTTGGTGAACCGTATTGAGCACACTACATTCTGGTGTGTGAATATGTAAGACCCACAGATTTTGTTTATTTTAGTGGGGAGGAGAGCAAATATTTACCATAGGATGGTGAAGATTCATTGGCAAGCTTTGCATTTGTTGCTGTGCAGAGTCTGGTACTTACTTGATGCAAATTCACCTACAAAAATTTGGCTCTGATCATGAACTTGATGGTAGGGGATTATTAGATAGCTAGGGAAGAAGGTCAGAGCGAAATCTCTTCCACATACATTTTCCACTATAGCTGGTAATGTTTAACCGTTTTCTGCATAGATTGCAAGGCACAATGCTACACCACTACAGGGACTTTTCTTCATGTATTGCAGCAAGTTCTTGCATGATACTCAAAGATTTTACCATTTCTCTAGAGGAATAGTGTTCTGAGGTATATATTTTGAAAGATTAGTATCAAATGCACTCTTCTTGCAGATGCAGTGATATCTAAAGGCTAAACAGTACACATTTTATTGTATATTGCAGGTGGTCACTGGTTTTAAAACAGATACTAGTTCTGTCTTCCTTCTTCAATACATGCAGTTTGTGCACTGCCATTTGTTATTGAGATGGATGTTTAGGAATTTTATACTGATGAAGAAATGTATAATGAAAAAGCTAACTGCAGCAGAGCTCTGGACAGCTAGAATTCTGCAATTTGCTTTATATCTTTATCTTCACTTAATCTATCTTTCCAATGAAAACTGCACCAGAATTACCAGTTTTCTTTGACATGTACAGCTGGCATCAGTTGCCATCACATACTCAAGTTACCGTTGGTGCACAGTCGTTTTATCAACACAACCTCAAAATCAGTTCCCCAACAGCAGGCTGTTAAAACACAAATTTCCATATAGTAGGATGAAGGGTTAAAAAGTATTATTCAAAGCTACACGATCTCTTCCATTCCATTACTCATAATGATACTTTGGACGTTGAGAATTTACAAACATGAATCATGTTTAGCCAACTGTTGCCTCTGAACTAAATTTCCATGTTGACTACTTTTACAGTATTTTTATAGTAACCATTATAATGTCAAAAATGTCTCAGATACCTTAATTGATTCTAAGCAATTCTGAGGGCATAAGTTACCTTTTAATTTTGAACATCAGGGAGCTGAGGTACAGACTCAGCGACAAGCACAGAGTTGCTGAGGAACATTTGTGAATATCTAGCAGAAGGGGGTGCTAACACAACCTCTGGAAGAGGTGGCTCCTTCAAAAATCAGGGCTGACTCAAGTCATTTTTTAGGCTCACAAAGGAAAACCAAGTATTTTGAAGACATACAAAACTAGTGAAACAGCATTAAAATGCAAAGCAAAGGTGGGAAGACAGAACTGGACAAGCAAGGGGGGGACAGGAAAAAAACTGCAGCCAGAAGGAGATAGGGAGCAGGCACCAAGAAAAGAACACACTAGAGAGCAAAACAAACCTCCTAGCACATGCTGAAAGCTCAGAGAGATTAAAAACAGGGAAGGCAGTAACCAGAAGAGGTAGGAAGAGGGCACTGCATACAGCGGCAATGAAGAACTCCAACCCATCTCCTCATGGGAAGGGGAAATGAAAAAATGTGCTTTGCTGCTCTAAGCTTCCTCCATGCAAAGCCACGCAAATTTTACATTAATGACATTTTTTATGCTATGATTCAGAAGAAAACTAAAGAAAGTCAAAAGGTACTTCCTTTAAATAGCACTGCTAAGCTATAGCTGCTAACCAGAGCATGATGGCAAGCCAGCTCCTCTCTGAACAAGATCAGCAATGCACAGTCTGAACACATTCTCAGTGCGCTGCTTCTCCTCAATGTATTCATACACAAGCTCACCCAATCTCATTCCTGACTTCAAAAACAAGTTTATAGGGAACAAGTGTTTCAAAAATGAAATCTAGATAAATTTATGCAAGGACAGCTTGACTGCTTGTCATAGTTTTCCCCATTAAATTGTCTCAAGGAAAACTTGCTTTCCAGAGGAATTAGGAACACACTAGGGCATGAAACCGCCCCATGAGAAAAACAGTAATTCCAACACTTTATTGCATTACAAATAGAGACACCACTATGAACTATGCCCAAGACGTCATAACCACCAAGTATACAACACAATCCCTACAAGATAACTGAAAGTATAACTAAAGTGTAAAATATATTCCAGCAGCTGCTCCCACCAAATGACAAGTACTCCAGTGCAAATCTGCAAACCAGAAACCAGCGAACTACAGAACATCTGAGCTGCACTGTACTCCCCCACCCCCAAAAAAAAGAAAATAAAAAGGTATTTGCAGAGAACAGTAAATTGTTCTTGTACAGTGCTTCCGTTAAAAAGAAAGTTCCTAATCCTGTTAATCATGATTATAACTTCACGTGTTGTGTTATGTAATGTAAATACATTTGGCAAATCTATCTGAATCCCCAGCTTCGACTGCAACATTATTATTCTAGTTACAGGAAGATGCTCATCTTTTACAAGTAAAATGACAACTTTTTAAAGCAATCTGGTAACTCCAAGAATGAGCTGGAGGACTGCAATGTCATCCCACCTGATTTAGCGTCCTTTCATTATACAGACATCAACTTTGAGAACTAATTATTATTATTAACAAAAGTCTAAAGCATTCAACAAATTCCCTCTTTGTCTTAACCATACACCCAGAAAAAAAAATACTATTTGCTCATTTAAACAAATTCTTAGGAAGTAATTCAAGAAATAAAATATGGTCACTTAATTCAATCAAAGGCTATGCTTAAGTCATGTGTGTTAATCACTTAATAAAACAAACCAGACCATCAATAATAGAAAAGAATTTTTTTGAAGACTAACACACTTTCCATTCAGAACTGAGTACCTACTTGATATGTTTCCTTACAGCTACAATACAAATACCTTCTTACTTTACACACAGGTTCCACGAAAAACAGCCTTCAGAAAGTCAGTCTTGCCTTTTCTTGTTTCAGGTGGTTCACTATACTGAGCCACCTAGCAAGAAAAGCAACAGGAGAGGTACACAGTCTCTTGATTTTTAAGTTGCTGAACTCAAGGCAGAGAACTGCATTGCTCTTTTCCCCGCACACTTTCCTTCTCCACAAAAAACTTTTTATTGTGCTTTAACAGAAGGTCAATGGCTATCACTTCTCTACTCTAGCACAATGGTGAATTGAAACAAGAACCCATAGCTGTTTGGACCGACAAAGCAACCAGTATGTCTAAGCCAATAAAGCGATTTGTTCATTAAAGCTACTAATAAAGCAACCTTTTGTTAGTCTATGAAACATCAGAAACCTCATAGAATGCATTTAAACTACGCTTTCTTAAAATCACCAACTCAAAAGTTCTAAAATCTGTTAACTTCTCCACTTCCTTAAACTGGTAATAAAAAACCTTAGCATTGACTTTTTAAAAGACAGTAAGTAAAATGCAAACTTTCATGCCTATTCATCAACAGAAAAGTTTGGGGTTCTTGGAGAAGGTATCCCCCTTCCAAAAGCTCAAATTTATCATATTAATGACTTATGCGAAACTTCCTGTGCAACACTGATAACCTATAATAAAGACAGCACCATAATTCTGTACAACAACAACAAGTCATTCAATGGATGCACTCAGTTTGGACCCAAAGATTCATTTGGACTTGACAAACAAAAGAAATGAGAAGAGCTGTAGTGAGCAAAGATCAAAAATGCTGTTAAGTACTCATGTCCATTGCTTTCAATTAAACTGAAGCAGACAAAGTTTGAACTTAATTCCCCAGTGCTCAGTGCTGTTGTATGTGGTTTTTTGTAACTATTCTTGATAACCAGCTTTAACATGACTATGGCCACAAACTTCCTCCAAGAACGATCAGTATTTTTGCCCTAAGAACTTTAGCTGTACAGTATCAGCAATCCTTGAAAGAATTAAAATGAAGTCTCCTCCCTTACTCACAATTTCTAAACTTGCTTCGTTAACAAGTCAGCTCCATTGTTCTGCGATTAGAGACTGGGGGGGGAGGCATCTTTCCATCCAGTCACCATCAGCTAGGCAAAAAAGCCAGGCAGATATAGTTCCTCTTACCACTATATTTAGAAACTGTGAAAGACATTTTTACCAGCAGTAACATACAAGTATTGTAGCTGCATAACACTTAACAGAGACAAAGCAAAACAAGATCTGAGGAGAAAAACGCATGTATATGCACTCTATTACTCATATTTAACAGTGCAATACCCCTTGTCCTAGTGGCAAGCCACTGTAGAAGCAGTCTGAAATCATTCTTCTGCTACCATTTCTCATCTGCTTCTTTTTGTTAAGCATAGTGCTAATTACTGGGGTTTTTTTATATACAGAACTACCCCAGCAAAAATAAGTAAGTTTCATATTTATTACTGCAATTTCCCAGGGACAAGATTCCCATTTGTTACACTGGGTGTAGCATTTGAATTCTCAGCAAAAGTTATTGTAACAGAAAGACAGTAAAATATTTGTCCCCACTCAAGAGATATTTACAATTAGCCAGGGTTCCGTCCTTTGCTATTCAGAAAAAATAATCTGTATTTATAAAATAAACAAATCTGCTATCTAGGACAGTGATAGCATCCCTCCCCCTACACTGTCACTCTCACTATCAAGCCATGAGATTATATCCTCCTTCTGGAATTAAGTGCTTATTCTAACAATAACACTTCAATAGCATGTGAAACTTTTCAATTAAACAGTTGTCAAGCAGCCTGATAAGGCACTGAAAGACAACTGATAGCTGAAACAAGAGTCAAAAAACAAGTTTTGCAGTCTTCCTACCTACTGCCAAACAAACTAGTTAGTCAATGAGTAGTCAACTACCATCACATTTCATAGCAAAAACAGACAGATAATTTTACTTAATTGTAAAGTTTCAACCATCTTCTAAGGTTTTCACTTAAAACTTTTCTTGGACTTTGGAGGTTTTTTTGCCTACTATTGCACCACTGAAATGTGCTAGCAAAGAAAACAGCACTCCAATAGCCATTGCAAAGACACTGATTCTTAAGAGAGTTACACAACGCTTTCCCTATACCCTCCTTGAGAGCGAATAAACATGACTTCTAAACAGCGATTAAAAAAAATTTAAACATAATGTTTTCCTAATTAAGTTCTGAATTCACATTTTGCTAATTCTCTCTGCCCATACCTGACCAAATCTTTCAACAATTTTACAGTCAAATGTTCATTTAGGCTTAAGAAGATTCATACAAGAATGCAACCTCCATAACACAATATGCTGCCTGATAGTTGTGATCAAGTGCTCTTTTCAGTTTGCTTAACTTGCAAAATTAATCCTCTGCTTCAGTTCAATTCTACTCCTCTCACAGTACAAAGTCAATGGAATTTATGTTCCTAAATGACTTAAGCGTGCTTGAAAAATCCTGCTCTTCCGAGATTAACTTCTTGCTCTTCCGAATAAGTAAATGCAAGCTTGGACTACTAAAAAGTTCCTGGTACTTTTTAGATTGTGTTATCAATGAAAAACTGACAATCAGTTTTGTTCTGAGGCAACAAAAGTACATCACTAAGAAGTTTGACAAATTTACATTTGTAGCTACTGATGCAGCAAACATTTATGCAGACGCTTCGCTTTCTACAGGTATTCTTATGACCAGCTTTAAGTGTATACTCCAGCGACTGCAGGACCAGACCTGGATTACATTTATCTCTCTTCACCTGTACTCTACAGGAACTGATACGATAGCCTATCATACTAGTGGCAACAGAAAATTAACCACTGAGTTAAAATGCATCACAAATAGTATATTCAGAATTGTCTTTATGATAGCAATCAGTTTGACCAAAAAAAAAAAATCTATTATTATTTAAAATCAGCTTTTAAAGAAACACTTTTAAGTTACAAGCCATTAACACCTTAATAAGACCTCAAGATGTAGCTTGCAGAATCTATTTCTTCCACATTTATCTTCTACAAATCACCCAGTTAAAGGCTTTAGAGGTTTACAGAAAACCAATAAGCACTAAATTTACTTTTCTTCACAAAAGTCCTCATATATATGATGATAATTAAAAAATGGAAGTTGACAATGCACTATCAACATAGCAGATGAAAAGACAACTTCAATTACAAGAGCTGAATTTTTGTTTGCTTTGCCTGGTTGCAACAGTTGTAGTATTAACATAGGAAACTTGCTATTTATCATTTCAGAAAGATCATAGTGTTTCTTTATTATTATTTTTTTATGATCCATATCATCATGACACTGAAACTTAACAGTTGCTAAGCTGATGTTTTAACCATGTTAAAAGATGGCCACGGGAACAGCTATACAGGAATTGCCATTTCCTGGAGACACAGATGAGACACCCTTTAGTAGCCATCATTTCCACAGGGTCAAGCAATTCTTCAGTAAACATCCCCCCTATAGCCTAAACTTTAGTTGCTATTCCTAGGGTTGACTTCAATCCTGAAGCACTAAGCACTGGTGCCCAAACAGCACCTCTCCTTTTCAAAAAAAAAAAAAAAAAAAATTTTAAAAAAATCAAGCAGTTAATGAAGAAATATCTGTCTTCTTACAGATGTGCACTGTTTCAGCAAAAATTGCTTAAGTATAGAAGAACTGGCACCTGAAAAATGGTGTCTTTCGGACCAAAGAGCCCAATTTCAAGGGACTATGCCAGAGGCAAGTGACATGAAAAGCAAAGGATAGTAACTGACTGACTGTTCATTGCCCCTTCCAACACAAACACTAGACAGCAGCTAATGAAGCTAGTAGGAGCCACCTTCAAAACATGTGTGACTCTTCAGGCAATAGCAAGTAGATCTGTGGAATTTGTTGCAAAAGGATGCAACGGAGATGAAAAATTTACATGGGTTCAAGGAGAAACTGGACAAGTTCACAAAGATAAATCATTCACGAGTTTCTGAATAAACAGAAACAATCTCTAGCTCAGAGATTCCGTGAGCTGAAAGTAGCTGGAGAGCAAGCATGGAAACACAAGTATCTAACACTTGTTATGGATGTTCCCCATGCATCCATCCACTAACAAATGTTTTTGAGATGGCTCGTGAAGAATTAGGGAACTTCTGGGTTCCTGTAGACAATTTTTTCTTTTGTGCCTGCTATCAGACACAGGATAGTAGGCTAGAAAGAACATCAGTGTGATCCAGTGTGGCAATTCTTCTGTTTTAAAATTCATTAATAAAAACATTTTAAAACAGAACATTCCAATTAAAATATAGTAGTACTTTAATGTTTGGCTCCCCCTCCCAAAACTGCCAGCTTGATAAAATACATTAAATCCAAATGTTTTAATGAGCTTGACTTTTCATTCAAAATATTAGTTAAGAAGTTATTACACCTCTACTGGAATAACATTACTAATTATTCTCCACCAAAACATCTACAGCAGTTTCATAGCTTTGCCTCCTATACCCTGTGTCTGTGCAAAATCTTAGTGGGCAGCAGAATGGTCTACTACCAAACAGTCCTGGCTGCCATTTTTCTCCTCAGAAAAGCTAACTCACTCACTCCGGGTTGGGTTTCCTAAAAAGGGATACAAAAAAAGAGATGGAAGAACAAGTCACAGGCGTCAGCCTGTTCACTAATTAGGGAGACCTCTATACTCCTGTTTGTTCCCTCTCCACTGCACATCTCACATGTGATGTGTTTCTGTCCTCTGAATTCAAGACCTCCTAGATCCTAAATTCAAAGTCTAAGAAAGACTACCTGAGCACATGTGTTTCTCAGCTGCCTGCGCTCCACTACACAATTTGGGGAGAGGTACAGAGCTAACAAACCTAAACCATTAACACTTCATTTGGAGAAAATCTGGTACTTTTGCATTTTTCTGATTTTATTTGCAGAAAGCAGAACTGGGTTATGTCAGAGGAGAGAGAGAAAAAAAATAATTTGTAAATATTAAAAAACTACATTAACCTCCTACTAAAAATATCTAATACTAAAATGTGAGAAAACACAGTACTTACCTACATTTAAAAGAGCCAGTAAATATGATTTAGTGTGTTACAAACAAACAAGGCTTTCATGCATCAGCAAACTAGCTGAAATGATTGTTTAGAGAATACTACTGTAAAATGTACGCAGGTTGATAGAGAATATACACAGCATGGTTTCTGGAAAGGAAACTATGGGTTTTTTAGGCTAGTGACTTTTATAACAACAACAGTTAACTAAGGAGAAACTGCTGAAAAACTGACTTTCAAAAAGCCTCCCCCAAAGTCTCAAGAGGCTATTAAGTAAAATAAATCTTGGTATTTGGGGAAAACATTATTTGCATTTAGATACCAGCAACAAAGCATCAAAAGAAAAAGCAGCAAGTGGTCTGTTAACTTCCAGAAAAGGGTTAACAGCAGAAGGCCAGGGTTCTGTACTAGAACTACTTCACATATTCCCTAATGGTCCAGAAAGCAAAAAGTGGCAAAACTCACTCATGAAAATTATTAAGGTTAAGACAAGAGAAGGAACTGTAAGAATTTCAGGTAGTCTAACCAAGCTAGATAAAAAGGGAAACGCATGACAGACAAAGAGAACAATCAACAAGGTATTGCAAGTCAAGGTGAGTAACTTTATGGATTTTAACAACAAATTCAGAGACACACACATTCACTCCGGATAGTCCATTGACAAATGGTATTCAGTAAAAAAAAAAGTTATGATGTATATAAAATGTTTTGGAGAATATTACAATTGGTACATTACAAACTGAATACAGCATTCCAAGTAGGCACTTTGCAAATATACAGCACTCCAACTAGGCACACAATGTAAAAAAAATGGTTTGAAACACTAATTAAACTAAAACAGTTTCAAAAAAGGTGAAAGTTGACGAGAGTCATCTTAAAGGGGATGCCAAAAAGCATCAGAAAGATCAGGTATGTTAACTGTAACTGAGATATGCAGAATAAACACAGGAAAAGGTATAGGTGAAAAAACTAATAACTTGGGAGTTCAACTGGAGTTTTATAACAACAAGAATACATTCAACTAAACTACTGGAATAAACCATCACAAATAACATAAGACATTACTACAAAATTCATGATTAATACAAGACAATACATTTCCATACAATTGCTCAGATCCCCAAAATTGGTCTAAAAAAAGAAAAAAAAAAGAAAAAAAAATCACTTAAACTACAACCTAACGTATTATTAAAAAGGATTACATGTTTTATTAAATGGCATAGTAAGCTGTAACAACAGTTAAGACCGATCTTGAAGAATAGTGAACTACTAGAAGTTTTATACATGAAACTTTCCACTGGCACTGCACAACTCTCCAGAAAGTGATTCTGAAAAGAAAGACAAAAAGAGATACATGTGTCCTATAATGAAATCCTAATTCTTTTCTGGAGATGGCAACTCACAGGCAGAGAGAATAGCACAAGAGTTGAACTCCCAGCTCTACAATCAGAATACTTGAATATGATTTTTTTTTTTTTCCTCTTTGGCAGCAGCCAGCAAGCATACACACAGCTCTGCAATAGTCACAGCACATGCTGCCTTTAGCCCAGCTAGCAAACTAAAAAAGGCTTGGTAGGTTATATGGGGAGTAGCATAGTAGTCAGGCTGCAGGATCTGAACACGTTGTGATAAGGGAAGTCACAGAAGATAACAGGACAGTAACGGGGACTCTCTTACTGCAGTGGTGGGATACAGCAGCAGACAGAGGATACAAATCCACAGGAAACTACTTTTTTTTAGCTCTGCAGCTCATAGAACAATTTGTTTCCCTTGTGTTTTACAGATTTGAATACTAATATTTCTGCACACTGTAGCTTTGATCACTGTGTTAAATGTAGCTCTACTGAATAAAAGGATTAGTTTGTCCAGATTGGCACAGCTATGACTGTGATATGAAGAGAACTCCAGGGAAAAACCTTTGAAGATCAAGTGCATGCTCAGTTTTGTAGGTTGAATTGGCAGTAGTAGCTGAAGGTGTTTTTTGTCATGCATATAGTTTACAGTATGACACATACAACAATAATTCTGCACTTTAGTATACAGATTATAAGCATTTTTAGATTACTTAAATTTGTCTTGCTGTTGAAAGGCATAATCCCACTCTCCCCTTACCCAAAAGGCTAAGAAGTCAGGCAGCACCAGCACTCATGTTGCTTCACAACCAGCTGGATCTGAGAAGTGGACAGACAGCACAACCACAAAAGCCAAAAAGGGATGGGCAGGGGGAGCAAGATCAGCCCTTTTGGTTGCAGCACATACTCCACACTGGCTTCAGCAGATCATCAAACCTCAACCGTGAGGCTTCAGGGCACTTAAGCTGATCTAATGGCCGGCCAGTGCCCAAAGGGTTCACTACCAGCTGTGCATCCCCTGTGCCTACTCTAAAGCACATCCCACGTCATCCTGAGCCAACTCAATTTGATTTTTAGTTCCCTTCTCACTTAAACGTAGGGAACTAAAAAGGTAGAAAACCAGCAGCACAAAATTAATTACCAAAAAGTCAGATTAAACCAATAGCTAGCACAGGGAGATGTTGCAGGTGGGAGAAGCTGTTTGGAACCATTCCTTTCAGCAGCAACTAAGCAGGTCAAATGCAATATGAAATGACAACCCCATAAAGGACAAGTGAGTATAACATCTCAGGAACGCTCAATCTTTGCAAAATTCTAAAAGATTTTGTGAAGGAAGGGTAAATTGTTTCAATTTTAACTTTCTCATTTTTAATCTTTGCGAAGTCATGCCTAACCTATGCAATCAATTTTGTTCCCACCACACTGCAGTGTAAACAAACAATAGGAATGAGGAGGACCAAAACGTTAACATTTCTTTTGTGCCACCAAACAAGCTTTTGTTTTTCCAGTCATTCCCAGCACCCCTTCGAAAGGTTCCCACAGTCCATGTAAACAACACGCAAGCTGAGCAGGATGACTGTACGTACCTCCTACATAGGCAGCCAGGAACCACAGCAAGTAGCTCCCCTAACTAGACAGCCACACATCCACCCCATGACATGGGACACCACCCACCTCTACCCTTCAAACAAAAAAATCCTGCCTGTGCTCCTGACTCATACGAAGTATTATCTAGTGCTCCCGCCACGCACAGCCAAACATCAGTAATGGCTGAGCTGAAGTTTGACCCTTGGTTATTTCAGTATCAGCCCACTTCTTTTCTGTTGCATATCAGGAATTACTTGATTTCAAAATAGTCAAGCATAACAGTATTCAAAGGACAAATAACAACAAAAAAAATCTGCAAGATTTACCATGGCAATAAGCTATAAAGCTGGGAATACAACACAAAACCTGAAATGAAGAAACAGTATGTCCTGGAAACAAATCAAATATAACCGTGAATGTCAAAGTTGTTTTGCTACAGCAAGCCGTGTCTAAGAACCACCCTAGTTTTAGTGCACTCTCAGGTATGTAAAATTTTCAAAATTAATTTAAACATCTAGACAAGCTAAGAAACTGCCATTATGGAGATAATCAGGGTCGTTAACACAAACACACTTCTGTATTACAGGTTTGAAAAATGGAAAGTTCAGACACCTGTCTATTAGAGCCCACGTAAGATATTCTTAGTAGAACCTATTTCACACACATTATCTTCCCTGAAGACATATAATGTCAAAACATAGTTAGAATTACTACTGTGTTACTAAGGGGTTACCAAAGCCTGCATGCTACTCTTGCCTTGTTTCACAAACCCGAAGCAGCCATTCAGGACCGCATGCCGCACAGCTGGTAGTGCAGAGCAAGTCCAGGGCAAGACAAAGTCCAGCCAGCTGGAAGTCAAGCAGTGACTAAGCCTAGCTCTTAACCAGACCGGAGACAGCACAGTCAGAATCCACCTGCCACCACCAATAACGCAACTAACACACCATGAAAGCGGAGGGGTACAACTGCCCCCTTCTACCAAAGGCTTGTCACAAGGGTGTGCATCTGCCCCCCTCTCGGCTACACAGAGAAGTTTAAACGTGCACCAGGTGGGCAGTCAGGGGTGGGGGGAAGCATCACAGGTTGAATCATTTTCTCCCTCCCCCAGGACTCTTGCAACAAGTAGTAAATTAGGAGAAAAGCAATTCCCAAACACAGTGCCCCAAACAAACTTATTATTTCAAAATCCATCTTACTGGAATATGCTATAGGGCCTGCTATCTAGGTATGCAGAGAAAGAAACAGTGTCAAAAGTTTCCTGGCAAAGAAAAATACACAGCAACTTTGCCTTAGAATGATTTAAAGGATGCTGAAGATGCCCTCAAGATCCATAAAAACTGTCACTATTGTACTCTGCAGTAAAGAAAAAAGTTACCTGACATTGCAGTGATCCACCCACTCACAGAAATGCCACAGATCTGAAGACATATTCATCAGCTCTGGCAACAACATATGAAACCACCACAGCAGAACTCAGAAACAAACGTTACAAATAAGTTAGAAGCGGGTATCTCCAGGATCGCAGTTTCAGGGCTCTTTTCTATTGCGCTAGATGATCTCTTGCTTTGAGCATCATTGCATGAATTAAAACAAAATGACAAGATATAAACAGCAAGAGATGTAGGCGCTCCCGGCAAACTGCAGGTTTACTGACCACCTGACCCAAGCTCAGGGCCACAAGTAAGACTGCTTAGCAAAGACACAGCATTTGGTAAAGCAAAGGTGTAGACATCCTGTCATCAACAGAGATTCAAAACCATGCTAAGCTACGTGGGACCACACTTGCCACAAAAGATGAGTAACATTTCTTCAGAGGCCTGAATCCACAGTTGTAGTTTTGGTTATCATTACTAAGTGGTTATGGCCTTGAACACTGAAGAAAATACTCTTTTAAAAACTAACCTTATTAGGCAACGGAGAAGTCAACAAAAGCATGTACCCACTACTGTCAGGTCTAGCAAAGAAATGCTAGATTTTGCAGCTACTGCAATAGCTAGTGAGCAACTTCGCAGGCATGAACTATGCTACAATGCTGAAAGGCTTGCACTCGCCAGGGAACATACTGAGCAGTTTACCCTCCTAAAAAGGGAAGTTGGGAAAAAGCTTGAAACCTTTTCTTCCCCACTGGCTTTGGCTTAAGGCGTTTTGGGCTTGTCAATCATGTAGTAAGACAAGTAGCTTGTCCTGCAGTAGCCTGTTCACTTCTGAAAACATTGTGACTGTTTTCTTTCCTGCAGATATATAAGGACACACGTTCTATCCTATAAAGCATATCACATATTTTACATGAAGAGAACAACATCCTTTCACATGCAGTTTGTAATACAGCAAACTCCCTGCGAGTGTAGGCAGATCCTGCATGCTACAGCAGATCTAAACATAAAGTTTCACCTTAAAGAAAACATGATAGACTTTATCCTGAAAAACATGTGCTCCAGAAGTATTCACCAGCACCTGCAAGAACACAGAGCCACTGTGTGCACCAAGGACATTATGCTGTCAAAGAGGGCAGAGTCAAGCAGATACTGTCAACAGCACACACCCTGGGTTTGCAGTTCCTGCCCTTCAGAAATTCAAAGCAATTGCCACAACTTACAACAACACAAAGCCACAGCTAAGTAACCCTGAGTCTGCGTGACCAAGTTTGGGAGTACTTCAATCCATCAAAAAGAGCCCCCAACACTCCATGTGCAGTCAGTTCTCCACCACCACCCTTAAGCTGTTTGATAATCCCGGCAAGGGAACACACAGGGGAAGTCTCTGGTAACCTGTATCATGTCAAGGTCTCCTCCCACGTTCCTAGCCACCCAGAGCAACATTTCTAAAGGAAAAAGTGCTGAAGAGGGAGAATGAAAAGCTTTGACATCAGACCAAAAGGCTGAGGAACTGGAGAAGGGAGCATAGGAACAAGCATAACTATTATCCCAGAATAAGTTCAGGTTTCTAATTTTCAAATAGAGACCCATGTGTAAAGAGGGAGACCAGGGAAGGGAAAGAATGAATCCATGATTATGACCCAGGATACTGCAGTGGCAAGACTCATCAATCGAGGTTTATGAAGACTTTAGGGGTAACTATTGCAACTCCTCCTCCCTCAGTGTCCCCTTCTCCACAGCTCCAGCTCCACAAGGCCAGGTCTCACCACAGCACACGCACACCTCTCAGCTCCACCTGTGGGCAGCTCTCCTGCCTTGGTAGAGGCAAATCTTGTGCTTGGAAAGTGTTGCTTCAGCAGTACACCCTGCCCTCTGAGTACACCTCACCTCAGCCTGCCTGCACTGAAGAGCTCCTAGACTTCTCAGTGCTGCTTCTCCACAGAGAAGCAACAGGCAGCTCAAGCCATCCATATTACTGAAAGGTTTTCAAGAAAGCAAGCACTTCAAAACATTCACATTTTGGACAACTTATAGTAGACGGTCTTTAAACAGGAAGCATTACTTAACTCCCTCAAAGCTGTCCCTCCACTGTAAGCAGCCATCCAATTTCAGGTCACAAGACAAACTAAATGCACCTGGACCAGCTTAGCCATCCACTACCTACTATAGGCTTCCCTGATACTGTAGCTGCTAGAAAGCAGTCTTGTGTGACCAGAAACACAGACCAAGCAATTTCAAGAAACACATTACCTTCCCCCTGCAACATCCCAATGACCACATGCCCACGTGACATCTAGGGCACATCGAAATGTTAATCGGTATCATAACAATGTATTTGGGTTACAAAATCCAAACAGCATTCTCAACCTTTTGTGAGACTATTAAAGGGAAATTGCTTTTCTTTTTTTAGATAGAATCTGAGGTGAATAGCATTGCAAAGTGTATTGTACTGGTACAACTCTAAATTACAGACAAAACCAAAACCAGCACATACAATTAAAACATGCTTCTCCACTTTAGGGCCCTATTTGTGGTTGGTCAAAAAACTAGACAAATTTTACTAGTTTGTAGTGCAACAGCCACCACTGATCAAGTTGGAGGGATTTAGGAGTGGGGAAAAAAAGAGCTGTTTGAGAGCAAATCTTGCTCTTGTAGCTACTTGTGAGCATGCACCTG
Source organism: Harpia harpyja (assembly GCF_026419915.1). Classification (NCBI taxonomy): domain Eukaryota; kingdom Metazoa; phylum Chordata; class Aves; order Accipitriformes; family Accipitridae; genus Harpia; species Harpia harpyja. The sequence continues at coordinate 40,527,781 of NC_068941.1, forward strand.
CTGAAACCATCACATCAGAATTGTACCAACAAAACAGCACACACCAACACTCCTCATCCTCCAGCGCAAAGCCAACCGTCTTGGCTCAAGATGCAGGCAAAGCTTATCTGAGCTAAGCAAGCTAGTTTTGGACAATAAGGACTATTTCACACACTTCCTCTTTCCAGCCAAGCTGTGGGTGCTGTATTCACTAGCCAATGGTAACATCTTCAGTTGCCCCAGCAAATGGGAAAAGACGTCTGCTGGTATATCCACATGAAATTATGGAAAAAATACATTGTTTTGCCCTTGTAAGAATAACTGCAGTTGTTTCAGAAAATACTGAGAAAACAAAATATTGAAGAGCTACTGAATAATAAAGACCTGTCTATTCTGCAAAGGTGAGCAGTCTTGAAAAGATGACAACATAGTTTTTGTCACTGTGAGCACGAACAAGATTGAATGCAGTAATTCCTTTTTATTCTGACATTCCTTACTTTTGAAGTACTTGACCTTACAAACTAAATTATAATACAATATACATGCATTATGTTTCCAAATTTAAATTATTTTGATCAAGCTCTGAAAAGAAATCTGCTATTTCAAAGTAAATATAGAGAAAAAACAAAACAAAACCTACACACACAGTTATTAGACTTTTTTAAGCATAAACTTCAGGAATATGGGCTGCAAGTGGAAGTGCTTACAGACATAAATCATATCCACATTATTGACAAAAAAGGGCAAGGATCTATTAGAAAACACTTAACTGCAATGTATGCATTGATAGCGGATGAACACTGGAGAGGGTGATCAGAACTATTGGTGGAAAGCACTAGGCAGGATTCACAGCATTGCAACACAATAATTGTTTGCATTCCCTCCCCCTGCCCAAGAAATGTTCCTTCATAAGTGAGCTGCAATGCCTCTCGCATTCATTACAGCCAAAAAAGTCTTGCATATGCAAAGCTCTCAAACGAGAAAAGCAAATGCGTACTTTAATATTTAAGTAAGCACCTAATCAAGCCGTGATGTATATTTACTGATTACAGCTGATCAGAGAATGGAGCTAAAAAATGATTACTTTATTATTTCACCCATAATCTATATGAAGTGAAAGCTGGAGAACCATGTTTCATTTCCTATTGAAATGAAGTGAAACTGTGACAGGTGAGAAGTGGACAGTATTCTTACTCACTCCGCACACAGAAATTAGAAGGTATTAAACACAGCTGATGACTCAATACATTCAAAACAAGTCACTAAGCAGTGAATTGCCCACTCTTCCTTCGAAGCCACCAAACATGTTCACCCAAAAGGAAGCCACTAAAGGTTGCCAAACACAGAGAAATGACACGGCCCTAAAGCACACACTGATAGCTACCAGAAGGGTGTTCTGGGACAGGGACTTGTAAGCACATAGTGCTGCCTACAGTCTTTCACAGACATCCGCTGGTGACCACGGAAAGGCACGGGATACTGGGCTAAACTGACCTTTGATTTAAGCCAGAACAGCCTGTGCAATAAGCAGTGGCCATACCATCACAAAGCAAGACCAAGCAGCTTGTTAACAATAAGTTAACTTCTGTGCTTACATGGTTCTAGGTCTTCATCAGACAAATATTTAAAGTCTTTGTAGCCTTTGCTGTCTCAAGAGACTATCTTAAAGTCCGTAGAAGTGATCCTGGTAAACAGATTTTGTCTATCCTGTGAATACATGGAGCATTTCAGTACAGAACCATCCATCAGTTTCCACAAATTCACTACATCACAATACTTTCTGTCACGGAAGAGCATTTTCAAGAGCGATTACACATAATCCTCATCATCTCTTTCAAGAATTACCTGATACACACAGTCCGCATAAGAGAAGGCTGAAGCAGCTCTGCAGATATGGTCTTTATGTTACTTGTATTTCAAATGTAATGTACATAACATAAACAAGCATGTGTTCTTCAGGAAAAGATCCAGAAGATTAAACATGTTCATTAAATACAGCCTGAATTCAAAACATGCTGACCAAAAGATACTTAACTAACTTAGTTTACTTTAAAGACACAGAAGAATAGCATTCCTCTCTGATAACAATGCCAGGCCTAAATCATCACACCCCATTCCTTTCTTTTACGGATTCAGAGACAACAAATTCCGTTGAAGTAATTAACAAAACTTTTGCAAAGTACCGCGTGCGTACATAATGAGGGGAAGTAAAGTTAATTTGTCAGTCTAAGACTCTAAAGATAAAAATGATTTCTTTCCCTAAACTAAAAAGCTACTTATTATACAAGCTTCTCTAACAGTTAACACAAATTAAATTTACATACCTTCTGACAAACATTTCTGTTTCCAGACACCACTGTAATAGTAAATTATGCAGCTTGAACACAGGAACTACATTGATTAGATCTAAGCTGCAATAAGAGGAAAAACTTAAGCCTTGACAAAAATCATTTGAATAATATAAAGCGATGTATGTCCTCGAGATATTTATGAACCTGGAACACCAACAAGAATGTGTAAGTGCCATCGAGAGGCAGAACCAGGCTGCCATTAACAACTGGATGACGACGGAGTGGGAAAGGGCAGATTTGAGTTTGGAACCAGGAAGTGACATAAAAGCAAGTGTAATCACATATCAAAAAAAGGACACAGTGCCTTTTAGCTCCTGTAGATATTAAATACAGCACAGCATTGACCATCTCCTTAACACTACGGCCTGAAGAGAATGCAACTTCCTTTCCTGAACTCCTAGTTCCAGGGCCAAGAAAAGCAGAGTGAACTGAATGGAGAGTTCAACTTCTTTTACGCCCCTTTTTAAAACAGCAGCGATGACAGGGAGCTTAAGATACAGAGATATTTTGGTCTAAAAAAAGTCTTTTCACCTGTCAGCATACTTGGTCTCAAAAAGAAACTGCAAAACATCAGGTACCCCGTCTACCTTTGAACTTCTTACCGATGTCTAGGTTTTCCCCTGAGTTTTCACAGGCTGTCTCTTCCTCCGTAGAGCAGACAAGTACATAGTTGGGAAACAGACTGTACGTACTGTCAAATGCGTAGCACAAGCAAACTAAAGCACAGAGCGAGCACACATTGCTGGAATTCTGGAGTATGGCTTCCCGTTCACATGCATGTATTGTAGACCTTCAGCCACTATATGTTTCTGCGGCATTTGATTTTTCTCTACTTTCAATTCCATCTGGTAAAGAAAACACAGAAGAGCAGGACCCTAGCAACTGACCCACAGGATGTTCACAAGCTGTTTATTCTTCTTTTAATGAAGAACCAGGGAAATTCTATAAGCTTACCCTTCAAAGTCTTTCTAGACTCCTTCCAGGGAGACGTGGAGAGGACTCATGCAGACAACAGTTTTCACACAGAGTTACGATTTCTGGATCTATGTCTGAACACTGCCTCATCAAATAAAAAACATTCAACCTACACTCTTCACTTTTTAGTGCATTCTCTTCATATATGAACTGTCGTATAAATTTAACTCCTGAATAGTACAAGTTAACACTGACAGACATACGTGCTCCTTCCCTGACTAACTACTGCGGTATTTTTCTTCAGTTAAGAGCAAGTTAAGATATTCTATTAAATACAATCTAAGTTTTGCTGTAGTTTTGGCTCAGAGGGAAATTCTGCACGCTGCAGAAATGCTAAAAAGCAAAGCAAAACAAACCCCAAGCAAACAGAGTCCCATTCCCAACAAGACCCATCGTTCCCCAGCCTCAGAGTAAGGTTTAGAGCGAGAGCAAGAGCACTTGCCCGTGCTTCGTGAAGAAGCAACTTCTCCGATAAACAGGAAGAGCCAACGCTACTTCTGGCTTTTAAACTGCATTAAAAAATGCTTTACGTGAAAAAGCAACTCCTTAATAACGTTTTCCTGTGACAACGCCAGCAGCATTTTCCACCCAAGTGTTACGCAAAAGAGCAGGCAGGAGGCAGCCACAGGGTCTATTAGGAGCCACTCGACCCTTTAAAGGAAAAAAAAAAAAAAAGAAAAAAAAACCCCAAAACCACACGGGGCTGGGGGGCGGTTTGAAAACCTCCCGGCTTACGGCACGGCGGCCGTGCCCGTCGCTCCCAGCCTTGCACAACTTTCCGCCCCGGCGGTTCCGCTCGGCTCTGACGGGCCCCGGGGAGGGAGCGGGTCCCGAGCCCTTTAGCCGCCCGCCGCCTTTGTTCGCAGGGGCCGGCGCTCCCGGCCCGCGCCGCGGCGGGTACAAAGGGGGCGGCAGAAGCTGCGGAGGAGACCTCAGCCCTTCCCGGGGGCCGCCGTGGCGGCGGCGCAGCTTCCCCCGTCTCCTCAGCCTGCGGCGGGCGGGAGCCGCTCGCCCGCCCGCCGGGCACCAGACCGTGCGCCGCCGGCAACGTGAGCCGCATGGGAAGCGGCGGCGCCGCGCCCCCCGCCCCGGCCCGGCCCCCGCGTGCTCCGCCGGCGGCGGCCCCGGGGCACCCAGCCCCCCTCCCCCGGCGGCTCCTCCCGCTCACACTCACTTTTCGGGGCGGGCTCCGCTGGGCTCTCCCTCCGCTCCCGGCGCATACGCCTTCCCGCCGGCGGGGCGATGCCGGCGGCGAGGCGGAGCCCCCCTCCCCCGGCGGGAGGGGGCCCGCTGCCCCCTGCCCCGGGGCTGCCGCGGGGGGCCGGGCGGCTTCAGGGGGGCAGGCGGGTCCAGCCCCCCCCACCCCGGGCGGGCTGCGGGCAGGTGGTCCTCGGGGCCGGGCCCCGGGCCCGCTCCCCCCGCCCCGGCTGCGGCTGTCCCGGCGGCTCAGGTGCGCCGCCGCGTCCTCTCACATGGAGCCGCCGCCTCGCCGCCCCTCGCTGCCCCCCGGGCCGGTCCCTGCGCCGCCGCCGGCCGGGAGGCGAGTGGCTCGGGCCGCGGCCCCCGTCCCGCTCTCCCTCTCATGCACCGCGGGCGCCGCCGGGCCCCGGCTCCAGCGGCGGGGGGGGTTGGGGGGGGAGAAGGGGGGAACCGCTAGGGCCCCAGCCGGGCGGCGCGGGGCAGCCGGGCGGCGGGGCTCGGCGCCGCGGCCGCTCCGCTCTCCGGCATGTGGGAGCGGCGGCGCGGGGCGCTGGGCGGCGCGGCGGGGCAGGGCCGGGCCGGGGGGCCGGGCGCGGGCCGGGGGGGGGGGGGGGGGGGCGGCGGGCAGCAGTGCCCCAGGATCCGCTCGTTTCCTGCGGCGCCGGGAGGGGGCGGGGAGGGCGGGCGGGCGAGAGAGCGAGCGCGGCGGCGGCGGCGCGCGCGGATGACAGCCGTATCCCAGCAACAGGCCCCGCCCCGCCCCCGTGCCGGCGCGGGACGATGACGCCGAAGGAGGGCAAGGTGGAGCCGAGCAGGTACCGCCGCGGCTGCACGGTTCAGACCGGGACAAGGGGGCGGTATCACGCGGCGGGGCGGGGCCCGCCCTGCACCGCCCCGCGCGCAGCCGCGGTTGGCGACCTCGGCGCGCCCCGCCCCCTCCCGCGGCGCGGGGCGGGGCAGCTTGTGAGCTCAGCCTGGGAAGGGGGATGGCCAACGCTCGCTCAACCCCCACCCCACCCCCTCCCCGTGACGTCAGGGGCGCGGGGACGGCGCGCAGCCGTTGCCCGCCCGCACGTGCGCGTGCCCCCGCCCCGGCGGCGGGGAGGGGCGGGCGTTGGTGCTGTCATGGCAACGGCCGATGGGAGCCCGCCGCGCCGCTTCCCGGCCGCCCCTGCCTTGTAGCGCTTTGTACCCGCAAACCTGCTCGGCTTTGAGGGCCGGCGGCGAAGGGTGCTGGTCCTGCAGCGGCCGCCGCTGTGCCTCGGCCACGCAGGTGCTCCCGGAGCCTAGGGAGGTCCCTGTCCCCTCTCTGCCTGGCCTTCTCCACGACGACGCCGAGCCCTGGGCGCCTCCGACTCGGTAACCGGGATAATGGTTATGCAGGCCCTGCTCTCCTAAAGATTAAAAAAAAAAAAAAGTAATTACAGGAGCCTCTAACATTTATTACGGCGTTGCGGCCGTTACACAAGAGCTCTGCCAGGGTTCCTTTAGTACGCGATGCAGAAGGTCTGACACTCTTCGCTGAACGCAAGGAAAAAATAAAATACTTAATTGCCGCTCATTAAGTGCGTGGGATGCCTGCTCGCAGCATCCAGCCCGTGCACCGAGAAAAGCTTAGGCCCTGTGGAAAAAAAAAAAAAAAAAAGCAGTATTCGATCGTGTTGCTATCATAAAAGGCGTACGCAAGAGCAAAATCAAGATTACTCGTGTAACTTATGTCTGGCATTTCCTACCTTTTGAGTGCTAATCTTTGCCATGTTAACGCATCTCCCTGGCAGACCGCAGACAGGCGGTAGCTGCCCCTGCCCGGACCCCACGCCAGCTCTGGGCCGGAGGCCGTCTAAAATCTAAATCACCTTAAAAGCCTTCTGAGTGCCCACTAGCTTTTTCCCATCTGCTATTCAGTTTTAATACTGCCTGTTATTCTCCGTCACCTTATGCTTCATGTTTCTCTACCCTTTCCCATAACCTCGTTTACCTGACTTTTCCTGTGTATTAAAAACAGATGTTTGAGCTTACCTGAGTCTCCAAACCTCTCCCCTGTCCCCACTGGGACAACGGAGCAGAGGAGAACTCGCAGGCTTCTGAGCTACAGCCAGGTCCCTTCCTCAGCAGCTGAAGCTCTGCACCTGAGCTGCTGCCCACCTTAGGCTTTTTGTCACAAATTGGCAGGGGGTGCTTTTGCAGACAGCAGCCTCCTTCACCAGCGAGCCCTGCTTCCTCACAGAGCATCACTCACCTTTCCCACAGAATGACAAAGCAGCCCTGTGATAAATACATAGATAAATATGTAAACAGGTAATTAATTTAAACTTTATATTCCTGGAGCAGGCAGGAATTAAGTCTGCATGAGTAATCTAATATTTTCATTTTTGGTAGAGTTAGACTAAAAGAACGACAATGTTATTTTAACATCTGTGTGTGGGGGCACAATTTCTTAAGTTTACAAAAATGCGTGTGCATTTTTTTGCCCTCTACAAAGGAAATAGCAGTGCTAAAACTTTTACATCTACAGTATGGATCTCTGCCCCTTGAGCTAAGAGAATGGAGGTCTCTCCCTCAGACCTTGTTCACGTCAAGGGGTTACTAGTTCCTATTTCTTGGACCTATTGCTTATTCTTCTGGCTTTCCATTTCACTGCGGTGTTCTCCCTCTGCCAGTTGAATAATAGATTTGCACATAGATCAAACATATCTGGGACGCTGATACTGAGTACATATTACTACTTGGGAGTGAAGGAAAAAGTTGGCTGCCTAATCAGTGTAGATCACTGACAATGGCAGATGCATCGCTCAGGAAACAGAAAATCACTACTCTGCCAGTACCGATGATAGTGCCGAGACTGTATGTGGATTTAATGAAAATGTTACGATTTTTTATTAGTCACAGATTAAAATGGTTCAGCGCCTAGTCTTTAATGGAAATGTGGTCATGACTGACTGTACTTCAAACAGTAGGGATAAAAATAGGAATCGTACTGCAGATGAATGCATTGGCAGAACTAAGCAGGGAGATTAACATTGTCGTATGCCAGACTCTAATGCCACCACACATACAGTTTCAATGGAACTTATTTTAAAAATAAAACATAGAACAGTTTTAAGCAGAACCGTATTGTTTTCAACATACAATCCACTGAGAACACACAAAAAAACCCCAAACTTGCCCGAGGTTATTACTGTGCATGAAATAGTGACAGAGCTGGAGAAACAGTTTTTAAGCACTCTATCTGAAGGGATACCTGCTGACTGTCTGGATGTGTTTTCTTCTCATGGTGTTTTTAATCTTGATAGACTGACATCTGTACCAGAAGCTGGTATTAAGCTTAATGGCAAGACTGCAATCTATCATTTTTTTATTACGTTTAAAATGCACGTATAAGAAAAACTGCACTGAAATACATTAAAACTCCCCCACGACCTTGGTAACGGAAAAGATTACATGCTAAAAGGCATAGAAAAATTAGATGATGAGTTGAAAATGGGAGTTAGCCAGGAGAGAGAGAGAGGGCACACACACTAGTAACAAATCTACAACAAAATTGTTATTATAGAGGAAAGCTGACCCTGTACTGTACTATGTCATCTTTAAATTGTCATAAATAATAAGGTGAAATAACCAAACCAAAGGAGCAAATTCAAATACTGAACCACCATTTTTAAATCTAATTAATTTGCCCATTTTTCTGGTTTTATCAGATGTCTATGGTAAATTTTGTAAGTTTGAAGTGCTGTTTGCAGATAAAGGGAAGCATAAAGGATTTATTTGTGTGGGAAAACATGCACCCAAGTGAAATTAATGCTGAAGGAGGCATTCTGTACAAGGTTTAGTCCTTTTTGACTAACGCAATTGAAATTCACATCCTTACTTTTATAAGACTATTTGCACGGAGTGTTTACAGACAGATCTATCCTAAGGGCTTGCAGTGCTGTACATCACACTGCCTGCAGGAATGAGAATGGAAAGTGAGTGCTGTCTCAGGCGGATGTTTCAGCTTCTCTAACCTGCCCATATCCGAGGCTCCACGTATCAGGGTGTGGGATGGGAGAGGCAGACAGCCCACATATTGGGGTCACACATGCAGGGGTCCTGGGCCAGGGAGGGTTGCTGCCTGAGAAACCGACCCTTTAGCAAGATTCCTGTGAGGAGGGGGTCCCACTAGACACAAAGTCCTGGCTTGCAGCGTAGTGCTTACCCATGTTTCGGATCCCCCCTGCCAAAGGCAGGCCAGAGCTGTGGGGAAGCTGTGCTGTTGCACTGCAGGTGTAGGAGGAGGCAGGCAACGGAGCCGGGGGACACGGGATCAGCAGCTGTCTTAATCACAGCGTGTTCTGCTGGGTTGAGAAAAAAAATCTGAGGAGCAGACAAAAGGTAGCACAATGGGCAAGATAAGCAAGTGACAAGGGAGTAGAGCCACACTCTTTGTTGTTAGCGAAATACAGATTGGTTCATCTGTCTCAAACTTAACCCTACTAGCTGTAGCGTGTATGTTGCACATAGGCTGTCAAAACCTTCATACTAAATCTACTAATTCAGACCGCCTGCTGCCACTTCCTAAATGGTATGAAACATCCTATCTATCTGCTACATGTAAGAATATGACAGGCTGCAAGTAAAGAAGCAAAAAGTTCCTTTTTTAATAGGCAACCTTCTTGGCAAAGTCGCGGTTAGTTCTACCTTTAATTCCCAACAAATGAAACTGCTGTTGTAGCTGACCTTGGGAAGGTCATTTTAAATACCCTGCCTGACGGAACTGAAACCTCCTCCCTCCCAACAGCTAGACTTTTTGTTCACTTCTGTTTCCTTGCTATTCTTTTCAAGAATGTTTTTAGACTCACTGGTAAGGCATAATTCACATTCCTCCCACAGTTTTACTGAGTACTGTAAAACTGTGTGCAAGCAAGTTGCACTGGACTCAGACAATAAAATCATGGTTGTAGGTAGAACCTATTGCATTCAAACAAAATATAGAAGATACAACAGAAGTGACAACAAGAAAACAAGAATGAAAATCTTCTTTCATCTTCATTCCTATGGGAAACAGGGCCTCACGGATGTACTGAGCTCCAGCAGAGCTATAACGTAAATTTTCTGTTCCAATAAAAGGAACACATAAAGAAAATAAGAGCTAGCCAAGATCTCATTTTCAAGAGATGTAACAGCCTAACACACCCCAGTTGCAGATAGCAAGTCTGGGAAAGAGAGAAGAAATTTCCAAGGTAGATGTGGCCAATTTTCATGGATGCAGTCAAGTAACTGGAGCTTGTTTCCCAAGCCTCCTCCCTGCTTGGGAGACAAAGGGAGAAAATTTACTGCAGCCAACATCCATGAGAGTTTAGCCAGACATAACTACAGCAGAGCCAGGATCAGGCTGCAAGTAAAGATAAAGGACGATGCTGTGACAGCACCAGCTCTGGAAGCTGATAGCACAGATGATCTCATCAACAGGGAACTTCAATCTCAAACCGTAGGTCTTGGTGACAACACCATCCTTTGCCATGGACATCTACTTATAAATTTCATAGCAGTAATGTCATATCAGACAGGGTTTGTGAACTCTTACCCTGACTCAGGAAAATGGCCTAATTTTTGATACTTACAGAGATGATACAGTGCAAGACCTTTGGGGTTTTTTTTTCCCTATTCTGTTTCTCCATTTCTGCTCATTCTGTTACAGGTACTGTAATGGTTTTGGCAGGAGTAACTTATAAAATAAAAGAAATGGTGCAATCAGTGAGAAGGTTAGCTAAAGATTGTCTGTATAAATAGACTAGTTTTAATGATAGAGTTAATTACCTTTGCATGTCTGGCTATAGCTTAATGCAAATACAGCTCAAGTTAAAACAGGTCTGGCCTAAGTGTGCTACACACTGATATTTTAGTTTGCTTATAATACAAGAGTGTTGCTGGGGCTTTTCTTTACAGTACTGTTGAACACTGCATGCAAAATTGTACTTTTAAAAGACAGAGCTTTAAACAAAAACACTGGGGTCTGTGAAATGTTTGGAACCGACCCCCAGTTTGCCCTGACCTGTGCAACATTGCAGGCTCAGATCTCTGATCTCAGACACCTTATGGGCAGGTATTTAACTCCATCCCTACTACTAACACACCTGATAATGGACTCGAGTGAAGCGATTCCTGAATGTTCTCCAAATCCGCACCAAAACACAAAGTTTGTCAGGTCCACCAAGGCCATGATTACAGCAGGACTAAACCAGCACTAGAACCTTGTTTAAAATTAACTGTACCCTGGAAAAGTCAGGGCAGACATAGCAAGGGTAGTGCAGATCAATGTATTGGCAAAACTACATTGGGCAGTCTGCCTGAAAGCTCACTGCTAGCCTGCTTTGTCAGCCTCTTGCTGCTATTGGACCTGAAATTAAGACTAATAAAAAGATATATCTAAGAGCAGCTATTTGTTCCCATAAAAGCCACAGAAGGAACACAGAAAATTCCCATGGGAGAGAATCTATTCTGTGCCTCTGTCAAGTACTAGTTTACAAAACATCAGCCTATTTATAGTATTTGCCTAAGTGTGTACTTGAAGTTGAAAGTGTTAGCACCTTTCTTCTATAATCTATATTTAGCCACGGTAGTCTGTCATGGTAAGCAAAGCAGGTTTGGTGGGAGCAAATCCTAATAAGGTATCCCCTAGTATTGAAAATAACTGAGTCACAGTTGTAATATTTAAACTATTTATAATACCCTTAAACAACAGTTCATAGGAAACCACTGTGGAAACCTGTTTTCAGTAACATTGCTGTTTTCTGCTACAGCTTGATCTTAGTGCTGAATAACCCCAAGCCATAGCAGAGCCCCCTTTTTTTCCCAGAAATTTCATTAATTTCTTGTCCATGTCTCCAGAGGTAGGTAGTTCTACAGAATTTAAGATTCATGTTTTGACTTAAATTTGAATACCTGTATTTCCTCTTTATTTCAAATACTATCTGACACTGTCCTGCTCTCCATGATTAACATTTTGTTCAGCCATCTTTCTTTGGCCATCAACATCAGCTCCTGCAAAAAGGTTTGCACAGATGTTAAAAAGACAATCTTAGGGAGAAAAAGACATTAGACTGAGGTATTCAGCTAACTTGGAGATTTATCACTAACTGTAACAGTCAACACAGCATTCTCATCAGTTAAAGTTTCTGAAGCCATTTCTACTTTTGATTTTAATTATGTGGCTATAAAATGGGACACTGAAGTTTTAGGCAATCAGCACCTGGTCCTCCAAACTAATAAAGCCGGTGGAATGGGGGTAAAGGCACTTTCCCAAAGCCTATCTGAGAGAGACAGCTCTCAATTTATCTGAATTAGGCTGTTAGTCCTGCAATGGAGTGGCAACAGTATCTCATCAAATTCTAGGCTTTGAAGCTTTTCTGAGATTACATTTTGCAATCAAAAATACTGACAAATGAATATAAGCCTAGAACTTTATTTCAATTACTTTGCATGCTCTCCAGTTAGTAACTTGTTTCCTGCGTCGCTGTCTTTTACTTGGGAGTACATTCTTACTTCTCCCATGTCTAAGCAAATCAAACTCTCCTGTGACTGAATAAAATATGATCAAGTTTCTGTAGCTGTGCTGCTCCAGAATCAACAGACTTTAATTTAACTACTTTTATTTCAATAATGGTATTTTAATTACATTTATACATACAGAAAGAGAGCAAGAACAACTTTTAGAGTACTTAGCTCTGTACTAAAAAAATAAAGACATAGCTGTTACACAGAATTGTACAATACAATCTGAAAACTATACAGATTTGGCAAGCCTTATGAACAATGAATAATATTGCTATCTCTTAATGGTGCAATCGAAAATAATAGTTTTGGTTAGCCAGTCATGCTACTACCCTTTTTTATTTAGCTTCAGCTAAGTAAATCCAGGCCCCTAGGAAGAATGGAGAGACAGCATGGTTTAACATTTTACACTTCCTCGGTGCTCTTTGGGATAATTTTTCAGTAAATTAGCAACAATTTAACAGGAAGTTATTAAATTATATAATGAAGAGCGGCTTCTGCATGGCAGTTTTAAAGCGCGGTGCTACACTCTCTGGCTTCCTTTAGGAAATGCCTTTTTTCATAAATCCGTATCACATTAAGTCCAAAGGCAACAGAATGCATTGAGAAATAGAAGCATTCAGCACATAGGGAACACTAAACATTGAAAGTATCTGCATCCAAGTGCCCAGCTTCACAGAGAGAATTCCCAGACTTGCTTTTCAAAGGCAGAACCAACAGATGTTACCCAAGGAACCAAGCGGATGGCTGCAGAGTTGTTCTTTCTTCAGAACATAGTTTTGCTGTAGGCAGATGACACAAAATTTTCCAGAAGACAGTAGTGTGGAGAGCTAGATAGGCTTCTAGGGAAAACCCTGGTTCAGAGAAGGGGGAAAAAATGATACCATAAAATTGTGTTGAATACTGTCTTTTTCCCCTGAAAAAGGAAACCCTGAAGAGAGGAGGTGTTACAGCCCTGACAATTGCTATGGTGAGCGATCCCTTCAGATTATTATGTCCCATCTATCTCAGATATAAAAGTTAGCAGTGCAGCATAAAGCCCCTTTACAGAAAGGAAAAGCTAGAGATCTCCAAGCACTAGCAGGAAGGATCATCCTGAAATACAACAGGGAGGGGAAGAGAAAAAACAGTTTTGATTCTGTAGTGCTTTCAAGGGTTATTCTGAGGGTCATCATCACTTTCAGAGATGGTGCTTCTGTGCAGGCCATATCATGCAATGTAAAGTGCTTTAAAAGTTCTAATTAAAGAAGCCAGCCTGAATGCAGTTGCTTGTTAGAAGTAAGAAGTAGTCTCAGCTGCCTGAGAGGGAAAGCTGAAGTTAATTCCAGGATGTTCGGAGGCAGTCCAAATAAATTTCCAAAAATTTACAGGATTCTTGTATAGTGGGACCTTCTTACTGACCCTGTCATTATAAAAGCAAAATTTATTTTTTTTTTTAAATGAATGTGTTTATGGGAATCAAACTGTTAGTCTGAGTAACCTCAAATATGGTTCTCATTAGCAAGGTGTTACCACAGCTTTCTTGACTAGTAGTTGGTATTCCTTTGGGTAATATTAACAGCTGCAATCAGAGGCTGTTAACTATTACCCAGATTAAGTAGCTTGTCATTCAGATTTATGTAATGGGGGAGGAAATAAGGATGAATTCCCTTCTAGCACTCACAGGTCGGGTATTTGTTGTAGCTTAGCTTGTATAATGGGCTTAAACCATGTCATAAGCTTGAACAAAAGCAAGATAATATCTCTTCTGCAGCTCTGCTTAGGTCAGGTTCTTCACTGTTTCTATTAAGCAAAGCAATGAGCCTACACAAGTTATTTTGCAGAATTACCCCTTAGCAGAAGCAACACTAGAAAACAACTTAACAAACAAAAATTCCTCAGCCAGAACGTCTCCTCAATTATCATCTTCAGTGTTGCTCAGAAGGCTACCATCCAATAAAACTTATCCTAATTCGGCAAGAAACCTCAAGACCCACGTTATTTGTAGAAAAAAATGCCTAGAGTTATAATACTCAATCAGTTGCATGAATATTAATAGTGCTGAGAGCTTTAATCTAGATAGTTCTCAAACTTTGCAGACTTGTTCAGCATTATGCTCATCAGGCCTCCTGGGAGCATGCCTCAATGTCACAGAACTGAAAACGGTTGCTGGAGCTGAGGAAAAGCTCATACCGGTTTCTGATGCTGCTTGCGGTGCTGCTGTGCACGCTTTAGCAGCAGAATTTGGGAAGGGGGGGTTAGGAACAACCACAAAGTCCCACACACAAGGCTGTAGAGGAAAAGCAGCATGCTAAGGCTCAGCAGGCAGAGCCTGGCCAGGTGCATGCCAGCAGACTGCATCCCAGCCTTCCCCCGGGAGCCCGGGCTGCAGCAGGAACCACTCCTGCAGCCTCCAACGTGGTGTGTTAATGATGCTGCGCACAAAACCTGATGCTCCCTAGCAACTGCTGCTAGACAGGCTGTGGCCTTCTGGATTTTTGTTAATGCTGCTACCAGTAAAAAAAGCCATCATTTTACTGTCTGATTGGCCAGGTTAGCCACTCTGAAAAGGTAAAAACAGTCGCAGGGGGTTGGCTTTTCACTCAAGAATTGAGGAGTGAAAAAATGCTTTGAAATCTCAGACTCTCCTTGGGATGTCTTTATAAAAAGTCAGGTCTTTCTTAGTTTTGCCCCCGGACTCGGCAGCGGCTTCAGAAGCACGGACTTGGCTTTCCCCCGTGCGCTTGCAGAGGACAGGGCACTGAGTGTCACGCCGTAGTTTCGGCACGTGCCGGCTCTGGGGGCCCCTCTTAACTCCATGCTGCACAGCACTGTCCCCACCCCGACTGCGATACCAGCTTTTTATACAGCCTTAATGAAAACCAGATCAGAAATAACCCTTTCTTAGGAAGTTTATTTTGAAGCTCAGTCAGCTAACTGCTCCTTTGTTTTCTATGACATGGTGATGCTGGGGGCCAAGGAAGCAGGAACTTAGCAAATCCAGCCTGCTATCAAACCTAGCGTATGGCAGGTTGTGTTTCATATAGCCTCCCAAAAGCTTCACTCATTGCGGTTAAATGGTTGTTAAAGCAAACGTAAAAGAGAGGGTCCCGAACAGTTGGTGGAAGTCACATTGACCTTACTAAGGGCTAGGACTTCACCCATTTAAATAAAAGGGCAATGAAATATTTCTCGTGGTGTCATCGTAAACTTACCTGTCCTGTGGCTGCCATAAAGCCTTCCAAGCTGGATATGGCCTGATCTTCTAATGCAGAACATGAAAGACCATGCATTTCTTAGCTTTCACTTTCCAGCAGGAAGGAAAGTGAGACACTTGGTTCATTTTCTCCTGTTGGTCACTGGGATTTTAAACACTTGATATTCAGGGCTGAGTCTGTGAGCTGGGCAGAGAAATTTTGTGCCATGAAATTTGAATCTGTTCCATGTCCTTTGGATCTGAGTTTTAGTTTCACCTCCGCTTTTCTTTCAGTGTTAGCTGCTTTTTGTTGTTACACTTCCAGGAAAGCCATTAAATATCTTCTGATAAATGGTGAATTACATACTTATGTCTGTGTGCTTATTTCTGAAATCTGTAACTGTAGTTCCTAAAAGTTCAACTACATCACCAGAACCCACAGCATTCACTTTCTTCATCTTATCTCTCTCTACTTTGTAAAATTCATCAGGCAATCCAGGTGAATTAACACACTGAGGATTACAAAGGATTTCAGCAAACTGGCTGCAGAGCTCAGCTTTGGTGTGCATTATTATGATGCAAGGACTACAAACATTTTGTTGTTTAAATTGTTACACTAAAAATAGCCCCCCTTTAAAATCTTGTTGCATAAGAACAGCTGGTAATTGTTTAAAAGGTATAGAATAAGCTGAAATTCTTAAGTAACAGCCCTAAGTTTGTAGTTAGATAATTAAACCCAATGCTTTATAATAACTACAGGAACCAAGGAGGAATTTTTATTGTTATACACCCATGGAATCTAGATGTACTGCAGGAGGATTTGCTCTTCAAAGCAGTAGGTATTTGTCATGGGCAGCATCAAGATACTGAACTTGACGAACAAATTTCTTAGTGATATATTTTCCTACCTTTTTTTTCCTTTGTCTCTCTTTACCTAAAATAGGTTACAATCTTGTCTATCATTTTTTAAATGAAAATTAACTACAGCATGTTTCATTAAGATCCATCTATAGCAATTCTAGCATTGGAAGCATAGTGGGGTTAATGCATTAGGCTTTCACTGATGAAGTCCTAAATTCTGTTTCAGAATAGCTCCCATGCGATATGAATTCCATTATTTAAATCTGGTTTCTAATGGCCACAATTAGTAGTCTCTGTTTAAGGGAAGACCAGCACTGAAGCGTCAGGCATTTCTGCCTTTTAGGTTGCAAAAGGAAAGAAAAGATTTCTACCAAACCAAATACAAAGAGAACCAATATCTGACAACACTGAATGCTTGAAGCCTCTCTCACTTTCTACTTTCTCATCAGTGACAAGCTTCCTATATAATCTTAGATACTAAAGCCACTAAAGAATTCAGGTGCCTGAAATCTGGGTAAGGCAGTGACCAGCCTTTATCTGCACTGACTTCAAAGCCTGCCCTCTAAACCTTTCCCCACCTGAACCAACCAGCAACCACCTGCACTGGAAGTCCTTATATCTCAGCCCTTGGGAACAATTCAGCCCAGCATCAGGAAACAGGTATCACCTGGAGTGACCTTGCCCACCAATTTGCTTTGGCGTGGTCCTCTTATGCTGTAGACTTGAAGCAGTAGTGCCACTTTGTGTTCCTGACTCACAGCTGTGGCTTGAGATTTGAGATAAGGATGGAAATAAAAGCAAGGCTGATTACCTGAGGGCTTCTGTTGGGGGAAGTAGGCAGTATAGTGCTAGTTCCTGTGGCTCTGAGGTAAGATGTATGTTAGGGAGGCTTGGGCTGACTGGGCCCTAAATAATGGGTTTTTTATGAACCTGTTGAAACTTGTATCAGAGCCCTGTGTTAGGTGTGTTGATCTTGTGTGGTGCCAGGAAAACAACAGATGTCTTGGAGACTACTCTTAATAAACAGCATGTTGGATTAGAAAGCAGCTATTACATGTGAATGCTGAAGACAGAGGGCTTTTAAGAAGTCTCTTTTTTTTCCCTGGGTTCTTGGAGCTGTTTGCAGTTGGCCTGCTTTTGTGTTAGTCTAATGAAGAGCCAGTTAAGAAATTGAATACACCCCTGTGCTGAGTGTTTCTGTTGGTGTGTTCTCAGCAGCTCCTGGCTCAGCATGGGGGTTTTCTGGACTGTTGTTCAGAGATGTCTTTGGGAGTCAGGCAGTCTGTAATGTTATGAAAGGGAAACAAAAAAAGAGAAGACATCAGACAACAGATGTCCTATTGGCTAGGTCACTAGTGCTTTGAAGTGATGGTCAGGCTTGTAACATGACAAATAGTGAGTACATCATATTGTTGCTACTAAATGTTTCTAGCTGCCTGGTATTTCTTGAAATTGGGTATTTTGAATTCTTTCAATATGTCTGGAGCAGCAACAGGAGGGGGGAAAAGAAGAACAATTTTAAATATATATCTAGAATCAGTTGTGCTCTGATTTGTGTAGCTTGAAATAGTTATATATTGGCAAAAAGGTATCTGTAGCAAAATATTTGTTCCAGTGCTGCAGGTAAATTGCAGGTATGGCTCCCTGATCCCTGAAGGTATTTACTGAGTCGGAGGGGAGAGATTTATAATTCTGATTTCAATGGCACTACAATGATTTACATCAGCCAAGGAGCCTCTGTGTGCTTTTTAGCCTTATCTGCTTGACAACTTGTCCATCTTCTCATGTGACTTGGCTGTTTTCTGTGCTTAGGCTCTAGTCTTCCACACATTAGTGGGTGTCATGGTAACTGAGGAACAACCACATGCAATAGGCTAGCAAAAAACTCAGAACTGCTGAAGATTAAGAAATAACTGGAAGGAATATTTCAGCAATGTAAAAAAAAGAGAGACACTTCAAACTGATCTTTGTGGGGTTTTTTTTTTGTAAAGTAACACAGTGGCAGTAAATGAATAGCACAGCTGAAATGTCTAACAGCAATGTGATGGTTCAATTAGACATGTTGGCAAGCAACAGGGTATGGATTCAAATTTGGGCAGTTTCTCCTGCCTATGTAGGAAGGAGGCTGAAGGCAGCAAACTCTGGGAATGTTTAGGTTCGTGTTTTGGCAGGTGTCTGTGGCCAAAGAAGCAAAGATGGAACTTGCCTTTGCACAGCTAGGAACCAGATAAAACCCTATACAGCACTTACTCCCAACGGACATGTAAGAAGTACAGTGGGAGCTTGCTGTGGTGTGCGCTTGTGAGAAGTTGCAGCAGGGTGGAATGTGCCAGAGTATGACCCAACAGGTGGTTGGGAGGGAGCTTGGTGATGTGGGGTGCCTCAGCAAAGAGGTTTGTTGTGAACTTTAATCTAGAGTGATGTTTGCTGAAGGATCACAAGCCTGAGAAACATGCATTCAAAAAAATTCTGGTCCACAATTCAAATACTCTTAATCTACTGACTTCTAGATAGTCTAAAGGTTAAGTAGAAGACAATGAATGAGCTTGGCCTATAACTCTCAGATCTTGGACTTTCACCTGTGCTGATATTCTCCAGCCATACCCCTGTGTCCTCAAAAAACCAGGCTGTTTTCCAGGTGCATTGAAGATGGTGCACAGGAGGCATCTTCATAATTGGAGGACCCTGGGGATGTTAGAAACTCTTCTAACCATGTTTCAGCTGACAGATGTCTCTATTTTAGCCAACTGCTGATGGTAGTTCAGAGTTCCCATGTCATGGAAGGGAAAGTGAGATTTCTTCAGAAGAAGCCTTAGAATGGCAAATGCATCCTGGTCCTAGGTTAGTTATCCTTTTTATTAGAAATGTTTCTTATTTCTGCTTTGTATTTGTCTAGCTCCAGCTTTCATCCACTGAATCTTTTAATATAGACTATAGATTCTTTAGGGTGAAAATCTCCCAGTGTTGAGACACATAAAATGCTACAATTTCAACTGGAACATGTCACATGCAGGCTTTGCATAGGGCATCTGTCTGGAAATGTCTTCTAATGGCACCCAAACAAAGCACTCTAGAGCTGTAGGCACATGTGATGCTGAAAGAACGTATACAGGAGTGAGGAGGCTGAAGGGCTTCTTGCAGGTGCTGTAATTGGAAGCCCTTTTCCCTTTCTCTGTTCATCACTTGCAGACTGGACAATTTGAAGTCACTGTGGTATTCTGGTTTTCTTTCACAATAACATTAGTAACTGCTCTGCTTGCTTCCTTCTATCAGTCACTAGAAACTACATCTTTCTAGATAAAGGAAGCTATCGTGATGTGTAGATGACATCTAGCTTCAGTGCCTTTTTATGGAATAAGGATTTCATGAGACAGCACTTGGATTCTTTGGCTCTTGCCCTGCCTCTTCTCCTGGGCTATTACACCAGGGTCTTTCTTGCACACTTTCTTTTGGATGTGTACTCAGTCAGCCTTGGCTTCCCACCCCTCCTGATCCCAGTATTTCCCTTGGGTTAACTGCCTCCAACAGTACAGGTGGGCATATTTGCCCCTTCTAAAGCACATTGGTTTAGGCATGATCTCAGGATTGAGAATGTATGTATGTAACTGGGAAAAGAATAACAACCCTGTTGGCTCTATCTCAAAGTTAATGATGAATACAGGCCTAAACATGCTTGTGCAATCTGCATATAAAAATCATCTTCTGCTCCTCTCTGCTTATAGACATCCAGTGGCTCTGTCTTTCAGATGCTGCTGATGCTGCAAAGCTGAAATGCTCTCTCAGCTGCTCTTAGCAGCCCTGCTAAGTGTGAATCCCCTCAGTAATTCACAGTGCTGACAGCTCAGGTGCTGAAGCTGTTGGGCTGGGTGAGAGGAGGTGTGTAGCTCTCCTCAGCAGGCTGCAGGACGGCCCACCCCAGCTGCCCAGGAGGGCAGGGTCATAGCTGGGGAGCCTGCCTTGGGGAAGGGGGGGGGGGTGTAATGCCTCAATTCCCTTTGCCTCTGGAAAAGTAAAGAATTGAATGTGCAGCTGGATAGCGGTTGCAGCATCCTTGGTATGGGTGGAGTGAAAGATAGCTTTGAGCCATATTTCTGCTTCTCCCCAGTTCAAACCTAGGAAGAATAAAACCAGGCCCCAGTATGACCTGGCACAGACTCAGTCCTGCTGCCAGCAGAGACAGCCAAAGCTCGCTGCTGCAGCCCTGTGCTGCTCCTCTGTGGGGAACCTGGGTGCAGAGTGAGGTGAAAGGGGAAGAAAAACAGGGCAGCAAATTATGCCAGGAGGAACTCCTTGTTATATTTATAAGGCAGCCAGGTCGGGGGCCAAGGAGTGAGATGCTTGTGTGGTAATGGCATAAATTCTACAAATGCAGTTTAGAATGGATGGGAGGATGCAAGCAATTTATTTGTTTTATTATTTTTAATTTCAGCTTTATATTCAAGTGTAAAACAAATGCAAGAATATGCAGACTGAAAGTAAAAACAATATATGTGAATTTTCATCTTAATCGGAAAGAGGTTAGAGGTTTATTGCTGGAAGAATCACTAGGGGAAGCAATTTTTTTGAAGATGATGATGCAGGCCATGTCTGTCTAGGATCGAGGACTGTGTTAAGAAGGCAGGCAGAAAAACATCAGGAAAACAGATAAAGCACAGAATTGCATGCAAGAAAAGAGCAAACGAAACCATAAATTTGGGGTCCAAGGTAAGACAAGGGTAATATGAGGAGCTACTGGGAATAAAATGCCTATGTGCGTGGATGTGGTCAAAACTCTGAAAAGGATTTCTAGAAGAGAGGAAGAAATACTAGGTTTTTGTATTTGGCATTTTGAATAGACTGGTAGGAGGAAAAGAGCTAATGGCTATAAAATTACAAATTGCTTTGATTTAATTCCCCAATGTAAAGTGGAAAAGACCCTAATAATAAAACTGTAGATCTCCAGTGAGTGTGTCCCCTGTGGGGACAAACTCCCCACTGCTCCATGCCTTTGTGAGGTTTAATGAATAGGGGGCAGGCAGGGATGGGATGCAGTGAGCTGGGCAGGGAACTTGCCAAGCCTTGCTTGTCAAGTTGTATTTGCCGCAGTGCTGCAGGGATGGAGCCCGAGGGGGGGACTGGGACCGACTTTGGTGTAGAGGCACTTGCCAAAGCCCCCCAAGCTGCTGAGCCCTCGGAGTGGCCCTGCCTGGGCATGAGGAGGGGACAAGGCAGGCTGCTGCTGGGGCACCGCTGCTCAGTGCACGGGGGCTGCATCAGGGAACAGTGTAGCTCCAGAGCTGGCATAACCGAACTGTCAAGTGTTAATGGTTTTAAACAACAGTTTTGGCTGGTAGGTTTTTTTGGCTGAGGTTTCCCAGAACTACACAAGTGTAGCTGACTTTCCCAGTTGATAGTTAATGACATGGGGACAGGAGGGAAGTGAATCACTGAGGCTACAGGAAAACTTATTTGCAGGAGAGAAATAATGCCATATATCAACAAATCTTTTGTTCTGTCATTTGATAACACATCAGCCATAAGGCACCAGCTTGGGATCTTTGTAGACTGAGAGCAATGGTCTCTCTACGTCTGAGTTATTTCAAGATTAAAAAGACCTTCATGATACTTGTGTAAGAGTCATAGAAAGAGTCCTATAGAGACGAATGGTAGCTGGACTGAGGCCAAAACCATCACATGCCTCTTTGTAGTAGTTGCATAAACAGAAGATGGGTAGATCATTTCCTGCTCTCTTCTGCTCTTGTCTAAGATCTTTCTTGTCATAGATAATTATAAATCAAAAATAATGAACTTCCCCTTTAACGCATTTGAAGCTTTGGCATGAAGTGGTGTAAACAAGTTCTGAGGTCTAGTGTATGGGAGCATTAAACCTAATTATTAATAAATAAATAACTCTTGATCAAAAACTGAGGGAGCAGTTTAGGGCTGGTGTTATTTTATGCTGAAATGTATATCCATAAATACCATTAACTTGAGTCTTCTGTGACTAATCTTGTGTTCACAGAATAGATGCACTCTGTGCAAAATAAATAGAACGGAGAGGAGCTAGTTTAGTGTGCTGTCTGCCTGGACCTACAAGTCTTCCCCCAGACCCTGGCTCTTCCCGTGCTCCTGGAATGCACAAGGATAATACTTGGATTCATGCCTCCTGGTTTTTGCTTTCAGTTCAGTAATTTGGCTCAAGCGAGGTAACGCAAGGATCTGTCCTTTTTAGACTATGGTTTTTGAGTTGACTAGTTCTGCTCTTGTATTTTTAAGTCTTCCTACAAAGCTGTTCACAACACTAAAAACTGAAAAGAATTTACAGTTAAATTAAGTGCTAGCAGTATGTTTAACCTTAAGTATTTAAATTACAGCAGAGGCCTTCTACTGTTCATGTGTTTTCTGAAAATAAATCTCTTCTGTGAATCCAGCTAATGCATGGCTATACAAATTCTTGTTTTTCCTCTAGGGTTATAGGCTCCTTATTTCATATCCACTCAATTATTTCTCCTTGGTTACCCCTTTTATCTGTGTACTCTGACAGTCACTCCTCCATGGACAGTGATGGTCTTTGCACGTATCCCTATAGCATTGTCATCCAGACACTGGATGAACCATCTTCAGAAAGACTTCCACTTTATTGTATCCATGAGTCCTATTTTCCCCTCTGCTGTTTGTGAATAAACCATTAAAACCCTTTGGCAGGTCTGGCTATATAGCGGCTGAAAGAAACTAGACTTCTTAAATCAGCTTGCTCCTGGAAATTACTGTCTGATTTCTTCTGCATTAACTTTGTATATGAACACCATACAGCCTAGTGGATAAGAAGTATCTATTTTCCCCAAAGAAAATGCTTGTACTTATTTCGGGGGAGGGGGGGGATGTTCTGTGTTTTTGTTCTTTCTTAAACTGCCCCTATTTTGCTACAAAATATTCTTGAGATTTATTTAACATCATTTGATACTTGGGAAAGTAAATGCTGCTGTTAAACAATTGGGGCCAACCTTGCAGTCCTTACTTGAGAGAAGTCCTGTTTGAGGAAAATGGCCAAAATACAGGCTGTAACTTTCAGTTCTTTAACAAGAATATTCTTGTATCATTTGGACTGGTCTGCATGATTAGCATTGGGTAAGACCAGAAAGGTCTGGCTGAAGATCATACCACTCTGGTGTGCTGTGGGAGTCAAATCTACATGTTCCCATGGAAGAAGTTTGGGCTGTGGGTGACCCTCTCTTGGGGAGAGTGTTCCTCTGGCTGTGGCACTGACTGGCACAGCTTCATCCTCTGGGGTGATCATCCCTACAGCTGATCCCACCAGCACAGTGAGCCATCTCGCAGCCCCACAGCTGCAGCAAGCCCTCAGGGTGATGGGCAGATAACTAGGGTCAGTGGTGCTCCCCAGAAAGTGTTGGCACCCCTTTGCTGGGGAGAGAGAGCAATCGGCTTGTAACTAACCCGGGCCAAACCCTGGGGAGCAAAACTGGCAAGCCAGTGTGTCCTGGGGAAAGAACACTTCCCCCCTCTCCTGTCCCCATGCTGCAGGCACTGCTGCCAGGGGAAACTGCCTCCAAACCCTGGGCTCCTTCTTTCCCTAATATGAATTATGGTTTCATGTAGAACATGCACTGCAGTAAAAAGCACGTCTGCAGTTGCAGGTCGGGATTCCCTCCTGGGGGTGGCAGTCAGAGTATCATTCTGAACCAGATCTGGAGGCATCTAAGGCAGAGCAAAGCGGGTGCCCTAAGCCAAGGTATGGCTGGGAGAGTCCCCAGCAGCATGACTAGAACCAAAAATGCTCCTTTACTGATAGCTGGGGGGCTATGCAGCAAGCCTCCAGCCACTTGCTGAAAAGAAGGCACTTTGGGCATGGCATTAAAATGAACCAAATATATAAATATATATTTTAAGGAGATCTGGACAAGGGCTTTTGGATAATATTGCTCCACCCTGTGCATAGTTCACTCATTTCTAATAGTTTACTGGACTTTTTCCCTGCAGTGAGTGCTGCTCACTCTATTCTGCAAGAAAAATGTAAAGCAGGACAAGCATGCAGGTACTTTAATCCAGTATGCTTATTTTTGATAGCTACAATCTGACTACAGTAAACTGAATAATAAAAGTTACAGCTAATCTGTGGCAAATGGTAACTTCGGAGGTCTGAGGCAGATAAATTATTGCTACAGTTACATCTACTGCCTGAATGGATTTGCTACAGAGTTAGACTGCAAAGATTTTTTCTAGGTATTATTTGGACCTGTTAAAAAAAGAAACAAAATGTTTCAACAAAAAGCCCAACTAGCATCCCTGAGAGAGTAGAAAGCCAATGAAACTAAACTACTGGTTTGTTTAAAAAAAAAAAAAAGGGGGGGGGGGGAGTGGGGGTGAATCTACTAGAATTACATGAATAAGGAATTAACAAAACTGCTGCTTCTATTGGAGAAACCTGCTAGTTTTGATGCTTTGTCATACAAATTCCAATGACAGCAGCAGAGCATATGCCATTCGCTCCTTATTTCAGGTTGTAATATAGAACAGAAGTCTGATTACAACAAGGAAATCCCAAGTATATTCATGAAACCTGTCAAATCTGGTAAACATCAGAGATTAGAAAGTGTATCTTCAACTACTACTCCATGTGTGTGCACATTATATAAGTGTATAGATCTCTTCAGCTTGTGAAGAAAATAAAAATTGAGATAATACTGCCTTCCTGGTGCTGACAGTAGTGTATGCATCTTTATTGGGTATTGCTTCCCAAAATTAAATATGTGAATTCAAGCTCAGACTTGGGTTTAGTTTTCTGTGCTGGTATTTTTAGCAGCAATATCTGGGTGAGTATTTTCATAGTAGGTTTTCTTTCTTCTGTTTTAAAAAGCATAAGTCTCAAACATTAGCCTCTCCTGTGAATTGAAGTAAGAATAAATAAAATTTGAGTTGATTGGGGGCGTGGGGTGGTTAATTGAACTAATGACTTTCACTCCGCTTCTGGACTTGATGTTGTCATTCTATATGGAAAAATACTTTTGTTTCAAAACTTCCAAAATATGTTGAGAAGTCCCTTTTCAGTAATCTTAAAAATTTTGCAGAAGTTGAAAACCACCAAAACATCTATATTTAGAAATGTTTGGTTTTGAGGAAAGTCTTTCTTCTCACGAAAGAGCAGTTAGTCAAAAGATGTCCCAATCCTTCTATTGATATATATATTTAAATCAAAATTAGCTGGATATGAGAGCTAGATAAATTTTTTTTTTTTTTTTTTTTTTGTTCCCCTTCTCTTTGAAGGTAATAGCACACCTAATCTCTTTAAAACATGGGGGAAGGGAAGAGAACTCATCTCTGTGCCAAAATCTTAGTGTATATATCAGATGGCTTCCTGTGTCATTCAGGTGCCCAAACTAGCGGTTTTTTTTTTTCTCCAGTTGCCAGAACCAATCTGACAATTCTCAAACTACAGTTAATGCATTGCTGGTATAAAAATAACCATTGAAAAATCTGGTAATAGAAGAAGGCAATTTAATATACAAATAAAAACCTGTAGGAGAGTGCAAATTGGGCTGTAATAAAGCACTACTAAAATAATCCTCAACTTTGAGTGTGTTGGTGTGATTGTGGCTCTTTACCAGTGTGTTGCTGCTGCTTGGGGACCTGGGTGTGGAGATGAGGTGCAGTTTGCTTCCAGAGCCATGCTGTGTTTATAACCATTCTTCTTTTAGTGTTATGCTTCAGGTATGCTTTTAGCCGTCGTTAGCAGAAAAAGATGATTTCCCTTAGAGGACATGATAGCAATAGCACTAACATACATATAAAATACTCTGTGTTCATGATTGTTTACATGATTGCACAAACCAGCTGCCCCTGGGCTGTGTCCTGCATTGTGGAGGGGGGTGATGCTGCTGCCTGTCACCCCCTGTGTGCCCCTCTGCAATGTCTGCTTGGGGTACTGTGTAGTAGCAGGGAAGGGCTCCCAGCCCTCAGCATGTGAGAACCCACCCAAAATCAGGCCAGGGAACTGATCCAGTGCAAAACCAGACCTGAAGCAACCACATGCTGGAAGGGCATGGCAGCCTGTGGGAGAGCAGCTGGTGCTGCCCTTTGCTGTCATGTCGGGCCATGCCTCTATTATTTTCTTTTCACTAATATTCACAGAAAGCATGGCTTAAGCCCCTCTTAAAACCGAAGCAGAGAGTTAGTGCTCAGGATGCATTTCTATGTATATTGATAATAACACTGGTGCAGGATTTGTCCTTTGCTCATCCCTCATCTTGTTTCCCCTTGCCAAACCAGTTCCCCTGTGACCCCTTCCAGCCTCCTTTTAGTGCACGTTGGAGGGGCCCCTGGTCTGTAGGGCAGCATGATGGTACTAATGGGGGCAGAGCAGGACGTGAGCAAGTGCCTGGGGATGGGTGAGTAACTCTGCGTTACTCCCCAGGGCGTCAAAATACTTCCTGGGGCTCTGTGGTCAAGTTGTCTTTTGTACCTCTCTAGAGAACCAGACAAGTGTTGCCTCAAAATACAGATTTTAAGGGTCTGTACCTGTACCAAAGACAAGTTTCTTGCTGATGCAACATTTAGGTGAGAGAGAGCGGGAGAGAACTAGTTTCTGCCTGGTCGTTGCTATGATGCTCTCATATTGAGGTGGTTTGAACATTAAAAGCATCAAATAGCATCAAGACTGACTTGGGCTTTTTGGATACCCCCAGGCCATTCTGCTCCCCTGTAATGAAACTGTTGCAAAAATGGATGAAAGCAATGCTCTGCTTTATTAATCTTTTTCTAAATCTCCATCTGGAAATACATCTCTCTCTTTTTCATCTTTTTTGTTTTGTTTGGGGTTTTTTTTTCTTTTCCCTTAAATCTGCTGAAAATTATTTTAGCAGCTTTATCATTTTGGAGATTCCCATTTTGGTGCTTAACTGGAATAACCTCAGAAGTGATTGATCATTAAAGAAAGATGGCTACAGTCACCCAAGGAGAAAT
This sequence comes from Harpia harpyja, assembly GCF_026419915.1. NCBI lineage: Eukaryota > Metazoa > Chordata > Aves > Accipitriformes > Accipitridae > Harpia > Harpia harpyja. The sequence goes on from NC_068941.1 coordinate 40,554,808, forward strand.
CATGGGGGTATTCACCAATTTCACTGCAGCCAGAATTTGACTACTGATAAAGACAATCTGGAATATCCCAACAACAATGTAATGAACTATAAAGCAGCTTTTTTTCTTAGGTAAAATTAATTTCAAAGCACTTCTGTAATTTCAAGAGGCTAGTGCACTAGCCTTTAGGCTTTTTTGCCTGAATTTGAGAGAGCTGATGAGTAACATATCTATGTCTACATATAACTTTGTATGTCTTCTAAGGCCTGAGTAATCTTGACATAACAAATAATTAGCACCCATTGACTTGAATGGATTAGCAGGACTATGGGAAAAAAAGAACCTATAGACAGTAAAAACTGCTATAAACCTTTATTAGAAAAAGTTCTTTAAAATCTCAATTTTAAAAATACAATTAAGTGATATTATGATGTTGAAATCTTTAATTACAAAATCACTTGAAACAGCTGTTTGATAAAACAGCTGCACATACAGCAATTTCATATACAGAAAGTAAACAAAAGTTGTTTTTATAGCCTTTGATCAGGTTTAGCACTGCAAAACAATTTACTTTTTTAATCTCAGATCAATAGTTATCTATGGATCCATGATTTATGACAACCTAGAAACTAAAAACAACATTCTTTTGTTGCTGAGGTTAATGTTAGGGTTATGTGCTTTACAAGTGCAGGACTGTTATGGTATTAATTAACTGCTGGCAATGCCAGTAACCTTATGTTTGTAACTTTACGGAGGAGTTATTTCTATTTTGTTGAAAAATTCTCTGAGATACTGATTTTTAGCATACGTAGGAGAGATGCTGGTTCTTAATTACTCTTCTTTTTATCCACGTATTGCTCAAACAATTCCTCCTTTGGATCCGTAGCTTTTCTGCCTTCTGTAGGACAAAAAGTGCTCACACTTTGCACGCTGTAAATTAGATGATGAATTGTCTTGAGAAGTGCTGGATAACTAGTGAAATAGTTGAAGAAAATGGAAGAGGGGGTAACAGTTCCTTAGGGATCATCACATTTGCTAAACATTTTAGAATGATACATAGTGCAAGTGACTTTCTGTTTGCATGCTTTTTCTCAATTTCTACTGAGGGATAATAACTTGAGTTATCAGTTGGTGGTAGATATTGCAAGATGATGGTGAGATGGGTCAGCTCAGATAAGGCTGATGATGAGGCTATTACAGCAGAGGCGTAAATACTGTGTAGTGCATGGCAATATTAAAATAATTTTTAAAATCTGCTAGTATCTTATCTGCTGTCTGGTTGTCCTTTTTGTTTTGCGGGTTAGAGGACCTGACTGTGTGCATCATTTAGGGAAAATTAAGACGCATCAACAGAAGGTGTAAAGGTAATACTCGTAAACTGGAATATTACCATGTTTTAGCTGTACTAATGTAGGAGTAAAGTGACCTAAATCCCCTGTGGTTCAATCCACCTACAAGATTAAAATATTGAGATAAACTGTGTGTAAAAGGAAATGACCAGGAACCGATGGCAAGTGTTAAAATAAAATAAAAAAAGGCAAGGACTCCCATTCTTCATGTCCCAGCTGTGCTTCAGCTCTCTTTGGCAGGAAGGCAGTGGCTGCTGGATGCGGAGCTGCGTGGGCTGGAGCAAGGTGGGGTGAGAGTCACTGCTGGACACCGGTGTCACAAACTGCTGGGTCACCACTGACTGCCCTCCAACCACGCAGCTGGTAATGGTCCCAAAATACATCTTTTGGTCTTGTACCCTTAAAAAAAACATTCTCTGTTTTGGGTTACTGCTTTGCAAACTGTAGGAAGTCTGAGCACAACATCTTTGTCTGTTGGAAAGAAGTTGCTAACAAAGCTGCTACCAGAAAATACCCACTTCCTTTTTTTTTTAATTTTCTAAATTTCAGTCTTTCATTCTTTTCCCCTTGTGATTGCATTATTTTAAATCAATATTCTAGAGAATGAGTTTACTGTCAGGAACTTGTGGAAATGTTTAAAAAAAAAAAAAATTTGAAAGATGAACTTAAAACATGTTTCTCCAAAGTTAAAAATCATCCAAACAGGGAAAATTAATTTACTATCACTCATATTAAATCCAATATTTCCAATAAATTGTTTTGGAACAATGAAGAAATCTTTTACTCTTCAGGGAAATTACTAGTCAAATCATATTCAGAAATGAATGAATACAGTTAGCTGTAAACATTTTTTTCCTGTTATATTTTGACACATCCTCAATTACTCAAAGCTGAACTCTCCTGTCCTGTATTTGTCAGCTGTTAGTGACACTTAGCCATCATCTCAGAGGCTTGGGGTGTTTGTTTGCTCTCTTTAACCAAGTTATGCATGATAACATATTAGTGACATATTTGCAGGCAAAACAAAACTGATCATATTAAACATGTATTGAGTGCGAAGAAATTATGTATTTGAGTAAAGAAGAAGGTAGGTAGGATATGATAGGGTAGGATATAAGATATGGTAGGATGTGAATTTAATATTTTAAATAAGGCAGGG